>NC_134711.1:213451604-218451604 GCF_049634645.1 Pelodiscus sinensis
CCCATTGACTTCAATGGAACTTTGGATCTTTCCATTGATTTTGGTGGGCTTTGGATTGTGTCTAGAATGGCTATATTTAAAGAAAATAAGCAGTAAGTAAGCTGAGCACTAATGATTTTTTGTTGTGGTTCTTTTTGAGTTCAGTCACATCCCCACTGATATCAATGGGAGTTTTTTCCATTGATTTCAGAAGGAGTAAGGCATGGGTGGCTGGGTGAGTGGATAGGCTGAGCACAGTAGGAGTTTAATGTGTTTGGAGATGTAGGTCTAGCATGCTTTTTTCTGCATTCCATTTATTCTGGAGAGGTGACAGCCTGGCGTTAGTTGATGCCATGGTCCTGGTTTAGGGGTAATTTTGGTCTTCTAATAATGTCAAAAGGGGGGGGGAGGAAGAGAGATAAAAAAGAGGCTCAAGTTTTCATTCACTTTATTTTTAGAGGAACGTAACTGACGATTAGAATGTGTTCTGAAAAGTTTGAATAAATTGAGCAGGCACTTTTTTTAGAATGAAAAACTGTTACACGGCTTCTTTTTTTAAGTGTGCCAAATATTTATATCCCTCCATTTGCTCAATAAAATTATACTACAGCATAGTATGTATTTTGACACTGCTTCGTGTATAAAAGTGTTTTGAAGGA
This sequence comes from Pelodiscus sinensis, assembly GCF_049634645.1. Classification (NCBI taxonomy): domain Eukaryota; kingdom Metazoa; phylum Chordata; order Testudines; family Trionychidae; genus Pelodiscus; species Pelodiscus sinensis. The sequence goes on from NC_134711.1 coordinate 213,452,243, forward strand.
CAGGAATAGTGAAATACACAGGACAGTGCCACTAGATTCTTGCTTAGTAAACATGACAGCGAACACCATTTTAATATCTTTTCTGAGACAGCGCAACCAGATCTGCAGGCACAGTTCAAAATGTGGGTTTATACAGAGACAATATGACTCTTCTTCCTGAGTGCCTCACCTAAATGCCCCCCTAGGTTAAGGGGGAACATTCACAGGTCCTGAGTCCTAGGTACAGCTTTCTCATAGAACAGCCTAAATATATCTCTTGACATACCAACCTTCATTTAGTTCACACCATGATGTTAGGGAGGTTGAGAACAATGTCTTTGTACGCTAACTTCTGGGATGGGAAGATGTGAAGCACCTTACTGACTTTCCAGAGATTACATTGGAAGTTTGTACCTGAGCCAGTAACAGACTTCACTTCAACCAACCTATATTTTATCCACTAAACCAGTGGTGTGCAATGTTTTTTCAAACATGATCCCGATATTTTATTGTACTCATGTCGCGACCCCCAAGATAATTTGAGCCACGTTGCGCGGCGCTTAGATCCAGGTGGCTGGGGGCTGGGCCTGACTGTTGGTGGCCCCGCAGCACGGCACTTAGATCCCGGGAGGCCGGGGCTTATGCCCACCACTATGGAGACCCTCCAGGAAGACATCCGCACCCCCTCTTGGGGGTCATGACCCATGGGATGTGCACTGCTGCACTGACCATGGTGACTTTCATACAAATTGCTTTGCATTTCTGTAAGTTAGGTAGAACAACTATGGACGGATTAATAGTGCTATCTTCACATAGCTCTTTTAGACCTACACATCAAAAGTACTGTATAAGTACAAGAGCTTATTAATGGTTATGTTTTCCAGATGGGTCGCCAAAGTGCAGAAGGGTTCAATGACTTGGTTGGGAGGCACTGCATCCAGCTAGATCAGGCTCTGACTATCAAACCAAAAAACTTGAGCTCTACTCTTCATTCAGACATTTAAGCTTTGCTAAATATTTTTTTAAATTACATCTTGACAATGTTCAGAATGAAGGAAGATGGTCCCACACACGTATGCACAGCTAATTTAGCTGCAGAGTGACCCTATCTGTCTTTCCATACCTTCTTGCTTGAGTTAATTAACAAAGGAAGACAACGGAGCAGTGCATTGGTTATACACAGTGGCTACGTCTAGACTGGCATGATTTTCCAGAAATGCTTTTAACGGAAAAGTTTTCCATTAAAAGCATTTTTGGAAAAGAGTGTCTAGATTGGCACGGACGCTTTTCCGCAAAAGCACTTTTTGCGGAAAAGCGTCCGTAGCCAATCTAGACGCGCTTTTGCGCAAAACAAATCTCAGCTGTCTACACTGGTCCTTTTGTGCAAAAGTTTTGCACAAAAGGGACTTTTGCCTGAACGGGAGCAGCATAGTATTTCCGCAAAAAGCACTGATTTCTTACAGTAGGAAGTCAGTGCTTTTGCAGAAATTCAAGCGGCCAGTGTAGACAGCTGGCAAGTTTTTCTGGAAAAGCGGCTGATTTTCCGGAAAAACTGGCCAGTCTAGACACAGCCAGTAGGTCTGACTCTTGTCTCTGTTAATCAGGCTCACAGCGTTCTGGTCAATGAATGTTTTCCATGACCTGTGTCTGCCCATGGGCAGGTTGGAATGAAGCACTACTGTGCATTTTCATTGGTATATTATTTCTGCTCTAATTTTACAGATATTAAGAGAATGTAACTGTTGGTTTCCAGCTATTTTTACCTTGGCCAACGCTCCCTCACTGTTTTAATTTCATTATCTTTTGATTCCATCCATCTCATTTATTTAAAACTTGTCTGCATTTACTTACAATAAAGGAAAAATGAAAGATGTTTAAAAAAATAGGTAGATTCCTAACACAACAAACTTGTTTTAAAGCCCCAACTTAAGGTGGCCAAGTGTGACCAATAGGTAGTTATTTTTCAAATCATTTTCAAAATCCACATACTTGAAAGTAAGGGAATGAATAATTAAGGATATCATGAACATTGCACTTTCTGTCGGCATTACCACTTTATTCTTATCAAGTGTATTTTATCATGAAATAACAGCCTTACCTCTGACCAAAATATAGACTACTTTTTCAATGAATTGTAAGCTCCTGGACACAAAGACTGTCTTGTTATACTGGGTTCACACAGCCCCTTGTGCAGTTGGGTTCTGGTACATGACTATGGCTTCTATGCACTATGATAATAAAATAGCGAATAATACGTAGTCATCTCGGGGTGGTCCACCCTGAAAACTTACAGCAAGATGGCTATGTCTCCTAGGGTATGTCTACACTAGCCCCCTAGTTCAAACTAGGGAGGCTAATGTATGCATTCGAACTTGCAAATGAAGCCCGGGATTTAAATATCCCAGGCTTTATTTGCATGTTCCCGTCTGGTCGACATTTTTAAATTCCACTAGTCTGAAGTAACTTCCCACGGCTACATGCAGCAGTGAAACGGTAATTCGAACTAAGTCCTTAACTGTTACTCCTCATGGAATGGTGTATCGGCTTCTGCCTCGCCCCCTCACCCTCCATGCTTCTTCCTCTCGTATCAGAGGCAGCAGTGCAGGGGGTAGAAGCACGTGGATCTGGTGCTCGTGGGGAGCCTTCTTAAAGTGCTCCGCACTGGCTCCTGCTCCCCTCCCCCCCCCACTGCCAAGGCTTATCGATTAATCGTGTAGTGGACTACATGTTGACATCCCTACTAGATACTGCCTCTTGGGAAGGTTGATTAACTACAGAGATGGGAGAACTTGTGAGTTTGTGCACGGAAGTGCTACAGCAGCCCTGGATGGAGGTTACTGAGTTGTTTTAGATAGAGCCTTGCAAATACATGGATATCTGCTTTATATCTGTGGGTATCCACATACGTGGATATCTGCAGCACATTTTTGTGGATACGGGTGCAGATGCTGGTACGAATTTTGCATCTGTCCAGGGCTCTAGTTTTAAGCTTCAGTGGCTGAAGAAAGAACATAGCCTGCTTTCTTTAAATATTCTTGGGGGACATACTTACATGCAAGCATTTGCAAAATCAGACTGTATGCTAATAACAGCTCAAATACAGGGCACATTTATAAATCAGCAATGTTATATACTTCTCCTTTTGGACACGTTTCTTACATCAACAACATCAATCTCAAGAAATGTCAGTTATAAATACTATACCAAATCATTTTACAATTGAAAAATGTGACATATTAGCCTACTATATTTACCAGAAAGTCAATATTACCAGAAAATATACAAATACTGAACTAAAGATAATACAAATAGTATTTTTAAAATGTCCATAGACCAGAATTATGGTGGTGATGCCGTGCGGATATTCTATCTTTTGTACTAGATAAGAATAATGAGGCAGGTCCTTTCTTTCTATTAAAAGCCTCAGTTGTGTCACAGAGAGTCTGGGTGGAGTGGCATGATACTAATTAGTATTATAAATTATTTGATAGGTGAATAAAGGGATGCCATTTAGCAAGCATGATATTTTTAATTAAGGTTTGTGGTTTTCAAATTCATATAGCCTATACATTGGATATAAGGGAAAGCTAACAAGCTACCCTGAGTGGACAGTAGGTGAAGGTAGCTGATTTAACTCTTCACTTCATTTTATTGTGTTTTATTTTAGCGATTTCCTTTTACTCATATCTGATCTTAGCTGTGTGAGGTAGGATGAAGTCCATTAGCTTTGGTAATTTCCTCATGTACTATCTTTTTTTACCCTGCTGTTGGCCTCCTGAAGGAAATGACAAGCCCCCTATCTGAGTTCAGTTGTTAAGCTCTTTACGCTTGCTGCCTCCTGCATGTAGCATGTTTCTGGTTACACCAGCAGGATAGACATTTGAGCTTGCAGCTGCTGCAGTGCTATCAGAGCAGTACACCCACAAAGCTCAGCAAACCTTTTGTTTAGTTTATGAAATTGGATTGCTTTTTTCTAGGGGGTAATCTGTACAGTGAAAGCTTCCCGTATGAAGTAGTTGCTCCTGGAGCTTCACTGAAAACTATGCACGTATCACTAAATTCAACAAAAAAGCAAGAAGCCCTCATATCTAAGTCACAAAAAGAGGCTTCCCTGTTTTGAATCAATGCCATTTCTCTTCCCTCCTCCCCTCCCCTCCCCCACTCTACCCACAATCCACAGGGGCAAAGGCACAACATGTGTTTCTCCTTAGGTTTGCCATACTAACTTCTATAAGGAATAAAATTATTTTTTAAATCCCCAGGTTTTAAAAGATGTACCAGTCAGGGGTGTAAAAATGTCAAAGAGCAATTATCCAGCACATCTCCCAGCAGTGTATTCAGTCCAGCAGATGCTGATAACCTTGGGAGATGCCCAATGCACTGTAGATTATTCAGATGAAAATAATTCAATTTATCGATAAAGCCTGAAGCTGATTGGTCAGCAGGCAATATGCTAAGTTTTTTATAAATGGCTGATGCTGCTCAATTTGTTTTTGCTTTTCCTTCCCTCAGATATAGACAAGCTAATTTTCTTTTTCTCTGCAAGAAAGCTGAGCAGTTATTTTTCGTGTTGCTCTGCAGGATGCATTAGTTCAGCAACCAAGTTAGCCTAAGGGTATGATGCAGACCCACAGATAAGGTCTTGTGAAAAGAAGGTTAAAACCACTCTCCCCAAAATGAGCTGCCCCAATATTTTAACATGAATGGATGGGTTAGCAGGAGAGCCTTGTAAATATGCTAATGAGTCTCATGACAGCATGCAGCTTATTCCACAAAAGATCGGTGAATTTGAATCAGCAGGAATTAAGGATGGATCCACATAGGGACTTACGTGTTGTGATCCTGAGCGTATTAGAAAAATCATACAAACAGCATATGGGCTCCTCAAAGTCTGGGTTAGGTGCATAGGCTCCCTAGACAATGAATGGGGAGAGATAAGTGTCTAAGAATGGGATCCACAAAAGCCAACATGCTATGCAGGGAGTTGCTTAAGCCAAAGGGAGATGCCAAGGAGAAGAGAGTATGCTAACCCTCACTTTTCTCAGGCAATTCAGTGCCTGGGTTCAGGCTGTAGGGAAGCTCCTATCTGTGCTTGCAATCCAGAGCTTGGAGTCCCTCTTCTAAAGGCAGGCAGCTTAGATGCCCAAGCTGTTTCTTGTGAGAATGAGCTAGGTGCCCACGACAGATCCACGCATAAAACAACGCGGAGGCAAGGTGATGCCTAGGTTATGACTTTTAGCACTGTGGTTAGACACTCACTCCTTGCAGGAGGAGTAACGGCAGTTTGAATTAGGAGCTTTAGTTCAAACTACCTAGCCCGTGCCGTGTGTAGCCGCGGGCAGGTAGTTCGAACTACCGGGCATTTAAAAATGGTGGTGCCCGGGAACATGCAAATGAAGCCCAGGATATTTAAATCTCGGGCTTCATTTGCAAGTTCAAATGACTACATTAGCCACCCAAGTCCAAACTAGGGTGGCTAGTGTAGACCTACCCTAAGGTGCTACAGGACCATTAATTGTTTTTTAAATTTCTCAAATACTAGGCAGCCGTCACAAAGCATCTCAGAGAATCCATATAAAACCAATCAAAGGTTCTACACACATAGTAAATGACCCAGGAATCATCCCTGAGTCCTTTGGGGCCCTGGTAGATTTGGGCCCTCTTAGGACCAAAGGTCCTGTCCGCTTGCTGAATCAAAAGGAAAACGCTGAGTCTGATTAAACTCAGCCTTTATATCAAGTTTTTTCTATGTCTCTTGCCTCTGCTGTGGGGCTGCCCTGAACCAGTATATTCAAACCACTCTACTGGATGGTACGTTTCTGGAGCAGTTTTCAATTTCAGGAGACTGGAATAATCACCCCTCACTGTTTGTGAAGGAGCTAGGGTAATCCTATTCCCGTGCAGTTACATACATTCCCATGCCCACAGTGATATATAAGATATTCATAGACTCAATAAAATGTCTCCTAAGAAATTGCCTGGGGCTGCTATATCTATCACACAGTCCCAGCCATCAAAATGCTTTTAAAAGGAGCAAAAAGTTTGGGACTCTCTCACACATCTATATGTAACAAATAAAGATACTAACAAACAAGCATGTCTGGAAGTTGGCACTTCAGGCATTTTTTCCACAGGCAGTCCATGAATGCTCACTGAAGCCCAAATAATTTGACTGTATCTTTTAAAGTATCCAACACTCAAGGAGACAGCACTGCCTAAGACTCTGGACTCAGTAAGGAGACTGATGACCTCAGACTCTCTCTATACAAGGAAGTAATAACTCTTCCTCCCTCCTCCCCCCTTTTCTTTTTCTTCCATATCAGCCTGTAATGATTTGCAATAAACCACTGGCAATAATGCTTTTTGACTTTTACATATTTTTAAAGATAAAAACTTTAACCCCCTTTTTAAGGCCCTTGTTTAAGTTTCTGCTTTGACATTGAAGTGATACATCCCATCTGGTTATACCACATTGCATGAACGTACATAACACACAGTGCAGCTAACATTCCAGATGGGACACACAGTTTATTCCCAAATCACTCTGCCAAGAGCTTTGGACTTTTAATCCAGATTTACAAGTAAACTTTTTTTTTTTTTTAAGTTGCAGCGTGGAGACATTCCCAGCCGAAGCCTGTGGATGACATGGTGATTAGAAGAAAATATCTGGCTAGTAAAAAAGCCATGCAGACGTTTAAGAGCAAATTTTCAGAACTGATGCCTAAATTATAGATAAGATATGAAATTTTGCAGTTGCCTAGAGGTTTATTCACACGCACATATGTAATTTCCAGTTTTTGCATGAACAACTTAAAAACCCAAACAAAGAAACCTCACTGAATAATACACACAAATTTACAGATCTCTGGTCTACAACCCCCCAATTAGTCTGTCTCTATGAGGTAATCTTTTAAGTGGCCAGACTTGCAAGACTGGCTCTTAAATTTCAAATCTGGAATGATCCTCAAATATTTTCTTGTGACATTTACACTTACGTTAAAGAGGAATCTTTCATAGTTTTCATTCTTTCTGTGTACACAATAAGCTTCCAGATATGCTAACAGTGCAATATCAGTTCTTTCTATGAGTGTGAGCAGAAAACTAATCTAGGAACGCAGCACCATTTAAGGGCACTTATCTGAGCTGCTCATTGTATGTGCATTCACTGCAGGAATATGACACAGAACTTTTATTTTAAATATGTCCATGATTAGGGTTTCCAGATGGCTGGTATTCACCCGGACTGTCTGTTATTTGGGCCCCCATCCGGTAAAAAAACCCAGAAAACACCAGACGTGATATTTCCTGTTTCCCTGGGACAGAAGCCCGGTGGGGACAATTTTCCCCTGCCGCATCTGGCGGGGTCAGAGGAGTGAGGAGTGCGGCACAGGCGTAGCGAAGGGGGGACAGGAGGGGACACTTGCCGGGCACCATGCTAGGTGACGCTGGGATGGGGTGGGAGCAAAGTGCATGCAGCTCTGGCCCATGTGATTCTTTGAGCAGAGATTGCTCCTGCCCCGGGGCCGATCGGTTTTGGCCAACCTGACCCAACCCGACTGGACCCGGGACTAGAACCAGAGACTTGAGGTGTACTGGTAGTTCAAATTAGAGATCCTAATTCGAACTACCTACTCCGTGCTGCGTATAGCCACGGGCACGGAGTTCAGACTAAGGGACATTAAAAATGGTGACACCCGGGAAGATGCAAATGAAGCCTGGGATAGTTAAATCCCGGGCTTCATTTGCAACTTTGAATGCCTACATTAGCCACCCTAGTTCGAACTAGGGGGCTAGTGTAGACATACCCTCTGAGCTGAGGCAGGCAGGCTGGGTGGCAGGAGCAGCAACTTTAAAAGTAAGATTAACTTGTCTGGCCGTCCCGTTCCTCCAGTGCCTGGCTCCACGGGGGAGGGGGAATGAGATTTGATTGGGGCGGGGCACTCCCGGCACTGAGGATACTTGGCTCTGAGGCAGGGGTGAGTGCACTGGGATGGGGGATGCTGTGGGGGAGCTGGTTCAGGCCCTGTGCTCTCCCACCGACCGCCAGGGTGCTCCCCCGAAACACTGGGGAAAGGGGAGGAGGGAGGCCAGAGTGGCAGCCCCAGCTCCTGAGCACTGGTGAAAAGGGATGCAGGAGGGAGGGAGAATGCAGGTGGGATGCAAAAATGACGTGATGATGTCACTATGTCGTCCCGCAGGAAAAAAAATTTGTATAGAGAGATTTAAATCCAATATAAAAGTTAAAAAGAACCAGAATGATAAAATTGACACCTATCATTTTTATCTTATAAAAATTCAGTAAGATCAATATTGAAATGAAATGTTTTGATATTACTGAAATGAGAAAATCAAAACAGTTAATGTAGATCTTTTCTGATAGAAAGTTTGATTGAAATTGTCACATTTTCACAAAATGTTTTGATTTTGACAGAATTGCATTTTTCTACAAAAAACAAGTCTATCACTACTACACACACAGGTGTGGAATAATCTTATGTATGGGAAGAAGGTGGCTGGACTCGGATAGGCTGAAGTTGACACAAGCCAAATCTTGGTTCCTTATTCAAAGGCACTTGTTTTGTTTTGCTTTTTTTATTTCTGTGCTGTCAATATTAAATTTTTAGAAATGCCACCAAAATAAAAGAGACTGAATTTTACAGCAATATGTTTTTAAGAGTGCAGTTTTCAGTATTGGAGGTGAAACCTCAATCCCATCTGATTGAATTGCCTCTTAATTTGAATATATCACTGAGGGTATGTCTACACTACAAAGTTAATTCGAACTAATGGACATTAGTTCGAATAAACTTTAATAGGCGCTACACTAGCACTCCGCTAGTTCGAATTTAAATCGAACTAGCGGAGCGCTTAGTTCGAACTAGGAAAACCTCATTTTACGAGGATTAAGCCTAGTTCGAACTAGCTAGTTCGAATTAAGGGGTGTGTAGCCCCTTAATTCGACCTAATGGGAGGATAGCCCTCCGCAGGTTTCCCTGGTGGCCACTCTGGCCAACACCAGGGAAACTCGTCTGCCCCCCTCCCAGCCATGGGCTGGCTACGGTGCCCGTGCCAGGTGCAAGCCTGCCAGCACCCAGCCAGCAGACCCTGCACCTGGCACGGATCGAGCCACCCACCCGATGCCCCCCAGCCCTCCCCCTCTTCCCGGGGGCGGCTCCCGGGAGCTTGCCCGGGACCGCAAGAGGCGGGCACCCGCCTGGGATAGTGCAGACATCGTAGACCTCGTCCGCGATCTCCGCACTAGGCACAGGAAAGTGGCCGTCTAGGGCAGGAGAGCTGCCAGCCTGGCCACCCAGGAGCAGGTGTGCAAGAGAATCATGGGGGTCCACTGAGACCCTCGACCCTGAGCCCTGAGCTTACAATGGCCGTCCTGGGTCAGACCAAAGGTCCATCTAGCCCAGTAGCCTGTCTGCTGACAGCGGCCAACCCTAGGGACCCTGGAGGGGATGGACCGAAGACAGTGACCAAGCCATTTGTCTCGTGCCATCCCTCTCCAGCCTTCCACAAACCTTCGGCAGGGACACCACTCCTATCCCCTGGCTAATACCACTCCATGGACCCAACCTCAATGACTTGATCTCACTTCCCTTTAAACTCTGTTCTAGTTCTAGCCTTCACAGCCTCCTGCAGCAAGGAGTTCCACAGGTTGACTCTTTGCTTTGTGAAGAACAACTTTCTGTTACTAGTTTGAAGCCTGCTACCCATTCCTTTCCTTTGGTGTCCTCTAGTCCTTCTTTATGGGAACTACTGAAGAACTTTTCTGTATGCACCCTCTCCACCCAACTCCTGCTTTTAGAGACCTCTATCCTGTCCCCCCTCCGTCTCCTCTTTTCTAAGCTGAAAAGTCCCAGTGTCTTTAGCTTCTCTTCATATGGGACCTGTTCCCAACCCCTGATCATTTTAGTTGCCCTCCCCTCTCCCAGCCTCTCTCTTCCCCCCTCCCACCTCCTTTTCCCAGTCTCCCCCAGTTTTGTTCAATAAAGACAGATTCCATTTTGGAAGACACGTTATCTTTATTTTGTACATCAAGAAGAGGGGCTAGGGAAGGGTAAGTGGAAGGAGGTGAGGGAGGAATGGGGCACGAGCACCTGATGGGGAGGACTGTGCTGGCTCTGTGGGCTTCTGGGGGTGGAAGCTCTCCTGCAGCCCCCCAATTGCCCCCTCTCCCCAGATGGCAGCCTGCAGCAAGTGCAGCCGGGCTGATGGCCGAGTGGTGTGATGTGCCCAGTGTGGGTAGTCCGGGCAATCCAATCCAGGACTGCTTTGCAAGCGGGGCACCCCTGAGAACTGTCTGTCCGGGGTAGGGGTCGGGACCCTTTAAGCACAGCCCTCGGCTAGCCTGAGACAGCAGCTCCACGCTCTAAGTCCTCCTCTGATGCCCTGCCGGCACTGCTTCCGGCCATCCTTAAGCCCGGTTCAGGGTCCACTTAATGTGGACATGCTAGTTCGAATTAGAAAAACGCTAATTCGAACTAGTTTTTTAGTCTGGATCCGTTAGTTCGAATTAACTAATTTGAACTAAGTTAGTTCGAATTAACGTTGTAGTGTAGACATACCCTGAGATGTGAGGCTGTCTAAATGACAAAATACTTCTCAGGTTACCTCATGCGACATGTCCTTGTAACTGTTGGATTGTTCTGAAATAAATGGCCCATACTACTCCCTGATTCAAGCTTTACCTCCGTACAATATGCTGTCATATGTCAAACCCTCACCCCTAAGTGACATATTTTTGGGGGGATTACCTTAAATGATATGTCCCTATGACATCCCATCTTCAGCCTCACCCAATAGACATTATTTGATACATTGTGTCTAATAATCAATATTTAATGTTTCAGTGGCAAATGCACTCCTGCCCAGAGTGTACACTAATGGTTCTAGCCAGTCCTGCAAAATGGTACATGGAGAAGGAATTTCTCATTGATGTAATATGAAGCACAAGCTTAGATGTACTTTTATTTTAGCAATAGATAGAATTACAGATGCAATTATTGGTCATCGTGAAAACCATTTTTCCTCTGTGAAAAGTGCATTGCAAATTAAATTTACAAAATTGAATCCCATTAAATTTATAGTAAAGGCAAGCTCCACAGCCATATTTAACAGGAAACCCTTAATTAGCACCAAAACTCAAGGTCCTTAATTATTGATTAACTAAAAACAGCAATAACGGGAAGCTACCATTCTGTCATTTTAAAAGAAAACCCTTTTGAGTATCTGGAAATGTTAAATTTGCTTTTGTTTTACCTGTGTGCATGTCTTAAAGGTGAGATGGAAACGCTTGGTGGTTTTTTTCTAAAAATTCAGTTAAACAAAACTTTAAATTGAAAAAGGACATAGAGAGCTTGCTGCAATTCCCAGGGAGCAAGAAAATCTGAGAGAGGCCACATTGTCTATTATATGCACTCCTGCCCAGAATGTACACTAATGGTTCTAGCCAATCCTGCAAAATGATACATGGAGAAGGGTTGAAAAGAGTCCATGAAGGCCTAGTCTACGCTACCATGGGCTATCAATATAGGTTAGATCATTTCAGCCATGTGAGTAGCAAAGCTGAAGCTCAAGTGCTTAGATCTACTTACCACAGTATCTTCATTGCAGTAAGTTGATGGCTGGTGCTCTCCCACTGTCTCCCTTTACTGTTCTCATTCTATTAGAGTACCAGAATCGATAGGAAGGCACTTTGCAGTTGATTTATTCTGTCTATACTAGACAAGATAAATCAACCCCCACTGGATCAGTCACTGCCTGTCGATCTGGCAGGTAGTGAGGACATGCCCTAAGTCTAGTATGTTTATCCTGAAATAAGGTACTTTTATAAAGTGACTTGGTACTATGATGAGAAGGGCCTGAAGGTACCCTTGGCAGCTGATTCATTTAGTGGAGATGCTATCTCATTGGCCATGTGTAGCTTGGACACATGAAAAATAGCTTCAAACAAAAGATAGCTTAGGTACTAATAGCAGTGAAGCCATTGCAGTCAGGACTACAATGTGGGTGGTACTAGGCAATCCAGCAAAATGCAGGACAATGTAGCACTTTAAAGACTAACAAGATGGTTTATTAGATGATGAGCTTTTGTGGGCCAGACCCACTTCCTCAGATCAAAAAAAATGTTTTGGCCCACAAAAGCTCATCATCTAATAAACCATCTTGTTAGTCTTTAAAGTGCTACATTGTCCTGCATTTTGCTTCAACTACCCCAGACTAACACGGCTACATTTCTATCACTAGGCAATCCAGGACACTGGGGAAATACCTGGATGGCTGGCCTGCATTCAAGCCCAGGTTGCCATGGTTTCACTGCTGCCAGTATCTGAGGTAGCTAGATTAAAGCTAGATGTAGGGCACGTCTACACAATTCACAATCACACCCCATAACTGATGAATAGACTTCATTTTTGTTGCCTAATGAATTCTCTCCAATTTGTCTACATCTTTCCTAGAGAGTGATACCCAAAATTGGACCCAGTATCTACAGCTGAAGCCTCGTTGGTGATGAGTAAAGGGGGCAATTATCTCTTATATTGTACGGTTAGCACTTCAGTTTAATACACCCCAGAATTATATTAGCTTCTCCCCCCCTCAATTGTATCACATTGTTGACTCATTCAATTTGTCATCTGCTATAAGCCCAGATACTTTTCATAAAACTGCCATTTAACCAATTATTCCACATTTCGTAGCTGTGTTTTTGATGTTTCCTTCTTAATTGAAGTACTTTTTACTTGTCTTTATTCAATGTGATCTTGCTGAATTTAGATGAGTTGTCAAGTTCATCAGGATCTTTTGAATTCTGTTCCTGTCCTCCAAAGTGCTTGCAACCCCTCCCAGCTTCATGCCCACTGCAGATTTTATAAGTGTATTCTTAACTCTTTACACCATTAACCAAGTCATTAATGAAAATACTGAATAGTACAGACTGCTATGGGACCCTATTAAATAGGCCCTTCAAGTTCGTTAGTGACCAGTTGAGAACTACTTTGAGTACAATTCTTCAACCAGGTATGCACCTACCTTATAGTAAATTCATATAGACTGTATTTTCCTAGTTTCCGTATGGACTGTCAAAATCCTGTCAAAATCAACATGTATCATGGCTTCTGCAGCCTCCAGCCAATAGGCTGAAGGTTTGGCACTGGCCCCAGCACTGCTAAGAGAAAGAAAGGAAGGGACACTGACTGAACTGACCATACTCTCTGATAGCAGGAAGGGTTCAGTGATATCAGCACTTCCTGCACAACCTAAATGGGTACTGTTGGCTGTGCCGTGAAGCAGCAACCCCTCTCTCTGATCGTTTCCAGGAACTGGCTCCCTAAACAGTCCCTTATCTTCCTGCACTTGCTCTGCTGTGAGACCCTCTCATGCTTGCTGCTAGTTCACCCTAGCCCAGGTAGGCTGTTTCTCTTCCTTGAAGCCTGTAGAGGTTGGGACTAGAGCTAGGGTGGCTGGGACTTGGGGATGCTGGTGGCTGCCCAGCACCGGTGGGACGTTGGTACTGGACTGTACAGCCCAATGCATCAGGATTGGGGGGCAATTGGGGTCACCTGCCTCTCTGTCCAGTGTTCTGGGTTTGCACACTGCCCACCTAGTGCTCTGGGTCATTTCAAAATATAATGGGCTTGCTATTCCGATTTCCTTGTACACCTCATTCCATGAGGACTAAGGGGTGTTTCGGAATAGCGATTTATTTAAAAATAAGTGCTGTGTAGACAGTGCCAAATTTCAAGATAAGCTATTTCAAAATAACATTGAAATAAGCTATGCAATTTGTGTAGCTCAAATTGCGTAGCTTATTTCGAGCTACAGGTGCAGTGTAGTTGCACCCCTAGAGCTCTGGATTTGGGTGAGGGTGATTTCTAAATGGATCTCAGATTGCATCTTTCTTTGCTGGGAGTTGATAATGGCACCTCCTCCCCCTCAGATTCTCAGAGCCCACTTGACTAATGCCCAGGTTACCTTGGTAACTTTTCTTCATAGTATTCCCATCCTAGAGATCAGTAGAGCACAATGATTATTCCTGGTTCAAGCTTCATCAACAAATGCATTCTTTTGTACAGTAGTCTGCAGTGCAGCAGTTGTCCTTGCATCCTCCTCCTTAATGGGTACTGCTTGTGAGGCACCTTGACTGGAATATGTTTATGGATCATCACTTGAAGAAATTCTGGTTACTTGCCTTGTACCACTTGTTAGAGAAAAAAACTGTCCCGCTCCCCCCCCCCCCCCCCCCCGCCAGAAAAAAAGTTTGGCCAGGCCGCTCTTGCTATAATGGGCTGCAGTACTCCTTAGGAGAAACGGGCCGCACCCTTCCTGCATACCATTGCCTTTAGAAAAAGGTGTGAAAAGGGGAAAATAGCCTCAGAATCTCCCACCCATCACCTTGGCATGAGAACTGCGGGGCTTACCTGGTCGCATGAAACCTGCACAGTTTTGGCCCAACCCCTGGGGGACTGACCCCCCACTTGGTGACCGTTGGGCCATATATGGTAATATGCAAGCGTGGGAAAGCGATGTGCAGACTTGGGGATAAATACCCATTGCACAGTTCACTCGAGGAGGCCTTCGTAACATACGCACCACCGTGCGTGTGCCTTCTCGTATACTCCAAAGCGCTGCCGGCTTGATCAACCAACCAGCCACCTCCCCCGCCTCTCGGGCGTAACCAAGGCCTTCGCAACCGAACCGATATCTTTGAAATGTTCCATGTGCCGTGTAAGTTGGTATGTATGATTTGATTTTCTTTGTTGTATAAGCTTAGTGTTGTAGTTGTTTTGGGTAGTACATAGAGTTTGTAGTTATCACTCTTATTTAATAGTGTAGCTGGATATTTTTTGAATAGAGATTATCCCCCTTGCCATTCCCATCCTTATATCTCTGACACGTTTAACTAGAAATCATAAATATAATAAATACTGTAAATTCATTATTAACACGGTCTATTAAAAATCTTAGATAAATACTATAAATTCATCACTGTTATAAATAAATATCTTTTATTTGCTAAAATGGTCCACCTGGTTCTGTCCTTCCCCCCTTGGGTATGCATCATCGGACCTGTGGTTCTCGCAACACCACTCAGTAACAAGTTCTTCGAGATATCTGATCTGTGTGTGTTCCACTGCCCAGCCTCCTCCTCCTCTGCTTTGGAGCCCTTCCTCAGGCTGTTAGTGGAAGAGACGGAACAAGAGAAATGGTTGCTCTGCCCTGCCTCAGCCCTTGAGATTGAAGTAGTTTAAATGATTTATGCTCTTATCCTGAAAAAATATATATATACATGTATTGAAATTGAAGAATACAAATAATCACACTGAACTTAAATTAAGCACATGCATAGATCTTTTCAAGGCTAGAATCTTTCTAATGGAATTGAAATTTATGTTCACTTTTAGTTTGAGAGACATCTGGTAAATTAAGCAACAAAGACATAAGAAAATAAAAAGTATTTTATTACTGATCATTTCTCTTACTTTATTCATGAGTATAATTTTCTAAAATGATTTTAAGATACCGAAAGAACAGCTGCTCCTACTTTCACAGTGGCGTAGGCTAGAAGAGATCACTGTGATCATATAGTCTCATTTCCTGCATAAGAGAGGCCATAGAACTTCCCCAAAATAATTCCCAGAGCGTACAATATTAATTTAAAAATTGTCAATAACGGAGATTCCCCCATGACTTTAGTTATTCCACATCCTCCTGGGATATTCACTGGAAAGAATGTTATCATCCTACCCATCATATGATGAGACGACATTATCTGTATTTGGGAAAAGAAAAGAACAGAAATATTTATTGAATGCTGCTGATTCTTCTTCGTCTTCTTCTTTTTTTTTTTTTTTTTTTGCATTATTATTGGTAATTCTAGATTTCTATCTTTAAGGACCCATACCACTGTCAGGATGCTTTTTGTACCTAGTGTATTTAAAAAGTCTTTTTATTGTCATTAACTCTACTGGCCATAGACTTAGCTTTGTGTCCATTTATTTCCCTTATCAGTATTCTACAGTTCCTAGCTTCTGATTTATACTTTTTATGATCAACTTCCTCTTTCTTTAGTTTCCCTCTACTCCAGTTGGTTTTTTAACCAATGTGGTCGTCTTCCTCAATTTTGGGATTGTGGCTTTTAGGCAACAAGTTAAACATTCTGAAATAATTTCCTATGCACATTTTTCTGATTTAAAATCTGTCTGCTGATTTGACTCTGATTTTTTTTCCCTGCTTTGTGTATCTGTTTCTAGTTTGAACCTTACTTTGTTTGTTCGTTATAGCATATTTTTAATAGGACATATTTTTTCTCCTAAGGTTTAAGGCCTTTAATTAAAGTTCTAGAGCTCAGTCCTTGATTGCCCCAAGTTTACATCCATTACAGCTGAAGAGATTTGTAAGCCACTTTTCCATTTTCTTGATTAATAGCCAGCTAGGGACCTGAGGGATGCTCTAAATTACACTGACTGCTGTAGTCCCACTGAGCCTGCTGAGCATCATGGAGAGAGCTGCATGTGCCATTCTGAATCTGGCTATCACCAACAGGGCATCTGTCTACATTTCCCTGTCCCCTCCCCATCTCCTACTTGGAGGAGAAGAAAAGCCTGTGGCACAGAGCCAAATATGCCAGTTCTGTGCCACTGAGCATTTCCCTCTGTTGGGGGAAACCTCAAGGCTGTCCCTTTACGCTTTCCATTGCTGAGCATGACATAACAGCTGGTTCAGGCGGTTAAGAATTGAGCCTATAATAACCCAACCCTCCATTTTCCATGTTCAATATTGGGGTTTGAAAGGCATGCAATGTATTAAGTGTTTTCATCTTCAATGCTATTTTGAGCTATGACTCACAGATTTGCTTAATTACCGGTTATCTATGACTAGTAAATTGCATGACTTTAATAGTAAAAATGTTGCATAGAAAGTAAAAATGAACAGCCAGTTATTTTTAATTTCTGCACAGTGCAGGAATAGCTAATGTAAAGTGGTTTTGTTTCATATCCACATCAGCACAGAATTAGTCTGACTTGGTGGTCATAAAGCTTGGACTAAAATAAAAGCAGGACTTCCTGCATTGGTTTTTATCAAGTTGTCAATACAGTTTGTTCTGTATGTCACTATGATTTGCCTTTGTATTCACCTAAGAACATTGCGTTCTAGTGCCAAACCACAGAAAATAAAATGCTTAGAGAGCTTACAGAGCTGCTTGAGGTAAATAAAGGTTGACAATCCTGACTGATTTAGTATGATCACACCCTGTAGGTGAACCAGAAGACTTCTCTGCAGGGTTTCATTGGGGATTACACCCTCCCATGAATAATTTAATAGTCTCATAATCCTTAACCTATGGCTTGCCTCTGATTTTATCTCATCCAAAAATGTTTAGCCTTCATGTATGTAATCTGTAATTTAAATAGTAAATTAACAGAACAGATAATGAGAGCAGTAAGGTGGAGCATGCTAGGATAAAATATCTTTCCTCTTTCTGCTCTGTCTTTCTTACCTTTACCACATCCATTTTAAAAAGCAAAACATGTCTACAATATAGCCAAACTTTACATGGTATATTTGAAAGTAACAGGGACAGAGACATTTTAAGCTAAATTAACAGTGGTTTTAACTGGTATATGAATTTAAAAAATACTGCACTCAACATTTCTTTAGTAAACCACTTTTCCCTGACATTTTTCTGCTGGGAGTTATTTGGGAATAGGGTTTTGGGAAGTCCGCTATTTCCTTTTTTCCATGTTACATTGTCTCGGCTACACTCACACTATGTCTATACTGTGTTCAACCATGATTTTGCCAGAGTTCAAACATGACTCTTTGTCATCATAGGCATTTTTCTTTAAGAAGTCTAGAACTTGTTAATATTTGGGATTTTTTTAAATCAAAACTGTTTTGAAATAAATCAGCTTTCATTTCCCGTGTGTGTGTGTGTGTGTGTGAGTTTAAGTTGGGGAAGCTATGAAAATAAAATTGTGTTTAAAAAAATAAATTTTTCAGTTATTTTTCCTTTTCATTCCTTTTAGAAGGTTTTTTTTTTTGGTCAACATTTTTTTTTTTTGGACCAATTCTAGATATTTCCCACCATTGGTATGGGGGGAGAGAACATATAGTTTGAAACTGGTGATAAATCGGTATGGACCCGTTCACACTGGGAAGCCAAGCTAAAGCTCAGATCATCAGTTTAAAATATGCCCACAACAAAGTTCATAGCTGCCCTGTGCCAGCAGCAGGCCAGGGAGAGAACTGTGACTTTTGGAGACGTAGTTGTCTCCGTGAGGCTCCTCTTGATCTATTATAGTACCTACAGTGCATGAGCTCAGGTATGTTGGTTGGTACATTGCAGAAAGACAGTCAAAACCAAGGTTCTGTCCATTTTCCATTCCTCCCTACTCAATGGTCCAGGAAAGGTTGCTGAAAGGTTGCTTTTCTCACCGTGTTGTGACCCACTGAGCACATAGGCAACAGAGAGGTGCAAAGCAGTGCCTTGCTTTTCCATGAAAGCATGCAAGGCAAGAGACAATCTTGCCTGAATTTGGCTTCCTATTTATCAGGGTGGTTAAACACTGGAGTAAGTTGCCTAAGAAGGTGGTGGAATCTCCATCTCTGGAGATATTTACGAGCAGGTTAGATAGACATCTACCAGGGATGGTCTAGATCAGGGGTGTCCAAACTTTTTTCAAAGAGGGCCAGATTTGATGAAGTGAACATGCGTGAGGGCCGACCATTTTTCCTGACATTCTTTGAACCATTACAATTAAACACAAATTAACTATTTTATGCAAAGTTTATTGCAAACGGCATACTTTTCATTTCGTCACATGGATGACAAATCTAAACAGGTGTTAAATCACTCTGCCTTTCATATCTGAAGGCCAGATGAAAAAAAAATCCAGGAAGCTGAAATATATGTCAGGAACATTGTAAAGTACATTACATATTATTGGTAATAGAGGTTGTCTGTCAACTTTTAAGTTCAAAAAATATGAACAGGAACATAACACCAAGTATACATGTTGTGTCCAAATATATTTATAACTGATTTAGACCAACTGACATTAACTGAGATTTTACAATGTATTCATCTCAATACATATGGATTTGTTGGGGGCCATAAAAGATAGATATTGCCAAATTACCTGGGGGGCCGTATTAATCCGGAACACGGGCCACAATTGGCCCGCGGGCCGGACTTTGGACATGCCTGGTCTAGATGGTACTGGGTCCTGCCATGAGGGCAGGGGACTGGACTCGATGACCTCTCGAGGTCCCTTCCAGTTCTGCTGTTCTATGATTTGTTTTAATCACATTAAAAAAGTTAAAAAAGTATCATGATTTTCCATGTATTTTCAATATTCTATGAAGGAAAAATGCTCTTGTCAGCCTCCTGCTGTGTGTGGATGGCACTGAAACGCAATGTAAGATACGTTGAGTCCAATTTCGCATTTTACATAGCTAGAGTTGCATATCTTACTTCGACCTTCTGCTGTAGTGTAGACCAGGCCTAGGAGACTCTTTTAGAGAGACTATGTGCCTTCACCACTCTCTAGGTTCTCCTCTTTCATTTATGTGGAGTATTCCTTTGCTTCTCAAAGGTATAAGTTAAATGCTTAGGGCTATGGTTCTGTAGCAGAGCCCATTTGTTAAATGAACAGAAAAGGTACATCTGAAACCACAAACTCTTTTTATACCTGTCTCATAGAGCTGGAAGGACAATAAGAGGTCATCAACTCCAGTCCCTTGCCTTTGTGGCAGGACCCAGTACCATCCCTGACAGATTTTCCCCAGCTCCCTAAATGGCCCCTTCAAGGATTGGGCTCACAACCCTGGGTTTAGCAGGCCAATGTTCAAACCACTGAACTATCCCTACCCCTGGAAGAGCATTGTTTGCATTTTAAATACAAAAACTACCCCCCCCCCCCAAAAGGATAGAAAATGTCTTCAAGAAATGATAGGCAAACGGATGACTTCTAACTTGCCAGTTCATGATGGGCATTTGGAATTGGAGTGTAAATCCAGTATATTTTTAATTTGTACCAATAGCTGATTACTCCATTCCTGCTGCCAAATGACCTTTAGCAGAGCACATATCCAACTAGCATTTGCTGAGTGAAACTGTAGAATATAAACAGAAATATTTTCCTTTGATTCTAGCTGGTGCTATATTTCACTATCCTAGTTCCAAGGCTTCTTCCTCTTCCTCCTAGTTTCTAAATAACATATATTTTGTCATGCAGCAGGGAGCTAATTGAAGTTTTCTCTATAAATAGCGATTGTGATGAGGAGGTAGCATAAAGATCAATACATTTTAAATCATTATTTTTTCCTAAGGAAAATTCATCCCACTAGCACCATTTGCCCCTACGCAACTAAAAGAAAATTAATTTCTTTTTTTTCTGTCTGATCTTTCTGCCTTCTGGTAAGTAGGACAACCTCAAAACCAACCAAACAAAAAAAATACAACCAACCAGACTTTGAAATGATAACTCTGGTTACAGTCCAAAAGTTTGAACACTTTCTTGGCAAGAACTATGGATGCTTGTGTAATGGCCCCCAGCAGGGCCATTACGCAGTTGTTACGTTACAGTTGACTAAAACTTAGAAAACTGTGTTCATCTTTATAATTGGATTTGAATTGTTTTGGTCTTTTGATAATTAGCAGAAGCATAAAGCACAAGAAGTTTTATGAGTTTTCCACTATTCAGTTTTGCACTGCTCCGTTATACAAATGGCTGAAATTGTGTATAATAGATGTTGCACATAAAATTAGAGCCACAAAGCCATTTACACTCAGACATGTAGACCTTATGCCAGAAGAGACTATCATGATTATCAGTCTGACATCCTGCATAATGTAGGCCAGAGAACCTTACCCACCCACTCCTGTAATAGATCCCTATCCTCTGGCTGAGTTACTGAAATCCTCAAAACATGATTTAAAGACTAAAAATTAAAGAGAACCCATCATTTGCTCTACTTTAAACCTGCAAGTGGCCCACGATCTATGCTGCAGAGAAAGGAAACCCCTCCCCCAAAACCTAGCGTCTCTGTCAATCTGTCCTCCCTGATTTCATGTATGGTGATTGGTTAGACCCTAAGCAGGTGGATAAGCCGAGTCAGCCAGGCACTTGGGAAAAAATTCACTGTGGTAATTCAGGATACATCTAGACTGCAGACTTCTTGCACTAGAAGCTTTTCTTGGAAGAGATCTTCCTCAAAAACGTCTTGCGCAAGAGTGCGTCCACACTGTAAAATCGCATTGAAAAAGAGATGCGCTTTTGCGAAAGAGAGCATCCAGACTGCATGGACGCTCTCTTGAAAGTAAGCACTGATTGGTATGCACAGAATAGCCACCAGAGCACCTGTGCTTTTTCCTCTTTCTTCATGTTGCGCAATCCCCTCCCCCAGTTACACACGCCTTTTTGCGAAATAACTCTTTCACAAAAAGGCTTCTTCCTCGGAGAAAGAGGAATACCAATCGTGCAAAAATCCCTCCGTTCTTTCAATTTTTTTGCACAAAAATGTGCCTGAGGTATGGACGCTCCATGAGTATTTTTGGAAAACGGCTGTTTTTCTGAAAAATCTCCGTAGTGTAGCTATAACATCAGAACCCCTCCCATCTAGAGTCCTATCACTGGTTATTGGAGATATTTACTATTAGCTGTCATGTATCAGCTATATGTCCTTGTAGACAATCTCATCATACCATCCCCTTCATAAATTTATCAAGCTCAGTCTTAAAGACGTTTAGGTTTTTGCTCCTCTGCTCCCCTTGGAAGGTTGTTCCAGAAATTCACTCCTCTGTTGATCAGAAATCTTCATTTAATGTCAAGCCTAAATTTGTTGATCATCAGCTTATATCTATTTGATCTTGTGTCCCCACTGGTGCTTAATTTAAATAACTCCTCTCCATCTGGGTATTTATTCCTCTGATGTGTTTATAGAGAGCAATCGTTTCTCTCCTCAGCCGTCTTTTGGTTAGGCTAAACAAGCCAAACTCCCTGAATCTCTTCTCATAAGGAAGGTTTTCCATTCCTCATAGTAGTCCTTCCCTGCATCTGTTCCAATTTGAATTCATTTTTCATAAACATGGAACCCAGAATTCCACACACTGCTCCAGATGAGGTCTCACCAGTGCCTTATACAGTGGTGCTAACACTTGCCTGTCTCTACTGGAAATATCTCGCCTGATGCATCCTAGGACTTTTTCACAACTGCATCACATTGGCGGTTAATAATAATCCCAGGTCTTTCTCCTTTTCTGTCATTTTCAACTGATAAATTCCCAGTTTATAGCAAAAAATCCTGTTTAGTTCCTAGGTGCATGTCTTTTTACTTCACAGTATTAAATCTCATCCCATTTCTATCACTCTACTTTTCAAGGTCACTGAAATCTTGTATGATATTCTGGTCCACCTCCACATTTGCTATACCTCCTAACTTTGTGTCATCTACAAATTTTGTTAGCACATTCTCATTTTTTATTCCAAGGACAGTAATAAAAATGTGTAATAGAACTGATTCCAAGATGGATTCCTGAGGCCTTCCACTCCCTCCAGTTTGACAGTTCACCTTTCAATATGACTTACTATACAGGCAGTCCCCGACTTACGCGGATCCGACTTATGTTGGATCCGCACTTATGAACGAGGCTTTTCTCGCCCCAGAGCTCACGGGTGGCGGGTCGCCACCCGTGTCCTCCGGGGCGAGAAAAGCTTCTCCCGGTCTCCCTGGTCTGCTGGGGGGGGTCCAGCAAAGCCGCTGGACCCCCCCAGCAGACCAGGGACACCCGAGCAAAGCCGCCGCCTGGGCGGCTTTGCTCCCGGGCAAACGAGCAAAGCCGCCCAGGCGGCGCCCAGGCGGCGCCCAGGCGGCGGCTTTGCTCTGGTGTCCCTGGTCTGCTGGGGGGGTCCAGAGGCTTTTCTGGGCCCCCCCAGCAGACCAGGAGGACAGGAGCAAAGCCGCGGAGCACGCCCATAGCGGGACAGCCCGGGCGCGCCTGGGCTGTCCCGCTGCGGGCGTGCTCCGCGGCTTTGCTCCTGTCCCCCTGGTCTGCTGGGGGGGAGGGTGCAGCTAGTGCCCCCCTCTGTAGCAGAGCAGGCTTTTCTTGCCTACCCCTGGGGTAGAGCAGCTGGAGGCTGCCGGGTTGGTCAGTTTCAGCAGCGGCTGAATCAGGACGCCTGAGGCAGAGCAGCTGGGGTGCTGCTGGGTTGCTCCAGTAGCGCCGAGGAGCCGCACTACTGGAGTAACCCAGCAGCACCCCAGCTGCTCTGCCCCAGGCGTCCCCAAGTGAGCCGCTGCTGAAACTGACCAGCGGCTGACTACAGGAAGCCCGAGGCAGAGCTGCTCTGCCCCAGGCTTCCTGGAATCAGCTGCTGATCAGTTTCAGCAGCAGCTGACTTGGGGATGCCTGGGTTTCTTAAGTTGAATCTCTACGAAAGTCAGAACTGGCATCCAGATTCAGCCGCGGTTGAAACTGATCAGTTTCAGCAGCGGCTGACGCCAGTTCCGACTTACATACAGATTCAACTTAAGAACAAACCTACAGTCCCTATCTTGTACGTAACCCGGGGACTGCCTGTATCTTCCCTTTAACCAATTCCTTATCCACCTCTCCATTCTCATATTAATCACCATCTTCTCAAAGAATTTCCCATGTGGAACCAAACCAGCTATCATACTAAAATCCTAGTACTGTAATTAGAGCTACTACATTTCCTTTATCTAAAAAAAAACAATTACTTTCTCTCTGAAGGAAATCAGGTTGGTCTGGCATGATCTACCCTTTTAAAAATCATTTTGTATTTTAACCAAATTACCATTTACTTCTATGTCCTTACCTACTTTCTCTTTCAAAATTTGTTCTAAGACCTTGCACACGATTGAGGTCAAACTAGTTGCAGATCTATTTTTATTTATCCTTCCACTATTCCCAACTGTTCCATAGAACCATTATAAAAAAATTCTGTATTTCAAGAGACATACTAAAAGTAGATGCTTTCAAAAACATAACCACCTATCATTTCTGTGTCCTTTCCTGCTCTCTTAACCTCCAAAAGTAATTAATCTACTTTCAGGACTTGCAGAATCCCATATTTCAAAATATGCCAGATTTTGCTTTAGAACAGGTCTGTTGTCCTCGTTTGAATAATGATCTGAAACATTTAATCAAACCTCAAACAAACCCAAACTATACCTAAGATTAGCTAAATGCCTGGCTTGTGCAAAGTCACCCAGCATATAGTCAGCTGCTGGGATCACTATCATTTACTAATCAGCACTGAAGTGTGGATCCTGAAGTTTCAGTTAAACAATAACATTTAAAACAAGGGAGGTTTATTTTAGTAACTAATTAGGATGGGTGACTAAGAATAACAAGAGTGATCAAGAAGAATAACTAACTGGAATTACAGAAACACCGTTTTCTGTAAGTTCCTGGACTCGGGTCAGAACTCTGTATCTCAGAAATGATGTATTGAAGCATTGGCAGTATTTTAGTCAGTTAGCTAAAGCGTTGCATGATGCAAATGCAAAGGAGGTGCAGCTATCAATTTCTGAACTTCCCTGGAAGATGTTCTGGGTTTTTAAACCATTCGGAAGATTCCATTCCTAATCAGTTATAGGATTTACCTCTCAGTCAGAGCCAACCATTTGGTTTTCTGGAACATAACTTGCAGAGCCTTAGCCACCTTTCTTATTATAAGTCACTTGGGTTTCCTAGCTCTAGTAAGGCCTTTTCTGCCTGGCTGTGATCCCATGTCCCAAAACTGTGATGATCACCCTCTCAACTATTTGAGAATCTTTAGAATCTAGGAACTACCTCCCCCCCCCCCCTTTATCAAATCCAACAGGTGGAGCAGAAGAATGCAGGAAAATGTACTCATGTGAACAGTCCTTACTTAGATGAGTAAAGTTTGCAGGAGGAGGGGCTTAATGCCTGCACAACCTGAGACAAGACCAATCATTGGGAATTGAAGATGGCAGTCAGTGGATATTGGGTTTAGTACATGTGGTGTAAAGGAATGGAACACATTCTTCAGCTGCATGGGCCTAAGACTCCCATACCACATTACCAGTGCATGTTTTATGCAAACCTAAGTACCCAGCTGACAGTCAATAGGAAGGTGTGACCCTCCTTTTCATCTCCAGTTAGCTCTGTAAACCTACACACAAACCTAGTGTTACTTCATTTTTTTACTGTAATTTAGGACATCACTAATGACACACACACAAAAATCCCATACTTTCCTTCCTCATAACTTTTTGTTGGGTCCTCATTATGGATCTTCCCTTGCCCCACTGTGTCTGTCTCATCTGTCCAGATTGTTAAGTACTTTGACAGGGTATGTCTCTTACTATATGTCTGTACAGTGTACAGTGGGACATCAAGGTGAACTGAGTCTTCTAAATGTTACTCTAATACAGTGGTCTCCAACCTTTTTTCACCCAAGATCACTTTTTAAATGACAGACCAAGCCAAGATCTACCGCCCCGTCCCTTCCTTGAAGCCCCACCCTCTCTATTCTCCTCCTCTCCATCACTTGCTATCCCCAATCCTTATACTGCTACTTAAAAAAAAAAATTCCCACCATTCCTCGCAGCTACTCACCTGTGCTGTTGCTCGGTGAGTAGCTGCTCCTCAAATGAGGAAATCTAATGTAAATGTACTGTGCAGGCGCGCAGTTCAGAGAGGGCTCAAGAGCTACTCTTAGAGCCTCCGAGATCTACCAGTATATCGCGATCTACTGGTTGGTGACCACGGCTCTAATACAAACAATGGTGACAGCTGGGATCATCTGTACAGTCCATGGCAATTAACCACTTTTCTCCTCAAACCTCGCCCCTTACCATAAAGATAGAAACGTAACCAGTTTCCTCAGAGGTTTCCAATACCAGTGTAACATGGAGGCTATAACACACCCTTAGGAGTCTTCTCAAAACAACTGTTTAATAAATGTTTTCAATAATTAGTAGTGATTCAAATTCCACGTTTTTTTAAAGTACAAGAGTTTTGTTGGTAGAACTGTTCTAAGTGCACTATAATTGTTTTAAATGCAGGTCAGAAGGATTTTCCCTGATCTTTTGAACAGTCTTTAATTTTTACATCCTCATTCTGTATGTTACATACTTTGTACTGTGTTTTGTTTCCTTTATTACTTTTGTGCTGTGCTCTGCTCATGTTTTCTACAGTTAACACTTTACGCTGGTGATAAATTGTTTTGCATTTATTAGGTTGGGTAGAAAAAAAAGACAACTTTCAGATAAAGTTATACTCTGTTATCTATGCTACAGGACTCAGAGAATAATATGTTGCTTTAAAGAAATCTTCTTACTGTTATGTGATAATATTACATGTCCCTTAATACATTTGAAAACATCTTCTTTTCACCTCCTAGTTCTACAAATATATCTTGGATCGCCACAATCTAAATAGACTGGCACATGCTTGTTTTCCACTACAGTGCAAATTGAAGCTCCATACACCTACATTCTTCTCTTCTTGTGCTTTCCTCTTTCAACCAGAAACACGTACAAGTCACACATTAGAATTCATAGGTGAAGAAAGAGCCCAAAGGGCAGTAGAGACTTGTGGAAATTCTTGCATGTCACCCAGTATTTCATTTTATCAGATGATAATATAATATTGTCTTCCCAGTTGCTGATTCCTGTTGCTTTCCTCCACCACAGGGTGACCTGCAAATCTTTGTCTTAATTAAATCCATGCTTGAGACAAGTTTATATGACCTGAACTGTGCACTATTGCCCTGCTGAACAGTCAATAGTCCTTTAAAACATCCATTGGCTGCCTGGCAATTGATTTGAGACATGGTGACATCGGTTGTTATCCAGCCTCAGCGCATCATTATCTTTTTGGCTTTTGTTTTTGAAGGAAGTCAACTCTTCTCCTATAACAACTTTCTCCTCCTTACACACAAGTGCAAATAAAAACATGAAAAAACTATTTATCCTCCTACAAACATAGAAATGTTAAATAAAAATATCTTGTGTATCTGTGTACCGTGCTCTAGGATAGTGCCTCGACAGTCCAGATGAGGTTGCAGTCTCTTTGTGCTAAGCACTGTACAAACCTAGGAAGAGACAGTTCCTGCCCTGAAGAGCTTACAGTGTAAATAGACTAGACAGACAAAGAGTAGGAGGGGAAAATGAGGTACTGAAGAGATGAGGTGATTTGCCAAAAGTCATTTAAGAGTCATTCAAGAGGTCAGAAAGTCATCTAGCCCAGCCCCCTGCTCAAAGCAGGACCAACCCCAGCTAAATCATTCCAGACAGGGCTTTGTTAAACCTGGTCTTAAAAACCTCTAGGGATGAAGATTCCACCACCACCATAGGCAATCCATTTCAGTGCTGACCTTGTCTGTGAGGACTGAGGTAAAAAAACAAACAAACATTGAGTACTTCAGCTTTTTTCACATCATCTGTCACTAGGTTGCCTTCCCCATTCAGTAAAGGTCCCACACTTTCCTTCACCTTCTCCTTCTTCCTAAAATACTTGTAGAAATCTTCTTGTTATCCTTCACATCCCTTGCTAGCTGCAGCTTAGTTAGATGGAAACTGGAGTGTTGCCTTTTGAGAAACTAGAGTATTCCTCCAGGGAGCCTGGTCTGTAGGAAATATGAATGTTGGCTAGGACTACAGCTCCCATAAGACAATGTGCCATAGGAAATGCAGTTTAATTTTTTTAATTGGTTCAAAACAAAATATTTGGGTCAGTTAAAAAACCAAAATATTCAGATCTGGCTCTAAATTCCAAAACTTTTCATTATTATCAGTATTTTCTCCCAGAACATTCCTGACTAGCGCTATGCAGGCCCCACAATGCATCATTTGTGACAAGATTGAGGAGTAACACAATCATTTATCATGATCAAAAATCTGAAAGTAAAATGGATTAAAAGTTTCTTAACACCGATTGGTGCAGGAACCCGTTTTAATGAAGCAGGCAATTTATTCCTGCTTTTGGGAATGCAGCTGCAAGAGCCTGTCTGTCAGAGTCAGATTTATCTGTAGGTTCTTTAAAATAAATAGGCTGTTTTGAACAAAGGGCATCTCTGCAGTCTGCATTGAAAACCCCACAACGATTTCATATTAATAGGCTGGTGCCAAACTGTGAATGCATATAAGGACAGGTCCAAACATTTCTTGTCTTATTCATACTAGTAGTCCCACTGGTGGCATGAATAAAACAGGCTGGATTTGGTCTATTGTATAAACCAGTGGGTTTTTTTAGTCAATAGGGAGAAATATAGCCTGATTTTTAAAAAATCCTAAGGTTTTAGTAGTTCCCATAGATTTCAGTGGGTGCCCAGTTCTTATGGAAATTGGACAGCTTATTCAGGTGGCTAAATATTACTTAGATAAATACGTAACATCAGGAACTCAGTTTTGAAAATCATAGGCTTAAGCAACTACTCGTAGCGGTCACATATGTAACTGAAATGCTTCCTTGCCTGATCTCAAATATAGATTTCTCTTATCTGAACTTGAAAGTAAAGCAATGTGTGCTTGTTGCCTCAATCCTATTAACTTAATGTTCTATATTCATGCCTTCCTTTTTTGTTCTTCTGAAATGAATGAGACTTCTGGTTCACGCATTAAAAACTAGGCGCTTTTCATGTAACCTTAATTAATATCTTCATGTTGAATCAGGTGCTTTCTTGATGAAGTAAGCATGCCATATGTATTGATGAATACGGTTATTTCTCTTTCCAGAGCACAAGCTTGTGGTAAACACAGGAATCTAGGTGATTTTGGTGGAATGCAAAATCCTAGTATTTATCAGGGTGCTGTGCACAGATAAAAATAATCCTTATATGGCTAAGAGAGCTCTGCAAGGAATGTACAGTTCTAGTAACTGCTCCTTTTGACAAATGCCAGCTGCAGCTGGATGTCTGCAATTTCAGGAACTCCATGCTGTCCTGAACCTTATAATGTATTTGATACAACTAGGTGAGACAGGTAAGTAGGGAAGTAATTATTCTTGTGACCTGACTTTAGAAAATAAGAAGTGAAGCACACTATGATGTCAGACTAGTAGCCCAGTTTGTCATCAGGCACTGTATTATGTGATGGGATTGCATGGGATTTTATTACACGAGGCAGAAGGAAGATTATGTTTGAATGTGTTAACTAATACCTGGTGCTTGCAAAGAATGATGAAGAGGATAAAAGGTAATAGACTATGAGGGAGGTAATGTAAACAAAGCGATTGTACTTCAAAATTTGCTTGCTTGCTTTCAAAATGGTCTATTCCTCACTGACTTTCCCCTACATTGTCTCTAAATTCCTTCTCTGTAGCCTGAGCTACCAGGCGTACAGGACAAAATGCATTTCCATTGCCTCCCCAGGTATCCCTATAAAAGTGCCAAGGTTTCAATAGAAAATGCTATTCTATTCTGCTGCTACAAAAAATAGAAAATTAGTATATATCCATCTGCCTCAGGCACAGAATTCCAGAAATCCACTGACTTCAGTAGCTGAGGTTCAATCTGCAGTTATCAAAAGCAAAACAACAAAACAAAACAAAAAACCCTGTTTAATTTCTTTTTTCCCCAGTTATTAATCTTCTGCTGCATGCTATAATCTTTCTTGCACCCTTTCTCTATCTTTTCTACTTTGAGTATGAGCTTTCTGAAGCAGTGACTATCTCTAGTCTAACTATATATTTATAGAATACCTGGCACAATGGGGATACCTAGATGTATTGTCCAGAAACTCCTCTAATGTAGTATAATAAATAAATAATACTTTATTAGGTGAGTAATGATTGCACAATCTGGTCATTTATTTGCCAAGGAGTGAAAATTTCCTTGTGCCATATGTTATTTTATAAACTGCAGAGCTACTTTGGCAATTTATTCTGGAGCTGGGTAGTTCCCTCTCCACAAAAGAAATATTGAAGTAAATGAAGGCCAGTGAATTTTTCATTACTGTTACTAAACAATCTTTCATATGCATACTGTAACGCAAAGCATATTGGACAGAGATTCTGTCTGGCACATTTTCATAATATGTGAACTAGTAGTCAGCAACAGATGGAAGTGCTAAGTGTTAGTAGATTTGCCCTACTTCGTAATTAGCAGCATAACAAGGCTGAAGACTAGAAATATTAGGGTTTGGTCAAGTTCATTTGGTAAGCATTCTCTCAGAGCTAGTGCCAATAGGCAAGGGGGCTGGCAGCCATGTTGGGCTCCTGGGTAAGGGGGGGGGGGCAGCTCTGCAATCCCAGAAGGGAGTGGGGCTTCAGGTGGGAAGGGGCAGGGCTGGGGCAGCCAGCCCTCAGTGCTGCTCAGAGCATGCCATGCCTTTCCCTGTCCCCGCCCACCAGCCCTTACAGCTGCTCAGAGCACACCCTGAGGGACTCCAGCAGCAGTTTGAAGGGCTGAGGCTCTGGCTGCCACCACTGGCAAAATAGTGGTAACAGCAGCTAGGAGCCCCAAGCCCCAGGGCAACTTCCCTTTTGTCTCCCCCAACCTGCCAGTGACCCTGCCGGTAGGACATCAGCGTAAATTATTGTGTAGTAAATACACAATGACAGAAACATTTTAAATTAAAGTACCGGATTGCCATATTTTAAAATCTTTTCTAGAAGAGGAAATGTTAAAAGCCAATATTTCTCTCTCTTGTTGACATCCCCCCATCTGATATTTCACTCTGTTGCATTACATACCACAGGTCAGAACCAGGACAAGGGAGAGGAACGGTCTCAAAAAAACCCAACATAGTAAGTAACTTGCTGACATGTTGTCCTCACAGAAGTAGTCTGTCCTCCGGAATGCTTGCAAGTCTTCCAGGCTTGATGCTATCAGCAACTTTTATAAACACTCTCTACTCCATTATCTCAGTCACTGATGAAAATAGTGACTAATACCAGATAGAGGACAGGTCTCTGCAGAATCCCATTACATATGTCCCTGTAGCTTGACAGCAAACTGTAGCTACCTACTCTTTGAGTATGCCCTTTCAAGCAATTTATACCTGCTTTATGGTAATTCCATTGAATCCACATTTCCCTAGTTTGCTTTTGAGACTCTCATGTACAACTGTGTCTACGGGTATGTCTACACAGCAAAGTTATTTCGAAATAACAGCCTTTATTTCAAAATAACTTTCCTACCATCTACACAAGCCAACTGCTATTTCGAAATTAATTCGAAATAGCAGAGGGCTTATTTCGAAATTGGTAAATCTCATTCCATGAAGAATAGTGCCAATTTTGAAATAAGCACTGTGTAGACGCTTATTTCAAAATAGGGGGCCTCCAGCCATTCCCAGGGTGCCCCGCTGGCAGCCCTGGCCACAAGGTAACTTCTGACCTGATGCCCTGTCAGAACCAGTTCCAGCTGGCCTTAAATGCGACTCAGTGTCCACTCAGTGTGGACGCGCTATTTCAAAATAACAAAATGCTATTTTGAAATGCATTTTGTGTGTAGACGCGTTATTTCGAAATATCTTATTATCTTATTTCAAAATTAGATATTTCGAAATAACGCTGTAGTGTAGACGTACCTTAAAAGCCTTATTAAAATTAAGATATATCATGTCTACATAGCTCTCCCCTTCCCATCCACTCAGCCAGTAACGTTCCAGTTAGCTCAATAGCCTGCTTGGGACAGGAGTAAAAATGGCATGTTTCATAGCAAGAAAAACTCCTTCTCCCTCTCCGCCCCCCTCTCTCCACCCATATATCCCCATATGTTTTTTGGGCTGGAGGGAGGAGCAGAGTGTTACAGTATACTGAGCACAACTCAGGGTGCTAAGCATTATTGAGTATAAGTCTTGCTTTGTTACTGACTTGCTGCGAGCAAGTCACTTTACCTTGCTGAGTCTATTTCCACTCAGTCTCTACAGTGGGGACCATACCACTTTCAAAGCCTCCCTCACAAGGGTGTTGTGAGGAACAATTAGCATTTTGAAAATATAAAGCCGTATGTGGGAGAGAATCATTTAATTATTATTTGGAAGACTTTTAAATGCTCTTGATCACAAGTGGTAATTAGCAAATAGTGCATCCAGAGTAGTACTAAAATAGAGATTTGCCATATTTTTCCAACATTTTTAAAAGTAAAGAATAAGCTACACATGTATTTCTCATGAACTCAAGATCCTAATCCTATTGTATTTGATTTATTATAGTCAAATTCCAGTAGTGTTCATTCCAGGGCTTTAGGGGAGCCTATTTTATTGGTGAAATATACTACATTGAAGTTTTAAATTGTGTTATAAAACTTAATAGAAAACAATATTCTATTGTCAGCCTGTTTTGATTCAAATTTCTTGGAGGGCCAAATCATGGATGAGACAAAGTTGAAGGTGGGGGGAAGGACAGGAAGGTTGCCATCATCTTTAGTGCATCCTGGAGCTGGCCCTTAATGTGTGCAAGTGTGTGGTAAAAACTTCTTGATTGAATTTAGGAAAATACAAACAAAAGTGAACTAAGCTCCTTAGACATTACTTCTATATCAGATGTTTGAGCTGGTTAAGTGTACAGCATTAGTCTATCATACTTTGCTGACTTATCTTCCTTTAATAAGCTTCCAAACCACAGGCTTGGCAACATGTAGATCATGGTATAACTATACCAATTCAGGGAGACAATTTTAGTTACACTGCTAACTTTTAAGACTAGCTTAAGGGTGGTATTTAAGCTTTTGTGAAGACACCTGATAAGCTGGTAAAGGATGCAACAGAAATATATGTAGTAAATAGTCTAAACACGTATACTTTTTGCATAGATGTGTTTGGCCAGTTTTTTCTTCTTCTTAAGGGTATAATTGGAGAAGGATAAAATAATGTTAGACAGCTCTCATTGAGGTTTGGCTCAGAAAAGCCCTGCAAAATTACATTAATTTAGTCCAATGAGAAGTCCTCTTCGAGCAGCTCCCCTTAAATGTCCATTTTCTAAATTGCTTATTTAAAATGCCAGCTGGCGCACAACCGGCATGTCCTCAGAATTGTTTTGGTGCAACTATTGGTGGCACTGTGTATCTTCACGTCATTTTCACAACAAACCTGGGAAACTTCCCAGATAGCACATGCAAGTTTGGTCAGAGAGGCCGTGAGAGCCCCTCTGTAGAATGCTGAGGGTTTTGGTTGCTTTTGTGAAAATTAACAGGCCTGATTCTTTGCCTATGGTCAGATTCTTTGTTGATTTAAGTCCTAGGTAAATTCTTTTTTGCCCATCTACTTCCTTAGGGAAATATGATCTATTTTTATGCTCTAACAGAGCAATTCATCCTCCCTGTGCAATGCAAGAGCACCATTGTTGGAGGGTTGGTGGGGGGATTCAGCTCTGCATACTGGGACGCTGCTGCTCTTCTTCCCCTTACCCTGAATATCAGGGAACGAGTGAGAAGTACACAACTTGCCTGCATTCCTCAGACTCCCAGCTGGTGAGAGGTGGGGGCAGAGGAGTGCGACTGTTGGTGAATTCTGTTCTACAAAATCTGCTGATGGGCACTTGGCCTGCAGTGTATCCCCTTTGTGGCCTCTGTTCAACCAATGGTCTAGACACTCGCTTCTATATATATATTCTCCCTAGGGGAATGAGCCACCAAGCCTCTACAAACAAATATACAATTTCCCTTTCCTTGATCCATTGCAAACATTCCCCAGTTTATTTAGAATCTGCATCCAGTCTTTCCTACTGCTATGCAGGCACTGTGACTGGCTCCCTGTGTTGTTGTTCTGTTTAAAAAAGTCACGTGACAGAACTGGTGTTTGGTGCTATGAAGAGCTTTGTGTGATATGTCTAAGAGTTGGCTGTATTTTGCCCTAGGACATATCTCCTCTAGGGAAATGGGTGTTCTTAAGATACGTTAGCCAGTCAAGACAAACCCTAGGAGTGAATTTCCTTGTCTACGTTAGGATTTTAACATGGGCTAGCTAACTTGAGTTAAAAAACACTCTTTCTTGCTAATTAATTTAAAGAGTTTTCAGTATATAAGAATGAAGTGAACTTTGTACAAGTTTTCTGCAATTTTCTTTTTTTAGTGCAAAATTCCACCCTGGGCTTACATCTTGTGCAACTCCACTGAATTTGCTCAGTGTATCTGTGTCCACCCTGCACAGACTGCAAGGGCTGAAGTAGCCCGGAAGGGTGCAGTCAGCCAATGAGGCAAAAGCTATGCAAATTAAGAGTGAGAGGAAATCATTAATTAGGAGGAAGCTGGCAGCAGCAAAGGCTGTCAGGACAAAGTCTGTGGTCACCCTTTGTTTAGTAGAGAGGGAAAGAAGGAACCCAGGGAAAGAGTGTGACCCTGGAGGCATAGGCACTCCTTTGGGCACTCCTGTGCTATGTCTACACTGGGGGGTTCTTGCGCAAGAACCCTCAGAGCGTCCACACGGCTTGCCCGCTCTTGCGCAAGAAGATTTACAGTAAAGCGTGGGAAGAGAGAGCTTCTTGTGCAAGAGCTACGCTCTTTTCTAACAAGTGTAAGCCCTCTTGCGCAAGAGCTCTTGCAGAAGAGGGCAGTGTGGACGCACAGCAAGGGTTTCTTGAGCAAGAAAGCCCTTTGGCTAAAATGTCCATCAGAGCTTTCTTGCGCAAGAGAGCGTCCACACTGCTATGGATGCTCTTGCACAAAAGCACATGGCTGTGTGGATGTGTTCTTGTGCAAGATGTTCTTGCGCATAGCCCAGGGGTTCAGCACCCACAGAAAAAGAACAGTGAGTGCTCAGCACCCACTGGAAGCCCTGCCGATCAGATGCTTATCACTTCCAGAGCCTCTCACCCACTGCGATCAGCTGTTTAGCCATGTGTAGGAAGTGCTGTCTGAGAGGTGAAGGAACAGGTGCAGGAAGAGGTGGAGCAGAGGTGGGGGTTTGAAGGAAGGAGTGTAGTGGGAACAGGGCCTGGGGTATGGGGTCTAGCATCTCCAGGAAATCATAAAGTCAGAGTCTCTGCCTGAAGGCCTTGCCTGCAAGGAAGGGTGCACCTGAAGAGAGCACAGTGGAGTAGAGAGCCTAAGGGACACAGGCTAGGAAGCAGGCTAGAGAGCAAGCAGCATAGCTGGGGACTGAACAGACCGTTGCTGCATATAGTAGGGTCCCTGGGCTGGAACCCAGAGTGTTAGCAGATCTGCGATCCGCTCCTTGCCATGGGGGAAGTGGCACCAAGAGGGCAGTGAATTGGAAGACTGTCTGGGTCACTGCAAGAGTGACAGGATCAGGGCACAGACATGAGGCCAGCCAGAGGCTCCTTGAATTGACGAGATTTTGAAGAACTTACCTCAAAAGAAGGAAATGCTGAGTGATCTGGCTGGAGGGCTAAGTCGTGAGGAAGCAGAGAGAGAGGGACTGAGGACCTAGAGGGAGGTAGAGAGTCAGAGTGTAACTATGGGAAGAGGTGTCGACCTCACAAGCTATTTTCCAGAGTGACTAGAAGGAGGCACTATCTGAGTTTAGATGGGTTTGGCCCTGTTTTGAACAGGGGGTTAGACTAGAAGATCTACTGTGGTCTCTTCCCGTCCTAATCTTCTATGAGTCTGTGATTCTGTTGGTGAGCTCAAGCCCCTCATCACACTCAGGTTGCATAAGATATAAATGAGAACAGAGTTTGGTATTAAAATAACAAACTCTTAAATACCTGCTATTCCTTTACAGAAATCCTTTGCATTTCAGTGGTTGACACTGTGTTTGACTGAGCCCCGTACAAGCTACAGCAAGGGTGGAGAACCTACAGCCCAGGGGCCAGATGCAGCCCCCGGCTTGCCTCGATCCGGCCCCTGAGGCTCGAAGTCCCCCTCCCCTCCCAGCATTGGGGAGTCCAGGTTGGTGTTCCAGCCTCCCCACCATCCCCCTGTGGTGCTAGAGCACACAAAATCTGCTAGGCTGCCCCCCCCTCCCCCAGTAAGGGGAATGTGAGGAGAATCTTTCTCCTTCTCAGTCAGGGGCCACATCAGTGAGGGTTTGTTTGGGGGTTTTTTTGCTTCTCACTTGCGTGCAGCCCCCGATTTTTGTGTGGGTCAGTGGCTCCCAGCCCAAAAACGGTTTATGGTGTTTCTGAGGAAGTAGATAATGTGAATGAATTCCCATTTCCTTTTACTGCATGTTATTAGGAACTAAGAAGTGGGTTTTACCCACAAAAGCTCATGATGCTGAATATATTTTTGTTAGTCCCTAAGGGTATGTCTACAATAGCCACCCTAGTTTGAACTAGGGTGGCTAATGTAGTCATTCGAACTTGCAAATGAAGCCCGGGATTAAAATATCCCGGGCTTTATTTGCATGTTCCTGGGCGCCGCCATTTTTAAATGCCCGGTAGTTCGGACTCCCCGCCCGCAGCTACATGCGGCACGGGCTGGGTAGTTAGAACTAAAGCCCCTAATTCGGACTAACATTACTACTCCGAGGAGTAATGGTAGTCCAAATTAGGGGCTTTAGTTCGAACTACCTAGCCCGTGCCGCATGTAGCCACGGGCGGGAGTCCGAACTACCGGGCATTTAAAAATGGCGGCACCCAGGAACATGCAAATAAAGCCCGGGATATTTTAATCCCGGGCTTCATTTGCAAGTTCGAATGACTACATTAGCCACCCTCGTTCGAACTTGGGTGGCTAGTGTAGACATACCCCAAGGTGCCACAGGACTACTCATTGTTTTAAAAGTTACAGACTAACCTGCCTGATACTATTTGTTGGATATTCATGTTTGTGCACCATTGGCTGGTTATGATTTTTTGTGGCCAATGTAAAAACTCTGTCTAAAGTTCAGTTGAAAATACTTTGTTCAGTCTTTTTTAGTGGGGCCATAACTTGAAATGAGATTGGCATCATATACAAAGACGCATGTGTTGGTACCTAGATTGTAATTATCTTCATATGTTTTACATTTGCTAAATTATAGCCTGACCTGGGTTGAATTCACATCAACCACTAGTGTATGTGCTGGGTTCCTTCTGCCAAGTTGTCCTGGTATATGGATTATATCTGCTGTTATGACATATGAGTGTTCAGCTAGTATTGACTTAAAGTTCTGGGTTTATTTGTTTTTATGGTTTCTGTTATGGAAAGCAAGTCCAATCTTGGATTTGCAAATGTAATTGTATGTCTTAGAATTGTTGAGTGGAGGGTTTGAAACACTGACCTTAAAATATGCTCTCTTTCCTGTGGAGACCTCACATGGCACTCCTCAAAGGTGGACACAGGCTCATGGCACAAACCTCTCCATCTGGATCTGTCCAGTTCAATGAATTCCCAGGTTTTAAAGTCTATCTTACATGCTTTGACATTGGCCTTCAAAGTGTCTTTATATCTGAGGATGGGTGACTGTACACCAGCTTCCTATGCACAGTTGTCTGTAGAACACTGCTTTCAGTATCTGGGGTGTGGAGGAGGGTCAGGTAGGTTCATGTGGACCACATGTTTGACCTACTGAAGTTGAGCCCTGATGAGCGTAATCTTGATGTCAGGGATTTGGCACCTCTCAAAGACTTCAGTGTTAGGAATCCTGGTCTGCCACTTGATGCTGCAGTATGTTGTTTATGGATAAAGATTACTTAACTTTCTGCCAAGTTGGCCAGATCGTTTGTTGTATCATAAATGTTAATGAACACTTGATGCAGTACGCCGAGACTCAGTATCACTGTACAGAACTAGCAGCTTTGTTGAATACGAGTGCTGGACATCTTCCTAAAGTGAACCAAATGGCATCAAACATGCCATCCTGCTCTGCACAGGGTCTTAAGTGAAATACAGGATGGCATTTTCTCAGGCTGTTTATCTGGTTGTTCAGGGGCACAAGCAGAGTGGGATTTTCTAGGACATTATTGCCTTCCCCCATGCAAAATGCTTACGAGTATATGAGAGAGATTAAATTGCTAAACATAGAAGGGCTGGAGGGGCAGGGCCTAATTCTGCTCTTACCCACAACAGTGTGACTCCACAAACCTTAGTGGAGTCAGTCTTAACTTCCGTGTAATATTAATTATTCAGACAATAGGGGTATGTCTACACTACCCTCCTAATTCGAAATAGGAGGGTAATGTAGGCATACCACAATTGCAAATGAAGCCCGGGATTTGAATTTCCCGGGCTTCATTTGCATAAGTGGGGCTCCGCCATTTTTAAATCCCCGCTCGTTCGAACCCTGTGCCGCACGGGGCACGAACTAGGTAGTTCGAACTAGGCTTCCTAGTTCGAACTACCATTACTTCTCGTGGAATGAGGAGTAATGGTAGTTCGAACTAGGAAGCCTAGTTCGAACTACCTAGTTCGTGCCCTGTGTAGCCGTGCGTCACAAGGTTCGAACGAGCGGGGATTTAAAAATGGCGGAGCCCCGCTTATGCAAATGAAGCCCGGGAAATTCAAATCCCGGGCTTCATTTGCAATTGCGGTATGCCTACATTACCCTCCTATTTCGAATTAGGAGGGTAGTGTAGACATACCCTAGCTGATTTAGAGCAGAATCAGGCTAACAGCATGTATGGTATAGTCCCATTTTTTCCTCGGACTTCTTTTTATGGCAAATATTTACTATAACAAACACCTCCAGCCCAACCCTCCACTTTTGCATATGGTGTGTTAAAGACTTTTCCCTTGGCTTCTGTGCTGTTTGTGGTTGCTGAAGGTTTAACAACTTTGCATTAATCTTCCTCTGCCTGGGATGACAGTTTATTTCTCCCCGCATAATAAGGCAATTTTACACTCACTGGCAGACAAGAGGCCAGTAAGATAACATTTCCCACAAGCTTCACATTCCAGTGTCTTGGCTAGGAGCTTTTAGATATTGTTTTTTGAAAGGGATTGCAGTTTTTATTAGAATGCCTCTGGCCCACGAAAGCTCATCATCTAATAAACCATCCTGTTAGTCTTTAAAGTGCTACATTGTCCTGCATTTTGCTCTAATTTTGCTGTTATGGTCTCCCTTTGTAGACAAGTCCTTAATTCCCATTTTGTCTGGGACAGTCCTTTCTTTAAACCTTATCCCAGACATCCCAACTTTTTTAGTAACAGTGGCATTTGTCTCATTTGCGGAGGGCAACCAAAATGATTAGGGGGCTGGAGCATATGACCTCTGAGGAGAGGCTGAGGGAGTTGGGTCTGTTTAGTCTGCAGAAGCAAAGAGTGAGGGGGGATTTGATAGCAGACTTCAACTTCCTGAAGGGAGGTTCCAAAGAGGATGGAGAGAGGCTGTTCTCAGTAGTGACAGATGGCAGAACAAGGAGCAATGGTCTCAAGTTGTGGTGGGAGAGATCCAAGTTGGATATTAAGAAAAACTATTTCCCTAGGAGAGTGGTGAAGTACTGGAATGGGTTACCTAGGGAAGTAGTGGAGTCTCCATCCCTAGAGGTGTTTAAGTCTTGGCTTGACAAAGCCCTGGATGGGTTGATTTAGTTGGGATTGATCCTGCCTAGAGCAGGGAGCTGGACTTGATAACCGTCTGAGGTCTTTTCCAGCTCTATGGTTCTATGATTCTATGATTTGCTCTTGATACCAAGAGCAAAGGGGACAAGAGTACACTTAGCTTCTTGGGCCATTCCCGTGGTGAGGGAGGGCTTGGGCCAGTCCCATGCAATGTCCCATTTTCCCTAGGGAAATATGGTCACCCTATGTCTACAGCACTGCAGTGAAGACAGTACCTACACTAGATACTCCACCTTCCTAGGTGGAGTATCTAGGTCAATAGCAGAATTGTATCTACCCTGGAAGTAGGCAGGTTTAACTGCATTGCTCAGAGGTGTTGATTTTTCACCTAATTGCCAAGTGTAGACTAGGCTTGAGTCTTGTCCAGTCTGCTATGCATGTTGCATTACTCTGAGGCTCAGCCAGTCACATTTTTTTTTGAAACATGCACTGATGACAGATATGTTGGGAGAGCCTGACTACACAAAATCATTAACCCAGCAGAGAAAGGAGGGACCCACAAAATCAGCTGCAACATTTTTTTAAAAAAGGCAGAAATTCCTCTTATTATCTAATAACCTATTAAAATGGGACAATTAAAAAGCGTATTTCTTCTCTGCTTTCTGCCACTCGTTGCAATACATGAGACACAGAGTGAGGTGGTAGGCTAGAAATGCATTTCCAAGTGTTTGCCTTCAGGTATGTTTGGGCATGGGTCATGGAACTGGTCAGGCATATGGGGAATGAGAGGAAGGACTCCGTAACAGCAGTTGGGAAATTGTACTTTGCTGGAGAATGTTGACTCTAAGGGCCTGATCCAATGCCTACTAAAGTCAACAGAATGATTCCTATTGACTTGAGAAAGACATGGTGGGTGAGGTAAGGTCTTTTATTGGGCCAGCTTCGGTAAAGGAGAGAGACAGGGGATTTTTAATTTATACAGAGCTCTTCTTCAGGTCTGGGAAACTAACTTAAAGTGTTACTGCTAAATATCAGGTTTGAACAGATTGTTTAAGAGTAAATCATTAACACATATTTCAAAAGACCTTTTAAGTTTGCTTTGGATTTGGACCTCAATCACTAGTCCTTCATGGTGCTCCTTGTCGGGTGATGTGGCTATGTGCTCCATACATTGGTTTTATCTTAAAGGCTCTTCCTAGCCTTTTTTTAAATCCATGAATTAATAGGTGAAATTCCATAAACTATGTTTATGCAGGAATTCAGACTAGGTGATCATAATGGTCCCTTTTGGCCTTTAAAATCTCTGCTTCCAAGCAGCTGAGCAGTTCTCAGTGTTTCTTTCTGTTTACTTGTTTGTCTTCTTCCACTAGTTCTTGCTCTTGGTGATGATTTCAGCATTAACCTGCTCTCAGAATATATGCAGAACATTTATCTTGAGTACTTTGTTCTTGTGCCTTGATTCCAGTGTTGCATCTTTGCAGTACTAATTTATCCTAGTCCCATCTGGTATATTTGCTTTATGAGCTCTGGATTATCATTTTTGTTTCTCCTGATGAGTCATCGCCATCATCAAGCTAACTTTTCCCTCCTGTCTCAGGGCAGGCAGCATTCTTTTCAATTGGTTTTTCTGTCTGTCACACATACACTTAATGTTGTAGAAGGCTGGGCTGATGATTCACGGCTCAGCAAAGCACTACATTGCAACATCACATCTTGGATTGAGGGGAGATGAGGTCAATGTGCACATACCAATCTATAGTCTCTGCTCAGTGGATGTAGAAGTATATAATTAACACTGTTATTTATTATTTAAGAGATGCATAGTGGTACCCTAGAGGTCACTTTTACTATCACAGTTAAAGGCACCTCTGACAACTTTTAAGGGCACTCACTAAGGACTCATACTGCTTAGCCATCACCTCTGTCAAAGTAGAGATCCACACCCTTCTGTCTCCAGACTGGACATTTTGGCACAGTTCCTTTTGCTATTCAGTGTGCATATCCCAGCAAGTCTATCCTTAACTCAGCATTTGCAGTTTCACATGAACTCTTTCTGTGTCTGTGTCTCTCTCTCAAAGGCTGTAACAGTGAGTACCAGTGACCAGACAGCTTTCACAGAACACAGTACATTTATTTTAAGACAAAAACATTACATAAAAAACTTGAGAAAATAAGAAACAATTTATTTGGTAGCTTACTTAATATCACCCTGTTTCCACATAGAGACCGTTAGTTTCCAGTCCTTCAAATCTTTCCATCAGGGTTTTACCCTCTAAACTACAATTTCATGTTAGTTTTTGGATAAATGGGAGACTCCACTTATCACTGCATGGCCAAGTGCCTTTCCATAGTGGCATGATTAATATATGTCATGTGAGGTTTTTTTTTTTTCATTCTTTCTGTCAGAGCAGAATTGTGGGTGCAGTGCAGTGCTGCAGTTCGGTAGGATTTTTTAAAAATGTTCATGCTACTATGTGTTTAAGTTAGCGAAGGCAAGGACAAATACATGTGCCTGACATTTGGAGTGGAAAGTGGGGAGTTTGTGATAGTCCTTAGCTTCCATGAAAAACAACAAGTAGTCCTGTAGCACCTTTGGGTATGTCTAGACTACATGGCTCTGTCGACGGAGCCACGTAGATGAGTTTACTAGACATAGGAAAATGAAGCGTCGATTTAAATAATCGCCGCTTAATTTACATCAAAATGGCCACTGCGCTGTGCCGATCAGCTGTTTGGCGGCACAGCAGGGCAGTCTGGACGCACCGCTGTCGACAAGGGAAGCCTTTGTTGACCGCTCCGGTAAACCTCATTTCATGAGGCATAACGGAAAGGTCAACAAAGGCTTCCCTTGTCGACTGCGGTATGTCTAGACTGCCCCACTGTGCCGCCAAACAGTTGATTGGCGCAGCGGCCATTTTGATGTAAATGAAGCTGAGATTATTTAAATCACCACTTCATTTTCCTATGTCTAGTAAACTCATCTATGTGGCTCCCTCGATGGAGCCATGTAGTCTAGACATACCCTTAGAGACTAACAAAAATATAAATATCTAGTATCATGACCTTTCATGGGCACAACCCACCTCCCCAGATGAACAGAAGTGGGTTTTGCCCATGAAAGTTTATGATACTATATATATATATTTATTGTTAGTATCTAAGGGTATACCTACACTGCTGAGCTATTTCAGGGTACTGGAAGTATCCTGAAATAGCTAGTCCATGTCTATTAAAACAGCCCGTTATTTTGAAATATATTTTGAAATAATGGGTGGCTTATTCCAACATCCCAGTAACCCTTGTTCCATGAGGGTTAAAGGGAATCTCAGAATAGCAAGTCATTTCAAAATGTGGCACTGTGTAGCTTAGATGCCTACAGTGCCACACTACTACTCATTTTTAAAGTTACAGACTAACATGGCTACCCCTCTGAGATTTAGTTTCCATGGACGTTCATATCACAGCCTTAGTGAGTCCCTGAGAAAATTGTCTCCTGTTCAGCTGAATTTTAGCCTTTTGGGGAAAAAGCTCCATTGTGCCAGAAGAGTAAAGTCATTGACCACGTCCTCAAACTGGACCTTTAGGCAATCTTTTACATAGGCTGGATACAAACCTTGATTTTGGAGATAAAGACCAAGATCTTGAAGGTGACTTAATATTCCATAAAGAAGTCAGTTTAAAATGTACGAGAAAGGTTTGATGTGCTTGTGTTACGGAGGAGATGTAATGCAGCATTCTCTACTAATTATAATTGTCTATAATTTGTCATTAGTAGATGTAGTTTCAATGAACAGGGAAATTTCAGATAAGAAAAAATGCAATGTATACCTCAATGCTGAAAAAGCACATACCCTTATTTTTCTTAGAATCAACAGCAGACAGCACGTAACCATAGCAATCAGCTATATTTATGCTAACTGAAGAAGCAGTGCAGGGCAGCAGGTATACATCCAGTCAGGAGTGTATAGGAGTGGTATTTGTAAAATACCGTACACAGCTCCCATCATAAGGAATGGATAATATGACAAGTTAAATCTTTTGCTCTTTCTCTTCCCCAATCATTCATACTCTGTTGATCAGTCTGATGTTCGAGACCTAGGGTAAAATCATGACACTATTGACATCAATTTTGTTATTGACTGCAATAGGACTTGACCGTTATCCATGATAAAAAGAACTCTCAAGGCACCTAAAGTGTACCACATTGTGGTATACCAGAATGTACCATAAAACAAAAACTGTTCATCAGTGCATTGTTCTGTTTATTGTAGGAGAGATTAGAGGTGTAGAATCTGGCATATTGCAGACCTCCCATCCATCAAGCTGCCTGGAACAATCCCATATCAGCATAAACTTACTGGTAAAGAAACCCTACAGACAAATATATTCGAGAAATCCATGGATAAACACACTTACCTTCCCAGATCCATTAACTATCCCAAACATACCAAGAAATCTGTTATCTATAGCCAAGCACTCAGATATCACAAAATATGCTCCGGGAAGGAAGTTCTGAGATACACACTTAAACCTTCCTTCCTTCTTCAAGGGAGAACACTTCACCAGAAAAATAGATTACACCATAGAATGAGCCACCCAAAGCTTCTGAGGGAACCTGCTTCAATAAAGGACCCACTCTTCTTTCCCCAACTGCACCTCATAGTTGTCACCTACCTCCCACACTGGAACCCATACGAGGTATCATTAAAAAATTAAAAACCATACAACCCATACTCTGAAAGGAATCTTTCCTAAACACCTGGGCTGTGTCTATATTGGCATCCCTTTCCGGAAAAGGGATGCTAATGAGACACTTCGGAATAGCAAAATCCGTGGGGGATTTAAATATCCCCCGCGTATTTGCATTAACATGGCTGCCGCTTTTTTCCAGCTTGGGGATAAGCCAGAGAAAAGCGCCAGTCTAGACGTGATTCTCCGGAAAATAAGCCCTTTTCTGGCAGCCATGTTAATGCAAATACGCTGGGGATATTTAAATCCCCCGCGGATTTTGCTATTCCGAAGTGTCTCATTAGCATCCCTTTTCCGGAAAAGGGGTGCAGTGTAGACACAGCCCTGGCCTTCAAATAACCCACAGCTTCTCCAGGCTTACCATGAGAAGCAAGCTCCCCACAGATCAGAGCACACCACTCAAAACAGCACCTGATCCTGTCGAAGAGATGCAGAACCTGGTGACCTAACTCCACAGCTTCGATGATCAACTCCCGCCCCCCATAACACGTCTTTCAAGATCCATGGTTTCTGTCTGTGCCTATCACAATGTGTTGCACCTCATCCTATACACTATATTCCTTGATACTGGTTACGTGGTGAAATGAGACCAGTACTATGTTCTCCAGTGAACTCACACAGACAAATGAGAACAGACAAACATAACATAGCACCCTGGGTGAACACTTTTCACAAAGCAGTTATTCCATACCTAACCTCTGTCCTCACCATCACAGGAAACCTGCACAACACTTTCAAAAGGCAAGCTTGAAAGCTTACATTCACTGCTTTCCCAGACACTTAAAAACTACGGACTCACTAAAGAACTGGATTTATAGGCCACTGCAACAGTTTTCAACCCACCAACCCTTCTTTGTCCTAT
The DNA here is from genome assembly GCF_049634645.1 of Pelodiscus sinensis. NCBI lineage: Eukaryota > Metazoa > Chordata > Testudines > Trionychidae > Pelodiscus > Pelodiscus sinensis. Next base: position 213,497,165 of record NC_134711.1, read on the forward strand.
GACCACAGTCATTCTAACTAGCTGCCCACTTCACTTTTAATGGTGTCTTGCAACTCCTTATGCATGGCAATCTCTTTCACCTTGTATTTAGCTGTGACACACAGAGTCCTTTCCCAGTTCTGAAGAAGAGCTCTTGGTAAGCTCCAAAGTTTGTCTTTCTCAGCAACAGAAGCTGATTCAATAACCAATATTACTTCACCCAGCTTGTATCTCTAATATCCCAAAACCAACCTGGCTATAGCAACACTGCAAACAATATTGTAGACTTTGGCAGTAAGTGGTGACTGGTGACAGGTGAAAGAAGGGGGGCACCAGCCATTTGCCTCCCCCTGCCCAGGGAGGGGCCAGGAACCCCCTTCTGTCCCAGGCTCCACCTCTGCCTGTCCCTGCTCCATCCCCTTACTTCATCACCTGGGGGACTGGTGGGGCCATGGGGAGGGAAGGAGCAGAGGCCACATGGACTGGAGCCACCCGGTTTGCTCCTTTCTTGCTACTGCTACCAGTGAATGCTGGGGGAGGGAGAGTGGACTCCTGCTGCCAGTACAAGCCCTGCAACCTCTAGCCCCCCTGCCAGCTGCTGGCTGGCCCCTTGTGCCTGGTAGTGCACCCTGGGCATGCATGTGTCCCCACATGCACCCCTACATGTCACCTATTTACTAATATAAACCAACTGCTTCCACCTTTGCTACTCGGTGAATTTGTGTCACTCCAGCATATTCTAATGAGCTCTGAAGTTGCTCCACTGTCTAAGGTGGTATATATTGCCTTGTACATGGGACCAGTCAGAGGACAGGAGCACCCTAAGTCTGGAATGTGTGTGATAGGCTCTCAGTGCATGCTGTGAAACCAGGAAAGGACCAATATCGATCACCACACTGAATAGCTAAAGTACAGATATCACCTGTACAAGAGACATTTCTCTGCAAGGAGATGAATCAGTCCAGACACATTAACTAACGTTAAGCAAGAAGCACACGTCCAGAAGCTTACAAGCTCTTAACAGTATGAAACCAATTCATCCTAATGGTGCCATTGCCCCCCAGTGAGAGTCGATCTCAGAGCAGGACTATAGATGTTCTGTGCATACAGGATGGTTCTGTTTTTTACTCAGAAGGAACAGGCAAGTTGTGTTGTTTGCTATTGTACTCACTTCCTGTGGGCTGCTTCTGAATGAGGAACATACAGCGTCAGGGTTTTGGCTTTGCCCAGATCTCCTTTTTCAGAAGATCACGCTGTCGGGAGTAACACACTGCTGTGAGTGCTTACCTCAGGGCAGACTGATGGAAAACAAGGGCAGACACCCCAAGCTGGTGGTGTGTTCTAGAATTAGATTTCTCCATGCCAGTAACAAATGTGACTTTCTGTGTCACTATACCTGTCTCACCACGGAATCACAGACAGTCCCCTTAAACAAGAGGAGGGGAAACTACATTACACAGACCAGATCTAGCCCCCAGCTTCCCTTGATCTGGTCTGCAGTGAGGCTCGGGGCTTCTCCCCCCACCCCGCTGCCACAGTAGGGCGAGCTGGCGCTAGCGATCCAGCCCCACCGCAAGTCTCCCTGTCTTGACACCCCCCACAAGGCTGGAGCACTAGCACTGGCTTGTCCCACTGCAGGAGGAGGAGGGGAAGAGGGAAGCCTAGAACTTTGCCACAGGCTCAATCAAGGGAAGCCAAGGGCTGGATGTGGCCCTGTAGGGCTGGAGCACAAGGGAGCCCCAATGTCCTGAATGTGCCTGTGTATTTTCCCTCAGCCCTGCCCTCAGACCCAGGCCTAAGAGGTTTATTTCTTTTTTGGTTTTGTTTATTGGGGGTTAGGCTAGTGAGGGGTTTGGCTGGTTGGTTTTTGTTTCTCTGGGATCAAGCCAGGGATGGGTCGGTTTGGTTGTTTTGTTTTGTTTTGTTTCTCTGGGACCCAGCCAGTGAGATTTCTTTTCTTTTCTTTTCTTTTCTTTTCTTTTCTTTTCTTTTCTTTTCTTTTCTTTTCTTTTCTGTTCTTTTCTGTTCTTTTCTGTTCTTTTCTTTTCTTTTCTTTTTCACTGCCAAAAAAAGTTCACCACCTCTGCCTTAAACGCTGCACCCTGTCTCCACCCAGACAAACCGGTCGTGATTAAATAGTCACTTAAACTAAAAATCATGCCATATCAGGTTTCTTCCAGTCTCAAGGGACTAACCACTTCCTCCAAATCAACTGGTATTCCAGATCTGTCACCAAAAACAATGCTGGCAGCCAATTAAATTTACAACTAACTATAGGTTTATTAGCTAAGAAAAAATGAGGTTATTAAGAGGTTAAAGCACATAAAGTATAGTAACCAGTAAATCAATTTGTAACTCCAAATGGTGGCAGATATGTAATAAATTGTCAGTTCCCCCAAAATCTTGCAGAAGTTATCCAGAATAATTCTGGGGATTTCTGTCATCTAGTTATTTGGCTCTATTGGAATAAAGAAAAATACAGGGCTTTCCTTTGATCCATATTTATATTTTCACACAGGAAGCAATCTGACAGTGTTTCTACCCATATGAGCTTTTCCTTTGGTGACAGAGAGAGGAATGAATTTTGAGTCTTTGATTTCTGATCATTACACACAATGACCACTCCCTCTGGAGCTAGCCCTCTTCTTCATTTGCATCCCCAAAAGCATTTGATGGGTTATTTACGTGCAGGAGTATATAGAATGTAAATGATTGCTTTGCATTATACAGCAAGAGATACATATGACGATACAAGTCACGACCCATTAGTTTTCAGGAAGTTTGAACACTCTTCTTCCTTCAGCAATTACTTCAATCTATCCTAATAGCAGGAAAACTGATCTGTGGCCCAGCAACACACATGCCCACTATACTTTTCTCCTAGAGCACACAAGCAACCTGTGGCCATGGTTTTCTGTCCGCTTGCACCTAAGAGCAGCGCCACATTGCACTTCTTTCTTCTCTTTCACCCTGCCCTGCTCTTCCACTTGACAGAGTGCAAATGAGAGGACACACCTCCTGTGAAGCTGTTAGCCTTACCAGTGGGACTGGCTGTCCCCCTGCACATACAATATCTACGGCCAGTGGGTGACCAACCCATCCGTAGGAATCGCTCTCCTCCACTTTGGACGTGGCCATAATTTGGCCCTGTTTGTATTTCAGAGGCTTTGTCTACACTTAAAAGTTTGAAGTACAGGCACGGCAGTGCTTTAAACTGACCATGGCACGAACGCTGGGAGAGAGGTCTTCCAGCACTCTGTGTAAACCACCTCGATGAGGGGAGTAGCTAATAGTGCTGGCAGCATGGGTCCCACTGCTGTAGCCTGGTTCACACTGGCGCTTTACAGCACTGTAACCTGCTGTGCTTCGGGGACAGGAGGATGTTTTTTCACACCCCTGAGCCAGAAAGGTTGCAGCCCTGTAAAGTGCCAGTGTAGACTTAGCCAGAGTTAGGAATTTCTCAGTGTGGCTGGTGTGTCCATACCATGCTAAGTGCATATTGATGGTACTGAACATTAAAATCAGAACCTTACATCCGAAACACTTCAATTTCCAAGAGCTACTTTTCCTGGATTTGGGTTAGGATTTAATCATGGTGAGGAATTCAAACTGGTGGGGCTAGTATTTCAATTCCTGTTTGAATGCCAATGAAATCAGCATGATTTCCCACATTTGTTGAACTTGAGGGTCTTTGATCAAAATCTTATGTAACCCTTCTGCTAGGTAGCACCAGCAGCAGCCAGGGCCGGGTTCAATATCTAGGGCAGTGGTCTCCAACATTTTTACACTTTTTAAATCTCAGAACAGGCAAAAATCTACCGCCCTGCCCCGCTCTCTCTATTCTCCTGTCCATCACTTGCTATCGCCAGCCCTTACTTACACACTCTGATAAAAAGTTTATTTTTAAATTACGCGATATATAAAATTAAAATCAGGTGTTTATAGTTATGAAATAAATGGTCTGTTTTTTATTCATGCTATTTAAATCTAAAATGAAGCATTTATAATTATACATTTTGTGGGGACAGAGTTCTGCGGCTGGGGGCAGGGGAGAGGGAACAGGGTGCTGGGAGGGCAGAGGACAGGGTTCTGCAGCAGGGGACAGAGTGCCAGTGGGGACAGAGTTCAGGGAGTGGGGACGGGAATAGGGACAGAGTTCTGTAGCTGGGGACAGGAGAGTGGGGACAGAGTTCTGTGGCTGGGGAGTGGGGTCTGGGGACCGGGGAGTGGGGTGCCAGTGGAGGCAGAGAGTCCCCTGCATCTGCCTCCTCCCAGGATTTCCCCCCCCCCGAGGGAAACCAGCGCGTGCCTACCCCAGGGCCGACCCCCCCCCCGTGGCGCAGGGAAGTCCCGCGCGCGCCTGCCCTGGGGCCAACCGCCCCCTCCCCCCCCCGCAGGGCACCTGCCCCAGGGCCAACCCCGCGCAGGGAAACCCCATGCGTGCCTCCCCGGGGCTGACTCACCCCTCCTGTGCGGTGCAGGGAGCCGATGCTCTCTCCCACAGTACACCCGGCACATCAGGACTTCTGCCCATTCCCAGGAAGCCGACACTACCTCCATTTTCACTTGAGGTAGGTAGTGGGGCTTCTCGGGAGTGGGAGGGAAATGGGGGCAGGGCGGACAGGACACCTCACGATCGACTGGTCGAGGCCTTGCAATCGACCAGTCTATCGCGATCGACCTGTTGGTGACCCCGGATCTAGAGGTTCCTTTTTATCCATCTCACACAGAACTGGCTCGAGCCCCCACCCAGTAACCTGGGAAATTCACACCACACTCCTGCTGCCTCTGAGAGGTAATGCTTCCCCACTCGCAAGCACAGAGCCTGAGTATAGAAAATAAACTAATAAAAGGGGAGGGAAGGAGTGTGGCATTAATTTGGGAAAACACCACAAAGTTCATAACTAAAACCACGAGTAAAAGTCCTACCCCAAGTAGGTTGGGCAATTTCCTTTCCCTTGTTCTTAGGCTCTCAAGTCTAGGAATGTAAATGTCCCCTTCACATGCCCAACCCTTCTGTGTACCCCACTCACAGTTGCTGGCCTTAGTCAGGGCAGACCCAGAGTTCACCTCCCAACCTGAGGGTGGGGGAGGTAAAAAGGCATCTTCCTCACTCCACTAGTCACTCACCATCTACCTGATCATTGCTCTCTGCTACTGTTCTGCTAGCTGCTCATTGTGTTGCCACCGGTCATTGCATCTTCTGCTGGCTTATGGTGAATTTGGCTTTTGGCCAAACCTAGTGATTTCAATTCCCAGCCCAAAACACAATCCAGTCCCAAGAAATTCCAGCATCTACTGGAATAAATAATAAAAAGATTCCTTATTGAGTTTGCTGTAGTTCTTTCATGGGGCTGGGGAGGGGAGAACCAGTCTTACAGCGCACGCCTGGAAGGCATGCAGCCTGTTGATTCAGACTCCTGCCCTTCCCCCTAGTTGATTTCACAGAGTTTTGGCAGAGGAAGCCTTGTCCATCTGAGATTCTTTACATGCTCTTCTTTGAACTGAGTTAAACACAGTTGGACTTTTCTGCATTCCCCAATAACTGCAAGCATTACAGTCGTATCTTACAATTCCTGTATTTCGTGTTAACACAGTTTGTGACCCCACAACAACCAAATTGGTTACAATGAGCAAAACACCTTTTAACAGTTGAATATCTAGCAGACCTAAGTATACTTAGTGAACTATATTTACATAATCACACCCAGGATTTCTTTCCCATTTCAGCTGGCTGTAGTGGAAGCATTGATTCAGACCCTGCTTACACTTACAAGAAAAATGTATGATATTTCAATACCATCAGATCTGAACTTGAACCCTAGCTCTGATCCATGTTACAACCCAAACACTGAACCTTAGCCTACATCTAACCAGTCCTGTGTCTGTATATGTTCCCCATTAGTCCTCTCTGAATTAGCACATTTGCCATGGGAACTCAACATTCACTATCTTTCATTTTTACTTCAATGAAGACTATCAAGAGGATGTTGAGAATTTGTTTTATGTAGTTCACTCAGCTACTCTTAAACTTGACAACTAGGTGAGTCATTCATAATGAATGACTTATTTGAATTACATCTTTTTGGTGAGTAGATTGTCTGCAAAGAGAATGCAATTTTCTCTAATTGATTTGTTGTTCTGAATAATCTACCAAATTGTTTTTGAATAAATTTTGGTTAGTAGCTCATTTACAACTGGATGAGCATAACTCCTGGAATCTGGTTTCTGAGTTGTACACTGTCAGTTATGAATTTGAAATCTCTATCAACATATTGGCTGCGGGGCAAACATTTCTGCCAATAGATGCATTTGCTAGATACTTTGGGGAAAGACTACACAAAATAGGTGAATGAACACAATTTGTATAAAATTTCCAGTGACTGTGGCCTTTTAAAGTATTTATTTAGGTGTAATCATTGAACCATATTAAGCAACAGGGGGCAAAAAACAAAAAAGAAAAAAAAACCCAAACTCTAGGAAGCACCATCATCCTATTTAGGAGAGCTTTGTGTTCATTGAGTCTGGACTTCTGTATGATCGAAACCAATGTGCATAGGAGAGGCCTGTAGAGTTTATTAAAAGAGATGTCTGCCACTAATTTCCAGTGTCTTTGCTTTTGTATTTTAAATACTGAACAAATATGGTTTAAATATTGAAAAAGAGAAACTAGGAATGAGACCAACTTTTTCTGAAAGGCAAATGCAATATCTACATTGAAATATCTCTTGCTCGCAGAGAACATGCAACTTTTAGTGTGATTGCTGCTAAACAGTGCAGATTCAGGAAAATTTAAGATAGGCCTTTGCATTTCAAGTCATAATAGTTTTATAAATAATTTTAGTTTCCAAAGTTTTATATTATAGTTATTTTTAGCTGTTTTCAGTTTGAGAAGCTTGTGGTTCTGGCTCAAGTAAATTGTTGTGACTGGTCAGGGACAAAAAGCTTCATTATTCATTTTGCAGTGCAGTGAGGAATAGTAATTAAAAGAAATCACCAGAGAGTCCAGAGGTAAGACAATACAGACTATTTATTGGGGTGAGCAGCATGTAGGGAGGCCAACATCTGAGTATTTTGATCTTACATTTATCACAACCTCCTCTTACACTTCATAACTCATTGTAGACATGCAGCACACTCAGCTAGTGGTGCATACTAGGGATGTCAGTGTGTAGTCAACTACATGATTAACCAATAAACCTGGGCGTATTGGTTAATCCTGTCAGCTACACGCACACACATCCCTTCCTTGCTGCCTCTATATCAGAGGCAGCGGCGTGGGGAGGAGCCAATGCCAGTGAGGAACCGGCTTTTAAGCCTACTCCCCGTGAGCACCAGATCCTGTAGAACCGCCTGTCCCCTACCCCTGCTGCAACCTCTGAAAGAGAGGTAGCACTGCGGAGAGTGAGGGGCACAGGAAGGAATTGATAGGCATGGGGAGCCAGCTTTTAAGCCAGCTTTCTGCATATTCTGGCTCCACGGAGCTGCTTCCCCCTCTTTGCTGCCTCTCACAGAGGTGGGTGGGGGCTAGGCCAGCTACCCACGAGCATCGGCGCCACCTGCCACCTCCCCACTCTGCTTCCTCTATCAGAGGCAGCAGTGCGGGGTACCAGGAGGCTCCCTGGGAACAGGGCCAGGTGCGCACTGGCCCCCCTTCCCTGGGGACTATTGAATGGTTGTGTAACCGCTAACATTTGACGTGATTACATGATTATTCAGTTACATGCAATCTAGCATCTATCTATTCTAATGCGCACACCACAGGAAGTGCAGCAGATTCTGCTGTTCATTTGCCTTAGTTAGGGCTGCCAGTCCTCAGGAAAAAATATTCCAGGCTCTGCCTCATAGTGCATGTTGTTATTGGCTGGGATGAACCTTCTTGAAGCTGGGGGTGTAAAAGACCCATTTTGTTCAGGAGAAGGATAAAAAGCAGTTGAGCTCTGTTATGGAACTAGACAGCTGAAACAATAAAAGCACCACCCCAAACACTGGCACATGGCCGGGCTTGAGTAGAAGTTGAACCATGTGGCCCAAGGGGTTTCCCTGGATAGTGACACAGCAAGTGCAGGAGCTAGGGCATTGATTGGTGTAGTTGTATGTGTCTGAGTGTGTGAGAGAAAAAGACACAGCTCAGGAGCACAGAGCCAAGGAGGCAGCCAAAACAAGCACAAGGAGCATGACCTTGAGGAATTGCTGGCTGGAAAGGGGCTTGGAACTGTGGGCAAATAAATTGTTTCCTGGTGTTTGATTGCTGCTGCATTCAAGTAAATAGGACTTTGCTCATTCTTTGTAAACAAAAAGGATTGCATCAAAGATACCTGGCTTCATCAGCAATTTCTCCTAATTGAAACAGCTCCCAAGGCTGAATATTGGCTGCGTGCTTGGGTCAAAAAGGGGTAACAATTCCATAAAACTACCATCAGCTAAGTTAATAATCTTGTAGCCAAGCGCTAACTTGGAATCACTATTTTCCATGTGAAATGGCTATTTAAAATATGGAAATAAGTTTGGTCAATGTCTGTGCGACTATAAAGAAACTCAGTTTGATGTCTGATTTTTAGACATTGCAGTGACTGTGCAGGGGTGGGGTATAGTTAATTTTTGCGAGCTTTATGATTGCTTTCTTTACCTCTCAGACACAGGCAGCGTTCAATACGACTTTCATGTTCAGATGTCTGTCAGAGCCACCAGCCCTCTCTCTTACACTGAGGTGGCTCCGCTATATCACTGGCAGGGTAAAATGTTCTGACTGTTGAGAGTCAGACTCTTCTGTATGGAGCTGTCCTTTTGGCATGGGGAATTGGGGTGACCTCTCCGGGCCCTGTGCTTTGGGGGCCCCATGGGCAGGTGTGATTGGCCGACACAACTGGTCTTGGAAGACATACACATGAGAATTAGAGGTATGGGGCCCCAAGCACCTGGGGACCTGGCTTCCAGCTTTGCACCAAAGTATCTGTTGCAGAGAGGAGGCCCCAAGCTGGTGGGGGCTGATTTGTCCCAGGCCCTGCACCCCCATAGTCACTCTGTTTCCCAGTTTCCACCGCGAACTCCAGAGCATCACAGGCCTTTGCATATTAAGAGGCAAACTATGTATTCATTTGCTGGAACGTGTGAAATAATCATAATGCTCCTATATCATACCATTTTGATGAAGATCGTGGAGCACCTTCCACACAATGATTAAGGCAGTCACCATCACTGGAAGGTAGGGAATTATCCTTATCCCCATTTTACAGGTGGGGACTCCGAGTCAGGGAGAATATTGAGTTGCCCAAAGTCATACTGAAAAATCATTGTCAGATCCAGCATCCAAAACTGCTGACTCCCAGTCCTTAAGCTTCAGTCCATGTCCCTTCTACCTTTTATAGCATTAATGCACAGGTTCAGCAAGCTTGTTTTGTACAGCATGTGTGTTCAGTACATTGGGTGCACCATCCATGAATATAGCCATTGAAAGTATAAAGAAGCTTACAGCATACGCTCATGCTACTTTTTGACATGTGCTAGTATATAATGTTGCTGCTCCAGAACAAAAAAATTAGCTCAATTAAGTAATTGGTAATTAACAGCCCACTTCTGTCGTTGGGGAGTCCTTTCACTCCAGTGGGGGCTAAGGGCACTCCATATATTGCACAGACAGGCACAATATATACAAAATGGCAATTTCTACAAAGGTACAGAGAAACTTAGTACCCTGCAATAAATTCCCCATATTCTGAAATGTTGGGCTGGAATATAGCTCTGCACCATCCTACAGATATTCCTGAGGGTTCGCAGTACAGCAAAATCACCGTGTACCAGCAAAAATGGCACACAAGGAAAGATTGCCTCCATATATTACAGCTCAGTATCGGTCTATTTTGAAAGCATAATTTTACTAAATGGTTGGTGCTTTTTGTTATGATGTTTTTCTTACCTCTTAATAGAAAGGGAGGTGGCTGTGGTAAGCAGCAGTGAAAAAAGGAGATGGAAGGTGAAAGCTAAACCCACACCCCCACTTATGAGAGACCAACTTTAATTAGATTGTTCCTTTTGTTTCAGTAGTGGTTTTCAGTTGGGGTAGAAATATCTGAAGTTATCTGCCATTATCGTGTGGCTGCACAGAGATGAACTTTTCTCAAACTCTGATCTGGCAGTCTTCTTAATCCCTAACCTGTAAAAACTGCCATTTCTGAGGCTGATTGGGGTTATTCTCTTTCTCTTTCTATATTGGTTGGGTCTGGCCTTCTTCAGTTGGGAGCCTCAGCCATTGTTTTTATTATAAACTGCATGATATGGTAGATTAGCAATGCTGTCCTTTTGGACTGATGCCAGATTACTGTGACCTCCATTACCTAAAGAGGTCAGGCTACAACTGAGCAAAGCAACACAAAAGGAAAAAGCATCTCCTTAGCGGCTTGAGTTTCTCAGCATTCCAGAAATGTTTGACTGGTGACAGGGAATGCTTTGCTGCATTTCTCCAAAATTGTTTTCTTTAACAGCGATAAAGTGTCGTTTGCTCAGTGGTACACAGTATCTTCATTTCCCTCTGGCTGCAAGAGAAAAATCAAATTACCTCTAGCTTAACTGATACGGTTTTATTTATTTGTTTTTTTCCCTGCTAAAATCTTTAGCTTTCAACAATATCTAATTAATTTCAGTTATGCAAAGCTATGCTTGTGCAGCTCCGAATTAAGATGGTCTGAAATCCAAGTGCTACCATTTGATGGGCACAACTATAAATAATACATGCAGGTTTTCCAAACAACTTCATTCCTCAATACACAGCAAGAAAAAGAAATATACATTTTTAAAACACAAGAGAACTCCAGGCAGTTTCAGGGAATACACATTGATTAGACAGAGATCCTGTGACATGGTTCCTAATGAACAGGAAACAGAATCCATTATTTCAGCTTGCCAAATCAATTCCAGCTCCTTTTCTTTCTGCTTTCTCTCTCCTTTAGAAGTATTTGCAAATTCCAGTCTGCTGGAAACTCACAGCATTCATGTAACCACAAAAATACATACGCAAGCACATGTGTATACACAGAGCAAAGGAATTATAACCACTGCACTTTATCATTTTGTGCTTGTAATTTAAAAGAGGTTATTTATTCTTGGTTTTAGCTTTGATGGAGAAGTAGTGGATTTTCTTTATGTTCTCACAGTTCAGAAGGTTAACCACTATCCCATGTCCATGCAAAAAAATGTTCACATCCATGTTTATCCTGGATTTCTCAGGAAGGAATCTACTGGTCCCATTCCCCCCCTCCCACCCCCCACCCCGATATGTTAAAGTTACAATTCAAGGATGTGACGAATTTCAAAAAGAGAACAAAGAGTCACTAATGAAGACCACATGTGTAGTGCTCTCCGTCCCTCTTACTTTAATTTAAAGCTGAACAGTCAAAGCCTTCTCTCAGAAGAGGAAGCCAGGGCTCCTCCCTTTCTTTCCTCCCACTTACCCACCAGCAGTTTCTGAATTAGGATCACAATTATTCCTGACATTGCCATTGGATGTCAGAATAACCCGAGGAGGGGGGACAAAAGCATCTTTACAGCAGACTGTTCTAAAGCCCAAGATAATTTGTTTCTCTGCCAAAGTTTCAGTGACAACACCAAAATCATGCCCATATACTTAAAAAATACTGCAACCTTTTGGGGGCAGCACATAGTGCTGTTACTTTTCATGAAGGGTGGCCTGTTTTAGGGATACCTCTGTCACAGTGTCTCCAAATCTCAATTAAGTCAATATTGTAAGTAAAGTTGGGAGGGAACCCCTAACAATCCTGGTTTTGAATGCTACAGACTTGGGGAGGGGTGGGAATTCTGAAGTCCAGAGCTGAATCTCACAACCATGATTGATCTCGGATTGTAACTAACTACACTCATGAAAAACTTTCACCAAACTATGGATGTTGGCACTTCTTCAAAGCCGTTTTCGTATGCAGAATGGAAAACATCATCCAAGTTTTAGTGAATTCCCTTTTCCCAATTCATTTGGACGTGGTACACTCATTTCCTGTTGCAACATGCTGTTTAATGGTTGTGGCTTTTCACTCCACAGGTGGCTGTGTTTCTGTGGTGAATCGTGTAATTTATTTTTTCCTATGTACATTGTAGAGCACTTCTGGATTCTTGGTGAAATTTATCAGGTGGAATGGTCCTATAAGAACATCATGGTATCCTCGCCTCCAGAAAAGAGAGATTGCAGCAGTGGCAGTGGACAGGAAGGATGGACAGTGTTTGTTAGAGCTCTCCCTCTCCTCATGCCTTCACTCTCTATGAAACCAGGACTCTGAGAGGCAAGAGGAGGGAAAAGAACCTTTATGAATCAAGAACTCTGGTGTCATCAATTCCAGACTGCGAGCTATTTTGTAAAGTTCGGATTACTGGGTGTGGGAAGTTGGGAAAGAAGTAACTGGACAAGGAGTCAAGTCACGATTCACCAGCCTTGGACTACAATGACATCAGAGTGCATACAGTGTATCTGATCATTGGAGTTCCTTCTTTCAAGCACTGAACCTCTGAAGGAACCGATCCCTGTCCCCTGGAAAGTAGCAAAGAGAATGAAAAATGTTCAGAACTTTAATGGCCACTTTACCCCATAAGGGGTGGGTGCTCAAGAGAGAGAGAGAGAAGTTTATATAGGGAGGAGGGAAGGTGAGAGAGGTGTGGGGATGGTTTATAATTTTTAAAGGGTACTAATGATCTGTCTGTAACCCACTGTTCAGGGTGTGTTAAGGGCACAAAGAGGACATACAATACACTGTGACCATGGGTATACTACAGGGAGATGCTGTTGGAGATTGATTATGCAGGAAGAGGAAAAACACATAAAAGCAATGATTGTCGCCTAAGAGTCCTTTGCTTCAGAGGCTAGTGGGAATATTAAGGAATTGTGTGGCATTCTGGCTAGATAGGGAATTCTTGAAATGATAATGGAAACAGATTTTACACAATATAGAACTAATGGGCTGCACTTTGCAGGACTCATGCCTGTGTACTGTTACTGTTTCCCTTCTTGTTTCCCTGCTAGTGCTTTGTCCTGTTGCTGGTATCTTAATTTTCATTAGACAGTGAGCTTTTCACGAGTGAGGCCATTCATTTGTGTAGATGAATTTATATATTTGTGCAGCACTTAACACAGAAGGACATCCCGATTCTTAATCATAGGAGGCAGGTAAAAGGAGAGGATGATTTTTATGAAAAAAAGATTCCCTGTGTATCTATTTTGTTCTCTTTGAAATTTAGAAATTTGAAAACTTTCGTTCATGTGGGCTAGTAATAATGAGGATGACAGACACTATACAAGGTAAGATGCCTTTGTTCTTGCCCTCCCCTTTTCCTGCTGTACCCCTTGTCTTGGCATGTTCTCGGTGCTTATATAGCTTTGTGCTCTGGGTGCTGATAACTTCTTCACTCCTGACACATCTCCTTCCATCAGGTCCCTCACTGCAGCCTCTCTGACTGACATCTCCTCCTGAATGTCTCATTCTTCACTGAAAATTAACATGGCCAAACCTCTGCCCCCTTAGTTCCTCTTTAGCTCCACCCTCCGCTCACCTGCTGTTTCCCTGTTGACCACCTTATTATCCTATCTGTCACTTGGACCCAAAACCTAGGCTTGTCTTGGGAGAATGGGAGGGGAAGGAGACAAATATCTAAGTTGGATACATATCCTTACACCTGTCCCTCCACACTATCTTTAAGATCTGACCTTCCCTTTCTGTCATGACATCTAACCCCCTCATTCAGACACCCATTGTTTCCTGACTTCATTATTTAAAACTTTTGCTTCCCTGACTGACGCCACTCTCACCCACCTCCAGTCTCTGCTAACTGCCAAGATGCTCCTACCATATCCTTTCTTCTCTGGATTTCTTCCCTGGCTCCATCTCCTCCACTACATCAAGTTAAAAAATCACATCCTAAACTCCGCTTTCTGTCTGTCTGTATGACTACTTCTTGCACAACAACGGTCCTTTCTAGCCATGGAATCTATGAAATCCATGCAACTGTCTCAGTGGTTGCTACAGCACACCCCTATCTGCATGAAGGCCTTTCCTGGGCTGGCCCACAAAGCAATTGTCCTGTCCAAGTTTGTATCTCTCCTGAAGACCCACTGCTACCAGGATGATTACAAGGAATTAGATAATTGCAAATGGAAAGTATTATCAATACAAAGCCAGTCATCACCTTAACAAATTCACTTGTTTTTATCCCCTAACCTAAACTCTGTTTGTCTGGAAAACACAGCAGAACAGTTTTCCTGTGTTTGTACCGCATTTAGCACATTGTGGGTGCCATGGGAAAATTAAAATATGAAAATATTTATGTATATGTGACTATTGCAAAATGGGCAGTGGCAGTGAAATCCTTAAAATAATAATACTTTTGGTTAAATTTTGCACTGTAATTTTTATGAAACTTTGAAAGGTAAGGAGGTTAACTCTCTCTCAGCACTTCCCCATATCCTTAAACTTTGACTGGCTTTGAACTGTAAAACTCTCTCTCTCACACAAACACATGCACAAATGTATACACGCTTACATTACTGCTTGTTAATATTAGAAACATACTACTTTATGTGGTAGATGAGCATTGTGCCATTGGAAGGAATATTTCCTCTATAAAAAGAGACCCATAAAGGCTAATATGTGGCTGAAGGCTCATGTCTACAAAAGTGGTCTATTTTCTCATAGGTCAATGGCGCTTTCCACATTGGCTTTTATACCATGGCTTCCAACAATTTACAGTTTGTTTCTACAGAAAACTATTTCTGTCCAGGAAGCTTCTAACAATCAACAACAATTGGCAGGAGGGAAGATAGGGGAATTTTTTGGAGGGGAAGTGGGAGGGGAGGGGAGGGAAGTGACCTATTGAAGGGTTTTATAGTGAACTTGAGAGAGGGGGCTGGGCAAGGCTATTGTGAAACAGAAAATACTGAAAGCTTTGGAGGGGTCATGGAATTTTCCTACTATCAATTTTCAGTGGAGAATTAAGCTTCAGTGTATATGACTTGTTTGAGAAATTTTGTTTATGCAAGTTTACACATAATTAATCCCGGGTTAGCAAAGCATTCCAAGGTTTTATGAAAACAGGTTTCTTTTAAAACAAATAAACATTCCTCTTCAGTATTTACAATCTAAATTCATTGCTGGCACTTCAGCATTATGCTAGTCCCTGAGAACCCAAGAGAAAAATTGATTAAAACCCAGGAGCAAAATTGATTAGTCTAGTTTCATTGTCTAAGCAGATAGGAATGTACAGAGTAAACCCAATCAATAATGAAAAATAAACTCACATTTTAAAATTTCATAGGATTTCATAATTCAAAGCATAATTTGTCACACAGTTAAGATTTGTTTATAAAAACTTGTTTTTTAACCTGACGCTTTCTCTTATATTTATATTTGAATCTTTTTTATGTCAATGTGAAAGGAATTTCTCTTTTTTTAGAAAACGGTAACATTACACATGCAAAGTTGTAGAATTTTCAGGGTTTCAGGCAATTCTCTGAACTCTCCATGTTGGAGTCAGTGCACCACATAAGGCATTCTAAACATATTTCTGCTTTTTTTCCGGATTTCTCGCTTCACCACTGGGTTTTTTGCTGACTATTTTGTCAGCTTTCCAAACACATAGTGCGGTCTCGAGATTTAAACCAGCTGTGATCTCATTCAATACTGATCAAGTTAGATTCAGTTAAACAGTGCTGTGCTCCTCCTGAAGGGAGAGAACATGTGGCCACAGCAGTGAAGGGCTCCTAGGGCATAAGGAAAGGAGTGCTTTCTGCGTGACAGAAAGGGGAAGTGCTATTTAATTCCTTAGCAGTGTCATTCTGTGAATATAAGAATGCTGATGTGGAGTTGATCTTCCAGGGATACACAGGCCAAAGAGTCAGTCTGGATCACTGATTTTGTATACCCACTTTTTGCATACAGCTGATGCGTTTTGGATGAGCTCTTGGCTTCTCCAGTATTGCTTGATGCGCACAACAGGGCCATGAGCACACCTCCTGTTCAACACAGCTGCGCTCCCCGGGTTATTGGTTTTGCTGTTCTTCACACTGGCAGCCATTTGCCCTGAATAGAGGCTTTGTGAGGGGAGAGGCACCCACTGTTTGTTTTGAGGACTGTCCTGAAGGGAGTCTCATTATTGTTCCATACTGTTTGGGATCTTTTACCTAATTAAGTGGCTCTCTCCTTTGGGGGCTGTTTTCCTTCCATCCCAGTGTGTGTATGTTTATAAAAGGGGTGGAGAAGGCCAAGAAGCATCCGCTCTGTCCTAAATTCCCAGAGTGGGCCGGGTCAGATACGTCTGAGTGTTTGTCACAGCACAATAGATATGAGCACTTCTACTAAACTTCTTCAAGATAGCCAATGGCCTTTAGAGACAACATCGGTCTGTCTTATAGCTCTCCTGGTCTATCTTCCTTCTGTGGAAATGTCACCCCTTTGCTGGCTTCATTGCTGAGTGAGTCAGACAGCACTCCTGAAAGCACAACTTCAGTGGGGATTGATGCTGGCGCCATGCAGCTCACTAGGCCAAGCCGTGCAGTGGAATTAACAAGATACACATTAACTTGACCATCTCATATATCAGTGTCAAAATTGACCTTCTTCCCAAGTAAATCGTGGGACAAACTGACTGTAATGATTTGGAGGTTCACATTCTCCTGTCATGTATGTCAACAGTACTGTTTCCCTGCACAAAGCCGACTGCGATTGCAATGCATATATTTTTAAATGAATTTCCGGGGGTCTCTGTTGGATTTAAACACAGATACACTTACATAAAGGCTTGCTTTAATGTATCTCTATGGTTCAGGAAATAATCCTGTGCAACGCTACCAGAGCAGACCAATGCTCTTTCAATTCGATCCTGGAGCAATGCTATGAAAGAGCTGGGTAATGGGAAAGCATTTAATATTGTTAGAAGAAAGATCCACACAACAGCACAATAGCAGCTGTGGAAGCAGTCTGATTTGACTCAGACCTCAGCCTGACTTCTCTTAAGTGAAGAATAGCTCTAAAGCTCCAGTACCTGCTTGATAGCACCAGAGCCTATCATTCCATAATTTAATTTGTCTCTTTCCTTACCTTATGAACTGTCAAAGTGAATTCCTCTGTCACTCGAAGAATTATGATGCTGCTTAGCCCTGTTTGCTGACAGAAACTTATTGGTCTTTCAAGTTCAACTCCTCCTTATTCATTGGGCTGGGAGGAGAAAGGACAGAGGGATGAGGGGAAAAAAAATGTTTTCTCCCAGAAGGTGTGGTTGGGGAAAGGTCTGATCTAAGGAATGGATGTTACAGCAGTTCAAATAGATTCTTTTTCTAGTTCCCTGTCTGAGATTTCACTGAACCTCTGTTTACTAGAACACGGTACTGTGAAGGCAAATGAAATTGGATACATTTAGCTATTTCAGCAGCGGCGGCTTTTCATTTGACTGGAATGTCAGGAGGCAATTGGAATAGAACCTGCATGTACTCTTAACATCACAGAGGCATCCAGTAACTCAACGCTTGAAATAAACACTGGGGTTCACGTCCTTGCAGCTCTGCCTTGCAGCTCTGCCATTTTATTAATAGCTTGTTGTTTTCACAGTTCAGCTTCACAGGCTGTAAAAGAGACCATATTGCAGATTGAGATAACGCTATTGAAAATAGGAAGTTTCATTCATAAGTACTAAGACATGGATTTCATATGCTTGTTAATTTACAATCTTTCAGTGCACTTTCCATGTAAACTGAAGAGTAGCTTACATATATTAAAGTGCCACCTAACCCACAATACTCATACCCCGATCTGGGGTCAATAGCACTATTGTATTTTGTATGGGCTTTATGGTGATTAAATAGAAATACTCCTATGTCAACTCCCAATGTAAGTTTAACTCAATCATAGGGTTTGGCTTTACTCTACAAAGTGCCTCTATACAAATGACATTGAAGGGTTGCATGTTTATTTGTCTGCCATGGCCTTCAGAGTAGTGGAGAGACAGCACTACTGTATTGAAATTGAGACTTATTTTTTATTTACTATATGTTCAGTTTTCAATGTAACTGATGGGTTTTTTTTTCCAATCCTGAAATAAGTCACATTGCAAACCCAACTTTGAGTCAGTTTGGGTTTTTTCCTTCTTATCCATCTTCTCCAGCAGTAAATGTTCTGCAAAGCCAAATTAGTCCATAAGGGACACCAGTGTATATAGTGTCAGTACCTTCAACAGGTGTAACTGTTTGGACTGTGATACACAGTTCTGTTATATGGGGTATGCTGTAAGAAGTAGTCTCCGTTTTCCTTTTTCGCAGCTTTATTGGCTCTGCAGGGCTAAGCAGGAATAATAAACAGTGAAAATATATCTAGAAAATATATCCTAGAAAAACAGAGTCCATCTTTCCCCAGTTCCATGAATAATTATTTATACTGACTAGAACAGCTCCAGCAGGAGAGACAGACAGAGGGAGACTGAGTCTCAAGCCCAGTGGATTCAGAATCAGGCAAAGCAGGGATTTAATGTTGGGTCTTCCACCTCCTTTGTGAGTGCCCCAACCTCTGGGTTCTTGGCTAATCTGATATAGTTTTGACTAGAAATTCCCTCCTCAATCTGTAAAACATTCCTGATGAAAATTTAATCAAAATGGGTATGTTCCCATAAAAAAATCAGTTTTGATAAATTGGCATTTTCCCAAGATAAAAAAGGAGTTTTTTTGAAAAATTACCAACTAGCACTATGTTTTTAGATCAATTCATCATTAGACATAGCCTGCAGCTAGACCTGGTTTATATGGGTGTGTCTAGTCTACAGGGTTTTGTCGACAAAAGTGGACGTTTGTCGACAAAACTATACCTGCGTCTATACTACCGCCAAGTTCTGTTGACATAACGTTGACAGAACTCAGCAGTTTTGTCGACGGCAGTAAACCTCATTCTACGAGGAATAACACCTTTTGTCAACGGAGTTCCGTTGACAGAAGGCGTTATTGCATCTACACTGTTCTTTGTGTCTACACTCTCTTGTCGACAAAGCGGCTTGCTTTGTCGACAGAACTGGCTGTAGTCTAGATTCTCTTTGTCGACAGAAGCTTTGTCGACAGTATCTGTCGACAAAGCCTCTGTCGACAAAAGCCTGAAGTCTAGACTAGACATATTTGACCAGCTAGGTCAGCTTAAGGTATGCAACTCTAGCTACACAAAATGCCTAGCTGGAGTCACGCCCATCAGCTTCCCTAATTCCTTGTATAATGAGGAGTACTGGATGTCAGTAGGGACTGCTCTCAGCATTCCATTTACGGGTCTATTTTAGACGCACTAAATAGAATGCTAGAAGATCAACCTCTGGAAGGCTGATCTCACAAGTGTAAACATGCCTCTAAAGAGCAGCATGGACCATGGAAGCTGTTCTGATAAATGAGAGCAGAATTATGACCACAATACAGTACATTTCTACTTTAAAATAATATGAATTGCTTGCTTGCCCATTGCATTGCAACATTTTTGTATTTGTTTAGTTCATCGTTAATTTCTGACCCTCCTTGCCAGGATTCCTACTCTGTGTTCCTTTGCTCTAAGTTTGATATTGGTGTTTAGCATCACACTGTCTTCTGGCATTGACCATCCAATGGTGCATGGAATTTGGATCCGTGCAGGTACCAGCCTGATCTCTGAATAGCTGTACTTACCATATAACTAAACTTTTCAAATAGTGCCAGTATCCCAGAGTGTTTTCATCTGCAATATTCAGGCTATCTTTCTTCAATCAATATTCGATGCCCTGATTATTGGCATGGTACAGAGGCCCAATGCATATAGTGAGGCTGTTGAATAACAAATGTAGAAGTGTACAGTTCTTTGAATTATGAAGAGCAATGGATTTTGAAATCAATAAATGCAGAAAAATGTCCAGCATAACTGAAGCTGCTGTCTAAAGATAGTTTTGCTCAGTCCTGATGTTTTCCAAGCAATTTAAGGCATGAAGAAAATGGGATAAGCTTGTTATTATTGATAACTAGAAGATTTATCCAGCATTGCTCAGATCCCAGTGAAGCCTCCGGAGAGGTGGTTGGAAGGTATCGGGGAGCGGAGGGGGGGACAGGGCTGGGTGTGGGGATGCCAGAGTGAGGGTAGAGTGTGGGGGTGCAAGAGTCAGGACAGGAGATTCGGATGCAGGAGTCAAGGAGGGGGATGGGAGATGTAGGAAGCAGGGCAGGGCAGGGAACTGCAAGGTGTGGGTGACCCGGGGCAGCACCAAGGCCAGAGAGGGCTGCACTGCCTGACTGGTCGCTGAAGTCCGGGAAGGGGGCTATGGTGGTGGGGGCTTCACTGCCTGGCCCCAGATGACAATTGCTCCCCAGGTCGGTCAGGGCTGTGCTACCTGACCCTAGCTAGCAGCTCCTCCATGGGCCATCCAAGGCTGCGTTGCCTGGCAGGCGGTTGATATGGGGAGGGGACTGTGGCAGTGGAGTCTGCTCTGCCCAGCCCTGGCCATCAGCTGTTTCCCAGGGGACTGCAGTGATGGGGCCAGTGTATGACAGAGTTCACCCAAGTGTGGTGCTGGAGCCGAGGACTGGGTGAGGGAATGGTTTGGGCTCCGGCTTTGGGGTGAGAGAGCACTTACCTGTGGCCGGGAGCTGGCAACATGCAGAGATCTGTCTCCAGCCAGCCACACTCTTACAGGTGTAGCTGCCCCCCGGGGTCACTCTGCAGTGTAATTGTCCTCTACATTTGCTGCCTCCTATGGTCATTCAGGAGCATAACTGTCCTTGCTACCAGAACCCTCACTTTCCATATTATGGAAAACAATTGGATTCCAGGCACGTCCCATTGTCCTAGCATAACCAAGCCCTGACCTTGCTTTAACTTATGAGATGAGGAAGCTGTATACCAAATGTGGCGATCCTAGCTCTTCCCATTTAGGATGAGTTCTTGAACAATCGGACTCCAAGACAGATGGACAGACAGACAGGCGCACAAAGTTTCTAAAATGTATAGTAAGATAATCTATTTTATCAATCTACATGTTGTGATGTCTGTGTTGTTTGGGGAGGCAAGAGAGGGTGGTGCAAAGCCCATTCTGTGAATGTCCCAGATGAAGTTAATGCTGCCCCGGGTATTATTAAATTGAGCAGCCAGAGAGGATGCAGACAAAAGGGAATTTGTGGCTAATGAGGAAGAGAGAGAAGCCGAGCAAAATGGCACCAAATACAGATAGTTCCTGCCTCTACAGAGATAAGGAATTCCTTCCACATTGATTTCCTGGTATTTGTGGAAGGACACTCCTATGAACTGCACAGTGCCCCAAAACTGACAGGGAAATCAAGGACTGAAATCTTGCAGTGTTTTCTTGCTCCTCTAGTGCTCCCCCTCTCCCCCCAGGTTCTCTAGGGCATGGAAGGCAACTGGCATTTTACTAACAGTTGCAGCCTATCCTTTAAATGTGAATTAAAATCTTGTTTTAGATAGAATTTAAAGTGTCAGCAGAGAAATCTCTCCAACAGTTTTTTCAGTAGGGGCTGTACCTGTTTGTATGTACATGGGAGATGCTGTTGCTTACACAACTTACTTTAAAAATTCTTCATCTGAATGCCTCATGCAGCATACAAGGAAACATTCCTTGAACAAGGGGTGGGGTTTGATCACCCAAAGGGGGGAAAAATGTCAACATCTGTCTGTCACTGCGCAGCGAATGGCCAATTATCATTTTTTCTGTTTCTGTGAGCGTCAGTCAGACAATGACCATGAGCTCCAGCCTTTGTTGCCCGCACCATTTCCCACCACAGTTCTACCTCTGATATGCAAATAGAGAAACTGCAGTTTTTGTCTTACTGAAAAGGATCTTTGGTTACATTCACTAGGCTCACAATCCAAACTTCTGCACAGTGATTCAGCCTCCTGCTGTGTGAGAAGCAGGGTGCTCAGAAGGGCTTCCTTCCTTCCCACATACTATATTTTTTAAGTGGAATTAACCATCTGGCTGTTTGGTTGTCAGAAAAAAATAGCTGAACAAATTATGACAGGACAGAAAGTGAGTGGGTACTTTCCCAGCTGATAAGTGGTAAGCAGGACTGGCCCTCTAGGGCGGAATCACTGCTGCAATCAAAAGCAACTCATGAACCGAAAGATAACAGAATTAATCTACTTTCAAATGCAATGTGGACTTCATAGAAGCAGTGCAATTCAGTGACATAAAGATGTTTTGTTCTTCTACAATTTGTTATGTTATTTGGATCTTTTTGTAGTCCGTTTTGTTTGGAAAATCAAAATCATTGTCACTTGGAAAAATAAATGCCATATAGGTGACACTGAGTACGATAAGGAAACCTAGTTTTATGTATGTACTGGTAATGCCATAAAATAATAACTCGTCATCTGGCTCAGTAATAAGAACATAAGAACGGCCGTACTGGGTCAGACCAAAGGTCCATCTAGCCCAGTAGCCTGTCTGCCGACAGTGGCCAGCACCAGGTGCCCCACAGAGGGTGGACCAAAGACAATGATCAAGCGATTTGTCTCCTGCCATCCCTCTCCAGCCTCTGACAAACAGAGGCCAAGGACACCATTTTATCCCCTGGCTAATAGCCTTTTATGGACCTAACCTCCATGAAATTATCTGGCTTCTCTTTAAACTCTGTTATAGTCCTAGCCTTCACAGCCTCCTCTGGCAAGGAGTTCCACAGGTTGACTATATGCTGTGTGAAGAAGAACTTTCTTTTATTAGTTTTAAACCTGCTCCCCATTAATTTCATTTGGTGTCCTCTAGTTCTTCTATTTAGGGAACTAATAAATAACTTTTCTTTATCGGCCCTCTCCACACCACTCATGATTTTATATACCTCTATCATATCCCCCCTCAGTCTCCTCTTTTCTAAACTGAAAAGTCGCAGTCGCTTTAACCTCTCCTCATATGGGACCCATTCCAAACCCCTAATCATTTTAGTTGCCCTTTTCTGAACCCTTTCTAAGGCCAAAATATCTTTTTTGAGGTGAAGAGACTACATCTGTACACAGTATTCAAGATGTGGGCGTACCATAGTTTTAAACAGGGGCAGTAAGATATTGTGGGTCTTATTTTCTATCCCTTTCTTAATAATTCCTAGCATCCTATTTGCCTTTTTGACCGCCGCTGCACACTGTGTGGAAGTTTTCAGAGAACTGTCCACGATAACTCCAAGATCTCTTTCCTGATTTATCGTAGCCAAATTAGCCCCCATCATACTGTACGTATAGTTGGGGTTATTTTTCCCGATGTGCATTACTTTACATGTATCCACATTAAATTTCATTTCCCATTTTGTTGCCCAATCACTCAGTTTGGTGAGATCTTTTTGGAGTCCTTCACAGTCTGCTTCTGTCTTGACTATCCTAAACAGTTTGGTATTATCTGCAAACTTTACTACCTCACTGCTTACCCCTTTCTCCAGATCATTTATGAATAAGTTGAAAAGGATTGGTCCCAGGACTGACCCTTGGGGGAACACCACTAGTTACCCCTCTCCATTCTGAAAAGTTACCATTTATTCCTACCCTTTGTTTCCTGTCTTTTAACCAGTTCTCAATCCAAGGAAGGACCTTCCCTCTTATCCCATGGCCATGTAATTTACACAAGAGCCTTTGGTGAGGGACCTTGTCAAAGGCTTTCTGAAAATCTAAGTATACTATATCTACTGGATCCCCCTTGTCCACATGTTTGTTAACCCCTTCAAAGAACTCTAAGAGATTGGTAAGACAGGATTTCCCTTTACAGAAACCATGTTGACTTTTGTCCAACAAATTATGTTCTTTTACATGTTTCACAATTTTATTCTTTACTATTGTTTCGACTAATTTGCCTGGAACTGAAGTTAGACTTACCGGTCTGTAATTGCCCGGATTGCCTCTAGAGCCCTTTTTAAATATTGGTGTCAATAATGTTTGAAAATACTTCATTGTATGGCGTGACATTCCCAACAGGTACTGTGGAAGTTCCAGCAGTATGTGGATTAGTGGGCAGAAGACAAGAGGGTTATAGACAAAGTGGTTATAAGTTCATGATAAATTAAAAAGTTTATGTAATATATATATGGAGAGAGAGAGACCTGAACTAGCTATAAAATTTTGTGAATATTGTGTTCCTTTTGCTAAGCTACTAATACCATGATTGCCTTATAAAAACAGCAAATTGAGTAGTTGCTTTGACTGAAAAAATTGAAACCCTTTTATTAGAAATGTGGTATGTTTATAGGCACAGTGATATACCATTATTATTTAGAATTACTGTGACACATAAGACTCCGCCTATTACAAGGATCCAATAAAAACAGCAGGAGAGAAGCCCCAAGAACATCAGATAAAGGCCAAAGACTTTTAAAAGCTGAATAAGCATAATAATTCTATAGGAGCAATGGATTTTAAATGATCCCGAGCAGAATTCTCTGAAGCACTGCTAAACTAAAATTTCATCATACAGCAAAGGAGATAACTGTGGTTTTTATGAAACTACTCCTCCAATAAAGCCTGTTCAGTAAGTAGTATTATAATAAAACATGTTCTGTGCATAATTCATTAATCCCTCTTCCTAGAACCAGCTTTATAGTGGTGCTCATATGCTGAAAGAGGCACATGAAGCTGTCATTGAGATCAGGAAGTAGTTTATTGTAGAGATCACTGAAAATTGTTCCTACATAGATAAGAAAGTTAGCAACATATACATGTCTGCTTCCAGACCTTTTTTCCACAGTGTAACCAAAATTAAACCGTTCCTCATGTGTGAGTTCCTATTGACTTTAGTGGTTGTAAGTCCTATGTATGAGTATTTCAGTGGTTCACAGGAAGTGTTAAATGTATGTTCTGATTCTTCACAATGAAAGACTGTTTTAGAAGGCTTTCAGGGGGTATATATCAAGCAGGAAGCAGGTGCAGAACTTACCTCACCTCAATTCCTTGTATTTTCTGGGGAAATGGATCTGAATTGTGTTGAGAACATCTAGTTTCTGAATTGCAGAAGGTAAAATCTCCATTTCTGGTCACCTGTGAAGGATTTTCATTGCTACACCGATGGGTTCAAATTCTGAAGGAATATTTTAAATTCATAGCTTTTAAGGCCAGAATGACCATTCAGTCTGAACTTTCTGAGGACAAACCTCAAGTGAGTAACACCTTCATATTATGATCTAAGTCATAGTTTGATTCCCAGGTCTGGGCAAAAATATATTGGTAGACTAGGTCAACTTTTAAAAACAAAGTTTTGGTTTTTCCCTCTGGGCTGTATCTAGGGTATTCTTTAAATTACCCCAACTTTGGAATACTAACTACACACACATCCAGTCCCCAGTCCTGACTCCTGCACCTCCCACACACACCTCGCCTCCTGCCCTGAGTCCCTTCCTCCCCCAACCTCATGCCCTGAGCCTCCCCACACTCGCACACACTCCAATTGGAATGAAACTGCATTAATTACAGAAAATAAGAGTTATTGCTTTAATTACATATATAGTTACATTTGCAATATTTTACATTACAAATCCTCTTCAGGTTTCAGTTTTTATTTGTCAGATGGAATAGGCTCACTTCTGGAGTCTGATGGGATGTAACTGTACTGTCTGGGCCTCCCTCAAATATGCGTGTGACGGGGCATCCTGGTCCCGCACTGTAAATCAACCTGCGTGCAGGGCCCAGCTGGCTGAGAGTGACCCTCCCCCACGGCCTTGCCGGGCATGCTGCAGCCACAACCATCGTAACAGCCTCGACCCTGGAGACAGGGGAGAGGTACGACAGCAGAGCACTGTGGTGACGTAGGAAGCAGCCCTGTGGTGACGTGATTCTCCGGAAAATAAGCCCTTTTCTGGAGGATCTTTTATTCCTACTTTCAAAAAGCGTGTAGACTGGCACTTTTCTCTGGCTTATCCCCAAGCCAGAAAAAAGCAGCAGCCATGTAAATGCAAATGCCGCGGGGATATTTAAATCCCCCGCGGAATTTGCAATTCCAAAGTCTACATTAGCATCCCTTTTCCGGAAAGGGGTGCCAATGTAGACACAGCCAACGTGTGGATTCCACATAGTTATTGTGTCACTCCTCTTCTTCCACACTTGATAACTGTGCTGCTTCTAAGCAGTGGATCAGTTCCCTGACACACCAACATGTCTGCCCTTCTAGCAAACTCTTGAGGGTTCTTTCAGTCCAAATCTCACTTCTCAGGTAACAATCTGTGAAGCCTAACTTCTGAGTTCCACAGAGAGCTCTTTTTGCAATGCCCAGCCCTCTCACTGAATACTTCATAAAGCTTATTCAGGCCCATATGCAGGAATTTCTGTGGGGAAGGAGGAATGCTTTTTTGTAAATGTGGACTGCAAAGGTGTGAATGAGCCCTTCATGGTCCCCCAAGTAAGCAGAGAAATCAGCCCCAGCCTTCCTCTGGCTGGCCAGAGCATGGAGGAGGGAGGCCTGGGCAGTGCGCTGCTCCAGCCTCCCCCTGGCCAGTCAGAGCATGCTTACTTGGGGGATCATGGGAGGGTGCTTTCACACCCTTCGCACTCCCCTTCCCTCCCCCCAGCGTATGGGCATGTATTTAGTTCATAGCACCCTTAAAGAGACAACACACAGCATGCAAACTAGCATCTCTTGTTCAAAGAAATGTTTCTCCACCAGGGTATGTCTACACAGCAGGGCTAAGCAACTTGAGCTGCGCTAATTGCGTAGCTTAAGTCATAATAGCGTATTTCGAATTTGGGCACTTCTATACAGCACTTATTTCAAAATAGAGCACTCTTCTTCTGACTTCCCTTACTTCTCATACAATGAGGTTTACAGAAGTCGGAGTAAGAAGCCCGTTATTTCAAATTTATTTCAAAATAATGGGCTTGCTGTGTAGACACTTAATACGTTCTTTCAGAATAACTGACATTATTGTGAAATAACACTGCTGTGTAGACATGCCCCAAGTCGCTTAACTAGAATTTCTGACCAGACTCTCTGGCCAAGACCCTTCACAGATCTCAAAGTGCTCAGGTCCTTTGTCTCCTAAGGTGTAAGATGCCAAAATGTTGTCGTCTTCCTTTTTATATCTTCTCAAAGTTCACTGAGGCACGAACATTTCTTGGGGATCGAGATATTACTAAGAAGCCATCTTTCCCCAGTTGTGCTCCTAATGGCATTGCGTACCTTGCATGCCAAATGTGCTTTGTGTGTGTGTCTTTGGTCACAGTCACTTTGTTTAATTTACATATGAGACTTATTCAAGCTGGCAGACCCACATTCCTTTCTCTTGTAAGTGGCTTAGCCAAATTCATTATAAGAACATATTTCCAGCACATATTTTTAAAGGCATTTGTGAATTTACTGTATACACATCATGCAAGTGTATTAATTATCAATGAATTAGTAGTTTTCCCTTTCTATATTACATGCCTCCTTTTGGATATATATAATCAAAACAGTGTACCATCTGGTGCTGAGGTTCTTTTAGGGACTGGCTATCATAATTAGAGTAGTTAAATTTGGCACCTGTGGAGAAACCCATAGTCACAAGGTTTGAGTTAAGATCAGACATTCATCCTTAATATTTAATTTCCTGGTTTCTGTTGGTTCATGTCACAACCTTCATCACCTAAATGTAAGGTTTTGTTTGTGTTTTGACAAGTCTTTAATTTTCCCTCCACTCACAATGGTCCTGGTTCATTGTCTCATATACAATGAGCTGTTCAAAAATACATCAGGGTGAGAAACATGTAATGACATGTAGCAAAATGCTTCAACCTGCACAAACAGCTGCTCTTCTTAAATGTTGTCACCCTTTTGCCTTCCTGGATACTGGGGGCTCATAGATGGCTTTGGAGGGAATTGACCATAAAATGGCCAAAAATAATTTTCAGTATATTAAGTTATTACTTTTCACACACAGAGGCTATGTCTAGACTATATCCCTCTGTTGGCAGAGGATGTAAATGAAGCACTTAGAAAGTGCAAATGAAGCTGGGATTTAAATATCCTGCACTTCATTTGCATAATCCCATAATGGCGCTCTTTCAAAAAAGCACTATTTCGAAGTTGAAAGCGCAGTCTAGACACGGTTCTTTTGAAAACGGGGCACTTTTTTGAAAGATCCTGTAAACCTCATTTCATTGAAACCGTCTAGACTGTGGTTTTAATTTCGAAATAGTGCTTTTTCAAAAGAGTACCATTACAGGATTATGCAAATGAAGCGCAGGATATTTAAATCCTGGATTAATTTGCACTTTCAAAGTGCTTCATTTACATCCCTCTGACAGGGGGATGTAGTGTAGACATAGCCAGAGAGAGGGCAAAAGACTGCATCATGGCACACAGATGTACTGTCACCACTTCTGAGCTGGTTATCAGCTTATTTTGAAATAAGTATGCAGTGTAGACATAGCCTATGTATGAAGGCACCCTTCTCAGGTCTCAGACTGTATCTTTTTTTCTCTCCTGGGGAGGAAAGACATTATTCCCCCACTCTTAGACCAAGTTACCACACCTTGTAAGTTTGACTGAATTTGGTCCTTGCAATTCTTCTCTGTCAGAGCCTGGGAGTGGGACCTGTGGATTATAGTGACCCAAAACAGCCTTTTTATCGTCAAAGAATAGTTTATTTTTTTAAGAAGTGAAAGCTGATATTCTCGTATAATTTCATGGCTCCAGGAGCAGGGCTTTAAGAATACCAGACATCACAAAAGTTAGCAACCTGGGGAGATACAAAACGGGGATCAATTTAACCCATTGTAGTTTAATTGTATAAAAAATTTAAAAAGTGAAGAATCTTAGCTTTCATTGCTATGTCCCTTAATGCAGTCACATGTCTGTGAAAAGTGAGTGTAAAACATTACCATTCTGACCTGGTAGCATTTGACACTCACTTTGCACATGAGTAAATGACGGTACAAGAGACAAGACGGTGAAGAACTAGATCCTGAGTGCAAATGATAAAATATTTCTCAAGAATCAGACATTATCCCAAATGGGAATTTCCTTTTCTTTATACATTTGCTTTTTCAGGGCATAGGTGGGATTGTGTTTTTCTGGCTAAGGGACAGATCAAGGGAATTTGCCATAGGCGTCAGGTGGAAGAAGTTCTGCCCACAACCTTCCATATGATGGTAAAATTTCTGAGACCATTAGAACTTTATTCACCTGGATCACTGTGAATTCTTTTAGAATGCTATGTAATACACTTAAAGAGGCTGTGGTGCATAAAAGAGGCCTAATTCCAGTGTTATTTAGAATGACTAATGTCCCTATCACTACGTCTTCTCCTCTTCTCCTGTTGGTGCTCTTATTCCACATGGTGAAAATCAGAGCCATAAAATACCTTACTAGTCCATTAGGAGGGGAGTTGTTGAAAAAGAGCAACATGATAGTCTCTGTGCGTTAAGGGCTGGATGGAATGTGGCTTTCAGACACAGCCCACACTGAAGTGGGGGTTGGCACTGAAAGATGTGCTGTAAAGTGCTCATGCTGGCTGAGACTTCTCCTCAAGTTCTCAGGAAGCACGTGGTATAGCAACAGTCAGCGAGGTCTCGTCAGGAAAGAATGCAGGATATGTTTACTCTTCCCATTAATATGGCTACGCTGCCAAGTGGTCAGAGGGAGTGTGACGGGGCGGACAGGCCCCACACTGAAGGGCAGGGGGCAGCCCAGGCCCAGCTGGCTGAGAAGGCCCCACCCCTCCGGCCCTTCTGGGCATGCTCCCAGCAGAGCCTGGGTATAAAAGCAGAGGGAGCCCTGCAGCCAGGGAGGCTGCAGGATGAGGGAGGAGCCCAGGCCGTGTCGGTGTTTCTGCAGCAGCTGAGGCCGGAATCGCTGCCCGTGCCCGACCCGGAGGCAGGTCCTGACGCGGAGGCGAAGGGGCCCCAAGGGAGCAGGCGCAGCAGGAAGCAGCCCAGGGCAAAGGACCGATAGTGCGGCTCAGCCTCTGTCGGCCGGACTCCCCGCCAAGGGGGCAGGAGCCACAGTCCCTGCCTAACGGGACCTGGGGTGGAACCCGGTGCAGACCCCCTTTTCCTGCCCTGGACAATCCACCCTGGTCCAGGAGAGCTTCTCTGGGAGGCTAGACCTCCAAAGCCGTATTTACCCTGATAGAAGGTCATGGACTTTCGGTTGTGATTGTTAGTGCCGTATTTACCCCGAGAGAGGGGCATGGACTCTATGGTGGGACTGTTGGTACCGTATTTACCCTGCTAGAGGGGCAGGACTTTATATTGAGATTGTTAAGGCCGTGTATGCCCTGCTCTAGGGACCGGAGCGGGCAATGCAACCTTAAGGGGGGGGCGCACCCCATGCTGGGGGCGTGCTCTGTGACAGGGTGGAACAATATTTCTACTCTCTCTATGCCTTCACTGCCCCATTCTGAATGGTCAGTGTCCCCACCAATAGTAGCCCTCTTCCCTGAAGTACTGCACTCACCAACTATGTTATTACTATTATTTAATATCTGTCATATTGTAATGACTAAGGCTTCAGTCAGTTGTGCTGGTGGGATACAAATGTGAAAGATGAGGACCTTGCCTCAGCTGGTCACTGTCAGGACCCCAAAGGCTTAGTGCTGGTTAGCCACAGTGCAACCCAGATATTGCTTCTATTTTTGTGTTTAGTAACGAGAGCCATAAAGAGCTCTATGAACCGTGGAAAAGCCTCTTTCCTGTGTTTGATTTTCAATTTTAATAGCTTTCAGTTTTGCAAGACAAACACAGCTTCTCTTTGAAATGCAGGTTAGGTGGAGGAAATGACTCCCTCCCCCCCCCAGCAGACATAATTTCAAGGGGACCCCAAATACACAGAATTACTAATTTTAAAAAATGGTTTTTTTTTAAAAAAAAGGCAATATATATATATATATATGCTCATCCATCAGTAGCTGAAGTCAGCTACATTGCAGTAGGAATGAACAGAAGAGGAAAGGGAAAAATATAAACATTTTTTGTTCATAAATGTTGCTGGTATATTTAAACCAGGAGTGGAGAACCTTTTTTGGGAGGGGGCCACTGACCCATAGAAAAATCAGTCGGGGACACACACAAGTGAGAAACAAAGTGAGAAGCCCCTGACTGAGATGGAGAAAAACACTCCCCACATTTCCCTTGCACACCAGAGACCGGGGGGAGGGCACAGGCAGCTATGTTTTATGTGCTCCAGCCCTGCGGGTGGGTGGCAGGAGGGGGGGAGCACCATCACAGGCTCCCCAATCCTGAGATGTAAGGGCTGGATCCCCTGGGCCTGAGGTTCCCCATCCCGATTTAAACCAATAAACAGAAACATATGTTGCAAGTTACTGTCAGCAGCATGCCTGGTAGACTGTGTGTGTGGTCAAATCAGACATCAGGGTTTAGAAATGGGACTGTAGGTTAGTCAGAAGTCTCTTTTGCCCACTGTAAAGTGGACATATCGATAGGCTTCTGTCCAGTTTGCTTTTATGTCCAATAGTACACACCATCACCAGATTTAAAATAAACAACCCGATCTTAACACGGTTGAAGAAAACTTTGATAGGATTCTGTTTGGCAAGAAATCCCTTGTTAACAGTTGTGGTTGTGAAATCCCTGCTTCTCCATTGTTTTGTCTTTATGGTCCCCCCCCCCCCTTCACTATTGTTTATCTGTATGGTCTCTGGTTCTTTGGTTGCTTCCGTCAGTAGAATAACCAATGTTGCTAGCTCTAAGTCAAATATAGTGGTGGTGCATGATTTCACACTGTTAGGATTTATTAGAAAATCGTTATTGCTATTTTTAGTACAATCATTGGTTAAGGCCGCATTTCTCAAACTGTGGGTCCCGACCTCCCGGGGGGTCATGAGCAACTTAGAGGGGGCTGCGGTATCACAAAGTGTGAGAACCCCTTGGTTAAAGTATAGCTAAGCAGGATTCAAGTGCTACAATATAAACTGGATATAAACAACATGACCTGGATTCAGGGCACTCTATTGGGGGTGGGGAGGGAAGGAGGGCTTTGTGAAGGAGTGGGGGGGAGGGGGCAAGGTAAAAACAGCTAATAAAGCCAAGATTGGGCAAAACAACAGCCATGTGCTGACACACTATCTCATCTTTCACATTTCTCATATGAACTACCAGGGCTTGAATGAAATTTTTGTGTGAAATGGGGGTGAATTTAATAATAGTTTAAAACATTTTACAAATTAAAAAATATGAAAAACTTGATTACGTTTTATTTACAGTAAATAAAGGGGGGGGGGGTCTTGCTAGTCCGTCCCCTCTCCCAGGCAGAGAAGCACAGACACAAGGTTCAGGACCAGTTGTACCCCCATCAGACCAGGCCAAACCTCCAAATCAGAACTCACTCACGTCCCTCCTCGGACCAAAACCCTGAACTGAACCTGACCCATGTCCCTTCCCAGACTGAACTAGCCCCGACCCACATCCTGCTTTAGACCAAGGGTGCTGATGGGTAGATGGGGCAGAGTGAACTGGGGGAGATCCAATGTCCATCATAGGTGTTGGTGGAGGGGATTATGTCTCCTCAGAGGTGCTAAGGGGGATAGGGCGCAGGGAACTGGGTCTCCTGTGGAGACTGGACAAAATGGGCTTACCTAGAACAAGGAGCGCCCATGGATAAGGGTGTCCATCCACTGGATGCTGGTGCCACCTCTCGCCCAGCATGATCCAGGACCCTACGCTCTCAGCCTCCATATTTGAATAATGGTGGGGCCAGGGCTGAGGGATAGGACACAGAGGATCTGCATGCATAGCACTCTCCAACAACACTGGCTCCTCTCTGCCCCATCACTGCCAGGACCCCTCTGTTGGTGCCCAACTGCCTGAGAGGAGCAATTTATTGGAGGGGAGAGGGAGCAGGAAGCAGGAAAAAGGCAGCCCTGCTGCTGGCTTAGAGCAGCCATGGGAGGGAGGCTGGGCTGAATAGGAACTAGTGCAATAGCCACTTGGCTGTGGCATACATGGAGCATGGGGCTGAGTCAGTTCATGATGTCCTCTTTAGTGAGCCACCATGGGTACCCACCAATATTCCCTCTAATCTTTTTCATTCATGTGTGCAGAATAAATTGTTATGTGCACCACCTGTAGAAACACAAAACCTAGCTGAGGGCATGCTACTAATGAGCTGAGCAGCATCTGAATCTCTCCTGGGCAGCTACACAAGCGCCCAGCTTACAGGGAACCAGGGGCAGCCGGTGAGTCTAGGCGAACTAGGCAGTTGCCTAGAGCGCTGCTGGCCCGGGTGCCTGATGATGACATCACGGCCATTGATGGCCGTGCGGGGGGGGGGGGGGAGGAGGGAGTGAGGGGCGCGAATTGCGCTGCCGTCCTCGAGCCAGTCCTGCAGGGAACACTGTTTTTGCCCACCCCAAAAAGTCTGTCCCTGCTCTGGTCCT
Organism: Pelodiscus sinensis; assembly: GCF_049634645.1. Taxonomy (NCBI): domain Eukaryota; kingdom Metazoa; phylum Chordata; order Testudines; family Trionychidae; genus Pelodiscus; species Pelodiscus sinensis. The sequence continues at coordinate 213,530,466 of NC_134711.1, forward strand.
GGATGTGCCCCAAATTTTCTGGCACCTTATGCAGCCACATATGTTGTGTATGTCTAAGGATGGCCCTGGGTGGATGTACTAGAATGTGCAAGTAGAAGGATACCCACCTAGTTTACATGCCTAGGCTCTTGGATGGTAAGAAGTCAGTGTGGCTAGCCCCTCCCACAGCTCATGCATCCAGTGCTACCCTCTATTTTTAGCATGTTATAATGCAAGTATGTCTCCATAAGCTGGAAATCACACACCCTGCTCCATGTCGCGAGAATCACAGGTCCGATGATGCATACCCAAGGGAAGAAGGACAGAACCAGGTGGACCGTTTTAGCAAATAAAAGATATTTATTTATAACAGTGATGAATTTGTAGTATTCTAAGATTTTTAATAGACCGTGTTAATAATGAATTTACAGTATTTATTATATTCTACGATTTCTAGTTAAACGTGTCAGGAATATAAGGATGGGAATGGCAAGGGGAATAGTCTCTATTCTAAAGATATCCAGCAACACTAATTAAATAAGAGTGATAACTACAAACTCTATGTACTACCCAAAACAACTACAACACTAAGCTTATACAACAAAGAAAATCAAATCATACATACCAACTTACACAGCACACGGAACATTTCAAAGATATCAGTTCGGTTGCGAAGGCCTTGGTTACGCCCGAGAGGCGGGGGAGGTGGCTGGTTGGTTGATCAGGCCGGCAGCGCTTTGGAGTATACGGGAAGGCACACGCACGGTGGTACGTGTGTTGCGAAGACCTCCTCGAGCGAACTGTGAGATGGGTATTTATCCCCAAATCTGCACGTCGCTTTCCTGTGCTTGCATATTGCCATATACCGCTCAATGGTCACCAAGTGGGGGTCTTAGTCCCAGGGGTTGGGCCGAAACTTTGCAGGTTTCATGTGACCAGGTAAGCCCCGCAGTTCTCATGCCAAGGTGACGGGGTGGGAGAGTCTGAGGCTATTTTCCCCTTTTCACACCTTCCCTTTTTCTAAAGGCAATGGTATGCAGGAAGGGTGCGGCTGGTTTCTCCCAAGGAGTACTGCAGCCCACTATAGCAAGAGCGGCCCGGCCAACCTTTTTTACTGAGGGGGGAGCAGTTTTTTTTCTCTAACACTCCACATGTAAATACACCCCGATGCTAGAAACCTTGTAAAGGTTGGGGCCAGGGGCCCTGTTGCTCCAAACCGACTAGCTGAGCTAAGTCTGTATTGAGAGGAGTGTATTATATATTATACACTGTCAAAGCTACACTGCCTTAAGGCCTCTAGAAATCTTGCCTGCCTCAGGCATTGTGCCTCTGAGGCTGTTTCTACACTATGCAGCTTTTCACCACACAGCTGTGCCGACACAACCCTGTCGCTAAAAGTCAGCGTGTGTGAGCACTGTTTGTCGGCATGTTTGCTGTCAAAATACTTCTAGCCCCTATGAGTGGTGTTTGCTTTGTCAGGAAGAGAACACTCCTGCCAACAAAACAGTGGTTTGACACCACAAAACGTTTGTCTCCACAGGGAGGCACCTGTGAACAACTGTAGCTTTTTTCAATCAATTGCAAGTGTAGACATACCCACTGTGAGTGTTCCTACAGTTTTGCAGCTCTGTATCATAACCTTCCCTCTATTGTTTGAAGAAGCAGAGAGCCACAATGTGGGGGCCTTCCTTCATTGCTATGTATAAAGGACTTGATTTCCATTATTGTACTCTGTATTCTCTGTTCCATTCCTCACTGCTACAGCCTCTAGATGCCTGTATATTCTCCAACCACTAGATGCCTGTATGCATTTCCCAACATTCAAGCAATATATTGCCCACTGGGGCCTGGTTTAAAATCTCCTGCTTTCAAAACATCTTTTGCTTCATTTACACCTACAAATACCAAACACTGAAAGGGCAGGTGGCCTGAATATGTAAACATTGTTATATGTATCAAAGGAGAATCTATAGCTGAGGAGAACATATGATGCTAGTATTCTTTTATAAGCCACAAGTGATTAATATGGAGAGCTGGATCTGGCTTGCGTTGTAGCAATGTGGAACGTTGGATGAAATTTGAACCATCACGTGCAACAATATAACAATCTCAGTTGATGGGTTTTATGCCTTGGAATCAGTTTGTTTTTCTAAAATGGTTTTTTTGGGGGGTCGTTTTTTGTGATTCTTGCAGTCGAAGGATATACTGCCAGGAAAGAAAGGGAAACTTGTGCTGTTACGCAAATCATAGGTGCCATAGGAGATCCTTTTTTCTGACTTATGTTTCTCAACCCTTTTCTTTCCCTTTGGGGATTTGACAAGCCTGAGATTTATAAAGAAAGAAAATGTGTATATGCTCTTTTCTTCAATGGCACCATTCCCCACTTCCTCCATATATAATGACCAAAGAATGTAAATGTCAAATGAACCCAAACAGAATGTTTCAGTCATCTGTTATGAACAAACTGCATAAATGAATGACAGATGCCTTTATCTCACTCCAAAACAGATGTTGTCATTTTCCCCTTGAAGAGTCTCTTTTTGGATTCCTGAAAACAATACTTTTTTCTTAAGCTTTTATAATTGCCACGAAACAAACATTGCAACAGCTGGAGGAAGAAGAAAGAGAGGTTGAATAAGTATATCTGAGGTACTGATCTCTTTTCCCATTCAAAACAAATTCATCTAAAATGTTTATTCTCCAGGTAGCAGCTAATAGGAAATCTTGCCTAAACTACATGTTCTTAGGTTAAGACACTCTGAGGGTATGTCTACACTACCACCCTAGTTCGAACTAGGGTGGTAATGTAGGCATACCGCACTTGCAAATGAAGCCCGGGATTTGAATTTCCCGGGCTTCATTTGCATAAGCCGGCCGGCGCCATTTTTAAATGCCGGCTCGTTCGAACCCCGTGCCGCGCGGCTACACGCGGCACGGGCTAGATAGTGCGGACTAGCAAGCCATTCCGCACTATCTGTACACCTCGTTCCAAAAATGGCGCCGGCCGGCTTATGCAAATGAAGCCCGGGAAATTCAAATCCCGGGCTTCATTTGCAAGTGCGGTATGCCTACATTACCCCGCTAGTTCGAACTAGTGGGGTAGTGTAGACATACCCAGAGTGAGTCTACACAGCAGGGCTAAAGTTGGAATAAACTGCGCAACTTGAACTACGTCAATTGTGTAGCTTAAATCAAAATAGCTTAACTTGGCTTTTGACACTGTCTACACAGCAGGAAGTTGAAGAAAGTCAACTCCCTTACTCCTCATAAAATGAGGGTTACCAGGAGTTGGAGTAAGAAGTCCTCCAGCTCGCCATTATTTCGAAATAATGGCTTGCACTGTAGATGCGCTTTTTGTTATTTCAAAATAACGTCAGTTATTCCGAAATGACACTGCTCTGTAGATGTACCCCATATGTAATACCAAAACTATGAAATCATATTCCACCTAGGACCAAGGATTTTATCACTTCTCATATGAGTACAGGATGCTTCTGCTGGTCCAAAGCTCTCCTAATCATGTTACACTGAATTTTAGCAGCGCTTAGTAATGGCAAAACATTTAATATGCATGTTGGCTAAGCAGGCCATATGTCAGACCACAATTGGTTGAAATATCATCCAATCACATGAAAGGAAATGGCTCGCAAAAAGAAATTACCCAGTGTTGTTCTGGTGAACCACACTGAAAGTAACTCAGTCATTGAAGGGAACATCAGTTTAACATGGTTAACAGGAAAACAAGTTGAAGGAGATAATTGTAATGTGTTTATATTGTGGCTTTGGACTTTCATGCTTCAAAAGAATGTTAAATAGCTTGCAAGGCTTGCCTTTATCTGCTAATTTCTCCTATTTAGATTACTCAAGCTGAAAAATATAGCAGTAGAAAAACAGAATGTTTACAAACCAGAATGCACGGGTGGTCACTGGTATGTTTGAAAAAGGCAGGTTTTTCAGCATTATACCTGCATTTTTGACACATTCTTCAAATTCCTTTAAATAGCAGCAGGCCCTGTTTCACATAATACTGACAGTATTGTGGTATGGTGTTTGAGTCATAGAGGCCTAGTGACTGGCAAAGAATGTGGGGCTTTTTGTTCTGTGACTGTTATCAAAATGCAGTATGTCAGTGGCCATTAATACCTGGCTTTCTAGGTAATTTTTGAAAATTGTGCTCTGTGGTTGGTTAATGTGTTCGCAAACCCCCTCCCTCCCCTTTTTAACAGGTGACCTTTGGTTCAATGTGACTGCTAAGGAACCCTCTCCTTTGATATCATTTGGTAAGATCGTTACATACACTAAAGTCCAATTTCGCTTTTCCTCAAATTGTTTTGCCCAGGCTTAAATATAAGGCATGTGGGCTCAGCTGTGCAGAATGGAAGCAGATTAGATTGAGAACAGCTAAACAGTTCAGTGACCTACATTGTATGTATATTCATTACATCCTTTTGTTTCATGCACTATTGCAGTGGGTTATTTGAATACAGGGGTAATCTGAAATTGAAACAAAGATCTTAAAAGTAACAAACTGGGTTATAAAATAGCTCAATCACCTATCTTATTCTTCTAAAACAATTATTTGGATTTACACAAAATATGAGCCTTTGACAATAGCATAGTTAAAGAAATTAATGCAATAACCCTACATTGTAGGTACAAGCATCATGTGATTTTTGTCTCATTATAGGTTAGCTTGTAATAGATTGATTTGATTGTACAGAATTAACATGAGTCTAAGGGTATGTCTACACTACCCCCCTAGTTCAAACTAGGGGGGTTAATGTAGTCATATGGAGTTGCAAATGAAGCCCGGGATTTGAATTTCCCGGGCTTCATTTGCATGATCCCAGCCGGTGCCATTTTTAAATGCCAGCTAGTTCGGACTGCGTGCCCCGCGGCTACACGCGGCACAAACTAGCTAGTTCAGATTAGGTTTCCTAATCCGAACTAGCTGTACTCCTACGAACGAGGTGTACAGCTAGTTCGGATTAGGAAGCCTAATCCGAACTAGCTAGTTCGTGCCGCGTGTAGCCGCGGGGCACGCAGTCCGAACTAACCGGCATTTAAAAATGGCGCCAGCCAGGATCATGCAAATGAAGCCTGGGAAATTCAAATCCCGGGCTTCATTTGCAACTCCGTATGACTACATTAACCCCCCTAGTCGAACTAGGGGGGTAGTGTAGACATACCCTAAGTTAGTCATGAGGAGAAGTCCAAGTCTATTGCAAGTTGGGAGCAGCACGGTGTGGAGAGGAGAATACTGAAGATCCAGTGTGGGTTCAAAGTACTCTTTATAAATCTGATACAAACACTTCAGGAAGGATCATATTTTCCATTAAACACTTTTGCCAAGTTTTAAAAACTTGTTCCTCCTGTCCATAAAACATCCAGAGAGGTGATGACTGTAGCAGTTTGTTAAACTGATTTAATAAAAGCCAGCATAGGTGACACAGATTGTTTCCCTTTATAGCTGAGACTTAAAATAGGATGCTGTAAATAACCTCTTATGTTCTACAGAATCTTGTACAATCCCTGATAGTTAAAACACCATCCACTTTGACGTTTGAAACACTGGTATAGGTTTCAGCTTTCTCTGATTCACAATGAGTACATTTCCAAAGATCTTACTGGAGACTTTTAGATTCTTTCCATAAAGTTTATGTTCCTGGGGCCAAATCTTCAACTGGTGTGAACTAGTCTATTTCCATGTAATGCAGGTGAGTTTAGTGAATAGTGTTATTTCTGGTTAGTCTAGTTTCTTACATTGAGCAGTGGACAGCATTTTCCTCATAAAACTGAAGTTATGGGTCCTGAGTCTCTTTTCAAGCTAGTGTACAGCCAGAGAAACACCATTAAAGTCACTGGAATTATGTAAAACTGGTGCAAGTAGTGAAATGAGCCTGCCCCATTTTGAAATCTTTTTGGCAACTTCAAGACCAGTTCCTGATGTAAAAATGGAAAGACCCTCTTCTCTCCCGGTTTAAGGAAAGTCCCCTGTAATTAACATTTGATTAATATTTGATAGTGAACTTCCATCTAATGAGGTGATATCCGGAAGCGGACAACTTTTTTGCAATGATTTGAAAAGTGAATGTTGACATTAATGTTAAAACCCATTGACTTGTATTTGTGTATTAAGTGTCATTTGTTTATGTACCTATAAAGGTGAAATAAAGGTTGCTATGGTATGTATTTGTTTTGAATTGCAATGATTACAGATACTAGAGAGCAAGGATCATCTCTATGATGGGTTCTGGCTGAATTCTTGAATCACCCAGACAAAACGTGTGGACCAGACTCTCAGCTGGTGTAAAACTGTTTGCCTGAGGGTACATGCCCCACCAAGTGTACCCGCATTGGATCAGAAAGCAGCACTGCAGGAAGTCTTCACTCAATATCACTCTTTTGGTAGCCCACCTGCTAGACTTCTGGGTGATCCAGCTACATAAAGATTCAGTGATCCAGTCACACATAAAGATTCAGCCCCTTTCTGGGGTACCCAAGCTCAGTTGTTCAGGCTCCAGGCTGGCTTCCCCAAGTTGGCCTCTTCAGACTCTTTATCTGGCTGCACATGCAGGCAGCAGAAAAGTCACTCTAAATCAATCAAAACTTAATAACAAGGAGTTTCTATGTGCCAAAGGATAAATGGCTACATTAGGAATGGTAACACAAATAAACCTATAGGTAACGAATTTGAAAATAGCCATCCTTCTACAAAAGAATTTCAAACCAGATTACAAAGGGAGACAGTTGAACTGCAATTCATTTGCAAATTCAATGCTATTGTTTGAGGACTGAATAAGGATCCTAACTGGTTAACACATTACAAAGGTAATTTCCCCTCTCTTGATATCCACAGGGTTGCAGTGGCTCAACTGCTGTGAATGAGGCACTTCCATCCTGACTTGATTAGCCTAATTTACACAAGTACCCTCTTTGATGAAAGCTTATGCCCTAATACATCTGTTGGGGTATTTCTACACTTGCACCCTCCTTTGAGAGAGGGATGCAAATACAGCTGAGTGAAATTGCAAATGAAGCGCGGATTTGAATTTTCCGTGCTTAAGTTGCATAATCGTGGACCACTGCTATTTCGAAATACCCTATAACAAACGCTTTGTAGCCTCTTCTTTTGAAATAACCGGTAAACCTCATTTTTTGAGGAGGTTTAAACATTAGCCCACAACTTTCATCTCTCCCTAGATGGTAGCCTCTTGAATACCTCTTCTCCTGGGGAGCACCAGTCCTAGGATTGCCTCTCTGGAGCATTAGATCCTGTCCTGTGGCTAAGATCTCCAGCCACAACCCAGCTCAACTTTTATCCTTCTACTGGCCTTCCTCCCATTTTAAATGCTACATGCAGCACAGCTATGGCAGGGCTGGCTAGCCCGGGACATCTTGGACAATAAAGGGGCAAACTGCCTTCCTATTCTTATACCATTATTCTACTGAAATGAAGCATTTTCATGAAGGAATAATCGTAGGGATTTCTAACCAGGGGAGATTGTTTACTGACTGGCCAAATCGGAAGTCAAACATACCACATACAATAGACTTCCGATAATCCGGCACCTTTTGGCCCTAGGTGGTGCCGGATTATCAGATTTGCTGGAGAATCGGGAGGTCCGGTACAGCTGCACGGCTTAACAACTGGCCAGGACATAAACTCCCTCCCTCTCACCTCCCCTTTCTTCTTTGCATCTCCTCCGTGCTGTAACCTGATCCTCCTCCCCCTCCCCTCCCCTTTCCCCTTCGCTGAAGCAAAATGCTCTTCTCCGTACTGTAACACAATCCCACTCCCCGTCCCCCAACCTTATGCTCCCTCTGGTTACTGCCAGCACAGATGCTGAGCGGCAGGCTTTTTAATCAGCTGGTCAGGAGCGCTTGGCATTTTGATGCCGGAGTATCGGGTGTGCCAAACAGTTGGATGCTGGACTATCAGAGTTTTACTGTAGTCAGTTATATATGTACTGGCTCACCTCTCCTGACAAATAGCACAAATTTCTATGGTATGCACAACATGCAAGCCAGGAGAACATCCCTCTTCTTTAATCAGAAGCAATACCAGGTATCCCATGGAATCCCACCTGAAAAGCAGAATCCGAGGAGCAGAAGATGCAACTGTCAACATCTCTGCTCTCCTAAAAGCACTAATAAGAAATGTGTACAACCAGCACATTGTATGGACCTGAGATTCCGTGGATGTAAGCTAGCAGGATTTCATCTAAGTCTCCCATGAGACTTCCTGCTTCTGAAAAGTCTTAGCATTAATTGATTGTATTACCCTAGCATCTGGGAGCTGCTGTTGGGCTAGATAGACTAAGGATGGGAGGGAAAGAGAGGTGAAGGGACTTGCCCAGTGTCACATAGGAAAAGAGTCACCTTGCCCAAGGTTAGTAGAAGAACCAGAACTGGAACTCAGGACAGCGCCCTATCCACTGGCCCATGTTGCATCCTTGAGTGACATTGCTACAGCTGCCTCCCTTCTGTTTCTGCATTTCTTCTTCCACTTCCAATTAGGAACAGAAAATGCAGAGACAAGCAAAGATGAAAAAGAGAGGCGAGACATTTGAAAATTTTGGAATCTCAAAAACAGTGGTTCAATTCAAAATGGTCCCATTCTGATTCAGTTAGAATTCTGGATTCAGGAAGACTTCTACTTATCCTAGTCCACCATCTTTATTCATCACACTTTTGTATTGCAGCCACCCTTCTGGGTAGGGTTACCATATTTGAACTTGCAAAAAAGAGGACACTCCTGAGAGGGAGTGTATCTGTATCAGTATCTACCAACTTGCGTTGTATTAATGTGCTATAGACATTCTGGGAGAAATAGATTTGAGTTCCTGGAGCAGGTGAGGATCAACTATCTAATAGTTTCCTCACCATTATTACCCCTTCAGGGGCCCAGATAACAAATTAAACCCGAAGTCTTAATGTACAGGCAGTCCCCGAGTTACGCGGATCCGACTTACGTCGGACCCGCAGTTACGAGCGGGGCTTTTCTCACCCCAGAGGACGGAAGCGGCGGGACGCCCAGATGCGCCGCAGTCCGCACCCCGTCCTCCGGGGAGAGAAAAGCTGCTCCCCGTCTCCCTGGTCTGCAGGGCGCGCTTGAGCTGTCCACCTGCGGGCGGGCTCTGCGGCTTTGCTCCCCGTCTCCCGACCAGCAGACCAGGGAGATGGGGAGCAAAGCCTCGGAGCACGCCAGCAGTGGGACAGCCGTGGCGTGCCTGGACTGTCCTGCTGCCCGCGTGCTCTGCGGCTTTGCTCCACGTCTCCCAGGTCAGCAGACCAGGGAGACGGAGCAAAGCCGTGGAGGACTTGGGCGGTCCCGCCACCCCTGTCTCCCTGGTCTGCTGGGGGGGGAGAGCAGCTAGTGCCCCCCCCCCAGCAGACCAAGCTTTTCTTGCCTACCCCTGGGGTAGAGCAGCTGGGGGCTGCCGGGTTGGTCCCGCAGCGCCGCTCCGGACCAACCCGGCAGCACCCCAGCTGCTCTGCCCCAGGCGTCCTGATTGAGCCGCTGCTGGTCAGTTTCAGCAGCGGCTGAATCAGGACGCCTGGGGCAGAGCAGATGGGGTGCTGCTGGGTTGCTCCAGTAGCGCCGAGGAGCCGCGCTACTGGAGCAACGCAGCAGCACCCCAGCTGCTCTGCCCCAGGCGTCCCCAAGTCAGCCGCTGCTGAAACTAACCAGCAGCTGACTACAGGAAGCCCGAGGCAGAGTTGCTCTGCTCCAGGCTTCCTGGAATCAGCCGCTGATCAGTTTCAGCAGCAGCTGATTTGGGGACGCCTGGGTTTCTTAAGTTGAATCTGTATGTAAGTCAGAACTGGCGTCCAGATTCAGCCGTGGTTGAAACTGATCAATTTCAGCAGCGGCTGACGCCAGTTCCGACTTACAGACAGATTCAACTTAAGAACAAACCTACAGTCCCTATCTTGTACGTAACCCGGGGACTGCCTGTATATCAATGCATGCTGTGAATCTGATTTAACTGAAGAGGGCTGGGGCAGCCCTGGAAGTTATTCTCAGGCAACATCTGTACCTATCAGGAGTTCTTTATTTGCAAAAAGAATTTTAAAAGGCTATAGGGGCAAGAGTATACACTATGGCCCCAGCGGAGGAGGATTAATCATATAGAGGGAACATAAATGGGAAGGTCTAGAGGAACAGAAGGGAAGTGAGCTCTTGTAATGGAAGCGAATTAGCTAGCATAGCAAATTTATCACTTGGAGTCACCCTGGTGGGGGAAGGAATAAGTTAACCAAAAGATTACAAATACAAGCACATGTGAAAAAATGGTTCACTAAGAAATGTAGTCATGCAAGGGCAGAAGTCATTCTTCCATCGCTATAGAGTATGTTTTTTAAATGATTCTAGATTAGGTTAATATGCATATTACTGTTGTTCAACGAAATTTAATCCCTCAGGCTATCTGTGGGGAACCAGGAATGCCCTGGTGAGGCTGCTGGCTCAGAGCCAGGAGACCTGCCTGACAATGGAAAAAAACTGCTCCTGCTTCAAAAATGCTCTGGGTAGAAAGGCTGTTCCCAGAACTTCATCCAATTATAAAACCAGACAGCAGAAAGACCTTTCCCCCTTTGGGAAGCTGTTACTAAAACTAGGCCCAGGGAGCAAAGTGTGTGACTATTGCATTTCAAAGAGAAGTTTTACATATGAGAGTAGGAGAGCAACCCCAGGGCCTCCAGGTGCAAGGCTGATCCAAGGTCAAATGGAGACCCTGCAAACATCAGAGTACAGAGGCCCTGGCACTGCCTCCGATTACGGATGTAGCACACATTAGACCTCCTTCCACTGAAAAGTGACTGAATGCTGGGAAAGGATTGCTGCAGTTCCAAGAGCCATAGTTGACTAGTCCAGGTCAGTAAAAAAATCACAGTGAAGTGTTTGGACTCTATGCCTTGTTTGTGTTGTTGTATTTGACACACAATTTTAAGACCAGCCAGCAGGAGAATTCACTAGTCTCTTGATACATATGGAAGAATTAATTAGTAAAAATATTTTGTTTGTGACAGACAAAGGGAAAATCTAAATTAGATTTTTGAGTGACTTGAACAGATTTTAAGAACATACCGGCTTAGTATAGTTCCTGTACTGTAGTTTGAAGAGAAAATAAGAGAGATGAACACATATATGCTTTTTTCCACCTCAGTCTTTGTGTAACAACATGGCATGCAGCAGCTAATATCCAGAGAGACTGATGTTGTCTGGCCAACAGGAAGTTTTCCTGCCTTTATCAGGATTGGTGAGCATGACACTATATGCTTAGCATGTGTATTCTTTCTGCTTTGGAATTTTCAATAAATAGAGAATAAGAGTATTACTGTGTAAGGCTCTTTCAGTGGCAAAAGATCCTGCAAACCTACAGGAAGTTACACCCTGAGCTCTAGGAATGGGGTAGGCGAGGCAGCCCCGCACTGAACTTGCAGGGCTCAGCCAGGGTTACCTGGCTGCAGAGACCCCTCCCCCCACAGCCCTACTGAGCATGCCCAGGCTGTAGCTGTGCTATAAAAGCCTGGGGAAGGACTCAGTCAGGAGAGGCAGCTGGAGGAGAAGGACTGGTGTAGGGAGCTCCTACTCAGCTGTGGCTGGGGACTCTAGGAGAGGCCAGAAGGGATGCGGAGGTGAGTTGGTGCAACCCAGGGACTGCCTGCTGAGGGGATGCTGGCCTGGAGCTCGCAGCAAGCTGGGCAAATACGGGGGAAGGAAGCCTGGGGATCCAGGTAGGAAGTGGCCCAGGGCAGGAGTGGGAGCTGCCTCTCCCACCCCGAGAACCTTGGCATGTTTCAGCCAGATTACCCTGCCGAGGGAGTGACCTGTTAGCCAGTCGCTCACAGGGCCCTGGGCTGGGACCCGGTGGAGTAGGGTGGGCCTGGGTCCCCCTACCTGGGGTGTGTCCCTGCTACAACCCTGATCTACCTTGTGGACTCAGGCCGGAGGGCCTTGGCCCTGCTTAAAGGGCCAGCTATAAACTGCCTTGTGGACTTGGGCCAGAGGGCCTTGGACTTAAGAGGGCAGGTGGGAGGGGCCTGCCACAGTGTGTAAATTAATAGGGTTGCACCTTGACCCCCTAGGAACTGGGTAAAGGTGTATGTCCCTAAATTGTGGAAGGGATAGAGAAATTTGTGCAGGTAACATTCTTGGAACAAGGTCAGCTCCCAGATTGTTGCCCAGTGCAGCACAGTATGGGGAAGAGATGTGTAGCCCTCAGGTGAAGGACTATTAGGAAATGCTGGACATGCACAAGTCCATGGGGTTGGGTCTAATGTATATGAGGGTGCTGATGTATTGCAGATCTATTGGCCATTATCTTTGGAAACTCATGGTAATTGGAGGAGGTCCCAGATGAATGGAAAACAGAAAATGTAATGTCCAACTTTAAAAAAGGGAAGAAGAAGAATCTGAGGAACTACAGGCAGTCAGCCTCACCTCAGTCCCTGGAAAAATAATCCTTAAGGAATCCATTTTGAAGCACTTGGAGGAGAAGGTGGTGATCAGGAACAGTCAACATGGATTCACCAAAGGCAAGTTATGTCTGACCAACCTGATTGCCTTCTATGATATGTTAACTCCATCTGTGGATATGGGAAAAGCAGTGGATGTGATATACCTTGACTTTTGCAGAGCTTTTAATGTGGTCTCCCACAATATTCTTTCTAGCAAGTAAAAATTATGGCTTGGATTAATGGAATACAAAGTGGATAAAAAAATCTGGCTAGATTGTTAAATTCAATGGGTTCAATGTGATTAAATCTTGATGTCTAGTTTGCAGCCAGTATCAAGCTGGTCAGTCCTGGGACCAGTTTTGTTCAACATCATTAACGATCTGGATGAGGGGATGGATTGCACCCTCAGCAAGTTTGCAGATGACACTAAGCTGAGGGGAGAGCTAGATATTCTGTAGGATAGGGGAAAGGTCAGACTTATCCAGACAAACTGGAGAAGTGGGCAAAAATAAATCTTTGAGGTTCAATAAGCATAAGTGCACTTGGGATGGAAGAATCACAAGCACTGCTACAGGTGAGGACCAACAGGCTAAGTGGCAATTCTGCAGAAAAAGACCTGGGAATGAAAGTGGATGACAAGATGGACATGAGTCAACAGTGTGACCTTGTTACCAAGAAAGCTAATGGCATATTGGGCTGCATTAGTAGGAGATTGCTAGAGGATTGATTGTAAGTGATTTACTCTCTTCTGTTTGCTTGGCACTGGTTGGGGTTGGTCCTGTTGTGGACTAGATGGTCTCCTGAGGTCTCTTCCAAATCTAATCTTCTATGAGGCCATTATTCTTGGTGCATCTTCATCTCCTTTGTCTTTCTGCAACCCTTTTTTCTGTCCATTCTCCTTCCCATATAGTATGACCTTCTGTTCCTAGTCTGATGCAGCCCTGCCTTGCAGTATCTCATGTTAATCCAAATCCTCTTCTTTCTCTGCCTCAGTTGGGCCAGAGGTTCTGTAGGTATGCAGGGGAAAACCCTCAAGGCAGTGGTAACAGCTGCAGCTAAACACAGAGAGAGATCATTGTCCATTATAACACTGCAAAACAAAAGTCAAGGTTGAGAACTGCCCTACAGATACTTGATTGTTTTGTTTGGCATGCTCATGCACAGCACCTGCTGAGGTAAGTGTGGCCCACAAAGGGTCAGGGAGTTGAGAAAGGAATTACCCATAATTTCATGCAACCAGGCATGGGGAAATGGCACTGAGCACTGGCACCATGTTCAACAAGAGGTGGTGCTACAGCCTTCAGCAGAAGATCCCAGTGTACTATCATGATCATTTCATTGGGATCTCTCATGAGGATTTAAAGTGAAACAAACCAGGGCTATGTAGCACTTTAAAGACTAACAAGATGGCTTATTAGGTGAGGAATATCCCTGCCCCTCCTGGCTAGCTCTTCAGGAGAATGAAAAGCAGATAGCAATATCTGTGCTGCGTTGACCTCAGAACATTGTGTCTCAGTGCCAAGGAGGTACACACCTGCACAACTAGATCAGCTCAAGACTGCTTATATTGACCTAACTTTATAACATAGACCAGTTCTGGCAGGCATTGAGGCCTACTCTTGGGAAAGTGTGGGACCTTTTAAGGGTCTGGCACACTGCAGGAGTGTGTCCACTCCTTGGCATTAAGAGCCAGGACATTGTTCTTGGGTAACTGAGGCAGACTTAAAGCTAAGCCCATGATCTGGGGCTCTGATGGATCAGGGTTGAAGGGGTCTCTCTCCAGAGTTCCTAGCATGAAGGCATAGGCTCATGAAAGCTGATTGTTTTCCCCATATGAAGTTTATCTCTTGAAGGCAGAAATAATATTGAGATGAGAGAAAGATCAGTGAGAGGTGAAATGTGTTGCAGGGACAGTTGTGGGCTACTAAGGTCTGTAGAGGGCAGCAGGAAGGGACAGTAGAAGAGATAGAAGGGTCTGAAATGGTCCCTCCTTGGTAAGGTGAATCATAGGTTCTGACTCTGTGGGTCCTCCCATGGGGAAAAATCAGCAGGTGCTTAGTACCCACTAGCAGCCAGCTTCCCCTTCACTCCTGCCCATGCACAGCCCCACCAACCAACCCTTCCCCCTTCCTCTCAGGGCCTACCATCTGCCACAATCTGTTCTGTTTCATGGCATGCAGGAGGCTCGGGGAGAAGCAGAGATGGGCTATGCAAAGGGGAGAGTGGGAAGAGAGGATGGGGTTGGAGAATTGGGGGAAATGGGTGGGATGGGGGCAGCGCCTGGGGTTGGAGCAAGGGTGGGAAGAAGCAGGATAGAGGTGGGGAGTTGGGGGAAGGAATTGAGTAGAAGTGGGCCCAGAGAAAGTTGGTGCCTATGTGGTGGATATCCATACCCAAACTCTGTCTGCAACAGATGTTTAATTAAAGCCACAGGAATAGGTTCAGGTTAGTTTACATTGTAGTCGAATATGTTTACTCATTCCTAATTGCAAGCTGCACAGTATGAATCACAGCAACGCTGAGAGCGGGATCCAGCACTTGACGTTGATCAGTGACAATCTCTTGCAGAGGTGTCTATCCAATGGAATGTTTTCATGCTCTACTGGTGAGACACCTGTCACGTCTTCTGTCAGAAGCATTGTTTACACAGGGAACTACTTCTCCGACACCCACAGGAAAATAGAACAAAGATCACTATGACGGGGAAGTGGGACCAAAAGGCAGGAGTCCTGCTCCCCGCACGAGAGCCAGGCTGAGCCCCCATGCCGCGAAAAGGAAGCGGCTCTGTTGAGCTTGCTCAGCATCCGCAGGAGATGCATGCGCAGTGCATCCCAGCCCGGACCCTCCGGGCGAGGAGCGCATGCGTTGGAAGGAGGAGCGGCTCATCCGGGCTTGCCGAGAGGACAGCTGAAAGTGCATGCGCGGTGTGTCCTGGCTGGGACGCTCCAGGCGGGGGCAGGAGTGCATGCGCCGACGTCCTGGAGACAGGGCGCCGGGTTTAAAGGAGGGAGGAGCCCCATCAGAGATGAGACCGACGGAGCTGAGGAAGGGGCAACAGCTGGGACTAGAGGGGGAGCCAGAACCGGAGCAGGGTTTGCAGAGGGAAGGAAGCAGCCCAGGACAGGGCAAGATGTTTCCCGTGGACCGGTGAGTTTTGGGACGGACTCCCCACCAGTTGAACAGGTATCAGAACCTGTTCTTAGGGTCCTGGGGCTGAGACCTGGAGAGAGGGTGGGCCCATGTCTCCCTTCCTCCTTGGCAACCTGGCCCCTTTTTGGGGATCTGACAACTAGGACCAGAATCCTTGCCACAACTCTAACTATAAACTTGACCGTGAACTATGGCGGACAATAGCGCACTGTAACAATCACATGCTTTCTCTTTCTTGGTATATATTAAAGAAAAGCTGGGGTGCCTCCAGTCTGGGATAGATGACTTTTTACCTTTTAAAAAAATCAAAATTCTTTCATTATGTAAGCTGAAAGGAGTGTCGAAGGAGAATTCAGTGAGTAGGATTAGCTAACATGCTATACAGGGCATTAGGTCTGCTCAATGTATAGCTGCACTCCTCTCTACATATTGACAGGATTTAAAATACAGATGTTGCATTTGCTTTTCTTCTCCAGTTCCCACTGGTAACAGCACAAATTACCTCAGTTCTGGAAAAGTCATGGCAGATGTGGAGAGATCAGTGCTCTCTTCAAACATGGGATGGTAGGGGCACAAAGGAAGACCTGAGGTATTATAAGGCCCAGCAGCTATTGAAGCCAGGCTTGTGGAGTGGCTAAGGCAATGAGCGCCTCAGCATTGCCACCAAGCTGAAGAAGCAGCCATCTCATGGTCCCCTACCCACAACCCACTGCAGACCCAGACCATGGGAAGTCCCACCTCAAGATCTGACAGGCAGTAGCCTCATGGTTCCTGATTGGCTCCCTGTCTTATATTAACCCCAGGATCTTTCTATGAAGTGTCAGGCAATAGGGTGAGCCTTCTGCAGCTGCCATGATTATTTCTGTATTCCTGGCTTTGACATTGCCTTGATTTGGACCTCCACTGCATCACCTGAACTGCAACTTGAACTCTGAACTGGACTTTGCACTCTTCTGCTACTCTTGGCCTCAGGGTTGACTCTGATCTGACCATTGGTCCTGCCTCCCCTCAACAGGATCCTTATAAGATACCCCCAAAAGAGTTGCCACAATAAGCAAGAGAACAGTCCTGATATTGGATCATCAAAAGTGGTGGTGATGGTATTTAATTATTTGTTTGTTTTACTGAAGTACCTAGCAGTCTTGACATGGGCCAGACCCAACTCGGCTAAGCACTGGATAAACATGGCCTCTGCCCCAAAGATAGCTACAATCTAGTGGGTATAAGGAAATGGGAATGTATTTCTATGAGATGCTTCAGTTCACTAAATGGTCAGAAGGATCCCTTCTGACCTTAAGATCTATGACAGTGTTTCTCAACCAGTGGTACGAGTACCCTTGGGGGGTACCCAAGAAGTCTGGGGGGTACGTCAACACAACTGAAATTTGGAGAACTGAATTTTTGTTCTAAGTTTTACAGCGCTTTATTTTTGGGTGTAAAAAGTACAAACATTTCATTGCCTGGCAGGCAACGATTAAGTTGTTTAAACAAATGTGTTGCAATGGTAGGAAAAAAAATTGGGTGCCTGAACTGTAGGTCCGGGACATATTTATAATTTTTTTAAAGGGGTACTTTATAAAAAAAAAAGGTTGAGAAACACTGGTCTATGACACCATGAATAACAGGGGACTTTTTTGTGTGCACGGCGCAAGAGGGAGACCTGGTAGCAGCAGCTCCGGAAAAGCATCTCCACAACTTGAGATACTCAGAAAAGCAGATGAACGGGGACCTTTCAGTTATTACTTCTAACAGCGGTTGCTAAGCATGTTCCACCCAATGATTTTACAAGGTGGGTGTGATCACTCAGCCCCTTCCCCTTTAATCACACAAGGGAGGATGGATCCTGAAATCAGCAGGCATGCCATTTCTTTTCTAAATATAGAAATGCTACAGGCAATTACAAAGGAGCCAGACAACTGCTTCCCTTGTAATGAGCCTCAAACAATTACACAGCTAGATTAATTACTTGGGGATTTCCTCAAGGCTGTTACTACAGCAATAGGAGACGGTGTGTTTAAAGATGGCTGAAGGGAGTGTACACTCCGGGGGATGGATTGTGTGTCTTAAGCAGCAGTCTGCATTGAAGATTTCATATATTACAAATGCTGGAAAAGTGGGGTGTGTGCAGAGAATAGGGATCACACAGCACCACAGTCCCTGGAGACATTCTGGTGGGCTCAGACAAAATTCTGCTCTGGGCTCTGAAAACACCAATACTGGCACCTTTCAAAGGGTCCAAAGTACCTTTCTCCCATATCTACTCCACTCCATCTTAACTCTGCTGGCTGATTTAAAATGGGATCCACCCACCCCACCACGTTGGGGGAGCGTACTGCCAGCACGAAGCTAGCCTCACACAGCCCTTGTGCTCTCGGTGTGAGTGTGTTCAGCAGTGTAAGGTGAAAGTTTCATACATGCTGTCCTGCCCCCTTGCACAGGTACACAGTGCTGGTCACAACCTGTCATTTCCTGCAGAGTGACAGAGTATCTTTGTGCTGAGGCGAAGAGTGAGTTTAGATGCTATAATAATCTTGGCAGTTCCATGCTCCATAGTCAAGGTAATTTAGCAAATATAACCTGCGGGTTATATTCATTTTTACAACCCCCCCCCCCCCCCCGCGGGATATACTCACGTGTGGGGTATACAGAATTTTTTTTACTCACCAGGCAGTGAGTTGCCTCTTCCTGTGGCTTCGCAGCCTCCGGGTGGGGGAGCACTCACCCCCCCCCCCCAGTTCCTGCACAGCCACAGGAAGGGGCGGGGGAGCGCTCACCACCCTGCCCCTTCCTGTGGCTGCACAGGAACTGGGCGGTGAGCGCTCCCCTGCCTGGAGGCTGGCCCCTGCGCTCGAACCTTGGGGCAGTGAGTGGCTAATCTCCCCGCCCCCACCCCCTGCACTGTAAATAGACCCCCCAGGAAATATACCCCTGGCACAGAAAGGTCTTGTATACCCTGTGGGTTATATTCATGCATGGGGTATGCGAGACTTTTTTTACTCAAATAGGAAAAAAAACGCGGACTATATTCGGGTGCGGGGTATATTCGCTAAATTACGGTAACTCCTTTTTCCATTCAGAATGCACCTGGAAGAGAATAATGTTAAAGGCCACACACCTGAGAATTTATAGAAGGGAGTAGAATGATCTTGTGTGGTTTGCAAGCCACAGATCATATATATATATAGTAGCCCATCGTCTGTGAGTCTGTAACACTGACGTACACGGCCACACCCCTTGGCTGTGTACGTCAGCACCCGGCCCCCCTTCCCCTCCCTCGGTGGCGGTTTGGCCCAGAGCTGTGCCACTCAGCTGGGCCCAGCTGGACGGGAGGAGGGGAGTGGGAAGCAGACCTGGCCGGGGCGGGGGAAGGGATGCAGCCACTGTCCGCTGCCGGAGTCCTTGTGTACGTCACAGCCCCCCCTCCTCCCGCCATGGCACTGAGTGGTGCGCCCCTCAGCTAGGCCGCTGCGGAAGAGGGGAAGGAGGGGCAGTGACACAGACAGCCCTGGCCGTGTACGTCACTGCCCTGCCCCTCCTCCCCTGCGGTGGCCCTGCTGAGTGCACAACACTCAGCCGAGCCAACACGAAGGGAGGTGAAGGGGGCGGGGTGGTGACATACACGGCCAGGGGGCAGGACAGTGTACATCCCTGCCATCCTTTCCCTCCCACTGTGGCACTCAGCTGAGTGCTGTGCCCCTCAGTTGGGCCGCCGGGAGAGCCAGCAGTGCAAGGGGCCATTTGGGCTCCTCCAGGGTTGGAGGGAAAAGGAGGGCGGGGATGTCTACGTCCCCGGCCGTGTACGTCACTGCCCCACTCCCCTCCCTCGCAGCAACCCAGCTGAGCAGGCAGCACTCAGCCAAGCGCCACAGCGGGAGGGAAGGGGAAGGGAGGCGGGGGGAGAGAGGCAGGAGGAGAAGAGAAAGGGAGAGTGAGAGGCAGTAAGGGGAGAAGAGAAAGAAAGAGACAGAGAGGGAGGCGGAGGAGAGCTGAGAGAGAGGAGGGGAGGCAGTAGGAGAGAGAGACAGACAGAGCGAGAGAGCTCAGGAGAGAAGACCTGAAAATCCCATCTTATGATTGGCTAGTATGATGATAATAGCCATCCATGCTGATAAACCTGAACCATGGACATGGTGGTAGGAAGCAGGGGGCAAGACTTTCATCCAGTCAATGATATCTTCTGAGTCAATGGCCTTTATCATTGGAGATGAGGCTGAACAAATCAAACAAAAACCCAGAGCTGGTTCTGAACGTAATGCCTCACCCTAGCCTTCCTAACGGCCAGAACCATCTTGCTGTCTGGGACGTTGAACTTTTTACTATGGCTGGCTTCATGGCATGGCTTTCTTTTGCAGGTGTTTTGTATCCACCTCATATTCCCATTGCTGACAAAAGACACTCCCCATGCTCTCTTCAGTTACTTAGCTCTGAAGCTGAGCTTGGTTTCTGAGCCTGAAAAAGAGTCATGGTGATTTGGCTTTTTTTTTTTTATTTGTGGGGTTTCCTTTGCTTTTTATCAGGTCCCTGACAGTGACAAGTGTACAGTCATGGATAGAAACTGTCAAGTTCCCAAAAGGAACCATTCCAAACCACTCAATAAAAGCAAAACAAATAAAAAAAATAGAGTTTGAGGAGAGTTGTAGTAATGGCAGGGGATGGACTATATAACCTTTGACTCCTTCGATCACTACTTCCTATGAACCAGAAGTTACTCCAGTGCATCATTTCCTTTTTTGCTGAGACCCAACAGAAATATTTCCATGGGAGAACTGAGGAATGGGCCTCACATGGTTTTGAGGGACTTAGGGCCAAAGTAGAAGGAGCTGTTTTTTTAAGAGCCTCCCATACAGCCTCGCTTGATAGCCACATGTAAGACACTGCCTGCACTGCTCACTCAACTCGCTAATTGACACCCTGGTGAGAATCCCCAGTACAGAGACATGTTACTGTGCCCTCCCAGGTGTCTGGGTGCATATCCCATCGTTTTGTGTGCTGAGACGCTCAATGATTCTTTCCTAGCTGAGGAATAACTTGGCGTCTGTTATCAGGGAACTGTGGGAAGCCACAGAAGACTACCAGGCTTGAGTAATTTAGTTTCCATTCTCCTCATGGCAGAGAGGGCGGGCCCAACCTGCATTAATATGGAGCCTGCGCCCTGACCCATCCTCCATGCAGAGAAGGTAACTTGGGCTTAAAGCACCACCAAACAAGTTCTCTGAGATTTTTCTCTCCATGTGTATGTGCATGCGGGGAGAGGATTTAAGACTAAACCCTTTGTAAAAGTCTGAGTTAAATTTGCAATGAAGACATACTTTTGTCAAGCATGATTAACTCCACACAGTCAGTTGACACTAACTTTCTCAGGGCATGTCTACACAGCAGCATACTTTCAAAATAACAGAGCGTGAGTCAGCAAGCCTGTTATTTCAAAATAACAGGCTTCTTACTCCAGCTCCTGTAACCCTCATTTCATGAGGAGTAAGGGAAGTCGAAGGAAGAATGCTCTCCCTTTGACTTCCTGCTGTGTAGACAGCACCAAAACCTGAGCTAAGCTACTTCGATTTCAGCTACAGCTACACAATTAACATAGCTGAAGTTACGTATCTTAATTTGACTTTGTCCCATAGTGTAACCATACCCTGAGTGCAGTGCCGGCTCGAGCCATTCCTGTGCCCCGGGCTGCGGGTGCGTGACGCATGTGTGGCTCTGCCTCCGGGCGCATGGTGCATGTGTGGCCCTGCCCCCTGGTGTGCTGCGCCCCTTACAGCTGCCATCAGGCACCCCCACATTGGTTGGCACCCCAGGCAGCTGCCCGGTTAGCCCCCCCCTTTTAATCCGGCCCTGCCTGAGTGTGCATGTGCCATGAGAAACTACATTACTTGTTGGACAGACCAGTCTCTAAAATGCTGTCTTTGGGATAGGTCACTAAACCTTTGAAACAGAGCATTCCATCCTCATTGGGCTATTTCTCAGGTGAACTCTTCACTGCCAAAAACTTGTTTTTTTTGTTTTTGGTTTTTTTTTTACAGCCCAGTAACTAACATGCAATAGATATGTCACAGTGCAGGGGCTTATTTTCATTGCTGGTTTTTAAACCACAGGACAGGATTTATTTTTAATGTAAGGTGAAACTAAGTGAGGTCAGCCCCAGGCAGGATATAGTGCTGATTTCACCTAGCTACATGACAGTAAACAATAAAGGTGCCTTGTCTCTCCCCCTTGGGATTTTACAGCAAGAGAACTCTTGCATTTGCTATCTCGCTGTAAAGCAGGGGTGGGGAACCTTTTTTGGGTGGGGGGGTCAGTGACCTGCAGAAAAAAGCGTTGGGGGGCCACACACAAGTGAGAAGTAAAAAAACCCAAACCCCAAAACCCTCACTGACATGGCCCCCAACTGAGAAGGAGAAAGACACTCCCTACTTTCCCCTCCCACACCAGAACCTAGAGGGGCCCAGCCTAGTAGATTTTGTGTGCTCCAGCCCTGCAGTGGAGCAGTGAGGGGGCTGGAGCACTAGCACAAGCTCTCCGATGCTGGGAGGGAGGCTTTGAGCCTCGCGGACTGGAGCCAGGCAAACTGGAGGCTGCATTTGGCCCCTGGGCCTGAGGTTCCCCACTCCTGCTGTAAAGCAAACTAAATGAAAACTTTTGAAGCACAGACAAGGCAGCTGTAATTTTTACCTTTCTGTAGCTAGGCAAGGTAAGCATTATGTGCTTACACACATGGGGCTGACCATGCCTTCTTTCCACTAGAATTTCACAGCAGGATAGCTTGTGTGTGTTTCAAATTCTGTGGTAAAAACATTTTTTAGCAGTCATAACAAAAACTGTGGCTTTGGCAGCAAATCCAAAATGTTTTTGTGGGTATAATAACTGGGAAAACTTGACCTGAAGAAGAGCTAAGACCTTGCTTATATGAAATTTGTACAGTTTTAATTGTAGTGGTATAGTATCTATAGTGGTACAGTTAAAGTGGGACAAATCTCCCCTACTGTGGATGTAGTTATACCATGCTGTTTGAGAAGAAAATAAGACACCTTTACACATGAATGCATCTACATTACGGTTGTACCCATCAGACTATTTTGATTTAAAAAAATAGCATGCTCCTTAACTGTTATAGTTAGTGGTACAAAATCTGTGTATGTACCTTATAAGAGAGATGTGTCTGGAAAGGACTGGCAAGGCAGGGAGAAGAGAGATCTCTGAATTAAGTGATGCAAGGCTCTTTCACTCACTGCAGTCAGTGTGGAGTTGTAGCCCAGTTGGTTTGTTTTGGAATATGTGCACACGTGTTTCCGTTCAGTAATTTAAACTAGTCAAGGCAGTCTCAGCTTATTTTATGCAAGCTGGGTTTTCTGCGGATTTGTTTTTATTCCATGTTCTCTCTGCTTTTAATTAATGTTCTTCTTGAGAAATTTGTCATTGAGGGGAGATGAAGCTCAACAAGTCTGTCCTCAAGGAAGAAAAGGCACTTTGCAACCGTCTCTGTCAATAATTTATGGGCAAAAATGCCATCTCTGTCAATAATTTATGGGCAAACACCTGGTGAGATACCTACAGGACCAAGGAAAAGAGGAGAGTTGGGAGTGAAGTCAGGCACATAATTTTCAACATTGAAAGTATGTAACCTAAATAACTTTAGGACCAAAATGGGTCTCTGAAAATGAGAAACAGTTGAGAGAGACATTAGGCCTGATGTGTATTGCTTAAACTTTAGCCCTGCAGAATATCTTGTCTGATGACCTTAGCCCCACTGAGTTGCTTGAAACTGAAAAGGAGAGAAATGAGGGCAGTTTTGTGCTGATGCAATAGCAGAAAATTAAAGCAAGCAAACCACTTTGTATGTACTTTGTTTGCATTTATTGAGGATTTATTTTTGTGCTCTATGAACTAATTTCCTAGGAAACTGACAAATAACTTCCTGGGATATTTTTGTCTCTTGAAGAACTTGTCTTACCGCTCCCAGAGAGTACAAGATGGTCAGAAGGATTTTTTTTTGTTTGTTTTATTTTGTTCCTCCTCTCCCACAGAGAATATCTCAGATTTGGATTATGACCAGAAAATCTATCAAGAGACTAAATGAAGAAGGAAGAAAAATAGAATATCTCTTCTTTAGGAAGTAGTTGTTTTATAACCTATGAATATAGCACTGCTGACTGTAAGCTATAAGTCAGAACTTAAAAGGAAAAGCAGAAACAAGCTTCTAATCATTTGACTGAAGCTGAAATTTTCACGTAAGTCTAGGGACATATGGCGGACTATAACAGCTACATCCCAATGTTCCACTGATATCACGGGGAGATTGATGGGCAAAGGTAGCATAAGAGCAACAAACGAGTTAGGCCAGGAACTACTTGTGGTGCTGCTTGTTAGGCTACTCCATAGCTTTCAATATCCTTGTAAACTGAAAATTGAGATCTATAATTAAAGTTGCAGGAAGTAATCTAAAGTAATGATAGAAACTATTAGGAGAATCAATGAGAGGATGTTCTGTAAAAATCTGAACAGACATGGGCAAGAGGAGCAATGGCAGTTTAAGTTTCTTCCTACTGCTCCCACCAATGTTCCTCAATTCAGATTTGGAGGCACTGTGAGAGAGATCAGGTGGTGAGGTGGTATCTTATTGGACCAACTTCCCTGGTGAAAGAGGCAAGCTTATGAGCAGCTATCTCACTTGCCAGCAGAAGTTGGTCCAATGAAAGAGACTACCTCATCTTGTCTCTCTAATAACCTGGTGCTCTGAATTTTTGGGAGCCCTGCACAGCTGCATAGTCTGTGTATGGACATGGACAGCTCTGCCCTGTAGTAAGGTTAGTTCATTCATGCTCAGTCACTGCATTGCATGCCTTATTTCAAGGAAGGAATTAATCCCTTGTAACAATACATGATGAGAAGGGAAACTGAGTCAACCCTGTTATTCCATAACCATAACCATGTTTTCCAGTTCTCCACAGTAGGACTGTGAGTATAGAGAATGCTGGCTGAGACCATTGTGGGCATGGGGAAAACCAAACTAACTGATGAATCATGCCCTGCCTGATTACACAAGAATATGGAGAAGGATGCATCTTCCTTCACAAATGGTGCCAGAAAACAGCCAGTGTACCCCCCTGAGGGCACTTGAAAGAGTCTATTGACCTTCAAGGTACCAGACACTATTACATCCTTTGAATTATGTCTTGTGCTTGGTACTGTACAAACACATGAGAACACAGACCCTTCCCCAAAGAGCTTGCAGTTCAGTTTAAGGCCATACAAAACATGTGAAAAACAATAAGGAAGGAAGGAGAGGGAACCATAATGAGAACATAAATTTACACAGACTATGTGCACGCTTTATTTTTCAGAGTCTTCTCCTGAGTAGCCCTCTACATAGTAATTATCCCCTGACCTTTTCCTTTCCTGTAGTTGCCATGGCAAAAGTTGAGGAGGGCTTTGAAAGAGTGGATATAGGCTATATAACTGGGGGTTGGGTGTGTCAATTGCTTTATGTAGAATGTGGGGAGTAGGAGGAATTGTGAAAAAGCTTGTGAAAGCAGACACATGAGTGGAGTTTGTGCATAGTAAGTAGAAGCCTGCAAGATTGGTGGTCACAAATATTCATTTGAATGTTAAATAGCTTTTCAGTTGAACCACGATTGTATCTTCTTCTCTTCACTGTTTGTGAACATTTCAGTGAATAGGTTTTCACACCCTTGGGTGGCTGGAGAATGACTATTTTTCATGTCAATACCTATATTTGCATGTGAGCAATGATATATGCAAATAAACAAGAGTATTTTGTTATTTCTTACTAGCTTTTTCATTATTCTTCTGTTCAAAATACTGTATTAAGCATCCAGTCAGGACGAAAGAATTCTATGAGACTCATATTGCAAATGAGCAAACAGTCAAATGGCAAAACCAGTCCAAGCGAAAAATGCATAAGCAACCATTAAGCTGGAAACTGTTCATTTAAAATATGAGGAAAGTATATACGAATATAAAATACATCTGGATAAATTAAAGTCTGATCATAAACATAGGTCATAATCTATTGGATGATTCATATGTGATGAAAATGTGACCCACGTGAAATTTGAAAAAAAAAGAACACCGATTGTGTATTCATAATTTATATACACAGGCTCCGGTGCAAGTGGGCTGGTATGGTCCACTACACCGCACCGTCAAGTTATTTTTAGCTAGTACAAAATGTACTGAAAGGACTCCTTGCTGACCATCCCCAGCCGCTCCACTGGTTGCCACATCTTTTTGTACAGGCCTGGGGGCAGGGCTGGGAGCACTAGGGTAGCTGGAGGAGCTGCCGGTGTTCTTCTTCTTTCCCCACTGCCCCTTCCAATGGGGAAATGTGCAGAATTCCCAGCCCCTCCCCCATAGCCCTGTGCACAGGCACAGCAGCTGCATAGAAGGGCATCAGAGAAAGCAGCAGAATGGCCAGCAGCTCCTTTGGCTGTCATACGGCCCCGCCAACCTGCCTTCAGGTAACATGGGATGGGGAGGAGAAGAGCATGGGGGTCCCGGGCTGGGTGTGAGGTGGAGTCATGTACATGGTCATATGGGGTAGTCAGATCATGGCCCCTTTTTAGCTGGTGTGCCCTCCCCTCCTGTAGCCGTAAGAAATGTGTTCACTTCTTACAGCCCTGTATAGAGGTATTACAAATGCATGGGCAAATGGGATAAGAACATGGCAAATGACTAATTAGGCATTGAACTAGCCATCTTCATGCTATTTAATCTAGGCCAAATGTGAAGTTTTGTTAATTTCATGTGCCTATTGCGGGAATACATTTGCATTCATTGTGTATGGACCTTGGACTTCAAATATTAGCATATTTATTTTTATCAGTTAATATGCTAAAATAGCAAGAGTGTATTTCTGCTGGCAAGGAATACTGCAGCTGCACTGGACAAAGCATAAGTATTATACCAGAAGAACTAATGAAACAGAGCATGAATGGATTATTCTTTCAAATGTATTTGGCTACTCCAGTGCATCCTGTTTATGTTTTTATCACTTTCTCTCACACTGACACTCCCTCTTGTTGGCTTTCTACCAGACAGATATTAATAACCAGTTGTTGCATTTTTAAGAATTTCCCTGGCTCTTGGTAATTGCTCTTCCTATTGCTTAAACATGTGGAAAAGAAATGTAAAATTATATAGCCATATCTCTCAGCTGCTTAGAAATGATTTTTAAATAGTGCTGACCCTTTGAAATTGCTGTTAACTTGCTATCTTCCTTGCATTCCATTTTTGTTCTATATTCATTTCAACCCCTCCCTTCTTCAAACGAAGGCTTTATCTTCTGACCCTAATTTTTTTCCCCCAATCTCAGTGGAGCCTTATACTAGTATAGAAAAAGTATGAGTATAAAGAGAATCAAGAATATTAGGCTACATTTTAATAGATACTAGTGCAAGAGTGGGGAATCGTTGGCCTGCTGGCTGCATGTGGTTCATCAGGGTTAGCTACAGGTGGACTGCCAGACAGTTTGTTTACCTGATTATATGCAGGCAATGAGCCCCTGCAGCTCTCAGTGAACACAGTTTGCAGTTCCTGGCCAATTGGGGCTGCAGGAAGCAGTGGCCCAGCCCATGCCACTTCCTGTAGCTCCTATTAGCTGGGAATGGCGAACCATGGCCACTGAAAGGTGTGACTGGCCATGCCTGCATATGCTCAGGTAAACAAAGCATCTGGTGGCCCTGACAAACTGCTTGTTGCCCATAGGCTGGAGGTTCTCCCCTCCTGCCCTAGAGAATTGGTACACTAGAACTCTGCTCTACTACCTGCATGCCCTGACATATCCTCTCCCATTCACAACTCACCTGCTATCCTGGGAGAGGTGAGTGTGAAACACAGGACATGACTATCACGCACTTTTGCCAGCTGGGAGTTTCCTTCTAGTGGAATTCCCTCCTGGGCCAGATTATGGCCCCTTGATCCCTACTGAGTGGTGCAAAAAGGCTTCAAACTGTGTAGAGAATCTGGCCCACTGATTTCAGGGTGTGATTCCACTGGAACAGAGAATGAATAAGATTATAGATCTCTGTGTTAAGGAAGTAGGCAGTCCACCTGTAGTGCCTATACTGATTTTTGTTTCAAGAGAATGCTTCCATCACAAGCCTAGCATTCCTTCTTCATTCATTTGCTAAATGATATTTATAAATGTCCACCTGCATTCACTAGCATTTGGTATGGTATATTGAGAGCACCGTATTGTATAAGATTAATGTGTCTTCCAGAGCCATTATAAATCAGCTTGATTCCCATCATATCCTTTGAAGTTTTATGCCAGTATAACAATATAATATAATCTCTCCCAGACTAAAATAAAATCAATCCCCAATTGACCTAAATGACTCAATCCTATTACTAATCCAGTTTTTGTAATATGAATTTATTTACAAAGGCTCCTGGTTCCCCTCCCCCTATTATTTAGCATTAGCTGCCCACATAAGTGATCCTAGTATTTTACAAACTGCCACAACGTCTATGAAGGAAGGAAACATCACCTCGCAAACAGACATATAGTAAACTGCCCTTCGCTGGAAAATGTTATGCTGTTCAAAAAAAAGTTATACTGAGTAGATAGTATAGAACAGTGCTCAGCCTGAATAATCTGAGAGGCAGGCAGAAGACTTTGTAGGGCTAGAAAATGGTAGTCCACTTGAGGAATTAATTTTGAAGTACCCATCTATTTTATAGGCTTATTTTCTAGCACCCACCTTGTCAGTATGTAACCATAGCTATATTGTCTTTTGTTCGCATGGATAAGCAAACAATTCATCCTCCAGAACAGGGCTGGCCCATAATATTTTGGCACCTGAGGCGGGGAGCTCAAAGGATGCCCCCATTCCTTTTCTCCTGCCTGCCTGTTATGTCTCTTGTGCCCTTCTTCCTCCAGCACAGCACTCCACCATCTCTGTGCATCTAGAGCAGAGAAAATACATATGCACCAGCAGCAGACACAATTTTCTACACTCTGGGTCCTAGTGGCGCACCCTCCCTCTTCCCTCCCACACACCTGAGGCGGGTGCCTCAGTTTGCCTCATGGTAAGGTCAGCCCTGCTCCAGAAGAATTTTTGAGCCTTAAGGATAAATTCATTCTATGAGCTGACTTTATTTGCAGTAAAAGCCATCATTCCAACATTACCTTAAGTTTGGAGGCAGAATTTTTAAGGCCCCTCCTGCACATCACTGATTTCCAGAAATAAAAGACCATCTCTGCAAAGCAAGAATTAGAAAATGAACTTTGAGTTGTCAACTATTGAGGAAAACCCTGCTCCTAAAAATCAGCCCCTTTAACAAGAACTCTAAAATAAGTATGCCCTCAGAGAAAGTTTAAGCATTTGGGTAATTTAAGCATTTAAGATTCCTCCCTTGTTTGGTTTTAGCTATGTAGGTTGCTCATTATCTGGCTCAGACTTTTGCATCCAGTCTTCCAAAAATTAGCCCAGCTTTCATGGTGGTTTGTAGTTTCAATTAAATACTCCTGACATGAGGTTATACTCGAAAAAGGAATTGGTGTAGTGTGGTTCCATGTTTCTTACTGATTCCATCAAACTTGCTGAGGGAAAAGCTGGACTCCAACAACCCAATAGCAAAAGTTCTATAATCAAATCTTATTTAACAGTTCTGTTGATGTGAGTCAAACAAAACCCAGTGTTCTGCAGCTCTGTTAGCACCTGAAACAAAACAGGAGGGAAGACTTGTGGTTTTTGGGGAGGCAGGGTTGTCACTTAAATTGGTAGTGAATGACTCTGAATATAGACAGGGAACACAGTTGTTGAAGATAATGGTGCCATTTTATACTTCTAAAAGATAGGGATGTAAATGAGTAGTTGACTATCTGATAAGCAAATGCTTATCGGATAGTCAACACAGTAGTTGACTAGTCATCTCCCCCCCCCACCCCACCCCCCTGCTTGCTGTCTCTATCAGAAAGAGGCAGCAAGCCTGGGGGAAGAGAAGGGGGTATTTCAAAGCGGCAGCACCATGTGGTGCTGCCAGGGCTGACCTTATCATGAGGCGAACTGAGGCAGCCACCTCTGGTGCCAGACTGTGGGGGGGTGCCACTAGGTCTCAGAGAATTGAGACCTTTCAAAGTTTTGGCCCAAGTGAGGAGGCATGGGGGTGTCATTTGAGCTCCCTGCCTCAGGTGCCAAAATGTTGTGGGCCGACCCTGGGTGCTGCCGCTTAGAAACATCATTGTTGGTGTTTCAGGAGCTAGTCCTAGGCTCCCCGTGGCATTTCAAAGCAGCAGCATCACATGGAGCCCGGTTTCAGCAGGGGAGTCCCTAGCTGATCCTGGGCTCCATGGGGCACTGCCATTTTTTAATGCCGTGAGGAGCCTGATGCCGGACTTCCCACGGTGTTTCAAAGCAGCCGCGCTGCCTGGAGCCCAGGGTCAGGGAGGAGGGAGTCCCCAGCTGATCCTGGGCTCCACATACCGCTGCCACTTTGAAATGCCACAGGGAGCTTGGGGCCAGTGGGGGACTTCCCTGCTGGCCCCAGGCTCCCCACAGCGCTTTGTTCTTTGAAGTGTAGCAACACTTATTGACTAATCAATTAATCAAAATTTCACATCCTTAGTAACAGATATTACCAAACCTACCTTGTCCCACTCATATTCTGGAAGCTACATGTTACAAAACAACTTTTTTTGCTTTTCTGATCATAATTTCTTTTTAATAAAACCCATTTATTACATATTTGCACAATGACTATTAAATAACTGATGAAACTGGGTATTTGACAGTGTTACTTTTGTCTGCACCCCAATACTTGCTGGTAGTTGGGTTGACAAATTAAAAAATGCATTAGCATAACGTATAATTGTAAAACTTAAATTGGATTGATTTCCAGACTTGGTTGCATTCAGTTCTGTTTCCAGGCTAATATCTAAAGATTGCTCATACACAATTGTGCTTATTTCATACAAACTTTTATTCTCTTTGGTCAAAGATGTTATTCTGGACAGTCTGTCAATATTTTGGTTTCAGCATCTACAGCTGTGGAGCTTTCATACCCCATGAGTTTCCTACTGTTAAATCCTTGCAGAGGTGACAATGTGTTTATGGAAAGCATCTGAAAGCTAATGTAACTGTTTTCAGTAACAACCAAGAATTTCACATCATATCAGAGGGGGGAGTTTTCAACACATTACTGACATCTAGGTATAAACTGTATGAATGATGTCCAAGGTATTCCTGGTATGCAACTCAGTTCACATTAGAATGTCTGTATATCTCTCTCTTCCTTCTTGGCTCTACTGTTTACATAAATGTGCTTGGCCTCACTTCAGTTCCTCTCTTTATTTGAAACTTCTGTTTCAATTGATGCATGAGAAATTCTCAGGAAAAATGAAGCTGTGGAGGACGACTCAGAAAATCTGCATGGATTAAAATATTAGGGCCTGATCCTTAGCTGGTGACTTAATGCCCCATAGGAGCACCAAAGTCAAGTCAAGGGTTTATATGAGCTAAAAATCTGTCCCTCTTAAATGTCTCTGAGGTCCCTTGAAATTCACTTCCTGTAAGTCTCAAGAAGATCAGTACAAAACTTGATGGCTAGATTTTCACATGGTTTTGTCAAATGTTTTCTTTGGCTTAGCTCCATGGACATGTCATTCTCAAATTTTGCTCTGCGTTTCCAGTTTAAACAAGTCCCCCAATCATCAAGTTTCACACGGTTTTGTTATGAAGCAGAAAACAAATGCAGGTTTTGCTTTCTTTAGAAGTGGATCTCGTCACTGGTTTGTGCATCTTAGCCAATCTTTCATTGACTCTTCTTTGAGAAATCTCAGAAGGGTAGCCATGTTAGTCTGTAACTTTAAAAACAATGAGAAGCCCTGTGGGACCTTAGAAACTAAGCAAAAGATTTAGAATCATGAGCTGTTGTGGGCAAAATCCAGGGTGTTGCCCACAAAAAGCTCATGATTGTATATATTTTAGTTAGTCTCTAAGGGCACGTCTACAATGTAACACTATTTCGAAATAGCTAATGCTATTCTGAAATAACTTAGTCCAAGTCTATACAGCAGGAAGTTATTTCAAAATAGTGTCAAAATACTGTCAAGCTGGAGGACTTCTTACTCTGACTCCTGTAACCTTCATTGTATGAGGAGTAAGGGAAGTTGGAGGAAGAGTGCTCTATTTCAAAGTAAGTGTTGTGTAGGTGCTCCCTATTTCAAAATAAGATACGCTATTGATTTAGCTCAATTTGAATAGCTTATTTTGAGTTAAACTCTGCAGTGTAGATGCGCCCTAAGGTGCCACAGGACTTCACATTCTTCTTTGAGAGTTCAGATTATAATGCAAACCAACCAGTAGTTTTATGGGGTGGGGGATGGCTAATACAAACCTGGTCCTAAATGGCTTTGTTTTGATTGTGTTTTTACTTCATTCCAGTCATTGCTAGTTGGAATGCAGCTTCTGCAACAAGCAACTCATTGCTCTAGCTGCCTATTTACTGTACTTCCTGGTATCAGCTGGGTCACATGTACTGTGAGAATAATCTCTTTTGCAGCGTGCATTGCAGTACTTCTTTTGCAAGTTCAAACCAAAATTAAGAAGTGGAGTCACTTTTGATACTGAAAAGAACTTTATCAAACTTCAAAGGCAGAGAAGTTTACAAGTTTAGAGTGGGTTTCAGCTTTGTAGACCTTGAACTTTTGGTGGCAGTTGATGGTGATAGTAGTCAAAATGGCTCAGTTAAGATCTCAATTATGTGATTGGCTCTTATATTCCCTTCACAGAACTATTAAGAAAGTAAATCCACTCTCTAAACAAAAAAAGTGCTGTTAACATGACAAATGATAATGTTATGTGCTTTATTCATTACTATTGTGATGCTGGCAGGCCAAGTCATGCTAAAGTATTTAACTGGTCAATTCACTGGTATATTAGTATACTTCAAAGTAATGATTAGATGTATAATCATGTATTAGGTGTTTAAACTTCATGAAAATGAATAGGGTGTTTGCATTGATTTAACTCATCTGTTCCTGTTATAATGTAATAGCAAACATTTATATTGTGTATACTCTTGAAACTAAATAATCTCTCAAAGAAAGCTTCTGAAATTTTAGAGAAAATGCTAATTTCAATGCAAGTAGTCATTATGTACGATGGTCAGAGGTCAAAAGACTAATCAGTGCTTGATGTTACATTCCCATCACTATATCCCTGCCTTTCTTTCACTTCAAGCATCTGAGGAAGTGAGCTGTAGCTCTTGAAAGCTTATGCCAAAATACATTTGTTAGTTTTTATGGTGCCACCGGACTCCTTGTAGTTTTTGCTGAAACAGACTAACATGGTTACCTCTTTGAAATAAGTCTCAGAACTGGAGATGAAATGTATCCCTCTGAGACTTACTATGTAACAGTTTTTGGTTTTAGCCTATTTAAAAACAAGAAACATATACCTGATCTGATCACAGCTTTCAACCACTTAAATCTCACTACAGTCTACCATGATTCTTAATTAATTTTGTTTGTAGTACAGTGGATATCCTTTATGAGTTTCTCTGTGCTGTGAATCGTTCCCTCCTGGTGTTGTTTTTAGAGCAATTTGCCCCTGTAAAGTCAAGTTGTTCATTGTACCCAGATAAAATAGATGACAACTTTTTCAAGTGGAGAGACTGCATTGGCAGAAAATGTGATTGTTTAGCTGTTCTGTTTGCATGATGGATGGCCTTAAGAAATTGTAGCAGTTAGCTTGAAAACAATGCCATCTGACCTGGAATTCTATAGAGATGACGTGTAGGTTTCATAGGACACTGATGAGTAGTGGGGAAATGTTACCTTTAGAAATACGAAGGAATTATTTATTGGAGATCCAGATCATGTCTCCCCCTCCTCACATGAGTAGAGTCCTTGAGTACTGGGACTAATAGTGCATGAGTTGCTCAAGTAGGATATGACCCAATCACTAAGTATGCATCTCTAGGACCATACTCTGATACACTTACCCAACATAAGTATCAGCTTCCTTCACAAATAATCTTGCCTACATCTGCAGCAGGTGTATCATGATGGTGCACCATTGATTTAACTGGAGTTATGCTAATTGGCACTACCTGGACCAGGATCTGGACCAGTGATTTCCCTGGGGCTAGTTGGGGGGGAAGGTGCTACCCAGTGTGAGAAAATGTCAGAATCTGGTCTTACTGACTTGCAGGCAGACCCTGTGGCAGCACTCTTGCCAAGACTGCAGGCATTAGCTAAGAATTGACAAACTCTCAGCTGGAGATGGGACCATTTCACCTATATGCTACTTTTGCTTAACCACCCCCACCCAGATACTAGTCTTATAAAAAGTGAGTCTATACAATGCTTGTAAATTGCGGCATGTGTTAAACTCACTTGTAATGTCAGTATTCCACTCTATAAGAAATTGTGAGTTTTGCTTTCAAACTTATGAATCCAGACACAGAAATCATCCCCTCTCCTCCATCCAAGAAGACTATTAAAATGCAAGGGGGCATTATAAAACACAAGTTTTTGTTAATTGCCCCATCCACACATGGAGACATGTGTGCAGAAGGCTTCCTTCCATAGCCTTG
Source organism: Pelodiscus sinensis (assembly GCF_049634645.1). Classification (NCBI taxonomy): domain Eukaryota; kingdom Metazoa; phylum Chordata; order Testudines; family Trionychidae; genus Pelodiscus; species Pelodiscus sinensis. The sequence goes on from NC_134711.1 coordinate 213,564,624, forward strand.
AATGCTGGAGGAGGGAAATAAAAACAGCTAGCAGAAAGAGTTTTCATCTCTTTTCTATTTGAACTCTCATAGGGCCAGACAAACCAAACTGAAGCTAGAGTCTCATTTCTTTTTCCTAGTTAAACTATCTAAAGGTTTATTATTACAGGATTGGCTACAGGCATTGCCTTTTTGTAAGATCTAGGGTACTAATTGATCTGGAGTAAACATCTAGTCTCTTGGGACTGGGAGCAACCTGAATATGATGTGATTTTTGGTGTAAGTGACCATTTATCACTAAATCCAATCTACCTTGGTGGCAAGAGCCTAAAAGACTGGTGAGACTACAGCAGTGGTTCTCAAATATTTTGGCCCATGGCCCTACTGGCTCAATGCAACCCTTTCCATGGGCTACCAGTTGCTAAGGGAAACTTGCTGTTAATTGCATAATTACACCTGAGCCGTTTTGCTAGTGCTGCAGCTAGGGAGAATTGTTTAATTTAATCAGTAAGAAAGGAAATATTAATGTAAATGATTAAACAGATTACGCACTTTAACTTTCTCATGTTAGTTTATCAAACTTCATTTTAAATAAAGTAAAATATTAATTTATGTCCAACCCAAAAGGCATCAATCCAGCAGGCATGGGGAACCTTTTTGAACTGAGGGCCACTGGCCCACTGAAAAATCAGTTGGAAACCACACGAGTGAGAAGCAAAAAAATCCCTCCAAAACCCCCCAATCCTCACTGATGTGGCCCCCAACTGAGACACCTTACTCCTCTGGTGCTCCTGCTCCATGGAGGTAGACAGAGGGACAAGGAGGACTGAGATTCAGGGCTTCCCATAGGCCAGATTTACTCTTCTGGGGTTCCAGGGTTAGTGGATTTTGTGGACCCCTCTAGGCTCTGGGGTGGGGACAAAAATGAGAGGTTCAGTGTGCAGGACAGGGCATCGAGCGAGTGGGTTAGAGTCGGAGGTGAAGGATCTGGATGGGAGAGTGGGTGCTGGAGGAGGTGAGGATACAAGATCTGGATGGAGATAGGGTGCAGGAGCAGGCTGGCAGTAGAATGTCTGTCTGGGTGGGGGAGGCAAGAGCAAGGGAAGGTATAGTATGTGACCAGGAGGGAGAGGATGCAGGAGCAAGGGAGGGTGCAGAAGCAGGGTAGGATAGGGGTAGGATGTCTGGCTAAGGTGGAAGGTGCAGGAGCAGGCTGGGGGTAGAGTGTACAGCCAGGGGGAGGGTGTAGGAGGAAGAGAGGGTGCAGAAGCAGGCTGGGGGTAGGGTATCTGACCAGGGGGAAGGTACAGGAGCAGGCTGGGGGTGCAGGGTCTCAGCAGGGGGATGAGTGATGGGGTGGGGGTGAAGGGTCTGTGCATGTGGGATAGGCACTTATTTGCCTTCATGCCCTGTGCCACTCCCAGGCAGTGCTCCTAGGCTCAGCTTCTTGCTGCTCCCATTGGCCGGATTCTAGACAATGGGATCAGTGGGGAAAGTCTTCAGGAAGTGCGTCCCTGCACTGCTTTTTCCCCAGTTGGGGGAGAGTGAGAAACAGCATGTGGAGCTGCTTTTGACTCTGCTTCTTCCTGAGGTGTATCTGAGATGGATCCGGGGGGAGGGCTCGTGACTTTCTTCTCTCCGCCCCATGAGAAGCCAGTACTGACCCTCCAAGCGCGCAGCGTTATCCAGAAGTACACATTTGTTATTGGCTTGGTAAAATCTAATTATGGAATGCACACCAGTTTGGAGTACTTACCCCGTTTTTGACAGTCTGCCCTCAACTGGGCACTAATGGTCATGAGCCTCTCAAGAAAGAATGTAACTTGTACTTCTCCTCCCTCTGTGAATCCCTGGAACTACAGTGCATGTGCAGATAGTCTCATAGGGTATGTTTACACTGCAGGCTTATTTAGAAATAAGCTATTTCGGAATAGTTATTCCAAAATAGCTTATTTCAAAATAGCACATCTACTCTTCAGGGAAGCCTCAAAATTAGTCTAAGGAAGGCTTCCCTAATGTAGATGTGTTATCACAATTTAGAGCCCCAGGAGGCATTGGGGATGAGTAACTTAGAATCGCCATGGTGAGAGGCTAATTTGAAATAGCAGCAGTGGAGAGTCTACACTTGCCTTATTTCAAAATAGTTATTTCAGAAGAGATTATTCCTCACAGAATGAGGTTTACAGGTTTCATATTAAGCTGTTCGTTATTTTGAAATTATTTCAAAATAATGGAATGGCTGTGTAGACACTTGCATTGTTATTTCGAAATAACACTAGTTATCACGAAATAACGGAGCAGTGTAGAAGCACCCATAGTGAATGGTGTTTCTAGCTTAATGGTCTTCAAACATTTGATTATAAAGAAACTATGGACACAATATAGAAATTAAATGGATCCAAAGTACAGATGTTGATAATAAAAAAGAGCTGGTGTTATAATTATGTGTTTATACGGTAGTTATACAAAGATAATATTGGTGGGAAGTGGAGATTAATATATAGCCCAGTTTATCAGCTTTAGGCAGGGAAAACCTTAGAAGTACTTAGATATTTAGAAGTCTTTGTGACAAACTCTAGACAGCCTTTGCAAGAATGAATATTCACAATAAGCAGAAATGTTGTTTATTTGTACACTGCAGCCTATATCAGGAAAACTTATGTCACTCAGAGATATGAATAGTCCACCATCCAGAGAGACATAAGTTACACTGATATAAGTGCTAGTGCGCACAGAACTAGGTTGGTGGAAAAAGCTTGTGAGAGACATTTTGAGTCTGATGTTCACTAAAGAGGCCTGGGGCTGTCGCCTACAAAACTGCTCCTTTTGGTTCCTTTTCAGAGACACTGGAGGCCGGATGTGGCCCCCGCTTGCCTGGATCCAGCCCCTGGAGGCTCAGGCCTCCCCCCTCCAGCATTGGATAGCCCATGCTGGCACTCCAGCCCCTGGTCTCCCACCGCCCCACCGTGGGGCTGGAGCAAACAAAATCTACTAGCCTGGGCTCCCCTAGGCTCTGGTGTGTGAGGAGAATGGGAGAAATATCTTTCTTCTCAGTTGGGGACCATATCAGTGATAGGTGAGAGCTTTTTGTTTTTTCTCATTTTGCTTTTCATTTGTGTGTGGCCCCTGACTGATTTTTCTATGGGTCAGCAGTCCCCGACCCAAAAAAGGTTCCTCACTCCTGCTTTATACATTCTTTGTAAGTAAACAAGATTTCATCAAAGAAAATACCAGACTCCAATAATTTCTGCTTTCACCTGGAACATCCCTATCTCCCCAAACTAGGACAAGTTGTTCAGGTCAAAAAGGGACAAAAGACAGGACTATGCAGCACTTTAAAGACTAACAAAATGGTTTATTAGGTGATGAGCTTTTGTGGGCCAGACCCAGTTCTTGTTAGTCTTTAAAGTGCTGCATAGTCCTGTCTTTTGTTTCAGCAAAACCAGACTAACACGGGTACATCTCTATTACTATAAGTCAAAAAGGGGTAACAGTTGGTTAAATCCACTGCCAATATGCATCGGTGAGAAGTGAGTCATTGTCAACATTAACAGAAACTCTGTTTCTTTTGTCTGTTTGCTCCCTGTTGCTCTGTTCAGTAGCTGATGTGACTTAGACTTGGAGCAGCTTTGCAGGCATAGAAACCCTTAAGCAAAGAGGGGTGCATACACAGAAAGAACCAATGTGTAAGTTACCAAGTTTCTCAGAATTTGTTTTAAACTGTAGGACCAGTTCACATCTCATTTGGATCTCTTCCAGAAGAAAAATGGTTTTAGGGACTTTTCCTAAACACAGAGTAATTTACAGGATGCATACCGGTAACTGCTAAATAAATAATGTGACTAAATCAGCAGTTAGCAGCAGCTGCATGCTTTCACAGATAAGACTGAGCTGTTTTGGTTTTTGAACTTTAATTTGTTTTACGGACTTCCCTAGCTGCCTCTTCTGTTTTACCTACCACTCTTTTTAACATGGTGTTTACTAAGATTTGGTCTACACTATGCAGTTATGTAGCCCTAATAATGTTTGTGTCTACACTACCGGGTCCCTTCCTCTGATGTAACTTTTCTGCTATATCATCTTTATTATTCCACCTCCACGAGAGATGTAGTGATTAATTTTATATAGACTGACAAGGTGACGGTTCAGATGCTTCCTTGGCTATGTTGACTTAACTGGCATCCAGGAGGTATCCCACAATGCTCTGCTGTGACGGTTCCAGTAAACGTTCTTTACTCTGCTGCCCAGCAGTCAGGTTCACAGGCAACAGCCCCTCCTCTGTTAAAGGACTGATAACTTTTGAATTTAATCTCTTGTTTGTTCAGCACAGAGGGCATACAAGAAGGCAAACGGTCATTCTGGTTCAACACCCCAGACATGTGGCTTTTACAAGAACCTGCAGGCAACACCATAGAAAAATACCCCTTTCTGTTTATGTACTTGTTGGCAAGGCTGATTGCTATGATCAGTCACCCCACCAAACTGAGGGAACCTTTTCGTGGTGGTATATCCTGCACATTGCCCAGAGTCACCACCCTCCTTAGCAGAAGGTGATTAATGGCGCTGAATACTTGGCTAACACCAGCAACGCCATCCCTCACCCCCACCTTAGTAACCAACTCCAGAGTATGTCTACACTGCACAGCTACCCTGCATCTACACAAGCCGCCTGTTATACTGAAATATTTTTCAAAACAACAGGTGTGCTATTTTGCCATCCCAATAAACCTCATTGTATGAGGGTTAAGGCATGGCTCAAAATAGCATATTATTTCAAAATCTGGCACTGTGTAGGCACACCAAATTTCATAATAAGCTATTTTGAAAGAGATTCAAAATAAGATATGCAATTTTCTTAGCACAAATTGCATATCTTATTTTGAGTTTACGGTGCTGTGTAGATGCACCCTCAGTTAGCCAGTATTTAATAAGGGCTATTTTTATATTCTAATTTTTAATCAAAATATGATGCAGTATCAATTGAAACAATTTATAGAAGTCTATTACACCAACACTGTTCCCTTTATCTACCAAACTTGTAATCTCCAAAAAAAAAAAAATCAAGTTAGTTTGACAGGATTTGTTTTTCCATAAACCCATGTTGATTGGCATTAAATATATTACTCTGTTTCTATCTTTATTGCATTATTTTGAACAGGATCAATGTCATACTGACAGACCTATGATTACCAGGATCATCCTGTATATTCTTTTCAAATATTGGCATTACAGTAGCTTTCTTCTAGGCTCTGGAATGTCTTTGATGTTCCAAAACATAGTGAAAATCAATATTAATGATCCAACAACCTCCTCAGCCAGCTATTTTAAAACTCTTGATGTAGATTTAAAAATGTCTAAATGTGAGACCTGCTGTTTTCATCCTGAGGCACTAGTAGAATGGAAAATCTGCTACACTGACTTCATCATCTGTTTTCTCCCTCAAATTGCAGTGCAAAATTAATTGTTGAATACTTCTAACTTTGATTATTATTATTGATAGCCATTTCTGTCTAAAAGCGTATCAATACTGCCATTAGGATTCTTTTTGTCCTTGAGGGCATGTTTACGCTAAGAAACTATTTCAAAATAATGAAAATTGAAAGACTAACTCCTGAAATAACCATTTTGAAATAAGCTTATTCCCAGAGGAAAGCACGAGTACAGATTTCAAAATAATGGTCTTGGTAATGTGGATGCTCCACTTACTTTTTCAAAATAAAGGAGTTTATTTCAAAATAACCCCTTAGGGTACGTCTAGACTACCGCGTTTTGTCGACAGATACTGTCGACAAAACTTCCGTCGACAATTTGCGTCCAGACTCATGGAGTTCTGTCGACAAAGCAAGCCACTTTGTCGACAGGACTCCGTAGTCTGGACGCAGTGTTACAGGCAATAACACCTTCTGTCGACAGAGTTCTGTCGACAGAAAGTGTTATGCCCCGTAAAATGAGGTATACCAGCGTCGACAAAACCGCGGAGTTCTGTCGACGTTACGTCGACAGAACTCCGCGGTAGTGTAGACGCTGGTATTGTTTTGTCGACAAAAGTCCTCTTTTGTCGACAAAACTAGGTAGTCTAGACACACCCTTAGTGTAGACCAGGACTAATATGCCTTAAAAACCTCCTTCTTATTATCTTTAATTCTATTTGCCATAGATTTCTTCTTGTGTCCTTTTGCTTCCATTATCAATTTTCTATAATTTCTAGTTTCTGATTAGATTAATTACTATCAATTTCTCTTTTCTTCAATATTTTATTTATATTTTTTATTTTTATATGTCTTCCTTTTCAGTAGGCAAAATTATGACTTGAATTATACACTACCTATACTGTGGATCACAGCATGCGTAGAGTGGAAGAGTAGTCTCTTTGGGTTAATTCTCCTTTTTCCTGAACAAATTGGAAGGAGTGCGTGGGACCTTGATTCTATTCCACAACTTGCTAGCCGTAGCAGTTGAGCTGGAGAGAAGGAAAGAATGATAGATGGCTCAGATTATTTTCCCCAGGTCTTATATAGTAGCAGTCTAACTGCACAGCGTGTTTTGCTTGAATTTATTTGGGTAAAGTTGAATATGACATTAAGAACTAGATTTTTGATTGCACAGTATAGAGCTAAGTCTCAGGTGCAACATTTGGATACTGACTAGAGTTTCAGTGTTTAATTCAAATAACCCCCAAATCCAGAGACTGTTTGGATCAGGATTTTTGTTTAGGCCTTCTAATACAACCTTAGCCCCAAACAATTTATTTCTCTAAATTATGAAACATGGATTTGGACTTTCTTATGTACAAAACAAAGTTTTGATTGTTTAGCATGCTTTGCATTTGTACAAATGAAAAATGGCATTGTTTTTTTAAAACTGAAATTCAGTAGATCACAAATCCATAATAGGGAAATCACAAGATTTTATTTAGAAATTCAATTTATAAACTATGCTCCTCATTTTTTCTAAATTCAACCTCTCAGTTTCTTAGCATGTGCACTTCAGTGTTTGTGGCTAGCAGTTGGATTGACAACATATCATTATGGAGTGTCTGATCACTAATCCAAATGCTAAGAAGTATTTATGTGCAAGACCATTAGCTTAAGCTTCAGTAAACAATACATAACATTGGGACATATATAATAGACCTTCTGTACATAAAAACAGAGTCAAAATACAGTCATCCATAACAGTAGCCTTCCATTATAGTATTCTGTTGGGAAAATAATACATGTAATGTCCAAACCAAACTACCTATTTAATTAGGTAAATAAAAAACCTTTTAAATGCAGTTCAATACATATTGCACTGATCCTAAGTACATATTTGCAAGAATTACATTCAGCTGATCAAAACATCAGAACAAAAGGTGCCATTCTAGTTTATCAGCTTCCATGATAAAAAGGCTTTCTTTTTTTTCTCTCTCTTTTTGAAGTTTATATCTCAGAGCCCAGAGGAATTCACAGGGGAAGAAAGCCCTCTATATTTAAATATTGTAAAAGCCAACAGATTCAAAAGGTACACTTAAGCCAATATTCCTTTCTGATTCTTTTCATTGTGCCCTGGTCTTGTGCTGTCTGTTTGTTTTTCACAGATGTAGCACAGAACTAAGCTTTGAATATCCTGGCTTTCATGGTTTGTATCAAGATGTAAATGTGATCCAATCTCCTTTCTTTGCCTCTGAGATGCAGGCACCAGGAGCTTTGATTTCCTTAATTTCACTCATCTTTCTCAAAAGGTAATTTTTTATTCTTGCTCAGTATACTGGCTGGGGATGATGGCCTAATTCTGAGCACATCAGGTATAATCACAATTTGTGAGTGTGTGTGTGTGTGTGTAGGGTTGTAGGGTTTTTTTGTTTTTGTTTTTTGCCACAAGAACTTTGAGCAACATGTACCTAGTCCAGTAACAGAATATTATTGACAGTTTGACTTTTAATTACTTTTTATACACTTGGTTCTATTTCTGCACTATGCATCCAAAGAGCTGATAAACTCCTTAGCCAGAATCCAGCTAAGTATTTAAGCGTGTGCTTAATATTAAACACCTGAGTAGTCCTGTGCACATCAGCACAAAAGTGTTTTGCTGGATCAGAGCCAGAGAGCACCAGAGGTATCCCAAAAAAACTCTGCCGCATCTAAAGAATGCATCTGCTCTTATCTTTTTTTTTTGTGGAAGAGCAGGCGCACTCTTTCGGAAGCTCCGTTTTCCTCCTCCCACGAGGAAGAAGGGCTCAACCGAAAAAGGTTTTTTTTTTTTTAAATTTAGGCCAGTATAGACAGACCGAATTTTGGAAAAGCCTCTTCCAAAAAAACTATCGGAATTTGTGTGCCTTTTTCCAATAAAACCCCATCATGTAGACATAGCCTCAGAGGTATAACAAAGGCAGCATCATAGAAACACCATCTCTGCAACCTGACATCTCGTGTATTAGCTTCTTTAATTCCTCTGTGACAATGTCTCTGACTTTGAAATAACAATATACTGGGAATAGTTTCTAAAGAGTTATTTTATTAGTCATCTGTGGTTTATTTCAGCCCAGTATCTATATCTCAGGATATAGCTGCTAATGTGACTCACTCCAGGATGATTATGTTGTGGTTTCAACCAGCTGCTACTTGGACTTGGAAGCCTTGGTGAGGTTTGTGTCTGTAATAATTCCATTTGGTAACCGTGGTGATGCAAATATATTCAGGAATTCTTCTGGCATGAATACATATTCTTTTCCCCCTTACCTATTCCTTGAGGAATCGTTTTTACCTTTTTCTCCTGTGCCAGCAGGTGGCCTGTCACATCTCTGATATTTCAAGTAAATCTCAATGATTTCTGTCTGTCTGTTCATTTCTGCACTACAGACTTGTGGTTCTATCCTGGAGGTAAAATGGCACTTGCTAGTGTGCAGTTGTTGTTGTCACTTGCCTTATGGGCTGCCTGCTGAGCTGTCAGCCTGAACATTGTTTTTTGTCTGTCTTTCAAAGTAACATTTTTGTTCCTTTGCCTTTTGTCCGGCATTTGTAATCCTAGTGTTCATTCAGGTCAAGTCGTTCGTGTGGAAAGTAAAGTCCTTGTTTACGTGCCCATTAATAACTGAACTGGAGAAGCTGCTTCTACAGGTAGTATCTGAAATCCTATAGAACTAGAACTCAACCGTTATCACATTTAGCCTCCTTTAAGATATTTTAACTTTGTGCCATCTTGCTCCTCTGGAGATGTTTCAGTATGGCAGGTTATGTTCTAACATCAATTGTAGAAAATTCCTACAATTCTCCACTTGAGAACTGGAGACTTTTGTCAGTAACTGGACCCTCTGATCCTTGCTTGTTATGATTTGATATGATTCAGTAATCCCCTTTCTACTGCTTAAATAGCAAACTTCACCCTTAATACAGCTTCTTTCTTCTTATTAAGTACTCAGGCTTGGAAGATGCAGGTGTAGTGGCTATATTGAAAGCCTGTGTAGAAAATATATTGCTTAGTAGGGGTGTCTGTGAAGAGACAATTCAAGTCAATGGATCCAAATTGCTCTGTGATGGCTTCTCAGAGAAGATCCTCCATTCACAAAGTATCAAGTCTCTTTCCCAGACAGGGCACCTGCCTGGAATGCATTACTTACAATGTCCTGGCCTGGGGAAAATCTAGGCTTTATTCAGAACATAACACAAATGTAGTTTCTTATGAAGCAACATGGAGTTCAAAATTTGACACAAACCTATCCCATTGGGTCACACAAGGTCACTTTTGCGGTGTTCAAAAACCCTCTAGTCAGTGGAAAGGTTCACATTAATAACAGTTAGCTTTTGACAGGGCATAGAGTATGCATTTGCATTGCATTAATTCCACTAGGTCTTCAAGGCCATGGATTTTTTTTTCATAAAATGTTCTACTTGACCCTTGCTATCACAGAATTAGCTCCAAAGATGACAACTACAGTGGCAGTGCTAATGTAAATTGACCCACATTTTTTTCCACCAAAAAGGAGAAAAGAACAACCCTTCATTCCATTTTCACAGTGGAGTCTGGAAAAAGTACAGAGCACAGAACTGTTTTGCTCATATTATCAAAAGAGGTATATCTATCAGTATGGACGGACTTCAAGGGGTTGCAGATTAAATGATTTATCCAGACCAGTTAGAAAGCTCATATAAAGACAAATTAACAAGCCTGGGTCCAATTGTTCCAATCTGATCTATTCTGTGACCTCTGCCCATACAGGGGGAGGGGGAGAAAAAAGAGGGGGGAAAGACAGTCACTCACTTCCCTGACACCAGCCATATTAAGGGAGTTCTATGCCAATGGTGAACAATCTTTGGGGAGGGAAAAATCTGGCTGTATTTTGTGCATTGGCCCCATCACTGAAGAGGAGAATACGCTGAAAAGTCAATAGTCTCTAGTGATGTGGCAAGGAGATGGGAGCATGGTTTTCTATGGGCACAGGGCTTACCCGGGGATCCTCAGGATCAACAATTTTTGCAGGATAAATCTCCTCCTTCTTCTGCAGGGGAGCTAATAGTCTCTGCTCCTCATTCAAGTATTGTATGAGAGAAACCTTGTGGGTGGTCCTTCCTTGGGCCTTCCACAGGTTTCCTGTACATAGGGAAGGCAGAGCCTTGTTCAGCCCTAATGAAATCCATGTCTGACTGTACAGGAATCATTCACATTTCTAAATGTGTGGCTGTAATGTGGCCCACATGGCTCCAAGTTACAAAGGATTCATTGGCCCTGTTTGAATGTGAAGGTATAAAATAGCCTGAGAGTGAGCTGCGAATACTCTGCACATCCCCAGGCATGCTTAATGCCTACTGCAGCATTCACTGGGGCCAGCATATCAGCTGGCCCAGTTTGAGGAGGGTATATTAAAAAGAAAATGAAAGACTCAGATATGTAATTTCAAACAATTTGCCACATGTGGTGAGGGTAGCCATGCGGAGCTGCTGCTAATAAGAATTGAGTCTGGGGAGCCTGAAAAAAGAACAGCATAACATTACTTATTTATTTATTTATTCTTTTTTGTGAACTTGATGGTAAGAAAAGAACCAGGGGACCCCAGATATGAAGCCTGGAGCTGGTGGAAGTTGAGGGGGTTGAAATCAGGGTTGCTTCTCCACTCTCTCACACCAGTGCAGCTTTTCTGACTTTAGTCCCTTGAAACCTCTTTTGTGCTGGTATGGGGGAGGGGGAGCCAACAGAATTTCCAGGACCCTGGAAAAGGTAAGGGGAGAGGCTCTGCACTTCCCAAAGGGGCAGGGGGTCCTCAGATGGAAGAGGCGGGGCTAGGGGCAGCCAGCTGTCAGCACTGCATGTAATGCATTGGGCAGTGCCTCCCCCCAGCCAGTGCATAGTGCTGTCCGCAGTGTGCTGCCTGGAGTTCCGGCTGTGATTTAAAGGCCCCAAAGCCAGTGCTCCCTGTTAGCTGTGCGCTTGAGCAGCCACCTAAGAGAAATCCAGATGCCGCCCAGCTGATTAGCAAAGCGCCTATTGCCGGCAACATATGTTTGTGCTGCTGGTGCACATCTGCTCATGCCTTTGTGCACATAACAAAATTTATTCCACATATGGATGGAAAAAATTAGAGGGAACATTGCCCAAGTCTCCTGTGGCAGTTACAGTGGCTGGAAGCCCTGGGCTCCTTTGAATCTCTGGGCCTTGGGGCAGTTGCCCCCTTTGCCCCACTCCCAAGCCACCCCTCATTGGCGGGCCTATGCTGGTATAAGGGAAAGGAGAATTGTCCCCTTTGTCTCCAGTGAGGATGCAGCCAGCTATTGAATGAATCTGAGCATCTGGCCAAAGAACCACACTGACATTCAGTACAGCGGAAAAACCGGCTGGTTCACATTCTCTTTCCCTAGCTAAAGGAAAGATTACGCTGCAGAGAACCTCTGTGAGAGAGACATTCAAGAGGGAAAACAATCACAATTTTCTCCTCGAGTTTCTGTTTTCCTTGTCTGAATAATGATCCCTCAGTATTTCCCCAGAAGGGATATCACTTTCATAGGGATGCTATTGCCAAATATCTATCTCAAATGTCACATGCTCCCAGAGCAGAACATATATAAACAGAGCCCTGCATATGAAGTGGTGCTGATACTCAAAAGCTGATAAGGAAAGTGTGCTTTCAAGATCTCATATAGGCTGCAGTGTGTGACTGAACCATTTTCCACTGAGATATTTGGGTGTGCATCATTATTATGGCCCTAAATAATATTTAGGGGACTCGATAATATTAGCTGAAAGAATTAATTCTGATATGTGTATTCTCTGATGTGTCTATTGTTAGCTGCCTCCACACAGAGAATATTTCAGCTGCACTAGAACCCATTTAAAATAGCTAATCCCCCTCTCTCCCCACTGCTCCTTGGCCCCTTTGCTTGCTTTAATTAAGCACAATGAATTAACCTCTGGCTTACAAGTGACCCTTCTCAAAATACATGTTATAATACTGCTGAAATCAAATTAGATTTCACTGCTTGATCACCCTATATGATGATGCATGAAACTGTAATACACTGTGAAGATGCTAGTTGATCCTCCTATGGACATGCAGGGTTTCCACTGTCCTAGATACGGGCCATTTCTTCTGTTGCTTCCAGCGGGGACTAGGGCCAGGTAGTGGGAAGGGCTGGCTCTGCACCCCAGGAAGGGGTGGGGCCAAGGGCTGCGAGCCCTTAGCAAAGTGGTCTCCAACCTTTTTAAGCACGAGATCACTTTTTGAATTTAAATGCAATCCAGGATCTACCTCAAACCCAAACATCTTTGCACTGCCTCCTTCCGGCCCCTTCTCCAAGGCCTCGCCCCCTGCTCACTCCATCCTCCCTCCCCCATCCACACTCACTTTTATAAGGCTGGGGGCAAAGGGCTGAGTAGTGGGGAAGGGGATGCAGACTCTGATCTTGGGCTGAAAGAGTTGGAATGTGGGGTTGGTTCTGAGCTGAGCCTGGGGCAGTGAATTGAGGTGCTGGTTCTGGGAGGGAGTTTGGGTACAAGGGGACTCGGGGCTAGGGCAGAAGTTTGGGGGCAGGAGGGGTTCAGGACTGGGGCCAGGGTTTGGAATGGAGGCTCCAGCTGGGCACTGCTTACCACAGGTGGCTTCTGGGTGGTGGTACAGAGGACTAAGGCAAGCGCATCCCTACTCTGGCCCTGCACCACTCCCAAAAGCAGACACCAAACTCTCTCCATCCCTGTCCCCCCTCTGCTTTGTGGAGATGGGGTACAGGGTGGGGGGAGGGGCATTCTAACATCAGCAAACTCTCCTCTTCTTCCTGTGCCCTGTATAGCAAGCTAGAGGCTCCTAGGGCTGGGGGCAGAGCTCCAAGGCAGAGGGAAGAAGCAATCACAGCAGTGATTACAGAAGCAGATTAAATGCTCCTGGCCAAACCTGTCAGGATCACCTGTCAGAGGCTCCAAGATCTACGAGTAGATCCTGATCTACTGGTTGGTGACCACTGCTGTAGTCAAAGTACTTTGAATGGCCGAGCTCCAGAGTAATTGATGGGCCTGGCTGCTTCTAGAAGACTAATGAATGGTTGTGATGAAAGACCTGACACATCATCCCACTAGGCATTGAACAAAGAGACACTGAGCCAGAGGTATTTATGCATCTGAAGATGGAGACAGCCTCTTAAATACCTTTAAAAATCTGGCTCATAGCCCAACTCTCCCACCCTTCCAAAGAGTTGACAAACTAAGGGCCACATTCTGGACTGAAGGGCTTGCAGGCAGTCCACGAACTCCATGTAGGTAATAAGTTTACAGCTATAAAACACACGTTGGCCAAAAAGCTCTTGATTGGAAGTCAGTGGGTTGTGCTGTGGGTGGCAGGGTCTGCCTGCACAATGCTCAGTGAAAGTGTGGAGCTAGGTCCTGAGAAGACAAGTAACAGAGGGTGTGTCTAGACTACATGCCTCTGCCGACATAGGCATGTAGATTAGACAGATAGGCAAAGGGAAATGAAGCGGCGATTTAAATAATCGCGGCTTCATTTAAATTTACATGGCTGCCGCGCTGAGCCGACAAACAGCTGATCAGCCGTTTGTCGGCTCAGTGCGCTAGTCTGGACGCTCCCCTGCCGACATCAAAGCCCTTTGTCGGCAGCCCCGTTATTCCTCGTGGGATGAGGTTTACTGGGGCTGCCAATAAAGGGCTTTGATGTCAGCAGGGGAGCGTCCAGACTAGCGCGCTGAGCCAACAAACAGCTGATCAGCTGTTTGTCGGCTCAGCGCGGCAGCCAAGTAAATTTAAATGAAGCGGCGATTATTGAAATCGCCGCTTCATTTCCCTTTGCCCAATAAACAAATCTACATGGCTCCGTCAACGGAGCCATGTAGTATAGACATACCCATACAGATGGGGGAAGAGGGAGACAGAAAACAAGCAAATACATGATACAGCAGATTTTTATGTAAATTTGCTAGCAACAATTTGTAGATGCATCATTCCCTTTGTCCAGTTGTCTGCTCCAAGTGTTTATCATCTTGAACCTTAAACTCTCACTGATCAAGAAAAAAAAAAGATTGAAATAAGTCTGGCTTTTGTTTGGCCAATATTTTCAGTAATTATAACAGCATAAATTCTTATGGCACAGTAAGAGAGGAAAATATCTGGCATTTTTATCATTCCATTGAAAACTTTTTTTCCAATTTCATTTTTAAAGGGATTCCTAAAAAATATTATTCTTTAGTTTTGGATTATTTCCTGGAATAACTTTTAAAAGAGAAATTAAAAATTGGATGAAAATACCAGATTTTGCTATTTATAGTAAAATGCTGCTCATCTTTGGTATTTGGTAATTTCTAGCCCCAATTTCTCAATTCTCTCATGTAGTTGTAGAAACTTCATTATATACCACTTAAGGCAAGAAATAATCTTGTGATTAAATACAATCAAGGTAAATCATGAAAATAAAATAGGTAAGATTTCTTTGGATACACATGAATTCTCCCTATTGCTGTCTTTACTCTGGGTATATTATATCTTCATATATGGGCTCAGAGCCTATAAGCAGACCGATTAATAATTACAATAACAATATTAATAAATGAATGTGGAAGTGCCTAGAGCAGAGGTCAGTAATCTTTTCAAACCAAGGAACCAAACTACTTCAAAATTCAGAATAAGTGGTCAACAAAGAGCCAGTATAAGAATGCCCATTTGTATGACTGTATATATACAAATTAATATTATTCATTATTGACATGATGATTAATAATAGCATAAATGAAACATTGTACTCACAGACTTTATTTACTGGTACTTCTGCTGCTGCATCTTTCTGCACATTTCTTTGAAGTTTACATCATACCTGGTCAAATTCAGGTTCATGCACACATTCAAGCTACATGAGTAATTATACACTTTTAAAATTTTGAATTCATTTTTTCATTTTAATTTAAAAAGTTGCATGCATTTTGGGAATGACAAAAGAGCCATATTTGGCTCCAGAGCTATAAGTTGCAGACCCCTGGCCTAGAGGCCACATTCAAGGATCTAGAGCTACATCATACTAAACACTGTAGACACAGAGGCTATGTCTACCGGTATCCCAGAAAAACTTCTCTGTGTCCAGGGAACGCATCTGCTCCTCCGACATTTTTTGTGGAAGAGCAGACATGCTCTTTCGGAAGCCCGGGCCAGCAGTGTCTAGGCAACTGCCTAGTTCGCCTAGGCTCACCGGCTGCCCCTGGTTCCCTGTAAGCTGGGCGCTTGTGTAGCTGCTCAGGAGAGATTCAAATGCTGCTCAGCTGATTAGCAGCATGCCCTCAGCTAGGTTTTGTGTTTCTACAGGTGGTGCATGGTAGAAAAAAACCCTGCTCCCCCAGTAAAAAAGTTTGTCCAGCCCACTCTTGCTATAGTGGGCTGCTGTACTCCTTGGGAGAAACCGGCTGCACTCTTCCTGCAAACCATTGCCTTTAGAAAAAGGGAAGGTGTGAAAAGGGGAAAATAGCCTCAGACTCTCCCACCCGTCACCTTGGCGTGAGAACTGCGGGGCTTACCTGGTCGCATGAAACCTGCACAGTTTCGGCCCAACCTCTGGCACACAGACCCCCTCCCCCCCACTTGGTGACTGTTGGGTCATATATGGAAATATGCAAGCGCGGGAAAGCGATGTGCAGACTTGGGGATAAATACCCATCGCACAGTTCACTCGGGGAGGTCTTCGCAACACACATACCACCGTGCATGTGCCTTCCCGTATACTTCAAAGCGCTACCGGCCTGATCAACCGACCAGCCACCTCCCCCAACTCTTGGGCGTAACCAAGGCCTTCACAACCGAACCGATATCTTTGAAATGTTCCGTGTGCTGTGTAAGTTGGTATGTATGATTTGATTTTCTTTGTTGTATAAGCTTAGTGTTGTAGTTGTTTTTGGTAGTACATAGAGTTTGTAGTTATCACTGTTATTTAATTAGTGTAGCTAGATATCTTTAGAATAAAGACTATTCCCTTTGCTGTTCCCATCCTTATGTTTCTAACACGTTTAACTAGAAATCATAGAATAAATATAATAAATAATGTAAATTCATTATTAACACGGTCTATTAAAAATCTCAGAATAAATACTATAAATTCATCACTGTCATAAATAAATATCTTTTATTTGCTAAAACAGTCCACCTGGTTCTGTCCTTCCCCACTTGGGTATGCATAATCAGACCTGTGGTTCTTGCGACACAAGTGTTTGTTTGAATTGTAAATGAATTCATTTCAGTCATGCTCACAAGTTTTACTGGAACACAGATGTTCATGAAAAGCAAATTTCAAATTTGCATTCAAGAATATTCATGATTGCTGAATTTTAAATTCACGAATGTGACTGCTACACTAAAGTTTACATTTTCTTCCAGTTGGGGGCAAAAATAATATTATGTAGATTGTGGCCAATCACTGCTAAGGAACAGCTTAAATTTCAAATGTACATGGTGACTCTATAGAGTATAAAAATTAAATTGATCTTTACTGAATACATTTTAATCTGTTTGTGGACACTACATCCTGTTTGTGGATACTCTGTGATCAAAACAACTACGCTTATTTGCTGTATAAGGTTTTTGTGAATTAATCACACTTCTGCAGCTGCAAAAGCATTCAAACTTACTCTCCTTAAAAACAGCTCTTAAACATGGTTAGTTACCCTTCTATTCCTTTAAGGCTGAGATACATACAAAACTAGAGAGATTTGTAATCAATTTTTCAGTTTACTTTTATGTGTTTGCAAAATTGTCTATAAAGCACTTTTTTATCAATTTCCAGATGTCTTCCTCTACACTAGCTTGGCCAATTCTACATGACGCAATTAATAAACAGACCCAAGCATTTTCAGTACTTGACACTTTCTTGTTTAAATAATTTAATCTCTAAATATGCTTGAGCTCAGATTAGCAAAATGCTATCCTAGATCTCAGTGCTTATCAGATATTTTAAGCCTTATGAAATTCATTTCCAAAAGTAGTGTGAGTGTTTCTCAAATGCTTGTGAAAACTATTTGTGTGTGTGACATGAGTAATCTTTCATGTCTCTGTGGACTATAGAATTCCCACATAATGTCATGTGAAAAACATTTGCATCTCAGCACAAAAAAGGACTATGATTCTTTGAGCCTACAAATTTAGATTTTTTTTAAAATGTAAACTCTTTCATGTTTCCTGAAATAAAAGCTAATAAGCATTCAATAAAACTTTTGTTTCCTTGTGCTGTGTTTCTAATCTCAGCACTCAGTCTGTCTATCTCTTTGTATTTGTGCGTGAAAAGAGAGCAAATATGAATATGAAAAGCTACAAAGGGTCTCAACTGTTGTGGTTTGTTCTCTGAGATCTCTATTTGCTAATGAAAAACATAATCCCCTTCCACATGCCCCACTTTTAAACACTCTTTTATTTACAGGCTTTTAAAGATTTTCATGTTGCCGTTTGCATCATCTGAAATTCCTTCAATTGTAAACAGAATTATTTGGCAGAATGAATTTGGAGCAGAGGGGGAAAACCAACCAAAAATCTTTCCTGTGATATTTCAAAAATATCTCTCAAGAGCAGAAACTATTTTCATTTCCATCAAATTAGATAATGTGTAATAATTCACATGCATCTGACGAAGTGGATCTTTGCCCACGAAAGCTTATGCTCCAACACTTCAGTTAGTCTATAAGGTGCCACAGCACTCCTTGCCGCTTTTGCAGATTCAAACTAACACAGCTACCCCTCTGATACTTAATTCCGTGACAGTGAGCCAGACGGAACTGGTTATTAATGTTGATTGATTAGTAGCCATGCTGACCTACAACTGGCTCCTAGATTCTAATATCAACAGCCTCAGAGTATTGCATAAGCATTTTAGCTGGAAACCTCCCTCTCACTTAATTGAGATGTAGAGTACTCTTTATGGTTCTAGTCAGCATTGGCAAGAACCCTAATCTTCACTACCTCAGGGCATGCAGATGATACAAGGCAGAATCTATATCTACTAGCACCACAGCCATTAAAGCTTTTTTACTGAAATACATGTTGTCTTTGATATCATTGGTCCAGGAATAATATGACACCCAGTCAATTAGGCTAGCAGTTTCAGATATCTTTCTTTGTTTTGGTTGTCTTGATTTATGCATTATCCAACTTGAGACATATTACATTTGACTCCGGTAATAGTACAATAAATATTGTACCTATTGTTCACCACCATATGTTGCTATTTTGGATTGTGATTCAGATCTTCTCCTGGATATAAAATCATATCCAGCCAGATCGACCTTGGAAGATATATGGAGTCAGCACAAAGCTGATTTGTGAGCTCTGCCTGATTGGTTTGGTTAGGCTTATGGCATGTGTGTATCTTTGCTTTCCCCTCAGTCTGCATTTTGAGATTGTCTCTGAAGCCTTGGATTCTTCTTCCTAATTAGAGAATGAACAAGCTGTTATGAAAACAATTGTGACAACATGAGCTATGTACTAAAAGACTAGAGGTCTGTCTCCCTAGAAGCAGGATACAATAGATGGAGCTGACTGGAGTTCAAACATAACACGTTTCTAATATTGGGGTCAACTGGGAGGTATATTTGGTTTTTTGCTGCCAGTTCTCTGCAGGTTTACTTCTGTACTGGAAATATCTAATACTTCAGAGTACTCCATCCTTTGTAGGCGGTTCTGCGATTTTCCCAGCCACATGCTGTACTGATTTCACAGTCTGCTCTGGAGACAAAGTGTGTGGGTACAAGTTTGAAGTACAGTCTATGACTTATCTGAAATGTGTTGTTTGAGGGGTAACTATCCATTTTTCTGCATTTGGAGCTCCTGAGATGGGGTATAAAAACCTGTGGCAGTATATAGTGAAAAAGGGATATTGGAAGGGTATAGGCCAAGGTCCTCAAAGGTACTTAGATTCCTAACTTCCATTGATTTCAGTGGAAGTTAGGAGCCTAAATATCTTGAGGATCTGGACCATCACTGCTACTATGTGAGTTCTAATGAAAGCACCTGTTCATGGGTATGTTGGGGCACATTTTGAAAACAACTTCCAAAATTTACCCTCAAAATCTATGAGTGCTCTTCTCTTTTGGTGCCAAATAAATGTGTCCATGCCTATTGACAGTGCAACGTTGGATGACTGCTTTGAAAATGGAGCCCTTAAAGTGCTTCCAATTGTTGACCCAGATCTATACTACCTTATATAGCCATGGCCCTCATTGTAAGCTAGACCTAAAGAGTATGTCTACACAGCAAGCAAAAACCTGTAGCGACAAGTATCAGAGCCCTGGTATACAGACCCTGGTTCACACGATAGCACTAAAAATGTCTGTTTAGCTCCTCCCAGGCTTCAGAGTCCAAGCTCCATCACAAGCCCAAATGTTCACACAGCTATGCTTAACATCTTAGTGTGAGTCCACGTCTGTAGGTCCAAGCTCTATAGGGCTGTGTCTAGACTGGCCACTTTTTCTGGAAAAGCAACTGCTTTTCCGTAAAAACTTGCCAGCTGTCTACACTGGCCACTTGAATTTCCGCAATAGCACTGATGATCTCATGTAAGATTGTCAGTGCTTTTGCGGAAATACTATGCTGCTCCCGTTCGGGCAAAAGTCTTTTTCCAAAAAACTTTTGCGCAAAAGGGCCAGTGTAGACAGCAGAGATTTGTTTTCCGCAAAAAAGCCCCGATCGCAAAAATGGCGATTGGGGCTTTTTTGCAGACAAGCGCGTCTAGATTGGCCACGGACACTTTTCCGCAAAAAGTGCTTTTGCGGAAAAGCATCCTGCCAATCTAGACGCGCTTTTCCAAAAATGCTTTTAACGGAAAACTTTTCCGTTAAAAGCATTTCTGGAAAATCATGCCAGTCTAAACGTAGCCTAGCAGTATTTCTTAAACTGTGTTCCGCAGAACGTCAGTGTGCCGTGAGGCAGTCAGAGGTGTGCCACAGAGAACAACTGAATTCAAAATGGCCACCCTTAAAGGGGCAGGCGACCTTTTTTCTTTTTTTTCTCAATAACTTTCCCCCGGCCCTTTTCTTCCTCTCCCCCACCTTTTTTTTCATTAACAAAAACTCCTTGGCGTTCCTCATTTAAAAAAAAATATTGTTTCGTGTTTCTCGGTCTTAGAAAGTTTAAGCAACTCTGCTCTATAGGCTTAAGCTGCCATGGGCTCCTGCTTGCCATGTTAACATAGCACAACTGGTTATGCCTGGGAGTAGCCTGGGTTGTAAAATCCAGCCATAGATGCAGCTCCAGAGTTTCCCTACGAGAAACTAAGTACAGACGAAGTGAGGAGGGGCAGAGACTAGGCAAAGCCAGCTAAGATGGCTGGTTGCATAAAAAATATCAAATTCAGTCTGTAATGGTGGGTAGTCAGTTACTCCTTTCTCTCTTCTATCACAGCCTGGGGGACTGGGACAATAGGTGTTGTCCTGGTGCTCCCTCTGAAGCATTGTGACTATGTGTTATATCCCGTACTATATAGACTGCATGCAAATATAATAACTTAGCTATTCTCTCTATGGGGTTGTGGCATTTGAGGTCAGCTATAGGGCCCAAGCTAACATTTTTATAGTTAAAATCTGAGGATGGGAGCAGAGTGCTTGATGGTACTTCTTGATTCAAAGTTCACGTCTACTGGTCTGACACAGCTGTGTCTGTTTGCCTTTAGGGCACAATATAGGTCTCATTTCTTAGGGCTTAAGGGGCTAAAGCAGTGCATAGGAAGCCATCTAGATGTCCTGAAATACATTGTCAGGGTGCATTGTATAAATACAAATAATAACTGGAAACCAAAAAAGAGAAATGGTTTTCTGATGCTTTTTGTATAATATAATCACTCCAGCTGAGTGTCAGAGAGAAAATATGGCCAAGTGACACAGCTGTATAATTCCTCCCTGGGAGTTAGTGCCAGGGAAATCATTCTGTTTGTCTGTTCCTAGAACCAAGACTGCCTGTAGACAGAGGAGGTCCTAGTTTGAGTCTTGGCTGCAGTAATATGCAAGATGTGAGTCAAAGTAGGCTAAATGCGGATCTTAGCATACACCTCAGCATAATCTTGTCCTTCAAGTGAGAATGTGGAGCTGCGAAGCCATCTGGTTACCTCTAGAGCTGGCCATCAGTTGGCAGATGCCACATTTTCTCAATGAAAAGGCTAAATAAAGTGAACTTAAATTTGTAAATAATGTTTAATTCTAATTAACACCCTTGCCACCTTCATCCCTTGTGCCTGGTGGGAAAAGGTTGTCTACAGTTCTGTTTTGGAGTGATCTATCAGATCTAACAAGAACCAAGGAACCCTAGACACTTTGCTCATTAGGGAACTGGTCCAGTGCTTACTGAAATCAGTGTGATTCTTTTCAATGATTTCAATTACTTTCGAAGGCCCAGAGCCTGTTTTCATGAAATTCTCCACAAACTGCTTTCTGAAACTTGAGTTTAAACAATGAGAACTTGGCTGCTGAAATCAACTGTGAATACTTTTGTTTTGTCCTGTCTTTTCCCACTGCCTGGAAGGTTGGGGTGAAACTAGAATAGTGTTCCTCACAAACAGACTAAGAAGGAAAGCACAATGCCTACTGACAGGTGCACCTGTACTTGAGAAATGCACCATTGCAAGTTGTGCCAGCATGTTTTAACTAAGGACGTTAAGGACTAGTCAACTTGTTGGTTCCCCCTTCCCCTGCTGCCTCTATCAGATAGAGGCAGCAAAGGTTGGCGGGGAGAGAAGAGGTACTTCAAAGTGGCAGCGCTGTACAGCTGAGCCGGGGATCAACTGTGTGGCGCTGCTGCTTTGAAACCCCAAGGTGGCGTTTCAAAATGGAAGCTGCCACACAGATGATCTGCAGCTCAGCTGTGTAGCACTGCCTCTTTAAAATGCCAAAGTGCTGTGGAGCCCGGGGTTAGCTGGGGACTCCCTAGCTGACCCCAGGTTCTGCGTGACATTTCCCCGGAACCCAGGATCAGTTGGGAACTCCCAACTGGCATGCAGCGCAGCATGGAGCCCAGGGTCAGCGGGGGACTCTTGAGTCCTGCTGGGGACTTTTGTGCATTTCAAAGCAGGCATACTGCATGCAGCCCAGAGCCAGCAGGACTTCCCACTGGCCCCAAGAGCCTCCCTCCACCCCAGCTGGGGACTCTTATACATTTCAAAGGAGGGATGTGGAAGTGCCTATCAACTAGTGGAGCAGTCAATGGAAATTCTGTTGACTACTCGACTAGTCAATTAACCACAATTTAACATCCTTCGTTTTAACTAGGATAAATTGCAACAGTAGAGTGGTCCACATTACAAATTTTGCCCATGTGAAGCAATCCCTGCAAATATTGATGGGTCTGTCAAGTGCTATACAAATCAGTGGCTCATCTCCCTTGAGCTGGAACACAGTGCTTATGGTAGGTAACGTACCTTTGCATTTGTTCACCCTTTTGGTTAAATTAAAGTTAATGGATTGTACAAGAGCAAGTTGTGCTTTGGGCTCACACTTGCATATGCCACACCAGAAAGTCATCAGATTCTCTCCAATCCACATCTGAGGTAACTTGGGGCCTGATTCTAATCTGCGTGCAGCCAGTGAAAATTTTGCATTTGAACTCAATGGGCACAGTATCAGACCCACTGTTTGTATCTGCATGCACACACACTAGAGATATAAAGGGCTAACCAGTTAACTGGCACCCAGCTTGGGTGGGGCAGCCCCTTCCTGTGGCACGGTGAAAAGGGACCTGCCTGGCCAGGCTCACCGTGCTGCAGGCAGAGGCTACTTCAGAGGCCGGGCCAGTTAACTCATTCAACATATTGTTTAACTGATTAACATTTTAAACGGGATTTCACATCCGTTGTATGCACGTACAAACACACACACGTTACCAGATATTCTGATTTACATTTGGTGTGATCATGTGCCTGATCGAAAAGCTTACTGAAGTCAATGGAAGACTTTCCATGGACTTACATCAGCAGGCCAGTCTTGAACAATCAATGTGTCTGAAGACAACAGTAATACAGTATTGCCCAACCAAGGTAAGCAAAATTCCTATGGAATTGCAAATTAGCTCAAGGTGACTATAAAAATAGTTAAACCAAGCTTTTCTTCCAGTATTTATTCTTTTGAATTCCAGTAGAAAGGAAATGATTTTATGGATTTGGATCTACGCCCAGTCTGCCTTTCCTTAGCCCCCAGCACTCGGATATGGGAAATAATATACGAGGACAATTCCGCATGCTGCTTTCCCTTTTTATTAATATTGAATCTTAAGCTTCATTGTTTTAAAATGTTGCTTTTGTATCCCTCCTCCCTGAAAATGAAAACAAACACAAGAGTTTCTTTAGGCATCATTCATTCTCTCACTGCCCAATTTCCAGATACACATCTATGCTGCTCTTCTCAGTAGGAAGCATAAGCTCATAAACAAGAAGCATTTTAACCAGTCTGTGGAGTACACTGAACACAGCCGCCTTTGAATTCCCAGAGGAAGCATAGACTTTATGGCAGGCGCTAGCAACATATTTTCAAACAGATGTTTAAAAAGTTCAGTGCTAGACAGCTGACCATCTAAGATCATTTAATGGGCAGCAGAATCATGGCTGGTTTGTTTCTGAATACCCAGTGCATGAATATTACATTATATTTTCTAGAATTCAGAAGCCTTCAAATGCAACCTAAATAAGGCCTATCCTTTGTGTTGGCCATTTGAACAGGGAGAAAATTCATCTACATAAAATATTTTTAGAGTCCTTTAAAACTCAGTTTCAAAACAATTATGTCCAAGGCTTTAGGAAGAATTTTTCAGTTTCCAGGTAGATTGTATGCATATCTCGAGGTACTTGTGCAAATCTCATAGAAAGATGTCTTGGGCAAAAAGCTTGGAATTAACTTCCTGTTTAGAGCCCACAAATGGTGCTTTCAAGAGAGGCAGATGAAAAAGCCCCCTTCATTCATTCTCCTCAAAGGTGAGGGAGATTGCCCAGACACCCGAGGGAGGACTGGCCTAGAGAATGGCTTTCTGGAGCCCCAAAGGAGTGGTGTTTTCCTAATTCCACCAGACAGCTACCCTAAGGTACTCTTAAAAAACAACAACAAATGGTCTGGTAGCACTTTATAGGCTAACAAAACACATAGGCTGCGTCTAGACTGGCATGATTTTCCACAAATGCTTTTAACGGAAAAGTTTTCCGTTAAAAGCATTTGCGGAAAAGAGCATCTAGATTGGCACGGACGCTTTTCCGCAAAAGCACTTTTGTGGAAAAGTGTCCGTGCTAATCTAGATGCGCTTTTGCGCAAAAAAAGCCCCGATCACCATTTTAGCCATCGGGGCTTTTTTTGCGCAAAACAGTACTGTGCTGTCTACACTGGGCCTCTTGCGCAAATGATTTGCGCAAGAGGGCTTTTGCCCGAATGGGAACAGCATAGTATTTCCGCAAGAAGCACTGATTTCTTACAGTAGAAAGTCAGTGTTCTTGCGGAAATTCAAGTGGCCAGTGTAGACAGCTGGCAAGTTTTTCCGCAAAAGCAGCTGATTTTGCGGAAAAACTTGCCAGTCTAGACACAGCCATAGACTATGTCTAAATTACACCCCTCTGTCAGCAGAGGGATGTAAATTAGATGTACCGAAAGTGCAGGATCTTTCGAAACATGGCATTTCTGTCGAAAATGCCCCGTCTAAACTGCTGGATTTTTTTCAAAAAGCCCCGTTTCGAAAAAAAGCGGTGGCTGCCGTTATGAAAATGAAGCGTGGGATATTTAAATCCCAGCTTCATTTGCACTTTTGGTACGTCTAATTTACATCCCTCTGCCGACACAGGTGTGTAGTTTAGACATAGCCATAGATGGTATCATGAGCTTTTGTAGGCACAGCCCACTTCTTCAGATGACAGGAGTTTTGAGTTTAGGATATGCAGATCCAAAATAAACGGGGGGGGGGGGGGGAGGAGGCGGGAAACAAGGAGCAAAGGGTATGAAAACATCAAAGGGAAAAACAAGTAGGCAGAACTAGAAATCTATAAACACCTGAAGATTGGATAGTTAAAAAGAAGCAGATAAGGATCAAAGGATAGCAATAGATAGGAAGAGAATCTACAGAGACAAAAAGCTGTTTGCACCTTCATTGAATGTTAGGTTGATAATGTCCCTGCCATCCCTCATCTCCATTGAGGCCATCAGCATGAGAATTGAACTTGTGGATGAATTGTAATTCCAACACCTCTCTGTGTATTTGACTTGTAGAACTGGTTTGTGCAGTCACAACACTACAAGACAAGGTAAAAGGGATCCATCGCAAGCTCACTGAATCTAAGCTAGTGTAAATCCCATATTGAGGGGTCAGAAAAGCAATTAAAAGGATGGAAAGATGTAGGCTGTGTCTTATTTTAACATACCCCTTAATTAATATACCTTATTTTGGTTTCTCAGACCAGGTCTACATTACAGGTTTCCCTGGTTTGGCACCCTCAGGACCTGACTGGTCCTGGATGAGGGATTTTGTTGGACCAGAGGAGGTCATTTCTGGCCCCCTTGCTGCCAGTCCCACTCTCTACCCTGCCACCCCAGGCTTCCTGGCTTCCCCAGGCAGCTCAGCTGGGTTGCGTGCTGGGCTTTCCACCCCGCCATATCCTGCCTCCTCCCACAGCCTGGCTCAGCCCCCCTCTCCGCACAACCTGGCCTTCCCCTGTCAGCTGAGTTGTGCTGGCGCTGGGCTTCCAATCTCCTGGCTCTCCCTGCAGCCCAGTTGAGCTGCATGCTGGGCTTCTTGGCTCCCGGTCACCCTCTTCCCCCAGAAGCGCAGCAGTTTCCTGGCTCCTGTCTGCCTAGCTGGACTGTGTGCCAGGCTCTGCTCTCCCCATATTGTGCTGGACTGCCTCTCACAGCATCTCACTGGGATCCCGTTCCTCCCCACCTTCCCTCATTGTGCTGGACCAGGATGTTGCTGGACCAAACAGTCCTGGTTTATAGAGATGCAACCTATACTTGAGAGAGTCAACTTAAGATACACAACTCCAGCTACAAGAATAGTGTAGCTGGATTTGATGAACCTTAGGCCGAATTTCTGTGGCTTCCTTACTGCAGGAGATCGATGGAAGAAACTCTCCCATCAACTTCTCTTACTTCTCGTGACTCCGTGGAATACCAGGGTTGATGGGGGGTACCATCAGCAGTCAACTTAGTGGGTCCTTACTAAACCCATTAAATCAAACTCCCAGGAGATCAATCTCCGGAGTGTCAATCTCAGGGTAAATGAAGGCAAGCCTTCCGAGCAGCAGTGTTAAAAATGTTGTGTTAAAAATGCTGGCAATATGAGCCATTCTAGATCCCCAACCTTTGCTATCATGGTGGATCTGCTTCGGTGAACGAAATTGTAGAAATGTTCTTGGGGAAAGGATTACATGTGCACAGACTCTCATGCTCACTGAAGTCAGCTTATACATATCAGGTCTATGTGACTACTGCCTGGCTATTATGGAGCTCTGAAAAAGATGAGACTGTGCACAGGCTAATTTTTATCTTATAAATCATGATGGTGAACTAGAGAATGTTCATCCAAGTCGTAGCTCAATGGAAACCTGGCTGAGCAATTTATTTGTGAAGTACTGACAGACTGAGTAAAACGTCCACACTATTCAATATACCTTTACAATATCCTTTATGCAAGATTCATGGTGGCTTTTTTTCCCCCGTCCTTCAGTATTTTGTGCAGCTTTAGAATAACAGCCAAAGCATTTCATATCGAGTGATGTGCAACCCGTAAAAATAGGCTTGAGTCACAAAAATCAGGGGGGTTGGGAAGGATTAAAACTTGGCTCAAGGAAGAGGCGGTTCACACCTTCCTGGGGATCCTTGTGAAGTCACACAGCTGGACCCCTGCCAACAAGTCCCAGGACCCAGCCTATGATCTTTTCTCTCCAGTCTGTCTCCAACAGATCGGCCGTGCTGAAGATAGATTTAGGCCTGTAGGCAGGGCCGGATTAAGACCTTTAGAGGCCCTAAGCACTGAAAAGATTATGGTGCCCACCCCCCCATGTAGTTCAAAATAAAAACAATACATACCGTAAAATCTCTTTTTGTGTGTGTGTGTGCCTCTGCTTTGCTGGTGCCCTAAGCACGTGCTTAGTCTGCCTATTGGGTAATCCAGCCCTGCCTGTAGGTGGGGGACCAGTAAAGAATGTGTCCGGAACTTGTATGTATATTTCGAGGCTTAAGTTACCACCACAACATACTCAATCAGCATGAAGTAATTTTTAAACCACACCAAATGGCACTGAAGCATGAGTAGTAAACATTCCATGGTTCCTTGGTGTGTTGGTGCCCTCCCCCCTCCGCCCCCCCCAGCAGTCAGGAATGCTCTTTAGCAGCAGGTTTAGCAACATTGTCCAAAGCAGCCCTACTCCAAAGTTTGGTGCTCTTCATATTTAGAGTTTTAATTGAATGTATGTTAGAGACAGACCATGAAATTCAGATCCAGGGTTGAGTTTAGATCTTGAACCTCCCTTGCCACAAAAATCAGGGGTCAGATCTCAGGTTTGGATTAGAACTCATCTCAACACAAAGCAGGGCCAGACTAAGGGGTGGGCGAGCCGGGCAGCTGCCTGGGGTGCCAACCAATGGGGGGGCGCCTGATGGCAGCTGTAAGGGGCGCCCGGCATCCCTTATAGCTGCCATCAGGCGCCGTGTGCCTGGCTCCCGCAGTGCTGGCCCCCCCATCCCTGCTGCACCTGCCAGCTGCGCCTTTCCCCCCACGGCCACAGGGCCCTGCACAGCCAGGCACAGCCCGTGCACCCTGGGGGGGCGGGCCCGCGTATGCGCTGGGTGCCCGGGGGCAGCGCTGTGCGCCCGGGCCGCCAAAATGGCTCGGGCTGGCCCTGACACAAAGGCTCTGGAAAGCAACAAAGAGTTCATTTGTGTACCCAAATCTCTTTGGCCTAGGAGCTGTCTCTTCCTCTCCGTGATATGGCTCAGACATGTTAGACTCATTGACTCCTAAGTTTTAAAAGCTGTAAGAGAGTGATGTGACTAGTAAAAATATCAAAACAATATGATTTTACTTACCAAAAATGCCAACAGACTATGTAAATGTATGTGACCCAAAAGACTCAATGGCTTTTTTTATGAGTGTGCATAAGAGTAGGAGGAAAAATCCAGGGATCTTGGCTACATTCCAGTTTCTTCCTATCTTAATTTCCTGCCTTAGTTTCAATTGCATAACTGGACTGGTGCATTCAGGCAAAGTTGCTAGTGTCACTCTCAAGATAGCATCTCAGTGGTTATCTCAGAATTTTTTCACAAATCTGCTGATATTTGATGTTCTTCTTAAGGCGTCCAGCTTCGGGCCTGTCTATAGTTACAGTGCTGCAACAGCACAGCTGCACCACGGTAGTAGTCAATGAAGATATAATCTGCACTAATGGGAGAGCTTCTCCTGTCCATGCAAACACCCCACTTCCCCCAAAAGGTGGTGGCTGTATCAATGGGAGAAGCCCTCCTAGGCTACGTCTAGACAGCGGGCCTATTTTGGGATACCGGAAGTATCTCAAAATAGCAATTCCATGTCTTTAAATGCACCCGTT
Organism: Pelodiscus sinensis; assembly: GCF_049634645.1. Lineage (NCBI taxonomy): Eukaryota > Metazoa > Chordata > Testudines > Trionychidae > Pelodiscus > Pelodiscus sinensis. Next base: position 213,593,593 of record NC_134711.1, read on the forward strand.
ATTTAAAAATATATTTCGAAATAACGGGCACGCTATTCTGGCATCCCTGTAACCCTCATTCCACGAGGATTAAGAGACTTGTTGGAATAGAAAAATAACCTTGAAATAAGCTATGCAATTTGCATAGCACTGGGAGTTAAATTATAAACATTTTTTCCATTGTTATTAGTTAATTTTAATGCCCTTATGGTTGCAGAGAAAAAGCTTAAAAACATAACTCCTAAGGCCTCAGACCTGTACAGAAAATAGAGACCCCCAAACCATCTTCTTATTATTTCTTGCGATGAACTAATCCCATAATTTGGGGGCAGCTGACTCAATATTTGAACACTTGGGATTAGCACTACTGCAGGCCAGTGACTGGGGTGAAGATTATGAAGCATTTGGGGGCCTTCTAGGTGAAAAGCATGACCTAATTAAGTCCTTATTATACAGCTGTAGAAATAACTTCTCTTTTGTCTGTACTGCCACTTACGTCAGTGTAATTTGTTGCTCAGAGGTTTGAATAAGCCAGCTCCTCTGGGTGACAAGTATTACACTGACCTAAATGCTGGAGTGGACAATGTTGTGTCAGTGGGAAAATGGCTCTGCCCATCATCTTAGAGCAGCTCCCCTAGAATGCTTTTGACACTGTATGCTCTCTAGTGCAGTCATAGCTTCAGGAAATCTTTTGGCCCCTTTGGATGTCCTTGCATCCATCTGTCTTCTACTAACTTCTTGTTGGTTTTCAGATGGGTCTCCTGCAAAGCTAGTTTCTGGTCAGATTTCAGCTGCCACCAGGATAAATCAACAAACTGTCAGCTCCCTGAAACTCTGCCACACCCATGCTATGTCCCTAGGTTTTTTTGTTTGTTTGTTTTTAAGTTATAAGGGACTCATATAATAGCAGCTCATAGACTAGCTAGTGCATTGTTTCAGTTAAGCCCTGCTTGCTGTTTTTTTCAAGTAGTCAGTTTGGGAATGAATTATCTGGTCATCAATATTATTTATGTTGATGTTGTTGTAAAAACCTCTTTGAAATGATAAGCCTCAACTGGTGTCTCTGCCTAGCTTCAAAGACTCGATTACCCAATCTGAATTCCTTTCACAAACTTAATTTGAATAATAAACTAGCAAAGCCCAGCATAGTCAGGCCATAGCTTTGACAGGTAGACTCTTTGAAGTGATAATTGTTTAATTAGTCAAAACTCTCAGATGGTATAGCTTTTATAGCTGGTAAGAAGCTCTTCCCACAGTGTCATGCAGTCAGTATTTTAATGAGGGGCTGCTAAAACACTTATCTCCCTTAGCTGCTGATAAACCCAGTGCCCCAAGGGGTGGAATATGCTCACAAAGGAGTGGGGAAAGGAAAGCATGGGGAGTCTATCCATTTCAACAACAATGCCATCTTGGAATCATATTAAAGTTGCAGGCTGTAAATTTATATTTTTACTTTGGTTCTTGAAACATTACTGAGTGTATTGTTCAACGTCGGTAAACAGAGAGGCAGTGTGCTCTATTGGATGGAACATTTCACTGGAACATGGGAGACCTCAGCTTTATTTTTAGCTTTGCCACTTGAGTGATCTTGGGCAAGTTACCTCACTACTCTGTGCCTCGGTTTCCCCATCTGGAAAATGGAGAAAATTATGTTGACCTCTCTTGTAAAGTACATTGAGATCTATGAATGAAAAGAGCTATAATAAAAGGTAGGTATTATTATTAGATGCAAGGGGGGGCTCTTTTCTTGTTTTTTAAACATCTCCCGTTAGTCCATTCCAACATCCATACCATAATTTTTCCAACACATACCATAATTTTTCAGATGTATTTTTATGTAGCGCTTTGTAAATTAAGGATTTTTCCATTCACTGGTAATTCCCACACTTCCTCCCACCCCAACAGTTTAGAGTTGAAATACTTTTGTATTTTAGTTTAAAAAAATAAAAAGGAAATTTCAAAATGAAGGTGTTTCACATCAAAATGTCAAAAGAGAGTGTTTCAGTTTTCAGATCATTTTTGTAAAAAGAAAGACAATTTGGCAAACTAAATATATATTTGCTAAATGCACTAGGGGCTCCTAATTGCCCCTTTTCACCAAAAGGTTTGGGTTTTTTAAATTAAAAAATTTTTTTTTACCCAGCTCAAGTTTTATAAGTCCTCAGATAAGTCACCTTATCATAGATGTAATACCTGAAATTGGCAGAGGCTTCAAAAAGAAAGCAATAACCTCAGGCAGGGAAACCATTCCAACTTCCCAGTTGTCAATTGTGTTGAATTTTTAACTGATCCTGTCCCTAACCCATTCCCCAGTACCTCATTCTGGGCATCACATTTCAGGAAAGATGGGGGAAAATTGGAGAAGGTCCAGAGAAGAGCAACAAGAATGATTAAAGCTCTAGAAAACATGACCCGCTATGAGGGAAGATTGAAATAATTGGGTTTGTTTAGCCTAGAAAAGAGAAGACTGAGAGGGATATAACATCTTCAAAGTACCTAAAAGGGTGTTACAAGGAGGAGGGAGAAAAAAATATTCTCTTTAAGCTCTGATGATAGGACAAAAAGCAATTGGCTTAATTTGCACCCTAGCTCTCTGTCAGTGTAGTCAAGCACTGGAATAAATGGGATAAGGAGATTGTGGAATAACACTCATGCCTCTTTTAACATGTGGTTATATATTCATTTTACATCTGTCTCCCACTAAAGTTATTTATGGGAATTGTTTCCTGTTAGATAAATGGGACACAACTGGTTATTATGTATGTGTGTCATCTTTTATCCGGTCATCTGAAAAAGTGGGCTGTGCCCACGAAAGCTCATGATACCATCTACATGTGTTGTTGGTCTATAAAGTGCTACCAGACCATTTGTTGTTTTTTCAGTAAAAAAATAAAGACTCAAAGTTGCGGGCAAAGCCTGTTTATTGGACTAACTAAAAAATATAGGCCAGGTCTTCAGTGAATACAAGGCAGCATAATTTACATGTAAGTCAAACACCACAGAATTGGAGATAATCTGATTTACACCGGTGCTATGGTCTACTCTAAAGAGTATAAAGGCCAGGCTTTTGAGAATTCATTTCTTCATCAGGCCACAGGGAAGCAGATCAAAGAGAAAGTAGAAGGTTTTCTGTGGTGATGGTGCATCCCATTTCATTCAGAGATCAAAGGAGATACATACACAGGAGACTGGGAGGCGTAGTTAGAGTTTATCCACTTAATAACCCTGTCTGTATTAAATGACAAGTAGCATTATCAATAAGTACAAACTAAAGGTGAGGATAAAATAAAAGGCTATAGTAGGAAAATCTCCTGAAGTTAATTGACACTTCTGGAGCTATGACTGACAAGACACCTGAACAGCAAAGTGATCTGTGGGTCTGGACAAAATATTCGCAACCAATAATTGATTAGATGAATGTAACTCTTTCTGGTGTGTCTACACAGCACCCTTAGCTCGAAATAAGCTACGCAATTTGCGCTACACAAATTCAGAAAGTTGCACTAGGATAAGATAAAGCATGAATATAAACCATTGGTCACCAACAAGTAGATCGAGATCTACTGGTAGATCTTAGAGCCTTTGACAGGTGATCCTGAGAGGTTTGGCTGGGAGGCTATGAAGTGCTGGCACTTCATCTGCTCCTTTGAGCACTTCCCTGCTGCTCCTGCCCTCTGCCTTAGAGCTGCTCCTTCCCCCCGCCCCCACTTTTGGGAGCTTCCTGCTTGCTGTGCAAGGCATGGGAACAAGAGGAAGGGGAGTGCTGATGTCAGGGTGCCCCTCTCTCTACCCTGTACTCAATCTCCACAGAGCGGGGGAGGGGAGGTGCAGGAATGAAGAGAGTTTTCTGGCTACTTTTGGGAGTTGTGCAGGGCCAGGGTAGGGGTGAGACTGCCTTAGCTCCCTGTACCACCACCCAGAAGCCACCTGTGGGTGCCCAGCTGGAGTCTCCATTCCAAACCCCAGCCCAAGTCATGAACCCCTTCTGCACTCCAAAACCCTACCCCCAGCATGATAAAAGTGAGTGAAGATGGGGGAAGGAGGATGGAGTGAGCAGGGGCAGGGCATTGGAGAAGGGGCCGGAAGGAGGTGGGGCAATGGTATTTGGGTCTGAGGTAGATCTTGGATTGCACTTAAATTCAAAAAGTAATCTCATGCTTTAAAAGGTTGGAGACCACTGATATAAAACCAATCTAATTAAACCAATGAAAAAAACTGTATGGAAGCTTATTTTGGAAGGAGAAACTTATTTAAGTTAAACTTCAGTAGGTTATGAATAGGTTTATCTAAACCAAAAATAAGCCACTCATCTGCTGAAATAAATGTCCACACAGCTGTTTGTACTAATTGAACAATATTGGTTTAAAAGGCAATTCAAATTAGACCAATTCAGCTTTCTCTTGTGGACAAGATCTTAGGCCTATTCTACACATAGGTTTTATACAAGTGTAGCTATGTTGCTTGGGGGAATACAATATTTTTACCAGTATAGTTATACTGGCACAATCCTTAGCGTGGTCACAATTATACTAGTATGAAGCTGTGTTACATGAGGAATACAAAAGTGAGGCTTAGTCTGCACTACAAAGTATTGGCAGCATAACTATGCTAGCTAGGCGTGTGAAGAAAATCACATCCCACAACCAACACTGCTATGCTAGCAGAAGCACTAGTATAGTAAATCCTTTTGCTGCTGTAGCTTACAATAAGAACATGAGAACGGCCATAGTGGGTTGGACCAAATATCCATCTAGCCCAATATCCTGTCTTTCAACAGTGGCCAACGTCATGTGCCTCAAAGGGAGTGAACAGAACAGGTAATTATCAAGCGATCTCTCCCCTGTAACCCATTCCCAACTTCTGACAAACAGACACTAGGGAAACCATTCCTACCCATCCTGGCTAATAGCCATTGATGGACCTAGACACTATGGCTACGTCTAGACTGGCCCCTTCTCCGGAAGAGGCATGCTAATTTCGAACTTTGGAATAGGGAAATCCGCGGAAAAGAGCGTCCAGACTGGCGCGATCCTCCGGAATAAAGCCCTATTCCGGAGGATCTCTTATTCCTACTTGAAAGGGCTTTATTCCGGAGGATCGCGCCAGTCTGGACGCTCTTTTCCGGCTTTTCCCCAAGCTGGAAAAAAAGCGGCGGCCATGTTTATTTAAATCCCGCGGGGGATATTTAAATCCCCCGCAGATTTCCCTATTCCAAAGTTCGAAATTAGCATGCCTCTTCCGGAGAAGGGGCCAGTCGAGACGTAGCCTATGAATTTACCTATCTCTTTTTTTAAACCCTGTTAAAGACGTAGCATTCACAACATCCTCTGTCAAGAATCTCCACAAGTTGACTGTGTGTTGTGTGAAGAAATATTTCCCTTTGTTTGTTTTGGACCTGCTACCTATTAATTTCATTTGGTGACCTCTAGTTCTTTTGTTGTGGGAGCAAATACATAACATTTTCTTATTTACTTTCTCCACAACAGCCATGATTTTATAGACTTCTATCATATCCCCCCTTAATCTTCTCTTTTTAAAGCTGAAAAGTTCCAGTCTTATTAATCTCTCCTCATATGGCAGCTGTTCCCTATCATTTTTGTTTCTGAACTTTTTCCAATGCCAAGTTACCTTTTTTGAGAGAAGGCAACCACATATGCACACAGTATTCATGAATTTATATAGAGACAATAAGGGTATGTCTACACTACAGCGCTAATTCGAACTAAGCTAATTTGAATTAGTGCATCCAGACTTAAAAACTAGTTCGAATTAGCATTTTGCTAATTCGTACTCGCATGTCCACACTGAGTGGACCCTGAACCGAGGTTAAGGATGGCCGGAAGCAGTGCCGGCAGGGCATCAAAGTAGGACTTAGAGCATGGAGCTGCTGTCTCAGGCTAGCCGTGGGCTGTGCTTAAAGGGACCCAACTCCCACCCCGGAGAGAGTTCTCAGGGGTTCCCCGCTTGCAAAGCAGTCTTGGCTTGGAGTGCCCTGAGTGCCCACACTCGGCACATCACAGCACTCGGCCATCAGCCCGGCTGCACTTGCCGCAGGCTGCCATCCGGGGGGGGGGGTGTCAATCAGGGGGCTGCAGGAGAGCTTCCACCCCGAGGAGCCCGAAGAGCCACCCTAGTCTTCCCCATTGGGGGCTCGGACCCCATTCCTCCCTCACCCCTTCCACTTACCTAGCCCCCCTTCCTGATGTACAAAATAAAGGACACGTGTGTTCAAAAATAGAAACTCTCTTTATTGAACAAAACTGGGGGAGACTGGGAAAAGGAGGTGGGAGAGGGGAAGAGAGGGGGGGAGAGGGGAGGGCAACTAAAATGATCAGGGGTTTGGAACAGGTCCCATATGAAGAGAGGCTAAAGAGACTGGGACTTTTCAGTTTAGAAAAGAGGAGACCAAGGGGGGATATGATAGAGGTCTGTAAAAGCATGAGTGGTGTGGAGAGGGTGCATAAAGAAAAGTTCTTCATTAGTTCCCATAATAGAAGGACTAGAGGACACCAAATAAATGAATGAGTAGCAGGCTTCAAACTAATAACAGAAAGTTCTTCTTCACAAAGCAAATAGTCAACCTGTGGAACTCCTTGCTGCAGGAGGCTGTGAAGGCTAGAACTAGAACAGAGTTTAAAGAGAAGTGAGATAAAGTCATGGAGGTTGGGTCCATGGAGTGGTATTAGCCAGGGGGTAGAAATGGTGTCCCTGGCCTCTGTTTGTGGAAGGCTGGAGATGGATGGCATGAGACAAATGGCTTGGTCATTGTTTCGGTCCATCCCTTCCAGGGTCCCTAGTGTTGGCCACTGTCGGCAGACAGGCTACTGGGCTAGTTGGACCTTCGGTCTAACCCAGTACGGCTATTCTAAGCTCAGGGCTCAGGGTCAGGGGTCTCACTGGACCACCCTGATTTTCATGCAAACCTGCTCCTGGGTGGCCAGGCTGGCAGCTATCCTGCCCTAGACGGCCACTTTCCTGTGCCTAGTGCGGACGTCATGGATGAGGTCCACGATGTCTGCACTAGACCAGGTGGGCGCCCACCTCTTGCGGACCTGTGCAGGCTCCCGGGAGCCGCCAGCCTGGTCCTGGGAAGTGGGGGAGGGCTGGGGGCAGCGGGTGGCTGGCTCGAGCCGTGCCAGGTGCAGGGGCTGCTGGCTGGGTGCTGGCAGGCTTGCACCTGGCACGGGCACCGTAGCCAGCCCGTGCCCCTTTAAGTGGTCCGGGGCCAGGAGGGGGGCAGACGAGTTTCCCTGGTGGTGTCCAGAGTGGCCACCAGGGAAATCTGAGGAGGGCTAGCCTCCCACTAGTTCAAATTAAGTGGCTACACAGCCCTTAATTCGAACTAGTTAATTTGAACTAGGCGTTAGTCCTCGTAGATGAGGTTTGCCTAGTTCGAATTAAGCGCTCCGCTAGTTCGAATTAAGTTCGAACTAGCGGTTTGCCTGTGTAGCGCCTATCAAAGTTAATTCGAACTAACATCTGTTAGTTCGAAATAACTTTGTAGTGTAGACATACCCTAAGATATTCTTTGTCTTATTCTCTCACCCTTTGAAAACATCCCCTCAACGTGCAGCAGCCGTCAAAAAATCAAACACAAGGTTAGGAATCGTTTAAAAAGAACTATCCACAATGACTCCAAGATTTCTCTCTTGAGTGGTTACAGCTAATTTAGTCCCCATCATTTTATATGTATAGTTGGGATTATTTTTTCCACTATGTATTACTTTGTATTTTTAACCCATCTGCCATTTCATAGTCTAATAACCTACTTTTATTAGATCCTTTTGAAGTTTTTCACAGTCTGCTTTGGATGTAACTATTTAAAGCAGTTTATTATCATCTTCAAACTTTGTCACCACACTGTTTATCCCTTTTTGCAGATCATTTATGAATATGCTAGGGTATGTCTACACTACAAAGTTAGTTCGAACTAACGGACGTTAGTTCGAACTAACTTTAATAGGCGCTACACTAGCGCTCCGCTAATTCGAATTTGAATTGAACTAGCGGAGCGCTTAGTTCGAACTAGGTAAACCTCATTTTACGAGGATTAAGCCTACTTCGAACTAGCTAGTTCGAATTAAGGGGTGTGTAACCCATTAATTCGAACTAGTGGGAGGCTAGCCCTCCCCAGGTTTCCCTGGTGGCCATTCTGGCCAACACCAGGGAAACTCTATGCCCCCCTCCCGGCCCCGGACTCCTTAAAGGGGCACGGGCTGGCTACGGTGCCCGTGCCAGGTGCAAGCCTGCCAGCACCCAGCCAGCAGACCCTGCACCTGGCACGGCACAGAGCCACCCACCCGATGTCCCCCAGCCCTCCCACTCTTCCCGGGACCAGGCTGGCGGCTCCCGGGAGCTTGCCCTGGACCGCAAGAGGCGGGCACCTTCCTGGGCTAGTGCGGACATCGTGGACCTCGTCCACGATCTCCGCACTAGGCACAGGAAAGTGGCCGTCTAGGGCAGGAGAGCTGCCAGCCTGGCCACCCAGGAGCAGGTGTGCATGAAAATCAAGGGAGTCCACTGAGACCCCCGACCCTGAGCCCTGAGCTTACAATGCCTGTCCTGGGTCAGACCAAAGGTCCATCTAGCCCAGTAGCCTGTCTGCCGACAGCGACCAACCCTAGGGACCCTGGAGGGGATGGACCGAAGACAGTGACCAAGCCATTTGTCTCGTGCCATCCCTCTCCAGCCTTCCACAAACTTTGGGCAGGGACAGCACTCCTACCCCCTGGCTAAGACTACTCCATGGACCCAACCTCCATGACTTGATCTCACTTCCCTTTAAACTCTGTTCTAGTTGTAGCCTTCACAGCCTCCTGCAGCAAGGAGTTCCACAGGTTAACTATTTGCTTTGGGAACAACAACTTTCTCTTACTAGTTTCAAGCCTGCTACCCATTCCTTTCCTTTGGTGTCCTCTAGTCCTTCTTTATGGGAACTCAGGAAGAACTTTTATGAATGCACCCTCTCCACCCAACCCCTGCTTTTAGAGACCTCTATCCTGTCCCCCCTCCGTCTCCTCTTTTCTAAACTGAAAAGTCCCAGTCTCTTTAGCCTTTCTTCATCTGGGACCTGTTCCCAACCCCTGATCATTTTAGTTGCCCTCCCCTCTCCCAGCCTCTCTCTTCCCCTCTCCCACCTCCTTTTCCCAGTCTCCCCCAGTTTTGTTCAATAAAAACAGAGTCAATGTTGGAAGAAACGTTATCTTTATTTTGTACATCAATAAGAAGGGGGGCTAGGGAAGGGTAAGTGGAAGGAGGTGAGGGAGGAATGGGGTACGAGCCCCCGATGGGGAGGACTGGGCTGGCTCTGCGGGCTTCTGGGGGTGGAAGCTCTCCTGCAGCCCCCCGATTGCCACCTCTCCCCAGATGGCAGCCTGCGGCAAGTGCAGCCGGGCTGATGGTCGAGTGGTGTGATGTGCCCAGTGTGGGTACTCCGGGCACTCCAAGCTAGAACTTCTTTGCAAGCGGGGCACCCCTTAGAACTGTGTGTCCGGGGTGGGGGTCGGGTCCCTTTAAGCGCAGCCCGCGGCTAGCCTGAGACAGCATCTCCATGCTCTAAGTCCTCCTCTGATGCCCTGCCGGCACTGCTTCCGGCCATCCTTAAGCCCTGTTCAGAGTCCACTCAATGTGGACTTGCTAGTTCGAATTAGCAAAACGCTAATTCGAACTAGTTTTTAGTTCTAGACACGTTAGTTCGAATTAGCTTAGTTCGAATTAACTAATTCGAACTAAGTTAGTTCGAACTAGCGCTGTAGTGTAGACGTACCCCTAGATAGGATTAGTCCCAGTACAGACCCCTATAGGACACCACTCATTACCTCTCTCCATTCTGAGAACTGATAATTTATTCTTCCCCTTTGTTTCCTATCTTTTAACCAGTTATCAACAAGTGTACTTTGGAAAATCAGAACTGTCCCCACTTGTGATAAAAAATGTTTTTCGGAAACTAGTCAGACAGCAACTGCCACAGTGAAGTATTATTGTGTTGATGCCATTTCTGAGTGCAACTAAGCATATTGTTACATAGGATTTTTTCTCATTCCCTGGGGAAAGCAATGGGTCTCCTCAAGCAAATTCATTCCGTGAAAGAAACCTGTGATGAAAGGTTGACAGAAGTCAAGGAAGACATTTTACTGCACTGGAAAATAATTTGCATGTGGCTAGCTCTGGTGAAAATTACAATTAATATTCTGTCTCAGTCCATTGTCTATATGTGGGTGAAAAAAGCTGCTCAAGGTAGCTCAAGCTAAGTACTTCACTTTAAACAAAAGAAAAATCTTTCTGGAAACATCATTAAATCCTCCCTCTACATTTTGATCTGAGAGGATAAAGCGAGCCAAGGAAGTGGTAGAAGCATTTATTTGCAGACATGTATTTCAAATGGCTGGGCTACTCACCTTCTAAGACAGGTGATTCCCTTACTCCTTTAAACACAGGCAAAAATATCTCTGTCTGACTTTTTCCACATTTGCAAAATCCACATATTGGTACTAAAGTCAGAAGAGAAGTCTTCCCAGAAAGATGTGCTTCAAAACTAAAATAAGAGTACATATAATATTTGCTTTTCTGGTGGAATGAAAACAAATAAGCAAAAAAACCAAAACTGTAGAGCAGCAGTTGCATATTACAGGTAAGTTAAGCCGATTTTAAGGTATGGTTGCACATCGTGATTGGGGCTGGATCCCTCTGTCCATTGGTCAGCAGTGTCGGCGATTTTGTTTCTTGTAAGTAGTTACCACAGCTGTGGAAGTTAGTTAGGGCCTCTTGTTACATCATGTGGCTGGAATGTGCTGTGCCAATGTTCTACTTATTACATCATTTAGCCCTTACAGATTACTAGAATCTTTTTAAAATGCCTTTTGAAAGTCTAGGATGTCCAAATTGTTACTTAAAATGAAGACAACTGTTTCAATGTCTTTTTTTTATTACAAATTTCTTCATGGTATGTGGTTTAGGCTTTGAGCCCAATGCCAAAACTAAAAAAGATGTGTTTTTTAGGATGGAACAACTAAGTCACATTAGCTACCCAGCTGTAAAATCTTTGTGAAGACAAGAGCACTGCAGTTTTACTGTGTTGTAGCTAAACAAAGCGAACCATGGGGGTAGTGTGTGGAGAGGAGTGTTGACCTCACCACTTATACGTCTACACACGGCAATAAAAGGCCCATTGCACAGCTGTAGATAGCCTGGGTGAGCTTAGGCTGACTTGGGATTGTGAGGCTTGGGATGCATAGCTCTAAAATGTAGTATAGATGTTCAGCTTCAGGCTGGAGCACAGATTCTGAGACCCCACCATTTTTGCAAAGGGTGGATCTCCGGGCCATTTAGTTATACCACATTGACACCCATCTTTATGTTTCAGTGAAGACATAGCCTTTGATTGCACATTTGCCTGTAGCACTGTGTCGTTAAAGGATCCAAATATGTTAGGATTCTGAATTTGAATTCCCTATTCTGTAACACTGTGAGGTTTGTAGGCAAAGAAGAGCAGGCAAGAAAATGTTTATTTTTTCACTGGAAAATTTTGATCTGAAATTTTCAGAGAAAATGTTGGCTTTCCATTGAAAAACTGGAAAAGTTTTCCAGACTTTGCCAAAACACAAAAACTTCCAGCTGAAACTGTTTAGATTCAGTCTGAGTAATGCAGATGCTTTCTGGGGAAGATTTTGTTTTCTCAGAAAACTCAGTTTTCTAAGCATCAGTGCAGAATTTTAAGCCAGCCCTAGTTGTTAGGCCCTAGAGCAGGAGTGGGGAACTTCAGGACTGGGGGCCAGATGCGGCTACCGGCTTGCCTGAATGCTACCTCTGAGGCTTGGGGACACACTCCCCCCCAGCATTAGGGAGCCCACACTGGCACTGCAGGGATTGGAGCACACAAAATCTACTAGTTTGGGCCCCTGTGGATCTGGTGTGAATGTGGGGAGTGTCTTTCTTCTCGGTTGGGGGTCACGTCAGTGAGGGTTTTTTTGTTGTTGTTGCTTCTCACCTGTGTAAGTCTCCTGACTGATTTTTCTGTGAGTCAGTGGTCCCTGACCCAAAAAAGATTTCCCACCCCTGCCCTAGAGCTCTACCAATTCCGAGACTCTGGCTGGAAATTTCAAAGGCGCCTACGAGAATAAGTATGAATGGCAGTTTCATAGGAGCCGGCTTCCTCCAGATCCAAGGGGTGTTCAACCCCCCCCATTCACCCCACACCCCACCCTTACTCTACCCCTTACCCCACTCCTTACCCCAAGCCCATACCCTCTTCCACTCTGCCCCCTGAGTATATCCCCTACTCTTCCCACACCCTCTCAGAGCTCCCTGGGAAGTGCAAAACAGCTGATTGTGGCAGGCAGTAGGCACTGGCAGGGAGGGGGAGGCATTGCCTCATGGGGCTGCTGGTGGACAGTAGGCACTGGGGAGTGGAAGGAGTAGCTGGCTGCCATTGGGTGCTAAACGCTGGCTGTTTTTTTCCATGCGTGTTCTAGTCCCAGAGCACCCATGGAGTCAGCGCCTGTGGATACATGGACACCAGATTTCTTTGGGCTCCTTTGAAATCCCTCCCTATATTTTTAAAAACCAGGTTTGAGAGATGACTACTCTTTTCTAGTCATCGTCTCTCTCACACATCTAATCTCTGAAGCCATGTCCATATATACAGTGCAACAGCAGCACAGTTGTACCAGCAGATGCTCTTGAAGCCGATGGGAGAAAGTTCTTACATTGGCATAAACCCCCCATCCAAGCAACTGACAGAAGCTATGTTGGTCGGGGAAGCTCCCCGTGGACACACATGTTGCTCGGGGTGTGTGGTTTATTCATGCCCTGGAGCAACATAAATTATGCCAGTATAAGATGTAGCACAGACATCACCTGACTGTGAGCCACGTTTCCCTGTACTGGGCTAGCCAATAGGTGGGGTTACAGCTGGGTAAAAAATAATTTTGAAATCTTTAATTGTTGTGTCTTATCAAGCAGATATCATTAGACAGGCCACATACTCTTGCCGAATATGCTCTTCTTATAAATTCTTTTCTTTTTTACTACTGTGATAGCTATTTTTTAAAAAATCAGTGAATCAGTGGTCTTGTGGTTATTCTGAAACCAACACGCCCTTTACAGGTTAGCTCACTAGATCACGCTCTTTCAGGAACACCATGACATAGCTAGAGGTGCAGCATAATTCTGTGACTACACTTCAGTTTGCCCCATTCTTCAGCAAATCTCCATGCTAAGCTCCAGTCTTATCTTTCAATAAGTGCGGTTTTATTTAACAGCCATACTCATCCACCTCAGAGGAGTACATATTGACAGTGGGTGTGGTTTGATGCCTGATATCAGATCACCACTCCTCAATCTGCCAAATAAACAGGATCTCTCTGCCTTGCTGTTTCAAAAGCAATAGCAGAGAGCATAGCCAGGGGACACAGTCAACCAACTCTACTCTGCAAGCACCAGGAGTATTTGTATTAGTTTATACTATAAACCCACTCCTAATTTTCTGTTACCTCCCAAGGGAGTTGGAAGAATAATTTCCAAGGCTGCAAGTGCAAGGATAGAGACTTTGCAAGGAGCAGTGACTCTGAACCTTTCAAGACTACTGTACCCCTTTCAGGAGTCTGATTTGTCTTGCCAACCCCAAATTTCACCTCATTTAAAAACTACTTGCTTACAAAATCAGATCTAAAAATACAAGTGTCACAGCATGTTGTTACTGAAAAACTGCTTACTTTCCCATTTTACCATATAATTATAAATGATTTGGAATATAAATATTGTACTTACATTTCAGTGTATATAGAGCAGTATAAACAAGTTTTGTGTAAACAAGCCAGTCATCTGAAGAAGTGGGCTGTGCCCACGAAAGCTCATGATACCATCTACATGTTTTGTTAACCTTTAAAGTGCTACCAGACTATTTGTTGTTTTTTAAGTGTTTCCTGTTACAGACTAACTCGGCTACCCCTCTGAAGTTTTTGTATGAAATTTTACGTTGTACTAACTTTTGCTGGGGCTTTTTATATAGCCTGATATAAAACTAGGCAAATATCTAGATGAGTTGATTCCTGGAAGACCTCTGAGTACCCCAGCAGTACATGTATTCCTGCTTGAGAACCACAGAACAGAGGTGCAGTGTTTATCAGATCCAGAGATCAGTACACAATTCAAGTCAGTTTCTTGAAATCTGGAAAGCAGTAGACTGAGAAACCTGACCTTTCATCATTCTGTGTGCTGAAAGTCACATGCATCCCCCAGTTTCCTTTACTTAGGCGGAATAGATGGGTACATTGTACCCTTATGTTTGTGATTTGGATGAATGGGAGAGAAGGGCAATTAATTTGTAAGCAGGGGGAGGAAGAAAAGTCCATATATAATATAGGCTGACTCTGAGGATAACCTACATGATACAGGCAGTCCCCGGGTTACGTGGATCCGACTTATGTCGGATCCCTACATGCGAATGGGGCTTTTCTCGCTGCGGAGGACGCGGGTGGCGGGACCACCCAGATCTGCCGTGGTCCCGCCGCCCGCGTCCTCCGTGGCAAGAAAAGCCGCTCTGCATCTCCCTGGTCTGCTGGGGAGGCCCCCCCAGCAGACCAGGCAGACGCGAAGCAAAGCCGCGGAGGACGCGGGCGGCGGGACCGTGGCGTGTCTTGGCGGTCCAGCCACCCACGTCTCCCTGGTCTGCTGGGGGGAGGGGTTCAGCTATTGTGCGCCCCCCACCCCCAGAAGACCAGGCTTTTCTCGCCGACGCCTGGGGTAGAGCAGCTGGGGGGCTGCCGGGTGGGTCCCACAGCGCCAAGGTGCGGCGCTACTGGACCAACCCAGCAGGACCCCAGCTGCTCTGCCCCAGGTGTCCCCAAGTCAGCCGCTGCTGAAACTGACCAGCTGCTGACTACAGGAAGCCCGAGGCAGAGCAGCTCTGCCCCAGGCTTCCTGGAATCAGCTGCTGATCAGTTTCAGGAATCAGTCACTGATCAGTTTCAGCAGTGGCTGACTTGGGGATACCTGGGGTAGAGCAGCTGGGGTGCTGCTGGGTTGGTCCCACAGTGCCGAGGTGCGGCGCTGCGGGGACCTACCCAGCAGCGCCCCAGGTGCTCTGCCCCAGGTGTTCCCAGGTCAGCCGCTGTTGAAACTGACCAGCGGCTGAATCGGAGAAGCCAGGGGCAGAGCAGCTGGAGTGCCACCGGGTAGGTCCCATAGCACTGCCCCTCAGGGCTGCGGGACCAACCTGGCAGTGCCCCAGCTGCTCTGTCCCAGGCGTCCAGATTCAGCCGCTGTTGAAACTGATCAGCGGCTGATTCCAGGAAGCCCAAGTCAGAGCAGCTCTGCCTCGGGCTTCCTGTAGTCAGCAGCTGGTCAGTTTCAGCAGCGGCTGACTTGGGAATACCTAGGGCAGAGCAGCTGGGGTGCTGCCGGGTTGGTCCAGTAGCGCCGAGGAGCGGTGCTGCGGGACCAACCCAGCAGCACCGCCCCAGGCTTGTCCAATTCAGCCGCTGCTGGTCAGTTTCAACAGCGGCTGAATCTGGACGCCAGTTCCGACTTACATACAAATTCAACTTAAGAACAAACCTACAGTCCCTATCTTGTATGTAACCCGGGGACTGCCTGTACTTTGTACCATCTGAAGCCTAGGTTTTGAGAGGGAGTTTTTGAATGTAGATTGTGCTAAGGTAGGGTGTAGCACTTTCTGCCAGAAGAGGAGAGTACAGAACAATCTATATATAAAGTAGGAAGTTGTTGCCACAAGAAGCCTAGTGATTTAGACCAGCTTTCACGATATTTGAATGTGTTCTTATGTGTTTGACTAAGAGCGGGGTGTCCAGCTCGTTCCTTTCCAGAAAGAGAAACCCATGCTGTTGAAAGCTGTGCATGCTAGGTCCAAAATTGTTTTAATCGTGTAATTTATAAGGCTATAGGGAGGGGGGAAACAGCTTTGTCAGCACTGGCACAAACACTGTGCCTGTATCATACACACGTTATTTTATCTCTAAGTGAACCTCACCAGTTCTGCTTAGTTCAAAGGAAGTAAGGTAATTTGGGGCAAAGTACATGCCTACCACAGGATGAAGAAATCCTATTTTCAGTTGGGGTAGGGAAGTGAATGACTCATGCAGTACAAACAGCAGAGCTGTGAGGGTAGCATTAGCAGACAATTATGCTTATAGCATGCGACATAATGAATGAAACACTGAGAAAAAAAGAGTGCTCTGCAAGACCTCTCTATGTGAATGGCCTGTAGTTTAAAGCTAAAGCTCAGGATCCCAAACTCTGGGTTTGCCACGTTCATTCTGAAAGTGTTAAAAGTTACATCCCTGTAGCTGGGGTGAGGAATAAAGCAAGTAGATAGAGGAAGCTTGAGATGGCCACATTTCTCCTTCACTGGCTTCAAGAGATGCATGACATAATAAAACAGAATTAAAAGAGAAAATGCACTTTTGAAATATGTGTGTGCCTTTGGCCTTTGAGACCTTGCATACAAGGGATGAGTTCTGATGATTTTTATTCTGGATACAGTGAGGGCAATACTAATGTTCCACCTCCACTTTACTGCCTGTAAATACCCTCCTGCTTCCTGACCCGTGGAAGTTGATAACGTAAGTTGACTTCTGGCCAAAAAGGGAAAGTCTCTCTCTGAGACAAGTCAAAGTCTCTTGTGAACCAGCGCTATGTGCAGCAGCAGGAAGCCTCCCCTCATGCAGGCACCACCAACCCACCATGGGTTGCCTGGGCCGTGGTGGCCCTGCTTGAACTCTGCCTGTTCCCTTCCTTGCTCCGCCCCTTTCCTGAAACCCACACTGCCCACTGCTGCCTCCCTTTCACTCCACTTCCCCTTCTCTAGAGGTTCCCGCCACTTGCCACAACCCTCCTCTACTCCACCCCTCTCCAGTGACTCTCACCCAGCCTGCCATGCCCCTCCTCTCCTCCAGTCCCTGCAAGCTCTGCCCCTGCCTGCCACTCTTTGTATCCCTCAATCCCCTGAGGAAAGGGCAGAGGAGAGGAGGGAAGTGGGAAGGGGAGGGGGGCTCTCAGGGGAGGAGAAGAAGGATGTAGAAAGTAGTGGCAGGAAGGTCCAAACAGAGAGGGGGCTGAATGGAGTAGGGATGGCATTTGGGTGGGGCCATGAACAGAACAGACGGGATGGGGAACTAGCCTCCTCCAAGAGAAGCTTGATCCACTGCCCAGGACCAGCACTCAGATCACTTAGATCATGTCTCTACTTTACCTTCAAGGACGTCAAAGAACTCCAGTATGTGACATGAATTCATATCAGTCTGCTACTCAACGGCTGAACATTCAAGTGCCCCAAGCAATATCAGTGTGGGGGGACATAATGTAACTGCTGGGAATTGCTTGATACTCATCATCAGTTTCATTTAATGTAAAGAATCCACCCAAACTGCAAGACTTGTGCAGTGGTTTCTAAACCATTTTAGTTCATTTCTAGTTTTCATCATTTCGTTGTTGTGTTTCAGACATTTAACCGCTGTAGCATGATTACAAATGTGAACTCACCAGAAATGCCGCCATCAGGATCCAGCAACAATAGCCCGTGGGAGGGAATTGGCTCCAGAGTTCAGGAAAGGTGCTGGCTGTCAGGGAGAACAGATCCTCTGCTTGCTTGCTGAGCATTCTCCTACGCTTCCTCATCTATAATGTCCTCCTCGTTGCCAGAGGCTGCTGACAAGTTTCTTGGGAGGCATCCATGAACAGTTTTAGAACAGTGATAGGATCCCCCCACCCCAGAATCCCATGAAGCTGCTCATAGAAGTGGCATGTTTGTGGCTCTGAGCCAGGGTAAATTTGTCTCCTTTGTCTTCTGGTAGATACTTGAGGGCAGCGATAGGGTCCAGAGTGACTTAGACAAATTGGAGGATTGGGCCACAAGAAATCTGATGAGGTTCAACACGGACAAGCGCAGAGTCTTGCACTTGGGACGGAAGAATCCCAAGCATTGTTACAGGCTGGGGACCAACCAGCTAAGTAGTAGTTCTGCAGAAAAGGACCTGGGGGTTACAGTGGATATGTATATAAGTCAACTGTGTGCCCTTGTAGCCAAGAAGGCTAATGGCATATTAGGTTGCATTAAGAGGAGCATTGCCAGCAGATCCAGAGATGTCATTATTCCCCTTTATTTGGCTCTGGTGAGGCCACATCTGGAATACTGTGTCCAGTTCTAGGCCCCTCGCTACAAAAAGGATGTGGACGCATTGGAGAGGGTCCAGCGGAGGGCAACCAAAATGATTAGGGGGCTGGAGTATATGACCTACGAGGAGAGGCTGAGGGAGTTGGGTCTGTTTAGTCTGCAGAAGTGAAGAGTGAGGGGGGATTTGATGGCAGCCTTCAACTTCCTGAAGGGAGGTTCCAAAGAGGATGGAGAGAGGCTGTTCTCAGTAGTGACAGATGGCAGAACAAGGAGCAATGGTCTCAAGTCGTGGTGGGAGAGGTCTAGGTTGGATATTAGGAAAAACTATTTCACTAGGAGGGTAGTAAAGCACTGGAATGGGTTACCTAAGGAAGTAGTGGAGTCTCCATCCCTAGAGGTGTTTAAGTGTCGGCTTCACAAAGCCCTGGCCGGGTTGATTTAGTTGGGATTGGTCCTGCCTAGAGCAGGAGACTGGACTCGATGACCTTCTGAGGTCTCTTCCAGCTCCATGGTTCTATGGTTCTATGATTCTGCTTGCCTGAGCTTCTTTATTTTCATGTGACATTGCTGGGTGTCCCTGGTGTTTCCTTTTCTCACCATGCTCTGTGTGATTTTGGCATAGATATCAGCGTTTCTTCTGCAGGCTTGGAGTTCTGCCTGCACAGAGTTCTCTCCCCACCCAGCATTCAGATCCACAAGCTGGAGCGGATTTGTGACCCGTGGCATTCATGGTCAGATGTGCTGCTGAGGTGTGCTGCTGGCCTCACCCCGCTAGCCAAACAGGAAATTAAATTCAACATTTCCTGGGGCTTTTCTTATGTACCTGGGAGAGCAGCAGAGTTGAGAGTGTTGGCCAGAGCAGTCACATTGGGGCACTGAGTCCAAGAATGGTCAAACTTAGCACTACTTCTCTTGCCAAGGTGGAGTACAGCATTCAATTTTTAAAAAGCCCGTAAGGTCAGCGAAAGGGACTTAGTGGCACAGACATTCATTATAAGATCGACCTAACACAGCTAACTTCAACCTAACCTCATAGTGTAGATCAAGCCTTAATCAGCAATTGAAATGATTTCATTAATAGTTTATGCAAACATATTTCTGCCTCTGGATTGCTCATGCAGTATTTGCCACTGTTAACATAACCATTTGTAATTCAGTATTTGAGTAATGTGATTGATCATACGAGTTTTGACTGGCTGACTCCCAAGCCTACAAAAAACTTTCATGTTCACCATGCAAAACCTTCCACTGGGAATACCCATGTAAGTGTATATTTCCAAGAGTTCTGAGGATATTTTTTTCTTCTCATAAACACACATTCAAAGGGCTGGGGTGCCAGAGGCAGGCTCTGGCCAGGGGACCTACCACTGAGACTCCAGGCAAGCAGCTCAGGAGCCTGCTCCACCTTTGCACAGGCTACAGGACCATGTGCTCTGTGACTAAGGGTGTGTCTAGACTACAGGTTTTTTTTTTGAAAAAAGTGGCCTTTTCTCTAAAAAACTTCCCCTGCGTCTAGACGGCCGCTGAGTTCTTTCAAAATTAAATCGAAAGAACGCGGCAGTTTTTTTGGCCACGGTAAACCTCATTTTGCGAGGAAGAACGCCTTTTTTCAAAAGTGCTGATTGCAGTCTAGACGCTCTTTTTCGAAAGAGGCTTTTTCGAAAGATACTTTTGAAAAAGCCTCTTTCGAAAGAGGCTTGCCGTTTAGACGTAGCCTAAGAGCCTAAGGGGAAGGCGAATTGGTGCTTTACGCCCTGCCAGTTCTTGAAACAGGCAGCTTCCATTAGCCAGAAACTGGCCAAAGGGATTGTGCTAGGGGTGGGATTACCCCATGAGGTACCACTCTTCCCTCCCCTCCCAGCTCACACTTTGTGGAACACAAACACCCCCGCAGACGCTTTTCTGAGTGGCGTGCGGGGGCAGGGCAAGCAGGGGAGTCTGCTTTGGGGCTCCCTGCTGCATCCACAGGGATCTCACATCTCCAGCTGCCTTAGCCACATTCATTTTTGGGTGACCGGCTGCTAAGCAGAACAGAGGTTGACTGCCGCATTACTCAGATCTAACCCTGCAGTGACCATTCTGCTGGAGACTCTGTACCAGGTCACAGACAGATCCTCATCCAGTGTAAACCAGGGCAGCTCAATTGACTTCAGTGCCCGTTTAAATTAGCTGAGGATGTGGCTCAAGTCAATTCGACCTTATTTATAACATTGTGAGGATAGAACAACCAGTCAGTAAACAAGACATCAGGTTATTTTGGGAGAATGATAACACCAAATGGTTAACACCCACTCATCATGTGGCTTAATATTTTTGAGCAGCCAAATCCTCCTTTCTTGTACATTGCATTTTATTTCTTCATGTCCTGTGGATTATGTGCTAAGGATGCAAGAAGCAATGATAGTTTCTTCTGATTTATGCTAATCGTATCAAGACTGCTGAGGCACCCTTCCACATAGGCTGCTTGACTGCTGAACCATCTCTTATTTCTGCAATTAGCATAGATAAGAGTAGCTATCATTCTGCCTTCCACTCAAACCATCTCTGCTGCTGGTGCTAAGAATATTAACACTGCTTCACGCTTGGACAGGGCTGTTCATCTGTGTGCCTTGCTTTGGCTCCTGGAATTCTCTTCTGCCCTCTGAAGTGGAGCCAAGTACTGGACTGACAATGTGAATGGGACCCTCCACATCTGTGGAGAAGTGAGAGGGATTTTCCACCATGAGGGGTGCAAAAACATTTGCCACCTGGGCTCACATGAGGCTTAATATTTATAAATGCACGTTGGAATCCTCAGATAAGAAGAGCTAGAGAAACACAATATGAAACTATTTATCATTAGATATTTTTAGAAAGAGAGGATGGTTGTGTGTCTGCGGCACTGGTCTCTCTATACGATCTTGAGAAATCCCCGAAATCCTCTGGGGCCACATTTGTCAAATGGGATAATACTTCCTTTCTCTTTCCTTTGTCTGTCTGATCAGTTTGGACGATAAACTTTTTGGGGCAGCCTCCTGTTGGCTTCCCTTACTCCTCGTGAGGAGCAGGACTACCAGTGCTGATGGGAGCGCCCTCTGAGTTTGAATAAGCGGGTCTTCACTGGACCCACTAATTCACACCTGGAAGATCGACTGCGGCATCTTCAATCTTCTCCATAGTGCAGACAAGCCGTAAGTGGCCCCATTGTAGGCAAGGCCAGCAGAATCTAACCTCTGAAAAATATATCAGTGTTTCTATGTTTATATTCCCAATTTAGGGTTGCCAGGTGTCCAATATGGATCCGGACAGTCCAGTATTTTTGCCTTCTGTCTGGTAAAAAAAAGTTAAGAAAATACCGGACATGTAAAATGTCTGGTATTTTCTGATTTTTTTCCTGGCCAGGAGGCAAAAATCCCGGGTTCTTTCCTGGTTCCACTGGGGAGCTGTCTGGTCCAGATCAGGAAGACAAGATGGCGGACAGCCGCCAGCAGCCTGTTACGGCCAAAAAGCTGAAAAAGCATTTCTTAAAGGGGCCACGCTTTTTTTAAAATGTTTGTATTTATTTATTTATTTATTTATCTCAACAACTGTGGTCTCCCCCTTTTTTTTCTCTCAACAGAATTCTTCCCCAGTGGGTTTTTTTTTGGGGGGGGGGGGGGGAGGGAAGGTGTTCGGTATTTTTTGGTTAAACCATCTGGCAACCCTATCATATCATGGGCCAGAAGCATCTTATTCCATTAGTAGCCTCACTGAGTTCAGTGTGGGACTACTCATAGGCTGTGTTTAGACTGCATCCCTTTTTCGTAAAAGGGATGCAAATTAGACCTATCGCAATTGCAAATGAAGCGGGGATTTAAATCCCCCCCGCTTCATTAGCATAAAAATGGCTGCCGCTTTTTTCCGGCTCGGAGCTTTGACAGAAAAAAGTGCCAGTCTAGACGCGGATCTTTCGGAAAATAAAGCCTTTTCCGAAAGATCCCTTATTCCTCTTAAAATAAGGGATAAGGGATCTTTCGGAAAAGGCTTTCTTTTCCAAAAGATCTGAGTCTAGACTGGCGCTTTTTTTCGGCAAAGCTCCAAGCCGGAAAAAAGCGGCAGCCATTTTTATGCTAATGAAGTGGGGGGATTTAAATCCCCGCTTCATTTGCAATTGCGATAGGTCTAATTTGCATCCCTTTTACGGAAAAGGGATGCAGTCTAGACACAGCCATAGAGTAAGGCACTTACTCACTGTGAGCAGGGGATCAGAATATAGCTTTCTGATGACCTGTGTACCAACACAGCAGCTTTTTCATTTCACACATTCCTCTTTGCCTCTTGTATGTTACGTATTTTATGAACTGCATTTCAGCCAAATAGTAAAACAAGTATGCTTGTGTAACCCACACACCCAGGCTACGTCTATACTACAAGCCTCTTGCAGAAGAGGAAATGCAAATGGAGCACTCATTTGTATAGGTTGCGCTCTCATTTGCATTTCCTCTTCCTATCCCTTTGGCACAAGAGGTGGTTTTTGCACAAAAAGGCGCTGTGTAGATGGCTCCTTTTTGAGCAAAAACCTCTTGCGCACAAATGGCTCCTAATTAATAATGCAAATGAAGCACAGCAATATGCTAATCCACACTTCATTTGCATAGGCTTTTGCGCAAGAAACAAGCAGGGTAGACGTAGCCTTAATGTCTGGCCCGTCTCACATCCAAAGAGGCTGCATTTTAGTGAGAGCTGCCCTGTGCTTAAATGTTGTTAAAATGGAAGAAAAATATAAAAAGCCGATCACCAAAGTGATGGTGAGCGTTGTTCATTGCAGGCTGTTCTCTCACCCAAACTCAGCCTGGGCAGTCAGTCACAGGAGTAGAGGCACTGGCTTCTCAGTTTGAACACAGAACCCGTCATTTTAATACGGGAGTGATTCTATGCAGGAGCCTCTGGTGTATGCAAGGCTAGTCTCTGGCATCAGGCAAACAGAGGCCTAGGAATGCATTACAGACAAGGGGGAGGGGAGACAAAAGAACATTCATCTGTGGAAAACAGAGGATTCTTTTTCTTTTCTTACAAGTGACTCGCGTGAATTTTTACCCAGAAAGAGCTCAGGCTAGGCAATTTCATGATTCATCAGAATCTGTGTTTTCCCATCAGTTACCTGTATCCAAGTGACACTATTTGCATTTACCTCACAAACCCAGAATCTTCATGGGAGTGTCCTTTGTGAATCAGTGTTCTTTCCATGCAGAGCCCGCTCAAACGCGATTACAACTTTGCTATCTCTTGGTAGCTGGCTGGGTGCCAGGATGAAGGATTCCTTTCAGAATTAACTGCAAACCCATCCTCCCCCATTTTTAGCTGTCTTGCAGAGTGTGGTATGTAATCTACCATGTAAGTAACTGCATGTCATTTTACAAGCACTGCGAAAGGGCATCGTCAGCGGAAAGGCTGTGTGTCTCTGGTTTTCAAGGAGCTGTCAATGTGCAGAAAGGATGAGGGAGAAAATGAGTTCAATGCTTTTAGGCAAATTCTTGCTCCTCATGTTGCCGAAAGGAGGGCTCATTCAACGGGAGCATGTTTCTGGTAATGCACAGAAGCTGCTGGCTTTGTCAGTGCTTTAGTAGGCAAAGAGAAGCTATATCTCAGAAAAGCAGAAAGATATTTTTTTTGTTTTTGTTTGTTAAAAATATTGATTACAGAGCAGGCTGTGCCTTTGTCACAAGTCCTAAGAAAGGAATACTGAAAGGTTATGCTGCCCCAGGAACCGACACCTGATGGTATTATCACAATAGCCTCGCCATATGGCCCTGGTTCTCCACTTGCTCTAGTGAAGAAGAAGAAATCTGCATCAATTCTGCACTTAGAATAGGTTGTGTCCTATTATGCACCGACTTAGCCATTGTGGGAGAGCTTTTGAAGTGGCCACTTGCTGCTTACTTGCCCATCTCCACGGGATGGGAAGAACAGGCCTTGTGGACACAGCCCTTTTCCTGTGATTGTTAGAGCCCCACAAATCTACGGACATCAGCTTTATATCCACAGGTACCCACATCCACAGATGCAAATATCCGCAGCTCATTTTTGCAGATGCAGATACAAATTTTGTATCTATGCAGGGCTGTCCTGATTGTGATCTGCTATATGAATAGCTCATTTGTAAAGGAATGCCTTAATCCCCTGTGCCAGCGGGTCATATTCTGGCCCTTCTATATATATTTCCATTTTACCATTGCAGACTTTTTATTACGGTAATATCGAAACACACAAATATTAGCAATGTTGTTCAGTCTTGCAATAAATTATTCCCACCTTACATCAAAATGATGTTTTCATTAGACATATTCTGATAATCTAAGGAATGAGGCAAAAGGAAGGAAATACCTAAGATGGGGGAAGGAAATGGAAAAAAAAAAAGAATGAAAAATATTTCCCCTTCTTTCTATTTGCTATGCAGCACCCCCTTTTTACTCACCAGACTGCCACAAGCCAATAAAATGAAAGCTTTTGGACTCAGACACAAAAATTTTCATGTTAAATTAGTAGCTCAAGAATTTGGCAAATCACTGGAGTCATTTACTCTCACATCCTTCATTCCTTTCCCCAGCATAATGACAATATAATATGGAAGCAAACTTTAGCTAATGTAACACAGATGAAAATAGGAGATACTTGTTCCATAGTGCTACATATTAATTGGGACAAATTCTTCCTTAGTGCAACTCTTTTCTGGTGTTACTCCAAGACTGATGATATTTAATCATTTAATAATAATGTTTAACATTTGTATTTTGCACCTTTGATTCCTGGAGCTTTACATAGGAACAAATTCTGCCTCTCTTGCACACTTTCAGGAGTGGCTTATTCAACATGTAGACCCACTAAATTCATTTTTACCGCTCATGGAGTAAGGTCCCAAGTCCCTCAATTGCTTGCAGTACTTATTTTAAGCAGTCAGTAGTATGACCCATATCTTTAAAGTCAAAGCCTAAATGTTTGTAGGCTCATGGCCTAAGGGACTATTCAATACATGGAAGTTGAAGAATGTGGCCTAGAACAAATAAAGACATGGAGTAATACTTCCAAAAGTGCCCAAGTGACTTAAAAGCCTAAGTCTTATTAACTCGCAATGGGACTTATGACCTGTGTTTCTTAGATGTTTTTGAGAATTTTAATCACAACATCTGCCCGAAGAAGCTTACTAGCGAAACTGAGGATGTCAAAATGAGAACATAGTGGGAGACAAACATTAGTCATGGAAAAATAAGAAAGGAAGAAAAGAATACCACAATGAGAATACCACAATGTTAGGATCATCCAATAAATTCAGCAGGTGGGGTTTATTGATTTATTATATTACCATCACATGGGCATTGTTCAATGGAAAAAGTTGGATTCTGAGCTGTGATTTGAACATTGCATGACATGCATGCTTAGGGAAGACATAGTTGATGTAGCATATGGGATAACTTTGACTCTGAGGCCCCAATCCTGCAGCCACTTAACAATGTACTTAACTATAAGCATATGAGCTGTTTTATAGAAAGTCAAGGAGACTATTGCCATATGTAAAATTAAGCACATGTGCAAGTGTTTGCAAGGTTCATGTCAGTGCTTGCCATTTTTGTGTTAAAACGAAGAAAATACAATATAGTTTAAATTTGTGCACATTATATTGAAGCCTGCAGTGTAATGAACATTATCGTTCAATATATCAGTATTGATGAGGCCAAAAATCTGACTGGCTTCAGATTGTTTTTTTGGTGGTATTCATTATAGTCTTTTAAAAAGCTATTATAATAATTGAATTGTTAGCAAAAAAGAGTGAAAGTTAACTTTTCACACGAGACCATGTTAATTTTGTGAGAGTGAGCTGGCAATTCTTCTGATACTGAGAGATGGTTCAAATATGGCAGGCAACAATATCACAAATAAAAACAATTAAAATTAAATATTTCCCATTCATACGGCATCCTTTTGACATGAACTATAATGAATGCGAAAATATTCACTTGTAATTTGGAAGTCATTTTCTTTATCTAGAGTTAGAGAAACAGTTTTGTAGTTAGTGATCATGGCAATTGGAAACAGTTGTTTTTGACTGTTTCATACCTAGGAAGAAAGTGGTCGTAATAATTGACTATTGCTGAGTGCCTTTAGATCTTTAAAATTTCAGAGATAGCCATGTTAGTGGGTAACTTTAAAAACAATGAATAGTCTTGTGACACCTTGGAGACTATATATAGATATAGTCATGAGCTTTGGTGGGCAAACCCCACTTCCATGGGCATTTGGTATGGTAGGCAGGGGAAGGCTTTGAAGCTTATCTACTCACTGTTTCTTTTTTTCTTCCTCCCCTCCATTTTTTCCCCTTCTCCCTCCCTCTCTCCTTCTCTTATTTAATCTTGGATCTGGACTTCCAACACTCCTGTAATCTGAAGAAGGGGGTTGTGCCCACAAAAGCTCACGATATCATCTACATGTTTTGTTAGTTTTTAAGGTGCTACTAGACTATTTGTTGTTTTTTAAGTTTTTCCTGTTACAGACTAACTCAGCTACTCCTCTGAAACTATATACATAGAATTTGTTAATCTCTATTAACACCTCTATTAAAGGTGTCACAGGACTACTCATTCTTTTTAGATCTTTATACACTTGGGACTAGACCTCTCAGCTGTGGCCAAGCAACATTCTGGGCAATTGGAGAGAGGAAGGGCAAAGGTCACTGTTCTATCCGCCAGGCCGTTACTCATGGGGCTACCTGTCCTACCATTCCCCTGAGCTCTCTAGTTCCCTCACAGAAAATATGTGTGCGGTTTTTGAAAAGAGTCATAAAACAAACCAGGACTTGTAGTAATACACTGGGCATTTTATAAAGCCTCAGTGTAAATGAGATAAACTACTCAAGAAGTAGTACTTCAAAGAATTCCTGCTGCATTCCTCTTTGTTTCTGTGATCACTGCAAACCTTCCAACCCTCTGTGTCAGATAGTGGCCCATATTTTTATGATGTGCCTAGAATAGATTTCAGTGAAAGGCACTACATAATGGCAAAGCATTACTGCCGTTTATTTTATGAACTTTGATGAAGACTTTCTAAAACACAGAAAAAATGAACTGGAGCAAAATACAGAAGTTGAGCTGTTGACGTAATCAAAGGCCATTCATGCCAAATTTTCAGGTTCCCAGACAACCTGGAAGCCTGTACATGTGGTAGACATTTACTCTGCTGATGACAATTTGTTTGCATAGGAACCTTTATCTGATTTTACTCATTGGGTGCAGTTAGCGCCTCTCATCAAACATTAGGGCAACAGTTGAAGAGCTTGTATTTGGTTATTAATGCTAAAAAAACATTTTCCCGGCAGTGCAGCACATTTGTCTTTCCTTATCTATGTTTTTCAGTCAGCGCAATGTCAAAGGTATACCACAGGGCAATGTTAATTTTCCCAGCACCCAATTAAGTCACTGGCTACATCAATTTGTAAATCTACCAAAACAGCATGACATATTTTATACTCACCTTAGAAGGAAACAACCCATCAGCTGAGGAGAAAATGGAAAAACTAGGGGTCAGATCATCACTCTGCTCTGGCCCCTTTATGCCACATAAAATGGCCCTAAAATCCTGGATGTAACTAGGGCAGTAATAATAGTATGGCTGAGGGCACATACAGATAAGTGACTGTGCCCACTTCTCATATGAAAATACAGAGTTTAGTTTAGATTAGTTTACCCACTTCTTTTTTACTACTGCCTCAACGGAGGGGACTTAATCCACACAGGAACTGTGCAAGGCAGCACGGCATGTGGGGTCACATGCTCTCCTAAGTATGATCCCTGGTTTAGACTGAGCATGCTCACATGGACTGAGCATGCTCAATAAAATTGCTGAAGCCAGTTGCCCTCACGGTGTCCGTCCTCTCTCCTCTGCAGTCACAGGTCATCTCTAGCAGAAGGCAATCTATTTTAATTTATAACCAAACACATTCCAGTTAGTTGCATTTCTTTATGTAATCCTATCTTCCAGCCCCTTAGCATAAGAGTTACTTAAGGCTCCATTAGCTTTATGACAGTGTAAAAAGGATCGAGGTTTTTATTGTGAAAAGAGGATTGCTGTACTGATCAGAAATCTGAGCACAGTTGCAGAAAATGATGTGCAGCTTATGTGTGCGTGTCAGACTGGATTGTGATCCGAAAGGGAAATTACAAGTACTGGACTGATTAGAAGGCAGTGCAAATATGCATGTCTGGAATGAAAGGTAATATCTCAGTGTATATAGAGTGGTGGTAGAAATGTAGCCGTGTTAGTCTGGTGCAGCTGAAACAAAAAACAGGACTGTGTAGCACTTTAAAGACTAACAAGATGGTTTAATAGGTGATGAGCTTTCGTGGGCCAGACCCACTTCCTCAGCTCAACCAGAAAGGACATTGTCTCAACAACTTGATTACCTGCATCCTGCTTCAAAGACCTTTTAAGACTTCACTTCAAAGAGAATCCTCTGAACTGTCATTCATGCTTAAATTTGACACTTTACACTCAAATTTGAATAAAGACGCTAATTATCTTACCCATTACAAAGATAGCTTCCCCAATTATCACCTCTAATATCATTAGCTCACAGACATTTACCTCTTCCCTTTCCCCCCCTCCATCCCCCCTCTGTTCTGAAATTTGATTTGTCCTTTTCATATGTGTTCATTTTTTTATTTGTATCCTTTGGTATATATGGTTGTGACAATTTTCTTCCACTATTTGATCTGAGGAAGTGGGTCTGGCCCACGAAAGCTCATCACCTATTAAACCATCTTGTTAGTCTTTAAAGTGCTACATAGTCCTGTTTTTTGTCTCAATGTGTATGTTTGTGACAGCGAGGCTCTGCTGGTGAGGTTTGAGAGACATTAGTATTTAAGAGGATGTATTTGGGCTTGAGTCCAGGAAAGGCATTCCCAGCCAAAGGATTTGCAAGGCCCAAGGAAGGAAGCTGGGAGCGGGGCCCCAGGCCTGGCTGGTGGATGATGAATACGCAGCAACGTGGAGCCCTGAAAGCATGGGGCCCAAGGCATTTGCCTTGCTTGCCTTGCTTGCCTTGCCCTAGGGCTGAGGAAAAGTAATGATCAGAAAAGTCTATGTCTTTGAAGACTGATGCTGATTTTTGGTGAGGAGACAAGGTTTTTAAACCATACAGTGATATTTTAGGAGCATTGAATGTGACATTTTTCAGCAGGCAAGTGAAATCCCAGAGATTTTGTCCACACTGAGCACTCCCTTCCCTATTATTTTTGAAAGCAATCTGTACATAATGAAGAACTGAAATTGGACACTTCAGGAAGTGTAAAGATGTGAACTTGTTCTGTGTTTGTATATCTCCTAGCACAATGGGATTTGGGTCTATGATTGGGAGTATTAATATTGGGTGCTATGGTAATACAAATAACTAATAACCACATGTAGGGGTCAAGTTGTAACTGAGTTATAGGCGATGAGCGAGAAAGTTTTGCTCCCTTAAAAAGCATCTAGTGTTACCTAGTCTGTCTGTGGAGGAGTTGGATTATGTAAATACCTAATCCAAATTCTGCAAAAACAATCTGGAGACAGCAGTACTCAGCATTAGCAAAATACCACCTAGGTGGGCCTAAAGATAAAGATGTCTCTGGAGTTTTTGTCACAGACATTGGGGGAATTAAGCCCCAGAATGTGTATGAAATTATCATGCACCTTTCTTTCTTTCTTTCTTTCTTTCTTTCTTTCTTTCTTTCTTTCTTTCTTTCTTTCTTTCTTTCTTTCTTTCTTTCTTTCTTTCTTTCTTTCTTTCTTTCTTTCTTTCTTTCTTTCTTTTAGAAAACACATATAAACAAGTTGAAAATCAGCACTTTAATGAGTTATTTGCCAAAAGCTGAGATTCTTTACCCATGAAAATATTTTAGATACTCAGGCAAAACATTCACAAACTATTATTTTCATTGCAATCATGCTGAATTTTTTTGTCAACATCTTTCCTTTTCAATTTGCATCAGTCCAGGGTTTATATATGCTGCAGTATACATAGTGACATGTTGAAAAAACAGGCTGTGTTGAAACATGGAGACCATACTTTGTTTGGGTGGGAAGTACAGTGAGTGCTTCTTTATGGATAGGTACTCTGCAGGTACCCACATTACTTATTGAAAGGGAAGTTCTGTTGCCCACAGATGAAATTGTGTAAGTGGTGGTGGTAGACACCCATACAAGAATAATAAATAATATTGCTGGGAGACTCTTGTGTGCTGCAGTCTTAAAGTCACATGATACAGGGTGGGTAGTGGGAAACAGTTGCATGGTGCAGGAGATTTCTGAGTATCTACTTTTAATTTAAGGAATATTTATTTCTAAAGATAAAAGAGGGAGACTTTTAAATAGGAGGCTCCTATAAAGTGGAGGCTGCAGTGTCCCTTTAGGAGGCTTTGATTTATGAGTAATAAAGAAGCAGGAGGGCAAAGACAAAATTTCCAAAAGCTGTATAAGCTTGAAAAGGCAACTCTTCTATCTCTCACCCAGGCCTCAGGAACCAGGGTCAGGCTCCAAGGTGAAAGAAAAGGAATTTATGTAAGTACATGAACTCCAGCTGGGGCTTTAGCTAACACATTTTGCTCCCCAGTCCCTTACAATCTGAAACGAAAACCTTCTGCAAAGTTGGCTGGCTAGACTTGCTTCTGTTTCTGATGAGTACTTTCTGTTTTCATTCTCATCACCTTAATGGAAACTGACCAGCTTTTTGAAAAACAAAATGAACACTGAAATGAAAGTTTCCATAAAAATTTACTTGTACAACATTTCAGACTCAATAGAACTTCCTTACTGCATTCTAGATCATTTTAACGTGAGGAATGTAAAATCTGATAGAAAGCAAATTGGCCTTAAAAAAGGGTGGATTAAAAAAAACAATCCTCCTTTGAACAGCTTACATTTTCTTTCTTATAAATTCAGTGAGAACAAATCTTAAGGTTCAACTATCTTTCTGCAGGTTAGACTCCATGGCTGTCTACACTGGCTCTTTTGCGCAAAAGTCTTTCAGAAAAAGACTTTTGCCCGAACGGGAGCGGCATGGTATTTCTGCAAAAGCACTGACAATCTTACATGAGATCATCAGTGCTTTTGCGGAAATTCAAGTGGCCAATGTAGACAGCTGGCAAGTTTTTACAGAAAAGCAGATGATTTTGCAGAAAAACTTGCCAGTCTAGACACAGCCAGACAGAATCAGCACTTGTCCTAGTACTCCCTGGATACAAATGGGGGCAGGAACACAGACCTGCCTTGCCACATTCTCTCTGGGGCCACTAGCACTGTAGACACTTTGCACTTCACCACCCAACTGTTAAGGGATGGTGTCCTCTTGAATGGACAAAGGGCATCCCTGTACCCACTCAGCACTATGTATTTACTTAGTTATTTGTTTCGCCATGGTCCCTAGGAACCATAGTCATGGCTCAGGGCCCCATTGTGTTGGGCACTACACAAATTCACACCGAATCCCCAGCCTATCCATCAGCTCTCATTCACTAGTGAACTACCAGTGCTCACCTCTGATTGGCTCATGATGCCACTTTTCAAATAAGCAGTTTCTCTCATGCTGCCGGAAAGACTTGGTTGCGCTCGCAGTCATAAAACTATAATAGTCCCATAGCTGGAGAAAACGAATGAATAAATCCTGCCACTGCTGGTGCTGGGGAATAACTGGGGAAATGGCAGTAATGCTGCTGTTAGACTGTCACATTCACTTTAGCAGATGGTTTTTCCTTCGTCAATAAATTCTGGTACTGATTCAGCTGATCTCAGCAATCATTTCTGCTAGGTACTGTTAAATCACATATAACAAAGCACCATGTGGCTAGCAGCTGGGGATGACTGACAATATTTGCCTTAGATACATGAGTAGATTGTACTCCCATGGTTCTTCTAAAGCAACAGGGGACCATGCAGCATTTAGATAAACGGTGTTGTCTCTTGGTATTGTCTGGACTGCTTATGCCAGTGCTAAGAGCAGTCTCACTGTCACTATGGCATCTCACCGGCATGCACAACATCTTATCAAGACAGTCTGACTGTAGGAAAAAATATATTTAGGGCTGACGTGTCTCCTCTATACACCACCTCCACAAATCAAATACACAGAAAATTGTCAAGAACATTATGTCTGTTCAAAGAGCACAGCAGCAAGCAAGACCAATCGCTTCCTGGGAAAAAGATGTACTGAATGTATATTTCATGCTTAAACTGTTGTAGCTCCCTCTGCTATGGCCTTGCCAACTCCCAGCTCTCCAGACGCAAGCACGTCACGGCCTATTTTGATCATAAGTGCAAGGAAGCATTAACCATGTCACTCATGTTATCAGACATCCAGGGCTCCTCATTGTTCCCTGGTCCTGCTCAAAAAGCCTCCTAAATAACAAAATATATAACCTATCAGATTGAATTTCCTTGTAATTCCTCCCAGTGCTTCCAAATGGATTTTTGGGTGGGGGAGGAATATGTAGTGTTAATGTGGAATGAAATCCACCCATCCAGCCACCTTAGGGCTTGCTTACATTTGTGCAGAGACAGAGGCTCACTGAGACAGGAAGTGGTAAACCACCCAGGGAGCAGTACGTGGAAACATAATGCCTGTGTAAGGCTATGTCTACACTGGCACTTTCAGTACTCAAACATTTGTTGCTCATGAAAAGTGCCGATGTGCATAGCGCTTCATCGGCAGGAGCTCCACTCATTGGAGGTAGTTTTATCTTGTTGCCAGGAGAACTCTCTCTCCCAGGGATAAAGAGAGGCTATACTTGTGTCCCTTACAAGGGTGCAGCTGCAGTGGCACAGCTGTGCTGTTGTAAGGTGCGCCATGTAGACATACACTGAGGCTATGTCTACACTCACGGCTTCTTGCGCCAGAAATATGCAAATGAGGCTCAGCGTGGAATATTGCCGAGCCTCATTTGCATACCTAATGAGCCACCATTTTTGCAGAAGAGGCTCTTGCGGCAGAAGGAGCTGTCTACACTGCCCCTTCTTGCGCAACAAAAACCCTCTTGCACAATGCCGTTCTTCCTGAAAAGTAATCAGCATAATGGCATTGTGCAAGAAGGTTTCTGTTGTGCAAGAAGGGGCAGTGTAGATAGCTCCTTCAGGCGCAAGAGCCTCTTCTGTAAAAATGGCGGCTTATTAGGTATGCAAATGAGGCTCGGCGATATTCCACACAGCCTCATTTGCATATTTCTGGCTCAAGAAGCCGCTAGCGTAGACATAGCCTAAGAGATCGGGGAGTCTCAGGCACAGATGTTTAGCTGCCTGGAACCAAAGCATATGGGTTCAATATGAAAAACATTATTGGGAAACTTGGTGGTTAATAGCAGGGCCTCAGGATAGCTGACCAACTGAAAAGTAAGCTAGATTGTTGTATTAAAAGGAGGATAGTCAAGAAATATGGATTTTTGGTGAGACATGCTCAAAATTGGGCAGGATACAGCAGCTAGCTGTTTACCTTCTTTCTGTACACCAAGTGTGTGAAGTGGGAGGGTACTGTTCCTTGATACCTTTAAGCCAGATTTTGCCAAATTTACTTATGTTATTTTGCATCTTACGCTACAGGGAGGCTTGCTTATTACAATGGAACTACTTGTGGACAAACTCAATAGGAATAGGTGAGGCAGTAGCTAGAAAGTTAAAGGGGTATAAAGAAATGTATGCCTTGATAATTAAAAGAGATGGCTCACGAGAGCATTTCATGAGGCCTGTAGGTTGCTTCAACACAATAGACCAATGGCCAATTCATTCGCATTTTGTCATTGTGTTTACATCATTTTAATTTACACAAATATGTAAATAAAAATACTTTACACACAACCTGTTTAAATTCATACAAAACAAGCTGAACTTGAAATATAAATCAATACACTTGGCTTTAAATTTTATTAAAATATACAGAATCGGTTTGACCCTAATAAGGTACTACTTAAGTTTTTGTGTCTCTCCAGTGTAATAAGGCAGGGCACAACTGTTTTACTGAACCAACTTCTGTTGGTGTGAGAGATACTCTTCTGAGCTACACAAAACTCATTTTTCAGGTAATTAAGACCAGATTCTTCTCTTGCTGGATTAATTACCATTCCAACCTCACAAGGGTGTCATACAGTTTAATTAATTACAGCCAAACTCTGCAATCAGTCACACCAGTGTAATCTAGGATAACTCCGCTGGATTTATAATCACAGTCTCTATCTCAGGGAAAATGTGGTGCTTGCCTCTCATCTTGTGATAGCCAACTGGCTAGGAATGCAATAGATATCTTCTCCCGCTGCTCCTTCCATGAATCCAATCAGACTAATATTCAAATTAATTCAGTTTTCCACACATTCTAGTCTAAATGTGACTGATTTTGTTTGGTCTTCAGGCCTTTTGATTTTCTTTTTCAATCTATGTAAGTCTATGTATTTATATTGTGTGTGTGTGTGTGTGTGTGTGTGTGTGTGTGTGTGTGTGTGTGTGTGTGTAAAGTATTACAGGGCACTTTTATCATGAGATATAAGATAAAGATCTCCCAACATTCCCACTGATAAATAATAACAAGTTGGAGGTAACCATTTATTGGACTAACTACATGATTATCCTTCACAGACAGGTGTCAACTCTAGCTTTGATTATCTCCAAGCTGAAGGTAATTCCACAACCTCTTATATCCAGACCTAACAACACACTCAGGTATGCACTTTGAGCAGATGAGCAGTTTTGCTGATTTCTGTGGGACTACTCCCATACTTAATGTTAAGCATATGCTTAAATGCTTTGTTAGATTGGAGTGTTAGTGAGCTCCCTAGAGTAACTCCAATATAAAAGGGTAGAGGGGCAAATTTTGTTTTCATACAGCTTAGCACAGAGGTGTTCCATGGCTAGAGCTCCTAGGCACTATGGTAAAACAAAGGGTGCATCTACACAGCAGCTTTATTTCAGAATAACGTTAGTTATTCCGAAATTAACTATGTGAGCATCTGCACAGATAGCCTGTTATTTCAAAATAATTTCATAATAACAGGGGGCTTATTTCGATGTTTGTAAACCTCATTCCACGAG
Organism: Pelodiscus sinensis; assembly: GCF_049634645.1. NCBI lineage: Eukaryota > Metazoa > Chordata > Testudines > Trionychidae > Pelodiscus > Pelodiscus sinensis. Next base: position 213,628,751 of record NC_134711.1, read on the forward strand.
GAATAATACCTCTTCCAAAATAGCTATTTTGGAATAGGAGTCGTGTGTACACTCCACTGCTGCTATTTTGAAATAGCTCCTCTCCCAGGCCATTCAAAGTAATTACTCCCCAGTGCTTCTTAGGTTTCTGAATCGAGGTAGCACGTCCACTTTAGGGGAATCTGCCTCAGACTAATTTCCAGGCTTCCCTGTACTGTAGCCATGCTATTTTGAAATAAGCTATTTCAGAGTATTTATTTCAGAATAACTTATTCCAAAATAATCGTGCAGTGTAGATGTAGTCAAATAATCATAATGATGATGATACATACTATGATGTCTTACACTTTATATAGTGCCTTTTATCAAAAAAGTTACCCCTCTGAGGTAAGTAAGTATTGTCTTCTCAATTTTCTCATGCAGATACCAAGGCACAGCAGCCTTCCTTTACATTGCTCTGTAGTAACTTACTCCAGTTCTGGTCTGATATGTTACAATTAATGTGTGCGAAATTTGGGATTTCCTTCCCTTCTGAATTTGTTTTCAATCCTGTGATAGGCTCTCTGGTACCCCCTTGGGGAATCCCTTTCTCGTCTTGAATGTCATTCTCTGAAAACTGGCATCACTGTTGTCTGGCTTCCAAACTTGGCGGTACAGTCCTTCAGCTGTACCCCTTGGACCATCTGTCCCCTTCCAGACATTTTCAAATAGTCCAGCGGAAAAAGTCAAAATTCCTTCACAACCTACAGAAAGGGCCAGTCCATGGGTGGAAGGTCTGGGCACCCTTGTCTAGGAAGCTATTCATCCAGTCTTGAACCAGATAGTCCTCTTTTGAGGTGGCTTGTCCCCATCTAGTATTGAGATAAATCAGATGGGATTTTTGTCCAGTATCAATCGTGGGATTCCATTTTTAGGAGTGCACTGCATACACCCCTATGGTTATCCAGTTATGGATGGATCATGCGTGCAAGGTCATGCTGATAGAGATCATGGCCCCCCTGTGGCATGACCTCACATGCATTGCTCTTCTTAGAAGAACCAGAATGTCCTGTATTCCTGGCATATGTGAATGTTCTCCCGGACCTTGTGTTTCTACTAACCAAGGCTGTGCCAGAGCTCCAAAAAGAAGAAGCTGTTGTCATTATTTCCTCAGAGGGATGAGGTGACTGGCACTCTCAAACATTTTCCCAGTAGACAGCTCCTGGGAGCTCTGAGCCCTAGTTCGTTTTGGTCTTGAATGTCACAACCTGAGCAGCGATTCTCTCTTTTAAGGATTTGCCCTTCTCCAGGATTGACAGACCTCATGGGTGCAGTGGGTTGGGACTAACTGGGACCAGGGCAGCACTTTAACTTCTTGGTGGGACAGGGAGATGCCTAAGCACAAGCCCAACATGGGACAAAAATTTTGAAAATTCTACAAAACACTGTGTTTTGGAAATATCAAAATGCTTCTTTTTGGGTCTATTGAACTGATCTGAAATGCTGGTTCTGAGTTAGTCCAATATTAAATGGCATTTCCCTGTTGTGGTGCATTGCTTCATGGGAGTTTAGTTTGAGAGCCTAATGCCCCCTTCTTCCCTATGGGCTAAGTGTCACTGGGTGAATACATCTCTTACAATTAACTGAGAATCATGTGTCTCCCACGATGCACCACAGAACTTGGCCAAAGAGGGTCCACATTGCTTTATGGAACAAGTAGTTCTCTAGGGAGTCTAGCCAGAATGACAGCCCAAACTGTCACTCCCATGAGGAAACATGTCATGATAGAGAAGTACAATTTAATGTTGAATTGATTCAAAACTATATACAGTATTTCAGTCAATTCATCAAAACAAAATATTCCAAGTTGACTCCAACTGATTCACAATGAAATATTTTGTTTGTTTTCCCAACAGAAAGTGCCCCCCAACATGACCAGCTCTAGTGACATCTCCCTCAGTGCCAGTGTAAGTGACTAGACATGGAACAGCACGATAATGAGTTGGACCTAGGCTAGCGTTTCTCAACCTTTTTTTGTATAAAGTACCCTTTACAAAAAATTATAAGTACCCCCAGTACCTACAGTTTTCAGACACACAACATTTTTTTCTACCGTTGCAACACATTTGTTTAAACAACTTAATTGTAGCTTGGCATGAAATTTTTGGGTGTAAAAGGTACAAAAATAATAAAACGCTGTAAAACTTAAAACAAAAATTCAGTTTTTTTCCAAATTTCAGTTGTGTTGATATAGCTCCCAGACTTTTCTTGAGCACCCCTAAGGGTACTCGTACCACTGACTGAGAAACACTGACCTAGGCGATTAAGTCAGTTTTCCAAGGTCTCAAAGAAAGTTTGTGACAGTACTTGGAATCAAGGCTTTATATACTGATTTCCAGTCTTTTAAATGTTACCAAACTCTTCAGGTACATTACCAAACAGCTTCAAATGCCATTTTAATCAAAACATTAAAAAAAAAATTGACATCAGTGCCTAAAGATATCTCCTCTGATATTTTCTCAAACGAAAGTACTAAATTTTTAGGTCAACAGTAAAAAAATTAGGCAAATTTGGAATGACTTTTAATCATATTTTTTCCCTTATTTTAGGTATTGCCATTGACATTGTTTTTATTGATTGCCTGACCAAGTGAGGCAGTTCAAAAATGTATTATACTCGACGCAATTTAAATTCCAGATAATGCAAACATTCAACTAGCATATGAGTCCAAGGAAATATTATCAGTTGCTCAGACTCAGTGAAACGTTGCTTACCTCCATAGTATGCTTCTTGAGGAACTGCCCTCCCCAACCCTAAGCAGACCATCCCTAGTTATTGTCACATTCGACTTTACATTGTCATTCATAGCTATTTCCTAAAAGCATGACATAATTGTTTAATTGCATTGCAGATAACCTTGTTTATTTTATATCCTCGCCACTCCACAGATTTGTTAATAGCTCCTCTTGAGGATTTGTCTCCTTGGATACACCTTATGAACTCCTGAAACACGGCCCACAAATACTAGAGCTTCTGGTTTTCTAGCTCACGATATTATCACGGCTTCTGGTTTCCCCGTAGTCTATCTTGAAGACTGTATTTGCTGGAGAGGATGTTTATGAAGGAACACAGGCTGCCTGGAAGACTTTTGAGCTTAGCTGTTATATGCCGAAAGATCAGCATATAACAAACAATTAGGCATTTTACACTAGATTCAGGCATTTATAATGCACCAAGGAAAACACTCTAAATTACAAATCTTAGTTAAAAATAAATATGAAAACAGTTCAGCTTTAGGTATACCATTACAGTTACAGTGCCCATAGTGTGCCTACAGTTATACCTGTATTAAAGTGTTTATACTGATGTAGCTTTTTTAAATATGGGAAAGAGAATAAGCTATACTCTTATCAGGTACCTTTATGCTCTTATAGCTGCATAGATCTGGGGTGGGGGGGTTCAGCATTAATTTTGGCAGATTCAAACAGCTGCAGTCATGAAGTAGCCATTTTGCAACTGATTGCTTCTGACTACAACTCTTCCCCCATCTCAGAAAATGGTATGTTCGCCAGTCCTTTAAGTATTAATTCAGTATGTGAGTGTTTGGCTGTATCTCTAATTTCTCCTTTCTTTTTGACCCTATAAGAGTAACATAAAATAAACACCAACTGGTGCCTGGCATCCAGATTTTTAAGGGTTGGAATATGTCAAAAGTATATGCTCATAATTATCTCACAAATATTTTCCTCAATGGAGGAGCAAGCATGTTTTTACACCTTTTCCAGAAATACCACTTTTGAAAACTGTTCTTTTTTATTCTACAGTATACTCACATATTGATTTACAATATTGCAGCCTCTGTGGTGTTCTTTGACATACAGGCAGTCCCCGGGTTACGTACAAGATAGGGACTGTAGGTTTGTTCTTAAGTTGAATCTGTATGTAAGTCGGAACTGGAGTCAGCCGCTGCTGAAACTGATCAGTTTCAACAGCGGCTGAATCTGGACGCCAGTTCTGACTTACATACAGATTCAACTTAAGAAACCCATGCGTCCCCAAGTCAGCTGCTGCTGAAACTGATTAGCGGCTGATTCCAGGAAGCCTGGGGCAGAGCAACTCTGCCTCGGGCTTCCTGTAGTCAGCCGCTGGTCAGTTTCAGCAGCGGCTGACTTGGGGACGCCTGGGGCAGAGCAGCTGGGGTGCTGCTGGGTTGCTCCAGTAGCACGGCTCCTCAGCGCTATTGGAGCAACCCAGCAGCACCCCAGCTGCTCTGCCCCAGGCGTCCTGATTCAGCCGCTGCTGAAACTGACCAGCAGCGGCTGAATCAGGGTGCCTGGGGCAGAGCAGCTGGGGTGCTGCCGGGTTGGTTCCGGAGCGGCGCTGCGGGACCAACCCGGCAGCCCCCAGCTGCTCAACCCCAGGGGTAGGCAAGAAAAGCCTGCGGGCGTGCTCCAAGGCTTTGCTCCCCGTCTCCCTGCAGACCAGGGAGACGGGGAGCAAAGTCACGGAGCACGCCCACAGCGGGACAACCCGGGCATGCTTGGGCTGTCCCCCTGCGGGCGTGCTCCGTGGCTTTGCTCCCCGTCTCCCTGGTCTGCAGGGAGACGGGGAGCAAAGCCGCGGAGCACGCCCGCAGGGGGACAGTTCAAGCGCTCCCGGGCTGTCCCGCTGCGGGCGTGCTCCAAGGCTTTGCTCCCCATCTTCCTGCAGACCAGGGAGACGGGGAGCAGCTTTTCTCGCCCCGGAGGATGGGGGCGGCGGACCGCGGCGCATCTGGGAGTTCCGCCGCTCCCGTCCTCCGGGGCGAGAAAAGCCCCGTTCGTAACTGCGGATCCGACGTGAGTACAGGGGACTGCCTGTACTGATTTTTGGAGGGGAGCAGGGCAATATTTGTGTCCAAATATCCACTCGATTGCTTCATCAATGACCATATATAGACTGGCCTTAGAAAAGAATACAGCAAAGCAATTAATGCTTCTGAAAGTTACAGGTTTCCAAAGCCAAAAGGCGTCATTGTGATCAGCTAATCTAACCTCCTGTCCAGTATTACACAGACCATAGAACTTCCTCAAAATCATTCCTAGAGCAGAGCTTTTAGATAAACATCCAATCTTGACTTAAAAATGAGAATTCCACATATCCCTTAGTAAGTTGTTCCAATGGTTAATTACCCTCACTGCTAAAAATTTGCACTTATTTCTAATCTGAATTTGTCTAGGTTCAACTTCCAGTCATTTCACCTGGACAGAGCAGAAGGCCATCTCAGAAAATAATTTCCCTGCTCTTAGGTTCTAACGATCAGGTTTGCCTGTCGGTAGGATTAGTTTTCTAGAAATAGGGTGAACTGATGTCCTGTTTTTAAAGGAACAGTCTCATATTTAAGCCCTCCTCCAGGCATCCTGACTTTTTAATAACAGGCAAATGGTTCCACATTTTCTGTCTTCCACCATCAGTATTGGCAGGTTCTGTTACTGACTATTTTCTTCCTTGCCTGTCACCTCCCCGCTTCCCCCGTGGCGGTGGGTGTGCTAGGCTGGTTGCAGGGCAAACATACAGTGTGTGGGGCATAGGCGTGTGCACGGGGTGTGCCGGGTGTGCCCAGGCACACCCTAATGTTTCAAAGGGGGCGTGATTGAAGGAGTGCTGCTTCGGCACTCTGGGGAACGGACGCCGCACCGGGTTTGCCGCGCATGCACAGCTAAAACCGGCGGGTCTTAGGATCCCATGGAAAGAGGCGGTAGGGATGCAGCAATGTCACCCGGCCGCCCCATCAAGTGAGGTGAGTTTAAACCCCGGGGGGGAAGGTGGGGGGGATGCCCCAGGCAGGGGATCGGGTGCAGCGCAGCTGGCCTGGGAGATGGCTGGGGTCAGGGGTAGCGTGGCTGGCCTCGGAGAGGGGAAGGGTTGGGGTCTGGGGTAGAGTGGCTGGCCTTGGGGCCGGGGCCGGGGCCAGGGCCTAGGTCAGGGTCTGGGGCAGCATGGCTGGCCTCGGAGAGGGAAGGGGTCGGGGCAGCACGACTGATCTCAGGGAGGGGAGGGGGCCGGGGTCAGGGGCAGCGCAGCTGGCCTCAGAGGGTCGGGGGCAGCACAGCTGACCTTGGGAGGGGGAGGGGGTCGGGGGCAGTGTAGCTGGCCTTGGGAAGGGGAAGGGAGGGGAGGGGAGGGAGCCGGGGTCGGGGTCAGTATGGCTGGCCCCAGAGAGGGAGGGAGGGGGGGCCGGGGTCAGGGTTGCGGGCAGTGTGGCTGGCCCCCCTCCCCCCAGAGCTGCTTCCCATCCTCTCTTCCTCCCAGCCCCCCTCTTCCTCCCGGCCAGTCCCTGCCCCCCAGCCACTCCCTCTTCCTCCCCCCCTCAGCCCAAGATCAAGTGTGTCCTTTTTTGGGGGGAGGGTCTACCTGGCAACCCTACGAGTGGGACCCGGTGCAGGCACCAAGGGATGGAGACTGCCAGAACTTTGGGAACCAGAGACTGCGGGGTGGGGGGTTGTGGCCCAAAAGGGGCAAAGAAACTTAAGAAAGACAGAGTAGGGGGAGCACCAGAAGAGTGACAGTCAAGGCAACCCTAGAACTCCCACTTCTACACAGGATGTTTTATTTCGCAATAATGCGATTTCAAAATGGCATCCAGACACGATTATGCTAATTAAGCATGGGATATTTAAATCCCACGCTTCATTAGTAATTTCGGTACACTACATTTGCATCCCAATCCCTATCTACATTTGCTGGAAGGTGTGGGGCTTTGCGGTGGCTGGTTATTCTCAGAATCAGTCCCAGTGATGGGACATTTGTGTTACAGTCTGCTCTCCTGTGGAGGGAACAGAGTCTTCAGTGAGGGTACGTCTACACTGTGGGGGTTTTCCGGGATACCAGAGGTATCTAGATGGGGCCAAATGACGGAAAAGCCTCTTCCAGAAAAGCAATCAGAAAAAGCTACGCAATTTGTGTAGCTTTTTGTTGAAAAAACCTATAGTGTAGACCTAGCGTGAGAGAGAAGTGTATTTGAAGTTTCTCATGTTCAACTGATATTCAAAGAGGTACGGGCAGGTTTCAGCAACGTTGGTATTTGCTCACTGAGTATTAGATAAAACTTCATAAGGTAGTTAAGCTTGGCTTTGAAGGGAGGTTGTGAAATGAAGCCCTGTCACTGGAGGTTTTAAAGAACAGGTTTGGACAAACACCTATCAAGGCTAGACTTGGTGACTTTTCAGGGCCCCTTCCACATCTACATTTCCAGGAAAGTATATCTTCCAGAAAGGCATCCAGACTTGAATTGTACACCAGAGATGGAAAGTCCATTACTTTCCTTGGCAGTTTGTCCCAGTGGTTGAACATGCTATAACTGTAGTTCATCCCAGCATAGTATGATTTTACTTAAAAAAAAAAAAAAAAAAAAAAAGCAAGCTATGACCAATATCTTAAGTTTGACCTGAACTAGATTTAAAAGTAAGTGAACTATCTCCACACTAATATCAATTTATTGTCTGGGACACATCAAACATTGCTACAGACAGTGTCTGCTCTTGGAAGAACTTCAATTTTAATAACCATTTATTTGCTTGTATAAACAATAATTAGACATTACAACTGGTACAAGAACAGAAAGTTCATGCTGTTCAACAAAAATAAAATACAGTACATCCCATGCTACAACGTTAGTGCCCTATTTTGAAAAATTCTGTTTTGTTGAGTAAATTGTTTATCCCCTTTCTCTAGCTACAAGTGAGCCACACAGGTCTCCTGATCTTCTGGATTTGTCTTAGTGGTTGCTGGATACAATATGTTGTGACATACATCACAGCAAACAAAACTTATAAAGGAGCTGAGAACACTTCACTACACTGTTGATTTCATGGATGAACACAAAAGAACCGTGACTCACAATTCATTATATTCTCTTAAAGAGAAACAACATGATCCAGTAGGTAGGGTGCTGGGCTGTGATTCCAGAAACCTATATGCTATTCCTGGCGTAGCCTGGGGCAAAGCACTTTTGCCTGTGCATCTGTTTCCTCTCCCATCTTTTGTTTCCCTTGAATATTTAGATTGGAAACTCTTTGGGGAAGGATTTATCTTTTACAGTGAGCTCCTCTCTCCACTCCCCCTGTTTTGGCTGAGACCTCTGAGTGCTATTATAATGCAAATAATTATTTATGTGAGTATACAGTCTCCAGATTCAGTTAGGGTACTTCTACACAGCAATATTATTTCAAAATAACTAGTGTAATTTCAAAATAACTTAGTCCATGTCTACACAGCAGGCAGTTATGTCAAAATAATGTCAAAATATTGTCAAGTTGGATGATTTCTTAATCCAATTCCTGTAACCCTTATTGTACGAGGAGTGAGGGAAGTCGGAGGAAGAGTGCTCTATTTCAAAATGCAGGACAATGTAGCACTTTAAAGACTAACAAGATGGTTTATTAGATGATGAGCTTTCGTGGGCCAGACCCACTTCCTCAGATCAAATAGTGGAAGAAAGTAGTCACAACCATATATACCAAAGGATACAATTTAAAAAAATGAACAAATATGAAAAGGACAAATCACATTGCAGAACAGAAGGAGGATGCGGGGGGGTGGGAAGGGGGAGGAAGGAAGGTAAGTGTCTGTGAATTGCTGATATTAAAGGTAGGGAGAGTGGGATGTTTGTGAGTTAATGGTATTACAGGTGATAATTGGGGAAACTGTCTTGATAATGGGTGAGAAAGTTCAAAGACTTGTTAAGTCCTTGTCGGTAAGTGTCGAATTTTAACATGAATGACAGTTCAGAGGATTCCCTTTCAAGTGCAGATGTAAAAGGTCTTTGTAGCAGAATGCAGGTGGCTAAGTCATTTAGAGAGTGTCCTTTCTGGTTAAAGTGGCAAGAAACTGTTTTCTCTTTGTGATCTTGTCTAATATCTGTTTTGTGGGCATTAATCCTTTGGCGAATCACCTGTAATACCATTAACTCACAAACATCCCACTCTCCCTACCTTTAATATCAGCAATTCACAGACACTTACCTTCCTTCCTCCCCCTTCCCACCCCCCCGCATCCTCCTTCTGTTCTGCAATGTGATTTGTCCTTTTCATATTTGTTCATTTTTTTAAATTGTATCCTTTGGTATATATGGTTGTGACTACTTTCTTCCACTATTTGATCTGAGGAAGTGGGTCTGGCCCACGAAAGCTCATCATCTAATAAACCATCTTGTTAGTCTTTAAAGTGCTACATTGTCCTGCATTTTGCTTCAACTACCCCAGACTAACACGGCTACATTTCTATCACTATTTCAAAATAAGTGCTGTGTAGATGCTTCCAATTTCAATTGACATAACTCAGTTTGCGTAGCTTCTTTTGAGTTAAGCCCTGCTGTGTAGACACACCTTTACAGAACTGTACAGTGAGAAGTGCTGGCTTCTTTTTTCTTTTTTGAAACTATGATATGAGGAAAAAATTACATTAAATGGTTAAATTCCTGTGGAACCTGTATTCGCCAGCTGAACACTTCCCCTTCCTTTTGTTTTTAACCTTGTTTTCCTGTCAGATGCTATCCTGTCTCCTACCCCATCCCTTGTTGCCAGCTGCGTTTTTGTGGAAATGTAGCTCCATAGATTTAATGACAATGTTGCTCTGTAAATGGGACTGGAAGGGGCGTTGGTGCTGGCTAACGCAGCCAATATTCTCCAGTGTTGCTCACTAGCTCAATATGCCTGGCCTGGAATCTGAAAATATTCACTCCTATCTCCCTGATCTTGATATCCATTTTCCTGCCTTTGATGGTTACAGGAAGAATCCAACTAAAATTATACTGCAAGTGTGTGTGTGTAATAAAATGCTAGAAGAAACACCAGGATTATTTTGAGTCAATTTAACACCAATGTTTATTGAACTCTGCTGCCTGATAGCAAGAGGAAAGGCACATAAATAATAACACACTGGCTCAATAACCATAGATTGTGAAGTAAGAAATAATAATGTGTCTACAAAAGGAAAGTTTAGGGAGGGAAAATACCATTAGAAATGTTAGAGGCAACAGTAATGAAACTGGAGGCTGTTGGCAGTAAATATCTTTCAGAAGCAAAGAAAGGGAGAAAGAACTAAAGCAAAATCATTCTAGTGAAAGGAAGCACGCAAGACTTGTAATTACTATTAATATAGCATTGAAAGTGCAGACCATGTACAGATGCATCCAGGAGGGGAAAAGGAAGTGAAAAAAAAAAGGTTTGCTGATAAGGGAAGCTGACTAATGAATGGTTGAGGTGACTGAAATAATAAATGACTGCTACTGTTTAGCCTTCTGTTTCTTACTTTAGCAGCAACTTCCCTCCCCCTCCCACCTTCCCTGTTCCTTTGCTTCCCCTCCCCCCAATCTAAAATCCAAATTATGCGACACTGAAAGCATACAATTCTCATGAAAGCCCTGTGGTTAAGAGAGCATGCTGGGTGAGGGGAGGCTCAAAGTGGCTGCTGCACCTCCCATTTAAAACATCAGAAAAATTAGTGACTTAACTCTTCACTGTATTACATCAATGTTATGCTAATGTGGTGCCATGGCCTTCAATGAAGTGTTACTGTATAGTGGAAAATCAGGCTTTATACACACGGATACTTTGTATGAGCAGAGAGCAGGCGTTGGCTGGGGGGAGGGGAGGGAGAGCGGCAGTTACTTTATTTCTATATGTTCCTGCTCAATTTTATTAACTCCCCTTTGAGGGCAGAAGGGGCCAGAGGAAGGACAACCTGACACTTTCACCAGTAGCTTTTTAAAGAAATATTGGCTGGGAAAGTCCTGAGCCATTAGAGCAATGGATTATGAAAAAACCTTGTTCACTGTACCTCTGTGACTAGACCACTGGAACTTTAATTTCAAGGTCTCCCTGAAACATCAAGCATTTGTTTCATACAAGTCTTCCAGCCAATTAAAAGGCAGATTTTTCAAAGCCTTTCTGCCCATATTTGGCATCAGAGTTACTTCATTCCTCAACCTTATAGCACACACTGACTAGTCAGTAGAATAGTGATAGAAATGTAGTTTTCTTGTTTTCTTGCAGATAGGATGATGCTTTTGAAACCTTTTGTTTCAGGAAAGAAAGAAATCAGGGAAAGAGGGAAATCACACACACACACACACACATGCACGCACGCATGCGCGCACGCACACACACACACACACAAAACTCATGGGTTTTTTTGTTTTTTGTTTTTAGGCAGTGCCTTGTTCCAGATAATTTGCATTGAAATGAGAGGGATCTACATAAATATGCAGAGGTAGTTTGCAAGGGATTGGTTAAATGTGAGATTTCTAAAGACAGCTGATGCAACTAGGGCAAAGGCCTGGGTCTTGTGACAGTTGTGTCCTTTCTCTTTAAGAGTTTTGCATTTAACTAATATCTTGCAAACTACTTCTGCCTATCTATGTAGATCCCTCTCGTTTTAATGCAAATCATAGAAAATAAGCAGCCTATTCCACATTTACATTACACTTACTGGAGAGCAGGGGGACACCAAACAAATGAAAAAAGACAAAACTTCCTTCTTGCCTGGCTTCTCTCTTTCTAAATATGAGACTTCAGAAGCCTCAGCAAATCTGCAAAGATGCTGAAGCTTCCTTTATTAAAAGAGAGGTAATGTTGAGATCAAAATATGCCCTGTGATTAGTCAGTATGATATTACGTTTGTTGAACGAAGAAAGTCTGATGCCAAATATGGAAAGGGTTTCTTGCAAAACCTGCATTTTAATTGGCTGGAAGGGTTATATTAAACTAATTCTTTGTGCTTTAACATTTGTTGTGGGAAACTTTGACATTAGCCAGATTTAGCTTCATCATGTTTTGAGCAGTGGGACTGGATCCCTCTGCTGATCTCCACTGTAGTCTTGTAGGACAACAAAAAAGATACAGGTCTGTGTAAGATTTTAGTGACTTTGGTAGGCAGATGCTTCTGCTGTTTTATGGTATGCTAAGCTATGTGGGTGGTAGACAATGAGATGGAAGCTCTTTCACTATAGGTACTTCACCCCATCATCAGAGCTCTCCTTTTTTCACTTTTGTAAGTTTCCTGGTAAACTTGCAAATGGAAAAAATGGCATCAGAGAAAATGAATGCAGTGCAGCAATAATGAATAAAAACGAAATGCTTATTTAAAGCACAGAATGTGCATAGGGCTTGAATGTGCTGGGCCCATGTCAATGAATATACTAAAACAAAACTGTCAGCTGCTTTCAGGATCTAACATATATCTTAACACCGTGGTGTCCAACCATTTCTGAAGCATACTAGCAAACTAGCCACACTCAACCGGCCAAATAGCTACATGTGGCTAGTGGCTAGCATTTTGGACACTGTGGCTGTAACATATTCATATATGTTTGCTCTTCTGCTTGTGCAACCACTTTTTTTGTTATCTGAGATACACTCACACTCCATGGGATTAAATCAAAGCCTCTTGCATAACCAGGAAATGAGTTCCAAAGAGAAAGAAGATAATAAATCTAAGCCTTATTTAGTTGAACACGCCAAACCAGACATAGCTACTCCCGCACTCAGTTAAATAATCGCAAGTTTTTCCTACCAAACAAGGGATTTTTTAAAGCCCATTTAAAACCTGCCTTATCTGTAAAGATGGGCACGGCAATATTTCAGAGGGCATGGTAGGGAGAGAGCTAGACTGGGGCAAAAATGCTCATGCTCTTTTCTTCTCCTTTTGTTCTTCTCTTCCTGTAGTTTTCCTTAGACTCTAGACGAATTTGTGGCACTGGGGTCTTTTTACTAGTTTCATTTCTATAGCATTGTAAGCAGCCATGATATTGTGCCAAACAAATAACAAGCCTCTGGTCTTATGGGTATGTTCACACAGCAGCTGAGAAGTGTGATTCCCAGTGTGAGCGGACTTAAGGTAGCTTAGTTTGCACTTAGATGCTAAAAATTGTAATATGGACAAAGTAGAATGGATGGTGCTTCCGGCTAGCTCAAATGAGGGGACTGGTGGGCTTGGACTTAAGTGACTAGCCTGCCGCACAAGACTAGCCTGTACACTGCTGTTTTTAGCATCTTAGCTTGAATTGAGCTAGTGCAACTCTGCCTGCCTATACTGCAGCTCAGGCCTCCTAGCTGCTGAACCTAAGCGAATTAGCCAGAAAAGTCCCCAGGAAGATCACTGACCACTTCAGTCTTCTGTTACACCCTACATCTAGTTACAAAGAAGATTCATTTGTTGTTTACTAGTTTTCTAAATGGCCCCAATCAAGTGAGAGCCAATCATGGTGTGGTACAACAGCATTGTCCCTGCCTTAGGGTGTGTCTAGACTACTGAGTTTTGTCGACAAAAGTGGACTTTTGTCGACAAAACTATACCTGCGTCTACACTACTGCTGAGTTCTGTCAACATAACGTCGACAGAACTCAGCAGTTTTGTCGACACTGGTAAACCTCATTTTACGAGGCATAACGCCTTCTGTCAACAGAGTTCTGTCGACAGAAGGTGTTATTGCCTGTAGGGTTGCGTCTAGACTACAGGGTTTTGTCGACAAAGCAGCTTGCTTTGTCGACAAAACTGAATGTGTCTAGACACTCTATGTCGACAGAAGTTTTGTCGACAGTATCTGTCGACAAAACTTCCGTCGACAAAACCCTGTAGTCTAGACGTACCCTTAGTCAGCTTACAGAGGAAGTTAAAACAGGATGCAAAAAATAGGCATAACAAACTCCAGGACTGTGGGAGTGAGGCCAAGGTTGATATAGGGCCATCCTCACCCATATGCGGAATATGCAGCTATATAGGGCCCTTGAAAATTTGGGCCCCACTGGTTCTTAATGTTAACCCACGCAACTGGAAACCCAACTGGAGAGTATCCAGTTAACTTAGAAGTGAACAAGCCTGCCAGACCTATTAGCTGAACAATGAACGCGTGAAAGAGCCATTCATGTGTTAGTGAAGCCATTTAGCAGACATTTGGTAACCCCAGGTATATACCTCCGGTTTCTGAATGTCCTGTGTTAGTCTGCAGGACCTTAGTTTTAAAGTTGCTTTAAAATATTTCATTAGTATGTTGCTGAGGATTATAAAATCACATCTCTAAAATATTGCCCCCCCCCCCCAACTGTGGTTGGGCATAAGGGTATTGCATAATGCCCCAGAAATCCTAAGGATGGCCTGGGGTGGTAGTATTAGGAGCACTGGTTGTGCAGTATCTGAGGAAGTGGGTCTGGCCCACGAAAGCTCATCATCTAATAAACCATCTTGTTAGTCTTTAAAGTGCTACATTGTCCTGCATTTTGGTTGTGCAGTGACTGTGTAGCAGTGTGCACAATTTAGAAGGGATATTTTGTTTCAGGTGTTTTAAAGGTATACACAAATAGGCACAAATCATTAGCCTTTGTTGCCACCTGTTAATGCCAGTGCTTAAAGCATCCAGCAGCAGAACTGGTCTGGATAGCAAATACCCTGGGGAAAATTAAGGCTACATCTACTTAAGCAGAACTGAATGTTTCTTACTTTACTGTCATGGATAAGACTGGCTCGATCTGACTCAAATTGATTCTTTCATGGTGCTAGATCCATGCCCAAGTGGGACAAATGTAGCATCTACTCTGGTGGAATTTCATGGGCTCTTCCTCAGGGCTAGTAAAATAAAATCAGGAAGCAAGACTCTAGTGTTGTTTGAGCTATTTAATGCCTCACCAAGGGAGGGCAAGATTTGGCTTCCCTCAGACAAGAAGAGAAGCTCATGTTCAAGGAGCAATTTCTTGAGACTGGCGTAATTTTGCCAGTCATCATCCTGCCTTTCCTTTGCTTTGGGGGCAAGGTATTGAGAAGGGTATGATAAGGCAAGTTAGCTGTAAACTAGAACTCTCTGACATCCCTGATTCATTTTAGCCTGGGAACAGAGTTTACAATAATCTCACGGAATGAAAATAATCTTTTACCCTCATCTGAATAGACTTACTTCTGGAAGCATCAGCAACCACACAGCTGCCAATGACAGTGCCTGCCTCAGTCACTGAATGGAGATACTGAAATCGCAACCAATATTTCTACAGAAGCTCTCTGTTGTCACACATAGACTATGTGCACACTGCCTGTGTAACCATTCTCATGCTCGCTCTCATACTTACTGGTTTCAGGCAGGTTTGTACACAGCACAGCTAGGCCTCTGCTGCTGCTACCCTTGCTACCATGGCTACCCTGCTATTTATATGTGTGCTAGCTCAAGGAAGGAAATCACAAGCAGGGAAATCACACCTGTAGTTTGC
This sequence comes from Pelodiscus sinensis, assembly GCF_049634645.1. Taxonomy (NCBI): domain Eukaryota; kingdom Metazoa; phylum Chordata; order Testudines; family Trionychidae; genus Pelodiscus; species Pelodiscus sinensis. Next base: position 213,643,942 of record NC_134711.1, read on the forward strand.
AGTGTAGATGTAACCACAGAGGAGTAGGAGTGCTGGGGCAATTTTTTTACTTTCATAACTGACACAGCAAGGTGCTGGGGCTATGGACTGCCAAGCCTTGAGGCACCAGCTGAACAGTAAGCAGAGCAAGTATGAGCTGATTACCCATGGTAGTAACACATCACCATGTTACTAAGAGTTGCTGAGATTGAGTCTTAACTTCACACATTATATGGATATAACACCACTGACTTTACTGGAGTTATTCCTGATTGGCACAAGTGTAAATGACAATAGAATCAGGATTATTATTTCCAGAGAGGAGAAAAAAACTTCATGATTTGGCCACATCTTGCTGGGGGACTTGAAACTGCAAAATGCTTAGAGACCCCAGTCATAGCTACCCGGAACTGCAATGACCACACAACGCTAAATAGAATACCAGACTTACACCTGTTTCCCTGATCTGTGTTTGTAGATTGAAATCTTTTGTTTGAATTTAGTTTTATTATAGTTTAATTTGCAAAGATGGCAATTTCACTTTTACTGTCTCTGGTAACTATGATTAGCCATGTTTTTTGCATATTTCTTAGTGTGCCAAGAGCATGCATTGTACCAATTTTTTTTACACATCTCTGCATTTAATATCATGGTGCTGGGGCCTGCTGTGCCAAATGATTTTCTTTATTTAGCCAAGTTATCCACTCCTTGAAATAGGGGCCTTTTAGAAGAAATATTGATGGATCTTTATCTCTAGCAGTGCTAAAAACAATTGCTTTATAATAAACTGAACAGATGCTATGTGCAACCTTTATCTTCAGCCATAAGAAACAGGAAACCAATGTGGGTTTTCTTGCAACAACTTGACATTTATAGTTGCTTTCAGATCAACAGCTAGCGAGATTATGCAGCAATGAATACCCATGCACCACATCTCAGAGGGAGAGAATTTATCAGAGAGGCTCCTGCCTGGCTGTGGAATGCAGTAGAATGAGAGCCACTTGAGCTTTCAAATTTTCCTTTGATTTTCTTTCCACTGATTTGTCTGTTTTTATCATCCAATGGGGTGTAAAGCAAACTGCTGTAAACTAGGCAATCCTTACATTTGCAATGGATTCAAGGAAGCATCAGGATAAAGTTTTCCTAGGCTGCTCAATAGGACTCCAGACAAAACAAAACTTTTTACTCCAGTATTATCCAATAGGACTTCAAATCTTCTTTAACAAATGAAGAAAAAAATATCCTCCATCTCAGTAAATGTCTTCATCAAGAAAGAGCTAAAAATATCTGTCTAACACTTAGTCACTCTTGCTCTCTTGGCCAACCAATGGTCTGTCTCACAATTGCAGTGGTTTATTTAATATAACAGAACACGGTTGGGTGTGAGTGGGTCAGTCCAACGAGACTTGTCTGTGAAAGCAGGCTCCTGTCCAAGGAGGTCTTTTTCAGCCCTATATTCCAGTAGACAATTTTGCTTATATATTAGAGATTTCAACACTTTTAATAAATATATCTTGGTACTGAGGCATGTACAATGTGCATCAATAACTACAGTTGTAAAGAAGAGATAATTTGGGGGTGTTTAAGGATGTCTTTATTTGTGGAATGATCACATTATTCTTTTTAGAGGAAGAAAGAAATGTGTATGACGTGTAATAGAGCTAGTCACTGGATATAGGTTTTGTTCCCTGAAAAAATTGTGATGGAGATTAAAAAATCTATTTTTTCTTCAAAAGTTGCTGGGTTTCATTTAGTGGGGGGGAGAGGGGGGGGTGAACCAATACAGCTTGTTTTGGGAGCATTTTCCACAAGAACTTGAATTGTTTTGTTGAAATCTGAACCATGGACATTTCCAATTTGATATACAGTTTTTTGTTTTGTTTTTGCTTTAGAAAGGCTTTGAATTAAAAATGTTTGCCTACTCTAAAGTCTTAGATTCAAAGAGTATCTATCTGCTGAAGGCCAAGTCCTCAAAAGTGCTCAGCTCCTTAGTTGAGCTCGGCTTCCATTTACACACCAAAATAAGTAGCCCTATTTTCAGAAGAATGCAGCTCTGGATGCTGAGTTCTTCTAAAAATCTGACTTCAGCTGCGAATGTTGAGCACTTAAAAATTCTGGCCTTGAGTTCTTTTGAAAATCTGACCCCCTGTGTCAAAGGTTCTTTGCATTAAGTGATATTACAGGAATATAGTCTTGCCTCCCTGATTTTCAAAATCATAAAGCTAAGAGCTAAGTAACCAATAAACTAACCCTGCATAGCCCTCACTATCTGTCACTTGGATGTGTTTTCCTTGGAAACACCATCAAATTCTTCCCAGCTAATTGAGTGACTTGTGGGTTTTAAGTATTACAAAAATATCCGTCCATCCACCATGACAAAGACTGAAACTGATACAATAAGTATCCAAAACAGATGATATAAAGAGAGATGTTTCTTTACTCGATAATATGACTTGGTCTGTTGTTTTAGAAATGTTAAAAAGAAGCCTAATACATAAAACCTTAAATTTGATGAGCTAAAGCTAACCGCCAACACAGAGGGTTGCCAGGTGTCTGGTATTCATCCGGACAGTCCGGTATTTTCTGCTCCTGTCCGGTAAAAAAATTCAGAGAATACTGGACACCTAAAATGTCCAGTATTTTCTGAATTTTTCCCCGGCCAGGAAGCAAAAATGCTGGGCACCTGGCAACCCTACAAACAGTCTGTGCTCGGCCTCCCTCCCGCCCCCAACCTCCCTCCTGGCTCCTAACACCCTCAGCCCCCAAGGCTTCCAGCACAAAATGGCTGCTGGCCAAAAGACCTGGGGGAAGCATGGGTCTTAGTGCTCAACCGCTCCCCTGTTCCTGATGTTTTATTTTAATTTTTTTTGGCTTAGTTGGGGTCTTTTTTTTTTTTTTTTTGCTCAACAACTTTGGTCTCTCCCCCCCCCCTTTTTTCCCCCTTCAACAGAATTTTTTCCCTTTTTTGTTTTGGGAGGGGGGGGTAGTTCGGTGTTTTTGTTTCAACCATCTGGCAATCCTAAACACAATAGGCATAGATGTCACAGGTGCTGCCTAATGGTGCCTTTAAGCCCCAATTTTGCATGTACAGAAGGCGTGAGTGCACAAAATCATGAATTACTCACTGAAGAGACGGTGTGAGTAAAAGTGGGATTTCTGCCCCAGCACTCAGTGCTGCTAGAGGCAGAGTACTTCCAACTAGATGCCAAACAATCCAGGAAACAACAGACCAGTCAGTTTAACTTCTGTGCCAGGACAGATAATGGAACAGCTAATTAAGGAATTCACCTGCAAACATCTGGAAGATAATAAGTTGATAGGTAACAGCCAGCATGGATTTGTAAAGAACAAATCATGTCAAACCAAACTGATAGCTTTCTTTGATAAGAAACAAGTCTTGTGGATAAGGGAAAAGTGGTAGACATAGTATACCTAGACTTTAGTAAGGCATTTGATACAGTCTCACATGACTTTCTTATCAATAAACTATGCAAATACAACTAAGATGGGACTACTGTAAGGTAGGTACATAACTAGCTGGATAACCATTCTCAGAGAGTAGTTATTAATGGTTCACAGTCATACTAGAAGGGCATAAAAAGTGGGATTCCACAGGGATCTGTTTTGGGACTGGTTCTGTTCAATATCTTCATCAACGATTTAGATGATGGGATAGAGAGTACGATTATTATGTTTGCAGAGTATACCAAGCTAGGAGGGGTTGCAAGTGCTTTGGAGAATAGGGTCATAATTCAAAATGATCTGGACAAACTGGAGAAATGGTCTGAGGTAAATAGGATGAAGTTTAATAATGACAAATGCAAAGTGCTCCACTTAGGAAGGAACAATCCATTTCACACATGCAAAATGGGAAGTCACTGTCTAGGAAGGAGAACTGCAGAAAGGGATCTATGGGTCATAGTGGACAACAAGCTAACTATGAGTCAACAGTGTGACATTGTTACAAAAAACCAAACATGATTCTGGGATGCATTAACAGGAGTGCTGTGAGCAAGACATGAGAAGTCATTCTTCTGCTCTATTCTACACTGATTAGGCCTCTGTTGGAGTATTGTGTCCAGTTCTGGGCACCACATTTCAAGAAAGATGTGGAGAAATTGGAGAAGGTCCAGAGAAGAGCAACAAAAATGATTGGGCTGAAGGAATTGGGCTTGTTTAGTTTGGAAAAGAGAGGACTGAGAGGGGACACGAAAGAGGTTTTCAGGTGTTTAAAAGGATGGCATGGGGGGGAGGAGGGGAATTGTTCTCCTTGGCCTCTGAGGATAGGACAAGAAGCAATGAGCTTAAATTGCAGTAAGGGAGGTTTAGGTTGGACATTAGGAAAAACTTTGTAACTACCAGAGTGGTTAAAGACTGGAGTACATTGCCTAGAGAGCTTGTGGAATCTCCATCACTAGAGATATTTAAGAACAATACTACAGCCTTTGATAACACAGAGGCAGCTCTCCAGGACTTTCAGATGGGCCTTTGGTATTAGACAGTATTCCCTTTTTGTCTAAGGAGCACTACAGTGAGGTTGAATGGATGAAGAATTTTGTACTTTTGGGGTATTTTTCTCTCCAGTAAGTGCCAGAAGAACAATTCTAATCTCTAAACTACTTATGCATGCTCTTTGCAACATTTTTTGCCATGACTCCTGAGAGGAACTTCCTGTCCGCTTGCAAAGAGGAGTCAGACTCTGAATTTATTCTATGATCTTGTCTTTTCTTCCCTCTCTTCCCTAGATTTTTGCCCTTATGAAATAATAAATTCAACTTACAAAGCACTGGAGTATTCCCCAGAGAAGCACTAAGGCTGCTGTTTGTCAATATAAAACCATTTAAAATGCTTTTTAAAAATTAAAGACTGGTTTTTGAAAGCTTAACAAATGACAGTAGCTGGGGGCAGAATAGATTGGAAAAAAAAGGGGGGGAAGAGCAGAAAAGGTTATAAATATGGGGCTGCCAGAGTGTTCAAATTGCAAAAAATCTGTGGAAGAAACAGATGTATTGTAAAACTGGGAAGAGGTGGCTATACAAGTACCTCAGATTTATGCCCTCTTATATTCCCCAGTACTCCTGTCCATCTAGTCCCCAGCTGGCTTCTCACCATTGACTGTCACATTTTATGTATGCCAGACTACAAGTCTGGGGATTGCTTGAAGGTGTTTGCCTGTTTTTGTGTCGTAGTCAAGATAAGCACAGTATAAATGACTGTATTATCAAGTTTTAGGTTCACTGTTATTAGAGAAGTTTTCTCCTAATTCATCTACATATGTGATAAGGAGCATTTGCCTTATGTAATACATAGCAAATAAGATAAGTACAGAGTGAAATATTTAAAATATTTAAAATTAGCTAATTTTGCTGACATAACCCTTTCTGTGTGTGTACGTGCACATATGTGTTCTTCTTTTTTACCTCCTTCCCCCTCTGGAATGATACAAATTAGTAAAGGCTTTAGCAACTCTGAAAACAGATATGAGAACCAGTCTTGTGGTTGATTTCAGTTCCCTGTGTGCTTTATGTCTACAAACACCAAAACAGAAAATACAAATGTGATTTAGAGAGGGGGTGTATGACGGGGCACCACTGCCCTGCACTTGGGAAAGCCGCAACTGAGGGTTCCTGGAGGAAGCACCCTGGATAGATACCGGCTGGGCACTTCACAGTAGGATGGCACCCTCCGGAGAATTGGGGACAGGGGACAGAGGACAGCAGCAGCTGGCAGGATGCCAGAGACGTGGGGGGGGGCACGTACCGATGACGTCACGCGCCATGCCGGCCAGGGATATGCTGGTCGCGGCGTGATGATGGACCCTGGAAGGGCAGCGGGGATTTCAAAAGGGGAGCTGGCTGGACAGGAGGGGGGAAAGGGGAAGAAGAAGCCGGTGAGTTGTTACAAGCGGGAGAGCCCCGGGGACAGGAGGGAAGAAGAAGTAACCCAGGGCAGGGCCGTGGAACCCGTGAGCGGGTGGTTTAGGGTCTGCAACCCCATTTGCTGGGTAGGGACAATGGTTTCCTGCCCTTAGGGCCCTGGATTGGGACTTGGGAGAGAGAGTGGCCCCGAGTGCCCCTCTTCCCCACCCGGGGCTCAAATCGTTTGTAAGAAATGCAGCCTCGACGAAGGCGTTGTGTGTATATGACTGCATGTAACCTGTGGGAATACTTATAGGCAAACGGGGGTGGTGGTTACACAATAAAGGGTATCTGGGATGAATCCCAGTTCCGTGAATTAATTGGGGGCCAGAGGACCCAACCGGTGACACGTGGTGGAGAATGTGGGCATTGATCCAGCCCTGCAGGGAGGGCTAGGTAAGAACTCGAAACGTCAGGTGATCTGCCTTCAAATTTGTGTAACGAGGTTGAGTAATGGACGCCAACAAGTTTTTGGAGTGGCTGGTAGAGAGCCAAAAGCAGCAGCAGCAGCAGCAGCAACAGGCGCAAGTACTGCAACAAATAGTAGCACAATTACAAGAACAGCAGAGACAATTAGTTCATGAGATTCGAGACACGGCGATGGGGACGGATGGATCCCGGGGTGGAACAAACAGCAGCCCACGCAGTGAACAGGAAGACGGGGACGTGGGACCACAATTACCAATCTGCCTGATGTAGCTGAGACCACAAGATGATCCGGAGGCATTTCTGGTTACTTTTGAATGGGTGGCTACGGCCACAAACTGGCCCCAAAAACACTGGGCCACCCTTCTGGCGCCTTATCTCTCTGGCCCCGCACAGTTGGCATACCGAGGTATGTCCGCTAAGGACACGTTATGTTACTACAAGGTGAAAGAGGCAATTCTCGACCAGCTGGGAGTGATGCCAGAGACCCATTGGCAGCGGTTCTGAGAGGTTCGATATGACCCCTCTGAGCACCCACGAGTGGTGGCCCAGTGGGTGAAAGAAGCAGGGATGAGGTGGCTGGAACCCAAGAACAAGTCAGCATTTCAGGTAGCCGAACTGGTCATTTTAGAATAGTACATCCAGAACTCACCTCCAGAAGACCAGAAGAGGGTCCACCAACATCTATCTGAATCGTTAGAAGAAGCCATCACCTTAATGGAACATTTCGTGGCAGCTGAGGGGGCAGAGGGACGAGGGAGAATGCTGAACCTGAGCACATCCCATAAGACACCAGGGGAAGAGAGGCTGAAAACACCCCCACTGTAAGCCGAAGACCAAATAAAGGGTCACTACTGGAATGGAAATTGGTGCCCATCTGGAGTCAGCCAAAGGCCAAGAGTGAGAACTTCAATCCCCGCAGAGAAGGAAGGGCGCCGAGTCCAATGACAGAAACAGCGTTGAAAGGAGCCTGCTACCCATGCGGGCAGGAAGGGCACTTTAAGAGGGAGTGCCCCCTCATGGACTGCACCTTTGGGCAGAAGGAAGCAAAAAGAGCTTGTCGAAGTGGAGTAGACCAGGCCCAGATAATACGGGAAGTCCGGGTTAATGGGAAGCCAGTCAAAGCGGTAATAGACTCGTGGTGTGGAGAAACCATAATACGGGCAGATGTAATCAAGCCCTTCCCACCGCAGGGCCCCAGGGTATGGATGTGATGCATACATGGGGATGTTCGTTTATACCCCACTGCCAGGGTGTGGATCAAGGATGGGTGGGAGGAGGCGATATGTGAAGTAGCAGTAACCCCGAAACTTATTCAGCCTGTCCTCTTGGGACGGGATTGGCCCGGGTTCAGGTGATTGTTACGGCAATAGGGGGAAGACAGGGGAGGGCAGGACCCGAGACCCCAACAGGAAGCCTCCTTGGTGGCACAGGGAGAAGGAGTTCCAGGACTGGTGTACTGAGCGGGGGCAGATCCGGAGGGCACACCATCAATCCTCAAGTGGGAACCTGACGAGGGGAACTTCCTAACTCAACAAAGGGAGGATCCCACCCTACAGCAGGCGTGGCGGCAAGTCCAAAGTATGGAGGAATCATGAGATGAGGACACCAGGACTCCAATACAAGGACCACATTTCAAGGTACGGGGTGACCGACTATATAGGATAATCACAGAGCGGGAAGGACAAGAGGAAAGATCCCAATTGTGGAAAATCATGGAACTGGCCCATGACAATCCCTGGGCCGGGCACCTGGGATCCAATAAAACTCAACAGAGAGTCCTGCAGCGGTTTTACTGGCCAGGAGTATAGCAAGAAATTAAGAACTTTTGTGCCTCATGCCCCCAGTGCCAGCAGACATCAGGGGTAAGGGTGGCCCCCGCCCCCTTAGTTCCCCCGCCAAGGCGTTGTGTGTATATGACTGCATGTAACCTCTGGGAATAATTATAGGTAAACAGGGGTGGTGGTTACACAATAAAGGGTATCGGGGACGAATCCTGGTTCCGTGAATTAATTGGAGGCCAGTGGATCCAACCAGTGACAGGGTGTATTTGACTTATTACAACAGGCAGGTAGAAGTCCAGAATTCTGAGTTCTCTTCCCCTTAATCATTGAGGACACACCTATATTTACCAGAGGATCGACACTCTGGAGGTTGATCTTCTGGTGTTCAATTTAGCATAAATGACGTAACGAGGGAGGCACAGGGGGGAGGGGATTTGCCCCCGGGCGCCATACTAGGAGGGCACCAATTTAGTCCCACTCTGCTCCTCCTGTCATCCCTCAGTTCGCCTGCTCCTCCTCCACCCGTCAGCGGCAGTTGGAGCCTCCTCCCCGCCTCTCTGCCCTCATCCCAACCCTCCTCTATCTCCACCGATGGGTTAATGCGTGTGGGGGCCTGACCCCAAACCAGAGGAGGCAGGGGAAGATGTGGTACAAACTCCCCCCTCTCCCAGGGTTGGGCTCAGCCTTTGCCCCCAAGCGCATAACACTCTTGCTACACCTCTGTTTAGCAGGCCTACTATAGACCTGTAAATAGAGTGCTGAGGGCAGCCCCTGCTAGCATTCGGTACTCCTTGATCTGCAAGGAGGAAGGGAAGCCAACAGGAGCATTTGTTCCGATTGGCCTCCCACAGTCTGGATGCCACTAAGGTTCGGCTTAAGGTAAGCTGACTTTAGCTACACATTTTGCATAACTGGAGTTGCGTATCTTAAGCTAGCCTGCCTGATTTGGTGTAGACCAGTCCTGAGTGACCTAGCACAAGTCATTTAATCATGCTGTTAAAAGTCTTCAAATGCACTTAAGAGATTTAGGAGCTTAAGTATGTCTTATTGAAAGTCAATGGACTTGGGCTCCTAAGTGCCCAAGTTGCTTCTGAAAACAGTTTTTACACTCCTAGTTCACTTAAGATACTTTTAAAAAGTTTGCTCTTTGTCCTTTGGGGAAAATAGAAGCATAAGGGGCCAATACTACCTACCTTCCAAGAATGCTATGAGGATTAATTAATTTATAATGTAAACTTGTTTGAAAACGTCCCCTAGGAAGTACTGTGAAGCAATCTTTTCATTACACAGGAGCGTCTAATGTCATGTGTATATGTAAAACCACGTGGTGGAACAGAACTTGGGACCTTCAGAACTGAGAGCATGAGCCTATACAGTTTGAGCTAAATAGCAACTGGCTCTCAGCCAAGACTGTTGAGCAAACTCATTCTCTCTTTCTTTAAGTGCAGAGCTGTGCAATTATTTTTATAGGAGGGCTACTTCACTAATTTTGATAGTGGTCGTAGGCCAGTCTCAGAAGGGGCAGGACCTCAGCCAGAAAGCTGGTTCCCTCTAGGCACCGTGTGTGGGGGAGGAAGGAGACTTTGTGTACTCCCCCATGGGGCGGAGGAGCATGGGAGCTCTCTTCCCCCTACCACCCGGCCAGGAGCACATGGCACCCAGAGGGAACTGGCAGTTCCTTCTGGTGTCATGTGCCCCTGGCGAGGGGAGGAGACTTTGCGTGCTCCCCTGCCCCCAGTCTCCAAATGGCCTGTGGGTGGGAAAGCACACGAGGTCTCTCCCCACCCTGCCGTCCTGCCCTGCTGTGGCACGCGACTCCTAGAGGAAATCGCCAGCCTTTTGAATAGCTGGCAGATCCCTCTTGTGGGGAGGAGACTTTGCATGTTTCCCACACCATCTGGGTCTCAATTGGCCTGGGGGCAGGGGTGTGGAGGGCAGGCCGTGGGCCAGATGAAACAGCTTAGTGGGCCAGATCCTGCCTCCGAGCTATATCTTGCCCACCCCTGTTTAAGTGGTCCAAGTGCCACACCCAGTAGGTCTCTGGGTTACATACAGACTGCAGAAGCTGTTATGCACTCTTATTCTGGTTTCGAGGCTAGGGATGTTAAATATCGGTTCATTGGATAGTCGAGTAACCTCATGAATTCTTATCGGTTAGTCGTCTATTCTATAGTCCCGGTGGTGGGGCCGGCAGCCAGTGTGCTCTGGCCCCACTCCAGAAGAGCCCCCTGCCACTCTGTGCTGCTGCATCTCTATCAGAGGCAGCATCATGGGGTATCAGGCAGGAGCTGGTCTGCGAGGGGAGCCAGTTTAAAAACCAGCTCCCACCATGAGACCTGGCACGAGCTGGAACTGAGCTAGGCTGCCTGCCTGCCCAGCTCCTAATACACTTTAAATGCAGAGCTGCAGGCCCTGGACCTGGCGTGGTCTGCCCGACCAGCTCCTAATACATTTTAAATGCAGAGATATAGCAGGGGTAGGTTCCAGAACCATCACAAGCCAGGACTGAGCTGGGCTGCTGGCCAGCCTGCTAAAAAATTTACTGGCAAGGGTGGGGAGGGAAATGCATGTAGTCTATAGCATTAACCTATAAGCTTTTGCTTATCGGTTAATGGGTTAATTGGCTACACTATTACATCCCTATTCGAGGCTGAATAGAAAATAATATATAACCAGTTTAATAAAGAAATGCTAAAATGCTGTTCCTATTAAAGCAGATGGTGAAAGAGTGGAAGCAGAATAAGGGTGAGTTTGCTAATTTTCAATATAAAGCATTAGAACCTAACTACTCACTTGATCTTATCTCTCTTTTAAAAAAATATAAAGCAGTTAAATGTAATTGCCATATTAATTACCAAAGGACTAGAAGTAACACAAGTACATTTTATTATTATTTCATCACTATACTAGCTACATAATTTCTTCCTTCTCGGTGTTTGATATATTTAAACATAGAAGAAAAATTGCCTTGAAGGGCTGCTTATTGGGCATTTAGTTAGCCATTCCTTTTTCAAGACCATGTTTTAAATACTATATTGTAAAGGTAGGAAGGTTAAACCAAAAGTATCATGAAGAATATTGATGACATATTTTCACCATTGGAGACTGAGCATATTTAATTTCACTAAAGCTTTTCTGCAGGTGTGGTTTCCCATGGGGATTGAACTGAACCAATGGACCATGTAGTCTCAGGTTAGCTTTCCTCATTCCCACATATGATTATTTTTATTTATATCTTCATAGATTCCGGGTGAGCAAGGAGGCACAAGTGCCAGTTAGTAGCTCTGAAATGGTTTTCTTTGAAAATTAAAATTGGATTCTCGTGCACATTTCACAGCCTGGTCAAACAAATGGAGAAGCTTTATGGTGTTTCCCGTCTAAGTAATTAATGCTGTAGTTTAGTTCACCATTATGATAGTTCAGGATAACAGACATTATTGGCATCATTCTTTCTTTGAAGCAAAAGTCATTCATTCATCCACAAGGGCTCAGAAGAGAGGAAAAAGGTTTTCCTGTGGCCAAACTTGCATAGGAACTGCAGGACAAGATCAGTCCAATTTTCCATCTAGCCAAGTATCTTTATAGTGGCCAATGCCAGATGCTTCAGAAGAAGGTGTAAAATACTCGTAATCCGCAATTTTATGCATGAATAAACCTAAGGGACATCCTGCCTGTTTTCCCATGCAGTTTCTAATTCTTATCAGGTTCAATTTCCACAGTCATTAAAGGTTCCCTTGTATCTAAACCAGACGGTGGAATCGCAATTTCTAACCAGCTAAATATAGGCAGTTATTACAGCAATAAAAAAAACAATAAAGGCTAGATCACAGAACAAATTTAGGACAATGGTTTTGCAATTCTTTTTTTAAAAAATTGGGTTTGATTTCTTGGCTGTCTCTCTCATTCCTGGAGTTGGGAGTATGTAGAAATCAAGAGAGCACAGGAAATGGCAATTTTCTATAGTTTTTCCAGGCAATCACGAAGTTATCGTTTCTCTGTATTTTTTCAAAGACACTAAGAATTTACAAGGGAAAAGATTAAGCGCAAGAGGGAGAGTTGTGTATTGTGGAAATGGTTAGTATGTTGCCTGTGCTAACTGTATTGCTGTGCATACCCAATGTTGGAGTTTAGAGGCAACCAGAATTATAGGCTAAGATTTTTCAAAAATGTTTGGTACTTCCATTTTTAAGGTGTATGAAAGAGTCTTATAAAACAACGAATAGTCTTGCAGCACCTTAGAGACTAACAAAACATGTAGGTGGTATCATGAGCTTTCATGGGCACAGCCCCCTTCTTCAGATTAATGGAGTTATTAAAGGTCTAGTTTCTAATTAAAGGAGTCTGTCTTTCAAAGCACTTACTTTCTACAAATCAGATCCCTTTAATGAATGTCAGACTGGTCACCCAAAAACTGATGCACCCCAAGTTATCTAGGCCTGTCTATATTATTGTGACAGCTACAAAGCTTTATTGTAGCTAGATACAAAATAGCACAAGTCAAGATAAAATCATTCCATAGGAGGGAGTGAGGGGAGTGAGAGGAATGATTGATAGATTTATGATTCAGAAAAGGTTCCATAACATAAAAAGGAGAGGAAAATACAGATATACGGAACATCAGCCAAATATAGTATCAAGTACATGCAGCGACTGTTCAGTGCTGAATGGAAACAGTTATATCACTTGGAACATTGATGGTTATCCAATTTTGTTTTTCATTTAATCTCATTTGTTTTTCATATAATATGTATTCAGTGTCTAATGTTAGAGTGTGAAGACTTTTTGTGCTTCCCTGCTAGCAGGAAGGGGTTCAAATACCATACCCATGGTTTGGAGAGGTGAATTATGGCTCATGAGGGAATTTCTTCTGGAGGAGAGCAGACAGCTCTTTCATTGAAGGACAGAGGCAGCTTACAGTCCATGCCTGATACCTATGACAAAGATTGCCCAGTTAAATACGGAAGAAAGGAATAAGTGTTGCTAATATTTCGAAGGTGAAACACTAAACAGGGATATAAAACCAAACATTTTAAAATAAAAATGCTCATACATCTATATGCCATCATGGGGAATGGGTGTGTTGGCGATGAAAAGGGCATAAACGTAACTTTAAAAAAAAAAAAAAAAAAGGCCAGTACCACAGGCTGGAGCCCATTGAAGTAATGGTAAAACTGCTATTGATTTCAATGGGGCAGGATCAAGTGTAACCAGCTTTACATAATGCACCCTTCATTCAGATTGCTCTGCAAAGCCAGCAAAACTCAGTCTATTTCCGTAATGATCTAAAAATGATCGAAACCCAGATGTGCACAACAGCTGAAGGTCAGTTTAAGGTATGTAATTCCAGCTATGTAAAAAACATAGCTGGACCCAACATACCTTAACTTCAGATGAGGTTCGGCGCTGCCCTCACAGCAGGATGTTGACAGGAGAAATGCTTCTGTTGACTCCCCTTACTCCTCATGAGGAGTAGGAATTCTGGCATCGATGAGAGAACCATCAGCATTTGATTTAGCAAGTTTTTACTAGACCTGCTAAATTGAACTTCGGTGGATCGACCACCAGAGCATTGATCTTCCAGGAAGTGAAGACATGGTCTCAAGACTGTAAGGTCTTCAGAACAAGAACTATCTCTTTTTACATGTTTGTACAGTGTTTCGCACCTTGGAAACAGGAATAATCATTATTCCGCTTTACTGTAATGTGGAAGTCTCACTGAAGGCAAAGGCATAGCATGTGCAGTATCAAAATACCAACCGCTTAGAAGCAGGCACCATCTTCACCATCTTCCATAGCAAAAGTATTGAAAGCATCTTTCATTTTGAATGAGTGGGCATTTCACACACCCTCATAGACTAACTATAGGAAGGGAAGTGGAAAGGAATAAGGATCCCCACACAGTTAGACGACAGAATATCATTGCTGCAGTTTTTCTCCAGAAAACATCAGGGCTGTTTCAACCTACACTATATTTAAAATTTACGTAGCTACTGCAGGCAGCTGTGCCAGAAGATGAACAATGGAATTGTTATTAAATGTGCTGTAAATCATGCTGGCTGTGTCTAGACTGGCATGATTTTCCACAAATGCTTTTAACGGAAAAGTTTTTCTGTTAAAAGCATTTGCAGAAAAGAGCGTCTAGATTGGCATGGACACTTTTGCGCAAAAGCACTTTTTGCGGAAAAGTGTCCATGCCAATCTAGACACGGTTTTGTGCAAGAAAGCCCCGATCGCCATTTTCACCATCGGGGCTTTTTTGCACAAAACAGTTTTTACCTGTCTACACTGGCCCTCTTGCGCAAAAGCATTTGCACAAGGGGGCTTATCCCTGAGTGGGAGCATCATAGTATTTGCGCAAGAACACTAACAATCTTACATTAGATCGTCAGTGTTCTTGCGCAAATTCAAGCGGCCAGTGTAGACAGCTGGCAAGTTTTTCCGCAAAAGCGCCAGTCTAGACGCAGCCATTTTATTTTGCTTGCTGCTTAGAGGGTAATTAAAATTAATTTAAATGGAAAATAAATGGAAAGCAAAAATTGAATTTTCATGCAGCAAAACAAGTTAATAATATAACTGTCTCTTGGACCCGTGGTGGAAAGTTCCATTTTGTTTCTTTATGGGGCTTCCAATGTAAATGCCCCTGAGTCTAGTGAACCATGTTGTATATGCAGCTTGACCCAACAATCTTCTGTCAGCTCTCAATGAAACAGGGTCAGTCTCACGTCTAGAAGCTCTATTTATGTGAATACATTTCGGGAGCTGTTCCTAGCAAAAGAGCTTATGATATCAAGCTGCATAAACTCAAAATGAACTCTGATGGCATCTGCGTAAACCACACTAGAGAGTGTGCCCTCCTCTTGGGGTATGGGGCTAATTTCTCAGCGACATTAGTGTTTCACTCCTTACTGCTCAGCTACTCAATCATGATGAATCCCAGTAGGGCCTGCAAGCTTCCACATGGAACAGTCTGAGGGGACACATCTACAGTATGGGCACCTCAGCTGTGCAGCTGCAGCACTGAAGCTGTGTCACTGTTGTATGGAGGTTAGTTTTGCTTAACTATGGGCCTTAAGGTTGTGATTTGTTTTTTACAACCATGGATGACATAGCTAGGTCAATCTAAATTTTTAAGTGTAGACCAGGTCCGAGGCAAGTAATACACACCTTGTGCAAAAAATGGAGATAGCATTTATCACTAGTAAATCTGTTTTCTGTTAGGCTAAATTAAAAATCAACCTGGTACGGGCCGAAGCAAACCAGTGTTGAGCATCATTTTCTTTCAGCTTTAGGTTAACCTAAGGTTGGGCCTAAAGAAAACCCCAGACCTGAGCAAAGCTGACCTCTGGGAAAGAGTTGTACTTCATGAAAGAAAATGAAACAAGGTTGAAAAGGGATTCATGCAACTTTCTCCAAATGAAGACAAGTTGAAGGAAGATGACTCTTGCAATGACTATGGATGGAAGATGACCAAAGACTCAGCATGTGGCCTGGATACCAGTAGACTTCAGAATGGCCACTATACATGACAGCCTAGTGTACGATCATGTGTTTCAGAAGAAGGTGAAGAGGAAAGTTGCAAGAAAGAAAAAGATTATGTAACTAGCAAGGCATTTAATTAGAAAAAAAATAGAATAAAATTCAGTCCTTGATGTTATTCAGTCAGACCTTCCACAACAAAGTAAAACTAACATTTGTCCTTGGGTTTGAATCTGGTGCTGAGGTAAAAGATAGGATTTGGGCTCCTAAATCATTCAGCTTTGTGTATTCTTTTGCCCTGCTTGCCTTGCCAAAGCAGAATAGTAGGCATATTCTCAATAACTGAACTTTGCAGACACACATATGAAATTGTACTTATTGCTCTTCTTTGCATTTTAGACATTCTAACATAATAAGGCTTGCTTTAATTTAAGGTTGTGAAAGAATTAGTCACTAGTAATTTAGATGACTGGATTATATTGTATATCTTATGTAGACTATTTTATCATCTTTCTTAACAGTTAACCCTCTTATCAGTTCCTCTTTTGTCTTCCTTCCATGTTTGTGACACCACACTGCAGTGTTTCATCATAAGTTAAAGACTAAATGTTTTCTTCTGTTTTCCAATTCTTTAACCATCCCCACAAACTAAAGTATTTGGCAAACCCCAATCACGTTCCATTCATGGGAAATATTTTACTGCTAGATCCCCTGTCTAATATGCAGTGAGTGTCCTGAGACTGCTACTTAAATTACACCACATATCGTCATGTCACCATTGCCTTGTCTTCTCTCATTTGTTTTTTTCCACCTGTTATCTCATCATACACCAGTGGCCACCAACCAGTAGACCAGAATCTACTGGTAGATCTTGGAGCCTTCGACAGGTGATCCTGACTGGTTTGGCCAGGAGGCTATCAAGTGCGGGCACTTCAGCTGCCCTTCCCTCCACTGCTGTGTATCTCCTGCCTTTTGCCTTGGAGCTGGCCCCTCAGGAGCCTCCTGCTTTCTGTGCAGGGCAGGGGAGGGAGGAGAGGGGTGCTGATGCCAGGATACCCCCTTCTCCTGCTTTGTATTCTATCTCCACAGAGCAGAGAGGGGGCACAATAAGACTTGGGCAGGGGAGAGTTTGCTGGCTGCTTTTGGGAGTGGTGCAGGGCCAGGAAAGGAGTGAACCTGCCCTAGCCCCACTGCACCACCACCCAGAAGCTACCTGAGGTAAGCAGTGCTCAGCTGGAGCCCACAACCCTATTCCAATCATGATCCCCTCTTGCATCCCAAACTCCTGCCCTAGTCCCAAGCACCCCTGCATCCAAATGCCCGTCCAGAGCCTGCACCTAGGACCCCCTCTGATACCCCAACTACCAGCTCCAAGCTCAGCTCAGAGTCCCTCTCGCACTCCAAATCCCTTAATCCAAGACCAGAGCCTGCACCCAAACCCTCTGCCCCAGCCTCGTGAAAGTGAGTGAGAATGGGGGAGGGAGGAAGGATGGAGTGAGCAGGGGCGGGGCCTCGCAGAAGGGGCATGAAGAAGGCAGGGTAAGGGTTTTGGGATTTGAGGTAGATCTTGGATTGCAAAAAGTGATCTCATGCTTAAAAACGTTGGAGTCCGCTCATACACTGTAAACTTTTTGTTGCAACATTTGTCTTTTTTTCCCAATAAATTAATATTGTAACAATTGGATTGAACTTTGAACAGGAGCAGGCAGAAGTGTTTGAGGGGCCAGGGCAAAATCTGTTGTGACAAATGGGCAGCTGGATCAAGCCTGAGTGACCCATGTGCTCGGTTGCAACATCACTCAGTTCAGGAGCCCTCTCAAATGGGGGTCCTGGGGCAAACTGACCCTTTTGTCCTCTCTCCTTTCAGATGGCCCTGAGTTTGAGCATTTCATCCTGGAGAGAATTCTGCAAAGTGTAACCAATGTGACTAAGGGACTGGTATCACTGACATCGGAGGAAAGATTAAAAAGCACAAAATTATGTAGTTAGCCAGACAGTGACTAAGGGAACCCCTGGTAATAGTCTACAAGCATTTAAAGAGTGCAAACACAGCCCAGAGAGAGGGAAAACTCTTCAGACTGTTCATCACAGACGATTTGGGGAGGAGCAGTGCCAGGGTACAGGAAGATAGCCATCACTACTGCTCCAGTGGTATGTACCCACTCCATCACCCAGAACCTTCTTTGCTGGGTCCACTACTCTGAAGTGTGATCTTCTGTTGTGTAGTAATGCTGCTTTGCCAACAAAGGGAGATATGAGATTAATATTTATTTACCTACCTGCCCTGACACACTGTTCCTCCAATCAAGGGTCTGAAAGTATCATGTATTGTTCTCCTGCTGTCTTCTGCCATTTCTCTGCTATGTCACCTCATTTACATAAATTCTCCTGCTCCTGAGCAGCTCAATTTGTTTTGACAAACGCTTTTCTATTTGTCTTTGGATTCATTATTTCCCCTGTTTCTGAACTAGGTAATCTCAGCCTGACTGCAAAAGCAGTCGCCAGCCCTGTTGGAGCCTCAATTAAAAGCAATGGGCACAAAATAAAAGGATTTTCTACTGTCTCATCTCTACCAGCCTTAGATAGCTGTCTAGTGCATGGCTTCTTTCATTTGAAAAAGAACAGGGAAGAAATCACCTTGATTTGCAGCTCTGGGATAGGGAATGGCAAAACATACCAGTTGGAGGAATCTTTTGTGCTTTTGGAAACCTGGCACAAAAAATACAACATTTTGAGCACAGGATGTGTGTGTAGGGGGTGGGGAGGAGGTAGGAGAAATGAGCTCTTTCCACTAAAAACTACCAATCATGTTGACATTCCTCTGCATTATCATTTCAGCTGAAATGATTGAAGCTGAAAGGTTATTATGCTTTTTCCTTGGCAGCTCCTTGGTGCATTTGCAGGGAGGTGAGCTAAATGTTTTTCAAAGGTTTACTTCAGCCTGCACTCCCCATCCTCTTGACAAGTGAGGAAACTGTAAAGAAAAGAGAGGAGTCACAAGGAAATGTTCAGGTCTCTGCTAAGAATTTCTGCACTGCGTTGGAACCGAGTAGCTTAATAGGGTCTATCTGAGGTAACCTTGATTCTTAAAATCATGATGATTTGTGATTGGAAAGGCTCATTATGCAACTAGTGGATTTTCTGTAACTTGAAGTATTTTAATCAATATTTGAGGACTTCAGTAACTCAGCCAAAGGTTATGGGTCTATTGCATGCAGTGCTTTTTTTGTGATGGTACTGCCCGGCATGTAGTACCGACACCTCCAGATGCACTACCAGCACCTCCTATCAGAGCTCAATAACTTTTCCCCTGGAGTACTGGCACCTTTTTTTTTTTTTAACAAAAAAAGCAGGTGTCCTGTTTTGAACTGAACAGTCCAGTATTTGAGCTTTCTGTTCGGGAAACAAATTGAGAAAATATAAATGTCCGGTATTTTCTAAATAAGATGTAATGTACATTGTGATGTAATGTCAAATATGTCCAGTATTTTTGTTGAACCCATCTGGCAACTCTATGCATGAGTGGGCAGGTGAGGTTCTGTGGCCTGCACTGTGCACAAGGTCAGACTCGATGATCATAATGATCCTAATCTGTGAGTATGATCTAGACCTTCTCCCCCAGCACAATTGTTCCATGCAATATATTTCCTATTGTTTTTTTACCTAGTTTAAATGCTCCAAAGATGGGGAAGACTTCCACCACCACTATTGGAAAATTATTCCCAGTATTATAGAATGCACTGTTGGGAAGATCTTCTTGATATTAAACCTAACTTTTTCTTTCGTTAAATTTCATTCCAATGTCTCCCCTGACGTGTACCACACCAAGTAATTTCTCTTCCTCCTTTCTGAGCTACGTGCTGATCCTTTATTCACACTTAGAATCAGCTTACTCTAGGACTAGTCCCATTGGAGTGGCCCCTTCCTGAACCCAGGAGGCCTGTGATCCTCAGTGCGATTCCTTTCCTGAGCCCCATAGACTATGTAGGTGGCGCTTGCTGCAAACCTGTGTGCCATAGACTGGACTGGGACTGCTGCTTGCCTGACTGCAGGCCACAGGCCTAACTGTTGACTGTCTCTATAGACCAGGGAAATAGACTACTACAGCTTTGCCTAATTGCAGGCCTGAGGCCCAATTGTTGGCTGCCCTGCCCTACTTACAGGTTGGGGAAATTGCCTTAGATTGCAAGCCTTAGCCATAACTGGCAGATGACACAACACACACCCCTAAGGGCTGTGTGAATAGACAGCTGCAGCTTGCCCTGGTCACCAGCCAGAGCCCAGACTGCACAGCCCACCCTGCTTGAGGGATAGGCTCCCTTGTGAATTGCTATTTCCCCCACTCTAGTTGGCTGTGTCTAGACTGGCAAGTTTTTCCGCAAAATCAGTTGCTTTTGCGGAAAAACTTGCCAGCTGTCTACACTGGCCACTTGAATTTCCGCAAGAACACTGACTTCCTACTGTAAGAAATCAGTGCTTCTTGTGGAAATACTGTGCTGCTCCTGTTCGGGCAAAAGCCCTCTTGCGCAAATCATTTGCACAAGAGGGCCAGTGTAGACAAGTAAAAACTGTTTTGCGCAAAAAAGCCCCGATGGCTAAAATGGCGATCGGGGCTTTTTTGAGCAAAAGCGCGTCTAGATTGTGCTTTTGCGGAAAAGCATCCGTGCCAATCTAGACGCTCTTTTCTGCAAATGCTTTTAACGGAAAACTTTTCCGTTAAAAGCATTTGCAGAAAATCATGCCAGTCTAGACGTAGCCGTTGTGTTTAGAGAAAGCTCTAGAAGATCCAAGTTCTGAGTAGGTATGGGCCTACTCTCCCCTTCTCTTCCCATCCTCCATCATATCCTACACTCACCCTTAATGTTTCCATCATTCAGATAGTTGCAGATGCCCTTTTTTAGTCATTGCTTAGCCAAGAAGCACATATTTAGTCCCTCCAATCTCTTCTAATAAGGCACTCCCTCATGCTCATTCATCATTGTTAATACTCAAGAATTACAAGCAAAATCTTGGTGAATCCTGGTGTACATAAATATCCTTGAGAACAATCACACTGAAAATGCTATAATGGCAGTTATGGAAAAGTGGTCTTATTATTTATGTGGTAGATTTGTCTGACAGATAAGAATATTAGTGGCTAATTAGATCACCTAATCAGAGAACATGGATGATATCATGCAGCATGAACAGTGACTATCTGTAGAATCAATTTGTTCTGAGATCCCCTGCATACAGAAAAAGCATATATTAATCAGATGTTGAATTATCTATTATAATTAAGTCAGATATAGTTTTCTATCCTTTTCTGCAATGCACTAACCAGTTTTGGGCACCTTAGCACTGGGATGATGTAGAAAAGTCAGATAAGATCCTTCCATTTCCCTGCTCAATCTTATGATGCCTCAATAAATGCAACCCAAAACTGCACTGTTCTTTGTTTTCCCCCTGTCATTTTAAACAGCAAACTCATATCCAATTTTCAGTCCACTGACACCCTGGGCCTCTGCATTATTATTTCCACGGTTTTGTCTTTCTTTATATCTAGACCATGGCGCAGCCCGTGGATGGGGTTCAGCTATTGAGTGATGGTTGTGTAACCCACACACCTACTGGGTGTGGTTCACGTCCCATGAGGTGGCACTTAGACCATATACAGAGAGAAAGAATGTGTGTGCTCTGCAGCCTTAGCTGAGTGTCAGCTGTCTTTTAGTTCTGGCTGCAGAGGCTTATGCACTAAGCTCCACAGATCCCAGGTTTGGTTCTGCCTGTTGGTGTAACGCTTGCCAGTGATATTTTCACTGCCTGTTAAAACTGTATGCTAACCACAGTATTTAGAATGATTTCTGAGAAGAGAAAAAAAATATGACAGAGATATTGCCCAAAATGCTGGTGGTGGGCACTTTTCTAGGGTCAACACAACACTAGAACCCATCTTGGGTCACAACGAACTGTTGCTTCCAATTAAAAATCTTGTAAGAGAGGGCATATTCCCAAAGCCATGCATCCTTTTAGTACCGGGGGAGGAAATCTTTTTTGGGCTGAGGGCTGCTGACCCCCAGCAGTCAGTCGGGGGCTGCACATAAGTGAGAAGGAAAAAACAGAAAACCAAGCTTTCACTGACATGGCACACTCCCCGTTTCCCCTCATACACCAGAGCCTAGTGGGGCCAGGCTAGTAGTTTTTGTGTGCTCCAGCTGCGGGGGGATGGTGGGGAGGCTGGAGCACCAGCACAGGCTCTCCAATGCTGAGGGGAAGCCCCGAGCCTCAGGGGCCAGATCGAGGCAAGCTGGGGGCCACATCAGGCCCCATATAGTGGCCACCTGTGCTACTCTGTTGTTTGTTTAGCACGCTAGCTGAAGCAGGAAGCAAGATTCCAGTGACCATGCAGGTGTACTCCTAAAGGGCAGCTAGAAGGTTACATTTCTCCTGTTTGCAACAAGGGAACGGAGTGTCAGGGAACGGACTGTGAAAATGGGCAGAGGATAATGCTCTATGTAGTTAAGAAGGTGGTTTTCACAGATCCACCCAACAAGAAGCATGATGGCTCATCCCTTCCCAGTGCCAACGGGGCCACCACTCTCATCCCGGAGCACTCTAAAAGAGAGGCAGGGTGGTGAGGTAATAGCTTGTATTGGACCAGGTTGGCCCAGTAAAAACTATTACATCAGCCACCATGTGTCTCTCATATCTTGAGACCAACAAGGCTACAACTCCACTGCACAAGAGGAAGCTCCTGGCCAGGCATTTTGCCAATTAACTGTGGGGCTGCATTGTGACCCTGCTGAGGGAGGAAATAAATCCTAGAGGAGCAGCTGATGCTGCTCTGAGCAGCATTAACTAATCCCAGGTTATTATGTGAGCTTCAATATGCAAGGGAAAGGGAACAGACCAAGTAGAGCTGCTGTTATCTGGCTCCTTGCCAGCTCCTCCTCTTCTATGCAACCTGTCAGCTGCACAGATATTCTGCAAAGGCAGGGAAATATCCCACTTAGTTGTCCTTCCCTGCCACATGGTCCCTCCATGAGATTTTGTGTGTCCAGTTTGGCTCTCCTCCATATAGTCATGACTGGGTAGCCGAGGAGTTCTTTCAGTAATGTTAATACAGGAGACTACATTCGGAGTCCTGGCACTTTCTCTGTTGAAAAAGAACAAAGAACATCTTTCACACAGTGGAACAGTTGCTTTATTTATGTAAGATTTACCCCTCTCCCCCCAATAATAATAAAATGCTAATTAAAACCCCATTTAAAGCTTTTCAAAGTTCATATCAGCAATACATTGGTATGCCATAGAAGCTGTTAAAAAGTTTGTAAGTCCCAGTGACCTCAGATCTATCTTTGGGCAAGTGTTATTTCAGACTGCTGTGATTATTAGCCAATGTTGACTGTTCAGTGACCATCAGTAAGGCTCTGCAAAAATTCCTCCAGTAGTAGCCTAGATTGGAGTAGTTAGATGGTAGAATAACACCTTTTCATAAGTCCACAAAACAATGATACTGATAAATATAAAACAAACAACAAATAGTCTAGTAGCACCTTAAAGACTAACAAAAATATGTTTATGGAATCTCAATAAAGTTTCTGATTTTTAACTGGTTTCAACCACATCTGTTATCAAGAAAACAAAGAAAACTGGCAGAAGCATGTATAAGTATTTCTACTGTTTCCATACAATGGTGATGTGACTCACTGAAAGCCATGAGGGCTGGCATGTCCTGGGGGGAGGGAAAGATTATAATGTTGTCATAAAACTGACAGATCTTTTTAAAGGCCATGCCCACAATACCACTTCATAGCTGAAAGGATGAATTTTTGATGCTGCTCTATTCCACTAAATCCATTTAACCTCCACAAGCAGTAAAGAAGGAAACCCCGTTCCCTCAGCATCTCCCCTCATGCACACAACAGCTTTGGGAAACAAACTACATCTGCTCACTCCCAGATGAATATAAATGAACACACATTTGCTACTGAAACTTGCAGTTACTTCTGTAAGTATGTAGCAATAATCCTCAGATGGAACTCCCCTCCCCCATCACGCACATCATTTGGAGGCTCAGTTTTGTTCATAAGAGTGTTCTTGGGCAAGAATGTTGATTGATAGCAAATGCATAGCAAATTGGAATGGGCTGATTTCTTAACTCTGCACACCAAACTAAAGAAGTAGATAAATCAGTGCAAGTATGAGGCCTCTTTATTTTCTTTTTACTCTCCCCAATTCCTTCTCTAATTCCTGTCTGGTATTGAATCTCCACCAAGCTAGAAATCAGTCAGGAAGCTTGTTCACTATATTCCCTCTTGGGATAATAGCAAGGATCAGACAGGATTGCCATTTGCTTTATAAAACAGAGGCACTAGTGCTGGTATGGGACAGCTGGGAAGTGCTTGTCAGGTCCTTTGCATTATCAAATGGCACTCAGCTGGAAGTTTGGAATTCATAGACACTAGAAGAGAACCACATGTGTATGAATTTTAAAAACAGTCTACTTGCTAGGGAAAAATTATTCTGCAACAATTGCACAGTTTTGCCTCTCACTGGAAGAAAAGGTAATCCCAGTGGCGTGTTAAAAACTGAAGAAACCAAACTCCTTGCTCAGACTGTTCAGAATCTCAGTATAGATGTTGCTGCCTTTTTGAGCATTTTGCATTGGCTGCAAAGTACGTTGCACGTACAATATTTTAAAAAGATTAAGTGTAAATAAAAAATGAGAGATAAGCAGAAATCTGAAATTCTCATTGGCTAAAAGCAGACCTTAAATTGCCACTAATTCCTGGTAGAGTAATTACACAGCTCTAGCAGCCTGGGATTTAGTTTAAACACACACTGAATAAAAATATGCTGCTTGGATTTAAAGGAACAGTTTATAATGATGTGCTGTTGGTCACTAGTCCAGACAAGCACCTTTCTGTTAATCTTAAAATACTGACTTTTAACTCTGAGGTGACGGCCAATGCATCAAATCCATTTAGAAAGACTTTCAGAGGGGATGCCACTTCATGAATGCATATATCTGGATTCTTACTACTAGGGGGTCACGGCCAGAGTATATGACAACACTGTAGATGATTACCCCCTTGAATCCAAACTAATGAATGAATTGGAGGAGTCTTCCACTTATCTGACTCTCATGCAACGAGTCTTAGCTATTCTTGTCATCTGTAACAGCCACATCCCATACTGGATTTTAGTCTTTACCTGATATGGAGCACCAGTGCTCACCTGTTAGTGGTCTAGAAACATTTTAATTGCTGTGAAATTTGCCCAATTATATGACCTGGTTCCTTCTTACAAAGAAAGGGAATGCAGCAACAATATCTGTGGACTCCTCCTTTTAGAAATGGTCTACTACCCTTAAAATTCAGATCAACCTAGCTCTTTTGCTCAAAAATGTGAAAAGTCCACAGGTCAGGGGCACAGTAGTTCAGCCAACTTGACTCCTGGGCTATGTCTACACTGGCGGGATTTGGGGCCAGAAATACGCAAATGAGGCTAAGTGTGGAATATCGCTGAGCCTCATTTGCATATCTGATGAGCTGCCATTTTGCGGAAGAGGCTCTTGCGCCAGAAGGAGCGTCTACACTGCCCCTTCTTGCACAAGAAAAACCCTTTTGCGCAGTGCCACTACACTTATTATTTTCAGGAACAACGGCATTGCACTATCTACACTAAACATCTACACTATCGCATTACAGCAGTGTTGTTGTAGCTGTGCCACAGTAGTGCCCATAGTCCAGACATACCCTTATGATCCTTCCCTTCTTTTATGTCTAGAGTGCAGCACTGTTATCCCGGAAAAGCAATGCCACGTCCAAGGTATGTGTCTGCTTTTCCAAAAAAAATCAGAAAAGCAGATGCGTTCTTTTGCCATCCTTGTAAAAACTCGTTGTACGAGAAAGAAGGAACGGCTTGAAAGAGCAGGTATTTCTGAAATTTGGTGCTGGGTAGACGTGCCAAATTTTGGAAAAGCCTCTTTTGACAGAAAAGCGGAAGAAGATACACAAATTGCGGTTCGCAATTTGCGTATCTTTTTCCAACTTTTCTTTGTAGTCTAGACGTAGCCTTACACTGGCTTAACACAGAAAGCAAGTCATTTTCTTTAGCCTAGATCAGTGGTTTTCAAAGCGTGATCCGCAGACCACTAGTGGTCTGTAACCATCTTGCAGGTGGGCTGCGGGCTTGGGGCTCACCTCCCCTCCAGCCCTGTGAGCTCCCCTCCCTCCCCCCCCCCGTGAGGTTGGAGTGCCAGAACCATCTTCTCACTGCAGGGATGGAGGTGGGGGCGAGTCTCCCAGGCTGCATCCAGCTCGTGGGGGGTGGGAAGCAGCTGTCTGGAGGCTTTCCCCTCTGCTCACATTGGCTGGAATCATGGGCAATGGAGCAGCAGCGGTGCCTGGGAGAGGCGGGAAGTGCAGAACCAGGTAAGCGGGCCCCCAACTTTCTCATACTCACACCCCGCACTCCAACCCTGCTCCCTCACGCCGATATCCCACTCCTGCACCCTGCCTCACACACAGACCCCCCGTCCGCAGCCCACTCCTATACCTATTTTGTCATCATGGGTGGTTGGCTGGTGGTCCACAGAAAGGTCTGTGTTGACCGGGGTGGGCCATGGGCCAAAAAGTTTGAGAATCACTAAGGTAGAGCAACTGCACTGAGCCAAAGAGCACTGAACTGCTGTAAATCAATTCTGCACTAGCTAATGTAGCTAGTATCTCAGGCTAGGACTAGACTATGGGGCTTTATTGGAAAAAGCTACGCAAATTGGGCTCTGCAATTTGCGTAGCTTGTTCCAATCGCTTTTGTGGAAGAGGCTTTTCTGCCATTTGGCCCCGTTTAGACAGGGCCAAATGGCGGAAAAGCCTTCTCTTTTGGTGGAGCCCTTATGCCTTGTGAAACGAAATATACAGGGCTCCCCGAAAGAGTGCGTTTGCTCTTCCATGAAAAACAAGCAGAAGAGCAAACGTGTTCCTAGGATGCAGGGGTGTAAACCCAGTAGTCTAGAAGTAGCCTTAGTGCAGAAAAGATCAGAAGTATGAGAAAACTTCATTATTCACATTACTAACGTCCTTAGCTGTATAGCCCTGTACTGGATATTTTAATATGATGGCCTTTAAATCTGTGAAGACTGAAACTTTTTCTTAGCTTTATGTAATTTAATTATAAAACCCCACCATTTATCTTATATAAAAATAACCTGGTTTGACTACTTCAGCCATTAGATTTCTCCATTTAGGCTGACTTAAGTCAGTTAATATCTTGGCTTATTGCCAGCATGTTACTGTATTAAGGCTAGCATAGAGGAGATTTGCATGGAAGTAAGCAGGGCCGGACAGAGGCATGGGCGAGCCGGGCAGTTGCCCAGGGTGCCAACCAATGGGGAGTGCCTGATGGCATCTGTAAGGGGCACGCGGCGTCCCTTACAGTTGCCATCAAGTGCCGCGCGCCTGGCTCCTGCAGCGCTGGCCCTGTGGCGCCGACCGGCAGCGCCCTTCCCCTCACGGCCACGGGGCCCTGCACGTCTGGCTGGGCCGGGCTGGGCAACGCATGTGCCTTGTGCCCTGGGGGCAGGCCCCGGGCTGCGCGCCAGCAGCCATGGCCGGCCCGCGCATGCACCATACGCCGTGGGGGGCAGGCCTGCTCACCCTTGGGGAGGGCAAGCCCGTGCCCCACAGGCGGGCCCGCGCATGTGCCATGTGCCCGGAGGCGGCGCCACGTGCCCTGGCCCAGGGCACTAAAAGGGCTCGGGCTGGCCCTGGAAGTAAGTACAGCCACTAGAAGCAATGTACCAAGTACAAGGCCCAAGAGATTGTCCCTATTTAACATACAACAATTTTCCTTACAGGAAAACAAAATAAAACTGATTGTTCACAATTAAAAAAAGGCAAAAGTAGGCATTGTTCCTTAAAATACTTGTAATCTGAGCTAGACACTGTCAGGGACAATAGTTCAAACCTCAGTGTGTTGCCTCCAAACCTCCAAGAAATGAGAGTCCAAGGAATACCAGGCCTCTAAGCCTTAGCTATTTTTGTTAATCTAGGCTAGTGGTTCTCAAACTTTTCGGCTCATGCTCAACACAGACCTTTCTGCAGATCAGAAGCCAACCGCCCATGATGACAAAAGGGTGCAGGAGCAGGCTCAGGCTGACGAGTCTGGGAAGGAGAGAGAGTACAGGAGTGGGGTATCCGTGTGAGGGAGGGTGCAGGACCAGGTCATGGGTGCAGGGTCTGGCCATGAGAGATTGGAGGTGCTTATCTGGCTCTGCGTCCCCTTATCCCTCCTATGCACCATCCCCTTCTGCTTCATTGCCCATGATTCCAGCCAATGGGAGCAGCAGGGAAAGCCTCCAAGTGACTGGTTTCCTGTGCTGCC
This sequence comes from Pelodiscus sinensis, assembly GCF_049634645.1. Lineage (NCBI taxonomy): Eukaryota > Metazoa > Chordata > Testudines > Trionychidae > Pelodiscus > Pelodiscus sinensis. Next base: position 213,671,894 of record NC_134711.1, read on the forward strand.
ATTCACCCAGCATAGAGGAGGGGGAGCGGCAGTGCATGGAACTGCTTCCTGCCCCCATGAGCTGTATCTGGCCTGAGAGTCTCTCTCCACACAGTGAAAAGCTGGTGCTGGTGCTCCAACCTCATGGGGATGCAGCCACAGAACTGGGCGGGGAGTGAGCCCCAAATCCAGTGTTCCCTCTAAGCTGCACGGAGCCCTGAGCCTCTGACTGGGCGGGCTGATTAATCACCTGTGAAGCTCTGCTGCCCTGCAACTTAGAGAGAACACTGTCCAAGCCCATGGCCCATCTGCAAGATCGTCACAGACCACTAGTGGTCCACAGACCACACTTTGAGAACCCCTGCTCTAGCTGGTTAAAATCCCAGTGTAGACATGGCCTCAGACACTGGTTTGTATTCAGCAGACGCCAGTAGTCCCAAAGTTATTACCAGCTGGTAGCTGGTCTACAATATGAATGGATTGGATCCAGTCCAGTTCATGGTAAGACAGTAACTACTTTTAAACTGGCACTAACTTACAGCTTTGCTGCCAGTTTCAGCAGATACACTGCCTGGAAATGGACTTGCTTCTTTCCTCTAGATGGCCCAGAGAAATTTGCACTGCTACTGTCTTGTGCTATACCCACATGCCATGGGCTAACAGAGCACATTAGACTCTAAAGATGTTAAATGAATATCTTTCATGATCCTATACTTACTTTGAGAAACCAAAATTAATAAGTAAGCAAATTCAATTGGTGATTTTTTAGCTCCTTGAATTACGTCATGAGCAATTCCTTCAGTATTGTGTTATATATTTACATGGTGGCATTCTGAAAACACTTTTTAAAAATATAAAACTGATATTGTACAAAATCCCCTTTGTGTGTGTTTGTGTATATATATAATTTTCTTGCTTTTGAATTTCTTTCCAATGTGTCATGTCACATTTTCACATCCATTCCCTGAAGTCATTACTTGCTTTAATCCAAAGAGAGAAAAAGTGCTAATAGTTATCATGGTATTACAAGTCATAAACTGAAGTCACAATCACACCACCACAATGACCTAGCTTGAGTCTCCAAGCTTCCAAGCTCATATTCTTGCCTGCTTCATACATCTTACAAGACTTCTTCATGGTGGAAGCTCTGTGCCTGTACATGGTCAGGATTTGCAGCTGACTCAAGCCCATGTAGAGAAGTGGGTTTTTCCCATGAAAACTCATCTCATTGTCTAATATATGAAGGAGAATGTTTGTAAGTTTGTGCACTAATAACTTGGACACTATAAGAGCTACCACAACCAAATTTTGCATGGGATAACCTTTCATCCAGGAGAAGGTTTTAAGGTACTTTTGGACCCGATCGGCCTGAGCTCAAGCTGTAAAAATCAAAAAATAACCCACGGCGCTGCATGGGCCACCCTGCCCACCCTAGATCCCGTGCCCGCCGCCTGTGGCCCCCAATGCCATCCAGGACTCACCCCCTCCCACCTGTGAGGTTACATAAGCGACCCTCTTTTCCCTCTGCCCCTTCCCCTCGTGCTGGCATGCAGTGCCCTGACCCCCACGCACACCACAGCTCAGGCACCCGCCCTGCCCCCCGCGGCACCTGCAGCCCCAGGTGCGAGCTGGGGCACCCCTCCTGAGTGTAACCTCCCCTCCACCCGGGGTCACACTATATTTGATGCGGACCTATGTTTTAATCCCTATAGAAATCAGTGCAACTTTTCTACCATTCAAAAGAAGATAATGGACTACTGTTTTTCTACATTTTGTTCCTCCGGTTTCCCGAGCAACACCAGGTCACTCCAGCTAGCATAGATAGATAGATAGATTAGATAAAAAATTTTTCCTGCCGGACAACAGAGTGAGGTCATCACACTGCTCTGTGTTCAGCTGCCCCCTCTGCCCTCAGCCGCCCTGCCTCCTCCCTCCTACCCACCCACAGTGCTGTGGAGTGGGAGTTGCAGGACCTCCCTCCCTCCCTAGTACTCTGGTGGGGCAGGAACCACGGAGCCTCCCTCCTCATGAGGGAACCAGGAACCACATGGCCTCCCTCCTGCCCCCTCCCTGGGGGGGCTTGGAGTTGCTCAGCCTCCCTTCTCCCCTCCTGGGGGGCCAGAGCCATGAGGCCTCCCTCCTCCCTAATGCTCTGGAGGGGCTGGGAGCCACGAGGCCCTCCCCCCTCAGGGTGTGTGTGTGTGTGTGGGAACTGCATGCTCTCCCCTCTCCTGGAAGGGGGCTGGAGCCACGCAACATACCCCTTGCCTCCTCCCCAGTGCTCTGGGGGGATGGGAGCCATGAGCCATGTGCCCTCCCTGCACCTTCAGCCTCATCACACACCCCCTCAGATGAAACCCCGCATCCCCAGCCTGCTCACTCATACCCCCCAACCTGAGACCCTGCACCCTGAGGCCCCTCACTCACCACCCTGCCAAGACCTTGCACCCCAGCCCCCTCACTCACCCCTTCCACAGAGACTCCACACCCCCAGCCTATTCTTGCCCCCTCCCCTCTGGCCAGACATCTACCCCAAGCCTGCACCTTCCCCCGGCCAGACACCTATCCCCAGAGAGAGGGGGGTTGGCAAGTATGACGGGCAGAGGGCACAGCCCCTTAGTGATACTTTTATATTTTTGATAGTTGCTAAGGTGCCACAGGACTAGTAGTTGTTTTTATAGAGTAGGAGAAAAATAAAAACCCAGTATTAAAACAGCACATACAACTCCAAGTCATCCTGACTATTTTAGCCTTTGGGTATGTTTTCTATGGGATTATTTTTAAAAAGAAAAGCCAAAAGTATCTCCCTAAAGTGGACTGTTTTAAAAATGTGATTGCAATCCACCGTCCTCCTTAAATCTCCTTTGGGTTTCTTCATGAAAAATGCTCTGCTCCTCAGCAAAACTCTTAGGCCGTGTCTACATTGGCACCCCTTTCTGGAAAAGGGATGCTAATGAGACCAGTCGGAATTGCAAATGATGCGGGGGATTTAAATATCCCCCGTGGCATTTGCATGAACATGGCTGCCGCCTTTTTCTGGCTTGGGGTTTTGCCGGAGAAAAGCGCCAGTCTAGTCTCCTTTCAAGTAGGAATAAGGGATCTTCCGGAAAAGGGCTTATTTTCCGAAAGATCCCGTCTAGACTGGCGCTTTTCTCCGGCAAAACCCAGAGCCGGAAAAAGGCGGCAGCCATGTTCATGCAAATCCCACAGGAGGTATTTAAATCCCCCGTGGCATTTGCAATTCCAACTGGTCTCATTAGCATCCCTTTTCCGGAAAGGGGTGCCAATGTAGACACAGCCTTAGGCTCCAGGTGCACATTGAGAGATGTGCTTCAAGCAGGGTTTTTCAGTTAGGGTCTCTGTTTATTAAAAGCTCAGACACACTGGTACGTATGCATTATTAATCGGATTCTCCTTGGTGATGCTTCTGTATCCCCCAGTAAGGGCACATCTAAACCACATTTTTTTTTTGAACGAGGATCTTTCAAAAGTGAAAGTAGTCTAGACACAGGTTTTTTGGGGAAAAAAAAGCTTTTTCGAAAAAAACCCATAAACCTTATTTTTAAAGAAGAGCGGTGAGAGAGAAAGTGAGATCGGAAGATATGCAAATTCCCATGAAATTTGCATATCCTCTTTTGAAAATTCTACAGAATCTAGACATAGCCTAAGAATCAACCTCGTGGTCTCTTCACAGACTGCGCAGTTTCATGGCCATGAATCAGAAGAGTTTTTTTCTAACATTTTACACACCTCGATTCTGCGGCATGTCCCAGACCTTCCCCTCACAGTCTCTTCACCTCACCTGCTCCCTGTTGCACTTTCTCTTTAATGGCCCTTTATCCTTTCCTTTTCTTCCCATTTGTCTGATTCCTTTCTAATCAACACCATTGATTTCATACATTGTATTGAGATTTATAAAGCAAGAGAATCACATAAAACAGTTTAAACAGTCTAGGATGGAGTCTCTGGTAGGGTTACCAGGTGTTCAGTATTAAACTGGAGAGCTCAGTATTTTCGCCTCCTGTCCAGTAAAAAAAATTCAGAAAATACCAGACACCGAAAATGTCCAGTACTTTCTGATCTTTTCCTAGCCAGGAGGCAAAAATCCCGGGCTGTCTGGCTCCATACGAGGCAGCCTGGCAACCCTAGTGCTTACCGGGGAGCTGTCTGGCCTACTCAGAGAGGTAAGATGGCAGGCGGCCACCGGCAGCCTATTAGGACCAAAAAGCCTCTCCATGTGTTTCTTAAAAGGGACCACGCTGGGTTTTTTTTGTTTTTGTTTTTTTTTGTTCGGTATTTTTTGTGAAACCATCTGGCAACCCTAGTCTCTGGGCCAGCAGAGTGTGGTACTGGAACAAAGGTAGCTTTATGCCAATTTTGGTGTCTGTCCTGCTCATCCCTATACCTCCCCAGGGACAGATTAATTCAAGGGCTTTAAGGGCCCACAAAAAGATCCCCGGCCCACAAAAAGTGCAGATCTTGTTGCAGGGCCCCCTTAACCTAGGGTCCTGGGCCCCCTTAACCTAGGGTCCTGGGCCCCCTTAACCTAGGGTCCTGGGCCCCCTTAACCTAGGGTCCTGGGCTGCAGCAACTAAAGCCCCTGTTTTCTGGCCCTGCCTAGCAGGACAGGGGGACTCAGCTCCATGCTGCCAATCTCCCCACACAACCCTCCTGGGCTGGAACAGCAAATGCCAGAAGCTCTGTCAGCATGTTTCCCCTGCTTGCAGGGTGCAGGGTACACCTAAGGTGGGTACAGGTCTGGGGCAATCCCTCTCTCCCTTAGGCCTCACCCCACTCCCTCCTGTTCCTGCTCTGCCCTCAGCCCACTCCACCCCTTCTTCTGAGCCTCACCCCTGCTCCACCGTGCCCCTCCTCTTCCCACCCCATTGCAGGTCCTTCCACTTCCTGCCGCCATGATGAGTGCCGGGGGGCCCAAGCCCTGCTGCTCTCCTGCACCAGGCCCCCCAGGTAATCCCCCAGGCTGACCTGGGCCCCACGGGCTATGAGCAATTCTGGGACTGTCCTGTCCATGGGACAGTCTGGGCATCTGCCATGGGGCCCCCCAAAGCCCATCCCAAACGATCCTATGGACAGGACGGCTCTCATTAGGTGTGTGGGTTACACCTGCAGGCTCCAGCCCCATAGCTCCCATTGGCCTGCACCAGCCCTCTCCTTAACCTGGCACCTGCACTACCAAAGGGGAGCTGCCCCAGGTAACTGCCCTGCACCCCACACTCCTGCCCCAGCCCTGATGCCCATCCCATGCTCTAGTCCCTCCCAGACCCCACATTCCCCCCTCATCCTGCTGTCCTGAGCCCCCTCCCATATTCCTAACCTTTTGGCTCCAGCTTGGAGCCCTCTCCTGCGCTCCAGATGCCTCATCTCCAGCCCCACTTCAGGACTGCACCCCTTGTCAGAGCCCTCACTCCTTCCCACACCCAACCCCCTACCTCAATCCACAGCCCCTCCCACATTCTGAACCCCTCGTTTTGGCAGAAAATCTAATAGTTCCCAGCTCCCAGAAGAGTTAATCTGCCCCTGCCACTCCCAGGTCTTGGGATGTCTGATCACAAGTCTGAGCCCCAGGATCAAGCTGCCTACGGCCCCGAGGGACTTTTCTAGCAGCTAGAGTTGAATGTGTTTGACATGTTCTGACCACTTCCACTTTTCCCAACATGCCTGCAGTGCTAGATGCTGAGGGGGGCCTGTGCATGATTACTTGTGTAGGAATCCCCCTTGGCCAGTTCTGCAGTCCTGACCCTGATTCATTCGTCCACTTGAGTCACTCCAAATTTACATTGAAGCCAATGCAGCTGCACTAGTGTAAAGCTGACAGCCAGAAGAAGATAATCAAACCCTGGTTTTGCAAAATGCTGTCATAGTGTTATGCCATTGCCTGACAAAACCCTTCATTGTGTGTGTGGCCCGGTTGACCGACAAAGATTAGGACTTATTATTTATAAAAAATAGATTCCCCAGAATATTTTTAAAAAGTGATAACACTTTAAGAAGGGCAATTACATAGAAGACCTGAACTAGTCAGATGAGTGAAGACTCATGACCTTCAGACTCATGTCTCATATAATAACAGTGGAATAGTGATAGAAATGTAGCCGTGTTAGTCTGGTGTAGCTGAAACAAAAAAAGTGCTACATAGTCCTGTTTTTTGTTATAATAACAGTGGTGTATGATGTATCCAATTGCAATGTGTGACCCTCCAAAAGCTTTGGAATGGTTAAGCTTCCAAAAATCTGGACACTTAGGGTACGTCTAAACTACATGCCTCTGTCGACAGAGGCATGTAGATTTGTGTATTCGAAAAAGGGAAATGAAGCGGCGATTTAAATAATCGCCGCTTCATTTAAATTTACATGGCTGCCGCGCTGAGCCGACAAACAGCTGATCAGCTGTTTGTCAGCTCAGCGCGCTAGTCTGGACGCTCCCCTGCCGACATCAAAGCCCTTTGTTGGCAGCTCCGGTAAACCTCATCCCACGAGGAATAACGGGGCTGCCGACAAAGGGCTTTGATGTCGGCAGGGGAGCGTCCAGACTAGCGCGCTGAGCGGACAAACAGCTGATCAGCTGTTTGTCGGCTCAGCGTGGCAGCCATGTAAATTTAAATGAAGTGGCGATCATTTAAATCGCGGCTTCATTTCCCTTTGCCTATCTGTCTAATCTACATGCCTCCCTCGACGGAGGCATGTAGTCTAGACACAGCCTTATTGAAAACTTTTCTGAACTGCAGAGGCCTCTAGGCTTCTTTAAATGATCAAACAGATCAGAAACAAGGTTCTTATTTTAACTAAACTGGCTTGCACATCCCTACTATCCGCTTTGTTGTCTGTTGGACTTGAACTGAAATCACAATCCAGTGCTTGGCCTGAAGTTCACAACTAATCTCTCTTTTCTATCCGAATACTTCCAAACTTTGGGCAGTTTGAAATCTGGGATTGATGTTTGAACTTCATGGCTCAGGCCTATATCTACTCATCTCTTTCGAATTATAATCCATATGCCTAACATTTAAAATGAAAAATATACACAAAAAAATCTCTTTACATTTTAGCATGCATGGCATGTATCCTGAAAAATGGCATTCAAGGGAGACTAAGGAGCTATGCCGCCTGCTCACTATGCTCACCAACCCCCTCTCCCTCTCTGGGGGTAAACAGCCCCGGCTCTCTCCCTCGTCCCTGGCTACTGAGCAGAGGCCACCAGCCAAGGCCACGCCAGCATCAGACCCCCCACCCCCAACCATTGGCTGAGACCCTGTCAGCCCCAACTCTCTCTCCCCAGCCTCAGGGAAAGCAGAGCCCAGGCAGCCACAGCTCTTCTCCTGGGCACTGGGGAGGGGCTAGGGGAAAAGGAGGAGAGGAGGTGGGGGGGGGGAGGGAGGGAAGAGGCTGCATGGTTGAGGGATGTCACTCTGTCATCCTGCAGGAATTTTTTTTTTTTTTTTGAGAGAGAGAGAGAGTGAGAGGATTAGCCACCTTCTCACCGTGTATAGGCCTAGGCAGAGCTCAGAGAAGCTGTATGTTCTATACCAGAGGTGGGAAACCTTTTTTGACCTACAGAAAAATCAGTCAGAAGCCACACACAAATGAGAAGCCAACCCCCCCTTCTCCCCCCCAAAAAACCCCACAACCCCTCACTGACATGACCCCTAACTGAAAAGCCGAAAGACTCTCCCCATATTTCTCTTCTACGCCAGAGCCTAGGGGGGCCCAGCCTAGTAGATTTTCTGTTCTTCAGCCACATGGGGTGTGTCTAGACTACATGCCTCCTTCGACGGAGGCATGTAGATTAGCCAGATCGGAAGAGGGAAATGAAGCCGCGATTAAAATAATCGCGGCTTCATTTACATTTAAATGGCTGCCCCGATCTGCCGATCAGCTGTTTGTCGGCAGATCGGGGCAGTCTGGACGCGCCGCGCCGACAAAGAAGCCTTTCTTCATCGGCACAGGTAAGCCTCGTGAAACCAGGCTTACCTGTGCAGATGAAGAAAGGCTTCTTTGTCGGCGCGTCGCGTCCAGACTGCCCCGATCTGCCGACAAACAGCTGATCGGCAGATCGGGGCAGCCATTTAAATGTAAATGAAGCCGCGATTATTTTAATCGCGGCTTCATTTCCCTCTTCCGATCTGGCTAATCTACATGCCTCCGTCGAAGGAGGCATGTAGTCTAGACACACCCATGGTGGGGCAGCAGGGGAGCTGGAGTGCCTGTGCAGGCTCCCCAGTGCTGGAGGGGAGCAGGCCCTGAGCCTCAGGGGATGGATCCAGGCAAGTCAGGGGTCACATCCTGAGGTCCTCCACCCAGTTCTATATCTTATCAACCAGAGCTGATCAAGAATTTTTGAACAAAATATTTTTGTTAAAAATGTCAAATCATCAAAAGTGAAATATTTCATGTGAAAGCATCAGTTTTGACAAATTTCCTGACAGAAGTTGAAGAAAAAGAGTTTCCTTTGATCTGAAATGACATCTTGTTTAAACATTTACTTTTATACATACTAAAAATCAAAGAATCATGGAATCTTAAAAAATGTGGGTCCGGAAGGGACTTTCAGAGGGCAACTAGTCCACCCCCTAGCCTCTGCACCGAGGCAGGATCAAGTAAACCAATTTCATCTCTGACAGGTGTTTGTTCAAACTGTTCTTAAAAACGTCCTATGATGGGGATCCCACAATATCTCTTGGAAACCTATTTCAAAGCTTAACTAACCATACCAAAGTACTCTATAATATTGAACCTAAAATGCCATACCTGCAAATTAAGCCAATATTTCTTGTCCTACCACCAACAAGAACAATTGATCACAGCCCCTAACATGCTTGAAGCCGGTTATCGGATCCCCCTCGATCTTCTTTTCTCACAATTAAACATGCCCAATTTTTCCCATTTCTTCATATGTCAGGTTTTTCAGTGCATTTTTGTTACTCTCCTTTGGACTCTATCCAATTTGTTCACATTTTTCCTGAAGTGTGGCACCTAGAATAGGACACATTTTTCTACCTAAGGCCTCATCAGTGCCAAGTAGAGCAAAACAATTATCCCCCAGGTCATGCGTAGGATGTTCCTGATAATACAACCCAGAAGAATATTAGCATTTTTACCAACTGCATCATAGTATGACTCACATTCAATAAGTGATCCACTACAACCTCCAGATCATTTTCAGCAGTACAACAACCTAGTCATTTCTATGCCATTTTGTAGTTGTGCACTTGATTTTTTTTACTTCCAGAGTGAAGTACTTGGCAATCGTCTTAACCTCCATCTTGATAATTAAAGATCAATTCTCTGATTTGTCAAGGTCACTTTGATTCTTAATTGTATCTTCCAAAGTGCTTGAAATCCTTCTTAGCTTGGAGTCATCTGCAAAGTCATGCTGGAAGTCATGCTGGAAGAGCATAACAATTGGGGTTCTGCAGGGACCAGTTCTGTTCAATATCTTCATTGATTTAGACATTGGCAGGCTTATTAAGTTTGAAGATGATACCAAGCTGGGAGGGGTTGCAACTGCTTTGGAGGATAGGGTCATAATTCAAAATGATCTGGACAAATTAGAGAAATGGTCTGTGGTAAATGGTATGAGGTTTAATAAGGACAAATGCAAAGTACTCCACTGTTAGCCGTATGGACATAGTAAAAATCAAAATAGAGTTTGTGGACTGAGACACAATTCAAAATGGAACCCAAGAGACTGTTGCCGCCAAAACACCACCTTTGCACACGGCACATGGTTATGCTCACAGCAGCACCAAGCTGCACATGGCACAGAAACTGCACAAGGTACCAAAGCTTTGCACTGGGTACGCCTTGCTTTTGCACTCGAGACTTTCAGAGTTTTCCCACCTTGGGCTCTATAAAATCCAGATTCCTGAGGAGACTGGGTTGGCAGTTTCCCATACCATCCTGGAGGTGAGTCGTTCCATCGTCGAAGACCGTGGTGAAGGCCCAGTCCAGTGACAGACCAGACCCGACTCCGCTGCTGCCCACAGAGTGCTTTGGCCCACAGCTGTAGCAATAGTTCAGCTCAATGAGACTCAGCTACCTGCTTCTCCCCACACCATTGGGATTGTGACCACAGAGCTCCATCCATCGTTCTGTGCCTTCTGTGGCGAAGTCCCTTCACGGCACCCAGAACTGCTCTGCCTGCAGTCCACAAACTGTACGCTGGTCCATTGCAAAAGCAGGGACCAAGCGATGGACTAAATTGTTTTTGCCATACCAATGCTAACACCAGAGTTCAGGGCGCCTCAGTGTTCCTGCCCTGAAAGCTACCACCAGCTAAAGGGTTGAAGGTCCTGAGCTTCATGCTGCCTCAGACAGACTATTAAGTTCTGCCGTTTGTTATATCCAGGGCTCGACAAATTATGCAAAACCCTACTCGCCAGACAAAAAAGGGACTCGCCACCCCCACCACGTGACCCCCACCGTACAGGTGCGCGCCACCAGAGAACGGGATGTCCGGGACGGCATGTTTGCTCATGTGACGCGGCGAGGGCGACCCGCCCCACACTCCAATGGCGCCAACCCCCATGCTGCACAGGGAGTGCGGCGTTCTGACAGCGGTCTGCACCGCTTGCTCCCGGGCAGCCGCTCAGCCGAGTCGCGTGCAGGAGAGCTGAGTCCTGGGACAGGAGCCGGAAGCAGGGGTGGGGCCGCACATGGGCGTAGGGCAGGACCAGACTGTGCGTGTGTCCCTAATGTCAGGGGGAGAGGCACCGGCGCAAGAGAGTGCCGCATTGAAAAGGGGAGCAGAGGAGAGTGGAAGAGAGGAGGGAGGCAGAGGAGACAGAGGAGAGTAAGGAGAACAGAGGAGTGAGCGAGAAGGGAGAGGGGAGAACAGAGGAGTGAGCGAGAAGACAGCGGAGGGTGGAGGAGTGAAGGGTGAGAGCGGAGGAGAGAGGAGGGGGACAGGAGATGGAGGAGGTCAGAGAAGGCAGGAAGGAGACAGGGAGTGGAGCAAAAAGCAGAGTGTGGGGGCAGAGGACATGAAAGGAAGAGCAGAGTTAGGAAGCAGCCCAGGCGGACCAGCGTCTACACAGCCAAACCACTATTTCAAACTTAAATTGAAATAGTGGAGGGCTTATTTTGAAATTGGTAAACCTCATTCCACGAGGAATAGCACCAATTTTGAAATTGCTATTTCAAAATAAGTGCTGTGTAGATGCTTATTTTGAAATAGAGGGCCTCCAGCCCTTCCCAGGGTACCCTGCTGGCCACTCTGGGCACAACCAAGCAAACTCCTCTCCCTCCCCTGCCCCCGGAACTCTAAAAGGGGTAGACTCTGGCCACAGTGCCTGTGCCAGCTCCAAGCCTGCCAGCCCAGAGCCAGCAATCGCTGCACCTGACCCAGTGGCCCCAGCATAAGCCAGGCACCCACTGGCAGCCAGCCCTCCACTGCTCCCCAGGACCAGTCTGCCAGCTCCCAGGAGCCTGACGGGCTGGAAAAGGCAGGCACCTGCCTGGTCCAGTGCGGAGATCACGGACCTAATTCAGGTTTGGGGCGATGCCTCCAATGTGCATGATCTCCGCACTGAATGGAGGAACACAACTGTCTACAGGCGGATGGCTGCCAGCCTGGCCACCAAAGGCCACATGTGAACCCAAGAGCAGGTTTGCATGAAAATAAAGGAGCTGCAGCAGACCTATGCCAGGGCCACAGAGGGCAGCTCCCAACCAGGGACAGACTCAGACCCCTGCCCCTATTTTGATGCTGTGGACCACATCCTGGGGGGCAGGATGGTCTGTGCCTCCCAGGTAGTCATTGACCCTGGGGCAGAGCTTGCTGCCTCCCCAGCTACCGCTCCTCCTCCCACTCCTTCTCTCCCTCCTGCTTCTTCCTCCTTCCCACCCTCCCCACACCCCCAGGGGTGCCAAGGCCCCCGCACCCGCAGTGCTGGGAGACAGTTGGGCTGGTGAGACCCCCAACCCTGAGCCCTGAGCCTCTCCTCCCCCTTCCTCCCCCTGCCAGCTCCCTCCTCCCAGGTTTCTCCCTCCCCTCTCCCACCTTCTTTCCAGTTTCACTCTCCCCCCACCCCAGTTTTGTTCAATAAGGAGGCTTTGTTGTAATGAACACGTGTCTTTTATTGTACAGCAGGAAGGGGGGGTTAGGGAGGGGTAAGTGGAAGAACTTGAGGGGGGAATGAGTCACAAGCCCCAGTGGGGCACACCAGGGAGACTGTTAGTGCCTGCAGAACGTGCTGCCAGGCTCACAGCAACATGTCCAGGAGAAGCACCAGAGTGCCCAGGGTGGCTCCGGCTCCATGTTGCAGAGTTCTGTGATGTCCTGAGTGAGAGCAACCAGAGCATGCAGTGAAAAAAATGCTTTGCTGTCCCTCAGCGAGGTAGGCAAGCAAACAGAGAAACCTTAGAACCGGCTGTTGCGGGGGGGGGGGGGGGGGGGGTACCTTTAAGCACAAGTGTCAGATAGCCTCAGGCAGCAGCCACACAAGGTAACTCCTGACATGATGCCCTACCACAACCGGTTCTGGCCAGCCTTAAATGCAATTCAGCATTCTATCATTGTGGAAGCACTATTTCAAAATGCATTTTGTGTCTAGATGTGTTATTTCGAAATAAGCTATTTCAAAATAACGCTGTAGTGTAGACATACCCTATGCGTCTATTTCTGCAGGTGGTGAGGGCCATCAACTCGGAGCTGCTGAACAGGATTGTCTGCCTCGGAGACCTGGACACCATCATGGGCAGCTTTGCTGGGCTGGGATTCCCAAACTGTGAAGATGCATTCAATGGAACTCATATTCTGATCCATACACTGCCCCATCGAGCAGCCTGGTATATCAACAGAAAAGGCTACTTCTCCATGGTGCTTCAGGCCTTGGTCGACCACTGTGGACAATTCACTGACATTTGTGTAGGGTGGTTGGGCTGGGCACATGATGCTCGGATCTTCCAAAATTCCTACCTTTACCGCAGGCTGTAGGCTGGAAGGTTCTTCTCGCAGTAAAACTTTGCCTTTGGGGATGTGGCGATGCCAATCTGCATTGTGGCTGATGCGGCATACTCCTCATGCCCTGGCTCATGAAGCTGTACACTGGGCATCTGAACACGAGCAGGGAACCATTTAACGTGCACCTGACATGGGCGCGCTTGCAGGTTGAATGCACCTTTGGCCGGCTGAAGAGAAGGTTTAGGTGCCTGCTCACTCACCTCAACATGGGGGAGCACAATATCCCTGAACGCAACAACCTGGTGGAGAGCAAAGGGGAGGCCTTCCTCCCAGGGTGGGGGACATGGGCTGATGTCGAGGGGAGGCGGTTCGAGCAGCCCCGGACAGCTGCCATCCGCTAAGCCCATTAGATGGTAGTCCGCATCCGGGAGGCTTTGCGTGAGAGCGTCTCAGCAGGAACCCAATGACCCTCCCCAGGGCCTCCCCAATGGGGCCTGTTGGCCTGGGCCCCCAACCCCAAGACCTTTCCTCTCACATCCCATCCATCCCTGCACCAGTCTCCGGACAGTTAAAACACACACACCAGGTTTTATATCAAAAACGTTATGTTTATTATCAAACAATGTGCAAAGAATTTACTTTTTGTAACAAAATGAAACTGTGTGCAAAATGTTTTTAAAAATACACTTTCTTGTAAAACTAGCAAAGTCTTTTTAAAACTGGGGAGGAGGGAGGATGTAAACCTGGAGGAGGGAAGGAAGGAGGTAGGAAGGGCGGTTTAGGGTTCAGGGTGTTGCCTGGGTGTCCGCAAAAGTCTGCCACCTTGGGTCCGTGGCCCTAACCATGCTCGGGGTCGAATGGGGCCTGGGACAGTGTGTGGGGGGGGCTGCAGCTAGGTCTGTGATAGCAGGTGGTGAGGGGGGCAGGGAGTGAGCGGGAGAAAGGGGGGCCAGGGATGAAGGGGAGGAAGGGGGGGACAGAGGGGCCTGGAGCAGGTTGAGCGGGAGGAGTAGCAATGGGGACAGGACCTGGGACACCCAGGGTCTTACGGATACTCCCACACATTGCCATCCACTGCGGGAGGAAATCCTCCAGCAATCTGTTGTGCCACCGAGCCTCTTCCTGTGTTTTTTCAGCAATGGTGTCCTCCATATGTTCCAGGGCCTCTACATGCTTCTGCATGAGGTCATTGTAGACCTGCCCGTGCCTGCAGCTTCCATGGGACCGGGTGGGTGGAGGTACAGGTGTCACACGGCGCTCTGATCCGACAGGTCCGACTGTGGAGGAGAAGAGGAAGAAGTAATCAGTTTTATGAATGCACACACTGTCCCTGCTTGTGATCAGTGAGTCCTTAGAACAAGGGATGGGAATGTTCTCACTGCAAGCCCACGTCTGGCCTGGCCAGCAGACCCAGCCTCACAGGGGCCCCAGGTGGCTAGGTCAACATCTCCCCCCCCCCCCCCAAACACAGACCTCCACCATGGCCATTCAGTCCATGGAAGTGTCTAACCACAGTGGGTCACAAGACTTAGGACACGGGCCTGGAGCAGCTTGGGTCTCCCAGGGCCCCCACCCACACCCACCACCTACCCGTGACAGCACTGTCTGCAGGAGCGATTGTTGTATCTGTTCACCAGGGCTTTTCCCTGGAGGTCTGTTTTTTTCTGGGGAAAAAAAAAAAAAGACTGCGTCCATACACGTCTTTTTAACAGATCTCTGTCGAAAAAGGCGTTATTCCTCATAAAATGAGGTTTACCGCTGTCGACAAAACTGCCACGTTCTTTCAATTTACTGTCGAAAGAATGCGGCAGTAGTCTTGACGTGGGTGAAGTTTTTTCGAAAAAAGGCAAATTTTTCTGAAAAAACAGTGTAGTCTAGACACACCCACACAGAATGGGAAGTGACTGTGTAGGAAGGAGTAATGCATATGAGCAGGTCTCGCCAAACTGCAGCGAGCCCTGCTCGCCAGCTGCGCTATCCGGCGATCTGCGCATGCACACATCGCCAGAACCCGGCTCTTCCGGGTTGTAATCTACTTGCCACGGGTGAATAGATTGCATTATTTGTCCAGTCCTGCATATGAGTCAACAGTATGACACTGTTGCAAAAAAAGCAAACATGATTCTGGGATACATTAACAGGAGTGTTGTGAGCGAGACACGAGAAGTCATTCTTCCGCTCTGCTGTGCACTGATTAGGCCTCAGTTGGAGTATTGTGTCCAGTTCTGGGCACCACATTTTAAGAAAGATGCGGAAAAATTGGAGCAGGTCCAGAGAAGAGCAACAAAAATGATTAAAGGTCTAGAGAACATGACCTATGAAGGAAGACTGAAAAAATTGGGCTTGTTTAATTTAGAAAAGAGAAGACTAGGAGGGGACCTTGTAGCAGTTTTCAAGTATCTAAAAGAGTGTTATGAGGAGGAGGGAGAAAAATTGTTCTCCTTTATTTCTGAGAACTGCTGCAAGGGAGGTTTAGGTTGGACATTAGGAAAAACGTCCTAATGACGAGGGTGGTTAAATGCTGGAATAAATTGCCTAGGAAGGTTGTGGAATCTCCATCACTGAAGAAATTTAAGAGCAGGTTGGATAGACATCTATCAGAGACTATCAATCTTGGCGATGCTTGGTCCTGCCGTGAGAGTAGGGGACTGGACTTGATGATCTCCTGAGGTCCCTTCCATTTCTAGTGTTCTATGATTCTATGAAATTTTATAAGCATCTTCCAGACCATTATCTAAGTCATTACAGAAAATATTGACTAGTACTGACCCATGTGAAACCCATTAGATACACCCTCCCAGTTTGCCTGTGAACTGTTGATAACTACTCTTGAGTTTGATCTGTTTACAAATTGTGCACCACCTTATGTTAATTTCATTTTGACCACATTTCCCTAGTATGTTTGCAAGAATGTCATGTGGGACTGCATGAAAAGTCTTAGTAAAATCAAGATTAAATCACATCCCCCATCTTTCTTCCATCTCTTAGGCCAGTAGCCTTACTGACTAAGGAAATTAGGTTGATTTGGTTTGATTTGTTCTTGACAAATCCATAATATTTCTTATGACCCTATTATCTTCTATTATCATGTTTACAAATTGATGGTTGTGACATAGTAGGGCTTGTGCTCGCTCTGTTTGCTTTGTTATGTTGTTTGTGATTCCTACTGTCCTGTACTTTTCTGTTGTAAACCTGTGTTTTGCCTCAGTTTCCCTGGGCACTGCACTGGCATCCGTCTGGGGATGGGAATGTTGGGTGTGACTCTCATTGAGCGGGAGGCTTCCCTCCCCCCCCTCAGCCATATCTTAGCATGTACATAACAATAGCTCAGGCTGCCATGTAACCTGAGCCTAGGTGGAAGATGCAATAGGTGACACCTGTTGAAGCTAGACAAAGGAGGCGGCAGGGCTGCCTGCAGGGTTGGGACTGGATGTTGACAGTATGAGTCCTCTGGACTGGCTGAGAATGCAAGGAGGAGGCCCGGGGTACTTAGGTACTTATTAAGGTAGAAATGCAAACTTTTGATCTGAACTGGAATGTTTTTCATGTCAAAATGTTGTGAAAATTTCTTGAGATTTTGCCTTTTTTGTCTTAATTCAGAATGGAAATATTATTGGGTGTCTAAAATTCCTGTTGGACAGGAAAACCAGTTCTTGCCCAGCTCTACTCACAATCCTATTAAAAAAAAACTACCATGAATGGTCCTGTCGCACCTTAGAGACTAACCAAAAAATATAGATAGTTCCATGAGTGCTGATGGGCACACCCCACTGAAGAAGGGGTTTTTTCATTGTTGTTTTTTTAGTTACAGTCTAACAAAGCTACCCCTCTGAGACTCACAATCCTATTGTGCTAATAAAGAGCAGAGTCTTGGACGTATATGGGCACACTGGCATATGAAACAGCCGCACTGAATTCAAAGAAAGTTTCAGAATTTCACCCATAGTATCAATGAGCCTGAAAGAGAATTCTACCATGAAGACTGACAGGCTGACTTTCATCTGTAATCCATTCCTATCCAAAGCAATGGATGAAAGAGAAAGCAAAGCTAGTATTATCAGAGATGCATATATCAGACAGCTGTCCTTTGCCAAAGGAGAACATGCCTAGTTTGGCCACATTGTCCAAAAGGCCTGTCACCTTTAATGGTATGTGTGGTATTTCTGAGCAGCTTACAAGAGGTTGCCATGTATTTCTGTACTCTGTACACTATCATTGTAACTTATATGCTCAAGTAAATGCCATATGGTCCAGGATCAGCATACTGTATGCACTATGGATCAGATTCTGCTGGGTGTCAAATGCCTCCTATAATCTGCTTAGCCTGCCCCACTTAATGGGAATTGAGGATGCTCAATGTGTCCTTTGATCTGGCCCTTTGTGATACAGAAGGCATGCAGGGGCTTGTCTATGTATGGAAATAAACAGGGCCAGCCCACAACATGTTGGCACCTCAGGCAGAGAGCTCAAATGACGCCCCCATGGCCCCTTGCTTGGACTAAAACTTTGAAAGGTCTCAATTCTCTGAGTCCTAGTGCTGCCCCCCCACAGTCTGGCACCTGAGGCAGCTGCCTCAGTTCGCCTCATGGTAAGGCCAGCCCTGGAAATAAACCAGAATGAACTCCTCGTGGAATGAGGAGTACAGCTAGTTCGGATTAGGAAGCCTAATCCGAACTAGCTTCTCCGTGCCGAGTGTAGCCGTGCGGCACGGGGTTCGAACTGCCGGCATTTAAAAATGGCGCTGGCCGGCTTCATGCAAATGAAGCCCGGGAAATTCAAATCCCGGGCTTCATTTGCAAGTGGGGTATGCCTACATTACCCTCCTAGTTCGAATTAGGAGGGTAGTGTAGACATACCCAAAGAGGGCATCAACATGTGGGTCATAGAAGTGACTGCGAGGTCCCAGTGGCTCCTAGGTGTATGGGCAGCCAGCGAGGCTCCATGCGCTGCCCTCTACTCCAACTGCTGGCTCCACAACTATCACTGGCCAGAAATTGTGATCAATGGGAGCTGTGGGGGAGGTGCTTGCAGGCATGAGGGCAGCATGTAGGGCCTTCCTGACCAACCATGCAACTAGGGCCTTCAGTGACCTGGGAGCCACTTCTTAGGAGCTACGGTAAGTGCCACCAGGACTCCTTCCCTAGTCCCTTCCAGCACCCAAACTCCCTCCCAGATTGTTCATCCCACCACCATCCTGCACCAGTCCTCAGCCCTCTCCTGCCCCCCAAATCTCTTAGCCCCAGCTTCACCCTATAGGGCACACCCTCACCAGAGCCCTCATGCCCCACACACTCCAAACTCCTGCCCTAGCCTGGAAGCCCCTCCTTTACCCCAAACCCCACATCCCTAGCCCCACCCCAGAGCCCACTCCTCCAGCTGGGGCCCTCACCCCACTCCTGCATCCCAACCTCACTGCTTCAGCCTGGTGAAAGTCATGAAAGAGGAGAAAGGACAAATGATGAAGGGAAGGGGACATGGCCTCAGAGAAGGAGTGGGGGAGGGAGTTGAGGGGCGGGGCAGGGATGTTCAGTGTTGTGCAATTAGAAAGTTGGCAACCATAGGAAGGAATTCCTTCCACACTTCTGGGTGAGCCTGCCAAAGAGATTCACATCACTGTGCATAGGACTGGTTTCATAGGATAGTCAGTGTGATGACTGTGTGGAACATGCCATTACCTACCTGACTTCTATTATAAAAAAAAGTAGCAGGCAACAAAACAGAAGCACAATTTCAGTTCATCTTACTATTAAGGCTTCTTTAGATAAGAGATTAAATCTTTCTTAAAACCAATTATATATCCTGCCACTCTTACACAGAGAAGCCTTTCTTCCACGTACTAATGTACTAGGAGTTTACTCATTGTTTACACACAGGTACAAATGTTGTCTCTGATGTAGTTCCTGTAAATCCATTCTCAACAGCTTTCTGGTTTTTGCAGGTAGGAGATTATTTTCATAATGCAAAAGATTCTCCTCCCCCCATAAAAACAAAGCATAAACAAACTCTTGACTGCAATATTTTTAAGACGCTAATATGCCTTGCCTCTCACCCAAGGATGAGTTAATCATTCTCAGAAAAGTTGTTTCTAAGCACTTGCTGTGCATGTTTGAAGGAAAATAGGAAATATCTAAGTTTCAGTCTGTTAACAGTTGAGTTTGTAATATCAAAGCAAACGGTTTGTAGCCAGAGTCTGGTTCACAAGGAAGGGCGAGGTTGCTAAAAAATCATAATTCTACAACATCCTGTTTTTAAAGATGTATTTCAACAAGGATTGCAGCCCCTTCAGAGCAAATAGATGCTTGCTATCATTCAGAAAGCACCAAGTGAGATTTCTCCAGAATATTGTTCAGTGCAAGCACGCTGCCCAGTTCTCTACTTTCTTAAAAATGGTTCACGCTGGAAATATAAATGAGGCTTGCTTTTTCAGGGTTCAGCTACAACAGGGCTGATAAACTCTGATAAACTCTTTCTGCAAAGTTAAACTCTTTCTGTTACACAAACTTTAGGCCTTTTCTTTAGTAATGCTGAGTGCACTCAAGAGTTTATGGAATTCAGTGCTCTCTGGATTGAGCCCTTTATAGTTACTATATATTTGAGAGAATCTGTCTGTCTGTCTGTTTGTTTGTTCAAGAACACCTCCTAAATGGTAAGAGCTAAGACCCCAGCTTCCTCTTATCATAACTTAAAGCAGTGGTCTCCAACCTTTTTAACCACAAGATCACATTGTCAATTTAAGTGCAATGTAAGATCTACCTCCAACCCAAATACCCTTGACCCACTTCCTTCCTGCCCCTTCTTTGAGGCCCTGCCCCTGCCCCTGCTCCAGCTCTTCTCTGAGGCCCTGCTCATTCCATCCCTCTTCCTCCCCAAACCTCATTCACTTTCACCAGTCTGGGGTGGAGGGTTGGGTTGCAAGCTCTGGTCTTTGGCCAAAGGGATTCAGAGTGTGAGAGGGGCTCAGAGCTTAGCCCAGGGTGTGGGATTGGGGTCAAGGAGGGGGTTCAGGGTGCGAGGAAGACGTTTGGGTGCAGGGGGACTCGTGTCTGGGGAAGAAGGTTTGGTGCAGGAGGAGGTTCAGGGCTGCGACAGGGATTCGGGAAGCAGATTCTGGCTGGACACCATTTAATTGAGATGGCTTCCAGGTGGAGGAGCAATGGGATTAAGGTGGCTTACTCCTGCCCTGGTCCTGCACCACTCCTGAAAGCAGCTGGCATGTACAGCAATGGCTCCATGGCACCATGTGCTGCCTCTCATCTACGGACACTGAGCCCACAGCTTCTATTGGCCGCGGTTCCCCATTACTGATCAATGGGAGCTGCAGGAGTGTCTGCAGGCAAGGACAGCATGTGCAGACCCCCTGCTCTGCCCTTTTCAGGAGCTGCAGGGACGTGCCAGCCACTTCCATGAGCAGCAATTACCATAGGGATAATGACTCCAGCCATGACAGGTCAGGAATTTTAGAACTCACTACTCAAAGAATTAAATTCAAGTGAGAGAAATGAAAATTATGAAATGCACAGATCAGTCAAAAACCAAAACTAATCCACTTTGCAAGCAGTAAAAGAAATAACAGCAGCCCCCTCCTCCCCCCGTATGTGTTGGGTCAGGAGATGAGAGCGAAAGACAGTGTGTGTGTGTGAGAATGACAGAGACACACACCGTATGTGAGAGTGACAGATTTTCATTGCCAACCTCCTTCTATCCCCTTGGAGACAGGGTATAGAATGGGGGTAAGAGGAACACCCTGACATCAGTGCCCCCCTCTTCTCCTTCCCACACCCTGCACAGCAAGCAGTGGGCTCCCAGGGGGGCAGCATGACAATGCTGTGAAGGGGCAGCTGAAGTGCCAGTGCTTGATAGCCTCCTGGCCAAACCAGGATCACCTGTCAGAGGCTCCAAGATCTACTGGTTGGTGACCACTGACTTAAAGCAAGGTCAGGGTTTGGTTGTGCCAGTAAAAAAAAAAAGGGATGTGACTAGAATGGGATTGTGTCTCAGAAACCATACAGAAAAGAGACTGAATCACCAGGCAGGTGAAAGGAGCTGACTGGAGGTGCCCCGCCCACTGCTTCAGCCCCGAAACCGCCTACCCCTCAGGTGCCCTTTATGAAGAGACAATGGGCTGAAGCTCTCCCCCCACCCAGTTCATACAGGAACATCGCTGGCTGTTCCTCTTCATCAGGGAGCTATGGAAAAGTGCACAGTTTGCTGCATTCCTTACTCTGGCTGGGGAGCACAGGGGGCAGATGAACCTGGACCTGCCCCAGTGAGGGGACATGCACCCCTTCCCCCACTGTGTTGCAGCAGCCATGGAGAGGTGCTTCTCTCCTGGCTCCAAGCTGCTGTGATGAGAGAGGGCTGGGATAGTCCTCTGTCCCCACGGCAGCCTGCGTACTGAACTGCTCATCCCCAGCCCCACCCCAGAGCAATGATTTAATTGAAGCATGTGCACTTTCATTTTATTTCCCAAAAAACAAAAAATTGAGCTAAAGACCCAAGGAATGCTGGGTAAATCTTCTAGTACAAAATGATTAAAACACAAGGCACAACACTTATGTTTAGGAAAAAACATCCTGCAACAGAGCTATTGCAATCTTTTCACATAGCACCAAAATACCTCTGCTTTTTACCAACTCCACCTTGAAAGAGCACAACTTGTATTCTAAATTGTCTGTTTAAAACTACTTACTCTAAAAATACTATTTTATTTCTGAAATAAATCAGAAAACAGGTTTCATGTTGCTGCTTAGAGACTTATATTAGAAGTATAAACATGCTAATTGTGTACATTTTTCTTAAAACATGCTTTTTAGAGGCAGCCAAATGCTTTTACTCTTTTACACAATATATATTGACCAGTTTAAAATAATGTTGTGATGGGCCTATGATATTGTTGCCTGGCTTCATGTCCTTCGGGGTTTGGCATTGAGTTGTCTTGAGTTAGTCAGCAAGAAGTTTCTGGATCACCTCTTGTTGGCATGGATCACCTTTTCCAGTTCTGGGAAGGGAGAGGCACAGGGAGGTGAAACATTGTGTGATTTCCTGTTTAATCAGTGTACAGACATTTGTATTTTAATCTAGAACTGTTTTATTAACCTAAATCACAGGGGAATGTAGAGAAGCCTGAAGTTTGTCCAACTCCCCCTCCACCTTTGCTGTCAGATGTTACCATGCCAACCACCTAGATTACCTCAGACTGATACAAATTGGGGAAAATTGATCCCTTTTTAAAAAAGGATTGAAATATAAACCTGGGCAAAATGGTCAGGGATACAACCCCATGCTCTGGTGTCCCTAAGCCTGTTTCTGCCAGATGCTAGATTTGAATGTCAGGAGAAGGATCATTTGATAATTGTTCTATCACTCCCTTTGAAGCATGTGCCATTGGCTGCTGCTGGAAGACAAGGACACTGGGGTAAATGGACCATTGGTCTGTCTCAGTATAGGCATTCTTATGTTCTTAAGAATATTCAGATTTTATTGTTAACAACATTTTTGGAAGAGATCTTTTAAATGAGGTGGTATGTCTAGACTGCATTCTTCTGTCGGCAGAGGGATGCAGATTAGGCAGGTCGACATTGCAAATGAAGTGGGGATTTAAATATCCCGTGCCTAATTTGCATTAAAATGGCCACCATTTTTGCTGACTCATCACTTTGTCGGCAAAAAGCGGCAGTCTAGAGGGGGAATCTGTTGAGAAAGAAAGCCTTTTTCGACAGATCCCTTATGCCTCCTGCAAGGAGGTTTATAAGATCTGTTGAAGAAGGCTTTCTTTCTCAACAGATCCCACGCTAAACTGCCGCTTTTTGCCGACAAAGTGCTGAGTCGGCAAAAACGGTGGCCATTTTAATGCAAATTTAGCATGGGATATTTAAATCCCCGCCTCATTTGCAATGTCGACCTGCCTAATCTGCATACCTCTGCCAACAGAGGGATGCAGTCTAGACATACCCAGGGTTTAAGTCAGTCTTTAGCTATTAGAGAACAAGGTGAGCTCTAACATAGAGATAGATTATCGCCCTCTCCCCATCTGGCTACTGCAGGGTTCTTATACCTCCCATTGAGGCATCTCGTGCAGGCCACTGTAAGAGATGGGATACTGAACCTCAGGTCTGATTCAATCTGGCAATTTATTTGTTCCTATCTTAGGGTATGTCTACACTACCCCGCTAGTTCGAACTAGCGGGGTAATGTATGCATACCAAACGTGCTAATGAAGCCCGGGATTTGAATTTCCCGGGCTTCATTAGCATAAAGCCGGCTCCGCCATTTTTAAAAGCCGGCTTGTTCGAACCCCGTGCCGCGCGGCTACACGCGGCACGGGCTAGATAGTTCGAACTACGTAGTTGTTCCGAACTATCTGTACGCCTCGTGGAATGAGGTGTACAGATAGTTCGGAACAACTACGTAGTTCGAACTATCTAGCCCGTGCCGCGTGTAGCCGCGCGGCACGGGGTTCGAACAAGCCGGCTTTTAAAAATGGCGGAGCCGGCTTTATGCTAATGAAGCCCGGGAAATTCAAATCCCGGGCTTCATTAGCACGTTCGGTATGCATACATTACCCCGCTAGTTCGAACTAGCGGGGTAGTGTAGACATACCCCTACTCCTCAAACTCTTCCGTTGACTTACTTATGGAGGTAAGGCCCTGTTAATTGTTTGCATCACTGTATCTGCACCAAGGCAAGCTCACAGTGTAGATGTCCTGCCCTGGTGTGACCTACCCCACCAAGCTCCAAAGTAACTCACACTAGCATGAGCCCGGTGCAGACTTACTGCACTGAGTAGTGAAGTTGATGCATGTGTCCTAGCTGGATTATCCAATAAGCAGACTAAGCACATGCTTAGGGCACCAGCAAAGCAGGGGCACCCAAAAAAATGAGATTTTTTTTTTAAAAAAATTGATATTTCAAAAAAGGCATCAAAGTTGTCATTATGGGAAAAGTCAGAACTCCAGAACGCCCTTTTTCTCAGCTGAAAAGAATATAAAACCCTCAGAGAACAACAATGTGTCAGGACAGACTGGATTCACTTTTCCTATTGTGTATGGAAGCGGACGTGCTTCGTCAAATCAGCTTCGATGAATGTATCCAGAATTTTGCAATCAGAAAATCTAGAAAGAAGCTATTTTAATTTCAGAAGACATGTCAGGTTTGTTTCATTTCAAAAAATACAATTTTATTTTATGCTATAGTATTGTTTTTATTTTGAATTACATTTGGGGGGCACCATAATCTTCTCAGTGCTTAGGGCCTCTAAAAGTCTTAATCCGGCCCTATGTCCTAGGGATGTTAAATATCGGTTAATTGAACAGTCGATTAATCTCACGAATTCTTATTGGTTACTCAACTATTCTATAGATCCTGGGGGTGAGGCCAGCAACCAGTGCTCTTCAGCCCCACTCCTGAGGAGCCCCCTGCCACTCCGTGCTGTTGTCTCTGTCCAGTGGGGGTGGGGGGACTGAACCATGTCCAGTGGGGGCGGGAGGCTGAGCTCCCAGACCTGGTACAAGCTGGAACTGAGTCGGGTTGCCTACCCTTCTGGCTCCTAATACACTTTAAATGCAGAACCACAGCTGGGGTAGGCCCTGGACCCAGCAAAAGCCAGGACTGAGCCAGCCTGCTAAAAAAAATGTACTGGTGTGGGAGGGAAGGAATGTGTGTAGTCTATAGCACTAACTGATAAGCTTTTGTTGATCAGTTAATTGGCTACACTATTACATCCCTAATGTGTACCTAGTATAAATAAGGTCAAAGGCATTACTCGGACAGAATCCGGCTGTCAAGGGAAATTTGAATCTATCAGTCCCTCTTTCAATTACTTTATTTACTAGGGCTATGTCTACATTGCATCCCTCTTGTGCAAAAGCCTATGCAAATGAAACACGGATTAGCATATTGACGCACTTCATTTGAATAATTAATTAGGGGCCGTTGTTGCACAAGAGGCCTTTGCGCAAAAAGGAGCCATCTACACAGCTCCTCTTTGCACAAAAACTTCTTCTTGTGCAAGAGCTGATCTTCCTAATTTTTTTCAGAAAGAATGGCTCTCGCGCAAGAGAGGGGTTTGCTCAAAAAGGAGCTGTGTAGATGGCTCTTTTTGCACAAAAGCCTCTTCCGCAAAAACGGCCCCTAATTAATTATGCAAAGGAAGCGTGATAATATGCTAATCCGTGCTTCATTTGCATAGGCTTTTGCTCAAGAGGGATGCAATGTAGACGTAGCCTAAGTGTCTGAGAAGCTGTTAGGAAGTGAGGAGGCTTGAATATGCAGGGCAAATGCTTGCTGTGAACTATGCAGACAAAATCGTAAGAGACTTTTGTGAACCATAGCAATAGTCTCAGAGCTTTTTATCCTCAGATTTATTTTGCTTTGGATCTATCAGAGTCCAGCAACGTAGCTGGGAAAACAGAAGAGAGGAAGTTCTGATTTGAAATCTGTTGCAAACACAACTCTCTGAAGAGCAATATGAAGAGTGTTATGTAAACTGTTTAATCAGGAAAACAAAAGCTGGTTATGCCAAATGGGATATGCCTTACTCCCAAAGTCTCTCCAGATTTTATGGTATAAGCCCAAACTGAGTTAGAGGGAAAAGCTCTGCCAAGATGTAATTCTGCTAATGTCATTGGGGAAGGGCCTGATCGTGGGAAGTTCTGAGCATTCATGAGTCTATAAACAGCTATAGGCAGCATAGGTGCTGGAAGTAGGGGTGCTGCAGTACCCCCCCACTTTGATGTGGTCTCCGTCAAATTCAGGGTTTGGTTCAGTGGCTCTCAGCGCCCCCACTATACACATTGTTCCAGCTCCCCTGATAGGCAGCGAGAGATATGGGCCCATGTTGCCTGTGCTCCTCCAATACTCAGGAGCATGGGCCAAGCTCCACCAGTGTTTGGGCTTATATTTTCAGGCTCTGCTCTCCAGGGGAAGCTAGAGTCCAGAGGGGCCTTCTGCTGGCAGCAGTGAACAACCTGGCCCCACTCCACTCCACACTGCCCACCCACATTCTGCCACTTCCCCAAGCTCCTGCCCCCACAATGTCTCTTTCTGACTCCCCCACTCCTCCCTCAAACAACATCAGGAGCCAGTGGAGCAGAGTGGAGTGGGGTGGGGTGGGGTGGGCTGAGGCCAGGACACTCACTGCTCCCAGTGCTGGGCTCCCCTCTAACCTCCCAGGCCTCACTAGACCCTGCATCCCACTGAAGCAGGGGGTCATGGCACTGGGATTGAGTTTAAGGCAGTTTTGTCCTGCTTCATCCTATGGAGGATGTGCTTGGACCCATTCTGGGCACCACCAAACTTTATACAGACTTGGTGCCCGTTCCAGGAGGGTAGAATTATGAGTGAAGCGATGGGGAAACTGAGGGTGTGGTTGAGGGAGGAATGGGCATCTTGGAATAGGAGACAAATAGCCATCTATAAGATGGCAAGTGGCCTCTAAGAGCCATATCAGGGAGCTGGGCTGGAAGTGTGAGGACTTTTCCTCTCATGTTTTTTTTTAAACGTGGATTCTTTCTGCCTGTCATCCTCTGACAGATCTATACCGACATTCCAAAATGTGGATTAGACAAATCCTTAGTACCAACCATATGAAACTAAAGGCCATATTTTCCAAGTGGCCTCTGTCTGTTATTGCACTTTCACCTTTTGGACTTAGGTCCATTACAATACTTTCCCATGATTTAAAACAGTTGTGAAAATTTGAGTTAGGTATCCCTAGCCTCTGATTGCCAAAAGCTGGGAGTAGATGGCAGGGATGATCCACTTCATGATTGCCTGTTCTGTTCCCTCCTTCTGGGGCACCTGGCATTGACCTCTGTCGGCAGACAGCACACTGGGGTAGACGGACCTTTGGTCTGTCCCAGGATGGCCATTCTTATGTTCCTATTGCAGCAATTGGTTCTGGGGTATGTTGCATGCAATAGCACTAGTCAAGTCACTGAGCACTGAATTTCCTGTTGTGTAATTCTCAAAACTGCCGCAGGCAACATTATTTTATCCTTCCAGTTCCCCAAGCCCTGAAGCAAATTAGCTGCAGCAGTAAATGATGTATTGTGAAGTAACTATTACAGTGATTCCAGTTCTACATGGGGCATGCATCTGACATCATGACGAAGGTTTTCAGTGAGCATGTGAGAATGGCTTTGCACATTGGGTGCAGTGCACATGCAATTCAGGCACTGCAATAATGTCTGAAAATCTGGGCCCAACAGTACTGTAGTAAAGATATGAAATCCTCTGCTTACGTTCCATATCCCATCCTTCTTCATACTTATCCTTTGCCTTTGATTCTAGCCTCTTGGAATGATCCTGCTACTCACATGCTACATTATCAGTGATAATTGCTAGTACTGACATACCACTTTTCATTTTCCCAAGTGCTGGACTAACACTAAGGCTTGGCCTACACTCATTTTTATACCCGTATAACTATTGCAGTTTTGGGGAGGGTGACTTTTTTTACTAATATGTTTATATCAGAACAACCCCTAATGCAGACGCAGTTATTCCAGAATAAGAGTGTTTAATGGCATTGTGGCTATTTTCATATGGGAAGGGGAATCATTTATAAAGGGGTAACACTTTAACTCTACCAATACTTACGTGTGTAGACAAGACCCAGGAACAAGATTTTGCCATCCATACTCATACTAAGTAGTGTCCTTTTTTCACGAGTAGTCCTGGAACCAAGATACAGGTGGCAAAATCTGGCCTTAACTTTTGATGCCTCACTGCCCCCATGAATCACTGATGGGGAAACCAAAATCATCTCTTTGCACTACCTTCAAATGTGGAACGTTGCACCTGTTTTAAATAATCTGGTTTAGTGAAGGTTCCTGTATGGTGCAGATTTCTACATGAACACTTTTATTTGGGTAAACAGGATTTTATTTTGCTCAAACCTGGTTTGGATCAACCAAACTAAACTAGAGTATTGCAAGTGTCCACGCAGCTTTTTGTACTGGTTTAATTAAATGGATTTAAAATCCCACCTAGATTTAAACTGGTGCAACTCCTGCAGCTGACTGGCTGGCTCACAAGCTCTGCTTCTTAGAGTGTCCCCTTGGGGGTTACTGCTCTGTTACACTGGAAAATTTCCTGATTTCATAGCAGCTTATCTGATAAAAGAAAAATAAGGTTTAAAGCTGCGGTGTATGTGATGCTTGCTCTAACACTTGCTTGGTCAGTTTATAGAAATTAGTGAGAAATGTACTTCCAGTTCCCTTCCTTCAGAAAATGAGACATTTCCTGTCTATATGCAGTTCATTCTTCCTTGCACAAACACATGCCCACATTCCTATAAGGAGAAATGGAGCCTAGCAAAATCCATTTAAAATCTAAGAATTGAGGAAATAGTCAAAGTTTCAGGACAGTGGCATTTTATTTTCTCACTAAACGGCAGCCTTTTATTCCCCACATGCCTTCCCTTATGGTCAACGATTGGTTGAGGTGTTGTTCCAATGCAGCTATGCAGAGAGCAGCTCTGCACTGTTCATTTGTTTTTATCTTGCTTCACGCTGTATTTTGAGACTGAGTATGACTCATCAGTTCAGCGCTCTTTTCCATGCTAAACAAGAGAGCTTTGAGTTCTTTGCTGGATAATGCATTTCTATGGGAGTGTGTTTGTTTGCACAGATTTAACAAACCTGATGCAGCACAATATTTGCAATTGAAGTCTTTGCCTGCTGTAGTGATCCAGATATGACAGGGATGGAAAATCTTGGATGCTCATGCCCTAAATGGCCTTCAGATTGCATGGTAACCACCAACATTATCAGAAAGTAGCAGGTCTGTAACAGAGGTTACTCCTCTGGCCCTGTTCATCCTTCAGGAAAACTGCAACTCCAGAGGTGAAGAGGTGGAGAGTATAGTCAAGTGTGTCTGTATGGAAGGTGAGAAGAACATTCAAGTGTATGTGTAAGGGTAAAACAACAGGGGGTAGGGGTGACAGGTTATCCAATGGGCCTATGAGACCCGTGTCCTAGAGCCCTGGAAAAATGGGCAGCCTAGCAGAAATCTGGAAGCCCAGAGCCTTGGCAGCAGCTCTGGGAGGGTGGGAAAGGAGAACCCACAATGCCCCTTCCTCTGGTACCCAGCGGAAGCAAAGGGTGGGTGGGGCAGCATGAGGGAAACCCTAGCACCCAGACCCCAGCTGCAGCTCTGGGACTGGAGGCACTCTTGCTCCTTGCCATGATCGCAGGACTGGAGGAATTCACTCCATGCTGTGGCCATGGGACCATGGCAGGCGGAAAGAACTTCTCAGGTCTTAGAGCCACAGTGGGACAAGGCCAGAAAGGGAGGGAGGAGAAGTGAAGGGGGCAGAAAGGGGCGGGGCAATAGGCAGAATGGGGGCAGAGCTGTGGGCAAAGGGTGGAACGGGCAAGGGCTGTGAGGGAAGTGGCAGAACAGGCGGGACCATGGCAGGGGCCAAGGATAGAAGGAGCAGAACAGGCGAAGGGTTGGAATGGGGCCACGGTTCTGGTTCTCAGACCCCCCCCCCACTTGCTTTGACCCAGAGCTCCAGGAGACTTTAATCCACTTCTGTGGAGGAAGGTTGAATTGAGCAGAGAAAAAAGGATAAGCCAGGTGATGGATGAAAGGGACAGTGGTCCATGGTCATGGAGGAAAAGAAAGATGGGGGTAAAAATAACTGAGATGGTGTTTAAGGGTGCCAAGTACCACTGTGATTAATGTTGTTCTGCCTTGTCCCACAGATACCCGGGCTCGATTTTTAGGAGGTCTCAGACTCCCTAGACTTGGAGGAGAGAACACTTCAGGTCACTCTGCAGTGACCCCGGACCCTTTGTGCACTGATGGGGTCCCGAAGTAACTCCATCCAGCCCTCCTTAGTCACTTAAGGCAATAGTCATGGAATAAGGCCCTGTGGGAAAGGAAGCTGATGTAAAATAAGGTGGGAAATCCTCCCCTCTGGAGAGGTGGGGAAGATGATCAGAATGCAAGGCTGTGCAAAATGTCAAGCGCCAATGCTTCCCCAGCCCTGACATTGCTCTAACCATTCCCTGGCAGCTTTTTATGCTGAAGTAGTTTCAAATATGTCTGCCATAATGGGGCAAGGCAAAAAGAAAAATAGCATTTCTCTGCAATCATTAGACTGTAGTAAATTGCTTGCCATAGAAGAGGATCATTATGAGGTCACGTTCATTTATTTTTTTATTCTGTCACTTCAGCAGTTGTAAAACACTTGCATTAAAAACAAAGTCAGTGGTCTGAAACAAGCTGTGATTGATCTAAAGACTTATCTCTAGCCCCACCAAAACCCTAAAGACTAGTTAGCACAGCCTCCTTACTCATTTACTATTCAGGAAAACCTTTTTTGGGAATGAGTAATTTACAGAATCTTCTTTTAGAACTGTCAGGGTTTTTTTTTTCTTCTGATGGTTTGACTCACTGATAAGCAAAAGTGATTAGCCAAAGACTCTCCCTTTTCTTTGTTCTCTTTTTGGGATCCTCCATTTTTTGGAGTGGTAGGGTGGCTAGGGCAGGGAGTCACTCCCATGTGTCATCCATACTTTGCAATACAGAGGAATAGCTTAATTTAAACTTATATTTCACCTTCCAGGGATTAAACAATAGGTTTTGTCCCTCCTTCTGTATCTCAAGCACCCTGAGTCCTCACAATAGTTGAAATTGCTAATGAAATTTGCTCTGCCTCCTTTAAGAGATAGGGTCAGACTGTGCTGTCAACTATACCAGTGTAAATCAAAGGTAGCTCAATGGAATTGATGTGAGTTACTCTAGATTCTCTAGAAGATGTACAGTGGTAAAGCAGAGCAGATTTTGGCCTGCTGCATCAACTGCACTGCTTGAACAGCCTTGTTACACGTCTGATCTGAAAGCGTTGATGGTGCAGAACCGTTTATTCTAATCATGTGCAGCATTCCAAAAGGCCACCCATCAGTTGCTAACGACAATTGTTATGGAAGAAAGCCCCAAATGCTCCTGCCTCATCTTCTGTGCTTTTGCCTCATTTTCTGCCCTGTGACACAGCTAGCCTCCCTTTCTCCTCCTCCACCCCCTTCACTGCTCCTCCCTTCCTTCAGCTGCCCCAACCCCTCTGTGAACACTGAGCAGTCCCCACCAGGCTCTCATGAGAGTAGCGAGAGAAGCCCAGCAGCAGCTCCGGCTTCCTTAGAGTCCATTACAGCCACGTCCTGCCCTGTAGCCGGGCCCTGGGGAGCTCAGACAGGTTTTGGGCTGGACCCTGGGAACAAGCATCTCAGCAGCACTGGGCCCGTGTCTCTTCTCAGGTGGCTGAGGCACAGCCCAGAGAGAACCAGCACCCAGTCTAATGCAATGGGGCTGTGGCAAAGCTGCCTCTCAGCCCCTCCTGGTGACTCACACTCCAGCCTGAGCGGTTGCCTGGAACTGAATGGCTTGAGGATTTGGGGAGAGACACCCGCCTGCCCCATGGCCTCAATCCCCAGTGGCAGCAACTGCCTGCCAGCCCATAGCTCTAATTCCTGGTGGCAGCCACTGCCTGCCACATGGCCTTAGCCCTGGTGGCAGCTGGCTCCCAATGTAGTTTCAACCCTGGTGGCAGCCAGACCAGCTGCCTTGCAACGCGGCCCTAGCCCCATGCCCATCCACCATGCAGCCCCGGCCATGGGAGCAGCCACGCCACTCACCTTCCATGTCGAGCAGGAAGGTGAGTGCTTCTGTGCGGCTTTATGAAGGACGTGGGCAGGCTCAGAATGTTTTGTGTGCAGTTGCGCAGCTGCACACCTGAGAGGGCCCACTGTTGTCCTCTCAGCTCTGGTCTCCTTCTCCACACACACTCTGGGTATGTCTACACTACCACCCTAGTTCGAACTAGGGTGGTTAATGTAGGCAACTGAAGTTGCAAATGAAGCCTGGGATTTGAATTTCCCGGGCTTCATTTGCATCTTCCCGGGCGCCGCCATTTCTAAATGTCCGCTTGTTCGGACTCCATGCCCGCGGCTACACGCGGCACGGACTAGGTCGTTTGGATTAGGCTTCCTATTCCGAACTACCGTTACTCCTCGTGGAACGAGGTGTACCGGTAGTTCGGAATAGGAAGCCTAATCCGAACTACCTAGTTCGTGCCGCGTGTAGCCACGGGCATGGAGTCCGAACAAGCGGACATTTAAAAATGGCGGCGCCCGGCAATATGCAAATGAAGCCCGGGAAATTCAAATCCCGGGCTTCATTTGCAACTTCGGTTGCCTATATTAACCACCCTAGTTCGAACTAGGGTGGTAGTGTAGACATACCCACAGCTCCTGCCCCTACAGCCCTGAATGCAGCCTTCCCTTGCAGGGGCCAGGTGTTCAGGCTGCGTAGGGCACCAAAAGAGCTAGGGATGATGCTGTTTACAGTAACAGAAAATGGACCAAAGAGTCCCACTGGATCTTTAGAAATTAAATTTTCAAGCCTCTCACACTCTTTTACCTTGAGACATAAAGTGGATCAGGGTAAAGTTGCAATGGTGAACATTACATTTTGAGTAAAATCATTCATGTACTGTCAAGAGTTTGCCAGATTTTAAAATAGCCCTGTCATGCCTAAAGAGTAGTCTGACCTCTTCCAGGCATAGGCTTTTCAGTCTCTTCCTCATTTTATTTCATATACTGTTGTGTCAATCGTGCTATGGACAGCCTCAAACTGTCAGATCGGTGCTTAAATGTGCTGTACTAAACAGTTCCCACCCCTTCTTTCTGAAGTGACCTTCCCTTCCAAACTCTCCACCTCCAACCTGCTACCCAGTGGGGAGAAGTCAGGAAATGAAATTTCTCAAGCTCTGATTTGGAAGGCAGCCAGAGTGTACTCCACAGTATGAACTCTGACAGCGGGCATTGAGGCTTCTGCCTTAAATGTAGGTCATCATTCACTTATGGAATTCACTGCCTCAGATACTGCATGGGGAAAGCCAGGAAGAACAGGATTGGGGAGACAAAGCAAATGTGCAACATGGTCTGTGCCATACATGCATAGGTGTGAATGGAAATGCTTCCTCTGGCTGTGTGTTTTAAACACAACTACATCCCTCTTTCAACAGAGGGATGTAAATTAGACACTTTGAAATTGCAAATGAAGCTGGGATTTGAATTTCCCGTGCTTAATTTGCATAATCACATCATGGTGCTCTTTCAAAAATGTGCTATTTCGAAAGCAAAACCGCAGTCTCAACGCAGTTCTTTCGAAAATAGAAGCCTTTTTTGAAAAAGCCTGTGAAATTCAAATCCCAGCTTCATTTGTAATTTTGAAGTGTCTAATTTACATCCCTCTGTCGAAAGAGGGATGTAGTCTAGACATACCTTTATCTTGGGAAAAGAAATGAATGTGGGACATCGCTAAGCCAGTATATAGATAGCTGAGGGTACATATAGATCTGCAGTTAAACAGAAAAAGTGTGACCCAAATGCAGCATCTGTCCTTTGTAG
The DNA here is from genome assembly GCF_049634645.1 of Pelodiscus sinensis. Taxonomy (NCBI): domain Eukaryota; kingdom Metazoa; phylum Chordata; order Testudines; family Trionychidae; genus Pelodiscus; species Pelodiscus sinensis. The sequence continues at coordinate 213,705,211 of NC_134711.1, forward strand.
TTCTGAATGGTCTAGTGCCAAGGAGAGGGCAAAAGGGACTCTGTGGGCCGCATCTGACCTGCCAAGCAGGTCGATTCGACCCGCGGAGGTTCTGCTGCTCCCCCTCACAGGCCAGTCAGGGTCTAGGGATAGGGGAGCGCATGGCACTTAGAGTCAACCCTGGCAGTTGACTTTAAGCACTGTGCACCGGAGAGCAGGGAGCAAGAGACTTTGTGCTCCCAGGCCAATCAGGGATTGGGGTAAGGGGGAGTGCATGACTTCTCCTCCCCCCTGCCAGGAGCATGCAGCACTTCTAAGCTCCTTGCAGGATGGGGGCAGGGCAGGAGGAGACTTTGCGCACTCCCCTTCCCCTAGGCCAATCAGGATTTAGGGGTGAGAGAAGCGCACAAAGTCTCCTCCCGCCCTGCAAGGGGTTCGGCACTTTAAGTCAACCGCCAGCTGCTGCTCAGCTGGTCGCTCACTCTAAGCAGGGTGCTCCCTTGCAGAGTGGAGGCAGGGAGTGAAAGACTTCATGTGCTCCCCTTCCTCCAGGCCCTGATTGACTTGTGGCTGGGAGGGGGGGGGGGTAGTGCGCAATGTCTCCTTCCACTGCCAGAGGCATGGGTACCTAGAGGGAACTGCCAGCCTTTCAGAATAGCTGGCAGTTCGCTCTGGAGGGGGCAGGGGCAAAGACTCCATGCACTCTCCCCTCCAGGGCCAGCCCATAACATTTTGGCACCTGAGGCAGGGAGCTCAAATGACGCCCCCATACTCCCTCGCGGCACCAGCAGCAGACACAATTTTCTACACTCTGGGTCCTAGTGCCCCCCCGTCCCGCACAGTCTGGCACCTGAGACAGCCTCCTCAGTTCGCCTCATGGTAAGGCCAGCCCTGACTCCCCCAGCCCCAGGTCAGTCAGGATCTGCGGCTGGGGAAGCCCAGTAAGACAGGATCTTTCAGGATCTTTCAAAAAAGGCTTCTATTTTCGAAAGAACCGCGTCTAGACTGTGGTTTCGCTTTCAAAATAGCACTTTTTCAAAAGAGCGCCATGATGCAATTATGCAAATGAATTGTGGGAAATTCAAATCCCAGCTTCATTTGCAATTTTGAAGTGTCTAATTTACATCCCTCTGTCGAAAGAGGGATGTAGTCTAGACACACCCAGGGAGAAGAACTGTCTGTGAGCTAATTTCTCCATTGTCTGCAGATCTCTATTGATGAATTGGTCAGCACACACACACACACACACACACACACACACACACTCACGTTACACTATGTGCTTGATGTTTCTAATCCATTCGTGTGAGACTGACCTCAACTGTGATCAGCCCATGATGCCATCAGCCACTAGTTAAATTTCCAGATGAGCACCTTTCTCCTTTCTCCCATGTTGCACCTTATGATTGGGAGGAGCTCCAAATACACATCCAGAAAGCTACATTATGGTCTTCCAAATCCCTCCTTTACCATGATGCTTACAAAAAACGTGACTATGGTTAGACTGCAGTCTACCACATTGACCAATACTAGTATTGCCTTGTGCTCCTCCATATATGGCCAATAGCTAAAAAGAGGCACAAGGAATAGGTATTCTTGGTTTCTACATCCAACTCTGATTTACCTTGCTATGCGATGTAACTTTGAATAAGTCACTTAGCCTCTCTGTGCTTCAGTATGATGGCCTCTGAAATGGGTATGCTAAGAACCCATGGGATGTTGTGTGACCAGTTAATGGTTTGTGTAATGACTCCGTGAATACGTTGTCCACAGAGAATGAATCTGCAACCTTCAACTCCAACTACTTTAGCAATAGTTGACAGCAGTAATAAGTTACACACTTTATTTGGATCAGAGGAACATGATATACTTGTAGTGTTATATTTATAAAATTCTCTAAGATCCCTACATGGAAAAGGCTGGTATAACTTCAATACTCAGAGGGGGTTAATTGTTTATGATATAGTATTTAAATTGTCTATTACTTTAGTGTAAAACTCATACCCTATCACCAGGTCAACATTATTTATACTTTTCCTTGTTTTGTGTGCTTTTATTGGCTTACATCTTTTGAATTGCCTAGTGTTTGAGTTTTCTGAAGTATAAAGGTGATACAAGGGTACAAATACAAACATGGTATGAAAAATAGTATTTGGTAATATATACCTAGCCCACTTTTGAAACTGGAGTCAGTGGAAAGCCCACGTTTCCCATAAGGAACCACTAACATTTGGCCAGGACTGCAGAGCTGCCGAATGATAGGAACAGAAAGAGTGGAGACAACTTCATCCTTTTTTTGAGGAAAACTCATGGAGAGAGAGGAGAAGGAGGAGAAAATGAGAAAAGAGGAGAGTGGCTGGGAGAAGGAGACAGAGATAAAGGAAGAGCGAAATGGGGAGTGTAGAAATGGGGAGTGCAGAAAAAAAGTCTGCATGTCACTTTCATACAGCACCTCATTGGTGGTTAGGGTTGCAAACAGGAAGATCAATTACCCGGTAAGAGGAGAGTATGATCCCTCAAAACTGGACAGGTTTTATATTTTCTTTTGCCTAGTTCTGCTAGGCTCACCAGGCACTCTGTTCTCCTAGACACACGTAATAAATTACAGTCAGCCACAGTAAATCACATCCCATCACTGCTGCCTGCTCATTCATTATGATGGCTGGGTCTAACACAAATAAGGACAGTATCTTGCGCCTTTAACAGCTGTTATTAAGCAATGCTGTCAATGAAAGAGAGGGACCCTCCCTTCCCCCACAGCCTTCTATTGAACTACTTTCTCCTTGCCATGGAGACAGCTGTCTGGATAAGGGAACTACTGATGGCCGGGGGCTGGCACCCAGTACTCAAGTCCACTGGAAGTGCATGATTATATGTAGGATGTATCTAAAATACTTCTAAAGCAAACTCATTCATCAGAGTCCTTTTAACCATTAGGACTCTATTAGAGGAATTATGATTCCATATTCAACCTAAGGGTTGATTAACGGCATTTGCAGTCTCTTCTTTTGGCATCTATATCCAGTCGTGTTTGTCTCAAAACTACACGTCTTCTACCTTCTTCTGTTAATAATAGGTGTAGAAATAGCTGGGAGCACCATTTGCTTTGCTTTAAAAGAGATCTGATCTTTCAGACCTTTCAGTTTACTTTTGAAAAAAAAATCTAGAGAGACACTTCTGCATTTTCTAAAAATTAAAAACATTTTACATGCCATGTGTGCTCCTTTTTAGAAATAATCAGGTAAAGGGAGGTGTGGTTGGGGGAGAGTGGAAACTCTTCCAAAGTTTCTGTGCCAGAATAAAAATGAGATTTAGGCTGCTAGGTCAAGTATATGATTTGGAGGTAATTTTTTCAACTGTGCTAAATTTATTATTATAGGAAGTGAATCTGATGCTAAATTGCAGGCATTGAATGTTCAGGTTGAACCTCTTTGGTCTGGATCTCTCTGGTCTGGCAACATCCGTGGTCCAGCAAGATCATGGATCTTGTCAGACCAGAGAGTCCCTGGACCAGAGAGCTCCAGCTTGGGGCTACAGTGTCCTGGTGCCCCAGGGCAACCTTGGGGCTGTGGAGTGCCAGCAGCCTGCAGCTGGCCATGGAGCTCCACCAGTCCCAGAGCAGCTGAGCTCCGGAAGCCCAGGACAGCAGAGCCCCAGTGGCCCTGGAGCAGCGGAGCCCCGGAGCAATGGAGACCCAGCAGCCCTGGAGCAGCGGAGTCTGGCAGCTTTGGGACAGTGGAGCCCCAGCATCGCCCAGGCTGGCCAAGGAGCTAGGAGCCCAGTGGTCCGGGGCAAGGGAGCCTGGTGATTTGCTGACAGATCGAGGGAGAACCTGGAGTCTGACAGCAGAGGGGGCTGACCTCCCTTGGTCCAGCAAACTCCCTCCTTTGGACCAGTCAAGTCCCAAGGGTGCTGGACCAGGGAGGTCCAACCTGTAATTACCTTAAAGAAATCCACCCAAGCTAGCAAAAAGTCCAATGCTACTACCATCAAAAATTAAAAAATGGTAGCATCTTGTTAATGTAATCTAATAGTGACATTACCTTATGTGTTATGCTCTAGTGAGAAGTATTTGGAAACCAAGTTGAGAGGAGAATTGTTACATAATATACATTACACTCTAAGGCCTAATTGTGTCCACTTTCCAATGTGGGAGGGAGTGGAAGGAGAGGCAGACTGGGTATAATTTACACACTGAGGAAATGTAAGATAAAGTAATGGGTGGCTTATTTATACCTCTGAGACATTCTGCTGTTAGCACAATTCTGGCAGAACAGCCAAAATTAGTCAGGGCATAGGAATGCCCTGGTCATGCCCCTGACATGCTTCCTGCTTTGACTGCCTTAGATTTATTTAGACTTGCCACAACATTTGAGTCATAGAATGCAGTTGTCAGAGCAGTATCTGTTATGCCATGTCTCCTTCTGTGACAATACATGAAAAGGAAATGGATCACAGGAAGTTTTCAAGTGCCAACAGCTCCGATAGCCCCTTGTTCTCCAATTTCAATAACAGAGCTCCTTCTTATTCTGCTGTGGGTCATCACTTTAAAAAACAAAGAACCTGGCACACTTTTACTTTCTGAAATAAGTGCAGAAATATGCTGCTCAGTACAAAATCAAATTGATATACATCTGACTCATAACAAGAAATAGTGAAGCGTGGTGCTCAGTAATTTTTTAGATATTCCTTCATAAAACAGTAGAACTTAAGAGATAAAAAACACTTCCTGTGCTATCTGGTTCACTTCTATTGACTGTGCAGTATTCTTTCTTATTGCTTTAATGCTAACATGTATAGTATCCTTTGTTTCTCATCACACCAACAAATAATGAGAGTGGATGGCAGGGTGGTGGATGTAGGCATGTGAAAGACAAGAACAGTACATGTGGTATGCAGAAAAGACACCAGGCCACCTTCAGTCCTGCCAGTGCTAGGGGAATACAACCAGGGCCGGACTGAGCCATTCCGGCACCCCAGGCAGACAGTTTAATTGTGCCCCGGGTTGGGGGAAGGCGCTCCCACCCAGCGCATGGGGGAAGGGCGTGTGGAGCTGGCGGCGGCAGGATGCACATGCCCAGCCCAGCCCAGCCCAGTTACCGCTGCTGGCGCGCAGCCTGGGGCCGCCGGGGGCAGGCTGAACCTGGCTGTGCAGGGCCCCTTGGTCACGGGGGGAAGGGCGCTGCTGGCCGGAACTGCGGGGGTTAACTCTTCTAAAGCTTTATCTTCAGATATACGATGGATATACACGTGGGCTACGTCTAGACTGGCATGACTTTCCGCAAATGCTTTTGCACAAACGCATCCGTGGCCAATCTAGACGCGCTTTTGTGCAAAAAAGCCCCGATCACCATTTTTGCGATTGGGACTTTTTTGTGCCAAACAAATCTGAGCTGTCTACACTGGCCCTTTTGCGCAAAAGGACTTTTGCCTGAACGGGAGCAGCATAGTATTTCCGCAAGAAGCACTGATTTCTTACATGAGATGGTCAGTGTTCTTGCGGAAATTCAAGCGGCCAGTCTAGACACAGCCATTTTGTTTGAAAGAACATCTTTCAAGACACTTTATAGAGTGAAAGTCTGCTCTTGGGACCTGGATCAGGCCGTGATGCCAATATTGATTCTTGTTCAAAACTTCTGTTGAATCAAAGGTCTGAAGTCTGAGTTTCAATCTAGTTTTCTCATCAGCATTTAATTTGTTTCCTTTAGTTCTAATTCATGGTAGATATGGCTAAAATCAAGCATACAGATGTGCCTGTTTAATGTTGATATGGCCTTTTTCAAGATTTTGTGACCTATACATGCTGGGCATTGGACTTTATGGTCTTTTCCATTTCTAATTAGTTAGGATAAGTATTATAGAAGCACCAAGCGTATTTATCTATATTATCACTACTTCCCTTCCCAGAATAATTAAGGGGACATCCCAGAATGTCTCAGGGACATTAAACTGGCAATAATTTTTCAGCAGGTGAAATGAAGTGAAGGGCTCCATCTTCCTCTCTGGTCCTACGCTTGCCAGCATAGGCACGCATGGCTTTTTGTTGGGCACTGTTGCTATGTGTTTCTAAGTAGTTGTGACTCATCCAGCATATGTTACAGCAGAGACAAAATACTGGCTCAGTAAACGGACTGCAATAAATGTATTTTCTGCCAAATTCTGTGCTCTGTGATGCAGAATTTTGTTTGTCTTCATACATACAAGACCCATTACATATATGCTGGCATGATAAGAACAGAAAGCATACCTGGCACACACACTAACACCATTTATTAGGTTTCAGAACTGTGCACTTAAACTAAATATTAGTCATCATGAACTTCAGAGATAAGAAAGGGGGTTTTCCCACCATTACTAATGACTGTATCATGCATTTAGAGACAGCCCTGAGCACAGAATAGTATATAAGGCACTCAGCACCAGGAGTAACCTTGAAAGATATTATGCTTCAGAGAGATCTCTCTTAGCTACAGCTTCTTCAGTGCTTCCTCTCTTGTGTAGAGAGAGGGGTACCTGCTACATGTTTTTTACAGGCCTTAGCATACTTCCCCACCTAACGCCCAGCCAGACCCACAAAGGAAAATGTTGTTTGGGGGAGCTAAGTGAAGAAAACTAGCATATTCCTGACAGGAATATAATTGCCCTTCCCCTTCTCCATGATTTTACCATCCTATCTGGATGTAAAACTGAAAATGCTCATGTGTAGAAGTTATATAGAGAGCTGCAAACTTCACTCATTTTATTTGTTGTTTCAGGACTGCACCTCTGTTCAGACCTGTTTTTTACATGTTATACTCTCTTACACCTAGCTGGTGGGTTATATTTTTCAGTGCTGTTTTTAATACTAAGGAGAAATTTGTGTACATTCTGAAAGTCAGAAGAAAGTCCCTAAGCCTATGCATCTAGCACATGACTGAGCAGAGCTGTGCCACTTCTCCCAAAATGTGTACCACAGAAGCAGTAAAGATAAGAACAAAATGGGTCACATTCCTGTTCTCTTCTCAGTTCCTGCTTTGCTATTCACTATGCTTCGCAATGGAAAACCATCTGATGGGCTGGTCACTGGCCTCTGTGAAATGATCTCAATCCAATTCCAACTTCCTGGGAGGCTCAAAACTTTTACCATAGCTGACATAAACTGGCATATTTGTTAGTAGTGTCAACTGAGACAGGAACTGAGAGATCGTAGAAGCTGTCCCTCTAGTCCAGGAGAGAGGCAAGTCAGTGTGACAATATTGGTCAACTCATCCTACAGTTCCTCACGATGTTCCCAATTAAAAAATAGCTCCCACCTTCAAAGCTGTCAGTCAAGCCACATTCCCAAACATGATATTCACTATGAACCAGGCCCGCTGGCAGGTATGGAGGGGGGACAAAAGGGGCAGCTGTCCCAGGGCCTGGTGATTTAAAAAGGCTTGGGGTTCCCAGCCACTGCTACCATTATTGCTAGGGTTGCTAGGTGTCCGGTATTTGCGGCTTCTCTCCATTAAAAAAACCAGAAAATACTGGACATGTTTTTCTCGGACAAAAGGCCGCTTGGGACAATCTTCCCCTGTCGTGTTTGGAGGGGGTGGGGAAAGTGTGTGGGGATTTAAAAGGGCTATGACTCTTTTTTTTGCTCAATTTTTTCCCCGCCATGTTCGGTATTTTTTATGAAACTATCTGGCAACCCTAATTACTGCAGCAGCAGCCTTAGCCCTGGGCCCTTTAAATTGCCACCAGAGATCCAGGTGGTGTGGGCCGGGCTGCGCTGAAGGGCTGGCTGGAGAAGGCATCCTGCCCTATGCCTTCCACCCAAAGCCCTGCCTTTCTCAAGCCCAGAGCCCCTCCCCACCTTTTCCCCAGGGGTGCAGCAATTCTGTCAGCAGCTCTGTTATAAACTATTTTGCAAAGATAATGTATTTTCCCTACTCTTAAAAATGGCACAGCTAAAGTATCCACCAAAGACTGTATATGAGTCATTCTGAAGGATTAGCTGTCACTAGCGGGTCTCCATTTCCAACTGGCTTGCTAGCTCTACCAATGGGACTGCCTGTACTTTGGTTTGGTTAATGTTGTTCATGTTCCAAAGGGAGAAACAGCTTTGGAGCTGCTCAGTGAAGGAAGGAGGTGGCCCCAGCTGAGTAGGAGCGGAAGCAGGTGATGACTCAGCACTTCCCCGCCTTCTCCTGCTCACAGCAAACAGACTTTGGTTGTCTCGTCAGTAGATCTGACCAGGCATTGTCAGGTCCCCTTTTCAACCAGTGGCGTGTAAATGTCAGAAACGATACATGATTTTGCTGTGGAAACAGAGGCCTGTTCTCTTTGCTTAGGAATTTTAGTTCTTAAGAGAAGCGGTTCAGCCATGCTCCTTTCAGACACAACTTTTCCATTGCACTAAGTGTATTAATAAACATGACAAGTTATGTTTTAATATCTCCAAATCCCCCATTCCGTGTTCATCTCCTATTACCTCTTTAATGCGCATTAGCTTACAAATGTGCCCTACTACTCTTTGTACCACAGGTATTTATGATACACTGCAGACATCCCGTATCGCTTCCCAATAGCCTGGTGATTCAGAATGATTTGCATGACTTAGGTGCTGCCTGTCGCCCTCAGGTCCTTTATTTCAGCTTCTTGGCCGCATTTCCAGGCTCCATTTTATTGCCAGTTATCACTGTATTTGCAGTGTGGGTGTATTTCTAGCAAATAATCCACTTGGATTTACCTAGTAAATGCTGCAAGACATAGTTTCAGCTCGTCTGCCTCTGTTATTACTTAACAATGTGCAAATACCGTGAGGTGTATTTACTTGTTCACTCAGATCTCTTACTGAGCTGCATGTCTAAAGGTATAGGCCACAGTTGTGCTTCATTCTGGGGCCCATTTATGCTGCTTTATGAGCACAAAATGTCTGTAAATGGAGCTTAAATTAGCCCCAGCAGAATAGAAGGAGGAGGAGGGTTTTCTCTGCATGGCATAGAGCCAGTCTGCCTTCCACACCAGCACTCACCTCCCTGTCAGCATAGGAGGAGAGCAGGAGTAGGCAGGCAAGAGATGGAGGAGGAGCCATGGCCAGACTGTGTTGTTCTCAGGTTGTTTTGCAGTGGCAGAATGGTCCCATAAGGAGCGGTTGGTGCAATTTAGAGTAACCGTTAAGTTAAAACAGGCACAAAGGTAGCCCCAAGCTCCCTTCCCTATGCCACTCCCCTGCCCTGGCTTTCCTGTTCTGCGGATGACAAACAGGCATGCAGCACACAGTGCCTCTTGGCAGGGCTAATTGTGGATGTGACTGGACATTTCCTTTATAAACGATATGGCCTCTTACAGCAATGAGGTAAAACACAGTTACCAGATTTACACTAGGGTCACTGAGCTTAGAGTCGGGCACTTTGAATACTAAGATTCTTACTTTCTACAAGATAGTGGCCCCCAAAATGGCGTGTTGCTGTCTGTTTCTTTTCTGGACTTACTGCAGTTTCTGGCAGCACTAGATAAATGAGGCATTAATGCTTCTGGATACCCTAGGAGAACTAAGAATCTTTGTTCCTCATTATTGCACAAAATTTTGCAGTCCCCAAGCTGTTATGAAACACTGCACAGCGGTCACAACAGGAAGTACAATCAACAGTGAATAAATAAAGCCACTGCTTTCTATTCTACAGATTTCAGAACTTCCTTATCCTGCAGTTCCAAATCCTCTTACAGCTGTTGCTCTTATTTATTTATGGGGGGGGGGGGGGGAGAGGCTGTTTTTGTGTTTTGCATGAGCTGCTTTAATGGGACCACCACCTGCTCCTTTTTCCTGGCATCCTCATTTTGCATGCAGAAAAATAAGTCACAGCTTAATCAGTCTCCAGGAAGACAGTGAAGCCATTGGTCAAAGGTCTGCAGACTGCATTTAGGTGCTTTCTTTTCCCAACTCTGCAGGAACTAATTTTGGGATTTTCCTTCCCCCTAAATATGAGTAGAATGATTTTTTTTCTATTAAAATTTTCACTAGCAAATCATACCTGCTACTGTGGCTTATAACAGGCAATAATCACATAGCCTGTACCTGTTAACTCCAGTATAGCTATTTAATCAGAATTTGATAGGATTTGGAGGCAATCTGTTTGTTTATAAGCAGAATGAATAAATCCTGATAAACTATTTCCAAAACTCAGAAGACAGATTGCTTGTGCCCATGCCACATCAACAGCGGAAGCAAAGACAGAGTCATTAATTACATTAATTACATTATCTGCAGATACTGACTAGTTGCTAAAATTGGGTGAGATCCTGTTCCCCTTATTTGGATGAGCAGTCCCAGTCAAATGAATGCAATAACTCACATAAGTAAGACAAGCGGGGTTGGGCATATATTATTTACAACTCATTTAATATTCCAGCCCTGATTCAGCAAATGTACTTGTGCACTTTTAAGCAGGTTTAAATTTAAGCAGCAAATTGAAGCATGCTTCAATGACACTACTCAGGTGCTTAAAGTTAGGCATGTGCTTAAATAACATATTGAATAGACTTCTGCTAAAGAATTCCCATCTGCTGAGCCTTTGTCTTCTCTAAGAAGAAAGATGTGCTCTTAACATGAATTGGCTAACAGGAGGTAAGATCCTAATGAAGACAAGGCAATTTGTGGTTTTCACAGGCATTAGCAAGTTGAGGTCAGTCCTAGCTTTTCCCTTAGCTATTAACTCAACCTGCCAATGTGCGTGAAAACTACAGGCACAGAACAAAAGGACTATCCCTGCTACTTGATTTTTAACATGTGCAGGGGTGGCTATCTGAAGCTTTAGAGATATGTGGCATGCTGGCGTTAGTGGGGAGAGGGCAGGTATGGTGGTTAAAGTGCCTGTTAAATTCATTTATCCCATGGGACATCTACCTCCATAGATGTGGTAAGTATAATATATACATCCATCTCTATAGGGTTTGCACACTACATATAACATTCAGAGGGATAGCTGAGTTAGTCTGTAACTGGAAAAAATTAAAAAACAACAACCCAACCCAAGTGTGTCCACAAAAACTCATGATACCATCTGCATGTTTTGTTAGTCTCTAAAGTGCTGCTAGACTATTTGTTGTTTTTTTAAAGTTGTTACATATAACATGTATGTGTAGGGCTATTGAAAAGAAGGAAAAATAAAGCAGGCCTTCAGCAAATGCTGTTTTTGTCTTATTCTTGGAAAAAGCTGCTCAGAAGAAATTAATAATTAATCTCACTCCAACAGCTGGTGCTTGCAGACTGTCTCCCCATGCACAGTGGTTAGTCTCCAGCTTTTGTTTGAGAATTCTGTAGTCACTTCAGCTGGAGTAGCCCTCAGGCCTTACATTGTGAAGCAACCTCTGTATCTCCTGAATTATCTGCTTGCCACTGCCCAAGGCCTGTTGATTATCACTTCATCAGACTCTGCAAGCAGGATGCAAAATGAGGATGGGAGAGGGATATAATGTTGCACACCACAATCTTCCAAGGTTATTGGGGAGCTGGTCTTAGTCTGAGCTGTTGATCCAGTGATCATTTCTTTGTTTCTGTTAGATGGGACTGTCAAGGCTGTAGGAAAGCTTCCAGATGAATGACAAAGGAACAACACATACCCCAGCCCCCACCAATCAATCACTTTTCCTAAATGGACAACTGAAAAATAGGTATGTGTAGGAGCTAGGAAGGCTCAACCTTCATCAGATCCTTTATAGAGGTTTGGTGGGACTATACCCTCAGCCTCCACAGAAGGTTTCCACTAAACGAAGTTAGTGAAATTTTTAGTTAAAACTCTCTTAAGAGAGTTATAATAGGGTTATAATAATGTGAGGACTCAGATTTAACCTGGAAGTGTCTACAGTGCTCTGAATTTCTTTCTATGTTTCCATTTTAACTCATTACATTGTCTCTTACAGTACATGGAGCACAAAAATCATACCTCCTAACACCTAAGTCCCTGCCTGGCTACAGTAATAAGACAACACTTTAGAAAACTATATTAGCAGAGCCTGGCTATTTTATTTATTGCAATAGACAGTGCACATAAGAGATTATCCTACTACAAAGGGTTATAACATTTAAACTGGGAGGTGAAATGGTGTAGTAGATAGTGCATGGCATTAAGGAGTCAAGGGTTCTATTCCTATCTCTGCCATTTGCTATGTTGTATGACCTTTGGCAATTCATATAACTTTTTGCCCTTAGGTTATGTCTATTCGACAGCTGCTATAGACAGTGGCACTTCTACAGCTCTAGATTTGTGCCACTGGAGCAATCTTGGTGTAGAAACTACCTGGCTGCGTCTAGACTGGCAAGTTTTTCTGCAAAAGCAGTTGCTTTTGCGCAAAAACTTGCCAGCTGTCTACACTGGCCACTTGAATTTGTGCAAGAGCACTGACTTTGTAATGTACAAAATCAGTGCTTGTTGCGCAAATACTTTCACACTCCCACTCGGGGAAAAAGCCCTCTTGCGCAAATAATTTGCACAAGAGGGCCAGTGTAGACAGGGAAGAACAGTTTTGCGCAAAAAAGCCCCAATGGCTAAAATGGCGATCGGGGCTTTCTTGCACAAAACCGCGTCTAGACTGGCCATGGATGCTTTTGCGCAGAAGCACTTTTTGCACAAAAGCATCTGTGCCAATCTAGATGCTCTTTTGCGGAAATACTTTTAACGGAAAAAATTTTCCGTTCAAAGTATTGCCGCAAAATCATGCCAGTCTAGACGCAGCCCCTGTGTAGACAAAAGGGTTTTTCTGGTTACTGTAGATAATCTGCCACTTCAATAGTTCATTGCAGAATTCTTTCATTGATTTAGCCACATCTACCTAGGAACCTAGGTTGACCTAACTATGCTGCATGGGCATAAACCTTTTTGTACATATCTAGCTTGATCCAATTTTTAAGTGTAGACCAAGCTTCAGTTTTCCCATTAATAAGATGTATCTAATAGTGCTTCTATCCTTTTTTAAGCACTTTGTCTGTTTTTTTAAAAAAGTCTAGTGATTTTAGGGGCCTCAGCTTTTTGGCCTCCACCAGTTTGTATCCACACCCCTGAAATCAGGCTGTTATGGTAGTCTTTAGCTGAGCATACAAAATCCCAGTTCTTTTGAAAATCTTGGCCGTTAGGATGTATGCATGAGAAGTTCTCTAAGTACTAGTGTTAAGTAAGAGTATCTTAAAAAATAAAATTCGCAAAACAAAAGACAGTTCATAGACAAGTGTGTTTCAAAGAAACCTAAAACTGGATCCCAATTTCTGTCTGCATTAAATATTTTAAATTCCATTAAAAAAAATTGACCCCAGACGTGGGAAACTGAAGCACTTATTTTTTTGTACCATAGTGAAAAACATCAGTTCAATGGGTGGCCCACTTTGTTTAAAAAAAAAAAAAAAATTCAGCCTCTCCTTATGCAGCAATATGAAAAAAGAGATAGAAAACCACATACAAAAAGGATGAACCCCATAATGCAATTGTTAAAAGAAATAACGGCTCTTTCCGAAGATAAAACCATGCCTGCAAAATTTGAGCCGACAAATAAATCTTTATGGATGAGTTAATATTTTTTTGAAGTGAAAGATGCCACTAAAGGAAATGCCAACAACCTTTATCAATAGTAGCCATGTTGTGTGCCTCTCCCTGATGTATGAAATTATTTTTTGAAATTGATTGCTTTCAACAAATAATTGCAAAATATATTTTCCTTCCTGGCTATTATTTTTCCCTTTACACCACCAGTGATTTCAACATTAATTCTGCTTTGTAAAGCTAAACAAAATAATCATTTAAACTAAATCTACTCAGATAATTCTAATTAGCATATAAGTAATTAGCTCTCAAAGTCAGCGTGTTGCTATTCTAAACTCTATGTTGCAAGCTCACGTGATGTTTTTCAGCTTCAGTAAAGACTGAAATTTATTGCAAAAATGTCTGTCTCATTCTTTTTACATGGGCATGTACTGTACTGCAATGGCAAGGGCTTTCACTAATAATATTTATGGTGCAATAAATCTTTCAGATCATTTTTGTGGTTGCTGTTGCTTTTGGAACTCATCTGTGTTCTAAAGTAGAATCCACGGTTACTCATCCCCTGCAATTGTTTTTAATAGGATCGTTTTGCTGAATAACTTCTGGACATATTTAAAGGTAGCACATGACATGCAGGCAAGTGAAGCAATGTTTAAGATCAGTTTTCTTCATGGGACCAGCATTTTGTCTGATGATATGCTGAACTGGTCTGGAATTCTTCCAAGATGGAGAGAGAGAGAGAGAGAGAGAGAGAGAGAGAGAGAGAAGGGAGTACAGGCAGTCCCCGACTTTCGCGGATCCAACTTACGTTGGATCCGCAGTTACGAACGGGGCTGCCCCAGAGTACACGGACTGCGGGACCTCGTGGTCCTGCTGCCCGTGTACTCTGGGGCTTTCTCTGCGTCTCCCTGGTCTGCAGGCCAGGAAGACGCAGAGCAAAGCCACGGAGGGGCTCGGGCAGCAGGGCTGCCCCGCTGCCCGAGCCCCCCCCCCCCCCCCCCGGCGGCTTTGCAAAGCTGCGGGGAAGCCGGCAGCGGAGCAGCTGCGGGGGGGCTCGGGCAGCGGGGCACCCCAGGCGCGCCTGGGCTGCTCCGCTGCCGGCTTCCCCGAGGCTTTGCAAAGCCGCGGGGGAAGCCGGCAGCGGGACAGCCCAGATGCCCTGCGTCTGCTCTGCTGCCGGCGTCCTCAGAGGCTTTGCTCCCCGTCTCCCTGGTCTACTGGTTTCCAGCAGACCAAGGAGACTGGGAGCAAAGCCGCGGAGGACCCAGGCGGCGGGACCGCGGTGCATCTCGGTCCGCCGCCCGTGTCTTCCTGGTCTGCTGGGGTGGGGGTGGCACAGCTAGTAAGCCCCCCCCCCCCAGCAGACTAGGCTTTTCTCCGGACGCCTGTGGCAGAGCAGCTGGGGTGCTGCCGGTTGGTCCCGCAGCGCCGCTCTGGGCACTACTGGTCCAACCCAGCAGCACCTCAGCTGCTCTGGTCCTGATTCAGCCGCTGCTGGTCAGTTTCAGCAGTGGCTGAATCAGGACGCCTGGGGCAGAGCAGATGGGGTGCTGCTGGGTTGGTCCAGTAGTGCCGAGGAGCGGCGCTACTGGAGCAACCCAGCAGCACCGCAGCTGCTCTGCCCCAGGCGTCCTGATTTAGCCGTTGCTGAAACTGACCAGCGCTGACTACAGGAAGCCCGAGGCAGAGTTGCTCTGCCCCGGGCTTCCTGGAATCAGCTGCTGATCAGTTTCAGCAGCAGCTGACTTGGGGACGCTTGGGGTTCTTAAGTTGATTCTGTATGTAAGTCAGAACTGGCGGTCAGTTTCAGCAACGGCTGAATCTGGACGCCAGTTCCGACTTACATACAGATTCAACTTAAGAACAAACCTACAGTCCCTATCTTGTACGTAACTCGGGGACTGCCTGTACAGGAGACCAAAAGGTCTTTACTACCCACTATCAGATCAGGTGAATGAATTTATGAATAAAACAACAACAGCCCTGAACAGTGGCTTCATAATCTACACAGTTTCCCAGTTCTTCTCTGTAACTCCTAGAATGTTCAGTCTTTCTTTTGGATTTCCTACAGTTTGGAACTCCCTGGTCCGGTACCCTCGGGACCTGACTGGTCCTGGATGATGGATTTTGCCAGACGAGGGGAGTTATTACTGGGCCCCCTGCCACCAGCTCCCTCCAGCTCTGGCCCACTACCAGCCTCCCAGCTGGTGTCCCCCTCTCACTGGTCCTCACTGCTCTGTCAATCTGTGCCACGTCTGTGCACACTGGGCTCTAGCTGCAGCATCCGGCAGCCCTGCCACCTTTGTGTGTGCCAGGCTCCAGCTGCAGTACTCAGCATCCCTGCCATGTCTGCATGTGCCGGCTCCAGCTGCAGAACCCGGCAGCCTCTGCACTCTGGGATCCCACTGCCTCTACTGGGCAGCACCATGACAGCGCATGGGGCTCCCGCTGCCCTGCCAGCAAACCCCACTGCCATTCATCAGGCTCTCAGCTGCACTGCCAGCCTGCAGGGCTCCTAGGCACTGGCCCTCCACCAGGACTCTCTGATCCTGCATCATCTGCAGTCCTGCCATTTAAGAAAGTTTTAACCTGTAGGCCTGACTGTTTTTGCTCTTGTCTCCTCAGAAAAAAATAGTCTTGTTTCCTCTTACTCTTTTATGGTATTTTTTTAAATACAGACGCTCACTTCATTAATCATGTACACATCTTATTTCCTGCTTTCCTCCCTGAACCAAAAAGTGGAACTCCCAACAGGCCAGGGGTGGTGAGTGTTTTACTAACATATCAATAAGTGCTTCACTTTACAGTGAACAACACACCATATGCATCTGCAGCTTTCACCTGTGATCCCATCTGACTTCACAAGCTATGCCAGAATGAGGCAGGTCAGTTCTTAAAGAATGGTGCACCTTTGAGAAAATGCCAGGTGCTGAAAAAGTAGAATTGGTTATTTATTTTCCTCTGTTGGATCCAGCCAGTACTTAATTAATCCAACCTGAAGTTTAGAAACACCAAGTAGGAGATGTACTGGCTGTTACTGATCATTATAACTGTACGTTATTTTGCAGCAGCCAAGTTTATGCAAGGCAACCCACAGCACAGGTAAGCTACACAAGATCCCTGCCTTCTGGAATTGCTAACGACATGTTCCTGAGTGAATTTTGGCACAGCAGGAGAGTTGGCTGTATGCTTTGTTGTGTGTATTTTGGCAAAGCAGAGGGTTTGTGACCTTCTTGCTCCTAGAGAGCATGTAAAATAACAGTGTTTAGCAAGGTATTTTGAAATACTTTTTTCTTAACTATCCTACTATTACCCGGTTCTAAAATTAGGGCAAGAATTATTTGAAGAGGATTATTAATTTAGACTTTTAATGTGTCATGAGAAACATGAGAGGTAAATGCAAATCAAAGGTGTTCCCCTCCTCCCAGTGGAAAACACAATGGTGGAAGCCATGCCAACACTACATATTAATCACACTAATGGGTAACATTGAGGAGGGGAAGGAGAACTAAGCAAACCCAGCTACAAATAAATAATATTCCATGAAAACACTAGTGTTAAAAGGAATTGCTCTATAAGGGAATGTCTACACAGCAGGGCTAAAGTTGAATTAAGCTACGCAACTTGAGCTATGTCAATTGCATAGCTTAAGTCAAAACAGATTAATTTGGCTTTAGGTGCTGTCTACACAGCAGGAATTCGAAGGAAGAACACTCTTCCTTCAACTTCCCTTTTTCCTCATAAAATGAGGGTTATAGGAGTCAGAGTCCTCTAGCTCAACATTATTTTGAAATAATGGCTTGCTGTGTAGACATGCACTATGTTATTTCAGAATAACATCAGTTATTCCGAAATAACACTGCCATGTAGACGTACTCTAATTGTTTATGCAAATATGTTGTACATATTGCTGGTAGGTAGTTATTCTGGATATGACTGTCTTTGTGCAAAATATACAGTAAGACATATCTTTAAACAAGTTTCATTCTCATCTAGTTCTCATTCCATCACCTAGTAATACATTGATACTGTAACTGTTACGACCTTTTATGTATTCCCGAAAGAGGATATGTATTTTATGTATTCCTTTGCAGGATATTTCAGCTGTAAATTACCTTTTGAAAACTTGGTCAGGAATCCACTCACTGAATGAAAAGGTTGTTCAGTTATGAGGTATTCCTTCCCCCTGCAAGCCATTATTAATGGGAACACATTTGTACAGCATCAGTCAGTTTTTCTGATACTGCAATATTAAGACTACAATCACCACTTTTCTGCACTGTACCTTCAAAAGATAAAAAAAATCAGGAATGTAGTAGCATTGTGCTGGCTACTACATTGAAAGAACATATATAGCAAGACTGCCATCCTACCTGCTGGTGCAATTCTCAGATCATTCCTTATTAAAATAATACAGAATATTTCATTTTTCTTGGTCAAGTCTTATATATGTATGTTTAGAACTCTGGTTGCATGGGATAAAACATGGACTTTATTTTAGTGGTTTTTCTTTCAATGTCTTCAAATGGTATCAATACAGGCTGACATATCTTACAGAAACACTGCCTAATGTTATTTCCTGACATGCAGGAAGGCTCAAAGTGGAATCTAGATGAAATAAACTGAATTGTAAACAGTCTAAATACACCATCCTCAGCCTTCCTCTTGTCATCTGCCTGTGCCTCTTTTCTGTCATTCCTCTCTTTGCCCTATAAATGGATTATTACTTGTAAATAATTGTCAAGTAGTAAAGCTTATTGCTTTTGTGCATTTACTATCCTCTTTTGCTGATGTATCCTCTGACTAATATGTAGTAGTAGTATTCCTAAAATACTATTCCATCACTGAGTTAGAGGATTTAAATAAGTTCTTTGATCAGTGAGCAATTCCACAGCCAAAGAAATATAAACCGGCATTCTGGTGTAGGATTAATGCTTTGGCTTTTCACCTGCAGAGCAGCTAATGTCTATTTACTGGTGTCAGCTTAAACTATTGCAACAATATTTGTACAAAATTTCTCTCTGTCATACACACACAAACATGCACGCGAGCACACACACACACACACACACACACACACACACACAGCACAGTGCACTACACAATTGACTGAACCCAGTTCAACATGAGTGTCTCTTCTCAGCACAATGGCCACACTGTGAGCACAATGCTTGTCTCTCAGCAGTGTCGTCTTGCCCATGGGAGAATTAATGTTCACCAGCTTCCATGGAAAATTAGAATACAGAAGCAAAGCACTAAAAACTTAGTGCTGTTGAAAGAGCATAGTGACAGTGGGTCCTCAAAGTCTCAATCAATGGAAGTTAGGAGCCAAAATATCTTGGAGGATCTGGGTTAGAACTGCTTAGTATGGTTCAGTGTATCTGGTGGGCACAGACAGTTAGTTTATGTGGTATCAGTATCGAGTAGAACAATGACTAGTCTCTGCCTCAGACTGCTTTTACATTCACAACACATTATTTGCAGCAATCCCAAGTATCCTTTAATATGTACTGGACAGCTCTGTAATTATTTAAATAATTACAAATAGGGCCTTTGACATTTGCCAGTTCAGTAGGACCTTGTTCATGTATGTTCCTCATGCCCAGGAGTCCAGTATGAATGACTGAATTTTATAAATTAGTGAGTAAAATTCAGGTCCTGCTGTTAATGAAGTCAGTAAGAATTTTGCTACAGAAATCAATAGAGACTGCATGCTGCATCGCTGAAGTCCTCAGAGGCTTTACCATTGACTTCTATTGGTGCAGTGATCAGGCCGTAAAACAAGTATGTGAAATAACAAACAAAATAGGGAGCTTGGGTCACAAAATATATGTTAATTTATGTTGCCAGTGGTCATTTGTGCAATTATTTCATCATTAACATAGACATTAATTAATGTCTATTTTATTTTATAGCACCCAAATATGTGATGAGCTCATATCGTACAAGTCTGAAGTGATGGGTACAGATGCTCTGTTGGCATAAAGTGTCATAGTTCCATTGACCTCACTAGTCCAGCACCCTCGGGACCTGACTGGTCCTGAACGAGGGGATTTGCTGGCCCAGAGGAGGCCTCTCCTCTCCTGGCACAGGCTGCTACCGAGTTAGGACACCAGCCTGCCCTGCTGCTGCCTCAGCCCCGTGGGGCTCTCCATATGCCACCAGCCCTGATGCTGCCAGGGCTAAAGCACCATGGCCGGAGCCAGAGTTGTTGACTTGAGTCCCATGACTTGAACTCGAGTCTGACTTAAGTCGCCTAGGTGATTCGACTTGAGACTCGACTCGGGTTCATTGTTTGTGACTTGAGACTCTACTTGAGACTTGCTAATTCTGTTAAATTGACTTGGTGAAAAAATTGTCTGAAAATGCCGATATTGATGGCTCGTACAAAAGTGACTTGACATTTTTTAAATTAAGACTTGAGACTCAACTTGGGACTTGACTCGAAAGTGACTTTAGGGACTCAAGACTCGACTTGAGACTTGAACTGTAGTGACTTGAGACTCAACTTGGACTTGACAATGATGACATGAAGACAACACTGACCGGAGCTCTGCAGCCGGAACAGGGCTCCGTAGCTGCCTGGCTCCGTGGCTGGGGCCAGAGCTCTTTGGCCACCACTAAGGCTGGAACTCCATGGCAACTGCATGTGCCAGAACTCCCCACTGTGCTGCCTGTCCTCCCCCCCCCCCCAACACACAAAGACCGGGGCTCCTGGCTGGATTGCCCCTATGGTGCTCTTGCCCTGCTGACAGGTTTTCCTGTTCCTAGATTCCGTGGTCCTAGGGTACGTCTAGACTACATGCCTCTGGCGACAGAGGCATGTAGATTAGGGTACCGGACATAGTAAAATGAAGCGGCGATTTAAATAATCGCCGCTTCATTTAAATTTACATGGCTGCCACGCTGAGCTGACAAGCAGCTGATCAGCTGTTTGTTGGCTCAGCGCGATAGTCTGGACGCTCCCCTGCCGACATCAAAGGTATTTGTCGACCACCCAGGTATGCCTTTGATGTCGGCAGGGGAGCGTCCAAACTATCGCGCTGAGCCGACAAACAGCTGATCAGCTGCTTGTCAGCTCAGCGCGGCAGCCATGTAACTTTAAATGAAGCGGCGATTATTTAAATCGCTGCTTCATTTTACTATGTCCGGTACCCTAATCTACATGCCTCTGTCGCCAGAGGCACGTAGTCTAGACGTACCCCTAGACTCTGTGTTGCCGGACGAGGGAGTCCCGGTTAAGAGAGGTACAACTGGAGAACTGCCCCACTGTCCCTGACTGAGGGCCCTTTATATTCTAATTTTAGGTATGATGCAACAAAGGGATGGAGTCAGGTAATACATCAATATGAAGGGGTGCATGGAGGCCATAGGGAGAGAAAAGCAGCAATTTTTAGCCAAGGCTTGTACAGAATATGGGGTGTAGTCAAACCCCACAAACCTTGTATAAATATCTCAGTATCGACATGCATAAGTATCTTTAACTCATTTCCTGTGGTAAATGTATGCTAGTATTTTTCAAAGTAATGTAGTCTTAATATAATTCCTCACTACAGCATCTGCTGCTAAGGCTCAGTGAGGCATTGAGGAGGGACTTCAGTTCTTCTGTGCAAATTATAAGTGCCCTGGTCTTAAGCACCTTTCCTGAGCAAGGACTGTAGGAACACACTCAAGGAGAAAAATCCTAGCCCCAGTGAGTAGGCTGCAATATAAGCCCAGGCCTGGGCACTACATAAACTTTTGGCTGGCCTCCGAGGAGGCCAGTCCCTTGCCCTGGCCCTCCCTCCCAAAGACTCACCTCTTCTGTGCTCCCCAGAAACCAGAGATTTCCCCCACTGTGGTGGCTGGCCCCTGTTCTAGGCTGGCTAGTGCCTGCAGCCCCTCCCAGCCCCAGAGCACCAGGATAGGGGGAGGGTGCATGGCGGTGCCACTACAGCCTCCCCTGCACCAGCAAGGTTAGTGGCATGGCCCCAGCTCCTACAGGTCAGTAGCACATAGCTGAAGCAGGGTCCTTTATGATGAAGTCTGGGCGGGACCATGCCTAGTTATTTGAGGAGGCACAGCCTCCTCTACCTATAGCCCATGATCCAAGAGTTCAAACTCAGACTCAAGCTTAACCTCTTGTCCATCTACCTACATCAATCACTAACTCAGGACTTAGACCCAGAGTCCGAGGACCCCATGTGGGTGGGGAGTGTTCAGTCTGAGTCAAGACAGGACTCACTGTTCAAACCCTATTGCTTTGCAGTGTAGATACAGCCACACTGAACTAGTGCTTTGGGAGTCTTCAAAGAGTATTCCACATACCCACAGGTTGACTTTATTTGTCCTCTGCACAGTCAACTTTGGTGGACAGTCAAGTTTTCCCACATTGCACCATGAACAAAAAGCTAGAGCAACCACATTTTGGGAGGGCACTAGAAAGTCTGGGATATAGGTTATTGAATTTGGGCTTGGATAATGACCTGTAGATACTAGAGCTCCAGGTTGTGATTTGGGATTACAAATGAGTGTAGGCACTTAAGTCCTAGTTTAGCAAATACAGGGTCTGTTAAGTGGAGTTTGATTAACTCAGGGCTTGCTTTCCACTATACACATGCCCAATGAAGACTACAGAGTTTTGGCACTGACTTGCAAGATCGGGGTTTCACCCAGGTATGCAGGTTAGTGAAGTGTAGATTAGCAAAATTCTATTCTAAGGAAATCCGGAGCTCATGTTTCACTATATTTTATTTACCTTGGATAAATCATTAATGTTTTAATGATTTGGTAATATATTTTTTTACAGGCTATTTTAAGCACTTTCTTTTTTAACCCTCACAAACAATGTGTATTTGCAGCATTTTGGCCTTCTCTAAAATAACTAACGGGGCAGAGTGGGTTTTGGGGTTTTTTGTTTTTTTTTGGCTTTCTTTTCTTCCATTCTTGTTGAAAAGAGCTATTTGAAAGTGCAGACTCTGGGGAACAGAGTCACTTCCTGACCACGTTTGGCAAGAGGAGTCCTGTAATGCATACTTTTTCATACTGAAGCAGGAAGCTCTAGTCTGTATGCTCTTCATGAAAATATTTTACATATCTATTTGCTGTTTTCCATCTTAAGCAAAGATATCTTTTAAATATCACCAAATATTCAATTGTTTAATGGGTAACAACTTTATTTGACAAGTTAGAATGCTAGAGGTGAATTCAAACTGAAACACAAAGCAAGCTTAAAACAAACATACTCAGTGAAGGCTCACTCTAAAGGTCGCTAAGAAAGAACTGAAAATATAAATAAATATTTGAGTAAGTGAATTTACATTATAAAACATATACAACACTTAGGATTCCTTTCAGCCACTAACTAATGAGAAGGTTTTTTTTTGTAAGTAGTTTCACCACTATGTAAATCTCTATACAAACGAATATGTTACCAAGAACTCAATGCTTTTCTTTGTAAAATTAGCCCAGTTGAAATCCGAGATGCTTTACCTGGTTCTTATGAAATGGCTTTTCTCTTATTCCATGAGGAGCATCTGAATAAAATAAATTTTAAAAATCAGATCATGGGGCCAAATGACCCACTACTAGGCATCTTGCATAACTACTCATAGCTCTATGAAGTGAGTGTGAAATATGAGGGACCAGATCCTGGCCTGGAACTGGCTACTTTTCACTATGCTGGTAGCATGAAGTAGCTGTAAAACTGGTGGATCCTGCCTTTTGAGATTTCTGCCCTTTGCAAAAACAAGGAGTCTGGTGGCGCCTTAAAGACATAATTTTATTAGGGCATCGGCTTTCATGAGATACAATCCATGAAAGCTTATACCTCGTGAAAGCTTATATGCCCTAATAAAATTGTAAGTCTTTAAAGTACCACAGTTCTTGTTAGTTTTTGCTAAAACAGACTAACACGGCTACGTCTCTGTTCTCCGTGCAAGGAAATGATCATATAGGATATACCACCCAGCTTCTCAGCCTCTAGAGTACAGAGCACATCTGAGAGGTAGGGAATGTAACCAGGGCTTATTTGCTTGTCATCCCAGTGATACCGGGACAAGGGGTAGCTGGCATTTAAAGAAAGATGTGGAGAAATTGGAGAAGGTCCAGAGAAGAGCAACAAGAATGATTAAAGGTCTAGAGAACATGAGCTATGAAGGAAGACTGAAAGAACTGAACATGTTTAGTTTGGAAAGGAGAAGGGACATGATAGTGGTTTTCAGGTATCTAAAAGGGTATTACAAGGAGGAGGGAGAAAAAGGGTTCTCCTTGGCCTCTGAGGATAGAACAAGAAGCAATGGGACTTAAACTGCAGCAAGGGAAGTTTAGGTTGGACATTAGGAAAAACTTCCTAACTGTCAGGATGGTTAAACACTGGAATAAGTTGCCTAGGGAGGTTGTTGAATCTCCATCACAGGAGATATTTAAGAGCAGGTTGGATAGACATCTATCAGGGATGGCCTAGATAGTACTGGGTCCTGCCATGAGGGCAAGGGACTGGACTCGATGACCTCTCAAGGTCCCTTCCAGTCCTAGTGTTCTATGATTCTATGACATCAAGTGGAGGAGACCTCAGACTCAGTCTTCAGCCAGCCCTAGTATTGTTTGAATGAAAAGGTAGCTTAGAGCCCTACAGCATCCTAAGCTGCATCAAGTGCAGTTTGGATGCAGCTTAGAATCTGGGCCCTGGCAATGTTTTAAACATATTTTGCACAGGTGTTCATAAGTACAAAAAGAGTAAGGCTGTGCCTGTAAAAACCTAATGTTAAAAATACTAGGGAGATTTTACACCTCTTCAGTTTAGGATCCTGGCCTTTCAGAGTCTATTGTTCCGCACTTGTCCTCCATATATTACTGTCTTGCATACTACTACCTGACAAAGCATAGTGCTCGCATTGTTACATTTGGCAGAAGTTCTATTTTGTTCTGAATAAACCTGGACAGTGCACCTGTTCCTTCTGATAAAATAATCTGGAGGAAAAAATTAGAATATGCACATGTAAGTAAGTACGTAAATTGCTTTATTGTCTTAGCTTTATTCTATTGTGTTGGGCCATGAGGTAACTCTATGCGTTCCCTGAGTGCTGTGTCAGGAAGTCTGCAAGAAGAGGAAATTTATCTTTTTTCCCCCCAAAGACAATGGAACATGTGTTAGAGTGTGAGTTTTTTTCTTTTCATAGGAGAAAAGTTTGTCAGGTTCTCGCTGCTGTATTACTCAGTTATTAGTTCTGAACCAAATAAATCACATTCTATAGGATAGGCTATATCCTGTCATCTGCCAAAACAATGTTTGTGTTCTCCCCTACTGACTTAAAAAGTTTTGCTCTGCTGATGAGAGAATCTTTGAAGCTCAGGATGTCTGGACATTTTTTCCCCACAGACTGTTGGTTTGGAGTGAGGAGATTCCACATATTTTACTGACATGATGTTCCATGACATCATGGTGATGACTGGTGATCTAACTCCTATTGGAGAATATACCAATGTAATTTGACCAAGAGAAACAAAAACTTGCTCTAAAAGAAGAAATTGTTCAGTTTGAGATTTACTACATTAAAAAAATCTATAGGGATGATTCTTCTCTCATGTATAGTAGTTTGACATCAGTGTATAAATATTTATTCAGTAAAGCTAATCCTGATTTACACTGGTCCAAGTGGTAAGCAGGGTCTGAATCAATGCTTCTATTACAGCCAAGTGGAATGGGAAAGAAATCCTGGGTGTGGTTATATAAATACATTTCATTCACTTTGCTTAGGCCTGCTAGATATTCAGTTGTTAGAATGATGTTTTGCCCATTGTAACCAATTTGGCTGTTGTAGGGTCATAAACTGTGTTAACCCTAAATGTAGGAATTGTAAGATATGACCATAGTGCTTGCAGTTTTGGAGAATGCAGAAAAGTCAGACTGTTTTTAACTCAGTTCAAAGGGAAGAAAGAGTCAGTGTAAAGAATCTCAGATGGACAAGGCTTCTACCTCTGCCAAACTCTGTGAAGTCAACTGCGGGGAAGGGCAGAGCTGTGAACCAGCAGGCTGCATGTCCTCCAGGCATGAGCTGTAAGACCGGTTCAACCTGTTTCTCTCCCCCCTCCCCCATGATAGAACTAAAACATGCTTTATAAGGAGTCTCTTTATTATTTTAAAATTTGATTCCACTGGATGCTGGAATCTTCTAGCTGTGCTGTGCTGTGGGCCAAGAGCTGAAATCACTGAGATGGTGAAATCACAGAGAGCTGAAATCACTAGGTTTGTCCCAGAGTCAAATCAATCACAGGGCCAGTGGCAGGAGCGGCTTGTGGGAGCAGCTAGCAGGTGACTGGAGGGAGCAGCTGGCAGGTGGCTAGCAGGGCGCCCAGCAGGAGCAGCATACAGGTGGCATTGCCGCATGCTCAACGGGGCAAGATGTCATGATGATGTACCTATGAACTCTGATTCTGCACTGACAGGACAGAGCCGTGAGTGGGGTGTTTGGAGTGAGGGGAAAGCACGCTATGAGTTGAGGATTGGACTAAAGATCTTTAAGAAAAGAGTCTGCCTTGTGAACTCAGGGGATGATACCTTGCTTACAGGTGTTCTTTGTTTATGTGTGTTTCCGTAGGTTGAGGATGGATTACTGTTATTAAACAGACCGTTTCTATCTCCGACTCGGTGCTTGCAAGAGGGGAAGAATTGCCTCTAAAGGTGCCAGTGGGTAGGCTGGAATTTTCCCACTTGACTGGGTCGGGGCTCGAGCCAGTTTGGTTACATTGTTGAAAGAACGCCCCCTAGATACTGAACTAGGCACTTCTGGCTGCCAACTGCTCCAGGCAGAAGGGTTACACAAGAAAGAGAGGAAATCTGGCCTTTTGCAGTACCAGCTAAACGTTAGAACTCAGTTGTGGCTGCTCACAGAGAGGCAGGACACAAATAGCCTCCTCACCATGCATACATGCATAGGGGCCAGTCTGAGATGCAGCCTTTGTGCTGGGAGAATGCAGGGACACAAGGAATGTTCTTTTCATGACCCCACTGCGGATGGTGGTGCCCCCCTCCCCTTTCACAGCAGCTCATGAGTCTGTGGGGCAGACCTACCCACTATAGGGAAAGACACTGTGCAATTTGAAAGCACAGTGCAGCCAACACACCCGCTGTGTGTGCTCCCTGAGTTACCTTGAATGCTGTGGCTACATGCCACAACCAACTCAGACTGTGTACTAACAATCAAGCCCTTTATCATTGATAGAGCAGCTCCTTCCTCTTATGCACAGCCTGAATTTCCCTTCCCTTTTCCTGTTTTTGCATGAGATGTGCCTCCTAGATTCTTATGAGAATCCAGAGCATGTGCTTGTGGCTGGTATTGTTGTTATTCACTGCTCGTCATTAGAAGGGACATAAAAGAGTATTGAGATTAATCATCAAGCCCTTGTACATCCCATGATCCATGAAAATGTGCAAAGTATTAAGGGGACCAAACAAACCTTTCCAATGACAAATTTAGCACATTCCATCCCACCCTGTAGTGCCACATAGCCAGTTTTTAAGAGTGTCTTTATAAAGGTGTTAGCTCTAAACCTGCTTCTGGCCTCTACTATCAATGGGAGTTTTCTTGTGGTCTTCAGTGGAAACTGTATTAGGATCCTAGTGATATTGGTAACAGATAGGTTTTATTTGTATTACATTTTGCTTTCATAAGATATAAAATGTTACCCAATGTATTGCATAATAGTCCAAAACACAGTTATTTTGATATATTTGTTATTATTTATTTAAAGTATGTATATTGTAGTAATGGGCTCTAGTAAGGGATTGTGCTAGATCTTGTACCCAGCAAAAAGCTTTACAATCTAAGCATAGGATAAGAAACAACAGGTAAACAGAACAATTACATGGGAAGGAGGCATATAAACCATAGTCACAGCCTACCCAACCATAGCCAACGTCTAGTGCTCAGAATCATGTCAAGAGTCGTTCTTATTCCTTTAGTTTCTGTCCCAAAACACTGCAGATGGGGATTATCAATTACTGAATATTTGTATGCTGTCCAGCATAGTGGGGCTTTGAACCTGATTGCAAGAAGAGATTGTTGAATTTAGGAAGTTCTCTATTGAAGTACCTTTCCTACTGGATTTAGAAGGAACAAATGCAATACTCCTTCAACAATACTGAATTCCTGTTAAACAAGGTAATTTGGGAGCAAATAATACTGGATAATAATCCATGATTCATTCTACAAGTGAGGACACACCCCATTCCATGTTTACCTATTGTTGCAGTGTATTGTTTGTTCATTACTGTATCACCTCATATGTTTAGATGCTTAGCCCTCCAAGTCAATGACTTTGTACTTGTTTAGCATTGTCTCCCTACTGCACAATGTAAACAAATATACCAATATGGCACGGCAGTAATGAGTGCTAAAAACCATGTTTAACTTTGGTGAATAGGGGCCAGATCCAAAGCTCATTGAAGTCAATGGGAACTAAGCTCTAGATGAAGACTTCAACACATAGAATCATATGGTTGTGAAAAAACAACAACAATTAAATCATCCCAGGGCTTTGTCAAGCCAGGACTTAAAAACCTCTAGGATTGGAGATTCCACCACCTCCCTAGGTAACCTATTCTAGTGAAATAGTTTTTCCTAATATCCAACCTAGACTTCCCCACATGCTATCCTACAGAGGAAATCCCAGCGATGTGTATGCATAGAAAGATAAAAACACTGATTGTCTGTGAGAAACATATTTTATTACTTTAAATTATTATTCCGTGCATAGGTAAAGTGCCCATCACCAGTGTTCCCTCTAATCTGCGGGGCAGCACAGCTTCACAGGTGGTTAATCTGCCCCATCCAGTCATTCAGCTCTCTGCATGGAGCCCTGACCCACTGACTGGGTGGGGCTGATTAATCACCTGTGAAGCTGTGCTGCCCCACAGCTTAGAGGGAACACTGCCCATCACCATAGTATCTGATTGCTCTCATCACACTATAGTACCAATAGATGATGTGGTCAGAATGTCCCTTAGGTGCCAGTCCCGGTGGGCTAAGAATTTTGTTTTATGCCATGATGGCACCCCCATAACATATTTTTTTGTCAATCTAAGGGGTGGTGCATGCTCCCAGCATTCTAGAGCAAGCAACCCTTTAGAAGAAATCCAGTAACCACTAAAGACAAATAAGGGGTCCGTCTTGCAAGCTTCAAGCAGCAGAACACACCATTGACTCCTATGGGAGTTCCATGGCTAAGATCTTTGGGCCGGGGACCGTCTTTTTGTTCTGAGTGAGTACTATGGGGTCCCACTCCATTGCTGGGGCTCCTACAGTACAAACAATAGATGATGAGTGGCAGCTTTTCAGGATGAGGCAGTGAGTTTGTACTACTTGACACATTTACCATCTTCTAAATAGTGAGGTGAAAGAACCATCCCCTTCTCTTACAGCCTACATGAGGCTGGAACTGCCGTAATGACAGATTGTATGTTGGCTGCAGTGTAAATAATCTGGAAGGGTAATCACATTTCAGTGTTTATCTCACTCCTTTTTTTAAATGTTGGAAAAAGTAACATCTAAGCATTCGATCAAAGCAATACATTACAAGAATGGTAGCAGCATTATTTCCCTGAATAGTTACTTGCTGTATCTCTCTGGGGTGGGAGGGTGAGTGTGTGGATCATACTTCAAATCATGATGCTTCTGCGATAGTAACTCTTTCTGATATTAGCTTGTGCTGTTTGATTTTTATGCTAACTTTGATTTAATAAAAGCTGATTTCATGCCTTAATGCTAGCTGCAAAAATATTAAATTAATTCAATAAGGTGGGAATTTTTTCGTATTGAATATATGTCAAAACATTTGTTAGCATGGTCTGCAGACTTCAGTTTCTAGCCTTTGTACTGCTGTCAGTTTTTGTAGGAAGGAAGAGACTAATTCAGCTATTAAAAAAGAAAAAGTCACATACACCCTCTCATACATCTCTAAGGGCACGTTTCTAATGGTCCCTATCTAATAGGTGTGTCAAAGGAATACGTTTAGATTTCAGGCTATTAGATTTCATACTTTTAGATTTCATGCTTTATCTATGAGTCTTGTGATATGCCTCTGCTGGTTCCTCTCTGGCCCTTCTCTTCCCTCACATACTCCTCTCAGCCAGCAACAGTCAGCTAGTGACAGCTCCCTCATACCAGACCGGCTGCAGAGAGGAGCCCCAACCTCTGCAGCTCCGCTCTGGCCTCAGTGAATCCCCCAAAAGCGGCAGGGGCAGAGAGGATGAGGGAAGCCATGTGATGCAAGAAGTAGGGAAGCCCCAAGCCCCCAATCTCCCAGTAGAAGCCACATGGCAAGAAAGAGGGAAGCTCCAGGCCCCCTGATAGAAGCCATGCATGTGGAGAGTGGAAGAGGGGGGAATGCCCCAACAGGAAGAGAACTCCAAGATCTGAGCTGAAGTCAGACCTTCTGAGGTAATCATAGTTGATACTCAGGATGCTCCCAGTGGTGATGAGACTGGGTAAGTGAATCGCATGATTCATCCCAAGAGAAAAGTGACAGCTTGAGGTCTGAGACTTAGAGGGAGATGTGTTCAGAGAGACCGGGAGCAGTCAGAGGAATTCACCCAAGAACTGTGACACCCTGGCAGCAGGTATAATAGGCCTTCACTGGCACTGCCACTGCTGTGGGACCTCCGTTGTGAAATTAGGTGGTGAAGTTTTTACTTTATTGTTCCCCATGCAGTTCTGGGGCCACTGAGGAGATGGAATGTGCTATTCCGCTTACTGGGTTCTTCAATAATCTACCTGGAGTCCAGGGAGGAACCCAAGTAACTGAGTAGCAGATACCACTGTCTCAGCCACCCCAGAACCTGCATGGGGAAGATCAAGAGTGTCTGAAATGCTTTTTCCTAGACCAGCTTCAGTCTGGGGGGAGGAGGGGAGAGGAGGGAGGCATGGCTGTGGCAAGTACTCATCAGGAAAGATACAAAGGCAGATTTACAGCTGATATAAATTGCCATAGTTCCACTGAGCTCCATCACTGGTGCTTCCCCAGTTCATAACAGCTGAGAATCTGACCCATAATCTCCAAATGGCAGATAATAATGACCAGTGTAGAAAACAGACACTTGCTACCTGTTAAGTGAAAACTGAAGTGTGATTTAAAACCTAACATTGATTTGTCAAAATGGCCATATATGTGAATTAAAATATATATTGTTGTTAGCTAATACAAATTAACATATTACCCATTTTCAACTTGCATTTATGTATCTATTATTAATCTGCACCGTGTGCACCCTCACTATTCTAAATGCTTTAAAATTACACTGGAGACTATTAGCCATCCATCAACTTTGGGAATGTCGGCTTGATCAAAGAGTATTGGATATCTGGCCTCACCCTCCGAAATACAGTATTGCACAAGTAGAGTGAACTGGGCCTGTTATTCCTCTTGTCTATACCTGATTAAATGTGTATTAAGCACATTGAATTTGTGAAGATGGGCTAGTTATTTGCAAAACACAAAGGACTGTGTGAAGGGCACATGGCTGACAGTCTATTATTGGATTAAACATATTATATATTCTGCCTGTGTAAAAGAAGCAAGCTGGAAGGAATATACTAACATGGAGAAATTTCACAAGTACGGGTTAATTTCCGGGACTTTATTAAATCTGACAGAGGAAGTCAATGCTTATAACTGAAATGCCGCAATGGATTATAAATAATTCAGCTTTCTGCTGAACAAAGAACAGGGAGTTGGTCATGTAATCAAATGATATAGTCACACAAAGAAAAAGAATGGAACCTGCACCTGCAAACACTTATCCGTCTGAACAGACACTCACAAAAGTAGTCCTATTGCCTTCTGCCACCGAGATTCAGATTGAATGGCACCTTTCATGCAAATAATCCTGATGGGATGGCTCATGTGAGTAAGGGTGTACAGACTTCACAGTCAGTGGCTTACACAAGCTTTTATTACTTTCTTCTTTCTATTGCCTGTTTTCTTCCTTTCTTCTTATAATGCTGTTTGCGCATGAAACAGCACCATGGCAGAGGACAGGCCCTGTAAAGATAACTCCCCTACAACGCCGCTGTAAACTGCAATATCTCTGCAAGAAAATCAATAAGAACGAATTTATAAAAAAGATGTCAGGCACTAGGGTATTCAGCAAGCCATTGATTTATTTTTCCACCTTTCCTTCTTTTTAATGTAGAATGTGTCTTGAGGCAAAGCCTGGGGGTGATGCATAAAATACCTCATCAGAGAATGGATGGTTACAGAAGCACTCCCTAGAGCAGTGGTTCCCAACCTTTTTTATATCACAGACTAGCAAACCCAATCACAACTGTTAGTGGATAGGTACCATTTTATTTGTATATTTATTATCCAAATAATGAATATGCAAATATGCAAATAAAATGTTACTTACCCGCATTGCCCCAACCCAGCCCTTTGCTCCCCAATGCCTAACACCCTTTCACCCCCACCCCTACGCCCATGCCCTTTGATCTTTTAACCTCTGACCCCTTTTGCCCATGCCAACAACCTCTTCCCTTTGACCCACCCCATCCCCACACTCTCCAGAGCGAGGCTCCCCCCTCTAGGGAGTGCGGCCATTACTGCCGTGTGGGCCGGGGGAGCGGCCGTTGGCGGTGCACATGCTCCCTCCTTCCCCAAGTGCGTCTCACGCCTCTGTGAGTAGTGGCTGGGGCAGTACGGAGCCCCGGCAAGGCTGCCATCTTACCTGAGGGGAGGAGGGAGGAGGCAGGGTGGCACTTCCTGCTCCGCCTCCTCCTGCCGCCATCTCAGCCCCAGTGTCACCAGTGGGCAAAATCAGCCACCACGGCTGCCGGAGCTGAGCCACTGCAAACAGCAGGCTTCAGCTCTGGCAGCGACCACAGCCTGGCAGCCAGCGGTTCACGGACTAGCACCAGTCTGCGGACCGGCGGTTGGGAACCGCTGCCCTGGAACACAGTTCCCTTCTTGCTTTCCCTACACCAGCAGTAAATTACAATAGTGCTCTACCCCTCCACCAGCTTGATTGTAATGGCTTGTGTTGTATTGGGGTCTCTCCCACCTGCTCTGGTGGATGGAGGGGAAGAGAAAGATAAGCAGAGAAGTAAGCATCTGAATCCGAGCTCCTAACCAGAGCCTACCTCTTCCCTGCATGTATATAGTATAAGTCCCAACCTAGGTCTTAATAATTTTAGGGCTCAATTTATGACCTTTAATCATGTTCATCTCACATCAAAAGGTACATTGAAAATAAAGGGGATACTAGTGTGGCTAAGGCAGTATTCAGAGTAATAGAGTATGGCCCTGTGATCAAAAATGAATAGGCACTAGTGTCTCACTGGGAAAATGTCAACCTACTCTTCATGGGAAATTACAGGTTTCTTAAAAATAGGGTCAAAGTTTACAGTTTACTTGGGCTAGTTTTTGCACCAAGTCAAATCTACAAAAGGGCTGACTTCCTCTGACTCTAAGGAGAATTGCAAGCACCTGCCTTCTCTCTGCACTTGGTCTACTGATTTAAATGTGTGTTTGCCTTAGTATAAGTACACAGGTGCCATTTCTATTTTGTTAGCTTCTAGCCAAATACTTAAGCCAAATAGTTGTAGACGTGAGTCTTCACATATGATCTGGCTGCACTGATAATAACATAATTGATTTTTTGTATCAGAATCTGGCTTGAAATTCCAAGGCACAATGCTAAAATAATCTATCTGGCCACATCTACACAGCCACGTTATTTCAAAATAACAAAGTGAGCATCTACACAGCAAGCCCATTATTTTGAAATACTTTTGAAATAATGGGTGTCTTATTCTGAAATCCATATCCCTCATTTTATGAGGAATAACGCCTATTTTGAAATGAAATAAGGCGTGGGTAGCCAGCGCAGTTGGGGTTATTATAAAATAAGGGGCCTCCAGGGCTTTCCATAGGTTCCCTGCTGGCCACTCTGGCCACACTCATCAGGACTCTATAGTCCCCCTTCCTCTGCAGGCTTTAAAGGTGCAACCTCATGGAAAAAGTGTGTGACACACAGCAGGCCCAGCTTGCACTGTGCCACACAGCAATGACCAGATCTGCCAATCCTGCTGCCATGGCAGACTCCAGCGCTAACTTTGAGCCCCCAACAGCTGTAAGCACAACTGCAGGCAGCTCCCAAGCCTCTGCCTGGGGGAGGAGGAGGCGGGCTCCAACCTGGACGGGTGCAGAGATCCTGGATCTCATTGAGATCTGGGGAGAGGAGGTGAACCTCCAGGATCTCCGCACCTGATGCAGGAATGCTGTCAGCTACGGCCAGATGGCTGACAGCCTGGGACAGAGGGGACACGGCCGCACCCAGGTACAGATGAAAGTAAAGGAGTAAGGGAGTGCAGCTCCCGCTCGAAGGCAGAGAAGCATCCCAGAGTTGCCAATATTACAACCAGCTCCACTGCATCCTGGGAGGGGGAGGTCAGTCCCTTCCCCCCCCCAGTTGTGGACTCTGAGCAGGAGATGCACACTGTTACCCTCCTGGAGGGCAGGCTGCAGCTGAGGAGGAGTAGGAGGAGAAACAGGCCATGGGGTCAACGATGCCCACCAGCCAGGCTCTCATCCTGTCCTTTGAGCCGTTACCCACCTCCTGGGATGTCGCCCAGGGATCAGACAAAGCCAGGGAAGGCTCATCAGGTGAGCTCCATGACTGTTCCTAGACACACGTCAGGGGAGGCGGCAGGCAGTGAGGAGCTGCACACTCCTCACTCAGCCTTCTCAGCCTGGGCATTGCACAGCAGCCTGTACATGCGGGTGCATGCGAAGCGTCAGTTTGGAGCACTCAGCCCCAGGAGGCTGCCATAGAGGACCCTTGTGCTCCTGTATGCAGAGTTCCTGCACAGGCCTGCCTTAGTTCCAACCCCGTGACACCCTCCCATCACAAGCCACCACTGGGGTTCTGGACACACACACACACACACAGCAGTGCCACACCCAGCACACGGACTGGCCCGCACACTCAGGGCAGCATCTGCTTCCGGGTAAGCACAGTGAGGCAGAGGACACCGAGCCTCTGCTAGGGGAGTCTGCTGGGAGGCAAAGGAATGGGAGGGGATCCCAGTAGCACCCTCCCCAGCAAGCTGGGTCTGTTGCTTACACACACCTCCCCGCAATACCTTCCCCGCCCTCTATCCGCCAGCAGGCTGTGATACAAGTCCTCTCCCTGCAGGATGCCACCACTGCTAGTCCCAACACACGCATGGCACAGAGGGAAGCCGAGCCACCCTGTCACCCCACTCCTGCCCACAGGCTCCTGGCTTGGCCAACACCTTCCTATGCCTACTAGTCCCTGGGACATGAGGGGAGCGAGGCTCCCTCCCGGGGACATCTGTGCCCCTGCAGGAAGGGGCCCACTGTCCAGGCCACCAGTGACCTTGCCCAAAGCATATTACCTTTGCCTGACCCAAGACCTTTAGAGACAGAACTATGCGGGGGTCCCTTTAAGTATGAGCCTCAGGGAGCCTCAGTCAGCAGCTCCAGGAAATGAGTCCTGGCCTGATGCCCTGCCTGAAGTGCTTCTGGGTGGCCTGAAATGTGATTCAGCATCCAATGAGTGCGGATGCGCTATTTCAACTAGCTCAGCGCTATTTCGTTCAGCAATTGCTGTGTAGAGCCACAATTTCGGAGTTTCTATTCCGAAATAGCTGATTCCAAAATAAGCATGCAGTGTAGACATACCCTACAGAATCAATCCTCTATCAGCAAATAGAGCAATATTACATACTAATAGGTTTCGGGTCCGTAAATCCAAAATTTGTAATAAATTCCTTTCTTTCTATGCTACTTTAATATCCTTATAGGTCTACACTTCTTGAAGCATCCCTTGGTGAATGAAATGTGAGAAAAGAATCTATGCAGAGAATCAGTTTTACTGATATGTCTCACAGAAAAGGCCTAAATGTTTCAAATCTCATGAGATGTGAAATGTGTGGGTAGGATGTTGCCAGTGGTTACTGTCTGCATTATTAACCCTCTTATACTAGCTAGTTGCAACTAGGAATATGTAAACTCCTTCAAGAAAAAACACAAGAGAATGCTGCCCTGAATCTGAGGTAAACAGTAAACCAAGATTATGTGATGCCTGTTTAGATAAATGTCCTCTTCGTCCTGATGAACAGTCTAGTCTGCCTCCAATTCTATCCTATTTTCTGATATTCCATAGGTCTTTTCTGATTTTGTCTTCCTGTTTTGTTTAACTGAGGAAGCATGGGAAGGGGCAGTCGGAGTATTACACAGGTACATTGTCATCTGAGGAAGAAGATATTTGAAAGGAGCCTCTTGTTAAATGCTTGACAGCATATCACTGCTAAGAGTGAGAGATCTGGAGACACCAGACAACCGAGCAGATTTGCGGTGCCACTGTGTGATGGATTCAAGATGTTGCTGAAGTTAGTGAAGGTGCTTCTTCTTCTTAAACCCTTGTACTCCGAGTGGAGCATAGGTCATCTACAAGTCTCCTCCACTTCACTGTGTCTTGAGACAAAACTTCTAGCTGACTCCAGGAGTACTCCAGTTGTTGTCCTTTGATCTCAGTAGATCTTCTCCATGTTGTCCGAGATCTTCCTCTTTTGCATTTTCCATGCAGGTTCCATGTGAGAGCTTGACGGACTATGCTAGATGATTGTCACAAATGAGGAGCTTTGGAACAGAGCAGGACAAGAACCACTTGACATTCAAATCAAGAGAAGAAAGTGGGGATGGCTAGGCCACACTCTCAGAAAACCTTTATCCAGCATAGTCTGGCCATTTGATGTGAAGGATGTACCTCAGGCATCTATTTATGAATGTCTGTAGCTTGTGAATTGAAGATTTTTTAGTATGTCAGGTCTCGCATCCATACAAGAGCACACTGAAGGTGCTTGGTGGGTAACATTCCCTGGGGGTAACCAGATTTGTGAGTCTAGTTTGGGTTGTGCCTGCTGTGAAGCAGCTCCCTGAAACCAACAGCAATTGACAATATAAGCATGACCTTCCAGGCCTTATCCTTTCCATACAGGTAGTGACAGCCACACACCAATCCCTAAGGCTGTGTTGTATCCTGCCCCTTATCCACAGGACACTCCCAGAATTACCTGGCCCACTGTTCCCAAAAGAACAGTATACACCAGCTTGTCAATTCAATTCAGATTCATCACTTCGCTTTACTTCATAGGTACTGAGATATATTTCTAGTGATAAAACCAATACATTTATTATCAAAGGCTTAGGGATTCAGAAGCTATCAAAGGATATTTGAAACAAATGGTTACCTATCAAACAAAATCACAGCATTCTTTCTAGAGACTAAACTTACCTACAGTTTAGTGTCATGTCTAAACAAGATTTTCTTACCCAAGGTCTTCTGCAGAATTTTCAACCAAGATCTCATTTTCATGAATATAAACGCACTGTCTGTTTATGTTCTAGGCGAGGATGAAGGAGTGTCCTTGTCGCTTTCTAGCAATGGACCCAAAATTTATCATCTTTGTTCATAAATGAGGTAACTCTGGTTTGTTTTTTCCTAGGTGCCCTTTCCAGTTGATTTCATATCTCCTGGTTAACATTTGATCTTGTATGGAAATGGGCAAGCATTGTGTTATCTTGTAATGTTAACTTACATCCTGACAGAAAGATAGATGAAAAAACATCTTTTGTCTGATAGGGCAACTGTGTTTCACTTTTCCTGGGGAGTAATACCTTGATACAGATGATAAGAACAGATTTTCAATATATACAGGAAGTCCCCAACTTAAGGACGGGTTGTGTTCCAAAAGTTCATTTGTAAATCAGTTGTTTGGAACTTGAAATGCATTTCTCCATTGAAACTGTTTTACAAATGATAATTAGGTTCCCAGGCTAGCCCACAAAAACCTATTTTTTGTATATTTGTGATGAAAATTAGTAGAAATAGTTTTTTCATTAACTTTGAATGCTGGTGATTGAGGAAAGGCAGTTAATTAGAGGAGGATGAGGAGGTAGGTGACATTTTGAAGAGGATTTCTGGGCAGTCCCCAGCCACTGCCAACTTCACACTTCACCCTCCTCATGGACTCTGCACCAGCTCTTTCAGCCAGTCCCGTCCCTCAGCTGTCCCCTAATCCCTGGACTGCACCCAGCCCCTGCTCACCAGGAGGCAGTGAGCAGGGGCTGGAGGACTTTGGAGGAGAAGGGAATGGCAGTGCAGCCAGTGGATGGAAAGAAACAGCAGTTTCCACTTGAAAGCACCACTTCTCTCCAGACACTGCCTGTGCGACCGCCCCCTCTCCTCCTGAGTCCTCCGGCCAGCACTTGTGCTGTTGTCACCACCTGTGCCTGCTCCCCTGAGGCTGCCAGTGAGCTTTTGTTTGTATGTGCAGATGCTTGTAAGTCAGATGTTTGTAACTCAGGGTGTGCCTCAGCTGGAGAACTGTGTTCAGTTCTGGGTGCCACATTTCAGGAATAATGAACAAATTGGACAAATTGGAGAAGGTCCAGAGAAGAGCAACAAAAATGATTAAAGGTCTAGAGAACATGACCTATGAGGGAAGACTGAAAGAACTGGGCTTGTTTCGTTTGGAAAAGAGAAGATTGAGAGGGGACAGTGATAGGACAAAAAGCAATGCGTTTAAATTGCAGCAAGGGAGGTTTAGATAGGACATTAAGGAAAACTTTCCAACTGTCGGGATGGTTAAACACTAAAACAAATTGCCTAAGGAGGTTGTGGAATATCCATAATTGGAGATTTTTAAGAGCAGGTTAGACAAATACGTATCAGCAAGGGATGGTCTAGATCAGTGTTTCTGAAAGTGCTCCGTGAAATCACTTTGAGAAACACATTAACTGGCTGCCCCAGTTTGTTTATGTACTGGCGCCACAGCCACAGAGCCTTGCGGCTCCCATTAGCTCCGTTTTGTCCTTTGCAGCCAAGGGGAACCGCGGGAAGTGATGATCCGGCCCACGCCGCTTCCCGCAGCTCCCCTTGGCTGCAAAGGACAAAACAGAACCAATGGGAGCTGCAAGGCTCTGTGGCTGTGGCGCCAGTACATAAACAAACTGGGGCAGCCAGTTAATGTGTTTCTCAAAGTGATTTTACGGAGCACTTTCAGAAACACTGATCTAGATGGTGAGTTCTGGGGGTTGGACCCTATTACTTCTCGAGGTCCCTTCCAGTTCTAGTATTCTATGATTCTATGGGTATGTCTACACTGCATTCCTTTTTCGAGAGAGGAATGCAAATGCAGCTGAGTGAAATTGCAAATGAAGCACGGATTTGAATTTCCCATGCTTCATTTGCATAATGGCGTCTGGGCACTTTTTTGAAATCCCCTATTTAAAAAAAACCCTCAGTCTAAACCCACCCTTATTTCTAAATAACTCTAAAACCTCATTTTTTAAGGAGTAAGGATTATTTAGAAAGAAGGGTTTTGGTTTTTTTCAAAATAACCCTGTCTAGACTGCGTTTCTTTTTTCGAAATAGGGTATTTCGAAAAAAGCACCCGGACGATATTATGCAAATGAAGCATGGGAAATTCAAATCTGCGCTTCATTTGCAATGTCGTTCTCAAAAGAGGAATGCAGTGTAGACATACCCTATGATTCTATGCCATCAATTATAGACCTTTCAGAAAATGCCGGGCACAAGTTTACTGTTTCTAGCTTTAACCTTTAAAGAGGCAGCAAGGACACGAAGAGCTACACTGACATTTCTCAATGGAACTAACACCTCCCACATACTGCAGAGATGATTCTTACCAAGTGAAACAGCCTGCCAGTGCCGTACATGTACACGTTTAGAACTAAGCAGAATGCAGCCTCTCTCATTAAAGGTATATTCACCTGCAATTTTCTGTGAATTACACTGACACCCTTCAATGAGAAGCCTTTCTTTTTGTACAGCTTCACTCCTTTTGCAATATTCTCTGATTTAATGCTCACATACAAATTGCCAAGCCCAAAGATAAGCTGATTTTTGTATATTTCACAGACTGGAATTTAAAATTGTTGTCTCTCCCCCTCCCCCCACTCCAAATGTGAACCTTTTCACAGGAGCTTAATTCTCTTCATGGTCCAAATAAGCATCAGCCGCTTTTACAGCCATAACTTGTGT
Organism: Pelodiscus sinensis; assembly: GCF_049634645.1. Classification (NCBI taxonomy): domain Eukaryota; kingdom Metazoa; phylum Chordata; order Testudines; family Trionychidae; genus Pelodiscus; species Pelodiscus sinensis. The sequence continues at coordinate 213,744,748 of NC_134711.1, forward strand.
GGCTTAGGCTGTCCAGGCCCAACCTTGGTCTTTCATGTGTCAGACCAGAGGGTGAACAATTCAGCCTTCTACATAACAGACTTCTTATCCCTAATGCTGTTGGAATAATAAGGAATTAATAATATTACTGAAGCTTATTACACTCACTTTTTATGCTTCCCTAGCTATCTCTGGGAAATGATTGCCCTTGTAAAAATCATCACAAATTTGGAGCCATTTTATTCATACCCATATAGCCATATATCTTTGTAAGAACCTCAGGCCTTCTCATAGCCTCAGGTATATTCTTAGTCTAAGATTTGTAGGTAGACCTGGCCATGTCACTATGAGACAAAATCTTTTCCCTCAGATAACAATGTATTTTCCCTAAAATAACACTATCTCTACAGAACTGTGTAGCACTTTAAAGACTAACAAGATGGTTTAATAGGTGATGAGCTTTCGTGGGCCAGACCCATGTGTTCATTTTTTTTAATTGTATCCTTTGGTATATATGGTTGTGACAATTTTCTTCCACTATTTGATCTGAGGAAGTGGGTCTGGCCCACAAAAGCTCATCACCTATTAAACCATCTTGTTAGTCTTTAAAGTGCTACACAGTCCTGTTTTTTGTTTCAGCTGCACCAGACTAACACGGCTACATTTCTACCACTATCTCTACAGTTATGTAAAATGAAGGGCCAGTTGCACATGCAGACTATTTTGCACTGTTCCTATGATGGAAAGCAGCAATAAATCTAACTTAAATGGCTGGTTAAACCAGCTCTCATTAGTGGAGTGTTGCAAAGCAACCATAATGGATTGGTAGGAACCAATCATTTTACAGCTGTATCTTCAATTTGCCACCTGAACATTTTGTTATCTAGTGTTATACTTGAAACAGCATTGCTAATTAATTTAACCAAATGTGATGGATATTTTCCAAGAAAGAGAAAGTGGGTATATTCCAAGACATTTTCTGAAGCAGTACAAGGAAAAGACTGAAAATGACACACATAAAAAAACAAGGAAAAAGCTATCTTGCTTGCTCCCCTCCTTTTAGTGTCAGCTAGTTAGTTCCCCCTTCCGTGCTTCCCTTCCTCCTCCCAAAAGAGTTTTTTTTTCTTATTATTGTTGTGGTTTTAAAGAAACCATGTGAACAACTTGCCCTTTGGTCTCATCTGGCCCTCCGGAAGCAAGGAGATACCAATATAATCTGTTGTGCTATAGGCAGATGATCAAAAGATTAGGCTCACTCAAACTCCAGGCACCCCTGAATGGTCCACAGGCCGAAGTAAAGCAAACTAGAGTTTGACACGGACATGGGAAACTGGCTTTCTATACCATGTACAATATGGAGCACCAATTGTCTGCACCAGGAGCCCACAGGAATATAGGCATAACTTTGCTTATTTTTGAAAAGCAGATTGCAGTACACCATGATGTGCACTATCCTACTTCAGGGATAGGTTTTCTTAAGAAAGAATCATCTCCACAGTGTTCTTGTTTGCCTCTGCATTCAGTGGCACAGGCCAAGCAGCAAGGCCTGAGACATTGCTGATGCCAGATACCAGCTTATATTTGTTCTGTTTTTACCTTTTTCTTCTGCTTCTTTTTCATGTCTCATCTGCTCCCCTGAACCCTGAATTACTTGGGGAAGTGGAGTGGGTTGGGACCAGGGTGCTCTCCTTGCTGCCTGCCACCACAGTGAAGTGGAGCACAGCAGGCTGGGAGATGGGCTGCTGAGTTGCTCTGACTCCCAAGACTGTGGTGAGAGCAGGGGAAGGGTTCAATCCCTGCTGCTGCCCCTCACCAGGCTCCTCAGATAATCCCCCAGCTCACGTCGTTCAGGGAGGTGTTTTGGGGAACAGGTACAAGGGAGGGAAGGGGGTGGGAAGGGTAGAGAAGAGGTGGGGCCTAGTAGAACAGGACAGGGCTTGGGAAAAGTAGTAGAAAATGGAGGTGGGGCAATACCCCAGGTTCTGCACTCCTCTAGCGATGGCCTTGCTTCTGAGCAATGCACACAAATTAGCACCGTCCTTGGCCTGTTGTAGCATATGCCAGGGAATGATCAGGTGTGGAAAGCCTGTCAGAAAGGTTATTGAGATTATTTTTCCTCTCACTTCGTCTGCTAAATTAGGTCCACAAAAATAGCATCCCACCCTTTTTTAATGCATATTTACCACCCCCTTTTTCTAGTCGGAGGGGTTCCTAGCTGCTACACAAGTTCCATGGTGCCAAATGTATAGAAATCAGAGGGAGCCATTAAAATCTCTAAAAATGGTCTCTGCACCCATACATTTAAGGTCCGATATTTGAGTTTGGCTCCTCTAGAACTAGAAACAGATTTTGTGGGGATCATTGGACATTAGGGATAAAAAATCCCATTTAATCAGTTACATTTACCCAGTTAACCAAGCAAGCGGGATCCCGTGGGTGGGAGGGTCAGCCCAGACAGAGCAGCCCCCAGCCTGCGCAGCTGCTGACTCCCATCCCTGTGGGGCCGTGAGTTAACTGTTTACCCATTCACATCCCTATTGGACATGGGGATGCTTCCTTTTTCCGTAGTACCCGGTTCCCATTTCTATGTCTGCAGGGTCAAGAGCTATCAGGCATTAATCCTGTCACTAAGGTAGTGTTGATTGTGTTCCACACTGGGCTTTGAGTCTGTAATTTTAAGAGGAAATGTCATATTTGGAGGAAAGGAAGAAAAACTTATAGTTGGGAAATTTTGTTTTAAATGGCAACTTCAGGAAGCTGTCCAGAAATGTGGAAAGTAAGAACTATTGTGCCATCAATTGTGTTAGTGGTCTGGTGAAAGTCCTACATGTATGATAAATTGATCACACAATTTCGAATTTGGGTCCACAATTATCACATGACTGTTATTTCCAGATATATTTGTGCATGAGTAGAGTGACTTGAAAATTAATTCCAGTGCTAATAGTTGCATTTTGCAGCAATATCTTAATATTTTAAAAATATTTTTAAAAGTCATAATGTACAATAAAATAAGCACCAGTATAAGAAATCAAGTGAAAACTAATATAAAGAACATTTTGATTTTTAAAAGTATTATTTATGCTCTATTTATCTATTTCTGTTATGGACTTCTTAAATTTCCAGTTTGTGGTAACTTTCACCATCTCCTCTGCAATCTCTCACTCCCTGGCTAAGGGGTCTCAGAGAGAGACATGCATCCATGCACTTCTTACTGGTTGGTGGCCAATAACTACACAAACTGTTCTTTGAATGAGACTGTGGAGAGAAGACAACTGTTGAGCTGTCCTAAGTGAAAATGCCACCCACTGCAGTAAGGTGCTGACAGATAATTACAATCTGGCAAGATTTACAGGTCTGGCACTCTGCCCTTTCTACAGAATACCCAATGACAATGAAAGCTCAGTGGGGGTAGAGTCATATCTGCCATAGAAATTTGAATTTATATTTATTAAAAACAGCTTGAAAACTATACAATCATTTATGGGTGAAATCCTGGTCTTTCTGAAAGTAATGGGAATTTTGGCAACAACTTCAATGAGGGTATCATTGATATCTTCAATTTAGATATCACATCTGTAACTGTCTCATCTTTCTGATTTTGGCAATACTGCAGGGTCAGACCATCACAGGAAATGTGGGTTGTCTGAATTATTTATTGCAAATAATAGCTCGTCCTAATTTAGTCCTTCCATCCAAGCTGATTCTAATTTCTGCAAGTGTATTCAGTATTAACAAGGATTATGCAAACAAATTTCAAGTTATGGGTTGTTCTTGAACTGTCATGTTGACTATTTGCTATGGCTGGTGTGTGATTGGTCAGTGATATCACATGCTACTGTTTCTGCTCCCTGACTTCAGGAATTAAACTTTTTCAACAGGAAAATGATGAATAACACATTTCCAATATAATTTTTTTGGATGGGCTGTCATGAGTGGGTGACCATCCAAATAATACGATCCCAGAGGAGTAACAGCAAATTTGTCACAGTGCTAGTATATGGGTGACATTTGCAAACGAGTTGTTCGTTATTCACACAAGAAACAAGTCTATACTAGGTAAACAAATTTAAAAAAATCAGAAAATAAACTAAAGGCATTATAAAATATAGAACAACAGGTTCCATATAGTGTAAGAGATTTTTTGCTTACAACTTATTTATAGCCTGCTTTGGTCAGTCTTTTCCCACTGTCATAAGTAGGCCTTTTGATTTGGGCCATAAAATGCTACCTCAATGTAAATGAAGGTGGCAGGGTCAATATCAGTGTTGCCAACTCTCAGCATTGTATTGTGAGTCTCCCATTATTTGACATTTTTCTTAAAGACCCAGCTCTGTGTGGACCAGAGATTTTGAGAAATGCAGGTTTTTCCTCCTTCCCCTCCCCCACCCATTGTTTTAGTTCTAGCGGTTAAGAAAAGCTTGAAAATGTGCCTGTAATCCACAGAAAAACAGAAGGCAGAGGAAAAGAACCCCAACTCTATTATTTCTAAACAAAATCTCAAGATTTTAGGGGGTCTGACATGATTTGCAAAAGCTTGAAGGCAGCAGTATTGAAATCAGGCCTTTAATTTGAAAATCTTTCACCTAGAGACAGAAGGAAAATGGATTCTTCCTTGTCACAAGTTACACAGCTTTAAAAAGGTAGATGGTTAACAACGCTTTCTAAAAATCATCTTATCAAAAGGACGGTGGCAAATTAATCTGTCAAACACTGTACAAATAACACAGAGATGATGTATAAAATTGCCTTTATACAAATTAACAAAATAGCCAGTTTTATTTGCAATTACATTTCCCATTCTGTTGCATTGCAGTGTATAAAATAAGCACATCAAATGCTGTCAGAGCAGTCATCCTCACACATTTTTAAGATTGCTTTGCATATTTGTACTAATGAGCATGAATAAATATGCTTCAGCTTTATTTTTACTGCATTGAAGAAAATTCTACTGTCTGTGCCATTAAAATGTCCACTTTCTTAATCCTATGTTATTTTTTTGCATCATTCCCATGTCTTGGTCTATCAGTTTCCACAATCAAATGCATCAATTACTTTAATGTACTGTTTGGACTTGTTCTTTCATTTTTTTAAAAGAAGATTTTCTTCACTGGCTACATATGATTAAACTAAAAGCTAGAAACTGTTCATTTCTACCCCGTTACTAGGGAAGTAAAGGTTACTAAGGGAAGTGGTGTTTTATCACACATTCAGCATTGCACAAAAATAGTCTAAATGTTTGCATTAGAGAAAGGCTCAACTTTTATTTTCCTATAAATTTAGTACCAAAAGGAGCTATTTTGGATATTGGGAATGTATGTTTTCTGTCCAATACATACTGCAGCTTGTATGACAGTGAAAAATCTTATGTAAAAGTCTAAAATGAACAAAGGCATAGCTAAACATTTCATAAACTAGACAGTTCTCTAAAGCTGAGCCACAATTTGGTGGGGGTGGGGAGACAACACATCAGACATCATAAAGACTTATGCTGTGCAGCCCCATCAGCCCAGCCCCCTGTGAGATCAAAAACCATATGTGCTGCTTTGTTGCAAATGACCCTTTTTCATAACCGGGTTTGTTGCTCATACTTTAAGTAAATTTAGTACTGGTGAAAGTTGATAGATTGACAGCGCAGCCTACACCTAAACTCATCTACTATACACAGTACAGTTAATAGAAGAGTCAGGTGTCTCACACTAGGCCTGATTCTCCGTCTTGCACTTTTGTGTGCTCAGATTTGTGGATGTGAAGCTGCTACCATATTAGAATTCTCTTTTCACAGGGTGAGGAATGTTTTGCAGCCACTGTGCACTGATAGAAATGGCTACACAAGATGCAAAGTAATAGAAAATGGGGCCCAATATTCTTCAAATCTGATCCATGAAATAATGGTGCTTGCATACATTCAGTTCTTTGTCTCTCTTACCTTAGGACTAATTCACATTAGTGGTGATGTTATCACCTATTGGAAACTAGGCTGGAAACACATATACTATAAGCCCCAAAACCACTAGCAGCTGGTGACACACTTCTGCCATTATTGACCTGTAGTGCATTTGGACCAGTGACCTAAAGGGAAAGGGTCTATATCCAATTACCAGTTGCTTGAGCCATTCTAAAGTCACTTATACATGTTCTCTCATACTCTTTGAATTATAATTCATCAGATAGCTATAGGTCAAGTTCATGAGGCATCAATCTAAATACATGCCATAAAAGGTAATGTGAAGTTACCAGCCAGAGTACCACAAATGAATGACATTAAACCAGCTGAGCTGGTCCAAAGCAGCATAGCTTGTTGATTAAATGAAATTATGGTAATTTACACTAATCGAGGATCAGTCAGTCCTCTGTGTCTAATGCTCTAATTCTTTTAAATAAATTGCTATGGTTTTCTTTGCAAAGATGAACCAGTTTAAATAAATGCTCACCACCACTCTAATGCACCACAACTTGCATACATATAACAGACTGAAACACAGTTTAGTCATATGCTACTTCCTGTGCTGGTTGATTAATATCAGAAGCTAGGACGTGATTGCCTAAACGATTTTCAGATACTCAATTAACGGGTTTCCTGTACCTTTGCTACAATTCATGAAGAAAATGAAAGCCTTTAAAAAAAAAAATCTACCACCACAAGCAAAGATAATTTTGTCTAGTGGACCACCCTAAACATAGTGGAAATTATCTTGAAGCCAACATATGATTTTCCATCGATAACATCAGCTTTTCACTGAGTCCCAGTTTAAAAATATTAAACATTTCATACAAAATGCTGAATGTCTTCAATTTTCATTTGACTTCAGAAGACGTTAAGGCCATACATCTTAAATTGACCCTTTATTCTGTTCATAAGCATTTTAAGCTAGAGGAACGGAGGCCCATTTGGCTAGTAAGAAATCACAGCAGTTAACAGTAGAATTTATCCTGCAGGGAGGGAGTGCCCTATTGTCTCTCGAGTTCAGACTAGGCACACAGACCATCTTGTAGGATTAGGTCCCTGATCTGTACGTCCTACTCAGGGAAAGAGTCCCAGTGAAATCAGTGGAGTTACCCCAGGGGTGAATTTGTCTCCATTGCAGTCGAGTCCCATGGCTACAGCTGATTCTGCATCAAAAGAAGTGCAGGACCAAGTCTTTCACATACCAAATACACTAAGATACTAGTGATCTTCACAGCCCATCCCCATCACACGCATCATTCCAGGCTGTTATATGCTAAACCATGAAATCCCGAAGAAAAAAAATTGATGAAATCTAATGGGTTCAGAATCTCATCTAATGGAAGTTCATTTTCCTTTCAAGTTAGGATGACACCAGAAATGCAAGTAAAGCTGAATGAGTATGAACTTTGTGAAAAGCTGTGAAAATGGCACATGACTGCCATTTAGAAGTTTAAAACATTTAAATTAATATTGATTTCCCACCCTCCCCAATTATTTTTAAACTACATCTGCTCCCACTTCATTCCAGTGACAAAATATATTTTTTCACAAACAAGATTCTAGGTCAGATCATCATAAGTGACAAATATGAAAGACATTTCCAAGTGGAGCTGTGAACAGATCCAAAAATCCTATAATTCTGAATTTGTTTGCCCAAAATACCCTGTTAAACAAATCATTAATAGCTTTACTTTTGGCATAACGAAAGAATAAGTGGCCAACATAGAAGTGTTGCTACCATTGTGGCTATTTTAATACTTTTCAGAGTCAGTCTATTACTGAATGGTTTCTGCAAGAGGAAATGTTTAAAAGGCAGGAAAAAAATCTGATAATCTCAGACTTGAAAAATCATCATTAGATTAATAAAGCATATTTAGAGGAAGGGAGAGTAATCTGAGATGCATATAAATATGAAAGAAATCTTTTTTAAATGTTGTAGGGCTCATGGCAAGGAGCACGTCAAGAGCCAAAAACTTTAAATATCACAATGTCTCCTTACATCCCACATATTAACACAGCCACTCTCCATTGTCCAAGATATAGCACCACATCAATACCATCCAGGTTTTAAAACATTTTATTTGCATATTAAAAAAATTGTGCATTCCAATAATTAAAATCATTTGAACAAAAAAAATGGCACTCAATTAACTGCATTTTACAGCTCGCAGGACCTTGGTACAGCTTTGCATTTATTCGTGTGTTACTAGTTTACTGTAGTCCCACCCAAGTTCTTCTTTCATCAACATGCAAGCTCTTTCATGCCACCAAGACCAAACCCAGACAGGCAGATAGATGGAAAGGCAGCGCCTTCATTCAGTGTCAGTAGTTCTCTCTATTCTTTTGATGTGACAGGGGCAGTACAGTCATTTAAACTTTATCCAACCTCTTTGCATCTTACAAAGTTAACAGCTAAAAGAAGTAAAATAAGAAGGCAATGCTTGTGGAATGTACAGTGCATAATTTGGAAGGGCAGATTTCATTACGATTCACCCGCTTGCTTCTCCTGTTCAATTGCTGAAAGAGGAAAAAAAAAGAAAGATTTAAAAATAAAGATGAAGTACTGTACTTTTTAAAAAAAAGTTAAATTTTTATGGAACATAGAAATCAAAAGGTAAACTAGATTTATAATCTGGTAGAAAATTATAATAATTGTAAAATTTACTATGTTACACTTGCAGTGGTTCATATAAAATGTATATTATATACAGAGTAATCATACATTTAATATAATGTATGTGTATATAATGTCTACCAGTCTTAATAGAGGGGAAGAATTTTTGCCTTGCCCTCTTAAAACTGTATATACACTTACTTTCTTTTGAAGGCAGTGGGTTTTTCTCTTGCGTTTCTGTTTTCTTCAATTTAGACTTGTCAAACTTCTCAATTTCAGCCATATCTGGTTTGTCGGACATTTTTGCAGATTAATCTGTAGGTGGAAGGGAAAGACAGTTAAGACTCCACCTTTTATTCTGAAATGCATTACTCGCTTGATCTCCAGCCAGCTGCCCCGCCTCCCTTCTCTCTTTAAATGGCACGTAATAGCCTCTTTCTTGTAAGGAGAGCTATAGTCAGTGAAATAAAAATTGTCCCCTTACAGTGGGGTGAAATGATATAGCTAGATTTGCACAAGGCTGATTAAGGAGTGGAAACAAAAAAAAAAAAATCAATGCAGAAAATACAGTGAAGATTTAATCCATTATCAAAAACAATTGCCTATTGTTGAGATTGCTTTCTTTAAAAAGAAAAAAAAAAAGCCTCTTCAGTGTTTGCACGCTGTTCTGAAGAGAACAATAGAGAGGATGGTGCATGGGGGAGGCTATTGTCTTTAAAAAAAAAAAAAAAAAAAAAGATTTGAGATGCCCATTGAAAATATGAAATAATGCCAGTGCCAAGCAGAACAGCTAGACTATGCTAATCACATCCTCCATCTTGGTGTCTGTCTGTCTGCTCTGTCTCTCCTTAGCCCATTTGGATGCAGTCCCGCATTCTTTTCCCCTCACAAAGAACTGCTGCAGCTGCAGTCTGAGGAAGCCCAAACCACCGCCCAGTTGCTGTTTGCTGCCTCTCTCCTTCTCAGCACTGCAGTCGCAGATACAGCGCTGCCTGGACTGAAACAAAGATTTGCGTGTAGCTCACACACCCCGTTTTCAGCAGCTAAACGTTTCAATCATACAGCCTCCCCCTTGCTCTCCCTTCCCAGGATTGGGAGTAGGAGATTTTTTTAGCACACATCTGCTCGTAGTAAGATTCCCTTCTCAGCTGAAGGGTTGGAACACGTAGAACAACAACAAAAGTCGCCTGTTGTTGGCTCGTAGATACGAAATAATCAATTAGTAACGAAAGAGATGCCAGCTTCTTTTTGTCAAGCCAGAACAAAGGAAATCGAGGGAGCTTCCCGCTTTCTTTACTCGGGCTCGCATTTCACATTTGCGCTCAATCTGTCCAACTTTACACCACTAGACTGAAGCACTAGCTCACACTTAAAATCTCTTGAGTGCCCTTGAAAGCAACAGGATTGTTCCAGCCTGAAATTTAGCAACAAAAGCAAAGGGTGTTGAAGAATGACCCGGGATACAAATCCACACTCATGAGCACAGACACGGAGAAACGCATGCTAATAAAAGGGGAGAGAGGAAAGACCATAGTTGAAATATAAATTGTATCCTCACCACTGACGCTGTACACAGACGTAACTCTGATCTTTGCAGCTGCTGCTCTGGACTGTATAAAGCGCTTGCTCTGCTTGAGCAGTTATATCCTCACTTCTATGCAAATGCTAGTGATGTCATCGTCGTCATCTTAACCCTTTTACTCCACTCCCAGTCCCTTACTTCCTTAAATATTATCAATTATTATTATCATCATTATTATTTATACCATGCTAAAAATGCAAAAGTCTTCAAATAGGCCCCCTTTGGAAAGCATGATTTCTGTAGACAGCTGTTCCTGAAAAGAATGTTAGGGAATTCTGTGGGTAAGAATCATACTAAAGTCATATAAGCACAGGGAAAGGCCTGTGTAGCTGCTAGGACATAACAGGCATCCTCCCTCCGCCCCACAAGAAGGGGGGGGAATATGTAGAAGAAGAAAAAAACACAAGGGGATTCTATCTTTGTGGACCTAACGTAAAGATGGAAGGGGGGAAGGTGAAATTGCAATGTATGGTTCCTCTTCATGTTGAGGTGAAAGGAATTTCCCCTTGTATTTGTGTTTGCAATCATTATTGTGGCTCAATGTCTTCTGGCCCCTAAACACTGTCTGACATCAGGTTATTGCATTTGGTGCTAGTAACCCAACCACAGCGGAGGAAAAAATCCCATTTTAAAATCAGTCTAGTTAGAACGATACCTTTTTAACAGATGATAACTCTGGTCCTATTATGCCAAGCCTTATTAAGCAGAAATCTCAGTTGAAATTAATGGAAAGTTTTGCTTAACAAAATCAATGGCAGCAATATACTGGCTCCAGAAAATAGCATAACAAAGTGCTTATTGTTTGTAATTGCTTCTTTTCTTTGTTCTTTTTGACTTCCTCTTAGTGTGTCTGGAGGCCTCGGGAGGGTCCAGTGATAGCTGTTTCTTGTATTTTGCAGAGAAATTGCAGCCATATTGTGGTGACCATGTTGTGCTGCATTTCCAAAACCCTAGTATACCCACTTTTTTGCTCAGACGTGTGGATCTCTTCTCTTTTTGTTCAGCAATAGGGTCTTCCTGCTCACGTTAGCCAAATTTCCTCACTTACAAAATCTCATCTTGATCAGACAGAAGGCCCCCCTGCTGTCCTTGCGTTTGTGCTGCGACTGAAAGAAAGAAATCATATAGGCAGGCTTTCTCACTGCTTCTGCAGACAATAGCTCTGAGGAGACCCCGGCTTGCCCCACTCCACCCCTAGCTCCTTTCAGTACAGCTGGGTTATCACAAACCATACATCTCCCTGAGTGCTTAAAATTCTGATTCATCGGAGTCGGCAGGCACACAGAGATATGACGATACAAACAGGATTTCCACAATACTCTAGGCCAATACTCTAGGTAGCGGAGGCCTGGGACCACTACTTGCTGTTTCAAGCTCCCCTGCACAGTGTACAAGCAGCACAGCCGAAGGAGAAATTGATTCCTTTGCAAGAACACTAGGGTCTAGATGTATGGGTGATTTTTGGATATGGCAGAGGAGAGGATGGACAGAACGTTGTTTCTCTTAGTCTGCAGAATTGGACAATGAGCCAAGCTATCCATGCAAAATTCACAGAAGGGAAAAATATTCAGTTCAGGTTCTGAGCTTTAACTAGCAAAGATCCCTTCCATTGTCTCCTGGAGAATGCAGGTGGGACAAAGTCACCAGTCATACTAGGAGCAAGGTTGGTGGAGGCCTGCATTGTGTATGTGGAAATGAGTTTCATCTTCACTGATTCTGGGACATCTGTATGAAGACCCATGCAGTCCACTGTATAGCTCATTGGCCCCATGCCCTGGCAACATGTGCATGTGTGTGCATGTGTGTGAGCAAGCACATGCGTGTGTGCACGTGTGTGTATGTGCATGCATGTATTTGAAGTCAACATTCCCAAGAAACATTAATTTACAGTAGAAATTATGAATAAATCTCTGCCAGTTCCTGAGGAGAACCATAGCTTTCCTTCCCCTATTACCAGGCAGGCTCCATGAAATCCAGAGTCTTCATTTTATAGGGAGAGGTCCAGGCCCCAGTAGAGTCCCAGAAAGTGTGTCACAGACCTCACTGGGATCAAGATTTTACTCAGATTGTTCACGAAGAGGGGCATTCCTGTGCAAGAGTCAATAAATTTTTTCCATGGTCTGGGTCACAAGACCAAAGGCCGAAAGAAGTCTTTGGAAAAGAAACGGAAAAGAACGTACAGTACTAAAGTCTCCAGAGACATTATTGGGACATAGATGTTTATTTATAGCTTTTCATAATAAGAGTGTTAAAAAGATCCTGGAATATTTTTTTTATTAAACACAGAGTCACTTTGCTAACATGTGAGCAAGATGTACAGGGTAACACGGCTATTCCACTGCTTCCAAATTATGTGACTGTTGAATTTGTAAATCTGAATAGTTAAAATATTCCAGTTATTGGCCTACCTTTTTCTACAGTGTGTTGAGTCCATCATGGCTCGAAAGCACTGAAATCCTGGGCAGTGGGTGAACTGCTGGCTTGGGGAGGACAATCTCCCAGCTTCTTCCATCCTTCCATGCTCACCAGAGCCCAGCCCCCTCCCACTTTGTGGCTGCTGGCTCCTATAGGCTAGCACATCCCCTAGAGTGCCAGGGAGTTGGGCAGCACAGCCAGTGTTCCAGGTCCTGGTCCTCCCCAGTGTTGGAGCATTGGGGGGTTCAGGCTATGTGGCCCCAACCCCCCTGACATAGGACTGTGTTATTGCAGGGCAATATGGCCCCAGCCTTCCTGGCTCCAGAGTGTGGAGAGGCCAGGCAGCCAGCCACAAAGGGGGAGCGCTCCAGAAACAGTAGAAGGACTGGGGGGGGGAGGGCCTAATGCGGGCAGGCCATACTTGTCTGTTTGGGGAGGGTTAGCCTCCCCGTACCTCTGATATCTACCGCCCATGAAATGAAATGAATGTTACTGGAGAGTTGAGTGCAAATCTTTCTAAAACATTTCCTGAGCGGGCGGCCTACTTCTTCAATTGATAGCTCCTGCAAACATTTATGCTGGTGGTTATCTATAAGTACGTGAGCCCTGGTCTACACTAGGGAGTTATTTCGAAATACCCCCTCCCCCTCTTATTTCGAAATAATAATAAGAGCATCCACACTACCAAGCCTGTTATTTTGAAATAACAGGCTGGTTATTTCAAAATCTGCACTTCTGCTTTTCTGGGGGAAAAGCTTATTTCTAAATAATTATTTCGGGAGTTATTATTTCAAATTTAGTTTTTTGAAATAATTTCCTAGTGTAGATATGCCCTGACTGATCTCATTGTACTCTCATTGACTTCAGTGGGAATACTCATGTACTTAGAGTTAGGCATGTGAATGTTTATAGCAGGGGTGGGGAACCTCAGGCCTGGGGACCAGATGTGGCCCCTGTCTTGCCTGCATCCAGCCCCTGAGGCTCAGGACTTCCCCCTAGCATTGGGGAGCCTGCACTGATGCTCCAAACCCACTCACCACTGTTCCCTCTAAGCTATGCAGTAGCACAGCTTAGAGGGAACACGGCCTGCTGTCCCACCATGGATCTGGGGCACACAAAATCTACTCCCCTGGGCACCCCTAAGCTCTGGTGTGTGAAGGGAACGTAGGGAGTGTCTTTCTCCTTCTCAGTCAAGGGCCACGTCAGTGAGGGTTTGGTTATGTTTTTTCCTTCTCACTGGTGTGTGGCCCCTAACTGATTTTTCTGTGGATCAGCGGCCCCGACCCAAAAAAGTTTCCGCTGGTTGACAAGATTTGGGTTTATATTTCTAAAAGTAGTTAGCCCAGTGATAGATGCCTCATCTTTTGCTTCTTAGTCTGGAACAGATCAGTGAGCTCCATCGATTTCTGTGGCAATTTACACCCACTGACTCTCTAGCCCAAATTTAGATTCAGTTACCAAATGCCTGAGCCATGATAAGGCTTTAGTGTTTCAGCTGCTACTTGCCACCCTTCCTAGTCCCGCCTGCTCCCATGCACTCAGGCTGAGATATTTTAGAGTCTATTCCTATCTAAATACAGAAAGTATTTTTCGTAATACACTTATGATCTGATCCTGACACTCTTCTCTCGTTGAAGTGAATATGCTTTTTGAGTAATGACAGGAAATAAACCGGAAGTAATTTCTGACTGTAAATATGTATTTACAGAGCATATTTTATTAGTGATGGGAGTTACAGAATGTTTGTACCTTAGTGCCTTCCTTTCTAACTATATTATGGCTGGGAGAAAGGTGCTTGATTATCCTGTACTAATCCTCTACAAAATACTCCTGGGGATAGCAAACGTCAAAGTGCACTTGAAGGTAACAATGCAGATTCATCAATAGACCATCTTGGAGACAGTATATATTGGAGACCTGGCTTAGAAATTCTCATTCAGATACTGGTGATCTGTTAAATTTTTCATGACTTCATTAGGTTTTGTCATCAATTTCTTTTCCTGATTTTTAAAAAAATGTAAATCAATACATCTTAAGTGAGGTAATGCCTATTGGACATGTATTCTGGTAGCTGTTTGCGTGTTAAAGGCATGCACTTTTCCATACATTAGACAGGAGTGGGCTTCATGCTAATTTAGTCTTCTGTAACAAAAAGTGATTGAATAAAAACATAGTGAGGTACAAATCCTGTCTCATGTTATTGCTAGTTTTAACAGGACAAATAGTGAATGCTAATTATTATACAGAGCCCTTATGTATCATTTTACAGGTCCAAGGCTTTGTACAAAAAAAATGTCACACAAATATTAACATCCTTTTTGAGGTAAATATTGCCCCCATTTTGCAGACTGGGAAACAGAAGTACTAAAAGACTTGCTCTGGGCAAAGCAGCAAGGGCTCAGTATGAAATCCACTGAAATCAATGCAGGTATCTCTACTTGGGAGTATGTCACTTCAATGGGTGTTGGATCAGGCCCCAGTCAGTGGTAGTCAGAGGAGTGATTAAAATTCAAGACTTCCAATCGTGTACTAATTCCTCCAGACTGTGTCTGAGTTAATTAAAACACAGATGTAATTATAGTAAAAATGAGCAATGAAAAATATCTATGTAACACAGTAGCAAAGATTAATTCCCTTATCATTTAGTCTGCTATAATGGAAAGAGTGCTCATTGACACAATAAATAAGTGAATGGGTAAAAACAAAATCTGCATATAAGTTTTTCCATGATCGGGCAAGCAAACTTAGAGAAAAGTAAAAAATTGATTGGTTGTCTATGATTTGAATTTTACACGAGAAACCTTATTTTCAGATGATTTTCATTGTCAGAAAATTTTCTCGCTGCAGTTTGCAAAAATAGTTACATAGAACCAGGAGTTGGTAATGAGAAGTGAAAGTGTAAATGAGAGGATGCTCACATGTTGCAGTTTCTTAAGGCTCTGTTGGCTCCCTGTTTGCTGACACCATTATTTTGCTATTATGATATAATTGAATAAAGCTCTTAACTACAACTATTTTTGCATTATCTTCCACTGTTGCCTCCTTCAGATGGATAGAAAGCAGTACTAATTGGATTCACAAATAACGACATCACCTTTTTATTGGGCTAGATCAGTGGTTCCCAACCTGTGGTCTGCAGACCCCTGGTGGTCTGCAACAATACAGCAGGAGATCTGTGGATAGTTTAAAAATAAGGAATCAGGCCCACTGTGGTGGGCCGGATCCTTTCTTTTCTTTTCTTTTCTTTTCTTTTCTTTTCTTTTCTTTTCTTTGTCCGTGAAATTTTAATAGATTGAAAAGGGGTCCAAATACTCAAAAATGTTGGGAACCACTGGTGCTTACCCACACTGCTTTGCTCTGTCAACTGGGGACATTTCAGTGTGGCCATGAAATGTCAAAATTGGGAAGCAGAAAAAACATATTGACTGGTTTTTACTTCTGTTGACTTTTTGTATGTCAACAGCACGTTTGCCCCCAAACCTTCCTGATATAGCCTGAGATTCATCTCTTGGGCTATGTCTACACTCGTGGCTTCTTGTGCGAGTAATATGCAAAGGACGCTAAGTGTGGAATATTGCCGAGCCTCATTTGCATACCTAACGAGCCATCATTTTTTTCAGAAGAGGCTCTTGCGCAAGAAGGAGCGTCTACACTGCCCCTTCTTGCGCAAGAAAAACCCTCTTGCGCAATGCCTGAAAAGAATGTGTTCTTCCTGAAAAGTAATAGGTGTAATATTCCACACTTAGCGTCCTTTGCATATTACTTGCACAAGAAGCGGTGAGTGGAGACATAGCCTTGGAGTTCAGAGGCTTCCATAGGCTCTCATGGAGGGAGGAGGCTTCGGAGGCTTCCTTCTGCACCAGGGCAGCTGTGTCTGGGTTTGCTTCCTTCCTAGGGGTGGTGAGTTATATGGATCCATGATGCCTGTGCTCCATAAATATTCAGGGCCTGGGGCCCCAGCTCCACTAATATTCAGGGACGGGTTTCTGCCCTGGACTCACTCAGGCAAGTTGGGGCAATAGGTATCTCCTGATCCAGCATGCTGCCCTTAAGAGATTTAAAAGGGACCCAGGGCTCCCAGCCACTAACACCACTATTGGCAGCACAGAAAAGCTATAACTGCTTCCAGCCTGCCCTCACTCCACACTTTTCCTGAAGGTGGCTAGCGCATCCCTGTGACCCCTGGCATGCTGCCCTCACCCCAGACACCAGCTCTGCAGCTCTCATTTGCCAGCAATAGGTAAACCCCTAATGTAATATGCACAAATAACCATACAAAGAAGTTGTTTAGAACACAAGCCATTGTTGACACTCTGCACTGCACACAGTCTAAATCAAAGGGCGGAGGGTAAGGAGACACTGAACTGTAGTTTTCACCTTCTGATTGAAATTAGTTCTCACATTTTGCAGTCACGCACACTGCAGAGGGAAAGAAAGGTTGCTTGAGTGCTACATTTCCAGTTCTCTATAGCTATTAAAGTGGAGTTATTCAAATGACTTGCCTTAACTGTCCAGCGTAGTTTTCTTTTTAATAGGCATTGAGCTTGATTCTCATTATACCAATTTAAGTGAGGAGTGCCAGTGGAGGTGCAAAGGCAATGTGAGATCAAGCCATGGGGGCGGAGGAAAGAGGAAGTTCAATGTTTCTTTACTGTTGTTATCATTAATTATTATTTTTTTAGTCCATACATTTAAGATTTTGTAGATTTTGGCTGGAAAATGTTATTGCCTGAAGTGTTTGTAAATACTCAGATTCAAAGGTACCTGGAAACTGTGTAGTTTTGGTATGCAAAGAATAGTAAACAGCCGGAAGATCTCCTGTTAAGTGGTTCTTCTCTTTCAGTTTATGAGCGTGAATATGCTGCTTTGGAAAGTATTGGTATTAATGCAGGGATTCTCAAACTAGGGTCAGGGCTCTTCAGGGGTGCATGTTGTCAGCCTCCACCCCAAACCACGCTTTGTGTTCAGCATTTATAATGGTGTGGAATATATAAAAAGGTGTTTTTATTGTATAAGAGGGGGGTCACACTTAGAGGCTTGCTATGTGAAAAGGGTCACAAGGACACAAGTTTGAGAACTGCTGGTACAGTGCATGAAGATTTGTGCAGACTTTACCACACAGCTCTCTGCTAATGCACCTCAGTCCTAACTAACAGGGCTGCCGCTCTAAGACTTTTTAACAATATGCTTGCAAGGCCTCTTCTGGGTTGTGACTGCTAATCCTATCAGGTGTATGTGTCAACACAGACTACAATTAGAATTCCGAGGCAAATGAAATGTGAGTACATAAAACATATAGAGCAAGGGTGGGGAAGTGAGAGAGATTGAGCTTCTGTGTGACCATTGAATATGGTTCCCTATCTATGTAAAGATAAAGCTGACTTTGGCTCCAAAATACCATGGCCTCTTTTATTGAACATCTAAACAAACCAATATATGTTAATGACAGGAAGGTTATTCTTATCCCAACCCCGGGGGAATGTCCAAAATTAACACAGGGAAAGAAACAATAGCCAGAGGCTCTAGATGGATTTCAGTGGGAGTTAGGTATCTAAATACCTTTGCGGATATGGATCTACATGCATATGTGGTCCTAACTAGTACAATGAGATTAAAATAGCACCACCTCTTGTACTATGGGCTTCCCAAGCCTCATACATTTGCCATCTAGTTTTACTCACCCTGTGGTGTAATCCTGATTCTTCAGATATTATTAGTATTTGTTTTATAGCAAGTTGCAAACATAATAACAGGGTGTATAGGGTAAACTAGAGGGGGAGTTTGCATAAATAGAGTCCAAGGGGTTGTAGCGTGCCTCCAGCAAACACAGTTTAGGTTTTTAAGTAGATTTCTTGAGGAGAGGTGCAGGCTGGGAGGGGACTCGACTTTGGCACCCCAGTCAGGAGTTAGAAAAGTGTGTAGTTTGGAATAGGATCATAGAGTTGTTTCTTGGAACTGGCATGTGTTAGGTCCCCATGTTTATCTTTCAAGCCAGAGGGTTTTCATGATGTTACAGCAAGAATGCAGTCAAAGATGCCTGATGGGACGGATAACTGTTTAGCAAAGCCACAATTGTGTTTGTTTGGGTTTCTTTTTCTTTTTCTTTTTTTTTTTTTTTTTTAGGGTATGGATAATTTTCTTTAAGGTGGGGGAGAAATTTTGCATGAGCTCAAGATTGGCATGTGCCTTTGAAGTTGTACAAGTCTAGTGTTTTCAAACAGCACTGAAGATTGTTTGTCACTGAGGAGGGAGGGGAAAAGAAAAGAGAATGACATTGTTCTGCAAAAAGTACTTTTTTAAAACAGAGCTATCGTTTCTACTTATTCATGCAGCACAATAAGAGCCAGTGCCAGAGGTTAGAGATTGTGAATACTTGTGACTTTTATTTTTAAAAACTTCCTGTTAGAGAAGTAAACCTAAACATGAAAACACTGTGAAGGGAACTTGTTCCTGATGACAAAAAGTTGGGGAAGGGAAAGAGAGGCCTTCTGTTTTATTTCTCCCTCAGCATTTCTGTAGGTTCATCCTTCCCTGGGCATATATTCACAGGGTTACATGCAATTAAGGGAGAACATCTCTATTTGCAAGCATTAGCTCAATCTGGTGCGTCTCCTTTGTAGTGGTGTTGCTTCCTGCCGTCTCTGTTATTCATATTATTAGTCGATACAGTTTCATTTATATCCAAATGAAGCAAATAGCCCATTTCCTTGTGCTTATCTCGTGTCTCCGGTCCCTGCCCTGTTGTGAACTACAGGGTGATGAGGGCCAAAGGTTGAGTGACACCTCAGAATTGGATTAAGCCATTGGGAGTGTTTTCTGGGGTGTATTGCAATTTTTAGGAAATTATCATATACACACTTTAAAAATAATTAACATATACTGAGAGCAATTGGTAGCAATATGCCAGCCACTCAGAAAGCTTCATTTGTGTTTATAGGCAGAATGCCCTTTTATAACTGAACCTAGTAGCACAGATAAAAATATGTAGGCTCCAATTTTGAAGTCAAAGGGACTTTTGTCACTGATAGCAGTAAGAACAGGATACTTTGTATTTGTTTTATTTGTCAGTTGTACATTAATGTACAGAATTTACTGAATGGAACATTTCCTAACTTGGATTTACACCATCTAGCTCTTTGGCTGATTAGTCTCATATACTAATGAGCCTCAGAATCTGGGATGAGAAATAGGATTAAAAGTCTAGATTGAATTATAATGGAAAGTTCAATGTTTCTTTGCCCTTGAATCCAGATACTTAAAGCCCATTGTATTGTTCAGTTGAAATTCTGTGCAGTAACAAAATACAGGACTATGTAGCACTTTAAAGACTAACAAGATGGTTTATTAGATGATGAGCTTTCGTGGGCCAGACCCACTTCCTCAGATCTGAGGAAGTGGGTCTGGCCCACGAAAGCTCATCATCTAATAAACCATCTTGTTAGTCTTTAAAGTGCTACATAGTCCTGTATTTTGTTTCAGCTACACTAGACTAACACGGCTACATTTCTATCACTATTGTGCAGTAACAACAAACTGCTGCCACCAATAGGCTGGGATTTGTATTGGCACATAACATCCAAAATACTTGTAATAATGTCTATAGCTTTAAAAATGTGTGTTTGTAAAGTCAAGCACTTAAATTCATGTTTCGGCATCTAAGTCTTATTTAGGTGTCCAAATATGGATCTGTAGAACTAACCTGACACATCAACGTTTGAAAATGTTGGCCAGGGATTACAGATTGTAATGACTAGCTGTTGTTATCAGGTGGCATCAACTGACATATACTGCAGTAGTTAAATGGATTGTTTTAATGGGCACCAGGAGTCCTTTTGGAGCCATTCTCTTCTGAGTGTAACAGACTCAAGTCACCTTTTGCTTATTTTGGTGTTAATCCATTGGGCTTGATGCTCATTTACTTTGGCAACCTGTAGTTATTTATACCAGTGCGAAGTCAGTATAAAATCTTATCGTCCTGATTTGTTTGTGTATAACACGTACCTCATACTTCACAGACTCTGTGCACTCATATCAATGAGCACACAAAGTGCAGGGCAATGCAGAACAATGCCGACTTGGAGTTATTCTTGATTTAAACAGCACTAAGTGAAAGACAAATTAGCCCCAGTGACTAGAACTGATGAAAACAAATCCCTGCTCTTGCCCAGCCTATCACAGAGTTTCACACACTTGGCTAATATTGAATGTTTATTCAAGAGCTACTGTTAGCCTACTTTTGTCAATTTTATCAAAACAATATACTTTTTAGAAATAAATATAACTTTGAATTTAACCAGTTATCCTGTGCTTTCCAGAATTGTTGGAATAGGGCAGGGTTGGTTTCTCATATCCTGGAGCTCATTACTTGTGGACTGATACTCTTAAAACAGTTTAATCTCTGTTTGTTTTGTTTAGTTTAGTTTTTATGCAGAAGCTCTTAAATGGCTTCTCTTCATAAGGAGAATTTTTTTTGGATGAAATGTATGCAGTGCTTAGTCCTTTTCAATAATGAGAAGATTTATAAGAGCTCTTTCTCCTGTCAAAAAATATTGGTATGAACTGAGCCACATGCTGCTAAAATGAGCCCAAACGCCAGTATTCAGGCCGGCTTCACATCTGTAAATATTGTCGCTGCAAATTGGAGAAAGTAGGGCTTGTTTATGTGATGTGGCAGTGCACACCAAAGGGGTATAAACTGTAGAGCACTCTTAATTCACTGCACTGTAACTGTTTAGCTCCTGCTGATGCACTTGAAAAGGTAACTAGTGCACACTGATGTAGTCCCATTTGAAACAGCACTAGATTAACACACACAAGAAACCATTTAGAGTGTGTCCGAAGAAGGGAGCAGTTAGAATGCAACACCTTAAGCGCTCTATAATTTACCCCCTCTGATGTGGATTGCATAAAGAAGCCCTCCCTGAGTTTTGTCACAAGTTCATGCAGGCTGCAAGGGACTGAGGAAGTAGCATGTTTTTCCCCATGAGGAAGAACCCTCATGCTGTTCTTGACAGCCTCCCTCTGGCTGACGTGTAAAATAGCATTAATGAGCATTAATACAACACTCCTGTGGCAGGGGGATTGCTACGATTTGGGAACTGTGTAGGACATGGTAGATGTAAATAAGGGAATCTAAAATGCTCTCTCCTTTATTCCCTAAAATGGGACAACTAAAAATATCAAATAGCTCTTTCCAGAATCCAGCTGATTAAATGAGATTTTAATCAGTCCAGGAACTTAATTGTATGAACAGTAAGATAAGAATGTTATGTCAATTTCTGTGACTATTAATAATCCCAAGAAAAACTGCATATGAGGCAGAGGATTGCTTTAGTGTTCTGATCAAAAGCCTTTCTTCACCAACTGAACTTGACTATCTACGTGACTGCTATCCTTTACTCCAAAGGATACATTCAGAAGACCAAAATGTATGTCTTTTGAGAACTTTTGGATACCAGAAATTCTTTGTTCTGTGTACCCTGTCAAAAAGTAGAAAGTAGCTCTGAATTCGATACTGCACATGAAAAAGATACCACATTACACAGGTTGATACTTTAGAATTTACTAAATCACTTCTCAAGAACTTTATTTGAATCATATGGATAATTTATTCTACAACAACTCTTCTAGGATAACTCCCCATGAAAATACTCTTATTCCGGAAGAAAGAGTGAATATTTTGAGTTATCTTATGAATCAAGCTAAAACAAGGAAAGGCACTCTTATTCTATAGTAAGAACATCCCCCTGGGGAGGCATCTAGATAGTTATTGCAGAACAGTATATTCTACAATAGTAGTCTGGTCAATTGTCAAGACTAGACAGGTTTTTAGCACTTGAGAATAGTTTGGTTTTTGATGTTCTGAGATCACAACCTATCATGCTGACCAAAAGTGTCTCGTTGTTTCCTTGTATTCCCCCATCTGTCTGTCTTTATCCATCTGTCAGAAATTAATATGTCACAAGAGGAGGCGGCATGAGAACAAAGCAATAATTTAAATTACAATAAATCACTCTATCTTACTCACAAACGCTTGGAAGGAGCTGAGATGCTAACAAAACCAGACAGTCTCCTTATAAGTCAACTCCTGTATCAGAGGACTGATAGATAGATAGTGCTGCATCTGCTTCCAAAGTTAAGATATTGAGAGTGATTCTGGGAACTGTAGACCAGTGAGTCTTACTTCAAGACCAGGTACATTAGATGAAACAGTAATCAAAACAGAGTTATAAAACCTGTTCATGTAATATATGATAAATCATTGTAGCTTCTTGAAAATAAAATCATGTCTTTCCCCCAACCCATTAGAATAATACAGTCAGTAGAAGAGTGGATAAAAGAGAATGGGTAACTTAATTTATTGGGATGGTCTAATGGCAAGACTCTATTGTGGAAACTAAGTAATGGCCACAATGAGATAAAAATACTGTCATGGATTATAACCTGGTTAAGAAGAAAAAGAAATCAGAGTAAAAATAAATGGTCACTTTCACCAGGTTAACAGTAAGGTGTCAGAAAGCCCTGTGCCATCACATAAATAACTTGAGATCCCCATCCCCCATCCGTTTGCTATTGACTTATGGTATGAAGCATGAGACTTTATATTCCTTCAAATAAAAAAGTATCCTAATGTAACCGTGCATGCTCTCATTAGTCATATAAATATTTAATTCTTTTGTGAATACTACTAAGCTCTTCATCTCCGCTATATCTTTGGGAATGAGCTCTGCAACTCAATTATTTGTTTTATAAAAATATACTTTTAGCACTTGTAAGTTTGTTGCCTTTCAATTTCATTGAATGGACCTTTGCTGTATAACGAAACAGGGTAAACGGAAGTCCCTGATTAGCTTTTGTATATCATTCATTGTTTTTGTATACCTCTGTCACATCCGCTTTCACTCATCTTCACGCTAAGCTACTCCCAGTCTTTTCATGCTTCCTTGGCATAAATATTTTCCCATGAATCTTGGAACCACTTCAGTTTTTGATATATTAACTGGCTCCATTTATTGCCATACACATAAACAGAGAGAATGAGATGTGATGACCAGAACTTTCAGTTACACTAAGACTACTATGAGTCTTGCGTCTCAAACCTAGATCCACATGGTCCCTGTGGGTCATCACTCAACAACCCTCCACTCCATGACTTGCTGGCATCAGCTAGCACTGGGACTCCTTGAAGCTCAGCTGAGCTGAAAGACTGCACTCCTGAAGCCCAACCGGTAGAGCACTGGACTTCTTGATTGGCCCACTCCCTCTGCTGAAGGCAGAAGGGGAAGTGAGAAGTAGTTTGTACTAATGGGGTCCACCCGGTTTTGGACTGCTCAGTGCTCATCCAGCACTACGAGCTCCCGTCTCCTACCTTGATCTACTGACTCTGCCTGATTGCTGGTATCTAACTCTTGGTTTCTGAGCTCTGTCTCAGCTCCTGACCCTGACCTCCCTGTTCCCCCACTCAGCCTGATTCCTGTTATGTGATTTTCAGTTCCTGGCCTCAGCGCATGACCTCTTGGTTCTGAATTGAACGGGCAGTGAGTGAAGGTAGGGCTGGGGAAAGCAAGACCCCAGCCCTGCCTCCATCTCTGCTCCTTCTGCTCAGACCCCACCTCCATTGGAGTCAAGCTCCCTCCCCCCACAGCACCATGGGGAGCACAGGAATGGCAGGCAGTGTGCGGTACAAGCCTCTCCAGACCCGGGGCTCGGGAAGGGCAGGTGCTCAGGGGGAACACTCTTGTGCTTTCAAATAAAAACACTCTCCTCTGATCCTTGATGACTCATATTGTGCCCATTTGGCCAAGGCTGCCAAGGAAACTCCACTGGGGCAGAGTGATGAACTGGCCTACGGGGTCTAGATGCGTTAACTGACCTCTCTACTCCTTGCTGTAGGTAATAAGTTACAGGAGGGAGGAAAACAAAGGTCTCTACAGCCCCTTGTGGTGGCTCCTATAAATCCAGGGTACCATCTTGTCTGTAGCATTACCTCAGCATCTCTTCCACCCACTGAAACTATATAGATGGATCTGGCTTGTCAACAGTTCACTTCTAAGAAAAGGAAAAACAGCACCACAGTCACCACATATGCTTCTTGTGCAGCAAACCTGGCCACATCATTTCTGCCTTTCCCATATAAGCTTACAGGTAATCTAGAGGCAGCAGGCTTGCTGAAATTTTGGTGGTACCCAGAATGCCCAGAACCAGGGGCGGATATAGGGCAGGGCGAGCGGGCCGCATGCGCCGTGGCAAAGGAGGGCTCCGCAAAATTGTGCTGTCCTGGGTCCCGCAAAATGGTCATCTGCCCCTGCCCAGAGCCCAAGCCCCTCCCCTGTCCAAACTCCCCCACCACCTGCCTAATGATCTGGAGGGAATTTCTTTATCAGGCTTTCTGCTCCTGATGCAGTTAAAAATGCAATTACTATTTGAGTTTTTGGCTAACTGTTCTTGAAATTGTTTTGGCCTTCCTAATGAAGTATAAAAATATAGTTTGCCAGAATTTAGGGCCCTTTCTATTTTCCTCACTAGGATTTAACTTACATTTTTCAAACAATGCCTTTTTATTTTTCACTGGTTCTTTTACTTGGTTGTTAACAGGGCCGGCCCACAACATTTTGGCACCTGAGGCAGGGAGCTCAAATGACACCCCCATGCCCTCTCACTGCACCAGCAGCAGACACAATTTTTTACACTCTGGGTCCTAGTGGCACCCCCTGCCCACAGTCTGGCACCTGAGGCAGCCGCTTCAGTTCGCCTCATGGTAAGGCCAGCCCTGGTTGTTAAGCCCTGGTGGCACTTTTTCGGTTCTCTTATTATTTTTTCTTAATTTGGGGCATATATTTAAGTTAAGCCTCTATTATGGTGTCTTGGAAAAGTTTCCATGCAGCTTGCAAGGATTTTGCTTTTAACACTGTATCTTTTAATTTCTGTTTAACTAACCTCCTCATTTTGTGTAGTTTATCTTTCTGATGATCCAGGTAGTTGCCCTTTAAAATATTAATAATATTGTACAGGGTGTACTTCGAAAATCTGGGACTCTCTGGTCCGGCAACATCTGTGGTCCGGCAGAACCTTGGATGCTCCTGGAACAGGGAGTCCAGGAGCCTAAGGCCAGCTGGATGGGACATCAGAGTTGGCCACCCAGTTGGGGACAGTGCAGGACTGAGGCTGGAGCCTTCTAGCAGCCCTCAGGAGTGCAAGGCTATGGTTCTTTGGAGCCTCACGGCTTCCCCTGATTGTGGGGGCCAGGTTGGGGCTGCACAGGGCCAGAGCTGGAGCTCCGCAGCTTTCCCCAGCTGCGCAGAGCCAGGACTGAGGTTCCATGGGGACAGAGTCAGAGCCCCAACTCTGTGGATGCTCCTGCAGCTCCCATGAACAGAGCCCTGCAGCAGGAGCCGGTGCCTGTACCACCCAGAGAGCCAGCAGTAGCTGGGCAAGCAGCCCAGCCAGGTTGAGGAGGGAGGGTGAGACAGGGTTGCCTGTTGGGGCAACCTGCCCATAGTGACTGACGGGGTTGGAAGCCGGTGGCCGGAGACCTCCCCTGGTCCAGCAAATTCTCTTGTTCAGGACTGGTCAGGTCCCAACGATGCTGGATCAGGGAGGTCCAACCTGTATTAGATCTGTGTCTTGCTTATATAGTATTTGTCTTTGAATTAGAAACCATTACTTTTTATGTGGGCAAGGAAAAATTATGACAATAGTATGTAAAATAGCGTTCCTTAAGTTTTAGCCTTTGTCCTATAGTGCTGTGTCAAACTGGGCCTGGGGCATTGACCAACTCACTCCTACCCTATATCAGTCAGAGAAGTGAAGGAGATTGAAATGATATGGTTATATAGACTGGTACATCAAAGATAGCCCTTGGCTTGTGCAATCAAAACTGCATTCGAGAAAGAAAGATGCTGTGAGTTTTCAATTAATGTGTAATGGAAAGGAATGAAAGGTGAAGGAGCTTTTGTTAATGGAGAAGAAATGAGGTCCCAGGTGAGGCTGATCAGCCTGCTCTAGAATACTGATCACTTCTTTTGCCCAAATCCCAGGGATGCTGTAAAATGACTTTTATGTAAATGTGAATTTAGGGTCACTTTCCCACAAGCTATTAAAGAGTTTAAAATGAATATATCTCCTGTCACTTGTTTGCAATGGTGTTGTAGTCATGTTTGTCCCGACCCCTGTGGGTACATCTGCACATTAGTGCGTACCTCGAAATAAGCTATGCAATTTGAGCTACGCAAATTGCATATCTTATTTCAAAATAGCACTCTCTACAGAGTGCTAATTTCGAAATAAACCACTATTTTGGATTCTTCCTTAATCCTCATACAACGACGTTTACAGGAAGCCAGAATAAGAAGCCTGTTATTTCAAATGTGTTTCAAAATAACGGGTGTGCTGTTAAGACGTACAGAACGCTATTTCGGGATAATGGATATTATCCTGAAAGAGCACCGTTCTGTAGACTTACCCCCAGAGACAAAGTGTGTGAGGTAATAATTTTAGTAACAAGATGGTCCAATAAAAGATGATACTTCATCCGCTTTGTCTCTCACATTGCACCATTATCATTACTGACTAATCTCAGTATGCCTGTGAGCATTTACAAATAAATTAGCGGTATGACATGCTTAGTTCTCTGTGGCTGGGAGTTACGAGGGACTAGTTTTCTTAGAAGTATGAAAGATTCTCCTTTTCTTTCAGGCCCAAGCACTAATGAATCGACCATAAAGTATGATGAAAACCACATAGTTAAGAAGTTAGAACAGGGTGCTACTGTTTTCCTCCTGCAACTTGCTGTTTCACCACTGAAGGGTGAAAGGTTTTTTGTTTTTGACAACCACTTATCAGAAAGGACCTCATATAATCAGTTAAAGACATGGGAGGCCATTTGCAAAGTGATTTGGAGCCTGAGTCCCATTTTTAGCACTTAGGAGCTAAGTTCCATTACAGTTCATCCAAGCTCCTGATTGCCTAAATCACTTTTGAAAATGGCATTTCAGTGGCTAAGACACTAAGATGCTTTTGAAAATTATGCCTGTGACCATTTGGCTGACTGATGAGGATTCCAACTAGGAACAGGCAGTCTCAGGCAGTGCCTACTTCCGTTGTCTGTATGCCTAGAAAACAACCACTGGATTAATAGGAGTTCTGTGCATGAGTAGGCCCTTTAAGCACCAGTTATGATTAGCAAAAATATAAGAGCTATAACAAGAGCCTTTTGTTAAAACCAGAGCGGTTCCACGGGACAAAGTGAAGGCAAGTTTCCATGAGCCTGAGCTGTGTTGCATGAGGGCTTGCTGGAAATTAGACCCTGATCCCATCATTCCAGGAGGAGTAACAGGTAATTCGAACTAAGGAGTAACAGGTAATTCGAATTACCGTTTAACTGCTGCATGTAGCCGCGGGCAGTTAGTCTGGACTAGCGGCATTTAAAAATGGCGACCGGACAGGAAGATGCAAATAAAGCCCGGGATATTTAAATCCTGGGCTTCATTTACAAGTTTGAATATCTACATTAGTCTCCCTAGTTCGAACTAGGGGGCTAGTGTAGACATACCCTGAAAGACTCTGTCTCTTCAAAGGTGTTTGTATCTCCTTCAAGGTGGATGCATTCTCCCCAGTGGAACTTACACTGGTCTCTACTATCATGAAATAACCTAGGAAGCGTGAAAGCTGGTCCATCCTAGCTAATGTTGTTGAAAAGAGCTGGCTTTAAATGAGCCAGTTAGCAAAGTGCACAAATTAAAATAGGCATCAGGCAAGACTCAGAAATACACAGAATTTTATTCATGGGGGAATTCTGCAATTGTTGCCTGTGGAGCCATAGTAAAATTGCAGAATTTTCCCTGGATCCGGAATTTGCTCTTGGATATCAAAGTAACAGATCAGTATAAGAGGCAGGGGAAGGCAGTGTCTTCCCAAATTGCCGGACCAGCCCCACCCACACTCTTTCCACAGCCCAGACCCCCTTTAGCGCATCTCCTCCAGTCTCCTAGGACTGTCTGGGCTTCGGCCCTGCAGAGACCGGGGCTCTGCTGCGAGCCCTCCCAGGACTGGGGAGGCTGGGGCAGGACACTGCCCGTGCTCCAGGGACAGGGGAGGGGAGCCTGCTGTGCACTCTCCAGAGATTGGATTCCACCCACCTTCTGGAGATAGTGGCCTGCCCTCCCCATGCTCCCGGGAAGGCTGCCCTCCTGTCCCAGTCAGGGCCACGTGCCACTCCTCCTCCTCTCCCCAACATGCTCTTGGGCTGAGCAGGGAGGGGACCGCTGGAGAGGGATGGCCTGCCCTACAGTGGGGAGGGGCACTTGGCTCCCATTGGGCCTTGGGTGGAGGGTGTGGGCTGGGGACTTACCTCTCCCAGATCTAGGTTCCCCCACCACCCATGAAGATAGATGAATCAATGGATGCTAAACCTTTTTTGCATCTACTTCAGAGTCCAATGTCATAGATCCTGACTACTGGAGCTTTAAAAGGATCTAAAGTTTAAATGATATTGCTCCTTCTTTAAAAGTAAGTAGATCCATACTGCAGGGCTCTCTAGGAATTTCTTGCTGTAAAAATCAGGCTAATTTTGTACCAGTGCATTAAATTTCCTACTGCATAAATTGATTTTTCAGACTTGACAATTGAGTGCATATATTTGCCCTCTTCTGTATAGACACATGAATACACAATATTATTCAAACTAGGTGAGCTTATGGAACTTACACAAAGTTTCGAATGCCTTGTAAAAATGTTGAGCCTTCAGACCTTTTTTAAAACTTATTTTTGAGGGATTTGAAAAAATACCGTGGAAACTATAGAAAGCTATCTTTTCTGTCATTGGTTTCTTTATCTTTTTTGGCTCCATGTGGAAAATGAAAGTCCCGAATTTATTTTGGATAGTACAGCACACATCAGATTATTAAGAGACAAAAGTTGCAACATCATGCTGAATCACAGTGTTGGGATGCGATTAATAAAAATAATAATGTTATTTATTATTTAATATCTGTAGCACAAAAACAAATTGCTGGCAACGTCATCTTTCCTGTATATACTGCTCCTGGTCTCTTTCTTCTTCATTCTACAGGTCTTCTGTAATTCCATCTGAGAATTACAGAATTTCGATTGCATCACTTACCTGCAAGAGTCTATTTTTGTCTTAACTGCCTATGCTTTTGGCATATCTACCACGCTATGTTTATAATGGGAAGTTTGTGCCTGTCATTTTCAATTGGTCCCTAGGCACTGCCATAATAAAAATGATTAACAATTATATCACACTAGATGATGATATAAAGAGGCTTACATACTACATTGAAGGGTACCTTGGCCATATCATCTACAAATGTTTTCTTCTTGTTTTTTAGTCTCACCTCTGTTCACTTCCCTTGTCTGTGCCACCTCTTTATAGCACCGCTCCCAAGCTTGGTCTGCATTCATCTGCCTTTCTTATCATAAGAACACTTTGGCTACGTCTAGACGGGCATGATTTTCCGGAAATACTTTTAACTGAAAAGTTTTTCCGTTAAAAGTATTTCCACAAAAGCGCGTCTAGCTTGGTCCCGGAGTTATCATTATAATGATGCGCTTTTGCGCAAAAGCGCGTCTACATTGGCAGGACACTTTTGCGCAAAAGCAGAAGCCCGGAACCATTTTGCAGAGGGCAAAAGGGCACCAGCCCTTTCCGGGGGGCGGGGGCTGGTGCTCTTTTGAGACACGTGCTTAAAGGGATCTCCCTGCACAGCCGTTTCTCTCCTGCTGCGTGCTTTGGGACCTCTTGCAGGGACTGTCAGCCGTAGCAGTTTTGGTGGTTGCCCTCTGCCTTTTTGGTCACCACTGCCTTTTGCCACTTAGTGCCTTTGCCTGTTTTGTTTTTTTCATCTCCCTTGTTTTTTTCTGCCATGGAGCCAGGGGTGGCCATGTGCCTGCTCTGGCCCCTTCTGGCCATTTTGGAGTGCCTGCAGCTGGTGCTCCAGGCTGCTGCCCTCCTGTTCCAGGACCTGGAGGTGCAGATCGCTTTGGACTCCCTCACCACGGAGGACATGGTGTCCCTGTGGCATCC
The DNA here is from genome assembly GCF_049634645.1 of Pelodiscus sinensis. NCBI lineage: Eukaryota > Metazoa > Chordata > Testudines > Trionychidae > Pelodiscus > Pelodiscus sinensis. Next base: position 213,775,331 of record NC_134711.1, read on the forward strand.
CCACCCCAGCGTGGAGATGCCACTGTGGAGACTGGACACCAGTACGGACTGGTGGGACCGGCTGGTCCTGGGCCAATGGGGCGACCAGCAATGGCTCCGGAACTTTCTCGTGCGAAAGCGGATGTTCCTGGAGCTCTGTGCCTGGCTCGCCCCTGCACTCCAGAGAGCCACCACCCGGCTGCGGGCACCCATCCCTGTCGACAAGAGGGTCGCCAGCACAGTCTGGAAGCTGGCCACCCTGGACAGCTACCGATCGGTGGCACACCAATTCGGGGTGGGCAGATCCACCATCGGTGTCATTGTGATGGAGGTAAGTCCCAGGGGGAGTGGGGATGGGGGTGAGGGGAGGGTGCTGCACTCCATGCCCAGGGGCAGCCAAGACTCCAGCCTGGGTCACCCAGGGGTTTGGGCCATCCCTCCCTTGCACAGGCCTGCTTGGGGGGGGCAGCTGTGGGGCAATGGGGCCCTGCTGTGTGTGTGTGTGTGTGTGTGTGTGTGTGTGTGTGTGTGTGTGTGAGAGCACGGAGGGCATCATGGAGAAGGGGCCCATGGGAGCACACACTCACCCTACCTTATGTGATGTGTTCCCCTGTGTTTCTCTGCACCCTTCTGCAGGTCGTCCATGCCATCAACGATGTCCTGCTCCCAAGAGTCATCTGCCTACGCGATGTGGATGCTACCATGGCCAGCTTTGCTGCCCTCAGGTTCCCCAATTGCGGGGGAGCCCTGGATGCAACCCACATCCCCGTCCGGGCCCCGGAGCATCGAGTGGCCCATTTTATGAACAGGAAGGGGCACTGCTTGATTGTACTCCAGGCCGTCGTGGACCACCGTGGCCGCTTCCTGGACGTTTATGCGGGCTGGTCCAGCAGGGCACACGACTCCCGCATCCTCCAGAACTCTGCCCTGTTTCACAGGCTGGAGGCGGGCACCTACTTCCCCCAGCGGGAGTTGACTATGCCTATGCTCATATGTATCATCGGGGACGCGGCCTACTCCCTGCTGCCCTGGCTAATGCAGCCCTACACAGGGCAGCCGAACCAGAACCAGGCCCGGTTCAATGACCGCCTCAACCAGTCTCGCAATCATATGGAGTGTGCCTCCGGCCGCTTAAAAGCCCGCTTCCGGTGTTTGCTCACCCTTCTTGAGATGGGTGAGCGGAATGCCACGGAGGTAGTTGCCGCGTGCTGCGTGTCCACAATCTTGTGGAGCGGAGTGGGGAGGCCTTCCTCTCCGCATGGATGACAGCTGAGGGCCAGGCCTATGAACAGCCCCACACAGCTGCCATCTTCCAGGCGCACCAGGATGGGGTGCGCACCCGGGAGGCCCTAACGGACATGTTCTCCCAGGCCCAATAGTAGGGTCGCCTCGGTCTCCCTTTACAACTCCCTCCCATCCCCTACCCTTCCCCTTCCCCTTCTCTCCCCTTACTTCCCTTACTTTTTTGAACAGAAAAAAAACTTGTATTTTTTTATTTACAAGGGGGAGAGGCGGAGCTACTCCTGGGAGGGGTGGCCCCTGCGAGCGCACCTGCGGGGGCGGACCTGCACATAGGAGGCAGGCCGCACGGGGAGGTGGGCAGGAGGGGCAGGAGCAGGAGTGGCCATTGCCAGAGGAGGCAGGGACAGTGCTAGGGGAGGGATGGTGGGGGCATGGGGCAAGGCCATGCCATAATGGATGGCATGGCCAATGTGGCGGTGAGGGTGGCTATTGAATCTGTCATGCGGACGCACTGGGCCTGGAAGGCGCCCCAGGCTTCCTGGCGCCACTGCAGGTCCACCTCCATGCGCCGAGTGATGGCTGCCTCGACGCACTCAATGGCCTGCACATGGCGCTGAAGGAGCTGGTCCCAGTGGCGGAGCCGCTGCCTCGGTGGCCGGGCGGCTGGGGGTGCTGCTGCCGCTGCTGCTGCAGGACTAGAGGGTCCCCTGCAGGGAAGAAAAGAAAGGATGGGTCAGTCAGGCAGCCCGGCCACTGTCCCCACACCTCATGCCCTCCACCCCTGAGCCCAGGTGACACCACAGTAGTGTGGCTTGGGCCCACTCGGTTACCCCCCTATGCCCTGTGTTGTATGTTTGCATACAGGACCGCCCCTGGAGTAGGGTCCTCCTCCATGTATTGTAACCACCAGTCTGTGTCCTGGCCCCGTGGAGGGTGGGAGGGCGCTTGTGTTGTGTTCACCTGTGGAACTCCCTGCTGGTGGAGGCTGTGAGGCTTTGGGCTAATCAATGGTGTGTGGGAGCGAGATGAATCCCCACACAGTGTCTGGGAGCACATCTGGCAGACGTGGTCTGGGCTCTCAGATCCCCATCGTGTGGGATGTCTGCTGGACGGAACCAGGGTAACTGGGGAGTGTCCCATCCTTGCAGCAAAACCCAGGGGGCCTTAGGGCCGGCCCGAGCACTTCCCCCCCCCTCCCATTAGCCCTCACACACGTAGCCCAGGGCCATGTGCAACCGCAATGGGGACTTCCCTCAAGGGGCCAGCCAAGGCACCGGGAGCAGGCGAGGGGCTCAGCGGGGGCCACGCTCGCAGGGCTGTGATGCTGCGGTTTTCCCAGGAGCAGCTGGCTGTGCCTCACAGCCAGGCATGGGACAGTGTGCCGTTCTCCGTGCTGCACCCTTGCGGAGGTGCGGGCTCTGGCCTGAGTCTCTGGGACCCTGGCTGGTTCCAGCCGGCATCCACCCTTCCCCACTGGTCCTGCCGGATGTGTGTGAGCAGCATGGTCCCAAGCGTGCCCTGCAGTTGCCTGCCGTGGCCACATCCCGCTCGGTCACCAGGCTGCACGTGGTTGCACGTGCTGCTTACTGCCTAATGCTACACAGCGTGCAGCTCATGCAGCCCGAGTGATGTACTCTCCCCCTCCCCGCTCCGGGTGCCTAGCCCCGCCCCCCCTCCCCCGCCCTTGTGAGTGCAAAATGTAACACTCACCGGTGGATCCTTCCCTGGCCCCCGAGGATGCCTGGGAGACATTGGGGCTGCCGGAGGGGGTCTGCAGGGTGGCAGCGCTGGCCTCGTCCTCCGACGCACTGCTGATGTCTCCTTCCCCCGCCTCGGTGGTCCTGGTGACGAGGGGGCGCATGCTGCCGTCCACGGGGACGTCTGGTGCCTGCGCTGCCGGCTGGCCCAGGATGGTGTGGAGCCATTGGTTATGGGAGCAGGTGTCGGCTCCTGCCCCCTGGCCCTCGCTGACCTAGACGTAGCCCAGGTGCAGCTCCTTTACTTTAGCCTGGACTTGCTCCAGGGTCCGGGCTGGATGGCCCTGCTGGGCGAGCGCCTGGGCCATGCGGGAAAAAATGTCCGCATTCTGGCGCCGGGAGCGGGAGTCGTGCAGGGCCTCCTCCTCCTGCCAGAGGACCAGGAGGGCTTCCAGCTCCCCTGGGGACCAGGATAGGGCCCTTCTTTTTCTGGCCCTGGGGGCCTCCTGTGCTGGGGGGTGCAGGCGGCTGATCCCCACCTGGAGTTGCCATCGTGCTTGGGGGGTGTCTGCTGGACGGCAGGGGCCACGTGGCAGAGCTGTGGCCAGAGGTCGGAAAAGGGCTCCTACCTTGTGACCTCAGCAGCCTGTGTCTGCTTTAAGGGGGCTTGGGTTACCAGGATGTCCGAGAGCTGATTGCCTGCGGAGCCTCTCAGCGTCCACCTGGACTTTTTTCCATTTAGCCTGCTTTTGTGCAAAACGTCTTAGTTGCCTGTCTACACTGGCCCTTTTGCGCAAAAACATTTCCGCAAGAGGGCTTTTTCCTGAACAGGAACGTCAAAGCATTTGCACAAGAAGCACTGATTTCGGACAGTAGAACGTCAGTGCTTTTGCGCAAAAGCAAGCGGCCAGTGTAGACAGCTGGCAAGTTGCTTTTGCGCAAAGTCTTGCCAGTCTAGATGCACCCATTTTGTCTTGCCCAGAGCTTAACCCTTTATTCTGACAGAGGTTGTTCAACTGCCTCTCTCTAGTTTTGAGAGTGGGAAACCAGCTTCTATATAGCGCACAGAAGGGTTCCATTCAAACATATCAAATATCAAACACACTGAGCCATTTCATCCCAAGTTGCTTATCTCAATGGTAAAACACCTGGGATAAGTAAAACTTCAAGGGGTTATTAAAAATCTTGGGATTATAAAAAAATGGAATTTAAAAATTAAGAAAAGTGTCTTGAACACATTTGAAACATTGATTAGTCTATTGTCCAGGAAAGCATGTAAGTACATGCTCAGTCTTACATATCTGGGTAATCCTATTGCCAAGTATAGGGCTATTTGTGTGACTGAAGTTGAACATACATTTAAGTACATTGCTGAATCAGGGCCTAGGATAGACTGCCAGAAAAAATAATGCTACCAGCAGCTATTGTTAAAGCAATGCATGTACAGCTTCACACATGAGTTCCATTAAATAGCAAGCACAGATGAAAGGGCACCACATTTCAGAGAAATGTAATAATTTTATAAATAGTATTTTAAATAGAAGAGGGTTCTGGAACGGAATGGGCCTGTACTATTTACATTATTACTGTTGTTCATTCATATGATCACATATTAAAGGAAACACTGCACTCTAGAGGTGATATCTGTCCCCCCGCCACGTAACAGTTTTAAAAGATCGCAGAGGTGGAAGGGCAGATTCTCTGTGCAGAGAAGACTGGTGAGTACTCCATAAATAGGGAAGTATATTCCCCAAAGTGTATTTTGTTTTTATAAGATAGTGTGACTGTTCTTTCCTTTCCCCCCTCCCACTTTGTTCCAAATATCAGACAGCACTAAAAGCAGTGCATGAGTGTTAAGATAGAATTGTGTATAGGTAAGCTGTACTAGTACAGTGAACAGTCTTTGTGCAGCTGAAGCAGAAAATTAAGTGAAAAATCTGAACGTGTGTGTGTCAAGAATTTCTAAATGGTGCTCCAATAAAATGAACTTCCAGGTTAGAACTGAGACTATTCACCAAACCTAGTCTGATCCTGCATCATTAAATCAGTCCCTGCAGGAACCATCTGTTCCATCTGTCCTTCCTTCTCCATCCCTACTGTCTGCTTGTAACTTCTGGATAAAGCCACTAGATGGGCCACTCTACCATATACTTTCACCTGTTTTCACTCTCCCTCCTTATCTCCTCACCAGCTAATTAAAAGTATATACTAGTATCCACTGTGCTAAGAAAACCTTTCATCTACCTGCCTTTCCAACACACTCACGAAGTCCTGTCTCCAGTCATTCTCAAGGCCTACTGGTGGACTTCCTGAGAGAAAGATTCTAAAAAAAATATTCATTTGTAGCTAGATGTTTGAAAAAAAGGTATAATTATGTATTGGTACCCACGCATTTATCTCATAGTTACATAACATTTCATGTATTTAATATGTAATAAATACATTCTTGCATGAGCTGCAACCATCACAAACACTGTTTAAATTAAAACTCCTAAATTTTGTAGTGAATGGCGGGACCTCACTGTGGCCATTTATTCTGCAATTTAGTACCACTTGTTCGTGGGAGCCTTTCCTTTTCCAGCAATAGGCTTTGGGCCAGGTTCATATACTATGACCCATAAAACATCAATTTTCCCTGTGAATGCCTGGGTTTTGCCAAATCACACCAGAATGGAGTTGCACTTTTCTAGGACCTTTTCCCTAGATACCCTTTGAGGAGATGCTACCCTTTAACTGCTGCTTTCCAGCAGCTATTTTGCAGTTTTCTGCTGTGTCTCCTTCTTTCCAGCTGGTAAATATTCTTATCTCCTGTTGCATTTACTATAAGGTTTTTGATTGTGGCTCACCTCAAGCGTGTTTTTGCGCAAGTAAATTGAGGGTAACTCAAAAGAACACAGGGGTTTTTGCGGTGTAGGTATTCCTCTTTCTACGAGGAGAATAACTCCTTTTTGTGTAAGAGTTCTTGTGCAAAAAGGTGTGTGTGGACAGGCAACGGGGGTGTGTGTGGGGGAGAGAGGGAGTTGCGCAAAAAGAGCCAATTGAAAAAAGCACAGGTGCTCTGGTGGCTATTCTGTGAATAGCAATCAAAGATTTCTTGACCGTCCATGCAGTCTGGACGCTCTCTTGTAGTGTGGACGCCCTCTTGTGCAAGAAGTTTTTGCGGAAGATCTCTTGCGCAAGAAGCCTGCAGTGTAGACCTAGCCCCAGTCTCCAAGAGTTACAAGCTCTAAGCTGGACTTTCTCTGTAATTGCTGCTCCCAGCTGCTCTAGGCCAGGTAGAGCCAGGCAGCATTTTTGAGAGCAAGTAGCTTATCTCTTCTGTGCTCTGAATGACCCCTGCTGGCACTGAGGCAGTGTATTCATATCTCTGTCAGCTGGAATACAGAGATATGAAAAGCCAAGCCAGGGATGAGGGAAAGGAATAGACTGGGACACAGAGTCAGGTGGAACTTTGACTGCCGGGGAGAAAATTATCTGTGATTGGGAGTTTGGGGGATATAATAGGACGGGTTGGGCAAGGTGACGAGGAATGAGAATTGTGGAAAACATATGTGTGAGATCTTATTACAAAAGATTCTATCACAATGCATATGCACAAGGGGCAAAATTAAAGTTTCACAGAAAACCTTAAGTATGGCATTTTTTGGAATGCTGCTTGATTTGACAATCTTAATAATGTAATTTGAACATAGTTTTGTATATAATATTTATTTACCCTGGCTCAAGTCATGAGGACATAATATAAGAACATAAGAACGGCCATACTGGGTCTGACCATAGGTCCATCTAGCCCATCTAGCCTGTCTGCCGACAGTGGTCAGCGCCAGGTACCCGAGAGGGGGTGGACCGAAGACAATGATCAGCGAATTGTCTCCAGCCTCTGACAAACAGAGGCCAGGGACACCATTTCTATCCCCTGGCTAACAGCCTTCTATGGACCTAACCTCCATGAAATTATCTAACTTCTCTTTAAACTCTGTTATAGTCCTAGCCTTCATGGCCTCCACTGGCAAGGAGTTCCACAGGTTGACTACACGCTGTGTGAAGAACAACTTTCTTTTATTCGTTTTAATCCTGCTACCCATTAATTTCATTTGGTGTCCTCTAGTTCTATTATGGGAACTAATAAAAACTTTTCTTTATTCATCCTCTCCACACCAGTCATGATTTTATAGACCTCTACCATATCCCCCCTCAGTCTCCTCTTTTCTAAACTGCAAAGTCCCAGTCGCTTCAACCTCTCTTCATATGGGACCCGTTTCAAACCCCTGATCATTTTAGTTGCCCTTTTCTGAACCCTTTCCAAGGCCAAAATAAGTCCACTCTTATGCAGTCCGTAGGGAAATTTCCACAGGTTGACTATCCCAGAGATAACATGAGCAAGGACAACAGGATCTGGCCTCTTTTTGTTATAGGGGAAAATATAGCATTCATAACAACATAGTGGCGAGGAGTCCTGTGGCACTCCTTGCCGCTTTTGCAGATTCAGACTAACACAGCTACCCCTCTGATACATAACAACATAGTATGGCTCTGTGCTTTCTCTTTAACAAGTAAGCTATGTTTGCACTGCGCAGAAGCATATGGTGTATGTGTAGCTCAGTGGTTCTCAAAGTGGTCCGTGGTCCCTCTCTGAGAAAGCTGCTAATCATTCGCTCCAGTTTGTTTACTTACCAGCTCTACAGCCATGGAGCTTCGCCACTTCCATTGGCTCTGGTTTGCCGTTTGCAGCCAATGGGAGCTGCGGGAAGCAGCAGGCCATAGCTTCCCGTGGCTCTCCTTAGCTGCAAGTGACAAACTGCAGCCAATGGGAGTCGTGAGGCTGCGGAGCCTGTAAGTAAACATTCAGAGCATCCGGTTAGCAGCTTTCTCAGTGTGGGTCTACACTGCACCGTTATTTCAAGATAACTAGCATTATTTCAAAATAACAATGTGAGTGTCTACGCAGCCATTCTGTTATTTCGAAATAATTTTGAAATTACAGACAGCTTATTCCGAAATCTGTAAACCTCATTCTGCGAGGAGTAACACCTATTTTGAAATATTCCAGAGGGGTAGCCAGTTACTCTGTTACAGGAAAAACGTAAAAAACAACAACTAGTCTTATAGCACCTTAAAAACAAACAAAATGTGTAGATGGTATCATGAGCTTTTGTGGGCACAACCCACTTCTTCAGATGACTGGAGTATTAGAAGTCAAAATCCAAGAATAAATAAGGGAAGGGGGAGGAGGGAAAAAGAGAAAAGGGGGGGGAAAAAGAGACAGTGAGTAGATTGTTCAAGTAGTTACAAGAGGTCGATAAGAACAATTAGCACCTCTGTTGGTTGGTTGGTTGGTTGGTTGGTTAAGTCATTAGGATGTGGAAGGTAGTGTGCGAGCCAGCCAACGTCTCTGTTCATTCCATTCACATAAGAATTAAACTTGTAAATGAAGTTAAGTTCCAACCCGTCCCTGTGTGTTTGGCTTGTGGAATTGGCCTGAAACAACATGGTGACCTGGAGATCCATTAATGAGTGCCCCGGTAGGTTTTCGAAATAAGGTGTATGTAGACGCTCCACTGCTGCTATTTCGAAATAACCCCTCACCAGGACCAATCTGAGTTATTCCTCCCCAGTGCCTCCTCGGGCTCTAAATTGAGATAGCACGTCTACATTAGGGAAGTCTGCCTCAGACTAATTTTGAGACTTCTCTTCAGTGTAGACGTGCTATTTCGAAATACGTTATTTTAGAATAACTATTCTGAAATAGCTTATTTCGAAATAAGTGTGCAGTGTAGATGTACCCTCAGAGAGGGTCCACAAACCACTTTAAGCAACACTGTAGCTACATGTCATGGTGAAAAGCACATTGCTTCCTCAATATGGGCATGTCTAGACTGCCTGTGGCTTTCAAATGAAGATATGCAAATTTGGCACAAATTTGCATATCTTCTTCTGATCCCATTTTTGGAAGAGCTTATTTTTTAAAAAAGCAGTCAAGACGTGGTTCTTAAAAAAACCCTTTTCTGAAAGAACCCTTCTTCCTAAAAAATGAGGTGTACAGGTTCTTTCAAAAAAGGGAGGGTTTTTTTTAAAGAACCATGTTGAGACTGCTTTTTTTTTTTTTCAAAAAAACTCTTCTGAAAATGGGATTGGAAGAAGATATGCAAATTTGCATTAAATTTGCATATCTTCTTTCGAAAGACGTGGGCAGTCTAGATGTGCCCTATGGTGTGTAGCTACCCATGGAAGAGAAAAGGACTGGTGGAGGGGGACAGAGGGGTGCAGTTCTCTAAGCCTTTCCCTATGCTCTCCCCGCTGCTCAAGTCTTTTCCTGGGGCAGCTCTATGTGATGAGGAAAGGCTGTGGAAGTGGGAAGGCAACAGGATATTAAAAATAGCAGTGTAGATATGGGAGCAAAGGTACCAATTCTGTGGGTGCTCCAGATCTTGAGCGCCCCCCCCCCAAAAAATTAGCAGGTGCGCACCTACTGGCAGCCAGGTCCTCCCTGTTCCTCCCAGCATCTACTGTCTACTGTTGACCCACTGATCAACTCCTTCCTCTCCTTGCCATTGCCTCCCCTCTAATATGCATCAGCTGTTCTGCAGCGGGTCAGGAGGCACTTAGAGGAAGGGGAAGGAGCAGGGATGGGGGAATGGAAAGATGTAGGGAAGAGTCAGGGCAGGAGTGGAAAGGGGTGAGATGAGGCAGAGTGGGGACAGGAAGAGGCAGGGTGGGACTGGGATCTTGGAGTAAAGGATAGTGGGAATGAGCCTGGGGTGAAAAGAAATCGAGCCCCCACTGATTAGAGAGGAAGAGATCCATGCATGGGGGGTACGGCTTTGGCAAGCAGAGAATCATGCAGTGTGCATACCCACAAGTTTCAAGTTTACTTGCCTGAGCAGTGCCTCACCATCTACAGTGCTATTTATACCAGGGGTGGACAGCCTGTAGCCCACAGGCCGCACGCAACTTGTCAAGGCAAGCCACTAACAGGCCACCAGATGGGGTTGTTTACCTTGCATCCACAGGTACAATTGCCTGCAGTTCCCATTGGCTGCGGCTCACCATTCCCGGTGCATGGGAGCTGCAAGAAGTGGTGGCCAATGGAAGCCATGGCCAATGGGAGCTGAGGGTGACCACATTGACAGCTGCAAGGGAAACAACCCATCTGGTGGCCTGCCAGTGGCTTACCCTGATGAACCATGTGTGGCCCACAGGCCACAGGTTGCCCACCACTGATTTACATCCATGTAGGCAGATCGGGAGGAGGTGAGCTGTGTAGTAAGGAGTGCACCATCATAAGGAGTGTGCATTGTAGATGCAATAGGGAAAACATTATCTAATTCTATAGGAGTTATTATGATATTTAAATTACTTTTTATGATTACTTCTGCCTTTTGGTAGACTTTAATATCCTATCCATTTTTTCCCTTGAACAGCAGAGGAAGTAACATGAAGTTAGCAAAGTTAATTATTAATCTTCATTGTCAAACAGAGAATTTGTTGTTATGTGACAAATAAAATAAAAGGAAAGAGAATCAGATTTCCAGGAAGTACCTGGGAAAACAGTTCCCTTATCATTCCTTTTTGGATTTATTTCTGTGAGGTAAATATTAGTTTTTAAAAATATCGGGTCTCAGAATCATTTCCTCAGATATTTCACTTTTTTAAATGCATATTGAAGTGTTATAGAATACTTTTACAGCAGCTTTTGAACAGTTTCAAAGATTTGTTTTGAATAGTTAAACAAAAGCTAAACAAAACAGTTAAACAAAAGGGCTACGTCTACACTGGCCCCTCTTCCGTAAGGGGCATGTAAATTTCAAGAGTCGTCGTAGGGAAATCCGCGGGGGATTTAAATATCCCCCGCGGCATTTAAATAAAAATGGCCGCCGCTTTTTTCCGGCTTTTAAAAAAGCCGGAAAAGAGCGTCTAGACTGGCCCCGATCCTCCGGAAAAAGCGCCCTTTTCCGGAGGGTCTTATTCTTACTTTGAAGTAAGAATAAGACCCTCTGGAAAAGGGCGCTTTTTCCGGAGGATCGGGGCCAGTCTAGACGCTCTTTTCCGGCTTTTTTAAAAGCCGGAAAAAAGCGGCGGCCATTTTTATTTAAATGCCGCGGGGGATATTTAAATCCCCCGCGGATTTCCCTACGACGACTCTTGAAATTTACATGCCCCTTACGGAAGAGGGGCCAGTGTAGACGTAGCCAAGCAAAGGATATCTCTTCAACCTATTCAGAAGTAAAACTGACTTCTGAAAGAAAAAAAATAAGGACTTTGAATCCAATCCCAACACTATGCAAACATACACAGAGATAGACATTACAAAGAGCTCTCTATCTCTACTAGCAACTATTATTAGCAGACTAGGCTTCTGATTTCTCATGCTGTCATGAAATCTAGTTGAAATAAAAGAAAGAGGGCATGATTAGGAAAGGAGACTTTGGATATTTTTGTCAGCTTTGCAACAGCAGAGAAATGAAAGTAAAACTGTGAAGCTACCTATGGAAATTCTCTGAAATCAAGAAGAGTTAGTTCATGTGTTGTTTCATAGTTGCTTTTTGTTAAATTTAGATAACGAAAACTCATCTTCCTATGACCTGATATGACCACAGACATGTGTGCTTCCAGTTTGCATCAACACCGTATGAACCGACTAGTGACAAGATCACTCTGTAGATGTCATGAGAAAAAGAAAATTAAAAGTAGAGCTGATCAGGATTTTTTCATTTCCTCCCTCTCTGCCCTCCCGCCCCCAAACGTTGATTTGTTTCAATCAAAACCATTTGCAAAACAGGCCAGTTTTAGCAAATCTGATTCAGAAAATTATTGGGCACAAACATTTCAATAGTGTCTGATTTTGACCTTTTCCAAATGAAATGTTTTGAGAGGTCTGAGTTTGTTTTAAAATTGTAGTAAATTTAGACAAAAGGGCTACGTCTAGACTGGCATGATTTTCCGCAAATGCTTTTAACGGAAAAGTTTTCCATTAAAATCATTTGCGGAAAAGAGCGTCTAGATTGGCACGGACGCTTTTCTGCAAAAGCACTTTTTGCAGAAAAGCGTCCGTGCCAATCTAGACGCGCTTTTCCGCAAAAAAGCCCCGATCACCATTTTCACGATCGGGGCTTTTTTGCGCAAAACAAATCTGAGCTGTCTACACTGGCCCTTTTGCGCAAAAGGACTTTTGCCCGAATGGAAGCAGCATAGTATTTCCGCAAAAAACACTGATTTCTTACAGTAGGAAGTCAGTGCTTTTGTGGAAATTCAAGTAGCCAGTGTAGACAGCTGGCAAGTTTTTCTTGAAAAGCGGCTGATTTTCTGGAAAAACTGGCCAGTCTAGACACAGCCAAGGATTTTGAAAAGCTTTATTGGTCAATATATTCATTTCTGTTAATGGGACAAAGTACATGTTCAAATCATTGACTTGAGTGGTGCTGCTCAGGTATAACTGAGAAAAGTATGGTTCTGTTGTGTTCTATTTTACATTCAGTAAGTTGGATTCTCCCATTTAAGTATCTCTAACTGATGACACGTACAAACTTTGTTGATTTTCTTGTCACCTGATCTTCATGTCTTTCCCCCGACCTGTTAAGACAGTTTAGTTTAGATCTTCAGTGTAACTTAACGGGAAGTAGGCACCCCAAGTCTTATTGACTTCTAATGGGATTTGGGCAAAAAAATTCCTTTAGATATACTTGAAAACATCAGCCTTTTATTAATAAGTTTATTAATGAAACAATTTATTGGGATGATTTCTACTAACAGAGTTCTCTTATTCCCCATAGTAGATAGTATTTGCACCCATTAACAGGAATGTTGATGTAAGAGAAAGCACAATTTTAGGAGTGATAAGGCACACCAGAGAGTTACAGAACCCACCCAATTAGTAGCCAGACCAGTGTAGTTTGAAATCTACTGCCCCATGTCAATAACAAGGGCAGCTACAAAACACCTACATGGGATCCAAGTGTAACCACCACCAGGAGGGCTTGATCCTGGGACCTCTAGAGCTTAGTACAGGAGCTGCTACGGCTTGAGCTGTAAAACCTGATCTGGCTCTTAGCTTAAGCTGTAGAAGGCTATTGATCTTATCTGTTGCTGTGGTCTAGGTGCCACTGCATGGGACAGTGAACCACACCAGGGGTGCATCTAGACTGCAGAGGTTTTTTTGGAAAAACGGCCATTTTTCTGAAAAAACTTCACCTACGTCCACACTGCAATTGCATTCTTTTGAAAGAACACAGGGGTTTGTCTGACATTGGTAAACCTCATTCTACGAGGAAGAACTCCTTTTCCGAAAGAGCTTTTTCAGAAACAGGTGTGTGTGGACGTAGACGAGGGAGTTCTTTCGAAAAAAGAGGCCTCCAGGAAAAAGCACATAGGCCGTGGTGGACACTGCGTCCCAACCAATCACAGTTCTATAGTTCCTGTTTCCTGCAAGCTCTTAAAGCTGTAGGCACCCTGCACAAGCCTTGTGGCAGGAAGCTGACCCTGGAGCAGCACCCTGATCATGCAGCTCTCCCTGCCACAGACCTGCTGACCCATGGCACAGCCAGAAGCTCCCCGAGAGCCTCCTGTCCTTCCAGGGAACAGCACCAGGGGTCCCAGGACCCACCCAGGAGCACCAAATGCTGGGCACCCTCCTGATCTGGGGTGGAGCTGCGGGGGCAGGAGGAGACCTTGAAGGATCTCCACACCAGCCACAGAAATGTGGACATTTATGGGCATTTATGTGTCCAGAGGGGACACCACCCCCACACCCTTGACCAAGTCCGGAGCAAGGTAAAGGAGCTCCGGAAAGGGTACACCCGGGCCAGGGAGCACAGCTCTTGCTCCAGAGCGGGACCCCACTCCTGCCCATACTATAGAGAGCTGCACCAGATACTGGGGGGCTAGGGAAGTCCTTTCCCTATCAGTACTGGTGGATTCGGGCTTGGAGATATCCGTGATCACCTGGCCGGAGCTCCTGGAGGAGGAGGAGGAGGAGGATGAGGAGCAACAGCCGCTGCAGGAGAAGGAAGACAACGACACTGGTAGCGTGGTCACCCACACAATAGAGCCAATACTGCAGGCCCTGGACATCTCCCAGGCATCATCTGACCCCAGGGAGGGATCATCAGGCGAGTGCTCTCAGTGTGTCACACACACAGGGCAGGGGAGGCGGGCGCCAAGGGGATGGGGTGCGATCGTCGCGTGGCATGCTCGGCCTGGACAGCGTGCTGCTGTCCGTGCACATGCAAGCATGTGCAGCAGCAGTGTGCGCCACGCGGTCTCAGGAGCCAGCCCCGGAGCAAACACAGGCTGTTGCTCACAGGCTAGGGGAAGGCCCCACACGTCTGACCCCTGGGAGGGATGTCCTTACCCTTTCAGCCACCACTGGAAGCAAGCTGGATACAAGGGCACACGCACGACCCCACTCAGACCAAGGAGTGTTGTAGATAGCACATGGTCATGCCCACATATGCACAAGACACCACCTGCTTCCGCGGACAGTGCTCCCAGGTGCGGATGTATGTGTTGGCCCCAGGGAGAGCCAGGCCGCTCCAGGCCCCTTTCCCACCCACGGGATCCCACAGTGGCCAGACACTTCCCTGGCCTGCTTGTCCATGCAGGGTAGGAAGCGGGCAGTATGGTCCCCTGGGAACCTCGAGGCCCCTGTGAGGCAGGGCCTGCTGTGCAGGCCACGCATAGCCTTGCTCACGGGGCTTGCTCACGGAGGAGGGCATGGCCTCTGGGACAGTGTCTGCTTGGATGGATGACTGACCGCCTCTCCCTCTTTTCCTACACAGCCAGACCAGCTGTTTCTGAGGAACGATCCACGCCATCAGAGGCAGCTGCCTGAAGCCAGGGGAGCCGCATGCACTGGAGGGAGCACATGACCGTCCTGAGTGATATGCAGCAGACCCTGACCCAAAAGTTCCAAGATGACGCCAAGTGGTGCAATCGCATGTGGGACCAGCTTGTGTGGCAGGGTGAAAACACGTGCCACCATCCAGGAAGTGATGGCATACCCGGGTCCTGTCCCCGCTCCTGCTCTCCCCACCCCTGCTTCCCTCCACCTCTGCCCCCTGCCAGCCCTGACCCCGCTGCAGCCCCTCCCCACCCCGCCCACCCCACTGTTGTACCAAGCCCCACCCAACCCCAAGTTCATTGAGGTCCCCGGACCCAAGGGGTCACTTCCAGCTGCACCACATGCCACACCCAGCCCTGAGCCTCCCTCCTCCCTTCCCCCACCCAGGTTCTCAGCCCGCCTCTGCCCCAGTTACTTTTATTATGAAAAACAAAATACAAAGTTTTTGTTGCACTCCCCCATGTCGAGGCATGTCAGAAGGCACCTGAACTTGGTCTTCAGGCATCCAAAGGTGCACTCCACCTGCATGTGGGCCCAGTTCAGGTGCATGTTGAGTTGTTCCCTTGTGTGGTCCAGGTGGCCAATGTAGGGCTTCATAAGCCCCGGCATGAGTGAGTAGGCCATGGCACTAACGATACAGAGAGGCATCCATACGTCCCCTACGCAAAAGTTCCTCTAGGGAAGAATGTTCCAGCCTCCAGCTTGTGGTACAGGCTAGAGTTCCTAAATATGTGGGTATCATGCCCGGCCCGACCACCCTACAAAAATGTCTAAAAGCTGTCCCCAATGGTCGACCAGGACCTGCAGCACCATGGAGAAATATCCCTTCCTGTTTATGTACTGGGTGGCTCAATGCTGTGGTGCACAGATCGGGATATGGGTCCCATCGATCGCTCTTCCACAGTTCAGGAAGCCAACGACAGCAGATCCAGCCATAATTGGGTCCAGGTCTCTGAGGAGGATGACCCTGCACTGCAGGATGGAGTTGATGGCCCTCACCACCTGCAGAAGGATACATAGAAACATTCAAAACAGAGAATGAGAGGGGGTGCTTTGGCCCTTGGGAGGTGCTTGTCCCCCACCCCCCACACTCCGCCCCAAACACCTCAGGAGCCATCCCCTATGAGGCTGCCCTCCCAGCAGCAGGGCTGTGTGAGGGTGGGACAGCACAACACTGCCCCACCAGGGACGGGCTTTCCCTCCACACCCTCTTCACCCCTCCACTCCCTCTCTCTTTTCCCAAGGGGCCCCCTTTTCCAGGACCCCCCCTCCCGCAGGGAGTGCACCCCGAGAGTACCTTACCTCCATGAGGAGGACCCCGATGGTGGACTAACCCATGCCAAACTGGTGGCTCACCGACCAATAGCTGTTGGGGGTGGTGAGCTTCCATACGGCAGTTGCAACCTTCTTTTCCTGGGGGATGGTGGGCTGCAGGTGGGTGTTGCATCTCCAGAGGGCAGGGGTGAGCCAGGCACACAGCTCCAAGAACATGGCCTTCCACATGTGGAAGTTGTTGAGCCACTGCTGGTCTTCCCTCTGCTCCATCATCAGCCGGATCCCACCAGTCAGAACTGGTGTCCAGCCTCCAAAATTGTGTCTCAACCATGGGGTGTGGGAGCAAGGTCATTGCTCCCGCATCCAGGCAGAGGAACTCACAGATGAGCTGGGAGTTGAGCTGCTGAAACTGCTGCAGAACCTACAGCATGGTGGTATAGGGCCATCGCATGCCCAGGGGTAGCTCTGGCTCCATAGCTAAAAAGAAAAAAACACTGTGGCATCCAACAAAGCTGAGCAACCAGAGCATGCACTGCACAAGCTTTGCTGTCCCTCAGAGAGGTAGGCAAGCATGCAGCAGAACCTGAGAAATGGCTCAGATAGCCTTAGGCAACAGCACCTGGAAGTAACTACTGACCTAATGTCCTGGGTGAAGCGGTTCTGGGTGGCCTTTTATGCGAGAGCATCCAATGAGTGTGGACGCTCTTTTTTGAAAAAATCAGATTGCTTTTTCAATGCGCTTTTGAAGTGTGGATGCTCTCTTTCGAAAGAAGATTTTTTGGAAGATCTCTTCCAAAGAATCTTCTTTCGAAAGAAGCTTGTAATCTAGACGTGTGAGTGTGTGTGAGTTACACAAGCATGGATAATTGATGTTGGAGAAAGAAGCTAATAGCCTAGGTTAGGCAAGGAAGTCACAGCGTGTATATAATTTCCACATGTATAATAGGTATGAAGAACTAAAAAAATGGATCTTTAAGAAGCAAACATTCTAAATCAGCAGAAGGCTAAAACACACAGGGAAGTACCACTACTCTCCTTGAAAGTGTCCCTTCGAAGCCCCAGCTTTTGTTGTTAATTATCAGTGTACTGAAGTATAAAAAGTGTTGAATTAAAAGGTAGCCAAGGATAAGACTGTCCTTTATTCTTACTGACCAATTAGATAGTTACAGAGCCTCCACAGTGTTAAAAATACAATTCACAATGGCTAATTACATGTGTAATTAGTGGTGATACCTGGCAAGTACTGACAAACAATTTATACAGATCATCAGTACTGCATAGTATCTATGGATATGATCTTCCACTTGCCTGCCATATAACTTATAACTGGCATGAATCAAGGCCAAAATACTGTAATGTTTGTTTCCTGCAAACTTCCTCAGACACTTTAGTGGAAAATCAACACTTCCAGTGATACTGTTTTAACCAAATTCTAATTATGTACTCAACATTGGTATTGGCTCAATACAAAGATATCTGAGTATCTGCCTCAAGGAAGTCATTTTTCTCTGTGTTGTTTCATTTAATGGAATCTGTGTACAATCCTTTATAATTTTCTGTTAGCACTACACTTTTTAGATTTTGCCAGAACAGGCCTTCAGCGTTTGGATTCTTAGGCCAGTCAAGAACAGAGCTCTTGCAGATCCTTCTCCTTAGCCTCAGGTACCGGGAATGCTGCAAGACTGGTTCCAGTAGAATAAAGACAATCACATCTCTATTCTCATCCATTAATCTCTGCAGAGCTATATAAAAAGCTGTTTTGAAGTTCCCATTTTTTACATATCTTTCGGTTAGAACAAATACTGTCTTTCTGCTGTGTTGGATGCTCTGTGCAAGGTTGTCAATGACAGCCTTTCCTGGCTCCCAGTCTCTGTCCTCCAAGCAAAGCAGAACTTGCTTGTCTTCACTTTCCTCTAGATGAAACCGTAGTTCATTTATTACCCAGTCAGTTACTGTTATATCCTCAGTGTCGTACGCGATGTAAGCATCATACAGAGCTTTGGTCATGCCAAGAGATTTATATCCTTTTAGTTTTGCTGTACAAAAATAGTAAATATACCAGGCATCCCAATAAAATAAGTGTTTCGTGATAGCTGTTGTCATCACAGTCAAAATAATAAAGAATGATAAAGAAAAGCATATTGCTGCAACCGTATCCAAAGTACAGGCATATAAGTCTAAACTTATGATGCTCTTCCCTCTTTGATCTCCAGGTGTTGCACAAATGACATCCGTTGCCAGTCGTGGGATACTAATATTAATATAATAGTTTATCCAGTGTATGAAATCAACAGTTGCACAGGTGCACTCAAAAGGGTTTCCTTGTAAGTCCAAAAGTTGTATATGAATTAAGTTTTCCGACTGAGGTATTGACTGGTTTATGGAAGGCAGCTGGTTGTAACTTAAATCAAGGTGCAGGAGGCTGCTGGCTCTGTGGAAAAATCCATCAGCAAGCTGCGAAATCTTATTGTGTTGAAGGAATAGTCTCTGAAGAGAAGCTGTGCAGTTTGCAAGATTATCAGTCACAAAGGACAAGGCATTTGAGCTGAGATCCAGTAATGTGAGGTTCTGAAATTGTTGCAGGGCTGTCCAGTCAAAGTGCTTTAATTCATTGTTGTTTATGTGGAGCTCAGTGAGACTTCGTGGCAGGCCAAGGAATGCCTTGGTAGGAATTTCATGAAGTCTGTTGTGGGATATGTCAAGATGAGTCAGGTTGTAGATGTTTTTAAAAATATTTATGTATCTGTTATCTCCATTTTTCCATAAAATATCGAGGCGGTTTCCCTTGAACACTAACTCTTTCAGGGAGCTGCTCGTTAGATTGGGCTCTGTGAGTGTAAAAATTTCATTGTAACTTAAATTTAAAACTTTTAGATGTGGAAGATTTTCAGTAAATCCCAATCTGTGTGTTATCCTTGACACAATAAAATAGTGCACGTTGTAGCTGAGGTCCAGTACTTCTAGTTTAGGCAATTCATAAAATGCATATCGATAAGCCAAATCAAGTTTATTAAAAGACAGATCTAAATATTTGAGATTAGGCAGAAAGATAAATTCTGTGCCATTCAATGCTTGGCCAATGCCATTTGAGGACAAATTCAAACAGGCTATTTCATGGAAATCTTTAAATTGTTGTTGGTCAATGAAAAAAATACTATTTAAGCTCAGATCTAATGATTTACCATACATGCTACACTGAGGTTTGATTAAATGAAAAATGGGAATCACACTACTACTGGGTTTGCCTTCTGCCAGTAACATACTATTTACTGATGGCTCAAGTTCAGTATCTGTGGAACGACTTCGAATGACATGATTTTGGACTGATTCTCCTCTAATGACACTGTTATTATTGCCATCTACTAGAGGCGATATCCTGTTGTCAGACAAAGAAATTATAGTCAGATTTCCAAAGAGATGAAACACACTGAGATCAATTTGCTTGATAAAGTTGACTCCAAAATTGAGGGTGTGCAGTTTGGTAAGCTTTATGAGGGGCTGAAGGTGTTGGCTTTTAAGTTCCTTGAACACATAACCTCTTAGATGAAGTTGCTGAAGAGAGACCAGGCTGGAGAACTTGTCTGAAATATTTATATACCTGGGGTATGATTTCCTGGCATAGTTAAAAGATAAATCTAGCACCTCCAAATGAGGTAGCTGGAGTAAAAACTCTCCAGAAGCTATTTCCTCTATTAAATAGTTAAATTCAAGATATAGCACCTTTAACTGTATTGTGTTATAAAACCAACTGGCAGGGATGCTAGTGAGAGAGGTGCTGGAGAGGTTTAAATTCTGTAAATTTTTCAGATCCTGGAAAGCAAGAGGATGTATTTCAATGGCAGAGTCCCCACTACAAGGTTCACATGGGTAGGGGGCATTATAGCACCTTGGACAGTTCCCACTTAAGTCAAGGACTTCTATATTAGACAGTTCATTCAAATCATCCCGGTTGATGGTTTTGATCTTGTTGTTGCTGAGGTAAAGTTTCCTTAGAGAAGGAGGCAGGTTGCTTGGAACTCGGGTCAGGTTGTTGAAGGAGAGTGACAGGACTATCAAAATAGTGAGGTCTGAGAAAGCCCCGTTGTCTGCAAGGAAAGGTTTTTCACAGGGATTGCCATAATAACAGTTCCCGTCCATATAGAGTTCCTTCAATTGTGTGAGTTCTGAAAAATTTTTCTGATAGACAGAGAGGATGCTGTTATAGCTCAAATGCAGTGAGGTTAAGGACAATGGCATCCCAACTGGTATTTTACACAGGCAGTTTCCATCAACTAGTAATTCCCGTAGCTTTGTTAAGTTAGCAAAAGCTCCATCTTCAATGACCATTCCTTTTTTACACAAATCATGAACCTCTTCCCCTGCCTCAGAATACTGGTTCCTGTTTAGATCTATTTTCATCAGATTATTCAGGCCCTGAAAAGATTTTTTAAATACCTCCTTTATAAGGTTGTCTGAGAGCTTTAATTCTGTTACATTACCATCCATTGCGGGAGGCACACTTCTCAATTCACGGGCACTGCAGTCAAAAATGATGGAGGAGTTATTCTCACTGACATCACATGGCATGGTTCTGGGATATTTGCTCTCAGCATGAGTTTCTGAAGTACCATAAGCCAGAAGAAGGAGCCATATCAGATTTGGGATTGTGGGATTCATGTAGCCCTTAAAAAAGAGAGGATTCTTTTAATAAAATAAAATAATAATAATAATACATAATTAATAGGTAGCATGTGTATAGCAGTTATGAAAACAGCATAAGTCAGTCCATCAATTCATGTGCCAAGAATTGCAGAATGGATGCCTGAATTTCTGGTGCTTTAATGTAAAACAAATTTAAAGGGCCTGACTTTTTAAGGACAGTGCCATGTAGTTTCTGAAAAAAAGGCCTTGTCTCAGCATGAATACCCCAAAATATAGGCGACCCAAATCACTAATCTTTTTTTCTACATTGTAGCTATGCTTTTAATGTTTGCCTTCATTTAACCCTCCCATTACAATCGCAACCACAAAGACAGTTGCAAGGCTGTTAGGAAATTATATGTACAGGCAGTCCCCGGGTTACGTACAAGATAGGGACTGTAGGTTTGTTCTTAAGTTGAATCTGTATGTAAGTCGGAACTGGCATCCAGATTCAGCCGCTGCTGAAACTGATCAGTTTCAACAGCGGCTGAATCTGGACACCAGTTCTGACTTACATACAGATTCAGCTTAAGAACCCCAGGCATCCCCAAGTCAGCTGCTGCTGAAACTGATCAGCAGCTGATTCCAGGAAGCCCGGGGCAGAGCAACTCTGCCTCAGGCTTCCTGTAGTCAGCCGCTGGGCAGTTTCAGCAGCAGCTAACTTGGAGACGCCTGAGGCAGAGCAGCTCGGGTGCTGCTGGGTTGGTCCAGTAGCACGGCCGTTCCTCGACGCTACTGGACCAACCCAGCAGCACCTCAGCTGCTCTGCCCCAGGCGTCC
The DNA here is from genome assembly GCF_049634645.1 of Pelodiscus sinensis. NCBI lineage: Eukaryota > Metazoa > Chordata > Testudines > Trionychidae > Pelodiscus > Pelodiscus sinensis. The sequence continues at coordinate 213,796,820 of NC_134711.1, forward strand.
TGATTCAGCCACTGCTGAAACTGATCAGCAGTGGCTGAATCAGGACTCCTGGGGCAGAGCAGCTGGGGTGCTGCCGGGTTGGTCCAGTAGCGCCAAGGAGCGGTGCTGCGGGACCAACCGGCAGCGCCCCACCTGCTCTACCACAGGCCCCGGGCTTTGCTCCACGTCTCCCTGGTCTGCTGGGGGGGCACTAGCTGCGTCCCCCCCCAGCAGACCAGAGAGACGCAGAGCAAAGCCGCGGAGGACCCGGGCCGGACCGCGGCGCTTCCAGATCAGCTGGAAGCGCCGCGGGTCCGGCCCCAGGTCCTCCGCCTCTTTGCTCAGCATCTCCCTGGTCTGCAGACCAGGGAGACGTTGAGCAAAGCCGCGGAGGACCCGGCTGGACACGCGGCACTTCCAGCTGATCTGGAAGCGGCCGCGGGTCCGGCCTCGGGTCCTCCGCCGCTTTGCTCCCCGTCTCCCTGGTCTGCTGGCTCGTCCAGCAGACCAGGGAGACGGGGAGCAGCTTTTCTCGCCCCGGAGGAGGCGGGCGGCGGGACCAGGCGTCCCGCCGCTCCTGTCCTCCAGGGCGAGAAAATCCCCGTTCGTAACTGCGGATCCGACATAAGTCAGATCCACGTTACTCGGGGACTGCCTGTAGTATAAAAATTAATTATAATGACATCTTAGCATCATCCAACTTGTACACAGTATAAGGCAAGTGTCTTGTAGATAAAATAGGGCATGTTTATGTAATTAAAGATTGTCTCATAATGCATGTGCCCGGGGAACTGAATTAAGATTGCATGGGTAAACTTAATTATGACATTTCCTAATTTTGAGTGATTTCCTTTGGAAACATCATGTTCTTTTTAATGTGGCATTTTTCAGTCTTTTTCTAAAAAGCAAACTGAGCCTCCCTCCCACAAAATCTTGCGTTTCATAAAACCACATTCTCACCCACAAGGATCATCAGACAGGTGAGATCTTTAGGATGTACTACACAGTCCTCTCTTGAGCTAATGGAGTAACTAGCAGCATCAGTAGGCTGGGATCTTCTCTGCGAGAGACAGATAAGGAACTTATTACATTGGTACATTTATCAGCTATTTGCTATACAGGAGAAGAATGTTAGTATACAGGAATCTGGGCTCCTGGGTTCTGGAGCAAGATATTCTCTAGTGACTGTAGACCTCTTTGCTTCTTTCCCCACCAATAGCCCCGACTTCTGCCCCGTACCCTCACATGTATGCCCCCCACCTGTCCCCTCTACTTTCCTATGCAGGCTGCTCCTCTTGCCCTCTGTTCTCTCTGTAGCTTGCTCTTATCTCTGTTCTTCCAACTCTTCTCACTTCTCTACATTCATGTCAGGTTGCTTCCCTCTTCTCTTCCATGCTTCCTAGGTATCACAGGGAATGGGGAGCTGGGGAGCACTGAGGGCACAGTGGCAATTTCCTGCTCTCAATTTCTGGGCCCAGTATCAAAATGGCTTCCACAAATAACAGGGAAAGCCCTGCCCCAGCCCCGGAGCTTGGGTACATTCAAAAATAAACAGCCCCAGTGTTTTCAGTAATAAGAACGGCCATATTGGGTCAGACCAAAGGTCCATCCAGCCCAGTACCCTGTCTGCCGACAGTAGCCAATACCAGGTGTTCCAGAGGGAGTGAATCAAACAGGTAATGATCAAGCCATCTCTCTCCTGCCATCCATCTCCACCCTCTGACAAACAGAAGCTGGGGACACCATTCCTTATCCATACTGGCTAATAGCCATTAATGGACTTAACCTCCATGAATGTATCTAGTTCTCTTTTAAACCCTGTTATAGTGGTAACCTTCACAACCTCCTCAGGCAAGGAGTTCCACAGAGTGACTATGCATGTATGAAGAAGAACACCCTTTTATTTATTTTAAACCTGCTGCCCATTAGTTTCATTTGGTGGCTCCCAGTTCTTGTATTATGGGAATATACTTTTCCTTATTCACTTTCTCCACACCACTTATGATTTTATATACCTCTATCTATTTTAGTCTCCTCTTTTCCAAGCTGAAAAGTCCTAGTCTCTTTAATCTCTTCTCATATGGGACCCGTTCCAAACCCCTAATCATTTTAGTTGCCTTCTCTGAACCTTTTCTAATGCCAGTATATCTTTTTTTGAGATGAGGAGACCACATCTGTACGCAGTATTCAAGATGTGGGCGTACCATGGATTTATATAAGGGCAATATTCTCCATCTTATTCTCTATCCCTTTTTAAATTATTCCTAACATCCTGTTTACTTTTTTGACTGCTGCTGCACACTGCGTGGACGTCTTCAGAGAACTGTCCATGATGACTCCAAGATCTCTTTCCTGATTTGCTGTAGCTAAATTAGCCCCCATCATATTATATGTATAGTTGAGGTTATTTTTTCCAATGTGCATTACTTTACATTTATCCACATTAAATTTCATTTGCAATTTTCTTGCCCAATCACTTAGTTTTGTGGGATCTTTTTGAAGTTCTTCACAATCTGCTTTGGTCTTAACTACCTTGAGTGGTTTAGTATAATCTGCAAACTTTGCCACCTCACTGTTTACCCCTTTCTCCAGATCATTTATGAATAAGTTGAATAGGATTGGTCCCAGGACTGACCCTTGGGGAACACCACTAGTTACCCCTCTCCATCCTGAAAAGTTACCATTTATTCCTACCCTTTGTTTCCTGTCTTTTAACCAGTTCTCAGTCCATGAAAGGCTCTTCCCTCTTATCCTATGACAACTTAATTTACATAAGAGCCTTTGGTGAGAGACCTTGTCAATGGCTTTCTGGAAATCTAAGTACACTATATCTACCGAATCCCCCTTGTCCACATGTTTGTTGACAACTTCAAAGAACTCTAAGGGTATGTCTAGACTACATGGCTCCGTCGACGGAGCCATGTAGATGAGTTTACTAGACATAGGAAAATGAAGCGGCGATTTAAATAATCGCCGCTTCATTTACATCAAAATGGCTATCACGCTGTGCCGATCAGCAGTTTGAAAGCACAACAGGGCAATCTGGACGTGCCACAGTCAACAAGGGAAGCCTTTGTCGACTGCTCCGGTATGCCTCGTGAAATGAGGGTTACCAGAGCAGTCGACAAAGGCTTCCCTTGTCGACTGTGGCACGTCCAGGCTGTGCCACCAAACAGCTGATTGGCACAGCTCGGTGGCCATTTTGATGTAAATGAAGTGGCGATTATTTAAATCGATGCTTCATTTTCCTATGGCTAAACTCATCTACATGGCTCTGTCGACGGAGCCATGTAGTCTAGACATACCCTAATAGATTAGTAAGACACGATTTCCCTTTATAGAAACCAGGTTGACTTTTGCTCAACAAATTATTTTCTTCTATGTGTCTGACAATTCTATTCTTTACTATTGTTTCAGCTAATTTGCCCCGTCTCTCCTCACATGCAAGTCTTTTTTCCCTGCCATCTTTTTGCCACCTAGATTTCTTTGTGGGGATTTTTTTCACGGTGCTAACCATCCTGCTGCCACATGTAAAACGCTAGACCTAAAAACTGCACCATAGAAATAAACAGGGTAAGTATTTGCCAAAACAAAAGTCACATGTAACAGAAAAGGACAGGGAAGAGCGTGGGAGGAGTACAAACAGGAAGGCACTGGCATCCAGTTGGAAAATGCTCATCCTGCCCCTGGGTCTCTCCAAGGCTACCAGTTAGGCATACAGAGCTGATTCAAACCAGTGCTCAGTGGCACGAGCTTCCTTACCTTATACCAGTTCCCTTAAGCCCTCCAATTCCTTCCCCCATTTCTAGTTTTAAAATACTGCAAAGTATTTGGGGCCCACTTCAGACACGATGCTCGCACACATTTTTTTTAAAAAACAGGACTTTGAAATGAAGACAGAAATTATGCACAACCAATGTTAAAGATGCAATATTTCAGTGCCACCTTCCTAACGGCATGTTACATGGATTTGTGATTTGTGGCCTCATTATTTTCTAGGGCCTAATTACAGATGCTGAAATAAATGTATTAAAACAATTACTACAATGGCATCATTTGTTAAGAAAATTTTGGGGATAAAATAGTCATGTAATTCAGTTTGCAGTCAGAGCAGGTTTTGCCTGAGCAATGTGTCCAGGATTTAGCTGGGCTTTTACTGTTGCTGTACAGAAATCATGTGCCTCCCTGAATAAGTACACACAACACTAGCAATGCCAGTTGTGAAATAGGAAATATGATTTATTGCTAGCAGAGAATAAACAATGTGGAATAGCTTCTTTGGCTTACAAAAGCTGATCAAAATATCTTTCCAGGCAGCATTTTCCTTGGAATTCTCTATAATACTTTTTGACTGCTTTCTACCCTCTCTTTCTCAGGTTTAGTTAAATAAAAAATATTAGAGAATGACCCAAAGGTCATTGTAGTTAATAGAAAGAGGCCTGTTGATTTCACTGGCCTTTGGATCAGACTGTGAAGGCTTTTATCTGAATATTATTCACACAAAAAGACACAGGATGTGTCTAGACTGCATCCCTTTTCCATAAAAGGGATGCAAATTAGACACATTGCAATTGCAAAGGAAGCGGGGATTTAAATCCCCCCATGCTTCATTTGCATAAACATGGCTGCCGCTTTTTTCCGGCGCGGAGCTTTGCCGGAAAAAAGCGCCAGTCTAGATGCGGATCTTTCGGAAAATAAAGCCTTTTTCGAAAGATCCCTTATTCCTTATTTTAAGGAATTTTTAAGAGGAATAAGGGATCTTTCGGAAAAGGCTTTATTTTCTGAAAGATCCGCATCTAGACTGGCGCTTTTTTCCGGCAAAGCTCCGCGCCAGAAAAAAGCGGCAGCCATATTTATGCAAATGAAGCATGGGGGGATTTAAATCCCCGCTTCCTTTGCAATCGCAATGTGTCTAATTTGCATCCCTTTTACGGAAAAGGGATGCAGTCTAGACACAGCCACACAGTTTGTTTACTTTGTATTAGCTGTTCCAGTAGGAATGTAGGTTTGAAGTCACTCCATGATCGCTCTATGATGCTGAGGTTCATTTTGACCCCTCAATCCTACTTCCAGAGAAGTCGTGGTAGCACTTCTATTAACTGAATTGGAAGCGGGAACAGGCTCCTTGTCAGCAAATGCGGTTCTCAAATGAGGTGCCAGGAAAAGCCCCCCAAAATCAAAATATTTGAACCTTGTTTTGGAAACAGAGAATTGAACTTTAGGTAAGAAGTCAGTCTAGGTTCTGGTTACCATTAAAAGTATGTCCACACTGCAGTCTAAGGTGTGATTAAAGCTCGCCTAGCCAGAGTTGCAGTCACCCGACTAAAAATATCACTTTAGATACGAGAGTGTGAGCTGTACAGGTCTGCTTAGAGCCCTAGTACCAGCATGTGTTGCTACAGCACATGTGCCTGCACTGCTATCCTTAGCCATATTAGCGCATGCCTATAAAGCTGCTGTGCACAAATCAGACTGAGCTGTTTGCAGTGTTATTGTAGCTGTGTTGGCCCCAGTGTATTAGAGCGACAAGGTGGGTGAGGTAATAACTTTTATTGGGCCAGCTTTTGAAGGCAGACCTCAGACTGGAGTGTGCCGCTGGTTCTGATCCTGCAAAGTCTTAGGCAAAGGAGTAACAATTGTACACAGTAATAGTTTTAATGAGCACATTTGAAATACTCCAATGGATAAAGTTATTTGTTGATGTGTCTGTTGGATCAGAGACATTGTTTTATCCTTCAGATGTCTTTAATTTCTTAGGTTAATGCTCAAAGGAGGGGAAGTAATGAGGGAAACAGCTCATTAAAAAATTCCAGAGTAACATTTTTTGACAAAATTAATTTTAAGAGAAAAAATTAGAGGTATTGAAAACAATTAGCTAATTTTATAGAGCATTAAAGTAATATAGAAAAATGATAGGGAAGAAACTCCTAGCATGCTAAAGGCAAGATTCATAATATAACAGCTAAACATATAATCAGGAAAAATAAAAGGGAGAAGAGGTAGAAAGAGGCAGAAAGAAGAAAGGCAAAGAAGCTAAAGAAATCATAGCCAGAAGATTTTTTTACTGATGTTTTGTAAAAATTGTGAAATGATGATGACTAAAAGCATCCAACTTTTAGAATGCTCTATGACAGGTGGCAAATGTGTATAACTTGATTGGTAAGCCTCAGAAAAAGTAAAACATTTAAACAAAATGTAAAATTGTCTAATCAAACTTTTTTTAAAGATTGAAGTGTTTTTATTCTTTTCTACTTAATAGAATTGTGCTGACCATTCCCTAACATACAATATCCTCTTGCACAATATTCAAAAGCACAGATAACTTCCTGTAAGTTGGAGATTTTCTATGCTGCCGATTCTGATCTTGTTTACACTGATATAAATCAGGGAAAAAGTCAGGCAGATCAGAATCTGCTTATTACTTTAAAATTCACATTTGCAGGCATGCACTTTTGTAAAACATAAATACTTACTTTCTTTATTTTTCTGCTGGAAAAGTTGCCAGTCCAGTGAAAGATTTTTGAAGTGGAGCAGAAGGCATAGGCACCACAGGAGCAGATAGCACAGATGGTATCTGAAGTTCTTGACCAACTTCCCCAAATCAACCACTAGAAACAGAAGCTGGCTTGTGGTTTGCTACAGTCCATGTGGGAAGAACAGAAGCCACACCAATTTTGTTAGTATAATTTGTTGAGCCATGTGACACAAGAATATGCTGATGATAAGATGAAATGACAAAACAAGGCTAATAATAGCATGGCTGAACAATCATTTTGTAAGCCAGGGAAAGTCCATATCACAGTACAGAAAGTGGGTAAATTATTTGAAAAGATAAATCATAAATGAGAGGGAAACATCAGAAAAGTTGAGATTTGCTCAGACTGCATACCACCAGCATTATTCTTTTCTGTGTCTTTTGGTCTTTACACAATGATATTTGTGGGTGGAAACCACATAGGCACAGTGAGCTCTAGTTTACCATGTTTACTAATGATACCCAACATGCAAGGCCCAATTAACTTATACAGATTGCTGCTTTGGCTAGTTTCTAAGATGTACAATACAGTGAGGTCACCAGATGGTGACCAAACTACTGTTCTCTTCAAGGGCAGCTTTGAAAATGTTATAGTTAAATACATCCTCAGATGAAGAGCATAGCTTTCATATAGTAAGATGGCATGTGAGTGCATGTAAGATAGCTTTGCAAAGCAGTTGTGACATACATACCACAATGTACTTATTGATTTGATATCACCTGAATGGCTGGAAGAGGTATGATTTGTGTCCCCATCAACTTGGCATGACTGAGGATCCCAGCAGGTCCTTCTCTTCCCTCTTCTTCATGTCCCTCCTCCCCCAATATATCAAGGGAAGGAAAAGATCCTAGAGACTTCAAAGTGACTAGGTCTTTGGCTGAGCACTTGTGATGTAAGGAGCTTATGTAATAAGCAAAAGACTAACTTAGGTCATTTCAAGCTCAACTCCTACTAGGAGGCATACTTTATCTTGGGGCTAGACTGCATTTTTAAGAGGTCTTGACATCTCCTCCCCATACTGAAGTCAGGACCTATCATGGTGAAAGATGAGCTTTAATTATCAACTGGGATGCTGCTGAAACATTATCCTACTCAGTTGCACTTACAGGCAGAGCTGAATTTTAAGGCAACTTGTTGTGAACAAACCGTGACAGACTGACACTTAGATCATAGAATCATAGAATACTAGGACTGGAAGGGACCTCGAGAGGTCATTGAATCCAGTCCCCTGCCTTCATTGCAGGACCAAATACAGTAAACTTCCGATAATCTGGCACCTTTGGTACCCAGGGGGTGCCGGATTATCAGATTTGCTGGACTATCAGAAGGGGGGGCTATGAGGGGCCTAGGGTGGGGTGGGATGCCGCCCCAGACCCCTCATAGCACCTCTTTCCAATAGTCCAGCTCTGCCCCAGGCGTCCCCAAGTCAGCCGCTGCTGATACTGATCAGCGGCTGACTCCAGGAAGCCCGGGGCAGAGCTGCTCTGCCCCGGGCTTCCTGGTGTCAGCCACTGGTCAGTTTCAACAGCGGCTGAATCCAGATGCCTGGGGCAGAGCAGCTGGGGCGCTGCCGGGTTGGTCTGGTAGCACCAACCCTTGGCGCTGCAAAACCAACCCGGCAGCACCCCAGCTGCTCTGACCTAGGTGTCCCCAAGTCAGCCACTGCTGAAACTGATCAGGGGCTGATTCCAGGAAGCCCGGGGCAGAGCAGCTCTGCCTCGGGCTTCCTGGAGTCAGCCGCTGGTCAGTTTCAGCAGCGGCTGAATGGGGGACAGCTGGGGCGCTGCCGGGTTGGGCCCCGCAGCCCCGAGGGGCAGCGCTATGGGACCAACCCGGCAGCGCCCCAGCTGCTCTGCCCAAGGCTTCCTGATTCAGCCGCTGGTCAGTTTTAGCAGCGGCTAAATCGGGGAACCTGGGGGCAGAGCAGCTCCAATGGTCCGGCTGCCCAGAGCACTTCCGGGTTCCTGATGGTGCCGGACCATCAGAAGTATCGGACCATCAGATGCCAGACCACTGGAGTTTTACTGTACTGTCTAGACCATCCCTGATAGACATTTATCTAACCTACTCTTAAATAGCTCCAGAGATGGAGATTCCACAACCTCCCTAGGCAACTTATTCCAGTGTTTAACCATCCTGACAGTTAGGAACTTTTTCCTAATGTCCAAACTAAACCTCCCTTGCTGCAGTTTAAGCCCATTGCTTCTTGTTCAATCCTCAGAGGCCAGGAAGAGCAAGTTTCCTCCCTCCTCCTTGTGACACCCTTTTAGACACCTGAAAACCACTATCATATCCCTTCTCACTCTTTTCTTTTCCAAACTAAACAAGCCCAATTCTTTCAGTCTTCCTTCATAGGTCATGTTCTCTAGACCTTTAATCATTCTTGTTGCTCTCTGGCCCTTCTGCAATTTCTCCACATCTTTTTTGAAATATGGTGCCCAGAACTGGACACAATACTCCAACTGAGGCCTAATCAGCACAGAGTAGAGCAGAAGAATGACTTCTCGTGTCTTGCTTACAACACACCTGTTAATGCTTCCTAGAATCATGCTGAAACAAAAGACAGGACTATGCAGCACTTTAGAGACTAACTAGATGGTTTATTAGGTGATGAGCTTTTGTGGGCCAGACCCACTTCCTCAGATCAAATTGTGGAAGAAAATTGGCATGACCATATATACCAAAGGGATACAATAAAAAAAAAAGTGAACACGTATAAAATTGACAAATCAGATTTTAGAACAGAGGGTTGGTGAGGAGGGGAGGTTAGTGTCTATGAGCTAATGATATTAGGGGTGATAATTGGGGAAGCTATCTTTGTAATGGGTAAGGTAGTTAGCATCTTTGTTAAGGCCCATCACATTTGCTTTTTTGGCAAGTGTGTCACACTGTTGACTCATATTTAGCTTGTGGTCCACTATAACCCTTAGATCCCTTTCTGCCGTACTCCTTCCTAGGCGGTCGCTTCCCATTCTGTATGTATGAAACTGATTCTTCCTTTCTAAGTGGAGCACTTTGCATTTGTCCTTATTAAACTTCATCCTGTTCATCTCAGACCATTTCTCCAATTTGTCCAGATCATTTTGAATTCTGTCCCCATCCTCCTTTCTCTGATTCTATTCCAACATTTACATGCAGCCACAACATCAACAGGCATGATAATTTTGACTGAGATGTCAGATCCACACGCTTTCTACCCCGCCCCATCACATCATCTTCCCAGGTCTCCAGGGTTCACAACTGATATGTCACTGATGAAGAGTCGTGGAAAGAGGCTTGAGACCTAATGCTGCAAGTCAGACCAACAGCAGCCCACAAAACGCTTCCATTCCCCTGCGGTGATCGTGAAAAAAGCAATGCCTCCATTTACAACCACTGGCATAGTTGCAACAAAAGCTTGACCATGAGTTCTTCAGAATAGTCTGAAGTTTTGTAGGCTCCTTGTGCACCTGTTGAGGCAGCATAAGCCCTTTCTCTGCTGCTCAGTGCTCCTATACTTGCCTCCATAACCATAGTTTCACCTTGTGCTGGAGCCACCTTATTGTATAAAACACCAAATTGATCAGTCTCGTAGAACTTAAAAGGAGTTTTCTATTCACCTGGAGCATGACTGGGCCCTGTGTTAACTAGAGAAGATAATATGATAAATACAATGCAGGGATCTGAAACTGAATAGCATTTGGCACCCATTGCCCTAACTCTCAGATGCATCCAACCTGCACTTTGGCCAGGACCTGCAGCAGTGAAAGGGAAAAACTCTAGGTGACACAGAAATGGCAGTGCCAACATTGTGTCTCTTGGGGATTCAGGCCAGGATGAGCCAAATCTCCAGCTTCACTTGGGCTGGGACCAGTGTTCCCTTTAATTTTTCTACCCACTCTGTGGAATAAATTTTGTTATGTGCACCCAGACATATGGGTACAAACACATGCTGCCAGTTGTGGCCACCCAGTAGAAACACATGCTGCCAGCTGTGGGGCTTTGCTGATCAGCTGGGAAATGTTTGGATCTCTCATGGATGGTCACCCAAGTGCTCAGCTTACAAAGAACACTGGCTGCGACTTGGCCCACTGACTAGCATGGGAGTCTCATGTAAGGAGTAGCTCCAAGATAAAGCCAGAGATGAAATTGCGGCACTATTAGCAGTGGTTTGTAACCTCTCCTTTAAATCAGCTTCCGTATCTAACAATTGGAAGATAGCTAATGTGACACCAATATTTTAAAAGGGCTCTAGAGGTGATCGTGGCAATAACAGACCGATAAGCCTAATGTCAGTACCGGGCAAATTAGTTAAAACTATAGTAAAGAATAAAATTGTCAGACACATAAATGAACATAATCTGTTGGGGGAAAGTCAACATGGTTTCTGTAAAGGGAAATCATGCCTTACTGATCTGCTAGAGTTCTTTGAAGGGGTTAACAAACATGTGGACAAGGGGGATCCAGTGAATATCGTGTACTTAGATTTCCAGAAAGCTTTTGACAAGGTTCCTTATCAAAGACTCTTAAGTAAAGTAAGTTGTCTATTTCAAAATAGGCTATTTTGTCATTTGGCACTGTCTACACAGCACCGCATTCCAAAATAAAGTGCTATTTTGAGCCATCCCTTACTCCTCATAGAATGAGGTTTACAGGGATGGCAAAATAGCACGTCTGGTATCCTGAAATATCGTTGCTGTGTAGACATACCCTAACAGGGTTAAAAAAAGAGCTAGATAGATTCATGGAGGGTAGGTCCATCAATGGCTATTAGCCAGGATGGGTAGAAATGGTGTCCCTAGCCTCAGTTTGTCTGGAAATGGATGACAGGAGAGGGAACATGTGATGATTATCTGTTCTGTTCACTCCCTCTGGGGCACCTGGCGTTGGCCACTGTCGGCAGACAGGATACTGGGCTAGATGGACCTTTGGTCTGACCCAGTATGGCCATTCTTATGTTTTTATGAACTTTGAGAACTAGTTATGAAATTAAAGCAATACAGGGCCCCCTATCAGAGGAACAAAACTGATTAAATCCTCACAATAATCACATGCTTCCAGTACAGAGAGAGGAGAATAATTTGAAATGATTCTCAACATTACTTTATCAGTTATACTAATACTTTGAATGGACACAAGGCCCAATCTTGAGCCTATTAAAAGCTATGAGGAAACTCCCGTTGGCAAGATCAGGCTCCTAGTGGCTTTGATCAGAGGCTCGTGTAGCACTTCATGAGCATGAATCCTTCACACAGAAGTGCAAAGAGAGGTACACAGAGGTAAAGTTAGTTGCCCAGGATCACACCATGTTAAAGAATAAATTTCCTATACGTGAACAGTAAATATTATTGAAAGCAGAAAATTCTGGTGAGCACTGAGGTTATTCATTTCACTGGATAGTGTCATATTATGCATTATTAGCTACCATGCTTAAATATACATGGCAGAGTGCTCAGGACATAAAGCTCTGTCACAGTTGCATGAGATGAGCAGTGCTTCCCATAAAATAATCCCATTCAATCAGCCAGGAAAACGACGTGCTAACCCCTTTTTATATACTGTACACCCCATCCTCTCGCATGCTGTTACCAGTTAGTACCACACTTTTTAGATTTTGCCAGAACAGGCCTTCAGCACGTGGATTCTTAGGCCAGTCAAGAACAGAGCTCTTGCAGATCCTTCTCCTTAGCCTCAGATACCGGGAATGCTGTAACACCGGCTCCAGTAGAATAAAGACAATCACATCCATATTCTCATCCATTAGTCTCTGCAGAGCTATATAAAAAGCAGTTTTGAAGTTCCCATTTTTCACATATCGTTCAGTTAGAACAAATACTGTCTTCCTGCTGTGATGGATGCTCTGTGCGAGGTTGTCAATGACAGCCCTTCCCGGCTCCCAGTCTCTTTCCTCCAAGCAAAGCAGAACGTGCTTGTTGCCATTTTCCTCTAGATGAAACCGTAGCTCATTTATTACCCAGTCAGTTACTGCTGCATCCTGAGTATCGTACGCTATGTAAGCATTGTAGAGAGCTTTGTCTGTGGTTAGAGACTTATAGCCTTTGAATTTTGCTGCACAAATATAGTAAATGTACCAGGCATCCCAGTAAAATAAATGTTTCGTAACAGCTATCATCATAATGTGAATAACAACAAAGAATGAAATATAAAATAATATTGCAGCAACTTCCTCTGAAGTACAAGCATGCAGGTCAATAAAGACTATGCTCTTTTTTCTCTGGTCTTCAGGGATTGCACAGTTCACTTTTGTTGCTAGTTGTGGTATATAAATATTACTTGTTTGTACCCATTTTATGAAGTCACTATTTTGGCAAGTACAGTCGAAAGGGTTGCCTTTTAATTTTAAATATTTTAAACCTTGTAAATGAAGCAGTGTTGACTGGTTCATGTAACTTAGCTTGTTATGGCTCAAATCAAGGAACAGAAGGCTGCCATTTGTATCTGACAAGTCCACGGCAATTTCGGAAATCTTGCTACCTCTCAAAAGCAGAGTCTGGAGGGACTGTTGGAGTGAAATATCAACAGTTCTGAAATTATTTTGACTCAGGTCAAGAAACTCCAAATATTTGAGTCTGATGAGGTTTGCAAATATAAACTTTTGCAGTCTGTTGTTGTTTAGGAATAGCTGTGTTAGGTTTGGTGGCAAGCTCCGGAATGCACGAATAGGAATTTCTGAAAGTCTATTGTGGGAAAGATCAAGGTATCTTAGGTTACTAAGATGCTTAAAAAATAGTATGTACCTTCTATCCTTGTCACCCCATAAAATATCAAGGCGGTTTCCTTTGAATACTAATTCTTTAAGAGAATTGCTTCTTAGCTGTCTGTCTGTCAGTGTGGAAATAGCATTCCAACTTAAGTTTAAAACCTTTAGCTGAGGAAGGTTTTCAATAAACATCAGTCTAAGTGTAACTCCAGCCAGGTGAAAATAATGCTTGTTATGACTCAGGTCTAACACTTCAAGAAGTTTCATTTCACTAAATGCAAAACCATATGCCAAATCCAATTTATTATTAGATAGGTCTAAATATTTGAGTTTGGTTAGGTTGAATTCAGTGCCATTGAAAGCCTGGCTAATACCATTTGAAGACAAATTCAAGCATGCTATATCCTTAAAACTTTTAAACTGATTTGGGTTAATGAAGACGAGGCTGTTTGAGCTCATATCCAGTGCTTTGCCATATGAAGTACACTGGGGTTTAAGAATATAATACAAGAAATGGTCTATTTTTTGGTAATTTTGCATAACTGAAGGGTTCAGCTGGTCATCTCGTTCTAGCATTAGATGGCAGTGTGTTGGGAATGCCTTTTTCCCAACCCATTCTAAATGACAATTATTGTCCCCTACAAAAGGTGACAGTCTGTTATCTGTTAAGTAGATTTCTGCGAGGTTATTAAAATTCTGGAATACAGTGAGATCCATTTGTTTAATAAAATTGATCCCAAGATCAAGGATATTTAGATTTTTTAGAGCAAATAGCGGTTTTAAGTGCTGTTCACACAGATCTTGGAAAACATAACCTTTAAAATACAATCGTTTTAAAGAGACTAGAGAAGAAAAATGTTTTGAGAGGTTTAGATATTTTAAGTATATTTTTTGCTCAAAATTGAAAGATAAGTCAAGCTCCTCTAAAGATGTCAAATTCTGTAAGAATTCGCCAGATGCTATTTCCTTTTGTAAATAGTTAAATGCCAAATGCAGCACCATTAACTGTGGCTTGTTCTGGAACCAGATGGCTGGTACATTAGTAAGTGAGGTGCTGGTGAGAACCAAAGTCTTTAATTTCTTAAGATTTTGGAAAGCAAAGTGGTGTATTTGAATGGAAGAGTTTATAGTGCAGGGTTCACATGGAAAAGGGGCATTATAACATCTTGGACAATTCCTGCTTAAGTCAAGAAGGTGCAAATTAGCCAGACCATTAAAATCACCCTGGTAGATTCTTGTTATCTTGTTAAAGCCAAGATAAAGTTCCCGAAGTGATGAGGGTAAATGGAGGGGCACTCGGGTCAGGTTGTTGTAGGAAAGTGACAGCACAGTCAAACTGGCGAGGCCTACAAAAGCCTTATCCTCTATTTCAAAAGCTTTTCCACAAGGATTGCTATAATAACAGTTCCGATCCATAAACAGTTCCTTCAGATTTTTGAGTTTTGAGAAGGTGGTGTTCTTAATAGAAACTATCATGTTGGCATTCAGCTCTAAAGAAGTTATACTAGAAGGAAGACCTTTAGGTACTTCCTGCAGATGATTGTTACTGAGACCTAATTTCTCTAATTTGGTTAAGTATGAAAACAAGCCAAGAGGCTGTGCTGATGACTGATTTATTGTATTATCGTTAAGGTATAACTGTCTAAGATTTCTGAATTTTTGAAAGATCACATTAGACACATTTTTAATATGGTTATGTGAAAGTATCAAACAGGTAGCATTGTCATTTATTTCTAGTGGCACTGCCTTTAAATTTTGATGCCTGCAGTCAAAGATTATGGAGGAACCATTGTTTTCTACATTCACTGTGCAAGGTACTTTCTTAGAAACCCAGGGATAATAGAAGATTCCAGACTCCACATGGATCATGAAGAGTAAGCAAAGCAGTTTGTATGAGATGGCAGCCATTTCTTCCTAAAAAAGAAAAAAAACAGTAAGAGGCAAAAAAGGAATCCTTCAAAAAGTGGAAGCTAAATCTTATACAAGAAAATAGGAAGTATAAACTCTTGCAAATGAAGTATAAATATATAATTAGGAAGCCCAAAATAAGGATTTGAAGAACAGCTGGCTAAAGATTAAAAAAATGCTAGCTATTTTTATGTATATCAAAAGCAGAAAGCCTACTGAACAAGCAGTAGGGCCTCTCTATGATAAAGATAATAAAGGAACACTGATGGACAATAAAACCATTGTGCAAAATCTAAATGAATTCTTTGCAACAGTATTCACAGCTGAGAATGTGAGGGAGATTCCCAAACTGGAACCATTCTTTTAGATGACAAATCTGGGGAATTGTCCTAAACTGAGGTATTCTTGGAATAAACTGATAAATTAAACAGTAATAAACCAGCAGAACCGGGTAGTATTCACCGAAGAGTGCTGAAGGAACTCAAATGTGAAATTGTAGAACCACTAACTATGGTATAAAAAATATAACCTATAGTTTAAATCAGCTTCTCTACCAAATGATTGGAAGATAGCTAATGTGATACCAATTTTAAAAAAAAGCTCCAAAGGCCATCCTGGCAATTACATGCTGGTAAGTCTAACTTCAATACCAGGCAAACCAGTTGAAATTACAGTAAAGAACAGAATGGCCAGACACATAGATGAACATGATTTGTTGGGGAACAACATGGTTTCTTTAAAGGGAATTAACGCCTCACCAATCTACCAGAATTCTTTGAGAGTGTCAATAAGCACATAGACAAAGGTAATCCAGTGGATGCAATGTACTTAGATTTCCAGAAAGCCTTTGACAAAGTCCTTCACCAAAGGCTCTTAAGCAAAATAAGCTTTCATGGGATAAGAAGTAAATAGTGAAGTGACAAAATTTGCAGATAATAGAAAACTGTTCAAGATAGTTAAATCCAAAGCTGACTGGGAAGAATTACAAAAGGACCTCCCAAACTGGTGACTGAGCAACAAAATGGCATATGAAATTCAATGTTGATAAATGCAAAATAATGCACAATGGAAAAAATAATTATACATATATAATGATGGGGTCTAAATTAGCTGTTAGTACGCAAGAAAGAGATTGCGGAGACATTGTGGATAGTTCTCTGAAAACATCCACTCAAAGTGCAGCAGCAGTCAAAAAAAGCAAACAGAATGTCGGGAATCATCAAAAAAGGACAGATAATAAGACAGAAAATATGTTGCCTCTACACAATTCCATGGTCACCCTACCTTCAAAAAAGTTATATTGGACCTGGAGAAGGTTCCAAAAATGACAAAAAAATTACTAGGAGTATGGGATGCATCCAAATGAGGACAGATTAATGAGTGGGACTTTCCATCTTATAAAAGAAACAACTAAAGAAACATGATAGAGGTCTATAAATTCATGAGTACTATGGAGAAAGTAAATATAGAAGTGTTATTTACTCTTTCTTGTAACACAAGAACTAGAATGTCTTCAAATGAAATTAATAGGCAGCATGTTTAAAACAAACAAAAGGAAGTCTTTCTTCAGACAGCGCACAGTCAACTTGTTGAACCCCTTACAATAGGGTGTTGTAAAGGCCAAGACTACAGCAGGGTTTAAAAAAGAACGACATAAGTGCATCAATGGCTGTTGAGCAGGACAGTGTCCTTAGTCTCTGTTTGGCAAAATATGGGAATGGAGGATGGATCACTTGATGGTTACCTGTTCTAGTCATTCCCTCAGAAGCACATGGAATTGGCAATTGTTGGGAGACAGGATACTAGGCTAGATGGATCTTTGGTCTGACCCAGTATGGCCGTTTTTATGTTTTTAGAGGAATGACTCATTAACAACAATTGTGGCAGCTAGTGGAGCATGTATGATCCATTTCACCATATGTTAATTAGTGCACAAATATACTTTAATAGCATAATTAAAACATGGCCCAGTATTTCATAAATATCATGATCTGTACATCATGGATTCAAGATGTTTATTTTATAAACTTTTGCCATACATAGTTAAAAACTGTCCAGAGGGAGATGAATGTTATTTTGGATGATTTTGGTGTGTAGTGATAAACATTGTCCATATCAAGAACCCTATATGTTAATAGGAAAGCATCTCAGGTATTGTTTCATACTTCAGAAGCAGTGATAGATTTACATCGGAAGCTGAACCAACGGCTATTATACACATTACAATATTTGGAAATTAAATTACCACAGTCCCCTGCTACACCTGATATCCAGAGACTACAAATTGGGGGTGGTAGGTATATCTGCAACTCCCCAATACCGGAAGCGGCTAGGGACCAGTGTTCCTTCTGAGATGTGCAGCAGCACATCCTCACAGTGATTAATCAGCCCTCCCGCCCCCAGTCAGTCAGCTCTGTGCACCAAGCCTTGAGCCTCTGACTGGGCGGGGCTGATTAATTCCCTGTAAAGCTGTGCTGCTGCACAGCTTAGCGGGAACACTGCTAGGGACCAATTTGCCTTCAATGTAATCTATAGCAGCGCTGCTCTAAACCACGATTTCCCAACCCATGAGTCTCTACCCAACATTGGGTCATTGGACTGTGCCAAAGATTTTGTTTGGAGGTCCTGGCGTGGCGTTGAGAAGCGGGTCTTCATGGCTGTGGTCCTGTGGGGATGGCTGGGTTTGGCTTCCCACTCTGAGTGTTGTGACCTGAGTCACAGGGCCGCAGTGCTGCTCTGGTCTGACCTGGACACCCTTCCATCATGATCACAGGGGGCTGCCTGGGCCAAACCTTAGCAGCATGGCAACCCTGCAGGCCACAATGCCTAGAGCAGGGAGCTGAGTCCAGACAACCCCACAGGTCTGGAGCCACCACTGCGGTATGCTTGGTGACCCTTATTTAGAACTTGTTACACAGATGGGCATGGTATACTAGAGCAGTGGTCTCCAACCTTTTTAACCACAAGATCACTTTTTCGATTTAAGTGCAATTTAAGAACCACCTCAAACCCAGATACCATTGTCCCACTTTCTTCCTGCCCCTTCTTTGAGGCACTGTCCCCTCTCCACCCCTTCTCTGAGGCCTCACCCAACTCACTCCACCCCTCCTCTTTCCCCAAACCTCACTCACTTTCCCTAGGCTGGGGTAGAGATGCAGGCTCTGGTCTTGGGCCAAAGGGTTCAGAGTGTGGGAGGGCTCTGGGCTTAGCCCAGGGTGGGGGATTAGGGTCCAGCCGGGGGTTCAGGGTGCAAACCCTACAAAGGAGTTTGGGTGCAGGTGGATTCATGTCTGGGGCAGAAGGTTTGGTGCAGGAGTAGATTCAGGGCTGGGACAGGGGTTCAGGAAGCAGGCTCTGGCTGGGCACTGTTTAACTGAGACAGCTTCCGGGAGGTGAAGCAGTGGGGTTAAAGCAGGCTTACTCCTGCCCTGGCCCTGTACCACTCCTGAAAGCAGCTGGCATGTACAGCAGTGGTTCTGTGGAGCCATGTGCTGCCCTTCACCTACAGGCACTGAACACACAGCTTCTACTGGCCAATAACTGGTTTCCTGTTATTGATCAGTGGGAGCTGCAGGAGGGTGTCTGCAGGCAAGGACAGCATGTAGAGACTCCCTGCTCTGCCTTTCTCACGGGATGCAGGGACATGCCAGCCACTTCCAAGAGCAGTAATTACTGTTGGAATAATGACTCCAGCTACGACAGGTAAAGCATTTTAGAACTCGCTACTCAAAGAATTAAATTTAAGCATAAGAGAGAAATGAAAATTCTAAAATGCACAAACCTGTCAAAAACCAAAAATAACTCACTTTGCAAGCAGTAAAAGAGGTAACAACAACACATATGTGTTGGGTCAAGAGATGAGAGTGAAGGACAGTGTCTCTGTCATTCTCACAAACACACACACACTGGGTGCGTCTAGAGTGGCAAGATTTTGCGCAAAAGCAGCTGCTTTTGCACAAAAACTTGCCAGCTGTCTACATTGGTGGCTTGAATTTGTGCAAGAGCACTGATGTTCTAATGTAAGAATTCAGTGCTTCTTGCACAAATACTTTGATGCTCCCGCTCAGGGATAAGCCCTCTTGTGCAAGAATACTTGCTCAAGAGGGCCAGTGTAGACAGGCACCTTAATTTTTTGTGCAAGGAAGCCCGATGGCTAAAATGGCCATCGGAGCTTTCTTGCGCAAAAGCGCATCTATACTGGGCACGGATGCTTTTGCGCAAAAGCACATTTTGCGCAAAAGCATCCGTGCCAATCTAGACGCTATTTTGCAGAAATACTTTTAACGGAAAAACTTTTCCGTTAAAAGTATTTCCACAAAATCATGCCAGTCTAGACGCAGCCATACTGTGTGAGAGTGACAGAGATTTGCATTGCCAAGCTGCCTCCATTCCCCTCTCCCTGAGTGGAGATGGGCTACAGGAATGGGGGGAGGATGGACACCCTGACATCAGCACCCCGTTTCTCCCTCCCACACTCTGCACAGCAAGCAGGAGGCTCCCAGGGGAGGCAGCTCTAAGGCAGAGGGCAGGGGCAGCATGATAGTGGGTGGAGGAGCAACTGAAGTGCCAGCACTTGATGGCTTCCCCTGCAAACCTGTCAGGATCACCTGTCAGAGGCTCCAAGATCTACTAGTAGATCCTGATCTACTGGTTGGTGTCCACTGCACTAGAAGATTTATCCGGCTTTCCTTGGGTACTTAATTTAATTCATTGTAGTTTCTTAGAAAACAAAAGAAAATGTACACGCTTCTTTTAAATCATCCTGGGGTGGGGCTGGAGATGAGGGCTCAGTAAGCAGGGCTCCCCATGGAAAGAGGCCTACACCAGCACTCTCTCACCACAGCAGCTTGAGGTAAGAAGTGCCTCTCCGTGGCCTCCGCAGCTCCAGTGAGAACAACCAAGCGAGGGATGCATATTCCCTGGTAGGAGCAGGTCCAGGTTAGTCTTTTCACTTGCTCACTGACAAAGGGGAAGAGTCAACAAAGTTTCTGTATGAATTGGTGGGTCAGGAACTCCAGTTCCCCCTTCCCTCCCTAAAAGGCACCTAGCGGGTGCGAGGTTCAAGTCCTGGACAGCACACCACAACCCAGCACCTTTCACCTGCCTGGTGATTTTGTCTCTTTTCTTATGGTTTTATGAGAAGCCATCCCATTCAGGACACGTCCCATTTTCCTGGCACAACCAAACTTTAAGATGCACGTCCTTGCTTTAAGGGTATGTCTACACTACAGAGTTTTGTTGGAAAAACGGACATTTTTCTGACAAAACTTGAGGAATGTCCACACTGCAATTACATTCTTCTGCAAGAAAATTGAAAGAACGGAGAAGTTTTTTCAGCATTGGTAATCCTCATTCTACGAGGAAGAAGCCTTTTTCTGAAAGAGCTCTTTCGCAAAAAGGTGTGTGTAGATGGGGAAGAGGGAGTTCTTTTGGAAGAATAGGGAAGAGGAAAAAGCACAAGTGCCCTGGTGGCCATTCTGTCCATAGCAATCACAGCTTACATGCGAGAGAACATCCATGCAGTCTAGACACTCTCTTTCAAAAAAGCAAATTGCTTTTTCGATGCACTTTTGCAGTGTGGATGTTCAATTTCGGAAGACGTTTTTCCAGAAGATCTCTTCTGAAAAAAGCTTCTTCTGAAAGAAGGCTTCAGTCTAGACGTAGCCTAAGTTACGATAAGAGGAAGCGGTATACAGGCAGTCCCCGGGTTACGTACAAGATAGGGACTGTAGGTTTGTTCTTAAGTTGAATCTGTATGTAAGTCGGAACTGGCGTCCAGATTCAGCCGCTGCTGAAACTGATCAGTTTCAACAGTGGCTGAATCTGGACGCCAGTTCTGACTTACATACAGATTCAACTTAAGAAGCCCAGGCATCCCCAAGTCAGCTGCTGCTGAAACTGATCAGCGGCTGATTCCAGGAAGCCCGGGGCAGGGGCTTCCTGTAGTCAGCCACTGGTCATTTTCAGCAGCGGCTGACTAGGGGACACCTGGGGCAGAGCAGCTGGGGTGCTGCTGGGTTGGTCCAGTGGCACCCAGAGCGGCGCTACGGGACCAACTGGCAGCACCCCAGCTGCTGTACCACAGGCGTCCGGAGCAAAGCCGCGGAGCACGGGGGCAGCGGGACAGCCCAGACGCGCCGTGGCTATCCTGCTGCCCTCGGGCTCTGTGGCTTTGCTCTGCTTTGCTCCCCGTCCCCCAGGTCTGCAGACCGGGGGAGGGGGAGCAGAGTTTAGCAGAGCGGCGGAACGCGCGGCCAGCTGACAGCCCAGACGCGCCTGGGCTGTCAGCTGGCCGCGTGCTCCGCTCTGCTTCCCCCCCCCCCCATGGTTTGCAGACCAGGGGGAGGGGGAGCAGAGCGGAGCAGAGCAGAGCGGCAGAACGCGCAGCCAGCTGACAGCCCAGACGCATCTGGGCTGTCAGCTGGCCGCGTGCTCCGCTCTGCTCCCCCCCCCTGCAGATCAGGGGGAGGGGGAGCAGAGCGGAGCACAGCAGAGCGGCGGAACGCGCGGCCAGCTGACAGCCCAGACGCGTCTGGGCTGTCAGCTGGCCGCGTGCTCCGCTCTGCTCCCCCCCCCCCCCTGGTCTGCAGCTCAGCTTCACCAAAGTAGCTCTCTAGTACAAACTCTTCATGGTGCTTGGATGCCCCTGTGTCAACAAATCAACTTAAACATTCATACATTTAGGAAATTATTCTGCTATAACAACACTGAGGTTACTGTTAACATTTTGAGAGTGAGTTTGGTAGGCTGGTGTATGCTTTGCTTTTTGGTATCTGGCCGCTGGAGATAGAGGTGAAAAGCTATGGAGAGGGGTAGTGTCTTATCAACAGTGCCATGGGCAACACAAAAGTGCCAAGGAAGGTAGGAGATTTTCCCCCTAACTTTTCATATTTTCAGTTGGTCAGAAGTGTCCTGATGCAACTGTAGCTACCACTATGTGAAGACTGTGCGTTTCCTCCCTTTTATATATTTGTAAAATCAGAAGACAACTCAGACCAGATTGCCTTGGAGCATTGATCAGTAATAAGGTTGGTGAGCTGCATGGGAATATAAACTACAATAAATAGAGAAGAGATTGGACTCGTTGTCTCTTTCGTAATTCAAGGAGTGCTCATCTAGACTAGGGGTGGCCTGTATGTGGCTTAAGATGCAGCTCCTTGCATAGGTGCCAACTCTGGGCCTGGAATTACAGGCACCAACTTTCTAGTGTACTGGGAGGTGTTCACAGCTCAACCTTCAGCTCTGCCTGAGGTCCTATCCCCACGTGACCCCTTCCCACAGACTCGTTTCTTCCCTTGTCCTCAGAGCCTCCTGCATGCCACAAAACAATTGAATGCAGTGGGCAGGAGGTGCTAGGAAAGAAGGGCAAGCACTGATCAGTAGGGCTGACAGCAGGTGGGAGGTGCTGGGGGTAGGGAGAGGGGAGCTGATGGGAGGCTCCTGATGTATTACTGTGGCTCTTTGGAAATGTATATTGGTAAATTCTGGTTCTTCCTCAGGCTCAGGTTGGCCACCCTGATGTAGACTAAAAGAATATTTGTGCAGGGGTGGGGAGGAAGTGCATATGTGCGTGTGTATCAGTTTCTGGCATTGCTAATTTAGTCACAGCAAGAGCAGATTAGCACATTTCTTTTCTGTTTTGTAGGAAATTACAAATCATGACACCGAAGAAACCCCCTTATGCTCAACTGCTATTGTATTAATCACTAAATCAGAAGCCAGAGTAAAATAAAACAGATCCCTGAGTGCTTTTGTTGTCTTGCAAAGAGTATTCAGAAAACAAAAGGTGAATCAATTAGATGAAAAACTTAAAAGAACAGGGGGGTCATTTTGGAGCTCTTAGTTTTTCTGTATCCAACCAGTTTTCATCAAATCCTCACCATAAATACAAATAGTTCTGAAAGTTTACTTTCTATCATTTCTGTGTTGCTGTTTTATTGAGAATTTCATAGGATAAAATTTTAAAGCACCTATTAAATTGAACACTCATTTTAACTAAGGAGTTGTAAACAATAACTGAATCACAAAATATTTGCCCAGTAATGTTTTCCCAATCTACCTGCAAGAGTTAAAATTGAAGTAATATTTCACCTAACTCCTTGTTTAAGCAATTCAGCAACCACCAACCAGGGACTCTGAGGCAAAAGAGTTAAGACCTGATTGTTAACAGTATGTAGGCACCTAAAGATATAGATTACCTTCTGCAATGTTCAAAAGCATCAAGGTGACCATCTTCCAGTTCAGAGTCTGAGTGCTTTTGAAGAACCCATTAGGTGTCTGTCTACTTTATAAAGCTAGCTCTTAACGTCTGATTCAAAATCTATTGAGGTCATTAGAGAGTTTCCCACTGACCTCAGTGAGCTCTGAATTAGATTAGAGCACTGTTCCTTAGCTTTCCTTGTGTGCTCTGTTCCAGTCACCTACAATCAGCAACATTTCTGCCCTCTCTTTGTGTTGCAGCTTAAAGAAAAATGGATGGAAATTGTAGCATGATGGAATAGAAAATCAAATGTTGGAGCTGGCAGCCTTGACAATGTCCGTTCAATAAAGAATGAAAGATTATAAAGCTGCAAAAATGATTAGCATTGATAAAAATTAGAACCACATGTTAAGTTCAATATAATGCATACAGTAGTTTTTTCTAAAAACCTTAAAAATAAGCTAGTTACTAACACACACACACATACACACACACACACACACACACACACACGACAAAAATGGAAAGTACTCAACTTGTTCAAATAAAATAGTCTTTTAACTGTACTACTTACTTACAGATACGAAGAATTCTCACTAATGGGAAGAGATACATTGATAATAATATGTTCTTGCAGTAAAAAGCATACATACTCAAGGAAATCAATTGCAGAAGTGTGACTTCACATCGTTGAAGATAACATCGAGTCTGCCTTCAAAAAAGCCCTTCCTGCAGAATATCAAAACTCACTGCTTCCAAGAAATTAAATGTAAAATTCTCCATCTCCATCCAAGGTTGGAAGTACAGATTAATTGAGCAGAGAGTGCATACTGCCTTTTTTTCTATAAATAACAGAACAGTTTCAGAGTTCACAGAGACCCACTTCTTACAAGTTTGCATGAAGAGCAAGAATACGAAGCCTCCAGAATTGGGAAGTGAAGGAGAGAGAAAAGGGAAGTCTCATGTTTTTAATGGAATCAAGAACTACGAAATAGGAACAAGGTATTTTACAGTTTAATATTAGAGGCAATGAGAATTGGAAAGTAAAAGTCAAAACTGAAGTGTTAATGGCATTCTCTATATCAAAAGTATGAACAATGTTAGTGCAGTCTTGAGTAAAAAGAGGAAGAAAAAGATAACTTTGTAAGGAACTACATTTACATTTCTGTAGAAATTAATTTATTGTAGAGCATGTCAAATTGAGGGGTAACGTTACTTCGAACCAAGGGGTTTGATTCGAACTAATGCGTCCCAGAGCTCACTTCCTGGTTCGAATCAGCTGTTGAGCGCAATAACGTGCAGGCAAGATTTTGCTAATGAAGTGCGGGATATTTAAATTCCCCTTTCATTAGCAATTTTGGTTGGCTTCATTTGCATCCCTAGCTCGAACTAGGGAGCAAGCATAGACGTACCCTTATTTAAACCATTTTTATACCAACATGACACCCTTGTCTTCAGTGGAATGACACCTGAATTATCTCACCCAAATACACCTTAACTATACTAGTTTAGGTGCAGATGCTCAAATTAAGCCCCTTCCAGCCCTATGTCAGTCCTTTTATTTCAATAAACTCATTAGCTATTAGTGTTTACAATTACAGGAAAACCAAGATATTCCTTAAAACTTATAAAAACTGAAAAGGCAAAAAAAGACTGAAGGAAATCTAATTTTAGACATAAAGTTTGAAAAAACATATTGGCACTTTGGGTATGTCTATACTACAGTGTTATTTCGAAATATCTTATTTTGAAATAACGCGTCTACACACAAAATGCATTTCGAAATAGCATTTTGCTATTTTGAAATAGTGCATCTACACTCTGTGGACTCTGAATCGCATTTAAGGCTGGTCGGAACCAGTTCCGGCAGGGCACCAGGTCAGGACTTACTGTGTGGGGCTTCTGCCTGAGGCTATCTGAGGTTTGTGCTTAAAGGGATCCCTACTTGCTTGTCTATCTCACTGAGGGACGGCAAAGCATTTTGTCTCTGCATGCTCTGGTTGCCCTCACTCAGGACACCACATCACTCTGCAACATGGAGCCAGAGCGGCTCCTGGGCACTCTGGTGCGTCTCTTGGACACGTTGCTGCGAGCCTGGCTGCACTTTCTGCACACTGCCATCGGGGGGCTGTCAGGATCCAGGAGGCCCTGCAGGAGAGTTTCCACCCTGAGGAGCACTAAGAGCCTCCCTGGTCTGCTCCACTGGAAGCTTGTGTCTCATTCCTCCCTCACGTCCTTCCACTCACCTGTCTCTAAACCCCCTTCCTGATGTCAAATAAAATACACGTATTTTCATGAACACAAACTGTCTTTATTTAACAAACCTGGGGGAGGGGGAAGGGAATGAAACTCTGGTGAGACTGAGGAAAGCAGGTGGGAGAGGGGAGAAGAGAGGGTGAGAGGGGAGGGGGAAACTTGGGAGGAGGGAGCTGGAAGGGGGAAGCAAGGGGAAGAAGGGGAGGGGAAGCTCAGGGCTCACAGGTGGGGGTCTCACCAAACCAACTTGATTTGCATGCGAACCTGCTTCTGGGTTCACATGTGGCCTTTGGTGGCCAGGCTCGCAGCTATCCTGCCATAGACGGCTGCGTTCCTCCATCTAGTGTGGAGATCATGGATGTTGGGGGCATCCCCCCCAAACCTGAATAAGGTCTATGATCTCCACCCTGGACCAGGAAGGCACCCGCCTTCTCCACGTCCTGGCAGGCTCCTGGGAGCTGTCAGACTGCTCCTGGGGAGTGGTGGAGGGCTGGCTGACAGTGGCTTGCAGGCTCATGTTTTGGGGCCACTGGGTCAGGGGCAGCGATTGCTGGCTCTGGGCTGCCAGGCTTGGAGCTGGCACAGGCACTGTGGGTAGAGTCTACCCCTTTAAGGACTCCGAGGATGGGGGAGGGAATGAAGTGCTCTTAGCTGAGGCTGGAGTGGCCACTAGGGCTCCCTGGGAAGGCTGGAGGCCCCCTATTTTGAAATAAGTGTCTACACAGCACTTATTTTGAAATAGCTATTTCGAATTTGGCGTTATTCCTCGTAGAATGAGGTTTAACAAATTTGAAATAAGCGCTCCGCTATTTCAAATTTATTTCGAAATAGTGGTTTGGCTGTGTAGACGCTAGGAAAGTTATTTCAAAATAAGGGCTGTTATTTCCAAATAACTTTGCTGTGTAGACATACCCTTTCTATGTAGGTCTGAACAGGTAAGTCGCAGAAAAAGGTGAAAGTAAGCGGGTGTTCCCTGGTGCCCAGCTCCAGCAAGAGCTGGCTGAGCTGTGGCAGAAGCCAACAGGGAGCTATTTAAAGAGCTGGCAGGGACCCAGGTTGCAATAGGACAGCACCTGTAAGAAAGTTTAAGTTACTTTCACCACTAGTCACAGCACACTCAAATAGCTCGGAAATAAAAATGTCAGGATAGTGATAAACTGGCACATGAACAGATCTCTTCAAAATGTCCAAAGTAGCACCTGTCTCACCCCATTCTAATGGTGAGTTATGATAGGCTGCTTTCACCTCCCCGTGCTGACCAGAAAAATCCTGATGGACAGGATTGGGGCAAGAGGGTCCTTACATGTATTTCTGGACCCAGTCAACCATTTACACACATTTACAGAAAACCTTTGACAGAAGCTATCATTAAAACCTGAGGTGATGTAACAGATACACATTAATATGACTCAAATATATTTGTATAAAAAGATACTTTATTAACAGTATAACAGAAAAAATATGATGCAGTGACAGATGTCTGAATAACATAATGATACAAAAAAGCCATCAACTCCATAAAATATTTCTCATGTTATTATTAATATGGCATCATAAGCATATACTATGCTTGCCAAAGAATTAAACACACCACACATGCAGCAGGCCCCAAGCCCCAAATAGTTAACATTTTGAGGCATTTACTATGTAAACATCAATTTAATAAGAGAATGTTATATTAATTTCTAGCTTGAGTTACCAGGCGTTGCTGGGGGCAGGAGTGGGGTCCTGCCGGGGGTGCCCTGTGTGAGGGGCGGAAGGGAGAGGGAGAGCACAGGACCTAGGGTGGGTGGGGCAGCCTAGCTCATGCCCGGGGATGCAGGTGCCATGAGGAGCAACGACCCCACCGCCTGCCCTGAAACTTTTGCCCCGCTACGTGCTGCACCATGGGGCCACGCGGGGGAGGGTCCTCTCTTCCACAGGCCACGCCGAGCAGGAAGATGCTCCCTGCCACGTGACCAGGAAGATGCGCTGGACCCCGGGCCACTCCTAGCACCACCGTCAGTGCCGCCTCCCTTCTGGGCTCACCCTGCTGCGCCCGCAACCACCCCCTAGAGGCGGCCACGAACTCCAGCCTACCGCTCGGCAACCCTCAGCTACCGCCAGAGGGGAGGGGCCCAGGCCGAGTGACATCATGGGCAGGAGGGAGGAGGGGGCTCCCCTGCCCCGGATGCGCCTGCGCAGGGGAATGGCCTGGTAGAGGTGAGTGGGGCAGCTGCCGCTCGGAGCACCTCTCCTTCCCTCGCACCTCCGTCACTGGCCTTAGTGAGTGACTGTCCCCGCCGCTTCCCCCAGGAAGCTGCTTCTCCCCACACTGCCAAAAGTACCTTCGAACCTTCTCCTGGATAAAAGGTTATCCCATGCAAAGTTTGGTTGTGGCAAATCTTATAGTGCCCAAGTTATTGGCGCACAAACATACAAACATTCTCCTTTATATATTAGATAAATACACCAAGAAATAAAAGTACAAATAAATACATTGTCTGTAAATATAAAGATACTGAAAAAATGAATATCTGAACAAAAATTGCCTTGCTAGAAGATAAACATTCTTCCACTACAGAAAAATATAGCAATAGAAAGAAAAAATATAGTTTACATGCAGCAAGTTTGTACATGTTATTAATTCTGTCTCCATGGTTTTATGTGTTATTTTACTTTCCCTCTCTCTATAGAAAAAAAAAGTTTTTCCTTCTGGATGACAGAATGTTCCTGCCAGGCGACAGAATGACGTCATCACGTCATCAGTGTCAACAGGCTCTCTCAGCAAAGTGAAAGCGGCCAGAGAGGGGGAGTAGGCAAGTGTAGCAAGCAGAGAGAGCAGCCCCCTAGTAACCTAGTAATGATGAATATAGAAGTGTAACAGGTACATTACGTTATTAGTACTTACTAGGGTTGCCAAATATCTAATTTCACAAACCAAAAAGCCCTATCCTGGACCCTGACCTGCTCCTTCTCTGAGGTCCTGCCCTCCGTTAGTTCACCCCCTGCCTTTGGTCACTCACTCTCCCCCACCCTCACTCACTTTCACTAGGCTGGGCCACAGGTTTTAGTGTGTGTGGGAAGGTGAAGGTTCCAGCTGCAGATTCGGGCTGTAAGGTGGGGCAGGAGATGAGGGGCTTAGGGTGGAAGAAGGGGTTTCAGGATGAGGCAAGTGGTTGGGCTACAGGGTGAGAGAGGGGTGCAAGAGTTTGAGTGCAGGAGGGAGTTTGGGATCCCGGCCGAGCTTACCATGGCTCCTAAGCTCCAGGAGGCTGTGTGGCCTGTCCTTACACCTGCATGCACTGCCCCTACGGCTCCCATTGGACATGATTCCCAGCCAAAGGGAGCTGCTGAGTTGGCACTAGCGGTAGTGGTGGCATGTGGAGCCCCCTGTGCTTAAGGGCAGCAGAGAACTAGCAGACTCTTCCAGTAGCTGCGCGGAGCCAGGCAGCTGGCTAAACTATAAACAGTGCCAAGTGGAGCCATCCTGTCCCTTTTCGACCAGGCCTTTCAGTTGAAAACCAGATGTTTGGCAACCCTAATGCTTACCATAAAGACACCCCATAAAACTTTCAGAAAACCAGCCTAAGATTTCAACGGTGACCAGTGATGTTGGTTGTCTGGCAAGGGATGCTATAGAGCAGTCTGATTTTCAGAAAATGCTGAACACTTCTGACCTCTGAAAATTAGGACTCTTTTAAGCCCTTTAAAATTTGGCACTCAAACACTGAGGAACTGAAAAATCATGAGTTACTTTTCGAGAACCGAAGAAGCTGTTATAACTGCTCTCTAAATGCTGTACACCCCATCATCTCGTGTGCTGTTATCAGTGAGCACTACATTTTTTAATCTTTGCCAGAATAGGCCTTCAGCATGTGGATTCTTAGGCCAGTCAAGAATAGAGCTCTTGCAGATCCTCTGCCTCAGCCTCAGGTACTGGGAATGCTGTAACACCGGCTCCAGTAGAATAAAGACAATCACATCCATATTCTCATCCATTAGTCTCTGCAGAGCTATATAAAAAGCAGTTTTGAAGTTCCCATTTTTCACATATCGTTCAGTTAGAACAAATACTGTCTTCTTGCTGAGATGGATGCTCTGTGCGAGGTTGTCAATGACAGCCCTTCCCGGCTCCCAGTCTCTTTCCTCCAAGCAAAGCAGAACGTGCTTGTTGCCATTTTCCTCTAGATGAAACCGTAGTTCATTCATTACCCAGTCAGTTACTGATGTATCCTGAGTGTCATAGGCTATGTAAGCGTCATAGAGAGTTTTGTCTATGGCTGTAGACTTATAGCCCTTTATTTTTGCCATACAAGAATGATAAGCATACCAGATATCCCAATAATATAAGTGTTTGGTAACTGCTGTCATCATAATGCTAATAACAGTGAGGAAAGATATATAAAATAATATTACTGCTACACTATCCAGAATGCAAGCATGCAGGTCAATCAAGAGAACACTATGCTGTCTTTGGTCCTCAGGGATCATGCAAATGACATTTCTTCCTACTTGTGAGATTGGAGTTTTGGTTTTCTGAATCCACCTTATGAAGTTACTGTTCTTGCAGGTGCAGTCAAATGGATTCCCTTTTAATTTTAAAACCTTCAAGTGTTGCATAACTCCTGACAAGAGAGTTGACTGATTTAACACCTGCAATTGGTTGTAACTCAAATCCAGATACAGGTGGTTGCTGACATTCTCAGGCAACACAAAGTCAATCCTGGAAATCTTGTTATTCCGTAGCAGCAGAGTCTGGAGGGACTGTGTATAGTTGTACTGGATATCAACAGCCTTGAATTTGTTCTGACTTAAGTCAAGCAACTTCAAAGACTTAAAGTAGCTAAGAGTTTCCCAGCTGAGGGTATGTAGTTTGTTGTTGTTTATATACAATTCGGTTAAGCTGTGAGGCAGATTTTGGAAAGCCTTAGAAAGGATATTTCGAAGTCCGTTGTATGAGATATCAAGATGGGTCAGCTTTTTTAAATGCTTAAATAAATGTATGTAATTCATTTCTCCATTTTTCCATAAGAGACCAAGACGGTTTCCTTTGAAGTCTAGTTTTTTAAGGGAGTCACTCCTTAGTTCAAATTTTGTTAGTGCAGAAATGTCATTCCAGCTTAAATTTAAAATTTTTAAATTAGGAAGGTTTTCAATAAATAGTAGTTGATGTGCAAAACCTGTCACTAGAAAATAGTGCTTGTTGTAGCTAAGATCTAATACTTCAAGGTTAGGTAATTCTTTAAATGCAGAGTAACTAGTCAAATCCAATTTATTAAATGAGAGATCTAAATATTTGAGATTAGGTAAATAGATCAATTCAGTGCCATTGAAAGCTTGGCCAAGGCCATTTGAAGACAAATTCAAACAAGCAATATCCCCAAAGCCCTTAAACTGATTTGGGTTAATGAAGAAGATATTGTTTAAACTCAGATCCAAGGCTTTCCCATATGAGGTACAAAGCTGTTTAAGGAAGTAAGATGATTGCTTTATATTATCAGAATATATGATAGGAGGATTGTCCTCTTTCTCAAATGGTTTTAAAAAACCACTCTTTTCTGTTGCTTGTGGGAATATTTTGTTTTCTTTCAAATATATTTCTGTGAGGTTGCAAAAATTCTGGAAAACAGACAAATCAACTCTTTTAATAAAATTTAGCCCAAGGTCAAGGACAGTTAGCTGTCTCAGAGCAAAGAGAGGTTTCAAGTGCAGTGTATCTAATTCTTTGAAAATATAACCTTTGATATATAATCGTTTTAGAGATACTAGTAAAGAAAAGTTTGGTGACAGGGTTAGATACCTTGTGTATGTTTGTTTCTGGTAGTTGAAAGATAGGTCAAGTTCCTCTAAAGAAGATAAATTCTGAAAGAACTCTCCAGTAGCAATTTCTTTCTGTAAGAAGTTAGATGCAAGGTGCAGCACCTCTAGCTCTGGCATGTTCTGAAACCAAAGAGCAGGTACGCTCGTGAGTGACATGCTGGATAGAACCAAAGTCTTTAATTTTTTAAGATTTTGGAAAGCCAAAGGATGTATTTGAATGGAAGAGTTTCCAGTGCACGGTTCACATGGAAAAGGTGTATTGAAGCATTTTGGACAGTTGCCACTTAAATCAAGAACTTTTAGATGAACTAGTTTCTTAAAATCATCTCGACCAACATTCTTTATTTTGTTATGACTCAAATAAAGTTCTTGTAGGGACACAGGCAGTTTGGGAGGCACCCAGGTCAAGTTATTATAGGAAAGTGACAGAACAGTCAAACTGGTGAGGACTGAAAAAGCCCCATCTTCCAACATGAAAGGTGTTTCACAGGCATTACCAATATAACAGTTCTCATCCAAATATAGTTCCTTCAGTCTTGTGAGTTCTTTGAAAGTATTCTTCCCAATAGTAACAATTTTATTGGTCTTTAGACTTAGTGAAGTTATGCTAGATGAAATCCCTGCTGGCACTTTGGTTAGCTGATTGCCATTAAGTTGTAATTCCTTTAAGTGTCTTAAGTTTGAAAAAGTTGCATCTGCTATTTGTAAAGCTTTTGGAGACAAATCAAAAATAGATTCTTTTGGGTTAACGTGCCAATTCCAGTTTAATTGAAAAAATGTAAGGTCCTTAAAGTTGTGAAAATCCTTTTTAGAAAGCTCTTCAACCCAGTTGAAAGACAATATCAATCCAGTAACATTTGCATATATTTCCTGAGGGACTGCTCTCAGCTTTTGTTTACTGCAATTCAGGAGAACCGAGGAGCTGTTCTGTTTTGCTTTTATTTTACAAGGTAAGTCCTTAGAAACCCATTGATGATGAGTGGAAAGACCTATCTCAGGTTGAATAAAGAGTAGCAGGAAAAACAGGTTCTGGGTTATGGTAGCCATGTTTACCTAATTAAAAAGAAACAGGCAGATTAATGGTTATATCTTGTCGATGACAAGTGCTTTTCACATGCATATATTTCACATAGTAAATGTGTGTCCAAACAACAAAAATACAAACAAAACTACTACTGGTATAGTGTACAGGTAATTTGGGATTATAAAAATTACCAACAACATAATTTCAGTTATTTTATTACTTTTGTTACATACCCTGCACACTGCCCAAAATGGAATAAGGTACTTTTTAACAAAAACCAGAAAACACTATTTCTGAGGGAAATTTCTTTTAAATTCTTTTGGGAGAAGGAAATTATCAGATTTTGAGCAGTTATAACCATTACCCTGATTTTGTTTAATCACTACTTAGAGTTGTTTATTATATGTTTTTAGCACAGTGGTTCTCAAACTTCCGCGATTTGAGGGTGCCTATTTTAATTTAAATTTTTTCAGAGACCCCAGGCCCTCCTGCTCAATCTTTGCTCCATCCCCTTCCATGAGGTCAGACCACTGTACCATAGGGGACTGTCCCTACAATTTCTTGTGCTGTACACAGCTCCTTATGGGGGGCCCCTGTAGAGGCAGGACCTCTGGGGAGCAGGAGCAGGGACAGGGCAGGGCAGGACAGGGAGGCAGCAGGGTTCAGGACCACACCCACCAGCAGCAGCAAGAAGTGAAGCAACCTGGCCCCAGCCCACTCCTCTCCCCCAGCTCCTAGCTGCATCACTTGGGGAAGAGGCTTAGGGAAAGGAGTGGAACCGACCCCACACTCTGGTGGTGGAAAGCAGAGTGATGTGCCTGGGAGCCAGTGCAGTGGGCAGGGATGGGGTTGCTCAACTTCCTGCCACTGGCTCTTGTGATGTCTCCATTGCACTGTGTCTCCTATCATAATAAAACTTATTTAGATGAGGATTTTAAGAGTCTTAGCTAGCACATATTAGGTAGCATGTGTTAACATCAACAGTCTAGTAAGACGTGGCAGTGTGTCTTTAATATGTGTTAAGTGGTCAAATTAAAGTTATACTTTACTCTAGAAATCAAGAAAAACTTTAAAAACAATGGAGTGTTAGAAGTCCAGATCCAAGAACTTCTAACACTCCTATCATCTGAAGAAGTGGGCTGTGCCCACGAAAGCATATGGTTCCATCTACATATTTTGTTAGTCTTTAAGGTGCTACTAGTCTATTGTTGTTTTTTAAGTTTTTCCTGTAACAGACTAACTCGGCTACCCCTCTGAAACTCTAGAAATCAACTTATGCAATGTCTTAGAATTAATTAGGTGAGAAATACCAATATGATCCTGACAGGCTACACACACTTCATGCTGCAGAGGAAGGCAAAACAAAACAAAAATCCAAGTCACTGGCAATGACTTGAGGGAAAATTCCTCCCAAATCCCAAGTCTGATGATCAGCTGGACCCTGAGCACATGAGCAAGACACATTAGCCAGGCATCTAGGAGAGGGGATTCTCTATAGCACCTCACAGCACCAGTCTACCCCAGCCAGTATTCTGTCTCTCAGCATGGCTGGTCTCTAATGCTTCAGAGGAAAGTGATACATTACAATTGTAGTTGTGTATCAGGGAAAACAAATTCTTCCTGATCCCTGCAGGCAACCAGCTGGAGCCCTGAAGCATGAGATCTGATTAGACTCGTTATCTTAATTCAGCACTACAAGAGTGGTGAGCCTATTGATGGCAGTGTAGGCAATCCCATTACCCACAAGGGAACTCACAGATGCCAAAGCCAGATGAGACCACCTGACCATCCAGGCCCACCTTCCACAACTGACCTCTACCCACACCGGCTATAGAATGTATCCTAGAATCTAGTTTAAAGCAAGTCTGTTAGAAGATATCTAGTAAGTCTTGACTCCAAGTGGTGGCTTGTTCAGCACCACCCTGTTATACTTTTCCAATGTTTAATCACCCTCACAGCCAGGAAATGGCGTCTTATTTCAAGGCTGAATTTGTCTAAATTCACCTTCCAGCTCTTGGATATTGTCTGCAAGGTTGAAAAGCCTGGCACTATCAGATATTTTTCCCCTGGGCAGGAGCCTAGATGCAGTGATCAAGCCGCCTCCCAACCTTCTCTTCAATAAACTGAAAAAGTTGAGCTCTTGAAGCCTCACACCCGAAATCTTGTTTTCCCACCCTGAGATTCTTTCTGTGGTCTCCACTGAACTCTCTCTTGTATTTCTTCATCCTTTTTGAAAGGTCAACACCACAAGTAAAAGGGAAATCTAGTTGCAATATTACCAGTGTTGTTTACAGAGGCAAGATCACTTCACCACTTCTACCTGAATTTCCCCTATTTATACATAGCCCTTGAAGCCTCAGCACTGTATTGAGAACTCCAGGCTCAGGCAATTCTCTGTGATGACCCCTTGGTCCTTGCTTAGTAACTGCTTTCCTCTGTCTTGGAAATGCTTGTAGGAAAGTAGGTCCATTAATTAACCAGGAGGGAGATAAAGGGGTGCTTCAGCAATGGCAGAGGTTTTGCATTTTTTCTTTAACATGAAAAATATACTAGAAAATCCTATCATGCAGTACACTCTGGTGCACATACACACACAGAGAGACAAATCTTAAGATTTAACTTGTTTTTATTGTGTGTTTAATTAGTTCTTAGTAACATCCATGGGAGCCATGCTGACAGGGAGCTGGGACCTGAAATGAGTACAGAGGCTCAAAGGCAATAATCTCCAAAACAGGGGCTTAAAATTAAACTTCTAAGCCCATATTGACACTCATAAAAATGTGGCTTGATTTTCAAAAGCGCTGATCATTTAGCAGCTGATATTAACTTTAGTGAGAGGCGCTGCACTCAGCACATTTGAAAAAACAAGCCCCTTTTTTAGCCATCTAGCTTTAGACACATGTTTTTAAAAACCTTGTCCAGATACTTCAAGCAGATGGTGCAGCATTTCCAGCAGATTCACTTTGTTAGTCACTGATTTGGAGGATGAACCACTGTCTATTCTCAGGAGTCCAAACCAAATTTGGAGGATTGGAGCAGAATCTGAGTTTAATTCCCCTGCATTGAAGAATCTGGCTATGCGTAAGGCCTTGAACATAACTAGGTCAGATCAAAGATCCATCCAGCCAAGTACCCTCTCTACCGACAGTGGCCAATGCCAGATGCCCCACAGGGAGTGAATCGAACAGGTAATGATCAAGAGGTCTCTCTCCTGCCATCCATATCCACCCTCTCACAAGCAGAGGCTAGGGACACCGTTCCTTACCCATACTGGCTAATAGCCATTTATGGCCTTAACCTCCATGAATTTATCTAGTTCTCTTTTAAACCCTGCTTTAGTCCTAGCCTTCACAACCTCCTCAAGCAAGGAGTTCCACAGATTGGCTATGCGCTCTGTGAAGAAGAACTTCTTTTTGTTTGTTTTAAACCTGCTGCACATTAGTTTCATTTGGTGGCCCCTCATTCTTATATTATGGGAACAAGTAAATAACTTTTCCTTATTCACTTTCTCCACACCACTCATGATTTTATAGACCTCTATCATATCCCCCCTTGGTCTTCTCTTTTTCAAGCTGAAAAGTCCCAGTCTCTTTACTCATTCCTCATATGGGACCCATTCCAAACCCCTAATCATTTTAGTTGCCCTTCTCTGAACCTTTTCTAATGCCTTGAGTACCACCCGACCATGCATACAATACTCAATTTATATTTACATTTCTCCTGATGTCAGGTTTAGTATGAGTGTATGTAACTGAGTACACACACACAGAGCAGGTGATTAGCAGAGATGTTGACTATCAGTTGAGTATTGTTAAGAAAGGATAGACGCTATATTACAAATCATCTACATTACAAACATGATGAAAGCATATCCTGAGAAATATCAAAAAGTATATCCTGAGAAATAACAATATGTAATACTGCTGTGTAAATATGCCTAGATATTATTCTGTCACACACACACTGAAACAACAAGCTCCCAAAAAGAAAGCGCGAGAGAGAAACTAATAGTCAAATACATTTGTGTTAAGAAAGAATTACTAATCCATGAGATTCAGCAGGAGGATTTAATCACTTACTTGCAGAAATGAAGTCTCAACACTAGGAACTAATTAGATGGTTCTAGAGTACTGATACAGTAAAAAGAATATGCACTTTCCTAGGTGGTCTTCTACAGTGTAGACTGGCACAAAAATCTGACTTCAGGACATCCTTTTAAGCAGTATAGATAAAATGTCTCATACTGAGGGATTGGGATGAAATATGTCACCTTCTGAAGCAAATACAAAGGAAAATGTTATGATGATTAAAGAGAATACTCCAGTGTTAATGCTGAGCACATGCTTTTCTTTGCACAAACCCCCCACAAAACAGGAAGTGGAGGGGTGGTAAAGAGGAAGCTCAAGAGAAAATAGAACAAAAAATTAGGAAATGTGTCTGATGTGGCAGAGGGGCGTCAAGGTGCAGACCAGATATGGTCAGATAAACATCACATGGAATTAGTCCACAAAACTATGGGTATGTGCCTGTGCCCTGGCTGAATTCCAGTTTGGATAATTACCTTCTACCAACATAAATTTCCCATTTAGTTGTACTAGAAGTTCTTCTTCATTCCTCTCCTGTGCAATTGTTGTGGAATGTTGCTAAGATAGACTAGTTACTGTACTTGGGATATTCTTTAAAAGCACAATCGGGGTAGCAATTAACTATATGTAGAAATTATTATTAGTTGTCAGGAATTTATGAAAGAGAAGAGTATGACTAAAGAGCAATAGTAGAAAAGCCAAACAATATTAGACATAAAAATGAGAATAACACATCAAAACTAACAACAAAGGAGAAAGAAAGACCTGGAAGTAAAAGAGAGCGGTATTAAAATTAATTACTTAGTTAGGAAGTGAAGATTTGTTTCATTTGACGTTTAATCTGAATGTCTGTCATAGCATTATCTGTGTGTGTGTGTGGGGGGGGGGATGGGGAGGTTGTTTTGTTTTTTTGCCAAGAGAGATTCTTTGGAGGAGGCAACATTTTATGCGCTACTTAACTTGCATTCTCTACTTATCCGTCAGCCTGTAGACTCTATATTATGGCAATTCTTCCTCTAGCCAAGGGAGACAGACATGACTCTGTTCAAGCATTGTCTGGCCAAGAGTCATTCAAACAGTGATGTAATGTACTCTTCTTAAACAAGAAGCTGAGAACTTTGATTCCACAACAACTCAATTCATCCAAAGGTGTCCATTTTGATTGCAAAAGCTGCCCCCTGGACCATTGTTTATTATTTATATTATTGTGATTCCCAAAAACCCTAATTAGGCAGAAGACCCATTGTGCTACACACTGTACAGGCATATAGGAAGGCATTCTTAATGGAAATTCTCAGAGGGATCGCTGTATTAATCTGTAACTTTAAAATTAATGAGTAGTGCTGTGTCATCTTAGGGACTAACCAATATATATATATATATATATATATATATATATATATATATATATATATATATATATATATATATATATATATATATATATATATATATATTATCATGAATTTTTGTGGGCAAAACCCACTTCTTCAGATGAGCTTGTGGGTTTTGCCCATGAAAGCTTATGATACTATATATATTTTTGTTAGTCTCTAAGATGCCACACGACTACTTATTTTTAATGGAAACTGTGTACAATGCTGTGTACGGTCATGAAAATTCTACCAGACCTGTTAATCAAATTTAGGTGTGCGCTTCAGTAGCATTAGAAAACAATTTATAATAAATAATATATTTGATAAATGCAGTTACCTTTTGCATGTCTTCTACAAATGTAGGCATTATTTGTAATTGTTTGCCAAATAAGTTAAGCAAACTAATTTCAACCTATGGATGCTTTATGATTAGTATCTGAGTTACCTTTACTAATCTCCTAATCTGGCATATTTTCTGTTCCCTGGCACCCATAACTTAAAAAATAAGAGCAGTGCCTAACTCAAACTCCTGAGCTTATGTTGATTATAAACTTATATCAGTTATATATCAAAAACTTATATTGATTTAAGATGTAGCATAGCCAAAGTGAGGAATAATAAAGACTGTGGAATTTAGTACAATCTCAGCTGCTGCACTAATGCACTTATGTGGAAATTCTGCATTACTGTGAGAAAACCTTACAAAACTCAAGCTATGTTCGGACACTCTCATGCAAAAGATTTTAAATATTGGAAAAAAATCTTCCTAGGAATGTGGTGAATTCTCCATCACTGGAAGTCTTTAAATTGAGTTTGGATGGCTGCCTAAAATATAAGCGCTAGCAGCAGAAGTTATAGAGTTATGTAGGAATTACGGGGTGAAATTCAATGGTCTGTGTTATGAAGGAAGTCAGAATAGGTTAGATGATCTCTTCTGGCACTAAAATCCATGAATGGTTTCTATTGCTCTGCTGCTTGGCTGGTATTCCTCTGCCCCTGCTCATAAGGTTTTATACCAGCGAAAGAACACATTAACTGCCAAAAGATTAATAGTCATAAATATTGTTCTATAGGATATTTAAAATTTTTTGCATGAGAGAGGGTGCTTGGATTGAATCCACAGATCTCTATATTATATCTCATTAATATGTACCAAGCACACAGCCCTTATATCTACTATATATATTTGAGAGAGTTTGTGTATCTGATGTCTATGAGTCCATTTGTTCAAGAACTCCTAAACGGTAAGAGCTAGAACCATCAAATTTGGTATGCAGCTTCCTCTTACCACATCTTAAAACAAGATTAGGAGTTTGGTCATGCCAGGACAAAGGGATGTGCATGAAATTTGATTGATTCTCATACAATGGAAAGTGGAAGGGTCTGGTAGGAGGGACAGTTATGCTGTAGAATGACCACAGGGGATGAGGATTGGAATAACTATAACCTCAGTGGGGCAGCAGGGGTGGAGAAGGGAACAGCTATCTACTAGATATTTCAGAGAGTTTGGCTGTTTTTGTGTCTGTGTGGCTCCCTGCACCCTTCCCCCACTGCAGCTACAATGGTCCTGAACACTTCTCACCTGTCTCCAACCTGCTGCAGTGAAAGAGGGCTGGAGTTGTCCTCTTTCCCTGGGGTACTCTCATCCTCAGTTCTACCCCAGAACAACAATTTAAATGAAGAAAAACAAAACGTATTTGAGTTAAGAACCCAAGCAACATGGGGTAAATCTTCTAGTACAATATATTCATATACCTTGTTACTCTCAAAGTATTAGCTGTGTTTATGGTGGATATCTGTTCTACAATTGGCATGAAACACAGTCTAACTACTCTGTGAAATTCCTAGCACAAACCCCACCATAAGTCAGTCAAGTCTATGAATTAAATTAACTACTCTCCATTTTGTGTCAGACAGTTATTCACTAGTGCTGTTTTCACAGAGTGTGTCAATTTATCTTCACAGTTCTCATTTAATTGCCAGAGCTCTGGCCAGGTGAGTTTGAAAAACTACCATGTAATATATTGTCAATTGTCAATCTCAGACTAGATTGTATAAACATTTTTTTCATATATTCACTAAGTGCATGGATTGAATTTACTTATGCTCCACTCTTAGCTATCTCTTTCACTGCAATCACTGTAAATCACAGTAACAATGTTGTATTTAAATGTGTTCCCAGTGTAAATAATGAATGACTGTAGAATGTTGTGCCTATGTAAAATGCCAAATTTTGTTACTATCAGCAAAAGATACAATCATCGATTTTGTGAATCAAAGATAACAACCATTTATATGAAGTTTTACATATTTATTTGTGTTTTGACATATTACTAATTTTGTTGAATAGCTTACAGTCTATTTTATCAATGTACTTCAATCAGTACATTCTTTAACTATAGCTATTTTCTTGTAATAGTTGGTTTTACTGTCTCTAATGTAGGAAGAGGTAAAGCCAATTGATATCTATCTGGATAGTTGCAAATATGTTGCTGAGTATTGGGTATACTTTTGCAATATTTCTCTTGACATAAGAGTCATTATATACTGATAATTTAAACACAGACTCCCAAAATATGTTCAAGTATTTTAAAATACATATAAAATGTATAATAAAATCTACAAACACATTTTTAATATACATTAATAAAGTTATTTATGTGTTGAATAATTAATATCCAAAATAACTTAGGAGAACAAAAACTAGTTTGTGAAACTGTTATAGATCCACTTCTTTTCTGTCAAGAAATGATGATATTTTTTCACTCTTACCTTTTAGTTTTGTAATCTTACAGTTCATGTCTCTTTTGAATCATTTAAATACCATTAGTTGGTCTTATTTTTAAGAAAGATTTTTAACATGTCACTCTGTCTAGTACTCTTTTTATAAAGATAAAATTTATTAGATATTTCTCTCATTTCTGTTCTAAAAGTTCTTGTAACGAGTTCAAGCATAATTTTTGTGTACATGAAATAATTCTTTTGTTTATTGTATAAGTAGTAAAATATTTGGGGTGACATTGTAAATTTAACACATTCAAATTGCCACAGTGCCTTAGATGTCTAAGTCCCATTGACTTTCTTTAATGAGACTTAGTTTCCTAAGTCAATTTTGAAAATATGTCTCTGGTTATTAAATCCTTTAGGTGCTCTTCAAAATGTTGAATATTGCTTTTCTTGCAGCTCACAGTGTCTGCATTAAGGAATTCATGTCATTCTACTGTGATTATTTATTAACATCATGAAATTGCCACACAGAAGAAATGAATGCATTTTCAAAGGTTAAAACAGTAATGATGTGATATGTATGGGTAACCTGCAGCCAGCTATCATCTCTGAAACACAGAAGAAATATTAAAAGTTCCACAGTATTTGGGCTTTAGGATACTGAACTCAACAACAAAAGTATCTGTGTACATTGGTCTGAAATTAATAACAGTGGGCCCTGATTGTCCCCCCTATAGTTCCTGTGTGTAGGGTAACCTCAACAAGGGCAGATAGTCAGCTACTTCTGTGATCCTCCCTGCCCCCATTAGCATTCTGCAGGGTTACTGTTCCCTGGCTGGAGGGAGGTGCAGTGTCTTACCACTATTATGACATACACACCAGTCACAAGGTAACGCAATGGAAAACAATAGAGTCATTAACTTGTGTTCAGGCTGCCTTGCATGCTTGAAGATCTTTTTAAAGCAGAAGTTGAGGCGTTGCTTGCCCCGTAATGAAGCAACAGTATGAGAACATCTTAACTCAATGTCTTTTTGAGGGAGTGTGGTCCTAACCAACTAAAATTCCTTTGCTGTCTGAGGGAGATGGGTCCCTGTCAAGAAGGTCTACTGCAAGCATCGAGGGCCAACAGCAGGGTCCAGGAATGTTATGGGCCAATGGCGGGCAGGCCCTAGCTAGGACACATTCCCCATATTGGTGTCTCAGTTTCTAAGGGATACAGATAGTTTGGGCCAAACTACATCCATCTGTTCTTGCAGGAACTCGAGCTGCCCCTGGGAGTTCATCAGTTAGCCTGCATGATTGGCATAGAAACTACGGGAAACCTCATGCAACTGGGTGAGGTGGGGGCTTCCTCCTATTGGTGTCTGGCTTGGAGGTGCTGGAGGGGGACCTGCCGGAGCCATTGTTTTCTTCTCCTGATCCCCACCCTAGCTATAGGATTAGCTTTGGTTGCTGCTGGTATAGTTTCTCAATTCCAATGGTGGCAGACCCCATCTCTGAGAAGCTATTCCTCCCCCGCATACCTGACTTGGGGTTTGGAGGTGTGTGTGGACTGATTAGACTGTTGCGGGCATAAAGCTTAGGAAAGAGCTGTAGAATTTGTTCTTAGTTATATAGAGAGGCCTCTCCACCCGATTGCATTGCCATTCTTATGGGTTTCCAGGCCAGTGACAGGAGGGCACAGATAAAAGTCAAAAGCCTATATAGCTCTGCCGATGTCACTTCTGCAAAGTGCCCTTTGTCTGTGTTAGTGCAAATACTGATGCCATCTTTATGCTCCTGTACATGAGTAGAATTAACTAATCTTGAAGGTGTGGAGAAAGAGATGGGCATTTGGGACATTAGATTTTCCAAGGTGCCAGGAAAATATACTGAGACTACATGAGCTGAGCCAACATATGACACCTGTGTGTGCAGGATTTTATTACACATTTTATTACACGCTGGACAAATGGCAAACAACAACAACCAAACATCACAGTTTTGCGGTTGTTGCTTCTTCATCGCAACTCTGTCTTCACGTAGCACAGCCTGCTTCTCTAAGGCACAGGCAGGCAAAAGCTGAGAAAAAGCAATCAAAGGTTGGAGTCACAAGGAACTTTTGGTGTGGTGATGCTGTGTGGCACCTAGACTAATCACTGTGATCCACACAGCCTATGTAAGCAGGACTGGCCTTGCCATGAGGCGAACTGAGGCGGCCGCCTCAGGTGCCAGATGGTAGGGGGTCGCCACTAGGACCCAGACTGTAGAAAATTGTGTCTGCTATTGGTGCATATGTGCATATGGGGGCATCATTTGAGCTCCCCGCCTCAGGTGCCAAAATTTTGTGGACCGGCACTGTAAGTAAGGTGCCTAGGATCCCTGGTCAACAAATGGGGAGTCTCAGCAGCTCCATGGCTAAGCTTAGCGGCTCCATGGCAAAGCCCTTTCCCCATCATGGAAGGACAGTGGCAGAGGCCAGGCTGGAGGAAGGCGCCTAGCCTTTCTTAGGATTCCTGGCTTTGGCTCCTCTTCTGGCAGTAGGCACCTATACTTCTGGTAAGAAGAGAGGGTAGAAGAAGACTGCCTTTGCTACTTCTTACCCCAGGTTGGAGTACTCACCTGGGATGTAGGAGACCTTCCCTCCCCCAATTCAAATACCACCTCTGCTCAAGGGGAGAAAAAGTTTGAAGAAGGTTCTGCCACGTTTCAGGTGAGTTCCTAAACCACTGAGATATGCCAGACTCTCATAGAATCATAGAACACTAGAGCTGGAAGGGACAAGAGGTCATTGAGTCCAGACCCCTGCCCTCACGGCAGGACCAAGCACTGTCTAGATGATTCCTGATAGATGTCTGACTCACGGAAGGTTCTCTCAGATGAAGATGTTCCATCGGTGATGATTAATGAAAGAGTTATGGAACCAAGAGGATCTCTCACCTTGCAGTTGAATGCTCTAATCATGAGCTACAGTTGCAGTGTCCAATCAGTTCTGAATCAGTAGCCACTATAGTGACTACTGCTATAGCGAACTAGCCACACTCAACTGGCCAAATAGCCACATGTGGCTAGCGTGTTGGACATCACAGAGCTAGAGCACCATTCTTCAACTTGTGCTCTCTTTCTTGCTCTTGCTCTGGCTCAATGGCTCTGTCATGATCATGAGGGTTAGCCAGCAGCCTGGGGACTAAGGGGTTAACTATGTCCCTTACCTAAGCCAGGTAGAGTTGGCCAATAGGAATGTAGGTAGGAATTTCAAACTGGGATAAAGGAATTTTTGGTTTTTCCCTCCTTTGACCTTGAGCGGTTTTCTCTCCAGCACAGTTTAGTACCTAGGTTGTTAGACTACCAGCCAGAAAACCTGGATTCT
This sequence comes from Pelodiscus sinensis, assembly GCF_049634645.1. Classification (NCBI taxonomy): domain Eukaryota; kingdom Metazoa; phylum Chordata; order Testudines; family Trionychidae; genus Pelodiscus; species Pelodiscus sinensis. Next base: position 213,840,762 of record NC_134711.1, read on the forward strand.
GCTCTTAGGTTTGCCACTGGATGGCTATGTGATCTTGTGGGAATCACTTAACTGAGCTGGGTGTCAATTTTCCTATCTGTAAAAATGGAGACACTGCAACTGTTTTTGCAATACCTGTGTGAAAAGTGCTGTGTAAGTTCTATTAGTAATCCTTATTATCATTGATTTGTGGAAAAATTAGATGTTGGTGTTCCAGTTTTTCAGATGAGCACTCCCCGACAGGTCTTGTTGTGAGCAAGGTTCAGCAAGCATGGAGGCAGGAAATGTTGAGGATATGGCAAGACGTACATTTTCTATTTTCGGTGTGCAATGTTGCTTAACAGTTGGTTCCGCTGGCAGCCCACACACTGCCAGCCTCCTGACCTCCTTTTGTTTTTAGCTGTCAGCTACTATTGTGACGTTCCCTCATGGAACACCCTATGTGCGATGCAATATGTCTGCTTTATAGTAACAGAGGGTATCTATCACCTGAGGGATTCCATTGCTGAAGAACTAAAAGCAAGATTGTCTGGGCTTTCTGAGCATTGCACCAACTACACAAGAGGAAGTCTTATGCAGCCTACAACTTACTGCTTAATCCTGCTCATGTTAGTATGGCACCAGATAAGGAAGGACGGGTCCTACAATTACTCAGCTGTAACCAAAGATATATTTTTAATCAAGATTATTATAGTATTAGAATAGTCACACTGTAATTAATTTATAGAGAACACATCCCTACAGTCTATGTGACTGCTATTAAAATATTGTTAATTCTGTCAAAGCCATCCCATTAGATAGCACGATATTGCCATAGGCTAAGAAGTGTTGAGTGCAGTAGTATTTGACTCTGCTATTTCCACAGAAATAACATATTTATGAAACATGTGGGGGGCCTTGGTCAACACAATATTATAACAGGCTTCCAGATTTGTTAATATAGGATTAGGTTGGCATTACTTCCACATTAAAGCCAACTGACTTCAAAGAATCAAAATCTGTATCATCATTAACTATCTTTTTTGGGGGGGGGGGAATGCTTTGCAATGTGACCTGAAGGTAAATAAAGTCAGCCACTGGGAGTCAGATTCAAAAAGGTGCTGAGGCATTATGTTGCAATGCCTCTTCTTACATGCATGAAACTCACTGGGAGTCACAAAGCCTGAGTTAGACCCCATACAGTGAACGAGGAGAGGCAGGTATGACACAGCTATAGGACAGTTGGGGCAGCACTGATGTCACAGTTTCAGTATAACCACACATGATTTCCCCCCTCCGTTTAAAGTATCCTGTTCCCAGCCATTGTCTCTCTGGAAGGAGGGGGGAAAGGGGTAGAGCCAGAGGTGACATGTGGGGTCAGGTCACCAACCAGAGTTTTTGTTTGGCTTCTCCTGATCATGCTCAAACAGACTGGGCATTGTTCAGGAACATCTGCTGAAGTCACTTCCTTCATTCTGCCTCCCCCCTCACTCTTGGCATGTACAGGCCATCTCTGGGTGAGGAACCTTCTCTCTGCCTTCTAACCAGGAATTAAGGCCACACAGCTGCCTTAAGGCATGTCTACCCTACAGAGTTATGTCAGCTTATGTTCGGTTGCTGACAGCTCAATGATGGTCACTCATAGGACAATGTGGCTCATGTCCCCACTACCCTCCTTCTGTTGGTGCTGTGTGTCCTCACCTGGAGTGCTTCCACCGACTGAAGAGGTACAGTGTAGGGACTGTAAGCCAGAGCCCCGGCTGTGAGTGGGCAGCCAGGGGCAGCCAGACTCTGGCTGCCCAGCTTTCTTGTCAATTTCACAGCTCTTCTATGGAGCCCTGAAATTGACAAGACAACCAGCAGTCAATGCAAGTAAGGCAGTGACTACACAGACACGGTGTCGCCCTACACTGACAGTAATGCTGTGCCTCTCATGGAGATGGAGTTATATCAGTATAGCCAGGCACTTACATTGGCAGAACAAGGCTGTAGTGCACACATTGATGTAATTAGGACAGTGTAAGCTGCCTTACATAAACTTAACTATGTAGTGAAGACCAGGCCTTATGCTGTGATACCCCCAGCAAGCAAGTCTGCTTAACAGCCAGTACCTGTTCATTGCGTTCTCTCTAAGGGCTATACCCATGTATTGCCAGTAGTTATCAGTAGCCACTTTCTACGCAACTTCATTTATTCTTATGGTTAAAAGGTTGCACAGAAACCATACATAAAAACAATAAAAGTCCATGTATACATGCTGAAAGTTTGCCACCCATCTTGGGGAGCCCTAATAGGCCAAAGTCTTTCCAACACTTCTGCAAGATTTGCCCCATCCCTGCACTTGCCCAGACAATCCTGTCTATTTGCCAGGTCAGAAAAAAGGCGCCACATTAATTTAAACCGATGTTTCTTAAACTGTGTTCCGATGTGCCATGAGGCAGTTGGAGGTTTGCCACAGAGAACAACAGAGTTCAAAATGGCCACCCTTACAGGGGCAGGTGACTTTTTTTTCCCCTCAATAACTTCCCTCCCACAAGCCTTTTTTTTGGGAAGGGGAGGAATCAATAACTCCCCCCCCCCCCTACACACACACACCTTTTTTGTTTGTTTGGTTTTGCTCTACAAAAAATCTTGGTGTTCCTTATTAAAAAAAATATTGTTTGGTGTTGCTCGGTCTTAAAAAGTTTAAGAAACACTGGGTTAAACTTACACTTTTTATTTTTTGTTGGGCTCTGGAAAACCCAGCTTCAATTTGTATAGGTCAGCCTCCCCCAAAAGTGGCATCTCTCTGGAAGTGATTCATCTTAATTATCCCAGCCTATTTCTAGTTCCAGTAGCATTGTTGGAGTTACACACATCACTAGCCCACATTGTTATGTAAACCATTCAGACATTCATCACCAAATGCTTCCCACCACTAATGTGTACAGTTGCAACATGTGTCACAGATGCAGAGAGTTTGAATTGGGTCTCCCACAGCCTGACTAAGTTTTCTAACCACTGGAATAAGTTATAAAATATACACTTCCTTCTCCTGAATTCTTAATGGGTCCTAAGTGGGTTAGGTGGTGGAATGCCTAGCTTCCCCTGGGTTGTGGGTTACACTGCACAGTTGGCATCTCATCAGTTAGTGAGAGGCAGCAGTGTGCATGGTCAGAGGCAAACATATAGGTACCTGAGGAATTTTTACAGTGAACATTCAGGCAAGGAGTTAATATACATGTCTACAAGGTCAAACAGCAGCCAAGCTGGGGTTTTGCAAATGCCAGTGGCATCTAAACATTGATTTAGGTGCCTAAGTCCATTTGTGAATCTGGCTCTGGTAGAACACCAGAGTAAGCAAGTTCCATGCTGAGGACCGCTTACAGCTAAGGCAGAGGGCTGTTAACTTAACTACTCAACTGATCTTCACTGTCTTCTCCATTAGAGAAGTTCTCTGAGGTAGCCAAGATCTAAACCATTTAGGACATTTACTATCTGTTGCATATAATTACATGTATTTCCCTTTTTGCCCCTCACAAGCAGGGGTTAGATTGGGCTAAGACTCACCAGGACAGTGACAAGGCCCAGATCCTCAACGTTATTTAGGTGCTTAACTCCCATAGGCACTAGGATCTATATTCCTTTGAGGGTTTGGGTCCAGATACTTTTTTCTGGTAGTTACTATCTCGTACTTGATGCATTTTGTAAAGTCTTTAGATCTTGTGTTTGCAATGATCACCTTCAGAATGGGACCCAAATGTAAGCCCATGCTCAGTCTGCGTTTAATTCCATGAGGAGTCTGAGAACAGCATGGACTGTTGCTCCATCTAAATTGGTTGGTAAGTCATTTATTTGTACCTCTGGACCCCTTTCTCCATTCATCTGAAGAAATGGGTTGTGCCCACAAAAGTTCATGACACTACCTACATTTTTTGTTAGTCTCTAAGGTGCAGCAGGACCATTCGTTGTTTTTTTATAAACTAACTTTAATTCTCCAGATGCAAGAATGGAAATGGAGAGAAGGAGGATGTGGGTTAGTTTTCTTTTTTTCTTAAGTTATTCACAGCTGGTTCTGTTCTTAACCACCTCCCCTTTCCAGCTAAGGTTGGATAGGAGCCATTTCCTTTCCTCACAACCTACTTTAAAAAAAATCTTCTGTGGTGTAACTGAATGGCATAATCACAACATGTAATAAGAGGCTTGTTAGTACAATGGGGAAATGGGGTACTATTTAGAATGCGGAACTTTCCACATTTGTAGATGGAGGGAGGATTGAATATGAGTTGAGTAAAGAATGTCTGTTAGTAAACAACATGGATTCGATTGCATACACAAATATTATAGGGTATCCAATAATGCGCAGGAAGGGAGTGCACAGATCCTGGCATTTGTCTTCTCTTAACCCACGCGTCTGTGTATTTGGTGTGGGAGTCTGAGGGCGTTCATGAGAGGATGGTGCAATGTGAAGGCTGTTATTTGTTACTCCTGCAATGATTCATGCATAGACAATGAGCTCTGGCTCACTCTATAGTTAATTCACTGGAGAGGAGGAGCACTGATCTCTTTTCAGGGCAGAGCACAGTAGACCCAGAAATGTGTATGGGCACCGCCACACCCCATCACTCCTGACTTTTGCTTATTACTGCTCATGTGTTGTGTCTGGGAATCACCTACACAACTCTAACCAACATTTGTGGAACACCATCCTTATTTACCCTTATTCTCCACATCATTCATGTGGCCTCCATCTGAATGATATAGGGGAGAGAAAGACAGAAATGTCTTCTCATTCTCTCCGTGATGTAGGACAGGTCTGAAGACAGAGGCCTAGGTGCCACTAGCCCAAAGCAAGTGGAAACAAAGCATTTTGTCTCTCCAGCACCATTGTTAAGTGAAAATAGGAGGCAGGAGTGAGTAGAGTTATAAGAATCTTCAATTCCTGCCCCACTTCTCCTGTACTCAGAAATGGGAGGCCATTTCACTTATATGGCATGCTATGGAACAGCGTTGTAGAAAAAGCCACTAAGCACAGCTTCCTTTGGCAGAATAATCTCCTGCACATTTTATTATACAACATGTATAGAGTATTGTAGCCATATCAGTGCCAGGAAGTTAGAGAGACAAGATGGGTGAGGTAATTTTTGTTTGTTTACCCAACTTCTGTTAGTGGGAGAGTGGAGCTTTTAAGCTTAGACATAGCTCTTCTTCCAGTCTGGGAAACATACTCAGAGTGCCATTGCTAAATTCAAGATGGAATAGACTGTATAGCATAAGTAGTTAACATACATTTTAAGGGACCATTCAAGATGAAGTGCCCTGTTAACAGCCCTCCTCTCATTGCAGGAGCTAGAGGGGAAAGAAAGTGAGGAGGAAAAAAGGCACCCCAGGAAGGGAAGGGGTTGTTAGTGGCTAATAGATTGTTGTAATAATCCATAAATACAATGTTTGATTCAGTCCATGGCTTTTAGTGTCTAGCAAAGTTATGAATTTAAACTCCCAGGCTCGTCTCTTGAAGCTGTTGTGCAGGATCCCTTTGAGAATGAGGCCGGAGAGGTCGGATGTAGCATGATTGTTCCCATGTTCCACAAGTAACGGGGTGTTTTTGTCTTTCATCATTTTTCAGTGTGAGTCCCCGCAGAGCACAACGATTGTCTGGTTTCACCCACATAGTTGTTATCGGGGCAGCTAGTGCCCTGGAAGAGGTACCAGATATCGTAATGGGCATGTGTGGGGCCCTGGACCCTGAACCATGTGTTGTGGGGAGTATTCATCATCGTAGCAGTGAAACTGCACTAAAGGTTTTGCACTTGTTCTGGTAGAGTCTGGTGCTGCATTGAGCTGAAGAGCTACAGTTTTATACGTGAATCCGATTTCATCTAACAATGATCCCAACAGCAGCAGCTTTACGATCAGCCAACCTCCTCCTCATAGGCCATGTACTACACTAACACAAGAAAATGGTCTCAGAGATATTTAAACCGACCTACAGGAGATGCTCTCAGCCTCCACTGACCTAACAACTGGAAGCTATGATTCTGTTCCATATTTGAGTGCATCTTATCTCTGTGAGTTGCAATGAGTGTTGGGTAAGGTGCATGTCATTGAGACAGCCTAGTTGGCACGTATTGATGGTTAAATGTAGGGCTGTCTAAAATACTTGTCTTTACCATACTGTACATTTAACACATTAAACTTTCTATAGAATGTCAGGCTTAAGTTATTTCCCATGCTTTGAAACCTTCTTCAATAAAATTTGAGATTCAGTGTCATACAGTTTACTTAGTATCGTACTAAGATTTTAAAGGGAGAGGTAGAGCTATACAATTTCTTGGAACAGTTTGTTGTAAGTCATGTCATTGCCTGTTGCTAATGCATTTTTTAGGCATTGCCAGAAATAACATTGGGAACGAGGATTAGTTGGCCACTCTAAGACAGAGCTGCTGCACAGCCTCTTCCTCAGCCGAAGGTACCTAGACTTCTTCAGAGTTTTCTCAAGAAATATTAAGATAATCACGTCCATTTTTTCATCCATAAGCCTCTGATGGGCCATGTAAAATGCGGTCTTAAAGTTACCATTTGTTATGTACTTGTTAGTCAGCACAAATATGGTTTTCCTGCTTAGTTGTATGCTCTGGGAAAGGTTGTCCAAAACTGGCTGCCCTGGCAACCAATCTCTTTCTTCCAAACACAAATTGAATTGTTTATCGTTTTGGTGTTCCAGATTTTCAACTAATTCTTTCAAGACCCATTCAGCTACAGCTGGGTCTTTGTTATCATAGGAAATAAAAGCATCATAGCACATTTCTGGTGAACGTAAACGCCGATAGCCTCTGAACTTGGCAGTGCAGAAATGGTAACTGTACCACACATCCCAGAAATAGAGGTGACTTGTTACTGTGAACACCATCAGACACAGGATGGCCGATGCGGACACGGAGTACAGGATCACATGGGAGGAGTCCAATTCGCAGGTATACAGATCCAAGAAAATCACACTCTTACCTTTATGTGCTCCTGGCCCTGCACAGGTCACATCAGTGGCCAGCAGAGGAATCGTAACCTCAGTCTGGTTGATCCACCAAACAAACCACACAGCATCACAAATGCACTTGAAAGGGTTGCCATTTAAAAGTAACCTCTCCAGATGGCCGATGATATTCTCTGGGAAGCTAGATTTCTTAATGATTTGGATTTTGTTGGAGCTGAGGTCCAAGTATTTTAACTGGAAAGCATCTCTAAGAAAGTACTTAGTCAGCCGGCGGATCCTATTGTTTTGTAGTATCAGTTTGTTGAGGGTTGCTGAGCAATTGGAAAGCACCCGTGGGACGGTACTCAGAAAGTTGTTGCTAAGATCCAAGGTTTCCAAATGCTCCAAAAAGTGGAGTTTCCCCCAGTTGAAAGACATCAGCTTGTTGTTGGTTAAGATGAGTATCTTGAGCCTTGGAGGCATACCTTCAAAGACACCAGGAGGCAAAAAACTCAGAGAGTTGTAGGAAATGTCCAGTTGCACTAGGTTGGTTAGATTCTTGAAAAATGACAAGTATCTAGTATCCCCATCCCTCCATAACACATCTAAGTGATTTCCTTTGAATTCCAAAGTCTGAAGAGAATGACTTTCCATCCCTGGGTTAGTAGAGGTAGAAATTTCATTCCCGTTCATCATCAGCTTCTTCAGAAAGGTCAAATTCTTTGTAAAATCAAGCATGTGCGTAATACCTTCTGCCAGAAAATAATGTTTGTTATCACTCAGGTCTAGAATTTCCAAATGTTTCAGTTCCTGGAAGGCAGTTGAATATAGCAAATCAATCCGGTTGTTAGAAAAATCAAGATATTTCAGTCCAGACAGAGGTTGGAACTCACTTCCATTCAAAGTCTGGCTAATAGCATTACCTGACAAGTTGAGGCATTTGAGGAAATTGAGGTGCAGGAAATCAAAGGGGTTGATAAAGAATATGTTATTTCTGCTTAAATCCAGAGTTTCCCCATAACCGAGGCACTCCTCATTGACAAAAGGTTCGAAGGACTCAGACTCTTTGTCTTTAGACTTACAGCTTCGTCCATACTCATCATATCTGAAATAATGCATGTTCTGCAGCATTTGGCTTTTGTAGTGGTCTGCTGAAGCTGTGGGGACAGAACAAAAACCATGATAATTGAATTCACCTGAAGAAGGAGATATTTTATTTACTGAGAGGTCTATGATTTTTAGAGCTGGGAATTTTTTAAATATATTTAGGTTAGCAACTTTGATAAAATTAGTTCCTAGGTCCAAAACTGTCAAATTTCTAAGATGAAGTAATGGATTTAGGTGTTCTTGATTTAATTCTCTGAAGACATAACCCTTAATCCTCAGGATTTCCAGGTGTGTAAGAGATGAAAATGCTTTAGACAGGTTCAAAAATGAAGAATAGACCTGAAGTTCAAAATTAAAGGACAGATCCAGCTCCACAAGGTTGGGGATAAAGTTCAAAAAATGAGCTTCTCCAATTTCTTTGGCCAGGAAATTCTGAGAAAGGTCAAGCATTTTGAGATTCTTGGTGTTCTTAAACCAGCTACTGGGTACAGTTTGGAGGGAGTTACTGTGAAGGCGCAGAGTTTTTAATTGTTTTAAGGCATCAAAGGCCTTGTGATGGATCCAAATTGGGGCTTTATTTGGGCATGGAGTACATGGAAATGGGGCATTGTAACAACGAGGGCAATTGCCACTTAAATCAAGAATTTCCAAATTGTAAAGGTGATTTAAATCCTCCTCCTGAACTTTTTGAATCACATTATTGTAAAGGTACAGTTCCTTTAAACTGGATGACAAATTGTGTGGAATGTGAGTTAAATTATTGGCTTTCAGGGACAATACTGTTAACTTTCTTAAGTCCTGGAAGGCTGCTGCTTCAATTCCAAATGAAACATTGCATGGATTACGGTAATAGCAGTTCTGTCCAAGGTACAACATTTCTATGTTTCCAAGTTCTGACAAATTCTCTTTTGTGATGGAAAAAATGCTGTTTGCTTCAAGGCTCAGCAGGCGTAGATTAGGAGGAAGGCCCCGAGGTATTTCTGATAGTTGGTTTCCATCCAAGTACAATGACTCTAACTTTGTGAGAGTGGCAAAACTGCTGTTCTGGACTTGCAGTGGCTTGATGCACACACGGTCCTTTGGTCCCAGTCGAACAGGCACACAGTTGCACCTAAAATCAATCTCCACAAGACTCTCAAGATGGACAAAGGATGTTGGGTAAATATTTGGAATATGGTTAATAGTGAGAGTCAGATTGGTGGTGTTAAGAGGAATCCCGTGTGGGAGTTCAGTGAGGTGACGATCGCTGCAGTCCACTATCACGTTGTTTTTTGAAGCTTCTACTTTCACATCACAGGGTAAACTTTTAGGAAACCATCTAGCAGACAGCAGCTTGGAGAACAGGAAGAGCAAGAGGAAGTGCAATCTGTTTGAGGGCCATGTGAGAAAAGCCTGAAAAGAAGGAAAGAAATACACATGGATTTAGCACAGCTGCAATATATAGGGACAATTATTTTTCTCTTTTAGCTATTAAATATTGGATCCCAAAATTTTCTATTCAAAAAGCACTAAAGATAATTAGAGAACATACACAAAAGTGATGTGAAAATAAAATTGAATGAAAATGCCTGGGAATTCACTTGGGTTAATCTCCATTTCCATGCAAAGGTACATTATACTCATGTAGGTCCAGAGACTTAGTAGGCGGCAAATCACATCACTGCATGCAAGCCAGCTGTGCAGTAACTGGCCATTTGTACAGCTTACCACACATTCAAGGCTTTGTTCTACTGCTGCACACTACTGAGCTTTCAGTGTGTGGTAGCAGGATCGGGGCTGGCCTTAAGGAAAATGGTTTCCTGAGCAAACTTGCATTTTGGTGCCCCTGTCCCCTTCCCCACCCTGGGCATGATGCCCCCTCATTTCCCTTGGAAACTGCTCGGTCCCTTGCTCCCTTGAGTGCTGGTCTATTGTCTCCCCCCTCCTCCCTCTTGCAAAGGGAGTTGTCACGGTCCTTCTTGACCAAGCCCTTCCTTTAAGAGCTACATGGAGAATGGATTATTTTAGATTAAATATCTTTCCCCAGATATGACACACAGAAGTCAGGCTGCTGTTTTTGAATGGCATCAGACTGTGGAATGAAACAGTGGGTTAAAAAAACCCGGGTGGGACACTTGCCCTTCAGTTTCCCTGGGCACTGCTCTGCTGTCTAGAGGGGGATGGGAATTGCAGGTGTGACTCACTGAGACTGACTGCAGCCCATCAGTCTGAGTCTGAGAAGGAGTGTGATGAAGTGACACTTTTTGCCCAGGAAGCCCAACAAAGGAGGAAGCAGGGCTGCCTGCAGACAGGGAACAGGCTGCAGAGGATGTGGGTTTATTCTGAGGGTACGTCTAAACTACATGTCTCTGTCGGCAGAGGCATGTAGATTTGTTTTTTTGGCAAAGGCAAATGAAGCCGCGATTTAAATGATCGTGGCTTCATTTACATTTACATGGCTGCCGCGCTGAGCCGACAAACAGCTGATCAGCGCGATAGTCTGGACGTTCCCCCTGTCGACATCAAAGCCCTTTGTCGGCAGCCCCGGTAAACCTCATTCCACGAGGAATAACAGGGCTGCCGACAAAGGGCTTTGATGTCAGCAGGGGAACGTCCAGGCTAGCGCGCGAGCCGACAAACAGCTGATCAGCTGTTTGTCGGCTCAGCGCGGCAGCCATGTAAATGTAAATGAAGCCGCGATCATTTAAATCGTGGCTTCATTTGCCTTTGCCTATCTGTCTAATCTACATGCCTCTGCCGACAGAGGCATGTAGTCTAGACACAGCCTGAGAGGGCTCGGAGCTGGATGGAGGAACAGGGCCCAGAGCCCCTTCTCCCCCAGATGGGTTCTACTGGCTGCTCCTGGTTCCTGTGTTAACAACAGGGCTAGTCACAGCTGTATCCCTGCAAACCAAGAAACCTTCTGATCTACCTGCTGGCTGAGAGTCACATCTGGCTCGCCAGGGCCCAGTGGCTCCCTGCACCTTGGCAATGCCAAGTCTTTTTATAAACCAGAGCAGCAGGGGTGAAGCATTACAGAAGGGGATGGGGCAGAGTCTATATTCCCACTGAGTTCCTGCTGAGTTTAAGGACCTCACTGAAATTGCAGATCACAACAATCACACCTTATCTTCAGATTGTAACATTAGGAACCTGAGTGACTTCCAGAGCATGAAGAAGGTTTGCAGGTTAAGATGGGAGCAAAGAAAATATCCTTATTCTTAATCTTGACGCAAAAACAACACAGTGCCCAACAAACAGCTTTGACAAAGCTCTCTGCCCTGAGAAACTTCAGCATACTGTTAAGTACAACGTGTGGTGAAAGCAAAACAAAACCTGAGGTTGTGGGTAGTGATCACGAGTTGAATGAAAGGTATGTGTTTCAGCCAGCCAGCCAGACACCATCCGCTGTGACCCATTCCCTCTCCCTTTAGTAGGGGGCACATGGGAGAGCTGATTTCAGTAACACTCACTATCTCCTATGCACCCACCCACCTGTCTCACATTGGGGGAGCAGCAGCAGCAGCAGCAGCAGCCCCCCCACCAAACCCCCAAAAAGTAAACAAAACTTCTGAGCCAGCCAGGGAATCAGAAGGACCGGACCAACTGCTGAGGGGGGGCACAATTTAAAGGTCCCCCCCAACAACTCAAGTGTCATACTCCCCTCCCCAGCTAGTAGCCGAGCCCTCCCCCTCAGTTCCCATATGGAGCTCCTGTGGGGGAGAGGGGAAGAAAGGGAGGATGTGGACCCCAACCTGCTCCACACTAACACACATCCTGCTCCAAATCCCAGCCAGAACACAGAGAGAAGCTGCACACACACACACTGCTTCAATCCCCAGCAAACTCAGCAGCCCACTCCAAGCCTCTTCCAGCACAGCCTGCCCCAACCTCTAGTCACATGGCTTCTATAGGGAGCCCTCTATCCCAGGGAGAAAGGGGAGCCCCTCTGGCACCCACCCTTTGGCTGCTCCCACCAGAGCAAAGGATTTACCTGAGACAGTGAGTGCCTCTGTCCTCCCAAATCCTGGCTGAACTGGCTGCGGTGCTTCCCTTCCTGCTTAGCTAGCTGGCCCCAGGTAAGGTCACTTGATGCTATTCATATGCACCCCCATCAGCACATTGCCCTGGGCAGCTGCCCTTCTCACCCAGGTCTAGGGCCAGCAGTGAGCAGGATCCACTCAACAATCTTTGTGTGCAGAAGGTTAGTGCACTACGTAGTCAGACCCTGGCTTGCCATACACTAAAGTCTCCATGTACTCAAATGGCAAATTTTCAAAACGACTAGTGACTTGGGCATCTAACTCGCAACATGTTAAAGGGGCCTGTTTTTCAGCAGGTAGGTGCTCAGCAACCTTTACATCAAACCTATACTATACTATACTATTGAACAAAATCATTATCTACTTTTGAAAATTCAGATCTGTAATTTAAGGCGTTGCTATAAAAATAATAGGTTAAAAAGGATCCAGCAAAGTTATAATTGTAAGTTGGCTGTGTGCCTTTAACAAATAATCATAGCTAAATAAGAAAGTCCAAACCCACAGTCATTTCAAGTCAGAGAATCTCCTAAAGTGAGCTCTGTTTTCACACCTGCCATTGTGATTTTGGCTACTCTTTTCATGTATAGTTGTATGGGGGGAAGGGGAGAAGAATGGGTAAATAACCTTTCTCAATAGATATTTCCTTCTTTTATGTTCTGTCACTGTTTTTTGGTTCAAGTAAAATTCTCTGCTGAAGTTGTCAATCACTTGAATTTCAATACAATTATAACCCTATTTACTGTGTTATTTTGAGACTAGTTTTTATCTGGAATTTTTTTAATTGATCAATACATTCCATGAACATTTTAAAAAATATTAAGAATTAAAATTTCTCCCTCATTACTTTGATGCATAAGAAATGGAGAACAAAACATTACACATAGCGCTTTTTAATGAATCATAATTGATTACTCAAGGGAATGTCTTGAGTAAATGTGGATGCTCAATTAAGCAGCTAATTACACTGAAAATCAGATGCTTAAACAGCTGCCACTAAGTATGTCCAAGTGTTTCTTCATTACTGTTTGAGCATGTGAACATCTTTTTGTTATTACAAGCCACCTGTTAGACTGAAAGTCTGTGAAAGTGCTGTTGTATACTAATTCAGACACAATTGGTAACACAGACATTTTAACTATTTAGGTCTTCATATTATATATGATATGCCCACTAAGTTGTTTCCCTGCTGCTCCCCTGCCCTGGTCATTTTGTATTTCTTTATTACCTAAAAGAGCCCCAGATATATACAAAGGAGTTGACAAGAATTTAAAGGAGACCAACAACAAGAAACAGATGGTTCAGAGCTCATATGACACTGCATTTCTGTTCTGAGATCAACAGTTGGTTTAAGAACTTCAGGAGATTTATTCTATCAATTTTCCAATATAAAGCTTCAGTACAAAAGTATGAACATAAAAAGTCATTTACCTGATCTACATAATGTCCTAGGAGTTTTATGTCAATGAGACAAATTTCATTTATTTTTACATAAGGTTAAGATCAGTTATCTAATTGCTCAACCTTTCCCATACCGTGACTCCATTTGACAATATAAAATAAATTTTTAAAAAAGCAAGCCAGAATCCTCCCACACTTACATCTAGCTACAGAGTAAGAGAAATTGGTTGCAACCCCCAGGCTGAGAACTCATGATTTAGATGAGAACAATGAATAATGGAATAATAAGGGTAGACAAATGGTAATCTGCAGAGGAGCAATTTTAAAAAATCACCCACACACCAACTCAATATTTTTCATTAATAAACAATGGAGATGGTGAAGGAAGAAGAAAAAAGGAGATGGAGGGAGGGTAGAAATAATTTTTAAAAATTAACTAGAAAATAGAAAGACTTTGAACAAGATTAAATTTTTTTAAAAAGTTGCAAGAGAAAAATTTCAATAATCCTATGTATCACTTCATTTTAAGGAGTTCCTTTAATAAATTCAACATAACCATTGGTAACTTTCATAAGGGATGAGTAAATGCATAAATGATATTTATTAGAATAATGAAAATTGCTACCAAAAAGGGTGAGCTACAAACAGCTGCTCCTCTACTGACAGCAGGGTCTTCTCCAGAACTATGGACAGGACACTTGAGGCTATGCCCAATCATGAGAGCTAGTAGAGATGCTCACAGTCTGTAACACAGGGTTGCTAAGCAAGTAGTGCCTCGGGCTCAGTACTGCCTCTTTAAAATTTTAGGGTGTGTCTGCCACAGAGGTCACTCATTGTGTGGGAGTTTCTCCACAAACACTATTACAGGGGAAGATGTCTAATGACAACCCATAATGGGTTGCATATCATGATGCCATCTATGGCTATGTCTACACTGGTGGCTTCTTGCGCAAGAACATCTTGCGCAAGGGTTCTTGTGCAAGAAGTCTTGCGCAAGAAAACGTCCACACTGCCATGTGCAAGCTGTGCTTTTGCGCAAGAGCGCCCATGGCTGTGTGGATGCTCTCTTGAGCAAGAAAGCTCTGATGGCCATTTTAGCCATAGGGCTTTCTTGTGCAAGAAATCCCTGCCGAAGCATCCACACTGCCTTCTTGTGCAAGAGCTCCTGCGCAAGAGGGCTTACACCTGATAAAAAAGAGCATAGCTCTTGCGCAAGAAGCCCTCTCTTACCACGCCGTACTGTAAATTTCCTTGCGCAAGAGCGGGCGGGCAGTGTGGACACTCTGCAGATTCTTGCGCAAGAAGCTGCGAATGTAGACATAAAGACTAACAAAACATTTAGGCTAAGTACTACTAGACTTTTTGTTCTTTGCTATTTGATGGTCTTTATCTGCCACTTTTGACTATCCAGTCTTAGGTACTTTTCCGTTAAAAGCATTTTCGGAACAGAGCATCTAGATTGGCACGGACGCTTTTCCACAAAAGCACTTTTTGCGGAAAAGCGTCCGTGCCAATCTAGACGCGCTTTTCCGCAAAAAAGACCCGATTGCCATTTTCGCGATCGGGGCTTTTTTGCGGGAAACAAATCTGAGCTGTCTACACTGGCCCTTTTGCGCAAAAGGTTTGCGCAAAAGGGACTTTTGCCTGAACGGGAGCAGAATAGTATTTCCGCAAGAAGCACTGATTTTTTACAGTAGGAAGTCAGTGCTTTTGTGGAAATTCAAGCGGCCAGTGTAGACAGCTGGCAAGTTTTTCTGGAAAAGCGGCTGATTTTCTGGAAAAACTGGCCAGTCTAGACACAGCCATTGACTATTTGTGTTTCCTTACAATCCAAATGGCTTCCCCCTTCATATTTTTTACCCACTTCCTCTTCTTGTTCCTCCTCCCTATTTTTCCTCTTCCACCTTACCCCCCTTCCCTATTTATTTTGGTCCCGGACATCCAACACTCTGAAGAAGTGGGCTATGCCCACGGAAGCTCATGATACCATATATGTTTTGTTAGTCTTTAAAGTGCTACCAAACTATTTGTTGTTTTTTAAGTTTATCCTGTACAGACTAACTCAGCTACCCCCTGAAGCTTCAGAACCCATAGTGAGTAGCTCAAAGTCTCCTGGGAGTGGGAGTGGTGTATTTCAAGGAGATTAGCTGCCAGAGAGGTACCATCACATCTCAAGATGAAGAGAAAAACAGGACATATGGATGCCGGTTCTTCCCCATTCCCTAATAAAGACTAATGTATGTTTGTTGACATTGAACTTTCAAGTCAAATTCAGGTTTGTAAAATCTTGCTGTAACAGAAATGCTGTTGGAGTCTGTGGTCACTGTGGACAACATAAACATTTTATTCAACCCTGTGCTTTGACACTTCTCAGAGTCCTGAGAGAAGAAGGGGGGTGTGTTGTGATTAATGTATTGGGTTGTGACTTAACTTAGCTGATTTTGGGTTTGATGGTGGGTGCGCAGGCCCACTGACAGGGGTAGCAAAGAGGGCAGTTGCCCAGAAATTTTGCAGCAGCTGGAGACCAGTTCCATTTAAATTGCCACTGAGCACTGTGCTGGGTGGTCTGTGTGACTCCGGGGATGGGGAGTGGAGTGCACAGTGCTCTGGATGGTGCAGAGGGCTAGCTGGCCTCACCTCCACCCTTTCTGCCTCAGACCCTGTCCCTTCTGGGACTGTGGCACCACCCCATCACCACCCCAAGAGCCTGTGCAAGCTGAGGGCTCCCTATAGGTACTTTTGAAGAAGCATATATGTAAGTTGAGGGAGGCTTTGTCATCTTGGGGGAGATTATTTTCTGCATATGTATACATTTTTTTCATATTCTAGTTATTGAATGTGTCGCTCTTTGGTATCTTAACAATTTAATCATTATTAAGATAGTAATGCTAATGCACTACATATTACGTTATGAATGACAGCATATGAAAATCATTGCACTTCAAGCTGTCTTCACTAACATCCCACTTAAAAACATTATGTCTCACCAGAGCTTTCTGGACCAAATTCTAAGACACAGTGTGACTTGTGAGGGTCTACACTGGCACCAATGATGCCATGATGCTGGGCTCACATGTAGAAATGACTTTGCCTAGTACTTTGCCCTGAGGCCTCACCCCTAATTATTTTTATTTAATTATTTGTCCACATCACAGACTGCTAAAATACAAACAAGAATAGTGTCTTTCCAAGTTCTTTGTAAAAAGAAAATGGAATTAACAATAATAATTTGTCAAAGTTTTCAGAATAAGAAAAACTGAAATTAAAAAGAGAAGCTACAGCCGGCATGTTGAATTTGCATGTTGTATTTGCAGTTGTTTTCTGCATGGCCAGTTTGTTGCTATTGTTGGAATCACAAAAAGTGCCTCTTTCTGCCTGATTAACATTTGATGAAGGGATCTACACTCTAGGAGCAAATGCCAGCATTTTATAGTATGCATTTTTATAATTTGACTTTGTGGTTGTCCATGATAATGTAAGGACCATTTATCACTTACATAAACACTATCAAATCCCATCTGCCTTATATTATTCATCAAATACTCAGAAACAATGTGCCGGAGATATTTTCTAAATGGATTTTAATTTCATACAGATTTTAAAGGCAAACTATAATTGAAGCATAGAAGGACAATAGCAATCCAAGGGATTGAAACATTCTGGAAGATATTTTTTAACATAGTACACAGTACTAAACTTGCTATAAATAGTAGGAGCAAATGTTATCTGTCCCCTGATTGGGGTTATTACACAATGCCAACTATAGTCATTATGACAAATTATGAAATTGGTGCTGGGAAGGGAAGGGAAGAGAAGAGGATACAGTCTGAAAAATCCCACTCTCACCCCACGTTGCAGTTCCCGTCCCACAGAGTTCTAAGAACATGCTTTGAATGGAAGCTGAACCTACCATTTTCTGTGTTCTTCCAAGAATTAGAGGTGATTTTCCCCTGGCGAAAACTGCAAATCAAATAGAGACCTAACAGTTTGAAAGAGCTGCTCACTGCTTCAACTCAGGTACAGAAGAAAGCCCAAAATGGCATAACTCACTGAGACAATAGAATAATGGTAGGATACTATTGTTTCTTCAGTCAAGATGAAACTTGAGAAATCAATAACATGTGAAACAGCTGCTGCTACTCACTTCCTCAAAGCTATATATTTAAATTAAACCTTTGAGACCTCATTTATTCCAGTCCACGCTCTACTACCTCATAAATATAGCACAGGATTTTACCTATATTATTTACCCCTTTCCCTAGAGTCCCACATTTGCACATGAAGAAGTCACAGATTTTTTATAGCAATTCACTATCAAGTTTCCCATGGTCCCGTATAACTTCCTTTTCCAATGGTCTACTTTATTTAAACACAGTCTCTCACTTTCTCATACCTTCAGGGGGTGATTGGCTATTCTACACCAAGAATCTCCTGAGAAGCCCAGCTGAGGAGCTATAGGTGACCACAGTGGGTGCACAATTCCAGAATACCTCAGAAGGGAAATTTACACAAAAACCCTAACTGGGTAGGGAGAAGAAGGTTGCTAGAAAGGAAAAACATCTATACAGATGACCCAGATAAGCAGAAGTTCAACTTCCTCCTCCTAAGATGGCAATGTTGTTAGAAGCAACATGAACAGAGAGCAGGAGCGGCTCTAGACAAGCTGCCAGCAACTGGCGCCCTAGGTGAAACGCGCGATCAGCGCCCCTGCCTCCAAAACCCTCAACGGCAGTTTATCTTGACTCCCTAGGCGACTGCCTAGGTTGCCTGTATTGACGGGCCGCCACTGACAGAGAAGGGATCCTGACATTAAAATAGTTTAGAACTAGAAATTTAATTATGATTATTTAGGGTTAAATCTCTGCTATAAAAATCAAGGACTGGGCCGCTTTTTGAACACCAATGTACCTGAAGTTGTATAATACAGGCAGTCCCCGGGTTACGTACAAGATAGGGACTGTACGTTTGTTCTTAAGTTGAATCTGTATGTAAGTCGGAACTGGCATCCAGATTCAGCTGCTGCTGAAACTGACCAGCGGCTGACTACAGGAAGCCCGAGGCAGAGTTGCTCTGCCCCGGGCTTCCTGGAATCAGCCGCTGATCAGTTTCAACAGGCTGAATCTGGACGCCAGTTCTTACATACAGATTCAACTTAAGAACCGCAGGCGTCCCCGAGTCAGCTGCTGCTGAAACTGATCAGCGGCTGATTCCAGGAAGCCCGGGGCAGAGCAACTCTGCCTTGGGCTTCCTGTAGTCAGCACTGGTCAGTTTCAGCAGCGGCTGACTTGGGGACGCCTGGGGCAGAGCAGCTTGGGTGCTGCTGGGTTGGTCCCGTAGCGCCCAGAGCGGCGCTACGGGACCAACCAGCAGCGCCCCAGCTGATGTACCACAGGCGTCCGGAGAAAAGCCATGGAGCACGGGGGCAGCGGGACAGCCCAGACGCTCCGCGGCTTTGCTCCCCGTCTCCCTGGTCTGCTGATCTCCAGCAGACCAGGGAGACGGGGAGCAAAGCGGAGCAAATCCGCAGAGCACGCCAGCAGCGGGACAGCCCAGACGCGCCGCGGCTGTCCCGCTGCCGGTGTGCTCCGCGGCTTTGCTCCGCTTTGCTCCCCATCTCCCTGGTCTGTTGGTCTCCAGCAGACCAGAGAAACGGGGAGCAAAGCCGTGGAGCACGTGGGCAGCGGACAGCCTAGACACGCGCGGCTGTCCCACTGCCGGCGTGTTCCTCAGCTTTGCTCCCCGTCTCCCTGGTCTGCTGGAGACCAACAGACCAGGGAGACGGGGAGCAAAGCGGAGCAAAGCCGCGGAGCTCGCGGGCAGCGGACAGCCCAGAAACGCCGCGGCTGTCCCGCTGCCGGCGTTCTTAGAGGTTTTTCTTCCCATCTCCCTGGTCTGCTGGTCTCCAGCAGACCAGGGAGACAGGCAGCAAACCCCATTCGTAACTGCAGATCCGACATAAGTCGGATCCGCGTAACTCGGGGACTGCCTGTAAGTAGACAATGTTCCCTAGCCTTAGAGGCTTATAATTTAATACAAAGTTAACATTAATCACTCAAAATAGACTGGTTCACATCTGGGGATTATTTTGGATTTTTAACTTTTTGCCTTGGTGGATGAACTCTGAAAGACTTTGTGTATAAGAAATATATTTTAAGGCTGGGGGCATTGAAGGAAGGTAACTAAGATGAGGGACTTTATACTTACACTAGTGCAAGCACCTAGCGTAGCTTCTGTTAGGATACTAATATGGCCCCCATTATCATGTATCTGAGCACTTTTAATGAATTTAAACTCACACCATTTTACAATAGCGGGGGAATGGTCCCACTATTGTGAGGAACTTTCCAGTCTTCTGCACTGCCTCAGTGAAATGGGCTAGTGAAAGGATCTGATTCCCTGCTCCCACTTCCTTTACCATAGGCCTTCTTGACCTCAAGCCCTCCCTTTCATTTCCCTGTGTGGCAGAGCCCTTGCAACCCCAACAAGGCTGGGCCCAGGATTCCTGGGAACTTGCCTCCTAACCTTGTTTTGGTCAGCTAGGGCAGGGGCTAGGACGTCCCTACTCTGGCTTGTTCTCTTCACATTAAATGCTTCCCTGACCCATTGATGGTTACATACAGTTCAAAGCAAATACCATTTATTAGGCATCAAATTTTAAAAAGAATAAGGAAAAATGGAAAAAGTTACGGAAAACACGGCACTCCACTCTGTGGCACAGAGACCTCACCAGCAGTGTCTCTGAAATGTCAGGACAGCTCACAGTCTGTTCTGTGTAGGTGCCAGGCCAACTCCTCAGGTCCTGGCTGTGCTGCAGGTCAGACACTTGCTCCATCCCCAGCTCCACTTTCTGCTGTGCTGTCTCCAGTTCCCGGGCTGATTCTCTGGCTCCTCTGGCTCTGTGGCTGCCGCCCCACTTCCAGCATGGATCTGATGCTGGGCTGTGTCTCAGAGTCTCTGGCTGGCATGGCTCCCCTCCCTAGCTTAGTTCAGGCACCATGCTGTCTCCTTAACTCAGCCCCACTCAGTCTGACCCAGGCAAAAACCCAGCTCAACAAAGGAGCACCAAGGACAGAACTGTTCCCCAGACTCCTCACTCTCTCATTGGCCTGCCCACTCTGTCAATCGGGCTCACCCCCTGGAGAGCTGACCTCTTCCTATTGATCCTGAGGGCTCTCAGTCTCAGGATCCTGATCTCTCAAACACCCTTTCCCCTTCCTTTTGATACTAGCAGCTAACCAACCAATCCCACCTCTGAATTTTAGTAAGGGGCCAACAGTCCCCTTACATATGATTGAGAACTGAGGCATAGAGAGACTAAGGCCTACATCATTAAAGGGGTAAATCAATAGGAGTTAGAAGCCGAAATACTTTTGAGAATCTGAGTCCATGGTCACTCAAGAAGTCTGTGGCAGTTCAGGGAATTAAACTGTGGTTGTCTCCCATTCAAGACTAGCACCCTAACTACTCACCTCTGTAGTGTCCTCCAGGTGGCTCTGCATGTAAAAGGTGGGCAGGCAGCGTGTCTCAGGCCCAGCTCATGCCAGGTGCAGGACCAAACCCTGATGTGACTCTGCAATTTAAAACATAGTAGAAGCTGGGAAGCAGGCTCCCCAATTCCTACTGCATTTTAAATTGCAGAGTTGCAGCAGGGTTTGGTCCCAGTGCAAGCCGGGACTGAGCCAGCTGCCTTCCCCTATTAAATAATTGAGTAGTCAATAAAAATTCTATCAACCACTCAATTAGTAAAATAGCCGCATTTTAAATCCATAATGTGATTATAATAGTCTTTGTACAATGACTGTCTTGTGAGGTATCATTTGAAAATGTATAATGTGCTGATCATATCATAGTAAAATCCATGTAGCAACATTATGGATAAAGTGACAGAAGTGTGTTTCCCAGATAAGTCTGGGGTGTGGCTAAACAATTTTTCAAAGATAAAGGAAAAGCTGATGCCCCAGGTAGGTGTCAACAAAGCTGCTAGGCCTTCATCTGTCGAGTGGTCATTCTGTGGCAAGAAAGGGTGGCAGGGACAAAGAGCTGCATTTTAATAAAGAAACATGAGGTCTCTTTCTTTCATCAGACCCTGGTCTCTTCATTCTCACCTGGAAATGCCCTTGAAAGAGAGACTGAAACTATACCAAGGAGCAAACACATGGCCCCCTCCCTAGCCCACCTCATTCAAGACGACAAAGAAAACAGTCATTGGACTCTGAGGGAGAGGTCCTGACCTGAAGAGTTTGGTCAGGAATGCAGTTGGACACATACCCTGAGAAACTTTGCTTTACATCTAATATTCTTTGTTAAACTGGGCACTAGAAAACTTTATCTTAAAAAAAAAAACACAACAAGGAGTCCAGTGACACTTTAAAGATTAACACATTTATTAGGCTTTTAGGGCATAAGCTTTCGTGAGCAGCAACTCAGTTCCTCAGATGTGGACGAAAAAAGAAAACGGAAAAGGAAGGGATGCAGAGATGGGAATGTGATGTCAGTGCCAATTAAATCAGAGTGGATGTGGCTCATCTCCAACCGTGATGAGAAGGTGAGAGTACTTGAATGGGAAATTACCTACTGTAATGCGAGAACCATTACATTTGTCTGTTTAAAACTTATTTCAGTGTGTCACATTTGGATTCCAGCTCAGCAGTTTCCCCTGATAATGGCAACATGCAAATCAGAAATTGTGTGTCTAGGGAGGTTAAAGTGCCCCCTCCCCCCACTAGTTCTTAGGTCTTGTCATTCTTAATGTCAGATTTGTGTTCATTTGTTTTTTTGCATAGAGACAGTCCAGTTTGTCCAATGTACATAGCAGAGGGGCATAGTTAGCACAAATCACATCAGATGTGCATGTGAATAAACCTTTGATGGTGTAGCTGATGTGGTTAGGTTCTATGATGGTGTCACTGTAGTAGATGTGTAGACAGAGTTAGCAATGGGGTTTGTTACAGAGATAGATTCCTGGCAGAGTTGGAGTGATTATTTGATGGGCCTAAGTGGTGCAAAAGAATTAGAGTTATTACAAAGCTAAAGCAGGCGACCATATAATCGACTACTACTATCATTCTTAGCAACCATAATCTGTCAGCTCTGAATTTCTCTTCAGGCTTAGATTGCTCCCGAGGATCTCTGCTTCTGTTTTGTAGCTGTAGCCGTGGTCTGCACTAGGGAGTTATTTCCAAGTAACACCCCTTATTTCAAAATAACAAGCAGAGTGGCCACACTACCAAGCCCCTTATTTCAAAATAATAGGGGGCTGATTATTTTGAAATAATAACTCCTGCTTTCCTTGGAGAATAAGCTTATTTCAAAGTAGTTATTTGGGGCATTCTTATTTTGAAATAAGTTACTTCAAAATAATTTCCTAGTGTAGAAATGCCCTGAGAGTCCAAACACCAAAGGAAGTGAAACGTTTTCTTGTCAGCTATTTTTATGTCCTTCTTCCAGAATTCAAGCTATGGGATGAGCCCTTTTGCACATAGTCTCTCTGTGGGTGTAAAGGTGCAATTAACAAAAATCTTTGTACTGCTCTGCCTCACAATGGCCCATTTAATTTTGACAGTCCTTCCTGGTAGCAAAAGATTTTTATAGTTACTAAACAAAACAAAAAACTTAAATTTTACTTTATAGCATATGATAAAGACATTAGATGTGAGATTAAGGCATTCAGCATCTTACAAGCTTTTCATAAAGTCTAAATACATTGTTATAAGTCAATACCCATTTTAACAATTTTATCACACCAGACTGGTTTCCAGTCATTAATCTGTCCATGCTCAGCTGAGTTCTACAGCTTTGGCAGCATCTGGTCCGTCAGTGTCACAATGCTAATTATCTTTGAAGAGTTACATGATTATTTAAAAAATGTTATAGTGCTTTGTGCCATCTGCCTATTGATTTAGGGAAGATTTTCAAAAGCATAAATGTTGGCTAAACACCCAACTCTCACTGCCTTTCAAAGATATTACCTTTGCAAATAACCCCTTTAGTATATAACCACTAGTGCACTAGTTATAAATACTGTATAAAAAGCTTCCTTTTACACACTATAGTTACGCTGAGTTTATTTCACTTTTTTCCCCCTAAATTGAATGTGTCATTGAAGTTTCAATTCACTGTAAACTGAAACTGTCTAGTGACATTACCGAAACAAAAAGTTCCGCCACGTGAGGTGAGAAATGTTTCAAACATCATACAACATAGAGAATAATATTGCCCTTTAGAAAGCCAGAGAGCATACATGCTAGCTCAGTGGGCTGAAACCATCGCATGATTCACTGAGTCGTCATATTCATCGAGAACTGGGAGTGCACAGAACTTCTGAAAATAAGGCTGCTAGCACATCTGGGAATCACAGGTTCAATCACACCAGGGCAACACAACTTTTCAGCCATCTGAGGTAGACACATTAAATTCCATGCAATATGTCATGTGGATAGATGAGATAATGCAGAGCAATCCAGACCTTAGGGTTTGACAAAGAATTCATGGCACTAATCATAAAAGTGAGCATTGGCACCCATGTTTGGCCAATTGTTCCTTCTCTATTGTGAAAATGAAAGTTGCTCAGCAGAAAAAATGCCCCCATTTTACCATGAGACTATTTGTTCCCTCCATGGAAGTGGACACAACCAAGAAAAGAGACAAAAACATATTCACATGCACACATGCATGAAAGATGGCTGACCAATCCATAGGAGGCCTAACTGATTTATAGCTCATTAGTTGCTGTGCCACATGGGCAGACAGTGAAGGTAGGGCTGGCAGAGGCAAGCCCCACCCCCACCCCTTCTGCTGAGGCCCCGCACCCCACAGGAGCCAAGCCCCCTCCCAGCCCCCACCACGAGGAAGGGGAGCATGGGCACACACTCACATGTCTCCCAGCCTTTGTGGCCCTGGAGCACGGAGAGGGTAGGCGCTGGAGGAAGCAATACTCTTCCCCCAGAACACCTGCAGTAGGCATTCTGGGGGCAGGGTGTGGGCGGGGCCATGCCTTGCAGTTTGGGAAGGCAAAGCTTTCCCCCACCTTTGACACTGGATGCCCATGCTGTGCCACAAGTCACAGAGGAACTGATAAATATGAGCAACTGCAGGCCTGCCAACACGGGGGGAGGGGGCACAAGGAGCAGCTACCCTGGAGCCCAACAATTCAAAGGGGTCAGGAGCTCTTACCTGACACCACTGTGGAGTCCTGGGCCATTTAAATTGCCACTGGAGTGCTGTGTGCTATGGGCGTCTCTAAGGACTGGTGGGAGCAATGTGGCATACTCTGGACAGTGTGAAGGGCTGGTTGCCCCAGGCCACCCCTTCTAGCTGAGGCCCACCCCTTCTGGGAGCACAGAACCGAGTCCCCTCAACATCTTGCCCATCGGGGCTTTGGGCACCCCTGAGCAACTAGAAGTTGTTTCAGGAGTGCCCATCTACACAGGCACCTGCCTCTGTTGGGGTGGGGACCAGGAGTTCCCCCTCCTCTGGACTTCTGATTTCATAATGCTATTATTTACCCATTTACTGTAATAATGTCACATTGGGTGCAAGTTTCAAAGTATGGAACTTACCCAGGGGATTTAACAGGCAGTCACCAAATGCCTGGAAAAAAATATCTTGCTACCATTTTTACAAATATACAATAAAGCTTTACACCAAAGAAGACAGATGCACAATATGAACCCCAAAGAGAAATGGATAGAAAACTAACAACCACCACCACCAGTCATGGCAGATAACTGTGAAACTTGTAGGATCCTGACTGCTAACAGCTAAAATATTCAAGACAATACACAAAAGAGGAAACGTTAGTAAGTCAGATCAAACTACAGACGCCTCAACCCCCGCCACGTACAAACACTTAAATTGAGCTACATAATTAATTCAGGGCTTGCTTCTGCAAACCAGGATTAAATAATATGGCATTACAAAGAAAAAAGATTCAGCAATTTGAGACCTATGGCAATAAGTGCTTAACCCACTCAGTTGTGTTGTACAATTGGTGCCTCTTCCCTAAAAAATAACTTTATCTAAGTACATACCAGAAAAGGAAGAGAACACTTTATTCACAGTGCACTGGAAGAGAACACTATTAAAAAGTGACCTACAGAATTACTGTTCCACTTCTCCATTAAAATGCAGAGAGGCACTATCAGAATACAGATTTAGACAATACCAGCTCTTTGTCTCTTTTCAAGAGCTGGATGGTGTGGCTAATTGACTTGCCTATTGTTTAGACTTGACTGGGGTTTAAATGAGGTGTGCTTAAGTCCAATATGGGTAGGAGATGGGTATTTCTGGTTGGTTGGAGTGGAAGGAAAACTGACAAAATAGCAAAAGAGTATTACAGTAAAACTCCATTGGTCCAGCATCCAATGCTCCAGCACTCCTGATGGTCCGGCACCATTGGAAACCCAGAAGTGCTCCAGGCAGCCGGACAATTGGAGCTGCTCTGCGCCCGGCTTCCCTGATTCAGCCGCTGCTGAAACTGACCAGCAGCTGAATCGGGGACGCCGGGGACAGAGCAACTGGGGTGCTGCCAGGTTGGTCCCATAGCGCTGCCCCTCGGGGCTGTGGGACCAACCTGGCAGCACCCCAGCTGCTCTGCCGCAGGCGTCCCCGATTCAGCCGCTACTGAAACTGACCAGCAGCGGCTGAATCGGGGACGCCTGGGGCAGAGCCAGACTATCGGAAGGGGGGGCTATGAGGGGTCTGAGGTGGCATCCTCCCCACCTCACCTCAGACCCCTCATAGCCCCCCCTTCTGATAGTCTGGCATATTTGATAATCTGGCACCCCCTGGGTCCTAAAGGTGCCGGATTATCGGAAGTTTACTGTACTTCCTTGGCTGAAGAGGCATTCTCATCTGTTGTAAATGTAGTTTTGTATCTGTGGATCATTGGAGAAAAATTTACCCTGCACCCTCTGTGCAAGGAAGGTGCAAATTCTTGTTTCAGACGTGGACTTTTCTACATTTTATTTACAACATCTATTCCAGACTCTAAATGTGGGTAGGTGTAGATAGCTTTTTGGCTGTATGATCATGTGTATTTTCTTTGCAGTTAGAACAGCACACCTTGAGTGAACCACCAAGTGACCACAAGAGCTAAGAGACAAAGGTAGCAGGCCAGCTTTATAGTCAACCAAGTGCAGTACTAGTATCCCACAAAAACGAGAAGTCCTGTGGCAACTTATAGAATAACAGATTTATTGGAGCATAAGCTTTCGTGGCCATAGACCCATTTTGTCAGATGCATCAATGTTATAAATAAGCTAGCACTTCCCCTCTGACATAGTTACTGTAGTTACTGCCCCTTTGTTATGCTTAAACAAAGCACATGAGATCTTTTACAGGCAGTTCCCGACTTACGCGGATCCGACTGCGGTGTAGGCCCAACTTGGACTTCCGGCTTGGAGACCTACCACGGGACACTCTTGACCTCTTCTGTGCCGGGGAGTGAGACCGGTGCCGAACCCTCGACTCCGAGGCCCAGTCTCGAGATGGAGCCTCACCTGTGGACGCCGGTGCACTGCGCACAGCAGAATGTCCAGCCAGTGCCGGCTGTAAAGCTGCCTCCATGAGGAGAAGTTTTAGACAAGACTCTCTCTCCCTCTTAGTGCGCGACAACTTGCAGATCTTACAGGCGTCTGTAAGATGGGCCTCACCCAGACACTTCAGAAAATTGTCTTGAGGATCTCCTTTGGGCATAAATTTTGCACAGACAGCGCACACCTTAAAGCCCTGCGGCCCTGGCATTCCTCACCCCGAAGGGGGAGAAGAAAAAACAAAGAGACACTATCTAACTAATTGAACTATTAGAACTATCTACAATGCTAAGAGAAATGGGAATCATTAACTGAACTAACAGAGAGACACGCTCCAACGACCGTCACAGGTGGTAAGGAGGAACTGAGGTGGGGGAGCGCCGGCAGAAGTAGTTATGCCCCACTATGGCGGCGCCACTCCAGGGGGTGACCTGCTGGCGCTACGGGTACCGCTAGGGAAAACGCTCCGGAAGAAGCGGTGCACGCGGTGTGCACACCTAATTCGAATGGACACAAGCAGCCACTCAAAGAACAAGAATTCTTCTGGTCGGGGACACCCTTCTGTGGACTGACCCAAGCAGTGAGACAGCAAATACATGGGGGGAAGGGAGGGGCCCTACTTACAGCCATGCAATGTGGGGGCACTGCCTAGAGAGTGTGTGGGGCAAGGGCAGCAGCAGGAGTGGGGCAGTGCATGCTCACTGCCCATCCCTGACCTGCTGCTGCCAATGCTGCTCCTGCTACAGAAGGTGACAGGAGAGATTCCAGCACAGGCACACTCTGGGTGGAGTAAAGAGTTGGGCACAGCTACTTGCTGCCCCCTACTGCCCAGTCTGTGCCACAATTCTCTTACAGTACCTCCTTTCCTGCCCGCCTGGACACATCTGCACCGGTGTCCCTACAGATGGCAACTGGACTTTTAGTGTCCAGTCACTGGACTTTTTGGTCAAAAATGACAACTGGAAACTCTACATACCCATACAGGCCAGGGGGAAAGGGACCAATCAAACCCTCCCTGCCCAGTGCTCTCCATCCTCCTAGGCTCCTGGAACAGACACACTTTACTCAGTACCTGGAATTGCATCTTCCCTGCCTGGGGTCATCTCCTGCTCCCAAGAGCCCTCCCAATGTGCAGCCAACAGGAAATAGAAGGGGGAGAGGACTGCTAGCAAAGAGCCAGCACATGACAAGGGCCATGTTAATGGACAAGCAGAAGCACCCCAGCTCTCTGTGTTACAGCTTTCTTCACACCCACCCTCATTCTCAAGCCCATTCCCCTTGTGACTGATGGGTGAGCAGCTGGTGAGCAGTGATCTGCCCAGCAGCAGGATCTGGCAGTACTGAAATCAGGGCAGAGGTAGAAAATATGCGGCAATTTGCCTGTAGTTAACAGGGCACATGGCATAGGGCTTAAATACAGGACTATCCTGTTGAAAATGGAACATCTGGTCACCGAACCATGTGGAAATGTGGTGTATTGTAGTGTTCCCTTTAAGATTTTACATCCATGAGCAGAATGAGTTTTGTCTTATGCACAAATATTGAGGTCATGTGCACTTGTTCAGTTGCATGATGCTGTGGCACCCACCAGTGGCGCTGATTCCCAGGAGACTCCCAGCACAGAGATTCCAACCCAGCTCCCACTTGCCGGGACCCCAAGCCCTGATCCCAGACAACGGCCCATGCTGCCTCGTGGGGAGGCGAGACCTGCTCCTCCGGCAGCCTGTGTGCAGGGCAGGGTAGGGAGCCAGGCTGCTCCCTGAAGAGGCAGAGAAGCTGCTGCCAGCAACTAGGGTTGCAGAGAGTGGGGTGCTGGGGAAGTGACATGTAGGGAGCTAGAAGGGAAGGGGGAGCTGGCAGAGGGCGGAAGGAGGCAGGGGTCTCAGAGCCAGTAAACAAGGATGCAGTGGGTCCAGGCCCTAAGAGCAGCTACACCACAGCCCAATTCCAACCCTGGCCCTAGGAGCCGCCACCCTGCAGCCCATCTCTAGCACCAGCAGCTGCCTGCCATGCCTGGTCCCAGCTCCGCGTGGTGGTTGCCCGGCTGCTCCCAGGCCGGGTGGCTGCCCTGTGCACCAGGGGCTGGAGCCAGGGACCCGGTACTAAAAATAGCACCGCAGCCCCTGCCCCAGCGGCACTGCCCCAGTTCCAGCAGTCGCCATAGGGCCCCAGCCCTAGCTGCACACACCCTAGAGGAAACTTAGGTGTATTGTGGCAGAAAGTCTTGTATTTCTTAAAATAAAACCCTCTCCTATGAACTACTATACTGTATTCAAATATTTCATTAAAAATTAAATAAGCTCTCGTCTGAAAATACCAAAATTAACATTTCTGTGTAAAATTAAGTTGATATGTGTATACTTTATGACAATGTCTTTGATTATAGGACTCTGTACTATTTTTTCCCCCAAGGGGCCCATGCTTTTCTGTGCTTAGATTGAAAAAATGAAAAAAAATCTGCATTATCAACTAAACCAATACCACAAACAAAATAACATTCAATCCGTAAACATAAGTAGTTTTAAGATTTATTAAGAATAAAGAATACAGCATACTATTGGCAAAACAGTCCATTTCATTTGTAACAAAGCCCTGACATAGCAAGGCAACAGATATTGTCTATGGTACTAAATGTACTAACAAAAGAAAAGTTAAAGAAAATTTTCAATTGGTCACACTTCGGTAATCAGCCATAGTTTTGGGGTAGACTTAATTGCAATGTGATAATTTTAGAGCTGTTTAGCTTAAACAATACAAGAAGTTAAATAATTCTATAGAAAACATTGTATGCAACAGGCAGGTAACAGATTGATCCTGTCACATTATAAAATTTGAAAATAAATTTGAAAATTACTAGGTCTAGAAGTTCAGTAGACCGACACCTGAACTGCATTTTCTTTTGATTATTGACATGGATATATTCTCCACCATTATTCCTCTCCTTGCTAACAACGACAGTACAAGTGGATCTTTTTTCAACAATCCCTGAAAAGGTACATGAGAGCTGGCATAAACTAAAGCAACCTTAGAATTATACAAGGCAGACAATGGAAAAATATCAGGCTGCCTAAGAGGCAAGAGAAAAATAAACATGTTTAAAGTAATACCATAATACAGTAAGACTGGCAGAAATCAGGCTACTTTTTTGATCCCCACAATACAACAATTATACAAAAATCATTTATAAGGTATGAAAAATAAAATAGAAAATGAACTACATCTGGTGGAAAATTGGATATTCTATCTTCATCTAGATATGTGAATATTACTTTAACTTGCCAAACTTCAATACCTTGTATGCTCTGAATACATTCTATGGTTTAAGTATCCAAGCCCCTTGAGAATAGGGGAACTAGGAACTGGAAAAATGAAAACTGCAGCTAGCAATATAGAACAGAAAGATTGAACTTTCCAGGGGCAAAAAGAGAGCACGCACAATTTGAATTTTGCAATTTCATATGCTCCAAAATGTGACACACTGAATACTGTGAATGTGCCACTAGTTCCCTACAACTTTATTATTGAAGTCTCAAATTGTATTGGAAAGATCTATAATGTGATAGACTTCTGGTTAAAACTGAAGATGTAAAGTTCAACAAACTGTAGTAAGTTAACTGCAAAGCCAATGAATAGATAAAAGATGTCTACGAATTACACATTTACTTGTAAATTACACATTTAATTGTAAATTCTGCCAACATTTTGAAGGCAGAAATTCTATAAACTACCACAGGCAGAAAAGTGGAGATTGTGGTCCCAGCTTTAGAGATTAGACATTTGAAGCAGCAGTTTAATAGGAAGAGAACACAAGCAACTAATCTCTAATCTACATCCATGCTGACCCCACAAAAAGTGAACTTGCCCAGCAATTTTGAATCATGAGGTATATGAAGTAGGTGGGCATCAAGCTACCACACGATTTCTGCCAAAGTAAAAAGCAAAAGTATAAAAATATTTAACTTAAGGGAATACACATCTGATCCCTTTTCCCAATGTTTAGTTAACAGCCCTTGACAAGGTTCAATATTACACAGCAGAAGAAATACCTCATTGCCCATTCAACTTCTTATTAAATATAAACTAAATATGAAATATTTTAAAATTGGGCTCCTTTTGGCAGCCACCACAAATATAAAAAAGTTTTGAAATGTATTGACCCTCTTGCTGCAGGCAAATACAGAAAACAAAAAAGTTACTTATAGGAATAAGTCACAGGTAAGAACTGAAGCTTCCAAAATCCTATTTGTAACAGATTTTGCAAGATGGAGTTGCATTGCTCATTTACAATGAAGAAAGATTAATTAGAAAATGAAAAAAAAACCTTTAATTATGCAAGATCTAAAGCTTTTTACAGAGGGAGTCATTTCATTGTTGAGTTGCATTCTTTAAGAACAATGACAGGTGGATACAACCAATAGGAAAATACTAATCTCTTGCAGTTATAGTGGAACATGGCTGAACAGGTATGACACAGATTCACCATTGTGTGTTCTTCGGATTGCCTCGGCCAGAATCATGGAAATATCAATAACCTAGAAGCAATTAAGAAAATGTAATTTATTATTCCACTAGCATTAGAATTTACATTAGAATTTACAGCATCTTTCTTCTAAATAACTCAAAATGCTTTACAAACATTAACTAAATAGAGGAACCTATGAGGACTGTTGAGTATCTTTTTAAAAGACTGATAAACTGAGCACAATGATTAGTCCAAGACCACATGTAAATTAAGTGGTAATGCAAGGAATACAATCCAAATTTGCTGACAATTTAAGCCACTAGATGGCAATGTCTCCTTGAAGTTTAATTTTAACAACTACAGATTTTTACCCAGAATCTTATTTCTGTTAATACCAAATTGGCTCTAGTTTATTAAATTGTTTACTGTATATAACTAAGAATGTTAAGTAGCGAATACATGACTAATCGTGTATGGGATACAATTTGTATCCCATACACAATTAGTCGATAAGGGACCATGGTGTCTCTTCAGTTTAAATGTAGTAGGAGCCTCCTACATTTGAACTGCAGAGCTGCAGCGGGGGTAGGTCCGGGACCCAGCACAAGCCTGGACTGAAGCAGTCCTTGTTCCCACTGGGTCTGGACCACTGCAGCTCGGCCTTTTAAATGCTTACTGCATTTACAAAGAGGAGCTATAGCACTGCTGCCTCTCCCCGCACTGCGGCTCCCCCCAGCATGGGCTCCTGCTCCCCCACTTGCTGCTTCTGATCTTGAGGCAGCGGGGTGGAGTGGGAGGGGGGAAGAGAGATGAGAATAGTCGACTCAACTACACGAGAACCCTAAGCTTATCAGGAAGTTGACTAATTGACTATTTTTTTACATCCCTCATGGAACGAGGTGTACAGATAGTTCAGAATAGGAAGCCTAGTCCGAACTACCTAGTTCGTGCCGTGTGTAGCTGCGGGCACGGAGTCCGCACTAGCGGACATTTAAAAATGGCGGCGCCCAGCTTTATGCAAATGAAGCCCGGGAAATTCAAATCCCGGGCTTCATTTGCAAGTTCGTATGACTACATTAACCACCCTAGTTCGAACTAGGGTGGTAGTGTAGACATACCCTCTCAAAGCACACATTGCACTAACCACACTATAAGCTGGACTTCCTGTGCAAATCAGAACTGCTGGTTTTTTGAGCTTGCCAGTTGGTGAAACGCCAGATAAGAGGGTTTTTACTTTACTTAGTGCGAAACACCAATGTACTCCTCACTCTCCAACATCAGCAGAGGTATTCAGAGACAGCTGCAGAATATGATTCTTTTTTAAACTTTCTAGATTTCACAACAGTATTTTAAAGGGAGAGTCAAATTCTTCAGTGTAATTTAAGAATAAGATCTACAAACAAGACAACTGTCCAGTGAATTTGTGAATAAATCTTTAATGTCACTGGCATGAGATCTTAGCATCAAGAACTGAATTCTAGATTTGCATTTTATAAAGCAGATGAAAAGCTACACCAAACAAACAACACAGTACCTGAATCTTGGGACAGTGTTTCATTTTCTCATCCTGTGGGATTGTGTTAGTTACTACAACTGCCTCAAATGCAGCATTATTGATCCGAGAAATAGCAGGGCCCGAGAAGATTCCATGAGTCAGAATAGCATAAACTTTAGTGGCTCCAGCAGACACTAACCTAAAAAACATGGAGAAAACCAGAAAAGTTTGCAATGTGTATTTAAGCACGTAAGTCTAGTGTTACTTAGGAAATAGCAAAATTAGATATCTCTTGGTTTATGATCCAGTTCAAATATGGATTCCTTCAGTAGAGTACCAAAATATAGTGTAGCTGAGTATCTGCTAGTTTGATGCATGACAGATACACAATACCCTGATAAATTTAATTTAATAAGCTGTAACACCTTTGAAGTCCAATGTTTTAAAATATAATTTGTGTGTTATGAGATTTATATGTACCTGCTTTAGGAAGGGGTTGAACTTCTAAAATCTGGGACTCTCTGGTCTGCCAACATTGGTGGTCCTGCAAGACCACAGATGCTGCTGGACCAAAGATCCCCTGTGGCTAGGAACAGGGGATGGCCAAGGTCTGGAGCACAGCTCTGGCAATGCCTAGGCCAGGGCTGGTGACTGCCACCCTAGCTGAGGCTGGCAGCAACAGGGATGGCACAGCGAAGAGTCCCCCATGTGTCTGGAATGCCAGTGCCTGCTCACCCCGCTGCAGGAGGGGGGAGCCCTGAGAGCCATAGTTCCCCCATTCCTACATTAGATTGACCAGGATTTGTAATAGCCAAAACACAACCAAATTGTTTTTTCTATTTTTCTTTGAGAATTCTTCTGAGTGTTTTTTCACACAACATGAACATTTATTATTTGCATTGTAAGAACACAAGAATGGCCATACTGGGTTAGCCCAATGGTCCATCTAGCTCAGTAACCATCTTTCAAAAACAGTGGTCAATGCTAGGTGCTTCAGAGGTAATGAACAGAACCTGTCACTAGGGATGTTAAAAAGCAGGTAATTGGGTAAACATGTAACTGCTGAAAATCTCAGTAGTTACATGGTTACCCTCACCCATAGTGTGGGGTTGCAGCCAGCTCCCTGGGAGCTGGAACACACTGGCTCCCGTCTGCTGTCCCTGCACTGTTGCCTCTGTATCAGCATGCCCTGGCTCCCGCCTACAGCTCTGCTCCCAGGGAGCTGACTACTATCCCTTTTCTGCACTGTATCAGAGGCAGGAGCACAGGGTGGCAGCGGTCTCACCAGGTGCAGGGCAGAAGCCAGCATATAACACAAACCAATAAGCCCAGGCTTAAGTTTAACCAGTTACGTAGTTAAACTTTCACATCCCTATCTGATACCCATTTCCTGCATCTGGCAAACAGAGGCTAGGGACACTTCAGAGCATGGCTTTGTAGCCCGGCCTATCCTGATAGCAACTGATGGGACCTATCTTCCATCAAATTATCTAATTCCTTTTTATCCTGTTATAGGCGTGGCCTTCACAACATTCTCTGGCAAAGAATTCCTCAGGTTGACTGTTTGCTGGGTGAAGACAGACTACCCTTTATTTTAAACCTGCTGCCTATTAATTTAATTTGGTGACCCCTAGTTCTTGTGGTACAAGGAGGAATACATATCACTTACTTACTTTCTCCACACCAGTCATGATTTTATAGACCTCTACTATATTTCCCCTTTGTTGTCACTTTTCCAAGCAGAAGTCCTAATTTTATTAATCTCTCTTCATCTGGAAGAATTAACAACCATTTTTGTTGCCCTTTTCTGCAGCTTTTCCAATGCCAACACATCTTTTTTGAGATGGGTTAACCAATTATTTGCATAGTATTCAAGATATGAGCATACCATGGATTTACAGAGAGGCAATATTTTTGGTCTAATTATCTATCGCTTTTCTTAATGATTCCCAACATTCTGTTAGTTATTTTTGACTGCCACTGCACACTGAGGGAATGTTTTCAGAGGACTATCCACAGGATTCCAAAATCTCAAGTGATATCAGATAATTTTATATATTTTAACAGCAAAGGTCCTCAAAAGGGGTCTTTTCTTCTAGGGCTATGTCTAGACTGCAGGCTTCTTTCGAAAGCATCTTTCGAAAGAGCCTCTTTCAAAAGATCGCGTCTAGACTGCAGGCAGATCTTTCGAAAGAGAAATCCGCTTTTTCGAAAGAGCACCCAGCGAGTCTGGATGCTCTCTTTCGAAGACGGCCTCTTTACATTGAAGAACGCCTTCTTTCGAAAGAGGAACTTTCGAAAGAAGGCGTTCTTCCTCGTGAAACGAGGTTTACCGCCATTGAAAGAAAAGCCGCGTTCTTTCGAAATAATTTCGAAAGAACGCGGCTTGAGTCTGGACGCAGGGGAAGTTTTTTCGGGAAAAGGCTACTTTTCCCGAAAAAACCCCTGAGTCTGGACACGGCCTAGGTGTCCTATGAACACAGGAAATAAAGCTTTTCAGCCTTGCTGAATTCATAGCCTGAGATCTCATTCCTGCAACTTTTTAAGCACAAGTAGCTTTATGCATGTGAAGTTTCACTGACTTGTGCAAAGGCATGGAAGTACCAGGTACTGTGAAAACACAAACCTGGACATGCCCAAGAATAGCCTATTTTACTTCATTCCAGGCAGCTGCCTCACTCAGGGAGGATGTCTGACACCTCATTGAAGAGTACTAAAAGTCATAACACAGGAATATAGGGCCACTGAGTCCCTCATTTCAGGCCCACAACCATGGGATGATAGTTTCTCTAGAGATCCACAAGAAGAGTTATGCACAACTCATGGAGCAGGAGAAAATAGCACAAAGTGGGATTGTGGTCAGTGAAGGGAGCATTGATCCTCTGCAATGTAAAAAGGACACGCATGAGGGATTCTGCCCAACCCAAAATACTGACAAATCTTAGATTTCCAGAAGCAGTCAAATCAGATTAGGGCAGAGTATATTCAAGGAGTTCTATTTGCAAAGATCTATAACTGTCATGAGCTTTAAGTGTAAAGTCACTGTGGTTAAGAAATTTCTTTGCTAAGGTCAAGTCTACATTGGCACTTTACAGCACTGTAACTTTCTGGCTCGGAGATGTGAAAAAACATCCTCCTCCCCTCAGTGCAGCAAATTACAGTGCTGTAAGGCACCAGTTTAAGCCATGCTACAACGCTACAAGCTATACTCCCAGCTCTGTTAGCTACTCCCCTGGCAGAGGTCATTTACATAGAGTGCTGGGAGAGAGCTTTCTTAGCGCTTGTACTGTGGCCACACTTTCAATTTAAAGCGCTGCAGCAGCTGTACTTTAAACTATTAAGAGAAGACAAAACAAAAGCCTGTGTTCCTTGCTTTTCTACTACATTGTCCCTGAAGGAGTCAGACTAGAAACTCAAAACACACCCTAGCTGGAGCTCTAAGAGAGCCTGTATAAGCAATAATGGAGACACTGATTTTGAGGTCCAGAGATGATGGCACTCCACTTCCTAAGGAAGAAGTCAGACATGAGGTCTGAGGCTCGGAGTGTGCCCATAGACCCAGACACTATCCAGATCCAGCCCAAATGAAAGCATGGGGGACAAACCAATTTGGACAATTCACAATAGATTAAACCAGTACCCCACTCTACAGTCACCACTCTGGAACAATACTTACTTGTCTGCTGCATGACATATTGTGCCACATGTGTCAGCCATGTCATCAACAAGAATAGCTATCCTATCTTTCACATCACCAACCAATACCATTCTGTCCACTTCATTTGCTTTCTTTCTCTCCTTGTGAATCAGAGCAAATTCAACATTCAGTCTATCTGCAATTGAAGTAACCCTAAGATGTAAGAAAGATACAATGTTTTTAAAATATACTTTCAGAAACTAGAGAAAGAAATTGCATGCGTCTGTGGTAAAATTAATGTTTAGCAATATTTGGGGCACACAGCAGAATTAATAATCCCCTGGTGTTTTTATGTAGATGAAAAAGAGTGTTCATCCCTAGAGTATTCATCCCGTCCCCAGTGTAGAGTCCATATGTCAGAAAACACATTTTGATCTGGAAAAAATACAGATTAGTTACTAATTCCCACACACAATCTTCTTCCCCACTCAGATACCCAAAAAGAATTTAAGTCAGTAGTTCAGTTATAATAAATTACATTTATGACTTAACATTGTCTACTCATATTTGTATTATAAAGACATATGTTTAAGGGTTTACTACAAAGCACTGTAAACCAGAGAACTGGGCTTGAGCATAAGCCAAGCAAACAGCTGTTTAAAGCCTAGTGCTACAAGCAGACTTTGCAAAGACAAACCCACATGTTCCCTTAATATAGCTGGATGATATGAAGAGAAAAGCAGCCTGTTGTCTGATCATTTCTTCAGCACTACAAAAAGAAACAACAAGGGTGTGCTGTGGGGTACTGAAAACTTTAGATGGCCATCCCAAAAGAAAGACTTTCTAGAGCAGGCAGGGCAATAATTTTTGCAGGGGGGGCCACTTCACCAATTTTGGTAGTGGTTGTGGACTACCTCTACCCCCCCCCCCCACCCTCCTCCAAAAAGGTAGGCTTCAGCAGAAAGGGTGGGGCCCTTGAGTAGTTCTTTCTAGACACCATGTGCCCCTGGCAGGGAGAGGAGATTTTGCACACTCCCCCATCCCTAGGCCAATAGGTACCTGCAGGTGGAAGAGTATACAAAGTCATTCGCTGTTCAAAGTGGTTGGTGGCTCCCTCTATGCATCATACAGGAGATGGATGGCAGGAGAGAGATTGCTTGATCATTACCTGTTTGGTTCACTGCCTCTACAGTACCTGGCATTGGCTGCTGTCGGCAGACAGGATACTGGGCTGCATGGAACTTTGGTCTGACCCAGTATTGCCATTCTTATGTTCTTATGCATCCCTGGTGGGGGGAGGGAGCCACCAGCCACTTTGAATATTCCCCTTGCTCCTGGGTCTCTATTGGCTTAGGGCTGGGAGTGCAGCATGGCGGGCACAGGCCAAATCAAATGGTTTGGCAGGCCATATCTTTCCCATTTCTATTCTAGGGGGACCAGCCCATATTTTGCAAAGGGATGGAAAGAACAAGTTATGTTTTTATTAGGACAAACTAGAAAAGCTATATGTAAGTAGGAAACCTATCTCATTAGCTAAAAACCAGCATTTAATATTAAATGTTAAATTATTTATACAGACTGTTCACTTCAAGAAAAGGAGGTTTTAAAAGTAATATTAAAGTTATTATTACAGAACAAATATTGCACATCAGACAAATCCAGTTTAGGTTTGGTAGTATCTTGTTGGCAAGTATTGTGCATATACCATACATGCCAGCTATTCATAAGCTTCTAGTAGATTGTTACAATATTTAAACACAACTAGGTGAGTTAAAGATGACAGAGAAAAGTAAATTCAGAATTGAGGCTATTTATAAAAATGGCACTGTCTAATAATATTAGAAAAGCCATATGTTAAAAAGCTTCGTGTTTAAAAACTATTTCAACTGAAATGGATAGTACCATAGCTTTTTTTAATTAACAACCTTACAGCCTCTTGTATATTGAAGTAAATGAGGACCTGTTTTGTTTTCTAATGTTCAGCATGTGGTTAGTAATTCAGAATATTCACTACACACTACTTTTAATTACTGACAATTTTATAGGATGGTAAGAGTGACCTCTTGTGGACATACTGATCTCCACTAAAATAAATAAACTTTTGACAAGATTGTTTTAAAAAAATAAATATGAAAAGTTTTTTTTTAAAATTAAGGGTTTTTTTACAAAGTATTTTCAGTTAGATGGTAGCATTTTGTGTATTCCCCACACCAATATTCAATTTATCTAATAAAATCTGTCTCACTTATGTATCAATAAAGACAGTGGCCTATTGAAGGCAATCAATCTTCCAGAAGTAGGGTCTTTTCTAAAACCACAACTTAAGAAGAAGTTACCTTGGTGCAGTAATGACAGTTCTTCGAGATGTGTGTCCCTGTGGGAGCTCCATTGTTGGTGTTCAAGCTGCAGCGCCGGGCTGACCCGACACCAACAATGGAGCTCCCACAGGGACACACATCTAGAAGAACCACCAATATTAGATTTTAGTTTCCAGAGGGTGTCCTCTTTCATATATAATCTCAAAATGCCATCTTTCTAACCACAAGGGAGAAGTCAAAGTGTTATAACAACTCTGTACACAGGAGCACATATTCTCACAAGTCTTGAGAATGCAGGGGCACAAATATCAACAAAGTTTTATGCCTAACTTCAGGCATAAAATATTTTTAATGGCTTTATTGCTAACTTTTGTCGGTGACAAACACAAGCATTCAAGCTTACACAGAGCTCTTCTTCACGTTTCACCTCAGCAGTTAGTCCAATAACACAGCGATTCCCAACTGCCAGGCTGCAACCCACTGTCAGGCCACGCATCTCTGGCTACTGGGCCACGGTGGCCCTGGGGGCAGGGGTACACCACTATCATCGCAGCCATTGGGAGAGGCGTGTTCTGTCCTGCCTCTCAGCCAACCAGTGCTGGGCAGAGTGGGGTTTCCTTCAGGATGCAGAAGAGTGGCTCCCTGCGCAGTGGGAGGGTTGCGTGCAGCTGCTCCATGCGGCCCTCCCACCGTGCAGGGAACCACACTGCTGTGACCGGGAGGAAGCCCCACACTGCACAGTCCTCCTGCTGGACAGGGAAGTTAGTTCTTCGGCAGCCAGAGGAGACCCAGCCCCTGCCCGACACTGGTTGACTGAAAGGCTGGGCAGGACACGCCTCTCCCTACAGCCATGGCAGCAGGGGAGGTGCTGAGCAGTGTACTGCAGCCCCTAGAACCATCGCAACGTGGGCACCAAAGCAGTGCTAGATGAGGGGGACCAGGCAGGCACTGTCTCTAGGGGCAGGGCTAGTGCTGGGGGGCTCTCGAGGCTGAGCTAGTAGGGGGGAGCTGTAGGAGTAGGGCTGGCACTGGGGATGGAGCTAATATACTGGGGGAGGCTCTGGGGAGTTGGGTGCAGTGGGGCTCTGGAAACAAGAGTCTGGTACCAGGCGGTCTGGTAGTGGTGGTGGGGCGCTACGGGGCAGAGGGCTGGCACTGAGGCATTTGGGATGGGGGGCTGACAATGGGGTACTTTGAGGGCGAGAGGCTGGCACAGGGGGGGTTGGTGCAGGGGATTTTGGGGTCAGTGGCTGGAACAGGAGGTAGTGGAGCGATTTAGGGTTAGGACTGGCACTGGGACTCTCTCTGGGGGCTCGGCTTTTGGTGGATCACGAACGTTTCATTTGCGTATTCGTCATTTGCAAATAACATGTTACCGGTCTGCCAAAAGTTTGCCGGTCCCCTGTATCAAAATGCTTGGGAACCATTGCAATAACAGATATTACCTCACCCGCCTTGTCTCCATTATATACAGCAGAACCCCATTTATCCACACTCACTGGGACCAATTTGGATAATCAGAAATCCAGATAAATTGGACAGATCCCATCCTGTAAAGTCTGATAAATGGGGTTCTTCTGTATAGGAGCCCTTCTATCCCTTCAAATATTCATAAAAGACCTTATATATAACATGCTGCTCTTCCAGTAACTTGTGTTACTGTTAACTATTGTTAGAAATCCACTTTTAAATGCAAACCTTGTACAGGCGACTACCACACTTAAGACCTAATGGGTTCCTGGAGAATCACTGTAAGATGGTGTAGACAAAGCTTGGTCCTGCCTTGAGGGCGGGGGGCTGGACTCGATGACCTCTCGAGGTCCCTTCCAGTCCTATGATTCTATGAACCCTTATTTGGGTTTATCTGATAGCTTTCTTTGACAGGATAACGAGACTTTTGGATAAGGGAAAAGCAGTGAATGTGGTATACCTAGACTTTAGTAAGGCGTTTGATACAGTCTCGCATGATATTCTTATCAATAAACTAGGCAAATACAACTAGATGTGGCTACTATAAGGTGAGTGCATAACTGGCTGGATAACCGTATTCATAGAGTAGTTATTAATGGTTCACAATCCTGCTGGAAAGGTATAACAAGTGGGGTTCTGCAGGGGTCTGTTTTGGGACTGGCTCGCTTCAATATCTTCAGCAACAATTTAGATATTGGCATAGAAAGTACACTTATTAAGTTTGCGGTTGATACCAAGTTGGGAGGGGTTGCAACTGCTCTGGAGGATAGGGTCATAATTCAAAATGACCTGGACAAATTGGATAAATTGTCTGAGGTAAACAGGATGAAGTTTAATAAAGACAAATGCAAAGTGCTCCACTTAGGAAGGAACAATCAGTTTCACACATACAGAATGGAAAGCGACTGTCTAGGTCCGGCAGAAAGGGATCTAGGGGGTATAGTGGACCACAAGTTGAATATGAGTCAGCACTGTGATGCTGTTGCAAAAAAAGCAAACATGATTCTGGGATACATTAACAGGTGTGTTGTGAGCAAGACATGAGAAGTCATTCTTCCGCTCTATTCTGCACTGGTTAGGCCTCAGTTGTATCCAGTTCTGGGCACCGCATTTCAAGAAAGATGTGGAGAAACTGGAGAGGGTCCAGAGAAGAGCAACAAGAATGATTAAAGGTCTAGAGAACATGACCTATGAAGGAAGGCTGAAAGAATTGGGTTTGTTTAGTTTAGAAAAGAGAAGATTGAGGGGGGACATACTAGCTGTTTTCAGGCATCAGAAAGGGTGTCATAAGGAGGAGGGAGAAAACTTGTTCACCTTGGCCTCTGAGGATAGAACAAGAAGCAATGGGCTTAAACTGCAGCAAGAGAGGTTTAAGGAAAAAGTTCCTAACTGTCAGGGTGGTCAAACACTGGAATCAATTGCCCAGAGAGGTTGTGGAATCCCCATCTCTGGAGATATTTAAGAGTAGGTTAGATAAATGTCTATCAGGGATGGTCTAGACAGTATTTGGTCCTACCATGAAGGCAGGGGACTGGACTCGATGACCTCTCGAGGTCCCTTCCAGTCCTAGTATTCTGTGATTTCCCATAGGTACAATGTTATACGTAGAGGTTCCGTTCCTGGCCTGCTTTGTCTCCTGGGAGTTGTAGTCCCCAGCATGTCGGGCTTGAGAGGCCATGCTGGGCCGGAAAAGAGCAATCGCTAGGGACAGGCCACACAAATGTCCCAGGTCTGAGATGCCATGCTGGGCCGGAGCAGGGAGGTCGCTAGAGACACAGTGCACAAATGTCCCAGGCCCACAGCAGCACTGATCAGGGCCCAGGTCAAGGCCCCGGCCTGGCAGAGCGCCAGTTCAAACGCCACTCACACTTTGCCTCCTGTGAGTTGTAGTCCTCAGAGTGCAAGAAGCACCAGTTCTAACACTGCCTGCTTTGCCTCCTGGGAGTTGTAGTCCTCAGCGCTGGGCTTGAGAGGACACACTGGGCTGGCGCAGGGCGGTTGTAAATGCAGGGTGAGGGCATAAGTCGGGCAGTTGTAAGTCAGGGGTCGCCTGTATAGGCAGTTTTCTCCTCCATACACAAAATGGTAAGTAGTTAGGTAACATGCATAAATGTCTCTGTTTTTTCATCTGGAAGAAGTGGGGAAAAGCATTCAAGAGGCAGTATCTGATTTACTTAGCATATCTTCATGTCATAAAAGAAGTCATGCTAAATACAAGCAAATTTTTTGGTAAAAAAGCCCTTGTAAGTAAATAATTTGATAAAATATACAAAGAAGTTTGCCAGACAGCTTTCCTGCCACTTGGTGAATTCTACCACAATACTGAGTTGTTTTAGGCTGATGGGGAGAAGGAACAAAAAGGAAGTCTGCCTAATTTACTAGATTATCTTTTGGAATGCTTCTTACAGAAATTTGTAACTTCATTCTTCAAAATAGATTATATGTACATTAAATAGCCAAGTGAGCCCCATCTCTTTCTGCTGTTTATCATTTAAACTCGTGACAAACATGAGGCTTTGGTAAGGTCCGTTTTATGGCAGTCCTTCACTAGAAATAAGAGGAACTATGACCTAATTGTTCTCCCGCTCCCTGCCACAATTACTAAGTTTCCAGTGGATGGGCAGCGATTTCTTATGACCAGAATGATCGACCTACCTCTATCTGAGAAGAGGTCCACCTATATGGAGTACTTTGTCACTGCACAGAGAGCATGCTTCTGAATTTTGACATTAATTTGTACTTAACAACATAACGTAAGAACGGCCATACTGGGTCAGAGAAAAGGTCACATGAATTCTGCCCAGTGTCCTGTCTTCCAACAGTAGCCAATGCCAAATGACCCAGAGGGAGTTAACAGAAACAAGTAATCATCAAGTGATCCCTCTCCTGTCATCTGTTTCCAATCTCTGTCAAACAGAGGCTAGGGATATCATTCTTATCCATTTTAGCTAATAATTACTGATGGACCCAACCTTCTTAAATGTATCTAGTTCCTTCCTGAACCCTGTTAAAGTCCTGGTTTTCACAGCCTCCTCTGGCAAGGACTTAACTAGAATCAAACAAAAGATGATCTCCTGAATAAGTAATAACAGATGCCATACTTGTAGTATTCCATTAATTTAACATCTCCACATTTCTTCCCTTTTCCCCAAGATTGCTCAGTGTTTCCAGATTATTTTTCTCATTATACATCACTAAACTTGAGTCAATAGGTTTTCAGTCAGGAATGTATCAACTCTTTTTAAAAAAGAAACATGACTCAAGTATGCTCTTACCTAAACTCCAGCAGGTACAGTGAGGGTAGGCCGTATGCTTGAATAGAGAAGGGAAATTTATGTAGCTCCAGAGAGAAGCAGGAAGAGGTGCAGCAGCTGCACTAAAGGAACAAACAGCAGGAAAAACCTCTTTCCTCACAGGGACTTAGCTAATGAGGCCATATTCAGGGAGAAAGAGAAAATATTTTCTTTAGAGTACAGAAAATTCCTAGATACAACCAAGCATGAACTACATTGGATGGTCTATTGTTTCATTGCAATGGAACTGGAGTCATCAGCATTGATAGCCACTGCCTCATACTATTTTCAGTGATAAAACAAAT
Organism: Pelodiscus sinensis; assembly: GCF_049634645.1. Classification (NCBI taxonomy): domain Eukaryota; kingdom Metazoa; phylum Chordata; order Testudines; family Trionychidae; genus Pelodiscus; species Pelodiscus sinensis. The sequence goes on from NC_134711.1 coordinate 213,884,708, forward strand.
AAAAATCAACCAAGTAGTATGGGCAAAGCATTCCTTTCTGTGAAAGGGACTATATATTAATAATTGATCTCAGACAATTTGTAATTTGCACTCTACCTTTTTGCTCCACCTGCATCAGGTGAGACTATGATACAGTTTCTCCATTCCAAAATGTTCTCTTTAATCCATTGCAATACTGCAGGTTCTGCATACAGGTTATCCACTGGAATATCAAAGAAACCCTGAGTACAAACAGAAAACAACAGTTCTTAACATCGGTTTGCTTTCTACCACTGTATGTAGAATAAAAGCATCAGAAAACATACAATCACTTGGTCAACATAAACATGAAGGGCAAGATTTTCAAAACAGTATTTACACTGGCCTAATTCTGCTCTCACTGAAGTTAGTAGTAAAATTCACACTAATTTCAATGGGAGAATAGTTAGGTCAACATGTAGCACTTGACTGTTAATAGATAGGATTTTATAAAGGGAGAGCAAAGAATCACTAATGACTTTATACAGGCAGTCTCCGGGTTACGTACAAGATAGGGACTGTAGGTTTGTTCTTAAGTTGAATTTGTATGTAAGTCGGAACTGGTACATATTGTAGGGGAAACTCTAGCCAAACATTTCTCCAGAGCTCAGTTTTATTCTCCCACACCTCACTTCTCTCAGTCCTTTATTCTCAAGCTGAGGTGTCTGCTGAGAAAAGCCGCTCCACGTCTCCCTGGTCTGCTGCGGGGGGGCGCTAGCTTCGCGTCTCCCTGGTCTGCTGGGGGGAAGCAGCTAGTGCGGGGTTGCCTCACCCCGTTTGTAAGTAGGGATCCAATGTAAGTCGGATCCATGTAACCCAGGGACTGCCTGTACTATAAAAGCCAGAGGGTAATTCTTTGTGAGGGAAAGAAGCCGTAAGCACATAAGTACATACCTAAAGCTTTTTCTGAGAATGAATTACTTATCTAAAAAAAAGGAACTTCAGCTAAAAGCAACATCTATTATATTTAAAGTAAAAAATTAATTAAAAAATAACTCCTGGAAATGAACAGTGGTATTTCAAGACTGGGAAGATACAAATTAGCATCAACAGACTAATGAACCATTTCGCCCCTCCCCCTATAATTCTTGAACAAGGTTGCAATGCAATAGTCTCCCACTTCTGGAAAAAATAAGGCTTGATTACAAGTAAAAAAGGATTTTGATCCACACTTTTAAATTTTCTGTGATTGACAGTTCTGGTTAAACATCAAGACTGGAAAAAGTAGGCATTTGCTAGTAAGAAATAAGACATCTTCATAGTGTGGGGTGTTGAGACATTGAACAATGACTATCCTGCATGTCTGGTTCTACCTAAAGCTATCAACTCTTGGCTAACACATAATTGACAAAACAGAAGTGAAAAAAGTTTCATATCTTACTATTACATACTGAGTATTAATTGAATGCAAGACTAAAATCCCCTATATAAGATCCTATTATATCAGCAAAATACTTCAGTTGGACTATTTATTTTATAAACACTATAATGGAAGGTCTGCCTGTGTACTGTACATGCTGTGGATTCTAGTACACTTTGCAGTTTTACACAATTCTATCAAACTCCTTAGATTTACATTCATACACATACAGACTCATATATATGAATTAATGATGTGAAATGCTTATCAGATAGTTGGCAGGCTAGTTAACTAGTCACTCCCCCTGCATGCTGCCTCTATCATAAAGAGGCAGCATGGAGGGGGTACTTCAAAGTGGCAGCTCCCTGTGGAGCCTGGGGCCAGCTGGGGTGTCCCCAGGTTGCATGCAGAGTTTCAAAGCAGCAGTGCCAGTGGAGCCCAGGATCAGCTGGGGACTCCCCTGCTGACCCCGAGCTCCATGTGGCGCTACTGCTTTGAAAGCTGCAAAGAGCCTGATGCTGGGCTCCATACAGCATTTCAAAGTGGCAGTGCCACATGAAGCCCAGGGACAGCAGGAGATTCCCCAGCTGATCCTGGGCTCCACACAGCACTTTCACCTTACAAGTGTAGCAACAGCCCTATCGACTAATTGAATAATGGATGTAAAATGCACTGACTATTCAGTTAGTCAATTACTCGATATATTGAACATTCCTAGTCTCTATCCAGAAGCAAGATTTGTTTCTCTTAAATTTTGCATTAAACTGTATATTTAAATAATATTTGAGACAATTTCTCTTCTCCCTGAAGCCTCAGAATTCTCCTTTTGAATAGCCTCTCTCACACCTATGAGAAAAGCAGAAAAAAGAATGTGGTCTGGCAAAGAGTTAACCTATCACATTAACTCAATAGAGAAGCTTTTAGCTACAGTAAACAAGAGTTTGTAATTACCTGTATCTGAGAAGCATGCAAATCCATGGTGATGATGTGGTCAGCCCCAGCAACTGACAGCATATTGGCAACAAGTTTTGCAGAGATTGGAGCACGACTCTGAGGAAAAAGCCATAGGTTTTACAAAATTGTAAAAAGCTATTTAGTCAAATTAAATGTGAGACTTACATGATTAAGTACACATTTAGCAATTTCTCTTTAAATCTTCTGCAATGTAACAACCTGATATTGTTTCTTAATTTCAGACAGAACTAAAGAAATAACAATACTATGTAAAGTCAATGAAGAAGATGATAAATGGAATCAAGAAATGAGGCAAATGACAAAATCGGTACAGAAGCTACAAACAGCAAAAGTGTGTCTTTTTCTATTTGAGTAATTCCTTATTTTCCAGAAATGTATCTGAGTTAAACATTTAGTGGCAAGTCTCGCTATAAAACCCATGAGACCTTGATAGATATTACTCCTGAATGTTGTATAAATCAGTTTGCTCATTCTACTTATTTCCAGGTAAATCATGGAAAGGTAAGGGGATGGGAGAAAAGAAATCTAAACCAGCTAAGACAGACATTCAGGCTACGTTCACACTGCAGTTTTTGCGCCCAAATAGCCGTTTTTGAGCAAAACCTTGCAGAGCGTCCACACTACAAGCCTGTTCTTGTGCAAGAAAAACTACAGTAAAGCGTAAGAACACAGGGCTCTTTGTGCAGGAGTTATTTCTCTCCCCACGAGGAATACGACTTTTTGCGCAAGTTGCTACACTTCAAAGGCAAAGGCGCTGTTATCGACTAATCAAATAGTCAATGCAAATTGCATCGACTATTCACTTACCCAATTAATCTAAATTTAACATCCATAGTGTGAATAACTATCCCCTCTATTTGGCTTTGCTGAAGTTTCACCTGGAATACTGTGTACAATTCTGGGTGCCAAATATAAGCTGTGGGTTCTTTCCAGTTTGTCCACAGGAGAGCAAAATAATTATAAATTTTGAAACCTTTAGCTATGAGGAAAGGTTAAACATAGGGCATTTTAGCCTTCAGAAAAGAAGACTGAAGGGGGACCTGATTGCAGTTTTCAAATAAGTTAAGGGCTATTATACAGAGGTCCGTAATCAATTGTTCTCTGTGTCCACTGAAATTAGGACAAGTAGTATGTAACAGCTAAACAGGCAGGCTGTTAATATTCTTTAATTATTCTAATTTATTAAGGCTCCTTTAACCTTGCCAGAGTGGTGTAAAGTCGCTTTATTTTAAATGACAGTAAAGGCTTGTCTAGACTATGCCGAAGTTCCGAAAGAGGAACTTTTGAAAGTGAAAGTAGTTGGGACGCGGTTTTTTGGCAACTCCCCCCCGCTTTTTCAAAAAGCCGCGTAAACCTAATTTTTTGAGGAAGAGCAGCTTTTCAAAAAAGGGGGGAGGTCGCAAAAAAACGGCTCCCAGCAGCGCTTTCGAAAGTGAGATTTGAAAATTCCCACGGAATTTGCATATCCTCTTTTGGAACTTCCACGTACTGTAGTCTTGACATAGCCTAACTGAATTCTCAGCAAGGAAGGCGTGTATGCTTTCCAGCTTATTTTTTCCCCCCCATGCCAGAAAAACATAATAGGATTAGATTACATCTGAGGGTCTATTTTACTTATTTATTTAAAAACATGCAGGACAATGATTAGCAAACTTGTATAATTTTCTTGTATGAATGTCTGAGCAATTTAAAGAACATTCTACTTTACAGAACACCAACTACTAAAATAAAATTAATACGATTTAAATGAAAATCCAGGATTATAACTGGAATGCAGGGTCTTGGTTACCAAGCATTTGTAACTTAACTTTCAAGTGTTTAGGTAGGATACGCTGAACAGTTATTGTGATGATTTTTCCCTGTAAGCTAGCTTAAATAAGTGAAACTGAAGTGATTATGTTGCACTATTTTGACACACAAAATGCAGAATTTTGGCCCAGAATTCCCTCAGAAGTACCACTAGCTAGGGAGTCTCTGTTTTAATCAGAAACAAAGTGGTCTCTAGAATTTGAGTTATGGGCCACAATCCACGATTGGTATAGAGGACATATATTCCAGCAGGTCTTTCCTGGTAGATATATTTGGTACTGATGAGGATGTCTTAGGAGGCACTTAGACTGTTTATCCAGAACCAAAGGCATCTCGGAGGATGATGTAGGTAAAGACAGTGCCAAAAGAATTGCAGGTACCACCTTCTTACAACAGTACATACAACCCTTTGCTGTCCACGTGCAGGGTTACCTGATTCCGCTAGTTTTTGGCCACAGTTTTTTTCCCCTACCAGTTTTATTGAAGTGACATACATGTATAGCAAGGAAGGAAGTGTTGGCTACTAGCTCCCTTGAGTGCAGTTGCTGGTGGAAGGGAATCCCAGACATGATGTATTCTCTCATAGTCTACTTCTCTAGAGTCCGCAAGATGGGATATGGAATTCTCACCACCTTTTCCAGTGAATGTCTGGCCACAGCATATGTGGACACTAGCCACACCTGGAGGGGCCTCATCCTGAGCCTGGCGAGGGGCATGACATATGTGCAGGCCGCCATGTGCCCTGGAATCTGCAGACATACCGTCACTGTGGATGTGTGCACGTGAGCAAATTGACATAGGAATGGGGGGTGTATGCATGGTCTGGGCTGGAGGTGCAGCATCTGGGTGCAGGAGTGGGATGGGAGTGTTGTGTCTGGGAGGGACGGAGGGTGAAGAGCAGGCTGGGGGGTTTAAGAGGGAGGGAAGATGCAAGAGGGAGGAGGGGATGAGGCACTTTCCAGGGAGGAGGGGGTTGCACATGTGGCTCTGTGCTGCCCTGTGTTTGCAGGCACACACCCCCCTGGCTGCTCCTATTGGTCATGATTTCCAGCTAATGGGAGCAACGGGGGTGGAGCCTGCAGGACAGCACTTCCCTGTGCTGCTGTTCCCCCAGCTGGGGGAAGAAGGAACAATAGTATACAGAGCCTCTTCCTCCCCCACCCAACCTCTGCTAGTCAGAAATCAGCCATGCAGGAGTTTTTGCACCAGGCTCCCCATTACATCCCCTTACAGTGGAGAACTTGCATACTCCAGGCATGTAGGGGGCACAGACTCTCCCCACCATGGACAGGGGGAGCCCCAAGACTCATGGGCCAGATCAAGGCAAGCGGGGGGGCCAGATCCAGCCCATGGGCCATCCAGCCCGTGACCTTTCAAGACAACGTTAATGAAATGTACTATTAAATAATACAATACACCTCACCTCACCTACCTTGTCTTTCTTATCTTGCCTCGCATATGGAAAACATGGAATTACTGCAGTCACTCTGGATGATGATGCAATCTTGCAAGCATTGATCATTATGAGAAGTTCCATCAAGTTATCATTAATTTCTCCACAGCCACTCTGGATGATGTACACATCTTCCCCTCTCACACTTTCACCGATCTCTACACTGAAAGAGTAAGGTTTGGTCAATGAATTATTTGAAGTATCTAAACAAAAGAAATAATGATAGGATCAAAGAATAAATGTGTCCATGAAAGCGATTTTTAAAAACAAAACCAATAGCTCTCAGTAGTTTCAATAATGCAATATTTGTGGATTATATAATTGTTCATTAGCACATACAAATATTCTTCTATGGCATTCTAAGTCTATTTCCTAGACCTGAAGAGCAACTCTGTGTAAACTCAAAAGCTTGACTCATACAGAAGTTGGTCTAATATTTATTATTATTATTATTATTAATAATGCCTCGCTTACCACTTTGTGTCTCCTTTTTAAAAAAAAGAATACATAACATTTTATTCTTGTTTTAGAAAAAGTATTTCCTGCATAATAATACCATCTGTCCATTGACATCTAAGTCTATGCTTATAGATAATAAAAATCTAGCCAATGGAAGGGAGGAGAATTAATTACAGCATTCAGAAAGAGTGTTAGAAAAAGGCCACTGAGGGAAATCCTAGTCATAGGCAATACAGGCTGTGACTTTTCTGACATCCTTCACCTTGAAAGATAGATCTCGCAACAGTCATTCAGGAAATGTAAAAAACATTTGGAACAAGATGTTACTGAAGGGGTGGGCAAAAGGGCCTCCACGGGCTGGATCTGGCCCGCCAAGCAGGCTGATTTGGTCTGCAGACACCCTGCTAGGCCAATCAGCGCCTGGTGATGGTGTAACGTGTGAAGTCTCCTCCCCCGCCAGGGGCATGCAGTACTTAAGAGTCACAAAAGTGTCCTGGCCCCGCCCTTTCTGCCCGAGGACCCATCCTTTCCGGGGTGACCCAGAGCCACTTCAAAAATTTCTGAAGTGTCCCCCCACCCAATCTAAAATTATTGCCCACCCTTGTGATATTGCATGGATAGATATATAGGCTGTAGAGGCAACAGAAATCATGCAACTCTGTCAAATGCTGAAGTTGGCTCTCAGAGCTTCCATACAACCATCATAGCAAAGCAAAACTGATTTTTTTCTTGACAATGTTTAGAATTTTCAAGACTTAATGTTTAGAATTTCTGAACTGAACCAAAAACTAGGATTAAATCAACAATGACAAATGCAAAGTACTTCACCTGGGAAGAACAATCAATTTCACACATACAAAATGGAAAATGACAGTCTAGGAAAGGTACTATAGAAAGGTATCTAGAGGTCATAGCGGACTACAAGTTAAATGTAAGTCAACAGTGTGATACTGTTGCAAAAAAAGTGCAAGCATACTAGGATGTATTAACAGGAGTGTTGTAAGTCAAATATAAATACCTGCCTCTGGAAATTTCCACTACATGCATCTGACGAAGTGGGTCTTTGCCCACGAAAGCTTATGCTCCAATACATCTGTTAGTCTATAAAGTGCAAACCGGAAAAGGTTTCAAGAAGAGCAACAGAAATGATTAAAGGTCTAGAAAACATGACCTGGGAGGGAAGGCTGAAAGAATTGGGTTTGTTTAGTCTGAAAAAGAGACGACCAAGAGGGGACATATCATCCGCTTTAAAGTACCTAAAAGAATGTTTCAATGAGCGAGAAAAATTATTCTCCTAAATCTCTGAGGATAGGGAAAGAAGAAATGGGCTTAAATTGCAGTAAGGGATGTTTAGGTTGGATACTTGGAAAAACTTCCTATTTGTCAGCGTGGTTAAGCACTGGAATAAATTGCACAGGGAGATTGTGGAATCTGTCTCTGGACCTTTTTAAGAGCAGGATAGACAGACACCTATCAGGGATGGTCTAAATCAGTGATTCCCAACCTTTTTTATACCAGGGACCAGCAAACCCATTCACAAACTTGTGGTGGACTGGCAACATTTTATTTGCATATTTATTATGCAAACAATGAACATGCAAATATCCAAATAAAATGTTACCAGTCCACTCAAAGCCCTGGCCCATCAACCCCTCCAGTGCAAGTCCTAACTTCTAGAGCCCCCCCACTCCTCCACTACCCCCCAGCGCCAGCCACTGACCACAGTCCCCCAACCCACTGTACCTAACCCCGCCAGTGCCTCCTGCTCACTGCCCCCAGTGCCAGCCCACCATCCCAAATGTCTCAGTGCCAGCCCTCACCCTTTAGACCCCCCACCAGACTCCTCAATGCCAGCCTCCTGTTTCTATTGCACCCAATCCCCTCAGAGCCTTCCCCAGTGTCATCCCCACCTCTTAGATCCACCACCTCATAGAGTTCACCAGTACCAGACCCGCAGCCAGAGCCCCCCAGTATTAGCTTTGCCCCAAGAGCCCCCCAGTGCCAGCCTCCCGCTTCTTATAGCCCCTACTAAAGTTCCCTCAGCACTAACCCTACCCCCTTCACCTAGCCCTGTGCTGCCTCCTAGGTGCCAGCTGAGCACTGCTGCTCTAAGGCTGCCATGCCAGGCTCCACGCAGTCCTCCTGCCACACAGGAAAGCACTCTTCCATGTCTGGGAAGAGACCCTGCCCCTGCCTGGCGCTGGGTGACTGAGAGGCAGGACAGGACACGCCTCTCCCAACAGCCATGGCAGGAGTGGTGTACCCAGCCCCCAGAGCTGCTTCAGCCCAAGAGCCAGAGATCCAAAGCCTAGCAACGGGCTGCGGACTGGTGGTTGGGAACTGCCAGTCTAGATCAGTGATGGGCAACCTGCAGCCTGTTGGCCACTGGTTGCTGCGACCCATTGAGATGGAAGGCTACTCATGCAGCCCACTCACCATTCCTGATTGCCCATTGCTGGTCTAGATGCTGCTTGGTCTTGCCATGACATTTACAGAGAAGGTTTAGTGGGGGGTGGGGGGAGGAGAAAAGATTGTAACACTTACAACAAATAATCAATAATTGTAAATAGTTATGCTGTTGGGAAAAAATGTGTTAAATGAAGTGTATTCATTTTTATTAGATGAAGACGACATTGTTATAACATTTTAACTTTTTTATGGTCATTACTAAATATTTCAGTAAGACAGAACAGCTCACATAAGACCAACATTGTAGCTTATGCTTTCTGAGACGCATATATTCTAGTGATTAGAGCACAGGACTGGGAGCCACATTGCCTGCGTTCTATTGCTCAATATACCAATGACTCTTGCTTATCGATGTCCTGGAGCAAGTTACAACCTTTAATTTAAGTCTACTGACCCATTTAGAATAATGCTCCCTTCACTCCTGTATAAAGAATTGACAGCATTTTTACACTTCAGAACTATACGCCTATTTTGGAAGCATAAGTGTGAACTATATAGGTCATGTGTTCGCAAATCTGACTTGCTGTCAACAGACAGTAATGTGCACACAAAGATTTCAGTCTGAAATTAGGCTGAAATTGGTGTAGGGATATCAACGTGTAGACAACTACATGATTAACCGATAAGCCTAGGTTTATGGGTTAATCCTGTTGACTAAACGCATTCTCTCCCTCCTGCTACTTCTGTATCAGAGCCAGCAAGGGAGGGGGAAGCGGGAGCACCAGATCCGCCTGCAGTCCCATCCCACCCTTATGCTGCTGCCTCTGACAAAGGCTCTCCCAGCTCTCCCCCCGTGCTAGCTCTGCGGACCCACCTGCCCCCTACACAGGCAGCAGGGGATTGTAGGGGGTAGAGTCAGATGGGAGCCAGTGCTTGGAGGAGAGGGAAACTCACTGTGGACAGAGGCTGTCCGCAGCAGCATCTCGTGTCCATGAGGGTCTGAACTCCCCATGGACAGAGCTGCCGCCATGGAACAGCCTCTGTCTGCGAGGAGCTCAAAGCCACCAAACAGAGACTGCTGGCACAGAGCAGCCTCTGTCTGCAGGGAGCTCAGACAGGGGCTATGCTGCAGCCTCTGTACAGAGTGGCAGGCGGGAGCGGGTCTGCGCAGGCAGCTGGATTTTAAACCTGCTCCCCTCACAGACTGGCTTCCGCCTGCCACCTTCGCTGCTGCCTCAGAAAGAGGCAGTAGCACGGGGTAAAGATGTAAGCGACTAGTCGCTTCCCCTCCCCTGCAGCCTCTATCAGAAAGAGGCAGCAAGGGAGGGAAAAGAAGGAAGGGGTGCTGGGGGGAACCAGCTTAAAAGTATGGGAGAGGGGAAAGGGGCACAGCGGCAACGTCCCACATTTGAAATGCACAAAATCCCCTGCGGGAGCGCTCATACATTTCAGAGACAAAGTGTCGCATGGAGCCTGGAGCCAGCAGGGGACTTAGAGAGTCCCCCGCTAACCCCAGGCTCTATTTCAATCTTTGAAACACACAAGAGCTCCTGCTGGGGTTCTCATACATTTCAAAGGTGGAACGCCAGGCAGCACTTCCACCTTTGAAATGTAGCAACAGCTCAGTGGGCTCTTGCTACATTTCAAAGCGGAAGCACCCTGACTAATCGAATAGGCAATGAAAATTCCATTTACTATTCAATTAGTTGATTAATCTAATTTTAACATCTCCAGCACGGAGTGGTAGGGTGCTCGTAGGAGTGCACTGGGTTGCCGGCCTTACCTCCAGGGACTATCAAATGGTTGTGTAACTGCGAACATTTAATGTGATTACACAACTATTCAATTACACACTATTTAACAACCCTAAACTGATAATGATGATGTTGATAGCTCTTTGTGATCATCTAAATAGAGGTATCACAGAAGTGAAAAAGTATGCTGCCTACAATGGAATTCTCTCACACTTGGCTGAAGACAGTCATGCAATGTGTTAGTACCCTCAGTGTTTACCTTCTCAAAGTTCAGTATTGAAGAGGTGTAGAACAAAATCAGATAAGATGTGCAGCTCATTCCTTAGCCACTATACAGAAATTTAATAAAGGATTATTAGTCAAAATTTTTCATCTTTTTTCAGATCTTTGTGTAAGTCTGTGTCTTCAGTTTATACCCAACTGTGTATGAAGTTCCTCTAAAAATTCAATAAAATCATCTATTTTAAAGAAGTATAACATCACAGAAATAGGACAGCATGAATGAAATAAATTAGCCATGCTAAGTTAACAAGTTAGAATTTGTAAGATACTCTAGATATATTTGGACTTGAAAGTATGAGATTTTTAGTGGGAAAACATCAGCAAATGTCTATTTCAATGTACAAATGCAAAATAAAAATTTCCATCAATAGTCAAAATGTATAGACACGCATAGAAAGAAAAATGATGCTTGAAAACTTAAGAATTTAAGGATATTCAGTTTGTATATTTTGATGTGATGTTGGCAGTTTGCATGAAAACGGTTATAAAGCTTTAACTTTTTGAATCAAGGTTTGTCATTAAATCTTTCAGGTTCCCTGATAGCATTCCACAATTGTTAAATAAAAATAGAAAAATAGGGGAAAAAAAGCTTAAAAATAGATATTATCCAAACAAAACACTTTAAAAATCCTGAATTCTGACAAGCCTAGATATTACTATAAAATTAATTTTTTTCCCGTATCAGCTGTATTAGGGATGTTAAATTTCGAATGATTAATCAAATAGTCAATTAGTTGATAGGGTACCTTCAACTCTGAAGTGTAGCAACAGCCCTGTTGATACATTTGAAAGGTGAAAGCGTTGCAGGAAGTACAGAGCCAGCAGAGCAGTCCCTCGCTGGCCCCATGCTCCCCATGGTGTTTCAAATCAGCAGTGCCTAGTGTAGCCCAGGATCAGCTGGGGACTCCCCCGTTGACCCTGGGCTCCATGCAGCACTACCACTTTGAAATGCCACAGGGAGCCTAGCGTCAGGCTCCAAACAGCGTTTCAAAGTGGCAGAGCCTCACGGAGCCTGGGGTCAGCAGGGTAGTCCCCAGCTTATCCTAGGCTCCACACGGCGCTGTGGCTTGGAAAAACCTCATGCAGCTTGGGGACATCCCAGATGGCCGTTGGCTCTATGTAGGGTTTCAAGCGGCAGCGCTATGTGGAGCCCAGGGTCTGGCCCCGGGCTCCACCGCTTTGATGTATCCTCTCCTCCTTCCTCTCCCCTTGCTGCCTTTTTCTGATAGAGGCAGGGAAGAGAGGAGAGCGGGAAGGGAAGAGGAGGAAGCAACTCGTTGACTCGACTATCTGATAAGCATTTGATTATCGACTAGTCTTTTACATCCCTAAGCTGTACCAGGACCTAATTACCAGATAATCAATTTTTGGACTGCTTATGTTTACACAATCTATTTAGTGAGGATTTAGAAAAAGGGGCAAGATCCATGCCTTTGCGCACCATTACAAGCTATGTTTGTTTTATACAGTTTAATAAAATTTAACTGTTCGGTTAACACTCAGGGTACATCTACACAATGGTGCTATTTCGGGATAACATCCATTATCCCAAAATAGCATTCGGCACATCTTAACAGCATACCCGTTATTTCGAAATACATTCGAAATAATGGGCTTGCTATTCCAGCTTCCTTATTGCACAAGGATTAAGGAACAGCAATTTATTTCAAAGTAAGTGCTGTGTATCTTAAGTGCTGTGTATCTTATTTCCAGCTATGCTCCACTGTGAAAACATACCCTCGGTTTACCTAATCTTCTCTCTCAGATTCTGTTGATTCTCACTGAGTAATGTTATTGAGGGATCTCTCTCGCTACAGGTTGTTTTAAAAATACTAACAAACAAGGAAACTAGATTAGTGGTCTCCAAACTTTTATGCCTAAGATCACTTTTTAAATGTCAGGGCAACACAGGATCTATCCTGCCCCTTCTCTGAGGTCCCACCCACTCCATCACTTGCTCTCCTCCATGTTCACTCACTGTCATTGGGCTGGGCCTGAAGGATTTGGCTACAGGTGGTGGGGAGAGGTGCAAGCTCTGGGAGGGCATTGGGTGCAGGAAGGGACTCCAGGCTGGGCAGAGTGCTGGAGTCAGATGTGTGTGGGTGCTGAGTAACCTTCTAGCCCATAAAGAAAACCCCAGAAAGCCTGTGGGAAGCAGGGCTTCGCATTTTCCACCTTAGCACCCTCTAGTATGCAGAATGGCTGCCTCTCATGTTGAAGGCCCAAGGGAAAAAGCTCATGTGGGTGGGCATACCACAGGGCTTGATGGAGTTTGCTTGCCACAAGCTCTGTAATAGGGTGGTCTGGGCTGTTGCCCAACGCCCTCTGCACTCCTAGCCGAGGCAGTGCCTTTTCCTCAATGATCACAGACACCAGCTCCAACTCTCCTTGGCAGTTGGTTAGCCAATTTGTTATAATCCCCCTCCCCCCCTTCCCTGAACTGCCTGCTGAATGCACAGGGGCAATCCATGCAAGCAGCCTCCCCTCTCCTGCTGAGGCCATGAGGGCTATACTCAGAAAAATACCTTCTCACTGACCAGGTCTACCACTTGCCATTGCAGCTGGACCAATTCTCTCTCATCAAATACTAATCCCCACCACCCATAACTGGTAAACCTCATTGTATGAGGAATAAGGGTTATTTTGAGAGAAGGGTTGTCTCTCGAAATAACTGCATCTTAACAGCGTGTTATTTCGAAATAGCACTATAACGCACATATGCAAATGAAGTGCGGGATATTTTAATCCCAGCTTCACTTGCAATTTCAAATGTCTTCATTTGCATCCCTCTCTAGAAAGAGGGTGCAAATGTAGACATACCCTTCCACAGGGAAATCAGCTCTGCTGAGGTTCTGATGGGGCAAAGGTTAAATGAAGAGTAGAGTTAACAAAGGGAAAGTGGATAGTGGGGAATGGGAGATTGGGAGCCAGGCTCCTGGGGAAGGAGATGATGAAGAGCAGGTGAGTGCGAGTGCTGGGCATGGAACGGAGATAAATGTTCTGTTCGCCAATACAGCTTATTTTGTTGAGCTATTCTGATAAAAAAAAATGTTGGTTGTGACGGTCCCACAGATAACTCTTCATGATACAAACACATGCACATAGTGGTCCACCTAACCATCCCAATCCCACACTCCATACCCCAGGAAGTGACTGGATTTTCTTTGCGAAGACACAGGCACTTTCCCTCTCCTGTATGAAGTTAGTGCAGCCTTGTGAAGCAGCAAGGACTCGGGGGCTGCGGAAGAGTCCTCTCTCCATGCAGTTTCTTCTGGCTACTTGTGGAAAGGAAGCACCCTGACCCACTGGTGCTAACCCTAACCCCCTCTACACATCACTGCCCTTTTAAGTACCTTTCAAAGAAAAAGGTTCTAGACAACACACACTTTGTGAGGAGGCATCTAGCAAATAAGCCTGGGGCTTCTGGCAGCACGTAGCCCTGTACTCTGAGCTCAGCTGATACTTTGTTAAAAAGCCCTCTGCTAACGGAAAACAAAGGGAGAGGAGGAAGATCTGGGACAGAGGAGATAAATTGTCAGAGCCTCCATGATCACTGGTTGGAGAATAAAGCTTCACCCATTTGCTTGGAATTCATAACTTGTGATGCTTTAAGATTATTACTCCTGGGAAAATTTTGCACCAAAAAATTAAAAGTTCTGAAAAATTCTGTATACTTTGACAAAATAAAGCAATATAATAATGCCAGATTTGATTTTGGTAATACATTTAATCTACAACACAAAATGTCACAAATATTTGGCATTTTCTAAACTCATAAGTTACAAATGCTAACTAATAGCCTGCATTCCAGTGATAATACTGTATTTTCAATTAAATTACATGACCAAAAAACAAAGTAGAAAGTAATTTTAAATTGCTCAGACTTTCAAGAGTCGTATTTTTGCTAATCATCCTCCATTTCAATACAATCCAGTATTTTTATTTAAATTATAGTGCAGAAAAAGTTTAATAATTTCCTTCTGGCAGAAAGGATCAAGTAGTATAGAGAAAACACTTCTCTCTGCTTCTGAAAAGTTTGAGACCACATTATTCAATTCAAGGTCAGTTTGGAGACATCCCAGATTCTCTTTTGCTGAAATCCAAAACACTTGGAAATTTACAAAGATAGGTTGGTTTTGAATTGCTTCAGCACAATCTTTTCCCTGTACAGTTTTACCTCCTGCTCATGTAGCACAGAAAAATAAAAAACAAAAAAAAAAAACCAGGTACTGCCTGAAAATATTGAGCACTCTGGCAGATATCAACATAATGAGGTGACATTGAACATTCCTTCAAAAAGGGATTTAGCCAGTCAAGTCTTTCAACGAGAGAGAAGTTTTCTGCCTCCCTAAATTTGAGGAATTCTGAGATGCCTTCTGAAAGAAACCCTAGATGTGAACTAAATATATATCTCTAATTCTTCCTGAAGGTCAAATGCTTTACCAGTTCAAGGCTTCCTGTTTGTAAATACCAAATTCATGCTCAGAAGTTTTCACATTGTTGCGCTACAAAAGTGATCTGTACTCTCAATACTACATACGTAACTGGATCAACTGGCATTTTCTCAATAGTTTGCACAGAAGCTGGGAAGATGCTATTGTGCTCTTCATTAAAGAATTTGGTAGAATTGAAAATGTATACTAAAGAGTGCTGAACCAGGTATTCAACAGGTTTCATCTTTGCTAGGATAAAAAAAAGCTTTGGCATTTGGAGTAGGGATGTTAAAGATTAGTCAACGATCCAATAAGCATTTGCTTATCCGATAGTCTTGACTAGTCGATATCCCCCCTTGCTGCCTCTATCAGATAGAGGCAGCAAAGGGGTGGGGGGGGGGGGGAGAAAGGGGACTTCAAAGTGGCAGCACCGCACAACTGTGCGGCACTGCCGCTTTGAAACCCCAAGGCAGCATTTCAAAGGGACAGCTGCTGCACAGCTGATCAGATGATCAGCTGTGCAGAGGCTGCTGCCCCTTCAAAATGCCGCTTCCACATTTCAAAGGGGCAGCCATGGAGCCCGGGCTCAGCTGGGGACTCTCCAGCTCACCCCGGAGTCCAGGGAAGTGCTGTGTGGATCCCAGGATCAGCTGTGGAGTCCCCAGATGACCACGAGCTCCACTGCCCCTTTGAAACGCGTGGAGGCAGCAATTCAAAGGGGCAGCTGCCTCACAGCTGATCCACAGATGAGCTATGAGGCAGCTGCCCCTTTAAAACGCTGTCTGAGTGTTTCGAAAGGGCAGCTGCCATGGAGCCTGGGGTCAGCTGAGGAGTACCTAGCTAACCCCGGGCTCCTAGCAGCATGCAGCATAGCATGAAGCCCAGGGTCAGCGGGGGACTAGGAGTGCATTTTAAATCAGGCTCTCCGTGAGCAGCCTGGAGTCAGCAGGACTCCCCGCTGGCTCAGGCTGTATGCAGAGTTCCACATTCCTTCTTTGAAACTTACAAGAGGCCTACCAGTGGCTCTAGTACATTTCAAAGGAGGACTGTGGAAGTGCATATTGACTAGTCGATGGAAATTCTATTGACTAGTCAATTAACCACATTTTAACATCCTTAATCTGGAGATGCCTCTTGTAGTTCCTGGTTCACCTAATGGAGTTACCTGGTTTTTCTACTACTAGAGTGATAGGACATATTTGTGAAGCACTTTACAAATGTATCAACCAGCTGGAAAAAAAGTCTAAATGATTCACCACTTAATTTAACAATAGGCATCAAACAGGTGATATGCACAGAATTTGGAAACAGTGTAGAAAACAATCAAATGTCTTTTACATGTAACTAGCATTGTCAGTATCAACTATTATAACACTATCTTAGACAGTTGGGTACTTATTTACAGTTTTGACTACAGCCTGTGGTATAGTTGAGTAGGGATGTAAAATTTTGATTAATTGGCTAATCGAATAGTCGATGCAATTTGCATCGACTATTTGATTAGTCAATAAGGGCACCTCTGCCTTTGAAGTGTAGCAACAGCCACTTCAAAGGCGAAAGCGCTGTGGGGAACACAGGACCAGCAGGTGACAGGCTTCATGCTGTGTCTCAAAGTGGCAGACCCCAGGCTCTTCAGAGTGCTGCCACTTTGAAATGCTGCGTGCAGCCCAGGCCAACTGGGGACTCCCAACTTGCCCCAGACTGCAAGTGGCATTTCAAAGTGGCAGCACCGCGTAGAGCCTGGGATCTGCCACTTTGAAGCACCGCATCATCTTCCCCCACACCTTGCTGCCTCTTTCTGATCGAGGCAGCAAGGTGGGGGGGGGGAGGGGAATAGAAACTATTCGACTAGTGTGGTGACTATCTGATAAGCATTTGCTTATTGGATAATCGACTACTCGTTCACATCATAGAATCATAGAACTGGAAGAGACTTCAGGAGGTCATCAAGTCCAGCCCCCTGCCCAAGGCACGGCCAATCCCAGCCATCCCTATAGTTGATTAACTTGCCACACCTAAAATGTTATTACCACAAAAAAAAAAAAAAAAAGTTAACATGCCCACTGTTATCAGGTTTTAATGATGCAAACAGGATATTTATAACTGATCTTGCCCATCACCACAACATTTAAAGATAACAGCAATTTTCTGTGTCTTTAAGCTTCAGTTCTAAGTTTTCACTTTCTTTGAGGTACATGTCAGGTAAGTAGGTCTCTGTCAGCTATGTCCTATCAGACACTGCATCACCATTCTGGACTCTGCTGTCAAGAAATTCTCCCACAAGTGGGTGATGAGTCAGTTATAGAGGATGTTGGCACTGTCTTCATTCAAGCTGTACAAAACCAAAAGTAAAAGAAGTTAAGACTTAAGTGAACACAAATGTTTACTATTCATGCAACATTTTACATCTCAGATTATATTTATTTCTTAATTTCTCAATTTTAATTTATTTTTCTAGTATAGGAAATGATCACATGATTTTAGAGACATACTTAGTTATCTGTCTTATGCCTCTATCCAGGAAGGCTCACACTTAAGAGAAAGACATTATTAAATTATAATCTACCTTAAAATATGAAAGTGCAAGTTACATACTGTAGTGTATTATCAATCATTAATTTCATTGTCATCACTTAAAGTTTAAAAACATAACTGTCTGGTCAAGATTTCAGAGCAGGTGAAGAGCTACATTGCTACAGCTTTTCTAAACTACTTATTTTTCTGTATGATAACTTTTCCTATATTCCACTCACCTCCACATGTTGTCTCTCTCTTGCTTCAGCATACTTGTAAGGGCTTCTGACTTTGGTTTCTGCTCTTCTCTTGAGTAGCATCTACCTTCAGTTTGTGGGAGTTTTTTTTAAAATGCATAATGATTGATCATTACAGATCATGATTGAGAATAACATTGCAGCATGTGCACAATAATTTGTCCCTATCCACAAGCAGTTTTGAAAGGAATTCAAGCATGAGCTGATGTATCCATATGGAAAGATTGTTCACTTCATGCAAAAGAACAAATATTTCTTTGGTAACTTCATCTGAATCTGACTGGCTATTTTGGGAAGTGCTTGGTTCTGACGATCCTGACATTTTGTCAGGTTGAGAAATGTTTTATTTGCCCTAAAAGTCATCTTTTTTAAAATGGGCAAGTAAAACAGATACTGAGCTGTAATCTAACCCCATTGTGCCACTGTGGCACAGGACAAAAGCAAGAAAGCACAAAGATCTTCCTAGCTGAAGACTCCCTTACTATCATTTACAATACAGCTCCTTTTCACCACTCTGGCAATGTAAAATTTTTACATATTTTATGCTCCTGGGAGCACTGACTGTATCAGGGGCAGCAGCGCAGACTACCAAGTGGGAGCTGGTCTGTGAGAGGAGCCAATTTAAAAACCATCTTCCCTTGCAGATTGGCTGCCTGTTATCCTATGCTGTTGCCTTTGGTACAGAGTCACTCCCGGACCCAGTACGAGCCAGACCTGAGCCAAGCTGCATGCCTGCCTAATCCACTTTAAATGCAGAGCCACAGTGGGGGTAGGTCCCAGACCCAGCCAATCTGCTAAACATTTACTGGGAGGGAGGAAGAGAGGGAGGGAGGAATGTGCATAGTCTATAGCATTCACTTATTAGCTTTTGCTTATTGGTTAATTGACTACACTATTACATCCCTAATACATGGTGCAGAATTCCTCCAGGAGTAGATTATGCAGTTTTCTAAAACTACTTGTTCCAAGTAGGCACAAGAACCAATTTCCAGCATTCTCCTAGACCACAATACTGCAAAGGTATGCGGTATGTCTCATGTTAAACGTCACTCACTGCATACACTACCATAACTTCAGTGGAACTATTCACAGTGTATTTAGTTAAGGGATGTAGACCATCCTTCAACCGCCCCCCTCCCCCCCACACACACACCCCTCCCCTCGGCTGCGTCTAGACTGGCAAGTTTTTCCATAAAAGCAGCTGCTTTTGCGGAAAAACTTGCCAGCTGTCTACACTGGCCACTTGAATTTCCGCAAGAACACTGACGATCTCATGTAACATTGTTAGTGTTCTTGCGGAAATACTATGCTGCTCCCTTTTGGGCAAAAGCCCTCTTGTACAAATGCTTTTGTGCAAGAGAGCCAGTGTAGACAACACGGTATTGTTTTGCGCAAAAAAGCCCCGATCGCAAAAATGGCGATCGGGGCTTTCTTGCGCAAAACCGCATCTAGATTGGCACGGATGCTTTTCTTCAAAAAGTGCGTTTGTGGAAAAGTGTCCATGCCAATCTAGATGCTCTTTTCCATAAATGCTTTTAACATGTAGTTGACATACACAATTAATTGATAAAACTGGGCTTACTGGCTAATCTCACCTACACCCATTCCTCCCCCCCTTGCTGCCTCTTTTAGCAGATGTAGAGAGGAACCAGTGTCCATGAGTCGGCAGCTTTTAAGCTGGCTCCTCAGGAGCACCAGAGCCATCTAGCGCCCTTCGTCCCCTGTGCTGCTGCCTCTGACAGAGAGGCAGAAGAAGAAAGGATGAGGGGGACAGGCAGGAGGAGCCAGTACATGTGGTAAGCCAGCTTTCAAACCAGCTCCTTGAGCTTATCAGCTCACGCAACCTGCTTACTTGGTTCATTCACCCTATGCTGCTGCCTCTATCAGAAGCAACAGCATGGGGTGTGGGGCAAGCAGGGACCAATACAAATGAGGAGCTGGCTTAAAAGTTGGCTCCCCCTGAGCACCAGACCTGCTGCCGCCGCCTCCTCCTCCTCCTCCTCCAGAGGCAGCAAGCAGGGGGAGGCAGAAGCTAAAGGGAGCCAGCTTAAAAGCCAGTTCCCCTAGCACCACTTCCCTGGTGTTGCCTGCCTGCTTCCCCCCTCACCCTTCTGGGCTGTCCAGGTGACTGCAGGCTCCACCAGCCCTTTTGCCTTTTGAAGTGGCTCCCTATTGACTAAATGCAAAATGCATCGATTAGTCAATTACTCACAATTTAACATCCCTAGTGTATGCAAATTTGCAAGCATTTTTTAAAAAAGACTGTCAACTGAACTGCAACAATAAGTTTACAGTTAAGGTATTTTATCTGTGGGACTTGCTCCCACAGCTGAGCAGAGGTTAGTTGACCAGGAGGGCAAGGCTTATCTATATACACAGTTTTTTTGCCTGAGTGTCGTGTGAAAAGGGTCTGAGGTTCTGTCATGGGAAAAAAATGAGTATTTTAAATTTGAGTCAATAGGTTAACACTGATATTTGTGCAGTGTGTTCTGTGATCTCACACATTTACTGAGTAACAGTTACAGACATTTTAACAAGTCTTACAAACAAAAATCAATGCTCCAGAAAGAGGATTGCCACGTTACGTGGTAAGTCTCAGGGCCATCTTCTTTTGGTACAACTTAGATTTTGCTTATAGGAAATGAGACAAGCTGTGCCGCCCCCCCCCGTGATCATTTTACAAAGGGAACCGGCTGGATTATACCAAGCAGACCACGGTTTTGGTTAAAGAATGGCTGCGGCAGCGCTTTAAAACAGCACTTCGGTCCTTCTACGCTGCCCAGGTTAAAAAGGCTGCCGCTGTCGGGCTGGGGCACGGGCAGGGTGGCCACCCTTATTTAGCCCAACCCCATCGCTGAACCAGTTCCCAATCCACGAGCGGACCTTCCCTCCCCTAGGGCACTGGCCTGGCCTAAGCGCCTCTGGCCAGGGGCCTTGTCCCTGCAGCTCTAGGACTCCCCTTGTCCGCCCGCGCCTCGCTCCCGCCAGCAGGCTGGCCAGGCGCGCTTTCCCGTCACGGGCGAGCGCAGGGAAACGCGCCTCTCAGCGGGCAGGAAGCGCGTAGGGCGGGTAAATAAAACACATGGCGGCCCCGCGCCAGGGGGGTGGCGCCTCCTCCCCCCCCCCCACCTCGCGCCCCCGTTCCCTGGGGGAGGGGGCGGCACGAGCCGCCACGAACTGTCACCAGGGGCAGAGCTCAGGTTCCGGGGGCAGCCCGCGGGGAGGAGGAAGGTCCCACTCTGAGGAGCGGCCCTGAGACCCGCGCGCGGGGGCGGGGCCAGTGACGCAGGAGGGAGCAGGTAAGACAGGCTCCGCCCCTCCCACCGAGAGCGACCCCGCTTCATTTTGTCCCCCTCCCCCCACAACCCTCCCGCGGATGCCGCCCCCCCCCCGCGCGTCACCTGGTCTCCTGGTTGCTGAACTTCTTGGTCACCACCTTGCCCAGCTCCAGCCCCAGCCGCTCGGCCACGCGCTGGGACAGGTCCTGGTGCGAGCTGCCGCTGAACAGCACGATGTTGGGCATGGCCGCGCCGGGGGGGGGGGAGGAGAAGGCGGCGGCGACAGCGGCAGGGCCCGGGCTTTCCCGGCGGCAGCAAAGAGAGCGCGGGAGAGCGAGCGAGCGAGCGCCGGGTCCAATAACAGGCGGCCGCGGACCCGCCCCCTGGCTGAGCGCTGGGAGGAGGCGGGGCGAGAGCGGCAGCACGTGACGGGGGGGGGGGGGTGGAGTGGCGGTTGAAGGAGAGGGACGGTTGGGGGAGGCTGTTGGGAGGGCCGAGGCCCCTCAGAGCTTCGCATGGGGGCGTGGGGGCGGCTGGGAGGATTCGAATGCAGGATTTCAACCACCAGCCCAAGTCACCTCATCCCCATCCCATGGCCCAGCCCGCCTCTGGCCTGGCGCCAAACTGCCCCGTGAGCCGGCCACAGGGGATGACACCTTAGGGAGCGCAGCCGCCTAATGCCAGGAATGAACAGGCCTGGCAAGAGATAGTGGGGGCCCTGTTCCATCCTTCTGTTGTAGGCACAGTTTTTGGGTGGGGACGGTGGCACCCTCCCTGAACACAGGAGCTGTGGCCTGGCCACAGCGGGCGAGGCAAGGAGTCTTATTCGCTCCCCCACATGCATCTCCTTCATGCATTCATACACAGTTCATTCAAAAGAATGTAAGTTTGAAATAGTTTGAGGTGCTGCACCTGCCCCCCCCCTGCCAATTTTTCTGGTTTTACAGTTAGATTTTCTGTTTTTAAAAAAGTATTTCTAGCTCCCCTGCTGCTGTGTGAAATGCCCAGGCTGCCAGAGGGAATTGATTATAGACATAAATTGCTTTCACATGTGGAAAGTAAACAAATGGAAAAGGTATGCTTGCTTATCTTTCAGTTGGAATAATATTGAGGATTACTGATGACAACAATAGAAAAAAAAATCCTGATACTATTTTATTCAATTTTAAACCTTTTTTGGTAATCTTTTTATCTAATGAATCTTTGCTTCCCTTTCACAAACTACTTTCTACTGTCTTTCCCCATATTTGCTACTTTTAATTCTTCACTGCTAAAAGCCTTCAAAATAAAGACTCAGGAACAACACTTCAGTTTCCTTCATTGTAATCTGTTAAAAATGAGGTCCTAATGCTGCAAATACTTGCATATGCTTAATTTCACTATCCATGATTTCAATGGGTAGTAACATTAAGTTCTTTTAGACATGTGTGCAGGATAAACTGCAATATTCCATTTTCCACTGACTGAAGTGGAGCATTGTGCGGCACTGACAGCTAGATTCCCACAGTCCTGCTGCTGACAACCTGAGCACTCAGCTAGGCACAGGGTGGGAGCCAGCCGTGAGCATTTCAGGATCAAAAATTCAATTGTTAACCAAAAGTGCACTCTGTCTTTCTCCACATATACATACACATGCAGGCACGCACGCACACTCACTCAGGGAAAGCAAACACTTTTTTGCAAATTATATTTTCCTCAAAAAATCAATTTTCTGCTCAGAAACAACTATGAGGAGAAATTGACCAGTTTTAATATTGAGATTTCATAAATATGGAATATTGCAGTTTATCCTGCATACGTGTCTACAAGAGCTTTGCGTTACTACCCACTGAAATCATGGAGCTCCACCTGTGGTTGGTGGATCTCAGCTTGAACAGTAGCAAGCAGCAGTTTCATGATGTTCAGATTCTGAGGGATAGTGGGGATAGAACATGAACAAGGCAATTTGTGATACTGCATGTTGCTGGGAGGGAAGGGGAAGAGTAGACAGTAGGGGGCTCTAATGCCCCAGTGCATGAGAGGGGCATGGGGATTGGAGGGTAGATGAGATCCATGGGCCACAGGTGGAGCCCCTGTGGGTCACATGTTGCTTATGGGCTGCAGGTTGCCTATCACTGCTGTACACATCTGTTGTGTTCAAGACAGAGTTCTAGTAATGTAGGATAATGAAGATAAGTTCCTACTAAGAACTCAAGAGCTGAAGTCAAAATCCTGATGTAATCTGATTTCTAGGAAACTATAAGCTATTTTTGTTTTTCTATTATGGCTTCCCCTCCCCCCCTTCACCCATTTTACCAGCACTTGCAGTGTCAACCAACATTTTGCAAACCTTTGCTAATATGTCAGCAGTAACATTCTTCTTTCAAATTTCCTCAGAATAAAAATGCAAAGAAATGTCTGAAATTGTCACTCTATTGTCTCATTATGAATTCTGATAAAAATTAGCTTGTATAAGTAACTTTAAAAAATTTAAACTGTAAGCCTTTTCAGTGTCAGCCTTTCTTATAGTTAAGAAATTGCTTTATAATTTGTGAGATTTAAAATAAAATAAAAAAAATTAGGGTATTTTTTATTTGATTTTGAATTAGTAGGATATATTGGGGTCACATTTTCAATTTTTTCTTTCAATCCTGAAGGTAGAAACCTTTTTTTTTTTTAATGAAAGAGATATTCACCTAATAATTTTTCTCTCAAAACTGAGGCTTTTAAAGGTAAAGATCAATATTGTAAGATTTGTGGAAAAAAAGAGCAAGCACTGGAAACACCACAATTATAATAGTGTAGCCCTACTGTCTTCATGATCTGGCACTGCAATTTAATTGTTTTCAAATGGTGAAGTAATATGTTTTATTGGATTATCTTCTGGTTTTAGTCAGTTTCTAGTTCATTTCAGTTTGCCACATGCTACTACAATACTGCATTGTTCGGGTTGCAACTACCAAGGGAAGGAATTGGAAATATTAAAACAAAAAAACCTTCCCCTTTCTATTTGATCAGAAGACAATAAGTCTCAGTAGTGCTGCTTGTCCTCCACCATTCAGATATACATTAAGGACATGACTACATTAGGAATTCCCTCTATTTTGGCCTTTGGTAGAGATGCATGTTGCAAATTGTTAGTGTAGGCAAGGAGAACAGGTAAAAAAATGGGTGATGTTTATCCCTGCTTGAGTTGGACATCAGGTCAACTGGACCAAAAAATTATGAAAAATTTCATTTTAGGAGAACCAAAATGGATTATTTTTCAGCTCATTCCCCAAATTCCCACACATTCTAACTCCTCAGGTAACCAGTTTTGTGGGCTGCTTGGTAAGTCATGGAATCCAGGGAGGCAGTTGCCTGGAGAGTAAGGATCCTTAGGAGCAAGAGAGTTGGACTGCTCTGGGAGTCTGGACAGTGGGCAGCTTGGAGAGCCAACTACCCGAGGAAAACTTTTTAATCAGAAAAATTGTGACCAGTTCTAGGAAAGATACCAAAATGTCAAAGTAGTCAGAGACTGCATTCAATTTTCTCCACGTTTTCACTGTTGAAAACTGTTGAAAAAGATGTAGGGATCTCAGGGCCCACACCAGGGCTGTGATTGTTCCCAGGAAGCCTTTGCAAAGGTGAAAGGCCATAGAACTTTTCTGAAGGCATTGAGCCTCATTGTGGTTGGTCCTGCTTGCCAATTAGCCCATCATAAGATGGGATTTTCAGGTCTCTCCTCCACATCGGTCTTCCAACTATATACAGGCAGTCCCCGAGTTACATGGATCCGACTTATGTTGGATCCGCAGTTACGAACGGGGCTTTTCTTGCCCCGGAGGACGGGAGCAGCGGGACGCCCAGATGAGCCACGATCCCACCGCCCACGTCCTCCGGGGCGAGAAAAGCTGCTCCCCATCTCCCTGGTCTGCTGGTCAGACCAGGGAGACGGGGAGCAAAGCCTCGGAGGATGCCCGCAGCGGGACAGCCGTGGCGCGCTTGGGCTGTCCTGCTGCGGGCGTCCTCTGTGGCTTTGCTCCGTGTCTCCCTGGTCTGCTGGAGGGGGGAGGGCGCAGCTAGTGCCCCCTCCCCCCAGCAGACCAGGCTTTTCTGCCCACGACGCCTGGGGCAGAGCAGCTGGGGTGCTGCTGGGGTGCTCCAGCAGCACCCCAGCTGCTCTGCCCCAGGCGTCCCCAAGTCAGCCGCTGCTGAAACTGACCAGCGGCTGAATACAGGAAGCCCGAGGCAGAGTTGCTCTGCCCCCGGCTTCCTGGAATCAGCCGCTGATCAGTTTCAGCAGCGGCTGATTTGGGGACACCTGGGGTTCTTAAGTTGAATCTATATGTAAGTCAGAACTGGCATCCAGATTCAGCCGCTGTTGAAACTGATCAGTTTCAGCAGCGGCTGAATCTGGACGCCAGTTCCGACTTACATACAGATTCAACTTAAGAACAAACCTACAGTCCCTATCTTGTACGTAACCCGGGGACTGCCTGTATACAATATGACGGGGACTAATTTAGCTACAGCTACTCAAGAGAGAGTTCTTGAAGTCTTTGTGGATAGATCTCAGAAAACATCCACTCAGTGTGTAGTGGCTGATAATAATCAAATAGAATGTTAGGAATCATTAAAAAAGGGATAGAGAATAAGACAGAGAATATCTTCTTGCCTGTATGTAAAACTATTGTACGCCCACATCTTGAATATTCTGTACAGATGCGGTCGCCTCATCTCAAAAAAGGTATTTTGGCATTGGAAAAGGTTCAGAGAAGGGCAACAAAAATGATTAGGGGTTTGGAATTGGTCCCATTTGACGAGAGATTAAAAAGACTTGGACTTTTCAGCTTAGAAAAGAGGAGACTAAGGGGTATATGATAAATGTCTATAAAATCACTGGTGTGGAAAAAGTGAATAAGGAAAAGTTATTTACTTATTCCCACAATATAAGAACTAAGGATGTTAAGGACTAGTCCACTATCTGATTAGGATTTGCTTAACTGATAGTCTGTCGACTAGTTGATTTCTCCCCCTTTGCTGCATCTATGAGAAAAAAGAAGCAAAGGCGGGGGAGGGGTACTTCAAAGCGGCAGTGACACACAGCTGATCCGGGGAGCAGCTGTGCGGTGCTGCTGCTTTGAAACCCCATGGTGGCGTTTCAAAGGGGCAGCTGCCGCACAGCCGATCTGTGGCTCAGTTGTGCGGTGCTGCCCCTTTAAAATGCCGAAGCAGCATGGAGCCCGGGATCAGCTAAGAACTCCTCAGCTAACCCTGGGTTCTGAGCGGCATTTCCCCAGAACCCGGGGTCAGTTGATGGAAATTCCGAAACTGCACCATTGGTAACACATACCTTACACTGTAAAGGTTTTCTCCATGATCTGAAGGGCAAGAAACTTTTATAAATATTTTTTAAAAGCTTAGATTGTTGCTAGTGAAGTTGATAGCATTTGTCATAGTCATCCAAGGGGGAGTTACATTTAGCTCAGCTGAAATTCTATTGACTACTTGACTAGTCAATTAACTGCAATTTAACATCCTTAATAAGAACTAGGGGTCACCAAATGAAATTAATAGGCAGCAGGTTTAAAACAAACAAAAGGAAGTTTTTCTTCATTCAGCACATAATCAACCTGTGGAACGCCTTGCTAGAGGATGTTGTGAAGACTAGGACATTAACAGGGTTAAAAAAAGAGCTAGATAGATTAATAGAGGTTAGGTCCATCAATGGCTATTAGCCAGGATGAGAAGGAATTGTGTCCCTAGCCTCTGTTTGTCTGGCACTGGATGACAGGACAGGGATCACATGATGATTACCTGTTGTGTTTCCTCCCTCTGGGGCATCTAGTATTGGTCACTGTTGGCAGACAGGATACTGGGCTAGATGGACTTTTGGTCTGACCCAGAATGGCCATTTCTTATGTTCTCATGTTTTTAACATTTTTGGTATAAGGTATAATTATTATATAAGTTGCCAATGATTTAGGTAACAGGCAAATAGTTCTTATACAAGTACAACACTAAATAAAAACATAAAAAATATATGAATGCAGCATTGAATACAAATCCAAGCTTAAATCAAATGCAGAAATGATACTAGAGTTAAATCATGAGATGGTAATAATTGATATTGCTAAAGGCAAACAGTTTACATTCTGATGCAATTTTTACAACAAGGAATGGAATAAAAAGCAGGAGGAAGCCAACCAACTGCACCATTGGTAATACATACCTTATACTATAAAGGTTTTCTGCGTGATCTGAAGGGCAAGAAACTTTTATAAATATTTTTTAAAAGCTGAGATAGTTGCTAGTGAAGTTGATAGCATTTCTCATAGTCATCCAAGGGGAGTCCCATTTAGCACAGCTGAAATGGGATTCTGCAAGGCTCTTTTATGCTTTTCAGATTACCAAAAAGTGTGGTGATTTTGTTGAATTTTAGAGAAATTGAATGAAAAAAATCACCTATTTTATACCAGCGTTATAAACATTTGCTTATAATACTTGCTTTTAGTCTGAGATTTCAGAAAAATGCCATTCAAAAGTTGAATAAGAAACAATGTCCTTTTTTCATAACTATTTAAGAACTTCATAGCATATTCAACGGGTTTTTGTTTTTACTATAGGTGTCACATTTGCACCTAACTGCCTAAGTTAAATTACTCATTTGACACTACCCTGATGCATCTACAGATACTTTGTCAAGAATTTCAGTGTATAAAATATCTTGTAAACATGGCACATAGCTAAGGAGCTTTATTACTTTCATGAAGATTTCAAAACCTTTATATATAAAGCTATAGCCTTGTATTCAAGGTCCCAATTCATAGAAACCTATAATCATGTACTCCAGGATTCATTTATTATTTATACAGAAAAGAGACATTTTTCAAACACCCTTTCCTCAGAATTTAGCGAACTTTGTGATTTATCAGCCTCTTTTCTTTTTTTTCTTGTTCATTCATCCCGATGGAATCATTTCCTAGTCATCCACCACACACATGTATGGTACCCAAAGGAAAAACAATACTGTACAAGAAACATTCACTGTGGTAAAAGAAAAGTTAATTAAAAAAAGTACTTTGTACAGAAAGTGACTACGTAAAGGGAAATTTCTGAGCAATCCAAGTAGGGTCTCAGGATCTTCAAATAGGGAAAGATATTCTTTCTCTACAACAGGGGTGGAGAACCTTTCTGGGTCGGGGGCCACGCATAAGTGAAAAGCAAAAAAGAAAAAAAAACCCTCACTGATATGTCCCCTGACTGAGAAGGAGAAAGACACTCCCCAATTTCCTTCATAGCCCAGAGCCTAGGGGGTCTCAGGCTAATAGATTCTCTGTGTTCCAGCCCCACAGTGTGACAGAGTGTTGGGGGGCTGGAGCCCCACTGTGGCTCCCAAATGCAGGAGCAGAGCCACAAATTCTGGGGCCAAATCCAGGCAAGCCAGAGGCTGCATCCAGCCCCCGGGCCTTAGGTTCCCCACCCCTGCCCTACAATATTCCTGGCACACCTCCAAATGTCCCATAAACAGATGTGCATGAATTTCTACCAATCTAGGCTCAAAAGCCCTGCCTCTATTTTTTGTGATGCAAAAAAGGAACTTACACCTATGCTCTTGATCTCCCTGATACCTATTTTCATCACCTCTGTTGCCCTAGGGACGTGGACAAACAATTAAATCAAAATGGCCGACGGAGTGGATATAAAAGGGGAGAGGGAGTCCCTACACAGAAGAGAGATCCGTCCTGAGAGCCGTATCTAATCACCGGTGGATCTTTAGCCACAAATCAGGCATACACAATTTAGGGCCAAACCATGTATTTTTGAGTAAATAATGGAACAGATATACAGTTAACAGTAATTTTCAACAAACCAACCCTCCCTAACCCGAAGAAAGGAGATAGGACAGTTCCCTAAATACATAAGGTATATACAAAGCCTGAGGCGATCGATGCCTGCGACCTTCAACCCTCGGGCTATTTGTAAGCCTCTGGGGAGGACAAGCAGGGAGATCCCACGGTAGTGAGTCCTCTGTGAAGAGACGACCCCGATATGGACCTCGATCTGGAAAGGAATTCCCTCTGGACACAGTCTGATCTGTCCTTCGACAACACCGTCTGCTCCAGTAGGTGAGTAATCCAATAAAGATGACAGGAAAAGAGAGTCCCAGTTCCAGTGACCAGTGCAGACAGGAAAACCTTGTGGGTATTTACCACACAAGGGTAGCACAGTTCAAAAGTCCAGGCCTCTGATTACATAGATGGTATTCAAGCTTCAGGCAAACAGTACAAGGAGCAAAAACAACAACAACAACAACAACAACAACAAAAACAATCCAAGGCTGGGGAATATCCAAGGACCCAAGCCCCTGATACCTCAGGGCTCTTATTGGCCCAGAGGCAGGAAAAATATGCTAATGAACTTAGGTAAGTATGCCAATGAACTTAGGGATTGAGTGCAGCTTCCTAGGGGCTGTGTGCAGTGGTTTTGGTGCTGAGTGCACCTCTTTTGGTGCTGAGTGCACCAGATAGTAACGGGTGCACAGCCTGCTTGAGAGGGGTGCACAAGGTAGTGCCGTGTGCAAATCAACAGTTTGAGCGGGGAAAACCTCCATCATGTAGAGAAAAGAAACTGTCTCTTTCAAATGGAGCCCACTGAACTAAACTATAATACAGCCCCCCTTTTCTAGGGTAACACCTCTTAATTCTTCTCTTTAACTTGCCACTTTCCTCTGTTTCTTTCCCATCAGATTATAAGCATGGTTTCCCTTTTCCATCTTAAAAAAAATCCTCAGACACACTTGACTCTCCAACTACCATCCCAGCTCCATTCTCTCTTTCATCTCAAAGCTTATTGAATGTACTGTCTACAATCACTGGCTGTCTCCATTCTAGTTAATGCTCTTTCACTCCATTGAATATATTTGTGACAATCTATACCTTGGGGGAGCACTCTATAACCCCTATATTTCCCATTTTTATATCATCATAATCTTACTTATAAAGCATGCCTTGTAAGGTATCAAGGGAAAAGTTATAATCTCCTGATAGTCATTTCTCTGTCTGTATGGCTGTGTCTAGACTGGCCAGTTTTTCCGGAAAATCAGCCGCTTTCCCGGAAAAACTTGCCAGCTGTCTACACTGGCCACTTGAATTTCCGCAAGAACACTGACATCCTACTGTAAGAAATCAGTGCTTTTTGCAGAAATACTATGCTGCTCCCGTTTGGGCAAAAGTCCCTTTTGTGGAAAACTTTTGCACAAAAGGGCCAGTGTAGAGAGCTGAGATTTGTTTTGCGCAAAAGAGCGTCTATATTGACATGGACGCTTTTCCGCAAAAGCATCCATGCCAATCTAGACGCTCTTTTCCGAAAATGCTTTTAACGGAAAACTTTTCCGTTAAAAGCATTTCCGGAAAATCATGCCAGTCTAAACGTAACCTCTATGTATATCATCAATGCATATGAAATTATGTGACTTTATGGTATGGTTGTCACTAAAACATGCTGTAAATTGGGGAATCAGCCAGATATTAGATTCCAAGAGACAACAGCAAGAAGATTAACAAAGCTTTGGTGGGGTGTCAATGGCCATTGTCCAGGAGTGGAGCTACAATGCAATAACTCACCTGAATATGGCCACACAACGGGAATTGCTCAACTTTACCTGGAAAGTCACGAATGCCACATACATGCCTGGACTTGTGTTTCTCAAGAATATGGATTGAGGGTATAAAAACCAAACAACAACACTGTGAAGATTCCAGGTGAGGGAACAGACTCAGATTTCAAGGGTAAAGTCTGTGTACTATGGATTGCAATGTCCAGCAGGGTGAGAAAAACTGTTTGATCTAGTTGTTGCCTAGTCTAATAGGCTTGAGACTTTAGACTGAGTGTTTACATTTTCTTTTCTTTTGGTAACTACTCTTTTTCCTAACACTAATAGTAATTTAAATTCTATCAGTTTAATCAATAAACTCATTTACTGTTTACCTTTACCAGTGAGTTTGTGTGAAGTGTGTGGCAAATTTGCTCAGGTTTTACAAAAGCTCATCTATGTGCACTTTCAATCAATGAAGTGGTGAACCAATTAATAAATTAGATAGTATATCCCTGAAGTATAGTACTGAGAGCAGAGGAAGAGGGGGCAGATTTGGCTGGTGCCTTACTCTGAGAGATTCACAAGTGGCTCTGGGAGCATTTATGCAATCTGCCTGGGTGTTAGCTCCACATGTAGCAGTGCTGTGTGATAACAGTTCCTGGAGTGGTTGCTGTCGGTCACTAGCAAGACATTGTGAGAGACAGCTCAGGCTGGAGAGACTTAAGGGACACAGCAATCCCACAATCCCAGGCTATACGCACAGGTGATCCCATCACAATATTCATGCTAAATTCTCTAATGAACCTTTTCTAGACAAAGTACTCCCTCCTCGATCTGCCAGCTGCCTTCAACACAGTCAAACTTGCTTATCTTCTTGAAGTCTTGCCCTCCCTGGGCTTCCATGACTCTGTTCTCTTCTGCATCTCTTCCTACCTCTCTAACTGCTCTTCATCCCCCCTCCAACTTTCTATGGTGTTACACAGGACTCTGTCCTTGGTCCCCTTCTCTTCTCGCTCTACAATTCATCGCTGAGTAATCCCATCTCAAAACCAAATCCAACTACCACCTCCATGCCAACCATTCATAAATCTGTCTCTCCACTCCAGACCTATCTACTTTGGTCCAAACTAAAATCTCAGCCTATTTCTGTGACATCTTCTCGTGGATCTTTAGCTGTCAACTCAAGCACAGCATGGCTACAACAAAGCTCTCATTCTTTCCCCACGTCCTTTCTTGGTCACTGTGGACCATACCACCAGTCTATAACTGTCCATAGCCTGGGTGCTATCTTCTGTCTCTATAGATCCCCACATTCAGGCCATTTGTAAGTATTGAGGATTTTTTTTCTACATAATGTATCTAAGATACAGTCAATCATATTCATCTTCAGAGCTAAATCTCTTATCCAGGTTCATCATCTTCTCACATCTTAATTACCGCAACATCAATTTTTCTTAACAAATGAAGGCTTGCCCCACTTACATCCATTTACAATGCAGCAGCAAAGAGCATTCTTTTAGCCTGTCACTTAGACAATGTCACCCGCGGTCACAGGGTAACTGGTTCCTTTGAAAGGGAATAAGGTCCAGTACATCTGCAACAGATTAGTTGCCTCCCAGCTAGGGCTAAAAGTCACTTGGGCCACTGTCAGGTCTGTTCTCCATTCTGGCACTTCGAATGCAGATGATCAGGGCCCGCAAGAGACCTTAAAATACCTTACCTCTCTCTATAGGGTTCTGCTTGAAAGCTCCCCAAGGTAGCTAACAACATCAAGTGATTTAATACCTGAAAAAAACAGAAAGAAACACTTGAATTTATTCCCAAGGGGTAATCCATGCTCTTTTGCCACAAGGGAGCTTGAAAAAAAGAAACAAAAAACCCCCACAGGATACAAGCTACAATTCAGATAGACGGCCCTTCAGTAGGCAGGCACCCACACAGACCTCCTGTTACCTTCCAGGACACAAGTATCAAATCATCATCTTAAAAAAAGGTGATTTTATTAATAAAACAAAAGGTATACTTGATAAAGCATACTTGGTTGCTATGTATTACAGAGCAACTAAGAAAAGAGCAGATTCCAACAGAAAAAAATGATATTTCTGGGCACAACTTGGGGTATAGTGAATGGGGGAGGGAGGCACATGGATTTTGCATAGAGAAGTTTTACAAAACAGCACAATAAAGAAAAATAACCTGATTGCAACTAAATATACATTCCCTCTACTCACAATCCTTACTGATCCATACCCCAAGGCCCAGTCCATTCCTGTGTCAATGTTTCTTGTAGGCATGGTAATTCTGGTTGATAATTTCATCTTGTTCCTCCAGCTCCTAACTTAGAACTCACACAAAGAGAAAGGGCAGCAGGATTTAAATTTCAGCACTGTATCCTATTGGTTTTTCTGGCCCCCTGCCAATGCCCTTAGGCTATGTCTACACTACCATGATATATTGGAAAAAGGTACTCAAATTGCACTCCTCAATTTGCGTACCTTTTTCCGATAGTGTTTTTTGGAAGAGGCTTTTCAAAAATTTGGCCCATCTACACTGGGCCAAATATCAGAAAAGCCTCTTTCGGAAGAGCCCTTCTTCCTCATGGGAGGAGGAAGACAGGGATTCCGGAAGAGCAGATGCGTTCCCTGGATGCTGCGGAGTATTTTCTGGGATACCAAAGGTATCCCAGAAAAACCCCGTAGTGTAGACATAGCCTCAGCTATCTGAGTTTAACCCTTTAGTCACCGAGTCTGGCCAGCATTCCTATCTAGCACAGCCACATACACAGAACACAGGAGAGAGTTGCCTGAAAGCACATATTGAAAGCAAAAAGATCATCAGGAGAGTTTTGCCTGGGAGAAATAGAGAACCTGCAGGGACTGGAAAACTATGTAGGCCCTCCGTGGGAATGTGTCTATGAGATCAGTGGAGAGAATAGTTGGCTGATCTTCTTAAGCTGTAGAGCCAGTGATAGGAGGCTGAAAAGGGCTGACTTGTTGGACTATATTTTGGAGCAAAGCTCATGAGATTGCTGATCCCTCTCAGGTAGGTGGTCTGGAGAGTAGGACCCTGGAAGAAAGGCAGAAAGGAACTGGAAACTAAATGCTTATGGTCTTGCAACTAGATAATCTGGTAATTATGTCCCTGAGGAGGAAAACAGAAAATTGCTGTATCTGTCTCTATTTTACCATGGGAATTGGAAGAACTGTTTCACCATGATGTTTTTGTGCACTGTTAGATTCAGAGCTGTTCATAGGATGGTTTGGGGCAACCACTCCAGGACCTGTGCTTTATGGGTCACACAGTATCCAAGGCAGCCTAGGATACTAGCAGCAGGGCTTGGGCCTATACTCACTAACAGTGGTGGGTTGCAGAGTAACCCAGCCTACTCAACTCCACTGACTTTCAGCTGCATTGCTTGGGCGAAGGGGTAGGGACACACCTGTACTCACTGGCAGCAGGAAGTGAAGCAGCCTGGCTAGGAGTCGGGGGAGGGGGCTGGGGATAGATCACTCTGTTTCCCACCAATGCTGATAAGTGTTGGGGCAAGAGGTGGACCCAAATCCTGCTGCTAGTGCCAGTCTCCCTGCTTATCCTATGGGCTTCATTGCTTGAGGGAGGTGGCTCTCAACTAGTCACATTAAGGTTTTATTCTGCATTACCAAGCCCTTCACCTTGAATCTCAGCCTTTCATTCTCTGAGTCCCTGGCTGACAACTGAGATTCAAGGTTTCTGATCCAGGCAGCCAAGGTGAAGCTGCATATATCCAGCTCCACACATGCCAGAAAAAGTCCATAGATCAAGGCACACTTCTTTAACTTTTTGGACTTTGGGCTATAAGAGTTTCCCAGCTGTGGGAGAGCTGTGCCAATGCCTCCATATCCTGAAACAGATCAATAACCTAAAAAAGTGCACACCAGACACTAAAGAATCTTTTCTGTATGCCTGATTCCATAGGTTTGCACATTCATTGTGGCAACAAGAGTGGTTCTTGCTCTGCCTACTCTAGGCAGAATAAGACCTTCAACGGGCATTAATGATGTTAAAATGTGTTTATTTAGATAAACATGTAACTGCTGCAAGTTTCAGTGGTTACACATTTACATGCAGGGAAGAGGCTTTTAAGCCCACTCCCTGCACGTTCCATGCATAAGCCGCCTACCCTCCCCCCCCCCCCCCACGCCTCTGGTCTTTCCCCCCACATTGTTACCTCTGATACAGAGGCAGCAGCGCAGCAAGGGGGGACAGATGGATCCACAGGAGCTGGAACATGCGAGCAGCCGGCTTAAAAGCCAGCTTTCCACACGTACTTGCTCCCATCCACCAGGCTCCTCTCCGACTGGTGCCTCTGTATCACACACCCCACAGATTGTATTACCTTTCTTGTCCAATCACCACACGGTGGATGGATTTAAATTAAGGTGATTTAAACCATTTATTTAAATTACCATTTAAATCACACACAAAAAATCATTTATTTAAATCAAGTTACCAAAATAGTTAAGACTGATTGTGCTTCGAGTGCTCGTATTTTTAGAGCAAGCCCCATAGAACTCACTGGCACTTTTTTTTTTTTTTAAAGAAAACAAATATAGAATAAGGTTCCTTTAGAAAAGCTGAGTTATGCTGAAGTAAAATAGGGAATAGATTTATGGCATCACCATCATGATCTATGGCCATGATGTTCCAAAATAAGGGTAATTTATTATATGTAATATAAAATAAGAAAATGACACTCAGTGGCAACTGGCAACTCTATAGATTTCCCTTACTGCAGCTTTCTGTACTGTATACTTGAGAGAGAGATTCTAAACCTAGTTATCTAATTAAATAAGATATAAGAATTAGCTAAGCTAAACCTTTATTTCTGGCAACATCCAACATACAAACAGCTTAGTAATTTACTTGTCACACTTATACTTAAAGGCATGAAGAGAGACTTAAAGAATGATGCATTGCAAAGTGAATTATTTAAATTACTATTCAGTTGATCCACTCAGCCCTGTCCACATCTTCATCTACATCATTTTCTCCCAATAAGCAGTTTTCCTTATACAGGCAGTCCCCGGGTTACGTACAAGATAGGGACTGTAGGTTTGTTCTTAAGTTGAATCTGTATGTAAGTCGGAACTGGCGTCAGCCGCTGCTGAAACTGATCAGTTTCAACCGCGGCTGAATCTGGACGCCAGTTCTGACTTACATACAGATTCAACTTAAGAAACCCAGGCATCCCCAAGTCAGCTGCTGCTGAAACTGATCAGCGGCTGATTCCAGGAAGCCTGGGGCAGAGCAACTCTGCCTCGGGCTTCCTGTAGTCAGCCGCTGGTCAGTTTCAGCAGCGGCTGACTTGGGGACGCCTAGGGCAGAGCAGCTGGGGTGCTGCTGGGTTGCTCCAGTAGCGCGGCTCCTCGGTGCTACTGGAGCAACCCAGCAGCACCCCAGCTGCTCTGCCCCAGGCGTCCTGATTCAGCCGCTGCTGAAACTGACCAGCAGCGGCTGAATCAGGACGCCTGGGGCGGGGCAGAGCAGCTGGGGTGCTGCCGGGTTGGTCCGGAGCGGCGCTGCGGGACCAACCCGGCAGCCCCCAGCTGCTCTGCCCCAGGGGTAGGCAAGAAAAGCCTGGTCTGCTGGGGGGGGCACTAGCTGCACCCCCCCCCCCAGCAGACCAGGGAGACGGGGGTGACGGGAACGCCCAAGTCCTCTACGGCTTTGCTCCGTCTCCCTGGTCTGCTGACCTGGGAGACGCGGAGCAAAGCCGCAGAGCACGCGGGCAGCGGGACAGTCCAGGCGTGCCACGGCTGTCCCACTGCTGGCGTGCTCCGAGGCTTTGCTCCCCATCTCCCTGGTCTGCTGGTCAGACCAGGGAGACGGGGAGCAAAGTCGCGGAGCACGCCCGCAGCGGGACAGTCCAAGCGCGCCCGGGCTGTCCCACTGTGGGCGTGCTCCAAGGCTTTGCTCCCCGTCCTGGTCTGAGAGGATGATGTGTCCCTTCCCATCCCTTTTTTTCTAGGGAGCATGTTTACTTTTTTCTCCAATTCGCAGACTCCTAGACCAGCAGAAGGGCCACTGAGGATTGCCAGAGAGGTGAGGGACGCTGCTGGAGAGATGGTTGAGCAGCTTCTACAGATGAAGGAAGAGATCTATGTATGAAGGCATATGTATGAACAGGGTATACAATCTCCTCTCCCTCTTTATGTAGGTAATGGATCTAACATGGAAAGGAGGGGAACATGTTGTTTCTTTTTTTCCCTTTGCATAAAGGTTTATATAACTCTCTGCCTTTATATATTGTAAAGTAATAACTATTATTACTGTTGTCAGGTCTCTAGTCTGTGTACAAAACACAGTTTAATTTCAGATATACAAAATGTTAATGCAGCATTAGGGTTGGCAGTAGCTTAAGTTAGTTGGTTGGGAAGCCCAGAGAAGCTTCTTGTCATACTTACTAATGATAGTGTCACTTAGTATATTAAGTCTCTAGTGCAACTATTTTTTTATTTTATCTTTTGCAAAAATTTTATATATATATAGTAAAATTCATATCCAGGTAATATGGAGTGATCCAAAGATTTTCCTTTGTGTCACACTGTCATATTATATTCTGGCACTGTAACTTCCTGCAGTCTAAAACAACTGTGGATTTGGGACTCGGGAAGATAAAAATCCCAGGCTATCTCTAAGAAAGGGAGAGTCCATGTACTCTAAACCTCATGAACATCATGGGTTTGAAAGTTCAGCTCAGACTTAAGCAGTATTAGAGATTCACATTCTGCTTAGACAAAAGACACCAGAAAAAAAATCTAATATAAAACTGTGAAAAATAAAGGAGACAGTGGGAAAGATTGGAAAACACATAGAAAGGGATTGTGTTAGGGAGAGAGACAGAGAGAGAAGTAAAGAGTAAAACAAAAACTCTACCAAAACATTTACTATATCCCACCCATCTATCCTCCCACCCTTAGTTTTCAGGAATTTTTTTTTATCTCTAATCCACAGCAGTGACTTGCTGATCACATACTCAAATTACAATTTCTATCTGCAAGCCCTGAAAACTCAATCCACTGAAAATAGGTTTTTTCTGTCACACACACTATCCTAGATAACAAAGATTTTGCAAGTCAAATTATGTTATTTTCTGTGTGGTTACAGAAATATCATCGAGGGCAAAATGTAATCTGCAGACTGATTTATTACTGAAATGAAGCACAAACACACACACACAAATCTTGATTCTTACTTCCCATGTTGAATTTGCAGGGCCAAGTAGGGAGCAAGGGGAAGTGAAGAAAAGACAATTTTACTTGAAAATTGTGCCAAGCTGATACAGAATCAATGAGACACAAACATAGAATCCACAATGCTGCTTTTACAGTCATTATTCAAATACATATTTCTAAGTAATAAGGGCATTTTGAGTATCCTTATTGATAGTTGTGTCAATAATTTTCATATTTTGATTTATTTCTAACTAGAAGATTTACCCCGCCCGAGTTCTTGTAGGGGCTCAGGTTAGGAGGTGGGGGTACAGCAGTCAGGGCAGGGGTCTGAAAAGTGTGTGGCATGACTCAGGGCAGGAGGTGCAGGACTCAGGGCAGGTGACTCGGTAGGGAGTGGAAGGTGTGGGGGCTCAGTATAAGAGGATGGAGGTGGGAATCAGGGCAGGGGATGGGAGGTGCAGGATTCAGTATAGATATTGGGGGTCTTAGGGCAGGGGTGTATGGAATGCAGGAATCAGAGTAGTGGGCTGGGAGATAGGGGAGCTTAGGGCAGGGGTGCAGGAATCAGGACAGGAGTGGGGGGTTCAGGGCAGGGAATGGAAGATTTGGGGGCAGCTCAGGGGTAGGGAGGGGGGTATGCAGTAATCAGGGAAGGGGGCTGAGAGGTTGGGAGAAGCTTACCAGGGCCACCCTTGGCAGCAAGGGTGGCATTGCTGCAGCAGTGGTTCCTTCTGGGGGGCTGGGGTAGCACTATGCTGGCAGCTCCTCCTGGAGGGGACGGGAGGCGGGGGAACGGATCGGCAGTTCTTCCTGTGAGTCTGGGGCTGCACTTCCTAGCCTCCTGGCCAGCAGTCTTTGGCACATCCCATTTTTCCTGGCACAACCAAACTCTGACCTTGCTTTAAGTTATGATAAAAGGAAGCTGCATACCAAATTAGGTGGTCCTAGCTTTTACCATGTAGGAGTTCTTGACTAAAAACTAATTCATGGATAGATGGACAGAAAGACAGACAGGCTACATCTAGACTGGCCCCTTCTCCGGAAGAGGCATGCAAAGCAGGCAAGTCAGAATAGGGAAATCCACGGGGGATTTAAATATCCCCCGCGGGATTTAAATAAACATGGCCACCGCTTTTTATCCGGCTTGGGGAAAAGCCGGAAAAGAGCGTCTAGACTGGCGCGATCCTCCGGAATAAAGCCCTTTTCTGGAGGATCTCTTATTCCTACTTGCAAGTCATCTAGACGTAGCCACAGAGATAGATTTGTAGCCCAACAAACTCCCCCTGGGTTCTAATGATCAGGCTGGTTTCTTCCATCTCTTATAACACAATTTTTGCAGGCCAAATTATACAGTAATACTAGTGGTACCTCTCTTAAACACAGAGTACGGCTATCCCAGTGTTTAATTTGTCTGGTAGAATTTTTATTGTGTGTGCAGATCCTGAAGTTAGAAAGAGACCTGCATGACTGCCACATCCCAGGGTGAGTTTTTGGGGTCATATTACTGAGGATTAAAATTAACTTAAAAACTGAGTAAATTTGCCATGGAAATAAATGCCTATAAAAGTTTACAGTGTCATTATCCACTTTGTAAGGTAGAACTTCATTAAAGTGAAATTTAAGCACACACAAACCAGAATAATGTCTTTAAACCCTTCTGAATCCAAATTGATAATTTTTTTATATCAAAATGACAAATATCACTAGGCTTTGCACCTGACTGGGTTTTATAGCCTGTGGCAGTTTTTAAAGTTCTAGATAGTTTAAATCAAGTTTCTCACTGATTGATGGTAAAGAACCTGAAATTAATTAAAGTGAAAGATTTACCAGTTTTTCACCTTTGTCAGTTCTTTCAGGGTACATCTATACAGCAGGGCTGAAGTCAAACTTCAGCTACATCAATTGCATCACTTAAGTCGAAATAGCTTAACTCGGCATTTGGCACTGTCGACACAGCAGGAAGTTGAAGGAAGAACATTCTTCCTTCAACTTCCTTTATTCCTCATAAAATGAAGGTTACAGGAGTTGAAGTAAGAAGTCTTCCAGCTCGACATTATTTCAAAATAATGGCTTTTAGCCAGGAAGCGCACAGTGTTATTTCAGAATAACATCAATTATTCTGAAATAATGCTGCTGTGTAGACGTACCTTCAGTGACAGGAAAACAGAGAAAAAATACATGAAGAGTTTTACTGCAGTGAGCTATAAGGGAGTGAAAGGGACTTATATGTAAGTATATGTGAGCTTTAGCATGAAACATACATGTACCAGAGGCAGACAGAAAGGGTGCACATTTCCCTGAGTTATAAAATTAGAAAACAGACCACTCCTCTCCAAGTCATGGGAATTAAATAAAGCTCATGATTTTCATATCAGCACCATGATTTTTTTATATCTGTCTCCTGATTTGTTTTCCTGGCCTGTAGTAACACAGGACGTTCATTCAGGAAAACACCTCATAACCTCAGGGGCAGGAGTCATCTCCCAAGCTTAGCTTGGCTTCCAGAAAATGGTACTTCTGGAAGTGACTACAGAAAATTAGCTTGCATTAAACAAACACCACAGTTCTAGGAAGTAATGTAATACATGAGACCTAGCTGTGAGTCTCTTTCCACCCACTCCACGAAGATTAGGTGGAGAAAGAGGCACAGCTAGGTCCCATATATTAGATTATTTTCTCAAACTGATATGGGTACTAATACTGCTTATACTCCCTAGGTTCAGTGGTACAGTATCTCAGTGAATGCAGAGGACAATGGCTTTTCTTTTTTGTGTCTCACATTTCGTCATTGTAATAAATGATCATGGGCAGCTTTTACTTCTGTACAGATTTTAGAGAAGATTGAAATCTAATGAAAAACACATAAATCACAGAAAACTATTTCAATCTAATTTGCCTCCAAGCAATTCAGGCAGTAATTCTTATTGACCTTAAAGATTTTTTTTAAAAGGTGTTAAGCTAATGGCATTAATAAAGTGTTATCATCATTAATGTTTCCTTGCAATTCAGTAGGGCAAATAGCTAGTAGCTCGTTGACATTAAAAGTCTGTGTGTGATTTGATTCAGTCTCCCAGACTTGAAGGATATGATTAAATTAGTTTCTATAGGATAGATGTCTTCTGTGTTCCTCTGGTTCCTTTCCTCCCCTGACTAGATTCAGTGCCAGGATTGAGTCTTATGCTTCTCATGTGAACTACATTGTCAAAAGTTTCAAAAGCTGGGAAGTATCAGAAAGAACCTCATGTGCTTATAAATAAATTCACAGATTAATTTGATTATCAGTTTTGAAGAGTTGAAGAGTTTCTGAGCTTAGTCATTCTCCTAATTTGTTTATTGGAAAATGAAATCAGAC
The DNA here is from genome assembly GCF_049634645.1 of Pelodiscus sinensis. Lineage (NCBI taxonomy): Eukaryota > Metazoa > Chordata > Testudines > Trionychidae > Pelodiscus > Pelodiscus sinensis. The sequence continues at coordinate 213,925,834 of NC_134711.1, forward strand.
TAGAAGAAAATAAAATAAATGTCTCACCATTTTTTCTTTCCTTTCTTTGAAATGTCTTTGAAGAGCCCAAAAATATATTTCCTATTTCCCTTTTTATTTGGTAGCTATTATTTCCTTTACCTCAGATATTAAATAGAATTTATAATAAATAAAAATATTGCATTAGGTACAGTACCTTTTTTCATAAATGATCCCCATACTCTTTATAAATGCTATTAATTAAAATCAAGGAGTAATCACAACCACTACATATACTTTTTATAAAAGTCCTTACCTAGCATTGTTAATAATATGTTATATATTTTGAAGAGTTTGTTTGTGGATTTGTTTATTCAAAATAAAGCCATACTTCACGATTACCTACAGATACCACATTTTGCATAAACAATCCTGCCACTTAAATCAGTTGAATGCACTATTTTTTACACTGGAATATGCTGGGTGAAAGGTTTAAATATTTTTGTTTTTCATTGGAAAAGGTCATGGCTCTTATGATTAGAGTACAGGCAGTCCCCGAGTTACGCGGATCCGACTTATGTCGGATCCGCGGTTACGAACGGGGCTTTTCTCGCCCTGGAGGACGGGAGCAGCGGGACGCCCAGATGCGCCGCGGTCTGCCGCCCCCATCCTCCGGGGCGAGAAAAGCTGCTCCCCGTCTCCCTGGTCTGCAGGGAGACGGGGAGCAAAGCCTTGGAGCACGCCCGCAGCAGGACAGCCCGGGCGCACTTGAGCTGTCCCCCTGCGGGCGTGCTCCGCGGCTTTGCTCCCCGTCTCCCTGGTCTGACCAGCAGACCAGGGAGATGGGGAGCAAAGCCTCGGAGCACGCCAGCAGTGGGACAGCCGCGGCGCGCCTGGACTGTTCCGCTGCCCGCGTGCTCTGCGGCTTTGCTCCGCGTCTCCCAGGTCAGCAGACCAGACCAGGGAGACGGAGCAAAGCCGTGGAGGACTTGGGCGGTCCTGCCACCCCCGTCTCCCTGGTCTGCTGGGGGGGGGGGCGTGCAGCTAGTGCCCCCCCCAGCAGACCAGGCTTTTCTTGCCTACCCCTGGGGTAGAGCAGCTGGGGGCTGCCGGGTTGGTCCCGCAGCGCCGCTCCGGACCAACCCGGCAGCACCCCAGCTGCTCTGCCCCGCCCCAGGCGTCCTGAGTCAGCCGCTGCTGGTCAGTTTCAGCAGCGGCTGAATCAGGACGCCTGGGGCAGAGCAGATGGGATGCTGCTGGGTTGCTCCAGTAGCGCGGCTCTTCGGCGCTACTGGAGCAACCCAGCAGCACCCCATTTGCTCTGCCCCAGGCGTCCCCAAGTCAGCCACTGCTGAAACTGACCAGCGGCTGACTACAGGAAGCCCGAGGCAGAGTTGCTCTGCCCCAGGCTTCCTGGAATCAGCCGCTGATCAGTTTCAGCAGCAGCTGACTTGGGGACGCCTGGGTTTCTTAAGTTGAATCTGTATGTAAGTCAGAACTGGCGTCCAGATTCAGCCGCGGTTGAAACTGATCAGTTTCAGCAGCAGCTGAATCTGGACGCCAGTTTCGACTTACATACAGATTCAACTTAATAACAAACCTACAGTCCCTATCTTGTACGTAACCCGGGGACTGCCTGTACATAATAAATATTTGCTGACAACTCAAACAGTTCCTTGCTTTTGAAATGTACAAGCGCCCTCCCAGATCTTGTACATTTCAAAGGCAGGGCGTGCAGGGCTCGTGGGGGACTGTTTGAGTCTCCACCTCATCCCAGGCTCACCGCAGTGCTTCTACTTTTGAAATGTAGCAAGAGTGCTGCTCTTGCTACATTTCAAAAGTGGAAGTGCCGCCAGTTTCTTGCTGTGCCTCTGCTCCTTCTCCCCACGGAGATGGTGCTGGGGAGGGAAATGGCTTGTAAGCCACCTCCCCACAGCACTGGATCCTGCTCCCTCCCTTGCTGCCTTTCTCCGATAGAAGCAGCAAGGGGCAGGGGAAGTGACTAATTGCTTACATCCCTAGTTTAATATAACCCATAACTATCTGAAACATGCAGCCTGAAACTGAAATTTTCCAAGCATGGTCTCTGCCTAAATGTGTCTTTTCCTTTTCCTCACCCTCCTATTATCCCCTACACCCCCAAAAAAAGAAGTTTGAGGAAAAGCGAGCCCTTCTGCCACTTTTAAGTTAGATATTGATTAGGAAAAAATAGTATTTACTATTTTATTAGTATTACCATTGACTTTTTAATAGATCTGCAGCAAAATCAGCTGTAGTTTATAAATTGAAATTTATCATACAAATAATCTTCATAGCAGAACAATACATTGCAGAATAGTTGTGTAGAAAAATAATTATTTTAAAAAGTAACAAACATTTGCAATTCATGCACTGAAAATTCATAGTTTGGCAAATGGAATTTTCTACATTGATAGACGATCTCATCTTAAGATCAGAGAAAGGTCAAGGGTGAAATCCTGGCACAACTGAAGTAAATGCCAAAGCTCCTATTGATTGCAATGGGGCCTTTGATACCATTAATCATGAGATGTCGCTGACTTGCTTGTGGCCGCTAATTTTTTTCCACAGATGCTCCATCCTTGAAGCATAGAGGCTACGTCTACACTGCAGATATTTGTCGGCAGAGAGTATGCTATTGAAGCGCTCATTAGCATTTGTCGTGCTGTCATTTGCATATTCTCTGCTGAGGCTTTTTGCACAAGAGGTTTTTGCGCAAAACCAAGCAGTGTAGATGGGTCCATTTTGCACAAAAAAACCCTTTTGCGCAAGAACCTGTAAACCTCATTTTTTGTGCAAAACCTCTTGTGCAAAAAGCCTTGGCAGAGAATATGCAAATGACAGTATGACAAATGCTAATGAGCGCTTTATTAGCATACTTTGTGCTGACAAAAGGCTGCAGTCTAGACATAGCCTCACACAGCTTGCACCTATAGCACCTACCTACCATACTCCATGATAATATAAACATTTTAGGTTCAAAGATTACATTAAAGCTGTTACAATGTAATCAGAAACAAAATCTTCAAGTTTGATTGTAATCTATAACTTCATGACAAAGAGATACTAAAATATAAGTGTATTGCTGCTAGCTTGACAGACCTTCTTGCACATTAACAAAATGGAGCAAATTCTGGCTTTGAAGATAGGGGTCTAACTTATACTGACTTCAGTGAGAGATGTAGACAGAAGAGGGTAGAATTTGGCTAAATATACTGTGCTTGTGCTCCCCCTTCTGGCTCTGTAAAGTAAAAGTTGTGCTGGCCTCAGTCAATTATGGTGAGTCACAAACAAAATTTTGTTGGCAAGATATGCAGGTTGAGGACACAGAACCTTTTTTTGTTTAACAGGAGCATTTATGTTATACTTCATCAATGATGGCAGGTTCAGAATGTATTCTGTCTTAACATTTTACTTTTTGAAAAAAATAAACCCAGTACTGGCAGCCAGGTCCCTCCTTTTTCATAGCCAGAGCAAGAGTGTGACTGGCTCCTCCTCTCTAGGAGCCTTTATTTATTGTGCCCTCTGCTGGGCCCTAATTGGCTAATTCCTGCCTCAGCTGCTGGCCTAAGGATGTTAAATTTAGATTAATCAACTAATCAAATAGTCAAGGGAATTTCCATTGACCTCTCAATCAGTCAGAGTGCCTCTGCCTTTGAAATGTAGTAAGAGCCCCGCTGGCAGAAGCGCCGCAGGGAGCACGGAGCACCTGAGAGACCACAAAAATATATACATTGTATCATGAGCTTTCGTGAGCACAACTCACTTCTTCAGATGACAATTATTATTTGTTCCAGGGGCACAGTGATGAATTTCCACTCCATACAGGGAATTTTTTCAGAGACCACTTAAAAATTGCTGAGGGTCTTGGTGGACCACTTAATGATCTTTCCACATATTGTTAGTACCATTAACTAACTATTGTAAAGTGCTTTGGATAAGAGCCCTTTATAAAAAAAATAACTGAATGGACTTCTCAAAGCTCCTGAGTGCCCCATCCCCCACCCTGGGCTCTCCATCCCCCAGCCGCTCTCCCCCTCGCCCGTGGGCAGCAGTCACTTACCAACTTGGCAGCCAACAGCAGTGCAACATTACAGGGGCAGGAGGATTCAGGAGAAAGGGGCAGCACAGCCATGTAGCAAGAGCCCCGCTGGCAGAAGCGCCACAGGGAGCACGGAGCAAACTATGCTTATTGGTAGCTGACTAGTTGCTTATATCCCTATGCTGGCCCCACAGCTCCAGTCCTCTCCCAGGGCTGGGTTTTAACCCTTAAAGGGCCAGTGCAGGACAGATGCCCCATCACAATATGATATACATACAGGTATACAGGGGTGGCCCTAGACATGCAATTGGCACCCCCACCTCTAAACCCCTCAATGATATTGCACCACTATTTGGCGCCCCATTTAACTTGGCACCCTAGGCGACCGCCGAGTTTGCCTATATGGATGGGCCGCCCCTGCAGGTATATCAGGTTTGTAGCAGTGATGTAATAGATGGCTGACTTGCAAAATTCTCTGACTCCTAAACAGATTGGGAGTCATCAGTCCTTTTTCGGATCTTCCTTGATAGAAATCTAGTGCAGAGAAGTGAAGCAGGAAATGACTTCCTGCCAACTCTCCTGAGGCTGCAGCCTGCAGGTAAGACTCCCTGATCTCCTGCTCCCCCCATAACCCTCTCTGCAGAGAGACTGTCCCCCCCCCCAATTTGCCACCCCCTGTGTGGAGGGGAGGTGCCAGACCCAGTGCTAGACTGCCAGACCCAGTGCTAGACTGCCCAACCCTATGGCCCCGTGTCATTGGGGGCCCCTGTGCTAGGCTATGGTATGTTTCATTATGTTTCATTGTAAATCTACCCCTGAGTGGAACTGAAAATATCTAAAGAAAGATGGCAGAGCTATTAAATACCAATGGAGTTATAGTTTTCATGGATGATATTCTGATATATGCTTCTTTGATGGAAAAATACAAAACCCACACCCTTCAATGAAGTTCTAAGCTTAATCAGTCTGTCTGTACTAAGGATGTTAAATATTGATTAGTTTACTAGTCGAGTAGTTGATGGAATTTCCATCGACTACTCGACTAGTTGATAGGCACTTGCACATTCTTGCTTTGAAATGTAAAAGAGTCCCTAGTGGGGGCTCATGTGCATTTCAAAGCAGAAGCGCCTGCATGGAGCCTGGGGTCAGTGGGGGATTCAGAGTCCCCCCCTGACACCGGGCTCCATGTAATGCTGATGCTTTGAAATGCCGCGTGGAGCTGGGGTCAGCCCATACATTCCCCAGCTGACCCCGGGCTCTGCAAGCTTTGAAATGCCGCACGGTGCCCAGGATCAGCTGGGGAGTTTCCAACTGATCCCAAGTTCCATGGAATCAGTCCCCAGCTGATCCCGGGCTCCACGCAGCGCTGCCACTTTGAAATCAGATAGATTTTGCCCTATCTGATTAGAGACAGCAAGGGGGTGGGGAAGCATCTAGTAGACTCGACTATCTGATAAACATTTGCTTATCGGATAGTCGACTAGTCAACTAGTCCTTAATATCCTTAGTCTGTACTGAAGCTAAACAAGGAAAAATGAATTTTTTGCCTACCTAACCTCAAGTTTTTAGACAGACAATAAACAAAGACAGAATCAATCATAGCCCCAAGAAAGTAAAAGCAATTTGAGAATTGAATGCCGCAATTAATGTACCAGAATTGAGATGTATACAAAAGATAGTAAATTATTTTGGTCAATACCTACAAGACCTTTCTATAATGAAAAACCACTGAATTAATTCTTCATAGTGAAGCTGCATTTAACTTGATGGCCAAATTAAGAAATTGCTTTCTGAAAGGTAAGGAATTAGCTCAACAGCCCTAGTTTTCAAGTACTGCACTATGATGTGTCCAAGCTCACACTATAAGTTACAGACTATGTGGTATGCTGTTGTAACAATATAGCTCTGAGTGGAAGTCAGTTGCATTTTGTTCTCACACAAGAAACCTAAAAATGATGTGCATAAATTGGGGAAGTGTACAGGCATGTGAAAACGTTTATAGATATCTTTGTGGACTGGATTCATTTGTACTATTAATGGACCATAAATTGCTTGTAACTCTCATCAATGAAAAGACATGGATCAAGTACTTCGGAGCTGCCAACATCTATTGCTAAGGTTAATGTGATTTAATTCAGTTGCTAAATTCGTTCCTGGGATAAATCTAGTAGTAGGTATACTCTTTCAAGGAACCCGGCATTATACTCAACTACCCATGAGTTCAAACATGAAGTAAAGGCAAGGAACCTGAATCTGAACCCCAAAAAACAGTTTCTAAATGAGCCAGACTTGAAAATGAACTGAAAATCCGTCAGTCACATTGAACCGAAGCTGGAACCAGCATTCCTTCCCCACCTCTCACTCCCCAAAAAAATTGGTAATCAGTTTCAGAATAACAGGGTTCAATAATCAAGTCCTGAGGAAGGGTCTCTCTCTACTCCAACCTGTGGGAGGGTGGAGGGGGGCAAGCAGAGTTTATACTTCTTAAAATGGTATTGCAAGTGACATGAAGAGAGGGAAAAGGAGTTCTGGAATGGATAGTTCTCCTGTCTGAATAACTCCCTCCTCTTTCCATCTCTTCCTTCCCCTTACTTCCTCCTATGTTTGCTAGGAGTTATAATGCAAGCAAAAGAGTGTGTAACATTAGTCTTCAGGAAACGTATCTGAAGACAGGTTTGGAGTGGTTGAACTAGTTACCAAACCATCATTCTAAGTTAGTGTCTACATCAGAGGGTTAGGAAATGTTGAGGAACCCAAATCAGACTTGAACTAAACTGTTTCTACTCCCTGCATAAATATTTATGTGGATGCTGTGGACACACACAGACCCATGTCAGAAATGACTTCTCCAACTACTAAAAGCCATCTTGACAGACACCAATTTCAGAAGTTCTAAATTACATTTGGGATGGCTGGCCCATGTATCCAAAGGACACTGTGAAAGTGACAAGAAACTACTTTGTGATGTGTGGACAGTTGAGTCAAATGGACAAGTAAGTCAAACGATTAAAAGCTCTTATTGGCATTATAATTCCAAACAAAATGAGAGGAAAAAGTCCTAAAGCTTGTCCATGAAGAGATCAAGAATGAACTAAATGCCATGAATGTCAATGTAGTGGCCAGACATCAGCAAGAAAAAAAGGCCAAAGTATCTTCATGTGAACACTGCAGAAGTAACACACCAATGCAACACAAAGAACCCTTACTAACATCACTTCTACCAGACAGAACTTGGCAGAGATTAGACGCAAATTTATGCAAATTCAAATGACATCATTATGCGATCATCATGGACTGTTTTTCCAGGTAGTTAGAAATAATGTCCTTAAAAAGCATAATGTATCAGTGTTTCTAAGAAACTGAAATGAGCTTTTAGTTGCTTTGGTATTCCAGAGCACCTAGTGATGGACAATGGACTACAATTCACTGCAGCAGAATTTAAATAATTTCTAACAAAATATCGTTTATCATATTACTAGCAGCCATCATTATACAAAACTGAATGGCAAGACTGAAAGAGCTGTATAAAGAGTCAAGAAAATCCTAGAGCAGGAAGATCCATTCTCTTATGTGTTATAGTTCAACACCAATAGTAACTATTGGTAACTACTATCAGTCGATGTTGAAGGTCCCATACCTGTCAGTGCTAACACAAATAGCAACAATAGTCCAGCACAACCTGTAACAGAGAGACAACTCAGGACTATTGTTTCATCACAGTGAACAGCTCTGAAGAGAGTAGCCAAATCAGATAAAACAGGTTAAGAACTTATGAACGTTTTTTCAACAGACATCACTCAGAGAAGAGACGGTAACTCATCTTGTGCAATGACTGAAGTTCTTTGAGATGTGTGTCCCTGTGGGAGCTCCACTTCAGGTAACAGTGCGTCCCAGTGCTGTTGATCAGAGATGAATGGTAGCGGTGTCACTTGGGTTACATGCATGCAGTAGATGTCTCACGGTGCCATTGATGCCATGTCTAGTGCACGAATGACCAAGGAGTTGGGAGGTGAATGTGCAAAGAGGAACTCTGCCCCTTTTGTGGGGACATTATGCTTTCTAGATGTCCTTTTGCATGTTGGTGGAGTTGAGGCCGGGTCTGCCAGGCATCTGTCTTGGTTCCAAGATTGCATCATTGATGGGGATAATGATCTTGGAAGTAGATGACATCAGTAAAAATTGCATGAGCTTGTGCTGGTTACTCTGCACTGCCTCCAGCAAGATGGAGGACCCACTTAAACAGTTCCTGGAATTGCCTGAAGTCATTTGCAGCATGATCGCCAGCATGATGTCCAGGGAAGAGAAAGAATTGTGTGCCGGAAACATAGCTTCTTGGTCTGTGCCTGTTTCAGTGTCATCTCCGCCTTCCCGAAGTTCAGTGGGATGTGGTGAATGAGACACATGTGAGACTGCAGTTCATCTCTGTGAGCTCTAGGTTGTCTGGTGTTTGGGCTTCAGTAAGTTGGGCTTCAGTAATGTGTCAATTGCATTGGGAAAGCCATTGGTGGGTATATCTATGGTGGTCCACACCATGATTAAGCCATCTGATTGCCATGGTATCTCAGCTCCATATGACCCCAGGGTGGTTGTCATTCTTTCACTGGTGAACTCTGTGATGAGAAAGTTCATGGGTTCTGCCCATGAATGAGTTTATCACTTCAATAGTGTATCAGTGCCAAGTAATGAGACATGTGGTTCTGATGATACATTCAGGTCTTTTGGTGCAGCAGAGACTGAGGCAATTCTGAGGTTGGTATTGTTAGTGCTGAAGGTCCCACACTTGTCAGTACCAACAGATGCTGCGTCAGTTTATTTGATAAGGTCAGTGCTGGCTTAGTTTTCACCTTCTGCACTATGGGTGCTAGGTGCAGAGGCATGATGGCTGAGGAGCCTCTTTGTGCTCAGTCCTTTACGGGTGAATTTGGTGCTGTGAAGAAGGCATGTTTTCATCTGTGCCTCAACACCAACTTTTTTGTTCAGGACTCAGCAGTGCTGAAGGTACCCAGACCTGGAATGTCATAGATGCTCACCTGAACATGTGCCGGCAGCTGGGGTCATGACCTTGCAGGGTTTGACCATGTCTCTTTCTCTATCTTTCTGCCTCCTGTTCCTGCTGGAAAAGTGCCCAGAGAGGCAGTCTTCATGTCTGTTGGAAAGATTTTTTTCATCATTTTTAACCTGAGATCCCAGTCACGCCAGGCTCTCACTTTCACATTGCTACATTAGGTGCATTTCTGTGGACTATTTGCCTCATTGAGACATTGTCTGCATAAGAAGTACCCATCCTAAACGTGTATTTCTCAAGGCAGGAGACGCATCACTTGAAACCTAAGGAGCCAGGCATCTTAACAGTTAATTGCTCCAGTACAGGGAAGGTAACTAGCAAAACTAAACTTTTTTTGGTAACAAAACTAAGACTAAGTATAATTCTCTATGGGTATGTCTACACTAGCCCCCTAGATCGATCTAGGTGACCAAAATTGCAAATGAAGCGCGGGATTTAAATATCCCACGCTTGATTTGCGTGTTCCCGGCCGGTCGCCATTTTAGAAATTGACTAGCCTGACGTAACTGCTGGCGTCTACACGCGGCAGTGAAACGGGATTTCGAAATAAAGCCCTAACTCAAATTAGCTGGTGTAATGAGGTTTACCAGCTAATTCGAGTTAGGGCTTTATTTCGGAATCCCATTTCACTGCCGCATGTAGACGCCGGCAGTTACTTCGGGCTAGTCAATTTCTAAAATGGCGACCGGCTGGAAACATGCAAATCAAGCATGGGATATTTAAATCCCGTGCTTCATTTGCAATTTCGGTCACCCTCATTAGCCTCCCTAGGTGGATCTACAGCCGTGGTCACCAACCAGTAGATCACGAGCTACCGGTAGATCTCAGGGGCTCTAAGAGTAGCTCTTGAGCCCTCTCTGAACTGCACGCCTGCGCAGAACATTTACATTTGATTTCCTCATTTGAGGAGCAGCTACTCACCGAGCAACAACACAGGTGAGTAGCTGCGAGGAATAGTGTGAGCTGGGAGGGCTGAAATACCCCAGCAAGCTGACTGTGGCTTTCAGCTGAAAGAGGCTGCCCCATGCTCCAGCTGATCGGCAGCTTCTCCTCTGCGCCTGCCCACATGGAGCTTGGTGCACCCTGGCTGAGCGCCATGGCCAGCTGTCCAGGCAGCCACTTCTCTTCCCTCTGCCCTGCACTCAGCCCAGGGAGGCTGCGTCTAGCTCCAGCTGTGCTGGAGCAAGCATCCCAGGCTGAGCGCAGGATCACAGATGCCCATCTGTTGGATTGTATACAACTAGCAATCTCAGACTACAACCCAGACTTCAAGACATTGGCAGATACTGTTCAGTCACAGGTGTCACACTGAGACTTTGTTATTGGAAGAAAAAATATATAATTATCAATACTTGATTTTAGATTTACAAAATGGCAGAGAACAAAATGTATAATTGTAAATGCTTCATTTGACATTTAAATAGTATGGATTAAAAACAGAGCATTTATTTCATAACTATAAACATGTGATTTTAATTTTATATATTGCATAATTTAAAAATAAACTGTTTAACAGAGTGTATAAGGGCTGGGGATAGCAAGTGATGGACAGGAGAATAGAGAGGGTGGGGCTTCAAAGAAGGAGCGGGGCGGTAGATCTTCGTCTGTTCTGAGACTTAAAAAGTGACCTTGGGTGTAAAAAGGTTGGAGACCACTGATCTAGAGGGTTAGTGCAAACATACCCTATATGGTTAACCTTTTAAACTATTATTTCCAAAGGTTTGGGAAAAGTGATAAGTATTGCTCCTGAGTTCTGTCTTCAGCCAAAGATGGATGAGAAGGGACTGGAGGGCTTGGGTCATGTATTCACTAGTTATGACACCAACGGCACCATGAGACAACTACTGTGCATATGCTACCCACTTGGACACTGCTACCATAAATCTCCAGTTGATAGTGCCAGGATGAAGCAACACCTGAAATGGAGCACTCACAGGGACAGCATTCAGCAAAGACCTACTAGATGGGGAAACTGGTGATCATGTTCAAGTCAAATTAGATTGAGAAAAAGGGTGAACAACTTCAGCTGTCATGAAGTAAAAGATTTTAGCAACCCAAATCATATGTGATCAAGACTGATAGTGAAGCTTTCAACAGAAACTGTGGACCCCTAGAGTTTTTTTCCTCAGAAGGAGCAATCCATACAGCAAACTTTACAGATGGCAGTTGCAGATATAGAAACAGACAGGGATTCCAAACCTGCCTCAGTCAGTTGTTGCAGTTAATGGACAGCCAGCTGACCAAGTTGGTATGCATTCAGGTTATGTAGTTGGAAAAAATCAGTATGATCCAGAGACTTGACTTAGACTGATACACAGAGAATTTGAAAGCCAGCATAATATTGTTAATGGTAGGACTATAGAATTAAAAGGTTGACAGGTAATGGAATGCTAAATTGTATTATACAGTTCAGCCATTAGGTGGCATGTGTATACAATACCTTATTTAAATGAACCTCAGCCATAGCGGGGGAGCATTGAAGGCTATAATGATAAATACATCTGGTGTATATGAGCAAGCAAGCTCTGTAGCCAGTCCATATATGGTACAAGAATGTGACATCTAATCTTGTGCCTTTCCTCGTTCAGGGTATTTTATATAATTTTTTTGAGGAAACTCCCTATCCAATTAGGCTGAGAGTTAGCCCTTCAGCTCCCTCAATAAATCAGGCAACGTGTGACAAGCACTACTCATGCTGTGAATTCAGGGTCGCCTGTCTGTTGTATCTGTATATGAGCTTCACAGTAGGAGATTAGGAGTTGGGATTTTTAGTACATTTATTGTAATCTGCATTTGATCACTGCATCCCTAGGGGGAGGGGAGAATCTCAGGAACAGAAGCAGACTGACGCCTGCATGAGGAGGATGCCTACCAACTAAGAGAACCCCTCTGCTATTGCAGAGAAGTCTGGATTCAGCATTAAACCAGATAATCATCCATGGAGTTGTAAGTGCACCATTTTTCAGTTGTCAGAAAAGTTGTATGGGAGACCACCCCTGTTTCCTGAACTGTGTCCTGAAGCTAGGGGGAAGAGTCTGGGGATTTCGTTACTTAGTGTTTATTAAACCCTCAGAGGAACATATCATCTTATCCCTGTTGTGTGTCTTCCTGAGTACACTGAATCAAGTCAGTCAAGTTGCTTGTAGCTGCTACAGAAGATATCACTTGGAGCTAGGTCTGTCAGTGGCTATTAGCCAGGATGGGCATGGATGGTGTCCCTAGCTTCTGTTTGCCAGAAGCTGAGAATGGGTAACAGAGAATGGATCACTTGATGATTACCTGTTCTGTTCATTCCCTCTGGGACACCTGGTATTGGCTTCTGTCAGAAGACAGGACACTGGACTAGATGGCTCTTTGGTCTGACCCAGTATGGCCATTCTTAGGTTCTTATGTTTTAAGTTATGAAGGCCACTATGATGTCTACCAATAGGACACTAAACTTTGTTCTCTAGCTTTGCATTTTATTTTAAGAGAATTTTGTATATGGTATTATAGCACTGTTGGTTCCACTCTGGTGGCTACAGTTTCAAGCTTAACAAAGTGAAAGTCATCTTTACTATTTGTGTTAGAGTTGCTAGGAACACATAAAGACCAAGGGTATTGACCGCACATACATTCACAAGTACAAAGTTGAGACTGTATTACAAGTTTTATTAAAGCTACAATTAAAGTTATGATTATCTAAGTGTACAGAAATTCTGTATAGACCTATTAAGTTACAAATAAAGCTATACTCATATCCTTACAACAGTGTTAGGGTCTGATGCATCTCTCATGGTGTGATAATCAGTAGAAGAGTGGGTGTTGCTGAATTTTCCCAGAGGTATTTCAATTTTACCATTCTAGGTATCCTCTTTTTACTGTGATTTACTATGCTTATATTCTGTGCATGTCCATAAAAGTGTTAACCCTCTTTTCTCCTATTGGTTTGTCCTCCCTGGAAATTTAAGGGATCCCATCCCTATAGGCCAGGGTCTGCAATCTATGGCTCACCAGCCAAATGTGGCTTAGTAGAGAGACAAATAAGCTCAGCCCCCACATTGATTTCCCCCCCCCCAGCAGGGAGCCTGTGCTGGTGCTCCAACCTCGCAGCTCCCCGCTGGCTTCCTGTGGGGGGAGGAAGAGGGAAAAAAGCACCGAGCCTCCCCGCCAGACCCAGCTGGTGGAGAGGAAGTGACTATGTGTGCTGCCACTTCCTTTCCCCCTTCCCTGGCTGGGGGAACAGCAACAGAAGAACATGCTTCCTGGAGGCTTTCCCCTCTGTTCTCATTGGCCAGAATTGGGTGGGAGGCGGTGCTTGAGCTACAGTGCTTGGAGCTATGTGAAAGCAAGTAAGTGCCCCCCCATCCCATCATGCCCAGCCTCCTTACCCACCCCCCGCTGAGACCCTGCACTCCCAGCCCCCTCACTCACTGCCCTGCTGAAACCCTGCCCCCCCAGCCTGCTCCTTCCCCCTCCCCCGGTCAAGCATCCTGCCTCCAACTTACTCCTGCACCATCTCCCCTGGCCAGACACCCTGCCCCCAGCTTGCTGTAGCCCATAGGACTAACATGCTCATTCTTTCCTTATGGTTTTGATGGTATGTTTATTATAAGAATCTACAGTAGGTTTAATTGGTAGTTTGGCTATAATACAAGAGACTTACAGGCCATGTGCTGTATGTTGAGCGAAGGCAAAGTTAGTATTTTTGTCTGGGATCTTTCACCCAGAGAGCACAGTTAGGTCCTGAACATATTTGAGCTTTCACCTACATAGATGGTGGTAAGATCCAGGAAATTTCCATGGTATAGGCACTTCCAAGAATACCCTCTAACTTAGCAGGTACATCATTATTTAGAAACACCTGAAATAACTGGTTGAGGTCCCAGACCTAATAATCAAGTAGGACAGAAATAATACATGTGACAGACAACCATAGAAGATAATGAATTGACACATATGATAATAAGTTGCAATAAATAATATACTGACCTATTGGAAAAAGACACTTCACCATTAGTATGGGGAGGAAATACGAATAAGGAGAAACAGAAACATCCCTTACCGAATATGCATCAAACATAATGTCAGGGTAATATATAAGTGGCATCCCAGCCTATGGGTGGTAGGAGAAGAAAATGTAGTCCATGGAAGGAACCAAAATGATGGCCCCTGGTGATGACGGGGAAGACAAAGGTAATGAGGAAGATGATGGCTAACACCTTGGGTTGGTCTAGAAGGAATAGTGAGAGTATAAGGTATGGAAATATGAATGTACATTCCCTAGCCATCTTATGAAATTGGAGTGATTGTGACTGCTAATTGTATTAATAAACTACATTTGTAAATATATGTAAGAGTTCCTATAGGCTATGTCTACACTGGCAACTTCTTGCAGAAGAACAGCTGTTCTTCCCCCAAAATTTGCTGGTTGTCTACACTGCACGAGTGTTCTTCCAGAAGTAAATTTACAGTATAGTGTTGTAAAACAGGGCTTCTTCCGGAAGAGTTATTCCTCTCCCCTCCAGGAATAAGCCCTCTTGCGCAAGAGCTCTTCCAGAAGAGGGCAGCGTAGACAGGCAACATGAATTTCTTGCACAAGAAGCCCCTATGGTTAAAATGGCCATCAGAGCTTTCTTGCAGAAGAGAGCGTCTACACTGCCATGGATGCTCTTGCGCAAAAACACATCTCTTGCGCAAAAGCACATGCCAGTGTAGACGCTCTCTTGTGGAAGAGTTTTTGCACAAGAACTCTTTCGCAAAAGTGTTCTTGCACAAGAAGCTGCCAGTGTAGATGTAGCCATAGTGTATGCATTGCAACTGTGCACATCAGAGTTCCCAACCATAGAATAATTGAATACTGGGCCTGATCCTGGGACAAAGAACCTGTCAACCCTAAAGATGGTACACAGAATCCATATACAATCTTAAATCAGGCTACACTGCTCCTGGACCCTAACTTTGCTCCTGCTCCCTTCTCCTGGCCAGACACCCTACTCCCAGCCTGCTCCTGAACCCTACTTCCCACCCAGACCTTGCACTGTCACCCCCTCCTGTTCCCCGCCTCCCACTCAGATCCTGCACCCCCATCCCTATCCCATTCACTGGCAGCCCTGTCCTGCACAGTGAGCCCCTCATTTCTGGCCCACCCCAGAGCCTGGGGGGCCCACAAAATTCACTAACCCTGGAACCCCAGAAAAGTTAATCTAGCCTGAGGCCTTGAACCTCAGTCCTCCCTGTCCTTCTCCCCCTCCCTGTCCCCCGCCATGGGCTGGAGCTCCAGGGGAGTGAGGTGTTTCAGTTGGGGGCCTCATCAATGAGGGTTGGGTTTTTTTGGGGGGGGGGGTTGGTTTTTTTGCTTCTCACTTGTGTGATCCCCAACTGATTTTTCTGTGGGTCACTGGTCCCCACCCCATAAAAAGATTCCCCACCCTTGCCATAAAGACAGTGTTGAAATCTTGTGTGTTGGACATAATATTTTACTTTATTTAAAAATGAAGCCTGGCCAACAAGCCCCCAATTGGGACCCAGCCCCCATCTGGCTGCAGTGTCATAACACTCCTGCACCCCCCCCCACACACACCTGCCCAGAGCACCTCATATCCCTACATCCCCAAACTCCTGCACCCCCACATCTCCAGGCCCCCTGCCATAACACTCCTGTCCCCTCCCACAGCCCAACCTTATGCCCTGAGCCCATCATACACCCAAATCCCCTGCTCTGAACTCCTCGTACACCCCCAACCCAGACTCCTGCACCCCCACATCCTCAGCCCCCACCATAAGATTGACAGAAGACAGCCTGAATGTGTGCATGAAGCTGGATTTGACCAGTTATGATGTAAACTTAAAAGAAATGTGCAAAAAGATACAGCAACAGAAGTCCCATTAAATAAAGTCTGTGAGTACAATGTTTCATTTCTGCTATTATTAATCATCATGTCAATTATCAATAATATTAAGTTGTATAATTTTAGTCATGCAAATGGGCATTCTTATACAGCTCCTTTTTGACCACTTGTTCTGAATTTTGATATAGGTTTGGGTCTTTGATTTGTAAAGGTTGCCAACCCCTGTAACAGGCCATGTAAGTTCCCTTTATTCTCATTAGCACTTGTCCCCCATGGTTAAGACACATATCTGAGACAGATGTACCTCACCATATTTTTATGATCTAATATTAATCTTCTGGATTATTGCACAATTCTGCTAGTTGCTACCTCTTTTCTCATAATCTTAGGGCATCTGGTTATTTCTGGTTCATTTACTTATGTCATCATTTCTTATCTCCAAGGCCTAAAGTAGCTTAAGCAAAATCGTGCAGACCTCAGTCTGAGCTTGCATTGCAGGTTGTCTTATATATATTTAATACTTAGTTCCTCCAAATACTGATAAATCTCATACTTTTATAATCCTACAAATTAATTCTAATGTACAACGAATATATGTAATATAATATATTGCTTACTCATAACATCAGGCAATAAATCGATAATAAAAGCTACAACTCTTGCTGTATCAGGTCATGTGAGTGGGATTCACATGTTCAGGGGTATCATCAGTGAGGGGAGGGCATGGTGGCCTTGAGAGTGTTGATTTACCTTCATATGTCCTATTTACTTCCAGCTTAATACAGTTAGGCTACGTCTACACTGGCATGATTTTCCAAAAATGCTTTTAATGGAAAAGTTTTCCGTTAAAAGCATTTTCGGAAAAGCACGTCTAGATTGACAGGATGCTTTTCCGCAAAAGCACTTTTTGCGGAAAAGCCTCCATGGCCAATCTAGACGCGGTTTTCCGCAAAAAAGCCCCAATCGCCATTTTTGCGATCGGGGCTTTTTTGCGGAAAACACTACTGTGCTGTCTACACTGGTCTTTTTGCGCAAAAGTTTTTCGGAAAAAGACTTTTGCCCAAACAGGAGCAGCATAGTATTTCCAGAAAAGCACTGATGATCTTACATGAGATCGTCAGTGCTTTTCCGGAAATTCAAGCGGCCAGTGTAGACAGCTGGCAAGTTTTTCCAGAAAAACTTGCCAGTCTAGACACAGCCTTACTGTGCGAAATATCTTGTAGGTTGGTGTTTCTTTTTGGGAGTCTCCAGGTATCTGGCGACTGGGGGTTGCCCTGTGATTAGAATTTTCCTTCCAAATTGCTATGGTAACCTTGCCAAGAGGGAGTGAGGGGGATGGAGGCACTGCTAAGTAAATTCATATGGGATGAGAACAAGAAAATTACACCCTGCTAAGATGGAGGTGGGATCCAGATGAATCCAGACTTGTCCATCAGAAATCGTAAGGAGATTAGAGGAGGCAACTGGTTGGATATGGGTACTTCACAAATTAAATAGATGGTTTTGCTGGCAGGGAAAACACATTAAATTATAACTTCTGAGCTTATAGCATAAATTCATGTACATACTGAAGTCAATGGAGTTACCCCAGGGATAAATCTAGCATATTATGTTCAAGTTTGTGTAACTGCTAGGGATAACATTTAACCATGCAAATGCAATATAGATTGAAAATGTGAAGTAATACTCCTGTCATCATATATATAGTAGCCCAATGTCTGTGACTCTGTAACGCTACCTGTTCCCTCTGGGCAGTGCTGTTGCCTCCTGTCGTGGTGCTTGGCTGACTTCTGCACCACTGAGCCGGGCCGCTGCGCGGGAGCAAGCAGCGTAAGCGGCCATTTGGGGTCTGCGCTCCCCATGAAGCACAGGGGAGCGCGGTCACCAAATGGCAGCTTGTGCGGCTTGTTCCCACGTGGCGGCCCGGCTCAGCAGCACAGAAGTCAGCCAAGCGCCACAGCAGGAGGCAACAGCGCCGCCCAGAGGGAACAACCTTGGGGCGGGGCCTGGACAAGCGTGCGTCTCTGACGTCAAGAAAGGGTGCCAGATTCAAAAGGAGGAAAGTGGAGCAGACACAGAGGAAACAGAGAGGAGAATGGAGGAGGCGGAGAAGAGAGAACGGAGGAAGCAGAGGATAGTGAGAGGGAGAGGGAGAGAGACACAGCAGGAGGAAGAGAAGAGAAACACAGAGTGAGAGGCGGGAGGGGAGAAGAGAAAGAGAGAGAGACGGAGAGAGAGGCAGAAGGCGGATGAGAGCTGAGAGAGAGAGAGGGCGAGGCAGTAGGAGGAGAAGAAAGAGAGAGGCTGTTTGTGCCGCTTGCTCCCACCCCTGTGCTGCATGGGGAGCGCGGACCCCAAACAGCTGCTTGTGCTGCTTGCTCCTGTGCGGCAGCCCGGCTGAGCAGCACAGAAGTCACCCGAGTGCCATGGCTGGAGGCAACAGCGCCGCCCAAAGGGCGTGAGGCCTGGATGAGCATTCGTCTCTGACATCAGGAAAGAGTGCCGGATTCAAAAGAGGAAAGCGGAGCAGACACAGAGGATGCAGAGGAGACAGAGAGGAGAATGTAGGAGGCGGAGGACAGCAAGAGAGAGAGTGAGAGATATGCAGCAGGAGGAGGAAAAGAGAAAGAGAGAGAAGCAGGAGGGGGAGGCAGTAGGAGGAGGAGAGAGAAAGAGACACGGAGCGAGAGACCGGAGGCTCAGGAGAGAAGACCGACTTGGAGGAGAGACCTGAAAATCCCATCTTATGACGGGCTAATTGGCTAGTTGTTAATAATGTACCTGGTCCGTAGCTACCTGGAAAACTTTACTCAAGTAACTAGAGTTTAGCAGTGGAAATTTGTTCTGGTAGTTTTCCCCATTTAAAAACATTGTCAGCATCAAAATTAGGTCAGTCCATTTTAATATAAATGGATGTAGTAGAAGTCTTAGTGTGATATCTGTTCTTTAGCTAACATGTATATTGCCTTACTCAGACTTTGACTCAGAAAAAGATCTTTCTTCAAGTGCATATGTTTCATTGTAGCACTGGAAGACTCAACTGCAATTTAATATAATAGGTTTGAACTCTTGCCAAAATCAGATCAGAAAAAATATTTTTCGATTGGTTGATCCAACTATGCCAGCCAATTCTTTCACTGCCACTGCCCAATGTCAGAGAAATAGCAAGCAGTCCTCAGCAAAGGGCCAAATGATAATTCAAAAAATTAACTAATGTGAATATGCATAGAACACTTTTTTGTTCTATGTGTTTAGTTTGTAATTTTTCATGTAATGTTTCATCTTTTTTTAGCCAACAGATGCATTATATACAGGGTGTTCCCACTATAAGTCGCCCCAGTATACATCAATTCTGCACTATAGTCATTGACACACATAAAAAAACCCTCCAATTTGTGCAAATGGAAGTCAGTTGCAGGAGAAAAAAAATTCCCGCTTTAAGTTGTTTCGCTATAAGTCCCAAGTTTTTTGGAACATATTTTGGACTTATAACAAGGACAGCCTGTATACCTAAAGAATTGAGTTATTTGTCTCAAAAGCATCTGTTGTAGCACAGTCTGCCCTCACCATCTTTTCAAAGACAAATATGGCAAATCTGTATGAAATTTTTACTACATTTTGAGATGGTAGTATATATTATTTGTTTGCTTTTATCTCCATTCACACTGATATGAATAAGAAACAACTACGTGGCTCTGGACAGTCCTGAAATTTGAGTTAATTCAGATCCACATCTGCATTTAGTGATTTGGTCCAGATGATTGCATCTAGTTTTTTTCCTCCCTGTACAGGCTTTAGTGCCTTTAGCAATTGGTTTGCTTTTGTTAGTAGGAAGACGGAGAACCCCACAGGGACTTCGCTTTTGTTGTCTAATTTAAAAAATAATCTACTAGAGATTTAGCATGTCATGTTTTTAATAAACAGTGCACATCCTCATCTTCATTTTGGTTAACATCGTTGAAAGATATGGCTTTGAATTCCCATACAACAGATCTTAATAAATAACGGTATTCAGACTTTAATAGTTGCATAGACAAGAAGTTTGAAATCTTTTATTCAAGACTGCTTGAAACTGTGCTGATAATGGAAAAGATAGGGCTGACTGACTGACACAAGGCTATTCTAATTTAAAATACCTAAAACTGCAAACCATTAGGAATCTGATTGATGACCTGGAACACAAGCACAGATTAAGGAATGTCAAATTGTGAGACTGTTTCTATAAACACCAAGGCTTGATCTACAATACCTCATGTTAATATAACTGATGTGGCTCAGGGATGTGAATAAGTCACCTCCCCGAGCCACATACGATATACTGATCTAAGCACCGACATGCTATGTTGCTATGAGAACTTCTGCTGCTGACATAGTGGCTGCCGCTAATTTGGGAGAGGATTAGTTAAGTCAACAGGAGAGATCTCTCCCATAGGCTTAGAGCAGTCACACTAAAAAGCTTACAGCTGCATGGGTGCTGCATTGCTGTAAGCTCTCTAGGGTAGCCATAACCTTCCATCCTGGGTGTCATTAAGGCCAATCAGACATCTTGCATCATTTCAGCATGAGAAAGTCCAATTAAAAATTGTGCATACATTTAATTTTAGTTTTTTTTCCAGGAATTGTATTTTATCTTTATTATATATGCATTCAGTGTATAATTTGATAAAGCGCAATAGAAAGATATGGAGTTACAAATCAGTATACTATGTCCTACAACTAGTTGATAGTTAGCTGTGGATACTGGAGATGTAATTCTCTCCCTCCTTAATACAATAGGCTTCTAGGATAAGAAGAACGTGGGCTATATTAAAATTGTAAGAAAAATAGTGTTGAGTAAATATTACTTTTCACCACTTATGCATTCTTTTGGTTGGAAGAATTGCTTAGAGGCCTAAGCAACAGGTCTGAGATATCTGGACTTTATAGATCTTCTCTATATAACTAAAAAGTTTTAATCACAATAATTTTGTGTATTTTCCACCTGTAACTCTAATGTCCCTGTCATTTATAACATAATTAGAAATAGTTCTACCAAATACCAAGTGTATTTAGTTTCATCTTTGGAAGTGTTTTAGATTCAGTGAGCAGTGCTGCAGCAGTCCAGAACCATGAGAGTAAATTTAAGGACAAACAAATAACCAAAGATATAGCCTGCTCTGCCTCTCTTACTGTGAAATGGGGAAGTTTACTAACGGCAATCTATTCAGCAGAGCTGTTCAGATCAGGTAATGTTTGCATTATGAGAAACAAAAGCTATAGATAAGGAAACTAATTTCCCCTTTGTTACTCAGAGCACAAGGTTGTTTTTATTTCTATTTGTACCTTTCTGTGAACCTTGGTCTATCAGTCTGACAAGATCTAACGAGATCAGATGCTATACAGTTTTTGGAAGAAGAGAAGGGCCGCAGCCAAAATGAAATTACAGTTTTAGACACATTCTGTTTTATTTGTATTCATATACACATACACATTACAGCCGAGAAAGCAATAGACGGATTGTATCAAAGAGAAGGTAAGCAGCTGGATTCTAGTGCTCCCTTAGACAGATAAAGATGAAGATCCAACCAGAGATGATGGGATAAGGGGAAGTTGAAGATATTCATGAAAAAAATCTAGAGTTTTTTTATTCACTCTTCTTGTAAAGCGTACATAACATTATAATAGCTGGAAGTGAAGGTAATTGAGTTTATATTTTTTGTTGGTCATTTTATGTTTCATATTAATGTGTACTTCTTCCATCCCTCACTCCCTCTCCATTTTGTTTCTCTTGTTCCAAATAAACGTGTGAAAGAGAGAAAATACCAAGGGCATAATCTCTGAACCTGAATTCACTGAGAATGCTGATTTAGCTAGAGAACTGGTGGTTGTATTAAAGATCTTACTATATATTTTAGAAATATGTGTCCCTCTGTCCGTCTGTACCTCCTAAATGATAGGTCTAAGACCACCTGATTTGGTATGCAGATTCCTTTTATATACAGGGGTTGCTTGTGCCAGGATAATTGGATGTGCCTGGAATTTGATTGCTTCTCATAAAATGGAAAGGGAAGGATTTAGTAGGAGAGTTATACTGTAGAATGACCACAGACAGGGTGGGCAGTAAGGGGTCAGAGATGGGGACTGGGACAGCTATAACTCCACTAGGCCAGCAGGGGCCGGGGTTGAAAAAAGGGACAGTTATCTACTATATATTTCAGAGAGTTTGTCTGTTTGTGTCTGTTGTGTCCAACTGGGGGACATGCACCTCTCCCCTAGCTGTGCCCGCTGGAACTGCAATGGTCATGGACAAGTGCTTCTCACCTGGCCCCAAGCTGCTACGGTGAGAGAGGGCTGGCAGTCCTCTCTCCTTGGGACAACCTGGATACTGAACCTATGATCCCCAGTCCTGTCACAGAACAATGATTTAAATGAAGAAAAACAAAATTTATTTGAGTCAAGGACCTGAACAATGCTGAGTAAATCTTCTAGCATTTTCATAAAGTTAGTTTCACTAGAAGTTATTTTATACATTTTAAGAAACATTACCTCTTATGTTCATAAAGTATAGTTTGCCAGATAAAAGCTCCCGATAGCCTGGACACAAATAGGAACTATGCTCTTGTCTGCTATATTGCTCTGATTTAACTCACACAAATGTACAAATGTAACATAATTTAATTTTCTTTTAGTGGGATGGTTAGCCTTTACATACGAAATGGCATCTGAATTTGCTTTATAATATCTAATAAACCCATTACAGGCAATTTAAAGTAAGTGTCTATAACATGTTTGAAATACAAATTCACTCTTCTTGTATTTCCTTTCTATTGGACAGATGTTTATTGTATAAAAGACCTAAGTCACATTATAATTTGCTCATAGAATTAGAATACTCAACCTAATTGGACTATAAAATAAATTGATTTCTCACTAGTAGATTCAGAATCCTTCTAATGTGCAAAGAGAATGACTTTCGTCAAACCAAATGATCTCAGAAGATTCCTGCTCTATGCTTCCTGGTTGAAAAATAGCTATGGCTTGATGTTTTTTGAACCTCTGAGTCACTCTGGTAGGTAGGTGGTAAGTGTACCTTAAAGACACCAATTACTGGCATGTCGCCCCTCTACTTCACCCTACTTCATTTAATGCTTAATTATGGAACTCATAAATACTAATAATTTTTCATAACAAATTTTATGAGATTTCCTGAATTTTTGACAAGGTCTAGTCACTTTTTCTGGCTGTAGTTCTGACTACCATAGTATATCTCATGGTTGTCCTTCCCAGCTAAATACTTCAGCTGCATTTGGTTGCTTGACACCTATCCCCACTTTTTAGAGGTCATTCATTTGTACATTTTAATTTTTATGGAAAAACCCTCTTTATTTAATCCAGCTGCTTCACTTGGGCTGCCTGAGTTCTCAACATGGCTTTGGTCATTTTGTCTGCACTAATTTTGGGAAAGGAAAAGGTGGTCAATCTGCTTTTGCTGGTGTAAACAATCCTTCCCCCCTTCAGTTGGGTGGCCAGGTTCATTATAGAGGCTTCAGGTGTCAGCTAGTACTTCCCAGGCTTTGTCTTTCCTTGTCTGACAGCTCATTAAGGCAACTGATTTGTTTTGATCATAGACAAAATTCATTGTGATTTCTTCAGGGGTTGCTTCAACCCTGTCAAGCTCTGCACCTATTATTTTCCTTAAAGTATTGTCATTTGACATTTCAGGATTCATGCCATACTTTTGCCTTAGCTCTGTCTACACTAGATGCTATTCAAGAATGATTAGCACAGAAATGTACAGGAGGTTCCAGAGGAAGCGTCGCAAGTTGGGGGCCTCCTGTAATTCCATGATGGGTTTGACTGACAATCACGTTACTTTCTCTTTTGTTTTAGCATGGATAATAGCTAGCTGGCTTGCAACATTAGTTCCTAGATTCCACTTTACACCATCTATCTCAGATTAAATACCCGAAGCCTCACTTTACATCTTCTGTAAACTCAGCTAAATCTGAAACACAGCTAAATCAGAGTCTTTCAAAGCAAAGATCAGAGTCAAGATGCTAAATTGAACACATGGACTGTATTAGCAAATCTGGAAGGGTTCTGACAGGATAGGCCCCCATATTTCAATATCCATCCTATATAAGCATCCTAAATTAATGTTCTGAGATTTCAACTTCTTTTGCACCTCTGCATGCCACCATGAGGATGGTTCAAGGTTCCTTCTTGTTCTAAGCAATGTCTCTTTTCTGCACGAAGGGGATCAGTAATTTCCCAAACCAAAACCAACAGTGTTCTCATTAGTTAAGCCTCTGGCTACCTCATACTAAATTATGCAAACTTAAGGATGATAAGAGGTGTGATTTAAGGATGATTAAAGAGTCTTTAATTACATGTTCATATACTGTTTTTCCCACAGGGCCCTTGTCCCATTGTTTCCACAGGCTGGACCTGCTCTGGGGGTGGATTAAAATCGTGTAGTGAAAGGAGGCTATTGTCTGTGGAGTCAATGAATACTTCCCAGAGGAATTTTGTCCAGAGATATGATTGGACAAGGGACCAGAAATAAGTCCCAATTTCAGAACACCCCCTCATCCAGCTTCTTCTTGGCATGACGTTGGCGCCAAGAGGAGATTGATGAGGAAGTCTTATAACTGTCTGGGGGCTGCAGAAGGGTGTGCATAGATGAGAAGGTGTGGGGAGATCTTCAGTCAGAACCTCAGTAAGCAGTTCTGGAAGAATTGGTAGAGGAGCTGCATCCTACATAGATATAAGCCAATGTCTTCTTCTCATCACAGAAAGGACAGGTGTCAAGAGTTCCTGATCCACTCCAGGTAAGTGCCTGAGCTCATGACTCATGGAAGAGTTACCAACTGGCCCTCCAGGGTTCTCCACCCTCCTCAGGTGGAAGCATGTCCTGTCATTTGGTATTGGAAGGGAAGACAAGAGACAAAGGAAGTGGAAGATATGGAGCATGAGCACACACAAACAGGGCTCGTCTACATTGGCCCCTTTTCCGGAAGGGGCATGCTAATTTTTCAGATCGTAATAGGGAAATCCGTGGGGGATTTAAATATCCCCCGCGGCATTTAAATAAAAATGTCCGCCGCTTTTTTCCGGCTTTTAGAAAAGCCGGAAAAGAGCGTCTACACTGGCCCCGATCCGGCCCGATCCTCCAGAAAAAAGCCCTTTTCCGGAGGATCTCTTATTCCTACTTCAAAGTAGGAATGCCTTACTTCAAAGTAGGAATAAGAGATCCTCCGGAAAAGGGCTTTTTTCCGGAGGATCGGGCCGGATCGGGGCCAGTGTACACGCTCTTTTCCGGCTTTTCTAAAAGCCGGAAAAAAGCGGCGGACATTTTTATTTAAATGCCGCGGGGGATATTTAAATCCCCCGCGGATTTCCCTATTACGATCTGAAAAATTAGCATGCCCCTTCCGGAAAAGGGGCCAATGTAGACGTAGCCACATTGTGTGCCCCTGAACTGTGCCCAGACCAGTTGGATTTCATGAAGCCACATCAGGTGATGTGTTGGCAGCAGCTAGGAAGGTTTGGGGGGAAAGCCTAATGATGAATTCCAGTAATCCAAGGGTGAGTGGTGAGCAGGGACCATCCTCCCACAGAACCCACTTGAGAAAAGTAAGACATAGATGACAAGGCTTCCCTCACTTCCTGAAGTATGTGGTAGGGCACACAAAGGGTGGGCAAACCCTGGCAGTGGCTGAGTGTCATGGGGACCACCCAGTCCCTCCAATCATATTCCAGAAGATTCATAGACTCATAGACTTTAAGGTCAGAAGGGACCATTATGATCATCTAGTCTGACCCCCTGCACAGTGCAGGCCACAAAATCTCACCCACCCCTCCTAGAATAATCCTCTCACCTATATCTCAGATATTGAAGCCTTCAAATACTTTGAAGACCCCAAGATGCAGAGAATCCTCTAGCTGTGATCTGTACCCCATTCTACAGAGGAAGGCAAAAAACCTCCCGGGCTTCTGCCAATCTACCCTGGAGGAAAATTCCTTCCCGACCCCAAATATAGAGATCAGCTAAACCCTGAGCATGTGGGCAAGACTCATCAGCCAGACACCCAGAAAGTTCTCTATAGTAACTCCTATCATCCCTCCATTGATCTATTTCCCCCTGATAATGAATGGTCAATTAGTTATCAAGATCATGTTATCTCATCAAACCATCCCCTTCATAAACCATCTAGTTTAATCTTGAAACCAGATAGATCTTTTGCCCCCACTACTTCCCTTGGAAGGCCGTTCCAGAACTTCACTCCTCTAATGGTTAGAAACCTTCGTCTAATCTCAAGTCTAAACCTCCTACTAGCCAGCTTATATCCATTTGTTCTTGTGTCCACATTGGTATTAAACTTAAATAATTCCTCTCCCTCCCTGGTATTTATCCCTCTAATATATTTAAAAAGTGCAATCATGTCCTCCCTCAGCCTTCTTTTGGTTAAAGTAAACAAGCCAAGCTCCTTGAGTCTCCTTTCATAAGATAGGTTTTCCATTCCTCGGATCATCCTAGTGGCCCTTCTTTGTACCTGTTCCAGTTTGAATTCATCCTTCTTAAACATGGGAGACCAGAACTGCACACAGTATTCCAAATGGGGTCTCACCAATGCCTTGTATAATGGCACACCTCCTTATCCCTACTGGAAATACCTCGCCTAATACATCCCAAGATCGTATTAGCCTTTTTCACGGCCATGTCACAATGGCGGCTCATAGTCATTCTATAATCAACCAGGACTCCGAGGTCCTTCTCCTCCTCCGTTACTTCCAACTGATGTGTCCCCAGCTTATAACTAAAATTCTTGTTATTAATCCCTAAATGCATAACCTTACACTTCTCACTATTAAATTTCATCCTATTGCTATCACTCCAATTTACAAGATCATCCAGATCTTCCTGTATGATATCCCGATCCTTTTCTGAATTGGCAATAGCTCCCAACTTTGTGTCATCTGCAAATTTTATTAGGACACTTCCACTTTTGGTGCCAAGATCATCAATAAAAAGATTAAATAAAATTGGCCCCAAAACTGAACCCTGAGGAACTCCGCTAGTAACCTTCCTCCAACCTGACAGTTCACCTTTCAGTATGACCCGCTGTAGTCTCCCCTTTAACCAGTTGCTTATCCACCTCTCAACTTTCATATTAATCCCTATCTTTTCCAATTTAACCAATAATTCCCCATGTGGTACTGTATCAAATGCCTCACTAAAGTCGAGGTAGATTAGATCCACTGCATTTCCTTTATCTAAAAAATCTGTTACTTTCTCAAAAAAGGAAATCAGGCTGGTTTGGCACAATCTACCTTTTGTAAAACCATGTTGTAATTTGTCCCAATTGCCATTAGCCTCAATGTCTCTAACTACTTTCTCCTTCAACATTTTTTCCAGGATCTTACATACTACAGATGTCAAACTAACAGGCCTATAGTTACCCGGGTCGCTTTTTTTCCCTTTCTTAATAAATCGGAACTATATTAGCAATTCTCCAGTCAAATGGTACAACCCCTGAGTTTAGAGATTTATTAAAAATTTTTGCTAATGGACTTGCAAGTTCATGTGCCAGTTCCTTTAATATTCTTGGATGAAGACCATCTGGGCCCCCCGATTTACTCCCATTAAGCTGTTCAAGTTTGGCTTTCACCTCGGATATGGTAATATCTACCTCCTTATCCTCAGTCCCATTTGTTAACTTACCATTATCCGTAAGATCTTCATTAGCCTCATTAAAGACTGAAGCAAAGTATTTGTTCAAATATTGGGCCATTCCTAGATTATCCTTAACCTCCACTCCATCCTTAGTAATTAGTGGTCCTACTTCTTTTTTTGTTTTTTTCCTATTTATGGCTATTAAACCTTTTACTATTGGTTTTAATTCCCTTTGCAAGGTCCAACTCTACCTGACTTTTAGCCTTTCTCACTTTATCCCTCCATGCTCTAACCTCAATAAGGTAGCTTTCTTTACTGATCCCTCCCATTTTCCACTCCTTATATGCTTTCTGCTTTTTCTTAATCACCTCTCTGAGATGCTTGCTCATCCAGCTTGGTCTAACACACCTGCCTATAATTTTTTCCCCTTTTCTAGGGATACAGGCTTCTGACAGCTTCTGCAACTTTAACTTAAAATAATTCCAGGCCTCCTCCACTTTAAGATCCATAATTTCTTTAGTCCAATCACCTTCCCTAACGAATTTCCTTAATTTACTAAAGTTAGGCCTTTTCAAAACAAAAACCCTAGTCTCAGATTTATTTTTGTTTATCCTTCCATTTAATTTAAACTGAATTAGCTCATGATCACTCGAGCCAAGGTTGTCTCCTACAACCATTTCATCTATGACGTCCTCGCTACTCACCAAAACCAAATCTAAAATAGCATCCCCCCTTGTTGGTTCAGCAACTACTTGATGAAGGAACTCATCAGCTATCACATCTAGGAAAATCTGAGCCCTATTATTATTACTAGCACTTGTTCTCCAGTCTATATCTGGAAAGTTGAAATCTCCCATGATTACACAGTTTCCATGAGTATTTACTTCATTAAAAACATTAAAGAGGTCTCTATCCATATCCAAATTGGATCCTGGTGGTCTATAACACACCCCAAGCACTATCCCAGGAGAGGATCTGATAGTTTTCTTCCCCAATGTGATTTTTGCCCATATGGACTCTGTCTTCTCCATTCCATCACTTTTTATTTCTTTACAATCTACCTCATCTTTGATATACAATGCGACTCCACCACCTTTACCCTTATTTCTGTCTTTCCTAAACAGCACATACCCTTCAATACCTGTACTCCAGTCATGCCTAGTATTCCACCATGTTTCTGTTATTCCTATAATATCTGGTTTCACTTCCTGGACCAATAGCTCTAGTTCCTCCTTTTTGTTATCTAGGCTCCTCGCATTGGTGTACAAACATCCTAATTTTTGCTGTTTGGCCTCATTCACATTCTTTACCCAATTTGGCACAGATGTTACACCTCCAATATGACCTATTAGACTAGTATCCACTCCACCCTTCCTCACGTTCATTCTCCAACCCCCAGCTATATCCTTTCTTACTTTGTTTTCCTCCCTCTCAGTGTTAAAATCTGGCGTAGAGATTACTTTGGCATCTCCCAACCATCTCCCCCAAATTCCTAGTTTAAAGCTCTCTTAATAAGTTGAGCCAGCCTCCATCCTAGAAGTCTATTTCCCTCCCTACTTAGGTGAAGTCCATCTCTAGAGAACAGTCCTCTGTCCATAAATGCCTCCCAGTGACCATACATCCCAAAGCCCTCCTTATAGCACCACTGCCTAAGCCATCTATTGATCATCATAATCCTGTCACATCTTAGTTGCCCTTCTCTAGGAACAGGCAGAATCCCACTAAAGATCACCTGAGTCTCAATTTCCTTGAGCATCCTCCCCAGCCTAGCATAGTCTCCCTTAATTTGTTCCAGCAAGAATCTAGCCGTATCATTTGTTCCTACATGAAAGATGATCAATGGATTCCTTCCTGCTCCCTTAATAATTCTCTTCAACCTCAGTTCCACATCTCGTATCTTAGCACCTGGCAGACAGCACACCCTTCTATTCTCTGGATCAGCTCTGGTTACAGGCCTATCTATTCTTCTCAATAAGGAATCCCCAATCACATAGACCTGCCTTTTCCTAGTGACAGTGAAATTCTCTGGTCTATCTCTAGCTTCCTCTGGCTGCAAATCCTTACCATTCCTATTTTCCCTTGTAATCCTAATGCTCATTATTGGTGTTGTCTCCATTAAGTCTTCCCCTTTATCTATGGGACTAGCCACTCTTCTCTTCTTCTTTACCCTTCCATCTTCATTATCTACCTGCTGTACCCCTTCTTCATTTTCCAACTCCACATACCTGTTCTTGAGCTCTATTTTTCCTGCACTGACCCATCTTTTCCTCTGCCTGGTCCTCTGAGTCACATGCTTCCACTGTCCATTTTCTTCACCCAGCAGTCCCCGCTCTGAGGCCCTTGATTCTGCTTCCATCTGCATATCTAAGCTTTCCCCTTTAGCCACATCATGCCTTTGCCCCATCATCTGCTCAAACCCCCTTCTAAACTCGACCAGAGTTTCCACCTGCATCTCCAGTCCTCGGATCTTTTCTTCCATCAGCTCTATCAGGCGGCACTCCATGCAAACAAAACTCCTTTCAGGTACCCCCTCCAGAATCATGTACATACCGCAGCTACCATATCCAATCATCCTCCTTGTGTTCTCTACTACTTGGGCCATGGCCACTAATGCCTCTATGTTTTATCTACTTTCTCACCAAAATCCTATTAGTCCGGTGAACACAAAAACAAACCAAAACACCCCCTCCACAGGAAAAACAAACTCCAAACAAGTCCCACAATCCAAACTCCCTTTACAAACTCCCACTCAAACTCCCCTGTTTACAGCTCTGTTTGCTTGGCTCCTGTGCGCTGCAGCTATCTGTGCCGCTGCCTGACTAGAAGGCTACCTTTATAGGACCCCTAATCAGTGAAGCCCCGCCCCCTAATCAGGGCTCAGCTTCTCTCCCAGCACACTGCCCCTCCAACAGAACTCCCACTCAAACTCCCGTTTACAGCTCTGTTTGCTTGGCTCCTGTGCCGCTGCAGCTATCTTCAATTCTCATGACACCCAACAGGACTATCCTTCAGCATACCAACACGGACTCCACCACATGTATATGAAGATGGAATTTGTGTACTGGGGCAAGGAGCTTGGTAGTCAGAAACCAGGGCAAATTTCCACCCGTGCCCAGTCTCCTAAATTCTGGCCTATGAGGGGCACATCATTGGCATACACTGAAAGGTTCATCCCCCACATCCAGCTTTCTTAGCACCAACCTCATCATTCTCTGTAAGCCTGTAGGACTTGGGGAAGGGTGCCTCCCCTTTAGGGTCAGTGGGCCGCCAGTCCACTCCACTACCTCTTGCTTAGTCTCTCGGGGATCTAGCTAGGCCCTTTAGCTGTTCAGGGCTGGTGGCTGATCAATAAATGGTCCAGGGCCCAGGCCCCTGCTCGGGGCGGGCGGTAGACAGGGAAACAGATCAAAACCCCAAGCCTCAGTTCGGGACGGGACAGCAAACAAACAATTCCAAAAGCCAGGCCCTTGCTCAGGGCATGGCAGCAGATAAACAAATAGTTCAAAAGCCAGGCCCTTGCTCTGGGCGTGGTGGCAGGCAAATAAGCAGTTCAAAAGCCAAGCCCTTGCTCAGGGTGTGTCAGCAGGCAAACAGTCAACAGTCTTGGCACGCGCACCCAGCTGGGTTTCCCTTTCTCAGGCGGCTGTCCAATAGGCACAGGCTGCTGTGGAGTAACAGCTGAGTGGTGAGACTGCCTCCCAAGGGTAGGGTACCAGGGGGGACACGGGCCCACCCACTCCACCATGTCCCAGCCCAGGTCCTTAGTAGCAGCAGAACCGTCTGCTGCTGGGTCAGCAGGGATCCACTCCACAACACGCTGCCTTGTTTCTGGCTCCGCCAAATGATGGTCGGTCACCCCTGGGCTTCTTACTTTCTCCCCTTCGGGTGGTACCTGAGCCTGGTACAGGTCTTTTGGGCTTCGTTGGTCTGGAACCCCCAGCCAGGCAAGCAGTCCCTCCAGGTCACAATCCAGTAGGGGCCCCGGCAGCTCAGGCTTGTCCTCCTCCTTTCCTGAGTTCAGCTCTTTCTCTGGGTGTGCAGGGGAGGCTTCTGGCTCCTTCTAGTACTGGGTTTGCACTGGCCTCTTTAGCAGGCCTTTTATGTATTTGGCCCTGCCTCCTTGCTTCCAGTCAGGTGGGTCGTCAGGGCCAGGTGTTGCCCACCAAGGTTTGGGGGAGGAGTGCCTCCCTCTCGGGCACTCCTCCCCCACTATATTCTATTTTTGAGGAGACAGAAAAAAGGCTTGGTCATAATGTAGCTTGGAGGGCTTGGTCCACAACCCCTGGACTAAAGGTGTCAGTTTCAGTCAAGGCTCAGATGAGCTTGACCAGACTCTCCACAGAAGCATACAGCATCTGGAGAATCACTGTGAAGTGGGACTGGAAGCCACACAACTGTCGACTACTCATGGAATACCTGTGATCGGCCTTGTCAAATGCCTTCTCCTAGTCCAAGGATAGAAGGGCAAGAGACCAACTATTTCTAGACATGCTAGATGAAGAAGGTTCCAGAGCGGATAAAGGTTACTGAAGATGTTATAGCCTGGGATACTGTAGTGGTGAATCATGTCCACTGGCATATACCCCACCTGCAGTGAGTTGGCTTTTGCTATGAACTTGTAGTCTATGTTGAGGAGCAAAACTGGGCACCAATTCCTTAAATTGCAGTTGTCCCCCTTCCTAGGTAACAGAGCAAGCATGACCCATCTATATATTGAAGGAAGGACTCCACTCAAGGATTAGGCCCAAATGGTGGCAAGGGCATCCAAGAATACACAGTAGAATACCTCTGTCAGCTCAATGATGCCTGGAGATTTGTTGATGGGCATCAGAGGGAGGGCTTCCAAGAACATGGCCAATGTGAAATATTGCTCTAGCCAGTTCCGGTCTCCCACACTGACCATATGAAGTTCATGCATAAGACCCCACAGGGTTTGGTGCTAATTGGATCTAGGGCAAAAAGGCTGGCGTAGAAGGCCCTGGCCCTTCCCTACATCTTCATTGGTTTATGTGAGGAGTGCTGACCTCAGTTGAGTAGCAGGTGATATGCTTTTTGGTACCCCTCTTTTTCTTTTGAGTGTACAAATGTGGGCACCATGATCCAACTCCTGAAGGTTTGAATGTTGGATCAAATGAAGGAGAGTCAGGCCTAGTGGTACTGTAGGGCCTAGCCATTATCCTACCTCTCCTGACCTTCTCTGCAGAAGAATTGATCCCAGCTAACAGTCAGGCATCTCTGCACCTCTAAGACTTATGACTCCAACTGCTCTGTTGATGCATTCCTCCTCTAGCTACCTCCCTGAGAGTCATCACAGTAGAAGAGCCAGGCGCATACCTGCCCCATATCCCACCAACTCTGTTCCATGGGAAAGGTGTGCCTCTGCCAGGCCAGCCAGAATTCCCAGAAGTACACCCAAAAGCCTGTACCCTCCAATACATTGTTACTGAAACATCAGTAGGCATCTTAGATGTCAATGAGGCCATCGTGGCCATGAGGTGGCGGTTGGAGAATATGATTGGCTTGATACTGGAGAAATGGAGGCCTGCACGATGTGAAATTGACACACGTAAATGCACTTCAACCAGGAATGACACAACTGTGTGTCTACTTCCTGTACCATGGTGAAGGTGTTGGAGTCACCTGAGTGATGGTCATGCCAGACTAGGGATTGATGATTGACAACTTCCCTAAGAATGCCTAGCACTTCTATGTTCCAAGGCAGTGCTATGTATGCAGGTTGATGTTAAAATCCTTGCCCAAGACCAGGCACTCATGAGGATCTGTAGAGAAGAGGAAGGTAGATGTCTGTCAATTGAACCATATTTATTATGGGCTCAGTAAAGGGCATAGATGGCAGCCAGACTGAGAATCAGCCCCTTCACAGAGATCCAAGCTGCAGCAGGCATCCCGACATGACCTTAGCAACTCCCAGAATCTCAGGCTGAAAGTCTGGGGAGAATGGGGTGATTACCTGAGAACCTCAGCTTTCATTAGAGGGGGGGAAACGTATGTTTCTAGCCATCATGGCTGTGGAGGAAAGACTGAAAATATGAACCTTAAAAAACTCAAAAACCAGAAGCAAATAAAAAACGTTAACATATGTGTTATTTTAAAATCACTTAAATTTGATGGCCCTGAATCTTGAGTTCTGAATGCATATAGTTGGCAGCAGAATTTCGTAAGTCCTAACCCCAAAATTGTTCCAAATCAGGACCTATAACTTTATAAAAATTGTGAACTTTGGTAAATACAAACTCAGATAGTCCTAGGGATTATATTAGCAAATAAAAAATAAACAGCAGACATGGTTGTATACTGAGAGCCTATTTGAATTTTTGCCAGAGCCAGCCCTTACTGGAGTTAGTCATGCTTTCAGAATGGGTAATCTGATCATTTAAAACTATGGTGAAAATGGAGGTGGAAGATGTATGAGAAATTTGTAATAAATTAAAATTAAATTTAACTTAATTGGCCTTATGTGATTCATCAAATATGCATATTCCCAATGTTTTTTATTCTAAAACCTTTCATTTGCAAGACATCAGCAGAAGTCCTAATTCTTTTTGTTTCACTAATCATATAATTTCAACACACTACATGTATAGTGATGTGCAAACTTTCTGTGGGATTCAGAAACTTTGTATACAATTTGATTTCTTCAGATTTCCTTTTTTTGTAAATTGGGTTGAAACAGTGTATTATTGGAAAGCATTCAGGTAGTATGCAGATATCCAATTAATAACAACACCTAGTTTTTTCATCTGTAGATAACTTCTAAGCATCATAATCCCCATTTTCACAGATGAGAAAACTGAGGGTCAGGAAGGCGAAGGGACTTGCCTGAGGTCAGCAAGTGGCAAGCACAAACAGGGAGGCTGTAAAAGAGCAAGAACATTTTTAATGGAAATCCTCTCCAGAAAATTTTGAATTTTCAAGTGTAATTTCATGCATTTTAGAACAAGGTTGTAGCTCCCTTTCCTCTGAACCAAAACAAGAAACACATCCAGGCCAGCGAAGAAAACCATCCTAACATTTATTTGGATGTCTAAAATGAGTCCTCAGTGAAGAATTAAGTTCTAGTAACAGGACAAACCCTTCTGAAAATCAAACTCCTTTAAAAAATTACTTATTATTGTTACAATTGTTTTTGAGCCTGAAAAAGATTGGAAAAATATCTACTGTTGCTATCTGTTGTGTTCACTGGGCAATACTTTATATATAGTGCATTTTCTTATTTCCCCTGTATGATGTAACATTTATTTCCTTCTGTTGATGGGTCTTTCATACAGAAATAGAGAAGAGAAAAAAAATTAACTTACCCCCCATTGGCAGTGAGATAAAGCCATACATAAAAAGCTACAGTACTTAGATTTCAAAATGATCACAGCCATTTAAATGCTGGACCCTTCTATCACGTGCTTGATTTACAGAGACAAGATGGGTGATATAATGGCCAACCTCTGTTGGTGAGAAAGACAAGCTTTTGAGCTGCACTGGGCTCTTTAAAAGCGGCGAGGAGTCCTGTCGCACCTTATAGACTAACCGATGTGCTTGACTTGCCAATCTTATCCTTGCATTAAGTCATGGAGAGGAGTGCAAGAGAGGACAGATCAGAGAGCTTCTGCACAGATGGCTTTGGTCTCCTACAGATCCCAAAGTAATCTACCAGGTTTGGGAATGGGGCCCACAGGATGGGATAATTCTCTCCACAAAGAGATCCTCAAAAGTTCCTTCTCTGGGGTTCTCGTTTGCTTTTTCTTTGTGAGATGGTTGAGCTGACTGCTCGCTTTTAATATTTACTGTACTTATGTAATGTTGTCTTAATCTGATTGCGCTCATGAGCCTGTACATTTGAAACAGGTATTTTTTTTTACAATTATGCTGCAATGAATGATTTAGAAAAAATATTGCAATAGGTATATTTCTGGTAAAAGGATATGAGATATATCTGAAATTAAAACCCCATGAAACATTCTTGTTGAGAAGTTTTTCTCCATTTTTTAAAATATCTATTTGGGTTAAATGTTAACAACAAGGAGAGAATAACATTGAAAATAAGCAATAAAAACTTGCAAAAATATAGAGCAGACCCATGAAAGCCTAACCATAATTATCTTAATGGTATGGAAGAAATTCAAATCAAGGGATTAAAGTACTTTGTAGATAAGGGTCTAAATAAAATGTTGTCCCATGTGGAGAAATGCTTTACAAACAATGTTGAGATTAGAATAACTCGGCAGGCACAATTTATCATTTCAGGCAGTAATGGTTAAGTATTATTTGGGCAAGAGACAGCTGTAAAAGTAGTTGTATGACATGTAGCTACAGAACAATGTTATTGGCTCAGACTAACAGAAGAAACTGAGCATCAAATATTTAGACGTGTGGGAAGCTCAGACTATCCATTTACATTGAATGTGAACTTGATGTGAAAAAGGCAGTATACATGGCATGCCATTTTCCATTCAAACTGCAGAAAGCAGCAGCAGATGAGGCAAGAATGGTTTTGAACATGATAGAAAAGGTTGAAGGCTTCTGTCCCTTGGGATAATGCCTGAGAAGTCAGGAGATATTAGAATTTTGGGAGATATGAGGATAGCATTGTTTATTCACAGCACAACCATTTTAAGGGCCAACTCTTGTCCCTGTTTATACAACCCAGGTAGGCAAGATTAGAAAATTCTGTAGTTCTCCACATCATGTGACAGAGCAGCAGCAGAGGGATGGCTTACCCCTCTGTTGTCATGTGCTCACTCCATGGATGACAATGCCTAAAGGATCAAAACTGAAAATGGATTCTCTAGCTTCTCATCCAGTCACCCTGCATATTGAACCACAGGGATTCCCTATGAAGCTTTTGTCAATATCTACATGTCTTTCATGGACTCTGAAAATCTACCCACTGTGAGGGAGGACCAAATCACTGATGTCAAAGCTCTCAGTGCTGCCTGGGGATATAAGGTTGTCAGACTTCAAGTCAACCTAATTTAGATTTCAGATAGAAATGTCAGACTGGGGATAGGTTTGAGATCAGACAAACTTTATTATACTAGAACTAAGATTGAGAGAAGATAACATTAATATAGGGATTAAGTAAATCTTACGATGGTGTCTTTTATCTACACTATCCTTTTAATGAACATTCTTAAAGCACAGAAAACAATGAGGAACATTGCAATCTATAGTAAAAGAAGGACTTAAAATGATTTTTTGATCTCTGAAAAGTGACTTTAAAATAGCATTTTTGGAATCTCATATTTAACATCTCTCAGTGATTTCTCTATCAAATAATCATTCAAAATATGTTTTTTCTAGCTATTGTTATCTGCATTAGAGACCAACTGCATTCCTCTGGCTCATGAATTACAGGTTGGACCTCCCTGGTCCAGAACCCTCAGGACCTGACTGGTCCCAAAAGAGGGAGTTTGCCAGACTAGGGGAGGCTGGGCCCCCTGCTGACGGATTCTGGGCTTTCTCAGGGTCTGTCAGGAGATCGTCAGGCTTTCCTGTCCCTGGCCACTGAGCTCCCGGTTCCACTGCCAGCCCCAGAGCACCAGGCTCTGCTTCTTCAGGGCCAGTGGGCATCTGCTGTGGGACAACTGGGGTTCTGCCACCAGGACTCCACAGTCAGATGCTCCCTGCCAGGGCTTTCTCGTCTGGCAACATCCATTGTCCTGCCACATCATGAATGTTGCTGGACTAGAGAGTCCTGGACTAGAGAAGTTCAACTTGTAGTAAATATTAATACAAAGCTGAATGGGAAGCGACTGTCTAGGAAGAAGTATGGCAGAAAGGGATCTAGGGGTTATAGTGGACCACAAGTTGAATATGAGTCAGCACTGCGATGCTGTTGCAAAAAAAACCAAACATGATTCTGGGATGCATTAACAGGTGTGTTGTGAGCAAGGCACGAGAAGTCATTCTTGCGCTCTACTCTACACTGGGTAGGCCTCAGTTGGAGTATTGTATCCAGTTCTGGACACCACGTATCAAGAAAGATGTGGAGAAATTGGAGAGGGTCCAGAGAAGAGCAACAAGAATGATTAAAAGTCTAGAGAACATGACCTATGAAGGAAGGCTGAAAGAATTGGGTTTGTTTAGTTTAGAAAAGAGAAGATTGAGGGGGGACATGATAGCAGTTTTCAGGCATCTAAAAGGGTTTCATAAGGAGGAGGGAGAAAACGTGTTCATCTTGGCCTCTAAGGGTAGAACAAGAAGCAATGGGCTTAAACTGCAGCAAGGGAGGTTTAGGTTATATATTAGGAAAAAGTTCGTAACTGTTAGGGATGGTCCAGACAGTATTTGGTCTTGCCATGAGGGCTGGGGACTGGACTCGATGACCCCTCGAGGTCCCTTCCAGTCCTAGTATTCTATGATTCTATGAAAGCTAATACTGACCTCACCTGTACAAACCCATAGTTTTCCAATTCTGCTGTCCATTACATCACAGCAATTCCATAATCCTTCAGGCTGTGTCTAGACTGCAGGTTTTTTTTTTTTAAAAAGTAGCCTTTTTTCGAAAAAACTTCACCTGCATCTAGACTACAGCCGCATTCTTTCGAAATTAAATCGAAAGAACGCGGCTTTTCTTTCGACGGTGGTACTCCTCATTTCACGAGGAAGAATGCCTTTTTTCGAAAGTGCTCTTTCGAAAAAAGGCGTTCTTGAATGCAAACAGGGCTTTTTCGAAAGAGAGCATCCCGACTGCCTGGGTGCTCTCTTTCGAAAAAGCGGCTCACTTTTTCGAAAGAAGAGATTGCAGTCTAGGTGCTCTTTTTCGAAAGAAGCTTTTTCGAAAGTATCTTTCAGAAAAGCCTCTTTCGAAAGAGGCTTGCAGTCTAGACGAAGCCTCAGTGATATAACTGATGGCAACTTCTGGCCTTCAGAGATGACTAACAATTTTATTGGTGTAGGAGGCAGAAACCAGTCCTTTGATCTCTTCTGTAACTGTTGGTTCCACCATATTAACATAGGTAGCATACAGCTGTGTTTGTCATGAAGACAGTGGAGATGATTTTGAATATATTTAAAGTCAATTGTTTTTACAGAGATGACTCTGAATACATAGCAACTCAATTACAATAAGGGCTATTGACTAAAAAGCTGCCATTTATACAGCCACTTTTCAGATGTGAAGTGCACTTCAAACTCAATGTAGAAAAGTTCCTATTTATTATGGCAAACTTGTTATTAACGATTTGGGAGATCCTGAGACAGTCAGCTATCTGAGGCATCTTAAGAATATAACAGTGTTCATGAGTTTTGAGGGCTATGGAGTTCAGAACTGAGATGAGAAATCCGTTTTGCTTTCTAATTCACCACTGAAGCTATGAAGGCATTAATCAAGACTTCAACAAAAGGAGTCCAGGGAATCAAAACTATAGGACTGTAAATAAATGACAGGGATTCAGGATAGTTTTAGAGTAATGGACAGTGTCCCGACATACAATACTACCGCTGCAAAAAGATACCTTGTAGTGGTTGCTACTAGTTGGATTAGCTTGGGAGCTATACTGGAATAGTAACAGGAAACTGGCATTACTAATCATGAACAGAGCCATTTCATATGCAGTTCAAATGTACTGTCACAAACTCTGAGATGCCTTAAGCCACTATTTGGGGATGAATAAAAATAGTCTCTACCGTGGCCTTTAGAACTTAAACAGATATTACATCTTTGTGGCTCAAAGGAAAGATATCAGCATAGACTAAATAGGGGGTGACTAAGTTAAGGCAAATACGCACACAAGCTAGGCACCACTAAATTCAGCGCTTAGCTCCTTTACTTAATGTCAGCCCTGGAAGGCCTGTGCAACCCCAAATAAGTGAAGACAGAATTTGGCACTCTCCAGATTTCTAAATGCGGAACCTCAGAAAGAACACAGGTTCTATCTATATAGCACACTGCACAATAAAATATGTTCCCTGTATGTATGTGTTAAGGATTAAGTCCAAAGTGCCACCAGGTTTATTATTAAAGTAGCTCATTCTGGTTATTTCAAACAGAAGCGCTGTGGTCCCATTATTAGTTCTTGTAGACAGCTATTTCCACTGTGTAGAAGCAGTAGAGTAAATCAGGAACTAAACATCATCATTAAATGGTTCTAATGGCTTTTCAGTTGCCAAAGGCTTCCAAACTCAATTATCACTGACAGAGAATCTTAAAGTTTTGTCTAGAGAACAGCTAGAGGAAAACAAAAGTGTCCATTAAAAATATGGCAATTGCCTCTTCCCGGCCTCCATTTATCCAAGTCAAAGAAATGCACAAAATATTTTTCAGGGATTTCAAAGCTGTACAGTGGATTATTATTTAACTTTCTTTGATCCAAAAATAAGCACTAGATATAGCACGTGGAGTGTCACTTGCTGAGCTTTATATGGTAAGTTATACACTATGGATAATGTCATTGCTACATTCTCAGCAGCAAACTCTTTGGGGGCAGCAGCAAACTCTTTTTGTTCTGTGTTTGTACCTTGAATAGTGGGGATCTGGTACATGACTGGGATGCTTACCTGCTATCACAGTACAAAGAGAAATAATTAATAATATTGGAAATGAAAATTAAACCTGCCTGGCCACATTCACGCTTGGCATAACTTCACTAACTTGCATAATATGATTTCAATAGAGCTACAAAATGTTCAAAAGACCCAAGTGACTTAAGAACTTAAGGGACTGTTTTCAAATGTGATGCAGGCATTTAAAAGCCAAAACTGCATTTTAAGTCAACTGGGGTTCAGCTGCTAAGCATTTAAATAACTTGAAAATGGGATATAGGCATGTCTAAAAATGTTACGCTTAACTCCAGACTTGATACAGGTGTCTAAGCAGGGGAAGAATGTGTCTCAAGTAAAATAATTCACTTAATCTTTTCAACGCAATATGCTTAGCCATCAGTGCCGAAGGAGATGAAGATCTATCTTGACAATTTTACTGCTGTTCCTAGTGATATAGCAGCAGTAAAACTGAATGGCAGCAGTGAAGCTTACCACAGTCTTTTTAATTTCACTCTGTTGCCGTTTGACAAAGCTATAAATTGAAGCAGAGTCTCTGGAGTTGTCTGTGCAGACTCAAGACGACAATGTTGCTTGCTTGTCTTCACATTCGGAGGTAATGTTTTGCAATCACACTTTCCTTTTTATTTAGCAAATGCCTCAATTCTGATGTTGTAGGCCCTCTTACTCAACAGACGAAGCCTCAACTTTGCTACAGTTGAATAGGCAAGTTCAGTTTTCAATCCAAGACCTTTACGTTTGTTATTATAACATCAGCCGCTACATGCAATATTATGAAAAAAATGACCATCAGATACAACCCAGTAAGTTAAGGTGAATAGTTTCAAATGAAGCTAGAGATTTAATGTTTTCATGAGGGCTGGGGCTCCTAAAGCTCATAGGTATTTAAAAAAAAACTCCCCTTTATAGCCTAAGAGTCAGCTGAAACTTTGAATTCTTTCACCTTGACTGGGTTGTAACTCTAATGCATATTTCACAGAAAAGGTCTCATTAGAGAAGCTGTCACAAAATGCCTTATTCTTTGCTAAAAAAGTTTCAATGGATTTTTTTTTTTGCAAAAAATGGAATTTTCTTTCAAAAGATTAATTTTATTTTGAAGGTGTTTATATTTATACATCCAGAACCATCTCATATGGACTGCAAAACATGATAAAATAGACAAGATTCATTTATTTATGATAAAACTACGTGAGTATAGTAACTTCCTAATGGGTTTCTTTGGTTTCTAGTCTATTTGGATTTTAGACCTGGCCATTAGGTTCTTCTATCTTCAATTAAACCAATGCATTTCTCGCAGTTTCTTTCATCATCATCCTGCACCCTCACCCCTGCTTTCCACCTTCTATGCCTTCCACCATTCTGCTTTACCTTCCACCCAGTTATCATTTGGTCCTCATAAAATATGCATTCTACCATAAAATATATTAGATACAGTCTGAATCTGTCATTGTCTCTATTTGCAATATGGAAACATTTCCTAGAAAAAAAAAGCATCAGGTAACCAGGCAATATGAACAAAAGAGTTATTTATTATATATATATTCTCTAGTAAGTTATAATTATCTGTTGGATTTTAAATGTCTTTTTGCTATTTCCAATGCTTAAAAATTATAATTTTAAAACATTAAATACTGTGTTATATACATTATGATTCCATTTCTTATTTCTAAATGTGGATGTAATGTTCTCCAAATGTAAACTTGGAGGGAACAGGAAAGAATTCCTTTGACATCACAGGCTTTAAAAGCTCACATCATATACCTGTAGATTTGACTATATGAAAAATAGCCAAGTGTCAATATGCTTTTGTTTGGGATTCTTTGTATTTTTTTGTTTTTGTTTTGTCATTTTATTTAAAATATAAAGAGAAGGATAGATCTGGCCAGGACTTTTCCAGAATTGTTCAATATTAGAATTGTTTTTTTTTTAAATCTCATACTTATTTTTTTATAAAATAACAAAATATACAGATAGAGGGAGCTTAGTTTGTTACATTAGTTCATACACATACAGTAAACAAAAGGTTTTATGTATGGCTTCGCAAAGGTAGATTATGAAGTGACATTTGTATTTTATTTGTTTAAAAGCATTTTAAGAGAACGTGTTAGTGTGCTTACAATAGCGGCCATGGTAGTCGAATGTCGAGCCAAGAGTTTAATGCTAGGCTCACCGGAGGTCTTGTCTGACACTGCTTCTGCAGCCTTCAGAAGACAAATGTAGTTTATTACGACCTCATCTATTTTAGCTATAATTTCCTGCTGCTGTGTTTCAGAGTTCATGACTTTCACTAAACGCATGCAGGCTTCTGTTAAGCAACAGAGCACTTGAAAGCTGGAAGTCATAGCTAGAAGCATTTCCTCCGGGCTTTTATCAGCCATGGCCATTTTCCTGCAGGCACTTCCCAACTGTCTCGATTCTATAGATAACAGTTGCTTGTACTGAGAAAGTTTAAGGTCATATGTTTCTGGATGTAAATCTTCCCTCTTTTCCACACTTGCTCGGACCAGAGAGAGCAGCTCATTGGCATCCTTTTGCGCTACAAGAAATCCATCAGGCATTGCATAAATTTTCTCTTTCATCACATTTATTCTAGTGATTTGTGCATTAAAGGCCACGTCACTGAGATTCATATCACTTTGGCCACCTTGGTCTTCAGCATTGCTCTTGTCATGTGTACTATTTACTATCTCTTTTG
Organism: Pelodiscus sinensis; assembly: GCF_049634645.1. Taxonomy (NCBI): domain Eukaryota; kingdom Metazoa; phylum Chordata; order Testudines; family Trionychidae; genus Pelodiscus; species Pelodiscus sinensis. The sequence goes on from NC_134711.1 coordinate 213,968,614, forward strand.
GGGACTCAACAGCTTTCTTCTCGTTTTCAATGGAAAAAGGCTGACTGGCTGGTTCCGGTAACTCACACGATATCTGTGGTTCGTAGAGGCATGAGAGCTCATTGTTAGCTCCATCATCTTCATCATCCTCATTGTCATTTCCTCTGCTTAGGAAACAATAGCTAAAGGGGCTATGGCATCTCCAGGTGCTGGAATCTGACTTTCGTAAGGGCAACATTCTGTACGGTTTGGAGTCCTTCTGCATGAAGCTGGTGACTGAAGACTTTTTATTGTCTTTGACAGCAGTGCTGACATTCGTAGAACTTTGAGAAGAACTTTTGGATAACTTTTTGCCCAGTGGGAGTTCCATCCTTTTTTCTGATTTGGAATCATCTCTTGCAGCAATGTCTAGACAATTCACACTGACTGTAGCCTTTTTCTTCTCAAGAAACATCTCAATGCCTGTGGTCCCCGCAATGAGGCTGCTGCTGCGTCTCAACGCTTTCCTGCTCTGTGGCATTCTGAGGCTTCCTCCCATCATGTCATATGGCCGTAAACTAACTGCCCCACATCCCTGTTTTACTTTAGGAATGTCACAAGAGTCTTGAGTTTGACTTGGCACCTTTGATTCTGAGCGAATGTTGGATGATAGCATGATGGAGTCAGCCAGAGGCTGTTTAGGAAAAGCTGAAGGCATGCCCCCTCGTCTTTCCTTTCCAGGCTCTGTGAAAGCTACACTAGGGGTAGTAGAAGAACAGAGAGAATAATTAAGCATCACACCGATAATATTCATTGAATGAATTTCTGAAATATTTTTTATGAAAAGATTAACTGTTCTAATGGATTTGCTGTATTTTCTTAGAATCTTCATCACAGTTAGTACCATGCATAGTATTTCAAGAAATAGTCATATGTCTTTGTGTTTCTTTAAACATGAAATTTAAAAAAAAATCTATCAACATATTCTCATTTATAAAAACTGCCTACTCCCTCTATTGCCACTCTGACTTATAATGTGAAGGAGCAGAAAATTGTTCCATAGAATTTTCTGGAACATTGCCCCTCTGCTAACTGGAAGTCTCTCATGTATTATTTAAAGGGATATTGACAGGTAAAAACCCTTTATGTTACTAAAATAGAAAGAATATGGAAAACTCCATTCATTTTTATTCTGTTCTGCCATTTTTTAAGGCAATGAAAAGAAATGATTTCACTTTTGCTTCTCACTGATTTCATTATTTGGTTTTCATAAACTTACACATTGTTGCAATGTTCAGTTTTAGTTACTAAAGAGGAATGTTTAACTCACAAGCAAACATTTGTTTTCAATCATATTAAAACAAACAACCTCTCCCCCAAACCAAGGTTTTATAAAAGTTCTTAAAATTGTGTCTTAAATTATGCGATTAGGATACTGCACCTACAGGAAACGTATGCAGCAGGCTTTTTAAATTAAAATGATGCATAATTAGACCCATTTCTTCCTCTTCTTTGCTTAACAATGTGTTAATTGGGGGTTATTTTAGCAAAAAACAAATAGCAGAACCAGAAGTGAGAACAGAAACAACTTAGATCTAATTTCCCTGTCCATTCTAGTTTGATACTATGCATTCAGAGATGAGGGGATGTAACCTTCACACCTGGTTTTTACGGATGCACCCTGTTAATTATGTGGCTTTAAAAACACATGCTTTGTAATTGCTGTACCTGTAGTTTCTTTAATCTTAGGGATCCGATGACATCCATCTCTCAAAGTGCCAAACAGTGGTTCAGCATTAACTGCAGAATGAATGGCAGGCATTGTCATTCTATGACACACAACTTCTGACTGCTGATGTAGTTCTTTGTATGTTGTTCCATGATTCGGAAGAACAGCAACTCTTTCATCTGCTGGAAGATAGCCAATGCCCTTCATGGATGAATCTGAGATTATGTGCTTAACATCAGAGGTACAAAGAGGAGACTCAACAGGGGTAGCACATGGGCTACTGCCTGTGCTGCATCCAGCATCCACTGAAGAGCACTGGGAGCTCTGCAGAGAAAAATGACCTTCACTTTGTAAAGATGACATGCGCTTGGTCAAGTGATATTCACAGAGTCTACTCACACTGTGCTCAGCTTCCGGTACCTTTGAAGAATGGTCATCTGCATCTTCTGAGTCATTTAGGTCTTTGGCTGAAGACACATGAGTCATATCAGACAAAAAGTTTTCACCTTGGCCAAGTGGAGAAGTATCATCCTCTGCAACTTCAGGATCCACTTCATTCTTAGAGCCAGTATCAGTTTTACCAAGACTAGAAACTCTTGGAAATGTCTTCCCATTCATTATTTCTGAGCTTGGTTTATCTGCTGCTTCATCGTCGACAGCAGCATACCATCTTTGGCGAAAGGCAGTTCTCTCCACATTAAAAGTGCTTATGCGTTGACTGTCTCTTGCTGAAAGAGTACCACATTTTGTTTTTAGATCATCATCACTTTCTGCTCTTTTAGCTCCCTGATGCTTTTTCACAGTAGCATTACCATCACAGGCCGCTTTTACTTCACTATCGGCCATCTTAGTTTTCCTTTTACTAGTGCAAGAGTATACCAAAGACCCCATGTGCAATTTGCTAAAATAGTCAGTGACAGATTTTGTTTCCATGGTCTCTGGTTCCATTTCCATGTTATCTGAATGAAGAATCTGCTTCGAAGGCACAACTTTTGACTGTAGTTCGGCAGCTTGACAACCAGCTATAGACTGTGAGGATTTCGCAAGTGGTCCTCCAGTCTGATTCTTAGCAATGGGGAACTCTGTCTGTTCTTCCACAAGGGGTTGGTAGCCTTCGCTAGTGGTCAAAAAGATACGTGTGGAGTTTTCTGACTGTCTTTGTGCAGTGGTTAGTTCAGAACTTTCAGTCATTTCAGAAGAGTTTGTTTCATTGCCAGAATCTGAAGATGACTCAGGGCTATATGCTCGCAAGATTGCTACACCTGCATGCCACAAAAAATAAGAGCCAATTAATTTAAGTATCTGAGGCACCTGAATAAATGGATAAGCAAATGGGATGTGTTAAATATAAAAATAAAGGGATGTTAATGGTTTATTATAAAGCATTCTTTGATTTTATTGCATAATTCCCAAGATAGATAATTTAGAAACAGCACGGTAGTTCCACCACATGCTATGGAATGTGAGGTGTGTAAATGATGGTAAAATGAAATGTTTTAGAATGAAATGTTTCCAAGGCTAAATGGTACATATGGATGAAGTGGAACGATGCTCAATGAATAAATGTAACTATGGTGAAAGAACCTGAATTGCCATTCGTCTGCTGTTCCTCTGAAGCAGCCAAAGCCTCTAGTGCTTGAAGAGTAGAGACTACTGCATCATCAAGCCCCTTGTCACACTTCCCTTCAGTATTAGTAGGAACAGTATCAATGAGTGACACTGGAATGTCATCATTTCCTAGATTACTAGCTTGCTCCTTGTCTTCTATATATTGTGTTGTTTGGTTCTGAGAGTCTTCCTCATCTGAACTGTCCCTGAAGCCAGGTGGAGGAGCAGCAATGGCCATGTTTAAAGAATGCAATAAGAAGTCATCTTCATTATCATCGCCTTCTGGAGGGGGAAGTGATGTCAAATCAATAATATCATCACTTGAGCCAGAAAGACTGAGAATGGCAGGCCTACTGATTTCTCCTACCATAATGTCTTCCTCACAGCTAACTTCATCTTCATCTTCAGCATCATCTGTATTTTCCGCATAACAAATATCATGCAACAAGGGCTCTTCTATCCCTTCTGCAGCTCCAAATATTTTGCCATCATTTATGCTTGCATAAACAGAATTTGTAGCAAACTGAATGCTTTCAACATCTGGAGACAATTCTAGACCTTTGATGTCATTGGTATTACTAATATAAATAGCTCGTTGTTTGTCCAATACTTCTGGACTATCGTCCAGAAGTCTTTCATAGCCAAGAGTTTGGGGACTGATACCATCCAAGCTGTGATCTCCAAATATAAAGGATACTTTTGCTCCCCTTGGAGAGTCCTGTGTTTTCTTGGTAGACTCCACTCCTGAGGGCGACAGTGATGACTGCTGGTTTAAACTTCTGTTTTCTCCTACTTCAGTGGAGTCATCTTGTTTGGTTAGCACCTGATCGAGTCCACCTGAATTATAGGTATTTTCTATGTATAAATGCCTGTGGTCTTTTTGACACATGGGGATTTCAGAAATTTCTGAAGTCTTCTGTTTGGGGTCTACAAATGTTATTTGGACCTCGTGATCCCCTTCAGCCATGAAAGTGGTAGTTTTTGGTACACAATTCCACTCAGAAGCATGGAGGTTATGCTTCCCTCTATTTTCAGTTCCTGTAATTTGGCACAAATAAAAGCAACAGTCATTAAGTAAATGAATGGCTTCATGCAATTTTATAATAGTGACTTGATAAATTTGAGTAAGCAACATTATAAATATAGGACAGCTGCATAAACTTGTCCCTTCTACAGTCTGCTTTACTTCATGCTAAGGAGCTCTTGATTTAAGAATTAGGTTGATGTAACTAGATGATTTTATGCTACAAGGGCAGAGAACAAATTTAAAACAAAATGAAAAGACACCCTAGGACTGGTTGATATGATTATCTAAAAAACCCAGCACCACACATTTCTGCACATAGGCTCTAGTTCTGTAAAATGTTAGAACCTGTGTGCAAATAACTGATCATTTATGTGTTTCACTCTGGCTCAAGGAGGAATACATTAAACATCTTATGTTTCCCTTGGGTATGTCTACACTAGCCCCCTAGTTCGATCTAGGGAGGCTAATGAGGGCAACCGAAATTGAAATGAAGCGCAGGATTTAAATATCCTGTGCTTCATTAGCATGTTCCCGGCCGGTCGCCATTTTAGAAATTGACTAGCACGAAGCAACTGTCAGGGTCTACACATGGCAGTGAAACAGGATTCCAAATTAAAGCCCTAAATTGAATTAGCTGTTAAGCCTCATTCCAGGAGGAATAACTGCTAATTCGATTTAGGGCTTTAATTTGGAATCCCGTTTCACTGCCGCTTGTAGACGTGGGCAGTTACTTTGGGTTAGTCAATTTCTAAAATGGCGACCAGCCAGGAACATGGTAATGAAGCGCGGGATATTTAAATCCCGCACTTCATTTGCAATTTTGGTCACCCTCATTAGCCTCCCCAGATATAACTAGGGGGCTAGTGTAGACATACCCCTTAATACTAGCAATGGCTGAATCTTAAAATACTGTAAAGCTGAATGTATATATTACAACTCCAGGCCCTAAACTAGCTATCAGATCTGAATGGGCATACCCTGCACAGACCCTACTGGTATCAATGGGGTTTTGTTTGTGTGGGTCCAATTGTAGGATTGAGGGCTCGTTTTGTACATGTGACTTCTGTTCATGTATTATGCAATAAATACCTGTTTCTCGGTTTCCTGCATTTTTCTTGTTGGCCATGTTAAATATTGAGCGCCTTGAATCAACCAGTAGTCTATAGTATCCTGCTGTTAAACAGGCAAGGTTCATTGCATCGGATGATTCCATTAGCAAAGTAATAGGCTAAGAAGAAAAAAACAAGTCTTGGTGAAGGCTATCCATTAGTTTACTTGCTGAAACATCACTTATTAAAATTAGTATATTTATAAAATGTCCATTATAGGAATTATTACACAAGTGCTACACTGGAAAAATCAAAAAATAAATGAGCTTTCCTCCACTATGAAAGGTCTGATTTAAAACAATATTTAGGGTGGAACATGTTGAGAGAGATGAGAGCTGAAGCAAGGTAATATTTAACTGGACATTTTACATTTACTTGATGCTTAATTAATATTTGTATTGCTGTCTATATAATTATGAATACAAATTTCAATTCTGAAAGGTGTTCTAAGACACTTAACATCTAGAACTTATTAAAAAGTTAAAGTTGTTCATAATATTTTAAAATGAAACCTTTCTCCTGTCTCAATGATGCACAGTAGAGTTTGTCTACATGGCAAGTTACTGCCTGGCAAGCCAGCATGTGAATCTACAGCACAGCACTCTGCTGCATTGCAATGGTCCATGTGATCATTGCTACAGCTCACTCAAAGTCCTGGATTGCCACATGTATGGGAAGATTTTATTGGACCAGACTGCAAACTAATAGATAATTGGTCCTGAAGGAGGCTATGTACTTGCCCTCTTGATCAAAACAAGGTTCTGTGATCATAGCTAAGACAAAGCACAAAATAAAGCATATGGTTATTTTTTTTTAAATCTATAGTGTAGAATCTTAAGCCAATACACACATCACTGATATAATCCACAACATGTGCTATTTCAGATCTGATGGAAACATCCAGGCAATTTTTATTCATTATGATCATTATTATTTAGAACAAAGCATTTTGCTTGTGGGCAATTTGAGTTTTTGTTCAGAAGTACATCTTAGGTATGACACGTGCTTGCCACAAAGCAGTCAACCTTGGACATAAAATTAATACAAATTATTACCCAAAGATGAGTAGATCAGCTCTTGTCAAGTTAGTTCTGAGAAGAAGCAAGTGTGCCTGAATATAAAAATGTTGTTGAAATGCCTTTTTTGATGCTGAATTTTCTAAGCGGATCGATAGAAGTAGATGATTTCCAGAGAGATTTTAAATGCCAACAGTCTTACTAAAGCGACGAGGAGTCCTGTGGCACCTTATAGACTAACTGAAGTGTAGGAGCATAAGCTTTCGTCTTACTGTGACCTGCTGTTCACCCTTATTATAACCTAGAAGCAACTCAACTTTTATTGATGATTTTTTGGGAATAACGTGTGGAGACAGAATACTGAAAAGGAAAATTAACAGTAAAAAGAATCATAGAATACTAGGACATCGAGTCCAGTCCCCTGCCCTCATGGCAGGACAAAGTACTGCCTAGATCATCCCCGATAGACATTTGTCTAACCTACTCGTAAATATTTCCAGAGATGGAGATTCCATAAGCTCCCAGGGCAATTTATTCCAGTGTTTGATTACCCTGACAGTTAGGAACTTTTTCCTAATGTCCAACCTAAACCTCCCTTGCTGCAGTTTAAGCCCATCGCTTCTTGTTCTATCCCCAGAGGCCAAGATGAACAAGTTTTCTCCCTCCTCCTTATGACACACTTTTAGATATCTGAAAACTGCTATCATGTCCCCCCTCAATCTTCTCTTTTCTAAACTAAACAAACCCAATTCCTTCAGCCTTCCCTCATAGGTCATGTTCTCTAGACTTTTAATCGTTCTCGTTGCTCTTCTCTGGACCCTCTCCAATTTCTCCACATCTTTCTTTAAATGAGGTGCCCAGAACTGAACACTACTCCAATGGAGGCCTAACCAGTGCAGAGTAGAGTGGAAGAATGACTTCTCGTGTCTTGCTCATAACACACCTGTTAATGCATCCCAGAATCATGTTTGCTTTCTTTGCAACAGCATCACAGTGCTGACTCATATTCAACTTGTGGTCCCCTATAACTCCTAGATCCCTTTCTGCCATACTCCTTCCCAGACAGTCGCTTCCCATTCTGTATGTATGAAACTGATTGTTCCTTCCTAAGTGGAGCACTTTGCATTTGTCTTTATTAAACTTCATCCTATTTACCTCAGACCGTTTCTCCAATTTGTCCAGATCATTTTGAATTTTGACCCTATTCCTCCAGATTAGTCGCAACCCCTCCCAGCTTGGTATCATCTGCAAACTTAAAAAGCGTACTTTCTATACCAATATCTAAATCGTTGATAAAGATATTGAACAGAGCTGGTCCGAAAACAGACCCCTGAGGAACCCCACTTGTTATGCCTTTCCAGCAGGATTGTGAACCATTAATAACTACTCTCTGAGTACGGTTATCCAGCCAGTTATGCACCCACCTTATAGGAGCCTCATCTAAGTTGTATTTACCTAGTTTATTGATAAGAATATCACGCGAGACCGTATCAAACGCCTTACTAAAGTCTAGGTATACCACATCCACTGCTTCTCCCTTATCCACAAGAGTCGTAATTCTATTAAAGAAAGCTATCAGATTGGTTTGACATGATTTGTTCTTTACAAATCCATGCTGGCTGTTCCCTATCACCTTGCCACTTTTCAAGTGTTTACAGATGATTTCCTTAATTACTTGCTCCATTATCTTCCCTGGCACAGAAGTTAAACTAACTGGTCTGTAGTTTCCTGAGCCAAGCTGTTTATGCTGCTATAGAACTTGTCATTCAAGAATCTTAAAGTGCATTAAAGGATCTTTACAAGCAATTAACTAAGCTTCAGAATAACCCTGAGAGGTATTATCATTCACTTTCACTGACTGGGGAACAGACCCTTAGGCCACATCTATTAGTGCTGCTGCAGGCAGATGTAAATTACCCTGTCCTTACTCAGCTAGGCCCACTCCCTCCTCTTGAACCCCCTGGAGGAATTAATCACAAGGGGAAGACACATGGTATTTGTGCTGTCTTCATTCTGGATTTCTCCCTAAGGTTTGAGCAGCTTTACTTTGTAGTGAAACCATCTTTCAATTGCTATGGCCGTGCCTAGTTCCTGGCCAGCGTCATTACTTCCATGTGGTGGTGAAACTTGTGCTTCACATGATTTTTCAGTTATTGATACATATGCAAAATTTCCATATTTCATTCATGGGCCCTCATAACACTACTTTTGGTAGATTTCTCCTTGTCATGGGGTCGTCCACTCATAACCCCCAGGGAGAGTAGTTGAGTCCTTAGGGCTCTTGAAATTACACTGTAATCCCATGCGTCCAGGAATTTCTCTCTGGGCCTAAACGCCTGGCCCTCTAGTTGTGGCGGTAGGGCTTAACTCCAGAAGTCAGTGCTCAATACCTCTCTTGCTGGGGCCGTGCGGCCTGGTAGCACAAGTCATTATACAGCGGGTTCAGGCCCTATGGGTTGGGGGATTGAGGCATGGGTAGTAGGGGGACTCGAGCCCTCCCTACTCCACCAGTCCCTGCCCAGGACTCTGGTAGCAGTGACCTGGGCCTCTGCTCGCTCAGTGGGGAATCCCACCTCAATACACTGAGCTCTTTGGGAAGCAATCTCCTGCCCTGGGCTACTTCCAACCATACTCCATTGGACTCTCTCCAAAGTCCTTCCTCCCAATCCTCTATAGCGCCGATGTCTCACTGGCTGGTTTCCAGGTCTGGTCCCTCTATTGGTTCACTTGCAGTAGCTTTGGCCAAGATTTGTTCCTCCCAATCTCCTTCAGTAGTGTAGGTGTCTCGCTGGCTGGCTTCTAGGTCCATTTTCTCTGGTGGTTCACCTGCAGGAGGCTTGGGCAATGTCTCTTTCCTTCTCAGCAGCCAGCCCAGACTGAACCGCTCTCTAGGCTTTTATACCTGGGCTGCAGTCTGAGCATGTTTGGCAGTACTTTGTCAGCTAAGTAAGCCTTGTTAGGCTCAGCTTTCCCAGTGTGGGTCTGGTACACCCCGTCACACTCCTTTTGACAGGAAGTCCAATAAATATTTTGATACTCTTGCTACTTAGTCCACATAAATTCTGGCTGTTCCATTTTCCTTCGCATTCTTCATATCAACCATTCATGTTTTTCTTCCCTCACTGAACTGGTAAGTGACCATAGATGACTTCTTTCCGTTATAATTTATGTATATATTAGCTATTAGTATTATAAAGTATTGTAGACTCCTTAGATTCTCATCTCCTGGCTCCTTCAAACTAGCTGGTCTTAAAAACAGAGGAAGGACAATCTGCTGATTACCTAATTGGATAAGGAAATTCCCGAAGTTTCCACAAACCTTCTGTGTGAACAAAATGAATCATTTAATTTCTGTCTCAGTTGTCCCATCAGGGCTAGTACCCTGAAGGGGTGCAATGATGTTAACAGCTATAAAGCGCTCTGGGATCCTCTGATATTATTATTGTCTGGGAAGCTAAAGAATAGAGGAGCCTCTTCAGCTTGTAATGCTTTTTTGTACTGTTGCCACAGCCCATCCAGTTAAATTGCAGCAATATTATCTTAAATATTTTGAAATGGCACTTATCAACAAAAATTACAAGTCTGAAAGCAGAGCTTGGTAAATATTCCATGTGTAAGAAAGAGTAGCATCCTTACTTTAAAAGTATTTAACTTTTACATACGGTTATATTTCCTGCTCTAAGCTTGGTTATCCTCTACACAGTTGTATAGGAAGTCTATGAAAGCTTCCACCAAAAAGCTTCAAGTTCCTTTAAACTACACTGAGAGGATCTACCCTTAAGTAATATGCAAAAATTCCACTCATTACCACTTAGGCAAAGAGCTCGGAGGGATGCAAAAGAGGATTAGACGTCCCTTCTCCCCTATTTATTTTGGGTCTGCACATCCTAAACTCAAAACTCCTGTCATCTGAAGAAGTGGGCTGTGCCCACGAAAGCTCATGATACCATAAAAACATAAGAACAGCCGTACCGGGTCAGACCAAAGGTCCATCTAGCCCAGTAGCCTGTCTGCCGACAGTGGCCAGCACCAGGTGCCCCAGAGAGGGTGGACCGAAGACAATGATCAAGCAATTTGTCTCCTGCCATCCTTCTCCAACCTCTGACAAACAGGCCAGGGACACCATTTCTATCCCCTGGCTAATAGCCTATAGACCTAACCTCCATGAAATTATCTAGCTTCTCTTTAAACTCTGTTAGGCTACGTCTAGACTGCAAGCCTCTTTCGAAAGAGGCTTTTTCGAAAGATACTTTCGAAAAAACCTCTTTAGAAAAAGAGTGTCTAGATTGCAAGCAGTACTTTCGAAAAAGCAAGCCGCTTTTTCGAAAGAGAGCACCCAGGCAGTCTGGATGTTCTCTTTTGAAAAAGCCCTGTTTGCATTCAAGAACGCCTTTTTTCAAAAGAGCACTTTCGAAAATAGGCATTCTTCCTCGTGAAATGAGGAGTACCGCCGTCGAAAGAAAAGCCGCATTCTTTCGATTTAATTTCGAAAGAACGCGGCTGTAGTCTAGACGCAGGTGAAGTTTTTTCAAAAAAAGGCTACTTTTTTTTGAAAAAACCCTGCAGTCTAGACACAGCCTTATAGTCCTAGCCTTCACAGCCTCCTCTGGCAAGGAGTTACCATCTACATGTTTTGTTAGTCTATAAAGTGCTACCAGATGATTTGTTGTTTTTAAAGTTTATCCTATACAGACTAACTCGGCTATCCCCTGAAGCTATATGAACAATGAGAGCCCCCACAATTACATTGGATAGAATAAAAAAGAATTCAAAAGAGTTACAGAATTAGGAAGAAATTCCCCTTGTTGGTAGGTTATTCCAGAGCTGTCCACTGTGAAGTTTCTTGCACTTTCCTCTGCAGCATCTGGAACAGAATTCTGGACTAGATAGCTCATTAGTCTGATGTGGTATGGAAATGCCTATAGTTCTAAGAAATCAACTGTAGGCCATTTATCTAAAAGAATTCTAAATACATTTTCATAATATTGGTAGCATGAAAACATGTAGAACAAAATCATGCACAACTCTATCAACTACTTCAATAGAGAAGGAAAACGAAAATTGTGCTATTTTAAGATATTGAATTGGTACAAATTAACAGTCAACTTACTTTTACATCTAAGACATGGAGCTCAACTCTAACAGTATTCTCATCTTCTGTAAACATCTCAATCCTGTTAACGTGGCTGAAATCTGCTAGCAGGGCCACCAGGTTTGTTTTGGTGTTAATCACATGGCTGATACCATAACGTGGCCCTACTAACAAAGTCACTTCTGAACGCTTTTCTCCTTGCTGTACCATAAAAAGGAAAAAATTAAAATTAAACAGAGTAAGAAATTTAAAAAAATAAAAAGAGTAAGAAATTTATCAGATGTTGCATAACAAAACTAAAATAGAATGAAACAAAAACGTCACCGCTGTCAAATTTCATTTTTATGAGATTTCATTTGGACAATATTTCTTTGCCATGAGTCAGTCAGTTCATCAGAAAAGGCAAAAACACACAAAACCCCAAAATAGAAAACCAACAACAGGTACATGATTGTACTTGATTTATAGTAAAAGCAGATAAAATAAAAGATATAACTTCACAATTTATTTTCAATGGAAACTTACTGCATTGCAGTTTTCATGAGTGGATGTAGAGTATATTTCTTAACATAATTTTTTATTCATCAACTTTACTATTTTATAATTAGGGATGGGACCTGACACCTAGAGTGGAGCACCCATGGGGCACATCTTGAAGAACAATTGTTACTTCACAGGGTGAGTAACTTCATTTTATGTGCATGGCATCATCCATCAAGTGCATGCTGCCTCCAAGTTTCCAATCAGAATACAACTGAAGACAGTTTCAAGAAGAGTGAAATATAAGTGCCTCTGGGTTTGATCCCATATTGAATGTGTGTTATTTAAAAATGTTTGATTTGGACTTGAACTTCTTTAAGTCAGGTAGTTGCACATTAATTAGAGAAAAATACAAAGGGAAAAGAAAGGAAAAAGTTACCACTAATGTTGCCTTGAACACACGCCCGCCGTATAATCGCAGATCACTGAGGAACTTGAGATAATGCACCTTGGCTTGCAGAGCAGAGAGCTGAGGAGAAGAAAACCTCTCATGTTATTATAGGAGTAAGATGCAATGGGGGAAATCAACACATATGGAAACAGAAGAATTAAAACATGATTACACAGCCTAAGGAGACTGGACAAGTGCTCATCAGCCTGAAGCTAAATCTTTATATATTTGACTTCCTGATGAAGGAACAGGATTTCAGTTCTCGGAATTAAAATCTTATTTATTTTGATCAGATGTACTCAGGACTTATGTATGGGTTGCATCAGGGCACTGCAAGTACATTGGAAGTGTTCCAGTAAAAGGAAAATGTTAGACTACTCAGATTAAACATCTGTTCATTGAAGAGTTTCAAGGGTACACTGGAATTTCTATTCATAATCACCATCAGTAGCAGTTCTTTAAAAATTGGTTTACCAATGTAAATTAAAAAAAATGTTTTAAAAATTGCTAAGAAAGCTATACATGGCACATTTTGCTAGCTACTTGTGATATATAGGGTTTTATTTCTAACTTACTGCTAAAAAGATTTTTAAACAAACAATAATTTAGTAACTTTTCTACTTAACAATAGATGAATCTGCAAAACAGAAATACTTAGAAACATGCCAAAATTAATTTCCATGAAAAATAGGAAAATTTACAAATAAGATTAAATGAAACTTTGAGGGGCAGGAGAGTTGTGTTTGTTTGTTGTTTAATTTTTTGGAGAAAATAATTTAAAAATTAACAACTAAAGTACAATTTTTATCTGAAAAAAATCTCTTCAGTTCATACAAATATCACAAGCCTCAAATGTGCCCTTGCTCAGGCAAAATCCTCAAAATCCATGAATTAAAAATATATATTGCAAGAAAATCAAGCCCAACTTAGTCCCAAAAAGTGGACATATAGACAAGTTGCTAAGGAAGAGCATAGAAGAGTAACACAAGCATGTCAGAACAAAATGGAAAAGGCTAAAGCACAAAATATTTAGGAAGTACCTAAAAGGCAATATGAAGAGATTCTTTAAATTCATTAGGAGTGAGAGAAAGACAAAGGAAAGTGTAGGCACTCTGCTTCGTGGGGAAGAAGAGCTAATAACTGATGACACCAAGAAAACAAAGATGTTTAATACCTATTTTGTGTCAGTCTTCACTAAAAAGATTAATGGTGACCACACAATATTAATAACAAAGAGGAAGGAAAGCAAGCCAAAATAGCAAAAGAGCACATTAAAGATTAGTTAGATAAGTTAGATGTATTCAAGACAGCAGGGCCAGATAAAATTTATCCTAAGGTATTTAAGGAACTAGCTGAAGCAATCTCAGAAATGTCAGCAATTATTTTTTAAAATTCCTAGAGAATCATTAAACAATGAATTTGCAAGCACCTGAGGATAATAAGGTTATGCAGAATAGCCAGCATGGATTTGTCCAAACATATCAAGCCTAATTAATCCACCTTCCTTCATTGACAGGGTTACTGGCTTAGTGGACGTGAGGAAACAGTATTTATGATTTATATTGACTTTAGTAATGTTAGAGTGAGAGGAACCACTCTCTCTACCCACCTGGGTGGAGTCTGGCTGGGTTCAGCCCTCCTACTGGAAGTTGAGTGGTGGGGCAGGAAGTACAAAAGGTGAAGCCCCTAGATCAGTTGGTGCCAACACAGAGAAGCAGTTAGATGTGCCCTGTTCACTGCCACCCACCAACTGTGCTGCTGGGCCACGTGACGCCTGAGACTGAGGAGGAGCTAGAACTGATGGGATTGCTGGCAACTGAAAACCCAGACAAACCTGAAGAGCCTGACCTGGAACTCAGGTAGAGAGTAGCCCACGGGTTATAGTCTGATGATGATGTGGCTTAACAGCTAGTCAGTGTATTGCAGAAGAATCCCACTGCTCATCCAGTGGTGGGATACACTACCAACATTAGGGTCCTGGTCTGGGATGCAATAGAATCACGTAGGCTTGCATTCCCCTATCCTGACACCCTATCTCTGTGGTGGCAGCCTCCCCATCAAAGGCCACATGGCCAGTGCTCGCCAGCAGTCCCTTGCCAAAGGGACAGTGCTAGAGACTGCTTGCCAGTGCTCCCTTACCTACTGACCTAGGGCCTCTTGAGCACTGGGAGTTATCCCTGCTACAAGAGCCTGGACACAGCACCTACTGTGCTAATTCTCCCTTCCCTACTATGGACTGCAATCCTGGTGATGTACTGAAGTGGTGTGGCCTCCCTCCAAGCCAGAAAGGGAGGGATGATTATATGCACATACTACAGGCCCACATGACTTCTTATAAACAAATGAAGGAAGTATAATCTACATTAAATAAGTATAAGGCGGACAACTTGTTGAAAGACCATACTCTACAAGTAATTATCAATGGGTTCACTGTCAAACAGGGGAGACACATCTAGTGAAGTTCTGCAGGGATCAATTCTGGGTCTGGCACTATTCAATATTTTCATGAATGATTTGGATAATGGATTGGAGAGTATGCAGGTGATACAATGTTGGGCGAGTTGCAAGCACTTTTGAGGACAGAATTAGAACTCAAAACAACCTTCACCAATTGGAGAATTGGTCTGATTTCAACACAATGAAGTTCAATAAAGGTAAATGCAAAGTACTTCATTTGGGAAGGAAAAATCAAGTGCAGAAGTTCAAAATGGGGAATAATTGGCTGGATGGTAGTACTGCTGAAAAGGATCGGGTGGTTGTTGTGATTCACAAATTAAATATATACCATTGTGATGTAGCTGTGAAAAAGGCTAATATCATTCTCAGGTGAAATAATAGGATTGTTGTATATAAGGGTACGTCTGGACTACATTCTAAAATCAAAATACGATACACAATTTGAGCTAAGCAAATTGTGTATCTTATTTTGAAATAGGCTTTTTCAAAATTTGGCATGTCTACACGGCACCAAATATCGAAATAAAGCACTGTTTCGAGACATCCCTTATTTCTCATGGAACGAGGTTTACAGGGATGCAGAAATAGCGTGTCTGTTATTTTGAAAATTATTTTGAAAGAGCAGGCGTGTTCCTTTGATGTGGGGTAGCTATTTCAGGATACCTCTAGAATTCTGAAATAGCTTTGCAGTCTAGATGTACCCTAAGACATGGGAGGTAACTGTTCCACTCTACTCAGCACTAGTGAGACATCAGGTGATACACTGTGTCCATTTCTATGCACCACACTCTAGGGAAAATGTAGACATATTGCAAAGAGTCCAGAGGAGAGAAACACAAATACAAAAAAACCAACCAACCAACCAACCAAAAAAAGACAAGATAAAAAAACAAGGCATATTTAGTCTTAAGAAAAGAAGAGCAGTAAGAGGCTACAAATATGTTAAGGGCTACAATAAAGAGGCAACGATCAATTGCTCTCCATGTCCTCTGAAGGTGGACCAAGAAATAATGGCTTAATCTGTAGTAAGTCAGATACAGATGAGATATAAGGCAAAACGTACTAACTGTAAGGTAGTTAAGTTCTCAAATAGGCTTCCAAAGGAAACTATGAAATCCCCTCAACGGAGGTTTATAAAAAGAGGTTGGAGAAACACCTATCGGAAAAGGTCTGGATTTACAGGATCCTGCCACAGCACAGGGGGTTGGACTTGATGACTACTTGAGGTCCTGTCAGCCCTATGTTTTTACCTATAAAATGCCCTATGTATTATACGCTCATCTGAGGAAAATTTGAATAAATACATTGATCGTGAATTGTATCCTAAAAGTCACCAGATTCAGACTTCAGTGGTCAGCCCTCTATTGAGAATGTCTTCCTTTATCCCTCACTAGGCATTCAGCTCTGGGGACAGATAGCTAGAGTATTTAAGTGGAACACAATGCTGTGAGATGGAGACAAAACCAAATATACAGAAGATAATACTTCCTGGATTTACACCAGAGTGGCCTGGTAGCGACTAAAGAGCATGTTATTCATGTTGGCCTATCCTGCTAAAGATGTAGGTGGCTACACTATGTATTTCAAGAGCAACACCCAGCAGAACCGTGCTAGCAGTCCAACCTGAAGGTGACAAAAGCACAGATAATTTTGACAAGATTTGCATCGGGGAGGCGGTGCTATAATCTCTGTCCAATCTGAAGCTAGCGTGAGCTACTACAGACCACTATTAACAGATTAACAGGGATGGATTCAAACACACCTAAAGTAGTAGGATAAAATACATTCAGCTGACAGCATTTCAACTTTTGCTGCAGCAGTGAAAAGGGGTACGCACTGGTTTGTTCAGGTAAAAATTTGGCACTTAGCCTTCAGTTAACACCTAACATTTAGCAGTACTAAAATAAGCACAGATTTATGTGCATCTGTTAGGGCCTGAGCTGAAACCCACTGAAGTGAATGGGTTCTTTCTGTTGAGTTTAACATGTTTTGGATCAAGCTTTTGGTATTTTGCCATTCACAGAGTGTCTCAGTATCTATAAGAATACAAACAGTATACTTAAAGCCGCATATGTATGACATAGATGTTTTCCACAGACAAATGTCCATAGATATTTCCCCTCGCAGTTTTCCTGGTTGAAGCAAAGGTATAATACCAAGACTAAGCATATTAACACCACACTGAAGATTCAATTACAATAAGGAAGATAATTTATCCAGTAACATCTTGCCAGCTGTGGTCACTTTACCTTGCGGCGCCAGAGCAAATCATCGTGTAGTACCATGAAAATGTCTTATGTCTGTGCCAGGCTCACAGGTTAATGTAGCTTAGAGCATAAGGCAGAGAGAACATAATTCTCTAACAAATTTGCCATTAACAGCTGGTGCTAAATGAATTTAAAAAATCCTTAACATAGTTTGGTGGTTAATAATCAATTTTCCACCATTCTCAAAATGAGGAGATGGTTTAGCTGGGGTATAATTAATTATTTTAATTATTCTTGAAAATGTGGTAATAGGCTCTGAAAATTATACAGCCAAACAATCTTTGAAAACATACTGGCTAGGTATTTCTCCAAAGAACTAAGTTTAAACATTTCCTGTGCATGCAGTCCTCTCTGGTCTTTAAAATATATTTTCCATTAAGATGCAAATACCTTTTTACCCGGAGGAACTAGGTTTTGATTTGCTTTGACAAGGTGTGAAAGTGCTTTCTTTATGTTCTTTTCTTTCATGCTTTGCAGCACAGCAGATGGAAGAAAAGTCTCTAATCCCCATTCTTTTCTGCAATAAAAGGCATATCTTTAATTTCACATTCTTATGTTGACTGTTTATCTAAGACTAGATAGTAGCTGTGATGCTGAGCAAATGAGTGCCTGAAAGCACAGGGAAAGTTGGTAAAGGCGCCAGTTTTGCTATAACAGATTATTTTCTGTACTCAGAGGACATACTGTTTCATAGAAAAATAAGAGGCTTTAACATTTGCTCTGTGAGGTTCTTCCTACACTGGGGATTTTCCAAACTGTTTTCAGAGACTCAGACATTTCTCATTTTTAATCTTTAGTTCCTCACCTCCAACAAACGAGCAGATGCAGGTTTACACAGATAAATCACAGTACAATTTTACATTTTCTGTAAGGAAAGTTTCTTATGGCCCAACGGCAAGGGTTTATTTGCTCAGTTTTATTTGTTCTTTATTAGTGTTTTTAGACCTGTATTTCAAATCACACACACTATGAGCACATTGAGCCAAAGGTTGTACCAGGGTAACTGAGAAGGCAGCTTAGCTCAGCATGTTACACAAATTGTGTATCTGGAAACACTGTTGGTCTACAACAGCCAAGGAATATCAATTCAAATTGGCAACTGCACCTCTCCCTCAGGGGCCTTGTGGTGTGCCTACCATTCTTCTAGAAGGAGAGGGCTGCACGTGTTGTCCACTCAAAAGTGAAGAAGGATCACCTTCAAGTTAGTCATAGGCATCACATGAGGCTCTCAGCTCAGTGTTCTGGGGTCTGCGCCAGTCTCAGAGGAAGAGAGGTTAAAAGCTAGTTTCATGTGTTTCAGACAGAAGAGAAGCCGCATTGCTAAGCAGGGCATACTCAATAAGTAGGCACAAACTATACAAGACTTAACGTGCACTTAAAGTGCACAAAGCTGAAGTCAGGATACACAGACAGACAGATGGATCGACCAACATGCAAAGACCTACAAACACATTCTAACCGTTGTTTCTGGGGAATGTGCTATTTGCTATACTTACTCAACGTATTTCAGGGAAATTTTCTGAGTTTGTCTGGTGGTTACAGTTGCAATGTACATTTGTAACGCAGCCAGCCGAAGAGCAATGTCATATTTCAGCTCGGGTCCAAACCTCTCCTGAACCACATCATTACAGCTCTGCCAGAGAACCAACAGAGGGAGCATCAAATTAAAAAATTGTTGACTTAAAAAACAAAGCATAAGCAAAGCTTTCACTGATTATTTTAAAGACAGAGGCATTATGTATTAACCCCACACTGAAAGGTGGCATCAGACTGACGGGAAGCTATGACTCTCAGATTTGTTGGGTATTCACAAAGGTCTGGATACCTCAAATAATCCTGGTAGCTGGGAAAGAGCAAATGGCATGTGGATTTTGATACAAGCATTTTTTGCCTGCATCCCTGCTGCATGTGCGCCATCTTTCTAATCCTCTGTCACCTCCAAGAGATTTTCAACAAATGACAAGAAACGATTGCTGAGAAGTGCTGCAGGCCTTCTAGAGCTGAATACTCATACTCTTTGGAAGGCTGCCACAGCACAGGCACATAAAAGGTCTTTGTGTGAGGGTCTCTGCTGGAAAATAAACACCTGCATATCTTTCTGAATATGGTGAATTGAACCAATGTATTTTTAAAATCAGGATTTCCCCATTGTCCATTTTTTTATCTGTGAAAGCACAAATGAAAAAGAACATTCAAAGTTGCCACCCACATGTTTTTTTAGCTTATACTAAGACTGGTTATTTTTTCACTCACCTGTACATATAGGTATTCAAAAGCAACCGGATCTCGTCTTAAAAGATCAATGGGATCCCTCGGGACAAAGCTGATTCTGAACAAACATCTCATCTTATGGGAGCTTGGCCTCTGGGTCACCTAGAAGAGTGCAGTCCTATTATTAGCGCTCTGAAATACTGGGTTGGGAATGCAGTCCTTAGTTTTAGACACCTTAAATCTGATCCAGAGCTCCCCTAAGTCAATTAAGAGACTTCCATTGACTTAACAAAGGGCATTGGATCAAGCTCCTTATTAGTTTAGGCAAAATGAAAATAGAACTTTGTCCATCTTTAAATATGTATGTTTGCGGGACTCAAAGCAACTGAATATTTATCAGAACAGGGATTTCCCAAACATATTTAAATGTAAAAACAATGGAAGCAGAATGAAAGAACTGGATTCTTCTGGTGCAATGTGAAAATTGAAATGTTGGCTGCACTTATTCTCCTCTGAAGTGAAGCTGTTCCTTGGAAAAAAAAAAAGTGACTTCACTTTAAGACACTTTCACTCTGTGATTTCCAAGTCTGATTCTGGCAGCCCTCAAACTAAAAGATTAAATAAGTTTTGTTTGTGTGTTTTTGTCCCACTCTCAGAACATTAGTTGACATGAACCTGAAAGAAAATCTTATTGAAAATTATTTTTTGCGAAACTAAAATGGGAGGGTAAAGGGAAGGGAGGGAGGAAACACCTTGTTTGTTAAAGGGGTTTGATCTAATATTGTTAAGCACTTTTTTAGCTATGTGATTCCAGAGCAAGAGATTTCTCCCAAGACTCTTGCACTATATGATAATGTGTCATCCACCTCTTCAGGGGATAAACTTTGCTTGAAAAGCAGCATAAAACTTATGAAAAAAGTAATAGCAGGCTGAGAATATTTACATGGTAGCATAAAGTGGAGCTACTAAGTAAACTGTGTGATCATTTTCCACTTAAACTACAATAAAATACTGTCAGGAGCAAGTGTATGATAGTAAAATGAACAACTGTAGATTTTACAGGAACTCATGGATGCTGGGTACAGCCCCTGTTTGGGGAAGTTAGCTCCCGGTTCTGTCCCTTCTGCCCACTCCGCCCTGAGCCCGGTGCATCCCTGGAGCAATGATCCCCCTCTTTGCCCATGCAAAGGAGGTGCCCTCCTCTTGGCTGCAGTAGCTCCAGGCAGGCTGAAGCCCTGAGCCCAGCCGTACTTTTGATATGTGCCATGAAGGTTCTGGGGCAGCTGAAGAGGCAAGATCTGCTACTTAGCTTCTCTGCAGACCAGGGAGGTTACTGATGAACCACAAAACTTAATAGCACATTCCGCCTCCTCAGTCACCCTGGAACCTGCATGGGACATAATAAAGCAAAAACTTTCCTCGACAAACCCCACCATTGGGTATCTGGCTGTAGCACAGCACCAGGGGAGGCAAAGGTACCTCTGGCCTGCTATACCCTCTGCCCATTCAAGAACTCCCATGAAGGAAACCACATAAAATAATGCTTAGTACATTTCCATTCTAACTCATCTGTGGAAGTTGATTTTACCCACAAAAGCTCACGATCCTATATATTTGTAAATCTCTAAGGGTACGTTTACACTGCAATGCTATTTCGGGATACTGGAGTATCCCGAAATAGCTATCTCATGTCTTAAAAGCAAGCCCATTATTTCGGGCTCACTATTCCAACATCCCTGTAAACCTCATTCTACGAGGAGTAAGGGATGCTTCAGAATAGCGCTTTATTTCAAGCTATTGCAAAACAGCATTGAAATAAGATATGCAATTTGCATAGCTCAAATTGTGTATCTTATTTCAAGTTATGGTGCAGTGCACACACACTCTAACATGTCATAGGACTGCTCACTGATAATAAATGCGGTTCATTTAATTCTACCAAATCTAGATAGAAAGATAACAGTACTTTATAATCATATGATTCCATTCATTGACTGGCAGAAGCTATGCTTAGCATTAAATCTTTTAAGGAATCACAATCTTGCTCTAGCAATTGTAATATATTTTAATTTGCTTTAAAAAATTCTCAGCCTGAAAGTTGTCCTTCACTTTCTCTGTATTGCTTTCCCAAGTACCTAGATAAACTGTGTGGGTACGTCTACACAGCAAAGTTATTTCGAAATAACAGCCCTTATTTCGAAATAACTTTCCTAGCGTCTACACAGCCAAACCGCTATTCAAAATAAATTCGAAATAGTGGAACACTTATTTAGAATTTGCTAAATCTCATTCTACGAGGAATAACACCAAATTCGAAATAGCTATTTCGAAAAAAGTGCTGTGTAGACACTTATTTCGAAATAGGGGGCCTCCAGCATTCCCATGGTGCCCTGGTGGCCACTCCAGCCTTAACCAAGAACACTCCACTCCCTCCTCCCCCTCCCCGGAGCCCTTAAAGAGTTAGACTCTGGCCATAGTGCCTGTGCCAGCTCTAAGCCTGCCAGCCCAGAGCCAGCAGTCACTGCCCCTGACCCAGGGGCCGTAAAACATGAGCCAGCAAATCACTGGCAGCCAGCTCTCCACCGCTCTCCAGGAGCAGTCTGTCAGCTTCCAGGAGCCTCCCAGGGCCCGGAGAAGATGGGTGCCTTCCTGGTCCAGGGTGGAGAACATGGACCTTATTCAGGTTTGGAGGGGGATGCCCCCAGCGTCCATGATCTCTGCACTAGATGAAGGAACGCGGCCGTCTATGGCAGGATAGCTGCCAGCCTGGCCACCAAAGGCCACATGCCAACCCAGGAGCAGGTTTCCATGACAATCAAGTTGATCCAGTGAGACCCACACCCCTGAGCCCTGAGCTTCCCCTCCCTCTTCTTCCCCTTGCTTCCCCCTTCCAGCTCCCTCCTCCCAGGTTTCCCCCTCCCCTTTCCCACCCTCTCTTCTCCCCTCTCCCACCTCCTTTCTCCAGTCTCACCAGAGTTTCATTTGCTCCTCCCCCAGTTTTGTTAAATAAAGAGAGTTTGTTTTCATGAAAATACGTGTATTTTATTTGACATCAGGAAGGGGGACTAGGGAGGAGTAAGTAGAAAGACGTGAGGGAGGAATGAGGCACAAGCCCCCAGTGGGGCAGATCAAGGAGGCTCTTAGTGCTCCTCAGGGTGGAAGCTCTCCCGCAGGGCCTCCTGGATACTGACAGTCCCCCGATGGACCTCCCAGATAGCAGCCTGCAGAAAGTGCAGCCAGGCTTGCAGCAACCATCCAAAAGAAGCACTAGAGTGCCCAGGGGCAGTTCTAGCTCCATGTTGCTGAGTGCTGTGGTGTCCTGAGTGAGGGCAAACAGAGCACACAGAGACAGAATGCTTTGCTGTCCCTCATCGAGGCAGACAAGCAAGCAGGGAAACCTGAGAACTGGCTGTCCAGGGGGGCGAGGGTGTCCCTCTAAGCACAGACCTCAGATAGCCTCAGGCAGCAGCCCCACACAATAAGTTCTGACCTGGTGCCCTGCTGGAACTGGTTCCGGCCAGCCTTAAACGTGATTCAGAGTCCACTCAGTGTGGACGCGCTATTTCGAAATGCATTTTGTGTGTAGATGCGTTATTTTGAAATAAGCTATTTCGAAATAACACTGTAGTGTAGACATACCCTATGTGTGTATACATAAAAGCTCTGGATAGGATTTTCTGAAGTCTCCTGCCTTAGCCTAATTTTGCTCCCATTGATTTCAATTAAAGCTTTACCATTAATATCTAAGGGGAAATACAGTGAGGCCAGCACTGAGTGTTTCTGAAAAATCTCACACTCTTTGTATAAACAGCAGACAAAATCATGTTAAAAGAATGTTAAGGTCATATAACCAAGCACTCAAAAGTAAGGAAATACCAGAATTAAGTTAGTGCAGGCCTCCTTATGAATATGCATTATCACACACTATTTAATTACATGATCATAGGACCCTTGAGAGCGGACATCCTTAAGCTTTTTAGAAAATTTTGCTAAAACAGGATGGACATGACCATAAGGCAGACAGCTTCAATTTACACAGAAATGTTTTGCTAACCAGTTGAGATGCAAAACACTAAATCATACACATGTAAATAAGTTTTCATAAACTGAATAAAGGTCTCTGGCCTGTTGCCATGGGACTTTTTATCTGTCCAATGATATTTATGAGGTGTACTGTGTATGCTATGAAAAAGGATTTAAAATGTATTTCTCGCCATAAATATAATCACTTATGAAAATGTATATACTTTCATAACGAGCTATCAAAGCATCAAAATAGGATGCCTAGATAAAAAACAAATCCTAGACAAACTGGCACTCTAGGAGAGTCATACTATCATAACCAATAATAATATGTAGAAGCTGGTAGTGCTTCAATCAGTGCTTCTTAATTCTTGTGTTGTGAGCAAGAAACCAGAAGTCATTCTTCCACTCTGCTCTGCACGGATTAGGCCTCAGTTGGAGAAATTGGAAAAGGTCTAGAGAAGAGCAACAAAAATGATTCAAGGTCTAGAAAACATGACCTATGAGGGAAGACTGAAAAAACTGGGTTTGTTTAGTTTAGAAAAAAAAAAAGACTGAGGGGGGACATGGTAGCACTTTTCAAGTCTCTAGAAGGATGTTAACAAGGAGGAGGAAGAAAAATTGTTCTCTTTGGCCTCTGATGATAGGACAAGAAGCAATGGGCTTAAATTGCAGCAAGGGAGGATTAGGTTCAATATTAGGAAGACCTTCTCAACTGCCAGGGTGGTTAAGCACTAGAATAAATTGCCTAGGGAGGTTGTGCAATCTCCATCACTGGAGATATGCAAGAGCAGGTTGGACAGTCATCTGTCGGGGATGACCTAGACAGTGCTTGGTCCTGCTGTGAGGACTTGATGATCTCTTGAGGTCCCTTCCAGTTCTATGATTCTATAAGTAATTAGAGGGATGAATAATGTATAGATTATCTAATATAATTAATATCTACTTGCATGTATGATTACACAGACCTGAGCAAGAGTCTCTTGTTCATGTAGCAAGAGAAGTTTGGTTCCAGCTCCTTCAATCCTCTGCTCCAGCATCAGCGAAAAGTGTTCAATACACTTGATGGAAAGCTTTTCTTGGAGTGTTAAGATGACATCCTAATTAAGAGAAGATTTAATGAAATGTGATTAAAATCATGAAAGGCTTTGGGCCTGATTTTCCATCACCTTGTAGATTGTGTAGCATAAAATGGAAGTTAAACACTCCAAGTCAGACTGGCTGTGTTTTATTTTCACTTTGCATGCCTGTGAACAAGGATACAAGATACAAACAACAAATATCATTTATGTTTAGGCTTCTCTAAAACATTGGGACCAGATTTTTTGTGTCTAACCCCAAAACTTTGGGACTAGATTTTTAGAACTATGTATGAAAAATGTGTGTTGTATATAGAATCACTATAATGGAGGGTCTTGGTACCAACTGAACACAAACTTCTAAAACAATATACTGCAGATATGTCTACAAATAGGCAATATCTCCCTCCAAAAGAGAAAACATAAACCGCTCCAACATGTCAAAGTGGAAACAGCAATGTCACAGGGTGAGATTGGACACAACTCTCACTGATTTCAATAGATGAGAATGGATTTATTCCTATAGTGAAGGGTTTTTAAAAAATGTGCAGTCAAATCTCTTGTTAAAAGACATTAACATCTCTGCATTGTGGAGCCATATTTACATATTTTAATATGATCAAAATAAAGTCCAGAATAATGACATGTCTCTTTAACAACACCCCCAGACTCGGGTTTTTGTTTTCATTATAAAAGTGAGGTGGACGGAGATTCTAGCAAAACTCTTCACATCAACATAAATCTTAAAGTAAGGGTGATCATTTCAACTGTAATTGTTTCTAAAATTACAATTGTATATTAAATTGTCTAAATGCAATCTTTATTTCACCCAAACCTGTTCAACTATCCCTAATTACCACTTTACTTTCTATGTAGATCTATTAAGCATATCTAGATCATTAA
This sequence comes from Pelodiscus sinensis, assembly GCF_049634645.1. Classification (NCBI taxonomy): domain Eukaryota; kingdom Metazoa; phylum Chordata; order Testudines; family Trionychidae; genus Pelodiscus; species Pelodiscus sinensis. Next base: position 213,994,024 of record NC_134711.1, read on the forward strand.
CATTGTACAACAATTATTTTTGTTTTGGTAAGTACAATGACAGAGAGGAATACATAATAAAATCATCACTGAAAATGCAGATTCACTATATAATGGTGAAATGATTAAAGCATTTACATCCATCCCAATGGCTGTTAGACATAAATCAGGGCAGATGGATAGGATTTACTAAAGAGAGCATATGAGGAATAACAATCCAAGTACAGATTGAACCTCTAAAATCCAGGACACTTTGGTCTGAAAACATGCATGGTCCTGTTAGACTACGGATATTGCTGGACCAGAGAGCCCTGGCTGGCCAGGTTCAGAAGCACAGCCCAGGCCAGGCTGGCAGTGGGTAGTGCAGCCCGGTTCAGACTGGCATGGTGGGGAGCTGGAATCAGTGGGGCCAGCTCAGGTTGGTGGCAGCATGGCTGGTGCCTGGCCAGAGCTGGCAGCAGTGAGGCAGGCGGCGGGGAGTGCAGCCCTGGCTGGGAGCAGAGCTTGCAGCTGGGTAGGTAGCCTGGACCTCCCCTGGTCCAGAAAAACTTGGTGATTCAGGATCACTCAGGTCCCTAGGGTGCTAGATCAGGTAGGTCCGACCTATCCTTTAACATAAATTAGATCAAAAGTTGATTAAGCAGATTAATAGGTTAATTAACCATTTTCATGGAATTATAACATAATGGTGCAAGGGTAGTGTGTGTGTGTGTGTGTGTGTGTGTGTGTGTGTGTGTGTGTGTGTGTGTGTGTGTGTGTGTGTGTCAGTGATTGAATAGGAGTCTCTAAACCTTAAAAAAATGAGCTGTGTCATTAATCAGTTGCAAGCTATCAAACTAAATAAAATAAGTTAATATCATTACAAGTTGGACCTCCCTGGGGACCTCACTGGTCTCAAAGGAGGGAATTTGCCAGACCAAAATGATTAGGGGGCTGGAGCATATGACTTATGAGGAGAGGCTGAGGGACTTGGGTCTGTTTAGTCTGCAGAAGCGAAGAGTGAGGGGGGATTTGATAGCAGCCTTCAACTTCCTGAAGGGAGGTTCCAAAGAGGATGGAGAGAGGCTGTTCTCAGTAGTGACAGATGGCAGAACAAGGAGCAATGGTCTCAAGTTGTGGTGGGAGAGGTCCAGGTTGGATATTAGGAAAAACTATTTCACTAGGAGGGTGGTGAAGCACTGGAATGGGTTGCCTAGGGAAGTAGTGGAGTCTCCATCCCTAGAGGTGTTTAAGTGTCGGCTTGACAAAGCCCTGGCCAGGTTGATTTAGTTGGAATTGGTCCTGCCTAGAGCAGGGGGCTGGACTTGATGACCTTCTGAGGTCTCTTTCAGTTCTATGGTTCTATGATTCTATGATTCTAATGGAGGTCAGCCCTTCTGCCAGACTCCCCTGCCCCTGGGGGACACGGCTCCTAGCTCCACAGCCAGTCCCGGGGCTGCTGGGGTTCACTGCCCCAAGGCTGCCAGACCCCACAGCCTTGAGGCCACTGGAGCTCAGCTGCTTCGGGTTTCCAGAGCACAGCTGCTTCTAGCCAGTGGAGCTCCTCCTCTCCAGAGTGCGGGGGCTCAGCTGTTCTGGGGCTTCTGGAGAGCCACAGCTGACCCCAGGGCCGCCGGCACTCTGCAGCCCCAAGGCTTCCCCAGGGTGCCAGGATTCTACTATCCGGAGCTAAGGCTCTCTGGTCCAGAGAGATTCAGAGAGAGCCCCTGGACCAGAGAGATTCAATCTGTACTATATTGATTTAGAGGGAATCTAAGACCTACCCATTCCATCTACTCATATTGACACTTCTAATTTGTGCTCAAAAACAAACAATATAACAGTAATTTGAAGAAAAGAGTTTGCTAAAGAGAAGTAATATGACACGGTGACATGTGCTGTTTACTGATTGCTATTCTGAATATGCCAATAAAAGGTGCATGCATCCAATTATTAAAATCAGCCCACATTTTTCTTTAATCTGTATAGGACCTGATATTTAATTGCTAACCAATTCTTTCAGCTCCTAGTACATTACAATCAACTAATCAAAAGTTCCCTGCCTTTATTTCAGTACAAATACGTCTTTACCACTACAGCTGAAGAAAACCAAGGTCAAACTGACTGAACATCATGAAATAATCACTATGAGAATCATGTTGATAGAATAAAATAGGAAAAATTTGAACAAACAGTTGGGATAGAAAACATCAGGTGCTGAAATAGAAAAGAAGAAATTCCTCAAGCTACCCTTGATCTACTTATATGATCCACATCACCATAGTGCTTCACCTGTGATTCTGACAAAGAGAACTCATCCTACGAGAGCTTTCACGAGCACTGGTTTTAGGCTGTAGAAGGAATTTCCACAGGAACTAAGGACCCTCACAAACCTCACCCCTTCCACTAGAACTGCAAAGTGCATTTCTTCAACTTTGCTTTCTCTAACATAAACATGTAGCAGCATGTGTGAATAACATCACCAGACAAAACCACTGCACCCAGGAGGGAACAAACACATGACAGCTGTTCCTCATTCCACGAGGAATACCACTTAATTCGATTTAGGGCTTTATTCCGGAATCCTGTTTCACTGCTGCGGCAGTTACTTCGGGCTAGTCAATTTCTAAAATGGCGACCGGCCAGGAATATGCAAATCAAACACGGAATATTTAAATCCCGGGCTTGATTTGCAATTCTGGTTGCCCTCATTAGCTTCTCTAGATCGATTTAGGGGGCTACTGTAGACGTATCCTGTGTGATTTAGCCTCTTTATGAAAAACGTTGAAGAAAAAGAGACAATACACCAATATCCTGTCCTGATTTCACTAGACTACAGGCTAGATGATACTCAATTTATCTTAATCTTCTAACCTTTTGACTTTGCTGACAAATCATGCTGTCATCTGGCAGAATATCAAACCTTAGCAATGTCCATGCATATTTTAATTTTACTGCAGTCACATTAAAATTATCAACTCTATTTTTGCGTCACTGATAAAACATTGTGTGTTTATTGGCAGAAAAACAGAGCAGAAACTTTTTACAGGCAGTCCTCAAATTTATGACATTTGAATTACAATGAATGGCACTTACGAAGTTTATAAATTGACATGCTGTTTCAACTTCTGATATCAGTTTTAACTTTGTGATACTCGATTTGTAATGGAGCAGATTCTAGTTCCATGTTATGACATTTCGACTTATGACACAATTTTCAGGAACCAACTGTGTTGTAAATTCAAGGAGTGCCTGTATGTCTTTACTGCTCACATATATGAAGCCAGCTATGAAGGAACACAACGATTCAGGCTCATGTGTGAATTCTGGGCTTAGTGGAGTTTTTGCTTTTTTATTACAGAGCCCTTACAGAATGTTTTGATGGCAGTCTAGGCAGCATATGTTACGAGGCTTGGTGTATTAGCCTACCTTTATTGAAGTACTGCAGTCAAAACGGAAGGATTTGGTTTGCCCATTTTCAAGGTATACCTTCAATACATTTGGCATGAAGAGAAGTGAATTGTCCTTAACAGTTTCCTGTTAAACAGATTAGTGAATTAGATTACAACCCCAGTTTACATGCACAAGAAGAGCCTACATTTTATTTTATAGGGAAGAACAGCACACAACAAGGAAAGCTGGTGACATATGAAAATGGGTCTGTTGGATCAAACCCAAAGCAGAATTAGCAATGCCACCTCTCAGGAGACTCCAGAGATATGCAGTATCAGACAGACACACCAGTTGTTAGACTGCATGTCCACTGTGCTGAAACTATGATCCTGTAATTGATAAATCTGATTACAATTTGCAAAAAACAATTACCATAATGAAAGTTCTGTCCTCATTTACAGAAGAAATCTGTATTTCATGTGGAAATGATTCAGTTAGTTGTTTTCAAGTGATAAAAATGCAGCACAAAATCCCTGGAAATTTACCAATGTTAACTGTCCTTTTGCACCCTGCTTTTTTTTCCTACAATAACACTCTACAAGGAAGTGTGATTTATGCAGATACAGTTGGAAAATACCTATTTGGGGATTATTTATCACATCACTGTAAAGTTACATTGTGTAACAGGCTGATCTTTCAAGATGTTAAATTAAACTCCTATGGTTCAATTGATCCTTGCTGTACTTTCCCTGACATCCCTAAAGATGCACCAGGGATATAATCGGTCAATATTCTTTTCTGGAACATGCAGCAGAAAGGACTGGTGCCAAACAGTAGAGTATGAATCCAGATCTGGATTCTGATCTAGAATTGAATTAATTAATGATTTTTTAGTTCAGGAAAAAATGGCTAATTTCAAACAAAAACGGATTTGTTTAATTTCTTCCTCACTGAAACAAAAACATTTCATTTGGGATGACTGAAAATTATGAATGTTGTTTGAGACAATATTTTCAAAATGAACTGTCAAGTCAAAGCAATACTTAATTTCAAAATGTCAATTCAAAATGAGATTTTGTTCAGAATATGCTGATTCAAAACAAAATGTCAAAAAGTTAATTTAGGTAATGTAGAAACAAAATATTTCAACTTCAAAATCTTCTCCTCCCTCTTCCCCCCCGTTTATTTGAGAAAAACTATTCATGAGCTGGTAAAAATTTTTAGTTGTCTTGAAACTGCAATTTTTTGGGGGCAAATTTACTAGTCAACTGAAAAATTTTGCCCAGCTTTATTCTGAGCACCTATATTTTATGCAGTTTGGATGTGGAGTTTTTGTACATGCTCCTTTAAAGTCTTTTTTCACCAGCAAGTGGCACATATGCCTGTAAAGCCAATTCAGAAACCTAACACCTCAAACCTATTGTTCAAAATAGTATTTCCTAAGTCAAGGTAAAGAAAGAAATTTTTAGAAACTATAAGTCAGATACATTTAAAAGAATACAATTATTTTGAAGAATCTGGCCATATTTACTTGAACTGTATGAATAAAAGTTGATATTACATGTTATTGCTATGACTCTTTGAATATAATGTTTTTTTTCTCTTTATTGTACCCTGTGCAACTTACATATTAAAACTGAAACAAATAAGTTTTTAAAATTAAAAATGAAACCCAGAAATATGTCTTTGACTAAAGAATGCTAATTTACAGATTATATTACAGCATCCCTAGTGTGGTAGAGTCAGAATGCTGAGTACTCTCATGTGTTACTGGCAAAGAAGTACATGTATTTGCATTCACACACAATAATGTATACTGTTAGTCTCTACTGTGACACTCAGGGAAGGGGATTGTAATGTTAAGGACTGATTCATGGGGAAGGGGGAAACAGAAGGTGATTATTTTCAAAGTAAAATTGCTGATTAACAAAATGTAAATTACGAGTTTGCTCTATGTTACCTAAAGAACTCAGAAGAAGAAATAAATGAATTACCATCTTCTGGCAATTTATAAAACAAGCAATCAAACCAGGAAGGAGTTCATCTTTAAAAACCTGAGTCTTTGGAAGGAGGTCTGACTTTGCCTATGGGCAGGTTAGGGAAAGAAAGTCTCAAAGTAGATCAACTGAATTTTAAAGCGGTCTTTATGTTAGTGTTAATTTGTTTTCCTGACGTACTACTTCACTGGAGTTTCCCAAAGGTGATTTTCAGTTACAAAATTGCCATTAAAACAATAATGAAAATCCCACCAACTCTACAGAAGAAAAACATCCTATACTAAATTAAGGGTACGTCTAGACTATGAGCCATATGAACTGGAAATTTAAATTTTATATTTACAAAAGCCAAAGATTATTGATGTGCTCTAAGGCTTATTAATGGGCTTTAATTTATTTAGATACTTAGAAATGTGCCTCTCCACAACTTCTACTATATTTTCTACAACAGTACCAAAATTGTGTGGACTATGGATTTTTCTCTCTTTAGAATTTTAGAGTGCCATTGACCTAAATTGTCTCATTCCTCCTTCAAATTAAAATGGCTTGGTACTCACCGAAACCTGGCCATTAATAATGACTTCTTCAGAGAAGCGCACTTTGACGGGGTTGGATTTCAATCTTGCCTTTTTTGCAGCACTGATAAATGCTGATTTAGGAGACTGGAAGAAATAAACAAAATATTTCACATCATTCTCAAAGCATAACTTCTCCTTCAGTGACCTGTACTCTTCATTTTCTCGTCTTTGTGGTATTCCAGGTATATGACAGTATGCTTTGTGCATTGGTAACTGAATAATGGAAATTAAAGAAAATCATGGTATAAATGGAGGTATGGAAAAATTAGGCAACTACAGATACATGTAGTGAAAGGTCACAGCTTATTCAACATCCAGACTGAAGCAACATGAAGTGTTCACACAGTCACTGAGAACTCCTCATAGGGCTTTTTTATTGATTGCTGCCAACCACACTTGTTTGCATGAGCGAGCTCTGCTCAGTGACCAGTCAGTGACCCTTCTTTCAAACACCAAATGGAAAACTTTTGTACTGTTTCATGCTTCACTGTACAGACATACACATAGAGACTTTGAAAAGTTTGCAATCACAGTAGCATCATTATAGGACTTTATTTCCACTTACAGACCAGCACAACTATAAAGAATTTGCATGTTAGCAGCCTCTATTCCACATACATTATGTGGAGGACTTTATGAGGGGACTGGACTCAATGACCTCTCAAGGTCCCTTCCAGTTCTAGCATTCTATGATTCTATGACTTGGCAGTGATGCCCCAGAAGCTATCATGACTCCATGCCTAAGATTCTTGCCACCACTGCCATGGTTAAAAGGCATGCTCTTTTACCATTTAGGAGGAGTTCTTGAACAAATGGACTCACAGATGGACAAACAGACTTTTCTAATATGCTTTACACACCTTTTAGACATTTCAAGTGTACCCTGTTGGGGATAGTTTTTGCTACATCCTGCACTCTTCTTTGGATGGAACCAACCAGTTCTTCCATTCCCATATATATACACACACATACACACACACAAACAGACATTTCTTATATATAATACCAGTATTTCCTTCATTCTCCCACTTTTGGAAACCCGTACATAATTTATCACTGATCATAATTCAGGAATCCTCTAGTCTATTTTTGTCTACTGCACTCCCCACCAATTTCAAGCATGGCCAAATGTTCAGTCCTTAATTAACAAACATTCTCTTTGCATATTAGGAGTTTTGGCTGAGCTATGACTGGATGATTTGGCTTATTTTTAACCACAAATTACTTCTGCCTAAAGAACAACAACAACAACAAAAAGGTTTTCACTTTCAGCGCCAGTAGGACAGACCGTTAATTTGAGATCAATAACATGCTTAGGGCTCTTGGTGATATTTTCAAAAGCAATCAGCATTGGCCTGTTCTGTCCACCCTCTCTCCTCTCTCGTGAGGTAAATGGGTGAAATCCTGGCCTTGATGAAGTCAATGGGCCTCGGATTTCACCCACTGACTTCAATAGTTGAGTTAGCCAACTGTGAACATATTTAAAAATCCCAACCCTAGTAATTGAAAAGTTGTTTTATTAGCTCTGTAGAATTTCAGGACCCAGAGGATTGGTTGGTTGGTCAGTTGGTGCGTGTGTGCGTGTGTGTGTAAGAGAAAACAATTAGTGCATACAAGGCTTAATAGTATTGGAATAAATTCTCTATTTCTACACACAAAACACAGTAATGTATAATTTCAACATTCCCTGTCACTATGCCTTGAACTGCACCCAAGAATACAAACTATGGACTTAGTTCAGTCTCCACATCCTTCTAGTCCTTGGCCTTTGTTAAGACCGATTCAATTTTTTTTTTTTGTGATACAGACACCTGGGTTCTAGAAACTAGACTGCCACCAGAAACTCATTTCACGCAGGCTAATGAATAGCTATTGGGGGTAATCACTACCAACTGCTGATATGACCAAATGCAAACGGTGCACTAGGGCTATGTCTACACTGGCAGCTTCTTGAGCAAGAACTGTTTTGCGGAAGAGTTCTTGCGCAAAAAGTCTTCCACAAGAACTCGTCTACACTGGCATGTGCTTTTGTGCAAGAACATCCATGGCAGTGTGGATGCTCCCTTGCGCAAGAAAGCGCTGATGGCCATTTTAACCATAAGGGCTTCTTGCGCAAGAAATTCATGTTGCCTGTCTACACTGCCCTCTTGTGCCGGAGGGATTATTCCTCATGGAAGAAGCCCTGTCTTACAACTCTATACTGTAAATTCACTTGCGCAAGAACACACATGCAGTGTAGACAGCAGGCAAGTTTTTGCGCAAGAATGGCTGTTCTTGCACAAGAAGCTGCCAGTGTAGCCATAGCCAGAATAAGTGGCTCTGTATTCTATTAGTAGAGTCATCCAAGTTCCTTGAATCCAAACTTGAGCCAGGAAACACAAGTGTCTCCCTTCTTCACATTCACAGATCATGCTTGTCTACTCTTTCTCTGACAGCTCTGACTGTAAGTTATATACTAGAAATGTTATATGACACGATATTCTCAGATAAGACTAATTGACCTGAGTTGCAAAAACCAGTGAAGGCTATTCAATAATACAAAAAGATCTGAAAAGATTAGAAACATTGACCCATAAAATAAAAAATGAGATTTCATTTAGAAAACTGCAAGCTAATGTACCTGGGGAAACATAATCCAAGGCACACACATTCACTGCAACAAAATACGGAAAAAAGTAATATAGACAGAAGTCTGGAAACTATAAAGACTGGGGTGGGAGGTCAAGGATCTTGAACTAGGTATCTCTTGAGGCAGAAAAGATCCATGCCTGAATAAAGATTTGACTAAGGAAGAGGACAGTTTGGGGACGGTAGCATGTTATGTTTGCTAGGGTTTGTTTGCCTATACCTCTTGTCAAAATCCATTGGTCAAAGCAAAAATTTATACAAAGGAAAACAAAACAAACATGTAAACACAGAACAAAGTAACATTTCACAGTCCACATAAGCTCTAGTGAATCATGTAGCAAAGTAAAACATCTATCAGAGTGTAACCTTCCTCTGACATGCTTTAGGGAAAAAAACATTGGCTCTGGTTGTGAACTGATTTTCTAATGGACACACTTCAGGGCTTGACAAAAGGAGCATTGCTGCTGGTGACTGTAGCAATTCAGTTTTGTTGAAATACACTTTTATCAGAAGGAGAACGAATGGTGCACTGGTCCTATTTAGTTTCTTTTGAATAATCTTTAGAGAGCTCAAGAGGGAACTAGAATGAATGCCAGGTTTCATATCCAGATCTTCAGTTAAATGAAAATATTGCATAAGTTAAGAAGTGTTAATAAAATGGGATAATCTGAAGTACAACCCCCTACTTAAAGCAAAAAATATGAGAGGAATGTGACAGTGAGTCTTTTCTTACTTTATTTTATTTATTCTGGTCTAGTGATCACAACTAGAAATAAAATCTTCAAGAGGAGAACGATTCTTTTCCCCAAGGCGAGCCCTTGTCAGCACTAGGAAGTTATTTTGAAATAATAACTCCTGTTTTCCATGAGGAATAACTCTTATTTTAAACTAGCTATTTCGAAATAGCGATAGTGTGGATGTTCCACTTATTTCAAAATAACTACTCCCCAGAGTCATTCAAAGTAATTACTCCCCAGTGCTTTCTGGGGCTCTAAGTCAAGGTAGCACATCCACATTAAGGGAGCCTACCTCAGACTAATTTTGAGACTTCCCTTTAGTGCGGACAGGCTATTTCAAACTAGTTATTTAGGGAGTTATTTCAAAATGAGTTATAATTTCCTAATGTAGACATGCCCTAATTGTGTTAGTTCTATATCAGTCTGCTGAAAAATTTTTGTTAGACCAAACTCAGCATGGTCACAAGCTATCAGATGATATGTAAATGATCAGAAGGATTTATATGCACATGTGTCTGTTTGTGTTTCCAGGGGCAATGAGCAGAAGACAACCTGGTCTTCTCAAAGATTTAGGTCCAAATGTTCAAAAGTTGCCTTGGAAATTGTCAGGGCAATTGTAGTGAATGGGCTCAGGCCCCTCTGAAAATGCACTCCGTGTTAGCCAGGGTGTGGCTTTCAAATGTCTGGAGAAAATGGAGACACCGTCCTTCCTCCAGGAGAGAGGGGAAGGGCATATCCCCCAATGGGAGTGGATGGGGCAGTACCTTCTAATTCTCCTCCCCCACTCTCTGCAGCGTGTGTGTGTCTGTATCGGGGAGAGGGAGGCTGATGCTTCTCACTCATTCCTTCCTTCCTCCAGTGTGTGGGTACTAAAACTACGGTATCCCAATAGTGAAGCCTGATCTTCCTACTTCTTCTGACAACAAATCGTGAGGGGGAAAGCTGACTGGCTCTCACATGACAAGGCAGGAGAAAGGGGGTAGTTTCTACTTGCTCTTAATGCTGGTAAATCATCAGTTTGCTCTGATCCTACCCTGCCCTCACCTACCTATAAAGGGCTTTACAAACCTCAGGATGAAGAAAGGCAGAAGGGAGAGGAGACTCTTTCCTGCTGACAGGCAATCCAAAGCAGCTGCCAAAACTGCCAATTGAAGCACATACCCAGAGCACAGACCAGTACAGAAAACAAGCCCAGCTATAAATGAAGGCGAACAGAGGGAGAGACAGGCAGAAAGGTGTGAGATAGCTAAGGGGTCACAGCACTGCCTCAAGCTATCTCTGAGAAACTAACATGGAAACAAAGTAAGTTGAAGGATGAAAAGACTCAATTTAGATTCAGAGTTTATGGACTGGTCTCATGGAAGATATCAGCTAGGAGAGATCACAAGGGAGATGGCACCAAGAGTAGGTGTCATCTCCCTAGAGCTATGATGCTGGGGTCTAGATTGGCTGACAAGTTTTGTCTGGAGGCTGGAAGGAATTTTTCCCATAGGACAATATAGGCAAACTTGAAATGCCGGGGAGGGGGGAGGAAGCGGGTTTCTCACTTTCCATTCAGCATCTCTGAAGTCTTGTTGGGGGTTGAAATTGCATTGTCACAGCTTTGCTGGATACCAAAACTATTTGTGGGTTCAAGAGATTCCAATAAGAAGGCCCTGTAACACAATAGGCTGCTTGGCCAGGGGCCTAGAGTGTACCTCTGCATAATGAGGGGCATACCTCCCTCTATGTCCTGCACAGCATGCTGAGTCCATTTCTCCTAGGAAAAGCGAGTGCTGAGACTCTGGCTTTGAATCAGCGGCCCATAAACAGGTCTGGATGTATAAAAGATCCTTTTCCCCTTCAGATTTATAGAAGTTGTAGCCATTTGTATCCAGTAAAACTATGTACTGGAATAGCCCTCCCAAGTATTTGGAGGGAATGCTCCCAGCTGGTTAAGAATTTTAATAACAGGGTGGCCTCTGCATTAAGCCATACTTAATATGAGTCTCATTGTTTTCACGGCCACATCAGGCTTGTCTCTTGGGATTTTCATTCTAAAAGCTGATGAGCTAATTCAGAAAAGATTTTTTTAAACTTGCATAATTCACTTGTTCAACAAAAGATGACCAGTAATAAAATCGAAGTGATATGCAGTAGGTTATTTCCATTTTAACATCTTCATATCTGTAGCCTGAGCATACCAGGGATTAATGAATCACGGAGTGGCAGGTTCATTTGTTTCTGATGTATCATCTTCTAGCTAAATGGAAGTCATTATTCTCAGCTAATGACCTTAAACAGGAGGTATTTACACTGATGCAGTGTGTCTGTCACTGTGAGATATTTGCACTGTCTGTGATAAAAGCCTCCTAATTAGAGCTATTTTTTTTTGCAAATGAGAGGACCCAGTAAGAGTTCTGTCTGTCAAGAGTTCAGATTTGTATTATGTCTTTGAACTTGTATTATGTTTACTTTTGTATGGACAATCATATAAAAATACCTGTCTCCCCATGGTTTAGGGTTTTATTCCCATGCACAGGCCCACTGAGATGGCAGCAGAAGTGGGGGAGAAAGGGCAAAGGTGGCAGTTTTCCCAGGGCCAACAAATCAAAGGGGCTCGGGGCTCTGGCCATCACTGCTGACAGAGTAGCAGCTGCCAGAATGCTGCTCCAGGCAACGCCACGGGCTGTGGAAGATTGGGGCACCACACTCCGGGCAGCGCTGAGTTCTGCACCACCCCTGCTGGGAGCCTGGAACATGTTGTCCAGGAGCCCTCAGACGCTGTTGGCTCTGCTTCATGCACAACTTCATTAATAGTCCAGTCAGACATCAGACTGCACACTCCAGGTTCACATACGGTATCTCAGTTACTTTGCTCTTTGAATGAGGTGGAAGTTTGTTTGGAGAGGATACAAGGGTGAAGACTGAATAACTTCTTTGCAACCCATGGCTAGCCATATACTTGACATTACAATCTTACAGCCCCCATTCTGCATAGGAATCCCCAATCATAAACCCGTGGCCTTGTGGCTCTCAACACATGTGGACTTCTTTGCAGCATTAAGGACTTCGATGTCACTGTTATCAAGTAAGAACTATTTTACTGAACTGTTGTTATTCTTGTTTGCAGTGTTGCTAGAGCATGGGTTCCAAAATGTTAAAGACAAGTTGGGTAAGTGTACTTTGCCCAGACCTCTGTAAGATTAAAAGCCTGCCTCTTCCACCATCAGAAGTTGGCTCATTACCTCACCCACCTTGTCTCCTTATGTTGACTTTTCAAAATTGGATCCAATTTTTGTTAATATGCTAAAATTAGATCAACTTTTGTAAGTGGATCTAGTTTTAAGTGAAATTATATTCACTGTGAAAATGGGAAATTTCACAATGTTGCTAGCACATTTTTGCAGCCAAATCACAGTTTTTATGAAATTCTCAGAAGGAAAACTGTTTCTACAGTTTTGCACAAGCCCAGCTCAGATGCCTCTCAGAATCAGGACTGGTACCACAATGGAACTTTACTAATACTCAGGAAAATGGACATTCAGCAGCTTAGAATAAGGTGGCAGGTAAAATCCCTAAACAAAACACTAGTATCAGACTAATAGAAAAGGGAAGGGAAAGTTACTTTGGCAAAGTGCATGTGTGACGTAGTTGGCGGGGGGAGGGAGCTGTCTGCTTTGTAACCTGATGTCTCCACTTGGCTGCGCTGTGATGTGTGATTACCACTGACTCACCCCACATGTGTATTGGCTCAGACACCTAGTCCCAACCTGAGCAGTTAACAAGACTCTTCCCACAGGGAGAGACAAAGGAAGGGAGGTGAAGATGACCACCTGGTTGGGGGATAGGGCTTGGGAGCTGGCATGCTTGGCTGGGGCAAGCATGAAGGAAGGACACTAAGTCGAGTATTGGGGGGTTTAGGGGCCTGTGAACCCCTTCCCTCCAATAGGTCTAAGGCTGTCTGTCCTGGCTCCTATGTCAACATTGAGCCTATGCTGTGCTGTATCTCTGAGAAACAATAAACCCTTCTATTCTACTGGCTGGAGGAGTCACATCTGGCTGCAGATGGGGGTGCAGGGTTGGGGCTCCCCGGTGTGTCATCACAATATGTCAAATCAGAGCCCAGGTAGTTTAAAAAATAAACGTATTTGTATATATCTAACCTCAATTTTAGGTTTGCCAATGCATGTTATAACTGATCTGTAGTTTGCTATGCAGCAAAACATATGCCATGCTGAGCATGAAATAGGGAAAACTGTATTCATACAAATGTCACTTAGACATCTCAATTAGTTTGCATCAGCATCTCAGGACAGCAGCAATGTTACATGTAAGTAAAAAAATAATGAAAACACCAAAAACTGAATAGGCAGATATGTTACTGCACAATGACATGTAACTACCACAACGGATTATCTTCAGTGTACAGGCAGTCCCCGAGTTACGCGGATCCGACTTACGTCAGATCCGCAAATACGAACGGGGCTTTTCTCGCCCCGGAGGATGGGAGCGGCGGGACACCCAGATGCGCTGCGGTCCGCCGCCCCCATCCTCTGGGGCGAGAAAAGCTGCTCCCCGTCTCCCTGGTCTGCAGGGAGATGGGGAGCAAAGCCTTGGAGCACGCCCGCAGCGGGACAGCCCGGGTGCGCTTGGGCTGTCCCGCTGCGGACGTGCTCCGCGGCTTTGCTCCCCGTCTCCCTGGTCTGCTGGGGGGGGTGCAGCTAGTGCCCCCCCCCAGCAGACCAGGCTTTTCTTGCCTACCCCTGGGGTAGAGCAGCTGGGGGCTGCCGGGTTGGTCCCGCAGCGCCGCTCCGGACCAACCCGGCAGCACCCCAGCTGCTCTGCCCCAGGCGTCCTGATTCAGCCGCTGCTGGTCAGCAGCTGGGGTGCTGCTGGGTTGCTCCAGTAGCGCCGAGGAGCCGCGCTACTGGAGCAACCCAGCAGCACCCCAGCTGCTCTGCCCCAGGCGTCCCCAAGTCAGCCGCTGCTGAAACTGACCAGCGGCTGACTACAGGAAGCCCGAGGCAGAGTTGCTCTGCTCCAGGCTTCCTGGAATCAGCCGCTGATCAGTTTCAGCAGCAGCTGAATTGGGGATGCCTGGGTTTCTTAAGTTGAATCTGTATGTAAGTCAGAACTGGCGTCCAGATTCAGCCGCGGTTGAAACTGATCAGTTTCAGCAGCGGCTGACGCCAGTTCCGACTTACATACAGATTCAACTTAAGAACAAACCTACAGTCCCTATCTTGTACGTAACCCGGGGACTGCCTGTACAGTACTTGTTACATTTTTGACACATGAATTTCAATGATATAGTAGCTATCCTATTCCTGGTATTTGTTAACTCTTTGGGATTTTAAAAACAATTCTGTGTATCTGAGTCAACCAATGATATTTCGCTACTTTTAATGCTGTTATTGGCCATGCCAATGACAATAATAAATCTTCAAATTATCAGACATGCTAGTTTATTGAAATGACCCCAGATGATTTGACTGAAACCAAGTATTTGATCCAAATTTAGTGGAATGTTATGACATATCACCTGGCCTCCTACCGGGCCTATTCATCTCTGTATCTACACTACTGTTCTGATGAGCTCCTGCAGTTATACCTCCTTTGAGCACTTAGGCTACGTCTAGACTGCAGGCTTCTTTCGGAAGAAGATTTTTCCAGAAGAGATCTTCTGGAAAAACTTCTTCCGAAATTGAGCATCCACACTGCAAATGTGCATCGGAAAAGTGATCTGCTTTTTCAAAAGAGAGCGTCCAGACTGAATGGATGCTCTCTTGCATGTAAGCTGTGATTATTATGGACAAAATGGACACCAGGGCACCTGTGCTTTTTCCTCTTCTTCCGGAAGAACTCCCTCTTCTCTGTTCACAAATGCTTTTTTGCGCAAGAGCTCTTTCTCAAAAAGGCTTCTTCCTCGTAGAATTGCAGTGTGGACGTTCCTCAAATTTTGTTGGAAAAATGGCCATTTTTCCAACAAAACTCTGTAGTGTAGACATATCCTTAGGTATCTTCTACTTCCCTGACTCTCATGCGTGGAGCTCTATTTCTTACTCAACAACCAACAGGCATATAGTAGAAAGTGTATCTGTGGTGGATGGGAGGCGGGGGGCATGCAGCACTACACTCAGCTCTTCAGAGCAACTTCTCAGGAAGGACTATTAGGCCCCATGATTGAAAGTTATCATCGGCCCATCCAGATCTAGCTAACAGGTGTAAAGAAGAACATGTGAGGAGGAATAAAGAGAGAATTAGAGGAGGATAAGGGTTAGGAGGGAAAGGAAACTAGGGACAGAGGAGGTTGGAAAATGAGAGTTGGAAAATGAGAGTAAAAGGTAAGACAAAATGTGTTGGAAAGAGAGGACCAGAGAAAGTAAGTTTGAGGCATTCTTCCATTTTGCTGGCTAGGGGAAAGGTAATTCCTGAGTCAGTCCTATTTGGTGCACAGAATCTGGTGAATGCAGCTAAATCACTCAGAAATTATGATCATAATGTAATTCAATTTAACATCTTTGCAGAGGGAAAAATGCCAAAGAAATTGTCTACAGTACCATTTAACTTCAAAAAGAGGAACTATGCAAAAATTAGAAAGCTTATTAAACAGAAACTAAAAGGAACAGTCACAAGCGAGAAATGCCTGCAAATTTCATGCAGACTATCTAAAGACACCATAAGAGAGGTTCAAAACTAAATGTATACTCAAAATAAATATAAAAATAAAAACAGTAAGAGGAACAAAAGAATGTCATCATGTCTAAACAGCAGAATAAAAGAGGTGGTTAGAGGCAAAAAGGCATCCTTTAGAAAATGGAAGTTAAATCCTACTGAGGAAATCAGAAAGGAGCATAAATTCTGGTAAGTTAGGTGAACAAATTTAACAAGGTAGAACAAATAAGAAGCTGAAGAACTCTCTCAAGTCATAAAAACTACAGCAATGCTTTTAAGCAGATGTAGGAAGCCTGTCAAACAGTCTGGACAATAGAGGTGCTAAAGGAACATTCAAAGATGACAAAACCATTGTGGAGAATATAAATTAATGCTTTGCATAGGTCTTCACTGCAGAGGATGAAAGTGAGATCCCCACATCTGAACCAATTTTCTAAAATGACAAATATGATGAAGTGTCCTAAACTGAAGTGTCAATGAGGGAGATTTTAACCAAATTGATAAACAACAGTAAATCTTGACCATTTTCCAACCAGTTTTACTCAGAAAGAATGGCCACACTAATGTTGCAGTACCCCAGCACCTCTATTGAGCAGGTGACTAGTACAGTAGACTTCCGATAATCCGGCACCCTGGGGACCCAGGTGGTGCCGGATTATCAGAAATGCCGGACTATCAGGAGGCACTCTGGCAGGGGTGGGTCTCGTCGGAGGGGAAGCAGGGGAGGGGGTGGGGGTGTGCCAAACCCTCCCTCCTGCTGCAGGGAGGCAAAGCCTGCAAGTGGAGGAAGGGGAGAGGCGGCGAGAGGCAGGCAGCCGCATTCAGGACGTTCTAATCAGTTACACTTACTCCGGCTGGATCCACAGCCGACAGGCTGTCAATCTACCTTTCCCCTCTACTGCCTGGAGGGGGGGGGCAGGGGAAGGTAGGGGTCAGCGGGGGAGGGGACGGGGGTGTGCCAAACCCTCCCTCCTGCTGCAGGGAGGCAAAGCCTGCGAGTGGTGGAAGGGGAGAGGCGTCGAGAGGATCTTTTGATCCTGGACTATCAGTCTACTGGTAAAAGCAGCAGGGACAGGGAGGGGAGATGATCTCTTGTGAGTTTCAGCAGCAGCCTGTCACCTGCGGATCTACCCCTTCCCACCGCCCCCCCCCCACCTCCAGGCAGTAGAGAGGAAAGGTAGATTGACAGCCTGTCGGCTGTGGATCCAGCTGGAGTAAGTGTAACTGATTAGAACGTCCTGAATGCGGCTGCCTGCCTCTCGCTGCCTCTCCCCTTCCGCTGCTCGCAGGCTTTGCCTCCCTGCAGCAGGAGGGAGGGTTTGGCACACCCCCGCCCCCTTCCCCGCCGACCCCTACCTTCCCCTGCCCCCCCTCCTCCAGGCAACAGAGAGGAAAGGTAGATTGACAGCCTGTTGGCTGTGGATCCAGCCGCAGTTATCAATTATACTAACAACTTGAAGCAACTGCCGGAGCACTTCCGGGTTGCAGTTGGTGCCGGACCATCAGGCGTACAGGACCACTAGATGCCGGACTACCGGAGTTTTACTGTACAAAGATATCTAGCAATGAACGAACACTAGTAGACTGACCTGGTTCTGGCCCTTGCTAGCGTGCCATAGTCCCAAACAGAGTGTAGGCATTGTTTGTTGGCTATGGGGTATGGTGAGGTCCCTTAATTCCCAGTGCACAGTCTGTGGGGGTGGGGATTAATATAAACACATGCACAAATTAACTGCATATGCTATTCTTTTTTGAAGAAAACTTTGTTGTGTGTCCCACTTCTTTGCTATTTCCCTTGGGCTCTGGTCACTGTGAGCACTTGCCCTTTTCACCCACAAGATGGCTTCAGCAAACCTGAGCCATATCCAGTCTAATGGTGAGCGCTTCACAGTGAAGGAGAGGAAACTATTTGAATAGCACTGATGGTTTTCCTCCACCTTGAATTATTTTTAGTTAAGATCTCTGTATTATAGTGACTGTAGGGCAAAGAAGGCACCTTGGGATAGGCCTACTGATTTGTGGGGCCACAAGCAAAGAGCTGGGACCCCAGTCTCCTGAAAGCATGATCAGGTCATGTGAGTCACCTTCCCCTCAGGCTGATCCAGCTGCTGGAGGCAGAACTGTGCGTATCCTGAGGTCACATGGGATGAAAGCCTGCTTCGTTTGCTTGTGTGCTTGAAGTTGACATTGAGATAATTTTGTTGTCATGTTCTCACAGACCATTTAGGGTGCAACTTCACATCAATGCCATGTAGCTCAGCGGAGGAGACAGCCTGATTATTCAATCAAAGGCAAAAGCACCGCAGGCCAGAAGACCGCACAGAACACCTTACTGTCAGTGTTCTGAATACAACTGCAGTACAATAGATATCCTTTGTGTCACATGACTTTAAAGCAGACTCAAATCAGTCAAACGAGGGCTGACACTGACTTATGCAAAAACGTGTGGAAGGGAATGGGTGTGTGTGCTTTATATATATACGTTGCAATAAAAAACACTAAATGTACAGTGAGCTGTATCTGTGGGACTTCTGACTACAATGAGGTAGCATGTGCAGGTTAAAACTGTATCTCAGTGTTAGTAAAATTATTTGGGTTAAAAAGAAACAAAAGAATGAAGGTAAATAGCCCTCTTGTGCCTGGCCTGCACATATGTTTAACAGGGCCAAACCTCCTGCTCACTTTGTCTTAAGTATTCTAGTGGGGACGATAGAGGGGTGCGTGTGTGCACATGCATGCACTCGCATGGCATCCTTCATGGAGTTCTTTGGGGAACCTGGCCCTTTCTTCCCTCCCTCTTTCCTGCGGGTAGCATAGTTTGTTTGAGGAATCACAGCATATGAACACCTGGACTGGATTCTCATTTGCTTGGCTGGGACCCCCCTGTGGACGGGGGCTGCTGAACCTGGTGCAAGCTGAGACTGAGGAAGCCTGGCTCAGTCTTGGCTCGCGCAAGGTCCGGGAGCTACCCCCTCTGTGGCTCTGCATTTTAAATGTATTTAAACTTCTGCATTTAAACTTCAAATGCAGAGCTGCAGCAGGAGTAGGTCCTGGACCCGGTGCAAGCCAGGACAGAGCACCTTTCCCTTATCAACGATTCGCCAGTTACCTGCCTCTTAACACCCTTAACTTTAACCCATTCACTATTACGCTAATTCTCCTTTTACAAGAGTATAAGGGAAGGGAAATCTGTCTGATTAGTCTGGATTGAAAGCTGGGCAGGGGGGAGGGAAAGAGCTTGCAGAGAAGGGAAATTCTAAAAACCTGTTATAGTAACAGACTAAATCTCAACGTACCAGTGAACTGAGATTCTAGCTCATCCATCCCCCTCCCTTTCCAGCTCAGCCTTACACTCATAAGACTCAAGTCATCCAGACCCAGAGCAAACCCCAGCTTCACTCTCCTTTCAGCCTTTGCTCCCCTAGACCCAACCTGGTCTCCTTTTTCCTTCCCATTCAGCAATGAGCCCCCACTACAAGGGAAGGCAACAGGCACTTCTGCTTCCTGCATTTTCCTGCTCTGCCTGGCTGCTTTTCTCTCAGGTTCTCCCTCCACTAAGCCACGCCCATCACGCCCGCCTCAAACAATAACAAGCCAGCATCCTCTCTGACCCTTACGGACTGAGCCAATGGAGCGGCTCAATTTTGAGCTCTGGGATTCAAGATGGCAGCCCTCATGACTACCCATTCAGTGTAGTCATTCAGTGGCTGAAGCTCTCTCATCACAACATGCAGACAGGGCTCTCCCCTCCCAACAGCTTCTCCACTTCCCTCCTGGTTCTGGCGCTGCCAGATCACCAGTCCTGAAACTCAGCCTCCTAAGTATTAGGCATCCTCCTGGAACAAATAAAAACATATCATTATTATTTAAATCACTGTTAAATTGTTTCACTGATGTATGCAGTGGTATATAGTTTTATCTTCAAAGGCACAGCCTTTAGTTCACTTATATTTTTTGTTATGCAGATAAGGTAGACACAGACAGAAAATAGGCTGACAAAAGGATATATGTTGCTAGGAAACTAATTAAAAAAATACTATAGAAACTTACCGGGTAAGGTTGAACAACAGTCAGGAGGATCGATTCTTTGCAGCTTCTGTAAGAGAAAAAACAGGCTTAAGATCCATACTTTCATATGCTAAAAGATAACAAGCTTTTCTTTCTAATGGAGAAAACTGTGATCCTTCGGCCAAGTGTTTATTGCAATCATATAGCAGAGAATTAGAGAGATGAATAATATGCCAAAGCCACAATGAATATGAAAAATGAAGTGTTTTTCAATGTAGCAAAGCAACTTGACTTGAACCTTATTATGCACTTTATGCTGGGAGATATTGGCTCCATCAAACAATTGTGTGTGGCCATGATAGTGTGCTGAACTGAGCATGGAAGAGATTTTGTTTAATCAAATCTGTTTATCATTTGCAAACTACTTATTTCTTTCTCTGGTTTAATACAACACAGTTGTTTTTCATGCTATTCAGCACCTGCAGATATGGAGACAAATTTGGCCTTAACAGTCTTCCTTTCATCTTCCTTTCCTTAATAGTCTTAATTCATCTTTGGGAATCGGGGGGAGGAGAGAAGGGAAGGAAGATTTTGAGAATCTCACAAATAAAATATTTACAACATTATCAAAGAAACATTCTTCTTTAAAAATCTTATAGCTCTTCTTTGGAGGAAAGACAGTGGAAGAAATCTAGTAAGCAGTACAAATATCTGAGCAGGTGACTTTACAGAACCACACTGAATTCCATAACAAGGTTATTAAAGCTGGAGAGGGAACCAATAGGAAATTTTGCATGTTCAGGTGAGTCTGATAACTCAAAGGACAAATAAATGCTTATGTAATTACCAAAAGAAAAAAAACCAAGTCAATACTCCATTTATTACATCATAGGATTGCTTGTTTTTTTATTTGCTAAGAAAAGGTTCGTTGACTCTTTGTTGAGATGGAGTTAATTTTCAGTAGGTTTTCTTAATTTCACATGTAATTAATTGCCTGGACAAGTGAAGTGCAACTACATGGAATCCCAGAATGGTTCAGAAGAACAAAAACAAAAATAAATCACAACTGCAGGGTTAAACACCATGTCACTAGTTCTGTACACTATTGTTCTGTACACTATCATTCTGTACTGGAAATTCACTGTATTGAAATTCCATTGAAAAAAATCAGTGGAACCATGGGAAAAGGAAATACAGAAGACAATCAAGGACTGGTAGGAAAATCAGTTTGGAATGAGGTTGGTGAAGTCAGTATTTTCTCGCAGGGTTCCAACACGGCTTAGAGAATTGGTCAACAGACTAGCCTAGCCAACCTATTGGATTCTATTCCCATCCCAGGCACTGCACAGGTGTAACTGAGTGCAAACTTTGACCACACATTTTTGCAATTTTATAGTCAAAATGATACTTCATTAGTTCTCACATCAACTATTAAACAGGATATTGGCATTATTTCATTATAACAGTACAGCTATCCCCTTAGCAAGAGGAATTGAAAGCTTTGGTTTTATCTATTATATCCTCTGTTTCAGGCAGAAGAATAACAAAATTGAATGACAGCGAAACTTTGGAAGACTACATATGGCACATAAATTAAACATCCTTTCACAGAAAAGTCTACAAATCATTTAAGCCTAGTTAGAACCAAATAGTCGCTTGGAGGAACATTACATGAATGAATTTTTTATTTTCAGAAATCATATCCTGCATTCATGGTGCTAAATTCTATTAGTAAGATTTATTCACTCATGAAACAGTATGTATTCCTTTAATCATAGTGCTGATGCTCCAAAATAAAAATAGCAAATTTTAGAAGCGTGGAAGTTTATAGAGGGAATTAGCTTAGACATCTACTAAATTAAAGAACACCAATATTAAGAAAATCCCACTCTTTTTTATAATCAACTACTAGAACTAATAAACTTCTATCTAGTTGTGTCAAAAACCTACTTACAATTTTGGTCAATCAAAAATACTCAATAAATGCAATTTACCATATGAAATCTCATCACCACAGATACAGTGTCCACCTGATATCTACATTTATCCAATAAATCTGTGATATATTGCAGACACACAAGGAAAATATTTCAAGACCAATTAACCACTTTCCTTGCTACCAGCCCACTAATGCATCTTTCCAGGAACTTATTCTAAGATTCCAACCATTGGGCAACTTTACAGTTTTGTCATTTAAAAAATAATTTGCCGTAGAAATGTTTTCCCTCCTGAATCTTCCTTAAATTAAACTTGTCCAAGATAGGCAAGATTCAGACTGGGCCACTATCACATTTTTTATAACAAAAATGTCGCTAATCTCCATTGGGGGCAATTCCAAGCTTCCTATTAGGACCAGTACTTGAACTGGAATGACCTTTGACACTAGACCATAAACTAGGATTTTCAAGATCTATCTGCCCATTTTCAGATATTTTTATGGCTCCCTCTTTGACTTGTACAATTGGACAAATAATTTTGAGGCATCCAGCTTAATGAACAGATACACACTAAGTAGGCAGCATTACAATAAATTTCTGAAGTCCCTAAAACATTACTTAAATAGTTTGCTATAATATATAAGGCACATGCAAAATACACAATAATGGCATGGAAAGTAAATGTTTTATCACCAGTGAGATGACGTGCATTCATAAATACAACGATAATACCAGTATCTTGCTTTTATATAGCACTTTTCATCTTTCAGTCTTAAAACCCAGTCAGAGGCTCAGGGCTCCGTGCATGGGCTGATTAATCACCTGTGAAGCTGTGCTGTGGTAGAAGTAATACTGTTTGACGGTGGCACCATCAGTGGTCTATTTAGTGGGTCCTTACTAGACCTGCTAAATCGAACCTTCAGAAAATCAATCTTGCAGTGTCAATCTCCAGGTAAGCATAGACCAGGCCATAGTCTACAATAAGTTCCAATGAGAATGGGCAACTCAGTGTCTCATCTCTTTGACCTTTGCAATGTCCTGTATTATGATATTTGTACATTCTACCTATTCCTTGAAAGTGCTTAAGCTCTAAGAAGAAGAGACTATCAATGGTGTGAGAATCAAATTACAGAGCATTAAAAAAGATTAAATTAGTATTACTACATATTATCTCCCTCAGATAACGAGGCATTAACATTCCGAAGCAGTTATATTGCTTCAGATACACACACACACACACACACACACACACACACACACACACAGAGCTTCAACTTCATATATATTTATTTAATTTATTTATTTAGCTGGTTATATTGACTCTTTCCTCAGACTCTATGTTACCAGCACTATTAGCTACCTTTGAGATACCACCGACTTCCTGAGGAAACTACAGAACATCAGTAATCTTCTTGAAAACACCAACCTGGCCACCATAGATATAGAAGCTCTTTACACCAACATTCCACATGATGACGCATTACAGGCTGTCAGAAACACCATCCCTGATGATGACACTGCACACCTGGTTACAGAACTCTGTGACTTTTTCCTCACCCACAACTATTTCCGATTTGGGGACAATTTATACCTTCAAGTCAGCAGAACAGCTATGGGCACCCACATGACCCCACAATATACCAACATCTTAATGGCTGATCTTGAACATTTCCTCAGCTCTTGCCCAGGGAGGGATGGGATTGGATGGCCAACACCCAGGCCGCCCCCATAGAAGGAGGAATAAGGGACGTCCTGAAGTTAAGGAGGTGGGGTGGGTTCTGGCGTGGCCTAGGGGATAGGACTTTCACCTGGGGAGGGCAGGGTGGTGTCTTCTACTTACGCTCCATTGAGGACATTTTCATCATATGGACCCATGGGAAGGAGACTCAAAGAATTCCACAGGGATTTCAACAACTCCCACCCCACCATAAACCTTAGCCTGCATCAGTCCACATGAGAGATCTACTTCCTTGGCACTACAGTACAATTACACGACAGCCACATTTCCACCACCTTATACTGGAAACCTACCGACTGTTACACTTACCTACATGCCTCTAGCTTCCATCAGAACATCACTTGTCATCACCTACGTCCCACAACTTAAACCCCTCCAACGCAATATCAACTATCTACAACCTATCCTGGAAAATGACCTCTCACTCTCATAGGCCTTGAGGGACAGGCCAACAGACCACAGAGGCAGTCCCCTAACCAGAAACAAATTCTTTCCAACAACCACACAACACACCTCCATCATACCTTTCCAGGAAACCTCTCCTGCAATCAACTCCAGTGCCAACTCTGTCCACACATCTATACAAGTGACACCATCATAGGATCTAACTACATAGGAGTCTCACTTAACTGTACATCCACCAATGTGATCTATGCCATCGATGCCAGCAATGCCCCTCTGCCATGTATATTGGCTAAACTGGATAGTCTCTACAACACAGTCACAACACAGGATTAATCAGATATCCAAAAATGTAACACACAAAAACCTGTTGGGGAACATTTTAACTTGCATGGGCCCTCATTAATGGATCTCAAAGTTACCATATTATCACAAGCTAATTACAAAAACCAGCTTGAAAGGGAAGCTGCAGAGGTTAATTTCATTTACCAGTTTGATACCTAAACAGAGCTTTAAACAAAGACCTTCACTGGATTACCCACTACATCCCACATCCTAATGACAAAAAAAGCCAAACACCAGATACTTAAAGAGTACTTAGAATCCACCCTGTCAACTTCATTTAGCATGGACACTCTAACTGACATTCTTTTCTCATTTTTCTCCTTTCTCTTTTCCCTTCATCCCCTCCCTTTCTCTGCTATTTATTTGGAACCTGAACCCCTTAAACTCCATTCATCTGAAGAAGTGGGTAGTATCCACAAAAGCTCATGATACCATCTACTATTTTTGTTACTCTCTAAGATGCTTCAAGACTATTCATTATTTTTAAAGTTTTATTCTGAAGCAGGGTTAGCCGTTGACTTTGTCCCTGAACTTGCAAGCGAGGAAATATTTGAATCAGAGACAGTGGCAGAGTGGGTACGGGTGGTGTCATGTGTTCAGATATGGACCGAGGAAACAGTTGGTTCTGTGCCTCCTAATCACAGAAAATACAGTATGTAAGGAAGAAGAGGGAGGGAAGGGCACAGTTTGTATTTACTCTGAAGAACTGAGAGCTAGAACTTATTTGTTATCCATTGTATTGAAAAATATGAACTCTTTTACAGCACTCAAATGCATACTAAGCATCTCACTCTGTAGAGATAAGAAGACCAAGTCCCCAGCAAGGGGTGCTAACATTGTATATTGCAATTAGATATTGCATTACATAATAGCAGGATTATTTATTTTATTTCAGTCAGGGATGCCCTTCTGTGTAGGCCCAAACTTATCTTTGAGCGATTCAGTGTGAATCGTGAGATTTTAAAATGATTGTTTGGAAATTCAATGACAACGGTGATATCACATCCTTTTCTGATATTTCTATGTTGCATCTTGCATTCTGGCTCTTTGCCATATGTCACAAAAATCTGTGTTTCATATTTGGATCTGGCTGGGCTGAGAACTATGACTGTCATACGAGACACCATACATAACACTATGTTTCCTTTTAACAGGAAATCTAATTGTGCTCATCCCATGAGTTAAAATCTAGGATCAAAAAGTAATAGGCTGGCAACAATATCAAAACATATTCAAAGCAAAATACAGCCTTCTTTAACTCCCAGGAACTAAGCTAAGAAAAGCTCTGTGATTTTGCATTTTGATGTCATTCATTATTGCGATGAGTAAGACAGCAATAATAAACAAACATTTTTTATCTGAAATCTGAGATCAATCTACTGTAGTTTCTTATGCTCCACTTATAAAGGTTTGTTTTTGTTGTAACTGTATATACATCCAAGTAAATCAATGTAATATATTCCCTAAGTTCTTCTACGAGTTATCCCTATGTAGGGAATTCAAAAGTCCAACATACAGTGAAACCTTTGTTATCCAGCACTCTGTTAACCAGAAAACTTTGTTAACCGGCATTGCCCCCAGCCACAATACTGTTACATCTTCAGGCGCACAGGCCTGGCTTGGTTTACCATGACTGGCTTAACAATTTTTTATTTAAGAAGTACTAATCATCTTTAACTCAAAATAGAAATGTGAGACCAAGTGCCTCAGACTACAAAACTACCAATATTAAAAATTTGAGTTTTACTATTATTATCCATTGGGTTTTCCTAGGTTGATGGGACCCTCAGATAACCGGGATTTTTAGATAACCAGAATGCCCTAATCCCTGAGCGTGCCAGATAACACAGGTTTTACTGTATTTGGAATTTTATAAAGTTTCCGGCTGACTATTCCCCAAGGTCAATGTGAATGTATAGGGTCTAGCAGAGGCTCCAGGACATTTCTTTGAAGATTTGTCTACACTGCAGGGTTTTCATGAAAGAAGCTTTTTGTGAAATAAATGTTCTGCAAAAACGTCTTGCACAAAAGCACGTCCATACCTCAAAAGTGCATCGCAAAAGCAATGTGCTTTTGAGCAAGAGAGCATCCATACTGCATGGATGCCCTTGCGCAAGAAAGCTCTGATTGCCATTAACATAATGGTCATCAGAGCACCTGTGCTTTTTCTGATAGGCTCTTTTTTGGGCAAGAAACCCCTGTGCAGCATCCATACATGCTTTTTTTTCACAAGAGCTGTAGCGCAAAAAGGAGTTATTCCTTATGGGGAGAGGAATAACTCTACCGAAAAAAGCCCTCTGTCCTGTCGATTTACTCTATTTTTTGTTGCACAAAAACATTCTTGAGGTGTGGACGCTCCCCCAGTTTTTGTGCAAACCAGATGTTTTTGCGCAAAAACCTTGTAGCGTAGACATAGCCAAAGAGTCTCTGGAGCAGAGGACCGAACCCATGTCTCTCACTTGCCAGGTGAGTGGCCTAAGCATCAGAGTATAAAATTGTTCTCGCCCTTTTTCTGGACCAATGACTTTTTCATTATTTATCCACAATAAAATAGCTTCAATAAGACAGGCTGAGGGAGCCCAACATAGGACTTTACCATGGTCCAGGAGCTAGACACATCTGGCAGAGTGGAGGACTTTAGTGGGCACTCAGAAAGTGATCCTTCGGTTTGACTACAGCTTGAAGGAGAGCTTCTTTTTAGAACAAGAAGCAATGGGCTTAAATTGCAGCAGGGGAGGGTTAGGTTGGACATTAGGAAAAAATTGCAGGAAAATATGAGCCATTGAAGTTAGGGATGTTCAATAACTTATCTTCTAGAATTTCTAGAGGTTCTTTGTGGTGCATTTAATTATTCCGAGCAGTATTTCAATTTGAATTACAAAATATTACAAAAAAAAATCCTACAGAGAGTTAAGTCTGCTATTACAGATGTGAATATTTCTAGAAGCAGAATGAGACTGTGTGTGAAGCTGGTAGTTTTTGCAGAGTTCATATTCAAACAAATTTGACCCCTCAAATAGTTGAAATAATGGATGCTTAAAATGGCCACTGCCCCAAAAAAGACACAAGCATACAATTATTACTGCACTGCAGGATCAAGTAGAAGTAGAACGAGGCTGGGAGAAAGGACACTTGGATTCTTCAATAATAACAAAAAGAATGCAGAAAATTACTGTCAAAGCAAATTGCTTTTTACATAAATATTCTCTCTTTTAATGGTCTGGCACAGTGTGAAAGCTGATCTTTAAAACTGGTACAGTCTGCAATTGGCACTAATTGGAACCCTTCTTGGCAGTCTCAGCATGGGACCAAGGAGTGAGTGTGTGTGCAGACCAAAATATTCTCTTGCTAACAGAAGTAGCTCCTTCCGATCAGGATTGAGACATGTTGGCTGACAGTGAAAGGAAGCTTGTGTTGCTGCTATAAAGATTTTGGGGAGAGAGTAACCCTCATTTTCCAGGGGTGTCGGTCACTTTTACGGGCACCAATTTCTCTTTAATTTTTCCTTTATTGTCGGTCACTTTTACGGGCACCAATTTCTCTTTAATTTTTCCTTGAAATTCCCCACATATGAAATTTCACTGATTTACTATCTATGAAATTACCACTCCTGCAAAAACCAAACCAAATACACCGCCCAAAACGCCAACTATTCATATAAGTCTCACGATATTTTGAGCTCCATTTACAAGACCAAAAGTAGCATCATAAACTATTTGGAAGCCTCAACAAGAAGCAGACTATGGCTACTCAATGGCTTAGCAATGTTAATTGAATCAAGTATTGCAACACCAGTTCTTAGTTACCCCAATGGCTTCCTGTTCATTTCCAGATACAGCTTAAAGTATTAGCATTCATATGGAAAGTCTTGTATGGACTGGGTGATGTCCTGGTTATTTATTAGATCACCTTTCTCTTCATACAGTTCTGTGACAATTATTAGTTCTAGTGCTTCGGATGGCTGATATGTTAAGTGGCGTTAAGTGGAAAGTCTTCAGCTCTGGCATAATCGTGTCCACTGATGCACCAGAACAAGCATTGCCCATTTTAACCAGTGTGTAAGCATGGGGAGCTTGATAGATGTGCATGTATATCTGGGTAGGAATAAATCTTTCATCTTTTCATAATGGCAGCATTTTCTGGCCACTTAGCATCGATATAAATGATTACACAGGTGTAAGGCAGCAGAGAACCAGGCTGCAGTGGTGTATAGCATATTTCCAATGCGGAAAATGGACCTTTTAAAAAATGGAGCACTCTTGTCTAATAATTAATTGTTCCGCTTTCTTCTTTTAATTAGCCTTTCTGCTCATTTGTTTTACAGGATCAAAAATAGATAAATTGCAACAAATCTTCATCTGGAATGCTGAGATAACTCAGCCGGGCCAAAGTTTTAAATGCTGTACACTCTCTTTTGTTAATCACCAAAGTTCCAACTGCTCTGAGGCAGAGTTAACTTTAGATGTATAATCAATAAGGTGCAGTGATAGCTGGGACAAGAGGGTTATTTACCGCATGTCTCTAAGAAGGGAATTACAAAGATACTATAAATTACTTTAAAATAGTAAGGAGGATAGTATTTAAAACAGCAATACAGAAGAGGGAGATCTACGTAAAAACGCAGCTCCCATTCCTTTGAAAACTTTTAAAGACTTTATTCATCATACCACACTATTGCTATTGCATCATACTGAATTGTGTGTATTGTCTTTGAGAAAGAGTGTCTTCTACAGAAATGGATACAGGGTGTTGGACAGAGTTTCCAGGCAAGTTTTGTGTATACTTTCATGTGTGCACATATAATGAGTTATATATAGGTGGCCACATATAGATTAGATACACAAATCTCTGATCCTTTTGGTCAACATACCTGTAGAGGCCGTACACTGAGAGTGCACAGCAACTCTCCTCTAGCAAACATAAAATATTCTGCTTTCTACAATAAAACCAGAATAAATACTGTCAAGATGATTGTGCTCATGTTACAAAAAAGGTAGAAATGCTGGGAATTTCTAGTCTTTTCAATATTTTCTCATGCTCTGAATTCCTTCGGATGTTTCTAAGGCTCCTAGTGGGTTCCAAACCAATCTAGTTGGGGCTGAGTGAAGGAAGAGGTACTGGGCAAGTCATGTTTTTGAATGAGTTTCAGGATGTAGAGGCTCTTTTGTGATTTAAATGAGTTTTGGCAATTCCCTCAGATGTCTTGATGAAATTACTTGGCCATTTGATTTTCACCCATTCGTGGAAGAATGCAAAATGTGGTTAGGGAAATATGGAAGTAATTCTCCAAAACTTGTGAGACTTTTTACTAAGTGATTACTTCCCATTATTGTTTGAATATCCTTGGAGACATAAAAGAACTGATTTTTGATTTCCATTGAATTGTGATTCCTGTAAAAAAAAACAACAACCCTTTTTAATTAGTGCTTTGGGGAGCAGCCTGGTTGGCTGCTTCAGCAATAGGAATATACTTCCTTCTCCCAGTCTGAGGATGAGGTGGCATGCAATGGAAATCAGAGTGATGACCTGCCACTGTGTGCCAGAGAAGGTTGGCTAGAGAACCTTGGAGCTGTCACTGATGTCTTCTCTTTGAGTGCTGGCACAGTGAGGTGGACACCTGATGGTGTGGGGCCAGGGATGAAAAGTAGCCCAAAATAGCTTTGTTCTTTATTTCCCTTGTTCTTAGGCACTGGGGACCGGCTCTTCTCCAGGTGCTTTAGGTATTTCTTCTTAGGCACTGGAAAAGATGACTGGTGCTGAGGAACTCTGGTAGACTGAGGTGCTTGATGCTGAGTCCGAGTGTGGCTCCAAGACCGGCCTTAAGGCTTCCTCCACGAGTAGGGACCTTCAAGCGGGCAGTGCAGTCCTTCTGGCTCTGAGGCTAAACTCCTTGCAAATTTGGCAGTGGTCTTTCCTATGAGCTTCTTTCAAGCAGCTGAGACAACTCAAAGACATAGACTTGTTGCATGACACATAAGGTTTAAACTCCAGCAACTGAGGCATGCATTTGCATTGGGACAAAGGACAGCTCCACTCTATGAAAGTGGTGTTGTCCAAACCTATCTAAAACCACTGAAGCTACTAAACAATTTACACTAAAATTTTACAAAAAACCCACTAAGGGATGAGATTGTCTAAGCAATGAGAGGTTCCAGCAAGTGTCGTGGGTAGCAAGAAGAAACCAAGGGAGGGCAGGGTCAGGAGAGCCTTATAGATGCCAGAGGGTGCTAGAGCGAACACATCCTAAACTAGAATGCCAGAGGGCATGAGAGCCAAGAAAAATAACACTGGAATGGTCATGAGCAAACATCTGAAGAACCACCTTCCCCATTCAACCAAGAGGCACCATCCCAGCATTGAGTCCACTTTTCTACCCATTCCCATTCAGTTCAGCACTTAAGTACAATAGGCTAAAGTGCTGCTTAGGCACTTAGGGTACGTCTAGACTACAGGCTTCTGTCGACAGAAATTTTGTCGACAGATACTGTCGACAAAACTTCTGTCGACAAAGCGCGTCCAGACTACATTGAGTTCTGTCGACAAAGCAAGCTGCTTTTGTCGACATGGTAGTCTGGACGCAAAGGACAGTTTCCATTCAATAACACCTTCTGTCGACAGAAACTCTGTCGACAGAAGGTGTTATTCCTCATAAAATGAGGTTTACATACGTCGACAAAACTGCTGAGTTCTGTCAACGTTATGTCGACAGAACTCAGCGGTAGTGTGGACGCAGATATAGTTTTGTCGACAAAAGTCCACTTTTGTCGACAAAACTCTGTAGTCTAGACACACCCTTAGATGTAAGATATGCTTATGTGCTTTTCTGAACTGGGGTCTATTACAAGTGTCTATAAGCAGAGGAAGTGGAAGCTTGCTTTGAATGGTGGGGAGGGGTGGAGGTGCATACTGAAATCTAAGCATTCTAAAGCATGGAGAGAGTCAGGGGGAACAGGAAGAGATTGGAGTGTCAGGATGGGAGCTCTGTGCAGGTAGGGGAAGAGTCAGGGCAGTGGGGGAGTCTGGGAGCAGGGAGCCTGGGGGAGTCTGGGATAGGAAGAGGAATCAGGGTGGTACTCTGTATGGGAGGCAAGGGGAGCTATTGAGACTCAGCCTGACTGTCCTACATCCTCCCTGTTTACCAGCCAGATCCTGGATACTCAGACAAGGAAGTGCATCAATCACTACATGTCCCACTCTTGCCTGCACCCCTAGCAGCTGTTGGATCCCACCCTTGAGCGCACAAAACAACTTGCTTAAGAACTCATAGACCAGACCCCAAAACAGTTCTATTGTGGAGGCAACAGCCCCTGTTGTCCCCTTCCTCAGCTCCCCCAGTTCTACACACCTGATTCTAAGCTCAGAGTGAGGTGTATCAGTCTTCCTAAAGCAGCAGTG
The DNA here is from genome assembly GCF_049634645.1 of Pelodiscus sinensis. Taxonomy (NCBI): domain Eukaryota; kingdom Metazoa; phylum Chordata; order Testudines; family Trionychidae; genus Pelodiscus; species Pelodiscus sinensis. Next base: position 214,025,797 of record NC_134711.1, read on the forward strand.
CACAGACCTTGCCGCACAGAACAGTGATCTGATATCTGACTTGCATGCACCTAGCCACACTTTCTTCATTACAAAATACTTGAAGATTTAGCCAGCGATGCTCAGGTCCTTAACTCAAGTAATTTTTGTTTTTTGAAAAATAAAATGAAAATGTTCATGCTTCATTGGAATCATTGGGATGAGGAAAAGGGGTTCAGTGTACAGGCTGTCCTGGGAACAGATGACTACCCCAGCCCTCTCTTACCACAGAAGCTTGGGGCCAGATGAGAAGCATCTCTTTTTGGCTGCTGCAACTCCAGAGGGCACAGCCAGGGCAGGGGTACACGTCCCCTGGCTGGGGCAGGTATAGTTCCATCTGCTCTCTGAGCTCCCAAGCCAGAGAGGAATGCAGCAAACGGTGCACTTTTTCCTCATCCCCTAACTAAGGGGAACAGCCAGCAATGTTTCCGTATTAATCATGGGGGAGGAGGGTTCAGCCTTCCCTCTCTCCCTAAAGAGCACTAGAGGGGGCACTGAGGTAGTCCCAAATGGTGGGGGCAGTGCATTCCCAGCCAGCCACTTTCACCTGCCTGGTGATTGTTTTTTTTTCTGTATGGCTTTATGAGAAGCAATCCCATTCCAGGTACATCTCATTTTCCTGGCACTACCAAATCCTTACCTTGCTTTAAGTTATGATAAGAGGAAGCTCTATACCAGGGCTACTCAACGTTGGAAGCCCTGAGGGCCACAAAGATACTCACAGCACATGCTGAGAGCCACAAGTGTGGTTGCATATACATGCAAATATATATGCAAATACGTGCAAAAAGCTTATTTCACACTGATGGGCATGAATACAAAGATTAAGGTAAGACTACAAAACACACAGGTCCTATTTAAGTCAGTTCTGCTGATATTAATTAAATGCAGTACTTACCCGATTTCCACCCATATGACAGCACTTTTAAAGAGCAATGACAGTCTAGGAATTTAACTACTAAAACGCATATCAACAGAAGACTATTATATTGATTACTTTTTTGTTTTGACTCCCACCCATGGGCCACAAATAAATGAGCCGAGGGCTGCATGTGGCGTGTTGAATAGCCCTGCTTTATGCCAAATTTAGTGGTCCTAGCTCTTACCGTTTAGGAGGAGTTCTTGGACAGACAGAGGGTACGTTTACACTTGCTCCCTAGTTCAAACTAGGGATGCAAATGTAGGCGTCCGAAATTGCTAATGAAGCGGGGATTTAAATATCCTGCGCTTCATTAGCATGATCTCGCCAGCGTGTTGCTCCGCTCAACAGCTGTTTCGAAAGTGAAAGTGTGCACCGGGACGCGTTCGTTCAAACCAAACCCCTTGATTCGAACTAATGTTACTCCTCATTTTTTGGGTAACGTTAGTTCGAACCAAGGGGTTTGGTTCAAACTAATGTGTCCCGGCGAGCGCTTTCACTTTTGAAACAGCTGTTGAGTGGAGTAACGCACCGGCGAGAACATGCTAATGAAGCGGGGGATATTTAAATCCCTTCTTCATTAGCAATATTGGTCGCCTACATTTGCATCCCTAGTTCGAACTAAGGAGCAAGTGTAGACATACCCAGACAGACTCCCTCCCTCAAATATATAGTAGATGGTAAATACAAACACTGGTATTTGCAGAAACACATCATCCTGGAGAGAGACGCTATAATGTCTTATTTTCTAATTTATCCAGAATTAAAAATAAATGCCAACGTAACATCTAGAAGATTGCTAGCTTTATTCCCATTCTGCAGTTACATCCTGTGGTCTGCATTTTAGAATTTGTCAGGATTCATTTGACCCTATGGATCACACTTCAAGCATATTTAACGTAAGGTTTCCTCTTTCTACACAGCAGTTTTATCTTAGCCATGCTTTAACAAAGATTCAGTGTGGCCAGTAACACAATTTTTTATGTAACAGTTTGGGGAGGGAGGAGTACCCATTTCTCAACAGAGGTGTGGAGAAGTATAACGGTATTTTGTAAATGTAATACATCAAATTGTTATAGACCTGGGGAAATAAGAATGGTTTATTGTTTCAGTCATATCTTGATGTACGAACTCTCAATAATAATTTATGAATGTTGCAAGTGAGAATTAAGGTTTCATAAACACCTAAAAAAGCCAAAGTAGAGAGGTGAATTTAATATTTATAAAGTAATAAAATGCAGCTTTGTACTGTTTATACATTCTCTATTCCAAAATACTGTAGAGATAATCAATATTAGTTAAAATGGACAGTGCTGTATATATATCATATGATAGCTACAAAAGCAATAACAGAGAAGGAAGTTCAGACGCTGTAAAGGATAATTTTTAAATCTGAAATGAGACAGTGATGTGATAACACACACAAATATAGGACTGTGCCAGCTGTCATGTGCTGCAGAGAAGACCTCTTGGAATATCAATGGTGAAGCCGTGACTGAAATTTTCATGCATACTTATGTGATTTTTAGATCATATTTCTAGACACAATGCATTAAATATTGCAGAGGCAATGCCAATCTGAAATAAGGTCCATTTGTAAGCGTACTTTAATTATGCTGCCAAACAACTGTAACCTTTTATACTTGTTAGACCATCTGTCTGGCTCTTGCACTGAGACCAGCAGCTATAGCATATGCTTATGGGTGGATCCTGTTGCCAACATTCATTGATATTTTCCCCACCATGTTAGACCAATGCATGGATTATGCTGCATTTCAAGGATAGGTATTCTTCTTACGTACGCTTTTCATATGAAGTTTTCAATTTTTTTTTCTGAAAATCATTTTGGTAAACTTGAAGATTAGAAGATAACCTGAATCCATTAAATGCCTTTGAAATGTTTTGTTTTATAGAAGTATCTGGACTTACATTTATGTAGTCATTTCTGTGATCTGAAGCATATTATAAACATCTAAGCTTTTAGTAATAAGGCCAGAAGCAGAAAGAGAGAAAAATGAAAAGAGGGAAAGATGTTTTTACATGAAATACATTTCTTTAATTCTGAAGCATATTATATTGTCAAGTGCTTTATTACAGGAGATTGTGCTCTCTGTTCAATATTTATTGCTCTGGTTGAAAAAAAAAGATATTCAGCCAAAGAATAACCACTTCTTCTTTTAGCTGCCTGAATGCTACTTTAATTCTTATGTACTTTTGAGGATGAGGCTTTTTGATCTAATCTAAGAGTCTCTCATTCCCTTTCCAATGTGAACAAGTTTCTATTGAAAGTTTTAAATCATTACATATTGATATAGAGAAAATTTTAAGAGCAAATCTTCCAACAGAACAAGATGTACTTAGTTCCACATTAAGTAACATTTAGGTGGTCACTGGCTGACTTTTTCTGTTATATCTCCAAGATTAGAACATTGGCAGGCACTGATTTGCAGAGACTAATTCAGAATGACTTTTGCTCATGAGTGTGGGGTTGTGTGGGTGCCAAAAACATACATCCACGTGCCAGTGGAAGCTGGACAACTCATGGCAAATGAGATTTTGTAATGATTTTCGTGAGCAGCTAACGAGGGGACCCTTCTTAAGTGCTCTTGAAAATGGAACAGTAATTTCAGAACAGAATCCTGGCATTCAAACCCCTTAATTTGTGCGTTTGTATATGGAAGTCTTTTCCACATGGAAATAATTGCCATATATTTCTTCCATTTAAACACCAAGAAAGATTTGAGAAAGCAAGAAGAACCCAAGGAGAAATTCTGACTCAGCAGTGACTCTGGCCAGTTTAATACATGTCCTCATTCATTTATATCAGGGTTGGGGAACTTTTTTGGGCTGGAGGCTGCTGACCCACAGAAAATCAGTTGTGGCCGCTTTGTTTTGTCTCACACAAGTGAGAAGCAAACAAAAACAAGCCCTCACTGATGTGGCCCCGACTGAGAAGGAGAAAGACACATCCCACATTGATACCTTATGTACCTCAAGTGTATAATGCTAAAGCAACACTTTTTTTACTTTTTAAAAATTATTTTAGTATCCGTACAGATTGGACTTTGCTGGTCCAGCACCCTCAGGACCTGGCTGGTCCTGAACGAGGGGATTTGTCCGATCAGATAAGGTCCCTCCCATTGGGGCCATGCTGCCACTGGGCTAGTGGTACGTCTACACTGTGGCACTATTTTGGGATACTTCTGGTATCCCGAAATAGCTTTTGAAGTAACAGGCTTTTTATTCCAATGTCCCTGTAAACTTCATTCCGTGAGAATTAAGGGATGTTTCAGAATAGCAGTTTATTTCAAAATTTGGTGCTGTTTAGACAGTGCCAAATTTTGAAATAAGCTATTTTGAAACACACTCAAAATAAGCTACAAAATTTGCATAACAAATTGCGTAGCTTACTTTGAGCTACAGGTGCAGTGTAGACGCACCCTAGGGCTCCAGCCCGCCCCTGCGGCTGCCTCTGCCCCCTGGGGCTCTCCCTGGCCCTGCTACTGCTGGGGCCGGAGTGCCATGGCCAGACCTGCGTAGCTGAGGCAGAGCTACGCAGGTGCCTGGTTCCACAGGTGGGGCCACAGCGCTGCATCCGGGATGGAGGGACAGGGCCAGAGCTCCATGGCCCGAGCCAAAGCTCCCTGGCTGCCGCTGGCGTTGGAGTTCTCCGGCCTCTGGAGCCAGACGTGGTGGGAGCTCTGTGGCCAGGGACAGGGCCAGAGTTCCCTGACTGCCAGTGGGGTCAGCACTCCCTGGCAGGGGATGGAGGTTCACAGTCATGGCCGGTTGCTGGGGCTAGGGCACTCCTCTGGGCCAGAACTCCCTGCCATTCCATCCATCCTCTCCCCGCCCACACATACTCTGGGCTCCCAGCTGAGTTGCTGGTGCCCCTTACAGCCGCACTCCTGCCCTGCTGCCAGACCTTCCTCTTCCTGGGCTCTGTGGTCCAGGAACATCCGTGGTCAGTGCCGGATCACAGATATTGCCGGATCAGGAGTCCTGGTTAAGGGAGGTACAACATGTATTAGGATAAATTGTTAATTCAATTTAACACTCTGGGTTCAATTTTTTTTTATTAGTTTTCAGCAATTGAAAAGCATGTCTTGGCGAACTAAAATCATATGCTCATTGTGCTCTGCAGTGAAAGAAAAACAAACCTTTCCTAGCTAAGGTAATATGTGCTATTAGGAGTGTACATAATTTGTTTTACATTATCTTAGACAAAATAAGCTTGCTAACAAAAAATTCTTAGGTAAACTAAAAATCAAATGCATATTCCAGTTCTAGTGTTCTATGATTTATCAACAGCTGTTTGCAAATTTCACAAAAGTCGCTCATTTAGGCTATGTCTAGACTGCAAGCCTCTTTCGAAAGAGGCTCTTTCGAAAGCAAATAGAGCTTCTTTCGAAAGAGAGCGTCTAGACTGCACGGAGAAATTTCGAAAAAGCGGCTTGCTTTTTCGAAAGAAAGCATCCAGTGAGTCTGGATGCTCTCTTTCGAAGAAGCCCTATTTACATTGAAGAACGCCTTCTTTCGAAAGAGGAACTTTCAAAAGAAGGCGTTCTTCCTCGTAAACTGAGGTTTACCGCCATCGAAAGAAAAGCCGCATTCTTTCGAATTAATTTCGAAAGAACGCGGCTTGAGTCTGGACGCAGGGGAAGTTTTTTCGGGAAAAGGCTACTTTTCCCGAAAAAACCCCTGAGTCTGGACACAGCCTTAGAGTAACAAGGAATCTTTCCTCAGTCCATGCTACCGACTTTTGCAGGATCTAAACTTTCATTAGTAAAGGAAGTTCTACGCCGTGAAATTGTGAAGATAAGCTTCCAAAAATGAATAAAGTGTAAACTGCTGCAGTGCTGTGCTCCTAAGTCTACTGTTGCTAAGTGCAGCTGTGGCAGCTCAGAGTTTTGGCAAGCTATAGCAGAGTGAAAACTAACCAGCTTTGTCTATCAGCATTCAGAACCCTGAGGGAGGCAAGAACCAGGTAAACTCTCAGGCTATGTCTAGAGTGGCATGATTTTCCGCAAATGCTTTTAACGGAAAGTTTTTCCGTTAAAAGCATTTGCGAAAAAGAGCGTCTAGATTGGCACGTACGCTTTTCCGCAAAAGTACTTTTTGCGGAAAAGCATCTGTGCCAATCTAGACGTGGTTTTGCGCAAGAAAGCCTCGATCGCCATTTTCGCCATCAGGGCTTTTTTGCACAAAACAATACCGCAAAAAAAAGCATTTGCGCAAGAGGGCTTTTGCCCCAACGGGAGCAGCATAGTATTTCGCAAGAACACTGAAAATCTTACATGAGATCGTCAGTGTTTTTGCGGAAATTCAAGCGGCCAGTGTAGACAGATGGCAAGTTTTTCCGCAAAAGCAGGTGCTTTTGCGGAAAAACTTCCAGTCTAGACGCAGCCTCACAGTGCTCCTGGGGAAAACTCTGAGCAGTAGAAGACTCTGGTGCTGTTCACTGTAGCTGGGTAGCAGAGGGAGGTAGAATAGCAGCCAACCTTCCTTACAGCAGCTGGGAAGCCAAGGGAGTGAGGGAAGAAAGATGAAAAATACAGTAAGTCAGGAAGGAAGAGAAAACCCAGTATAAGAAAAAGCAAGAGAACAAAACTCAAAGAACAGGTTGGATGAATTTTTCAGGGATTTGTTGAATAATTTATTTGACAACCACCTTTTGTAACATTTGACCAACTCTTGTAGCTGGTCACGTACTGTTTGGTAAACAGATACATTCACTGAATTCCATGTGCAAAGGTTATTTATTTTTCTATTATTCAATCAGCCCTCAAAATACAGAAAAGATTGTTCACTCCAGAACAGGTCTTGTGTCCCCTTTCATAACTGCAAAGCAACTGTCGCTAACAGATTCTGAATACTAACGGAATCAACCTTCTAGCTGCTTTATGCAGCAACCGTGCAACCCTACTTTCTACTTGATCTCTGCTTCTGATTCTTCATCCCCTTGAAGCGGCGCAGCACCTGCCCCTGCCCCTGCCGCTGCTTAGTTTCCCCACACTGTGTGAAATAACAAAAGCAGATTTGTACTGCCACAATCCAATAAAGCATACAACACCTGCAAGAGAACAGACCTATATTATTTCTTTAAACTGCAGGGGGCCTAGCATCATAGGGTTCTTTCATGCTGGCTATTAGGTACATTTTTCAAGCCTCTACCTACTATTTTGGATTGAGTTGTTTTGGCTTCCAGTGTGAATTATGCTAATTGCTCTCATGTTAGTCATATGTTAATCGTTATTAATTATTTTTGGAGTGAATATCAATGCTGATAAAGATTAGGAACTGGCATTGCCAACATTTGTTTTTTCGTGTTTTCATTAGACAACAGGTAATGCAGTGACAGTAGTATCTTGGATTAATGGACCCAAATCATTGCTTATACATTATATCTCAGGCAGGCCACCTTCCAATTAAAATGCTTGGGGGCATGGAGCAAAGGGGAGATGATCCAATTTGGGAATGAGGTTAAGAGAATCCTAACTCTGCAGTATGCAGTATAGGCTATGTCTACACTACCAGTATAGGCTAAGTCTACTCTACCACTTCAAAATAATAACTCCCGAAGTAACTATTTCAAAATAAGTATATTCCTCTTCACAAGCAGGAGTTGTTATTTCGAAATAACAAGCCCATTATTTTGAAATATTAGCCTTGGTAGTGTGGACGTTTGCCTTATTATTTCAAAATAAGGGGAGTTATTTTGAAATAGCTCCCCACTGTAGACATGCCCTTAGAGAACAACCAAAATCATGAGTTTCCCCTTTCCATCTTTTTCTTAACTGTATGTAATACAAAATCACTTCCCTTCAGAGAAAACATTTAACTAGGAGATAGTTTTGATTCAGGGAAAAGGCATTTCCATGTCTATAACTAATAATTTCCATAATAATGTCTCAGTGAAGTAATCCTGGCACAAACAAACCTCTGCTTTCAAACTCTACTGTAAATGGGGAGGGGGCGTGGAAGGGATAGAGAAGTTAATAACAACATACATACATGCAGGAGATAGAAAATCTGGTTAAATTTAGGTTTTGGTCACATTTAGAGAAAACAGATCTTTGTATATTCCTGACTCGTCTTATTTTTAAAGCTTTTTACCCCACACGTAAAAAGTAAATTTAAGGGCAACACACTACTTCTCATTTTATGCTTTTAGACGTCATGTTCTTGCAGCTCCTTTTGGCCAGGAACCATGATCCATGGCCAACAGGCGCTGTAATCACTGTACCTTCAGAGGTACAGGTAAATATAGTGGTACCAGGGACTATCCCTGGTGAGCCACTGTTTTACTGACCACCTCTGCTGTAGATGGGCTACAAGAAAGCCCTTGTGTGAAGCTAAAGCATCCTTGAGGAGCACTGCCTGACCAAAATTCAATAACAGAAATTAGACATAATTTTAATTTTAAATATGTATTGAAAAATTAAGTCAGACATTAGAATCTTCCACATGGAACTGGGAAAACGCAAGTGATTTTGTCTATAAGTAGATTAAAGCAATGGTTCTCAACAAGGGATGTGCGTACTCAAAGCATACATCAACTCATCTTGATATTTGCCTAGTTTTGCAACAGACTACATGAAAAGCATTAGCAAGATCCATTTACACTAACATTTCATACAGACAGTGACTTGTTTATATTGCTCCATATACTATCTCCTAAAATGAAATGTAAGTACAATACTTATATTCTAGTTGATTTATTTTATAATTGTATGATAAAATGAAAATGTAAGCCATTCTTCAGTAACAATGCACTGTGATACAAAATCAGTCATAAAATAAAAAGTAAGCAAATAGTTTTTAAATGAGGTGAAACTTGGGGGTGTGCAAAATAAAAAAAGGAATGAAAAGAGTATGGTAGTCTGGAAAGATAGAGCCTGTGAATTAAAGGGAAAAAACCAGAGCTACATATTTGATGACCTATTCTACAGAAACCAAAGAATAGTCACAATTGTATGCCAAGCCAGAGAGAACAGTTATTGTATTTTTAGTTATACTAGGGGGTTCCACCCCACTCTTGCTACACTCAACACTGCCCCCTTTCTGGCCGTGAGCCTGTTAGTCTTTCACTGATTATATAGAAAAGTGAACAAACAAAGCTGTATAGAAAAAACTACTAATTGGTCTGTTACTCATGTACTACATGTTACAGACGGATCTACAGACAGCGCTCAGTTTCACAGATGGTTCTGGCTGAAGTGCAAGTAAGCAAGATACTGAGATTCCACTTTCAAGTAGGCTGATGATATCACTCTGCCATGTGTCAGGAAAAACTTTATATATATATATATATATATATATATATATATATATATATATATATATACACAGAGAGAGAGAGAGAGGGTATGTCTACACTACAAAGTTAGTTTGAACTAACAGACGTTAGTTCGAACTAACTTTCATAGGCGCTACACTAGCGCTCCGTTAGTTCGAATTTAATTCGAACTAACGGAGCGCTTAGTTCGAACTAGGTAATCCTCATTCCACGAGGATTAAGCCTAGTTCGAACTAGCTTGTTCGAATTAAGGGGTGTGTAGCCCCTTAATTTGAACTAGTGGGAGGCTAGCCCTCCCCAGGTTTCCCTGGTGGCCACTCTGGCCAACACCAGGGAAACTCGTCTGCCCCCCTCCCGGCCCCGGACCCCTTAAAGGGGCACGGGCTGGCTACGGTGCCCGTGCCAGGTGCAAGCCTGCCAGCATCCAGCCAGCAGACCCTGCACCTGGCACGGATCGAGCCACCCACCCGATGCCCCCCAGCCCTCCCCCTCTTCCCGGGACCAGGCTGGCGGCTCCCGGGAGCTTGCCCGGGACCGCAAGAGGCGTGCACCCGCCTGGGCTAGTGCGGACATCGTGGACCTCGTCCATGATCTCCGCACTAGGCACAGGAAAGTGGCCATCTAGGGCAGGACAGCTGCCAGCCTGGCCACCCAGGAGCAGGTGTGCATGAAAATCAAGGGGGTCCACTGAGACCCCCGACCCTGAGCCCTGAGCTTACAATGGCCGTCCTGGGTCAGACCAAAGGTCCACCTAGCCCAGTAGCCTGTCTGCCAACAGCGGCCAACCCTAGGGACCCTGGAGGGGATGGACCGAAGACAGTGACCAAGCCATTTGTCTCGTGCCATCCCTCTCCAGCCTTCCACAAATCTTGGCCAGGGACACCACTCCTACCCCCTGGCTAATAGCACTCCATGGACCCAACCTCCATGACTTGATCTCACTTCCCTTTAAACTCTGTTCTAGTTCCAGCCTTCACAGCCTCCTGCAGCAAGGAGTTCCACAGGTTGACTCTTTGCTTTGTGAAGAACAACTTTCTGTTACTAGTTTGAAGCCTGCTACCCATTCCTTTCCTTTGGTGTCCTCTAGTCCTTCTTTATGGGAACTAATGAAGAACTTTTCTGTATGCACCCTCTCCACCCAACTCCTGCTTTTAGAGACCTCTATCCTGTCCCCCATCCGTCTCCTCTTTTCTAAGCTGAAAAGTCCCAGTCTCTTTAGCCTCTCTTCATATGGGACCTGTTCCCAACCCCTGATCATTTTAGTTGCCCTCCCCTTTCCCAGCCTCTCTCTTCCCCTCTCCCACTTCCTTTTCCCAGTCTCCCCCAGTTTTGTTCAATAAAGACAGATTCCATTTTGGAAGACATGTTATCTTTATTTTGTACATCAAGAAGAGGGGCTAGGGAAGGGTAAGTGGAAGGAGGTGAGGGAGGAATGGGGCATGAGCCCCGATGGGGAGGACTGGGCTGGCTCTGCGGGCTTCTGGGGGTGGAAGCTCTCCTGCAGCCCCCCAATTGCTCCCTCTCCCCAGATGGCAGCCTGCGGCAAGTGCAGCTGGGCTGATGGCCGAGTGGTGTGATGTGCCCAGTGTGGGTAGTCCGGGCAATCCAAGCCAGGACTGCTTTGCAAGCGGGGCACCCCTTAGAACTGTCTGTCCGGGGTGGGGGTCGGGACCCTTTAAGCACAGCCCTCGGCTAGCCTGAGACAGCATCTCCACGCTCTAAGTCCTCCTCTGATGCCCTGCCGGCACTGCTTCCGGCCATCCTTAACCTCGGTTCAGGGTCCACTTAATGTGGACATGCTAGTTCGAATTAGCAAAACGCTAATTTGAACTAGTTTTTTAGTCTGGATCCATTAGTTCGAATTAGCTTAGTTCGAATTAACTAATTCGAACTAAGTTAGTTCGAATTAACGTTGTAGTGTAGACATACCGAGAGAGAGAGAGAGAGAGAGAGAGAGAGAGAGGTAACATTTCATTATTAAACTTGTTACTTTCTAGCACTCCTCCTTCCTTGATGGCTGAATGCAAACTGAATAAAATATGTAGTGCCAAATATCAAGCCTCTCTTGAAATCAAGGCCATGGTTTCTGATAATACATATTGACCCTCCCCCCTAGTTTAGTATGTAATCCACATTATCTAGATATTAAGTCACTTGTAGGACTCTACAATTAAGAAGACTGGACAAGGAAAAAAATTTCCCTGCAATTGGACAGGGAAAAAAATCTTACTAACATCCTAAGCATGCAAACATGCTTCAAACAATCTATGTGTAGTCCCCTTACCCCTTTTTCCTCCCCGGGTTACTGGGGAGCAGGTCACACTCACAGGTGTGCCTGGGCGCCAGTAACCCGGGGAGGATAAAGGGGGTTACATATGAAAAATGAGGTATTTAATCTTTTCCTCTATAACAGAACTATGATTTAGAGTGCAGTATTCTGGAAACTTGCTCTCTCTTCTCCACTACAGTGCATTTCATTCTATTCTTAAATGGCCTTGTACTTCTAAATATTATTTTGCTGAGAATGTTCACAAAACTGACAGAGTCATTTGGTTCAGTAACTGTCCCTCACCTTAGCTGCAATTTTATGATAAGCATAAGGGTTTCCAGGGCCTTAGCTGTTGATTTGGATGTGCTGACAATGATCTACCTATGTAAGAACAAGTTCTTCACTCCAAGGTCAGGCATTAAAATTCAATACTCAGAAGGAAATGCACCAGAAGACTGAGAATGCAAAAGGCATATGCTGAACTCCTGATTTAAAGGGTGTTGCCAGGGAAAAGACATTTAGAGCTATTATGTTCAAAATGGAGTCTCTCTCTAGATTCCATCTTGTTTTCCTTCTTCTCCCTTTGTTACCCTTTTCCCGCCAAAACCTAAGTGCACACGGTCCTCTGCTATGTGCACCCTGCACTATAGTTTGCACTCAGTCCAAACTGTGCACTGGGCACTCAAATGAGCTGCACACCGCTCAGAAACTGTGCACCCCTCCCTACTGGAGTGTTGCACACGGCACCATTTGCTGCACACCACCCTTACCACCCTTTTCCCACCTTGAAGGGCTTATAAGCCCTGACCAAGGAAAGGTTCGGGTTCGCCACTGTCCGTCCATATTGTAGCCTGTCAGTCACTGTCTGCCGTCCCAAGTCCTGTCAGTGTTTGTTCGTTTCCCGTGGCGCTCCATTTTGGTTCGTGGGTCCGGGTATAAGGATTTTGTTCAAGCTGTGGGAGAGAGAGAGAGCCTCGCGAGTGTGGGAACGCCCCACTTAAGGATTATTGCCTTCTGCCACATGGACTTGAACTCATTTACCGCTATCCTTACCTGCTGGATTGGACTGGAAGTCGAAGGGCAAGATCCACCCGCAGGAGGGCCGTTCAACTGGACTACCTTTCCCTGTCAGCGAGGGACTCCCTGCTGTCCTCCCCTAAGGCTTTACATTAGCCGCAGGGTAGAAGGTCGCAGGCATCAATCGCCGCCTGCCTCTGACACTGTAAAGCATATTCCCCTTTGTTGTATCCGGGACTTATCTATCTTCTTTTCTTCTGGGATAGGGTGAGTTCATGCTGTTGTTGTTGATGTATGTTCCTCTGTTCAAAATATATGGTTTGGCCCTAAACATTGGTCTAGCCTGATTTGTGGTTACCCAATCCAACGGTGACTAGATACGTAACACCAGGCCGAATCTGGACACCCTGCTTTAGGCCTTGGGCTCAGTTATTGCCACTAGCCTTAGCTCCCACAACAATTGCTTACCTCAGTTCCCCAGGTAACAAGGGTAAGCATGAAAACACAGAATTTAAAGTAAACTTGTCACCATTTAATCTCATAGAGGTCAATCTGACATCACTAGTGTCCCTGTGGACAACAATCTTTACTGTATGATCAGAGAGCAGCTTTCGCCCCTTGTGGTCCTTTATTTAGACTGAGAATTTTATTTAAAAACAATGAATTAAAAACCTGTTTAAATACTGTAGAGAAAGATGCCAGACTGCCATTATTGGATATTAAAATTTTCTCTCCATCCTTTGATCAAAGATCCAGATCCTCCAAGGTATTCATGTGCTTATCTCCCATGGGAATCAATGCCACCAACTGCACAATAGTGGAGGGCTTAATAAAATTAGAACAGCAGAAAACTATCCCTGAGTATCTTCTTGTATGTAAATTTAATCAAGACTTTGGGAATTGTTTCAAAATCTTGTGCAGAAAACTATTCTTTTTAAAAAAATATATATTAATTTTAACCTGCTTTGCCACTCCAGAAACCTCTCCTTTATTTCAATGAAGTTCAAAGGTCTGTCTTAGAGTATAGGTTCCTGTTCTGTAAGTCATCAACATTCATGCAATTATGTAAAACTAAGGGTATGGGGGAAAAGAGTTTTCCTGGAAGAACTGGACTCAAAGAGATTCTATGTTAAAATGGAAAGTCGATGCGTTTTTTTCAGCTGCCAAACTCTCCCCTCCTCCTCTCCTGCCATCTGCCAGGAAATTTTCAAAGCCATGTCTTCCCTGCAGCTCTTTTGAAGACTGGAGATCAGGCTCAAGGGAGGTAAAGTAAGCTTTTACAATGTCTCAAAGGTCACCAGAAAGGGGAGGAAAAAACCCAGATGCTTAGCACTTCAACTAAGTACATTGGCACACTGAAAAGTCCACTAAAAGCTGAGACTCTTCTGGCTCCTCACTTTATGCTATGAGACAGAATGACTAACTCTTCCCTAGGCTGAACTACATGCTGCCGTTGTCAATAGCACTTACCTCTCCTGAGAGGTTCTGGTACACTAAATATAGAAAGTTCCCACTGGAAAGTTCTTACTTTAATCATCATAGTAGTGTTGCTATCTGGCTGTGATTCTCAGAGTTTAATAGTGTTAGTCTGAGCTCTGTGCAATTCCACTGGGACAAGACACCAAAGCCCCATTATTTCCTCCTGTGGAAAAACCATCTTGGGAGCCACTAGTTAGGTAAATCACAAAAGGAACTGCTTTAGGGAGCTTCTCCATTTCATCCCATTAGCTGTCAGTGTTTGCTCTCTTGCCCCACAGAGCTTACAGATCCATGGGCACCCACAGGACACCAAAGACCTCTACAATGGCTCTTTTCCTCCTCAACAGGGTCTTGTAGTGTGGTTTATTGGGCTTCAATTGCCCTTGGCACCCCAATTAGTGAGAGGCAGCATAAGAAATAATACAAGTATCTTTTCTGGAGATTCTCCACTGAGCTAGAGAGGGAACAAAGTGTACCCCCTTCCAATCTCCCCAATCTTCCCCTGACCTATCAAGTCTCAACCCTCTTTTCCACAGCAGACCTCAGTTTTGATAGCCGTCTCCATGGGATCTATAACAAGGTTTGGGTGGAGCTGGAGGTGATGATGCTATGGAGATGGATGACTCCTTCCTTCTCCATGAGGGTGGGGAGATCTGCATGTGGATGTGTACCAAAAAGATCTCACGGGGCTCCTTAATACTCTCTGCAAGGACGCCCTTTACTTCCATACACAGCAAGGAAGGAGATAGTATAAGAGCCCACAAGGGACTAGAGGAGGGAAGAAAGTAAGGACCTCTGGAGTTTATGGTGGAAATATCAGTATACAACACAAGTAAAGAGACCTGAATATTTTTTTTTGATACCAAGAATATTCAGAGTTACTGTTTTTTAAATGGTAAGCAAGAATTTTACAAGGGATATAAATACTCATGCTTGAGGGTATAAGATAACCTCTAGCTAAAGGGGACTGTGGAAGATGCCTTCCCTGGGGCAGGTTGTTCCAAAACTACTGCAGAGCTTCTTGCATCTTTTTTCTGAGGCAGCTGGTTCTGGCCACTGTCAGAAACTGGTCTAGATGGATGTTGATTCTTACCTTCCTTTGCCAGGTAACAATGACGCTATTTTTTCATATTTGTGATCAAACATACATTTGGCAGTTACGAATAGTACTGAGGTGTGCTGGTTGACATTTGCTTTTCATCTCAGTTCATTAACTACATTAGAACTTCAGCAGTTGCACACAATGTGACAGCGAACATAACAGAATGTAAAGGTCAACTCTGATGCTAAAACAGGTCTGGTGGGCTTAACGCTAAAAGCCAAGATGGACGTCCTACGGCAGAAGGCAATCCCACTGAAGAATACAATGCGATTTTTCCCCTTAAAAGGACAATGTCAAAATCCCAAGGCTGCGATATGATTATTTAATCTGCATTTTAATGAATAAGAGAAGGAAACATTCCCTATGCAGGGCTGAAAACCCAAAACAACATTTTGCTAGCATACAAGGAAGGGAAAGTTAAACACGAAGTAGCTTAAGGAAATGAAAAACAAACAATGGTGTGATGATCTCTAATCTATAACACAAGAGGAGAAAGCAGATGGAATGAGATAGAAAGGCATTCCCTACAACCTAGTTTGTAAGTAGTTACATTAGTCCCAGCCTATCATGTGGATGACATGGTATGAGGTTCTACAAGGAAAATGGAAGTTATACGGAAATGCCATAAAAGGGAAAGGAATGTCTTTGCTTCCCCACCTTGCAGAAAAGCAGATAAATCTCAAGCAGTGCTTGTGTAACATCGACAGTCAGAACTGAACTTAGGACCTCTAGACCTTCATGCATGAGCTTCTACAACTTGATCTATAAAGACAATGGGCTCTCAGGTGAGGCTGTAGAGCTCACTCATTCTCTCTCTTTGTGAGTGGTCTACGTGTGACTACATGGAATGCAGAACCACACACAGTAGGTGTGTGGGTTACACTTGCCAAGGGTTTTGAGTTATTTTTCTCTTCTTTAGGATCCCTATGTACTAAAAGAGCATAGCCCTGAAGGAAACAACTAAGTTGCAGTGGAAGGTTTGTTTCAGCAGAGGCAAACTCAAGCATTCAACAGTGATGAGTATGGCCTCACAAATCATCAGACTGGCTCCAACTAGTATTTTTTTAAGTGATCATTTTTTGATCTTTTTATTTGCCTTCTGGTGTGTGAGTCTTGGGGGTTCATGTTTTAAAACTTTTCTCTAAAATCAGGAAGGCTAAAAACATACTTTTCTTTTAAATGAAAACTGAAGTTTTCACTGAAGTCATGTCTGAACTACGGTGTAAAAGCCCCAGGTTAATGGAATGTGAGTGAGTAGTCCCTGAGTGTGTTAACCTCATATTTCAGCATCTACATTCATTGTAATCCCTTCTCATAAACAAACTAGTGAAATATAGCCTACTATAGAGACTAATCTACTGTAAGATGGATGCACAAATATCTGGAAAACCATATCAGTGGTTCGCAGTCAAGCTGGAAAGGCATATAAAGAGTAGGGTCTCTCAGGGTAGGTCTATCCAGCAACATTATTTCAAAATAACGTTATTTTGAAATAACTTAGTCCGGGTCTACACAGCAGGCAGTTATTTCAAAATAATGTCAAAATACTGTCAAGCCAGAGGACTTTTTACTCCGACTTCTGTAACCCTCTTTTACAAGGAGTAAGGGAAGTCAGAGGAAGAGTGCTCTATTTTAAAATAAGTGCTATGTAGACGCTCCCAGTTTTGAAATAAGCTATTTTGAAATAAACTATGCAATTGATATAGCTTAATTTGTGTTTATTTTGAGTTAAGCCCTGCTGTGTAGATGCACCCTCAGTAATCTGACCTTTGCCCAGTTCTATTCAATATCTTCATAAACGAGTTGGATAACAGCATAGAGGGTACACTTACAAAATTAGCAAACAAACCAATCTGGGAGAGGTTGCAATTGTTTTGGATAATAGTATTAAAACTCAAAAATTATCTGAACAAAGGAGAAATGATCTGAAATAATTAGGGTGAAACAAATGCCAGGAACTATACTTAAGGAGGAATAATGAATTACACAAATAACAAAATGAGAAATTATTGCTTAGGAAGAAGTACTGAAAAAAAGATCTGGGAGTTATAGTGAATCAAGCTAAATATGTATCAACAATTAAATACTGTTTCAAAAAATAAATATCATTCTCTGATGCATTAGCAGGTGTGTTGTCAACAAGACATGAGAAGTACTTCTTCCACTCTACTCAGCACTGGCAAGCCCTCAGCTAGAGTCCTGTGTCCAATGCTGGACACCACAATTTGGGAAAGATGCAGCCAAACTGGAAAACATCCAGAGAAGAGCAACAAATATGATTAAAGGTCTAGAAAATATGAACTATAATGACAGTCAGAAAAAAACCTGGGTTTTTTTTAGCATGGAGAAGATAAGACTCAAGGGCTATGTCTACACTGGCATGAATCTCCAAAAATGCTTTTAACAGAAAAGTTTTCTGTTAAAAGCATTTTCGGAAAAGCGCGTCTAGATTGGCAGGATGCTTTTCCGCAAAAGCACTTTTTGCAGAAAAGCGTCCATAGCCAATTTAGATGCGGTTTTCTGCAAAAAAGCCCCAATCGCCTTTTTCACGATCGGGGCTTTTTTGCAGAAAACAGTACTGTGCTGTCTACACTGGCCCTTTTGCGCAAAAGTCTTTCGGAAAAAGACTTTTGCCCAAACGGGAGCAGCATAGTTTTTCTGGAAAAACACTGATGATTTTACATGCGATCGTCAGTGCTTTTCCAGAAATTCATGTGGCCAGTGTAGACAGCTGGCAAGTTTTTCCGGAAAAGCTGCTGATTTTCCGGAAAAACTTGCCAGTCTAGACACAGCCATGGGGTATAAGATATCAGTCTTCAAGTGTGTAAAATATTGTTATGAAGAGAAGGGTGATAAGCCATAGATGATAGGAGAAGAAGCAATGGGCTTACATTACAGCAAGGGAGATTCAGGATATACACTAGGAAAAAAACTTCCTGATTGTAGGGTGGTTAAGCAATGGGACGAATTACCTAGGGAGGCTGTGGAATCTCCATCACTGGAGGTTTTTAAGAACAGGTCAGACCAACACCAGTCAGAGATGATCTAGACCAGTGTTTCTCAACCTTTTTTTGCCCATGGCCCCCTTCAGAGCCTTGTTTACCTCTGTGGTCCCCCTCATAGCTGCTGTTAGTTGGAAAAAAAGGTACAAAATTTACCTAAATGTTCCGTTTTTTCCATGTGGCCCCCTAGAGGTAGGGCATGGCCCCAGGGGGGGCAAATGTCCCATGGTTGAGAACCACTGATCTAGATAACACTTAGTCCAGTCTCAGTGCAGGGGACTGGACTAGATGAGCTAACAAGATCTTAACCTTCTCCTGGGCAAACTAAATAAACATACCTCTTAAATCTCTCACATAAAACAAGTTTTTCAGATCATGAGTCATTCTTATAACCCTTTTCTAAACCCTTCCAAACTGTCAATCTCCTTTATGAGATATGTATGCAGTATTCCAGTAATGGTCTCTCTAATGCTAACTACAGAAGTAATACCACCTCCTTGCTCTTACTTGATATTCCCTGTTTTGCACATCCATGAATTGTGTTTGGGAAGTCAGAGAATATTGTTCTTTGTTAGCTAGGATATCTATGGAAAAACAATTTTTTTTAACCTGCAAGATCAGATATATTATAATGATGCATGGGGGGGGGGGGGACATCGAATAGAAACAGAATAGAGGGAGTGAAAATTTCAGTATTGGGGTTTAGCCTCACTGCTCTTATATCTGTGAATGAAGTATAAAAACACAAGAATGTTCATCCAATTATGCCATTTCCTCCCCCTCCCTCCACCCAGAAAAATGTCTTTTTTGTGCACTGAAGTTTGACTAGAAGACTTGCTGAAAAGTCAGTGATAACATCTCACAGTAGGAGATGAGAAGACCTTAGCTTCTCTTGAGTTCTTTACTGTTTGACCTGTAATCAGTACAGTACAAACCTGGAATTCACTCAGCATTCTGGTTTAATGAAACTGAATTACCAAAAATAAGAGTGAAAACAATGGAAGAAAAATAGTTCAGAGCCTTCAGCCTGTGGAAAGAGGCACAAAACCGAACAAAACAGTTTGCATTTCATCACATACTATTACTAGCTACACGCTGTACAGGAAATTTACCTGCGGGGAGGAGAAAAGTCAGTGTTTATTGCAGTCTGGGTTCATTTCTGAAGTTTGAGATTTGAAATCCTTATTTTATATAAGATTTAATATGAAGACAAGAACGAATACTGAATCCCCAAGGGAGATACTCTGAAATAAAATCTGACTAAATTTTTCCCTGTTGTTTTTATTTGTCTAGTGGAGGCTGGAATATGTGGAAAGTCAAATAGCTAGAGAATATTAACTTCGGAAACGAAGAAAAACAACATGCTCAAGCTCAAATTAGATTTCTCTTACCCTGTTTTGTCCATTATTGGAATGTATTATCTCCTGGAGCAGGTCTATCATCACTCCCTATATAAAGACAGGTTTGAACAGATCATAGAACTTACAACTGAATTCTGGTCCTCTCTATCTCAGATGTCTGGCAAACCCTACATTGATTACCTTTAGAAGGTTTCAGCAAATCACTTCTCTTATAAAGAGTCTATATCTGGCATCTGTATTTGCTATTCATTTTTTCCTTTCTATTCTTTGCATTAACTGGCAATACATCCTTTTTTGGCCACTGAAATTATGGGCCAAATTTTTAAAAAGGTAAGTAGGCACCTCTCATTGAAATCAACACTAACATAACCATATAAAGACAGATTTGTAAAGGTAACACCCTTTTAGCAGTTCTCAGGCTTCTAGCTGATTATTTCAGTGCTAGAACTAATCAGAACATTTTGGCAAAAATAATTTCCACTGAAAAGCAGGACAATAATTTTACAACAATTTCTGGACAAGTACTAAAAATGACTGTAGAGGTCCTTAGTTGTGATTGTGAAAAGTACTCATGCACATGTAGGGTAACAGGAGGGAACCCTGCAGTTACAGAGGTGAGGGGCAGGGAGAGTCCTGCCAGGAGAACAGCTCCTTTGTGCCCCAGGAGTCTGAGGGAGGTAAATCCCTGCTAGAGGGGGAGACTCAGAGTTAAGAGATCTAGTATGTTGCCTCCACTAGAGACTAAGGGTATGTCTACACTACAACGTTAATTCGAACTAACGGATCCAGACTAAAAAACTAGTCCGAATTAGCGTTTTGCTAATTCGAACTAGCATGTCCACATTAAGTGGACCCTGAACCGGGCTTAAGGATGGCCGGAAGCAGTGCCGGCAGTGCATCAGAGGAGGACTTAGAGCGTGGAGAAGCTGTCTCAGGCTAGCCGAGGGCTGTGCTTAAAGGGTCCCGACCCCCACCCCGGACAGACAGTTCTCAGGGGTGCCCCGCTTGCAAAGCAGTCCTGGATTGTATTGCCCGGACTACCCACACTGGGCACATCACACCACTTGGCCATCAGTCCGGTTGCACTTGCCGCAGGCTGCCATCTGGGGAGAGGGGGCAATTGGGGGGCTTCAGGAGAGCTTCCACCCCCAGAAGCCCGCAGAGCCAGCCCAGTCCTCCCCATCGGGGGCTCGTGCCCCATTCCTCCCTCACCTCCTTCCACTTACCCTTCCCTAGCCCCTCTTCTTGATGTACAAAATAAAGATAACGTGTCTTCCAAAATGGAATCTGTGTTTATTGAACAAAACTGGGGGAGACTGGGAAAAGGAGGTGGGAGAGGGGAAGAGAGAGGCTGGGAGAGGAGAGGGCAACTACAATGATCAGGGGTTGGGAACAGGTCCCATATGAAGAGAGGCTAAAGAGACTGGGACTTTTCAGCTTAGAAAAGAGGAGACGGAGGGGGGACAGGATAGAGGTCTCTAAAAGCAGGAGTTGGGTGGAGAGGGTGCATACAGAAAAGTTCTTCATTAGTTCCCATAAAGAAGGACTAGAGGACACCAAAGGAAAGGAATGGGTAGCAGGCTTCAAACTAGTAACAGAAAGTTGTTCTTCACAAAGCAAAGAGTCAACCTGTGGAACTCCTTGCTGCAGGAGGCTGTGAAGGCTAGAACTAGAACAGAGTTTAAAGGGAAGTGAGATCAAGTCATGGAGGTTGGGTCCATGGAGTGCTATTAGCCAGGGGGTAGGAGTGGTGTCCCTGCCCAAGGTTTGTGGAAGGCTGGAGAGGGATGGCACGAGACAAATGGCTTGGTCACTGTCTTCGGTCCATCCCCTCCAGGGTCCCTAGGGTTGGCTGCTGTTGGCAGACAGGCTACTGGGCTAGATGAACCTTTGGTCTGACCCAGGACGGCCATTGTAAGCTCAGGGCTCAGGGTCGGGGGTCTCAGTGGACCCCCTTGATTCTCTTGCACACCTGCTCCTGGGTGGTCAGGCTGGCAGCTCTCCTGTCCTAGACGGCCACTTTCCTGTGCCTTGTGCGGAGATCGTGGACGAGGTCCACGATGTCTGCACTAGCCCAGGCGGGTGCCCGCCTGTTGCAGTCCCGGGCAAGCTCCCGGGAGCCGCCAGCCTGGTCCCGGGAAGAGGGGGAGGGCTGGGGGCATCGGGTGGGTGGCTCGATCCGTGACAGGTGCAGGGTCTGCTGGCTGGGTGCTAGCAGGCTTGCACGTGGCACGGGCACCATAGCCAGCCCGTGCCCCTTTAAGGGGGCCGGGGCCGGGAGGGGGGCAGACGAGTTTCCCTGGTGTTGGCCAGAGTGGCCACCAGGGAAACCTGGGGAGGGCTAGCCTCCCACTAGTTCGAATTAAGGGGCTACACACCCCTTAATTCGAACAAGCTAGTTCGAACTAGGCTTAATCCTCCTAAAATGAGGTTTTCCTAGTGCGAACTAAGCGCTCCGCTAGTTTGAATTAAGTTCGAACTAGCGGAGTGCTAGTGTAGCACCTATCAAAGTTAATTCGAACTAACGCCCATTAGTTCGAATTAACTTTGTAGTGTAGACATACCCTAAGAAATTCCCCCCACCATGCCAATGCTGAGTGTGCTAAACCACTCTATATCTTACCCCTGAAGTAAAGAATTTAGACAGAGAGCTATAGTGAGCCACTGATGTGAGCAATTGGAGCGGGATTTGCTGTTTTTCCCAGATGGGGACAGATAACATTCAGCCTATCAACGAAGTGCAGGACCCACTCTATGAAATTAGGAGTTTTGTCCCAGTACCACATCAATTCTATAATCAAAGCTCAACAAAGAGAGATAAAGACAATACAAATCACCTTTTGCCACATTGATTCTATAGCACCTTAATCTTAGTTTTCTGCATTTTATTATTTTTACATACTTTCCCAGTAAGATTTAATTTTGTCTAAGTTGAAGGGAAATGTTAAGTTAGCTTCCATTAGACCAGAAAGATAAAATTTAAATTTTTTTGGTTCTTATCCAGAAAAGTCATTTTGCACAATTACTTTGCTCTTAGTATAGCCATTCCATATCTTCTTGTCCTATCCATAGTGCTCACTAACCATATAGTAATTTGATACTGAATAGCTGATCTGAAATTTATCAGCAATAATTCTTCT
Source organism: Pelodiscus sinensis (assembly GCF_049634645.1). NCBI lineage: Eukaryota > Metazoa > Chordata > Testudines > Trionychidae > Pelodiscus > Pelodiscus sinensis. The sequence goes on from NC_134711.1 coordinate 214,048,403, forward strand.
TTCCAAAGGGTAGCATAACATGATGATGTAACTTGAGGCATAACATTTCATTTGGATGGCAAATCAAACCCAGGAATTTTGAAAAGGTCAAAGTTATTTATTGACAATTTGCTAGTTTTATAGAACACCCAGCCTGATAAATTTGAAAGATACCTTAGAACATTAAAGGAAAAAAGGGATCATGTTCTAAATATTTTGATTATTGCATTCCACTTTGTTCACTGCTTGTGCCCAAATCTTTATAGGGTAGGTCATCTTACTGATCTTTAAAGGTAGGAAATATGAATGTGTATGCATTTCTTTCCAGACATAACTGCTTTAAAAATGAACTTCCATTTGAGCTTAGTTTTTAATCATAACAAATAATTTTTTAGCTTTTAAAGTATTATTTCCATCTTTAGCTTTTAAAGAGCTTTAATAATGCGGGTAACAATTTGTAAACCCATTTTACAGATGACTGAGGCGAACATGATTAAGAGGCTTATGCAATGTCTTTTATCTCATAGTGTCATTCGGGAGCTAAACCCCAGTGTCTTGACTCCCAGTTCTAGCCGCTGTCCACTTGACTCAATGTGCCCATTATGTACCCTGGGTAAAAATCTTTGTCCCTTTGAAGTCAGTGGCAAGACACTCACGGACTTGAATAGGCTTCATCCATTCATTTGTGAGTTCTCTAATACGTTCAATACCAAAATTCAAACAGCTCAGAACAATGATGGTTCACATCAAACACCAAAACAAAGCATGCAATATCTGGAGCTACTGGATTTGTCTGCTGAGCTGTAAGTACAATATCATCACCCAACCATACAGACATAGATGTTTATTACTGTACTTACGAACTCTAAGCTAGAGTAATACTCCACATGAATCGGTTTAAAGGAATACTGACTTAACACACATGTACTCTACTGGAAAAGGTAAATTTCAAATGTCTTGGTTGATATGTAATATCTTAGAGAAATAGGTGGCAGTATATAACTATGTTTGATTTTATTTCTTTTCTTACGTTATTGAAAAAATAAACTGTTTTTATGTCCATCAAGTGAGTGCATGTAGTCCCAAGTGAAACTCGGCAGCAATCTGTATGTTCACTCATGATGGGTAGATGGATAAAGGAGATGCATACTGCATTTAAATCCCATGGTAGCAATTAAAATGCAATATTCAACTTCTTTAATTGTAAAAGTAGAGAGAAAAATAAATTGCAAAATTACAGGGAAAGAACCTTCCAATCTTTAGTCTGAATAATATGCTCATTTGCCAAGGCAATGGTTACTTCAGAAGTGGTTTTCTGTTACTCTCTTAAACATGAAATCGGACTGACATCACATAGTGGATAGAACTATCCTCAATTGTTCCAGATTTGCAATTAGTCTTTTTGTGTAATAAAGCAAAAACTGAAATACTGTTATTACAACAGTAAATTAATTTCAGAGAGATCCCCATCTTTTCTCTAATGTGAAAATAATTTTTAGTTAATAAAACAACAAAATATTAAGAAAAATAACTCCTGGCAAAACACAACTGAAATTCATGAGTAAGTTTTGCAGTAAAAAAACCCCAGACTAATTTATGGAAGGAATGGGAGCCCTACTTTAATAAAAGGAGAGAATTTTTACAGTGCTATTCAAGTGAGAGTGCTGTTATCAATTCCTTTAATAGCCAAACTTCATTTTCATTCAGCAGAGGTGGAGATTATTGTATTGGGGGAGAATGTTTGTGTGTCACTGTGATATTTTGGGCAACTGAAAAGACTCACCGTGGCGTTGCACAACCAAGTTACTCCATGCAGGCTAAGCTGAACATCCTTCCAGTCCTGGATTTGTCCCCAAATCATCCTATTGTAGGCACCAGTCCCTTTTACAAGACCCTCACAGAAAAGTATATGGTGCTCTGCCTCTCCAACCTGTCAGTTTATTAGAAGCACACACTTTATGGAATTTACTCAGCACTGATGATTTATAGTGAAAGCAAAACAAGTGTATTACAGAGCACGGATAAAAGGATACCAAGTAATAGAATAAAGATAGAGGCAGCTACAAGCAAATAAAAGTGAACATACACATCTGACAGTTTAAAACTTCATCTAGGAGGACATCATCTTTCTTCAAGATGTTTTTAATTCATCCACAGATTTCTTTCCAGAATTCTCTCAGAATAATGTGTCTACATGGGGCAACTTATTTCGCAATACCCCAAATCCAAAATGGCGGCTGGCCGCGAATATGCTAATTAAGCACGGGATATTTAAATCCCACACTTCATTAGCAATTTCGGTACGCTCCACTTGCATCCCTAGTCCGAACTAGGGAGCAAGTGTACACATACCCTCTGTCTCTTATATTCCCAAAGAAACTGTCTTTGTCCTAAATCAGAACAGCCTTCTAGGAATTCAGTCTCTTGTATCTGCCTGGGATGCCAGAGACACGTTAATTCTGTCTCTGGAGTTCAGTTTTAGTATGAACTCTGCTAGTGTAGCTTCTTGGCTTTGTTCAGTGCTAATATATAGCTGAGGTAAAAATTCACTGTTTTGTCTATGGCAAACCTGTTTATCATCTTTACCTAGATTAGGCTGTCTGGTCTTAAATATGTCCTAGTAACACTTGAGAGCGTTTATGTCGGTACACATAATGTTAGTACATACATTTCACAATTATGTTTTCGATTATAGTGTTCAAATGATATATCACAAGGCATATCTTGAACAAATATTATTGCAGGTGTGTGTTGGGTGTGCATACAGGGGTGCCTGAGGTCACAGTCACTGTAAACATCAGTAAAACAAATTGCTAAGTAAAACGACTTTAATTTGCAAATCTTGGAATGTGTGCATGTGTATATAAATTATATGTACATACATACTTCTAAAACATTAACATTTTCAAAATATTTATATTAGATACACCTTTCATTAGGAGACCAATGATTTATAAAAGATATTCCCCTACCCATGTAAAACTGAATTGGATTTCTTGACTTATTTAATTATGCTGATGAAAGTTTTAAAATAATAAAATAAAAAGAAATATTCCTGAGAAATATTATACTATAGAACCTCTAAGGCCTTTAAACATTTAGACATCAATTAATTCCTATACAGTAGAACTGTGGTTCTCAGACTGTTCCATGGGCCCGCTTTGAAAAAGCCGCTAGTGAGCTTACACCGCTTTGTTTACCTAAAGGCTCTGTAGCCACAGAGCCTCATGCCTCCCATTCACTCCAGTTTGCTGATTCCAAGAGTCACAGCCAAGGGAAGCCAAGGGGCCACGCCACTTCCTGTGGCTCCCTTTGATGGAAACAGTGAATCAGAACCAATGGGAGCCATGAGGCTCCATGGCTACGGAGCCTTTAGGTAAACAAAAGAGCACGTGACCGCTAGTGGCTTTCTCAAAGCAAGCCTGTGGAACAATTTGAGAACCACTGCCATAGGGAATGTTTAGCTTGGCATAGTTCATCTCTTTAAACACCCAGAAATGTGCATTGAAATTAAAGTTATCCTCCAGTATCGGAGATGGCTAATTATCCTGTGATGAACTTAAGAGTCACAGAATTTGTATCAGCTGTATAATAAAAACAAGTTCAGCAGCTGCTGCTATGGTATTGCACAGTCTGTTCTTTAAATAGATCTATTTGATATTCAGTTTGCCTTCTTCTTGCCTAGTTATTAATGATACATTTACAAGTGAATTTGTTTTTCAAGTCATCTCCTTTTCCTAATTTTCCCAACCCTGCTCCTGACGTGACCTCTTTTAAAATGCAACCTTTGGTTACTCATAAACTGTGTGTCTTCCTTGAAATAGCTCAACTGAGTAGAATACAGCACGAAAGCCACGGAACATTTACCAGAAATAATGAGAGCTTACGTGTTACAACAGCAAACCATGAGCCACTAATATCTCTGCAACTGTGGGTTTCAGTGGTGACCTAGACTTTAATTAAATGTTACTAGTAAAGAAGGAATCAAAGAAAATGAGATGGATGAGAATAAATTACAGTCTCAATTCATTATTATATAATGTATATCCTTGCTAATCTCTAGACCTCACCGCCTAGCAATAGGATTCCTCAACTCTCAGACTACTTAAAAGCAAATAAACAAAAACATTCTTTACTGTGTTTCCGATGAGAAATCTCTGAACTACCCAGATGTTGCTTCAATGCAGAGTTAGGCAGTTTATGGGAAGGTTAACATCCATACAACAGGCCTGTTTTAATGTAACCAGTTCCAAAATGAACTGCCAAAGTCATGTAATCAAATATTAACATTTCATGAACCGATAGAATGATGCAACAGTGCAAACTTTCACAATATTAAGTACATCTCCTCCATCATTTACTATAAAGCTAGTGTACAGTATATCAAAGTAATTTTCTACTTGTTTTCTATCACATAGCAAGAAAAAATGTAATGAAGAATTTTGGCACTAACAGCAAACACTCTAAAGGAAAGCAATTGAAGGAAAATGGTAGCCTAAGGCAATTTCGAGGAAACAAATGCTTCTAATTTACTGGTTGGGAAAGTGGTATTTTCTAATGACAGAATAGGAAAAAAACAGCTACATAACTTCATCACCATTCAGATACCATTCCTAGTGGTTTTTTGAAGTATAAATCTTTCTTTCTTTGGATTTAAAATTATATTTAATCAATATCCCCATTTTGATATTTCCTTCAATAACAATATCGTTTTCACAAAGAAATTTCCTCATTCCATTTATTTGAATTTGATTAGCATGCAATTAGAAAGTCAACAGACTCCATATTCTGATATAATATTCAAGTTTTGGCTGAAGAACTCCAATTTTTATACTTGTTTTGTTTGAAATGTTGAGTCCCTCCTATATTTCATTTTAAAATGCTAGTTTGATTTGTTTAATTTTTGTGTTAAAACATTTTAAAAGCTTTATTTAATATTTAGCACAAAACAGCTATATTTTCAAATGAGACTTATTTTTTTCTTCCATTCTGAACAACTATAAAAGCAAATTCTTGGTTTTGCAATAAGCTTCCTGGCAGGGTAGGATAGAAGTAACTTTCACATAGCCAATGCTAAGCAGTTCTTATACCTGATCTGCAGTATGCAATGAGGTCATGTAGCCCCCCTCCTTCTTCCCCCATCCCCGCAACGTTATGCAGTTCTATCTTTTCTTGTATATATATATATATCTCCATATCCTTCTCCAGGCAATGAACTTACCCATCACTGACTGCAGACATATGCCTACCAGTCAGAAAACAAGATTTCCTCTGTCTATGCTCCAAACTGAGACAAAGTGCTGATTTCAAAGATATAAGTATGTCTGACCCAAGAATGACCTTGGGTTAGAGACAGTATGGAAGGGATGCATTACTGTACTGGCGCAGTGAACTGCTTCTGCCATGATGTGATGACTGCATGCCTTGCCTAATCATTCCAGATGTCCTCGTTGAAATGATAAGTGGAATGATGTACATATGTGAAACTCATCAAAGACGACAACATCTGACTAAAGTCCCAAGGCAGGCATATGTAGAGGGCATTGATACAATTCAGCTATAAGGAAAGCTCTACGAAAAGATGGAATTAACAACACTTCAAGGATTGTTTACAGCAGCATCAGCCAAGACACTACCTAAGGAGGCAATATGATCAGACAGCTCTACTTTGATACATGGATCAGCAGCTCAACTCCCCTTCACAGAGGGACCTCTCTCCTATTTAGAACTAATTTGCCTCCATCCTAATTAAACAGTCTACCTTGCCTATTAGTTACTGTAGATTACTCACGACAGGGGAAGGAGATGGGGGTGTATGCCACTGCGGACTAGTGTGTTGTTACACAGCCCCAAAAAATCAGGAAAAGAATATAAACTACAATTTTTATACTTTCAACCATTACTTTCCTGAGTGCTTCCACATAAAATAATAGGAATAGCAAAATCTGTAAATGAATCTGTGACAGGGTGTTCATAACCCACACTAGGACAGAAGAGGTTAAAACCTGGTGGGCGGAGGAAGCCCCGCCATTCAGCCAGACTGGGCATGCTCCAAGTGCTGGGTTAGTATAAAAGGGAGCAACTAGGCTCAGACTTGGCTGGATGCTCAAAAGGAAGGACCTGCTACAGAAACGCCAGAGGTAACTCGCCAGGGACACATACATTGGGAGCCAGAGACTCAGAAGACTGCACTCAGTTTCCAAAGCTCATGGAGCTTCAGGGGGGACTGGTGCAGTGGAGCCAGAGGACCCTGAAACCACGTGGAACACTCCAACAGAGTGAGTGGCAGATCACCTCCCCACTGACAAGGCTCTGGTTGGGGCGCAGTGGAGTTGGGTGGGCTCGGGCCCCTTACCGGGGCTCTTGTCCCAACCTCTTCGACTCTGGCCATTAGGCGGTATTGCCCTGCACCCAAAAACTACTATACAGACCCTGGCCTGAATCCAAGGGTCATGCCACTGACTCTGGCCCTATACTCAAGGGCTACTAGACATATTCGGGCTATTAGGTCACACTGTCTTGTGGTGATGGACTGACCCAGGTCACTTATGGACCGACAGCAGTGCAAGTGGCATCCATAGACCCCTGTGCCTTTACCCTCATGACACAGGGTGTGCATACACAGTGACAAGACTGCACAGAGACTTTAACATTTTTTTGGTATATCTTTGCTTTAAGTATTTTGTTTTTAATTGTTGGGTGAGTTGTTTACCATTATGTTTTATTTTCTTTTATTTTTCAGGGTGGTGGTGTCACTGGTGTGAGTATCCTTGCTAGGACGGAAAAGAAATTTTGAAAAGGAAGCTTTGTGTAACCAGTCGGATATTCCCTCTTCTCCCTTCTTTTCACTGGCATCTAGCTGGCTGACCATACCCCTTTGCTTTTTCCCCTTCCCTTGACTATACCTCTCTTAGTTACGATTTATGTTAGCTCTTTATTATGCCTTCTTGTTGTTATGTCAAGGCCATGAGGCCAAACTTTGCCTAGAAACCATATTGCTTAATGTATGCTTATGAATATGTATGTAGCCTATGGAATGAGTGTGAAGTGTGAATGAGGAATACCCAATCAAAGGCAGTTTAGGATCTGTAACCTTTTAAAGCAAACAAAGACCCTGCAAAGTGTATAAATCAACTGACGAACGGCCAGGAAAAATCTCTCTCTCTCTCGGACAAGATGCAATAACACAACAGAAAACTGGGACCAACCCAGAGAAAGTAAAGCCTCCTCCAGATCCGAAGGAATCCCCCAAGGAACATCATGGCCGAGTCTCTGGGAAGCTGATGCCTGGCCAACACTTCAGCCACCAGCGAAATTAAAATAATCTACACCACACTTTCAGCCTGCCTCCAAACTGCCAGCATATGTGTGTGTGTGTGTGCATGCATAAATTGAAATTCAGAACTGACACTTATAGAAAAGCATAACAGGCAATTTGTTTTCAATATTGATGGTTGCCAGATTTGTGGAGAAGGACCCTCCAAAGGATGTATATAATCAGATTCTGAAATTTTCCCTGACTCCAGCTAGCTCAAGTGAAAACACACACATAACACAGTGCCCTCTAAGAGCTGTTCCTCTGAAGTTTAAACCAATTGGCTGTGTCTACATTGGCATCCCTTTCCGGAAAAGGGATGCTAATGAGACACATCGCAATTGCAAATCCGCGGGGGATTTAAATATCCCCCGCGGCATTTGCATTTACATGGCTGCCGCTTTTTTCCGGCATGGGGATAAGCCGGAGAAAAGCGCCAGTCTAGACTTGATTCTCCGGAAAATAAGCCCTTTTCCGAGGATCTCTTATTCCTACTTTCAAGTAGGAGTCTTATTCAAGTAGGAATAAGAGATCCTCCGGAAAAGGGCTTATTTTCTGGAGAATCACGTCTAGACTGGCGCTTTTCTCTGGCTTATCCCCAAGCCGGAAAAAAGCAGCAGCCATGTAAATGCAAATGCCGCGGGGGATATTTAAATCCCCCGCAGATTTGCAATTGCGATGTGTCTCATTAGCATCCCTTTTCCGGAAAGGGATGCCAATGTAGACACAGCCATAGTGTACAATATTTATTGCCAATCAATGTTCTACTTAATAAACTTGTTAAAACAAACTCTGGCTTACTCCAGGGGAGTTTTGTTATGTTATATTTATATCTATGGCTTCACTCCAAATTTTTCCCCATTATACATCACGTTGCATATTTCTGTGTTCCCTCCTTACCTTCTCTCTTCCTCCACCTGACAATAAACTTCACCCTTCTTTTTCTACTGTCTTTTGTTCCCTAACTTCTTTCACTCCTCCTCCCTCTGTCTTGTACTTTTTATAATTAATCCCCCTCATTCTTCACACGTACCCACTCCACATACACCTACTCACATGCTATCTACTCAAGCATGCACTACTGCCCACACACATATATGTATTGATCCACTTACAGGGCTCACCTCATTCTGCCTTCCTCAACCTCACAGGTAAGAGACTCCCACAATCCTGGACTATCCTGTTCTCTCTTTAGTCCCATTCCACTACAGTCCTGAAAAGCAGTATAAAGCAGCAACCACTGGGCCTGTTCTGTGCCAACAATTGTCCCTCACAACTCACCCGTAGAGGAAGAAGCCAAAAATCCTATCTTTTCTGTACCCTGTCCGAGTCGACTCACCAATCTGTTCCAACATTCCCCTTACTCAAGCAACCAGAGGAGTGGGTTTTTCGAGCTCTGCATATGATATAACCCTTCATCATCAAGGCAATCTTTCCTTCAACTATCAATTCTTTTGGAGATGCTTTAATATTTTTTTTTTACATTTATTCAAACTCCTGCAATCTATGTAAGGAAATTTCATTTCCATAATAGGTAGTTCCACCGCCATTTGCTGTAAGCACAGTAGCATTATTTTTCACATTCTCTGCTCTAAGAAGGCAAGAACGCCACATTATCAAGTGACTGTATTGGCAATAAGCCATCAGGCTTGTGGTTTATTTGGTAGAATGAAGGCAGAGGACACATCAACTACCTGACAAGGTCGATGACTCTCTCCCTTGGAGCAGTGCTGACTGGCTCATCATTAATCATTATGATCTGATCTCCTGGTATAAGTTTTCCTTCAGAGGGGCCGCCTGGAGACAATTGAGAAATAAGCACAGGTTAGTAGACTCTCATAAAACACATGGACAGCTTCCTCTTTTGTGGAGCTATTAGATACGATTCTGCTTGAAGGTCTAAAGCACTTACGCTGATAATACAGCCTCCTCAGAAAGCTGAAGAGGTTGAAGTGCACAGGCCAAGGTAGGGGTGCAAGGGAGTTAGAATGCACTAGCAGAGCTAAGGGGATGCCATGCTCCCTTGCCTGAGTCCTGAAACTCTTACCGTCCCTACCACCCATCTCCATTTCTCTCCCACTCCATAACATCACCCCCAATTCCTACACTTCTGTATCCCCTGATATGCCTCCCCTCCTAGACATTCACATGTCTAACACCCACACACACACACTAATACTTTGATTACATTGCCCCCAAAATAAAATTGCTAGCCATGATTCACAAATGGTAACAGCCCTCCCTGGCCAGAACTTCTTTTGTCTTAGGTGGGGACTTACAATTAAATTATCCTTAGTTATGTTAATTAAAGGGTGAGCTCACAGCAATCAAGAGGTTTGTGATTCACCCCTTTGTTAATATTCTCAGTTTAACAGTACAAGGCAGCAAAAGGAAATTATCTTTTTTGTTGGGATGGGGGAAGAGCTGTAATTGAGGAAATCTCTTGGTCAAATTTGAATCACTAATGCCACCCCACACTCTTATGAGGTACACCATATTTCAAACCATCTGATTAGCCATTTGGATTTTAAGACACTTAAGAGTTTAGCTTTAAAGCATATAAAATGCTGGGAAAGAAACCCCCTAGTCATTCTTCCGTATTGGTGCATGTGCAATATAAAAATCTGGGACCACTTTGACCTACATCAGATCAATAGTTTGATCACTAGTTCTAGGCAAAACAAATAAAAACCTAGAAACTTTTTACAAAATATCTATTTTGTGGGGTTTATTTCTTCAAAATATTTGTCTCAAATGATTTCAGATTTTGGTCATTAATCCTACCTGGTATTCTCTGGAGGCACAAGAGCTTTTAAAATATCTGACTATGCATGTCGCACTTGTACACCATTATAACACATTTCCTCTTTGGACACACACAAAAAACCATTTTACTTCCCATAATAGCCTCAAATGAAGGATTAGGCTTGTGCTAATGTTTTGTCTTTAAACTTTGTAATGATGGTATAAAACAGAAGATGAAATCTTAAAAAGAAAAAAAAATCTTACTGCCTGACACAATTAGTTGAAACTGTCTTCAATTGAGTTTGGAAACTTTTTGTTTAACTTTTGAATCCACTATAAGTGGATTTTCACTATGTAAAAATGCACAGAGGTTCCACTGTATTTGTCCCTGCTCTTACTTTGGTGACTGAATGCAAACATGCTTCCCCAACTGGGCTTTAAATATGAGAGTTACACTAAGGAAAGCTTTTTATTTATTTTTTTGAGGGGGGAACCCTCCAAATGCAATGTGCATTTCTCTGCCCTTGCGTACTCTAATATAACAAAGTTCAGTGTCCATAAAGAAAACAAACAAACAAAATAATCCCCAGCAACAACAAAATTCCTACCAAAATAAAATCCTACACTGCCTACTCAGTTTTCTTGCCCCCGGATGAGTGGATGAGAGAAGAACCTTCCTAATGTATTTTAGTCACATAACTTGAAGATGATCAGATATTATGTGAGGAGAGTGTTATAAGAAACTATACAGATAGAAAAAAAAGAAAAATTCTTTAAATGAAATGAGTCAGTCTGTACAAACAAGCTAAGATTAATAACTATGATATTGGCTTTTTGCTGCTTCCAAATGTATGAGTTTGGAAAGAGTGCAGTGAGAAATAATGTTCCAAAGTACAAGCTCTTACAGAACGGTCTGCAAGGGTCAGCTAGTCTGACTCCCTCTGCCAAGATGCAGGATTTGTTATGTCTAAACCATCCAAGATAGATGGCCATTCAGCCTCCTTTTGAAATCCTCTCATAAAGGAACTTCCATAAGTTCCCGAGGCAGTCTGTTCCATTTGTTCTCACAATTAGGAAGTTTCTTTCAGAGATTTAAATCTGTATGCTGCAGTTTGATCCCACTGCCTCTTGTCCTGGCCTCTGTGGCAAGAAAGAACAACTTTACTCCATCTTTTTATATGGAGATGTTTGATGACTGCTATCATATCTCTCCCTCCGCCCCTCCTCACCACCTTAAATCGCCTCTGCCAAACTAAATAGCCAGTTCCTTCAGCCCTTGCTCATGATTTAACTATCCTGCGCTTGATTTTCATCGTCTCGGATTGGCACCATTTTTGAAATGTACAAGCCCGGAATAACTGCCCGTGTCTACACACGGCAGTGAAACGGGCATTTGAAATAAAGTCCTATTTTGAACTACCTGTTATTCCTCCTGCAATGAGGTTTAACAGGTAGTTTGAAATAGGGCTTTATTTTGAACACCGCCGCATGTAGATACGGGCAGTTATTCCAGGCTTGTAAATTTTTTTTAAAAAAAAGGTGCCCGGCCAGGAAGATGCAAATCAAGTGCGGGATATTTAAATCCCAGGCTTGATCTGCATTTCCGAATGCCTACATTTGCAGCCCTAGTCTGAAATAGGCTGCAAGTAGACATACCCTTTCTGTACACCTGTGACCAAAACTGGATACTGTACTCCAGCTGTAGTCTAACCAGTGCGGCGTGAAGCAGTCCTATCACCTCTCATGATGTGCATGCTGTACGTCTGGTGGCAGGGAGCCTGAGCGGGGATGGGTATGGAGCCTGGTGGCTGGGGCCGGCAGTAGGGTCAGTGGCCAGGAAAGGAGCCTGACAGCAGAGTGGGAGTCTGGCGGCCAGGAGGCTGGTGGTCAGAAGTGGGAGTACAGAGGCCAGCATTAACCTCCCCTAGCATGGTAAACTCCCTTGTTTGGGACTGGTCAAGCCCCAAGGGTGCTGGACCAGAGAGGTCCAATTGTATATCAGCATTTAAGGTGTGTCTACACTGCAATTAGATATCCATGTCTGGCCTGTGCCAGCTGACTCAGATGTGGGGGGGAGAAAGGGAGGGGGAGGAGGTCTGGCTAATGGGGCTCACAATAGCAGAGCTGTATAATTATGCTGTAGTCCAAGCTCTGGGACATTCCCATCTTGCAGGGTCCCAGAGCCCAACCTCCAGCCTGAACCTGAGCATCTACACTGCAATTAAAAAGCTTGAGCCCCTGAGCCCATGATTCACTTGGCTGCTGGAACACATGAATAGTACTTGCACGTGCCATGGAATTTGGTCCCAGTCACTGTAAATGCATGTTCAAATTTATTAAATTAAATTAAAAAAAGCAATTTTAAATCAATCAAACCTTTTAGCAGACAATATTAAAAACCAACGCAGTCCTACTGAAAATCTCTCCACATCCATCTTTCTGGCAGCAGTACAACAGGAAGTTAATAAGTCTCAAAGCACTACTTTTGGGGCCAGGCAAGGGGAAAAATCATACCTGGTGTTACTGAGCGTACAACAACAGGCTTTTCACTGCCAGCCACAAAACCAAATCCCAGCACAGGATCCCTCCTCATTTCCACTTTCCGAGGAGCTGGAGGGGTAATTGGGCAGCTCTCTATTCGAGGGTCTTCAAATGTGGCTGATGGTGTCATGTGACTGTGGGGGGAAATGAATGGGGAAAAAAAAGGATAATTAAATTGTGTTTTTGTTGTTCCTACACATGTCAAGCATTTTGACTATAGGACAGGATGAATGTTTGAGATAGTCTTTCTGAAAAAAACAAACAGTCTCATCTTCCTTAATGTTTTAAAATATTTGTATTAGGTTTTCTTACACAACGAAAATAATATCTCAGATTACAGAGCTCATTTGCTAACCAATACTTATATCTGCACACAATTCCCACATCTGACAGTATAAATCGAATTGACTCTAAATAGGAGTAAAATCAAGATTTCAGCTTTTTTATTTTGAATTTTTCATCCTCCATTTGTCAGGGAGAAAAGGGAAATAAATCAACCTTATAGTTAATTAAAAACATTACAATTACGTTCCAGAAAATTAAGTGTACAAATCTCTACTGTAACATGTGTGAGAGGAGAGAGCATGCCCAATCAACCAGCAGCTGCCAGTATAAAACATTTGCAGCATAGTTCACATATACTTGAGCAATCTTATGCAACCTGGAAACAAATGTGAAACTCAGTTGTATATTTAGAACATGGAATCATTTGCTTTTGGATCAACAGAGCAAGAAGATTAATACAGGGGAGAAAGAAAAGAAAAGAAAAAAGAAAAGCTGGTGATATTTCTGTCTTATTACAATACTAGGTAAAATCAATCCTAAAAAGAGACGTTTCAGTTTATTCTGGGAGAACTGCACACAAATTCTGCATAATAAATGCTTAAAATCAAGTAATTAAAACAAATCAAAGTCATGTACCTAAAACAGACGTCTTTATGTTTGGTAGGAGCACATCATGCTGCTCAGCACCTTTTTTGAGCAGAGAAACTTAAGGAATAAGAAAGTCATCCGTATTGTCACTCTGAAAGTCAGTATCCTTAGGAATATATGTTCTATAATAATAGCAAATACCACCTATATCATAAAAATCATAAGAAATGAGAATTGGGTGGAGTTTTATTCAGGTTCAAAGGTCTCTCACATCTTCCCATCTTCAAGAAATGAGGTTGTTACATTCCCCATAGAACACCTCAGAAGATGTATGTGTAATTGTTAATCATATACTCTGTAGAGAAGCTGTGTGACCTAATCATCCTTCATGTTTAAGGCCTCTAAATTGGTTTTCCCACCCCGCACCTAACACACTTACACATTTCCACGAGCACAAATGTTCTTTGTTCCCAGAGTTAGGTTTTATTATTAACTTAGAAAGCAACAACAAAACAAGCATCCCGGTAAACTTTCTCCTGAGCTTATGTTTTTCTAGAGTTTCTCCCTGCAGAAGCTCTCTATCTATGCTCACAGGCTTCCTTGATCAAGCCCCTTTACACTAATGGTTGAAGCTAATAGTACTTAATCTGAGACAGAGTGGGTCAGCTGAAATAGCCTTGCATTATGGTGAGTCATCAAAAACCCCAAACAAAACAAACCCAGCATGCTGTCCTGCCCAGCCTACTCTATGGCTACGTCTACACAGCAGCATTATTTCAGAGTGCAAGCCATTATTTCAAAATAATGTCAAGCTGGAGGACTTCTTACACCGACTCCTGTAACCCTCATTTCACCCTTATTGCTGTGTAGACAATAAAAGCCCTTTTTAAAGGATACTGACATTTCAGAAAATTGCCCATTTTGAACTTCACTTGGGTAGTGATCATGAGGTTTCATATGTTTTCTTTATCTCTCAGCTGAAATCCCTGTTTGATTTCTCCTTGAACTATGCTGAAGTTCTATGCCTCATAATTTTCTCCTGGTGACTATAGCCTTCATTTTGGTAACAGGCTTCTCATCATTTGAGGCAGCCATCAATAAAGTGAAGTATTTACAAAATGGTGAATAAGTGAGTGATTTGAAAGCCAGTATCAGAGCCTTGGAAAAATACTAGTTTCCAGGACTGTTGTTCTTTTCTAACTTTGTGTATTTAGGTTCCAAGGTACTCTAGCACTTAGTCTGGATTCAATAAGGAGAAAATGGTGTCAGCTGTAGCATCCCAGATAACAAATTCTTACAACAGGAACAGCAACTGTTCAAAGGAGCAGCTGTACTGTTTGATGCCTGGTTTCATCCTTTACATCATCTTATCTTAAGAACCCTCAGTGGCAGCACAAAATCTATCATCCAGAGCCACAGACAGAATATCAGCATGGAGCAGTCAGTCATGATTTTGAGTCACATGGCCTGTTTTAGTGATTTTTTAAGGCTATCCACCTACAAAATATCATCCAATAAGTCACCACAATTCATACTTCCACCAATGACTGTACAGAAAACTCCTGTACCATTCAGTGTACAGGATGTGTACTCTGTCACCAGGGCCCGCTGACAGGGGGCAAAAGTGGCAAGTGCCCTGGGGCTCAGCAATTGCAAATGGCCCAGCACAGACTCAGGGCACAGCCCAGGTGGTGCACTCTGGGCAGCTCTGAGGGCTGGCTGACCCAGCCCTGACCCTTCTGCCCCACCCCTTCGAGGAAACACAGCCACCCTCTCCCACATTGACTAGGGGTCCGGCAATTCTATTGGCCCCATTCTCCTTCTGTTAAACATGGCCCTGGCTTTTTCATAGAATCATAGAATACTAGGACTAGAAGGGACCTTGAGAGGTCATCGAGTCCAGTCCCCTGTCCTCTTGGTAGGACCAAGTACTGTCTAGACCATCCCTGATAGACATTTATCTAACCTACTCTTAAATATCTCCAGAGATGGGGATTCCACAATCTCCCTGGACAATTGATTCCAGTGTTTGACTACCCTGACAGTTAGGAACTTTTTTCTAATGTCCAACCTAAACCTCTCTTGCTGCAGTTTAAGCCCATTGCTTCTTGTTCTATCCTCAGAGGCCAACATGAACAAGTTTTCTCCCTCCTCCTTATGACACCCTTTCAGATGCCTGAAAACTGCTATCATGTCCCCCTTCAATCTTCTCTTTTCTAAACTAAACAAACCTAATTCCTTCAGCCTTCCCTCATAGGTCATGTTCTCTAGACCTTTAATCATTCTTGTTGCTCTTCTCTGGACCCTCTCCAATTTCTCCACATCTTTCTTGAAATGCGGTGACCAGAACTGGACACCATACTCCAACTGAGGCCTAACCAGCGCAGAGTAGAGCGGAAGAATGACTTCTCGTGCCTTGCTCACAACACACCTGTTAATACATCCCAGAATCATGTTTGCTTTTTTTGCAACAGCATCACACTGCTGACTCATATTCAACTTGTGGTTCACTATACCCCCTAGATACCTTTCTGCCAAACTCCTTCCTTCCTTTTTATGAAGGAAGAGGTCAGTCCACCTATGATTTGTCAGCTATTTCCTAACTGGGCCTTAAGAGAGGGCACTGTAGTGCACAGGAAGTCAGGAAAGTGCACCTGAGAGCTGCCAGGGAATCAGGAGATTGTGGGAGGTCTCTGTAGGAGATTTCTGGAAAAGGCTGAAGGCAGAGGAGCAGCAGAGAGGCTTGTGCACTGACATCTCCATACAGTAAAGTTAGAGCCAGGGGAATGAAGAGCTCTTACTCTTGGACTACAGACTTAATTTTCTGAAGTTACATCTTCACATAGCTGGAGTTGCATAACTTGAGTAGATTTACTGTGGTGTCTACTCCTGATGGGAAACACCTTCCCGTTGACTGACCTTACTCTTCTCATTCAGGGTGGAGTACTGGGGTCGACTGCAGAGTGATCTGTGGTCGATTTGACGGGCGTTTACTAGACCTGCTACACTGGCCCCTGGTGCATCAATTGCCAGAGCCTGATTGGGCTGTAGGGTAGAGGTAGCCTGAGAATTTGCAAGTAAATCTACTAGTTTAGGAATTAATTAACATGGGTCGTTTAATATATTTAATACCGTTTCAGAGCTCTTTTATGCCAAATGGTCTAAATAACAGGATAACACTTCCCATTTCCTGAGATTACAACACACTTTGTTTATTTTCTTCCATTATTCTTTCTATGGAAAGCTCCTTCTTCAGCAGGGCTGAAACAAAGTTTTTTTACAAAGAGTTTCATGAACAAATATCTTTTTTTCTGAATTATTCGAATCTTCCATTGTTTACCATGGGACTGGAATCCCAAACAGCCCTTTGGTGCCCTTCTCAGAATGGCAGCATATCTCCTCCTGTTTTCCAGAGGAGAGATAATGTTCCTCTCAGCCTCCTGCCTCTTTCCGGACCTCAGTGCCATTAGAAATAACAGGAGATTACACTCATTTTTAAAAAGGGCAATTCTTTGGAATTTCTCTGAAGAAGATTTTTATGTAGGAGTCTTGCAGATATACCTGCAGCGAGGAAAAATATCAGCAAAAATGAATTCTTTCATCTGATCCACTCATCAGAAAGGAGAATGGTGGTGTGCCTTGAGAGGATAAATGAACCCAATTAGGAAGCAGTAAAGGATAGATATAGGCGATCAGGAGGCCACTAATTAGAAGCAGGAGGAGCTCGTATAAAGCCCAGCGGTTGTGAGTGGTCAAAGGAGGGCAGTAGGGAAGAAGATGACCGTCACTTTCTGAGAGGGGTGGAGAGTGGGCTGGCAAACCCAAAGAGAGGAGAGTCAATTATGTGGGAAGAAGCCCAGGGAAACAGCAGCAAGGGATACCAGTACATGCCTTAGTTACAAGCCATAGAGTCCCTGGGCTTGGCAGGCATGGGTTCTCCAGCCAGCCACTGGGTAGTGGCTTAGGGTGTTGAAGACATCGGCTGGTCCAGAAGGACTGTGATTTCTCTGGAAGGAGAGGGCCTCAGTGACCTACTGGAGTGCCATGCAGTGGGCCCTCTGTTCTGAGAGTATGAGAGGGCTGCTGCTTCAAGAGCATGAGAGGCTGCAGACTGAGAAGAAGATAAGTACATATCCTGCTGAGGAGGGGACAGTATCTAGTAGGGCTATTCCTCCTGTGTGGCCAGAAGGATGTGCCATGAATGGTGAGGAAACCCCGAGAGGGGTGTGTGTGTGTGTGTGCGTGCATGCACACAGACAAGAATGCAGGTGCATACTGGTGTGTGTGCATGTGCACGTGCACGTGCACGTGCACAAGGGAATATAGGGAAGTGTGACAGAGAGGGGGAAACCTGAGGTAGGAGTACTCCCGCTGCTTGAATTGGCCTAATGATACAAAGGAAGTGCAAACTCAGTTTAACTGGCCAGCATGGTCTAGTTGATTTGCACTGCTTCAAAGTGGCATAAAATAGCCAGAGTATACTAGCAGTCCTGCTATAAATATTTAATTTTTAAAAATAATATCTGCAACTCATTAGACATCTCACATGATAATATTCTCTTTGAGGTCCACAAATGAAATTTTTAATTAAAAACAAACCAACTACTCCCCCCCCCTTCCCCTGATTCCCAAACAAAAACTAGTTAAAATGGATTTCAGATTAGGAATACATATCAGGAATTTTGGGTAAAATACATTAGAGGGATATTGTAATTTTCATGCATGGAAATACATAATTAAGATACCCCAACAACATTACCTATATTCTATGATGATACCCAGAGAGAAAACAATTGTAATACATTCTGTGACTAGAATTACTGACATTTCATAATCATAATGATATGCTTATTGCATGGTTATAGTCACTACAGCCCATAGCTAAAGTTGTTTGTAAACCTTTTCACACTTTAACAGGTTTGTAATTCTTTTAAGTTTTACCTGAACACTAAATTTCATGGGTTTATAATGTATTTTATGCTAAATTACTGATCTGTACTCTCAATTTCTACTCATCAATATAGTTTTGGCCTTGACATTTGGCAGATGCAGTCCTTTTCTATCACTGAAAGGAGAGAGAGTGAGTCTGCAGAAGTGTCAGATCTCTCAGAATATTGAGCGACTGGCAATTAGATTGGAACAGAGGTAAGATTTTCTAGCAGAACGACTTCCTGTCCTAGTCTTAAAGAATATCCACAGTGCTCAACAGTGACTATAGAAACCTCATTTTTATGAATTAAAAGATCAAGGCTGTATTTTATTGATTAAGGCTATAATTTTTCTCATTGACATTCAGAAAGAGTTGGGTACCTTTCACTCTTTGGAAAACGTTAGACTGAGGATGAAGCAAAGTCAGTATTTTGAGAGTGTGTTGCAATTGTTAAAAAACTGAGTGGCCTGTAAGAAACAGAGGTGGATTGATCAAAATCTTATGTTTTTTCAAACAAAATATAGATAATTTACAGAGACTTTGATAAATTATATTTTTTCTTTTAATTTTCTTAAACTTTTTGTGAATATACCACATCTGAAAGTTGCCAGATTGACAGCCATAAAATGTAAAGTTTATTCACAGTTAAAGTATGTCTATGCTACAATGAGAGGTGCAATCGCAGCAGGTAAAGCACAGCTGAGCTAGTTTTGATCTACATAAGTTGCAATCACACCTCCAGATTGCAGTGTACATGTAATCCTAGATAAACACCAGTGTCCTTCAAATGTACTGACTGTGAGATTTGTTCTGTACTTTCTGATATATTCTGTATCCCAGTATTACTGTGTCCCATTGATTATCCTCATTCCAAGTTTCTGTGATGCCTAGTGTGTAATAATCTCATTTAATATGAAGCACTCTAGTTCACCCATCTTATTATTTAGACTTCTAGCATTTATATATAAGCACTTTAAAAACATGTAACTTTTAGCTGACTGCCATTACATGATGTAATTTAACAGACTCTTTCACCTGACTGTTTCTCATCAAAGCCTCTCCATATTTTATCATCTTCCATCCTCTTCTCCTTACTAGGACATAGAGAACTTCCATTAATATACTCTCCCCTTAGGGATGTCCTCCACACCTGTCAGTTTCTCCCCAGCCCTTAGTGTTATGGCCTGTTTAATTTAAGAGCCAGTAATCTGGTTCTATTTCGGTTTAGATAGAGATCATATTTACCGTATAGGCTCCCCCTTTCCCAAAAATGTCCCCAGTTCCTAATAAAGCTGGAATAAGAGAGATCTTATATAAGACCATCAAACTCATTTCACAGACACTACCTAAAATTCAATTTGGTAACAACTTGTGGCCATTTTGAGCCTAGTGTATATCCCTTTCCCAGTCTCTGGTACCTTCACATATGTGCTTTTTCTCCAAGTTAATATAAATTCTCAGAGACTCCATAAACATTGTTCAGAATGAGAACAATTAAATCTACTAAGCAATATACACCAAACATGCTAATTTTTCTCATTGCAACTGGAACAATGGCAAAGATATTAAAATATTTAGATAAACTGTTCAGTAAAGTGACCACTACCGAAAGAGAATCTGGTGGCTGCATGCACTCTTCTACTGTCCAATAAAGTTTTGGGATGTTAAATTTAGATTAACTGGTTAATTGAATAGTCGATTATTCGATTATTCAATAAGGACACCTCCACCTTTAAAGAACTGCAACAGCCCCAGGGCTGTTGCTACACATCAGAGGTGAATGTGCTGCAGGGAGCACGGGCCAGCGGGAAACTCAAGCAGTCCCCTGCTGTTCCCGTGCTCCCCATGGCGTTTCAAAGCAGCAGCACCACATGGAGTCCACGGTCATCAGGGAACTCCCAGCTGGCCCCGGGCTGCAAGTGGCGTTTCAAAGCAGCAGCACTGTGTGGAGCCCAGGGTCTCACTTTAGACTCCATGCGGTACTGCTGCTTTGAAGCGTCCTCTCCGCTTCCCCCTCTTGCTGCCTCTTTCTGATAGAGGCAGCGGACGGGTGGCAGGGAGGGAACAACTAGTAAAGTTCACACCCCTTGTAAAGATAAAGGTAATTCACAACTGAAATGGCAGAAGCTGATGTGTTTTAATCAGTTCATTGAGTTAATATCTAGATTTCTAGACAGCCCCGATCCTGTGTGTATACAGTTGCAAGAAATGGTGATGTCTGACAGAAGCTGTCTAATTGTGTCTGAGTTTGGGTCGTGGTCAGTACTACAGATACAAGAGATAATTGGAAGAACTGTCTAGAAAGACAAAAATTTCTGATCATTTTCCTGTCAGTGTCAATTCTATATTTATAAGCTTCTTCAGAGTGGTTAAATCTTCCGAAGTAAGGTCATTTTATAACACCCTAGAACATGTCAATATGAACCATCTGGATGAGCATATGGTGAAAATGTAATTAGAAAGAAAAAAGGTTTTGCTGGTTTCAGAAGTCGTCGTTGGCAGCTTTTTCTTGAAATTGGATACAGTAAAATCTGACATGCACAAACATTTTCCAGACTCCTCCTCCTCCTCCTCCACTTCCATGTATACCCCAGAGCAAGATTAAAGTGAAACAAAATCCTAACAAACCGAACCAGCAGGACTACCAAACTGAAAGGGAAAAATGAAATTGTTTTACTCTCATCTTCAGGAAGGTATTGGGAGATATACTCTGCTACTAAAAACATATTTTTATAATGACAGGTAACACTCTGGCGTGGATGGTAGGCTATTAAATATATTACAGCTTCCTTCTAAATGCTGCCTTCAGAAGGTAAGCAGTTGTGCAATCTGTTAGACACAAATCATGACAGGATTTGAAAATAAGCCCTACTTCGAGTTTAAAGTACATCCACAAATTAGTAGCTATTTGCTTAAATTTTGTTTTGTGTTTACAATATGTCACAGAACTCGGTCTTCTGAAGTGTTTATTATTTTCCTCATGATAGTCACAGACATTTGAGGCATCTGTGGATTTAGAGTTTGAGCCTGACTCTCTGGCTCTGGGCACCTGAGGCACAAGACACATAATAGAAATGGCAATATACTTCCAATGGCCATGAGGGAGGAAGCAGAAAAAGGAGAAACAGGAATGGGGAGCAGAGAAGAGTCTCTCAAAGGAGGGAAGGAGCTGTGCATATCAGCAGAAAAAGTAACAGAAAACAGGAAATGATGTTGCCTCAACTTGTTTAAGGTGTGTGTGTGGAAGAGAGAAAAACTTATCCTGAGAGCCATCTCCCATACATTATGACTCTTCCACAAAGAATGAAAACAAGATGACTAATTTTTCAACATCTAGAACACAGGTATCAGAAAAATGCTGTTCATTTGCTCCTCTCACTCAATTATGTGGGACTGTGGCAAAACACCAATCCACTCCTCTCTCTCTCCTTTAGTAAAATGCTTTTACTAAAATGAAATATGTACCTGGAATGGAGAGCCAAGCATAACAAAATAATCGCAATGATCACTTTCATGATGACCATTGTATTGTGTCACTCCTCCTGTGATTCACCGGTGCTGCCCTGTCCATGGAAGGCTATGTATATCAGCCTGAAAATCTCAAATTGGACCTGAAGGCAAACAGTGTGTAATGTTGCTCCTTTTTTACTCAAACAGCTATCTAGAATTCAGAGCCAGTTGGAAATAGAAATGGATAGAGTCTGGTATTTTCTTTCATTCAATCTTGCTTATTTACAAAGAATGTACAAATTCCTCCTTTTCCAAATGCAGGAGAGACCAAAACAAAAGGAGAAGTTTCTTAGCGCACAGCCCAAATCAAGCCTCTTTAGCCAAGAGACCCAGAAATGCTCCCTCTAGCTTTTCCCAGGGTCCCACTATGTTCACTGAGTACTGCTTGGCTTTCTTGCTTTTTCTTTCTGCTCTGCTCTGTGTGTTCTCACACACATACAGCCCTCCTGACATCTTCTCACATGCAGACTCTAAGGCAGCGATGTCCAATCAGTTCTGGGCAGTGGCTACTGATATAGCGAACTAGCCACAATCAACCAGCCAAATAGTCACATGTGGCTAATGTGTTGGACACTGTGGCTGGAAGGGCAGGCTTATACTACAGAATTACTTTGGTATCACTATGTCAAAGTTATGTATAGAAAAATCCACATAGCTATACGGACTTAAGCGTCGCTGTAGACAGCACTATGTTGACAAGAAGGCTTCTCTTGCTGATACTTTTACTGCTTCTGACATCAGTGGATTAACTTTGCCACCAGCAGATCTTTGTCCCATCAATTTAGAGCCTCTTCATTAAAGCGCTATATGGCTATATTAGTGCAGTATTTTAACTATAGACCTGCCCTGACAGGATTTTCTGACATCTGGCCCCTTAGAAATAATCTGAAATTAAGGGCATAATCACACAGCAGTTTGAATGAGGTTTTAAGTCAACCTGTAAGAGTAAAATGTTTTTGGTAGCTCCGCCTGGCCAAGTATGGGGCTGCTGCATATTATTTCTTGGCCTTGTTCTTCTCTCATTTATGTCAGTTTCACACCAGATTAACATCACGGGCTTCAGGAATTACTCTTCATTTGGCATGCTGTAAGTGAGAGAAGAATCTAAGGCCTTGACAATCAGTGTTGTGGATATAGAGAGCTGACAAATCATTTTCCTGGTTTAGATTGACCCACAAAATAACAATTTCACAAAGGTTTGAACAATCGTTTCTGTTTAGAAGCAGAGTTATTATAGGTCCTAAAAATAGGAGCTGCTGATATTTACTGGACTGTGATTTAAACGACACTGGAGTTTTTCCTTGAAAGGTATTTGTTGTTTACATGAGCAAAGCACTTTCAATTAAAAAACTAATTGGGGCCCTTTAAAAAATGAGCTGAAACATTCTTTTCTTGCCACCTTCTTTACATGCATCAGTGAACCTTACTGCTGAGCCTAGTGGAAATGCAGCTCCTAAGACACAGGGAAGAAAAAGGCTAGAGGATTACTGAACTGAAAACACATAGTAAATTAATTGGGGTTGAAAGAGTCCACACCAAAATGGAATGAGCAATTGTTATTTGCCCTGCTTTTGACTGGTTTCATTCTAAGTGGAATGACAGTAATCTGTCTGCTTGTGCCTAGCCTAGCTTCGCATATCAAGTGGAAATGGGCCTTTAGTGAAGCCCCTGAGCATTTCTCTCTCTCTCAGCAGGAATACGGAACTGATATGTTCAATCCATAGTGAAGAATTCACCGAACCAGCCAAGCAAGACAAGAAGAGAAAAACCTAAAATGAGGTGCTGGCTTCTGATGTGCTGATTAGAGTATGCAAACTCCTCACTTGAGACTGTCAGCTCAGGTGAGATCAAACTTCTTTTAGAGACAAGCTGCTCTCTCTGCAAAAACAGAATGAGGGCACCCTAGAAGCATGGTGAATGTGCCTGTGAAAATAAGAAAATGTGAGGCACACCATATTAGAATACGCTCATTAGACCACCTTGCTACATCCAGTATAGCTTAAGCATATGACTGAAATACTGTTTATCTACCCCAGAGATTTATTTGTGTAGTTTCTATTAGTATAAATAGGATATGGAGAAGTAAAAACACCCACAATAAAAACAGAATGTAGAATGTAACTATATTACTAATAATTTAGTCTGTCAATAAATCACAATTAATTCCCACAATTAACGTAAAAATTAATCATTCTGCCACACAATAGAGCAGGGGCTTTCAAACTTACGTTGCAGACCCACCAGGGAAAGCCCCTAGCAGGCCCACAATGCTTTGTTTACCCTAAAGCTCCTCAGCCACGGAGCATCATGGATCTCATTGGCTGCAGTTGCCATTTCTAGCCCAGGGGAAGTGGCATCCTGGTCTGTGCTGCTTCCCGCAGCTCCCCTGGGCTGGAAATGGCAAACCACAACCAATGGGAGCTGCAAGGCTCCATGGCTGAGGATTTAGAGTAAACAAAGTTGCGGGCCTGCCAGGGACTTTCCTTGGTGGATCCACAACCCAAGTTTAAAAACCCTTGCAATAGAGTACCAGATGACATTTACGAAATATCTTTTGGCCTTCTTCTACATTTTCAAATATATTGATTTCAGTTACCACGCAGAATACAAAGTATATTATATTATTTGATTACAAATATTTTCACGATAAAATGATAAACAAAGGAACTTGAAACAAGTGCTGTTGTAAAATCTCTTTATTGTGAAAGTGCATCTTACAATATAGGTATTTTTGTTACACAATTGCACTCAAAACCAGAACAATGTAGAGCTTTAGGGCCTACAAATCCACACACTCCTACTTCTTGTTCAGCCAACTACAAGAGAGAAACAAGTTTGTCTCCATCAGTGGACACCAATCAATAGACTGGGATCTATTTGTAGATCCTGGAACCTCTGACAGGTGATCCTGACTGATATGGCAAGTTCCAGCACTTCAGCTGCCCCTCTCACCACTGCTGTGCTGCTCCTGCCTTCTGCTTACTGTGCATGGTTGGGGAGGCAGAGAAGGGGGCACTGATATCAGAGAGTTCCCCTCCCCCCACCGAGCAAGCAAGGCAGGGCTTCAGAGGAGGGGTGGGGCAGGCCTTGGCATAGAGGTAGGGAAGGAGGTTTGGCAAGGGTATTTTGGGTTTGAGGTAGATCTTGGATTGAGTGAAATTCAAAAAGTGATCTTGTCCTTGAAAAGGTTGCAGACCATTAGTTTACATTTATGGAAGATAATGCTGCCTGCTTCTCATTTTCTCATTTCACATGGGAATTATGTAGCAGGCACTGGGAGATATTTATGTGCTAGAGATACTAAATATACATATGCCCCTTCATGCTTCATCCCGTATTCCAGAGGACATGTTTCCATTATGATGATGCCTGTTAAAAAAATTAGGCATTACATTTGTGACTGAAGTCTTTAGGGGAGAACGACACATCTCCAACTCTGTGTTTTACCCACATTTAATGTTGTAACAATCTCTTATAATGACCCAACACATGTTCATTTTAAAAATATTTCAGTGCAGATCTGACAAAATGCAAAGAAGATATCATTGTGAAATTTCTAAAGATAGCTACAGCGCTCAACCCAAGTGTTAAGAATCTGAAGTGCCTTCCAAAATCTGAGAGGGACTAGGTGTAGAGCAGGGGTGGGTAAAAGGGCCCGGATCCGGACCATCAAGCAGGTTGATCCAGCCCATGGAGGTCCTGCGGCTCCCCCACCCCCAAGGCCAAACAGGGCCTAGGGACAGGGGTGGTTGACTTTAAGAGCCACAAACTGGAGGGCAGGAAGGGAGAGACTTTGTGCTCTCCCCACCCCCAGGCCAATCGAGGCCTGGGGGCAGGTGGAAGTGTGTGAAGTCTCCTTCCACCCTGCCCCTACCTGCAAGGAGTGTGCAGCATTTAGTAGTGCTGCACACTCCTTGCAGGACGGGGGCAGGGCAGGAAAGACTTTGCATGCTTCCCCTTGTAGCCAGACAGACCAACCCCCCATCTCATCCATCTTATTTGCCTCTCTGAGGTTCCTGAAGCATACAGGGCAGAGAAGGAGCAGTAAAATCAGCATAGTCTATGCTAGCTCATCTGCTCCTGAGAAGCTGAAAACATAGATATGTGGAGAGAGAGAGTGATTAAGGCAATAGGCTGGCCTCGAGGCTACGAGAACTGCCCGGCTGGCACCCATGTTGATTCGAACACACACAGTCCCTGGGAGAGGAATCCCCCACTGAGAAAAGAATGCCCAGTACTTCCAATTTAGTTATCTCTCTTACAAGTGTAAATTAAGTTCACAACTCCCTTGTAAGAACTGGTCTCACAAAAAACAGACCAGCACCATTTGGCATGACAGATAAGAAAGAGAAATACATGACCCCATGAGTATAAAGGTGGTACAGCAGCACACTCTCTTTTGAGTGTCATTCTACCCTCTACCTGCTGGTCGGGTTAGGTGTTTGACCTCCCGAGGTTCTATGGGAACGCCCACCTCGTATTTTCGTCTTTCCTAGGAATTGAGGGACCGGCCCTGGCCTGACATGCTGGAGTCGAGAGGCACAGAAGGGGGTAAAAATTGTACCTGGATGTGGTCCTCTGTCTTAAGTGTACACATAGAAAGAGTAAGCTGTTACTTGGTACCATTATTTCTATTTTTCTATCTTTATCTTCTTTGTAACCATTTTTAAGATCTATATTTTGCTAGTAGTTAAGAAATAGAGCAATAGCCATTGTAACCATATGATTTATAAGCTTCCTCAATAAACCTGTAACTGTTTAAGCTTTAACCTGACTCCTTCAGTTGCTGTAACAGAACCAGGCACAATTTAAAAGAACTTCAGCCGGTCTTAAGGGACAGATATAGGGAGAGCTTGGGCGTTCGGATTTGTGTCACACCCAGGTGGCAGAATTCACTGGGGCACTTCTCAGCCTTCCCCAAGGCTGCCTGCTGCGAAGGAATTACGAATTCTAGCAGCTGAAATCTGAAGTATAATAAGCTCTCCCTGTACACTTATTGGGCACCCGTCAACCTCCTCCAGGTTGCCTGCTGCAAGGGACCCTGGTCTCAGCAGTTAAAGTCTCGGGTGTATAGTACACACACAGTATAGGAAGAGCTTGGGCGTTCGGATTTGTGTCACACCCAGGTGGCAGAATTCACTGGGGCACTTCTCAGCCTTCCCCAAGGCTGCCCGCTGCGAAGGAATCACATATTCTAGCAGCTAAAATCTGAAGTGTAATAAGCTCTTCCTGTACACTTATTGGGGCGCCCGTCAACCTCTTCCAGGTTGCCAACTGCAAGGGACCCTGGTCTCAGCAGTTGAAGTCTCGGGTGTATAGCACATACACACTGCCCTGACCGTCGGCTGACACCCCTGCCTCCAGGCTATAATTGCTCAGCTGGCGGGTGACTCTAAGCATGATGCTCCCTTGCAGGGCAGGGCCAGACTTCATGTGCTCCCTTCACCCCAGGCTCTGATTGACCTGAAGGCAGGGGGGGAGTGTGCAGTCTTCTTTCACCGCTAGGGTTGCGGGGGCCTAGAGAGAAACACCAGCTGTTCAGAACAGCTGTTGGTTCTCTCTGAGGGGGGGAGTGGACAAAGACTTCACGCACTCTTCCACCCACAGACCAATGAGGGTCTGTGGGTGGGGAAGCATGGAAGTGCCTTAGCCCCACCCCTTCTGCCTGAGGCCCCACTGCTTCCAGGATAGCCTGGGGCCACTTAAAATTTTCTGAAGTGGCCCCCAGTCAAAAATTATTGCCCACCTCTGGTGTAAACCACACTTTTCCAAGTCTTAAAAGAGCAACACTCCAATAAGCACACAACAGAACCCAAACCACCAAAAAAAACCCAATCAGACTCTGCTGGGGGCATATGACTTCGATGATGAAAATAAGCAGCATCGGTCCATACTACTTTGCACTGTTATTGAGTAGAACTGTTCATCAGCATGGACATATGTGCTCTAGAATGGTGATGGAAGCATTAAAAGAGCATACAAATGTTTAGAATATCTGGCTACCATAATGCCATGCAAATGCCAGTTCTTATTTTCAGGTGACACTGTAATCAAGAAGCAGGCAGCATTATCTCCTGCAAATCTAAACAAACTTGTTTGCCTGAGTGATTGGCTGAAGAAGAAGGAGGACTCGGAGGAAGTGTAGGCTCTAAAGTTTTACATAACTGCATTTTAAAATAATTTACACAGAATTCCACATTTGTAAGTTCAACTCTCAAGATAAACAGATTGCAGGACAGTACTTGTATTAGGGGAATAGAAAAATACAATTTATTTTGTTTTTTACAGTGCAATTCTTTGTAATAATGTAAAGTAGCACTATACACTTGGTATTCTGTTGTAATTGAAATCAGTATATTTGAACATGTAGAAAATATGTCAATAAATGGAGCTCTATTAGTGTTTAACAGCTTAATCAATCACAATTAATTTTTTTAAATCACGCAATTAATTGTGATTAATCATATCTCTTACACAACTTCAGGCTCCCTAATAATGAATTAAAATGACAATCCGCTTGACTTTGCATTGAGGAGGTGGGAAAATTGTTCTCCTTGGCCTATGAGGATAGGACAAGAAGCAATGGGCTTAAACTGCAGCAAGGGCGGTTTAGGTTGGACATTAGGAAAAACTTCCTAACTGTCAGGGTGGTTAAACACTGGAATGAATTGCCTAGGAGATTGTGGAATCTCCATCTCTGGAGATATTTAAGAGCAGGTAAGTTAGACACCTGTCAGGGATGATCTAGACAGTGCTTGGTCCTGCCATGAAGGCAAGGACTGGACGTGATGCTCTCTCATGATCCCTTCCAGATCTAGTGTTCTATGATTTTATGAATCCACGGAGATAAACACCCAGTAAGCACATCACAAAATGCAAATGAATTTTCCATCCAAAAACTTAAATAACCAAAAAAGGTACACCACTCTATTCTAACCTCAGCCCAGCCACAGTCCCACCTATTTGCTAAACACTTTGCAAATACAGGCAGTCCCCGGGTTACGTACAAGATAGGGACTGTAGGTTTGTACTTAAGTCGAATTTGTACTTAAATCGGAACTGGCATCCAGATTCAGCCGCTGCTGAAACTGACCAGCGGCTGACTACAGGAAGCCCGAGGCAGAGTTTCTCTGCCCCAGGCTTCCTGGAATCAGCTGCTGATCAGTTTCAACAGCAGCTGAATCTGGACGCCTGGGACAGAGCAGCTGGGGCGCTGCTGGGTAGGTCTCCGCAGCGCCGCACCTCAGCGCTGCGGGGACCAACCCGGCAGCACCCCAGGTGCTCTACCCCAGGTGTCCCCAAGTCAGCTGCTGCTGAAACTGATCAGCGGCTGATTCCAGGAAGCCCGGAGCAGAGCAACTCTGCCTTGGGCTTCCTGTAGTCAGCCGCTGGTCAGTTTCAGCAGCGGCTGACTTGGGGACACCTGGGGCAGAGCAGCTGGGGTGCTGCTGAGTTGGTCCAGTAGCGCCGCTCCTCGGTGCTACTGGAGCAACCCAGCATCACCCCAGCTGCTCTGCCCCAGGCGTCCTGATTCAGCCGCTGCTGAAACTGATCAGCAGCTGATTCCAGGAAGCCCGGGGCAGAGAAACTCTGCCTCGGGCTTCCTGTAGTCAGCCGCTGGTCAGTTTCAGCAGTGGCTGAATCTGGATGCCAGTTCCGATTTAAGTACAAATTCGACTTAAGTACAAACCTACAGTCCCTATCTTGTACGTAACCTGAAACTGATCAGCCGCGGCTGAATCAGGACTCCTGGGGCAGAGCAGCTGGGGTGCTGCCGGGTTGGTCCAGTAGCACCAAGGAGTGGCGCTGCGGGACCAACCGGCAGCGCCCCAGCTGCTCTGCCCCAGGAGTCCCAAGGAAAGCCTGGTCTACTGGGGGGCGGGGGGCGCACTAGCTGCACCCCCCTCCCCAGCAGACCATGGAGACGCGGGCGGCGGGACCGAGACGCGCCGCGGTCCCGCCGCCCGGGTCTTCCGCGGCTTTGCTCCTCGTCTCCTTGGTCTGCAGACCAGGGAGACACAGAGCAAAGCCCCGGAGGACCCGGGTGGCGGGAGCGCCCAGACGCGCCGCGGTCCCGCCGCCCGGGTCCTCTGCGGCTTTGCTCCGCGTCTCCCTGGTCTGCTGGGGACCCTCTCCCCCCAGCAGACCAGGGAGACACAGAGCAGCTTTTCTCACCCCAGAAGACGAGGGCGGCGGGGCGAGAAAAGCCCCGTTCGTAAGTCGGATCCGCGTAACTCGGGGACTGCCTGTAGATGTGCGCTAAATACCAACAATTTGAGTTTGTTTCAGATCACAGTGAAGAGCAAGCTGCATTGCCATGAGCCTCCATGGAAAACGCTACACTGGCTGCCCCCTATTTCTTTTACCTCCAGTACCAAACTGTGGCAGAATCCCACAAGGGTGGTCTCTCAGCTGTGTGTGGAACAGACAGTGTTAGCAACTCGATGGGCTGCCTGGAAACTGGCATGTAAAGAAATATATTTCCTTTGTTTCAATGTTTTAATATTTAAATTTAGTTTCCATGTTGAGAAAGGGAACTGATAAGCAAATATAGAGGTAGGCTATTGAATGACTAAACTGATTATTTCCATCTTTTTTATAGATCATGTCAGTGGAACAAGCAGACTAGAAACCTTGAGCCAAAGGTAGAGAGGATTTATGTACAGAGACTGTATACTTTTTGGGGGGACAGGGACCATCTTTTTGTTCTGTGTGTAGAGAGCCTATCACAACGGGGTCAGTTCCATGACTTGAGCTCCAAGGGACTTTGCTGACAGAGATTAATAACAACAAAGAAAAGACTGATCATTTCATCCACCACTTTCTTACAAAATCATTATATATCTTTGCTGAAAAGACAGGCGAGTAGCAATATAGGTGTTTATATATACTGTCACCATGTATCGAGAAGCAGCAGCCATACATTAGAATGGCTCTAATCCAGGGTTACTCAACATGCAGCCCCTTTCCATGTGTCCTTGAGCTGCTTCCCGGGCTGCCTGCCTGCCTGCCTGATTGTTGGCAGGGGGGGAGGAAGGGCCTCCCCAGAAGCAGAGCAGCGCGGTTCTGATAAAATCCGCTCCTGCGCATGAGTAGGAGCTGCCGGCCGGCGGGAGGCGGGGGGCAGCAAGAGCTAGCGGAGCCTCCCCCCAAGTGCTGTCATATGGGTGGAAATTGGGTAAATATTGAATTTTATGAATATCAGCAGGACTGACTTAAATGGGGCCTGCGTGTTGTGTAGTCTTGCCTTAATCTTTGTATTCATGCCAGTCAGTATGAAAGATGCTATTTGCATATATATGCAGCTGCACTTAAATTGCGGCCCTCGGCATGTGCTCTGGGCATCATTGTGGCCACCGGGGCTTCCAAAGTTGAGTAGCCCTGCTATAATCTATCCAATATGTGTGTTTTAAAGATAGGCTTAGATATCATGTGGCACAAATAGCTGTATAGGTTTGTTGCGTGCAGCTCACTGAACTCAGCCTCTTTATTGCAGGTTTGACTTTTCTAAGGCACAAGAGTAAAACAGACCTGCAAGAAAGCAGTTATGCATATCACTCACTCACATACAGGGAAAGAATCTGGTTCAGTGCAGTGAGAAGTCTCTTATTCCCTACACAATGTATGTATTCTTCTCTCTGGGGACTCATGTGCAGAGAGGCTTCTGATGATACCCCATGCTTTCACAAGGAAGCTCTGTAAATGCATTGAAGTAAAGCAAGCTTTATAGTTTGGCGACTTTTCAACAGCAGTTTAGTGTTAAATAAAAGGAATCTGGAGGCAACAGAACGTGAACGGAATATGTTTACCTGCTGCAGAAGTTACCAAGATTTTGTCATAATTCGTAAAATGCTGTGCTGAGAGTCTCAGCATCCTCCTCCTTCTTGTTACTTTACTATTTTGGAGAGGGCAGGAAGAAAAGCTGAAGGGAAATCTCCCTTGCTCATTCAAAGTGGACTATTGTTCCTGATTAATAACTTGGATTGCCTCAACTGCTCCCTGGCAAATGATCACAGATATCAGCATTTAAATAACCTGGAATGACTTATTGTCCTAAAAGGAGGTAAGCTGCCCAATAGAGCTGTCATGTGAAAATTAAACTTAGGATATAAATACATTAATGTTCTTGTTCATTAAATTGTCTTGTTCATTAAATCATTGTCTGTTGTCCTTTAACACAAAGCAGCTAAATGATTTTTCCGTGTCAACTCTCTCCATAAAATGATTAGCAACTTCCTTACTAAAGGACAGAACTATCATTTCCCTCAGGAAATGCATTGAAATTAGGCATGATGGCGAGAAGGATCAAATCAGGTCAGTGAGAGTTTTATTTACCCACCTATATTTATAACAAATACCCAATACTGAGAGCATTAACAGTTACATAACATTTCACAATATGGAACTATATGTAGTCCCCTTACTAAAGGGGCCTCTGACTTTTTCTGGGAGGATCCTTTGTGCTGCAATCTAGCCCTAGAGACTCCAACCCCCATGAGTCCTTGAGGAAAAAGGAGGAAGCGGCTCGTCTGTGCATTTTGGGATAGAGGGGCTCTCCATTTTCGGGGAGAGGAGCCAGGCTGCTGTGGAGGAGCCTTTGTCCAGGCTAGGAGCTGTTGTATAGCAGCTACAGCATGGGACTGAGAGTCTGCGGGGCTTGGATCAAGCAGGCTGCTTCAAGGGCTGCTGATTGTCCTAGAGAGTAGAGACTCTGGCTGTGCCTGTGGCTGAGAAGGACTACAAAAACGTGCACACAGGAGGAAACTGTAAATAACTGGGGTCTTTGGGAAAGTGATGCCTGGGACGGACCTCAGAGATATAGACTAACTCTGGGTCCAAAGAGAGGCAGAGTGGCCAGCCCAGTGAACCTGAGCTGCTGGCATTTGGGGGAGCTTGCTCCAGTGGCAGAGGGATTTTGCAGCTGGTTGCTCAGCTTGGATTAAAACACACAGGACCTGCACAGGGCTGTCTCCATTCCAGCTACAGACCTTTAAGTGTGCCAAGACTCTGAATCCAAAGGAGTGCACACTTTGGGGTGGGATAAATGGTGGCGGTGCAAATGCCAGATAGATTAGTTCCTTTTATTTCTGTGTACTTTGTTAATTGAGTTTATTCACTTTTAATCTGTTAAACCCTGTATCTTTAAGGTGTTAAGTAAAAGTGTGTTCATTCTAATTTAATCAATTAGATGTATGTTATTTATAATTGTTGTCCTGGAGTTAGATCCAGATTATTGCTGGGATAATTTTATTCCTGGAGGCTCCCAATGCACACCATTAAATGGCAGCCAGGTGAAGGCAAAGCCATTGTATATTCTTTAGAAGCAAGGGACTGCAGCAAGGGGATGGATACAGAATCCCTAAATAAACACCACCACCACTGGGGTACTCAGGATCTCCTTTTATTTTAAAAACATCAGGCGCCCAGGCACCCATGTGAGTGTGACTTGCTCCTCAGTAACCCAGGGAGGAAAAAGGGGGTTACTTATAACATCAGCATTTTTTATTTATATTTCAATAGTGCCCAGTCAGGAATCAGGTCTGCACTTTGTGAGATGCTGCACATAGAGAAAGATAGTTCCTGCCCCCCAAAGACTTTATAGTCTTTAAGCCCTCTTGCCCAATTCTACATCCCGCCATCCACCTTGTACTCAAATGTCCAGAAGGTGGTGGGCTTCGAAGTCGAGTAGGGTAATCAGTCTTGGCTATTGCAGACCAAGCTGGGAAACAAACTCCTTATTTGAGGATTCCTCATAGAATCCACCAAGACACCACATCAGCAGGCCCCTTCTTTAACCCCCTATCTTGAGTGCCTCTGCTGATCTCAATTTTGTAAAGATAACGTAAGAAAACAGTCAAGCTCTCTGGGTATGTCTACACTACAGCGTTAATTTGAGTTAAGTTAATTCAAATTAAGCTAATTCGAATTAACACATCTACACACAAAACCTATTTTGAAATAGCGTTTTGCTATTTTGAAATAGCGCGTCCACATGGAGTAGACCCTGAACCAAAGTTAAGGCTGGCTGGAACCAGTGCTGGCAGGACATCAGGTTAGGACTTAGTGTGTGGGGCTACTGCCTGAGGCTAACTGAGCTCCGTGCTCAAAGGGACCCTACCTCCACCCCGAACAGACAGTTCTCAGGGTTCCCCTCTTGTTGTCTACCTTGATGAGGGACAGCAAAGGAGTCCTGTCTTGGAGTGCCCTGAGTGCCCGCACTCGAGACACCACAGCACTCGGCCACATGGAGCCAGAGCTGCCCCTGGGCATGCCGGTGCATCTCGTGGGGTCGTTGCCATCAGCCCGGCTGCACTTGCTGCAGGCTGCCATCCAGGGGGTCCATCAGGGGTCCCTCAGAGCCACCCTAGTTCTCCCCACCAGGGGCTGGTGCCCCATTCCTCCCTCATGTCCCTCCACTTACCCCTCCCTAGCCCTCCTTCCTGATGTCAAACAAAAGACACATATGTTCAAAAATAGAAACTGGGTGTATTGAACAAAAGTAGGGGGGATGAACCTCTGGGGAGACTGGGAAAAGGAGGTGGGGGAGAGGAAGAGAGAGGGTGGGAGAGGGGAGGGGGAAACCTGGGAGGAGGGAGCTGGAAGGGGGAAGCAAGGGGAAGAAGCGGGAGAGGCAGCTCAGGACCCAGGGTTGGGGGGGTCTCGCCGGACCAACTTGATTTTCATGCAAATCTGTTCCTGGGTTCGCATGTGGCTTTTGATGGCCAGGCTGGCAGCTACCCTGCCATAGACAGCCGCATTCCTCTGTCTAGTGCAGAGATCATGTACATTGGGGGCATCTCCCCCCAAACCTGAATAAGGTCCATGATCTCCACCCTGGACCAGGAAGGCGCTCGCCTTCTCCAGCCCGTCAGGCTCCTGGGAGCTGGCAGACTGCTCCTGGGGAGTGGTGGAGGGCTGGCTGCCAGTGGCTTGCTGGCTCATGTTTTGGGGCCACTGGGTCGGGGCCCTAGTGGCCACTGCTGGCTGTGGGCTGGCAGGCTTGGAGCTAGGACATGCACTGTGGTCAGGGTCTACCCCTTTAATGGCTCTGGGGCTGGGGAAGAAGAGAGTAAGTTTTCCTGGTTGTGCCCAGAGTGGCCACCAGGGCTCCCTGGGAAGGGCTGGAGGCCCCCTATTTTGAATTAAGTGTCTACACAGCACTTAATTCAAAATAGTTATTTTGAATTTGGCATTACTCCTTGTAGAATGAGGTTTACCAACCTCAAATTAAGTGCTCCGCTATTTAGAATTCATTTCGAAATAGCGGTTTGCATGTATAGACACTATTAAAGTTAATTTGAAATAATGGCTGATATTTCGAATTAATTTTGCAGTGTAGACATATCCTCTGAGAACCAGATTCTGAATCATTTAGTGCATCACAGGCTAAAACCAACACTAAGAACTTCACTCGGAAAACAACAGCCCTCACCAAAGACCTGATTTACCACAGATGTGGAGCCATTCACTCCACTACCTCAGTCAGGTGAGAGAAAAGAGGAGATATAAAACTGGGTATCACCAGCATCCTGAAGGCACTGTAGGTACATGTCATTTAACGGATAGTTCTGTGCAACATTTAAAGACCCACGGTTTCAGTGACGTTTAAATGATCAGATGGCTTTTTTGTAGAAGAGATGCACTTCAATGCATTTTGCCAAGACTGTGAGTGTGAAACACTGTATAAAGAGTTAATAGCAGGCTAGCAAATTGATTTTAAAATTAGTTCCTTTATCACTATTGACCTATGAACATAACCATCCGCAAATAATCATTTTATGATCTAGATATGGGAAATGAGCTATAGTTAAGCATGCATGAATGTTTTCATTATAAACTCCTATTTTCATGTTGCATAAGACCCTCGTAGAAAGATTCCTGTAGCATAAAATTTGGTATGTCTGTACACTGTCATGAATTTTTCTTGATTTACTCCCTTTTCTATAATTAATTACATAGAGCTGAGAGGGTTCTATACTTTGTCAAAAATAACATACATGCTACCTCATTATTTATTTACACTGAACAACTACACACTGTCCATTTAATAAGAAAATTTTAGCACTGTCCATAATTTATTTTCCTTTACAAAGAACTAAGCCTGGAAATTCTAAAAAACCTGGGTGAAATACTGAAACCACTGAAATCAATGAAAAAATATCAATTTCAACGGGGTCAGAATTTCATCCTCAAAATGTAGATAATGTAAGGATCATGACAAGAACCAACTTTAAAGCTATAAGTTTAAGGTTTTGGCACCTTCTGTTCTTTAGATTTGTATCATATTCTGAGCACTACATAAAAAGCCAAAGTCATATTTGAAATCTAGTGAACTGAAAAAAAATTATAAGCAGGTGCAGACACTGCACTTCATCCCTTTTTGCCAGCTTTTCGGGCATGAAATCACATTTCTTCCTCTATTTCAAAATATTTTCTCTTCCCTGATATTCTGTGAATTAGCTACAGAAATAATAGAGAAACTACCTATTTAAGAATCTGAAACTGACTACCAGTATACACCGAAGGTTGTCAAATGTGCAAAGTAAATAAAGAGTGAAAGTAAATAATCACTACGTTTCTCCTCTAATATATCTCATTCAGTTACAGAAATCTTACCCTTTAATAACAACAGTAGGCACAATACTTTTAGGTAGAAGTGTGATGTTTAAGTTTTCAGTGTCCATTTAAATATATCTTTCTGCCAATATATTATTAAAATATTAGTGAAATCTAGAGTGTGAGTAGTAGTGAGGGCCAAGAGACCATTCAGTAATTATTTTATATTCAAATAAAAAATGTTTTAGCAATTCACAAAATAAAAACAAATAAAGAACAAAATGAATACATATTTTCCATACTTAATCAAATGGGTCTGGAAGAAAAAAAGCCTTTGGGAGCAACATTAAAAATGTAAAAATAATAAATTCTAATGCTGCTTCTTGGATAGAGTAGATATTTGTATTTCCCCTTTCTAAATCTGTGACTAACATGCCTTTGAGAGACAAAATGGGTTAGTCTCTAAGATGTCACAGGGTTGCGCATTGTTTTTACAACTTCTGTTGGTAACAGAAACATGGTTTTAAGTTACTCAGAGCTTTTCTGTAGGTTAGGAAAGATACTAGAATAAATTGCCTAAAGAGATTGTGGCATCTCCATTAATGGAGATTTTTAAGAGCAGGTTAGACAAACACTTGTCAGGTTGGCCAGGATCAGTGTTTCTCAACCTTTTTTTATAAAGTACCCCATTTAAAAAAATTATAAGTGCCCCCAGTACCTACAGTTTTCAGACACAATTTTTTTTCCTACCATTGCAACACATTTGTTTAAACAACCTAGTCATAGCCGGACGGGCAATGAAATTTTTGGGTGTAAAAAGTAAAAAAATAATAAAGCACTGTAAAACTTAAAACAAAAATTCAGTTTTCTCCAAATTTCAGTTGTGTTGACGTACCCCCCAGACTTCTCTCAAGTACCCCTAAGGGTACTCGTACCACTGGTTGAGAAACACAGCTCTAGATGGTTGCTGGTCCTGCCATGAGTGCAGGGGGCTGGGCTTGATGACCTCTTGAGATTCCCTCAAGTTCTATGATTCTATCTACTATATTGTGATGGGGCATCTGCCTCACACTGGACCTTAAAGGTGTTAAAACCCAGCCCACAAGAGGGCTGGAGTGATGGAGCTGTGGAACCAGCATCTGAAGCAGGGTATGTCTACACTACCCTCCTAGTTCGAACTAGGAGGGTAATGTATGCATACCGCACTTGCTAATGAAGCCCGGGATTTGAATTTCCCGGGCTTCATTAGCATAAGCGGGGAGCCGCCATTTTTAAATCCCCGCTGCTTCGAACCCCGTGTAGCGCGGCTACACGGGGCTCGAACTAGGTAGTTCGGACTAGGGTGCCTATTCCGAACTACCGGTACACCTCGTTTCACAAGGAGTACCGGTAGTTCGGAATAGGACCCTAGTCCGAACTACCTAGTTCGAGCCCCGTGTAGCCGCGCTACACGGGGTTCGAAGCAGCGGGGATTTAAAAATGGCGGCTCCCCGCTTATGCTAATGAAGCCCGGGAAATTCAAATCCCGGGCTTCATTAGCAAGTGCGGTATGCATACATTACCCCGCTAGTTCGAACTAGCGGGGTAGTGTAGACATACCCGCAGGTATTAGCCAATTGGGGCTTAGCTGAGGGAAGTATAGGTAAAGGTTCTTGGAGGGAAGGATAGACTTGGATTTACTCTTGCTCCAGCTGGGCAGTAGGAGGGACCTAGCTAGAGGCTTCCTGACTTAGAGCAGGTCTTGGGAAAGGCAGGTAGAGCTGGGGAAGCTCTGGCCAGGCAAGCTCCTAGGCTGCAGGGCCTGAAGCAAGGCCTTAGGCTATTAGGGCTGCAGAGGGGCAGTCAGGGTAGGCAAATGCAGCTGGTTCACACCCCCTCCCCAATGATGAGTGGCCATTTCAGACTGCAGTTTGCTCTCTGGCCCTATAGCCTTAGTAAAAGAAGACACTATTCTACAAATGCTCACCCTAAACAGAGGGTGAGAGAGTAAACAACACATGACAGACGTGTAGTCACATCACACAGCACTCAAATACTATAGTGATTAGTGTGGTATAAGAATCTTTAGCAAACAGAAGACAACAATAATAGAGGGGAGAATATTTTGAGATATTCAGTTTAAATATTGTCCATTAATACTGTATACTAATCCTTTATAATTTTTTAAATACTACAAAAATGTTTTAAAATATTTTAGATTACAATCACTTTACCATTATGCAAAACTCTAATGTCTGAATTAAGGGACACATAATAATTTCAGTATATCTTATTGTATCAGTTTCTCTTTTCACCATTGAAAATAGCATAAAGAGGAGTTTTACATGAATAAGCATTTAATTTTGATGAGATAGACATATAAAGTCTTTAATATGCTTTTTTAAAAAAACAGCAGGTTGGAACTCAAATGTAATGAACATAACATTATAATGGGCAGAACAATGTTCATAAAAATGCACTTATTTTACATTTATTAATATGTAACAGAAATGTAAAATATATAAGTAACAGAAGCATGCTTGATGTCAGAACTTTCAGTGATTATGTTTACTGATATCCAATTCATTTCTTGCAGAATTCCTTGTTAAATCCTAATGAAATTCCTGAGAAATGCTGAGCACAGACAACTCCTATTGATTTCAACGGAGTCACAAGCAATAGGTCCTTTTCATTATCAGCATCTTACAGTCTGGTTTTCATAAATGCTAAACCAACTTCAGCTGAATTCAATGGCAGCTACAGGTAGGGACGTTAAATTGTAGGTAACTGACTAATCAAAGAGTCAATGCATTTTGCATTGACTGTTCGACTAGTCGATAGGGTGTCTCCACCTTTGCAGTGTAGAAACAGGCCTAGGGCTGTTGCTACATTTTTAAGGTGAAAACGCCATGTGGAGCTTGTGGTTAGCTGGGAGCTCCATGTGGCGCTGCCACTTCAAAATGCTGGGAGGAGCCTGATGCTGAGCTCACACAGCGATGTTTCAAAGCAGCAGTGCTGCATAGAGCCTGGGGGTCTGGCCCCAGGCTCCACGCGGCGCTGCCACTTTGAAGTACTCCCTCCTTTCCCCCCTGCTTGCTGCCTCTTTTGGATAGAGGCAACAAAAGGGGGGGAGGGAGCGACTAGTCGACAAGCTTGTTAACTATCCGATAAGCATTTATTTATCGGATAGTCGACTAGTCCTTCACATCCCTAGCTACAGGTGCTCAGCACATCTGCAACAACAGGCACTCATGTACTAGTAAGAACTTATCACACTTACTGCATTTGATTTTTGAGTTAATTTACATATCCACAGAACTTCCCACTTTCCTCAGATAAGATTTATACTTTTTTTTTTAAATCAACTGATCAATATACCATTGACTTACTGAAGTCAGGATGTGCAAAATCTGGAATGTCTATTGAAATGTGTGTGTGTAAAGCTTTTTTTCTGGTTTCATTTACTTTGATTCTACAGTGAATAACAATAAGCATTTATTTTGTCCTGAAAAACAATAGTGTTCTTTTCCAGGCAAAAATTCCTAATGCTAAAAAAGCAGTGCTGAAGTTAGGAGTTTGAGCACTCAGAATTTGGGACATTCAGTTAAGGTGAAAAGCAAGACCTCTATAATATTAATATATATTATTTTATTTACTTTAATAAATGAGCAAACTGGAATTTGTATTCAACCTCACACATTAGTTTGCAGTACATACAGTATACATATATGACTTTTAGTTGTTCATAAGATCTATAAACAAGCCAAGTTTGAAGGAACTTAATTGAATAATTTTAAGGTATTAACACTGACATTTTCAAACTTTTTCCATAATTTTTCTTAATTCAAATTTAAGAGTCATGATAGTGTAGGGACGTTTGAGGCACACCAGAGTTCATCCTACCCTGTATATTTCAGATGCCTGAGTGCTCAGGACACCTTGGCGTTGAGCCAAACCTATCCAGGTTTGAAAATGCGACTATGAGTGTGTATGTGTCGTGGGGGTGGCGGAGACTGAATTCTCATTTATGCTAAGTGTAAATGCAATTTATACCACTGATCTAAAGAACCTATTCTGTAGCTAGCGGTTATTACATCTGACAGCACCACACCTTAAGGAGATGGAGCATTATCTGGCTTGCTGGGGGACAAGGTATGGAGCTTTAAGGCTGTGTGTGTGTATGTGTGTGTGTGTGTGTGTGGGCGCGTGCGCGTGAGAGAGAGAGAGAGAGAATTTTTCTCTCATCACCAGATTGGCCAAGATGTAGTGGAGGGTTTTTCACCTTCCTGACGGTGCGTGTGGGGGGGTATTTTTTGCATTGAACAAGGAAGGGAGTTAGGCTGTGTGTTGCAACTCATTATATAAACATGGGCAGATAGATGTCCAGTGCAGATGCTCCACAGGGAAGGGACTCAGTGACTAGATAAATCCCTCAGTAAAGGATTTAAAGGAAGTGTTTATTAAGGCAGATCGGAGGGTCAGAGAAAGGTTTCATGGACCTATGACTGACATGACCAGAAGCCAACCACCCTTCCTTTATAGCTCACCTTAGCCTCATTCGAGGCAGGGGAGATAGTAAGGTCCCAACCACAGGCTGGCTGGGGACCAGGACGGAAAAAAGTTGGGGCTGGCAAAAGCCTCTGGGTAGATATGAAATGATCATGAGGTACTGTAGGGGTTCTCCCCCTGTGCGGAGGGGCTTACGTCCGCCCCCCTCAGTTCTCCGATTATAGGCGCCTTGAAACGGCCGATTCCGATCGGTTTGGTTAGGCGGTTGGGGGAAGGGGGTCCGGGCCTGCCCTCGCTCCGGACCCCAGCCCAGGGCCCTAAGGTCGGGGAAAAGGCTCCCCCACCTAGCAGGGGGGGTCGAGACCCCTAAACTCCCCTGCCCTCAGGGTCCACGTCCCTGCCCTGGGCTGCTTCTTCCCCCAGGTCCCATAGGCTCACCTGGGCTCTTTCTCTGATCCGGCCCAGGGCCTCCAATAGTCCCGTCCACTCGCCGGCTCGCGGGGGGGGTGCGTCTCCTCGGCGTTCCCCCCGATAGCTGGTCCACTGCGACCTTTTGAACTGCCCGCCGGTCGCAGGCAGATTACGTCGCCCCCCTCGTCGGCCTCTGGCCCCTCCCAGGGCCGTCCTATCCGTGACGTCTTTGCTACGTCAGCTCGGCCCCGCCCCCTCTCTGCACTGCCTGCCGGCCCCGGCTCGTTACCCGGCCGGTGCGCCGGCACCCCCGTCCCTGCACTGCCTGCCGGCCCCAGCTCGTTACCCGGCCGGTCTGCCGGCCCCCCCGTTCGGGGACGGCGGGCGGCGATCCACTCCCCTCCGGGGGGGTAGTCTTTCCCCCGCGGTCGCGGCGTCCCGGCGGTTTCCGGGAGGGGCGGGGCTACCCCGCCACAGGTACATTTTTAATTAGCTGTGTAGACCCAGAGATCTAATAATAATCTGAGAGGTTTGCCTGTTTTGGTTGGACATAACTTTGATGGCTTCAGTGTTTGACATAATTTTAAATTAAAGATTAATTTGTAGACGGTCCAGGAGAATCCTGGAGGGTTGGCATACCCTATGACCTGATCAAACCACATCCAGTGCCTTGAATGACTGGACAACTGTCCTGAGCAGTTCCGAGTGGGACCTGCAACACTCACCTCCACAACAAGGAACCAGTGACCTCTGGACCGTAAAATATGAGCTGCTTCAGCATAAGCTGAAGAGTTGAGGCTTTTTAATTAGGGACTGCAGTACAGGTTGGCTCTCCCTGGTCTGGCACCCTAAGGACCTGAGCATTACCAGATGGGGGAATTTGCCAGAGAAGGGGAGGGGCCCTGACACCAGCCCTTCAGCCCACTTCAGTCCCTCCTCACTGCTGCCTCCTTCAGCCTGCTTCCTGACCAGCTCCAGCACCGGTGCCCACTGGGCAGCACGCAGCCCTGGCCCTGCTTCCAGGCAGCAGGCAGCCCCCATCACACTGCAGCCATTGTCCAGACTGCTGCTACGCCACTCAGGATACTGCAGCCCTGTCGCCAACAGGGCTGATGCAGCCCCAGCCAGATTTCCCCTCTGGGGCTGACATGGTCCTGGCCTTGCTGCTGGGCAGCAGGCAGTCTTGATAGCACTCCACTGTCTCCTGGCTGCTTCAACATTGCCACTGCCCTGGTTGCTGCGGCCCCGCTGCTATCAGACTCGTTGGGATCCTAGCTGCTGGCCCTCCTGCTCCAGGGCTCTCTCATCCAGGAACATCTGTAGTCATGTTGGATCACAGATGTTCCTGGACCAGAGAGTCCCAGTTTAGGTAAGTGCTACCTTATGCACTGTGGATCAGCACAGGGCGCGATCTGTAACCCGCACTCCTAGGAAACACTGGTACAGTCAGCTACTTGGTAAGGAGTAAGTAAACCTGACTGCTGTCCAGAATCATGAATGTTTCTGCTTAGCTTGTAATTTGTTGTCTTCAATCTCAAAAGAAGGCGGTATATACTCTTCAGTAGACTGATTGTGAATATGTTTTCACACACATCAGATAAAAAATGTGGTATGGTTACCCAGACGAAATATTTATATGTTTACAGTTTGCATAGAACCTAGTCCTTAAAAGAACCAGTCTTCATAATTTAATCAGTTTTTTAATACAATATGCAAATCAAGTTTTCATTATGCCCAAATCAAGAACTCATGATGATTGACTACAGAGATTTCAGTAACTCATTTTTGTCAAGGAGTCTAATTTTACACACCAGATGAATCACATAAAAACAAATAAATAAAAAAAGAGAAAA
This sequence comes from Pelodiscus sinensis, assembly GCF_049634645.1. Lineage (NCBI taxonomy): Eukaryota > Metazoa > Chordata > Testudines > Trionychidae > Pelodiscus > Pelodiscus sinensis. The sequence continues at coordinate 214,091,604 of NC_134711.1, forward strand.
ACCAGTATCTACTCCCCAATTCTGCAAATTTTATTTCAGGACTAATGCACCATTTCACAGGAAATCTTAAACTTACATGTGCAATCAAAAAGCAAATAGAACTAAACAAACCACAACTCTCTTTCTTATGTTTTTGAAATGTATTAAACATCTGGTGAAGAAGGCAGTCCTGTCCAACGAGAGACATGTAATCTGCTCATTGTTAGGTCCAAGCATTTATAAACACCAGCAACTGGCATTGGAAATGGTTAATATTTTAAATCATATTCATTTTCAAAAGCACTGTAATTATCATTAGTTCAGGGATCATTATGTTTGTCCTTTTTTTTTCTACTAGGAAAATAACAAATGTTTGGTTTAGAGAAACATACAATACTTTTAAATGTGAATTTGAATTCTGTATAGTAACAGTAGTTCAAAGTAATGTGGTTGACTAGGCAAAGTCATTTTGTATACATTACATTTCAGGAAAGTTCAAGAAATGAAATGTATGAAATAGATTTTTTTATTAATGTGCTTGCAAAAGGACAATTTTAAATGTGTAGGATTTCAACTTCAAACATTATTCATTTTATTGAATAGCTAGCCAATTAACCCATCATAAGACGGGATTTTCAGGTCTCTCCTCCACGTCGGTCTTCTCTCCTGAGCCTCCAGTCTCTCGTTCCGTCTCTGTCTCAGTCTCCATCTCCCTCTCTCTCTCTCTTCCTCCTACTGCCTCCCCCCCTCTCTAAGTTCTCCTCCCCCTCTTGCCTCTCACTCGGGGGACCGCAGAGTCCAAATGGCCTTTTGGGCTCCAAGCTCCCCATGCTGCATGGGGAGCGCGGAGCCCAAACGGCCGCTTGTGCCACTTGCTCCCACGCGGTGGCCCAGCTGAGCGGTGCAGAAGTCAGCCGAGCGCCATGGTGGAAGGCAAAGGGGGGCAGGGCGGTGACATTCATAGCCAGGGGGCAGGACCTGGAGCCGCTGTCATGCCTCACATCACTGCCCGGCCCTCTCCCCTCCTGCCGTGGCGCTTGGCTGACTTCTGCGCCGCTCAGCCAGGCTGCCACATGGGAGCAAGCGGCCGTTTGGGCCCCGCACTCCCCATGCAGCATGGGCTGCTCGGAGGGAACATCCAGCATTTCAGAAACAGCACTGCCCAGAGGGAACAGCCAGCATTTCAGGCAACAGCGCCCCCAAGAGGGAACAGCCAGCATTTCGACGTTACAGACTCTCAGACGCTGGGCTACTATATTTATGATATGATTACCATACATAGTACATTTGAATAAAAAAACTTGTAAAGCTTCCATTATTCTTTCTGTAAATAACTTGAATTATTTTGTGATTTGTAACAGTAAAAATTGTCTTTGTACTAAAATGACAGTTGAATAGGCAACTCTATTTTAATTTTGTTAGCAAATATTTTTATGAACTCTAATCATAACAATCATGATGTTTTTCCAATGAAAACCAAAAATAATTATTTAAACTTTTCACTCAGCATATTCCAGTGTAAAAAGTAGTGCATTCAACTAATTTATGTGGCAGGATTGCTTATGCAAAATTTGGTATCTGTAGGTAATTGCGAAGTATGCACAAACAAATACACAAACAAACTCTTCAAAATATTCAACAGTTAGAAACCAGAACAGCCTGTAAAACTTCAGCCAGAACAAAAAATAGTCTCTGTCGTTTGGTTTCTGTCCTACCACACTTCTAGTAGGCTTCCACCAATCTGGACAACTCATCAGAAAGAGAAATACATCCTCGCAGTAAAGAAAGGCATTGTAGTAACACTGGTAGAAAATGTAATCAGGCACCTCTAAAGTCTAAACCACAAATCAGCTAAGACTTCCTGTTGACAAGTATAGCTTAAACCACCATTAAGAGAGAGAAGCCCCACAATTTAATCCCGTATACCGTATATGACCTCTCCCCACTATACCACAGTCACAGAAGACCTAGTCTTGTTCCCATATCCTTTTCTAACATATAAAAAATATTGTTGCAAGAAACAGTGAGGTATCAGTGTTCCAAATGCCAGCAGTACATTTCATTCACTTCATATGATAACAGTAATGTCTCCCAATCCTTCCTCTGTTTTCCGGCCCCTGCCCCGAAGTCCTGTTCCATGCCTGGCTGCATAGCAGCATCTGGATGGGAGGTGACTGGCTGGTGAGAACAGGAAAAAAATGTGAGGTCCAGACAATCATTATCACCTCTTCCACCACACTTCCTCAGTGTGTCAAATAAGTCTACCGTTAAGGAGTTCTCCCTGACTCTGGCTGCTGCTGAATATTTAGATAGTGATGGGGCAAAGGTTACTTCTATCCCCACTTACAATTAGCCACAGATTGCACTCCATCTTTTTCAGCAGATATCACACCTCTCCTTGTATTCTGCCTGCCATGGAAATGATCTGAGATTCTGCAGAGATAACTTCTATTCTCACAAGAACAGCAATCCCCAAACACAGGGAAATCAAAGCAAGACACGCTGATAGATAATAACCATGAACAAGCTAAGTCAGCAACAGTGTGAACAAAACATTCTAACACTTAAAATGACAGATATATCACAGTAGGGATGTTAAATAGTGGTTAGGAAGCTAATAGAGTAGTTGATAGAATTTTCATCGACTTCTCGATTAGTCAATAAGGAGGTTTGCTGCAGCTCTGCTTTTTAAATGTAGTAAGAGCCAGCAGGTCCAATTTACATTTAATTTTACTACATTTAAAAAGCAGAACTGGAGCGTTTGGGACCAGGCGGGAGTCTGGACTGCTCATGCCATTTTCCCCGCTGTGCCTCTGCCTCCCCCACCCGCTGTGGAGACTGTGCTGGGGGGAACCAGCTTTTAAGCCGGCTCCCCTCCAGCAGTGGCTCCTGCTTCCCACCCTTGCTGCCTCTGATATAGAGACAGCAAGGGGGGAAGGAACTAGTCGAGTCAAGCCTAGGCTTATTGGGTAATTAACTAGTTGCTTACATCCCTATATCACAGCAGGCTTTGAGAAACAGAAAAATAATAGGAACAGGAAGCAACAAACAAGAAGGCAACACACCCTAGTTCTAACACCCCACCACAACTATGCTCCACACATACTGTCAGACTCCAGGGTAAAGCTTTTGACAGAAGGAAAGGTGACTCTCAGCAGCAAGGTCAAACTGTGGTATTCACTACAGGACGAGATAAGTTGGGATTGGTCCTGCCTTGGGCAGGGGACTGGACTTGGTAACCTCCTGAGGTCTCTTCCAGCTCTATGATGAGAATGAACACAACTTTCACAGACTTTAAAAAGGGAGGAGGAAAAAGATCATGGCAAAAGGCAAAGAGGAAGACCAAACAGAAGGAATAGTATGAGAGAGTGAGAGAGAGAGTGAGAAGAGGATTAGAAAAAACCTGACCATCTCAGGAAGAAAAAGATACACGCTGTTATAGTGGAGACACGCAAATGTTACTAGGCAAAGCTGAATTAAGACTAGCATATGGCCCTAATTAGGGAGAGCAGCCTGCTACCTGCATTGGCAGCTGATAGAGTAGGCTCAAATACTCGTAACTTATGTTTTTCATGGTGGAGGGCCTGGGTTTATTCACCACTGGTGACCATGCTATCAGTATGCAAATAGCCATAATCAAAATTCATACACTTCAGGACACTGAAAGCCCTTCCCAACCAAATCTTTTAATAAAGCTACCAATATCTATCATGAACTTCAAACACAGTCATTTTTCAGCTCTTTGCAAAATTAACCTTAGTTGGGCTTTACTGGTGATTTATTCTAGGACCTCACTAAAAAAAATTAAGTTTTGGAATTATAAAACTTAGTTTCTTTGATCCTTGCAGTCTCAGAGCTCTCCTGAGAATTGGCCTGTATTCATCTCTCACAGCAGTCAGAACTCTGCATTTTGCATTCCGTTACAGCCAAATGAATCCCTTCTTAGACTAAAATTGAGTGGCTTGATCTATTCGGCTACATATGAGCAAAAAGCTCTACTTGAGGTGCTCACCTTCCTTTGCTTTTCTGTACTACTTTCCTTTCTGCTCCTTCTGGCAAATCTACCATGCCAGTGTAATCTTCACGAGACATTAAAGCTGTGCTAGCCATGCTGGAAGTATTTAATTTACTTTCTAAATCACAATACAAATTTTTTTTCCTGGAGTTTGGGAAAGGAGGGGAAATGGGTGCGGCAGTTTGAACAATTAATCCCTCCTGTCAATGGAAGCGTGTGCTATAACGTTTTGATCAAGCTCCTGCAGTTTCAACATAGGGCATATTGGGATTCAGAGCAGGCAACTCTATGCAGCAAAATTAGCTATTCATCTCCATTCTTCTGTATATAAATGAGCAAACAAGATACTGTATAGGCAAAGTGTCTGTCTATATAGTCTGTTTAATAATTCTGAATGCAGACCTCTCCAGAGCACAGATGCCCAGAATTAATGATAAATCTATCTCTAGCACTGAGTTATCACCAGTGATAAGTGTTAATCTGGACAACAAAATCTTCCACAAAAACTGGAAAGACAAAGCAATAAAATGATTGCCATTTCCTTGGAAAGATAAAAATGATTTTTTTCCCAATAGGCCAGGTTAGGCATAAATCACTGTTTACTGATCAGAAGAAACTACAGGTTAAACATCTCTTATCCAGAATTCTCTGGTCCAGAAACATCTGTCATCCGGAATTATTTTAGTATGCCGGATGTTCACTTTTCATGTGTGTGGCCTAATTTCCCACGGTCCCATAAAGTTTGTTTACAGCCACCAGGCTTTCAGTGTTCTGTGCTGTTATTTAGCTCTAATTCCCCCTCCTCCCCCCCCCCCCCCCCACATGTCCTCTAACAGCCCAGTAAGCAGTGGAAGTGTTGGCAACACTGTTAGACAATATTGACCTTCTGTAGTCTGGAAAATTCTCTCGTTTGGAACTGGTCAGGTCCCAAGGATGCAGGAGTATTGAGGTATCTGTACAACCTGTACAAAGCAGATAGGGCTGGATTAGGTGCCTTTATGCATACTTGGATCCCTTAATAAAATTATATTCTAGCTCTCGGTTGTACACTGCCTAGCACAATGGGATGCTGGCACCAAGACTAGGGTCTGAGGCTCTATGGTAATACAAATAAATAAGTAAGTCATGCTTATTGCCTTTCTGGTTTTGCACCTTCCAGAGAGGCACCAAACAAAACACCTGGGGTCTGTCACATAAGGTCCCTTCTCCAGCTGTTAGTTTATTAAGAAGCACTATGTGATTTACGTTTGTGACGATCAGGCTAAAGAAGTGCATCTTGAACCTGGAACAGATAATGGTGAAGTCTGAGGTGGCCCATGAGAAAGTTCCATCTACTTCACAAACAAGATTTATTCTTGCAGTAGACAGTTCCCTCATGAACTTGGGACTTGTTCCCAAAGCATAAAGTCATCATTTAAGTAACCTGAGCCCAGATCTTTAGCAATGTTGAAGATAAAGACTTTTTTATTTGATGTGATATTCTATAGGGAGCCTGTATAATAAATAGAAATCACGTCTATGTTAGCACATCATCAGGCGAGGTTACTGCGCAGTGGCCTTCTATATCAGTTGAATATACTAGCAGGTTATGCAGCTGTAGTCTCATCGAGAAGTAATGGAGATGTGTATTTCTGAGGCCAGGTTGGGATCCAGCCTCCTAGCCATACGGATGTGAGAGAATGCATGTGGATACTTCTATGTGAAAGTTTACCATCCACAAGGACTTCTGGAGAACTTTACTGCTGACTCTCTTGACTAAATGTAAGTCCATATCTTTGACCAGTGAAAACTACACTGTAGCTGCTGAGTCCTAGAAAAGTTTTCTTCTGACAAGAATAACATTCTCTGTGCTGCATTTTAGCCTCTAAATCCTCAGCTATTTAAATGTTAATTTCAGTAGAAAACACTACACTGCAAAAACTTCTCTCCCTGAGGAGAGGATGAGAGAACAAACACATGACAGATGTTAGTCATGTTTCTTGAGGACTACTGGAAGTCACTCAGATACTATGGGCTTGACTGGTATAATAACCTACCTGCTATAACAAATACATCACTATAACAAACTTGGCAGAAGCTGTGGTTAGCGTAAAGGTCTAACACATATTTACTGAAATGTTCCTCCTAAGCTAAGTAGTCAAGGTGTTACTTTTTGAGATCAAGATAAGAAATCCAGATACACTTCCAGTATGAGTAACATACTGATTAGTATGTATTTGTATCTTCAAATGGGCAGGATAAACTTTTTAGATGTTTATGGTCATGTCACCCTGATGTTATATATTTGGCTAGTATATTAAAAATCATGATATATCAGATATGGAAAGTTTATGGAAATTTTAGTGTTTCAAATACCCTTAGCTCTTGACTTCCAAAGTTGTAGTTAGACTAAGCATACAGACTAGTAAGTCATATACATTGTATAAAACCCCGTAACTATAGAGGAGAAAAATAAAACTCTCTAAATGTTTACCTGCCTGACAGCAGCAGTCTGTGAATTTATAGATTCTCTTTAATGCAGCTAGTTAGGACCTACAATGCACTTTAGATAAATAACAGTTAATGATTGCTATTTCCTTTACTTCTGTGCAAATGGTCTACTGATTTGCTCGTGCTTACCAAAGGCAGCGACTAATTAAACACTGGAGGGAAAATATAGATCTAATACAATTTGCTTTCATTCTGGGTACTTCTAACTTAAGAAATTCTGAAAGAATAATACATGATATCAATAGGTTGCCAATTGAGACACAGAGGCACGGAAATGAAGGTTCAGAATAAGCCCAATTCACTGACAGTGTCTACCTCTGTAACTGAGGTAACAAATATTTCTTATAAGTATATGAACCCTTCTCAGCCCAGTTGTTGGTACCCACTGAAGTCTGTCACTGAACAATCACAGCAGGTGAGCTGCTATGCTGTATGTAACAAATGAATGCAAGAAGTACAGCTCAATCGGGTTGCTGACAGTGTAGTATAAATATATTTTGTAAGCTTCAGTGACACCATAGGATATGAAGTGTCTTTTCAGTATTCTAAGTGTGTTTACGTGTTCTTAATCAAGTCCTGACAGGACATGTATAAAATGGGATCTTATCAAGGTAAGAATCCTCTATTTCCCAAGCTGACTAGTAATAAAAGTGAATATTCATATATGGTGGAAAAGTGGAATTTTACTACGCAAAAAATACTTTTTATTTTTAATTCACCAGATACTTCTGAAGTCAATTTTCTACCATATGAGATTAAAAACAATCTGGGGCTTGGAATATATAGTGTAAGAGCATACTAACACAATGAGGATTTGTGAAACTTATCTTAGAAACTTGGGGGACTTAAATTTATGATGATCTTGCAATTATTCTGTACACAGAACTTTCAGTGAAACCAGTGGCAATGCCACATGCAGAACATGCAGTTACAGGACATGACACTATAACTATATAATATAGAAACCACCATTTCCTAGTATTTAATAATGCAGCCATTTAACTGCAAACATGAACATTCACAATGACAACTTTCCTGGGCAAAATCCAAAGACTATGTAATTAAAATAGCAATATTTTTCAAACTGAATTTAGAAATTACTCTCTAATTTGTAGGTAACATTGACAATTTTTCCTATAGCTTTTCTACAGGTTGAACCTCTCGTCTGGCACTTTCAGGACCTGACCAGTGCCAAATGAGAGAATTTACCAGACCATGGGAGGCCAATATTGTCTAGCAGAATTACCAACAGTTCCACTGCCTACTGGGATCTGAGAAGGCATTTAGGGATAAGTTAGAGCTAAATAACAGCACAGAACACTGAAAGCCAGGACTGGTGGCTGTAAACACACTTTATGAGACCACGGGAAACGTGGCTTCACCCATGATAAGTGGACATCTGTCTAACTAAATTCATGCCAAACCATGGATGTTGCCAGACCAGATCTGTGTAATCTTAATGATTCCAGACATCTCAAATGTGTACATCAGGTGTCTTACAAGATAAACACTTACTTTCATTATGTAATAAGATAAGCCCTATCTCATTCACCACTTAAGTTAGATACACATTTGTTTATAGCACTTTATGACCTTCATATTATGTTCGTCTATATAATTTGTATACCCAGAGAGCAGTCTGTGTGTATTCAGACAGCAATTTTCAAACAGTGACAGCATAGTCACATGAAAACCAGTTTTCATCAGAAAAAGGACTTTTTCAGTGACAGATTTTTTTCTTGCATATTACAACTTTCCATCCCCAGCTTTTTCAGCACTAACTCTGGTTTAAAAAACAAACACTTTAAAAATACACTATGGGGAAAATATATTTGTTTTCACAATAATCAGTCTCACAAAAAGCAAATAGTTGAGTCACGTTTGCTCCAACACTGAAAAAAAAAACGGTTTGGAATTTGGCAGAGAAAAAGTTCAGAAAATTTCAGTGTGAAATTTGAATGTTTTGCAGAGTTATGACTAACTGAAATGGAGTTCAACACGAAAACAGCCATGCAATTTTAAATACAGGGGCCTTTGCCAGTCCTTCTATATCCACCTTTGGCAGAGGGGCAGCTGAGAATTATGGCATCAAGTAAATCCACTTTCAAACATATTAGTTTTTAAACCTGTTTAAAAATGCTTCTCAACTATGGGCTTAAAATTTATGAAACCTTTATTTAGTCAAAACTCCATTTCAGCTTATATTTTGAATTAGACATAAAATTGCAAGCAATTCCACATAGGAAGAAATTTGAAAATCCTTAACTGTAGCTCAGTAAAAAGGTCACTAAAAAAACACGTGTTGCTAGGTAATAATCTATTATAATTTTGTTTGGATAATTTCAGACTGATGTCTTGCCTTCATTCTAAAAGTAGTTTTTGTTTCTTTTTTTTGCATGGAAAAATATTAACTCCAACTCCAAAAGATACCTTTTATCAGATGAGCTTCAATACCAACTCAGAAGATACAAAAAATACACGTTTCAAATGTAAGCATCCTGCCTTATTTTATCAAGATTAACGATTATTTTAATTGCTGGATGATTTATGCAGTCTATTAAGCATCTAGTATAACTGAAACTTACGTACACTTGCAAGAGATTTTCATGTGATATGTAGAAAATGAGGCAGTGATCTCGCGAATACTTACACATGCTTCCAGTATAAATAGCATAAAAGCACCCCATCAAATTACTAGGATTATTAATGTGCTTATAGCTAAGCATGTGCATAAATGTTCCCAACTTTGGACTCTAATGTGATACTGAAAGGATTTCTGCTCACATTAGCAAACTTACAAATATAACTGCTTTATTAGAGGAATAAGAAGAGGAAGGCCAGTGAAAACTTCACAAAGCCAAGAACAGGTTTTGTCTATTATTTCTAATTAAAAAGCAAAATTAAAGTGTAACATCTATAGTTATGGGTCACAGCTACAGTTTTGAACCTTAATCTATAATTACTCAGATACAATTAAGAGAACAGATTGTGAAAGCTGAAGTGGTTGGTCAAATGATGAAAGTACGGAGGAGAAGAAAAGAGAAAAAATCAATTGCTAGGGGTCATTAAACAACTGCGGTGGTACAGCTCATATGGAAAGCAGTAAAATATCATAACAAACGCTCTCCTGCCAGATTTGCCACTGGTATAAATCAGTGTAGCGTCACTGAAGTCAATGAAGCCAGGGGGAGTTACACCACCAGTAAATCTACACCTTTATTTGTTAAATGCCAGTGCATGTCATTCATTCTTAATAAAGCTATTTCTACAATGTGAATTCAAGATCACATGACCATAGGCCATACAAGAGAGTTAAAAGTTTTCTTGTATTAATTTTTAGCTTTTATTTACCAACTGCTCTGGCATGAACTATTAAATAATGAATAACATATCTGAAGGAGATATGTAGTCGCAGTAACTTAGTACATAAAAGACTAGCATAAGGTGCATGCTTCAAAACCAATAAAGTTCATGTTGGGGAAACGTTGGATTTACGTAGAGGGAATATACAGAAGCCTGTTGGTGAGCATTTCAGCCTAACCACAGTCTGACATACCTGCAAGTATCTGTCTTGTCACAAACCAGCTCTACAAGCCAAATACACAGAGAAACCATGTAATCCCAGTTCATCCACAAATTCAATTCACATGCTAATGGACTCAATCGTGATATAGTGATAGAAATGTAGCCGTGTTAGTCTGGGGTAGTTGAAGCAAAATGCAGGACAATGTAGCACTTTAAAGACTAACAAGATGGTTTATTAGATGATGAGCTTTCGTGGGCCAGACCCACTTCCTCAGATCAAATAGTAGAAGAAAGTAGTCACAACCATATATACCAAAGGATACAATTAAAAAAATGAACAAATATGAAAAGGACAAATCACATTGCAGAACAGAAGGGGGATGCGGGGGGGGGGGGGAGTGGGAAGGGGGAGGAAGGAAGGTAAGTGTCTGTGAATTGCTGATATTAAAGGTAGGGAGAGTGGGATGTTTGTGAGTAATGGTATTACAGGTGATAATTGGGGAAACTGTCTTGGTAATGGGTGAGAAAGTTCAAAGACTTGTTAAGTCCCTGCTGGCAAGTGTCGAATTTTAACATGAATGACAGTTCAGAGGATTCCCTTTCAAGTGCAGATGTAAAAGGTCTTTGTAGCAGAATGCAGGTGGCTAAGTCATTTAGAGAGTGTCCTTTCTGGTTAAAGTGGCAAGAAACTGTCGTGATATGGGCTAGTGGGGACTCTACCTACTTAATAACCACTGAAGGTGCTAACAGCTCCATGAGTGGTATCCTTCCTGTTTTAGGAATCTACCCATTGACTTTGATTTTTATCAGCTTAGGTTTAAGTACCCATTCTCCAGATACTTAATGATGCTCTGTCTCCCACCTCCCTCCCTTTTTCTTTCTCTCCCAGCTCCCCTTCCCCTCTCCTATTATTTCAAGTTTTCAAACCCCCTGCTCATAACTCCGGTCATCTGAAGAAGTGGGCTGTGCCCACGAAAGCTCATGATCCCATCTACATGTTTCGTTAGTCTATAAAGTGCTACCAGACCATTTGTTGTTTTTTCTGGGATCATCTAGTTTATTAACACTTCCTTGCAGGGAGACTGGAGTACACAGGCATTCTGGAAGAACATTTTGTGGTGGAATCTGAAGAAAAGAGTGGAGAAATTGTTCACATAGAACACTATAAGGGAAGCACAGGAAAAAGAGAGAACATAAAAGGGGTGAAATGGTTGTGCCTTTGGCAGGATGAAGGGGATCTACTGAAAGCAAGAAGAAATAAAAGCAGAGAGATAAACAAGCACAAGGCTTTTATTAAAGGTCAGGAAAAGGAGGGGAAATGGACTAAAGGTGAGAAGATGACAAAGAAGGCTTTATATAATAGGTACGGACAGGCACACGTACGTATTATTAAGTTTATCAGAGTTAGGTAAACTTAAAATGCTGATTAATTCTACAAAATTATGGGAAAATATTAAGTTGATTAAAGAGTTGCATAAATTCTCTAAGAGTCAACTGCTTGTAAAACCATAAAAACTAAATTTACAAACCCACATTGTTCCATGCTTCAGAATGAGGATTAGAGTTTCTCCCTATCTACCAAAATAAAATGTGTATTTTGGGGAAAATACCAATTGTGTTACACCCAGTCCAGAAAGCAGAGTACTAAAAGATGAGGCCCACCATTGACCAGGCAAAGTCATTTTGCACTGCTGAAAGTTCAAGAAATAATATATATGTAGAAAAATAGAATTTTTTATTAATATGCTTGCAAAAGGGAAGTAGAAGAACAGTTTCAACTCTGTAGGATTTCAACTACAAACATTATTCATTTTATTGAATAATTACCAAACATAGTAAATTTGAATCAAACTCATAAAGCTTCCATTACTTTTTCCATAATGAATTTGAATTATTTTATGATTTGTAACAGTAAAAATTGTATTTGCACTAAAATGACAGTTATATGGGCATTTTGATTTTAATTTTGTAAGCAAATATTTTTTATGAACTCTAATCATAATAGTCATGACTTTTTTTTTAATGAAAAACAAAATTAATTATTTAAACCAGTGTTTCTCAAAGTGTTCTACAGACCCACTCTGAAAAAGCTGCCATCAAGCTGCTCCAGTTTGTTTACTTACTGGCTCCACAGCCACGGAGCCTCATGGTTCCCGTAGGTTGCGGTTCATTGTTTGCAGCCAAGGGGAGCTACGGGAAGCAATGTGACTCGGGTCACTGCTTCCCACGGCTCCTCTTGGCTGCAAACAGTGAACCGCAGCCAATGGGAGTCATGAGACTCCATGGCTGTGGAGATAGTAAGTAAACAAACAAGAGTGGGCCAGTAGCAGCTTTCTCAGCTGGGGTTTTGGACCACTTTGAGAAACACTGCTTTAAACCTTTCACCCAGCATATTCTGGTGTAAAAAGTAGTGCATTCAACTAATTGAAGTGGCAAGATTGTTTATGTAAAATTTGGTATCTGTAGGTAATCAAGAAGTATTGGTTTATTTTGCACAAACAAACCCACAAACAAACTCACTCTTGAAAATGAACTGTAGTGCTTAACTAAATTGTTATTAATGGCAACATATTGTTTTTATACAGTGCTGGACCAAAGCATTCTTGCGCCCCGGGCAGCAGACGCGGGGTGCATGCATAGGCCCGCCCCTAGGTGCACGGCACCCCTCCAACTTACAATCAGGAGCACTGATTTTGGCCCCCCCTTTAATCCGGCCCTGTTTTTATATATTCTGTGGCAGGAAGGAACCACTGTGATCATCTAGTCTGTTCTGCTATATAACACATCACAGAACTTCCCCAAAATAATCCACAAAACATATATCTCAAAAAAAAATCCAGTTTTGATTTACAAATTGTTAGCAACAGAGCATCTACCATGACCCTTGGTAAACACACACCTTTTATCCAGAAAGATGCCAAAGATATTTAGAAGCAAAGACCTAAATTCTAACCGGCAATCTATACATGAACCTCAGTGAGAGCCAAATGCGCAGATCTAAGATTATAAATTAGCTGTTTGAATTTCTATTAAATTTATTTAAATGCACACTGTATGCTCTTCTATTACTTCACCCATCACTGACATAGGGGTAGAACACACAGTGATATTAACCCAACTGCATCTGCTGAAGTGGATTTTATTCACAAAATCTTATGCTAAAATAAATCTGTTAGTCTTTAAGGTGTCTCAGGACTCCTCGTTGTTTTTGCAGATATAGAATAACATGGCTACCCCTCTGATACTAACCAATCATTAAGGACTGAAAATAAGAATATCGTATAAAACTGAAACTGCAGTATGTATAGAAAAGATAATCAACCAAAGCAGAATTTGGGTAGGCCATGAAGTTTAATGCCACGATCCTTGTGATGAGCATCAGCACACTGATAATAGACAGAACCTTTGTTTTAATATAATATTTAAAAAACAGCCCACATGCTGTCTTAAAAAGACTATCAAGACTGAAGAGTAAAACACTCAAGCCACGTCTACACTATGCAGCAGATTGACATTCCAGAGGTGGGTCTTCTGGCATTTGATTTAGCGGATCTAGTATAGACCCATAAATCAAACACTGAGGGCAGCTCTGGCCGGCATCTGGTATTTCTCGTTTTGTGAGGAGTAAGGGAAACCAACGGAAGTGTTTGCTCCCATTGGCCTACCTCTGTGTGGATGGTACGGAAATGAAATTTAAGATACATTGACTTTAGTTACATAAATAACGTAGCTGCAGTTGCGTATCTTAATTCAACCTTCTGCTGTAGTGTAGACCAGGCCTCAGACATTAGCAAATGCCAGATTTAAGGCTGTCTGTTCAAACTGTGCATCCAGAAAATGAGGAACACATTGTAAGTTTGGTTCAAGTAGCTTGTCTAACATTACAGAGGAACTCTGGAGTAGAGACAAACTCCAGCAATTCAGGGCAGCATTCAACAGCTTTACCCATAAGTCCATCCTTCTTCTTCCTGCAATCCCCTGCGTTATTCACCACACATCTTCCAACTTCTGCAAAAAAGGAGGCAGAGATCTGACAGAAAATAACCATTTTTATTACCCAACCCTGATTCATCACCAGTTCAAGTTCACATGGTTAAATCCTGTAGCATAATGTAGATGCACAGTAGGGCCTAATTGAAGCAATTTCCTAACTTGTGAGTGGTTGACTTTCCAATCCTAATATTCTTGTAATATAGTTCTTTCTATGTAATCACCTAGATTTTCATATAAGCAAAATGAAAAAGGAACACCCCCCCCCCCCACACACACACACACCAAATTCCACCATATAGAATCACTTTGCCATCTGCATAAGCCACCATCAGGATTGGAACCACTAGATCCACCACACAGACCTCTGTCACTTGAGCTAATGCAATAACTGATAGCAATACAAGGCTGTCACCTCTCTGTGGATTAGCTCTAGAAGGGAATGAGAGACTTTCCTGGTGAGTTTCACAGATACCTGCCAACAACAGAGGAATGGAGAAATTTCAGATTCGTGGGTTCCATTTCAAGCTCTGGAGGGAAGTGTGTCTAAGCAGTGATGGACATTTCTGTCTGTTCCCTTTTTGAAGTTTGTCCGCTTCTTCTCTCTCCCCTCCAACCTGTCCATCCCGTCCTATCTCCTCCTTCCTTGATTCTCCATCCCAGTCCCATTATCCTTGCCCACCCACTCTTCAGATTTACACCTAGTCCCTCTCTTCTTTCCAGGGCTCCTCATCCAATTTCAGTTTTCTCCCTAGTTCCTTGTTCCAGGCTGTTTGCCCAGAGAATTTCATTTCTTCCCTCACATCCTGTCTCTTTGTCAGATCTCTTTTTTCTTTCTGCTCCACCCTGCCTATGTATCACAATCAGTGGAACTGGAGTCAGAGAGCCCATGGTCCTGGGAGGCCTGCTGTTGAACAGAGAATTGGAGTAGTTAGACCTGACCCAACTTAGCCAGATGGACAAAGTCAGGCTTTAATAAAGTTCCATTTATTCAATTTAACCTCCAATCAGCTTTGCTCTTTACAAATGAAACAGCCTGGATGCCAGCAGAGGGGTTACTGAGAGCAGAGGAAAGTGAGACTTTGTGCTCTCGGTTCTGGTGTTGGCACTGACCCAACCTGGAGCACCCAATACACAGAAATGTCCTGATGCTCTGTTACACTAAGGTGGAGCATGCGAAGTGGCTGAGAGTGGGCACAGCCCCGTCACATCTACATGCTTAAACACATTCAGTGTCAGTTTTACCTGCTGAAGTCTGAGATATCTACTAAGCATGTGCGTACAGATTTCAAGAGAATGGCCAAAGGCACATCCCTGAGATAAAGTCCATGTCTCTGTCAAATTTCAAGTCCCTCCTCTAAAATGTGGATACACTCAAATTTCTCTGTTTAAAAGGCTGCCAGAATTTTAATAAAATGGACAAAACAACACTTTTTTTTTTGCAGGTCTTATTCTCAGACACTGCTGAGCCATTTTGGCTTAATCAGTCTGAGGCAGATAGACAGCATGGAAAATTTCATCCCACACAGCTAAAGTCTGGCTAAGTATTAAACCATTAAAAACATGGTCTTATAATAAGAAATGTACAGCTATGGTGCTACCCGTACCCCCAGTTCTTCCACGTGGATCAGAAATGTAGGTGACCAAAGAGAGGCAGGTGAGAAGATCTGAAGCTACAAACATGAAATGCTGGAGGGCAGTGGGAGGGATGATATCACTGGATGGAATCAGGAGTGGGACCATGATGTGTGATATCAGAGAGAAGCCACAAGAGAGAAGGCAGAGCTAAAATGGACATGGATGGATGAAGATAATCTTGTTAGGTAGGCATTTGCCTCTAGAGTTCATACAAAAAGAACAAGAAAATGGCAAAGAAAACAGTGGCTAGACTCTATGGGAAGAGATATGGAGCGAGCTTTGGCATAGTGACTTAACGCCAGCCAAATGGGAAAAGAGGAAAAGGAAGTAGCTATGTAATAAATGAAATATTAAAGATGCAGTGGCATGGTCCATTTGTAACCTCAAAACCAAAATATTGAACGTTCTTGATTTAATTTGAGTATCACCGTAAATAGCTGTAATTTAAATAGTAAACAAATAAATCAATCCATTGTAATATCATTCATAGAAAAGTTTCCCCGAGAAGAAGAGAATGAACTATAAGGAACGTGACAAAATAGGAAATGTGTTGAAAATGCAACACAATAGTAGCCCTACTAGTCTCACAATATTAGGGAGACAAAATGGGACAAAATAGGTGAGGTACAGTGTTCCCTCTATTCTTTTCCATCCATGTGCACATTTTTTATCCATCCATGTGTGGAATAAATTTTTATGTGCACAGAGGATATGTGAAAAACAAACAATAGGAACAACAGAAGAACAAAACATAGCTGAGGGCGCCCAGCTAATCAGGTAGACAGCCATTGAATTTCTCCTGATCAGCCACAAAAGTGCACAGCTTACAGAGAACAGTGGCTGAGGTAATATCTTAAGTTGGCCCAATAAAAAATATTATCTCACCCACCACATCTCTCTAATGGATTGAAACGGTGGCTGGGGGGCTATTGTTCTACCTGTCTCATAAGATAAAAAAAAAAAATCCAAAACACCTGAAAGGCAGCAAATTCAAAACTGATAAAAGAAATACTTTTTCAAACAATGACTGTGGAACTCACTGTCAAAATATATTGTTAAAGTCAAGAATTTAGCAAACTTCAAAAAGGGTCTGGATATTAATAAAACAAAAGTTTGGGTAAGATTAAAGATTAAAATACTTATGTTTCAATTCTTAAAATAATTTCTAAATACTTGAAGTTAGAACAAGACTTTCATGGCGGGGTTTCTTGTACGTTCCCTCTGAAACATCTGACTGTCACAGGCCACACACTAGAATTAATAAACCACTGAACCAATAAATTGTTCCAGTTTGGCAATTCCAAAGCTCCAATTTTTGAGCATCACTGTTGGGGTTGGCACTATTTCCCTTGTTGAAACCTACTTGCACATCAAGGGCAATTCTACTGCAGTTTGCACATTCTTACAATGTATTGGAAGTCGAGCATCACTTGGGTACTCTTGGGCATAAGCTGTCCCTGCTTTGCAGCTGTTGACATACTTGCTCAGAGGAACCATTTACTCTAGCTGTCAAGCACTACATCATTTTTATTGAACATTGAGGAAAATTACTGTCTTCAGACTGATTTTTCAAAAGATCAACCTGCAACTTTAGGTTTTTTAAAAAAAGGACATGACTACACAGGACATCATAATGGTTAAAGCTTTGGAAGCGCACATCATTTTAATGACAAATGAATTCAAAGTGTTATTCTGGAGTCTGTAGAATTGTCAGATTTGCACATTTACAAAGCATAAGGTTTTACATTATCAGTAGTAGAAGAACTTATTCAGAAATACTGCTACAGCTCAAAACTCACTGAATACATTTGCTATAGTACTCTACCGGTGCATATGGACTACAGAATTCTGCAACTTGCAGTCAAAATATTTCAGCTGTCAGCAATTTTTTTGTTTTACTTGTGTGGGCAGAAGATGACAGTTGACATATCTTGATGAAATTAATTGATTCATCCTTGCCCTTATCTGGACAATAATATAAAACTCAAAGATGCTGGTAATAAAATATTGATGATGCACTGAACTTCTCATCCTCATATTAGCTGTTCACTTTAGTGCTTTCACTTCAATAAGATTGTAGATATTGCTTCTTTTTCTGAAAGACTATTTTTGTTGTTGCTCCTGCTTATAAATAAATGAGGAAATAAATTTCCTCTACTATCTCCCAATGAAGGGCAAAATAGCTTTTTACAGAGTTGTCATCCATCATCCTGTGACAGTGTTTAGAAAATAGTGATTATATTGTATCTGAAACGAGATCACTTTCTCAGAGTCTGCCTTGATTTAAGCATTTTACTGCATAAATTTGCTAAAAGCATTGGTCTTTATTACAGTTTTCAATTGGCAGGCTAAATTGCATTGAGCCATCTGTAAAAGAGAAATGATTATGCTGACCTACCTGTTTCATTAGTATTTGTAAAGCCTTCCACGGTCTGACAATGGTTGGAAATCCATTGCCCACCTATAAGCAAAATGCTTAGTTTCTAAGTTGCTATCATCTAAAGAAAATTGTAGAATTTGTAAATAGAGGATTTATATAAGCAAGATAATGCTGATGGTTGGGCCATGTTTAGGGTGTTGAGAATGGAATTCAAGACACCCATGTACAATTCCACATGGCCCCAAAAACTTCCTATGTGACTGTGGATAAGTCATTTAGTTTCTTTTGGTGCCTCAGTTCCCCATCTGTAAACCAGGGAGAATACCTCCTAGGGAATTCTGACAATAACTTCATTAATGACTGTAAGGTACTTAAGCATAATCATCACTAATTATTATTATTATGAAAGGCCATTAAAAGATACTAAAATAGGTCATTTAAAATGTCTTTATTATAAAATCTAATTTTGCTTTTTAAAGTCTCCTCAATCTGTTCCCTCAAAGAAAAAATCATGGCACAATATGTTGGTTTTATATATATATATATATATATATATATATATAACCCAACATATTGTGCTATGATTTTTTCATGTTGTGTGTGAAACTGTAATATATATATTACAGTATCACACACAACATGATTCTGGCCAATACTCCCAAGCTTGAGTCTGGGATTTTCAAAAGGAGAGTAAAGGATTTAAATATCCATCTCCCTCAGAATAGTTAATCATCTAAATGCATATTTAGGGTTTTAAAATAAAGGGACTAGATTTTCACAGCTGTTGAACCTGTCTCTCCTGCTGGGGATTACAGATGTTTTGGCATGTCTGAAAATCAGGAACCCAAATATGTTTTGAAGTTCCAAACTTTAGGAACCCAAGTTTTAAATTCTGGCACATATATTTCAATATGAGGTCTGGACTGCTAAATAGAAATTATAGTTCAAAAATACCCACATAAAATGTTTTTAAAAATAATCTTTTCTAAGGAATGTGAAACAGCAGTCATAAATTACCTCCACATCTGAAATAATGGGAAATCAAAAGATGAACAGACACATATTACAGGTAAGTGTGTTGTTTTTTGGTAGAATTTGTTCATGTAACAAAACAAGTTTACAAAAGAAAAGGAGACCAAAAGGATCATCTTTCTACCATTAATGTTTGCAACAACCCACCACTTACTTTTGGACATTTATTTTCCACAATACTTAGTCCAGCAGGAATCTTATTAGTTCTTTCTCTGTACATGCTAGTTCATTTACAGCCTATACTGAGACAGAGAAAAAGTTGTAATTTAAAAGCACTGGACTAGAATGCAGGAGAGTTTGGTTCAATTCCTGAGTGTGCTACAAACTTTATATATGGCATTGGACTAGATCTTTAATCTTACTGTAACTCAGTTTTCCATCTGTGAAAGGGAGATATTTCCCTTCTACCACTCCACATGACTTTCTATTGTAAATTATATACCAGTGAGGAGGGATAATTTCTTATTATGATTTCTGCAACACTAAACAAAATGGAGCCCCAGCGTCAGTTGGTAGATTTTAGGTGTTACTGAAGAACAAGGAATGTATTGTCCGTGTCATTCTGTATTGCATAGATGTGTCCGTGTTTTAGTGACTAGCAGTGTTATGAATTTAAGTTCTGCGGCTCACCTTCTGGTGATATTGTGCAAGTGTCCTTTGAGGACAAGTACTAAAAGAACACACATGTAGTGATCTCTTTGTGAAAACTGTTCATTCATGGCTGATAAGGTGTATTTCTCTTGTCATTTTTGTGTGAGTTCATTCAAGAGCAAGTAATTGTCAGATTTCACCTACACAGTTGTTACTGGGACATTTGATGCTCTGAAGAAAATACACACACATGATAAGCATGTACAAGACCCCTGGATCTTGAAAGTTGTGTTGATCATCAGAGCAGTGGAGATACATCTGCAGGTTTTGTATCTCTTCTTACAGCAGAGTCTAGTGCCACTTTGAGTTGGTGTATTATAGTTCTGCCCTGGGCTGACTGACCCTGATGCGTAAGGAGTGGATGGATGAAAACCCAATCTACCCTAGGCTCCTACAGGATATGCATTGCTGCTTGTTGTGGGAATTCAGGTAAACAAACTTCCTGCCTCAAGCAGCTCTAAGCAAATTCTTATCCTGTCCTAACTGGACCCTAACATCCTCACATCATTGCCAAGGGCACAACAGCTTATGTAAAATCACAGACTCCGTTTCAGGTGATAGAGTAAGCAGCTCTGTAACAGTACATATTATGTTCAAGGGAGAGGATTCCCCTTCAGGATACTGGACCATAGATGCAGCTAGTCCATTATTCAGTCATTAGCTTGCTTCTGCTTTAATTAACTGTAGTGTGCAAATAAACAGAGCTCTCTCTCTCTCTCTTTCTCTCTCTCTCTCTCTCTCTCTCACTATATGGAAGTTGGAACAGCAATCATTTTGTGATATCTGTGACTGGAATTAATCTCCTATGGTGCTTCTGGCCAGATGTGGTAGAACTGCCCTGGTAAAGACAGCTGAGTTTTATGAGACCTAGATGGGATGCATTTCTTAGCACATCTCTTATGCTTTTGAAATCTCTCTTATATTTTAAAAATCTAAGGCAAATTGTTGTTTTAGAGGAAGCCAAAATGATGCTTTGGGTTCTTTAGCACGTAACAGCTAACTTTAAACAATCTGAATTTAACACCCCCCCCCCCCACCCACAAAACCTCTTTTCTTAGAGTGTTATGAGGCTGATGAATACATTTTAATGTGATGCTGGGAATGGATTCATACAACTATATCCCCTATAATGTACTGTTAGTGTATGTTGGCACAGCTATCCCTCATGGTCCAACACAAAACAATGTTTTATCAAGATGATTCTTCTCTAATATCTTTATTGTGCAGCTTGAGGCATTAACTGAATTTTACAGGAACAAACAAAAACAAAAGAGTGTTTAAACAAAAAGTACCCTTTCAGGGTACAGATAAAACACTGCTCTCTGTGTATGGTACAACACTGACTCTTAAGAAGTTTCCTCCTGGATAACAGGGTGTGGGGTTTGAGGTTTTGACTTTTTTTTTTTAACATAGAACTCCCTGGACCTCCTAATTTTGCCTTAAGCCTACATCTAGGTCCATTACCTCTTTTCTATACCTAAAAGATACCTGAGCAAGAAGTCAATTCTGACTGCTGGTGCTTTGATAGAGCACCTACATCTTTCAAATGAACTTTAAACATACCTCTATGAATCTATGAATATGCGATTTTGCTTTTTGGCCTTTAGTAGATGTCCCTGAGACAGAACTGTTTCAAGTCAGCACATATTGTACAAGCTAGTATAAAAAATATTTAGAATTAATTTGTCCCTTTATAAATGCACTCAGTAGGTTTGGGGTGCATGTATTATATTTAGCATGATTCTTAATAAAAAAAGGTCTTTCATCTAAATAAATACAAAAGAAATTATTCCGCAAAATGCTGTAGAAAAGGAAATGACCTGTAACATCATGTGAGAATCAACAAATCTGAACTCTGTCAGACCACCGGGGGAAGCAAATTTCAGAGTGAAGGGTCCTGTAGTATAAACACCCCTAAATATAATCCAGCTCCAGATCTCTGCTGCTGTGAATGAACACATGGAGAGAGAACAAAAGAGAAAGAAAGATCTTCTCAAATATTGATGATCCAAGCCACATATTTAACCTGCAGCTTGATTTGCATTTGAAGTGAATTGAAGCCACTGCAGCTGGTGGGCAGTTGTGTTTTGGACCAGCTATACATTCAGCATGATCTTCATGGGCTTCATACACTGCGATAATCTAATTTAGAAATCATCCACAGGCATGGGAACTATGGGTATGGGGAGTGCTGCAGCACTCCCAGTTGTGAGTGGAACTGCCTTCCCAGGCTCCACACCTGGCCCTGTACCTTCAGTCCCTGCTTCTGGCCCCATGCCTGGGGTTCTGCTCCCAGCCCTGCACACAGGGCTGCAGCTGCCATCAAATCTGCACCCAGGGCTCTGTTCTCATTCCCACATGTGGTAGGGTTGCCAGATGGTTTCAACAAAAATACCAGACACACTTGACATTACATCACAATCGACACTACATCTTATTTAGAAAATACCAGACATTTATATTTTCGCAATAGAAAATATATGTTTCCCGAACAGAAAACTCGAATACTGGACTGTCCGGTCCAAACAGGACACCTGGAAACCCTTCATGAGGGGCCACCTGGGGCTCTGCGTGTGGGGTCCTCGCTGCCATAGGCCCCATATCCAGGGCTCTGTTCACAGCCCTGCACCTGTAATCCACACACAAGGTCCCAGCTACCACCAGCCCCACACCTGGACCTCTGCTTCTGGCCCCACATGTGGGGTACCAGCCTTAGCCCCCTTAATCCTGTCTGTGTTGCCCACCCTCACACCTACCCAGAGCCATGGCCCCACTCTTGGCCCTAGTTCTGGGGGATAGGGGCAATGGGTATGGACAGGACTAAGGGGTGTGAGCACCACTGGCTTTTAGTAGCCCCACTGTAAAAAGCATTCCAGCACCACTGGAAGTCACAGATGTATGGTTTACTGAGTCAGGTTCTGGATCTAATAGGAAGGATTGCAAGAGTTTCACAAGACAGATTTTAAAAAGTGCTTTTGGGAACAAGCACCTGCTCACATCTAGAAACATTTTCCAAACTGCAGACCACTAAGCAAAATGTGGACAATGCACCTTAAGCTAAGGAATAGGATAATCAGAACCTGGAGATCCTTTATCCTACTATCAATTCTTACTGGTTTGGATTACATATCAGCTAACTCACTTGCATCAAAGTCCACAGCCCAACCGGATATTAAGAAAGATGCCATACAATCTGTGATGGGGTGCGGTCACAGAAGACCTCTTGGGGTTGCTATCCGGTGTGCTGATAAAGCCACTGACACCTTCTTGTTCTGTGGGACTCCTCCCCACCCTGTCCAGCTGGGCCAGCTCACCTGGTCTTCCCTAGCCAAGGCACAGAGCTGAGATCACTGACCTCACAGAAGAGCAAATCAGACACTGAATCACTTCAGATCTGAGGAGAATGCAGTTTTGGGCACGGCATCCAGGAAAGCAACCTCAAATGGGACCAGAATCCCAAACAAATCATTCAGGTTAGCCCTCTTAACAGTGAAAGGAGGATGTACACAAAGATTACTCCCCCAGATATTTCAGCTAAACCTCCAAGCCCCGTACCCGGGAAGATCTTTCCCCCCTGAGGTCTTTGGTTATCCTCTCGGGTGTGACATGCCAAACAAAGATCAAGAGTCTGAAAACTTTGCATTTTAAATAGCCTTTCTTTTGGGCAGGAATTATTTGTTTCTACATTCTCCCCTTTCATTGAAAATTATCTGGTCAGACCCTACCAGTTGGAATGGTCACATGCTTTACTAAGATCAACCACTGCTTTGACTTAAAGGATAAAGGAAGCTGTTTACAGGTGATCACCTGGACACTGAGGTGTACCAGCACTGGAAACATCCTTGATGGCTTTCATTTGCACATTTAAAACCATAAACCATTTCCTGACCCATATCTCTAACTTTACACATAAGAGTGATATACACACCAAATTAGGATATACAGATGCAGCAGATTGAGGCACTAGATTGATAGGCTACATGAGGTATTTTGTCCAAAGCATCTTCAAGTTATGTATATTTGTGTCCATAAGTCAATTTCATAAAGCGTGGAGGAAAGGGGGGAGGAGGAGAGGAACCATCACAATCTGGATCTGCAACAACAGGACATATGATTGCAGATCATTCATCTATTGACCCAAATAGATTTACAATCTGACTCCAGCAGTCTCAGTCATGAATTTAATAGGAAAAGTAGCAGAAAGAACATATATGTAATCCTATGTGAAACTGATCTCAGGGTAGATGAATGTAGCTCAAAAAGCATCATCAGGATCTTAGGGTACATCTAGACTACATGCCTCTGGTGCCAGAGGCATGTAGATTAGGCTACCAGGCATAGGAAAATGAAGCGGCGATTTAAATAATTGCCGCTTCATTTAAATTTACATGGCTGCCGTGCTGAGCCGATCAGCTGTTTGTCGGCTCAACGCGGTAGTCTGTATGCTCCGCGGTTGACATCAAAGGCATTTGTCGACCACCCAGGTATGCCTCCTGGGATGAGGTTTACCTGGGTGGTCAACAAATGCCTTTGATGTCGACACCCGCGCGTCCAGACTACCGTGCTGAGCCGACAAACAGCTGATCGGCTCAGCGTGGCAGCCATGTAAATTTAAATGAAGCGGCGATTATTTAAATCGCCGCTTCATTTTCCTATGCCTGGCAGCCTAATCTATATGCCTCTGGCGCCAGAGGCATGTAGTCTAGATGTACCCTTAGAGAGAAAAGAAGAGAACGAGACTAGGTTAGCACCTTCTATGTCAGTGAATGTATGCTGGGAGGCAAAAAAGACCTGATGGTTAATGCTTCAATGAAATAAGAGATTTAGCATGGACATCTCAGCTTTAGCCATCTAGAAGAGGAAAAACTTAAGCATGGTGATGAGTGTAGTTCTGTTCTGTATTGTGTCCAAGCTCAAAGCAAAATTGAAAGGGAGCAGGAAAAGCTGAGGACTCCAGAAAGCAACACATTTGCTTTACCACACCCTCCTTAATAAACTTTTTAAAACAAAGATTAGAAGCAGTGAGCTTCAAGTTCATGATTTTAAATACATGAGCATCAAGAAATCTACAGTTGAGAGTAACTAACAGCTTATATTCCAAAAGAAGTCTGTAAGATTTCGGCAAGAAATTGTAGTTTCCTAGTACAGGCTGTCCCCCGGTTACGTACAAGATAGGGACTGTAGGTTTGTTCTTAAGTTGAATCTGTACGTAAGTCGGAACTGGCATCCAGATTCAGCCACTGCTGAAACTGACCAGCGGCTGACTACAGGAAGCCCGAGGCAGAGTTGCTCTGCCCCGGGCTTCCTGGAATCAGCCGCTGATCAGTTTCAACAGGCTGAATCTGGACGCCAGTTCTTACATACAGATTCAACTTAAGAACCCCAGGCGTCCCCAAGTCAGCTGCTGCTGAAACTGATCAGCGGCTGATTCCAGGAAGCCCGGGGCAGAGCAACTCTGTCTCGGGCTTCCTGTAGTCAGCGCTGGTCAGTTTCAGCAGCGGCTGAATCAGGACACCTGGGGCAGAGCAGCTTGGGTGCTGCTGGGCTGCTCCAGTAGCGCCGCTCCTCGGCACTACTGGACCAACCCAGCAGCACCCAAGCTGCTCTGCCCCAGGCGTCCTGATTCAGCCGCTGCTGAAACTGACCAGCAGTGGCTGAATCAGGACGCCTGGGGCAGAGCAGCTGGGGTGCTGCCGGGTTGGTCCAGTAGCGCCCAGAGCGGCGCTACGGGACCAACCGGCAGCGCCCCAGCTGCTGTACCACAGGCGTCCGGAGCAAAGCCTCTGAGGACGCCCGCAGCAGGACAGCCGTGACGCGTCTGGGCTGTCCGCTGCCCGTGTGCTCCGCAGCTTTGATCCATGTCTCCCTGGTCTGCTGGTCTCCAGCAGACCAGGGAGACGCAGAGCAAACCCCGTTCGTAACTGCGAATTCGACATAAGTCGGATCCTCGTAACTCAGGGACTGCCTGTAAAAGAAAGCAAACTAGAAGATGCATTACACTCATCCCTTCCAGACACAGATCTGCCATTCTGAAAAAATTCAGTTCATTCTGAATCCAATCAGTTCTCTCAGTAAAGTAGATGGGAAATTCCTTGCTGGTTCTATGTATCCCAGCAGAAGAAAATGAGATTAATAAATCTACCCAACAGTAACATCTGTGCCACTGAACAGATGCAATAGAGAAAAGTAAAGTTAGTTGTCTCTACTACAGCCACACCATAGGAATTTTAAAACTCTATGTTGTAGTCAATCTAACTTGTAGCTTGATTTCTGTTATTGACATTCAATCATCCACCCTATGCAATTCACTGACTACAGGTCATCTGTGTACAAAAGTGATTTATGAAGATAAAAAAAGCTGCCGTGAGGGCAGGGCACTGGACTTTATGATCTCTCAAGGTCCCTTCCAGTTCTAGTATTCTATGATTCTAAGCTACCATATCAGTGGTTAAATATAGATCATTGTATTGTCCTACCATGCCATCAACAAACTGTTATGCTAGCAGCCCATGTAGTTTTCTAAAGAAAAATATAAAGTCCGATTGTGTTCACGGGATACCATTGGACAGATTATTGAACAGGTTGTGTTGATCAAAGCATAAGAAGACTATATCAACAAGACAATATGGGTATGACTACACTGCGGCGCTATTTTGGGATACTTCCGGTATTCCAAAATAGCTATTCCGCGTCTTTGAAACAAGTCTGTTATTTCGAAATATAACGGGCTCACTATTTTGACGTCCCTGGAAACCTCGTTCCAGGAGGATTAAGGGACATTTTGGAATAGCATTTTATTTCAAAATTTGAAATAAGAAATTGTGAAATTAACTTGAAATAAAATAACTACAATTTGTGTAGCTCAAATTGCATAGCTTATTTTTGAGCTAAGGGTGCCGTGTAGATGCACCCTATGTGTATATAACTTTACTCATCTGTGTGTTCACAGGAAAGAGACACTAGAAAGGAAAACTTCATTCCATATTATGGTTGCACACAACAATTCTCCTTCCCCACTAAAAAAATTTGAAAGTTCCCTTTTTTAAAAAAATGAAAAAGAAGCTGTCAGTAGGTCTGTTGAATTTACTGAATTACGGCAGCCTCCTTTACATTATATTCTCTCTATATTCTAAATAAAATGCACCTCTGCGTTTTAAGGGAACTCTGATTAAATCCCATGAGTCTACACATTTTTATAGCTGATTGCCATGTTTCTATTTGTATTTCCAGCTAATTACTTCCCTTGTCAGGAAAATATTCTCTGATATCCCAAGATGCATTGCAAGCACTTTGATTTCTTTCAGTTTACATCTCACAAAGGCTGGTGCAGAAAATTTAACTTAAATTGGCTGTTGTTATAAGAGTAAGAAACTGGAAATAATCTCTGGGCAGTCAGCAGGTTTTTACTTTGTGTACATAATCCTCGTTGCCATGGTAAAGTTTAATTGAACAGCCCCATAGTTTAATTGGTTTATTTTAAATTGAGGCATTTTTCATAGAATAGCACAGGATCCTAGTGAACATAAGCGAGACAAATGTCTTTTAAAATGTTCCAATGAGTCACATTGCTGCTAGTAACTAGATTAGCGTGGGTACAGTTAAAGTATTTATTTGCTCATATTTCATCTCATACATGCATAATATACTCAGAAAGTGTGTCCTCTTAATACTACAATTGAGAATTCAACATTTTGAATGTAATTAAGTAGTACTTTATTGTAGAGAAGGTCATTTAAAATGGGGCCACATATAAATGACAATTGAAGTTCTGTAGCCTTTCATTAGCATTCTGAGGATCCCTCAATAAAACAAAATTCAATGCTGTTCTACAGTAATGCTCCAAGCTATTACAGTGTAGAATACAATTGCATTTTCATAGATCACTATCTGTTCCTTTGTTGGCTCCACTATCAATTTTTGCTTCTAGTAGATTATCAACAATCAAGTTCTCCTCAATATGTGTGCCCTTAAAATTATTTTAAGGACTATTTGCAAAGTCATCCTAAATACCATATTTTTTTGCAAAGTGTACAATACATTAAGTAATGGATTCAGATCCCACACATACAAGAAATGAATTTCTGTACTGGCTGGACTGTATTATAAAAGCAGGGAGGGCAAAGTGCAGCCCACGGGTCGGATCCAGGCCATCACCACTGTCCTGCAGCCCAGCAGGAGCCTCCAGCAGACACTGAATTGTAGCATTAAGAGGGCACACTTTATGAGTATGTAACATATGTATAAGATCAGAGCCGAGCAAACAAATACTTTAACTGTACCCTCACTAATTTAGTCACTAAAGCAATGTGCATCACAGCACGATTTTGGAAAAGGCGGTGGGACAGAGGTCACAAAATGAAGCAGGGTGGCCAATAAGCAGCCTGTGGGCTGGGCACAATTCGCCAGAGTTAGCCCCTATAGGGCTGCCACCACTCTATTTACATGTATGTCCACAGGTACAGCTGCTTACAGCTCCCAATGGCTGCAAATCACCAGTCCCGGCCAGTGGGAACTGCAGGAAGTGATGTACCAATTGCACCGCTTCCCACAGCTCCCAATTTCTGGGAACTGTGATCCGTAGCCAAGTGGAGCTGCGAGCAGCCGTATCTCCAGCTGGGCAGGTAAATAAAGTGTTGATGGCCTGCCAGGAGCTAAGCCTGCTGGACCTCTTTAAGATTATTGCCCACACGCGAAATAGAACCTGAACGCTGAGGCCACGGCCCCAGAATGAATGGCTTCACTATGCTATCAAAAAAATTAGGGAAATAGATAAACAATCCTAGCTGTCAGCATATGCTTTTCTGAAACAACATTTTTTGCTGAATACCTGCCATTAATATTTATATAACTTTTCATAACCTAAAAGGACAGGTCTACTTTCTAGACTAGTTTATTTTCCCACTTAACTCTTTCTGAAGGGCATTGGTCTTCCCTGACCTTATTTTTAGTTTAGTTAGAATATGCTTATCCCAAATGCCGATGTCACTTTATTATTTGCTTAAAAAAGGATTTTCCTAGTCAATATTCAGTTCACCACATCTCATGTGTTTTATAAATAAATCACCCATTTCTGAGAGTGATGGACTAGTGTTAATTTGTGTCACCTCTTGTAAAATGTTTGATTAATCTAACAGTCACTTTCCTTTCAAAAACATTCTAACATTGTTTCTAAGCAGACCATTGACACTTAGGTTGCTCTATAATTTTTTCTGTTTCCTCCTAATTATTCAGCTGCCCTTTAAGCATTAATTTATGTTCTCATCTTGTTGTTTGTCTTTTACTCCAACTTCCCTTCCCACTGGAACAATTCTGTCTCCCAAGAAATCATTTGAGGGAGCAGGTGCAAACGCTATGAACCAAAAGCAAATTCTCAGGCAGGCTGAGAGATAGCATACTTTCCTGCTACAGCACAGTATTCATTTTAAATATCAGTGGCAAGAAAAGGGTATAAATATTGGAATTGCCATGCCATACCCAAAGAGTTGTCTATCTAGTCTGTCCTGTTTCTGATTGTGTTCAGTACCACACACTTCAGAGGAAGGTGCAAGAAACCTCACAATTACACATCTGCCTGCCTCAAATGTATGGATTTATATTTATTAATAGTTAAATTGCATGGCTTTTTTTCATTAGAGAAATACATCTCTAACCCTGTTTGGAATTCTACTAAGCATTTTGGTCTCTACTGTATCTATGTCAGTGAGTTACACGTTAATTACATAGGTTATAAATACAAGCTACTACTTTTTCTCATTGTTATATTTGTTGCCTTTTAGTTTCACTGAATAACCCTGTTCACGTAGAAAGGATGAGAAGAAGCTTGCGAAGGACTTACTGTAGCATTTTTTATTTTGCATACAGTAGCCTACTTTCAAGTGGTTACATTTATCCAGTCATAAATCAATTCCTGATGAAATTTAGCCTTTTTTTTTCTTTCAAATTGTTAGAGAAGAGTAAACACACTCTGAGTTGGGGCTATACGGTGATGATAAAAAAGAGTGTGAAATAATTAATTAATCTGATTCATCCTGTTTGTCAAATACAAGTGTTATTAACTGCCTGTAAGAACTGAAAGAATGACATATAAGCAACACCAAAATTACGAATTATTTGAAATTTAATAAACTATACCAGAATGTGTAATATGCAATCTATATAAAACTGGGGGGAGGGAATGTTAAATTTCCCTACCGTAGTTTTCTGTTTGCATCCCTTACGCTCACTTTGCAGCAACAATATTAAAGTGGCTGCTTCCAAAAGCAAGGTAAGGCTACATTAATCGTTGCTACCTCCTCTGCCAATTTGCAAACTGTCCAAATACAAATTGTAACTGGTTACTGCATTAGCTCAATGTGGTTGTTCTCTGGCAGAAACTGTTGCAGGACTGCAATCAGTCAGTGCGCAGGAGGCCAACATAAAATTATAATTATAGGTACATAAGGTAGCTGCTGCTGCTGCTTCAAACATTCATGGTGAATCTTCTCTGAGACTGTCCTGAGAGGTGACTTACACTACAGTAGCTCTTCCAAGAACATGGTGGGGTAACAACCACAAGACCTTCACCATATTCTTCTGTCCCTTAGCTATCTTTGAGAACCTTCTGATGGAACAAACTTTGGAGGGATACTGTGAAAAGATCAGCTGATATGGAGGCATATCCAGACAAACTGATTAGTCTGCTTGTGAGCCTCTCTTCTGCATCTGTATGAATTTTTAGTTCTTAATAACAAGGGTGTATGACCGGCATGCCATTAATAATATCAATGATTATTTGCTGTCATGATGACATTACTGGAAAGTTGTTGAAAGTGTATGTTGCAAGAAAGGTGGAAAATCTTTTAGAAGAGATGACCCAACTTGCTGTTGTAGAAACTATCCAGAAAGATAATAAGCAGCAATATAATTACATGAAATCCACCAAAGGAAGAAAGTTCACATAAAACACACAGTCTAACTTATCACTTAGCAGCAAAATGGTCCACCTGGGTATAGAGGTATATTGAGAAACAGATGAATTGTGTGCATTTTGGTGCATTACGAGTTCATGAATGACATGAAACTACTGACAGGATATTTGTTTACGGGCACAGATAACATTAGACAACAGTTTTACCATCCCACAACTGAGCTAGGCAATAAAAGCAAAGGACAAGCCAAAATTCACAAAAGGGATAACATTACGTTTCTCAGGAAAGAGAACTGTGATCTTCAGATACAGCTGGGAGAAGTAAAGGAGAATACGATGCTTGAAAATGTCTGACTCACCTGTGAAAAATGGCATTAGGCAAGGATAGTAACAAAGTACGCTGCAGGATATTTCAACTGATGTAGCCATGGGGGTGCCCCAATGTAGCAAGACAAAGAAATGCCTTCAGCACTGATATTTATCTAGTGTAAATCAAGGGGTAGAGTTAGGATGCACTTACTTAGCAATCTAAGTGCATCCTTGAAGACACCAGTGAATAAGAGCATAGTGCAAGTTAAACAAGTTGAGATCCTTTTGAGATTTCATCTGGGACTAACATAACTGAGTACAGTACATGTTACTGGAGCATCTCAGTGCAATCCTACACAATCATTATTATTGAGGTTTTTAAGTCCCAACTTGACAAAGCCCTAACTGGGATGATTTAGTTGGGACTGGTCCTGCTGTTAGCAGGGATTAGACTCAATAACTTCCTAAGCCAGGGGTGGACAAAAGGGCCTCTGTGGGCTGCATCTGGCCTGCTAAGCAGGTTGATCTAGCCTGCAGAAGTCCTGCTGCTCTCCAGCCCCCAGGCCAATCAGGGCCTAGGGTCGGGGGAGCACACGGCGCTTAGAGTCAACCCTGGCAGTTAACTCTAAGCACTGTGCACCGGAGGACAGGAAGCGAGAGACTTCGTGCTCCCCCTGCACCCAGGCCAATCATGACCTGGGGGTGGGGGAGAAGTGTGCAAAGTCTCTGCCCACCCTGCCTCTGCCCTGCCAGGTGTGAGCAGCACTTAGAAGTGCCGTACACTCCTTGAAGGATGGGGGCAGGGCGGGAGAAGACTTCACACGCTCCCCCAGCCCCTGATTGACCTGGGGGAAGGGTAGGAGTGGGCGAAGTCTGCTCCCATCAACAAGGACGCAGGCACCTAAAGGGAACCACCAGTTGTTCGGAGAAGCTGGAGGTTCTCTTGAGGGGCGGGGAGCATGGGCACAAAGACTTCAAGCGTTCCCCCACTCACAGACCATTCTGGGTCTGTGGGCGGGGAAGCACAGAAGTGTCCTGGCCCCGCCCCTTCTACTTGATGCCCTGACCCTTCTGGAGTGGCCCGGATCCACTGCAAAAATTTCTCAAGTAGCCCCCGGTTAAAAATTATTACCCACCCCTGTCCTAAGGTCTCTTCCAACCCTATGATTCTATGGTTCTAATCTTGATTTTCTAATCATGGGTCTTTGTTGAGCAGACCATAGAAGAGGTGCCCAACTCCATGTTGGTTTTCTGGTGTGATCAAATGCTGGTCTGAATTAAAATGGAGGCCAAACATTTCCACTTGTGATCTATAAAACTTTGGCACAATTTGTTCCATATATATGTTTACAATGCAGAATCATGTTTTACATGGCTTCCTCCTGAAACCCTGTGTTCAGTTCACACCCATTAATGAACCTCACCTAAAATTGAATTGTAAAAATTTCAAATTATGGGGCATAATATATTGTGTACAAAAAATGTATGGAAAACAAACTAGCAATGGCATTATATATACATGCTGGTAGCTATTTTATATGGAATGGAGAATCCTGCATTATGTGAAAGCTGCGAAGAGTCCTGTGGCTCCTTATAGACTGATTGAAGTGTTGGAGCATAAGCTTTTCTGCATCTGACGAAGTGGGTCTTTGCCCACGAAAGCTTATGCTCCAACACTTCAGTTAGTCTATAAGGTGCCACAGGACTCCTTGCCGCTTTTGCAGATTCAGACTAACATGGCTACTCCTCTGATACTGCATTATGTGGTTTGTGTTTTAGGATTAATATGCAGGATTAACATGATATGATTGCAATGCCCCTGAAACCTTTACTAAAATGAGTTATTTATATCATGAGGCTATTGCAAATGAACACAATTTTTTTTTAAAAAGGAGCAAGTGAAGTTCTTCCTACTAGAATTTTAGTTAACAGAAATGATCTAATTCAATGAAAGTTTATTTTCAAGTTGGCACAGGATGACCATTTTGCATTCTGTAAAAAGGAGGAAGTGAACTGATAATCACTTCTCAAAGTATTTAAATTAAAGGCTTTTGTGTCAATTCTGCAAAGTGTTGACAGGCAGTAGAAGCTACCACTTTAGTTCAATGCACAACTGCAGTCCCATATTCGAAAGAAAGAACGAAATCTTCTTAGGTGAAAAGCATGAACACATTGTAGTATCAGGGGTGTTGTAACCATTTTTAAAGTGATTGAAAAGATGCATCTGGTGTCTGTTGTTACTTCTTTAAGCCAGGCAGTGACACAGCACTGTTAGATCCAGAACCACTGCTGAGTACTTATGCCAGAAAGCCTTTGAATTGACACCACTTAACTACCTTTCATTTCATATAGAGCTGCTATCAGATTTTCTTTCCCCTCTAATTTTATAACTACAATATGTTTAAATAGGTCCTGCTGTTAAACAGATACATACATCTGACATTTAACGTAAGTAATGCAACTACAAGTTACACCTCCCTAAGCCGGGAATCTCTGGTCTGGTCGGACCAGGGATGTTCCCAGGCAAGAGAGCCCTGGTGGCTGGGAGTCAGGCAGCAGGAGAGCTGGCGGCTGGGAGCCCTTGGGAGCCCAGTGGAGAGGGGGTCTTGCAGCAGACTGCCAGGGGAGCTGGAGCCGCACAAGGAGGGGGACCAGCGGGGAGTCAGGGCTGGGGTTGAGCGGCAGCCCAGCAGAGGAGATGGGGTTATGTGGCAGGTGAGCAGGGGGGGGGGGCATGTGAATTGGGAAGCTAGGGCATGTGGCAACCTGGCAGGAGGCTGGAGCCATGCACGCCAGGGAGCTGGAGCTAAAGCTAGAGCTGTGCAGCAGCCTGGTAGGGGAGCCAGATCCAGGGCCATGACAGTGTAGTAGAGGGACAAGGCTGTGGCAGCCTGGCCAGGATGGGAGTGGGACAGCAGCCTAGCAGAGGAGCTGGTCCTGGGCTGCACAGCAGCTCACTGAGCTGGGACCATCAGCAGGCAGCCTGGCTGGGGCCGTTAACAGGGTGAAGCACCCAGAGATGAAAGCGGAGCCAGCGGCAGACTAGAAAGCCAGCAGCAGGAGACCTCCCCAGGTCCAACAAATTCATTCATTGAGGACCGGTCGGGTCCCAAGAGTGCTGGACCAGGGAGGTCCAACCTGTAAATGCAATTGGTGTGGCAATGGATGTACTCTTTCATTTGCTTATGCAGAACCCATGTGCAGATATGAATCGCTATAGTTCCTCCAATGTAATGTAATTCATTAATCTGTATGCATATATAAACCTCAAAGACAACAGGACATGTGCTATCTTGCTGATCTCCTTTGTTTTTCCATGGGCATAGCTGTCAAGCATCCGTTACGCTCTTTTGTTCCTAGAATCCAGAGGTCAAACTGAAGGAGAGGAAATTACTGCCTTCATCTGAAATTAATTTCGTTCTAGTGAGAGGTGCCTGTTTGACAGCCATTAAGACTGACATTTTCTACTTAAACCACTGACAGATGCCACAAGGACAGCTTCAGTAAGAGCACACTGTCCCCATCGCTGTGCCTTACCAGAGCCAGAAAGGGACCACTGCAAGGGGCAAGGGAGTATATTATCTTTGCCCCACCCCCAGGCATTATACCACATTCATCAGTGAGGCTTGGCCTACATTGCACAACCAGGTCCATGTAAGGCAGCTCATGTCGACCTAATGATTCCAGTGTGTACATTACAGCCTGGTCCTGCCAATGTAAGTGCCCGTCTAAACTGATATCATAACTCCACCTCCATAAGTGCTGTAGCATTTACTATGGTATAGATGCGGCAAAGCAGTGTCCATGTAGGCGCTGCATTACTTACATCGACGGTTAGAGCCATGACACTGACAAGAAAGCCTGGCAGCTAAAGCCTGGCTGCCCTCTCCAAATCCCAGCCGGGAGCTGAGAACCTGAGGGGAACAGCTGGGCTCCCGGTGGGGAGCTTTTCAGTCGGTGGAAGTGCTCATGGTGAGGACTTGCACCACCAACAGAAGCATCAGTTACTGCAGTGGCTGTAAATTGACCTACCACAGGCTGAACTAGGGCTGGAGTGTAGATGTGCCCTGAGATACCAACACCACATTTCACACAGGCCACCAGGGGCATCAGAGAGTTAAAATCATCATTCACAAGTAACCATTGCTGGATTTGAACTGGGTTCAAAACTCATAACTAGATTTTTGAGCTGTTAGTTCTCTGAAAGTAGCTGTTTGTTCCATATATACGTAGTGATAGTGATTTAATGTAATATGCATTACTGCTTCAGAGAGATGATGCATGCTGATCAGAGTACATTTTTAAAGCTAGTGCTATTCTTACTCATCGTTACAAAATGTCTCATACAGTAGGATGTACTGTCATTACACTCATGTAAAGTAGGGGTACTCAGCCAGGGGTATGCATACCACTGGGGGTACACAGAGACTTTCCAGGGAGTACATAAACTCACCTAGATATATGCCTTGTTCTACAACAGTCTACAGAACAAGCACTAGTGAAGTCATTAAAAACCAAAAATTCATTCAGAAAACCTCTTGTTTATACAGTTCTATATTCTATACACTAGACAGTAAGTACAATATTTACATTCCGATTGATTTATTTTATAACTGGTAGACTTACGCGGCCTGGGACCTTCAGGGCAGGAGGCTGGCAGTATATGAAGTGTATGACTCAGGGCACTCAGGACACTGCTTGGGGATGTGGAAGGGGTGCAAGAGGCTCGGAGTAGGGGAAGGAGCAAGAGTTGGGGGGAACGGGGCGAGGAGGAGCTCAGAGCAGAGGGTCCCATCCAGCACAGGCATTTTCTCTCTCCCCAGCCCTCTACGCGGCTGTCTTTGGACATGCCTACCCAGCAGGGCAAAAGTCAAATTAAGCTACACAACTTCAGCTTTGTCAATAGTGTAGCTGAAGTCGAAATAGCTTAATTCAGCTTTGGAGCTGTCTACACAGCAAGAAGTTGAAGGAAGAACATTTTTCCTTCCACTTCCCTTACTCCTCATGAAATGAGGGTTACAGGAGTCAGAGTAAGAAGTCCTCCAGCTCAACATTACTTCGAAATAATGGCTTGCTGTGTAGACTTGCTCTTTATTATTCAGAATAATGTCAGTTATTCCAAAATAAGGCTGCTGTTTCCTTAGGTGGCAATGAACACTAAAAATCTGTGTTCAGTAGCCTGCACTCGCTGTCTAGTGATTTCCAAATTGATTTTAAGATGTTGGTTTTGATTTATAAATCACTAAATGATTTATCTAACAGATTGGGTGTCTGCCAGTGAAATATAACCCCAGGGTGGTTTGCATAAAAGAGTGGGAGTGGCTGGCAGGATGTTCTCATCTAGGGCACTCTGCCTTTGGAACTAAGGCCTGCTCTATATTAGGAAATTAGATTAGTGTAACCATCCCTGACCTGATCTACACTGACGTGATCTACATACTTCCCCTAGCTGAGGAAGCACGTCCTGAGTTTCAGAGACCCACTTAAGATCCCAGACGAGCCCCCACTGGGCGGATTTGAACCGAGGACCTCTAGAGCTTTGTATAGGAGCCTCTACTGTTTACGCTAAAAGCCAGCGGGGCTCTCATGTTCTTATCTGTTGCTGTGGTCTAGGTGCCACTGCATGGGACAGTGAACCACACTAGGTGTGTGGATTACATACACACTACAAAATTTCTCTCACCAATGTAAGTGTCTTACTATACTGTCATAACAACTCCACCTCCATGGGAAATGTAGGGCTTATGTCAATGTAGTTAGGGTAACACAGTGTTTCTCTAGATACTGCATTACTTACAATGACTGTAAGCCAACATTCTTGTCAATTTCATGGCTCCATGCTGAAGCCATGAAATTGACAAGAAAATCCAAGGCTGTTGATGGGCTCCATTTAGAGCCCAGTTGCCTCCTCCCATCCTGGCTCCCCACTTAGGGTGGCAAGAAGCCTGGGGACAACTAGGTTCTTGGAGGTGAGCTGCACAGAGCTGAAAGCCCTGTGTCTCAGCCCCCCCACTTTGGCCCCATTCAGTCAGTGGAAGTGCTACTGGTGAGAACACCATCAGAGACAGAAGGTGGATAATCAACAGTAATTATTGCAGTGGCTGTATGTTTATCTAATTCAGGTTAACTTAAGTTTGAAGTATAGACATGGTCCCTGATGGAGGCTGTTAAACTGACCTAGCCCCTAGTGTAGATAGTACTAGGTTGGCCTAGCTAACATAATAATATTGTTGAAATAATCATAGCAATAGAAGAAACCCTCCCATCAGCACAAGAAGCATCTCCACTAAAGTATTTAAATGGCCAACAGCAGTGGTGTAACCATGCATTTTAAGGGCAGCCAAACCCTATCTTCTTTCTTGTATCTATAAAAATATGCTAATGTTCAGCTTGTTCCTCTGATCCACAAGGAAATGGATGTAGGGAAGGGCTGGGATGTCATATGCAAACATGACTAATTTCGGCTGTTGATGTGGATTTGTGTTGATATGGGGCAAATAGATGGGCTCGCTTATTTTAGAGTGTTTAAAAAAAAGTTAAGGGCATTTAGAATACTGATTGGGTGCTGGTCAGTTACAGTTTGTAAAAATAAAAATAAATAAATAAATAGCTAGTTGTCATTAGGCTAATGGCTCCCAGAGGAACAGAGGGCCGAGTGTTAATTTATTATTTTCATGAGCAGTAAATCACACTAAATACCAAATTATACTGGCCCTAGGTTGTGTATCATAAAAGGCCTTTTTGACTGTTCTAGAATTTTGATCAGAGAATTTCTGCGATATTTTGAAAGGCAGTGAAACAGCATGGGAGCTCAACATATTACAACAGAATTCAAAAACAAACAAAAAGTGCAGACAGACGTGATAATTACCAGTCACATATTAACTTTGAAAATGTGCTATAAATTTACAGAATTAATGAGTGCTGATGCACTTAATATAGCAAGTTAGAGCTCTGTTCTGAGCCACAATAATTAGACCATCATTCTGAGACTATCATCATTCTGGATGTGGAAGAACACAGGAATCAGGCTTAATGGTTATCTTCACTAGCTGGATGCTACTGTTAAAGCAAATGACAGCTATATATGAAGAAGATCCTTTCTAAATTCTTCACTAGGCCTTTGTAAAAATGGTAAAAATTCACAGCACTAAAAGATTCTTTCCAAAAATATACCTGACCCAGTGCGTATGGGAAATAATCTTTGGGAATTTTAGTTACCGCTGGGCAGTCAAATTCAGTAAAGCTAATAGTTACTTAAACACTAAATGACTGTAAAATATTTCTGAAAGAATCCTCTAAATGGAAATACAACAGTACCTCAAATTTCATCTGGGAGAGTGTAAAGGTAAGAAACCAGAAGAAATTATTAATGGCAGCCATTGACTTTTAAAAGCATCTCTGCTGGCTAGTAACTAGAAGCACTAAAACACAGTAAGATACTTAAAGTACTGACATGTCTTCCTGCCTGTACAGTCATGTGATATAGCAGTAAATTTTGGATGGGAAAAAACTCTCAAGTCCAGGGATGAGACCTAATTGACAATACAAGGTTGGACTAGTGTAGGCTAAACTCTCCCATCCTGGGCTGTTTATACACTTTGTTAAACACCATGAAGCCTGTCTAAATTTGTGTACCAGGTTGCCAGGGCCACAACACTATTGAGAATCTATATGCTGAAGCCCTGTGCCCCACACATGCCACCTACCTCCACTATGTCCCCTATGCCTACGAATGAGTTCTTTGTCTGCCTCAGTTTTTGTTCTGGGACAATTCTCCCTTAACTAGATTCATGGCTTTTAGAGCTCCTTGTTAACATTCTGGCTCTTTCACCTGTGTAAGAGTATGGCGCAGGTATGAGCCTACCCCAGATTTTGAAAGGAGCTTAGCTCCCATTATGAACAATTAACAAAATTAGAACCACAGGAACTGCTGAGTGCTGAGGCCTTTTGCAATTTTGGACACTTAATTTAGGTGCCTAAACAGGAGCTGAGTTCTTAAGAAATTCTGACCATCAGTTCTAGGTGTTGAACACTCTGAAAATCCCACTGCTCAAATAACACTTTGTCTCGGCTTTGCAGAAGTAAATTAGACTAATAGCTCTGAACAGAGTAAAGCCAAATGACAGTTCTTCTATTTCTGCTCCATTTATTCTTAGCAAAAAAGTGTTCCAAACTACAATCCAAACCAGAACTCCACCTACTGGGATAGGAAAATCTATTTTAATTCAAGGCAGAGTTAAAAAATAATTATGAAAATTTTTAAAGGGAAAATATGCAAACAACGCTGCTGTTTATAATCTAATCATTCCTTTTAATTTCTATCACAATCTTTTAAACCCAGAGGCAAAAGGCCATGGATCTTAGCTGTGCAAGCACACGGAAATCTAAGAATTAGATTACAAAGCAGATAGGATCAAAGAACTTATTTTCTCTTTAGCAGTATGATGAATGTTATTAGGCAAACTAAAAGGCATCACATGCCAGAGATAGAGCAGATTTGTCAGTCCCAGTCAAAATTGATCTTTTGCATCATTTTTTAAACCTAGGGTGGTTTTGTGAATCATATTTGCTGCAATTCTTTACTGTAAGGGTCTCTTCAATGAAATTGCCTTCAGCAGAACATCAAATAACAAGAAAATTGTATCCTTCAATTATCTGGTTGTTTATCAATATAGATTGAACCTCTCTGGTCCAGCATCACTGGGACCTGACCAGTCCTGAACAAGAGAATTTACTGGACCAGGGAAGGTCTCCAATCACTGGCCCCTAAACCTGTCATCGGCTGCTGGCAGGCTGCCCCAGCAGGCAACCCTGCCTCCTCCTTCCACCTCAACCTGGCTGGGTTGCTTGCCCAGCTACTGCTGGCTCCCTGGGCGGCACAAGCTCCAGCTCCTGCTGCAGGGCTCCATTCCTGTGCTGGGAGCAGCCACGGGGCTGGGGCTCTGACCCTGGCCCTGCGCAGCCCCTGCCCTAGCCCTGCACAGTCAAGAGAAGCTACAGGGCTCTGACCCCAGGGCCCTGAACAGCCGTGGAAAGCCACAGGGCTCCGGTCCTATCCCTGTGCAGCTGGGGGAAACCATGAGGCTCCATCCCCGGGGCCCCATGTAGCTGGGGGGGGGGGGAGCTGCAGGGCTCTGGCACTGCCCTATGAAGCCCCAGCCCAGCCCCACACAGCCAGAGGAAGCCACAGGGCTCCAGTCCCATCCCCATGAAGCTGGGGGAAGCCGCATGGCCCTAACTCCAGCCCCAGCCCAACACAGCCCCAGCTCACCCCTGCACAGCCAGGGGAAGCAGTGGAGCTCTGACCCTGGCCTTGCACTCCTGGGGGCTGCTGGAAGGCTCCAGCCCCAGTCCCGCACTTCCCCCAACTGGGCTGCTGACTCTGATGTCCTCCACCCCCCCTGGCTGGCCTTCCTGCCCTTAGGCTCCCGGACTCCGTGCTCCGGAGCATCTGAGGTCCTGCTGGACCACAGGTGTTGCCAGACCAGAGTCCCGGATTTTGGAGGTACAACCTGTTTCAGAAAAGACTAAGGATATGCAACAGTGAGACACAGCTCAATAAAGATTGGTCAAGGCCATCTCTTTGCGCACAAGCTAGAACAGCTGAGCATTAACACAGTAAAACAGAAGCTGATGCCAACTCAAGGTGCAGAGCAAGAGTGCTAAGTACTAGAGTTATAATACTGAATTAGAGCCCGAGCTAGGTTGTAAAAGCTCATGCAAAATCTGTTCAACCTACTTGATGAAGTAGTCTCTCCCATCTCTGTTTGTCGTCATCTCCCATCCATAGGGAGGGCCCTGGTTCAAGCTCCAGGTTCCTGACGGATGTGGCCAACCGGAAGACTTGTTCCTGTGGCTGCAAATTAGCAAAAAAGAAACAATTTAGAAAACAAAGAAAAAACCATCTGATTTGTCTAATCTCTCAATACTTGCATACCACACCCATCACTGTGGCATCTGAGTATCTTCAGTACCTCTGAAATATTCCCTCAATCTCTGGGTTGCAGAAAGGAGACTTTTTTAGATTTAATTTCAATCATAACTTATTCCTATAAGTTATGAAGGAATGTGATTTGCAGTAATTTATAAGGTCCCATCTGTGAAAGGAACTTGAACCCAGTCCATAGACGCATGTATCTACGCACACATATGATTATTTTTTTCAGCACAATCAAGAGAAAACAAAACAAACAGACAAAAGACAGTCACTGCTAAATCCTCAGTCTGATAAACTCCCAACACTTATGGTTAAATCATAGAATCCTTGTGGCAAACTATGCATGTTCATGCACTAAATGGCACAAGAAGGTATGTAATTCCCAATTCCCATGTGATGCACACTCCTGTTACTATGAATCTATTCTTTGTTTCTTATGTGGTAATAAAGAAAATCCATTATGCTTAGGTAACACGGCTGCATTTCTATCACTATTCATTATGCTTAGGTAAGGGAATGCTGCATCAGTTCTATATGCATTCGTAATTGTATCCATTTATTATCCATTACTTCTCCTCCTTCCAATAGCTTCTTGAAATTCTTTTTTTTTCAGCCAGCTCAGAATTATGGGCACTACACCCAAGTCAAGGCTCTTAAGAGCAAGAACTGAAGCACAGATACCTGAGTGGAATGGGAAGAGATACAGGATCCAAGATACATAGATAGGATCCATTCAAAGACCCTACAGACCCTGCATGAGAGGAGACGATCTGACTTTATTTAGAATTTTATAACAAACATATTTTTTTTAAAAACACCATGAAAACCCAAGTGATTAGCTTTTCCATCCCATATAATTAATTCCTTTATTGAGCCCATGCTGGTATTAACTTTTACTCATGGTATTTGTATGAAACATTGTAAGCAGGGGCACTGTCTGATATTTATCTCTAGAAGATTTACTGGTGTTGCTTGGATCCTTAACTCAAATAAGTTTTGGGTTTTTTTCATTTAAATCATTCCTCTGGGGTGAGGCTGAGGATGAGGAGTTCAGGATGCAGGCTGCCCCAGAAAGACTACCCTAGTCCTTTCTCACCACAGCAGCATGGGGCCAGGTAAGAAGTGCCTGTCCATAGCCACTGCAGCTGCAGCAGGCAAAGCTGGGGGAGGGGTACATGTCCTCTGTCTTGGGGACAAACAGGCACACAAACTTCATTTCAGAGTTTTTGTTTGTGTGCCTGCTTGTACAGCTATCTACATTTCAGAGAGTTTTTGATAGCTGTCCTTCTCTCCACTCTTGCTCCCTGTTGGCCCCATGGGGCTATATGTATCATGGTTCCCACCTCCGGCTCCTTGCAGCTTCCTTGTGGTCATTCTACAATATGACTGTCCC
This sequence comes from Pelodiscus sinensis, assembly GCF_049634645.1. Taxonomy (NCBI): domain Eukaryota; kingdom Metazoa; phylum Chordata; order Testudines; family Trionychidae; genus Pelodiscus; species Pelodiscus sinensis. The sequence continues at coordinate 214,133,852 of NC_134711.1, forward strand.
TCCTATTAGACCCCTTCCTTTCCATGTTATGAGAAACAATCCAATTCCAGGCACATCCCATTGTCCTGGAACATCCAAACCCTAACTTTGCTTAAGTTATTTTAAGACGCAGCTGCGTACCAATTAGGTGGTCTTAGCTCTTATCTTTTAGGAGGAGTTCATTGAACAAAGAGACTCAGAGATAGACATATTGACTCTCAGACAGACAAAGTTTCTAAAATATATAGTAGATAATGACAACGGATGATACTAATAAATAATACACTTATATCTTCCTATCTTAGATATCGCTAATCCCTCTAGAGAAATACAGACCGAAGTGTAGCCCAACACGCACTTTTTTAAAAAACATGAAAAATAGCCCTCTATGGATAACTCAACAATTCATTCCAAACTGCTAAATTCTGTAACAGTGTACATAGTTTGTCTTTCACAAAGGAAGACTGAATCATTAAAACAAACAAACTAACCTCTTTTTCATTATTGGAAGGCTTAATCACTATTAAGGAAAGATATAGTGCTTCAAAATATAATTTACATATAAAATAGAGAATTACAAGAGTGCTAGAGATTGCCCGAATTTCATTACAAATCACACTAAGCATTATATCTTCAAGAGTAGAAAAACATTCCAATAAGCATATCTAAACACAGGCATTTGCAATAAAACAGAGCTTAGTTCTAATATTTGAGCATGCTGAAAATCTTAATAAAATTAACATTAGGCATGTTAAAAAAACAGATAAATGTCAAATTTGCTACATTACTCCCAGATAAATGCAACGAAACCATTCCTGATTAAAGCAGTTTAACAAATCAAGTATTCTTATTAAGAAGCTAAGTAATGCTTTAAAAAAGAATCTTCAATAATATTCTCTAGCATGCAGACTCATGCATTCTTGCATCCCTCCCAAAGCTCACAGGAGATTGACAGAGGAAGATCAGAACAGGTGAGGAGCCTATATTGAAAGCAAAACCCAGACAGGAACCAAAACAATGCCAATGAAAAGGTTGTGACAGAGAACACTGAGGGTTCTTGTGGATACAACAGGGAAGCTATCAACTTTGGAATATCTACCTGCCTGGTTCCAGACACATTAGCAAGGTTTATTCTTCTCAAGTTGGAATTTGGGAACAAAGAGGGTACTGAAAACTCCAACCTAGAGATCCTAGAAGGGGGATTAAATGGGCAGCAATGGCTAGAGAGGAGTCTCTAACGGGGACGCTGAGGCTGCTGCAGGAGCCATCTGTCAAATCCGAGCCCAGAAGTTGGAATAGCTAGGCTGAGGGGAACTCACCTAACAATGGAAAGGATAAAGTATGAAAGTACAAGGAAAAATGCATTGTAGGTGAGAATCAGGGGGTCAGGACTTGTGTTGTTTTATCCGTTTTCATTTTAATCAGCCACTCATCTCAAATTCCCAAAGAGAATTTTTCTTGGAGGGGCCTAGTACACTCATGTTTACAGAGTTAGAAAAAAGGAGGTTATGGCCCAATTATCCAGTCTAATAGTGGGTGGACCAAGGAGTTCCGCCCTTGAAAGAGGTGCAAGAAACCAAATCTGTCAATAGAAGGATGCATCTGAGAAGGGACTAAAAGTAGTCGAAAGCACAACTTGCCCTGGACCTGTGACATAAAATAAACCTAGGTTGGAAAGCCATTTGTTTATAGCTGGGAATCTTGCCTTTTTCCTAGTTATATGTAAATGATTTCTTGGCTGCCTGTTCATGTGCGTCAGATTCTTCATCCTGAGCAACCATGGGATGGGCAGTCTGCACCCTTGCTAAGTGGAGAGGAAGCAAGACACAGTTTTCAGTTCTTGCTGGGCCACAGACATCCTGTTGGAAGTCCCTTAGTCAATCTATGACTCAGTTTCCCATCTGCAAATTGGGGATGACAGCAATTGCCTACCTCACAGGAATGTTGTGAGGCTAAATATGCTAAAGCTTGTGTGGTGCTCAGATATTACAGTGATGGAGGCAATATAACTAGTTACAAAAGGCAAAAAGTGCAGTTTCCACTGCCGAAGTCCCCCTCTCTGGCAGAAGTACAAGTATCGTTGTAATGTATTGTTTACAGTCTACTGCTGTCTCAGCTGGAAGGAATCATGTGTTCAAAAGGTTGTGATTTTGTTGTTTCAGGAGGCTAACTAACTTAGAGGCTAAAAGCTCTAGCCAGCACTATTACCTAGAGCTTTGCAAAAAATGACCATTTGAGGCCTTGTCTAGAGACACAGTGTTCAGCAAGCTGGGACATAAATGTATGATGCACTAGCATGCCCTACACCAATGAGACACATGGATCATGCTACCACACCTTAGGCGTTTCCTAGTGCCTATAGATTCACTTGGGAATTTTTAGTGCACATCACAAAGCCAGTTAATGTGCAGCAAGCTAGCAATAGAGTGTTGCACATTTACCCTCTGGCTAGACAAGCCATTCTTTTACATCCTCTGAGTTTCATTTATAATTCTTCATTCCAATGTATGGAAGCCCTGAGTTCAAATGGGTTCAGGCCTATTACAAAATCAATGGAAATGTGTAAATGTTAGCAAATGAAATCGTACAGAATAGCTATAGCTTTCCAAGTGAGATTGAGTCAGTTTTATCTCAGTATATGTATATATAGAGCGAGACTACATCTACATAAATGGTTAAGTCAAGTATGTTAGTCTAATTGACTTAACCATTCAATAGGTAGGAAAGGCATTGTCCAAGTTCAAGAGGGAACCAGACAGCTCTTGCCAATAGGTGCCGCTTCAGATATATGGCCTACATCTTCTAGCTGTCCACAGTGGTAAAGGGGGCAGACAAAAGCCCCACTTGTAGTCATTAACAGCACTTCTGATCACTCCACTTCTGAAGTAACTGAGGGTATGTCTATACTGCCACCCTAGTTCAAACTAGGGTGGCTAATGTAGTCATTCGAACTTTCAAATGAAGCCCGGGATTTAAATATCCTGGGCTTTATTTGCATGTTCCCGGGCGCCACCATTTTTAAATGCCCCGTAGTTCGAACTACCTGCCCGCGGCTACACGCAGCACGGGCTAGGTCAGTGGTCCCCAACGCGGTGCCCGCGGGCACCATGGCGCCCGCCGGGGCATTTGTGGGCCCCTGGTGCACAGCGCACTGCAGGCACCAGCCCCAGGCGCGCAACACGCACCGGCGCCTGGTGCGTGGCACTCGGGTGGCCCCAGCCCCGGGTCACATGCGGGCGCGCGGCGCCGGTGCCAGCCCCAGGCACACAGCTCGGGCGTCGGCGCCGGCCCCGGGCCCATGGCACAAGGCGCTCGGGGGGCCCCAGGGCACATGCCGGCGCCGGGTGCAAGGGCATCCCCACCCCTGGAGTGACCCAGGACGCACGGCCCCGCCCCCGGGCACCCGGCGCATGAGTAGCCCCACCCCCTGGGTGCCCGGCGTGTGAGTGGCCCCGCCCCTGGGCGCCCGGCGCGTGAGTGGCCCCGTCCCCGGGCGCCCTGGAGCCTCTAAAGGTTGGGGACCACTGGGCTAGGTGGTTCAAATTAAAGCTCCTAATTCGAACTACTGTTACTCCTCCTGCAATGCGGAGTGTAGACATATGCAGTGTAGACATACCCTGAGGTTTACTCAAAGATGGCCTAGAAGGTCAAAACCTAGGGGCTGAACTATTGGATTTGTCATGGGATAGGTACTGGATATGTTTGAAGCTTGTTCTTGCCACCTAGTATGATGCAGGTTGAACCTCTCTAGACTAACCCCCTTAGGACCGGACCAGCGCCGAACCAGAGAATTTGCAGGCCACAGGAGATCGATATCATCTAGCAACATTACCAACACTTCCACTGGGCTCTTAGAAGACATTTAGGAGTAAATTTGAGTTAAACAACAGCACAGAACACTGAGAGCTAAGACTGGTGGCTATAAACAAACTTTACAGGACCATGGAAAACTTGGCCACACCCATGATAAGTGAACATTCAGCTAACTAAAATCATGCTGGACTACAGATGTTGCTGAAACAGAGACAGCCGGACTAGAGAGATTCAACCTGTACCTGGAAATGAAATTGCAGTTTTTTACGGGAATCATCTAAACAGGCCTTGAATTTGAGCTTAGTAGATTAAATACATCTTTAAGTGGGGAGATGTAGCATCTATTTGTACATTTAGGAGCAGACTCTGAAAGGCAAATTGTTGCCTAATACAGAAAAGATGATACTGGATATGAATGGTAGCCAGACCAGATCGATCATTCTCCTGATGCATATAATTCCATCAAGCTGATTGTCTACTAGAAAAAGAGAGAAAGAAAAGAGCTAAACCACACCAGGAAGCAATATTCTGCTTCAGAATACTTCAAGGTAAGATCAGAGTTTTAGCATCTGCAGATTGGCTCCCAGTGTAAAATCAGCTAGCTTATTGATCAGATTGTTTCTTGTCTTTACTTACAATGAGATATTGGTAATGTGTTCTTTGAAAGCCCAGCGCAACACCTAGATACACAGACTTTGGGGTTGTGATCCAACCTGTACCTATTCAGGAACATGCCGAGCTGTTCATTGGCTGTTGTATGTTCATTGGCTGTTGTATGGTGTATAGAAGCAGCTGGAAACTGTTGTTTACAAGGCTTTTGCAATAGCGGGCCACCTCTTTCATGACAGCATTGAGGATTTCTTTTAGATGATGAAGTGGGTCTTCATCTTGTTAGTCTCTAAGGTGCTACAGGACTATTCATTGTTTTAAAGTTACAGACTCACACAGCTACCCCTCTGAGACTTTTTAACATACAAAATCTATTCAGCACATGCTTCCAGGAACGGCCCTAGACGAGCTGCCAGCAACTGGTGCCCTAGGTGAAACGCGTGATCGGCGCCCCCCGCCTCCAAGCCTCTCAATGGCCGTTTAATTTAGCGCCCTAGGCGACCGCCTAGTTCACGCCTACGGATGGGCCGCCACTGCATGTTTCCAAAGCATAACATATTTTAACCTGAGCTTTCCATTTACTAAATGCAGAGAGCCCTTGTGAGTGAAATTCACCAAGACTAAACTGTTAAAGGGTATCAGTGAAGTCCACTGAATTACATACCCATCTCCAGACATCTCTTAAATTAAATCATTTGCCCCTGTATAAAACTATGGTACGCTCCCATCTTGAATACTGGGTACAGATGTGGTCTCCTCACCTCAAAAAAGATATTTTGGCCTTGGAAAGGATTCAGAAAAGGGCAACTAAAATGATTAGGGGTTTGGAATGGGTCCCATATGAGGAGAGGTTAAAGCGACTGGGACTTTTCAGTTTAGAAAAGAGGAGATTGAGGGGGGATATAATAGAGGTCTATAAAATCATGAGTGGTATGGAGAGGGCTGATAAAGAAAAGTTATTTATTAGTTCCCTAAACAGAAGAACTAGAGGACACCAAATGAAATTAATGGGTAGCAGGTTTAAAACTAATAAAAGAAAGTTCTTCACACAGCGTGTAGTCAACCTGTGGAACTCCTTGCCAGAGGAGGCTGTGAAGGCTAGGACTATAATAGAGTTTAAAGAGAAACTAGATAATTTCATGGAGGTTAGGTCCATAAAAGGCTATTAGCCAGGGGATAAAATGGTGTCCTTGGCCTCTGTCAGAGGCTGGAGAGGGATGGCAGGAGACAAATCGCTTGATCATTGTCTTCGGTCCACTCTCTCTGGGGCACCTGGTGGTGGCCACTGTCGGCAGGCAGGATACTGGGCTAGATGGACCTTTGGTCTGACCCAGTACGGCCGTTCTTACGTAAATGAGAAATATCTACTACACTACATAGTAATAAATGCAAAAAGATGCTGGCATTTTGTTAACTTAAAGAAAGAAGAAGTGACAGCTGTAACACATTTTAGTACAAGGTCTGTCCATTTTATAGGCAGTTTATGTAAAAAAAGGTCCCATATAAAACAATTTAATATAAGTTAGTAAGTATGCATCAGTAATACTTTCCATTTACTCTAGCAGGATAGTTTTTACACAGTAGCTTCAGTACAGCAAATCAGTAAGTAAAAAATTACAGCCAGTGAAAATGTTAGCAAAAATATTTTACAAGGCCTATTCTGCCCATATCCAGTAACGATTTGGTGGAGGTGAAAGATCTCAAAGCACTTTCCTATAGGAGACAAGTCTAGTTCCACAGCCAACCATTTCTCTCAACCATGTAACTCAACAAGAAGGATTATAATCTGCAAAGGAATCCATCTATATGGCAGAGTCCCTTGTCTGCATAGACCAGTTGATAAGAGTCAGAACCTGACAGTGTGTGAGAGCTACGGAGTGCACAATAGCGGCTTTATTTTATTACCAGCCAGGCAAAGGGCTTAGTGGGTCCTCAAAATCAAGTTCTGTTCTCTTTTCCATGCTGTAATCTCTAACATTTTTATGCTGTCATACATGTTGTTCCCAATGAGAACACTTAAAAAATTAAACAAGTTTTTGTACCCCAAACACAAATGATATAAAATACTAAACCCTGTGTTTATGTTCCCTCCACTCCCGGCATCTTTAATTACTATTAAGTTTATAAGCATTTACTTTGTATTTCTTATGTTTCATCTAAATAGTGGAAGGATTATAGTTTAATCTTCTTTAAAAGTAATCCTTTGAACAACACAGTGTAACAGCAGTGCACTCACAGGAAACTGCAGAACTTGAATAACCAGGTTTCACAACACACCTAAAGGCTCACCACTATGCTATAAATATCCGCATACCACTATCCAATAAACAGAGTTAGAAATATTGCCACACACAATGCAGTTCAGTGTCAGTATTTGAGTATAAGATATTAAATGAGAGGGAGGAAACCGACAATTTGGCCTAGAATGTCACATTACTTCTAAAGGTATTTTAAGCTTAAAAAAAAAAAGCCACTTCATTTTCTTTGAAAGAGCATTGTTACAACAATGGCAGCACTCAAAAAAGTTCATAATTCAGTATTTTTCACCAATGAAAAAATGTGTTTAATATAGCACTGTGCATACTGGTTAGGTGTATTTGAAATTGGTCGTGAACTGCCTTTCTGACTCACATGCGGCACAGTTTCTCACTACAGAAAACCAGTTATAAAAGTTGTAAAGAAATTCGAAGAGACAGACCTAACAAAGGTTGGCCTTTTACTTTGCTTCAAAGAGTTAATATACTTAAACCTTTTTTTTTTCTGTCCTGGATGCCTACATTTAGCCACCTAAATTCAGAGCTAAATAGGAAGCTAACTAAATAAGGGGTCTGCTCTTTTTCTTCAACAGTGCTGAGTTCCGGAAGCTTCAACTCACTTCACTAGAAGCCTGCTGGTACTGACCACTTCTGAGAAAAAAAGAGGGGGAAGCCAACTATTTGATTAAACAAGTTGTGTCCCTAATTTTAAGCACCAAAGCTTAGATGGGTATAATTATATGTGAGATGGTAATGTATGCATCCAATAAATTATAAAGAGCTTGTAATACTAATATTTCCTAAGTGGTATCACAATGGCTTCCTCATAAATTCTATTATCTTGGCTACTGTCCAAGTACTTACTGCAATTTTCCATCATTCCTGAAAGCACTGTGTCCCAGGGGATTTGCAGTTTGTCTAAGAATGACCTTTTACCACAAGTAAATTAGCACTGTCAGTGCTTTAACATCAGTATTGGACATACTGTTACCTGCAAGTGAGACTGAGGAGAAGGCTGGAGACTTGGCAGAACTAGTTTAAGTAAAAGCACCATCCACAAAATATCCAATTTATCTGCATGTGAGTGGACTCATATTTGGAGAATATTGAAACAGTGCTGTTAGGTGTGACAATTCTAGGCCCGAGGAGTTATATAATTATATTGGTTTGACACTGTGCACTCTGTCCAGGATCACTTAAGCGTAGGTCCTAAATTACCATACCTGACCTAGATAGCTTAATTCCTTATTCTTGTTTAGTAGTACCATTACTTTTACTTCAAAATACCACTGAGAGACAATGGTCTCCTCTGAAAATTGGTGCCAGTGCTGATCAGTACACCAGCCAGAGATTACATTCGTAATACAATCTGCTACTGTCCTAACTCCACAGCCCAACTGTGTTATTTCTATGCCATTTAATCTGCCCCTGCCTCAAGAATAAAAACGCTTAATTCAGTTTTCCTCCATTCCAGAAGAACCTCCACTGGCCCACTAGCCCCGTCAACCTTTCTATTTTAATTTGAAAAGAGAGAGCTTTAAAAAAGAAAAAGAAAAAGAAAAAGAAAAAGAAAAAGAAAAAGAAAAAGAAAAGAAGACTGCAGCACTGTGATATCAAGATACATTGTCAAATCCGCCTATCAAAGCCCTATTGCAGAATGAGAGTCTCCAGCAGGCGCAGGGTAGATACTGGAATCTTGATGCCTGATCAAGGAAAGCTGAAAGGGTTGTTATCTCTGCACACACAAAAATATTGATGAGAAAATATTTTACAAGGCCTATTTTGTCCATATCTAGCAGCTATTAGGCGAAGGTAAAAGATCTCAAAGCACTTGTCTATAGGAGACAGCTCTGGTACCACTGCCAACCATTTCTCATTCAAAAAGAAAAATTATACCCTGTAAAGGAATCCACCGATGTGCCAGAGCCCCTACTGTTTGCATAAAGTACTGGATAAGGGTCAGGACCTGGCACTGTGTGAGCGAGATACAAGAAGATAAATGAGATGTACCTTCCAATAAAAGAAAGTGTCAAACAGGAAGCCAGTTATATTAAACTTTCAAAAAACAACTGAGAAAAATACATTTTTAGGAGCAGGGTTGGCGTTGACTTCGAAAAATCACTTGACTCTAACAAGACAAATCTCCTCTTCCCTCCCCACACCAAAGTTTCTCTAGCTGATTTACTGAGTGACTCTATAAATACACCTAGAAGTAATCACAGCACAAGCACAGCTAGAGAAGATAAAGTGAGAGCGCAAGACGAACGGATGTAAGTTACAAAGGGAAAATGTCATACAAAGCCCCCCAACCAATATAAGCACAGGAGGACTCCTACTCACTTCAGACAGACTTCAATGGGGGTACAGAAAAGCTGCATTTGTTTTTGTGCTTTGATGGATCAGGGTCAGAGTGAACAAACATGAAATTGTAGGTTCTGGTACAGCCTATGCACCATTTTTTGTATTCTCAGATGCACTTCTACAAGTGAAGCAAAGCTTCCCCATCCCAGCAGATAGCTTGTGTTGGGATCAATGCTAGGGATGGTGATGGCATTCACAGAGCCAGAACTTGGCAGTGGGGCCTGAAGATCACGTGTAGAGGCATGCCTAGGACCCAGGATTGCCTTAATGCACTACTTATACTCAGGTGTGTCATCATGTGTAACCCAATCTAAGATCTATATGCGGTCCAACTCAGTGCTGCCACAACATGCATCTCTGAGTCCAGAGCTCTGTCCACATCACTACTGTTGTGAGTCTCTTCATGGGCTCTGCCTCCCCTTCAGCATGAATTCCCAATACCTTATGCTAAGTTTAAAGGCTCTGTACCATTCAGCTGACATCTCATCATTACTTGCAGGCTAGTCTCCTTTTTGGAACCTGCACTTCAGGAGTTACACCTCCCTCTGAATATAACAACCCTTGTATGCAACTTTAATCACATGCCATTACTTCCATGCTGGTTTCAGGATTAAATATTCAGGGCACACTATAATTAGACTATTTTCATTGTAATCCTCTTCCGGTCTTTCTGTTGAGCTCCTTCCTGTTCTTCTATTTTTCTCCTTCTCTATGTTCCATTCCATTCCACTGCAAACAATAGAGCTACTAATAGTGTCATGCAGTGAATAAGGCACTTTTTGCTTCCAAACCAGGCAGACTGCTCCTCATTATTTATATTGTGGTGATGCCCAAAATTAGGTTAAGGGTCTCATTGAGCTGAGCTCCTTACAAACATATTTGTAGACATGGTCACTGGATTGGAGAGATGATGGCTGGCAGTAGGAGTTGTTGCTCAGTGCCTTAGTAATTATGGATTATTATTTATTGGATTTCCAATTAATTATTAAATAACGAGCTGGAGGATTGTAGGGGTTTAATCCTAAAACCAGGCACAACCAAATTAAGGTATTCAAGTTTAGTATTTAGTTGGGAACCAAAATCACAATGAAATCACACACAAAGGGCAAAGCAAAAATCTAAGTAATTTTATTAACACGAGTACACAAATGTTCCAAACCACCATAATAAGACAGCAAAAATACAGACCTAACTCAGATATTTTACCATTCCTTGCATGTTCCCATAATCCTGGATTCTCAGGGATCCAGTGGTAAGAGACAAAGGTCTTGATTTGTCACTGCTCTGTCTGATGATACAGATCAAGATCTAGATTAGATTATATCCTTCTTACATGGTGGCCTGGCCTATTTTAGGGCCTACAGACTGTCATGAATATTCATACATATGCCTAGCCTCCCTTGTTCACATCTACCTTTCTCACCCTAATAATGTTGGGGTGTCCTTAACCTATAGGGTAGAATAGTAATTATTTTAGCTTATTGCCACCACCATTATCTATTTGTTCCCAAGGCAAGTTTGCAATTAAGCATTTGCCAACATTTTATTCTAAAATACCTGAGCCTAGTCTCAGTAGATTGTTCCGGGGTTATCTGGTCCCACTTTATACAGCCCTCTCTCCCAAACACTCTGTTCTCAATTCCCTAAATCCCAGAGGCATTCATGGGACATTCCATAGGCTGTATGAAACTATGTTTATGAATATGTATAAGACATAACTGGAATATGCTTTGTGCAAAATGCCTCATGTAAGGTATCATTGGAAAACTTGTAATCTACTGAATAGGATTATCCCGGGACTGTGACTAATGAGAGCTGTGGGGAAGGTGACAGCAGGGACCTGGCAGCCTCCTCCTGAGAGCTGTAGTAAGCACCATCAGGACCCCACGCCCTCTCCTGTACTCCAATCCTTTGCCCCTTCAATAAGCCCCTTCTGCACCTCAAACCCCTCGTCCCTTGCCCCAGCATCAAGGCCGCACCCCCAGCCAAATCCCTCATGCCTCCTATCCCCTTACTGCAAAACCCTGCACAGTGAAAATGAGTGAGGGTGGGGAAGAGCAAGCAATAGGAGGAGAAGAAATGGAGTGAGCAGGGAGCAGGACTTCAAACAAAGAGAAGGGCATGGGCATGGCCTTGGGGAAAGTGTTGAGATAGGTGTATTCAGTTTTATCCTATTAGAAAGTTGGCAACTCTACTCTTATTCCCCCTCTCATTTTCCACCACCTCTGCTTCCCACTGGATTCAGCTGCTTTTGTTGTTCACCTGCACTTGCCTTTTACGTGACCCATATTATCTTTATTTTCTCACTTCCCTCCCTCCCCCGCCCTGGGAACCATTTTGGGAAGGTGGGGAGAAGGGGAGCAGCAGCTGTGCACTCTGGCATGCAGCTTGCTTGTCATCCTGTTCCCTGGATGTGAGGGGAGTGAGGAGAAGGTGCTTGCATTCCTTGCATGCCTCTCACACCTGGCTGATGAGCTCCCTTCACCAGCCAGATATGAAAGGCATGCACAGAATGGAGGAACTGAAGGGGTATGACGATGGGTGAGTGCTTTATACTGGCACTAGCAGTGCTCTCCTGAGGAAGGCACTCAAACTTCCTCAACTGGTCCCCCAAAAGAAAACATGTGGCTATTGTGCCCAGGGCCCATGCACACACCCCAAAAGTTGCACAAATGCAATTGCTCAAAACATTTTCTTTGTTGCTGCTGTGGTTGCTTTCGGTTTGAGGCTCACTGACTCCATTAGGACTGGGCACAATCTCAGAAGCAATTATTTTCCCCTCCAGAGCCTAGTCTTGTGAATGCTTGAATCTAACTTCACAAGCAAACAATGGTTTGGGTCTGCATTTTTTAAAAAGGCTTGTTTACTTGAGTTTCAGTTGCTTGTCTATAGGAGGGTGCAGCCATGTGCTATTCTATGTACATTGGAAATCAGAAAGAGTAAGAGACTACTTTTAAGAAATGAGGTGTGAGCTGGGCTGCTTTTCTGCTTAAATGGCTTTTTTGACCTTAGGCTCTCGAGTTTATTCCATGTTTTAGAAAAAAATATGGACTCGTCAGTAAAGACTGCTTGGCTCCTTCTTGCTTAGTAAACAGAGATAAATTGATTTCTGGGGCTAGTTTTTTTTTTAAATGCCTCATTTTTTTAGCAAACGTGTGCACTTGTAAAGTTATTTTATATCATGGTTAACACCTTTGTGTGGGTGATAAACAAAATTCATGCTCAGTATATACTATTAGCTTCTCTCATATTTTCCATAAAATGAGAGGCATCAATATTTAAATGCTATGGCTGGCAGAACAGTAATTGATATCAGGAAAAATATAGCATTATATAAAATTAGAAGAAGCAATTTTTAATGTTAAAAGGTCTTGTCCTATTCATGCAGCAAAATCCTTTTCCTCCCTCCCAGTTTTCTAGTATAAAGTGCAGTCTCATCCATAATGAACTTGTGCTTAGTTCTAGAGAGCAAACAAGATCCAAATGTACAAGAGGAAAGCTATGTCTATTCCCCCTTCAAAACAGACAAATAAAACCCAAAATATATCTGATATACAGATGTTTAGGGTACATGTACAGATCCTAAAATAATAACAGTTTATTACAGTACAGATTAGATCATTTGGAATATAATACTGCAAATTTGTCATCATATTTTAAATAAACAACAACAGTATAGTAACTAGTTTGTTTCCTGTTACACATATTTTATGTAGCATGAAAACTTTCCATCTGTGATTCTAGGTACTTTTTATATATTCATTAAATTCTGGATTGGTGCACTCTTTTGAAAAGTGCATGGGAAATATATTTTTATGTTTAGTAAGTTTATTATGTATAGCAATCAAAGTGAACACTGGAGGTGAGATCTGAGCAGAACACAACACAAACAGAACAAGCAATGTGAAGCAGTGTTTGCAGATGTTACTGAGCACAGAGTAGGTGTTTATTTATGAAGGAGAAACGGGATGAGTGTCTGCATATTAACTGGAAGGCTGCTGTTCACAACCTAAACAGAATGAGAGAAGGTGATAGTCAGGAGTGGGCTAAGCAAACAAATGTAGTAATAGTGTAGAGAAACAGAAGAAATCACAGAATGAAGGGGAGAAAGAAAAAGGGTACAGGCGGAGATGAGGACAAATATGTAGGTTGGGGGAGCAATAAAATATAAAGAAGTATTAAAGAAGAGTTTCTCCCACAGTTTCCTTTTGCTATTTCTTGAATCTCTCTGCTTTGTCAAATAAACTTTTGTTTCCCCTATAAACATACTTAAGAGCTGTGTGTTAATGGAGTGATCATCTGAATGGAGTAAACTGATATATTCTTCCTTGGAAGCAGGGAACCTGTGAATACTGCAGCTGTCTAATGCCACAGGAGATGGATACTCCAGGAGATGTTTGGAGAGTGGAGTTTGCTTAGCATCACTAACATGGAGAATGAGAAACTGAGGCCAGCGTTGGTCTAAAGGGGAGTATTTGTGTTGCCCATGGCAAGTCGACTTGGGGAGCTGACCTATCGCAGGCACAGTCAAGGCTTCCTCATGCCAAGGGCATGTGGTAATGAGGTGCCTGACATTTCTGGATATTCCCAGGAAGCATCACAAAAGAAAACTGCTTCTCAAATTAAGAACCATCTGGCCTGGTTACCAGAAACTCCTGTTGGTTTGGTCAAAGAGATGATTCTCCTTTCCTATGGTCTGGTTTACATCATAATAGGGAATGAGAGGTTATGTTGAACATGAAAGACAGATCCTTTTGATGGAGAATCATACTGATCTAGACAGGAGAAAGCCGCAAATCTCCCTATAAGTTCTTAACCTATTTAAAGCACTCCGGGCACAGGCCCAGAAGAAAACAAACATTAATTTGAAGAATTTCTGTTTTTCAGAAACCATAAACACACAGTACTAGGAAAACAGGCCTGCTGTGCTTTTGCCCTGAATCCTGTGTCGTCTATACAAGTGCAGATTGAGTGTAAAACACTACCAAATCAGAATGATTGTGTTTTGCATTTACTTTGCTCAAGTATAAATAACTACGCAAGGCAAAGGACAATGATTTGTATTTTTAATTTAAAAAATGAAGTATTTGTAATTTTAAATATGAAGTTCTCCTTAATGAATATTTGGTACTTAGATAATCAAAGAATTAAAACAATCTTGAGCATAGTCAAGAAAAAAATTGGAAAAAAATTGACTTAGGTGTTAAAAAGCTAACATGAAGCACAAGCCTTTGGAGGACAGCCAACCAAAAAATATCATAAGAACTCAGTAGTCATGACTCATAAGGGTTGGTAAATGCTTGATTAGAAGTTATGTGGACATTGTTCAGAATCAGACAGAAGTGGTGACAGGAGGTAAATCAAATACAATTAAGAAAGCATAATAAACAGGTACTGATACAGAAGCTGAAGATTTCTGTAACTGTTTCATCCTACTGATATTGAGTCACATTAAGGTTGCTGGAGAAGATGATTTCAGTGATTCATTTTACTGGTTTAAATATGTTTATGAAGGCATCAAAGAATGTGGATGGACTGTACAAAACAAGACAAGGACACTTCAAAGTTGACATTTTTGCAAAGAAACAAAATGGCTGACATGGGAATTTGAACATGAGAGGGAATAGTCACATCAAGTCAGCCAAGAACATGATGTCAGCCAGAAAAAAAAGAAACCTAAAAAAAGATTAGCAAAGACATCATAGGAAAAGACTTTTTTGCCAGAAGTAATTTAAACAGCAGCTTTGTTTGATCTTCTTCTTTTAAAAAAAATGAATCTGAAACTAAAGGCAGAACTCCTGACAAAGTAGCTTCAAAACTAATTCAGAGCATCCTAGACTCCAAACACACATGATAGACAAAATGTCCATTCATGTTACAGACCTTTCATTCTTCTCTATACCAACTGATCCAAACACTAGCTCAAGGGTGGTTTTCAGAAGGAAAAATTTCACCGTAAGCATAAAACCACTCTCAAATATCAGTTGAAGAAATCTCCTTCAATAGCTACTCTGGTATTTGGTGCTGGAAAACTGAAGCTCCAAAGAAGTTTCCCAGAAAGTTATCAAAGAATAAAGAAGAAAGCTTTGAAGGGAAAGGAGAGAGAGAGAAAGAGATGGAAATTTGCACATTTACACAAAATGCTGTCAAAACAAGCAAGATACAAATACACTGAAAAAAATAAAGAAATCATTTTATCTTCTTTCAGTTTTAAAATCACAGGCAAATATTTGCAGACCAAAACGTGATTTAAGTTGACAATGTAATTTTAACTAAGCCTGACCGTGCAAAATTAATTCTAAGATAGCGCAGTGCTAAGTTATGCCATAACATCCCCCACGCATCACTCACATTGCATTCAAAATCATACACATCAGATAACTTTAATTTTAGATGTGTATGCCAGTGGTCTTTAGGATTCCTTTAAAAATAACGGCAGATAAAATTATTCATAAGTGTGCAACTTGCCCAAATAAGTCTCAGAGAAAGCATTAAATAAAACACTTGAGGTAACACTGGATGATGTGTGAGTCTTGTGAGCAAACTGCTTCATTGTGCATTTTAAGTTTACAGTACTTTGTAGTAATGAACAATTATATTTTTTCCTTCAAATTATACAGTCTGTAAAAAAATCATCTGAGCACACGATTAATAGCTTTTTTAAAGCTCACTGCGGAGCTACTTCCTTCATTACCTGACCTCTCCTTATCTTGGCAGTCAAAATATATGGTATGTTGTCAGACAGATTCTAATCCTACTTCCATGGGATATGATTTGATGATAATGTTACTAAAAGACCAGATCACTAAATCAGCCCGCTGTTTCCAAAGACTGTCAAAACCACAACTAGAAAAAGCCCATTGCAGTCTTTCAGATATTACTTTACAAATCATAATATTTCTTAGGGTTTTTTCTTGTTTTGATTAGCAACAGCTGTAGTATGTTTTGGATAATAAACAGAGAAGCAGGGCCAATGTGAGGTGGGTGCTGTCACTTTCCCCCACATGGCCCTCTGCTTGATCATTGGCCCTGCTCCAGGCTGTATTTAATTTACTGGCGATTTAGACAATTTATTTTTATTACATATTAAAACAATAATGATCAAAAGTGCAAATTATATTAAAAATGCATATGTGACATTTGCTTTGTAGAAGTAAAATCTTCCTTACGCCATATACAAATAAGGTTGAAATATGTTCCTCCATTTTAAACCAAGCACCATAATGAATTCCGTAACATGAGCTGTGTAAAGTACTGTATAAAATACAGAGATATGCTCATGCGTCACACATAGTGGGCTAATGGTCATTTTGACAATTTTGAGTGTATTGATGTTAATGTGGTGAAACGTGGTCTTAGTTAAAGCTTTAAAGAGAGAGGGGGGAGCAGTAGCGTGGAGGGTTCAGCAGTAGCATGGAATTTTATGATTTAGAAAAAGATCAAATTAAAATGATATTTTCCCTTTCATTTTAAGTTACTAATATTTACTTGCGCATACATTCATATCAGAGAACAAATTGAAACTAAGTATCCAAACACTAGAAACAGTGACATATCTTGATCTATCTAAGATATGTCTACGGATTACATTGTTGTCCCAAGCCCACGGATGGATCTGGTTAAATTAGATTGTAATTTTATTCACTTAACGTACCTGGGAACACGTGGCAATAATCATTCTGTTCAGTTCAGCATTACTTCCTTCATCATTTGTACTTATTTGGGAGGGCTGCCATCAGCCCTCACTCTTCTCAACACGATTCTTTCAAGGGACCCTGTCAGTCTCCATGGTATGACGGGGGAGACTCAGGGAAAAGCAGAGGAAGTTGCCTTCCTGCAGTATCAGACTTTACACTACCCAACCCTACTTCCTCCAATTTTCTTAGGGAATGCCTTCCCGCACGACCCCTTCCATAGCTTGTTTACCTGTCTAGGGCACTTGCTAAACTCATCATCTGGCCTAACTTCCTTCCCTACCAGCTGTGGGGAAGGCACCTCCATGTGGCCAAGATAGAAGAGCAAGAAAGATTCCTTCCTAGCCCCCAAAGGAACAAGTGACTAGTGAAATGCCCATCCTTAACATACAAACCTGGCCTTATACTAATCCTACGGGTGGGTGTTGTTGGCCCTAGACAGAAAGAGTTCTTACCATGGTGCATGGTATAAAGATCCGCCCCCCTCTCTCCAGATTGTTGGGCTATTGTTTTTCCATACCTGTTCCTGCCTTGTCCTTTCCACCAGGCTCTGTCCAGGTGTGTTCTCTTTCCCCACTCATTACAATTCATTCCTTTGAGTGCTGCTCCCTAAGAAAGTTTCACCTTCTTTGTTTCTGCAGCCAGACAAAGACTCACGGCATCCAGTTGAAGTGAGCATATTTTCATGTAGGTGATGTACTCATCACCCACAGTGTCTTCCTTGTCTCCGGAACCTCCTACTGGCTGTTTGCCTCTCACTGCACCTCCCATGGTTTGGCCCATTAGCCAATTCGCTTAAAGCTCAATCACACGTGGCATAACAAAGGGTCCAACTAGAACTCAAAGGTGTGAAGTCCAAATAATAATTCTTCCACTCCTTTTCTTTTGGGTGACATTCAGTGTTCTCATTGACCCTCCCTCAGGTCCTCTCTCACAGGAGCCGTCATCTGCTTATGCAGTTGCATGTCCTGTTCTCAGGGGCTGGTAGGGGAACATAGCCCAAAGATCCTGCATTAAATACCTAAGACTGTTCCTTCAGACATGCTATTGTTTTCCTGGGCCGCTTCCTACCTGTAAGGTCCTTTGGCTGCTTCTCTGCAGCCTGTGTTTAACACAGCCTCCCTTTACTACTTAAACCTTGGGCTTCTCCCACCCCAGCTGACCTAATAAGTCTCCCACCTCCTGTGGGCTCCTATAAAATGCTTTTACTGACCTATCGGAGGGCCTCCCTCAAAGGAACTATGCTCGTTCTCCTTCCCACAGAAAAGTTTTGCTTTCTTTTTATTCTTCTCCCCTCCCACAAATTGAGTTCTCCACCCTGTACAGTCTTGTCCTAATCCCTTCTCAGACTGAGTCACTAATTAGCCTTAAATTGGCACATCCTTATTGGCTGGAAGCTAGCTGCTACGTCACAGGCAAGGTTGAGCCTTAAAGGGCCAGCCAGCCTGTGGCAATAAACTTAAAAACTGCACATTTCCATTTCTAGCAGGCATGTCAATCAGTGCACTCTTTACGTAAAGAATGTTGCTTTGTTCTTCGTGTTGTCTTTGCTAAGCTACCAGTAGAGTTACATTTACCTGAACTGACAGTCTTCACATAATAATACTTCATTTTAGACCTTGGAAAATAGGTTACAGAATATTTTTTATAATAAATGACAAAAGTTTAGGAAATATACGTTCTGCTTCAGCACTCCCACCAAGCCTATCATCAGTATCCTAGCAGTACATTATCTAAGTCCTGATGGTCCAGCTCTCTGAGATTAAAGCAATTACAATGCATTAGCAATATGTGCTGTAATTTTAGTTTTCCTCCTCCACTCTGTCAACCCTTGGATACAAAGAGAAACAATTTAGAGTTACTGTCAAAAATGGAATAAGAAAATGAGTAATATGGCAGTGTTATATCACTGGATAATAAGCGGATTTCATTCCTAATCAGTTTCTTCACCCATCACATCTTTTAATATGCTGCATTCTATCACTGCAATCACCTGGCTCCTACCTACCATGCATATCTACCAATCCCACCATGTTGCTTTGATTTTCAATTGCTCAGTCATTTATGCCAGCAGAGAGGTCAAAATAGTAATGCATGGGACCACAAGTAAAAGGCTTTAAAAACAAAAATGAAAGCTATCCTAAGGAGAAACAAAGAGGTGTATTTTTAAGTGCATTCACATGGATGCACCATTTTCTTTGATTTTCCTATATTGTCAACATCCAGGTTTATTAGAGACACAAGGTGGTGATGTAATATCTTTTACTGGATCAGCTTCTGCTGAAGAGACAGACAGGTTTTCGAGCTTACATAAACTTCTTCTTCAGGTCTGTCTGGCAACAAGACTGCATGAGAGCCAGATTTGGCATTTTATCGGAATGCCATTTTTAATACAAATGAGAAGTCCTGTGGCACCTTATATAGTATCATGAGTTTTCATGAGTAAAACTCATGATACTATATATATTTTTGTAAGTTTCTAAGGTGCCACAGGATTATTCGTTTTTAAAGTTACAGACTAACACAGATATCCCTCTGAGATTTTTAATATCAGTTCTCCCAAACAGGTGGGTTGTAACCTGAACTCAGTTCCATTTATGTACAGGCAGTCCCCGAGTTACGCGGATCCGACTTGCGTCGGATCCGCAGTTACGAACGGGGTTTTTCTCGCCCCGGAGGACGGGAGCAGCGGGACGCGCAGATGAGCCGCGGTCCCGCCTCCCGCGTACTCCGGGGCGAGAAAAGCTGCTCCGCGTCTCCCTGGTCAGCTGGGGGGGGAACCCCCCCCCAGCAGACCAGGGAGATGCTGAGCAAAGCCGCGGAGCACGCGGGCAGCGGGACAGCCAAGACGCGCCACGGCTGTCCCACTGCCAGCGTCATCCAAGGCTTTGCTCCCCGTCTCCCTGGTCTGCTGGAGACCAGCAGACCAGGGAGACGGGGAGCAAAGCCGCAGAGCACGCAGGCAGCGGGACCGCGGTGCGTCTCAGTCCGCCGCCCGCGTCTCCCAGGTCTGCTGTGGCGGGGGGGGAGGGAAGGGCACAGCTAGTGGGCGCTACGGGACCAACCAGGCAGTACCCCAGCTGCTCTGCCCCAGGCGTCCTGATTCAGCCGCTGCTCCTCCTGATTCAGCCCCATTCATTCGTCCTGATTCAGCCCCAGCTGCTCTGCCCCAGGTGTCCCCAAGTCAGCCGCTGCTGAAACTGACCAGCGCTGACTACAGGAAACCCGAGGCAGAGTTGCTCTGCCCCGGGCTTCCTGGAATCAGCCGCTGATCAGTTTCAGCAGTAGCTGACTTGGGGACGCCTGGGGTTCTTAAGTTGAATCTGTATGTAAGTCAGAACTGGCATCCAGATTCAGCCTGTTGAAACTGATCAGCAGCTGATTCCAGGAAGCCCGGGGCAGAGCAACTCTGCCTCGGGCTTCCTGTAGTCAGCCGCTGGTCACTTTCAGCAGCTGCTGAATCTGGTTGCCAGTTCTAACTTACATACAGATTCAACTTAAGAACAAACCTACAGTCCCTATCTTGTACGTAACCCGGGGACTGCCTGTATACTGAACAACAAAGACCATGACTAAATTCAAAATGCTCAGCTCAATGTTAAAGACACACCCAGAAGGTTACTAGTAGTGCAGTTTTCAATGCCTCTTATTTTAACAGGTACTACTACTCTGTGAAACTCATAAATTCCTACTGCTATTAAGGTATATGACACAGCTAGCTTTAGTTCACTTGTATTCAGTGGAAAGATTGAAAAACAAAGGCTCTGCTTAGAATTTTTGCTTTTCTTTTTCATGACCAATGCTTTGAGCTCATTTGTAGACATTTCCTATTCCATTGATTTTAAGATCAAAACTAAATAGAAAATTTAATAAAAATGTATCTATAACTCTTGAAGAACAGAGATTACTTAATTGTAATTGGAGTCCTTCAAGATGCTTGGTTCCTACGTGTGTTCCACATGTTGGGTATATGCCTACACTATATGCCCAAGTTCAGAGATTCTTCACAAGCAGTGTTTAATGGCCCACACATGCACCCTCTCTTTATATTCTAGACCAAGTGCATAAGAAGCAGCATAGGCCAACACCTCTCCAATTCCTCTTCTTAGCATGACTCCAACAGGATCCAAAGCAATGGGGTGGATAATGGAATACACATAGGCACTGCCCATCTGGAAGAATTTCTGGCCGCAGGTAAGTAAGCTCTATTTCTTCCTATTGAACTGTAGGCTTGATTACGGGCAGAAAGGTCCTGACTAGGCCCTTCAGGAATTTGTTGTTCAGTGAGTAAAAATTGAATGCCTATCTACTACATGAAGGAAGGCACTGAACACTGCTTGATGGGCTTGCAATAAGCAAAGGGAAAAAACCTGAATTCTTCAGTGACAGGAGATAACCAAAAATGATTGAAATATCTGCAGAGTCCGAGGAAGACGGTTTGGGTTATGGCCAGGCAAAGAAATGTCTCTGTTTTCTCCGTGGTGGCAGCCCAGATGCAATGTCATGGCCACCCAGTCTTCTCATACATGGATGATTGACTCCAAATAGGTCACTCCAGCAATGTGGTAAAGTTTGTGACTTTGTTCCTGTTCCATCTTTGAGCAGTACTTGTCAGTTGCATGCACAAGTCCACTGTGACCCTCACAAGGATTATAACTTTTGTTAGAGTGACTCTGGACCCAATTTCACTGCCTAAAGGCCTCGCTTTGTTCCATCCATTCACCAGACAAAAGACTGCATGGCTGGTCAGGACACCGGTCACTCCCTGAAGCAAGTGAGAAAAGTCACTCTGCCGTTCATGTAGTCCTTGTATGGGGAGTGGATGGATAGCTCAGAGCCAAGCCTATAGGCAGTGTAAATGAAGTCTGGCAAATGGCATCACATCGAGGCCATTTGGCCTAGTAGATACAGGTGTATTCTGACCGTAGTTTCTGGTTTCCAAGTAATATGTGATATCAGATTGCTCATTGATTGAAATCTTTCTATGGGGAGGAAAGTTCTTACTAAAATTGAGGGCCACAGTGGACTTTTGTGAAAACCCTGGGAGCTGTTGCTAGTCTAAAAGGAAAGACTCTGGTAGTGTTCTTGATCTATCAAGAACCAATTAAACTGTCCGTGGGATAAATTATTATCTACATCAAAATAGGCATCCTTTATTTTCACAGCCATAAACCACATTCCCTTACTGATGCTAGTTGTAACCATCCTAAATTTTGACTTCTGAATAAAGATGTTCAATTGTCAAAAGTCTAAACTGGACATCCACCCACTGTCTTTTTGGGGAGCTAATAAGGATGGAGAACAGAACCCTTTCTCTTGATACACAGGTGGATATCATTCTTTTGCCCTTCACTGGAGAAGAGAATCTGACTTTTAGAAAACAGTATGTTTATGAGAGTGGTCACTGTGGAGGAACCAGGAAGGTTGTTTGTGAGTGGAATGGGAGAGATATTCAACAGAGTAACCAGAATGTATGGTTTCTAGAGCCCACCTGTCTGTCATGATAGAGTCCCAATTGTGGGTAACAAAGTGAGTGATATCCTCCAAAGACTGGGGGGTGGGGAAGAAGGGAATATACATGGCTGGCATGAATAAAGATAGACAGTTCTCAATTGCGGTGTCTAGAGTAGTTAGAGCGTGAGTGGGAATGGATAGAGGTCATAGCAGTAAAAGTGTTGAAAATCAAGGTCTTTAAACTCTCTGGCACACGCACAGAGACTTGGCTAGAAACTGGTGGTAAAATGTTTTTGGAGGAAGTGGTGTTGGCCTATATACCTGCCCCTGATGTTTTTCTCAGAGATCATGGGGTCAGTGTACAAATGTCGAGAGTAGGTTTTCTTACTGACCAAGTAAGATTCATATGGCAAATCATCTATGGCAGTGGTTTTCAAAGTAGTGTGGTGGGCCTTCTCAGGTAAGCTCTGGAGGGCCCACAACACTTTGTTTAGCTAAGGGTCCACAGCCACGGAGCTTCGCAGCTTCCATTGGCTGCGGTTCATGGTTTCCAGCTAAGGGGCATTGCGGGAAGCATCCTGGACACTGAGATAAACAAAGCATGTGGAAGCCACCAGACACTGCTGGCTAAGAATTTCCAGACTAGCCAGCGAGAATTTCCATGGCTCTCATGCATACCCATGTGTGGAATATACATATTGACCAGCATTCAAAGAAGTAGTCTAATTTTCCTTTAATTCAATGTATTATTAATACAGTGCCTACATGTGGCTGGTGCTTTAGCAACTTGTAGAAATTATTGGTAAAATAAACATCTATTCTTATATACATACAGGGTCTGTCAAATTATCTGTGTCGGGATGCAGAAACTGCCTGAGCCAGGGTGGTGGAAATTGGTGTTTGGCTTTGCCCCCACCTCACGTGGGATGGTGAGGGTTGGGTGGACACAGACTTTGCTCCACGCTCCTGGGGTCACGTAGAAATTTTTGTTGTCAGAAAAGGGTTAAGGTGTAATGAAATTTGCAAACTGCAGCTGTAAACAATTCCCACAAAAGCACTTAAGAGCGCAGAACCTATCTGGTAGAACTGGAATTTTCCATCACTATTGTAAACGACACAGTGACATCCTGACTTCACTGAGGGCAAAGGGAGTTTTATTATTGATTTAATAGGGGCCAGGATTCACCCATGGAGTTCAGTTATGCTCTCCATTTCACCCACACAAGCCCACTGAAGTTGTTGAATTCAGTGGCACTGCACAGCTGTGACAGAGCACAATGTGGTTCTCTTTGATGGGTGCATCACTACCAAAAAACACATATCTGAAAATTAGTATGGGTATGTCTACGCTATAAGCAATACAGTGGTAGTCCTGTGGGCCTGCAGCTGTTATACTGTAGCAAAGTAGTGTAGACACTTAGCACAGCAATGCAAGAAGTTTTTCCATCATAGTAGTTAAGCCACTCCCTTGAGAGCAGATAGCTAAGCTGACAAAAGAATTTTGCCATTGAACTAGTAGTGACCACTGTGGGGCTTATGTTGGCTTAATTATTTCTCTCAGGGATGTGAGTTTTTCACACCCCTGAATGACATAGCAAGCTAGGTATAAGTTTTACATATAGATCTAAGTGTATGTGCTAGGGTGGTGTGCTTGAAGGTACTGCATATGCTCATTATCATTGTTGTGTACATTCATATCTCATGAAGTGTGAGACTAATTCCATAGCAGGTGATGGCTGAGGTTCTGTAAATTATTGTTCAGACAATCAATATTTGCAGACTGTCAACAGGCTGTTTGGACCTCATTAGTTCCACTGCAGAGATAAACATACCCAACTCAGGCTCTTGAAACCATTAACCTAATGAACAAGAATGATTACACTTTAATAAGTCATAATTTACTTCCACAGTGTATATTTTCTCTCTCCCAAGTGAAGTTAAAAATGTTCTCCAAAAAATAAAATCTATTTATTCAAAGCCACATCCATGCAATACATCTCATTAACTGGCTGTACAAAGGCAGACAAGCTTACTGTCATGTTAGGCACTGAAATTTAAAAACTGTCTCTAATAATCTAAGATGCTATTAATAAGAAATTAAAAACATAATGTATCCTGAAAATATCATATTAACAATGTTCTTCTAATTATCTGAACTTAATTTTCCTAACTGCTTATTAGAAGCCTTGATATCCTCTAACATTTCACCTTCTCTACTTTTTCTACTGTAAAAGCACTCATAAAATCATGTACACAATAATCCCAAATTTTACAATGTCATCATTATCTCACCTAATTTGTACTCTGTACTGCAAACCAATGTTAAGGTGACTGAATTGTCAAAATTAAAAAAGAAAAAACAAAAAACCAACCAACCTCTGGTGCTACACTGTTGTGGTGAAATCTATACAGTTATAAAATAGACTAAAGTTAGAACACCATTTTTTTAAAGTGTGCTGGTATCACTGCTGCCAGCGTGTGTATCTTGGAGTGGAGTATTTTTTCCGGTAACTTAAGTTTTCTGAATGAATTTGTCATGTTATACCGAAACCTCTACTATTTATACAGCAGAGGGAAAAAAAGCAGCAACAATGGTGTCTATGAGTGAAAAACAAAGAAAATATCAGCAAAAGTATTTTTGGTTTAGAATTTTCAAAAAGAAAATTCTGCTCCTTCCCTCTTTTCTCCTATTTTCACCATTTTGGCACTGAATGATTGCTGTTTGGGCAAGGCTGATGTTTGGCATGTAGAGAAGGCAGAAGAGGAATGGGAAGAGAAAGGTATTAAAAAAGTAAAAAACCCTGAAAATCTGACACTAAAAATGATCATCTTAGTTTCTCTTCAACATTGTACTGTCTTTCTAGTTTCCAGGGAAATGTTAAATTCCTATTGGTTTTGTTGTTTCTGTTCATTTATTTTTTATTTTATAAAAGTTCCTCCACCTTCCCTTTCAGAATTCTGGGATACCAACTTATTTCAGTGTTCTCTTTTTTTTAAATAAAGTTTCTACTTTATTTTATATGCTTTTTGTCACCTTTTGCTTCATTAATATTTACTGACCTTAGAGGACGAAATTATTTATCTCAGTTGTTGCTAAATTTTCCCTAAAACATCTTTGCAGCACATGCAGGCATAAAATAATGCACTCTTTCCTTCCTTTCATCGCAGAAAAATCTAACTCTTGTCAGTCACCAGGCTGCCCTCATCACTTCTGTCTTTAATAAATCCATGGGTCCGGACTTAGTGCATCCGAGGGTACTGAGGGAGTTGGCAAATGTCATTGTGGAGCTTTTGGCTATTATCTTTGAAAAGTCATGGAGATCGGGAGAAATCCCGGATGACTGGAAAAAGGCAAATGTAGTGCCCATTTTCAAAAAAGGGAAGAAGGATGATCCAGGGAACTATAGGCCGGTCAGTCTTACCTCGGTTCCTGGAAAAATCATGGAAGGGATCCTTAAGGAATCCATATTGAGGCACTTGGATGAGAGGAAAGTGATTAGGAATAGTCAGCATGGATTCACAAAGGGCAAGTCGTGCCTGACCAATCTGATTAGCTTCTATGATGAGGTAACTGGCTCGGTGGACATGGGGAAGTCAATGGATGTTATATACCTTGACTTTAGCAAGGCTTTTGATACGGTCTCCCACAATATTCTTGCCAGCAAGTTAAGGGATTGTGGATTGGATAAATGGACGGTAAGATGGATAGAAAGATGGCTAGAAGGCCGGGCCAAATGGGTAGTGATCAATGGCTCGATGTCAGGATGGCAGTCGGTTTCTAGCGGAGTGCCCCAAGGTTCGGTTCTAGGACTGGTTTTGTTCAATATCTTTATTAATGATCTGGATGAGGGGATTGATTGCACCCTCAGCAAGTTTGCGGATGACACTAAGCTGGGGGGAGAGGTAGATACACTTAAGGGCAGAGATAGGGTACAGAATGACTTAGACAAATTGGAGGATTGGGCCACAAGAAATTTGATGAAGTTCAACAAGGACAAGTGTAGAGTCCTGCACTTGGGACTGAAGAATCCCAAGCATAGTTACAAGCTGGGGACCAACCGGTTAAGTAGCAGTTCTGCAGAAAAGGACCTGGGGGTTACAGTGGATGAGAAGCTAGATATGAGTCAACAGTGTGACCTTGTAGCCAAGAAGGCTAATGGCATATTAGGTTGCATTAAGAGGAGCATTGCCAGCAGATCCAGAGATGTCACCATTCGCCTTTATTCGGCTTTGGTGAGGCTGCATCTGGAGTATTGTGTACAGTTCTGGGCCCCCACTACATAAAGGATGTGGACACATTGGAGAGGGTCCAGCAGAGGGCAACCAAAATGATTAGGGGGCTGGAGCATATGACTTATGAGGAGAAGCTGAGGGACTTGGGTCTGTTTAGTCTGCAGAAGCAAAGAGTGAGGGGGGATTTGATAGCAGTCTTCAACTTCCTGAAGGGAGGTTCCAAAGAGGATGGAGAGAGGCTGTTCTCAGTAGTGACAGATGGCAGAACAAGAAGCAATGGTCTCAAGTTGTGGTGGGATAGGTCCAGGTTGGATATTAGGAAAAACTATTTCACTAGGAGGGTGGTGAAGCACTGGAATGGGTTGCCTAGGGAAGTAGTGGAGTCTCCATCCCTAGAGGTGTTTAAGTGTCGGCTTGACAAAGCCCTGGCCAGGTTGATTTAGTTGGAATTGGTCCTGCCTAGAGCAGGGGGCTGGACTTGATGACCTTCTGAGGTCTCTTCCAGTTCTATGATTCTATGATCTCTTGCTCCTAACATATTTGTAAAAACCTCTTTGCAGCCGGATAGTTCCACTAACAGGACTAAGACATTCTCTCCCCAGTCTAATCAGTGATTTCCCTACATCTTAAATACTGTCAAAAAAGGGTTGTGTGCCCACCACTCCCCTAATGCAAGTGTGTATGGAGTGAATAAGTGTGGTAAGGAAAAGGCCAAGACTTTGTCCCATCTACAACCCCGCCAGCTGGAAAGAGCTAGAATATGAAGGCATAATGTGTTCTGGTAAGAGACAGTACCATATCTGTTCTTTTTTTGCACCTTGTATAATTTTGTTCTTCTACATTATTTCCATTTTCACTTTTTAGTCTCAGTATTAAATATATTTGAGGTAGGGATGTAAGCGACTAGTTGACTATCCGATAAACTAGTAGTGATGTGACTAGTCGTTTCCCTACCTCTTGCTGCCTCTATTAAAGAGAGGCAGCGGAGGAGGGGAGGGGGTCGGCTGTTTGCAGGATACCGCCTATATCCTGCAAAAACTCTGCTGCATCCAAGGAACGTGTTTGCTCTTCCCCTTTTGTTTGCGGATAGGAAGTGTTACAAATATTTTCTGTAATTATTTTGTGCATGTGAGTGTGCGCATACAAACAATTAGACAGATAGTTGGAGAGGTTGATTTTACATTCCGATTAAATTATAATAAAGAAAATGAAAGGCTAGCAGATTATAATTTTGTGAAAAGCATTAGTAAAAAGGTGCATGAAGTGCAAAATATGCACTTGTTTGTGCAGGTGTATTTAGAATCTGACAGCTGTTCTTTGTGCTAAGATTTTCATTCATACAAAGGAGTACAAAGGTAACCGTGATGCCTTCTGATTTCTCATGCTCCAACATATGGAGCTACATACTTTCCATTAATCCATCCATATTAAACAGTCTTCATCCCAAAAATTACAAATATTTAAATATGTCATACTTTAAAACAACATGGACTTTCGGCTACATCTAGACTACGGGGGTTTTGTAGGATACCTCCTATATCCCGCAAAAACTCCGCTGCATCCAAGGAAGGCGTTTGCTCTTCCCCTTTTGTTTGCGGAAGAGCAAATGTGCTCTTTTGGGGAGCCCTATGTACCTCGTTTCACGAGGAATAAAGGCTCCACCGAAAGAGGGCCCAAATGGCAGAAAAGCCTCTTAAAAAAAACCGGAAAAAGCTATGCAAAATGCAAAGTGCATTTTGCGTAGCTTTTTCCGCAAAAACTCCGCAGTCTAGACCTAGCCTTTAGAGAGTGCTGCATATGAAGCATTTACAGGTCTGGGTCCTTGATTTCCTTGATAAAGTAAATCCTCAGCTTAATTCTGGCTATTCATTAACGCATTCTAGTAACTTCTAGTGATTAATATAAACTATCCGGTCATTCAGTATTATTATAAGAACACGTTAGTTCTTTGCTATGAATTTAAGAGATTAAATGCTGAAGGCAAATAAATCAACCAGAAGCAAAAGCATGTTCTCCTGCTATACATTTTCATTACTGTTTGCTTTTAAGTGGACAAGAACATAACAGTCACATAAAGACACTACATGATTCCATATGAATCACCAGGGATGAAAGTAACTGCCAGGACTTACTAGCACACCGGGGTCCTGGGAAAGGGAGGCAGTTCAGGGACCCTAGAAGGAACAGGACCTCAGGTGGAAGGGGTAGGGCTGGAAGCCAGACTCCTCCCAGCCAATCCTTCATGGCCACCCCATGGCTCCATTGGCAATTTGAAGGGCCCAGGGCTCCCAGCCACAGTCGCAGCTTGGGTTGCCATGTGTCCACTTTTGAACCCAACAGTCCAGTATTTGAGCTTTCTGTTTGGGAAACAAATTGAGAAAATATAAATGGCCGGTATTTTCTAAATAAGATGAAATGTAAATTGTGATGTAATGTCAAGTGTGTCTGGTATTTCTGTTGAAGCCATTTGGCAACCCTAGTTGCGGCTGCCACAACTGCTGTAATAGCAGCAGCTGGGAGCTCTGGGCCCTTTAAAATCACCAGGCCCTGAGGCAGCTTTGCTGCCCCCCTTGTCAGTGACCCTGCTGTTAGGCCTGCTGATGGGATGGCGGTGGGGGAGGGAGAGCAAAAGGGCAGCAAGATTAAAGCACTGCCATGGTAACATTTTAAGAGGGTCCTTAAAATGCTGCTGCAGCAGCGCTTTAAAGTCAGCCATTCATGAGCCGCTACTGGTAGATAGTTTTTACCAGTATGCTGTACTGGCCCCTGCCGGCCCGCTTTCAGTTCTGTGAGCAACTGTATTGGAGATAATCTTGCCAATCTGTGTTCTCCCCCTTAAGGCAGGCATCCCATTCACCACATGGTACTTGATTTACTACGTCAATTGTGGGCAAGCATTCTAAAATACAGGCAGTCCCCGAGTTACGCGGATCCGACTTATGTCGGATCTGCACTTACGAATGGGGCTTTCTCGCTCTGGAGCTCGCAGGCAGCGGGTCTGCCCAGAGCACAGCGGTCCCGCCACCTCGACCTCCGGGGCGAGAAAAGCTGCTCCGAATGCCCCTGGTCTGCTGGGGACCGTCTTCAACAGACCAGGCACACCTGGAGCAAAGCTGGGGAGCCCGAGGGGTCCGGAAGAGGCATGCTAATTTCTAACTTTGGAATAGGGAAATCCGCAGGGGATTTAAATATCCCCCGCGGGATTTAAATAAACATGACCGCCGCTTTTTTCCGGCTTGGGGAAAAGCCGGAAAAGAGCGTCCACACTGGCAAGTAGGAATAAGAGATCCTCTGGAAAAGGGCTTTATTCTGGAGGATCGTGCCAGTCTGGACGCTCTTTTTCGGCTTTTCCCCAAGCCAGAAAAAAAGCTGCGGCCATGTTTATTTAAATCCCGTGGGGGATATTTAAATCCCCCGTGGATTTCCCTATTCCAAAGTTAGAAATTAGCATGCCTCTTCCGGAGAAGGGGCCAGTCTAGACGTAGCCATATTGTGTCTTGGTAAACACTTTGGAGGGGCCTTCGCTTCTTGTAAATATATACAATTTCTAATAAATAAATGATTCATTTTCTTGTTTTAGAAAATCATATCATATTTAAAGTACAACCTAAATCAAACTAGTTGAATGCTATGCAGTCATGTAGATAAACTAACTGCCTAGGAATGAAGGACCACAACTTTGAAACATGAGAAGCATGATCTTTCTCAATTAACAGAAGACTTTAAGTGATGCACTCGGAGCAATATTAATCTTGGGAATACAATCATAGATGATGGGGTTGAAAGAGATCTCAGGAAGTCATCTAGTTCAAACCCGTGCTCAAACAAGACCAATCCTACCTCAGTCTTTCAAGATAGCGCTTTTTTGAACTGAGCCCTAAAAAAATCTTAGCAGGGAGACTCCACTCCCTAAGTAACTCATTTCTGAGTTTCACCATTCTCCCAGTGAAATAGTTTTTCTAATACCCAACCTTCCTCGTTGCAACTTCCTCATTGCAACTTAAGACCATTGCTTCTTGTGCTATCATCTGCCAGCACAGGGAACAGCCTGGCTCCACTGTCCTCTTTGGAACCTCCCTTCAGGGAGTTGAAGGCTGCTATCAAATCTCACCCTCCCCATTCCGCTCTACTGCGGACTAAATAAGCCCAGTTTCCTCAGCTTCTGCTCATACATCATGTGCTTCAGCTCCCTAATCATTCTCATTGCCCTCTGCTGGGCTCTCTCCATTTGTCCACTTTCTGTAGTGGAGGGCTCAGAATTGACACAATACTCCAGATGTGGCCTTGCCAGTGCCGAATAAAGGGGAATAGTAACTTCGCTACATCTGCTGGCAGTGCTCCTCCTAATGCACCCTAATATGCTGTTAGCCTTTTGGCTACAAGGGCACACTGTTGACTCATCTCCAGCTTCTCGTCTATTGTAAGCCCCAGGTCCTTTTCTGCAGAACTGCCGCTTAGCCAGTCAGTCCCCAGCCTGTAGCAGTGCTTGGGATTCTTCCATCCCAAGTAGAGGACTTTTTTCTTGTTGAATGTCATCAGATTTCTTTTGTCCCAATCCTCCAATTTGTCTAGATCACTCTGAAGCCTATCCCTACCTCCAGCGTATCTACCTCTTTCCCAGTTTAGTGTCATCCACTGACTTGCTGAGGGTGCAATCCATCCCATCATGCAGATCATTAATGATGATGTAGAACACCTCCCCACACCAGGACTGACTCGTTGGGCTCTCTTCTTGATAACAGCAGCCAACTAGATATTGAAATGTTGAACACTACCCATTGAGCCTGATGACCTAACCAGCAGTTTTGTCGATGGCTGTAAACCTCATTCTATGAGGAATAACGCCTTTTGTCGACAGAGTTCTGTCGACAGAAGATGTTATTGCAGATACACTGTCCTTTGAGTCTACACTGTCATGTCAACAAAGCGGCTTGCTTTGTCGACGGAATTGGTTGTAGTCTAGATGCTCTTTGTTGACGGAAGCTTTATCTACAGTATCTGTTGACAAAACTGTCAACAAAAGCCTGTAGTCTAGACGTACCCTAATGTATTATGCCTACGTAGTACAGTTTGTTTTGTACTGGGAAGCCTTGCAACTTCAATGGGCTCAATAACTGTATAAGTTTGTCAGTGATTCTGGGATGTGCGCAATATTTGGAAACATACAAAAAGGGTGGGTTTTTTTGTTTGTTTTCTCATATAAAAGACAATAATAATCAATCACAAAAAGATGTGGAAGTTGGGGGAATAGATATTTCCTATATCCCAAGAACTGACCATTGCCTCCTTCAGTTTGAGGTGAGGGAACACCTATTTGGTGCTTAGTAGTTGTTTCTCCCCTCAATCCCCACAGTCTTTAGGGACAACTGATCACTGTGAACAGATTGATAGGTTTTCATTGACTAACTGTCCTCCACAATGGCCCCTATGTACTCTAGCTCAATCTATTTAAAAACAAGTAGTCCCGTGGCACCTTAGAGACCTTATATATATAATCATGAGCTTTTGTGATCAAAATCCACTTCTTCAGATGATTATATTATACTATATTCATGATATTTCATGATACTATATATATTTTTGTTAGTCTCTAAGCCTATGTCTAGCTTGCAGGCTTCTTTCGGAAGAAGCTTTTCCAGAAGAAATCTTCCAGAAAAACTTCTTCCGAAAGAGAGCGTCCACACTGCAAAAGAATTTTGAAAAAGCCATCTGCTTTTTCGAAAGATAGCATCCATTTCAGCTGTGATTACTATGTATGGAGTGGCCACCAGAGCACCTGTGCTTTTTCCTCTTTCCTCTTCTTTCAAAAGAACTCCCTCTTCCCCATCAACACACGCCTTTTTCCGAAAGAGCTTGTTTGGAAAAAGGTTTCTTCCTCATAGAATGAGAATTACCAATGTTGGAAAAACCCCTCTGTTCTTTCATGTGGATGTAACTCAAGTGTGGACGTTAACTCAAGTTTTTTTTGGAAAACGGGTGTTTTTCCGAAAAAACTCAGTAGTGTACACATACCTTAAGGTGCCAGAGGACTATTCATCTTTTTAAAGTTACAGACTAACATGGCTACCCCTCTGAGTCAATCTATTTAGAAGGTTAAGAGGTGACTTGAACATGACCTTCATTGGGAAGAGAGTTCTGATAGCAGATGGCTCTTCAAACTAGCAGAGAAAAACATAAGTCCCTGCAGCTGGAAGTTGATTCTAGACAAATCCAGACTAGAAATAAGGTGCCAGTTTTTAACAGGGTAATTAACCTGAGCTCTTCAAATCAAAATTAGATATTTTTCAAAAAGAAATGCTGTTACTCAAAGTTAGGGGCTTGATGCAGAAATTAACAAGTGAAGTACAGGAGGTCAGACTAGAAAATCCCTATGGTCTCTTTTGGCTATGAAATTTATGAAAAAAATCTTCGCCACTGATTTTTCCCCCCATAGTTTACAGATGACCCGTGACAGATGAATCAAAAAGAGACACCGAGAGCATCTGAGGGACATCTCATGAGGAACACCCACATTTATGATTTACAGATGTTATAAGAACCATACGGTTGTGAGAAAGGTGATGAAATATTTCCTTACACAAGGTTTTATTGGAGTTAAAATTTCAATTATCCAAAAATCTGATTCTGGGACAAGCTTTCTTTCTACTCCTTAAAATTAATAGCATGGTCAGAGGTGAAATGTGAAAGGAAGTACTGAGGAAAGGGAGAGAAATATAGTCCCTGAGTTAAAATTTGGATAATTCAAATTAGAGCAGAAAGCAGAGAAATGGATGAAAACAAACTTCCTTCTTATACTGTCTACATTGGGGTGGGCAAAAGGGCCTTCACGGGCCAGATCCGGCCCGCCAAACAGGTTGATCTGACCCGCAGAGGCCCTGCCACTCCCCCCCCCCAGGCCAATTAGGGAGTGGGGGGGAAGTGCACAAAGTTTCCTCCACTCTGTCAGGGAGCGCACAGTGCTGAGAAGCACCACGCACTTCTGGCAGGGTGGGAGAAGACTTTGCATGCTCCCCCGCCCCCAAGTCCTGATTAGCCTGGGGGCAGAAGGGTGAGTGTGCGAAGCTCCTCCCATTGCTAGACACATGAGCAGCTAGGGACAACCTCCGGGAGAGGAGGAGAACAGAGACTTCATGCACTTTCCTCACCCCCAGACCAATCATGGTCTCTGGATGGGGAAGCAGGAAAATATCCTGGCTCTGCCCCTTCTGGAGTGGCCTGGGGTCACTTCAAAAATTTCAGAATTGACCCCTGGCAAAAAATTATTGACCCCTGGCTTACATGCTTTTGAATCATTGATGGGAACAAACTTCTAATGTGACAAGTGCGAAAAAAACAATTGAAACTATTAATTATGGGGGTTTTGTCTCTCTTGTATGTAAATAATTTGATAGAATGAACAGAAAATCTATTCTGAGGTTAAAAATCTTTAGCTACTATAAAATCTGGAGCTAGCTACTTAAATATGGAAGTGCCTTAAAAACAGATTATATCTACATGAATTTTAACAGTCTAAGATTGCTGGCTCCCTGAACTCCCATATAAAGCTTGCCCAAGAATGAACAAGAGTATCCTGTTTTCTAAATGCAAAAATTTGGTCTCAAATCTCAATTCCCATTCTAAGGTCCCTTTTTTCAAATATTTCAAACTCTGCTCTGCAAACTAATCCTCTTCTAATTTATGTTAGATCCAGAAACTAGGTGAATACATGGGTCAAATTCTGTTGTACCTTATGCCAGCCAAACTAAATCTTCTATATTCCAATGGATTTACTCCAGAACTACAACAAAATAAAAGTTACTCCTCATTGTCAACATGTAAATTCTACATATTGACAGAAAAATCACGCATATTTCTGAATGTAATCCTATTTATTTATTGATTGATTGATTGGCAACTTTAGATCTATCTTGTACAACCTAAGCACAATGAACTTTTCTACTTAAGAGAACACTGGAAGGAAATATGCCTATGCTTCAAATAACACAGATAAATGAAAGTATGCAGTTACTGTGAATACTCTTCAGTGACAACCTGTTATCAATTGGCAGCCTTCCCCACTCTGTGTAAAATTATAACCAGACCTCAGACATTAATATAGAAAGAGCCTTATGGCTTTACAGTGTACACGTTTTTTCTTTGGTTTGGATTAAACTGGAACAGATTAACTTAATGTTGCATGAAAATAAATGAAGTGCCATCTTAATTAAAAGATAGTAGTGCCATGTCCTTTGGCTGGGCATCAAGCAAGCAATTTTAGACTTATTTTATTAAGAAAAAACTATTTTTCCTCATAGTCTCTATACTAGCACTTTTATCCTGATTTATTTTAATACACCAGCCTGCTTATCCAAGCAGCTGTGCTTCATCTTGCTTCCATATAACACAGCAGAACGGTATCATTACATTGGGAGTTTCTGAATCATTAAAGCTACTCTTCTGAGCTATACAAAAAGCCTCCTGGGCAAAATATACCATTATTATAGATCAGGTTTAAATATTAAAACTGATTAAAAAACAAAAGCATAGTCAGCCCAGAAATCTGGAGTCAATGCCAAGTGCTGCTGTGCGGGGAACTAGGGCAATGTCTACACTACAGAGTTTTTTCAGAAAAGCAGCCGTTTTTCACTTACGTCCACACTGTAATTGCGTTCTTTTGAAAAAATTGAAAGAATAGAGCGGTTTTTCCTCTTTTTACAAGGAAGAAGCCTTTTTCCAAAAGAGCTCTTTTGGAAAAAGGCCTGTGTGGACAGGGAAGAGGGAGTTCTTTCGAAAGAGGAGGAAATAGGAAAAAGCATAAGTGCCCTGGTGGCCATTCCATACATAGTAATCACAGCTTAAATGCGAGATAGCGTCCATTCAGTGTGGATGTTATCTTTCGAAAAAGCACATCGTCTTTTCAATGCACTTTGGCAGTGTGGACGCTCTCTTTCGGAAGATCTCTTCTGGAAAAGTTTCTTCTGAAAGAAGCCTGCAGTCTAGACATATAGCCTGAGACTGGGACTGAACCAAACTCCTAGTGGCTGAGAGCAGCAACTGCAAACCAGGAGGAATGTACTGTTGTCACCAGCAACTGCCTCCTACTGGCCAGCAGTGGCGCAGACAAGCCCCAGCATATACAATCACCTTTCTGAAGATTAGTCTGATGCAAACATAAAAGCTACTGTACATATTTTCAAGACAGTGAATAGCAGAAGAAACCGATCTTGCATACACAAACACACACGCACGCTTTCTCATCCAGGATATTGCTAGAACAGGTTGCTAGAACAACATACAGTAAAATTCCAATAGTCCGGCATCCAGCTGTTTGGAACTCCTGATACTCCAGCATCAAAATGCCAAGAGCTCCTGACCAGCTGATTAAAAAACCTGCTGCTCAGCACACATGCTGGCTGTAACCAGAGGGAGCATAAGGTTGGGAGGGGGTGGAGAGTGGGATCACGTTACAGTATGGAGAAGAGCGTTTTGCTTCAGGGAAGAGGAAAGGGAAGGGGAGGAGGAGGATCAGGTTACAGCACGGAGGAGATGCAAAGAGGAAGAGATCCATATCCATCAGGAATATTTCTAGTATTACCAGCCTCCAGGCAGTTCCATACAGCTACTTTTAAAGAAGAGGATACACAAATGTTTTATTTTCCCTCAAATATGGAATGTCCCCCTGCCTCAAAAGGACACATGCCCTGCAAGGGTAATATACAGTCACGTACCAGTGAAAGGTTTCAGGCCTAACACTATGCAAACCCATCAAGTCTAGAAATGGGGATTTTACACCAGGGGTTTTTTTTAATTGGTCACAGTATATACATCTTAAGACTGTCACATGGATGCAATCCTTCCTATTCATGATCATGATCATGACCATCTCCCTTCCCATTCACAATCTCATAACATCCCTGTGACAGCTACAATCACTACTTAATCACATTTGGGGATTTGTAATGGTTTTTAATGCAATTTAGTAGCTGGAAACAAGTAAGGCAGTCAGCATCATGTGACTAGCTAGCTCTCCCAAAATCACCACCCATTGTTCATAAACTACAGCTTAAGGATCAACACTTTCAACTGTTTAGAGAGGAGAATTTTCTAGTTACTCAACAGGACAGCACAGTGAGTGTTTCTGGATATTGGACCTTTCAATCAAAATGTTATTATGTTCAGGAAAGCTATTTAAGTATTTTATAGAAGTTCATATAAACATTATTTAAAAATTACTTTGTGTCCTATACTGTTGGGCACAGGGTTTGAGATCCTGGCCCAACTGAAATAAATGAGAGTTTTGCCACTGACTTCAGTGTTGCTAGAATTTTATCCTATGTATCTAAGGAAACCTGGGTGCATATGACGAGAGAGAGAGAGAGACAAAAAAACAAACAAAATGTTAACTCCATAAAATTGTGAATACTTTATGCTGAATAGTGATATACAAAGGTTTATGAGCACATGATAGGAGTGCTATCCAGTCCCACACTTGTGCCCTCACCTTTGATGAGTACTGCAGCAATCCCAAATTCATGACAATGAAACTATTATTATGTTATTATGCAATCTCTTTTAATTATTATTATTATGAAAATGGCTCTTTAAACAACTGTAAGTATATAAGCAATTAAGACTGTTTCTTGAAAATCTAATCTGAAATCACACCAAGTATTTGTATTAGATTCTTTTCTGTATTATAGCAATTGCTACAAACCCAGTTGTGTCATAAACCATCTGTACTATAAGAAAAATCAGCAACAGTTGCAGAGCCCTGCAGGGCAAAAAAATCTGGTATGCCACTGGAATTTCCACACTTAGTCAGCAAACTGGAAGGTAGGTTAAGTTGGAAGATAACTATCTGTCTTAAGAGATTTCTATAGCACTTAATGCTGTTATGCAGATTTTGAATAAACATTCCTTGCATTGCCACAGCTTATGATTTTTGTGTGGAGGACACTGATCTTTTTAAACAGATGCAACTTTTAAAAATAAAAAAGCTTTCAGATGTATAAGAAATTGTTTGTGTACAATATTTTTGTTCTGTGCATGGTATTACTCCATGCACAGAACAAAATATTTTCCAGAAACTTTCAGGTTAAAACACTAAAAAAGTGTTACTATTGTAGTAAACGTGTTCTGTCTATACATATGCATGTAGTTGGCAAATAAATATGGTTTCAGCATAGACTTGGATTTTTGAATTCTAAGTATTTTCTTTCCATTTGCTTTACTCTCAGGGGCACATTTACAATGAAACTCGAAGTGCCATGCACAGGCATGGCACCCCCCAACACCACAGGGCAGTCCAGCACACGGTCTGGCACCCTTTGGCCCATGCAGAGGGTGGCCACTCTGCCGGGGGGGAGGGAAGGAGTCCTTCTGCAGAGAGGGCTGTGGGGGGAAGGGGCAGGAGAGCAGGGAAGCTCATCTGCAAGCTGTAGACTCAGGAGAGCTGTCAGGAGTTGGGGAGCAGCACGAACACAGGCTGGAAGGCTTCAGAGGAGCACAGGGCAGCTGCACATCCGGCCGGAGAAAAACTGTGCTCTGAAGCGGGTAAGTGCTGCTTCTCTCCGGCCACTGGCTGTGTGGCTACCTAGAGCTCCTCTGGAGACTTCCAGCCTTTGCTCGTGCTGCATGGCCACCACCTGGTGAATGTTGGCTACCCACAGAAGCGGGAGGGGATGGGGAGGAGGGCAGCCGGGGGATGGAGAGCCCACAAGCTGCATAGCTGGCAGGAAAAAGCTGCACTTTGAAGTGGGAAAGCGTCGCTTCTCTGTGTCAGCTGGCTATGTGACTGTACTGCCCCCAGGTGATAGGGAGAGCAGCCAGGGGTGAAGAGCCTAGGGTGGGCATTTGGCACTCAGATGACTGATGGAACTGTGCTCCCCTCCCCCATCTTCAGTTGGAACACGTGTGGGTCTCTGCCCACTTCTCCGGGCCAGCCAGCGCACAGACACTGGGGTGCCTGAAGCGGTCCTCCAGGCCCATGAAGATCTTTGCATCTCTTCTATTAGTCTTCTCCAGCTCCACCATGGTGGTTCTCTTCCTGTGTTGGGCCCTCAGCTCTCCCCCTTCCACCTGAGGCCCTGCCCTCTGAGGATCCAGACCTGCTCCCCCAACACTTTGCCCAGAGGCCTGGTTATTCTGTCAACAACCCTGCCAGGACCCTTAATTCCTGTGCTTGTAGACCACACCCAGGTCTGGAGCTGCACCTAGGAGAGACAGGGGCTGGCTTTCAGCACCCCATATTAAAAATATTCCAGTGCCACTGGTGTTAACCTAATTGGGGAATGGGTGGTCCAGACCATGGCCCACCCAGGCCCACCTGTAGCTACAGGACTGCTCTTCCAGACCATTTTAATCTGCCTAAATATCAAGGTGCGTTTTTTTTTTAGCAATAATGAAGTGATACTATAAGTCTGGCAGTCAAAAATGCAAAAGGAAGGCGAGGCAAAAAGACAAAGCTAAGCAAAAAGAAAGTTTGTCATCTTATTTTAAAAATCTTGAGGTATTGAACAGAGGACATTTATCAAAAAGTATGGGCAAGAAAACATCTTAATTGTTTTAGCACTTGCTGAGTTGTGGGGCTACCACTACAACAGCAAAAGTTGAACAAGTCGACTCTGAAGTGGCAATGGAACTACAAAATATTGGTAATTTTCTCAAAGTAAGGGGAGAAACCTATCATGAAGACATTGCACTATTGCCAGAATCTATTTTATTGGATAATCCGAGAAATGTTGCGAGAGATATTGCTGATCGTGAAACTTCCAAAGCTCAGATTAATGCTATGTTTAAATTTGTTCAAAGATGTCAATTATCTGGAAGAATTGATTCTGTGTTATTGCCTCAGTTTGAGAAAGAGTTTTCTTATTGGAGGAAAGTGCTGAGATGTGTTATTGCCATGGTGAAACTGCTGTTTTCTTTGGGACGACCGCTAAAAGGACATGATGAGTCATCGGTGTAAAATCAAAAAGGTAATTTTTAAACCTGCCTTGAATATCTTAGTGAATTCAAATTTTCTCAATGAACATTTGAAAAATTATCAGTATTGTGGCACAGGGAAGACCAACTTTTTAATGCACCAAACCTACAATTAATTCATTACTGTAATAGCAGAGCAGCTCAGAAAACAATTCAGTGATGAAGTAAAGGATGCCAAGTACTACTGCACAATAGTTGATTCAACACCGGATGAGAGTCATGTAGACCAATTAACTTTAAGGTATGTGACAGGCAATGGTGAAGCTGTAGAGTGATTTATTTATTTTGTCCCACTAAAATCCCACACTTCTGAATGGTCCTGGCCATGCTGATATATTTATTTACCGGATCCACAGCCACAGAGGCTCACAATTCCCACTGGCCCTGGTTTGCTGTTTGCAGCCAAGGGGAGCTACAGGAAATAGCAGCCTAGCCAATGCTGCTTCCCACAGCTCCCATTGGCTGCAAACAGCAAATGGAGCAAATGGGACCCATGATGCTCTGT
Source organism: Pelodiscus sinensis (assembly GCF_049634645.1). Taxonomy (NCBI): domain Eukaryota; kingdom Metazoa; phylum Chordata; order Testudines; family Trionychidae; genus Pelodiscus; species Pelodiscus sinensis. The sequence goes on from NC_134711.1 coordinate 214,173,718, forward strand.
GGATGGGGAGAGGGTAAATAAACACACTGAAGCGGCCAGTTAGCAGGTGTCTCAGAGTGGTTTTGTAGACCACTTTGAGAAACACTGGTCTAGAGACAACGGTTTTGGAAATCATTGCAAATTGAGGTTTGGATATCAAAAACTGTCGTGGGCAGAGCTTTGATAATGCCACAAATATGGCAGGACTGAACAATGCAAATCCCTCTGCTTCATTCATACCACGTTCCAGCCACTCCTTAAACGTAATCTGCAATGCAGCAGCCACATCTTGTAAGGAAGCTACATTTTTTTTGACTTTGTTAAAAACACATATGCTTTTTTTCAGTTTCCACACATCAGTGGAGTATGACAATCACACTTGGAGCAGGCAAATGGAAAACATTTGGTAGTCAAAAGAATTTGTGCCTCCAAGTGGTCTGCTCATGCAGATGCTGTTTTGGCCTTGATAACGAGCTATGGTGTTATAAAGAGACTCTTATTAGACATAGTCACACCAAATTCTGAAAAAAAACACATGCAAAACTGAAGCAAAATCCCTAGCAGGAAAGTTTGAAAAGTATTCTATTGCTGTGTTTACTATTTTGTGGAACCGTTTCCTTCAAAGAATGAATGCTGTCAGCAAATCACTGCACAAAGTTGATACAAATTTATTGAATGCTGCACAATTGTTAGCCTCAGTTACACATTTTGTCATGGAAGTTCAAAATGACTGTAGGTTTGTGGAAGCAGAAGCACTAACATTACCAGAAAATATAGGTTCCTCTGATATATCTGATGAGAAGCGTAAAAAAAAAAAGAAGTTATTTTTCGATGAAACCAGAAATGATGAAATCAGTTTACAAGGGAAAGAGAAAATCATCGTTGAGACTGTCAGTGTTATTTGTGATACAATAATAGTGCAATTGCAGAGTAGAAGTAAATCTCTAAAGAAAACTGTTGACTTATTTTGCATGGTTTTTGACAGAAGTATGGATGAAGATGCTAAAGGCCACTACAGTAAGAAATGAAGTGAATTCTACTGAGAGGATATAGACACAAATCTTTTTGAAGATGAAGTGAAACATTTCATTCATGTTATCGAAAATTATGAGGACTGTACTTCGAAATCACCAGCTGATTAATATAGACTTGTACATGAAAGTTTGCAGGCAACCTTTCCAAATGTAGAAATCATTCTGAAAATATTTTTAACAATGCCTGTCACAAAGGCTTCTGGTGAACATTTTTTTTCTGTTCCGAGTTAAACTAGTTAAAATTATTTGTGAAATAAAATGAGTCAGGAACATCAGACAAGTTCAACAATATTGACAATTGCAAGTGCCTCTTTACAAAATATGATGCTCAACTGATGATTCTGTAAAGAAAAAGTGTAGATAGAATTTTTTTTTCAAATTGAATATGTTTCTTCAGAGGAAGTTAACTTTTATTTTTCCATTCATTATGTCATCTATACATTTAAGTTTACACATTTTTTCATGTAAACATAATGCAAATACAAGCTTTCATCTAGATCAGAAGTTCTTAAACTGTTCTCTGAGAACTCCATTAAGAGGGCTACGTCTAGATTGCATCCCTTTTTCGTAAAAGGGATGCAAATTAGACGTATCGCAATTGCTAATGAAACGGGGATTTAAATCTCCCCCGCTTCATTAGCATAAAAATGGCTGCCACTTTTTTTTGGCACGGAGCTTTGCCGGAAAAAAGAGCCAGTCTAGACGCGGATCTTTCGAAAAATAAAGCTTTTTCCGAAAGATCCCTTATCCCTCTTAAAATAAGGGATAAGGGATCTTTCGGAAAAGGCCTTATTTTCCGAAAGATCCGCGTCTAGACTGGCGCGTTTTTCCAGCAAAGCTCCGTGCCGAAAAAAAGCGGCAGACATTTTTATGCTAATGAAGCGGGGGAGATTTAAATCCCCGCTTCATTAGCAATTGCGATACGTCTAATTTGCATCCCTTTTATGAAAAAGGGATGCAATCTAGACGTAGCCGAGGACTGAGAAAAGATTATTATGTCTTTTTTTTATAAAGTGCTCTTATCCAAAGCACTTTACGATAGTTAGCTCATGGTTCAAACGATATTTGGAAAGATCATTACGTGGCCCACTGAGATCCTCAGCAATTTTCAAGTGGTCTGTGAAAACAAGCTAGACTACAAAAACAATCAAGGTACTTCACTTTATTTTCACTTACTTCTTATTATTTATAATATAGGAGGAGAAAGAAGAAAAAAAGAATGTAAAATGGGAGGGTCAGGAAGAATAAATGCTCTTTTTCCTGGCTGGGTTCCCAAGGGGGGGGATCCCCAAAATGAAGCTGGTTCCACTAACTCTAAACCCACCACTGCGTACACTACATTGGAAAAGATCTTTACTTTTAGGCACAATGCAATGAAGTAGCACATTGTTTTATTTTATGCTCATCTTCTGAAGCACCTGACGATTCAATTATAAAGCTAACACTTAGAAATTAGACAATGACTGATGCCAAGTTAATCAGCATCTACAGACAGTGCCAAGTTTTAAACCAATGATATTCTTCAAAGATGTTTAAATTTCCATTAACCTTATTCTTTCTCTCACACAACAGATACAAAAGAAAGAATGTTCTTAATTAGTGAGGTGAACATCAATGTAGAGCCACTTGTGCATGGCCAGCAACCAAGGGAAGTAAGAAACAATGTAGTCCTCATCTCTTTCAAAAAGATAATCAAGTTCCCTTGAAAACATGTTGAATGACGAAAGTAAAGCCTAGGCAATATTTAGAATAACCAAACTTTGCAGGCTTAGCAAATGGGACTCCTTCCTTAGCCACAACAGACCCTCTGTGGGGACATAGTGGGTTTGGGAACACTGCAACAGCATCAGAGTGGATCCCCAAACAATAATCATGTATGCATTAAACGAAAGAGTTGCAATACATTCATTTCTGTGCAATGGCAAACAGGATTACACTGAAAAATAACAATAAAGTAAATTCAACAGTACCCCTCTAGAGGTATTTGTATTGTAATAAAATAATTATGCAGGATCCATGTACTGCCTGAGATCCTTATCTGATTGAGAAAAGAATAAATAAAGCATGTCTTCAGATCCTGGGAGGCATTAGAGGACTCTGAGTATAGAGATTCTAACTAAAAAAATCTTAGTGATTGTGTGTGCCTCTGTCAAGTGATTATTCCAGAAATGTTGTAAATTGCCTACCTGTACAATCTTCAAAACTTAGCCAGCAGAGAACAACAAAGTCTCTATTTGGGCTTCAGAAAACATACCAAGGTGAGAAAAACGCACTCAACATGGCCCCAAAGTATTCTGAGCTCATTAGTGCTGGAAGTGGAAAATTATAGATGGCAGGTGCATGTGACAGTTCAGTTGTATATGTTGATCTACCATATATGCTAATGTTCTGCCCGCTCCTTCCTCTCCACACCCCAGCATATTGTCCTAGAGTAAAACTAGCTATTAGCCTATTGCAACCTGTTCTCTTTCATTTTAGTTTCTTTTTACATTAATGTGGATGTTTTGTTCTCAGAGATGAAAGACTATGAACACTGTCCAAATGCAGGATGATAGCTCCTGAAGCAGCTGGCCACTGTCAGAATGGCTTCTGGATACTCGTCTAGATTCTGATCCTAGTATGGCCACTGTTATGCTGTTACATTCATCAACGATGTAGCTCAATCAATGTACTTCCATCTTCACCTGCAATACTTCCACTGATATTAAAAGAAATATGTGTGTTTCTTGATGTCCAGATAGCATTGGCTATCAATTCAGATCACAGATATGGGTGCATTCCAACAGAATGTGGAAGTGAAACCAACTCTAAATGATCTATTTAGTTATAAACCAGGAAAAACAACTTTGGCAAACAATTTGAAATATTCTACGACTTTCCCCTCCTCTTCAGTCATAGCCTTTTTTAAATTTTCTAAGAACAAAAAAGAACTTACATGTACAGTAGCACTCTCAGCAGAAAGAGGCAGCTATACAGCCCACATAATTATCATTTGTCTACAGAGTCTTCAATACTGGAGTCATACATCTGCTCTAGCAGTCTGTACTGAGACAGACTCTCAAGATAACAAAATTAATTTTATAGTCATAGGCTATAAAATCTAGACAACTTTTTTTACATAACCACAATAATGAAGGATGAAGCAGCAAATGCATTTGTCCAGAGGTAAGATAGACTGTGCAAATACTGCATTGTGAGGAGATTCAAAGCTCAGCTATACAGATTCCAATTTATTTCCTTTTTATACGCTATATCCATCATCTTCAAGGTAGTGTCTTTTAAAAAAAAAAATTGTACAGCATTCTATTCCACCCCACCAGTGCAAGGTCAATAATGCATTATTTGCTTCCTGATATTTTTATTTCACTTTGCAAACATAATTGAGACTATGAAAAATCCTTTCAACCAGTACATTCAAATGGCATTTGTACTAACATAGCCAAACTGAAATTCTTGAACTAACCAATTCTGCCCAGTGTCCATGCTTATTCTTGCATATTAAGCCATCATGCTGGCATCAACCTCTGGCCTCCTATTAATTGTACATATTACCAGACAGGAAAGGCAAGAACACACATGCAGTGGCTTCTTTCTGAATCTCATCCAATCTACCATGATTCCTTGTATTTAATTCTGTTAGAAAATACATCACAATGAAAAATGACATAGTATAAAGATTTCACATTCCAAATACAGAATGAGTCCTCATTATTGTAGGTATAGGTTTGATAACACTAGTTAAAAAGCAGCTATTAATAGATGACTAAAAATGAACCCTGGGCATACAATGATATACGACCCTTGCAATAAAAAATGTATGATTCCTCATGCTGTGTAAATTTTGACTCCACTGAGAACCACTTAATGAACTTTGTGAGTCTTAAAATAGCTACCTTAAGCATTATCCATTGTACTTCAAATGTAAAATTCTCTGTAAACGTACAATCGAGCATTATTTAGAAAAGCTGTGTCTTCGGGGCCATATTTCTTAACCCAGAGGCTGATTCAGTAAGCCACTTGCAAGGTAAACTAAATTTAACATTTTTCCAACTTTGGGAGCTTTGGCTATTTTTTCATGAACAATGCAAAAGTTTGAAAATCAGCTTTTGGGCAAAATTCGTATTTGAGACATTTAAAATCTGAGTAGGATAACACATTCTACAAAACCACAGAGTAAGCCAGCACTTCACCGTAACTTTATGTTAACTCGGTGTTAACCATAACCTGGGTTAATAATCTCCATAACTGTCTAAAAACACCTCATCTTTGACATTTACTTACACTAGGATTATTATTTTGTAAATAACAGAGAGCATTACAATAAATTATTGATCTTTGTAACTCTCCTTGAAGGACTTCAAAGCAGTTTACAAACATTACTGAATTAAGCTTCACAAAACACTTATGAAATATTATCCTCCATCCCTGTTTTAAAAATCAGAAAACTATACCATGTTGAGATTAAGTAACTAGATCGCACAGGGGCTACGTCTACACTGGCCCCTTTTCCGGAAGGGGCATGTAAATTTCATGAGTCGTAGTAGGGAAATCCGCGGGGGATTTAAATATCCCCCGCAGCATTTAAATAAAAATGTCCGCCGCTTTTTTCCGGCTTTTAAAAAAGCCGGAAAAGAGCGTCTACACTGGCCCCGATCCTCCGGAAAAAGCGCCCTTTTCCGGAGGCTCTTATTCCTTACTCCTTTGAAGTAGGAATAAGAGCCTCCGGAAAAGGGCGCTTTTTCCGGAGGATCGGGGCCAGTGTAGACGCTCTTTTCCGGCTTTTTTAAAAGCCGGAAAAAAGCGGCGGACATTTTTATTTAAATGCCGCGGGGGATATTTAAATCCCCCGCGGATTTCCCTACTACGACTCATGAAATTTACATGCCCCTTCCGGAAAAGGGGCCAGTGTAGACGTAGCCAGGAAGTCAGTGGGGAAAAGATTCAAGTAACATCTCCTGACAACTCCGTTCTTTGCTTGAACCAAAACCAACTCTACCTCTTCTCTTTTTAAACAGAGAACAAATGGGTTAACCAAACAGACCAGAGGAAATATGGTGTAAGCTACCTTTGCTTAGCTGCCTGGTCTGTAGCAAAACAGCACAATGCAGAAATATTCTCAACTACCTAAAAAAATTACAAGCCAAAGCAGGGCATAGAAGCAATGAAATTCATGACATTTTCATATAAATCAGGAATGTTTTGACAGTATGGTTATACCTGTATTTCCATACCAACAAAAGCCTCCCTTGTAGCTAATGTTGTGTTAGTATAAGAGTACTTATACTGATGTAGCTTTAGTCAGTCCTGCATAACCATCTGTATGATATGCCAAAAAAACTTAAAAGTACAGACCAGACCTTATACTTTGTCTTAGGGTGGGTCTACACTGCACTGTTATTTTGCGATAACCAGCGTTACTTCAAAATAACAATGCAAGCGCCTACACAACCATTCCATGAGTTTGAAATAATTTTGAAATAACAGACGGCTTATTCCAAAATCTGTAAACCTCATTCAATGAGGAATAACGCCTATTCTGAAATAGCTATTTCAAAATAAGGCTTGTGTAGATGCTCCACTGCTGCTACTTTGGAATTGCCCCTCACCAGGGCCATTCTAAGTTATTTCTCTCCAGTGCCTCCTGGGGCTCTAAATCGAGGTAGCACATCTACATTAAGGAAGCCTGCCTCAGACTAATTTTGAGGCTTCCCTGTAGTGTAGACGTGCTGTTTCGAAATAAACTATTCTGGAATAACTATTAAGGAATAGCCTATTTCAAAACAAGTGTGCAGTGTAGACGTACCCTCAGACTTTTCTCTGCAGAAGTCAAGTACCAGCTAGTATGATAGACATTGGAATCTCATGCATTATCTTTCATATAGCATATTATATTAAACTTAAAAAACAACAAATGGTCTGGTAGCACTTTATAGACTAACAAAACATGTAGATCAGTGGTTCCCAATTTTTTTGATACTGGGGACCAATACACCCATTCACAAGTTTTTGGAGGACCGGTAACATTTATCTGTTATTTGCCTATTCATTAAGCCAGGCATGTCCAAAGTCCGGCCCGCGGGCCAATTGCGGCCCGTGTTCCGGTTTAATACGGCCCCCCAGGTAATTTGGCAATATCTATCTTTTATGGCCCCCCAACGAATCCATATGTATTGAGATGAACACATTGTAAAATCTCAGTTAATGTCAGTTGGTCTAAATCAGTTATAAATATATTTGGACACAATATGTATACTTGGTGTTATGTTCCTGCTCATATTTTTTGAACTTAAAAGTTGACAACCTTTATTACCAATAATATATAATGTACTTTACAATGTTCCTGACATATATTTCAGCTTCCTGGATTTTTTTTTTATCTGGCCTTCAGATATGAAAGGCAGAGTGATTTAACACCTGTTTAGATTTGTCTTCCATGTGACGAAATGAAAAGTATGCCGTTTGCAATAAACTTTGCATAAAATAGTTAATTTGCATTTAATTTTAATGGTTCAAAGAATGTCAGGCAAAATGGTCGGCCCTCACACATGTTCACTTCATCAAATCTGGCCCTCTTTGAAAAAAGTTTGGACACCCCTGCATTAAGCAAATGGTGAATATGGAAATAAATTGTGTTGCTTGCCCTATCTGTCTGGCAGGTTGTTCTGCCCCCTTCCCCCCCCCCCCCCCCCCCGGCCCCAATTCTGGCCATTTTATTGGCCAGCACTGGCTCCCCCAGCTGCGTCCGGCACCAGGCATTCTGCGGTGGTGCGCACGGTGCCCAGCCTTCTCCCTGGGTCCTAGCGCCCACCGGATCAAGCCCTGCCGCCCAGGAGCATGCCCAGCAGAAATGCCACGGCAGCAGACTCTCTCCCAAGAGGGCTGTACCACCGTGCTCGGCAGTGCGGGCTGCTGCTACCCCATCACACAAATTAATAGGTTAGTGGGCAATAATTTTTCTAAGAACCGGTATTTTTTTTCTAAGGAGCGGTAATGGGGACCACACTTTGGGAAATGCTGATGTAGATGGTATCATGAATTTTTGTAGACACAGCCCACTTCTTCAGATGACCGGAGTTTTGAGTTTAGGATGTGCAGACCCAAAATAAATAGGGGAGAATGGGAGAAGGGAGGAGGAAAAAAAGGAGGGGTGGGAAACAAGGAGAAGAGGGTATGGAAATATCAAATGGAAAAACAGGAAGGCAGAACTAGTGTTTATGTGTTATTATAGGCTAGAGATTGTAAGCAGCTCTAGTGGGGAAGTGCCCTACAACTCATGAAGGAGCCAAAAAACGGTAGGTCATTAAGAGGAAGCCCTTAGATTGCAAAGTCTTCCACAGAGGGACCAGCCTAGCGAACTTTGCATATACTAGAGTAGATTAGGTTCCCCAGAGTCCAAAAGGAAAAAAATACACTTAAAGACAGATGTTTGTCCACGTAACAGCTCAAAAAATGGCAGTGCTTTCCATACAAGGGGGGTAGAAAACACACTGACTATTCAAGGAATTTTCCATAGTATAGCCAATTTCATGACAATAACTTTCCTTTTGTAGCTTATCTGAAAAAATCTCAATGGTTAATATAAAATTCTTAAATATCTTTTATGATATTTAATGCCATTGATAGGGATTCCTTGTCAAGTAGATAGCAATATAATGTTCACAGTGAGTTAAATATTTATGTTACCTTTATCAAATTACAACAAGTTATGGCATTTTCTTTAAACTAACTCTCCATTTTCCATCTGATCCCTCTTTTCAGTCTTCACTGATCCTCTGGGATATACTTTCACAGTGGAAAGCATAGCATGCCATCTTTTTATTCCCCAATCTCCTTTTAAACTCTTAGACTGCAGTGCAGTAACCTGCATTAATCATTCATGACTGTATAAACAGATGAAAAATTAATAGCCAGTCTAGAATTCCAAGGTGTCCACTTAATGAGTTAGGCCTGTCAGGTAGTAACATCATGTCCTCAACAGTAGATATACAGAATAATGTTCAGTAAAGTTAATCAAATAAGATCTCATGCTACAAGATGAGCTCCTAGGAATTCTGATTAGGCCATTTAAAACTAAAATGCAGGCATCTTTGTTTCTGACAGATTTTTAAAATGTACTTCCTGCCATGAAAAAATGACCTATTCTTTCTTGATTATTACAAAAATCTTCTCACAAGTTCCATCAAAACTGTCACAATCACTATTAACAAGCTTGCAAGTGTTTTGAGAAATCTGGTCCAAGTGTTAGGTTTGTAGCAAAACTGAAAATGAGGAGTGGTCTTCCTGGTTTTATTTTTAAAGTTTCTAATTGGATGAGAAGCATTTTGGCAACACGATAAATCAGTTAATGTAACAACTCCCAATGTCATGCAACACTGAATAATACAAAAACAAATTAACAGATGAGATGCAGATTATGCACTGACTTTGTTCCAATGCATTGAATTGTGCTGTTTTCCCTTTTCAAAATCAGAAGTACAGGTTGAACCTCTAAAATCTGGAACACTCTGGTCTGGCAACATCCATGGTCTGGTTTGCTGGGCCAGAGAGCCCCAGCTGGCCAGGTTCAGGAGCACAGTCCAAGCCGGGCTGGCAGTGGGGAGTGCAGTCCCAGCCTGGCCAGAAGTAGCAAGGCTGGCACAGTGGGGGTCATGAGGAGTGCAACCCCGGCTGGGCTGGAGGCAGTGGAGCCAGTGTCAGGGAAGAATCCCTCCCCACATACTGCTGCCTCTGATACAGAAGAAACAGGGTGGGAAGGGGGGAGGCAGCTTTGCAGGAACTGGTACATGTGTAACCATGAAATTAATCGATAAGCTCAGCCTCACTGGTTAACCATTTAGTTGTCTACACTATCACATCCCTAGCTGCAATCAGTGCATCCATCACGGTTTCACCAGACACTCTGTGCCCTGTGTGCCACCCTTAACTCTGCTTCAAGGTGGTAATTCACAGAACTACAAGAAGCCCGCACAGCAGTTCATTTTTAGACCCTGCAATTTTGGTCTCAATTTACAGGCTTTTCACTGGTGCTGAATCACACACCTGGTACATTTATAACTAGCCATAAAAAAGTTATGACAACTGCATGGCATAAAATGAAATATTATTAATAAAAACAGGCCAGTCTTTTAACTGTTTGTAAAAGGTCACTGACCAGCTGTTAGCCAAATATCAACTCTTACAACATAAACCCTGCCTAAAATTATTTCCCCTTAAAAGAACATGCTAATAAAATTACAGCTACACCAGACTAACACGGCTACATTTCTAAGATGGATTCTCCATCACTGACAGCTTTTAAATCAAGATTGGATTTAAAGCTCTGATCTAGAAATCACTCTGGGGAAGTTGCAGGACCTGTCCTCTACTGGATATCAGATGCCTCCGGGCCTTAGAATCTATTTTTTTTCTGGCCTGTAATGCTGTGTAACTATATATATTGCCTTAAATAATAGATAGAAAGTACTTTGAAGAAATTAGGACTGTTTACCTCTGAGAAATTCACATAACTTTTTTTAACCAACATTTTAACAAAAATGGAAAGTATCACATTAGAGTTTATGCATTTCATGGGAAACTAGGCAACCTGTAAGCCCAATAAAACTGTATAAAATCGTAAGATAAAAATTGTAGGCTGCAGGGACTATTCTATCCTGACTCCCATTTTCCAATGCTTCAAGTTCACACACACACACACAATCAACCCAAAGCAAAATAAAAACAAAACCCCACAATATTCCTTCAGGCAACAATTTCTCAAGCTTAGTCTCCACTCAAAAGTTAGTTCATAGTTTGTATATTTTACTGTACATAGTAAGCAGACTTGGGATTCTGCCAAAATAGAAAAAGACAGTAACGACTAAATTTACAATTTAAATGTGCTGCTCCTGCCATTCTTAATCTGGCAAATCCCTAAATCACCTCGGGTCAAACTCCAACACTAATAAATTAATGGTAACATTCATTTTGACTTTCATGGGGCCAGGATTTCAGTCCTGGATTTTTGTCTGCACGGGAATTACAGCAGATCTTCTCTTGTTTTTTTAGGGGGTGTCTCCACTTAACGAGTCTTTCTGGTGTTGCCTCTGACTATCCTTCTAGCAACATGGAACCCTCAAACCTGAGTTCAACTATGTGCTAGGGTTATAGGCTTGAACCCAGAAACTGCTTCCACTCAAACTGGTAACTCCCTGCCAGCTTTGAAGTGATCACACAGATAACAGCTGCTTGAGTGCTGATAGTCTTCCAATGCATTCCCATCATTCCCTCTGGGGGCACAGGACAGACAAGTTCTTTCATAATTAACTGGGAAAGAATCACCGAGTGGGTCATCTTATTACAGCACAAGGAATCATGAGCTATGCCCCCAGAAGTCCCAGTGACATACACAGGCACAAGTGAGTACAGCTCTGAAAAGAACATATGCTATGCAGGTTTTGCAGTATGACTGCTCTCACCTGTGCTAGACTTACCTAGCTGCTTAATCACCCCAAATTAATTCTGAAGTAATGACACACCTGTGCATCACCTCTTTTCTCAACCTTCCCATTGCATGATCCTCAACAATTTTCATTCTGCAGGAAGACATTTAGTTTTATCATAGACCAAAAGTTATAGAGCTGACAGACAATCCTAAAAACAGTTGCTTAAAATCAGGCGTAAGTAACACAATTCAGATAGCTACTCTGTATTTGAGATAGTTCTTAGACAGACAAACTAATGGTAAGAGAGCAGATCACCAAATTTGGTATACAAGCTTTCTCTTACCATAACTTATAGCAAGGTAAGGGTTTGGTTGTGCCAGGCCAATGGGCTGTGCCTGGAATGGGACTGATTCTCAGAAAACCATACAGAAAAAAGACATGATCACCAAGCAGGTGAAAGAGGCTGGCTGTGGTATAGCCACTCTCTAGGACTGCCCCAATCCCAAGCCTCCAATTCCCCTGGCATCTTTTAGGGAAGGTAGGGCGGGGGCTCCCCCTCCCCAATTCTTATGGGAACATTCCTGGCTGTTCCCCTTAGTGAAGGGAAAATGCAGTTTGTTGCATTCCTCACTCTGGCTCAGGAGCACAGTGGGCAGCAGACAAACCTAGATCTGCTCCAACCAGGACATGCACTCTCCCCCCAGCTGTGCTCACTGGAGCTGCAGTGGAGAAGCACTTCTCTGCTGGCTCCAAGCTGCTATGATGAGAGAGGGCTGGGATAGTCCTCTCTCTGCTGGGCAGCCTGCGTACTGAACTGCTCATCCCCATTCCACTCCAAAGTAATGATTCAAATGAAGCATGTAAAGATTCATTTTATTTTCCAAAGAAACCCCGAAAATTAATTGAGTTAAGGACCCACGTAATGCCGGGTAAATCTTCTAGTATAGTTATAAAATAAATCAATTGCAATATAGTGTCACTTCTGTACTTTTATGCTGATTTTGTAAACAAGAATTTTTAAGTGAGGTGATACTTGGGGTATGCAAGACAAATCAGAGTCATGCAATGGGTACAGTAGACTGGAAAGGTTGTGAGCCACTGATGCAGATAATATCAAGATTAAATATTAAAGATGGTTTGAATCTGCTTTAAATTAGCGCTGACAACAATTAGAGTGCACATAAGAAAACACTGTTGATGCTGCACAGGGCAGTCATAAGATCAGTTTTAGATTATGGATGCAAAACCTTTAATTCAGCTTCTAAAACAAAATTTAAAGTATTAGAGACAGTCCAAGTCTCACATCTATGAATTGCCTGTGGTGGTTGTCATGTGTGTGCTGCAGTGACAACCACCAAAATGCTAATAAATTTAAGGCTGAAATGGTGATAACTTTTAGGCTATGGAAACAGTGAAAATAAGAGTATGAAAGGAACATATGAGTATTGTTGGCACTAGGGGGCCAAAAACTCCTATATATAAACCGAGTCAAAAGACCGGGGGGGCGGCGAATTGGTTGAAAAAGAAGGACTGGAAGAAATTAAAGTCTTTAGGCATGGGATATCAAATTATAGATGGATTGTTATCTCCTCAATTATGGATTTGGAATTATATGATAAAACAAAGGGAAAAACAAAACTGTCAAGTCTGACAACTAAGATTAATGAGTGTATGCCTGGCACATGAGACCAGCATTGCTAAACCAATACCGATGGCTCTAGAGATGACACTATCCAATTTTGTGGCCATTACGATGAAGGAATTGATGAGTATACTGTTGGCTCTGACTTGAATAAGGGATGTATATGTCCAACTATGACTTCTATCTTAGCTGACTTTTTATGAACTATAAAGGTGATTAGAAAGGAAACTGAAAAGCAGGAATGACTTAATCAATGAAACGTCCTTCTTAACTATGGAGATAGTACAATAAGCTATATATACTATACATATAGTAATAGTCAGGATTCCAGGACATATCGGGATACTAGGCAATAAAAGACAGATAAAGCAGCAAAAAAAATGCTTTAAAATGAGGAGGTTGATATAAAAATCCCTCTAAGCCAGGGGCCTCAAATTCCTGGACTGCGGGCTATCCCCAGACAGAGCGATTGTGCAATCTGGGTAGTGGACTGGTGGGGGACAGCTGTCCATTACCAGCCACCAAGCCCCTCTTCTTCCCTCCATTGTCCCACATGGAACCACATCCTCCGAGTACATGACTTTGAGGATCACTAGGAGAAGGGGAGCTAGGGCCGTGCAAAGTAGTGGTCACACACCCAAGGGAAAGTGGAGATCAGTGGAGCAGTGCACTCTGCTTCCTCCTCAGCTCCTGCTGTCATGGGGAAGCATGAATGATGCTCCCATTAGTGATCCCTAAAGGTGCATGCTTGGGGTGTGGGATGTCTTGGGAACATGGGGAAGAAGGGGCGAGGAGATGGCGGGAAGGGGTGGACTTTGGGGGCCAGTAACAAACAGCCCCCTCTCCAGGCTGCCAGGAGTCCCAGGCTGGATTGCACAGTTGCTTCAGTCGGGACTGGCCCACAGGCCAGGAGTTTGAGACCCCTGCTCTAAGTAAATAGGTCTTTAAAAGTTTAGTTAAGCGAGAATTTAAGAAGGAATAGCAAGAAACATGGTCCACAGAAGAAAAAAGGACAAAAATTCTTTGAAACTATCCTCTAAACTTGAGGATAATGATATACATAATAGATATGATAAAATCAATGACGATATCTAGATTGGTAACAGGTGATTGTGACCTGAATGGTAATTTTTTATTTACTAACCAACTACAAAGAAAGGTTGCAGAACACATGCTATGTCTAAGAAACTATTGAGCATCTGATGTATAAATGTAAGGAGGACTACACAGAGTTAAAGATTCTTTATTAAGAACCGAGACACCTTTAGGTGAAAGAATACAGTTGAAAGGATTGGTGACAGTATCGGGAAGGCATTAAAAACCATTACTTGTCTTGTTTTTAAATACACAAGACTGGGTGAAAGGATATAGATGTTTGCTTATTCAAAAATTGAGGTAAATGGTGCTCAGACTCACATGCTCAGGTGGCCGTGCCATAGAATGACCAGAAAAGAAAACCAAGAAAGGGATTCCAGTGTAGAAGCCAGCAGTCACATTGGCTATGTCTACACTGGCATGATTTTCCGAAAATGCTTTTAACGGAAAAGTTTTCCGTTAAAAGCATTTTCGGAAAAGCGCATCTATATTGGCAGGAAAAGCACTTTTTGCAGAAAAGCGTCCGTGGCCAATCTAGACACGCTTTTCCGCAAAAAAGCCCCGATTGCCACAGTACTGTGCTATCTACACTGGCCCTTTTGAGCAAAAGTCTTTCGGAAAAAGACTTTTGCCCAAACGGGAGCAGCATAGTATTTCCGAAAAAGCACTGACGATCTTACATGAGATCGTCAGTGCTTTTCCGGAAATTCAAGCGGCCAGTGTAGACAGCTGGCAAGTTTTTCCGGAAAAGCAGCTGATTTTCAGGAAAAACTAGCCAGTCTAGACACAGCCATTGAGTTTAGAGAGGGGAAAAAGGAGAAAACCCAGGGACAGAGAGAAACCCGGGGATCCTGGCCTTGATGAAAGGGTTTACCCAGAAGGGTGAAGAAGAGAGCCTGAGGGAAAAAGAAAAGGCAGTAGCCCAAAGAAAGAGCAACAATATCAGAGATTGTGTAGACCATGTGGGGTCCATGGCCTGGGAGCAACGGGTGGGCTCAACTTCCCCTACCAGCCACCGTGAAGTGGCATAAGATCGTTAGAGATGCCAACTGGACACTGATCTGGAAGGATTTTGGTACTCTGGAAGGAGAGGACTCTATTGTGACCTGGCTGGAGGATGGGGAAGCACCCTGAATTGTGAAAGGGAAAAGAGAGAGAGAGAGAGAAATGGGTCACAACATGAGTAACCAACAGAATGGGGCACCAGACCCATTGGGAGCTAATCCACAGATGTAGCCACAAGGAGGTGAATGTACTTCATTACAATTGCAATACAATTTTATGTACCCCACTTACTATAATTTGTGATTCTTGTTTTGTGAAGGTCAGACATTCAAAGGTTGGAACAGGACCAATATTCTCAAGGAAGGCTATTCATTTGGAAGAGTATTAATTCCTTTCCCTTTATTTTCTCTCACAAGGTTCCCTATACCATGCCTCTCTTCATAATATCACAGTGCCTAGCCACAAAAAATAGTGAGGCTTATCTACTTTTTTCTGTTGGCCTGTACAGAAGTAGACCAAGAAATATTACTAGTTACACAAACATCCTCTCCTAGACAACATTTGGTCTGAGACTAGAAGTATAAATGAATTATTTTAAATTATGGGAATTCATACACAAGTTAGAAAATAGTAACTATAGCTGTGGTAGGATCAGGAAGGGCAATGCATCCATTATAACCACAATTTCAAGATCTGTGACAGTAAGCTAAATGCTAGGAGAAGATACAAGTATAATCATGCCTTTTAAGATGTCCTGTCCCTTTCATAGATGTAATTCGTCTAATCATTGCCTTAATAGAGCTGAACTGTTAAGAACAGAAGATTTAGAATTAAATACATTTTATGAAGATAGAGAACCTCATTATAATTTTTACCACTGACTGCTCTTTTGCGAGGCAGAGGTGAGGCAGGGGAGGACTAATAAGAATATGAGCGTGCCCAAAATAAACAAAGACAAAAAAGTCTGGGTTATCATTCAGCATTAGTATATTTAGCTGCATTGAGCCCCCACATCCCTTTGGAGTCTGTGAACTGATTATTCTTATTTATCAGGCAACTACTTGTATAGAGAATAGATTACTTCTTCAGTTAATTTTCTTAACCTATGGAACACTGTTAGATGTGTAGTTGTAAGTGGGTGGATGGACAGAACATATTTCTGGGGCATACATGATAGTATGGTGCAGTATAAAGATTTTATCAGCATGAGGGTGGAATAGACACTTTGATACATGTGATAGTCTTCAGTGAACTGTGTATGCCTTTCCACGTGAATGCCAACAAAACCTTCACACTCACCAAATATACTTCATATATGTCACATAAGTAACAACCCCTGCCCCATTTTATGCGTGATTTAGAGTTCTAAAGCATTTCAACAAGATTCAGAGGGAGCCATAAAAACATCTAAAGGAACACTGAAGTAGGCTTTCTATTCATAAAAATGACATGATTTGAAGAGCTGGTATCATGGGCCATTCTTGGCATTTTTACCTATCGGAGAGAGGTTACTAACATAGAACTCACTCTTGCCTGCCTTGAGCCTCAGGCAAGGGTAATTTGGCAGGAGCACCATTTCACTGACAAGAAGATTTTTAAAAGTCAGCAGCTATTTGAAGCTGCTACATGATATAATAAATGTAAATGAGAAGGATTAGTGGAGAAATGACAGATGAGGTTGTCAAAGGTGCATGATGAGTTTATTTAACACATTGCTATGCAATTTATCACCTGCATATCAGCTGCACATATGTAATTTTATGTACGTTATTTTACACACATGTACCATGCAACAAGTGGGTTTTTTTTTCTTTCCTCCTAAGCATTTATCTGACTAACATTTGGGAAATCCAGTGTGCTTTGCAGATTAAATATAACTGAATTCTTGGCATCCAGGTTGATTTCTTGTAAATGAGCATTAGCAGCCTACTATTATTTTAAGTATGAAACCCCTGTGTTTTCCATTTAGTGGGGCAATTTATTTATTTGGTGAGCTATGAGACAAATGTTAATGTTTTATATTGAGAAATGGAGAGTATAGAAATTGGATCTATAAAACCCAAGTAAAGCTGGATAAAAAAAAAGATAAATTATTTAAACAACAATTAAGTAGCTCCCAATTACAAAGTCTCACTACAATGTGTCTTTGAAATAGATAAATTCTCTGTTCCTCTGATGTTTAAAAAACTGCCAAAAAATTTATTGAAATTTTTGCAATTTTTCATTTTACCGAAATCCAGTTTTCAAACAATAGCATTCTTGATAATGATTTAAAAATCATACTTTACTTCTAGCAAAGTATTTAAAAAAAATCACAAACAAAACCCAGAACATTTTTATAGTAAAGGCAATTTTTATAAAAAGTTTTAGTTTTGCAAAAATGCTATTTATCAATTAAAACACTTTTTGGGGAAAACAGCTGTAATGACAAATAATGGGGACATAGTGCTTTTTATAGTATCTAATCTTTCAACTGAGGATCTGTAGAAGTACTGTTATCATATTCTGAGTTTTTTTATAAATCTGGAAAAAGGAATATTTTTGGTATGATTTTTTGAGAGACCCATTTTCTGTATACAGCCTCTCCCCAAGTTATGAATGAATTACAGACCAAACACTTTGTCGTAACTCAGTTTGTTCGTAACTCGGACCCAATTGAGTTACATAGCGACTGCACTGTTCGGAAGCATGGGTCGGGTTCGTAACTCGGGGGCCGCCTTTACGACTGCTCCATAGGAGCCTTGGTCATAAATGCAAACAGTCGTAACTGTAAAATAATATAAATGCTACTGTTTCTAAACACACGACTATGCCTAAATAACACGGAATGCTTATAAAAGAAAGAAAAGCTAACTCTGATAATAAATAACCTTATATTCTGAGTGAACATAAAAATGGTCTTACAGTGCAGACCAATTGTTCATCTAGCCTAGTAGCCTCTCATACAACAGATGCTTCACAAGGGATGAACAGAACAGGGTAGTTTTGAGTCATCCCGTCATCAAGTCCCAGCTTCTGGCACTCAGAGGTATAGGGATAGCCAGAGCATGGGATTGCTTCCCTGTGCATTTTAATGAATACCTGCTAATGGAATTTAATGTTCATGTACACGTCAACGACTGAACCATCCTGGTCCACATGCTTGTGACAGCCTCAAAGAATTCTAATCGATTGGTGAGGCAGGATTTCCTTTTCAAAACTTGCGTTCGCTCATGTACCAACATACCATGTTCAATTACATGTTTGATCATTTTGTTCTTTACTATAGTTTCAACCAGTTTTCCTGGTATTGAAGCTAAACTTGCTGGCCTCTAACTGCCAGAATCACTTTTTTTTTTTTTTTTTTTTTAAACAAAGAAGACAATTTTATCTTAGCTATCCTCCAGTCATCTGGTACAGAGGTTACTTTAAGCAATCAGGTTGCAAACTGCAATTAGTAGTTCTGCAATTTCATATCTGAGTTCCTTCAGAACTCTTGGGTGAATTCCATCTTGTCCTGGTGACTTATTTCTATTTTTTTTTTGTTCTAAACCCTGCTCTGACATCTCAATCTGGGACAGTTTCTCTGATTTGTCACATAAAAGGAATAGCTCAGACATGAGAATATCCCTCACATCCTCTGAAGTGAAGACTGATGCAAAAGAATTCATTTAACTGCTCTGCAACGGCCTTGCCTTCCTTGAGAGCACAACTGGACCATATATGTAATCCACAGGTATGGGGGAAGGCAAGGAACATGCTGACCTCTGCTTCTCACAGCTCCCACTGGCCAGGAACGGAGAACCACATCCTCTGGGAGCTGCAAGTGGGGGAGGGTTCCCTGTGGATGGTCAACATCAGCAAAACGTCTCATGGCCTGCAGTCAGATTTCCCATAGGCCCCTGGTTGCCTACCACTGATCTATTACCTTAAAAACACCAATACGCAAAATATTTTGGATAGAATTAAACATTTTGTTCCACCCAAAACAGTCCATTTTGAGGATTCACCAACATTTTAAAGAATTTTCAAATTCAATTTATTATTTATTTTCCACTTGTCTTTTTGGAAAATTAAGTGCACCAAAAAATCAATTATTCCTACAGTTCTAGTAGCCTTGCTGCAGCGTCCCATTAACTACTATTTCCCAATGCAATTTTAGAGACAGACAGCAGAAATCGTTTTGTTTTAATTTTGCAACTTTTTAAGATTGAACCTCCCCAGTTCAGCATCCTCAGGACCTGACTGGTCCTTGTCACATTACTGAATTGTAGGGAAGCAGCCAGATCGCTGCTGCACCCCTAGGTGGGGGTGTTGGCCCCAGAAATTGGTATAAAAGGGAGCCATGTGGGGTATTGAACGGGAGCTTATTGTTTGCTGATCTTATGTACGCTATTTATGTGAGTATATAATGTCTGTGTGTGTAGGTAGGAATCTGTAATCTGTGTGGAAGTTGAATATTTCTCTGAATGTGGTTAAGCATGGCTATGGACAGGCTGAGTAGCGAAGCCCTGTGGAACAATGGCTTTCAATGGGCTATGGACACACCCAAAGAATGGGGTTTGTCACCTGAGGGCAGCCAGCAGGGAACATAGAGATTGGCCTCTGACCAGGTGACTTGCTGCATACAAGAAGAGGCCAGGAAGGAGGTATAAAGAGGCCATGCGGTCGATGCCATTTTGTTCTCAGCTCAGCACTTCATCCCAGAGGCAGCAGTGCAGGGATCAAAGAGCCCAGAAGACCTGTAAACCCATCCTGATCTTAGGATGTGCAATAAGAACTTTTAAACCAGCAGCTGCAACATCTCTGCTAGAGCCTGCATCGAGAACTGGGAGATTCGGTGCATGTAACGTACTGTACTTTAATAACCTTACTCTCATGCTTTTCTTTATTGTAATAATAAACCTTTAGATATATATTCTAAAGGATTGGCCCAGCGTGATTTGTGGGTAAGGTCCAGAGGGTAAATTGACCAGGAATCTGTAGCTGGTTTCTTGGAACCGGACAGAACTTGTTCGGGGTAGGTGGGATTGGGTGCTAGGACCCCCCCACCTGTGTATGAGGCCCGGGGCCATCTGGGGCACGGATATTGCTGGGGTGTCGGAGGGGTTTTGCTTGTGAGGCACCTAGGATCTGGCTGCTTCCCTCCAATTCAGTAATGTGACAGCCCCACAACAGGGAATTTGCCGAACAAGGGGAAATTAATGCACCAGGATCCACTTTTCCTCCCGAGTGCCCCAGTTTTGCTCCACGGCTTTGCAGCCACCTGGGAGGGGGGGACTCCATGCTCTGCCCAGAGGTTCTGCTGACACCAATGGCTCTCCCCAGCGGCCCTGTGCCCGGAGCGTCTCGCTCCAACCAATAGCCACACTGCCTGCTGCCAGGAGCCCTCCCCAGCAGCCCTGCTGCAACCTGGGACGCTGTGATCCACCTGCCCTAGTCTGGCAGTGCTCCACGCAAGAAAGGGTCATCCTGATTATGATGGACTAGAGGCGTTGCCAGACTGGGGAAGTTTGGATTAAGAAGTGGTAACTGGAGCAGCTCAAATGCAACATCAACCCTTGATGAGTATTAGCTATATATTAATTCAGTTACCTGAATTGATTTTGAGGATTATTTTATATGTATGTTTAAGATATATAAGACACACATAAAATAATTTGCAATATTTCAGCTAATTTAATTAACTTCTCTGAGTTTCTCCAAGATAGGAGCTTCTGTCATGTTGATCCTGGACTGATGTAAATCACTTATTATCATAATACAGTAAACTTCTGATAATCCGGCACCTTTAGGATCCAGGGGGCGCCGGATTATCAGATATGCCAGACTATCAGAAGGGGAGGCTATGAGGGGTCTGGAGTGGGGTGGGAGGGGATGCCACCCCAGACCCCTCATAGCGCCCCCCTTACGATAGTCCGGCTCTGCCCCAGGCGTCCCTGCTGGTCAGTTTCAGCAGCAGCTGAATTGGGGATGCCTGCAATAGAGCAGCTGGGGTGCTGCCGGGTTGGTCCCGCAGCGTCGAGGGGCGGTGCTACGGCATCAACCCAGCAGCACTCCAGCTGCTCTTGGGGACGCTCTGCCCAGGGCTTCCTGGAATCAGCAGCTGATCTGTTTCAGCAGCGGCTGACTTGGGGACCCCTGGAGCAGAGCAGCTGGGGTCCTACCGAGTTGGTCCCGCAGCGCCGTCCTTTGGTGCTGCAGGACCAACCCGGCAGCACTCCAGCTGCTCTGCCCCAGGTGTCCCCAAGAGCAGCTGGGGTGCTGCCGGGCTGGTCCCGCAGCCCCACGGGGCAGCGCTACAAGACCAACCCGGCAGCACCCCAGCTGCTCTGCTCCCAGCTTCCCCGATTCAGCAGCAGCTGAATGGGGGAAGCCTGTCCGGCTGCCCCAGCACTTCCAAGTTCCTGATGGTGCCAGACCATCAGGAGTCCTGGAGCACTGGATGCCGGACTAATGGAGTTTTACTGTACCATGGCTGAAATCCTGGGCCCATTGATGTCAATGGCAAAATTTTCATATAGTAGAGGTATTTCCTCTTCCGAAAAAAGATCTTACATCTTATATCCCAACAAAAAAGCAAACAAAATACATTCTAACACACAGGCATACCCCAAATGTCAGGATCAAATTTTTGTCAAGTAAGACATCCTTGGTTAAATGAGGCTTATGCTACCTAACTGACCAATAGCTATATAATATAGTTTGATCAAATAATTTGTGTTTGTATTCAGATACTGAGGAATGAATATCAATTCTCTAGAACTGCAATCATAAAATTTTGTGTGACATTAATTATAATCTCAGTGTGAATAATGATATGCAAGAATGAACAACTACTACACAGTATCTCCTGAATGTATTAGTTTTCAATGCTATAGACTCTTCTTCTCGGGATGCTGGCCACACAGACAACTTCTTGCTACACTTATAATGGAGGCTGGGAACAAAATTCCATTTTCAAATACACAAATCAAATACGACTGCAATAATAAGTATGACACACCGGGTATGCAAAGGAGTAACAAACCTTTTTATAACTACAGCACACAATAACAATAGAACCAATCAACCACACTGAACTCCTCCAGTAGTTATATTGTGTTTGCTCACTAGACTGAATACAGCACTTCATCATAACATGATTACACTGGAAGTCTCTGCATGTTTCTCTGGTTTATTAAGTTCCACAGTTAGTTACAAAGAACCAAAACCAAGATTTGTATTTTCTACATGAAGGACAGATATTGGCTTAGTAACATGATCACTTTTGATATAAAACATGACACAAAACTTTATGAAACAATTTTGAAAGTATTCATGCAATTCAAGTTATCTCCTAGCTTTTTAGAATTTGGGGGATTCCTTGGCTCATCCATAATTAAACAGATATGTTGAAACATCTTTTTATTATTTTACCTGGCAATTCTCCATGTCATGAATGCAACAGCATATATATATATATATATATATAGTCTGACATTGGTTTCCCAACTGAAGTCCATTCTCAAAAATGAAATCCAACAGTTGTACAGATAAGTATATGATAGAATCTGCCAGCTACTGGATAGAACATATCACAGTATGTAGATACTTGTTAAATGATTCCCTGAAATCAAATAGTGGGGTGTTTCAACTTTTCATTTAAAGCAAAAACCCAAACAGAACAAATCATTAATAAGAAATGTAAGATACAGAGAATAAGTGAAATATGGAAAAGACCAAATCAGATTGCACCAAGCACAATATAGAGTTCCACAGATGCCCCATCAGGAGAAGGAAAGCTGGGGGTGGGGGAAACAGGAGAGACATTTGGTCCAGGCCTCGGGAGACAAAGGAGCCTCACATTTTGACATTTTTCTACCAAGTCATTTCCATTTATTAAACATCTTGCAGTTATAACAGAGACAACAAAAGAAGCTATATATTCTTGCAGACATTTTATTTAAATCATTGTGGAACCTTGGGCTTTCACCAATTTTTCAGTCACATTTAAGTTTTCATCCACATGACTGCAGTAGCTTCTGTGATTAGTGTTTCATAACATAGAATCACTATTTAGAGTCTTTACATAGTTTAGAGGTTTTGAAAGTCGTAATTAATTCTGTTACTGTAAAGAGATTTTGCTTGGTCTGAGGGCAAGTTTAACCTTTAAATTAGATGTTTATCTCTGCATAAGAGATTTTTGTATTCCTGTTTTTTCTTATGTATCTTGGTATACAAGAACTAGATCAGGCTCAGCCATAAGCTACCTTTTTGTCCAGTTTTAGATTCACCTTTAAAGGCTTTTTTTTTTGTGATGATAAAGTTTTAATTCTAGTTGTTTAATAAACTTTATGGGAATTGCCCTGTGTTCATATTCATAATAACACACCAGTTATTAGAGGAATTTAATAACGGGAACATGTTAGATGAAATTTCAAGACTTTGAAATACGGCTATAAGGGTCATTATAAATAACACCCCTAAACCATTTTTATATAATATTAATTGCAAAGTATATAAAATTAAAATTTTGTATAAGCTATAGCCTTTAGCAAACTAATTTATTGTGTTTTAAAAGAATCCATTTACAAAAATGAAGTGGAAATTTGAAAATGGTGCAAGTAAGAGACAGTGAAAGCAATAGAGTGAAGCAGCACTTAAAAGTATATAGCCAATAACATCATTTCTTATAGAAAAGACGCTTCAGCCATTAGATGGTGACAATACTGACAGTGACACTTCCAGTTTTGATGATGAAAACTTTGTATCCACAAATGACATTTCAATGCCACTGCCTCAAAATGAGGAGGTCATTAATCAAAACACAGAAACACCAACAGTAGTGATAGATGCAGAATCTATGCTCAATTTAGAGACTGTGGCGGCAGAAAATGAGGACCTCGGAGATGCTGCACAGCAAGACCAAGAACTTATGACTAACATAAGTTTAATCTGAAGGGGTATGTCTACACTGCATCCCTAGTTCGAACTAGGGATGCAAACGGAAACAATCGAAGTAGTTAAAGAAGCGGGGATTTAAATATCCCGCGCTCCATTAACATGATCTCGCCGGCGCGCTAGTTCAAATCACAGCTGATTCGAACCAGGAAGTGCGCGCCGGGACGCGTTAGTTCGGACTAAAGCTCTTAGTCCGAACTAATGTTACTCCTCATTTTTTGAGGAGTAACATTAGTTCGGACTAAGAGCTTTAGTCCAAACTAACGCGTCCCGGCGCGCACTTCCTGGTTCGAATCAGCTGTGATTCGAACTAGCGCGCCGGCGAGATCATGTTAATGGAGCGCGGGATATTTAAATCCCCGCTTCATTAACTACTTCGATTGTCTCCGTTTGCATCCCTAGTTCGAACTAGGGATGCAGTGTAGACATACCCAAGAAGAGGGCTATGCCCATGAAAGCTCATGATATCATCTACATTTTTTTTTTAGTCTCTAAAGTGCTGCAAGACTATTTGTTGTTTTTTAAGTTATGACTAGCACAGGACATAGTATAACAACAGTGGCATCAGAACCTGATATTGGACTTCTTTAAGAACAATGTTGCTCAAATGCAGTCATTTCTCAAAGTTAGTTGTTTTCAGATTGCAAGTAATAAACCAAAAGATGCTGAAAATCATGCTGTACCCGTTCATCTGTTGACAAAAACTCTTCCAAATGGAGAGATCTACACAAGAGACTGGCTCTGTAGGAGCATGGAAAAGCCTCTGTATTGTGTACCCTGTTTCATTTTTAACTGTAATACTTCAAATGCATCAGTACTGTCTGATCCATCCGGTTTGAGCATCAGTAGAAGTTAGAGGAAGTTGAAAGACAGAATGCCTGCACATGAAACTTCTGTATTGTATAAAGATAACTATGTTACATGGAAATCAGCTAGTAGAACAGCACTAACTGATAGTTCAATTGAAAACTTACTCCTGAGTGAAATAAACACAGAAACTGACAACTGGAAAAAATTCCTTAAGCACATATAAACTGTCATTCTTTTTCTTTCTGAATGGGGATTGCCCTTGTTTGGTTACAGTAAACATGTCAGTGACCCTACAAATGGAAACTTTCTTGGTATACTTGAGCTTCTTAGCAAATATGACCCACTTTTATCAGGCTATGTTGAGCATGTTCATGAATCACAAGAGAGCAGAAAACGCATGCAAGTCCATTATCTGTCTACCAGAATACAAAACGAGTTTATTGAGCTGTGTGGGACATTTGTGCAAACAACAGTTCTTGAAGACATGATATGCGAAGTACTTGTAACTCCAGACTGTTTTCATAAAGAAGAGATGATCTTGGTTGCTCGACATGTTAAAATTGTAGGAAGGTCAAAGGTTTCAATAGAAGAATTATTCATTTTGTTTGATAATTTCATGAAAAACTGGAAAAGAAATTACTGCTCATGTATTAGAAATTCTGGAAGGCTTCAAATTAAATTTTCAAGTCTGCATTGCTCAACCCTATGATAATGGGTCCAAATATGGCTGGGAAGTACAACGGAGTACAAGCAGTCCTTTGAGCAAAATCAAAATTGTATTTCCTCCAGTTGTGGCAACACAAACTAAATCTTGTCAGCATTGATTGTGCTGAATCATGCAAGGAAGCAATCATATACATTGGAACAATCCAGCAATTGTACAACCTCTTCAGTAGCAGTCCTCGAAAGTGGGAAATTCTGAAGCAGCCTGTGCCTGTTTCCCTTCATGACATGTCAATAAGATGGTCAGCATGAACCGATGGCATTAAACAAGTTACACAGCATATGGATTCTGTGAGAAGAGCTTTAAGTGAGCTTGAATCTCTTACTCTCACAGCACAAGTTTGCACTGAGCTTAAGTCAATGCAGAAGTATATATGCAAATTTGAATGCATTTTAATGCCATCCATGTGGATAAAAATTATCCACAAAACTAATCTTGTAATTGAAGCATGCAATGCTACATTAGATGTTGAGAGGGATAACACTGAATGACTTCTTAAAGAAATTCAAAAGATCTGTGATGAATGGGATGCAATCCTTTCAGAGTCCAAATCAGTAGCACAGAGTATTGACATTTCATCTAAGCTTTCCACCAATAGCAGCCTGACATCTCAATCTGAGGCAAAAAGGCACCATCAAATCAATTTTTTTTGTTATTATTGACTCTATCAAATCTGATCTTACATGTCGATTTGAGTCACTGCGACAAATTTGTACCCTTTTTGGATTCCTTTAGGAGTTCAGAGAACCAAGCGATGAAGATCTACATTCAGCGGTTAAACTGTTTCAACAAAGGTACAACAAAATTTCAAGAGATCTCTGTGATGAGATCATCTTCTTGAAATGTATACATTCCACCAACTTTTAAATTGGACAGCAAACCAAAAGAACAGCTTCAAGAATATTCGATCTTGGCCTGTCTACTGTATTTCCTAATATCACAATTGCATTTTGTATTTTTGTCAGTCGCCCTGCATCAATGGCTTCAGCTGAATGCACATCCAATGTGTTAAAACAAGTAAAGAGTTATCATTATTCTGCAATGGAAGAAGAGCATTTAATGGGCTCATAATGCTTAATATTAACAGTGATGTTGCACGTAAATTAGATTTTTCTTCCATTATAAATGAATTTGCACACAAAGCCAGAAAAACATTCCTAAAATGAAGAGTTTTCTTTGCAGTGGAAACACACAATTCAAATTGCATTTTTAATATACATACTATTGGTATAATGACTTGTTAATAAATAAATAAAACAGTAGATGACTATCAGTTTTAAATGCATGTTGCTATTCACATAATTCCAAAATATCTTTATTTTATCCCATATATGTTTCAGATTTCAAGTACATAAAAAAGAGATACTAACTTCTATTGAGATGAATATAAAAAATTATTGATCTCTGGTCATCTGAATTTATTTGGAGGAATAATAAATTTGGATATTCACTGCAATATGGTTTTTATCATAATAGGCTCTTTTATATTTAGAGACAGTTTCCTGCTATTTATCATGGTAGAATATTTTATGCCTTATGCCTACAGTACTTTGTCTAGTGTTTTGCAATAGACTGAGCAGTTTGTCAATCAGACTCTCTCCAAAGAAAACATTGCTGGACTGTGGATTATTTTTCTATCATTATTGATTCGATAACTGGAAGAAGCAACAGATGCAAACATCTGGAAATGAAATGCAAATCTCATTCAGAGATTAGTTAAAACTACATTATATATTTACATGTTTACTCTTCTTAGGATACATATGCTAATTTGAAAGCATAAGTAATCATTTAGCTGCATAATTTGACATTTTATAAGCATTCTGTGCTATCCTATTTAGTTTATAAGATGATACAAACAAATAATAAAACTGTTCTATCAGCCCTACATTTATATTTACCAAAGGGAATGTGATGGCTTCTTCCTTACATTCTCTTGATCTATAACATAGTAGAAGATTTACTCAGCATTTGTTCAGGTCCTTAACACAAATAAGTTTTGTTTTTCTTCATCTGAATTATTGCTCTGGGGTAGGATGAGGATTTCAGTATGCAGGCTGCCCTGGGGAGCGAGGACAGACCCAGCCCTCTTTCAATGCAGCAGCTTGGGGCCAGGTGAGAAGCGCCTTTTCATGGCCAATCCAGCTGCAGCGGGCAAAGCTAGGGTAGGGGTGCATGTTCCCCGTCTGGGGGACAGACAAACACACAGACACACAAACTCTCTGAAATTTATAGTTAATAGCTGTCCCTTTCTCCATTCCTGCCCCTTGCTGTCCTAATGCTGTTCCCCTGTGGTCATTCTACAGTATAAGGGTACATCTAGACTACATGCCTCTGACAACAGAGGCATGTAGATTAGGCTACCCGGCATAGGAAAATGAAGCGGTGATTTAAATAATCGCCGCTTCATTTAAATTTAAATGGCTGCCATGCTGAGCCGATCAGCTGTTTGTCGACTCAGCGTGGTAGTATGGACGCTCCGTGGTCGACGTTAAAGGCATTGTCGACCTCCCAGATATGACTCCTGGGATAAGGTTTACCTGGGAGGTCGACAAATGCCTTTGATGTCGACCGTGGAGCGTCCAGACTATCGTGCTGAGCCGACAAACAGCTGATCGGCTCAGCATGGCAGCCATTTAAATTTAAATGAAGCGGCGATTATTTAAATCACCGCTTCATTTTCCTATGCCGGGTAGCCTAATCTACATGCCTCTGTCGCCAGAGGCATGTAGTCTAGACGTACCCGTAAGTGTCCCTTCTACCAGACTCCTCCTTTTCCATTTTATGAGAAACAATCAAATTCCAGGCACAGCTCACTGTTCTGGCACAACCAAATCTTTATCATGTTTCAAATTATGATAAGAGGAAACTGCATACCAAATGGTCCTAGCTTTTACCATGTAGGAGGAGTTCTTTAACAAATTAACTCACAGATGGACAGAAAAATGCACATTTCTTAAATACATAGTAAGATATAAACTCAAATTATTGGGAGCAGCATAGAAGCATCAAATGGCAGAATTTGGCTTTAATTGTTTAAATGATTGGGAATGTATTGAGTTTTTAGAAAGTGGATTATATACATGTTTATTTTTCAAAATGAATATAAAACAGAAATCATTACTATAAATGATAAACTCAAAAATTAATTAGATAAGAGCACAACTTAATATTCAGAACTGGTCAAAAGAGGCTATTTGAACTTTTTCCAACAGCAAATGGTCTTCTTGAAAACCAAATGCTTTTACAAAAACCCTGAGTTTTTTTTATTCCATTTGTCCAATGAACATTTTGAAATTTATATTTTTAGAATTCTGCCAACTTCTTTTTTTCTTTTTGTCACTAACTTCTATAGAATCATGTCCTTCCTACCCAACACCATTTCTCCTTTTCCTTTTTCCATTTTTCCTTTAAGAAATTTTGAAAAGACAAACACTAGCCAAAGGGGAAAAAATGAGAAAGTGAACCAAACACTATCATTATTTATTCAATTGCATTCAGTATAGAAGACTGTTAGGGTACGTCTAAACTACATGGCTCCATCGACGGAGCCATGTAGATTTGTTGTTTTGGCAAAGGCAAATGAAGCCGCGATTTAAATGATCGCGGCTTCATTTAAATTTACATGGCTGGCGCACTGAGCCGACAAACAGCTGATCAGCTGTTTGTCCGCTCAGTGTGCTAGTCTGGACGCTCCCCTGCCGACATCAAAGCCCTTTGTCAGCAGTCCCGGTAAACCTCATCCCATGAGGAATAACGGGGCTGCCGACAAAGGGCTTTGATGTCGGCAGGGGAGCGTCCAGACTAGCGCGCTGAGCGGACAAACAGCTGTTCAGCTGTTTGTCGGCTCAGCGCGCCAGCCATGTAAATTTAAATGAAGCCGCGATCATTTAAATCGCGGCTTCATTTGCCTTTGCCTATGTGTCTAATCTACATGCCTCTGACGACAGAGGCATGTAGTCTAGACATAGCCTTAGGGAGAAAAAACAGAAGTTTCAAAATTCCAATTGAAAAAAAATTGAAAAGTTTCAAACAAAAAATTGTTTCATTTGGAAATGAAAAAAACTGGTGTTTTTGAAACAACTCTTAATATTCTGTACTGATATTCCCGCCCAGTTTTCTCTGCCTTTGTTTTCTGTATGCATATGCTTCAGATGCACCATTAAGTTCATTATCTTATCTCTACCAGACCTGAAGAAGAGCTCTGTGTGGCTCAAAAGCTGGTCTCACTCCCCAATAGAAGTTGGTCCATAAAAGATATTATCTCACCCACCTTGTCTCTCCATAGCTCTACCATGGTAAAGTAGAATCATAGACTCATAGAATTAGATGAGACCACAGGAGGTCATCGAGTTCAACCCCCTGCCCAAAGCAGGACCAACCCCAACTAAATCATCCCAGCCAGCTTTCTGTCAAGCTGGGATTTAAAAATTTCTAAGGATGGAGATTCCACCATCCCCATAGGTAACCTATTCCAATGCTTCCCAATTCTCCTAGTAAAATAATTTTTCCTAATATCCATCCTAGACCTCCCGCACTGCAACTTGAGATCATTGCTCCTTGTTTTGTCATCTGTTACCACTGAGTACAGCCTCTCCCCATCCTCTTTGGAGCCCCCCTTCAGGTAGCTGAAGGCTACTGTCAAATCTCCCCTCACTCTTCTTTTGTAGACTAAATAAGCCCATATCCCTCAGCATCTCCTTGTAAGTCATGTGCTCCAGTCCCCTAATCATTTTCATTGCCCTCCGCTGGACTTTCTCCGATGCATCCACATCCTTTCTGTAATGGAGGGCCCAAAATTGGATGCAATACTCCAGATGTGGTCTCACCAGTGCCGAATAAAAGGGAATAATCACTTTTCTAGGTCTGCTGACAATGCTCCTCTTAATGCACCCTAATATGCATACAAGGGCACACTGCTGACTCAAGCAGATTACCAACTGTATCTCTTCTCGTATGCACTCAACATGAAGTATCTTCTTTAACCAGTGCGGTACAGATGAAACAGCAGAGGTACGATAAACAATTGCTTCCCTAAAAGGACTTGTAGTCTGAAGCTGATGTAAGAATTTTTCTGGTCTTGAACATTTTCACAAAATAAAAAATAAACAAAATTAAAACAAGATATATCCCCTACCTATTCTCATTCTTTGAAGCATCAGTAAATTCAGACAACAACAACAGAAGTAATTCCATAGTAACTAATACCATTGGATATTCGGTTTTGGCTAGCGGGTGTAGTCACTGCGATTCACATTTCAGGAAATTAATTTTTTATGAAATTCTTAAGACCTCAATTATATTCCAAACCATCTCAGATAAAAGACTATTTTTCATTCTTTGGCTATACTTTATTTGCCCCCGTTCTGCTATAAATAATGAACAATGTACTGGGCAAAATGCCCTACCAAAGAAGTCTATAATTTTGCATGGAAAGTGGGTTGTATTTGAATAAGAAAAAAGAAAATGGTATAATTCCATAAGAATCAATTTTGGGAGGAGAAAGGAACTGAAAGTGTCAGTAAAGGTGCTACATTTATTTAGGTTTTTTATTTTAATATTTAATACCTTGATAATACAGTACATTTATGCAGTTCCCTGATGTTATCATTATTTGAATTATGCATTTTCTTATGCTGAGATTTGCAGATCAGAACAGAACTGCTCAATTTCATTTTATACTCCTCTAGTCTGATCTCTGAAACGCTTGTGACACATTCCAGTGATTCCTATAATGATATCTTTAGAGCATCCCACACATTTATATTAACCTTCAGCTGAGTTCACAAATATGTTCCTGGAAAATTCTGTTGCTCAAAAAATCTTATGTATTCTTCCAGCACTGTGAGCAAAAACCATCTTAATTGCCCTTACCTGCATGTGATCATACTGGGGGTATACTACATTCTGTTTGAACTACCCAAATCATCCTCTTTATATCTATTCCAAGCAAAGGAACAGACTTGAACAAAACCTTGCAGTGGCAACAGCGGGAGAGGCAAAGGGTTAGAACAGTAGGAAATGGCTGAATTCAGTCTTCAGTTGACATTACTGTGTGATACTGAGAAGATAGGTTATTGAGAATTTTTGCCTGTGGTCACTGTCACAGCCAACTCCCACTGTGGCATTTCAAACCCACAGCAGAAGACAGGGGTGAGGGTTTAATTATTGTATTTATTAATCATGTCTTCCAAAAACAGGAAAAGGGATTTCAGTCAAAGTTTAGTGGGAGAAGACATTAATTTTGTAATTATGGAGTGTATGATGGTGGGAATGGTCTATATTGTAGAACAGGAGTGGGCAAAAAGCAGTCTGCAGGCTGGACATGGTTCGTCAGGCCATGTATGGCCGCTCACAGATCCTGCTGGCCACAATTCGCCACTCCTGGCCAATGTGAGATTCTGGTCCACACCACTTCTCACAGCTCCCAATGGCATAGGAATGGTGATCCGCAGCCAACAGGAACTGCAAGTGGCCATACCTGAGATTGTACAGGTAACTGAAGCTTCTGGAGGCCTGCCAGGGGTTAACCCCGGTGAACTGCATCTGGCCCATGGGGTGATTGTGTAGATTGTGAAGGTGAGGGTGGTTCTTAAGGGAAGAGCTGACTAACCTCAGCAGCAGAAGGGCAACATTTTCACAGAATCCACTTACCCCAGGCCTCCAAACTCAAGTGTCCTACTCTGGGGAGGGGCAGCAGTTCTGTGGTAAGATGGTGAATATCCATTTGAGGACAGGAAATTCTATTTAAGGTTGTTTTAAAGGATTTTTGATTGCATTCTTTCATCTTTGCACATAATGCATGGATTTCTGGAATCTTTTATCTGTCAGAAAGACCTGACTTACTTGGAAGTCCTTACTGGGTAACTCACCTACAGCAGCTCCATCCATTTCGTGGCTACCACATGGAGGCTAAGAGGGCAGAACATCAAGTATTTCAGAGTAGGAATTTGGAAGAGCAGGGGAATAGAGAGTGGGTCTGAAGGGGAGAAAAGAAGACTGATTTGCCAACGTTTGTACTGGGCATGGTAAGTAAAGGTCAATGGCTTTGTCCAGGTGTATTCTAGAGTCTCTGGGGTTCCATCTGTAGAACATAGGCTGACAGGGTCCCAACTGACCCTACAGGAAAGTTCATGCTGCTTAATTAATGTTCTGTGGATAACAAAGTTGTCTCAAACCATAATTCAATCATAAATGAGACCCCTGACTTTGCATGCATTACTGAGATTTGTAAGGATGATTCATTAGGGTTTATTGCCTCATCTTTCATTTACAATATGCTCAGTTTAGTCTGAAGCACAGAGAAGGCAGGGAAAATATAGTAGCTGTGCTGATTGCATTTAATCTCACATAATATAGGACAGTCACCCCAACAGAATGTCTCAGCATGTCCATGCAGCATCAAAAGTCAAAGATCGTTTAAGTCTGGATGGAATAGACCCCTTGCACTTCAGATTTCACCATCTAACAAGAAGAAAGATTTTTATCAATTATGGTACTGAAGACAGAAAGTCTCATTTCTCTGCAGATAAATGCTCTGGTGCATTGACTAAGGTTCTCAAGGCCATGACAGAACTAGTCCAAGTAGTGTTTGAGTCTGTGGATCCAAAAGAATTGTAAAGTGAAGATTGAAGTTTGAAGACCACAACCCCAAGGCCTTCTTCTAGTCAGGTCTTTAACTCCATCAAATTGAGGGTAGGGCTAATTTTTTCTCCTACCATGGCTGTTACACTGATTGTGTTACTAGAGTATCCAACTCTGTAGAATTGCCCTGGAATCTCCAGAAATTAAAGATTAATGCTTAATTAAAGATTATATGATGTGATTAAAATCTCCAGTAAATCATCCAGCAGAAGTTGTAAACTCTATCTGTTACAAATATATTATGGTATGTCTACACTACCCCGCTAGTTCGAACTAGCGGGGAAATGTATGCATACCGAACTTGCTAATGAAGCCCGGGATTTGAATTTCCCGGGCTTCATTAGCATAAAGCCGGCGCCGCCATTTTTAAAAGCCAGCTAGTGCGAACCCCGTGCCGCGCGGCTACACGCGGCACGGGCTAGCTAGTTCGAACTACGTAGCCATTCCGAACTATCTGTACGCCTCGTTCCACGAGGCGTACAGATAGTTCGGAATAGCTAGCTAGTTTGAACTATCTAGCCCGTGTCGCGTGTAGCCGCGCGGCACGGGGTTCGCACTAGCCGGCTTTTAAAAATGGCGGCGCCGGCTTTATGCTAATGAAGCCCGGGAA
The DNA here is from genome assembly GCF_049634645.1 of Pelodiscus sinensis. Taxonomy (NCBI): domain Eukaryota; kingdom Metazoa; phylum Chordata; order Testudines; family Trionychidae; genus Pelodiscus; species Pelodiscus sinensis. The sequence continues at coordinate 214,207,604 of NC_134711.1, forward strand.
ATTCAAATCCCGGGCTTCATTAGCAAGTTCGGTATGCATACATTACCCCGCTAGTTCGAACTAGCGGGGTAGTGTAGACATACCCTTGGAGATAAAATGCTATGCGCCATTGGTCTCTTCTATAAAGTCCAGGTAAAACATTGTAATTATCATTTTGATTTTATATTATTTACGGCTTAATACTTTTGTTCAATAATTATCTCAATTATTGTATGCGTGTGTGTGTGTATTTGTTAAGAGGCCGCAAGAGGAAAAGGGGTATCACACTACATTCTAAAACACATTCCCTAGTTCTCCTGTTTTTGCCGAACATCTAGATTGACCTGCAGGTTTCTTATTGAATTGTTAAAATGCTTAGAATAACAATCCATATCATGCTATTCTATAGCCTGGTTTACGGATACATTTAGTTTTTAAGTAATACGCATGGCAAGAATCCAAATAGTATTTAATTTTTTATATGGCTGCCAAATCATAATATAATAAGCCACTGACTGCCTGAAGCAGAATATAATCCATGATATATAGATTTTTCCATCATTCTTTTACAGTTTGAGATAATGGGTGGGTGATTTCATAAGCTGTTCTGCAACGTAAGATTTGATCAGAACTAATACACTGAAGCCATTAACTTTTCCATTGATTAATTAAGGACAGGTAGTATATATAAGCTAGACTGGACCATAAAAAGACTAGTACCTTGTTGTTTGACAGAAAATGATCCCATTTTACAATCAGCTGAGTGTTTGAAATATGTTCTTGATGTCTTAACTAGCTATCTAAGTTTACAGAAATGCCACAACATATTAATCAACCTACTGCATGAACATGAATTTTATGCATACATGCACTCAGTATTACTTATCTTTAAAAAGTGTTTGAAGTGCTAATAATGCAATTTCTGATTCAGTTAGAACTCGCACATATGTTAAAAAGAGGAGATGGGAGAGTTGGAAAATATTTTGCTAGAATGTCAATTACAGACTTTTATAAAATGCATCGTGTGTTTTACTAATTTTAATTCTTAAAGGAAATCTATTTTTTCTAGGCTTTGTGTTTTCATCTCTGATTCACCCAGTAATTGTCTCTGACTTCCAGCCTTTAAGACTTTTTCTGTTTACTAATCCTGGTTTGATTAGTAAATCTAAGAAAACGGAACTGCAAACAATTGCTGCCTAGCACAATATAGACAGCACTCTCACTCTAATGAAGACAAGCCAGTTTTTTAACTCAATGGCTTCAGTTTAGGAACATAATACATTAGGCCACTAATGCATCTAAGGAGAACATGAGTTCAAAGAAAATCTCAAGGATAAATTTATAATCGATTAATATAATTGTATGCACCATCCACTCTTGTTATAAGGAATACGCTGTTTTACTCCATTCATTGCCTACGATGCTGTTTGCAAGAGTAAGCAGTTGCCAAATTTTAATATGTGATGAAAAGTCTCAGAGGGGTAGCCATGTTAGTCTGTAACTTAAAAAAAACAATAAGTATTCCTGTAGCACTTTGAAGACATTTTTCTCTCTCTTTCTCACACACACACACACACACACACACACACACACACACACACACACAGAATCATGAGTCAGTTGAGAAAATAAATCCTGGAACTCTAAGGGTTTGTCTAGACTACAGGGTTTTGTTGACAAAAGTGGACTTTTGTCAACAAAACTATACCTGCGTCTATAATGCTGCTGAGTTCTGTCAACATAACGTCGACAGAACTCAGCATTTTGTCAATGGCTGTAAACCTCATTCTATGAGGAACAACGCCTTTTGTCGACAGTGTTCTGTTGACAGAAGGTGTTATTGCATCTACACTGTCCTTTGCGTCTATACTTTCATGTCGACAAAGCAGCTTGCTTTGTCAACAGAACTGGATGTAGTCTAGATGCTCTTTGTCAACAGAAGCTTTGTCGACAGTATCTGTCGACAAAGCTTCTGTCGACAAAAGCCTGTAGTCTAGACATACCCTAAGACATTCATCTTTCCAGAAGAGAACACTGCTACCACACAAGTCTCCTTTAGGATGTTCTATATTTTAAGAAATGCTGTCAAATTAAGGGATTAGCCATGGATATTGAGACTGACAGTATCCCTCAGCCTGAAGATAGAATCCAACCCAGGTTGGTGTGACACAAATCACTGTTGTCTAGCTGAGATTCTTTGGCTATGTGAAATGAGTGGTGTTAGCAGTGTTCTCTAATAAATCATGTCCACATTCCATAAGTAACCATTAAGATTGACACTAACTGGCAACAGCAGCAGACATGCCAAGGATTTTGATAATGTAGAGCCTGATCTACTATCTCAGTTGAGTGACTAGATCAGCGTTAACAAAATCTAAAAAAGAAACAAAGCATCTTGTACTCAAATTGTCCTCGAAACGGAATATTTCAGTTACCAGACATTAATACAACACCTACAACTCAATTCAATAGGTATGTATAAATAAAGGAGTAGTTTTCAATTTGCATACCTAAACTAGTCTAAGTGAAACACTCAAAACACTCTTCACTCCACAATATTTAGAAAATAGCTTCTGAAAACTATTCAGCAATTTTATTTCCATACTATACAAACCATTTTATTATTCAGAGAAATTAATATATTACTCCCATTAAACACTAAAGGAGATACACTTTAAATGCACCATGCTTCAAGATGAGTTTATATGCCAAGAAGTTTCATAATTTAGAGATGTAGAGAGTCAGTCTTTGAAGAAATCTGTGAAAACCTCTTTTTAGTGCCTCCATTCTCTGTTCATATATACATAAATTCACACTGGGTGCACAAAGAGTATTATTCAGCAAAGATGTAACTTGAAAGAAAAGAGACAAGCAGAAACTATATGATGGGCCTTCAAGAACTTAGTTGCATAAACCCAGAGACTATGCCTACACTACGGAGTTTTTTCAGAAAAATGGCCGTTTTAAAAAAAAAATTGCGGAGCAGCCACACCTCAAGTGTGTTTTTGCACAAAGAAATCGAAAGAATGGGGGAGGGGAAGGAACAGCAAAGGTATTCCTCATTCTACGAGGAAGAACATCTTTTTGTGAAAGAGCTCTTTCACAAAAAGGTGTTTGTGGACGGGAAGAGGGATTTTTTTGCGCAAAAAGAAGACAAAGCACAGGTGCCGTAGTGGCCATTCTGTGCATAGCAATCAGAGCTTACTTTCGAGAGAGCATCCATGCAGTCTGGATGCTCTCTTTTGAAAAAGCGCATCGCTTTTTCGATGCTCTTTTGCAGTGTGGACGCGCTCTCGCACAAGTTTTTGCGGAAGATCTCTTCCAATAAAAGCTTCTTGCACAAGAAGACTGTAGTCTAGACACAGCCAGAAAGAGTACCGTTAGCATGTACCTGAAATGTGAAAGACGACAAAGGAAAAGACATAAACCCACTTCTAGACTAATCTCACAGATTCCTCAAGATAAAAATATATGACAATCTAACTACTGATTATTACTCAATGGACCAAATTATTACTTTTCCAGCTAGATGCAAGACTGGAAGGCATTGCTATGAGAGGCAGCCAAGCTTCGAATTACATGTGTTTTCATCATTTCCTCAGGGGAATACTTGTCAACTGACCTAGTCGGGAAATTAAACCCTTATCTAATCTGCTCTGGAAAAATGAGGGGCGGTGGTGATGGAGGAACAAATCTTAAAAAAAAAAAATAAGTCAATTTGAGATTCAACCTCTGGAAGCACTTCTATAAAAGCAAAGTGACTATAAATAATCCAAATTATTATTTTTAAGTCTAAAGATATTGAATTATGTTATTCCTGTCTGAACAGCTGACACAGAAAAAAGAGCTGTTCTGCTGTATACAGTGCAGTGTGAATATGCTAAATAATACATTACTGTTGGGGATATTGAAACAGCAACTGTCATTCCAGTTACACCTTGGAATAATTTTTAAAGATCTATTGTGTAGAAGTTCCTTTTCATGTAAACTATGAAATGGAGGGTACTGAAACTGCACAAAGTTAATAAAAAAATGACACACAGAAACAGCAAGAATAGCAGAACTAATATAGGTCTCAGGGTACAGATGGCTTCATTTTAGGTGAAAGCCTTTCACATTAAATTCACTTTTAATTTCTAAAGTTTCCTTGGGATCTAGAATGGTGTTAGCATTATTCATATCAGTGAAAGAGTTTTGCGCAATTTAAATTAAAATGTGAGCATGGATATTCCACCAAATATATCACGTACGAACAAATTTTTTTTTTTCCATCTTGGTAAAGTTCAAAAAAATCTTATTTGGAATTTGGAATGTTAACTTGATGGAGAAAACAGTTTTTCCTCCTCTATTATACACAAGAAGATTTCAGAACATACAGATTAAAAATTACAGTACTATCATAACACAAAGCAGATGCTACAAATCCATAACTCTTGTTAGATGGTTTTATCTATTATTAAATTCCACTGGGAGATAATCTAAATGGTCCATGAACATTAACGAGTTATTGTAGGTTTGCTGTTGCCCATTATAGATGAAAATGTAAATGATGCATTTTATTTTGTAGGGTTTTTGCATCAAGTATTAATACAGTATAATAACATTTACAACTGTCCACTAACATGCATTCTTGTGTGATGCAAGAGCCTATAATTTGGGAGCATATTTTCTAAATCCATCCCTCATAATTGAGGTAAAATGCAGAACTATTTATTCTAAAGCGAATAAAAATTCAAAAGAGAAGCTTTCAAGTCAATTCTATTGATTGGCTTTTTAGCTTTTACATGAAAGGAAAGAAACTTTTGGAGATGTTTGTGGTATTCAGACCACATGATGTAGTATGAGTAAAACTATGGTATTGATTTTTCTCTCCTTAACTTCTGTCTGAAAAGACAGAAACAAACAAAGGCCATGTCTACACTATGTGGAAAATCAACGCTGCCATGGTCGATCTTCCAGGGTCTGAATTAACAGGTCGAGTGAAGACCCTCTAATTTGAACTGAGAGGGCTCCCCTGTCGGACCCAGTAATCCTGATCCTCACGAGGAGTAAGGGAAGCCAATGGAAGCATTTGTTTCTTTTGACCTCCTGCTGTCTGGATGGCACAAAAACACAATTTAAGATACATCGACTCCAACTAAGTAATTAATGTACCTGCAATTGAATATCTTTCTCCTTTAGTGTAGATCTGGCCAAAATGTAACCCACAACTGGAACCTTATAAACTCAACCCCGAACTATAGTCCCTATAGTCCCCTTTACAAAGAGAATTAAAGAAGCAGTCTCATTGAAGTTTTTCTTCAGCTCTCATTACCTTATGTGACGTGCTTTCTAGAGTCTTTACGTCTTATTAACAATCACAGTTGCTGTGTCATAGTTTCTACTCTGTAAGTCATCGCTAACTAGTGACTAAAACCTTATTCTGCAAGATTTCATGTAGCAGCTTAACTTCAGCCAGGCATGGCAGGAGTTATCATAAAAGGTTTTTCACATCACAAAACCAGAAAATAATCCTAACATAAATGACAAGTGATCAGACAAGGTTATTTAATACAACAGTGAGACTGGGGGAAAAGAATGCAGAAGATCTGCTCTAATTTGACACTATTCATATGTGACACCCAGCACAATGTGGTCACGTGCGCTTGTTCAGATGTGTGCCACTGTGGCACCCACCAGTGGTGCTGCTCCCCAAGAGACTCTCCCAGGTTGCGCCCCCCAACCTCTTGGGAAGAAGGTGATATGTGCCCCACCCCTAGGGACCACTTCTTCCTGGGCAGCCTGTGTGCAGGGCAAGAACTGCCCCAGGCTGCTCCTCATGGGGCTGGTTGTGACTTCCCACTTGGGGCAGAGGGAAGCTGCTGCCAACACCCAGGGTTTGCAGGGAGTGAGGTGCTGGGGGTGGGGCAGTGACATGTGGAGAGCAGGGGGGAAATGGGGCCTTTGGGGGGGGAACAGAGAGGTGCAGGAGGAAGAAAGAGAAATGCAGGGGGTTCAAGCCTCACGAGCAGCCGCACCACAGCCCAGCTCCAGTTTTTGACAGCTGCCACTCAGCCAGCCTAGGAAGCAGTCAGGAAGCCAATTTGCACCCAGAACACAGCTTCAGCCCTGGGGAAGGCCTGGAGCTGGCTCTGGTCACCGGAGTAGCCTCCACACCACATGGCCCTGACCTCCAGAGAAGCCCCAACTCCCTGCCATTCCCACCACGCAGCTGTGGCCCTCCCGAGCCAGCCCCCAAACTGGCCCCAGCCCTCCGGCCCACCAAACAGGCCACTGGCCCCAAAAGCAGGCTTCCCCCGAGCAGGTCCTACCCCCCTCAGCAGGTCCCAGCCCCAGCTGCCGGAGCAGGCCCCAGCTCCCCACCCCAGTCACATGGTAGGTCCTGGCCCTAGCTGCCCTGGCAGGTCCCACCCTCCCAGCTACGCAGCAGGACCTAGACCCGGATGTCAGAGCAGGTCTTGGCCCCCCATGACCACCTGGATGCCACCTCCTCCCCCAGCCATACAGCAAGCCCCAACCACTGGAGCAGGCCCTGCCCCCTCCCCCTCTGCCACATGGCAGGTCCCAGTCCTCACCACCACGCGGTAGGACCCACCCTCCCCCCCCCAAGCCACCCGGCAGGTCCTAGCCCTGGAGTAGGCCCCATCCTCTTCGCCACATGACAGGTTCCAGCCCTGGCCACCCGCCACATGGACCCAGCCAGCCACTGGAGTGCTCCCCCCCCCCACCACGCTGCCTCAGCGGGCCCCAGCACATAGCTGCCACCTACCACACCACTCTCCTTGCAGCAGAAAGGTGAGCGCTGTTGTGCAGCTCTGCAAACTAAATAGGCCGGCAGAGAATTTTTTGTGCACAGCCATGTGGGCGTGCACCTTAGCGGGAACTATGGTCTCAGGGTTCTATGCTGTTATTTAGCTGTAATTTATCCCCTAAATGTCTTCTAAGAGCCCAGTAAACAATTCAAGTATTGGCAATACTGCTAGACAATATTGGCCTCCTGTGGTACTGCAAATTCTCTGGTTGGCGCTGGTCAAGTCCCGAGGGTGCTGGACTAGAGAGGTTCAACCTGTAGAACCTAACCAAACCTGAAGAGAAGTCTTAAGTAAAGTACAATGCCATAAAAGAGAATATTAACTCGCTCATATCAATGTTATTTCCCGTAAATAATATCACACATTTAACCTCTACAGCTTGGCCCTTGCTGGTCCAGTATCCTCGGGACCTGACAGGTCCTGAAAGAGTGGTTTTGCTGGACCAATGTAAGCAGGGGAATGGTCCCGCTATTGTGGGGAACTTTCCTGGCTTCTATACACCCCGGTGAAATGAACCAGCGAAAGGATCTGAGTCCCCGCTCCCACTTCCTTTACCCCACGGCTCCCTGATCCTGACGGCTCCCCCTCCACTCTCCTGAGTAGCAGAGCCCTTGAAACCCCAACAAGGCTGGGCCCAGGTTTCCTGGGGCTTAATCCCTGACCTTGTAGTCACTAGGGGCAGGAGTTAGGGTGTCCCCACTCCGAGGTGCTCTCTTTACACTGCAGGCCTTCTTGGCCCAGTGATCACTTCATAAGGTTCAAAGCAAATACAATTTATTAAACATCAACTGATTAAAGAGAATAGAATAAGAAACAATGAGAATGGTTAAATGAGAACACACAGCCCTGCTCTGTAGCACAGGGACATCAACACAGCAGTCTGCAGAGTGTAAGGACAGTCCACAGTCTCTTCCTTAGAAGCCCTGGATGTGCTGCAAGGGGCTGCAGGCTGGACACGCTTGCACTGGCAGTGACCACACAGCCTCAGTCTCTAAGTGGCCAGACCCCTCTCCCAGTCCAGAGCCTTTCCCCACACTTTGCAGGTCCCAGTAGCTCACCACATCCAGCTGCAGGCTGTGCTGCTTGGCCAGTTCCAGCTCCTTGTGTTGCTTCTTAGGTAAGGTCCCATGGGAAGCAAGACTGAAGGGAAAAACAACTGAGGAGAGTTGGAAGTATTTCAAAGGGACGTTGTTAAGGGCCCAAAAGCAAACAATTCCGCTGTGTAGGAAAGATAGAAAATATGGCAAAAGACCACCTTGGCTTAACAAGGAGATCTTGCATGATCTCAAAATAAAAAAGGAGTCATATAAAAAATGGAAACTAGGACAACTAACAAAGGATGAATATAAGCAAGCAACACGGGAATGCAGGGGCAAGATTAGAAAGGCAAAGGCACAAAATGAGATCAAACTAGCTACAGGCATAAAGGGAAACAAGAAGACCTTTTATAAATACATTAAAAGCAAGAGGAAGACCAAGGACAGGGTAGGCCCACTGCTTAGTGAGGAGGGAGAAGCAGTAACAGGAAACTTGGAAATGGCGGAGATGCTCAATGACTTCTTTGTTTCGGTCTTCACCGAGAAGTCTGGAAGAGTGCCTAACGTAGTGAATACAAGCAGAGAGAGGGTAAGTTTAGAAGATAGGATACACAAAGAACAAGTTAAAAATCACTTAGGAAAGTTAGATGTCAGCAAGTCACCAGGTCCTGATGAAATGCATCCCAGGATTCTCAAGGAGCTGATAGAGGAGGTATCTGAGCCTTTAGCTATGATCTTTGAAAAATCATGGCAGACAGGGGAGATTCCAGAAGACTGGAAAAGGGCAAATATTGTGCCCATCTATAAAAAGGGGAATAAGAACAACCCAGGAAACTACAGACCGGTCAGTTTAACGTCTGTCCCAGGGAAGATAATGGAGCAGGTAATTAAGGAAATCATATGCAAACACTTGGAAGGTAATAAAGTGATAGGGAATAGCCAGCATGGGTTTATGAAGAACAAGTCATGCCAAACTAATCTGATAGCTTTCTTTGATAAGATAACGAGCCTTGTGGATAAGGGAGAAGCGGTGGATGTCATATACCTAGACTTTAGTAAGGCATTTGATATGGTCTCGCATGATATTCTTATTGATAAACTAGGCAAATATAACTTAGATAGGGCCACGATAAGGTGGGTGCATAATTGGCTGGATAACCGTAGTCAGAGAGTTGTTGTTAACGGTTCTAAATCCTGCTGGAAAGGGATAGCAAGTGGAGTTCCTCAAGGGTCTGTTTTGGGACCCGTACTGTTCAATATCTTCATCAATGATGTAGATATTGGGATAGAGAGTACGCTTATTAAGTTTGCAGATGATACCAAACTGGGTGGGGTTGCAACTTCTTTGGAGGATAGGGACATAATTCAAAATGACCTTAGCAAGTTAGAGAAATGGTCAGAGGTAAACAGGATGAGGTTTAATAAAGAGAAATGCAAAGTGCTCCACTTAGGAAGGAACAATCAGTTCCATACATACAAGATGGGAAGGGACTGTCTAGGAAGGAGCATGGCGGAAAGGGATCTAGGGGTCATAGTGGACCACAAGTTGAATATGAGCCAACAGTGTGATGCTGTTGCAAAAAAAGCAAATATGATTCTAGGTTGTATCAACAGGTGTGTTGTAAGCAAAACTCGTGAAGTCATTCTGCCGCTCTATTCTGCACTAGTTAGGCCTCAGCTGGAGTACTGTGTCCAGTTCTGGGCGCCACATTTCAAGAAAGATGTGGAGAAATTGGAAAGGGTACAGAGAAGAGCGACAAGAATGATTAAAGGTTTAGAGAACATGACCTATGAAGCCAGGCTTCATGAACTGGGCTTGTTTAGTTTGGAAAAAAGAAGATTAAGGGAGGACATGATAGCGGTTTTCAAATATCTAAAAGGGTGTCACAAGGAGGAAGGAGAAAATTTGTTCCTCTTGGTTTCTGAGGACAGGACAAGGAGTAATGGGCTTAAAGTGCAGCAGGGGAGGTTTAGATTGGACATTAGGAAAAAATTCCTAACTGTCAGGGTGGTCAAATATTGGAATAAATTGCCAAGGGAGGTGGTGGAATCTCCCTCTCTGGAGATATTTAAGAACAGGTTAGATAGACATCTCTCAGGGATGGTGTAGACGGAGCTTGATCCTGCCTTGAGGGCAGGGGGCTGGACTCGATGACCTCTCGAGGTCCCTTCCAGTCCTATTATTCTATGATTCTATGATTCTCTGTTCCTTTTGGCTTTCTGAGCACTGCCAGACTGCTGCTCAACACAGGGTCTGCACTGCTTGGCCTGTCTGTGCCTGGTTCTGTCGCTGCAGGACTTCTTCTTGTACTCCTCTCTCAGCTCTCTGTCTTTGCAGGACCTCTTCTGCACACAGCTGGCTCTGCTCTTTCAGCTCCCTGTTTGCTCAGAGAGAGCCAGAACAATCCCCACTTACAACCTGTCAGTCAGGCTGAGCTGGAGTGTTGACTGCTTTCCATTGTCTCTGGGGTCTGTCAGTCTCATGAACCCTTCCCCTTCTGAAGCTGGTAAACCAAAAAACTCCCACAGAGTTTTAGTAAGGGGTAACAGTCCCCTTACACCAAGAAAGGTCCTTCCTGAACAGTGCTGCCACCGGGTTAGGGCTCCAGCCTGCCTCCACTGGTGCTCTCTAGGATGCTGCCAGCCCCACTTCAGCCAGGGCAGAGCTCCGCAGCCATCTAATTCCGTGGCCAGGGATGGAGCTGAGCAGTTGGGACACAGCTGCGCAGCCACCTGGCTCCATGACCAGGGCTGGAGCCTCGCAGCCAGGGCTGGGGCAGAGGACTGGGGTCAGAGCGCCGCAATTGGGGCCAGAGTTTCCTTGCTGCTGCTGGGGCCAGAATTCCCCACTGTGCCACCTATTCCCACCCCCAAACGCTGGGTTGTCGGTGCCCTTTACCATGCACCTGCCCTGCTGCCAGACCTCCCTGTTTCTGGGCTCTGTGGTCCAGCAACATCCGTGGTCCATGCCAGACCAGGGAGTCCCAGTGAAGGGAGGTACAACCTGTAGTAAATTCAAAGAATCACAGAAATTAAAGAAGAAAGAAAGTCAATAGGATGTCTTCCACTCCTATTTACCCATCCTTAGAGGTAAAAACTGTACTACTAGAAACTGTTTATTGAATTGATTTTTACAATAGTTTCTATCCCTGTCCTTTTTGATGTGTGAACATGGCCATGATAGGTTAATTTAAATTACTAAGCAACCAGCCTTCATTACCAACCCTTCCCCCACACACACTCTAGAGAAGCAAACCTCCAATTGAAATATTTTTGGCAGGTGAAGTAAGACAAATTATGCCCTGTTCATTTCCCCTCTGTTCCAATACAGGCTCTTTGATCCAAGATGGCATATTTCAATTATCCCTTGTGAAATGCATATTTTTATGCTGTTTTTGCAGTCGGGGGATGGGAAAGATACCACCGCAATGGTTATAAAGCCACATCCTTGGATAATTCTATAAACCGGGGTAGGGAACCTAAGGCTCAGGGGCTGGATGCAGTCCCAGGCTTACCTGGATCTGGCCCCCGAGGCTTAGGGGAGCCCATGCTGGTGCTCTAGTCCTCTCTGATTTTTCTGTGGGTCAGCAGCCCCGGACCCAAAAAAGTTTCCCCACCCCTGCTATAAACATTATCCTTTCATTATGCATGTAAATAATCATCTACTACAGTTAAGATATTGTTTGCTGACTGGCAAACAAAAAAAAACCTATGCAAATATATCTCTTCAAAGCACAAACCAAATTAAAAAAATATTTAAATAAATACTTAGAAATTCTGCCAATCTTTCTCAAGAATATAGTTCCCTTGAAAGAATACAAGGACTTTGTCCAATGGCATAAAATACAAAAAAAGTACCCACTGGTGTTTGGAACAGAGATGGCAAGTTCCTGTAGTATCTTTGGGATGTATCACTATGGGTCAGAGACTCTATATAATTCCCTGGAGGAGGAGGATCAACAAATGACACTGGTGGGGAGGGGGGAAGAAGTAGGGGGAAGTAGTGTTAAGCCAAATTCACGCAGGCTAACACCTTTAGGCTACGTCTAGACTGGCATGATTTTCCGCAAATGCTTTTAATGGAAAAGTTTTTCTGTTAAAAGCATTTGCGGAAAAAGAGTGTCTAGATTGGCACGAACGCTTTTGCGCAAAAGCACTTTTTGCGGAAAAGCGTCCGTGCCAACCTAGACGTGGTTTTGAGCAAGAAAGCCCCGATCGCCATTTTCGCCATTGGGGCTTTTTTGCGCAAACAGTTTTTAGCTGTCTACACTGGCTCTCTTGCGCAAATCATTTGTGCAAAAGGGCTTTTTCCCCCGAACAGGAGCAGCATAGTATTTGTGGAAGAACACTGACAATCTTACATTAGATCGTCAGTGCTCTTGCACAAATTCAAGCGGCCAGTGTAGACAGCTGGCAAATTTTTGCGCAAAAGCAGCCACTTTTGTGGAAAAACTTGCCAGTCTAGATGCAGCCTTAGAGAGCAGCACCTAAAGAGACTCACATATATTGGCTCAAGTGGAACTTTTCAGAGATCAACAAAGAACAGCTATTGGGATAAACTAAACAGCCTGAGTTTAAACTGGCTCCGGCCCTTCTTTCTGATCTGGCAGGTAGGTAGAATCTTCTGACCAAGCAACAGAGGGACAACAATCCTTAGAGAAGGGTTGAAAAAACTAACACCTGCCAGAAGCTGAAGATTGACTTGGGGTCACCCCCTTTTAAGCATGTGTGTAGGTTCTTTTATTTTTCTGAATGTTTTCTTTGTAATGCTTTGACCTTAGAAAGAGCCATGTGGAATCTCATAACTGCAGGCAATTAACCTCTGGAGAGAAAGCAAATTGCAGGGCTAATTTTTTAAGTTGTCTGGCTTATGGGCGAAATCTCTGTGTTGGTAGGGAACTTGTAGCCTGAGAAATGGTCAGAGAGGTGAGAGATGTGGGTCTCTTAAAGAGAGGTAATGTCTGAGAGCCAGAAACCAGAAAGTGGGTGCCTTTGGTGGACTATAGAGGTGGAATAAAAGTGCAGTTGCCCTGAACCGTGACAGAATTATCAAGCTCAAGGAATTTATATTTAGAATGTGAAAGTGCAGTTTATATTGCTAATCACATTATTGTACATTGGATGAAAAGTCTATGGATAGAAAAGTATTATGTCCTTCTTTAGTTTTGTGAGTGTAAAGAGCGTACACACACTGATGCAGAATGCACTCTGGGTGCATAGTTTGGCAATCCATCAGTGGCAGGACATCAGAGCTTAAAATAAATAAGATTATTGACAGCCTCTGAATGTTGAGGTTTTGATGGAAAAAATGAGCAAAAATTCAATTTTTCATGTAAAATCTGAATTTTGTAGCAGATCTAGTGACATGTAAGTCATATGATTTGGACTGCAGGAAGAGTTTTCCCACATACTTTTTGGGAGGGGTGAGTGAATTTTGGAACCCAATACTAAAACTGTAAATTCATCTGACTGGAGAGGGAGAATGTGCTTCTGGTAATCCTATATATCCCCTCCTCCTTCATTAAGAAAAGAATAGAGAATGAAACAGAGAATAACTTATTGCCTCTGTGAAAGCCCATGATATGCCCACATCTTGAATAGTTTGTGCAGATGTGGTCATCCTATCTCAAAAAAGATATCTTGGCATTGGAAAAAGTTCAGAAAAGTGCAACAAAATGATCAGGGGTATGGAATGGCTGCCATATGAGAAGATATTAATAAGATTGAGACTTTTCAGATTGGAAAAGAGATGACTAAGGGGGGGGATATGATAGAGGTTTATAAAATGATGACTGGTGTGGAGAAAGTAAATATGGAAAAGTTATTTAATTGTTCCCATAATACAAGAACTAGGGATTCCAAATTAAATTAATAGGTGGCAGATTTAAAACAAATTAAAGGAAGTGTTTCTTACACAACAGTCCATCTGTGGAACTCCTTTGCCAGAGAATGTTTTGAAGACCAGAACTTTAACAGAGTTCAACAAAGAACTAGATAAATTCATGGAGCATAGGTACATCAATGGTTATTTGTCAAGCTGGGCAGGAATGGTGTTCCCAGCCTCTGTCAGAAGCTGGGAATGGGAAACAGGAGATGAATCACGTGATTGCCTGTTCTGTTCTTTCCCTCTGGGGCTCCTTGTATTGGCCACTGTCAGAAGATAAGATATTGAGCTGATGGATCTTTAGTATGATCCAGTGTTCCCGTTCTTATGCTCTTATACTAGCATGGAGATGGAAGGGATAACTTCTGATTGGCTTTGGAGGAGCAGGGTAGCCTGTTGCCAACTAGGGTTGCCACTTGTTTTTGATTGATTCCCAACCTCAGACTTATCCAATCAGAAAGCTCAAACAGCGACTGGCTGAGGCTCAGCATGTGTGCTGTTCTCTCTGGCTTTCTGAGCCCACATTGCCAGCATTTTCAGCAGCTGCTTGTTTTGCATTTGTAAGTTTGTATATTTATTTGAATGCTGTTTACAAAATATGGTGTAGAGTAAATATATTCATGTTGCAACATTAGTCATCTATAATTCATTTGGTACAAAAATCTGGATTATTGTTGTAAAAATCATGTATCAAGCCTTGATTCAGGAACCAATCCTACCTTTACCCCATTGATTCCTATGGGAAAAGCAGTTTCAACTTACAATGCAATTCTGAGGAATGAATTGTGTTTTAAGTCCCAGGACTCCCTATAAATACAAAGAAGTGAGCTGTGAAGAAGGCCAAAGAGAATACTCTAGATAACCTATACACTAAGCTTGTAAACTACCCAGAAGTGACTGGAAAAGACATCTATAACTTTGCAAAAATTAGACACAAAGGAAAAGTGTACTGAGACACCATTTGTAAAAGATGATCAAGACAGACTGCTAATAATACTCAAACAAATGAAGGAGAATTGGAAAATATATTTCAAGAGATTAATTGGCTAATCCAATAGTCAATGCAATTTGAAGTGTAGCAACAACCTTAGGGCTGTTGCTACACTTCAAAGGCAAAAAAGCAGTCCCCCGCTGGCCCCGGGTTCCACACAACGTTTCAAAGTGCCACTTTGAAACACCTTGTGCAACCTGGGCCAGCTGGGGACTCCAGGCTGCATGCGGCATTTCAAAGCGGCAGACCCTAGGCTCCACACAGAGCTGCGGCTTTGAAATGCCGATTGTAGCAGAGGCCAGCTGTAGAGTCCCACCTTCCCCCCTTACTGCTTCTTTCTGATAGAGGCTACAGAGGGTCAGGGCGAGCAACTAGTCGACTAGCGTGCTGACCATCTCATAAGCATTTGCTTATCGGACAATCGACCACATCCCCATTCAAGGATCTCTTAAATGAAGCCAAAATCTTTTGAGTAGAGTTGCAAATATGTCTTCCTATCATAGTGCCTGAGTCTCACATAACTGAGAAAGAGATTAGAAATTTTGTCTAGGAAATAAATATCAAAAAGGCAGTGGAACCTGATGAAGACATTTGGACCTGTGAGAGCCTTGGGTAAGAATTAAATTGGTACAGATCTTTTCTTGTCCCAATTAAAAGGGACACATCCACGAATGAAGAAATTATTGAGGGATAAAGCTACTGTCACATAGATGAAGATACTGAAATGCATCTTCCATTCTAAGATTAAGAGACTGGTGGAACCACACTTCAAAGAAGAACACTTCAGCTTTAGAAAAGGACAAGGAACTACAAATGCCATGTTTGTAATTTGGCAAGTGAGAGAGGGGCAGCTAGTGTTACAACAAGATAACTTTTACAGACCTTGAAAAGACATACAATATAGTGAACAGGATGCTTACATTGGGACTGAGGAAACATGGAATGTCTGAAGATTTAATAGCTATGGTGAAGGCACTATAGACCACTTAAACAGTGATCCTAGCATGTTTCAGAAAGACATTATACTTTGAAGAGACAAGCTGAGTGAAGTAATATCTTTTAATCCTGGGACTGACAGAGCAACAACAACAATACATAAGTTCCTTTGAAGTGTGAAATGGCATCAGGAATCAGTCCACTGCTGTTTATCATATTGATGGATTATGTCAGCTGGAAGATCCCAATTGGAAAAAAATGTGAAACTGTTTATATGTAATAAGGGCAACCGCAAAAGAAGATACAGAGGAAACTGTAAATCAGTGATATGGCCACCTCAGCAGATTGATCTAAAAGCTTATTATGACAGAAATATCATTTTTGTGTTAATTAGTTGTATACCAAGAGATAAATGACAAACAGTGAAGATTATTTCAATCGCCTGGTATTGTAGAAACATTTGCCGCAGCAATAAATAGATGGCTTAGTGATATGCTCATTTACCAGGAACAATTACAGAGGAATCAACCCTTTTCTCTCCAGCAGAGGTCACATTAGTTGATAGCCATTATTTTGGCTAGTCAGCTTATTCTCTTGTCACAAAAATCATGCCAATAATTCATGTCTTGTAATAGTATATTAGCTGCAATGAATACACCGGGAGCTATCTTAAACAATGCCAGACTATTTCTATTTTTAAAAAACACTTATTTCTACAACGAAAACTTTTCTGTTCCATTTGCATTATAATTTTTCCTTTGGATTTGGTACAGCTGTCCCTTCCTTGAAAGATATATGAAAGTCTTGTGACTTAAAGCACAGGGGGATTGGGTTTGTTTGGGGTTTTTGTTTTTTAACTAAAAGGAGTCTTATCTGCAGATGGTATCAAAAGTTAAATACCAAAGATCTAACAACAGCCTTTTGTTCTCTATTCAAATGAGATATAAACCTAAAATTACAGACTGCTGATACAATCCCTATGAAGTTTGGCGGTAAGAGTGAAGGATGGAATACAAAGCTGGGATGAAGAATGAATAACATCTGTGAAAGCTCTCTGTCAGTGGGAAGATCTCCTGATCTAATGGCTCCTGAATGAGAGTCAGGGCTTCTAGGTTCTACTCCCACCACTGGCTCACTGCATGTGAAGTTATGTAATTTTTTGTTCCTTAGTTTACCAGTTTCTAAAATAGATTTAATTGGTGACCTATCTTTCTGTTCTAAGACTGATGTGTTTGTAAAAGTACATTGAGAATACAATGCTATACTGATGTGAAGTATTATTGTTCTAACACAAATACGACTCTTTGTAGGCTGTCCTCATTCATGCCAATTAAAGTGTCATTATAATATGGTTTGTAGGTTGCCTGACAAGAGACCTATTTTAATTAACTTGTTGGACTGTTTAGCGATATAATGATCAAGTTTAAATACTCACAAGACAACACCAAATAACCTGGTTTATATAATAATATAATAAACCAGACTAGAAAATTGATTGCTCCCATCAGAAACTCAAAATCCAAAAAAATTAACTAGCTTTAGTACACAGCCATTTAAAGAAAAGAAACATGACAGGCTACAAGCACTAACTAGCTGGATAGACCAAATGGTTCCCTGAAACCAAACGTGTTCTGATATACCATGGGGATAAACCACTCAGACTATCTCATAAAGGTTTTAAATTTTCCTCTGCCTCCAAGAACTTTATGACGATGTTGTTATTTCAGTGTTATCTTTTCCTTCATGATCTGTTAGACAATATCACACCCACACTGGAACACTTTTAATTTGCATATGTGATCAGCTATTGTACTACTCCTCTGCTTCCGAGGCAGACTGTCTCAACTGTCTTTTAGAGGCTTTGTCACCCAAAGAGAAAAATGATGTATGTTTCAATTGGTTAGGTTGAAACACAAGAATCAGAAATGATTCAGTGTGTGTTTGTGTGTGTGCATGCGCACCTTTACACACATGCCACTGTCATTCTCCCTCCATCTATGCCCTCCCTCCATCTATGCCTTTCTCAAAAACGCATCCCTCTTAGTCATGCCCTGTTGTTAACATGACTCAAAAAGCCCCCTGCCCTAATATATCTTAAGCCAGCAAACTACCTGAGGTTTATGAGCAGGACAGATATTAGCGGAGACTGAGGTAAGTGCATAGGCAGAGAGAACAACATTTGGGAGGGAAGTCAGAGTGGGAATTCAGCTAGCCATCTGTTGGATGCTCATCAGTTAGGTAACTATGCAGCAGAGTTACTACTTCCACACCTGACACCCTGTACTGGTCAGAGGACTATTTTAAACATTTATGAGGCAGCTCCATCCACACTGGCCTTTCAACAATCAAGTCTGAAATGGTTCAACCTCATTCAAGGACTGTTTAAAATGTTTCTTAGTCAGTCAGAAAACCAAGGAAAGCATTTTCTTTGTGAATGCAAGGTGCATACCAATTGATTATAAAGGGAACAAACACGGTTGATAATCTCTCTAAAGGCAGGACTTAGTGAGATATCTGTTGCCAAATAGGTTTAAAGCAATAAGAAGGAATTTATCCAATAAAACATGGAACAAACGAGAAGTGCTAACACTGGGTTCATTACTGGGGGAGGTGATGAAATTGTCAATAAGGTTGTGGTGAAGGCAGACATATTCAATATATAATTTTATTCTGTATATGGGACACATCTATCATAGGTATATCATCATAGTATCTGAGTACCTCATTCCTTTAATGTATTTAGCCTTGAAATACAGCTACAATGTAGGAAAGTAATATTATCTCATTTTATAAATGGGTAAGTGGAGCAGAGAGAGACTTGCCCAAGGTCACCAAAGTCTGTGGTGGAACAAGGGCAAATTTAGCTGACATAATGTGCTTCATAAAGCAGTTGTGAAACCATCTAAGTTTCCATTAGAACATTGTGTGGTTGTAAGCCAAAAAAAAAAGAGCCAATTTTATTATGTTAATACCTTTATCACACAAGCTTGGGTTTTGTCAAAGAATAATCTGAGCTGGTTTGTCAAGACATATTTTCCGTGAAACCAGACTGATTGGAATTACTTATATTATTGACCTACAATTGTTATTGGTTTGTTTTCCATATTTTCAACCCCATTTTCAATATCAGGATAACCAGCCTATGATTACCCAGATCACCCCATTTCTCTTTTGTCAATATTGACATAATGTTGCATTTCTTCCAAGCCTTTGAAATTTTCACATTTCTCTAAAAAATTATTAAAAGTGGTATCTCTATTGAACTGGTTAACTGATTAAACCAGATTTTACATCCTTGGACAGAACAATAGCTGCTTTCTGTCCACCCAGTTCATATATCACTGTATGTGGTGATTCCATAAGATCTGATAGGATAGCTAAGCAGTAAACTTTGGTTGCAAGACCCCTATATAGCAAATTAAATGTAACGGAATGGTATTGGTGATTCAAAGTAAGTATTACACTTTCTTTGGAACAAAACCAATGCCCTATCATGGTATAGGACATGGTATCTGCCACTGGGAAGGCCTTTTTATAGATATTGTATGAAACAGAAATTGTGAATGTGGCAAGTATTGGCCAATCTCTTCAGTCTTTATTGTAACAGACATGTTTGTGCTTTCCAGGGTTTTTTTAAATGTGTGTCTAATTATGATTACGTATGGTCAATGAAGAACTTTGAAAAATAGATCGCACCCATTCTTGTCGCACCCATCATGATACATAAACAAAATCTAATCTAACGTGCCTATTTAAGACCTCATCTTACATGGGAAAACCAACAAGGAGCCCCAAATGAGAAGTATCTTTTTCATAGTTCAATGTCCACCTGCCGAAAGCAATGAAACAAACAAAATACCCAAAACAGATGAGATGCAAAATAAGCTCTTTTGAAAATTGTCTCACTAATCTTCTTGAAATACTTGTTCATTTTACTTCTTCCTCCAAATACTATCTATGATCCTGGCTGACTCCGGTAAATGCAATTTTCATTTCATAGATAGACTTTTTCAACAAGAGAAGACAAATCAAAACATGTTCATTAAAAGTCCAACTTTCTCTTGATACCATGGCCTGTTAGAATACTATATTTGTCATTGTTTTGCTTCCAGGCTCTGTTAATTAAAACACAGAGAAAAATCAGGATACACGCATCTTCAAATTTGCCACAATCAAATAAATAAAGAAAATCAGAGAGGATGTAGATGGTTGCTTCTTTTGGGCTATCCCAATATACCTTCCTTTAAACTTTATTTTATTTCAGTACAAGGAGGTTCCAAGTTACACTGGGCAAAGGTCTGGGACTTGCTATAGTAAGACATGGATGAGTGCCACGTACACAGGAGGTCAGACTAGATGATCTAATCTGAAACTGTAAACCATGGGACTAATATCAGTTATACAGTGCAGTATTTTAGGACTGTCAAGGCTAGAAATGACTATGTTGAACAATATGAGACTATGAGTGGAAGCCCGGACTTGTTAACTTCCCAATGGTATACAACACATTACAGACCTGGTACATAATTCCAATTACTTTGTCATTTTCCTCTCTCATTTCAGCTATGAGGACAATGTTTTCTTCTACAATTTGGTGAAACCACTCCCACAGCTATGACACCATTTTATACCTAGAAGATTTTGACAGTAATGCTTTCTTACCATTCAAAAGCTGATGTAAATAATTAGTTCCTAGTGAGTCTCAAGGCAGCAATCCACTAAAACGATGACAGAAATGAAATTGGAGGGGGAAGTAAAATGGCAAATCAGAAGGACTGGAGGGGTGTGGGTTCTGTGAGTTGAAAGAAGGATTTTTCCTTCCTATCAAACTTATATTTAGAGTTTATAACATGGGAGTTCACCATCTAGCAGCTATAGTGCACAAGGAAAAATATGCAGTAATTCCAAAAGCAGGTGCCCCCTGCAATAAAAGCATGCTCTTTTATTTTCCTCCATCTCTGCTTAGATATGTCTGAATATCTAGATATGACTGAATATAATAATTACATTTCCCTACAATTCGACAAATACTTCCCTTTTAGTGTCCTATAACTTTACTTTATAAACTTCTGCTATCAGGAACTTTAAAAGTGCAGACCACAGCAATTCACCTATTACATTGAAATTTAGGTGTTTCTACTGACCCCAATCTACACACACAACTCTCCTTGACATCAATGTGCTTAAGATTAGTTAAAAAAATATACTGATTATAATCAGATAGTAGCTGTAGAGATTAAGGAACTCTCTTAAAGGTCCTGATTCTGATCTCAATACATTCCGAGCGCCAAGAGATTAGGTTTTGTATTTTGGCTGCTAACTTCATGCTATTTTATGGGAAGAAATATTCCTTCTATACCATACACTGTAATGGTAGTCTTGGAACTCTACTGTGGCTAGGGGAGGGCAACAGCTTCTAAATTCATACCAGGACATGAGGGGTTAATTCCATCTGTCTACTGAGTGTGACTCAAGTCTTTTTTACTTCTAACCTATGGTACAGCTGAGGCTTTTTCCTTCTGTCCTCCCATACAGCTTCATAACATTGTCTCTCTCTTCACAGAGTTTATAGGCTCCAGAAATCAGTTGTTAACTTTTTATTTTAAATACCTGAATATTTCAATAAAATTGAAAATAAGTAATGAATTGCAACTGAGAAATATACATATATGTAGTAAACAGAATTTCAAATCTTAAAATAATGTTGCAACAAGTGCCACAACCTTAAACACTTTTATAGTTTTCACAAAAACATGTTAGATTATAGGACAACACAATTATATTTTGTCCCTGTTTCAAAATTAATTGGTTTAAAAATTTTAGAGAAGAGGGCACTTCCTGGAGTCTTTTCAGTTACAATAAAGTTGAAATGAAGTTCCCTCCTAAATTGTAAAAATGTGACTCAAGCACCAATAAAAGCACGCGTGAAAAGGGTGGCTTTAGCCTGACACTGAAAAAATGCTAACAGCACGCGAATATCCTGGGGTGGAGACTTCCACAGCCTGGGAGCAAAAGCTGAGAAGGCCCTACTTCACATAGATGTTAATCTTATCTCCATAAGCAGGGGGGGAGGGGGACACGACACTGAGCAGAGCCTCCTTAGCTGACCTCAATCCCAGCCAGGGTCATATGGGAGAAGACGATCCTTCAGATACCCCAGACCCAACCCATTTAGGGCTTTATAGGTCATAATCAAGACCTTAAATTGTGCCCAGAAACATACTAGAATCCAGTGCAACTGTCGGAGCACTGGCATAACGTCCTCCGTATAACGAGTATTAGTTAAAACTTGAGCAGACGCATTCTTTACTGGTTGACGTTTCCGAAGGCTCTTTAGAGGCAACCCCACATAAAGCACATTACAGTAATCCAGTCGGGATGTAACGAGAGGATGGATCACTGTGGCCAAGTCATGCTTTTTCAGGAATGGTTACAGCTGCTGGATCAGCCAAAGCTGCCGAAAAGCATTCTTGGCCACTGAAGAAATTTGGTTCTCAAATGTTAAAAAAGGGTCCAGAAGGACTCCCAAGCTACGTACCTGTTCTTTCAGGGGGAGCATAACCCCATCTAGAACAGGTACCATGCCACATTCATGATCCACAAGACCTCAGTCTTATGTGGATTCAGCTTCAGCTTGTTTGATTTCATCCAGTCCATCACTACCTCCAGACACCAGTTTAAATCAGTCGCTGCCACACCTGGTTCTGATGTCACAGGGAAACAGAGTTGGGTGTCATCTCCATATTGATGGCACCAGGCTCCAAAACTCCTTACAACCTCCCAGTGGCTTCATGTAGATAAACAGCATAGGGGACAAGATGGAACCTTGTGGGATCCCATAGCACAATCGTCACGGGGTCAAATAGCAGCCCTCTAGTTCCACCTTCTGAAGGTGTCCCAATAGGTAAGACCGGAACCATCACAAAATAGTGCCTCCGATATCCAACTCCACCAGGCATTCGAGAAAGATACTATGGTCGATGCATTTTCATGCATCACTACGAGCTAAACAAAAAACAAACAAATATAAGAGTTCTACAGTCCAAGTTACTCCCTCAGTAACTCTAGGACAATTGTACTGCTTTCAGTGGGTTTGCAAAGACAAAGAAAATAGACTCTAGTAATACCTGCCTCTGGAATTTCCACTACGTGCATCCGATGAAGTGGGTCTTGCCCATGAAAACTTATGCTCCAATAAATCTGTTAGTCTATAAGGTGCCACAGGACTTCTCGTTGTTCTTGCAGATTCAGACTAATACGGCTATCCCTCTGATAAGGTCAAGTATAAAACTTCAAATTATTTTAATTCTTTTTTTAAAAAAAACAGACTGGATTTTAGTGGATTAAGCAGTATAAAAACATTTTTAAGACACTAAACAATGACAATATCCCAGACTGTCCAGAATACATGTGTTGAGGTGTAAGGTGAGTCTTAACCTGCTTCACAAAGTGTCCTAAGCATTCTGGTAAACCTTTTAAAACTTTCTTTGGCTGATCAACAAAAAAAATGCTCTACACTTAAAAACATTTCCAGATTCACACTCATAGTGCCTTTTATTCTCAGCAGCAAAGCTTTCAAAGTCTGGAAATAATACTCTCTCTGTAACCCTGACAACCTGAACTCTTCTGTGCATCCCTTAGTTTGAGCAGGAAGCATTTTTCAATACAACACCAGTTTCTTATACCCTCTCTCTCTCTCTCCTTTCCTCCTCTCCCTCATGTCTCTACAGGAGGGAAAAGCAGCTCAGATGTGTAAAACAAACAAAAAGTTCATCCTGTCCACTGAACTCCATATGGCCCTGTTTTATAGTGCATACATATAATTATATATAATGGCTAGAGAATGTACAGTAGAAATGTTCGAGCTTGAAGGTTTGGTTCAAGATCCAAGTTTCCACAAAATTCAAGTTGTTTACATCAAGCATATTGGCTGAAGCTAATTTCTGATGTATAAGATTAAAATATAAATGGACAACAGAATTTTCCTAGTAATTGAAGTGGCACTTTTATTTGATGAGAAAGATAGAACTTGATGCTAAGGAAGAGATATTAAAAAAATCATCAGTTTGTGCTCAACATACTGTAGTCTTAGGGAGACATGGTTATAAAAAGACAATTCTTGTAAAAATACAAAATGATTTGTGCCTAATGTCCCATGACTCACATCCAATAAAGAGCAGCATTTTTCTACATAAAAAGCAATGGAAGCATTTTTCTACATAAAAATTTTGGCCAAACTTTTTAAACCTGGGTACCTAAACCTATATTTAGGATCTTAAGTAAAAGCAGCCCAATATTCAAGGGCACTAACTGTTTTCAATCAGCTCTTGGGGGCTCAGCCTCTATGACAATCAGGCTATTTTTGTTTGGGAGATAAATCACAGCTTAAAGAGCATGACCTTTGGGCTTGAAAATATTTGTTTCAATTGTCAAGCAAATGTTATGTAAATGCTAATATCTTGTGATCTAAAGGTATAATTTTATACCATAAATGACGTTTTGCATTTTGTACCTTTTAAATATGCTGTGCCCTCCCAAGCCTTCTCAAACAATTCCCTCAAAACAGGAGTGGGCAAGATGCCAAGCCGCTGGATCCAGCCTGCAGATGCCTTGCCAGGACTCGTAGGCACAGAGCAACTAAAGCCACTTTAAACAGCTGGCTGCTCTCTGCTCTGGACACTGCAGAGGGAGAGGGAAGGCCCACCCCTAGTAAAATCCTTCAGCTCCCATTGTCCATTTTCCAGCCAAGAGAAGCTGAGAAATTTTGCTGGGGGCAGGAGCTGCGTGAGAAGCCCCCTCCCTCCCTTCCTTTCCTCCCTCCCCCCATGCCGAAGCAAAGCCACATGGAGAAACCAGCCATTTTGACCAGCTTGGGGATTGCACCATAGAGGCAGAGAGCCTGCCTCAGGTTTCTGCAGGGCTGCTGGCTAGAAGCCACCTAGGTAAGTGCCTCCCAGTCACAGCCTGCCCCCTCCTACAGCCAGTCTCCCTGCCACAGGTTACCACCCCTTCCTGCCTCGGGTCACAATGCAAGACATCTGTGCCCCCTTCTCCCCACTTCCTTCAGGCCACAATTTCCTCCCAGACCTTGTACCCCCTCCCATACCCTTCCCCCAGGCCAAAGTCCTCTCCTGCACTCATGCCCCCTCCCGGACCTTGCATTTCAAGTTCCTGCCCCAGATCACAACCCAATCTTTAATCCAAACTCCCTCTCACATCTTACACCCTCTTCTGCACCCCACTCCCTTACCAATCTCCGTCCCAGACCCTGCACTCCTCCAAAGAAGTGCGGCCCTTGACCATTTACCAAAATCTTCGAGTGGCCCCCATTAAAAATGATTGCCCATCCTGGCCTTAAAACATGAGAGTTTGCACTTCCTGGGCTATGTTCTGTTATGAACAACACGTAAACGCAAACCAAACTAAGTACAAATCAGAATAAATATTTATATATTAATATCTAAAGTGAAATTCAAAAGAATGGCTATAATACCCATCAGAGAGTTATTAAAACTGGTTACAATATGGGCCATTGTAGTGCAACCCTCTTCTTATAATCTCCTTTTTCCTGAATTGAAAATTGATCCCTCCTCTCAAAATATCTAATTTGTTTCCCTCTTTAGAAACTATTTCTTCACATACATTAGAACAGAGACAATTTTTTTTTGCCTCACCAACAAAAAGTGAATTAGTGCTAATGTTTCAAAATAACACTTAGAATTGCTTAATGAATAGTAGCTGGCAAACAGATGCCTTACAATATCCATGGCAGATTGAGCTACTACAACTAGTAAAAATCCATCCTACATTGAAAATCCATCTTACATCATCCTTCAGCAATTCTTCTACCAAATTCTCAAGTAATGATCAGACTCCAGGCAGACACCAATTTTAGATCTCACTTTAAGCCCCATAAACTAATAAATGCTTCATGCTGTAACTATTATCAGTGCATTCCTATTTCTTGCCAATGAGGCCTCCAGTGGCTAATTATCTTGACTAGATGTTTGGCACTTCAGCTTTGAAAATATCTGCATTATGCACCACATTTGCAGATGGAGAATTGCAATTGTTGCTGATCATTGCCCCACACCAATGGCAACAGATGCTCGTTCAACTTAACTTGTCAATGCCCAATGCCCATTTACTAATATTCAATAAATGTTAAGCTTCTGAAGTGGCAAACTGAAATCAAGCTTTGTCTAGTTCTGGAAATAACACCCCATAGCGTGATGAGGGCTTGGCCGGAGAACTTGATGTTTTTCCCATCACTTTGTTTAAAAAAAAAACTACCTCTATTCCAGTTTGCAAAATCACCGTGCTCAATCTTTATAAAGAAACATTCTGCATTGTAGATTTGTCATGGTTCAGCACTTTGGCTCGGAACAGGAATGAAATACGAGCAGCGAGATGTAAACAACAACTGCACTTTAGCTCTGCTGGATGGCTATGAGTTATACCTAATCAATATAACAAATGACTTCGCTCCACACAAGAGTTTTGTTCACAGTTTAACTATTCAGTCATCAGAACAGCCAAAACTTAAATCTCATTCACTGCATCAGAAGAGCATGCCTGACAATTAACACATTTTTAAAGACGCTGGTCTTAATTTGTTCGAATCGTCATTTGTAAATGTATAATTTGTAAATGGAAGAAGCCCAACATTTTTTGTAATGTGAACATGCCAACAGGTAAACTAAATGCATGCCATATATAGCTGTGAGAGTCATAAGGGTTTCCACTATCCAACCTATCACTCTCTGGAGAGAAACGATCTTTCTGATTCATTGACTTATTTCCTTGTTTTATATTTGTCCTCTTTGTCATTTCTCAGTTCCAGCATGTTGAGAAGTCCCTCAGCCCTTTTATAGGGATCTATTATTATCATCTGCAATTTAATCTGTCACAGAGTCCTTGGGAGTGCAGAACGGAACACAATAATTAACGGTTGTTTTTATAGTGTTCAGCCTCATTCCATCCTTTGGATGAGAAATTAAGACAAGGTCTTGCCCATCCTTGGCGGCTGTGTAGGTCAAAGTGAAGAGAACCAAATGCAATTCTAAAACCAGCTGGATATCCTAGACTTTGTAGAAACTATTGATGGCACCATTGGTATACACAAATAAATCCTCTAACCAATTGTTTAATAAAATGCTTTGAGATTTTATAAACTATCCAGGGCAGGATAATTGCACTGGTATGTATATCTAGTATTCCCTATTCTAATCCCAAAAACAATTATACCAATTATGAAAAGACAAATCGTTCACTATTCCTTCAGATTGAGATGCTATAAAACAGTATAGTGAATACATTAGATAGTAAACTCAATGAACCATATTTTGTGCCATGTAGGTCCCATTACAATATCTTCTTAATAATAAATAACCAACAACCATACACCAAACAAAAAACCTTATTTTCAACTGAAGTAGTTTTCAGCACATACCTAGGTCATTATCAGCTTCACTGCCAGCAAAGTATCTTTCATCTTTCTTTCATCTTGCATCCATTTGTTTGTTCCTTTGTCTCTGCTTAGGATGAACATTTATTAATTTTTCTTACAACAATTAATAGATGGCACTGATTCCTATAACAAAGAACTGAAGTTCGTTTTAGGGAAAACCTTCAATGGACACACAAACTGCATGGAATATCCATCCTTGAAAAATAATATCTGGAGGCATCATGAAGACACTCTCAAAAAAAATTGGGGATGCCATTTCATTTCTCATCATCTCACGTCAACTCTATATGCCATGTGTAACCCAAAACATTCCACATACGAAATCAGCTAGCAAAAATAAACAGAAACCCCTATCTCACAACATTTAACAAAGTTATGTTTCATGCATGACCTAAGACAGAATCGATAAATGTTACTACACCCTTTCCCTATCATTCCTTCAATCCTAATGCATTTTAAAGCAGCTTCAAGTCTGCTCTGAGAGGCATGAAGTTTATACATTCTCAATCAGTTGTTCCCGTACCCAGAGTGCAACAGCTTTGACCACAACTCCTAGTTAAGCTAACGTCTTTGTGATATGTTGTGTAAAGTTAAATCACTGGTTCACACCAGACAAATCATTAGCTGGTCCCCTACGCATAATGACCAAACTTTTGTAGCCTCCTATGCATTGTGGCCACAAATGGCTTATGATCTGTCCAAAATAATTATGTTAAAAAAGAAGTTAAAATATTAAATTGTGAAATCAGTGGAACTCCACAAACCAGGGGATTCAGTTTTCAAGACAGGAACCTTAGTTTAATTTCAGTGCTCCTGCCCCATACCTAAACGCAAGTTTTGGAAACTGAACTTGGGATTTCAAGTCAGACCTGATCCATAATAAGTTAGCCTTCAACATTGGTATAGCAAGGGGGAGATTACTGAAGTGTTTCTGTTAATATTAATACTTTTATATAATTCAACAACATACCTAGCCAGACAGATACAAAGCCATAAAGCAGATCTAAATCTGTTTTTTTAAAGGTGATTGTTTCCCATTTCCTTTCCCACTGGTCTGAGTCTGTCCGTGCTGAATATTGCTACATTAAAATGTTTACTCTGATAAGGTGAAATCATACACTCCACTGTGGTCCTACTGTCACATTAACTGAAGCCAACATTAAGAGCAAAGGAGCTCTAATAACTATTTCATGAAGTTTTAATGCCATTAATGTCAAGGAAACACCACTGTAATATTACAGGAACAATTTCCAACACATCTTTTTTGTGTGCTGCATCATATCATGATGAAAAGCATGACTATTACAAGAAAATAGGAGCTTCTTGTAATTCATGTCGATTACTATTGCTTCCCTTTCCTTTTCATATTCTGTCAAAATCCTGGCAAAATAAAGCTCCAAAATATAATAAAGATCTGGCTTTCTATAAGCATGTTATTTCTACACAAAATAGTATAATTTTTAGAGCTTTAGATCACTATGTTTGGCTAAATTCTATGTTTAAATCTTTATTCCCAAGGGTGAGGATACCTATGAAGTTCCATTGCATTAGCTTCATTGGTATTCTATAGACTCCTGATATAAAACCTTGAGCTTTAATGCTCTTAGTAACAACTTTTCAAGAAAATGCTGTCCCTATTAGACCTTTGTTAGAAGTGAAACATTAAAAATGTACATTCTGAGATCAAGGTAATTTGCCTTGTTTAGAACTCCTTTTCTTCAAGAGATATGGGACATCTGCTATTTGTACTGTTTTTTCAAACCACCAAATCTTTTTCAACCCAATTTGTCCCACAGGAAAATTTTGGTATTCTTTGTAAGATTTTTATTCTAGTTTATATAGAGGGTGGTCCATGTAGATTCTAGCTCTGTGTTTCATGTATTCCTGTAACGTTTTCATGCTCACTTTCTGCCATATTGCAGGTGTGGCCAACCCTCTCAATTTTATCACCACTCTCTTCTTGGTGCTTAGTCTTTTTCTTAAAGTCCCAGCTCTTGGATTCCTCTCATCTTGCATCCAAATATCTACTGTGTATTTGAGAGCAATAGAGAGAGAGTGTCTGTGTCCATGAATCCATTTGTTCCAAAACTCCTCTTCAACAGTAACAGCTAGAACCAGGTAAGAGTTTACCTGTGCCAGGACAATGGGATGTGCCTGGAATTTGACTGTTTCTCATAGAATGAGGGGTCCGGTAGGAGGGACAGTTATACTGGGGAATGACCATAGGGAGTAAGCAAGAGACCAGAGATGGGGACCAGAACAGCTATCACTTCAATAGGTCAGCAATGGGCAGGGGTAGATAAAGAGACAGCTATCTATTATATATTATTGATGTAAATTCCCGGTTAATCAGTTTACTGACTAAACATTAGGTTGACCTAACATTTAACCAGTTAATCAACTATTGTGGGATCTGGGCTGGAAACCACTCTAGCAGCCCTCAGCCCCATGCTAGGGTTGGCTGTCAGCACCCAGTCCAGCACTGGGGCTAGGGCTGCTGCCAGCTCACAGCTTCCAACCTCCACCGGAGAAACCTCTGGGCTCCCTGCAGTCAGAAGCTGCTCAGGACAAGAGCAACCCCTTTCTGAGGTGGGCCCTTGTGGGGCTGGAGCAGCTATCACCCTGCAGCAGGTGGGAAGGTTTTTCTATCTCCACCTGTTACCGGTTAACCAGAACTGGTAAGCATTACCCATTTAGGGTGATGCTTACAGGTTTACTGGCTAACCTTGCACATCCCAACTATATATTTCAAAGGATTTGACTGTCTGTCTGTCCCCCAGCTGTCTGTCCCCCATGCACTCCTCCTCCAGCTGTGCCCGCTCGAGTTGTAGCCACAATAGAGAGGCCCTTCTCACCTGGTCCCAAACTGCTGTGGTGAAAGAAGGCTGGGGTTGTCCTCTCTCTCCCGGGCGGCCTGCAAACTGAACCCCTCATCCCCAGCCATACCCCAGAGCAATGATTTAATTGAAGAAAAACAAAAATGATTTCAGTTAAGGACCCAAGCAACGCTGGGTAAATCTTCTAGTATAAATATAAGCTTGCAAATGTTTCATGGCACCATGGAGAGCAACAAACTTCTGTAAACAACACTCCTTCTACACCAGGCATTGCTTGCTCTTTGAAGAAACAAAAGCCATACAAATCTGGCTGTAATTTATTCCATTTGCTCTCTACCTATTAAAAACCTACCTCCGGTGGTGCCCATTTGTTAGAAATCTATTTTTAGTTGGTATTAAATGTTGTATTGCTAACATCATATTTTCTCTTTGTTCAATAAAATAATCTAAGTTACTGAGGTTTTCTCTAGAACAGATTCCTCACCTATCTACCACATACTAGAGAACTACAGGATCCTGTACAACATAATTACATGGGCAATTACTAAATATTGGTTCAGGTCTGTCACTTACTGAATTCATCAAGACCCTCTTAGCATACTGACAACTCTTTCTTTTACAGAGACACACACATATGCACACACACTCTCTTTAATTTTAGATTTGTTTATGGCCTTTCAACTAATGATGTGATTTTCTTCTACAGGCCCAAAGCTAAAACTAATTATGGAACTCTGACATTTACATTCTCTGTAATCTTAAACATAGAGGGGAAGAAAGTCTTGAACACTGGAAAAAATTATTTCAGTAGGATATGTGGAAGATTTTCAAAGGCACAAATAGCAGTGAAACGAACCAACCCCCTTTGAAAGTCAGTAGGAGCTGAAGTTCTAACTGCCCTGTATGGCTATGAAGTTATCATCCTTTGTTTTTATATACAAAAAATGTCTGCAATAAATAGAATACTTTTATTTGTTTCTAAATTATGTGTTCTAATAATCTCTGTCTCACTATCGACCATCACAGCACTCCTCCTAAAACTGTTCACATGCCCTTAGACTAGACACCAGAAATAAATGTTTTAACAGTGAGAATAATTAACCATTGGAAGGATGTTCGGATTTTCTATCACTTGTAGTAGTCAAAATAATATTGGATTTTTCTTTTCCGAAATTATATTATAGACCAATTATACCACAATTGTGGTCTTGATGTAGAAATTACTGGATAAGGTACTTTCATCAGTGTTATGGAGGAGGTTAGATTATATGATCATAATATTCCCTTTTGGCCTTAGCATCTATGGATCTGTTCTAACTTAAGTTAAGGTTATTCCATGATTGCCCACTATGGAGTAACTGGCACCATTCTGTTAAGCATCTGGTACTGGCTAGTTTGAGATAAAAGACAATTGACTGGACAGACCACATAACCCTACATAACTAGGTCAAAAAGTGTCAACTGAATATAAAATGGATCTTGCATCAAAAACTGAAGCTCAATTAAATCAGCAGAACTCAGGAGACTTAATGGGAACACATTTCTAAATCAGATTTAGCAAAAAATCACTTTCCACAGCCTTCTTTTTTGTGTAGAGTGGATTATATAATTTTCAAATCATAACTAGACCAGTCACAGCTGTTAAGGTCAAGAGAAATGAATGCAGAATCCCAATAGTGTTGTCATTACCTGTTTGCTAATTTCATGACTTAAACAACTCATATTACATTTGAATACTCCTCCCCCTGAAAACTAAATAGTGACCAAAAAAAGGAATAAATTACAACATACTGTGGGTCAGGACTTTTCTATTATCTTTCTAGGAATGTCTACAATCCTCCATTGAAGGTTTCCAATAACCTCAGTAAAACAGTTCTGAGTTTATCTTCCGTACCCCATTGAAACAGGGAAATATTATTACTGGGGAGTAAGGCACAAAGGGATTCATGTAAGACAACTGTTGCACAGCCAGGAACTGCGTCCATCTCTTCTGATTCACAGTCTACTGCTTTTAGTAAAAGACCTATTCCTCCTCTCAGACTGTACTTCCATTCTCAATGGCTATGTCTACATTGGCACCCTTTTCCGGAAATGCTTAAAATGGAACAGTTTTCCGTTATAAGTATTTCTGGGAAAAGCGCGTCTACATTGGCAGGATGCTCTTCCGGAAAAGCACTTTTCCCGGAAAAGCATCCGTGCCAATGTAGACGCGCTTTTCCGCAAAAAAGCCCCGATCATCATTTTCGCAATCGGGGCTTTTTTGCGGAAAAGAAATCTGTGCTTTCTACACTGGCCCTTTTCCGGAACAGTTTTCCGGAAAAGGACTTTTGCCCGAACGGGAGCAGCATAGTTTTTCCGGAAAAGCACTGATGATTTTACAGTAGATCATCATTGCTTTTCCGGAAAAGCAAGCGGCCAGTGTAGACAGCTTTCAAGTTATTCCGGAAAAGCGGCTGCTTTTCCGGAATAAGTGGCCCAGTGTAGACACAGCCAATAAGTATGCTTCATGTTACCACTATCTGCACAGATGCATGCAAAGATACACAAGTGCACGCACGCGCGCACACACACAAAATCAGGAGTGGTCCCAACTGTTTTGCCAAACAGTAAGGAAAATCTTTTTGGTACTATCCACACACTGAAAACTGGTGACCACCCAGCAAAATCTGAACATACACTTAAGGCTAAAACTAAGTGTATCCACAGAACTTCATGGACTGCCAGGGATGCTAGAACAATTTTTATACTGAGGATGCTATGAGACTTTGAACCAAACTGTAAATTCTGTATATAATGGAAAACACTTTTCAAGTCAGGAGGTGCTGCTGCATCCATGGTTCAGCACCTATATGGACAGGAGTGGCAAAGATTTTATTTTCAAATACAAGCATGAGCCCCTCCATACAAAAACATCTCTGTTCTGACTTTACATGTCTTGAGGAATCAGTTTAATTCCTTTCTAGCTGGTGTGAATAGACAGGTTATAACAGATAACTCCATTTCTAAAACCTCCAACACTGGCACATCAGACACCTTTCCCAGCTTTCCCTATCTGCTAAAAAACTGGGACCCCATTAGCTAACAAGCTGCTTTCCCAGTTCTGAAAACCATGGACATGACTGCCACTGCTCTCACACTAGATAGCAGAGAAGATGCTCAAAGGAGACTGTGATAGGGTAGACTAGGCCCCAACGCCCCCTGCTGGAGGTCTTGACGCCCCTCCGCCCCAGGGAGAAGAGCAGAAGAGAGGTCCTCCAATCAGGACCCAGCAGGCTAATATAAAAGAAGCTGCTGGGCCAGGGCCTGCTAATTCCTCACTGGAGCTCAAACCAGCCAGATGTAGAACTTTAGACCTGGTTCAGACCCAGGACCAGAGACCAAAGTCTAGCCACAGAACTTTACAGAACCCAGGACAGGGTGCACTGAGAGCCAGGCCTCCAACCTCTGAGAGATGGAGTTGGATGGAGCAGTGTCTTGGGGAAGCGGCCCAGGGAGCAAAGTAGCAGCAGACACTAGAGACTCTTATCAAGCAACTGCTACTTACAGAGTCCCTGGGCCAGGACCACCAACCTCCAGCAGCCTCAGCAAGCGACTGGTCCCACGCAATGGACCTGAAATCCTTTGGGGACATTTCCACTCCCAGAGAACAGACAGGCCAAAAATTACAGATGTGACCTCAGCCACAAAGGGGCACTCTCAGGAGAGTGACCCCTTTACAGGGCCATCCGATTGTCACTCTGTAGTTTGTACATTAAAATGTACTGGAAGAGACTGCAGAGGCTGACCAAAAAAATTAAAATCTCTCATAATATTGATTCCAAACTGAGAACTAGATAAGATCTGTTCTTTAGTAAATCCACCCAATGGACAGAAGTTCAAAGTAATATATAAATGTATTGATTGACTGGTTATTTTTGGTTTTTACTGAATCAGCAGCCTCAGGGCATCAAAGCACTATGGCTAGATTAGTTCTGTAGTTCCGATAGTTGACAATATTCAACAAAATGTGTTGACTCTCATTTTAGCAAAATAAAGAAGAACACTCCTTCCAACACTCTCCTGACACAATGAACAATATGCAGCTCTAAAGTGATCAAAAACATTATTCCTGAGATTTCAGAAAAAGCCAGAAACTAACTTGTCACATACACATATAAAATGTTCACTAACAATGTTTTGATTTGATCCTAATTTCCCAAGACAAAATTGAGATAACAGGCATCTTCTAAAAAGCAATTAAAACAGCTATATTAGTGAAAATATATTATTTGGTAATATCAAAATCTAATTTAATTATGCATTACATCTGAAATAGTTGTCCATCTCACATGAAAGTTAGTCCCTTACCTCAGCATTTCTGATGGAGGAGGTAAAAGTCAAGGATTATGCGGTTTCTTTTTCTTATATTACCAAATGCAAAATGAAGAAAAAAAAATATTTCAGCCCAGAGCCTTGGGTACATGATGAAGGCACTAGGACAATCCCTGGACTGTAATTATATTGCCAGAATGCGTGTACCTTCTCTTATATTGGATATTCCCTGGAATCTGAGAGGGCATGCAGATCCTTCACAATAACCTACAGCAAAAGGAACAGTAGGCCACACCATTCCACATATGATTTGAATAACAATGCTGTTCACATAATGCTTTGGTGCAAAAAATGCAGCCAGAAGAATCATCCATTCTGAATATCCATTAGACAGACACTCAGAACATATTGTGAGAACATTTATTTTTTATTTGCAATGCAGTCTTTGTTACACTAGATCTTGTGATTCATGTTATTCAAGTGTTCAGAGCCATTGCTGTAGTTCCAACGTTGTGCAAACAATCACCCAACCCCCCCACAATTATAAACACATTACCACTCTATACAAAAATGTCAATTGCTATCAATGTTAATTTGTGCATAGTTTATGATAAGTGATAAAAATGATATTAGGATCATTTGCTTTATATTGTTCATCTGCCAATATTATTGCATTCCAATTCCCTGAGGTAGCGTGCATGTTATTACCTACAACACAGTTGTAAAGCTTTTAAATGAGTCCAACCAATCTAGAAAGAGATTTATTATGCATGTGAGTTCAACTTACCCCTATGCAGAACTCAGATCCAAAGTTTGAAAAGAAATATGCTGAAGCAGCCAGGAGATGCTTCTGCTTACTACTACTGCTATACATGTATTTTTCCATGAATACTAACCAAAGATAATGTTTCAGAACATTATTCAAAACAGAATTTGCATTTGTGAAACAAACCAGGTGTCTTTAACTCATGAACTTTTTTTCTGAAGAGATATTTCTTCCACACAGTGAGTGTTGCAGAATGTGCTCACCAAGTGAGTGAACACCACTTGCATCATACAGCACACATCAAAAGTTATCTTGGATTCATATCCATGCAAAACTTTTTTTTTCCACCCCACTTCTAGGTATAGTTTGATAGTTCCAGTCAGGCCCTTAGGACTGCACGTTGGAGGGCAAATTCCATGCCAGCCTGAGGCTTGCCATTTGAGGGAGTAACAATGCTTCCCTTTCCACCCAAACTACATCCATATCCCCACCTCTGCATAATGAAAAAAAAAAAAAAAGACTCTCAGCTTTACAGTCCTGTAAAGCAAGCCTTCAGTTCTAAGAGACTTTAATAGCCTTCACAACAGTGTTTTATGTACTCTTCCATATTAAGAAAATATTATTGGGTATTATTTGCTGACACCTAGATACAAAGGAAGAAGCACTTTTAAAGGAGGAGAAATATCTTTACTTCGTCTTAAAAAAAACAAGACCCGCAGTTTGTAAGACTATATAAATGTTTTAGCACTCCAACCCTTTTCTATGGAAAAGCTATAGATAAATATTGGACAAATTAAAAATAACCTGCGGTCTTACCTTTTCTTTACTGTGATCAGTTAGTGTTCTTCTTAAAATATCCCAGAGATGAGAGTTGGTGCCTGTACCTCACCCAAATGGGGTATCTGACTCCACGTAATCACTCAACGCAGTATGAAGAAAATGTTCAAGTTCAGGTCCTGAGCTCGGTACATTGGTTTTTAAGCTGTTGTAACTATCAAGTGATAGAAACAATAACATCAGCTGCAGAATCCTTATTTTTTTTAAAAAATTGCTCCGTCTAGGAAATGTCAAATGCACGGAATTATCTTTTTTTGTTCAGCTCCAGCTGCAGTACTGTCACCATTTAGTTTAAAAAAAAAAAAAAAAAGGATGGAAAAACCTGGAAAGATATATCGTATCTCCTTTCTCTCCCAGAAAAATGCTATCTATCCAATCTTAGGCATGAAACAACTGAAAAAAATTATGAAGATATAACTTGATTGTAAAACAGTCTGGGCTTAATTTCATCCAGCCCAGTGCTGTACAGCAATCCAAAATCTTGCCAATGATTTTTCAGTATACATGGAGGCCAGCAGATAAAATATCCAACAAACAGCAGTATGAGCAGCAGACAGCTTAACCTTCCTCCTGTCTTTAAAAAAATGACAGGCTGTTCTCTGTTTGCTCAAGAGTCTTCTTTTACCAACATTCAGTTTGAATGAGCCGGTGCAAATGCACTGTTCAGCCTCTTATGAGAACAGGATGCATTTATATGAAACATGAGGAGAATGCCTAATGCTGAAACATACTCTCTGCATCCTCAATGAGGTTTCATTACAAGGCTCGCTTACATTTCACTGGCATGTATTAGCATGTCTACAATTATTCCACTTCTTTTACAGTCATTCATTATGTGAATACTCGGGTGTATATATTCTGTATTCACACATATATTTGATAGAAGTTAGATGCAAAAATAGAAATAGAAATGATCATGTGGATGCCTCGTGGATTTCTAATAAAGGGTACACATTTTTGTTGTATCTGTATGATATACCAACTAAGAAGATTTTTTAATAATCTAATTTATTTTCCGGTACTGTTCACGTGTGATGTGACCTGCTGTGTCACTTTATCTTCTACTTGTATTTTACAAGCTAGCTGACAGTACATTAAGATCTTTAGAAATATAACAAAATGCTATTGTCAATACTGGGCTAAAAATAATTGTGCTTTATCCCCTTTATTAGTAATCCATGTGACACACACACATGATAATTTCTAAAGCTCCCTGAAAGTAATTTGCATAAAAACTGTAGAAACTAAATATACTGAACTACCCAGATTCAATAGTCCTTTACAGAAGACTAGATTGTAATTTTAAGCATTTGCTTACTGCAGGATGATTTTGCAAATTATTATTCTGTACCATTTTTCATGATTGGTCATCCTTCTTGATTTAGATTAACCATTATATTTAGCCAGCCATAAAAAAAAAACAACAACAAAAAAAAAAACACCAATAGACTTGGCAAACAGTTACTTTTTCTTGCCTTGAACATAAATAGTTTTACAGTTCTCAACCACTAAATTATTATTTATATTACGGTAGCACTGACGATGTGTTGTCACTTCCATGCATTTAGGAAATTACAGTCCCTGCCCAGAGAGTTTATGTTCCAAGACAGCAAGCAAGAAATGGATGTTCTTTTAAACTATGGTCATCTAGCTAAAACAACAAAAACAGGTAGCCTGTGTTCCAATAATTGGGGCAACAGTGTTGGTTTGCTCCCTGCTCAGAACAGTCACCAAATTCTGAAGCACAACTGACAAAGATTCTGCATCCTCTCTCAGTATTATCTCATCCACATCTCCTTTTAGTCAAAGAAAAAAAAATACAAAATTTACTAACCTGAAATTTTGACTCTTGTTTTTAAATCTATTTTTATCTCCTTGCTTTAATCAAGTCCACTATTTTATTCATTTTATCTCTATATTATAATTCTTTGGTCTCATTAATGATTTTCCTATCACTGAGCCACCTTCTTCCTATATCTTCTTTTCATTGCCACCTACCCTCTAGGGTTGCATCTTCATGAATTCTTCACATCCAGCAACAGCTGCATCCTACCACTTGCTCTCTGCGACTTGGTACACCAAAAATAATAAATTTGCAGCTACTGCTAGTTCCATCCTGGTTCCATGCTGTGACCCATCCCATCCCAGAAAATAGGTATTTCAGACTTGCATTCGCCTCTCTCAGCTTGATAAGGAGTTTCAAGAGAGGACATGCATGTTCGGAGAGATTTTCTGCTTTCACAACAGATGTAGTGTAGCAAGGCAGCCCAGAAAATTACAGTAAAAGTTATCAGTGCCTTTCATGGCTTAGTATATCAAGCTGGCATTATGCCAATGTAACACACTCGTTCAGTTCAAACCTTAGTTTTTCTTTTTTTCCTCTCTTTTTTTTTTTTTGAGGGGATCAAGAGAACAGGGAGAACAGGGTATAGAGAATATGGGGAGCACATGAAGAAGAAAGGGTAGCTTGCTAAAATGTAGCATCAGATTCCACCAAGTGTATAGTATAGTATAGTATAGTATAGTATAGTATAGTATAGTATAGTATAGTATAGTATAGTATAGTATAGTATAAACAGGGTCAAGTACTATAATTTCTGTCCTGTCAAATCTCCATTGGAATGTGACTCTAATTTCTTTCATGAATGAAGGCACAGAAGGGGCAATCGTATTCCCATCAAAAATGTAATGAAAATGTGCACTCAGAATCTGAGCTCTGTGAAAGTACTCCTGCTGGAAGGATTAAATTAGCTAATGCGGGTAAAGCATTTTTGGGATGAAAATTATAGTAATAATGTAATTATTATTATGGCTTGAACTGGGATTTGTCTTTTGGTTTCATCCAGTATTTTTGATGTGATGGACTTTGACCCTGTAAAGACTCAAACCAGGGATAATTTTACATACATTAGTTTCACACATAATGCAGTTTCAGAATCTTAGGGTATGTCTACACTGCCACCCTAGTTCGAACTAGGGTGGCTAATGTAGGCATTCAAAGTTGCAAATGAAGCCCGGGATTTAAATATCCCAGGCTTCATTTGCATCTTGCCGGGCGCTGCCATTTTTAAATCCCCATTAGTGCGGACTCCGTGCCCGCGGCTACACGCGGCACAGAGTAGGTAGTTCGAATTAGGCTCTCTAATTCGAACTACCGGTACACCTAGGGAGCCTAATTCGAACTACCTACTCCATGCCGCATGTAGCCGCGGGCACGGAGTCCGCACTAATGGGGATTTAAAAATGGCAGCGCCCAGCAAGATGCAAATGAAGCCCGGGATATTTAAATCCCGGGCTTTATTTGCAACTTCGAATGCCTACATTAGCCACCCTAATTCGAACTAGGGTGGCAATGTAGACATACCCTTAGAGTATTCACACTAGGGTATCTTTTGCTCTCTGTTTTATTTGTTACTGTAATCTTTTAAATGGATGGGTTAAAGGCAGGTGTCTCTTGTATGCATAGCTATGTAGATGTAGAGGAATTGTCATGATTTTGTATCCAGTGTACTGCACCTTTAAATACAAGAAGTTAACCTGACCAGGAAGATGAGGTAATATATTTTATTGGACCAAATTCAGTGGGTGGAAATTACAAGAATTTTACCCACCAGTCTGATGGAGGATCAAAACTGTGAGTCAGTTCAAAATGACCAAACTGTACTCTCTCATGAAAACATATTAGAGCTCAGATTTTCAAACATTTTCTAAATCCATATTTGGTTACCTGTGTAAGTGGCCTGATTTTCAAAAGCAATGAACAACAACTCCTGCTCAAATCAACAGAGATTGCTGGATGCTCCCTACATTTGAAAGCAGGCCACTTACTTCATGGTCTGAATGTGGATTTATGAGCCTAACTTTTTGGTCTTATTTTTAAAAGTGTTTTTCCTCATTTTTTTTAAAATCTGAAATAGAAGTCATGCAGACTGAAAGCACCTATTCATTCCTCTTTATGGATAAAAAACCTAATGTTCCCTGTGCCAAAAATCCATAGCATCAAATTGGGCTGTGAAGCCCATTGAAATCAGAGCAGTTGATTTATAACAACATTCTTTTTTCATATGGTGAGTGGGGCTTTTCTGTCCCACAAACAGGTGACAGACAGAAATGAATATCAAATAAATAGTGGGCAGCTTGTTATTTGATCTGTTCATTTTTCTGTGATGTAAGATGTTATCCCTAGCTGAACTACGGATGTGAACAAGTAGCTGACTATCCAACAAGCAAATATTTAACGGATAGTCGACACATTAATCAACTCGTTGCTTTCTCTCCCCCTTTGCTGCCTCTATCAGAAAGAAGCAGCAAGGAGGGGGAAGAAAAGGAGATGCTTCAAAATGGAAGCACCACATGGAGCCCAGGGTCTGCCACTTTGAAATGTCACGTGCAGCCTGTGGCAGGTCCCTAGCTGGCCCTGGGCTGCATGCGGCATTTCAAAGCAGCAGCGCTGCGTGGAGCCAGGGTCAGCTGACCCTGGGCTCCATATGCGGTGCTGCCACTTTGAAACGCTGCGTAAAGCACGGGGCCAGTGGGGGACTGCTTGAGTACCCCGCTAGCCCTATGCTCCCTGCAATGCTTTCAACTTTGAAGTGTAGCAACAGCCCCAGGGTTGCTATTTTTTTTTTTTTTACTTTAATGGGCAGTAGGGTGCAATAAAAAGGAAATATCCTAATATCTAGCATCAATATAATGTCAATATCTGATCTGTATAATGTAATAGTTGAACCAACGTATCATATTTTGTTTAACTCTATTCTGCCTGAATAACACATTATACTTTTCCTGAGTGACCTTGGGCAAGTCACTTTGCCTCAGTTACCATCTGTGGTTCTTGCCTACCTCACAGGGCCAATGTATTAAAAGACTGTGAGGTACTCAGATATTACTGTGATGGGGGCGTATAAGTGCCTAAAACAGAGAAGACTAACAAAAAAACTGTACACAACAGGGAAGAGAATCTTATTTCTTTAGAAGCGATAGCAATTTATCAGACGTAGTAGTTTATAGGAACCTGAACACTTTGCAGCAACAGCATCCAGTCTGTCCAGTCGGGAAAGTTGGCAACCCTAAAGAAATCACAATTCTCATCTTAGTGCTTGATATTAGGCACTGCTCTGAGGAAACTTATCACAAAGGAATTATAAAGAGACTTCTCCAATATTGTCCCTACTGGCTCCAATACTTGGCAAGAATCTCTGTAAAAGTAGAAATACAATGTATGAACTGGAGTAACACTGATATACACTTACAATGGGCGTAGGTCTACATAATTATTCCTACATAGCAAGTAGAGGCACCAAATTTACATAGTCACAGTCAACTTGTGATTATATTGCATATGGATATTGGGCCAGATTTACCATCAACTTGAGAGTGGGTTGCAACAGCACAAAACAGCCATAAATTTATAGTTCAAGGGGACATTTACGAGTAGGGCATATAATAGAACTACAATATCCCAAAAGTGATGAAAAAACTGATGTGGGTGAAAAAACAAGATTTGGTCAGCTCATCTAGAAAGTCCATGGATGCAAAAAAGTATCAAGGGTGGCGGACCAGAGAGGTCCAACCTGTACCTTGTTTTGAATATGTCTCTTACAAATGTCCTGGCTTGGATTTCCAAAATTAACAAAGGGAATTAAATGTCTAACTTCTACTGAAGTTCAGTGAGGTTTGGGTGCTTCACTCGCACAGAATCCTTTGCAACTCCTCAGAGACTATATTTAAACTAGTTAAGATATTGACTTGCAACAAACAACACTGGACAAAATAGAAGTTACACTCCTACCTAAATCAACTGTTTCTGCCATTGGATAGAACATGTTTTTAGACCAGATGCCAGATTTTATAAGGGCAGTCCTGATATTTGGGCTTCGACTAGAATAGGTGCCTATCTTCACAAGTCACTGTCCTAATTTCTCACACTTGCTGTCTGGTCACTCTGTACGTTTTCCATAAGAATATGGAAACTCCAATGAGTCATCCCATTTCCTGTCCTTCCTCTTAAGTTTAAAAAAGAGTATTAGAAATTAATTTAAAAGCAAAGATATAACAAAGTAAATGTTTGTGATTTGAGGGCCAATCTTCAGCTCATTCACGGAATTATGACAATTTACACAAGTTGAGGATCCTCCTCTTTACCATGAGTCTCTACCAAATTCACAACCATGAAAAAAATGTGTCACGGACTGTGAAATCTGGTTGCCCCCCTTGAAATGTGGTCTTTTGTGTGCATTTGCCCTCTACTATACAGATTTCAAAAGGGAGACCAGTATTTCTCAAATTGGTAGTCCTGACACAAAAGGGAGTTGCAGGCAAGTCACATGGTTATTTTAGGGGGAAACATGGTACTGCCACTAGATATTGTGTAACTGAATAGTTGTGTAACTGCATGAATTCTTAGTGGTTACACAACCATTTGATACTCCCCAGGGGTAGGGTGACAGCCAGTGAACTCCCGGCCCTCTTCCTGGGAAACCCTCTGCCATCCCATATTGCTGCCTCTCTATTAGAGTTGAGTGGCTCTGCAGGCAGCAGCACAGAAATAAGGGTGGCAATGCCATTCTAGACCATCCTTACTCCTGCACTGCTGCTGGTGGAAGCTCTCCCTTTAGAGCTGGACTCCCCACTGCTCTCCAGCTGTCCACATTTGAAAGCAATGCCACTGCCAACAGCAGCACAGATGTGAGGGTAGCAGTACCTCAATCCCTTCACAATAACTTTGTGAGCCCCCTACGACTCCTTTGAGTCAAGATCCCTTCAATGACTGAAATTTCAGATTTAAATAGCTGCATCTACATTTTCTTCATGTCTCCACCCTTCACTTTCTCCTCATGATGTGCCTGTGTTTCCTCTATTTCCCTTCTAGTTTGCTTTTGTTGCATCTGAATCTGTTTCATTGTTTCCTGCTTCTTAAGGCTTTTGTTTCTCTCCCTTCCATTTTTGTCTCTTGTTCCTCACCAATAACGCAGAATTAGCCAACTGGATCAAAGATTGTAAGTAATGCCCAAGCTGCACTTCATTAGTTTGATCAGTGTGCAGAGCAAGAAAGCGGAACTTAAAAGATTCTGATCAATTTGCTGATACTAAGCAACTAAGGTTTAGGAGTTATAGAACAGAAGCAATTGTGTGAGAGAGTGTGTATGTAAGGCTATAGGTCCACAAAGAACATTTTGAAGGCTGAAACCCACACAATTAAAACTTTCTAGAATGATTCATTTAAATTTCAATAATTTAAAATAATTTTATTAAAGAAGATTGATGGACATTTTGATACTGTCTTTTCAAACAAAACATTGAAACATTTCATTTGAAAATATCAAAACAAAATGTAACACTTTCAGATGAACTTGTATTGCCCTTTCCTTTAGTTTCTTGAGGAACTCAGACTCAAGTTTTACTCTTTCCTAACCGGGTATTTTTAAGGCTGCACAGATCCTAGCCATGCCCATGAAATCCCCAGCAAGCCAGCCTGCCTAAAAGGTCAGAGCTTGTGATTTGCTTTCTCTCCAATGGCTGTGACCAGAGTATTTACCGTGGATATAGATGACCACATAACTCTTTCACAGTAAACACATTTATTCTCAAGATGAAAGTATTACAGAGAAGATGCATTAAAAACAATGAAAGAACTTACATGAATGCTAAAAAGCTTATTAGAGGCCAACAACTCCAGCCTCGGGCTCTTAGTTGGTGTCAGTCCTTCAAAACCCATTATTAGGTTTTCCCTATGTTTACACATTCATAAACATCTCAGGTTCCGAACAAGAACACATGCTGGGCAATTCTGCCCTTTCTTTTTGCATCTCAGTCCTTTGATATCTACCTACTGTCCAGGAACAAGTAATCAGCAGACAAGCACCCTCCCTTTAGGGTGTAGCTTCAAGAGGCTGATTTTCTGCATAACCAGAAGGGGAAATTTGCATTAACCTCTACCAAAGTATTACCCAGGAAATCCATGTGACATTTATGGTTCCAACAATGCATGCTTCTATAGTACATTTTCAGTATAGTTCTTTGAACTCCCAGGTATTCCACCTCCCCCTTCGAAAGGTTACATACAGACTTTCAGACCACGATAATACATAAACTATTCATTTAATACAATGCTACTTACATTTAATCCATTAAGGCCTACCATAACTGTCATACAAAACATTTTGATTTTTTTTCAGGTATTGTGGGGTAAAGGGAGGAGATGGCCAAAATCATTCATTGTAGTACAGGGATCAGTAACCTTTTCAAACCAAAGAGCCAAACTACATCAAAATTGAGAACAACCGGTCAACAAGAGCTGGTAAAAGAATGCCCATTTGCATGACTGAAAATATACATCTTAGTATTAATAACTGACATGATGATTAATAATAGCATAAATGAAACATTATACTTAATGACTTTATTTAATGGGATTTCTGCTGTGGCACCTTTTTGTACATTTCTTTGGCATTTACATCATAACTAATCCAATTCAGCTTCATGCATGCATTCAGGCTGTCTTCTGTCAATCTTGGGCGTAAATTACCTTTGATGTGATTCAAATGAGAGAAAGCCTGCTCACATGTATAGGTGAAGCCAAACGTTGAAAGTTAAGGCCAAGCTGACATTCTGGTGTTGTATGAGACAGGAAGGTCTTTCCAAGTTTGCAGAATCAGATTATTGTCGTGCTCCAGTTTCTTTGTGTCAGCCCATTTGTGGAGTTTTGCCAATTCTGCACATTGTCAAGCCAAAGCGTTTTAAATCAG
Source organism: Pelodiscus sinensis (assembly GCF_049634645.1). Classification (NCBI taxonomy): domain Eukaryota; kingdom Metazoa; phylum Chordata; order Testudines; family Trionychidae; genus Pelodiscus; species Pelodiscus sinensis. The sequence goes on from NC_134711.1 coordinate 214,252,211, forward strand.
AATTCAGCTTGATGAGTTTTTCCACCCAGATATGCAATTCCTTGAACTCTGCTATTTCCATTTCCAAATCACTGACTTAGATGCCTGGAATAATTGTCAAATTCAGTTCTTCAACAAACACTTTATGTGAACGAATCATAAACTTAAATAAAGCACTGTGTTTGCAAAAATCAACAAAACGATATTTGAATACCGTCAGGAGCTCAGAAACAAACCCAGCAAGCCGCTGCAAATCAAGGCTGTTACTTGGATTCTCTCTCTGATACAAAACACAAAACATTCATAATCTTTCAAAATGTGGCTGTCTACCCGTGTCAGTATTGCTGCTACAGAGTCAACACTGTATTTTCTTGCCCTTGTAGCTTAAGGTTCAACTCATTCAAATGACCAATAATGTAGATAGTAAAACCTGAGCAACTAGTCCCAGTCTCAGAGTGTTTGATACCCTTCATGTCAAAACTGACAATCTTATTAATGCAGGTGCAAAAGGAGACAAAACTTTGCCTTGAGATAACCAGTGAACATTGCTTTGCATTATTAGACAGGGGTATTTGGAATCTACTTTCTTGAGCAATGACTGAAATTGATGGTGATTAAACGTTTGGGCAAGAATCCAACTGACAATGTGAACAACCAGTTCCATTACATTTCCAAGTTTGGTTCCACAAGATTGTGGACAAAGTGCCTCCTGATGCACAATGTAATGAAAGTTCAAAAGGAGGAGGTTCAGCTGTTCTGACAAAAAGTAAGGAATCCCCTATATTTGCCAACCATGCTATGTGCACCATCTGTACACATGGACAAAAGATTATCCAACTGTACTTCTTTCTCGTTTACAAAGTTATTCACAGCTTTAAGAATGTCCTCGCCCCTTGTTCTATTTTTCATTGGTAACATCTCAATCATTTCTTTATGCACAGCTTTTCCACAAATATATCGTCCCAGTATACACAACTGATTAACATCACATATGTCGGTTGTCTTGTCCAAAGCAAATGAAAAATAAGTAACTGCTCATATTCTGCATTTACTCCTTGTCGATTTCATGGGCTATTTTCACAGCTCTGTCATGAACTGTTTTTGCCGATAATGGCATGTCTTGAATTTTCTGTAAGATTTTGTCCTTGTGAAATTTGTCAAATAGTTCATGACCAATGTTTAGCATGCATCTCTTCATGTAATCCCCATCGGTGAAAGGCTTCCTCTCTTGCATAGTGCTATTTTGCCCAATGCGCATTTTTTGCAGGCTTTTTTTTTTTGTTTTCACATGCCACCCTCGTGCATGTTTTGTCATGAAATGCTGTTCTAAATTTGATTTTTTTTGTTTGAGTACAGCCTCGCACTACAAATGAGACAGTGTGGAGATCCAAACTTATCCACAAATGCATACAAGACTGTCCACTCCTTTTGAAAATTTCAGTGCTCATCATCTCTCTTTCTCTTTGATATTTTTCCTATTAAGGAGCTATAGAGTTCCCCATCATGAATGATTATGGAAAGATTTCTCAACCAATCAAATAAAAAGAGAACATGCACAACTCCCAATGAATGGACAAATGTGAAATAGACACACACACAAAAGACCATCTTGACATGAGTAACTGCATGTTTTTTTAAATTTTGAATTAACATTTCATTTTAATTTAAAAAGTTGTATGCACTTAGGGAAATGACAAAAGAACAATATTTGGTTCTGTACTGAACCATTTTTGGCTTTAGAGCCAGAAGTTGCAGACCCCTATTCTAGTAAGTCATTATAAATTCTTGAAAAGTTCCCTAGACCCAATCTTCATTTTTCACTAAAAAATATTTTGGTCAAAAAAATTCTCCCAGTTCTAGTAACAGCTGCCAAATTAGGATCTAAAACATGATGATATAACACAATCTACATCAATTTCAGATTTTGGGTTTTTTGTTTCTATAAATTGCAGGAGGTCATCTCATCCTCAGCACTTCTTTCTGATCATTAACCAAAGGAACCAAACAATGTGGGGTTTAAAAGGAAGTAGTACAATAGTGAACTGCTCATAGATTTTTAATGCAGCTTCAAATGCAGTAGATCCTAGATTCATTAGAATTCAGAGTTCTAAAGAGCTATTAACAGCCAGTCAATTTCTCTAAATGGAGGACTGATGTAATTATCCTCCAAACATAGGTGTCATATCCAGTTTGGAACATCTCTAATGGCAATGAGATCAGTAACTCTCCTAGGAGCATGTTACATTGTTTAACTGTATTCATAGTTGAGAAGTTATCTCAAAGATTCAGCTTAATTGTGACTTTCCTCGCGCTTCCGGACTATTTTTTTAATGCTTGTCATGGTTCGCTATCTAAATATGTTTATTTTTCAGAATCTGTGTAAGTGATGCAACTAATCACACTGCAAATGTTATGCTTCTTCACAATATTTTTGTTATTTGGCATGACAAGTAAGCAGAGAGCAGGCACTTTGACTACTGGCTGTTCTATTTTTCAAAGAATTTCCATTCTATTTAATATCTCTGGGCTGGCAGTGAAATCAATTCAGGCCGGCCAATATATCCATGCACCAAAGCTTCAAAGTTCCATTTAAGCATAAGAAATTTGATTCAACATATTCAGGACCTAGGAGATGAGCCAAAAAGGCCAAAGGTTTGAAGAACATATTTACATTTGCCCAAGACTACTATGAAAATGAGTAAATGAGATAGATAAGTGCCTGGACTAGCACATACATATGATTATGTGTTTTCTGGAACAACATTAATGTTCTAAAGAAAAAAATTGTTCGGGATATGCATTTGCTCACATTTAAGTGTCAAGACCTATAACAATTCATCATCTCATCTATGGTTGAAGTGGTGCTATTTTAGCTCATATTTTTTTCCATATTTTTAAGCTAATAAGAAAATCATTTTAAGTGGAAAGGACTCCATTTCCATATAATCAGCTGATTCCTGTAACCACTAGTCCAGATATTGAGGCTTGCTCATTCTAGCTTTCAAACAGATCAAAACTGATGTAAATATTTTCTTCTCTTCCCTGCTTTCCTAAAAGGACAGTCATTCTCTGCTCTTTTAACCCGAGAGCTTCCATAGCTCAAAAAGAATGTTGTTGACAGCCAACGCTGTATAATGAGGAGCCCTTCTTTGAGAACATAAGCAAAAATTGACCTGTCCTCTCAGAAGAAATCTGAAGAGCTATTAGCTTCTACTCTTGCCTCAGATGGACTGGCATTGTTACAACTTTATCAGAGGAAACAATTTATGAGATACTTGCTTTTTCAGTTTTTGCAGTCCTCTTGGCTGAGAGGAGGAAATGGACTCTCTTCCTACGCCTAACACCACTTTCAGAATAATGATTTGTGGAGGTAATGTGACACTTTTTTTCTCTCCCAGGTTATTATTGGGGTGAATTGCCAGGCCATGGTGAGGCTAAAGTATGTCCCCCACATTGATTCTAAAACTATATATCTGTGGTTCCATTCTGGAACCAGGAAAAAAAATCACTCCAAATTACTGCAGCTGTTACCACCATGATTGTATATGCTCAAACATTCTGCTGGTCTAATCAAAATCACAGGTAACATGTAGTGATATAAGGTCAATAAATGTCATGAAATCCTCAGGTCCTGATGGCAGTTGGGGCAGAGTGAACACTTTTCCATTTGGAACCTCCAAATTTTCATACGGATGTTAATCCGTGTAAAGTCTTTGATCTGTTTTTCCAGTCTTCTCCACTCACTACTGCAGTACTTTGGGACAGAAAAGTAGCCCATTGGAAAATGAGCAGAGTGGAGTGATTGCACCAGTGTAAATATCACTGAACAGATTTGAGGAGGGCTCTCTTTCCTTTATGAGGAGATGCTAGCATAGGGAAGAGGGTGAGAAGAACACTGAATTCCATAAGGTAACCTTTTTCTTAATATTCCCCGCACTAAGAAAAGATCCATTGATCGGAAGAAACATTTGTCCATGAGTCCTTGAAACAGGCAGTGATGCCAGCAGATTATTGGCTGCCGCCTAACAAAAGGGACAGAACAATTTTTGATGTATACAGTGATGTGTCCAGATTGCAGCAGGGGGACATGCATTATCTGCAATGTATTGATGTTTTAGTGTGCAAAGTAATAAGCTAAAATAAACAGATATAATAAATCATGCTTCCTATGCCTGAACACAAATATTCCCATTAGCAAGCAGGTGCAGAAGAATGAACATAGTAAAATAGGAATCTGAGGGGGGAAGGGGGAAGACAAGGCAAAACACTAGATGAATGATTCAGGAAAACCCAAAACTGAAGTATATACAGTTAATAAGAGATTATGTTAGTTGTACTAAAAATAAGCAATTACCAAGTACTATATGGGAAAACGTATGTGACCAAGTCATTCTGTGTCTGACATCTATTATTTTTCATTACTTAGCTACTAGACCCTTTCAAATCAAAATGAACTAAACAAAATTGATTGCAGCACACCAGTTTGCCTATGGGTAATCATATAGATGACGTCATGGAAAAAATCAGGGGGAAAAGGGTCTAGCCATCCAATAATTGAGTACTGCTTACAGCATATTTATTCTGGATTTAAAAAAAAACAAAACTAGGCCTTGGCTACCTGCAGGGCAGAGACCTCTATACAGCCTAATGTGCCGTAAACATTATCTCACTGATTGTTTTTAAAGTCCAGTTATAATCCATTAGTAATGAGCCACAGTGTGAACTAAATATTGTCCTTCCAGGGACCAAGAAAAATGATGTTTACATTTGAAAATTATTAACACAATTCCCACTACTGCTCACAACAGACATCCAGTGATAAATTAATGACACCATCTCTCATATGCTTCTGTCCAGGATTATAAATGAATCTTGCACACGCCACTATTTAACATTAAATCACTGATAGACAAAAGTTTCCTTGGAGACCTGATATATGGTTACTTCCAAAATTAATTATGTCTAATAGAGAAAGAAATTATACTTCTGCAAAAAAAGGTTTGGAAGGTGTTATGGATGAGTTACTATATGGGAAAGTACAGTAAGTTGCAAGAACAGGATTACTGTAACTGGGGTTAATTAGTGATCGTCAAAGAAGACAAACAAAGGAGGAAACAAGAAAAAGGAAGAAATAAGCTAAAATTCACAGACTCTCGAGTGCCCTTCTTTAATCCAAACTGCTAAAGGGCAGCAGAGGAGCCAGCAGCAGTGAAGATTAAAAGGAATTAGTGGTGCTCCAACTACCAGATGTGGAGCACTCACAATTATGTCCCCAGAATTATCTTTAGGAAACTCTCCTTTAGGAATGCGATTTATTGGCAAGCCCATCGAAAAGGGGGGCAAAAGGGGCAGTTGCCCTGGGGCTCAGTGAGTCAAAGGGACCCAGGACTTCCAGCCACTGCCGCTGATACTACATCAGCGGTGGCGGATGAATAGCAGGACCTATGAATTGCGGCTGAAGCATAGAACTGCATGCTCTGTGTAGCATGGAAAGTTGGGGGGGGGGAGCATGCCACACTCCAGGCAATCAGAGAGTTGGCTGCCACTGGCCCCACCCTTTCTACCTTCTGGGAGCACAGTACTGCCCCCCCACCACTTTGCCTAAGGGCCTGAGAAAGCTGTTGGCTCCCCTATTTACTGGCAATGTTTTCAGTATGAGCACTATACTATATTGTGGAAGCAAGGAAGGACAGATTCTAACAGGGAATAAAAATTTCACATTTAAAAAATATCCTAAAAGCACAACCATTAATAAATGTGATATGTACTGAAGTGCTCCCACAGAAAATGATATTTGCTTTAATGAGCAATATGAAAATTACGTGGTGACTGGATCAAGTCCTCCTTTCCCAAAACACACAGTTTACAAACCATGGGAAGAATCATATTAAATTGAATGTGTCTTTGCTGTCTCGTAAGAGCTAATCTTTTTCTGTGAGATACTGCTTCTTTTTTATTTAAGGCTGTACTTTTATCAGTGAAATATTTTGAATCAGACTAGAAAAGAACTAAACACATTTATGCAAATGAGCAGGTTCATATGCATTTTGTGATCACTCTCTGTTTTACTACAAAAAGAAAGTGCTAAGCTAGAAAAAAATTAAATGTGTTTACCCATAAGCTTTTGCAACAGAATCCATGTGTGACAGGGTATAACCCAGCACTGGGGCTGAAGGAATTAACCAGGCCTAGCTGGCTGAAAGGGCCCCACCTGCACAACCCTGTGAGGCATTCTCCAACTGGAGGATGGCTATAAAGGCCTCTTGGACAGGCCAGTCAGGGGAAGGAAGTACGGCAGGAGTAGGGATGTAAAATTTAGATTACTTGGCTAATTGAATAGTCAATGCAATTTGCATCAACTACTCGATTAGTCAATAAGGGCGCCTCCACCTTTGAAGTGTAGCAACAGCCGCACGGCTGGCCCTGGGCTGCATGCGGCACTGCCGTTTTGATACACCCTCTTTCTCTTTTCTGCCCCCCCCCCTCCACCCGCTTGCTGCCTCTTTCTGATAGAGGCAGCAAGATGGGGGGAAACGACTAGTCAACTAGTGTGTCAACTATCGGATAAGCATTTGCTAATCAGATAGTTGACTAGTCAACTAGTCATTCACATCCCTATGTGGGAGCTCCGGGGGAGGAAGCACAACTAAACCAAAGAGAGGAAGCCAAGCCGAGAGAGACTGCAGTAGGTGCCTCCAGACTAGAAGGTGAAGATGGAGAGGAGTTCCTGTAAGAGCCGGGTAGTAAGTAGTCCAGGGTGGGGAATTGCTCTCCAAGTACTTAGCATGTTGCGGCAGGATTTCCCACAGAGCAAGCAAAGGACCTTGCCACTCCTAACAGAGCCCCGGGCTCAGACCCAGTGGAGAAGCAGGGCCCAGATTCCCCCTACCCCGTCCTTAAATACTTCCACATGAAGGGAGCTTTTCCTATTAATATTGACTGAGGCTGCTGGGCTGTAATACCCTGAACACAGGGGAGTGTATATTGACTAAGGCCATTGGGCCATTCTGTGAATTAACTCAGTGGCTGTTAGGTCAATCAGTCCAGAGAGTGAGTTCGAGGGGCCTCCAAGGGCCTGTCAACCCTTGACACCATGAAATAAAAATTATATTCATAAAATCAGGAAAGTTATTTATTTGACCTACAACCAAAGAACACAGTTTGAATCCTGAATAGCAGGTTAAAGAGTTAAACCAAAACAAAAAATTGTTTGAACAATTCTGAACAACGAACAAGTTTAAAAAAAAAAAAAAATGTTGGCATGTCCCTGGTAACTCGGAGAGAAAGACAAAACTCATTAGATAAAATATTCATAGAAATGATTCACCCAGCTTCATGTCTGATATTTCTTTTCTTTATAGAAAGGTGCTTAACTACATCAGTATGTAACTACATGGCTAGAAAAATTAATACTATTTACTGATATATGAATTTACAAGTATTTCATTAGCCACAAAGGGATTCTATTACTGCCTCCTGAATGCAATGGAAATATTCTGAATTTTTCAAAGGAAACAAATTGTACCTACAGGTTACAGATTTCAAAATAAGTCTGTGCCCTTGTTTACATCAGAGTCTCCTTGTATGCAAAAATTAATGAACATTTGATGTATCTTGATTAAGTTCTTGAGTAAAATAGTAAAAGGATTATTTGTGTAATATTATGCTTTCAGGCAACACATACAAAAGTATACTAAATTTCAGTGTTTGGTATTCACATGGGAGAACCCAAATTCCCATCACACTTGTTCCCATGAAGGGCAATAACAGAAGTGCTATCTTTGCAGCTGATTTCAATCACTATGTGACACAAAACTGATGGAGGAGACAACACACTGTAACTTTTCCAACACAAAAGGAGCAGCACAAGCTCCTGGCTTTTAACAAGATACAGTAGCAATGTGCTCCTGTGGGGTATTCTTGTTGTGAAGAGAGTCCATCTTCAAAGCTTATTTCAGGCCTACCTTTGAATATGGAACTATGCTTTGCTTTTCACACCCAGAGTCTCCTCCTGAGCTTTTGACAGCAAAACTGTGAAGGGCCAAAAGAGAAAGAAATACCAGTAATCTCCTTGTCTAAAAGATTAACTACCCCAATTGTGCACAATTGTATAAATACAACTACAGGATCTGGGAGGGAGGTATTTCTTCTAGAAAGTATGACCTCTGGTTTAAAACAAAAGGCTAGAAAACCAAAAGTCAGCTGGCATATATTTAATCATCAGGATCAGGATTAGTCAGGCATAATTTATTAAGTACAATCTGTTTCTTCAAATGAAAAGTTCATGAATAATAATGCCCCCCCCCAAAAAAAATTCTATAGCTGTAGTCTGTACCATAAATAAAACATGTATTTTTAATTCTAAAAATCAAACTCCTGCTCTGTATTTGGAAGATGTGAAAATGAGCAAATGTATAATGTTTTATACACAGAATAATATAGCAGCCGCATTATGGTTCAGGAGATACTTAGCATTAATTCTTTCCTCGGGGCTTTCTTCTGAATATGCCAAGCAAGAAAACGTCAACTTGGCAGACAAAATGGCTGCTTAAGAGCAAAACAAGTTCTCACTCCTGAAAGAAAGTGATTCAAAATGTGAGACATGCTGCCAAGGTCTGTGCATCTATCCCAGATCTGTAAATAGTCACTGAATAAATCATGAATTAATTAAAATCAAACCACAACGATCACGTGTACATGTTTTGCTAAGTAACTGAAGGATGTTATTCTAACCCTTGTCCTATCTCTTTTTTCTCCCTCCTTTATCTCTTGTTTTACAGCACTTCCAGCCTCACTATATACAAAATTATAAGACAGACTGAAAGAAATATGTATATATAGCAATTTATACTTCATGATATTTTGGCTCTGCATTCTGATATTTGAAAACTTTGAAAAAAAGACCACTGACTTCCATTTTTGTGTGCACACCTTAGGATAAAAATTAACTGCACACATTATACTTCTAATGTGTAGTGGCTTTTACTGAAAATTCCACATGCAAGCTGGATCAGGCATGCCATTATTGTCTGCAGTGTTCTGCAGATGAGAGAGATTCTCATCCAAAAATATTATCACATAAGGGAAGGTGCACCAAGTAGGATCCAGAAATCCTGCCATTAATATTTCTTTTCACAGCAGAGCCTTTTATTACTGACCAAAACTTCATAGAGTCTCAGAAAAGACAGTCAAATATTAACCCACCCCATTTTGCAATTAATGGGCTGAAGGAGCACAAGCTCACTGCACACAGAACTTGGAATAGGACCCACCTTCTCCAAAACGTCAGTCTCAAGTCTCAGATGCCTTCTCTTTCAAGCGGATTATGCCATATTATTTCTTTTTGGCTATCCTACCTCTAACCATTGCTCTAAATAAATGGTCCTCCCATTCCAAAGATGGGCATGGGATCCAGAATTTTTAATCTCCCACATCTATTGTTGTTTAGCAAACAGTTTTTAATCCACTGGCAAAGTGTACATCAAATCCCTCTCGAATTGCTCATTCACTGAACAGATAACAATTACTCCTTTTTAGATCAAGCTGCAGAGGTCATATTGAATCCTGAAGGTTCAAGATTCAAATTCTGCTGACAAGAGATGTGGGGGACCTATATGACTACACATACTACAGTCTTTTCCCATATTTTTTTTAATTGATTCAATTCAGAGAGTGAGAACCTCCTTTTAAAAGGAGCTTTATTGATATAGCCAAAAAATGTACCTATCAATTATGGCATGACAGCAAGTAAAACACAGGGGTTCCACTTGTTGGACATTTGTCGTATTCTGATTGCTGGTGCCACACTAGTGATGTGAATGGGTAACTGGTTAACCGGTAAGGGATGTTTACCGGGTAACCAGTTAACTGGTGCCCAGGAATAGTCCCCTGCCAGGGGGCTGCCCCAGCAGGGCCAGGAGCTAGCAGCAACCCCAGCCCTGGAGGCGGAGGCCTCTTGATGCTGGTGACAACAGCAGCCGCCTAGCCCCCGAGACTGGGGCCAAAAGCTTATGCCCCTCCCCCCAGAGCCGAGACCATGGCAGGACCGTCCTGCCACATGTGGTAGCAGCAGCTCCCCCAGGGCCAGGATCAGCTTTGGGAGTGTCCTACTGCCTGTGCCTGGTCTAGACACCACTGCATCTTTCCCATTCTTACATAGCATTTTGACTCTGTACCCAATGGTTTGGGAAACCTCTGTTTTAAGTTCTTCAGGCAAGTGATCATCTTTGCACATAATAGCAAGTAACACCAACTAAATGTGATCATATAGTTGTTCTCTTTACCACTGTGACTGATTTATTTACAAACAATATCTGTATTGAACCCACAAAACTTGCACCCCATTAAAAACAGAAAGCAGGTGGGAAGCAGAATAAATCAGTAAATTGTCCTGTGCTGCAAAGAACTGATACATCAGCTACTCTTTGTGTTTTAATCAAAATCCTTTTTCACAATGGTAGAGATCCTTTGCTCAGCACCAGAATGTCCATTAGGGAAATCTGACAGCAGCCTGAAGGCTCAAGGGTCAAAAGGGAACCTCCATCCTCTCTTCTCTTTCTCAGAGATATTTTCATTTTATTTCAGTTGCTTCAAATTACTCATTAGAGCCATTATAAAAAGCATCTGGCAAGTATGGTCAAAGCCTGATAAACAAGAATGTTGTTGTTTTGAGTTAAGTCTTATTTATGATTCAGAGTGCAACCCCAGCAAACTCAAAAAGTGAAAAGGAATTAAATTAACTCAGTGACATTAATCTGAGACCTATATGGTGGCAAATCATTTTGATTTTACAGACATGTCTGATCTTGAAATTCATTATGTTTTCACACTATTCACAACAAGACTACTGACGTGATTCTGGGGCAGATATGTACTGCATTTAAAAGATAGACTACTTAAAAATTTCTTACTTTTATTATGAAAGGACACAGGTCTTACCCAACCACATCCAAAGGATATACAGCTAGTATTTATGGTTTTTTTCCTTTCTGATATAGCAGACAAACTATTTCCTTCCTGCAAATTTCATCTTGCAGGGGAAACTATACACTGAACAGTTGTATAGGTGATTCTTACATAGCATTTTGATTCAAACTCCATGAAAATTAGAACTGGTCAGAAAACAGTGATCTTTTCATGAAGAAATGTAGACAAAATGTTTATTTTTACCACAATTTTCTGGAGAAATTTAGATGTTTAGCAAAATATAAAAACACAAAATATTTCAGCTGAAAACCGAAATCTTTATATTTAAAATAACACGATGGTACCAAATAGGAGATGTAGTTCTGGAGCTTATGCTCTATGGCTGAACACCACTTCCCATGATGCACCAATTTCTCTCTTCTTGTAAGAGGTAGGAATTCATTGTAACAGCCTCTGGCTCTAGTGCATAGTGTAAGATAAAATCTAGCTATAGAACTCAGCCTACAGAGGAGAAGTAAAGTACAAGCAGTTGAGCTACAACTCCCATGAGGCAGTGCAGCACCATTTCGATTCAACATATTTCAGGTTTAATGCATTTTTATACAAAATATTGAAATTTTCCGCAGAAAGCAGTTTTGTGGATTTTAAGAAGGCATTTGATAAAATCCAACATGACAAGAGGATACGTATCTTTGAAGACCACAGTACTGACTTCTAAGAGCTACAATTAATACACTGGAGACAAAGCATAAACCTGAATAAACTATGAAATAATTATATTGTTGGGGTCACTGGGCATGATCCTAGGTAACTCAGGGGAGTGGAAGATCACAAGAATCGATGAAGCGCCCCCGCTCTAAGCCCAAGCACCCTAAAAGCACCCCCCTTCCGCCCCTACCCCCCCCGGCATAACTTTTCTCTGGCTCGCTAATAGCTGGGAACAGCAAGACAGACCTTGAGGTTGCCTAGTTACTATCAGTGGTATAGAAGAAAAATTCAGATGTGTGTCTGTAGAGGAGAAAAGAGGAGGATAAAGCTGGCAACACGTCCCAGCATGGGAACCTTGCTACAGTTCACTATTTTCCTGCAAGTAAACAACCTGGGTATATAAGGAGGAAAAACTGCTTACGTTGGTGTGCTTGATCTGAGATGTCTAGTCTCCTGGCACCTATTTGAGCGTTCAAATAAACTTTTTTGCTTCTCCACACCGGTGTGTTTATTGGAGCGCGCACACCGGGCACCGAACCCAGCTGTTGCCCCCCTCGGGCACCGTGTGCCGGCAACAATATCATTCAGATGATATAATGAAGGTAAGCTTAGATGACAACAACCAGGGCACACATATCAGTGGTGTATACATTAATGTAAGATATGCTGACAATCTAGTTTATATGACTTCAATTAGAGTAGAACTTCATAACATTCTTATTTGTGTAAACAATGTCATCAAGAAATACTGGAATGATAATCAACATTATCAAGACAAAAAGTATGGCAAGAGGTAAACACAGTAATGCACAAAGTAGGCTACATCCATATCTCAGGTCAAGTGGCAAAACAAGTAGTTTCCCCTTTTGGGAGAGTCTAATATCTGATGGAACATGCAAAGAAGAAGCCAAAAGAATAAAGCTTATAAAATGCATTAAGAAACAACCAAAGACTTGTCAAAAGTGAAAGCTACACCTCCGGATCAGATTGCTGAAGTACTACATATGGTCAGCCCTACTGTGTGGATGTAAGAGCTATTCACTTAAACAGGACACAGAGACAACTCAACACATTCAGGTTTTGGTGTTACAGAAGAAAGTTAAAAATTAGCTGGATAACCCAAAACTACAAATGTTGAGGTGATGAGAAAAAATGAATTTTTAAAAAGCATAATTACTTGAAACCCCAAGAAAGAGAATAACATCTTTCTATGGACACATTACTCACTAATTACAGAGTAATTTCATTCCAGGTCTTACTTTATTAGGCAAAAATCACAGGAAAACTAAGAAGAGCGCCAGCTAAGTTGTATACATCACCAAAGGAACTGATGCACCTCTATAACCAGAACCGTCTGATCCAGCAACATCCGTGGCCTGGAAGGAACCACAGATTTACCAGGATCAGGGAGGCCCAGCATGCTGTGGGGAAAGTGAAGGTGGGACCTGGCGCACGGCTCAGCTGGGCTGCAGCGGGGAGCCAGGAAGCCTGGTGGGAGAGGGTAAGTGGTGGGGTTGAGGGGGGGAGGAGCATGAAATCACCTCCTCTCTTCTGGCAAAATCCCTCATCCGGGGCCAGTCAGGTCCCGAGGGTGCCATTGCACGTGTCCAGTATTTTCTGGATTTTTTTACTGGAAAGAGGCCCCAAAAACTGGACTGTCCGGTAGAAAACTGGACACCTGGCAACCCTATCACCAGACTTCTCAGTTGAAAACAGGACACTTAGCCACCCTCAGTCTAACACATCTCATCTTTCACTGTTTCAAAAAGTATGCTTTTAGGAATTATACTTGTGGCTAATGGCATGAGAATTAGAACCCTAAAGACTCAAAGCCAGAATGAAAATCCCCAAACAAATCTGTATCTATGTATTAATTCCTATTTGTTTTTGTGATATATGGGATTATAGCAATGGTGGTGAATTGGATTAACTATGTGCTAGTGAACAAACTATTCTTGAAAAGTATGACAAGGCTATCAAGGAAACAGCAATGACTAACTCTCTGCCTTTAACAATGGGGTTTCTGCCAGAAGGGTCATTTATCTTTGAATGCAATATCTCTTCAGAGAAACATATTTAGGAGGAAAGGTAGGTGCTGAAATGCTCCCCAGCCTGAATACATGATTGGAAAGGCTGTAGTTTTTCTCCAGCTGAGCTTTTAGAAAGAGACGGCTTCTCTAGCAACAGGAGTACTGCCAGAACTAGAAGACTCAGAAAAAAAGAGTGGGGGAAGGGGAGGAGGAGAAAATTGGGCTTTCTGAAAGATACTAACCAGAACCAAAAATATTCTCAACCGTGGTGAAGACACTGAGGGAGAGAATTGTATTCAAGTGTTTGTTGTCTTCCTATAGATCTCCAAGTCCCATGACTGCTTTTTAAGAGTAAAGTGTGTGTTTCAGAATGTCCTTTGCAAATCCTGCTCTTTCCTATACCAGTCATGCTGTCCCCAGAGTTAAACTGCAATCCAGAGTGCAGCACCAGGAAGTAATAGAAATGTAGCCATGGTGTAGCACCCCTTCCCCGTCCCCCTTCTGTTCTGAAATTTGATTCGTCCTTTTCATGTGTATTCATTTTTTTAAATTGTATCCTTTGGTATATATATGGTTGTGACAATTTTCTTCTACTATTTGATCTGAGGAAGTGTGTCTGGCCCACGAAAGCTCATCACCTAATAAACCATCTTGTTAGTCTTTAAAGTACGCATTAGGTACTGGGAGGTAGAGCGCTTGGGATTTTCAGCACTGGTCTCAAGGCTGAAGGAAGCTGGACTCCAGGTGCCTTTAACCCAAGAAAAGGTGCCATATAGAAAAATGTGCCCTCCAAGAGTATTTTTACCTCTGTTTTCAACAGCATTTCTTTCCATCACCTGAAAATGTTTGACTTCACCGGATGAATTGTTACATTGCTAGGAGTCCTTTCTCATTTTTAATGTTCACTGCTCTAATTTTTATTTTACAGTCATAATTTGCACTATAAAGAAAGAAAAGCAAAACAGCAAAGTCGTGTGCATACTGGGGGAAAACCCAGAAACAAATTTCCTTAAACAGTAAGAAAGAGAAAGCACAAACTTCCCCATGTTATGTCTTGTATTGAAAAATGGCATTAGAAATAAAATACACAGGGGCAACTCACCCTTAACTGAAGAGTTTGTTGACAGAATTGGACAGAAATGCATATTAAATGAAGGCTTGTATCTTAAATGAATGCTTGCATAACATCTGTAATGCACCTCTGTAATGATAACTGATTAGTTGTGTATAATTAATGTTGATGAGCCACATGGATAAATTGAATAAGTCATAATTAAGATATGTCACATAAGTAATTTATATATATATATATATATATATATATATATATATATATATATATATATATATATATATAAATAAAAGGATAATGCTGAGTCATGCTGACTGTGGTAATGCTGTCTTTTAAAACCTGACCAACTGTAAATGAATATTCATCAGTCTGACAGTTGACTACATGAATATTCATAAAAGAATACCGTTATGTCCTGAATTATGTATTAATATGTTGAAAGACCAATCATTTCAAATTTATGTAAATTAGCGTCCTCCACCAGCCAATCGTTTTAAATCTAAGTCCTTATACATATTCATGATCGTAGCCTATAAAAGCCTGTGCAACGCACCCGTTGTTGTTGCATCGGGGCATTGGGTTAGGCATAGGCTATGGTAGTGGTATGAGAGACCTGGTGGCTGGATCGTGCTGTCGCAAGCGTGATTGACGAGAGCATATGTGTTAGGTTAAGTTAAAGGGATTGACCAGACAGAAGGTCTCAGTCTCTCCACCTTAGGTTTAGTTTAGTTCGTTTAGTATTTTAGTTAGGTTATCTCTCGTCGTCGAGTCTGTCCGTCAGGCTGCGTCGGTGACCGCACGTCGGCTGTCGTCGAGTCTGTTTGGCGGGTGCGTCGCGAGATAGTTTAGGGTTTTATTTTTAGGATAAGCTTAGGGCTTAGCAGTGTAGGGTTTAGCATCCATCGTCTGCTCCGGCTTCCCCGAAGAGCAGGAAGAGGAGTGACCTGTGGAAGGCGACCATCGCTCTCTATTCCAGTTCTTCATGGGACTCCTGGTAGTTTCTCTCCTGAGGCTCGGAAGAGCCAAAGGATTGGGGTCACCAGTTTCGGCGCCTTCTTCCAATGTGGGACTCCTGGCTGTTCCTTGTCTGAGGCCCGGAAGGACCAAAGACTCGAGGTCGCCAGCAACCATCAATCGTCCCAAGCGCCACAGACTCTGGTAAACCCCCTGCTGTTATGCATAGCACATATTTTGTTTATTTGAGATATATACTTTATAGTCCTGTTGTTTTAAAACATACTAAATGTTTTAAGTTTTCATTTACGCGCTGAATTCCAAAGGTAAAGCAACAGACAGTGAATAGATACGTTTATGAAGTCGTGCTCCTCTATCTTCTTTTAGTTAAATTAGGCTAATTGGCATTCTTAAATTATACATTGGGTGGACACCAAGCTTTCATAGCAGAGTGACCGCGGTAACAACTTATACAGTCATTGTTAACAAAAATCATTTTCCTTTACTGTTTAATGGCCATATTCTGGCCTCATTCACATTCAGAATTTCCATTAATATCAATGGGATTTTTTTCCTTGTGCAAATCTCCAGACCTTGTTTTAGGTAGAAAATGTTGCTTTCTGTGCTAATTAGGGATGTTAACGAGAAGTTGACTATACAATTAACTGATAAGCCTAGGCTTGTAGGTTAATCTTGTAGGTTAATCTTGTCAACTACTCACATTTGCCCCCTTGTTGCCTCTGCATTAGAGGCAGCAAGGAGCAGGGGAGCAGGAGCCAATACTGGAGGAAGCCAGGTTAAAAGCCACTTCCCTCCAGCACTGGCTCCACAGTACCGCCTCCTCCCCAATCCCTCACACTGAGGCTGCAGCGAAGAAGCCTCTGTCTGCTGCAGGCCCGAGCTCCCCGGGAGCAGAAGCTGCTCTGCCTCCCATGCAGCAGCCTCTGTCCATGGTGACCCTGGGCCCACTATGAGCAGAGGCTGCTTTGCAGCAGCAGCCCCAGTCTGCTGGGGGGGGTCCAAGCTCCCCATGGACAGAGGCGGCCCATGGGAGGTAGAGCAGCCTTTGTCCGTGGGGAGCTCGGACCCCCATGGACCGGGGCTGCTGCCACCCCATGCTGCTGCCTCTATATCAGAGGCTGCGTGGCAGCAGGCAACCAATCCGGAAGCTGGTTTTTAAACTGGCTCCCCTTGCAGACTGACTCCCACCTGCCACCCCAAGACTGATGATACAGGTTGCTGGCCCTGCCCCTAGAGACTACAGAGTAGTCATATAAGTTTTGTCGCGGTTACATGACTATTCAATTACACAATTTCTAACATCCCTAATACTAGTCCTTCCCTCTTTCCCGTTGGAAAAATCCATCTCTGGAATGAGAACAGGGAAATAATCTGAATTTGGAGCAGCTGGATTTAGCGAGAGACTAATATGAAAAAGATTAATGCCATGAGGATTTTTATGGAGAAGTTAATGTTAATCCTTCCCTCAACTCACAGAGCATTAAGGACAAAGAAACACTTATTAGTTCAAAGCAAGCATAGATTATATTAAATCACAGATATTTTAAATTTTATTCATGACTTTGTAGGTTATGCTAGTAGGCAAGGGGGCTAGTGTTATGGATAGGTACATTAAAGAAACTAAAATAAACACACATGAATGTGCCATAATTTACTCTGTGTGTTGGTTTAAGGTCCTTTTTACACAACAAACACAACAAGCCCATTGTAATAAGATTTCTACAGTGTCTATAACTAGCAGAAAGCTTTTAACTAAAGAGCTTCAGTGACCAAAATGTAAATCTTTACCTCAGGAAAAACTGAGCAGCTATTGGATTCTGGGAGTTACCACAACAGAACAGATCAATGATTCATTTAGTTTTACCATCCTGCATCAGAGAGTATGACTGCAGGAGCCAAAAATAATCTATAAAGTCCTCCATAAACACACTCAAATGAGCAAATGTATACAATGGTGATGGGAAAGAAGAAATCCATATGGTGATCAGTTTATGTAGACTGAAAAGTACGAACAGTACTCGTGATTTTCACCCTCACTACTGAAACTATGGATACATATAAACGTTAGATATTTTTTTAGATCACACTAAGATATTTAACCCATCAACCTTCTGTGTCAATTTAATTTCAACAGTTACAATGTTAAAAAATGCTCTGGGCTTTTTTCAGTACTTTTGCATCTGTTTACATCTGATTCCTTTCAACTGAATACCTTTACATTCTTGATTGTCAGGATTTTTTTTATATTCCAGTTTTATTTCATACACAAGAACATAAAAATGAATCATTTCAGGAAGTAATGCAAATACTAGCCACAAAGCAGAAGACAAAGAGACTTTTTTTTTTTTAAGAGAAACTGAATATAAGTCTCTTGGCGCAAGTTCCTCAATGTGTGTGTTGGGGCTAGGGAAGAGGGGGAGATTAAAAAAAGACTATAAACAAACAAAAGGAAAGGTGAGACAGAACAAATACAATAAACACACAAGTCATTGCACTCGTTATCCATATGGTCACTGTAGCTCTCAAATTATTAATTTAGTTCCACCTAGGAAGATATAGATGATACCTCTAATTTCATTTTATTATCTTTAAGTCTGATATACATTGCCAATTAAGCAGAATCACAAAACTCACACGCACACATTAATTTTGTAGCTTATAATGATTTCCAGGAATATATGAGTGAGTGAGAGTGAGAGTGAGAGAGAGAGAGAGCCTAAGCTCTCCTTTTTTAAAAAAAAGAT
The DNA here is from genome assembly GCF_049634645.1 of Pelodiscus sinensis. NCBI lineage: Eukaryota > Metazoa > Chordata > Testudines > Trionychidae > Pelodiscus > Pelodiscus sinensis. Next base: position 214,270,645 of record NC_134711.1, read on the forward strand.
AAATATTACCCAGCACATGTCCATGAACATAAAAAGCTGTTCAGTTTAGTTTCAACTAATGTCAATACCATATTTGACTAAGAATAAGCTGCAGAACTGGGCAATTTTAAAATAATCATAATTATTCTTCTGCTTTCCAAACAATCTTTATCAATTTAATAGAGCTGCATGAAACTCAAAAGGTTCACATAGGAGGGGTACATGCAAACACTGTGCTCAGTTTCAGAGGGTTCATTTCTCCACTTCCCCTAAGAGGAAGGGTTTCATCAAATCCAAAACCATACAGTGAAAATTACTTGAAATTGCTTAATTGTATCTGATTACACACTGCCACCCTGTAAAATCATGTACTTTATATAGTTCAAATCCAAAAGTCAGACCATGTTCAACAGAAATGTTTGCAAACCCATCATCAAGCTAGGGCCAAGTCTCAAGTTTCTAATGAAACCCTAAATTAGGTGAAATTGTGTAGCTTTAGATTTCATTAAAAATATCTCATATAGCTTTATTATTTATAGACTCATAGACTTTAAGGTCAGAAGGGACCATTATGATCATCTAGTCTGACCCCCTGCACAGTACAGGCCACAGAATCTCACCCACCCCTCCTAGAATAATCCTCTCACTTATATCTCAGATATTGAAGCCTTCAAATACTTTGAAGACCCCAAGATGCAGAGATCCTCCAGCTGTGATCTATACCCCATGGTACAGAAGAAGGCAAAAAACCTCCAGGGTCTCTGCTAATCTACCCTGGAGGAAAATTCCTTCCTGACCCCAAATATGGCGATCAGCTAAACCCCGAGCATGTGGGCAAGACTCACCAGCCAGACACCCAGAAAGTTCTCTATAGTAACTCCTACCTCCCAACTCAGATTACTAATAATTTTTGCTGACCATTTTTTAACCATTTATACTTTTGCTACATCTTCCCTGAGATAAACTGATGAAAAACAGTTAAGTACTTTAATTAAGGATGCACCATTTATTTATGAAGCAAAATACAGGACTATGTAGCACTTTAAAGACTAACAAGATGGTTTATTAGATGATGAGCTTTCGTGGGCCAGACCCACTTCCTCAGATCAAATAGTGGAAGAAAATAGTCACAACCATATATACCAAAGGATACAATTTTAAAAAATGAACACATATGAAAAGGACAAATCAAATTTTTGTTTTATTTATGAGACATGTTTTGACTTATTCTCTTTTCTTTTCTTAATATAAGTTAAGCCTTTATTTTCTTTTTAACTTTCCACTTACACCTTTTGTCCTGAATGATTACAAATTATTTTGAACCTCTCAGTGTACTTCTAATCTTCATTGACCAAAAAACTGGAAGTTTAAAATATATTTTCTTTATCTTCTCTATGCGCTTTGTTGTTCTGTCTTTTAATCACAAGTTACAGAAGTGCTATTTACCCTTACAGAAGCCATACTTATCTATCACCATGGTTTCTACTTCCTTATTACTATTTCCTGTTATTTCAACAAAGTAAGACTTCCTAGTGTGCTGTTCCCTATCCTTGGTATACTAGTAACTATAATATGTAATTTATCACTGAAAAATACGCAACTCATTTATTTTGGCCTTTAGTTTCTTCAGAACTCTGCAATAAATCACCAGGCCCACATGGTATTTAGCCAAGTATAATTTCTTTGGTATCTGCATCTCCTTTTTTCAATACTTCTGTCTGTAAGACAATACCTGCAAAGCGTAGCTTCAGGGGAGATATTTTCCCATCATTCTTTGCAGTGTTTAAATGAAGCAAGAAATCATTTAGCTTCTCTGCAATTTCCTTTGCATCTTTGGGACTGTCATGATACCCTTATTCAGGGCTTTAACTTAAATTTGGTTCAATGAAAAGGAATCGTATTCCTGTGGATGATAGGGAAGTGGTTCAAAAAAGTGGTTCAAGATAAAGCACACTTGGTTCTCAACACATAACCAGTAAACACAGAGATTCTGCCTAGTGTTCCTTGTGTCTGTGGTAACCAACCTGGAGATTGAGAAAGACAAAGCTTGTCTACTCTAAATGAACACTTGGTTCATAGCAAGCTGGGATATAAATCTACCTTAATGCCTGCCATGCATTAAGTGTTCACGTGGACCCTATCATCAGGCACTAAAAAGTTTACTGGTTAGCTTTTATCTACTTTCAAAGTAAGGTACTAACGTGGCTTTCTATGAACTAAGTGCTCATTTACAGAAGCCAGTTATAAATAGCAGCCACCCAGTGGGGAGAACATAAAGCATTCACAGACCTCAAAGGGAGAGTGCTTAATCCCTACAAGACCAATGAGTCAGTAAGGGGGTGGAGAGAACCACAACCACCAGGGATGGAGCGAAAAAGTGACCTTTAGAAGGGATGAAACAAAAATACCATAATTAAAGGGGGAAATGGAAGAAGGCTCTTAACTTAGTTTTACTTCCACTCCCTCAAACTCAAAATTCAAAAATAGATTATCTAAGGAACATATGAAATAAAGAATTTCCCTATTAAGGGGAACCAGGACCCCGAGGAGAAGGCCTCATGAGCTATTTGTTGTATCTGTTCTTGTTCTGAAGACTTATTAAAATGCGGGCATGCTATTTTGCTAGCATGTGCTGGCTTCTCTTTGACCCAGGTTGTTAAAGCAAACCAAATATTGCCCTGTCAGGGGATATTAAGGTTGGGTAAATTCATAGCACGATACTGAGTCACACACAGCCCATTCCTTTGCAAATATCTTCTGTGACTTTGATCGGGTAATTGTGCCACACTTTAATCAAAAGTTAATCAAAACAGCAAAACTACGGAACAGTATTCTGGCTCCATACATTTTGAAAATAGAAAATCTTTGTTATGAGGAGTATTCACCTCCAATTCATGCAGATAATGAACCAGATTCTCATTGGACAAAAAGACAAGGTCAAATCTAGATTCATAAGAATGGTAAAAATTCCTTAAAAGTGGACTACCCCCCGGGGTTACATTAAACAAGTCGAGTTGGCAGGAGAATTCAGTAATTTCTGAACAAAGCTATTTTTCATTGGAAAATGTGATTTGTCAAAACAGAAACTTTTCATGGGAAAGGCCTGTCAGAACCAGGAGAAAAAGAGAGAGGGAGAGAGAGAGAGAGAGAGAGATACACTCCTCAAGCCAACTAGCCAGGGACTAAAACATTCATTTTGGATTCCCTGCTCTGCCCAATTTGCAGGGGGTACTTAATCCTACATCAGTGCCCTAATTTTTAGCCTACTGGTGATTCTGGGGAGGAGCTCTCTCAACCTTTCCTGTTATAGCTCTTGCACTTTGAATAAACAATTACATATTCATTGGCCCAGCAAGACACTTACTGACTCTACTGCCCCATGGGTAGAGCACTCACCTAGGATGTTGCAGACCCAAGTCTACCGAAGGCTTAAGTTCCTCCTTCACATCAGCAAGAGCCAGATCTTGAACCTGAGTCTGCCGTATTAATGCCTGAGCCATCGTATTGACTATTCCAGGGTGTATCTTTTGCCCTAATTTTTCACTTAATTGACTGATACCAAATACAAATTCCTAAAGACTTCATAATTTTCATGGGACACGAAAACCATTTCCCACACTTAGCTCTATTCAGATGTTCTTAAGTAATACTAGTTAAGTAGCTAACTGTTTTCAAGTCCTTGAGTATGCACTGTAATTATATTAATGGTAAAAAGCTCTTTTGATAATCAAGGAGAAGTCAAATTCTGTGTATCTCCACAGAAATTCCATGGCAATCAATAGCACTTTTATATACTATACTAGGTAACTCAGAAAATTATTCTGACAATTATAACAAATTAAATGTTTACACTAAATTAAAAATCAAAATGTAATAAATCTCAACCACTACAGAATGACTTCTGGTGTTTTGAAATGTCAAAAAAAAGTTATCCAGGAATTTTAAAGAATTAAAAATTACTCTACACTTGTAAATATAATAAATCAATACTTTTGTTACTTCTTTATAGCAACATGGACATCATTGATTAGTACTAAATCAACACCATGGATACAACACATATGCTCACTCTGAATTTAGGAAAATCAAACCCTTTGTTTCAGTGACATTTCAACTCTGGTAATGGTTATCAATGAATGTAAGGCAGAAGCCCACTAAGCAATGCCATAGGAAAGATATGCATCACTGCTCATCCCTCACTAACATCTGAATAACTTCATACAGACAGTCCCTGACTTACGTCGGATCCGCACTTACGAACGGGGCTTTTCTTGCCCCGGAGCTCACGGGCGGCGGGTCGCCACCCATGTCCTCCGGGGTGAGAAAAGCTTCTCCCGGTCTCCCTGGTCTGCTGGGGGGGGGGGGGTCCAGCAAAGCTGCTGGGCCCCCCCCAGCAATCCAGGGACACCCGAGCAAAGCCGCCCAGGCGGCGGCTCGTTTGCCCCGGAGCAAAGCCGCCCATGCAGAGGGACTCCCGCCGCCTGGGCGGCTTTGCTCCTGTCCCCCTGGTCTGCTGGGGGGGGGGGGTCCAGCAAAGCCACTGGACCCCCCCAGCAGACCAGGGACACCCGAGCATAGCCGCCGCCTGGGCGGCTTTGCTCCCGGGCAAATGAGCAAAGCCACCCAGGCAGCGGCTTTGCTCTGGTGTCCCTGGTCTGCTGGGGGGGTCCAGCGGCTTTGCTGGACCCCCCCAGCAGACCAGGGGGACAGGAGCAAAGCCGCGGAGCACACCCGCAGGGGGACAGCCCAAGCGCACCCGTACTGTCCCGCTGCGGGCAAGCTCAGCGGCTTTGCTCCCCGTCTCCCTGGTCTGCAATCCTGCTGGAAGAGCATAACAAGTGGGGTTCCCCAGGGTCTGTTTTGGGACTGGTTCTGTTCAATATTTTCATCAAAGATTTAGATATTGGCTAAGGCTATGTCTAAACTACAAAAAAGGATGTAAATTAGACACTTCAAAATTGCAAATGAAGCCGGGATTTAAGTTTCCCGTGCTTCATTTGTATAATGGCGGCCACGTTATTTTTTTAAACAGGACTTTTCAAAAGGAAAACAGCCATTTAGATGGGGCTCGATCGAAAATAAAACCCTTTTTCTAAAGATCCTGTACTCCTGAGTTTTATTTTCAATAGATCCCCGTCTAAACGGCCATTTTACTTTTGAAAAGCCTTGTTTAAAAAAACGCAGCCGCCATTATGCAAATGCAGTGTGGGAAATTTAAATTCCATCTTCATTTGCAATTTCGAAGTGTCTAATTTACATCCCTTTTTCAATAAAAACGATGTAGTTTAGACATAGCCAGAGAAAGTATGCTTGCTAAGTTTGCAGATTATACCACGCTGGGAAGGGTTGCAACTGCTTTTGAGGATAGGGTTAGAATTCAAAATGATCTGGACAAACTGAAGAAATAGTCTGAGGTAAATAGGATGAAGTTTAATAATGACAAATGCAAAGTGCTCCACTTAGGAAGGAACAATCAGTTTCACACATACAGAATGAGAAGTGACTTTCTAGGAAGGAGTACTACAGAAAGGGATCTAGGGGTCATAGTGAACCACAAGCTAAATATGAGCCAACAATGTGATGCTGTTGCAAAAAAAGCAAACATGATTCTGGAATTCATTAACAGGAGTGCTGTGAGCAAGACAGGAGAAGTCATTCTTCCGCTCTACTGTGCGCTGATTAGGCCTCAAATGGAGTATTGTGTCTAGTTCTGGGCACTACATTTAAAGAAAGGTGTGGAGAAATTGGAGAAGGTCCAGAGAAGAGCAACAAGAATGATTAAAGGTTTAGAGAACATGAGGAAGGAAGGAAGGAAGGAAGGAAGGAAGGAAGGAAGGAAGGAAGGAAGGAAGGAAGGAAGGAAGGAAGGAAGGAAGGAAGGAAGGAAGGAAGACTGAAATAATTGAGCTTGTTTAGTTTGGAAAGGAGAAGACTGAGAAGGGACATTATAGCAGTTTTCCGGTATCTAAAAGGGTGTCACAAGAAGGAGGGAGAATAATTGTTCTCCTTGGCCTCTGAGGATAGAACAAGAAGCAATGGGCTTAAACTGCAGCAAGGGAGGTTTAGGTTGGACATTAGGAAAAAGTGGTTAAACACTGGAATAAGTTGTCTAGGGAGGTTGTGGAATCCCCATCTCTGGAGATATTTAAGAGCAGCTTAGATAGACATCTATCAGGGATGGTCTAGACAGTACTAGGTCCTGCTGTGAGGGCAGGGGACTGAACTCAATGACATTTCAAGGTCCCTTCCAAATCTAGTGTTCTATGATTCCTCTGTGCCCATTGAACAAAGCTAATTCTGTAACTACAATCAGAAACCTTGTGAGTTCACATGGAACCAATACCCCACCATGTTAGGAGACAGCGTACTCCATCTGAAACATAAATCAGATGTCTGAAGGTTTGTGATCATTCAAGAGCCCATTAAACTTTTCCCAGTGATTGTGGTACAGTGGCCATTTCTAATCTGGGCCAGAAATATTCTGCCCACTGAAAATTCACACAACTGGATTTGTTCTTCAAATCCTTATGATGTAGTGCAGTTTAGAAGCTGCCATCACCTCAGAAGAGATTTCATTTCAGTTCTTGGTGAGCTTATAGCAGAACAGTTTTCCAACTTGATCCCCATTTTGAGGTTTGGGTTTAAAAGCGCTCCATGACATAGATTTGGCCTGGGTTCTTATTCTGACTCTGTACCAACAGAGTACTGTTCATATTTTGAATGGAGAAACTCTGCCACACAGGATCTTCCCCATACCCTTCCCACCATGGCACTTAAAAAAAATTAAATCCACCCATTTTAAAGGGTGTTGGGAAGACTGAAAAGAATTAAAAAGGAGAGGAGTCATTTCTTTGACCCATTCTAGAACTCCTAGAGCTGGTTTCACCTGCAACCATGCAGTATCCCCCACATCATTTCACTAGTGCAAAAATTATAATCTCCAATATGCTAAAAGAGAAATACCAAAGCCCTCCGAAGTATAATGCATGACTCTAAAGCTCAAAACTGCTGATATCCTGTTTAATAACTGTATAGTAATTGCATTTATAATTATAGTTCAGTAAGTAACTCCACATAAATATGAACACATTTTAATAGTCCTTGAAATAAAAAAACAAACAAAAAAGAACAAAGATGCTTTATACAAAGTCAGTAGAGTGCTAAAATTGTTTCCTTTTTAAAACATTTTCCTCGGGGTACTCAATACATATGATGCCTTTATTCTCAGAACTGAAAAACAAAAAAGATGAAATAAGGGTGCTGGAACACTTTTGTTATTGTAAAAGTGGGTCATTTTGCTTAGCTCAGCCACCCTTCATGACAATCCATGGGATAAGCGATAATTGTCACCAAGATCTGTGAGACCATTTGCAATACTAATACTCTAAGAGCATGATATTAATATTAATTAATTTAATAATAATTATAAATAATAATAATAATAATAATAATAAATAGGGCTCGACAAACTATGTAATCTACTCGCCATAGGCGAGTAGATTACAACCCAGAAGAGCCGGGTTTGGGCGATCTGCGCATGCGTGGCTCGGCGAGCCCTGATAATAAATAATGGTAAACTAGTTCCTAAATGGCTGCTAGTATTTAATTATTTTAAAAATCTTTTTTTTTTTTCATTTTTAAACATTAAAAAAATTTTTTGCCTCTGACTCCTGGAATAATATTAAAGTACTTTGGAAACTGGTTTAATAGTCTTTTCCATTAGATACCCTTATCCTTTCCATCAACAATAACCACTCTTCAGTAATATGGGCAGTATCCAGCTGAAGGCTAAGACATGCTAAAGAACAATGTATATGAAAAGGATTTGCATACTAATTATCCTTTACCATTTGCAATGAAACAAGAGGCTGGATTGGGAAGGTATCAATCGTCTCTTCTAGAAACTATGCTAGATTATGGATGCTGGATTGGGAAGGTATCAATCGTCTCTTCTAGAAACTATGCTAGATTATGGATGCATCAACACATCCACACACGGACTGAGCTGCTTCCATCCCCCAACAACTTTCCTACTATGCCCTCCAATCTATCCTCAATTCAGATTCATTTTTAAAAATTATACTAACAGGCAGGACAGAAGAAAGCAACCTTTACCACAGCACCTTGCTATCTTTTGCAAATCTTTGTCTTCCTCCTGTTGCTTCTGTTTTATTTTTTCTCAATTTTCTGTGGTTGTGGTCTCTCTCTCTCTTTCTCCCTCTCCCTCTCCCTCATTTTCATTTCCTCTGCCAGTTCTCTCTTTTCTAAATCCTTTCAGTTTACGTCTTTGGCCCCAATTTCAGCAATGGCCAGCCATCAGTGGTTTTCTGGTGCAAATCCTGTTAGATGCTCAGGAAAGCAGTGATAAGCCTTAGAGAAGTTTATCCAGATTTGGGGAAGGCATGTTAAAATGCACTTATTCAGGTAAATCTGTAACTGCTGCAAATGTCTGCAGTCACACATTTACATGCAGAGGGGAGTCTCCCGCCTTCCTCCTCCCATATATCAGGAGCAGCAGCACGCGAGCAGCTGGCAACTCCCCACAAGCACCGACTCCCACCTGCCACCTCCAATACTGCTGCCGTGGATATGAGGTAGCAATGCAGGTGGTGGGGAGAGGGGCTGCATGTAACCATAAAGCTTAACCAATGAGCCCAGGCTCATGAGTTAACAATTTACATGTTTACACTGTCACATCCCTAATTTTGGGCAGTAGTATGTTCCAGAGGTGCAAAACTGCAACGTTCCTTGCCTAAGCCTGGGGTTTGTACTGGTCCAACTACCTGTGCAAACCTCTTTTCTTTGTTTCTCCTCGTTCTCAGCCTGACCCCAGTTTTCATTCAGCCCTTTAACCTGTGTTTTTCTATCTACCTAAGCAATATTTGTCCTTCTTGCCTTGTTCTCAAATACACCATTTTCCTTCCTTTCTCCACATCTGCCCTTGCATGTTCTTTCCGAACTACCCAATCTGCCTCCCCTATTTCCTCCTAAATCTCTTTTCCCTCTCTGTTCCAACACCCATTTTCTCTTGCTTAGTCCCCATTCTCTCCTCCTCTCCCTTCAAAGAAGCAATGGACACAAATTGCACTCCGGCCACATGCACGTATGTGCTCACGGTACAGGGAAGAAGTGACAATGGAGTGCATTCCTTGGGAGTTTGGGGTCAGGGTGTGGGGGCTGGGCTGGGGTGTGTGAAACAGGGTTTGGCTGTGTGGTGCTAACTTCAGGTGACTCCTAAAAGTACATCCCTTGGCAGTGGCTCCTAGGCAAGGGCAGCAGGGGGTCTCTGTGAACAGCCTTTGCCCCCAGGCACTGCCCTCACAGCTCCCATTGGCCAGCATTCCAGAAGCAGCACAGGGCCAGGGCAGGTAGGAAACCTACCTTAATCCCATTGCACGACCAAACTTTTTGCGTGCAGGTGGCTCTGAGAGGGAGGAGTTGATCAGCAGAGACCGCAGACTCCCTGGGATACCTTCAGAGACTCCAGTTTGAGAACACTGCCATACGTCATTAGCAGGACTCAAGCATAGCACAGAAATGTAAGGATTCTAGTCACAAAGTATACTTTGCTCATTTGTGTTGACAGCTGTGATTTAGCTGTAATTATTTACAGTGCTGCATAAGTTACGTAAGATATTTTGTAAAAACATAAAACCTCGCTGTAACACCTGCTGTTGCATTTCTATTGTAAAAGAGAGACTACCATTTTTAGTTTTATTTTTTAAATAATAGTGAAGCATGAATTAGTGACACTAATAAATATAATGAGGAATAAAAAACAGAAATGTCTTTGATGACATAGTGACAAAAGGAATGATTTGTTTGTTGAGAGTTGTTTTCATAGAGCAATCTTGCTGAGTTAAAATAAAAATTCCTATTACACTAGCGTTACTGAATATTGCACATGTTAATTTTTACTATTCTTTAACACCAAGAGCTATAGGAACTTTGAGAATACCGACATTAGACTGATGATCAGCATTTACACAACATATACAGATATCCAGTGGTTTTCGCTGGAGTCAGTAAACTCAGACAAAGTAAGAAGTAACAGACTTGTTTGTAATTAGAACTGAACAACATTTCATTCTGATTTCATTATCGTTTGTTCTTCATTTTATGGTAATACTTTTACAGCTAGGGGATTTTTTTTTTTTTAAATTAATGGAGATTGCCTATCTCCTAGAGCTGGAAGGGACCTTGAAAGGTCATGGAGTCCAGACCCCTGCCTTCACAGCAGGACCAAGTACCATCCCCAACAAATTTTTGCCCCTAGTGGCCTCCACAAGGATTGAACTCACAATCCTGGGTTTAGCAAGCCAATGCTCAAACCACTGAACTATCCCTCTCCCTTTGTCCCAAGCTTCTAATATGACAAATTATATAGATAGGAGAGTGTCCAGGACATACATTTTAACACACACAAAACCACATTCACAAAACAAGGATGTTCCACCAGAGAAGCAGATATCATAGAATGGTTCAGCCAGATATCTCAAGAGAATCTGAGAAATAAAACCATCTTTGACCACACCATCTCTAGTTGTCACCTACCACCCCACACTGAAACCCATACAGGATATCATCAAACAACTGTAACCCCTACTAAAAGATGACCCTATCCTGGATGTAATCTTTCCTGAATCTCCTCTTCTGTCCTTCAAAACAGTCACAAACCTCTCCAAGCTCCTCAAAGATCAGGACCCACAAACTCAAAGTAGCAGCAGATCCTGCCACAACACATGCAAAACCTGCCAACATAACTCCACTGATCAACTCCCCCCACAGTCCACCTTTCCAGATCCAGGGGTCTTACACATACCTCTCACAGCATTTGCAGTACCTCATCCAGTGCACTAAACGTCCCAATAATACCCATATGGGAGGAATCAGACAATCACTACGCTCTCGAATGAACTCATGCAGGAAAGTGACAAAAGAAAAAAAAAACCCTTATAGGTGAACACTTTTCACAATAGGATCATTCCATATCTGATCAGTCCTCGTCCACAAAGGAAACCTGCATAACATCTTCAAAAATGAGCCTGGGGGCTTAATTTCATTACTTTGCTAGACACTAAAAATCATAGTATTAATAAGGACACTAGATTTATGGCTTATGACAACAATCTGTAACTCACTAACCTGCCCCTTCTGTCTTATGACTACAGGCCACTTCATCTCACATGATACCTTAGAATATGTGCTAACTACTTATGCTAAACTATCAGTTCAACCTTCCATTTAGATGTGTCACTCCAAATACCGTCTCTTCCCAGACCTGAAAAAGAGCTGTGTAGCTCAAAAGTTTGTCTCTTTCCTTAACATACAAATATGGTCCAATAAAACATATTGGTTCACCCACCTTGTTTCTCTAATATCCTGGCACCAACACAGCTCCAGCAATACTACAATATATACACAAACCTCCTCCTGGCTTGGAGTAGGGCTGATTTACAATTGAAAGGGGCACAAAAGCCTGGGAGCCAAGCCACCCAGGTGACACATTCAGATTTGGAGGATGTGAGCTGAATCCCTGTTGGCTGATGTAAAGCACTGAAAATGGGTGGTGAAGGCTATGCACCCTGATTATGAAATGTTTAATTATTATTGTTATTACTGATATTATAGGAATGCCTGGGAACCCCAGGCATGGATCAGGGCCTCATTGTGCTAGCTGCCGTACAAACACAGAACAAAAAAAGAAACTGAACAGAAATAAGGTGTAATTTTTGTTTCACAGTAAGGATAATAAAGCATTGTAAGGCGTTACCTGGGATGTGATGAACCCTCCCTGCATAGAAATCTTTAATTCAGTATGATAAATCTTTTGTAAAAGAAATGCACCGGCTCTGTCAGAAGTTATGGGCTTGATCCAGGAACCACCATCCAAGGCCTATATTGTGCACATCAGACTAGATGAAAATAATGGTGTTTTTTCTCAAGTTCAAACTATTCATCATGCATATAGACAGCTAAACTAACTCCACTAGCCCATGGTCTTCAACAGACAAAAATGAAGGCATGTCTATACTACACAGAAGATAGACGTGCCAGAGGTCGATCTTCTGGCATTCAATTTAGTGGATCAAGTATGGACCTTTACATCAAATGCTGAGGGTAGCTCTGGTCAGTGTCAGGTACTTCTCATATACTTTAAGGTCAGAAGGGACCACTGTGATCATCTAGTCTGTCCCCCTGCACAATGCAGGCCACAGAATCTCACCCACCCACTCCTGTAATCCTCCCACCTCTTCTCCTTTTATGAGGAGTAAGGGAAGCCGTTGGGAGCATTTGCTCCCATCAGCCTTCCGCTGCGTGGGCAGTGTGGAAACACAATTTAAGATACACCGACTCTGTAGCTAGAGTTACTTATCTTATTTTGACCTTACTCTGTGGTGTAGATCAGGTCTGAGATAATTTCCCACAGATGGGACAATAAAAATAAAAACTCCATTGAAGTATTTTAGTCCCATCAAGATCCTCATCTGTCCACAAAAAGCTATCAGACAAATGCATTGTTTAAATTATGAACAGAATATGCACATTGTACAATTCTGTAGTTTATTATGTTCAAACAGCATTTGAGCACATTCTTTACAACAAAAAGACTGTAGGGTCATCATGTGCATTGCTGAATGTATTCACATAATTTGATACCACTTTCTCTACTACGAATCTTCATTTATTTCATATGCTCTACCACTTGATCTGTTTTTATGTCTTCAAGTACTTGAAGTTCTCTCTAAAAGGGTGTGCAAAGTAGTGCACCTCATATGCTTTACGCCCCTCTTCCTCTGTATATAACTAATGTTTATACATTTCTATCACTAATGTTTACACTATTTGTCAAAATGTTTCTGATTCTGCATAAAGTCACTTTTAAAAAAATTACAAGACTGTTGAAAAAGTCATAATTGTTCTTTAGTTTCAGGGAGTTTCAAATCATAGTAACTAAACAAGTCTATTTTAAGAGGGTGGAAGTAAAGGCATTTAGCATTATTTTTTTTAAATATAGGAATAATTTGTCATGATGAAAGCCTGTGATTCTTATTACAGTATTTAAAAATTAGTGGAGATATTATACAGAAATTTAAAACATAGTTTAGGATTTGCTAATAGTCACAGTTATGTTATGCGTGCTCTAAGATGAGCTAGTGTGACTGACCTTCCTGCACATTCTATCTATACAAACAAACACACTTTTTAGTGCCTATAACCACAAGGTATGCCGTATGCTCAACTGAATGTCTGTACTGTCAACTATTGCTTCCGCTCATCATTTTTTGTTTTCTAAAATGTAAAAATATATCCGTGAAATGAAAAACTGCATGCAAAATTTGAATTGTAACCTCTTCAATACAGGCAGTCCCCGACTTACGTGGATCCGACTTACGTCGGATCCCTAGATACGAACGGGGTGAGGCAACTCCCGCACATGCGCAGCAGCATTCCCGGGGCTCGCTCACCTGGGTCCTAGGATCCTCCTCCTCCTCGGGCCGGCTCCGACTGGGGTCCCGCAGAGCTGCCGGGCAGAGGGAAAGTGCCTCCCCACGCCCGCTGCCCCCTCCCCTGAGCAACAGGCTGCCGAACAGACAAAAGCAGCCTCTCTGCCCCTCCTCCCCTCCATACATGCCGGGCTCCCAGAGCGCAGCAGCGTCCCCGGGGCTCACTCACCTGGGTCCTAGAATCCACCTCCTCCTCCTCTTCGGCCGGCTCCAACTGGCCTCTGCCTGCAGCAGCTGGCCACAGGGACAGGGATCCCGCAGAGCTGCCGGGCAGAGGAAAAGTGCCTCCCCACGCCCGCTGCCCCCCCGTCCCCTCCCTGCAGCCTCGCATCCTGCACGCCTCCCCCCTCCCCCCCTGCCAGCAACAGGCTGCCCCTTCCCCTGAGCAACAGGCTAACTAACAGCAGACAAAAGCAGCCTCTCCGCCCCTCCTCCCCCTATACATGCTGGGCTCCCTGGGCAAACAAAGACTCCACCAAAACAAACAAAGTGCTGGCCTCATTGTGTTAGCAAAAAAAGGACCCTCCTCCTAGAACCCTGGGTGGTGTGTGGAAATAAAGCTATTAGCTCAAAGCATGGTGCAGAGCTGTTTGGTATTTGATGAGTTACTCCTTTAGTCCTGAGTTTGTCACAGGGACAGAAATAGATGTGAAATCTTCTGAACAGGGGAACAGACAGCAAAACAAACATTAGAGGGGAGTTAACCTTTCCCTATGCTATCCAAAACTAAAAAAAATGTTTGGCTAGAGTTTCCCCTACAATATGTACCAGTTCCGACTTACATACAAATTCAACTTAAGAACAAACCTACAGTCCCTATCTTGTACGTAACCCGGGGACTGCCTGTAGTACAAAAGTACTCCTTCCCCCTCCAATCTGGATTATCTTTAAATAATTATATCAGCATGAAGATGCAAATCCTGAACTTTTAAACTTTAAATTCCTGGAACTGGATACTGGGTATTGGAGTTTTGATTTATAAAAGATGAAGGTAACCAAAAAAAGTCCTGAAAGATATCATTATGTAAGCCATCAGTAATACATCTCTTTTTAATTTTCTGCAATCCCCATACTAGCTTTTTAATGGTTCCACACAGCACAGTATTTCTAAACAAATGAACATCTGGAGAAATAAACATTTTTTTTGTTTTAATTCAAAAACAGTTCTCAGCTGCTGAACAAATGAATTCGTATACAGCACATGCATCTTAATGAACAATGGCCTACAAGAAGAAACCCTTACATTTCCACATTAAACATACAGCAATAAAATTCCACTGTGAGGGAAGCTACAGAAATAGCTTAGACAGATATACCTAGTCTATATAAGGGGATATACAAATCCTATCTATTCAGAAGGTAGCTACAATGAAGTTAAGCTTTTCAAAATTAACATGAAATAGTGAAGGCCAAACTGCACTGATATGCATTTCATAAAGCTCTGCAGAACTCAACAAAGTTTCACGAGATTTATGTCTGCAGTATTTGACCCTCAAGAGACTCAATTCTGCAAAAAGCAACATCTCCAGCTGCTTGGCCCAGGTCACCGCAAAACGACTCTCGACAGGGATAGAAAGAATTTTTGCCTTTTTTTTTTTAACTGAAAATGTTTCTCTCTTTCTCCCTGACTTTGTCCAATCTAGCTGCTATTTTTGCCTATTGGGTTCCTGAGATTCATGTTGGGGAAGGCAACAACTGGTACCACACTCAGGGCGTGGACTTTTGTCGACAAAGCTATACCTGCTTCTACACTGCTGCTGAGTTCAGTCAACATAACGTCAACAGAACTCAGCAGTTTTGTCGATGGCTGTAAACCTCATTATACGAGGAATAACACCTTTTGTTGACAGAGTTCTGTCGACAGAAGGCATTATTGCATCTACACTGTCCTTTGCGTCTACACTGTCATGTCGACAAAGCGGCTTGCTTTGTCAACAGAACTGGATGTAGTCTAGATGCTCTTTATCGACAGAAGCTTTGTCAATAGTATCTGTCAACAAAACTACTGTCGACAAAAGCCTGTAGTCTAGACATACCCTCAGAGTCACCTTAATACAGAGGAAGATCCCTCCCCAACTATGATGGAGAATGGATATAATTTAACCAGTATGTAGACAAAAATCCAAAGGAGAACAGATTTTCTTAATAGTGGCTAAATTTTATTCTTAATTATCTAGAAAAATAAGGGAGGAGAAAAGTCAGGAGAAATATAATAAAAAATATATTATATATAGCAAAAAATAATCAACTATAGATACAGACCAATTTCACCCTTTCTGGTATTACAGAGTTAATATACCGTAGGGGTCAAAAATCAAGCAAGTGTCTATCAGCTTCATGCCTCTTCCAAGCACAATCCTTAGATGGAGAGTTTCAGCTTTACCTTCTAAGCCCAAAGTATCAACCCAGCAGAAATGGCAAATATTAATTAGAAATACTAGCTAAAACTTCTCAATGAATAGTAAATTTGTCAAAAAAATGAAATTTTCAACAAATAAAACTATTTGTAGATTTTATATGAATTCAACAAATAGTTATGGCCAAATGTATTTTTTCAAGACTGAGGTGCCATTCATGAAATAGCTGGCAGAGGAAGTGCCACCACTACCTTCCTTATCATTTTTAGAGCAGAGGTTGAGGTATTCGGTTGGGATGTGGGAAATACACATTCAATTCTCCACTCTATCTGATATGGAGAACAGATTTAAACAGGGATTTCCTCCCTCTCAGGTGAATGCCCTAATTCCTGAGCTATGGAATATTCTGATACAGACCTCCCCTGTTGAAGCTGATTCCACTCTGGATACATAAAATAATGTCACTGGTGCAGAGAGTTGACCGTGGGTATGCCACCTCCCAGATGAATGCCATAACTACTAAGCTAAAGAGTCATTTTCTTGCCCTCTCTGGCCCAGTGACTAGAGCCTTGCACAGAAACAAAATTGGTATCTGCACGTGCAATTGCAAAAATGAATCTAGGATATCTGCATCCACATTAATGGGTATGGATACCAGCAGATATAAAGCAGATATCTTGATTTTTTTCAGGGTCTTCGACATAAAATTTGTATCCACATCCTTATTCACAAAAATGAGTTGTGGATATCCACAGATCCGGATACCTGCGGATATACAACAGATATCCACAGATTTGCAGGGCTCTACCAATGACTACTTAAGTATTTTGTACAAATTGCAATAGCTTTAGCTAGAAAAAGGGAGACAGTCCAACCCCAGAGAACCGTAGAGCTTTGTGGTTAGAATATTCACTATGTTCAAATCCCTTCTCCACATAAAGAGATTTAAAGGCTTATAAAACAGGCAGTGGTGGCACTAACTCCTTTTTCTCCTCAAATTTAGCCCTTCAAATACTCACAGAAACAAAATGTTTCAGGTGGAACAAAATGTTTTATTTCACCTAAAACTATCTTTTTTTCAAATTAGCAGAATTTCTGCACATAGTTCAACCTGAAGCACTTCCTCCCGCCTACCCCTCAAATGCTAAAAATCAACTATTCGCCCAGCTCTAGTCCTGGCCCATCTCTTTTCATGAGATAAATAGAGGATTCATAGAAAAAGTGACATAAAAGTGCTATAGCCTGAATCTGAGTTTAAAGTCTCCTCAGGTGACACATCTGGTCATCCAGAGAGAGCTATTTGTGCCAGGCATTTTGCTACTTCACTTCCACTGCTGACAGACCAAGAAAAGTTGTAAAGGGATTAGGGAAGAGTTTAAAATATTTAATTGACTAATTAAGTGAGAATACTTCCATGTCCCAGTTCCAGTCGTGTAAGGTTATTTTTATGAGGCAGACAATTTTATTCTTTTAATTCCAATTGGAGCATTAGGATTGCCCTCTCTTCATAGTTCTGATGCAATACATACTTATTCAATGACATTTCTGAAGTCTTTTGTTTCAATTTAAATTGTCCTCTTTCAAGCTATGAAAACTTCAGGCTGAATATGTAATAAATCTCGGTGACCACCTGAAGCTGAGTATCTAAATCTAAGCCCACAAATGCAGCAGGAGGAGACAGATCTTTAAATAAAGACTTCATGATTTATGAAAGGAGAGTATGTACCTACTATCCCGGGCTGCAACTTTTAGCCCATGAGGTATTATATTTTTGTTTTGTCACGGGCTTCCCAGCCATATCAAGCTTTCCATTGAACCAGTCATTCTCCTGCAGAGCAAGCTCAGCAACCTCCCAAGGCCTGCACAGTCATATGTATATATCTGAAGACAGCCTCCAAGGCCCTGCCCTGAATTTCCAATGTTAAGTGCACATGGTTTCTATGACAGTCACTTACCCTCATCAAAGGGCAAGATCTCTCTTGGAATCCTGTCATTTCCAATTAACAAGAGCACAGTGATGGAACTTGCCTCAGAGAAACATTAAAACTCCTTTGAATTCTGGGAATGCATCCTGACAGGACCACAGGGCACATTCTACTCCCTGAGCTACACACTGCTTTGTGGAGTTGAATAGTTGTAAGGGATAGTTCTATGCAGATGCTGGCTGGTAGTGCAGGCAGTTTGTCCAAAGCACGCACTTTGTTCAAAGCTACATTCCATACAGATTGTGAGTCGAGTAGGAATACTTGTGTATCTATAATTATCTAAGAATCCTTTCATTTCTCCCTGGCAAAGGAAATAACCAACTGACTTACGGCCAAAGGTTCCTAACCACTCTGTAGTGCTGACAGTACCGTTGTACACAGGCTTAAAATTCACACAATCCAAGATGAGAAAAGTGCAAGTCATTAGAGGTTATTTATTGCTTGTAGCAGGTGAGGGTACTGAATGTCAGGGCTTAAATGGAGACTGACACTGTACACTGTAGGAGTACCAGCTAGTATCCAAAATAACAACAAAAGGCGATTCTATTCATTATCCAGTTTGTTAAACACAGCTGCTACATGTGGGTTTATATTATAATTTTCTGCCAATCAAAACCAATATGTTCTGTTTTCATGGTTTCAGTGAAATCAATGTACCAAGAATATCCTACTTTTATTTTACATGTAGAAAAAAGCTCATGTTTTTGGCACCTTTAATATTACTATAAGCTAGTAACAAAATGCCACCTAATTCTTTTGGCAAAACTTGTTGGATCACCATTGTGGTTTATGATTTAAAAAAATATATTTTTTTCCAGATAAGCTAAAAGCTTCCATCCTTGTGAGCCACAACCGGGATAAAAAAACAGATGTTCTCAAAACAAAAAAATCTTACTTATTACTTAGCCAAGCACTAAATGAGGCATATTTTATGAAGCTATGTCTATGTGAATGGTAAGCACTATTTACATAATAAGTGCTCAAAGCATGCATGGTAATTTTGCAGATAACAAAGCCGTCAACTATCATACTAGGAATGGCATCACAGCTCAGGCAACACAAACTCCGATGCTTTGCCCCAAGGAATATCTGTATCATGTCTGCCATCCATCACACACACTGAAAATTCAGTGTTTGTATGCTATGCCCCTATTCCCTACACAGTCACACATTACCAATATCCATGTCAACCATGACAGCCTCTCCATATTAGCAAATACCTCTGTAGAACTACAGATTAGTACATCAAGTAGTTTTCTTTTCTTTTCAAGTTTGGGTGGTTGTTTTAAGCCAGTCATGTGAGCAACAACCCACAGCAACTTGAAATGTTATGTTGTGAAAGGTAGCCTCTTAAATCAACAGATGGGTCATGTATGTCAGTTCTAACAAAGATTTGTCAACAGCAAAAGAAAGGAATGTTCAAAGAGGGCCACCATATATAACTCCATACTAGTATCAGTTACTTGTAAGATTTCCCCTCCCACCTTATGACCTTCAAAAATGGACTGAGAACCCAGATACCTCTCCTCTCAAAGTCAATTTAAAATAAATAAAACTTCTGTAGGTAGGGAGTACCCTTAGCCTAAGTGCGGCTAGGCATCCAGAAGCTCTTCCCCACCCCTCTATATCAGGTTCCCATGTGAAAACCCAGAGGCGTATCCCACACCGTCTACATCCCAAATAAAACTTAAATTGAGAAACATGCAGATGAAGATGGCAACCATAAACTTAGTTCATACCAGCTATTCTCCTGTATGTTTTACATAATTAGAGTTATAGTCACTTTCAAATTTGCCAGTGCACCCTTAGATACCTGTAATTATCTATGAAACTGAGATAAGACCAAAATTGTTAGCTCATTATAGATGTTTTCATTTGGTGCTATTTTATACTATCACACAACCTGGCACCATTCATTTAAGTACCCGAAAGATGCTAATCTAATGGAGTTGAAGTAAAAAGAAAAAATGAAATAATTACAGTAAAACCCAATAAAGATGAATGTGCTAAAATATTCAGCCCTGAGAGAAAAAGTAACTTATCTGCTCGCAAGTGTTAATGTAACTTTATATATCTAAATTGAGGGTCAATATCAGATGTATATGGCAATCAAATTTTACAGATGCTAATTGTGGAAACAGTGCATCTTCCTTCACATGTGAGCTATGTATATTTCATACCGAAAAGCAAAACATGATATTTTAATTAAAGTTTTCTTCTCAAGCTTTTATCTTTATTACTTTTTTGACTCTTTTGCATTCACAATGAGTGGCCACCACGTATATCAACAATTAGATACTGGGGTGATGAGCAATATAGATAATTATCTTGACTAAATGTCAGAGCAAGCTAGAAGCCTTTTGCATACTAAGAGGTTTCCTGTTCAAGACCCGAAAGACAGCTAGTCCATCCCTAGAAAATGAGCATGTTAATTAAATAAATTATTTTTCTAGATTTTATATAATTTAGGTAAAACAAGAAGTGCAGATACTGGGCTAGCTTAACTGGTATAGACTGTCATTGCTTCATTTACTTCAACTGAGCTATGATGATTTACACAAATTGGAGATCTAGCCCAATAACTTATTTCTTTCGGATGTGAATGCATATCTTAAGCACAAGAGCATTCTGGTTTGAACATAGTTCTAAGACAAAATGAAGGCACATACATTCTTTTAAGGAACAGAAGAATATAAACCCTGTCCTTTATTCTACTGTTACAGAAAAGGATGGAAACGTGCAGTAATATATTGATTTCTTTAATGCAAAGAGGAGTGGAGGAAACTTTCCACAGTTTTCTTCTATAGCACTCTACAGCTAAGAAATCAGTGGGAGTATGTACATGTGCACACATACACACACAAAGTCAACACATCACTAAAATGCAACCTTACGCTCCAGTATTGCTAAGAAACAGTAACAGCCTGTGAAAGCAGTCTGAATATTGGCATGCATGTGAGCACTCCCTGCATCCCACTCTGCTTCTCAAATACCCACATCCAATACAGCCTGAACAAATTTTTCTAGGCTACATTTTTACTCAGTGAGGTTGGCAACAACAGATGTGTGCA
This sequence comes from Pelodiscus sinensis, assembly GCF_049634645.1. NCBI lineage: Eukaryota > Metazoa > Chordata > Testudines > Trionychidae > Pelodiscus > Pelodiscus sinensis. Next base: position 214,291,545 of record NC_134711.1, read on the forward strand.
TTCCCTGGCAGGGCTAATCATCAGCTTTGAACAGAAACATGGTCTAGGAGGTAACATTGGGTATTTGTGAAGCCCACATAGGGAAATGAATTAATGCTAAGTCTCACATATGATAAACATATAGGTTCCATGTAGAGAAATCCCTTTACTAGCTCAGTCACATCTAACTATGAAAACAGATCTCATAACCATTTGGGGGGAGCAGGAAGAGGGAAGGGGAAATGATTGCAATACAGTACAGGTTGCACCTAGGTGGTCTAGCACCCTAAGGACCTGCTGGACAAGGGAAAGTCCTTCCCCACATGGCCGTGCTGCCATAGGGCTAGGGCCTCAGCCCCCCCTCCCGTTTATCCCTCCTTCTCCCCAGGACTCTCCCCGGCTCCACTGCTGCCAGGGCTGGAGCACCACAGCTCCTCAGCTGCCTGGCTTCACAGTTGGGGCCAGAGCTCTGTGGCTGGGGCAGATGGACAGGGCCAGAGCTCTGCGGCCCAGGCCAGAGCTCCCTGGCTGCTGTGGGGCTGGGGTGGGAGTTCCCTGGTTGCTGGATCCAGAAGGCAGCCAGAGCGCCACAGCCGGGAATGAGGCCAGAGCTCTCTGGCTGCTGCTGGGGTCGGAGCTCCCTGGCCAGGGCCAGAGTCCATGGCTGCAGCCAGGCTAAAGCTCCCCAGCCCTCGGGCCAGGGAGCTCTGCTGGGGCCAGAACTTCCTGCCATTCCATCCGTCATACTCCCGCCTCACACACGCCTTCTGGGCTCCCGGGTGAGTCAGCGGTGCCCCTTACGGCGCTCCTGCCCTGCTGCCAGATCTTCCTCTTCCTGGGCTCTGTGGGCCAGGAACATCCATAGTCCATGCCAACCCATGGATGTTGCCAGACCAGGGAGTCCCAGTTAAGGGAGGTACAACCTGTAGTTACACTGGGTCGACAGAATTACAAAATCAGCAGCTGAGAGGAATGCACTTGTTGTAACTCCAAGCCGCGGGTGTCCAACCCATTTAACAAAGAGAGCCAAAACAGCCGTGGAAAAAATGTGAAGAGCTGCACCAGAATTGTCAAGCCAAAGCAAAACAAAAAACAAAAACCCAAAACAAATTGTTGAGCAAAAAAAAACAACAACAACAACAAAAAATTTAAAAAAATTATTTTTAAGAAGGCTGCAAGGCTGCCCCTTTAAGACAGCGGCCATTTTTAAAACCCCACATTTCCAACCCATTAAGTACAGGGAAGCCGGGGTCAGGAGGAAGCCAGCAGGGGGTGGGAAGCATGGAGTGGGCGTTGGGGGCGCACGAGTGGCTTTGTGACCGCACTTTTGGGGGACAAGAGCCACATGCGGCTCGCGAGCCACAGGTTGGCCAAGGCTGCTCTAAGCTATCCAAAGAGTTATATGGCAATGAAAAAAGCATGTTTAAGGCACAATATCTGAATCAGGAGATTGTATTTGGTTCTATGCTTTGTTCTGCTAAAACCTGCATGGCATAGACAACTAGCTTAGCCTATTTGTGCCTCAGTTTCTCATACCATCAAATGGAGAAAACACAGACTGGAGAAACTGCAAAAAACAGCAAGAAAAATGAGAAGAGTTTTGATGGTATTGACTGTAAGTAAAGATTGAAAGCTGCATATCAAGCATCCTAAACTGCAGTGTACCATTTGGAAGAAGTTATATTTAATCCAGTGTTTCCTATACTTACAAACACAAATATCATAAATACTACTACATTCACTACACATTTTGAATGGTTAACTCTATGGCTTGGATAGTCAAAGAGGAAGCATGATAACTGTCTACAACTTTGGATCAGTGAAAACACCAAGGATCAGGAGAAATTAATTAGATGTCACCAGGTTATCCAAATACAATTGACTTTTTTTTCCTTTTTCCTTCCTTCCAAAAGTTCAAGTCTTTAAAGGAAGGCAGGCCCACCTGTGCCTAAATTCCCCCTGGTTCAGTATTCCTTTTCCAAGTATTTGTCATGTTTTCCAGTATTCTGCTTCTGGGCTCCAGCCTAGCCTTCCAGAGCTACTTGTCCATCTCCACAGGCCCAATTTTACCAGCTCCTATTTTAAGCAACCCACTCCTCATGTTGAGTTTAGCCCTACCCTTTCTGGAATGAGCTGGATCTGCCTAATACAGGCCCCAGATTTGTTCTGTGTGTGCCTACAGTGAAATTAAGACACCCATGGCTGGCCTATGAGCACTCAGGCTAGCAGGGCTATTTAATTGCAATGTGTACATTTGTGCTGCAACTTTAACTTTGTGACACTCCCACCTTGCATGGCCCCAGAGACCAGTAGCATGGGAAAAATTTTAAAAGTGGGGGTGCTGAGCTCCCTTTCCCCTGACCACCCCATGCCCCAGCTGAGACTTAGAGCAAAGGCCCAGCATGACCAGCTGGGACTCCTGGCCCTGGGTTCTCAGCTGCCCTCCCACACTGGGAGCTCTGCTGCCCCTGTGCACAGGGCCCTAACTGGGACCCCAGCACACAGGGCTGGCAGCAGAGCACCCAGTGTGGAGGGCAGTTACCAAGGACCCGATGCATGGGGAAGCAGCAGGGACCCCAAGTGCTAGTTTGGAAGCCCAGAGGTGCCGCAGCACCCCTCACACTGCTAGTTCCCACGCCTAGGCCAGAGACTGGGGTCTAGCGTGGGCCCAAACATCTACACCACAATTATAAAGCCCCTGAGCCTGCACCCCATGAGCCTGGGGCCTTGTCTACAATGGCACATTTTGTTGCCAAAAACTGCCTTTTGTTGACAAAACAGTAAGAGCATTTACACTACAATGCTACTTTTGTTGGGAAAAACACCCTCTCCCTGAGAGACTTTTGTCTTTTCCCCTTCCTTTATTGTTGACAAAGAGCCAGTGTGGACTTTGTTGATCGTTTTGTCCAAAGAACTCTCTTTCACCAGTATCCCACAATTCCTGCCCTGATGGCTCTGCTTAGTGTTTTGGGATTTTCTGCTGCCCTGCAGGCATGCTCCCTCTTCCCCGCTTCAAAGCTCCAGGAAGTATTTGACAGCTGAGTGAGACGCTCCATTTGGCGAACAAACAAAAAAAAGCAAATCACTGAAATGCTCCTGTTCTGCCCTGCTACACACACAGTGGCAAGCAGACTGCTGCTAGCGGGGGAGGGCTGGAGAGATTGCTGTGCTGCTTTGACATTCCTCAGAATGGAGAGCTCTGAACACATTTTTTTTTAAACGGGGCTAGGTTTTTACCCAGCAAGTATGGCAACAACAGAGCTACTCGTGATGCTGCTCCCAGCAGCTGACAGTGGTGTGGGAGAACTTGGAGGGAATCCCAAGAAGCACAGGGTTCAGTTCTGCCTTCTCACAACACTGCACGGTGGGATGCTGACCCACATTGCTTTGCTCTGTCAACAGGGGAGTAGCCATGTGGCCATGAAATATCGACAATGGGAGGCAGATAAAACAGATAAGACCCGTTTTCACTTTCGTCATCTTTTGCATGTTGACAGCACTTTTGTCCCCAAACCTTCCCAATGTAGACAGCCTGGGTTAGCTTGCGTGTACCAGTTGCAGGTTTTTAATTGCAGGAAGACCCTCTGAGAAGGGCTGATCTGAGCTGGCTGGGCCACATACAGCTGCCTAGGTTTGGTTTTGTTACTAACACCTGCCTTGTCACTCCCCAGAATGTGACCGGTGCCTGTGTCATGTAGTACAAGAGGGTAAGCTTACAGATTTCTGAGTATCATGAAAAACAGTGACACATTTGTAAGTGGATGAAGCCCCATTGTGTCTGTCATTTAAAACAAAACTGAAAAATGAACTAGAAAATATGCTGCACTAGCCTAGAACACATACTATCCAAAGTGTCGACTAGATAACTAGATCAGTCTTCCTGCTCTAATTTGAAATATTATAGTGTTTATGAAAACTTCTTTGTTGTAGCACTGCAAATGCATCATTTAGTCATCTCTGATATCACTTACAATCCTAACAAATGTGCCCAATGCTCCCTAAATATCTTTCCAGTCACCTTAAGGAAATGGATCTTTAAATGTTATGCTCTAACCAAGACTTCTATCCTACATTTTAAACCATTTTTGCCATAATTTAGTCTTCCAAATTCTAAAACATGTCAACCAGCACCTTTTCTTTCCACTGCCTGTCTAGCTATAAGAGTTGTCAGATAATATAATCCATGAATCACCCTAGAGAGGCACATCACACCAGACTTTAATATTCTTTACTGATATCTTCAATAATTATCTCATAATTTTAAAAAGGCATTAGCAACATACATGTTTATTCCCTAACTCACTCTCAGTTCAACTGACCTTTCAATTGACTCGCTTCCCCCAGATCTGAAGCTTCATAACTCCTCTTTTACATTGTCAATCACGTCAGAATTCAAAGCAGTAAACTTCTAAAGAAAGATGTCCCCTAGGAAGATCACAGGCCAATCCTCTGTCAATCTGAGCAGAGCTTCACTCAGAGCTAAAACCTTATTAGACACTGAGGACATTTTCATTTTGACAAACTTGTTTACCTTCCAGTTGAGAACAGCAGAAAGAAATGAAGTGGCTTCAGCACATTCAGGATTTATAATCATTACTCTCAACTTAATAAAATGCATCCCGTGAGAATCACTAATGGTCACTGGGGTGATCTATTATTAATGCCAGAACAAAGCTGATGGGATTGTGATATTTGGGGATCACACTGAAGTAAGAAGTTCTGTCACTAGGGATGTTAGCTAGCATGTAACTGAATAGTCATGTAACCACATCAGAGGTTACTTGACTATTCGGGTCTGGCAGCCTGTACACTCCCAGCCCCACTCCGGGGGAGCCCCCTCTATATCAGAGGCAGCAGCATGGGGTGGCAGCAGCCCCTGTCTGCAGGGAGCTTGGACCCCCCCCCCCCCCACAAACAGGGGATGCTTCCACAGAGCAGCCTCTATCTGCAGTGAGGCCAGGCCCATGTGGACAGAGGCTGCTCCATGGCAGCCTCCCCAGCCCACCCCCTGAGCGTTGCTGCCTCTTTCAGAGGCAGCAGTGCATGGGTGGGCAGGCAGCTCCACAGAGCCAATGCTGGGGGGAGCCAGCTTTTAAGGCTAGGCTCTCCCCAGCATCAGCTCCTGCCTGTCCCACGCTTCTGTAGGAGGCAGCGAAGGGGGGGGAGGCAGTCCATGAAGCCAGCATACACGGGGAGCTGGCTTAAAAGCTCACTTCCCAAGTATCGTCTCCCACCTCCCCCCAGCCCCTCCACGCTGCTGCCTCTCTATCAGGGCTCACCTAGACTACAGGGAACGGTCGAAAGAAGATATGCAAATTCCATGGGAACTTGCATATCTTCTTCCGATCACACTTTCGAAAGCGGAGCTTTCAAAAGTGAAAATAGTTAAGACGTGTTTTTTTCAGTGAAACCCTCCCACCCCCCATCGAAAAGCCGCTCTTCCTCAAAAAAGCTCTGCTTTCGAAAGTGTGATCGGAAGAAGATATGCAAATTCCTGCAGAATTTGCATATCTACTTTCGACCGTTCCCCGTTGTCTAGATGAGCCCTCTGAGGCAGTAGCGTAGGGGGTGGGGGAAAGCAGGAGGATCCACTGCTTGCAGGGAGCCAGCTTTAGCTCGTACCTCACCCCAACTTGCTGCCTCTCATACAGATGCAGAAAGGAGGTGGAATGCGTGTAGTCGATATGTTTAACTGATAAGCCCAGGTTTATCGATTAATTGTGTAGTCATCTACACATTGACATCCCTATCTGTCACTGCCTGCTTGTACCATTGAGTGCCTTGATGTCGTGCTGCTCTGGCTTAGAGCTTTGATACCAATATCCATCCAGCCTACGTGAACAAAGTCCCATGGCTGCCACCAGCCTACCCATTCCTCGTAGGGTCCCCTCCATAGCCCCTCTGGTCCTAAGTCTTCCCAAATCCATCTATAGCATGTTCTTAACTACAAGACACATTAACTTTTCCCCTCTGGTTTATCACCTCCCCAAAGCAGTGTAACCTGCTCTCAGTTATCAGTTTGCTTTAGTACGCACACTTCATACAGTCTGTACAACGGAGAAGGTGGCTAGGAAAGAGGATGGCAAGTAATATTTGCCATGCCACAATCATTACGGAAAAATGATTAAGCTGCAAAAAATGCATTAAAAGAATATTTGGCATATTCTGTTTTAAAAAATAAAGTTTTGTTTTTCAAATACACACACAGACTTCTCTCATTATAGGAAAGTATAGTAAATATATTTTAAGTGTTTTTTAACCATCTATTATTTTTATTGAACTGCTTGGCTGCATCTAGACTAGCAAGTTTTTCCGGAAAATCAGCAGCTTTTCCGGAAAAACTTGCCAGCTGTCTACACTGGCCACTTGAATTTCCCGAAAAGCACTGACAATCTCATGTAAAATCATCAGTGCTTTTCTGGAAAAACTATGCTGCTCCGGTTCGGGCAAAAGTCTTTTTCCGAAAGACTTTTGCCCAAAAGGGCCAGTGTAAACAGCATAGTGCTGTTTTTCCGCAAAAAAAGCCCCGATCGCGAAAATGGCAATCGGGGCTTTTTTGCGGAAAACCGCGTCTAGATTGGCCACGGATGCTTTTCCGCAAAAAGTGCTTTTGCGGAAAAGCATCCTGCCAATCTAGACGCGCTTTTCCGAAAATGCTTTTAACAGAAAACTTTTCCGTTAAAAGCATTTTCGGAAATTCATGCCAGTGTAGACGTAGCCCTTTTGTTATCATGTATTCTAGTAGACTTGCCAGACCCCAAATTAAATTAGGACATATATGCTGGAAGGTGCTATATAGACAAATTTAGTCCCTACCCTAAAGTTCTCTCAATCAAAATATATATGACAAAAAATAACAGAAGGAAAACCATTATTATCCTTATTTTACTGTTGAAAAATTGAGGCACTGAGAGTTTAAGTACTTTTTTTTCAAGATACTCAAAAATTGTGCTGCAGATATCTAATACAAAATACCTTAATCCCAAAGCAATGTCTCAACTACAAGGCCACTCCTCCTTTATGTGAACATGTTAAACCTAGAGTTTGTTACTACAAGACAGATTGCTACCCAGGCAAATCCAAATTTATACCTGTATTTATCCATTGTGCACATGCAAAAAGATGTGCCTGCAAAGACTGTTCAACTCAGATTATTTGAACTGCTTCCATTCTGGTACCAGTTCAGTTCAGATAATCACCACTTTGTTAGAATGGAACTTTTCAGTCACCAATCCTATAAGAATCTAAATTATAGGAGCTTAGCTGCACACTGAAGGAGCTTTTAGAAAGTTCAGTTTTATGGAGCTTAAATACTCTGGAGAACTCAAGATTTCCACTTTCCAATATTTATCTATATTTGCTGGTATTTTAGTAAATAGGCAACTTTGACTATCTAAATTGTCTGAAAAATTCCATCAATTAAAAAAAATAAAAATACATTCAAGATACTAAACATACTTAAGTCCACTTCCTGAGTTCTGTGGCTTTACAATCACATTTTCCTGTTTTCTCCCAAATGTTTTACTCCCTGATGTTGCCATATGGGAAAACCCACACAAACATCTGAGAAAGTGGCTGCTTGCAGAAGGGAAAAGTGATTATCCACAAAGTCCTGAAAATGATTAAAGTAAATAAAAGAAAAACAGAAGTATTTTTCTCTTAATTCTTTCAGTTATAGAAATGTTAATGTTACTTATAATAAGAGCAAGCACAACGTTTGCTGACAAAAGTTTTTTATTTTTTTCCCTACATAAAAGATTAAATGGACACAAATCAGATATTAGGAATGGCAACATACAAAAACCTGTAGGGGAACACTTCCATCTCCCTGGACACACAACTCCAGATCTAAAGGTAGCCACCTTGCAGCAAAAATACTTCAGGACCAGACTTCAAAGAGAAACTGATGAGCTACAGTTTATACTCAAATTTGACACAATCAACTCAGGATTAAACAAAGACTCTGAATGGCTAGTTAACTACAAAAGCAGCTTCTCCTCTCTTGGTATTCACACCTCCAGATCAGCTACTAGAAGTGGGCCTCATCCTCCCTGATTGGATCCACCTTGTCATCTCTAGCCTGACTCTGGCCTGCATATTTATACCTGCCTCTGGAAATTTCCACTACATGCATCTGACGAAGTGGGTCTTTGCCCACGAAAGCTTACGCTCCAACACTTCAGTTAGTCTATAAGGTGCCACAGGATTCCTCGCCGTTATTTTTTAGTTCACAACTTTCCTTTGATTGATTGTTACTGGGTTTTTTTTTCTTCCTAAGGTTGTGTCTAGACTACATCCCTTTTCTCAAAAAAGGGATATAAATTAGACACTTTGAAAAATGAGATTTAAAGGATCTTTCTAAAAAGTGTTTTATTTTTGAAAGATCCCCATCTAAACTGCCATTTTTCTATCAAAAAGCCCCATTTCAAAAAAACCCACGACCATTATGCAAATGATGCATGGGAAATTTACATCCCGACTTCATTTGCAATTCGAAGTGTCTGATTTACATCCCTTTTTCAATAAAAAGGATGTAGTCTAGACACAGCCTAAGTGAAGTTGTATTTTTACAATTATGCATTTTTGGCCCTATGATGTACATATATTCAACTCCCTATTTTCAACAGTTATGTATTTGCATTAGGAAAATTGCTCTTTTAGCAAACAGCAACAACAGACACTGCTTTGGCCAGTGAGATACTCTTGAGGGAACATTAAATCAGTACTAACCAAGTTTTCAGGTAACACAAAAATTGTGGTATGGGAAACAATGCAAGGATTAGCAAACAATATGAATTTTAATATGGATTTATGTCAAGTATACATCTCAGGGTCAAAAAATATAGACCAGTGGTTCCAAATCTTTTTGAATGTACGGATCCCTTTTCAATCTATTAAAATTTCATGGACTCTCCTTCCTGGGGGAGGGGAAAAAAGAAAAGAAAAAGAAAAGAAAAGGAAAGTACTAAGGTGGACCCGATCCTTATTTTTAAACTTTCCACGGACCATACTTATGGGATGGGGGATTCTATCCTGGGAAGCAGCAACTCTGGAAAAAAAAATAGGCATTGGGGTAGATAATCAGATGAACAAGAGCTCCCAGTGCAATACTGTGGCCAAAAGGGATATAATATGATCCTTGATGCAAAACAGGACAATCTTGAGTAGGAGCGAAGAAGTTATTTTCTTTGGTTTTGGCTCACTGTTAGAATACTGTGTACACTTGTGGTGCCCACAGTTCAAGAGGATTTTGATTTATAGGAGAGGATGCAGAGAAGAGCAACGAGAATGATTAAGGAATTCGAAGAACTGCCATACAGTGTTAGATTGCAGCTTGGTCTATTTAGCTTAACAAAGACAAGGTTGAGGACCACATGCATGCTACTCTGCACTGCTGCCTCTGAGACAGACCCCTGTTTGCGGTGGGTGGTGGGGGGAGCTGAGCGCTCTGTGGACAGAGGCTCCTGGGAATAGAATGGGAAGGGACGCTGCCGCGAAGCAGCCTCTGTCTGCAGTGGCCCACCCTGGCTGAGGACTGAGGCTGCTCTGGCAGCTGCCCCTGCCCGTGGAGGGCCAAGCTTCCTGCAGATTGGCTGCTCCAGCCTCTGTCCGAGGCGAGTTCAGCGCCCCCACGGACAGGGGCTGTTGCTGGGGACCAGCCTCTGTCCGTGGCTGGCCCAAGCTCGCTGCAGACAGACACTGTTCTGTATCTCGGGGGTGCTTGGACCCTGTGTAGGCAAAGGCTGCTGCTCCTTTTCTTTTTCTTCCCTGCCCCCCCCCCCCAGCAGACGCAACAGCACAGAAGTGGAGAGAGGCAGCACTGCAGAGTTGGTGCTGGGGGGAACAGGATTTTAAGACGTCTCCCCTCAACACTAACTCCCTGCTTCCCCCCCATTGCTATCTCTGTTACAGAGGCAGCAAGGGCAGGGAATATGAGTAGTTGACTAAATAACTGAAAAGCCTAGGCTTATCGGTTAATCATCTAGAACATAAGAACGGCCGTACTGGGTCAGACCAAAGGTCCATCTAGCCCAGTATCCTGTCTGCTGACAGTGGCCAGCACCAGGTGCCCCAGAGAGGGTGGATCGAAGACAATGATCAAGCGATTTGTCTCCTGCCATCCCTTTCCAGCCTCTGACAAACAGAGGCCAAGGACACCATTTTATCCCCTGGCTAATAACCTTTTATGGACCTAACCTCCATGAATTTATCCAGCTTCTCTTTAAACTCTATTATAGTCCTAGCCTTCACAGCCTCCTCTGGCAAGGAGTTCCACAGGTTGACAACACGCTGTGTGAAGAACTTCTTTCTTTTATTAGTTTTAAACCTGCTACCCATTAATTTCATTTGGTGTCCTCTAGTTCCTCTATTATGGGAACTAATAAATAACTTTTCTTTATCAGCCCTCTCCACACCACTCATAATTTTATAGACCTCTATCATATCCCCCCTCAGTCTCCTCTTTTCTAAGCTGAAAAGTCCCAGTCGCTTTAACCTCTCCTCATATGGGACCTGTTCCAAACCCCTAATCATTTTAGTTGCCCTTTTCTGAATCCTTTCCAAGGCCAAAATATCTTTTTGAGGTGAGGAGACCACATCTGTACACAGTATTCAAGATGTGGGCGTACCATAGTTTTATACAGGGGCAGTAAGATATTCTGGGTCTTATTTTCTATCCCTTTCCTAATAATTCCTAGCATCCTATTTGCCTTTTTGACCGCCACTGCACTCTGTGTGGAAGTTTTCAGAGAACTGTCCATGATAACTCCAAGATCTCTTTCCTGATTTGTCGTAGCCAAATTAGCCCCCATCATACTGTACATATAGTTGGGGTTATTTTTCCCGATGTGCATTACTTTACACTTATCCACATTAAATTTCATTTGCCATTTTGTTGCCCAATCACTCAGTTTGGTGAGATCTTCTTGGAGTCCCTCACAGTCTGCTTCTGTCTTGACTATCCTAAACAGTTTGCTATCATCTGCAAACTTTACTACCTCACTGCTTACCCCTTTCTCCAGATCATTTATGAATAAGTTGAAAAGGATTGGTCCCAGGACTGACCCTTGGGGTACACCACTAGTTATCCCTCTCCAATCTGAAAATTTACCATTTATTCCTACCCTTTGTTTCCTGTCTTTTAACCAGTTCTCAATCCAAGAAAGGACCTTCCCTCTTATCCCATGGCCATGTAATTTACACAAGAGCCTTTGGTGAGGGACCTTGTCAAAGGCTTTCTGAAAATCCAAGTATACTATATCTACTGGATCCCCCTTGTCCGCATGTTTGTTAACCCCTTCAAAGAACTCTAACAGATTAGTAAGACAAGATTTCCCTTTACAGAAACCATGCTGACTTTTGTCCAACAAATTATGTTCTTCTACATGCTTCACAATTTTATTCTTTACTATTGTTTCGACTAATTTGCCCGGTACTGAAGTTAGACTTACCGGTTTGTAATTGCCAGGATCGCCTCTACAGCCCTTTTTAAATATTGGTGTCACGTTGGCTACCTTCCAGTCATTAGGTACGGAAGCCGATTTAAAGGATAGGTTACAAACCACAGATAATAGCTCAGCAATTTCCCATTTAAGTTCTTTTAGAACCCTTGGATGAATGCCATCTGGTCCCGGAGATTTGTTAACATTAAATTTTTCTATTTGTTCCAAAACCTCCTCTAATGACACTTCAATCCAGGACAGTTCCTCAGATTCATCACCCACAAAGGACGGTGCAGATTCAGGAATCTCCCCAACGTCCTCAGCCGTGAAGACTGAAGCAAAGAAATCATTTAGTTTCTCCGCAATGGCTTTATCGTCCTTGATTGCTCCTTTTATAGCTCGATCATCTAGGGGACCCACAGGCTTTTTAGCAGGCTTCCTGCTTCTAATGTACTTGAAAAACATTTTGTTATTTCTTTTTGAGTTTTTGGCAAGCTGTTCCTCAAAATCTTTTTTTGCTTTTCTTATTACATATTTACACTTGATTTGACAGTGTTTATGTTCCTTTCTATTTATCTCACTAGGATTGGACTTCCACTTCTTAAAAGATACCTTTTTGTCCCTCACTGCTTCTTTTACATGGTGGTTAAGCCACAGTGACTCTTTTAGGTCTCTTGCTATGTTTTTTAATTTGGGGTATACATTTAAGTTGGACCTCTATTATGGTGTCTTTAAAAAGTTTCCATGCAGCTTTCAGAGATTTGGCTCTAGTCACTGTGCCTTTTAATTTCTGTTTAACTAACCTCCTCATTTTTGCGTAATTCCCCTTTTTGAAATTAAATGCCAGGGTGCTGGACTGCTGAGGTGTTCTTCCCACCACAGGAATGTTGAATGTTATTATATTATGGTCACTATTCCCAAGCAGTCCTGTAACGGTTATATCCTGGACCTGATCCTGCACTCCACTCAGGACTAAATCGAGAATTGCCTCTCCCCTTGTGGGTTCCTGCACCAGCTGCTCCAAGAAGCAGTCATTTAAGCCATTGAGAAATTTTATCTCCGCTTCTCTTCCTGAGGTGACATGTATCCAGTCAATATGGGGGTAATTAAAATCCCCCATTATTATAGAGTTCTTTATTTTGGTAGCCTCTCTAATCTCCCTCAGAATTTCTATGTCAGTATCGCTGTCCTGGTCAGGTGGTCGGTAATATATCCCTACTGCTAATTTCTTATTATTGGAGCATGGAATTTCTATCCATAGCGATTCTATGGAACATGTTGATTCACTTAATGTTTTTATTTCATTTGATTCTACATTATCTTTCACATACAGTGCCACTCCGCCACCAGGAACAGGTAACAGGAGAGTTTAGAGAGGGAGTTCTCCAGGTAAAAGAGGAGTAAAAACAGGACCCCCTTGTGGTAAGTGGCTGTCTGGAGTGTGTGTTTGTGCGTGGGAGGGAGTTATTTGCAGTGTGCTGAGCTTGTGTTTGTTTGTTTGGTTTGTTTGTTTGAAGGAGCTTCTAAAAGGTTTGAAATGTAGAAGTCTCTGTTAATTGGCTGAGCCTCAGTCAGGAGCTATATAAGCCTGTGACTCAGCGACCAGGGAGAGCGCGACCAGGAACAGGTAACAGGAGAGTTTGGAGAGGGAGTTTAGAGGGCACTAGTGACTTTGTGTCCTTCTTTAAAACCTAACTGTTAGAATAATCTATACTCCAGAAGTTTAAAAAGAATCCCAGTTTGTACTTAAACTTATTCATTACAAACATGGAGACAGAAGCCCAGCAGCAGAATGGGGGCTATCCTGTTTATTGCGTCGAGTGTAACATGTATGATTATGTGCCCTGTAGGCGGGTGGCATATGTGTGCACCCGTTGCAAGGAGCTTCTGACCCTCAGAGACCGAGTTCGGTCTTTGGAGGACAGGGTGGCTGAACTGGAGGAGCTAAGGGAGGTAGAGAGCTATGTTGATGAGACTTTCTGGGACACTGTAGTACTGTCCCACCTCCAGTCTGAGAGCCCCAGTGTTCTTAAGGAGGATGAAAGTCTCAAGGGAACAGAGCATTTAATGGGAGCAGAAGGAAACCATCCCGTAGTTGGGACCCTCCTCCCAGAGGATGTTGCGGTATCCTCTCGCACTGAGGATACCTCTGATGGGGAGGGAATGCCAGTTAGGAAGAGGCAGGTGTTAGTAGTGGGTGATTCGATCGTTAGAAACATAGATAGTTGGGTGTGTGATGACCGGGAGAACCGTATGGTCACTTGCCTGCCTGGTGCGAAGGTTGCGGATCTCTCGAGGCATCTAGATAGACTTATGTGTAGTGCTAGGGAGGAGCCGGTGGTCGTGGTACATGTAGGTACCAATGACGTAGGGAAGGGTAGGAGAGATGACCTGGAGGCCAAATTTAGGCTGCTAGGAAAGAGACTGAAATCCAGAACCTCTATGGTGGCATTCTCGGAAATGCTTCCAGTTCCACGCGCAGGGCCAGGTAGGCAGGCAGAGCTTCAGAGTCTCAATGCATGGATGAGACGATGGTGTAGGGAAGAGGAGTTTAGATTTATTAGGAACTGGGGACACTTTTGGGAGAGGGGGAGCCTATACAGGAAGGATGGGTGGAACCAGACTGCTGGCACTAAACATTAATAAGGCCATAGAGCAGTTTTTAAACTAAGAGATGGGGGAAAGCCGATTGGTGCAGAGATGCATGTAAATCGGAGAGAGACTTCTCTTAGAGGAGAATCCGTTGATAGAGATTCTCTAAGCTGTAGATGGAAAGAGAGGAGGGGAGAGGGCAAACCATGGGCCAGAGCTGACAAACAACCGCATACAAAGGAATCCAATGCATCAGGGAAGGGCAGACAAATAACCAGTGGCAAATTTTTAAAGTGCTTGTACACAAATGCTAGGAGTCTGACTAATAAGATGGTTGAACTAGAGTACCTAGTATTAAATGAGGAGATAGACATAATAGGCATCACTGAAACCTGGTAGAATGAGGAAAATCTGTGGGACACAATCATCCTGGGATATAAAATATAGAGAAAGGATAGAGCAGGCCGGGTGGGTGGTGGAGTCAACTACTTCCTGACATCCCTAGTTCTTATTGATCACAGGTTAATCCATTTATTTAAAATGGTTTTCTCTTCTGTCTTATTTTTATTTCTTCATTTTTGTGTCTTTCTCAAAACACTGACCACAGAAGTGAAACAAGCAAACCCAGTGGAAATGGCATATAACCAGTGATAGCCACAACGATTACGCAGACTCCTTTCTAATCAATAAATCTCACAAACAAAGTTTAATCTGAATCACCAAGCCCTGCTTTGCTTCACAACTCACAGACTTCACTAACAAAGAGTGATAGATCTTCTCTGAGCTAAGTAAGACTGTGAGGACTCCTATAAAATAATAAGTTTTAACTTACATAACACACTTAGGCCTTGTCTACACTTGCTGGCACCACTGATCTATTTCAGCTATGCAAATAGTATAGCGGAAGTTGACATACTCAATGAAGTGTCTTGAACGCAGTAAGGCCGGTGGGAACTCTCAACACCCATCAACACCAGCTACTCTCCTGTCTTGGTAGAGTGCCAGCATTGACAGGAGCGTGCTCAGAGATCAATTTATTGTGGCTCAGCAGACATGGTAAATCGACAGCTGGTGGATCAATTGCTGCTGTGATAAGGCCTTACTTATTGATACAATTACTAATGTTAGTGCCATCAAGCAGTTTTAGTCATCCCAGATGGAAAAAATAGGGTAGCCTGTGGAATACATATAAATTCAGTGCCAGGGTGGATTAAATTTGATAGTTTAAAAAAAAATAAAAATCAGTATTTTAAAAAGGTTTTTACATTTTTTTAAATAATCAATAAAATACCAAAAATTTCATTTAAAAATAACAGTGTACAATTAAATCTCATGACACACATGCTACACCTGCACTTACAGTCTCATAAAAGTGAATTAATGGCTTTAGTCTGTCCAGCCTAACTACTTGCTCTTGCTTCTTGAAACCTCTGGGCTTCCAATTTCTGTTTCTCAGCAGACTGAAGAGGAATGCATGCAAAGAAAGACACAGGCAGCATAGCATTGTTTTTGTTCTGTGCTTATGTGCTGGTGGGCCTCGGCCAACCACGGCAGAGGAGTTAGTTAAGTCATTGTCTTAAAGACAGACCAACAATATATAGGGAAGGATAAAGGCAGCATTGAAAGGAACAGAGGAGTGAACTGGGGGGGGGAGGAAGGGAAGACATAATTCAGCATACACAGAGCTTTCTATATCCCCCCATGCTGTGCCACAGAAAAACTGTCATGGTTTCTGGGTATAAGAGAGACCCTGTCTGGGAATAATCTGAAGAATTTTGTTCCCTGAGTCGAAAAGGAAAACATTTCAAGTGTACGTAGTGCAAAAAGATGATGCAGGGTCTAGTTGCAAAAATGAAACATCATAAGGAAAACTGCTTATTGGAAGAAAATGATATGGATGAAGATGCAGATATGGTGGAATGAATCAACTGGTTAGTAACTTAGGCGACGTCTACATTCTGCATATTGAGAGCAAGCCCATTATACTGAAATATAATGGACTCACTATTCTGACATTCCTGTAAACCTCATTGAACAAAGGATAAGGGACATTTCAGAATAGTGCCTTATTTTGAAACAACACTGAAATAAGCTGTGCAAATTGCGTAGCTTATTTCAAGGTAAGGGTGCTGTATAGATGCACCTTTAAATAATTCACTTTGTAATACATCATTCTTCAAGACTCAATGCCTTTTAGTATAAGTACGATTTGGCAAATAAATTGCCAACCTGTTTACTGCACTGGATATTCTGAGAAAAAAAATTAGCTTAGTTAATCCTTATGTCTTGTTTAATTAGATAACTAGGTTTAGAATCTGTCTCTCAAGTATACTGTACTGAAAACCGCAGTAAGAGAAATCTAGAGTTGCCAGCTGCCCGTGAGTGTCCTTTTCTTATTTTACATTACGTAATACAAACCCCTTATTTTGGAACATAATGGCCACAGACCATAATGGTGATGCCATAAATCTATTCCTTATTTACTTCAGCATAACTCAGCTTTTCCAAGGGAACCTTGTTCTATTTTTGTTTTCTCAAAAACAGAAGTGCAAGTGAGTTCAATGTGGCTTACTCCAAAATTAAGAAAAACAAGAAATCCTGTGACACCTTAGAGTCTAACAAAAAAAACCCATGTATATAGTATCATGAACTTTTTTATGAGCTGAAGAAGTGGGTTTTGCCCATGAAAGCTAAGTCTCTTAGCCCTGGTCTATACTAGGGAGTTCTTTCAAAATAACTTCCCTTATTTTGAAATAACATGTGGAGCATCCACACTACCAATCCCATTATTTTGAAATAACTCCTGCATTTGACAAGGAATAATGCTCATTTCGAAATAGAGGTAGTGTGCACATTCTGGTGCCACTCATTCTGGTGCCGCTCCCCATATTAATTCAAATAATTACTCCCCAGTGCTTCCTGGGGCACTAAGTACACATTAAGGGAGCCTACCACTGACGAATTTCAAGGCTTCCTTGTACTGTGGACATGCTAAAGTTATTATTTTGGGTGTTATTATTTTGAAATAAGTTATTTTGAAATAATTTCCTAGTGTAGACACGTCCTAAGGTGCCACAGGACTACTCATTGTTTACAAACCTCTAAGCACAGTCGGTCTGAGCTTTTTTGGTATCTTGATTTAAATCAATGATTTTTTTGGTGATTTAAATCAATCCATCCTGTTCATACCATAAGACCAGAGCACCCAAAAGCTTTATGTGCTGTCCACAGTAAGCTATGTTTCCTTATCTTACAATTAATGGAAAACCCAACTACTGGGACTACATCAGGAAAACACAGAGAGCACCAAGAAAGCATGTGCTATCTGTGGCATTATCCTAACTATGTTAAATTTACCCATGTAGAAACTGTGTCTTGTTTTAATACATTTACAACCTGCATAGACCTTCCATAGCTGCTCCATATCTAGGGAATCTTAAC
This sequence comes from Pelodiscus sinensis, assembly GCF_049634645.1. Classification (NCBI taxonomy): domain Eukaryota; kingdom Metazoa; phylum Chordata; order Testudines; family Trionychidae; genus Pelodiscus; species Pelodiscus sinensis. The sequence goes on from NC_134711.1 coordinate 214,308,998, forward strand.
TAATGGTAAAATGGATAATACCAGAGTTGCATCAATGAAATAAGAGAGGGGCAGCTATCCCTGTGGGTATCTTCTGCTTCTGATGTAAATGGTGCCTTTCTTATAGATCACCAGGCTCTGTGAAATTGAGAAGGCTCACCATCCTCATACTCCCGTGCTCCTCCCAACCCCCCTCCCTTGAGGACTGGCTTTGCGCGTGTAACCTCCATTTGTCGTTTGCCAGATCCTAGAACTGTGGACTGAACCTCTACTATCATGGTGACCAACCAGTTCTGAACTAGCCACAGTCAACCAGCCAAATAGCCACACGTGGCTAGTGGTTAATGTGTTGGACACTGCAGCTCCAATGGATTCTCCGATTATTGGAATAGGGTGATAATGGATACTAATGCCCTCTGATATCATTTCCCAGCATGCCTGAAGTTTCTCCAGCCGTGAAGATGCAAGTGAAAGTGAACACTAGTGACAGACGTTGTATTATCTATCTTTGTTATTCTCTTCTCTCCTCCTTTTGGCTACGTATACATTGGCCCCTTTTCCGAAAGGGGCATGCTAATTTTACACTTCGTAATAGGGAAATCCGCGGGGGATTTAAATATCCCCCGCAGGATTTAAATAAAGATGTCCGCTGCTTTTTTCCAGCTTGTAGAAAAGCCGGAAAAGAGCGTCTAGACTGGCCCGATCCTCCGGAAAAAAGCCCTTCAAAGTAGGAATAAGAGATCCTCCGGAAAAGGGCTTTTTTCCAGAGGATCGGGCCAGTCTAGACGCTCTTTTCCGGCTTTTCTACAAGCCGGAAAAAAGCGGCGGACATCTTTATTTAAATTCCCTATTACAAAGTGTAAAATTAGCATGCCCCTTTCGGAAAAGGGGCCAATGTAGACGTAGCCCACGTGTTTGCTTGTCTTGATTTGTGTTTTAGGAAATGGGATTAGCGAACACCAGAAAGAGGTTCATGCCACACCTCTAGGGAAGGGCTTCACAAAAAAACTCTGCAGAGTCTTCCTTAGAATTTTGCTCATTTTGGTTACATTTTGCAGGGTAAGCAGGCTGTTAATTTTTAAGGCACAAAAATGGGATTTGTGTTCAGTACAGAAAAACTCTTAAGGACTTGACTTTGAAGCAAACATCAAAGATAAATAGTTGCATCTTATCTTAGAACACAGGTAAACCAGGAGTGAGGTTCTCAAGAGCTCTGATGGTCCTTATCATGCAAATTGCATTTTATTGCTCCACTTAGAACTGCCAGGAAGTTATGGTTCAGATGCACAAAGAGGTATCTTCATATAGGGATAAATCATAAAAGAATGTTTAATTTCTTAGGGGGTGAAGACAAGAAGAAACAATGCTACACATCTGCATCTTACATTTTGGGTTAAGTCAAAGCCGCTATTTTTTATTTCACTTTTTTTTTTAAACAGCTATTACCAACGTTTGAGACTAGCCTGCTTCTCACAGGCCAGCTCTATAGCCCCCTGTGCTACAAATATTGCTTCCCAAACAAAATTCAATGAACCTATAATACACTCCACATGCTCCTTCTGAAATCTAATTCAATTAACAACTTTCACTTGGCCTGAAGTCTTAAAAAATCAAAATACATTCTCCTTTGTGACTCTTGCTCTCAGTGCCATGTTTCTCTCTCTCACTCACACACACACACACACACACACACACACACACACACACACACACACACACACACACACACACACACACACACACACACACACACACACACACACACGTATTTCACTCAGTGACCTTACATCCTGTTCTGAAAGCAAAGACATGGGGGAAAGGGTGTCTTGGCTTCATTTTAATTATGTCTCCTACATTCTATCATTACATAGCAAACTGCTACAGTACAAACTCATTGGCTGACTATTATGCTAGTCCTTTGGGTAAACAAAATACAAGATTCATTTATGAACAGAGGTTTCTTCAGCAGTTATTACTTATAACAAGGGGTTATAAAAGACTAATCACCATCTTCTTGTTTCAAAGAAGCGTTCTCTATAGAGTGATAATTTTTACATTTTTTGGTGTGTCTGATCTCACATCTTATATCTCACTTTGTCAAGTACTTTCAGTGCCTCAGATTTTGCTGAATGTTCAGTTATGGTTTTTAGTATATTCCAAATAGTTGGGTTAAAAACAATGTCAAACAGGGACGTATATGATTATAACATATGTTTAATTCCTTCTAAATAAATGTATCCCTTCTTACTATAATTAATAACATGACTTCACTTTATCCATACTCACTGAACGGCTACCAATCTTAATTTATAGCAATACAATTGCTAAATGTTAGTTCCATCAAGTAGGTTTAGCTATTCCCAAAAGCACAAAATAAAAGCAGCCATAATTTATGAGCAAAAGCAGTTAAATTCTTTAGAAGGACTTTCTTCGCCACCAAAACGACTTTTGGTAGTATTAGCCAATTTGTGGCAGGCATTAGCCAATTAGGGCCCAGCTGAGGACTGTATAAATAAAGACTTCTGGAGGGGAGAAAAGATTCACGGACTCACTCTTGTGCCATCTGAGGAGCAGGGGGTCCTAGCTGCCAGGGAAGCTACAGGTTTCCTGACACAGAGCAAGGCTGGGGAAAGGCAGGCAGAGCTGGGAAAGCAAGGCCTGAGGCTACTAGGGCTGCAGGGAGGCAGCCAGGATAGGCAAAGGCAGCAGGTCAACACCCCTTTGCCAATGATGAGTGGCCATTTCAGACTGCAGTTTGTCTGTGTGGTAGGGGCTAGATGACGACAGCAGTGCATCACAGAGGCAAGGTGGGCACAGCGTGTTCCCGGAAGGGGAAGACCCCAGAGTGTGGAGGACCCCAGAATATGGGGGCACTGAGGCAGGGCACTCAGAGGGGAGGATGCCACATTCTGCGAGAAATGTGGATCCTAACAGCAAGGGGTGGAGTCAACATCAGGTAACAGCAGGCGAGAGACCCACTGGAAGGGGGCAGCCCAGGGCTGAAGAGCTAATTTCCAGGGACCAGAAGGAGGCGCCACAGGAGTGAGACCCGCTTGTCACATTCCCCTTTATCTCTCTTTTGTCCAAGGCAGTAATTCTATGTGCTCATTTCAATTTTTTTCTCACCTTGAGTGGGAAAGTACCAGATCCAATATGGGTTCCAGCATCAGGTGGCCTGGTCACATGTCTTTGTAGGCCCCATTTTGGGCTTAAAGGGAAAAAACCCTATTCATAGGTCATTTACTTGATCATCAAACCATCACATTTCAAACACATCCCTGATGACTTTTACTAGAATATATGGACTAATAAAACAGTTTTCCATTTAATATTTCTAACTTAACATACAAGGAAGATACATGTTCAGAAATAGGATATACAGATTCAGCAGATTACATCTTCTAAAATGACATGTTACATGACCTGTATTGCAGAAAGCATCTTTGAGTTATGCATATTCATAAGCCAATTTCATAAAGCAGGAGGATGACTAGTACTGCATGATGCACACACAGAGGGCTGCTGAATTAAGGCTGCATACATAACCTGTATTCTGACATTTCCTAAATTTTGAGTGCCTGACTATGGATAACCTTAATAATGTTTATATATATATTTTGTATGGAATAAATATGCAAGATAAAATTATATATGGAAAAAAGCTGTATTGATGGCACGTTATGCACATTTTTCAATTCTTTGAGAAACATTTTTTGAGATGGGATCAAATGTGGAAATATTCCTTTTGTTCAAAAATCAAAGACAGTGGTGAGATCTCAGCCTGTAATCAGCGACTGGGATGATTATGAAGGGCTTCTTGATTAAGCCATGCCATCACTTTCTCTTCTCCATTTCAGTATGCTCTAGTGAGCTTACATCAGATTGAGCAATCTACTTCGAGCTGAGTGAAAATTCTGAGACTTAAATGACAAACATGAGTGAACTACTCCTTAAGCTACTGTGTATGGATTTGAGAGCTTCAAGAGCATTTGAAAGTCTCTCTAATGCACTTTCATCACACAAAGCCCTCTTTTCCCACCTTTATATAATTGGCATGTGCACAGTACTTTATCAGCAAGATGTAAAAATTCCTGTTCTTTAAAAAGAGTATAGCTGTATCTCAGGATCTGATGTCATGACCGAGCATGTGATGCCTTCACATAGTTAAAACTGCATCAATGTTTGCATTATCAACCACTGTTTTCTACTGTGCTTTAAAATATGTTTAGCATACAAAGCTGCAGACTCTGAGCAGGTTGAGTGTACATTTAAATTTAGAGTAAAGGAAAAATCTTCATTGGTTTCAGAATCTTTTTTTAGTAGTCTGCTAAAAGATTCTGAGAACTGCCATCACTGGTATGCAGATGACTGAGTCATTCCCACACACAGAGAGACTAACCCGCAAAGCACCTTAAATCTTTTTGCAGATTCTTCTCACAGCCTGGATCTCTCTAACACTGGGAAAACCAAGGTACTCTACTGGCCTTCACCTGCACAAACTACTCTTTGTACTCCACAAATCACCATCAGTGGAGAACCCTTGGAAAATGCGGATTAATGTTGATATCTTAGCAGCCACCTCTCCCAAACAGCCAGCATTGAGACAGAAATGGAATGCTCCACTGTGCCAGCACATCCTTTGGAAGACTACTCAAATGAGTCTTCAGTCATAGGATTCTGCTAACAGATCACAAGATCTTTCTTTACAAGGTAGTTGTCGTCCCCATCCTTGTCTACGGGTGTGAGGCCTGGGTAACCTACAGATGACATCTCACGTGGCTGGAGTGATTCCAGCAGTGCTGCCTCAGGAGAATTCTCAGGATCAGCTAGGAAGACCAACACACTAGCATCAGCTTTCTCTCTGCAGCCAACAACAGCAGGACATGAAATACCAACTCTGCTGGGCTGGCTACTGTATACCTAGGCCTGACACTCACCTCCCAAAGCAAATACTCTTCTCTCAGTGAAGTCAGGGAAGAAGGGCTGGTGGAGGACAGTGGAAGCACTTCAAAGATATACTGAAAGTACATCATGAACAGGGAGACATCAACCCAACCAACTGGGAGGATTTGTCGCAAAAAGAGAACATAGCTGTGATACACCATACACCAAGCCACAGATCACTTTGAGGAGAACAGCAATGCTCACAAGACAGAAAATTGTCAAAGGATGAAAGAAAGGGCACAACAGTCCATCCAACAACTGTCTCCTCCAAGATTACATCTCTTACTCCTTTGAGAAAATCTGCAGGACATGAAATGGGCACCTTAGTAGGGATGTAAAAATCACCCAGAATAGAGAACTGGTTAAACAATATATTTAACCAGTGAACCTCTGGCTGCAGGTGGTGGGAGCTTCCCTGGCCCACCATAGCCACGTCATGGGAGGTGGTGGCCGCTCTGGGCCCCCTGTGGCCTTTCCAGCTTGGCCATCATGGGGTGGGGGTGGGAGGGAATGCTCTGGCTAACTGGTTAGATGGTAAGCATGCTGGTAAGGTATATACTTACCAGTTACCCAGTTAACTTTTAGCATCCCTTCTTCTCAGCCACTTAAAAACCCACCAATAAACCCCACTGGCAGACAGCATCCTCACATCAAAGGACTGCATTTTTAACACTTCAATCACTTTAGCATGTAAGCATTGGCACCCAGATCCTTTTCCAAGGATCTGAGGAATTGTTGTTGTTTACATTTGATTACATAGACTTGACCGTTATTCATTTTTAGGAGTTTTTCATTTATTTCTTAGGCAATTTTGCTCAGATTAAAAAATAACTGGTATTCTCTGTGCTGGCAGATTCTTGATGATATGGGACAAATCCATCTTTGCCACCAAAGTTTCAACCCATTTTTCTCACCGAGGCTCTAGAAGTACAGGGATGGTTAGGTTATATGCAGTGATTTAGACCCACTCCTATCTTGCCTGGTCTAGGCAGTGAGACATTAGGTCTGTGAGTGGTGCTGACAGTCATTTCCTCCCTTCAGGAGAACAAGATGCCAGCAAGCTAATGTTCAAGAAAGATTATTTTTCTATTATGGATCCTCTTAGGAGACCTCTAACATATGAAAACAAGAGAGTTAAGAATAAACTTTAAGCACCCGTATCAATTTTCCTGGTCTCTACAGTGTGACAGGGTCAGGCTGGAGTACTACAACTAAGAGAGAGAAAGGCAGCTCTAAGGCAGCAAGAGCCCTGGTCAACCAGAAGCAACGGAGATAGGGCTGCTGTTATTTAATCAGGGCCAGTTGATGTCACCTGAAGCTGATGTGGAGCGTTTTAAAAGGACGTTCTCCTTGGGGAGGGGCGGGGCGGAGAGGAGGAGGAGAAAAAAGGAGAGAAACAGAAAGAGAAAAAAAAACACACACACACACACACACACTGAGGCTATGTCTACATTGCACATTCTTGCACAAGATTTGCAAATAAGGCGCAGTGATTAATATTGGTGTGCCTCATTTGCATACCTAATGAGCCGCAATTTTGCGCAAAAGCCGTTCTGCCTGATAATTAGCAGCAGAACAGCTCTTTCACAAGAGGGGTTTTTTGTGCAAGAAGGAGCAGTCTAAAGAAGGAGCAGTCTAGACTGCTCCTTCAAAAGCCCCTTGCGCAAAATGGTGGCTCATTAGGCATGCAAATGAGGCGCACTGACATTCATTGCCACGCCTCATTTGCATATCTTCTTGCGCAATAATGCTCAATGTAGACGTAGCCACACTGAGCAGGGTACTGGGACCCAGAAGTGAGGTTACCCTGCCACAACAGGTGAAGTGAGAACTCTGTTTATTTTCATCTCATTTTATATAACCAGAAAAAGTGAGTCCCTTTTGGGGCTGCTTTATAGTTTGAGTCAAAGGGCAGTCAGAACACTAAATCAACTTTCCTTTACCTTTCTATTTGCTAAGGTTAGGTACATCAGACACCCAACAGTGAATCAACAGGAGAGACAAATTTAGAGCCAGTCTTATCTTAACTGATCTTCCTTTGCCAAGCACCCATTTTCTACGCACAAGGAATAGGTTCCCTTGCTTTTCAGAATGCAACACCTTCCATTATTTTTATAACAGGTGAAGAATCCCATTGCTAACTAGCTTGTCCGCTTTGCCCTTCCACTTAATGCAGAACAATCTTGAAATTAAATTGTAATGTTAAAATAATCACTAGTGTTGTTCTCCCACTCTCATGCTCACCTTGTGCATAATAACAGACAGACACATGCATATACATTTTGTATGTGGTTTTATTCCTAACTTTTGGCTTCAGCTATATAAGATACAACACAGAGGGGGGAAAAAGTGAACAAAGCTAGACACACCTGGATATGATACTGCCAAAAGCTGCTCTCAGATCCGAGCAGCAGACATGATTTAAAACAGACACACAGACATCTTGACATTTATTTTCTTGGTTATATTATGTCACTCTCAGAAACCCATGATTGTTTATTAAAGACTTCATATGAAAGGAGGTATTACATTCAATACCCTTAAAGCCCAGAATTGGATACTAGATTGGAAAACTACATCAATTATATGCACCAGAAAAGCAATATTTGATGGCACTATCCCCAAAAGCAAGAAAATAAATGAGCACATTAACTCTGTTCATTGTAGTTAGGCATACCGAGAGGTTGAGCAGGGTGACACAAGGAACAGCAACAAAATTAGGCTCACCACCCAATAGCTGCAGCGCAAATTGTTTTTATAAGAAAGTACACTGGTGCCAAAGAAACAGGATAAAACATCAAAGTAGATGCTGTAAAAAACTTTCAATGGTCATTTTATGTTTAACTTTGTATCATTATAATAATGAAATTATCTTATCTGTATGCCCAACCTATCCATCTTGATAATGAACAAAAAATATTTGTTTAAACAAGGTAAACTGATTAACTTCCTACGTCCACACAGCAAAGAAAAGCCTGTGCCGGCTGACTCTGGCTCACAAAGCCTGAGCAGCGGGGCTGTTTCATGGGACTTTTAGGCTCAGTCTGGAGCCAAGGTCTGGAACTCTCCCACCCTGCCTAGAGCTTCCTAGAGCACAGGCTGCAGACTAAGGCCAAAAGTCTACATAGAACTGAAACAGCCCTGCAGCCCAAGTCAGGTTGCACAGTCTAGATGCAAGTGTCTATTTATTGTGCAGATGACATTTCCTAAAGACCTATGACAGGCAGTTTCAGATTCTGTAACTTTTAGAAAAAGCTATTTAAGAGCAAACATACCGCAAACACAACATTTTTCATTTTCAGCACCCTTATTTAAAAGTGGCTAAACAAAAAGACTTGGCAGAATATAAATTACATCTCACATCAAGACCAAAACATGAGAAATTTCATTTAGAAAGGATCACTTGTGCCAGTGTCGTGACAAAGTGGGGAAAAAAAGTTTCTATAGAAAACAATGTACAGGCAGTCCCCGGGTTACGTACAAGATAGGGACTGACTGTAGGTTTGTTCTTAAGTTGAATCTGTATGTAAGTCAGAACTGGCATCCAGATTCAGCCGCTGAATCTGGACACCAGTTCTGACTTACATACAGATTCAACTTAAGAACCCCAGGCGTCCCCAAGTCAGCTGCTGCTGAAACTGATCAGGAGCTGATTCCAGGAAGCCTGGGGCAGAGCAACTCTGCCTCGGGCTTCCTGTAGTCAGCCGCTGGTCAGTTTCAGCAGCGGCTAACTTGGGGACGCCTGGGGTAGAGCAGCTCGGGTGCTGCTGGGTTGGTCCAGTAGTGCGGCCACTCCTCGGCGCTACTCGACCAACCCAGCAGCACCCCAGCTGCTCTGCCCCAGGCGTCCTGATTCAGCCACTGCTGAAACTGATCAGCAGCGGCTGAATCAGGACTCCTGGGGCTGAGCAGCTGGGGTGCTGCCGGGTTGGTCCAGTAGCGCCAAGGAGCGGTGCTGCGGGACCAACCGGCAGCGCCCCACCTGCTCTACCACAGGCCCCGGGCTTTGCTCCACATCTCCCTGGTCTGCTGGGGGGGGGGCACTAGCTGCGTCCCCCCCCCCCCCCAGCAGACCAGGGAGACGCGGAGCAAAGCGGCGGAGGACCCGGGCCCGGACCCGCGGCGCTTCCAGCTGATCTGGAAGCGTCCGCGAGTCTGGCCCCAGGTCCTCCGCCGCTTTGTTCCCCGTCTCCCTGGTCTGCTGGCTCACACAGCAGACCAGGGAGACGGGGAGCAGCTTTTCTCGCCCCGGAGGAGGCGGGCGGCGGGACCAGGCGTCCCGCCGCTCGAGTCCTCCGGGGCGAGAAAATCCCCGTTCGTAACTGCGGATCCGACATAAGTCGGATCCGCGTAACTCGGGGACTACCTGTATATTGTAACTATAGAATTGCTAATAAGTTGCTCTAATAGGAGGACTCATAAGGTATGAGTCAGCTGGAATTAAAGCTACTATTAAAAATGCACAGGATTAGTATATTGAAAAGAATAAACATCTAAGGCGTATCTAGACTATGCTAGACTTTCGAATTTGCATATCTTCTTTGGAGCTCACTTTTGAAAGCAGCACTTTCGAAAGTGAAAGTAATTAAGACGTGGTTTTATCGGCGAACCCTCTCGTTTGTCAACAAGCCACGTAAACCTCATTTTTTAAGGAAAAGCGGCTTGCCGACAAAACCACATCTTAATTGCTTTCACTTTCGAAAGTGCCGCTTTTGAAAGTGAGCTCAAAAGATGTGCAAATTCCCATGGAATTTGAATATCCTCTATCTAAAGTCTAGAGTAGTCTAGATACGCCTCTACTAAACGTAATGGAATGGTATTGTCACCACAATCTCAAAATTTCCTTTCTTAACTGCCTTTCCTCCTCTTTGTGTGATTTCACTATAACAGCAGCTGCAATGAGCATGATTTAGTAGTATTAAACATAAGTTATCTTTAAGGATTTTAGCAATTCCTGTGCAAGGTGAACTTGTAAAAGCATCCCTAGTTCATGCAAGTACCAATGGCAGCAATCACAAATACTGTCAGAATGAGAGTTTATACCCTCCCATTTCCACTCCCCTCTCTACCCAGATACATGATTAATTTCAGATAGAATCTCAACTACAGCCGCACAAAATTTTGTAACAATTTTTTTTCACCGACATAAGCCGATTCAAGTCAACTAAATCATTTTATGAATTCATGTTAATTTCAGCAAGTTGTTTAGGCTGAAATTTAAAAAAATGGAAACATCAAAATGAAACATTTGGCTTTTTTTAATACTAGAGGATTCAGGTACCTGTCACAAAACAGGAGAACATGGTCTGGGTGGTGGTTTGGCGAATAGTGCCTCTTATATTAGGGAATTCACCTGTGGTATCAGAGACCCCAGCTTCAAACTAGAGAGGTCAATGTGTAGTCGACTGCACGATTAACCAATAAGCCTGGACTTATCGGTTAATCCTATTGACCACAGGCATTCCACGCTCCCCTTGCTGCCTCTATATCAGAAGCAGCAAAGGGGAGGCAGGTGGGACCTAGTCCCCTTGGGGAACCAGCTTTTAAACTGGCTCCCCATGAGCACCATATCCTGTGGAGTTGCCTGTCCACGTGGGAAGCAAGCTTTCAAGCCAGCTACCAATGTGTACTGGCTCATGTGGAGCTGCTTGCCCCCTCTTTCCTGCCTCCCACAAAGGCAGTGAAGGGGGACAGGCTGGAGACGGTGATCTGGAGGAGCTGGCTTTTAATCCAGCTCCCCCTGAGGACTGGCTCTGCAGAGCTGCCTGTCCTCCCCCCCTCCCCCCCCCCCCCCACTGCTGATTCTGGTCGGGCCAGGCAGACGCTGGAACAGCCTTTGTTCGCAGGGAACTTGCTCCCCCGCCCTCAAGGACTGGAGCTGCTGCTCTGCTGACTCAGTATCAAAAGCAGCAGCATGGGGTGGCAAGCGAGAGCTACTCTACATGGGGAGCCAGTTTTTAAACCACCTCCCCTCACAGACTAGCTTTAACTTGCCACTCCATGCTGCTGCCTCTGATACCGCTAAGTTTTGATGTTACACAATTATTCAATTACTCAATATCTAACATCCCTCCTTCAAACCCTCCTTCCCTCCTAGGTCCACTAGCCTATAAAGCCATAATCTCCCTTTCTCTGGTGGAAGGACTATTGAGATATTTTATACAAAGTGCAAAAGCTTCAAAAGGACACACACATCCTCAAAATAATTAAGAGACTGATCATTAGGGCACACACCTATGAGTGTGGAGGGAGAGGGGGGAAGATCTGGGGTCAAGTCCCTCCTTCCTTTTGTGAATCAAATATTAAATTTCCTTTGTTTTTATTAATCATACCCAAAATAAAAACAAGCATTTTGAATTACATGAAACTTTTTGTTCAAACCATGCCAATATTTTTCTGACTTTTTCAATTCACCCAAATTTCTGGAAAAAAAACTGGTTTAGGTTTCAGTTCAGACATTTATTTTTCCTCCTCAATTTTTCAGAACTCCCAGTGAACTAAAAAAATCATTTATTTACATGGGTCTAATTGTGATGTCTCCTTAGGGCAGTATTAATGGTTAGTGTCGAGCTGACATCTCAATAGAGCAATTTTAGCTGACAATTTACATTTTTGTAGCAATGTAATATAAAACACTAAAACTCACTAATTATATGAGCCAATAATGTAGTCATGAAATATTTTTGTATATTACATATATAATTAACTAAAACAACTGAAAAATTTAAAATTAAGAATGAGCTGCCAAATGTTTTTGTTCATACATAATGTTAATTCCCCAAACCTGACTAGCTTAAGATTATCTGTTATTTCTGCTTTATGACCTGTTCCTTGGAGAACATAAGAACATAAACATAAGAACGGCCGTACTGGGTCAGACCAAAGGTCCATCTAGCCCAGTAGCCTGTCTACCGACAGTGGCCAGCACCAGGTACCCCAGAGAGAGTAGACCGAAGACAATGATCAAGCGATTTGTCTCCTGCCATCCCTCTCCAGCCTCTGACAAACAGAGGCCAAAGACACCATTTTATCCCCTGGCTAATAGCCTTTTATAGACCTAACCTCTATGAAATTATCTGGCTTCTCTTTAAACTCTATTATAGTCCTAGCCTTCACAGCCTCCTCTGGCAAGGAGTTCCACAGGTTGACTACACGCTGTGTGAAGAAGAACTTTCTTTTATTAGTTTTAAACCTGCTACTCATTAATTTCATTTGGTGTCCTTTAGTTCTTCTATTTAGGGAACTAATAAATAACTTTTCTTTATCTGCCCTCTCCACACCACTCATGATTTTATAGACCTCTATCATATCCCCCCTCAGTCTCCTCTTTTCTAAACTAAAAAGTCCCAGTCGCTTTAACCTCTCCTCATATGGGACCCGTTCCAAACCCCTAATCATTTTAGTTGCCCTTTTCTGAACCCTTTCCAAGGCCAAAATATCTTTTTTGAGGTGAGGACTGCTTTTTTGAGGAGGACTGCTGAAAGAATATGTTATCTTTGCTAGATCAAAACACTATTTATCAAACCAAAGTAACATTACAGTAGAATGCGCTTCAAGTGACTTGAGGTCTTCATGACTAATACAGATGAGGTCTCAGTAATAAACAGAAAATCATGAAATGTAATCATTTTAATTCTGAGACATCTCATTTTCACTAAATAATAAAACGAATTCCAGGAATCCTCTAACACGAGATTTCCAAATGTCTTTGCATGCATGACCCCATTTTAATGAAGAATTTCCTGCTGGGACTCCAGACAGCATAGAAAGCAAAATGGCATCCTTCGCACAGCATGACCTGATGTGCACCATATGTATGAAGTCATACTGAGTATGGAGAATGGAGACTAAAAGAAATTGCCCCCTGATGATTTAGGATCATGACATGACAATTTGGGAACTACTGCTCTAGTAATTACCTTTGCAGAGCAAACAAGATATCAGTCAATGAGTGAGAAGGCTCACAAATAATAAATGACAGCCCCAAGACTGCTTCAAGTAGTAAAACTTCATTTCCAAAAAATAAGTCTTATAGGCATGCTCAGTATGCTGAATAAGTACCCTTTCATTATTAAAATTCAAAGTTACCCTGGCAAAATGTAGCATGTGCCATATAAGTGGCCATTCTGGGTCATTCAAAGGTCCATCTAGCCCAATTTTCTATCTTCTTATAGTGGCCAATACCAGATGCTTCAGAGATAATGAACAGAATTAGAAATCATCAAGAAATCCATCCCCTGTCCCCTATTCCCAGCTTAGCTAGAGATACCATCCCTGCCCATCTTGGCATTGATGGACCTATGCTCCATGAACTTATCAAGTTCTTTGATAAGTTCTTTGAACACTGTTTTACTTTTGGCCTTCATAACATCCTCTGGCAAACAGTTCCACAGCTTTACTGTTCAATGTCTGACTAAATACTTCCTTTTGTTTGTTTTAAATGTGCTGACTATAAATTTAATGACCCCGAGTTTTTGTGTGATGAAAAGGAATAAATACTTTCTTATTTACTTTTTTTCACACCATTCATGATTTTATAGACCTCTATCAATCACCCTTTACTCATCTGTTTTTGAAGATGAAAAGTCTCAGTCTTATTAACTTCTCCTCATATAGAAGCTATTCCACGCCTCTGCTCCTTTTTGTTGCCCTTTTCCATATTTTTTCCAATCCCAATGTATCTTTTTTTATATGGGGTGACCACATTTGCAGGCACTATTCATGAGGTAGGCATACCATTGATTTATATTAAGGCAATATGATATTGCCTATTCCTTTCCTAATACTTTCCAACATTGTTAGATTTTTTTTTTTTTTTTGACTGCCACTGCACATTGAGAAGATGTTTTCAGAGAACTATCTGCAGTGACTCCAATAACTCTTTCTTGAGTGGTATCAGTTAACTTAAATCACATCATTTTCTGTGTATATTTGGGATTATGTTTTCCAATATGAATTACTTTGCAATTATCAACATTGAATTTCAGCTGCCATTTTGTTGCCCAGTCACCTATTGCCAATTGCCACCAATGCACAAGAAAGTCTAAAAAATTCAAAATATTTAAAAAATGTTCACTTTGTGATTCTCTCTCAGTAAAAATTTTATATTTTAACAAGAAAGTTCAAGAAATTAAAATTTTGATTCTTAAATTTATTGAAATTTGAAGATTTGACTAAAAACACAAAAGCAAGTCACCTTTTGAGAAAAAAATGTTTCTTTTTGGAACCAATTCTAATGTCCTGTTGTGGAGACTTGTAAATTTATTTTGTTTCGTAGAAAGTATGTGTTTTTGACAATTGTATTCAATGGATTCCATCCAGCACAGCAGAAAATGTCTTGCATCAGGAAAATAGTTTTCAGAATGTAGACATTATTAGCAAGTTATATAATGTCATCATCTAGTACTGTTGATAGCTGCTACTTCTAAAGTTGCTTATTTCACGGACTTCTATATTCTTATATTTCCCAGGGTTTAATTTTTATTTTGTTCAGTGTAGACAAGAACAGCAAATGCCAAATAACGATAATACACAAATGTGAATATATCAATCTGGGCCCAATGTTTGGCTTGAATAATTTTTGGATGTATTGGGGTGAGCAAATGACTCATCCAGTATTTAGCCAGAATGAGAGAAACACACAATGGTAAAAACAAAGAAGGGCAGCATCAACTCTAAAGAAAGGCATTACAAAAACCAGCAAAGCTCATACAAGAAAATCAGAGGCTTTTCATCCCCTCAACCCTGTCTAGTGACAAACTGAAGGAGTTAAAATGACAGTCTAATCAATCAAGAGAAAAAGAAAAGTGTCTATTAAGCAAGTAAGCCTTAGTTTAAAAACCGACTGGAGTCATCTAAAGAAACAAGCTGTCAGCAATCACACAGTATAATAAAAATGATATGCAAAAATGTTGACGACAGCAACAGTTGAAACACTATTTACACAAATGGTTGCATATTAAGGCAACTTTAAAAAAAATCAGCTAAAAAATATGCACAGAAACTAATAGCGAAACATTTTTGTTCCTGAAGGCATCAGACCAGCTGTGATTCTGTACGTGATCCTTTCAAATGTGTGTTTAAATGAATATTTATATTTTTGAAGGGAATTATATTTAGCAAGAAACTGCAGATGTTGCCTTTACAGATGCAGGTTCTGTTGCAAATTAGAATTCAGCTCTAAATATGACCCGTTTCATTCTGCTACTTGTCAGTTACACAGAATATCCTGAGCTTGTGCGAAAAGCTATGTCTCTGGCATTTTTTCAGGCTCTACAGACTAAATAGAGGGCCAGAGTTTCAGAAATCAGAATCCCATGTTTGCACACAGAAAGATGCAAAGTACCAAAGGGCAAGTGTCCATGCATGAGAGATAACTCAGGCCACGTCTAGCACTTATGTTGGCAAAACTTTTGATGCTCAGGGGTGTGGAAGAATAGCGACTTAAGTTTTGCTGGTGTACCACTGCTCATGTGCACTGAGGTATATAGATAGGAGATGCTTTCCCGCCGCCATAGCTACTACTGTTCGTTGAGCTGGTTTTATTATGTTAATGGAAGAGTTCTCTCTTGTTGGCATAACACAAGCGATCTCTCACAAGCTGCACAAGCTATCTCTCAGTGGCACAGGTGTAGAGTACAACTAGATCTCTGTAAGCTTCTAAGAGTGGAGATGGCCTGAGTAAATAAATTAGTTAAATACCTATAAAGACTATTTGTCTGGCTAATGGTGACAGCTAACCTTTTCAGAAGGAAAAATAGAGATCCAACATTAAGTTCCCCCTAAGCTGTGCAGCAGCGCAGTTTCCCATTAAGCCTTGCCCAGGGAGTTCTCTCCTCAAACCATGAAGCTGCCGGGGGGAGCGGGAAAGAGCCCCTCCTTGCCAGCCCCAGCACAAGCCGCTGGAGATGGAGGAAAAAGGGCCATTCCTCCCAGCCACCCAGATAAGCTCGAGCCCACCTTAACCCCTCCTCCCCCAGCACTGAGAACACTGACTCTAAAGCCTTCATCCTCAGCACCAGCTCAAAGACCACACCCCCAGCCAAGAGTATGTACCCTCTCCTGAATCTCAACACCCAGCCAAGAACCCCTCTCCAAACTTGGAACCTCCCCTCAGCCCTGGGTGTTGAGTGACCTGAGGTCCCATTTACTTTTACGCTGATCAAGGGCTCTCATTATCCATCAGGGTATACTTTGCACTTGGCAAAACTGAATTACAGCAACTGTGCACAGAACTGGGAACTGTTAACTGAGATCCTTGACAAAAATGTCAGTATTGTCACTGTCAGGGATGTTAAAGGTTAACCAGTTTAACCCGTAAGCATGTGTCTCACTGGCATGCTTACCGACTAACCAGTTAACTGGAGCCTTCCCCCCCCCCCATGGCAGCCCAGTGGCAAAATCATGGCAGACAGTGATCCCGAAGCAGCCCTCACCCATCAAAGCTGTGGTGAGATAGGAACAGCCCCCACCCCCTGCGTCTGGTGGTCAACCAGTTAAACAAATCTCGGCATTTTTTACATCCCTAGTAACTGTTGCCCTTTACCAAGAAATAGCCGATTTTGGAGCTTTGCAATGGGTCTGTTTTCCATCGGGAGAGAAAGTGACAATGCAGCACTGCCTCTTCTATTTCAATTTGTTTGTTCAGAAGATGCACACAGGCCGCATTTACTTCCAACACAGGCACACATGCAGCCATTCACAAGCAGTTCCACTTGCAGAAACTTTAGGAAAGTTACCACCCAGAAACAGCTTTAATCTCTCCCTGTTGGTCTTTGCCCTTTTCCTTTCAGATCTTTGGCTATTCCCCTCTGCTGACTATTTTTTCCACTGTGGAAATCCCTGCGCCCAGGGCAGGCATTAATTTTTGGTGGGTTGTGACCTAGGGCAGGACAGGGTTGTTAGCTGGGACAGGAGCCTGGGATGCAGGATCTAGGAGGGCATATGGGTGCAGGAGGGGGCAGAGGGTTTGGGTTATGTGGGGTAGGGGAGCAAGAGGGAGCAGATGGTTGGGGGGAGGTAGAGTCTGGGGTGCCAGACGCAGGCTGTGGCCAGGAGACGTACCTGGATGACCATGGCCAGCAGCCTAGCACCTTTCTCAGGCAGGCTCCCTTCCTGCCAAACCATGGCAGGGGCCATGTGGGTCTGTGAATAGCTATGAACCTTAGGGGAAGGAGAGGGGTATTTTTCGTGCTGCCTATTCTTCAAACAGGCAGCTCCCATTGGCCAGAAACTTGTCAATGTGATTTTGGTCAGGGCAGAGGCAGAATGCAAAGCCTCTCCCCTCTCTCAACCCAGGCTCACAGCTGTTCAAAGACAAATGGCCCTACAGCCGCTTTTCTGACCAGCGTGTAGAGGGAGTGAGGCAGGCAGGGAGCCTGCCTTAGGTTGCCCACTGCATCTGTGGACTAGACCCAGAAGCTTGGCAGGCCGAGTCCAGCCTGCGGCCCTTATTCTGCCCAGCCCTGCCTTAGCCCAAAGTCCCTGTTACTGGGAAGGAGTTTGTGTTGCCAGAATTAAGGGTTTCCCTTCAGAAAGGCTTAGCCATTAACCCTTCTTTGGTGAAGCTGCTCTGCAACATAACAGATCCTCAGAGAGGTTTGATTATGCCTCTAAATCTGAACCCTTTGCTAATCCCCATGCAATCCAAAGAGTAACTAATTCACACAATCCTCTTAACACCCATATGATGCTGTTGCCATAGGGTAACCTCTTGTTGGACTCCCTTAGGCCAAGCCTTCCTCTTGGGTACTCCTTATTTCAATAAAGCATTAGAGACAGAAGAGGGATGAAGTAATCTTTAACTGGACCAACCTCTGTTGGTGAGAAATAGAAGCTTTTTGGGCCTACACAAAGCTCTACTTAAGTGACCTGAAAAGCTTGTGTCTCTCACCAAAGAAATTGATCCAATAAAAGATACAATCTCACACACCTTGTTTTTCTAATATCTTGGGACCAATATGGCTACCACAGTGCTGCATGCTTCAATAAATCATAACATGAAGTTTAATAACATCTTTGCCAGAACCAAAGTATTGTATGTATTTCACCTACACAAATACAAAATACAGCAGACAGAAAGGGTATGTTTACAGCTCCCCATTCTTCAAGCAGCAATTTTGGAGGTTCAAGCCACATGGCACATTGTCACCAACAGTGATAAAACACCTACAAGGTCTTGTTTAGAAATTTCAGTATGGAGTAGAGAAGACTTTGCTGAAACACCAGTACCACAGAGACCACACCTGCGCCCATTTCTATTCTGTCCTATCTTCCTTCCATCCTCATGAGGGATCTGATCCAAAGTTCATTGAGGCCAACAGGTTGTGGAGCAGAGCCAAGTTTAGCAGGGCTCTTGTCCCAATAAGGCTACGTCTACACTGCACCCTTCTTCCGCAAAAACTTATGCAAATGCAGCACGGAATAGAATATTGCCACGCTTCATCTGCATAATTAATTAGGGGCCGTTTTTGTGCAAGAGGCTTTTGCACAGAAAGGAGCTGTGTAGACGGCTCCTTTTTGCGCAAAAACCCCCTCTTGTACAAGAGCCGTTCTTCCTGAAAAAATGAGGAAGAATGGCTCTTGAGCAAGAGTGGGGTTTTGCACAAAAACAGCCCCTAATTAATTATGCAAATGAAGCGCAGCAATATTCACTCGATGCCTCATTTGCATAAGCTTTTGTGGAAGAAGGGTACCGTATAGTTGTAGCCTGTCAGCCATTTATGTACACTGTTTGATTTCAAGGAGACAACTGAAACCTGTCACTTCCATTCATGACTGAAACAGTATAAACAAAATAGATTGAAGTTATTTTGGGACAAGGAAGCATGATGACCTGTAGAATGTCACAGGCTGATTATAGAGGAAGAGAAAGAAAAGAGGAAATGAAAGAGGAAGAGGTAGAATAAGATGCATGCAAAAAGATGGATAAAGGAAACAAATTTTACAAATTTTCATTTTTTGGTAAAAACTTCAAATACTTGGGCAGGCCATTTTTTCTGATTTTTTTCTCTTTTTATTTAAAATGTGAATATATACTTAAATTCCTGGTGTAAGACAGAAGCTGTTCAGAAGTACTTCCTGTTAACTCAATAATTAAGTAGATCCTAGGCTAATAAACATGTCTGCCTTCCACATCAGAGTTTATCTGCTATCCAGGACAAAGCCTTCGGCCTCAGGCATGTTCTGCCCTAAAGCAAGCATCTACAGCATGCATCAGCAACAGATGCAGCTGCATGTGGTTACAGTGTAAATGTCATCCAAGACAAAGTTTGCACTTTCCCTTTGTCAGAAACCCATGGTTAAAACTAGAGCTGAAAGTGCTAGGTTTCTCCTGTGGAAAATGCAGAGTTTATTTTTACAAAAATTCAAATATTGAAACATTTTGGACAATCACGAAAATATTTTGATTTCAAAACTCTGTCTTAATGTTTTGTAGGAGCTGTTGTTCAGATGCCTCATGCTTCCGTTCTCCTCTGTAGAATCATCTCCCTCTTCCCATGAGGTTCTACATTTTCTTCTACTGGAGATGGGAGTCAATACATCTTTGGTGTCCCTGGCCATGGAGCATCAAATGAGCTGTAGTGCTTCTAGGAAGCTAAGCCCATAAAAAATAGTGACCACAAGCCAAACTATAATTCCCATGAGGCACTAGAGTTGCACAGGCATCAAAATACATTTGTTCTTGTTAGAAATATTTTGGTTTTTAAGCTTTCTATTTTTCAATGAAAATCTTTTGATAAAAACCTAATTTTGATGAAAACACAGAATTGACTAAAAATGTTAGTCCAGCCCTATTTAAAACCAAGAACAATCTACCATTTAAATCATGTGCAGCTGAACCCATTCTCAGCAAATGGTAGTTTTTCTAATGTATGCCATGCCTCGGAGTTTGTTTATCTAGTAACACATGTATTATGACAAACAGAAACTAACCTCAAGTTGTTATTGTTATTATTGTTGATGTTGTTATTATTAGAGGGGGAGAGAAGAGTATCGTGAAAAAGTCAGAACATGTCACAATCACAATAATATTACATGAAAATATTAACAAAATGTTCAATATTTATTTAACAATCTTTTGCTTTGGGATATAGATATTGCAACATGGTAAATATTAATGTATACTCTGACATGTTTGATAGTGTTCATGGGAGACTTACTACAACAGACACCAACTAAAAGCTAAAGTTTGGCAATAGAAGAAAAAAATAAAATATTCAAAGTGAATGCAAATCGGCTTTTGATATTCAAACGGGGGCATCTCCAGCAAATGAAACTCGATGAAAATGACAAGAAGACTTATTAAGGCATAGCTTCTCATCATTTCAAAGAACAGCACAATTTACATATTTATTCTCTGTACTGTCTGACAATTTTAGTTTCAAACACTTCACCTTTTTCAGGCAACAACCCATTTTACCAATAAAAAGCCAAGCATTACAAAGCTGATTTCTCTTGAAGTAATTAAGTTTCTGCTGTGAAGTTAGAGTTCATATTAGAGCCAAGTTCTGACCTGTAAATCCAGAAAAAAAAAATTGACTGGAATCTGATCCTGAGTGTCTCATTGTTTCGGGCTATTTTTTTTTTCACTCAGTTGAAGAAAAAGGGGCATTTTTAAATTGCCCATAAGGAAGGATTACAATAGACATTGCAATATTTTCGAATGAGGATGTTGGCTACATTTCACTCTACATTTCATTCTTTAGCAGACTAATATTTACTTTCAAAACATCTTTTTATTGTTACAGAAGAGTATGAGGGAAATCAGATGCATACAAATGTTATTATTGTATCATTAAAAGAAACAATGTAAAATGAAGTCTCTAGATCCTGTTTCTTCCCAAATTATTAAGTTAGCTACAACTAACATTTGAATTTGAATTATGCCCAAAAGAGTGAATCAAAAGATACCTGTGAGTAGTGAAGTGTTAAAAAAACAACACATTGTGCAGGACTTTAGCTCACTTCTAATTAAGGATGTAAAATCGCCGTTAATCAGATAACCGGTTTAAGGATACGCTTGCCTGGCATTTAACTGGTTAACTGACTAAAGCAGGATCCCAGGCTGGGGAATGCTCCAGCCTGACTGGAGCAGCCCCCAGTCCATGGGGCTCCTGCCCCCTAGTTTCCTCCCATTACCAGTTAATTGGAACCAATCAGCATGACCTGTTTAGGGTGATGCTTACCAGTTTACCAAGTAACTGGTTAACCTATCACATCCCTCTTTCCAATTATTTTAAACAGTCACAGTCTGCATAGCTAAAACAACTTTTCAATTTACACCAATGTCTAAATCTTAAACAGAAAAAAAAATTAAATGATTTCAAACATATGGAGATATACCTAACTCATAGAACTGGAAGGCACCTTGACAGACCATTGAGTTGAGTCCCCTACCCTCACAGCAGGACCAACTACCATCCCCCACACATTTGCCCCAGATCCCTAAATGGCCCCCTCAAGGATTGAGCTCACAACCCTGGGTTTAGCCCTGCTCATCCTCCAGTTCACCCCCCCCCCACCCCAGTTCTCAGCTTCCATGAACAGATTTCAAAAATGAAAATATCAGAATAGAAATCACAGCCTGTGATGTAGCTGACAAAATCCAGAAAGCACAATCTAGTGTTTAATTTGTGCCAGGGCTTGCCAGGACTGGGCCCCAGAGTCTCTGGGTTAGTCGCATCAGTTATGAATGTAAAAAAATTGTTTGACTCCAGCACCTAATCACTTGAGCCCCGGCATCGCTTTTATTACAAATTAAGCACCGGCACAACTTTGCTGGTTCAGACAGAGGCTGAGGCTCAATAAAGGTAATTTGGCAAAGGCAGCATGGTATGAGAATGTGAAACCCCAAGCAAACGATTCAATAAATGGATTGCATCCAAAAGCACGCGTACCTTATTGCCACCTTGGGCAGACAAAGATGGTGTATGTTTGCATAACAACTCAACCCCAGTTGATGAGTAAGAGAAAGAAAAAGAAGAGATAAGTAGCTTTCTACAATTTTACACTGATTTTCTTATTCACAGTCACCACTCAGCGAATGAAAAAATAGAGTTTATGACATTCAGATTCCTAGCTAAACTATGACTGTCCTTTAGACATGGACAATCATCTGGCATATTCTACAACACCAAATCTGTTTTGCAAAGTGTTAACATGAACTGACTTCTAAGCAAATTCTACATCAGATTGGACATTAAAAAAACTTATGTCCAATGCCAATCATGTGGGATGTGCCATTAAAATGCCCATACTTCTCTGAATGACCCATACTCAATGTGACAGCAAAAACATAGCTAACAGCATCACTCAAAAAGATGACAATAAATGTTAGAAATATTTAAACAAACAGAAAGTGGGTAGCAGTTAAGTGTTGCTTAGCAATATGGCTCAAGCATATCACAGAAGGAACATCTGTGCCAACTAAGTGAAGAGATGCATTATAACTCTTACCTTATTGTTATTTAAGTGTTATGAAATTATTCATACATGATGAGGCACATCTATAGACAAAGTAAATATATGATCAAGAGGTAGAGAGAGGGCTACAGAGAGCCATACTTAGGGCAAAAAGAGGTCGGTCTTATGACGATTCAAAATAAACCAGCTAGCCTTCCATTCAGTAGGCGGGTATGAGAATAAGAGTGGGAGAGGTCTCCACAATCCAATCAGCAACCTGGAGAAGGACCAGGAAGCATTACTATGAGCAATCAACTCCTCCACAAAACACACTCATCAGGAAAACAAAGCAACATATTAAACCTCATGCAAACCAGATGGTCCAAGGAGATAGTTTCTTGAAGATTTTGAAATAACTGATACTTGCTTTCATGGGACACTTTCAGTTAAAACCGATCAAACAATAAAGGTTGCTTAAAAACCATGAGACATCGCTTCCAAAATAACACCAAAAGTCAGCGACATTTAGCTTCTTTACAACAAGCGCCATGTTGACATTATTAGGAAAATAAGCAGTTATTGTCCATTAACTATTACACTGATAACTTGGAAAGATTATTTGGGTGCATAACTTACTTTCTCTTTGTTCCCTTACACAAAAAAAGCTGGGGGATAGAATTTGGCTATTATTACATGGACAAAAGAAAACTGACCACTTCTTCACAGACCAATGGAACAAACACCACTAACAAATGTCCAATATTTTCTAACTGATGAGGGGTATGGATGGCTTAATAACTTATGCTACACACTTGTGCACATGAATAAACTTTGCTGACCAGTAGCAGCTAAACACAGGACCTCAGACCAGTATTCAATGGGCAGATATGAACATCACAAAAACAATCCAACCAAACACCATACGATTAATGAGAAGTCCGGTAGTATCTTAGATACTAACAAAAATACATATATAGTATTATGAACTTTCATGGACAAAACCCTCTTTCTTACTTGATCATCTGAAAAAGTGGGTTTTGCCCACAAAAGCTCATGATACTATCTATATATATTTTTTATACTCTCTAAGGTGCCACAGGACTACTCATTTTTAAAGTTACAGACTAATACGGCTAGCCCTCTGAGATTTTTTAACCATGTAATTAGCACCTCTGTGTGTTCAAAATAGAAGGAACAAGGACTTAAAGGGACATATGGACCAAACTCTTCTCACTCTGCTGAACGTTAACTAAGGATGTTAAGAGGTGGGTAATTGGGTAATCATGTAGTTAATACAATTTATGCAGGCACTCAGGAATTGGGACCCACCATGAACAGGGGCTGCTGCCAGAGCAGCCTCTCCTACCCCACCCCAGAATGCTCTGATAGAGGTAGCAGCACAGGAGGTAGGGCAAGCATCACTTCGGAGATGGTGCTGGGGCGAACTGGCTTTTAAACAGGCTCTCCCCAGTAGCGGCTCCTGCTCCCCCTCTCATATAGAAGCAGCAAGGCAGAGGGAATGCAGGTAGTTGACTTGACTACCCAATAGCCTAGGCTTATCAGGTAATCAACTAATCGACTACCTTTTACATCCCTAACGTGCACTACTGCTGCCCTTTTCTGTGAATAAAGTGACCTAGGTCCCTGGTCTGTTGGTTCACCTCCCTTTTGAAGAACTTCTTTTAAGAGGAAAAAAAGGATTTGACATGGGACTACATTTTAATATTGTCTGGAAATTGTAATTAGGACAATACATAACTGCCAACCCACTAAGTAGTATTTTCCTCATGGAACAAGTTGCTCTGATTACACAGAATCTGTTCTGACTAAGAAGTAAATCCTGGCATACTCAAAAATATGGAATGAATATTTTTGTATTAGCTGCACTCCAGCCATCTATTCCACAATCTAAGACGGGGTGGGAAACCTCAAGCCCAGGAATTGGATGTGGCCTCCAGCTTGCCAGTAGTTGGCCCCCCCAGCTCATGTTCCCCCCTTAGCATTGGGGAGCCCCCACTGGTCCTCTAGCCCCCACCCAAACCTCCTCCAGGCGGTGGAAAACACAAAATCTACTAGGCTGGGCCTCCCTAGGCTCTGGTGTATAAAGGGAAGGTGGGGAGTGTCTTTGTCCTTCTCAGTCAGCGAAGGTTTGGTTTCCATTTGTTGCTTCTCACTCGTGTGTGGCCCCTAACTGATTTTTCTGTGGGTGGGAGGCCTCTGACACAAAACTTTCCCCACCACTGTTCTAAGAGCTTGTACGCCTTGTACTAAATGCCACCAGTGCTGGGATTTTCAAGTTATAAAACAATGATCTTAGGGGAAAACATTATTATTACTTCTACTGATCCCAATTTCTGGGAGTAGCTAATGGTAGAGGGTTTGATTTGTAAAACCCTCCACAATTTGGCCCTTTTCTAACTTACATATTATACCTCTCTTTGGGTATGTCTACACTACCCTCCTATTTCGAAATAGGAGGGTAATGTAGGCATACCACAATTGCAAATGAAGCCCGGGATTTGAATTTCCCGGGCTTCATTTGCATAAGCGGGGCGCCGCCATTTTTAAATCCCCGCTGGTTCGAACCCCGTGCCACGCGGCTACACGTGGCACGAACTAGGTAGTTTAAACTAGGCTTCCTAGTTTGAACTACCGTTACTTCCTAGTTTAAACTACCTAGTTCGTGCCGCGTGTAGCCGCGTGGCACGGGGTTCGAACCAGCGGGGATTTAAAAATGGCGGCGCCCCGCTTATGCAAATGAAGCCCGGGAAATTCAAATCCCGGGCTTCATTTGCAATTGCGGTATGCCTACATTACCCCGCTAGTTCGAACTAGCGGGGTAGTGTAGACATACCTTTTGTGATTACATGGCAGACAGACTTTATAAGTACCTTCAGAGAGATTGCTATCTGCTCTGGTCAGAGCAACATTGTAAAATATGAACTATATTGTTGCATCTTTTATTTGTAATGCACTTACATTCATTTTACTTTTCAATTTGACCAAATTTACTGCATTACTCTGCCTGATATTTAATTATCTGAAAGCTGGCCAAATGGAGATGATTCCTATATGCCCTGCAACTGTAAGCCTTAGCTAGGGCAAGGTTTTTTATATGATTCTTCATTTCATGCACGTGTTTTCAGTTATTGTATCTTGCTAGGGAAAAAACAGTGAGATATATAATGAACTACGTTCTCCTATTTTCAGGCTATTTCACCGACATCAATCATTTAAGAATTACTGTACTGTGAATAACAAACTCATCATATAGTCTCAAGACTACATCCTCCATGGATACTGCATTTTTACTGAAAAAAATACATCCATAAAAATGTTTCAGGATAAACAAAAATTTACATTTGGGAAAAAAGTAACATATGGCCAATTCAATTCCCCCAAATGGGCCACATAGTATCGTGAAATATTCACCATTTTGTATTTACAATTTTACAAATTATCATCAGAGTCTTAAGAGACTAATCCTGACCAAAAAGAATGAAAAGGGGATTATCTGGACAGAGATTCTGAGTTCCTGGAATACCATAGGTACTGAATAAACTTTGCCTGAATAAACAGTTCAACGTTACTCTTTATTGTTCTCCATATATTTTTACTTTAGTTGATTCAGTACTTCACAAGGACACAGCAAAGCTTGCAGTCTTGTCTTTGCTGTTATGTGCACAACCCTTAAGAGACATTCAAAACCTTTTTCTATACTGACACAGCCAATGAATCCATCGACAGCCAAGATGCACTGTAGGGTTTGGTGATCTTGTGTGAGGACAGAGGACAATGAGGCTAGGGTACCAGTCATAAAACATTTTCATCTAGTTAGTCTAGTCTTGGGTCTAAAAGCTTATTATATTTGAGTTCAAAAGCAGTTCACAGGTTCAATGAATATAGTTGAAAATCCCATACTCTAATGCTTCCTGGTTCCTAAAGGCAGTTGATACAATTTGGGACCGGTAGCTAACTTTCTGGTTCCTATACAGGACTAGAAATGGGTACTGAATGCTGTTATGGCTCCTCTCTTAAATTCCTTGATGGCTTAGGGAACTCCCCAGAGAAGTTACACTGCAGAAGAAAAGGAAGCATCAGAATCTTTTAACCTAGTCATCAGGCTCTTCTTGGGCAAAAAGAGGAGAAGCCTTTTTCATACTGATTTGGAAGAATATCTCCTGGGTTTAAGTCCACATCTTGCAAAATGTTAAGAAATAATTGTGTTAAAGCTTTAAGAGAGACTTATACGGGCTTTGCAGAGACTAGCTGAATGATAATCATATCATACCAAAATGATTAACTGCTTTGGGAGGTCCCACACTTCTTGACTGGTATAGAGTATCAGGGAGAGAGAGGGTTTTTCCTCAATTTTTAATTTTCTTTCTTCAAAAACTTGTACCACAACCCAGATTCCCTTCTGGCAAGATTTTGGTGCTCACATCATTGCTGAGAGTTTCAAAAGAGAGTTACAATATGTTTTCATTACTCCTGTTACAGTTAATATCTAGTATCTGTACAACATTTTATGTTACAGCATCTCAGAGCATTTTACACATATTAATTGAGCCTTAGAACCCCACTGCAAGAGGAGCAAATATATTTGCTCATTTCCTATTGCTCATTACAGATGGGGAAAATGAAGCAAAAAGGTTGAGTCCCTGGCTTAGAGACACAAGGGAAATGTGACCATGCTTGTAACAGAATCCCGTTATCCTGATGTCTAGTCCAATGTATGTATTCATCCTATGAAAATCATCACTGGATTTAAACCATCTGCTATTAATTCATCAAGCATCCCTTGTTCTGTTGTGTGTCACCGTTAGAGGAACAATCTATTTTTACTATATCCCTCCTAGTCTTAAACACCTAGCATAAATCTCCATTACACTTTTCCTTTGAAGGCTGACTCATCATAGTTTGTGCGACTTTCACCTCATATCTAAATTTCTTCTTGTAGCTATTGTATTGCCCTTCATGGATCTTTTCAATTTTAGCTATATTTTAAGCAAACAAAACAGAAAACAAATGAGGGAACCCTGTTCTCACAATCTGTTCTGTAATATCTTCTACTCCTTTATTAATGGACCCCCACATGCTTTTTGCTCTTTTAATTGCCACTGCATATTATCAATTATGTTATCCATTGTATTTCCTAAATCTTTTCCTCAGAGGATCCTGTAAACCAAGCAACCATCAGTGAATAGGATGAATTTACATTATTTTATGGATTAGTTTGTGCCACACACACAGTTTCTCTTGTGTTCCATCTTCGGTGCTCTCAGCCTTCTCAGTTACTGCACAGATTAGTGACGAGATAGGTGCAATTTAGAAAAGTTACCTAGGAAGTTACCTTCACTGTTGCATTTACTTGAGCAACAAAGGTGTGTGTGTGTTGTTTTGGGGGGCAGATATATTGAGGTATTTTTCTTACAGGTTATTTGAAAATACTGAGGGATGGCATTGTTGCATTAGTGTCATTTTCCTACACAGCATCTTTGTGGGTTCTGGAGTTAAGAACATTCAGATTCCTTATTATATGAGGTTTCAAAGAGTACACTGCACATGGCACAGAAGCACATCTCCTTCTCTGTCTACCGAAAAATGCGGGGGTGGGAAGACAGCAAGTAGTACAAGGGGCTGCTGCAATCACCTGGGGAAAATTGCAAGACAAGTATTGGGAGCAATGAGAAAAGATGCACGGGCTGCCACAGATAAGCTGCCTATTACAAAGGCTACAGGGAGTCAGAAGACAAGATTAAACAGCCATTTGGGAAGCCCTATTTAACGTATCATTCACAGTTATCAACAGATTGGGGAGGTAGAAGAATAGGAGGAGAAAGAGAAATGGGTAGCTGAAAGGATGGAACTGTGGATTTGGGGGGAACTGTGGATATAACAATGGGCTCTCATTACTTTGCTGCATTCCAAAATATTCCATACTCTCTCTTCAACTTTTGGAGCAATCCACACCCTTAATTCCCCGTCAACGCCGAACACTTGTGCCTTTAGCATCTCTCCACATAATGATCTGCTGAACTTAGACCTTCCCCTTCCAGCAGTCTTGGGACTCCCTTCATACTCCACTCTTGCATAGGGAGGTAGAAAAGCTCATCAGCAGACACTCTGGCAACTACAGCTGAATCCTAGTCCCACTGAAGTCAAGGGAAATTTTGCTCTCACCACCATCATGCCATATAATGTAGAATTTAAAAGCCAAAAAAGAGTGTTCCCACTGAGAAATATTTTCTGTGCCTGTAACACAGAAACACATCAAAGAAACCTTATAAAATGTACAAAAGCAGGAGATTTTGCCGGCTTAGTCTGAAACATAAAAATTTCATAAACAAGAGATCATAGCATCTTCCTCTCATTTCTCACTATACAGACTCTGTGAATATCATATAAAAAAAACTTCATATTCCTTTCTACTCAAAGACACACCTACGCAAATAGCCCGGTTAGGACTAACCACAAGTACTTTTCCAAAGAGGGTGTGTGTAATCTATGTATTTTAGAAATATGCAGCTGTCTGTCTGTGCATCTGTGAGTCTGTTTATTCAAGAATTGCTCCTAAATGATAAGAGCTAGGACCCTCAAATGGTATGCAGCTTCCTTTTATCCCAGGGTGGCGGTGGGGCCATGTACCCAGGCTGATGGCTTTTCCCTGGGTTGGCCCAGAGTCGGGGGCAATGGGGGAGCGGTTATTCCCAGCCACCAAGTTCACCCCAGGGCTGGCCTGCAGATATCCTCTCTCTCTCTCCACTCATGGCTGGGCCTGGGGAACACCGACAGGAAGCTTGCATGGCCCCATTCCCAAGGAGCACCTGCAGGAGGCCTGCATAGCTCCTCTCCCTGCCCATCAGTCAGCCCCAGGGAGCACTAGCGGGCACACTCTGTGGGCTCCCAGCTGTTCCCAAGCTGGCCCTGGGGTGAAGCTGGAAGCCAGGGTATGCGCCTCCCCCAACTCTGCACCAACTGGGGAGAAGCCAGCAACCCGGGTGCACAGCCCCACCCCCGCCCTCAGCTGGACCTGGGCACGTCATGTAAATCTTTTAGTGTGAAATAACAGGAGAATTGCTATAAATTCTGATCAGTGATAAAAGGTGTAAAATAGAAAAAGCCAGGATAGCACCAGCACCCTCTGTGTAATTTGAAACTGGATTACAGAGAACTTTCCCACACTAGCAAGGGAAAGGGCTACATGCCCTTATAGAACATTTCCCCTTTTAAGAGGGTATGGGGATGGGCACGGACAAATAATAAAAGAGTCACAGACAGCCTATTTCCCAGGCGTAAACTGAAATGGTAAAGGATGTTCTAGAAAAAATATATTCTCTAGCACTTCTGCCTACAGCTAAAAATCCAACCCTGAAAAATTAAATTTTACCAGCTAAAGAAAGATGATAAATGTAATTTATACACATTATTTATGACAGCTCTTTTCTGGCTGTGCCAGTCACATGACATAATTCTTATGATGCACGTTTAGGGTTTTGCAACTCACACGATTGGAAACTTTACAAAGAAAAACCTAAATATTGAAAATACTGGCACTGCAAGAGAATGGATTAAAGAAAGCAAATGCTCACTCTGCTACGTAAAATACTGGATATGATATTTCACTGAAATCACTGTTAAATTTGTTATAACTTTGAAGTTGGATCGCTAAGGATAGCTGCTCAGAAGTGACACACTGCAATGACAGAAAGCAAAGGTAGGCATTCCCCTTCCAGTTCCTTAGAGAGTCAATTTAAATGCCATCCCATTGACCACTGGAGCCAAGTACTTGAATTCTTCTGCCAAAAAGAGCTTCTCTAGTTGGCCAGCTTTCGCAGGAAAAAACTACCCGCTAGTTGTAATCAGCAACTTGGCAAATCTTAAGGAGTAAAATTAAATAAAAACAAAATATTGATTAAATAAATAGCCATAAATAGCATGGAACCGTTACTTAGAACCTGGGAATCTACTTTTGTCTAAGCTCTTTATGGCATCTAACAAAGTTGCTCTGGAGAATGCCTGGCAGCCCTAGACAAAGGAATATGTATAAAATGTAGCATGTTTTGTCTTCTTGGAAGGGCAAATATAAGCTGTACTAAATTGCAGTTCATTAGAATTTTGCTTTTGATGGTGATTCATTTAAGAAGAAGTTTTAAATGCCTTAAGTATGCATCAGATAAAAGGAACGAGTAGTCAGGTGGATGGATGGATGGATGGATGGATGGATGGATAATCACCAGCTTTCATGGGCAAAACCCACTTTCTCAGATGAGCCAATAAAAGGAGGCAGATAAGAGCAAATTGCATTATATTTGAAGAATGTTTGTGAACAGACCAGCAGAAATGAAGAATTCAAGTAAACAGTATTCCAAATTCAAACACAAGGATTTTAGGGTGTGGGGGAGACATGTTTGTTGGTTGGTTGGTTGTGGGGGAGGAATGATTGTGTGTGAGGTTTTTTAGTAGGTGTAGTTGGTTTATTTATCTCTACAAACTGATTTCAACATTGTCAATCCTCATGATATTATCTCAAACCTTGCAATATTAGGTGTTCTTCACTAAGCCCCAGCCCCTAGAATCATAGAAAATATTTTTTTTATTTGGGATTTGATTTGGTTTTGTTAAGGAAGTAACTTCCTAGACCTCATGACTATGGAGAAAAGCTTGAAAACTTAAAACCATACACATCTAAAAAAACCAGAAGGGAAATAAAAAAATTCTCATTTATTGTTTAATCTCATATTTAATCAAACATACATTTCTGGGGGTTATGAGGTTTTACAGTAGGAGGGAGAAAGAAAGGGACTGATTCGTAATTCTTTTTGAGTGCTTGGGGTTGACAGTACTGGGATTTCATACAGTTTATCTCTTTTGTTAGATTATATTTGAAATTCTAGCTGTTTTGATTAAGCGTGATTAATCACACAAGTCATGTGGATTGCTCCTGTTCCCTGATTAGAGAAAAGTATAATTCTTCTACCAACAAACCACTGAGGTTGTAAATCTCTCAAGCAGCTGAAGTCAAAGTGTGTTAAGGAATTTTAGAAATACTTAAATATTTTCCTTCCGCAAAGGCCTTGGAGAAAACAACATTTTTAAATGAATTTGTTGATCGTATGATTTATTGGTATGACAAAAATTAGTGTAATTCCTTCTTGTGAATCCATCCAGACACAGTTGTGGAGAATGGGTCAGATCCTTGTTTAACTGTGTCTTGTGCCACGGCTTTAGTAAAGGATTTTTTGGTGATTATTCCTGGCCTGTTTCAAGCAGAGACCCATCTCACATTTAGTACGCCACTTCTTGCACAAATAGGTGAGTCATTGAGCTTAATGTTCACTACCCAATAGCATGTGTGCAAGTAAAATTCAATTGTTTTAATTTTCACAGAAAGGGACCACAAAGGGATGCAAGCTAGTCTAAAAAAATAAAACACTGAAATTTGAACAAATACTCCCAGGAAACGTTGTTAAAACATTTGTGCAACTCTGGCCTCAAACAATGGGCGGGAAATCTGACAAATGAAACATGTTTCTCTTATGTGGCACAAATCAATAGAACATGCAAAATATAATAAGGAGCGGAAGGCAACAATATAATTACATATATTACAGATACAAGGCCTCACATAGGGCAAAACCTGAGACAATAAAGCAAAAATAAGACTATCGTCAACACACATGGATTTTTGGGTGTGTATGTTTCTAAATAACTATTATAACAGCAAATAGTCAAAATTAATGTAACAACGTAACTTCCATGACCAAACTTAGATAACATAAATAATATAAATGTAACTCGCCTGTTCAGCAAATGAGAAATAATAAGATTATGTATACAAGAGAAGTTAGAGCAACTAAGAGATCAAAAGATGACTTTAAAGAGCAAATAAAGGAATATTTTTGCAAGCCAATGAACATCCTTTCCCCACTGCAAAAAATTTTAAACAAAATTACGACCACCTCTGAACTCATCTACCTAAATCACTGAGAGATTATTAAAAGCAATGCACTATACAGGAAGCATCAGGCCATAGGATCAAGCTCCAAATATAATTAAAAACAAAACCAAGGTATTGGCCATCAAAAAATACAAACGTGTACATGCTATCCTAATTCAATTTCTTTGGGTAGGTTTTTAAACCATAGGAGGGAGGGTAACATTTGTCCTGTATCTTCTTTAAGTTTCGGGTAAGGGTGTAATTATGCTCACACATGCTAACACACATGAATCTGCATTGTATAAAAAGCAAAAATCTATGTTAATTTAATGATAAACAAGGAATTATTTTTATAGGTTCCATGCATTTCAAACTCTCCTATGCTCACTGGGAACAAGCCCTGACTCCACCTGAGAATGGATTCTCTCCCATCAGCTCTGAATTTACACTTTCCCAACACAAAACATAAGAGGTCCCATTTTCAGCCAAAGCAATCACTGCACAAGAGATAATCAACTAGTTTTACCTATGACTTTATAGTCTTCACTCTGAAATCACCTGCATTCACTCTATCAGTGCCTCACTTTGACTATGATTGCTCATCTTGCAGGTGGACCAGGGAGAAAGAGCTTTAGATGCCTCACTTGTGTTTTGTATGTGCTTTATGAATACATGCTTTGGGTGGGCACATTATAAATAAATTTATATATACCACGCTTCATTTGCACGTTTGATTTTCCTAATTTACATCTCTCTTTCGACAGAGGGATGTAGTTTAGACCTATCCTATGTCAGGGAGCAGGGCTCCAGGACTTTCAGTAGGCAATAGCAAAAACCCTGTCATAGTCTCCTAATGATTTTTAGATCCATAGGACAATGACTTTGTTCACATTAAAAATCCATCTGTTCTTTCATTAACTACTCCCCTAATGTATTTAAACCTTCATGAAGAGCATGTAATGTATGTCACTTCAGGCACAATATTAATCGTATTTTCAATTTCAGTATCAAAAGCTTCCCTCCTCCCTCCAATCTAAAAGAATAGCCCAACTCTAAATCACCAACAAAGAAGTTGAAAAATAGCAGCTTTGTCACCATCTGCATAGTACTCACAGAGGACTAGATATATTCTGAATACAAGTTTCCTTTTCAATTCTTTTCTGTTATTTCTCCCTGTTCTCATATGGTTCTATTTTGACATTGGTAGATGGAGTGCTCTGTTTTGTACTTCAAAACAACAAACGTATAAACAAAAATCTGTATTGTTCTATTCTCTTATACAGCTAGACCAATCACTGCTGCAACCTGAGAGGTTGCTCTTTATTTCAGCCAATCATTAAACTGATATTTAGTTCTCCTTGCAGTGGCAAGTGAAGCCCGTAAATCACCATAGTTCATCATGTCATTGGCAATGAGGAATGGGTCACAGGGATTTTCAGAAAAAGTATCACATACGCCGCAAAACCTTATGTCAGTTGTATGATAAACATGTACTTTTTATTCAATCAAGAAGTTTCTTCCTCCTTTCTCTTCCCTGCTGCTAGTAGGCAGCAACTTAACATTAAATACGTCACTGCAGCAGAAAGTAAAAAAAGGTTAGGAGTTAAAACTAACAACATTCATTCACTTTCACAGAAACAAAAGTGAACTATTTCTAGATCCCCTCAAACTTACCTCAAAGATTGGGGGTATACAAGAAGTGGAGAGGATACAACTTCAGGATACAGCCTACCTTTTCAAAACACATACAAGAAAAAATCAATATGCAGTGAGAAACGTACTTTTTACAAGATTGCATAGGCAAAATAGATGTTTTAGTAAGTGTGTACTATATGTTTGCTTTTCTCTGGACTTATGTGTTGCTTATGATTTTTACTGTGAATATTACAGGCTGATTTCATGTCTGGGAGGAATAAGAAAATTACCGTTTTGTGGACCTGGTATAATAATTTCATAATTCTTAGGAAAAGATTTTGAATTTTTAAATGTCTTTATCACATCCTACTGAAGATGCATGCACTTGCTTCGGGGAAGGGGGGACAAGTTTGAGAGTGCAGATTTCTATAGGAAGAAATCAATAAATTGGTCCTTTTTGTATCTATCCTTTATAATCTTCTCAGATCCCTCAGTGTCGCATCATTTCCAGATAACATGAACACAGAAGGCCATGCTTATGTAACCTTTCTCCCAGGTGGTATCATCAGCAAGAAGGAGTGCATTCAATATCTAGGGATTGTTCTTAACATTGGAAAATAAAATTAGATCAACCCTCTATCCAGAAGTCTGGGAAAACTAATGGGCACCTCTAATCAGCAATACATCCTTTCTGGTAAGCACTGAGACTATACAGAGAAAACATTCTATTAAGGAAGAGAGAACACAGCATTAGTTTGGAAAAACACAGCAACAACTATTCAAAAGTAGCAAACAACAGACACTGATCCTACAGTATCTTGGGCAGCAGCCTCAGTTTCCCACCTTGTGGTGTGAAAGTCCAATGGACAAAAGTCCCTTGAACATCGCACTTGCAGTTTGTTGTTTGTGGTAAGTGAAGTCCCTGAGGCCAGGCGTGCATTTAGGTAAGCTCATCAGCCGTGAGGCAGGAGGCAACATGAATGATGTCGCCACTGCTCTTTTGCTGTGTCCTTTCATCTACTCCCACAGTCCCACAACCACCTAGTCCATTTCTTAGTTATCACAGCTCTTATAATTTCACTGAGTAGCATGTAAGCTCATTGCCAGTGCTATTTCCGGTGACAGCTTTTGCCAGTACAGTATGCTTCTTCACACAACGTTTAGGGCTCACCCCTAAAAAAGCCTAACACGGATTTCAAACTGTAATGACTCCTGAGAAGAGAAAAGAGCTCTTAGCTAAGGGCTTGTCTTCACTGCTGCAGAGATCAATGCTGTGGTGGGTCAGGGTTCTGATGTTTAATTTAGCAGGTTGAATGCTGAGAGCTCTTTGCAGTTGTGAGGCACAAGGGAAGTCAGCAGGACTCCTTTCTCCTGGCAATCTCCTGCTGTGGGGCTGCCCCAGAAAAATGATCTAAGGTACTTCGACTCCAGCTCCACAACTGTCATAACTGGAATTGTGTGTCTTATATCGATTTTTTCCATCAGTGTACAGCTGGCCTGAGGTTATTAAAGTCTTTCTTAAGACATTTAGAAGGGAATGGTTAAATAGTACCTAGAATTCTTAAAGAATCCTCACCACCAGATGGAAACACCTGTCCCGTCCCCCCCGCCCCTCTTTTCACTTTTATTTAGATTTCACTCATTACCCTACATTCAGTGACTGAGGTACAGTTATAGTTATCTCTCAAACAGGGAATATTAAGTAAAGTTCTGCTGTCCTTTCATCATACAGTAAGAATAACAATTCAAGAATTAAATGAATTTTAACACCACACAGCCAAAGTAAGGAAAGTAGATGTGTTTATGCAAATACAATCCTGCTTATGAAGTCTTTTCCTTCATTTCATCACTAGATGGACAGGAAAGCTCATTCAAATCACTGTATTCCACTAACATTCACGATGATAGCAGTGTTGTCTTCAAGTCGTCATTGTCAAGTCCAAGTCGAGTCTCAAGTCATTACAGTTCAAGTCTCAAGTCAAGACTCGAGTCCCTAAAGTCACTTTCAAGTCAAGTCCCAAGTCGAGTCTCAAGTCTTAATTTAAAAAATGTCAAGTCACTTTTGTACAAGCCATTAATATCGGCATTTTCAGACAATTTTTTCACCAACTCGATTTCACAAAATTAGCAAGTCTCAAGTCGAGTCTCAAGTCACAAACAATGGACCTGAGTCAAGTCTCAAGTCAAGTCACCTAGGCGACTTAAGTTGGACTCGAGTTCAAATCGTGGGACTCGAGTCAACAACTCTAGATGATAGACCAGTGAATCTGATTTGTTGTTGTCATTGAGGTGCGTGCATCCATGTGTGTGTGTGTATATTCAGAAGTAATGCCTTCAAATTACAGTAGGGCTTAGAACTTAAGCTCTGTGTTATCACAACTGTGCCGCTGACTCATTCTGTGACTTTGGGCATCTTAACCTTTCTGTGCTCTCATTTCCCCCACTCATATTTTGTCTGTCCTGTGTATACAGGATACCCTTTGAGACAAGAACAGCCTTTTGCTACATGTTATATTATTTATGACAACGTGTCTGAAAGGTAAAAAGGGAACTAGTGAATTTCTGGCATTATTAAATGAAATGCTAAAACATGTACTTCAATAGTTTCTCATGCTACTGTAATTTTGATGGGATTCTATTTTTGTATACACATAACTGAGGAAAAGGGAAATAAGAATTCCAAATATTTCCTTTCTTCATTTTAAACAAAATAATAATTCACTGTTTGGAAACCACATTTGGAAAAAGCAAACAACTTTGGAGTTTAAAGCACAAACCAAAAATAACTATTCAGAGGTGAATATTTTGCAGTTAACATTTCAGTATTTCATTGCATGAAACACAGTGATTATTGTTTTACTTAATACAAAAAAGAAATACAAAATTCAAACACAAAATCAATATGCCAAGAGTTCCTCAGAAATATTCTCTGCCCTCTGTTTACTACAAGTAAAGCGAAAGTGATCTGCTTTTCCCAGAGGCAGCGCTTCCTCCAGCAAGAAAATGCTGTTACTAGCAAGTCTAACTGGCAGACTGCACAAGGAAAGTAGCTATTTGGAGCCCCTAAAGTAGTAACATTCCATTAGAACCCTTTACATCAGCAGTAGCACAGATCCCTTGCCTACCATACATTATAATGACTGATTTAATAATGCTACCTATCAGGCACTCTCTATTTCAAAACAGCCTTATTGCATTACCATGACTATAAAGTCCTTACAATTTTCCTGGCTTGAAGCTCAGCAGCTGTTCAGCATACACATATTACATTGGTAACTTATTGGATGGAGTTACCCTCAGAGTATTCACAAGCTGAAGCACATCAGTATCATGAATGGAGATTCAGGTGGATTTTCAGATAAAAAGCATATGAGTTTTATCTCAGGGACACCTGCATTCTAAACAGATTCCACATTAGAGTCTTTTTATCCTTCTCAACTCCATTCTCAGAATATTCTTATTCATAGTCTTGTTATTAGCAGTCTTTTTTTTTAATCAAAGATGAGAGAATTGGTTAAACCAGAACAAATTGCTAATGGAAGTTTATTTTAAAAAAAAGATGGCCTCTTCCCTTCAATTTTAAAAACTGTAATATTTTTGGGTTTTGGAATCTTTCTTTAATCTAGTCTCCTGTTGCCGTTGGTTGACACAAGCTGCCCCTCAAACCATAATAAAACTTCCTATTAAAATATTCCACAGATGCTGCTTTTACCCAGAGAGAATTATATGGGCAGAGGTCAGCTACAAATGCACAAAAGAGCCACAGAACCATCATATAATTTCATTGTAGTGCAAGGGGGAATGAAGGAGAAGGAGAAATAAAACTAGGCTGTAAGAAACTAAGTGTTCATGGTGAAAGCAACTATTAAAGTGAACTTTAAGCAAATTGCTTATGTGGTTAAAAAGCCATCATCTTTCCCCAGATTGGTTAGTTTGAGTACGAGAAGAAATATGTCCCATGAAGAAATGTCTATCAGACTCCTTTCAGCAAATATGGTGTGACCTTTCTGCATTATTTACAGTCAATGAAATAATAAGTAGGACCTTGTGCTCAGTCAATAAATTGTGCACATATATCTATCAGCTTCTTTCTTTCACGATCACAGATCCTTCTACCATCAAGCCCCCCAAATAACTTAGTGTGACACTTACTTCTCCAGTTTTATGCATCAACAGTGAGCTTGCCAACATAAAGAGACAGAGTTGAACAAAAGCAGGTGTTTTTGTCTCTGAGCACACTTTTCAGACACTGTATTCTGAAGAAGCAGATCTTGAAAATGTTCAAGCTATTATTACTACTGCTGTCTTCTCTTCACCTGATCACTACTGTAAGTTAGTCTGCTTTCTGTGTAAACTTTCTCTCAGGTGAAGTAACTGAGTCACCATAAAGAGTGTTTTATAAATTCACACAGGTCAACTCAACAATATTTTGAAAGTATTTCAATTTAAAGGCATAATTCTTGTATAAAAAATGTAGCAACTTTTGGGGTAGCATCATGGCAAATAGAATTAAAGGATGGGTTGAACCTCTCTAGTCCAACACCCTCAGGACCTGATCGGTGAATTTGCTGAACTACAGAAGGTTAATATTATCTAGCAGCATTGCCAACACTACCACTGCTTACTGGGCTCTTAAAAGACATTTAGGTGTAAATCTGAGGTAAATAATAGCACAGAACACTGAGAGCCAGTAAACAAACTTCATGGGGCCATGGGCAACTTGGCAACACCCATGATAAGTGGACACCTGGCTAACTAAACTCATGCAAGACCAAGTCCTGCCGCTGGGTCTCCCACAGACTACTACTCAGTTGTGGAGCTTCTGGCCCCACCAGTCCTACAATGGCAGCACCGGCCCTGCTGTCGGGGCTTCTGTCCCCACCAGCCCTGATGCAGCAGCCCATGATCCCACCACCGGGGCTTCTGACCCTACTGCAGGAGACCACTACCCTGCCACCAGGGCTCCTAGCCCCAGCACAGCATCCCAGCCCACTGGCATTCTGGCCACCATGCTGCTGACTCAGCCATGCTCCCCCAGCAGGGCTCCAGGCTGCTGGGCCCTCTATAGCCAGCCTAGCCCACGCATGGCTCCTGCCTCGGGCCCTCCACGAAGACTCTCTGGACCGGTAACATTTGTGGTCCTCCTGGACCACGGATTTTGCTTGACCAGAGAGTCCCAGTTGACAGAAGTTCAACCTGTTCACAGTTACATTTTCACGTCCCTATCTTAACAACTTACAAAAATAGATATTCAGTTGGATTTGTCAGTAAAGTCAGGAGATCTGACTCTGAACTCAGAGAGGGTATGTCTACACTACCCCACTAGTTCGAACTAGCGGGGTAATGTAGGCATACCGCACTTGCAAATGAAGCCCGGGATTTGAATTTCCCGGGCTTCATTTGCATAAACTGGGCGCCGCCATTTTTAAATCCCTGCTCGTTGGAACCCTGTGCCGCGCGGCTACACGCGGCACGAACTAGGTAGTTCGGACTAGGCTTCCTAGTCCGAACTACCGTTACTCCTCATTCCACAATCCCGGGCTTCATTTGCAAGTGCAGTATGCCTACATTACCCTCCTAGTTCGAACTAGGAGGGTAGTGTAGACGTACCCAGAAAGATTTGTGAACAAGATCATGCTATTTTTCTATTCACATCTGGCTCCATTTCAGGATTGAGAAACATATCCTTTTGTTCAGTGGTCCCCAACACGGTGCCCGCGGGCGCCATGGCACCCGCGGGGGCATTTGTGTGCGCCCACCAAGTGCTCGGGGCTGCCCGAGCCCCGGGCATGTGGCACACGGTGAGCGCCGGCCCCAGGGCCGCCGCGGATTGGCCGCCCGC
Source organism: Pelodiscus sinensis (assembly GCF_049634645.1). Classification (NCBI taxonomy): domain Eukaryota; kingdom Metazoa; phylum Chordata; order Testudines; family Trionychidae; genus Pelodiscus; species Pelodiscus sinensis. Next base: position 214,348,741 of record NC_134711.1, read on the forward strand.
GCTCTGGGCGTGCGTCGCATGGGGGGAGCGCTGGCCCCGGGCGCGCGGCACTTGAGGGGGGCCCTGGCCCTGGGTGTGTGGTGGTTGTGGGGGGGCCCAGCCCCTGGGCGTGCGGCACTTGGGGGGGCTGCCCCCCGGGCACGCGGTTATGGGAGGAGCCCCGTGCTCTGGCGCCTGGCAGACCAACAGCCACTCCCCCTGGCGCCCAGCAACCTTAAATGGTTGGGGACCACTGCTTTTGTTATACAAGTGTTTAATGTAATGGAAAGCATTATAAGACACAAGAAGTCATTCTTCCCCTCCACTCTGTACTAATTAGGCCTCAGCTGGAATACTGTGTCCACTTCTGGGCACTACATTTCAAAAAAAGATGTGAAGAAATTCGAGAATGTCCAGAGAACAACAACAAAAATGATTAAAAGTCTAGAAAACATGAGCTATGAGGGAAGACTGAAAGAATTGGGCTTGTTTAGTTTGGAAAAGAAAAGACTGAGAGGGGACATGATAGCAGTTTTCAAGTGTCTAAAAGGGTATTACAAGGAGGAGAGAAAAAAATTATTCTCCTTGGCTTCTGATGATAGGACAAGAAGTATGGGCATAAATTGCAGCAAGGGAGGTTTAGGTTGGACATTAGGAAAATCTTCCCAACTGTCAGGGTGGTTAAACACTGGAATAAATTACCTAGGGGGTTGTGGAATCTCCATCAATGGAGATATTTAAGAGCTGGTTGGACAGACATCCTTACCTCTAGCGCTACTGCCTTCAGAGCTCGGAGGCTGGAGAGTGGCAGCTACTAGTTGGGGGCCTAAGTTGGCAAACAGCAGCACAGAAGTAAGGGTAGCAATCCCATATCATGCCATCCTTCCTTCTGTGCTGTTGCTGGTGACGACTCTGCATTCAGAGTTGGGATCCCAGCCAGAAACTACCACTCTCCAGTTGCACAGCTCTCAAAACAGCACGTCTACCAGCAGCATCCTCCCTTCCAATAATCCTGTGACACCCATATACACAACTCTTTTCTCGCCTAAAATTACAAACACTGTGAAATTTCTGATTTAACTAAATGAATTCATAAAATTTACAATTTTTTAAAAAACTATGACCATGAAATTGACCAAAAGGACCATGAATACAGTAATGCCCTAAATCTGTGGTCCCCAACCATTTAAGGTTGCCGTGGCCTAACCCCTCCCATAGCCGCGTGGCCGGGGGCGGCCCCCCCCCAAGCACCGCGCGCCCGAGGCCGGCACTCCCCCCCAAGCACCGCGTGCCCAGAGCGCAGGCGGCCAATCCGCGGCGGTCCTCGGGCCGGCGCTCACCGTGCGCCACGTGCCTGGGGTGAGGGCAGCCCCGAGCACTTGACGGGCGCACACAAATGCACCTGCGGGCGCCATGGTGCCTGCGGGCACCGTGTTGGGGACCACTGCCCTAAATCATAGGCAACAAAGGTTGTTCTGTTCTTCAACATCTTCTATTCTGGCTCATATATTACACACATTTTTTCCCGTTTACAGAAAACCTTGCCATACTTACATTGGCCTAACAATGAGAATTAAAACATTTATTTTTGTGGAAAAAAAGCAAATAAAGAACGAGAAAAATTCAAATAGCCATTGAAAAACTATTTCCTCAGACTACTGAAGCAATAGGAACTTCTGAAAGAAGAGTGGCTGTTGCTGATCTGAAATTAAACTTACATTACGGCTCGCTTCTTTCTGCACTGTAACAAAATCCCAGATATCTACATCTTTGATATTTGGCTCTAACTTCTTCCCTTGAAAGCTAGATCTGACAGATTCTGTCTTTGAATTTATAGGTTCCTCCCTCTGGCAACTTCCTCTGCTACTTGCTATGTAATTTATACACATTACTCTTCAGAAACATCATGGTTTGAGACAGCATAAACAACACTCTGTATAACATCAGATGCAAGTCAAACTTAAAGAAAGAGTAGCCAAAAAAAGGAGTATACTTACTCCTATCGGCTTTGTCAGAGTGAACCCATTACTGTACTGAATTATTCTACCACATCTAAATAGCAAGTAGGGAGATTAGATCACATTTTAGCAGTTACACAACCATTCAATAATCCCTGAAGGTGGGGCAGCAGCCAGTGTGCTCCTAGCTCCACTCCCGGGGAGTCTCCTGCCACCCTGCACTTCTGCCTATCAGAGGTAGCAGCGTGGAGTGGCAGGCAGGAGCTGGTCCAGGAGCTTCTGTTCACAGGGTCCCGAATTCCATGCAGACAGAGGCAGCTCCATGGCAATCTCATGTCTATGGGAGGGTCCAAGCTCCCCGTGGACCAAGGCTGCGCCAGGATGAAAGAGGCAGCAGTGTGGGTGGGGCGGGGAGGGCAGGCAGCTACGCAGAGATGGAGCTAGGGGAGTCGGCTTTTAAGCCAGCTTCTCCCAGCACAGGCTCCTGCCTCCCCCCTCGCTCCGCCTCTGTAGGCAGCAGCAAGCGGGGAGGGATGCGTGTAGCTGACAGGATTAACCAATCAGCCCAGGCTGACTGGTTAATCAGGTAGTCGTCTACAGGTTGACATCCCTAAGAGCAACTTATAGGCACTTTTACTAATAATCAAATCAGACTTTCATCCCATTTGACACAAATTCATAAATATTTCTGTAAACCTGAATCTATTGTGTTGGCGCTCTCTTTCTTTTTCTCCATTAGGAGGAAAGTAAAAGGAGAAGTAGCAAACATATTGTGAAACTTCTAAGGTGATATGTAAGTTTTATATCCCAGACTGTTTGCCTCAGTCTATAAATGTTGGGATTCCTCACTTTAACCTACCACTGACTTGAGCTACATCACTGATATGAGGATACATGTGTTAATATACCTATAACTCTTGAGCTAGGGCATTAACACTGTCCTTTGTCAGAAATAAAACTGGCCTGGTCCCTTCGTTGTTAAACCAGAACTTGTGGTATTATTGGGCAATTCAATTGGAGCCTGCTGTATAGGCTATTTGCCCACAGCCAGTCCAGCACTGAAAAGGAACCCACACAAACAACCAAACATCTGACTCGTCAGCACTCTCTTTCTATTTCAGAGCCAATCTGGATTCATTAATAAGTAGTGCATCACTGAGGTTTTGATAATTTCACTTTATTATATCGATGATCTTTATCTTGTTTTTCCAAATAAGGAGGATTGATGATTTCATGTTCTCAAGGACTTCTGAGTGTTTGCAAGTGGAGAAAAAAACACTGCAAGAGGGATTTAAATATTAAGTTCCTACAAAGCGAGTAAGGTCTTAGAAGGGGTCCTGAACCAATTATTATTTTAAACAGAAGAAAGCTGTCCTTTGAATCTGTTCTTTCTATTGTTAAAGGCACCTGGTAGAAGGGTTCTATAAGCACTCGAGTTTAGCTGGAATTTGCAGTGTTATTTAGGAGTATATTAAAGAGGAGTTGATCATTTCTAAATGTGTCATCAGGAATGGATGTCCCAATGGGTAATTTCCAAAGAACTGAAACATCCCTTGACACTGATTTCCATACAATAGGTTCTATGGTATAGAAACAGGAGTCCAAAAGAAGAACTGAGCAATTTCATTCTTTGCAGTGCATTTGGTGTGCACAGTTGATGGTACTCCATGTACTACTACACATGTACTACTCCACTTCACACCTGCTCAACAAACAACAAAACAGAGAGTAATAGGGAGAGTATTCCTTCAAAATAAAGGAAAAATTACTCTCCCTTCGTAGCTGAGCAATAATAAAGAAAATGCAAAAAGAGTACAGTAATCATAAGTACACTGTATAGGTGTTACACCATACAGTAAAACCTCACATTAACAAATACCTCTGGAATGAGGTTGTTCATCATTCTGAACAAAATGCTGTGGTTGTTCTTTCAAAATGTTAAAACTGAACATTCACTTATTACAGTTTTAAAACCTTACTATGCGGAAGAAAACCTCTCTCTTTTTTGTACAGCACTGTACTGTAATTGCTTCATTTTTTGGTCTCTGCTGCTGCCTGATTGCATATTTCCAGTTTCAAAAATGTGTGTTCTTCATGACACTGGTGCTCCTAATTCTGAGGTTCTACTGTGTTTGTTTACTCACTTTTAGGAGATATAAAGTTGCAAAATCCAGAAATGTTCAGCTACAGAAATGGCATTTCATAACAAACAGTTAAAGACAAAATTTTCAGAATCAGGGTAATTATAAAGGAGCTTGATTTTCGAAAAATGGAGTCCAAGTTAGGCATCCAAAATTTGAATAATTCAAGATCACTAATATTTTTAATAGCATGGCCTAGAAATAAAAATTGTTTCACCTATGATATAGATTAATGGATAATAATGCCAGAAGAAATCATTACATTCATCTAATCTAATTTCTTGCCTAACATAAAAGATGAAAATTTCATTCAGTAATTTCCGCATCAAGCTCAATAATTCAGAACAAGGGAATAATAATACTATTATCTCAAGAACATAGAAAACTGTAAGTTAAGGCAGTTTGTTTGCTCAGTAGATACAGAAAATATCCTTTAAAAACATTTGCTTTTTTTCCCCTCATTTAAGACATACTTTCTACCAATTTTGTGTCATAATCATCTCTTGGCAATTAACATCCATCAGCTTTCTAGATAAATTTAGGAACTGCATTGATAAATAGAGTGAAAAAGATATAGCATAAAAATGAAAAGATATTGCATAATAATGATTGCTAAGCAAAATGTATGCACTTAGATTTCCATTTTATTCTATAACCTTAAACTCAAACATTGTTTTCCACTCATTCATATATATTTAATCTCCTCAAGCAATTAAGGCAGCATTTGTAGTATCACCATAAGAGAAAAAGGTTAAAAAAACTTTTCCGAATGTATTTGCTCTCATTTACAAATTATTCCAAATGTATATTAAGCAAAATCATATTTCACAGTGAAACCCAACAATCACTTGTGTTCTGGAAAAATATGAAATAATATGAAAATCATTATATAAAATCCTAATCCTGTACTTGATGTAAGCTTAAACAAATCACCAGCATTTCATCATCTACCATATTTCATTATTCATTTTGTAAGTAATCATCCTCTTCCCAGAAGAGAGATTTCCCTCCTCTGGTGTTAGTATCTAATAAGGATGAAATGAAAAATTAACCCAAAAGTGTCAGTTATTCTGATTCTTTTCCTCGTCACAAAAAATCTAGGGGTTTGTATCCACTTGCTTCTCTAAAGAACACTTTCCTTTGAAGTCCAGCATAATGTGAACATAAATTGTGTGCACTCTATAGTACCTCACTTTCTTCTGTTGCTATGGTTATCTGCAAAATCTAGTTTGAGTGTTGACCAAATGTTGGTGATATTCACAGATAATTAACTAAAAGTGCATCTAACTTTTCATATGTACTGTTGTCGATATCATGGTGGTCCCACAACATTAGAGAGACAAGGTGAGTGAGGTAATATCTTTAATTGGACCAGTTTCTGTTGATTAAAGTTAGTTCAGGTAGAGGTTAGGTCCATCAATGGCTATTAGCCAGGATGGGCAGGAATGGTGTCTGTCAGAGGTTGGGAATGAGTGACAGGAGAGGGATCACTTGATGATTCCCTGTTCTATTCACTCCCTCTGGGGCATCTAGTATTGGCCACCATTGGCAGACAGGATATTGGGCTAGATGGACCTTTAGTCTGACCCAGTATGGCTGTTCTTATGAAAAAGACAAGCTTTGAATCATTTATCCTCCCAAAACAAGCAAAGCTGTAGGATGACCGTGGGACTGCATCAATCAAAAATTATAATATAAAGCTTTATATAGCCATGGGCAATGGGTATAATAGGCCAACATTTGCTTTATTATTCCCCATTCAGGTTCCAGGGCAGCTGAAGAAGGGTATGTACAATTTCCCGGATTCATCAGTAATCTCCCTGGACTCTAGAGAGATTACTGATGAACCCAAGAAGCTGGGTAGCAGATCCTGCCTCCTCAGTCACCCCAGAACCTACATAGGGCATATCAAAAGTTCAGGTTCATCAGGAAGCGATGCTGTGGCCTAGAGTCTAGGGAGGGAGGAGAGGTATGGCTGCATTTGGCTTGGGGCTCCTCTGGGCAAGTGGAAGAGTCTCAGAGCTTTGGCTAGTGCAGGGTTCTTCCAGCCAAGGGAGGGACACTTGGGGATCCTCTAGGTGAGGTGAGGGGGCTCGATGCTTCGGCCAGAGTGAGACAGGAAGTCTCGGGGCTCCAGCTGCAGAGAGACTTGGCTTCTGTCATTGGTCCTGCAGGCTGCCTCTGACCAGATCAGCTTCTCACTCTCAACCTCTTCAGCCGGGGCGCTCTAGTCCAGCAACATTTATGGTCCAGCCGGACCGCAGATGTTGCCAGACCACAGAGTCCCAAATGAGAGAGGTTCAACCTGTATTTTGAAATAGCACATCCTAGTCCAAGGCAGGCTCCCCTGATATGGACTAGCCCTCAATTTAGAGTCCCAGGAAGCACTGGGAAGTAATTACTTTGAATGGTCCTAGAGAGGAGCTATTTCAAAATAGCAGCAGTAGAGCATCCTCACTACCGCTATTTTGAAATAGTAGTTTTGAAATAAGGGTTATTCCTTGTGAAATGAGGTTTATTGTTCAGTAATAAGAAGCCTGTTATTTTGAAATAATGGGCTTGCTGTGTGGACACACAGCTTGTAATTTCGAATAACATGAGTTATTTCAAAATAATGCTGTCGTGTAGACATGTCCTAACATATTTTACCTTTACACAACTCCAGAACAAAGAAAATAAACAAGTAGTTAATCCAAGATGGTCCACTAGTGTAAATGAGCAGCTGTTTCCTACATCATTCTCCCTTCCAAATATTTGTTTAACATCTCTTTCATGTATTTTACACTAGTTTGCCTATGGCTGCCTTCAGAGTCTATTTCTTGCATTAACTTACCTCACTCTAAAGAACTTCATCTAAATTCCTTTGGAAGATGACCTTTCCTTAGTCTTTCTTTGATCCACTTGTCTCCCTGAGTTTGGCATATCTCAGCTAGCTCTGTGACAGACATGCCATTTGTTTTAAATGGTCTATTCTATTTTACTTTGTCTTGGGTACATTAGCGCTCTTATGAATATAGCCTTCACGCACTTAAACCATTTTTTTATTAACAGGTTTATTCCTTCCATCAAATATTTACATAGAAGTTCATTGTATAAAGAATTAATATGAACTGCGGCACACATAATTTAATTCATTTACCTCTCTTTCAACAGCTTGAATGTTTATGATATTTTCATCCACAGTCATTTGAGATATTCCCTTATTAATTACTAGTTTAATGGGGGTTCTACTATTGTTTACCCAGCCATTAATGATTGGTACTTTCTCAAAGTGTTCTCAATAAATCTGTGTTAAAAAAGCATTAATTTAAGTAGATTTTAATTCATTTAATATGTTACTCACCCTAATTTTTCTGTTAAAAAAATCTGAGTTGTATTCCTTTTGGGTTTCTATTCTGCTCTCCTATCTAATACTACTTTTAAGAATCCCAAGTTAAAAGAAACATAAGTAATATCTCTGCCGTAACAGAAATCATGACTGCTGTTGGCCAATAGACTATGGTTTTGGTCTCTTTTCAAAGTTTTAAGAAGAAAACCTGAAAGAATTTTGGTTTTTCCTTTACACTATTATTGCCGACAATAATTCAGTAAAACCTAAGGCTGGAGAAGGGATGGATTCACTACATTACACCACATTAAGAAAAAGCAATCTTAAAATATTTACAAGTGATAATATATTCTCTGTTAAAACTCACTAAATATGTTTATACAGAAATAGTAAATGAAACTTAACATGAATCCTGAGATGAACTGTAACTGCAAATTGAATTTTTCAGTTAATATCAAGTTTATCAATAGAGACAGCTTTTTAAGATGGCTTACTGCCTCTTAAATGTCTGTTGGCTCTTCTCTCGCTTATTGGGAAACAATTTTAACACAATGTTTCACACATGTAAGGTAAGATTTATATCTCAATTAATTTATCTCTTACAATGCTGGTTTAATTTTTAAACTAGCCTTCCATATACTTGGTGCCTTTTGATTCTGAAGACATTTTTTAAAAATATATTTTTATCAATTTATGTTTTAATTGGGGAAATAAATGAGAATATCTATATCTTATTTCTTTTAATTATTTCCATTACAATTACAATTAATATTGCTTAATTTATTGTTTTTCCTCAACAGTTCGGCAATATAGTAAACACTTTCACAGGCACAACAAAATCAAAATTAGCTTTCAATCTGTATTTGCTTAGTGTTCTATATCTTCAATTAGGGTTTATATAAATCCATTCTGGATTCTACCTTACAAACTGAACAGCCTACACTGGCCAGCAAAATCATGTTAGAACTATAGCTAGCTGGCACCATGTGTAAAACGCAGCTACATTCTTATCACTGACTCTTCAAAAGACATTAGTTGATTTGAGGTTCATTCTGTTTCACAGACTAAGATAACTGGCCTGGTTCAAAATGAGAGTGATGTTTTTCTAAATGTTAGTCATGCAAACTCACTGTGGAATCAGAGTCAAGATGCATTCTGACCTCCTCGCACATCACCAAAAATAAAAAATTGTAGCCAAATTACGTCCTCATGAATATCTGTCCAACTCTATTAGCCTGCAAGTGGGCTGCATGTATGTAAATGAAAATACAATTGGACTCTCGGATCCCAGGATGAGTTTGCAGGGCACAGGGGTTAAACAAAATAAAGCAAAATTCTCTCTTGCACATGTGTTCTACAAGTAATTAAGACACAATAGATAGCAAAGCCCTCAATGTGTATAGTTAGATATAACTGTAACTATGGCTATTTCAGAAATGGCATTTTGAATTAATAAAACACATTAGAAGCATATTACTTTTATTTATTTATTACAGAATGGGATTTTCAACAGCACATTGCTTACCCTTAGCATGGTTCTCCCTCAACCTCACTTCCTGCAGGGCACATTGGCAATGTCCCCTTCGCCCATCCACTGCATGATAGATGGGGCCCACCAGGATTGCCTTGATTACAACCCATAATACGGAAAGCCAATTCCAGTACCTGAAACACTTCATCGGCAGAGGAGAGAGGATGTAGGAGGAAAAGATAACCACTAGGACTGGGCTTCGTTCATTTTTTCATGTTTCCTGCTACAATATCATCTCCTCTTCCAGGGAAGCCCAGTAACTAGCAAAAAGTGCCTTCAACAACCTCCTTAGCAACATGCTGAAGCCTATGTTTCCCAAGCAAATGCTTACTCTCAGGCTGGTGTGGGGTTTTTTTTAATAGAAGTGTGGGGGGACATTAGCCTGGGAAGTTAAGACTGTGTTAGAACAAAGTACTAATTTTATATTATATACAAGTATAGATGCACACACGCATTATGCACAAAAAATAAACTGTTGAGAAACTGGATTTTTAACTCAATATTCTTGTAAAATTCAGTTCTGTTTATTTAGAGGTCGATGGGGTCTAAAAACAAGGTTCCAATGGTAGTATCAAGAAAGTGTAGGAAACTGGAGTGTGCAGAATTATCTCTAAGACTCAAGGTTTCAATCACACTATTTTCTCAGAAGTTAGAAGGGAAAAGAAAAAAAAAGAGTGTATCCGTATTTCAGATGATACTGAGGTTGGAAAATAGAAAACAATTCTACAGATAATGACAGAACCTCAAAGTCCCCTTCTGAAGAACAAGCAAAGAGATCATATTGGAAAAAGAACAGAATAAAGCATGAAGGCATTTTACCATTACTGGCTATGATCAGCATGCAGCTAACACATTAAGCAAGGAGATTTCCACGCAGGGATCAACAGCATCATATTTCCCAATAGTTCTGAAGTGTGCACTGATTCCAGCTAAGTTTGTTTTTAGAATTACCATAATTTAGCAATGTCAGCAATTATAACACTGCTTGTTTTCAAATACTTCTGGCATATGTTGAGTTCTTAGGTGGGATTCCTCCCATACGTAGTCAGTAGGAACATTCACATTCTAAAGCTACACTTGCCAAAACCTCTTCAGGATTGGATTACCATTAATAATTTGAAATAACTTCTAATTGAAATATAAAGAAGAGTTGGGTAATGCCTTTGCTACTATCTTTGACTGGCAGCCATTTACCACAAGAAATAGGGACTACAAAATAAGATGCTATATGGAAAAACAAGGATTTGGGGAAAAAACTCCAGAGGATTAGAAAAGAGAAAAAGTGTTCAAAGATAAGAACATAAGAACATAAGAACGGCCATACTGGGTCAGACCAAAGGTCCATCTAGCCCAGTATCCTGTCTACCGACAGTGGCCAACGCCAGGTGCCCCAGAGAGGGTGGACCAAAGACAATGATCAAGCGATTTGTCTCCTGCCATCCCTCTCCAGCCTCTGACAAACAGAGGCCAAGGACACCATTTTATCCCCTGGCTAATAGCCTTTTATGGACCTAACCTCCATGAAATTATCTAGCTTCTCTTTAAACTCTATTATAGTCCTAGCCTTCACAGCCTCCTCTGGCAAGGAGTTCCACAGGTTGACTACACGCTGTGTGAAGAACTTCTTTCTTTTATTAGTTTTAAACCTGCTACCCATTAATTTCATTTGGTGTCCTCTAGTTCTTCTATTATGGGAACTAATAAATAACTTTTCTTTATCAGCCCTCTCCACACCACTCATGATTTTATAGACCTCTATCATATCCCCCCTCAGTCTCCTCTTCTCTAAACTGAAAAGTCCCAGTCGCGTTAACCTCTCCTCATATGGGACCCGTTCCAAACCCCTAATCATTTTAGTTGCCCTTTTCTGAACCCTTTCCAAGGCCAAAACCACTTTTTTGAGGTGAGGAGACCACATCTGTACACAGTATTCAAGATGTGGGCGTACCATAGTTTTATACAGGGGCAGTAAGATATTCTGGGTCTTATTTTCTATCCCTTTCCTAATAATTCCTAGCATCCTATTTGCCTTTTTGACCGCCACTGCACTCTGTGTGGAAGTTTTCAGAGAACTGTCCACGATAACTCCAAGATCTCTTTCCTGATTTGTCGTAGCCAAATTAGCCCCCATCATACTGTACGTATAGTTGGGGTTATTTTTCCCAATGTGCATTACTTTACACTTATCCACATTAAATTTCATTTGCCATTTTGTTGCCCAATCACTCAGTTTGGTGAGATCTTCTTGGAGTCCCTCACAGTCTGCTTCTGTCTTGACTATCCTAAACAGTTTGCTATCATCTGCAAACTTTACTACCTCACTGCTTACCCCTTTTCCAGATCATTTATGAATAAGTTGAAAAGGATTGGTCCCAGGACTGACCCTTGGGGTACACCACTAGTTACCCCTCTCCAATCTGAAAATTTACCATTTATTCCTACCCTTTGTTTCCTGTCTTTTAACCAGTTCCCAATCCAAGAAAGGACCTTCCCTCTTATCCCATGGCCATGTAATTTACACAAGAGCCTTTGGTGAGGGACCTTGTCAAAGGCTTTCTGAAAATCCAAGTATACTATATCTACTGGATCCCCCTTGTCCGCATGTTTGTTAACCCCTTCAAAGAACTCTAACAGATTAGTAAGACAGGATTTCCCTTTACAGAAACCATGCTGACTTTTGTCCAACAAATTATGTTCTTCTACATGCTTCACAATTTTATTCTTTACGATTGTTTCGACTAATTTGCCCGGTACTGAAGTTAGACTTACCGGTCTGTAATTGCCAGGATTGCCTCTAAAGCCCTTTTTAAATATTGGTGTCACGTTGGCTACCTTACAGTCATTAGGTACGGAAGCCGATGTAAAGGATAGGTTACAAACTACAGATGACAGATAGTGAAATCCCAAAGTTTATATGCCCTCATGATGGGGGGGGAGTGTCATTCATGGAGAATGACAAAAATCAGTAATAATGCACTGAAAACTGGAGTTAAATTCTGAGGCAAAAGCTCCCCCAGCTTCTAAATTGGGTGCTGAATTCTGCAGCAATTTAATTAAATTTAAAAATTGCTGTTCCTTGGGGGGGATGAAAAATGAATAAATTCATTTAAATGTCCTAAACTCCCTAGCTCTATGGAATCTGGACTGGCAGACTGTCATGAAGAAAGTGTTTTCAGGGTTTCCAAGTGTTACTGAAAACATGTTTCTAAAATGTTTCTATAGTCAAATGAAATATTGCAGACATATAAATAGCAAGAAATTTCAAGGTGTTGCATTTTTGTCCCAATTTGGGACATAATATTTTCCAAAACCTAACTTTTTTAAAGAGCTGATAGTCTATTTCCCTGCCAGCTCTATTAATTATACTCATATCCATTAATTCTTTATTAAGTGACTTTTTTATGATTTTGCGTGTGACTAATGTCAGACAAATGGGCCTACAGTTACCTACGTCATGCTGTTTGTTTGAATGTTGACATATTTGAACTCTTCCAGCCTTTGAAATCTCCTTAATACTCTTAAGATTTATTAATAATTAACATAATCAGGTAAGAGGTCTCCTTTGCCAACTCTTTTAAGACTCCTGGATGAAAGGTATCTGGGCTGGATAATTTTAAAATGTTTATTCCTAAAATGTTTAACTTCCTCCTTAGTTGCTAATATACTGGAAAGTACATAATCGTAATATGAAACAAGCATATCACCTTATATCTTTACAAATACAGAAATATTAATTGAATGACCTACATTTTTGCTAGAGTTCCTTTTGTTTCTAAAACATTTCAAAAGCTCCTTATTGTCTCTAGCCCTGAGAGCTATGAAACTTTCACTGATGTCTTTACTTTTTAAATTTTCTTTATATGTGTAATTTCTCATTTTATAGATTGATTGCTGTCTATTTTCCTTTTTTTCTATTTATTTTTTTAAAATTTTATTCCTGCCTTTCCTTTCCACTGAATTATGATGTTTTTAGCCAAAGTTATGCTTTTCCTTTCTTGTAGATTCTTGACTATTTGGCCAACTAATAAACTCTCCTTTAAAAACTCCCCAACTCCCATATTTTTCCATCAAATGTTTTCCTCTCTGACAGTTTTCCTCGTGATTTTTCTCACCTTTGTGAAGTTAGCCATTTTGAAGCACTAAGGGCATATATTACTCCTTGGGACTATTCCATTTACCCATATTGAATGCAACAAGGTCATGATGAGTGGTCATTAAGTAACCACAAACTTTCAGGCAAGCAATTAATTTATATTTACCCATCATAATGAGAACCAAAATACAGTTATTTCATGTTGGGTGTGGTACTTTTGTGTTAGAAAATTATAATATATAACTTTTAGAACTGTGATGATGTTTTACTAGTGGCTACATGTGACCTTATGCATCTGCCTCCCGAAGTTCACCATAACAATAGCTTTTTTCCCATACAGGTACTGTTGGGAGTAACTCATTCTGTTCTCCAAGTTTAATTGGGTCGTCTGTCACAGATCTCCACCAGTAATTTCTCCTGGTCATCATTGGGTAGCATACTGATCGATACGCATGCACGATCCCGTGGTTCTGAGTTATCAATGACTCTAAAACAAGACTGCCATTGACTTCAATTGAGACTAGGGCAGTGGTCCTCAAACTTTTTCAGTTGTGCTCTTTCCTTATCTAGGGCCCATCCTGCCAGGAGATGTAGTCAGGAGCCAGGGCTGGGAATGGGGCCTTAGCCAGGAACCAGGATCAGAGCTCTAATTGGTCTGGAAGCCAGAGGCCACAACTGGGAGCAGGGCCACAGTTGGACCCAGGATCTAGAGCTGTGTCTGTGTCGGTGTCTACAAGTGGAGTCGTGATTAGGATCTGGACTGGCGGCTGTCCAGGGGCAGAGAGAGATCTACAGTACAGCTTGGGGCAGAGAAGTGCAGCTTGGGGTTCCCTCCTCACCTGCTGTGGGGGCTGGCCTGGGCCCCCCGCCGCCCCAAACACACCATTCATCCTTGCTTTTGTTGGGCGCACACACCATGGTTTGGGGAGCACTGAGCTAGGAATACTAAATGGTATGTGTGTTACACATGACTTTTATGTGACAGGGTAGGCCAACTGAACCTGACCAATCGCTGTAGGTAAAATAGACCATGGCCCCTTTCCTATGCTGCACATGCTCCTGGTGGTGGAGACAGACAAAAGGAAACAATCCAATTCAGTCAGGGCTAGCTGAGGAGGAGGAGGAAGAGGTAGAGTGTGTGCTACAGGATCCTGAAAAGGAACCAGCAGCAGTCCAGGCTACTGGAACTGTGAACCCAGACTATGCTGCAGATAACACGCTAACTGTTCAGACTGACTGGGACGCCAAGCCACTGTTGGCCAAGGAGATGCCCAAGGAGATGCCCAAGATAGGCCTTATGGTAGGAAGTGACCCAAGGAATATATTGGAAGCTGGTGCCTGAGATCTTAACAGGAAATTTTTCTGGCTTCATAAGGCCCTATGCCATAACCCAGTGGAGTACGGTAGGTCTCGGTTCTCATACCCCTTCCAGCTCTTGCCACTAGGCTTTGCTACCAGGGCTCTTGTTAGACAACGTTTTTGCTTTGCCCCACCCAGGGGCTGCAAACTATTCCATTTTTTCTGCCCTACCTAGAGAGTCAAAGCCCCCAAATGCTATTGTTTGCCCATAGCCAGAGGGCACACTAAACCCAAAAACCTATATTAGAACAAAAGTATTAAAGCCCATTGAAATCTAGATTGTTATGGGCATCCCTGAGAGAATAGGAGGTAGACCAACTAGGGATGTGAAATCCCGTTTAATTGATTAAGTGGTTAAATGTGATGTTTAACCAGTTAACCAATTAAAGGAGGAGTAGGCTAGAGTGCCCCCCACACCACAGGCAGGAGCTGCTCCAGCCTGGCCAGCACAGCCGCTCACTACAACATACCAAGGCCCACCGCAGACAGGGGCTGCTCCGGATGGCTGGAGTAGCCTCTGTCCGCAGTGGGCCCCCTGGGGTTGGAGCAGCCTTTTGCCCACAGCAGAACGGGAATTACACCAGCCTCCACCAGTTAACTGGTTAACATTTTACATCCCTGAGACCAACATCCAAAGCTCATGCGATCACAAGGAAATGATTAAGTGAGATACACTTAGATGATCTTGGCATGTAACCTACACCCACATGCTGCAGAAGAAAGGGGTGGGGAGGAGACTCAAGTCTTCAATACGAATATTGAATCAGATTTGTCCCAAGACCAATCCTCAAGGAACTCAATCTCCTTCCAATTTAACAAGTCACCTTTTATCCTTCTCCCATTTAGCCAGTTGTTTAATCACCTCACACTTCTTGCACTAACCCCCATCTTCTAATGTAACTAATTTAACTAATAATTTCCCATGTACTGTATCAAATACTTTATTGAAGTCCAAGTATATTAAATGTTTCCCTTATCTTAAAAATCAGCAAATTAAGGTAGTTTTACATGATATACCTATGATAAACCCATTGTACATAAAATCCTGTTTACCACGTACCTTCATTAAATGAATTCTCCTTCCCTTCACAGTTTGTTCTAGAGCCTTACGTAATAACAGGGTAACAGGGATATAATGCTCTGGATCTGATTTTTCCCCTTTCTTGAAATACAGGTAGGATTTTAGTTGTTCTCTAATCCTGTGGTACTACCTCAGAATGAATAAACGTATTTAAAATTCTTGCTACTGTAGTAGCAATTTAATGTCAGTTCTTTCAGTATTCTGGGATGGAAAATATCTGGTCCACCCAATCTGAGCACATTAAATGCTTTTTCTTCCACCTCAAATATGGTAATTTCCATTTCTATATATACCATTTCCATCACTCATCCCGCCTTCATGCCCATGTTCCCTCTCAACATACTTATTGAAACCAGGGGGAAAGTATTTATTTAGTTTTTGCCTATCCCCAAATTATTTTTAATCTCCTTCTCATCCACATTCCATAGTGGCCCTTATTCTTTTTTATTATTATTATACCATTTTTAAAACCCTTGCATTTATTTTAATTTTCTTGGTAAGAACTAATTGAGCTTGACTTTTAGCAAGTCTCATTTTATTCCTGTATTCTCTAATCAAAGATGTCGCTTTCTTTGATGATCAATCCCTTTTTTATTCCCCTCTAGGATTGCTACTTACTGCTAACAAATAACATTTTGTAAAAGGTGCATCCAACTGGGTCCGAGTCTTTCCCTAGCCTATAATGCAAATTTCAGAGCGTTTCTCTCTGATTTGAAGATTTTCCAAGCCTCCTCTACATTTATGTCCTTAAGCTTTTCAAGACAGTTGATTTCATCAACTAATTCCTCAAATTTGCCTTTTGAAATTAAAAGCAGTAGTTCCTTTCCTGGTTTTCATTATCCTTCCATTTAATTTAAACTGAATCAAGTTTTGATCATTTGATCCATGAGTATGTCATATGACCAGCTCAGCTATGATTCCTTACTATTCACCAGAACCTAGTCTAAATTGCAACATCTTCTGTTAGTCCAAACATGAAGAAAACTGTCATCTCTCGAAAGAATACCAGAATCCTACCAATATTAGTAGCATTTTTTCTCCAATCTCTATTCTAGCAGAATCTCTTTTGCAATCCTTCCACAGTGCTACTGAACCAAACAGATTCTTTCATCCAAACGATGACTTATTTATGTACAGTTAACTGTTTATTGATATGGAATGTCACCTTGAATCCTTCACCTTCATTCCTATCTCACCTAAACTGTTCATACCCTTCAGTCACAGATACTATTCCACCATATTTCAGTCACAGATGCTATTCCACCATATTTCTGTAACCCCTATAAGATACTGTTTGATTTCCCATTCCAGATCCTTTTAATTACCCAGATTCCTTGAATTCATGTACTAGTATTGTTATTGTGTGCCTCGGCTCACATGCTGTTTTCTGTCCAGGTTAGGTACAGTCCTTTCACTAACTAACAATACCAGTAACACCTACCTACAATTCTAATCAATATTTGTACTTTCTTTGCACTTGCTGAAAATTCTCCAACCTTATGGTCTTCTTTTGTCCCTTACTATGTCTTCATTTAGCTGACTTTCCTCTTCTAGAAAAAAAAACACATTTATGGGGAAAGTGTGAACTGGATTGTATTCCTGGTCATGCACTACAAACACAATGGTTTAGTTCCAACTGCAGTGTTGCCTTTTGCTCTCCCTTAAACCTGTGCCACTGCTCTGAAGATTGGGTAGCAAAGTATGGTCTTGCAGGATCTTTTTATGGGGATGATGATGTATACAGTATAAACCAACAATACTGTGGCTTTGAATTCAGCTTGAGTTTGCAATTAGTCCCATTAGAAAAACAACAACATTTTACTTAAATAATTTGTGCAAATTTGTTCTGAAAACCACTAAAAGACAGCAAACAGTCTCCAATGGTGTCATTTTCAGATATTTTTCAGAGTAGAAGCACACAATTAACAAGCTATTTTTATCACTAAATTGAGTGATAAGGGCTCCCATTTCAACTGAGTTGTATTAGATACTGTATTTGCTCCTTGGAAATCTTACTCCCAAAATTATTCATTTCTGTTTTTACTCAGAAAGACAAAAATGTCGGGGTGTTTCAAAATGATGGAGAACTGCAAAACCAAAAATGATACTTTGTCAAATATTCTCTGCAAGTTCTGTTCAGCTCTGTAATCAGCATCATTACCCAGAATAATTGCTGCACTTTTCATTTTTAAAAACTTCAAAGTGAAAACTTTTCAAAAAGTGATAATTTATCTAAAAAGAAAACATAAGACCACCTGTACAAAACTTCTGGGAGAAAAAAGAGTATTATAAGTGAGATATGTATAGAAGAGACGATATTAGATGAACTCAACTAACTTTTGGTGCTACTGTCCATGAAGCTAACAATATGGTGTACATAACCCAACTAATAATTAACATTGTCATCGTGGTTTTAATAAGGGTAGATTTTATTGATAGGCCTGACTTATTCTTTAATGAAATTGAAAGTTTGGTTGATAAAGATACCTGCATACATGTAATATATTTAAACTTTTGTATCACAGTACAGTCTAATTTTAAAAACAGTAATAAACGATATAAAAAAACCTCATTAAATGGATAAAAATAGCTAACAAAAACAGTTGTCAATGGGAAATCATTGAATAGGGTTTATGGTGGTATACCACAGAGATCAGTCCTAGGTCTGACACTGTTCAATATTTTATCAATGATCTAAAAGTCGATATAAAAATAATAAAATCACTACTGATAAAATTTGTGGATGGCACAAAGATTCACAAAGTGATAAACAATGAAAAGGCCAGCAGGGAGCAGCGAGTCGGAGGTGAATTTATTTCAGCATTGGTGAGGCTAATACTAGAATACTATGAACAGTTCTAGCAATAACATTTTAAAATAATGTTGTAAAGGTGGAGAAGGCGCAGAAAATAGTCACAAAAACATTTTGAGAGCTGCAGAAAATGTTATACTATGAGAGATTTAAAAATTTCAATATGTGTAGCTTATCAAAAAGACGACAGAGAGGTGACTTGCTTACAGTACGTAAGCATCCTCATGGGGAGAAAATTCCAGTTATTAAAGGGCTCTTGAATGTAGTGAAGAAGCGCATAACAAGAACCAATGGCTAGAAGCTTAAGCCGGTCAAATTCAAATTAGAAATATATAAGAATTGTGCCTTAAGAGTCTAGTTGATTAACCACTGGATCAAACTTCCAAGGAAAGTGCTGAATTCTCCGTCTGTTTTCGTAACAAGACTAGATGACTTTCTGGAGGACATGCTTTTATTTAAACACAAGCTATTAGGTTCAATGCAGGGATAACTGGATAAAATGTAATAACCTCTGATATACAAGAGGTCAGACTAAATGACCTAAATTGTCTCCTTTGGCTTTAAACTCTGTACATCATTTAGTACTGTAAAGATAAATACAGCAGTAGTTAATACATTCACATAGGTTCAAAGATTCCTCCATTGGAAATAAGTATTTTGGCTTCTCCGTGACACATAATTCCCCTAAGTATTTCAGCCTTTCTGTATAGCAGCAGGAGATGATTATTCTGTGACAACACATGCTATTCCACTGATATTATCTCACTTGATTGTATGTAATGGGAATAGGAGTAAAAATATTCCTCAGAAGACATGTTTTTATTAAGGTTTTAGTTCTCACATGCATGCTATAGCAAATCCACAGTTTAACATTTGTATTACTTCGAATATTATAGATTTGAACAAATGTGGCTTGAATGCAATATGAGGTTTAAATACTAAATTTGGATAAAATTTAACTTGCTAATAACGGTCTACAATATTATTTGTTTCAATATTGTTTTAATACAAATATGCTCAACATTTTTCTGATGTAATATTTGCAGAACTTAACATTAAACTGACAAACTTTATTAATTTCAGGAATAATTATTTTTTGCCAAACAGTAGGGTCATCTCATAATTAGCCCTCATAATCTGGCTCTTCAGTCTTTTACATTATATCCTTTCGCCTGTATGGAATATCTGTTATCTTTTCTCTGCTAATCCAGATTACCTATACTTTCCAAACTGAATGGGAAAAAATGTGTTTTATGTCCTTATGCTGGCACTTCCAGATATTCATTCTTACCACCACCTGTGCAGTATGTATACATCTGTCAAGAGATCAGACAGAAGCAGAATAGTGCATAATAGCATCCAAAGGAAAGTGGCTGTAGTGCCAGAAATTGGGGCAGTCAAATCAAGACTGGACACAAAACATTGGAAAATAAACCATAAGGAAAAGAGACAAGCATAAGCTGCAGTTTGTCTGTTAATTGCTTCAAAGATCAGAGGTGTGCAGATGCAAGCACTAGTTCACCTCTACTATGAAACAATCCTACTGTGGAAAGAGGATACCTTTTTGTTACCTAAAAGCTTTCTATGGTCATTCCTACAATTATCCGCCCTAAAAATTTGAATAATTCAATAGAAAGTAATTTTCAGCATTCAAGTTCAATTGTGTTGCTCTACCACAAGCAGTAACAGAAATAGATAACTGTTTTGTCTCTTCCTCTCACCCTGATCATGCTCTTTGGTTATATTGACCCTGAATTTCACCTAATGCCAAAAGTTAAAGCATAACATTTTTCCTGAAAAATGTTTTTATATATTCAGAAAAAATATTTAAATATCTTTGCTCACTTGAATTGTGCCTGGAAATCATCTAGCATTCTTTTGCATATTTCTCATACTTTACAAGAGAGATTTTGTCTCAGAACGGGCTTGCATTAAAGTCTTAATTAGCATCCAGATTCCATTGTGAAGTACATCAATATAAATTAATGTCATATTGTGCAAAGCTATGTTTGCCACCTGTTCAGGGCTTGCTATCACTGGTTCCTAACCTAGACCACTGTGTTTTAACTTCACAGCTTCCTATGCAAATGGGTTTGTTACAGACAAACCATACAACACTGTCATTTTAAGCCACTGGGAAGAAAAGAAATATGAGTGAAGCAAAGCAAACGTTCAAGTAACCTGAGGCTAAAAATGAGCTTTGAATCTGTTATTGAGGTAATTCTGCAAAGAAAAGTCTCTCTCTTTTGAACTCCTGCATTCTGATCCTGTCATGTTGCATCAGTACTTGAGATATGAATATGCAATTGAGACACTGTGCTTTATTATTAACAGTCTTCATGCAGACTTAATTCACCCAAGGCCTAATGCTATTGAAGTCAATAGGATATTTATTATTCATTTCACAGCGGCAGAATCAGGTCTCAAACCAGTGACAGCCTTAGTTGTTCCATGGAGCATTTTAAAAGGCTGTATAGTCTATACCAAAGCAGCAATCTCCCTGTTCTCAGTCCCTCAGCCCTGCTTACACGTGCAAGAAAATTGAATAAATCAGATTTAGTTCATCTGAATCAATTCATCAACTCTTTATGTACTCTGATTTGAAAGCTCCAGATTAACATACCAAGGGAACAAATATATTGACAAAATAGTTAGCAGTTTACTCTTTTCTTCACTTATTGACACACATTTCAACACCTGTACTCTACTATATAGCAGTTGTATGAATAAGATCTTGCTGTAGGTGTAATGCACATACTATAGAAACTGATTCATTAACAAACAGATGGAGCACTTTTTTTCTAAAGATTTTTAATACATCAGTCAGGATGTAGATTACAAACAAAAAAATTAATTGGCACAGAAGAGAAGAGGCAATTTGGCAGAGTCTAAACAAATGCAGATTAAAGTGTGCAAGCTCTACTGCATACAAGATCCAAAATAAAAAAAAAAACCTCATTAATGTTCACATATCAGACCCCAAGAGCTGTAACTGGAATCTGTCTGGATCCTTGCATAATAAATGGTAGCACTCACCTTTTGATAGAAACCTGAGTAGTTATACCCTTCATTTTCAACTAATTATATGTTTTGTGACTAAAGACTGGGATGAGCAGGAAAGTACAAGGAAGGCTTATAGATTTTAACAGTTACAACAAAATGTGAAATTTCGGTGTTGTGCAATATCTATTTCCCCTTAAAACAACAGAAAAAGGTGCACACGTCCTCTTATCTGTAGGAGGAAATACAGCAATCATCATGACTGGTGAGCACACTTACAGACTGAAGTAGAAAAACACAAATAGCCTCAGTAAATTTTTGGCATCTATTTTATGGAGTATAAACGTTGAAGACTATTTCATGCATTTGAGTTCCCTTTTCTTGTATGTCGGAGTAGAGCATTAGTAAGACATGTCCATTTATATAAATAACAATAAGGAACAATATACAACAACAAAGTGTTTGAAAAGTAAAAGAACGGGCTTCTACTCTCAAGGTAAGATTCACGAGAATCCTACAAAAATTAGAACATTTTAATGATTCACCCCAAAGCCATATAAAGACTATAATTAAGGCTTTTTTTAGACCACTTACTCCTCTAAATTCTAAAATGTCATTCTGTATGTTCCCCCTTCTGCCCAGAAACTAATGCAAAGCCAGTAGCTGTGATAATTTGGGAAATTTGTCTGTACAACTTATGGATTTTTAGTGACATTGCGACACTGCTTTGTGAAAACTGCTGTATTATGGAATGTTTCTATGTCTCTGTGCTTTCACCTTTGCTGACAACTAAGCACATTTCTCCCTGACTAGATACAACTGACAGCAACTACACTGACCAGTTAATAGGTTTGCTAAGAAGGCTGGCTGGAGTTGGGAAGAGGTATTTCCTCCAGCTAGTCTGCAAGAGGCTAGGGTCTGGAGAATGGAGAAATATCATCAGCAAGACTAAAGAATCAGATGTTGGTTGTGGAGCAACTTAACACATGTGGAGAGAGACTGGGGAAGATCTAGGCAGAAGACAGGAAAAGAAACAAGCCTGCTTTTGTTGCAGGGGATTCTCAGTTTAGCTGCAGGACCAGCCACGCTCAAAAGCAAGCTGACCTAAAGGAGAGAGAGAGAGAGACACTGCATGATTACAAGCTATGGATTGTTGCGGTAGGACCCTGGATGCTCTTAGAGGATTCTGACCCCACCCCAAAGAAATGGTAAGAAAACCGCAAACAGGGAAATGTGTGTAGGATTTATTATTTTTTGTTTATATTTGTGTATTTCATATGAGATTAAGTGGAGAATAATACTGTATTAAAATTCTGTTACGTGTTACACTATCACATGCCCTTGAAGAGCTGACGGGTGAACCCAGCATACTCACATTATTGAGGGTATATTTAAGCTGTAGGAGAGTCTGGGAAGGTCAGTACTGGTCCCAGGGGATAAGCACGGGGGCAGCAGAGGAAGAATGTGACTATATTGGCTTCTCCATCCTTATAATGTCCTGTTTTCCATCTCTGCCGGCAGGCTTTGTTGACATTGTGTAGAGATAACAAATATTTATGTGCAGTGGGGAAACTGCTTTTTTCCTTTATACTCCCCCGTTTCAGACTTCACTGTACTGCAGTGCACGTGCCATTAGCTTCATTGTTGGTATTTAACCCTGTCTGTGGTAAATTGGTCACATGATCTAGATTGGCTTCAGTACTAATGAGTTGTTTGGGCTTTAATGCAGTAAACGTTTTCCTTTTTAGGCCACAATCCTGCAAACATTTACGTAAGTTCAGCGCTCCTCTAAGTTCAGTACAATTACTCAGATGCATGAAGTTTAGCATGGATTCAAGTCTATGGTAGATACCAGGCCTGTGAAAACAGGAAAGCATGAGCTCAGGAAGGCTGTGTTCTATCGCCATCATTGTTAAATACTGGCATTGACCAACTGATGGATACACTTGAAGAGGCAGCTCTCAGTGGCACTGAGCAAGGCAACATTGTGCTTCCAGATCTTGAATATGGCAACGATATTGTCTTGTTGGCTCAGTCTGGTAACTGCTGCAGGTGATGGCCTATGTGATCAGACAAAAAGCAGCGCGCACGGGTCTGGTTATTAATCCAGATGAAACGACACCTCTGAACATCAGAACCCGATGGCTTCAAACTGCTACCAGCTCAGTATTAACCTGTGTGGGTGCATCGCTGAGAATGTGACAACTGTCAAATACTTCAGCAGCAGCAAAGATTTTGCTGAGAGTATCTAAAAGATGCAGACACATGTTTCAGAAACTACTGCTATGTTTCAGATGGACCTCTCAGTATCCTCTGTGAAGATATCATGGCATCAAACCTGCCACAAAGCTGTGGGTCGACATAATCGTGGTCATGCCAACTCTAGTGTACAAATGTGAAATGTAGACACTGAGGAATGCTGAAGAGTGACAGACTGACATTTTTTATACTCATCTTTGTCAGCAGCCCTGAATCAAGTGGCTGGACAAGACTGGAAAGGAGGGTATTGAAAGTTGAATCCAGCAAATACCTATATCAACATGTGTTAAGAATTCATGGCTTTCTTGGTATGGATCTGTTATTAGAATGGAAAACCAACAGATTCTGATTGGAATGTACCAAAAAATTACCCTGCGCACCCAACAACCACAAAGCGGCCAAAAGTATTGCTGGTGATGGATGTCAACTGAATGTATAAACACACCACCTTCAGGACCCAGGTTGATCGGGGTGGTGCTTAATCTGCAAAGAGACCACTCTTCCTTTTGAAATTTGCCATAATGATGATGATGTGTGATTGCATGATTCCTTATCAGCCTATTACTTGTCATGCTCCATTCCTACACACATAGTTTTTCAGACCCAATTCAATGAAGCACTCAAGCACATGACAAAATACTTGATGAACAAGGGCTTTGATAAGTAAGTGATGAAAAAACCAATACATGGGAGCATCACTGAATGATTCAAGAAAAAGGGACTGGTAATGGAGCACAACGTTTTTTAATTACATGCATGTACTTTGAGAATCTAAAATATTAAGATAAAAACACAGTTAAATGGAAGTTAGATCTTTAAAAAATGTGCTTAAATGTTCTATGGCTCTTTGTAGAATGAAAAATTCTACCATCCATACACTGTATTCAAATATTAGGCAATAAAAACTAGCACATAATCAATAAGAAACTGCTAAATTGCAAAGCTGTTCAATTCAGAAGACTTATTTGTTCAAAATCTTCGGACAATTTCCAAACATAATGTAGTACTTTGGAACAGTGTCCATTAACTCAAATTCAAGTTTTAATTGAACAGAACTGTGGCGTATTGCAAATATTTTTCATATAATTGGTGATGCTTAGTAGAAAATCCATCTACTAGTACTTGTGTTACTGGAGGAAGAGGCCTCTATTTTTAATTCTGACATCTCCCCCAGCATAATGTACATCTTAAAATCTTGCATCTAGCATTATTTGATTTCCAGGTTTACCACCTTCTCCCATTTAAAGGGGTGGCCCAAAGCCCACTGAGGTCAGTAGATCAGGCACTAAGTTTTATGAATCTCAATTTTATCACAGAATTATACAGGGAGATGGGCAAAATTAATTTATGAAATAAAATACTGACAGTCTTCTAACTTCTCTCCTATTTTCTTTTTTCTACAAGACCCATGTCAAACGTATATGGTCCCTGGATGCACTGACAGAAAAAAGAATAATATAATGCTTCATTGTATTAAATAATATAAGGGCTTCCATTGTGTATCCATACAAATTTCTTTAAATTAGATACAAAGATTGCTGATGGCATTATGCAAATAACGTTTTGTTAAAAATTATGTCATGATATGTATGATGCCATAAAAGTTTTCATTTCTGCTAAGACCCAGCTAAAATTTGAATGCTAGTAACTTTCAACAAGACTATTAGACGTTATAACACTTTAGCATAAAGAAAATTTTAAAGAAAATTTGCTAATGTGAGAGGGTGTGACATTTGTATTTTAATTGCAAAACCAAACATTAATACTCTATTATATTAATATGATCTACTAGAACCTAAACAATAGACAATTACAGTATTTTATTATTTTCATTCATTGGGAAAACAAATCTTATAATTCTATAAATAATTAAACATGACAGAAAGTCACTTAAGGAGTGTCTGATGGAATTGAAACCACCATAAACTTTCTATAGATATTCCTTGTTCTTCTTCATGCTTTCAACACAAGATAAACAAAAACACAAAGGGTGCATCTACACTGCAGTGGTAGCTCAAAATAAGCTATGCAATAGGAGCTATGCAAATTGTGTAGCTTATTTCAAGTCAATTTCAAAATATCTTATTTCATAATTTGACACTGTCTACACTATTCCAAAATGTCCCTTACTGCTCATAGAAAGTCAGAATAGTGAGCCCGTTATATTTAAAAATAACAGGCTTGCTGTTAAGATGCGGGATAGCTATTTCTGGATACCTCTACTATCCCAAATAGTGCTGCAGTGTAGACGTAGACAAAGAGAGAGACAGTGGGACATGAGAAATCTGTCTTCATTACTCCCCCCTCCCTAGCGAATGTTATATGTTTACTTGCTTAATGTCATGATATAATAGAGAATGTCACAAAAATGTGCTGTTAAGTCATGGTGACAAGAGGAGGGTGGAAAAACGCAGGTAGGGAAGGGTAAAAGCACTCCAAAAAGGAGGATCGAGTGCTTGATGAGCCAGGAAGAGCTCGTGTGAACTAGACCACCAAATATCTCGAAGTAGATGCCACAGTTGTAAAAGCTAGCATGAACTGGTCCTGCTTTGGGCATGGGGCTGGACTCGACCTCCTAAGGTCTCTTCCAGTCCTAGGATCCTAGGATTCTATGAACACTCCCCAAATCTTTTTGCCAGGAGATAAACATATAGGCTGTGTCTACACTGGCATCCCTTCCGGAAAAGGGATGCTAATGTAGCACTTTGGAATAGGCAAATCCGCGGGGGATTTAAATATCCCCCGCGGCATTTGCATTAACATGGCTGCCGCTTTTTTCCAGCTTGGAGATAAGCCGGAGAAAAGCGCCAGTCTAGACGTGATTCTCTGGAAAATAAAGCCTTTTCCGGAGGATTTCTTATTCCTACTTGAACTAAGAAATCCTCCGGAAAAGGCTTTATTTTCCGGAGAATCACGTCTAGACTGGCGCTTTTCTCCGGCTTTTCCCCAAGCTGGAAAAAAGCGGCAGCCATGTTAATGCAAATGCCGCGGGGGATATTTAAATCCCCCGTGGATTTGCCTATTCCAAAGTGCCATGTTAGCATCCCTTTTCCGGAAAGGGGTGCCAATGTAGACACAGCCAAACTGTTTCTCCTGGTAAACCACAAACATTTTTATCTTGAAGAAACATTTGGAGAGTATCCTTACTTGCTTTTACAAACATGTTCGCTACCTTGAAATAACTGACAACCATTTTTAACTCGTGTGAAGTTTCTAGTGCAGACAGCATCCCAGGACATTTACACAACACATCAATAGTATTCACAAAATACTTCAGAACAGTTTCAAGAAATGTCTTAGTTTAAAGGAATTTACAAAGAATATAATAAAAACATGGCAGAATAATTAAATAGATCAATTGACCGTCCTGTATATCCACTGCATGTATTACTACATACATATTGTACATAGACATACAGCACTTACATATACATACACATGATTAAAGTAAAATCTCTGACTTACAGCCCCCGTAAGCGGACTGATCTACCAGGGTTGAAGCCTTTGCTCATGCTTGTGGACCTTGCCCCTCTCTCCTCAGAGTCCCCTTGCTCTCCATCCAGGTTACTCTTGAGAAGCCCATTCCTGGATTCAAAAGAACAGTTTAAGAAGAGATCTAGGGGCCAACTAGGCCCCATAAACTGAGGGGTGCTTTTAAGTGCAAAATGAGTCTCATCTCCATTTGTCCCACACGAACACATACACACCATCTGTTTCACACTGTTTAATCATTTGTATCCATCTGGAAGAGCTCTGCACTCCCATCACATCCACAAAGAAACAGCCGAGAGGTAGACATACAGAAGAATCTGATCACCACAGCACAGTCCTCACTTCCTTGATTTGCTGTTTCATCCTAATTATTTCTTCTTTTTTTCCTCCAGAATAAAAGGAGGTGTCACCCAGAATTACAATGAATGGAACTCCAGAGCAAAAACATAATTACTCTTCCTTCAGGGTTGCCAACATTTCATTTTCAAAGTGGCAGTAAAAGAATTTGCATGAACTAGGTACCTCGCCTTATTGTTCTTCTAATCTAAAAAGTATTTCTGGGGCATGATCTCCCAGAAAAAGTTTGGAAAAAGTGGAGTAACTTGGTATGTTTTGGTGCACTTCATGTGATTTACAGTAGTTAGATTTAAAGGGCTGCTGGTGTGGCTATGAATAAATGATGCACTCTTTGAAAGGCATAAATTTAAATTTTCTCCTTCTCCACCTACCATCATTTCCACTCTCTTTGCTGTTTCTTCTCCACCTGGATTACTTCTTCAGTCCTGACCCCAAATTTCTACCTTTTCACATTGATAGCTGCCGCCACAAACTAAATATCAGAGAGATATTGTTGTGCTTTCAGCACCAATCCACATAAACACTAGTTTGTGTTTGTATTACACTGGCCCCCACACATACGTTCCGGGGTCTTCCACTGCTTTGGTGTGCTTTCCCCGTTATCATTTTATCATGATCCTGTGTGCGGTAAATTGGGCCTTCTCGGAACATAAACCTCCTTTTTCAGATATGTCAAATCATTTTTATGGGCAACAGTGAGCACATCAAACTCGTCCTCAACTCTCTTCACTGACTTCCCACAGAATTTCAAATCAAGTTCAAGGTCTTCAACTTGGGTTGGGCCAGGATTACTTAAGAGAGTACCTAAAACTCCAGGATGAAATCTGTGCTCAACAACTTGGCTTCTCGGGCAAAATGGAACTCTCTAAAATAAGGATAACACATCTCTGTGCAGGAGGCAGACCTTTTGGTGGTCAGTCTGAGACTGTGAAATGAACTTCCACAGGAAATATGGAACATCCCAAACCTTGCCACCTTCTTTGTCCACTGCAAGGCAGATTTCCTTCTCTAACATAAACCCTTAACAACATATGCACGCATGAGTGCATGTGTGTAAAACCCCAAAACACCCCCAAATTGCACGTCACACACTTCTTGTCCTTTGGAAACGATGAGAGAACACACGTGACAGACATTAGTCCTGTTGCTTAATGTACGACTGGAAGGCACAGAATAAGAATCTATATCATATAATAAAGATGCAGCAGAACAAAAATTTCTCTTGCCATCTTGGAAGAGTATTCAAGAGGTGCCCAAGCAATGCATCACCCACCTCCCTGCCTGACCTCATGTCAGGCCTACAGCAAGATGACCAGAAATATCCTTGACAGGATATCTTTGTGCCAATGCTCCTATCATAGCCCACCTCCAGCCCCTTTTCTGAACATTTCATTTTTTTTCTCTCCTGCTCATCTGCCAAAACCTCCCTCTTCCCCATTCCAATTTGCAAGGAGCATTCTAAAAGGCTACGAGAGCATTTCTGATGAGAGTGCATATTTATTCATATTATGCATATGCGAGTATTTGCAATGCTTTTTGCTTTCTGATAACATTCTTGTGAATACAGAGTTCGCTCAGCCAAATATTAGCGGAAAAATGAATAACAGCTACAGGTCAGAGAAGGAAATTTGAGATTTGTATGGATGACTATATTTTCCCAGTTCTACCCCAAACAACATAGCAGGTAAGTAAAAAGTGTCAGTAGCTGAAGAAACCATGTGAATAACACTGTGGCAAGGTAAATTTGCTCATCCACTGGGGAATATTTATGTAGTAGTCCCATACAACTCACTTTACAGATTTCACATTAGCAATTTTAAAATCACTTAACCATCTCTTATATGTGAAGTAACGGCCAACAGTAAATATTATCCTCCAGACTGTGGATCATCACTCATTCTCTCTAATCCAACTGAGCTTGACAGCAATAAATCCTCATAAACCAAAATGTGTTTTATGACCTTAATGAACTCAATTTCCAATTACTGGCACAGAAGTATTATAATTTGGTATAAACTTATAACACCACATTTTATCTATTGTGAGGAATGCCCATCATCACAATATCATTTCATCTCATGAGTTGCATTTTCTGCCAAAGGATCTGAACATAACTTCTATCACCATGGTCTGTCCTCATTAATGCATTGTTGCAATAATATAAGGTTGGTCAATCTTTTTTGGACATGTGGACTTCGGCATTCCGAAAGTGTTGTTCTGTCACACTGACACACCACGCTTCCTCAAGTCACAGTCCCTATTACAAAAAACAACAACAACACGTATTTCTGAATTGTGCATAAGCCATCTCCTCCTTCTGGGTGGGAATGGCAACAAAAGCAAGCAGACGGAAGGAGATCTTCACGCATAGGAAAGCAGTTACAATAGAGGACAGCACATGGGAATTTTCTATACTCTTTGAGAAGTGCAATAGACCATATCAGGAGAATGTGCGACACCCACAGCATACCCCTAAGTCACTCCTACTGTACTGCAATGCCTGCATGGATCACAGTTCTAGGGTAACATCTCTTCCCGCCATCAGGAAGTTAATATGACTCAGAAATGAAAGCAAACCTTTTCCAAATTCAGCATTAGAAAATTATTAAGAAATAAGAGGTCTCTGAGAAAGGAAAAGCTATTCATAAGCAATGGGTTAAGTAAGTCACTTGCCTTTTATCTCTAGAGATAAGGCTTCTGACTGGCACAGTTCCCAAATGAAAGAATGTCCATCAGGGGTCTGGTGTGTTGGCAGGTAGATCTCTGCACCTACGAGTGCTGCCAGGCAGCTTTCTTGTGGTTGCCCTCCCACTATCAGTGGATCACGTCAATACATTGCCTCAAATATTAAAGAGAGCACAAAAATAGTCTTGGAGCCTCTACATTAATTTCAAAGAGTCTTCAACTGAGTAACTTCAAAATGACAGTTCTGCTTTAGTCTCCAAGATCAGCTTGTTAAGCCTACGAGTATAGCATCATAAACTGCACATCTAGGGTAAGAAAGCAAATAGTTACAGACATATATACATGGCTTTCTACCTCAACAAACAAAAAGAAAGAAGTGCAAAATAAAACACACAAATGACAAATAGGATTGTGGATTTGTTTTTTGATTAATCATCCTGTGCAAAATATCATTCTAAAGTGTAGTGTAGTCTTAGAGCAAACGAATGAGAAAAATACTGAAGTACTAGATACACTGCTAAGGGAAGACTGCACTGTTGAAATTCTAGTTAGTTTGGGTAGGAAATGGTTTGCATGTCTGCCAATAGACCTTGGCACAGTTGTGAGCGATTCATTTATAAAGTAAGAAGATATTAATCACCAGTGTCCTTGCTAGAGAATATCTGTCTGCTGAAGATAGACTGAATTACTGCCTATAATCCTTAGAAGTGAATGTACTAAGATAATGCACAGAAGTTATGTAAGAACACAAATCAAATCATTTTATAATAAGCCCCCCATAAAGTTGGTATCTCATTCAAATGAAAGTCTTAGTAAAAATACTACATGGCCTAAAATATAACATAACTATATTTACAAATTGTATTTGAAAACCTTCAGTACATTTTAGTTCCACTTTAAAGGATCGTCACTCTTAATTTGCACATGGACACCAGTAGGAGTCATGCTTAGGCTCATGCAGACCCAATAACACAATGACATTACCACAGCTAAACAAGATTAAGTTTAAATCCAGGGTTACTAAATTTCAGGTATTTGTGGTGAGAGTCAGGCACCTGCTCTCATTTCAAAAGCAAAATGCCAAGCACAGTACACTCCCATTTATCCAAATGGCCTGAGGGATATCCAAAATTTTCAGACAACTGGATGTTCAGATAAACAGAAGTACAGGTTGAACCTCACTAGTCCGACACCTTTGGGACCTGACTAGGAAAATAAAAGGTTAACTGGTTTGCTAGTTATCCAATAAGCATAAGCATTCAGAGACCAGAATGCTTATCGGATAAGCTACTGGACAGCCAACCGCAGCAGGCTAGAGCAGCCCTGGCTGAGTCCATGTGGGGGTAACAGGCAGGCAGGGCCCTGGCCTCAGCCGCACCAAGGCAGGCAAGTGAGACTCCAGCCCCAGCTGCGCCTGGTCATTAGGCAATGACCCAGCCCCAGCCACTCTGACTCAGCCCATGCAGGCCACCAGACCCTGGTCCCACGCTGGGGTGGCCTGGTGGGACCCCAGCCCTGGCCACACGGGAGTGGCCCACTGGGACCCTAGCCACTCTGTCTTGGCCTGGGCGGACTGGCAGGACCTCCGCCTTGGTCACATTGGAGCAGGCCAGGTAGGCCTGTAGGGTCCTGGCCAAAGCTTAACCAATTTACCACTATCGTTTTAGTTGTTTAACCAGTTAACTATCTGAACAGTTATTTACATTCCTAGACATGACTGGTGCCGAACCAGAGAATTTGCCAAACCATTGGAGGTCAATATTGTCTAACAGCCTTATCAACACTTCTACTGCTTACTGGGCTCTTAGAAGACATCTAGGGGTAAATTAGAGCTAAATAACAGCACGGAACACAGAGAGCCAGGACTGGTGGCTGTAGGCAATCTTTTGGGGACCACAACAGAAAACCCTCTTCTGTCATGACAGGATACATTCATACTGAGGGGTTACAGCAGAATTGCTGTGGTATCCCTGCTATGATGTTGTAGCCCCCATCGTGCAGATAAGCCCTAATTGTAGGTAATCTCAAAACCAATATTCAGTTAAAAAGTTACTGATTAACACTATCAGGTGCAAAGAAGCTACTGAGAAGTTATTAGCTTTTGCAGTGTTGTTGTAGCCATGCTGATCCCAGGATATCAGAGACAAGGTGGGTGAGGTAATACCTTTTACTGGATCGCTTTCTGTTGATGAAAGAGACAGGGTTTCAAGTTTGTTATTATAATAACTGATATAATCATTATTATAGTTATTAGCAAGTGATTAGCTAACATAGGGCTGCATGGAGGATGCACTCTGAATCCAGATAGCTTGGAGTTTCAGATAAAGGGAATTCAAATAACTGGAACTGTTCTGTACACTACTTTTTCTGGTTTTGACTGCGATTCCTTCTTAGTGTCCTTTTCCCTCTGGCAAACACTAATCTCATTCCCTCTTACTCTTCACACACCCGTGCGTCTAAGAGCCCAAGCCATTCTGACTTTACATGCTTGACTTCCATGATTGTGTATCAGTCTTCTTGATATCATTCTCACATCTTCACCCCTAAGGTTTGTTAATTTGTGCTGACTCCACCGTTTTAGCAAAAACACAGTAACAGTACAGAGCCTACCCTAGACAGACAGACAGAGTGGCTAACAGTTTTTGTTTTAAAACATTCTATGACAAAGTGAAGAAACAGCAGGAAGAATAAATATTTATAACCCACAGAACACTTCTCATGGTGTTTTATGAAGGTAAATTGGTTGCTGGGTTTTAAATAGAGTACTTGACAGATGGGTTTTAAGTGTTTCTAGTAAAAGAACTCGCAATTTAATGGAATGGGGAAAGAGCAAGGGAATGTGGGAGCTGCCTGCAGAGACCTGATGCCTGAAGCACACTTGCTAAATGAGCCAACCAGGGACACCTGGCACAGGAAGACACCTCAAGCAGCTAGTTCCTTATAAAGGAACAGAATGCATAAGCTGCAAGGGAATCAGTTTGGGCAAAGCACCTATAGGCTGATAAGAGAGGTTCTGTGAAGGAAATTTTTCCTCATACTCCAGGCTTTGAGGTAAAAGCCATGCCCTCAGACAGATTTGGGGGGACTCTGAGTGATTATGGAAATTCCTTTTTGATTGTGTTTGCTTTCTGGAACTTTGTAAATAAAAAAAACAGACCCAAAGAAGGGCAGTGACTTAATGAGAAAAACTGTGGAGTTTCTTTAAGAAGCCCTGAAGATGGAAAACCAGGGATGGGAGATTGCAAAGGCAGCCTTGGCCATGAGGGAACAGATTGGTGGTGCCCACCCCATGACGGGCATATGAGTACCGTATATACTGGTTCATAAGCTGACTTTAAAAAAATCCTGCTGAACAGTCTTTAGCAGTGAAAGAAATCTATCAACTCTTCTCCAAGACCCTAGCACCAAATAGTCATGCAAGTCACATTTCTAATCTCAACGCTGTATAAAATAGCTATCTGCATGTACTTTCAAACTGGACATTTAGGCTATGTCTAGACTGCAAAGTTATATCTTTTTCCAGGTTTTTTTAAAAAGAGGCTTTTCTGAAATTTGGCCCATCTACACAGGGCCAAATTTCAGAAAAACCTTCTCGTTCAGAACATTCCTCATACAATGAGGACTACAGGGATAAGAACAGCTGTACTGGATCAGACCAAAGGTCCATCTAGCCCAGTATCCTGTCTGCCGACAGTGACCAGCACCAGCTGCCCCAGAGAGGGTGGACCGAAGACAACGATCAAGCGATTTGTCTCCTGCCATCCTTCTCCAGCCTCTGACAGAGGCCAGGGAAACCTCCATGAAATTATCTAGCTTCTCTTTAAACTCTGCTATAGTCCTAGCCTTCACAGCCTCCTCTGGCAAGGAGTTCCACAGGTTGACTACATGCTGTGTGAAGAAGAACTTTCTTTTATTAGCTTTTTCAGAAACTGTTCCTTGGTATCCCGGAAATGCTCAGTAGTGTAGACAGCCTCAGTCTTAGTTCATATTTTACATCTGGACTAATGCTAATTTTAATATTGTTCCACCAAACCCTAAACCCATGCTGACATTACAAACACTATTACTTCTACAGACAAAAATGGCAATAAAATCAAAATAATTTCATATTGGGTAAATCTGTTTATAAAAAAATCTAAATATTCATGGTTTATTAAATAATATTTCAATCCACCAGTTGCATGGCTGATTTTTGTATTAAAAATGCCTTCTAGAGCAATATGAACCTGGATTATTTATCTATAACAACTTTAGCATCAAAGAACCAGAGAGGAAAGAAAAACAAATCCATATAGGAGCTTGCATTCAAATTAGAATGTTATGCTGCACTCAAAGTCTGTTTTCTAAGAGCTGTATTTTCCAGCAGTGCAGCTTTCTTAACTCATTTTGGTAAAAGCTATCAAATATTATGACAGCTCTGTTCTTTGGAGCACTATCAAATTTGAAATTCTAAATATAGTGTCTGGCTTTGTTTTGGGGAAACTGTTAACTGCCCCAGTCTAGGGATATTTAAGGACAAGTCGACTATCCAATAAACAAATGCTTATTGACTAGTCAGTCTACTAGTTGATGCCCGCCCCCCTCGCTGCCTTTATCAGATAGAGGCAGCAAAGGGAGGAGGGGAACACGGGGTACTTCAAAGGGGCAGCGCTGCACAGCTGAGCCGGGGATCAGCTGTGCAGCGCTGCCCCTTCCCCGCCTCAGTGTTTGAAAGGGACAGCTACACACAGCTGAGTTGGGATCACCTGGGCGGCTGTCCCTTTGAACGCCAAGGTGGTGTTTAAAGGGGCAGCGCCACACAGCTGAGCCCACGATCAGCTGTGCGGCACTGCCACATGTGGAGCCCAGGGTCAGCTAGGGAGTCCGGGCTCCGTGCTGCGCCGCTGCTTTGAAATCCACAAGAGCCCTCACTGGGGACTCTTGCACATTTCAAAGCTGGCACATCGCGTGCAGCCCAGAGTCAGTGGGACTTCCCACTGGCCCCGGGCTGCATATGGAGTTCCACATTCCTCCTTTGAAATGGACAAGAGCCCCCGAGAAGAATGTGGAAGTGCCTATAGACTAGTCGATGGAAATTCCATTGACTACTCGACTAGTAAATTAACTGCTACTTAACATCCTTACCCCAGTCTATTATACATCATCTTTGGCAACATTGGATTACAGTGCTAGGCACTTAAAAAGCTGGGGAAAGGGAGGGGACATAAGAATCTATAGCTTCCTCTAAAACAATGGGTAAGAGTTTATGAAGCAAGAATTTATTTACGTTTCCTTGAATGGACAGAGTGATTTTTTAGAACAACTACATCTGTTATGCCATTTGTTACTGTTCCCTAATTAAAAGCAAGTGTACATTACCGTAAGAAAAATCCTGCAGAAATCTAACCAAAAGGTTTTGTTTCTCTGTTTTAAACCATCAACAGACAAACCTCTGTCAAGTCAACTAAGAGTTCCAGTTTCAGATTCTCAAAACTTTAAACCATTTGTTCACTTAAGAAGGACCGCACAAAAATCCAAATATTTTTTTAAATCTCGATTTAATTTTCACCAAACTAGTAACCAAAGTCTAGGCAGATAGTACACACAAACAAATCACAGTGTGTCAGTCTATAAACCTCGGTCTATAAACCTTTAATTGAAGTTTATATGAAACAATAAAATGCTGTACCATTCAGGTATACAGAAATATATAATTAAAAATCCTTCAACCTAAATAGGTAGATAATAGTTGTTGGATTATAAACTCCTTGCATTGATTAATATAATGAACTAATGAATCAAGTAGTTAACAAAAATGCAAATGTCTTCAAGGATTTTTATTGTGACCCCTTTGTCTCTTTCTAACATATATAACATGGCCAATCATAAATGAAACCATGATGGATGGAAATAATCTTTGCCCAAAGGAAGTTTCTGCCTAACTCCAATTAAGAACTGATTTATACCCTGAAGCATGAGGATTTATGTATGGATCTATATCCTTACACATTTTATTCTATCCAATTTAATCATGGATATTCCCATTATCAATACAAAGATCTATGTATTTTTTACCTCTACTAAGCTCTTATCTTAGTATCTAATGGCAAAGAGTTACACAGGTTATAGGTATACCTAAAGCTATTTCCTTCTATCAGTTTTAAATATGCTTCCTTTCAATTGTATTGACTGTCCCTCATTCTTCATTATTAGAATGTGTAAATAAGAAGTCCCCATTTCATTCATTTTCTATCGCCTCTCTAAACTGAACAGTCCTAATCTTTTCAGTCTCACACTGTATGAAAATCTTTCCATGCCTCTAGTTTTTGACACTTGTTACCTATCTATGTTTTCTAAATCTTCTGGCAATATGGTGATCAGATTGAACACAGCATTCTAGAGTGATGGTATAAAAGCAATTTATATAATGGCATTTTAACAGATTCAGAATTAGTTTCTATCCCATTTGTAACACATTGCAATATTTTCTTTGTTTTGGTCATCACTCTGCACTGACAGGAAGTTTTTATTCAGCTTTCCACAGAGATGCCCAAGTGACTATTGTTAATTGATAATCTAGCAGCGTGCATGAGTTGTTCAAAATTATTCCTTCCAAATAAGTGACAGAGAGACTTCAAACAAAACACTCCAAACAAAGTGCTCTTAGAGCTTTGCTGGCATTTCAAGCTGGAAGGAAAGAAAGAAGAGTCACAGAATACTTATGTAGTTCCTATCCAGTGGAGCAGATTCCTGGATAAATTCAGAAATAAACTGGGCAAACTGCAGGTGATCCGTTCTTCTGTCACCACAAAGTGTCACTATAATCAATCAGCATTACTACAGGGACACATGAGACAGTGAAGTCATCTGTCTAAATACCAGAGGTATAAATAAAATGGTGCACATTTTCAAGATGTTTTCAGGGTGGAATGTTGTGTCTTTGCCACAAAAATGGAAATAACATCTGATAATTATCTGAAGTAACAAATGAGGGCATACAATACATGTATAATGTGGGGCCAACATTTTCAAAATTGCCTAGGGATTTGGTGTTTAATGTGAGCTATCTTAAGGGGCCTGATTTTCAGGTCTTTTTGAAAAAAAAAAACCCACAATAAAAATCAAGCCCCTTTATGATGATATCTCAAGTAGGGCACCCAAAATTACTAAGAGCTTATGAAAACTATTCCCAGGATATTTAACAGTGAAATTCTTGGTCAGTAAATTTATCAATCATTAAATGAAATCGACAAACCAAGTCAGTTACCGACAGTTACACAAATGAGTTTTCCATTCAGTTGACTGGCACCATTATCATTGTTTGAAAAAAATCTGTCATATTTCATAGCATTTTCTACCACACATATGAGACGTAAGTCACTAGATACCAAAATGTAAAGAATCCCACCATAGGAGGTGATTTATTACATTTATTCACCTAATGAAAAAAAAGCCTTAACTTGTGTCTACTGTGTCAAAAGTTATGCAGACCGTACACAAGAGTAAAAGAAACACGAGGACCCTTCACAGATGACATGTTCTATTTATTCAACAGTGAGATTAACTTAAAGAGCAATATTTTTATATACAACAGACGCTTATTTATCTTGGTCTCATTGGGACCACGGCCAGCTCAAATAATCAAGGCTCAAGGGATAAATCAGAAATTGGGAAAACATGACACAGCAGCACCAGCTAGCAGGAAGAGAAGAGATCGCCCACTTGTGGAGTCCTGGTTCCTCAGTGAATAGAGAGCCAGTTAAAGGAAGGTCTGATAAACTGGGGTATATGGTGTGTGTATGTAAAAATCAAGTAGTCTTATAATGCAACATATTCAACAAATGAATCAAATCAACTGTCAAACTAAGCTTGTCATCTTAGGGTATGGCTACACTGCGGGGGCTGGGGGGTTCGAAAGAAGATATGAAAATCGCTCGCATTTGCATATCTCCTTCCAATTCTTTTCCCGGAAGAGGTTTTTCCGATATTTGGCCCATTCCATCTACATGGGGCCAAATGTTGGAAAAAAATCCTCTTTCGAAAGCTCCTGTAAACCTCATTCCTCGTAAAATGAGGTTTACAGGGGCTTTCGAAAGAGGGGATTTTTCTGACATTTGGCTCCGTGTAGATGGGCCAAATAGTGGAAAAACCTCTTCCAGGAAAAGAATCGGAAGAAGATACGCAAATGCAAGTGCGATTTCCATACCTTCTTTTGAAAAAATAACCACAGTGTAGCCATACCCATAGAAAGCAGATCATGTATATACATATTTGTTGTAGGGATGTTAAATGGCATTTAATCAGCTAATCAACTTGTCAATGGAATTTCCACTGACTCGTCAATTAGTTGATGGGGGGGTTATCTGCAGAGCTGCAGCGGGGTTAGCTCTGGCTCTTAATACATGTAAAAGCACAAGCACAGCTGATTCCCGCCCCCGGACTCCAGTCTCTGCCTCCCTTGTCCCCATCCCCCAGAGATGATGCAGAGGGGGCAGGACCGGCTTTTAAGCCGACTCCCCCCAGCACCAACTCTTGCTCCTCCCCCATGCTGCCTCTCTCTAATAGAGGCAGCAAGGGGGGAAGCAACTAGTTGAGTCACTAGTTGACTATCTGCCAAACATATGCTTATCAGACAGTCGACTAGTCTACCAGGAATTAGTAGCTGGGCCAGAGCTGTTGACCCTCAATGCCCCAGAAGCCTGCTATAGGACCAGATATGTGCAGAGAGGGAGATGAGAAGTAGCCCAAGGATACCTGATGTTAGTCTGGCTGAACCAAAGCCGCTGTCAGCGTGTTGCAGTGAGGATTCCCCTGACCCAGCAGCAGGCTGCACTGCTGCTGCTGCTGCTAGGGCCCTGGGCTGGGAAGCAGTGGAGCAGGTTGGTCTACATCCCCACACCACCCAACCCCTAGTAGCAGTCTCCCCCCTCTGCTACTCCAAGCCAACCACCTGCACTTGTCAGATCTCCGCCAGAATGAGGAGTCCTGATTGTTTATGTTTCCCAACTTAAACTACTGGTTGTCTGTCGTCCTGCCCTACATCAGGGCCTGGGCTGCT
Source organism: Pelodiscus sinensis (assembly GCF_049634645.1). Classification (NCBI taxonomy): domain Eukaryota; kingdom Metazoa; phylum Chordata; order Testudines; family Trionychidae; genus Pelodiscus; species Pelodiscus sinensis. The sequence goes on from NC_134711.1 coordinate 214,387,853, forward strand.
CTATGAACTAGGTATTTGCTGCCTCACACTGCACCAGGGCATGGACAACTTTACTAACTGCTTGTTTGTTGTCCTGCTCTGAACCTGAGCTGGGATCACTATTCTCTACGATGCAAAGGGGTTGCCAGTGGACATGGCTTCAAAGCTTGGATAAACCAAACAAACTCCTATCATAGCCAAGATTATCGAGCAATCTTGACTCACCAGCTGTTCCAATTACATACATTATTGAAATGGGCGATTTGAAAGAATAAATCTTCTCAAGTGAAAAAGAAATGAAGGACAGATAAAATAGAGCTCAAAGGAAGTCCAAGTGCATTAGAAAGTCAGGAGGCAATGAAGAGAAGGTAATAATGTATATTTGGAGGTACCTGTAGGTAAGCTTAAACAACTGAAACAAGAATGCTGGGGAGAAAAGACTCCTTCAGTTAAAACTAATATTATTTGGTAAACACAAGCTGGTTTTGGTTGATGCAACATTAATAGGAGCAACTCCAGAGTCAATAAAGACAGGTACCATGTATTTAATTAGGCTGCCAACGGTTATGTCAGTGAATGAGTCATTTTTAAAACTGAATTGACTAACACTGTTTTATTTATTCCTGTGTAAGAAACATTTCAACATCCCACACAGAGATTAGTTCATTTTCTGGGAACTATAATATAATCTGAAAACAAGAGATCAGCTCAATGACATTAATGGCTGGTGAGTTTAAAACAAATGAAAAAGGAAATACTTCCCACAGTGTACACATAGCCTATGTAAAGCAACAGTACAGGAGGTCATGAGGTGGAGATGAATTATTAAAAGAACTGAATAACTTACCATTAATGACATGTAGCTATTCATGCTAAGTAAGCATGGAAAAGTGTCTTGCTTCAAACCGTAAGCGTAGTATCTATAAAAGGAAGGAAGGCACTTTCTTCCTCTTTCCCTCTTCACACACTACACCAACATTTCCCAAACTATGGGCCGCGGCCTGGAAAAAAATACCGGGCCTCAGCGTGGCTGCCGGGAGGGAAGCAGGGCGGGGCGGGAGGGGGGAGGGAACCGGCCGCCAGGAAGCAGGGTTGGGGATAGTGGGGCTGTCCGGTGGAGATTGGGGCGGGCGGACGGCGGAAGCAGGGCTGGACAGGGAGTGGGGGAGGCTGGCTGGGGGAGATCGGTAGGAGGAGGATGAGAGAACCAGCTGCTGGAAGCAGGACTGGACAGGGGTAGCAAGGTTAGCCAGGGGAGATCGGGAGGAGAAGCGGGGAGGGAGGAGGGAGCGAATCGGCTGGCGGGAAGTGAGACTGACCCAGGCATACGAGTGAGTCTGGGCCCGGGGATTCCATTTTGGTCCCCCTCCCCATACCTTCCCTCGAGTAGTTGCGAACTGCTTGGCTGGTAGACACACTCGTGCAGCATGAACACATCTACCAGCCAGGCAGTTCGCAGCTATGGACTGATACACCTAATAATAATAAAACTTACCTAATTAGAAAAATACCGGACTTATAAAATGTCCGGTATTTTCTCAATTTGTTTCCCAGACAGAATCCTCAAATACCAGACTGTCCGGTACAAAACAGGACACCTGGCAACCTACTCCTCCTTGCACCCTCCCTCCTAGCCAGATATCCTACCCCCAATCTGCTCCTGCCTCCTGGAGTGCCCCAAGCCCTGGCCCAGGCTAGGCAGAGGATGCAGCCAGGTGAAACACGGAAAATTTATTCATTTTTCATTCTTTTTTTATATGTGTTTATATTTTTGGGCTGCAAAAAACAGTACTGAAAAAAAACGGGTTCCAACTAAAGTAAAAAGTTTGGGAAACCCTGCTCTAGCCAGCTTTCTATCCACCTTAAAGTCCATTTATCCAATCCATATTCCCTTAATTTGCTGGCAAGAATATTGTGGGTGACCGTATCAAAAGCTTTGCTATATCTGGCACTGTGGGCTTTGGGAGGACCAGAAACAACGTATTTGAATATTCATGGTTTGCTTAATGAATATGCAAATATGCAAATGAATGTTTCCAATCCTACAAAAGCTCGTGAATGGATTTACTGGTCCCCATGTCAAAAAGTTTGGGAAGCCCTGCACTACACTATTAAATCTTTGCATTTCCTCTGAAGTAATGGCCACTAGCAGAGACAGGATACTCAGATTTGATGAACAAGGGAGTCATTCGCTATGGCAATGATTCTATACTCATTAAACATCTGCAACTCTCACTTTCATATTGCCATCCTTGCCAACTATCCATACCACCACCTCCACTGCTTTTCAGAACATTGCATTACAACAAAGCCTTGGCATCAAACTGCCATATATATGTCTACCAGAGACTAGAAAGTTACCAAGTGGAAAAATGTAATAAGCACATGTGATAGTCGGTATCAGTTGTAAAGTAGAATATTAACTTCCAAGAGACTGACCTTGTAATTTTTCTGTATCAAGCTCTCAGCAAGAAGCAAAGCATACTCTTTCCTACTCTTTTTTGCTCTATAATTACTGCACAGAGACTTATCTTCTTTATTAAACAAACCTGAAATTTGACAATTGGATAAGCAACTAGACGCTTGGCATATTTTTTATTATATACTTATTTGTATCTCCTGACAAGTAATTCTTTATAAGTATTTATACAACTAAATGAAAATAAAGCAGCAATTCATATTACATAACAATTCAGGGAAGAGTTCTTTTTAAAAATATTTACCACAGAGGAATTGTTTGGGTTGTGTTTTTTACAGTATTTATATTTATCAAAGGCAGTCGATAAATATGTCAACCTTTTTATTGCCTAACATTTGACACTTCAGAATATTTACTATTTGAAAGAACAGAAAAGCTGTCTGCCTCAACATTCCTTGGGGTTTACAAAATGTTTATGCTTCTTGATTGAGGGTACGTCTACACAGCAATGTTACTTTGGAATAACTGACATTATTCCGGAATAACTACAAGCAGTTATTTTGACAAAGTCGAGCTGGAGGACTTCTTACTCCGACTCCTGTAACCCTCATTTTACAAGGAGTAAGGGAAGGCAGAGGAAGAGTGCTCTTTCTTGGATTTACTGCTGTGTAGAGAGCACCAAAAGCTGAAATAAGCTATTTCAACTTAAACTATGCAATTGACATAGCTCAAGTTGCGTATCTTATTTCAGCTTTAGCCCTGCTATGTAGACGTGCTCTAAGTGATTAAATAACCCACATTGTTCAAAGATTATAATAAATTATCGTAAGTTAATTAATGCTGCCACAAAACATCTATTTCTAGCTTGGAAACTGGCAAAATAAGAAAACAATCCCTTAAGAGTCTCTTATTTTCTGTGTTTTCAGAAATATGTAATCATGCAAAGTATAACTGCAGTAATATCCATAAAATATCCTTTGCCAGTTCAGATACTAGAAGTCTGCCAAAACTTAGAAGGCATAACCAAGACAACCCATATAACCAGAAACATAGTTATAAGGGAATGTCTGTTATTTAAATTAGTTACAGGGTCAGAGCATTGGTTCATATTATAAAGCTGAAAATAATGAGATTTTTAAGCCATAACTTTTTCACACTGTACAAGTAAGGAACAATAATCCTTTGAAAGCGCTCTCACCCTCTCCCCATGTGTGTGGGCTTGAATGTGCGTGTGCACGCACATGTGTGTGCTTCTTAGCCTCAGTGAGGTAAAATGTAAAAAAAAAAAACTGTTTATACTAAACAGAAAGCTAGTTTCTCAGAGGACATGGAAAAAAGAGGAAGGGGGTACACCACTTGATACTCCATCATGTGTAAGTTTAGTGAAATGCGTATATATTACTACAGGTTACTGTGGAAAAAGGAAGTCCCAGAGGAGATCTGAAGACAAAGGGAATGACTTAGAACAAAGAACAAAATATACTAATCCTTAACATGTTTTTAAAAGAAGTTGCACAGATTACAACAGTTTCTGACCAAACTATACTTATTCCACCAGGCCTGAGACATAGACACGCAGAGACTCTCCAAGGTAACCCTATAAGCTAATCTTTACATAAAAATCAGCTGTTCCTGAATACTTGATCCAGATTCACTCAGTGCAAATAAGATTTGTAAAACAGCACATTAACTTACTTGCTTTTCCCTACTTCTTTTCCAGAAGCACACCCCAACAATGCACTGAACATTACAAAGAAGAGAGAGTACTTTTTATGATGCAATCACCCTACGTCCCTTCTTAAGGTATGTGTACTGTACACAAGGAAGGTGTGTTTTTAAACATCACAAATAATGTTATACCAACACACTGTAAAATCATACATATGCAACAGAGGCTGTTGGAAAACTGGATATTTTTTCCATGGAAAAAAAATCTTTGTTTAAAAAAAAAAAAAAAAGCAAAGATTTGAGTCAAAAACTCTTTTCTCTTTCCAACAAAAATTTGAAAATTTGAGAAAAGTGGATACTTTCCATGAAAAATTTTGCTCAAATCAATGACCCAATTTTCTGTTGAAAAATTCTTGGCAGCGAACCTGCTGCCATGGCATCTTTGCCGAGCATGCTCCTGGGCGGCGGGGATAAATCCGGCGGGTGCTAGGATCCAGGGAGAAGGCCGGGCGCCGTGCACACCGATGCAGAACACCCGGAGCCAGCTGATAAAGCGGCCACGATTAGACCCGGGGGGGGGGGATCAACCCGCCAGACAGGTAGGGCTTCTGTGGGGTTGGGGGGCAGTTCTGCAGCTGCACGCCAGGTCCCAAAAGTGCATGGGCTTCTCTCCCCTCTGCCCCAACAGCCAGCAATACCTAAAACGCAGGTCCATCGTACCCTGGGGACTCTGTTCCCCTGCTGCCTTCCTGCGCGCAGGGGAGGGGGTGGGAGTCCGGGACTGCGCTGTCATGGGGAACGGAGGAACAAGGCGCGCACTGCCCAAGCGGTTGGAGTTGGTGCGGTCCGGGACTCCCCCTCCACCCCAAGCAGGAAGGCAGCAGGGGAATAAAGTCCCCGGCTCCAGCTGCTCGGTCAGTGCGCTGCCATGGGGAGCGGAGGGGCAAGGCGCGCGCTGCCTGAGCATTTGTTGCTGGCACGGTCTGGGAGTCTCACTTCCTCCATGCAGGAAGGCATCAGGTGTGCAATGGACCAGAGTTTCAGGTACCACACCACTGTTTGGGGGACAGGGGAGCAGCCCATGCACTTCCTGGGCCTTGGCGTGCAGCTGCAGGATCCCCAGGTTTTGGTCCCTGTCTCCTCTCCCCCACTCAGACCCCCACAACATCTCTTGGGGCTAACATCAAGCTTAAAGAAATATTTTCCTCAAACTGATGCCAGTAAAATGTAGATTAGGAACCTGTTTACTGTTTACACTGAAAATGAATAAATATTACAATTGAATGCATCAGAAGTGGATTGATTAATTGAACTTTCCTGTGACTCTGCCTTAAAAGAGAACTTTGATAAACTATCCTTGATTGATTTTTGGTTGAGCTGTAGAAATGAATATTCACATTTATCTGAGGAAAGCGGTCAAATTCTTAATGCCTTTCGTCACGACGTGTAAGTGTGAAACTAGTTTCTCGTCTATGGCTTTCTTCAAAAATAAATATAGAAATAGATTGAATGTCGAACCAGATTTGAGGACAACATTTTCTTCTTTTGCTCCTGACATAAAGTTGCTATGTGATGTAAAGCAAAATCACCCTTACCATTAGTTCTCCTTTTAGTTATTTAAAAGCTATAAAATGCACACATAATAAATGACATATTCAAATCATTCAATTATAAATAAACTTTACAACTGTTAAAATCCTACTGGTTAAATTGTAATTAAGATAACAATAAGTGAGGTACTTAAGTATTTTATATCAAGATTTATATTATTATGTACTATTATTATTGTGAATAAATAATAAACAGTGAAAACTTATTCATTTTTCATTTTTTTTTATATGCATTTATATTTTTGGGCTGCAAAAAAAGGTACTGAAAAAAACAGGTTCCAACTATATAAAGTTTGGGAAACCCTGGTCTAGCCAGCTTTCTATCCATCTTACAGCCCATTTATCCAATCCATATTCCATTAACTTGCTGGCAAGAATATTGAGGGAGACCGTATCAAAAGCTTTGCTAAAGTTGGCACTGTGGGCTTTGAGAGGACCAGAAACAATTCATTTGCATATTCATCATTTGCTTAATGAATATGCAAATAAATGTTACTGGTCCCCCAAAAGCTTGTGAATGGATTTACTGGTCCCCAGTATCAAAAAGATTGGGAACCCCTGGCTCAGGTGATCGAAGAACTGTTTATCTCAGGGTTCTTAGTTCATCTCGCGTAATTTCAGTTTGTCTATAAAGAATGAAATGGTGTGTCTGTCCTGTTCTTTGGGGACAATTGCAAGTGTCTACACAAAAGCCATATCACAGTTCATGACTCTGTACATTTTTTAAAAATAGAGAAGCCAAGATTTGCATGAGAAGGGAAACTGAGCTCCCTTCTCATCCTCCTAGAACAGCAGGTTAGCCGGAAGGCAGGTGGAAATTTACTTGGCTCCTGCACATCCTCTATTACATCTGAAAACAAAATATTTCTGTTTTCAGGATAAGGTTGCCACCCATCTGGTTTTCCAGGTTTTGTCTTGAGTCTCCAGATACCATTTTATAAGAGTTTTTTATATATATGGGGTAAGAGAGAGAGCAGGGGCAGGTTCTTCAGGAGAAGAGGCAGAGCAGAGGCGGGGCCTCAAGGGAAGAGGATTAGGGGTTATACCTCAGAGGTCCATTTACCAGCCATTAGAAAGGTGACAACACTATTTCAGAACTATCACTCTAACTCCTTAAACAATGATTAACAAAAATCATGAAATGATTATGACTGAATATTGAAACTCTAGATAAGATTTTTGTTAAATCCTTAGAAACAGTGAAAGTACACTGCATTAATTCACCCTCAGATCTTCCTGTACTTTATCTAGGGTGAGCATATTTCCCTATGTTGAATCCAGGACACATGGTAAAATTATTCATATTTAAGCAAGTTCAACAGCACTCAGAACTATGCAGTACAAATGTTCAAATTAACATCAAGTTGACCATGCTCCCATTAAAAGAAATACTGCATAATTGCGTTATTTTTATTTACCTTCTTGTCTTTGAGGCTTTCAGGTTCACACAGGGAGGGGAGAAACACACACCCTACTTGTCCACACACAGACTCCCCTACCCTTCTCTCACACTCTCCACTCACCATGCATGGCTGGACTTCCATGATGAATCCATCTTTCCTTGTACCTGGCGCTGCATCTTCTCGAAGCAACACAGGGAGGGGCAACCCAGGTTCACATGGCCTCCTTCCCAAATTTCTGCCAGGATTCACATCAGAATGGGGCCAGTGTGGGAGAGAAGGGATTGGAGTTGCTTCCAGCAGCGGGAGGTGGAGGGGGATGACCTGACCTATGTCTGTTCAGAGCACGTCTTTTCTCTCCCCACTGGCTGGAAACAGCCTGTCCCTTTCTGCCTGCACACTGTTAAAAAGCAGCTAACATCTCCAAGATGCTGCTGGCCACCAATATAACTCAGCTACTTCCTATCCCCTGGCTATAGCCTGGACAAGAAGGGTTAAGACTTAAGGATGCCTTGTGCACCAGGGACCAGGCAACCTAGTACATGGGATTCAGCCAACCTGGCCAGAGCGGTGGATCAGCAGGGAAGGGTACTTAAGGGATGGAGTAGCCTTGTGCTCACTGGGAGCAGGACTTAGGGCTGAGAGGGGGTTTGAAGGCTGTGGCGCCTGCAGGTTTGGGGCTTGAACAGGCTGGAAATCACATCCCCCCCCCCCCCACACACACACACCCAGGCAGAGCTTAGCTGAGGAGCAGAAAGGCTTCCCCATGCCCAGTGCTGTTTGGAGCTTCGGTACATGCAGAGCTTGGTTCCTCCTGGCCAGTATCCTAAGCCTGAGAGTCTCAGGCTCTCCCAGGATGCTGGCACAGCCAGAGGCAGTGGGAGAAGGAATAAGACTGCCAGCCAGTCTGTTGGTGAGCTGAAAGCTATTTCTCTACACAACACTGGGAGTGAGACGTGTTCTAATGGGGAAGAGCAGCAGAGTTGGAGGGAGTGAAGGGGCAAAGCAGGGAGAGGACAGGGGGGGGAAGAGCACATAAAGGGCTGATGACTGGGCAGCAGAGCCACTGCAGCTTGCAACTAGTGTTGGCCAGAAACGGAATGGGGGGGGGGGGAAGAGCCCTGCTGGCAAAGAGCCAGTACAAGGTGGGGGCTACACTGATGGACCAGCAGGAGAAGCGGACAGCCCTGGGCACTCTTCCCTCCCCAGCCTTGCACACCTCCTCCCATCATTAGTCACTGGACATCCCCCCCCCTAAAACACACACACACATTCACCATTGGTGGGTGGGTGAGCAACTGGCAAGCAGAGAACCAGGTAGAAGCAGGAACCACTAGTACTGATGGCGGGGACAGAAAATATAGGACAATTTGCCCATTTTTAAGAAAGAGTTGGGACACAGTCAGGGGTGCTTAAATATGCAACTATTCCTTTAAAAACATCTGGTCACCCCAGCAATATAGCTAAGTGTTAAGGTAATTTTTTAACATATTTTGGAAAGTTAAACCTTTATTGATTGACCATTCTACAAGTTCATGACAGCCTAGAATACAAGGATTCAATAATTCACCAGCCTTTGCAAGACCAGAGATTTATGATCACATATGAGGGCAATAATAATGTTGCCACTATAGACATACGTCTTTATAATATAAGACACGGGATAAAATATAACACCATCATATAGCAGATAATAAAACACAAGGTAAAACCTTTTTATTGATGCATATAGCCAAATCTTTAATTGAACAAAGTGCCATGTCCTCTCAAAAGATGAATTCATAGCCTTTGAATTATCCTCCAATGCAACACAATATTTTCCAGATTTAAATTACCTCCCTTGAGCATAAGGATAATCATATGTTTTATTACTGACACATTTTTCTGTAAACAGTAGAAACAACTCACATGATATGAGATATAGTCATTGCAAAAAGTACTTACAATAAAAATAGTGAAAAAATAAACAGATAATATAACCTACATTTAACTGACAGATAAAAATCTTCATCTTTTAATAAAGGTTGCTAATTAACATTGAAACTGAAAAATAAACATGCCAAGAAAAGTCACAGTTTAAAAAAAAACTGAACATTTAAATGTACTGAAAAGGTTTCCAGAGAAGTAAGATAAATATTCAGATATCTTCATTTACTGCTTAAATATGCATATAAAATATCCCACTAAATATCTGAAGAACAACCTTATGTCTGCCAACTATAAACCTGTTCAGACTAATGATGTAAGCGACTAGTCGACTAGTGACTCAACTAGTCGCTTCCCCGCCCCCCTTGCTGCTTCTATCAGAGAGAGGCAGCGGGGGCAGGGGAGGGGAAGGGAGAGTAGCGGGGAACTAGCAGCACTTCCACCTTTGAAATGCAGCGAGAGCAGGGCTCTAGCTACATTTCAAAAGCAGAAGCGCCACAGGGAGCAAAGGGTGAGCAGGGGGACTCAAGCAGTCCCCTGCTGGCCCCCTGTTCCTCCTGGTGCTTCCGCCTATGAAATGTAGCAAGAGCTGGCAGGGCTCTTGCTACAGTTCAAAGGTAGAGGCTCCCTTATCAATTATTTGAATGGTTGATCCTAATTCCATTGGCTATTTGATTAGTTGATTAATCTAAATTTAACATCCCAAGTTCAGCCTCAAATGACAGTAACAGGACACTGAGTCTTGAGGTGTATGCCTGCAGCCCAGGGCAGCCATTATTATGACACTTGGTTCTCCCCACCAGCCTGCAAGCTGGAGAAGAACATCTAAAGTGAGTGGGGGCCAGAAGCAGATGGCTGTAAGAACCACGAAGCCCCGGAGAGAAGGAACAAGACAAGACAGGAGCAGTGAAATTGCATTGACTCGCTTTGTTTTGAATCATTATAAATAAAGAAATCCCTGAGACACAAACTGGAGCTGTGCTACTGCTTGGAGTACAATTTCAGCTTTCCCAGATGCTTTATCAGCCCACCAGGTTCCAAGTTTGGACCCCCTCACACAATCTAATTACATAAAGGGCTTGGGAAAATGATTTACACAAATACCCTCTTTCTTTGTTGTCCTTATATATACCCATGTCTCTGTAAACTCCACTCCAAGTTATCTGATGAAGTGGGTTTTACCCACAAAAGCTTATGCCCTAATAAACCTGTTAGTCTCTAAGATGGCACAGGACTCCTCGTTATTTTTTTAGATACGGACTAACACAGCTATCTCTCTGGGTATGTCTACACTACCACCCTAGTTCGAACTAGGGTGGTAATGTAGGCAACCGGAGTTGCAAATGAAGCCCAGGATTTGAATTTCCCAGGCTTCATTTGCATAAAGCCGGGCGCCGCCATTTTTAAATGTTCGCTAGTGTGGACTCCGTGCCGTGCGGCTACACGCGGCATGGACTAGGTAGTTCGGACTAGGCTTCACGAGGAGTAACGGTACGTTTCACGAGGAGTAATGGTAGTTCGGAATAGGAATCCTAGTCCGAACTACCTAGTCCGTGCCACGTGTAGCCGCGGGGCACAGAGTCTGCACTAGCGGACATTTAAAAATGGCGGCGCCCAGCGAGATGCAAATGAAGCCCGGGAAATTCAAATCCGGGGCTTCATTTGCAACTCCGGTTGCCTACATTACCACCCTAGTTCAAACTAGGGTGGTAGTGTAGACATACCCTCCGATACTTAACTAGGCAGAGGTAAATGTGAAAGGCAAAAGAGATTCTACCAGTGATCTCCATGAACCACAGAAAGAAGAGCATCCTTAGGCTGTGTGGCTGTGTCTAGACTACACCTCTCTGTCGACAGAGAGATGCAAATTAGGCACGTCGAAATTGCTAATGAAGCGGGATTTAAATATCCTGCCCTTCATTAGCATAAACATGGCCGCCTCTTCTTTTTTTTTAATGGAGCTTTTTCGCAAAAAACATCAGTCTAGACGCGGATCTGTTGAAAAATAAACCCTTTAGCGAAAGATCCTGTATTCCTCAAAAAATGAGGTTTACAGGATCTTTTGAAAAAGGATTTATTTTTCGACAGTTCCGCGTCTAGACTGCCGTTTTTTTCAAAAAAACGCCATTTTGAAAAAAAGCAGCAGCCATGTTTATGCTAATGAAGTGCAGGATATTTAAATCCCTGCTTCATTAGCAATTTCGACGTGCCTAATCTGCATCTCTCTGTCGATAGAGAGGGGTAGTCTAAACACAGCCTTAGGCACATCACAGGGTGAATGCTGGAATTTATGCCAGGTTGCTATCCTGCATGCAGCAGGCTTGAATTTTAAAAGATGACTCCTGGAAATCCACCAGGGACTTGGCTAGTGTCAGACAATTTTAATGGGAGGGTATCTAGCTATTACAGTGATTGGTGGTAGTATAAAACCTTAAGACAGACGTCTGTAAATCTGAAGCTCTTCTTTCTAGCACCAAAGCTGTTGAAAGATCAGAATCTTGGTTTCTTTACCCCTATCCAGAGCTTCCAGGTTTCTGCAAGGGGCAGGGACACATCTATGGATACATCTATTCTATACTGCAATAAAACATACACTGTCCTGAGCCCACTTCAATTGACTCAGACTCATGGATCTCAGGCTAAGGGGCTTAAAATTGCAGCATAGACATTCAGGTTCATGCTGGCTGGTACCTGGACTCTGAGACCTCTCTGAAAACACCATCACAGGGTTTCAGCACTCAGACTCCACCCTGAGCCCAAACAGCTACACTGATATATTTAGCCTACAGCCGAAGAGCAGTGAGCCCAACTGACCTGAGCAAGCCTAAGCCATGCCACAGGTATGTTACTGCAGTGTAAACATACCCTATTCCTCAGCTTCTCCCATAGCTCCCAGCTGCTGGGATGTGGAACAAGTCTTCACTACCTTACTCTTTTCCTACCACCTCCATTTTGTGTTTTTCTTTCCCTGTTATTAACTCCAAAACCTGCCATTGCTGTTTTCCTAATAAACAAAGCTACATGAAACTGACTGGAGTCTTACATCCATCAGTCTTGCCCACGGGATAATGAACAGTACCAATGTAAGTGACTGGTCTCTAATTACTCTCATTATGTTGCTGCTTGGCAAATTTATGAACAGCAATAGAGGCACCAGAGCTATTTGTCAGCAGACTCTGAAGGACAGCACAGCACTGAATCATATTCATATAATATCTGGATGGCCAGCTTCACAAATATAGTTTCAAGTTTCAATATTGTGGGGAATAGGTTAGACCCCACCACTTATCAGGAAAAGCTTCCTATTCATCATTACCCAGTAGTTTTTCAAAACATAACAATATGGCTCTTGAATGGGAGCTACACACCCTCCAAACCACCACTTACCACTCTTGCAATTCCCTTCTTCTTCTTCTTCTTCTTCTTATTATTATTAACACAAATATTTTGCCTCTCACTTTCCACAAACAAATCACTACTCGAACTTCCCACTTCACATCACACTCTCCATATCTGATGCAGTAATACCATGATTCTCCCTTCACTAGTACTACCATAACTCCAAACTATCTACACCACCCACTCTCTAAATCGATCCTTTCAGTTTCATTATCTTTCCTTCTCATTCTCCCAGTACAGAGCAGACACCGCACTCTCCAGATGGACAATGCATCCACATTTATGCAGACATTTGTACATGCATAGAGCGTAGATCACAAATCACTCCAACTGTTAATCTCCGTTAATCCATTAACTAAATAGTCTCTATATTTAGAAATAATTCTGTGAGGAAAATTGATATTTTGGTAAGTTTCCAAGTTTAGTCAAGCCCTTGTTTACCAAGGAAGAGAGAGAGAAATCAATATATCTGAAGAATATTATGGTTTTCATATGAGTCAGTCACCACACAATTTTCTAAATTAACACATTGGTTATGAAGCATCTAGGGTTGGCCTCTTTCACTCTTCTGTGTGCACCTGGTTATTCCACTCACCAACGCTACTGGCTGTGAATGCTGTGTGCATAAAGATAAGGGGGTGACAGATTGGTAGTACCCAGCGAGTAAAAATTACATAGAAAGTTTGAAGGCCATGATAACTAATTGTGCATATAATTTCACATCAACTGGCTGCCTATTTCTAGAGAAAAGATAGCATTTATGTCCAATTCCATGCCTATTGTAACTATGGAGGCCTACACAAATGGAGCTACCACAAACCTTAAATATTTACCTTAACTATTACAATTATAAATTCCAATAGTTTAACTAAGCACTATATCTTGACTATTATTGGGATTATTCCCATGGATAAAATTACTTCCCCATGTGTTTGTTTAGAGCCATGGTGTCCAACACACTAGTCACTAGCCACATGTGGCTATTTGGCCAGTTGAGTGTGGCTAGCTGGCTTAAACAATGTGGCTACTTGGCCAACTGAGTGTGGCTAGTTCACTATAGCAGTAGCCACTATAGTGCTTCAGAACTGATTGGACACCACAGGTTAAGAGGGTCAAGATCAAAGACAACAATTATTGTAATAGCTTAATTACAATGCAATTTCTCCATATAGAGTGCATGCACAAGATAAATCTTGAAAATTAGATGCTAAGTTTGAATGAGTGATAACAAAGCCATTTTTTAAAGTACAGGAACTCAAACATTAAGTAATGGCCAAAATCCTGACTACCCTTGCACCAAATGAGGTGTCCTGACTCCAGTTTTTCCACCAGACTTTTCAAACAAACCCTCCTTTGCCTTTAGGAGAAAAGAGGCAGTTTTCAGATCCAAACCGTTTTTTTCTATCCAAAGATACAGGAGGAGCTAAAAATAGCACTTACAGTGCAAACTGGTTGCTCTATAAGACTTTCTTCTACATAGAGAAATGGGAAGATATATCTAACAGTTACCAAGGAAACAGCAAAGTTAAGTCCTATGTACACTATTAAGTAGTTTAATAACCAGAAAATAAGAGTGAAAAAGTAGCTCCACATAGAACTGATTTATTGCAAAGCACAGCATTAACTCAGTTCAGTATCTGAACTTACAGTCCTTTTATCAACTGCTGCTGGGTTTGAGCTTTGTCATTCAGTTGAAGAAAGAACTTTGGTTTGCTTGAAGAGAGAGTATTATGCTGGAGAGCTTTGTTCAGGTAATGACAATAGGGACAGTGTTAGTCGACTACAGGTAGGAGTTAGGGATGAAAGAGTTATCTGAGGGTAAACTGACCCTTAAAAGGTAGAAGAATCATTCCTAGTGTATTGATTAAATGACGCTTCTGTGCAGTATCTTTAACACAGGCCACCTTCGCTATAGCAGACTGAGCAGTTGCCTAAGGGCAAAACGATTTTGATGAGTGAAAGATGTCCAGGTTCCCTCTAGAAGTGGTGGCAGATGATGCTGACAGGAGCTGACCTGGGGGGAACAGTTAACATCAGGGCTCTGAGGAGCAGAAAGTGTCCCCCAGCTGGGCTGCCAAGGAACCACTCCTGCCTACCCCAACTGCAGATAAGCAAACAGCCAGAGCTTAGACACTCAGTGGCACAAGCTGCTTGATTCCATGTCAACACCCAGCTTGTACCTGCTGCTCTGCGCCTGGCCCCCACAGGCCACGCTGCCCAGGCAGCGCTGATTTCCGCCTCAGCCAGAACCACTATTTCAACACCACCATGTCCATGTCTAGAGGTGCTATCATCTTATAATATGTGAGCCTATAATAATGTAGAGGTCATATGGAAAGATGCAGGAGGGGCAGACAGACTAAGGAGTGCACAGGTTTCTGGGGGGCATGTGGGCTGGGGTTGGAGGGGGATGGGCTGGTATGGGGGGCCAAGCAGGGAACTGGCAATGCAGAAACCAAGGTGCAGGGCCAGGCTGCAGAGAACTTCACTCTTTCCAGTGGGAAGGAGCCCACTATGCAAGTGAGATTAGCGCCCCCTGCCCATGTGGTTGGCTTCATTTCTGGGGGAGCATGCTGCTCGTTAACTGGAGCCTTATCGGCTGTGCACCCCTGCTGGTGCCTGGATCCCACTCTGGTTGAGTGGCTCATTGTTCAGGAGTACTGAGCTGGAGAACTGCTCCTTTCTTGAGCCCTTGGGAGCAGGTGCAAACCCACCCACAAAGAGCCATTGGGAAGCGCCTGGCTCAGTCCACCAACATTTCCCATCCCACAGGGGCCAACAACAGGGTGCAGTGGCCTCAGAAGCCCCAGGCTGGAGTCTGCCATGTAAACCTTTTGACCCAGATGCTCAAGATTCAGAGACTGGAGTGGCAAGCACTGGGGAGATGCTGGGGAGGAGGGTTCTAAGCAGTGCGTGTGCACACTTAAGTTTTGCATAGGAAGCAGACTATCTTGAGCTGTGTCTGATCCTTAACCAGTGTCCCCTCTTTCCATTTCATGTGAACTCAAACGTAACACTAGCTGCAAGAAAGGGTTTGTTAACCTTGGGTCCTGAACAAAGAAGTGAAATAATAAAATATATCTTGAAACAACAACAAAAATCACATGCCATATTATCTACTCCTTGGGGTAATGTCAATACCAAAACAAAACAAAAAAAAACCACAACCCTATAATTTTCCACAGTTGTTACCACTGACGCAGTGCCCCCATTGACAGAAATAGTGGGAGTGGGTGGTGTAGACAAGGTTTAGGAGACAATCAGTGTTTTAACCCTCAGGCCAGATAAATCTGTTCTGAGCAAAGTTAGATGGTGATGTATTTAGAATGGTAGCAGGTGTTCTACACTAGCACCCCTAGAAATAAAATTTCGATCAACAGTACTGTAGTAAATTTTAGAGCAAAGGCCTTGCATAAACACAGATTATAACATCAAACACTTGTGGGATTTTGCAACTTCAGTCCACCCACTGCTTGCTATAGAAATCATTTTACAAAATTTTATAGAACAATCATTTTGACAACTATTCCATGTGCACACCACAGAAATATTATCTTTTTCATGTCTCTTCCCTCCTCCAATGGCATTCCACTTCAGTGAATGCTTCAGAAATGGCAAGGCCAGTGCTAACCACTAAACCACGAGAATTCAAAACACTCCTAAGGTACTCTGATCAAAGCTAAATCTTTTAGGAAGATTATCTGCACCAAAATCAGGAAAATCCTGCAACTAATGTACTTTTTATACTCTATCTTTGAGAAAGAATTTGGTTTCCCATAACTCTTTTCTCAGTAAGACTATACATTATTTCTCAGTAATACAGCCCATTATAACCATGGGAAAAACATTTTCAATGGGGGGCAACTCATCTCTGTAGCCTTGGGCAGAAGGATTACCTATCGGCAGTTCCTTCCATACCTACAGGCCAACTTTTAGTTGACAGTGTGAGAAAAATGTTCTGATTTTCTGGAAGGAAAAATATTTAAAAACAGACACCAGATGTGTACACATCTTATAAGAAAAGGGCAGGGGGAAACGCAATCATTTATTCCCTTGCTGGCACTTATGTGATGACACAGGGCAGCACTTCCATTCTGATTATAATTTCACAGCTTCTCTTTTAAAAACACCCCTATTGTGTCTGACATGTTGTACAGCATGAGAGTAGCTAACACTATGCAAGACTCGCAATAAACAGAGCACCATACTTCACAGCACAAAAGTGAAGAAGTCTTAAATAGGCTGCGTTTTGTCACTGTATGTGTGTGTTATTATAAATATGGCTCTGTCCAACCGAGCCGAAGTTCTTCCATCACGACCAAGTCGACCTCTTTTTACATCTAATTCGCCTGGCAGCTATTTGCCACCTGAAAGGAAACTGAGGCAGGGCCCCGCCGGATTCACATTTTTCAAACAGCTGGAAACGCGGGTCGCCAGTTAACAACAAACACCACAACCCCCCGCCCCAGCTTTATCTTAGCAGCAGCAGCCGCCTTGGGACACATTTTTTTTTACATGATCCCACAGCCGGTGCCAGGGGTGGCCCCATAAGGCATCGCCAGCGCAACCCCAGGACCTCAGCACCAGGGCCAGATAAGAGGAAAGCTGCAGCTCTGGCGGCCGGGTTTGCCAGCGCCCCCGAGCAGGCTCTGCCCCCCCACCTCCCGCCCCCGGTGTATGCCCCTCGCCCCTGGAGTCAGCAGCAAGGGGCCAGCCCCGCAGCGGGGCGCGCACAAGGGCTGGCTGCTAAGGGAAGGGAGCAGCACCTACCCCGAGAGCTTTGCAAGCTTCACAAAGCTGAACACATCCATCCATGCAGGCAGCGAGCTGTGCCCTGCGCTCGCTCACTCACTCCCGCGGCAGCCGCCCCATGCCGGGGAGAAGGTGGTGCCCGAGTCTCCAGCAGCAGCAGCAGCAGCAGCAGCAGCCCTGGCGGAGGACGGACCTGGCGGCAGAAGCTGCTACCCCCCTGCGGCCGGGAGCGGGGCGTGCAGCAGCAGCATCTCGCAGCAGCGTGGAGCGGCGGGCAGAGCGCGCCCGGGGAAACTCAGGGCAGCAGAAGGGGCCGAGCGGCTGGGGAGGAGACGCTCCCGCCACAGGCCCGCGCCGGGAGGCGGCGACGCTCCGGAGCCCGCCGGTGCTTGCAGTGCCCCAGCGCGAGGGGGAGGGGAGCGGCGCTGCCGGTGTCTCCCCCTCCCGCGGGGGCGCAGCCGGAGACGCGAGCGCCGCACGCTGGCTCCCTCCGCAGCCGCCTGCTCCGCCCCACCGCGGGCTGCTAGCGCCACCGAGCCCGGGGCAGGCGCCCGAAGCCCGCGTGGAGGCACTGGGAGACCCCTTCCCCCCAGCCTGGGGAGCACAGAGCTGCAGGGGGGGGAGAGATGAGGGAGGAGAGACCCCCCCCCCCCAGTCTAGGGAGCATATAGCTGTATGGGGGGGAGGGGAGATGAGGGAAGAGAGACCCCCCCCACTGGGAGCACATAGCTACATGGAGGGAGGGGGGGATGAGGGAGGAGAGACCCCCCCAGTCTAGGGAGCACAGAGCTACATGGAGGGAGGAGACACCCCCCCCCAGTCTGGGGAGCATATAGCTGTATGGGGGGGGAGGGGAGATGAGGGAAGAGAGACCCCCCCCCCCACTGGGAGCACATAGCTACATGGAGGGGGGGGGGGATGAGGGAGGAGAGACCCTCCCCCTAGCCTAGGGAGCACAGAGCTACATGGAGGGAGAGAAGATGAGGAAGGAGACCCCCCCCCCCCAGTCTGGAGAGCATATAGCTGTATGGGGGGGGGAGATGAGGGAGGAGAGACCCCCCCCCAGTCTGGGGAGCACATAGCTTTATGGAGGGGGGGGGAGATGAGGGAGGAGAGACACACACCCAGCATGGGGAGCCCTTACTTATTGGGGAGAGGCGCAGTTGTGCATACACTGTAGGAGAAAAACCTTCAGTGGAAGGAGCCCATTCCCTGAGGAATGAGGGGTGAGGCAGGGAGAAGAGGAGGAGCCCAGCTCAGAATCCAGGAGACAGGCAGGAGAAAAGTGGGAGACATGCTACCCCCCAATACACAAAACTCCTGCCTCTCCAAAGGACTCCTGCTCACCAGTCGCCCCTCTCCCACAGTATTGACCTTTCTCCCTTTGTGGTAGGGGACAGACCTGGCGGCCTTCTTGGCCATCACATGAAGCGCTAAGCATAGAATATACGCTGGGTTTGGTGGACTGTTGACGCAGTCTGGAATCAGAAATTGTAAATGTGCTCAGGAACATGGCCCTTCCGTTCTGATGCTAGGAGATGACTGAGTGCACTTGGGCAAGACCAGTTGCTCACACACCTATGCTCTGCTCTTTGCACCATCTACACAAATGACAGTTTAAGAAACAGGGTTATGCTGACACTGCAAAGCAGTTTCATTCATGGGGATTTAGTTTACATTAGGAAATTCCTTGTTAAAGCGTTTGGAAAATGAGACCACTCATTCTTGTGTTATAGCATACCAGAAGCCCACATAAAAGAGAGACAACCTTTGTCCCTGGTCCTGTAAGTGACTTCCGGTTAGTGAAGGCACCCAGCCTCTCCAAGACATTTACAGGATCAAGGCCTTGGATTCTACCAAGGGAGCTGAACAGGAAACTGGTAAATTCACCCAAAATTGACATAAAGGCATGCTTCCTGGCTTTGATAACTTCACCTCCTCTGTATTTTCTCCTCCTCTGTATTTTTCTCTGCTACACAATTTCAATTGCTAAATAGACTGATATGCTATTTACCCCCATTGAGTCAAGTCTTTTTAGGCAGCTTTCTGTCAATCCCTACACCTACCAGGAAATTCGCAAGTCGCAACAGAGCACCATAGTTAAACTCTTAAAGCCGTGGGAAAAAAACAAGGCACCATTTTTTTTATTAAACTTTTACTAGTACTAGTACAAAAAGGAACAGGCAGTAAGAACACTCAGCATGAATCAGGTTTCAAACTATTCTTTTAAAACAGAAACAAAGAATGATTGATTGTCTGTTTACATTGTGAGAACACTGAACAACTGGCATGAAATCTCTTGCAGATCTACCATACATGTGTGTGGTATCGCCACATTTTAAAATGTGTAATGAAGTATTTTGTGCTAAGCATATCAAAACATTTATTGGTTTCCTGCATGGTACTTACATTCATTTAGAATTATATCAAACTTTAAATAATTGAAGAATCTGTACCTGTCAATCACTCTGGTCTATTGATTGGCAAATGTTACTAACATAATGCAATTTCATCTAGTTAGAAACCTGTTTTAAAAGATATTATTAATGTATATGCCTCAAATCAAACAAGGCAAATACTGAGGAGCAAGGCATTACAAACAAAGGCCCAGATCTTGCAAAGCTAAAGTATTTGCTTAATTTTACACAGTGTGAGTATCTAGTAGTCCTAGTGAAGATGATGGAACTACTCACATGAATTTTTTTCAGAATCAGAGCCAAATTAACAAATGACTATTTACAATCTGAAGAGTAACACAAAGGTGGCTTTACAGCACAGTGATGAGATTCAAAGAGAGCCATGAATCAGGTAAACCAAGAGGATGAAGAATGAAACTCTGAAATCCCCCCATGTCTCATGATCTGTTTTTGAGGAATGAGGGGGTAGATGCTACAGGAGAGATGAACAAGCTTGTCAGGAAGTGGAATCATCTGATAAGGAGCCATCTACATCAGTTATGCAGCTTCTTATTCCTACAAGTATTGATAGGGACTGACATTGCAGGCTTAGGGCCAGGAAAGCTATTTCAATAGCCCTAATTCATATGCTATATGATGTTATAGGGTCAAAAGAGGATGAAAGTGTTCACCCTGGTTCCTATTTTCACTTCTTTCCTCAGAACAAGTGACAGCTGTCAAGTCCTTGCCTCACTCACCCCATTTGGTTTCCCTGTACATCCCCATGGCTGTCTTTTCCCACAGCTGCCACTAAAATTCCCAGATCAGCTTGTACTATGAGGCTCTGCTGGAAAGGCAGATAAGTAGGCAGAAGGAGGAAAAAACATAACATAAAAAAGTATAAATTAAAATAATTGTATTGTAAGGAATTTCATATTAAATGCTCTGGCCAAAGCATTTACTTTTACATTTTATCTCTGGTCTATGTGCCAGCCACAGGCACCCAAGTAACATGCTGCTCTTATGTAATTGCAACCAAGTTTCATGCTAGCTATCTTTTTAACTAATGCATGAAAAACAGTCCTAGGCAGATTATGCTATAGGAAGTGACACAAACCATACAAGTTCAAGGATTAATTACACAGCATAGCCAGCCTATTGTCAAGTACAGATACTCTTTTAAAAATCTCATAGAAATACCAATTAATCCAAAAACCTCTCTATAAGAAAGAATGTATGTCTTTCATTCATACTTTGTGGCAAATGTATACTCCCATTCCCTCATACAGACTTCCTTTTCATAGAACTGGCACTCTGAAATCATCTATGCAAATAAATAATGCAAATTCATAAGACTTTCCCCTCTCTTTCTCAAAA
This sequence comes from Pelodiscus sinensis, assembly GCF_049634645.1. Lineage (NCBI taxonomy): Eukaryota > Metazoa > Chordata > Testudines > Trionychidae > Pelodiscus > Pelodiscus sinensis. The sequence continues at coordinate 214,408,779 of NC_134711.1, forward strand.
ATTGCCTCTCTTCCTCTTGTTGGATCTGTCTGCAAAGGAATGTCTAAAGCTTGTCACTGACTGCAACAAATAACATTTATTAGTACATTTACACTGACCACACACAGCCCCCTTCTTTCTCTTCCTCACCATGTCACTACAACTATTCTTGCCATAATCTGATATTCCTACTCAACTGCATTACTGTGGGTGGACCCTAACTATATATCCTTGAAAAAATTAAAAAACAACAAAAAGTCTAGTAGCACCTTAAAGACTAACAAAACATGTAGATGGTATCATGAGCTTTCATGGGCAAAACCCACTTCTTCAGATGACCAGAGAGTAAGAAGTGGGTTTTGCCCATGAAAACTCACGATATCATCTACATGTTTTTTTAGTCTTTAAGGTGCTACTAGACTATTAGTTGTTTTTTTAAGTTTTTGCTGTTGCAGACTAACTAGGCTATCCCTCTGAAGCTTATATATCCTTGTTATTTCTGGTCCAAGGTGAAAGTGCTTTGCAAGAAATTACTGGAATTTGAAAATGAATTCACATTTTTATCTAGTCCCTTATTATTCTGTATATTAATGGATGGATGGAGTATTGCTATGGTTATTAACTACTGTCTTTTTACTTTCCTGTGTAGTAACCTCTATAGCAGAACAAATGTCCCAGACCAGTGGTTGGAGACAACTGTGGAACAACTGAAGTAGATGAGAAAACAAGGAGTAGTCCTGTGTGGCACTTTAGAGAATAACAACAATATATATATAGTATCATGAGCTTTTGTGGCAAAACCCATTTCTTCAGATGAGCTTGAGTCCAGTTAAGGTAGCTGAAGTCCAGCAAAATCATGGAAGACCTTTTCTGGATATGCACAGAGACATGAAGAAGGAATCAGACCAAGTGTTCCTGTCTGAAACACACAAAATCAAGACCAAATTTTAAGATTTGCATGGCTAAGGGGTTGAAGAGGCGAGGAGGTCTCCAGAGTCAGTGCAGAAATACAAGACTTCTGCATGTATGGACTTGTCCTCCTATAATGACCCCAGGATCTAGGATGGGGTGAGCAATAATTTTTGATGGAGGCCCACTCCAAGAATTTGGTAAGTGGTCAAAGGCCACACTCTTCCATGATATTAATGGAAGAAGTGTGGGGTCTGGGATGGAGGTTGGGTAAAGGAGGCAATTGTGACCTGGGGCACTCGGCTGGGGTACAAGGGGTTTGGGTTGTGAGCTAGGGCAGGAGGGGACTGTGACCTAGGGCAGGGGATTGGGATATAGGAGTGGTGCAGGGGTTTGGGTTAAGATCTAGGGTAGGAAGGGATTGTGATCTGGGGCATGGGATTGGGGTTCAGGGTCTGGGAGGGGATATGGGTGAAGGAGGGGGCAGAAGGTTTGAGTATGTTGAGTAGGGGGCAGATGGTTGGGGAAGGGAGAGCCTGGGGTACCAGAGGCAGAGCCTGGCCAGGAGACTTACCTGTGTGACTCCAAGCCAGCAGCCTAGCACATTTCTCAGGCAGCCTGCCTGCCTGCCTGTCTGCCTGTCTGTCTGTCTAACCACCTGCACAAGCTGCAGGACCATGTGCATCTGTGAATAACTAGGAACTGAGGGGAGTGGGAATGGTGCTTCGTGGCTGCCTTTTATTCAAACAGGAAGCTCTCATTGGCTGGTTTTTGGCCAGAAACTGGCCAATCAGATTGTGCTGCGGCAGGGACAATGCCTGAAACCTCTCTCCTCCCCTCCCCTTTCCAGGATCAAAGTTTTGAAAGAGAAATGGCCCGGCAGACACTTTTCTGAGCAGCATGCAGGTGGAGTGAGGCAAGCAGTGAGCCTCCCTCGGGCTCCCTGCTGCATCCGCTAGATGTGGTGGCATGGTAGGCCAAATTTGGCCCATGGGCCACATTTTGCCTAGGCCTGATCTATGAGGAGTGGAGGACTAGATTTCAGTCATACGGAGTGGGGCAGACTTCATCTACCAATAAAACAAGGCAGAATGGAAGAGAACAATCCATTCCATCATAAACAGAGAGCAAACAATGCCTCTGTATGTGATTTGACAATATTTTAACAAGAGTTTAACAATTTATACCATGTGATCCAGCCTCATCCCTAAGTTATAAGTTCTTGTGCCAGACAGAATAAATTCATTCCAAATTATGAGTTATAGTAGGACAGGCAGGGTTATTTCACTGCAAGCCTGAGAAAAAGCTCAGAGCTGACAGAGTTTCCAGCAGAAGCTAAACTTACCAATGTTCTCAGTAGTTGAAAATTCTCCTTAAGTATCCGTTGGCAGTTATGGAACTTCTTTGACTTACAACAAAGGGCAGCATAAAACCTTACCAAAATCACATAGTATCACTTCATAGTAATGATTTGTTAACTAAGGTAATTTTAGAACATTTTGCATCTATATCTACAATATGAATCCCAGCAGTTATTTCTCAGAGCGGAATCTGCATGTTACTATACCTATAGGCTCCAGCCTATACCTATAGGCTGTTTAACACCCATGGAGCTTATGCATTAGTATTAGACATTCTGTATATGGTGTTATCATTTACAGTCTATAGTCACCAGACTGAACTCACAGATACACGCCTAATATTTTAGTTATTTGTGGTAAAGGTATATGTAAATATTTAATGAGAAGAAACAGTCAAAAGTTGCATAGCATACATAATATTTATCTAACAAAAATAACCCACCAAAGACAACATTTCTAATTGTTCAGGAAATTGACATCACTCATTGACTGCATTTTCCTCAGTATTCTATTTCATATACAGAATAACAAATATGGCCCTTTTAAGAATATTTTATTGCTGTGTGCTTCTTTTTTCAAGACAAGTTGTTTATATAATAATTTTAACCATGACACTGTGTACCAATGTTTTGTGTTGTTCTACAGTTCAATGTCCTATATGTGACTTGTAAAAACCCTAATTTCAGAGGCTATATCTGTGTCCTTGTGTTAAATGTATTTATAAAGAGTAGAGACTCAACATTTCAACATCCTATAAAGCACATTGTTATAACAGACACAGCATATGGTAATGCTTCTGCACCATAACTTAAGAGCAGATGAAAACTAAATTAAATTGCTATGAATAATATTACCTTTTCCTAACATCTACATTGCATTGTTTCCAAGGATGCTATTGTGAAGGTGCAGTGCAATTATCGTTATAAATGAGCTTTTTATTTGTTTCTCTCAAAATACTTGTGTGTGTTTGTTTTCTTTTGAGTAACAGTAATCCTAAATTGGAAACAGTGAACAGTAGTGCAATATGAGTTGGGCTGCAAAGGAGATGAGTAGCAAATTATATCAGACTTGTGACTGTACCATTATATTCATTATTCTCTCTACATAATGAATGCAACTTCCCAGATAGTTTAAATGAGGTGAATTCCTGCCTCATAGCAAAGATACTGTTTGAACCTCTTGGAGAAGCTGTGGTATGCATTACCTTCAATTTCCATTGTAGTTTACTTTTAAGTATACAGGCAGTCCCCGGGTTACGTACAAGATAGGGACTGTAGGTTTGTTCTTAAGTTGAATCTGTATGTAAGTCGGAACTGGCGTCAGCCGCTGCTGAAACTGATCAGTTTCAATCGCGGCTGAATCTGGACGCCAGTTTTGACTTACATACAGATTCAACTTAAGAAACCCAGGCGTCCCCAAGTCACCTGCTGCTGAAACTGATCAGCGGCTGACTTGGGGACGCCTGGGGCAGAGCAGCTGGGGTGCTGCTGGATTGCTCCAGTAGTGCGGCTCCTCGGCGCTACTGGAGCAACCCAGCAGCACCCCAGCTGCTCTGCCTCAGGCGTCCTGATTCAGCCGCTGCTGAAACTGACCAGCAGCGGCTGAATCAGGACTCCTGGGGCAGAGCAGCTGGGGTGCTGCCGGGTTGGTCCGGAGCAGCGCTGCGGGACCAACCCGGCAGCCCCCAGCTGTTCTACCCCAGGGGTAGGCAAGAAAAGCCTGGTCTGCTGGGGGGGAGGGGCACTAGCTGCACCCCCCTCCCAGCAGACCAGGGAGATGGGGGTGGGGACTCCCAAGTTCTCCACGACTTTGCTCCGTCTCCCTGGTCTGCTGACCTTGGAGATGCGGAGCAAAGCCGCAGAGCACGCGGGCAGCGGGGGGTCAGACCAGGGAGACGGGGAGCAAAGCCTTGGAGCACGCCTGCAGCGGGACAGCCCAGGCGCGCCTGGGCTATCCCGCCGCTGGCTTCCCCCGCGGCTTTGTAAAGCCGCGGAGGGGCTGGGCTGTCCCGCCGCCGGCTTCCCCCGCGGCTTTGCAAAGCCGCGGAGGGGCTGGGGCTGCGGGACGGCTGCCCGAGCCCCTCCGCGGCTTTGCTCCGTGTCTTCCTGGTCTGCAGACTAGGGAGATGCGGAGCAGCTTTTCTCGTTCCGGAGTACACGGGCGGCGGGACCGCGAGGTCCCGCAGTCCGTGTCCTCCGGGGCGAGAAAAGCCACGTTCGTAACTGCGGATCCGACATAAGTCGGATCCGCGTAAGTCGGGGACTGCCTGTATCTGCTACATTTTTCAGCAGATGAGTTTAAAATAATCTTAACTATTTATACAAGCAGAATACATGGAACTTTGTCCATTATTTCATCTTTCCATTTTTCTCTTATTGTGACTAAAAATAAAATAATATTAAATTTTTGAATTTAGGAAGTCCACTGAGTCCTGCTTCTTGTTCAGTCAATCATTGAGAAAGTGCTGGGGCTGCTGCCACATCCTTTGGCTTGAAATAGGTTCCACTTATACAGCATTTACAGTTTGGTTCAGTAACTCTCTGCACCCCCACTATTCAAATTGTTCCAAAATCCCTAAACAGCAGACTAATTGTTGTCTAGTCTTTTGTAGGCATTGTATTAAATGAAAGTTTTCAGGAGGGATTTGAACATGGATAATGAAGTAGTTTTGCAGGTATTTACATGCTTTTCTGAATCAGGGCCTTTGCCAATAGGGGTATGTCTACACAGCAGTGTTATTTTGGAATAACTGATGTTATTCCAAAATAACATAGTGTGCATCTACACTACAAGCAGCTATTTTAACATAAGGTCAAAATAATGGTGAGCTGGAGGACTTCTTACTCTGACTCCTGTAACCCTCATTTCATGAGGAGTAAGGGAAGTGGGAGGAAGAGTGCTCTTTCTCAGACCTCCTGCTGCGTAGACAGCGCCAAAAAATGAAATAAGCTATTTCGACTTAAGCTATGCAATTGACGTAGCTGAAGTTGTGTAACCTATTTCAGCCTTAGCCCTGCTGAGTAGACATGCCCGTGGAGAGCTATTGGCTCGAATAATCATTCTTTGTTCCACCTCTCTCTATTGTGTACTGTTAATATTTCATATATATCCACTATAGAAACAGTTAATTCTACCTTAAGTATAAGTTCATTTTATCTTAAAAAGATAGATTTCTCATACTTCCTTGCCATTTTTTATAAACATCACTGCTTAGCACCACAGTATCTTATTTATTCCAAGATTTTATCATCATTTGTGACTGAGTTCCTGCTCATTATCTGCATCTCACGTGTTGGCTCCAACCTGTGACCTCTTTTTTTTTAAATGTAAGACTCGTGCAGCTTATGAATTTTCAGTTCAGAACAGTAATCTATACCTTCTATGCACCATTTGTTTTAATCAACCTGCTTTTTTTACCATCTAATTATGAAACTCTGACTTCAGCAAAATTGTTGCACTTATTAAAGTGCCTGCATACATCGGGCAGTACAATACAGCATGGCTGTGTCTACATTGGCACCCTTTTCCGGAAAAGGGATGCTAATGAGACCAGTAGGAATTGCAAATGCCGCGGGGGATTTAAATATCCCTCGCAGCATTTGCATGAACATGGCTGCCACTTTTTTCCGGCTCGGGGTTTTTCCAGAGAAAAGCGCCAGTCTAGACGGGATCTTGTGGAAAATAAACCCTTTTCCGGAAGATCCCTTATTCCTATTTTCCGCAAGATCCCGTCTAGACTGGCGCTTTTCTCCAGCAAAACCCCGAGCCGGAAAAAAGCGGTAGCCATGTTCATGCAAATGCCGCGGGGGATATTTAAATCCCCCGCGGCATTTGCAATTCCGACTGGTCTCATTAGCATCCCTTTTCTGGAAAAGGGTGCCAATGTAGACACAGCCCATGTGTTTAGCTGTTCATCAAGCAGAGTAAGATTTAAATTTATGAGCATATCCTTTTCTGTATTTCTTGGTTTCATAACTCCCAAGGGAAAAAATACTAGGTTATCTATGATTGCTCAATTCTGCATCACTTGGTTTAATTTTGGGTGTCATATGACATTGTTTCCACCCCCATTGGAAATCACTTACATTGTGTGGCAGAATTGAAACATCATATCTTGTTATTGTTTAACAGCCTGCATGGGTCAAAGACCAACTAATGCCTGTTAACAATTCTGTTCAAGATGTAGTACTTAAAAGGGCATATGTAGTAGCTGGTGTTTAACTTCAAGGATAGAGAAGGAATTTCTTGGCAACATTGTGTACATGAACATGGAGGAAAACTCTAAGGGCATGTCTGCACTAGGAAATTATTTCAATATAACATATTTCAAAATAATAACTCCCGAAATAACTATTTCAAAATAGCGCATCCACACTATAAGGCAGCACTGAAATAGGTCAGAATTATTTTGAAATAGTGCATCCACACTAATTGGAGTTTGATTCAGATTTAAAGTCCCCCAAGCCCGCTGGGGAGGGCACCAGGAGGGTGGACACATCCTGTGGTTGCTTGCTGAGGCTAGCTGAGACACATGCTTAAAGGGGCTCCACTCTAAAGTCACGTCTCACATGCCACTTCCCCATTGCCCACCCCTTCGTGGGACACCAAATTCACACCATGGGCTCTGGTTGCCTGTGCAGATGCCACAGAACTTACAACATGGAGTTGGAGCTGCTGCAAAGCAGTGCCAGCCTCACAGTCCTCGTGCTGCACCTCATGACGCAGTTCATCTAGATTGCCTACATGCTGCTTCAGGACAATGATGACCATGAACAGCAGGACCCCTTTGCCCAGGTCCTGGTACTCCTGCTGCAGCAAATGATCCTCAGTCCCCTGCACACTGTGGAATGCCACTTCTGGAGGAGGGAGACCAGTTCCGACTGGTAGGACCACAGGGTCATGCAGTGATGGGATGACAAGCAATGGCTCTGGAACGTCCACATGTGGAAGGCCACCTTCCTGGAGCTCTACGAGTGGCTTGCTCCTGCCCTCAGGCAACAGGACAATTGACTGCTACCCACCATCCCCGTGCAAAAGCGCATCATCATCACTCTGTGGGCGGCTACTGCTCCGTGGGAAACCAGTTCAGTGTGGGGAAATCCATGGTTGGGGCTGTGCTCCTACAGATAGACAAGGCTATAAACACCATCTTGCTGCACCATCTTGCTGCTGAACGTCAACCCCATTGTGGGTGGCTTTGCTGCCATGGGCTTCCCCAACTGTGGGGGAGAGGGCATAGAAGGTACTCAGATCTCCATCCTGGCCCCCGACCACTGTGCCTTAGACTACGTCAACAGAAAGGGGTACTTCTCCAAGCCGGAGCTCTCCTACATTCCGGGGCAGTGGCTGCCGTGGGAGCAGCAGACATACTGGCAACCTTCGGAGGATCTGAGGGAGCATTGGGGTTGCTTGTTGGAAACTTGAGTTTGTGGTCTCTCACACAGGGCTTTCAAAGCTGGCCACGTGCAAGAAGCCCTTCTCCTCTTGCCAGGACTTCGACAGCCCTACAGAAGGAGGAGAGCAGTGGACACACCAGGTGTGGCCAGAGTGGTCAAAGCTGAAGCTGTGAGAGGCCTCTATAGGCCAATTATTTCTTGGCACCGGCACATCTACACTAATGCTATTTTGAAATAACTATTTCAAAATTAGCATTATTCCTATGAAAAGCAGATTTTGAATTAAGTGGCCAATTTTTTCCAAATAATGGGCTTGGTAGTGTGGACGCTTTACTTATAAATTCGACCTTAGGAGCATTATTTTGAAATAAAGTCTTAGTGTAGACCAGGGCTCAAGGGGAAAGAGGACAAGGGCAATAGCTCAGTAACTAGAAAAGGGAGAGTTTGCTTATTACAAAATTTAAAATCTCCATGAATAATTCAGTATTGTTCATTTCCTACCAGCATCATACCACACATTTAGTTATGGTTCGTAAATTCTTTAACTTGTCAATCTAACAAGATTCATTTTCACTGTTGTAATAGATCAATACCTTGCAACAGAAGAAATGTTGTAAGCATTTTGTTCTTTGTAGACTTAATAAGAGATATACGTGAGGTCTGAGGCAAGGGAGTAAGGAATGGAAATATTAAAAAAATCTATTAATGATCCAAGATTAAAAAAATAGGTGCATGCACACATATGCACATACACATTTTCCAAAATTAATTAAAAAGTCACAGCCATTGTTTTCAAATCTAAATGCCTAAAGCTAGGCTCCTCAATCCATATTTAGGCACTTAAATATGGGAGGCCAGAGTGGGTGGGTGGTCAGAAGTGTCGAGCACCCATATTTCCATTTGTGTTGAAAGAAACTTTCGAAAAAAGTGGCCTTTTTTTAAAAAAAAACTTCCCCTGCATCTAGACTGCTGCCACGTTCTTTCAAAAGTAAATCAAAAGAATGCGGCAGGTTTTTTGACCACAGAAAACCTCGTTTTACAAGGAATCACGCCTTTTTTCAAAAGTGCTCTTTTGAAAAAAGGTGCTATGTAATGCAAACTGTGCTTTTTCAAAAGAGAGCATCCAGACTCCCTCTTTTGAAAAAGGTGCTCTCTTTCGAAAAAGCGGCTTGCTTTTTTGAAAGTACTGCTTGTAGTCTAGATGCTCTTTTTTAAAACAGGCTTGCAGTCTAGACATAGACTTAGATGTTCAGCAACTTTTGAAAAAAAAAGCCAGGCCACTTCTATTTATCTGCCTAAATATGGTTTTAAGAATTTAACTTTAGGAACTTAAATTTGAAAATTTTGGCTCAGATCTCTAAGGATAATGCAAGTCAGCTTTTTATCCACTAAAATGCCATTCTTGTTCTTAATAGCCAAATGAATAAGTCTCTAAATATGAATTATATATGAGGTCTCACAAAGAGTGATAGTTATTTTTAGCTCGGGAATATAATATTGTGCTTCAGGTGCTATTCTTCCCCATGAAACCATCAGAAAAGTCAGTTCTGTGAGTCAGGGTCCAGTTTTGGCTTGTACAGTGTGCATAAATGATGTGCATATGAAATATGTTACAGTTTCTTCATTAAGAATGTTGTTTCTTTCAGATGTAGGACAGGACTACAAATCTGAATGCAGGAATGAATACAATAAGGTAGTTACTTGTTCGGCATACTGAGTAACATGATAAGGAGTCTTCAGCGGATTGTGGCTTGAGGCATTTCTGATTATTCAAGTGACCACTGGCAAGATGCACTGGGGATTTTAATTTCAATTGGGCTAATGCAATACTTCTGGAAAGAAATCAAGCACTGTAATGTGGACTAAAAAATAAAAAAGCTGATGGAGGATTGCGCTGTTGGGATTCTGAAACCACAAATGGAAATCAAGGCAAACACAATCTTCTTGGGAAAAGTATTCACAATTCTTGTGAATCCATTACAACTGACACTGAAATATTTCATAAGCTGAGTTCAAACTGGAAAATATTTTTTTTACCCTATCACACCACAGTAATGGTTGGAGTTAGATGGTTTAACATCAACCACTAAGGCCATGAGAAAATAAATGTTCTAGGACCCTGTGGCGGGTCGGACCCGCCCCCTCCGGAAGCCCCGTGGTCTCCGCTGTGTTCAGAGGACGGGGGCGGGGCGGCACGGGCACAGGACGCTGCTGAGAGTCTCGGGCGGGGAGCGCCAGGGCTGGTAACAGGCGGCAGGGCGGGAGGACCAGGCTGGAGCGGCCAGGGGCCGGATGTAGTGACGTCACCAGGGACGTCACCCCCAGGTGACCCGGAAGTGACGCGGGGGGATGACGTCGGACGGGACGTCATCCGGGCGGGCAATTTAAATAGAGGAGCCGGTCCAGTGGGGAGGGCGGCTGGTGAACAGAGAAGGGAGTCGGTGTCAGGCAGACCCCAAGCTTTGGAGGCCTTGGGGTGAGACATAACCCCGGGGGTCCTCTGACGACCCGGTAGGGAACACAGGGGGGAAGAAGTGGCCCAGGGCGGGGAGTGGACCCCGAGAGCGGAGGAGTTTAGGGGTTTCCGACCCCTTCCGCTAGGTCGGACCTGAGTCCGAACCTTAGGGCCCTGGGCCGGGGTTCGGAGCGAGGGCGGGCCCGAACCCCCTTCTCCCCTGCCCAGTGAGCCGGCATACCAGGCGACGTGGATCGGGGCGGGAGATAATTGGCCCCGGCGCATTTGTAACGCGGCCTAAGTGTAATAAACTTATAGACACTGACCAGACTGAGTGGGTTTGGTGAAGGGAAACCGGGGGAGGGGTACTCGGGGACATGGGGAACCCCATACTGACAAGGACCCATTCACCTTACAGACAAGGCCCCAAAAGTCTGCAGATTAAGGCACTGATTATCATATGGCCTTTTTCATTTTTTACCCAAATTTGTTTGTCCAGCTCATTAGGCAGACCAACAAGAGTATATCACATGTGTCTGCCACACTTTGCTCTGGCTAACAGATCTAATCTAAGTAAAATTCAGGGGCTTAAGTTGTCCAGACCCCAGTTCTCAGAGCTACTTCATAACCATGCCTTTGGCAGTATTCTTGGATCACACACATGGGAGTCAGCTGCAGGGAGTACTTGGGAGCAGGTCCTTCTTCCCCATTTCTCTCCCACAAGGCACCACACTACGTGAACTTTGTGTGATCCTGCATGCTAATCCACACAGGTGAACAACTGCACCCATAGGGAGGCTCAAATAGAGTCAAGGAGGTGCTCCAAAGCCTAAGGATCTGTCTGGCACCTGTTAGAGAACAAAGTAAGATCACTTTCTTTACACTTTCTAGTAAAGACAGGCTTTTAGAAAACATTAAGGCTACGTCTACATTGGCATGATCTTGCGCAAATACTCTTTAATGGAAGAGTTCTTGCGTTAAAGTATTTGTGCAAGAGAGCGTCTACACTGGCATGTGCCTTTGCGCAAGAGATGTGCTTTTGCGCAAGAGCATCCTGTTGTGTATTGGGGTTATAGATATAGATCTTGTTGTTATAGTAACTGAGTAGGTCACTGGGGTCAGCCCAGCTAGTCTGGGCTTGTGCTAGTGCATTCTGTGCTATGCAATACAATGGACACTTGCAACTACTCAATGCATTTCCACTGATTTCTTCCTATACTGTGAAACTCCTCACGACATAACACATCCGTGCCAGTTTAGACACTCTCTTGTGCAAGAAAGCTCCGATGGCCATTTTAGCTATCAGGCTTTCTTGAGCAAGAAATTCATGTTGCCTGTCTATACTGGCCTCTTGCGCAAGAACAGTTGTGCAAGAGGGCTTATTCCTGAGCGGGAGCATCATAGTTTTTGCGCAAGAAGCACTAATTTCACACATTAGAACATCAGTGTTCTTGTGCAAGAACTCCCCGCCAGTGTAGACAGGCAGCATGTTTTTGCGCAAAAGTGGCTGCTTTGGCGCAAGATCGTGCCAATGTAGACACAGCCTAACATTTAAGTCGTGTGCCTGCTCTCTTTTTTTAGACTAGCAATTTATGTGCTATGTGATCATTGTTAGGGACAGTCAACCTGTGGAACTCCTTGCCAGAGGATTTTGTGAAGACCAGGATTTTAATAGGGTTCAAAAACTAATTAGATAAATTCATGGGGATAAGTCCATCAAAGGATGAGTAGGAATGGTGTCCCTACCCTCTGTTTGTCAGAGGCTGAGAAAGGTTGACAGGGGATGGATCACTTGATGATTACCTGTGCTGTTCATTCCCTTCAGGGCACCTGGAATTGCCCAGTATCAAAAGACAGGACACTAGATTAGATGGACATTTGATCTCACCCAGTATGGCCATTCTCATGTTCTTATATGCTTCTGGTACAAACATCTATTGATGGGTATCTTATACATGTATGTAATTGTAATAGAAATGCGGAAGACGATTGTGAAGTCGAGGAAAGTAGGTGGAGTACCACAATTGTTCCTTTTATGCCTGCATTTTCTTACAGGCCTGGATGCTCCAGGCAGCCATTTGTGCTTTTCGCTTCTTATTATTCTTTTGTTATTCTCAAACAGTTAGCTGTTTGCTGAAGATGATACAGTGTAGGAATGCACTGTTGACTTTCAACAAGTTCTGGGACATGTCCCAAGGTCAGCCATCTGGCATGGGAATGCAGGAGCGCTTGGGAAGATCACATAGCTATTTATGCTGAATGTTTCCCACCTGATAATGCTAATTATTTGGCCTGGGAAAATATGCAAAGTATCAACAAGCTAATTATTGGATCTGGGAAAATAAGCAATGTATCAACGATCTTGTTAGGTTCTCAAAACAACAGGTGTGATTACGGTAGATCCAACAGTATATAAAGGCCGAGAATATTCCTAACATTGGAACCTCGGCGTAAACTGAAGCTGCAGAAGGTGCTACGTACCAGCCACTGGGGTCCGTCCGCTGTCCTTCTTCAGGGGGTTCCCGGCAACAGAAGAGATGTAGGTATTGCATTTTATTCTGAGGTTTGCTTATGCTTAATAAGCATTGTACTTTCTTAATAAGCATTGCATTTTATTCTAAGGTTTGCTTAGGCTTAATAAGTACTGTATTTTATTTTAAGATTTGCTTCATTGTACTTTATTCTAATATTAGGCATCGTACTTTACCTTAATATTTGCTTAGTAAAATCTTTATGCCTTCACCCAATTTGTGTGCTTATTGCCTCCGAATCCCTTCAGGGAAGAACCATTGCCTCTTGGCAATACAGTAATACAGGTTGGACCTCTCTGGTCTGGCATCATTGGGCCCTGACCTTAAGCTCTGAGGCTCTCTGCTCCAGGAGCATCTCTGGGTCTGCCAGACCATGGATGTTGCTGGATTAGAGAGTCACGGATTTTGGAGGTACAACCTGTGATAAAAATAGTGGTTATATTTCTTGAAAGAACAGTAACACTTAATAGGCCTTAACTAGATATAATCTTATCTGCCAGAAAGAAAACCATCGTTTCCAAAACTGAGGTGGAGAAAGATTCTTATCAATGAACAAGTTTCTGCTGCCTGCATTACCTCTGGCCTATTCCAATGATTAAAAGAGAGAAAGTTTTCAGTAGGGTCCAAGAGGTCAGTACTCGACAGTCTATGAGCATTGATATTTTCTGTTCACTTCTGGTTTTCAACAATGACTGAGGTTCAGGGCTCTTTTGAAGTTTATTAGCCAAAATATATCAATGAAGCTGCCAAGGAGGTCATTGGTGCTTGCAGCAGAGAACATGGTTCTAAATGAGATTTTTCTCTTGTCCTGCAGAAGGGTAAAGGGGAAGGGAAAAGGAAGCTGTTCTCTTATTTTCTATGGTCAGAGTGTAATACATTATAGAGACTGTGGCTTTGAATCAATCCCAAGAGTGAGGTATAAATGGTTATAAGATGTTATAAATGTCTTCTTCAGTTTCTGTGCAGACACTAGTACAGTTATCTAAGTGTGTACTATACCAGTATAATGCTGGTTTTTTTAATCTTTCAATGTTTTTAATCTTTCAGAGTTAGGTGTGGCATATATTTGTACTTTCCTAACTTATGGCAAACCCCTCAATTGTACACATCCTTTGGGTATTTGTCCATATAACCTAATTACATGGCTAACGAAAAAGCTCAAGGTTATAATATAAGTATCAATGCTAAGTAACCTTGACTTTTGGAAAGGTTATAAGCCCTTACATTTCACAATTTAAGCCAACCTCTAATTAGTATCAAGCAATTGCTATGTTTCTAACTTAACTTTGACATTTTGTCCATTATAACTATTTTCATTTTGAAGATGTACAAATAACCTACTGCACAACCTAGATGATGAACAAAAACAAAGCAAAGCAATTCTAAAAAATGAGTTAGAAAAGGTTAGCTTTCAGTGCACTGTTGGTAACCCGTGTGACTTTTACCATCTTCTTATTGCTGCTGAGTTGCCTACTTTATTTAATGGAAGATACTGGCAGTGGAAATAAAAAGCTGCGGGGCCCATGGAGATTTTAAAAATCCAACCAAAACTCAAACTGGTAAGCTAAGTAAGTGCTTATTGTGCAGCTAGCTGCTGCTGAGCACTACTAAAAGTCTGACAACTCCATCCAGGTGCCTGAATGGGAACTAAAATAATCGAGTCAGGAATTAGTAAAGAGCCCACCCAAACCAAACAACCCTTAACTGTGACAATAAAAAATGCAGCCTTAAATCCAAATCTCAACCCAATTGTATAGCTTTGCCCCATTTCTGCTCGAGGAATAGTGTTACTTTATATAGTTTTAAACATAGTTTCAATCTACTACAAGCTAAAATTGCTTAAATATGGTTTCAAACTTTGCTAAATAGTCTGTGAAAACAAACAGAGATATCGATTTAGCTAATCTCTCTTCACCAGTGTTTCTCAAATTGGTCCGTGAATCCATTCTGAGAATCCTGCTAACTGGCCATTCCAGTTTGTTTATTACCAGCTCTGCAGCCACAGAGCCTTGTGGCTCCCATTAGCTGTGGTTCGCCCCATGGCTCCCCTTGGCTGCAAAAGGTGAACTTGAGCTAATGAGAGCCTACGAGCTTCCATGACTGCAGAGCTGGTAAATAAACAAACTGAAGTGGTCAGTTAGCAGCTTTCTCAGAGTGGGATCCGCAGACCACTTTGAGAAACATTGGTCTACACCATGGATTTATTCTGGTTACCTATCAGTGGGAATCCATGGATCAAGAGTCTGTTATCCCTTCCCTTTCCCCTAAACTGGGACTGGGCAAAATATGGCCCATGGGCTGGATTCATTCTGCCAAGCCACCGGATCCAGCCCACAGATGCAGCAGGGAGTCCCAGGCAGGCTTTCCATTTGCCTCACCCCACTCACACGCCACTCAGAAACGTGGCTGCTGGGTGGTTATGCTTTAAAATCTGTGAGCCTGGAGGAGAGGGGCGAAGGCTTTAGGAGCTGCTCCTGCCCCCAGCACCATACCACTGGCCAGTTTTTGGCCAGAAACTATCCAATGTGAGCTGTCTGTTTCAATAACAAGCAGCCAAGAAGCACCATACCCCGTTCCCTCTGGGGCTTGTAGTTATTCACAGAGCACGTGGCTGCAGCCTGTGCAAGGATGGGGCAGGCAGGAAGGCTGCTTCAGGAAAGTGCTGGGTTGCTGGCAGGTAAGTCTCCTGACCAGAGCCTGACTCTGGCATCCCAGCCTTTCCCCTCCCCCAACACTCTGCCCCCTCATTCCTGCCCCCTACTCCACATACCAAAATCCTCTGCCCCCTACTGAACCTCTATCTCCTCTTAGACCTGGCACCCCAATCCTCTGCCCCAGATCACAGTCCCCTCCTCCCTAACTCACAACCAAAACCCCTGCACCTCCTCCTGTACCCTAATTCCCTGCCCTAGGTCACAATCCAACTTCCTGCACCCCAGTCCAGTGCCCCAGGTCAGAACTGCCTTCTTCATCCAAACTCCCTCCCTTACTCCAAGCTCCCTTCTGCACCTATCCCAGACCCTGTACGTCCTCCATTAATATCATGGAAGAGTGCAGCCCTTAACTACTTTCCAAGTTCTTGGAGTAGACCCCCCGTCACAGCCCTAAACAAACTGTTAAATATCCAAACAGCTGTTGCAGTATGAACATGAATTAAAATTCACAGCAGTGTAATAACTACCACCACACTTAATTCCTGCCTAAACTATTTGTTCTCTAGTTGTTGAGAGTGTCATAATGTCATGCTAGTTCAGGTGAAAATAGGACAGGAGAAAAAATGGCTTTGATCACCCTGTTGTTAATTACCTTATGCAAAGCAAGTCTTGTGTAATCAAACTTCATACAATTGGTTGTTTTTCTAGTACCCTGAATACTTGAATCCATGTCACTGCAACTGTAACATCCATGTGTAATATTACTTACCTTTTTCAATATAATCTGATACAATCTGATATTGCTGAAAAGGAATTTTAGTCCCCCAAGAGTTGCTCAACATTACACGTATACCTAGCTGTCCAGATGGTATTGTGTGTAATTCAGACTGCTTTATATCAACTTGGCTGCAACTCTCCATGGGATGAGATATTTTGCTTTTTGCTTTTTTCTCTTATGGCATTTAAATAAAAAAGGAGATAAGCTGTACCATAGGATTGAGTCTGCAATCACATGAAGTCGAGGATTATTTAGGCAAAATCATCTTGCTTTGTTATAATGTAGACATAGGTTTACATTTAAAACGTTCAGATTAAAGGTCACAGTGATCCATAACAGCTTCAGTAAGGTTAAGGTTACTATGTCCATTATTACTTATGGAGCAGTACATGTACATGGTCCATTAAGGAGAACTGGGTCCTTTAAGAACCTTTAACTACTGACAAACTAAGGCTATGTCCACACTAAAAAGAAGATTGCCACTGCTGTGATCAATCCTCTGAGTTTCATTTAGCGAGTCTAGTTAAGACTTTCTAAATTGAACCCAAAGAGTGCCCCCACCAGTTACTGGAACTCCTGCTGGAGTTGCATATCTTATATCTTACTTTGAAGTTCCATGTAAGTGTAGACCTGTCCTAAAAGTCTAACCACAAAAGTCAATATGAGTTTTACACAAATAACGACTGTAGTATAAAACCAAAATTTAGGCAGACAGCATTAACTCAGAGTTTTGTGCCAAGACATTGCAGCAAGTATTTGCCAGCGATGGGATTTGAAAATTGTGAGCAGATTCCCAAATGTCACGAGATCATCATAAAATAATAACATTTTTAAAACATACTCACTCCATGTTCTTTTTCTTTGGCTTTTTATTTTTTTATTTTTCAGCCTTTACTGTGCAGTTAGATCAAGTTGTCAAGCTTCTCTCTGCAACCACAAAAGCTAGAAACTTTGCTTCCATTTAAAGAAAATGAGATTTTCCTTTTAACACATTATTCTAGGAGTTTGGGTTTTAAAGAAAAAACACCCAATATTGTATGACTTGAAATAAAATCAAAGTCAGCAACTTTAGATATAGGAATATATAATAATTCACATTTCTCAGGTGCTTTACATTTTATAAAATGCAATAATAACTAGGGATATTAGATAGTGGGTAATAGAAAATCGCATGAACTCTTAGCAGTTAGTCGACTATTCTATAGTCCCGGGGGACAGGACTGGCAGCCAGTGTGCTCTGACCCCACTCCCGGGGAGCCCCTGGTACTCCATGCTGCTGCCTTTGTGTTAGAGGCATCAGTGCAGAGTGCCAGAGGGAGCTGGTCTGCAAGGGAAGTCAGTTTAAAAACCAGCTCCCCTCGCAGACCGGCTGCCTGATGCCCTGCAATGCTGCCTCTGATACAGGGTGGCAGCAGTCTCTGTCTGTGGGGGGTCCGAGCTCCCATGAACAGGGGCTGCTGCCAGGGACTAGCCTCTGTCCACCGTGTGCCCAAACTCACCATAGACAGAGGCAGCCTTGGCCTGCCCTGGACAGGGGCAGCTACCACGAAGCAGCCTCTGCCCATGGCAAGCCAGGGCCCACCACAAACAGAGGGTGCTTCATGGAAGCCTCCCTGTCCCGCCCCCCCCCCACTGCTGCCAATGGGAGGGGGGCAGGTGATACCATGGAGCCAGTGCTGGGGGGAACCAGCTTTTATGCCAGCTCCCCACCCCCTAGCACTGGAATGCAAGTAGTCGACTAGATTAACCAATAAGCTTGGGTGTATCAGTCAATCATCTAGCTGACTATTCATTGACATCCCTACTAACAACACATCTTTAAGGGCAAATTTAAAATGGAAACCACATTAAACAGGCCTAATAAAATCTCAGTTAAACTGCTCAAACAAATGCATAGTAGCACTCATACACAGCCACGCTCTCCTATGCTACCTATTTGCTCAACATTTTACTTGAAGATTAATAGGCTGTGATCCTCAATTTCATTCACAATAAAAGTAGCCTTAAAGTGGGTGTACAAATGTCATATTTACAGCCACTTTGAGGCCCTTTTGCGCTTTCAAGGCCTGGTCTACAGTAAAGGTGAAAGTCGACTTAAGATACGCAACTCCAGCTACGTTAATTACATAGCTTGAGTCAAGGTATCTTAAATTATTTTTTGGGGCAGTCCACACAGTAGGAGGTCAACAGGAGCAAATACTCCCATCAGCTTCCCATACTCCTTGTGATGAGCAGGACTACTAGCACTGATAGGGGTGCCCTCTCAGTTTGAATTCACTAGACCTACCAATTCAAACACTAGAAACTTGACCTCTGGAGAGTCAATCTTCTCCATAGTGTAGACAAACCCCCAGAGTGCGCCAAAAGGCCATGGCTGTGTCTAGACTAGCCAGTTTTTCCAGAAAATCAGCCACTTTTCCGGAAAAACTTGCCAGCTGTCTACATTGGCCGCTTGAATTTCCGCAAAAGCACTGACTTCCTACTGTAAGAAATCAGTGCTTCTTGCGGAAATACTATGCTGCTCCCGTTCGGGCAAAAGTCCTTTTGCGCAAAGCTTTTGCGCAAAAGGGCCAGTGTAAATAGCTCAGATTTGTTTTGCGCAAAAAAGCCCCGATCGCGAAAATGGCGATCGGGGCTTTTTTGCAGAAAAGCACGTCTAGATTGGCACAGATGCTTTTCCGCAAAAAGTGCTTTTGCGGAAAAGTGTCCGTGCCAATCTAGACGCTCTGTTCCGAAAATGCTTTTAAAAGAAAACTTTTCCGTTAAAAGCATTTCCGGAAAATCATGCCAGTCTAGACGTAGCCCATTAGTATAAATGAGAATCAGATCCTTTGCCTTTGTTGGACCAGTGTGAGGAGTGAACTGTATAATAAGGGCCTCTTTACTAAAAGCCTTACATCAACCTCATGGTATGTAAATCTGGGGGCTCCCAGCTGATATCTACAGTCAGGAGAGACATAAAGGAGAGGTAGTCATACTGTATAGGAATTAGGTAATATAATTTTAAATACTTTAGAAGCCCTCTAGAGGTGCTCACTTATTCTGTTTTAGAAATTAGCCAAACAGGAGTATGTATATGTGATTTGGCCTTGTTGCCCTGTATATTTAGTAAATATGTTTTTTTGGACCTCATTGTGCCAATGTGATTTCTTCACATTATTATTATTATTATTATTATGTAATAGGTAAAAGACAAAAAAGGGGTTTAAAGTCACTAGACTTAAGCAAAAAATCACCCAAAATTACTATAAATGGGACAGCTCCACTAGTGGTAACAATGTTGGAAATCTTAGCAGAGCCCAAAGTCAGGTAACTACCAGATTTTTTACCATCGTGTTATCTAAATCCACACTGAGCAAAATTAAAATGCCTGGTAGTAAAAATGCTAGTGTCCTGTCCATGCTAACATTCCCGCTGGTGCCTACCATTCCTGCTTTAAAAACATTGGAGTTGCCAGATAAGACCATGGACCATCTAGTCCAGCATTTAGCCTGAGAGAGTGGCCAGTCTCAGATGCCTCAGCAGAAGGTGCAAGAACTCACAGTAAGCAGATAATCTGCTCCCTACATTGGCCATTCTTATCCCAATCTCTAATAACTAGAAATTTTCTTAGCACCAGAAATACAAGGTTTAATATCCCTTCCGACATTTTGGTTAACAGCTATAATAACTTGGAAAGTTCTGGAGAGTCCTATAAAATGAAACGACTAGTGAATACAAAACTTAAGGCAGCAAAGACTCACACAGGCTTTTTAGATCAAATCCAACACTTTCAATT
This sequence comes from Pelodiscus sinensis, assembly GCF_049634645.1. NCBI lineage: Eukaryota > Metazoa > Chordata > Testudines > Trionychidae > Pelodiscus > Pelodiscus sinensis. Next base: position 214,428,620 of record NC_134711.1, read on the forward strand.
TAATCTAGGAATGAACTTGGTGCATAGCAAAGCGCCCAAGTAGTCTATATTCCTGATGAGTCATGGCAATAAAGTAGGTAGGTAACCAGCCAAATCCTGCACCAGCTGAAGTGTTTGGGTTGACAAAGGGTGTATGGCCAAGAACTACAGGCAGTCCCCGGGTTACGTACAAGATAGGGACTGTAGGTTTGTTCTTAAGTTGAATCTGTATGTAAGTCGGAACTGGCGTCCAGATTCAGACACTGCTGAAACTGACCGCCAGTTCTGACTTACATACAGAATCAACTTAAGAACCCCAGGCGTTCCCAAGTCAGCTGCTGCTGAAACTGATCAGCAGCTGATTCCAGGAAGCCCGGGGCAGAGCAACTCTGCCTGGGGCTTCCTGTAGTCAGCGCTGGTCAGTTTCAGCAGAAGCTGACTTGGGGACGCCTGGGGCAGAGCAGCTGGGGTGCTACTGGACCAACCCAGCAGCACCCCATCTGCTCTGCCCCAGACGTCCTGATTTAGCCGCTGCTGAAACTGACCAGCAGCGGCTGAATCAGGACCTGGGGCAGAGCAGCTGGGGTGCTGCCGGGTTGGTCCAGTAGTGCCCATGGGCGCTGCAGGACCAATCGGCAGCGCCCCAGCTGCTCTGCCCCAGAGTCCAAAACAAAAGCCTGGTCTGCTGGGGGGGGGGAGCACACTAGCTGCGCCCCCCCCCCCAGCAGACCAGGGACACGGGGAGCAGAGCCGCAGCGGCAGCGGGGTGCCGCACCTCTGAGGCTTTGCTCTGGCAAAGCCTCAGAGGCGAGGGACCCCGCCGCTGCTGCCGCTCCAGTCTGGGTGCCTGTGGTCTGCTGGGGACGGTCCCCAGCAGACCACAGGCACCCGGACTGAAGCCGCAGCCGCGGGGGGTCCCGCGCCTCTGAGGCTTTGCCAGAGCAAAGCCTAAGAGGCGCGGGGAACCGCCGCTGCTGCCGCTTCAGTCAAAGCGGCAGCAGCGGCGGTTCCCCGCGCCTCTGAGGCTTTGCTCTGGCAAAGCCTCAGAGGCGCGGGACCCCCCCGCAGCTGCGGCTCTGCTCCCCGTGTCCCTGGTCTGCTGGGGACCGTCCCCAGCAGACCACAGGCACCGGGTCTCAAGGGGCAGCAGCAGCGGTTCCCGCGCTTCTGAGGCTTTGCTCTGGCAAAGCCTCAGAAGCGCGGGAACCCGCCCGGTGCCCCTGGTCTGCTGGAGACGGTCTCCAGCAGACCAGGGGCACCGGAGCAGCTTACGAACGGGGCTTTCTCGCCCCGACTTCCGGGGCGAGAAAGCTCCGTTCGTAAGTGCGGATCCGACGTAAGTCGGATCCGCGTAAGTCGGGGACTGCCTGTACATCTTGCAGTGCTCCAATCTAGAGGTAACCATGTCATGGATGCGTGTAAGTAGAGTCTAATTTACTTTGCATTGCAATCTCCTCACCAAATACTGACTGAAAACAAACACACACACACACCCATCATTTGGCTGCAAAAGCTGATCAATCATTAAAAAATATTTGGGAGTCTAATTTGATCACAATATTATGAAATTTGTAAAGCAGCTCAAGGAAACAGGCCTAAACTCTTCCATCCCTCCCAGACAGTCTCCAACAGCCTGCCAGCATTGCCTCCCTCTTGCCTGTAAAGAGTTTGACATAGCTAATCCTCGCCCCAGCCCAAATCTCAACCAGTGCTGAGAGCCTCATCTAGACACAGATGAGAAGAAGAAACAGAAGTGAACATCACCAACATAATGATGGCATTGCAACCCAAACTGCCATTTAGCCCAGCACTGCTCTGCCTCAAGGCCCAGCTCTGCCCTCATTCCCTTTCTGTCCCCAGAGCAGCTCTGACCCCACTCGAAGTGTCACTCCACATTGGCCTCTGGCTCTAGCCCAGCTCTCATTCCCTCTCTGTCCACATACCAACGTAGCTTCTAGCCCAAGCTCCTCCTCACTCCCAGCTCCATCTTCAGCCCTAGTTGTACCACTGAGGAAGCCTTGGTTGTGTAGTAAAGAAGCCTTGGACAGATTCTATTACTACTATGGAGGGTCAGGCCTACCAATGAGGGGACAAAAGGGGCAACTGCCCTGGGACCTGGCAATTCCAAAGAGTCTGGGGCTCCCAGCTGCCCCCACTGCTACTGCAGCAGCAGTGGCACCTGGAGCCCTAGGCCTTTTAAATTGCTACTGGAACTTCTCGTGGCATGCTCCAGGCTTTCTGCCCTGACCCCGCCCCTTCTGCCATGGCCCTGCTTCTTCCAGGAGCATGAAGTCTGGACCCCCCACCTTGCCAAGGGTCCTGGAGAGGATGTTGCCCCCCCCCCCCCCCGTGAAGGGGGCATGACTGGAAAAGTTTGAGCAGAATAATTATTCTAATTTTTTTTTTGCAGGAGTTTTAAAGGGTTTTCATTGGAACTATTTCTTTTAAGTCTCTCTCTATAACACTGGTTGCCTTAGTTACCAAGTACAGCCCTTGAAATGATAGAAAAAGTAGTATTTATAAATTTTTAAAACTGCTAAAAATATCTACAATAGCTTTTCTATAAATCAGGATGAATCAGGTTTATAGTCTGATATCTCACCATTTGCTAGAGCTAGAATCAAATATTTTATACTGTGCCACACCTAACTTGGAATGCAGCATCTGCTTCTAGCACTAAATGATTCATATCATATCAGACTTTAAACGACCACTGGTCTTGATTGGTACTCTTTTCTTACGCCTGTATATTTATACTCATATAAAATGAGGCTTTTTTGTGGCTTTTATTTTCATATAGTTCATGGCTAGATGGGACTACTGTGATCATCCAGTCTGATTTCTTGCATAACACAGGCCATAGAATTTTCCCCCAAATAATACCTAGAGCAGAACTTTTAGACAAACATCCAATCTTGTTTTAAAATTTGTCAATGATGGAGAATCCCCCATGTTCCATGGTAAGCTGTTCCAATGGTTAATTACCCTCACTGCTAAAAATATGTGCCTTATTTCCAGCCTGAATTTGTCTAGCATCATGTCCTAGTCACTGGATGGTGTTACGCTTTTCTCTATTAGATGAAAGAGCCCATTATGTGGAGATAAGATTAACATCTACGTGGAACAGGGCATTCTCAGCTTTTGCTCGCAGGCTATGGAATTCTCTTCCTCGAGATATTTGCATAGCACCAACGCTAGCGTTGCTTCGGCATCAGGCTAAAGCCACCCTTTTTACTCATGCTTTTATTAATGTTTGAGTCTGTATGTGTTTGTTCCTCCTCTCTATGCCTACGTCTACATGGGCATGATTTTCCGCAAATGCTTTTAATGGAAAAGCTTTCCGTTAAAAGCATTTGCGGAAAAGAGCGTCTAGATTGGCACGGACGCTTTTCCGCAAAAGCACTTTTTGCGGAAAAGCGTCTGTGCCAATCTAGACGTGGTTTTGCACAAGAAAGCCCCGATCGCTATTTTCGCCATTGGGGCTTTTTTGTGCAAAACAATACCGCCTTGTCTACACCGGCCCTCTTGCACAAAAGCATTTGCACAAGAGGGCTTTTGCCCGAACGGGAGCAGCACAGCATTTCCGCAAGAAGCACTGATTTCTTACAGTAAGAAGTCAGTGTTCTTGCGGAAATTCAAGCAGCTAGTGTAGACAGCTGGCAAGTTTTTCCGCAAAAGCAAGTGCTTTTGCGGAAAAACTTGCCAGTCTAGACGCAGCCTAGTCACCTTGAATATTTTAAATAGAAAGGTGGGGTAAAAATATTTAAATAAATAAATAAAATAAAATAAAATAAAATTATAAAAAATATTTGTTCTTCATGCCAGATTTATTACTTAGTCAAGTCACCTTTTAATCATCTCTTTGTTAAGAGACATAAATTGAGCTCTTTGCGTGAATCACTGAGAGCCCAGTTGCCAATTCCATAGGTTCTCTGGGGCTGGTGCACCCACAGAGAAAAAAAAGTGACCAGCTGTTCAGGAGGCTCTGCCAACCAGCTCTTTGGCAACAGCTAGGAGATACTAAGAGAAAGGGATGGGGGCAGGATGAGAAGAAATGGAGAGACGGCAGGACTTTGGGGGAAAGGGTGGAAGGGGGAAGGCCTCGGGGCAAAGCAAGGGTGGAACATCACCTAGAAAAATGAATGTTGGCACCTGGGACTATAAGGCAGGTTTTCTAATCATTCTTATGGCTTTTCTCTGAACACTCTCAAAATTAATCAATATCTTTCCTGAATTGTAGGACCCCAGAACTGGGCAAAGTATTCCAGTAGCAGTAGTACCAATCAAAATAGAGAGGTAAAGTATCATTTCTACCGCTATGCAAGATTCCTCCAGTTATTCATCTAAATATCACATTAGCATTTTTAGCCACTGGGCACTCATGTTCAGCTAATTATCTACCAAAACCCCAAAATATGTTTCAGTCATTGTCCGCAGGATAGAGTCCCATGTTGTTAACTATGGCCTACATTATGTGTTCCTAGATATATACATTTAGCCATATTAAAAATCTGTATTATTTGCTTGTGCCCAACTTATCAAGCAGTCTTGTTTGGTCTGCATCAATGTCCTATTCTCTTAATCATTTACCACTTGCCCAATTTTTTGGGTCCCCTTCTAACCTTATCTGTGATTTTTTTTTACCTTTTATTCCAGGTCATTAATAAAATGTTAAAAAGAGTAAGGCCAAGAACCGATCCCTGTAGTTTTTCATTGGAAATATGCCCATTCAGTGATGATTCCCCATTTACAATTACATTTTAAGATTTACCAGTTAGCTAGCTCTTAATGCATTTAATGTGACATGCCAATTTTATACTTTGCAGTTTTTTAATCAAAATGACAGGCAGTATCAAGTCAAATGCCTTGCAGAAGGCTAAGTATATTTCCTTAACAGTATTATCTTTATCAACCAAACTTGCAATTTCATCATAAAAAGATATCAAGGAAGACAGGTTCTATTCTCCATAAGCCTATGTTGATTGACGTTAATTATGTTACCCACCTTCAATTCTTTATTAATCAAGTTCCATATTAGCCTACCATTATCTTGCCCAGGATTGATGTCATACTGAGCAATCTATAATTGCCTGGGTCAGCCAGTCTACCCTTTTCAAATATTGACACATTAGATTTCTTTCAGTCTTCTCAAACTTGAAGACATATTGAAAGTCAGTATTAATGATCCAGAGTGTCCTCGGCTAGCTTTTTAAAAGCTCTTGGATGCCAGTTTTCCAGACCTCTTAATTTTAAAATGTCTAACTTTAGTAGCTGCTGTTTAATATCCTTCAGAGATCATAGAATCATAGAATAATAGGACTGGAAGGGACCTCGAGAGGTCATCGAGTCCAGCCCCCCGCCCTCAAGGCAGGATCAAGCTCTGTCTACACCATCCCTGACAGATGTCTATCTAACCTGTTCTTAAATATCTCCAGAGAGGGAGATTCCACCACCTCCCTTGGCAATTTATTCCAATATTTGACCACCCTGACAGTTAGGAATTTTTTCCTAATGTCCAATCTAAACCTCCCCTGCTGCACTTTAAGCCCATTACTCCTTGTCCTGTCCTCAGAAACCAAGAGGAACAAATTTTTGCCTTCCTCCTTGTGACACCCTTTTAGATATTTGAAAACCGCTATCATGTCCCCCCTTAATCTTCTTTTTTCCAAACTAAACAAGCCCAGTTCATGAAGCCTGGCTTCATAGGTCATGTTCTCTAAACCTTTAATCATTTGGTTTGAACTAATGTGTCCTGGAGCTCACTTCCTGGTTTGAATCAGCTGTGATTAGAACAGGGGTGGGGAACCTAAGGCCTGTGGGTTGGATGAGGCTTTCCTAGATCTGGCCCCTGAGGCTTGGGGCTCCCCCCTTCCCAGCATTGGGGAACCTGCACTGGTGCTTCAGGCCCCCTGATTCCATTGGGCTGGAACACATAGAATCTACTAGCCTAGGCCCACCAAGGCTATGGTGTGGATGGGAAGGTCTTTTTCCTTCTCAGTCACAGGGGCCACATCACTGTGGGTTTTTTTGTTTTGTTTTAGTTTTTGTTGTTGTTTTATGGTTTTTTTTGTTTGTTTTTGTTTTAGGGAATTTTTTTTTACTTCTTACTTAAGTATGACCCCTGACCCAAAAAAGGTTCCCCACCCCTGTATTAGAACATTGATCGATAACATGAAAGAAAGTGATCCTGAATGCTTATTAGAGACTCAGAAACAAGTAATGCCATTTTTACATAGAGTGATACTCCCCCTCTCCTTTTGAATATTCTTACCAATTGAATTATCCCATCATGTTTCAGTAATACCAACTAAATCAAAATCATGCTCATAAATGAACAATTTCAGTTGCTCCTGATTATTACCCAGGGACCTAGAATTGGTGTATAAACCACAAAGAATTGTTTCTCTTTGTGTTCTTTGGTGCCTTCATTAATTGTGTTCTCAGCAACTCAATTGTGTGCTGAATTCTCCTACCTTCCCTTTTTTTACCTTCTCCTTTTGTAAATGGTTTAGTGCTTTCCTGATTACATTAGTCATCCTGTCCACAGGAAGATTGTTCCTGCTTCTACTGAGATGGAGTGACTAAAAGTTATACCTCTCCCTCTATAAAATAGATCAGTGTTCCACAAAATGAAAGCTTTCCACCAAATTACTTACCTAGCAGTTTACTTCCAGAATCTTTTGTCTTCTTTCACTTGTGGGACTGGATGGCTCTCAGGAGATCACTTGTTCACACAGGTAACAAGTGCCCACAGAGATAGCAGGGGAGGCACTCAGAAGAACAGAGAGGGGATATGAGGAGACACCCCGCTTAGCTATTGGAATTTTGTCAGGGCCCATAGGGGTGGTCCACCTCCTGAGTACTAACATGAGCCACCTATGCTTGGACATTCTTCTTCAGTGTGCTTCCAAGTTTGCTGAAGTCATCTACTCTCTGTGATATATTCCGCAACGGCGTCATTAATGCCAGTATGAACCATCACCAATGGATCCTTACCCATTTACTCCAAAAGCCTCCCTAATCTAAGAGCAACATCCCATGCCTTGGCTCCAGCAAGGCAGCACGATGTCCTGTTGTCCACCTGTCTCTTGTAGAATGCTTTTTCTATTCTTCTGAGGATTAACTGCCCAGTAAAGGATTATATGTCTTCCTTGGATAACTGGAGAACTCTTTGTGGGTAAGTTTGATTTTCTTAAAGTTTGACCAACTTGTCATCCAAAAGTGTGTCCCATACATCGCTCTATTACTTCTTCAGATTCATCTGATCCAAGGGATTTTCCACAGTTTCCATGTTGAGGATCTGGTTTAGAGAAGAAATTTCTAGTTGTGGTGAATCCTTACAGGTCCTCTTCTTTCTAGTGGCTATAGCCTACCCATCCTTATCTATCTTCAGACATGTAGAATGTTCACCCTCTTACTTTGGGTGGTTATAAACTTCCATACCCCCCCCTCTCTGACTTTGTCTCTCTGGCTCCCTGGTGTCCAGCTTTTTTCTTCTCTGAATCTTTTGTACTTTATGGCCTTGAGGGGGTAGAACATGTAATAGAAAAAGCATTGGTTGCACTGATGGATGACCTCCACTTATCCATCGACAAATTACTAGACTTTTCTGCAGCATTCAGTACTAATCATATAAATATTCTGTTATGTTGCCTGGAAAGAGCAGAAAGAGTTAATGATTAAGTCCTGAGCTGGAAGAGATCCTTCCCTGGGACTAGTGGTCAAGGGGCATGTCTACACTAGAAAATTATTTCTAAATAACTATTTCAAAATAGTGTGCCCACACTACAGGGAAGCCTCAAAATTAGTCTGAGACAAGCTCCTCCTGTGGACACGCTATCTCAGTTTAGAGCCCCAGGAAGCACTCGGGAGTAATTACTTTGAATGACTCTGGGAAGTAGTTATTTAGAAATAGCAGCAGTGGAGCATCCACACTACCACTATTTAGAAATAACTATTTTGGAATAAGCGTTATTCCTCTTGGAAAGCAGGGGTTATTATTTTGAAATAATGGGCTTCATAGTGTGGACGTTCCACTTGTTATTTCACAATAAGGGGAGTTATTTTGAAATGACTCCCTAGGGTAGACCAGGGCAGGGAGTGTTAGTGGTAAGCTTCTCCTTTGCCACAAGGCCTGTCAGGGTCTTCAAGATTCTATCCCATCACTCATCCTGTTTAGCATCCATTTAAGGAGATAAGAAATCATGAAACATCATGCTCTCAAATGCCAAAAGTATGTTTTCTTCCAGGGCGAATAGCACTGTTACCCAACAATGTCAGCTTTTGACTAAGATCAGAACAGGGGTGGAAGGCAAATGACAGCAACTTACTCCAACCAAGACAGAAGCAATGCTCATGAGAACACAGAAACACCATCCGCCATTATTGAGGGACTCTGTTTTCACCTTAAGCAAGTCAGTCTGTTGCCTGGAAGTTTTGTTCTGTATTCCTCATGTTTTCTGGTCACATACACAGGAACAGATGCCCTCCTTCATCCTTTACTGGCAGAAAATCTGAGCTCTGTACTCTTGGATAACGACCAGACCACAGTGGTCTGTGCCTTTAAGATTTCCAAGATGAGCTACTGCTCTTCACTATGCCTGGGAGTGAGCATGCTGACCTGAAAAGAGCAACCATGTGTACAAAATGCAGAAGCTGATTCTTGAGAAACACGAGGTGTACATCACCCAAGTGTTTCACGAGGTGCACATCACCCAGGTGTTTCTGGCTCCCCATAGAATACCAAATTTCAAGATGGATTTCCTCATCTTTAAGACCTCCCATGCATATTATAGGGCATGTTTCCTAAAACAGCACTTCTCTCTAGAGAAGCAAAACCTACCTTAGCAGTTATGTACCATAGGAACAAGGAGATTGTCAAGGATTCTTCAGCAACTGACTGAAAAACTTGGAACTCCTTTCAAGACAGGTAAGAACATATAGACTTCATTGCCTTCACAACTAAATATGAGACATTTTTTTAGCCTAGATGTCCCCAAAAGCAACAATAGCTACTACTACTTCTATGGAAAAGACGATAGAGAAGATAGTCTCCCTTTTTTTCTCACATAGGGTGACCAGATAGAAAATGTGAAAAACTGGGACAAGGGATGTGGAGAAATAGGCTCCTATATAAGAAAAAGCCCCAAATATCAGGACTTTTCCCTATACAATTGGGACATCTGGTCAGCCTATCCTCACACACATATAAAGAAGAAAAAAAGGAAGGCAGGAGGAAAGGTGTTCTAGCAACTCTCTAAGGAGGAGGGGGATATATAGTGCATGTGTTGGATGTGAGTGCACTATGGTAACTTAGCCTTCCATTAGTTCTAGTTTTTGGAGGCACTCAAATACTGTGGTGAAAAGCACTTGACAAGAACCAAGATAGATCAGTAGTTAGTTTGCTTTAGATAAGGGGACTAAGTGCAATGAAGTAACAGAGCATTGATTTCCCATGTTTCTTTTAAGAACATAAATGTCTTTTTATAAAGGTATTGGAGTGTAGTCTTATGGCTACAACTGGAACATGGGAGTATTCCAGGCTCAGTCAGTAATTGAATGTGGCAAATGAAGGCAAATCACGTATCTTCCCTGTGCTTTAGTTCTTCCATCTGTAACAGACATATTAATCCTTTGTACGGTACTATGAGATTAATTAATATTATTTAAACATTTTGAGATTCCTAGATATATCAGGTGATACATCATTATCAAAACCTGGTGGTTACTGTCTTTCAGGAAAATTTTTCATTTTAATGCGAATTCTGGAAAATGAAAATTCATGTAAAAAGGTGGGTTTTAATAAAAACAGTGCTACATTATTTTAGTCACACCTGTTCCTGGGGATGAGAGCTTCCCCAGACTCCACTGATGGTCAAGAGAGTCTGGCTATTTCTAGACTGCAGCACTGCCATGTCCAAGGAAAGCGTCCACTTTTTCAGAAAAATTTTAAAAAAAGCAGACATGCTCTTTCGCCATATCTATAAACCTCGTTTTACGAGAAAGAAGGGATGTGTCAAAAAAGGACTTTTTTCTAAAATTTGGCACCATGTAGATACACCAAATTTTGGAAAAGCCTCTTTCGACAGTAAAGTGGAAAAAGATATGCAAATTGTGTTTCTTTTTTGAACTTATCTTTGCAGTATAGACCTAGCCTCTATGATGGAGAAACTTGGGTGAAACCTACTGCCACTTTTTCAACACCATAAATCATTTATTGTTGTAGGATGAATTGTGTCTATGTCACAGAATCAAAGCTATTTCTAACAAAATCCTTACAGTGTTTATCTGACTCTATTGCCAAGAGGACACAGAAAATGTCAACAAATTTTTCTAAGTATTGGGAACTTATCACTTGACTATCTTTATATGTATTAATAATAAAATTGCCTCTTTAAAAATATCAAAATCCCCATTGACACTCCTCATTTAACTAAAAGTTATTGAAAGCACCCATACCAGGATGAGATATTTAAGAGCAGGTTGGATAGACATCTGTCAGGGATGATCTAGACAGTGCTTGGTCCTGCTGTAAGGGCAGGGGTTTGGACTCGATGATCTCTCGAGGTCCCTTCTAGTTCTAGTATTCTATGATTCTCTGATATTATTCCAATTTTTAAATTGAAGAATCTTAACATTTAGTCTTTGTGACTGGATCCATACAGGTGGCATCTCCTCTTGGTTGCTTCAGCGATTGACTACAGGTATTGTCCCTCCTCTAGCAGTGTTCCTCCTGTGGTCTTCTTGTTCTGCAGAACCCTTCCACTCCAGGAACTTCAGCCTCCTTTTTGTGACTCAACTTTTTGGCCAGGTTACTATGTATTTTCCTCTTCCAGGGGTTATCCAAAGTCCTTCCACACAAACAGTATCAGACAACGTTCTTCTCCTGCTCTGACAGTGCCACTTCCCTTGTCGCTAGTAGCCTTGTGGCTAGCTAGCACTCCAGAAGGAACACTGCTGGAGTAGCCTATCCACTACTCCAGGTTCCACTGTAGGGACCTTTCAGATATGGTCTGCTCTCCCTCAATTTGCTGCCTCTTCTCTGGGCTTTTTTCCTACAGTTTCTGGGATTCCCTCTCTCCTTCTTTGGGGGTATCAGCTCAAACTCCCTCCTTGCAAGGGGTAACCAACCATAGGTTTATCTCTATAGCCCCAAACACACTTCTCTTCTTATAGATAATGACTGAAGATTGTTTCCCTGCAGCCCTTTTCTGTTGCCAGTCTCCTGGCTTTATTATCTATCCCAGCTCCTCCCCCTGTTGGTCTTCATCAAGCTAGGCCTCAATACACTTTGGCTTTCCACCTAGTGTGACTGATAGCTTAATTGGCCTCATTTACCCCTTCAGGTTTTTGGGGTCAAGGGAGTAGTATGTAAACAACAACAGTGATTGAATTTTGTTTTATTTTAAGAAAGTGATACTCTAGAGTTGCTCCTGTTGTATTACAATGTACAGGCAGTCCCCGGGTTACGTACAAGATAGGGACTGTAGGTTTGTTCTTAAGTTGAATCTGTATGTAAGTCGGAACTGGCGTCCAGATTCAGCCGCTGCTGAAACTGACCGCCAGTTCTGACTTACATACAGAATCAACTTAAGAACCCCAAGCGTCCCCAAGTCAGCTGCTGCTGAAACTGATCAGCAGCTGATTCCAGGAAGCCCGGGGCAGAGCAACTCTGCCTCGGGCTTCCTGTAGTCAGCGCTGGTCAGTTTCAGCAGCAGGTGACTTGGGGATGCCTGGGGCAGAGCAGCTGGGGTGCTGCTGGGTTGCTCCAGTAGCACCGCTCCTCGGCGCTACTGGACCAACCCAGCAGCACCCCATCTGCTCTGCCCCATGCGTCCTGATTCAGCCGCTGCTGAAACTGACCAGCAGCGGCTGAATCAGGACCAGAGCAGCTGGGGTGCTGCTGGGTTGGTCCAGTAGCGCCCAGAGCGGCGCTGCAGGACCAACCGGCAGCGCCCCAGCTGCTCTGCCACAGGCGTCCAGAGAAAAGCCTAGTCTGCTGGGGGGGGGAGGGGCGTACTAGCTGCGCCCCCCCCCCTCCACCCCAGCAGACCAGGAAGACACGGGCAGTGGACCGAGATGCACCGCGGTCCCGCCGCCTGGGTCCTCTGCGGCTTTGCTCCCAGTCTCTCTGGTCTGCTGGAGATCAGCAGACCAGGGAGAAGGGGAGCAAAGCCTCTGAGGATGCCGGCAGCGGGACAGCCGAGGTGTGTCTGGGCTGTCCCACTGCCGGCTTCCCCCGCGGCTTTGCAAAGCCTCGGGGAAGCTGGCAGCGGAGCAGCCCAGGCGCGCCTGGGGTGCCCCACTGCCCGAGCCCCCCCCCCCCCCGCGGCTTTGCAAAGCCTCGGGGAAGCCGGCAGTGGGGCAGCCTAGGTGCGCCTGGGTTGCCTCGCTGCCCGAGCCCCCCCCCCCGTGGCTTTGTAAAGCCGCGGGGGGGCTCGGGCAGCGGGGCAGCCCAGTTGCGCCTGGACTGCTCCGCTGCCGGCTTTCCCGCGGCTTTGCAAAGCCTGGGGGGGGGGGCTCGGGCAGCAGGGCAGCCCATGCGTGCCTGGGCTGCTCCGCTCCCTGGGCCCCTCCGGGGCTTTGCTCCGCGTCTTCCTGGTCTGCAGACCAGGGAGACGCGGAGAAAGCCCCGGAGTACACGGGCGGCAGGACCACGAGGTCCCGCAGTCCGTGTACTCTGGGGCAGCCCCGTTCGTAACTGCGGATCCGACGTAAGTTGGATACGCGTAAGTCGGGGACTGCCTGTAGTTCAAAGAAATAAATCTGAGACATGACTGAGACACTGCAGTATATCAATATCTCTCTATATCTATATAGTATGTGGGGAAAAGTTTTCTTTTGACAGTTGACACTTAATTAGCCTGAAAAGGGAGACGAGGTGGAAATACAGAGCTTCATGGAAAAATGCAATAATCATACATTTGTGCCTTACTTTGGAGTAACAGCTATCTGGAGTAGCTACATACAGGCCAGATCTAGCTATAAGAGAAAATATTTTAATATGAGTAGTAAGTATTTGCAAGAAGTCTTATGCTGTATGTGAACATATGAATTTAAAATAGAAAATGGGTGGAGCAGGGGAAGAAACAAACACACACAATGGAGAATTGTTCCCTAAGGTTAAAAGTAATTGTGTTTAGACTAGCTATTTTAGTTTTAGAAATGATTAAACAGATAATAATAAAAAAGAATTATGATTGACATTGCAGCGGGGTTGGGATTAATGTAATCTGCTTTGGTCTTGAAACAATGTTCCCCCTCTTGTTATTACTTTGACTGTTTCTTACATAAGCAGGTCACAGTGAGCATATGCCATCTGCCATGGAGGGCTGGAGAGTTCTGGTGTTGAACTTGGCTGGATGTATATAAAAAGAAGGCAAGCCTGAAAGGGGAGTATTATGTGGTTACTCTCAGGGTGGCTATGAAGCCAATATCTGAGTCACAACAAAAGAGTGATAGAGAGAAAAGGGTTAAAGAGCATGAAATGAGGTATTGCTGGTCTATGAATAATTTGACCTGACATGTGCAATTGTTTGGTTCTGAACAGTATCTGCCTTTCTGTACACAGTACAAAAGGGATATATTTTCAACAAGAAGCACAGAAGAATAATGGGAAAGGTACTAAATTATTTGTTCATTTCTCTGTTAGCTCACATCTTGGTCTTAGGTAAATTCTGCTAACACATGTCCCCTCAACATTTCATCTATAGAAGGATACTTTGGCATTTTTCTTTTGAATTGTGATTCATTGTGTTATCATCAGTGACAGATGAATCTCACAAAGATCAAATTTAGATTCAGTTTGAATAAGCATAGAAAAGTTCAGATGATTCCCAGAAATGTCTGCAGACTATACAAACACTTTGAGTTTCTCAGAGCTGAAAACTTGACAAGTGCATCATGATTTTAGATATTTTTGCTTTCAGTCAGAGTAGGAAGTATAGTCAGAACAACTCTTCAGCATTTCTAGTACAGGCAGTCCCCGATTTACGTGGATCCCTAGATACGAACGGGGTGAGGCAACTCCCGCACATGCGCAGCAGCATTCCCGGGGCTCGCTCACCTGGGTCCTAGGATCCTCCTCCTCCTCGGGCCGACTCCGACTGGGGTCCCGCAGAGCTGCCGGGCAGAGGAAAAGTGCCTCCCCACGCCCGCTGCCCCCCCCCCCCCGCCTCGCATCCTGCACGCCTCCCCCCTCCCCCCTGCCAGCAACAGGCTGCCCCCTCCCCTGAGCAACAGGCTAATGAACAGCAGACAAAAGCAGCCTCTCCGCCCCTCCTCCCCCTATACATGCTGGGCTCCCTGGGCAAACAAAGACTCCACCAAAACAAACAAAGTGCTGGCCTCATTGTGTTAGCAAAAAAAGGACCCTCCTCCTAGGACCCTGGGTGGTGTGTGGAAATAAAGCTATTAGCTCAAAGCATGGTGCAGAGCTGTTTGGTATTTGATGAGTTACTCCTTTAGTCCTGAGTTTGTCACAGGGACAGAAATAGATGTGAAATCTTCTGAACAGGGGAACAGACAGCAAAACAAACATTAGAGGGGAGTTAACCTTTCCCTATGCTATCCAAAACTAAAAAAAATGTTTGGCTAGAGTTTCCCCTACAATATGTACCAGTTCCGACTTACATACAATTTCAACTTAAGAACAAACCTACAGTCCCTATCTTGTACGTAACCCGGGGACTGCCTGTATACTGAAAGCAGAAAAAATATTTCTTCTTCATACTTAGCTTGTTTTATAGATCACAATGTGACTTAAGCTATGTCAGATCAATACTTTCATTGTAGCTTATTGCATTCTGTGTTATGCAATTACAATTTGAGAATGTATAATTATTTATCAATTAATAAAATATAGAGGCTATTTTAAACCACAAAGCAAAGGGGAATGGCTCAATGTTTAGCTTATGGCCTTCACTGTACATTTTCAGATTTTCTCTAAATTGCAAAAAAATGTTGGCAATCAACATTAAAGTTAAAAAATAAAGCACACACACACACACAGAGTGAGGATATGTAAAAGAGGAATGGTTTGACTCATAGGCCAGGTCTACACTAGACCTGGAATCTTGGCTTAAGGTACCCAGCTCCAGCTATGTAATACATGTTGCTGGAGTCATCTTACCTTAAGCCAAGCTTGGCAGCATATGTACAGTGGGAGGCCGACAGGAGCAAACACCCCTATTGGCTTCTTTTACTCCTTGTGACTGCAAGGAGTACAGGTGCTAGCTGGAACTGCCTTCAGCATTCAATTTAGCAGGTCTATACAAGACTTGGTAAATCAAATGCCAGAACATCAATCTCCAGTGCGACAAGTGAAGATGTCCCCCTAGAGTATAGAAAAATCAAACTTGTAATCACCAGGAACCAGGGCAGTAAGCGCTGGTAAACAAAGGCTCTACCCTGCTCAATTTGTATTTTGCTTTAATTTTTTTAGTTTATTGCTTGTAAGACTGCATGGAAAGAAATGTGTCTGAGGATTTTTGCCAAGTTAATATCTGCAATAAAACTTTAGTTACAGAACATTATTTGTGTTCAAACCCAAGACTGCCCTGAACTTTTTCATTCAGCACTTCACTCTTAGAGCAGCCAGACACCTCATATATAGTGGTAATATCTATTTGATAAATTGCTATTCAGGTGTGCACCTTTGACCATTTCAGCTACACTCTCCCCTTGTTCCATCTCCATAATAATTTATTGTAACATTCCAGGCACCTGTGTGACTTACAAGTGCTTCTGTTTTAAAGGTTCTTTTTTCCCCCAAATACCTCCTGTCCAAAATATTTTACTTTGTTCTCTCTGAAGTATACTGACCTCAGACTTGGAATAAGCAATATATATGCCTGGATTAGTGACAGATAAAACAATCTATCTCACAACCTATTCAGGTAAAAAAAAAGGGTTACGTTGCATTGAAAATGGGTGAGTCCCAATTTTCCAATATGATACACAGTGTTTTTTGAAAACAGCAAGCAAATGGTCTGGTAGCACTTTATAGACTAACAAAACTGTAGGTTCCATTATATCAGACGGTATAATTATGACATTATAACATATGGAAGGACTATTTTAGGTACTTTTAGACGTTTGGGGCCTAAAATGTCTCATGAAAAGCAAGTGAGGTTTGACAAACTCTTGTCAAACTGCAAGTAGGTCTCTGACCAAATCCTGCCTGCCAGGATTCCAGTGTAGCCGCAGCAGTGTAGCCTAAGTCCAGACTTCCAAAGCCCCCTACTCTGTGGCAGCCTTGCCACATGGATTCCTTAGGAGCCAGGGAACCCAGCATCTCTGGCTCAATCCTGCTATGCCAGGCTTCCAGACTCCTTGCTGTGGAGCTTGGATGTCCTGAAATAAGGTTTCCCAGGTCTGAGTCTAAAGCCATTGGCTCACCATGCTGCTAATTCCTGAATTAGCCTGGGTATCCTCAGCCCAGAGACCGTCCATGTGGAAGGAGTGCTTCTGAGACAAAACTCTTGGAGCCCTGCTGCCCCAGCAGTTGTTGATTGAAATTGACAGTTACGGCAATGAAACTGATAAGATTGTCAATTTCTGTTAGCAGCTGCAAGTCAGGAAGAGCACATTTTGTTTTGTAATTATCATGCCTTGGTGTTTCAATTTTTTTCAGGCTTTACTATTGACAAGAAATTTAGGAAAATGTGGGTTGTCTGATTTGTCATGAAACCAAATTTTAAAATATCAAAATCTCTCCATTATAAAACCTAAATTTAGCTTTGCAGACAAAGGGATGCAAAGAAGTGATTCACTATTACTTTGCACCTTGCGCTGTTATTTGCATCATTCTGAATGGTAGCATTTTAAACTGGTAACATTTGCACTGATATAGATAACTGCACAAAAGATAGGTCAGTGAAGAATTAGCTTGAAAGATTTGATTACATTTTCTGAAACACAGCTAAAATAATTATTCTGTAAAGTGTAGTAAATAATGAACACACGATGGGATGGAGTGACATCAAAGTTTTATAGCAGAGCTTTGGGAAGGCCTGCATAACTAATTCATGGACACTATAGTAACAAGACTAACACAAACTTACACTGAAACAAAATACAGGACTATGTAGCACTTTAAAGACTAACAAGATGTTTTATTAGGTGATGAGCTTTCGTGGGCCAGACCCACTTCCTCAGATCAAATAGTGGAAGAAAATTGTCACAACCATATATACCAAAGGATACAATTTTTTTTTAAAAAGAAAGAACACATATGAAAAGGACAAATCAAATTTCAGAACTTGTCCTTTTCATATGTGTTCTTTTTTTTTAATTGTTTCCTTTGGTATATATGGTTGTGACTATTTTCTTCCACTATTTGATCTGAGGAAGTGGGTCTGGCCCACGAAAGCTCATCATCTAATAAACCATCTTGTTAGTCTTTAAAGTGCTACATAGCCCTGTATTTTGTTTCAGCTACCCTAGACTAACACGGCTATATTTCTATCACAAACTTACACTGTTAGGCTACATCTAGACTGCAAGTTTTTTATGCAAAAATGGCCGTTTTTGCGCAAAAACCTGCAGAGCGTCCACACCTTAAATGCACTTTTGTGCAAATAAATTGGCAGTAAAATGGCAGAACAGAGGGCTTTTGCCGGTGTAGATAAACCTCCTTTTACTAGGCATAACTCCCTTTTGAGCTACAGCTATTGCTCAAAAAGGCAAGTGCAGACGCTCTACAAGGGTTTCTTGTGCAAAAAGAGCCTATCCAAAAAAGCACAGCCATCAGAGCTTCCTTGCGCAAGAGCGTCCATACAGTGTGGATGCTCTCTTGCACAAAAGCGCATCACAAAAGCAATGCAAAAAGAAGCCTGAAGCATAGATGTAGCTTTAAAGTCTGGAAGTCATGCTATGTCATTATGTATCCTTTCCGTACCCATATGCATATGTGCACTGATACACACACACACTGCTATGATAATATATGGATACACAGCTTGGACCTATCTTTCAAAAATCAAGGAATTTAGAGGGATGTGAAAATAGGTTATGGGTCTTTTATGGTTGCACAATTTGTCAAAGTGAAATTTTGAAACCTGATATTCAGAGCACCCCTTTCCCACTGAAATGAGTTGAATGATATGTCAAAATGTACAGAAAGCTGCTGTTACAATGCTGGTCAACAGCGCATAGACATGGGCTGTGTTGGTGAACATGACTAGAACACAAGGCTGTGAATTATGCAGCCAGAAGGCCACACAGATGCCAGTTTGTATGATGTATAATTTATGTTTAAGGGGAATTCCAGGAGTTTAAACCAGAAAGAAAAGGGAAATCAAAGAAGAGAGCTCTTCTGCCACTGAGCTATAAATCACAACACCTACATAAATAATTTTTAACACCTACTCCTACAGAGCTTTTCTCCGAGAGTTAGATATTATAGGTATAGTCTGTAAAAGACAAGGTGCTACAACCATACAATTGTCCTCCTACATTCACCATCTCAGACAAATGAGATGAACAGCTCTCACCATTAGCCTGATGGAGACAGTGTAGGTGAGGTAAGTGTTTGCACTATTAACCTCAACCACTCCATTCCATAAGGCATTTAAGTATAAGAGAACATGTGTCCTAATGCCAGCAATCAATGATCTTGGGCTAACTGTCTTACAAGCAGCCATTAAGAATATTCTTATCAGGAGGAGGAGAAACAAAGATAAACAAATAGACTGGCCAAGATTTTCAAAAGTAACTTGTGGTTTGGGAGCCTGTGCTGAGTACTCATCTTCTGAAAGTCAGGCCCTTTTTAAGTCTCACATTGGACATCCAAAAACTAGGACAACTAAATTCACTAATCACATTTGAACATCTTGGCTTGTTATTTGTGGGCTAGAAGAGAGTAACAGTTCTTGTGGAAGATTCAGGGGAGCAATAGCCTCCACAACGTTAGTTAAAATAAATAATGCAACAAAAAACTTTGTACATTTATTACTGCTGAAGTTGGTCTGCTCTGGGATATTGTGGTGCAGTAAAAGCTCTATAGATAAGGTAGTGTTGCAACGTTCAGTTTTACAAGAAGCCTTAAAGCTTTACTTTGTAAAAATCCCACTGAAGTGGCAAAAACCAAAGCACAGAACTAAATTTTGGGTTATATTTGAATTTTTCATGAGGGTTGGTTTAAAAAAAAATAATGGATACAGAGAGAATAATAAAACCTTAGAAATCACTACTTTTGGCAATTTTTCACTGACTTGCTTCACCTTTCTTTGAGCTTCTTTTGCAAAACTTCTAAAACACTCTGGGCCTTCTCCTTTGGCAGCACCTGCAACTCCTCATGTGCCGGTTCCTGAAATAAGTCATACATATGGAGTCTTTGTCTATAAAGCATTTTGTAACTCTTATTTTGTAGCTGTTCACTCTCACATAATGGAGGATGTGTACACCAAGGGGAGCCCAATCAATTGTAATCTGAAAACAAATTTGCCAAATTGGAATGAGCATGATGACGCACTTTGAGAGAGAGATCATCTTCTTAAATACCCATACTGTCTAGGAGAAAGCAGAGATGAGTAGTTCAAATCTCATCTGTAAATACTATTTAAAATTTCCATGCAATTCACTGCACATGTTGGTTAAATTCATGAAGCCCTTCCTAGACCCTGACCTACACTAGGGAGTTATTTCGAAATATCCCCTTATTTCGAAATAACAAGTGGAGTGTCCACATTACCAAGCTTGTTATTTTGAAATAAGGGGCTGGTTATTTTGAACCTTCTGCTTTCCATGAAGAATAACACTAATTTTGAAATAGTTACTTTGAAGTAGTGGTGGTGTGGACACTCCATTGCTGCTATTTCAAAATAATTACTCCCTGACTAATTCAAACTAATTACTCCTAGTGCTTCCTGGGGCTCTAAGTCGAGGGAGTACATGCACATTAACAGAGCTGTCTTGGACTAATTTTGTGGCTTCCCCATAGTATAGACATGCTATTTCAAAAAATATTTTTTCAGGAGTTATTATTTCAAAATAAGTTATTTTGAAATAATTTCCTAGTGAAGACATGCCCTAGAAGACAGGAAAGAGCTCCTGAGCTCTCCCATCCCCCATTTTGAAAATAAGGTAGCAGAGAGCCTCAGGAATTAAGGGCAGTTTGCCAGTCTGGGCTTTATTTACTTATTTTTCTAAATAATCATTTTAATTCAGTTTTTATCAGTAACTGGAGTACAAATTTCAGCAAATATCAGTCAGACCTTTAAAAAAACCCTAATGGTCCAAGACACCCAAAATAGAACCCAAGGCAGACAACAAACAGCAAGACTTCCTGGATACCCATGAATGGATCTCCAAGTCGCCATTTTGTTTCAGACCAATTCCACAAGCCAAATACTCAGAGAAAGGTTGGAACTTAACTTCATTCACAAGTTTAATCCTTATGCAAATGGTATGAACAGGGATATCTGATGGCTCACTCATCATCTTCCACATCTTAATGACTTAACCAACCAATCAACCAATGAAGGTGCTAATGGTTCTTGATGTCTGTGTAGAATCTGGTGTTGGTCATCTTCTTTTCCAAGCGCAAGCTAATGGTTTTTATCAGCCTCCTATAACTATTTGCTCTTTAAGTTGCTACTAGACTATTTAAGTTTTTCCTGTTACAGATCTCTGCTATCCCTCTGAAGCGTATATACTCACTGTCTCGTTTTTCTTTCTCCTCTCCATTTTTTTTCTTCTCGCCTCCTCCACTTATTTATTCTTGGATCTGGACTTCCAACTCTCCTGTCATCTGAAGAAGTAAGTTGTGCCCACAAAAGCTCATGATACCATTGACATATTTTGTTAGTCTTTACGGTGCTACTAGTCTACTGGTTGTTTTTTAAGGTTTTCAAGAAAAAACAGTTTAGCTTTTTTTCAGCTGCATTCTGTGATGCATCTTTTGAAGCAGATGCTTGGTGTTGTACTTAAATACAGGAATGTGAGCAAGGAGCTCTGTGATCTACTTTAGCTTTGCCACTGACTTTGAGACAATTTATGTTAATCACTTAATTTACAGGCACTACAGCACTTTACAGTCCCAACACTCGTATTAAATGTTAGTTTATCTTCACAATACCCCATGCAGTCACTAATTGGAGGCATTATTAACCATACTTTGTGCTTCTGTTTTTCCCCACCTGTAAAATGAAAACAGTAATTCTCACCTCCCTCACAGAGATATGTACAAAAGATTTTGAGCTCCTTGGATGGAAGACATTACAGGTGTGCAATTTATTAGTAATCTGACATGTTTAGCCTATTCAGTAAGTGTCTTCATGGCTTGTAGTTGAGCTCGTACTTGTTCCCTTTCTCCTCTCACATGCCATGGGGCCTAAGATTGGATTTTGCAGCTGTCAAGGCTCTTGGTGAAGTCCTTTCAACCATCCACTACTATGTTCACTCACAAGTGACATGATCAAATGGCAAACATGTAAAGCTTTTAAAAATCATGAAATCCAGAAGATTTTTACTTCCATGAATCCAGAGATCCAAATTTTTAAAAATCCAAATTTGGCACCCAGTGCAGTATATATCAACTGCTCTTTTAAATGGGAAACTTCCCGAGATTTTTTTTACAGTGTGCATCAGTCTGCACTGGAGATATTAAATATCAGTTAATTGAATAGTCAATTAACCTCATGAATTCTTATCGGTTAGTTGACTATTTTATAGTCCCCACTGGCAGCCAGTGCGCTCCAGCCCCACTCCTCAGGAGCACCCTGCCATTATGTACTGCTGCCTCTGTACCACCTGTAGGATAGCAGGTGGGAGCTGATCCGTGAGGGGAGCCAGTTTAAAACCCAGCTCCCCTCACGGACCGGTTGCCTGTCACCCCATGCTGATGCCTCTGATTCAGAGGCAGCAGCAGGCCCTGTCCTGTGGC
This sequence comes from Pelodiscus sinensis, assembly GCF_049634645.1. Classification (NCBI taxonomy): domain Eukaryota; kingdom Metazoa; phylum Chordata; order Testudines; family Trionychidae; genus Pelodiscus; species Pelodiscus sinensis. Next base: position 214,450,485 of record NC_134711.1, read on the forward strand.
GGGGGGGGTCTGAGCTCCCAGACCCTCCGTGAGCTGGAACTGATCTGGACTGCCTGCCCACCTGGCTCCTGTAGCCAGACAGGAACCCCCACCTCTAACATCCATCTTGCTTGCCTGGAGCATACAGGGCACACACAGAGCAGTAAAATCAGCATAGTCTTTGAAGCCTTGACAGGAGGCCCGGATATGCTAGCTCACAGTGACCCTGGATGGCTGTAAACAGAGATTCGCCAATTGTTGACTTCGAGGCTGCGAGAACTGCCTTGGCTGGCACCTATATTGATATGAACACACAGCCATCCGTGGGGGGAGAAATCTCCCATCCAGTAAAGAATGTCCAGTACTTACAATTTAGTTCTCTCTCTTGCAAATATAAATTAAGTTGAAACTCCCTTGTAAGAACTGGTGTCACAAAGACGGACCAACACAATTTGGCATCTTAGATAAGAAAGAGGATACGGGCCCGTATGGGTATAAAGATGGGTCCAGCAGCACACTTACTCTGAGTGTCAATCTACCATCTATCTGCTGGTCGGGTTAGGTGATTGGCCTCCCGAGGTTCCACGGGGACGCACACCTCGTATTCGTCTTTCCTAGGAATTGAGGGACAGGCCCTGGCCTGATACACTGGAGTCGAGAGACACAGAAGGGGGTAAAAATTGTACCTGGATCCTTTGTCTTAAGTGTACACATAAACTTAGAGCTCTTTAAAGATTAAGCTGTCACTTGGTTCTATTATTTCTATTTTCTATCTTTATTTTCTTTGTAACCATTTTTAAGATCTATATTTGGTAGCAGTTAAGAAATAGAGCAATAGTCATTGTAACCATATGATTTATAAGCTTCTTTAATAAACCTGTAACTGTTTAAGCTTTAACCTGACTCCTTCAGTTGCTGTAACAGAACCAGGCACAATTTAAAAGAACTCCAGCCGGTCACAGGGGCAGACACAGGCAGAGCTGGGCCTCCACGGGGCAGATCCATTGGGGCATCCGTCAGCCTTCCATAGGCTGCCCACTGCAGAGGGACTCCGGTCCTAGCAGCTAAAGACACGGGTGTAATAAGCTCTCCCTGCAAACTTTGGGGCATCTGTCAACCTGGTGGCTGCCGGCTGCAAAGGGACCCCAGTCCTAGCGGTCAAAGACACGGACGTAAAACTTCTCGGGGCACCCGTCAGCCTCCCCTAAGGCCACCTGCTGGGACAGGATCTAGTGTCCTAGCAGTTGAAGACTCGGGTGTATAACACACACACACACACACACACACTCACTGCCCTGACCATTGGCTGACAGCTCCTAATACACATAAAATGCAGAGCTGCAGTAGGGGTAGGTCCTGCACCTGGTGCAAGCCAGGACTGAGTCAGACTGCTGGCCAGCCTGACCTGATGGGCCTTCCCTGGCTTAGTCCGATTCCTGGGTGACATCTTGGGAGGGGTGTACCAGCTCCAGGGCCAGACTGAGCTCCTAGTTGGCAGGCATTGTGTCTAGGCTATCTCCTCATCTTCCTCCTGCACCTCCTCGTCCTCCTCCTCATCCATAGCCATACCCTCCAGGAGGCTGACGACAAGCATTTTGAGCCCAGAGTCTACAACAAGTGGGGGATTGGACTGACCTCCCCTCTCCCAGGATGCAGTGGAGCTGGTTGAAATAGGGGCAGGAGTGGGGGTGCTGCCACTGAGCAGGAGCTGCACCCCCTGGCCTTGGTGTAGGCCTGCCACCTGTTATTGCATCTACATATGGACCTTCTGGCCCAGTCTGTTGGCCATCCAGCTGTAGATGTCAGCATTCCTGCACCTGGTACAGAGATCCGGGAGGTTTGCTTTGACCTCAGTGAGATCCAGGATCGATGCACCAGCCAGGATGGGGCCCTCCTCTTTCAAACCCTTTAGGGGCTTGGGATCTGGCAGCAGCTGTGGTGGGCTCAGTGTGAGCACTGGGTTCTGCCATGGCAGCAAGGAAGGCAGAGCAGGGTGCTGCTGTGTAGCATGGGACTAGCAGATCTCACGTCATCCCACAAGACCTTTCCCCTGTGGCTGCACCTTTAAGGGCTGCAGGGGAAGGGGAACTGTAGAGTTCTGATGAGTGTGGACAGAGCAGCCGCCAGGACAGCAATGAGAAGCTGTAGGGGGCACTTATTTCCAGGGCTTGCCAAGTGGCGGTGAGCCCCGCTTGCTAGCCGTACTGTTCTGCGAGCTGTGCATGCGCAGATTGCGCTGCGCCGGCTATGCCGGCTTCTCCTCTACTCACCCACATGATTTGTTGAGCCCTGATTATTTCAAAGTGTTACTGATTTTGGAATAAGAAGCCCATGATTTTGAAATTATTTTGAAATAATGGGCTTGCTGTGTAGACACTCACCTTGTTATTTCGAAACAATGTGAGTTATTTCAAAATAAGGCTGCAGTGTAAACATGCCCTAAGGTGTCACAGTACTATTCATTGTTTATAAAGTTATAAACTAAGAAAGATACCCCTCTGAGGCTTTTTCCCACCATGACATTGTTGGCATGAATTAGATTTATGTGCAAAACCATCTTATGTGGTAGAAATATATTCATACATTTTTCCTCTATTATAACCCTTAAGTAGAAAAATCATTTCCAGTTAATTTTTCCAGTAATGGAATAAAATAAAGGGGAGGTTTATCCAAAAACATAAATGTAAGATCCTAGTAGATGCTGGACATTTAAGACTACGCTGCATTTCCGTGAAAATCTGAGAAGCTTAGTAGCTCCTAGGATTTGACCCTACCCATTTATATAGCAAATGACCTAATCGTCTATTGCCATTTAGAACCATCACAAGTTAACACTAGTCTGGCCTTCAATAAAACATATTATACAACACCACAAAACAAATGGAAATAATTTTTCATAAGTGCCAATAATTTAGATTTACGGAGTAATTTTTATATATTGCCTCTCTTAACTCATTGTCAAACTAATATTCAGAGACTTCCATTTTTAATCCTGTATAATTCATAATTATTTATATTATCAAGCTTAGAAAGAAGAATAATTACATTTAAGAGCTAAACGGGGGACTATAAACATTTATATGGATCATTTAGTATAAAGAATGAAGCAAACGCTGAAAGAATTTTTGTATTAATATTTAATTAGATGATTTGTCAAATCCTGTTTGCTCCCTGCTATCACATTATTTTTCTCTCTCTGGAGCTATCCTTCCCTTGCACAGTAGTGTGTAAATGCAATTATGAATAATAATAGTAATAGTATTAAGCTGTTGCATAGAGTTTTACATCAAGAGACCTCAAAAAGTTTACAAAGGAAGTCAGTATCATTATCCCCATTTTGCAGGAGGAGGAATGGAGGTACAGAAAAGAAAAGTCATATACCCAAGGTTATTGTCAGAGTCGAGAACAGAATCCTGCTCTTCAGACTCCCAGACCAGTGCATCATCCACTAAGCAATACTGTCTAAATAATAGGAATTAAGGGAACCCAAGCATATTTCGCTATAATTTACATCACTTTTTTATTACTAGCTTCTCCTGCTTTCTCTGCTGAGACCTCCATAGGGCACATCTACTCTACATGGAAGATTGATGCTGCTGCAGTTGATCTGGGATTCCATTTAGCAGGTGTAGTATACACCCACTAGATTGAACTCAGAGGGCCCCCCCATTGGTACCAGTACTCCTGCTCTTCACAAGGTGTAAGAGATGCTGACGGGAGTGTTTGCTCTCATCAACCTCCTGCTGTGTGGATGGGGATTTAAGATACATCAACTCCAGCTACGTAATTTCTGTAGCTGGAGTTGTGTATCTCACTTTGACCTTCCCATGTAGTGTAGATCAGGCTTTAATGTTTTCTAGTCCACTAACTAAACATTCTATAGGATCAACATTAAAAAAAATTATCTTCCATTACATCAGAGAGCAAGGCCGGAGAAGCGGGGGGAGAGGGGAGCGGCTCCACACTCCCCTGGAAAGGGAAGGGTCTCAGATGGAAGGGACAGGGCTGGAGCAGCCAGTCCTCAGAGCTGCCCAAACCATGGTGTGCCTCCCCCTAGCCCACAGTGCCATCTGAAGCACACTGTCCGGTGCTCCAATGATGATTTACAGGGCCTACGCCTCTCACCACTACTACTGCCACAGTAGCAGTGGCAGCAGCCAGAAGAGGGCTCTACTCAGAGCCGCCCAGGCGGGCCAACTGGGCGACCACCCGGGGTGCCCCATTGTAGGGGGTGCCATGTTGGGCTGCCGGGCCGGGCAGGGGTGGCACCGCGCATGCTCCATGCACCTGAGGTGGCGCCACGCATGCGCTGGGTGCTCAGGGGCAGGGCCCCGCATACGCCACCTGCCCGGGGTGGGGCTGCACATGTGCTGGGCACCCAGAGGCGGGGGCACTGTGCGCCCGGGAGCGGGGCTGCGCATGCGTCACACTCCTGGGGCAGCGCCGCGCTCCCGAGCCCAGAGCGCACAAATAGCTCGGGTTGGCCCTGGCTCTACTCCCAAGAGCCACTGTGGCCAATGGAGAGGCATTTGATTCCTGTCTCACCAGAGAGCAAGCCCATTGTGCTGGCACCTCCTCCCAGCAGTACAACTGCACCACTTTCACCCTCACCCCCAGTGGGGCTGTCCGAACCCAAACAGGAGATGTCACGTCTGGTTGCGGTGCAGCCATGCTGCCAGGAGGAGCTGCCTGTGCAAAGCGCTATCTCCCAGGTACTACAGGACCATGCTCCCCTCCGTGGCTCTTGGGAGTAGAACCCTGCAGCTCTGCCTATCCTGATGCCCATCCATGGCTATCCTCATCCGCAGGTAGACGTGTCTATCTGCACAGAGCTCTAATAGAGGAAGCAGTTGGAAGTTAGAGATATTTTCAAATAAGCCTAAGTGATTTATGACCATAAATTCCACTGACTTTCAATGGGACTTAAGACCATTTTTGAAAACTACACCTGAAGGCTCAAATCCAATAAAGCACTTATATAGCCAGCATTTTGGTTTAATTATAACATAGATCCAAGGGTTCACTTTTTCTTTATTTATGAAGAGACTGGCCCATGATCCTTAGCTGTTGTCTACACTAGCAAATTACATCACTAGGAGTTGAGTTTCTGCCCTGTAACTCCTGAGGTGTCAACACTAGCAAGGCACTTAGGGTATGTCTACACTACCCCCTTAGTTCGAACTAGGGGGGTTAATGTAGTCATACGGAATTGCAAATGAAACCCAGGATTTGAATTTCCCGGGCTTTATTTGCATGATCCCAGCCGGCGCCATTTTTAAATGCCGGCTAGTTCGGACTGCATGCCGCGTGGCTACACGCGGCACGAACTAGCTAGTTTGGAAGCCTAAATGGTGCCGGCCGGGATCATGCAAATGAAGCCCGGGAAATTCAAATCCTGGGCTTCATTTGCAACTCTGTATGACTACATTAACCCCCCTAGTTTGAACTAAGGGGGTAGTGTAGACATACCCTTAGTGAGCATAGAGCTTTCTTTGAAGTGCCACTTCAATTGTTTGTGGCATTATAACTGTCCTCCAGAAGTGTCCCATAATCCCTCCAATGGTCACTCTGCTAATTGTTTTGAACTCGTCTGGGTGCCCTGTAGGCATGCACCTGTCCTCTTTCAGAGCTCCCTTTTGGACAGTCTGCTCCAGGACACAGAACAAACCATTCAGGTGGAATGTTCACACTGTTGAACACAGAGGCTGGCATCTCCCTGTGTGTGTGAGAGAGGGTAAGAAAGAGAGATTGCTGTGGAAAGAGCTGGGGAGGAAAGTGGGGAGAAGAAGCTGATGTCAGTGTTTTTCCCTTTCCTGGCCTCAGGTCGTGTTGTTTCCTGCTGCTGTCTGAACTTACATATTGACATCCTCCAAATCTCACACTCACATTTTCCCTCCCTCTTGTCCCCTGGTACTTCAGATGAATAGCAGCTATCAATGTAATAGGATGAACATGGAACTATGGGACTGGGAAAACCACATCATGTGACATTGACTGTCCATACACCATTGCAAACCCTTCCCAAAGCTTTCTGTGGCCAGTTGCACTGTGTAACAGCCACCCCAACACGCTGCTGTGTGTGGCATGACAAGAGCTGCTAATGTGGATGTGCTCCATTGTCACGAGGGGCACAATATGGACAAGCAACAGTGGTTTCCCTGCAGTGCGCCCTGAGGAACATTGTAATGGCCATTTGCCAGTGTAGACATACCCTTATTATCCACCTTGTCCCCAGTCAGGACTGATGCTCTTTCTTCCAGTGCCTGAGGTGACAGTCTTGATTTCATGCCCATTCTCTCTCAAGTTCCTCCTGTCAGACTGCTAACAAGGTGACTAACAAATACCAGATGTAGCAGTGGGTTTTACACCAGAAGTATCCATATGCCAAATGAAGACTGAAATGACCATTCATCTCATGCTTCTGGAGGGGGATGGCGGGCCTCATGTGAGTGTCCTGTCGCCGCAGAGCAGGGGCGAGCCACTTGCAGAGCTCCAGGAAGGTGTCCTTCTTCATCCAGAAGTTCTGGGTCCACTGTCTATCGCCCCAGTGCTCCAGGACGATGCGGTCCCACCAGTCGCTGCTGGTGTCCAAACGCCAGATGTGGTGGAGCACGCTGGCATCTGGGCGCTGCTGCCGCTCCTCCACGACCCCCGGGGAGGCCAGGGGGAGAGGCAGGGGGCTGATGTGCACCAGGTGGTGCCAGGCAGCCTCCAGCCATTGCTGGCAGGCTTGCAGCAGCAAGTCCAAAAACTGGAGCAGCATGCCCAGGGTGAGCTCTGGCTCCATGTTGCCAACTGCGGCAGCTTCCCCAATGGAACACAGGCAGGCGATGAGAAAACTGCTTTGCTGTCCCTCGGCAAGCAAGCGGAAAAGCTGAGAACTGGCTGTCCAGGGGGGTCCCTTTAAGCACGAGCTTCAGATAGCCTCAGACAGCAACCACACAAAGCAACTACTGACCTGATGCCCTGCTGGAACCCGTTTCAGCTGCCCTTAAATGCGACCCAGCGTCCAATCAGTGTGGACGCACTAGTTCGAATTAGCAAAATGCTAATTCGAATTAGTTTTTAAGTCTAGATGCGCTAATTCGCATTAGCTTAGTTCAAATTAACTAATTTGAACTAAGTTAGTTCGAATTAGTGCTGTAGTGTAGATGTACCCTAAGTGTGCTTAGTTTCAGCTCCTGTTGTTGTTTTCCTGCTCTAACATGCCTCTATGCCCTGGCTTATTTCTGAGTTTGACACCAGGGACTCCTTTGCTTCATCCTTCTTAGCCTCTTATTAAACTCTCGTCGTCTGCATCAGGGCCTCCTCTGGGTCTTCTCTCACTCCCCCCTGAGGAATGACTGCCAACCTCTTCCTGGCAGCTCCTTCCTTCTCTCATTTCCTGATTTATAATCCGGCTCCATCTGCCTTATCGAGCACTGGTCCCCCTCCAGGTACAGCATATAAGATTAATTGGCCTCTTCTGTCACACATTAACCCACTCAGGGCTTGTGGGGTGCAGATACCCCATAACACTCAAGAGTCATCAGGTGGTAACAGCTTGTGCTGATCTGAGTTGAATTCAAAAGGTGACCTTGAGGTGAAATGCTCTTGATTCCATTACCAATTCCCCATCCATCAAATCCAGCTTGAACACTACCATTATTTCCAGTAAATTGTAATTTGCTTTGTCCTGTGCCACAGTTCTTTAGTTACTGTATCACAGATATAATCCTTCCTCCACAACCTTTTTGTTCATGGTGATCCATCTTTTCCCACTCCACAAACACTATACCTCTCCTCTATTATATTGAGTCTTATTTTTAAAACAGCCTCAGTAAAGCATACTAATGTTCAGAAAGTATGCGTAATTTAGAGAATTTGATAAAACAATCCTATTATAATATACATTATCTTATATATTTAATGTTTTATCCCAAACACATGTACAATCTACAGTACAGATTTGGTTAAAAATACTGCTATTAGTGTCATAAGAATATTTGTGCATATATTACAGGCATATAAGCTTTTTTACGCGTTAGTATTACCTTTACAGTGCCAGCTGGGGGCATTCCAGTACATCACCAATCTAAAATGTGGAATATGCAGCAGCAGGGATTATGATTTGAGTGTAATTGGTTCAGAAGGATCCAAGACTCATGGGCAACTCAGATTAACTAAATGGCTAGTCAATTTTTTAAAACTGATTTCCACTATTGAAAGAAAAATCTTACCTGTGTTACAAAAAGAGCCCTAAAATGCAGTAGTCAGCATTGTAATAAGCACTACTTTTATATATATCTAGATCCAGGTACATTTCTGTCTGTTTTTTTCAGTGTCTCTCTCTCTGCAGACATCTACATATAAAATCTGTACAAATCTGTACACTAGGCTCATAAAAGGCTAAACTGCCTTTGCCCATTTATCAGGGAGGTGGGACCATCTATTAGCAAAAAAGCAGTTCTGATGCATATAACCAGAAATGATCTCTTTAAAAATGTGAACAAATATTAATAAACTCAAATCATTCACTCACGTTGGTACAGCCTCTGTTACTAAAACATCAAGGTAGCGGTTTGTTTACAGATGATATTAACAGCATAATGTAAATTTGTGTTATACTTTCTTCTCAATTAGTGTATTAAAAGATTCAAATTAACTCACTGTAATTGGATGTGGACACCATATAACTGAATTAACCATACTCTTTGTAATCCTGATGTGACCAAATTAGATGATGTTATGAAGAAAGCCTTATTAATAGCTAAGGGTATGTCTACACTTGCAGCCTGTTTTGGAATAGGGCTGCAAATGTAGGCATTCGGAATTGCAAATCAAGCCCGGGATTTAAATATCCCGTGCTTGATTTGCATCTTCCCGGCTGGGTGCCATTTTTGAAATTTACAAGCCCAGAATAACTGCCTGCGTCTACACGTGGCAGTGAAACGGGGGTTCAAAATAAAGCTCTATTTTGAACTACCTGTAATTCCTCCTGCAATGAGGTTTAACAGGTAGTTCAAAATAGGGCTTAATTTCGAACACCCATTTCACTGACACGTGTAGACGCGGGCAGTTATTCTGGGCTTGTAAATTTCAAAAAATGGCGCCCGGCCGGGAAGATGCAAATCAAACACGGAATATTTAAATCCCGGGCTTGATTTCAATTCTGAATGCCTACATTTGCAGCCCTCTTCTGAAATAGGCTGCAAGTGTAGACATACCCTAAGTGTTTATTAACTGTTATTCAATGGTGCTATCTGAAAGACAGCAGTATTGTCCTATTCTAAATAGGAAAAAAATTGTGTACCTCAGATACCTTGGGTTTTCAGTGATGATAACCACTCTTGTAATGAAGTACTAAAGCATGGCAATGATAAAATAATAGCTATCTAAAGTGTCATACATGAGCAAAATACATAGATTCGATACCCAATCCACTTGGATTATGAGAGAATTTGGTACTAATGGGTTAACTGGAAGATTAAAACCTACTTGTGGATATGTTTTCTGTTATCAGTTAGTTTATTTGATGTCTTTTGTTCGTCTAAGATTACATTCCATGGAACAAATTGTGCCCCCTCTAACACCTCCAGTGCAAGTAAACAAAGACAAAAGCAACCATTGTGATATTATAATTGTAATAAACCTTCTCTCATTTATTTCAATACCAGTCAGGTACTATCTAGCAAAAAGTCCAATATAGAAAAACAAATTGCATCAGTATCAGCATACAGTTTGAGATGCAACACATACAGTAAATAAAAATTATAATTAAATAGAATTTTGAAGAAGAAATTATTTTCAGGTCAGATGTTTCCAATTACTGACTGACCAGCTAGGTGAGTGACCAGCCACTGGTTACTGCTAATACATGCCTTTCCTGACAATCATTGTTGCATAAAAAGTGAATTTCTGGGAATTTATCTTATTAGAAGACCAGGTAGAAAAGCTTCCTGATTCAGAACATGCAAGTAAACCTATCTAAAAGGCTTTAGCATTCACCACACTGAGGCCATGTCTATACTATGAGATCAACCCTCTGAAGGTCGATCTTCTAGCATTCAATTTAGCGGGCCTAGTGTAGTCAAATGTTGAGGGCCGCCCGCACTGGCGTTGTGTACTCCTCATTCTGTAAGGAATAAAAGGAAGCGGGGGGAGTGTGTGCTTCTGTTGGCCTCCCAGGGTACATCTAAACTACGCTTTATTTTTGAAAGAGGATATGCAAATTCTGTGGGAAAATAAAGTGTAGTCTAGACATAGCCCCACAGTGTAGACACTGAAGTGGCTCGGCTTAAGGTAAACCCAATCCAGAAAGCCATTTTGTGTAGCTGGGTGGCATGCCTTAATGCAACCTGCCTGGTCTAGTGTAGTCCATGCCTAAAGAAGGTATTCAGGTTGCCTATTTTGCCACTTCACCCACTGCCCTCAGATACTTTTACCTACGACCAAAAGATACATAAAGAATGACATTTTGGCTGCCATTGCTGGGGATAAAGAAAACCTCAGAGATTAATCAAGCAAACTTTACTGTTAATAGAGACCTTAGAGAAATTAACATTCTAAAAGTAAGGGAAAAATAAAGTTTCAATAAGATGAAGTGCCTTCAGAACAAACAAACAAAAAAAAGAAGGCTCCTGGCAAACAGGTACTTATAAAAACAATAAAGGATTAAGGAGATTTTTTTTTCCTCCTGAGTATAGGCATTTGGATGGCACAAAGCCTAGAACTGGATTACCTTTGAATTTTCTAAATTGTTTTCATGAGAGAGACCTTTTGTGACCCTTATGAATAAAAAAAAACGCTTCTCAGGGAAAAGGGAAATTAATTTATATGTAGCATTCACTTTTGTATGGATATACTTACTGAAGAATTTTTTTGAAAATGCTTCCACTGACTAGCTCAACTGAGTCAAGATTCAAAATGCAGGCCCTATAGCAATGAAAATCATAGATCTTTTTGAATCAATTGATTCCTTAATTATTGTTCTTAAAATACATAAATAAAACAAACCAAAACCAAGACAGGCCTATTCAAAATGTAGGCTTTTGGATTAGTATGAATGTGAGAGCAACTGATACAAAATACACATGATACTCTTCTTCCTGGTGCCAGGAGAGCTGGAACACGCAACATTTTTATGTGGGGGAGGAGTGTTAAGAGCTATTGAACCAAACTGTAAATCCTGTAAATAATGAAATCCACTTCAAGCCAAGGGTTGCAGCAACACCCGCACGTCCGTAGTTCTGGCATGTATGCCTGATGCCAGATTGCAAAACATTTCTCTTCTACAGAAAAAGGTTACGAAATTTCTCGTAGCATCCAATTTATCCACTACAACATATTATATGTATCTATTCAAATTAATGATTTGCTTGTCAATTGTACTTAGAAACTAGTTAAACTAATAATGTATTATCATTATTACAATGCACTGCAGTAATTTTTTCTGCTTGCTTATGGGTTGAAACAATAGCCTTTAAGGGATTTTTTTTCTGTCTCATATAAGCAGGGTTCTTAGCAGGGTAGTTGTTGTGTCTCTTGCTCTAGATTACTGAGCAGAGATTATCTATTAGCATCTGGTACATGTATCCCACTTATTTCTGCAACAGCAGGTGAAACTGCACAGGTGGGGCAGATCACAGTGGTTCCTGTCCTTTTTCTCCACAGGTCATCATGATTAATCTGTGGTGCACTAGATTCGGCATGTATTAAGAAAAAAAATAATACGGAGTGTTTCAGCAGTGACTCTCATCCTTACAGTTAAGGCCAAAGTGTCATTGGAGGGGGTGGGGGGGGACACAAAAAGATTTCTTGAAATTTGAAATACACTAGAAGACATTTTCCTCATCCTTCCAAATACAAATACAAGCCAAACAAATCTCTCCAAGATCCTTTTGTATTTCTTCCTTTTAAACAACTGTTTCAATCAAACACAACATATTTAATTTTATCTTACTCCCCCTCTCTGGAGCTCAGTTCAAGCCACCACTGGCCATCTTCTCAGAGGTGTAAATAAGCACAATTCCATTTGGCCTTATATATCTTCTGATCTGTGTACGTACAACACTAAGAAAAATTTCACTCCCCCCAAGGCCTGGTTTTTACCTCAAGATGTAGAGGCTCACGCACTAAACTCTAGCTAGGGTATGTCTACACTGCATAGTTATTGTGGAATAAGCTATTTCAGAAGAGTTATTCCAAAATAGCTTATTTCGAAATAATATGTCTACACTGCAGGGAAGCCTCAAAAATACTCCAAGGCAGGCTTCCCTAATGTAGACGTGCTATCTCAATTTAGAGCCCCAGGAAGAATAACTTAGCCCCTCATCAGGGCTATTCTATTTCAAAATAGCAGAAGTGGAGCATCTACACACACCTTATTTTGAAATAGCTATTTCAGAATAGGCCTTATTTTTTGTAAAATGAGGTTTACAGAAGTTGGAATAAGCTGTCTGTAATTTCAAAATAAGGGAATTGCTGTGTAGATGTTCACATAGTTATTTCAGAATAATGGCCATTATTCGGAAATAACTTTGCTGTGTAGACACACCCTTAGTGGTCCCAGATTTTATTCCATTTATCAGCGCTACAAGTAGCTCATTTGGGATTTCAATTGAGAAGAGAGGCTTTGGACACTCTTCCTCAGTTAGTGGGAAGTATGTAACCCACATACCTTCTGGGTGTTGTGCATTGACCCAACTAGGGGCAACGAGGCCACTTACAAAGAGAATAAAGAGTCTGCTCTACAGCCTCAGATGAGAGCCAGCTGGTTTTTAGCTCATGTGGTAAAGGCTCTTGCACTAAGCTCCAGAGGTCCCAGATTCAATTCTGTCATTGTTACACTAGCACTTTGACTCAAGCTACCACAGATGGAGCTGCACTTTCCTGGTGTAGTATTGGGCAGAGCCATCCCATCCATAGGATGAATTGGGTGCTCCCATCTGCAAAACAGCCTAGGAGATTATGGGAACTGGCATGGGGTGACAGCAGAGGTTGCCCTTTCTGCACTTACCACTCAGGCAGTGGGAGACAGAGTAGCCAAGCAGCCTTCTCAGCTCTTCTCAGCCTCCCTCCGGGCCTGCTGCACTCAGCTTCCTTTCACCATGGAGAAGTGGGGTGTAGCACGCTGCAAGCAGGTGGGGTGGATCAGACTGCCAAGCGGCTCTGGCTCCCGCCAACTAGGTGGTGAGGGGTAGGGCATGACTCCTGCTGCCACTGCACCTCACCACAGCCCTGTAATCAAGAAAACATTCTACAAATATATTAGCAGGAGGAAGACTAAGGACAGGGTAGGCCCATTGCTCAGTGAAGAGGGAGAAACAACAGAAAATGTGGAAATGACAAAGGTGCTTAATGACTTCTTTGTGTCAGTTTTCACCAAGAAGGTTCGTGGCAATTGGATACTGAACATAGTGAAAGCCAGTGAAAATCGGATAGATTCAGAAGTTAAAAATAGGAAAAGAGCAAGTTAAAATTACTTAGAAAAGTTAGATGTCTTCAAGTCACCAGGGCCTGATGAAATGTATCCTAGAACTTTCAAGGAGTTGACTGAGGACATATCTGAGCCATTAGCTATCATCTTTGAAAAGATATGGAAGTTGGGAAAGATTTCAAAAGATTGGAAAAGGGCAGATATAGTGCCCATCTATAAACAGGGAAGTGGGAACAACCCAGGAAACTTCAGACCAGTCAGCTTAGCTTCTGTGCCAGGAAATATAATGGAGCAAATAACTAAGGAATCCACCTGCAAACATCTGGAAGATAATAAGGTAATAAGTAACAGCATGGATCTGTCTAGAACAAATCATGTCAAACCAACCTGATATCTTTCTTAAATAGGATAAGCCTTGTGGATGAGAGAAGTGGTGGTCATGGTATACCTAGACTTTAGTAAAACATCTGATATGGTCTCACATGACCTTCTTATATATAATCTAAGGAAATACAATGTACATGGGGCTACCGTAAGTAGTTGAATAACCACTCTCAGAGTAGTTATCACTTTTTATAATCATGCTGGAAGGGCATAATAAGAGGGGTTCTGTGGGAATCAGTTTTGGGACTGGTTCTGTTCAATATCTTCATCACCAATTTATATAATGGCACAGAGTACATTTATAAAGTTTGCAGATGACACCAAGCTGGGAAGGGTTGCAAGTGCTTTGGAGGATAGGGTCATAATTCAAAATTATCTGGACAAACTGGAAAAATGGTTTGAGGTAAGCAGGATGAAGTTCAATAAGGACAAATGCAAAGTAATTCACTTAGGGAGGAACAATCAGTTTCACACATACAAAATGGGAGGTGACTGTCTAGGAAGGAGTACTGCAAAAAAGGATCTAGGGGTCATAGTGGACCACAAGATAAATATGTCAACAGTGTGACACAGATGCAAAAAAAGCAAACATGATTCTTGGAGCAAGACACAAAACACAATTCTTCCTCTCTTCTCTGTGCTGATTAGGCCTCAACTAGTGTATTGTGTCCAGATCTGGGCACCACATTTCAAGAAAGGTTTGCAGAAATTGGAGAAGGTCTAGAGAAGAGCAACAAAAATTATTAAAGGTTTAGAGAACATGACTTACTAGGAAAGACTAAAATAATTGGGTTTATTTAGCTTAGAAAAGAGAAGACTAAGAGGGGACATGATAGCAGCTTTCAAGTACCTAAAAGGGTGTTACAAAGAGGAGGGAGAAAAATCATTCTCCTTAACCTCTGAGGAAAGGACAAGAAGCAATGGGCTTAAATTGCAGCAAGGGAGGTTTAGGTTGGACATTAGGAAAAACTTCCTAACTGTCAGGGTGGTTAAACACTGGAATAAGTTGCCTAGGGAGGTTGTGGAATCTCCATCTCTGGAGATATTTAAGAGCAGGTTAGATAGACATCTACCAGGGATGATCTAGATGGTGCTTGGCCCTGCTGTGTGGGCAAGGGAGTGGACTTGACTTCTCTAGGTCTCTTCCAGTTCTAGTATTCTATGGTTCTATGAATCCCCTGGACTGTGTTGCTTGAGGGGGAGAAGGTTTGGGGGTAGAGTGGGGGCATAGCTTGGGAAAGGGGCAGGGCCTGTGGTGAGGGGAGTTGCCCTGGGCCCCACAACTGGGGCACTGGGTTGGGGGGTTACCCCAAACCCTGCATCCCCCTCAAGATGGCCCTGGGACTGGGGTAAGTAACTAAGTACTGCTAGCCATCTTATATGATTGGGGGTAAAAAGGACCTTAACCAGGAAGGTTAAGGTTAAATCAGGAAGAACTGATGGACCCTTGGAAGGAGGGTGGTATCTGAAAGACAGAGCAGGGTTTTATTTTAAACTAGCAGAAATACCCGGTGTCACCTGGGGAAAATATAGTAAAAGGTGTGATGAATGAACTATGTCAATTACATTAACATAGCATATTTTATTGGAAATACTTTTCTCTGCTATGTCACTTTAAGAAATTAACATAGCTAGCAATGTGCTTACAAAATGACAAATCCCATAGGGTCTCTTTTCTCAATCCCCATAAATCAGGAAGGCCCATCTTCCCTTAAACACTCTATGCAAACCAATGCCTGCAGCCTCCTTGCCAGAAACCCTGAGAAATGGAGGGGATGTCTCCTGGGCTCTGCAGCAGCAGCAAATCACTGCTCCCCAAGGGCATATCTAGACTACGTGGAAAGGTTGAAAGAGGATATGCAAATTCCATGGGAATTTGCATATCTTCTTCCGATCGCACTTTCGAAAGTAAAAGTAATTAAGATGCAGCTTTTTCGGCGAACCTCCCCCTTCATCGAAAAGCCGCTTTTCCTCAAAGGAGGTTTACGCAGCTTTTCAACAAGGGGAGAGGTTCGCTGAAAAAGCCACATCTTAATTACTATCCTGTGGAATTTGCATATCTTCTTTTGACTGTTCCATATAGTCTAGATGAGCCCCAAGTAGCTACACTCCACGGGGAAACCTGAATGGACTTCCTACTAGCAGTAGCTGGACCAGTTGCATTGATCAGACAAAGCGAAAGACCTTCAGACCAGGTGCAGTGAGTGATATCTAGATCAGAACATGCAGCACCTGAACGTACCTGTTCTAATGAGAATAGGCTGTTCTGAGTGTACCGTGTCCTCCTCAGGCTCCACGGTGCTCAAAACCTTGTCCTCCTACCCACCTCCTCTTTGTACTGTGAGCTGAATCCTACAAAGTGCATAATGCCCGTGGTACTTGCTGATAACGCACACAGCCCAGCCAGGAGAACGCACGCAGCCCAAAGGAGGGTGAGTAGTAGGATGGCTCGTTTGGGTGTGAGGGGAGGGAAGCAACTTGAATTTCCAGGAGGGGGTCAGTCAGAGCCCGGCTACGTGAAAATGTTGAGAGGCTGTGACAGCTGGAGGCTTCTCCCAGCCACAATTAGCAAGGCTAGACCCCAGCCAGCATCAGCCACATTTGGGTCTGTCCTGGAGACCTGCTGGTGCCCTAGTATAGGGGAGGTTGCTGATTCTCTGCCCCACTGCAGCCTCTCCCCCATGGGCTGCAGGTGCCCACATGCTTTATCCTCTAGGATCTCGTAGTTGCAGTTTGAGAGACATGCTAACAGAAGAGTCCAGTAAATGCCTATGCTTGGTCGCTACTAAAAGCTAATTATCAGTGGGCCCAATTAGGCCTCTGGGGGAACTGATTTCGAGATATAACCAATCCAGTTATTTAAGTTAGGGAAACAGTATCTATGCCAAATTTGGTGTTTCTAGATTTTATATAGAGGTCTATAAAATCATGAGTGGTATGGAGAGGGCCGATAAAGAGAAGTTCTTCATTAGTTCCCATAATAGAAGAACTAGAGGACACCCAATGAAATTAATGGGTAGCAGGTTTAAAACTAATAAAAGAAAGTTCTTCTTCACACAGCATGTAGTCAACCTGTGGAACTCCTTGCCAGAGGAGGCTGTGAGAGCTAGGACTATAATAGAGTTTAAAGAGAAGCTAGATAATTTCCTGCAGGTTAGGTCCATAAAAGGCTATTAGCCAGGGGATAGAATTGATGTCCCTGGCCTCTGTTTGTCAGAGGCTGGAGAGGGATGGCAGGAGACAAATCGCTTGATCATTGTCTTCGGTCCACCCTCTCTGGGGCACCTGGTGCGGGCCACTGTCGGCAGACAGGATACTGGGCTAGATGGACCTTTGGTCTGACCCAGTACGGTCGTTCTTATGTTCTTACCTTTTCAGAGATCTTTTGGGACAAACAAACACCAACCAATGACAGATAGACTTTCAGAAATATTTATAAGATTCTTCCTGGGTTTGTCCAAATACAGCTAGAGTTGCCAAAAAAACACCTGCAAACCTGTCCAAGTCCATAAAAGAGCACAAATCAAGCAACGCTTTTGGACCACACGGTGCTCATTTCTCACAGCTGTAACTCAAAGCCTGTGGATAAGTGGGTTCATGTAAATGGATGAGCGCTATATAATATGCTTCTATCAGTGGAACTTATCAAGATGCCAGTGTTGGTTGAACAGAGGTCAGTTTAAATGGGGGAAATGTTGTACTGTGTCTCTAAATTGCTATCAAGGTTTTAACCTGAAGTTCAGTTCAAGGATAATTAGCCTCCTTCTGTCCATCTGGGAAAGACGAAGGGCCTGAAGGTCACTACTGCTATAGAGGCTAACAGCTTTCTTAGAGAAAACCATAAGCAAATTGTGATGCAAAAGATAACCTTTAGCATATGTGCAAATAAATGCCAGATTTCTTTTAATCATTACAGCTGGACAAATACTAAAATGCACTTTTTAGAAGCAATTGAATTTTTTAATGAATTTGTTCCACAGAGCTTGCTTTCTATGAATATTCTAGCACTTCAATTTATTGGCAGGAAAGTCCATGCAAATATAAATTTGAATTGAATATTCTACAATATTTATGGAAAGTTAATTTCAAATTTGTGTTCATACCAGAAGTCTCCACTCAGAAAACAGAAACAATACCACATGTCTCCAAACAAAGCTTGAATTTCAATTATCAAACACTTGTAAGGAATAGCTTACATATGAGATACAAACCAAGAATTATTAGCAGAATTTAAAAAATGGATCAATTTAATATTATGGTATTCAAAAACAGAAGAAAAGGTAATATTCATTAAAAACTCCTGATGTTTGTACACTCCTTTTTATAATACTACTTAAGTGTTACATCCGAAACAGAAAAATCTGGCACTATGTATTCATGTGAATATTTTGTTATACAGTGGTTCCCTTCACAACATGTGCAGTGTATGATATAGCGTGTCTTATGCAACGTGAGTCTTTCAGTTGTTGATCCCTGTCGAAATTAGTACCAACTGTAATAGTCCTTTTGTGTCCTCTTTGAGACGATCACGTCCGAGTCACCAGTTCAAAGGTCACCATGATGTTACCATCTAGCAGTTTGGTGGGCTGTGTTTGGGATCACCAATTCATTTTATACAGGTTACTAAACTATGGGCAGATGGTAACAACACTTAGTTACAACAGCCTTGGCTAGATTTGAACTGCCTTTTACTATTTCACTAATGCTTGTAGCAAATTCAATATGAATCTCAAATTCTAACCTGCTGTTGTCTTACTCATTTTTCCCCTTGTAGAACAATTTGCTAAACTTCCTGCCTGCTTTCCAAGTTTCCTTTTGATCATTATTTTTCTGAAATCTACAAGAATTATTTCAAAAGCTGAGTTACCACAGACATATAACAGATGAGCAGACAGCAGAGATCACAGCTTAAGGGCAGCCACCATACATTGAATTAAAATGTGTGAGAAGATTATCAATACTGATAGCCTGTGGCCGCATTCAATAAAAGTACAGTGACAAAATCAATTAGTCAGAATGTTTCCCTCCCAGTAAACATGACAAAATTACTTACAAGTGGGTTATTTGACCCTAACCAGATGGCTGCTGTTTAGAATGCCTATTGAGCAGCTAAGATTCACAAGTTTGAGAAGGTCACAAATTCAACAACATCCCCTAAATGAGCTGTCCAACAGAGCAGTTTTAGTACTTGTGCAAGCTGTGCAACCACATCCATGGCCTGTGATGGAGAGCTTAACTGCACCCACTAGAGCCAATGTCATTCCAACCTCTGCACAGCCTTCTACATAATGGTAATGAGCACAATATAAAAGCCTAAATAGGTGAGATATTAACTAGTAGCAAAAATAGGCTTTATGGCCAACAGAGCACATATTTTGAAAGCCAGTATTAAATGGGGGCAAAAACTGCATTAAATGTCCCCTGCATTGCCATCACAGCTTGCCAGGTAGGCACCTGATCATAGTAAACACAATGCAAGTTAAACAAAGACTGGCAAGAAAATTGCTGATGTGGCTCAATGCCAGCCTAGCTTTGTAAGCATGATGTGCCTTTTCACTATTTCAGGCTTGGTCGTGGCCCTAACAAGTCATGTGAGCTTCTCTGGGAACAAGTTTCTAATTGTGGAATTAACCAGCACATCATTAAGTCTTTTACCACTTTCCTTCTCCTGAAACAGTTAAATGAGAGCATGTTAAACAAAGGATGGAGCCCATGTCCAGTTGAGTCATAGCGATATGGTCTTTTGTTTATTTCTCACGTGTTATGGACTATAAGGATGCTATGCCTCCTTTATGTTACAAAGTGAGGCCTGTCAGATGGGTCACAGTTTAATTTGGGCAACATGTTTCTTGCATTTTTCAAAAGTTAAAAAAATCAGCAGAACTAATTAACTCCCTTCAAGCCTGGCTGGTTTCTGAGAGCCTTTCCGAGAGCACAGAGAGGCTAGTAACTAGCTCTCAAAGCATAATCAGCGCTGTCTATCATTGTTGGTGTTTGTCGTCCTCCTTGCATGACTTGAGGGAATGGTGCTTTTACAGTGCCACAGGAGGGAGGAGCGGACCACTCAGCACTCAGTGACTGAGTAGGGGAGGTGTTAATGGTCACCAAGGCATAGAATCCACAAGTGGTCTTTTCTCATGAAACAGACTTCAGCCCTCCTTTCGCAAGCTCGCTTCCCAGTCAGCCTGTTGAGCATGCAGTTAAGAGTGTGCCAAAATAAAACCTGAAAAACATGCTGATGCAGAGTTGGATGCTGATATCGACACTGGCTTTAGTGAGAGCAGCGTTAGGCCGGCCAGTGCGGAGAGCTTTTGAAAATCTCATCCTACATCTCTAATGACTCAGTTCTGGTAAGTGGCCCAAGGACATGCTGTCCTCTCAAGAGCCTTCATTTCCTTATTCTTTATCCTTGGCTTGCCCCATATCTTGACTGCTGATACCAAGTATCATGTTCCTCCAGGGTATAACATTATTTCTGAATAATGTATTTCTTTCCAATCTCATGTGCTGGTTCTCCCTTAAATTGCTGGTTGGCTTTAATTGAGCTTGTGCAAGGTTTGCAAGCTTATTTAAAATCTGGAGAAGAACTTGCATGATAAGCATGCTCTCTGGCAGAGCCACAGCTGCACTGCAGAGCCCCTGTAACAAATCCTTGTGTTGCCCATGTATCTTTTGTTCAGAAAGGCGTACTAAAAGAATGACACCTAAAAAGACATTTAACTATCATGTCTCACCCAGTCTTACATATTTTAGGGCAAAGTGCAATAATAACCTACACTTATTGTATCTAGTGCTTAACTGAGGTGGAGGGGTGTCTAACCATTTTACAAAATATTCATTAGACAAGAATTACACTTAATATCACTGTGATGTGCAAATGAAACCCCTCAATACATTTCTGCAGGGATCTCCTTGTAATTTCCATCACATTGTTCCCTTGCAGCAGTAGGGTTTGCCCTGCATTGTGTTCTAGACCATGGAGTCTCCAAACCTAGTCGATTCCCAATTATCAATGGGAGGCCATTATCCCAGAGCCACATTATCTCTTTATCTGTAGCACTTCCTGCCCTCTCCCCTCCTCCGCCTCCCACCACCCTGAAAGAAGGAAGGAACCACCAGCTCTGTTATTTATTTCAGGATTTTTCTATGGGGACAAAGGCAGATATGAATGGTTCCCCTTTCTATTCCTGGCCAGTCACTCCTTTTTGCTCTGGCTTATCTAAATGCCCTCTGAAGGAGCCAAAGAAAGAGAGAGCATGAAAGAAGTGGCCAGTCCCCCTCTCGTATCTCAGAGTGGGGAGATCTGCCCTTGGAAAAGGGGTCTGAATTGAGAAAACGATGATTTAGCCCTATGCTGTTTATTTGTCTAATACAGGGGTGGGGAACCTTATTTGGGTCAGGGATTGCTGACCCATAGAAAAATCAGTTGGGGGCCACACACCAGTGAGAAGCAACAAAACAAAAAACCCCTCACCGATGTGGCCCTCGACAAAGAAGAAGAAAGACACTCCCCACATTCCCCTTGCACACCAGAGCCTAGAGGGGCCCAGCATAGTAGATTTTGTGTGCTCCAGCCCTGCGGTGGGGATGGTGGGAGGGGGAGCTGTAGCACCAGCATGGGCTCTCTAATGCTAGGGGGTGGAGCCCCAAGCCTCGGGGCCGGATCCAGGCAAGCTGGGGGGTGCATTTGGCCCCCGGGCCTTAGGTTCTCCACCCCAGTCTACTATATCCAAAATATGCTAGACACTTCAAAGACGACCTAGAAAGACTTGGCCATGCCCAAAGAGTTTACAATCTAAATTGAAGACGTGGCTTGACAAGTGGAGGCAATGAACAGTATAGTAGATTGTGGGAGAAGGTTACTCAAAATTGTTAACATACAGTTACTCAGTGAAGGCACATAGATATATCGGGTGGTTAGTATCGCATTGGCTCTGGGTTAATAAGTATTTTATAGATGAGTTAACTGAGGCACTAAATGGTTATGTAATTAATAAACACATTAAAAAAAGACGCAAAGAAGAATGTATTCTCTGCAGGTCAATCCTACAGGGAAATAATCTTTGGAGCATAGAGCCATTTGCAGACTCAGTCATCTTACAGCTGCTCCAAACTGGAACATGGCCACAAACATTAAGTAAACAGTCATGGGACAGGTGAAAGGTCCTTTCATGGATCACTAGTGGGTTAAAAGGTAGGAAACAATGGTGAGTTTTCATCTGGAATCTGGTAAATAATGGGGTCCTGAAAGGATCTGTACTGGGACAAGTGCTGTTCAATATATTCATAAATGATCTAGGAAAAAAGTAAATAGTGAGGTGGCATAGTTTGCAGATTATACAAAATTGCTCAAGATAATTAAGTCCAAAGCTGATGGATGACAGTTCCAAAGAAATCTCATAAAACTGAACATCTGGGCAACAAAATGGCAGATTAAATTCAATTTTGATACATAACAAAGTAATGCACAGTGGAAAACATAATCCTAACATAATCCTAACTATGCATACAAAATAATTGATAGAGCAATTAAATGAATACGTCTTTTGGGTCAGACATATTAAGAAAGAGAAACAGTGTATAGCAACATTAGCATTATAACAAGTTTCTTATAAGTGCACACTAGAAAGAGAAATTCAGAAGTTTTCCGCAGTGCTACAACATTTTCAGCAAATTAGACAGTCTGTCCATACTATCATTTTGGAGAAGCTCTGTTTACATGACTTCAATTCGAAGGTCAAACCTTTCTCAATATTTAAATAACTAATTTCAAAATATGTTTGTCATTAAGTGCACAGGAGTATAGATACTTTAAAATATATTGCCCTTGCAAAGTAAGCATATTTAAATATTTATATTCTCATTAACTTAAAATATGAAGTACAAATATATTAGATTACTCACTGAATCACAGTAAAGATTCCCAATGGATTATCATAAATGTCCATTGTATTTAAAATAGATTAAAGATATCAGCAATGAGGACTGGAACTCCTGGGGGCTCGAAATCTTTGCCTTTTGTCTCTCTCTGTCTCAGAATCCTGTTGAGTATCTTTTGCTTGGGATTTACCCTGTTCAGTGCTCCAAACCAGATTAACAACTAAACTGTTAATGTTGCATTTGTTACTTAAAAATCAAAGCAACTGCTGCCTTTTCTACTATGATGACACGCACACATTACATCCCATGTCGATAAAACAGACAAAGGGGGATCAATGGGAAAACCGCTGTCCCATGCCATAATGATTTAATGACAATTTTAAAACTACTTTGGAGCTTAACCTTGGAACGTGTGCTGAGATTAACCTGAATAAACATAGTTTTAATATGCATTAGCAGCACAGTATAACACACCTCTTTTGATAAAACAGCAATCGTCATTTTCATTGTGCTTTCAGATTAATATTAATGATACACGGGTGGTTTCTGATGGTTGTAATATTGGAACTATGTTTTTTTTTTAAAATGTCCCTACTTCTGAATGGATTAATGGTTATATATATTTATATATATAAATAAAATAAAATGTTATCCTCTGTAATCCAAGAAAAGTATTTTCATGACTGCACAAAACAAACCTCACTGTAAGACAAAGAATCTTTGTGAAATGAATATCACAGTATGAACCAGTGAGGAATTAGCAAGATTTTCAAAAGTTATTAGGAATCTGGAGTGTCATAAAGAGGCTTGATTTCAGACAGTGGATGCTGATCCAAAATCAAGTCAATTTTTAAAATCTTATCCTACATGATGAGGATTATCTAGGATAAATAAATCAAATTTAGAACTTGCAGTTATTTCCTCCCTGACTGAACTGATACAATGATATTCAGTTTAAGACATATTGCAATAAGAGTAATACAACTGAAGGAATAGCCCACTCATTCCCTGGTGATGCCATATGAAAACTGAATTCCAATGAAACAATTCTGGTAACAGAATATATCAGTGAGTCAAATGCTCCTGAAAGGAACTACCACCATGCTGTTTTACGAGGTGGTATAATCATGAACATGAGCAACTAAACTACAAGTCTGAGTCGTTTATCCCAATAATGGAACCAGATTGCTGCAGACAGCTGTAGTGTAATTACCGTTATGCTACAATTGTTGAAAATAAGCTCTAGTAAAGCTTAATTCAACAAAAGAATCGTAGGCGAGGCCAAAGAAACTTTATTGACACAAAATCCAAGTGCAAGCAGCACACCAGAAGAAGGAATATGTGTTGCTGGAAAGGTGAGGAAAAAGCTGGAAAGGTGAGGGAAAAGCTACACAACACTATGGGGAAGACTCATTAAAAATACATGGACATTGACATCCTACTGGATTTTTATTGTTCTAAGGATCTCATAAATGGAGAAATTACAAATCCAGAATGATGTGGATTCTTTACAAATGTAAATCTAACACCAGACAGAGCACCAGAGACTTAATTTGTAGGATACATGTAAAAGCTTCAGCAGAGAAAGATTCCTCAAAATGCCATGGCCTGGAAGGACCATCATAACATGAGAAGGTAGTTCGGTTTCTGTCCCCATTTAGTTCTCTGCTAAGACTGCCACAAAGGTGTTGATGCAAATAGGGGTGTTTTTTTTCCCTAGAGACAACCCTCCACTAGCAACAATTCATTACATGTAGGCCAAATAGCCCCATTCAGATGCTATCCTCTTGCACTTGGTTTGTCCCAGTGATAAAAGAGTGAAAGATTCCACCTCAGAGAAGCACTATGGACTAAATATGAGACTGGATGACAGCAATACCTGAATTCTAGTCCTAGCTTTTATAATGACTTGATGTGTGTCTTTGGGCAGATCATGAGCAGATAGGGTACGTCTACACTACAGCGCTAGTTCGAACTAACTTAGTTCGAATTAGTTAATTCGAACTAAGCTAGTTCGAACTAACGCATCTAGAACTAAAAACTAGTTCGAACTAGCATTTTGCTAGTTCGAACTAGTAAGTCCACATTGAGTGGACTCTGAACAGGGCTTAAGGATGGCCGGAAGCAGTGCCGGCAGGGCATCAGAGGAGGACTTAGAGCATGGAGATACTGTCTCAGGCTAGCCGAGGGCTGCGCTTAAAGGGTCCCGACCCCCACCCCGAACACACAGTTCTAAGGGGTGCCCCGCTTGCAAAGAAGTTCTGGCTTGGAGTGCCCTGAGTGCCCACACTGGGCACATCACAGCACTCGGCCATCAGCCCGGCTGCACTTGCCGCAGGCTGCCATCTGGGGAGAGGGAGTAATTGGGGGGCTGCAGGAGAGCTTCCACCCCCAGAAGCCCGCAGAGCCAGCCCAGTCCTCCCCATCGGGGGCTCGTACCCCATTCCTCCCTCACCTCCTTCCACTTGCCCTTCCCTATCCCCCCTTCTTATTGATGTACAAAATAAAGATAACGTTTCTTCCAACATTGACTCTGTCTTTATTGAAAAAAACTGGGGGAGACTGGGAAAAGGAGGTGGGAGAGGGGAAGAGAAAGGCTGGGAGAGGGGAGGGCAACTAACATGATCAGGGGTTGGGAACAGGTCCCAGATGAAGAGAGGCTACAGAGACTGGGACTGTTCAGCTTAGAAAAGAGGAGACGGAGGGGGGACAGGATAGAGGTCTCTCAAAGCAGGGGTTGGGTGGAGAGGGTGCATTCATAAAAGTTCTTCCTGAGTTCCCATAAAGAAGGACTAGAGGACACCAAAGGAAAGGAATGGGTAGCAGGCTTGAAACTAGTAAGAGAAAGTTGTTGTTGACAAAGCAAATAGTTAACCTGTGGAACTCCTTGCTGCAGGAGGCTGTGAAGGCTAGAACTAGAACAGAGTTTAAAGAGAAGTGAGATAAAGTGATGGAGGTTGGGTCCATGGAGTCCTATTAGCCAGAGGGTAGGAGTGGTGTCCCTGCCCAAAGTTTGTGGAAGGCTGGAGAGGGATGGCACGAGACAAATGGCTTGGTCATTGTCTTCGGTCCATCCCCTCCAGGGTCCCTAGGGTTGGCCTCTGTCGGCAGACAGGCTACTGGGCTAGATGGACCTTTGGTCTGACCCAGTACGGCCATTGTAAGCTCAGGGCTCAGTGTCGGGGGTCTCAGTGGACCCCCTTGATTTTCATGCACACCTGGTCCTGGGTGGCCAGGCTGGCAGCTCTCCTGCCCTAGACGGCCACTTTCCTGTGCCTAGTGCGGAGATCGTGGACGAGGTCCACGATGTCCGCACTAGCCCAGGAAGGTGCCCGCCTCTTGCGGTCCAGGGCAAGCTCCCGGGAGCCGCCAGCCTGGTCCCGGCAAGAGGGGGTGGGCTGGGGGGCATCGGGTGGGTGGCTCTGTGCCGTGCCAGGTGCAGGGTCTGCTAGCTGGGTGCTGGCAGGCTTGCACCTGGCACGGGCACCGTAGCCAGCCCGTGCCCCTTTAAGGGGTCCGGGGCCGGGAGGGGGGCATAGAGTTTCCCTGGTGTTGGCCAGAGTGGCCACCAGGGAAACCTGGGGAGGGCTAGCCTCCCACTAGTTCGAACTAAAGGGCTACACAGCCCTTAGTTCGAACTAGCTAGTTCGAACTAGGCGTTAGTCCTCGTAAAATGAGGTTTACCTAGTTCGAACTAAGCGCTCCGCTAGTTCGATTCAAATTCGAACTAGCGGAGCGCTAGTGTAGCGCATAGGAAAGTTAGTTCGAACTAACGTCCGTTAGTTCGAACTAACTTTCTAGTGTAGACATACCCATAGTTATTCAAGAGTGGAAACTGATTTTTGTATCTGAACTTAAGAAATATTGGGCAGGGTTTTCAAAAGGGCAAAGCACGGTAGATTAGCGGAGATGAGGGCACTCAGCACCAAATCAGACACAATGTATCTCAAATTAGACCCCTGAGAGCAGTGACCACATCTGAAAATGTAAGACTTTATCACTTTAAACCCGTCGGAGGTGTGCTGTGGAGAACAACAGAGTTCAAAATGGCCACCCTTCAATAAAGCTTCTAAGGATAAGGAGTCCTGTGGCACCTTATAGACTAACTGAAGTGTAGGAGCATAAGCTTTCGTGGGCAAAGACCCACTTCGTCAGATGCATGTGACAAAGCGGGTCTTTGCCCATGAAAGCTTATGCTCCTACACTTCAGTTAGTCTATAAGGTGCCACAGGACTCCTCGTCGCTTTTGCAGATTCAGACTAACACGGCTACCCCTCTGATATCTAAGGATAAGGATTCCCTATAATTTTGTAAAACAGTGTTTATACTTAAAGAACTGTGTATGCATAACAGTAAATAAAACAATAGCAGAAGTGATCCCTGATTAAAATAGTGTGTACATTTCTTGCAGCCCTCTGGCTGCTGGGCAATTGCCAATGTGACCTTTGGAGCTGTAAAGCAAGCACACCACTGCTTTTCAGAAACTAATAAGGATACCAAGCATTAGCTCACAGTGTTGATGATACAGGCCATCAAACATTCCCATAGACAGTAGTTTCTTTTCAGAAATAGTTTGATCACAGACAATAGCCAGGGCAATTATTAAGCAGTTTGATGGAAAAACACTGTTTAGAAAAATAACATAATACTGCCACAGCCAAAGCTAGTTAGGATAACAGCGAATGGCTGCATGTTGCTGTACAGCAACTTATCAAAACTGAGTCACAGTTTGCTAACTGTATTTGATCTCTGCATTTCTTAGGGATGTGCTGCAGTTCAGATTGGTAATGTTTTATCATTTGTGGTATATATATTACAAGGTAACCGATATACAGTACGGCTGTGTCTACACTGGGCCACTTATTCCGGAAAAGCAGTCGCTTTTCCGGAATAAGCTGCGAGCTGTCTACACTGGCCGCTTTCTTTTCCGGAAAAGCAATGACGATCTACTGTAAAATTGTCAGTGTTTTTCCAGAAAAACTATGCTGCTCCCGTTCGGGCAAAAGTCCTTTTCCGGAAAAACTGTTCCGGAAAAGGGCCAGTGTAGACAGCACAGTAGTCTTTTCCGCAAAAAAGCCCCGATCGTGAAAATGACGATTGGGGCTTTTTTCCGGAAAAGCGCGTCTACATTGGCCATGGACGCTTTTCCGGAAAAAGTGCTTTTCCGTAAAAGCATCCTGCCAATGTAGACATGCTTTTTCTGGAAATACTTATAACGGAAAACTGTTCCGGCGTAAGCATTTCCGGAAAAGGGTGCCAGTGTAGACGTAGCCTACAAGTATAGTTTATATTAATGTCTTCAGACAACAGCCACTCTGTCTAGATTTTTATACCAAACTTTACGCCCTCAAAGGGTGCCATTATGTTAAACTACCTTTATACAAGACGGAAATTGGCTTACAGACTTAAACCAGTGCTTCAATGCTGTCAGTGCTACAATTTCTGATACAGGAAACACTACTGAAAATAACGCGGACTGTTGTGAGTAGTCCTGTTAGCAAAATGGGGACCTTCAGAAATGCCAGTGCTTGCTGCAAACATTTAAAGCAGGGCTACTCAACTTTGTGGCCACCAGGGCTTCAAATGATATTCACAGCACATGCCGAGGGCTGCAACTTAAGTGTGGTTGTTTATATATGCAAATGTATGCAAAGAGCTTCTTTCATACTGACGGGCATGAATACAAAGCATTTTCCACAATGCCCCACCTCTCCTGGAACCTCCACTCGGGGGGCTAGAAATGCTGACACCCTGTACCCGTCTGTTCCAGCCAGCCTGTCCACTTGCATTTTTCAATGCTTACCCTGCCTAGGAGATGCCTCACCATGTTCAAAGGATCCCACCCCTGGGCCACGTTTTGAGCCCTGCGTAAAATCAAACTGCACTGCAGGCTGCAAACAAACAAGCTGCGGGCTGCATTGAGTAGCCCTGATTTAACATATTAAAATTTATATTCTTAGCAGCAGTTACATTAAAAAAAGATACATTGACAATCAATGGATCTGAGCAAAACAGAGAAACAACCAACCCACAGAAGACCCTCACACACAGACACATTAAATAATGGATCGGTGGCTTGATGCGTAGCATGTTACAATACATGGAAAATGAGTAATCCTGTGGCTCCCTAGGGTATGTCTACACATCAGGGCTAAAGTCAAATTGAGCTACACAACTTCAGCTACATCAATTGCGTAGCTTAAGTTGAAATAGCTCAACTGAGCTTTAGGCTCTGTCTACACAGCAGGAAGTCGAAGGAAGAACACTCTTCTTTTGACTTCCCTTATCCCTCATGAAACTAGGGTTACAGGAGTCAGAGTAAGAAGTTCTCCAGCTCACCATCATATCAAAATAAAGGCTTGTAGTGTAGATGCGCTCTTTGTTCTTTCAGAATAACATCAGTTTGTTGCAAGTTCCTTACTCAGGCCCCTTGCCCTTGGACACCCTCTGGTCCACAAATCATCCAGAGACCTTCTGGTGCAGTCACCTGTGCCTTTTATTGTCGGTTCCCACCACCTTCTATTTACAAAGCTTACAGCAAATTCAGCCAGCTCCTCCATCTGTCTGGGTGCACACTCAGCCACATCTTGGCTCCTGGCTCCTCCTCTTAACTCCTCTCACTTCCCCTCTTGCTGCCTTAAATAGCCTTTCCTCGTGAAGCCCACAGCTGTATCTAATAGTCCTTCAGGCCTGGGCTTGCTCAGCTGTTTGCCATCATCCTCTTCAGCCAGGCTACAGTGGCAGAGCTCTGGCTTAGCCAGCAGTCTGTCACACAGTTATTCTGAAATAATGCTGCTGTGTATATGTACCCAAGAGCAGGTGTCAGCAACATATGGTGCATGTGCCATAAGTTGCACACAAGCCCATTTTGAGTGGCACATGCATGGTCTGCAGCAGGAGCTCAGCCCCCACTCTTCCCCCACGACACAGCAGGGAGCCTGTGATGCTGCTGGAGCCTTGTAGCCAATGCGCAACCATGAGACTGAAGCACCAGCTCCGGGGGGCAGGCAGGGAGGCTGCAGATTGAGCTGCATGGGGCTCTCATAGTGCGCGAATGGCCAGTGCCCTCCCCCTTCCCTGGCAGCAGGCTAGGCTGTGCTGCACCCGGTGGCAGTGGTAGGAGGCAGCACTGGGGCTGAGGTAAAAGCTCCTCTGGCCTCCGGGGCTGGCTCAGGACTGTGTAGCCACAGCAATGGCTCCTCTGGGGTCCAGGGCTAGCCCAGGACTGTGTAGCCACAGCAGCTGCTCCTCCGGTGGCTGGGGCTAGTGTGGGACTGCATGGCCATGGCAATGCTTCCTCCAGTGTCTGGAGCCGGTCTGGAGCTGCATGGCCATGTGACCACAGCAGCAGTTCCTCTGGCAGCCGGAGCCAGGGCCAGGGCTGCATGGTAGCTGCATTGGCAGCTGCTCCTCAGATGGCCAGGGCTGCCACCCAGGACAGCTGGGAAGTCACCACATGGCTGGGATCCTAGCTTCAGCCCTGGGAAAGGGGTGGAGCTGGAGCTGGGCTTGGGCCAGCTGGTAGATGCTCCTGGGGCAGGCTGTGAGGTGGCTGCTGGGACTGGACCTGGGGCTGTGGTGTGGCATGGGAGTGCTGGGGAGCTGCTGTTGCAGTGGCTGCTGCTGTGGCAGGGGATCAGGTTGCCATTTTTCTGCCATCATCACCGGCAGAGTGGCACTGGAGACAGAGGCTTGTGTGCTGCTTAAAGTATCAAACTATGAGCTCGAGATTGGAGAACTCAGCAAGGGAAAGCAAGGCCAAGGATCACACTAAACAGTAAGTTAAATTAATTAATGTATTAATGAACAATACATTTAAACAATGAAGCTGCTAAAATGTAAGTAGGACTATTATTGACTTCACAAAGTATCAATAGCACACAGATCTGTAGACAGAACTGAACAAGTTAAATCTTGGCACGCCACTTCCAAAAGGTTGCTGACCACTGCACTAGAGACTAACAAAAATATACAGATATAAGTAGGATCTGAATCAATGCTTCCGTCACAGACAACTGGAATGGGAAGGAAATCCTGGGTGTGATTATGTAAATACGGTTTACTCAGTTTGCTTAGGCCTGATACATATTCAACTGTTAGAGGATGGTTTGCCCACATTGTAACCAATTTGGGGTCACAAGCTGTGTTAACACTAAATGCAGGAATTTTAAGATATGACCAGCAATGCTTGCCATTACTGGGAGAATGCAGAAAAGTCAGACAATGTTCAACTCAGTTCAAAGGAGAGAAACTGTCAGTGTAAATACACTTGGGGTGTGTCTAGACTACATGCCTCCTTCGACGGAGGCATGTAGATTAGCCAGATCGGAAGAGGGAAATGAAGCCGCGATTAAAATAATCGCGGCTTCATTTAAATTTAAATGGCTGCCCCGATCTGCCGATCAGCTGTTTGTCGGCAGATCGGGGGAGTCTGGACGCGATGCCCCGACAAAGAAGCCTTTCTTCATCGACACAGGTAAGCCTCGTGAAACCAGGCTTACCTGTGTCGATGAAGAAAGGCTTCTTTGTCGGGGCATCGCGTCCAGACTCCCCCGATCTGCCGACAAACAGCTGATCGGCAGATCGGGGCAGCCATTTAAATTTAAATGAAGCCGCGATTATTTTAATCGCGGCTTCATTTCCCTCTTCCGATCTGGCTAATCTACATGCCTCCGTCGAAGGAGGCATGTAGTCTAGACACACCCTTGGATGGACAGAGGCTCATCTTCCAGAATCCTATAGATTAAACTGGGGAGGGACAGGTATGAGCTGTAAGACTGGTTAGGCTGTTTCCCTCCACTGTTTCAATGATAGAGTTAAAGAAAGGCCCCATAAGGAGTTTCTTTTGTATGTAAATTTACTTAAGTGGATGCTGGACTCTCTTGTGGCTGGACTGTGCTTTGGGCCAAGAGCTGAAATCACTATGTTTGGTCCAGAGCCAAATCCACCAGAAGCCAGCAGAAGATCAGATGAGCAGCCAATAAGGTGGTGATGGAGAAGAGTGAGGAGCAGTGAAGGGTGGCAAATGGCCAGTAGAGCGGTGCCAGAAAGCAGCCAGCAGGTGGAAGGTGAGTGACCAGCAGAGAGGGTGAGATGCCTCCCACCCCTCCACCACCATTCAGGATGGGAGGTGAACTCTGCAGATCACCTCTGAACTCTGGTCTGCCCTGACCAAGGACAGCGACTGTGAGTGGGATGTAGGGATGTCAAACATCACTTAATTGAATAGTCAATTAACTTCATGAATTCGTATAATTTACTCAACTATTCTATAGTTCCCGGGGCTGGAGCTGGCAGCCCGTGAGCTCTGGCTCCACTCCTGAGGAGCCTTCTGCCACCCCACACTGCTTCCCTTGTGGACCAGCTGCCTATTGCCCCAGCAACATGGGGTGGCAACTGCCCCTGTCTGGGGTGGGGGGGACTGAGCTCCCGGACCTGGCACGAGCTGGTACTGAGCCAGGCTGCCTGCCTACCTGGCTCCTAATACACTTTAAATGCAGAGCCACAGCAGGGGTAGGTCCCTGTCATGCGGTCAGGTAGCACCCCGGCCGCGTCCCCAACATTTCTGACCTTCCCACCCCAATGACACCCTCTGACACTCCAAATGTTCGCAGGAGGTCACTTTTTATTAACAATCTTGCCCCTCAAATATCCTGGGGCTTACCCTCCCACTGGAGTCCCCAGTCACTATTCAATCGGCTTCAGTCTATCCTCCCCGGCCAAATGCCCCTTTCAAAGGAAGATGCTTTCCACTGGTCAGTTCGGTGCTGGAGGAAGGGGGACCTGGGCCCTCTCTCTTTCCAGGTCCCAGCCCAGGGCCCTAAAGGTGGGGAAAACCTTCCCCGACCTGGTTGGCGGGGTGTGTCCCCGAAAATCGCCAACCTGTGAGTGTCCACTCAGCCCCTCCCTGGGCCACTTCCTTCTTCCCTGTTGCCCCAAAGGAGGGGGGTGTCTCTGACCTACTGGCTCCGTTTGGGCTAGAGACTCCTGTAGCACTCTCCGGCTCCCTGAACCTGCTGTTCCCCCTCCCTCTGCATGGTGTGCCCTTTCTAGGGGCTGCCCTGCATCGCACCAGTGCCGCCCCCGGCCTTCCAGCATAGAGGCACCTGCCTCGCACTCCGCATATGCGCTCCCAGCGGGGCATCACAGCTCCTGTGAGGCACCCGCCTCATGCTCCGCGCATGCACGATGGGTGGAACGCCGCCACTCCCACTCCTCAGCAGGTCTCAGGCTGCCCATAAGAGCCACTTCACCAGGAGTGTGGTGCTCTGCTGCCCCGTCACAGTCCCAGACTTGGCACAAGCCAGGACTGAGCTGGGCTGCTGGCCAGCCTGCTAAAAAATTTACTGGCAAGGGAGGAGGAATGCGTGTAGTCTATAGCATTAACCTATACGCTTTTGCTTATCGGCTAATTGGTTAACCAGCTACACTATTACATCCCTAGTGGGTTGCAGAGAAGGGTTGGGCATGTGAAGGGAACATTTACATTGCTGGACTTGAGAGCTTGAGAGGAAAAGGACATTGCCCAACCTACTTGAGCTGGGATGTTACCTTGTGATTTTGGTTATGAACTTTTTTTGTGATGTTTTCCCAAATTAATGCCACATTACTTCTTTCTCCTAAGTATTGCAGTTAGATGACTCTTTCTGAAATATTAGATGCATTGACTTTAGGCCAGAAGGGATCATTGTGATCGTCTAGTTGGACTTCTAGAATCTCAGCCACCTACACTAGCCTATAATAGTAACTCTGGCTAAAGTATTGAATTCTGCAAATCATGATTTAATTATTTAAAGTTCCAGAGACTCCATCATTTATTCTAGTTCAAACCAGCAAATGCCTAGGCCCCATGCTTCAGAGGAAGAAGAAAACTCCTCAAAGTCTCTGGCAATGTAACTTGGGGGAAAATTCCATCCTATTCCCCAATCAGGCAGTAAGTTAGACCCTAAGGATGTCAGTGAGACCCACCAGCCAGATACCTGGGAGAGAACTGACTGAAGTAACTCAGAGACATCCTCATCTCGTGTTCCATCTCCAGCCATTGGAGATATTTGATACTATTAGTCACAGATGGGCCATTGCAGGCAATTTCACCAGACTATTGCATCCATAAACTTA
This sequence comes from Pelodiscus sinensis, assembly GCF_049634645.1. Lineage (NCBI taxonomy): Eukaryota > Metazoa > Chordata > Testudines > Trionychidae > Pelodiscus > Pelodiscus sinensis. Next base: position 214,484,263 of record NC_134711.1, read on the forward strand.
TTAAGCTCAGTCTTGAAGCCAATTAGTTTTTTGGACCCATTGTTCTCCTTGGAATGTTTTCTAGAACTTCACTCTGGGTATGTCTACACTACAGTGCTAATTCGAACTAACTTAGTTCGAATTAGTTAATTCGAACTAAGCTAATTCGAACTAACGCAGCTAGACCTAAAAACTAGTTCGAATTAGCATTTTTCTAATTCGAACTAGCGCGTCCACACTGATTGGATGCAGGGGCGCATTTAAGGGCACCTGAAACCGGTTCTGGCAGGGCATCAGGTCAGTAGTTGCGTTGTGTGGCTGCTGTCTGAGGTTATCTGAGGCTCATGCTTAAAGGGACCCCCCCCGGACAGCCGGTTCTCAGCTTTTCCTGCTTGCTTGCCAACCTCGCCGAGGGACAGCAAAGCGTTGGTCTCTGTGCCCGTCTGTGTCGGTGCTTCCCTTCGGGGACGCCGCCACAGGTGGCAACATGGAGCCAGAGCTCGCCCTGCACCTTCTGGTGCACTTTCTGGACTTGCTGCTGCAAGCCTGCCAGCAATGGCTGGAGGCTGCCTGGCACCACCTGGTGCATGTCAGCCCCCTGCCTCTCCGCCTGGCTGCCCTGGGGGCTGTGGAGGAGCCGCGGCGGCGCCCGGACACCGGCGTACCCTGCCGCATCTGGCGTCTGGACACCAGCAGCGAGTGGTGGGAACGCATCGTCCTGGAGCGCTGGGAAGACCGACAGTGGACCCAGAATTTCAGGATGAGGAGGGACACCTTCCTGGAGCTCTGCGAGTGGCTCGCCCCTGCCCTGCAAAGAAGGGACACTCACATGAGGCCCGCCATCCCCCTCCAGAAGCGTGTGGCCATTGTCCTCTGGAAGCTCTCCACACTGGACAGCTACCGATCTGTCGGGAACCAGTTCAGCATGAGGAGATCCACCGTCGGAGCAGTGCTCATGCAGGTACGGCACTCACCGGCCACTGGACCGGGGTGGAGGGGGCTGCAAGGAGGGGATGGGCCGCCCCAGGGAAAAAGGGGGGGGAGGGAGGAGGTGAAAGTGCCCCGCACCGGTCTCTCTCGGCCATACTACACGCCGCCCGGGGGGGTTGCTTCCGGGAGTGGGGCGCGGGGCACTGCCAGGGCACGAACACTCCCAGCCACCCGGGCGCCCCACTGATTCGCGCTTTGCTGTGTCTCTCCGCAGGTGGTCAGGGCCATCAACCGGATGCTGCTCCGCACGGTGGTCCGCCTCGCCGACCTGGACGCCGTCATCCGGGGCTTCGGCGCCCTGGGCTTTCCCAACTGTCGTGGGGGGGCCATCGACGGGACGCACATCCCCATCCGTGCCCTGGAACACCAGGCCTCCCGGTACGTCAACCGCAAGGGGTACTTCTCCGTCCTCCTGCAGGCCATGTGTGACCACCGGGGACAGTTCACGGACATTAATGTGGGCTGGTCCAGCAAGGCACACGACACACGGGTGTACCGCAACTCCTCCGTGTGCCAGAGGCTGCAGGCCGGGACCTTCTTCCCCGACCGCCACATCAGGGTCGGGGACGTGGACATGCCCGTCTGCCTGGTGGGGGATGCCGCCTACCCCCTACAGCCCTGGCTGATGAAGCCCTACAAGGGGCACCTCAATCCCTCCCGCCAGGCCTTCAATGCCAGGCTCACCAGGGCCTGCATCGTGGTGGAGGGGGCCTTCGGGCAACTGAAAGCCCGCTCTCGATGCGGGCTCCTCACCCGCCTGGACCTCGCCGAGCACAATATACCTCCTGTAGTGGCGGCATGTTCTGTGCTGCACAATTTGTGTGAGAGAAAGAGGGAGGCTTTCCTGCCAGCCTGGATGACTGAGGCTGACTGCATGGCTGGCCACTACGCTCAGCCCCGCACCGCCGCCATCCGGGAAGCCCAGCGGGGGGCCGTCCGGATCCGGGAAACCCTGCAGGAGAGCTTCCTGGTGGAGGAGGAGGAGGACTGAACTCTCCCTGCATGCCCCATTGGGGCCTTCTTCCACCCTCCCCCCCTTCCTCTTTCCCCTTCCTAACCACCCTTCCTAATGTCAAATAAAGACACCTGTTTTGGCAAACAACCTCTCATTTTATTTAACATAAGTGGGGTGGGGGGACGAAGGAGTGAGGGTGGGACAGGGGAGGGGGAAACCTGGGAGGAGGGAGCTGGAAGGGGAGGGAAGGGAGGAAGGGAATGGAAAGCTCAGAGGTGGGGGTCCGGCTGCCTCTCCTATCTTGAAGCACTGCGGGTGCGGGGGCCTCGGGGGGAAATGGGTGTGGAGGTTGGGGCAGGAGGGACGGGGGCTACGGAGGAAGCAGGAGCAGGGGGAGCAGGGGGAGCAGGAGCAGGAGGAAGCGGGAACCGGTCAAGGAGGCTCTGGAGGTGGCCTCTGAGGGCACGGCCCTGCTCCTCCAGCGCCTCCAAGCTCTGCTGGCGCAGCCTCAGGTCCTCCTGGACCCAGTGGTCCTGGATGTGGAGCTGGTGATCCAGGAAGTGACGGTGCCGCCGCTGGTAGTCCTCCTGGTTCCTGGATCTCCTGCTGGCCCAGGCGCGGGTGGCTGCTGCAGGTGGGGTGGTGCGCCCTGCAGGCCCAGGTGCTGCGGCTGTGGTGAAACAAGAGCAGCGGTCAATTCTCCCTGGGGCCCAGGTGGGTGAAACAGCCCAGCCTCTACAAGGCCAGGGCCCCTGCATGACACCCAGCTGCTGCTCCGTGGTGGGCAAGGCCCAGGCGCACGGTCCCTGGGCTCCCTCTCACCCCAGCCCTCCGTACACATAAGGGGAGCATGATGGTACTCACATGTGGAGGCCTCCCCGGCCTCGGATGACACAGGCGAGCGGCTCAGTGGGGTGCCTCGGGGATCCTGGGTCCTGGGCAGGCTGCTGGCAGGCTCCTGGCTCTCGGTGTCCTCCTCCTCCTCCTCCGTGTCATGGAGTGGTCCCCCTCGGGGTCAATCACCTCCCGGGGGGAAGGATGGCATGAGCCCCCAGGATGCGGTCCAGAGCCAGAAAGTGGGGGCAGGCCTCCAGGTTGGCCCCTGGCAGGCAGGCCCGGGAGTAGGACTGCCGCAGGTCCTTAATCTTGCAGCGGACCTGCTCCCTGCTGCGGTGGTGGCCTCTGGCGGCCAGGCTGGCAGCTATGCAGCCGTAGACGGCCGCGTTCCTGTGGCTAGTGCGGAGATCGTGGACATTGGAGGCTTCCCCCCAAACCTGGATGAGGTCCACGATCTCCGCACTAGACCACGCGGGCGCCCTCCTCTTGCAGCCCTGGGTAGGCTCCTGGGAGCCGCCAGGCTGGTCCCGGGAAGAGGGGGAGGGCTGGGGGGCATCGGATGGCTGGCTCATGGGGTGTCAGGTGCAGGGTCTGCTAGCATGGTGCTGGCAGCCTTGCAACTGGCACAAACACTGTAGCCAGCCCGTGGCCCTATAAGGTCTCCGGGGCCGGGAGGGGGGCAATAGAGTTTGCCTGGTGTTGGCCAGAGTGGCCAGCAGGGCAAGCTGGGAAGGGCTAGCCTCCCACTAGTTTGAACTAAAGGGCTACACAGCCCTTAGTTCAAACTCGTAAGTTCGAACTAGGCGTTAGTCCTCGTGGAATGAGGTTTACCTAATTTGAACTAAGCGCTCCGCTAGTTCAAATTAAGTTCGAACTAGCAGAGCGCTAGTGTAGCGCCTATCAAAGTTAATTCGAACTAACGTCGGTTAGTTCGAATTAACTTTGTAGTGTAGACATACACTCTGATAGTTAGACACCTTCAACTAATTTCAAGCCTAACCTCATTGGTGGCAAGTTCATATCCATTTGTTCTTGTGTTCACATTGGCACTTAACTATCTCCTCTGTCTCTCTGGTATTTATCTCTCTGATGTATTTATACAGAGCAATCTTCCCTCAACCTTCTTTTGGTTAGGCTAAAACAAGCCAAGCTCTTTGAGTCTCCTCTCATAAGGTAGGTTTTCCATTCATTGGATCATCCTGGGAGTCTTTTTCTGCACCTGTTTCCATTTGAATTCATCTTTCTTAAAACATAGGAGACTAGAATTGCACGCAGTATTCTAGATGAGCTCTCACCAGTGTCATTTACAATGGTACTAAAATTGTCTTCTCTCTATAGGGAATATCTCATGTGATGCATTTTAGGATTTTCATAGTCACCCTGTGATCAACCAATACACACTGGTCTTTCTAATCTTTTGTTTCCAACTGATAAATCCACAGCTTATATACAAAAAATGTGGTGTTAGTCTCTAAATTCATGACCTTTCACTCTGTGCTATTAAATTTCTGCCCTTTTTTAATCCTCTAGTTTTCAAGTTCATCCAATGTATGATGTTTCAGTCTGCCTCCATATTGGCAATACTTCTAAACTTTGCATCATGCATAAATTTTATTAACACATTCTCACTTTTTGTGTCAAGACCAATAATGAAAATATTAAATAAGATTTGTTTCAAAACTGATCCCTAAGGAACTGCACTAGTAACTTCCCTCCTGGCAGTTCATCTTTCAGTATGTAGTGTCCTCTTTAACCAATTCCTTACCCACCTTTCAATTCTTGTATTAATTCCTATCCTCAAATGTAGCTAATGATTTCCCATGTCATACTATATCAAATGCTTTACTAAAATCCAGATAGATTAGATCTACTACATTTCCATTATCTAAAAGATCAGTTATTTTCTCAAAGAAAGTGACCTACCTTTTACAAAACTATGTTGTATTTTATCTCAATAACCATTTACCTTTATGCCCTTAACTACTTTCTCTTCCAACTTTTGTTCCAAGTCCTTGCGTACAATTGAGAGAGTATGGGATCTTTGGGGGGGAGGGAGACTGCCAACTTATGGAAAATGTTTCTGAGCAGACTTGCAATTTTATGTGGTGGTTTCTTTACTGTAGTTTGAACCTCTCTGTCCAGCACCCTCAGGACCTGACCAGTGATGAACTAGAGAATTGGCTGAATCATGGGAAGTCAATATTGTCTACCAACACTTCCACTGCTTACTGGGCTGTTAGAGGACATTTAGGGATATATTAGAGTTAAATAACAGCACAGAACACTGAGAGTCAGGACCAGTGGTTATGGGTCCATGAGAAACGTGGCCACATTCATAATAAGTGGACATCCAGCTAACTAAAATCACACTGGGTCACAGATGTTGCCAGGCCATGGATGTTGCCAGACTTGATGTTTGTTCAAACTTTATTCCTGGGTAGAGATTAAGCAGGCCTCATGGTTTGTTCCCATTAAGCTGTTTGAGTTTGACCTCTATCTTATTTTTGATAATTTTTACTTACAGATCCTTGTTTCTATTACCCACCCTGCCAGTTCCTCTAAGTCCTCACTACCCTTACTAAAAATTGGGTCAAAGTATTTGTTTAGGTCTGGGTTATGCCTAGATTATTTTTTTATCTCTACACCAGTCTCAATGTTTAGTAGTCCCACTTCTTATTTTCTTGTTGTCTTTTATTGTATATAGCAAAGTAAACATTTACTATTTCTTGTAATTTCCTTTGCAAATCCAGGGCTGGTTGGCAGGTCTCACTTTTTCCAAATACTTTCTAAACTTCAAGAGGTGGCTTTCCTTGCTGATTACATTCTTTGTAGACTTTCTACTTTTTCTTAATCATCTGTTTGAGACGCTTTTTCATGCAGTTTGGTCTGCCTACCTTCCCTATGAATTTTTCTCCCAAGCTTCAGATAATTTCTGCAATTTTGACAAAGTAATTCCAAACTTCTTTCACATTAAGGACCAGTCCACTTCCCTAACCAATTCCATTCATATTTTCAAACTTTGCCTTTTTGAAATAAAGGATCCTAGTTGCAGACCTATTTTTGTTTATCTTTCCATTTAGTTAAAATTGAATTAGCTCATGATTGTTTAAACCAATAGTGTCCTCTCCAACCTGTTCTTCCATGAGGGCCTCACTCCCTACCCATATTAAGTGTAAAATGGCATCATCTTTTGTTGGTTCAGTGACTATTTGATGCAGAAGTCTGTCAGCTATGACATCCAGGAATATCTGGGTCCTACCATTATTGGTACCATTTCTCTTACAATCTATTGCTGGGAAATTAAAGTCTCCCATAATCACACAATTTCCACTAGTATTTATTTCATTAAAATACTGAAGAGATCTCTATCTATGTCCAGATTGGATTCTGGGGGTTTGTAGCATATCCCAAAATCTATTCCAGTGAAGCCTCTGTTAGCTTTGATTAGTATTAATGGTATTTATTTAGTATTTAACTTATGCTTAGCTTCCTGTTATTGATATTTGTGATCTTTCTCTCTCTCTTTCTCTTTCCCTCCCCACAGATTTTACCTCTGCAAAGATATGTAAAGCATTTGACATGCTTAGAAATATGCATATTTTACAATTTCTTATAATAAAACCAAGAATTAGAATATTAAAAATAATTAACCTGATTTTCAGATATATTGCACATTTGTAATGGGTAATGCATTTTTAGATTAGTGGATAATGGAAAAGAAATATGGCAATTTTCTTTCAAATATTAGGAATCATATTCCTCTATCTGTCCTCATGCTGAATTCTACCAATCTGGGAACAATCACAGAGGAAGGTACTATTCACAGTGAATAAAGGTAGCAGAATCTGTCCTTTGATTGGTGGAATGCATAATGGATAGAATGGCACGTGTATGCTGCAGCTAGGAAGCATAATTCCCAGTTTGGGTAGATATGCACTTGGTAGCTGTGCTCAAGGTAAAAGGCAAAAATAGCAGTGTGGCCAAGTGGGGCTTGGGCTGAGCATATACCTAGGATCCCAGTTATGCCATTAGCAGCTGCAGTGCTGATGTACCAAAGAGGAAAACCTAAGCCTGGATAAACACTGTTTTTCTCTCTTCTAAAATAAGATGTATGCAAATGATAAAGCACAGTTAGCAGTATCATAGCCCTTACTTAATCTACTAAATAGAAAGTGACACTTACTGTAGGTGAACGCTAGGCATTCATACAATTGAGACCCAGGAAGGCATGTGCCAACTGCAGATTGCTATCAGTTCTAAATTGTCACTCTGACACAGAGATATCCTGGCAACCAATATGAAACAAATTATAGTCAAGGTTAAACTGCTCACACATAGTTTCCTAGTGACTGGCAAGCCAAATGCTTTCTGGATAAAGAGTGGGGGAGGAGGGAAATCATTCACTGAATCTGTCATATTCAGTGGACACTGAATTTTTTTTTACTGAGGAGTTTGCTTCAGAGAAGCATCTACAATGCTTGAAGAGTCACTTGCATTGTGGAGGTGAATGTGAAGGGCTGGGGTGACATAGCAGCCTCACACAGAAAGAGGCTACACCTTGTTAAATGTTGCTGATGGAGCTTGAACACAGAGGTGCTGCATCAGCAGTGAAAAGCCTCACACCGCCAGTGCATGCAGCAGAAAAACAAGCAACCATTTCCAGCAGCATCCTCACTTCCTGAATGCAAGTCTTTCTGGGCGAGAACTGCTGAATGCAATACATGTTTGTTATTTTCCTGTGGGCTGGGAATGGGCAAGCACTTCTGATAAAAAACTGAAATGTGTAAAGCTTGGGCCTTTAGTTGGAAACATGCATGCAGAGCTGATGGGCACAGACACCTGAGTGACAATATAATGACTTAAAGGTTCAGGGAAAGCCTAAGGTGAGCCCAGTTGAGCTCCCCTTTAAACCACTCATCTCTGTGGGTATGTCTACACTACCACCCTAGTTCGAACTAGGGTGGTAATGTAGGCAACTGGAGTTGCAAATAAAGCCCAGGATTTGAATTTCCCGGGCTTCATTTCCATATTGCTGGGCGCCGCCATTTTTAAATGTCAGCTAGTGCAGACTCCATGCCCCACGGCTACACGCGGCACGGACTAGGTAGTTCGGACTAGGCTTCCTATTCCGAACTACCGCTACTCGAACAAGGAGTAACGGTAGTTCGGAATAGGAAGCCTAGTCCGAACTGCCTAGTCCGTGCCGCGTGTAGCCGCGGGGCACGGAGTCCGCACTAGCTGACATTTAAAAATGGCGGCGCCCGGCAATATGGAAATGAAGCCCGGGAAATTCAAATCCTGGGCTTCATTTGCAACTCCGGTTGCCTACATTACCACCCTAGTTCGAACTAGGGTGGTAGTGTAGACATACCCTCTGTGTGGCTCAATGGTCCCTCCTGTTGCCGCATTCCTCCCAACTGAGTGGTCCCTCTGCCACAGGCCCCTCCAGCTGCCTGAGTCCCTCTGCCCTCCTACCCTTCCCCAGACTGAGTTCAGCACGGTCCCTGCTCACAGGCTCTGAAGGAGGCTGCGTGGGGAGGGGCTGCCAGGGGCTAGTTGCTAGGTTGGTACCCAGGATACGAGGGAGTGCTGGGGTAATTGCAGTGGGGTGAGTCTTCCGCTTGCCCAGAGAAGCTACATGTGTTGTCCTAGAGAGGGTTACCAAAAGCTATGTCCACGTATAGCTCAGCTAAGACTGTAAAGAAAGACTGATGAAAGCACCCAAGGACTCCTAGGCTAGGTTTTCCCTGTGTGGTGCATGTTCTATTTTCATGGGGTCTAGACTCAAAGTGAAGGTGGACTGGTACTGGGATGAAATGAACTGGAGCAGGGACTGTGACCATTTCATCACCTAGTTCAGTCTGTGTACATAAAGAAAGTCCACTACTATTGCATGACAAGTCCTTTACTCACACTTAGGGATAACTTACTGGACAGAACTAATTTGTATTAATTTTGCTCTCTTCCTCTAACACAGGGGTGGGGAACCTTTTTTGAGTGGGTGGGGGCCACTGACCCACAGAAAAATCAGTCGGGGGCTGCATGCAAGTAAGAAATGGGAAAAAAGTCACTGTGGCTCCCAAATGAGAAAGAGAAAGACCCTCCCCATATTCCCCTCACACACCAGAGCCTAGGGGGCCCCAGCCTAGAAGATTTTGTGTGCTCCAGCCCCAGAGGGGGAAGCAGTGGGGAGAATGGAGTGACAGTTCAGGCTCCCCAGTGCTGGAGGGTCCCTGAGCCTTGGGGGCTGGATCCAGGCAAGCCAAGGGCCATGTCCAGCCCCCAGGCCTGAGGTTCCCCCACGCCTGCTCTAACAGTTCTGCAGAAAAAAAAATCAGTGCAATGACTCTTGAAGAAAAAAAAGGGATAAACATACAGGTCACAGGAATTCTTACTTTGCTTTCCCGCCTGTTACTGAGCTAGACCAAAATCTTGTGGTGACTCCATTGCATTCTTATCATTAGAGTAATTTTTCAAAGTAAATTTGCAGAAGTGACCAGTATTTTGGGGAACTTTAATTTTGGGATCTGACTTAGAAAAAAAATTATATCACCTGCTTTCTGGACATCCAGGCACCTTCAACATGACTTAAAATTCACTGTAGTCTCTTGAAAATTGAAGCTTTCGACCTTTTCCCAGAGTGATTATATGAGAACACTACTCCGAGGCTGTAGGTCTCCAAAGAGCCATATAAGTGTATTTACTCTCAACATCTTCATTATTCCTAGTTTATGTGTAACCTAGTTTTCTTTGCTGAAGGTTGTGAATAACAGATGTAACCTCATTGTCCTTACTGTCTTAGCTGAGCTATAATTGAGCATAGCTTTTGCTATGCTCTCAGCAGTGCTGTTTGTATATTGCAAGTCATCCAAGTACTAATATTGAATTTCTTTCACCAAAAAGTAGCCTCTAGGGCAAAAAACAAACCAGAAATAATTAAATTCCTCTAGTAAACCACTGGCCTCATTTGAATATCATTGCCTCATCTCACTGTGCTCTGCACATAAGTTAAGAATAGATTAGTTTAGTCTGACATCAGATTGTTGATTTGCACTCCAGTGAATCCAAGATGCTCTGCTTTGAGCTCAGAAAAAAACAATAATTTAGTGGAAGGGAGAAGGCATAGACTTTATTTTAAAGACACATTGTGTATTCTATTACAAGGTCTGTCACAAAACCTTTCAGATTTCATTTGAACCTGTTTTATAGAGCATTTGCAATTTTCTACAGACCAGTATTTTTATCACTTTCAATCTGTTAAGTGTTAAATGACAGGGGATTTATTTCCGCCTGGTTATATGTCTGCTTTAAATCTCTTTGCATTCTACCGGAAGCTCATTAGACCTCTTCTTTCTCTACTGTCAGCAAGTTAAACCAGTTCATAGTCAGTGCCTTCCTTGGAGAGATTCACATAAATTAGGAACATCATAGCTTCAAGTGATGATCAACGGTACATGGGATTTCTGTTAATATTTCTATTCAGTGTGACAAAACTCTATTGCAGGTGCATAATGTTTGCTAAGTTATTTATCATCTTTTTTAATTTGCTGCACTGCATTTCTCCAAGCACATACTTTAATGTGGGCAGATACCTGCAGTTAAATGGCATTTATCATGGACCTTTTCAAAATTTAGCTTTATATATACACAATACAAGATTGTATGTTTCCTCTTTCCTCTATCTTAGCACCTGATGTGGAAAGGTTTTAAAAACGAATAATAAATCAAAATATCAATATACCTGTATTTGATTACTATAATGGCATAAAAATGACAGATAACTGTGAAATAATACAGATAGAAAACCTTCTGTGTGGGTTCTTCAAACAACTCAGCACCAGGATGATATAACACTATCAAGAAGGATGTTGTTTAAAGAATTAGTCCAGATGGACTGTTAGTTTCTAGTCTCAACTCTGCCAACGATGGTCTGTGTGAATATAGGATTCCTCAGATCCTCTGAGTCTTAACTTACTTATCTCTAAACTGGAAATATTGTTCACCTACTGGATATCACAAAGATATTTTATAGCTAAATAAATTATTTGTAATTTGTGAAGACTTTTGTTAAGGGTGCATGTAAGTGAAAAGTATTTTTGTCACCTCTACACAATTCTCCATATCAGTGCAGATAAATCCAAATATTGCAAAAACTTTTAAAACTGCAGGTGTATAATTGTAATTGCCACATCAAAACCATTTAAGTTAATGAAAAAGCACTGTATGATTTAAATGATCTTTGAATAAGGTCCTAAATGCTTGTGGTCTGTAAAGGTTGCATGATAATCCAGATTTGATCAAATGTTCATTAGAAGTGCTACACACTATATTAACTTTTCTTTTAGCAAAGACATTGCCAAAATTATTGGGAGCAAAGAAGCACAGTTGTCATCTCTGAGATCCTTAATATAATTTAAATAACGTCAAAAGTGTCACATAAAAGAGCAGTTAAAGTATATTACCTAGGCTCTGTCTAGACTACATCCCTCTTTCGAAAGAGAGATGTAAATTAGGCAGATTGAAAGTGAAAATAAACCATGGATTTAAATATGCCATGATTCATTTGCATATTCGCGTCCGATCGCTGTTTCGAAAAAGGGTATTTCAAAAGTGAAACTGCAATCTAGATTTGGTTCTTTTGAAAAAAAAACCCAACCTTTTTCGAAAGATCCCATACTTCTGAAAAAATGAGTACAGGATCTTTTAAAAAAGTTTTTTTTTTAAAGACCCACGTCTAGACTGCAGTTTCACTTTCGAAATACCCTTTTTCAAAACAGCGATCCAACGCGAATATGCAAATGAAGCATGGGATATTTAAATCCGCACTTCATTTGCACTTTCGGTCTGCCTAATTTACATCCCTCTTTTGACAGAGGGATGTAGTTTAGATGAGCCCCTACAGTATTAGAGACTGAATTACAAAACCACTTTCTAAAGATTCACTTCCATTATATTAATAAAAACAAAGAGGAATAATCATGAAAGCAGAAGTACACATTCATATACATAACAATAGCCTTACTTTCTGGTACATCATTTGTGAAGTGATTTACTTTTTAACAGCTGGGTAATAAAAGATACAATTGTAATGTTCTTTTTTTTCACTCACAGAATTATTTTTTTTTTCTTCAAGGAGGGTTTGATCCAAAATCCATTGAAAACCCATGGCTATCTTTCTATTGACTTCTACAGTCTTTGGATCAGGACCAGAGCGATACATAATAAATTAGCGTGTTATGCATTAATCATGAATCTTATCTTGTTCCTACTGAAGTCAACTGCAATGTAGTGGCCTCAAGAGTCCTTATATTTATAAACTAAGTCATTTTTGCAATTCTTTCTGTGCTTGATGGCCAGAAATTTGGCAGAAACTTGGACACATGCATACAGGAAAGATTAGTGGCTAGATCTTTTGATCATTTTAAAAAGAAGTAACTGTTTGCAATGTGATATGGTAAATATGCAAATTATAACACAAGAGCATAAAAATTACTCCCAGGTGTAAAATAGATTTTGTTGGATCAGAAAGTAAATTATTTCTCACAGCTTATTATCCTGGCTTCTCTTTTTAGTCTTGTTTTAATTGTACTTTAATGAACCCCATAAATTGCTAGTGCGTAACAAACTAATTACACGGAATACAAAGAAACGGGAGTTAATTCAAAAACAAATAAAGTTATATGACTATTTTAAGATTAGAGCTGTTAAAGTTCAACAAGAACAGTTCTCCAGATGTTATAATCTACTTTTTTGTAGCCAGTAAAATAAAAAAGGAAAAGTACCAAGATCCCAGGGTCACAGTCCTATAACCCCTCCCAGACCCTGCAGCCCAATCCCCTCCCCCAAAGCCCTGCATCCCTTCCTGTACCCCAATCTCCTGCCCCAGGTCACAATCTCCTTCTTCATCCAAAGTCCCTCCAAGATCCCATGCTCCCTCCTGAACCCAAATCCCTGACCCTAGCTCCTTTATGCACCCAACCTCCATCCCAGACCCCTCACCTCCTCCATTAATTTCATGGAAGAGTATGGCCCTTGACCACTTGCCAGAATCTTGGGGTGACCCCCATCCAAAATTATTGCCCACTTTTGACTTCATCTCATGGCCATCTTCCCTCTCTTTAATAAGTTTGCACAGCTGACTGGCTATGCAACTGGAACTCAGTAGGCTGGTCAAGTTTTCAGTTAAAATTGTTTTTCAACCCCCCAAAACGGGCTTTTGACTAGCCACATTTTTTTAAAATCTGCTTTCTATAGAAAATTCCCATTTGCAACAAAAACCTGAATACTAAAATGCTGAAAATGAAACAATTTTGATTCTGAAATGCCAGATTTCCCCAGTGAAGTTTAATTTTCACAGTACAGGCAGTCCCCGAGTTACGCGGATCCGACTTATGAACGGGGATTTCTCACCCCGGAGCTCGCAGGCAGCGGGACCGCCCAGAGCGCAGTGGTCCTGCCACCTCGACCTCCGGGGCGAGAAAAGCTGCTCCGGGTGCCCCTGGTCTGCTGGAGACCGTCTCCAGCAGACCAGGGACACCTGGAGCAAAGCCGGAGAGGCGGAGGGGTCCCGCGCCTCTGAGGCTTTGCTCTGGCAAAGCCGGGGAGGCGCGGGACTCCGCCGCCGCTGTGGCTTTGCTCCCGGTGTCCCTGGTCTGCTGGAGACGGTCCCCAGCAGACCAGAGGCACCGGGAGCAAAGCCGCAGTGGCGGAGGGGTCCCGCGCCTCTGAGGCTTTGCCAGAGCAAAGCCTCAGAGGCGCGGCACCCCGCCGCCGCTGCCACTTTGCTCCCGGTGCCTCTGGTCTGCTGGGGACCATCTCCAGCTGACCAGGGACACCTGGAGCAAAGCCGGGGAGGCATTTGGAGATGGTCCCCAGCAGACCAGAGGCACCGGGAGCAAAGCTGCAGCGGCAGCGGGGTCCCGCGCCTCTGAGGCTTTGCCACGGCAAAGCCTCAGAGGAGCAGGACCCCTCCGCCTCCCCGGCTTTGCTCCGGGTGTCCCTGGTTTGCTCGGGACCGTCTCCAGCAGACCAGGGACACCGGGAGCAAAGCCGCGGAGCACGCGGGCAGCGGACAGCCCAGACATGCCGCGGCTGTCCCGCTGCCGGCGTGCTCCGGGGCTTTGCTCCCCGTCTCCCTGGTCTGCTGGAGACCAACAGACCAGGGAGACGGGGAGCAAAGCCGGGGAGCACGCGGGCAGCGGACAGCCCAGACGTGCCGCGGCTGTCCCGCTGCCGGCGTGCTCCGGGGCTTTGCTCCCCGTCTCCCTGGTCTGCTGGTCTCCAGCAGACCAGCAGACCAGGGAGACGCAGAGCAAAGCCACGGAGGACCGCAGTGCGTCTCGGTCCCCCGCCTGTGTCTCCCTGGTCTGCTGTGGGGGGGTGGGACGCAACTAGTACGCCCCCCCCCAGCAGTCCAGGTTTTTCTCTGCTCTGCCCCAGGCGTCCCCAAGTCAGCCGCTGCTGAAACTGACCAGCGCTGACTACAGGAAGCCCGAGGCAGAGTTGCTCTGCCCCGGGCTTCCTGGAATCAGCCACTGATCAGTTTCAGCAGCAGCTGACTTGGGGATACCTGGGGTTCTTAAGTTGAATCTGTATGTAAGTCGGAACTGGCGTCCAGATTCAGCCTGTTGAAACTGATCAGAGGCTGATTCCAGGAAGCCCGGGGCAGAGCAACTCTGCCTCGGGCTTCCTGTAGTCAGCCACTGGTCAGTTTCAGCAGCGGCTGAATCTGGTCGCCAGTTCCGACTTACATACAGATTCAACTTAACAACAAACCTACAGTCCCTATCTTGTACGTAACCCGGGGACTGCCTGTACTGCTTAGCTCCAATACAACTCCCCCACTGCACGTTGCTCCCCAGATTTCTCCAAATGGTGATTGGTTCCTTAGTGACCAATGCCAGCTGGTGTGAATTAGTGCTGCCCCAGAACACTGAATGGAGCTCAGCCTCGATCAACAATTTGTGCCAGTGTTTATAGTTGGCTCATTGTATTACTCCCATTTCCAAATTTTTGTGTTAGCTTCCTGTAACATTTCTTAGGGATATAGACATTATTTTATTAACCTACAAGATGCTGAAGGATAAATTCCATGGATCGCTCAACCACTGAAGACCTTGAATGCAGTAACCTGGTGCTGCTCTTTTACTGTATGGTGAAACACATTGGGTGGTTGTGAGTTGGGACAGGGCAAACGGTGGGAGCCAAGACCAAAACCACTGTATTAGAGCTGTATTTTGCAGGAGCTTTTGGAGAACAGGATCAGGACAGGGGAAGTTGCACAGGTAGCCCTAGTGCAGCTCCATTAGTACTCCTCAAGCTGAGAAAGAGATGACTTCTCCATTTCTGCCTGCATTCAGTCTGTTTACTCAAGCTTGCACTGACATGAGGATTTGACCTTTAATTTCAACAGGCCAATTTACCTGACACTTACTATGATGTGTTTTGAAGCTACTGACTGAGGTCAGAATCAGATGGCTACTTAGTTTGTCTTACTTAAACCTTGCCATATTGAGAGCGAGAGCTTTTTCTAATTATGTTGGTCGATGGTTAAACTTACTCTCTATCTCTACTTTAAACTGCCCAGTCTGTTCACCATTTAGATCTACATTAAAGAAATATGTTTGTGACTGCTTTTAACGGTTCTTAAATATTGATCATTTTGATTATTTTTATTGTCAAGCACCCTTGTGGATCTTGTCAAGGACACTGTATAAATGTTTTGTGATGGTGTCTTCAATAGGTAGATTTGTAAATAGATAGATCCTGCATACTCTAGGAAAGTAAGTCAAGGTTTTATTTAAAAATATGTCTCCTATGTATACTGCATGTTGCAGTCGTTATGTTGTTTTGTTTTTAAATTATAGTCACATAAATTGGAACAGAAAAAGAGTTCCTGCTTTTAATAAAAAATTGCAACAATATCCTCAGTAATGGACCAAAACAGGTATGCTACTGCAATGATTGGGAGAAAGGTGTCACTGAATGATTGTTGTGACCTCTTCACATGAAGCAGAATATGATATTGCATAAGAAATGTTAATTATTTTAGTCTAATTTGTGTTGCAGTAGCTCACACCAAGCCATAGAACCCAGATGTGTTTTTCCTTCTTCAAATTCAAGTAGAATCTTTATAAATTAGTGTAGTAAAACAATAGAAATCCAGTTTTAATTATATGATACAATCACGAGGGTATTTATACCCGAATTGGCAAACCCTGTTGCTGTATATTTTAAGCAAAACGAAAGTGTCAGAAGAAACAAGAGAAGAAATAATCCCACAGTATCTCTACTATAGGATGTCGGGAACAGCTTGATCTTATTTATTGCATTTTTGTACGATTTTATATCTAATACCAGTCTTGTACATGAAAGAAAAAACATTAAGGAGTCTCAAGCATATTAAAATGAGTTGTAAATTAATTTCTTGGAGTCAAAGCCACAGATCCCAAAGGGATGTTAACATATATGTCATTTTTGGGGGGGGCACTTAATGAGGCTCTGCTAAATCCTTCATCATTAATCTTTACAAAAATGAATGAAGACAAGAGGGAGAAATATCCCTCCACATTCTGCTATTTATAACTTCATGCAACTTACCAGGAGTAAGCAAAATATTATAATTTTGCCTTCTTCTTTAACTTCCTATGTCAAATGCCAGGTTTATACAACTGTCTTGGAAATATATCAAAACTGAAGTGTGTCAGATTCCAGAATTAATACCTACACTGTCATAAAAATTAAAATGTCAAGTACCCTGTCTGATACCGCTCCCCCCCCCCCCCCCGCAATCTAAGAAAACAGATCACAATAATCAGCTGCTTTATGCTTCAGGACTCTTAGGGTATGCCTACACCAGTGGTCCCCAACACGGTGCCCGCAGGCGCCATGGTGCCCAACGGGGCATTTATGTGCACCCGCCGAGTGACCAGGGCTGGCCTAAGCCATTCTTGCACCCCGAGTTCCGGGCACGCGGTACGCTGCGCACCTTACAGCTACAATCGAGCATGCAGCGCCTGATTTCAGCTCTAAGGGGCACCGTGCAGCCCCCAATCCCAGGCATGCGGCGCCTGATGGCAGCTCTAAGGGACGCTGCGTGGCTGGGCGTGTGGCGCCTCTTACAGCTGCCATCAAGTACTCTCCATAGGTTGGCGCCCTGGGCAGCTGCCTGGCTAGCTGCCCCCTTAATCAAGCCCTGCGCTCGGCACATGCGCGGCCCCATCCCTGGGCACCCATCAGCCCCAAAAGGTTGGGGACCATTCGCCTACACAGTAGCATAATTTTGGAATAACTTACATTATTTCAAAATAACAAAATGTACATCTACACAGCAAGCCATTCTTTCAAAATAATGTCGAGCTGGAGAACTTTTTACTCCAACTCCTGTAACCCTCATTTTACAAGGAGTAAAGGAAGACAAAGAAAGAGTGTTCTTCTTTCAACTTCCTGATGTATAGACAGCACCAAAAGCCAAATTAAGCTATTTCAGCTTCAGCTACACAATTGTCATAGTTGAAGTGGCATATCTTAATTCAGCTTTTGCCCAGCTGTGCAGACATACCCTTACTGTGTACATTTAATGGTCTATTCCTGGTAGGAAATAGGATTCAATGAGTTTTAAAATGCAGCTCTGTCACAGGGTGGGTGGCCCATCCCTGCTGTGAGGCAAAGTGCCTTCCCCTGCGTTCTGGATTCAGCTCGAGCCTCTATTGTCTGGGCATTAAGTCCCAGAGGCCTAGTCCATCTCACAATTGGTTTGCATCCCCACTGGGGGTCATGGGAGGTGGGAAGTAGCAGGGGCTGGGCCCTCTCTCTCCATCAGGCCCCAGCCCAGGGCCCTGCCAGTGGTAGGTGTTTCCCACCACTAGCTTGGCAGGGAATCTGCTCAAAATATGCCTACTTCACTGGGAAGCCTACAGCTCCCTGCTCTGGGCTACTTCTTACCCCGGCCCACCAGCTGGAGTATTCCCCCCCAGCATCCTCCCGCTTAGTGGCTCTCCAGGTCATCCACTTGCCACGGTTGCTGCAACTACAGCGATGGCTGCAGCTGTGGCTGTGGCTGTGGCTGTGGCTGCTAGGCCAGTGGGGGCAGCCACTCCTGAGTTCCAACAGGAGCACCTTCCCCTCCCATGGTCAGCCCCAACTGAGCTGCTCCTCTGGGTTTTATACTGGGCCTGCAGTTGGAGCATGCCCAGCAGGCCTGTGGGGAGCAGCCTTCTTAGCCCAGCAGGCCTGGTTAACCCCTCCCAGGCTAGTGCGGGGTTGGTACACCCCATCACAAGCTCCCAATAGCTTTTGGCCAATAGGTATCCCAATACTCGCTCTTTTTTTTCTACAAATTTTGCTAAGCACAGTTTCAGAGATAAATATTGACATCAATATGAATTTTGCGTCTAAAGATTTTGCTCTATCATATTCAAAACATAATTTGGAATTTCTTGATGCTTCTTGTAGTGAGTCTATAACTATAAAGCAGTAAATTTGAAGTTGTTTGCCTCTAAAGATAGTCTCAATAAAAAGATCATTGTAAAATAGATGGCAAGACTTCTGATATCCAGAAAATTTTTTCCTTACAAATAATGTATGCTGACCACCAGAGATATTATTGTCAGTTACTAGCAGTACAGCTTTACTTGGGCTGAATAACAGAGTGCTAATGACTGAATAAGCTTTCTCTGAAATAGCTATAATTAAGCTGACTATATTAAAATGATGTAAAGTGGCTGCCAATCCAGAATTTGTCAACTGACTGTTTCATTTCTTACTTGCATTTGAAACCATTTGCCTTATCTCACCCTGTGATTCAATATGATCAAATTGAATTCAGGTCTCAAGGATTTAGTTAATATCCCTAACCCTCATACAACATTTCACTACCATAAGACTCTAATTTTAATTCAGATAATTGGAAATTTATTTTTTTTAATATAAATTGTTTCAGCATTGACTAAGCTCCCCCTTTTGGTCAGACATCAAGCTGATGTATTGGATCTGACCCTTGGCTCCCACATGCCTTTAAGCCTTTAAGTCCTAGCTGAGTACTTCCTCTCTTCCAAAGGTTTGTATCTGTTTTTGTCTGTCACTAGCCTACACATCTAGAAAGCACAATTAAAATAAATAGGATTTTCAAGCTCTATGAAGATAACTACACCATCTAGCTTCAAAGACTAGCTACATACATGTTTAGACATGAGTCCACAACCAGTCTGTTGATCACAGGCCACATAGAACCACAAGTCAAAGGGGTAAACTCATTGCTAGTGCATCTTCAATGAAGTCTGTCTAAATGTAGCAAGTTGCTGAACATGTTACTATTAAAATAACTAGTAAAGTTGTTTACAGGAAAACAGAGCATAAAATATCAGTTGCATCAAAGGACAAAATTGGACGGGGACAAAAGGATAATGGAAATGAAGGAAGAAGGAGTTGAGAAAAGTCAATAGCTGGATCATAAGATTAGGCTTAGAGCCATTCTGGATTTGCGCCAAATATAGCCTGAAGGCTGTATGTAAGCCACTCTTGTATAGGGATATTTGGGTGTTAGTTTGAATAGTTATAAAAGTTGAATTAACATCTGAGTAGAAGTACAGAGTAAGATGAATGGAAAATACAATGAAATTGCAGCTTTCCCACAAAGAATTTGTCTATTAGGTTTATAAAAGTTATAAAAAAAAAACTATTAAAATATGTATGCTAGGGCTTTTTACTTGTAAAAAATTCTTTACAGAATGTTGTGAGAAGGTTTAGATTTTGTATCACAGTCTTGATAATTATTCATAGCTATATCCTTTTCTTTCCATTAACTCAAATGTTTCTTTAGAAATATTTTGTAAAAACCAAAACAAAAGCCTTTGCATTTGATTTTTGTCACACAGACAACTGAGAACAGTATATTTCTTTAAAGTTATTTAAGTGGGTTTGCAAAACTAAAAAGCAAAATCACTGAAAATTTGACTAACTGTAAACTTGTAGCTGTGAACTACATTAGTCCATGTAATCAAACATGGACTAATGTGGTCGTGGGGGGGGGGGGGGGGGGGGGAGGGTTCCCTGTGGTACAGCACTCCATAGCTGTGTATGGAGTTGACATCTTCCTTCTGAAGTATTCGGCACTAACTCACTTTGGATATAGTGAACCATTAATATGTTAAATGTGTTATTATATTATTATATATTTGAGAAAGTGTCTGTCCATTTGTTCAAGAACTCCTCCTAATGATAAGAGCAAGGGCCATCAAATTTGGTATGCAGTTTCCTTAAAGCAAAGTAAGGGTTTGGTTGTGCCAGGAAAATGGGATGTGTCTGGAATGGGATTGCTTCTCAGAAACCATACAGAAAAAAAGACAGAATCACCAGGGAGGTGAAAAGGACTGGCTGGGGGCAAGCCTGCTATGATCCTGGACTCTCCCCTCCTCCCCCATGTGCTCTTTAGGGAGGCCAGGAGGAATGAAGCTACCACCATTTCATAAAGGGACATTGCTGGCTCTTCCCCTTCACCAGGGAGAGAAGGAAAAGTGCAGTTTGCTGCATTCCTCGCTCAGCTGGGAAGTGCAAGGGCAGACAAACCTGGACCTGCCCCATCTGGAGGACATGCACCCTCACCTGGCTGTGCCCGCTGGAGTTGCTGCGGCCGTAGAAAGGTACTTTTTCCCTGGCCTCAAGCTGCTGAAGTGAGAGAAGGCTGGGATAGTCCTCTGTTCCCAGGGCAGTCTGCGTACTGAACCCTTCATCCTCAGCCCCACTCCAGAGCAATGATTTAAATGAAGTAGGTATATTTTCATTTTAAAAAATTACTTGAGTTAAGGACTTGAGCAGCACCAGATAAATCTTCTTCTCTGTCTCTATATTTTAGAAATGTGCATCTGGCTCTCTGGCTAACTCTCTGTCCACCTGTTCAGCTTGGTCCTGCCATGAGGGGAGATTGTGATGTTCTCTTGAGATCCCTTCCAGTTCTAGTGTTCTATGAGTCTATGAGTCTGTGAACCTGTTTGTTCAAGAACTCCTCCTAAACGGTTAGAGCTAGAACCACCAAATTTTGTATGCAGCTGCCTCTTCTTCTAACTTAAAGCAAGTGTCAGGGTTTGGTTGTGCAAGAAATCAGGACATGCCAGGAATGGGACTGTTTTCCATAACATTACTTAATGTTACTTTCATTAATTAAAGTCAAGTTTTACTATTGATATCATTGGGACTAGGATCAGGCCTTAAAGAGGTTTATATGACTTTGATCCATTATAGCACTAAGTTCAAACAAGATAAAATTGTCAATGAAAAATCTCTAAAACAAACCAAATTCTAGTTCCACCTTAATTTTGTCTGCAGCATTTTATGTCCATTTCCTTTATAATAATAATTCCTTTCATTCTGGATCAGCCCAAAGTGTTTTACAATCAGGAATCACTTCACTCAGTTCCAAAGAGGTGCCTCCTTTGGAGAGCAACAGCAGCTAACAACTCTCAGCAGTTTCAGAGTGCATAATATCATATCTGACTGAAAGTACAGGCAGACTTTAAAGCCACAGAATGTAGTTACTCAAATATCACCCATAAGTCTTAAAACAAAACAAAACAAAACAAAACAAAACAAACCTGCCACTGAACAAGTAATCAGCATCTTGATTTTTAAATTTCTCATCCAAAAAGAAGACACATGACCCAATACCATACCTGGATATTTGAGCAACCCTCATTCAGAAGAATGCAGTGTACCAATTGTAGGGGAGCCTGGGCTGCCCTGCCTTGACAATAAATGATAATGTCTGACTTGACCAAAGTGCAGATCTCTAATAAGCAAAACCGAGGCCCATCTCAAGTCTGGTGCACATAAGCACACAGGCAAGGCTTGTGGTGGAAGCTTTGAGAGGCAGGAATGTTTGCAGATTAAATGTGGTACGTGACACCACGACAAGAACACACAATAATTAACCTTGTACTGGTACTTCTGTTTCTGATCAGCAAAAATTACAGTTGCAGCCATAAAACATAAACATGCACATAGTTTTTGAATCATCCAGAGTAGCAGGATTTACCCCAAATAAGGGTATTGGGCATTTTAGGTATCTTACGCAATATGTAATCAATTGGTAAATATTATTAGGATGACCAAGTCTCACTTTGCTATAAAATAGACTTAGTAAGAAGAATTGATGGGAGTCAGTGAGCAGGGTTGAGCCACAGGTCCTGCTCATTGTAACTAGAAGTAAATAGGCCCTTCACACCAGTGCATGGCATCCCAACAGATGGCAATCAAAGGGACCACGACCTCCTGCCTGGTACGGTAGATGGCATACGGTTGAAGTGTAAGTGAACTAGGCTTAATTACTGTATTATAATAATCTTCTATTAATTACTTTTGCATTGCTTTGAGCTGTATTAATTGCTTTAGAATTTACAGTATTTGAGGTTTAAATTGTATAGTAATTGTTTTTAAGGCTTGTAATATTTAAATAATTATATTAATTGCTTAAAGCTTGCAAGAAATAAGAAAGTGGTTAAGTCTTTCTGGAGTGTCCTGGTTTCCCTTGGATCTAAAACAAATCAAACCACACAACACCAATGCCTTAGTTCAGAAAAGATTCCTGTTCAGAAAATGATTTAAGCATGTGTTTAAAGTTAAGACTAAGAGGTTGGAAGTCACATGTTATACCAGATGAAACTTCTAAATGGCTGTCAGGGTTAGCCACATATACTGAACAATGAAATAGTCCAGCCTTGAAGTAGTCCAGATCCTTATTTCTGCCCGGCATTAGGAAACAGCTCTGACTGCGTTTGTTAAAAATGAGATGTCGAGCATATCGCTGACTGAAGCCAGTATGTTCTCACAGCCCACCTCAATTTCGGTTTAAATTTGTTATGATTTCAACAGGGGAAAAAATCAAATTTTCAATTAAACCAGTTCTACTTCAGACAGCTCTAGTGATATCAATAAGGATATTAATATCAGGCTGGCCTCTATTTGTTGTCTTGAGACTATGTTAGAGTACCATGATTAATATTGTTGCCATGTGGCGTATCTCAATCTGAACCACTGTTATAAGGATCCCTAAAGACTGGGTTCTACTTGGAAAGGTCAATGCTGTTTTCAGATGAGGACACCTTGATAATTAAAAGCAAAATCACACAGCTGATAAGGACGTATATCTGAAGTTATCACATGCTGGATATACAGTACCAAACATACATTATTCATTTAAAGTATTTGCCAAGCTTCCAATTCCAATGAAAGGTTTTATCCTGTTGTATTTGGAAGAATAAATCTCTTCAAATATCTACATCCTAAGGATGACATATAGTGATCAATAGGCAGCTAATAAAAGCCTTTCCAGTCTTGTCAAAATAACTTTCTGTTATGAAGGCATCTGTACATTTCCTAACATCCCTATTAGTTACATTACAATATGAATAATGAAACATTAATTTATTTAATAATTGCATATTACATAATATAATTGTCCTAAGTTTGGACGAATTTGGAGGCTGATAATTTTCTTACAAGAGGCCCAAAATCAGAGGCCAAGGTGCTCAGACTTCCTCTTCAGTTCATAATATGTCCTTGCCACATCCTCAGAACCATTTTCTTTGATTAAGTCCTTTGATGGGCAGTATAGTTTGACAGAAATATAAAATGGAGCTGGACATCTCTGTGGACATGGTAGGGAGAAAAGGCTGAAAGCCAGAGCCAAAGAGATGACCTTCTTGAATGACAGTTTCAGGCAACTCTTTATTGACATGTACTGATATCTATGTAAAGGAAAGTAAGCAAATAATACTTTCTTCCATATTAATCAAACTAACAAATGTCTGAAGATCATGTTGTTCCAGGTGTTACTCTGCATGTCTGGCAAAGCATGATGAAATGAAGTATTTTCACTAATAGGAAGTAGGGCTTTTTTCAGATTCTTTCCACAAAAAGACACTTGTCTTTGGTCTTCCTTCCGTCCTTCCTCCCAAGGGTGAAAGTGTATACTAGATAAGCTGAAAAGAATATGTGCATATTCTTTTCAGCTGTATCTAGCCTGAAATGAAAAACCTGTTACTAGTATTGGTATTTTAATGGAAGTCTCAGAAACACGGTGCTGTAAATTACAAAGCAAGGAACAAGAAAAGAAGCGTACATAGGAGTTCAGATTCTTAGAAACTTTTCTCATTTACAGTCAGCACTTTTCAAACTATAGTGTATTCTATATACTCACTAAATGCCACACAAGTGCAGAAAATAGCTTTGTCAACAGTAGTTCCTTTTGAGCGATACAAAAGGCACTATGTTATATTTACCAAAAAAAAAATGAAAAAAACATTTTGTTAGGTCTGTGTAAATTACACTGCAGCAGGTTTTAATGAGAGCAATAATATTGCTCATTACATTAATTGCTCACTTTGCTTTCTTGTCACAAGAAGTGAGGAGGGATTTTGTTAGTGATCACCATTGCTTACAAAGACAATATGAACAGGACTGGTTTTAGCATATTTTTTTAAAGTAAGCCCATACTGCACTGAATAAAGGAAACATTGACTAATACAAGTTAGAAAGATCATTTTAACAATATGCAGCACACCATAAAAGTGACTGCGTTGGGTGTGAGTAAATTGGTAAGAAAAATACCAGCTACTGATGGCAATCAGATCCAACTATTTTTTTCCATTACACAAGATTAACATTTTAATTAAGTGTCTAATTATTAGTGATTGTTTAATGAGGAAGGTATCAATGTACTGAGTATTAACTGGGATACGTTACCAAAACATTCTTATTGTCATTTATTATTTTCTACGTCTACCATTATTTTAAAGCATTTTTTCAAATTAGCTAGCTAATTTAGCCTCTGATCCTGCCATTGATACTGAGTGCACAGGTGAACTGCTGCAGCCATGTTAACTTGTAGGATTGAGGCCTAAGTAACCACATATGGAATCACTTGTCAAGCTGCATGGAACTGATCTCCTTAAGTTGGCTATCAAACAGCCAACCTTTTTTCCTGGAGTTTGGGTCAGACATACTTGAAAATGTATTGGACACTAAAAGAGAGTCTGCCAAAAGTCTATGAATACAGGTGGGCAAAACTTTGCAGATAAATAATTTATTTGCCAAATATGCAGCTTCAGCTGACTGGAAACTATGCGTGAATTTAACCTCCACTTCCTAGGTGTGTACTCTAGCCACCAGGTAATAGAATCATTCTTACTCTCCTTTCCTACCACAGTGACTATTTATTGTCACTCATAGTCGCAGCTCATAGTTATTCACATAGTACAACATGATCACTAATCTGCCACAGAATATGTCTACCCTAGAGCTGGAAGGTACAAACTCCATCCTAGGCTTTTTTCACTAGTCTTGCTACCACAGCAACTCTTCTGTTTTTAGTGTGCCAAATTGATCAGAGCTAGTGTGGGTATGTCTCATGGAGCTAGAATTTACACCTTCCAGCTTCATGGTAAACATGCCCTTAGTAGTTGGACAAGTTCAGCTCATAGATGAAGAATAGCTGATTTAATCAGAACCTGATTAAAATACAGATTATGCTGGTTGGCAAAAGAAAACACTTTGAGGAACTTGCAGCCAGACTGCAATCTTATTTGAATGAAGATGCATGTAGGTAACAACTAGTCATGTCAATCCACAATTTATGAGTGCCTCCCCCCCACAATAGCACATGTTACTTCTAGACATTATTGTCATCTGTGAGGAAGAAATGTCATCCCAAAATGGTGGATGGTTACCTGGTTTCACCATATACACCTTAGTTACCTCTTTGCCATACAGCAACCTACAGGGCATGAAGCCATCAACCCTTAGCAAACACCAGCTAGCACAGAATGCTGCAGCATGTCTCCTCATCAATGAGAGCTATAGCAAGTACATCAGACCTTTCCTCTGCTCCCTATACTGGCTTCCTATAGAATAGAACACATATTCAAAGTCTTAATCCTTACCTTCAAGGTTTTCAGCAGATCCAGAGCATCTAAAAGCTCACCTAAAGCTCCAGGATGAAAACAGTTCTCAAGCACAATGGAACCATCCATTGTCAGGGTAGTGTTCAATGGTGAAAAAACTTCTTGAGAACCAGTTCTAGACTCTGGAATGAATGAAGTAGCACCATCAACCTCATCACTATTATTTCCATTAAAAGACTCGCTCGTGTGACCTTTACTTCTGGATGGTGTTAGGTACTACAGTGATAAGGATGTTGTAAAAACGTGACTGGAAATCAATCTGCTAGTGGCTAGTCTACCATTGACTTGAAAGGAAAGTAGGCCTTTTAAGTGGAATTACTCAGTTACTTTACCTGTTAAATTAAAGGAGGTTGCATATCTCCTAGAACTGGAGGGGACCTTGAAAGGTCATTGAGTCCAGTCCCCTGCCTTCACAGTAGGACCAAGTACCATCCCTGATGCATTTTTGCCCCAAATTGCCTCCACAAGGATTGAACTCACAACCTGAGGTTTAGCAGGCTAATGCTCAAACCACTGAGCTATCCCTCCCTTGTTTAACAATGTAATTAAAATTCTGAGATTCCTGTAAGATATGGAGTGTGAAAGAGACCTTAATAGAAACTATTCTCTTGAAGGCAAAATTATTTTAGTTAAAGGGGACATTAAAGCTGTCCGATATCTATCATATCTTAAAAAGAAAAGAGTTACAGTAACATTTAAATTGGTTATTAACTTTTTCAGGATTCATTTTAAATCAATCAGTTTGCAACATCTCCTTTCTGCTTTCTCCATGTTACACTAAAAATCTTTCTCTAAAAAAATTAAGTGCCACTGATTACTCTAATGTGGGATATTACTTAAAGATGCAAAATCACGCTGTAAATAGAGTTTCTCTTGAGTGCCCTTTTGATGTCTAGTTTAAGTCCCTTATCTTAAGGTATCTTCATTCACCAGTAACATGGGTTTGAGATACATATGGGGTCTGAGATGTATGTTGTTTGTGCTGCTGAATGGAAGATTGGTTTTGCTGCTAGTGCTGCTGGTTTCAGGAGTTCCTGCATACTAGATCCTAGCAGAGAGTGCAACTTGCTGATTTACCAGACCATAATGTTATTTGTAAAGAAAGATGATAGGTTCGGTTTGGTAACGAAAGTGCTTGGACAGGTGTATTGCTGACAAAGCATGTACTAGTGGCCCATAGGCGCTACAGGCACACTGACACATGTATGCCTGTGACAAGGTACCAGCTCAATCAACTGAACACAATTCTGTTTACTAGACCAGTACAATTTGTTCCTTCTACCATTTTCCTTTTACACATTGATAAAACTGTTAGATTTGCTTAAACCAACAGTTCTCAAATTGTGGATTGGGACCCAAAAGTGGTCAATGGGGCCAGCATTAGATTTGTTGGCACCTGGGGCTGAAACCTGAGCTCTGCCCCAACCCAGGTGGTTGGTGTTGGGGCTGTTGCCCTCTCCCAGGGTCACTTGGTAGGTCGGTCATCAGATGGCAGCTACAATGCAAGGAAGTTTGAGAACCCCGGCTTACATAAGCGCCAGAATTCTGAGAAGGAATTAGAAGTCTGATTTCAAAATACGACTAAAAGAATGCACACCATGTATTGTCAAACTGGATCAAACTAATGATCAGTTTAGTCCAATGTCCGATCTCTGATGGTGGCCAAGAAGATGTGTCCCCATAGTAAACAATTATATAATTGCCTTTTCAACATTAATGCATCAGATACTCCCAACCCACTCTTTTTATTGCCATATTTCCTATGGATAGTATCTTCTGTTCGTGTCTGTTCCCTGTGCTGCTTTCACTTCCATACCCAAAATATCCTCTCTTTCCTCTCCATCTCCTTCCAAAGTCCCAAATGGCTTGCACTTCCTCTGGTCCATTATACTTTGTACAACCAGCCTAAAACCTCTATGCTGTTTTTCACCTCTGCTTCACGGAATTGAATCTATAGTCCCCAAGAGCAGAACATTGGTCCGGGGCTCTAAAAAGAACCCCCAAAAATTTTCACACAGGTTGCAAATCAGTGCAGTCAGCAGAAACCACTGAAGATTGACTTCTTTTTCATTCTGTGCACTGGGAAGTGATTTGAAGGCTGTAGGGCCTACAGGACATTGATTAGATTTGTAATAGTAAACAGACCTCTATTTAATATTAAGTATCTGTGTGAGAAGAGATACTTTCTGAAGGGAAGTGGAGGGGGCTCTCAAACGTAAGGAATTTGAGTTTTATAAATTTACAACTCTATGTTGGTCAAACTAGTTCAAGGAATAAGTTCTCACCAAAGAAAAGTGTAGCGTTTTTACCATTTTTTAATTGTGTGAATGATTTTCAAAATATTTTAATCAGAAATGGGCTTAGACCAGAACCCCATATCTAGACGCATTCAGACTTCAAATCTGGAGCTAAAATGTGATTCAGGCACATCTTTAATGCACTGAACTTTAATGCACATGGTTTGAGGCTGTTCACGTTGCAGAACATTAAAAGGTTTCTACCTTAAATAGTCTAATAGTAACTCCAAAGCTGAAGAGGGCTACATTTACATTAAAGTCACAAAACACTTCTATAAGATTAGGACTGTAATACCCATTTTGTAGATGGGTAAAGGTGGCAAAGAGAAGTTTAAGTCAAATTTTTCTAAAATAATCTCTGATTTTGGGTGCCTTGCTTGAGACGAGTAAAGCCAGGTGGCAAGAATTCAACCATAATGATACATGTCAATGGGACTTGCAGGAACTCAGCACCTCTGAAAAATTAGGCTCAAGGTGCGTCAAACTGAGGCACCAAAAATCACAGCCCACTTTCAAAATCTTGGCATAACTGATTTATGAAGCGTCATGCAGCAAACCAATGCCAAAGCCATAATTAGAACGATAACCTATTGTTCTTGCTATTACTCCACCAGCTCTACCAGTCCTCTTGTCAGTTGTAAGGACATACATGTTTTAATGTGGATGGAGAGTCTAAAGTCAATTTAAGTGACTTAGATGAATTGCCCACCATTTAAAATAATATTTTATATATTCAGGGAATTACATCTAAACCAATTGCATTGACTTTAGAATCTTCATTCAAAGAAAAACATTCACATCCTGATGACCAACAAGAGAACTGGAAGACTGGTCACCCTTGCAGTTTTATGCTCTGGTTTCTCTCTGATTAATCATGGACATTATGGTTCAAAATAGACAAGGTGTGTGACACACACGACATATCTGTCAGGTATTTCATAGAGCAACATCAATTGTGTTTTACAGGAGGAGGGACAGAACTTGTATAGAGCTACAGTAATAACCTTTCTGTGGATACTGGAATGTTTTGTGTACTTCAAATCAACAGAGTGGGAGGAAACTGTAGTTAAATGTACTACAAAATGACAGGGTGGAGGGAAATCTCTAAAGATCCAAGATGCACAGATGGAAAAGCTACTGATCAGATTCTGAGTGTGTGTGAAAGTGGGGACATGTTACCATTTCCACTTTATCTAAGAGTTATAAAGGCTCTTGTTATACAATTTACAACTGATTTTCAATTTTAAAATGACTAAAATGGAAATAACTTAGCATTTTCAGATTATTTTTAATTAGTCACATATGAAAAAACCATAGGCTGCCTAAAAAGTCAGACAATGACTGGTGAGGAAAATAGGTAAAGGGTTAGCTACTAAATAAAATGCATATTTAGCAGATTACACAATAAAATTATTTTGTATTTTAATCCTCTTTCTCCCTATAATTCAAGAGATTTCCAGATATCGTAAATTAAGTTTTTTTTTAAACTGAAAACCATTAGATATACTGTAACTAAGGAAACTGGTGACTTACTTTACATAAGTTTAATCTTTTTTTATAATAGAATAGTAATAATTAATTTTGAAAGGTGCTAATTAGGGGAGATATTGTCCAATCATCCAAAATTCAGCTACACTAAGTAGATGTTCCAGATCTGAATACAGAAATAAATGGAAAGAAGAGTGTTCTCAATATTCATTTACGTACGTTCCTTGTTTTTCCAAAATAACAGTTTCTCATTCTCTACTGAAATGAAAGTGCAGATTCTTTGATTGAAAACTACACTGAACCAAATCCTATCCCATTAGGCTGCATTCCTTTTGGGTTTGCAAAGCATTACCTTATTTGTGCTTAGAAATACTTACATATATTCAAAATATTCAGTATCCTCACAATTAGAAGTTACACAAAGATCTATGTACATACGGAAGAGCCAAAAAAACCCAAGGCCGTGGAGATGCTTAAGTAATTAGAACCGCAAATGAATAATAACGTTAACCATCATTATGTGCTGAATTTTAATTAAAAAGATAACTCTTTGCTCTAGCTCAGTGCACCATAATATTAGCATGCCAATTCTATTCTCTCCACAGCACTGAGTCATAGCCTATTCAATGACAAACATACACAATGACACACACTAGTGAAGGAAGCAGTACAACAAAGCCAGAGGCAGCACAGCAGCTCTTTGAAGCATTAACATATGAATATACACAGGCAAGATGAGTTAGAGAAGAGGGCTATTGAGAGTAGATATGAGGCAAGTGAGGGGAAATAGGACACTATCCAAAGAGCCTTCATGGGCAGCATCTCAGACCTTGCCTACACTACCAGAGTAAGTTGATCTACGTGACGCTATTCCACCTATGTGAATATCTTGACCATGCTGGGTCAATGTGAGATGCTGTCACTTTACTCATCTCGTTCTCTTGGGTACCACGGCTGACTGGAGAACACTTTGCAATTGATTTAGTGGATCTTTGCCAGACCCGCTAAATCTAACCCTTTTGCATCAATCACAGCAGCATCAATTCTGAATAAGTGTAGACATGGCCTCAGTGTCAGACTTTTAGAACTTGTTTTTCTGTTACATTATGGCATAGAACACAAATGCCAGTAATGCTTTCTGAGCAAGAAAAAAAAATCATCACTCCATTTAGATATCTGGTGCTGTTCTTTTTCATTGCAATGATCAAGGTACTCTGTATTCTTCTAATGAAGCCTATTTTTTCTGTTCCTTGAACTTTCTACTGCACAGTATTCAATGCCATATTACTGAAAGCTTCCCAGGATGAGTCTTGACTACACAGTATGTGACAAGCAGGTGCTTTTCTATGTCTGTGAAATAGTTCATTTGTTTAACAAAGCATGTCTACTGTGCTTGTGGAAAGTGCACTTTATGGGCAAACTCTTGCACATTTAATGGCTAACTTGTACCATTTAGGCCAAGTACAGTCAAGAATGCACATCAGGAAATGGAAACTGCATTATGAGAACGTCTCTTTAATTAACCTTCCGCTAGTGGCTGGGAAAAAAGGTCAAAAGAAGCCTCAGTCTGAAAGTACCAAAGATTGTCTACAACTCCTTCATAAACCGGAGCTCCAGCCTGACTGACTCCTTTGCCTACCTCAACTGCACGATTTATAGTGTCAGCTGCTCCACCACCAAAGGCTGTCATGTTCTATTTTCTTGGTTACATTTCAGCTCTTACTGAGTGTTAAGTCACTGAAAAGAGAGTTGCACAATAACTCTTTCCAAAATGAAGATTGTTCTATTTTTTCATTTAACCCTCCCCCCCCCCCCCCCCCCCCACTAAACACATTCCTTTCGGTTTAGTTCATACAAAAATATTAGGGACTAGCAGTGCAGTACTAACCCATTAGGGGCATGTAGTAGGAATACCCCCCCCCCCACATACAAACTACCACCACATACTAATAACTCATAGGGCTCCCTGGAGCTGTCTGAGATCTTAAATAATTGCTTTGGCTGCTTATCCGTAGTGCCGCTTTGGGGGCTAGATTGTGAGACTCTTTTTTCAGACTGAGGGAAAGCAATCTTATTGATTTCACTGGGAGTATTTTAGGAGTCAGGTACTGTTCAGTATGAGTAAGTGTATCAATATAGGCCAGGGGTCTCCAAACTACGGCCCGCGGGCCGGATGCGGCCCGCGAGGCCCTCTCATCCGGCCCGTGGAGACCGTCCCTGGGGTGCCGCCGAACGGGCCCTTCTTGCCGCGGAGGGGGGGCCCTGTCAGGGGTGTGCGGCGTGTACTCACGCCGCGCCGGGTCAGGAGAAGCGGGCCGCTCCGCTGACAAGCGGCCGCGCGGCGGCAAACGGCGCAGGGGGCGGGGGTTAGCACGGGCGGCGTTCCCCCGCCCAGACTGACAGGGCAGCCGGCCAATCAGGGGGCAGGATGGGCGGTGGTGGTAACGCCCGCCCGGCGACGTGCGGGGGAACGTGAACCCCGGCGGGAACTTTAAAAAGGTGACCCCTTCCGCCCGGGGGGGGGGGAAGGAGTGAGCGGTGGCAAGCAGGAGGGGAGGACAGCGTGCAGAGGAAGGGGAGAGCAGAGGGAAAAGCCCCCCCCCCTTCCGGGAGAAACGGATTCGCAGGCGAATATTCTGAAGAGGAAACATTAAAAGCAACAATCTCTCTACCATAAGTGGATATATTTGCACACTATATTCAGGTAAGTTTAACTTAAGAAATCATAAGAATTTTTAAAAATTGTTTCGGGTCATTTGCAGCTATTATTGCGACAAAATTAGTTCGCATAATCAGGTTTTTTGAGTGATATTGTGTGCAAGATACTTTCAGTTTCATTATTTATTCATGTTGAATTCACTTTATTTTAGTGCCCAGCGATGGCCGAGAAGAGGAAAAGAAAAATAGACGATGAGTGTCGGCAATTTCAAGAAGAATGGAGTTTGAAATACTTCTTCATCAAATCCGGCGAGAAAGCATTGTATGTGATTTGCAACGAAACCGTGGCTGTGATGAAAGAATACAACCTGCGCCGTCATCATCAAAGCAAACATCAGGAGAAATATGTACAGTTGAAGGGTAAAGTCCGTGCCGAAAAATTTTCTAAATTACAAAATCAACTCACATCTCAGAGGACATTGTTCAGTAAATCCTCAAATGAAAATGAATCCTTAACTAAGGCCAGTTATAAAGTTGCCTACGTCCTGGCTAAAAGTGGCAAACCCTTTACAGATGGTGAAGTAGTGAAGGAATGTTTGTTGGAAGTGGCTGAGGAACTTTGCCCAGAAAAGTCAAAACAATTTGAAAATGTAGCTTTGGGTGTGAATACCATTGCCCGCCGTGTTGCAGACATGGGTGAAAACATTGTGACTCAAATAGCGAAAAATGCAAGCAAGTTTCGCCATTTTTCAATTGCAATGGATGAATCGCTGGACAGCTGCTCCACCTCTCAACTGCTTGTGTTCATTAGAGGTGTGGATGAAGACATGAACATAACACAAGAGCTGGCTTCCCTACATAGCATGTATGGCACTGTTACCGGAGAGGATATATTCAATGAGTTGAAAAAAACATTTGCTGATTATAACTTGGACTGGACTAACCTCAGTTGCCTGACTGTTGATGGAGGAAAGAACATGAGTGGCATAAAGAAAGGCTTGGTTGGACAAGTGAAGCAGATGTGTAATGAGAAAAACATTATACAACCAATGTTCCTGCACTGTATTATTCACCAGCAAGCTTTGTGTGCTAAATATGTGGACATTAGCAGTGTACTGAATCCTGTGGTGAAGATGGTGAATTTAATAAGGTCACATGGGCTCAACCATAGACAGTTCAGAGACATGTTGAAAGATACAGACACAGAATCGCAAGATTTACCATATTACACAGCAGTAAGATGGCTAAGTTGTGAGAAAGTTCTGAGCAGAGTATTTAAGTTAAGAAAGGAAATAGGTGAATTCCTGGAAAGTAAAGGCAAGCCACAGCCATTACTGTCTGATGAAGAGTGGGTATGGAAATTGGCTTTTGCTGCAGACATAACTAGTCATTTAAATTTTCTGAACCTAAAACTACAAGGAGAGCAAAATCTAGTTTCTGATCTATACACCCACCTAAAGGCCTTCAGATCCAAACTTGTCTTGTTTTTGGAACAAGTACAGGCCAACAACTTGACGCACTTTCAGCAGTGCAAGGTCTTCATGGCTGAAGCAACAGCTGAGTTCCCCACGTCATTTGCATGCGAGATCATCAAAGACCTCCAGCTGCAGTTTCAGCAGCGGTTTTCTGACTTGGATTCAAAGGCAGAAGAAGTGAGATTGTTTCAAAACCCATTTGAAGCAGATGTGGCCAGTTGCCCAGATGAACTGCAGCTGGAAGTCATTGAGTTGCAAGCAAATGACCTCCTTAGGGACAAGTTCAAAATAGGACTGGTGGGTTTTTACCAGTTTTTGCCAAAGGAAGACTTTCCTAATGTCAAAACTTTTGCATCAAGGTACCTTTCAATCTTTGGAACAACATACCTGTGTGAACAAACATTTTCAAGAATGAAATATGTGAAGAACAATTTGAGAACAAACTTGTCCGATGATAATCTCAGGTCACTGTTGATGTTAGGGACAACAAATCTAAAGCCAGAAATGTCTGCTATTTTGGCATCCAGGAAACAATTTCACCATTCACACTAATACAGGTGTTCATGTGTAGTGTATCAATGTGTTATTAAATAATAACTGAATAAAATAATATTAAATAAATAATTAAAAACAACATCCATGTTTTGATTGTTTTTTATTTGGACCTCAAGTGTGTAGTCGGCCCCCGAACTGCTGTTTGATAGTTAATGCGGCCCTCGGGCTGAAAAGTTTGGAGACCCCTGATATAGGCCTAAGATAGTCATGCCAGCTTTATATTAGCAGCCTACATTTTTTTCTACAATATTAATAATTTCCCCCCTTTCAGTATTAAGCAGGGTGCAGCTAAGAGTAATTACTGTATGACAATCTCTCTGCTAATGGCTTGAGTAAGTAGTTACAGCATTCTTTGGATCATCATAGCGTATCATGGATTGTCTCTCCCGGAAAACCAACCTACATTACCAGGACTTAGTCCTATAGCCTTTTCTCAGACACGTTGAAAATCTCCTGTCTATTTCCTAATTGAAGCTACTATGGGTGTTTCCAAAGCTTTGGACATTACTGCACAAAATGCTAGCTCCAAGCTCATTTTATTTTAATTTATTTTCCTTGTCTAATCCAAAAGCTAGGTTTCTGAATTTGACCAGGTTTCAGGTGGAGGTCAAGGTGTCTGGGTGATTGGGTTAATATGTCAAACTGGCACATCTCCTCTCTGCCAAGTACAGACCTATGCTAGCATGCTCTGGCAAAAATGAAAAGGACAGACAGCAGACAGTATTCTAAGCTCTCTCTCTCTCTCTCTCTCTCTCTCTCATGCATGCACGCACACACATAGATCCTGAAAGCCAGATCCTGAAAACTATGAAGTCACTAGCAAAAAATTGTTCCTGCTATCAATAAGAGCAGGATCGGGTCCCAGCCTAGACAGAGCAAAAATATTCTATTAATTTTTTAAGCCTGCTTTCATAGCTATGGCTGATATATAAGTTTTCAAGAAGATTTTACTATTTGAAAGATTTGGACATTAAGTAGCTGTATGCTTGAAGAACAGAGAAATTGCACATAAATAACATTTTCAAATCAGGGTATTTTTGATGACCTGAACTTCAAAACCAATTTGACAAACTGCCTTCAAGCTTTTAAAAACTAATAGAATAATTTTCCCACCAAATTGATTTTCTCAGTCAAAGTTTGGGGGGGGGGGGGGGGGGTAAGATTAATATAGGACTACCCCGTGGAAATTGGCTTGAACCTGAGTTATTAAGTTGATATTTCCTCTTCATAACATTATTAGTGTAAGCAGGGGCTGAACTGCTGCTTGCTATCAGCCAGCTAAAAGGAGAGAGTTGCCCTGGGGTGAATGTGCCCACTACAATTGTTTAGCTGTGCACGATAATTAACTGTTAACTGTTGATATATTAATACAGCTCATGCCAGGATGGGGAAGAAATACGAGGTGTGGCTATGTAAATCCAATTCAGCCAGGGCTGATGGAGGATCAGTGTTGGAATGGAATGTGGTGTATTGTAAATAATTTGGGGGTATTGTGGGGGTCACAAATCATGCTACCCCTAAATGTGGGAACTGTAAAACATGCCATCAGTGCTTGCAGGAGATACACCACCATCATTGTAAGAAGTCTCCAAGGAACAAGCCTCTCCCCTTCCAGAGTTCAGTGAACTGAGCTGGAGGGAAGGGTTAAAGGGCTTGAGTCAGCCTGCTTCTCACCTGCCAGGTGTGAGCTGTAAGACTGGCCCAAACTGCCCCTTTCCCCCTAGCTATGTCTAGACTGGCATGATTTTGCGCAAATACTTTTAACGGAAAAGTTTTTCAGTTAAAAGTATTTGTGCAAGAGAGCATCTATACTGGCATATGCCTTTGCACAAAAGATTTGCTTTTGCGCAAAAGCATCTGTGCCCAGTGTAGATACTCTCTTGCGCAAGAAAGCTCCGATGGCCATTTTAGCCATCGGGCTTTCTTGTGCAAGAAATTAACTTGTCTATCTACACTGGCCCTCTTGCACAAGAATACTTGCGCAAGAGGGCTTATCCCTGAGCGGGAGCGTCGGACTATTTGCTCAAGAACCACTGATTTTGTACAGTACAAAGTCAGTGTTCTTGCACAAATACTCACAGCCAGTCTAGACGCATCCCCTTTGTTTTAAGGACAGACCTAAAGCAGACTCCATAAGGAGTCTTTTTGCTAGTCCAGTGGAAGCTGGAATCCTTTGACAGTCCAGGTGGTGGCTAAAGAGTTGAAATCACTAAGAGCTGAAATCACTGGTTTGGCTGGGAGCCAGACCCATTGCAGCCAGCGAGGAGTGGCAACCAGTGGTGTGGAGCAGTGGCAGGTGAGAAGCAGCGACCAGCGGCATGGCGTGGAGCGGCGGCAGGCGTGGAGTGGCAGCAGGCGAGGCCCGGCGACCAGCGGCATGGTGCAGAGCAGCGGGTGGCGAGGTGCGGTGACCAGTGGCATGGTGCGGAGTGGCAGCAGGCACGGAGCGGCAACCAGCAGTGTGGCGCAGAGTGGCGGCAGGCGAGGAGCGGCAACCAGCGATGTGGCGTGGAGCGGCGGCAGGCAAGAAGTGGTGACCAGCAGTGTGACGCGGCTGGTAGGAGCGGCGGCAGGTGAGGAGCGGCGGCAGATGACCAGCAGAGTGTCCGGTGGCATGGAACGAGACAGCTGGTGGAGCGTGGCGGAGTGACTCAAGGTGCCCCTATCTATCTCCCCACCCCCATTTCTACCCAGGTTGGGAGGTGAAACCCTACGGGTGAACTTTTGGACTCTGGGTAGCACTGACCAGGGACAGAGACTTTTGGGGTGTTGGACTTTGGGACTTCGGGTGATTCTTGGCTGGGGACGGGGGGGCTTAGCTCATGTTTGGGTTATGAACTCTGTTTGTGGTATTTTCCCAAGTTAATGCCGTATGACTTCTCTCTCTGTTTCATTAAATGTTTCTTTCTATATTCAGACTCTGTGCTTGAGAGTGGGGAAGCAGTGCCTCTCAGAGGCACCCAGAGGGGTGTGAATTTCCCAGGTTACTGGGTGGGGGCTCGAGCCGGTTCTGTATGAGATGGACCCCAAGATATTGAACCCAGCCCTGGTTACTGCCAGGCCTACCCAGCAGAAGGGTTACACTAGTAACAAGAAATGCATGAAGAGCAAGTCTGTAGCAAGATCTGTCATCCACTGAAGTTATTGGGATTCTTTACATTGGACTTTAGCTGTCATTGCACCAGGCCCTTGCTGAGCTAACCAGACTGTTTAGTCTTGCAGTAGCATCTGTTTTGCATTTCAGCTTCTGTGGCAAAGCAATCACTTTCTCTCAAGTTTACTATATACTTCAGAGAACAAATATTTGCTTTTCAATGACAGAGATGTCATGTTAGTGGGTTTTCTTTCCCAGTCACTGGATGTTATATTTAAAGATTTCAAAGGTACAATTGCTCTTAGGCATTTGTGATCTCACCATCAGCCTTTGCTTTACCCTAATTAAGTGGAAACTCATAGGAAAAGTTCTAGTTGTAATGAATTCTTCTCCTTTATAGGAGGTGTGAATAGGACAACCTGTGAACTAACTTCAGTTGTGATTTTTCTCACTTTATTGAATTATTCACGATTTTCATCTGTTTCAGTATTCATTGCTGTCAGTTACTGCACCTGCTTTTTTAGATTACGCTATATAGCTGCATGAATTGGCAGGCAGAAGTTTTTAGTATCTCTTCCTACTGTGAGAAACAATTCATGCAACCAGTTAACTGATCAAACCTTCAGGGGAAAAGCATGCTGCATCAAAAGAAATGGCTTCTTTTGACTTACTTTACATATGATGGCTGGAAATCTCTTCCATGCTGAATTCTCCTTGAAAACTACATCTTTGCCTGGAAAAGAGTGAAGTACAGCTTCTGGCATGCATTAATATTACAGTAATGAAACCTTAGTTACAGCCAACAAGAACATAAGTTTGATTTGAACACAGAGGGGTTTGTTTTCTACCGCTTGTAAGTGGGAAAATAGCCAGGAGTGCTTGTTCCAGGGCATAAGTGAGATATGAGTGAGGTGTGCATGAGATTTTCAAATGAGGTGGGCTGAATGAGTGCCAAGAGTGTTATTACCAAAGGAAGAGAGCACATGGAAAAGGATGGGACATGGGAGTGGCATGAAGGATCAGCATCCATGGCCTATTTTCAGATTAGGTGAGGGCAGCTCAGGTTGTCTTAGGGGACCACAATCTTCTCAAGGATCTGGCAGATGCAAGTCAAGAGGTGCTAATCCAGGTGGACTCCCAAGAGAGCAAAAGATAAGAGACAGCCACCGAGGCACATTGGTACATAAGCTGCATGTTCACGTAGGCTATGTCAACACTATTCTGTGTCTTTTGAGTGCACCTGCTATTTTGAAATATAATGGGCTCACTGTTCCAACATCCCTGTAAACCTCATTCCATGAGGAGTAAGGGGTGTTTCGGAATAGTGATTTATTAAGAACTAAGCGCTGTGTAGATAGTGCCAAATTTTGAAATAAGCTACTTTCCCCTATGTGTGTCTAGGGACAGTAATAGAACTCACCTGATGAGCCTTCCCTGGCTGGGTGACATCCTGGGAGGAGGGTTCCAGTTCCAGGGACAGGATGAGCTCCTGACTGGCAGACATCATGCCCATGCTGATCTCATCTTCCTCCTTCTCATCCATGGGCCTGCCCTCCAGGAGGATCATGATGGGCATCTCCAGGACAGAGTCAACAACAAGGGGGGAGGAAGAGACTGACACCCCCCCCCCCCTGCCAGGATGCAGTTCAGTTGCTCATACTAGCAGCATGACTGGGGTGCCACCCCTGAGCAGGAATGCTGCTCCCTGGCCTTCATGTACATCTGCCTATGTTCTTTAATTTTCATGCATATCTGCTCCTGGGTGTGTATATGGCTTTTCTGGCCGAGGTTGGTGGCTATCCAGCCATAGACATCTGATGTGGAGATCCTGGAGGTCCCCAGACCTCAATGAGATCTAGAATCTCTGCACCAGACCAGGAAGGGGCCCTCTTCTTCCATCCCGGGCAGGGGCTTCTGAGTTGGCTGCCAGCTCACTTGGAGCCATTGGGAGTTCGGTGGGAGCATGGGGGTCTGCCATTGCAGCAGTGAACGCAGAGCAGGGCATTGTTGTGTGACACAGGGCTGTCAGGGCCTTCCTTGTGCCACAAGCTGTTTTCCCTGTGGCTGCAGCTTTAAAGGATGCAAGACAAGGAAAACTATAGAGAAGACAGAGTGGCCACCAGGGCAGCTGTGACGGGGAAGAAACTCCCCGCACTGACAGCCCCTCCCCCGGAGAAGCGCTGAGAGGCGCGGCGGAGCGGAGCAGTGACGGGGAAGAAACTCCCCGCACTGACAGCCCCTCCACCGGAGGAGCGCCGAGCGGCGCGGCGGAGCGGAGCCCAGGGGAAAGCCCCCGGGGAGGGGGGAGAGGGTGCGCAGCCGCCGGCGCGGCGGGCGAGGAAGGCGGCAGGACCCAGGAGGAGGAGGGGCAGAGACGCCAGGGTGAGCAGCACGCCCCGTGCGTGCCGGCTCAAAAGGAGGAGGGGCCGGAAGGACGGGGGGCGGCCGGCACTCATTTTCTCTTGGCAGGCAGCCAGGAGAGAGACGCGGGAGGAGCCAGCGGGACGGAGGAGGGACTCTGGACCCACGCAGCCCTTGCCCGGGGCAGCGAGACCCCCCGGCCGGGGGCACCGGGGACCGGAGCCGCCAGCGGACGGCCGCACGCCCGGCGAACCGACGGCCGAGCCCGACGGAGGACCAGCCCCTGTCGCAGAACCGTGAGCGGGATTGAGAGCCGGGGGCCAGCCCGCATTCCCAGGCTGAGCGAAAGCCCGGGCGGGGCAATCAACAACCCAGGGCCCGAGCAAGGGGCACCAGACTCGGGGTGCCGAGACTGCGGGGGAGAATAGAGGCGAAAGGGCCGGGGGCCCGATCACGCCACAGCAGCTATGAGAAACTCTGAAAGCCAATTATTTCAAAATAACC
The DNA here is from genome assembly GCF_049634645.1 of Pelodiscus sinensis. Classification (NCBI taxonomy): domain Eukaryota; kingdom Metazoa; phylum Chordata; order Testudines; family Trionychidae; genus Pelodiscus; species Pelodiscus sinensis. The sequence goes on from NC_134711.1 coordinate 214,524,408, forward strand.
TCAGCTGCTCCATCCCACACACCCTATTTCAAAATAACTATTTCAAAATAGATGTTATTCCTAATGAAATCAGGGTTTATTATTCTGGAGCCTGTAATTTCAAAATAATGGGCTTGCTGTGTGGACACTCACCTTGTTACTTCGGAATAACACTGCAATGTAGATGTGCCCTAAGTAAAATCCATTTATTCCTGTCTGAATATTGTGGTATCTCAGAAGAATTTTCAGAAGTCTCCTCTCTAGTCAGAAGATGGCTTCCTGGTGATCTGCTATACACCATCCATTCATTGCTTCAGTAGTAGTCCTGATACAATGACCCTCCACCATTCTTTCCATGATAACTTTTTCAAGGTTATTGTCCTCTATATGCATAAGGTGACCAAAGTACATAATTTTGTGCCTGTTGATTTCCAACAGCAGGGTCTACATCTCTCTGATAGCATACTCCTAGGAAACCATAACATGCCATCTCCTATCGCCCTACACAACTGCCTGGCTGCTACATAAACATTCAGTCCCACATCCCTAGCCATCTTACTATGAACTACAGCTGTGAGTAAGGGATGAGTAGGCAACGTAGAGGGTAGCCCGCATTTTCAAAATCCCAGTGCTGTAACATATATGCATACACAGAAAGACAGGGAAATAGAAGCAAAGTGGAAATTATTTGTCCAAGGTCATGCAATGAACCAGTAAAACCAAAAGCAGAATGTCTTCTGAGTTTTGGCCCCCTGTACTAGATTATGTTGCACACAGGATATTGTATGGCTGCCCATTCTTCTGACAGCAGTGTCTCAGTCTGAAGCCAGCATCAACCTTCTGCTGAGAAGTAGCACACTTAAGGCTTTGAAGTCAGCTTTTAATGCAGGAGAAATCAATGACATCGTATCTAATTAAAATATTCTACTATTCCATATTCTAGTCCTGGGACTGAGGAGCTGAAACAATATGCATGCAATTCCTTTTTTCCGACATTTCAACTCACCCAGTGCATGGTTCCCAGAGAGCAACACTACCTCAGCAACTCCTGTCAGACAGCAAAGCAGAGAATAAACTCTTGTGCTCTTCAGACAGTTCCTTCAACCCATGATCTGCTTCTCCCAAAACCTTGCATAGCTAAAAACTAATCAGACAGCATGTCTTCCCAAGATTGGCCTCTTAATTGCAAACCAAGAAAAAGAATCTGGTCACCTGGTGACACCATCTGTACCAATATTTTACTTTATTTTCTGCCATTGAATGACTGTAAGCCATTTGTTATTCTTACAGTTAACAATAAAGATCATTTTGGGAAGGTTACTGTTGCTAAGGGAAAGAAAGTTAAAAAAAAAGAAATTTTACTATTAAAATCAGAGACAATTAAAAGCTTCTTTTCTGTTTGCAAATACACATATCGACAGCACTTTTCAGACCAAAATGCTCATTAACAAGGCAAGTGATATGTTAGTTAAAACACATTCTACATTCAGAGCAAGAAACCAAGATGCAACATTGATGCTGAGATTTTAACTACACAAAAGAAAAGTAATTCAAAGTTATGGTTCCCGTAGCAACTGTAACTTGGTCCCCTTGCACATCTCTAGTATTCTGGATTAATATAGTATTCATTTTCATGCCCTAAACTGCATGTGCACTGTGGCCATTGATTTAATTGTTTGAAAATCTCCAAGTGCTTTGTAATGAAAATTAAAGTTAAATTGTAACATTTGCCATGGGTCTTTGTTGTAATTTAAAAGGTGTGACTTCTTCCCTGGTAGAACTCCATGGACTACTAAGAAGCTGCACCAAGAAAGAATTTGTCCTAGGATTTGGAAGAAGCAATTATTCAGGAACTAGACTTGCACAGACCCTTTGCCTTGAAATCTCCAAAAAGACAAAGCTCTCCTAGTTTGGGAAACATGGAAATGAAACCAGCAAATCTTTGTGAAACACTTATGAGATACATGGTTAGTAGGATCTAGTCTATTTTTCAAAGTCTGGAGACCCATTTTAAGGAAATTTATTGGGGGAGCTCTGCCTTTTATTCCAGGAAGTCACTATTGCTACACTAACTCTTTATATTTAAAACATGGGCATAAGTTTCTAAGCTGTGCTTGCAATGTATCTAAACCAGAGTTCTCAGGCCTCTATACTCTAGCTTATAGTACTAATACTGAACTGAATGGCTACGTCTACACTGGCCCCTTTTCCGGAAGGGGCATGTAAATTTCATGAGTCGTCGTAGGGAAATCCGCGGGGGATTTAAATATCCCCCGCGGCATTTAAATAAAAATGTCCGCCGCTTTTTTCCGGCTTTTAAAAAAGCCGGAAAAGAGCGTCTAGACTGGCCCCGATCCTCCGGAAAAAGTGCCCTCTGTATTGGTGACTTTATCTTGCCATTTGATGTGAAGTAGATAGTGTAAACTACAAAAATGGAAGCTATTTAACCTTTTCTACTGATAAGCATAGGTTGCCCCTGTTTCCTCACCATACATGACAGTGCTGAGGTCGAGTCTTGATGGTAAGCTTTGAGTTTGGAGGAATGTATATAATTTTCTGTCATCTGTAAATTTTGCCCCCCATGATAAATGTATTAAATGCTGTTCTTGCTATGGATACTTGAATCATCCCCCTGTTCTCCTTTTTGCCATGATGAAAATAGAGCATTTATTTCTACCTCTTGTTTTCTAACTGTTGGCTAGTTTCCAGTCTTCTACAGTGATTTAACTCTCATCCTGTGACTACGTAATAGCCTCATCTGCAGGACTTTGTCAAAAGAGTCTTTAAAAATCCAAATGAATTGTGTTGGCCAAATCTTTATCTGCTACTTTGTTGACACATTCAACAAAATATTATTAGGTTGGAAGCATGATTTTCCTTTGCACAGACCATGCTGATTTTTGCCTATCTTAGCTCAAGTTTCTTGTAGATATTTTATAATGCCCTTTAATCATCATTTCAGCCTATTTACCTGGTACTGAGATAAGATTTGCTAGTCTATAATTTCCATAATTATGTCTCCATGCCTCTCTTACAAGATTTCCTGTATTTGCTCTTATACAGTCAATTGATTTAATAATATTGCATGGATTTGTTAGTAACCCATCAACTTCATGCCAAAGTTCCTGCAAAACCCTGCTGTAGAGGTTGGATCCTGATCAGGGATGGATATGTTCCAATACTGGGATGGAAGAAGTAAGGATTTAAAACACTCTAGAGTGAATATTATCGAGTTTTCCTCTTTCATTTATTATTGCTTAATATAGCAATTGGTTTCAGTATGTCTTCTTTGGACACTTCAGTCTCACGATGATTCATCTTTATTAGCAGGAAAATGAGCCATCTCCCAACATCTTCTGTGGCGAAAATTAATGCAAATAAATAATTTAGCTTCTCTGCAATGTCTTTAGCCTCCCTTTTTGTTCCCTTGACTCTCTAATGGTCCAACAAACCCACTAATTCTGTCACAGGTACTTCTGCTACACTTAGGGAATGTTTTATTAGAGGTTTTTCTATTTTTGGCTACCTACTCATCAAATTATTTTTTTAGCCTTCCCGCTTACATTTTACTTGCTATAGTTTATGTTCAATGCTATCGGTTTCATTTAGGTTAGAATCCAATTAATTTTAAGGGGTCTTGTCATAAGGTACTGTAGAATAGACTAACACTGCACAGTACACCACACCCAGAATGTGTGTGGGTCACAACAGCACGTCTCTTCCTCAAAGAGCTGCTTTGAGAACAAATACATTAAATATTGCAGGTGTGAAGATCCTATGATAATGGAGCCACAAAAGTAAATATCTTAGATAGATAAATGTGGATATTTCCAACATTGCTAACCATCAAAATGAACCTAATTACAAACCTTTCAAATATTTTACTGTTTTTCCTCAGGTGAGGAGGGAAGTAAAGCTTAAGATGCTGCAGAGCACAGAGCACAAACAGAAAAGGCTAAGGAATAAGGTCCACATTCCTTTACAATATGTCAGTTGACCAAAACATCAAGAGAGAAATTCTGACCCTATTGAAGTCAATGGGAAATTTTTTTCACTGACTTCAATAAAACCAGGATTTCAGGATTTTCAGGACTGCCAAGTACCTGCAACAAGCAGCAATATAAATAAATGCCTGAAATCCTAGCCTCAGGAGAGTTCAATAGCGCTAGGCTTTCACCCTAAGTTTATTTCTTGGGCTGGATTTCCGCCAATTTCACTTGCGTTGAGCAGTAATTTACTCCATGACTTGCCCTATTGAAAATTAATGGAATTACTTGTGGAATAGGTATTATTTAGCAAGAAAGCAGTAGCAGAATGTGACCCTTAGTTTTGTTTAAGGGTTTATGCTTGATGCACTTCAGTTTCTATTACTGGCAATGTTAACATACAACTGCCCAGGAATGTGTATAGTGCCACTGTAAATACTTAAAAGCACAACGCTGAGTGTGTACCTTCTACATCACATTTTTCTGTGAGATGGAGCAATATGGAAACTACTCCAGGGATTTTCCACACACTGTATAAATGCAGACAGCTCCATGACATATTATCCAGAATTTTGGATTTCATCCAGCTACCCCCCAGGCACACGATCCCCAGAAAGCTATAAATCAAGATGGACCGTCACATCCATGATGCACATTTTCCCTTCTTATACATCACAGACTTTTTCATATAGTTTGACTTTGCTGAAAGTGGTCTATGCTCCATTGGAAGTGTGCATGTCTAATTGTGGCCCTAAGAATCCCTCAGGGCCAGGGCCGCTGACAGGGGTGGAGGGAGGGGCAAAGGTAGACTGCACAGGCCGCTACTCCCAGTTGCAGTAGCTGGAGCCCTGTGTCCTTTAAATCATTGCCAGAGCCCCCGGTGACATTCGCCCTGCTGTCCTGACAGCGTTGAAGATCTGGCTGGGGGACACTACTTCTTCCCCAGCTCTGGCCAGTCCACTGGAGTCCCCACCCATTCCAGAGGGTCCAGAGCTGGCTCCCCCAGGGCCCAGAAAAGTCTCTCCTCAGCCTTGCTCAGTGATAACTGGCAAAGGATTCACTGACTGACATGTAACAGCAGCTCCTATCGGGCCTGACAAACTCACTACACCAAACACACTGATGTAATGGTATTTGTCTGTGAACAATGTAAGGTATTGAATGTAAACTTATATTGGTCATCCATAACCATTGTCTGATATCTGTACAGGTAACAATTCCAAAGTTGTACATTTATACTGAAAATACTGCACTTTTATAAACTGGAACTCTCTGGTCCGGCAATATCTGTGGTCCGGAAGAATCTCAGCTGTTCCAGGATCAGAGAGTCCCAGTGCGCTGCGAGGGGTGGGGGGCCAGGAACCCAGCGCAATGCAGGAGGGGGCAATGCACAACTCTGCTGGTCTGCAGAGAGGAGGGGGTTGGGAGCTAGCACATGACTTAGCTGGGCTGTGGGAGGCGGGGGGGCAGGAGCCAGCATACAACTCAGATGAGTTGTGGGGGGAGCCAAGAAGCCCGTGGAGGGGGGAGCAGGATAAGAAGTGGGGCTGGCAGCAGAGGGGCCAGAAATGACCTCCCTTAGTCTGGCAAAATCCCTCATCCAGGACCAGTCAGGTCCTGAGGGTGCCAGCCCACAGAGGTCTAACACGTATAAACCAAGAAAACCAGGCAGCATTGCGAAACAGGGTTTTCATTGACAAAGAAGTGTAGATTTTCCTGCTTACTCTGATGCAAATAGAACGTGAGAGAAGCCAACACAAAGCGAGTTTCATTTGCATAGTGTCAACAGGAATGCAAATTGACAGAAGGATGAGAAAAGCAGCAAGGAATGCCTGATGTCTGCAATCAGCAGGGGAGAAGAACGTTGGGGGTACACTGCTAACGAATACATTTTGAAGGTTTTCTGGACTATAAAAGGGAGGCAAGAGAACCGTGAGAGGCCTTCACTCAGCAAGCAAAGGGGAATGCTTTTTGTGTCCATGAAAGCTGGATCCTGGCCCAGGGGGTTGGTGATGTTGACAGGCTACTGTAAGTGAGTTACTTCTCTGTGCAAGGATTATAGCCTAATAAGGATATGTTTAGGCTCTTTGCCTTGTGCTATACTTTTCTTTCATTTGTAACCATATCTGTTTCTACTACCCTTACTCAGTATCAGTTGACTCTCTTTGTTAATTAGGGATGTGAAAGTGAAGCCGAGTACACGGTTAACCAATGATCAGTCAACATTCACAGTTACACGTAGGCTCCTGGTATGCGCGGAGAACTAGCTTAAAAGCTGACTTCCAGTGCACACTGGCTCCTGGGGAGTCACCTGCCGCCCCATGCTGCTGCCTCTGATACAGAGATAGCAGTGTGGGGTGGCAGGCTGGAGCTGGGAGCCAACTGCCAGCCCGCATGTAAACTCATGGTTACAGTTACTTAATTACACACATTTTAATATCTCTATTGTTAATAAACATCTTTAGCATAATGGTGAATTCTTAGTTGAATCAAGTAAGCTGGTGTGTATACTACCTCTTTGGCGGCACCAGACTTGGCAATTAGAGCATAAGACTGACTATAGCAGATCAGTCTAATGGTCCATCTAACAAAGTATCCAGGTTCTGACCGTGGCCAGTGCCAGATGCTTCAGAGGGAATGAACGGGACAGGGCAATTACTGAGGGATCCAATTCTAGCTTCAAGCAATCAGAGGCCTAGGGATATGCAGAGCAGACGTGAAAACTAACGTTATAACTATCTACTACACAGGATAAGGAAAGAGTGTCTATATCTGGCGATAATGCTTAAGTTATCCAAAAGGACAAAGTCTGGTTTAAAACTCTTAACATTCATGCAGTACAAAATAAAGGCTGGCAGAATCTTATGAAGTTTGCCAAGGGTAGCAAGCAGACTGGGGTAGCAGGGAACTGTTACTCAGGTAGCCCCAGAAAGACTCTTTTGCTCAGCCATAAAGTTAACAAGGTGAGCACTCCTTTAGGATGCGGTAGCTGCTGAAGTATGTTGATACAGGAGAGAAGACTGAGTCAGTGGCAGTGGGGAAAGGTAAGACAAAAAAATTAAAGTTCTCCATGATAGCACAAAGTCCAGACCATAATCCTACCTTCAGAGACTAGGCAAGTGAATAGCCCATTTGGCATATATGGTTAAGCATACAATTCAGTGATCCAAAGCAAAGTGCAGGCTTTGTGTGTGTGGAGTCACAGGCTATACAACGCGTTCAAAATTAAAGGTAGGAAGGACCTATAAAACTCCTTACAAATCTTTAAGAAAGGCATCCTTTGGCAAGCCAATGCAAATCATGAAATTCTCATCAGCTTTCTGGGTGGCATCTTTCCCCATGAGGATCAAGACTCTGTGGATTGCACTGTTAGAATGAGGAAGAGGAAGTGTAAGGTCCCATTCTGTAGAATTCTAAACTCCTATTGGAATCAATTTTGATGCATGGGCAACAAAGGCTTGCTATAATATAATATAATATGCTATTATATAATATGCCCTAGAGTATTCAGATATCAGAAACACATAGCACAAAGAATAATCATTAACGAATGAGGACATAATAATAATCAAAGCCAATAAACCCTAACGAGGGAAATGCATGAGCATTTAAAAACTGAAACTTTAGAACAGGACAATTGCAAGAAAGGCCATAGCAAACTTTCCATCATTTCAGACTCAAAATACGATTCATGAACAACATATGTATATTAGAGACCAGTGGATAAACATATCAAGCAACATCCTTTATGGCAATAGTCTATATTTCTTATGACGTTGGATATGTGGTCCATTCCAGTGATCCATTTCATACTGAAATGAGATTCTTGCCTAGTGGCACAGTAGCCTCATAAGCACTATAATCTGAAATGAATGAATAATGACAGAGAGGTATTGAATTTTTAGCAGGCAATTTTATGAATTGGCTATTTGTCATTGCCTTAAAACATTCAAACATTCCTCATTTTTTGCAGTTTTGAACAATGAATTTACATGCATTTCTACCCATTTCATAGGGCATTGACTTGAGAAAATTGCCTATAAATACAAACTGACGGTAGCCCACTGTTGAGAGAAAATGGCATAGCACATCTAGATTTCACAGCATAACTACAACATCAAGAAATGCAGTTACCAGCAAATAACAGTGGCCTGAAGGTGAACATATGGTATTTGTCGTAATACTCAGCTGTGAAGCCTGTCTGTGAGACTATAGAAAAAAAACCCAGAAGAAACCATTTACTTTCCACGGAGTATATTGCTAAGCTGGTGCCATAAGTAACCTTTGTTCTCACAGGCTGGATGTTAATTTCAAAAACAAATGTTGAAATTGTCCAGGGTTTTTAACAATAAAACATAGCCCACAGAAGTGGGAGTGATCCTGTAACTCTCGCTGTATTCTATGAGGTGAAACTCAGTATGCTGTATGCTGAGCCTGGTTGGGGCTGATGGTTTGTTTATCTTTTCTTTTCATTGTAGCAATGGCTGTAAGCTGAGAGAGGAATCAGGGGTAGGAAGCAACCCAAGGAGGGTAACTCTGGGTATGTCTACACTACAGAGTTAGTTCGAACTAACTTAGTTCGAATTAGTTAATTCGAACTAAGCTAATTCGAACTAACGCGTCTAGAACTAAAAACTAGTTCGAATTAGCGTTTTGCTAATTTGAACTAGCATGTCCACATTGAGTGGACCCTGAACAGGGCTTAAGGATGGCCGGAAGCAGTGCCGGCAGGGCATCAGAGGAGGACTTAGAGCGTGGAGATGCTGTCTCAGGCTAGCTGAGGGCTGCGCTTAAAGGGACCCGACCCCCACCCCGGACAGACAGTTCTCAGGGGTGTCCCGCTTGCAAAGCAGTCCTGGCTTGGAGTGCCCGGAGTGCCCACACTGGGCACATCACAGCACTCGGCCATCAGCCCGGCTGCACTTGCCGCAGGCTGCCATCTGGGGAGAGAGGGCAATTGGGGGGCTGCAGGAGAGCTTCCACCCCCAGAAGCCCGCAGAGCCAGCCCAGTCCTCCCCATCGGGGGCTCGTACCCCATTCCTCCCTCACCCCCTTCCACTTACCCTTCCCTAACCCCCCTTCCTGATGTACAAAATAACGATAACATTTCTTCCAACATTGACTCTGTCTTTATTGAACAAAAGTGGGGGAGACTGGGAAAAGGAGGTGGGAGAGGGGAAGAGAAAGGCTGGGAGAGGGGAGGGCAACTAACACGATCAGGGGTTGGGAACAGGTCCCATATGAAGAGAGGCTACAGAGACTGGGACTGTTCAGCTTAGAAAAGAGGAGATGGAGCGGGGACAGGATAGAGGTCTCTAAAAGCAGGGGTTGGGTGGAGAGGGTGCATTCAGAAAAGTTCTTCATGAGTTCCCATAAAGAAGGACTAGAGGACACCAAAGGAAAGGAAAGGAATGGGTAGCAGGCTTGAAACTAGTAAGAGAAAGTTGTTCTTCTTGACAAAGCAAATAGTTAACCTGTGGAACTCCTTGCTGCAGGAGGCTGTGAAGGCTAGAACTAGAACAGAGTTTAAAGAGAAGTGAGATAAAGTCATGGAGGTTGGGTCCATGGAGTGGTATTAGCCAGGGGGTAGGAGTGGTGTCCCTGCCCAAAGTTTGTGGAAGGCTGGAGAGGGATGGCACGAGACAAATGGCTTGGTCACTGTCTTCGGTCCATCCCCTCCAGGGTCCCTAGTGTTGGCCGCTGTCAGCAGACAGGCTACTGGGCTAGATGGACCTTTGGTCTGACCCAGTATGGCCATTGTAAGCTCAGGGCTCAGGGTCGGGGGTCTCAGTGGACCCCCTTGATTTTCATGCACACCTGCTCCTGGGTGGCCAGGCTGGCAGCTCTCCTGCCCTAGACGGCCACTTTCCTCTGCCTAGTGCGGAGATCGTGGACGAGGTCCACGATGTCTGCACTAGCCCAGGAAGGTGCCCGCCTCTTGCGGTCCCGGGCCAGCTCCCAGGAGCCGCCAGCCTGGTCCTGGGAAGAGGGGGTGGGCTGGAGGACATCGGGTGGGTGGCTCTGTGCCGTGCCAGGTGCAGGGTCTGCTGGCTGGGTGCTGGCAGGCTTGCACCTGGCACGGGCACCGTAGCCAGCCCGTGCCCCTTTAAGAGGTCCGGGGCCAGGAGGGGGGCAGACGAGTTTCCCTGGTGTTGGCCAGAGTGGCCACCAGGGAAACCTGGGGAGGGCTAGCCTCCCACTAGTTCAAATTAAGGGGCTACACACCCCTTAATTTGAACTAGTAAGTTTGAACTAGGCTTAATCCTCGTAAAATGAGGTTTTTCTAGTTCGAACTAAGCGCTCCGCTAGTTCGATTTAAATTCGAACTAGCGGAGTGCTAGTGTAGTGCCTATGAATGTTAGTTCGAACTAACATCCGTTAATTCAAACTAACATTGTAGTGTAGACATACCCTCAGAAAGTGTCTTTGGAGACCCGACGTTGTTGATCATCATAGGTGTTTCAGATTTACAGTTACAATCCTCTTCTACTCAGAGGCAGTGAGAAGTACAGGTGGCTTGAGCTTCTGCTGTCCTTGGGGCAGAGTGTGGGCCCACTAAGCTCCAACCCATGCCCTAGGAGGGTCAAAAGTATCTGGCCCCCAAAGATGCCTTCTGAGCTTCCCTCCCTGGGCTGTATACTACTACTGCATTCCTCTCTCAGCTTACAGCTCTCAGCTGTAAGGTAAAGGTAAACAAACCATCAGTCCCTACCAGGATCAGCATAGTCTTATTCCCTCCCAGCAACTTCTCCAGCACTCTTGTTAGGTGCCTTCAAGATAGGGTTGTCTTCCTCCCCATCCTCTGCTTTCTGAACTGGGTTCCTCTCTTTGCAACAACCTCTTCAGTTGGAGCATGTTCTGCAGGGCTCGGCTACCTGGACCCCGTACTGTCCTTTACCCCGTCCAGCTCACTGTGGGATTCACAGGTGTGAATTTAAACTAATTTAATTTAACCAAAGCAATTTTCTGTGTGAACATCCTTACACCGATTTAAACATCACCTGTACTGGTTTGACTAGGACTTGCAATATAAAGTAATAAACATAAAATCTATATAAAACACCTCAAGGTGTACCAATTTAACCAAATCAGTTTTTAATCTGATTGAAGTTAAATCAGTGCAATTTATATATGTAGACATGGGCTATGTTTTAAAAAAGCAGATGTGTATATATATCAGGGGTAGGCAAGACAGCTTCTGCAGGCTGGATCTGGCACGCCAAGCTTGTTGATCCAGCCTGTGGCCACCCTGCCACTCCTCTGCCCCCAGGCCAATCAAGACCAGGGGACAAGGGACCATGTGAAGTCTCCTCCAATTGCCAGCTGTTCAAAACAGCTGGCAGTTCCCTTTAAGCACCACATGCCCCTGGCAGGGCAGGGGCAAGGGGTGAGAGACTTTGCATACTCCACCGCCCCAGGCCCTGATTGGTCAACGGGGGGGAGGGAGGGGGAAGCATGTGAAGTCTCATCCTGCTGCCAAGAACACACAGGGCCTAGAGGGAACCGCCAGCTGTTCCAAGCTGGTGGTTCTGCCTAGGCGCCATGTGCCCCTGGCAGGGCGGGGGCAGTGGGCAAAGACTTCAAGCACTCCTCCGCCTCCAGGTCTTGATTGTCCTGTGTGCAAAGGAGTGTGCGAAGACTCCTCTCATTACCAGGGGTGCATGGTGCCTAGAGGGAACCACCAGCTATTCAAAAGAGCTGGCAGCTCTCTCTAGACACTGTGGATGTGTCTAGACTAAACCTCTTTGTCGACAGAGAGATGTAGATTAGGCACATCGAAATTGCTAATGAAGCAGGGATTTAAATATCCTGCACTTCATTAGCATAAACATGGCTGCCACTTTTTTTTGACAAGGAACTTTTTAGAAAAAAAACCAGCAGTCTAGACGCGGATCTGTCAAAAATAAACCCTTTTTTGACAGATCCTGTAAACCTCGTTTTTTGAGGAATATAGGATCTGTCAAAAAAGGGTTTATTTTTACAGATCCACGTCTAGACTGCTGGGATATTTAAATCCCTGCTTCATTAGCGATTTAGACGTGCTTGAGTTGCATCCCTCTGTCGACAGAAGGATGCAGTCTAGACATAGCCCATGTGCCCCTGGCAGGGCAGGGACAAAGACTTCATGCGCTCCCCCCATCCCCAGGCCAAGCAGGGTCTGTGGGCAGGGGAGCACGCAAAGTCTCCTGGCACTGCCCCTTCTGCAACCACTTGCAAAATTTGTGAAGTAGCCATCCTTCAAAAATTATTGCCCGTCCTTGATATATATGAACAAGAATCGCACATGCAGTTTTAAATTATTTTAGTTAATATAAAGACTTTTTATTTTCATGATGCAGGGTGTAAACAGATCACCTGTTATTGTAAAGATGTACTCCTTTCACATTTAGGTCTATTACAGGTGTTTAATGCCTTCAGAAATATCCTGTATCATCAAGTGCCAGAGAGAAGGTACTGAACTACATGGATCATTGGTCTCTTTCAATGTGATAATTATGGTCTTATGTAAAACACATCAATATCAGCATTATACCGGGACCAAAACAAAACTAATGGAGCAGAACAAGTAATCCCATTCCACTCCAGACACTTTTCTTGTCATTAACAGAACGGGGGTGGGAGGGGCTATCAGTAGAGAACTAGGTTTATTGGGTAAAAAAAATAGTATTACAGAAGTTTCTTATGTCATATGTGCCAAATCTGGATTTAGTCAATAAAAGATATAAAAGATCATTTTTAATCTCCAAAGTCAGAATTTTACAAGGATTTCCGAATCTAAATTTATCAAAGAAATCTCATGATACTCAGAGCAGGAGATAGGGCCATGCTCAGCTTTGGGATCATAACACCAGGAAAGCATCCTTGTGAGCTGTTATTGGATTCTAGATCTCCCAGCATAACTACAACAACTACTATAAATAAGAACTTACATTTGGGAACTATGATGACTTTATATATTTTTGTATATGAAGTAGTGAAATACACCTGTCTTGTGTGGGGTTTATTGAGTTAAACTGTGTATATTACTTCCTTTGCACAGGCCTACACTACCACTTAAGTCAATGTAACTTACATCACTCAGGCTATGTCTAGACTGCAGACTTCTTTTGGAAGAAGCTTTTCCAGAAAAGATCTTCTGGAAAAACTTCTTTTGAAAGAAAGCATTCACACGGCAAAAGTGCATCAAAAAATCGATCTGCTTTTTTGAAAGATAGTGTCCACACTGAATGGATGCTATCTCACATTTAAGTTGTGATTACTATGGATGGAGTGGCCACCTGGGCACCTGTGCTTTTTCCTGGAGGCCTCTTCTTTCAAAGTCCCCCCCTTCCCTGTCCACACACGCCTTTTTCTGAAAGAGCTCTTTCAGAAAAAGGCTTCTTCCTCATAGAAAGAGGTTTACTGCTGTGGGACAACCCCCTGTGTTCTTTCGACTTTCTGTCAAAAGAACGCAATTGCAGGGTGGACGTAAGTGTAGTTTGTTTGGAAAAACAGCCATTTTTCTGGAAACACTCTGCAATGTAGACATACCCTCGGGTGTGAAAAAGATATACCCCCTTCCCCTTCATTCCCTTGAGAGATATAACTTACATTGACTTATGTGCTGTCCACTCTGCTGACTTAGCTTCTGCTGCTTGCACTGGTGAAGTAACACCCTCCAACTGACTGCGTGCATCTTCACCAGATGTGCTTCAGTCATGCAGCTGCGTCAGTACAGTTGCACCAGGGCAGAGTGGTAATATAGACTTGCTCTTGCTTGTTAGTAGCAAATTCATGGAAGGAGCCAAGGATTTTGAGTTTCCTGATTGCCGTGTATTTAAAGTCTCCGCCAAAAAGCTGCATTAATTTGCATTTCATTGCTGAATTATAAAACATGGCTTAATTATTAGGCCTGAAAACACTTCAGACACTTAAACTGAGAAATAGGAGCCAAGTTCTGTTATGAATGCTCCTCAGTTCTTCATGCCCTGTGCTGTAGTAAAGTGGTCATCATGGGGTTAACTAAATTACTCAGAGTATAGGACTGCCAACTGTCTAGTTGCACAAACCCAAACACCTTTGCTCTATTCCCTTCTCCACACCTTCCTTGAGGCCCTCCTACCCTTTCCCTAAGGTCCCACCCCCTGATGTCTCCATCCCCTCTTTCCTCCATTGCTTGCTCTCCTCCACTCTTACTCACTTTCACTGGGCTGGGACAGGGGTTGTGCATGTGGACCAGGGACATAGCCACAAGTGGGCCTGTGTGGCTGTGCCCCACCCACTTTGCTTCTAGGCACCCCCCCTTCCCCACCAGCCCTTCTGGTGCCACAGCCAAGGAGTGAGGCGCCAGGGCTTATCCTGCTCTACCCAAAGCTCCAGCCCAGGAACGGAGGGTGGGGAGCTGCAGCCAGGGAATGGGGTCAGGGTGCTGAGGCTTAACCCCACCACCTCCCCAGCATTCCCCACCCACCCAGGGGTCCCTTCTGGCTTTGCCACTGGGGCGGACTCTGAGCTGGAGCCAAGGGTTTCACAGTGTGGAAGAGGGCTTTGGACTAAGCCTGGTGCACAGGTTTGGGGTGCAGGCTCTGGGAGGGAGTTTTGGATTGGGAGGGGACTCAGGGCTAGGATGGGGGATTGAATGTGAGAGGGAGCGTGGGCTATGGGAGAGAGTTTGGGTGCAGGAGGAGATCAGGGCTGGATCAAGGGGTTGGGAGTGCTGGAGGGGTTTGAGGTGCAGGCTCTGGGCAGTTATCTTGGGTGGTTCCTGGAAATGACTGGCATGTCTGACTCCTAGGTAGTTAGGAACAGTGGCCAATGGAGTCAGTGCCTGGGGCACATCGGACACATTGGTGTCTTCGAGGAGTCACACAGAGTCAGGGCAGGGAGAGAGCCTGCCTTAGCCCTACTGTGCCATCAACCAGACTTTTGGTCTATTAAAAATCTCCTGGATTGAGCCTGACTCTGGTAGATTCTGGACCAATCTGGAAGGGTGGGCAGCCCTGCCAGAGTATTAGGAGATGGAGCCATTTTCCTTCTATTCCTCCCCTCTTTTTGGCTTGTCATTGGGTGTTCTCTATCCCACCCCTTGTCCTTGAGGCTGTTGAACAAAGGCAGCAATTTTCAGCTTGCAAGTCTGTGGGTAGTTTTTATTCTGGTTGCACTGAATGATCCCTTGACAATATGAACTGCCTTTCCCTGTGTTGCTGCCTGTGTCCCATGAGATGCTCTCCTGTTACTTGCTAGCGGTGCACCCACATTCACAATGAATCAGAGGTATGTCTGAAGCATGTGACCACATACGCGAGCTACCTTTGAACTAGCTAGCTCAAACAACAGTATCAGTGAAGCTACAGCAGCTCAAGCCTGGGACCCAGGGTGTGCATGTGAGTGGCTAACCTGTGCTGCTGTCCATGGTGCTGTTGCTTGACTGCTAGCATTATTCCAGCTAGCTCAAACAGTTCACCACGCACTGCAGTCAGACCACGGATTGCAGTGCAGACATATCCTAAAATGCATTACTACCGTAAGAAGGGCAAGCATCTGCACAACAAATTAAGTGACTATAACTAGCATTGGCTCTTCTTCCACGCAGTAACTGTTGTGGGCCATTTCCTTTATTTGGTGTATGGGAAGGATTGGAGCATAACAAACATTCAGCTAGTGGGTGGGGAGCTCCGGTGAGAGGGGACTCGCTAGCTTGGGCAGGTAAGGCCTCAGTCCCATCCCTTTTGTCTGAGGCCCCACCTGCCCACGGAGGGCACTGCTGGTCTTTGCCCAGCTACACCCCTTCATGGGGCCACTGAACCCCACCCTGGTATAGCATGTCCCCGGAGCTCTGGAGAGCCAGCAAGCAGTGTGGCTGTAGACTGCTCTAGCCCTGGAGTTTTGGGGAGCCAGTGAGAGGCACAGCTGCAGCTGGCTCCTGCTTCAGAGCTCCAGCGGGCATTGCAGCTCCAGGGTCTGCTGGCCCCAGAACACTGGAGACGAGAGTCAGGAGGCATGGCAACGACCTCCCCGTGCTGGGCCTGCTGGATTCCTACAGAAAGCCCCCTTGCCAGCTGAGCCTCTGGCAAGGCAGGGAGCCTGGCTGGCTCCAGTGGAGCATGGGCAGTGCCAGGTGAGGCATTGCCTTTCCCTGTCTATCATACCTGCCACTCATGGTGTGTGTGTGGGGGGGGGGGGGGGAAGGGGCAGATTATAATTCTTAATAGCCCTTCCTCCATCTCCTCACCCAAAGCTTCTTTAAAGCCAATTCTAGTACTTCACACCAAGTTGTGTTTAAAGTGTGTGATCTCTAAGATTAAAACCAAAGTTCACTAACAGATTATTGTTTTGAGCTCCCCTTCTATAACCTGATACACCTCAGGAGCAAATAACTATTTTGCACTTTAGCATCAGTCCCACAACTCTTCACTGGCTTCTTCCTCTATTTCTCACCATATTTAATCAATTTAGCCAGCAGGATTCCTCATCCCAAAAACTGAGCAAAACAACCGAACCCCGATGTGCTGAAGCTCCCAAGCTTTGCAGGGCCAGGTTAGTTCTGCTTGCCAATAGGGAAAGTGATTTATTAGAGCTCCGCAATGCAGTTACAGCTGATTGGACATTACTTGTCGTAATATCCCAGACATTTCAGTAAAAATGTTAACATTAATCATCAATTGCCATTAAAGTCCAGACTCATTAGACTATCTAAAAATGTTAGTGTCTAGGCTTTGAGTTTTTTTTTATTGGTTGAATTACCTCCACCTATATAAATTATAAACGATATTCCAGTAGTGCTTGTGGGCCTAGGACCACAATTATTTTATTAGAAACTAAAGTGTTTTTCTCATAATAAGAAAGAAACATTTGCTAAGTTCCTTCTTTTAGTCAGGCATTATAATGCACAGAAGGAATATATATCCCCTAATAAATGTTTCCTTTCTTTATTTCTCATTTCTTTATTTTTCTCAGTACTAGTAGATGAAAAATAGCTTAATAGTACTCCAAAGAAGAATGTTCTTTCCACAGGTTCAAAATGTTTACTGTGTATAAACTGAAATCTTGGGAAAGGGGAATATGCTTTCAGGTGATTAAAAATAGTTATGTTATAGCTCTTTCAGTAACCAAAAGACCACACTGTTTAGACAGAAGTAGCTCTTGTCAAACAAACTTGTTCTTTTTTGGGGGGGGGACAAGGTTACAGACATGGTTGCTAAAGGCATGTGGGTTGATATAGTATATTTTGATTTTTCTCCAAGGGTTTTGACTTTATATCAAATGACATCTGGATTAATAAACTTGCTATATCTGGAATTAACAGCGCACTCTAGCTCACTGACAGTTCTCAAAATGGAGCTATTAATAGGGAAATATCAGTGCATGGGGCCATTTCTAGCCAGATTGCGCAAGGACTGGTTCTTGGTCCAATGCTATTTAAATACTGATATAAAATCTTTACTGGTAAAGTTTACAGGTGACACAAAGATTAGTGGTGTACTAAATAATGATCAGGGCGGATTACCATTACAGAGTGATCTGTGTCACCTGGTTACATGATCACAATCCAACAAAGGGCATTTTAATATAGCCACATGCAAGGTAACACATCTGGAAACAAAGACTGCAGATATATCTACTCAATGGGGGTATGTCTACACTACCCCGCTAGTTCGAACTAGCGGGGTAATGTATGCATACCGCACTTGCTAATGAAGCCCGGGAAATTCAAATCCCGGGCTTCATTAGCAAGTGCGGTATGCATACATTACCCTCCTAGTTCGAACTAGGAGGGTAGTGTAGACATACCCTGGGAGATTATGCTTTGAAAATCAGTGGCTCGGAGAAAGACTCAGGGGGCATTGTAGATAAGCATCTCAACAGGAGCTTTCAATGCAATGCAGTAGCATAAAGGGCTGATACAATCCAGGGATGTATAACCAGGGAACTATTTGTGATTTTGTAGCATTGGTAGGATTGCTACAAGAATGCAGTGTCTAGTTCCGGTGTCTGTGCATCAAGAATGAAAGTGGAACTGCTAGACAACATTCAAAGGAGACCACCAAAATGATCCAGGGCTGGAAAACATGGCATATGATGGAAGGTGTAAGAAGTTTAATTTATTCAGTTTATCAAACATTACATTTACCTGGCTTTGCTTGGGTGCTTCAGGGCAGGGGGCTGGGAGTGTGGGAGCCAGGGCTGGGGCCTGAGGCTGTGGGGAGCTTGGGTGTGGGGAGTGCAGGAGTCAGGGTTGGGTGAGGAGGGGCTCAGGATGGGAGGTTGTTGTGTGTAGGGGTTGCTATAGTCAGGGTTGGGGGAGCGAAGGGGCTCAGAGCTGGGGGTTATGTGGGGACATGCTGGACTCAGGGTTCGGGGTGAGGAGCAGCTCTGGGCAGGGGAATGGGGGTGTGGGGGGAGTGCTGGACTCAGGGTTCAGGGATGAGGAGGGGCTTAGGGCTGGGTATGTGTCAGGGGGTACAGGACTCAGGGTTAGAGGACAAGGAGGGACTACGGGGAGGAGGCTGCAGTTGTGTAAGGTGCAGGAGCCAGCAGGGGCCATGCTGGCTGGGTGGTGATTCCTTGGGGCTGGCCATGATGGGGACAGCACAGTCTGGGCAGCAGCTCCTCAGGGCTGGCCATGGTGGGGGCCATGCTGCCCGGCCAGCGGGTGAGAAGCTTACTTCCACCCTGCCTTCTGCTGGCCCAGTTGGGTTATAACTGTCCTGGTCCCCATCTCTGACCCTTTGCTGTGCCCCTGTGGTTATTATACAGTATAAATGGCAAACAATCATATTCCAGATACATCCCATTATCCTGGCACAACCAAACCCTTACTTTGCTTTAAGTTAGGATAAAAGGAAGCTGCTTACTCTTCCTAACTCTTACTGTTAGACAAACTCTCTCAAATATATAGTAGATAAGGTGGAAGTGATCGCTGTGGAAAAGATAGCTGTTAGTGAGGGCAGGTTTCATCCTTGCTGATATAGGCATAATAAAATCCCAGAGTCTGGAAGCTGAAGCTAGTTATGTCCAACCTTTGAATAAACTGTAATTTTCTAGCTGTGAGAGTAATTAAACTTTGGAACAGTTTAGCAGCAGACACAGTAGGCTCACAATCATTTGGCACCTTTAAAATGAGATTAGATTTTTTTTTCTAGAAGACATGCTTTAATCTAGCACTTCTGGGAGAAATTCTGGAGCTTCTGTGTGTGGAGAAAGTGGAAGTAGTAGGAGTCATGCTGGATGGTCGTGATGGTCCCTTTTGGTCTTCTAATCCAGGAATCTGAGTCCTCCTGTCCTTCATGTACCTGGGGGAGAACAGGGTTGCTGCCTTTGTCCTCGATGCTCTCAAAATACAGGCAGTGCTGCATTAAGAAAATGACTAAAATCAAATCCCATGCTTCAGGGCTTCAACTAGTTACCTGCAGGGATCAGCAAGGATCCACTCTTCGCCATCCCCAAATGCACAATTGCCCAGATATATTCTGGAGTGGTGAAAGGGGTTAGTTTGTTTTATTTTTATTTTTAGCCTTCCTTGGGAGCAACAGAGATTTAGTCCTAGCTGTAGATGGGACACCACATGGGAAGACCAGTTTGTAGGAGGAGGGAGTTGGGGCCAGAAGATGGAACAGAGAAGTAGGAACAAGTCTAGGGAAATAGCAATAGTGTCTGGGAGTAAGTTGACTGGAGTTGTTAGACAGTGTTTCAGGACTGAAACCTAGAGTATTGAGGAGGCCTAGCTTTCCCTTCCAGCTGCTGGAAATGTGGTACAGGACCTAGCTTTGGCTTGGAAGACAGTCTGGCACAAATGAGGACAGATGATTCAGTGGGATTTTGATACCCCATAAGGGGAAAAGCGATGGAACAACCCTGAGTTGAGGGGGAGGATATGGGATGTGTGAACGAGAGTCAAGAAATAGTGTCAGATTGGGTGGAGCTAATCCTCAGAGCAGGCCATGACACCTTGCTACCCCAAGACAAATAATGAATAAAATAATAACAGTAAGGGAATGGTACAGTGCTGTAAATGATCTCAGAATGGCAGGACTAGGTCCCTAGCCACACAGTCCCCTGTTCTTTAGAGCAGCATGTCTGCTTTCCCTAATCTTTGCTGAACTGATTGTTCATAACAAGAAGGTTCAATTGCAGGGTGCAGATCCTCAGCTGGTGCAATTAGCCATAGCTCCTTTAATCAGCTGAGGGTCCGCTGTGGGGCAGGGCAGTAGGGAAAGACAAAAATAAGCCTAGAAGCAATGCTAGTTTGGCAGACAGAGGATAGGCTGGCAGGGATGATATTTGAGAGGAGTGTGAAAGCACAAGAAGGAAGCTAACACAATGCTGGAACGACTGCATTCGTGTCAGTTTCCAGAGCACCGATTGCAGAGAGAAAGAAAGAGGGAAAGGTGCTGCAGGGGCGAACATGTGAAAATGGCTATGAAGCATGTCCTATTCATTGATGTGGAGTGATATTTTATAATTAAAATGGACACATTCAAGTTCCATAAAGAGGCATGAATTCAAACAGCAGCACAATTTGTTGCTTTATATTTTTGTTTCCTTATCAGTACACATGGTTCCACCTGGCCCCAGAAATCTATTTCATAGGCCTATGCTTGAGCTGACACACAATTAATATAGAGAGAGACTGTGTTCTGCAGCTGACCTGCATAGTCTTCTTTCAAAGGACTCATAGGTCAGGATGATCTTCTGAATTGTTAGTTTATAGAACATCACTGATTGGGGATCTGAAAAGCTTTTAAAATTAATTTACAGTTTAGGAATGACTCATATCACTGTCATTTAAGATGGGGAAAAATACCTAATGACTTCCTTTGGGATACGACCATGTTCCAATGGAGGAACTGTAAAATGTATTCATGTTGATAGCACATATATGTTTTCTGATCTCCTTACTTTGGGGTAAGCCTAAAATCCCACTGGGAGACCTTGAATATTCTTCCATGACATAGCATCCATGGGAGAGTCATTCCTGGAAAAGAAAACATCCAATTTGCTCCCCCCAAAAAGATGCTGGCAGATGTAGCCTTGTATATAACAATATTGTTCCAAACAAGCATTTCTGTTAGAGTATGGTATGGCAAACAGCCATAAATGTTAAACCAATTACTTGTATACATGTACTAATATAACAGTGCTCAGCCAATTTTGGTGTATGTATTGGCACATTACTGTACCAGAAACACTGGTGTAACCTGCTCCAGTGTAACAATTGCTGTTCTTAGACTCATATACTTTAAAGATAAAAGGGGAGCATGATGATCATACAGCCTGATCTGCACACGGCAGGCCACAGAACCTCACTCTCCCCATTCTGTAATAGACCCCTAACCACTGCCTGAGTGACTGAAGTGCTCAAATCATGTTTTAAAGAGAATCCACCATTTTCAATACAGTAGTTTGGCTGTGTCTACACTGGTGCGTTCTTGTGCAAAAATGGCCACTCTTGCGCAAAAACATGGCGCCTGTCTACACTGGCCATGTGTTCTTGAACAAGTAAACTGACGTTGTACTGTAGAAAATCAGGGCTTCTTGTGCGAGAACTCTGACGCTCCCTCTCAGGAAGAAGCCTTCTTGTGCAAGAGCTCTTCCAGAAGAGGCCAGTGTAGACAGGCAATGTGAATTTCTTGCGCAAGAAGCCCCTATGGTTAAAATGGCCATCAGAGCTTTCTTGTGCAAGAGAGTGTTTACACTGCCATGGATGCTCTTGTGCAAAAGCACATGGTAGTGTAAACACACTCTTGTGGAAGACTTTTTGCACAAGAACTCTTCCACAAAAGAGTTCTTGTGCAAGAAGCTGCCAGTGTAGATGTAGCCTTTAAGTTATCAGATGACCTGTGCCCCATGCTGCAAAGGAAAGCGAACTCCCCTGCCCCCCAGGATCTCTGGCAATTTGACTCAGGGTAGAAATCCTTCTAGACCCCATTTATGGCAATCAGCTAGACCCTGAGCATGTGGGCAAGATGTCAGAGCTCAATGTCCCAGCTCCACAACCTCTGCATCAAGGGAGACTAGGTATTGCAAACTGCCCACCAGCTCTCAAATTGGGTACTCTCCACCATATGAGTTATCTGTGATGCTGCCCCATAGTCACACTGTGGAGAAGAATGCAGGTCAAGCTGCTGCATAGTTGCGACAACCCTGGACAAATCAGGGGAGTAACCTGATGAGCCAAGTCCAGGATCAGTGATCAAGTGTAACAATGGACTCCTGAATTGACTTTGTGAGCTTCTCTATCCCACAGATCCTTCCACTCCTCCCTAGTGGTGGCAAAGGCCAGTAGCCTTCTTGTCCAGGAAAGCATGACTATGGTTTGCAGGAGTGGGATTCCTCCCAGAATATAATCAGACCTTCCAGTGGGTGCTAGTGCTGTTTTTGGCTGAAAACGGGGCATCAACCACCCAGGATTGTAATAGCTTGTATTCAGCTGTCACAGCTCTCCAGGCAGATGTAATAGTGCAGGCATCTTGTCAAAGCTGTGGCAGAGCTGTGTGCATAGGCACACACAAACTGGAGGTTGGGGTATAATTCAAGCAGACATTAATAATACACGTAGCTGAATTCAATAAGCTGAGTGTGGCAGCTGCCCCCGCACCAGGCTGCAAAGCAGTATTCAGCTGAAACCCATGCAAAGACCAATAAAAGTGTCCAAAAGATTTAAGGGTCTGCTGCTTGGAAGGTTCCCAACACTTTTCATATCAAGGCAGTATAGGAAGAGATTTTCATTTTCAGTAGCTCTTTGGTCTCTCAATAGTTTCCTGGGTTTGGGAACAGCTACAGTGCTTGCTCTGCGTCCAGCTTTTGAGATGCTGCAATCCTGAGTACAACAATTCAGAAATCAAAGCAGTCAGAGGTGCTTTGCTGACTTGCTTGACTGAGCCAGAATGAGAGAAATGGATCGTGGCTGTTATCTAAATCTGGGCCCTTGTTATGGCATATAATCAAGTCAAGCTCCTGATCATTATAAGGAGCCATCAGGTTCATGTCTGCACTTGGAGCCTGCCATCTCTCAGAAGCCATGATTGAAAACTTTACCTTGATTAGGAGCCTTGCCTTGGGCCACTAGCAAGGATGCAGTGGAGTTTGCTGTGACTGGGTATGCCCTCTTGCCCAGACGAGAATCTCCATGATCTAGTAATAGCTTGGCAGCCCCTGTCGCTGGATTGTGTGAAGTGCAATTTGATAATGATTTCCTTCAGTTGCTCTTGCTTGGTTTGATACAGAAGGTGGAAAAGTTCTCTACTTCTGACAAAAACCATTTGTTCTTAGTGGATTAAATTCCTGCTATGGTCTGGTTGTACTGGATCATTGTCCAGAAAATAATTGTTGATGGCATTGTTGAGGTGTAGTTTTCTTTGCAATAGCCAGAACTTTATTACAAGAAACTTTGGAAGACAGAACTAGTATTGTTTCTAATATCTGATTTCAAGTCTTTACCCTCAAGAGGCTCCAGTTCAAACTGGACCTGATCCCACCATTCTGCAGAGTTTTCTGGAGGCCATATATAGTTGAAATTTGGATTCTCATTGGGATCAGGCATAGCTGATGCTCGGATCTAGGAAACATAGAAAGTATTTTATGTCTATGACCATCGAAAGGTGGTTGCCCAGTTGTAGAAAAGGTGACGTCTGTAGAAGAAACCAGAGTCTGCCTTTTGCCATGAAGGGCGTGGCTGCTTAGGATCCTATAGAAGCTCTAGGTTGACTTGTCAATGCCCAACCAATCCTTTAGTCTTATTCCACCCACATTACCAGGGTATTCCCAAGAGGAATAGTGTGAATTAAAATTGCCACAGAAGACTAAGGGTCCTGAGAAGATGGGAAGACAGGAGTCAGTTGGCTGGAAAATAGAGATTTGTTAAGAGTTAGATCCTTCACTTTCACAGTCTGCCATTCAGTAATCATATGGACCTGACAGTGATGCTAGAGATGCTGGAATTATTTCCTCGACATTGGATTGCATCCTATATTGCATATGATGGAGATGAGGCACAACAGGAACTGATAGCTGAGCATCTGTAGTAGACTTATAGAATCATAGAGCTGGAAGAGACCTCAGGTCATCAAGTCCAGTCCCCTGCCCAAGGCAGGACCAATCCCAACTAAATCAGCTCAGCCAGGGTTTTGTCAAGCCGAGACTTAAACACCTCTAGGGATGGAGATTCCACCACCTCCCTAGGTAAACCATTCCAGTGCTTTACCACCCTCCTAGTGAAATAGTTTTTCCTAATGTCCAACCTAGACTTCTCCCACTGTAACTTGAGCCCATTGCTCCTTGTTCTGCCATCCATCACTACTGTGAACAGCCTTTCTCCAGCCTCTTTAGAACCTCCCTTCATGAAGTTGAAGGCTGCTATCAAATCCCCCCTCACTCTTCTCTTCTGCAGACTAAACAAACCCAAACCCCTCAGTCTCTCCTCATAGGTCATGCGCTCCAGCCCCCTAATCATTTTAGTCGCCCTCCACTGGACCCTCTCCAATGCGTCCACATCCTTTTTATAGTGGGGGGCCCAGAACTGGACACAATATTCCAGATGTGGCCTCACCAGAGCAGAATAAGAGGGAATAATCACTTCTCTGGATCTGCTGGCAATGTTCCTCCTAATGCACCCTAATATGTCATTAGCCTTCTTGGCTACAAGGACACACTGTTGACTCATATCCAGCTTCTCATCCACTGTAATCCCCAGGTCCTTTTCTGCTGAACTGCTACTTAGTCATTCAGTCCCCAGCCTGTAACAAAGAGTGTGTTTCTTAAAGCAGGTTGACATGTGTTTCATGTTCTATGGCTAGCTGGAAGAAGACATCCCTCTTGGCCACCGAGGGCAGGTCTACACTAGAGGTGCTACATTGGCACAGCTGCGCTCCTGCAGCTGCACCATTGTAGCACATCTAGTGATGGTGCTCTAGGCCAGTGAGACAATGATTTCCTGTCAGAATAAGAACTCTACCTCTGCAAGAGGTGGAAGCTGTCAGTGGGAGAGTGTCTCCCACACATCATACTGCTAGTATGGACAGTGCTTAGACAGCTGTAACTTGCTCACTCTGCTGGGCAGAGCTGTCCCTAGGGTCTGGTGAATCAGGATGACTGCACCAAGCTTCGTGCTTTGAGGGGCCCCATGGGCTGGTACAAGTGTCCCAGAAATTTGTCACTGCTATCCTGGGTCTCATACCAACCTAGGTACATCCTGAAGGGGAGGTGGAGAGAAGAGTATCTTTTTCACACCCAAGAGTAGTGTAAGTTAAATCAACTTAAGCAGTAGTGTAGACCTGCCCTGAGATTCCCTCAATATTGAGATGCAACACCTTGAGAGCAGACTCCAGTGATAAGGTTTGTAATGCTCATACAGGTTGAAACTCTAAAATCTGGTATTCTTTGGTCCAGCAACAGTGCAGCCCAAGCCAGTGGCAGTGGGGCAAAAGGCTGGGGGCATAGCCCCAGCCAGCAGTGGGGAGTGCAGCCCCGCCAGGACTGGAGGCAGCAGGGCTGGGGGCAGGGAGTGCAGCCCCAAGCACGACTTGGAGTGAAGCTCAGTGGCTGGGACTAGCACCTGGAAGCAGGGCTGATGGCTGGAAGGAGAGCCTTGACCTCCCCTGGTCAAGAAAACTTCCTGGTTCAGGACCACTCGGGTCCTGAAGGCTCTGGCCCGGGGAAGTCCAACCTGTAGAAGCTCAATGCAGGATGATGATGATGATGGTATTTGTCCTTCTCTTTTTACATTTTACTTTTGTTGCATGTGGGGGATGTCAGTAGAATTCCAATGGATGTATTAGAACACTGAGAAACCATGAAGCACCTGCTTTTAAAAAACTTAGATCCTACACAGCAATGCAGACGCCTGTGTAATAACTGACTCTGAAACTTAAAGGTGTACCTAATTGCTTTAACCTATACTGCTGTTTGGAACACAAACTAATGATTATTTTTAAAAAAGGCAAGCAACAAAGGAAGAAAACCTGCAATGTATGTGTTTCTTGATTCTACTTACTTCAATTTAAAAAAAAAAAAAAAGCTTCAGGCACAGAAGGGTTTAACATAGGGGTGGGCAATAATTTTGCTGGGGGCACTAGAAGATTTTGGTAAGTGGCAAAGGGCCACACTTTTCTATGGAGAGGGGCTTGGGACAGAATTTGGGTGCAGAAGGGAGTTTGGGGTAGGAGACTATGGTGTATGAGGGGGTATGCGGTCTGAAAGGGAGTTTGGGTGAAGGAGGAGGTTATGACTTGCGAACATGGGATTGAGGTGCAGGATCCGGGTTATGACTTGTGAACAAGGGATTGGGTGCAGAAGATGATTCTGGCATAGGGGAGAGGAGTAGGAGAGGGTGCAGGGTATTTAAAGTAGTACTAGTGTTTGAACATATAGCTTTTAAAACGATGTATGCATGTTCCAAATCCATACCATGCTAGCAAGATGCTTCCTGAGGTAGTGATCAGTCAAAGATGGTAACCCAAAGTATAGTTTGTATTTACAATCCTGAGGAAAATATTTATACATAGTTTATAACTATTTCATGAAAAAAAGTATTACCCTCCTTGCCCAAGAAAAAGGCTTGAGAAGAAACTACATTACTGGGGAAGAGTTGTTAGTTATTTTACACTACGTGAAACAAGATGCCCTGTCTGCTTATTCTGGAAATGAAGGTAGAATTGGGGGTACATAATATTCATTGATGCCTATACGACATACTCTTTTTTAGAAAAAAATGCAGTGAGCGTGACCATAGTAAGCATAAGGACACAGAAGTTTATACAAGGTGTTCTGACTTACATAATGCTTTAGTACTGGGGTCAGTACCCTTTGGAACACTGCCCATTAGGACTTTGAATTGTTAACTGAATGAGTCTTATCAGTTAGTTAACTGGTTGGAGTGGCTTCCTGCCCATCATGAGCAGGGGGCTGTTCCAGTCCCACAGGCCTGCCACAGGTGAGGTACGGCCCTTGCCCATTATAGGAGGGGGTAAGCGCCAGCCCTGCTGTGGTGGGGTGTGCTCCAGCCTAGCCTGGCTGAAGCAGCCTTCCTTCCGACCCCCCCGCACACCCCTTTAATTGGTTAACTGATTAAACATAAACTAATTAAATGGGATTTTACATCACTACTGCCGATCAGGGTAATCTGCTGGTGGGCCACAAGGCAGTTTGTTTACATCAACTGTCTGCTTGCACAGTTCTCCACACTCTCAGTGGCTGTAGCTCCCAGCCAGTGGAAGCTGCAGAAAATGGTGCAAGCCACAGGAACATGTGGGCTACCGCTTCCCACAGCTCCCATTGGCTGGGAACGGTGAACCGTGGCCACAGGAAGCTGCGGGAGGTGAAGGATAGCAGCTGTGCCTGTGGAAGGTCAATGTAAACAAACTGTCTCCTAACCCACCACCAGATTACCCAGATGGGCCACATGCCAAAAGTTGCCAGCTCCTGCTTTAGTATTTATAATCTAAGAAATAAACATTTTCCAGCTTTCTAAACTTAGAGACAATTATTTGAATCTATCACATTTTGCAGCCACTGTGTGTCTGTTTTCATGTGCAGTTATTTGCGATTGAAAATTAGGTAGCTGAGTATGCAAATACCAAAACTGAGTTTTCAGCTCTGGGGTTTCATACCATCAAATATGGAAGGTTTCTGAAATAAAAAACAAATAGCCAAATTAAACAGGGGGAAAATAAAGTCAATAAGAGGGATTTAGACAGCACTTCAGATAAATAATTCAAATATAATGCTGCCAATAAGTATAGCAGTACTAAAGTGTTCTTAAATCTATGGCTAAGCAATCATGGCAAAAGTCAGGAAAAATTCTTTAAACTAAAATTCTACATGCTACATGAATAAAAGATTTCTGAAAACAAAGTATGCTGGACATGAATATGTTAGGCATGAGGATATTGGCTCACATAAGATGGAATGAAGAATGTGAACACTGGAAGCTTATTACCAATTTGGTCAATATGTCTTGTCCCCTTGAATTAAATTTCTTGACTGCTAATGTGCTATTAAAGGATTGGGAGGCTTACATTAACTATGTTTGTCTTGTTTAAATACTGCATACAAAGAATGAATTTTAAAGCAAGGAAAGCAGTGAATTGATCTATGTTTATTTTAATAGAAGGCTATATCCATGCTTAAAATCTATATGTATCCCAGAAGACCTTTGATTTATTTTAAGATTAAGAAACTTGACTTGGCAAGTATTTCTGGTCTTTATCCAACTTACTCTGTCCTGTACTATGTATTAGCAGGGAATCAAGCCCCAGCTACATCAAAGCCATGCTGACAGAGACATTATTTCTATCCCTTATGGAAGTCACATGATAACCACTTCACAAGCGGGCGGGGCTCAAACCCACTGCCCCGTCCCATTTTCAGGGCGCTTTTTATCCCGCCTCTCCCTTTACTCACCCGCCCTATATTCACTTCTCCCATTCAGGGCTCCAGGCTCCTGGTATGATGCAGAGCTGTTGGGGCTTCAGCCACATGCAGGGAGGCACCTGGGCTCAGGACTTGGGCCCACAGGTTGCATTAGAGTATTAGGTTTGAGCCTTGCAGGAGTGCCAGGGCTGGGAGTTTCAGTCCTGTGGAATATGTCTGGACTTGGGGCTCTGGGATTGAGCCAGAGGGACTTCAGGTTCCCTGAAACCAATTTACTGAACCTCCACTCACCCAAGGCATAAAACTAGGAGTTCTTATTTTTCCCCAGTATGGAGGTGAATACAGGTCTCTCCATTTTCAAAAGCTTACATGAGATTTCAATCCCATTAACTTAATGGGGAGTCACACTACTAAATCCCCAGGCAGAGTTTGAAATTATATGTTAGTCTGTTTGTAGAAACCCTATCTGCCTCTCCATATATTGTGATATGGGTTAAACTTCTCGTCCAGAACTCTCTGGTCTGGCAACATACATAGCCTGACATGATTTTAGTTAACCGGATATCCATTTATCACAGGTGTGGCCTAGTTTCCCATGGTCTAATAAGGCTTGTTTTCAGCCACCAGTCCAGGATCTCAGTGTTCTGTGCTGTTATTTAGCTCTAATTTACCCCTACCTGTCCTCTAACAGCCCAGTAAGCAGTGGAAGTGTTGGGAATGCTGCTAGACAATATTGACCTCCCATAATTCGGAAAATTCTCTGGTTTGGCACTGGTCAGGTCCCAAGGATGCTGGACTAGAGAAGTTCAACCAGTACTGGAAGGATGTTCTTCATTTAAATGAATGAACTACTCTTTGATTGCCAAATGCCAGAACACATGGTAGTAATGGTGGCAAAAACAGGACAGAAAGAAGCATAATATGGATGAATTCTTTCAGAACTAACATGTTTGTTCTTCATAACATGAATGTGAGTCACTGACTTATTTCTAGAAAGAACATAGGGTATCCTTTTCCAAAACCCATTTTATTTAAATTAGTTATGTATGTGCGCATATATGGATGCTCACATAGGCTTCATCTACATTGCAAGGTTTCTGCACAAGAAGCCTTTTGTGGAAGAGAACTTCCACAAAAATTTCTTGTGCAAAAGCACATCCAGACCTCAAAGTGCATCGCAAAAGCAATGTGCTTTTGCACAAGTCCACACTGCAAGGACACTTTTGCACAAGAAAGCTCTAATTGCCATTCACAGAATGGTCATCAGAGCACCTGTTCTTTTGCCGATAGGGGTTTCTTGCACAAAAACCCCTCTGGAGCATCCACGCCTGCCTTTTTGCACAAGAGATGTGGGGAGAGGAATAACTCTACCTGCAAAAGCCCTCTGTTCTGTTGATTTACTTGCACAAAATGCGCTTGAGGTGTGGACGCTCCATTGGCTTTTTGCCCAAAACCAGCTGGTTTTGCGCAAAAACCTTGTAGTATAGATGTAGCCACAGAGATCTACCAGTCTGGCCTCAGCACTCAGGAGCTGACACTTGGGACAGACAGTACACAAAGTAAATCTAATATTCTCCAGAAACATTCAGACAAAGCAAGCTGTACGAGTATAAAAGTTTGTGAGAACATAAATGAAAAGGATTTTTATATAAATCATGGTCTCATCAAATGGCACATTAGAATTCATGAAATATTTGTGACATTTTCCCAGCTTGTCTCCCATCCCTCCAGTATTCATGCAGCCCTCGTGATTGGGGACTGCCTATCAGAGCAGACAGCAAAGGGTACGTAAAGATAATTGATTGACTGTCTCAGCTGCAAAGAACAAGGCTTAGCAGGGAAGAAATGAGGATAATTAAAACTCTCTTGCTCTCCCTCCCTCCCTAACCCCCCGCACCGCGCAATAAAAGTTGGAGATTCCCCAAAGATGCTAGCTAGCTGGCAGAACAATACATTGAACAGCTGTCTACCCCTTACTATGTATACAGCTGTAGGAATGCCACTGCAGTGTCACCATCTGCAAAGCACCACATGCTAGTAGCTCTGCTTTTGGTAAGTGAAGATGTGGATTATTAACCAGAAAGTCTACACTCGTGGCAATATTAAAAAGCTAACTTGCTTCCCTGCTCTATTTTCACTGCCACTTTCTCTTCAGTTTTGTTCTGTCATGCATAATACAGCTTAGTGCATGCTCCCATATCAACCTCCTAACTTTTTTTTATTGAACTAAAGAAAGACACAAGCAATGAAGTTTGGCTCTGGTTCTAAGTGGGTATTTCCTCAAGTTTGTGAGGTGGGGGAGTTCAAATCCAAAATTTCAATTTAGGCCAATCTCTAATTTTGTATGTATCTTTAAACACCATCTCCCCAGATTACATAAGTATGTCTGTGTCATTTAATCTAGTCATCAGCATAAGAAACTTGGAATCAGGACTCCATACACGTCTTTCTTGCTCTGTCACTAGCAGGCTGTATGACCTTTATTATGATAAGCAAAGCTGGTAGCACTAGTAGCTTAGATGCCCAATGCTTGCCATTATAAGACACCTTTCAGCTGTATATAACTTTGCTGAACTTAAACTGCTCAGGAGAAGCTTTCCATGCAGGGTAACTGCCTTCAGAGTTTTACTTGACAGTTTCTGCTAAAACCATGCAGCTATTTCTGAGAATAAGATTAGGGGGTTTGTGTCAATGCTGAAAAACTTGTGGAAACTATTTAATTAACAGGCTCTAGAGCAAGGACTTGAAATTTGGTAGAGGGTTTGCCAGGATGCCCTTATTCCAGGTAAAATCTTTCAAGACAAAGTTGATCTTTTTCTCTGGCCTGGATCTACAGCTCTTATTGTCTTTAGAGTTGTTTGTTTTCAGATTTCTTCGTGTGTATCTTCTTAAGAAGGGGAGGCAATTTCAAAAGTAAGCTGAAGACAAAAGATTGTTTGCTTTCCATTCCTTAAACAGACTTTCATACAGGCAGGAATCCTTTGTTTTATACTTCCCCTTTCCCTGGGGAAAATACCAGATTCAAGATGGATTACAGCACCACATATATGGTCACATATCTTTGTAGGACAAACCACAGTTTGGGCTTACAGGAAAAACAAACCAATCTACAGATCACTACACTCCATATTTCTAACTTCACATACAAGAATGATATAGGCACAGAAATAGAACGTACACATTCAGATTGTAACTTTTAAAATGATAGATCACATGATACATTTTGCCTTAAGCATTGTTGAGTTAAG
Source organism: Pelodiscus sinensis (assembly GCF_049634645.1). Classification (NCBI taxonomy): domain Eukaryota; kingdom Metazoa; phylum Chordata; order Testudines; family Trionychidae; genus Pelodiscus; species Pelodiscus sinensis. The sequence goes on from NC_134711.1 coordinate 214,555,969, forward strand.
CCTTTTCATCTTCATACTCTGAGGCTATGTCTACACTACAGGCTTCTTGTGTAGGAAGTTTTGCGAAAGAGGCCTTCCGCAAAAACTTCTTGCACAAGAGAGCATCCACACTACAAAAGCACATCAAAAAAGTGATGCGCTTTTGCTCAAGAGAGCATCCAGACTGCATGGATGCTTCTCTCAAAAGAAAGCACTGATAGCTATTCACAGAATGGCCACCAGGGCACCTGTGCTTTTTTCTATAGGGGTTTTTTGCACAAAAAGAGTTCTTGCGCAAAAAGGGGTTATTCCTCATAGAAGGAGGAATAACTCTTGAGCAAAACCCTCTCCATTCTGTTGATTTACTTGTGCAAAAATGTGCTTGAGGTGTGGACGCTCCGCAAGTTTTGTGCAAAACCAACTGGTTTTGTGCAAAAACTCTGCAGTCTAGACATAGCCTGACTTTCATAAAGCCTTGGGGGTGGGTGATACTCTCATGGCCTTGGGTCCCCTGCAATTGCAAGTGTGACAAGTGGCTAACATCATTGCTGACAGGTACAGAACGGCCAGGGACTACTGAAGTGGCAGCATTTCCAAGTTGAGATATTTGTTTTCAGACAAAATATTTCAGAATTTTAAATTTCTGCCAAAAGTTGAAGTTTTACATGGGGAAAAAAACCAAACCCATTTTTATCAGTTCTAAGTGCTAGAGTCTCAAGAATGGGCTTATGGTTCCTATACCTTAATGCTTCTTTTTTTGATGCTCTCTTTGTCCCTTCCTCTGCCTGGTGCTTCTTCTAGGTACTAGGGACATCAAATGTCATCAGTACCTGCCTTCTATTGACTCTGTCACTTCATCATGCAGAAGGTTTCCTTTCCTCTCTTTAGACACATCCCTGTCACCCCACCTGTACAATGGCTATGTGCATACCTGACTGCCCTATTGAGTGCTGCAGAGTTGAGGGAAGCTGATGGCTACACAACTACAGAAGCCCCACTGATAAAATGTTGTTATTCTACCTACAACCGCACACAGGTGTGTGAACGACATGTCCCTGATATATTCCAATAGAAACAGCTTCTGGATATATAATAAGCATGGATGGGTGGAAGGGAACAAATACCACATATAATGGAGGATTATAAAAGAAAGGGAAAAAACATTAAAGGATACAGTGATTGTTTTTGAACTATGTATTCTTATTTATGAAAAGCCAGGCAAGAATCGCTCTTTGATGCTGAATACATCCATTGAAGTGCCCAAAATCCAGACCTAATGTGAGCAGAGTTTTAAAAATACATTTATAGAGTATAGGAAAATGCATGTGGCATTTATATGGCTTGACAATTTAACTAAATAGACCATGCCTGTGGCTGTACATTTGTCATGGAAATAGGGGTTGTATAACAGCATAGATGAAACAAAAGTTCAGCCTCTGAAAACTGTGTGGGAGTGCCGCTAAAATGTTTGCTTTTAACATTCATCTGGCTACTATTCTTTTTAGAGAATACATGGGAAGGATGGATGCCAGAAGCAAAATGTAAATTAAAGACAAAATATTATTAAAACAAATATTGAGGGTCCGATGGAAGCCAAGGAGTGAACAAAGAAAAATTGTCTGGGAATGGAACAGCTCAGGAGCCTGGTGAGAAACAGGACACACGGCCTTTCCACACTAGGTTGTTAATACAAATCCAGTCCAGGCTGGCATTGAATAAGGGTGGTTACTATGTGATGGCTAGTTGGAGATCCTATAAAATCAGCTGTCTATCTAGCCACAGGTCCATTTTTTTAAAATCACCATCATAACTAGAATGCATGTTAGTAATCTCAGCAAAGAATGGGCAAAGAAATAAATGTGCATAAATAAACTATCACCTGCTTCCTTGGAGTGATTCCTTTGACACAGGACTGGTATGTTGATGGCATGGTGCAGGGACTACGGTCTACACATGTTTTTAAATGTCAGAGTTGTTGACTTGAGTCCCACGACTTGAACTCAAATCCCACTTAAGTCACCTAGGTGACTCAACTTGAGACTCGACTCGGGTTCCTTGTTTGTGACTTGAGACTCAACTTGAGACTTGCTAATTTTGTTAAATGGACTTAGTGAAAAAATTGTCCGAAAATGCTGATATTGATGGCTTGTACAAAAGTGACTTGACATTTTTTAAATTAAGGCCTGAGACTCGACTTGGGACTTGACTCAAAAGTGACTTTAGGGACTTGAGACTCAACTTGGACTTGACAATGATGACTTGAAAGACAACACTGTTAAAAGTGCCCGTTATTTTGAAATAACAGGCTTGCTATTCTGGCATCCCTGTAACCTTTGTTCCATGAGGGTTAGGGATTTATCAGAATAACACTTTCTTTTGAAATTTGGCACTATGTAGACAGCGCATATTGTGTAACTTAGCGCAAATTGTGTAGCTTAGTGTGAAGTAAGGGTGCTGTGTAGAGACACCCTTACACTGCAGCTTTTGCTGTTGAGTGGATTAGCAGAAAGCTTCCCTCTCAAGGGCTTTCAATACAGCACCTTCTCTGAGCACTAACATTTACTGAGATACTCCTTTCCTGCCTCTTCTTCATCATCCCATTTCATTCTCTCTGTTTGAGAAATACAAAACTAAAGGAAATTAAACATTAAAAAAAAATCAGACTTCTTGAATTTCAAAAATGTTGGGATCAGTTTGTCACAGCTGACAATTTTTTGTAATTCATCTGATCTGGCTCAGCCTTGGCATCAGTAACATTATCATGACTTCACAAGTGTTTTAAATTCATCTACTTATTTCTCATGCGTCGTCCCAGGGACAAATCCTTTTATAGTAGGGCACTGCAGAGGAAGAGATGCGGTAGTCACAATTTTCCCCGTGCTGCATAAGCACCAAGAAAGGACCACAATCAAATGGAGCCTAGAGTGTGGTTCTGTGTGTGGGGAGAAAAGAGCTTTCCTGATGCCCAGCCAACCACTAACAGCCAAGGTACACATTCTTCCTGTTCAGAGCAGCAGCAAGGTAAGCTCCAGAATGTGCTTCCCTTATCAGCCCTCTGAGAAATACTGGCAGGATTTCTATAGAGAATAAATCAATTAATATCTCTGTTCTCCTTCCTTGGCTGGCAGGGGCAGGAATCATCGGCACAAGCAGATTATCTGTCAAGCATATTTTAATGTGGAAGTCCTTTGTAATAAAGTAGGAAGGAAATAAACAAGACAGGATCTAAAAATCTATGTCTCACAACCTTGCTATCTCTGAAGGTTTAACTCTGAATGTGCTGGCTTCTGTTGGTTTATACTAAATCTCGTGCTTTTAAAACACCATTGTTTTGCACAGAGGTGGGCAATAATTTTTGATAGGGGGCTACTCCAAGAATTTGGAAAGTCGTCAAAGGCCACACTCTTCCATGATATTAATGCAGGAGATGTAGGGCCTGGAATGGAGGTTGGATGCAGAAGACATCTTGGGGTAAGGGATTGGGGTGCAGGAAAGAGTATGGGATCTAGGAAGGAGTTTAGGTGAAGAAGGACATTGTGAACTGGGGTGTTGGAAGGGATGCAGGGGTTTGGGTTGTGATCTGGGGCAGGGGACTGGGGTGCAGAGTTTGAGAGGGGTATGTGTGCAGTAGGAAGACAGAGGGTTTGGGTTGTGTGTGCTAGGGGACAGAAGTGGGGGGACAGAGAATTGGGGGAGGGAGGGGCTGAGGTGCTGGAGACAAGAATTGTCCTTTGGGAATTGGAGTGGGGGAGCAATTTGTACATGGAGAACATGCAGATGTGATGTCCCCATCATGGATTTTTCTGGATGGAGTAAGGAGACACAGAGCTACGACTGGGTAAGCAAGATGAGAGGAAACCAGGAGGGAGTACCCTCATCTACACTTTGGTTAAGGAATAGGGAGGGTGCCTGTTAAAAAAATCAGCTGAGAGAGGTCTGGGAAGAAAAAAAATCCCTATAAAAGAGGATTCCCATCACAACTATAGGGGAGCACTCCTTTTCCAGGATGAAACAGTGGGTGACATAGGGTGGTGAGTACATTATCTTACAGTGCTCCAAGAGACTTGCAATAGGCAGATCAATGTGCCATGGTTTCCATCAAATTTATTTTACATTTTGAAACACCTGCTGAGACATGCATGGTGTAGCTACTGGGAAAAGGCTTTTACATAGAGATTGGTGTATGGGGTTAATGCACCTTCTATTCTTTCTCTAATCTCATTGACTGAATAAAAAGTTAATGGGCAGCCAGCCTTTCTTCCCCTAAAATCCTAAATCTGCCTTTGACTTTTGATCTCTTAGCATACATCACAGACACAGATATAATCAAAAGTGATCAATCCTGTCTTGTGAGCAGAAGTTACCCAGTGCACCTAGGTAGAAAACTTTAAAGTCCAGCAAATAGCAAAGATTCAGTTACCACAGGCTTCCCCTCCCCCTCTGTTATACCAGGCAAGATACTTGATCTATCAAATTACAGAAATCTCAGACCCTTCACTTTCAGCGCACTGGGAGGATCTTATTAAGCTCAGTCAGCAATTATCTGTAATACAGGATAAAAATCTTTACTCTGAAAGTAAGATTTAAAAGGTCAGAATGTAATCACTTTAGCTGAAGGGTCTTTTTAATGTATGTTAGGTGGTCGGGGAAAGGTGTAAACCATAAAACCACAGACTCATACAGAAAATCTGGCAAAGTTATGAATACAGCAGTGATCAAAACCCTTAGCATTTGTTTTAGTTTGAGTTTACCACTATTCACCATCTTTATTGTGGCCTAGTGTGACCAAGCATAGGAGTGCAAAACAAAACAGGGAGAAATGAGAAATCATGCATGATCTCAAAATAAAAAAGGAGTCATATAAAAAATGGAAACTAGGACAACTAACAAAGGAGGAATATAGGCAAGCAACACGGGAATGCAGGGGCAAGATTAGAAAGGCAAAGGCACAAAATGAGATCAAACTAGCTACAGGCATAAAGGGAAACAAGAAGACCTTTTATAAATACATTAAAAGCAAGAGGAAGACCAAGGACAGGGTAGGCCCACTGCTTAGTGAGGAGGGAGAAGCAGTAACAGGGAACTTGGAAATGGCGGAGATGCTCAATGACTTCTTTGTTTCGGTCTTCACCGAGAAGTCTGGAGGTGTGCCTAACGTAGTGAATACAAGCAGAGAGAGGGTAAGTTTAGAAGATAGGATACACAAAGAACAAGTTAAAAATCACTTAGGAAAGTTAGATGTCAGCAAGTCACCAGGTCCTGATGAAATGCATCCCAGGATACTCAAGGAGCTGATAGAGGAGGTATCTGAGCCTTTAGCTATGATCTTTGAAAAATCATGGCAGACAGGGGAGATTCCAGAAGACTGGAAAAGGGCAAATATTGTGCCCATCTATAAAAAGGGGAATAAGAACAACCCAGGAAACTACAGACCGGTCAGTTTAACATCTGTCCCAGGGAAGATAATGGAGCAGGTAATTAAGGAAATCATATGCAAACACTTGGAAGGTAATAAAGTGATAGGGAATAGCCAGCATGGGTTTGTTAAGAACAAGTCATGCCAAACTAATCTGATAGCTTTCTTTGATAGGATAACAAGCCTTGTGGATAAGGGAGAAGCGGTGGATGTTATATTCCTAGACTTTAGTAAGGCATTTGATACGGTCTCGCATGATATTCTCATTGATAAACTAGGCAAATATAACTTAGAGAGGGCCACGATAAGGTGGGTGCATAATTGGCTGGATAACCGTAGTCAGAGAGTTGTTGTTAACGGTTCTAAATCCTGCTGGAAAGAGATAACAAGTGGAGTTCCTCAAGGGTCTGTTTTGGGACCCGTACTGTTCAATATCTTCATCAATGATGTAGATATTGGGATAGAGAGTACGCTTATTAAGTTTGCAGATGATACCAAACTGGGTGGGGTTGCAACTTCTTTGGAGGATAGGGACATAATTCAAAATGACCTTAGCAAGTTAGAGAAATGGTCAGAGGTAAACAGGATGAGGTTTAATAAAGAGAAATGCAAAGTGCTCCACTTAGGAAGGAACAATCAGTTCCATACATACAAGATGGGAAGCGACTGTCTAGGAAGGAGCATGGCGGAAAGGGATCTAGGGGTCATAGTGGACCACAAGTTGAATATGAGTCAACAGTGTGATGCTGTTGCAAAAAAAGCAAATATGATTCTAGGTTGTATCAACAGGTGTGTTGTAAGCAAAACTCGTGAAGTCATTCTGCCGCTCTACTCTGCACTAGTTAGGCCTCAGCTGGAGTACTGTGTCCAGTTCTGGGCACCACATTTCAAGAAAGATGTGGAGAAATTGGAAAGGGTACAGAGAAGAGCGACAAGAATGATTAAAGGTCTAGAGAACATGACCTATGAAGCCAGGCTTCATGAACTGGGCTTGTTTAGTTTGGAAAAAAGAAGATTAAGGGGGGACATGATAGCGGTTTTCAAATATCTAAAAGGGTGTCACAAGGAGGAAGGCAAAAATTTGTTCCTCTTGGTTTCTGAGGACAGGACAAGGAGTAATGGGCTTAAAGTGCAGCAGGGGAGGTTTAGATTGGACATTAGGAAAAAATTCCTAACTGTCAGGGTCATCAAATATTGGAATAAATTGCCAAGGGAGGTGGTGGAATCTCCCTCTCTGGAGATATTTAAGAACAGGTTGGATAGACATCTGTCAGGGATAGTGTAGACGGAGCTTGATCCTGCCTTGAGGGCGGGGGGCTGGACTCGATGACCTCTCAAGGTCCCTTCCAGTCCTATTATTCTATGATTCTATGATTCTATGCCATCAAGTCAGTGGGCAATTCAAACTGCATGTGAGAGTCAAGAACACTTCTAATTTAAAAAGATATACAGGTTATAGTTGCTGTGCCATGGTCAGGACAGGGGCTAGGAGCATTGGCATCTTACTCTCCAATGGAATTTCATGTCTGTGTGCAACATTGTCCCCTTATGATTTAATCTAACTGATCCACAGAGCAAAAAGTCCAATTCGGATGTATATGCCAATTCTTCTTCTATTTCTTTTTCTATATTTTAGCTCACTTGTGTTTGGTTTTCACTCCCAAATACATCTTAGAATCCAAGTCCTACGGTGGATTCCAGCTCTCACATGATTACTCCCTGAGGGATTGTCTGCACTACAGAGTAAATCAAGGCTGCCAGGGTTTGAATTAGTGGGTCTAGTGAAGACATGCTAATTCAAACTGAGATGGCACGCCCATCTCAAATTCAGTTGCAGTGGAGCCCTGAAGAAGCAGCAGCACCATGGATAGCTCCCAGTGGAGAGGTGCTGAGAGCCTGATAGACTTGAAGATAAATTCTTAAGATAAGGGCAAGAGAGTTGTCTCCGGTAGGGGAAGTCCTGGATGTACCACTCTTGATTGGGGTGGGGAGAATGAACTGAGAGAATGGACTGAACTAAGAGATACTCTACAGAGGGCACCAGGATGGTCGTCTGACAGAGGTGTATTCCAGAAGGGTTTGAGATTCATCAAGAGTGACTTGGCCTGAGGGCTGAGTTGCTGAAGGGGCTTTCGGCATCATACAGAGTGTGGGAACTCACGCTTGGACAGATGGAGGCACTTGTGTTAGGTGGGCACCAACCCCATTACACATAGGTATATAATCAATCACAAAAAAGCCAGCTAGTGTCTATGTAACCACCACTAGGTGGATTTGAATCTGGGATCTCTGGAGTTGAGTATAGGAGCCTTCTTCCTCTGAGCTAAAAGCCAGCTGGCTCCCAGCCCATACCGTAGAGATCTCTTGATCTTAACTGTTGCTGAGGTCTAGGTACCACTTGCATTGCTCAGTAACCACACTGGGGCTATGTCTATACTGGCAGCATCTTATGCAAGGGTTCTTGTGCAAGAGGTCTTGCGCAAGAAAACATCCACACTGCCATGTGCGAGCTGTGCTTTTGTGCAAGAACGCCCATGGCTGTGTGGATGCTCTCTTGCACAAGAAAGCTCTGATGGTCATTTTAGCCATAGTGCTTTCTTGCACAAGAAATCCCTGCTGAGTGTCCACACTGCCCTCTTGAGCAAGAACTCCTGTGCAAGAGGGCTTACACCTGTTAAAAAAGAGCATACCTCTTGTGCAAGAAGCCCTCTCTTACCACACTCTACTGTAAATCTTCTTGCACAAGAGCAGGCAGGCAGCGTGAACACTGCAGATTCTTGCACAGTAACGGCCATTGTTGCACAAGAACCCACCAGCGTAGACATAGCCTAGGTGTGTGGGTTACATACTTCCCCTAGGTGAGGAAGAGTGTCCCGGACGAGCCCCCTCTTGTAACTGCCACCGGATTTGAACCTGGAACCTCGGGAGCTGAGTATAGGAACCTCTACCCTCTGAGCTAAAATCCAGCTGGCTCCCAGACCGTGCTGTAGAGGTCTCTTGGTCTTAACTGTTGCTGTGGTCTAGGTACCACTTGCATTGCTCAGTAACTACACTGGAGCTATGTCTACACTGGCAGCTACTTGCTCAAGAACATCTTGCGCAAGGGTTCTTGTGCAAGAAGTCTTGCGTAAGAATACGTCCACACTGCCATGTGCACACTGTGCTTTTGCGCAAGAGCTCCCATGGCAGTGTGGACACTCTCTTGCATAAGAAAACTCCAATGGCCATTTTAGCCATAGGGCTTTCTTGCACAAGAAATCCCTGCTGAGCATCCACACTGCCCTCTTGTGCAAGAGCTCCTGCGCAAGAGGGCTTACACCTGATAAAAAAGAGCATAACTCTTGCGCAAGGAGCCTTCTCTTACCACGCCGTACTGTAAATTTCCTTGCGCAAGAGTGGGCGGGCAGTGTGGACGCTCTGCAGATTCTTGTGCAAGAACGGCCGTACTTGTGCAAGAAGCCACGAGTGTAGACATAGCCTAGGTGTGTGGATTACATCTAGACAGTCAATTGAACATATGGGGAGGAGAGAGTGCTGGACACCACATTGCACAGGGCCTTTCTCTCCAGAGACTGGCAGGCATGGATTCTGGAATAAACATACCAGGTCCTTCATAGTCGACACTCCTGCATGAAGGATTACTGTATCTTCTTGGCATATTTGTTTCATGCCAAGAAACAAATACAATTGGCACAGCCACAGAAAGACACCCATACAATACCTCCCACAAGATCAAGCACCGTCTTGTAGCAAAAATCAACTTTGCAGACAAAAGCAAAGTTGTCTGCATGAGGTAACCAACCACATTTTAAGGAAAGAAAAGGCAACACTATGACAAATATGGATCAAAATGTTTTTAAGGGGGCTGCAGCCTTAAAAAAATCATAGAATCATAGAAAGGGTTGGACCTCAAGAAGTCATAAAATTTAGCCCTGTGCACTGAGGCACCATCAGGTAAACTTGGACCATCTCTGACAAGTGTTTGTCCAACCTGTACTTGAAAAACAGCCAGTGACGGGGATGCATGACCTCCCTCAAAAGCCTAGTCCAAAGCTTACCTACACTTACCATGACATTTTTTTTTCCCCAGAAGAGGCTGTATCTCCCTTAACCGAGGCTTTATGGTCTGGCAACAACTGTGGTTTGTCAAGATGTTCCTGGACCACAGAGCCCAGTTATAAGGAGGTTGAGCCTCAGGGCAGGAACGGTGGGTGGGGTGGGGAAAGGCAAAAACTTTAACCAGGAGCCTCGTGATGGGGGGAGGAAGACATGGAGGGGTGGATGGCACAGCAGGGAGTTCTGGCTTCTGCAGCTGGGTAGTAGCAGAGGGTCAGCAGCGACAGCTGCTGGAGCTCTGGCCTGGGGATCCACGTCCAGGCAGGCAGCAGCGGAGTCAAGCTGGATCTCTAGCCCGGGGGCAGCATGAGCCATGTTGGGAAGGACCTTCTCTCTTTCGGCAAGTCCCCTTGTTCTGGGCCAGTCGTCACGTCCCGAGGGTATTGGTTGAGGGAGGTCCAACCTTTACCCAATCTAAATCTCTCTTGCTGTAGAGTAACTCCATGAATAAGGTAACTAACCACATTTTAAGGAAAGAAAAGGCAACACTATGACAAATATGGATCACAAAAAAATTTAAGGGGGCTACGGCCTTAAAAAAAATCAGTATCAATGGAGAACAATTGATCACCATTCTTTTTATAACAACACTACATATTTGAAGATTTTCTGATCCACTTCTAGGTCTTTTCTCAAGATTAAACATGCCCACTTTTCTTTTAACATGTCCTCATAGGTCAGGTTTTTTAAATCTTATTTTACTTTATGCTCTCCAAATTTTTCCACATCTTCCCTAAAGTGTGATGCCCAGAACTGGACACAATATAGCAATACCTTAACTGTCCTTCTCTACTGACTACTGATATCTATTAATACATACTAGAATGGTATTAGTTTATTTTTACAATCACATCACATTGCTGACTCATTTAATTTGTGATCCCCGTCACCTCCAGATCCTTTTCAGCAGTACTACCACCTAGTCAGTTATTCCCTACTAGAAGACTTAACTAATGTTGCCCAGTTTCTTCAGGGCAGGCGGATGGTGGTGTGGAGGAATCAGGGCAGGGCTTTCGGGATGGGGGGGGCTCATGGCAGGAAACTGGGGGCATGGGAGGGGTGTGAGAATGAGGGCTGGGGGTGAGGAGGGGCGCAGGGCAAGGGGTGAGAGGGCAAGAGTCAGGGCAGCAGGTGGGGTGGCCACTGGCTTATCCCTGGGGGTGGCCCACGGCAGCAGGGACTGCACACAGCACCCACTGGCTTATCCCCAGGCCGGCAGCAGCTCTCTCCTCCCCCCACTCTTTGTGGTCTCTCATGGGGCACTGAGGTGGCTCTCTACCTCCCCTTAGCCTTTCCTTTCCTCCTGGCTCCTCCCAGAGTGGAAAGTGGCAGGAGCTGTCTCATGGGCAGAGAGGCCCCCACTTATTGATCTGGCGGCTGGCAAGATGGCAGAGCCCCATCCCTGCTGGCTACTCCGTTGGTGGTACGGCTGCCCCCAGCGGCCACTCTCATCTCACATACCTCTGCACAACAGCCCCTCCCTTTGCATGTAATGGAAAACTGTTCTTTTTCCAGCACTTCATTTTTTTTTCTAATTTAATTATAATCATGGGAAACTATGAATATATGTGAGGCAAAAACGACATCTTTACCATGTAAACAAATTATAATCAATCTGAGTAGTTAACAAGTATAAATAACCATAGAAAGGTCAGATAGCTATTGAATTTCCATCCATGTACAAAGTGAATAAAATCAAGATTAATTGGAAAAAAAGCAAAGCCCACAGTCCCACTGGAATTCATCTAACAAGCAGTGCCCTCACCAAGTCATGGAAATATTCCTGTTAAAAGTCACCTCAAAAATACAATAGAATAAATGTAAAGATAAAAATATTTAAAACATTATTTATGTTGGAAAGGTGCAAACTCTGTGGAACAGGGAGACAAATACTCCATCCCAAATAGTTCAGGTGCACCATATACAAGCTCACTTGAAAAAGAAAGAAGAAGAAGAATGAACTTATAGTCCTTCTAACCTCAAAAACCTTCTAATTCTAACCTCAAATTTTGTGGCCCCTTCTATTGTGGGCTTCAAAACACAATAAAGTTGGTTCAATATGGGCAGAACTATAGTTCCATGTCAAAGAGAACTCCACTCCAACAATATATATATATATCAGCACATTTTATACTTTGGTGCCAAGCAGGGGTGACTGGTCAGGATGGGAAATGGGGGACCACCAGCCACTTGACCCCCCACCCTCCTGCAACCCAGAGAAGGTCTGGGACAATGCCCTTCCACTCCAGGTTCCACTTCTCCCTGCCCCCACCCCGTCCCTCCTCTTCCTTCTCGCTGCCTCTTCTCCAACCCCCTGTCCCAATCAATGCAGGGCAGGCGATTAGTGGGGTCAGGGGTCCAGCACCAGCAGTGGCAGTCCGGCCTCCGCACTCACTGGCAGTGGCAGGGGAAGTACAGCAATGCAGCCCTAGCTCGCTTTGCTGCCCCAACTGCATCGCTCTGCTTCCTGCCACTCCTCCCCTGGGGGGTAGAGTGAACTGGTGCACATTGCTCCACTTTCCCTGCCACTGCCAGTGAGTGCAGGGGGGCTGGAGGTCTGCTGTGGGCAGCAGGTCTCCCCACTTCTAGTGCCCCTGGATGCCTCAGGGGCATCAATGGGTTATTACATAACCTATCAAGGTCCTTCACCTCATTAGATCATTAGTAACATTTTTGGAGGACCCTATAGGGAAGGGTGGTCTCTGACTGGATACATGAGTATAGGGCCTGTGTAATGCATTTCCTAAATTTACAAAGTGTTTCTGCTGAGTGATAAAAATAGTAGAGACCGAGGATTTTATGGAGTCAGACGCTGTCTGAGATTATAAATTTTTTTCCTCCTTCTTTTGCTGTCTTCTCCTATATCTAAAGTCATCTAGTGAAGGTTTGTGGTTTGCTCTCTGTGTAGAGAAAATCTGAGGCAGAAAGTTGGTATGATGATTGTTTGAATTTAAAATTTCTTCCTGTTAAAAGTTTCCCTTCTTTTTCTTCTAAAGTAAATGACTAAACATATGCATAACAGTATGAGAGATAATAATTTGCCCAAATTATTTACTCAGTGAGATCAGCTTTTTTTTTTTTTTTTTTTTATAGTAAAGAGTGATGATACTCTCAAATTCTTTTTAAACACACAATATGGGTTGATCTTGATTGGGTTTTTGTGTGTGTGTGTTTGTTTGTTTGTTTTTTGTGAGCGTTCAGTACTCAGTATTCTTAATCCAAAGACCAGACACTGAGCCCTGTTGAACAATTAAAAGCTGCCTTAGAGACATCTTATCCAGCCAGTTGAGAATTCCTCCGGCGGCGGGGAGGAGAGGAATCCTGCAGGTCCATACCAACATCTCTCACGGCTCCCTGCATACAGGCTGTAGTAGGAGGAAGGGACATGGCTGAAGAGCTCAAGCTCTGGTGATCGATTACTGGAAAGATTCCTTACAATTGGTGCAATTTAGGACTCTGAGCAGGTCTAAGAGCAAACTGGAACCAAGCCAGTACCAAGGATCAGAGGATTATAAAGAGGCTTATAGCCATAAATGCAGAAGGGTATACTCTAGTTCTAATATCCAGTTTGAATACACAATCTTGTCACAAGGGATGGCACTGAATGACAGGAGATGAAAAACTTCTCCTCCACAAAGATGGTTGAATCATTGCAGTGCTGCTTTGCAGTGAATACTGAAACCTCGGGGCTGCAGTATCCTTCTCCTCTGAAAGGGTGTGGGCATTGGCTGCTGGATACATATAACAGCAGATAAACCAGCTCCCCTTATTCCCTCTAGGTCAGAGGGAGACACCACTGAGCTCTGTCCCAGATGCTATAGATGGTGCAGATTCCTTGCACAGGTTCCTTGTTCCCCAAACCTCATTACTCTAAGTGAAGCTGTCGTAGTTCTGCTTTGTCCCAGGCCTCCAGTGCCCATCAGGGGTAAGGGAGGGCTGGACATGTCTCTAGAAAATAGATGGCACCATTAGCAGAGCTTTGAAATACTTGATTTCGTGTGAACTCTTTTCTATCTGAAAGATGTCTACATTAGTTAACAGCTGTATCCATTAATATGCATATTATTGATTTTTAAAGAGCATTTGAATATGATTGTGTATTGTCAAGTAGCTTTAGAAGATGTTGTGAGTCCAATACTTTTATACTGATCATAAGAGACATAACCAATTACTACTCAAATTCTGTTTAAGATTGCTCATTTTATCAAGATTAAAACATGAGAAAAACTTGACTTTGCCATTACATCAGGCTATCATACTGTCAACATCCTCTCTCTCTCTCTCACACACACACACACACACAAGTTCATATTTTGGTGTTTAATATTGAACGATATAGTATTTCAGTAAAAACAGTTATTTTTAACTAGCCTATATGGCAGGATTGCATGAATCTTTTGAAAAAATTAACTTTCCAATCCTTAAAAAAAAATCTGTATTTTTCAATCCTTAAAAAAATCTGTATCCAGAAAATAATATACCTTGTAGCGGTTCTATCTGCTATTTCAATAGCTGTAGTATCTAGCTTTATCTTCTTACATTCTAAGTTACTTTTTAACATTTTACATTTCTTTGGAAAGTTTGCATGTTTACAAATGAAGAGACCGTCCGAGATATATACATGGTCCATTGTTCTCCTCTGCTGAGATTATCCTCTAACTGTGCTCTTGACCATTTAGTATACTTACATATTTAAATGCCAAGTGTCAAATGCACTTTGTTGTTCCCTTATTTAACTCAGGAATGGTTCTCTGATCTGCTAACATGTTTTCAGTATATTGTAAATCCTGTGAAAAGCATAAAAAAGCAGACTAGAGAATGAATTGTTATTACTCACGGGCAAAACTGCTCCTCCTCCTCTTCATATGTGACCTTGCTGATGTCCCAGGAAATACAGAGGGTCTGCTCATTTCTCTCTTCACCAAAGTCCCTCTCCATGATAAAGAACGGGAATAAACTTGTTCTTTCCAAGAGTAGCACTATTCTTTCTGTTACCAAGAAAGCAGTCCTTGTTTTCGTTGTTTTCAGAAGGATGATGGGGCAAGCTAGTCTTACTTTGTCAGTGCGAAAACAGGAGAGGAGGGAAAAAGCTAGAAAAAGGATTGTGTGTTTGTGTAAGAGACTGGGAGGAGAGTGGCAGTAAGTGCTAGGAGGCCAATCACATTTCATCATTCTGCTAGTTAGAAACAAGATATGCTTAAGAAGTCATGTGCCCTGAGTGATTTACAGAGGCAATGGCTATCAGAGGAGCCATATGAGGTTTTCTCTCTAACAGAAGCAGGCTCTGTATTGATATTCAGCCTGACAGTCAGGCTTGTAGACTTCCCATCAAATATCCAGGACAGTGTCAAAAATATTGAATCACGTAAATATATATAAAAGTATTTTAAAAGCCCCAAGATGTTACTTTTCCCCCAAGTTTATTAAAGCTTAGGATTTATCCCTTTCTATAGCATCCTTGAAGACTCTCCAAAGTAGTTAGTAGAACCCTAATCTAATACTCATACCAAATAAGGAAAATCAATTTTTCTTTTCTTTGCTTTTCTTTTCTTTTCTTACTACAGGAATAAGGAAAGGGCACATGGCATGTATACATTGTATTTCCAAGTGTCTCCACCCAGGAAAGGTGCAGCAGCAGTAGCAGCCTTCAGTTTAACTGTATATAGATATCACTATGTGGAAACATTATACCATACAGGAAACAAAACGTGTATTTCTTTACAGAGACAAAGTGGGTGAGGTAATATCTGTTATTGGGCACATTTTGCTGGTAGAAGAAACAAGTTTGCAAGGTACCCTGAGCTGCTTCTCTCAGTCTGGGAAAGGTACTCAGGGTGTCACAGCTATAAGAAAGAAGTCCAGAATACATACATTGACATACTTAAAGCTGCCTTCACTGAACTGGAACACTCCACCAGACAAGTAGATCACGTCATGGAATGTATCAACCAAATACTCATACTTGCTTCAGTTCAAAAATCACCGCTCTCTGACCACAAACTCCTAGTTGTCACCTATCACCCTATGCCAGAGAGGGCATATCAAACAATAGCCACCCCTCCTCAATGGGGACCACCATAAATCTTTCCTGAACCCCCTCTTCTGGTCTTCAAGCAACCTCCTAATTCACCAAGCTCGTCATCAGACAGGATCCTCCTCATGGGTGCAGTAGCTCCAGTAGGGCTGGGGTGTGGCAAGACAGGCCTCTTCCCGGATGTGGCAGCTCCAGCGGGGCTAGGCTGAGGGAGGGATGTCTCTCCATGGCCACAGTAGTTCTGGCACAGCTGGGCCAAGGGAGCCTGCCTCTCCACAGCTGCACAACTCTGGCAGGCCTGTGCTGGAGGACAGGTGCTTCTCCCTGCCTGCATGGCACTTAATGGGCTGCTGCGTGGCTGTGCAGTTTACAGGGAACTTAGGCCAGGATATGCATAACCTCATATTTCGAGGGTCTATAGGATTCTTTCAAGGAGAATGTTAGAGTAGTTCAGGTATTCACAGTATCACAAACCAAATGACAGAAATAAGAATACGAGAGCAGGCCAAAAGCCCAAATAGCCTGGGATTCTGTGATTACGGACTGAATTATTGAATGATTTGAAGGAATACCGTAAATTCAGATGAGCTATTTTAAATAATAGAATCTGTGTCCCTTGAACAGTCTGTCAATATATTGGTCTGGATTTTCCAATCTGCTAATTAATTTTGCACTTATCTGGCACAAAACCAACTTAAAGAGGCTGGCTGGCGGCTACCCCTGAAAAATTTGTACTTCACAGGGGGAAATCTTTGCTGGCATAAAGCTGGCAGAGGCAATTCCATCATTTCCTGTGATGGATCCCCATTTCCTGATGTAAGGGGAATGAAGGGAAATTCCAGGGGAAAGGACGGCTCATGCCAGAGCAAGACTCCTCTTCCCTCAGTTCTGCAATAGGGTTAGGACTTTGAGAGACCTGACAGTATTAATGTAAATTAAGAGGCCCTGCCACAGGTTAAACTTATGCTGAGGTAGGACAGCTAAGAAGTAGGGATCAGTGATTAGCTCTGCCACAGCATCTCTGCTCCAACACAGGGGCTACTCAAGCTTACTATTTGAATTTCACATTGAAAAGTTTTTGTGTGTGTGTGTGTGTGTGTGTGTGTGTGTGTGTGTTTTAACAAGTAATCACACTGGCCTGATAGTGTGCCAACATGAGACACATAGCTTACTAGGGTACTCTTAAGAGTGTCCCAGGCCTGGGTTGCTGTCACACTTAGGTTTTCTCAATACCCGGGGCCCTAATTATGAGTATAAATGGCCGAGCAGACACATGGCTGAGCTGTGCCGAGAACATGCCCACCAGTTTCAGGCAGGTTTTTACTCAGCACAATTCAACCATGCCTCTGCTGCTGCTGTGCCTACTACTGCAGCTCTGCTGCTATTTATTTTCACCATCTGTATACAATCAGGGAAATCACTGCCCTAGGTCACAGTGTAGACATAGCCTAAGTGACTTTTCCAAGCTCATGCAAAAAGGCTGTGATAGAACAAAAAATTGAACCCCAACCTCCATAGTCCCAGACTAATGCCCTAAACACTGAGATACCTTTCCAACAATTGTTTTCTGCACTGTCTTGGTCTGTGGGATTTGCTTACACTAGAAGGAAACCATACTCATGTACTGTACTGATGGAATGAGAGGGTGTGTGTTGGTTTGCACACACAACCCTGAATGGTTACTCTCACATCTCAGGAAGGAATTTTCATATCCCAGCTGTGTCTATTCAGCCTACCTGTAGTAGGAAGGAAAAAGCTTTGGTAACAGCAAAAGAGGACCATGGACAGCAGGTAATATAGGCAAGGGAAGGCATTGCCTTCTCAAAATTGCCCATGTTCTTGCCACCTGGTTCTCCAGCCATCTAGGAGGGCCAGGGCTACCACACAGCTGCCTGGTCCTCTGGCCAGCCAGGAAAGATTGGAATGTGGTGCAGCTGTTCAGGTCTCTGGCTGCTAGAAACACCAGTCAGCTGGGAGGGTGGGTTTGTGCCACCTGCCGGGATGGGTGAGACTAAGAGGTTTGGGAATATTTGGGGCAGGAGCTGGGCTGCTGTCCTGGGGGCAGTGCTTGGCACTTATGTGTGTGTGGAGGCGGGGGAGGGAAGATTGTGGAAGTGGTGGGGGCTCGAGTGGAAGAGGCAGGGCTGGGGCTTGCCTTCCCCACCTGGACATTCGCCCACTGCCCACAGACCTGCCTCTGTGTCCTTTTCCAGTAATAAAAATCAATGTTTATTTGGTTTATTCATCTTGTACCAGTGTTGCTATCACAGCACTATGCCTGTGTATGCTAACACACCAACACGCAGATCACATGGTCATGACAGAATACGTGCCTTGTTTTTTAATTGAGAAAAGTGAAGTGAATTTGATGGCTTCACCCAAGCACCTGGTGGGTTTGATCACATCACAGGGCTACCAAACAGATTGCTAGCCTCTGTTCAGAAAAAAATCCCAAGATTAGAACAGCAGGGTAGAAATGAGATTGCTGGAGAGCCAAGGGGAAAGTATTTCACAATGTTAATCTACACACTACTTACCCTTAGCTATGGCTATCAGTCTTTCATTGCCATGAGCAGTGTTTCTCAAGCAGTGGTCAACACAACTGAAATTTTTGTTTTATGTTTTACAGTACTTTATTATTTTTGTACTTTTTACACCCAAAAATTTCATTGCCCGCCTGGCAATGATTAAGTTGTTTAAACAAATATGTTGCAATGGCGGGGGAAAAAATTGTGTGTCTGAAAACTATAGGTACTGGGGGTACTTTTTTTTTTTTTTTAAAAAGGGATACTTTATAAAAAAAGGTTGAGAAACACTGCTCATGAGCATTAACACCCAACCTCTTACAATACATACATGGTATACCATTTATAAGAAAACACAAGGAACGGCACCTTCTAACAGTTCTTACTCAGCACTGTGGAGGACAGAAAGATTTTTAAAACTGGTCAAAGACAAGCATGCACTTTTTTTTCAGTCCCAAAACATTCTTTTAACCTTCTTTCAAAGAAGATGAAAAGTAAGGTTTTTTCCAGGGGAGAGTTATCTTCAGATCCTGTGACATCAATAACAATGATTTGCAGATCCAGATGACTTCTAAAGTAGAAAAGATATCTGTTTATATTGAATATATGGACATGGCTGTGGCAGGGTCAGTCCCAGACCCCTGTTCAGTTCACAGTCTCACAGTTTAGGTACTGAGTAAAAGGGGTCCCACTTGCCCTTGCTGGGGTTTCGGCTTCAGTCCTTTGGCTAAAAGGGCATTGGGGTAGGCACCCACTGATCAGCTGCAGCTGGGTAAACAATCCTCCCCATCTACCAGGTGAACTCTCAAAGCTACCTGGGAGAAAGGAGCCAAAACACTCCGGCTACGTCTAGACTGGAATGATTTTCCGGAAATGCTTTTAACGGAAAAGTTTTCCGTTAAAAGCATTTTCGGAAAAGAGCGTCTAGATTGGCATGGATGCTTTTCCGCAAAAGCACTTTTTGCGGAAAAGCGTCCATGGCCAATCTAGATGCGCTTTTGCGCAAAAAAGCCCCGATCACCATTTTCACGATCGGGGCTTTTTTGCAGAAAACAAATCTCAGCTGTCTACACTGGCCCTTTTGAGCAAAAGGGACTTTTGCCCAAATGGGAGCAGCATAGTATTTCCGCAAGAAGCACTGATTTCTTACAGTAGGAAGTCAGTGCTTTTGCGGAAATTCAAGCGGCCAGTGTAGACAGCTGGCAAGTTTTTCCAGAAAAGTGGCTGATTTTCCGGAAAAACTGGCCAGTATAGACACATCCTCCTTGTCAGAGCTCCTCACCTCACCCTTTGCTGTCTCTGGCACCGCTGTTGTTCCCCTTCTCAGTTTTTCTGATTCTCTCCTTAGCTGGTATAGTCTCCACCTTACTCCAACCTCCTTTCCTACTGTCTCCACCTTCCTGCCCATTCCCCCCCCCACCACCAGCAGGGAAGGCTTTTTGAAAGGCCCTGTGGCAGCTTCTAGTGAGATCAGCTGTCCCTAATAGATATATGGTAGACTTCCCCTGACTAGCCAGGGCCATTTCTTCTTGTTAGAGCTGCCTCTCTCCCCTTCTAATCTAGCCCTATAGCCAGATCCTGTCACAAGAACCTTTGACTGTGGCAGAGTATGTCTGTTTAAAAAAACAGACAGGATGTAAACTATGAATCCATCTCCTTTCAAGATTGAGGGGGAAGTATGAAAAGCACTTGATGCTGCTGAGACCATAATGCATAACAGGCACGGGACTGCCAGCTGTGGGGAGAGGAAGGACAACATTTTCTTAGGCCCTGGAAAAATAGAGATCCATGAATAAACAAATAAAGGGAGGGAGATAGAAATTTTCCAGTTCTTCTAGAGGAAGAGATTGTCCTCAGAACACCCACTCCCCCACCCCCATCACCTCTCCCATACAGCACAACTACAAAGGACAGATGTTAAGCAAACTGTATTGGTTATGCATCTTCTGTTGGGTAGGTGGGTCCTAGCTGATGAAACACTTTGTGTAGTAAAACCTTGCTGTGGTTTCTTCGCATCACCAAGCAGTTGTGCAAAAGAAGGGCTAACACCAACCCTAGTCCATGTGACCCATGGCTAGTGACTTGGAGCAAAGAGTCAGAGCTCATTAAATGGTTTCTTGGGAGAATAGGGCACAGGCAGGAGAAAGGAACAGAGTGCATGTGACAGGGCACCTGCCCTGCACTGGTCCTTTAAGGGTAAAACCCAGTCCAGGGAGAGGTCTGAGAGCAAAGCCTGCAGCTGAGGCAGGTACTGACAATTAAGGCCCAGCTGGGGGCTGTATAAATAAGGGCTCCCAGAGATAGGAGGGGAGACACACTTGCTCTAGCTGGGGAGCAGGAAGGACTGGGTTGCTAAGGAAGCTTCCCAACACAGAGCAGTGCTGGAGAGCTCTGGCCTTGCCTCCCTCCCAGGCCACAGGGCCTAAAGCAAAGCCTGAGAGTACTAGGGATGCAGAGGAGCAGCTAGGGTAGAAAAAGGCAGCAGGTCCACATCCCCTTGCCAATGATAAGTGGCCATTTCAGACTGCAGTTTGCCCCTGAGGTAAAGGGCAAGGTGAAGACAGGCAGTGGGTCACTGAGGCAAGGTGGGTATAGGGGAATTGGGAGTTCCCGGGGAGGGGAGGACCTCAGAGTGCAGAGACTGATTAAACACCCCCTGGAAGGGAGCCAAGAGACTGGAGTGGACTGCCGGCAGGCACTGTCTTGAAAAGATCACTGTGGCCCTGGAGAGTGATGCCACCCCCAGAATTAGAATGTAGAGTGAGCACATGGGGAGATGCGAGCCAGAGGGAGGCACCCTAGTGATGAGGTAATTCTCAGAGCTACCAGCAGGAGGCACTGTGACTGAGTGTCTATCCCCTGCTAATGTGCAAAAAGAAAGGCAGCAGAGATTATGGGGGAGAGAACAGGGTCTGCTTCTTGGCAACAGAGTTTGATTCAGTGGTGTTACTATCAGTGAAAGTGTAACCTGCTCTCCGAGATAAACAGGCCTTATGTATATTCTGTAAATAGTTTTACAACAGAAATTATCCTAGGTCTGTCTCATCAGTCTTTCTTTCCAGGATGGAAAGTGACCCACTGCAAAGCCTTTTCTTTTTAATCTGACTCTACGAGAATGAGAGGCTGTAGTCCAATTATTGCAAAACCTATCATGGTGACTGAGGTCTCATTGTTTTCTGGACCTGCCTATCAATTATTTAGAACCAGCTGTTATTTATTTAAAACTTAGATTGTAAACTCCTTGGGGTAACTATTGCCTTTTGGGGGAGTCCCAATCCATGACATGGGCCCATAGCACCTGGGAAATCCAAATAGTAAAGGAGCAATCAGTCTCTACTGTACTCTAGTTAATGTATGCTATGAAAGAACTCCTGCAGTAGAGCCCCAGGGTCTATTGAAAATTACACTGGGGGCTGATCTCATCTCCAGAATATGTAAAAATGACAATGTCATCTTTATCCTCCTTCCCACTGCCCTGTTCCTTATCTAAAGTCCTGTCCTTCACCACTTCAGCCTAAATGGGTGCCTAAAGTTCTCTACCTGAAAAAATTTGTCTGCAGTTGGTGTTCTCTCTTCAGACCACGTCTAAAATAAGCCCATTGCATCTACTTTGACATTTTATCTATTGAAAGTCAAAATAAATATGAGTATTTCAGCAAACACTTTATGGCTTTTCTATTATTTATGAAAGTATTATACTATTTATATTAAAGCAAATCTTAGTGTATCAAGCAAGAACAGATGGGGAAAAATATTTAGACTTATTTTTTCCAAAGCCTCCCAAAACTCCTTCCTCATTAAAGATGTATTCATTCCATTCATGGAGTATTCCAATTGACAGTGGTAGATCCTACTGAAAAATCTATCTTGGAAGATTCAAGGTGGAAAAGCCAGTTTACAAATTATCTGGAGTAAAACACCTCTAATTGTCTTATTTAATTGAACTTGATCCAGAACCTTTTCTTATGTTAGCTATTTAATTTAGCAAAGAGCTCTGTCATAGAGTTGCAGTGGCCCTTCAAGAAACAGCAGGGGCTCATACCCAGCTGGCTAAACAAGAAGGCCCTGGGGCTTTAGAGGGAAGCCTGGGTGAATCACATCTGAGAGGCAGTTGGGAAGAGCTCGAGTGGGTTGACATGGGGCTCTCAGGGTCTATCTACACTATAGAGTTTTTCCAGAAAAACTTGGACTGTCCACACCTCGAGCGCATTTTTGCACAAAAAAATAAGCAAAAGAAGAGAGGGGGTTTTCTGACATAGGTATTCCTCATTCTATGAGGAAGAACACCTTTTTGCGAAAGAGCTCTTTGGCAAAAAGGCATGTGTGGATGAGGAAGAGGGACGTTTTGCGCAAAAAGAGGAAAGCACAGGTGCCCTGGTGGCCATTCTGTGCATAGCAATCAGAGCTTACTTTCAAGAGAGCGTCCGTGCAGTCTGGATGCTCTTTCACAAAAGCACATTGCTATTTCTATGCACTTTTGCAATGTGGATGTGTTCTTGCGGAAGATGTTTTTGTGGAAGATCTCTTCCGATAAAGGCTTCTTGCGTGAGGAGCTTGCAGTCTAGCCTCAGTGTCCATGCTATGGGAATAAGGTAACAGGACAGAAGCAAGAATTTCCCGGGAAGTGACTGCCAGAGTTCCCTATGAACAGAGGCAGTGGGAACCAGATAGGGAAAAGAACCTCCAGGGAGAAAAGCCTTGGGTGGCAGTGCTCAGTGAACAGAGCAAGACAGAAAAGTAAACAGGAAGAAAAACCCTGCAAGGTATTGCTCAAGATGGGCAGCCGTTCAAGCTATAACCCAGGATGGGCAGGAAAACTATTTACCTCTGTTTGGAGCAAAAAAATACCCTCTGTAAAGAAATTCTGGGTGTGAACATGGGTCCTCTATGGGCTGGGGACACTGCCAGCATATTTCAGGCTCCATACACTATTCAAATTGTCAGTTATCCAACAGGTCACTGACAGGTTCTTAGGGTGCCAGGAGTGTAACCAAGCTACTATTTCAGTCACCTCTTATGCAAATGATGCACTTCCAGTGTACCCAAAATTCCTACTGCATCATACTGATGAACACCAGAGTCTGGTGAAAGTACAAATAATTGTGCCTGCCTGTGTGTATTCCAAATGGAAGAAGTCAAGGATAACCAAAGACTTCATTTCATTTTCAATGCACTTAAACCTCTCTCCTATTTAGGGCCTTCTTTATTTGAAGAAAGGATTTAAAATAAGACCATACAATTTGGGAAAGAACTGAACTGACATGTATGCCAAATTGAGAGTAACTTATCCATTTGAGGGCTGTTTATTTTTAAATGCTACAGCACACTTAAGAGTCTTCTTAGATAAAGCCTATTTTGTTTGAAGAATATGAAAAAAATCATTGATTCTCTACAGACATGATTTCTCATCTTACCAGATATTCTGCTCCTTTGGATCCAATCCTTGTCCCCTGGAGATAAATAATGAAACTCCTATTCACTTCATTGGGTATATGATTGGATTCTTTATTTAGTGTAGTTTGGTTTTGTCTGCAACAGGAAATAAGCACTAGATCTATGAGAGATGATTTAGGAGATTTTTCTGAGGTGCAAAAAAAGAATTGATGCCTAACTTTTCTTTGAGCTTTCCAAAAATCTCCCCCTTACTTAAAAATATAGTATTATTGTTAACAATACAGAAAATGATTTTGGGTAATGATCAATTTCCATTATGTAGTCAAGCCCTCTAATAATAGGCCAAAATCCCATCCTGGAAAAGTATACATGTGTGTGATTTTACTTACACAAGTAATCCCACTGAAGTCCATGGAAATTGTTGTATGAGTAAAGTTACATGCATATTTCTGTGTTTGTGGAAGGAGGCCCATTCTTTGTAAATCTGCATATATTTTAATTGACCAGAATTTGGGGGGCATTCTCCTATGGCTGTACTCTGTGGCTGTGTCTACACTGGGCCACTTATTCCGGAAAATCAGACGCTTTTCTGGAATAAGTTGCGAGCTGTCTACACTGGCCCTTGAATTTCCGGAAAAGCAACGATGCTCTACTGTACAAAATCAGCCGCTATTCCGGAAAAACTATTCTGCTCCCACTCGGGCATAAGTCCTTATTCCAGAACACTGTTCCGGAAAAGGGCCAGTATAGACAGCCCAGTAGTCTTTTCCGGAAAAAAGCCCCAATCGCGAAAATGGCGATCGGGGCTCTTTTCCAGAAAAGCACATTGACATTAGCCACAGACGCTTTTCCGGAAAAAGGGATTTTCCGGAAAAGCAGCCTGCCAAAGTAGACGCTCCTTTTCCGGAAAAACTGAAAACGGAATAGTATTCCGTTTTAAGCAGTTCCAGAAATTCATGCCAGTGTAGACACAGCCTTTGTGAATTTCCAATTAAATTTCACATACCACATGGCTATGAGATCAGACCCTATGTGTATTTTTCATACATTGTGCTGATACAAGGAAAACAACTGTCAATAAATGATGTATCTTTTTTAAATAATTGACAAGGAAAAAATAGCTCTCACATTAGACGAACCTTATGCAAAACCTTACATACCACCGTAAATACAATTTCAGCTCATTGCTTATCTCTGCTCCCCCACCACATAGCAAACTAACCAATGGAAGGAGGCGTTAAAATACTTCATCCTCCAGAACGCTACCAACTCTTACCTATGTGCCTTCTCTTTCCCAGAAGCTTGATGAAATATAGGTTTTGAAGGATAGCTGCAAGAGCAGCAACTTCAGGCTGTTTTCAGACTGGGCCAGATTGAATTCAGTAAAATTTTCAGGGCTCTCACAGGACACCCTGCCAAACCCTCCTTTTTATTTAAGCACAACTCATCATCTCTGCTGATTGCAATTTCAGCAATATTATGTATGAAAAATAATTACAGTGGAGAAAATACAATACCTATGGCCAATCCCCTCCAAGAGCCCCTGGAGTCCTGAATGGATCACTCCTATTAGCTTTCCTGTTCAACATCTAAATGTGGCCTCTGAGGGGTATGTCCTCACTGCAGTCAGGAGGTGTTAGTGCAGCACATAGAGACACCTGAGTTTGTTTGCTTGAGCTAGTTCACTAAATTAGAAGTGACAATGAAGCTGCAGTGTAACAGCTAAGAGCACAGGTTACCTGCCATCTGGGAGCCTGAGAGGATATGCGTCTGCAGCTGAGATTTTAAGTGCACCAGCTTGATCGAAGCTAGATTGGATAGGCCTAATGTGCTGTACTCACCTCCTGATTGTAGAGTAGACAGCACATTGTGTGGTACAACTACTGTCCTGGGTGCAATAGCATATAGACAACATTCACCTTTGCAGCACTTTCATAATCAGTGTGAACAATGTGATTCATCTAATAATTATTAGAGGAAAACAGAACATCCGAGTAGAGCAGGGTCAGAATGAAGAGTAACCTGACTCATCCCATTATCTTTTGTGAACAAAATAAAAGAGTACAGGCAGTCCCCGACTTACGCGGATCCGACTTACGTCGGATCCGCACTTACGAACGGAGCTTTCTCGCCCCGGAAGTCGGGGCAAGAAAGCCCCGTTCGTAAGCTGCTCCGGTGCCCCTGGTCTGCTGGAGACCGTCTCCAGCAGACCAGGGGCACCGGGCGGGTTCCCGCGCTTCTGAGGCTTTGCCAGAGCAAAGCCTCAGAAGCGCGGGAACCGCTGCTGCTGCCCCTTGAGACCCGGTGCCTGTGGTCTGCTGGGGACGGTCCCCAGCAGACCACAGGCACCCAGACTGGAGCGGCAGCAGCGGCGGTTCCCCGCGCCTCTGAGGCTTTGCTCTGGCAAAGCCTCAGAGGCGCGGGACCCCCCCGCGGCTGCGGCTTCAGTCCGGGGGCCTGTGGTCTGCTGGGGACCGTCCCCAGCAGACCACAGGCACCCAGACTGGAGCGTCAGCCGTGGCGGGGTCCCGCGCCTCTGAGGCTTTGCTCTGGCAAAGCCTCAGAGGCGCGGCACCCCGCTGCCGCTGCGGCTCTGCTCCCCGTGTCCCTGGTCTGCTGGGGGGGGGCGCAGCTAGTGTGCTCCCCCCCCCAGCAGACCAGGCTTTTGTTTTGGACTCTGGGGCAGAGCAGCTGGGGCGCTGCCGATTGGTCCTGCAGCGCCCGTGGGCACTACTGGACCAACCCCGCAGCACCCCAGCTGCTCTGCCCCAGGTCCTGATTCAGCCACTGCTGGTCAGTTTCAGCAGCGGCTGAATCAGGACGTCTGGGGCAGAGCAGATGGGGTGCTGCTGGGTTGGTCCAGTAGCACCCCAGCTGCTCTGCCCCAGGCGTCCCCAAGTCAGCTTCTGCTGAAACTGACCAGCGCTGACTACAGGAAGCCCCAGGCAGAGTTGCTCTGCCCCGGGCTTCCTGGAATCAGCTGCTGATCAGTTTCAGCAGCAGCTGACTTGGGGACGCCTGGGGTTCTTAAGTTGATTCTGTATGTAAGTCAGAACTGGCGGTCAGTTTCAGCAGTGTCTGAATCTGGACGCCAGTTCCGACTTACATACAGATTCGACTTAAAAACAAACCTACAGTCCCTATCTTGTACGTAACCCGGGGACTGCCTGTACGCTTTGTGAAGGAAAGGGGAAAACGGGCATTCTATACCTGCCACCTCAGAATAACTTTGTTGCTTTCATTTTAGACACAAGTGATGCTGGGTAGAAGCACTGAAAAATGAGCTGAAACCAATTTCTCCATTCATAGAATATTCCTCGGCTCACCAGTGAGTTTTTATAATGTTTTATAGAGCTCCTAAATAATCAGAAATACATGATGACTTGCTAGATATGATTTCTATTGCTTTGGAGTTTGGAAAACAGTGAGGAGTCCTCTGGCACTTTAAAGACTAACAGATGTATTTGGGCATAAGCTTTCATTGGGCAAAGACCCAGTTTGTCAGATGTATGGAGTGGAAATTACAGAGGTAGGCATAAGTATATTAGCTCATGAAAAGAAGGGAGTTAACTTATCAAGTGGAGCACCAGTACTAAACTAGACCAATTCAGTCCTGGAACAAGCCCTTCAGGATAACAGACTGAACCCACCTCTTTACCAATAGAAAGATTTGCTGAAACAAATACTCCTGTTTAAACTGCATTGATGACACCTTCCATCAACATGCTTTCAAGGTCAGAGACCACTTTCAAAAAAAATTCAAAAAAGTTGTCTCAAGAGGTAACTTTTATAATATTAAGCATGACAAACACTAAGGTAATGAGCCCCAAAAAATGCCAGTTAACTCAAATCTATGTATTGTCGAGTTTTTTTATTTAAAAAAAAGTTAAAGTTGGTGCCAGTGGATGCAGTCTTCAAAGAATAAATTTGAATTTACTTCTGGTACAATGTTCGTTATCTGTACTCTTATCTATATTTCCATTATTTTTGTGAACAAAAGAGGAGTACCATTTGTGAATGAAAGGGGGAAACAAAAGGGATCATATACCTGACATTAAAATAACTTTACCTTTTATATTATGCAACAACATGGAACAAAATGCAGAAAGAACTCCTATCTTTTCTTCACAGATAAAGAAGAAAAGAAAATACATTTTTAATTAGTCAAACTGGTTGTGCAGTTTTCTTTTAAAAAATAAATCAAATGGGAAATGTTTCTCAAATTATTTTTATGCATTGAAATGCTTTTCTGATGATAGTCAGGATTTAGAAGGTCACCAGTAAATTAAGGAGTTTTCCATTCACAGGTAGCCTTCAAAAACTTGTGTTCTTAGTTTCAGAGAACTTAAGAAAGAGTCCATATTGTGTCTGGTTATTTAAAAGGAGGGAAATAAGATTATTTTTCTAATTAAAAGATCAGGAAATCATTTTCCAGAAAGCACTGTCTAGTTTCTAAGGTCTTCTCTGCTTACTTTTCAGCCTGTGATGCTCAATGAAGCACTAGAAGGTTAAGATTTTAAGAGATAGTGAGCAAGAACTATAAGAATAGTTTAAAAATAAAACAAAATATAAAATGTTCCTGCTAGACTAAGACTTAACAAGCTAAACTTGTCTAACACAATATATTACCCAAGAACTTTCTTGCAGTATTTGAATGAAGATTGATTGAGATCCTGTTTTCATGGGGATAACCTCATTGCCCAATTACCCAGTCCAATGTTTTTGTCCCAAGAATCAAGATGACCTCTGAGGTTTCTTTCCACGGGGTCTGGCTCCAAGATGTATCTATTACTCCTGTTTCACATCGCCACATCAACCTGCTTTTCCTGTTGACATTGACGTGTAAACGGGGCTCTCTTCATGTTGACTTTATAATGCTTAATTTACACATGATCCATAGCAGGTGATTCCACATCCCTTTGTTTGGCAAAACCAGCTTGCTAAGCCTGCCTGGGACACAGATCGTAAATACGTTTCCACAGCAAACACACACCTTCTTAAATATCATTGATAACTAGAAGGATTGGCAGGACTTAAGCTTTAATTAAACACTCATATGACCCATTAAGGTAAATATTATGAAAGCAGTGTGTCTGGGATAGTAACATTACCAGTCCTGATAGGAGTTGCTGTTGCAGAACAGTGGCCTTTTGTCAGCTGGCATTTAATAGGTCGTAGGGTCATTTCACCCCATATTCTTTAGGAAATATGCTTATGGACAGGAATAAGACAAAACTCGAATATGCTTTATGCAAAATATTTCACATACATCTTTTGAAAGCTTGCAATACACAGAATCTGTATATTCCATTTGTAAGCATGTACCATTTCTATATCTGAAATTAGCAATAGCGACTGTAGATTTATTATCATTGTGTTCGTGTTGGGTAAAGCCTATTGCCAACCCATCAGGAATGACAGTGGAGAAGACAGACACGAAGAGCATAGCCCATTAGCAAGAGACAATTGAGTGGAAGAGAACTGTCTCCCTACTGGTGTGCTACAAAGAGATGTGCCCATGTCTCCTGATGCTGGAATCCATCTTGAATGTTGTACTTTTCCACACAGGTGTGTGGAACTGAACAAAAGTTTCCCCACCATATGGAAATTCTATGTAAGGTAAGAGAA
The DNA here is from genome assembly GCF_049634645.1 of Pelodiscus sinensis. Classification (NCBI taxonomy): domain Eukaryota; kingdom Metazoa; phylum Chordata; order Testudines; family Trionychidae; genus Pelodiscus; species Pelodiscus sinensis. Next base: position 214,585,061 of record NC_134711.1, read on the forward strand.
GTAAATGAATAGTGTCTTCAGCTGGCTCTACAGACTGCCTCCCCATCACTAGAGGATACATGAAAACACCCAGAAACAAAAGGCCTGTAATGAGAGGGGTGGAGGAGAACTGCTGGCTATGCACCTGATCTCAGTGTCTGTGTTGTTCTGCTGTGGACTATGACCCTGACTCTGTGCCATTGCTGGGGGAAACCAGAGGATCTGGCTCAGCAGGGCAGGGTGGTGGGGAACTCCAGAGAACAGGTAGGTGGGCCCAGGGATATTTTCAGCACTTCAAGTCTCTGTAACTTAGTCCCTTCGAGTCACCCATCCTGCTCATCATATGTATGGGTTCTTATGGGAATTACTGAGGAGTGCAGGTCAGAACATCTACATTATGCTAGTGATATACAGTTTCATTTTTACATCTTTTTAACTGTGCTAGTCTGGTGAGAAAATTTCAGTGCCTTTTGAGTTCTCTCCTTGTTTGGTATTTGAATTACAGTACCGATATTGGGGCCCTACTGGGGTAGATACTATACAGTTTGTGCCCCACAGAGAGTGCTATCTAATTGACCAGTGCAAACAGGGTGGGAGAAATAAGACAGAGGAGTGATGATTTGTCCAGTGACAAAGCAAGGCCCAGGACTAGAACCCACATCTCTCTTAGCTCATCAGTTAAAATCAACCACAGTTTACATGAGTTCAATTGCAAACCTCACAGGACACCTCCAAAGAACAAAAAACATTCCTCCAGTTTGAACTACTGCCTGAATTTCTCAATAGCATTGTTGATAGAAGACATTTGTTCTCCTGATCCGGGACAGGCTATAGAGTATACAATGTAGAGCAAAAATCAATGAAGCAACTAAGGGATACATGATTCCATCTGCTCTGGAAACAAATTGAACACATAACTGCACCAGAATTGAGGTTACGTTTCTCTCTCTGAGTTATGTGGTCAAATTACATCAGTGAGAGTATGGAGAAGGTATCCCTTCCCTTGAATTTGTGAGGGAAGGGAGGAATCCAGCACTTATATTTGACAATTTTAGTTCCCACATCTAGCATTTAAAACCTGCATGACAAATTAAGACTTTATATACCAAGTCTGTGCCCAAAATAGCAAGTGAGAGCCAAGCCTGAACACCCATCAATCATGTGAACATTAGCACGACGTTCGCTGTAGCACCATGGACAGCACACTGTGATGTTTAAAAGGTGACTGTTCACAAGCGTTAGCTTTTATTACCCTTCCAGGGCTCTCTATATCATGGATCACAACATTGTGGAAAGAGCCGTATCTGTGTGGTCTCTACTCCCTGCCCTCCCCAAACAATTGAACAAGAAGGGGATCAAGCCGGGACTCTGAATTGCCTATGGAGGTGAGTTGGTAAGGAGGAAGAGGTAATCTTGTGCTATGTGATTTATTATAGACCTTCTCTCGGCTCCTTCCTCATCCCAGAACAAACAGGGGAGTAGGATACATACTGTTTCCAAGTCATGATCTAATTCTTAACCAGTTCATGGAATAGTACAGCAGCATGCTGCCCCCATGCAAGTCTTGTGGCAAAGTCACAGCCTAGCCCTAAATTAGCATCTTTGAGTCAATAATGCAGAAAAAATGCTTTTCATAAAGATTCACTAAAACATACTTGAAAACCTAGACTATTTTAATTTTAGAAACACTAAAGCACCTGGCTGATTTGCAATATTGCCAGACTGGCAGTCCCATTTTCAGCTCCTGAAGCTGTGATTCACTGCCTCGCTTTGTCATCCTCACTCAAGCTGATTACTCAGAAAGCAATGCGCCACATTTCATATAGTGGGGGCAAAACTATACCCTTCAGTGGCTAAGCAGGATGCCTCATAAGTACACTTTGCTCAACTTAGGTTGAATAATAGTTTACCAATGTAATGTTGCATATTTTGTAGCAGTAATGGGATCTTAGTAACAGATAACCACATTAGAACATACTCTGCTAAATCTTTAATAAGTGGGGATTGGCCACAAGCCCTTTTGTGTAGGTTGGAAAGTGTTCAGGTATAGCAAAGTGGTAATTAATGTGAATAGGCTATAAGTCCTGTTTAAATGTTGTATTTTCTGTATCTCTTCACCCACTTTTGTGGGAATATGGATACAGGCAGTCCCCGGGTTACATACAAGATAGGGACTGTAGGTTTGTTCTTAAGCTGAATCTGTATGTAAGTCGGAACTGGCATCCAGATTCAGCTGCTGCTGAAACTGACCAGCGGCTGACTACAAGAAGCCAGAGGCAGAGTTGCTCTGCCCCGGGCTTCCTGGAATCAGCCGCAGATCAGTTTCAACAGGCTGAATCTGGACACCAGTTCCGACTTACATACAGATTCAACTTAAGAACCCCAGGCGTCCCCAAGTCAGCTGCTGCTGAAACTGATCAGCGGCTGATTCCAGGAAGCCCGGGGCAGAGCAGCTGGGGTGCTGCCGGGTTGGTCCAGTAGCACCCAGAGTTGTGCTGCGGGACCAACCGGTAGCGCCCCAGCTGCTCTACCACAGGCGTCCGGAGAAAAGCCTGGTCTGCTGGGGGGGGGGGGGCACTAGCTGCGCCCCCCCCCCCCCCGCAGCAGACCAGGGAGACACGGGCGGTGGACCGAGACGCACCACAGTCCCGCCGCCCGGGTCCTCCGCGGCTTTGCTCCGCGTCTCCCTGGTCTGCTGGAGACCAGCAGACCAGGGAGACGGGGAGCAAAGCCGCAGAGCACACGGGCAGCGGGACAGCCCAGACGCGCCATGGCTGTCCCGCTGTCGGCGTCCTCTGAGGCTTTGCTCCCCGTCTCCCTGGTCTGCTGTCTCCAGCAGACCGGGAGACGGGGAGCAAAGACAGCCGCGGCACATCTGGGCTTTCCCGCTGCCTACGTGTTCCGTGGCTTTGCTCAGCATCTCCCTGGTCTGCTGGGGGGACTCCCCCCCCCAGCAGACCAGGGAGACGTGGGGCAGCTTTTCTCGCCCCGGAGGCAAGATCCGCATAACTCGGGGACTGCCTGTACTTATTAAACAAGAGCTTAGTTTCAGAAGAGTTAATCTGACACTCCTCAGCTGAAGTCATCATCCTCTGCTTACAACATCAGTTTATCATTATTATTATTATTGAGATAATGATCATGCTGTATACAGTTAAATGAGGAGTGAAAAAGATGGATTCCTACATTGCAAAAATGTAGTTTTCATAAAAACGTCTTTAAGAAGGACAGATGAAGCTCCCTTCACTCATGATGAGTAATAATTTACTTCTTGAATAGCTCTATTGAAAACAAAACAACTATTCCATCAATGTATTACTCAAATTAAATAAGGAGACCAAAATCTGATTCTTAATCAGCAGCAATGCCCCCATCTCTTCATCATAAGAAAATATATGTAAAAGAACTCCTCAATAAAAAGCATTTTACAAAGTTACTTCAGCTCACATCAGAATTTTTTTCAAGGACTTCATTTGTTCACGAAGAATTTGATCTAAAAGAGAAAATAAGTAAATCAAGGTAGTATGATCAAGAAAAAAGGAGGTAATAAACACATTTCAACTTCTAATTTATCTATCAAAGATCCATAAACCTTTTAAGATTAAAGGAAAAAAATGAGCTTTTTTCATATGAAAGTAAGATGACTGTTGTCCTTTTCCCTCTAAAGTAACACTGATTTTTCACCTTATGATAAAGATTTCATATAAGGAACTAAGGAATATTTGTTAAACTGATTTTTCTCAGCGTGAGGTTAGCACATGTAAATAGGTAATTCACATAAAATATGTGAACGACACTGAAAAGTGATAGATAACATTACTGAAGCACAGAACAAATGAACTGATCTGAAAACATACTGGCTGCATCTAGATTGGCATGATTTTCCAGAAATGCCTTTAACGGAAAACTTTTCCATTAAAAGCATTTTCAGAACAGAGCGTCTAGATTGGCGTGCTTTTGCGGAAAAGTGTCTGTGCCAATCTAGAGGCACTTCTCCACAAAAAAGCCCCGATCGCCATTTTCACGATCGGGGCTTTTTTGCGGAAAACCGATCTGAGCTGTCTACACTGGCCCTTTTGCGCAAAAGCTTTGCGCAAAAGGGACTTTTGCCTGAACGGGAGCAGAATAGTATTTCCGCAAGAAGCACTGATTTCTTACTGTAGGAAGTCAGTGCTTTTGCGGAAATTCAAGCGGCCAGTGTAGACAGCTGGCAAGTTTTTCCCGGAAAAGCGGCTGATTTTCCGGAAAAACTGGCCAGTCTAGACACAGCCACTGTGTTTGACAAACAAAAGAGTTGATGGATAGGGGGTAAACTGCTTAGCCAGTAACTTCCCTCTTGGTTTCTCTCATACTGTAAGTACCCTTTATTCCTAATGCACTACATAAAAGAACATACATTGCATTTCCCTTTGGAAAAATTAAACAACATATGAATTTTACAGAATTAAACCAAAAACATTCTAGTTCTGGCATTGGCTTCCTTAGAAAGATAAAAGTATTTCAATACAAAGCAAAATATATTCCCCCCACAAACTGTGTATTAAGAAACCCGGGCTGTCATTTTCCTAATATGTACCAATCCCTGCATTGCATAGCTTTCCAATTGCAGAAGCTAATCACAGAAATTGACAAGCATTTTAAAATACAGTTTATGGAATTGATTTGTCTCCAAGGAAAGAATAGAACATTTTTATTGCCCATAGTTACCTTTTTTTTTAAAAAAAGGAAAAGATGAATGACATTCAACAAGGCAATTCTTTCTATATACTTAAATCAATCGCTACATACCCAATGTCCCAAATAAAACATCTTTGAAAACTAGTGTGAGCATACCTTTGAGCTTGTCTACACTGCCTGTTAACTGTACTGTAATGATCTCACTCACAGGTGTGAAAAACCACCCTCCAAGTGCAGCAAATTACAGTGCTGCAAAGCACCACTGTAAACAGGCTAAAGCACAGGGAAAGCTCTCCCAGAACTCTTGAAACAAAAAACAGGACTATGTAGCACTTTAAAGACTAACAAGATGGTTTATTAGGTGATGAGCTTTCGTGGGCCAGACCCACTTCCTCAGATCAAATAGTGGAAGAAAATTGTCACAACCATATATACCAAAGGATACAATTAAAAAAATGAACACATATGAAAAGGACAAATCACATTTCAGAACAGAAGGGAGATGGGGGGGAGGGAAGTCTGTGAGCTAATGAGAATCCTCTGAACTGTCATTCATGCTTAAATTCGACACTTTACATCTAAGTTTGAATAAAGACTCTAATTATTTTACCCATTACAAAGATAGCTTTCCCAATTATCACCTCTAATATCATTCGAGGTGCTCTATTCATACACCTGTAGTCCAAACAGCAGGGCAGTGTAGACATACACCATTTTCTGTGTCTTACTTCCTCAACCATAAAACAGAGATATGCTTTCTTTGTCCATCTTGTCTGTTTATAAAAGGGCAAGGACAGTCTTTACTGTGCATATGCACAGCACCTACTAGCATAGCCCTAGAACTACTGCAGAACAATCACGTGACAGTAAGACATTAGCAGTATGTTGCTCTATCTGTAGCAGCCATTCAGCTGTATCAAGTGCTGTTCACAAATGAGAAGGAACACACCTCCAAAATAGAACTTCAGTTTCATGAAATGTCAGTGCTGGGATACGTGAATCAGGCAGTATCAGGATGCCAGCCAACCTACCTCTGTTTTCAGAAATTAGGAACAAAAAGTGATCATAAATTTCACAAATGGAACAAACCTGAAATCTGTTCCCAACTCAAATGTAACTCTGTTAACAGGCAAACCAAGTCTTTTAAATAAACGATAAGTAATTATTTGGTGCTTAATTCTGCAGCGCCCAAAATTTGCAGCCTCTCATAGAATGGGCTCTTTTATGTCTGCAAAGCACTCAGAGACTGGAGGATAAAAGATGCTATAGAAATGCAAAGAGTTATGATGGATAATCACACTACAAGAGCAAGTGGCACATAAATGTCGATGCTCTTTGAATAGCAATATTCTTGATAATATTGTGTAATCCATGCTATCCCAATGTCTGTACTGATGTTCATCATCTGATTAGTTTGTTAGATTGTGAGGCTACAATCTATGGCCCAGATTCAAGAAAGCACATGCTTAGCTTTACATCCCATTGACTTCAATGGGAATTAAACACAAGTTTAAAGTTAAGGATGTGTTTGAATACTTTCCTGAAAAGGGAATAATTATTATTTGTCTTGAGTTAGCCACTAGACGCCAGGGCCCCACTGTGCTGTATGCTGTACAAACATGTAACAAAGAAACAATGGCTGCCCTGCAGAGTGTACAATCAAAGTGTAATACTATTTGCAATAGCTGGATATAAACAAATAAATTTGATGGAGGAGGGAAATAGTCACAGCACATCAGCTGCTTACCCCTTGTTGAGATTTTTTTCCCCCCTACAGGCATCATGGAAGAGAAGAGTTTAAAATAAATATTTGAGAGAGGAGAATGAGTTGGCCTTGGAGATAATTAAAGGACATTTCTGCTGGACAAAAAGGGGCAGCAGGAGAGAAAATGCAAAGGTGTTTGTTGGAAAAATATTTAAACAGGTAATCAAAACTGGCATCACATGCAGAACGCAGATGGGCTCAGTATCTCGCTACTGTATAAGAGATGACAGCTAGAACAGGGATAGACCATGAAAGGGCTTGAAGGTGAAAACAAGTGATTTGTTATTAATGCAGCAGAGGAGGTGTAGCCTATGGAGGGATGCAAAGAGAGGGTGAAATGGTACAATCTGGACTATTTATATTTATTTTCAATAAGTCTTGGAGAACTTCCAGGTGACTGGAAGAAAGTGGATCTGTCAATATTTAAAAACACACACACAAACACACAAATGGATGACCCTGATAATTATAAGTCTGTCAGCCTGACATAATTCCTGGGTAAGATAATGGAGGGGTTGGTACAGTACTCAATAAAGAATTAAAAGAGAGAAATATAATTCAAGCGACTAAAGATGAATTAATGAAAAATAAATCCTGTCAAACTAATGTATCTTTTTAATGAGATTATAAATTTGGTTGCTAAAGGTAATAGTAATATATTTAGACTTCTTTAAGGTGTTTGACTTGATATTGCACAACATTTTGGTTAAAAAGCTAGAGAGCTATAAAATGAAACAGCATACATAACATGAATTTAAAACAGATTAAATGATAGGTCTCAAAATAACTGTAAATGGGGAATCATCACTGAGTGGGTGTGTTTACAGCAGGGTCCCTCGGGGACTGGGTGTTGGCCCCATGCCATTTAACATTTTTATTAAGGACAGGGAAGAAAGCAAAATTATTACTGATAAGATCATTTTCCTGGATGATTTCCTGAAAGATCTGCTCCAGAAATTATTTGGGGTAAGTTCTATGTCCTGTGTTGTACATGAGGTCAGACTAGATCAGTGATCTCCCAACTTATGCCCAAAAATCACTTTTTGAATTTAAAACAGGACTATGTAGCACTTTAACAAGATGGTTTATTAGGTGATGAGCTTTCGTGGGCCAGACCCACTTCCTCAGATCAAATAGTGGAAGAAAATTGTCCACTATTTGATCTGAGGAAGTGGGTCTGGCCCACGAAAGCTCATCACCTAATAAACCATCTTGTTAGTCTTTAAAGTGCTACATAGTCCTTTTTTTTTGTTTCAGCTACACCAGACTAACACAGCTACATTTCTATCACTTTTTGAATTTAAAGGTGTGATGGATAGGAGGAGTGCTGACCAGCACTTGGTGACTAAAGGGTTAAACTCATAACTAAAGGTGTTGTTGGCAGGAAGCCAGAAGAACCAATCAGATACAGTGATAAAATTTAAGTTGCAAATCTATACCTGCTGCGTTTTCTCTTTGGAGAGTTTTAAGCCAGAAGTTGGGAGAAAGAATAATTTAGAGTCAGGGCAGCACTACCATGCCGCCAAGGTATTCGGGGTATGGAAGTGAACTGGACCATGAAGGGAGCATGAATAAATAAGGGAAATGTATATTTCATCACAATCAGGGTATTTTTCTTTGTTTGGGTTGTTGGTTAAATTTCTCTGTGTGAATTCATGCCTTCCCTCCTCCATTCACCACGTTAAAGCTACAGCCCAGAGATTTCATTTTCCTCTGTGTTTTAATCTATTCTTTTCTCAGTTTCTCTGTAACACCTAGCAACCAAGTATTTTTTATCAAGTCTATCTTTTATCTTTTGTTAATAAAATCATTTTTAAGGTGATGATTTGATTCTTGCGTTCTGGAAGGTAACAGGACATCTGTGTGTGTGCCTGCCTTGCCTGAGAGGTCAGCTATCAGGGACATAGTGGCAATGCCTACACTCTCAGCTTCTTGCGTGAGAAATATGCAAATGAGGCTAAGCGTGGCATACCTAATGAGCCGCCATTTTGCAGAAGAGGCTCTTGCGCCAGAAGGAGCGACAGCTGGCCGATTACTTTTCAGGAAGAACGGCATTGCGTAAGAGGGTTTTTGTTGAGCAAGAAGGGACAGTGTAGACAGCTCCTTCTGGCGCAAGAGCCTCTTCTGCAAAATGGCGGCTCATTATGTATGCAAATGAGGCTTGGCGATAGTCCACACAGCCTCATTTGCATATTTCTCTTTTTTTTTTTTAAAGGGATTAAATCACTTCATAGTGGCAGCTTCCTCCCAAAGTCAGTGAATCTGTGACTTTTTGTACACAAAGCCTATAAAGGCAAGGTATTTAAGGTCTCTTGTGGGCCCCCACCTTCTGCCCTTGGAGTGCCAGAGTGGGGAACAGCTCTGACAAAGGGCAACCCAGTATCTACCATGCCCCTTTCTCAAAGCCTCACCCAATTCACTTCATCTCCCCTCTCTCAGTTGCTTGTTCTGTGCTATCGTCACTCACTTTAACTGGGCTGGGGAAAGGAGTTGGGGCTTGGGAGTAAGTGTGGGCTCTGGGCTGGAGCTGAAGGGTTTGCAGGGGGTGGGTGGGAGACATTTCTGAGCTAAGCCTGGGTGGTGGTTGAGGGGCAGAAGAGTTTGGGTGTAGGAGGGGGCTCTGGGCTGGAGCAGGGTGTCTGGGGTGCTGGTTATGAAGGGAGGCAGGGCTTCGGGTCCCAGAGGGAGATCACAATCTACTGGGAGAGTCCCCAGGACTGACCAGTTGATCATGATTGACCAGTTGGTGGCCACTGAACTAGCTGATCACAATGGTGCCTTCTCGCCTTGGAATTTATGAAAATGATCTTTGTTGCAGCACTTGGAATGGATATAAATAGTATAAAAAAGGGGCTATTTGCCAAGATCAAAGAGTAGGAGACTGCAATAGTTGTAATATAAGAGGAGACCTGGACAAAAGATTTAGCAGTGTAGATAGGGAAAAGCCAGTCTTGGTTACACAGAATAGCAGCAAGATGTAGACGTAGCCTGGATGTGAGACTCTGGAGAGAGAGCTGAGTCAAAAGAGAGATCCAGGTTATGAGGCTAATAAGAGTAAGGATGGTGGCATTGTCCACTGTGACAGAGTAGGGAGTATGAAAGTAATAATAATGCCATTCTGGCGATGTCCGGCGTAACTGATGGTTGGACATTCATGAGGAGATATTGAGAAGGCAAGCTGGCATTTTAATTTGAGCAGAAGGAGACGTGTCCACAGGTAGATCTCCAAGGGAGATAAATCTGAAAGTCGTTAGTGTGCAGATGCTAATTCAAGTTCTATTTATGAAGGAGAGTTCCAAAGACAGAGTTAGAGGTAGAAGAATAGAGGAGTCGGTTGGAGATGGCGTTTGAATGCATTCTTGAGTTGGGACCCTCAATCTACTTAGACATTTCTAAAACACACACATTTACATGTCATGCACGGTGAATTCTACCTTAGATAAACATAACAAAACTATCTATAATACCATATTTAGAAAGAAAAAAGAAATTACCATGCATGCAAGCCCTTGAGCAGATTTCTAAAGCATCCATTTTCAGAGACACCGGACAACGAATAAAGATTTTTTTTTTTTTTTTTTTTTTTTACAAATTGCCAAGTACATCTGTGCTAACAAAATGCTGGTACAAACAGCTTCGTTCTATTATTCTCTAGATGTATTCACTATTTTGTATAATCTTTCACATTTTGTTGCAAAAGGAATTTCATATTCATTAGCTAGCTCTCACAATGTAGAAAGGCAGTTGATTTAGTAAATATCTTGCTTATTAATGTGGAAGCACAGAACAGAAGGCAGCATTTCATGATTGCATTTTAATAAACAGCTATGAATAGTTTATTTTTAGTAAGTAGCTGGCAGGAGCTAAGAGACCAATTTTTCTTTGTGGAATGATTCAGTTGATGGAATCTACAACTTCCTTTGTTAGTGCAGAAAGAATGAATTGATAAAGGCCATTTTTATCCCCTTCCTGCCAAGGTAAATCTGCCAGCTTTGTCAGTACAAGGATCTGGCATAGAAGATGCAGTGTGGCTCTGGTAGATTGGACAGAAAGACTGTGATCCAAGCACTCCTAAAAAATAACCCCTACCTCTGCCACTGGCTTATACCTTAGACAAAAGATATAGCTCTCACAATATCCCTTTACAGGTGGGGAAGTTAGATTCATTCATATTGGTTTGGCATTTTAGAAATATAATACCTGACATGTGTAATCCATCTGCAAGTGAGTGTCGACAATACTCAGGTTCAAAGAGCTAGGACTTGCTTTAAAATTAAGGCACACTACTTGAGCCCTAGCTGGCACTTAAGATGGCCAAATACTTACCATGAATTTGAGATAGCGGGCTCAAGTGGGGACTAGTGGGGAGCTGTGTCATCCCAGCCCTGCATCTTTGGGTGCCTTATGATGCCTTGATAAAGTAGCTCCTCTTCACAGACACACTTCTAGCATGCAAGCCACATTCCAAGTGTCTGTGTGTAATTTCAGCCTGCTGATCATACCCTAGCTCCTACCGACCTTGGTTATACTTCAGAGAGACCCCCAACACAACCCCAACTCCAAATATTCCTCCAAAAATGAATGTCCTGTACTGACAAGCCCTCTCCTGCACAAGGCAAATATATTAAGGAATGAGATGGCAGTTTATTTTCTTAAATGAGATTACCTAAGACACTTTCTCTTGAACACAGAAAAATATATAAATCAGTAAAACAAGTTTATCAACTACAAAGAGAGATTTTAAGTTAGTACAAGTAATAAATGACAAAAAGTCAGAAAGGGTTACAAGAAAAATAAAGATAAAACACTTACTAATGCTTAAACTATATCAGATTCAAGCAAAATTTCTATTCTATATTTCCAGAAAGGCTACTGATCGAACATCTTCAAGTCATAATCCTTACTCCAAAAGTCCAATGGTTATTTTCCTCTGTCTTCCTAGGTTCAAAGCCAGAGGCAGACTCCGGGTGTAGGGTTTCTCGGGGTGTTTCTTGAACAAAAAACATTGCCAGCTGGGAACTAGGATAACGAGAGTCTATGTGGAAAGCTATTCCCAGCTGTATTTTCCTACCTGTTTGAGACTCCATTGTTTTCCTCTCCTTTTTGCTGATTCTGTTAAAGACAAATGAAGGGAACCATACACTCCTTTGTTCAAGTCGTGCCTGTTTGATCAGTTTGGTGCTTGATTTTTGAAGATGCACTTGACATAATACAGAGGAATCTTATAACTTCATATACAGTATTGCTGTATATTTTATTAGGCCAATATTGACTAGCAAATTATGAGTTTTCAAATGATACTTGACGTATCTTATACAAAGATCATTTCAATAGTATGTAGGTGGTTGTGACTACCGGAGTGCATTCCATTACACTCTCTTTGAGTGTCTAAGGTACATACTGAGGTAGCTCAGTTTGGGGGTGTGGCACTAGGTACTGTTGTGATGGGTGATAACAGGGCCTGGTGAGGCTGGCTGTGTCTCTATCCAAGCAGTGTGAGAAGAGGGCCAGCCCAACTGGTTGGTTAAAGGAGTGCAGTAGTTCCAATGGCTCCCAGACTGGACCCAGGGGGTGACAATACTTCACTTTTTTTGCTATTAATTTTTGAGTCTTGAGTTCTTTGTGGAGTTAGTTTTGGTTGGGCTTTTTGGCCCTCCTAATTATTTCTTTTACTTTGCTTGCCAGAGTTTATGCTTCCTTTTATCTTCCTCAATAGGTTTTATCTTCCAATTTTTAAAGGATGCCTTTTTGCCTCTAACTGCTTCTTTTACTTTATTGTTTAGCCACAATGGCACATTTGTTGGTGCATTGGTCACTATGGAAAATTATTTGTCATTCAAATACATATATCATTGCTGCGTTCAATTTTTCTATAATAAAATGTCCCTAATTTCATAAGAATGACCAGACAGTCAGACCAAAGGGCCATCTAGCCCAGTATTCTGTCTTTTGACAGCGACTAATGCTGTGTGTTCTAGAAGGAATGAACAGAACAGGTAATCATTAAGGGTGCATCTACACTGCACCCGAAGCTCGAAATAAGCTATGCAATTTGAGCTATGCAAATTGTGTAATTTATTTCAAGTTAATTTTGAAATAGCTTGTTTCAAAACTTGGCATTGTCTACACAGCACTTATTTCAAAATAAATTGCTATTCCAAAATGTCCCTTACTCCTTGTGGAATGAGGTTTACAGGGACATTGGAATAGCGAGCCCTTTATGTTTTGAAATAATGGGCATGCTCAAAAGACGTGGAATGGCTATTTTGGGATACCTTTGGTATCTCAAAATAGCACTGCAATGTAGGTGTAGCCCAAGTGAGATGTCCTCAGTAGCTCATTCCCAGATGCTCATTCTGGCATTCAGAGGTTAAATGAACTTCCTTAGTTCCTTTCTGAACCATGCTATAGTCTTGGTCTTCACAACATCCTCCTGCAAAGAGTTCTTCAAATTGACTGTTCATTGTTTGAAGAAATACTTCCTTTTGTTTTAAATTTTCTACCTATTAGTTTAATTTGGTGACCCCTACTTTGTGTGCAATAGGGAGAATATAGCACTTCCTTATCTACTTTCTCCACACCAGTCATGATTTAATAGGCAGCTATCACATGTTCCATTAGTCATTTCTTTTCCATGCTGAAATCTCTCAGCCTTCTTAATTGCACCTCTTTTCTGAACCACTTCCAGTTCCAATAGATCTTTTTTAAGATGAGGCAACCAGATCTGCACATAGATTATGCCCAGATCTTGAATACTATCACTTTCCTAACGATTCCAAACATTCTGTTAGTTTTTTGTGGCTGCCACTGCCCAACTATCCAGGATGCCAAGATCTCGTTTGTCAGCTCATTTAGATCCCATCATTTTATATGTAGAGTTGGGATTATGTTTTCTAATGTGCATTACTTTGTCTTTATCAACATTTAATTTTATCTGCCATTTTGCTGCCTGGTCACCCAGTTTTCAGAGATCATGTTGTCTGGTCACATCCTTGTATGCCCTGACATTGTAAATAAAATTAAGGACTGCATGAAAGTGCCAGCAATGTTAAGATTTATTTATTCCCTCCACAATAGCATATGCTACCCAAACATTGCAGGATTTTGCTAATTCTTGGGAACCAAAAAGTGAAAGCAATTGAGCTATTTTCATTGCTCGTCATTTTGCTTACCTTGGAGAAACAGTACAGGTTGTACCTCCCTTAACTGGGACTCTCTGGTCTGGCAACATCTGTGGTCTGGCAGGATCATGGATGTTCCTGGACCACAGAGCCTAGATATAAAGATCTCGGGCCATGGGACAGGAGCAAAAGGGAGGGCTGACAACTCTGCTGGGAGCCCGGTGTGGGAGAGATGGGGGGACACGGAAGGGCAGGTGGCACAGCAGGGAATTCTAGAGTCTGCAGCTGAGCAGTAGCAGGGGGCCAGCAGCAGCAGCCACGGAGCACCAGCCCCAGCAGCGGAGCTCAGGGACAGCAGCGGCAGAGTTTGGGGGTGACAGAGGCAGCAGCAACAGCCACAGAGCTCTGGCACCAGTGGCAGCTGCAGAGCCTGGGGAGCCATGGCTGGGCAGGCAGCAGTGGGGCCAGGCTGAAGCTGTAGCCGAGGGGCAGCAAGGCAACATGGACCATGTTGGGAGGGACCTTCCCTGGTCCAGCAAATCCCTTCGTTCGGGACCAGTCAGGTCCCCAGGGTGCCAGAAGAGAGAGGTCCAACCAGTGTATGGTAAATAATAAAATATGAAATAACTTTTAATATCAAATTGACTGTTTTTACAACATCATTGGAAAAGAAACCAACATGTCTTTAAAAATGATTCAATGTCAATGAGAAGTCAACATGACCTACTTCCAGTCAGGATTTAAAGCAGAGTACAAAAACTCATAGAAAAGCCATTCTGACAATAATTTAAACAAATGCAACACAAAACGATAGATGGACAGATAAGCCTGACTAGCCTTTAGAGAACCAGGTGACAAAATTTCAACTGGGTTAAGAAAGCAACTTGGCAACACTACCCCTGTCCAGAGCCAGCCCAAGCTACAGGGCTGCTGGACCAGGCGGGGGTGGGGCCGTGCATGCGTTGGGTGCCCAGGGGTGCTGAGTGCCCAGGGGCGGGGCAACGCATGCTCCACACTCCCAGGGTGCACGAATGGCTCAGGCTGGCCCTGCCCCTATCTACAGATAAAAATTAGAGTATCTGTGGCAGTCACAAGTTATTCTATTCATAAAGTCATGAAGCACATAAGGGACCTTTAACCCGTTAGATTACATCCAACACTTTGGTCTCTTCACACACATATACAGACTGAATTGTGTGCCAAGGACCTTGGCAGAGGCCAGACTATAATAATCAAGATTAGCCATAAGGCATTCACCTACTACTTTCCCCTTGGACAACAAGTTCCCCAAATGAAATCCCTGGCCTTAGCTGCTTTGGCAGGTCCACTCTAGATGCCAATATGGCTGACAGTTCGGCTACCCTAGATTAACACAAAGGATGCTTTCAGTGATGGGGAAACAGTCTGATCTGATTGCTCACTGCCTGTGTGTCCATTTTAAACACTTACATTGCCCTCTCAAAGCTGAGATTATTAAACCCTCTCCTCAGAGGAGAGGTAAGAAATTAAATCAGTATATTAGAGCAGAATCAGCAGAAGGAAGCTGCAAGCTAGCTCTCCAAAAGACAGATGATTCATATACTTCATAAACCTGTGTCTTTCCCTAAGTGTTTGCTATCATTTTCAAATAGCATTATTGTTGAAAGCATTGTTGTGTGTAAGTGCAGCATTTATCTAAACTGAGGCTTTTACATTTCTGCACATCCCCAGGTCTAACCTCTGTCAGGTTGGAGTTACTGTAGCAATGCATTATACAGCCAGTGCAACTCTCTCTCTTTTTATTAATCTTAACAAGGCCAAAGAATAGAACACAGTTAAGCAGGGGATTTTCATCATCATTTGAAGCTACACCTGTGCAGCAGATGGCTTAATTCATACACTCCTTGACTCTGGTTGCACTAGTCATACAAAATTCCATAAGTACAAACCAAGATTTTGAAAAAGCAATGGAGATTGAGTGTCTCCATTTTTGGCTGCCCAAAATTAGACCCTTCACCCACACCTGATTTTCAGATGCCCATCGTTTCCTTTCTTTCTGACTTTCTTATCAGGTCCCTTTAGGGCACTGCAAAAATTGAAGACCCCCCCAAATCATTAATTACTTTTGAAAATATTGGCCTTAGTAAACTAATTAGAAGGAAAAACTCATCTTCATGAACTAAAAGATTGTATTTGACTCATATAATGTGCAGCACCAATTTTCAAAGGGAAAGGCCTTGTGCCGACCCAGCTGAAGGTTAAAAGGAGAATGGACAAGAAAAGAATCATTTTCTATATGGACTATAAAGAATCAAGAAACAATACTGGTAACTCATAAAGCTTAAAGTAAAAGCTAGAGCACTGACCTTTCTTTGTACATGACAATGCCTGAGAATTTTCTTTTCTAGCTACTTGTTCTATGGCACTAAATCTTCAATAGCTTCACAGCCATAGAATTAAATTTCCTTTGTGTGTTTTTCTATGGTTTTCATTATCCATGTGTTAATGTGATAAAACATTTACCTTGGTTAGAGTCTTCATGATGTGTATAGCTTTCCTTCTGTCCCAATGGGAATTCACAGATAAATCATTGACTACAGTAGGCCAATTAAAATGGAATACATCTTCACTGTCTCTAAAACTCAGCTTCCAATATTTTTTCTCATTTGTCGACAAAAGATTTGGGAAGAATTAGTTGCACATAGTATAGACCTGAGAAGCTATAGGGGTATTGTCAGCCTGTTCAAGGCTAAAGGTTTACTTCACAGCAATCTGGGGCTTAAAATAAAATTATATTGAAAAACAACAAGTTATATTCAGATTCTCAAATGTCAGGTGTTTGATCCAAACATGAAGTCTGTTCAGACCAGAACAATTAATGATGAATAAAAACATGTCATTATTAAACCAGCACCAAAGCCAGGCATGCCAACTCCTCTCTCCCCAAGCTATATAAAGTTACTTTTGCTGCAATAGATCATTTGTGTAATACAACTTGGCTTTGATGCTGAAGATGGCAGAAAAGGGTAAAATAGGAACAATCCATTCTCATTTTCTCAGAGACCATTTTTCTAAAGCAGTTATTTTACAGTCATTTTCAAACTCTGCTGACCTGAACTTCCTAAAAAAAGATTTACAGAAGCATAAGAATTCTGGTCAATCAGACCAGTCGTCCACTATCTTTTAGGGTCAGGTCCCTGCCTTCCTGTGTCTTTGCATAGCACAAAGGCTTCCTAAACCTAAAAGGAATCTACCAGATACCATCATGAAACACAAGTCTTAATAGTTATTGTCACATATCTACCTTTTAGTGTCTTTCGTTTAATTCACGTGATCTGTTTTCCATCATTTTCGATGGGAGAAGCTATTGATGTAATTTACCAGCCAGACTGCTCAGTCTTCCAGGAACAATTTAAATTTGCTGTTCCTTTGTTCCCATCAAACAAACAAAGAATTATTCCCTCTTGCTCTTTGATCTTAATAGCTTGTGATTGACATTCCTGAATGCTGCTCAAAGTGAGAGAAAATGACAGGCTGTGACACCGCGGCTCCTTTACAAACAACTCTGACCTCCGAACAAACTAATTTACTACATCAAAGGATAGGATGTATAAATCAGATATTAGGAATGGCAATATACAAAAACCTGTAGGAGAACACTTCAATCTCCCTGGAGACACAGTAGCAGATTTAAAGGTAGTCATCCTGCAGCAAAAAAACTTCAAGACCAGACTTCAAAGAGAAACTGCTGAGCTGCAGTTCATCTGCAAATTTGACACCATCAGTTTAGGATTAAACAAAGACTGTGAATGGCTAGACAACTACAAAAGCAGCTTCTCCTCTCTTGGGCTGTGTCCAGACTCAGGGTTTTTTTCAGGAAAAGTAGCCTTTTCCCGAAAAAACTTCCCCTGCGTCCAGACTCAAGCCGCGTTCTTTCGAAATTATTTCAAAAACGCGGCTTTTCTTTCGATGGCGGTAAACCTCGTTTCACGAGGAAGAACGCCTTCTTTCGAAAGTTCCTCTTTCGAAAGAAGGCGTTCTTCAATGTAAATAGGGCTTCCTCGAAAGAGAGCATCCAGACTCGCTGGGTGCTCTCTTTCGAAAAAGCGGATTGCTCTTTCGAAAGATCCGCCTGCAGTCTAGACGCGATCTTTCGAAAGAGGCTCTTTCGAAAGATGCTTTCGAAAGAGCCTCTTTCGAAAGAAGCCTGCAGTCTGGACATAGCCTTGGTGTTCACACCTCCAGATCAGCTACTAGAAGTGGGCCTCATCCTCCCTGACTGAATTAACTCTGTTATCTCTAGCCTTATTCTGGTCTGCATTTTATACTTGCCTCTGGAAATTTTCACTACATGCATCTGATGAAGTGGGTCTTTGCCTACGAAAGCTTATGCTCCAATACATCTGTTAGTCTATAAGGTACTACTGGACTCCATGTCGCTTTTGCGGATCCAGACTAACACGGCTACCCCTCTGATACTATCCTTAAAGAGAAATACACATTACTTAAAGTTTGTCAAGATGCATAATCATTGTAAGATGCACGTATGGGTAGTATTTAAGGAATAATATGTATATATTGAAAATACGTTTTATGGACTTGGAGTAAAAGTTAATCATCAGGGAATTGTGTGTCCCGCTAAGGCAGGGGGGAAGTTGTAAATGCTGGCTAAACAGAGTGAGATGCAATGTAAGGCTCAATTGCTTAACCTTGCACAATACTAAGATTCTCAATGGAAACCCATCAAAGACAACTGCAAACAACTGAACCCACTTAAAGGGAAGAAAGGAAAATAGACAGGTCCCCTCCCCCCTATATAAATAAGCACAAAAGACTACTGAAGTGTAAATAAAGAAGAGAAACCCTCTGAATCCATTCACCAAGGAAACCCTTGTGGAGCAGAGATCTTTTCATAAATATTTGGATTCTGGTTTTTGCGAAACAAGCCAACCCTGAAACAGACTGAACTTTGCAGGTGTAATGGACAGGAGAAGCGCTGTCCAGCAACCGGTGACTAAGGGGTTAAACTCAGGTGGCTAGCAAAGGCATTTGCCAGGAGGCTGGGAGAACCAATCGAAATAGAGGGTTGAAATTTAAATAGGATATAGGTTCTCCTGTTTGCTTTCTTTACATGGGAGAGATAAACCAGGAGTTGAGACACAGAATAATGTAAACCCAGGCAGAACTACCATGCCTTCAATAAATTCATGGCATGGAAGCGGACCAAACAAAGAGAAAATTAGAAGTAAATAAAAGGGAAAGTGAATCCTGTTGTGTTCAGGGTAATTTTTCTTTATTTGGTGGTTTGGTTTGAACTGCTCTGTGTGAGTCTCTGCCTCCCCGCCTCAATTACCATCTAAGCACTGTTCCCACAGATTTTGACTGTATTTTAGTTTGTTTTCCTTAGTTGCTATGTAACATCTAGCAACCAAGTATGCTTTTGCAAGTTTCTCATTTGTTTTGTAATAAATATCACCATTTTAAAGTTGACTATTTGATTCTTATGTCCTGGAAGGTCTGTCTGTGTGTATGAGCACACCTCTGACTGAAGGGTCAGCTACTGGAGACTGCATCTTGTTTTTCTGTTTTTGAAGCTCTTTTGCAGCAAAAGAGTTTGGGGTATCCCGGGAGTGATTTCAAGTGTTCACCTTGGTTTTTAGGTATTAAAAAAAAAGCAAATGATGGTGGCATCAATTCCCCAATATCTGTGTATTATGATTCTGGGGGCAAGTTTTTTTGTAGCCACTGCCTGTAGAGGCAAGGTTTTGCAGCTCTCTTGTGGGCCCCTACCTTCTGCACTTGGGCTATGTCTACACTCGTGGTTTCTTGCGTGAGAAGTAAGCAAATGAGGCTAAGCGTGGAATATCGCCGAGCCTCATTTTCATACCTAATGAGCCACCATTTTTGCAGAAAAGGCTCTTGCGCCAGAAGTAGCTGTCTACACTGCCCCTTCTTGCACAAGAAAACACCTCTTGCACAATGCCACTACGCCAATTATTTTCAGGAATAACAGCATTGCTCAAGAGGGTTTTCTTGCACAAGAAAGGGCAGTGTAGACAGCTCCTTCTGGCGCAAAAGCCTCTTCTGAAAAAATGGTGGCTTATTAGATATGCAAATGAGGCTCAGCAATATTCCACACTTAGCCTCATTTGCAGGGCTCGACAAACCACTGAATCTACTCATCCGTGGCGGGTAGATTTCAGCCGGTCGCTACGTGTGCCCCATTCACTGGTGTTTTGTGCATGTACAGTGCCGGTCTGGAGCATGCGCGGTACGGGGCTGGCAAGTAGCTCTCGCCAGGGTCTGTCAAGCCCTGCTCATTTGCATATTTCTCATGCAAGAAGCTGCGCGTGTAGGCATAACCTTGGAGTGCTAGAGTGGGGAATAGCCCTGACAGTGGGGGATAGCTATTTTATTAGCTAGAAAAGGAGATTATTCCCAAGCAGGGACCCAAAATTTGTTTTCTGCAGTTTTTCTATTTGTTTCTACCAAGTTCTCTTATTTATAGTTTAGTTCTTCTTAAAAGAATCTATTTGTGTTTCCCTATAAGTGACATGTGGTTTAAAATGCATTTGGTAAACTGAGGCATTCTTATTTGAGAGTAGAGGATCTGGGATTTGTCATATGGATTTGGGCTCGCATAGCCCACAGGAGATTTTCAGTGGCTGAAAGGCTAATGCTGTCATCCCCCACATGCAAAACTCCCTAATATTGGAGGTAGGGGTAACAAGGTATCTCAGTGCTGGGAACCCAGCAAGCCATCGCATAGGCCTCAAAAGCTGCCTTTACATGAGTATATTCCAGGAAAGCTCCCACCATTCCTTTACCGCTTGTAGAGTTTCCTGGGCAGTAGCAAGATTGGTGCACTACTGTGGACAGGAATTATATGTTATTAGTGTATTGACTAACCCTAATCAAAGCCAGACTTGTAGAGCCAGTGACAAGAATGACCAAATCCTGTCTACATTAGTGTTCAACATTCCTGCTATCAAGGCAGCTGCTCTGTTATGGTGCAGCACTAGGCGATTTTACAAAAATAGCCAATGTATATACCACCCAAGACTTGAGGTCAGATCACAGAGGAAATAAAAATGTTGTGATACATCTTGTTTGTTTGTTTTTCTGAACAAAGGCAGGCAAGAGGGCTTCAAACCATTTTGTAGGTCACTCAGAAGGAGGAAGCACAATGCAATATTTAAAAATAACATCAGAAGTTGTTGATTTGCCATGAATTTAATTGCAAAATAGGCTTTGGAAATTTATGACAAAGCAAAGGACACAAATTTAAGGATCAAAGACAGATCTTGAAATGATGAGGAGATAATTTCTTCCTAGTTTATCTTTCATAGTGTGGTATTGTCCGAGGTGCAAATATTATATAAATAAAAATGGAATGACAACAGGATGTAACAATATGTAGAATATTATGCAAAAATAGAAGCTTTTGCTTGCAAGAAAGATAGCTAAGAGCACATAGATTAACCATAGATGAACTCTTGCAAATACAGCTCCCCATGTAGCTAAACTAAACTTTGACCCTGCATAATTTCCTTTTTGCAAAACTATGTATGTGTAAAATAATTTCCCAGGGATGCAAGTGTGTAAGCCAAGTTGTGCAAACAGGACAAGTTCTTTTCACTACTTAGGAGCTATCATAGCATTTCAGGAAAGCACTCAATATGTGGTATTAAACATTTTAGCATTGTGTGAAAGTGAAAAGCAAAGCCACTGGCCCCAGGACTAGTAAAGTGGGCATTAAATTATCTGCTTGATTGCTCTCTCTTTTTAGTGGCAGTTCTCATTCATTATGGCACTTTACAGAATAAGTCTGCCAATTCCCATCATTCAAATCAATTTCTTCCTGTCTTATTTATCTTGCTTTTATAAATAGGTGTTTATGGATTTAAATTTAGCAGCACATCTTTGTCATGACTTCATTGTTTGGGATTATCTTTTTGTTCAACATTTGTAGTTACTGGATGCTGGAAATCCATGACTACAATTCCATCAAAAAAGAAAATATACACTGTGCCTTGAGGATATATGAAAGTTCATTGAAAACGTATTGTTTTTATGCCACCAACACCACTTTGGCACCATCCCATTCTCCCATGCACTTTAATGACAAACCATTCTAGTACAAGAGATACTGCCAACTCACTGTGTTCTTCTGGATAAACTTTTACATCTCTTTGTAGTAGATCATCTTCTCCTGGTCTCAGATGAGTTGGTCACACCTACAGATCATTAGGCTGTTATTCTTTAAGGGTATGTCTACACTTGCCCCCTAGTTCGAACTAGGGAGGCAAATGAAGCATACCGAAGTTGCTAATGAAGCGCGGGATTTAAATATCCTGTGCTTGATTAGCATATTCGCGGCCGGTCACCATTTTAAAAAGCTGGTAGCCCGAATTAACTCGCCACATGTAGACGCGGTAGTCCGATCCAAAACCCTTCCCTTGAATTAACTGTTACTCCTCATTGCTCATTCAACTCCCACCACCCACAAAATTCCATAGCTCAAGTGCATTGGTACTTTTAGGTAAAGTTGGCTAACCCATCAGAGGGAATAGGCCAGTGGTTTTCACACTTTTTTCTTGTGACCCAATTAAGTAAAATTGTTGATGCCATAACCTAACAATTATATCATTTAACCAGTGTGCAGGCTGTGGGGTGGGAATGGGGATGAGGAGCTTGGGGTGTAGGATGATGTATGCAGGAGGGGAGGTGAGGGATCCATCTGAGGGTACAGAAAGGGGTTCCAGGCTGGGAGGGTGAGGCAGAGGACTTCAGTGTGGGGGACGAATTTTGGGCTGAGGGGTTGGGTGCAGGCTTTGGGGTGTGGGTGTGGGTGAGATGTTTGGAATTCAGGAAAGGGTTCTGGGTTTGCAGAGCTTTGTGGCTGGCTAGGGAAGGGGGTTGGTGTTCAGTGTCTGGGCACAGGGTTCTCTCCAGTGGTATAGTGGGGGGAGGGGTGCTAAGGCAAGTTTCCTGCCTGTCCTGGCCCACAAACAATGCCACTCCCCAGAAACAGAAAGAAACAGGTCCATCTCCTATATGGAGGTGTACAAGTGGCTCTGCATACTGCTCTTACCCACGGGCACTTCTCCCCCTCCCCAGTTCCTATTGGCTGGTTCCCAATATTTTCCCCATTGAGGTCTAGCGTGTCAAAAAGGCCACACCAGCAAACCTTTTGTTTGTCAAATTAACATTCTGTGGTTATTCTGCACCTACTGGGCCTATGGTTGAAGTGCTTCTTGCTGCTTCAAGGTTTCTGGTAGAATGCTTCATGAGCTAATGGAGTAAGCAGTAGGCTGGGTCTCTCAGGATCACTATGGGAAATTCCACATCCCATTGGAATCTTCTATTCTGGAAAGAAAGTCCCTGCTTGCTGTTCTCTATATATAAAGATGCATGCCTCATGGATCTTTCCAGACCCCCTGTAGCCAGACGTGAACCCCCATTTTAACATCCATTTTTGTCTGCTTGAAAGCATGCAGGGCACACAAAGCAGAAAAACAGCATGATCTTTGAAAACCTTGGAGCAGGAGGTTCAGATATGCTGGCTCAGTGACCATGGACAACTGTAAGCAGAGATAAGAGGGTGGTCAAACTAAGAGGCTGCACAAAAGTGCCCTTGACTTAACCCATATTGATACGAACACACAGCAGTCCGTGGGGGAAGGAATCTCCCGCCCAACAAGAACATCCGGCACTCCTAATTTAGCTATCTTCCTCTCTTACAAGTGTAAATTAACTTGAAACTTGCTTGTAAGAACTGGCGCCACAAAACGGACCAGTTCAATTCCAGGGGTATAAAGATGAGTCCAGCAGCACACCTACTTTGTGTGTCAATCTACCACCTATCTGCTGGTCGGGTGTGGTGTTTGACCTCCCGAGGTTCCAGAGGGGACGCCCACCTCGTATCCGTCTTTCCAAGGAATTGAGGCACCGACTCTGGCCTGACATGCTGGAGTCGAGAGGCACAGAAGGGGGTAAAAATTATACCTGGATGTGGTCCTTTGTTTAAGTATATATATACACATAGTGTTAGAGCTCTTTAAAGATTAAGCTGTCACTTGGTACCATTATTTCTATTTTCTATCTTTACCTTTTTCCTGTAACTATTTTTTAAGACATATATTTGCTAGCATTTAAGAAATAGAGCAATAGCCATTGTAACAATATGATTTATAAGCTTCTTTAATAAACCTGTAACTGTTTAAGCTTTAACCTGACTCCTTCAGTTGCTGTAATAGAACCAAGCACAATTTAAAAGAACTTCAGCTGGTCATAAAGGAACAGTCATAGGAAGAGCTTGGGCTTTTGGATCTATGTCACTCCCAGGTGACAGATCCATTGGGGCACCTAACAGCCTTTCCTAGGCTGCCCGCTGCAAAGGAACTTTGTGTTCTAGCAGCTAAAATCTAAGGTGTAATAAGCTCTTCCTATATAAAGGGGCGTCTGTTGGCCTGCTGGCCACCCTCTGCGATGGGACCCCGGTCCTAGCAGTAAAGACACGGACGTTAAACCTTTTCTCAGAAACACACACACACACACACACACACACACACACTGCCTTGACCGGCGGCTTACACCCCCCCATGCTGATGCCACTGAAGTGACTCTAGTGATCCACCAGCACGCGAAATACCATAGGAAAATAGCCCTTCCTGTTAATGTAGTCCATTGCAAGATAGTTTGGAGCCAAAAAAGGGGATGTGTGCACCACTTATTACCTCACCACATTTAGGGAATCCCATTGCCACAAAGCCACGAGTCACGGTCAGTAGTAGAAGGAGATTAAAGTCCAAACACTTACATCACTGCAACTCCCACAGTGGACTTCCCAAGTCCAAGCTTATTCAAGACAGATCAGTGGTGGTCTTAAATTATCAGCTTTCACAATGAGATGGCTACAGGCTTTTTCCTGGGAAGGGCAGCTCTCATTTTGGTATCCTTGAACCTCATAGGCAAGCTCTGCACACAGCTGAAGAAAGGTGGCTTTGCACATATCAAAGTTATGCAACCAGTGGTCATCATCCCACCTCTGCATCACAATCTAATCCCATCATTCAGTGCTTGTTTCCTGAGGCCATAATGACAGTCCATCAAGACTGGTGAGCAGTGTAGGATCTAAGCTTTCCGGCAGAGATGACAAGCACAAAGTTTAAGGGGCAGCTGAAAAATGCATTGAAATGTAGTTGGAAGCCCTTAGAATTTAGGATAGAGAAAACTATATCCTGGGGTCATGATTTTACCCGTGATACACTGCAATATCTTTTTCTCTTGATGGAACTGTAGACATGGATTTCTGGCTTCCAGTAACTACAATGCTAAAAATGAGGCTACAGCTTATTTAAAAAAATATAATACTGTAGTTCTTCTGAAAATTACAGATACTGTATTACCTAAACTGGATTAAGCATTCATCTGGTCATCCCATTTTAACTGCTATTTTAGATGAGAATCCAATAAGTTAGCAAAAGGAGTTATAAAATGTGAAGTACATTTCATAGTGCTGATAAAGTAATTGGACATTTATAGTTTCTTTATTCATACAATTAAGTTAAACTTTTAAGTCAGTCATTTAAAGCTTGTCTCAAAATACAGAAAGCCTGTCATTTCAGCTCAAAGAAATCTGATTTTTTTTTTTACAGCAAGTGTATGAATTAAGCTTTTTTGTTGTATTGTAAGATTCCTAAAGGTTAGGAAACCATGTTGCCCTGCCAAACCCAGACATTTAATTAAATTTAAAGCAGACTTAGATTTGATACAATTGCTACAGAGAAGCAAAATATGAAAAATGAAGCTGCAATAAAAACGGCTCAAGGATGAATTATTTATCAAACTGGTGATCTTGAAGTCCATTAACAGCTGCAGGCCTAAAAAGCACATGAAATTACTCAAACTGACAGTCCAAGAAGCAATCTTTTATAACTAGAGGTGAAACTGCAATTCAAGCAAGACACTAGAAGTTACATTAAAAGACCCTTATTGACCACAGTTAATCAGCAGCCAAACTTTTTTATAATTTTAACAAAATATATTAAACACAGGTCATCCAATCCTAGATATTTAAACAAACAAAAATAACCAACAGCTTTGTTCTGAGAGGCTTGTGGAAACACAGTACATAGCCCTGTTACCCATACATTAAAGAAGGAGGGGGTGAAAAATGTTAATTTCTTTTGTAGCAGGCCAAAAATATAGTGATTACTTTAGATTCTTTTTTAAAATGTGCTGTAAAATATTACCTACAACATAGAATCAGTGGTGCAGCAAGGAATAGTAACTTGGGTGGACCTTTACATATGGTGGCTGGTAAATGACAGTCTCACAGTAGTCCTGTTTAAACTAGTGTGCTAAAAATAGTTGTGTGGATGCTGCAGCACAGACTAGCCACTTGAGCACAAGACCACCCTACTCTCTGGATCTAAGGCTGGGAAGAAGCAAGACAAACTTATGCCTAGAAGAGGTGCCTGCCCCTGGTACAGACAGCTACAGGAGTGCAAAATTAGCCATGGGCCCCATAAGACAAAGGAGCTGTCCCAACACCCTAAAGGGAAGAAGGGGGGTTGTGTCAATTCTCTCTGAGGGTAGTGCTGTAGCAGGGTGGGGGAAAATGGGGAAAATGATGAAGGAGTTCTAAGGGGAAGGGCTGTCCTGGTTCTGAAGGTGGGGAGGCACCTCCCCTCCCCATGTGCATGCAGGACAAGCTCACTCTTTGAGGGGGGATGTGAGGCCCCTACAGAAAGGAAGGTTCAGGGGAGAGGAAAACTGAGAAGCAAGTGCCAAGCATTCACCACATAGCAGTATTCCTGTCCCCCAAGGCTGAGCCTACTTCCCTGGTCCAGCCCATTAAATCTAACCACTTGCCAATTGGGAGAAACCCAACACAACTGCACACAACTGACACCTGTCCTTTTTTTTTTTGGCAACGGTGCCGCTGGAAGTAGGGCATCACTTGCCTAACTGGGCACATGCAGAGGAAGGTTCAAATGACAAGGCAGAGCTGCTGGAACACAGCTTTCTGATGTGCCAAAGTGTCAATCCATCCTGGATTTCAGGGTCTGAGAAATGCTCAAGAGTACCTGGCAGTATTATAGTAGCCATAGCAGCATATTCACGAGGCTATGGAGTAGAACAGATGTTGGCATGTAGAACTGACTAACACCTTGAATGATCCATTGAAAGTCTTCCTTTTATAAGAGTCTATAAGGGAGGATTTAGGCTTCTTAAATCCCTCAAAATTGCATCTTCCAACTTCATTTGTGGTTGGCTTATTCTCTATTTCCTTCAGGTTTCAGACCCAGATGGCTTCTGTCAAAGCGTACCTTCTTCCGCACATTGGACATGACCCCACCGTTGCAGTTGTCATGTTCTCAATGGATGCAGGACTGCAACTTGCATCTAAGAAACAGTTCATTTGTGAGGAAATCAAACCAATGAATGTTAAAGATACACCATAACTTCGGACTGTAAAAGCGGTTTAGTTTTCTCTCCTCAGCTCCTTTTAACGGCTATCTTTCTGCTTCATATAAACAGCTGTCATCACTACCATGCTGAATGCTCATGTCTTGGTTGTCACACAGACATCCCACCACCTAAATAGAAGCATGTGAAGATTCTGCAATGACACCAGTGCAAGACCAATCTGACATGATTTCTTCAGTTATAGAACCTCCTGTTGTTTACTGACTATTTACTACGTAGATACTGTTCACCCGCTCAATGTCATTACCATCCATGTGCAGTGCTGGCTGCTCATTGATTTCTGTTTTATGAGAGACATGAATCTCTTTGTTTCATCACCGGTGATTTTAAGTCCCACGGATTCTGCAGTTTATCACAGCTCTTTCAGCATTTAGCTCTAATTGGTCAATAGCCTCCCAGAATCAAGCAATACTTACATAAGATCTTCTAAAAGACAAATCTCAGAATTTCACACCTCCTATTTTGGCCTCAATCAGCTCTCATCAGATAGCTAATAGAGTATTAAACAACACATCCCTGGAGTACTCCTGCTTATGCTGAAAGGCGGCCAAATATATCCATTGACCCACATACAAGTAAACATACTTTCCTCCACTAGTATCTCAGGATGTGTCTATACAGCAGGGCAAAAGCTGAATTAAGCTATGCAACTTCAGCTGTGTCAACTGCGTAGCTGAAGTTGAATTAGTGCTAAGAGCCAAATTCAGCTGACTACACATCAAGAAGTCAAAGGAAGAACACTCTTCCTTTGACTTCCCTTACTCCAACTCCTGTAACCCTCATTTTACAAAAAATCCTCCAGCTTGACATTATTTCAAAATAATGGCTTGCTGTGTAGATGCGCTCTTTGTTATTTTGGAATAACATTAGTTATTCCAAAATAACGCTGCTGTGTAGACATACCCTCAGACACCCCATATCGGTATAGCAGTATCCATGGTACTATTTGATGCATGGAGTTAAAAGGAGCTGCAAAGTCTATAAACAAAGTCTATTAACTCCATTTTGTTATGCTTTTCACTAATATTCCACGGAGCACATATTGCATGGATTATAGATCAACCTGTGCAGAAACCACATTGCACTTTTCTCCTTTTTGAGTTAAGACAATATTTCAGTTGGTTCAAGTGGGATGGTCACAAACACTTACCCTAGGACAGACAGCAGTTTTAAATTCCCTGTGATTTGTGCAAGTTGATCTCTCTCCATTTTTTTAAAAAGTGATGATGCAGCCTCTTTGCCAATCTTCTGGGATGTGACCAATTTCCCACACTTTTAAGACAATTCTATGAAGCCATTGAACTAAATCTAGATCTCTACTCTTAAGAAGTTCAGATGAAATACTAGTGATTTATTTCCAAAAGCGTTTAGCAGAAGTGATGCTGTGGACAGTGTCACAAACCTGTTTTCTTGGTGTTCATTTTGGATGAGGTTTTAGTTTACATTTTGGGGTATCTGTTTATTAATTTACAAAAATGCCCACTACCAATGCTTAAGTTCTGTATCAATATTTTCGTCCTTAATTGGCAGACGTCTTGAGAGCAGGTGTCCATATTAAGGCCTTCAAGGTCTCAAATTCACATTTCTGGTCATGTCTTTTTGGAGGGTTCTCCAATGCACTATCCCATATTATTTCACTATTATGAACATTTCTACAATTAAGACTTGTAGAATGCTTATTCAAGATACTTCATTTCCTGTACTACCATCTCCTCCTCCCTTCACTGACTTGCCTCTTACCTTCCAGTCTGTATTGTGCCTCTTTTTCCTCTCCCATATAATTTGGAGATGTGTAATCCAGCATTGGTTTTTTTAATTCTCTTTAATTCCAGTTGCTCTCTGGGACTCTTTGGGAATCTCTGTGGTAGATTCCCAAAATCTTGCAAGGTAGACAGGTGGTAATTTGTAGGAAATCATTACTGTTTAATGATTAGCAATTGCTTGGACTACAGCTATCAGCATTACACCATCCTCAGAGTTAGATAGTCGTGACTGCCCACAGTCAACCCAGGCCCCCCATGGCTACATTCCTGCATAGAACAAAGAACAATTACAATCCCACACAAATTTATATGCCAAATGTAATATGTTCCATTTCACATTTTTTATTGTTTACAGTCTACTGATTAAAGAATATTCTACCATTATATTAGGAGTTGTGTATTCAATTATGAACAAAACTACATACAGCTTAAGTATATTGGCAGACATTTTCAAAAAAAAAAGGGGAGAGGTGGAAGCTAAAGTTGGCATCTAACTTTGAATTTAGAAATGTTAACTAAAGAGCCTGATTATTAGAAGTTTTGTATACCCTGTGGACTGCCCCATCCCTGAGGATCCAGGCTGTACAAGTGAGTTCCCCACCCATGGTTCATTTGCATATGACATTCATCAAGAGATGTGGGGCAAAAAATCAGAAAATATAAACAGCAAGTGAAAAAGAAAATATTGTGGTGAAAAACAGACCAAAATGTGCAAGATCCTTTCTCTCATCCATCAATGTGTTCCCAGCTCTGCACTGAAAGCAACCACTTTTAGAGGCTAACTCATTCTGTGTTAATTCACTTCTTGGCCTCCATGCGTGAACCGTCAAGTGGAGTTGGGGGTCCTTTTTATCTTAAAGCCTTGCCACACATTTGTACATGCACTTCAGTTCTTTCACTGCGCGCTATCCATTTAATTTGGGAAAGTATCGAACTATCTACTATATACATATGGCTCCTCTCACACACCCACACCATGCTGACCGAGCACTTGACAATCTTAAGAAAGGTAAGGAAGTGTAATTATCCCCATTGTGCAAATGGATTGAGGCACAGATTTTAAGAGACTTACCCAAATAATGGTCAGTGGTTATCCTTTGTCAACTCACAGCGGCAGGGCCCAAAAGGGTTGTGGATTGGCTTCAAGACAGAGTTGATTAGGGATAGTTGCTTTTATTAATCTCACTATTATTACAGGATTAATACTGCCAGATGGTTACACAGTTACTGAAAAGTAATATGCCAATAAGCATAGGCAGAGCAATGCATAAAAGTAACAGGCACTTGGAAATTCTTACACCTCTTCAGTCTGCAGAGAGTCCTGTTCTGGTCACCTCACATCACGCCACAGTGGATGTGGCTCCAGCTGGAGGGATCTAGGACACCCTTTGAGGTGTAGGTCCCTGGTGAGACTCAATGAGCACAGGACTCCCTACCCTAGTTATACTACAGTTGTTTACCAGGTGTGCATGTACCTGGCTCAATGCCAGTCTTATCACTTTTATGAGCTGAGACCGAGGTCAAACTTGTTTACTGCTCAGCAGTTTCCCAGCTCAAGGTGATAAAACTGATAAAGCCCAGTTGCTGTTTGGGCTTGCAGAATCCCAGGCTATGCTAAGCTGGGTACTGCAGGGATAGAAACTTCCATCATGGGCCTGCTAAGCTCCATATGACCCACATATGACTTTTATGTGACATCCTTGTCAAATGGTTTCTTATAAAGTGACACTATTTCATGGATCAAAATTTCAAAAGCTTTGGATGGATTTGTTTAGCAGCTTGATTTACTCTTTGTGCACAATATATTGCTGTCATCTGCCACATACATCAATGTGGAGGATTTCTCCTTGTCTATCTGCAGTATCACTTTTCAGAAAATTTGGAAGCACAGTAACCTTCTCCTCTAGTTCTGTGCAAAGTCCTTTTGTACACTGAGCGATTCAGAATGTTCCATTTACTCTTTTTGTCAGATCTGAATCAATTTGACAAAATTTTCAATGGGAAGGTCTGAGGTACAGGGTGGACAACTTGGTCACTTACAGAGAGACAGAGAAACACCACCACACAAATTGGAAACCTGATCTGGTAACATGAAAACAAACATTTCAACACAATTCTGTTTTGTTCAAATATTGAAAAGATTTCACTGTTACAATGCAGCATGGAAACAAATTACAAAAATTGCTTTCTTTAATTGTTGCCTTCCAACTAGCTCTACTTCTGAGAAAAAGAGTATGACATGCAAGATTGCTGTTAAATCTTGAGCTGAATTATTTGGCCTATTACATGATATGAGGCAAAGCTATAGAAGACTTATTCTTGTCAGCTGGCAAAAATAATATCAAAAAATCAACTCCCATGGCTACTTATATTAGTGTTATTTTAGTTTACAAAATTACCTTGCTTTTCTCAAAAATCGTCTCACATTTCTCTTAAGTTGCATTAACACAGTCCATACTTTGTCTCTAATAACCGCTTTGAAATCACTTGTTATATTGCAGCATCTGTGAATCTGATTAATGTATAGTTTTTACTTGTTATTCCAAATCACTTATACAGATATTTAACAGTACTAGTTCCAAATACAGATCCCTGCTGAGCCCCATTTTGCTATTTTACCATTGAGAATTGTTCTCTGTTCATTGTTTTTCAGCCAATTTTGCATTAACACCAAATTATAATGTTTATTTAAACAATATAATTTCATTTGAATTAGACTCCCATTTGATAACCCATTGAACCTGTACAGAAATCTAGCTAGTTTATGTCCATTACCTCTGAAATTGTAAATGAATCAAAGAAAGCAATGAAGTTTGGCACATACTGTTTATGAACTCATGTTGCCTACAACTCAAGTGCCTCCAAGTACCTATAACACGATTACCTTATTAAAGTATTTTACAGTCATAGAGCTCAGTCTCACTGGCTGGAAATATTTTG
Source organism: Pelodiscus sinensis (assembly GCF_049634645.1). Classification (NCBI taxonomy): domain Eukaryota; kingdom Metazoa; phylum Chordata; order Testudines; family Trionychidae; genus Pelodiscus; species Pelodiscus sinensis. Next base: position 214,616,782 of record NC_134711.1, read on the forward strand.
AACTCCCAAATTGGTCTTCTAAAAATGTTTTAAACTATTAAAAGCAATGATACAGCTCAGATAGAGCATGACATTGTGTTGATTATTGACTCACTATAAATGACAACTGCATGCTTTTGCATATTAAGTAGATATGAACACAACAGTTTTACCAACAGAAATTTGTTTCCAGAGTAGGAAAGAGAAATTTCAACACCTGAATGTTCACGCTATATTATAAAAATTTGAAACAGAAGTAGTAACTTATCTGCAGCTCATAAACATAATAAATAAAAAATAAATTCACTTTGTCTCAAATCTTCTAGGCACACATCCGCCCACAGTTATTCTAAACATAGGAATATTTTATCATAGCATAACAGACATTAAGATATCAACATCAAGCTATACATCATAGGTTGACCACATACATCTTCTTTCCATTAGACTATTATTATACTAAAATAGAATTTTGGTCTCCATCAGGGCGCAGAAACACTGTACAATACAATTATTAATGCATGGCTGCACAAATCTATTAGGTGACATTGTTCAAGTTATTCATCTATTGGTGTCCAGTTTGCATCACTTTTATGCTGTTATTTCTCAGTAACCATACAGTACATAAATCTCTCTACTCCAACCAGACAATCACAACAGTCAAAATATTTGGATTTGCACATCTTTCTATTCTGGTTGGCTACTGTATTTCCTCATGTCCAAATGACTCCTGTGCTCATACCTTTCAAGTTACTTGCCAGCAACAACACAGCCTGCTGTAGAGCTCTCTGTTCAGTATAGGGAGAGGTTCTCCCATCACTTTTGTTAATGCATCTCCCCAAGAGGTGATAGCTAGTCTGACAGAAGAATTCTTCCATCAATCTACACCAAGGGCTAGACCAGCTTAACTATGTCAGTCAGCAGTATGGATCTATCAGGCCCTCAGTGACACAGCTAAGTCAATCTAATTTTATAATGTAGGCCTGGCCTAATCAACTTCACCCTTAGATTCCTCAACAAAGGCAGAAAAGGCATTCAATGTTAGAAAAAAATAGCTACCAAAAATTCAAGAAAATAGGGTTCTCAGACTGGTGAAAGGGAAATGGTTTTGCAACCTGGACCTAACTTCCAGCCTCTATGTTATGCCTGCCACCCTCTGGAAATTAGCAAGGCTTGTGGTGTTGCAATACATGTAGCTCCCTCCCAATTCTGCCTTAAAATAGAGACAAGGTAAGAAAGGTCCAAAAGGGTGTTTTGGTTTTCAGATCTTTTTATGCAATATGGACAAACTGGTGGTTCTCAAATTGTGGGTCAGGACTGCAAAGAGGTAGGGACTCCATTTTAATGCGGTTGCCAGGGCCAGCATTACATTTACTGGGATATGGTACTGAGGCTGAAGCTGGAGCTGGAGTTTCACCCCCACCTGGGAGGGTGGCAGGGCTTGGTCTCTGGTCTCTTCTTTCCCTGTTAAGGATCACGCAGGAATTTGGTTCAGAAGTGAGTGTAGCCAGACAGGAACCCCCTTGTAACATCCATTTTTGCTTGCCTGGAGCATCCAGGGCACACAGAGCAGAAGGCCCAGGCTGTGTGACCGTGAATGGCTGTAAACAGAGATACGCCAATTGCTGACCAAGAGGCTGCCAAGGAGTGCCCTTGACTCAAACCCATACTGATACGAACACACATCCATCCGCGGGGGGAGGAATCTCTCGCCCAGTAAAAAATGTCTAGTGCTCACAATTTAGTTCTCTCTCTTGCAAGTGTAAATTAACTTGAAACTTGCTTGTAAGAACTGGCGCCACAAAACGGACCAGTACAATTCGGCATCTTAGATAAAGAGAATACGGGCCCCCAAGGGTATAAAGATGGGTCCAGCAGCGCATTTTCTCTGAGTGTCAATCTACCATCTATCTGCTGGTCGGGTTAGGTGTTTGATCTCCCGAGGTTCCAGAGGGGACGCCCACCTCGTATTCGTCTTTCCTAGGAATTGAGAGACCGGCCATGGCCTGACATGCTGGAGTCGAGGCACAGAAAGGGGTAAAAATTGTACCTGGATGTGGTCCTTTGTTTAAGTATATATATACATAGACTTAGAGCTCTTTAAATATTAAGCTGTCACTTGGTACCATTATTTCTATTTTCTATCTTTATTTTCTTTGTAACCATTTTTAAAATCTGTATTTGTTAGCATTTAAGAAATAGAGCAATAGCCATTGTAACCATATGCTTTTATAAGTCTTTTAATAAACCTGTAACTGTTTAAGCTTTAACCTGACTCCTTCAGTTGCTGTAACAGAACCAAGCACAATTTAAAAGAACCTCAGCCGGTCATAAAGGGACAGACATAGGGAGAGCTTAGGCGTTTGGATCTGTGTCACTCCCAGGTGACAAGATCCGTTGGGGCACCTTTCCAGCCTTTCCCAGGCTGCCCGCTGCGAAGGAACTTTGTGTTCTAGCAGTTAAAATCTAAGGTGTAATAAGCTCTTCCTATATAACGGGGCGTCTGTTTGCCTGCTGGCCACCCTCTGCGACGGGACCCCGGTCTTAGCAGTAAAGACACGGACGTTAAACCTTTTCTCGGAAGCATACACACACACACTGCCCTGACCGTCGGCTGTCAGTGAGTGATGATGCAATGAAGTTGAGAACTGCTGTGTTGAAAAATTATTATTTAGAGTAGGTTGAACTATTTCCTTCTCAACACTTGACCAGTCCCTTTGGAAACACTCATTCTTTCATTTACAGTCATTCACCTCCATTTTCATAGTAATAAAAACAGCTACTAGTTTGAGGGGACTTAGAATTCACTCCTCTTTACTGACCTGCAAGTTGATTATTGCCTATGAAACAAGAAGCACTCTTTGCTTTCGCCAGCTCACACTGAATACAGATTAAACACCATTTGGGGTTCAATTTTATCTTTTACTTAGGAGTCCAAATGTCAAGTGGAAACCCTACTCTCCCTCTACATTTATGTTAGAACAGCAGCAGTTTCACCATCCCAGAAAATTATCCTGTTCCAATGGGTGATTCTGACATTTTGTCAGAAGCAGCAGGGAGGCCTCCGTCATCTCCACTTGGAACTCATCTTTTACATGTGGGGTTTACAGATATGGCCACTGCATTTCTGAACAGCGAAGGGCCTTTCCCCCAGCAATTTTGTTGTCATTGTCAGTCAAGTTTTCATCTCTCTCTTCCCCTCACATGTAGATATAATTTACATTTCCTTTGACTCACTAGTTCAGTTTCATCTTGGCTGCCACCATTTCTTCATCTTCTCCAGCTGACAAGCCCCGAATTAACTTGGCCTGTAATGCCATGTCTATACTGTTGCAGGGAGGAAGCCCCCACAGCCCAGATTAGCAGATTTGTGCTAACACTCTAAAATAGCTACGTAAGCCATTCTACACTACAGAATGATTTCAAAATCTCTCCATATTTTGAAATAAGAGGAGCATCCACACTACCAAGTTCATTATTTTGAAATAACTCCTGTGCTTGCCACAAGGAATAATGCTTATTTGTTTTGTAATAGTGGTAGTACGGATGCTCCACTACTGCTATTTTGAAATAACTACTCCCCAGAGAAATTTAAAGTAATTACTCCCCAGTGCTTCCTGGGACCCTAAGTCGAGGTAGCACATCCACATTTAGGGAGCCTGCCTAGGACTAATTTCAAGGCTTCCCTGTAGTTGAATGCACTATTTTGAAATAGTTATTTCAGGACTTATTTCAAAATAAGATATTTCAAAATAATTTCCTAGTGTAGACATGCCCTAAATGGTGTATCCTGAACCCAGCTCTCACCCAGACTTCCGAGCCCAAGCCACAATGCCCACACTTCTATTTTTAAGCAATTTAGCTTGAGCCCTGTTGTTACCTGGGGGTTCAACCCAAACCTCTCGGTAACTTTTACTCTGTGAAGTGGTGTCAGGAAATAATTCAGGGGAGACACAGTCATCCAACCAATAGATGGATGGTACAAACAGGACAACACAAGAGTGCTTTCACTTAAAGCTAGACTTTATTTAGTCTCAAGCACTTACACACATCTGCAACAGGTTAGTAAAACACCCTCACCCTCAATAATTACCGAAGTTGAGTGTGGCTCTCTGAGTCTGGCAGGCTTCTGATGGCCAAGTCTTCCATCTGCCAGTGTGGCTGAACATGCGTCCAGAAGTGAAGAGTCCTCAAGGAGTCCTCGAGGCATCCCTCCAAGTGTTCCCAAAATTGTCCCCCCTAACTCAAACTTTCCTTCCCTATTTATCCATTGGTATTACAATAACATGTTACTCAAAAACTTGTTAGGCAAGCACTTTTTAAAGGGTAGGCAAGAGGTTTTCTTCTGATCATCACTTTTACCAGATGCGTTTTTTTCTTTTTCAAAGACTTAATGCTCAGGGGCCCTCATAGATATACGTCTTAGGGCATTTAGACAAACTTCCTGTTTTTCTTAACGTATAGCTCAGCAATTTCACTAGAGATTTGGGCCTCAGGAAGGATGCAGGGTCAAGCAGCCCTCTCTGTGGCACCCAAACTCCCCCTTCCCTCCCTGACTGTGGTCATGCGGAAGTTCCAGTCTAGGTCTAATTTGGGCCTGTTAGCTTGGTTGCTAAAGTTTAAGCAGTAAGCAACAGTGGTTCAGGCACATGACTGGATTTGCCAAAATCTCCCCGTACACTGTCAGAGCAAGTCACCCTATCTGGGCTGGGAGGCTTCTCCAAGCTGCAGTGAAGATGCTCCCTGAGAAAGCTGAACTGGTGTTTTGACATTTGCTGGCATAGACTACTCCTTACTGTTTTTACAGCAGTAACTTCTTACTGTTATGTTCTAACCCAATATCAAAAACAACTTTAAACTAAAGAGTTAAAAACTACTGCTTAGCCAGGGACTATCTTTAAAAGGGCAGGGAGGCTCAAGATCTTTGGTACAACGTGAATTTCAGCACTTTGAATATGGCCATGAGTCCCTTTTCACTCTCAGAAGGACTGGAAATACATGTGTCTGTCCCCAAGTCAGACATTATCTATGGTTAATAATAAAAATGACTATTAGTTGTACAGCAGTCTTCAATAGATTTTGTACCATGTGAACCTTTGGCTGTATCATTTATCCCAACTGATGATAAAAGGAGAAGTCTCGATATTTTTCTTTCACTACCATCTTAATCCTTTCCACATACTCACAGATTAACATTTAATACATAATTTCTCTCTCTCAGATTGGTTACTCCATTATCTTTCCTGATACAGAAGTTAAGCTGACCAGTCTGCAATTCCTTGTTTCCCTCTTTACTGATGGGACTATATTTGTCCTTTTCCAGTCCTCTGGAATCTCTCTGGTCTTTCATAACTTTTCAAAGATAATAGCTAATGGCTCAGATATCTCAGTCATCTCCTTGAATATTCTAGGATGAATTTAATCAGGCTCCGGTGACCTGAAGTTATCTAACTTGTTTAAGTAATTTTTAAACTTACTAATTTTTAAACTACTTAGTAATTTTTAAATCTTTCCCTATTTTAGCTTCTGATCCTAACCCATTTTCACTGGCATTCTCTGTTAAGCATCCACTTGTCACCAACCTTCTTGTTGAAAACTGAAACAAGGAAGTTTAATGCCTCTGTCATTTTTACATTTTCTGTTACAGTTTTTTCCTCTTTATTCAGTACTGGCCCTTCTTTGTCCTTCTTCCCCTTGTTTCTAATTTGTTTGTAGAATTTTGTCTTGTTACCTTGTACGTCTCCAGCTACTTTGATCTTTTGTGCCTTGGCTATTCTAATTTTCCCTCTTATACTTGTTTTGTTTATATTCATCCTTTGTAATTTGTATCCACTTGTCAGCCTCTTTTAATTTTTAGATAATTTTAAGCCAGTGTAGTTTCTTTTATCCTTACTCAGAGACTTTCAACAAGTCTGTTTCAACCTCAGTACAAGTGTATACATTTTAATATCTAAGTAGGGCCCTTTCAAATTCATGGCCATCAAAAACGAGTAACAGATACTGGGATATGTAAAAAATTAATAGTCTGAAATTGCTCTACATTAGTGGTTCAGGGGTCAGTCACAGCATTACCCTTTAAACATGCTTTTTCTTTTTTGTAGTTTGGGAAGAGTCCAGTCAAAACCGGCATTATCCTTTCTGATGTATAAACATGTTCTTTTTCTTTGTTCTTGTAGCCTAAGAAAACAGATAAGTATGGAGTTGCTTTATTTTGTTAAGTCTCTTGTTTATCCTCATTGGCTCTGTAGATCACATCTTCAGGGTCAAATTCCTTGTAATCTCAGTAACCTGCTCATTTAGAAAGTTTGTAGTATAGAAAGTGTTGATTTAATTAGAAGTTATGTAAATAGTAGTTGGGGTGGGTATAATTATATTAGTTGTTTGCTTATTAATATTCATTTTATGGGAGTTAACATTACTAAAGAAGGTTTATGGGAAAGTAGTGATAGACATATGAATTAACATACTAAAATAGATAAAAGGATATGACTAATGCCAATTTGTTGCCACTCATATGTTGTGTTGAATGTCCAAGATAAGCAGTTCCATTTACCCCATCCACTCCTGGGTCACCTGTTTCTTTTCCAACAGGTGTGCTGACCCAAAAGGGAATTACGGGGGATTTCAAGGTACATTAACATCCTTACTTCTGAGCCACCGGAGAGTCCAGTTCTGCCCTTCCTGAGCAAACTGTACCAATATTCGAGTCATGCACACTATTCCATCAAGTCCCTGTGATGCCAGTTATGTCATAGTTATGTTTATTTATTAGCATTAGTTCTTCTTGCTTTATACCAATATGAGAAATATGGGAAATAAGACATTTAATAAACAACTTTGATTCTTCCTCACTTCTCTGGTTTTGTCTTATCTCTTCTTTATCCCTACTATTACAGCCATCTCTTCCCAAAATTCTGACCCTTCGCGCAGGTCTCCATGTTTATGACTTAACTGTGTGATCTGGTCACCTGCCCCCTTCAAAACCAATTGAAAGCCCTTCTCATTAGGTTGGGGAGTCTGTATTCAAATATGCGCTTCCCCTTCCTCAATAGGAAACATCCTGTGGCCAAAGCCCTCCTTGTGACTTTATCTTCACAACCAGGCATTCACCTCCAGCATGCATCTGTCTTTGTTTGGAACCCAACCCTTGACCTGAAGGATGAAATAAGACACCACCTGCAATCCAAAAGCCTTCACCCATACTTCTAGAGCCCTGTAGTCACTTCTGATCTGCTGAGGGTCATTCCTTGCAATATCACTAGTGCCCACATGGATGAGTAGCATAGTGTAGTAGTCAGAGGCCTGGACGATACTCAACAATCTCTCTGCAGCATCTTGGATGAGGGCCCCTTGCAGCCAATATACCTCCTGGGATGCCATGTCAGGGTGACAGATGGGTGCCTCGGTCCCCTCAGAAGACCTCCATTACCATATGTTTCCTCCTGGGAGAGATGGTTGCAGGCCTCCCAGCCTTTCAGGTACACAACTTCCCCATCTCCACTTCAGGGGAGGAGGGGAAGGGGAGTGTGATTCCTCACCATTGTAAAGGCAGCATAACAGTTCTCAATTTCCTTCCCGGTGTTATGACAGCAATCCTGCGCAGCAGGATAGCTTCCTCAGTCTTGGATATTTCCATAGGAATACTCAAGTAATTACTCATGGACACAGATGCTCCTCAGCCTAGCCACCTCCTCCTGTAGCTTTCCCATCCAGCTCCTGAAAAAATTCTACCAGCAGGCACCTTTTACATTTGATGGTCCTCCAAGCCTGTTAGTTTGAAATACCAGCCATAATCTTTACAAGTTCACAGCAGGATGTGGTTAGAGGCATCTAGTTAGGTTGTCTGTGGGTTTTTTTTGTTTAATAATATGGCGATGTAAATGGGCACCTGTGATAACAAGTTTCATATAAAGGCAGAGGAGGGATCTGTTATTAGTGGGGCTTTGTAAGTAACAGAGGAGCCCAATACCTTTAGCCACAAACAACTACAGTACCTCAAGTCTTCTTGAATTGTTGGACCTACAAAACATAAGTGTGTGCTTGGAAAGTCAAAGAAAGAACAAGTTAGTTCCTATCTCTTCTGGGTTCAGCAATAAGAATATTAAAGTAAAACTATCTGGTTTCCTTATAAGCAAAGGAAATTGAAATATTCAGCAGGGGGACAGGAACAGTGTTAACAATGTTACTACTTTATCTGGGATTGGGCAGCGTCATCTAATTTCTTTCTACAGAAGTGTAATTTCATGCTGATATGATGTTTACTTAGACATTTTCCTGTAGAGATTAATATTAATTGCAAGCAACTTTAAGATATATTTGCTCAAAAATAAAACTATAAATGTATCCCTTTGGCACAGGAAGTCCATTTCATAAAGTACAATAAGCAACTATTTCTTACCTGAAAACCCCACTATTAGAAACAGTTATGTCTCACATCTGTTTGCATGAGACAAACTGAAGTGTGTGTTGAATTTAATGACATCCTGCAACAAGGAACTGACAACTCACAATTTTATTGTCAATCTTTGACATTCTCCTAAGGTCCCAGCTCTTGGAGGCCTGTGATTAGCCGAGAATCTCAACTCTAATTTAAAAAAAATATGTCTAACCCTGGTAGTTAGAGAAAAACCTGAAAACTTGACCCATCTACACCCTAGAGACTAAAAAAAAAAAAAAAAAAAAAAGATAAACATCATGATTTTTAAGCCAATCTTATGACTTTTAGGGGCATGACTCATGATTTCAAAATGGGATTGGCAATACTGCATATATGTGTCATGCCATCCATCTGTCCAGTGAGTAAAATCCATACAAAATATGCCGTTAGTTGTTGTTTATATCAACTCTACATTTCAAAAAATTTGATTAAAAACAGCAGATATATCAGAATAACTAAATAACTGTGCATTAGTCACTTACCCACAATAAAAAGTATAAAATCCACATAAAACTTAGATTAAAAACAAATTAGTAAAAACTACTGCCTACTCAGCCACACAAGATATAAACGTAGCCAAAGAATTTGTTAGGATTTTTCTTTTTTAAAGACAAGCAGCCTACAAAACATAAGATTATAAATACTCCAAGTTCTCACTAATCTTCACCTACAGCAGCATCTTTAGTACCACTACAATTAAGAACAAGTTACTCACCCTGTGTAGTAACAGTGGTTCTTCGAGATGTGCCCTGTGGGTGCTCCACTCTAGGTGTTGGATCTATCCCGGCGCCGCTGGTCGGAAGATTTCAGAACCATCTTCGGCCGGTCTGCGCATGCACCCTGCAGCATGCGGCTTTTGCACCTTTGATCACGAGCGCAGACTGGCCCCTCCCGCCAGTTCCTCTCACCGCTTAGTCCCTGAAACGATAAATCAAAGGGAGAGACCAGGAGCAGGGAGGAGGGCAGGTCATGGAGCACCCATGCGGCACATCTCAAAGAACCACCGTTACTACACAGGGTGAGTAACTTGTTCTTGTTCTTCTTCGAGTGGCCCTGAGGGTGCTCCACTCTAGGTGACTGTATAGCAGTAACCGGAACACCAGTGCTCCGGGTCAATTAATTATTACCCATAGAAGACAGGACTGCAGAAGCCACCGCGTGGTCCGACGCCCATCTTTGCCCTATGGCATAGTATGTCATAAAAGAAGTACTTGAAGCCCACATGGCGGCTCTACAAATATCCGCTAGGGGAACTCCCCTGGCAAAGGCCGTAGAAGTTGCTACTGCCCTAGTCGAATGTGCCCGTGGATAAGAGGGCAATGGTCTGTTACGAATAGAGTGACACATGGTTATGGAGAGGGAGATAAGCTTAGCTATGCGTTGAGTGGAAAGCGCCTGCCCTTTGGATCGCTGCACTGTTGATACCAAAAGTTTATCTGTTTGGCACCACTGTCTGGTTCTGTCTATGTAGACGGCAAGGGCACATTTAACATCCAGCGTATGAAGCATAGCCTCCTTATTTGAGGCATGTGGCTTTGGGTAAAAAGAAGGAAGTACAATTGGCTCGTTGATGTGAAACTATGAGGAGATCTTGGGAGTGAACGCTGGGTGCAATCGTACACTGCTTCTTTTGAAAACAATGTGATTGGGGGAGTCGACATCTTCGCTCCTAGCTCACTGACTGCGCGCTGACGTAACTGCAAGCAGGAAAACAGTCTTCATAGTTATCATCTGTAGTGCTACGGATGCCAGTGGTTCAAAGGGGGGAAAAATAAGCGTTTCGAGTACTAAGTCCAAATTCCATGACGGTGGAGGAGGTCTCCGAGGTGGACTTATATTATTCAGACCGTTGAAGAATCGCTTGGTGGTCTGGTGTGAAAACAATGAGAAACCCTGTATCGGATAATGAAAAGCACTGATGGCTGATAGATGAACTCGAAGGGATGCCAACGAAAGTTTCGAAGTCGGCAAGTGAAATGTACTCGAAGACCTGGTGTAATGGAGCAGAGAGTGGTCGGATGTTGTTTTGGAGGCACCAAGATGAATATCTGCGCCATTTAGCGAGGTAAGTACGTCTTGTCGAATCTTTTCTACTGTGAATCAGAATGGACTTGACCTTCTGTGAGCAAAGGTTCTCATCTCATTCGAGCCGGTCAGGAGCCATGCTGTCAGATGTAACGTTTCTAGCTTGGGATGTAAAAGAGAATCCCATTCTTGAGAGAGAAGGTTCTGTTGTAAAGGCAGAGGTCATGGAGGCCGTAGAAACATCCTGTGCAAGAACGGATACCCAGCTTGTCTGGGCCAAGCTGGTGCTATCAGTATCACCGTTGCTGCCTCCGTTCTCATCTTCTCCAGTGTTCTGGGAATGAGAACTATCGGAGGAAACACGTACAGTAGTGATTTTTTTCCATTTTGATAGTAGTGCATTGCCTAGGGATCCCTTGCTGATCCCTGCTCTGGAACAGAAAGGCGACACTTCTTGTTGGAGGCTGTTGCAAACAGATCTACCAGGGGTGTACCCCATCTGCTGAAGACGTCCTGAATCACATCCTGCCTTATCTCCCACTCGTGGTCGACGGGAAAGCGTCTGCTTAGGGAGTCGTCAAGGACATTGGCTATACCAGGTAAGTAGGATGCTGCTATGGTGATATTGTTCTTTATGCACCAGTTCCAGCACCATACTGCTTCTGTGCATAGGGAACGTGACCTTGTTCCGCCTTGTCTGTTTAGATAATACATCGCCGCCACGTTGTCCGTAAGCACTCTGTCTTGCCTCACAGGTGAGGGAGGAAGTGCTTCCATATTCCTGGCATGCCACGCAACTCCACTCTGTTGATATGTAGACGCCTCTCGGCAGGAGACCAGCAACCCTGCATGCGTTCGTCGCCCATGTGCGCACCCCATCCGATAAGGGAGGCGTCCGACGTCAGCTGTGCTGATAGAATCAGTCTCTGGAAAGGCATTCCCGTCAAAATGTTTGATGCCTTGGTCCACCAGCGCAGAGACATGTGAACGTGGAGCAGAGGAGAAACTTGCTTGTGAATGTCATGTTCCAGAACATACACAGTTGACAGCCAGTGTTGCAGGTTTCTGAGGTGGAGGCGAGCGTGGGGAACGACAAATGTGGCTGCGGCCATGTGGCCCAGGAGACGCAGACAGGTATGTACTGAGACTACTGGGCCCTTGCCGAGTAGACTGACCAAGTCCTTTATTGCCTGGAATCTGTCCTTCGGTAGATAAGCTCTTGCCATCCTTGAGTCAACAACTGCCCCTATGAACTGTATGTTCTGTGTTGGAGTGAGGGTCGATTTCGACTCATTTACAATCAGTCCAAGAGAGTCGAACACTTGTCTGACCGTTGTGACCATGAGGGACGTTTCTTCTTCAATAGGATGTATTGCTATATGAAAATAAGCGTCTTGTAGGTCGAGGACTGCAAACCAATTGTTGTTGTCCAGAGCTGGGATGATCGTAGTGAGCGTCACCATTTTGAATCGTTGTTTTCGAAGGTAGCGATTCAACTGGCGGAGATCCAGAATAGGTCTCCATTCCCCGTTTTCTTTTGCATTAGGAAAGAATGTGAACCCTTTTCCTTTGGTCACAGAAGGTCCTCGTGAGATGGGTCCCTGAAAAGGGAGGGGATGGTGGAGTGGTAGGAGGGAGGGATGTGAATGGGATGGTGAGACTGGATCTTATCACCTCCAATACCCATTTGTCTGATGTTATAGCAACCCATTGATGGTAATAGGGTTGCAGTCTGTGATGAAAAATGGGCTTGGCATCTCTAGCAACAACTGGGGTGTTCAGCGCACCCTCGACATGGAAGTCAAACCTGCTGTTTGGGCATCCCGGCATTGTTCACTCTAGCCGGGTGAGGACATCTGTGCTGTGGCCTCTGCTTCGAACGACCTTGATCATAAGGACGGTTTTGCTATCTCCGGAATTTATAAGTCATAACTTTTTTGGAACGGAAAATATCATCTGCGGCAGAAAGGTGGGACGTACATTCCGAGAGTGCGTAAGGTTGTTTGCGAGTCCTTCCCTGTATGGAGTATGTCATCTGTTTTTTCCGCGAAGAGCTTAATCCTATCAAATGGGAGATCCTCCACCTTGGATTGTAGCTCTGTAAGTACTGCAGCCGTTGTTAGCCATGAGGCTCTTCACATGGATACTGCTGTAGCTACCGTCCATGCTTCTGTGTCAGCCATGTCGCTGGCTATCTGCAGGCCTGCTCTGGCACATGCATAACCTTTTTGAATTCTCTCTCGGAAGAGAACCCTATCGGCCTCGGAGATTTGTTGAACAATTTCCGTTAATCTAGTGATGTTATCGAAGCTATGATTGGACAGGAGTGCCACATAATTAGCGATACATAGGAGAAGTGTGGATGATGAATACACCTTCTGTCCAAAAATGTCCAGCTTCTTTGCATCTTTGTCAGCTGCTGAATTTCTGACCTGTGGGCTCTTTGCTCTCTGTAAAGCTGCCTCCACCACCAATGAATTGGGCTGAGGGTGCGTGAACAAGAACGCCACATCTTTTACTGCTACAAAATATCTTCTCTCAGCTCTTTTACAAGCTGGGGTAACTGAAGCCAGTGTGTTCCAGATCTCTGAAGCCAACTCTAGAATGGCCTCGTCTAGCGGTAATGCCACTCTAGACTGATGTCTAGGGCACAAATTCTTCCGCAGCTTATGTTGTTTAGCCTGCACGTCCACTAATTGCACTTCCTGCGACTGTGTCACCCTCTTGAAGAGGTCTTGAAATTCACGGACATCGGCCGGTGGTGAAGGATCCGCCACAACACCACGTCATCTGGGGAGAACGACTTAACATCCCCAGGGGAAGCTGCAGGCGTGTGCTCGTCCGTATCCAAAATATGACCCTCCTCCAGGTCAGAAAGGATTGATACTGAGGGGGCTGTGGGGAGTGGCTGTGGGGAGTGACTGAGGTCTTTGGTATTCTGAAGCAGATGGTAAAGATCATCTGTAGTAAGACGGACGCTCTGGTAAGTGCTGCGCACTGGGTGATAAGACGAGTACATGAAGAACCCCTATAAGATAGAGTAGCATGACCAGGGTGGGGGCGATCATATTCAGCCCTATGGTAGCGGCCATAATAACGGTCAGACCGTGCTGGTGAGGAGTATCTGGAGGATCCTGAACTGCGGATGTAGTAGATCCGTCGTGGCGATCGCCTAGGTGATCTATGCCTTGATGACCCCCTTGGGGAGCGAGAACGTGATAGGGGGCATCTTGTTTCTATATAGACCATGTCCCTATGGGAAGGTCCTCTAAGCACTAGATAAGATGGAGAAAGGCTATAGTCCCGGTGCCTTCGGTACCTGGGTGGAGAAGGAGACGGTCCTGGAGAGAAGGTAGGCGATGGGGAAAGCGCCCTGTAAGTTTCTTTCTCTGCGGCTTTGCAAGGCAGTGAAGCCTTGTCAATTTCTTCTGTTGGAGGAGAGCTCGGTGCCACACGTGGCTGTAATGCCTCTGTATCGCCACATGGGAGCAGCGTTGATGGTGCCGAGGAAGAGCCCGGTGCCGGCAGATCAGCCCGCGGTGCCGCCTGAGAGACTTGGCGGCTCGGCACCGAGGGGTTTAAAATCGCCGCTGCCGGTGCCGCTTGGGCGGCAGTTGGCGGTGCCGGCTTTCGCGCTCCTGCCGATGCCGGCTTCTGCGCGGTTTTTGGAGCCGGTGCCGGTCTCCTCTGTCCAGGAGCCCGTTTCTGCCCTGGGGCTGCTGACCCAGATGCCTCGTCAGGGCATCTCATTTTGGTGGTGTCTGGCAACGATCGAGCTGGGGACGCCTTAGTCTTTTTTGTAACTGCTGTCCCGGGAGACGTTGCCCGCCATTTCTGGGCTGCTGTGCCGGAGGCAGGGGTGGCATCAGACTCTAGCGCCTTTCCATAAAGGATCAGCTTCAGGCGCAAGTCCCGATCCTTTCGAGCCCTCGCCGTCAGTTTGCTGCAGTGGATGCATTTCTGGGGGACATGCATCTCACCCAAACACCTGACGCAAGAATCATGCCCATCAGATGCTGGCATGGGTTCTCAGCAGACTGAGCATTTTTTAAAACCGGGGGACGCCGGCATACTGAAGTAGTGGGGAGAGAGAATTTGACACGTACAATCTCTCCTACGCCCGTCCCCCTCAGGCCGCCGCAGAAACTGTCCAAAGTCTGTAGAAAAACTGTGGTTTTTTTGTTTTTGTTTTTTTAAGAACTGGTCAATTTAACGCAAAAGTAAGGAAGGAAGATTTCTGAACTATTCACCAAACGTGAAGACTCTGAGAGAAAACCGTTGGAATGAAACTGACAAGAAGAAGCTCTCGTCCGCAACCGAGGGCGGCTGAGAGGAACTGAGCAAGCCGGACCGCACACAACACAAAGGCGCGAACGCCGCCTCGGGCAGCCACGCATGCGCGGTCCGGCGGACCACGGCTCTGATAGCTCTCCGATTCACGGCGCCGGGACGGGACCTGACACCTGGAGTGGAGCACCCACGGGGCCACTCGAAGAAGAACTCCTGTGACCATGATAATCATATTCAGGAGATGATCTCCTTGATGAGTATCTGCTCCCGTGCCTGCTCCAATATGATCTGGGAGGAGAGTACGTTGGAGAGTGAGATCTATGTGGAGATACACGACCATATCTATATGAATGACTCGAGCAGGAGTGCAGATGAGAATTGCCATATGCAGAGGTATACAGCCCCCCCCCCCCCCCCGTCTGAATGGTATGCAGGTGGAGAAGGTTTAGGCGAGAAACATGGTGAAGGTGACATGGAATGATTTCTAGGAGCTGATTTCTTTGCTACCTTAGTAGGAACAGCTGCCTGGGGCTCCGGTGCAGCTGTCAGGTCTCCTGCTGAGTTACTATGGCTACCCTCAGCACGTGCTGGCTGAGAGTGTAGTGGCGGCAGAGAGGCTGTCTGTGATCTCGGTGCCGATAACTAGGAGGATTGAGCAGCTCTCGGCACCGAGCGAATGACCTCACTCGGTACCTGCCGACACAGTTTCTGCGGCATGGTGAGCCCTGGTCTCCTGGTGCAGCTGTCTCTTCTCTGGAGCAGCCGGTGCTCGCTCCTGTGGAGGGTGGGGGGTGCCCTCAGCAGTGCAGACTCTGGCGCCGCTCCTGACTCGTCCCGCTGCTGCGGGGACGGTTCCGTCTCAGGCAGCATCGTTGGTGGCATTAGTGTTTCGGCCAGCTTATCCCCCGAAGGGGTTCTGGCTCGCGTATGCTCCCTATAAGGAGGGGAAGCTGGTGACGGAGCCGAAGCCATTCGCGGCTTAGCTGATCCTGCCACTGACCGTGAAACTGATTTGAACGCCGGTTGACTGCCTGCTGCTGCTGTGCCCAGCTTGTCCTGACTCACTCGCGGCAGGGGGACGGCGGGGAGGGAGCAGGCGGGAGAAGCCTTTTTCTTTTTTGTTTTAGGCACTCCCAGTGATAGCGCTCTTCTCTTTGGAGCGGGTAATTGCTCCTGGGGTGAAGTTTGCACAGGCTGAAGAGCCTTATCGCACACAAGTAACTTGAGATGGAGATCCCTGTCTCTACGCGCTCGAGGGGTTAATTTCAAACAATGAGCGCATTTTGGGGTACATGAGTTTCTCCCAAACAATGGACATAGACTGCATGCCCATCTGAGGCTGGCATAGCCTCTTTGCACTTGGAACACCGTTTGAATCCCGGTGTCCCAGGCATGATGAAACTGACTAGAGAAACTGCCGAACTGGCAGAAATTGACTAGAATGATGTCTCTTTTTTTTCTTTCAAAACTAATTAATTAATAGGAAACTAACTACTGAACAAAGATTAACTATTTTAAAATTTTTTCTGACAGGATTTGTTCTGCGTCTGAGGAGATCGCAAAGCTCCACCAGCAACCTAGAACAGTTGAGAGGAACTGGCCGGGGGTCCGGTTTGCGCTCGAGATCAAAGGCGCGAAAGCCGCGCGCTGCAGGGGGCATGCGCAGACCAGCCGAAGATGGCTCTGAAATCTTCCGACCAGCGGCGCAGGGATGGACCTGACACCTAGAGTGGAGCACCCACAAGGCCACTCAAAGAAACCATAGATATATAAAAAACCTTGTAAGCCTCTCTGCCCCATTTGAGGAATATCTGGTAATTTAATGAATAGTCCTCAATCTGACAACTAAGGACATGTCACATATTGCTCCAGATGAAAAAATTCTATAAGACGACATGCAGGTTACCTTGTTATAGTTAACACAAATCAATGAATACCTCAACCAGGCTCAGACATGGTGCAGCAGATTGATAGGATGCAAGAACTGATTTTATACCTAGAAGTAAGAAAAGTGGCTATGAATTGCTCATACTACTGGTTTGAACCACCACAATGCATATAGGTGCTACCTAAGCTTCTTCTCACATCACTGCCAACGTATCACAAATAAAACCTGGACTAGTCATTCCTGCATATACTAGGCAAGTTCTCACGTATACTCTATTATGAATAGATATTTTTAATATGGTCAAACAACTACTCAATCCAGCAGCTCTCATTCACTTGTCACGTAGATGCCAGAGGTACACTGATATCTTTGAAAGTAGAGAGATAATACATTAAACCATTGAATTGGACTAATTAAAAGATGAACAGAAGACAGTGCGCATTACATTTTTTCAGAAATCCTTTCAAACGTGTAAAAGCATCAGCTAAACAAGATGAGCCTAAAATTTTCAGACTTGGCTAAGTGTAAAGCCATCTTATCTATGGTCCTAATAAATGCCCCAACTGAAGCACTGAAAGTAGGAACACTCACTTAAATTGTAAGCTTTTTAGGGTTGAGACTGTCTATGTACAGTGCCTAGCACAATGGGATCCTTGCTCAAGATTGGATTTCCTAGGTGTTACTGTAATATAAAAACTTGTTTTTATTAACTGGTAGCTCCTACTTCATATAGAAGTTTTAGGTTTCTTGCCTTCCCCCTCCCCCAACTTTTAATGCTGCACATCCAACACCATCCCAAGGACAGGGTAAAAGTTAATTTCAGGTAAACTATAAGCATGTTTTAAAAAGTAGCTGTACTTCTTCAAAAACCATTTCCAACCTCTGCTCAGGCATTTGATTACAAGATCATTCCAAACATGATCATCAAAAAGTGCTTAGAAAGAAACAAGCTTTTCTTCTCCCTTTTCTACTCTAACCATTTTTGCTCTGCTTTGCTTTATTTAACTGTGTTTAGCTAGAAGTTACAATTATATCACTGCACAGAACAGACTAACGTGAAGGCAGCACTTGCTCAATTCTACAACATTCCCTTCTGTGACACACCCAACAACTGATGACAGTGCAAAGACCCAAGCTGTAGAACAGAAAAATGCAATACTGAAAAATACTTATCAATACTGTAACAAAATGAAAACAGATCTAAGATTAAACACATGAAATGTGTGAAGTAATCAAAGTGCAAGATGTTAAAAGTTTATCAACTTTAAGAGGATCCCATTTTTGTAGGGTTGTTTTAAACCTATTAGGGGTTAAAAGCAGAAACCAGGATTACTAATAAAATTGAATGGCATGGGGTTTGTTCGATTTTTCTTTTAGTTTATACTATGCATTTGAAAGCATTTTATATCCAGACACTTCCAGTTTCCACTCAGCCCCCAGCTAGACTACAAAAAAAGGTGTTTTTTTTTAATTAAGTTAACCCAGCTTTATTTGAAAAACCACTTAGCAGCATTACATGGAGATGCAGCTAAATATCTTTAAAACAGAATTAAATACTGATACTGAAGGTCTATCCTAGCCAGGAGCACTGGGGCTTGACTACCCTGGGAAATTTTCCACTATTAAGTGGTAATATTCTGGTATGTATATACTATACTAGCATAATTATGCTGCTGTAGTTATTAATTTAACTCCCCATGGGATTATGTAGAGGAGTCTTTAGGACATAATTTAAAAGAAATGAAATACATCTGCACTAAGTGCTAAGTGATGTTTCAAACAAGAGTAACCAAAACATTGTTACTTAATCTATACAAGACCTTTGTATTGGTGCTTCACACATCACACCGAAGAACAAAAATAAGAAAATGGATTGTAAAAGACTACCCCGGTAGAGTGAATCTATAGCAGTTGCTATATTGGAAACTAATTTTTAAGCTTTTAAAATGGATTAAATCTCAAAATGATAGTATCCTTCTAAACTAAAGTCTTACAGCTGTTTGATGATTAAGTTTTTCAAACTTGTGATTACAGTTTAGAAACACAGACCTGCCAAAAATGTGACTTCTCAGCTAACTACTCTCCTCACTTGAGCATATTAAATCCATAATTCGTTATTAAAAATTAGTCTACTCAAAATAAACTATGTTATTGTCTTCTATATGCACTGATAAGTTTACAAGTAAACTCAACAGAATGTATTGTTCATGGCAAATGCAGAAATGTCTGGATTCTTAGATTTCAACTTAAAATGAAGGAGGTCAGAAGAATAATTTTGACTTCTCAACTAAGCAAACTGAATACAGACATTAATACATAATTATGGCATGCACACACTGTCACTTTTACAGTTCAACATAACCATGCAATAAAGGTTAAATTCTGTTCTCAACCTGCCCTCTTACACTTATGCATTGAAAGGGAAAAGTGATTTGACCTACTATATGCACTGCAATGCTCTGACACAGAGGATTAAAGATGCAATTTCACAATATTCTAAGCTTAATGTTTTGTTAAATGTTTGTTAATATTTGAATGGTATTTTTTGCATGCTGTACCAAGTTTAGGAGTGTCCCATATTAAAAGAGGATTGTGAACTACTCAGCTTGTACTGTAGATTCAGAAACTGTACAAGTTTTGGAATGGAGACTATAGCTTGGGACACTTGGTGGAAAAGGAATACAGTTTAAAAAAAAAAAAACCAGCACCACTAAATTAGGGTCTCCAAATCTCAGTTTGGTATGGATCCAAGATTAGTGCAGCTACCGTGACATTCAGATTATGTAGAAGCTCTTCTTTTTGCAGTGTCTCATTCACTAAAACCAAGTCATCTCTATATTTTCAGTTCAAAGGCTTTAACATGCCTTCCACTCTTGACAAGTGACATTAACTGATAATTCAGTGCTATTGTAGCAATGCTGGTCCCAGGATACTAGGAAGTAATATATGTAATTGGCCTAACTTCTGTTGGGCTGAGAAAGAAGCTTTCAAGCTTCAGAATACATTTGTGACTTACATGTAATTCAATGGTTTTACCTAACTGCAAGACCTGAAAGTTCAAGTGGGTTTTTTTTGGCAGCCGAATCACAGGCAAACCTTCTATAATTGAAGTGCTTCCAGGGAAGGAAGACTTGCCAGTGGTTGGAATGCTAGTCCAGGACTTGGGAAACGTATGTTAAATTTTCTGCTCAGGTTTCCTGTGTCTTTGGACAAGTCACTTGCTTCTCTGTATTTCAGGCTCCCCATCTGAAAAATGGGGTGAACTGCACTTCTTTACCTCACAGGAGTGTTATAAGAACAAATACATAAATGATTATGAGGCACTCAGAGGGATAGCAGAATTTAGCTCATTCTCACATACCAGCATGAGTTTTGCAGTGCTAAAGAGAATCAAATTTGTCAGTATAAATCTAAGATGTGGCTCTGCTTAAGGACAGAAAGCAGAATTGTACATGAAAAGGTGCCATTTTACAATATCTACTCCCACACCCCATTCTCTAAATAGTAATATTTAGGGAAAATATACCATGAAAGCCCAAACAAACCTCCACGTTTAAAGCTCAACTACCCAAATATCACACCTTCAATTACCAACCACTGTTTCTTTATTAAGAAAAAAGTTTGTCAAAGTAATTGCTGTCACTTTATACATTCTATGCTCACTCTCTGAGAACCTGTTAAGAACATCCTGTTCTTTAATGCCTTTAAGAATCATTTACCAACGTGGATAAGATGAATCACTGGTGAGATCTGCACTGGTAACTGTGGCAACCTACCATGGGAAGAAGACGGATACCTTTTAAAATTAAAAGCAAGCAACCTTTTTCATTAAGCCACAGAAATCTACTTGCTTGAGGCAGAGATCATGCCAATACAATAACTATGCAATTCTTCCTCTATATGCAGCGTTCTTTCCTGCCATGACCGTTTCACAAAATGAAGTGTGGGTTCTGTGTGTGAAACGAAATCCATAGGATAACAGTCATTCTCCTTACATGAGAGTGAAGCCAGTTTTACTTTCCATGCTGAAAACTGTTCATGTTAAAATGAAAGACAGCATGAGGTATTTGTTTTCATGAAAATGTCCCACTGCTAATGCACCTGCTTCCCCCCCATACACACACTTCTTAAGAACTATATGCAGTCCTATGCATTAGAAATCAGTGCAGGGCTTCTTCTTACATCTAGAAGTGAAGCTTACAAGCAGCATTTGGAGAAATTCAGAATGTAATATTTGCACAGCTCCGAAACAAGAAGTGGTCCATCTCTCCTAACAAATCCAGCAGTCATGGAAGCAACTTCCTTTTTCCTATCTGAAAAAGGACATTCAAATTCCATTTTGTTGCTATGAGGTGAAGTAGCAATACACCATGGGCTATGTACAGTAGGAGTTATTGTTCTCTAAAAGCTTCAGTAGATTGCCCGAGGATTCTTGGTGCTATAGTAAGCCTCACATGCAGCTACATAAGCAGACTCTGGGAAGAAGTCATCATGGTATTCTGCGAGAAACCTGACAAGAAAGCACACAATAGATTGAAATCAGACAAAGAATAAAAAGGCTTAGTTTAAAGATACAGTAAAAACAAGCTGTGCAATTCCCAAAGCATTTAAGCTTAGCAAACCATATGCTTATGTATTCAGTCCTGCATGCACAAGTTTCCAAGTGTAAAAGGTGCTAAAGTCTTACACACAGTGAAGAACATAGCCTTTCCCTTCATACTTTAAAATCTAAAGGAGATGGAAGGAGTTTGCGTCAACAACAACAACAACAAAAAAAGGCTGGGATATTTATGGGCTACATACGGAAAATTTCAGTGAGAAAAAAAGTTACAGGAAATAAGCATACAAAAAAGGAAATACCGCAGCAATGTTTTTGCATCTTCACCTGCAAGATACACTACCCATGCCTAGTGTGTACTTTCATTCTTATTTATTTAAAACTGAATATGTAGTTCTACACAGATAGCTTCTATTGGAGATCCAATAAAAAGCTAACAATCTACTTACTCTTGAAAAACTTAAACAACAAAAGGTCTGGTGAAAGTAACTACAATCCGATTTTCTGTCCTCCTGCGAGGAGCAGTGCCCTCCTTTTATAGATTCTTAATTCACACACACTGTCCCACCAATCCCACACGGGACTTGATTTTAGGTCAGGCGACACAAGCAGGGTGCCAGGCTCCAGAGGTGTTGCTTTTGTTGTTAGCAACAAAAGGGAAAATAAAATATTTGAAATAAAACGTTTCAAATATTCTATATGTAAATGAGTGAAAAATTAACCTGCTACACTGTTCTGGACCTTTGCAGAAGGTCATGGAACCTAGCTGACTTTGAGAACTACAATTTCCTTAAATCTCCTAAATATTGGCAGCCATGCCCCTCATGAGTATACAAGGGGTAAGGATTCTCCAGTCAGTCAGTAAAATATAAAGAACAAACTGAAGTAAAGTTGTTGCTAATTGTTTTGTTTTTAATCAAAACTTAATATGGATGTTTTTCTTCTGAATGAGGGTAAGAGATTAGCATAGAGCCCTGGCTCCAGCAGCCACAGCGTAGGGCGCAGTGGCCCCTCTCTGCAGCTGGCTGCAGCTGTGGGATGGGGAGGGGCGTGGTCTCAGCTGCAGCCCTTGCCAAATTCCAATGGGAGCCCTGGAAAGCCATGAAGGCGGATATGCAGCCCCGCTGGAGCCTCTGGGCAAGCAGCCCCCAGTGGAAACTCCATGGCTGCGGCACAGGTCCCCACCTGCAGTCCAGCCCTGCTGCAGCCTCTGGCCGAAGTAGCAGAAGGAGAGGGTATGCAATCCCCACTGGGATAAGAGTGCATGACAGCTGGAGGGAGAGGGAGGGGAAACTGGTGTCCAGACAACTCTGTGACTCTACAATGGAATGCACAGCTTCTACTGCAGCCCCCACCATGAGCTGGAGCACGTGGCCCTGGCAGAAGCCACAGGACTAGGACATGCAGCCCCAGTCACAAGGCAGGCCTGGCAGAAACTGCAGGGCTGGAACACAGATGAAGAGCACAGCCAAAGGGAGTACAAAGCCCCCATTCTGGAGCTGGGCACAACTGCTAGACCGAGGTGCACAGTAGGGATGTTAAACTGCAAGTAATTGACTAATCAAATAGTTGATGAATTTTGTATCAACCATTCAATTAGTTGATAGGGCACCTCCACCTCTGAAGTGTAGCAACAGCCTAAGGGCTGTTGCTACGCTTCAAAAGCAAAAGTGCTGCGTGAAGCCCAGCCCACTGAACCCAGGCTCCATGTGGTGCTGCTGTTTTGCAATACTGCGGGGTGCCCAGCGTTAGGCTCCTCGCTGCATTTCAAAGCGGCAGCACCCCATTGTAATCTGGAGATACCCCAGCTGGCCCTGGGCTGCAAGTGGCATTTCAAAGCAGCAGCGCTGTATGGAACCTGGGGTCTGGGCCCAGGCTCCAGGCGGTGCTGACACGCTGAAATACCCTCTCCTCTCCATGCACTGCCGCTTTCTGTTCGAGGCAGCAAGGGGGAGGAAGCGACTAGTTGACTAGCCCTGTTGCAAATGCTTATTGGATAGTCGATTAGTCCTTCACATCCCTAGCGCACAGCCTGGCTTCAAGTCCCCCAGCCACAGTGCAGGGGCTGCTGGCCATCCAGGTTCCAGCCATCCAGACCCAGTCGAAGGGCACGGCGTAGAGTCCAGCCCTGACTTCAGATGCTAACAGCTGAAGAAGACATAGCAATCTAGTTAAGTTGCAGAAAGCATGACTGTCATGACCTCTGTGACTACAGACAACTTTATATGTAATGTACCCCTCCCAAAAAAAACCCCACCCTGTACATTTCTTCAGTTTTATTTCTCACTACACTCCTTTAAATATTTATTTTGCTCTTGTATATAGAACAAAATAAAGCAGCAAAGAACACTGAAAAAGAAGATTCTACACATAAGACAATCAAAATTTAAACAGAAATACATGGATTGTTAAAAAATCATAAACTTGTCCTTTATATTAAACAGAAACACACTACAGCAACCATGCAAAGGTGTACTCCTCAACACCTGCATTTAAAATTTAATTCAGACCAGGCTGTCAAACGTTATTTTTCTGATTTTGCATAATAAGATCACTACTTAAAAATGTTTATAAAAAAATAAAAATGAAAGTGGAAAGAGATACAGATATTTTACCTAATAAACATTTCTTTCATCCTCATTTGTTCAGTGTGGGCTATGCCATCCTATGAAATTTCATTCATTTTCATGCATATTAATTACAGCAAGTTAACCATGAGGCTGGTAGAGCTCTGTATTGGACAATTTAAATCTTCTTGATGGGCCAATAAAGCGAGGGAGGGGAGACAATAGGTTTCCAAGTGCAGAATTGTACTTTGGGGCATGGAAGGGAGTTGCTTAGGAAGCTACATATAGAAAACTACATTACATTACAAGAACTCTAAAATAGCCAAGTTATCTTAATTCTGGCATTATGTATTTGAGCAAGAAGACTGCTGGGTGGGAAAAAAAGATTTCCTTTGTGTTTAAAGAAAGGATTCTAGAGTATGTCACAGACTGATGCTGGGCAAGACTAACAAAGTCTGTGTAGAAGGGACAAATTGAAGAGCAATCTTCAATCTGGCATTTCCTAGCTTATGAATACTTCACTATGCACTTTGTGTTCTTATCTTAGATTTCTATATGTAATATAATATGCACATATCGCTGGTTTCACACTGGTTCTGCAAAAGCTATCAAAAGATTCTGCTCAGTACGTAGCAGACTAGCTCAAAGCAAGAAAGACTTGCATATATAAATAGGGGGCTGATAAATAGGATTGACGACTTCTATGAAAATTACCTTCAACTGAAGTTAAGAAATTATATTAAATGGTTCTGCAGAGCTACAGCTGTATTATTACAGCTTGCTATTCAGAGAAATGATGGTGGTTCCTTATGTATCTGGTCCTGAAAGAATAAAAGGCTGTTTTTCACAAATCAAAGAAACTGAAGATATTTTATAGTGACTATAAATGGGTTTTATAGTACAGTATTTTGTAAGTTGCCAAGGTGAATAAAGAGAGGGAACACTTTTATTGCTGAATAAAAACTAATATAGAACCAGAATTCTATGCAGTTATGAAAGTTTGTGTAATCTAGGTCTTCACCACACCACCTTAATGGATCATTAGACAATGTACACGCCAATCTGATTGGCTGTGCAACCTGATAAACAGAGACTTTATGCAATACGCAACATGGCACACAATGGCATTCCTTTAGGAAAGTCCATTTAGAGAGTCAACAAAAAACTCCCTGCTCCCATAGAAATTGTCAGTCATATGAACTGTGCATTTGTTTTACTTTATGGAAACACTAAAAACCTATTACAAATATAGTCATTTTAATGCAAGGAATGCTGAATGATAAAATATTACTGTGCTTGGCTAAGCTTTGTCTCTGTTCCTGGAGTAAGTGGACTGAGTAAAAGAGTTGGTATGAAGCACTTAAACAGAACAGAGCTAATAAGAGCCCTTCAGCTCTAATTCTGAATTTATCAAAGAACAATTAAGTGTACAGTCTACAAACAAAGCACATCTTATAAATATTTCCAGAAGTTAGTTAGTTAGTTTGTCCTGAAAGATCTCCGAAACAGTGAGAGCTAGAAACACCAAATTTGGCACGGATACTACTGATTCCCTAACTTAAATAACTGGATTGGTTATATCTCAAAATCGCTTTCCCCACAGCCCCAATTGGGCCACTAATTAGCTTTTAGTAGAGCCTGATCATAGGCATTTGCTGGACTCTTCTGTTAAGCGTGTCACAAACTGCAACTATGAGATCCTTTCCCTATGATAACAGAAAAAATACTAGCTATGTTAATTTCTTAAAGTAATATACAAGAAAAACGTATTTCCAATAACATATGCTATCTTTATGTCATTGACATAGTTCATTCATCACACCTTTTACTATATTTTCCCCAGGTGACGCCAGGTATTTCTCCTAGTTTCTAATATAAGTGACATTCTCTGATCCTAGCACCAAGAGGCAGATCCTAGGGCAACAGTTCTCAAACTTTTTGGCCTGAGGCCCATCGCATTCAACTTTTGGTGGACCAGCAGCCAACCATCCATGATGACAAAATGGGTGCAGGTAAGAGTGGGTGTGCAGTGTATGACTAGGAGGTTGGGTGTAACAGTGGGCTGAGGAGGAGGGGTCTAGGCTGAAATTTGAGTGCAGGAAACAACTGAGAATGAGAGTCTGGAGGAAGGAAGGGTGCAGAGCAGATGGGGGTGCACAGTCTCAGTGGGAAGAGTTGCATGAGGAATATAGGGGTTGCACAAGGTGCAGGAGCTTGGTGGGAGGGGTTGCACTGATTCTGGCCAATGTGAGCAGTGGAGAAAGCCTCCAGGGGAGTGGTTTACTGAGCTGCCATTCCCCCAGCTGGGGAGAGGAGAAGTGGCAGTGCACGGAGCTGCTTTAATTTCTGGCAAGCTGAATACATCCTGTGAGGCCACAGCAAGAAGCTGGCAATGGTGCTCCAACCTCACAGGAAAGGCCGCAAGGCTGGAGCACCACCGTAGGCTCCCCGCTGCAGGGATGAGGGAGAGGGGTAAGCCCTGAACCTGCGGCCTACCTGCAAGACAACCACGGGCCTCTAGTGATCTAAGGACCACACTTTGAGAACCACTGTCCTAGGGTGAAGCAGAAGATACTTTAATAAAATGGGAGCATCTAGGAGGGGTACCAGCTTGGCTGACACATTCTAGAGGGTCAATTTAGAAGCTTTACTATGTGGTCTATCCCATCTATCAGTGCCTTGACTTCTGTTTAATTAGAATTCTAATCCTTCATTGAGTTCTGATTCTGCCACATTTAGGTCCTGATTCAGAAAAGCTCTTAAGTATGTGATCAATTAATGTCCTGAGTAAGAATACTTGTTTGAATCAGAGTCTTTACACTGAAATTGAAGGGACTGTTCACCAAAAGTAAAGCACTGCTCAACATGACAAACAACAACAGAACCAGGCTCCTGCCACAGTTCATTCACATTTGTTGGATAACACTTTCAACCAGCTTTTCTCTCACAATGTTTCAGCTCACCTCATCTTCCCAGCTCATTAGGAAACATCTTTTCTTAAAATATATAAAATGTTGAGTGGAATATATTTTATCACCCAAGTCTCTAAAATCTGTCATATTAGCACATACTCATAAAGCTACCAGAAGCTTAACTGCTTAACATAAACTGCACATTAGCACAGACTAGTGGCCAGAACTCACTACTACAATGAGTAACAAAAATTACTTACTACTCCCACAAATAGTATGGCTGCAGAATCCAGTGGACATTTTTCCTTAAAGTCACATCTTCTACGATGACTTTGATTTTCAACAGAAAATCACAACCATCTAGACTTCTTAGGTGTCTCAAAAGATTAAACTCCTGTATACTTTCGTCAAATACTGATCTGATACCCTGCTTGGAAAACATTCAAAGTATAAAAGAATTTTTTATTTTTTTTTTACTGCCAAAATTCAGAAGGTCTGAGATTGGCAGCATAGGAGGTAAGCTGCTTTAAAGTACTTTTTAAAATAAAGTTAAGAGATGCAATGAAATAGCCAGCCTACAGAATTTACTGAGCGTTTTAATAAGATTATTAGCTTCTTACAGAAAAAGCTATTGACTAGTAGGAAAGCACTTTCCTATAATCTGAAAAGCCACATGTTGGACTCACCAAGATAAATTTATTTGAACATAATTTTAGAAAGTTTAACATACTTTTCTCTAAATCCCAATGAAAAACAGAACAAAAGTAGCAAAGAAGAGAAATGATGAATAGCTAGCTATTTCTGGCAGCTATTCAAGAGTCTACATGAAATAAAAAGATTTAACCAAAAGGCCATTTCCAGGAGAGAAAGAGGTCCACAACATTGAAGACTAGTAACAACCGGTACCCTTAAATGACAGATATCAAGAATGTACGAGGAAAGAATGTGAATTTAAGCTGTGATTACTGTGGACCGAGTGGCCACCAGGGCATCTGTGCTTTTTCCTGGAGCCCTCTTTCGAAAAAACTCCCTCTTCCGCGTCCACACGTGCCTTTTTCCGAAAAATGCGTTCTTCCTCATAGAATAAACTTAAAAAACAACAAATGGTCTGGTAGCACTTTATAGACGAACAAGACATGTAAATGGGATGAGCTTTCGTGGGCACAGCCCATTTCTTCACATGACCGGGCTGTACCCATGAAAGCTCATACTACCATCTACATGTTTTGTGAGTCTGTACAGGATAAACTTAAAAAACAACAAAAGATCTGGTAGCACTTTATAAACTCTCTCTGCTAGCCTCTGAAGCTTCTCTCTCATAGAATGAGGTTTACCAAAGTCAGAAAAACCCCTGCGTTCTTTTGATTTTCTTTTGAAAGAACGCAATTGAAGGTCATAGAATCTTAGGGCTGGAGAGATCTCAGAAGCTCATCAAGTCCAACACCCTGCCCAAAGCAGGACCAACCCTAAACTAGATCACCCCAGCCAAGGTACTGAAATTAAGATAACTGTTCTATAATTCCCTGGGTTGTCTTTATACCCTTTATACATTGGCCCTATATTTGCCCTCTTCCAATCCTCTGGAATCTCTCACATATTCCATGATTTTTCAAAGATAACTGCTAATGGCTCAGATATCCTCTCAGTCATATCCTTGAATATTCCAGGATGTATTTCATTAGGCGCTGACGATATAAAGCCATCTTTGCCTATTTTAACCTCAGATCCTACCACATTTTCACCGGCATTCCCTATGTAAAGCATCCAATGGCAACTAACAGAAAACATATTTAGCACTTCCATTGCCCCTCTCATTGAGTAACAGATCTACCCTGCGCCTTTTGACTTCCTCTTGCTTCTAGTGTATTTGTAGAACGTTTTCTTGTTACCCTTCATATTTCTAGCTTAGTTTAATCACATTCTGTGCCTTGGCCTTTCTAATTTCATCCCTACAAGCTTATGGGTTTTTGTTTTTTCCCCCCTTTCATTATTTGCTCTCATTTCCACTTTTTGTGAAAAGTGTTGTTTTTTTTTAAGTTTTAGAACATTGAAGATTTCCTGATTAAGTCAGGGTAATCTCTCACCATACATCCTAGCTTTCCCGTGCAATGGGACAATTTGCTCATGCCCTTAATGATGTCTCTGAGAAACTGCCAAATCTCAAAATGTTTTTCCCCTTGCTTCCCATGGACTCTTCTCTACCAACTCACTGGATTTGCTAAAGTCTGCCTTCTTGAAATCTATTGTCTTTATTGTGCTGTTTTTCCTGTCTACCATTCCTTGGAATCATGAACTCTACCATTTCATGATCGCTTTCACTCAAGCTGTGCAGAATCATAAAACCATAAATGGGAATGGATTATTGGTAGATTACTCTCATTCTCACAACCAAGAAATAGCAAATTAGGCAATAGTAGATAAATGGCAACCCAGATTTATCTTCTTATAGAAAACGGTTTGAACTGCTTCAGGACTGGATAGGATCAGTGTTCTCTCACTGATTTTAATTTGAATATCTTCAAAAAGAATTCTGTCTTCAAAATTCATTTCTCAGCAGTACATGAAAAAATGCGCACTACAGTCTATAAGACTTGTGGTGAGCACAATGGGTATGGAGTTCATTTAATAAAAAACTGATATTGTACATTTTTTATATTTCTTGCTACAATATATTTGTTCTGGAAAAATGAAATAAATCATGTCCAGAAGCAATTTGAAGTTTGACTAAGAAATAATACAGAGTAGTACTTCATTTAAAACATCCACCAAGCAGTGAGTAAGTGTCGTGTAAAATAAGCTTCCAGACAAAAGTGGTATATCAAAGAAAGCTTCTCAATCCAAGATAGACTGCAAGAGCCCAAAGACTTAAATGAAACTATAAATTTAAACACTAAACTCATGTCTCTAAAATTCAGAGATTAAATCGCTGTCTACACTATAGATCACACAATGTTTAACACTCTTTTCTTAAATTTAAACATGATTTATGCCACCACTATAATAGCAGACCACTTACACCTGGTCTACACTGGCTTGTTAAAAAGAGCAAAAAAAGCGACACTATTATATTGATATGGTCAGCCTACATCTCCATGCTTTGATCAGCCACAATTTAAAGGAAAGGAAGAGAATTTCAGCTTGCACAGTGAACTGTGCAACTTCTCACAGAGCTGTTCAATGAATTATGCTCATATGAATAGGTTGCTTGTCTCCAACAAATTCAGCTCCCATTTCCTAAAGGGGAAAGTAATTTCACTCAAAGTGCAGGGGAAAGAACGGATTCCTTACTGCATATTCGCTAGCCATCTTTCTTCCCAACATGAACAATAACAGCATATGCGATAAGAGAAGAAAGCTAAACTGAAGAGTTATGTTCTTTTGATCCAACTTTTCCTTTGCTAAGGATTAATTTGACAGTTTTTTTAAAAGTTATTTTTACCATTAAAATTAAGATTCTGAAGCTCTTCATTTTTGTAAATTATATTCCTACAGCATATGTTCAGAATCTATTTTAGAGAAATTGTCAGCAATCCACAGAAAACAGGAATAAGTGCCTCCTATATCAAGAGCTACATTTAGAAACTTTCCTTTAGAGGGGCCCACAAATTTAAAAATAAACACTTTTGATGGTCTACAAGCATATAAATAGTAACTCAGAATAAGAAAGGGACAGGTCTAAAAAAGCATCAGTCTCCATGGTTTGGGAAGCACTTGACAAATTTTTTTTCATAAGTGCCATGAAACAATTAGTTCTCTTTAAAAATCTTGTACTGTAAGGAACAGTATTAAGAATAAAGTTTCATAATCAAGGAAGGTAGTTGGAGGACTTTTTCTAAGATTCTAACTTAACATTTGATTGTGACAGTGGCTTGCTGGTTCAAACCTCAATATATGATAAAAGCTCCATCATTTATGAAGTCCATAACCATTTAGTGCTTTAAAATATAAAAAGACAAGTTAATAGGGACTTGGACTGAGAGCAAATTGAAAGGATTTTCAGGAGCAATCCACTATATCAATGAAATAGCATTAAAAACATAGGCTACTGCACTATCAATATATAAAATCACAAGGTTTCAGACTACCAGTAGTCTAGGGATGATAGAAAGATGCTCTTGATACAGGACAAAAATACCCATTTGATATCAATATAGTGCCCAAACTTTTCAAATAAGCGCATACGTTCAAGGACATTATTTTTCTCTTTTAAAACAGTGATGAGGTGCTTAGAAATGTTGATGACTGAGACCATATACTAAGTGGGATAGAGGCAGAAACTATGCAATACGAGAGAAAGGGGAGGTCAAAGAAATATTAAGCTATGCTCAGCCATCACTACAAGACAAAAAGAAAATGTATTTTTATATGTTAAAACTATAAACAATCTGCAACATCTATAATTTAGATATGTTAGTGATTAAGAGTAGAAATTTCAGCATAATAATTTTTTTAATGTCTAAGAGGTATGTATTCTAGTTATTCATTTGTGAAATGCATTTTTTTCCTTTTCTACAACTTGGATAAAATAGCTTTGCATATCCTTGCCATGGGGCAAAAAAAAATGTACACGGGTATTATGGCTGGTAAGTGTTCGTGATAATCCTTAAAGCTTACTATCCAACAAAATGAAGATTTCTCATTTCCATAATATGTGCAATTTGTCATCCAGTCACAGGTAACTGAGTTTAGCGATCTGATGATGAACTAACCCGTTGGATCTGCTAAATGTCAAATAATATTCAATCCAAGAAAAACCATGCCCAACTGCTGATGAATGGTAATCCTGTGATTATTATGGTAAGTAAATATTGATTACTGTTGGAAGGTCTTATAAAATAAAAGTGATCAAAAAACGACTCACTAGAATTTTACACTTTAACACTTAGTATTTTGTTTGTTTTCAATAAACAGTCAACAAAGCAACAATTGTTTCTTATGCTCATAAACTACTTCTGATATATTAACTTCAATGTGTGCCTACTTTAAGTAACATTAAAAAGGTTTGTTTTGGTTTTTTGTTTTGTTTCAATGCCATCTTGATGAAATAAATTCTGTTTACAAGATTTTTTTATAGCTATAAACCATGGCAAATGTGTCTTGGAGCCTAAAATACAAGATGGTTATTTTCTTTTAACATCTTTAACAAAAGTTCTGGGAACCTCATCATTTACATGTAATATATGTCGTCAAATTACCTCAAGAACAGTTCAAAATGCTTCACCAAAGCTTTTAGATTTTTGTCAGGAAAGCACATCTTCCCTAGTATCTCTGGAAGTTTAACTGTAAATAAACAGAGAAAAACAAAACTTAGTCTACAATTTAAACAATTGAATTGCTTTTGCCCAATATTTGATTTAATACTCACAGAACTATGAAGAACATAAAAATCTTTCCCCTAGCAGCTTCTCTTCTCTCTAGAAAGTATTTATAATCACCACCACTGAACCTTTAATGTCCATTAGAAATATGAGGAAGTTAATAGTGTTACTTCTGTTTCTCAACATGCACTGGAAATTATATATATTAATAATTAACTGCTGCAGAGCTAGCAAAGTGAGTTCAGAACTCTTTGGCTTCAGCACACAGATTTTAAATGCTGTCATAAAGAGCAATTTTTTAAAAATGTATTTAAAATCTAATGCATTTTCTTCAAAATATTTTACTGCAACTAGACAACGGTGTTAAAAAGACAAAAAAATATATTTTACAATGGTGATAGAAATGTAGCCGTGTTAGTCTGGTGTAGCTGAAACAAAAAACAGGACTATGTAGCACTTTAAAGTATAACAAGATGGTTTATTAGGTGATGAGCTTTCGTGGGCCAGATCCACTTCCTCAGATGAAATAGTGGAAGAAAATTGTCACAACCATATATACCAAAGGATACAATTAAAAAAAATGAACACCTATGAAAAGGACAAATCAAATTTCAGAACAGAAAGGGGATTGGGGGGGGGGGGGAGGAGTAAATGTCTGTGAGCTAATGATATTAGAGGTGATAACTGGGGAAGCTTTATTCAAACTCAGGTGTAAAGTGTCAAATTTAAGCATGAATGACAGTTCAGAGGATTCTCTTTCAAGGGTAGTCTTAAAAGGCCTTTGAAGCAGGATGCAGGTAATCAAGTCGTTGAGACAATGTCCTTTCTGGTTGAAATGGCAAGTAACTGTTTTTTCTTTGTGATCCTGTCTAATATCTATTTTGTGGGCATTGATCCTTTGGCGAAGTGTCTGAGACGTTTGTCCAATGTATATTAGCTCACAGACATTTACCTCCCCTCTGGCCCCCTTCTGTTCTGAAATTTGATTTGTCCTTTTCATAGGTGTTCATTTTTTTAATTGTATCCTTTGGTATATATGGTTGTGACAATTTTCTTCCACTATTTGATCTGAGGAAGTGGGTCTGGCCCACGAAAGCTCATCACCTAATAAACCATCTTGTTAGTCTTTAAAGTGCTACATAGTCCGGGTTTTTTTTTCTTATTTTACAATGGTGTGATACCAGTGTAAGGCATACCATATTTTTCTTAAATGGCTTCCTTGTAAATGCACATCAAACTTAAGAGTTTTAAATTATAAGCCAAATGTACTTGATAGTAGGAAGTCTGAGGCCACTCTTGTAAGAAAGTTCAAGCAGGAATGTGAACCATCAATTTAGATGTACAACATACACAGTGTAGTAATAAAACAAGGATTATGTCTTACCAAACATCCGCAACAAATGCTGAGATCCATAGATGTACGAGGGAGGGGGTGGGTGATCACTTTGGGGATAGTTCTCTGGCATGAGTTTCCAAGATAACACCTAAATACAACAGAACAGTATAACCTATAGCCTGATTTAATTCACAAAGAGATCTAGATTAGAAGATAATCAGATTTCAATTTTTTTACATTTCTCCTTTTGTTAACTATGAAGTTTAAAATGCTGTTTTAACACAATTAGGAGCTTCACTATACACACTACAATACTGTGTTAAACTCTTAGTCCATACCCCCGAAAAAAAAAACTCCTGCTTGTCAATTAATCTATCCAACCAATGACAGCACAATGTGCATATTTTTATGTAACTAGCGCTACAGAATAGGGACGTAAAATCCCATTTAATTGGCTAACCAGTTAAAGAATATGTTTACCCAGTTAATCAATTAAAGGGGATGGACAAATGGGGAGGCAGCCCACCGCTGGACTGATATACCCTCTTGACCCCACAGGAGGGGCGGCACAAAAGCTCCAATTTAACCAGCCACATTAATTTCTCAAAGTATTTTTCTTAAAGGTTTTACTGTGTGTATACACACATAAAATTCAAGGTGACATCAATTTTTAAAGTAAATTTTCAACAGACAAAAAACCAACCTAGCCAAAGAACAGAAAAGACATCTTCAGGATGATGGGTGGACTGGAAAGCAAATTTATAAACCAATATATAATGAAGCTACTTTTTGTGAATTATAGAAATGCTACTGTCCTGCTCTACTAAAAAACATTGAATTTTACAGGACCTTAAGTTTTTACACATAAATCTAACATCAGTGTATGGCACCAATTATGTTGACCTTTCAGCCTAGATGTTACCTCATTCAATTCGTTGTTTCTTCTACCTTCAAAGCCAGCAAATACTGCACTACCTTCTTTACTAGGAGTCAGAGTGATAGGTGATGACGACCCACTATGGACTGGTGTTTCTTCAAAAAGTAAATAGATAAATGCTTTACACAAAGATCCATTAAATGTGGTGTTTATTTCATTCTGCTAAAGAGGGCAATTTCATATGCAGCTATTAAAACAGAATCAAAGCCTTTGGCTAAAACCTTTAAACTTAAGCATAGGAACAAATAATAATATCCAAAGCACCTGTCACATCAAATCTGCCTCACAAAAAACAAGAAAAAGCACCATTGTCCCTTCAGTTCTGAACAGCATCATCAGTAAAATCTGCAGTTTTTGTATAAAGTTATCAAGAGGTAGGCCAAATGGGGGAAGATAGGTTTAAGTAAGAGGAGGCCATGGCTGGTCCAATCCTCCACAGCCATCCCATTGGCTTTTCAGCCTTCAGACCTAAAACACCCTTGCAACATTTTAAAAGATGCTCTATGCTAGAAAAACAAATGTCTTTGTAAAACTGATATTGGAGAGTTATGAAAGCCATAACTGTCTGGACCCAGTGCGAGTCGGGACTACTTCAGTCCCAGCTTGTGCCAGGTCCCAGACCTACCCCTGCTGCAGCTCTGCAGTTTCAATGTAGTAGGAGCCTTATCAACTAACTGTGTACTCGATACAAATTGTATCGAGTACACAATTTGTCATTTACTCGCTACTTAGACTGAACATATACAAGAACTCTGAAGATTAGTCTTTTCAATTTTTTTAACCACATTTTTTTGTATTCTGAAAAACTATTACTATGTGATCCTGTTCCCTGATTTTGCTTTGGGACAGACATCAACATGGAATCCATTTTTAGTGTAATTTTTCCAGATGATCAAATCTCACTTAAAGGTTTGAATTAAATGAATTAACAAAATCAGAACATGCTTGTGGACAACACGAATGGTACAATTTGTGCAGACGAGTTAAAAAGAGCTGATCTTGTGAGTGCCACTCAACCATCAGAAAGCTCAACTGAAAACATTAGGCCTGATTTTCAGAGCTGCTGTTCATCATGTGAAAGTCAGGCAACCGGTTTTTAATTCAACCACTTCAGACAAATCCTTTTAAAACTTTTCTTCTGGAGTGAAACTGGCCCCAAATGCCCATGTGCTCAGTGCACAACCATCTGTGGCTGCCTGTGACATGCCCAGACCCTCAGAGCACCTAACCCTACAGCCAGCCAGCAGAAACGTCAAAACAATGGGCAGGTATTGGTCTGCAATGCTTCTTCCCCCAAATTCTCAGCAGATTTTGGCTAGTTTGAGAACACTAGGTCTCAAGTAGGGATGTAAAAACCCATTTAATTGGTCAACCAGTTGAACATTATATTTATCAGGTTAACTGATTAAAGGGGTAGTTAGCTGGTGGGTGGGAGCTCCTCCAGCCCCTACTCATTAACTGGAACCAGTAAACCTCACCTATTAAGGATGAGGCTTAATGGTTAACCATTCACATATGTAGTCCCGAGGGCTCCCACACACATCAGTGAGATGAGCATTTACCTGGGACGGCCTACAAGAAAAGCAAGACATCTATCAAGTTTCATGAGCTATGAGATCACCTCTACTAGTGCAAGTGTGAAGTAGGGATGTGAATGTTTAACCAGTTAAGGTTAACCAGTGGGGGCTGGATCAATTCCCCACCTACCTGCAAGTAGGGGGGACACTCTGGCTGGGCTGTTGCAAGCCCTGCCTACAAGCAGGGGAGCTGCTCCAGCCCAGCCCAGCCCACTAGCGGGCAGGGAAAGGGAAGCCACTCCAGCTGGACTGGAGCCCCCAACCCCATTAATCAGTTAACCAATTAAACAAAAATTGTAACAGGTTAACCAATTAAATGGGATTTTATATCCCTAGTGTGAACAAATAAAAAACATTTGTTGCTCACACAGAGGCATAAAATGAGGCATGCCTACTATTTGTTTAGAAGTCATGCAGAATTTAGAAGAAGTTTTTTGTTAAAAAGGACAAAAGGAATTCGTGACCACGATAGAGAAGTTTAAAAAGATTTTCTTCTAACTCATTTTACAGTTCCTATTTCTGACCAGAAAGCTTAATGGATATATATATAAAAAATACATTTTTTAAGGGAAGATGGGAGAGAGAACCATAATGCAGGATCTTTCCATGGATGCTGCATAATATGTGGGAAACATACGTTTCACAACAATAACTGTTCTGTGAATAAAGCAATTATATTGGGAAGAGTACATATAATTCATCACATTGAAACAACTTTCTAACAAGTACGTCAGTGGTTCTTTGCCCCTCAACTAAATAAATGGAACATCCTAGCCAGCTCTTTTCCCTTCATTCCCTAAAAAAATTCTCTCTTTACACCCACAAAATGTTGCTGTATCTCCTTTTCTCTGCCATGTGTCACAGCCGCATCCTGTGGGTGGCAGCGGGCCAGTTACTATTCAGGGTCCTCTCATTTAGTTGGTTCCCCCTTTACCACAATCTCACCTGTCCACTACTAGTCCTACCTACTTCCAAGTCTTTCCAGATTCTCATGAAAACTATCCTCTGTCCAGTTTCCATTACTTCATAAAACTCTTCCTCCTAATCCAGTAGCTACAGATTTCCCCTTTGTAAACAAAAAAATTAGAGGCAAGAGGTTGCTCTGACAATAAGGAACCATTTAAGTTGTTCCATGGCCCAAAAAGATGATTTGATCCATAGTAATATTATAAAACTACAACCTACTCTTTTCCAGATGCAAAAACAGTTTAGGCATTGAAGCAGGCGTATCAAGATGCCGTCTTTTAGGTTGTGGGGATGCACTACTTTCTGACAACCTGTCACAGTTCGATGTATGACGTGTAGAACGCCTCAGAGACTGTAATGCTTCAGGCTCAGCTTTTCGCCTCTTTGGTGTTGCTGGCTCCCCTGTTGTAGGCTGACTGTCTGTGGATTGAGGAGTTGGTGGATTCAACAGAGGTGGGCTTGGGGATAGCTCCTCCTGGTTTCTAGGAAATGAAGAGAAAAATCTCATAACAACGAGAACAGATTTCCAGATTTTTTTTAAATCCATCTTCATGGATCTAGCTAAATAATTATCCAAATCAGAGCTAAAGCCTCCTTTCTAAAACTTCTTGTATTCCTCATAGATCTCTCTATATAGTTAAGAAAACTTTTCCTGCAGGACGACAGAGTCAAGTCAGCCCCTCACCCTGCATCTCCAGGAGCCCTGACCACATGATAGCTCTGTGAAATGGGGAGGAGATGGTGGCTCCATCTCTACATGCCCCTGGACCAGCATCCACCTGCCTCTGGGCCCCACCCCCAGCCTGCCCGGCCCATGTGCGTACCGCACAGTTTAGCTCTGTGCAGGCCCAGGCTCAGGAGCGCTCTCCAGGCAGGTCTTGCACTGTGGCCGCTTCCCCAGCTCTCCAAAGCGGCTTCTCTGCGCTGCAGGCTCCCTGGGCTTGCCATAGAGCAAAGCTGCCCCAACAGGCCCATACGGGAAGGCTGGACTGGGGGCGGGCTGGGATTGCTGCTGAGCTGGTTGGGGCTGTGCTGCCCGGTCTGGTGGTGCTCCTGGGGCGGGAGGAGTGTGCAACTCAACAAATTCATGGGAGGGACAGGGTGTGTGTAGGGAGAGAGGAAAGGGGACAGGGTGTATGTGAGGATGGTCAGTGTGGCAAGGAGGGATTGGTGGGGTTAAGGGGGATATAGGAATGGAGGCAGGGGGATGGGTAGTGGGAGAGGGGTAAGGAGAGGGGTTAGGGAAGGATGAGGGTGTAGGAATGGAGGAAGAAGGTGGGGGTAGGGATAGGCTGTGTGGGGTGAACAGGGAAAGCAGTTACAGAGGATGGTGAGTGCAGGAATGGAGGCAGGGTAATCAAATTGAAGTATCGGCTGCAGGAGGGGGGAGCCCTGCCTGATGGGGACATGGGGCTGGCCTGGCCTCGGCCCTACCCCAGCCCTGCCCAATGGCCAGAGGGGGTGGGGGATATGCCAGGACTGCCACACCTTGACCTGGCCCTCCTCTGTGGCCAGGGGAGAGCATCTTATCCCTAGAGGTTGCTTACCTCTAGAGGCAGAATGCTTGGCAAGCATAGCGAGCAGAGGGCACTCTAGTAAGCATTTACTGTTCAAATGCTGAAGGACCTTACAGCAACTAAACAGAAATGTAAATCTTAATCTGTTCTGAAGATTTCAGTTTTCTTCTATATCACTTAGTTCTACCCTAATGTCTTTCCAAGATTAAAAGTCTCAGAGGGGTAGTCATGTTAGTCTGTAACTTTAAAAAACAAGTAGTCCAAGACTGAAGATCATGTCATCTGCAGAAGTGGGTTTTGCCCACAAAAGCTCATGCGTACCAAAAGACTATTAGTTGTTTTCTAAGGTTAAGTTAATCTTCTGTTTGCAATAAAAATTCCAAACCAGGACAAAAAACCCCATCAAAACAAGTCTTAGAAGAAAGAGTTCAAGACTTTATAAAAACCAATTTTGAAACACAAAAATCAACATATTAGAATTATCACCCTCTTTAAAATTGTGTTCCAGTGCTCAACAAAATAAAGTGTTTGTTGCCTCATGAGAGCAGACACACAAATCATAATTTATTCAACGTACCTATTAGTATTTGCTGCATTTTCTTTGATTGGAAGAAAGAATTTGGATGAAGTCACCTTCTTGAACTGTGCTTGCTCATAGGGATACAGCAAGATCAATGGAAGAATGAAGTCAAAGGTTATCCTTAGTCCATCCACCATTTCTTTACATAACTCTACACTACAGAAAAGATTGAAAAAGAGGGAGAGGAGGATTTGATTCTAGGTTATGAAGTCCAAAGTTGCACGTTAAGATTTCCTGATGTAATTATAGGAAAACATCTTTAAAAACAGACCACAGAGATAGTCAAGCAGTATCCATGCCCAAATTCAATGTTTTGTTACAGAGGTAAAAAGCGATACCTGAATTTTAAAGTTTAAAACTAACAACTGTTGTTAAGTTAAAATACAAACTAAATTCAGTTAGCATTTCCTAAAACAAAGCAATGAGGAGTAATGGTAGTTCGAATTAGGAGCTTTAATTTGAACTACCTAGCCAGTGCCACGTGTAGCCGCGGGCAGGGAGTTCGAACTACCGGGCATTTAAAAATGGCAGCACCCGGGAACATGCAAATAAAGCCCGGGATATTTTAATCCCGGGCTTCATTTGCAAGTTCGAATGACTACATTAGCCACCCTAGTTTGAACTAGGGTGGCTAGTGTAGACATACCCTAAGCTATATAGTATGGTGTTTGTTATTATAAAACCCCACCATGTTAAAAAAAAAAAATCACTGATTTTTACCTCAACTTTTAGATTTTCTTTCTAAGCAAAGAGACAGAGTTTAGAGGAGTTATAGCATGGATTCCCAAACTGGGGGGCATGAAGAAATTTCGGGGGGGGGGGGGGGGGGGACTTGCGAGGCAACCTAGCCTCCCCCGTTCCCCCATCAAGTTTTGCTGCTCCAATCAGTTCCTTTTTTTTGCTCAACAAGTTTTGCTGCTATTTTGGGGGGTGGGGAAAGAGGCGAGGGTTTTTCAAAAATCAAAAAGGGGGGCCCCTAAGCAGAAAGGATCATATGCTTTAATCACAAAAAGGCATGAATAGACATGCTGAAAAGTTTGGGAACCACTGAGTTATAGAATCATGTTGACTGACTGTCAGGGAAAATTAAATTTAAGTGATTTACTTTAGTATGTTAGAAGTTCTCATAAAAGTTAAATCAGAAGAGGAAAGGATTTTTTCCAGACCTGGGTTTTCTTATACAATGTCATGAATAAACATGACACTTTACATGCACTGAAGACGACAATGTAACTGCTGCAATGAAGTTATAAGCTAACACCCCAATCCTGCAAGATTTATATGCTTAACATGGCACATTTTGAACATTCCAATTATTAGGGCTTAAATTGGGAGGACAGATGGTCCTGAGGCGAAGAGCATCTTAATGCACTATCCCTAGTGAGAATAAACTAGGTTCAAAGGGGGAATCTGACAAAAATGTACAAGTATAAAAGAATCTTAATAAAGAGATTCTGGGGGAATATGGACAACTAAGAAAGGTCACAAAAGCAGCTAGAGGGAAATCAGTGACAGAATCTGCTCAGCATCTCATCTGAGTAGAGAGAAATGCAAATAGTATGGGAAGTAAACAGCAAGAACTGAAAGTACAGTCCCTAAGTCACAACTGATCGTAACTAGAAGAGTTACCCAATGTTGCCCAGGTCGTTCAGTACAGGGGGCTGGTAATGTGGGATGTGAAAGAATGAGGGTTGGGGGATGAGGAGTGGCAGACTAGGTAGAGATAAAAGGGTTAAAAAGAATAGTGACATCACAGTGGGGCTTACTACAGACCACCAAATCAGGAAGAGGAGGTGAGGGAGGCATTTCTGGAACAATAGAAGAACTATTGATAGTATTGTGGAACTTCAATTCTAGCAAAACATTTCCATTAAGTTTCTAAAATGTACTGGCGATGACTTTTTGTTCCAGAAACTGAAGGAAGTAACCAAGGGGGCACCCATTTTAGACTTGATTTTGACCAACAGGGAGACGTCAATAGTCAATGTGAAGATGGAAGGCAATCTGGATGACAGTAACCATGAAATGACAGATTTTGTGAATCTAAGGAAAGAAAGAAGCAGACTAAAAAAGAAGACTAAAAAGAAAGCTGACTGTTAAGGTCCCATGAAAAGAAAATCCAAAAGGGGGGGGGGGGGGCAAAGAGTTCAGAATAGCTGGCAGTTTCTCAAGGAGACTATATTAAAGGCACAACTGCAAACTATTCTGATGTAAAGATCAGACAAGAAAAATGGTAAGAGGCCTATACAGCTCCATTCAGAGCCCCTTAATGACCTGAAAATTAAAAAAGAATCTTACAAGTGGAAGTGTGTACAGAATACTATGGAGAATACAAAAGAATGGCACAAGCATGTAGGAATAAAATCAAAAGTGATAAGACATCTAATGAGTTACACTTAGCAAAGGACCTAAAATACAATAAAAGGTTAAATACATTAAGAGCAAAAGAAAGATGAAGTCTACAAGTCATGTGCACAAAGTGTAGGGAGGTTTGTCTGCCCTCTGTGCTCTCCAGCCAGAGTGAGGAATGCAAGAAACTGGATTTAAGTAATGCTGCATGAAGAAATGGATCCGCATTTTGATCCCATATAATTTAAGTGTCCCATTAAATCTCCCTAAGAATAGAGAAATGCATTAATGAAATTAGATCAGAGTTTTCAAACTTAATTTCACTTGTAACCCTGGTCTGCCAAAAAGAGTTACATGAGCCCTGGAAGGCAGACTAAAGACCAAGTCTCTTCACCCTGGGCGGGGAGGAAGGAGAAACTAAGTCCTGCTCCCCTTGAGTTAAGCGATCCCTCCCCCCCCCCCGTCCCCAGACATAGAGCCCCCCTCCCTCTCATGCCTACCGCTGGCCAGACCTCCCCACCCCCTGCCCACTCCTGCACCCTCCCCTCCCAGCCAGAACCTCCCTCCCGCACCTTTTTCCTGGCCAGACCCCACTATTGAACCCTCTCTCCTAGCCAGACCTTCACATCCACAGTCCACTCCTGTACTCATTTTGTCATCATGTGTAGCTGACTGGTGGTCTGTGGAAAAGTGTGTAATGCATGGGGTGGACCACAGGCCAAACATTTTGAGAACCACTGCACTAGTTTAAATTCATTAAAAATTACATGAAGTTCTCTATTCCAGTGGTCTCTAACCTTTTTAAGCACAAGATCACTTTTTGAAATTAAGTCAGTCCAAGATCTACCTCAAACCCAAATACTCCTGCTCTGCCCGTTTCGCCAAGGCCCCACCCTGTGAAGATGGGGTACACGGGGAGGGGGGTCAGAGTGACATCAATGCCCCCCTGCCTCTGTCTCCCCTAGTCTGCACAACAAGCAGGAGGCTCCCAGGGGACAGCTCTGAGCAGGAGCAGGGCACTGTGGGGAGGGGATAGCCTCCCAGCCAAACCAGTAAAGATCACCTGTCAGAGGCTCCAAGATCTACCAGTAGATCCCAATCTACTGGCTGGTGACTACTGCTCTATTCCCATTTCTGATGTCTCATAATAAGCACTGGTTTGGGAAACTATACTGCAAACATAACCAATATTGTTATCCTATCAAAATAGTGACTGATCTATCATGGTACAAACTGAGACATGGCAAGAAATTAAACAATTATGAACTGCTGAAATGGCATAGTACACAACTAAATAAAATCTATTTTCTTTTAAAGGATTAACAACTCCATTCCAATATTAAGCTGAAATAGGACAGCCAATCTATGAACACTGCTACTTTAAGAGGTGTTATCCCCTAAGCAGAAAGGATCATATGCTTTAATCACAAAAAGGCATGAATAGACAGTTTTATCATTATACACACGTATCTTCACTGAATAGTGATGCTTCAGATCAAGAGCATTTGGCAGCCTAATCATACAAGAAAATGACTTGCCTGTAACTGGTGGCCTCTAAAGCTATTTTGTAATATACCTGCACTTTTGGAATTCGTGCGCCTATAAACTGACAAGAGGTCAACTCATGGACCTCTAAGTTTAACTTTACTAGGCAGGGGGGGGGTCTCTTGCACCAGCCCTTGGAATGGAAAAGAAGTTTTTTAGTGCTCAAGATTCCTGTCATGAAAGGCTGAAAATGCCGCATATATACAGAAATTTTTAAGAGTGACTAAAACCCTGATAAGAAGCCTCAGTTTGTGAAAGAAGGGCAGGGTGATCATTTATCATAATGCAAGTGTAAAATAAATACAAAATTACAGAATTAGTTTAAATTCAGTTAAGGAAATATATGTTGTAAAAAAGGCTCTAACTAGCAAGTAGAAGATCGACCTAAAAGCAATAAGGCCAAAAGGAATGAACTAGAGAGGATGTTGATTCAAACAATAATAAGGTAAGGTGAAATCTCTAAGAAGAGGGCCTCTGAACAAAAGGGGTGACTGCAGATGGTTTAAAGAAGAAAGACTCTGTCAAAAAAAGGAACCAGGATGGAGCTTACCATCCCACATACTACTATGACTAAAAAGTAAAGCCCTATATTAATCCAGATGCAACAAAAAAGCAACAGGTCACTACCAAGAGAGGTGTTGAGGAGAAAGATTATGAATCTTGTTTGGATTAAAACTGGAAGTAAATGTGTGAACTGTCTCAAATTGTTAGGGGGCTAAAATAGTAATGACTATGACTTTTTTTATACTCATCAACAAACAAGAGTTAAAAATTTGAGGGTTCTTTGTTAGACCCTACCTCAGTGGTCCCCAACCATTAGAGGTTGCCGGGCACCAGGGGGCGAGGCCATTCGCTCGCCGGGCGCCAGGGGGTGGGGACACTTATGCGCCCGGGGCCAGGGCCCCCCCATAGCCATGCGCCAGGGCCGGAGCTCTCCCCCCCCCCGCCAAGCGCCGGGTGCCCGGCTCTCTCCCCCCCCCCCCGCCAAGCGCCGCGCGCCCGGGGCCGGCGCTCTCCCCCCCCCCCCGCCAAGCGCCGCGCGCCCGGGGCCGGCGCTCTCCCCCCCCCCCGCCAAGCGCCGCGCGCCCGGGGCCGGCGCTCCCCCCCCCCCCCCGCCGCGCGCCCGGCGCTCTCCCCCCCCAAGCGCCGCGCCCCCCCCCCCCCAAAGCACCGCACGCCCAGAGCACGGGTGGCCAATCCGCGGCGTTCCCGGGAACGGCGCTCACCATGCACCATGTGCCCGCGGGCACCGTGTTGGGGACCACGGCCCTATCTGACCATACTGGAGAACAATGAGTGAGTCTCCCTTACATTTGGCATGTGAGTAAATATAACGATTACATGCTTCTCAATATTTTGTTGCTGTACTGAAGTGACGCCCAGTTTTGCAATCCACAAGCCGCTCTTTAAGGTTTCTCCTATGTCTATTTGCAGCACATTAAAACGCTTTATGATGTAATTCACAGCAAATCAGAATGCCTTTACTACACAATTAACCAACTGTAGTTGAGAAAATAATACTTGATCAGTCATTTTACTGTGAGAATCATATACAGGCAGTCCCCGGGCTACGTACAAGATAGGGACTGTAGTTTTGTTCTTAAGTTGAATTTGTATGTAAGTCGGAACTGGCTTCCAGATTCAGCCGCTGCTGAAACTGACCAGCGGCTGACTACAGGAAGGCCGAGGCAGAGTTGCTCTGCCCTGGGCTGCCTGGAATCAGCCGCTGATCAGTTTCAACAGCAGCTGAATCTGGACGCCTAGGACAGAGCAGCTGGGGCGCTACCAGGTAGGTCCCCACAGGGGCGGGGC
The DNA here is from genome assembly GCF_049634645.1 of Pelodiscus sinensis. NCBI lineage: Eukaryota > Metazoa > Chordata > Testudines > Trionychidae > Pelodiscus > Pelodiscus sinensis. The sequence continues at coordinate 214,661,375 of NC_134711.1, forward strand.
AGCGGGGACCAACCGGGCAGCACCCCAGCTGCTCTGCCCCAGGTGTCCCCAAGTCAGCCGCTGCTGAAATTGATCAGCGGCTGATTCCAGGCAGCCCAGGGCAGAGCAACTCTGCCTCGGCCTTCCTGTAGTCAGCCGCTGATCAGTTTAAGCAGCAGCGGACTTGGGGACACCTGGGGAAGAGCAGCTGGGGTGCTTCCCGGTTGGTCCAGTAGCGCCGAGGAGCGGCGCTGCAGGACCAACCCAGAGCCCCAGCTGCTCTACCCCAGGCAAGAAAAGCCTGGTCTGCTGGGGGGCGCACTAGCTGCGCCCCCCAGCAGACCAGAGAAACCCGGACGGCGGGACCGCGGATATGTGCCGCAGTCCCGCCCGCATCCTCCCAGGCTTTGCTCCGCGTCTTCCTGGTCTGCAGACCAGGGAGACGCGGAGCAGCTTTTCTTGCCCCAGAGTACACAGGCGGCGGGACTGCGAGGTCCCGCAGTCCGTGTCCTCCGGGGCAAGAAAAGCCCCATTCGTAACTGTGGATCCGACATAAGTCGGATCCGCGTAAGTCGGGGACTGCCTGTATAATAAATAAAGCAATGAATTCATATTGTTGTGACTCTTTTGGGTAATGGTGATCACTAATTTCGCTCCTAAATCGCTGAGGTATAAGTACCACTGCAGTATTGGGCGGAATAACTGCTCATTCTTTGCACCGTTAGATACTTTTAGAGCAATTGTATGAAGTACCATTTGGCCTTTGGACTTAAAGAAATTTATGAATACATCAGTATTGAGTTAATATCCCTGTATTATTACTATCAATTCCAACATTAACTCTCTGGATAATAGTAATTTTCTCCTCTCTCAAGTTTTCTTGATACTGGTGTGTTGACTTTCACATTGGAGTATGAGTCACCATCTATGGATGGCCACAAAAGAATACATCATCTAAAATCTAGGCTTGAAATTCAAACCTCAACACCTAAACAAATGGCAGACATTACTTACTTCTTCTCTGGTGGGACATAATGAAGGTTCATGTTGACATGTGAAGTCATTTGATGGTGCCGAGATCTTTCATTGGCTGAGAATGCTGCATTAATGGCAAAATGCTTCACATACGACTCCAAGATAGTTATTATATTTCTCTGACAAGGCAATTTCACTAGCTGAAAAGGTAATTTGGTGACAGTCAAATAATGCAGTTATGGATTTAAGCAATAACCCACATTACCATGCCTAATTAATTAATCTCTACTCAGCAAAACTTTATACGTATATTTCAAAGTTGTTCCTTAAATTATAGCTGAATCATTTATCTGTCTAGTTTTAAGGATATCCCCTATAGTCTTCAAGAAAACTTTTTTTTTTTTGCGCTACATAAGCAAGTTAGCTAAAATAATGGAAATCACCACATGCAAGTGTGACTTGATAGCCTTCAGGTATTTTTTCTTATATTCTCCCTCATGTAATTAATCATACCCGTTTCCTCCTGTTAATGTAATAACAGTCTTCTTCAAGCTTTTTTTTCAAGACTTCAGGAATTTCTATGCTTATTGCTCTTTCTTCCATGTCCCTTTTAGTGTGAATCTCTTGTTCTTCTTTCTGCAACAGCCGAAAACAGTGTAAGAAAAAAATAAAAGTGTCATTGATTACTGCAAGAGGTAAAACTCCATCAAATATTAACATTTATAAGAAACAGGAATTGACTCTTAACTACATGTAGGCTAAAATACATATAACAGTATAGTGAGTGAATGTAGATGGACAGTACACAAGATAGTTCCTAACCAATAATATCTGCAATTTATTTAAAAGTTCTGCTTTAAAAATTCACTTATTTTTTACTGGTTTGCCTATCTGCTTTTTCCTTTTTCATGTTAAATTTGCTTATTATTAAAATTATCAATTGGGGCTGGTTTTCCATTTGTTTATATCTAATTTCACTTTCAATTGATCTCTATTGCAGTGCTTAGATTATAAACAACTCAGGTGCACCTGTTTCCACTGAAGTTTTTAGACAGCAGAAATACTTTTACTAGTCTTAGATTCTTAAAAATAGGTCTAAATGTTAGTCTAATATAAAAGTCAGCAGTCTCTCTTTAAAGAAACGGTGTATATAAGCCATTAAAATACTGATGGCATTAAGATCTGCTTCCCCTGAAGAGACTAGTAACATTTTATACTAACTATAAATCTGGGTAGTGCTGTTCCCTGGCAAAACTCGAGTGGGAATAAAATGAGAGGAACAAGTCGAAGGTAACACATTTTGGATTGAGACTAATGCCATCTAAGGGAGTACAAAAGTTATATGGTTTTGAATAACTCAACCACAATAACTTTATTAAATACAACCAGAAATCATAAATTTTAGTCATGGCCCTATGACTACATGCTGCATGGCTTTGAGCAAATTAATTCATTTATCCTGTTTTAATTTTTCCAGTGCTTGAAACAAGTAAAGTATTAAGCATTATTAAAATTAAGGGAGCTCATAGGAATATACCATTTCTGTCCTCTCTTCAATGTCACTTTCTTCACTTTTTATTTCTTCATCTGTTCCTTCATCACTGTCGTCAGAAGAAGAACTACTTATAGCTGTTTGAGAGAGAAAAGAGTTATATTTGATATCTCACAAATTTATTCTGCATATTACATTGGACACAGTTTCATATCCAACAAATTTTTACTTTAACATTTAATTCAAGGCTGCAAGAGAGGTGGGTTTTTTTTTGGGGGGGGAGAAGAAAGGTGTCGTGTGTGTGTGCTGGAAGTATAAACTAGGAATGCTGAAAGCATATTTTAAATATTTTATCATACAGGAGCTTGGAAACTCTGTTTGAGCTTCCTATGATCAATTTTAATATAATCACTAATATATGCAAATTCACAACATTTTTAAACAACCAGTAGCTCTTTTTAATTTTCACTGCATTCTAGTTGTGAGCAAAAGGTTAGGGTACTGAACTTAAGAAGGTTGAAAGAAAAGGCTTTTAAATAAACCAGTATCACTTCATATACCCAAAATCAGGTTATGAGAGGTTAAGTCTCCTACCCATGTAGACTACTAATTCCTCTGCTCTAGTGCAGACCTAGGAAAGTTGTAGTGAGGAGGCATGGCTCCTCTCAGACACAGATGCTGAGGGATGGCCATACAAGCCTACACATTGATAGAGGAAAAAGACCAAAAATTACTACCAGCACACTGAAGACAAGAAAAGACCTCTTTAACACGCAGGTGGGGAAAAGAGCTTATTGACCACTAGAAGTTCACGGCAAGCAGAAGTGGTAAAAGAGCAAGCATCAAGTTTCTTGCCCACCAGTCAAAGATGATAAGGGAAGCTGGGGCCAGACAGAGCAATACTAGTCACAGATCAATGGTACTTACGGCATTACTGTTCTCAGTGTTGCAACAACTATGTGCCTAAATTCTTGCTGAATGAGATTTAAGCTCATAAATTAGCTGTTTACATACAGAGCAACAACACCTGAATAGATTTTAAAAATCTGGGCCAGAGTGACCAGAAGAACTGAGTGAAGGAGAAACAAAAAAGAGTATTGTCTGCCTCTAGGATATGGAGAAGACAAGGGTTCTTGGTGTAATATCTGCTCATTTTTTAAACAAAAATATATTTCATGTTATATTAACGCTCTAGCCAATAATTACTGCTTATAACACCAAACCCAGTGGCAAGTCAAATTGTTCAATTTGCAGTTACAGTAAAATGCTTTTTTTATGAATGGAGAATTGAGTTAAGAAAACAATCTCTCGGTAGATACAAGGTACAATATGATGCTTTGCATGATTTTCTTTTTGTTCTTCAAATTACTACAGTGTTAGCCAACACAATGAAGGTATAAGAATGTGCAGCGATGTCAATGTTCATTATATGTCCAACCCTTTCATCTACTCAGGAAAAATTGTCACATATCTAGTTCATCATAAAAGTGGAATTTGTAAAATTGAGATGCTACTGTAGTTTAGTAAGTTAACAATTCCATAAAGAGAAAGATGTAAGTGTTGTCAAACTAACAGAAAACAACTCACAATTATCACTACTTTCATCATTTTCCTCAGCTGGAAGGCTTTTTAACACAGAGTCAACACCAGGCAACCGACAACGTCTCTTCTTCCTTCCCTTTCTTCTCCTAATAAAGAATTTGAGTGAAATGTTCAATCTGTCATTACTCCATTTGTTTATTACTGCCATCATAGTATAAGCAGCAGTGCTATATGCAAAAGCAAGAAAAATATAAGCACAGATGATGAATGTTTGTGATTATATAGGTGTCAAAATTAATTTACTCAAGGGACTATATTTGATGGTGGACACATCAATGTTTTTACATACCCTGTTCTTCTCTGTAGCCATAAAAGGCTAGCTAGCATTGAAGATAGATCTTTCTTTTCCCAAAAAGAGCCCTGAATCAAGACTTCCCAAAGCACTTTTCAGCGATGTTTCTTTGAAAGGATGTGGTTCCAGTACATATGAATTTTTTTAACACTAAGTCTTCTCTTTAAGAACTGATACATAGTTAATCTGAATGAAAGCCACCAGAAGTAGAGATAAACAAAATCCTTACATGCGAGCCACAGCTTTTCTTGCCAATTTACGTTGTAATCTGCGGTTTTCGTCTGTATCACGAAGTACATGATCTTCAGCTGCCCATCTATCCCAGCTAAATATGGGGCAAAAAAAAAAAAAAAAGTGTTAAAAATCAGAAACTGACTTTACTAATAAATACTAAACAACAGATTTACATTTATCTACAAAGTAATATTGTAATGCTCTTCAGAAGAACAATCTGGAATTAAATGGTGCTATGACAGATTTGCATCTTTTGACATCATCCTTGGGTTTGGGTTTTTTTGTTTTTTTTTTTGTTTTTTAAGAAAAATAAAGCCATTTCTCCTTAACTTTAGAAGTTATGAAGTATTTGAAGCACTGAGAGAATGGTAAGGAATATCCTTTCAACATTAGAATGTTTCCAGCCTTTACCATCAAGCACTTTAGTTTACCAACACAGAGTTTAACTTTCCAAACACAGGAGCCACAAACATATGTCAACATGAATGAATTAGTCTCTCAGAAAATATATGTAAAAAGTATTCACAAAATAAAAATTACTGAAATCCTCCATTATAGAATTATTTCTTCCTATGAAGGCACTGTAATCTTTCTATTGAAGTGTTCCCACTTCATATAAAATTGTTAAAGAGAAGATTGTTAAATTATTAAAGCTTCTAGATCAGTTACAGAAATTTAAGAGGACCACTAAGCCACATTTTGAATGATAAAACCCAACCTAATATGAAAGAAAAATGATTAGTTAAGCAAACAGGCAAGCAATTACCAGATATAACTTGAATGTTTTCTAATTACACTCAAAGATGAAAATACAGGCAGTCCCCGAGTTACGCGGATCCGACTTACGTCGGATCCGCAGTTACGAACGGGGCCCTCCCTCTCCCTGGTCTCCAGCAGACCGGGGAGAGGAAGCAAAGCAGCGGAACACGCGCGCAGCGGACAGCCCAGACGCGTTAGTCAGCGGACAGTCTGCAGACCAGGGGGACGGAGAGCAGAACAGAGCAAAGCCGCGGAGCACGTGGCCAGCTGACAGCCCAGAAGCGTCTGGGCTGTCCACTGGCCGCGTGTTCCGCCGCTTTGCTCCCCGTCCCCCTGGTCTGCAGACCAGGGGGACGGGGAGCAAATCAGAGCAAAGCCACGAAGCCCGAGGGCAGCATGATAGCCACGGCGCGTCTGGGCTGTCCCGCTGCCCCCGTGCTCCGCTGCTTTGCTCTGGACGCCTGTGGTACAGCAGCTGGGGCGCTGCCGGTTGGTCCCGTAGCGCCGCTCTGGGCGCCACTGGACCAACCCATCAGCACCCCAGCTGCTCTGCCCCAGGTGTCCCCAAGTCAGCCGCTGCTGAAACTGACCAGTGGCTGACTACAGGAAGCCCCTGCCCCGGGCTTCCTGGAATCAGCTGCTGATCAGTTTCAGCAGCGGCTGACTTGGGGATGCCTGGGGTTCTTAAGTTGAATCTGTATGTAAGTCAGAACTGGCATTCAGATTCAGCCGCTGTTGAAACTGATCAGTTTCAGCAGCGGCTGAATCTGGACGCCAGTTCCGACTTACATACAGATTCAACTTAAGAACAAACCTACAGTCCCTATCTTGTACGTATCCCGGGGACTGCCTGTAGTGTATCAACAGGTTGAAGTATTGACTTAAAGTCCTGGAACCTAACAGTAGCCTTTTGATGTTAATAGGCGGCCTCCTGCAATTTAGCAAGGCTACAACTAATTAACTTTAAACTGCCCTATACAATAACCATATTCCTACCACCTTCATATTTTCTCTTTTCTGTTACACATCATTTAAATAAATATCTGCATCAATGTCCTTCACGTACTTTCAATATAAAAAGCATTTTAATAAAACGTTCACAATTTTTAAAAGCACTCATTAAAAACTTTGCTCAAAACACATGCATCCAAAATATAATGGTAACGTAACTCTGGCTTTTGCCCAGCCTCTTACTTCCCCATAACACTAACAACTTCTATTTCCTATATTCCTCTACACTTGGGCTAAGTAAGGCTACATCTACACTACAGTTCAGATTGAGGCGCTGAGATCAATGCACTGACAGTCAATTTAGCAGGTCTTGTGAAGACCCACCAAATCAAGTGCAAATTGCTCTCCAATAAATCCATTTACCCCATGAGAAGAGTAAGTTAAGTCAGTGGGAAAGTGTCTTGCATAGACCCCCACATGGTGCAGAAACTTACAGTAATGCTACATAAGGTAAGTTGACTCTAGCTACATTATTCACATAGCTGGAGTTGTGTACCTTAGATTGACTTACTGTGGCAATGTAAACCTACCCATAGTCCCCAAACCTGAGGGCTAGTCTACACAAATTTCCAATGAGTGTTTGCACTGCCAAGTCACTCCAGTCTACCTAAAAGGCTTTTAAACCCCTATATTCCACCTGAATAAGTGGAGAAAAACCTCAGGTGACACGCCCACGTCGAACTAAGGGCAGTGTAAACATAGTGTACTGTAATTCGGAGTTACTAGCTGCTGGGTGGTGATCCAGAGCACTCCCTTGCGAACACTCAAGTGAGCACTCTGATCTCCACTACTCTTCAGCCTGGTGAGCAGGAAAATCCTGGAGGAATTTAAAATATTCATTTCCTACAGAAGCAGTCATGCATGCCCAGGGTCTCAAACACTTCCAGCATGGAGCATTCAAGAGACGGTGGATCTTATTGCTGTGAGGAGGTGGGGTGGAGGAGTCTGTGCAGAGATACTCCAAACCAGCAAAAGAAACTATACCAAAATTGCACTGGGCTTGGTGGATAAGGGCTACAACAGGGACACACAGCAATGACATGAAAATAAAGGCTCTTAGACAAATGTGTCACAGGACAAGGCTGGTTCTGAGCCACAGACATGGGAGGCAGACAACATGCTCCCATAACCACCCACCACAATGCTGTCATCCCATGAGGCATTGGGACCCTAGCCCAGAATTCTGATCTGATTGAAGGACTGTGGGATAGCGAACCCCCAGTGCATCACTTCTTGAGTCAATGCAACCCTTGGCAGCGAGGATATGCTTGGTCAACCGCAGCCACCTAATGGGACATCCAAAATTGCATTCGTTAAATCAAGATGATTAAAATATGATTTTAAAACAATTTAAATAAAATTGATCTAATTTTGTAGTGTAGACAGCCCTAACTCCTACTTATTTCTTACCCTGTGCCATCTAGTAGTCTACAAAACACAACTGAAAAGATAGTGTAAATACAAAAGCTTGTTTAAACATAAAGATGCAACATATATTCTCACCTTCTGTTCCAACCATTAAAATGAATCAGATATTCTGGAATTTTTCTGCCCTTCTCATCTTTTCCAACAATAATATCAACAATCTGAAACCAAAAACAATGAGTCTGTCATAAGAAAGACTACAGTGAACTTTCTATAGAAATTAGTATTTAGGGAATGGGTTTGGGGGTGCAAAAAAGAATGTACACTTAAGAGTAAATGGAAAACTAGCGTATTGCCTCTGAGCATCCATATGGTAGGAAATGCGCTCAGTCCAGAGCCCAAGGAGTATTAAGAACAGCAAAGATGACAAAGTTTGCATTAAGGATGTAAGGGTACGTCTAAACTACATGGCTCCGTCGACGGAGCCATGTAGATGTGTTTATTTGGCAAAGGGAAATGAAGCCACGATTTTAATAATCGCGGCTTCATTTCAATTTAAATGGCTGCCGCGCTGAGCCGACAAACAGCTGATTATCTGTTTGTCGGCTCAGCACGCTAGTCTGGACACTCCCCTGTTGAAATGAAAGCTTTTTATCGACATCCCCGGTAAACCTCGTCCTACGAGGCATAACGGGGAGGTCGATAAAAGGCTTTCAGGTCGGTGTGGAGCATCCAGACTAGCGCACTGAGCCGACAAACAGCTGATCAGCTGTTTGTCGGCTCAGCGCGGCAGCCATTTAAATTTAAATGAAGCCGCAATTATTAAAATCGCGGCTTCATTTCCCTTTGCCTATCTGTCTAATCTACATGCCTCCATCGACGGAGGCATGTAGTCTAGACACACCCTAATAGTGCAGTCCAGGAGCGGCCAACCCATTACAGGCAAAGAGCCAAAATAGTTGTGAATATAGAGCAAAGAGCTGGAGGGGGAACAGTTGTCAAACAAACAAAAAAAGAGGACTGCCCCTTTAAGAAACACATTTAGAGGCTTTTTCATCACATCAGGCTCCCGATGGCTGACGCCATCTAGAATATGCCATTTTTAATGGCCGCGCCAGATGGCTCCCCTGCCCTGGTGAACACAGGGAGCCAGGAACCATTTTCAGGGTCAACTTCGCGAGCCAGACCCCGGGGGGGGGGGGGGGGGGGGCAGAGCCACATGCGGCTCACGAGCCATGGGTTGGCCACGGATGGTGTAGTCAATTAACTGATAAGCAAAAGCTTATAGGTTAATTCTGTAGACCAGTGTTTCTGAAAGTGCTCCACTTTGAGAAACACATTAACTGGCCACCCTGGTTGGTTTATTTATCAGCCCACAACGCTTCCCCGAAAGAGCAAAACAGAGCCAATGGGAGCAGCGAGGCTCTGTGGCTGTGGCGCTGGTAAATAAACAAACCAGGGCAGCCAATTTATGTGTTTCTCGAAGTGATCTTGCGGAACACTTTCAGAAACACTGTTATAGACCACACGATTTCTCCCCACCCTTCTCAGTAATTTTTTTAGCAGGCTGGCCAGCAGCCCGGCTAAGTCCTAGCTCGCACTGGGTCCTAGACCTACCCCCGCTGCGGCTCTGCATTTAAAGCATATTAGGAGCCGGGTGGGCAGGCAGCTTGGGTCAGTTATGGTTCACGCCGGGTCCGGGAGCTCAGTCCCCTCAACTGTTTTTAGTTTCATTTAAAAAATATTTTGGTTTGTGGAACTAAGCTTGATGGGACTAATATTTCAAGTGTGTCACGCTCCCACTCTCTTTTACGGGCCAGACTACCTCATCACCAATTGAATCAACTCAGTGCAGCATAAGATTTGTGGTCCAACTAGGAATCCAAGACTACAGAAGAGAATGGGTACGAAGTTCCAGAACAACAACTCTCATTAAGCAATGTACCAACAAAGTCAGATGCAGTTTAACACTGAACAAAGCCAAAATAAAAAGTGTTAATTCACAAAAGAGAATTTTTGAGACATGTCCAAAATGTTTCAGATTTAGAACATTCCATTTCATGAAAAATAAATTGTTAGTCTCTTCATCCATATTTGGGATTAAAAAAACCCTCGATTTTCTGTGGACTGGAAATTCTGGTTGACCAAGTTAAAGTAACTCATCTTTCTTCCACACTTTTTTCTAAAAACTCCACACCTTTCTTTAAAAAAAAGTTATGAACAGGGGGTAAAATGAACTTAAATGTCTTACAGGTACTGTCCTATTGCAACCCGGGCCCCTGCCAGCTCATTTTTTAAACATCTCCCTGCTGGCTTTTGCCACAGTTCAGCCACCTCTTGATTGAGCTGGGGATGCTCCAGCTTACTTTCACCTGCTTATAATGCTGAGAAATTAACCCCTTTACTGCACAAGAAATTAAGCACTTAGGGTACATCGACATTGCAGTTATTGCTGAATACCTGAGGTATCCCAAAATAGCTACCCTGCATCTACAAGCCGCCGGTTATATTAAAATATTTTTTGAAATAACAGGCGTGCTATTTTGCCATCCCGGTAAACCTAGCTGCATGCGGGATAAGGGATGGCTCGAAATAGCAGGTTATTTCAAAATCTAACACTGGGTAGATGCGCCAAGTTACAAAATAAGCTATTTCGAATGAGATTCGAGCTGAGATGCGCACAGTGCGTCTCTTATTTCGAGTTTAGGGTGCTGTGTGGACGCGCCCTTAGACGGCCCCTTCGCCCCACCTGCTTCTCCTTCACTCTGTCACTGGCAGCCCCAAGCTCAGGTGCCCCGGGAGGGCTCCCCAGCACCACTGGCCGGGAGCAGGCAGGGCGGCAGCACTGAGCTCTGGGCTGGAGGCGGCTGCTATGCAGAGCTCAGGGATACAAGGGGGAACCGAGGGCGGAGGCGTGTCCGGCCCAGGCCCGCTCACAGCCGCTGCCGGGCCGAGCCTTGCCCTGCCGGGGGCCGGCCCCGCTCACAGCGGTTACTACCCCGGCGGCTGCCGCACCGGGCGAGGCGACAAAGCCGGGAGGACCATCACCCGGAGCGGGCGCGAGGCGTCGCTGCCGGCCGGGACCCAGGGGAACGGGGCGCCCGGGCCCGCTTGAGGGTCGGAGCCGCTGAGCTCGGCCCGAAGGCGGTTGGCGGGGGTTGGGGTGGCGGTTGCTGAGCCTGGCCTGAGGTGGGCGGGGCAGGAGCCCCTTAGGCCAGACCGCGGCCGGCGGGCGGATGGGGCGGGGCCTCTTTCTCTCCGTCACCCGCGCGGCCGGGCTGGGCCCCGCGGGCGGGGGGGGAGGAGCGGGGGGAGGAGCGGCGCGCGCGGCCGGGCCTGACCTTGGCATCATAGAGCACTTGGGCCTTGGTGGGGTCGGGCTCGAAGCAGAGAACGCGCTCGCCTCGCTGGAACTTCAATCTCATTCCCCGCGCGGTCATTTGTTCGTCATGGCGAAGAGGAGAGAAGCCCCGCCCCCCACGCCGGGAGGGGAGGGGCCGCAGCTAGCCCCGCCTCCCGCCCCGGGGACCCCGATGCGGAGGGGGCGGGGGTGCCTGAGCCTCGCGGCCCCCGTGCGGTGCAGCCGCATGATTGACGTGCGCGAGGCAAATCACTTAGCGGGGGGGGGGGGACGGGGGGGTTTGCACAAAAAGTGCCATTGAGCGTCCCCTGCAGCTGATGAGTCCTTCCTCCTCTTCCCCTGGGGTCCCCTCACAATCCCCTGCGGACAGCGCGCCTTAGGCATAGGCAGCTACACTTAGTGGCTGGCAGTGAGGCCATGGCTGCGGGACCAGTGATGGGGGGGGGGGGCAGAAATGACCTTCCCTGATCCAGCAAACCCTAATCCGGGACTAGTCAGGTCCCAAGTGTGCCAGACCAAAGAGGTCAAACCTGTAGCATGGTAGGTAAGGAATTATGCGTGTTCACTGAAAGTGTGTTCTTAGATTCCATATGACAGCAGAGGTGAAGAAAAAGGATTTCAGTCAGACGGGGTTACGTCTACACTGCAGGCTTCTTGCACAAGGTCTTGCGCAGAGGCAGGTCCACACTGCCATGTGCTTTTGCACAAGAGAAAGCTCTGATGGCCATTTTAGCTGGAGGGGTTTCTTGCACAAGAAACCCCTGTTGCCCATCCACACTGCCTTCCTGTGCAAGAGCACTTGCGCAAGAGGGCTTATTCCTCCCCTGGGAAGAAGAATAATTCTTGCGCAAGAAGCCCTCTGTTCTGATGCTTTACTGTAAATTTACTTGCGCAAGAACGTGTGTGCAGTGTAGATGCTCCACAAGTTTTTGCGCAAAAAGCTTGCAGTGTAGATATAGCCGAGATGTTTATTCACTCATCTCTTTGCTGGATGTTAAGTTATATAAGCTAACACAATGGTTGCATATTTATATTCAAAATTATCAAAGGAACATGAACTCAATGGGGCAGCAGTACACAGGAAAGCATGTCAAAGAAGTTGCACTGTTTTAGTATAGATACTGAATGTTAGGGGTTATAAGTAGAGGGCAAGGAATACCCCCCCCCCCCCCATCTTCCCCTCATTGTGAGCCTAAGAAATAAATAGGCAGTACAATTTGCATTCATGAAAATGGGAGGTTACTTAGGCTTGGTTGAAAACGCAACAGGAAGACATCTGGGGTGAGAAACTGCTTTTGACTGGAGGTTTGCGTGTTCAGCTAAGTTTAGTCTCTAGAAAGCATGTTATGATTTTGTATGTAAGCTCTTTGTTTTAAAAAAAAACCTTAAAAAACAACAAAGGTCCTGTAGCACCTGAGGGTACATCTACACTTGCCCCCTTCTTTGAAGTAGGGAGGCAAATGAAGGCGACCGAAGTTGCAAATCAAGCGCAGGATTTAAATATCCCGTGCTTGATTAGCATAGTCGCGTCTGGTCGCCATGTTGGAAATTGACTAGCCCGAATTAACTCGCCGTGTGTAGACACGGTACTCCAAGGGAAAACCCCGAACTTCAAATTAACTGTACTTCTCATTGTACTTCGAAGAAGGGGGCAAGTGTAGAGGTACCTTTAGAGACTAACAAAAAATATATAAATAGTATTATGAGCTTTCATGAGCACAATCCACTTCTCCATGATACTATTTGTATGTTTGTGTTAGTTCCTAAGGTGCCACAGGACCATTGTTTTTAAAGTTTTTTTAATTACAGACTAACACGGCTACTCCTCTGAACACTTTGTTTCTATTATCCTTACTCAATAATTATTGAATCTTGGATAGTAAACTTATTCCTGTTTTCACTATAATTATAGCTCAGGATTGCAGTTTTAAATGAGGTGCTGATCTTGAGTCTTATTCACGCTGGTGACAGGGGGGTAACAAAATGTCTTACAGTCCTGGGCACCCTCACAATTGCTATACCTCAGACAAGACACTTCACCCTTGTGCCTCTGTTCTCTGTAAATCAGGGCTAATATTACTTACCTCCCTTTGTAAAGAGCTATATACAAATGTTCTACATTAGAGATAGACACTATTACTGTAGTGTCTGAGAGCTGGATTCATAAGGGGGACATAGGCATCTAATTGCTCCTTTGGGCACCCAAGTTCAACATCCAGGGCTGTTTCTAGAGGGGCACGGGGCCTGGGACAACTTTTCCACATCACAGGCCCTGCATCTACCCCATCTCTGCTACAGTCCTGCTCTGCCCCCACCCCACCCCTTCTCCAAGCTCTGGCCCCCAGCCAGTCCCTGCCCCATCCCCTTACAGAAGCTCCCTCCCCCTCAGAATGAGCCAGATGATTACTGGGGGGGAAGGGACTGCAGCAGGAGCTGCCCTCCTCCCCTGCACTCATCACTGCAGTGGGAGCAGGGAACAATCCAGTAGCCTGCTGTGCTCTGTCCCACCACCCTCCCAGCAGCTTCTTGTTAAAGCCAAGCACAGAAGGCTGGGAGAAGACAGTAGGGTGGAGTGGAGCAGACTGCCTGGTCATTCCGGCTCCTGCTGTGGCGGTGAATGCAGGGGGCCCCAGCCCTTGCTGCCTCCCCCCCCCCCCCCCCCCCCCGCAGTAATCCCCTAGGATGCCCTGGGACCCATCAATAGGACAGGAAAGGTGGCTACCACCAGGCCCCCCAAAGCTTGAGGTCTGGGGTGGCTGCCCCAAGCCATCCTATGGATGGGACAGCTCTGCCAACATCCTGGTGCCACTGACATTTATAAAAGCACAGGTCAGTGGATGCCTAACTCTGTAGGCACCGGAAATCCTTAGGCATCAAGTATTCTCTGGTAAAGTCACCTAGATATCTACAGAGAGACATGATCAAATCATCATGGGGCAGCTTTAACTTAGAAATTAAACCTGAGACTTTCTTTTTCTTTTATTTCTATTGAGACCCTGGGCTCCACCCCATATAACCAGGTGCTTAATCCAGAGTAGTAAAGTAGAAAAGACCATCCAAAGATACTTTTAAATTAACATTTTATTGTATATTTATTTTTATGCTGTTGAGGGGAGGGAGGGGGGTCACCCAATCAGTACTTCCATTGTTCTTTTGGCCTCGAAGGATACTAACAAAAATCATGATTACAGTACCATTGAAATATGCTTTATATTTTTTTTAGAGTTACGGTTGAGATGACATTGTCATACTAAATCCCCATTTTCAATGGCTTAAAATGTTGTCATAAGGGATTTGACAGCATGTTTCATTTAGCCAAAAAAGATTACATGACTTTTTCTTGTAGAAGGTTTCACAAAAGTCTTTTAGGCCTCTTCTGAATTGTGTAAACATTAAAACATGTTTTTGTTTAGTTTGTTTGTTTTTTCAGATCCCTCCCTTTCTGGTTTGGCTAACCCTAAACTAATTTGGTTTTAAACACTGCAACTTGGCATGCACTTAGTTGTGAATGGGAAAAAAGTTCTTTTAATTGGTCAATAAAAACTTGGTTTTGAAATCAGAAAGGCTGTCACCATATGGTCCCCATCACATAAGTGCAGAAGGGATCTTGTGTCCATAGATCCAAGCTTGGAATGGAAGTGACACTTCCATGGCAAATATCCTTCTCCCTGACCCTCATATCTACAGAAAGCCCCCCACTGCAGCACATCAGATTCTATTTTTATGATTTTGAAAGGGACAGACCAGAGTGTGGTGAAGTGTTGAGGGTTGGCAAGTCTCCACCACTTTCTCCTCAACTCAGTTCAAATCTGTGAGAGAAGTTGGGGCAAGTTACTGCCAACAGAAAGTCTGTAGCATCTTAACACTAATTCACCCTGAATGCTACAGTGTGAAATAGATTCTGGAGGAAACATGAATCAGAGGTAGAGCTAGCAGCCTGGTTCCTGCAGAAGCCAAGCTTTCCAGAGGAGACAAGGAATTGGTGTGAAGAATAGAAGACCTCATGTAGAAGATACTCTGTATTCACACAGAGAGCAGCAAACTTACACATTTGCAGAGTGGAAACCCATCCTCTTTATCCTTCCATTTCAATGGAATTGCTATTGCAGAAAAATGCCAACAGCAGTGCAATTTACAACATGTTTTATACCATAAAAAGTGGCTGAAAGGGGAACTTGGCAATTGGTGGGAGCAGAGAAAGTTTCAAACTGAAGTTTTCTCCTCAAGCTGCTCCTTTCGCCCCCCCCCCCTCCGCTGTCTGTCTTCATTCTCCCATACTACCCTACAGATAGCACTATTAACAAATAAGGAAAGAAACAAAAGTCAAAAACAGCAGTGGCCTAAAAGTGAGTTTTAGTGATGCTGAATGAAATGTTATTGAAGACATATAAAAAGTTTAGACTGTATTATCTTTCTAACTTCAGAACAAACTTAGTGATATGAGTGGGAAATTTACTGCTGAGTGAGGGACCCATGAAGTCCTGAAATTACATCTATCACCTGAATCACATTTAAACATTGACTCTCTGCAAATGAGTTTGACATTCCAGTTTTAAAGTCTTATATACACTCAATTTGTGTACCAGTTTAAATAAAAGGGTATGCAAACTGATTTAGTTAAATCTCTTCATCCTCTATAGTAGGGATGTGAATGGTTAATCAGTGGGTCTGCCCTCTGGAGGCTGCTCTAGCTTGGCCAGAGCAGCGCATCGTGGATAGAGGCACTTCAGCCTCTCTGGAGCATCCCTTGCCTGTAGCTGCTGGGCTGGTGTGGTTCCCCCGCCTGTCCTCATTTAAGCAATTATCTGGTTTAACATCACGTTTAACCAATTAACTGATTAAATGGGATTTTACATGCCTACCCTCTAGTGCATGGCCACTCAACATGCGGCCAATGGGATGGTTGCAGCCTGTTTGTTGGCGGCCTGAGGTGCAGTTTGGGTTTACGTGGGGCTCAACATGTGGCCCACGAGTGGGAGCCAAAACAAAAAAGTAGTCAATATAATGGTCTTCTGTTGATATGTATTTTAGTAGTTAAATTCCTGGACTGTTATTGCTGATTGAAAGTGCTGTCATATGAGTGGAAATTGGGCAAATATTGCATTTTATTAATACCAGCAGAACTAACTTAAATGGGGCCTGTGTGTTGTGTAGTCTTGCCTTAATCTTTGTATTCAGGCCTGTCAGTATGAAAGAAGCTATTTGTATATATTTGCATAGATATTTGCATGTATATGCAACCACACTTAAGTTGCAGCCTTTGGCATGTGCTGCAAGGTATCACTGTGGCCCCCAGGGCTTCCAAAGTTGAGTAGCCCTGCTCTAGTGCACTGTAGATTGGGATCTACTGGTAGATCTTGGAGCCTCTGACTGATGATCCTGACTGGTTTGACTTGGAGCTAGAGTACTTCAGCTGCCTTTCCCCCCACTGTTGTCTTTTCCTGGGCACTGCCTTGGAACTGGCCCCGAGAGGGCTTCTGTTTGATGGTCAGGGAGGCAGAAGAGAGGGGCCACTGATGTCAGGGTGTTCTCTTCTCCCCACCTCTGTACCCCCATCTCCACAGAATGAGCAGGGTTAGGCCTTGGAATAGGGGTAAGGAAGGAGGTAGGACAAAGGTATTAGGGTTTGAGATAGATCCGGTCTTGACTTAAATTGGAAAAGTGATCTTGCGCATAAAAAGGTTGGAGACTGCTGCTCTAGTGTGAGGTCTTAAACAGATGAAAAATACTACTGTTACTCCTGTTTAAAAAAAGGAAACACCATGCAATGCATTTGTTTTTGCTTATAAAGGAGTTGTTTGCAATTACAACTAAAGTATGGAAGCAATAAGGAAATTTGTGTGGCTACAAGAAGAACATTGTACGGTAAATGGATCAGAGGGGTAGCCGAGTTAGTCTGTATAGGATAAACTTAAAAAACAACAAATAGTCTGGTAGCACTTTAAAGACTAACAAAACATGTAGATGGTATCATGAGTTTTCGTGGGCACAACCCACTTCTTCAGATGAACAGAGCGTTGGATGTCCAGAACCAAAAGTAAATAGACTTCCAAGAGTTGCTTTGCTGGAAGATAATAAGGCCTCAAGAATTCAGCAAAGCATTTAAGAACATTTTAAGATAACATTTTTAAAAGCTCAATGTGTGCTTAAGTCCATCCCTATTTAGCAAAGCACTTAAGCATAACCTGAAAGATTAGTGTCTGCTTAACACTAAACTCTGCTTAAATACTTTGCTTAATCAGGGCCTAAAGATTAAGAAAAATATGCAAATTAAATCGGAAGATCCAGTCTAACTAACCTCTTTGTTTTAAATGCATATGAATTTTTGGAGGAATTTAAAGACAAATGCAGTAATGAGAAATAAATACAACATAGTTGATCTAGATTTTCAGAAAGGCTTTGGTATGGTTCCATTTAATGGACCAGTTAAACAAAAAACAGCAGGGATCCTCCTTGGACCATGGGACAGAATAAAAATTGGCAACAAAACAAAACAGAGAAAATAGAGTTTTGACCAGCGTAGTGGAAAGAAAAGTGCTGAATAGTATTCCTGTAGAGCTCAGTCTTTTTACCTGTGCTTTTATTTTATTTGTATTAATAGCTGTGAACTAGAAAGAGAAAGTTGGACTATGCCTATTAAGGTTGACCTGTGGACTCAGTCAAGTCAATTGATTAGCATAAATCACATAAAATCTTGCCAGGAAGTTTAAAGGGACAGCTTCCAATTTAAATCATATTTCTATTTGTAAATCTTATATCTAAATAGACTGCTCAAAATGTACAAGAATTTAAATACCCGAGCCATAAAAATATTCCAATGTAATCTACCTTTAAATATAAAAGCATGAGATGATGAGTGAAATTAAAACAAGAAATGTTCTTGAAAAATGATTGCCTGGGATTACAACCAAGTGTTCTCATTACCACTTGGCACAACTTTTATGTTATATCTGGGAAAAAACACAGAAACATGAGAAGGAGGGAGATAAGAGCTGTGCAAAGAATGTTCACGCAATGATTTCTTAACTGAGCTGTGAACTTTCTTTACCCTCATTTTTCCCCCATTCTGTCTCAGTAACCTCTTCTCGTAATTCACCCTAAGTCAAACAATTAGCTTGTGGTGTGTACTGCAGATTCAGCTGAAATACCACTGTGTATGTCTGGCATACAGATGCTTGATTCTGAATATGCCAGACTTGGAAAGAAAGAGTGTGTGTGCGCGTGCGTGTGTGTGTGTGCATGTGCAGCAAAAACAATTATTCTACAGAAATAGAATAGTTCAGCACTGTTATTTATTATCCTGAGTGCCTCCCTGTTACCTGCACAAATTGCCTTATCCCTTCCTCACACTGTGGGGACACACACCTTTACCCAATTCTTAGGGCTCAGGGTGTAACTTCCTGCAGATGTGCATGATCTTTTGCTACTAAAAGGGCCTTAAACAGTAATATTCTTATTTTATAATTTATTGACAATTACCAAGAAGGCAGAATATACATGTTAAGCATACAATGTCATGCTCACCAGTCCTGATCAAGGCAGGCAGACTTCCCGTTCACCAGGCAAGGTCAGTCTCTCTGGACTGAGAGGAGTTCTGGCAGCTCTAGTCTTAGGCTGTGACTTGGAGGTGAGTCTTCTTCTAGGTCTTTCCTCCTCCTTCTTCTTTCTTTCTTTCTTTCTTTCTTTCTTTCTTGCTGGTCTCCTACTTGGACCCCATTTTATATAGTGAAACTTGAGTCCTAATTAGCTATACTGGAACTAATTGTTTTAGAATAATTTTACTGATCAATAACATACTGTAAGGCTGCGTCTACACTGGCCCCTTCTTCGGAATAGGCATGCTAATTTCAAACTTTGGAATAGGGAAATGCGTGGTGCGATCCTCCGGAATAAAGCCCGCGGGATTTAAATAAACATGGGGAAAAGCTGGAAAAGAGCATCCAGACTGACGGAATAAAGCCCTATTCCGGAGAATCTCTTATTCCTACTTCAAGTGGATCTCTTATTCCTCCCTAGTCCCTACTTCAAGTAGGAATAAGAGATCCTCCGGAATAGGGCTTTATTCCGGAGGATCGCACCACGCATTTCCCTATTCCAAAGTTTGAAATTAGCATGCCTATTCCGAAGAAGGGGCCAGTGTAGACGTAGCCTAACAGAGGGTATGTCTACACTACCCTCCTAGCTCGAACTAGGAGGGCAATGTAGGCATACCGCACTTGCAAATGAAGCCCGGGATTTGAATTTCCTGGGCTTCATTTGCATAAGCGGGGAGCCGCCATTTTTAAAACCCCGCTGGTTCGAACCCCGTGCAGCGCGGCTACATGGGGCTCGAACTAGGTAGTTCGGACTAGGATTCCACGAGGTGTACCGGTAGTTCGGAATAGGAATCCTAGTCCGAACTACCTAGTTCGAGCCCCATGTAGCCGCGCTGCACGGGGTTCGAACCAGCGGGGTTTTAAAAGTGGCGGCTCCCCGCTTATGCAAATGAAGCCCGGGAAATTCAAATCCCGGGCTTCATTTGCAAGTGCGGTATGCCTACATTACCCTCCTAGTTCGAACTAGCGGGGTAGTGTAGACATACCCAGAATTACCTAACCAATCGTACCCTACCACCTTAGTTGATGTACACCTTGCAAAATTAATTAAACATCAGACAAACAATTAAAAACCAGACAGAGATCATACAGAAAAACAATAGGAAAATGAGGACCATGATCATAGAATGAGGACACCACAACCTCAACAGTTTCTTGCCAGATAAAATGCTGTTTAGCTCAATTGTCTTTTCCCATCTTGAGATCTATTTCTTTATCTCGTGATAATGGGTGCCATTAGGACAAGATCTCCTTCTAACTGTCTAATATGACACTATTTCAGTGGTTGCCAACCTTTTTGATACCTCCCTTCACAAACTTTTGGCAGACTGGTAACGATTTATTTGCATATTTGAATATTCATTATGCAAATAATGAATATGCTATTTAAAATGTTACCAGTCCACCAAAAGCCCTGGCCTCCAGAGTCCCCCAGTGTCAGCCCTAACTCCTAGACCCCCACTCCCCCATTTCCCCACTATCCCCCAGTGCCAGCCACTGGCCTCAGAGTCTCCTACACCCAACCCCTCTAGTGCCAGCCCCCCATCCCTTAGAGCCACCACCAGACCCCCAGTGCCAGCCACCTGTTTCCAGAGCCTCACTGTTCCCAAAACCCTTGTGCCAGCCTCTTAGCCTCAGAGCCCTCTCAGTGCCAGCCCCAATCCCAAGAGCCCCCCCAGCACTAGCCCAGCCCCTAGTCCCAGCCTTGTGACTCCAGATTCCCCTAGCATTAGCCCCATCCCCGGAGCCCACAGTGCCTGCCCCATCCTCCTCACCTAGCATCTGGCAAGCCTAATCTAATATCACAAATAAAATGTTTTTATTTACAAATATTCATGCAAGTATGATTTTTTTAAAATAAGTAGTTGGGCTCCCTAGTCCCAAACTAGTAATTATTCAAGGTGATAGTTTCCCTTAGAATTGGTTATTCTCCACTCAAGCTCCACAAAGCAAGCCGAACACTCAAACTTTGTACTTTGATGTTGCAATACACCCCAGGGTCATGGAAATGTCTCCTTTCTCAGTCAGTAGTTATGCAGGTACTAATGTTCATCCTGGGTCTCAACGTAGGTCCTAACAGTGATAGAAATGTAGCCGTGTTAGTCTGGTGTAGCTGAAACAAAAAACAGGACTATGTAGCACTTTAAAGACTAACAAGATGGTTTATTAGGTGATGAGCTTTCATGGGCCAGACCCACTTCCTCAGATCTAATAGTGGAAGAAAATTGTCACAACCATATGTATACCAAAGGATACAATTTAAAAAATGAACACATATGAAAAGGACAAATCAAATTTCAGAACAGAAGAGGATGGGGGGGAAGGTAAATGTCTGTGAGCTAATGATATTAGAGGTGATAATTGGGGAAGCTATCTTTGTAATGGGCAAGATAATTGATGTCTTTGTTTAAGCTTAGGTGTAAAGTGTCGAATTTAAGCATGAATGACAGTTCAGAGGATTCTCTTTCAAGTTTAGTCTTAAAAGGCCTTTGAAGCAGGATGCAGGTAATCAAGTCGTTGAGACAATGTCCTTTCTGGTTGAAATGGCAAGAAACTATTTTTTCTTTGTGATCCTGTCTAATATCTGTTTTGTGGGCATTGATTCTTTGGCAAAGTGTCTGAGACATTTGTCTAATGTACATAGCAGATGGACACTTTCGGCACATGATAGCATAAATTATATTTCTGGATGAGCAGGAATATGTGATCTTGATCTTATAACTCACTTGGTTAGATCCAATAATGGTTGTGATCCTGAACCAAAAGCAGCACGCCATCTAGTGAACATTATTTTTAAAATGCCGATAGAATCATAGAATACTAGGACTGGAAGGGACCACGAGAGATCATTGAGTCCAGTCTCCTGCCCCCATGGCAGGACCAAACACTGTCTAGACCATCCCTGATAGACATTTATCTAACCCACTCTTAAATATCTCCAGACATGGGGATTCCACAACCTCCCTGGGCAATTTATTCCAGTGTTTGACTACATATCCAACTATGCCAGAGACTGAGGTTGGCATGATTGCTGCAGTAATAACTCTTTGCTGGTCTTGGCCTCTGGCTCTTTGCAGGTACTGCTGTAGTGAAGCCCTCTACCTTACTGAATATTATATATTGCCATGATATAGTGTGACTATTTTTCAAAAGCTACAGCCTTTCTTGGTGAACAAAGAATGCTAAGGCATTCATCCTAGCTTCCATCTTGAGCAAAAATAATTGAAAAAGGTGTTGGTTTCTGCAGAATTATGGAAGTTTCCCAGACAAATATGGAAATTGGACACATTGCTTTCTGATTCCCAGCCGCCTTATCTTTCACAAAATATATGTGCCGGCACTGTAACATAAGTGCACACAGAACAGTGCAACTGAAGTGATATAGCACTTGGTGTGGATATGGGAGAAAACTGTACCTAAAATTCTCTCTCTAGTGTAGAGCTGACTGTTTTTCTGGTTTTCTCTCACTGTTCAAACTAGTCTCTGCTTTGAAGACAGCCTTTTTCCATCAGGTTGCCATGGCTGCTTACCAACAAAATATGAAATCCTCCCTGGTAGTCCACACACAGGCTACGTCTACTCTGTAGCCTTCTTGCGGAAAAGCTTATGCAAATGAAGCGTGGCATGGAATATTGCCACGCTTCATTTGCATAATGAATTAGCAGCCACTTTTGCGTATTTAACAGCTCCTTTTTGTGCAAACCCCTCTCTTGAGCAAGAGCCATTCTTCCTGAAAAAAATGAGCTTGAAAACTACACAGTGAGAGATTGGATGTTGGGAGGGAAGGCGGGCCTAAGAGAGGATCTTTCTCTTTTAAAAGTTGTCCCATAAATAAATGAAGAAGTTAAAGAATTACTAATTCTTAAAGCATAGACTTTAGTATCAAGAAATATGGGGTGGAACTCCAGGGCTGATGAAATGCAAAACTTCTGTTGACATCAGAAAGATCAGAATTTTACCTCTAATTACTTGTCTGGTTCCTGCATCAAACTTGAGCAAGCCAACCCACATATCTGTCTCAATTTCCTCATCTGTAGAATATTTTTAATACCTAAATACCTCACAGACAGGAGTGGATTTACCATGAAACACATTATGCAGTGGCACCGAGCACCCAATGATGGAGAGGAGGCCCCAAAATGCAGCAGCACTGCTCAGGTAGATGGACTGCCTGCATGCTGTGGCTGTGGGTGCTCGAGTCGGTTGTGTGTGAGATGGATAAAAAGGGACCCCTAGATATTGAACCCAGCCCCGGCTGCTGCCGGCGCTACCTGGCAGAAGGGTTACAAAAAGAATAAAAGCTAGGGGTCTAAGAAGGGATTAAAATACACAATTTGCCAGCCTGAGAGTTTCTTCTCTCTGATGCTGGGGGAAGTAAACCAATCCCTCTACAGATGGTTTTGAATTCTTCACATTTGTTTTGTTTTGTTTTGCTTTTTTTAAATATGTACAAGATAGGCCTCAGGGTAGGCCCAAGTAGTTCTCTTAAGCAAAAACAAACAGACAGACAAACAAACAAACAAAACCTCACAACACAAAATAAATACATTTCCTTGAAATACATTTGTTACCTCCCTAGGGCCATGTAAACAGAAGTAAAGTTCATCGTTTATTTACAGGGAGAAGAATAGCTATCCACCTACAGGAGTCGGCAACCCCTGGCACATGTGCCACAGGCAGCATGCGAGCTGATTTTTACTGGCATGCTGGGTGGGAGCTCAGCCCCGCTCCTCCTCCCTCGCACAGTGAGAGCCTATGCTGCCACTTGAGGCTTGTGGTTGGTGTGCAGCCACACAACCAGCTCCAGGGGCCAGCCGGGGAGGCTGCTGATTGGGTTGTTGGCGTGCCGGCACGCAGCTGTAGCACCAGCTCCGGGGGTCAGGCGGAGAGGCTGCAGACTGGGCTCTGTGCCAGCCATTGGTTGATGCTCTCCTCCTTTTCTGCCCACCCAACTCCATTACAGAAGAGACCTGGTGGAAGCAGCAGTGAGCTGCTAAAAGCAGGTGAGCTGCTCCTGGTGGTGGTGGTGGTGGGAGTGTTGGGGCTCAGCTGGGCAAGCTCCAGTGGCTGGGGCTTGGGCCATATGGGCTGCTGCTTCGGCAGCGGGGCTGAAACCGGGGCGGGGGGAAGAAGGGGCTGCTCTTGGGTGGCCAGGATCAGGACTTGGGCTGCTCCCCCAGTAATAGAGCCATGATAGTGGGGCAGAGGCAGCCCAGCAACCAAGCTGAGGACTGGGGCAACACATGTGTGCTGGCTTGGCAGCAAGGAGCAGCCCCACAAAATAATGGAGCCGTGGTAGTGGGGCAGAGGCAGCCCAGCATTCCAGCTGGGGACAGGGACAGCATGTGTGTGACTGGAGGGGGTAGGTGCGGGAAAGACGGGGTGGGTGCTGGCATTGGGGTGAGGTGGAGGCAGGGAGGTAGTTTGTTTGTGGTGTGAGGTGGGGGGAAGCGTGGATAATTTGTGCTTTAGCTTGGAGTTAGGATAGGGCAGATTGCTGGTGCCTGCTACTTTGGGAAGCAGGATTTTATCCCAGCCCCGACCTGGCTGGGGGGAGCAGATTCAACAGGAGTGGGTGGGAGGAAAACGGGATGGGTGGGTGGGTGCTGGCATTTGTGTGGTGAGGCGGAAGCAGGGGACAGTTTATTTGGAATGTCTGACTGAACTCTCAGAGGCTTGTGTGCTGCTTAAATTATCAAACTACAAGCCCGGGATTGGAGAACTCAGCAAGACAAAGCAAGGTCAAGGATCACACTAACCAGTAAGGTCTGCAGCTTCATTTATTTATTAGTGAAGCTGCTGTAAATAGGACTATTATTGACTTAAAAACATATCACCAGCACTTGGACCCATACATATAGGTGAATAAGGTAAATCTCGGCACACCACTTCTGAAAGGTTGCTGACCCCTGACCTGAGGCTTTGTCTACACTTCTAAAATTAAAACTCAGACAAGGCAGCGCTATCAGGGCAGTGCTATAGAGTGAAAATGTTCATGGGAGGAGCCCTAGGAGAGAGCTCTCCCAGAGCTGTAGGTAAATCACCTCTATGAGGGGAGTAGTTAGCTCAGGGAGCTCATTTATATTTATGCTTTACAGCACTGTGACATGCTGCATTTGGGGCAGTGGTGTTGTTTTTTCACACTCCTCAGCGAGAATGATACAATGAAGTAAAGTGAAAGTATAGGCTTAGCCTAACAGAACCCTCTTCTCAAGACCATAGTTTTTCTCATCCCTCTTCTCTCTCACAGGGTTTTAAAAATCACTGGCAGCCCTTAACTGAACTCAGGTGTCTCCAGTTAACCTGAAGTAACCTCTTTTCTGTTCATGTGGGGAAAGGAGTTTCTAGGGCTAATATTCCTGACTTCCATCACTCATTGTAGTTGTCAGGTCTGACTTCATCACACTTTGGAGAGGGATATTTACAAACTCTGGCACAGCTTCACTCATTAGCAGGGCAGGGACATACTTGAAAAGATGACTGATGTGCTCATGCTGAGATTCTAGGAAAGCCAAATGGGAGGCAAACGTGATTTCTGTGATGATTTAAAAGGTGGAAACGGAACAGAAATACCACCAGTCTGCACACAGGTCAATGAATTACCAAAGCCAATGAATACCTCACAGCTACATACAGAGATGTGATTTCAAACACTTAAAATGGGCCTCAGGCCAGCCAAACACTTCACCACTAACATGTTTATTGATAAATATGCATAGTGTGATTTAAGAGAACTTAAAATTTTGTTTTTAACATAGTAAATAACAGGGAATAGTGTGATTTATTTCATTATCTGCTTTGTGGGCTTGAAGCTTTGGTCTTCAGAACTCTAGAAATTGAAGCCTGCAGGTCAACTACAAATGGGGAAAGTGAGGAGAGCTTCCTTCTACTGCTTCTTAGCTACCATAGTTACAACCAAACAGTGGTGGCCCGCCAATACAGGCCAACTAGGCCGTCGCCTAGGGCACTAAGATAAACGGTCGTTGAGGGCTTTGGAGGTGGGGGCGCCGAACGTGCACTGATTGCGCATTTCGCCTAGGGCGCCAGTTGCTGGCAGCTCGTCCAGGGCCTCTCCTGCAACAAAACCATTGTTAGGTCATACTGCAATTTCCTTTTCAATATGGTCTCATTCCTTGGTTTGTCATGAAGAAGGCTGCCCAATGACTTGAATTATAACAGGATGCACAAAATGTGGATCGTTCTGAAAGTGTTCACCAAGATGGCACTAACTTGAGGCAGACAAAGTACCAGTTGATTAGGCTACAGTGTGCT
The DNA here is from genome assembly GCF_049634645.1 of Pelodiscus sinensis. Taxonomy (NCBI): domain Eukaryota; kingdom Metazoa; phylum Chordata; order Testudines; family Trionychidae; genus Pelodiscus; species Pelodiscus sinensis. Next base: position 214,687,312 of record NC_134711.1, read on the forward strand.
AACATTCTCTGCTGATAAAAGTTAAAACTCAGAATTATTACATGAGAGGTAATTTCTCCAAGATCAGGGATGAAGACAGTGGCAGAAACAAGCGCTGGACACAGATTGCTTGATAAGCAATGGATACTTTCCTCTCCTGCTTCACTGTGGCTAAGTCTACACTGCAGGCTTCTTGCACAAGAAGCCTTTTGCGCAAGAGTTTTTGCGCAAAAACTTCTTGTGCAAGAGCACATCCACACCTCAAAGCACATCGCAAAAGTGATATGCTTTAGCACAAGAGAGCATCCAAACTGCACCTGTGCTTTTTCCCAGAGGGGTTTCTTGTGCAAGAAACCCCTCTGGAGCGTCTATACTTGCCTTTTTGCACAATAGTTGTAGTGCAAAAGGAAATTATGCCTCGTAGAAGGAGGTTTACCTACACTGGCAAAAGCCCTCCGTTCTGCAGTTTTACTGCTGATTTACTTGCGCAAAAGCACATTTGAGGTGTGGACGCTCTGCAGGTTTTTGTGCAAAAACAGCCATTTTTTGCACAAAAAGTTTGCAGTGTAGATGTAGCCTGTGAGTTTTAGCTCATTGCAGAATATTTGTTCCAAAGCCTTTCCAGGGTCTGTCAAGTATTCTGCCATTGTTATGAAAATGAGTCTCTCCTCATCTTCAAAATGTGTTGACTTTTTAGAAGAATTTAAATATCTGATTTATAGCATGACTTGTGGCTGAATCATTTCCCTGTGACTTCTTTGAAGTTGTTTCTAGTGAGTATAGAAAGATAATCAAACACTGTATAAGATACTAATTAACCCACTTACAAAGCAGGGGTGAGCGCACCATCTGCCATCATTATCATTTCCCAGTATATATATTCACTCACATAGAAAGCACTTTGTTGCTTTTAGTATGCCATTTAAACTTTCAGTAAGAGTCCCAGTTTCTGGGAACCATCTCTGAATAACTGATGTTCTTGTAACTAAGCTAACATTTGTTTTGTAAATATTTGATTTCTTGTGAGAATAATTTGCAAGAAAACCTTTATTTTGTAGAGGCCAATGCCAACCTGACACTTGCCTTCTTACATTGAAAGAGCTGCTAGCAAAGAGATTGACAGTGTCTCTTTTTTTTTTTTTTAACAACAAAATATATTCTCTTATACGGCGGCCTCTGTATATCTCCAAGTACACTTCTGATGCTACTGACCTGCAGGAGCCTTTTTGGAAGCAAGTATCAGTGGGGTAACCGTGATAGTCTGAATCTGCAAAAGCGGCGAGGAGTCCTGTGGCACCTTATAGACTTACAGAAGTGTTGGAGCATAAGCTTTCGTGGGCAAAGACCCACTTTGTCAGATGCATCTGACGAAGTGGGTCTTTGCCCACGAAAGCTTATTCTCCAACACTTCTGTTGCGCTATGTCTACACTTGCAGCTTCTTGCGCGAGTAATATGCAAATGAGGCTAAGCGTGGAATATTGTCGAGCCTCATTTGCATACCTAATAAGCCACCATTTTTTTCAGAAGAGGCTCTTGTGCAAGAAGGAGCGTCTACACTGCCCCTTCTTGCGCAAGAAAAACCCTCTCGCGCAATACCGTTACACCTATTACTTTTCAGGAAGAACGGCATTGTGCGAGAGGGTTTTTCTTTCACAAAAAGGAGCACTGTAGATGCTCCTTCTTGTACAAGAGCCTCTTCTGAAAAAAATGGTGGCTTATTAGGTATGCAAATGAGGCTCGACAATATTCCACGCTTAGCCTCATTTGCATATTACTCTCACAAGAAGCCGCGAGTGTGGACATAGCCTTAGTCTATAAGGTGCCACAGGACTCCTCGCCGCTTTTTTGGAATCAGTGTCCATTGGAGCTGGATGAGTATGATCCCATGACATTGAGGCCTGGTCTGCACTACAAAGTTAGTCTGACATAAGTTGCACTGAGTCAACATATATGTGCATGTGTCTACATTCATATTTGTCTCCCACTGGGATAAGTGGGATAACTCAGCAGATAGGCTCTCTACCTACACTCTCCATCCTACTGGCAACTTTTGCCCCACAGATATTAGGCAGCACACAACAGATAACTATAACCACTGGGATGGTGTTTACTCATAAGACTGGAGACTACCAGCATTCATTCACTCTGCTTATAGCATATTTAACTGTCATTCTTCACCTGCTGACCTGATAATTAGTTTTTTCCTTAGTGCTGTCAAGGTGGCCAGTGAACAGCTTTATAGAAAAAAGAAGTAAGGGATAAGCTGCATAACCCAGGATCGCTATTGGCATTTCAACATCACCATTGGTCATCCAAGTCAGGAAAAAAAAGTCTCCTGGCTTGTAGCTTTCTGAGCAGTCCTGTGTTCTTAAAGATGTGAGTATCATACATGCATAGATGGCACTATGAAATGAAGACTTTGACCCCTTGCTCCCAGCTCTCCACTCCCACACCAGATTTATGTATGCCCCAACACACTGCAAAAATTCTCGAAAAGACATTGAGCTGAAGGGTGGCGTGTGACACATTGGCAGGGCTCGACAAATAATGCAATCTACTCGCCCATGGCGAGCCAGGTTCAGGTGATCTACGCATGCGCAGAACGATCTGCACATGCGCAGATCTCCGGACAGCACGGCTGTCGAGCGGGGCTTGCCGCAGTTCGGTGAGCCCTGCACATTGGGATGTACCTACACATGATGCACTGCACTTTGCATCAACACAAGCACTCCTAGAGAGTACACAAAGCACCAGTGCAATCAGTTAGACATGCAAGCACACAGGTGATATATTAATTGCAACAGCTTTACACTGACATAACTTATGTTTGGCCAAAGTTTGTAGAGTAGACATGCCTGAATCTATGGAGTCCTATTAGTAAAAGGGACTTGTGGCCCCTCTTTCTATAGCTAATCTTTCCATGCCTCTTGTGCTTTCAGAGAGGATATGCAAATGCCCCTTCACTCTAGTTTTTATAGTTAGACGGTATTGTATTGAAAATTGATTACACACATCTTCTGTAAACACTTAAGTAACTTCTTAACCTTAAGTACACAAGTCATTCCTATGACTTCAAGGGAACTACTCACATGTTTAAAGATAAGTATTTATCTAAGTGTTTGTAGGGAAAGCAATGCCTTAGTTAGTAAGTGTTGCGTAGTTTGAGCCATTCCACACTTAATTTTTATCTGGACCAAAGTTCTCTAACCTTTTTGGTCAGGGCCAATCAAGCTATCAAAGACAAGATAAGAAGGAGACATTTAAGTGATGAGAACTATGCCCATCCATGTTAGTGAAGGTTGACATGATTCCCATTTCATGTGACACTAACTACTTCTGGCATTCAAGTGTTGTAGATACTCAGAAATTTGGGCTGCAGTGTAAAAGCCATCTATGCTTCAATGTTACTGTCACAGGGTGACTGTCCTAGTCGGGTATAACCTGGCATTACTGCCCACCATCAACCTTCCATCTGATACTATGAGACAAGGGATCACATGATAGCTTGAATATCATCTGGTTCTCTTAAAAGCCTTAGGAGTCCATTAAAATGAGGGATAAGGGATCCTTCGGAAAAGGCTTTATTTTCCAAAAGATCTGCGTCTAGACTGGCGCTTTTTTCCGGCAAAGCTCCGAGCCGGAAAAAAGCGGCAGCCATTTTTATGCTAATGAAGCGGGGGAGATTTAAATCCCCGCTTCATTTGCAATTGCGATATGTCTAATTTGCATCCCTTTTACGAAAAAGGGATGCAGTCTAGATACAGCCTCTATGTATTATTTAACTGTAACGGTGAATTTATTAAATTAGGAATTAAATCAAACAGTTTGTATATTTTCCAGTGGACAATGAAATGAACTAGTCAGTGTACAAGATGTACTTGGGAGGGGTTGTCCAAATAGCAATCCATCGAATTTAACCATGTAAGTAATTCTCTACAGTTTCTCTCATTAGCTATATAGTACAAAGTATGTTACCCTATTGAAGTATTTATGCTATCTGAAAATACAAATGTTAATTGTTTTAGTTAGATAATGTCATAAAGGTAACTGATGGAAAGAATGGACAAATTGTATGTATGCTCTCTCTAGATTTGAGATGTATGTTTACTGCATGCATGCATTCTAAGATAAGCAGTTGCATTCCACTTTCCACTTTGGGTTGCTGATAACTCATGATTTCCCTTCCATTACTTATTTAATTTATTGCTTCCTGTTTTTTTTCCCATGGGAGATGACTATTCTCAGATAAAATTCTCCCAATTCAAATTTGCAGTAAGTTCCAACTAATTTTTTTGGCTAGAATGACAATCTAACATGCTGGAGTTTTCCTAACACAAAAATTCTGCACAATAAAAGCACTCAATATTTATTTTGAGCTACAGTGCATTATGAGATCTAACAGTGGCAAATGAGAAGTTATATTGTTTCAGCAGGATATGATGACTTTTGCTACCTTTCAGGTAAGAAAGGTTTATATTTAGTATGTAGAAAACTAATACCAATGTGAGCACACACAATTAGAAAGATATATCCTGTTTTAAAATGCAATAAACATTTTTCTGGCAGTGGAAAGTCTTTCTGAGATATTAGAATGACATAAAGCACTTGCCCCAAATATAATTTAAGACTGAAGACCTGAGACTATTAACGCAACTGGCTCACACAATGCATCCTATGCCCACTTAGCTCTGGTCTACACTAAGAAGTTATTTCAAAATAACTCCCCTTATTTCAAAATAACAAGCAGAGCATCCACACTCCCAAGTACGTTATTTTGAAATAACGGGCTTGTTATTTCAAAATAATAACTCCTGCTTGTCATGAGGAATAATGCTTATTTTGAAATTGTTATTTCAAAATAGCATTAGTGTGGATGCTCAGCTGTTATTTTGAAATAACTTTGGCCACACCCCTCTATGCAACTCCACTATGCCCCTTCTCCTGTAGACTTTAAAGCTGCAGGAAGAAGGGAAAGAGCTTGTGGCACCAGGCAAGCCCTACCAGCCCTGCTTTTCAGGAGCCATGTCAGACCCCAGCACTCTGTCTGTACCCCTGTTGATGGCCAGCACACCCACGGCACCCTCTGATGCCTCTGGCCAGGGGAGAAAGAGAACACCGGCCTGGACTGGTGCAGAGATCTTAGATCTCATCGAGGGCTGGAGAAAGGAGGCCAAAATCCAGGATCTCCGCATCAAGAGGCACAATGCCGAGGTCTACAGCCAGACGGCTGCCAGCCTTGAGGACAAAGGGCACACCAGGATCCTGGACCAGATCCGAATGAACATTAAGGAGCATTGGCAAGCCTACACAAAGGCCTGGAAGCAAAGTTCCCACTCTGGGGCAGCACTACATCTGCCGCTTTTATGAGCTGATGGATACCATTCTGGGAGGGAGGCCAGTCACCTCCATCCTTCACATTGTTGACTCTGGCCAGGACATGCCTGGCGTCAGCCTCCATGAGGGCAGGGCTGTGGAGGAGGACGACGACGACAAGGAGGAACAGGCTAGCCAGGACATCATGCCTGCCAGCCAGGAGGTCATCATAAACCTGGAGCCGGTCCCCCACTCCCAGGATGTCTCTCAAGGCTCAGCTGATCCCAGGGAAAGCACTTCAGATCAGTTCCATCACTTTCCCTATACATATGTGGGAGTAGGCAGTGGGTTGTGAGGGGTTGCATATTCCTTGCTCGGCCTTCTTGGCCTGGGGCTTGCACAACAACCTGTGCACGTAGGTGCACATGAAGCACCAGGCTGGAGCCCTCACTCTCATGATGCTCTCACAAAGGAACCCCTCACTCTTTCTCACAAGGTTCCTGCACAGGACGGCCTTACTCTGGCCTCTGTGGTGGGACACCTTCCCTCGGCAAGCCACCACTATGGAGTCTGGGGTCATGGAAACACACATCAGCGCTGCACACAGCACAGGTTCATGCCCGCACTCAGGCAGCCTCCGCTCCTGGTCAAGTGTGGCAATGCGGAGGAGACCGAACCCCTGCATGGGAATCTGCCAGGGGGAAGAAGAGGTGAGGACCCCAGTAGCACTCTCTCTAGCAAGTTGCCACTGCTGCTCATGCACACCTCCCGCAACACACCCCCTCACCTTCAGCGGGCAGGGATAGAAGTCCTCTGTGTCCCTCAAGGGGATAGTCAGTGGAGAAGTTGTGTGTGATACGTGGCTGTAGAGAGTAGCCCCTGTAAGTATGAGTCTCAGCTACCCTCTGGAAACAGCTACAGGAAGTGGCTGCTCTCCTGGTGAACTCTCCGGAGTTCTTCCAGGGGCTTCAATGTGTGTGGATGCACTATTTTGAAATAATTCTGTGCTATTTTGATGGTGCCTCATAGTTTGAACGCGCTATTTCAAAATAGTTATTTCTGGAGTTATTCTTTCAAAATAACTTATTTTGAAATAATTTCCTAGTGTAGACATGCCCTTAAGAGTCTGGCATCAAGGGAGGCTGCCTTTTGCACAGAAACTGTAAATGGCATTTAGCTCGGATATTACTGTGGGAACAAAATATGAGGAAACTCCACTGGGACCTTTCTCTGTTACATATACAGGAAAAACAGTTGTTTGGATATTAAGAAAATTATTCAGACTTTTTGCTCAGATAATAAAAAAGTGTATTTAAACAATGTATAGTCCTCTATATTTGAGAGAGGGAAAGGAAGATATCAAAGCATGATGTTCTCAACTCCTCACAGCTATACAGAATAGTTTGTGTGATCGTTCCCACAGCTACTAATGCTTAGTTAAGGCAAGGGAGAGGGAAACCCACTTATTTTTCATACTGAAATACTGTGTGTCTATATTCCAGCTATGCTACTTTTGGGTGCTAACACTTCATGTACTACAATGAAAAAGCTAGACAGGGCTAGTGGTCCATCAGCAAGGACAATGGACTGTGAAAAGGCTTGGCATTCCCATGGACCCTCCATACTGTCACTGTCTCATGGACATTGTGATGCTACAGAATTAGGTGAGCTAGTCACTGGATACTAAACACCACTTTAGAGTGCTGAATTTTTCCACTGGGGGCAAAGGGGAATCAAACAAAGGATTCCCGCTTAATGGAAATTCTATATAAGGCAGGGGAGGAAAACAATTTGTGTCTTCAGTTTGCTTCACCTCCGCCTCCCCTGGAAACAAAAGGATTCAAAGGGAAGGGGGCGGAGAAGAACTGCCGGACCCAAGCTAGAGTTTCATCTCGGGCCAGTGAGGGACTCTACCTAAAACATAACCAGAATGAGGAATTATTTGCATTCAGTTTCTTTAGCAAATCTAGCTTAATTTGTGTGTTTTGCTTTATTTTCTTAGTAATCTGCTTTGCTCAGTTTGCTGCCCCTTTAACCACTTAAACAAATACATTTTATTTCTCATTTGTAATATAACCCAGTTTATGTAATCTCAAACCTGGGGGGAGTGGGGAGTGCAGGAAGTTGTGCATACCTTTGTCTACATTGACAGAGAAGGGAAATTTCATATGATTTTGGTGGTGGACATTTGGGTACTGTGCCAAGTCAGTATGTGTCATTTTGCAGCTGGCCTCTGTGCTTGGCTGGAACAGGCTGTGAGCCTAGTCCAGTAAAGCCAGGTAAAAGGGAACCAGGCTGGCAAAAAAAAGACAGGCTCCATGGTATCTTCGGGACATCAGATGGCACCCTAGGGGGCCTAACTTGTCATATACATCTTGTGAGGTATCATTTGAAAACTAGTAATTTGCCAGTCAATAATACCAAGCTACAATGAACGTTGCAATATATGTAAAGTTATGAATTCTCCCAAGATGATGGTGGTGCATGTTCAAACTCATGTAGCCCAGTTAGGCAAACTGGTCAAGCAGGTCTTAAACAAAGGTATCATCATAGCTGCTGGTCAATTACCTATCAAATGACCATCCTTTGGCAGAGAACATACGAAACTGCATCTTAGCAAACTTCCTTCTTCAACCAGACTTTATGGTTCCTTGTTCTTAGCTGGAAAATCTTTAACAAGTGGTCATGCTCAGGAAAATGCTTTTCAAAAGGTGATGGGACTATAAAAATGAGAGGGGGGGGGGGGGAGAACATCCATCCATTCATCTCTCCCATCCATCTGTGACATAGTGGGGACTGTCTTCACTCTGTTTGCCTTGTGGTATTGTATGTGATTCTATTGTCCTGTGCTATTCTGTAATAATTGTGTGTGTGCACCTCAGTTTCCATGAGCACTGCAACACTGCTTGATTGAGGAAGGTTGGGCATGACTCACTGCGGGAGCATGTGCGGTTTCTCACATCCTGAGGACTAAGTGACCACAGGTAACACCTTTGGCCCGGGAAGGGGAACAAAGGAGTAGGTGGGGCTGACTCCAGGCGGGATACTTGGGCCTGGGCAGATGAGTCGGTCACCATGGGCTTGGGGGGGGGGAGGAGAGGAGGCTTGGAGCAGGAGGGAGAACAGCCCAGGTCTCTTTCTCCCACAGTTGGATTGTACTGCATGCTCCTGTCTCCTCTAACATCTCTGTACTACACTGTGTCCCTGTCAACAAATAAACCTTCTATGCCTCTTGCTGGCTGAGGGTCACATTTGATTGCAGGTGGGGGTGCAGGGCCCAGTGGCTCCCCTCCACCTCAGTGACACCATCTCTCTTTTTCACCTAATATGACAAGAGAAACAGGCACTAGACCATGGTAGGAAATTGTGGCCTATGAGTTTGGAGAGCAATTAAAACAGGTAAGGATTTCATTTTATAGCAACTATAGCTTCTTAAGAAGTGTTTCATCTTTATTCTTTAATGCCTCATTACTTGCACTCACTTAAAATCTGTCTCTTCACAGTTAAACTGGCTTTATTCTTTAATTGGAACTATCCAGCATCATGAATTGTTTGTGTAACTTCACACCAGATGGCAAACTCTTTTATGTTAATTCCCTGAGAAAGGCAACAAAACTTAGAATAGTCCAGAATATACTTTCTGAGGAAAATCAAAAACAGGAGTGAGTTGCGGATCACTCTGCAAATAGTATCCAAGGCAGCTGTAAGCAAGAGCATGGCTGGTTTGCTGACAAGCTGCTAGTTTCTGAACGAGCAAAGCAGGACTTGGGTTATACACAGACATTAAGGTTTTCTGTTTGTGAGGAGCACAGGTTAGGAGTTACAGGAACAAAGCCCTGTGAGGCACCCCAAGTTGCAGAACTGTAGGGATAACATATTAATGTATTGAAAATGATGCCCCAAATGGAAGTGACTCCCCATAATTTGTTCCCCACAACTTAAAGTGTTTAGATTTATTATTAATTATTATTATTTGTTAAGATTGTTAAATGTTTAGATTTATTATTGCCCCTTTAGAATATAATGTATTAGGTCATGTAACTTAGAACTGTTAAGAATATAATCTATGTAGCCAGAAACAGCCCCCCGCCCCTGTGTCCCAGGGCATGCTCAAGCTTGTGCAAGGGGCTGCTTGAAATTGACATTGCAGAGATACATTGTAACAATGCATTGTCAAGACACTAACTCTGCTATGGGAGCCAAGCCCTGTAATTGACTAAGGGCATTGTTACATAATTGACGCCTGTTCTCTTTAAAACATTGTAACTTTACTCAGCACTCAGAGAATGTTTTAAGCAATACCACCCAGAAACTTTTGTAACTACAACTTTTATTATTATACAAAATACTGTATGGGAAACATTAATTAGGGACTGTATGTAAGAGAGAGAGTGCTTGTATGATGAATGAATGGTTCTGAGAGGTGCCAGCCTGAGAATACAGCAACAAAGGGCTGAAGAAGGCGTCAGGTGCCAGTGCAACCAAAAGGTGTCAAGTGGAGAAAACCAAGTACTGGAGGTCCACCCGATGAAATCACTGACGAGCACCTGGCAGCCACCCTGAAGACATCAGCATGATGCAGCAATTTCCATAGACTGGCATAGGAAAAAATTCCTATAAGAACTGGACTAAAAAACTATGGAATCGGAGTCCAAGGTTCTGCTGCCAGCCCACCAGGAGCTTCAGATGCGCATCTGATCAGGACTTCGCTCCCCACTACCATCACTTGTGTACAGAGTACCTGGCCACAGAACCTGAATGAATGAATGTTTATACGTATAAGGGTTAAGTAGTTAAACAACGTTGTTTGCTTCTATCTTTTCTTTATTTTTTTTATTATCTTTACAATAAATGTGGCTTTTTGCCTTATCCCCCTCATAAGATCCTGCTTGCTTTTATTGGTATAACAGAACAACTGCTGGTACAACTGCTCTGGATTGCAGGTGGGAATGCCAGTTATTTTTGCCCCAGAACAAACATCAGAACCACAACTTTTAATTGTGTTACTACACAGGTTACTTATGTTTAATCTCTAGAATTTTGGTACCTCATTTGTTAATTCATCATGACATTTTCTACATCCTGACTGAACTATCCACCAATTAGGGATGTTACATTTAGATTAATCAGCTAATCAAATAGTTGATAAGGCGAAAGCACTATGGGGAGCACAGGGACTCAAGTAGCCCCCCACTGGCGTGGGGCAGCATGTGGCGTTTCAAATCAGCAGCGATGAATATAGCCCGGGGTCAGCTGAGGACTGAGTCCACAGCTGACCCTGGGCTTCACATGGCCCTGTTGCTTGAAACGCCCTTGCAGCCCAGGGCCAGCTAGAGACTTCCCAGCTGGCCTTGGGCTGCAGGCAGAATTTCAAAGAGGCAGCACCAGGTGGATCCCAAGGTCTGGCCTCAGGTTCCATGTGGTACTGCCGCTTTGAACCACTTCCTCCTCCCCTCCCCTCCTTTGCTGCCTCTTTCTGATAGAGGCAGCAAGGTGCGGGGGGGGGGGGGGGCAGGATCGACTATCCGACAAGCATTTGCTTATCTGGTAGTCCACTAGTCGTTCACATCCCTACCACCAGTACTATTTTAAAACAATTCACCTCAACAAAGAGGAAGTCTTTTTTTAAATTTAAACAGATTATTTCATTTCAGAGGTTTTACATGGAATTAAAATGGAGAATCAAATTAAACAGTGGTTGAAATAAATGGAAAGCATACTTTGGCTACAACTGCTTGTAATTAAATTCTTTCCTCCTTTCCCCAAATTCTTGTTGGGATGTAAACATTCCCCTGCTATGCTAGAAATTCTAATACTGCAATATTGTGCCTGGGAATAAGAAAAAGTATTAATTAAACAAAGTAAAAATAGAACAATATTCAGTTTTAATTATTTAAGAAGTCCATTGCTAAACACCCATTAGTGTGCAGGACAGCAAGGTACTATTTAGTTCTGCAATAAACAATGTTTTCCAGAAGAAAAAAACAGAAATGTGGAATGCCCACCAGTAATTAGCATGATATCTGTCCATATTCTAAAGATGGATGATTTGACTTGATTAATGCTTTGTAGGCTTTGCTTTAGTGAAGTCCAAACCTACAAACACTTATGCCAGGAGGAACAAAATGTAGTCTTATATATGCTTTTCTACTCCGACTGGCAAAGTCGTGTCATGCAAGGTCTAGATCTTACAGGAAAAAAATACAATAAGAACATCACTCATAGTTGAGCTATCTCGAAGTACTACTTGCTACAGTCCCTGCAGAGATATGCAAGCTGACTTGGCACCTTTTCAGACAATACCTGAACTGCTAGCCCTGACAGAAAACTAGCCAAATGTTCCAGTATGAAGGGGGCAGGGGAGGACTTTAAAGTAGCAGTTGAAGCCACATCCAGATCATGTATGATACTCTCCCCACCCCTGCATACAAGAGCTCAAAGGTTATCACTGTGCTACAGTCAAGTGTTTGGACAACAGAGGTTTCCCTAGATATAGCTCAATCAGCTAGAAAGGGTGATAAGAGAAGTTTGACATTATCCTGACCTGACTGATAATGTCAATTTTATTTTTCAAATGCTCAAAATTAATTTCTACCCAGAATATGTGAAATTATCCGAAGTGTTTTTATAGTGAAGAAACTCCATTCAATTGGTACTGTCTGTACTATATCCTCACTCTTTTAGCCATTTGACACCACCAGCTATTTGGCAAATCCCTTTGGATACCTTAATTCTTGTCTATCTCATTCTACAGAAGAGGCAACACGCTTGGTATTGTCAGAGTTGTTGCATCTGGCACTTTTTCTATTTTCAGTGTTGCAAAGGGCACAGTGAAAATAACCATCAATGTCAAACCAGAACACTGAAAAGTACATCTGAGAAACAAGTTTTCTGTCTTGCTAGAAATCAGAAATAACACTGTATCTGGAGTTAGCTCAAGAAGTACATAGACTGGGGCCTGCTTGACTACTTCAGAATCCCATTATTCTTTAATGGTGTAGATTCTTCCAAGCAAGGCAGCTAATGCAAACTAAGGCTATGTCTAGACTACATCCCTCTTTCAAAAGAGGGATGTAAATTACACAGATCAAAATTGTAAATGAAGCCGGGATTTGAATTTCCTATGCTCATTTGCATAACGATGGCCACATGTTCTTTCGAAAATGGGTATTTCGAAAGTGAAACTGCTATCTAGACACGGTTCGTTTGGGAAAAAAACCCTCTCTCAAAAGATCCTGTACTCAAAAAACGAGGTTTTCAGGATCTTTCAAAAAAGGTTTTTTTCCCCAAAAGAACTACATCTAGACAGCAGTTTTACTTTTGAAATACCAGTTTTCGAAAGAACACATGGACGCCATTATGCAAATGAAGCACAGGAAATTCAAATCCCGGCTTCATTTGCAATTTCCATCTAATGTACATCCCTCTTTCAAAAGAGGGATGTAGTCTAGACATGCCCTTAGGGTTCTGAGCATTTTAAAGTATTTCCAACTAGAGACTCCTTCATGTTTGTGAAACTTGGCAAAGAAAAAGTGCAATGCACGCAACAGGGATTACTACTAAATAAGGACACTATGACTTCAGTGTTCATTGGGGAAAAAGCCAGTCATTCCTATGGTTATAAGTGTCATTATCTGCCTGTCTGCCAGAGAATACCAGATCATGCTCATCAAGGTGAGCCATAAGTAACTCACTGCTGAGGATAGCAGAAGGATGTCTAGGGCTGAGTTGAGAAAGTTCAGGGAAAATCTACTGGAGGGCAATTAAGTTCAAAGGCGGTGGTAAAGCTAAGTGTTTTCCACAGACCCTGGAGGGAACACCAGTGCTTCTTACCCAATGCTTCTCCAACAAAAATAGAGTACCACTTATGATGGCATTAATGCTAACCATTTTACTGGTCAGCACTGCAGAAATAGTTATGGGTGGGAGACAACATAAATTCCTGCACTCAGCAATCATAACACAAGCAGGAAGAAAAGGAAGGTAGAGAACAAAAAACCATGAAGTTCAAAGCCATCCTTCCTCATCATCTGGACAATGCAGTCAATAAAGCAAGCCTGTTCAGTCTCAGAGCTATAAAATTACAAATCACATTTTGCTATACTAGGCAGGCCACTGATAAATGGAGTACTTGTACTTTTGGGACTTTAAAGAATAAACTTAAAAGTACATCATGAATTATCAAAGCACAACTGTAAGGCATACCAACTTCTGTATAATAGGAGGCAGATTGACAGACAGTGTAAACTATCATAGCTCTACTTAAGTAAATGGAAAGAGAATTTACACCAGCTGAGGATTTGGCCCCATAACAGTTACGGCACTAGCAAAACCCTTGTAAAACATATCACACATAGCCAACTTCAAAATAAACAAACAACTACAAATCCAAAGTATTTTCTCTAGATGATCCTAGTAAAAAATGTTTCCATGCATAAAAAGATTATGCTGCACCATTACAAAGAAAGAAAAAAAACCCAAACCCACAAGTGATCCAAGAGGCATAGTGCAAGACTCAGTAAAAAGACATGGAAAGCAGGTGGAAAATTAAAGTGACATGGCCGCACTAGAAAAGAACAAAAATGAGTCTAAGGCAAAAAGTTAAACACAGCATTTTTATATACAAATTTATTTAGATGAGGTCTCAAACATTTTAAATATGAATTTACAAACATTTCAAGTTAGTGCATAATATTGTTGTGATGAACAAGAATGGGAAAATAGAGCAGATAATGGTCGATTTTCTGAAACCTAATACTATCACCTTGATCATATGTCCTAGTATGTGAAGGGGAAGAGAAAAACAGAACACTGAAACAACAAAATAATAAAATCATGATCTATTTAATCTAACTTTCATTGACACCAGACAATAACTATTCACAACCTGATATTTACAATGCTCGATATGCTACTGGGAAGTGTATTGGGTGCTATTGGGATGCATGGAAGAATAACTTATGTCATCTCTATGTGCGGTGAAGAAGTATGTCTGAACATCCTATAGCTTTTTTGAAGGTGCCAATGGAAGCTAATGCTTCATTTTTCCCTCAGAAAAAGAGGAACTATTGTGTGAATCTTACAGAAGAATTGTCAATAGCCTCCAATATATTGAATGAAGGAAATTACTTTAACTCAATACATGTTGTGGAAGATTTTTTCATGAAATGGCAAAGTTAATAAAGACAAAATATTAAAAACTTCTAAATGAGTGTGCTACATAGATTTTGAAATATTCAAATGTGATCTTTTAAGGACCCAGAACAGCACAAAATAGTTTGCTTGAATGCGAGTGAACAATCTGGTAATTACAATAATCACTTTAACTTCTTTTTTCAATGTAGGATTTAGAGTAGGATTCCCATTCCGGAAGTTGTTTCAGACATCTTTCAATGGCGGTTCAATCATTTACTCTCCTAAATCTCTGCCCCTTTTGGATAGTCTGTGCCAAATGCTGCACTGCAAGTATTGCTACTGTCCAACAAACTGTTTTGATTGTAGTCCATTGCTACAACTGTTGGTTGGGTAAAATCAATCTCCAATGTCTTCTTTAGCACAGCATACAATGCAGCAAAAGCAGAGAAATGGATGCATTAGAATACCTGAGCTCCCCTTAGACAACAACGGAGTCAGGCTGTTGGTACCTATAAAAAATTCTGTATTTAACAAATGTGCGCACACATAAAATTTAGTCAGTCAGTTATAGTACATAACTCACCAATTTAGTTGGACTGCCCTTCCAACTAGTTTTCTCCTTGAATGTAGTATACAAAATTTTAGAAAAGTCCCTAAAAATAACTTAGACATAAAAGTTGCAAGAATTTGTCTGTTGATTGTACTGTCAACTATCAAAACCAAAATATCATTTCTCACTGTAGCCCTTAAAAACTGTTTCTTGATTGCTTCTTTATGAAGTAAAGAATGCCTCAAGTGTTTTAGTTTTTTTAAGTTCTACTCATTTTTACATTAGAAATATCTTGATCAACACTATAGGACAAGAGAACTATGTAGAATAACAGCATTACAAGAGACTGAAATTTAAGATGTATTCTTCACAACCTTTATTTGCAAAAGGAAAGTTTAGTCGCAACACTTGAAACTGAAAATTTTGTTTTGTTTTTAAGAAATAAAACAATGAAGAAATATTCAAACAAACAGCTGTCAGAAAAACTCCCTGTGTGAAGACTGCATTCCCCTCCTCTCATTCAAGAATGGAAAAGATTTAACCGCAATGTCATGTTACTATTGCATTTACTTCTATAGTCTTTAGCATGAACAGACAACACAATTTGTATTTCTTGGAGGCCATCTTTATACATCATAAAAGAGCAATAAATACCACAGAAAATAAATGTTTATCTTTGCAAGTCACCTACAAGGAAAGCAACTCCACCCACACTTTTGTGCTTCCTTTCCTTCAGTGTCCTGCCATGGATTTCACACCTTTACTTGGGTCTGTCTGGTGTATACTACAGTTTCAGGAGTGCTAATTTTTTTAATACTGAAATAGTTACACCAGTATATGCTATACTGTGGATGTAGTTATAGTGGTATAAAAGTGATTATTCATTTATGAGAAGCTACACTGGTAAAAAGCCCTTTTATGCAATACAACTGCATCCATGCCAGGGGCAGCTATATGCTTTAACCACTATTAAACGTCTAAAATAAAAACTGTTTTCCACAAGCTTTTAGTCTAATACACAAACGGTTTAAATGAAGCCATTTAAAATAACCTCTCCACACACATTTAAAACCTTTGTATACACTAGTAAATTCTGAAAGCTTTTTCCAATTCTTAAGAACATCTCACAAATTTGAGTCGAATCCTATTCTTGCTGAAATCAAAGGGAGTTTTTCAACTGTCTTCAATAGGAAGAGTATCAA
Source organism: Pelodiscus sinensis (assembly GCF_049634645.1). Taxonomy (NCBI): domain Eukaryota; kingdom Metazoa; phylum Chordata; order Testudines; family Trionychidae; genus Pelodiscus; species Pelodiscus sinensis. The sequence continues at coordinate 214,703,492 of NC_134711.1, forward strand.
GCCTTCTGGTGCTTAATACAACCGCTGTTCCATACCTAGTACTAATAGTTAGAATAATCTATAACAGAATTAAGAGTCTGATTAAGATTACAAACTGCAAATCCAATCTCTAACAGGATGAAAAATGTCTAACATTGTATTTAGAATACTCACATGGTAAGATCTGCAGTGAAGTAAAAACTGATCTGCTACATTTCAGAAAACAGAAGTCTAAAGAGATGTCAGAACAAATTGCGTAAGCATAAAGTACTATTACAAAATGTAGTAATGCCACAATAGCTGTACTGGAAGCTATTATAGTATTCGTTATTTGATACACATTGCATGGCACTCATTTCCACTGTTTTTGCAGTTGACTCAGACAAACCAGTTTTGATATGGTACAAAACACAGAACTCAGTGTGACTGATTAAATACTAGCAACCCTCTCAGAAAAGTTATCTATTTCCAGATCATGCTAGTACAGTCCAACCCTTTAACAGTTCTGTGCCAAGCACTAGATAATATTTTATAGAATAGCAAGGAATCCAAACATTTGCATAAAAAATTAGTTTGCCTTCTAGGGTCCTCAAAACAATTTTAAAAAGTAAGAATAGTCAGTGTATTAACAAGCCTTTCAACTAACATATATTTGATAGGAAACTCAATATTCAGTCTTTGACCTATATAATGGGGAATTGCTTTCATTGCAGTTTTTAGTAATAATGGGACAGGTACAAGTCATAACATAAACAGGGGCTGCTGTGTGTACTAGTGAAAGAGCTCATCCCTGCTCAAAATGGAATTACCTCCACCAGGCAGTCGGCGTGTGTACCTTAGGGGTTGCATTAGTCCAGTTACACTGATGACTGTAATAATGGCAAATGATTAACGTAGACAAGGCCTTCTTTTTGTACTTTTGCACAAGGCTAAAACACTTTGTGAATTCAATCTATTTGAATCCTGAATTTGACCTGAATCCTATATTCCAGTGGTCTCCAACCGTTTTACACCCAAGATCACTTTTTAAGTGACAGACTAAGCCAAGATCTACCGCCCCGCCCTTTCCTTGAAGCTCCGCCCTCTCTATTCTCCTCCTCTCCATCACTTGCTATCCCCAATCCTTATACTGTTACTTTAAAAAAAAATTCCCACCATTCCTCGCAGCTACTCACCTGTGCTGTTGCTCGGTGAGTAGCTGCTCCTCAAATGAGGAAATCTAATGTAAATGTACTGCGAAGGTGCGCGGTTCAGAGAGGGCTCAAGAGCTACTCTTAGAGCCTCCGAGATCTACCGGTAGATCGCAATCTACTGGTTGGTGACCACGGCTATATTCCTTAGCAGTGGTGCAAACTGTGCCAACTAAAACTCTGATTTCTCTTACTTGCATTGACATGCATCCTTGTCCAGCTTTTATCTTTCACCCTGCTGCAGTTGCCAAATCCACCCAAAACGACAACAGCAAGATCTCATGCACATTTTTGTATATGAGTAACTATCAATAGAAACATTTATTTTTAGTTTAAGACAATTAGAAAAGCCATTCCACCCTTTGATTTTGTGGGAAGCAACATATTCATTACAAAAAGAGAAAAAAACAGACTGTTGTGGGGCCTTGACATAGTAACAGTATCAATAATTAATTTCTGCTAGGGAGGAGCATGTTGCAAAAAAATAATACTAATAAAAGTAGGGAACACATTTTGTAATAAGTGTTCTGGACTAACCTACTGCAGTTATGTTTAGACCCTACACCATGGCACATCAGTCAACTAAGAATCCATAGTTGACTTTTAGCCAAATAATCTGCATCCGTTTGAAAATCTATAGCCTATTAGGAGCGAGGCCCTGTCTCAGCTCGAGGGACATTCTGAGCATTGCTGCTCTTCTGTTTTCCGTGGTTTTTCAGTGTCCCCTCCTTCCTCTTCCCCTTTGGATGCACAGCATGTATGGGCAGCACACTGATGCCCCTGGCACTTTGTACATTTCTGCTTTAATGCAGAGGCAACATGGGAACATGTGCCACTGTTGCAAGTTCGGCACACCTGACTTTTATCATCCGTCCTAGAAGTCTGAGACCGCAGTGGGGCCTGCTGGTCACCCGCAGCTTGCGGTTGCCTGTTTGACGATGGCTTCAATGGGGCCATCCACTTCATCCAGAGCTTCAAGTCCACATCCCCCCAAGCCATGGTGGGGTCCTTGGCCGCCAGCCGCCTGAAGTCCTCGTCATAGTGCAGCCAAGAAGTGCCGCCATAGGTGGCGTGGAATTTGCGGATGACATCCAGGTATTTGAACATGGCCCCGCACCTGTTGGGGTGCTTCTCGCACAGCACGCTGGCGTACACCAGGAAGGCGGAGACCCACTGGTCCAGCGTGTCCCCCAGCCCCTGGCCAGGCTCGTGCTCCGGGGCCAGCTCTGTGTGGAGCAAGGAGAACAGGTCAATGAACTCCCCCCTCCAGATCCGCTCCTTGGTGGCCTTGGCCAGCTGGTAGCCCAGGGGTCTCCGCAGCCCCACGTAGGGACTGGCTGCCTCCGGGCAGGGGTCCCCCTGGCTGGCGGGCGGTGGCCCCGGCGAGCCGCTCGCGGCCTCCGGGCCCTGCGGCCCGGCCAGGGCTTCCGGGGCCGCCGCCAAGGCCGCCTGCCGCTCCAGCCAGCGGGGGTTCACGTACACGGTCCTCAGCCGCGGCGCCGCCCCCGCCCGGCTGCTCCCGGGCCCCGGCTCCCGCGCCAGCCCGGCCAGCTCGCGGAAGATGCCCAGCGCGGCGGGCAGGCCGCTGCCCAGCGCCCGGGGGGCCGGCGGGGCCAGGAGCGGGGTGGGGGCGGCCCACGGGTGGGAGAGGCCGGCAGGCCCCGCCGCGCTGCCGGGCAGGGCCGGCACCAGCCCCGCTAGGCCCAGCTCCCCCTGGCCGCAGCCGAGCGCCCCCTCCCGCGGGGCCCAGCGGGGCAGCCCGGGCCCCGCCCGCTCCCGGGGGCCCCCCGCCTCTCGGTGCCCGGCCAGCGGCGCCCCCTGCGCCAGGGGCGGCCCCGGGGCTCCCAGCCGGCGCCGGCGGCGGCTCCTCCGCCTCCCACGTGGCATGGGCGCGGCGGGGGCGGGAGGCAGCCCCCCGGTCCCGCGCTGGGCCGCCGGCCGGTCGCTGCTCGCCGGGCCCCGCAGCCGGCCAGGCCCAGGCACTCCCGCGTCTGCTGCGGCGGCGGCGGCGGCTGCCCGGAACAAGGAAGGGCCCCGCCCCCGTGACAGAGGCTCCGCGTCGTCCTGCGGCCCCAGCCGGGATTCCCCCGCCGCGGCTCCACCTCCCCGCCCCCCGGAGGGATTCTCGGCATCTGTGCGCCCGGCTCCCGCCGCGAGGCAGCCGCCCTGAGCGTGGTGTCCCCAGGATGCCCCCCCGCTGCACGCACATCGCCGCCACCCCCTGCCCGGGTAGCTCCCCCTGGCAGTCGGGCTGCAGGGGTGTAAGCGGCCCCCTCCCCACGGGCTGCGTGTTGTTGCAGCGAGGGGCTAGTCTAGGAGCCCGCTTCGGGAGGCAGGTGCTAGCTGAACTTAGTTTAACTGTGGCCAGACTGACCATCCAACCCCAAATCATGTCACCGGCCAGGTTAGCTGCGGTCCCGTGTACACCAACCCGCTGTGTGTTTAGTTCAGATGTGACTGGGACTGAGATTCTGGGCTAAAACATAATTGGGTATTCACATGGACAGTGCGTATGTCAGGGGTGTCCAAACTTTTTTCAAAGAGGGCCAGATTTGATGAAGTGAACATGCGTGAGGGCCGACCATTTTGCCTGACATTCTTTGAACCATTAAAATTAAATGCAAATTAACTATTTTATGCAAAGTTTATTGCAAACGGCATACTTTTCATTTCGTCACATGGATGACAAATCTAAACAGGTGTTAAATCACTCTGCCTTTCATATCTGAAGGCCAGATGAAAAAAAAATCCAGGAAGCTGAAATATATGTCAGGAACATTGTAAAGTACATTACATATTATTGGTAATAAAGGTTGTCTGTCAACTTTTAAGTTCAAAAAATATGAACAGGAACATAACACCAAGTATACATGTTGTGTCCAAATATATTTATAATTGATTTAGACCAACTGACATTAACTGAGATTTTACAATGTATTCATCTCAATACATATGGATTTGTTGGGGGCCATAAAAGATAGATATTGCCAAATTACCTGTGGGGCCGTATTAAACCGGAACACGGGCCGCAATTGGCCCGCAGGCCGGACTTTGGACATGCCTGGCATATGTGAATTGGATATGTACCTGAGCTAGCGCATCGTTTAAAAACCTGATTAAACGCAGTTTGGCCTCTCCAGCAAAATCTGTTATAACTAAAACTGCAGTTAAAGATAGTTGCTTACCCTGTATAGGTGAGAGCCTAACTTAGTTAAAGTAGAATCAATTTTAGCTGGGTTGCAGGCTGCTTTGGTCTAATCACACAACGATGACCGTTTTAAGGGAGGGGGCAGATCGTGAGTAGGGACTATTCTTTTATGATATGATATCATGAGTAGGGACTATTCTTTTATAGCCAAAGAGTTTCATGTGTGTGATGTACAACTGTGCATGCTGCCAGTGATTGAGAGAACACTTCACAATAAACAGCATTTGAGAGAAACATAGCCATGAGTTTGTAATTTGAAGTTTCCTTTGGTTGGGTTTTTTTACTTCATTTCTTCATTCTCCGCCCATCTGAACCATTTTGACTGTATATTATAATATGTTGTGAGTGTCTGATTTGGAGATTAAACCAAATTACTGAAAAACTATATCTAATCCAGAGTCATTTCCAGTTCCTTATTTATGTCTTTTAAATATTAATTTGTTTCTCTGCTTAAAAATAATGTGTGTTTTTAAATGTAATGACCTCATGAACCAGGCTCTGACAGATAAGGAGATGCTAGTCTGAGGGTATGGCTACACAGCAACGTTATTTCGAAATAACTAGGGTTATTTTGAAATAGCTTAGTCCGCATCTACACACCGGGCAGTTATTTTAAAATGATGTCAAGCTGGAGGACTCCTGTAACTCTCAGGCTGTGTCTAGACTGGCAAGTTTTTCCGCAAAAGCAGCTGCTTTTGCGGAAAAACTTGCCAGCTGTCTACATTGGCCGCTTGAATTTCCACAAGAACACTGATAATCTCATGTAAGAAATCAGTGCTTCTTGCGGAAATACTATGCTGCTCCCGTTCGGGCAAAAGTCCTTTTGTGCAAAAGCATTTGTGCAAAAGGGCCAGTGTAGACAGCTCAGATTTGTTTTGCACAAAAAAGTCCCGATTGCGAAAATGGTGATTGGGGCTTTTTTGCGTAAAAGCGCGTCTAGATTCGCACAGACGCTTTTCCGCAAAAAGTGCTTTTGCGGAAAAGCGTCTGTGCCAGTCTAGACACTCTTTTCCGCAAATGCTTTTAATGGAAAACTTTTCCGTTAAAAGCATTTGCGGAAAATCATGCCAGTCTAGACATAGGCTCATTGTAAGAGGAGTAAGGGAAGTTGGAGGAAGAGTGCTCTATTTTAAGATAAGTGTTGTGTAGACACTCCCAATTTTGAAATAAGCTATGCCATTGACTCAAATAAGCTATGCAAATTGAGCTAAGCCTTGGTGTGTAGATGCACCCTGAGTGAAGTCTGCTGACCTTAGGGGTTCCATAGCAATTTATCTGCTGAGAGCTGAGCCAGGTGAGCAGTGAAGTCTTTAACAAAACTAAAAAGTATTTGAGCCTAGATGGTCAAAGGTATTTAATCAGATAACTCCTAGTGGAAGTTAAGACCAAAGCAGACTGTGAAGAGCTTAAAAAAGATCTCACAAAACTAAGCGATTGAGCAACAAAATGGCAAATTAATTTAATGTTGATAAATGTAAAGTAATACATACTGGAAAAAAAATTATCCCAACTATACATACAAAATGATGGGGACTAATTTAGCTGTAACTACTCAAGAGAGAGATCTTGAAATGATTGTGGATAGTTCTCTGAAAACATCCACTCAATGTGCAGCGGCAGTTAAAAAAGCAAACAATATTAGGAATCATTAAAAAAAGGGCTAGAGAATAAGACAGAGAACATCTTATTGCCGCTATATAAAATCATGGTACACCCACATCTTGAATACTGTGTACAGATGTGGCCGCTTCATCTCAAGAAAAGACATATTGGCATTGGAAAAGGTTCAGAAAAGGGCAACAAAAATCATTAGGGGTTTGGAATGGGTCCCATATGAAAAGAGATTAAAAAGACTGGGACTTTTAATCTTAGAAAAGAGCAGACTAAAAGGGGATATGATAGAGGTCTATAAAATCATGACTGGTGTGGAAAAAGTGAATAAGGAAAAGTTATTTACTTGTTCCCATAACATAAGAACTAGGGGTCACCAAATGAAATTAATAAGCAGCAGATTTAAAACAAACAAAAGGAAGTTTTTTTCACGCAACACACAGTCGCTATTTGAACTCACTGCCAGAGGATGTTGTGAAGACCAGGACTTTAACAGGGTTAAAAAAGAACCAGCAAATTCATGGAGATTAGATCCATCAATGGCTATTAGCCAGGATGGGTTGGAATGGTGTCTCTAGCCTCTGTTTGTCAGAGGCTGGAAATGTATGACAGGAGAGGGATCACTTTGGCTACGTCTACAGAATATATGCTAATGAGGGGCTCATTAGCATAAGTTGCAATATCATTAGCATATTTTCTTCCATTTCTTTTTGTGCAAGGGGTTTTTGTGCAAAAAGAAGCAGTGTAGCCACTTCCTTTTTGCGCAAAAAAACCTTTTCCTGCAAGATCCTTATGCCTCTCCAGGGCATCTAGATGGACATTTGGTCTGGCCCACTATGGCCATTGTTATGTGTTTATGTAATGTCCCCTATGCTTTTAGTCATGTCCAGAATGAATTTTGTTTTGTGCACTAATATGGAGGTCATTTGAGATAGGGGTGGGACCAAGGGATGGGAAGAGGTTGAGGGCTAGGCAGAGGATTGGAGTGCAAGCATGTGGTGAGAGCTCCGGGTGAAGGTACAGATGCTGGAGATGAGCAGTTTGGGGTGCATGTTGTGCCAGAGAGAGAGGATTCTCCTCAGTCCCCTCTTGATGCTGCAGTCTGGGGAGAGGTGCCTTTCCTCACAGCAACAGTTCCAGAGCTGGGGGGAAGGTGCCTCTTCCCACGATGGCGGCTGTGAGGTTGGGGCCAGGAGAAAGGCACCTCTTCCAGCAGTAGCCCTACACTCTCCCCCCCTTCTGCAGCTGTATGCCTATGCAGCCCTTGATAGCTTGTTGGGTGACCATGTAACTTAGAGAAAATTTAGGTTAAGAGCCTTTGAGGAGCACAGTTACTACCCTGCATGGACATTATGTTCCTCTACTTGCCAACTGGAACATAATTCTGCAGACTTACTTTCACAGCACATCCCTGTCAGGTAGCAGTTTTGAACAGGGTTAGACAACATGGTGGTAAAAACACCATTATTCTGGCATATGCTGCTACTTACACTGGCATGTAGACAAGGCCTCTGTCACAGATTTAGCAACCCTTCCTTCTTCAACTGAGGTCTAGGAAAGCTCTATCTTAGGTATCAGCCTATTGTGACATCGCTGTTTTATTTAAAATCTGCAGTCCTCCAAACAATCTTCTGTCAAAACATTAATTTGAGACCTGACATTTCCAATGTAAAAAAACAAACAAACAAAACCCCAGGAAAATATAATGTAACTATATATTTTAAATTATACTTGAGCCCATTTTGATATGTCCTACAGCAATAATAGAGGTGCAACCCTTTTTATTTTGCTTTCCAATTCACTTAACAAGGTTTTAGTCAAAATAGAACAAGGATCTATATTTAATTCTAATTTTGTAATGACTTTTCATTGATTTTCTGTAGCACCTGCGAGCAAAAATTACTGCTGTTAAAAGCAGGTGCAATTCTATTGATGAGTTTTAAAACATTTTGTTTTTAATTTCCTCTCAAGTAACTTAAAATAAAAAAACTCTCCAACGATCTATTACTAACTGTGGATTAACCAAACTCTAGCATTAATCTTATCAGAATTTATTTAAAGTTTTGAATAGAGCAATAATTCCTCTAAAACTTGCATGAGCAGCCTGCTAGCACAATAGGGAACATAGTAGGATCTGTATAGTATTTATACTGACTCTTTAAAGATTTCTGGAGATTTGTCCTTGCTTTAGTCCAGATCTTTTCTCATTCGTATTTGAGAAACTCCTTTTCAAAGTTAGTTTTAAGTAATAAATTGCCAGAGTAATACATTTTTATGTTCGCTTTGGCAGGGTCTAAGTAATACAAGTTTTTTAAAAAAATAGTAACTTACTAGTTTAAGATATATTTTTATGTCAGTAGAGCTCACATATGGCTTAGACTTAAAAAAAAAAACAATTGGCAAACTCTGTGATCCAGTGGCACGTGCAGGCAAGAATTATAGTAGCCAAAGGGCCTTGAGAAAATAAATCTTTTAGTTAAGCAGGAGGATGGTGTTTTTTTATATTTGTCCTCATCATGGCCCAGGGTTAAATTCCATTTGTGGGAATGGAAACTGATGCAGAATGAAAGTGATGAGTGGAAAGAAAGAAGTCATAATATTCAACTTATTTCACCACTCAATTTCTTGCTCATTTCAATTGCTTTAGTAATCCAAATTAATCCTATTACCTTTTTTTTAAATATACATTTTCAAACTTGAAGGAAGTACCTTCAAATTCAGAGTGGTTGGTCAACTGTTGAATGAGATAGTAACAAGATTACTTCACATGTTAAGATACTATTTGGCATCCAGGAGGTGGGCGGGCGTTAGCCCGCCCACATCTAAAAGACCACCCCCCAACCTGTGGGGAGGGTCCACAGAAACTGGAAAAGCCAACTAATTACGGGGGACAAATAATGAAAAAACAGGTACAGGTGTGAGGGTCAAAGGGTTAAAACGAGGGAACCGGATGGGGATACCAAGCAGAGAACCCCGGACAGCGCCCACTGCCCCCCGAAGATCTCGAGAGAGCCAGTGGACGCTGCCCATTGGAACTCTGCCCGGATACGTGAGCGGATGCAGGAACGGAAATAGGCCCCACAGTCGCAGGCCCCTCCCCCGGCCAACCTCTTCTCCCTGGTTTTGTAGATTGCCCATTTGGCCATAGCCAGGAGGAGGTTGACCAGGAGGTCCCGCGACTTTGTGGGGCCACGGATGGGATGTGCGTAAATTAACAAGTGGGGGGAAAAGTGCAGCCAGAACCGCAAAAGGAGGTTCTGGAGGAGCCGAAAGAGGGGTTGTAGCCTGGCGCACTCAATGTAAATGTGCGCCAGCGTCTCCCTCACGCCACAGAAAAGGCACGTGTCGGGGGTAGGGTTGAACTGCGCCAAGTACACGCCCGTGCTCACTGCGCCATGCAGGATTCTCCAGCAGATGTCCCCGGTGGGCCGTGGAACCAAGGTCGAATAGAGGCTGACCCACCGGGGCTCCCCACCCTCCATTGGTGGTAGGAGGTCCCGCCACTTGGTGTCTGGGCGGGACACGAGGGTGGGGAAGTGGAGCGTGTGAAGCACGAGCGTGTACAGGTGACTCTTTGGCGCGGTTCGGAAGGGGACCGGCTGCATTGCGTGCAGCCGGCTAAGATGACGAGGGGGAGGCAGTTGGGAAGGTACACAGGGCTTGGGACCGATGGAGAGTTCGGGAGGGCTGGGGGTGAGGGGTGCGCCCTCTCGCAGGACCTTTTCGAGGTAAACCCGAGCAGTGGCCGGCAAAGCGTCCTTCACCTCCTGAAGTACGCGCCGGGGAGTACGTAGGGTGGAGAGCCCCATGCGCTGGGCGAGCACCCGAGGATCCACCCAGTCTCCCCGGCGGTAGTCCAGGAGGTCTCCGACTCTGGTGGTTTCTGCCAGGACCAACCTCCGGCGCGCCGAGGGAGACTCCGCCACCTGCACACGTAGATGGGGGTTGTGTAGCAGGGGCTCCGCGAGGAGGTCTGCTCCCAAGGTGGCTCCCAAGGCCCTGGTTGCCGCAAGCAGCTTCCAGGTGCGGAGAAGGTCCTGGTAGAAGGCCGGCAGCCCGGAGAGGTCTCGCGGAAGACCTCTCAAATAAAAGAGCTGCCGGTCATATCGGAGCCCTCGGAAGCGGCGAAGGAAGGCGTGCGCAAACGTGCTCCACGCCGGACTACCTGCATCAAAGAGGAGTCTCTGCAGGGCCCAGAGGCGGAGGACGTGAACCCGCGTGCGCAAACACGTCAGGCCCTGCCCTCCCTCCTCCAGGGGTTCACATGTTAAGATAGGACAAATAGTAAACCTTCCAGCTGGAGTTTATTTGAGCTTTCATTTTTAAAATATTAAGATAGCATTCAAATATGAATTGGTGCTCCACTGTCTGTGCTGTTGTTCATACTTTACTAAAAGCTCTAGATCAATACAGTAAAACTCCAGTTGTCCGGCATCCAGTGGTCCGGCACGCCTGCTAGTCCGGCACCACTTGGAACCTGGAAGTGCTCCAGGCAGCTGGACAATTGGAGCTGCTCTGCCCCGGGCTTCCCCGAGTCAGCCGCTGGTCAGTTTCAGGAGCGGCTGACTTGGGGACGCCTGGGGCAGAGCAGCTTGGGTGCTGCCGGGTTGGTCCCGCAGTGCCACCCCCCCATCCCACCGCACCCCTCTTATAGCCCCCCCTTCCTATAGTCCAGCATATTTGATAATCCAGCACCCCCTGGGTCCTAAAGGTGCTAGATTATCAGAAGTTTACTGTAAATGGGAATGTAAAATCCTAATTCCTTTAATGTTTGGTCCCCACTTACCTGTTGTTTGTATGATCTCTGTCTGGTTTTGAATGGTTTCTATCTGCTGCATAATTAATTCCGCTAAGTGTAAATCAATTAAGGTGGTGAGTATGATTGGTCAGATAATTCTGTTACAGTATGTTAGGATTGGTTACTAAAATGTTAGTAAAATAATTGGTTACTGTATAGATAAGCAGGACTCACGTTTTAATATATAAACTAGGGTCCTAAAGGAAGTTCTTTGGGAATCAACTCCAAGATCAGAGCTGCCAGACCTCAATCCTGTGCTAATGACACAGTGCAGACACTGGAGTCTCCCAGGTGGACCTGATCCTGAGGAGCCATCAAGACAAGTTCATCTGTTTTATTAGTAGTGATGAGCATTATATGTTTAGTGTGCACATTCTGGTTTTTTTTGGGTGATTGTTAATAAAGTGATTAAGTATGACTGTATAAGGCTCTTTCACTGGTAAAAAGACCCCACAAACCCGCAGAGTGAGGACGCCTGAGCCCATAGAAGGGCGAGGGAACTCACAATCAGGTGTGGACACTTGAAACCAACCCCAAGCACTTTTCTCAAAAGAGCTTGAAAAGAAAAGAGAAAAAAAAATCCAAGCTGCTGTCTGTGATTACTGTCCCCTTGTCAGAGGTATGCAGATCCCACAGATTTTCCAGGACACAGAAATGAACCAATACCAGGTTAATTAAAAAAAGAAAGAACTTTTATTATTAAAACAATACCCCAGTTACTAGCATAGTTGGAATGGCTAGATGGGGAGAGCCACTAATTAATATACTCATGGAGGATTCCCATGGGCTCAGGACTTAGTTGCAAAAGAGAGGAAAAACCATTTCTAACAGCATAGACATCAGATCCAAATTCCCAAACCAGAAAACAATAAAACCTGACGGATTTATCTAGACTTTACCCAACTTATACATAGTGAAGAGGTTTTTTTTTTGTTTGAGAGAGAGAGACATGTCTTCTTTCTCCCTTGGTATCTAGAGAGCAAACTCTGGCTCAAGAGACAAAGGAGGGAAAACCCCAAAATACTTTTGTGTCAGTTTGAAATCCCTATCTGCATTTCTATTGGCTGAGCACATACCTGGCTAGGTACAGGAACATAGTTAACCCTTAGTCCCCAGGCTGCTGGCCATCTCTCATGGTTATGACAGGCTCTTTCACTGGTAAAAAGACTCCACAAACCTGCAGAGTGAGGAGGTTACGCCTGAGCCCATAGAAGGGTGAGGATGGCTGCCTATACTGAGAGGATTACACCTGAGTCCTAGGAACAGGTAAGGGTGGGTGCTCCTACCGTGTGTGTGCGAACAAAGAGAATTTTGTGCTGGTATCACAAGAGCATGCCAAGTCTGAGCTCCAGCGCTTCAAAGCTTGGCAGTTCATAGCTTTGGCACCTGTGGTATTGCCACAGAAATTATGAAAGTAAAACAATTGCTTGAGACCCAGCACCTCTTTCATTACAAATTAAGCAATGTGTATTTCCTCTTTGTGGTCCAGTAAGGGCACCCATTCTCAGGCTTCCAGCTCTCCTGGCTATCACCTCTCTCTGGGGGAGATCCTTACCTCTCTCCCTTCTGATCAAGGTTTTTTCAGACTGCACTGTTCCCTGCCTTCACTGTGTGTTTCCCAGCAGAGACAGTCTTGCTTCAGCACACCTGGTTGCGTTCTCCTCAGAGATGGTTAACAGGGAGAATTGCTACAGTTATAAGTAACACCACAGCTCTTTCTATGCAAGCTTAGTTTATTCTTAAGATAAAAAGCCTTACAGAGAAAACATATAAAAACAATAAAAAGAGCCTACATGCATGCCAATAAACTTACCTGAATTAACTCCAACTCTAATATGGATTCTAGCAGGCCCAGTCCTTCCAAACCCTACTTTGAGTTCTGTTTGCTGCCTCCGGAAGAAGGCCATGAACTAGTTTAAAATGAAGCTATTTATCCAAAAAGTCTTTGCTTTGTCTGTTGATCCCTGGAGAAACCAGTTCGAACAAGCACCTGTATATATTTCCATGGAAGCAGTTTTTTCCAGAGAGGTTACAATCTGTATGAATTTGCTTAATCACCCTTTGCTGTTCTATTTACCCTTCCCTTGGGAATACAAACTATAACACATCTGCATTTTAATACAGTGGACCCCAAATCTGTTAACCCAGTCCAATCAAATTTAATTTAGTAAAGTTCATTTAATACTGTGGTCACCAACCCGTTGATCGCGATTGACTGGTCGACCGGGAGGACTCAACCAGTTGATCGCGAGGCATTCAGCGTGCCTCCATTTTCCCCCACCCCCAAGAAGCCCCACTAATGCTACCTTCAGCAACAATGGAGATAGTTCCATCTTCCTGCAGGGTGGATGGAAGTCCCATAGCTGCGTGCCACTTCTGGGGTTTCAGGAAATGCGCTGGCTGCTCCCCCCACCCCCAAACAGCTGGTGCAGTACCAGAACCCAGATCTGTGACATGCCAGAGACTTCCTGAATGGGGGGGGGGGAAGGTAGGAGTCCCTGGAGGAGACACACACTGGGACTTCCTTCCTTTGTGGGGAGGAGAGGGGGTAGGAGTCCCAGGAGAAGGCATACTCCAGGACTTCCTTCCCCTGCAGGGTGGGAGTGTAGGAGTCCCTGGAGGAGGCGCACACTGGGACTTCCTTCCCTGGGGGGGGGGGGGGGGGGGAGAAGGAGACCCAGGAGGAGGCACGTGCCAGGGGCTTCCTTCTCCTGCATGGGGGGCAGAAGGGGAAATCAGAGTCCGGGGAGGAGGCGTGTTCCGGGGACTCCTTGTCTCCTGCTCCCACCAACACCCTGTTCCCTGGCCCCCCCAACACCCTGTCCTCTGCTGCAGCACCCTGCTCCCTTGCCCCAGCACCCACCAACACCCTGTCCCCTGCTCCCACCAGCACCCTGTCCCCCATCCCAGCACCCACCGGCAGCCTGCCACCTGCCGCAACACTCTGTCTCCAGCTACACCACCCACCAACACTCTGTCCCCTACCCCGACCAGCACCCTGCCACCTGCCCCAGCAGCCACTAGCACCCTTCCCGAGCACCATGTTCCCTGCCCCCACCATCACAGTTGGGGCCACATTAGTTGGGGGGGGGGGTTGGAGGAGTTTTTTTTTTTTTTTTTGCATATCACTTGTGTGGCCTCAGCTAACTTTTCTGTGGGTCAGTGACCCCTGACTCAAAACAGGTTCCCTGCCACTCTCATAAATAAAGACAATGCTGAAACTTTTTGTGTTTGACATATTTTATTTAAAAATGAAGCCTGGCCAACAAACCCCCAATTGGGGCCAAGCCTCCATCTGGCCACAGCATCATAACACTCCTGTACCACCCCCGACCCCAAATCTGAGCCTATCATACACTGGAACCCCTTGTCCTGAGCCTCTCACATCCCCAAACTCCTGCACCCCCACATCCTCAGTCTTCTGCCACCCTTTCCCAGAGCCTGCACCTCCTGTCTCAACCCAGTGAGGGTACGGCTAGACTACAAGAATTTTTCCGGGATACCAGAGGTATCCCAGAAAAATTCTTCCACGTCCAGGGACTCATTTGTTCTTCCGCTTTTTTTAGCGGAAAAACATGTTTACTCTTTCGGCAGCCCCTGTATTCCTCATTTCATGAGGAATAAGGGGGCTTCTGAAAGAAGGAGTTTTTCTGACATTTGGCCCAATCTAGACAGGCCAAATGTTGAGAAAACTTCTTCTTACAGAAGAATCTGAAAAAAGCAGCAGTGTAGCCATACACTGAGAGTGTATAAGGGCTGGGGATAGCAACCCTGGAGAGGAGAGGAGAGGAGAATAGAGAGGGTGGGGCTTCAAGGAAGGGGTGAGGTCTTGGGGGAAGGATGGGGTAGATTTTGGCTTGTTCTGACATTTAAAAAGTGATCATGGGCATAAAATGCTTGAAGACCACTGATTTTGTAGTATATTACAGGAATTTGTCAACCTGCCACACCTCAGTTCATCACCAGGTGACAACGGAGAGCTCATTTCAAATGTTGGCTTGTACCTGCATGAGACCTCACTGAAATCACTAATTAGAATGCAACATTTAGCTTTATATAGCACCTTAATTGCAACGTTAAATATGGAGTAACTAGCATAGCCCAATAATTAAACAGTCTCTCATGAGAAGTGGGGGGAGGTAGTTCTTAAAACTTTTTTAAAAATTGACAAAGCACTTGAAAACCAATGTAGAGAGAATCCTTAATTTGAATGCAGATGTCTCTCCCAGTGGCGGAAAGCTTCAGAGGGGAGAGAGCTCTCTACTCCCTCTATTGCCGAAAAGGGAAAATTCCTCTAGTTACCATAATTATACGTGAACTTATATTTTGTAGGATGTGGGCTCCCAGAGAAGCTTGAGAGAGCAAACAGCTAACATACAAATAGTTAGAATTCTACCCTGAAGTCATAAGTGCCCTTGGCTCCCCTCTTCTGGGGTCTTGCTGAAAGTGGTGATGCAGTTGATTACTATGTTGAGAGAAAATATAGAGCACGGCAGAAGAGTTGAGTTTGCTCCCATGAGGTCCTCCATTTCTAGTACCTTAATAAAGCTGAATCACTAATTTGGGATATGCAGGCATGGTTCCAGTAAGCAGCTTTCCTAGGACAAGAGAGAAATATGCAAACTCTTTTCTGCTACTCTTTGATCCCAGCTAGGAGTGGGGTTTGGTGATGAGTGTGGTAATATGGTCAAAACATTGTTAATATCCATGATGATATACAGGCAGTCCCCGGGTTACGTACAAGATAGGGACTGTAGGTTTGTTCTTAAGTTGAATTTGTATGTAGGTCGGAACTGGTACATATTGTAGGGGAAACTCTAGCCAAACATTTCTCCAGAGCTCAGTTTTATTCTCCCACACCTCACTTCCCTCAGTCCTTTATTCTCAAGCTGAGGTGTCTGCTGAGAAAAGCTGCTCCACATCTCCCTGGTCTGCTGGGGGGAAGTAGCTAGTGCAGGGTTGCCTCACCCCGTTTGTAAGTAGGGATCCAATGTAAGTCGGATCCATGTAACCCGGGGACTGCCTGTATTCTCAATGGTGGTTGGGATGGGAGTTAGGGATTGCTGAAGCAAGAGTGTATTTTACTCTTTATTGCCATATGTGTGTATATGTTTATATGTTATATTGCTGTGTTTTTCCAAGGGTATGAGTGTGTTCTCTTTCTCCTAATAAAGATGTCCTTCTTTGTACAAACACTGGGGCTGCATCTAGACTGGCAAGTTTTTCCACAAAAGTAGCCGCTTTTGTGCAAAAACTTGCCAGCTATCTACACTGGCCACTTGATTTTGCGCAAAAGCACTGACGTTCTACTGTCTGAAATCAGTGCTTCTTGCACAAATGCTTTGATGTTCCCATTCGGGCAAAAGCCCTTTTCCGGAAATGTTTTTGTGCAAGAGGGCCAGCGTAGACAGCTAAAAACTGTTTTGCGCAAAAAAGCCCCGATGGCGAAAATGGCGATTGGGGCTTTCTTGCACAAAACCACATCCAGATTGGCATGGACGCTTTTCCGCAAAAAGCACTTTTGCGGAAAAGCGTCCGTTCCAATCTAGACGCTCTTTTCCGCAAATGCTTTTAACAGAAAAACTTTTCCGTTAAAAGCATTTGCGGAAAATCATGCCAGTCTAGACGTAGCCTGGGAGTGTGGAGTTTCTGCCTGTGAAGAGAGTGTTTGGTTTCCCCAGGTTTTTGGGTTGGGTTAATTATTTGGTTATTTGTCAAGAGTGACCCTAGATCAGAGGTGGGCAATGATTTTTGCCTGAGGCCACTTCCAAAAAATTTTAAGTAGCCCTGGGCCACCCCAGGGTGCCCTGGAAGAGGCTTGGCACACTCCCCCATTCCCAGGCTAGGGTTGCCAGGTGTCCGGTTTTGAACCGGACAGTCCAGTATTTGAGCTTTCTGTTCAGGAAACAAATTGAGAAAATATAAATGTCCGGTATTTTCTAAATAAGATGTAATGTAGATTGTGATGTAATGTCAAGTGTGTCCAGTATTTTTGTTGAAACCATCTGGCAATCCTACCCCAGGCCAATCAGGGCCTGAGGGTGGGGGAGCGTGGGAAGCCTCCTCCCGCCCTGTGAAGAGCACGTGGCACTTTGAAGTGCCACCGGCTGCTCGCAGGGCTGGGCCAGGGTGAAGGAAGCTTCACGCATCTCCCCTACCCCGAAGCCCTCCTCCTTCCCCCCCCCCCAGTCCCTCCGTGAGCAGCATGCGGCGCTTCAAAGTGCCACGTGCTCCTGGCAGGGCGGGAGGAGGCTTTGAGTACTCCCCCATCCCCAGACCAATTAAGTGCCATGTGTTGCTCGCAGGGCAGGGCCAGAACGGAGAAGGCTTTGGATGCTCTCCCATCCCCAGACTCTAATTGGCCTGGGGGCAGGGGAGCTGCAGGGCTTCCGTGGGCTGGATCCATCTGTTTGGTGGCCCAGATCCAGCCCACAGAAGCCTTTTTTTGCCCACCCCTGCCCTAGTTAAATTGAACCCGGCCTTTTTTTGTTGCTACCCGTGGAAAAATATCTATCGCTATGTCTACATTGCACTCTCTTGCGCAAGAACGTATGCAAATGAGCCACAGCGATGCTTCATTTGCATACTTAATGAGCCACCATTTTTGTTCAAGGGGCTATTGCACAAGAGCCATTCTGCTGCTTATTTTCAGGCAGAACGGCTCTTGCTCAAAAGCCCCTTGCGCAAAAATGACAGCTCATTAAGTGTGCAAATGAGGTGCGGCGATATTCATCACCACGCCTCATTTGCATATGTTCTTGTGCAAGAGAGAGCAATGTAGACATAGCCTGTATGTCTTTATTTTGATTACTATAATAATGCTTTCAGGCTTATTGCTATTACCCGTCATCCTTGTGAACTCTTGTCAAATGCTTCTTCTGAGGGGTGTTATTCCATTGGACATCGTCAGTGAGAGGAAGCAAAGTCTGCACCCTATACTTTTTTCTTATTGGTTAAACAAAACAGGAGGCAACTGCCTAGAGGCCTGGGCAATTTAAAAGGGCCTGGGGGCCTTTGGTCACCACTGGAAGTGCAGCGGGTCTAAGGCAGGCTAGCACCTCCCCTGCAGGGAGTCTCCACATGCTCCTCCAGCCCTGAGCACCAACTCCACAGCTCCAATTGGCTGGGAAATGTAGCCAATGGGAGTTGCAGGGATGGTGCCTGCAGACAGCGATATGAAGAAACCCCCTTAACACCACCTCCCAGGAGCCACTGCCAGAGAGATGTGCTGGTCACTTTCAGGAATCACTCAAGGTAAGCACCCCTTGCCCCCCCCAAACTGCCTCTCAGAGTACACACCCTCACCCCCCCTATACACTCAACCCTGTCTCAGCCCAGAGCTCACACACTGCACCCCCTCCTGCACTCCAATCCCCTACACTCTGCATCCAAACTTCCTCTCAGACCCGGGCTTCCCTCCCACATGCAAACTGCCTCCTGCACCCAAATTCCCATCCACAGTTTGCATTTTACACTCCCCCCACACCCAAATTTACTCCCACAGCCTGCACCAAACTTCCTGACCCAGCCTGGTTAAAGTAAGTGAGGATCAGGGACACCAAGTGATGGAAGGGTGTGTGTGAAGTGAGCAGGGGCAGGGCCTTGCAGGACAGAGCAGGGGCACTGCCTCAGGGAAGTGGCAGGATAAAGGTCTTTGGGTTTGCAGGAACTAGACACTTGACAATCCTTTCCAGCTGTGCCAGAATTGCACACACAACAGCACAACTGGCAGCCCACTGGGCACCAGCCACTGTAGGTACAGGACTGTCTTCACAGGTGCATCTTATGTGTGTGAGTACCATTGACTTTTCTGCCCAGGGGCCCAGAATTGCTGTTAGTTGGTACAATATAACAAAAAGGGTGCATCTACACAGCAGGGCTTAACTCAAAATAAGCTATGAAAATTGAGCTATGTCAATTGCATAACTTATTTCAAAATAGCTTATTTCAAAATTGGGAGCATCTCCACAGCACTTATTTTGAAATAGAGCACTCTTCCTCCAACTTCCCTTACTACAATGAGGGTTACAGGAGTCAGAGTAAGAAGTCTTCCAGCTTGACAGTATTTCAAAATAACTCACTGCTATGTAGACTCAGACTAAGTTATTTTGAAATAACATTGCTGTGTAGACATACTCCAAAGTGGAGGATTTACACCAGTTGAGAATGATATGTAGAAGGCACTTTGCCTATTGTAGCTATTCCAAGGCCATTAGCTTTCTTTGAAAACATCAAGCTGAAGGAGGCAGCATGCTAATGGAAAAGTATAATTAAGGAGAACAGAGGTCACTTACATTGCAAAATTAGGTTCTATAGCATTTATAAGAGGTGGGAATGAGCCGAGTGATTTGATATGGATGATTTACTGGGCTTTATCCTGTCCGGCATTTGAGGCAATAAGGTAAAAGGAGTATCAGAGGGGCAGCCCTTTTAGTCTGAATCTGCAAAAGCGGCAAGGAGTAATGTGGCACTTTATAGACTAACAGAAGTGTTGGAGCATAAGCTTTCATGGGCAAAGACCACGCATCTAACGAAGTGGGTCTTTGCCCAGGAAAGCTTATGCTCCAACACTTTGGTTAGTCTATAAGGTACCACAGGACTCTTCGCCACTAAGTAAAAGTAAAGTTTTGAAATATCCGCTAACAACTTTTGGAAGCAAATGAACCTTCCCCTACAACAAAATTCTAGCAAATAGAGCACTGGAGTGAAACGTTTCCTTTTATGTCATTTTACTCCTCCCGAAGTAACAACAGGTTCCGTGGAAGATAAGTGGTAAACACCAACGCCACAAACGTTATTCTGCGGAAACCACTGGCCTGGGCGTTTGCCAGGCGGAGTATAACTCAGCGAGAGGGCCAGCCAGTGGAAATCCCACACACGAGAGCAACCCGGCAATCGGGGCAGGGGCAGCCGGGACAGCTTGGCGGGGGGGGCGGGGACGGACAGGAGGGTGTGGAAAGTTCAGGGCACCTGCTGCTAATTCACTCCTGGCCCCGCCTTGGGGTTAGCTCCCCACTCTCGGGAGCCATCCCCATCCCTCCTCACATGCGTTAGAACCGCAGGTGTATCGCAAGCCGGGGGATAAAACCGCCTCTTCCCGAAAACACGTGCAAAGCAAGCCCAGGGCGGGGCAAGCCCTCCGCCATTGTATGCACAGATCGCCCGGCCAGGAAACCCAAGAGCTGTGCCATAGGGACGCTGGCCCCCTGGGCGGGAGGGGGCATTACGAACACCTCCGCTCGTTCCCTTATTCAGACAGGCAGGGTTCACTGGGGGAGGACCATGCCCGTACTTCCCTGACGGTCACATGCCCGGGGAAGTTTCAGCCGCCTTTGCAGACCCCCTCCAACCCCCTCCGCCCTGCAGTAGTTCGCTGGGGGGTGCGGGGAGGCAGCCCCGGACACCCTCCTCTGCCGCCGCGCACGGAGGGGACTGGGCAGATCTCGCTGCCGCGGGGGAGAGACTCTGACAGGCTCGGGAGCGCTGCGCTAAAAGCTCCCGCGGCGGCTGCCTCCTTCCCTCCCCTTTTCTCGGCTCACCCTCTCCCCCCCGCCCCCCCGGCGAAGTGACCGCAGCGGCTGCCCAGCCCCAGGGCGCCCTGCGGCCAGCATGAGCCTCCCGCTGCCTGTGCCGGGACCAGCCCCTGCGGGCTCCACAGCGGCAGCAGCCCGGCGCGGCGCGGGCACCCGCTGAGCGCCCCGCTGCCAGTCTCGGAGTCGGCGCTCGCTCCAGTGGGGCGGCGGAGAGGGGAAGGACACCCGCCCCCTCGCCCCGCACACACATTCCCCGGGGCGCCCGCCCGCCGCCAGCATGTCCGCCCAGAGCCTCTTGAACAGCGTCTTCTCCTGCTCCTCCCCGGCCGCTACCTCCTCCAAGAGCCTCTCCAAGCGGAGGCTCCGCCAGACCCGCAGCCTGGACCCGGCCATCATCGGCAGCTGCAGCCGGGAGGAGGGGGACGGCCCGGCCAGGACGCCCCGAGCCAGGGCAGCGGGCGGCCCCTCGGCAGAGTGCCTCGCCGCCTTCTCCTCCCGCGCCCTGCTGCGCCCGGGGGGCGGCGCGCTCTGCGGCTCGCTCTCCACTCCCAGCACCCCGCTGGAGAAGTCCCCCTCGGGCAGCTTCCACTTCGAGTACGAGTCGAGCCCGCGGGGCAAGAGGAACACGGCCTGGGAGCTGCCCTTCCTGGCGCGCACGCCCTCCGCCTCCGCTCTCAGCGCCCCCGGCGGCGGCGGCGGCCCCAACAGCCTCTTTTCCTCCCCCCGAAAGTGGCTCCAGCAGAGGAAGGGCCAGCAAGCGCCCAGCAGCCACCCCTCCGCCTACATCGTATGGAAATCCCAGGTAGGACGCCCCCTTCCCGCCCAGGCCAGCCGCTGTGCCGGAGAGGCAGCAGGAGGGACCCTCCCCATGAGCTTGGGCTTTCTGAGCACCCCCAACTTCCTCGGATCCCTTCTGTCTGATGACAGGCTGCGGGGGTCCTGCGGGGCGGGTCTCCCTTCGCCCCAGGGGCTGTCCTGCTCCCTCTTATTGGGAGAAGCTCTCTGCTCCTCTCCCTCTTCACGGGGTGCTGAGTTAGCCCAGAGCTCCGCGTTTGCGTTGTTCAGATTTGGGGGAGAGGGGCATTTGGCTCCTGCTTTGGCTGCTGTTAGAGGTCGAAGGGGGAATGAATTGGGTGAATGAGGAGACTGTGGTCTCCCTGGTTGGAGTCTGTAGCAGGTTCCCTTCTTGATCTGTCAGTGAGGCTGGGCACTGGACAGGTTTGGCCGATAGAGTGAGTGCATCTTGAGCGCTCAAGGAGAGTTGTGAGTGGCTGTACGCGACGTTTTCAGCCTTGGCTGAGTCCGGAAAAGATCGGGGGGTAGCGCATATGCGTCTTGCTGTGCGTTCCTTCAGAACTGAGCTATGTGGTCAGTCACAACATTTGAAGTCTGTTCCTAGTATATTTCTCTTGTTCATGTTTGTAGTTGAACCAAACAACGATCCAGCACATACACACAGAATATTAACTGTTCTACGCTCTTCAAAGAACCACAGGTGCCGTTTCATAGATATTTCTTTAAAGAATTAAACTTAGTTGATCTGGGTTGTTGGCAGGGTAAACTTTTGTTTAATGTCTCTAAGCTTCATTCCATATATAGTTGTATTGGGCACATACAACTCTCCCCTCCCACTGTAACACCTCATAAACTTTAATATATAATGGCTACTAACAAGATGGACACAAAGATAATGTGCACACCCACTGATCTCAGTTTATCTGATAACATAGAGTACGTCTAAACTACATGGCTCCGTCGATGGAGCCATGTAGATTTGTTTGTTCGGCAAAGGGAAATGAAGCCGCGATTTAAATAATAGCGGCTTCATTTAAATTTAAATGGCTGCCCCGCTCTGCCGATCAGCTGTTTGTCGGCAGATGGAGACAGTCTGGACGCTCCCCTGCAGACATGAAAGCTCTTTATCGACCTCCCTGGTAAACCTCATCCTACGAGGCATAACGGGGAGGTCGATAAAGGGCTTTCAGGTCGGCGCGGGAGTGTCCAGACTAGTGCACTGAGCCAACAAACAGCTAATTAGCTGTTTGTCGGCTCAGCTCAGCAGCCATTTAAATTTAAATGAAGCTGTGATTATTTAAATCGCGGCTTCATTTCCCTTTGCCGATCAGCCTAATCTACATGGCTCCATCGATGGAGCTATGTAGTTTAGACACACCCATAGATGTGTTAGGGCCACATAAGGAGCCACTGCATTCCAAAACAAATCTAGTTTAACAATATATTTCTTGATTTAGTTTAGATGTCTTATGTGCTATAGTTATCATAATTGGTTGACAAGGATGTTATTAGCTGATTGTAACTGGTTTGAAGATTAAGTATAGCTGTAAATTACTTGTCTATGTCTACACTCCCGGCTTCTTGTGCGAGTAATATGCAAATGAGGCTAAGTGTGGAATATTGCCGGGCTTCATTTGCATACCTAATAAGTCACCATTTTTTTTCAGAAGAGGCTCTTGCGCAAGAAGCCGTTACACCTATTACTTTTCAGGAAGAATGGCATTGCGCAAGAGAGTTTTTCTTGCTCAAGAAGGGGCAATGTAGACACTTCTTCATGCTTAAGAGCCTCTTCTGAAAAAATGGTGGCTCATTAGGTATGCAAATGAGACTCGGCGATATTCCACGCTTAGCCTCATTTGCATATTACTCATGCAAGAAGCCACGAGTGTAGACATAGCCCTTGAGTTTTAGATGTGGCACAAGTTCTCCCTTCTGTTTTTGGTACTTAGTTTATATTTCCTTAACTATTTGTGTTAATAGTTTTTCATGCATTCAAACCACAATTAGAAAGTAGCCTATTTCTATAAGAACAATAAGGTGGAGAGTTAAGGAACATTTCCCACTTTTGAAAAAGAGCTTTGTGTGAGCTGGAAAGCTTGTCTCTGTCACCATTAGAAGTTGGTTTAATTAAAAAATACTACCTCCCCACCTTGTCTCTTTAAGGGCATGTCTATATTAGGAAAATTATTTCAAAATAATAAATCCCAAAATAAGAAAATCAAAATAGAGTGTCCCCACTACAGGAGAGCCTCAAAATTACTCAGAAGCAGGCTCCGTTAATGTGGACGTGCTATCTTGACTTAGAGCCCCAGGAAACACGGGGGAGTAGTTATTTCGAATTACTCTGGGGAGTAGTTATTTTGAAACAGCAGCAGCAGACCACACTAACACTATTTTGAAATAAGCTTTATTCCCCGAGGAAAGCAGGAGTACAGATTTTGAAATAACCATCCCCTTATTTCGAAATAACGGGGTTGGTATTGTGGATGCTCTGCTGCTTATTGCAAAATAAGGGAGTTATTTCAGACCAGAGCAAATAGGGAGACATTCTTCCACTATACATGACCATTTCGATTGCAGCTAGTGAAATCTCATCTATCAGTCTGCTACTGATGTAGAATTCTTAAGTAAAATGTGTAATGTGTGGGTATAATTTGTGGTTCAAAATGAACCTGAAAACTATTACGACAGAGGAATAGAGGATAATTATAAGAACAGAATATAACAGTAAACATAAAAGGTCTCAACATTTGTCAGTGCTGTATGGTGATCAAGAGCTGTCCACTTGGATGAAGAGGAGCGTAGCGATTTTATAGATGGTTTGGAAAATAGAAACATTGAAAGTTTTGATCAGAATTTTGATCCAGAATTTTCTAGATGTGTTCTCATGTTAAATAATTTAGAAGTTATATTAAACAGACCTCAAAGAAAATGTATAGGAGTACCAGTTAGCAAAAACACTAATAATGAGACACTGGGCAAGGTAATCTGGACTTTACATGTACTAAGTTAAGGGTAGAAGTGCATGTGCCCTCTCATGATGATTTCTGAACTGGGAAATAACACTTTCTAGGATAATTAAGGTGCATGTGATTTTCATTCCATAATTGTTTAATCTGGTCCAAGATTTAGTCAGACCATGGATCTCCATGGAGTTCTAGATAGGTAGATCTTTGCATCCCTACCAAGCCCTAGTGAAATCAGTGGGGCTTTGTGGCTGGAGGATGTTTGCATGGAGTTCTTTGTAGGATGGAGATAACTTACAGTGAAACTTCATTGCACTAGATGTATTCCTTTGGCCAGGTCTACACTAACAGAGAACATTGAATCAAGATATGCAACTTCAGTTACATTAATTAGCTGGAGTCGACATACCTTGTTTCAAGTTTCCCCACTGGCATTCCTTGCTCCTTGTAGAAGCAGGAGTACTGGCTGTCAACGGGAGCACCCTCTGAGTTTGATTTTGAATGAGTCTTAACCAAACTCACTAAATCGAACTCCAGAAGATCTATCGTGGCAGCGTTAATCTTTTGATTAGTGAAGATGTGGCTTTAGTCTACAAGCTAAAGAGAAAGGGGGGATTGACTGTGTTGGGTGTATATCCAGCTTTTTAAAAATAATCCTATTTTCCTTCATTAGCTGCTGGTCATGTGAGTTTTTACAACTCAGTTGGATTTAATACTGTTATTTTACAGGTTGCAATTTGATTCCATGAAATTTGAATACTCTATAACTGTCATTTGTAAGGTAAAAGAAACTAATGAATATGTTCATAACTAATCTCCTACATTAGGAGGAAGTCATTTTGGCAAGAACAGTTTGTTAGAGAAACAGATTACATATGTGTTTAATGATACACTTTATAAGGCTGAGACAATATGCATGAAATTTCAGTGCAAATGAAGAGGTTTGAGGAAGCTTCCAGCTGTTCAAAATGCAAGTATAGGCCCCATTTCTTTAAGAAAATACATGTCTGCCCTCCTGAGAAGACTTATAAGGCTTACTAGATCTCTGTGAGGGTGTCAGAATCTATGTGAAATAGGGATGTTAAATATCGGTTAATTGAATAGTTGATTAATCTCATGAATTCTTACTGGTTACTCAACTATTCTATAGTCCCTAGGTCTGGGGCCAGCAGCCAGTGTGCTCCAGCTTTACTTCTGAGGAGCCCCCTGCCACTCTGCATTGCTGCCTCTAATACAGAGGCAGGAGCGTGGGGTGCCAATAGGAAGCTGGTCCATGTTGGGATCCAGTGGGGCGCTGAGCTCCCGGACCTAGCATAAACTGGAGCGAACTGGGCTGCCTGCCTCCTAATGCATTTTAAATGCAGAGCCACAGTGGGGTACGTCCGGGACCTGGCCCAAGCCGGGACTGAGCCAGGTTGCTGGGCAGCCTGCTAAAAAAAAATTACTGGTGGGTGAGGGGTGGGGGAAATGTGTGTGGTCTATACCATTAACCTATAAGCTTTTGCTTACTCGTTAATCAACTAAACTATTACATCCCTAATGTGAAACCCTTGAATGATGGAGTTTCATTTCACCATAGCATTTGCTACAGATGTATGCTGATATGTAGATATATGATTTATGTAAAGATAATATATGTATTTAATAAGCATGTTGGCGTGGAGTTTGAATGTGAAAACTGAAGTGAATGAGATTGCCGAGATATAGGACACCATTCCTGTACACTACTAATACTTGGCAGTTATAGAGCATTTTATATTGTCAAGGTGCTGTGCAAGCATTAATTACCCACTCATAAATTTAGCAATAATTAAAACATACATTTTATATCTTTAACTAAATTAGTAAACTTCTATTTACAGGCAATTCTTGTAATGGGTATTCAATTCTAGTCCCATCAGAAAATTGTTTTAATAAATAGAGGATTTATGAATTATTTCATACCTGTTCTTTATTAAAGATGTATCCCTAGGCTGAGAAATAAAGAATGCTGCTTTTACCATGCAACACCATCTCTGGGACAAAATAAAGTGGTTGACAAATTAGAGTAGAATGACCTGGGTAAACATGAGGTAATTATTTATAACCCTGTAATGAGTACATGTCGTCAGCTTCCCATAGTGCACTCGTCTCCTCCCTCCTCCCCTGCTTGAAAGCAATGGTAAACAGTCTCTTTGCAATCCCAGCAGCGTAAGCATGGACCCCATTGTGGATCCCATTGAGCATCAAAGCATTATGATGATAATATTAACCATGGTGCACCTTATGCTGGAGTATATCCAGAGCATATCCAGGGTCTGCTGGAACAAGGAAGAATCGTGGGAGCCTATGAGCATACTCTTCTGTGAAGCACTTGAGCAACTGGCAAATGCCACCAGTATTGGAACCTCTGAAGCAGAGTGGAATGCTGGTTCTGGTGCCATGGGACAATCACAGACTGTGCGACTGCACAGTTATGCTGTGTACAAAACTTTTGCATGTGTGAGGCCACTTTCCTGGACTTTTGTGAGTTGCTTTCCCCTTCCCTGAAGCACAAAAATACCAGAATGAGACCAGCTTTGACAGTAGAGAAGCGAGTGGCAATAGCCCAGTGGAAGCTTGCAATGCCAGACAGCCACTGGTCAGTTGGGAATCAGTTTGGAGTGGGGAAATTTTCATTGGGGGGCTGTTGTGATTGAAGGCAGTCAGTACCCTTGTGCTTTGGAGCATGTACAGTGGGTGATTCTGGGCACACGTCATCATAATGCAACATCAGCTTCCCATAATGTACTCATCTCCTCCTTCCTCCTCTGCTTGAAAGCAATGGCAAACAGTATCTTTTGGGAGACTTGGAGGACATAGTGGAGGGGTTTGCCACAATGGGGTTTCCTAACTATGGTGGCACAATAGATGGAATGCACATCCCTATCTTAGCACCTGGCCACCTTGCCAAAGAGTACATAAATCACAAGGGGGTAATTCTTGATGGTTCTGCAAGCGCTGGTGGATCACTAGGGCCATTTCACTGACATCTGTGTGGGATGGTCAGGAAAGGTTCATGACATGCACATCTTTAGGAACTCTTGCTTCTTCAGAAAGCTGAAAGCTGGAACTTTCTTCCCAGACTGGAAAATTACCATCGCAGGCATTGAAATGCCAATAGTGATCCTTGGCGATCCAGCCTACCCCTTGCTTCTGTGGTTCATGAAGCTGTATACGAGCAGCTGGGATCACAGTAAGGAGCAGTTGAACTATAGGCTGAACAAGTACAGAATGGTGATGGAATGTACTTTGGGGCATTTAAAGGGAGGGTTCTGCAGTCTAGTGACTAGGTTAGACCTCAGCGACAGCCTGCTGTGGACTCATAATATTTATGAAGGTAAGAAGTAAGTTATATAGCAGGGTGAGGAATTGAGGCACAGCACCTAACCAGGGATCTTGAGCATTCAGACACCAGGGGGGAAAAGGAGAGCAAAGCGAAGGACAGTGCAAATCGGAGAGGCTTTGAAAGAGTTTTATGAATGGCCAGCTTTGAGAGTCATGCATGTTGCTCTCAGTGAGGTGCCCCTGCATTCAGTGTGCTTGCCTGTAACCTTCCCCTACCCTTCAATACAAGCAATAAAGAGACTATTGTTCAGAAATCATGCATTTTTTATTTAGGGAACGCAGCAGGAACAGAAAAAGAAATACATGTTGGGAGTTGGGGAGGAGAGGATCACAAGTGTCAGAAAGACAGCCTTTTGCTTTGGGACGCATTCCTGGAGGTTAAGTGCTCTTGACCTTACTCCCCACCCCTCTCCTTCTAGGGCCCTTAGGAGAGGAGGCTATGGAACTTGGTGAGGAGGGAACGTTGGACTACAAGAGCTGAAGGGGGTGCTTGGGCACGTAGGCATCCTGGAAAGCTGCTGTGCAATCCATCACATCCTCCATGGTCTTCCAGCCTGGTACTTGTCCAGTTCCCTGCACGCTCTCCTATCCTCACTCTCTGTGTGCATCATACTTCTTCAGTTGCTTATGCGTTTCCTGCTCAGGTGGATGGATTGTGTTTGATCCTTGAACATGTCATCCCTCATTCATTTTTGCCTGTCGCTTTGTGCCAGCTGGACAGCTGGCAGGCTGTGGGGAGTGCACAGCATGGTTGCTGCTGTTCCTGCTCTAAAGAAAAGTGAAGGGCAGACTTTACAGGCAATGCACTGTGCAGTGTAAATTCTAATCTGTTGGCATAAAAGGGAAGTCTTCTGTCTAGATACAATAAGGATGGGTTATGTACAAGGTATGGTTATGCTTTTAAGTGACCACTGTGCAGCAGATATACCTCAGGGTTCTTAGGGGAGCGGCTGTATTCAGTTTGGTGGCATGCATGGTAGGGGGCAGGCTAGGGCTTGAGCTTGTGGGAACAGGAGGTCTGAGCATTGAGGCAGGGCAGGGGCTCCCATAGTGCCCTTGTGTTTAGCACCCCCCATTTGCCAGGAGAGTACGACATTCCCTTCCTGGAGGGCCATACAGATGGGAGGGAGGAAAGAGTCCAGGCATGGTGACAGGGTCATGTGTTTGGTACCCCCTCTGATTTCTGGGGGAATGCAACTTTCCCTTTCTGCAGGACCATGCAGGTGGGAGGAGGATAAGGATCCAGTTGTGGCAGCAGGGCATGGGCTCCCCTAGCACCCATGTGTTAGGCACCCACCCGTTTGCTGGGAGAGTGCAACTTTCCCTTCCTGCAGGACCGTAGAGGGGTCCTGGGCGTGGCAGCAGGGCAGGACAGAAGCTCCTGGCTTCCTTGGGGATGAGCAAATGGAGGTTTACTGCGGAGGCATCAGCTAATAGCTTTCCCTGCTTCTTCCAGGTTGCCATGCGTGATATCAGTCTTCTCTGAATCACACAGAGTGATAGGGAGCAGATGCTGTTTGACTGGCCAGAAAAGTGGACCTTATGCTGCAAAGCTTTGTGCTGCAATGACACCAGACCCCTTACCGCTGGCGTGGCATGGAAAGGTGTCCAACTGTGGAGGATGGAATAAGGCAGCCCTCCCCAGACACCTTGTGAGAAGGATGAAAGAGTTCCTCTAGGAGAACTTTATGGAGATGTGCAGGGAGGATTCCTGTTCCTTCTCCATACACGTGTAGGCAGAGTGGCCACCTCGGATCACACTTGTAGCATGATGAAAAATGTGAATTCACTAGAAGAGCCATCCCTGGGATCAGTGCCCAGCTGCAAGATGTCCTGGGAGGAGGGTATTGGCTCCAAAGTTATTAAAAGGTCATGGCTGTTGGTGACATAGGTTAGCTTGCTCACCTGTTGAACACTCTCTTCCTCCCCCTTATCCAAACTGATGCCCATGGCTGCTAGAGGAGTGTCTTGGGAGGAATCCAAGCACTGGCTATGGAAGCTGGTCGGGTTCCCCCCCCTGCTCTCCCCAAGGATCGCATGCAGATGCTCATAGAAGTGGCATGTTTGCAGCGATGATCCAGACTGTCTGTCATCCTCTTTTGTCTTCTGGTACAACTGCCTCGGTTCCTTTATTTTCATGCAGCACTGCTGGACATCCCTGGCATATCCTTTCTCCTCCACGCTTTTGGATCTTGGCATATATATTTGCATTCCTTTTGCTTGTTCATAGTTCTGCAAGAACAAATTCCTCTCCCCACACATCACAGAGGTCCAGGATCTCCTCCATGTTGGTGCTTATCCGTGACCCTGGAAACTATGATCAGGTGTGCTGCCTGCTCTGAGGTCTGCTCACCACACTGGCCACACAGGAAATTAAATTAAAAATTTCCTGGTGCTTTTCCTATTTACCTGGAGAACAGTAATATTGAAAATGCTGGCCAGAGCAGTCACCGTGGGGTACTGTGGGACACCTTCCAGAGGCCAAGAACATCAGCTTTCACAGCACTACGTCTGCACTACAGTAAAGTTGACCATGCATGGTCAAATTTAGCGTCACTCCTCATTAAAGCAGAAGTGCAGAAATCCACTTTTAATGGCCCTTAATCGATGCAGTGGAGTTGGCGGGGTGGACTTATTCTTTAGAAAATTGACCTAATCCAGCTAAGTTTGACCTAAACTCCCAGTGTAGACCAGGCCTCATTGTGGATGGCCCTCCCTAATGAATACCTCCAGGGTACTCTACTGCTGTTTAGAGCTTTTTAAAGCAGCAACACAGTGAAAACAGGTATTATTTTTGCCAGTTTTCCTGATGCCTGTCGGATTCTGAAAAGAACCATAGCAAAAAACATAGGCAAAACTATGAACAAAACTAGAGGCACTGGAGCTGCCTATCTATACACTCGGGAGGACAACACTGCATTAGTTTTCAAGAAATTGTGAAATAATTAATCATAAGGGCTGATAACTTAAGACATGATTTTTAGAAGACTTGACTCCCACAAATCCAGTTGAAGTTAGTGGGAGCTCTGCACCTCTGAAAATCCGTCTCTTAATATCTAAAAACTTAATTCTGTTGACAGTGATGACATCAGCCCCTAATTGTCCCCTCACTTTCCAGCATTTTTTACTCACTTTGATGGTTAGGGAATGGTATTTTTAAGCTTAGTGCTCAGGAGTTTGAGCATCTGTCTATGAGTCTATTTGTTCAAGAACTCCTAAAGGGCAAGAGCTAGGACCACCACATTCAGTATGCAGCTTCTTATCCTAATTTAAAGCAAGGTCAGGATTTGATTGTGACAGGACAGTGGTATGTGCCTGGAATGTGATTTTCTCATCAAATGGAAAGGAAGGGCTCTGGTAACAGGGACAGTTATATTGTATAATGACCACAGGGGGGCAGGAAAGAGCCAGAGATGGGGACTGGGGCACCTATAAATCCATTGGGGAGGCAGGGGTGGAGAAAGGGACAGGGCTATCTATTATATATTTGAAAAAGTTTGTTTGTGTGTGTCTGTCCCCCAGCCAGGGGACATACACCCCTTCTCCATCTGTGCCCCACTATAGCTGCAGCGGCCATGGACAAGTGCTTATCACCTGGCCCCAAGCTGCTGTGGTGAGAAAGGGCTTTCCCAAGGGCAGCTTGCATATTGAACCCCTCATCTCCAGTCCCACTCCAGAGAAAAACAAAAATTATTTGAGTTAAGGACTCAAGCAACGTGAGGTAAATCTAGTAATGTATAAAGAAGATCTGAAAGCAGTATGTTTGTGTCTTAAATATTCTGAAGCTTCCTTATTCTGAAAAAATCAAAGATGGGTTATTTAATCTGTAGCAAAGGCATTCTTTCTCCAAAGTTTTCATCCGGCATTAGAATTGGAAAGATGTTAACATGACAGCCTTCCTCTTGGTAGCCACATCAAGGATAGAACTGGGAGAGATGGCTAAAGCCAGAACTGAAGAGGTAATGCTCCCTAGGTTGTCGCTGTAGAAATCCTCTGCAGGTCAGAATTTCCTCAGCTACTTTTCATTCAGGCTCCTATAGAGTCTCAATAATAATCATTCTCCAGTTGCCATGGTGTAGCAGACCTGAATTTTTATTGTAAAACAAACAACAAAACCCTTTAACACTTCTGTCACAAGCTTTTCAGTTCTCCTAATTATAAAAAACTTGGTGCAAAAAAAAGTACAAGTCCACCTTTTTTTATACTTTCTTTACTTTCTCTTTTAACATATAGTGTAATATCCAAGAACGTAAAGAATGTGTGTTGTGATTGGAACAAAGCTGCTCTTTTGAAATGTAATTCTTGCGCTTCCTGAGTTACATTCATTTGGGCTGAATGAGGGGATGGGAGGAGAGGAAACCAAATGCTCCTCCTGCTTAACAGTAACTAAAGGAGGGGCAAAGAAGGCAAATTGAGATTCAAATTACAAGACCCTTATTAGCCAGAAGCTGATATTCAAGGCTCAATTTTGCAAGGTGTAGAGCACTCTTTCAAACTAGCAAAGCACTCAAGGCTGTGCTTTACTTTAAGCAAGTTAGTAATCCCACTGAAGACACAGATATTTGAAAAAAATACATTTTTGTTAATTTCTTTCAATTACATATCTTCTAAACGATTACTGTGGTTCTGTCCCCGTCCCCCCCCTTCACCATGGTTAATGTCTATACAAATACAGGAACTGCAGGAACTAATTTTTCATGTGACTTCAACTTTTCCAACAATATCTCCTGCAAAGTAGATGTATGTTCCACTATGTCTGAGAGAAAGGGGTGTTAAATAATTGGGCAGATAATGCTGCCTTTGAGTCTTATTGCAACTCTGAGAGCTTCCCCTGCTGGATGTTTTTTGGATGTGTTTGGATCTAGTACAACACAACAACAAATCCTCAGTAGTTCTTGGTTTACTGGGGCTAGGCAAATTTTTTAGACACTGCAATTCTAGCTCTGTCTCTCTAGGCACACACTCGAGGTGGTGGCTCTGTTTCTGACACCCCTCAACTCTGGGAACCTGCAGTCCAATTGACTAGGGAACCATCAAACTAGTTCTGGTTCTCCCTGTGTTATCTTCATGGTCAGCCTACATTCCCCTTCAAGCATCAGAGTCCTCATCAGGTGTTCTGTTTTGTATCACCCACCTGAAGACAAAGGAGGTGAAATAATATTTTCTATTGGACCAACTTCTCTTTGGTGAGAGAGACAAGCTTTCAAACTCCACAGAGCTTTCCCAGAGCAGAAAGAGTTGGAAAACATGTCTCTTTCACTAACAGAAGTTGGTCTAATAAAAGATATTACCTCACCCACATTGTTTCCTA
Source organism: Pelodiscus sinensis (assembly GCF_049634645.1). NCBI lineage: Eukaryota > Metazoa > Chordata > Testudines > Trionychidae > Pelodiscus > Pelodiscus sinensis. The sequence goes on from NC_134711.1 coordinate 214,736,249, forward strand.
ACTTTTACATTGTCAGATTTCCTTGACTGTCATGAAGGGATACATTTGAATGTCAATGTGGTGTATGAGGATATAAATGTGTAGCTCATATGGATGAACATTTGTTCAGAAATTTAGAATATACTCCAAAGGTGTAAATAAATGTTTGCAGAGTTAAATTCAATTAAAAACGGTATAATCTTTCATTTGAGCCCAAAGATCATGCAACTCCAAAACATGCAACTTATTTGTTGGACCCTGTCCACGGTGGTGTCACAATGACTGAACCAGCATAAATATAGCTATAAAATAGAGGCTGTAATGTTTCAAGCCACTTTTCCTACGTTATTTTTAGTTTTTAATGTTTAGTTATCAGTGTGTGTTCAGCCATTATTTTATTAAACAGTTGTTTGCAGCACTGGCCTTTTGTATCTCTGAAAGATTATTTCAGTTTATTTTCTCTCTTTTTAGAGTAATTTTGTGAGAAACCAGTCATGAGCATTCTCTTCAGTTTTTATTTGCCGGTCCCTTTCTCTCTCTCTCTGAAAGAGCTAAAAATATTTCTCTTACAGGAAATGTTTTTCATTCTGTTATGTCTTTTGCTTCCCAAATTACTTCTAATTTATAGAATAAACCTTTTGGAATTGTATTCTCATAAGAGCATATTCACAATAGAATCTTTTGGATATGCTATCCAAGAGATCTCACCTTCTCTTGCTTTCAGAAAAGATGCAGTTTTACAGTGACTTTTAGCACTGGGAAAAGTTGATGCTGACAGGAAATATGAAAGTTTAAAGATGAAGAGGAAAATTAAATTGTGTATAGTTGCTCAAAGATAATAAATCTGCAGTAACTTAAATTTATAATCTTTTTATGACATGCTTTTGTAAACAATGAAGAAAGGGTTTTGTGGTTTTTTGTTTACTGTTTTAAATGAATTCTGGCTGCACTTGGGATCATAATCGAATTAATGTAGTTTTATTTTGAAAGCATGTGTGTATATATAGAAAGACTCAACCCTCCTGATAACATCCTGTTTGGAAGTTGAATATGTTTGGCTGTTTTCATGTGAGAGAGAGAGAGAGAGGGAGGGAGAGAGAGGGTGTGGGGATATACTCAAGTCCCAAAGATCCTATTCTGCACTACAGTACAACTGTGATTGTTACAAGTTGAAGTTTGTGAATTTTTTTCTAACAAAACACACAGTTTGACTTCTGTGAGCCATCTTTACTGCCTTGCACATGTATCTCAACCATGTTTTTGTGTCTGCATCTTTGGCTATGTCTATATTGATGGTGACAAGGAGTCCTGTGGCACCTTATAGACTAACAGATGTATTGCAGCATAAGCTTTCGTGGTCTTTGCCCATGAAAGCTTATGCTCCAATACATCTGTTGGTCTGTAAGGTGCCACAGGACTCCTTATCACTTTTGCAGATCCGGACTAACACGGCTGCCCCTCTGATATATTGATGGTGGTATGTACCCTAAAGACACTGTAGACACCCCTAGTTTGGGTATAAATACCAGTGTATATACCACGAGACACTGCTTAAGTGAATAGGATACAGACATGCTACAATCTTAAGGCATATAATGCACATGGCTCTCTCTGCGCTCAAACAGTGCTTCCGCCTGTCGACCCTGCTGTATTTAGCAGCATAGCGTCAAGCTGCCAGAGCCTTTCCCCTATCTCAGAGAAGGACTCCAACAGCTGGGAAAGGCTCCATCAGCTCCCTACTCCTAGAGCCATTCTCTGCCACAGGTTGCTGCCAGAGTGTTTCCTTACCACTGTGGTCTCCAACCTTTTTAAGCACAAGATCACTTTTTGAATTTAAGTCAGTCCAGGATCTACCTCAAACCCAAATATCGCTGCCCTACCCCTTCTCCAAGGCCTGGCCGCTGCTCCACCGCTTTGCTGAGGCCCTGCCCTCCTCACTGTGAAGATGGGCTATAGGAAAGGGGGCTAGAGTGACATCAGTGCTCCCTGCCTCTGTCTCCCCTACCCTGCACAACAGGTAGGAGGCTTCCAGGGGCGGCTCTGAGCAGGAACAGAAGGGCAGATGCAGTGCTGGTTCTTGATAGCCTCCTAAACGGCATTGCCGACTGGGCCATTAAAAGTCTATTCAGCAGTGAAGTAGGGGCTCAGGGTTAAGGCAGGCTCTTTCTCTGTCCTGAGACTGCATCGCTCCTGGAAGAAGCTGCACTTAAGCGAATGGATGGCCATGGAGCCTCCACATGCTGCTCATTCCCCCAATGCTGGCTCGGCAACTCCGATTGGCTGGGGACCATGATGAATGGGAGCTGCAGGGATAGTGCCTATGGATGCAAAGGCCACGTACAGAGCCTCCGTGGCCGCCCGTTTGCCTAGGGGCCACAGGGACCTAGCAGCTGCTTCCTGGGAGCTGCAGTAAGGGCAGCAGGGGCCCCAAACTTTCTCTGGTACTCCTCATCCTTGCCCCAGCACTGAGCTCCCTTCAGTACTTAAATTCCCTCCCAGAGCTTGCATCCTTCATTGCCTTCTATACCCCAAACTCCTGGGCCAGCCCAGAACTCTCTCCTGCACCCCAAACCTTTCATCCTAGATCCACACTAATAATGCGCACACAGTTGGGAGGAAGGAAGAGTGAGCAATAGATTTCATAGATGTAGTTAGAGGCGCCTGCTTTCCTGGATTGACTCTCAGCATCTGCCTTGTGGTTCCCAATCACTAGTTTGTATCCTACCTCTGACCCTCTGGTATTCTAACCAGCCTGACTCAGGTTCTTGACTTGTGATTCTTAGTTCCAGGTCATCAACTGCATCTGATCTTCTAATACCCTGACCCAGGCAACTCTTAACTCCTGTCTTGTGGATGTGAACTCTGGCTCTGTGATGGATATGAGGAGGGCTGGCCAGCTTTTGCTGACTAAAGGGTTAAACTCAGGTAGCGAGGGGATGTTGGCAGGGAGCCAGGGGAACCAATGGGAGAAGGTGTTGAAATTTAAATTAGAAGATATACCTGCCTGCTGTTTTCCTTTGTGTGAGTTTTAAGCCAGGAGCTGGGGAAACAAAATGAATTGACTTGCAGCACCTTAAAGATTAACAAAACTTGTAGATGGTATCATGAGCTTTTGTGGGCACTTCTTCAGCTGAATGGAGTTATTAAAGGTCCAGTTTCTAAATAAATAGGGGATGCGAGGAGTGGGGGATGGGAGAAAAAGAAGTTAAAAAAGGAGGGAAAGAAATAGTCAGTTGGAATATCCATGCAACATGAAGCTGATGGAGAAGGTGCAAATTGTTCTTAAGTACCCATTGTTTGTTTTTTTATGTCATTAGGATGTGGAATGTAGTGGGCCATCTAGCCAATGTGGTTATTCATCAGACCTTTGTGAATACCCCTCTGAAGCAAGATGAATTGAACCAGGTAGAACTACCATGCTTACAAGAAATACTGGGCATGGAAATGGACTGGATTTTAAAGCACGAATCTCTAAGTAGATAGGGAATGAAATGTCTATTTAGACGTGATCAGGTTCTTTGTTTTGTTTTGTAGTTTGATTAAACTTCTCTGTGCTAAGTCCATGTTCCTCCCCTCTCCCATATACCGAATTAAGCTGAATCCCAAAGATACAATTCTCTGTGTTTTAATCTGTTATTTTCTCAGTGGCTCTGTAACACCTAGCAACTTAGTATGCTTTACCAAGTATGTATTTTTGTTTTGTTAAAAACAAAATCCACCTTTTTAAGGCAATGATTTGATTCTTGTGTCCTGGAATGTAATAGGAGGTCTGTGTGTGCATGCTTAGGCCTGAGAGGTCAGATATCAGAGATTGCAGATTGTTTTCTCTTCTCTCCCCCTCCCCCAAGCTCTCTTGTGGTAAAAGAGCTTTCGGGTACCCATCTGGAAGAAATTCAGGTGCTTTCTTCTTGGGTCGAAGAAGAAGGGGGTTTTCACTTGATATGGCAGCCTATCTCCCAAAGCCAAGGAATCTGTGAAAAGATTTTTAAGGGGAGATTTTTAAGCAGAAGCCTATACAGGCAAGAGTATAGGCCTTGCGGGCCCCCACCTTCTGCACTCAGAGTGCCAGACTGGGGAATAGACTTGACAGGCTCTGAATATGAGGCCTGGCTGACCACAGACTGTGGGGAAATCCTATCTATATTGTACAAATGGGGAAAAAGAGTTTTGAACCATTTGTCAATCTAAGGTGAAACATGGCTAGTTCTCATGGTTATTGTGGATTGCTGCCCCCAAGTCAGAGCAGTTAGCCAATATTTGTTGCCTTGTTGGGTTGCTTTTATTGAAAGGAGAAAATGAAGAGAGTCAGGTGTTCCTTTGGTGCAGTCCTGTTGATTTAGAAAGTACACAAAGTCCTGTTTTCCCGAACACAGTGGCTACGTCTAGACTGGCATGATTTTCCGCAAATGCTTTTAACGGAAAAGTTTTTCTGTTAACAGCATTTGCGAAAAAGAACACCTAGATGGGCACGGATGCTTTTGTGCAAAAGCACTTTTTTGCGGAAAAGCGTCCGTGCCAATATAGACGCGGTTTTGCGCAAGAAAGCCCCGTTTTCGCCATCGGGGTTTTTTTGTGCAAAACAGTTCTCAGTTGTCTACACTGGCCCTCTTGCGCAAAAGCATTTGCACAAGAGGGCTTTTTCCCAAACAGGAGAGTAATTGTATTTGCTCAAGAACACTGACTTTTGCAGAAAAACTTGCCAGTCTAGATGCAGCCAGTAAGAATCCAATAAGAGGAGATACTTTCCTTGTTCAGAAATCCAAGTTTATTTTCCAATTAGGTTCTTTTGGTCGTAGAATTATCTCTTGATTTCCTTCCAGGGTCAAACTCACAGTTCCCTGGTGTTCTCCTGTGTGGTTTTGACAGACAGACAACTTTACCAATCAATGTCCCAGCCCTGCATTTGCACTTAGTCCCAAGGAAACACTTTTTATTATCCCTTGTGGGCTAGTGACTTAGGTGGTGGCCTCTGTTTTTTCAGCTATCTGTAAACAAAGGGGTTTTTAATTGCTCTCTTATTTAGCCTTAGTGGAGGACTGCTTCAGGAGGGCTCATAGATAACACATGCTTGCTAGCAGACACTAACACCCTCCAACATAACAGCATTAAGTATGCTAGGAACTGATTACACCCTTAGGGTGCATTTAGACTGGCATGATTTTGCGCAAATTCTTTTAACGGAAAAGTTTTTCCGTTAAAAGTATTTGCGAAAGAGAGCATCTATACTGGCATGTGCCTTTCCGCAAAAGATTTGCTTTTGCGCAAAAGCATCAGTGCCGGTATAGACACTCTTGCGCAAGAAAGCTCTGATGGCCATTTTAGCCATCGGGCTTTCTTGCGCAAGAAATTAACTTGGCTGTCTACACTGGCCCTCTTGCGCAAGAATACTTGCGCAAGAGGGCTTATCTCTGAGCGGGAGCGTTGGAATATTTGCGCAAGAACCACTGATTTTCTACAGTACAAAGTCAGTATTCTTGCACAAATACTCGCGGCCAGTGTAGACAGGCAGCAAGATTTTGCGCAAATGCGGCTGCTTTAGTGCAAAATCTTGTCAGTCTAGACGCACCCTTGGTGAAAATAGTAGCATAGACTGGGCCTAAAAGTAGTTTTCGGAGAGCAGGAAGAGTTGTAGTTACCAGTTTTGTGCATAATCAGGGGATATGGGACTCTGTTATAATTTCCTTATAATAATAACACCAGATAAGTAAATAAGAATGGAATTACAATTACTGCCACATTTTTAAATAGATATTGTAAGTACAGATTAATTAACTTGCCCTACAAAAGTGGGAAAAACTGTGCCCTTCTGTCACTCTGTGTTTCTAAGGCAACTAACCATTTTGGTCCTTGGTCTGATTTTTTTTCCTGAATGTGATTCATGTTAGCTAATGTATTGTGAAATTATATGTTCCTTAAGGAAGCATGATATATGCAGCAATACATCATCCAACACTTTCTCCGTAGTTTTAATGTAAGTATTAGACAGTGGAATCAGGAGAATGTGTGTTGTACTGTCATAATTTATTAATGCCCATAAGTTGACAACAGAAAGTGTCTGGGATCCAATATAAATGTTATGATGCTCTGCATCATATTTCCAACTGAATATTGAATCTAGTAAAAAGTCCTGGCACTTATCTTCAAAGTTCTTAAATGAGCTGAGGTTTGACTGTGTCAGTGCTGCTTTTCCCTCTCCTTAAATTCAAAAATATGGGGACCAACAGGTAAGATGCATCTGGCAGGATTGAATATGAGGCTTGCATACTTGCTCCTGCAGCTCTGCTGGACAAGGTCAGCATGAAAACCGTGCTTTGATCCCTTCAAAAGCACAGTGCACCTCACCTCTGTTTGTCTCTGTTTCTGCAAGGGAAGATTTGTGCAATCTGGCTAATAAGCTCCCTCTCTTTTCTAATGGTGGCCTGCACAGCAGAACTTCCTACCCATTTTCCAGCACTACTGCAGCTATATAGATTTTAGTGTCCAGGCTCAGGCATTTTCAGCACAACATTATAAAGACTAGAAAGCCTGAAGTCTAATCTACAGCAGTGTTAGTGTAGGTGCAGCTGCACTATTGCCTGAAAACAGGTTTTTTCTATTTTAGACTTTCCCATAGATAACACCTTGTGGGGACAGAGACATATTAGTGAAAGACATTCACTCTGAGGGGGCTATAAAGAATTTAATCTAAGGAGGATGATATTGATGTTAATCATCCTTGGTCTTGCTTCTCCCCAAATTGCCCCTTGTCTGACTAAAATTAATATAAAAAAGCTTACACACAAATGCTGATTTGATAATCTTTTACACACTAGCTGCACCAGAATAAATGACTCCAGAAGGTACATGGCAGGAGAAAATAAGTTCCTTCATATTTGGCAGCTAGATATAATAGTGATTAATGAAATATACATAATTTGTATATAAATAGCAGGAAGCTTCATTTCTGACACTTGGGGTGTGTCTAGACTACATGCCTCCTTCGACGGAGGCATGTAGATTAGCCAGATCGGAAGAGGGAAATGAAGCCGCGATTAAAATAATCGCGGCTTCATTTAAATTTAAATGGCTGCCCCGATCTGCCGATCAGCTGTTTGTCGGCAGATCGGGGGAGTCTGGACGCGATGCCCCGACAAAGAAGCCTTTCTTCATCGACACAGGTAAGCCTCGTGAAACCAGGTTTACCTGTGTCGATGAAGAAAGGCTTCTTTGTCGGGGCATCGTGTCCAGACTCCCCCGATCTGCCGACAAACAGCTGATCGGCAGATCGGGGCAGCCATTTAAATTTAAATGAAGCCGCGATTATTTTAATCGCGGCTTCATTTCCCTCTTCCGATCTGGCTAATCTACATGCCTCCGTCGAAGGAGGCATGTAGTCTAGACACACCCTTGGATTACAACTTTCCACTCTTCCCAAATTATTTCAGTCATATGTCAAACTGAATGTGTCTGAGTGACTGCAGTGCAGGAGGAATGAACCTTATCAGAGGAAGGCCTATGTTGAGAGAGGTGTCTCAGCTCACTCTTCTCAGAGGCAACTTGTGGTCGCATTTTTGGGGAAATCCACTGTTGCTTTGCTGCTGCACTTGATGGTAGCACAAATGTAAAAAGAATATGGATGATTCTGAAAAAAATTCTGAGGACTCCTTTGTTTTCTGATTTGTCAAAGTTGAACTGTTTTATGGAGACTATGCAATATAGGCAAAAGTTCTGGTGGAACTCAGGCAGTGGTCTGATTGAACTCAGCCTGCCAAGTATGTTTCAAAACGTGCCTACTTTCCTGCCAGCTCACTTTCGTGGCTCTTCAGCAGCCCATCTACTAGACTGCATCACTAGAGCCCTGCAAATCTGCAAATATCGCAGCTCATTTTTGCAGATATAGATGTGGATATGGATAAAAATTTTATATCTATGCAGGGCTCTGTGTGTCAGAGTTAAGGATCTTAGGGCATCCACAGTGCTAAGGCAGACTAAAGACATCACAGTGCTAAGGCAGTGCTAAGAGACTCTTCAGATTGCTGGAGTTTGATCATAACACAGCTAAGCCAAATATTGAAATGAACTGCAAAATGGAATTACCTTTCTCCATGCAGCTCTCTTGCTTTGTGTTTTATATCTTGTCTCCTTGTGCTCAGGGCAGGTCTAATCAACAAAGTGCCAAACCTACCTGTTTACAAGAGGTGGAAGTATTATTTGGAGAGTGCTTCTGAATACCCAACATAAACTATACTCTGTGTGTATAATGGCAGCTTAATTTTGTATGACTTTCATTCAAACCATCATCCAAAATGTTTTTTTTCAGAGGCAAAAAATAAAATTAGAGAAATAGAACACACAGGGAAAAATATTCCAAGGTGTTTGAAAGGGAAAAAAGTTCTTTTCAGCTAAGATTTGAACTGAGAATTTCAGCAGGTATTTAAAAAAAGAGGTATAATATGATAATGCATAGTGGTGTCTTATTATATTTCCCACAGCAACAGTTTAACCTCAGTTTGACCTTGAAATTTACACGCTAATTGGGACACTTATGTAATTGGGAACAGCTAAAGTTAAACTAAATAGAATTTGGAAGAAATGGGCTCAGAGAGAACAAGAACCAAATTGACTTGCTGAAGCGTGTGCTTCCACAGTTCTGTTTAAAAGTAGCACCCTTCATGATTTAATACTGTTTTGTTTTGAGCTTCCAAAATATGTTTTGTATACAACAGGGCTACGTCTACACTGGCCCCTCTTCCGGAAGGGGCATGTAAATTTCACGAGTCGTCGTAGGGAAATCCGCGGGGGATTTAAATATCCCCCGCGGCATTTAAATAAAAATGTCCGCCGCTTTTTTCCGGCTTTTAAAAAAGCCGGAAAAGAGCATCTAGACTGGCCCCGATCCTCCGGAAAAAGTGCCCTTTTCCGGAGGCTCTTATTCCTACTTCAAAGTAGGAATAAGAACCTCCGGAAAAGGGCACTTTTTCCGGAGGATCGGGGCCAGTCTAGACGCTCTTTTCCGGCTTTTTTAAAAGCCGGAAAAAAGCGGCGGACATTTTTATTTAAATGCCGCGGGGGATATTTAAATCCCCCGCAGATTTCCCTACGACGACTCGTGAAATTTACATGCCCCTTCCGGAAGAGGGGCCAGTGTAGACGTAGCCCAGGGTTTTCCATGCTGTTTTTCCCTCTTCAGTAATGATTTCAGTAAGTCTGCAATTTTCTGGCAAAGTTCTATAAAGTGAGTTAAATGTGGCTTCCAACGTAGTATATGAAATTGATTTAATGATCTCATTAAAACAAAATCTTAATTGCAGGGGACCTTAGTCATGCATATTTCTTAATCTTAGGATTTCTTTGATTAGCTGCTTATTTCCTAGGTTTTTTTCCTTCTACCTACTTCCTTTTATTTTAGCTATACAGTCATAGTGTATAGGTATCTGTTCCTCTCTGCCTACTTCTGTATCCATTCATGAAATCCTGACCAGGATAAGGACAAGACTTAAGTCATTCCTGTCTCTCTAACATAAGAACGTAAGAACAGCCATACTGGGTCAGATCAAAGGTCCATCTAGCCCAGTATCCTGTCTGCTGATAGTGGCCAATGCCAGATGCCCCAGAGGGAGGGATCACAACAGGCAATCCTCACATGATCCCTCCCCTGTCTCCCACTTCCAGAGAAACAAAGGCTAGGGACACCATTTCTATCCATCCTGGCTAATAGCCATGGATTGACCTATGAATCTTTTTTGAACCCTGTTAAAGTTCTAGCTTTCATTGCATCCTCAGGCAAGGAGTTCCACAGGTTAACTGGGCACTGAGTGAAGAAAAATTTCCTTTTGTTTGTTTTAAACCTGCTACCTGTTAATTTCATTTGGTGACCCCTAGTTCTTATATTGTGGGACTAAGTAAATAACATTTTTGTATTCACTTTTTCCATATCAGTCATGATTGTATAGACCTCTATCATATCCCCACTTCGTCTCCTCTTTTCTAAGCTGAAAAGTCCAAGTATTTTTAATCTCTCTTCATATGGGACCTGTACCAAACCCCTAACCATTTTTGTTGCCCTTTTCTGAACCTTTTCCAATGCCAATATATCTTTTTGGAGATGAGGCGACCACATCTGTATGCAGTATTCAAGATGTAGGCGCACCACGTCTTATTCTCTATCCCTTTTTTAATGACTCCTAACATTGTATTTGCTTTTTTCACTGCCGCTGCACACTGAGTGGATGTTTTCAGAGAACTATCCATAATGACTCAGATCTCTCTCTTGAGTAGTTGTAGCCAAATTAGTCCCCATCATATTGTGTGTATATATAGTTGGGATTATGTTTCCAATGTGCATTACTTCATATTTATCAACATTACATTTCATTTGCCATTTTGTTGCCCAATCACTTAGTTTGGTGAGATCTTTTTTAATCTCTTCACAGTCTGCTGTCTTAACTATCTTGAGCAGTTTGGTATCATCTGCAAATGTTGTCACATCACTGTTTACCCCTTTCTCTAGATCATTTATAAATAAGTTGAATAGCATGGGTCCCAAGCCCCACTAGTTACCTCTCTCCACTTGGAAAACTTACCATTTATTCCTACCCTTTGTTTCCTGTTTTTTAACTAATTATCAATCTGCGAAAGGACCTTCCTTTTTATTCCATGACAACTTACTTTACTTAAGAGCCTTTGGTGAGGGACCTTGTCAAAGGCTTTCCAGAGATGTAAGTATACAACATCCACTGGATTCCCCCTTGTCCACATATTTGTTGACCCCCTCAAAGAGCGTTAGCAGATTAGTAAGGCATGGTTTCCCTTCATAGAAACCATGTTGACTTTCCCCCAACAAATTATATTCATCTACGTGTCTGACAATTTTACTCTTTACTATAATTTCAACTAATTTTCCCTGTACTGATGTTAGACTTACTGGTCTGTAATTGCCAGGATCACCTCTAGAGCCCTTTATAAATATTGGTATCACATTAGCTATCATCCAGTCATTGGGTACAGAAGCTGATTTAAAGGATAGGTTACAAACCACAGTTAATAGTTCCGCAATTTCCCATTTGAGTTCTTTCAGAATGCTTGGGTGAATGCCACCTGGTCCCAGTGATTTGTTACCATTAAGTTTATCAATCTGTTCAAAAACCTCTTCACATAACCTCAGTCTGGGACAATGTCTCTCTCTTCAGATATAGGCATGTTTCCTGCAGTATATTTCTAGTGTTTTCTCTTACCTAGTTCTAAATGTCTCATTTGATGAGGTTTCTATCAGGTCCTTGAGATAATGTACCACTCTTTGATATGTTTTGCTGTAAGGCAATTTTCTGAATATCTAGTTTTAATTTTTCTGTTCCTAATTTTATTACATTATTCTTAACAACACATTGAATAACCCCTCTGACTCTCTGGTGATACCCTTCAACTATTTATAAAGTGACTTTCCCAAGCCTGATCTCCTCAGTCCTTATTAGTTAACCTCTGTATTTCTTCCTTTTTTTTGTTTTTGTGAGGATCCGTGGGCCTGATATCCCGCTCTGCTACCTTCTGAGCAGCTACTGTGTCTGCACCACCACCAGGCAGTTCTGGTGAAGTGGGGAGTTCTACAAGGTCAAGAACCATTCTATGTCCCACCCACAGAGGATTCTGCTGGCAGAGCCTACCACACACTCTGACTGGTCCAGAATGACTATTTCAGGCCTTAGGGCAGTGGTCTCTAACCTTTTTACACCCAAGATCACTTTTTAAATGACAGAACAAGCCAAGCTCTACCGCCCCACCCCTTCCTTGAAGCTCCGCCCTCTCTATTCTCCTTCTCTCCATCACTTGCTATCCCCAACCCTTATACTGCTGCTTTCCCCCCCAATTCTTCTGTAGGAAGAGGTTTTTCCAACATTTGGCCTGTCTAGACTGTACCAAATGTCAGAAAACCCCCTTCTTTTTTAAGCCCCCGTATTCCTCGTGGAAAGAGGAATGTAGGGGTGACCGAAAGATCATGTTTGCTCTTTCACTAAAAGAAGTGGAAGAACAAATGCATCCCTGGATGCAGACGTGTTTTTCTGGGATATCTACGAAATCCTGAAAAACTCCTGCAGTCTAGCCGTAACCTTGCTGGGTTGAGAAGGATGTGTAGGCTCTGGGGTGGGAATGAGGGATTTGGGTGTGGGAAGGGGTGAGAGGTGCAAGCTCTGGGAGGAAATCTGAATGCAGGAGAAGGTGGATAAGGGGACGCTGGCTCGGGGAGGGGGTGCCAGGCCGGGCAGTGTTGGGGTCAGATGTTGAGTTAGGGTACTAAGCAAGCCACAGACTTCTGGATATGAGGGTTCAGGAATTTGGGTTGGGGTATGTGAGGGGCTCAGGGCAGAGGGTTCCAGTGTATGATAGACTCAGATCTAGGGTCTGGAGGAAAGGGGAGTGCAGGAGTGTTATGATGCTGTGGCCAGATGGGGGCTTAGCCCTAATTTGGGCTTTATTTTTAAATAAAATACTATGTCAAACAAAGTTTCTGCATTGTCTTTATTTATTAGAAGGGCAGGGAACCTGTTTTGAGTCAGGGGTCACTGACCCAGGAAAAGTCAGTTGGGGCCACACAAGTGAGATGGAAAAAAAAACTCCCCGCCCCCCCCAAGCTTCACTAATGTGGCCCCAAGTGTGTTGGTGGGAACAGCGGACACAGTACTGGGGAAGGGTGCTAGTGGGTGCTTTGGCAGGGGACAGGGTGCCAATGGGGACAGAGTTCTGCGGCTGGGGGCAGGGGAGAGGGAACAGGGTGCTGGGAAGGCAGAGGACAGGTTTCTGTAGCAGGGGACAGAGTGCCAGTGGGGACAGAGTTCTGTGGCTCGGGACAGGAGAGTGAGGACAGAGTTCTGTGGCTGGGGAGAGGTAACTGGGGAGTGGGGACAGGGGAGAGGGAACTGGGGAGTGGGGAGTGGAATCAAGGCAGGAGTGTGGGGATAGGGACAGGGGGCGGGGTGCCAGTTCCCTGCATCTGCCTCCTCCCAGGATTCCACCCCCCAGAGGGAAGCCGGAGCGTGCCTCCTCCGGCCCCAACTGCCCCCCAGCACAGGAAAACCCCGCGCGTGCCTGGGGCCAAAACCCCTCCCCCCACAGTGCAGGGAAACCCCACACATGCCTGCCCCGGGGCTGAAACACCCGCAAGCGCCTGCCCCAGGGCCGAAACACTCCCTCCCCGCCCCAGCGCAGGGAAATCCTGCTTACACCAGCCCTGGGACCAACTCCTCCCTCCTGCGCCGGTGCAGGGAAGTCTCCATGCTCCTCCTCTGGGGCCGACGCCCTCTCCACAGCATGCCCGGCAGAGCATCCAGTGCACTTCCAGAACCCCCAGAAGTGGCGCTAAGCTGCGGCACTTCCAACCCGCGGGAAGCTACCACTACCTCCATTTTTGCTGGAGGTAGATAGTGGGGCTTCTTGGGAGTGGGGAGGAAATGGGGGGACCCAGACACCTCGCGATCGACTGATCGAGGTCTCGTGATCGACCAGTCGATCGTGATCGACCTGTTGGTGACCATGGCCTTAGGGAGACACCTGGAGGCTGTCTGTACAGTTAGGCAGATCACTGGCTTAACTGCAGCAAACAGGCCATGCTGTGCATTTCTGATTCCTGGTCTCATTCCTGGGTCCTGTCTGCTCCTGACATCTGTCACTTCCTTATTTCCACTAACCCTATTTTGACTGATTCTGCTGGCTCTGAGTTCACTGGCCTCAACTTGATCCTATGGTATGACACTAGTATGGACTGCTTCTTCTGACCATGACTCTTCAGGTTGAACTCAGGGGATGTTCTCAGGCCCCAGCCTGCACCTGCATCCTTATCACTGAGGGCATGACTCTTTAAATCTTATCTCATAATCTTTTCTTTTATAGATCAATTTCTCCTACCCCCGGAATGTTTTAATTGTTCCTCTCTGAACTCCATCCAGTTGGTGAATATCTCTGGTAATATGGGGCCCTCTTTTGCATGCAGTATTCTAAGGGCTCTTACACCAAAGATGTAGAGAGAGTGTGTGCATGTGTGTGTGTGTGTAGGGAGGGTATTAACTCTCTTCCTCATTATGTGATGCCTGCTATATAGGCCTTTTTTGTTGCCCTGTTGCACAATAAGCAAAAAGAAGTCTAAATTGTTGTCGTCGTCATTGTCATAGTTTCCTATCTCCCAAGGTCCCTTAAATACACCAACTCTAGGCTCCTGGCTCCTTGGTGGTCACTTGTTTTGAGTAGTAACGTATGTCTCTCTCCCCCCTGACTATAGTTTTTCTAGGTTGCACAGTTCCCTGGTTATACCATAATCTCCTCAGAAAGCCAGACTGCCTAACAAGGCCAGTCTTTATCCTTTCCTTTTTCTCTAGTAGGTTAGAATTTGCATTTATCTCCTCCTAGACATTACCCAGGAAAACCACTTCACACAGAGAGCATATCTTCAGTAGGAAATTATTTTGAAACTAGCCAATCAGCCCGTCATAAGACGGGATTTTCAGGTCTCTCCTCCATGTCAGTCTTCTCTCCTGAGCCTCCAGTCTCTAGCTCCATCTCTCTCTCCTCCTCCTCTCTGCCTCCCCGCCTCTTTCTCTCAGCTCTCCTCCGCCTCCTGGCTCGCTCTTTCTTTCTTTCTTTCTTTCTTTCTTTCTTTCTTTCTTTCTTTCTTTCTTTCTTTCTTTCTTTCTTTCTTTCTTTCTTTCTTTCTTTCTTTCTTTCTTTCTTTCTTTCTTTCTTTCTTTCTTTCTTTCTTTCTTTCTTTCTTTCTTTCTTTCTTTCTTTCTTTCTTTCTTTCTTTCTTTCTTTCTTTCTTTCTTTCTTTCCCTCCCTCCCTCCCTCCCTCCCTCCCTCCCCCTCCTGCCTCTCACTTGGGGGACCACTCTGCACTCCCTGTGCTGCATGGGGAGCGTGGAGCCCCAAACGGTCGCTTGCGCCACTTGCTCCCACGTGGCAGCCTGGCTGAGTGGCGCAGAAGTCAGCCGAGCGCCACGGCAGGAGGCGAAGGGGGGCGGGGCGGTCACGTTCATGTTCACGGCCAGGGGCCGGGGCCTGGAGCCGCTGTCACGCTGCATGTCACCGCCCCGCCCCCTTTCCCTCCCGCCGTGGCGCTCGGCTGACTTCTGCACCACTTAGCCGGGCTGCCACGGGGGAGCAAGCGGAGCAAACGGCCGTTTGGGCCCCGCACTCCCCATGCAGCATGGGCTGCCAGCATTTCAGGCAACAGCTCCACCCAGAGAGAACAGCCAGCATTTCAGCATTACAGACTCTCAGACCTTGGGCTACTATATATATGATAACTTATGTCAATATAATAACTCCTGAAATAACTATTTTGAAATAGCATGTCTACACTACAGCCTCAAAATTAGTCCAAGTCAGGCCCTTAATGTGGATGTGCCACCTTGCCTAAAGAGCCCCAGGAAGCACTGGGGAGTAATTACTTTGAATGACTCTGGGGAGTAGTTAGTTCGAAATAGCAGCAGTGGAGCATCCACACTATCGCTATGTCAAAATAGCTATTTTGAAATAAGTGTTATTCCTCATGGAAAACGAGTTATTTCAAAACAACCAGCCCCTTATTTTGAAATAATGGGTTTGGTAGTGTGGACACTCTGCTTGTTATTTTGAAATAAAGGGAGTTATTTCGAAATAACTCCTTAGTGTAGACCAGGGCTCACTGTCTCAAAAGTCCATTCTTGATTGGCTCATTATTATACACTCCTTTTAATAATCCAGACTTCATATCTGTCTCAGTCATATCTGGGGAATTTCCAAAATCACCTAAATAGCATAAGCTCCTAGATCACTTTTGAAAATTGAAGGTAGGCTTCTAAGTCACTTAGGTGTTTGAAATCTTATCTTAGGTCACTTACAGCCTTACAGAATCAGCCTGAAAAGCATTTGTATTTTAAGTTATTTATTAGTGGGGTATTAATTTTAATTTTTCCTAGAATAATCTTTTTTTTCCCCTCACAGTTCTTAGTTCCTTTTGCATTGTTTCTGACTTCAATGGCATTTTCATCTTCTTGTTTAGTATAATTTGCAGACGTCATCAATGTACTGTTTGCTCCGTCTTGCTGATGGTTATTGAGAATGTTAAGGCTGGATCCAACAGTAATTCCCATGGCACACCACGAAAAATTTACCACAACTTGTTGCATTGTATTACTCATTTCCACTACTATTTATTTTCAGTCAGTTTTCAGTTCTAGACAACTTTCCAATCTGAGCCAATTGGAAATCATTTCTGAAGAAGTACTTCAAAATATATCTATTGTATTCCTTTTACTTACCAAGAGACAGAGTCTCAGTCCTTAAAGGTGAAAGGAAAATATGACTGAGTAAAAAGTACAGAAAAGCAATTTCTGTTTGTTTTTCTCTCTTTGCCATCTCATTTTGTTTATGATAACTCAGTGTGGTTTTGCAGCTCAGTGATGTGTTACGCTGTAATTCTGTGTCTTTCAAACTGTTTCACAGAGCCGTTGCTGGTGGTCTGCAGAATAAAATATTTTGAGAACTAGCAGTGTGGAATGGAACACTGGGCTGAGCATAGAGCAGGGATGGGCAATAATTTTTGATGGTGGGGCACTTCAAGAATTTCCTAAAGTGGTCAAAGACTGCACTCTTCCATAATATTAATGGAGGAGGTGAGCGGTCTGGGCTGGAGGTTGGGTGCAGAAGGGAGCTAGGGGTAATGAATTGGGGTGCAGGAGGGAGTGCAGCGTCTGGGAGGGGGTTGTGGCCTAGGGCTGGGGTACAAGAGGGAGTGTAGTGATCAAGGATGGAATTGCAGTAAAGGGATGAGGATGGGACCTACAATCAGTTGCTTGGTCTGTCACAGAAATCTGCGTGACATTGGTGTGAGGGAGTGAAGAGCGTCAGTACAGGAGTTAAACGAAGCCCTTTGGCCCAGCTAACCCTGCCCTGCTCACCGGTAGCCAATGCCAGGCCTGGAGAGAGTATAAAAGGAAGGACCTTGACTCAAGTTAGGGGCTGACTAGTGAAGAGACAGGATCTGGTTCTGCTGTCTGTAGGTCTTGAGCCAAAGCCTATCTCCTTGGCCAGCCACAGCACATAAGCCTCAAACCCCACCCCCTGGGGCAAAAGTGGGAGAACCTATGAGGAATTTCACTAAGAAGGGGGAAATTTCGACTCTTGGGGCCATGCCCAAATTTAAGAATTATACTCAGATAATAGGCTGGAATTCCTAAGCCCAGGGCACCAGTGGCAGGGGGCTGCACCTGGATGCCACCAGCTAATCCTAAGACCTAACCATTAGGCTACCCTGCTGCCCAGGGGACCCAGCCACACTTGGACAAAACATTTAGGGTATGTCTACACTACAGCACTAATTCGAACTAACTTAGTTCGAATTAGTTAATTCGAACTAAGCTAATTCGAATTAGTGCATCTAGACTTAAAAACTAGTTTGAATTAGCGTTTTGCTAATTCGAACTAGCATGTCCACACTGAGTGGACCCTGAACTGAGGTTAAGGATGGCCGGAAGCAGTGCCGGCAGGGCATCAGAGGAGGACTTAGAGCGTGGAGCTGCTGCCTCAGGCTAGCCGAGGGCTGTGCTTAAAGGGACTTGACCCCCACCCCGGACAGACAGTTCTCAGGGGTTCCCCGCTTGCAAAGCAGTCCTGGCTTGGAGTGCCCTGAGTGCCCACACTCGACACATCACAGGACTCAGCCATCAGCCCGGCTGCACTTGTCGCAGGCTGCCATCCGGGGAGGGGGTCAATCAAGGGGCTTCAGGAGAGTTTCCACCCCAAGGAGCCCGCAGAGCCACCCTAGTCCTCCCCATCGGGGGCTCGTACCCCATTCCTCCCTCACCTCCTTCCACTTACCCTTCCCTAACCCCCCCTTCCTAATGTTCAAAATAAAGGTCACGTGTGTTCAAAAATAGAATCTCTCTTTATTGAACAAAACTCGGGGAGACTGGGAAAAGGAGGTGGGAGAGGGGAAGAGAGAGGGTGGGAGAGGGGAGGGCAACTAAAATGATCAGGGGTTTGGAACAGGTCCCATATGAAGAGAGGCTAAAGAGACTGGGACTTGTCAGCTTAGAAAAGAGGAGACGGAGGGGGAGATATAATAGAGGTCTATAAAAGCATGGATGGTGTTGAGAGGGTGCATAAAGAAAAGTTCTTCATTAGTTCCCATAAAGAAGGACTAGAGGACACCAAAGGAAAGGAATGGGTAGCAGGCTTCAAACTAATAACAGAAAGTTCTTCTTCACAAAGCAAATAGTCAACCTGTGGAACTCCTTGATGCAGGAGGCTGTGAAGGTTAGAACTAGAACAGAGTTTAAAGAGAAGTGAGATAAAGTCATGGAGGTTGGGTCCATGGAGTGGTATTAGCCAGGGGGTAGGAATGGTGTCCCTGGCCTCTGTTTGTGGAAGGCTGGAGATGGATGGCACGAGACAAATGGCTTGGTCATTGTCTTCGGTCCATCCCCTCCAGGGTATCTAGCATTGGCCGCTGTCGGCAGACAGGTTACTGGGCTAGATGGACCTTTGGTCTGACCGAGTACAGCCATTCTAAGCTCAGGGTCGGGGGTCTCAGTGGACCACCTTGATTTTCATGCCAACCTGCTCCTGGGTGGCCAGGATGGCAGCTCTCCTGCTCTAGACGGCCACTTTCCTGTGCCTAGTGCGGAGGTCGTGGATGAGGTCCACGATGTCTGCACTAGACCAGGCGGGCGCCGTCCTCTTGCGGACCTGGGCAGGCTCCCGGGAGCTGCCAGCCTGGTCCCAGGAAGAGGCGGAGGTCTGGGTGGCAGCGGGTGGCTGGCTCGAGCCGTGCCAGTTGCAGGGTCTGCTGGCTGGGTGCTGGCAGGCTTGCACCTGGCATGGGCACCGTAACCAGCCCGTGTCCCTTTAAGGTCTCCAGGGCCGGGAGGGGGGCAGAAGAGTTTCCCTGGTGTTGGCCAAAGTGGCCACCAGGGAAAGCTGGGGAGGTCTAGCCTTCCACTAGTTCGAATTAAGTGGCTACACAGCCCTTAATTCGAACTACTTAATTCGAACTAGGCATTAGTCCTCGTAGAATGAGGTTTACCTAGTTCGAATTAAGCGCTCTGCTAGTTCGAATTAAGCTGCAGGACACAGGTAGGAGGCGGTCCTATCTGAATAGGGCCTGGAGCAGGTGATAACCTGGCACTTCCTCACCTCCCCTACTTGGAGTAAATGAACTTGGGATTGAAGGGCATCCAGTCAGCAGATCTGATTGGATACTGTCAGGTCCCCTTTTCAACTGGACTTTCCAGTTGAGATCCGGACACCCAATCACCCTAGTAACATATGAGTAGTAGGTAATGTCTGGTCTGGTTGTTTCTCAGGATTCCCCTTCACAATCAGTATGTTCACCAATTTCACAAATCATCACACATTTTGTTTTGGTTGTGGTTGAGTTCCCAGCTGATTGCTTCAGACCTGCAAAGCTCTTTCTTTGCAACAGGCAGTATTAAATACAGCAGAGGGTTTGAGGGCAAATTAGGGTGTTTCTGCTCCTCTTTTACTTCTGTGATTCCGGAGGACCTTTGGCAGTTTTGACATTAGTCCTAAAACTTGAAAATCTGGACATTGTCTCATTTTCTGAACTATGTTTGATTACATTGTCTTCATCCTTCCTTCTCAGATGATTGCACATTTCATCTGTCTAACATCAACTCTCTTCCTCCTCTATTATCATTCCCTACATTTATTCCTCTTTTTCCATCAGCCCCCTACTCACTTTGCCCATTCCCCTTTTTTCTCTCCACCCTACCTCCATTTAAATACTAACGTATGCCTAAAGCAAAGTCCCCGGGGGGATACAGGATCTGGGACAACTTCACTCCCACCCTATCTTTTCCCATCCGTCTTCTGTCCCCTCCTGTCCCATTGCACCCTTTCTCCCAAGCACCCTCCCCCAAGTGATGTGATCCAGGGGATTACAGGGGAGCCTTAGCACTAACAGTAGGGGTTGCCGTCCCCACTCACTGCAGTGGCAGGAAGTGGAGCAACCCAACCCCAGCCCGTTACATTCCCCCTGGAAGCCCCAGCTCCCAACCATGTCTCTTGCGGGAGTGGAATGACTTGGCTGAGTTATGGCGGAGCAGATGGGGGCGGGTTAGCTCTGCTTCTCACTGCTCTCACTGCCAAAGCATGGGGTCCAGGGTGGCTGCCCCCAATAGCCCAATTGATGGGCTGGCTCTGTGTATGCTCATAAAAAATAACCTAAGTTTCTACAATATAAATAAACATTTGCTTAAAAAATTCCTGCCAGAAATCACAGTTTACAAAGTAAGATGGTTACATTACTCTTGAAGCAGCCACACATCTTCTTGTAACTCTTGTCCTTCTTTCTCCATTCCCATCCCTTTTTTTTAATCCATTTGTTATGACATGTCTTTGTTTAGACCCTGGTCCTGCAAACTCTTCGGCTTGTGCATAACATTCCTCCCTTCTCCCTTTGAGTACAGTTAAGCATGCACTGAAGTGTTTGTGGGAGTGGGATCTTCGACTGCAGGTTGTAAAATCAAGGATTGTGTCGTCTTGTTTTTGCGTAGTAACTTCTGTAGAGCCAATAAACTGGGGTGGCCAACCCGTTAGAGATGAAGAGCCAAAATAGCGGTGGACAGAGTATGAAGAGCCACGTCCCGGGATGAGGGGCGTGGGAGGAGAGTTGTTCAGCAAAAAATAAAACCAGATGCACCGGGGGAAAATAGGTGCCAGTACGCCATCCCCAGGAGGGGGCTCCAGGCTGGAGAGTGTTGGGATCAGGTGGAGGGTTGACGTGCTGAGCAAGTTGCAGACTTGTGGCTGTGAGGGTGCAGGAATTTGGGCTGGGGTGCACGAGCAGCTCAGGGTAGGGAGGCTGGGAGTATGATGGGCTCAGGACACAGATTTGCAGTGTGTGGATGGTGCAGGAGTGTTGTGGCAGGAGACTGGGGATGTGGGGGTGCAGGAGTTTGGGGATGTGAGAGGCTCAGGACAGGGGGTTCCAGTATATGGTAGGCTCAGGTTTGGAGTCTGGGGGACGTGCAGGAGTGTTTTGATGCTGTAGCTAGATGGGGACTTGGCCCCAAAATTAGGGGCTTGTTGGCCAGGCTTTATTTTTAAATAAAATATTATGTCAAACACAACATATTTCAGCATTTTATTTATTTATGAGAGAGGCAGAGACCCTGCTTTGAGTCAGGGGTCACTGACCCACAAGAAAGTCAGTTGGAGCCACACAAGTGAGATACAAAAAACAACTCCTCCAAAAAACCCCAAGCCTCACCAATGTGGCCCCAACTGTGCTGGTGGGGGCAGGGGACAGAATGCTGGGGCAAGGTGCTGGTGGGTTCTGGGGCAAGGTACTCGTGGGGAGGGGGGGAAGTCGGGGCAGGGGGAGGGAACAGGGACAGCTTGGCCAGTACCTTAGGATCCTGGGTCTCAGGAAGCGTGCGGGCTGCTCTTCCCCTCCCCTTCTCTCTCCTCTCTTCCACTCCCCTAAACAGCTGGCACGCTTCTTGAAACACCGGGTCTGTTGCTCGGCTGGGGACTTTCTTCCCCCTGCTGCCTGCCTGTGCAGGGGGTGTGTGTGTGTAGGTGTAGGAGTCCTGGGACTGCATGCCAGCTCCAACTTCTTAGGAAGCACGTGCTCTTCCTCTTCCAACCTAATCCCCCTCCCCTCCTCTTCCCCAGAGCCAGGCATCTTCCCTCTCCCCTCCCACCCCGCTCTAGCCCAATCACTCCCCAACCTTATGCCCAAGTCCCGGAGCTGTTGCCGCCGCTGCCACCACCACCCCCGGAGCCCTTGCTGCTGCCTGCACTCAGCGGCCTCAGGTGAAAATTAAGGATGTTAAAAGGCGGGTAATTGTATAGTCAATTCAATTTGTATCAACTACACAATTAGTCGATAAGGGAAGATGATCAGAAGGAGCTACCCCCCACTGTAGCTCTGCAGTTTAAATGTATTAAGAGCTGGCCATGTGGGCAGCTGCTACATTTAAACTACAGAGTCACAGCAGGGATAGCTCCTGGACCTGGCATGAGCCAGGCTTGCTCAGTCTTGGCTCGTGCCAGGTCCAGCAGTCCCTGAACAGGGGCTGCTGCAGGAGCAGTCTCCCCTGCTGCGTCCCTCTTCCCCCTCCCCATGCTGCTGCTTCTATTAGATAGAGGCAGCAGCATTGGAGGGAGGGGGGGCAATCGGCATATGGAGATGGTGCTGAGGGTAACCAGCTTTTAAGCTTGGTCCCACCAGCTCCTGCTTCCCTCCCCCCCGCTTGCTGCCTCTGATATAGAGGCAGCAAGGGGGAGGTGAAATGTGAGTAGTCGACTCGACTACACAATAAACCTAGGCTTATCGAGTAGTTGGCTAATTGACTACTCTTTTACATCCCTAGTGCAAATTGGTGAATCAAGCTATTCACTATGAAGGTAATTTAGCTGCAGAGTTATGTTGACTATGTATGTCAATAAAAGTGACAGTACAGGCAGTCCCCGGGTTACGTACAAGATAGGGACTGTAGGTTTGTTCTTAAGTTGAATCTGTATGTAAGTCGGAACTGGCGTCAGCCGCTGCTGAAACTGATCAGTTTCAACAGCGGCTGAATCTGGACGCCAGTTCTGACTTACATACAGATTCAGCTTAAGAACCCCAGGCGTCCCCAAGTCAGCTGCTGCTGAAACTGATCAGCGGCTGATTCCAGGAAGCCCGGAGCAGAGCAACTCTGCCTCAGGCTTCCTGTAGTCAGCGCTGGTCAGTTTCAGCAGCGGCTAACTTGGGGACGCCTGGGGCAGAGCAGCTCGGGTGCTGCTGGGTTGGTCCAGTAGCGCGGCCGCTCCTTGGCGCTACTGGACCAACCCAGCAGCACCCCAGCTGCTTTGCCCCAGGTGTCCTGATTCAGCCACTGCTGAAACTGATCAGCAGCGGCTGAATCAGGACTCCTGGGGCAGAGCATCTGGGGTGCTGCTGGGTTGGTCCAGTAGCACCAAGGAGTGGTGCTGCGGGACCAACCGGCAGCGCCCACCTGCTCTACCACAGGCCCCCGGCTTTGCTCCACATCTCCCTGGTCTGCTGGGGGGGGCGGCACTAGCTGCGTCCCCCCCCCAGCAGACCAGGGAGACATGGAGCAAAGCGGCGGAGGACCCGGGCTGGACCGCGGGGCTTCCAGATCAGCTGGAAGCGCCGCGGGTCCGGCCGGGGTCCTCCGCCGCTTTGCTCAGCGTCTCCCTGGTCTGTAGACCAGGGAGACGCTGAGCAAAGCCGCGGAGGACCCGGGGCCACTTCCAGCTGATCTGGAAGCGGCCGCGGGTCCGGCCCCGGGTCCTCCGCGGCTTTGCTCCCCGTCTCCCTGGTCTACTGGCTCCCCCAGCAGACCAGGGAGACGGGGAGCAGCTTTTCTTGCCCCGGAGGAGGCGGGCGGCGGGACCAGGCGTCCCGCCGCTGCAGTCCTCCGGGGCGAGAAAATCCCTGTTCGTAACTGCGGATCCGACATAAGTCGGATCCACGTAACTCGGGGACTGCCTGTAATAGTGAAGATTTAGTATGTAGAAAATGCTGGTAACTGGTTTTACTATGAACTTTTGCAAATTGCTTTTAAGACTTTGTTGTTTCCATAATAGCCTTTGTATTCTAGGACAGGCTGACTCTCTGAAATCTGGCACTCTCTGGTCTGCCAACATCCGTAGTCGGATATTGCTAGAAGCAGAGGCTGGCCAGGGTCAGGAGCAAAGCCCTGGTTTGTGGCAGAAGATTTAGCGGACAGGAGCCCCTGCCTGCTGGTTCAACAAGGGGAACAACCAATTGCCAGGGCTGAGAATGGAGCCCAGTGGCTAATGCTGGCACCAGAGAGCGAGTGTAATGGCCGGGAAGGGAGCCTTGATCTCTCTTATCCAGCAAACTTCCTGGTTCAGGACTGCTCATGTCCCTCGTGTGCCAGAGCAGGCAGGTTCAACCTGTAGTACAAGGGGCTACATTTTAAATACTGAATGCTGAAGGAAAAATGTAAACTATTTTATTTGAGAAATTCTGTTGACCACACACAATTAAAAATTACCTTCTAATGGGATCAGAATGAAGTTTACGTGTCCAACTTCAACAGCATTTTCTGGTGTTAGAGTGCTTAACTGTGTAATAGTAATGTTATTTTTTATTTATTTTCTGCTTAGTTCACATGTGTGAATATGCTGTTGGAAATCCTCAAGAGGTAATGACTGGCCAGGAACCAATTGCATTACTTTGCTAATTTAGATACATTAGTGTGTAAATATAGATAATTGAAAGTGCACGTGCTATCTTTTGCAATTTGTTTTGTTTGGCTTGACGAGTGAATTGCAAATGAGATCGTTAAAATTCTATCTACTTCAGCAACCTGTGCTTAAATAGTCTCCATTACCCAGGCTAAGAGGGGGCATTCAGCAAGTGCTTAATTTAAACTAGCTTCCTTCTAGTGTCCTCTTCCCCACTCTCTTTCAGAAAATGATATTTTAAGCCTGGTTCTGATCACTGGCTTCTACTTTAATATGGTGACCCAGATTATATTAACCTGGCATTGCACAGAATTCCAGTGAAGCATGGAGACAACTATTATGGTATGTCAGATGTAATGTGCGTATTATTCCCTGTTCTCAGTTTCTTGATCAGCTTTCAGTTGGCTTCCAGTGCCAGTCTGAGACCCTCTGGGTATGTCTACACTACAAAGTTAATTTGAACTCACAGACGTTAGTTCAAATTAACTTTGATAGCCGCTACACAGGCAAACCGATAGTTCGAACTTAATAATAGTACCAAGTAACAGCTTAATCTTTAAAGAGCTCTTAGTCTGTGTACATTTAAGACAGAGGACCACGTCCAGGTACAATTTTTACCCCCTTCTGTGCCTCTCGACTCCAGCGTGTCAGGCCAGGGCCAGTCCCTCAATTCCTAGGAAAGACGAAAATACGAGGTGGGCGTCCCCATAGAACCTCAGGAGGTCAAACACCTAACCCGACCAGCAGGTAGAGGGTAGAATGACACTCCACAGTGAGTGCGTTGCTGTACCTATTTTTATACCCATGGGGTCACATATTTCTTTCTTGTCTGTCATGCCAAATGGTGCTGGTCTGTCTTTTGTGAGACCAGTTCTTACAAGGGAGTTGTGAACTTAATTTACACTTGTAAGAGAGATAACTAAATTGGAAGTACTGGGCATTCTTTTCTCAGTGGAGGATTCCTCTCCCAGGGACTGTGTGTTCGTATCAACATGGGTGCCAGCCGGGTACTTCTCGCAGCCTTGAGGCCAGCTTATTGCCTTAATCATTCTCTCCTCATATCTATGTTTTCAGCTTCTCAGGATCAGATGAACCAGCATAGACTATGCTGATTTTATGGCTCCTTCTCTGTCCTGTATGCTTCAGGAACCTCAGAGGCAAAATAAGATGGATGAGATGGTGGGGGCTGTCTGGCTACATGAACACACGTGTCCTTTATTTTGTACATCAGGAAGGGGGGCTAGGGAAGGGTAAGTGGAAGGAGGTGAGGGAGGAATGGGGTACGAGCCCCCGATGGGGAGGACTGGGGTGGCTCTGTGGGCTCCTCGGGGTGGAAGCTCTCCTGCAGCCCCCTGATTGACCCCCCGCCGGATGGCAGCCTGCAACAAATGCAGCCGGGCTGATGGCCGAGTCCTGTGATATGCCGAGTGTGGGCATTCAGGGCACTCCAAGCCAGGACTGCTTTGCTGTCCCTCATCAAGTTAGACAAGCGAGCAGGGAACCCCTGAGAACTGTCTGTCCGGGATGGGGGTTGGGTTCCTTTAAGCACAGCCCTTGGCTAGCCTGAGACAGCAGCTCCACTCTCTAAGTCCTGATCTGATGCCCTGCCGGCACTGCTTCAGGCCATCCTTAACCTCGGTTCAGGGTCCACTCAATGTGGACATGCTAGTTCAAATTAGCAAAACGCTAATTCGAACTAGTTTTTAGGTGTAGATGCACTAGTTCGAATTAGCTTAGTTCGAATTAACTAATTCGAATTAAGTTAGTTCGAATTAGTGCTGTAGTGTAGACATACCCTCTGTGAGTTAAGTCCCACTACATTTGTAGCAAAAACAAGGAGTGTAGTGACACCTTAAAGACTGACAGATTTATTTGCACATAAGCTTTTGTGGCTAAAACCCACATTGTGGCCACACTTCTATCGATGAATCTCTAACATAGCTGCACTTCTCTAAGATAGGACACCTTATACTGAGAGATGGAAATAGTGTTTTTCATTCATTGGTTATGAAGTCCCAGAGGAACATGGACTAATTTAGAGTGTAAGCATTTCTAGCATAGATAGCATGGCAGACCTGGGGCATGGCTCAACTGCTTTTAAGCAGGAACACAGAAAATAGGGCGGCCATCTGGCTGATTTTTGGACCACCTTGGCTGCTTTTTTTTCCCTACTGTCTTGTAGGCTGCTGGTCAAGAATTGTAAATTGCTACACATTTTGCTGCACACACACTTGGCTGTGTGCACAATGGTTCTGTAACTAGCAGTCCCATGAACTGCAGGTCAGAGTGCGCCATTGCTAGTACCTGGATTCCACTCTGTGTAGACTGTGCAATGGGCCGTGCCTTTAACTGCTGGCTGCAGAAACTGTGGTGGCTCCTCTCAGCACTGGGGACTGGCCAGAAAGTGGGATGGATCTGTCACCCAATATGAGTAAGGAGCAGGCGAAGGAGTTAGGTGCTCTCTTTTGGGAAGGGTTATTTGAGGGGCTCCCATAATGGCTGAGGCTCCTGGCAGAAGTGGATGTAAGGGCTTGTGGGCCATATGGCCAGGCAGCTAGTGGTGGTTGGTGTGATGCCTGAGAGGGGAAAGAGGAAGGTCAGGTGGTGGTGTGGTAAATGTGTGCCCATGACATACGCGTGTGCGCGCACGCAATAACTTCAAGAAAAACACTTTCACTAATACCGAATAGCGGGAAAAAATACATAAACAACTTCTTCAGCTTCTCCAAAGCAAACAAAGCAGAGCTTCCTGCAACCAGGGGGTATAGGGATCTTACTATGCAGATATTATTTACCGGGAGAAGTGCTTAAATACTGAAAAAGCGACAAGGAGTCCTGTGGCACCTTATAGACAACAGATGTATTGGAGCATAAACTTTTGTGGGCAAAGACCCACTTCGTCAGATGCATATAGTGGAAATTTCCAGAGGCAGGTATGTCTCTGGAAATTTCCACTACATGCATCTGACGAAGTGGGTCTTTGCCCACAAAAGCTTATGCTCCAGTACCTCTGTTAGTCTATAAGGTGCCACAGGACTCCTTGTCGCTTTTGCAGATCAGACTAACACGGCTACCCCTATGATACTAAATACTGAAGTGAAGGCTGCTGTTCAAAAACCTACAAAGGAATTCTAGTAAATTAGAGGCATGATTTTTATTGTATACCTGTGTTCCAAATTCAATTGTATTTATATGGTTGTTTTATAATTCAGTTAGGAATTGGCTTAAGCCAATTCTCCAGATACTTAAAGGAAGTCTTGTGTTGGCCTTTTATTTCCAAGATCTAACCAGATAGGTTCACTTACTCCACTCTGGTTCTCCAATACAATAGTGTTTGTTTTAATCATATGTGTGTTTGCAGTAGGGATGTGAATGGTAGGTGCAATGGGGCCTGGGGCAGGGGAGCAGCAGGGCATCTGCAGGCTGGAAAACGCCACTTGGCAGCCCAGATCTGGCCCGCAGAAGCACTTTTGCCCACTCCTGGTCTAAAGCATCTGCCTGGCATTTTACACCTAGGTGTAACAAGTTTCTCTAATGAGCACACATAATGGACTTTCAATTTGGTTCTGCAATTGTTTTATCTCTTGCCTCCCTCCCTTAACCATAGTGCAGTTTCACTACATATTAGGGTTGCCAGGTGTCTGGTTTTAAACCGAACAGTCCAGTATTTGAGCTTTCTGTTCAGGAAACACATTGAGAAAATATAAATGTCCGGTCTTTTCTAAATAAGATCTAATGTAGATTGTGATGCAATGTCAAGTGTGTCCGATTTGTTTGTTTGTTGAGACCATCTGGCAACCCTACTACTTATTGAAATTTCTCGATCAGTGTTTTTCAGTTTTATTAATTTTACAACTTTTCTTCAGCATATATTGAACATTTTTCAGTTTCCCTTACTGTTAATTCATAATATTCTTTCAGAAAATTGCTCTCAAACTTCCCTTCCAGGGAGGTCGTGGAAGATCAGACCTCTGAAGTCTCATGGAATTTTCTTTAACAGAGTCCAAGGTCATGGGGCTAAATGCACTGTTTGAATATTCATCCAGCAAGACCTTTGGACATGCAGCAACTGAACCCAGCTGAACACTGCTGCTTACAGTCATGATCAGTCTTTGTTTATTTAACCCAGGCTGTATTTTAAACAATTCTTGATGACAGGCATGTTATGAGTCATATATTGCTTATAGCAGTGGTTAAATATCCTTAGATTAGATCTGGTTATCTTCATTGCTGCTGAGCAAAATGGGAGGATTCCTTGTTTTCGCATTGTTCCATTATTAATCAAAGTTATTCTCATGTTTTCCAGTTTATTTGGAAAAATGTAACTAAGATGGGGGAAAATGTATGCTTGACCCTAATACATCAGTTTTTGGCAGAATTTGAGCTTCCATTTAAAAACAAAAAGTTTCTAGCCCTTTTGATTGCAATGATAATCTTTCCCAAGTGTGAACTGAGAGGCAATGCTATCTTCCTAATTCTGCAGACCACTCTAGTGTCTTTCACTGCTCATATCTTTGCCCAGCAGCAGCACCAGCAATACTCTGAAGTTCCTGCTCCTGCTATTTAGAGCCCTGTGACAGCAGTGAAAATGTAAAAAATCTTGTCAATTTTAACTTTGTTTTTCCTTCTGAGAGGACATCAGCAGAAGTGAAAGTTAGTATTGGCTTATTCGGGGCAGGGGTAGAGCAAGACCAGAAAAATGAAAGGTGAAGACGGAATAGTACAGACCCATCATCTAGGGGTATTAAGGACCAGTTGATTATCCAGTAAGCAAATGCTTATCACCGTGGAGTTGAAGGGGGGCAGCACCACCCTATTGACTAATCGAATAGTCAATGCAAAAATGCATCAATGATTCCATTAGTGAATTACCCAATACTTAACATCCTTACCGTAATCTCACACCAGCTATGAGGCTCAAAGGCTGGGGGTGTAGTAAAAGAGCTTTTTTCTTCCCTGCACCAAGATGGAATTAAGAGAGTTTCTTACTTCTCTCACCCACTAGAGGCTGGCATATTAGGTGTCTGTTAAATATGGAAATCTGAAAGTATGTAGGGAAATGTACCACAATCTGGCTCTTGACCTTCTAACAAATTTTCATTTATGGTTATCTGAATGATTTGTTAATTCCCATCTAGCTATTGATCATAAGAGAGGCAATTATTTGCATTTTAAGTGTTCCAGTCAGCTGTTGAGTAGTATCAAACACTTGTAAGCACATGAGATAGTTAGGGCCTTACATATCCGTGGGTATCTGCTTCATATCTGCAAATAGTGGAGTGTATACCAGCGCAGGGCTTTCTCTCTCACTCTTCTCAGCCACCAGGTAGGGGATGGGAGTGCCAGGACATGCCCCTGCACTGCGGGCAGGGAAAGACATAAGCAGCTGTGTCCTAAATCTCCCTGCTGGAGGGACCAAATGCCAGCCCTGTCTGTCCACCCCTACCTCTGCCTCCTGCTTGGTGAGCACTAACCTGCAGAGACTCGGGGTCCCTGCTGCCCCTTACTCCCCGTCCCTTCTTTCATGCTACCTGCCTCTCCCCTGCCCAACCTTACCCCCTCCTTGCTCATCTGCGTTCTCTCCCCTCACCCTTCCAGATTTATTGTGTGGATACAAGTAAAATTGAGATTGTGGATAGAAGTAAAATCCAGCGGATTGGATGAGCAGTTGATATGACTTGTGCGCGAGTATTCTTGCTCACTCTTTAGGCCTGCACTATGCGCTACTTTGCTGATTTGCTGCTTGGATACGTAGTATCAGTACGTAGTTGCTTACTGCCTGGCTGATATGCTCATGCAGCATGAAGGTGTCTGTCTACCAGCCAGGCAGTATGCAACTACACAGTAGTGCTTAATATTTTCCTTTTATAAACGTACGATACGTGACAGTGTTGTCCTTTGTCTAGCTTTCATCTTTCTCGTATCTCGCAGCACTCTTTTAAGGTAAGGAATAAAGTGATTCAAATCTGGATGTTGTCACCATGGAAAAAAGCTCCAAATTCTCTTTGAGGAAGTCAGTGCCTTGGACATGATGTTCACTTCCCTTAAGGAACAACATCTCTTGATAAGTGGAAATATTTTTTCAGCAAAGAACCTGCTGCTCCAAATTTATTAAAACAGGTTCAATATCCTGTTTCAATTCCTGTGTCAAATGCTGGTGTGGAAAGAATTTTTAGTGTCATGGGTAATCTATGGACCAATGAATGCAACAGTGAGTGTTGAGTCAGTAAGAAGTCAACTGTGTGTGTGTGTGTGTGTGTGTGTGTGTGTGTGTTGTTATACCTTTCACTTTTTGGAAGCAAAACATGAGTTTTTGAAAAATAAAAAAATGATGAAAGCCACACAATCTAATGTAAAATATACATATCATGTAGATCAGCGTTTCTTAAAGTGTGCTCCATGGCACAGTCAGAGGTGTGCCACGGAGAGAACAGGAAAAATTTTTCTTCCCCAGACTCTGCAGAGCCCATAGACAGCTCCTGCTGTGGCTGCCCCCCTCTTCTCACGCCTGCAGGACAGCCCTGTCCCATGGGGCCCCAGGTGCTGCGCAGCTGCCGCCTCCTCCTCCACGTGTGCAGGTGGTCACTTTTACAGTGGCCGCTGTTGCTGGGAGGCGGAGGGGTAACCAGAGCTGAAAAGTTGCTCCTGGACCTCGGCATTTTAAAACTGACAGCTGTGGGGAACCCAGCTCAGGCTCTGCCGCTCCCCCCCCCTCCACCTAGGGCGCGCTCAGGCTCTACAGCCCCCCCCCGCGCTCCTGCTCTTTCTTCCCTGCGCCCCTCCCCAGCCTCCTGGGGAAGTGGCAGAGTTTAATCGAACTGGGATGGTCGGGGTTTCTACTCTCCCCCTTCCCCCTGCCCTGCCAGTGAGAAGCCTGGCCTAGTGCTGCAGCTGCGCTGGGTTCCCCGCTGCATGGATGGGGAGTGGGGAACTGAGCTCCCTCCCCCCTGCCCGAGGAGCAAGAGCATGCTCCCTGGAGGTTTTCTCTGCTGTAGTAGGGTGAGAAGCCAGGTAAGCATCCCCTCTCATACCCAGACCCTGCACCCAACCCCCCTCACTTCCCTCCCCCTGCCAAGAACCCGCATTCTCAGCTTGCTCGGACACCCTGCCCCAAGTCCCCTCCTGCACCCTCCCTCCTGGCCAGACACCCTGCCCCAATACCTGCTCCTTGCCAGACCTTCTGCCCCAGGACTCCTCCTCTACCCTTCCTCCTGGCCAGACACCCTGCCGCAAGACCCCTCCTCTACCCTTCCTCCTGGCCAGACACCATGCCGCAAGACCCCTCCTCTACCCTCCCTCCTGGGCAAATACATGACCTTATTTAGCATTTGTTTAATATTATCTTACATTTTCAGCTCCATGTACCAGACGGTTATTAGGGCAGTCTTCCTGGGGGGTGTCATGGCGCATTTCGACCCCCAGCTTCGGTGTGTTTTTTTTTATTTTGCTCAACAAAAAAATCCTTGGTGTTCCCCATAAAAAAAATATTTGTGTTCCTCAGTCTTAAAAAGTTTAAGAAACAATGATGTAGATTGTCATCAATAAGCGTCCCATATCATGGGGTTTTTTTTGGTCAACAAATTTTTATCAAGTGTGTCTGATATTTTTGTTGAAACCATCTGGCAACCCTAACTGGTGTTACCTGAACCTCTAGAAGCATGCAGGGATTCAGCAAGGTCAAAAGATGCCAGACAAGTGAACATCTTCACTGTAGGATTGTGAAATAGCCTCAGTTCTTATGGTTGTATTTCTTTAGCTTAAATGTATAATCTCTACCTCAAAATTTCACTCCTTCTCTGCATTTGGATGTCCAAATATCTGCAGCTGTGAAAAATGTCCAGTTCACTAGACCAGTGGTTCTCAAAGTTTTTGACCTGTGGACTACCTGGCTCAATGCAATCTTTTCTGTGGACCACCAGTTTCTAATGGAAACTTACCATTAATTAGATAATTATGCTCGACCCATTTTGCTAGTGCTGCAGGTAGGGAGAATGGTTTAATTTAAATTATTACACAGACTAAGAATTTTAACTTTCTCATGTTTATCAAACTTCATTTCAAATAAAGTAAAATATTAATTTATGTCCAACACAAAAGGATTTAGTGTTTTTTTCCCATGGTAGGAGTGGGAAACCTTTTTTGGGTTGGGGGCCACTGACCCACGGAAAAATCAGTTGGGGACCACACAAGTGAGAAGCCAAAAAACTCCTCCAAAAAACCCAAAAGACACTGATCTGACTCCCAACTGAGACACCTCACTCCTCTATTGCTCCAGCCTCATGGGGCAAGGGGAAGGGACAGGGAGGACTGAGGTTCAGGGCTTCCCATAGGCCAGATTTACTTTTTTGGGGTTCTGCAGTTAGTGGATTTTGTGACCCCGTTAGGCTCTGGGCTGGGGACAACAATGAGGGGTTCAATGTGCAGGACAGGACAGCCAGGAAGTGGAATAGGGATGGGGGTGCAGGATCTGGGCAAGAGGTGGGATACAGGAGGGGATGAGGGTCTGGGTGGGGGGTAGGGTGCAGGAGCAAGCTAGGAGTAGGGTATCTGGCCTGGGGGGAAGGTGCAGGGCATGGGAGGGTATAGGAGCAAGCTGGAGGTCTTGGCGGAGGGAGAGGGGGTGAGGAGAAATGGGGTGCATGGGTCTGGGCGTGGGAGGGTGCTTACCTGGCTTTGTGCCCCCATAGTTCCCAAGCGCTACCCCTCCTCCCATTGCTCCCATTGGCAGGTCAATGGAAGTAGTGGGGAAAGCCTCAGGACAGCGCGTCACTGCACTGCTGTTCCCCCATGGGGTGAGGAGCGGAGGGAGTTCAGTCCCTCCCACACAGTGGGGAGCCCACACTACCGTTCAAGCTGTGTGATCTCTGGTAGGTTGCCCAGCACCACGTTGCTCTGGTGGGGC
Source organism: Pelodiscus sinensis (assembly GCF_049634645.1). Lineage (NCBI taxonomy): Eukaryota > Metazoa > Chordata > Testudines > Trionychidae > Pelodiscus > Pelodiscus sinensis. The sequence continues at coordinate 214,769,322 of NC_134711.1, forward strand.
TGTGCACATCAATCATGGCAGGGCTGATGGCAGAGCCCACAGTCGCAGGGCTCTGCGCAGCGGCAGCAGTGAATGTGGCCACAGTGTCGGATCACTGGTTCACACAGCAGCCTCCCGCACAGCGGGCAGCCAGGCAACGCCGGTGGGTGGAGCAGGTGGGGTCTCCCAGAGCTTCGCCTGCCCCCTTGGGCCTTTCGGCAGGCCAGGGTGGCAGCACCTTCTTGAGCAGGCTGAGGGCCAGGCTCTCAGCCAGCTCCTTGGGCTGCAGGCAGGCCAGCCAGGTGGCTGCACTGTAGGCCTCCAGGGCCTTGGCCATGTGGTGAGCACATGCCAACGCATCCCCCAAGTGCAGGCACAAACCCCACTCAGGCTGTGGCAGCTTGGCCAGCTGCGAGCTGTACATCTTGGCCACCATCTCGAAGTTGCCGCCACAGAAAGCCTCCTTGGCCACCTGCAGCATCTCGGCGCAGAGCCCGACAATCAGCTCCATGTTGCCTCATGCTTTGGTTGCCCTGGCCCCTACACCTCCCTCCCCTGTCTGCATGCTCTCCGAGCGGGAAGCTGGAGCTGGTGCTACAGCCTCATGGCTGCCCGGCATCCATGAGTTGAATCTGGTGGGGTAGGTCAGAGCTTTCTTCACCTCTCTTACCCTCCGCCCCTTCCAACCAAGAAGTTGGCGTGGTTGCTGTAGCCTCATGGCTGTGCAGTGACTGCAAGGCTCTAGCAGCAGCTTGGGCTGCCCACTGTGTGGGGAAGGAAAGTGGGGTCTGAGTTCAAGCTGTGGACCACCTGAGCAGTGGCTGTGGACCACACTTTGAGAACCACTGTGCTAGTGAGATCGGAATCTGGCTTTTGGATGGAGGCATTTTACTTCGTAATTTTGTGTTACTCTAGAGCCTATTGTATACTCCCATTGTTAAGCTGGGACTAGAAGCTCTGATGGGGTTTCAAAAACATTCAGTGCTCCCATTAAAGTCAAAGGGAATTTTACCATTGATTTTAAACTGAGTGCTTTCAAAAATCCTATATACGTGGTTCAGCAAAGTTCTTTTTTTGTTTTAACCAAAGAAAATAGTGTATGTGTTTGGCCCGGCGGGGAGGGGGGAAGAACTAACTTGCTTTTTTCAGAAGACATTTATTGATTTATTTCTATATATACAAACAAGGCTATTGGCAGTTGTTAGTTAATAATAATTTTGAATGTCATTGTTACTCTTTATGGGGCTTCAGAGAGATACTTTTCCTGATATAGTACCTGCTAAATCCGTTGTGGTGCAAGTTGGAGAATAATTTGTTTGTACAGGCGTGTAGACAATGATTAGGTTCGCTAGATAAATCTTTCAAACTCTGGTAAGGGTTCAAAAATGTGTTTAAAAATGCTGATTTGTAAATTAAGATCAGAAACTATTATTAGCTTTTGTTTGGAGTTAAAACATTGTCATATTTGGCATGGAGTGTAAGAAAACTCCAAACTCAAGGCATGGGTCTGCTCTATCTCAGCCTCAGCCTTTTCGATCTCTGCTTTTTGAGGCACCAGTTTCGTCCAGAGGAGTAGTTCCTAGGATTACACTTTAAGGTCTTGATTACCCCACTATGTCTAAGATTTTTGGGGGTTGATCATAGGAGCCATTCCTCTGTTTGAAAAAGATAATAGTACTACTTTTAGGTTATAAATGATTTAAAAGGCGATAATTTCACAACAGGAACTTACATTTGGAACTGTAGGACATTGAAAGGAACAATAGTTCCCCTCATTTTCCGTGATTTAAAAAAAATTGTTTTGTGTGTATACTAGTCTTTTCTAAAGTGCCTTTGAGTCTTGACTTTTCTCGCCAATGAATATAGAGGTAACTGGAGTTGCTGAATTTTGAAATGGCCACATTAAGTAAACTTTATCATGGAACTGAAGAGGAGGAAGAAGTTGCTTCTTTAATGAGTCATTCTTCAGTTATTTGAAATTTTCCAAAGCATTTACAGAGGAAAATGCAGATCACACTAAAAATCTAGCAAACCTCACTTTGGATATTAAGTATTTTATTTTATTTACCTTTCTTTTGCTATGGCATATTAAGCATAAAATCAGTATGTAAAAATTACAAGAGAAGTAAGAAATTATAAATATTAAAACAAACTAATCACTACTTTCAAAAATAAGACTTTTAATAAAATTTGTGGGCCACCAAAGATTGACAAAATATTGGTTAGGGCTGGACAAAACATCATTGAAACTGTTGGGTGTAACTGCCAACCTTCATTTAAGGTAGCAGTAAGAAACACCTAAGCTACATTATAGCAACTCCCACCTAAAATAAAAAGCATATGCAAGGCTTCCCAGGAATTAGAACTATGTGGACAGAGCGTTGCTTTTGTCAGTGTGAGTGACTGAGTGAGAGATATAGAGATAGATAGATACCCAGAAACAGGTCAAAAGGAAAGCTATAGACAGGCAGTTGAGAGGTGCTGGCCGAAAGAAATTTGTGGCTGTGAGCAAGGAAACTGTCTTTTGTGGTTTGATTCCTATTTTGTTCAGGGAAACAGGACTTTATACATTCCTTGTAAATAAACAAATTTGCATCTATGGTACTTGACTACATTTCTCCTAACTGGAACAACTAACAAAACTCTGATTTTTTGGCTAGGCATTTGGGCTAAGAGAAGTAGCATTGTGTTACATAACTGAGTACATATTTCCTTCTTCCTAATTTTTTTGGCCAAGTGTGCATAAATACTTACAGCAAATGCTACAGGATATACTTATAGTGAAAGAAACCAGTAGACACTTCTTATCTGTCAGATCAGGGGTGGGCCAAAGGGCCTCTACGGGCCGAATGTGGCCCGCCAAGTGGGTTGATCTGGCCCACAGACACCCTGCTGCTGCTCCTGCCCCCAGGCCAATCAAGGTCTGGAGGAGGGAGGAAGCACATGAAGTTTCCTCCTGCTAAGGTTGCTAGATGGGTTTCAACAAAAACACTGGACACACTTGACATTACATCTTATTTAGAAAATACCGGCCATTTATATTTTCTCAATTTGTTTCCCGAACAGAAATACTGGACTGTCCGGTTCAAAACCGGACACCTGACAACCCTACCTCCTGCCCTGCCCCTGCCCTGCAAGGGACATGTGGTGCTTAGAGTCAGCCCCCATCTCAGCAGCCTCTAAGCACTGCATGCCCCTTTCAGGATGGGGACAAGGCTGGAGGAGACTTTGAACACTCCTCCTGCCCCCAGTTTCTGATTGACCTGGGGGCGGAAGGGAGCATCTGAAGTCTCCTCCTGCCCTGCAAGGGGCACTCGGTGCTTAGAGTCAACCGCCAGCTACTGCTCAGCTAGCAGTTGACTCTAAGCATGGTGCCCCCTAGTAGGACTGGGAGAGAGAGTGAGAGACTTCCTGTGCTCTTCCCCCCCCCCCCCCCCGAGGCCCTAACTGACCTCAGGGCAGGGGGAGGGTACAAAGTCTCCTCCTGCCGCCAGGGGCCCAGGCACCTAGAGGGAACCGCCAGCTGTTCAGAACAGCTGGCAGTTCTCTCGGGAAGGGTGGGAACATAGACTTCACCAATCTCCCCACCCCCAGGCCAGTCAGAGTCAGTAGGTGGGGAAGCACAGAAGTGTCCTGGCTCTGCCCCCTTCCGCCTGAGGCTCTGCGCATTTTGGAGCAGCCCAGGGCCACTTGAGAAATTTAACCCCCTCTAAATGATTGCCCACCCCTGTGTCAGATGATACTCTTTTAAAATAAAGACTCTGTTTAATTACTGGAAAAAAAATCCTTTGAATACTTTGTTCAGGAAAAAATGTTCCTTTTTCTTCCAAATGGGGAATTGCACACTCAGGGCTGAAAAATTATGTTGGCTGTAGGTGTGGAACAGGCAAATTATAGTCCTAGAATAATGATGGGTTTTAAACTGTGAATTAATAAGGCTATAGATGGAAGTGTTACAACACTGGAAACCAAACCATTCCCAGATTTCTAGTGGGAAAATCACTCCTAGTGATTAAAAATGTATAACTGCATAGTCTAAATTATAGTCAGGTCCATGGTTACAAAAGTTGCTTCATCTGAGAAAATGGCAAAGAATGGAGCAGATGATTTTCAAAACTGGATCTAATAATTAGATTCACCATGTCAGCAACTGCTCCTACAGTACCTTACAGGTTATCCAGAAGCCAAAAGCAATCCGTTCTTGGACTCCCACCCAGGGAACCAACGCAAATATGGTAAGGATTACTTAATATCTTATTCACTAGATATAAAGTTATTCCATTCCTAAGAGATTGGACACATTGCCCACCAGCTCAATGATTATTTCAGATTTTAGCCAAATACATGTTTACAGCCAATTCTTATTAACTAATCTAAGGTTTATTTATAAAAGAGACGAGAGTACTGTAGTTAAAAGACCTTTATACACTATACAGAAGAGTTTGTTTATATTGTTCCATTAAAAATAGCTGGGTAATCCAAACTGGAGCTGGAGACCTCAGTCTTGTGACTCAGACCTCCCCTGGCTAAATTCATGCAGACTTGAGATGATGGGATCAGACCTCAGAGTTCTTTGGTACATCTCTGGCAAGCTACAATAGCCTCTTGACACAGATAACACTATTTGATCTGAGGAAGTGGGTCTGGCCCACGAAAGCTCATCATCTAATAAACCATCTTGTTAGTCTTTAAAGTGCTACATAGTCCTGTATTTTGTTTCATAATACAGTGGGCATTCCTTGGATGAAGAATAGGTAATATACATTGCTGCTTTGAAGCTAGTTCCTATTTCCTGTGTATACACAGGTAATTAGTTACATTGATTAGCATGAGGGAATTCACTATTCAGAGGTTCACAGGTAGTTTACTACAAACTTCAGAGAGAAATAAAGCAATGATACGGAGGAGCTGGTTGAGAATTTGCAAGTACAAGACAGCTCAAGTGAAAGTGATCATGAAATGGTAGAGTTCATGATCCTAAGAAGGCATGGTAGGAGGGAGAAGAGCAAAAGAAAGACAATGGATTTCAAGAAGGCACACTGTAGCAAGCTCAGGGAGTTGGTAGGTAACAGCTCATGGGAAACAAGGCTAAGGGTGCTACGCAAATTGCGTAGCTTATTTCTAGTGTATTTTGAAATAGTTTATTTTGTAATTTGGCACTCTCTACACAGCGCCAAATTTCAAAATAAACCACTATTCCAAAATGTCCCTTTAATCCTCATGGAACGAGGTTTACAGGGATGTTGGCATAGTGCGCCCGTTATTTTGAAAAATATTTCAAAATAATGGGCGTACTGTCATGATGTGGAATTGCTACTCAGGGATACCAGAAGTCTCCCAAAATAGCTCTGCTGTGTAGATGTATCCTAAGAGGTAAAACAATTGATGATAGTTGGCAGTTTTTTAAAGACACATTATTATGGGCACAAGAGCAAACTAACCCACTGTGTAGAAAAGATTAGTCTAGCAAGAGACCACGCTCGCTTAACCAGGTGATCTTCAATGATCTAAAAATAAAGAGTCCTACCAAAAGTGGAAAATAGGTCAAATTACAAAGGATGAATATAAACAAATAACATAAATGAATAGGGACAAAATTAGGAAGTCTAAGGCACAAAATGAGATCAAACTAGCTAGAGACATAAAGGGTAACATAAAAGCATTCTACAAATACGTTAGACACGAGGAAAACCAAAGACAGGGTAAGCCCATTGCCTAATAAGGGGAGGGAGGCAATAACAGAAAATGAGGAAATGGTAGAGGAGCTTAATGACTTCTTTGTTTCACTTTTCACTAAGAAGATTGGTGGATATTGGAAGCTTCTCATACTGAATACCAGTGAAAATGGGGTAGGATGAGAAGCTAAAGTAGGAAAAGAACAAATTAAACATTACTTAGACATGTTAAAGTCTTCAAGTCACCGGGGCTTGATGAAATGCATCCTAGAATATTCAGGAAGCTGATGGAGGAGATATGTGAGTCATTAGTGATTATCTTTGAAAAGTCACAGAGAGGTAGCCGTGTTAGTCTGATCTTTGTAAAAAAAAATCAGTTGTATCCCTCTGTTACTTAATGGTCATGCCCAGAGCTTGACGAACGGCGGCGAAAACCACTCGCCAGCCCCGTACTGCACATGTGCAGGAGTTACAATGCGTGTGCTGCGAATGAACGGGGCGCACGGCTGAAATCTACTCGCCACAGGCGAGTGGATTGTATTGTTTGTTGAGCCCTGGTCATGCCAATTCGCTTTCAGAATATGATCTGAAGAAGTGGGTCTGCCCCACGAAATCTCATTACCTAATAAACTATTTTGTTAGTCTTTAAAGTGTTACATGACTGGTGTTTTTTGTTTTATCTTTGAAAAGTCATGGGAGACAAGAGTGACTTCAGAAAACTGGAAAATGACAAATACAGTGCCTTCCTATAAAAAGCGAAATTATCCAGAGAATTACAGACCAGTTGTCTTAACTTCTGTACCAGGAAAGATAATGGAGCAAATAATTAAGGAATCAGTTTGCAAAGATCTAGATGATAATAAGGTGATAAGTAACAGTCAGTTCAGCTGCGATTGCAGGTACTTGACCAAATGACCTTTTGAGATCCCTGCCAATCCAATGATTCCGTATTATTACACGGCCTGTTTCACCTAATTGCTAATATCCTCCTTTGATCTTTGAATCAATACAACATAGTAACAGACAGGAAATAAAATTTAATGTCTACAGGATGATTATACCACATGTTAACATCTAACAAGATGGAAATAAATACAATTAGTAGTTAAAAACAACAAATGGTTTGGTAGCACTTTATAGTCCTACAAAACATGTAGATGGGATCATGAGCTTTCGTGGGCACAGCCCACTTCTTCAGACCGGAGTTATGAGTAGGGGATATGAAATAGGAAATATAAATAGGAAAGGGGAAGGAGGGGGGGAAGGGAGAAAAAAGGAAAAAGGAAGGGGGTGTGAGACAGAGCATCATTAAGTTTCTGGAGAATGGGTACTTAAACCTAAGCAGATCAAAGTAAATAGATAGATGCTGAGACCACTTTCAGAGCTGTTAGCACCTTCAGGAGTTATGAAGTAGGTAGTGTCCTAGTCAGCTAGTATCTTGATTGAGCCCATTAGCATGTGAATTGAATTTGTGGATGAAGTGAGATTCCTGTGCTTCCCTATGTATTTGGCTTGTGGAGCTGACCTGTGACAGGACTTGTAGTTACTTGTATTTCTCTAACAGTACAGAACCCTCATCCATTTAACATGGCTTTGATTACTATCTACTAGAAATGGCCCTGGTTACCATTTCAATACTTTACTAATATGTTCTAAAAGGTTGAAATTTGGTTACTTTTTAGCCTGCTGGTGGCTTAACCCTTTCTGGCTCAGTGTCAGAATGGCCCTATTCCTTATTCTTTCTTACAAGTATTGCTTGGACTTAATAGCACCTACAGCAGTAATTGCTGTGAAACATGAGGATTGCCATGCTAGATCAGACTTGTGCCCCATCTAGTCCAGAATATTGGCTCTTGTAGTGGCCAGCACCATTTTCAGAGGGAGGAGCAAGAAACGTTGCACAGGACAATTTACTGAATAACCTGATCAAAGGAAAGGTTATGTTAGAGGTTACGTAAACTTCCAAAACTTTTCCCTGTTCTCTTTTACTTACAATATAGTAATATGTCACTAATGGAGAAAATCTATGTAAACTTTCAATTTCCTAGTTGCCTTTGAAATCTCTGCCTACATAGACAGCTCTTTCTTGAATGCAGGCCTTATGTAATCCTTTGGTTATACTGTGCATTCTTCTGATTTTTGTCACATCATTAAAAATAATGCATGTAGAGATGATTAACCCCTAAAATGTTCTAATTCACAATAATGTTTTAAAATGTATTAAGCCTAGTTCCTGGTGGTAACCTGCAAGAACCTCAAGTCAAGTCTCATTCCCTCTCTCAATGAGCATACACTAACTTGAATGGTAATAATAGTATGAGAAATAGGATCCAAGCAAAATACTTCTAAGAAGGGATAACAAATGTAATGACTTCATGTACACAAATGTCTTTAATAAATAAACAGCTAATTTTTAAAAAGGATGTTAAACATTATTTTAAAAGGTTTTCCATAGAAGAGAATATTCTTCGTTGAACAATTCGCGTGGTGAAAAATGTTCTTCAGTACAATTGTAATTAATCTTTAAAACACTCTGAGGTTAGAGGGCTTTCCAAAAAAGTGATGTAATTTACTGCTTCACTAATACTGTACTTCTTATTGCTTTTGGTTTCTAAGTCAAATACAAAATGTAATCATTTGTTATAAAAGCTATAAATATTTTTATCTCATCGCAAAAGGCTGTTAGTGCATAGTATACATAACATCTGGCTTTCTCGGACTCGTATACTACGGGGATCAGCTTTTACTAACTGAGACCATGTCACAGGAAAATTTAGACCTTTAAGAAGAGCTCACACCCCATCTTTTAATTGTCCTGGATATCCTCCAAAATCAGGTAACATGAGGCTACAATGATCCCTACCCTCAAAGCATTAGCAATCTAAATATATAAGCAGAAAAATAGAGTTTTATTATCGGTTCCTAAATTGACAGAATTAAAAGGATACTGCCAAATAGTGCATGGAAAATCTGATATGTAACATGCCTTTACAGTGTAATTTTTTATGTAGAGGGGATTGTCTTTCATTTTCTGAATATTATAAAAACCTCATTCTTTGCTGCTAATATTAAAAGACTGTTTGCTTGATTTCACTTAAGTGACCCTACAATATTTTTCTTTTATTGCTCCAAGTACTAGTCAGTCACTAGAGGGAGCACAATGCCAATTTGTAGACTTGTTGACATGTTTAATAGTCATGCTTTGATAATGGGATGAAAATCAATAGCTTCCCCAAACATACACCTCTCCACACAATTCATAATATTTAGAAAACAATGCTATTTTAAAACTTAAGAATATTGCAAATTGTGAAGAATAAGAAGTTCTAAAATTCAGTATTATAAAGAGTATGTGGCAAAGACCTTCTGTAGATGCTACTGACCTTTGAAAAATTTCCCCAGAAGACAGACTCCCAAGTGAATCAGGAAATTCTTGATACAACACAATAATTGAACATTGACCAGATAATAGGATCTGAGTAATACCAATAGTTTTATGAAAATTTTTTAAAGCCTGGGCTTAGTTTAAGTGATGCTGTAAGTTCTTTGGGGACAGAGACTGTTTTTGTTCTGGTTGTACAGTGCCTCATGTAGTGGCTTGCTGGTCCATAACCATGGCTCCTAGGTGTTACTGTCATGCAAATAATAATAAACACTCCAATTTCTGCAGACCTCCATTAAACTGAATACAAAATCTGTAAAAGGCAATACTAGAGGTCAATTTCCCTTCTTCTAGATGGAATTTGTAGTAATAACAGGTTAATTTTCCTCCTTAGCCTTGATTCTTACAATCTTTACAATACTACAAACGAACAAACTAGAAAACTATTGCTAGAGAAGTAGGATACATAAGAGTATAATGTGGTTTTGGCTTGTCAGCTATGAAAAGATGGGTGCATCTTTCTCTGAGATAGTTTAGTATATGTGGGTTTGTGAAAGATGCATTTAGAGGAGGGATCTGAATGAAGTGTGCTTACAGTACTAGGGAGAGAAGTTCAAGTGGAAAGAGGTGGTGTGAAATTAAGTAGGATCAGGAGAGATTTGGAAGTGCTCTGAAGTGGGAGCATAAATGTAGGCAGTAGACAGAGTTATGCAGAGACTTGAAGACAAAGGTAAGTTTGACCTTTATAAATGAGGGAATAGCAGACACCAGGGAATGGAGCAGCATAGCCCAAATGGAGAGGGAGAAGGTGAGAAGTTTAGCTAATGTTTTTAGTGGACAGGAAGAGAACAAAATAGGAATCAAGGGTGGTGGGAGAGATAGCAGTGATACAGGTGAAAGATACTCAGGGCAGACTTTTTTGCCACGAGATCAGACAGGAAGAGAAAGAGTTTTGAGAGAGTAGAGAGAGAGAACAAGCCAGCAGGATGTAGTGACTAGCTGACTGCATAGTGATGAGTGGAAGAAGGAGTCACATAACACAGAGGCTGCAAGCTAGGGGATGAGGACTTGGCGTTTTGAGTATTGGAGATTACCAACCTAGCGCAGCTGATCTGAGGGATAAGTAACCATTTCAATAACCAGCTTTTTAGGATCCGATTCATGTAATATTTTTATTACATTGGGCTCTGGGCAATGAGAATCAAATCTGGGATCTCTGGATCCAAGCATTTACCACCTGAACTGAGAGGCCAGAATTCATTAGCAGAACTGCTATGCAGACTGATCATTCTTTTGGAGGTGAACCTAGCCATATATTGTGTAAGCATGGGTTACTTCAGCTTCCATTCTGAGATGATTTTAGGGCTGCTAGTGCTAGAACTAATACCATATGCTACTTGAAAACTTGAAATGTCTACTTTTAAATAGGATAATGTATCAATATTTAACTCAAGGTGTCCCTGAGAACGTGGGCTTCCACAATAATGCTGGAGTTGAAAAGGGCAAAACTGTACTGAGAATAGTGGCCTTTTAGAGGGCGGTTTCCAAAAGAGCTATAAAGAAGAAATCTTTTTACTCAGAAAATCTGGTCCCTGTATCTGTATTCCGATGGATAACTGCTGACATTAGATATGAAAACAAACCTCTGCTAGCTTTTACTTCTGTGCTGGCACTGCTGAGCTAGCAGCTATGAGGCAGAAAACTGGCTTGTTTCTGGTTTGCATATCATCCCCATCCTGAATCTGAATGTTTTTGAAGCTCATCCTGATGACCTTTCTGGTGTATCGTTTCTTTGCCTTCAATGCTCCACTAGCACCTGGGCTGCCTCTCTCCAATGAAATGGACCCCTCTTATCTCAGACTATTTGATTATCCAATAACAAGTGATGGTGTTCCTACTTCAGGCGAGTTAATTCTGTTGGGAGAGAGGAGGAGGGACTCTGTCTCCAATAGTATCATCAGCAAGAGCCATTTTTAAGAAACAGCTGGCCTGCTGGAATTCAACAGGTCAGGTAGTTTCTCTGCTGATATTTTAAAACTTTGTATGCTCTGTGGTTATGTAGCCCCTAGATAGCAACATTTGTCTCCTGACAAAGTGGATTTAATAAAGCTAGATTTTGATCTGCAATAGGCAGGCCTTTTGAGTAGTTGAGTATGTAATGAGAACAACAAATATAAGGAGAAGGCAGTATTTGTGGTTATTTGAAAGTAGTAGGAGAAAACTATATTTTTTCATAGCCTTCCAGGGACAGTCAGGTAGCTTTGAACTCATGAGTCTGCTGAGGAGTCTACTGAGGCTCCATGAAAACGTCTGACACCATTATTTTGAAGGATCAGTATCTTTGGCTCTTTGAAAGCTAGATTGTTCAGCCTCAATTTGAAGTTGGAAATCTTCTTTTCCTGTGGGATAAAAATCTCCTGCTTGCAACTCTGAAAAGTTGCCAGATGTTTTACTTTAATTTTGTGACATATTTATTTATAGAAAAGTTGTTTCTGTCCAAGGGCTGAATCTAAACTATCCTGCACTGTCATCAGGTATAATTTTGTTTTCTTTTATGAAGGAGCAGAGGAGGAAATCTTTCTCTGATATGGGGTGCTTTAAAAAGCAGCTGTTGGAAGCTACTTGGGGATCTGGAATGCTTTAAGAACAAATCTCACTGAGAGGGATTAGTAGGCAGATGAGGGGTTTACAAAGAAAAATTCAATTGTAACTCTTACATGTGGCGTAAGCAGAAGGAATGTCCATCTTGCTCCTAATACAGTTGGACACTTTTGTATATAGTCCATGATCAATCATAGAATACTAGGACTGGAAGGGACCTTGAGAGGTCATCGAGTCCAGTCCCCTGCCCTCATGGCAGGACCCAGTACTGTCTAGACCATCCCTGATAGACATTTATCTAACCTACTCTTAAATACCTCCACAGATGGAGATTCCACAACCTCCCTGGGCAATTGATTCCAGTGTTTGACTGCCCTGACAGTTAGGAACTTTTTCCTAATGTCCAACCTAAACCTCCCTTGCTGCAGTTTAAGCCCATTGCTTCTTGTTCTATCCTCAGAGGCCAAGATGAACAAGTTTTCTCCCTCCTCCTTATGACACCCTTTTAGATGCCTGAAAACTGCTATCATGTCCCTCCTCAGTCTTCTCTTTTCTAAACTAAACAAACTCAATGCTTTCAGCCGTCCCTAATAGGTCATGTTCTCTAGACCTTTAATCATTCTTGTTGCTCTTCTCTGGACCCTCTCCAGATGATGGCATCTACGGTGCCCACACTAAACTATGGCTAGGAGGAGAGCAGTCCTGGGCTGGGAAGGCAATACCACTCAATAAGTGCAAGGCATATTGTCAGTGAAGGAACAGTTTAAAAGGACATTTGTAGCTCAGGAAAAGGGAGGAAGAAATTGCATGTAGCATCAGGAGTGGCAACAGCTTTTTAATGCTGCTCTAGAAGCAGGGCCTTGGTTTCCTTCTTTCCACTCTTTGAGCTGAAAGCCCTTAGAGGAGATGGACTGCGCAGGACACTGAGGCTACGTCTAGATTGCAGTGTTAAATTGGAAAAATATATGCTATTTGCGTACCACCAGATTTCAGAAAAAAAGTGCTCTTTCAAACCATCCCTTATGCCCGTAGACTGAGGTTTACAGGGATGGTGAAAGAGCCCATCTGTTCTTCAGAATTTTTTTTTTTTTTTTAAGCGAACAAATTCCTTGGATGCGGGATTGCTTTTTCAGGACACCGGACGTATCCCAAAAAAGCAATGCAGTCTAGTCTCAGCCTGAGAGACCAAGGAGAGTCTGCTGATCCAGTGACCATGGCCTACAATGAGGAGATCCAGACAAATAGGCAGTGATTCAGGGGAAAACATAATTTGGGGTAGCTCAGTAATTGGGTTGGATGCTTTAATAAACTCCTACTAGGGATATGAATGGATAACCAGTAAACTTCATCCTTAACAGGTGAGGCTTACCAGTTCCAGTTAACTGGTAGGGGCTGGAGCGACTTTTAACCAGTTAACCAATTAAATGGGCTTTTACATCTTTAACTCCTACAGCCTTGGATTGGGACCTACTAGAGTAGCTGGGTCTGATTCTTCCTAACTTGTGTTGTCTGCTTTTCCCCTACACTGACAAACCTCTGGAGGAGCAGTCTGAGCACAAGGGATGATAGAGGCCCCTTCTAGGGTAACTAGCCTGGTAGCCACAGTAAGGACATGACTTGACCAGTAGACCAGTGGGTCACTGGACCTTCCAACTACAGTATTTGTGTCCTGAGATGTGGCTTTACCGGCCCTGAAATTCAAATAAGAGACATGAAAATTTAAACCTCCACATGAATTTCCTCCCCATGCTTGGCTATTTCTAGAGTTTTCTCTCCAGAAACACTCTCAGAACTTAAATGCAGGACAATGTAGCACTTTAAAGACTAACAAGATGGTTTATTAGATGATGAGCTTTCGTGGGCCAGACCCACTTCCTCAGATCAAATGGTGGAAGAAAGTAGTCACAACCATATATACCAAAGGATACAATTTAAAAAAAATGAACAAATATGAAAAGGACAAATCACATTGCATCCTTTGGTATATATGGTTGTGACTACTTTCTTCCACCATTTGATCTGAGGAAGTGGGTCTGGCCCACGAAAGCTCATCATCTAATAAACCATCTTGTTAGTCTTTAAAGTGCTACATTGTCCTGCATTTTGCTTCAACTACCCCAGACTAACACGGCTACATTTCTATCTCAGAACTTAGTTCCTGACTCTGAATGATGCTCCAACTCAACTCAATCAATTTACATTACCAATTTGTAAATTATAGCTATATATAGCTAAGCAAAACCCATCTGTTACAGGTTGAATCTCTCTAGTCTGGCACGCTTGGGACCTGACCAGTGCCAACCAGAGAATTTCTGGGAGCATGGGGGGTCATTATTGACTAGAAACATTACTGACACTTCCACTGCTTACTGGGTCACTGAGAGCCAGGACTGATGGCTGTAAACAAATTATGGGACAGCGGGAAACTCCAACACACCAGTGATAAGTGGATATCTGGCTAACTAAAATCATGCTGGATCATGGATGTTGCTGGACCAGAGATTAGAGAGATTTAGCCTGTAGTATAATTCCATTACACCTCGTTCCATTGCCCGAGCGGAGGAAATCTTACCCCTTGTTACAGGTGTCTGTTTTGTTCTTGTCACCTTGAATGTCTCTACAGTTCTTAATGTCTCTCATAGCTACAATCTCTGGACACTCAATTAATACATACTTGCATATGAGTTTCTTCTCTCTCTTGCTGCTTAGTGACTTTGTTCTGCTTAAATTGTATCATTTCCCTTCTAGATCAGGGCCTGCTGCATTTATGGAAGGGCGGGTCCTGGGAACAGGCAGAATATGGACAACGGTTGAGAGTGCAGGCATATGGATACAAAGCTCATAACTAACTGTGGTATGGATGGTATCCTGGTTTTGAGTTCCTCTCTCAGGGCACTGACAGCCCCACCAGGCAGACAGGACAAAGTGAAAACTCATTCCTGGGTCACCAGCGCCTTAAAATAATGCTTTTAATTTTTAAAGGATCAACTCTCTCAGTGGACCTGCAGGCATGAGTGATTTTGGAGGCTCTGGCCCACTCTCTGCCATGCAGTCCTATATCAATTTCAATGAAACCATGAATTCAAACTTCTTTTTATTTTTATATTTAAAATCTGCCATTTCCAAAATAGATTAAAGCTTTTGAAAATCATTCCCAAGAGCCTATTTATAGGAAAGGGTAGAAACTGAGTGATGAGTTGCTACTTATTCCCTGACAGCAAGCTCTTGAATATCTGCCCCAGGCCCATATGCTATCGGACAATGGAAGATACGTTTGCTCTGCCATCTGGATGCTGGGCACATTCCTTTGAACAGTTGTTTTGGCAGCTTTGGAGCTCTTCTGGATTGTTCATGTGGTCAGCATACAGCTGGGACTTCTTATCCCGCTGGATGCCATTTTCCTTTGTTTCATCTTGGATTCTGTGGAATTCCTATATTTCCATCTCATGGGTTAAAAAGATTCTCTTCAGTCACTTCCCAGTATCTATGTAGAGGCTCTTCACAGATAGAAAAGGGGAAGTGTGTGTGTTTTCTCGGTAGTAGTCTGTGCTCTGGCCTCTGTCGCGAGAATCACAGGTCCAATAATGAATACCCAAGGGGGGAAAGACAAAACCAGGTGGACAGTTTTATCAAATAAAAAATATTTATTTATGACAGTGGTGAATTTATAGTATTATTCTAAGATTTTAATAGACCGTGTTAATAATGAATTTACAGTATTTATTATATTTATTCTATGGTTTCTAGTAAAACGTGTCAAAGATATAGGGATGGGAATGGCAAGGGGAATAGTCTCTAATCTTAAAATATCCAGCTACAGTAATAAAATAACAGTGATAACTACAAACTCTTATGTACTACCCACAAACAACTACAACACTAAGCTTATACAACAAGAAAAAATCAAATCCTACATACCAACTTACACAGCACACGGAACATTTTACAGATATTGGTTCGATTGCGAAGGCCTTGGTTATGCCTGAGAGTCGGGGGAGGTGGCTGGTCGGTTGATCAGGCTGGCAGCGCTTGGAAGTATATGAGAAGGCACACGCATGGTGGTACGTGTGTTGCGAAGACCTCCTAGAGCGAACTGTGCCATGGATATTTATCCCCAAATCTGCACATCGCTTTTCCACACTTGCATATTACCATATATGGCCCAATGGTCACCAAGTGGGGGGGGGGGCCTGTGTCCCAGGGGTTGGGCCGAAACTGTGCAGGTTTCATGCGACCAGGTAAGCCCCGCAGTTCTCACGCCAAGGTGACGGGTGGGAGAGTCTGAGGCTATTTTCCCCTTTTCACACCTTTCCTTTTTCTAAAGGCAATGGTATGCAGGAAGGGTGCGGCCAGTTTCTCTCAAGGAGTACTGCAGCCCACTATAACAAGAGCGGCCTGGCCAAACTTTTTTACGGGGGAGGGGGGGCAGTTTCTTTTCTCTAACAGCCTCAAATCAACCCACATCCTACTTAGTGATGCCAACTGCACCTACTTTGTATGCATTGCGACAGTGAATCCAAAGTAACTATCCTCTGTAGAGATAGTAAAAATTGTTTTGGTTGAAGGTTTTTCCATCTGAACATGCCAATTCATTGAAACTAAAACAATTTGGTGGAAGAATGTCTGTGTCAATGAAACTTTAGTTGGGAAAGGTTCTTAAGATGGAATTTCTGGTTAAAAGCAGTTAGCACAAGGTTAGATAATATCTTAGTAGTAAGGACCCTCATTTATGTTGTGGTAGATGTAGGTGCAAGTCCTTGCTGAGTTTGTGTCTTTTTGTGTGGGTTTTTTTCATGAAAATTGTCAGAAGACCTTGATTTTGTTTCAATAAAGAACAAAATCAAATTTTGAAACATCCAGTTTTTTGTTTTTTTTTAATAAAACAGAATTGTTGTTTGCTGGCGAGCCCCTAATCCTTTGCCTTTGTATGCTCTTCTGTTTCAGTGCACATACAGAAAACATCTGGGGTGCAGGTTGTATGTCTCAGAAATATGCAGATATTGGCTCTACTGTGCTATTCAGCTCCGTGCATGACAGCAGTTTCATTGGATTGTAATCAAAGAAACAAACACAATGAGAAGTTTGCTACCAAATTAGGAGACTTGGTTCCTAGATAAGTCAGGAAAATGTTAGAGAGAGAGAGAGGACACTTCTTTCAGATTTCCTCTACATAGCTGCCAAGTCCTAAGTAGTTTCTCGAAAAACTTTTTGTAATTGACCCCATCTTCTCCAGTCTCATTTGTGACCAGCCTATGGCCTACAGGCCCTTGAGAGAAGAGACCTGTGTTGGGGAGCGAGGGGTGAGGGAGTTTGATTATAAAATGAAAATGTGTTCCCTGAACAGGACCCACAATAATTTGTACTTAAGTGTTTAAATTAGCCCTCTTATTTAACATGCTCTTATCTGACTCGGGTCAACTACCAGAGACTGCAGCTTGTTTTTATTTTTTATTTTTTTCAAGCTCTTTGGGGCAAGGTTACTTTTTGGAGTGGTTTCAAGTGTTCACCCCTGGCTTTTTTGGGGGGTAGAATAAAAAAGCACTTAATGGTGGCAGTGAATTCCCCAAAATCTGAGTATTAGGATTTTGGGGGGAAGTGTTTGTAACCAGTGCCTGTAGAGGCAAGGTTTTGGAGCTCTCTTGCGGGCCCTCACCTTCTGCATTCATAGTGCCAGAGTGGGGAAAAGACTTGGCATACGTAAATAAATATAATTTTCTTTGAAATATAGCTCAGTTGTGGAGTCAGGCATATGCACACAGAGCCTCCTGCTTTCTAGGACACAGTAATCAGATCATTGTCTTAACATAGTGATTTTTATGAACAAAAAAACAAAAAAGAAAACACTCTTGGTTGCTAGATGTTACAAAGAAACTGGAAATGAAGGATTAAAAGCACAGAGAATTGCTTCCCTGGGATTTAGTGTAAGGGGGTAGTCACCTGTGCTCAGCATAGAGAAGTTCAACAAACCCTAAAATAAAGAAAATTACCTGGTCCCATTTGACTAAATATTACCTGTTCTTCTCACACCTGTAGTTTCAAAACTTAGTCCTTATCTAAGCATGGATGTCGCTAGATTCTCTGTATTTGGCTCCCTGACTCTTCACTGGTCCTTCCAGGGGCTCTGCTCTAGCTATACAACAGGAACAGAGGGCTACTGCTTACAGTTCAAAAGTCCACACTCTGTTTTCATTGGCTCTCCTTGCCAACTCACTTTCTGCTTCTCTAAGGCTATGTCTACACAACAAAGATAAATCGGAAAAAGAAACAATTTAGTTCCGAAAGAGGCTTTTCTGAAATTTGGCCTGTCTATACAGGGCCAAATTTCAGAAAAAAATCCTCTTTTGGAACATCCCTTCTTCCTCGTAAAACAAGGTTTACAGGGATACAGAAAAATACGTCTGCTTTTCCAATTTTTTTTTTTTTTTTTTTTGAAAAGCAGATGCGTTCCTTGAATGTGGCAGAGCTTTTCTGGGATATCTTTGGTATCCTGGAAGAGCTCTGCAGTCTAGACATAGCCTAACGTTTCTGGGGGCCCTCTAGGACCTAATGTATATAGTTTTCACCCTTACAGGCAAGGCAAATAGGGTTAGGTCTAAAAAGTTAACTACCGAGAAAAGACATTAGCTAACTGAATGGCTTGAATGTCCAGAAAATATTACACCAATTTTTACCACATTCATATAAATCCACTTTTAATTACCTTTGTTTCCAGAAGGTAAATGATCTTTGAGAACATTTATTCCACACCTTTAATCTCATAGCTAAACAGACTGTTACAGTAAATTAGGAGGAGATTTTAAGAAAAATAACGGGGAATTAGGTTCCCAATTGCCATTAGCTTTTTAATGGGATTTGCATGCCAAACTGCCTCATGTCCTTTTGAAAATATCCCTCTTATTCACTGACTAGGCTTAATATTTGTCCCCTGACAGAAATGGGTCACTGTATAATGCCATCTAGAAATGAATTAGAACCACAGTGATGACTGGTCCAATTGAAAGCTCAGAATTATTAATTTAAAACTTCTAGCAGAGCAACACTTGGATGAGAAAACAAAACATCTGTCCGTAATAAGAAAGATATTTGCCCACCAGGTAGTATTGGATTTTACATTTTGTGTGAATGAGGGGGAGTGAACATTGGCAGAACTTTTCATACATGCAGCGCGCGCGCACACACAAAATATCATTTTCTCTGGCTGGCTTTACGTCCGTAATTTAATCTGACCTGATTGGGTATTAGTTATGGGTTTAATATGTTTCAAATGGGACATATGCAAAACCCACAAACCTTATATTTCTTCTGCTTTACCATGTACAGAGACTAGCTGACTATGCTTTATAAATGATATTTCTATGTCTCTAATCTAGTTATGCCAAATTGGGAGACTGACCAAAGAGTGGAGATTGGCAGACATTCTGTGAATTTGAAACTTGCATTTCCATGCTTGTTGTGTTAACTTATGTCACAAAATCCAGTCTGTCAGCTACTTCTACACAGGCCACTACAAGCCTCACTACTATACACTGCTGGGAAGAAACCGTGACAGGTCTCATAAGGTATGATTACACTACAGTTAGACACCCGCAGCTGGTTTATGACAACTGATTCAGGCTTGGATTAAGGGGCTGTTCAATTGTGGTGTAGATGCCTTGCAGGGTCTTAAAGCCTTGGCTCCATCTAGAACTTGAATGTCTGCACTGGATTTAAGCAGACCCTTCGCCTGAGCCCTATGAACCAGAGTCAGCTGGCATGGGCCAGCCACAGGCTTTTAATTGCAGTGCAGATTTACCATTGTAGTTCATTGTTGATCATTTCAAGTTAGGATATTTAGAAGCACTCTAAACACACACAGGCTGTGTCTACACTGCACCCCTTTTCCGGAAAAGGGATGCAGATGAGACAAGTCGGAATTGCAAATGAAGCGGGGGATTTAAATATCCCCTGCTTCATTTGTATAAACATGGCTGCCGCTTTTTTCCGGCTCGGGGCTTTGCCGGAAAAAAGCTCCAGTCTAGACGGGGATCTTTCGGAAAATAAAGCCTTTTCCGAAAGATCCCTTAGGGGATTATTTTCCGAAAGATCCCCGTCTAGACTGGCGCTTTTTTCCGGCAAAGCCCCGAGCCGGAAAAAAGCGGCAGCCATGTTTATACAAATGAAGCGGGGGATATTTAAATCCCCCGCTTCATTTGCAATTCCGACTTGTCTCATCTGCATCCCTTTTCCGGGAAAAGGGTGCAGTGTAGACACAGCCACATTGTGCTAGCTATAGTTCCAACCTAAGAAAATATATATTTCGTCATAAAGGGGAGTTTAAATTCCTGGAAATCATATGGAATGTAATCGGATGGTATTTTAGACAGAGAAAGGAATAACATAGTCAATTTCCCCTCTCTTTCTGGAATAATTAAACACCTACGGAAGGTGTCCTGCAGTTCACATGGAGTTTTTGTAATATGGAGATAGGTATATCTCAGAGAACTGGAAGGGGCCTTGAGAGGTCATGGAGTCCAGTCCCCTGCCCTCACAGCAGGACCAAGTGCTATCCCTGACAGAATTTCCCCAGATCCCTAAATGGCCCTGTCATGATTATGACGGTTAGTCAGCAGCCTGGGGATTAAGGAGTTAACTACACCTAGCCAGGTGGAGTGACCAGTAGGAATGTAGGTGGGACTTTCAAATTGGGACAAAGGAATTTGGGTTTTTTCCTTTCTCTTTTTGTCTCTCGGGGAGAGTCCTCTGCAGCTACAGAGAGGAACAAGCATGTCTCTCTCTCTCCAAGACACCATTCTGCATTTTCTGTAAGTAGGATAAAGTTTAGGTAGTTTCATTAGGCTTTATTGTTTTAAGGGTTGGGTATGGGATCTGATATCTGGCACTGTTTAAAAGATGTTTTGTCTTTTCTTTGTAACTAAGTTCTAGGCCCATGGAGTTTCTCCATGAGTATATTTTGTTACCTTCCCATCTAGTCATTATGCCTGCAACAGGAATATTGTTGTAATAATAAAAGTCTTCTCTCTTTTTTTTTTTTTTTTTTTTTAATTAACCTGGCATTGGTTACTTGTGTGTCTGATTTTTATAATGGGGGTGAGATTTTCCAAATGATCTTTCCCCCGATTTCTTTATCAATATTTGGGTGGTGGCAGCGGAAGATCTACGTTTTTAAGATTTTGGGAGAAGTTTTATATCAAAGCCTGGTAGATAAGGCTTTGGAGTACACTTGCTGGCCCCCACTTCTGCATTTATCATCCCAGAGTGGGAAAGGAGCCATGACAGGCCCCCTCAAGGATTGAACTCTCAACCCTGGGTTTAGCAGGTCAGTGCTCAAACCACTGATTATTACACTAACATTCCATTATGTGTAAGTGCCTATGCTGCAGATGAATAGCTGATATGAAATAACACCAATTTATAAATTGTTCATATTTAGAACATCTTTGTCCTTAGATATGGCACTGTTTTGTCCTTCTAGCAGGGACACAGAGTACATCCACACTGTAGCAGTTAGTTGGCCCAATGTATGCAACTCCATCTGTATGATTAATGTAGCTGGAGTTGACATACTTTAGGTTAACTTAATGTTGTGTCTACACTGTGCTGGGTCAATGGGTGACACTCTCCCATTCACTTATTTTATTCTTCTCATCCAAGGTTGACTGAAGAGCAATCTGCAGTTGATTTGATGGGCTTTCAGTAGACCCTCTAAATCAATCCCCCTCCCCCAGTGCATTGAATTTCAGAGCTTCTATCATGTCTGTAGTGGAAATATAGCCACAGACTAAACTGGACATAGGCAACAGTCTGATTGCTTTTTCTCTAAACTTACCCATAAGACCTATCCTGATTAGGCAAAAATCTCAATTTGCTTTACAGCAAAAGCATTGCTTTGTAAATGGAGATGAGTGTTTTGCCTCAGAGGATTGAGAACAAGCATGAAAGGAATGTGGATGGTCCTCCTTCTTTGTCCTCCTTCAAATTTCATCTTTATAAGTTTCTGCACAGTAGCAATGTTTCTGAAATAATTAAAAATGTGCTGGTTTTCTAGCTTAACAGTTCCTATCTCATAGAGTATTTGTCCAGTACAATGACAGCTAATTGTAAGACCTTCCATAAAATTCTTTAATAGTTTTGCCTAGACAGAATTGCTTCCCAACTAATTGGCTTTTTCTGCTTCTTGAGTAAGATGTTGCAAAATGTAATTTCTTTGTACCACTGACCAGAGGGTGCAAAAGAGTTCATGGACACTCTTCACGCTTTTCTAAATAAAGAAGTCTGCTCTACCAGTTTTGCATGTCACAGCATGTAGCTCCTCAGATCACATCAAGGTGACAGTTATATGACCTGTAATCAAACTGAAAAATGTTATTTTCACAATTCCCATCCATTTGAGATGCCAAAGCAAGATTGGCCTTTTCATAACGTTTTTCTCATTGCTTGCTTTCATCTGAAATTTCAAGGTTGAAATTTTATTTGTCCATTAATAGACTTCACAGTTAAACTGCTGAAATTCACCCCTCTCTCTGAAATATTTATTGTTTCAGGCTGTCTGCAGACTCAGGCAGACATCACTGCATCAGTTACCTTAAAAATGTGACCAGGATATAATCTTCCCATACGCTAGGACTAGGAACTTTTAAAAACCAGATGCATGCCATGTGTATTGTCCAAAAAATAAAAACGTAAGAGCTGAGGGTGGGTAACGGAGTTGTATAATCCTCTTGACATACACTTGAGGTGTCATTTCCATTAACATAAGTAAAACACCTAAAAAAGGAAATAAATATATAATTAACATTAGTATTTCATATTACAGGCAGTCCCCGGGTTACGTACAAGATAGGGACTGTAGGTTTGTTCTTAAGTTGAATTTGTATGTAAGTCAGAACTGGCATCCAGATTCAGCCGCTGCTGAAACTGACCAGCAGCTGACTACAGGAAGCAGAATCTGGATGCTCCTCGGCGCTACTGGACCAACCCAGCAGCACCCAAGCTGCTCTGCCCCAGGCGTCCTGATTCAGCCGCTGCTGAAACTGACCATCAGTGGCTGAATCAGGACGCCTGGGGCAGAGCAGCTGGGGTGCTGCCAGGTTGGTCCAGTAGCGCCCAGAGCGGCGCTACGGGACCAACCGGAAGCGCCCCAGCTGCTGTACCACAGGCGTCCGGATCAAAGCCGCGGAGCACGGGAGCAGTGGGACAGCCCAGACGCGCCGTGGCTGTCCTGCTGCCCGCGTGCTCTGCGGCTTTGCTCCGCTTTGCTCCCTGTCTCCCTGCTCTGTTGGTCTCCAGCAGACCAGGGAGACGGGGAGCATAGCCGCGGGACAGCCACGGCGCGTCTGGGCTGTCCGCTGCCCGCATGCTCCCCGGCTTTGCTCCCCGTCTCCCTGGTCTGGGGAGACGTGGATCAAAGCCGCGGAGCACGCGGGCAGCGGACAGCCCAAACGCGCCGCGGCTGTTCCACTGTCGGCGTCCTCAGAGGATTTGCTTCCCGTCTCCCTGGTCTGCTGACCAGGGAGACGGGCAGCAAACCCCGTTCGTAACTGCGGATCCGACATAAGTTGGATCCGCGTAACTCGGGGACTGCCTGTACTTTATTATGGATGAAAAGAATGAAATTGTAAGCTACAACTGCTTCTTGATTAGTAATTCAGGAACAATTCCAGTTTACTGATTTATGGTTTAAATATGTATTCTGTTGGTTTTAAAATAAATTAAAATGAAAACAGCATAATCTTAAATATTTTTTCTTTATCGCTTTTTGTGAAAGTGTCTTTCCAAAGTATTTTTCCAAAGTAAAATACAAGTGTTGGAAAATCACAACTGAACAACTTTGTAAGTAAAATAATATTTAAATTTTCAGTAGCTCAATTTAAATGTAGAATTTACATGGGGTGAAAGTCTCCCTTACTTTATTTTCCCTTGATGTCTTTGCATTATGTGAACTGAAATGTCACAAATAGGTAGTTTTTCATTATTGTAATTAAATAAATTGCTCCATAATCACAAGTTACCTCATTTTTCATTCCATTTCTGTTTGTAAGGCAGTCACCAGTCAATATTATGTCAGCGTGTGCCAAGTAAGAAATGTTTACACTGACAAAAAGAACCACTCTGAAAGGCAAAGTCATTTTTCCATCAGCAGATGTTCCCATAAAAGAAGAAATAGGATCATTTAGGATGGAAAATGTGTACATTTATGGATTTTATATTGTTTCTTTGAGTCTTTTGGTACCTATACTGCATTCCAGTACAATATGTTAATGTACTAGCACAAGTTTACTGGTATTAAGTCTTTCCTGATGTTATCTGGTAAATTAGTAACTCTGAGAATGTACTTCACTCTTTTGAGAAATGCTACATTAATTCAGGTTTTGTAATGCTGCAGGCAATCTTCTGCTAATAACAGTTAAAGCTTGTGCTTTAAGTGACGCTTATATTGTCCAAAGTGTGTGAAAGATGTCAGGAAAAGCTATGATAATATGCATATTATGTACAGTTGTTAAAAGGGAATATGGAAGAAAGCCCAAGAAATTGTCAACTGTTTTAATATTGACAAGGGGTTTTCAAGATTTTGGGTGAAGCTATTAATTTGTTATATCAACAGAACAGACTCTTCTCACAATGAAAGGGAGCTGTCTATAGAGATATCTGGAAAATTGCTTTGATGGAACAAGGTTGTCAGTATGTTGGACACTTAGGAATTTATTCAGTGTGGAAAGATGTTCTGAAATCAGCATGTTCACCATCCTGAAGAGTGCTGCTGACCTGGGCACCAACATCACAGACTGAAATCCAGGGAATCACTAACATATGGTGAACCAAGCAGAGAGGTGGTGAGGGTGCGGGTGGGTGATAGATCTATTTATCTCCTCAAACTGAGTATCTGTGAAAAACTTCTGAATTGTGAACCTAACATTTCTGTGATACTCTTTCCCTCCTCTCTTTTCCTCCTCCCAGTATTTAAAAGTTTGGCCACAGCCAGATGTTGCAAGGTTATATTTTTCCTGGCTGATCAGCTTGGAAAACAAAAACAATTCCTGAGTATTTGCCAGACGGGTGACATAGGGGTCCAGGAGTTGTTAATTAGGTTGTGTGCCATATCTATGGATTTCCAGGGTGAAATCCTGGCTTCATTGAAGTCAATGGGAATTTTGACATTGACATAGTGGGATCAGGGTTTTGCCTCCAGTAACACAGTTGCAAACAGCAGAGACAGAGGATATATTTTCCTGGTTATGCTGTTCTTTTCTTTATCCCTGAGTGCATTTGTAAGGGAACGTGGGAACTGAGTTAACACTTAAACTAACTCATTTTAAGAATTTCAGGGCAGGGTTTTTTAATTTTTCAAAAATCCTCTAGTAATAGAGATTGGAATAAAGGAAATTAGTTAAAACATTTAGTTGATTTTTGTAAAACAAAATTTTAAATGCTTTAACTTTCATTTTACATTTATATGTTTTAATACTAGCTTACAGCAAATGATAAACTACCCCTGAACCATTACATTACAAATTGCTGTGTCAGATAGAAAACTAACACATAGAATGCTAGCACAGTAGTTTTTTTTATTTAAGGCACCAGCCTTCTGTTAGCTTGAGCACAGTAGCTGGTGTTCAACCTGGAAAGGGCAACAGAAATGGAATATTGATATTTGAATATACTTGCTGATGTGACAAATGGGAATGAAGAATGAATTTTTAAAATTAGATACCAATTAAGAATTGATCATCAGATGGAAAAGTCAATCATATCTGTTCTGTCTCCTTTTGATTGTGCTTAAAATGTTGGTTAGCTGCTGTTTAGTAACTTGACTGTGGCATAAAGCTTTGTTGTTCCTGTTTTAATTTTATTTTAAGTAAGCCCTCATGCTCCATTATAATCAGGTCATCACTGGAAGAACTTCCAAAAACTGTTTCCAATTATTTGTAC
The DNA here is from genome assembly GCF_049634645.1 of Pelodiscus sinensis. Classification (NCBI taxonomy): domain Eukaryota; kingdom Metazoa; phylum Chordata; order Testudines; family Trionychidae; genus Pelodiscus; species Pelodiscus sinensis. The sequence goes on from NC_134711.1 coordinate 214,794,885, forward strand.
TCTGTTTTTATGCTTTGAAAGTATAAAGGCTCACTTCCTCCTCTTGCATTATAAAGGGCCCATAGTAGACACAAATAGAGTGGAGGTATTCAAATTCAGGGACTAGGGGCATCCTCACTAGTCAGCAGGGCTGGCCTTACCATGAGGTGAACTGAGGCGGTTGCCTCAGGTGCCAGACTGTGTGTGTGTAGGGAGGCGGGGGGAGCCACTAGGACTCAGAGTGTAGAAAATTGTGTCTGCTGCTGGTGCAGCCAGGGGACATGGGGGAGTTATTTGATCTCACCGCTTCACGTGCCAAAATGTTGTGGTCCGGCCCTGCTAGTCAGGATCACAGGGAAACTCCTGTTCAGTTGCATGACAGGGCATTAGGATAAATTGTTGGGAGTATATGCCAGAGCTAAGCAGCTGTTTGCTCTCAGAGCTGTAGAGAACTTGTCAGCATTATATCAGATTTCTTCTCCCTTCACACAGTTGAATTGCCTTGGGTGGTAAAAGACAGAGAAGGTGCATGAGATAATGTATTTTATTGAACCAACTTCTGATGGTGAAAGAGAAACTTATGAACTACACAAAGTAATTGGCTAGGAGGCACTGTGTTGTTGAAGTGGAGGCATGGCTGTGCATTACGCTCTGTTAGTACTGTGGAATCCACAGGATTTCACCACAGATCCCGCAGGTGAAGAGGGCAAAGCTGCCCTCTCAGTTATAAGGGGGAAGGAAAAGTCCTTCCTACCAATCCACCTGAGACAATCAGGAGAAAACTTGCTGCTGGAACTAGGTTTAATAGTTTTATTGTATCACGAGTGCACGATGCTTCGTACACGTAAGAAAATGGGTCACTTGCTTTATAATGTGCCTCTTCCAGCAACAGGCTTTTCAAAGGGTGTGCTCTACTGGACTTCTTATTGTTTTGCAGGCAGTTTTAAAAACATTCTTTCATAAAATTTCTGACTAAATCCAAGTCTGGCTTTATATAGCTTATTAGAGTGTACCTATTAGTGATTTTATAGAATGCCTCTAAGAAGCCAATTTACAGAGTTTAAAGATTTTATCAGACATTTTCACTGCAGTAAATGTTTAATGGAGCTTTTCTTTCCCCCAAAATAACAAAATTTAAAACTTATAGTTGAGAGCTTCTATCCACAGGTGTTCTATCCACTGAAAGTGTATTTGGGTGTCTTCTAGACTGCAATATTTGTTGTTTCTTTGAAGCATCCGTAATAGTGAATTGTCCAGAGATTCTTGAATTTATAGTTCCACAAATCCTATTGGCAGCTTGTTCCATCATTGGTCTTTATCTTTTAATAGTACTATATACATAATATGGGTTCTTGCTGCCAATCTTGATAAGGAAAGGTCACTTCTGATATGCAGGCAAGTTTACTGTCGTTTCAAGTTTCACTGAAGTTTATTAGACACTTCCCTTGGTTCGATGTGTTAGAAAAAGTGCACTTGTACAATAGATAATCAGAAGGTATAACTACAAAATTGTCCTTAAAGTAGGGTTTGCAGTAAACATAGTTATCATTGACTTGTAAAGTACTAAATATAATAATAAAGCAAATAGCTTTTTATAATCCAGCTACTTCCTAATTTAACCATTTCAGCTAGTTAAATTGGCTACCTTCTTTAGGATTCAGCTACAATCTGTTTATTTTTTGCATAGAACTAAATAGGGTTTCGAAGGCAACTTATACTCATGCATGCCATTTGCTGGCTAGTGCAATAACCCCTCCCAGCATAGCTATATTCAGCCTGGAGCTACCCTTATTCGTCAACAGAGGAGTGTGACTTTGGTATCTAGATGTCTTTAACTTGTAAGGAATCCTTTGCGTGCTGAATAAGTTAATCCCTGAAGTTTAGATGTATTGCCTATGACATTAGTTAAGGCACAGCCCAAAAGGTGAGACTATTTTGCCAACCATGTTAAAGCACATCAGTACCATGATAAAATTATACCTGGGCCTGAACCACCAAGAACCTTATAAAAGCTGTGGTACTGTCATCATTATGAAGTTCCTAATTAACCCTTTAATAACATATTTTTGACTAAATTTCAGAAATATGATTCAGTAGACTCTAGCCTAACTATTATAGCTTGAAAAGAGGCACTGTTAGGAGAATAAAATTGCATTTATCTGAATTCTCTGCTATGAAAGCAGTCAATAAAGAGAATGTTTCAAGTTGCATGACGTTAATTTTTTTAAACTGGCATTTTAAAGATGTGTTTGTTTGTTTTTCAAAAAGAGCTTGTTTGATTTGTAAGACCCCTGCGTGGATACAAAATGTATATCCGCATCCGCAAAAATGAGCTGTGGATATCCACGGATTTGGAGGGCCCTACCAGTGTTCCCTCTAAGATTTTTTCATCCATGAGTGGAGTGAGTTTTCTCTTTTGCCACAATATTGAGGTCATGTGCGCTTGTTCGGATGTGTGCTGCTGTAGCACCCAAGTTATTAACAAATATCTCAGAAATATATGGAAGAAAGAATACTAAAACAAGGGATAATTAACAAGGAGCATGACTTTAAATGTTTATTTAATATGAAGTCAAATAAAAAGAAAATTAATACTGAAAAATTTTCAGTAGCCAACTTCCTCTGTTTATAGCCCTCTCCCAGACCCCACTAGGAAACTAGCAAAACAAATGACACATAGTTTAGTCCCTTGCCTTTAAGAAATGCTACAGTATTGTGCAGCAGTGGTAGGTGCACAAATGGGGGGCACCTAGAATAACCTCACAGTCGTTTAATCACAGTCTGGACCCAGCCTTTAGTTTAAAGGCTAGAACCCATAGAAACTTAGTCTTCCCAAGATGTCCATGCCACCACCCCCAAACATCGCCCCCGTATGAGCCTCACTTCTTTCACAAACCCAGCTCAGTAACTCACCAATACGCTTTGCTTCCTGCTTCGGGCTTCTGCCTAGAACATACTTGTCCTTCCAGCTGGAGATTTCCCATCTGCATGGGTACACATGGCCTGCCCCCGGAACAGCTGAGCAGGCACCACACAGCCCTGGCCACAGCTCCAGCCCTGAGGAAAGGCTGAAACTGAGGTGAGGGCCACATGGTGGGTTTGCGTGGCAGGAGACTGCCCCATGTGCTAGGCTGAAGTTGCTATCTTTAGTACAATGGCCCCCGACCTCTACAGCCACCACGCTGACCCAGCTGTTATTTTTAATACCGTGGTCCTGTCCCCACTGACCTGGCTTCATTACCAGCAGCCCATTGGTTTGCTTTTATACCCCTACTTAAACTTCCACTGCCCAACCCAAACATACTGTGTATGCCCTGGGGGATGGGCTAGCCCAGGGGAGGGGAGGGAAGGTGCTGGCTGTGGGGTTTGCCCTGCAGGCAAGTGGTACCCATGGGGCCAGCCAGCATGGAGAGTCCCAGCTGTGCCCCTGGGGCAGAGCTGCCCAGCCAGTGTGTGTGGGACCGGCACTGACCTGCTCTTAGCCACACACCACTCACACATGGCCCCAAAGCAACAGACATTCTCTGGGGCCTGCCCCCTTCTTCCCTCCCAGGCTCCTGCCCCCTCTTTGCTTTCCCTTACACTTGGGCCCTGCCTCTATCCTTCCCCCTCCTCTTTTGCCCTTCCCATTCTCACCCCCCTTTCTGCTCTCCTGGGTCCCTGCCCATCCCCTGCTTTGCCCCCTGGCACATGTCCTTGCCCTCCATCCACCTCTGCCCTCTGGCTGCCCCCTCCTTGCCCTTCTGACACCTGCCTCCTCCCCAACACCCTCTGCACCCTGGAGCCAGGCCTGGCCAAAGAGTTTGCGGGGCCCAAAGCAGCATGGCTGAGCCGCAGGAGCTAGGCAGAGTGGGGCCCTGAATGTGTGGGGCACAAGGCAACCACCTCGCTCACCTTGCCCAAAGGGTGGGCCTGCCTGGAGCCCACCCATCATCTCATCCCCCTTCTGCTGCCTGGCACTCACCTCTCCCTTTTCCCCTCTGCTGCCATGTCTCCAACTCCCCTCACCCCATCTGCTCCCCTGGTGCCTGCTGCTTCTCCCCACCCGTTACCCTACCCTGCTGTCCTGGTTCCTGCCCTTCTCACTCCCTTCAGACCTCCTGGGACTTTCCCCACCTCCCCATCCTCTCTGACCCCTGTATCTGCCCTTAAAGCTCTACTGATTCACCTCTAAATTGGTGGAAAAGAGAGCTACCATTGACCTCATTTACCAATTTTGTAACTGACATAGTCTTCCTATTGGCTTCCTATCATTTTTTTTAAAAATTGCACTTTTGTTGGCAATGGTGAAAAAAGTGTGCGGACACTCACTAGTGAAGTTTCTAGGGAAACATTCTTACTGCTGGGATTGCGGAAGATGCTGAGATTTTTTTCCAGGACGTTGTTCCTGGATATTCCTTTGGCTTTCATAAAACCTAGCACGGACGTGGATGTACTGTATCAGGTTTGAAGCCATGTGAGTTGGCTGTGTTCTAAGCTAGTCTTCCCTTCAGATTGAAATGCCGTCACATTTTAGTCTGCATTTTAACAGAGCTTTTTGTCACATTAAACTAACATTATTGAAACACACACATTTTTCTGCCCATCAACATAGGGAAAAAGAAGACAAAAGAAAGCTTATTGTAGCTTTAAACATCAGTTTGAGTGTGGCCTGGCACTACAAAGACCATGAGCACTAACGTATGGTTATTGCATGATGTCATTACAGGATGCCATTAAGATTGGATTCCTTAAGTATGGAATTCTTTACTTGAACATGTTTGGGTTTCTTTTAACTGTGAATTTCCTGTGTTTTGCAGTGCCTGTTTCTGGGATCATTATAGTGCCACTGTACCATTCTTCCTCTTCCATGACTGCTGTGTACTTAACCTTAGCTCCAGTTTAACACAATGTTCATATGGGCACCCTATCTTAGGGACAGTTCAACAAACACTGACCAAAAATCCAAGTGAAGAAAGGCCTTTATCTTGGGTTTCCAGTTTGAGTAGGGTTTTCATAGTGCTGCAGAAAACTAAAAATCAGGGTTGCTGAGTCAAAAGCTGTATTTCGTATCACATGGTTTAACAACAGTAAAACAAATATAGCCAATCTTTTCTCTCTCAAACTTCCTGTCTAGACTTTTTATTCAGGAAGGGTACATCAATACTGGAACCCCCACGCTCACAGCAACAAGTCTCAGAGCCTGATTCAACTGATTCAGGTCTTGTGGGGCTCATGCTATGGGGACCAAAATAGCAATTTAGACATTACCATTTGGACTAGAGCTTGGGTTCTTAAACATAACAAGAGGGGTGGATTTCAGAGCCAGAGTTGCAAGGTTTGTATTGGTATTTTAAGCCCATGGCATGAATGAGAGTCAGTTGATCCACATTCTGAAACTTGCTGGTGTGTGTGTGTTTCGCAATGTACACATACCAGAAGAGTCCTCTGAGAACAATTCTTTTGTCCATATCTTTATCTAAAGACAGGTGATCCTTTTTGCATATTTCATTTGCTAGGATTTTAAGGAAGCTTGTAAACTTGTTTCCCTCAGCCAATACAGAAGTTTCTCCTCCCCATTCTTTCTAGGAAGTAACACAAACTTTAAACAAACCTTCACAGAGAAGCAGAGACTGATAAAAGCAGGTGACTTTCTAGGTCTAAAGACTGACAAGGTGTTTTTTAAGAGGGGGTAAAATAATCTAAACTAAATTACATATCCTGGAAATAAGTGACTAAGCTTTATCTGAATCTAACATGTACTACATTTACATGGTGTATGGCTAAGACAGGAGCTACTGAGTAGCCAAAGCTTATACCACTGTGAGACCTGAACTGCCTATAAATCCATCACCCTGGGGTTTTTGTTTTGCTAGAATTGTATGGATGAAATCTTTGAAATCAATGAGAATTTTCCCAATAGCTTTAATGGAGCCAGGATTTCACCCTGAAAAATTGTATTTAAAAGGGGATCTTCTCTTGTTTTTAAACAAAACAATTGTCTTAACTGATACCTGCCCCTTCCATGAGCAATTTTATTGATCAGCCCAGGTTTGCACAGTGAAAGACATTAATAGAGCTTTCTCTGACAACTAACTTGAATCTGCTACAGCAGTGGTCTCCAACCTTTTTACACCCAAGATCACTTTTTAAGTCTCAGAACAGGCGAAGATCTACTGCCCCGCCCCTTCCTTTAAGCCCCGCCTACATTACATGAGGAAATCTAATGTAAATGCACTGCACAGGTGCACAGTTCAGAGAGGGCTCAAGAGCTACTCTTGGAGCCCCTGAGATCTACTGGTAGATCGTGATCTACTGGTTGGTGACCACGGCACTACAGGTTGAACCTCTTTACTCAGGCATCCTTGGAACCTGAATGGTGCTGAATCAGAGAATTTGCCAAACTGGGGGAGGTCAACATTATGGATGTAAAAGCATAGTCGATTAGTTGACTACCCGATAAGTGTAGGCTCACTGGGTAGTCGAGTCGACTACTTGCATTTCCCTGCTTCAGTCCCAGCTTGTGTCAGGGTTCTACGCTGCACCTCTGCTTTTTAAATATAGTAAGAGCCAGGCAGAGTCACAGCGGTCCAGACCTAGCGCTCGTGCCAGTTTCCGGATTTACCCCTGCTGCAGCTTTGCAGTTCAAATGTAGTAGGAGACAGGCTGCCTACATGTCTGGCTCCTGCTACATTTAAACTGCAGAGCCGCAGCAGCTTCTTATGGACTAATCGATTAGTCCTTTACTCGCTACTTAACATTCTTAGTCAATATTGTCTAGCAGCATTACCAACACTTCTACTACCTACTAGGCTCTTGGAATGATTTAGGAGTAAAATAGGACTAAATAATAGCACAGAATGATGAGAGCCAGGACTGGTGGTTGTAAACAAACTTTATGGGACCATGGGGAAACTTGGCCACACTCATGAGAAGTTGACATCTGGTTAACTAAAATCATGTTGGGCCATGGATGTTGCCGAACCAGAGAGTGCCAGAGTAGAGAGGCTCAACCCGTACTGTTTAATCAATCTTGACAGCACCTAATTTTCCCTGTCAGCAAGGCTGATTCTTGCACTAGCAAATGGCTGAATTTAGCATAGCTGAATGTGAATTTGGCAAAAATGGCACAGTGTGTGCATCAGAGAAAGGTATCCTTTAGAATTCACTAAATGTGTGCACAATAATGGAATAAGAATGGTTATCTTTTAAAAAAACTGAATAGCTGGACTACTTACTTATGTAAGCACTTCCTGATGATAGTGCTTTCCAATATAACAGTAAGAATTGTAGTGCACTGGTGAAACTCATAAATAATGTGGTTGCTCATTTTGAACAGAACAGATTCATTCATTCATTTTACATTTTAACTTCCTTTGTACGCATACTTCAGGAAGTAGCAAGAAAGCACTACCATCATTCTTCACTTCATGAGATTGTTCCCAGGACCACTGTCTAACCCTGTGAGTCATTACTTATTTGAACTCTTGTACTAATCCTTACCCCGTAGACCTCAACTGAAAACATTGCTGTGTTCTTTTTGCAGCTCATAACATGGACTAAAATGTTTCATTTAAAGTGAGGTACAAAATATTCAACTGCTTTTCTTCGGTCAGGTTTAAACATTTGGTATCAACATGCAGCAATCTGCAGTAAATCTCACGGAAAGGAAATTCTTTATACTTTCAGGTCACATTAGCACTCAGGAAACAATGATTTTTTTCAATTATTGATTTATAATTTTGCAAAATTGATATGGTTGGTATCAAAGTCAACTAAGAGTCCATAAACTAGAAAAAATATGTGGTATTGTAGATCAATTTATTTTACAAGTATTCTGCCTCTGAGAAGGAAAGATTGATTTGAAGTTTGTATTATTCAGAATAGGGTAGCCAATTGCAAAAATAGATGCTTATGGATTCAGATTTGAAAGTGAGTCACCATCCCAATGGGCAAACTACTACTGCATGCTTTAATCCAGATGTGAGTACATCAGAATTGGAAGAAAGCAAATATGTGGCTGCTTCTTCACACGTCTCATATCTTGCATCACAAAACTCATTTTCCAGTATGCTGTGGTGAAATAGTTGAGTATTCCTGTCATCCTCAGCAGAGAGAACATCTGGGATCAACATGTTCACATCGGCTGTGTCTACACTGGCAAGTTATTCCAGAAAATCAGCTGCTTTTCCGGAAAAACTTGCCAGCTGTCTACACTGGCCGCTTGAATTTCCGGAAAAGCACTGACGATCTAATGTAAAATCATCAGTGCTTTTCCGGAAAAACTATGCTGCTCCCGTTCAGGCAAAAGTCTTTTTCTGGAAAACTGTTCTGGAAAAGGGCCAGTGTAGACAGTACAGTAGTGTTTTCCGCAAAAAAGCCCCGATTGCGAAAATGACGATTGGCGCTTTTTTGCGGAAAAGCGCGTCTAGATTGGCCACGGACGCTTTTCCGGAAAAAGTGCTTTTCTGGAAAAGCGTCCTGCCAATCTAGATGCGCTTTTCCGGAAATACTTTTAACGGAAAACTTTTCCGTTAAAAGCATTTCCGGAAAATCATGCCAGTGTAGACGTAGCCATCATGTTTAAGCATTCTGTGACTGGATAACCCCCATAATATCTACACACTCTGAAGTCCTGTCAGTGGCATCCCTAGAAATATCCCACCCAGTGAGATAATGGACTGAGGTATGTGGGCATTAATTCCCAGCCAGGAATGAGAGGCAGCTCACGGAGACACTACTAGATTGGCAATAATTAAGTGCCATGGAGCCTGTTAAGATCCTCCCCTAAAAGGAGAGAGAAGGGGATGAGTTGACTAGAAGTCAAGGAAGGATGCTCTGGGGAATTCTAGGAGCTACTTTTATGACTTCTTTTGTTCCAATGTATTTGAGTTTACTGCTAGTAGAACTGTCTGGAAGGAAATGCAGCCAGAGACTCTTGACAAATGTGTGTCAATTTGGATTAAACCAGAACCACTGCAATAAAACCTGATCCAGAAAGTTTTCAAATGAGGGTATCCATTGAATCATCTCATTAGATCCGTGGACCCCAACACGGTGCCCGCGGGCGCCATGGTGCCCGCGGGGGCATTTCCATGCGCCCGCCAGGTGCTTGGGGCTGGCCTGGCACTGGGCGCTGGGCGGGGGGAGCGCCGGCCCCGGGCGCTGGGCGGGGGGAGCGCCGGCCCCGGGCGCTGGGCGGGGGGAGCGCCGGCCCCGGGCGCGCGGCGCTGGACGGGGGGAGCGCCGGCCCCGGGCGTGCGGCTATGGGGGGGCCGCCCCCGGGGCGCAAGTGTCCCCGCCCCCTGGTGCCCGGTGGGCAAACGGCCACGCCCCCTGGCGCCCGACAACCTGGAAAGGTTGGGGACCACTGCATTAGATGTTTTACCCTGGCCCTGTTGCATTTCTAGTTAAGCTGCTGTTCTTACAGATAATACCGCATTTTTATGTGGAAGAATGAAATGGGAATGTGTCTTCACTAGTTGACAGCTCTAATTAGGGTATGAAAAGAAAGGCAATTGACTAGTGTGTGATAGGTCAAACTGATAGCTGAAGGCTAGCTGCAGAGGGCAAAACTACAACTTTGTTCTGAGATATTACATTAGTACTGATTCTAACTCCTGGTAGGGTTTGAAGTTCACTAATCTGATAGTTATAGTAGTACTAGGTATTTAAAATTATTCCATATTTTGTTTTTCCTATTAGGAGTAACTGTAGAAGTTCTTTCAGATCTCTTGTGAATTCAAACTCAGAATCATAATAGCACTGCTGTAGCATAGCCATACAAAGCTGAGGCAAAGCTCAAATTCCAAGGTCAAAACAGCTTTCAGAAATGCCTGGGGGAGAAAATAAAAGCCTTACATACTGAATCGTGGTGATTGTTATGAGTAGCTCTTAATTGTAGTACATCTTCTTGAGTAGACCTAAAATAATTGGTTTTTAGAAATTCCTACTTGTTTTTTTCACTTCCTGCTTTATTTCTGATGGAAGGCTATTGTGACCTAACTCCTAACTACAACAAATCCCCATTATAATGACACTTATTATGAAAACATAATTTTAAGACCCATAAAGATCCAGGATCATATGGCCTTAAGGATACAGAGAGTGTGGAATATGTAATGCTTCCTAATTCAAATGGGTAATTGGAAATGTAAATGTGTCTCATTTCTAAAGTTTTTTTTATATTAGGAAAGTTTAAAAGGAAAACAGAACAATGGTTATAAAGATGCTGCCTTTCCCACTTGATCATCAGAAAACTGATCAAATGAAAGAAAGGAAAACAGTAAACTAAAAGTAAAAATGGAGGCAATAGAAAAAGGGTTGCATGGTAAGTACAGGAAGGCTACACAATATATTGTTCATATGTCTCAGAGAAGACTAACAAGTATCAAACTGATGTGTAGTTATAATAGGAGGACTAGACTAAAGGGTCTAACGTTTCTTATGTAAAAGTGAAGAACTGAACTCAAGAGCTAAAGAGCAATAAGGCTTTTACCTTGCACATGATCTCAGGAGAGACTAAACTTGAGATACTGTTTTTTTCTACTTGTGAGGTCTTGGCATATGTTGTCAAGAGGAAATAGGAATTTCTCTTTTATTAAATAAATAGAGATGCTGTTTTTCCCCAAAACAATTGTTCTAATTATTTTATTATGTTCTAGTTTAAAGTCTTGAGGGAAAGTCTGCACTGTACAATTATCAATCTAAGTTACATTGAAATACAACTGCTGCAGTAAATAAATCACTTTTGCCTGTCTGTGCTGCACTCCTTCTCTTGGTGGTGTGTGTCCTCACTAGGAGCACTTGCATCAATATAGAGGGTAGTGCACTGTGGGTAGCTATCCCACTGTACAAATTGCCACCATCTAGTGCATAGTGTTTTGGGACTAATTTGCAATGCCTCCTGTAATCAAATGTGTTAAAGGCCACTGGCAATGTTTTCTCATGTGATTTAGATCTCAGTGAAAAAAATATTGCATTGGTTATAGCAGCCTGATGTGTACTTCATAATATCTGTGAAACAAAGGAGATAAAGTTTCTGCTGGGGTGGAGAGCAAAGATGGAATGGCTGTCTGTCTGCTGATTTTGAACAGCCAGGTATAAGGGCTATAAAAATAACTCAGTGGGGTGCCATTTTAGGAGAGCAGGGGGGACGTGGCTTGTTTTCTTCCCATTCCTCTGACTATTTGAGAGAGAGGGGATAGTACTTGGATTCTGTGCATGCGTCTCACTCCTGGCTGGTGAAGGCAGGGAGCAGAGGAGTAATTTATGGAATCCAAGTAGTTTCCCTTTGCTCCCTGATGGTCGGGGAAACGGGAAGAAAAGCAAATTACGTCCCCCCCTGCTTTCCTGAAATGGCTCCCTTGGGAGCTATATGGCTCAGGAAACCTTTTAAAGACATTTTTAATAGTGAGCCCCAGTAATGTGTGCTGCTGTAGTGTGCTCTCATGGCATTGGGGTATGAACTTCAGAATGGACCTCCCACTATGAACCTCATAATGCAATGATGGACAACCTGTGGCCTGCCGGTTGCACACAGCTCATTAACTGGTGGGCTTCCAGACAGGTTGTTTACCTTGCATTTGTAGGTATGGACACCCACAGCACCCTCTGTTTGCCATTCCTGACCAATGGGATTTGTGGGAAGTGGCACGGGTTACAGGGACTTGCTGGCTGTTGCTTCCCACAGCTCCCATTGGCTGGGAATGGCAAACCATGGCCAGTGGGAGCTGTGGGCAGCCATACCTGAAGATGTAAGGTAAACAACCTGTCTGACAGCCTGCCAGTGGCTTACTGTGATGAGCCGTTTGTAACCCGCAGGTTGCCCACTACTATTATAATGAGTGCTGTGTATGAGATAATATAACATTGCAAATGCACTTATTGCATTAGCTGTGAAGGATATCTGACCCAGCCAGCTTATGCTGTGAACTAATAAAGATGAATTAAGTTTCCATAACTAGACTCTTATTCCAAACCCACTTAATCAGACATATTTATAACTGAATGTAACGTAATAAATGAAGGGGAAAGGACCTTTCAGTAGGAAAGAACAGTCATGTTCATTTCACAAACATATATACCAACCATGCCTCTCCCTGGTCAGTATATGTGCAGCTGTGATTGTCTGTACAGGCCTCTGGGGGTATAGAGCTTAAGACAGCGCAGTGGCCCCAGGCCACTATGTGGAATGTGGGTGGGCAGGGTGAGTAGGGGAGGTCCTGGAATGCATTTCTCTATCGTTTGCAGATTGGGTTGAGTATGAGTTGGTTGAACCTGAAGGTTACCAAAGAGTTTCTAGCATGTCTGTTTGCTGTTTGAGAAGTGCTAGCATTTCCTGCCGCACATCTCCCTTTTCCTGTGCTTTTCTCCTCACTTCTCTATCCCTGTTCATTCTGTCCATGAGGGTGATCCTCCAACCCCTCTACTCAGTATTCTAAGCACTAGAGGTTTGCAGGATCTTTTGGAACGTGTCATCCTGTTTCCTTTCTTCTCCTCCTTATTTGGCAAAGCTGTTCTGCTGATGTGGATAGAGAGATTCTCAGGGTCACATTTGCAGCTGCAAAAGATACAGTGCCCAGAGGTAGTCTTGTGAGTGTATTGGTATATTAAACTCTCTTTCCTTGATCTACACAAGTTATAAGCACTACATTCTCACTTCTCCTTTGCGTTCATGGAGCAGGGTTGCAGTCACAGCCATGGTGAGTATGGCCTCTGGGTAGGAGCAAGAGACAGGTTAAACTGTGACAATAATTACACAGGGAGTAGCTCACAGGCATGACTATATGCAGATAGGACAACTGAACTGAACACTGGCATTGTTTTCCACAGGCACTGGTAATTTTGGCTGATATCTCACTCCTGAGAGTAATGGAGGCTAAAAGGGAACAGCTGGTGCAAATGTCTAGATACAGACCGACTCTGTATGCTCCTTGCTTGTGTACTGCAATGCTGCCTGCTAAAGTAATTGCAGAGTGTCATAGGAAAGTTATTCTACCATGGTGGAGGAAATAAAGCAGAGGATTACAAACTGCTTCAGAAAAGATTACTCAAGATCATTATGGAGTATTCACAGGAGATTCCTTTGCACATAAGCAAATGGTTCTACAGGGTCCTTTCTGCCTAACTACTCCAGAGGCCTAAGGAGCAGATCATGACTCTGCCTCTCTTGGTTATTTCATCACCTCTTCCAGTTTCAGAAGAATGCTTTAAAAAGAGTAAATGAACAGAGGTGTCCTTACAATATCAAAGCAAACTGCATACTTAGCAGAGGTGCCTTGCCCTGTATAAGGCTCAGCTGTGCTGGACTGTAGGAACTGGCTTGACTGCTCACTATGCCACTGGATTCCTTGGTTGCTTCGCCTGCCTGTTCCTCCTTCTCAGTCTTGTCCAACACCTCCCCAGAATTCTGTGTGTGTGTGTGTGTGTGTGTGTGTGTGCGCGCGCGCGCGCGCCACGTAAGTGCTGGAATAGTCTTCCAGGGGTGGTTTTGAAATCCTGTCACTGGAGGTTTTTAGGAATAGGTTGGACAAATATGTTTCAGGGTTGGTTTGGGTTTACATGATCCTGCCTCAGCACTGGGGAGGGCTGAACTAGATGATCTCTCAAGTTCCTTCCAGGCTATATTTCTACTATTCTGCATCAAGATAAGTGGGCTATTGAGACTGGCAGGCCAAAAGCCAATGGAATTACTTTGACAGTGATCTCATCTGAATCATTTCCCACTGAAATACATGTAGCCAACTTTGTAACCAGTTGCCAAATGAAAATCATCAATTGCCAAAGCTAGAATGGAAACATCATCTGCTACCTTTTTTACAGCTTCACTAGCAGTAAAACCCCTACCATACAATACACCTGCTTAGTGATATCATCTTCTGCTCATTCATTAACTAGATACACTAGGGATGTAAAATCAAGATTTAATCAGTTAACCAGTTAAACATTTAAGCAGTTAACCAACTAAGTGGGATCCCGCCCTGGGGCAGGAGGCTCCTGGCCTTGGGCTGGGGTTGCTTCTGGCTCCCAGCCCCACTGGGGCAGCTCTCTGCTCGTGGTAGGCCACGGGCAGGGGGTTGCTGCCGGGTACCAGTGAACCAGTATCCAGTAAGCATCACCTGATAACCAGTAACCCTTTCACATCCCTAATACCCACTTGAACAGATACCTAAATCAGAACTTTTAGCAGATCATGCGGTAATGGTATGTGGTTTGGTTTTTTCAAGTAATCACACAATACTTCTAGATATAAGGACTTTCTATGCAAAAAAAAAAAAAAAAAAAAAAAAAAATTCTAATGAGCATGGAGTATTGCCAACATAGCACCATGGGCCTAATAAACTGCTGTGTTGATTCAGTTTTATGCCTGCGTAACTCCATTAAGGTACTTGAGTAGTAGTGGTGTGAAACTAGGGGAATGAAGCAAGGAATGAAGCCATGGTTAAAGTATCACATGTTGTACCACTCCAGAATAGGACATACCATTGAGAGGTGCTGCCCATCCCCTGGAGCGAGGGAAGTGGGGGACAAGCAGAGCATTCCATCTTCACTGCTGTGGTACCCAAACTAGTTAGCTAGAGCAGGATTCTCACCTCAGTATTGACCTACCACAAAGGTAGAGGAGAGGGGAGGCAAAAAGGTCAGTTTCCCCAGGGCCCAGTGATTGACAAGAACCTGGGGCTCCTGGCTGCCACTGCTACTGCAGGAACAGCAGTGGCTGGAGCCCCGGGCCCTTTAAATCACCTCTGGAGTGCTGTGTGGGGGTGCTCCAAGTGACACTGAGGGCTGGCTGCCCCCAGTCCCATTCCTTCTGTCCAAGGTCCTGCCCCTTCAGAGTGCACAGAGCCAGCTCCTCCATTCCTTGCCTAATGGTCTCTGCTACTTCTACTCTTTCTTGATGCCTTCAGCCCTGCCACTTGATTTAGACACCAGTTTCCTCTGGTGAAGAGTGCAGTGACCGTCTTACTCTGAATTTCATTGGACTTATGAGTCCATCTGTGTGTGTCAGTTTTATTTTAATTATTGCGCAGAACAAATGCTCCCTCCACTGGGCAATCAAGCTACTATTTTCACCTTCTTTAAAGTCGAGAGTCTTGGCAGCCCTCCAGCTCCTGGCCAGGGAATGGAGTATCTGATTTGTGGGGTTTTAATTTCAGTAATTTTATTCTGTAAGATAGGAGGGGTAATAAGTGGCCCACAGCAAGGCCACCAGCATTTTATTTACCTGTGTATTTGCAGGTACAGCTGATTGCAGCTCCCATTGGCCGTGGATCACTGTTCCCGGCCAATGGGAGCTGTGGGAAGTGGTGCAGACCGCAACACCACTTACTGAAGCTTCCTTTGGCCATGAACGGTGATGCATGGTCAACGGGAGCTGGAAGTGGCCATGCTTGCAGACACACAGGTAAATAAAGAGCTGGTGGACTCCTGGGGGGAACCCTGGAGAACCACTTCCAGCTTATTGCTCATCCCTGCTGTAAGATGTAAAGGCCAGTAGTCTCATTATTGAAATGAGTGTGAGGGGAACCAATTTATGCATCCTAAATATCTCTAGGAAAAGGCTGGGGACCAATAAAATCAAGCAGTGGCACCTCAGGGATTCAAGTAAATGATGGCTCTCTTCACATATTTACTTAATTATTTTGTTCAGTGTAAAAGCCAGGATTCTCTTATGCCCAGATCTTCAAGACCTGTAAAAATGTAGCCTCAACTGAACTAGTCTCTGCCTTCAATCTTTAAATTGTATTTATATTTTTAAATTTGTTGTCTACTAATATTACTTTGTTTAAATAAGAAATTAACCAAAATACATTTGGGAGGAATATCTGATGAGTAGTTTAATTATTCTTTGTTATTCTTGCATGTGCTGTCTGTTAATAAGTAGGTCTTGGATTAATAAACCATAAGAACTGGGTTAGGAATATTATAGTTTTCAAAATAGATTGGTATAATAAGTATGATTTGTATTTGGCCAAACAAGCTGGGCCAAATGTATATTTTTTCATCCAGGCAAAAGCTGGTTTTTTTTCTCTCTCAAGAGTGTTATTCTGATTAGAGAAATCTACTAGAAAATCTCCTAGAAAGAAAAATGTTGTATTTGATCAAAGGCTTAAGAACATATGCACTTCTAATCAAGGCAAGCCCTTCCCACATCTAGAATAGCTTGTACAGCAGATATGTAACTCAAGTCTAGTTTCAATTGACTTTTTCCATATCTTTACAGTCTCTCAAGATGAGTTTTGCTCTTTTCCAGTATCTGACATCTTATTTCTTGTTCCATTTTAGTTACTGTTTTTAAACATAAGCCTCATTCTGTTTCCCTTTCATGGCCCTCAGCTTGAAGGGGGATGATGCTGGTACATAGGATAGTAATTCAGGATATAGGTCTGAACTTGCCATAGTTTCTTTTTTTAATCTTATACACAAACTATGCTAAAATATCACTAAGGCTGCAAAGTGAAGAAATGACTAAATCACAAGAGATTGCCAGCCTTAAATGCGCCCTCTTTTGCCTGTGCATGTATAACACACAGTGTTTTCACATCATTATATACTGTTTTTCAAATAATTCAATATAAAAATCAGAATTTTACCATTTTGTACTACCTAGGGTACACAAGTGTGGAACTTCATGTGCATAGTTTAAAAATTACTATTAAGCATAAAGAGAAATGTTTTCATATGTTTAGTATTTGGGTTTCATTTCTTTTATTCCACTGCATAATGGAATATCTGTCTTTTTTTTTAATAAATCAGGATACAGTCTAATATGGACTTATGTACAAGGGTAACTTAATTACCAATAGCCCCATAAACATCTATGACACTTGACATATTGTGTAAAGTTAAGCACATATAGGCTGTGTCTACATTGGCACCCTTTTCCGGAAAAGGGATGCTAATGAGACAAGTCGGAATTGCAAATGCCGCGGGGGATTTAAATATCCCCCGCGGCATTTGCATGAACATGGCTGCCACTTTTTTCCGGCTCGGGGCTTTGCCGGAGAAAAGCGCCAGTCTAGACGGGATCTTTTGGAAAATAAAGCCTTTTCCGGAAGATCCCTTATTCCTGATTTTAAGAGACAAAGTTAAGCTGACATATGCCCTGGTATAGACGCTACTGGGTTGACAGAAGTCTTTCATTGATCTACCTATGTCCTCTCAAATGGTGGTTTAACTATAGAAACGGGGAAAAAAAACCCTTTAGTAAATGTCTGTGCAGTAGTATTACAGCGGCACGGCTGCAGCATACTCCTAAAGCATCTGTAGCCTAGACAATCCCACCTTCCCTCACTGTTTTATGTGGCCAACAAAGCAAAGCCCTACACTCAGGTTGATAGTATTTCCATTTGTCTGTAATACTAAGGCCATGTCTCCACTTGCTGCACCAGAGATCAATCTTCTGGCATTCAATTTAGTGGGTCTAATTAAGACTCATTAAATCAAATGCTAAGGGTGGCTCCGGTTGGTGCCGATTCTCCTCTCAGTTGTAAGGAGTGAGAGAAGCCAATGAGGGCATTTGCTCCCATCAGCTCCACTCTGTGAACACAGCACCAAGCTCAGTTTAAGGTAAGCAAACTCCAGCTAAGTATTTTATGAAGCTGCAATTGCGTACCTTAACCCGGCCTTTCAGGTCTAATGTAGACCTGGCCTAAGATTCCTTAAAGTGATCATGTTCCACTCTGAGTTTAACTACATTGGATATAAAAAAATCAATCCCATTGCTGTTCATACGGTAGCCAGACTTCAAAGTGAGCATTCACTCTCCTTCTCCATTGCTACTTTGCTTCCTAGGAATAGGGTTATGATGCCAGTTATGCTCATTAGCATTCCTCTCATGGAACAAATGCCATTGACTTACGCTGACTGCTGCATGGCAGACAACTCAAGCTTTAGTTGGTTTTCCTCTTTCTCAATCCTGCCAGCAGCCACATGGGCATCCAGCTGCATAGTACAGGAATGTAAACCTTGCTTTGGCAATGTTCACATAAAGTTCAGCCACATTCCTAATAAAAGAACAAAACAGAATATAAATCTACATGGCAGGCTGGTTATTGTTTAATTCGGGCTGTGTTTTTTAAACCTTGACTTTGTGAAATTATTCTCTCTCTGGTGGCCATCACTGTAGAGTGACAGCAAGATTTTAAAAATGTAGTAAGATTCCTTAAAAAAGAGGAACAGATCTCCTTGCTACCTTTTCCTTCATAGATATAAGATGCCACTTAAAAAGAAACGCAGCTAGAACCCATTGTTTCTTAGGAGGCAATTTGCTGGGAAAGATGAACTTTGAAATTTCATATTTTGTTCTCCGTTCAGTGGAAGCACTATCCAAATTTCTCAGTTTAGAAATGGATTTTTTTTTTAAATCAGTGTTCCTTTTTTAAACTCTTTTTTTTTAAATTGGCTCCTAATCCTGGAGTATGTTGTTTCAAAATCTGGGACATTTGAATATATGTGTTCTAAGGACAGTGCCCATAACCGTGCAAACAGGAAATGCAGTAGAGGAGACTTCATGGATGAATAACTGTAAAGATCTGAGATTCTCGCATATCTGGCACCCTGTACAGCAAATTGGATATTTCTTAGCGAATGCATTATTTTTGTTTAGTGTCAGGCTTCTGCCAGTTAATATCATGCTCTGTTTACTACTGCAGGCACTAGTACGTTCTGTGTCTAGTAACTGCCTTTTTATCTTATGTTTCTTTCCAAACTATCCATTTCAGCCATCGCTACCTCTGGATTTAAAAAATGAACTTGACTAGAGCCATTTAGAAAGAGAGGAAAAAAGCAATAGCACATTGGATGCAGAAATGAATGTCAAGTGCTTTATTTATCACTAGAAGATTTATCTGGCATTGCTCAGGTCTTTAATTTTTGGTTTTGGAAAATGAAACGAAAATGTACATGCTTCTTTGGTATCATTGCTCTGGGGTGGGGCTAGGGATGAGGGATTTAGTATGCAGGCTGCCCTGGGGAGAGAGGACAACCCTTACTGCAGCAGCTTGGGGCTAGTTGAGAAACCCCTCTCCATGGCTGCTGCAGTTGTAGCAGGCACAGTTGGGGGAGCTCCTAGCTAACGCAGGTCCAAGTTCATCTGCCCCCTGCATTCCCCAGTCCGAAACATGAATACAGTAAACTGGGCACTTTCCCCTCGCTTCCTGCCAAAGGGGAACAGCCAGCAATGTCCCAGTGTGAATCGGGAGGGGGAGCTTCAGCCTTCCCCCATCTGCCTGTAAGGGCATCTGGGGATGGGAGGCTTGGGGCTCGAGCAATCCCAGATGGGGGGGACCCGTCGGGACCCGTCTCCCACCAATCCCTTTCACCTGCCTGGATATTCTCTTTTTTGTGTGAATTTAAGAGAAACAATTACAATCCAGGCACATTCCATTGTCCTGGCACAACCAAACCCTTACCTTGCTGTAAATTATGATAAGAGGAAGCTGTATATCAAGTTTGGTGGTCCTAGCTCTTACCATTTAGGAGGAGTTCTTGAACAAACTCAAAGACAGAGAAACTCTCTCAAATACATAGTAGATTTTATAAGAACAGCTTGAAGGGAAAAAAAGGAAGAAATAGAAGGTTGTAAGGTGGGAAGCTGGTTTCACAGAAGGATTTTTCCCACGCAGAGTAACTCTCCCACCAGAAATCATTCTGTCTAACTCAGTTGTTCAGATATGCATTTCTACCATTCTTGGCAAATCAGTTTATGTCTGACAAGCATCTGTTTATGAACAAGTTTTAACAGTAGTTAATGTATGGGTACAGGCTTCAGAGGTGTGACTTGTAGATGTTAATGTGCTTAGTTGGCTACACATTAGAATGCAAAACATGACCCTGTCGCCTTCTGGCCTTCAAACATGGTTAGCATTAGGTCATTTGGAATTGTCAGCTTTGTTTTCTTCCCAATGTAACAGTTTATTCATTGTGACCTAGTTTAGAGGAAACAGTTGGAACTGTGTAGACTGTGGCACATTTTACAGTAAAATATTTAATCCCATAAAGTCATCCTTTGCATAAATGATATCTTATTTTACAGACAATTAGAGCTAGAGCTGACCCAACAACCCATACCAATTTATAAACCATCATTCTATGAGGTGAGCTTTCTTGTTATCCCTCAAACAAAGTAGTTTGTTATACATAGGCCATGTTGACCTAAATTATGTCTGCATAAAGCCATCACAGGTATTACATCACTTGTGCTTGTGCATGCGATGCTCTTTGTGTTGGCAGTGTGCATCTTTGCAAGGAGCACTTGTATCGATGCAGAGAGCAGTGCACCAGAGATAGGTATCCCACTGTGCAGCTAAAGCCCATGGGTGTTTGAAGTTTTGCAGTGCCTGATGGGACTGAAAAGAGTTGCGCAGTAGGGGACTGCACGCATGGGGTCAGCGCCCCTCAATACTGTGTTCTGTCCCATAATTTAATCTCTGTCCCATAATATTTCTTGCTTTTTTTTTCAAAAATCTCCACAAAATCTACATACTCATCCCCGATGTCTGCCATCTCTGACAGAAACATGGAGACTGACCAGCTCTGTGCTATTGTCATGAACTTTCAAGCACAGGGCATGTGATCCTGTAGTGTTTGCAGAGCTGCCAGAGGAGCTGTGGGGAACGTGATGGTTCCTTGGAGACTAGATTGCTGTAGGACATAAAAAAAATAATAATAATTCAAGGTTGTTGGTTGCATTCACAAGGCAACAGGAGATGGTGGGAGGCTGATTCTGAGCCCAAAAATGAGCACGGACTAGAGAGACTGCATTTTTGTGCAGGTTTGGGATGACAAGCATTGGTTGCAGAACTTTTGAATGAACAAGGCCACATTGCTGGATCTATGTGCTGAACTGGCTCCAGTCCTTTAGTGCAGGGACACCAAAAACAGAGCCCTGCTGATCGAAGCAAGTGGTGACTGCACTGTGGAAACTTGCAACACCAGACTGCTACTAGTCAGTCACATATCAATTTGGAGTTGAGAAATCCACTGCACAGGTCATTGTGTAGCAAGTGTGCAGAACTATTAATTGCCGCCTCCTCCTATGCAAGACGATGTTCAGGACAGAGTGGGTGGCTGTGTGGAACTGCACTGAGGCGACAGATGGTACACACATCCTGATTTTAGCACCAGGCCACCTTGTCACAGAATGCATTAACAGAATGAGCTACTTTTGTATCATAATGCAAGTAATGGTTTATCATGGGAGACACTTTACCAACATCATTGTGGGCTGATCAGGGAAGATGCATGACATGTATATCTTTAAGAACTCGGGTCTGCTCAGAAGGCTACAGGCGGGGACTTTGTTTCTTGACCAGTGGGCTGTCATTGGGTACGTTGAAATGACAATAGTGATCCAGGGAGACCCAGCATGCCCCTTGCTCCCCTAGCTCACGAACAGTGTTCCTTGTGAGCTGAGCACTTGGTGCCCCACTGATTAGCAGAGTGCCCACAGCCAGCAGCATGTGTTTCTGCTGGTGGTGCACATCCACACATGTATCCGTGCACATAACAAAATTTATTCTGCATACGGGTGGAAAAAATTAGAGGGAATGTTCCTCATAAGCACCAGCTTTGCACAGCCACCTTGACAGCACCAAGGAGTACTTCAACTACAGGATCAGAAGGTTCAGAGTGACAATTGAATGTGCCTTCACATTCATATTCACAGAGTGACAATTGGCTGTTTGAAGAGATGCAGGTTTTTAATTATGAGATTGGGTCACAGTGAAAAAAATGTCCTAATGGTTATAGCTGCATTGTGTGTCCTGCATAACATCTGAAGAAAAGGGGAGGTGGGAGGGGGGAATTCTGCCAGGGTGGAGGGCAGTGGTGGAGTAATTCTCTGCTGAATGTGAATAGCAGATACAAAGACTATCAGAAGAGTTCCGCAGGGGGCTGTACAGCTCAGGGCGGCTTTGGAAGAGCATTGTAATGAAGTGTGTTGCTGTAGTGTGTGCTACTTGATTTTGCTCTTTTGTGGCTCAGTATTATTCTTGTAGTGATTTGCTATGTATGTAGGAATTGTCAGTATACCCATTAATATTGTCTGTGAATTGAAAATGTAAAATCTTGTTGAATTAGTTAACCGGTTAAACATTAAGTTTAATTGGTTAAATGATTAAACAGGGTTGGGTGGAGGGGTTGCTCCACTTAGCTGGGCTGGAGTGGTCTCCTTGCCCGCCCCAGCTGAGCTGGAGCAGCTCCCCGTGGGCAGCTCCCCATGGGCAGGGACTGCTCTATCCTGGCTGCTCCCGGCCCTGTGTGGGGCTGCTGGCTCCCAGTCTGCAAGGGGCCAGAAGTGACAGCCCTGTCGCAGTCCGTGGGCAAGGGGCTGCTCCCCAGGTACCAGTAATCATTACCCATTAGCATGTCTACTGTGAATGATGTTACAGATTCTCTGACAAAATGAAATTACAGGAAGTTGTTGTGTCAGTGTCATTCAGTTCCAGGCAGCATATGTTGTGAACTTGCCCAGATACATTTTTGTGTGTGGACATGTCAGAGCTTGGGACATCCTAACAAAGATGTAATATAAATTAAGTCTGGATTAGTGGCAAGAATCTAGAATTTTAATTGGTTCTGAAGTTAAGGAACACAATAAACCATGACTTTATTGTGCACCAGCTCCAGATGTATCTTGTTTTAACGATGATGCTAATGTGTGTGCATTGAGGTCTGTTCACAGTTGTATATGTACATAAGAATGGCCATACTGGGTCAGACCAAAATTCCATGTAGCCCAGTATCCTGTCTGCCGACAGTGGCCAATACCAGGTGCCCCAGAGTTCCACAGGTTGACTATGTGCTGTGTGAAGAAGAACTTTCTTTTATTAGTTTTAAACCTGCTACCCATTAACTTCATTTGGTGTCCTCTATTTCTTATATTATGGGAACAAGTAAATAACTTTTCTTTATTCATCCTCTCCACACCACTCATGATTTTATTAGACCTCTGTCATATCCCCCCTTAGTCTCCTCTTTTCTAAACTGAAAAGTCCCAGTCTCTTTAGCCTCTCCTCACATGGGACCCGCTCCAAACCCCTAATTATTTTAGTTGCTCTTTTCTGAACCGTTTCTGATGCCAAAATATCTTTTTTGAGGTGAGGAGACCACATCTGTACGCAGTATTCAAGATGTGGGTGTACCATAGTTTTATATAGGGGAAGATATTCTTCATCTTATTTTCTATCCCTTTTTAAATAACTCCTAGCATCCTATTTGCTTTTTTGACTGCCGTTGCACACTGCATGGATGTTTTCATAGAACTATCCACGATAACTCCAAGATCTCTTTCCTGATTGGTTGTAGCTAAATTAGCCCACAAACAGAGCCAGATTTTTTTCTGTGGCTAGACAATCCGGAGTACTGTGACTGTGCGTGCGTGCACATGTGCAAAAGTAGCTTACAATTCCCTTTACACTGCTTTGATCTTGCTGCTGCTGAAACCTCAGGGCATCTCTAACTCTTAAACTTTGGCTTAAAAAAAATAGAATGAAAATGCAGCTAAGGACAGATGTTGAAGTGGGACCCTTTTCCTCTTCTATACTAGGAAAAGTGTGGTATATGTGCTGCTTAATTAGCTCTATACCACAGTATGTTTTCCTGTACTTTGCACACCAATTAAATTGTGTTTAGAGTTAGATTACGTTTGTGGTCTGTGCAAAGTGGTCACATCACTCTTGAGAATCTGGCTCATAGGCTTTATGGTCCTCAGATAGTGATGGAGTAGAATAATTAGACATATTTATGCAGCACAGAGCACGTGAACTGCACAACCTCTGCAGTTACAAATTATCATGATTAAATTTATTTCATGATGCAGTTTGCTCAATTGCTTTGTCAGTATCTGAGAGACTTTTTTTTAACTTTAAATTTAGTATGAATTTTTCATAAACCATTATGTGGAGAATAAATTGAAAAAAAAATATGGCCACCGCTTGCTATAGGAAAAGGAAGATGAGCAGACAATCCAAACTCAGGTTTTACGTAATTTTCATTGGTGTTGGTGTCCCTCCCCATGATTTTCACTATTTCCTATATTTGAATGATGACAAATTCAATAGCCACCCAAGCAAAATTCAGTATACCATTTGAAGTTATTGTGTCATAATGTGTATATTTCGGTGAACTATTTTTAAGCCTCCAAATGTTTATTTCAAAACCATATTCTAAAAAAACCTCACAGTCCCCGTCTTTTCTAACCTACATAGTGTACATATCACAGTTTTTTTCAGCATACTAAGCACACAAAAGCAACTAAACTAAGCACTTTTTATATTCAGATTCAGATAACTACAGCCATATATTTTTAACTTCAAAAATAATCACTTTTATTGAGAGCAGATGTGAGAATTTTCAGCCAAAAAGAGCTTTAGAATAAAAATGGTACTTCAATATTTATGAGTGTATTACAACTATGATACTTACACTTGGTCTTAGCCCTTAAAAGGCTGCAAAGTGAGAAGCTTAATATTAAATTAAAGAAGTACAAAAACATCACAGTCACAACCACAAAACAAGTAGTATGGGTATCATTTACAGATCTGCCTAATATAGAGCTCTCATTCTTTCAGTAAATGAGCTGAATTAATCTTAATTGCTCCATTACATTATCTTGTTAGCTACAATAGTGTTAGTGCTGTAGAGTAATATAACTGCACAAATTATCTTGAAATGTTTTAAATACTGATCTTTTGGTTTGGTTTGTTTCTTTGAACACATCTGAGAGGCTCTTGTCCATTTGCAATTTGGCTAAAATCATAGTTGCTCCACGTACCTTGGCATATTGTATGGGAATTCTCTTCTCTCTGTGTGACAGAAGGCTTTAGCTCTTTAATTTATTCATAAACATGAAGGTCTTTACCCTCTTTGTTCGTTAATTTTGTTTATTGTACATCTCTAAAATTCCTTTGATTAAATGTTTTGCTTCTACAAAAGCATGGCTTGTTTGTGCACAATCTGAAAGAGGAGGCTCTTATTCCAGAAGGCTTCACTTACAGACAGAAGTAAGCGTTTCTGCTCACCTGCAGTATCAGGAAGAGTAATTTGAAAATTAAAGGCTTTTTGTTACTTGGAGCAATAATTGACTCAAGAGACAAGTTAGAAAAAACATTTAATTAAAAAAAATTAACTAGACTAGGATTGATAGATTTTTCTAAGCTTTTACAGAACTCTAATCTAAAACTTTTGAGCCCAATACTGAACAAGAGAACACACACAGTCAGCGAAACGCCAAATTAGAAAGATCTCTTCTTTAGAACAAATATTCATTGGCTAATTGTGCTCAAGCATGTACTTAATAACTTTCAGAAGTTACCTTATCCAAAGTAACCCTTTCAATGATAATGATTTATAATCTAAAATAGTAGAGTGCCCTCTTTCAGGGTGACCTGGGAGAGGATATTTGTAACTCAGACTGGGAGTCAAACTGGAGTTTGTGTCACTGTGGAATAGGAGGAGGATATTTGTAACGGGGGTTAGAGGTCATGAAGGGAGGCAGTTGTCAAATGGAAGGGGTATTTAGCATTTTCCATTTACTGGATCCACATGTCATCTTCTGCCCCCATAAAGTGAATGGTAAAATTCCTATTGATTTCAATGTAGCCAGGATTACAGCATGGATAGCAGTTTGTTTGCATATGTTTTTTTTTAAAAGGTAGTGTGATGTTGTAATAAGTAAAATGTTCATAGTAAACTCAACTTTAGCAGCGAAGATTAAGAAGATAAGGCTAAGTTGTTAGTAATAATAATAGTTGGCTTCTTAAAGGTAAGTTGTTCATGGAGTAAACTTCTAACCAGTGGCATTAAAGTTTAGAAACGTTTCTGATTGCTTATGATTAAAAGATTCAAAATAGCAATTCCAGCAAACAAACAGACAACAATTTTCTCCCCTACAGGTTGAACCTTTCTAATCTGGCACTCTCTGATCTGGCAACATCCCTAGTCTGGCATGATTTTAGTTAGCTGGATGTCATGGAGGTAGCAAAGTCTCCTGTGGTCCCATAAAGTTTGTTTGCAGCCACCAGTCCTGGCTCTCAGTGATCTTGCTGTTATTTAGCTGTAATATGCCCCCATATGCCTTCTAGCAGCCCAGTAAACAGTGCAAGTGTTGGTAATGCTGCTAAGACAATATTGACCTCCCGTGGTTCGACAAATTCTCGTTTGGCTCTGGTCATGTCCCGAGGATGCTGGACTAGAGAGGTTCAACCTGTATAACATTAAGGATGTAATGGAAGCATTTAGAAACACAGTACCTGATTCCTAATGCTACATAAAATAATTTTATGGGATGGCGACATTCTTCCATAACAGAATAAAATTGAGGACTTTTTTCTATTTTTGAAAGTGTTAACGAAACTCTAGGCATGGAAAAAAACATGGTTTAAGTTGACTTCTGCATAGATAGAAAATAGACTTTTTTCCATTACTTTTTAGTGTTTATCACACTGAAGGAAAGTAAAACTAAATGTACTTGTATAAATTAAGGCGTAGAGAGAGGAGGAGAAATCTTGTACTATGAGTAATGCTTACTACTTCCTTCATTTACGATTTGCTTGAAAATGAAACATTCTGTTATTTTTCCAAACATGACGCTTAAAGCCTAATTTTAAATTATCACTGTTGAGTTTTCGATTCTCACTGCCTTGGTGCAGTCTTTACTTTCTCCTCTGCTTCTTCCACTGTGAAGCTGACAGATAATCATGTGAGCATTCCAGGAAATAAGAGTGGTGAAGGCAGTCTTGGTAATGTAGGACAGCAAGACACATATACGTAGAAATACGCATAGTTCTACTAAACAGCCTTGGAAAATATTTTATTACTTTTATGAAGGAGAAAAAAAAATCTCTTTGGAACACAACCTAAAAGTTGTCAAGTTCCTGAGATCGCTATATAGTTATGTTGCTTTGTTCACAGAACTTAATTTTAGGTTGGCCTATCTCTGGCCCATTGGAGAAACAAATCCCATATAATTTATGAGCATTAAATAAACAATTACAGAACTTTGATCTGGACCATTTCGGGCTGGGGAACGAACTGATTTTCCACAGAGCACTGCAATTCTGTTGAGTGTGAGTTGCTCCTGATTCTCACTGATATGAGTGAGGAGGATCTGGTTCTAGATGTACAAATCCATTCAATTTGCTACGAGAGTTAATAATTCAGTTTTCACAAGGCTCAGCTTGACTTAGAAAATACTGCTATTCATCTCCCTGTTTGACTCAAACATTTTTGTCATTATATACCTTTAGAAATTGTCCTTTTCTACTTTTGGCTGACACTTGCTATAAAATATATGTAGGCTTCCCTCTGTGTTTATTACTTTGTTGTCTGCCTACTTGTGCCCATTATTGAGTGTTTAGAGCTAAAGTCACATCATACAAATGTCAAACTGGCAAAGTCAACCTTGGCTCCATTTGGTGGTTTTGTTACAGTTCAGAATTTTGATTTGTGGGATCAGATGTGAAAGAACCTCTCACTTGTACTCCAAATCTACAAGCAGACCAAAACAGATTAGCTGTCTGGCACATACTAGTAATTTCTATTGCCTCCTCTGCTATGCATTAAATGCTACAATAAACCCATACATATTCCCTGCCTTAAACTTCTGCAGCTGATGCAGGACATCCAAAAGTGGCATCCTCCCTCTTCTCCTTTCCTCTGTTTGCTACCTGTCTTGCAGTATTTTTTTGTTTATCTTAAAGCCTCAGCTCTCAAAATCATGTGAGAGTAGTGTTGTCATTCATATATAAAAAGTAAGTTTCTAGTCCTATTTTAGAACACCGCAAACCAAAACAAACAAAAACAATAGTGGAGTGTCACTCTGTAAGGTCCTCAATTGCAGTCAATGATTTGATAGCTATATATGAGCACTAGGGATTTTAAAATGCATTTATTTTTGTAAACACAAAACTGCTGAAATTTTCAGTGGTTACACATTTACACATGGGGGGCGGGGGACAGGAGCTGGTGTGCGTGGGGAACTGTCCAGCTTTATAGGTTAATTATGTACTCATTTACACACTGATGTTCCTATCATGAACAATAACAGAAATAGAAGTGTAATTTAATTTGCCTCTCTTTCTCCTAATGAGTTTTTAGCTTCAAAGCCTGCTATATAAGCTAAACGCAAACAGCCTCAGAATCACTGAAATAACTGTGAAGAATAAATGGTTCAGGTTTTAGTTACGAAGATTGTTCAAACTCTTGGCAGGTGCACATAACCACAGCTGGTCTCTGGACTCTCATGAGAGCACAGAAAATTGCCTCTAACTCTCATTTAGCACTATTAAAAATGATACTTCCTTTGCATGTTGTGACAGTTTCATCCTCCCCTCTCAGGCTTTATGAAATAGACTTATGGACACAAATATGCATAACTCGAAGATGCTTTGGACAAAATACCTCATGTAACCTATCAATCTTAATGTCTCAGTCTGCTGGATCTGTATATCCTATTTTGGTGTGTGTATCACTCTTGTGTGTAAAGTTAGATATATGGAGTATGGAATGGTTTGTGGTTTTACATGTGCAAATGAAAGCCAATAATCAATAACTGGGTGTCACCTGTAAGTAACCTCTTTTGTCCTTTAAGTTTTTTAGCAGTGGTTGCTTTTAGGAAGTCATCTGATACCCCCCCAAACTGTTAGGGTCTGACCAGTTAATTTTCCGTGGAGGGGGAGAATGTGAAACAAAGAATTCCTGCCTACAGATAAGGCTATTTAGGAGGCACTGTTTTTCAGTCTTTGTCTTTGTCTGTCATGGCACACCCAAAAGGATAACTAAAAGCCCCAAGGAAAAGGAGACTTCCCTGATTTGGAGGCTTAGTTGGAATAAGAACAGTTTTAGGGTGAGTTTGTAATAAGTTTGGGTATGTCTAGACTACATGCCTTTGACGACAGGAATGAGGCATACCTGGGAGGTCGACAAATGCCTTTGATATCGATCGTGGAGCGTCCACACTACCGCGCTGAGCCGACAAACAGCTGATCGGCTCAGCGCGGCAGCCATGTAAATTTAAATGAAGCGGCGATTATTTAAATCGCCGCTTCATTTTCCTATGCCGGGTAGTCTAATCTACATGCCTCTGTCGCCAGAGGCATGTAGTCTAGATGTACCATTTGTGATAAGTGTTAGAACTAGCTATGCATTTTTAATTATTTTAAATTTGTAATCTACTTTGCTATGCCTGTTTTCACTTGCAACCACTTAAATCCTACGGCTTGTACTTAATAAAATCACTTTTATTTACTATCAAGCAGGAGAGAGATTGCTTGATCATTACCTGTTAGGTTCATTCCCTCTGGGGCACCTGGTATTGGCTGCTGTCGGCAGACAGGATACTGGGCTAGACCGACCTTTGGTCTGACCCAGTACGCCGTTCTTATGTTCATCCTTAACGGGGGCTTACCTGAATAATTCATTTGGAGCTCTGTGGGGTGTAGTTTCCCAGAAAGCTGGGCCCAGAACTGCATCTTCCTCAGACCTGAAGAGTTTGTGCCTATATTGCTCCGGGGGGGGGGGGGGTTGATCTTAGCTCTGTGCCTTGGCTGGGGGAGACTAGGTGAGCTGGCCCAGCATGATGGTGGTGAGAAGACCCAGAGAGAAAGGAAGCAAATGTCAGTGGCCTTTTCAGCACTCCAGGAAGCACTCCCAAAGGGTCTTCTGTGACCGCACCCTGTCACACATGTATACAAGAACTAACAAGGATCATAACACTTTTATAAGTAGCTATTTCTCCTGCAAAAACTAGAATGGTATCATCCCAGATAATTTCCTTTCTCTTAAGAACAGAACAACAGTATTGACTTTCAGGGGTTGTCAACAAGAAGCTCTTTGTGCTCCCAAGGGAATATCATTGAACTAGATTCAGTAAAAGCTAAATCTACTATGTAGAGTGGAGGTGCTTAAAACAAATTAATATTTAAGTCAAAAAGAAATGGTGGAAATTGTAGGAATTGCCTGTGAACCGGATGAAATAAAGAATGTTGCGAGTCTCCCTGGAAAAACAAAATGTTTCCCTTTTCCCTGGAGATACTTTATACCCCCACTCTTCAGCCTCAAGAAGACATAACAAATAAAGCTTGCAACAGGATGACATTTCTCTTATATTCTAAAAACGTCAATGTGGAATAACAGTTCAGTTTCACGCTCATCTGTTCACTTTATTTTTTTCTGCTCCTCTGATTGCTTCCTTTACTCTATTGATTGCTGTGGAAGAGGTCATTTTGATCTTTATGTTCAGAAAATAATCCAACACAGGCCAGTGCTAAGTAAATGAGATTATATTTTGAGAATTGTTAAGGCTGTTTCCTGTTGGCTTCAGTTATTTCCCCTTATTTAATATCGGCTATCACAGAATCAGATAACATTTCTCGTAAAATTCCACCAATCTGTTTTCTTTGTGTAAATTATTCCATGTATAATACCTTTCACACTGCTATCCATTTTTAATATGTTGGTTTGAGTGCATATAACAGTTTCCATTAAACGTTACATGGTATTAACATGTACATGTAGCGTATAACTGAACAGGTTAACATAACTAACCTTTAAAGATCGGTAAACACACACAGAATATGCAATAATGAATTGTGTTTGGTCAAATGACACATAATGTTCAGGTCAAATGAAAATTTCTTTTCAGTTAGCATAAAACTTAGCTTTAAGTTTAATTGTTAACTGGAAGTTGATGTTGGCACTAATGGACTCAGATGTGCCTTGAGGCCACAAATCTGCCCGGAAGTGGCTTGAATCCTTCCCTCAGACCAAATTCCAGTTCATGCCCTTTCAAAGTCTTCCCCTGTGGAGTTCCATAAGACTTTCTTCTCTTCCCCCTTTCTTTTCAAGGTTGTAAGTAGCTATTGTGAGAGGTCTTGCTCACAGATAGAGAGGCAAAATGTAGGACAATGTAGCACTTTAAAGACTAACAAGATGGTTTATTAGATGATGAGCTTTCGTGGGCCAGACCCACTTCCTCAGATCAAATAGTGGAAGAAAGTAGTCACAACCATATATACCAAAGGATACAATTTAAAAAAATGAACAAATATGAAAAGGACAAATCACATTGCAGAACAGAAGGGGGATGCGGGGGGGTGGGAAGGGGGAGGAAGGAAGGTAAGTGTCTGTGAATTGCTGATATTAAAGGTAGGGAGAGTGGGATGTTTGTGAGTTAATGGTATTACAGGTGATAATTGGGGAAACTGTCTTGGTAATGGGTGAGAAAGTTCAAAGACTTGTTAAGTCCTTGTTGGTAAGTGTCGAATTTTAACATGAATGACAGTTCAGAGGATTCCCTTTCAAGTGCAGATGTAAAAGGTCTTTGTAGCAGAATGCAGGTGGCTAAGTCATTTAGAGAGTGTCCTTTCTGGTTAAAGTGGCAAGAAACTGTTTTCTCTTTGTGATCTTGTCTGATATCTGTTTTGTGGGCATTAATCCTTTGGCGAAGTGTCTGAGATGTTTGTCCAATGTACATAGCAGACGGACACTTTCGGCACATGATAGCGTAGATTATATTTCTGGATGCGCAGGAATATGTGTTCTTGATCTTATAACTCACTTGGTTAGGTCCAATAATGGTATCAGCAGAATGAATATGTGGACAAAGCTGGCAACGGGGTTTGTTGCAAGGGAAGGTACCAGGGTTGGTATTAGTGTGGTATGTCCTGTGGTGGTTGGTAAGAATCATCTTGAGGTTAGGTGGTTGTCTATAGGAGACTATGGGTCTGTCTCCCAGAGCCTCTTTGAGTATGGTATCCTGTTCCAATATAGGCTGTAGTTTATTGATAATGTGTTGGACAGGTTTAAGTTTGCAGATGATACCGAACTGGGTGGGGTTGCAACTTCTTTGGAGGATAGAGACATAATTCAAAATGACCTTAGCAAGTTAGAGAAATGGTCAGAGGTAAACAGGATGAGGTTTAATAAAGAGAAATGCAAAGTGCTCCACTTAGGAAGGAACAATCAGTTCCATACATACAAGATGGGAAGCGACTGTCTAGGAAGGAGCATGGCGGAAAGGGATCTAGGGGTCATAGTGGACCACAAGTTGAATATGAGTCAACAGTGTGATGCTGTTGCAAAAAAAGCAAATATGATTCTAGGTTGTATCAACAGGTGTGTTGTAAGCAAAACTCGTGAAGTCATTCTGCCGCTCTATTCTGCACTAGTTAGGCCTCAGCTGGAGTACTGTGTCCAGTTCTGGGCGCCACATTTCAAGAAAGATGTGGAGAAATTGGAAAGGGTACAGAGAAGAGCGACAAGAATGATTAAAGGTTTAGAGAACATGACCTATGAAGCCAGGCTTCATGAACTGGGCTTGTTTAGTTTGGAAAAAAGAAGATTAAGGGGGGACATGATAGCGGTTTTCAAATATCTAAAAGGGTGTCACAAGGAGGAAGGCGAAAATTTGTTCCTCTTGGTTTCTGAGGACAGGACAAGGAGTAATGGGCTTAAAGTGCAGCAGGGGAAGTTTAGATTGGACATTAGGAAAAAATTCCTAACTGTCAGGGTGGTCAAATATTGGAATAAATTGCCAAGGGAGGTGGTGGAATCTCCCTGTCTGGAGATATTTAAGAACAGGTTAGATAGACATCTGTCAGGGATGGTGTAGACGGAGCTTGATCCTGCCTTGAGGGCGGGGGGCTGGACTCGATGACCTCTCGAGGTCCCTTCCAGTCCTATTATTCTATGATTCTATGATTCTAAGTTGGGGGTTGTAGGTGATGACAAGTGGTGTTCTATTGTTGGTTTTCTTGGGTCTGTCTTGAAGTAGATGGTTTCTAGGTATTCGTCTGGCTCTTTCAATTTGCTTTTTTGTTTCTCTGGGTGGGTAGTTGAGATTTATAAATGCTTGGTAGAGATCCTGAAGCTTCTGGTCTCTGTCAGTGGGGTTAGAGCAGATGCGGTTGTATCGAAGGGCTTGGCTATAGACGATGGATCGTGTGGTGTGTTCTGGATGGGAGCTGGATGCATGTAGGTAACTGTATGAGTCAGTGGGTTTTCTGTAGAGAGTGGTGTCTAATTTTCCATTGTTGATTTGTACGGTGGTGTCCAGGAAGTGGATCTCTCGTGTAGAATGGTCCAGGCTGAGGTTGATGGTGGGGTGTAGGTTGTTGAAATCTCTGTGGAATATCTCCAGTGTTTCTTGGCCATGTGTCCAGATCATAAAGATGTCATCGATGTACCGTAGGTAGAGGAGGGGTGAAAGGGGACGGGAGTTGAGGAAACGTTGTTCTAGGTCAGCCATAAAGATGTTAGCATACTGTGGGGCCATGCGTGTACCCATGGCTGTGCCGCTGATCTGGAGGTATAAGTTGTTCTCAAACCGGAAATAATTGTGGGTGAGAACAAAGTTACATAGGTCTGCTATCAGGTTGGCAGTAGTGTCCTCTGGGATAGTGTTCAGGTAGTTAAGGCCATTCCCTCTATTAGTGGAACTGTTGAGAAAACCTGTTGCTATATCAATAACATGTATCTTTGCATCTCTTTTACATCCAACATCAGTTGTACCTCCTCTGTGTTTTCTCAGTGCCTAGCCAAAGCTAGTACCAGAGAGAGAGACAACTGGTCCAATTGTAATGCAAGTGAATATGGCAGAAGTAGGAAGCACTCTGAAGAAATTACCTTCTCTACAACATTCCCCAAAGGCATCTGCCCCGATGTTGTTCAGTAGCGTTAAATATTCCAAAAGGACCTCAGTGCTGCAAATTGAATGGCTTACTAGAGAGAATTCATGGTCCTGTCTGCAGCTAGCCAGGACACTGAACCCTTTCCTACTGTACTCCAACATGTCACTGTGGTATGTGCCTTTTATTACCTTCAAACATGGATATTTCATCTGATATTTAGGACTAAAGACATGCTTCCCGAAAAAGCTTCGTTTTGTATAGTTCATAGCAGCCCAGCTGTTTAGCAACATATGTTGTCATAGTCATATCACTCCTTCATTTTGTTTTCTGCAATGGCTGCTCTTTGAATACAGAGCCCAGTTCAAGCTCTCTGTCCTGATGTTTGCCGCCCCTCTCCCCCCAGGAATAGCCCTAACTACCTGAGCAACTAACTACCTCTCCCTCTGCAAGCATGACCTTTCATTACAGCTATTTTCCATGTGACCAGGACAAAGAAAGGGTTCACTCAAATGGAACATAGGAGACAGGAATTTCATGGGAGCTCAGTATAGGCTATAGACGGTGGAACTCACTCCTGGAAAACAGCAAGATTGGCCACAGACCTCACTGTATTCTGGTCTAGATACCAAACTGTTTCTTCATACACAAACTAAAGCGGGTGGATTAAAAATCAATAATTTAAAAACAAATAAGTTTTTTTTATTTACATTTACATACAAGTTTAATATATTTAAAATTAAATTTGAAACTGATTAGGCATAAACTTATAATCTATTAAAATAATTTAAATTATGTACAAATAATAAGTCTCAGAGGGGTAGCCGTATTAATCTGTAACTTTGATGACATCAAATAGTCCTGTGGCCCTTTAAAGACTAACAAATACATTTTTTGCTAGTCTCTAAGGTGTCACAAGACTACTAAAATAAGTTTTAAGTGCATTTTTGCTGCCATGTTTTAAAGAAAGCAAAACCACAAAAACTGGTGGAAGTCATTGACTAAACATCAAGAACAGCAATGGGCAACCTAGGTTAGTGAGTGGGTCACATGGGTGGCCCTCCTTCATCTCAGTGGGACATAAGATTTTCATGACAAAGACAGTCTCCCGGGGTAGATGAGGTATTAGTTTTGCTAACTGTGCCTGTGTACCTAAAATTTGCTGCTCGTATCAACTGAACCACGGCAGCACTTTGATTGGATGCAGGGGGAATGCATGGCTCTCACAGTCAATGTCGTCTGCGATCAGCACGCACCTCACTTCGCTTTATGTACCGTAGCTTTACGTGCATGTCACTTGAGTAATTCTGGTAGGAAAAAACCCTACGTGGACAGAAAACAATGGAGACTGCGTGTAGGTAGCAGTCAACAAAAAGTCTCACAGACACACATAGAACCCAGATGGGCCGCATGCTGCCCTCATTTTGCACGTTGCTCACCACTGGCAACCTAAGGGCTAATTCACCGTTTGACATCAATAGCCTTTTCTCTAGGTGCAGAGAGAATATTTTTTAAATTTCAGTTTATTCAACTACAGGTTGGACCTCCCTGGTCTGGTACCCATGGGTCCTGACTGGTCCTGAATAAGGAAATTTGCTGCATCAGAGGAGGTCCCCTGCCACCGGCCTCCCAGGACTCTGCCCCTCCCTCCTGCTGGCTCTGCTCCAGCTCCACTGCCACTGGGCTCCAGCCCTGCTGCTACAGGGCTTAGGGTTTGCCCTGGCCTGCTTCTGCCAGCTGGCTGGGGCTCTCCAGCTGCCTTGGCCCTGCTTCCATCCTGCCCAGCCAGGGCTTTTCGGGGACTGGGGTCCACAGCTGCCCGGCTGAATTGGAGTTCCGTGGCTGCCTCGCTGCTACCTCACCCAGCTAGGTCTTCCCATGGCTGAGGCTTTGCAGTTGCCCCACTGCCGCTGTGCCCAGCTGGGGCTGCCTGGGATGGAGCTCGCCAGTCCCGATGGTGAGACTCCCCGCCGCTGGATTCCTGACCGGCTCACATTCCCAAGCGTTGGGGCTCTCTGGTCCAGCAACATCCATGATTGTGCTGGACCATGGATGTTGCCAGACCAGAGAGTTCTGGATGTAGGAGGTTCAACCTATGGTTCAGTTCAATTACTAGTTCATTCCAAAATTTAAAAGGCAATTGGGATTTTTTTTCTCTTCCAATGTCTGATTAAAAACTAGAGGCGAATTATAACTAGGTTTAAAATCTTGATGAGCATGGTGACCAAAAACACTCTGGTGTTTGAATCATTACTTACAGATATATTTCCTTTTTTTAATAAATCAGTTAGTTTTAAATGCAAAACATGTATTGATAAACTTTTTCCTTATATATATTACATCTAAAGTAATTTTATTTAATAACTTAAAAATCTCTAAATGCTGTTTTTATGCATTTTAATTGAATTTGAATTTCTAAGTAAATAGAGCTTGACATCATAATTACAAGGAAAATATAGTAATTTAGTCAATAAGAAATGCGTCATTTGCCATTTTCTACCATAATCAAAATGTAAAAATTAAGAATTGGAATAAATGTAAGTTACGCTATATAATTGCTTAAATAAGTTTATAGATATAATGTATCTTCCTGATTAGCAAAAAGAAGCATATTTAGCCTTTACGCTATACTTAAACATTCACTATACACATGAAAATCAACATGTTTTTATGGTTACTGACTGATTTTAGAATCAGGCTTTTTTTTAGGAGAATAATTAAAAAGTATAAATGCAAAATGCAGTTAAAACTGATTATTTAAATCAAGGCTTCCTGCTTCCTGATTTTGATTAAAATTGGTGATTTAAATAGCTTTGATTTAAATTAATCCACCCTGCTGTAAAGCAATTAACTTCTGAAGCCTGAGAAGGAGAAGATAGGGTATATATATAGTCGGGCGGAGGAGGGGGTGTTTCTGCAAAGTTATTGTACACTGCACCATCTAGAATACAGATGCTCAGTGGTGGGAACCCTATAAACCAGGGTTGGGGAAACTTTTTTGGGTTGGGGGCCACTGACCCTAAGAAAAATCAGCTGTGCATATCTCTCTTTCATTGATAAAGGGGGAAAACCTTTTATGAGCTTGCTCTGAATTATACAGCATGAACGGACTTATCTGGGGTTCTGGTTCCATTGGAGCTGTGCACCTGGGTGCCAAAGCAAAGCCCTTTAACTCAGCCTTCCCAGAGCTGAGCTGATCCCAGTGTCTGTATTACTCCAGGGCTGTGTCCCCAACTTTGTGCCAATGGTGGAGGAGACTGGAGGGTCTGGCTCAGCAGGATAGGGTGTTGGGGTGCCCCTAAAGGGCAGGTAGGTGGGCTCAGTGATATTTCAGAATATCAAGTGACAGTCTAAAGGCAATGTCTGTGACTAAACCACTCACATCATGCATTTGGAAGGCAACTTGTGAACCTGGCAGTCCCATATATTGTGGAACTTACCATCTTTTTCTCATGTGACCTGTGCATATAGTGGCCTTTATTGCTTGTGGAAGAAAAATATCAGAGTCTTTTCTTTGGCAATTGGCAGCCACCTCAAAAACAGTGATCAAGTGGAAATATACAACAGACGTATTTTTTTGGCAAACTGTTTTTCAGAAGTATTTGTAACAAGCAAATAAAGAGCATACAATTAAGGAAGCAGTGAGTAGAAGCTGGGTTCTTTTATCTGAATATTTATTTTGGCAGTGATTTGGAGTTCGGTAAAACACTGACTTAATTGTCTCTAAATTTGCCAGCTGTAGTTTTCTCTTCTATTATTAGAGTAAGGACATGTTTTGATCACTTCATAATTTTTTTATAACTTTTTATCAATATGATAATATAAGAGCAGTCTAAAATAGCATTTTTAATCTTGTATATAAAGTGTGTTTTATAAACTTACAGACATGGGCTCCTTTATTTAGCTACTAGGAGTGATAGCATATCCTGAACCACAACAGTGTTGTTGAATCACACATTTTCTTGCCGATTAATCACCTTTGTAGCCACTAGAAGAGTCACACAAGTAGTACATATTACTGTCAGAGGTGGAGGTTTCCAAGGGTCCTGGGCCAAACCAAGTGAGGAGCCCCTCCCCATGCGTTCCCCCTGTGGTCCTCCTCTCCACATGTGAACCTGCCCAGGGCCCCACCCTTTTTGCCCCTTCCCCAGGTCCCCACCCCTGTTCTACTCAGGGTCCCCCCATTGCATCCCCTCCCCCTGTGGCCCCAAGCTCTTACTGCCTGGGGCCACAGTGAGGCGTGAGTACTGGGGGAGCTCTAAGACTGTGACAGGCAGCATGAGCTGCTCCAGTCCCAGGGCTACAGCAGGGGTCCTGATGCTGGGACTTCCCTTACTATCTCCTGGTTCCTGCCAGGGATGGAGTCAGGGGCACTCGGGGCTTCCCCTGCTCTAGCTAGGCTGCTCCCAAAGAGGGGGGTCTAGGCACACTAGGGGCTTCCTCTGATGCCTTGCCCAGCATTCCCACCCGGGATGGGATCTGGGGTCACAGAGGTTTCCCCCCACCTGACACAAGGGAGCAGAGTTGGGTGCAGGGGTTTTCCGTGCTCACCTGGGGCTCCAGGGCCATAGGTGTTGGAACTAGCTTGAGGTGGTTCCATTATATACAGGTTTTCAGTTCTCTTCAATAGTTCTCAGCTATAAAAACTGTTTCAGGTCTCCTATCCAGGGTCCCCCAGTTGGCCAGTGCCCCTGGCAGAGGCCCTTAGGCATGGTGGCTAATCCACCACTGGGTACTATGTGATTTTACTGTTGAAACAGTGTGAAAAAGGGAAACAAGTTGACATAAATTAACATGGCTAGTCAAGGTTTGACAGACTGGAGTAAATCCACAGGTGTATTTTGGAGGTGGGGAAAAGGGAGGAATGGGTGGAGGCAGAATTCGAATGGGAGAGGAAATTCTGACATTATGACTCATCTGAGCAGTCCTACTGAGAACCACTTGCACAAGGAAGGTCTACGCATAGAATTCAGGGTTATGGAATTAGGCCTTTGCTAGATAATGACTACAGAGGCTTACATGGGTTTATTTCTTGTGTTTTCCCTCCATCTATCTGCTAATGAAAGAAAAATAGACATTGTTGCATTGTAATCAAATTATCACTGTCTCTTTATAGAAGAATACCCACTGCTTTCTTGATTCCGACCCCACAATCCCGTTCATTGGGCTTTGCGTGAATATTCCCCATGTCAATTAGAGATATTTATATCCAAAAAGACTACATAAGAGAACATAAAAGAACATTAAGTGAAGGATTCAAAAGTTAGGAAATGCCTGAATCAAGACTTCCTTTGAAACTTTAATTCAGTCCCTTTGTGCTGAAGCATTATGATAGTCTTTTATTACATGATCACATACTGTTTTTTCTCACAGGACCTCTGCCTCATAGAGTGAATGGGTCATATTTTTCCCTCTTCATTTAATATGCATCGATAGTCCTTATTTTATGCACATTATTTGAGGCTGAAAGAAATGAAGGCCTTTCAAGAATTTTCATGACAAATAAAAACGGGGGGCAGGGAGATCCCAGAATACCAACAACCCAATGGTTAGAGTGCTCAACCAGGATGTGGTAGACCTAAGTTTAACTCCCTGGTCTGAATCAGGCGGAGAAGGGAGACTTAAACTGAATGTCCCACTGCCCAGATGAGTTCCTAATTACTGATATTGAATATTCCAAACTAAGTTTTAGGTTATGAAATGTGTTCCATCAAAAAGTTCCCAACTAGTTTTAGATGCAGTCCAGTTCTGTATTTGACATACATGCAATGGTGCTAATTAAGGTTGCACCTTAAGTTTAGCTTGTCTCAACTTTTAAGTGTGTGATTTTGCAACTTGAACATGTTTCGTGTAGGTTCTATGAAATTATTTCCTATTTTTTTTAAAAGCAAAAATAAAAATTCCATCATGTGGAACAATATTGACCCTCATATGGGTGATTGGTCGAGATTTGACCTATAGGTCCACAGCCCAAATCTTTTCCACTTGAGCCAGTGGAATAACTTGTACCAGTATCAGGATACTGTTCTTTTAAGTAGTGGTTCTCAAAGTGTGGTCCATGGACCACTAGTGGTCCGTGGCCACTGTGCAAGTGGTCCATCGCTTGAGCTCAGCCTTCCCCATGCAATGGGGAGCCCATGCTGCTGCTGGATACTCACGGTTGCTGCAGAGCCAGGAGGCTGCAGCAACAGCTCTGCTTCCTGCTTGGAGGAGGCGGGGCGTGGGGGCAGAGAGAAGCCTCAACCTTCCCTGCCAGACTCAACTTATGGATGCTGTGTGCCTATGAGGCTGTAGCACCAGCTCCGGGGGGCAGGGAGAAGGCATGGCATGGCATGGCATAGGGGCTGGGGTGATCCGGGGAGCAGAGTGGGTGGCAGACTGGAGCTGAGTGTTGGGCTCTGTGCCAAAATGCTGCAGGTAGCTGAGGAGACCTTCTGCAGTGGCAACTTCGAGCTGGCAACCAAGATCTATGGCTTGCAGCTGGCCAATCTGCCACAGCCTGAGAGGAGCCTCTACCTATGCCTAGGGGATGCATTGGCCCACACCCACCTCATGGCCAAGGTCCTAGAGGCCTACAGTGTAGCTGCCCCACTGGCCTGCCTACGGCCTGAGGAGCTGCGGGAGCTGGCCGAAAGCCCGGCGCTCAGCCTGCACAAGAAGGCAGTGTGGGCTCTCTGCTGCGAGGGGGGGGGGGCTGAGCTCTCCCCACTCTTCACTCCACTGGGGGAACAGCAGTGCAGTGATGTGCAGTACAGAGGCTTTCCCCACTGCTCCCATTGACCTGCCAATGGGAGCGGTGTGTGTGTGCGGGGGGGGGGGGGAGGGGAGGGAGAGGGGGAAGGGGCAGAGTTTGGGAGCAACTGGGCACAAAGCCAGGTAAGCACCTTCCAATGCCCAGACCCATGCACTCCAGTCCTTACCCCCTCTCCCTCCACTAAGACCCCACACCCTCAGTTTGCTTCGACACTCTCCCATGGCCTACACCCTCCCTCCTTGCCAAATACCCTACTCCCAGCCTGCTTCTGCACCCTACCAAAACATCATCACCTCCTGCACCCCACCTCTTGCCCAGATCCTGCACCCCCATCTCTATCCCTCTCACTGGCAGCCCAGTCCTACACATGGAACCCCTCATTTTTGTCCCTACCCCAGAGCCTAAGGGGAGGGACACAAATCCACTAACTGCAGAACCCCAGAAAAGTAAATCTGGCCTGTGGGAAGCCCTGGACCTCAGTCCTCCCTGTCCCTTCCCCTCGCCTTTTGAGGCTGGAGCACTAGAGGAGTGAGGTGTCTCAGTTGGGTGTCATGTCAGGGACTTTGGGGTTTTTTTAGAGGAGTTTTTTTGCTTCTCACTTGTGTGGTTCCCAACTGAGTTTTCTGTGGGTCAGTGTCCCCCAACCTAAAAAAGATTTCCCACTCCTACCATAAATAAAGAAAACATTGAAACCTTTTGTGTTGGACATAAATTAATATTTTACTGTATTTAAAATGAAGTTTTATAAATTGACATGAGAAAGTTAAAATGCTTAGTCTGTGTAATAATTTAAATTAAACTGTTCTCCCTACCTGCAGCACTAGCTAAATGGCTTGGTCATAATTATGGAATTAAAGGAAAGTTTGCATTAGCAATTGTTGGTCCATGGAAAGGGATGCATTGAGCCAGGTGGTCCATGGCTCCAAAATTTTGAGAACCACTGGTCTAAAGGGAAGAGAGACACACAATGCCAGTGAGTTCATAGGTATTTGACCACAGAAGAAGAATATACAGATTCGGGACTTTCAGATTCCGTTCTAGATTTTGGTGAAGAGTGTGGTCTATTTGTTAAAGATTTTCTGTGGCTTCACTCTGCCATCCTCCCCAGCTGTGCCTTTCCATTTCCCCACCGCAGCCAAGCTCCTGCCCTCCTTCTCTCTCTGCTTCTATCCACCTTCCTAACCCTGGCTCCTACCCTCTACCTCTCTGTGCCTATCCAAATTCACCCCGCCTTGGTGCCTTTTTTCTCTTATCCTCTTCCAATTGGTGCCTAGTTCCTCAACCTTTTGCATTAAAATTAAGCTACGTATTTACTCTTCCACCACAGTACATGCT
The DNA here is from genome assembly GCF_049634645.1 of Pelodiscus sinensis. NCBI lineage: Eukaryota > Metazoa > Chordata > Testudines > Trionychidae > Pelodiscus > Pelodiscus sinensis. Next base: position 214,836,561 of record NC_134711.1, read on the forward strand.
AGTAGTGGGAGCACTGAGAGTAGAAAGCTGTGTTTAGACTGCAGGGTTTTTTTGAAAAAAGTAGCCTTCTTTCGAAAAAAACTTCACCTGTGTCTAGACTACAGCCACATTCTTTTGAAATTAAATCGAAAGAACGTGGCTTTTCTTTTGATGGCGGTACTCCTCATTTCACGAGGAATAACGCCTTTTTTTGAAAGTGCTCTTTTGAAAAAAAGGCACTATGTAATGCAAACTGTGCTTTTTTGAAAGAGAGCATCCAGACTGCCTGGGTGCTCTCTTTCGAAAAAGCAGCTTGCTTTTTCAAAAGTACTGATTGTAGTCTAGATGCTCTTTTTCGAAAAAAGCTTCTTCGAAAGTATCTTTCGAAAAAGCCTCTTTCGAAAGAGGCTTGCAGTCTAGACATACCCTAAGAGAGACAGTTTCTGAGCTTTCAGTTTTGGCACCCAGTGCTACAGCGTCCTCCTGGCAGGCAAGCAAATTGTTGTTTAAGTAACTTTGGCAGATGTGCTTTGTCTAGGTCTGTGTGAGATGATTCAAGTAGCTGGGCTACCAACACTTTATGAACCACTTTGCCCTTGACTGACATGCTGTAATGTACAAATAATATAACTTAAAATAATATACAATATATCTTACAGATACCCCTTAAGCCATCAAAAAGGAAACTGTTCCATCTACATTATTTTTTGGCAGTTACCTCTTGCAGTTAATGGTTGATTTGCATTAATAAATTCAACATGTGTCATTCCCTTCTTTGCTATTCTGCATCATTCGTTGCTTAGAAGCAAGTTTAAAGCCTTCCTAAGTCTGTCTTCTTTAGTACATCATGTACAAGAATAAAATCATGGCACGTGGAGCATTTTAGGAGACTAATACACTCTCTAAAAATAGAATAGGAATTAAATTAGCATGAAAGCCATGGTTTTTGTGTCATTGTCTGACTGGTATGCATTTGCAACAGCTCTTTATAATGAGATTTCTTTATTTACAGTCAGCTCCCTAACATTGAAAATGTCCTTGATAATATTGTAGTTTATATTTTAGTATAAACACAAAATATTATCTAATAGTCATAAAATAAATTGAATTAAGCTGGAATAAATATTGAGAGTAAGTATCAGTAACTTCATGATTAGATGGACCCACCGCTTTTCCATCAGTCTTCCTTCCCAGAACAGCATTTCATGGTTAAGGGAATCAAAGCCTTCCCATCGATAGCAGCTACACAACCATGCTTGGAAGTGTCCCTGCCCTTAACCCCAACTGGAAGGATGGATGAGAATGCCATTTGTATCCCCTAACCTCTGGTTCTACCTGGCTTTAAAACCTATCAATAGGGAAAATGCTTTTTCAGTAAGTGCTAATTGCCTTTCTTTCATAGCACTAACTTTTCAAAGTACCGATCATAGGAGAGGACTAAGAGATGGTTTTCATTGCTTAACATTTGTATGTAGCACCGCAAGTATGCATGACATTTGACAGGGACTTCAGGGGATAGCCGAGTTAGTCTGTACAGGAAAAATCAACAAATGGTCTGGTAGCACTTTATTGACTAACAAAACATGTAGATGGGATCATGAGCTTTTGTGGGCAGAGCCCACGAAACCTCATGATCCCATCTACATGTTTTATTAGTCCACTCTATAAAGTGCTACCAGACCATTTATTGATTTGACATGAAGTACAACAGGTTCCCTTTAAAAATAGTGTTTATCCAAGATTATAACTGTGTAGTGAAAGATTGTGAGAATAGTAGCAAAGTACATACCAATGGTGTTTTCAGTTTATAAGGTGAATATTATATCCTTGTTCTGAATACATGTGTAAAACACTGAGAAGATTATAGTAGATTTATTGTCATAGGGTTAGTAAGCCATATTTATTTATTTTTGAAAAGCAGGACATCCCAAAGAAATAAGGGATGAAACCCATAGTACAATATGACCTTTTACATTTTGTCTCTGTATCTGTGACAAGCTTGGGAAAGGTTAGATTCTTGGTTTCTGATTCAGAAAAGCACTAAAGCATGTAGGATTTAAATTTGTATTTAAAGATAAGCATGTGTTAAGTACATTACTTAATTTAGGCCCTTAGGAGGAAAAAGGGTAGAGAAAATACTTTTCTGTTGGAAAAATGCACTTGCGTGTTTCATCCTATCTCATATTAGTGAAGGTATTAGGGGTTGTTGCTTCACTGAAAATTATGCTTTTTATTTATTAATGAAATGTAATGAGTAGCTGATGGATAATGCTTTTATTCTGCAATATAGCATCTGGAAGACTATTGAATCAAAACTAGGAACTATCAAAAAGAACTTTTGATTTTGAAATTTTTACAATGTAACTAAACCAAGTTTTCAAAATTTTAATAGGAAAAAAAATCAAAACCTGGAAAGCAGTAAAAACATGGAGAATGTGTTTTTTGTTTGCTTTGTTGTTGTCAAAAACTAAAATACTTGCGGGGGGGGAATCAAAATATTTTCTTCAGAAATTCGCTTTAGAAAAATAATCTGTTTAAGAAAGATACAGTTCCATTGAACTAACTTTATTAACACTTCAGGAGAGAAGTGCAATGTTGGCTTTGGTCATATGCCCTCAGTAACGTGCTCAATGTCTGCCTGAGTGTCTGAAATTAGGGCCACACATGTTGAAGGGGAATGGGTTTTTCTAGTCCCAGCAGCACTGATATTTCTTTATAAAGAAAGATCTTCAACAAACCAAAGCTCCTCCTTTCCTAAATGGGAGGATCTTTGTGAAATCATCAAAGCAGAGCTTCAGAGTTGGCGATGCAGTTTTGTAAAGGTCTGGGGTTTATGTATGCTGTTTATATAGGGTTGCTAGGTGTCCAGTATTTTTGCCGCCTGTCCAGTAAAAAAAAATTCAGAGAATACTGGACACCTGAGATGTCTGGTGTTCTCTGAATTTTTCCCCGGCCAGGAAGCGAAAATGCCGGGCACCTGGCAACCCTACAAACACTCAGCGCCTGGCCCCGTGCCCCTCCCCCTAGAGCTCCTACTGGCCCCATGCCCTCCCCCCCCCCCGAGTCCCTCCTGATCCCCAAAACTCCCAGCCCCTCAACCCCAGCACCCATGCTTATCTGGTTCCCCAAGGCTGCCAGCACAAAATGGCTGCCGGCTAAAAGACCTAGGGGAAGCAATGCTTCCCCTGGGTCGTAGTGCTCAACCTCTCCCCTGTTCTTATCCCTGCACTCACTCTTAAAGGGGACATGCTGTTTTATTTTAATTTGGGGGGGGTTAATAAGTCCTTGGAGTCCTTTTTTTTTTGCTCAACAACTTTGGTTCCCCCCCTTTTTTTCCCAACAGAATTTTTTCCCTGTGTTTTTTTTGGGGGGGGGGGGGAGAGGGGGGTTCGGTAGTTTTGTTTCAACCATCTGGCAATCCTACGTTTATAAGTATCAAGATCATAACTGTTCCAGTAGGGATGGTGGCCTTCCAGCACATTTCCCTGAACTATAACGAATATGATTCCCCTCCACTCCAAAACTGTGTAGAAAGGGCAATAGAGGGGCCAGTCCGGTCGATTTGGGAAAACAGGAGGTTGGAAGGTATGTATTTTTATTGGGACAGACTTAAAACTGTATTGCGTTGTCTGTGGAGGTGTGTATCTCTGAGTGGAGGAGAAAATTTGTAATGTTTGATAAACTTTTCATTTCCTTGCTTTAAGTTGAGTATGTTACATGCAAACCCACCTTATTGAATAGACTAAGTACTATTTTTGCATATTCATAATAAGTGGAGAATATTAGCTTTCTTTCTAGCGCCTAAGTGAGTTAATTGAATTTTAGAATATGATCAGGAGCCCGGCTTCTCTTTGAGCTTTTACCTGAAGAGATTAGGCAGATAGATTGACATGTAATTTGATTTATTGAGAAAATCCTTTTTTGTTTTGTTAATAATTTGTAGAACAAAGAAGTTTATCTTTTATCTTTTTTTTTCTTATATACATCCCTTTGAAAGTCTATAAGTAGGCTAATTTTACATAAAACAATAAAAACCATGTGGAAGAAACATTTATAAAATATGAGGCAGACATAAACCACTAGCCATGATAAGAAATCTTTGAATTTCTGGAAAAGCATGTACTGAGCACTTCATAGAGGTCATGGCAGATCCGTCCTCTGACTGGTTAGTCAAAATGCACCAGCTGGAAGTGATGCTGACCAAGAAATAAATCTCTGCATGATGAATGTAGAATTAACATCTTAAAGAAAACAAACAATGCACGTTTTTCATTTGCAAGATGCTGCTTCTGCTGCTGCTCCAGATGTTGACACAGCTCCTAACGCTGGCAGTGATGAGTGATAGAGAAGGTCAGTTCAATATGAGACTCTGGCCTTGTCAAAGTGAATCCTTTGAAGAGGAATCCCATTACAGCAGAGCAGCACTATCAGCCTGGATGTCCCTCACTGGGAGGTGACTGACTGAAAGGCCAGGACTGGTATCAATTAAATGATTTTGCTGAGCCGTGGAAACAGTAAAAATAAATAACAAAGAAAGACCAGGATTACAAGTCTCAGAGGGGTAGCCGTGTTAGACTTTATCTGCAAAAACCACAAGAATCTCTGTGCCACCTTGGAGACTAACAAGTGGGTTTACCCATGGAAGCTTATGCCCTAATCAATCTGTTAGTCTCGAAAATGCCACAGGACTCCTTGTTGTGTTTGCAGAATTACAAGATTATTCCCTTTCCCAGCCAGTGAGGTCCTTTTTGGGAAAAACTGCTTTCAAATTGAACTTCTCCTCATAGACTTTCTGGTTACTCTCTACTGTTCGTGATAATCCCAAAGAAGCCTAAAAAATAAAATGTATATTAGCGATGTTACAAATTGTATATTTGTGTAAATGTGTAACCACTGAAATTTTTAGCGCTTACATGTTTGCATACGGGGGTGGGGCAAGCAAGAGCTGGCTTTTAAGCCATTTTTTAAGCCTGCTACCTTTGAGCACTGTGGGAGGCAGCGGGGGTAAGGAAAGCAAGGAAGGATAGACAACTCCGGGAGCTGGAACATGTGGAGAGGTGGTTTAAAAGCTGGCTTTCCACAAGCACCAAATCCCACTTCTTTGATACAGAGGCAGCAAAGGTGTGTGTGTGTGTGCGTGTAACCATTAAGATTAACCCATAAACCTGGGTTTATCAGTTATTCATGTAAATGGCTACACACTAACATCCCTAATATATATATATAATCCTCCATTATTATGAGCTTTTATTTATTCAATTTTTTATCTGCCTGAACACTGACATACTGACAGACAAAATATCAATTCAAAATAGAGGTAGGTGAGTTACTTTTCATATTTTTGCATCAGAAATTGAAACTGCTTATTTTTATCTTGCAAAGATGTCCAGATTACAGCAGTAGTATTAAAAATGGAAAGATTGACACAACGTGCGGGACTTTTGGCATTGTTTTGTTGAATTTCATTTTAGTTTGGCTGTGACTTCTCACAAAAAACATGTGGTATTGGCATGGAAAGCGAAGCCAACTCTGTGGTCAGAACTCATTGTGACTCATTTTGTCATGGGGGGGGACATTTTTTTTTGCTCTATTTTTAAGACAGCAACAGGGAGAAGCTCTGTTCTGCTTCCTTCTGTGCTGTTAATAAGGACAGCTTATTAACATGCACAAAAATACCTTGTTAGGAAGCCAAAGGTTTTCCTTGGCAGCCAGTTGAAAAACATTCATAAGGAGCTGCATGGAAGTAGTGTGCAGTCACTTCCTGTGATTGGTAATGACAGAGATAGGTAGTCTATGGCTACTTCCTGACAGGAGGGAATTTGGGGCTGGTATACCAGAGGAGTGAGAAGAGCCAGAAGGTAGGGAAGAGGTTCAGGTAAAGGTAGGAAGGAATAGACTTTGGCTGCTGATTAGAGGGTCCCTGGGCTGGAATCCATAGTAGTGTAACACAGATGTTGAACCAACTCTGTGAGGGCTCAGTTACAGGGACTTGACCGCACCCAAGAGTACAGCTCTCAAAAGGGACCAAAACCCCAAATAAATCTGTCTTAGCTGTAAAAAAGTTTTACACAGAGAAAGCTTATAAAGATGTTCGCCCCCTTTATTAATGAGAGAGAGAGACGTAGAGCTACCTCTCCCTCCAAATTAACAGTTTTTTACACTGGGTTTGATGATAAACAAAAGTGTTTATTAAGTATAAAAAATAGGATTTACGAAATTACAAGTGAAAATAGATCAAAGCAAGTTACTAATCTAAAATAAATACAACACACCAGCTAACCCTAATACACTAAACAAGATAGTTAAACAATTGTTTCTGATTCTAGTCCTTATTCTAAGTAAAATCCCTTAAGTCAGAGCTTATCTTTTATCTTGCTTGGGTCTAACAGCTTCTTGTGTATTTAAAGCAAAATACAGGACTATGTAGCACTTTAAAGACTAACAAGATGGTTTATTAGATGATGAGCTTTCGTGGGCCAGACCCACTTCCTCACATCAAATAGTGGAAGAAAATAGTCACAACCATATATACCAAAGGATACAATTAAAAAAAATTAACACATATGAAAAGGACAAATCACATTTCAGAACAGGTGGGGGATGCGGGGGGGGGGGGGGGAAGGAAGGCAGGTAAGTGTCTGTGAATTGATGATATTAGAGGTGGGGAGAGTGGGACGTCTGTGAGCTAATGGTATTAGAGGTGATAATTGGGGAAGCTATCTTGGTAATGGGTAAGATAGTTTGCGTGTTTGTTCATTCCTTCCCGGAAAGTGTCGAATTTTAACATGAATGACAGTTCAGAGGCTTCCCTTTCAAGTGCAGATGTAAAAGGTCTTTGTAGCAAAATGCAGGTGGTTAAGTCATTGAGAGAGTGTTCTTTCTGGTTGAAATGGCAAGAAACTGTTTTTTCTTTGTGATCTTGTCTGATATCTGTTTTGTGGGCATTAATCCTTTGGCGAAGTGTCTGAGATGTTTGTCCAATGTACATAGCAGATGGACACTTTCGGCACATGATAGCATAAATTATATTTCTGGATGCGCAGGAATATGTGTTCTTGATCTTATAACTCACTTGGTTAGGTCCAATAATGGTATCAGCAGAATGAATATGTGGACAAAGCTGGCAACGGGGTTTGTTGCAAGGGAAGGTACCAGGGTTGGTATTAGTGTGGTATGTCCTGTGGTGGTTGGTAAGAATCATCTTGAGGTTATGTGATTGTCTGTAGGAGACTATGGGTCTGTCTCCCAGAGCCTCTTGGAGTATGGTATCCTGTTCCAGTATAGACTGTAGTTTATTGATAATGTGTTGGACAGGTTTAAGTTGGGGGTTGTAGGTCATGACAAGTGGTGTTCTATTGTTGGTTTTCTTCGGTCTGTCTTGAAGTAGATGGTTTCTAGGTATTCGTCTGGCTCTTTCAATTTGCTTTTTTATTTCTCCGGGTGGGTAGTTGAGGTTTATAAATGCTTGGTAGAGATCCTGAAGCTTCTGGTCTCTGTCAGTGGGATTAGAGCAGATGTGGTTATATCGAAGGGCTTGGCTATAGACGATGGATCGTGTGGTGTGTTCTGGATGGGAGCTGGAAGCATGTAGGTAGCTGTATGAGTCGGTGGGTTTTCTGTAGAGAGTGGTGTCTAATTTTCCATTGTTGATTTGTACTGTGGTGTCCAGGAAGTGGATCTCTCGTGTAGAATGGTCCAGGCTGAGGTTGATGGTGGGGTGTAGGTTGTTGAAATATCTGTGGAATATCTCCAGTGTTTCTTGGCCATGCGACCAGATCATAAAGATGTCCTCGATGTACCGTAGGTAGAGGAGGGGTGAAAGGGGACGGGAGTTGAGGAAACGTTGTTCTAGGTCAGCCATAAAGATGTTAGCATACTGTGGGGCCATGCGTGTACCCATGGCTGTGCCGCTGATCTGGAGATATAAGTTGTTCTCAAACTGGAAATAATTGTGGGTGAGAACAAAGTTACATAAGTCTGCTATCAGATTGGCAGTGGTGTCCTCTGGGATAGTGTTTCTAATTGCTTGTAATCCGTCTTCATGTGGGATGTTGGTATATAGAGCTTCTACATCCATGGTGGCATGGATGGTGTTATTGGGGAGGTTATCGATGTTTTGTAGTTTCCGTAGGAAGTCAGTAGTGTCTCGGAGATAGCTGGGGGTGTTGGTTGCGAAGGGTTTGAGAAGAGAGTCTACATAGCTGGATAGACCAGTAGTGAGCGTGCCAATACCAGAGATGATGGGACGACCGGGGTGCCCAGCTTTATGGATCTTGTGAAGCAGATAGAACAATCCTGGTCGGGGTTCAGAAGGTGTTTCTGTGTGGATTTGTTCCCGAGTAGCTGTGGGGAGGCTTTTTAAGACTTTTAAGGCTTTTGTGTATTTAGAGTTTTTTGTTTTCAGGTTTCTTCATGTGCATACTCTTAGGATAGGGGAGACAGTTTCAAAAGCTAACTGAAGACACGAAAGCTCATCATCTAAAAAACCATCTTGTTACTCTTTAAAGTGCTACATAGTCCTGTCTTTTGCTGAAGATAATTGTTGTTTGATTCCCAATCCTTAAATAGAATTTCCCCAGGACGGGAATCTTTTGTTTTACTCTCTCCATGGCCATGATAAAAGACCAGATGTAAGATGGATTCCAGCACCATGTGGTATAGAATCATAGAACACTAGATTTGGAAGAGATCTTGAGAGGTCATCGAGTCCAGTGCCCTGCCCTCATTGCTGGACCAAGCAGTCTAGACCAGGGCTACTCAATTTTGGAAGCCCTGGAGGCCACAATGATACTCACAGCACATGCTGAGAGCCGCAGTTTGTGTGGTTGCATATACATGCAAATATATCTGCAAATAGCTTTTTTTTTCACCCTGACAGGCATGAATACAAAGATTAAGGCAAGATTATGCAACACAAAGGTCCCATTTAAGTCAGTTCTGCTGATATTAATAAAATGCTACATTTACCCGATTTCTACCCATATGACAGCACTTTCAATGAGCAATGACAGTCCAGGAATTTAACTACTAAAATGCATAGCAACAGAAGACCATGGTATTGACTATTTTTTATTTTCGCTCCCACCCGCGGGCTGTGTGGTGAGCTTCATGTAAACCCAAACCGCACCATGGGCCGCAAACAAACAGGCTGCGGGCCACATATTGAGTAACCCAGGTCTGAACCATTCCTGATAGATGCAACATAGTCACATGTTTTTGTAGGAGCAACTACAAAAGACTTGGACTTACAAGAAAAACAAAACCATTTACACATTGAGCACCAGACCCGTAAGTCCCACTAATAGCTTTCACTAGAAATTAATAAGCAGGTTTAAACTTCATATTTCTAACTTCCCATGCAAGATGGATACATGAACACAAAGATGATATACACGTTCAGGGGAATCACAGGATTTTGAATGTTAGATTACTCGACCTGTTCTGCATAAATCATATTTGAATTATGCATATTCATATTCAGCAACATAGTTCCATAAAAACATGAGGGTGAAGTGTTATAGTATAGACCAAAGAACAAAGACTGTAGGGCATTTCAAGCTGTCCTAGAAAGCAGTGTAACTAAAATGAATAAAAATTAGGGTCATTGTGACTAATCAGCTGAACTTAAGTTCCAAGAATAATGCTGTGGCCAAAAGGGCTAATATGATCATTGGATGCATACATAGGAATCTTGAGTAGATGTAGGGAGGTTTTTTTACCTATTAGGCAGTGATGCCATTGCTGCTGGAATAGTGTGTTAAGTTCTGGTGTCCACACTGCAAGAAGATTGATGAATTGGAGAGGGTTCAGATGAGAACCTTGAGAATGATTAAAGGATTAGCAAACCTGCTTTAGTGGTAGACATAAGGAGCTCAATTTATTTAGGGAAAAAAAGAGGAGGCGTAAGGAGTGTCTTGATCAGTCTATCTGTTTTGAAATTCCCCTTTGTTCTCCATCCAGTAGAAAAAGATATAACAAATCCCAGTGACTGGAAGTGAAAGCTAGACAGATTCAAACTGGAAATAAGATGTAAACTTTTAACAAGCTAACACTTCTTTAAATTCAGAAACACACAAAAACCCCAAACCAGAGAAACCAAACAGGCTGCTCAGTAAAATAGTTGTTCAACTCACACCACCACTACCTGCTCCCACCTTGATATACTTTGCTGACTGCAAAATGAATCTACTAGACCCAGAATCATGTTTGTTTGTTTTTTTCCATCCAGAGCCCCATAGTCTGCAAACATGACTGGGATTTAAGTGATTACCAGCATAAATAGTTATCACCTCCCTTTGCATCACAGCACTGCTGAGCAACCTTTAACAGACTGGTCAGCACTGCTGACCAGAGCCACCAAGATCCTTTTTCAACAGTGTGTTTGGTTGAAAAACCGGACACCTGGTCACTCTGTGCTAGAGTTACCAACTGCCAAACCACAGAAACCCATACAACCTATTTATGTAGTATATAAATAGAAAGCAGATGCTACTTTGTGAACAGTGGAGTTCGGAGTTTTCTAAGATGCTGAGCACCTGCATGTCCCACTGTCCCTACTTTAGGCCTGGGCAAAATACGGCCTGTGGACTGAATCCTGCCAGCCAAACCACCGGATCTGGCGCACGGAGCCCCAGGTAGGCTCCTCGCTAGCCTCACCTCACCTGCACACCACTCAGAAACGTGGCTGGGGGGCAGTTTTTCTTTAAAAACTGAGTCTGGAGGGGAGGGGAGAAAGCTTTAAGAGCTGCTCCCACCCTCAGCACAATCCCATTGGCCGGTTTCTGGCCAGAAACTGACCAATGGGAACTGCCTGTTTCAATAACAAGCAGCCACGAAGTACTAGGGGCTCCAGAGTACATGGCTGCAGCCTATACAGGGACAGGACAGGGAAGGAGGCTGATTCAGGAAAGGCTGCTGGCTGGTAAGTCTCCTGGCCAGACCCTGTCTCTGGCATCCCAGTCCCTCCCTTCCCCAATCCTCTGCCCTTCACTCCTGCCCCCTACTCTCCACATACCCAAATCTTCTCCTCTCCTCCTGTCCCCCTGTCCCCTCAGATCTAGCACCCCAATCTCCTGCCCCGGATCACAATCCCCTTCTGCCTTAGCTCCAGCCCTAGGTCCCAATCCAACCCCCTGCATCCTAGTCCAGTGCCCCAGGTCACAACTGTCTTCTTCACTCAAACTCCCTCCCTTACCCCAAGCTCTCTTCTGCACCCAAACTCCATCCCAGACCCTGCTTTTCCTCCATTAATATCATGAAAAAGTGCAGCCCTCGACCCCTTTCCAAATCATTGGAGTGGCCCCCCACATCAAAAATTATTGCCCACCCCACTCTACTTGGAACTCGGGTTGCTCGGCATATCTGAAAAACAGGCTCATGTCAGATGCCAGAAGGAATGGTACAAAGATTTGTGTGCTTGGAGACATCTAACAGGCAAGTTTTTAAGAGGGATGTCACTATCAGTTTTATTAGCGATAATACTTATGATTTGTAGCCCTGTAGTATATAAAATTACAATGTTAAATAAAACTTAATTCTTTTGAGCAATGGTTGCACACCCGAGCAGCTCTCTTCTTCATACTTGGAGAATGTCAACACTGAGTTTGTTGGGATGAGGAATGGTAGCTCTAGCAGAGACACTTAGCACATCAGTCCAGTAGCTGGCTGGCTCTGGCATGTACGAGCCTGTGGTGGGTCCAAACTTTGGATTTCACACTTAAGTCCCTTAGGGTATGTCTACACTACCACCCTAGTTCGAACTAGGGTGGTAATGTAGGCAACCGGAGTTGCAAATGAAGCCTTGGATTTGAATTTCCCGAGCTTCATTTGCATAAAGCCGGGCGCCGCCATTTTTAAATGTCCGCTAGTGCGGACTCCGTGCCGCGGGGCTACACGCGGCAAGGGCTAGGTAGTTCGGACTAGGCTTCCTAGTCCGAACTACCGTTACTCCTCGTTTCACTACCTAGTAACGGTAGTTCGGACTAGGAAGCCTAGTCCGAACTACCTAGCCCGTGCCGCGTGTAGCTGCGCGGCACAGAGTCTGCACTAGCGGACATTTAAAAATGGCGGCGCCCGGCTTTATGCAAATGAAACCCGGGAAATTCAAATCCCAGGCTTCATTTGCAACTCTGGTTGCCTACATTACCACCCTAGTTCAAACTAGGGTGGTAGTGTAGACATACCCTTACTCTTGATCTTAGAGAAAGCATATCCCACTTTGTCTGGTAGAGGGAATGCCATGAGTGAGCTCTGGAGGAAGTTACATGCAGTACAGCTCACTTCAGATTTTTGTTGTGGTACACTGATTTGGGGGAAGGGTAAAAAGCAGGGAGTCTAGATGCTTCCTCTTGTAAGGGGACCGTTAGCTCTTTATTAAAACTCAGTGGGAGTTTTTGGCTGGCCAGCTCCCAGTACCAAAAGGGGAAGGGTCCATGAGAAATCAGGGCCCTGAGACTGACAGTCCTCAGGGACAATGGAAAGAGGCCAACACGCCAGCTCAGCCTGATTGACAGATTGGACAGGCCAATGAGGAAATTAGGAGGCCAGATCCTGTCCTCTGTGTGAGCTGGGATTTTCTGGGTCTCTGTGAGAAAAGGAGAGAGAGCTGAGAAGAGCAGCAAGAAGAGCAAGCTGTGTGGAGAGACAGACCTGCAGTGTCAGAGCCAGACACACACAGCCCAAGGCGCGCAGACCCTGTGGTGAGCAGAAGACCTACAGTGACCAGAGAGCCAAAGGGGTGTGAGAAACAACCCAAGGAGCTAGGGCTGGCAAAGCAGCACAGTCTGCAGCTGGGTGTGGTGTGCAGCTGGGACCAGCAAAGGGGGGAAAAGAGGCTCCGGGCAGGGACATGCCACCAGCCAAGAGGCCCTGCAGGCCAGACTTGGAGAGGGATAGTAACTCCAGCTGGGAGAGGGGTCCTGCCACCTAGAGCTTGAAGTCAGGTGGTCACGGCCAGAGCAAGCATGTCCAACCTGCAGCCCCCCTGCAGCACAGCTAGGGCCTGAGAGAGAGCCCTGGGACCTATAAGGAACAGACTGTGAACTGTCCTTACACTCTGCAAACCACTGTTTTTGATGCCCCCATGCCACAGAGCAGGACTATGTGTTCTCATTTAACATTTCTCGTTTCTCCTTATTCTTTTATTTTTAATCAGTTGTTGTTTAATAAATTGTATTTGCTTTGAACTGTATGTAATGATCATTGGGTCAAGAAAGCATCCAGTGTGAAGAGAGCACCCCAGAGTGGGGACACCCGAGCCCCTGCCCCAAGTGACTACAAGGTCGGGGAGTAAGCCCCAGAAAACCTGGGCCCAGCCTTGTTGGGATTTCGAGAACTCTGCTACTCAAGAGAGTGGAAGGGGAGCCCTCAGGATCAGGGAGGCCGTGGGGTAAAGGAAGTGGGAGCAGGGACTCAGATCCTTTCACTGGTCTATTTCACCGGGGTAGTATAGAAGCCAGGAAATTTCCCCACAATAGTGGGACCATTCCTTTGCTTACACTGTCAATCCAGGGATGAAGTGTTTATGTGATTCTTCCACTTACAGTGGTAAATTTAGAATTCCAGCTATAGATGAGGGAATGGGATGTTTCAGGTAACCCTTTCAACCTATGTCTTTAAAGTGTTTCCCGATAAAGTAAGTTTCCTCCTCAGCAACATTATTCCACCTTTTCCCTTGCAGCTTCACCCTTCTATGCTCTGTACGGGGACAGCACTGCTGTCACATAGAGGGAATAATAGAACAAAATCACATTTAGTGGCATTTTAAGAGCTAAAAGGAAGTGGTTACAGAATTGGACATAAAGCCTCTAGTTTCATCATTACTTCTAGCACTGTTAGCATTTTAAGTTAACATTTGTATGGTGGTTGCATTTGAAGACAGATCTCAGTCCTTTCCCACAAACCACAAGTGGAAAGTAACTGTGCCAAGACTTTCACATTTTCTTTTTATTTTACTAGGTTTTATCTCCCATCCTAATTGCCCCCCTTTTTTCTTCTCCCATTTATGGATCACATCAGCACTAGTTATATGCACTAGGAATAAAATGTGAAGTGTATGCACATGTAGCCTTATGCTGAGCCACACATGCACAGCTGATCTGAATGCTGACATCTTCTTGATGGGAAAGTGCTGCAATTCATTGCATGTGTGGACATCTTCTTGGATTCTTGACCTTTAAGTGATTTGACTCACTAAGTACAAAACTGGGTAAGCCTGCAGAGGTATAAATAAGCCTTTTGGGATACATGAGTCCTCTCATTGTTCAAACCCTGGGTGTGGAATTTTTTTAAAAAGATGGATAAAGAGACATATTTTGTTTAAATTAAGCTGTAATTAAGTGTGCTAACATTTTTACTAGTGTACTCCTCAGTTATAACTGTAGCATACCTTTTGTTTAACTGCTCAATGCTGTTAGACTTAAACACATGTCAGGAATGTTTTCTGAAGGACAGTCAATCTCTCAGGGCCATAGTGAAAGCATGCTTCAGGATTTTATTTTTACAGGATAGTGAATAGTCCTTGAGAAGAATACAAATCAGATTTCCATTGTCTGTTCTAAAGGGCTTCCGTTTGAAAGACAGGGTGCCATTCTGTCATATAATTAAAATGTTCCAATACTGGTTAAGCGCTTTCATTTGTCCTATTCAGCAGTAGCATCAAGGACAAACAGGAGTCAATGAAAGAAGAATAGATGCAACATCTATCTGACCTTTTCTGTGTAAACAAATGCATAAAAACGGAGTAAAGACCTTCCTAGGTAGAACTTTCCGAGTAATGGAATGTAAATCTTAGTAATGTAGTATACCAGGCCAGAGGCTGACACTAATGCAGAGAGAGGCCTTCTGAAAGATATTCCTCTCTCCCTTCAAGAAGGCATATGGACAGAGAAGAGCTTGTTTGGAGTACATACAATTTTAGTGTTATTAATGTATAGTGCTTTTCTTACACAGTGCTCCATTTTACATTGGAAAACGAAGGCACAGAAAGAGCTGCTTAGGGTCAGTCAGCAAGGCACTGGAGAAATGAGTAATAGAGTACGAGTTTCCTCATTCGGATCAACAGCCATAATACCAAACTTCCAGGCCAGGTAAACTGGAGCAACTTTTTGTTCTATTTTGTACAGGACCAAGCATAGCATGGTTCTGTTTCATGATTGCTGCTTCTAACTGTTACCACAAAACAAGTCATTGCCTCTGTCATCTCTATTTACTTTTTAGAATTCATTCCCTCCCTCTCCCCCACACTTTGTGTCTTTATCTATTCATGTACCTATCTGGCTACTATAGAACCAGAGTGCCTCAAAGTTATTAATGTATTTTATCCTCACACTCTTTCTGGCAGGAATCAGATTTAAAAAATCTTGACTTTTGGTCCAATGCCTTATTCCCCAGCCTAGACTATCTTTCCTCCCAGTTTTGACAGCTTTTTTAATATTGCCCTTGTTGTCAGGAAAAAAACAACTTAAAAAAACTTTGTGACTTTCAGTGCTTGTGCTTTACAATTCTATAATACCGGATAGGTCTTTCGTTTCTGTTTCCTCACTTTTCATTGAGGACAGACGAGCTTCAGTTCTGTATGCTATTCTTAGATTCCTGTACAAGTCCTGAATGTTTAATTTCAGATATTTTGATCCCCTTTCAGCCAAAAATTCATTCACCTGGGAGGATGAATTTCAGGCAAAATGAACTAGAAAATCAGGGGAAGCAGAGGTCTTGCACTAAAAGGGACATGATAGTTGCATCCAGTTTAAGGCCAGAGGGGACCATTATCTTGTCTAGTCTGACTTTTTTTTTTAAACACATGCTATTAAATTGCACTCAAAGCTCAATGGTTCTAAAGATACCTTCCACATGTAAATGATCAGACTCTGACTGCTCATTTATTCAAAAGTTCCTCCCTATGGCCCTGATTCCTCAAGGCAGTTAATCATGTGCTTAACTTCATCCGAGTTGGCACAGATGTGCTTAAAGAGCTAATGGGAAAGCTGAACTTTTGTGTGTGTGTGAAAATGTTCATGAAAAGCTCTTTTGAAATGCTGCAGGGTGCTGGAGTGCTGCTCTGCATGGCTTTGAGGTCTGCGGGGAGGGGGCAGTGCTGAGGTCTGTGTGGCGCTAAGGACTGACTGCCCTCAGCCCCGCCTTTTACGGGGATATGGAGCTGGCCCTCACTCCCTTACCCTGAAGTCCACTCAGGTGTCTCTCTGTGCAAGCAGCTTTTCCTAGCTGTTAAATAAGTTGTTTCTGGTCCTCCCAAACCCCCCAGTGCCAGCTTTAGCAAAGCTTTTGATATGGTCACCCACAATATTCTTGCCATCAAGTTAAGGAATATGAATTGGATAAATGGACTGTAAGACAGACAGAAAGCTGGTTAGACCAGGGTTTCCCAAACTTTTTACTTTTTTCAGTACTGTTTTTTGCAGCCCAAAAATATAAACACATAAAAAACAAACTGAGAAAATACCAGACATATAACATGTCTGGTATTTTCTCTTTAGGTAAGTTTAATTATTACTAGATGTATCAGTTTGTAGTTTTGAACTTCCTGGCTGGTAAATGTGCTCAGGCTGCATGAGTGTGTCTACCAGCCAGACAGTTCGCAACTACTCGAGGGAGTGTGTGTGTGTGTGGCGGGGGCGGGGGGGGGGGGGGGACAATAGAATCCCTGGGCTGGATTAACTCATGCTTGGTGCTTTGCAGGGGGGAAGGCGGAAGGGGAGCAGCGCCTTGAGATCTACATATGGCTGGGTCAGTCCTGCTCCCCGCAGGCTGATTCACTCTTCCCCCACCTCTCCCCCCGCTGCGCTTCTGGCCAGCCCCACTTCCCCCAACCCTCTCCCGGGCAGCCAGTCCTCCCCCGCTTCTCCTCCCAATCTCCCTTGGCCAGCCCCGCTGCCCATGTCTAGTCCTCCTTCCGGCGGCTGCTCCCCCCCCGCCCCGACATCTTCGCCAGCCAGCTCCCTGCCCCCGACCTCGCGCCCCCCAGCAGCCCTGCTTCCACTGGCCCCCCAATCTCCCTAGCCCGCCCTGATTCCCCCATCCAGTGCTGCTTCCGGTGGCCGGCTCTGCCCTCCTCCTCCTCCTCCTGCTGCCCCCTACCTCCCCACTACCACCTCCCCTTCTGCCAGGAGCCGGAACATCGAGCTGCAGACTCCGCCCAGGCCGGCCGAGGGCTTGGGGGACCAAGTGCCACATGGGTACTCCAGGAGCGCAGAACACCCCGGCAACCACTCTGAGGCCCGGTAGTTTTTTCCTGCGGCCTGGTACCGGGGCATGGCCCATAGTTTGGGAAACGCTGCTGTACTGTGTTCTGCATCCTTCCTTCAGTTCCCATCTCCAATCCCCAAGTACTTCTATGCTCATTGTTCCTGAGCACCTTTCAGTAGTGTGTGAAGCTGTGTGGCTACACATCTATCGTGCGGTGTTTGTTCTCTCCTTCTACCAAGAGGGAGGAGAAGCATGTGCAATGGGATGTCTTGGGTTGATAGTGCATGTTTTTTAGTTTTTAATATAAATACACCTGTTATTATATGCGTGTTAGAAAAGGGAAGGACTCGTCTGAAGTGAAAAGAAAGTTTATGCTGGGCCTTAGTTCCTGTAGGGAGCTCATTCAGCAGTGCCTGGTCACTTGTTGAGAAGGGACTGTCTCCTGCACAGATGAGCTTTATTCTTAGATCCCTGCAAATCTGCAGGTATCCACATCCACGGATGTGAATGTGGATATCTGCAGATTGTTTCCATGGATGCAAATTTTTATCCCCACTAAGGATGTTAAGGACTAATAGACTATCTGATAAGCAAATGCTTATAGGATAGTCGACTAGTCGCTCCCCCCCCCGCCCTCGTGCTGCCGCTACTTGGTAGAGGCAGCAAGGGAGGGGGAAACCCAGACTCCGCACTGCGCTGCCCCTTTGAAATGCCACCGCAGCAAAAATGCATCGACTACTTGATTAGTCAATTGCACTATACTTAACATCCTTAATCCACACAGGGATCTATTTAGTCTAATTGTTGAGAGTTACACTGTGCCAGAGGAGCAAAGTTGAAAACCACGATCTTCTTCCTGGAGTTTTAGATGATCTTTTGTGTCACCACTGTCTACACCATGGAGTGCCTTGAAGAGAAGGACTGAGGCCTTTTCTGAGGAGTGGGAATGGGTGCACTCAGGGGTAGGGGTGGCCCGTGCCTCTAGGCAAACTAGGCAGATGCCTAAGATGCCAAGTTGCATGGGGCGCCAAATTCCAAACCCTGCCCCTTCCATTTCCTGTGCCTTACCTGGAGCACAGCTTCCCTGCGGCCAGGAGGGGAGTAAGTCCTGGGAGAGGCAGCGTGCAGAGGGGGGTTTCCCCTGTGCTGCGGGATGGGGGGTGACCCTGGGGAAGGAGGAACACGGGGGGGGAAGGTTGGCCCCGGGGGAGGAGGAACGTGGGGGGGTTTCTCCTGTGCCGTGGGAGGGGAGGGTCGGCCCCGGGGGAGGAGGAATATGGGGGTTTCCTCTGCCCCGGGGGAGGGGGAGGGTCGGCCCCGGGGGAGAAGGAACGTGGGGGGGTTGCCCCTGCCCCGTGGGTGGGGTTTTCGCCCCGGGAGAGGCGCATGCCAGCTTCTCTCTGGGGGGATGGGATCTTGGGAGGAGGCGGGTGCAGGGGAATCTCTGTTCTCTCTCCCAGCCCCCCAGCCCCCATCCCCAGAACTCCAACTCCATCCCCAACCCTCTGGCCCCCAGCCCCCTGACCTCAAGCCACAGAACTCCATCCCCAGCCCCCCTCTTCCCAGCAGAGAACCAAAACCCTCAGTCGATATCTGCCCTTGGAGTTAGGGGGGAGGGGGCGCCAATTGCATGGTTTGCCTAGGGCGCCAGTTGTTGGCAGCTAGTCTAGGGCCACCCCTGCTCAGGGGCAGGGCAAGTTTGAAGAGCTGGGGGAAGGTGTGGAAAAGAGGATTGAGCACCAGTGGGGTGGGAAAAAAATTGGGGCCTATGGCTGTTCTTCATTCATGAGCTGATCACATCCAAGATGCTTTATCACTAGACACTGATCTTTACTCTTACACACTTCTCACACTACTACACGTTCTTTTGGGGTCAACTGGGATCCATTTTTTTTAAAGTTTGTTTGCCCCTTTATGTATCCAATAATTTGAATAATTATTGTCTGAAAAATGTATGCAAATATTCAGTATTCATAGTTGGTTGTATGCAATAGTTCTGAAAGGAGACAGAATTAATACATTCCTTAGTGGAAAGTTAGTGCAGATCTTTTCAGCAAGACCATCCCCTTTCCATGATTTACAGCAGGAAAAGCCTTCTGTAGAAGTATTTGAACTCTGTATTGGTTTAAGACAGTGCTTTCATTCTTAACAATTTCTCCTTTTTGTGCCCTTTTCTGACAGGAAAGGAATAAAGTTATCTTATGAAGAATTTAAGGTTTATGGATTGAGGCAGTCTTTTTTTATTCATCCAAGGATCTTTTCTTGCCTTTCTCACTCTCATGCCCTAATATTTCTAGTGCTAGGGTACAGGGTAGTTCCTAGTGTGCCTGACACCAGGTTCTGAGGCCCTATATTGTATGTATATACAAGGCTCATGGATCCCTTGTTACATTCACAATGAACTTTGCCTAGAAGCTGAAGTCCTAATTATGGGCCTTACTATGCTCCTCAAAAAGAAAGACACTATAGAAATGGGATCTCATATTTATACTCAGGAATGTGGCTAGAAAAGTGGAACAAGTTCACTTTGCCCCATAGAGGAGAGAGAGAAAAGAGTACCGGCAATTACAGGCCTGTGTAAAAGGGATCCAGAACATGGCGGCAAAGAGAATGTATGAACTATAGGAAGGAAAGTTTTCAGACATGAATCTAAAGGGAGCAGGAAGACTTGAAGGGCAGGACAGATTTGTTAGTTTTTTAATGCTAGAGATTCCCTACTCCCCCTTGTTTGTTTCTCTTCCCCTCTCTTCTATGATGTATATCTCCAGGTAGCCTTTGTCTCTGTCTTTCTAATGCATACATGAGCATTAGATGAGCACACTAAAGTTATCATAATACACCATATGTGATATGAAGACTAGAGGCATCAGAGAGACACAGGAAACTTATTACAAATGCAGAAAAAGGTAAAATTTGTCTAGAAGAGGAGCTCCATGTTTAATAGGAACATTATTATAATCTTATCATTCAGAAAGAAAAGTTGAACTAGCAATTTTTCCATAATGGTACGTCACAAACACACTTTTTGATGCCATTAAAGTTCCATTCATCATTTTTAATACTTTACAGCCTCTCTCAAATGCTGATGTAGGCAACATGGATTCTTTCTTCCAAATACAGGCAGTCCCCGAGTTACGCGGATCCGACTTACGTCGGATCCGCAGTTACGAACGGGGCACTTCCTCTCCCTGGTCTCGAGCAGACCAGGGAGAGGAAGCAAAGCGGCGGCGGAACGCGCGGCCAGCTGACAGCCCAGACGCGTCTGGGCTGTCAGCTGGCCGTGCGCTCCGCTCTGCTCTCCCCCCCCCTGCAGACCAGGGGGAGGGGGAGCAGAGCGGAGCAGACCAGAGCGGCGGAACGCGCAGCCAGCTGACAGCCCAGACGTGTCTGGGCTGTCAGCTGGCCGCGCGTTCTGCCGCTCTGCTCTGCTCTGCTCTGCTCCGCTCCGCTCCGCTCTGCTCTGCTCTGCTCCCCCTCCCCCTGGTCTGCAGACCAGGGGGAGGGCGAGCAGAGCGGAGCACGCGGCCAGCTGACAGCCCAGATGCGTCTGGGCTGTCAGCTGGCCGCGCGTTCCGCCGCTCTGCTCTACTCTGCTCCCCCTCCCCCTGGTCTGCAGACCTGGGGGACGGGGAGCAGAGCAGAGCAAAGCCGCGGAGCCCGAGGGCAGCAGGATAGCCACGGCACGTCTGGGCTGTCCCGCTGCCCGCGTGTTCCGCCGCTTTGCTCCCCGTCCCCCTGGTCTGTAGACCAGGGGGACGGGGAGCAAAGCAGAGCAAAGCCACGGAGCCCGAGGGCAGCAGGATAGCCACGGCGCGTCTGGGCTGTCCCGCTGCCCCCGTGCTCCGCGGCTTTGCTCCGGACGCCTGTGGTACAGCAGCTGGGGCGCTGCCGGTTGGTCCCGTAGTGCCGCTCTGGGTGCCACTGGACCAACCCAGCAGCACCCCAGCTGCTCTGCCCCAGGTGTCCCCTAGTCAGCAGCTGCTGAAAATGACCAGTGGCTGACTACAGGAAGCCCCTGCCCCGGGCTTCCTGGAATCAGCCGCTGATCAGTTTCAGCAGCAGCTGACTTGGGGATGCCTGGGGTTCTTAAGTTGAATCTGTATGTAAGTCAGAACTGGCGTCCAGATTCAGCCACTGTTGAAATTGATCAGTTTCAGCAGCGGCTGAATCTGGACGCCAGTTCCGACTTACATACAGATGCAACTTAAGAACAAACCTACAGTCCCTATCTTGTACGTAACCCGGGGACTGCCTGTACTACAAAGTAAACCATTTTTCTGCTTGACAATATGTTTAAAAGATATATTTCTATTAACATTGTCCATATTGCCTAAAGAGTGGTAACAATTTTGGCTCCAGTGCAGCTTTGAATGGAGTTATTTTCGTATTTTTTTTTGTGAATATAGATCATGAAAAAATTAACACATGTTTTCCTTATTAGGCCTTGAGAGAGACATTTTATTTATTTGAAATTCTATGAAATAATTGATGGATATAGCCAAAAAAAATCTTTGAAATACAAGTACAATATAAAATATACACCTGTTTCTGTTCCCACTGATTTGGAATGTAGATCATTAAAAAGCTAGGTTTTGATTTAAAATAAAAAGTGTTGAAAGCTTCAGCACAACTTCTACTCTTCTGTCATTATGTATTTTATAAGTTCAACTCCTTACTAGGAGAATTTGTCATTACCATAACGATGGAAGGATGCTGACTGAAAACACTGATCTCACATTAACTTTTTCTGCCAGAAGTGATTAAATCTTATTGATCTTCTGAGCCAGGCTAGTACCGGATGCAATTAATTTATTTCATTCATTAGATTGGAAATAGATCTTTGTTATGTATATCAAAGGAAGACATTGAAAGGATATGAGAGAGACCTGTTTGGAAGATTTCTAGGTTTAGATAACATTCCTTTAATTGAATGGAGTTTATATATAAAAGACTTGGGAGGATGAGCTTCCCACGTAGTCCATGTAAATAGGACTTCAAGGCATCTTGCTAGCAATGTTTGCTCTAGTGAAGGCCTGAAAAAGACAGAGAAGATCTGACATTGATTCAGACTCAGCTGTGATGACAGTCTGGTCAGCTTCCTTCTTCTAATGTTACAGATAAAAGGCCGGTTTAACATGATTGGAGTAATACCCCATGCTACCACATTTTTAAAATAAGCAGTGCCCAAAATGTATTCTTCCTGCTGAGTAGCAGATTTTAAATTTTCTCTCACACTCCCAGGTGAATTGGCATTCATTTTGACTGCAGATGGTGGTGTCACTGACCCCTTGGAAAACCACATTTCTACCCATGACTCCTCAAACATCTAAAAGTTTTCACTTTTTGTCTCCTAATAAGAATCACATTAACATGGGCAAGCATGAATGTAAACAATGGTTTTCTCATGGAAAATTAAAAAGCATTTGAGGCCAACTGGGAGGGAAGATATCTACAAAACGATCCCATACACGGAGGACCCATCTGTTAACTGCAAGCTAGGTTTTGTGCCAGAAACTTTGTGTAAGAAACAGATGCACTTTTTAAAAAACAGATTATCTATTCTAGTTTCCATAGTGTATATGATTCCTCTGGGAAACTGAGCCAAACATCAAAGGGTGAATTTCTTAAAAAGTTTGTTACTCTCCCTAAATCACATTTGAATAGCAATGGTAGTAAAACACCTACAATGTTAGTGATATCACTTCTCTCCAATATGCATGCCCAGATGTTTTCTAAAGGACTCAACTGTGCCTTAAGGGACTGGCCCACATGTGGTCTCTACCATACTGTAGTGAGGAGATGTGGCCTCCCTCGCACAGACAGAAGGACACTTGTGAGCACCCTCTTCCCCCCCTCACCCCCACAGTGGGCAGAGCTGGGACACTTATGCCTGCCTTACTAGAAGCAGAGGCACAGGACAGGAACTGGAAGTATAAAAGGCTGGGCCACCACCATCCCAGTTCAGCTGGAGAGGAGCCACCAGAGAAGGACATTTCCCATCTGTTTCTGGAGCTTGGACTCAACAGCAACCGTTGTAGTACCTGAGATTTGGACGGACTGACAGAACTGTTGGTCAACAGAGATGTCTTGTTGGAGTTAATATCTGTTTACCCAAGCTAGATGTTTGATGACCCAGGTACGGGACTCAATGATCCCTCTAATCTTTTTCATCCGTGTGCACAGGTTTTTAGTCTATGTGCAGAATAATTTTGTAATGTGCACCTAGGCATGTGTAAATGTGCACCACCAGGAGAAACAAAAAACCTAGCTGTGGGTGCTCTGCTAATCAGCTGGGCAGCATTTGTATTTCTCCTGAGCAACTATGCAAGTGCACCGCATGTAGGGAACACTGACTGGGACCCAGAGACCCTCCTCAAACTGGAATGTAGGAACTAGCCCAGGGGAGCCAAATAGCATTCGGCTGTATTGCTTAATCACAGCCAGCTGGTGTCTTGCAATCAGCTATCCCTGCTGACCCATTGTCAGGGCT
Organism: Pelodiscus sinensis; assembly: GCF_049634645.1. Classification (NCBI taxonomy): domain Eukaryota; kingdom Metazoa; phylum Chordata; order Testudines; family Trionychidae; genus Pelodiscus; species Pelodiscus sinensis. The sequence goes on from NC_134711.1 coordinate 214,860,232, forward strand.
TTGGACTGGGACGCAGTGAAGTCGAGCAGGCCTGTGTTCTCCTACCTTGCTACCCTGTCCCTGTGGTGGCAGCCTCCCCACCATAGACCAAGAGGTCAGCATTTGTTGGCATTCTGCCAGAATAACACACCCCAACTGTTTTCAGGCCCTTTTTGAGGCCTTGGCTTAGAGACTCATTATTACTTTGCCCAAAATACTGGCCTGGGCTACCTAACTGCTTGATGCCTTGCTTTGTTGCAGGGCTGGGGCTTATAGACACTGCTGTTCTATCCGGACTGTAGGCTAGAGTCTAGTGTCCTCTCTGGTTGGAAGACTGGGGCTCCTAGACTGAGTACTGGGTCATTCCGCAGAGCGGCAGAGATGCCAGCGGTATCATCTGGCTTGGCTTTCCTCCCAGAGAGATGGCTGTGGCTGCCTTACACACAGTCTCCTCTATGGTGTGAGAAGGAACAGGGAACCTACCTAGTACTTCCTCTCAGTCCATGCCAGGCTCCTGGATAAGGCGGGGAGGATGTCTCTGAGCTCCTGGGAGAGGAAGGGCCTTGGGTGGAAGGGGCTGGGCAGGGAAGTGCTGCCCAGACTGGCCATCTCTTCCCTGCCAGCCCTTCAGGGGAGCCTGGAGCGTGCCACACGGTGCTTCAGTCATGATTTAAAGGGCCCAGGGTACTGGCCACCACCACTGCCACAGCGGTAGCAGCCATGAACCCCAGACCCTTTTGAATTGCCATGTCCTGGGCAAGTTGCCCCCTTAACTACTCCATCAGTGGGTCTGCATGCAGGGGAAGCTGGCCTCTTTGTAAAGAGGCATAGGGGGTCTTGTACTGCTGCCCTTTCCTGGAAGACTAGCTACAAAGTTGGCCATCATTGGATCTTGTCAAAGCATCTAACATTGGGCATTAATCTAAATAACACAAGTAGAAAATCTTGTCAGGACATGATCTCTACAGCAAAATCTGTCTATAAATTTTTCTCAGGGTATGTCTACACTGCCACCCTAGTTCGAACTAGGGTGGCTAATGTAGGCATTCGAACTTGCAAACGAAGCCCGCGATTTAAATATCCCGGGCTTTATTTGCATGTTCCCGGGCGCCGCCATTTTTAAATGCCCCATAGTTCGAACTACCTGCCAACGGCTACATGTGACACAGGCTAGGTAGTTCAAATTAAAGCTCCTAATTTGAACTACTGTTATTCCTCATTGCAGTCCATGCTGCGTGTAGCCGCAGACAGGTAGTTTGAACTACGGGGCATTTAAAAATGGCATCGCCTGGGAACATGCAAATAAAGCCCGGGATATTTAAATCCCGGGCTTCATTTGCAAGTTTGAATGACTACATTAGCCACCCTAGTTCAAACTAGGGTGGCAGTGTAGACATACCCTCAGATTCCCTAGTTAAAAACAATATAATTAAGATTTTTAAACAAATTAATTATTGTGTTCTTTCCAGTTGGATAGAGTGAAGAGCACATTTAAAGAGACATTTAGAGCACATGTGCATGCTGCTTGTATTATCAGTGTAAAAATGCCACAAGTAAAAAACAATTAATGACTTAGGTAAGTGGACAGGGTAAAGGAGCATTTCAGCATCTTGGAATATATACTTTACAGGTAATATCTTCAATAGCTCAATAATTTATAGCAATAGAAAAGATAAATCACGCTTCCAGGGAGAGCCAAAAAGCCAAATAAGGAGGACAGAGAAAAGAATGTGCTTTTCAGGTTGCACATTTCCTTGAAATGGAGATATTTTGCAGTAGAACTGTCTCTCAGAGAAGTCATTTCAGCCTGAAGGCTTCAAGACTCCTGGGGGATTCCTCTGTGGTGTTTCCCTATCTGCTTTGAGAAAGGGACTTTGGCAGAATAAAAGGGTTGGGTGAAGGGTGAGACTCAGCACTTACAGTAGATTCCTCTGCATCTTGAAAATGATCCCAAGTGGGATTCCAAAAATAGAATTCCAAATTCCTGAATTCTTACATAGCTTCAGAAAAGGCCTTAGAAGGGAAGGGTGCACTCTGAAAAATCTCTTACAGCAGGAGTACTGTGTATCAGCTTGGGATGTAAGCAGCTAGTTGACTAGCCAATAAGCAAGTGATTATGGGTTAGTCAAGTAGGAACTCAACTAGTCACTTGCCCCCCTTGTCTCTATCAGAGAGAGGCAGTGGATAGGAGAGGGGGGAAGCATGAGCCAGTGCTGGGGGGATCCGACGTAAAAGCTGGTTCTTCCCCAGCAACGTCTCCGCGAAGTGGGGGGGGGGGGGCAGGGGAGACAGAGGGCAGTGGAGAAATGGCACGAGCCAGGTTTGAAACAGTCCTACTCACAGCAGTTGGATTGCTGCTCCTCTTCCTTTGAAATGCACAAGAGCCACCTGCAGCCCTTGTACATTTCAAAGGAAGGGGCACAGAGGGGAACCCGTGCCAGCAGGGACTGTTTCTGTCCCCACTGGCATGGGTTCCCGCTGTCTCCCTCCCTTTGAAATGTGCAGGAGCCGTCTGTGGCTCTTGTATATTTCAAAAGGAGAGAGGCAGCGGGATAGCAAGCGCCCCCCTTATCAACTAATCGAGTAGTCAGTGGAAAATTCCATCAACTATTCGATTAGCTGATTAATTGAAATGTAACATCCTTGGTATCAACATGTATCCAAAGCTTATTAATGCTTGTAATTTTGGACAAATGTCAATATTTAACTTATTTTTTTTCTGTTATTACTATTTTAAAATCTATCAGCAAAGCACCGCCCAAATGAGAAAGGGAGGGTGGGTACTGCCTCTACATCATGCTGTTACTGTCCTCCACCTTATAGATTGAGAGGTTTGCACATTTGGTGAAACCCCACAGTCCCAAAAATGTGGAAAGTCAATAGTTCCTTGGAGAGCGTCTAGTACAGCTTTATGCTTGTCATGAAGACTGGACTATTTCAGGGACTGGCAGGGATCCTGAGGTACCTTACGGCTCATGCTGTTTATTATTTATATTATAGTAGTGCCAAAAGCCCCAACTGAGATTGGGATGCCATTGTGCTAGGTATTGCACATCATACAGAGTAAGAAATTGTCCCTGCCTTAGAAAGTTTACAATCTGAATAGAGAATATAAAAGGTGGAAGGGAAACAGAAACAAAGCAGTGATTTGACTTGCCCAGCCTTATAGTTACTCTATGGATGAGCTGGAATAAACCCAAATATTTTCAGCCCCAGTCATTGCTCTTGTCTACAGAACCATGCTGCTGCTTCTCTTATGCAGTAGTTGCAGTCAGTGTTGCCTCTAAATTATGGTGATTAATCAGGTCTCTGCATGGAGCCCTGAGCCTCTAACTGGGTGGGACTGATTTATCACCTATGAAGCTGTGCTGCCACACAGGTTAGAGCAGGGGTGGGCAAAAGGGCCTCTGCGGGCAGAATTCGGCCCACCGAGTGGGTGGATCCTGCCTGTGGAGGCCCTGCTGATCCCCCATCCCCAGGCCAATTAGAGCCTGGGGGCATGGGAGTACGCGAAGTCTTCTCCGCTCTGCCCTGGCCCTGCGAGCGGCAGTGCTTCGAAGTGCCATGTGCTCCTGGCAGGGCAGGAGGAGGCATAAGGATCTTGTACAAAACGCGGTTTTTGCACAAAATGGAAGTGGCTACACTGCTTCTTTTTGTGCAAAAACCCCTTGTGCCAAAAGAAATGGCAGAAAATATGGTAATGGGGTCACAATTCATGCAAATGAGTCCCTCATTAGCATACTTTCTGCCACAAAAACTCAGTGTAGACAAAGCCTAAGAGGCCACAGGATTCCTTGTTGTTTTTGCAGATACAGACTAATATGTCTACCTCTCCAACGCTACGTCTACACAGCTTCTCTCTTCCGCAAAAGCCTATGCAAATGAAGTGTATATTGCCATGCTAAATTTGCATAATTAATTAGGAGCCATTTTTGCGCAAGAGGTTTTTGCACAAAAAGGCACCGTCTATACAGTGCCTTTTTGCGCAAAACCTCCCTGTTGCGTAAGAGCCGTTTTCCCTGAAAAAATGAGGAAGAACAGCTCTTGTGCAAGAGGGGGGTTTTGCACAAAAACAGCTCCTAATTAATTATGCAAATGAAGTGTGACAATATGCTAATCTGTGCTTCATTTGCATGGGATTTTGCGGAAGAAGAAAGCTGCGTAGTCGTAGCCTGCGATTAAGCTGAGGCTGTCAGGACTTATAGGCTCCTTGCCACAGAGCTGGGAACCCCAGCTCCAACAGCTTCTAGGCTCCTGTCTCTGTCAGGTCAACTCACTTGGGGTTGGGGAGTTTAGGCTCAGTTTTGTTTTTGGGAAAAAAAGTTTATTTCAAAAGAATTTTTTTATATTTCCCCCCTCTCTGACAAATTTAGAAATTTCTTCTTCTGAAAGGAAAGAATTTCCCCCTCCCCCAGAACTCTAGAATTTCTTGTGCAATGGAAAGTCCATCTTATGACCACTTCTAATTGAGAGGTAAAACTTAAAAGGCACCAAGTGCAAGAGAAAATAGTAGTTGCATCTGAGCTGGGATGGAGGCAACCACCTGCTTTATTGGCTATGAAAGGGTGGTCAGGTAGTTGGTAGCCTCAGAGTAGGACTGAGAGGAAGGCAGGAAAGTAGACTGTGCTGGCAGTAGCCACAGCAGGATAATACAGTGTAGTAAGTGGCAAGCAGGATTCACTGGGTCAACTGCATGTATGGAGCTAGATGACAATGAAAAGGGAATCCGAGTGATCGTCTTCAGTCTTCCATCCTGCCTTTTTAGTGGGTTGCCCTAGGCTGGGTTTGGAATTATTGCTTAGATTTTAACTGTGGTTGTAACTTAATCATTGCACCTTTTTAATTTCTGGCAGCCCTAGAAATTTGTATGGGTGTTTATGAGAACCCACTAAGAGCTAGAGATTAATGCTTGAAGCATCTATATTGCTTAGGGCACACTATTAAATACCTGAGTGAGTACCACAAGATTTCTAGTGACATTGGCTACACCATTATTCAAAATACTATGAAGAATAATGGTGTTGTACCACAAATGAATGTGATCTCTTTTGCCTGATTTAGATATACTCACTGAATCTGGCCCATTACAGCGGATGCACTGGTTCCAATTTGGTCAGTAGTGGCCCAGTTCTTCTCACTTACAGAGGTACAAATTTGCTGTAGAAATGTTTGCAGCCCAAATGTGCTGCCCTTTCTCAGCTGATAGGACTTTGCTCTGTAGGTAGCCCCAAAGAAATCAGAGAATCTCCTACAGTGTTAAAGTTGAATAAGGGTGATCAAATCTTGCCCTTAAGAAATAATGCGTTTTCCAACTGGCTTTGACCTCAGATTTTACCATAACTGTGTCCACAGATATTTTTATTTTTTTAAAAAACACTGCCTCTCAAGCACTCACCCTTAACTAATGGAATTGTTTTGTATTTATACTCGTGTGACTGAGCAGAATCTGGCAGACTCTCGCGTGAAACCATAAAAGGAAAAAAAATCTTGTCAGCTTCATTACTCGGTAGTACTTTCCCTTAAGTTCTGTTGGGCCTGGCACCTTCCTGCATGTGCACCAAAAGCTCCTACTGGCATTGCAAGGAATGCAGGACCTATCTCCTGGGTCTCCACTTCTCCATATGTCTTTGCTGCAGAGTTAGCCTGATTGTACTGCACATGGTGTCAGCACCGAGGTTAGACTAGCCCCAGTATGAGCAACCACACTGCAAAGCTGCCTCAGAGTTACTGTGTCAGACTCCTCTCTTGATAGTGGTGCTGCATTCTCCTGTGTGTCACACCAGGTTTTCTGGGGATAGACTCTATGGTACTCTGGTTGCAGTAAGCAAAACTGCTCTGGTTCCTCTCCCAATGAATTGTACGAGAATTTCTGTTCTGGGCACCTGGGGGGAATTAATGAGATGACAGTGGAGGAGTATCAGTGCTGACTTAACCACTTTGCATATAAGCAGAACTTTCTAGTCAAACTTCCTAGCTCAGGTAGAAAGCGCTAATAAACTCAGGTAGGAGGTTTTACATGGAGATGAGAGTGGGGTTGAGACAGCAACAGAATAGGAGCCTACGCTTACCTCTGCAGTGAAGACAGGTTTCCCTTGTATCCCAACATATGCTTTTGGATATTTTAAAAGGTAGGGAGTTGAGGGAAAAAAGATGGTTGTGAAGTTAAAATTTGAAATTTCCAATGATGACTGTCAACTTTTTTTTTTATTCTTACTATCAACCATTCCATCTCTTCGACATTTAAAACCAAACAAACATTACCATCAGAACTTTTTATTCTCTGAAAAGAGAAGAGTCTAAGACACTAAAGTCTACTATGGACTTTGCTATTTCCAATTTATTTTACATACAAGGTGCTCAGAGACGACCGTCATGAACAACATTGCAAATCTCTCAGATATGTAGCCAGATCTCATTACATGCCACGTTTGCTGATTGAAACACTGGGATACCAGCTACAGTTATTTACAGATGTCTCAGGTGAAAAGAAAATATAGAATTACTATATGGGCTAATCACTAATTTAATCATTTTTCTTGGGAATACAAAAAATGCATTCTAAGGGACCAGGGTCTGGCCATGGCGTACACAATTGTATATGAAAAGACAAATATAGCTGTCTGCCATATTAGGGTTTTTTTTTTTTGCATTTGCTAATTTGTACACAGTGTGAGACGGGAATTCTAAATAGCTTACGCTGTGTACTTATTAAAATGATTAATGACATCTTACCAGGCATGGGAGAGACTCTTAGTATTCATATGGCCAGAAATACTGTCTTCTGCAAATATATAATTGTTGGCAAGTGTGTTCACCCTTTAAGCTCACACAATTCATCTTTGGTGAAAGCATCCTAGCCCAAATTGATTAGGGGTGAGGGTGTGGGAAGAAGAAAATCTACCCCTCTCTCTACTATAGAGATGTACCTAAGATGAGGAGTTAAAAGTTGAGGTTTTTTGGCAGGTGGCCCTTAATGTCTTATGAAATACCCCAACAGGAGGACTACAAATTGCTGCCCGTTCCTTGGAAGAATAATGAGAAGGCACAGAGAAAAGCAAGAGTATACAGGGCCTGATTCAGCAATTAGCTGGGAATGTGCAATTATTTATATGAACGACTGTTTAAAACTTTTGTTTGGTACAGTTTGGCTGTGAAAGACACATGTTTGCCTGAACCCTGTGATAGAGAGGCCATCCTAATACTTGATACTTTAAATTTATTATTAATTATTATTTTACTATCTGGGAACTTTACATATCTGTGTTAAGCTGGGTTCTGTATGAACACAGAGCACAAAGACAGTCCTTTCCCCAAAGAGGTTGCAATATATATTAGCGTAAGGCAAGAAAGACTAGATGGATATTGACAGACGGAAGAATACAAGTGTAGCCAATCAGCAAAAATGAAACCTGCATGAGGCTGAGCAGACTGACTAGCATTGAACACACTGCTTATTGCTGCCACTGCCAACATGGTATAATCTGATTTACAGGAACAAACAAAATACAAGCCTGCAACCTCACAAACATGTCTGATACTTTGAGAACATGCATTATGTATGTATGCCATGCACAGCCCAAGACAGCTGACCAAGTGAGAGAACTGAAAAGCAAAATGCACTTGGGTACACCATGTCCCACAATATTGATCACTACTATGGAAGAAATTCCAGGATCCTGAATTAACTTCTGAGTTGCTATATAGACAGATACCGGAGTTCTAGATATTACTCTTTATTTTATGATGCTACTGTCTTTGAGGGAGCTGATGTACAAGTCAATTAAGTGAGACAGAGGGCTTTTAAATAAAATATTTGCCTGAAATTAATGTGCTAATGCAAATAAAACCAGAACAAAGCAAATAATAGGAAGAGGGTTAGTCTTGCTGTCTTAACTTGGAAGAAATAATTTGCTCTATATAAATGTTTACATAATTAAGAAATGTAGAGAACTATATGTTGTGACCTAAGCCGTTGGCAGTGTATGCGAAGAGATGTACCTACCATGTGCAGTCCTACCACTCATGATGACACCCAAGCCAGGACTAGGCAGGTATCTGTGCATACAAAGCTCCAGTTTATGTGCACACAGGGCATTTTGCATGTGCAGGTCAGGAGTTTTGTTAAGATTGGGTCCAGGGCTTATACTAGAGGTGGATGAGCAAGATGCTGACCCTGAGATGCCAAATTCCAGGGATACTGAATTGCTATGCTGTTCAGCTTTTTCTGGACATTGTGTGTGCAGTTTTTTGGGCTCAGCCACCTGGGAAGAGAGGTTGGGATAAAAAACATTTTCTGTTGCCTGGGCCGTTAAAATAGGAAGGGCTGCTTCTGAATGGGCCTGTTTCTTTAAATCTATAAAACACTCTATTTCAAACTGATTTTACTTAAGGCTGGAGCAGAAGTCAAAATAGAAAGCCATAAGTACTTTTACATTAGAGGCCGTAACCTTAAGAGAAATTGGACTGATTTTATCAGTTTGAGAAGTAAGTGTCCTTGGTACTGTAGAAGACAGAGAGTGCCTCTAACCTAACAAGTTTAGTCTCGTAATATTTCTTAGAAATTTTTATTCCAGTAGAAGGTCTGATCAGACTCAAGAACCCATTGTGCTAAGCACTGAACAGATGTATGCCACAGTCACAACCCTGAACTTCTTACAATCTAGTTGAAAACAGGAGACAAGAAGGGAGAGTAACGGGGGCGGCAGTAGGTGGGGAGGGAAAGGAGAAGGAGAATAAAATTATAATTAATAGTTCAGCTGTGTACATCAACTTGAGAGTTACTCATCGTATTGCTGTAGTTCTTCAAGACTCCAGTCAAGGATCAAACCCCACTTGTGTCAGGCACAGAAAAGCTACATAGACTTTGTCAACCCAGAGAGCTTCCAGAGAAGGTCTCAGACAGGGTGCAACAAGCAAGCCCAAGGATGAGACCAAAAAAAGGGCATAGCAGAAAAATCTCAACTCACCACTTGTCTAACCAGTGTCAGTTGGAAATGAAAGTTTAAGCTCATGGTAAAATCATTTTGTTATTTTAACCCTTTGCCTGTTCATATATGTTTTAATTATTTTGGTCTCTGCCACTTTCCTTTATAAAAAGAAAAATCCCATTTCCATTTTTGAACCCCAGCTCTTTCTATTAAAAGGAAAAAAAAATGTAAATATCCTTTTGTGTTTCAAGCTAGAGTATGTGATACTGATTCAACAAGGTATTAAATATGTGCATAACTTTAGTGGGACCACTCATGTGGTAAAGTACCTCACTTTATCTGGTTTAAAGCTGGATCTGAACGTTTGCGTGAGTGTTCATACTGAGTTTTGTTTGGAATCCTCCTGTGGCTATTTTAATCATTCCACTTTATGACTAGGTTTGAAAGGATTAGATTTTTATTAGTAAATGTCAGTAAGCATTGGTTTTACTATAAACTCGAAAACAAATGAAAAATATTTTAATCAATAATAATTGGAATAGAAAGACAGGCAAAGTAAGAAAAATGCTGCTTGAATACTTAGAGTTTAAGGATATTTACTTCATATGTTTTTATGAATTATATTGACATTTGTGCTTAAATGGTTATAAACCTTTAACTTTTTGAATCTGTGTTTACTGTCCTTAAATTATTAACTGAACCTCCCACATAATTTCCTACAACTGAAAATTTAAATAGATAATAAAAAAATCAGAAAATAATGCTTAAATTCCATAATTTTGCACAACTGGAAAAATTTAAATTGCTACAAAACTTTTAAAAAATGCTTGAAAATAAACATAGGTAGTATACACTGATATTACAGAAAAAAATAAAATTCTGCCAAGTCTGTGTGTCAACACAACATTAACATATGTTGAATAGTAAAACTATTTCAGGGTAAAGATATTCATCCTGAAAACATGTTAGATAAAAATGAACTAGATAACATAAGTGGCAGTATTATATGACAGCAGCCAGAATAAAGCTTGCATGGTTTAGGTGAATCTTCAGGGAATATGATTTGATACAATTCTGTAATTCAAAAACAACATGTTGAATGAGAACTTTACTATTTCATACTAGCTAAGGCAGTTAAATACGCAGCTCTCAGATGCCACCAAGTGGTGATGAGAAGCACCGCAAAGCCTCAGATTGCACCTGAAAAATAATGAAAAGGAAAAGAAAAATGGAAGTAGGAACTTTGTGGTAATAAGGAAAATAGTTCTCTCACTTACTAGTCTTATTATCCTAAAAGAGAATCTGAATTTAAATTTACTTCTTCCCCCCCTCAATCTCATGAGTGTATGAGTAATGAATGAGATCATGTATGAGTGTATGAATAATATCATGTAGAGAATAAGTCACAATAAGTAAGTTGAGCTATGCCAGGACTGGAATTTTTGTTTCACAGGGAATTCCACAATTTTTTTTGTTGAATTGGAACACAAACAGGCTTTCAAAATTTCTCCCAAGAAAACTTTTGAGAAAGAAATTAAATTGGAGGCAATTAAAATGCTTTGAAAATCAAATGGTTTAATTTTGGACTTGTTAAATATAACATTTAGAAATTAATTCATTTAAAAACAAAAGAAAGTCCTGTTCAAATGCCATTTTGTTTTTGTTAAAACATTTCTCCCTTACTTTAAGAATGTTTTTCTTTGTTTCAAATTATTTCAAATAGAGCTAGCCATCTCAAAGCACAAATAAATAAATAAATAAATAACAAAAAAGGTGTAATGAAATCCTCTTAAACTTTTGTTATATAAAAACAAAAATACCTGAAGTATCTTAGAAAAAAATCTTATTTTTTTCCTATGAGAGAACTGGAAAATATTCTGATAAAAGATTTGAAAGACTATGTCCTACAATAGAATTATTTTTACAGCCCTCTTTTCATTTGTTAAACAGTATTCAAACACTGCAGGACTAATCTAAAATATCCAAACTACTTCATTCATGCCTTCATTCATGCCTACTGTGGAACAAGACAAATTTACACCAAATTTTAGTGTGACGTTTTAATGGGAACACACATTTCAATCACTTTAATTAATAACCAGAAGCAGATAACTTGATTTAAAACAGGACAATTGCTTCTCTTTAGGAATAGACATGTGTGAATGCAAGTTTCTGATGTGTCAGTTGGAGAAAAATTATTTTTCACAAAACTTACCTTCCTAATTAAAAAAAAAAAACCCCAAAACAAACCTTCAACTAATCTAATAACTGTGACTTTTTGCCAGTCTCGGTTTGCTCTGATTACAAATTATTGTACTCCCTAAATCATGCACACAATATACCTAGGATTCCATATAGTCCCATTTCTAATTTTTCACCCAGCTTGCCAATATAAAAAAGTCATTTTATTTTCTGCTTCTTGGACCATCAAATGAATCCAATTTTTTGTATTGATGGATACATTGGGGATGGAGAAAGCACTCATTATTAAGCAAAAAAAGGAAACACATAAAATGTGATGGGTTGAGGTAATAGAACACCCCCTTCAGATTGTTCCCCGATGTGCTGATTATGCCACCAATACTTGCAGCCTTGATCTCTGGGGCTACCCACCCCTCTGTCCTCTTGGGCCAGATTCTCTGGTCTCCCCCAGACAAGGCACAGGGCTGGGGTAACTACCATCCTAAAGACCAAAGTAGACATTGAACCACTCCAGCTCTGGGAGAATGCAGTTCTAAGGCACAGCATCCAGAAAAGTAATCCCAAATGGGATCAAAACCAAAATAAATCAATGAAAACACATTATGGCAAGCTTCCTTTATCAATGAAAGGAGGATGCGCACACTCATTGTTCCCCCCAGGTAACAATTATGTACACTGGGCTTGATAGTAAAAACACTTTTGTTTGCTAACTACAAACAGTAGGATAAAAGTGGTTGCAAGTGAAAACAGACATCATTTTTTAGTGATTTTGATGTTGTTGAACTGAGCCATAAAACATGACTAAGTACACTTTATTAGTTCAATAGTGTTAGGTCCTGGTGTGTTATGAGCACAATATCAAAGGACAATTGGTTCTAGTGATCTAAGAAGTATATTAGTGATGTAGCAAAGCACATGATTTCTGCTAAAATATAGATCCTTGATTTTAAAATGTTTGGTTTTCTTTGAACCAGGCATTTTCAGAGATGGTGAGTGTAACATTCTTTACCCTGTGTTCACCTCTTTTATGGGACCATGATAAATATTGTACAAAGTACGCCTTGAGAAGTATTATTTGAAAACTCATAATTTGCTGTTCATTATTTTCCTAGTAAAATGTGTGGCAATATTGGATGCAAAGTTATAGGATACCTTTGTATGGTCTTACTAGACATGTTCCAAGTCTGTGGAGAGCAGCCACAAACCAAGTCTCCAGAGACAAAAGGCTAGCCAACGAGTCACCAAAATCGAATGTATCTGATTAAGTGACTGTTCTCTGGCAGGAAAGAGAATATGGGTGAAAATCTAAATCTTAACAAACAGCTGTGTACTCCTGTCTTGAAGCTTTGTCTACAAAATATTAGTTGGAGATGGTTCTTGAAGAGAAAGAATTATAAAAGGAGAAAGGGGGTTCCCCCAATTATTTCTGCCTTTCTGTCTACCCATAAGACTTGTAGAACAAAGAAAATGGCTTTGTGCTCACGGAAGGATCCTGACTGAAAGGAAGTCGGCCAACAAGAATGCTAAACATGGCGAGACAGACATTTGCTTTGAATTCACTTAGCTTGTTGGGTGTTAGTTGTGTTTCACTTTTATTTTCTTGTAATCAAGTGTGATTTTTGTGTCATTGATTGTAGTAATCGAAACATCTATCTTTTATAATTAATACATTTGTTTTATTGATTTTTATAAATCAGTGTTTTTGGATTGCAGTGTTTGGAAAATTTCACTTGGAATTACAGGATTTAGGTATATAATTTTCTATTAATAAAATGGACTTTATATGAGCTTATGCAGTCCAGGAGAGAGCTGGGCAATTAAAAAAAACATTTCTGGGGGAAGGCTGGGACTGGGAATTAGCAGATGTTACTCTGCTGTGTAGTTCCTGACTGGCTACCTCTAGCATTCATGCTATATATTGCAGTGTAGAACACAGATTAGTTTCACAAAGAACAGATTAGGGGAATGTAATGTATGTGGCTATGTAAATGAGAGGTGTGTAAATTTTTAATACTGCACAGTTAAATGCAGTGATATCTTCCATGCCTTCCCCAGGAAAGAACTGTGAGGCAAGTTAGGTTATGGCTGTTCTGAGATTCAGTTCAGATGCAGAATGTTAGAAATGAGTCTTTGTGGACTGTCCCTCCCTTCTTTCCTCCTTAATCTGAATGGGGATATTTATAGGTGATATGCAGATTTGTAGCATATCTAGAAACATTGTGAACTAGAACAGAAATCTACTTCTATATGCATATCAAAATGTGTAAAGACATGCATTAATTTAACAGTATATGAAAGCATTAAACTCTGCATTGGTCCAAATTGCTATGTGAGGAAAGAATACTTTAAAAAATGGCCTCAAATATCATACCACTTGTTTAGACATCTGAATATTTATTTAGGAGCTCAGGCAACCAGTTTTAAACAGCTTAGGCTGTGGTGTAAAGCAGAGACAATTACAAAAAGGCTGATGATGGGGGGGGAGCGGGGGGGGCGACACCTGAAAGTGAATGTACTTGACTGTGAAATAGGCTCCCTAAGAAAGTACAGGCAGTCCCCGACTTACGTGGATCCGACTTATGTCGGATCCCTAGATACGAACGGGGTGAGGCAACTCCCGCACATGCGCAGCAGCATTCCCGGGGCTCGCTCACCTAGGTCCTAGGATCCTCCTCCTCCTTGGGCCGGCTCCGACTGGGGTCCCGCAGAGCTGCCGGGCAGAGGAAAAGTGCCTCCCCACGCCCGCTGCCCCCCCCCCCCCCCCTGCCAGCAACAGGCTGCCCCCTCCCCTGAGCAACAGACTGCCCCCTCCCCTGAGCAACAGGCTGCCCAACAGACAAAAGCAGCCTCTCTGCCCCTCCTCCCCTCTATACATGCCGGGCTCCCTGGGCAAACAAAGACTCCACCAAAACAAAGTGCTGACCTCATTGTGTTAGCAAAAAAAGGACCCTCCTCCTAGAACCCTGGGTGGTGTGTGGAAATAAAGCTATTAGCTCAAAGCATGGTGCAGAGCTGTTTGGTATTTGATGAGTTACTCCTTTAGTCCTGAGTTTGTCACAGGGACAGAAATAGATGTGAAATCTTCTGAACAGGGGAACAGACAGCAAAACAAACATTAGAGGGGAGTTAACCTTTCCCTATGCTATCCAAAACTAAAAAAAATATTTGGCTAGAGTTTCCCCTACAATATGTACCAGTTCCGACTTACATACAAATTCAACTTAAGAACAGACCTACAGTCCCTATCTTGTACGTAACCCGGGGACTGCCTGTAGTAGAATCCCATTGCTTAAGATTATTTAAACCAGACTGGACTAAGCTCTGGAGAACATGCTTATGGAAAGACATCTGCATTAGTAGTGGTGGTCTAAATGGTACATTTTCCAGTGCTGAGATAGAGGCACAGTGGGTAAACCAGCTGTATTTGATATTTCTGATGATGTGATAAACTGTTAAATTACTGACAATAATACCAACATGTTAGTGATCAGAATTAGGATGCAAGGATAGCATCATATTAAAATAAGCAAGTACGCTTCTTAGAACTATTGTTTTATTCTACCTGTCTGCAGTTGTAGCAAGACATTGTTTATATCAGAGCACACTGGAAAGATTTTTCTTCCCATTTATAGCAGCCAAAGTCTTTAAGGAAATCTTAAGTCATGCAGAAAGTGATGGAGACCGACAGAAAGCTGTGTCGGAACCGCATTGTAGATTGCTTTGTGCCCATCTGCTTTATATAGAAAGGCTAAGTGAGCATTGGTCACAGAAAAATGGTATCTTTTACTCGTTTCCCATTGGTGTGAACCCATGTGTTTTAATATTCAGTGGTTCCTCATATCCTTTGTGTGTGGGTATTTAGCTGGATTCAAGTTTATTATTTATGCCTCGCTTGGGTAACTCTGATATCTGTTGAGTAAGGGAGAACTATGTCTCAAGGACCACTTGAGGGAGTCTTGTTCCATTTATTTAGCTGCTTGCAGATTACTTTCTAACAGGGAACATTTTAGATTTTCACTTCTACCCTTACAAACGAAGAAAGGTTTTTCTTCTCATCAGTTTGCCATTTGTCCAGTGTCAAATAGCCTCTCGAGAAATGGAAACATTTTCAGCATAACTCTATGTATAGTTTATGGCACAGTATCTACAGATTCTGTATAGTAGCTCTGTAGCTGGCATACACCAAAACAGTTATCATTACTTCTTGCAAGCTGTGCACCAAAGATTTGCAAAGATGCTTGTGTGGGTGGGTGGGTGTTTAGTTATTGTGAATAAGCTCCATACTTCCCTCCTTTCACTAACCATGACAGTGTAAACCTGTCAGCTTTCCCTGTTTGAGACTTCAGGAGAGAAAAATAATGGGTCCTGGAACAATCTGGATTAAGATCCAGTTTTCTTTTAAAATTCACAGAGGCTACTTTGGGCTACTCAGGACTTCATAATTACCTTCTGACTGGTATCTAACTTTGTGACTTGTAAGGCATAGGGTTGCCAGGTGTCCGCTTTTGAACCGGACAGTTGAGTATTTGAATTTTCTGTTCAGGAAACAAATTGAGAAAATATAGATGGAAAATATAAATGTCCAGTACTTTCTAAATAAGATGGAATGTAGATTGTGATGTGATGTCAAGTATATCCGGTATTTTTGTTGAAACCATCTGGCAACCCTAGTAAGGCATCTATCACCACGACATCTGATATTCTTGTATTAAACTATCCTATAGGATAAATTCATATTCTATCCGAAAATGCAATTCTGTTACATTTATAATTTATTATTTTATTTCAGTAAGTATACTCAACTTGACGAGTGGTTAATAATTTTGCATGGCTACTGTATTGTAAAGGCAACAATGTAATTTCATAACAAAGTACCAGCCTAGAGATATATTCATAGTCTTTTGATTGATGTTGCTCAACTATAATTGTAGGATTCTGCAAATTTTGAGGCGGTGTCTTTGTTGTGTGGAGTTACAGGGGAGATAAATTGTGTCAAAGATTTCCATATTAGGCTAGGTGGACAAGATATTGCAGGATGATTATGATTTATGGCAATGTTTGAATAGATGACTGGGAGAACTAGCATTGATAGAGCAAGCAAGTTTGATTACAAAGTATTCAGGATTTTAAAACACGTGTTTAGGTCATGTTGGGCTATGGAGGTCAGAGTTCCATGGGGAGTAAGAGATTGAACACACTGTGAATAAGTAAAGTGCAAGATTTAACTTTTGATTTAATGTAATGATGAGTTTAAGGTTTTGGGAGAGCCCTAGACCAGAGGTACATGCAAGAGAAAAAAATATGAATTGTGAATGAATGTTGTTGTGTTTATGAAGGGCAAAAAGATTCAGTTTACTTTGGTTATTCATAAGAAATGGTTTGTGAAGAATTTCAATTTATTGCCATTTGGCAATGAAGACTTAATAACATTCACTGTCCATTTAATTGTAGGGTACAGTGCATTGATGTTTGTATACATGGAACAGTCTGTGATGTAGCTTGCATGTGATGAGCACAAGAAAGCTGACTTAATTTTATTTGTAGCTATCACATGGTAGTAATGGGCCATATACAGTGAAACCTTTATCCAGCACTCTGTTAACCAGAAAATGTTAACTAGCATTGCCCCGAACCACAGTACTGTCACATCTTCAGGTGGACAGGCCTGGCTTGGTTTACCATCATTGGCTTAACAATTTTTTATTTAACAAGTACTAATCATCTTTAACTCAAAATAGAAATGTGAGACCAACTGCCTCACACTACAAAACTACCAATATTAAAAACTTGAGTTTTACTATTATTTTCCATTGGTTTTTCCTAGGTTGATGGGACCCTCAGATAACCGGAATTTTTAGATAACCGGAATGCCCTAATCCCCAAGCATGCTGGATAACACAGGTTTTACTGTACTTGGAAATTCTCTGTTCTGTCTTTGGAAGTACTCATCAAATACCTAAGTGCTGTAACTAGTTATGCTTGGAGAGTTAAGGACAAATGTTGCCTTCTTGTCTTCTCCTCTTAATGGAGATCTCTAAAGGCTAATGAACTGTTGTGTAATATGGATTTGAGGATGTCGTATGAAGCTGGGAAAGAAATGAGGGTTGCCTAGTAGATACAACTGGCTTTACTTTTGGTTCCTTGCCAAACAGACAGAATGGATACACAAATGCTTTCCGCATTGTATTAATGGTATTGATGTATTCAGTCTACCAAATTTTTAATATATGATATGATTCCATTGTGTAATGTTACCTTTCATGATCAATGAACATTCAACTGTTTGGAAGGTCATTTGGGATAGGTTTGTATTCTTATCCAAACTATATCTGAATTTTATCTGAAGAATCTCCAACTTTAAGTTCAGACCCACTATAAACAGCTTTCTCATAAAATTCCCTGCACTTTCTGGTCCTGGATAGCATGGAGATGCCACCATAGAAGTGGTATATTTTGGAAGTTTTTGCTTCTGATGAGAATTAAAATCACAAAATCTCTGGAGAGTATGCCCTCGTGCGGTACACTGCTAAGAACATGGCTGGCTGGGAGCAGGGCTCTACATGCTGCTGCCCACTGTACACCAGTAAGGTTCACATGCAAGTGCTGGACATGTACAGCTTACCCTGTGCCTTCTGGCCTCCCTTCCCAATAGGAGCACCCAGAGTCCCTGAGTGAGACAGCCATTGTGTCCCCAGGCTGAGTAGTCAGGCTGTGCGGTTACCACCCCAGTCAGCTGGGCAGTGTGATAGCCATGCTTCCAGCCCTGAAATCTCCACCACCCTCTGCCCTGACTCCTTCACACACACCCCTTGTCCCGATTTCCCCCCCCCCCTCCTGGGGGGGGTTGCAATCGGACAGTGCCTGTAAGAAATTTAAGTTTCTTTCACCCCTGTATGGATTCATCCACCTTTGACAGTGACATTTATGGTTCAACAAAGCAAATGATTGATAGGTGAAATAAAAATAAAAGTATAAGGCTTCTGATGCTTTCTGCACTCATTAAATTATAGAAGTCAGTGCTGAAAGTGTGAACTCACTAGCAGGTAAGATGGTTACATAGCAAAAATAATGGTTAGTCTTGGTGTAACTTTAGAAATAACTGTTCAACAGGATCTGTGTAACTCCTCTAAAAGGTCCATCCTGTGGGATCACACAGCTGTGGGAACAGGCAGCTCTGAGGGAGCCAATTGTATATAGGAGCTTTTCAAGCCGTCTCCCCCACCTATCACCGGTTCCTCTTGCTGCCCCCCCTGAGCTGCTGCCCCTCTGGGAGGCAGGGGCGGGGAGGTAGCTTTAGGAGCTGCATGCATGGGGCTCCCACCTCCCTCCTTTACTGCCTCTGATACAGAGGTTGCAAGGGATGAGTGTGTGTAACCATTGACATTAGCCTGGGTTAATCATCTAAACGGCTACATGCATACATCCCTAAACTAAATAAAGGACTGGAAAGCAGGACGCTTAGTCTTAGTTCTGCCACTGACTTATGTGACCCTGGACAAATAACTTAAGCTCTGTGTTCCTTTGTTCATCCATTTGTAAAATGGGCTTAATATTTACCTCACAGTGAAGTTATAAAACTTTATTAGTGTGTGTAAAATGCATTAAGATTTTGGACACAAGTTGATAGGTGTATGCAAAGTGTTCTATTATTAACAATATTACTACAAGGGCTTTAGTGTATGTTCTAGTTGCCTTTTTCCTTTTCACATGGTGTCTGCAGGTTAAGAGATGGAGAGCCTAGTTCCTGCATGCACATGCTTCCAAAAAACTATACCCACAGCCACCTCCTAAATCAACAAACTAAGCAAATGTGTTAGAGTTTCACAGTTGTAGCTCCCTTAAAGGGACCTAACTTTCTGGTCTGAAGCTTCATTAATGTGTGTGATCCTTCTGCATAAAAGGACTGGGACTTAAAGGGTGTTCTATTGATAATGGATGTTACATGGGGTCAGGAAGAGGAGAGTGAGTTTGGTTGGGGCAGAGGGAGAAATCTTCAGAACTTCGAAGGAAGGAAGGGTTGCTAAGCTTTTGCGCTAAGCCCCTTCAAATAAGCGAGTGTTCTGCACCCTTTCTTTGAAAAGCTGTAGAACATAGTGCTCTTGTAAGAAAAGACATTAAGCCTGGTGAATGTCAGCCAGGGGTAGGGAGGCCCATGTCGTTACTAACAACAGCTTGTAAATATGGCACACGTTCAATTAAAGCTGCTGATGATTTTCTATACATCTTTTTTCTATTTGTAAACAAACTTGGAAGCTTTTAAAATATACTGGAGCAATTTTCTCCTTCTACAGCTGCTTCCTTACCTCTCTTCCCTGCAAAGAAAATCTTTTAGGTAGGAAGTTAGCTAGTTGTGTTTTTATGAGATGGAAGACTAAGGATGAGTATAAACTGTTGTTTTAAGATTATTAGAAAACATTGAACAAAACAAAAGATGTAAGTGAGCAGTTTAAATGCAGCCCTAGGAAACCCAGTCTTTTATCTAACAAGGTTCTTATACCCTAGTCATCACCATGAAAACCGATACATTTTGGCATCCTTGGTTAAAACAAAAAACCCCTACTGCTTAGGCAGCTCGTTTCTCTTGGTTTCTTGTCCATATTCTTCCCTCTGTCTAGTCTTGCTTACACAAGAGCATTTTGGTGATGTAGCCACCATGGCAACCCCTTAGCACACTCATAAAACAATTTCCAGTTACACATACAAATTCTTGCCACAGAGCAAAGGTGTTCCTAATAATACTGTGACTTCACTTGCTCTGCGTTAATCTGACAACGACTGCATACTCATGACCCAGACAACTTGGCTGTGTCTACACTGGCACCTTTTTCCAGAAATGCTTAAAACGGAACAGTTTTCCGTTATAAGTATTTCTGGAAAAAGAGTGTCTACATTGGCAGAAAAGCGTCCGTGGCCAATGTAGATGCGCTTTTCCGGAAAAAAGCCCCAATCATCATTTTCGCGATTGGGGCTTTTTTGCGGAAAAGACTACTGTGCTGTCTACACTGGCCCTTTTCTGGAACAGTTTTCCGGAAAAAGGACTTTTGCGGGAGCAGCATAGTTTTTCTGGAAAAGCAGCTGATTTCTTACAGTAAATCGTCACTGCTTTTCCGGAAATTCAAGGGGCCAGTGTAGACAGCTCGCAGCTTATTCCAGAAAAGCAGCTGCTTTTCTGGAATAAGTGGCCCAGGGTAGACACAGCCCTTGTGTCTAGCTATCCTAGGTGAAACCCAAAAGGGAAGGAAGGCCTTAAATGAAATACAAAACAAGAAGAGAGAAAATGAACATATTCAATTAAACACAATTACTGGTCATAAAAAGAAAAGATTGTAATAAAGTTCCATATCTGCTAATATGCTGGCATCTAAGATAAGAAGCAACAGCACAGGGCATCTATATCCGAGACAACAACATGGGGCAGCAGGTCTGCACGGGGAGCTAGTTTTTAAACTGGCTCCATTCGTGGACCAGTCCCACAAGATATACAGGCAGCAGCACAAGGTGACAGGCCGTGTTCCCTCTAACATTTTGTATCCTTGGGCGGGTTGAATTTTCTTTTGGGTGGGTTCAAATTTTTTATGTGTACCACCAATATTGAGTTTGCGTGTGGATATGCATCACCAATACAAACAAAATGCGCACACACACAATCTCTCTCTCTCTCTCTCTGTATGTGTGTGTGTGTGTGTGTATATATATATATATATATATATATATATATATAATATACAATTTTAAGCAGTCCGTAAGAAGTGTGGAAGAAAAAATATGAAAACAAGGGATAGTTAACATGGAGCAATGCTTACGATATTTAATATGAAATCAAATAAAAAAGAAAATTAACACTATCATTGGAGTACATGTATCAACCTTTCTAACATCTCAAGCTAGTACTTGCTACTCATGACTCATAAGAGCCAGAACTCTGCCACATAGCAAAGATCTGGCTTTAATGCAATACAATTTATCATGTATTCATTAGTATCACAGGATTTTTAAAACAACCATTAAGATCAGCGTTTTTGATACTGGCAACACTCCAAATAATTCTGTTTAAAAGAGTCTTTTTCTTTCTTACCTTAAGCCATTAACTGCTATATAAACTTTGAAAAGTAATCATTCAAATGTTTCCTAGTGCGTATACGCGTGCGCACACACACACAGAGACACCATGCAGCCTGCTTTCTCCTCTTCTCAGACAGAGAGGACTGCAGAAGCGAGTCAGACACCCCAAACAAACTGCCCCCTGCCTCCACCTCATTGCACAGATGCCAACACCCACCTGCTCCCTTTCCACCCACCTATCCCATGCAGTCAGTTCCTTACCTCCCCATTCCCAGGAGGCTTGAGAGTGCTGAGTTTCTGCCTCTTTCTCCTCACACAGATGGCACTCTCCAAACTCCCTTTCCCTTTGACTTCTCATCAGCCAATTGCTTGCTTGCTTGCTTGCTTACTAACTCTCTCATTCTCTCTCTCCCTCTTTCTCCTCTCCCTCCCCCCAGCCACTTATTGTCTCCTTATCTCCCTTTACCTGCTCTGGAAGTGATTCTGCTTCAAGCATGGAGCATCTCCGTTTAGCTGCTTGCTCAGTGCGAGGATGTTCTGCTCCCTACCTGTCAGCTGAGCTCTCAGCTTGCGCTGGAGCTTTGAATTTCTGAGTGGAGCTCAGCAAGGGGCTACCCAGGAGTGGGGCCAGTAGCACACTGGCTGCTGGCCCTGCCCCTGGGGATTATCGAATAGTCATGTAACCACTAAGATTTCATGGGGTTACATGACTATTCAATTATATAGCATCCCTAATCTGCACCTAGGAGCTGTACCAGGAATTGTAGGATAGATACATTTATTCACAGGGTCTGCAATGCTTGTAAGGAGTACTGTGTGCATCTGAATCTGGGTAACTAATATGGATGCTGTAGTGGTGTATGCGTATTCCTTACACAATGAGGTTTAAGGGTTATTTCAAAAGAAGGTTTTTTTTCTCAAAAGAACTGCATGTACACAGCATTTTTTATCTCAAAATAAGGTATTTCGAAATAGCGGCTGGATGCGATTATGCAAATGAAGCACAGGAAATTCAAATCCACGCTTAATTTACAATTTCGCTTGGCTGCATTTGCATTCCTGTCTCGAAAGAGGAATGCAGTGTAGACATACCCTTAAACACCAGTTATTTCCCTTCAAGGTTGGACCTTATTGACAAGGCCTAATTAGACCTCTCTCTGCTCTTTCTAATCCACTAATGAGCAAACTGGCCTATAAACACAGAGATCATAAGAAGCATAGGAAGGAAGTCTCTTGGCAGAGAGATTTTTCCTTTTCTCTCCTTGGCAGAAAACTGAGAAGACACTGAAATGTCAAATAAAGTGCATTGGATTGTTTAACAACTGAAGGTCTCCAAATCTGTGTAAACAGAGCAGAAGACAGTAACCGGGTGCCACCCCATTACAGGTGTATTAACAGGAGGGTAGCCCTGGTGAGGCCTTGGCAGGAGTCCTGTTTCTGGTTCAGGGCACCACATTTAAGAAAGATCAGGACAAATTGGAGACACTGTAGAGAAGAGCAACAAAAATGATAAAAACTTTAGAAAACCTACTCTGGAAAAAAAAACTGAGGGAGGACCTGGTAAATGTTTAGATATGTCAAGGACTGTTATAAAGAGGATGGTGATGTTCTCCATGTCCACTGAAGATATGACTACAAGTAACCTGCTGCAAAGAAGATTTAGCTTAGCTATTAGGAAAATTTGATTACTATAGCAAAAGCTAAGATATGGAATAGGCTTCCTAGGGAGGTTGTGAAATCCCTGTTAGGAAAGATTTTCAATAAGAGGTTTGAGAAACATCTATCAGGGATGGTCTACACTTGTTCCTGTCTTATTAGGTGATTGAACTTGATGACTTTGTGAGCTCCCTTTCAGTCCTCCATGATTCCATGACCAACATAGAATTCCTCTGCATAAGAATTAAATTGCAAACTCTGTGGCTGGAAGAAGGATGATTAAAGTAGAAAGATGAGAGTTGAGAGATCTAAAATTTAATCTCATCTGCGAGATATCCTGTAACATTTGGCAGGTGTCTAGGAGATGCATACTAGTTGCCTTTTACCTCTACAAGCTCCCAGGGTAAGTTTTCAGAATGGAAAGAGGTAACTAGTGATGTTCCCCAAGGGTCCATTCTGGGACCAATCTTACTCAACCTATTTATAAATGATTTGGAGAAAGGGGTAAACAGTGAGGTGGCAAAATTTTCAGATGATACTGAACTGCTCAAGATAGTTAAGACCAAAGCAGACTGTGAAGAGCTTCAAAAAGATCTCACCAAACTAAGTGACTGGGCAACAAAATGGCAAATGAAATGTAATGTTGATGAATGTAAAGTAATGCACAGTGGAAAACATAATCCCAACTATATATACAATATGATGGGGACTAATTTGGCTACAACTACTCAAGAAAGAGATCTGAGTCATTGTGGGTAGTTCTCTAAAAACATCCACTCAATGTGCAGCGGCAGTGAAAAAAGCAATTAGAATGTTAGAAGTCATTAAAAAAGGCGTGGTGCGCCTACATCTTGAATACTGTGTACAGATGTGGTCGCCTCATCTCCAAAAAGATATATTGGCATTGGAAAAGGTTCAGAAAAGGGCAACAAAAATGATGAGGGGTTTGGAATGGGTCCCACATGAAGAGAGATTAAAAAGACTGGGACTTTTCAGCTTAGAAAAGAGGAGACTAAGGGAAGATATGATAGAGGTATGTAAAATCATGGCTGGTGTGGAAAAAGTGAATAAGGAAAAGTTATTTAATTGTTTCCATAAGATAAGAACGAGGGGTCACCAAATGAAATTAATAGGTAGCAGATTTAAAACAAACAAAAGTTAAGTTTTTCTTCACTCAGCACACAGACAACCTGTAGAACTCCTTGCCAGAGGATGTGGTGAAGGTTAGAACTTTAAAGGGTTAAAAAAAAACCTAGATGAATTCATGGAGATTGGGTCCATCAATGGCTATTAGCCAGGATGGGTAGGAATGGTGTCCCTACCCTCTGTTTGGTGGAGGCTGGAAATGAATGACTGGAGAGGGATCACGTGATGATTACTTGTTCTGTTCACTTCCTCTGGGGCATCTGATGTTGGCCGCTGTTGGCAGACAGGATACTGGGCTAGATGGACCTTTGGTCTGATCCAGTCTGGCCTTTCTTTCTTATGTAACTGTTTAAGTGTTGTTACCTTGAGTGGTAGCAATGGTAGGAGTACTAATATTGATCAGGCACTGACATTTTAATTAATTCTGCAAAAAAGTGCATCTAGATTGCATAACAGTTAAGTTTGGGGGCCATTAGCACTTTGTCTGCATTAAAGGTCTCAAGGTTGTACTACTTGTGAGAAATTCTGTATATTTTTGTAAAAAAAGTACAGTTAATTATTTTGTGCCTCTGTTTCTCCATCTGTAAAAGGGGCTAATACATACAAAGGTAAATTGTTAATCGACAATTCCTTTACAATTTAGGTTAGTGCTTTGACATCTATATTTTGTAAAAATAACTGATGATTTGGGGCGCCTCAATTTTTAAGTGCTTAATTTGATACCCCTTTAAAGAGGCATGAATTTCAAAGATTGGGTGCTCCAACACTGTCTAAAAATGTGGACCCTTTAAGAGGTCTAAGTTAGTCACCTAAAATTACTACGTACCTTTGAAAAACCTAGGTCTGAGGTTCTTAGGTCAGACGATGTTTTGAAAATGCAAATACCTTAATGTTAGCTACCATAGAACTACATGCTCTTGCGTGTATGTACTGTAACTTCTAAAGCAGAAATAGGACTTTTCATAGGACTAACCATGACTTCTTTGAATATTGTAACTCCATTATGTTTCCTTCTTGCAATCTCTGGTACAAACTTTATAATGTATGGGACAAGGAAGCTGATGGGAGGCAGGGGAAATCTAGAACCATTTTATGTGAGTGCTTTTTTACAGCATCTGCAACAGAATTGTCTTGAAGATTTACTCCACAGAAAGAAGTTTCCTACTGAATGCTACTTAGAGCTCTTTGTAGTTTCGTGTTTGGGGAGCACATATTTGAAATGCTTTTGCAAGGTAAATGAGGGCATGAGACCACACATAAGTCATTGAGAGTTCAAAGCGGAAAGAATCTAGGAGACCAGATTTCAAAGCAGGAACGATAGCTGATGCAATGTATATTTCTATCACAGGTTTGCCAGGTGTCAGCTGGAAAAAGGACTGTGGTGGCTCTGATCAGCACTGTTGACCTGTTTGTTAAAAGTCTGGTCAGTGTCACGGCAGGACTCACAGGCTCCATAGCTGGCTCCATGTAGCTCCCCTGAAGTAACGCCTCCTAGGTGGCCGCACGGCCAGGGCAGTTCCAATGCTGCCCCATCTGAGCGCTGGCTGAGAAGTGTGGCCAATGGGAGCTGCAGGGTAGATGCCTGTGGGTGGAGGCAATGCATACCCCCCAGAGCTGCCTGGCCACGCCTGTGCCTAGGAGTCAGAGGGTGTGTCTAGACTACTGAGTTTTTTTTTTTTTTTAAAGTAGCCTTTTTTTGAAAAAAACGTCACCTGCATCTAGACTGCCATCGTGTTCTTTCGAAATTAAATCAAAAGAACGCAGTATTGTTTTTTTTTTTAAATTGGTAAACCTACTTTTATCAGGAAGAACGCCTTTTTTTGAAAGAGCTCTTTTGTAAAAAGATGTTCTTGAACGCACACAGGGCTTTTTCGAAAGAGAGCATCCAGCTTGCCTGGGTGCTCTCTTTCAAAAAAGTGGATCGCTTTTTCGAAACTCTTGTGGCTGTCTAGACAATCTCTTTCAAAAGAGGCTAGTAGTCTAGACGTACCCAGAGGGAGATGTTGTTACTTCTGGGGAGCCACCCAAGGTAAGCATTGCCTGGAGCCTGCACATCAAATCTTTTCCTGCACACCAACCCCTAGTCCTGAGTCTCTCCCACCAACCATCTCCCAGAGTCTGCACCGCCTCCAACACCCCAACCCCCATCCCAGTTTGGAACCCTTTTCTGCACTCCAAAATCCTCAGCCCCAGCCTGGAGCCCCCTCATGCACACCAAACTCCTCATCCCCTTCCCCTACTGCGAGCTCACACCCCCAACCAGAGTCATCACCCCTCTGACCCCCAATCCCCTCCCCCCATCCTGAACCCTTCATTTCTGGCCCCATACCAGAGCTCAGACCTCCAACTGGAACCCTCACTCTCTCCCACACCCCATTCTCCTGCCCCTGCCCAGTGAAAATGAGCAACTGAGTAGGTGGGGGAGAGAGTGAGTGACAGAGGAAGAGGATTTGAAGGGACAGGGTGAGAGCATTCAGTTGTGTGTGGTTGGAAAGTTGGCAACCCTGCTCTACCATTACTCTCAAGCATATAGAATCGGACACAGGCAATACTACCAATTTCTTATTGAATAAAAGAAAATAATTGTTTTCTAGTACAGTAATTACTTGCTTAACACGTGCCGCTTAACACATTTTCACGATAGCACGATTTTTTGGGGGAACGTTCTTTGAACAACACAACAGTTACCGAAATAGCACGGTTTCCCCAGGCTGCCGGTTGCCAGCGGCTGCGCGGGGCTTCCCCCGCCTCCGTACAAAGCGACAGAGGGTTTGCCATGCTGTTCCCCAGTGACCCCCTCTCGCCAGACGCCTTGCTCCCTCTCCTCTGCCCCTGCTTGCAGGCCGGGGGCTGGGTTTCCCCAGCCGGCCAGTCACCGGCGGCTGCGCAGGGCTTCCCCCACCTCCCTTCAAAGCGGCGGAGAGTTCGATGCTCGCCACACCATTCCCTGGAGACCCCCTCTTGCCAGACGCCTAGCTCCCTCTCCTCTGACCCAGCTTGCAGGCCAGCGGCTGGGTTATCCCATTCTCCACCACTTGAAACGCAACCCCCACCTTTTCCATTATTTTCAATGGGAAAATTGACCCCACATAACACGTTTTTACTTAACACGATCATTTTCTGAAATGTATCTACCGTGTTAAATGAGGGATTATTGTACTACCAACAAACCCTATGAATTTGCACATCATGAAAGGCTGAAAAATCCTGAATTATTCTTTTTTTCTTTTTAAACTGTTTTGTCCTCTCCAGCTTGGCTGCACTTTCACTGTTTTGAGATCCCTTATTTTAAGAGGGATAAGGGCTCTTTCGGAAAAGGCTTTATTTTCCAAAAGATCCGCGTCTAGACTGGCGCTTTTTTCCGGCAAAGCTCCGTGCCGAAAAAAAGCAGCAGCCATTTTTATGCTAACGAAGCAGGGGAGATTTAAATCCCCGCTTCATTAGCAATTGCGATACGTCTAATTTGCATCCCTTTTCCGAAAAAGGAATGCAATCTAGATGTAGCCCTAGAGTTTAGGTTCCCAGCTTTAGCCTCTGTTGGTGGGGAATGCAGCTCGAATAGAACTCAGGGCAGAAATTCTGACTTATTGCGAATGTCTTGGAAGAGGCCAATAATCATGAGTTTTTAAAATAATCACAACTGCAAAGTGATGGCTGAAAAATACTGGGCTCCCAAAACCGTGATAATTTAACATCTAAAAATCTATCTACTTTCCTCTGAAAACATTTGTTAGTATTATGGCAAAATCCAGAAGCAATTGCCAACCTCAGTTTGATTTCCCTGGGAAACCTCCATGTTCTTCTTCCAGGAGTGTCCATGTGGGTGCTCCACTCGAATTGTTTTGACTCCCTGTGTGTCTAGTCAGAGACTTTTTGTTTGGCCATGCAGGCACAGCAGCCGTCTTGTGCCGCTCCGAGAGGCTACTCCTGGCACTCAGCCAGCTGTCACTCAGTTCCTTCTCTACCATCCTTGGTTTCAGTTGGAATGCCATCAGCGGCCTTATCTACTTTCACTTTGCCTTACTTTCTGCCCTTTTTGCAGTTTCAATCCCCTTTTTAAACTCTTAATTTTTCTCTCCATTTCCTGTCTCCCCCTCTTTAAAAACAAAACAGAAAAACCTGTCCCTTTCTCTCCCCGCCTCAGGCATCCAGCCACTGAAGAGGCATTAGACCACTAGACCAGAATTATTCCCATTCTTACTCAGCTCAGTCTCTCAAGCATGCCTGGCTCGCCAGGTTTCAAGCGCTGTCTGACATGCAGGCTCTGAAAACGCCCAACAGAGTGAAATAAACCTTCTCCTGGTGGACATAATAAACAAATGTCTGCTCGGGCATTCCCTTCCAAAGGGAAACTCCATCAGTCACTATCATTCCTGGATGCCTCTCTAGTAGGATGGGGGCATACTTGGCTGACAACACCCTCCAGGGCCAATGATCCACTGGAGTCAAATCTGCATAAATATCCTGCAGTGCCAAGCAGTTTGAAATGCCTGTCATCACTTACTCCCCCTGGTCTACAGCAAAACTGTCCAGATTCTCATAGACAACTTGGTAACTATATTTTATATAAATCACCAGGGATTTATATAAATTGCTGTGCACAGAAGCAACCCACCTCTGGCAATGGTGCATTTCCAACAATGGAGACATCATGGTGTCCTACCTACCTGAAAACCAGAATGCCACAACAGATAATCTCAGTAGGCACTTGTCATGGATGCATGAGTGAGAACTAGACCCAAAAATTCTGCAAACTACACTCTGTCAATGGGGATTCCTTTCAATACAACTCTTTGCCATGACTCACAATGCCAAAAGCCTACAATACTTCTCCCAAGCAGGATTTGGACATAATTCTCTTGGAGATGTCTTCCTGATCACATGGGAAGCCCTTTTCCTGTATGCCTTGCCCCCAGTCCCTCTCTTGAGTTGTGTCCTACACAAGATATACAATACAAATCCATGATCATCTTGATTACACCAACGTGGCCCAGACAAACATGGTTCTCATATCTGAGCCAGATATCTGTCACATCAGGATTCTTTCCTCTCCTGACTCACTCACTGATGTAGGACGTATGAAGTCTCCATTACCCCAGTATTCCAACATTTACTTCATCGGAAAGCATGGCTAATCTAGGAATGACAGAACTCAAAACATGCTGCTCCAAGAAGGAAGGTCCAAGACATTCTAATTAAAGGCTGGTATCTCTCCACACGAAGAACATTCCCTCACAAGTGGAAAAGATTCTCCATTTAGTGCTGAAACAAACAAATGATTCCACAATTGGCCCTGTTGCTCACTGTCCTTGATTACATATTGACACTAACATTTGGCCTCTTGACTCGCTCACCCAGGGTACGTCTACACTACATGCCTCTGTCGGCAGAGGCATGTAGATTTGTTTGTTCAGCAAAAGTAAATGAAGCCGCGATTTAAATGATCGCGGCTTCATTTACATTTACATGGCTGCCGCGCTGAGCCGACAAACAGCTGATTAGCTGTTTGTCGGCTCGCCGCTATTCTGGACGTTCCCCCTGTCGACATCAAAGCCCTTTGTCGGCAGCCCCGGTAAACCTCATTCCACGAGGAATAACGGGGCTGCCGACAAAGGGCTTTGATGTCGACGGGGGAACGTCCAGACTAGCGGCGAGCCGACAAACAGCTGATCAGCTGTTTGTCGGCTCAGTGCGGCAGCCATGTAAATGTAAATGAAGCCGCAATCATTTAAATCACGGCTTCATTTGCCTTTGCTGATCTGTCTAATCTACATGCCTCTGCCGACAGAGGCATGTAGTCTAGACACAGCCCCAGAGTGCACTTATGAGTCACTACCTTTCATGATAAGGTGAATGGACTCACTGTCTTCACCCATCTACTGACTAAGCCAGTAGAGGGCATATACCATCTGGTAGGCTGGATCTGGTTCACCAGGGTTATCCCATGACTGCTGCTGTATTTACCTGTGCTTCCATGGGTACAGGCATTTGCAGATCCCATTGGCCATGGATCTCTGTTCTTAGTCAATGGGAGCTGTGGGAATGGTGATCTGCAGCCAATGGGAGCTGCAAGCCCCCATACATGTGGCCATGCAGGTAAATATAGTGGTGGTAGCCCACCAGGGGCTAATTGTGATGAACCAATGTTATCTTATTGCCCGCCCCTGAACTAAGTGTTTTTTCAAGGGTATTGAGAGCACTTATCCCACTTTAAGGGATCCGACTCATATATGGGACCTCAACCTTGTTCTTTGTGCTCTCATGGGCAAACCCTTTAAACCGCCAGTGACATGCTCATTACTACCCTTATCCATAAAGGTCACCTTTTAGGTAGCTGTCACAAAGGGTAGGTGCCTAAGTTCCCTGTAAGCTGCATGGCTGTGTGATTGCACTCAGAAGTTCAAACTCAGAAGTTCAAACCTCCCACGCAAACAAGGAGCTCAGCTGACTGTCATGGGGTGGGGCGTCATCTCACTAAGCAAGCAGCTGAGCAATGCTGCTCCATGCTTGAAACTTAGCATCTCCTAGAGCAGGTAAAAAGCGAGATGAGGGAATAAGTGGTTGGAGGGAGGAGGAGGAAGGAAGAAGAGAAGGAGTAATTGGCTTAGGTGGAGTCAGAGGGGAGGGGAGTTTGGAGAGTCCCATCTGTGTGAGGAGGGAAGAGGCAGAATTCAGCATTCTCAAGCCTCCTAGGAAAGCGGAGATAAGGGGCTCACTGCTTGTGGTAAGTGGGAGGGGAAAAAAGGGTGGGTGGGTGCTGGCATTGATGTGAGGTGGAGGTATGGGGGAGTTTGTTTGAGCTGTGAGTTGGGGGAACTATGGATAATTTGTTTGTGATTTAGCTGGGAGTTAGGACAGGTCAGACTGCTAGTCCCTGCTACTTTGAGAAGCAGGATTTTATCCTAGTCCTCACCTAGGCTTGGAAGAGCAGATTGCACAGGGGTAAGTAGGGGAAAGGGTGTGGGTAGGTGCTGGTATCTGTGCACTGAGTTGGTAGTGGGTGGGGGAGTTTGTTTGGGGTGTCTCCGACTCACTTGTTACAGTCCTGTCTGTCTGTCTGGGTTGGAGGGAAGGGGGGCGGGAAAGCAGGCTCCCTAGGGTGGGTGTGTGCCAGGACATTTGCATGTTTACATTTCAAACAAAGTTTAGGTAAGTGTTAATGGCTTAAGGTAAGAAAGAAAAATAATTTTAAAATAATTTTTTTGGAATGTTGCAGATATCTAAAACTCTGATCTTAATGTTTTTTTAAAAAATCCTGCGTTAAAAATAAATGCATGGTATATTGTATTGCATTAAGGCCAGATCTTTGCTATGTGGTGGAGTTCTTGCTCTTATGAGTCAGAAGTAGCAAGTATTAGGTGTGATGCTAGTTGTTTTGTAGAATGAAACCGTATTTGAAAGCTCTTTGAAACATTCATCTGTCTACAAACCATGAAGCCACGTGTTAATTTGGTCTGCGGCGTCTACTCTTTGAGTTTTGTTAGTCTGTAAGGTGCTGCAGGACCATTCGTTGTTTTTTCAGTTACAGACTAACAGGGCTACCAGTCTGACTCTTTGAGTTGGTGACACACAAAAGGTGAAAGTTTCAAACCAGGAGAACTTTTATCTGTTTTTACAGCATGGATCCTAAACATTCCCCAGAGAAACTGTATAAGCCTTAGTGAATGCCTTTTACTCTCCTTTCTGGTGTCAGTAAATATTGTATTAGTTATGCTCTCTTTGCAAATACCATTTCTAGTTGACTCATAGATTTGTTTAGCATCTTAAAGCTGAGCTGTGTGTGGATAATATGTGTTTTGGTGTGTTTACTAGCTTAACTTGTTAGGATAATGATACATGTACTCCAAGAGAAGTGTTAATTTTCTTTTTTTATTTGATTTCATATTAAATACTGTAGGCATTGCTCCTTGTTAATTATCTCTTGTTTTAATGTTTTTCTTCCACACACATGGACTGTGCATATATACACATACACATACACATACACATACATATATATGTATGTTCTCTTTAATATTTTCTATCCTTGGGTGGACTGAATTTTCTTTTGGGCGGATTAAAATTTCTTATGTGCCACACCAATATTGAGGTGGTGAGTGGATGTGTATTACTGATACAAAGAAAACCCACACACTAATATAATATCATATAAATGTGTGTGGGTTTTGTTTGTTTTGGTAGTACACTTCCACGCACCACCTCAATAGTGGTGTTGCACACAAGAAATTTCAGTTTGCCCAAAAGAAAATTAAATCCACCCAAAGACAGAAAATATTAAAGAGAACACTGGTTGGTGCTGTAATGGCACAACCACTTCATACTACAATCCTCAAGGACAAAATGCTTAGCAGGTGATTCCTTAATTTTTTGGATAGTGTGAGGCAGAGTCTTTCACTGTAGTCAGTGCAGTATGTTGATCTTAATGGATTGTTCACTTTCAGTCCTTTGGGTACGATGTCCATCTTCTTGCACGGCTACATCTCTATCACTATTCCTCAAGGACAAAGTAATCCTATACCCAAACTTTACATTCATATCTCCTCTTCCATCTCAATGAACCCATTTACTTGTATTCTTTCCCAAGACACACTGGGTGCGTCTAGACTGGCAAGATTTTGCGCAAAAGCAGCTGCTTTTGCTCCAAAACTTGCCAGCTGTCTACACTGGCCGCTTGAATTTGTGCAAGAACACTGACATTCTAATGTAAGAATTCAGTGCTTTTTGCGCAAATACTTTGACGCTCCCGCTCAGGGATAAGCCCTCTTGCGCAAGAATACTTGCGCAAGAGGGCCAGTGTAGACAGGCACCTTAATTTTTTGCGCAAGAAAGCCCGATGGCTAAAATGGCCATCGGAGCTTTCTTGCGCAAAAGCGTGTCTATACTGGGCACGGATGCTTTTGCGCAAAAGTACTTTTTGCGCAAAAGCATCCATGCCAATCTAGATGCTCTTTTGCGGAAATACTTTTAACAGAAAAACTTTTCCGTTAAAAGTATTTCCGCAAAATCATGCCAGTCTAGACACAGCCACTATAAGAGGGAAGCTTCCCTTCACATGCTAGATGTCTGCAGAGCCCTGACATTTTATGTAGAGTGAACAAAAAGATTTAGAAAATAATCTAGGCTATTCATATCTACAATAGAATGATTATAAGACCAAACCGTTTCCAAGCAGAGACTCTGTAAATGGATCTCTAATCGTGTCAAGCTATACACTCAAGCATACATATCAAGTTTTGTGTTACCAAAGCTAGAATTTACAAGCACCACCTGGACTTTTCATACACTCCACTAGAGCTAAATCCACATCAATAGCTTTTCTCAAATATGTATCCATCACTGATGTTTGTAAAGCAGATACCTGGGCATCATCCCATACTTTCACCAAACTCCACACTGCTTCACTTCAGGCTATTGTCGCTCTCTGTCACACATACATTAATTATGAAGCCCCTCTTCTCCACAGAGAGGCACTGATCTTCTTTCACTTAAAGTGGAGAACCCACAGGGGCACTCTTTGAAGAAGAAAAGGTTACTCATCTTCTGCAATAACAGAGGTTCTTTGAGATGGTTGTCCCTGTAAGTACTCCACTACCCCGCCTCCTCCCCTCTACTTTGGAGTTTTGATTTGATCCTCTGGGATAGAAAAGGAACTAAGTGATAATTGGCTGCATGCCCAGAGTAGCCTCTTGGAGTAGCACGAGACAGCTGCTGTGTGTGCCTAGCCAATCAGGGTCTTCAGGGTCTCCTACCAAAAGTCTTCAACTGGAAGCACAGGGTGCCAAGATACCTAAAGTGGCACGCCCACAGGGACAACCATCTCAAAGAACCTCTGTTACTGCCCAAGTTGAGTAAACTTCTTTTCTTTTCAAAACCACTGGGGACACCTACCTATTTTACATCTTTCACTCTCAAAATCCCACAGCATAGCTACTGTTTTGTTGGCTGAGGAAGTGGGTTTTGCCCATGCAAGTTCATGATGGCACTGAAAATGTTGGTACTAATTTTATGTTTCCTAAAGAAACCAGTCCAGTAGTTGTCTGCGAATGACATGCTGTTTGGAACTGTATGGTTCTATGTGACACAAGGTAGTCTAGATGGACTTTGGTTATATATTTAAGAGTTTATTACTGGAAAGGAGATTTGAAAAATTAATAAACTCAATTTTAGATTAAACACACGTCATTAGCTGAAGATTGTTTAATGTAGCTTTTCTGTCTTTGGTTGCATTCTTTCCTCTTAAGGGTTTGTTGTTGAAATAAGAAGTTCAGAACAAATTTTCTTCTTTAACCTGTTAGACTTCAGTCTAAAGTATCTTTTTAAAAGGGTTCAACTTACCAGTTTATGCCTCAGTGCTATAAATATTTATATATCAGTTTAACTTTACGTATCAGTATTTCCAGAAAAATCAATTGAACATCTACGATACATGAAGTTAAAGGGGAGCATTATTTAGAATCTGGTCCTTTAACCATGACTTGTTCCATACCCTCCTTCCTCATGCCCACCCCTCCTTTCAAGTTTTCTCCCAGCACCTCCTCCTCCCCTTCCTCCCTCTCGCCCCCAATGCCCCTCCACTGTCCTCCACCAGAATCACTGTGTCCCCTCCACCCTCCCACCCCCCACTGACACCTTCCCTTCCT
This sequence comes from Pelodiscus sinensis, assembly GCF_049634645.1. NCBI lineage: Eukaryota > Metazoa > Chordata > Testudines > Trionychidae > Pelodiscus > Pelodiscus sinensis. Next base: position 214,894,844 of record NC_134711.1, read on the forward strand.
CCTTCTGCCCTTTTCCTCATTGTCTCCACTTGGCTTCCTAGCATATGTTTCTCCTCTACCCTGACCCTTTCTTCTCCTGCCCTTCCCCCCTCAGCACAAGCCCCTTCCTCTCCCACTCCCCTTCTCCCTAGTTCTCTCCATGCCCCACCCCCACCTTTGCCTTCCAGTTTGCAGGGCTGCAGTCTGTGTTCAGATCCCAGAAGTCCCCATAGCCTCGGCCCCAACTGCGTCCGGGGCAGGACTGCTTCCTGGGTCTGGAGCTGGGCCGCCTGCGTTGCTAATTTTGGTGCAGTCCAGTCCCTGCACCACCTTTGGCTCCCATTAGGAGGAGCGCAGGAGGGAGGGGAGAAACCCCCCATCCCACCAGACCCAGTGTGCAGAGTGCGGCAGAGCGAGTGGGTCCGTACACTGCCATTCCTCCAGCGGAGTGGGAAGGGGCGGGGGGAGAAAGGGCCGTGCACAGAGCACACCAGCAGAGACCGAACGTACCCCGCTCTGCAGTGCTCCAGCCGGGCTCTGCGCGCTCCCTGCTGGGATTCCAGCACCAGCTCCTATGAGCAGTTTGCCGGGTTTGACCCCCAACCAGTGCCCCTCCCCCTCCAGCAGTGGTGGCGACCACCTATGGATGGAGGAGGCCGGTCTGGCGGCTGCACTCGGCAGAGGCAGTCCTGCAGCGGGAGAGAAGGGCCACGTGAGGTGGGGGAGCATTGCCGGACAGTGGCACATGCTGCACGTGAGCTCAGAGCTCTGAGCTCTGGACACAGCACGCCACCGGCAGTGGCCCTGGCTGCCCACACAAAGCACCAAGGGAGCTGCTTAGGTGCTAGGTGGAGGCAGGGAGTTCCTGCTGCACCACTCTAGTGCTGAGTGTCTTTAAATCCGTGACTGTCGCAGAAAAAAAGGGACATTTGGTCCCCATATCTCTGCGGCACACCTCGGATTCCCTTGCGGCACACCAGTGTGCTGTGGAACACACTTTAAGAAACACTGCCCCAGCTTTTTTGTCAGGGGCTGGAAATGGATGACAGGACAGGGATCACTTGATGATTACCTGTTCTGCTCATTCCCTTTGGGCTCCTAGTATTGGCCACTGTCGACAGACAGGATACTGGGCTAGATGGACCCTTGGTCTGACCCAGTATGGCCGTTCTTATGTTCTTATGAGAAAAGGGTTTTCTGTTGCTATATGAAATCCACCCCCTTGAGAGGCTGTCACTAGGCTGCTTTAAAACATTTTTCACTGCCCTTAGTAACACCTATAAGTTAACTTATGGTTTTGGTGTAGACCAAGTGAGTCATGTTGTTCTTCCTGCATCAAATCCAATGATACATGGTTGAATAACGAATGAAAAAATATAACTAATGTTATGAAAGAAGTCAGATTAGATGATCAGAATGATTTCTGTCTTTAAAATGCCTGGACAACAAAGATACAAAATAACAACAGAATGGAAACATTTTAAATTTAGAACAGTTTTGTAAACCATATATTACACTAGTAAAAATGAACCACCTAATATCTTTTAAGTTAAGTCTAGATTACAATGATCTATTGCAAAAAGATATGCAAATTGTGCTCCATAATTTACGTACCTTTTTCCATAAGTTTTTTTGGAAGAGGCTTTTTTGAAATGTGGCCCATCTATAGTGGGCCAAATTTCGGAAAAAGCTCCCCTTTTGGAAGAGCCCTTCTTCCTCATGGAAGGAGGAAGACAGGGCTTCCGAAAGAGCGCATCTGCTCTTCTGAGAGAGAGAGAGAAAAAAAAAGCGGAAGAGCAGACGTGTTCCCTGGACATGGCGGAGTTTTTCCAGGATACCTCTGGAAAATACCTCTGGTATCCTGGAAAAACCTGTAGTCTAGACATAGCCTTAGACATTTTAATTGATTCTGATAAGATATATGGAAATGTAATGGTTTTAAAACAGAGAGTACTGAGTGCATTGTATAAGGCAAGCCTTGAAGATAGCTAATTCTAGGTGTACAAGAAACTAAGGAACCAGTAGCGTAAACTGGCCTAATATAAGCAGTCACTAGGCAAAAATTTCCCAGAGTATTTTGCCAGAATGCCTCTGTGCTCGTGGGCAGTTATATCCTCAAAGGTTATGGAATATACATTGCGAGGTACATGGTGTAACGGACCGGGCCGTGTCTGGGCACAGCTTAGGGCGTCCGCTCAGGGCGGATTGCTCAAATCCGGGGCTCTTTACAGTCCCCCTGACTGGCAACCTCTCCAAACAGGCCACAAACCAGTCTCACAGAGCGCTTCAGCAGCCTGCCTGAAGCCTCCTGAGCAAAACCCCTCCGACACCCCAGCAATATCCGTGCCCCAGATGGCCCCGGGCCTATACACAGGTGGGGGGTCCTAGCACCCAATCCCACCTACCCCGAACAAGTTCTGTCCGGTTCCAAGAAACCAGCCACAGATCCCTGGTCAATTTACCCTCTGGACCTTACCACAAATCACGCTGGGCCAATCCTTTAGAATCTATATCTAAAGGTTTATTGTTACAAGAAAGAAAAGCTTGAGAGTAAGGTTATTAAAGTACAGTACGTTACATGCACCGAATCTCCCAGTTCTCGATGCAGGCTCTAGCAGAGATGTTGCAGCTGCTGGTTAAAAGTCCTTATTGCACATCCTACGATCAGGATGGGTTCCCAGGTCTTCCGGGCTCTTCAATCCCTGCAGTGCTGCCTCTGGGATGAAGTGCTGAGCTGAGAACCAAAATGGCCTCGACCACATGGCCTATTTATCTCCTTCCTGGCCTCTTCTGGTCTCAGCCGGTCACCTGGTCCTCAGCCTCTCTCTGCTGGCAGCCCTTGGGTCTCCGCCCTCCTGCTTTAGGTGTGTCTTTGGGCCATCAAGGGCCATTGTTCCACAGGGCTTTGCTACCCAGCCTGTCCATAGCCATGCTCAACCACATTCACAGAAATATTCAGCTTCCACACATATTACAGATTCCTACCTACACACATAGACATTATACATTCACATAAATAGCGTACATAAGATCAACAAACAATTCAATCCCCCCATACCAATTTCTGGGGCCAACACCCCCACCCAGGGGTGCAGCAGCGATCTGGCTGCTTCCCTCCAATTCAGCAACGTGACACATGGTGATTTTATGATGCACACAAATGGTTCCCAGACTGAATGTGATTTGTGATTTTAACTTAGTTTTTATCCCGGATCTGCTGAGGAGACACTATTACACACCAGTGTTCATTGGAGAGCAATGATACTTTGAGGTGGCAATAGTTTTGTATCTGGTGCTGAGTATTCTGAGCTAGCAATGTAAAAGGTTAATTTACCTTGGTCTTACTAGTAGGGTTGCCAGATGGTTTAACCAAAAATACCAACACCCTCCCACCTCCCCCCAAAAAAACAACAAAAAACCAACACCAGGGAAAAAATTCTGTTGAGGAAAAAAAAAGGGGTGGAGGGAGACCAAAAAAAAAAAAAAGCATTAATACAGCATGGCCCTTTTAAGAAAAATGTTTAGGCTTTTTGCTGGTGGCCATCTTGTTTTCTTGATCGGAATCAGGTAAGCGGGGAGTCCGGGGGCCTGGGAGAGGCGGGGGGGGGGGGGGGGGGAGGGGAGCTGGGGCTGGTTGCGGAGTGTGTGTAGGGATGCCAGGTGTCTCGTATTTTTTCCACGTGGCAGGGGAAAAAAAATCAGAAAATAGTGGACATTTTAGGTGTCCGGTATTTTCTGAGTTTTTTTTTTTACTGAACAGGAGGTGAAAATACTGGACTCCTGGCAACCCTACTTACTAGTTAACTTGTCCTAATGGTTAAGGACAGCCAGAGCCAGCATTTCTGTATTGGCCAGAATGGCCTCAGCTACACTGCCTGGTCAGAGCTGCACTGCACTCCTGCCCCACATCATCTGGCTGGACCCACATCGCTCAGGCAGAATGGGCCCACCAGGCCAGCGCAGTTCAATCCCCAGTTGCTTAATCAGTTACCCATTTAAACAATATATTTTTAATTGTTCACATAGTTACCTTTTTAAATGGGATTTGAATCCCTACCCTGAACACCCACTTAAATCAATGGATTTAAATTCTCCACTCAACTTCTTCCAGGAAGCACTCAGCAGCTGCCTGGATCAGGCCCATTTTTGGTGAAAAGCCAAAATCATTTCCCATTCAAAGACAACTCCTTTCCTACTCTCCTTCCCCACTTTTTTTTAATATAAATTGAATGAAGAATTATGGCTTTGGATACAATAGCAGGCAAACTGTTTAGAATTTCCTTTTGACTGTAACCGCACTGATTCCACACAAGCAGTGTTAAAGTGGCCATCCCATGTGTTTTTGTCTTTTTTTCTCTAACAAAAAGATACAATGATTAGAAGAGTTAACAACAAAAAATAACAGGAAGAAAAAAAACCCCATAAAATAACTAATCTAAGGAGAAAGTAGAGACAAGAAAGCAGAGAAACTTTTGCCAGTATAGTAATGTCAGGTCATGGTTATTTTAAATGACATTTCTACTGTGGCAAACTCCTATTGTAGTGTAGACTATGCCTGTATTTGTTGCAGAAATGCAAGAAAAATCAAGATCCTATGAATCTGTCATATGCCCTAATCATGGACAGTATTGCCTATAGCTATTTTGGTGTGGTGTTCAGGATTTTGTTGGTTTGTTTTGATTGTTTTTTGAGATGATTAGCGATGCTTACACACTGCAGCAGTAATGGTAGTAATAGAATTTTATTTACACTTCTTCTAAATGGAATAATACAACTTCCCCTCCAGCAATACCCTGATATAATATGTGCACATACAAAAATAGTAACAGAAAAATCATGGCATTTTCAGTGCCCAAAATTCAAGTGCCTGGCAGTCGCACATCAAAAGCTATGAATGGGATATATCCAGCCAACTAAATTAGCTTTGTTAACATGGGTCCTACAATTGACAGCTTTTGCTTTTATTTATATATATACATATATATCTTGGATTCTGTTATTTCCACTCCAACTCATCCGATGAAATGGGTTTTACCCACGAAAGCGTGATCCTATATATTTTTGTTAGTCTCTTAAGGTGCCACAGAACTACTTGTTGCTTTAAAGTTACAGAGTAACACGGCTACCTCTCTGAGATTTTAAATCTTTGTTGTGATTTACAGCTCCTAGTTTCCATTTGTTATGTACAGTGCCAGACAATTCAGCATTAAACGTTTACGGAGACAATTTTGTTGGGTCTCTTGTATGTATCTTTGAATGTGTTAGTAAAACTACCTGATTGTCTGTCATGTCATAATGGTATCAAGAATGCATATTAAATCCACAGGCCTGACCTTCTTCACTTCTATCTTTTACATAACTTCACTTTTATTGTATTCACTCACCCAAAGACCTATAAAAATCCCCCCAAGTCTGCCTTATTATGGCAACAGTGCAATCACATTTTGCTCTTAAAATATCTTTAGGAGAAAACTCCATTAATTAAAAATGTTAATATATCTCATTTGGATAGCATTTTATGGTATCTTGGATGATACAATCCATTTTTCAGCTAGCTCACTGACTCTGAGGAGTGTTTGTGTGTTTTAAAGTTCTGCTAGGAAACAGAAAATGTTTTGATGCCTAATTTAGATTTTTTTTTCATCTTGAAGGGTTCAAAGGTTTGAGTATCCAAGATATTCAGAATCCTGTTGGGTTTTTTGAAGCACGTCTCAGAGAAGCAAAACAAGGCCACATACTGCAAAAGTTATCTTACTCTGTACTGAGGATCTCTGTCATAAGTAATGAATTACTAACCTTAACACATGACTTTTAAATGTTCAGAAAACTAAGTGGGTTGGGTGAGACCATTCAAAATAAGTAAGAATCCAGGTGAAAATTCAGACTCAAATCCTTTTTGGACTATTGTTTGATTGGCTATTATTATTGTACACGCTATGGTTTCAGTTTTATGATGCTGTCGGGAAGCTGAAATGTTAAAATATTGGTAGGGCGGCTTTTCTTAAAGTATTTCTGTTGTTGACAAAAGCAGAAAGTGTCAGTTATCTTTGGAATAAGTGTATTCAACCAAAAATACAAAAAAAATATAATTTATTATTACAATGTATTATTTCAACAAGTTTAATCTTAAAACTTATGATATTCAACTAGTAATAACAAGATTATGATGCATAATACAATAAATGCTCTGTATTCACAACTTTTTCTTATGTTATTTTCCATCTTTTTAGCTGCCTATTACAACATTAGTCATTTTGGATACATTTGAGTGCATACTTCTTCTGTTTAAATCTGTTTTATAAGACTGATCCATCTCTATTGCAATCATGGTCAGGGGATTCATGGGTCCTCTTCCCTCCCTTGCGGCTCCGGGGATGCTTGGGCGTGTGTGCGCTCTTCCCCTCCCCATGGTGGGGGAGGCGCACGCACACAGTGCACTACTCCTCCTTCCTTCCTTCCCCATAGTGGGGGTGGGGCCTCAGTGGAGGGGGCGGGGCTGTAGGTGAGGTTTGGGGCCTGCCTTCCCCTAGAACTTCTCAAGTCTTCTCAAATGTTCTCTGTGACAAACGGTGTGACAGACATCTCTCCTTTTATAACAGTATAGATTAGCTTTGCTTGCCTTCTTACTGATTCAGACATTACATTTTTGGAATTTAGTTGGCTTGATACTGTGGATGCCTTCTGCCATCATCTTGGTGTTTCTTCCTGTACACGGTCCTTACATGTTATACCAGTAACAGCCATCCAAATCCTAGCAATCCATTCCAATTATCACAATTCCACTAGGTTCACCAAAACACTTTCCATGTAGTCCTTCTATAGGCTATCAGACGTTGGTTGTCTTTCTTGCAGGATGCTTAACCAGTCATGACAGAAATCTCCTGTTTGTGTAATCCATTAAGTTCATGGACCCTCATGAAGACATTGTCACTCTCTTTGAAGAGATACTGAAAAAGGAGTGACCCATCTCTATAAATCCTGGTATGTTATTGTCACTACAGTTTGGAGTGAACAGGAGTTCACAGACTAGGCAACCCTGCTCTAGGGGAGGTGATCCAGTCTCCTCCTCTGTCCCTCCCACCGTGTTACAGCTTCCTGCCAGGCTGGACAATAACAGCCCATCTTACCTCCCTGCTGATTCCACCCCCCTTAATCCTTACTTCTCCCTGCTAGCACAAGGCTTCCTGTCCATCCCTGGCACTGAGAGAAGTTGATGTAGGTTCTGGCAGGCAGAGTGGACCCACATGCCAGCTGTGCTCTCAGCCAAGTGAGATACATGCGTAATAGTGCACATCTGGGCCTAATTTCTATGGTTGTAACAGCATCTGTGGATCCCAGCTAGAGCTGCAAGTGTTTTCAAATTTGACTTACAAGTTAATATCTCTTTGTTAAGACTAGAGCAGGGTGGAGAACCTCAGGCCCAGGGGCGGGATGTGGCCTCCGGCTTGCCTGGATCCGGCCCCTATGGTTCAGCTCCCACCCAGCATTAGAGAGCCCATGCTGGTACATCAGCCCACCCACTGCTCCACCACAGGGCTGGAACACACAAAATCTACTGGGCTAGGCCCCCCTAGGCTCTGGTGTAGGAGGGGAATGTGAGGAGTGTCTTTTTCCTTTCCATCAGGGGCCATGTCAGTGAGGTGGGGGGTTTTTTTTTTGGTTAGTTCTCACCTGTGTGTGGCCACTGACTGATTTTTCTGTGGGTCAGCAGCCCCAATCCAAAAAAAGTTCCCCATCCTTGGACTAGAGCGTGGGTTCCCAAACTGGGGGGAATGAAGAACTTCTAGGGGGGGTGCGAGGTGACCCAGTCCTTTTCCCCCCATTAACTCCCCCCCTCTTTTTTTTTGCTCAAGTTTTGCTGCTGGGGGGGCGGGGGAAGGGCGTGACGGTTTCTCAAAAATCAAAAAGGGAGCATGATGCCAAAAAGTTTGGGAACCACTGGACTAGAGGAAGGTCCCACCTCTTTGAGGTATTGTTTCAGATTGTGTTTTGAACATCACTGAACCAGTAGTTTACAAGAGATTCATGTTGTTAAGATTTTCTTTGCCACCATCAGGGTTAGAGAGGCAATTAATTACAAAAATCACCTTTCCCCCACCCTATCCCCAAGAGGGGGAAAGCTTATAATCTTGAGCACAGGATAGCAGCTTCCAGGAAAAAAGTGTCAGAAGTAATTGGACTGGTCTAGTCTGATGCCAAGTGCTTAGCATGTCAGAGTTGACAAGATCACAGCTGAAATTTTCCAGCTGTAGCAGTTAACTCATATAGATGTGTGAAATTAAGTCCAAGCTATTCAAACTGAACTGGGTGCTAAAAATTGAAGTGAAATAGGAAAAATAGGTAGAGCTCAGAAAAACAACAGCGTATTTGCCACCAAGGCTCATCAGAACAATCACAAATTTACATGCTGGTAATGGGCTTACTTGAGTTGGGTCATGGAGAGGGTAACATTTGATGACCTTTGCTTTTCTAGGGCCAGTTTCTGCAATCTAATGGCAAATGGGACTACTAAGGAAATATAAACTATTGAGTGTCAGAATCTGATCCTAATTTTTTAATGCCTTATAAAGGAATAACGACATCCTATAAGCACAAATTAAATTATGGTAAACTAGGGCAGTTGTGAGAAAATTAATTATCAAATTGATAGATGGGATGAAAAATAGCTGGAAATTTGCTTAAGGTGTCTCAGGTGGTTAATGCTAACTTTAGTTTCTGAATTAGGCCATGTCTACATTACATAGTTTTGCCAAGAAAAGGCAGTTTTCATTGATCAAGCAGTGGAAGTTTCTACACTACAATGCACCTCCTGTCAATTTATCTCTCCTGAAACACAGATGTAATAAAACAACCTTGATGACAGGAATACGTAAGCTTTTTGTAACACTGAGGGATGCAGCATCAGTGTACACACTGCATTCTTTAGGACACTCTAAGTTGTCTCCAGGAGGTGTCCCACAATGCTCATTGTGACTGTTCTGGTCACCAGTTTGCCCAGCAGCCAGTTCCACAGCCATGCACCCCTTCTCTTTTAGAACCTCAGGAATTTTTCAAATTCCACTTCCTGTTTGCTTGGCATGGACAGTTCAAATGCATCTTCCCAGCAGACCATGCCAGCTCCCTGCAGAAAACGTGTGCTCACCTGCAATACACCGGAACTGTTGGACCTGCAGGGAGAGAAGGCTGTGCAGTCACAGAACTGCATCAGCCCCGCTCACATTGAAGCAGGACCAAATAAACCCAGACCATCTTTGACAGGTATCTGACCAATTGTTGCTTATAAACTTCCAATGATGGGGATTCCACAGCCTCCATTGGAAGCTTATTTCAGAGTTTAACTACTCTTATACAGGTTACACCTCCCTAAAGGGGGACTCTGTGATCCAGCAACTGGACCATGGATGTTCCCAAGCTGGAGAGCCCTGATGGCTGAGAGCCCTTGGTGCAGGAGTCTGGCAAGGAGCAGGGGCCGGGGCTGTGTGAGCCGTCAGGGGAGCTAAGGTTGGGGTAGAGCAGCAGCCCGGCAGAGGAGACGGTGTCATGTATAAGGATGTTAAAATGTAATTATTCGGCTAATTGTATAGTCGATACAAGGATCGCTCTGCAGAACTGCAGCGAGACTGAGCAGCCCAGGCTTGTGCCGGCTCTGGAGCCACCCATGCTGTGGCTCTACATTTTAAATGTAGTAAGAGCCATTGGATTCTTACTACATTTAAAATGCAGAAACACAGTGATCAGCGCAAGCCAGGATTACTTGGTCCTGGCTCATGCAGAGTCCAGCAGCCCCAGACTATCTACCACGAACAGGGGCTGATGCTGGAGCAGCCCCTGCCCACGGCCAGCCCTGGCTGTCACGAACAGGGGTTGCTTGGCAGCAACAGTCCCTGTCCACGTGGGGGCTGATAGGGGCAGCAATGGGGGGCAGGCGGCACCCCCAGCACTAGCTCCTGTCTACCCCTTACTGCCTTTCATAGAGGTAGCAAACGGGGATGGGTACCACAGATAGCACGGGGTGAGCGGGGACTGCTTGAGTCCCCACTCGCCCCTTGCTCCCTGCGGCACTTCTGCTTTTGAAATGTACAAGAGCCCATACAGCCCCCGGAGCAGCTGAATTTAAAACAGCCACATGGCAACTGCAGGGCTATGTCTAGACTGCAAGCCTCTTTCGAAAGAGGCTTTTTCGGAAGATACTTTTGAAGAAGCCTCTTTCGACAAAGAGCATCTAGACTGCAAGCGGAACTTTCGAAAAAGCAAGCCGCTTTTTCGAAAGGCAGTCTGGATGCTCTCTTTTGAAAAACCTCTGTTTGCATTCAAGAACGCCTTTTTTCAAAAGAGCACTTTCGAAAAAAGGCGTTCTTCCTCATAAAATTAGGTTTACCACCGTCGAAAGAAAAGCCGCGTTCTTTCGATTTAATTTCGAAAGAACGCGGCTGCAGTCTAGACACAGGTGAAGTTTTTTCGGAAAAAGGCTACTTTTTTGGAAAAAAACCCTGAGTCTGGACACAGCCCAGGAGACAGAGCCAGTTGCTGCGTGGCGGCTCGGGCTGCAGTGCCTACCGGTCCCAGCCCCAGCTCAGGGGTTGGAGTGTCCCCTGTCCTGCTCCCCCAGTCCGGGCCTCCCCCATGCGAGCCCTGCCGCCAGACCAGCTTCTCACCCAGTCCTTCCCCCCCCCCACGGGCCTTGCTGCCACTCCCCCACAATCCTGCCATGTGTCCTGGTCTCCCACTTCTTCTGCACCCTCCTATCCCCACAAGCCCACCAACAGCAGCAGCTTATCTTCAGCCATAGGTTGTTGACCCCTGCTGGGTTAGCAGTGGTGAGGAAGGGAGGAGGCAGAGCAGCTGAAGGGGGAGGGGCTGTGGGACTCAGAGTGATGTCATTACGTCACTCTGTCGTCCTGCAGGAAAATCTTTTTATATATATATAGAGAGAGACATATAAGGTCTGTCCTCTCATCTGCAACATATAGAAATGCTTCCTTTCCTACTCTCCACTACAACCTTCAGTTTGGTTGGTGATGGCAAGTGTGAAAGAGTTAAAGCTGGTAGAAAATTTTCTTTTGTAAAATAAAGATTCCACCCAACTGACCAATTCAAACAGACACATTCAGGTTCCACACAAATGTATCAATACTGTCAGAACTTCAGATGCAAATTAGGCTGGTTCCTGCTGTCTAGCCCAGATTTTTTTCCAAAATATCTATTCCACAGGAAATTTTGCATTTTTAACATTTTGTTCTACTTTGGAAAGCAGAAAAACAATCAGAAACGTGAGACTTCCTGAAGGACAAGAACATTTTGCTTGAGAGCCTTTGAAAATCTCTATATTGAAGAGGAAATTAGGTAAGATTTTGATGAGCCCATGAAATCAAAGCTCCTCTATCACATACCTAACCAGGGTAGTTTCTAGATTTAGAAGGGTTACTGTACATCTATTGTGTAATATTAATGTGTTATAGGAAAAACAGTTACTGCACCACAATCCCATGCAAATATAATGGGGTTTAAATTTTCTTCTCTAATTTATGGATCAAAATGAAAAAAAGTACATGAAGATGAAGTGGTCTTACAGAGGACTGTGGTCAGAATGAAGGGGTCACAGAACATTGAAAAATATAGGGGTTTTAAAATGCTTCTTTTATGAGCATTTTTATTTAAAATGTATATTTTTGGTTTAGTCTGAAACCTCTCTTCCCCACCCCCGCCTGCCCCAGTCTACTGTAGCCAAAAGGTTTAATTTAATCCAGCTGCACTCCATGCTGGTTTTGGCTCCATGCAACAATGCATAGGGCCCAGTACTGGTACCCTTACTTATTCCGAACAACATCTTTCTTCACAGTCATTCCATTTGTGTCAGTGGTTCCATTTATGGAGTAGGCTGCTACTCAATGGAATAAAACCAGCACCTGGTCCCTAATAGAATATTTTTGGAAATTCTGAAGTTTCTTTCCATATTCTACTACCCTATGTTTTCTATCAGCCACTTCCTGCATTTTTCAGGTAAAACCAACTGTTGTATCTAGTCAGTTAGTGAAGTAATCATTCAAGATTTTTTCCCACCCCTTCCTGCCAGCATGATCTGTTTTATTATTGCCCTTTCCTCTCTGCTATGGAGGAATCATATTCTTTCCCCACACTTCCAAGATGTAAAGTAAAGATCAGGAGAGACAAAGTGTAAACAAGGCTGGGTATAATAGCCACTCTTTAGATTTTACCTCCGGGGGCAGGATGGGTCCATTAGTTTAACAACCATTGTTTGTGTTTGAGTGGTGTTTTTATTTATCGGTGACCTTATCACAAAAGAAACACTTTGTTCAAAGGAAGTGCCCTCCCTTGAGTTCTTTTCAGTGAAGAAAGGGCCTGGTTGGGACAGCCATAGGCTTTTGTTGTGTCCCCGTCACAATTGCTATAGTTTATAAGCTTATTCAATTGCTTTGGCTTCTTTTGATGTTGTTTTGTTTTGTTTTGTTCTGCAACTTTTAAATCTCTCTCTATAAAAAATATTTTCCGGTTAGATGACAGAGTGACGTCATCACATCATTCTGGCATCCCACAGGCTTAGGGTTGCCAGGTATCTGGTTTTGAACCAGACAGTCCAGTATTTGAGCTTTCTGTTCGGGAAACAAATTGAGAAAATATAAATGAGAAAATATAAATGTCCAGTATTTTCTAAATAAGATGTAATGTCGATTGTGATGTGATGTCAAGTGTGTCCGGTATTTTTGTTGAAACCATCTGGCAACCCTACCCAGGCTCCACCCTCCTACGGGCCCCCTGCCTTGGACATTGTTCAGGGACTGCACAACTTGCTCCAGGGCTGTTTTCTTGCTTCGCTATTCTTGGCATTGACGGGCTGCTAGGCCAGCAGGCTCAGGACCAGCGCCATGCACAGGTGAGGTGGCCCACATCCCCAGCTGCCCACCACTCCATCCTCTGCCGCGCTCCCTAATGGCTGTGTCTTCAGCCCAGCACCAAGACACTCTGGTGAGACCCAAGCCCAGCCTCCCTTCCACCTGCCCAGACACACGCGAGGCTGCAGCAGCGAGCGGCGCTTCTGCAAGGCAGTCGAGGAGGTGCCCAGCAGCACTGACCTGAGCGGCCTGGGCCCCCTTTGCCTGGTGCTGCAGCCCCTCACCGTCCTTCCTCCCCTGCGCGGTTGGAGCACTAGCGCTGGCTTCCTGTTGCAAGGAGGCTGGGGACGGAGGGGGAGAAAGTCCTGAGTGTCTCTGTGCGGGGAAGAAGCACTCCCCTTCCCAGTCTGAGGGGACAGCAGCATGCAAGTGCACTATCTGGAGCCTTTTCCTGTGCTCCCATTGGCCAGATTCCTCCTAATGGGAGCAGTGGAAGGCCGAGCTTGGGACTGGCGTGGGGCCGGAAGACAAGTAAGTGCCCCCCATCCCCTCATGCCCAGACTCTGGCCTCCCAGACTCTCACTCAACCCCCTGCCAAGACCCTCCCAACCTGCTCTTGTCCCCTCCACCCACCCAGACACACTGCCCCCACCCTGCTCCTGCCCCACACCTCCAGCCTCCCCTTCACTGCCCTGCCAAGATGCTGCACCCCAGCCTCCTCACTCCCCCTCACTGAGACCCCTAGCCTCATCCCTCTCTCCTTCACCAAGACCCCGCACCTCCAGCCTGCTTCTGCCCACCCCCCCAGGCAAGACACCCTGCCCACAGCCTGCTCCTGACCACACACCCTCAGCCCCTCCTGCACCCCACCTTCTGCCCATATCCTGAATTCTCAGCCCTATCCCACTCATTGGCAGCCCTGTCCCACACTTTTGGCCCTACCCCAGAGCGTAGGGGGCACACAAAATCCACTAACCCTGGAATCCCAGAAGAGTTAATCTGGCCTGAGGCCTTGAATCTCAGTCCCCTTCCTTCCTCTCCGCTTCCCCTCCCCCCCCCTCCCCCCGGGCTGGAGCACCAGGGGAGTGAGGTGTTTCAGTTGGGGGCCACATCATTGAGGGTGGTGGGTTTTGGAGGGGCTTTTTTTCCTTCTCACTTGTGTGGTCCCTGATTTTTCTGTGAGTCAATGGCCCCCGACCCAAAAAAGGTACCCAACCCCTGCCATTAACAAAGACAATATTGAAACTTTTTTTGTGTTGGACATATTATTTTACTTCATTTAAAATGAAGCCTGGCTAACAAGGCTCCAGTTGAGGCCCAGCCCCCATCTAGCCACAGCATCCTGTCCCCGGCCATGATCCTGGGACAGGCCATATGGTCCAGCCCCTATCTAGCCTCAAAAAGGACTGGTGGTGGCCTCCCGCCTGCTATGGCACAAGTAGGAGGAGAGGCCACAATCTGGTGGCAGTAGATGGCGGGGGGTTGGCGAGCAGGGGGTGCAGCCCTCTAGTTCTTCAAAATAAAGTTTTGGGAATTTCAGAAGACAGAAGTGAGGGTATTTGTGCTAAATAAATATCTGGGATCATTAGCTGATTCAGGAGAGAGAAAATTACAAATAGTATAGCAATATATTTATATTTCCGAATTAGTAAAGGGAGGGGAGGCTTATTCTATTTGATAACAGTTTACTGAATTGTCAGTAAAGCTACGGCTTTAACTCCTGTTTTAACTGCTGTATGTCCAGTATAAGCATAAACTTTTTATTTGGGAGATAAAGAGAGACAGTCAATGAATGATTTGGGGCCTTACTATTGGCTTACTTTGAGGCACGCACACTGCAGTTGCAAGTCTGGGATCAGTCCCTAGGTCCATCTAATCTGGGATTATGTCTCTGACATTGACCATCACTAGATGTTTCAGATGAATGTGGCAGATGGGGGTAATCTGTGCCTCCTTCCACGCCCCAGACACTAGGTCTCATCTTTATCTCTTAAGGCAGGGGTGGGGAACCTCCGGCCCATGGTCCAGATGTGGTCCCTGGCTTGCCTGGATCTGGTCCCCAAGGGTCGGAGTCCCCGCCCTTCTCTCCCTCCCTCCCCCCGGATTGGGGAGCCTGTGCTAGCACTCCAGTCCCCACTCCTGCTGCCTCCCCATAGGGCTGGAGCACACAAGATATTCTAGGCTGGGTGTCCCTAGGCTCTGGTGTGTATGAAGGGAATGTGAGGACTGTCTTTCTCCTCAATCAGGGGCCATGTCAGTGAGGATTTTTTGTGTGCGGCCCTCAATTGATTTTTCTGTCGGTCAGTGCCCCCCAACCCAAAAAAAGGTTCCTCACTCCTGTCTTAAAGTGCTACACTACCAAGTTTTGTCAAGGAAACAAATGTGGACACACACAGAAGTTGCCAAAGGTTATTTACACTTGCTCCCTCTGTCAACAGATTGTGTCTACATCTTTAGCTCTCTTGTTGACAGCGAGAGTAATGCACTATGGGTATGGATCCCATGGTGCCTGGCAATACCATCCATCGCTAGGTGGTGTGGGACTGCCCAACAAAGTGCAGGTCCATGGGGCATCTTGGACTGCGCAAAACATGCCTCCGGGTATCACTTTGTTCAGGGGCTTCTGGCATCCTTTCCACACCCTTTTCCAACTTCCATTCTCTGCCATGCACTCTAGTATCTGCAGCGAGACAGAATGGTTTCTGCACTTCACTCACATGTAGCTGTCTTGAGGACTTTGTTCATGGCAATGGAGATCACCATTGTTCATGGCAATGGAGATCACCTTGAAATTACTGACAGAAGAAGACCTGAAGGGTCCTGATAGCGTGCACAATGTGCACAAAGCACCCTGTCATTGCATTTGGCACTCAAAGCAGCTGTAGAAGGTAGATTGGTGCTTTTGGGCTACGGATATCATCACTGATTATTGGGATTGCATCTTACTGCAGGTGTGGGATGACGACCAGTGGCTACAGAACTTTTGGATGCACAAAGCAACCTTCCTGCAGGTATGTGCTGAGCTGGCCCCTGAACTGCGGTGCAAGGAAACGCGACTGAGGGGCTGCTCTTTTGGTAGAGAAGTTTGTGGCCATTGCTTTTGTGGAAGCTGGTTACTCTGGATTGCTGCCATTCAGTTCCAAATCAGTTTGGAGTGGGGAAGTCTATTGACAGGGCAGCACTTTTGCAAGTGCGCAGCACAATAAATCACATTACTGTGTCAGACTGTGACTCTGGGACATGTGGATGACATATGGAGTGGCTTGCCTCAGAGTACATCAATCTCCATGGTGCCTCAGCTGCTTGTGGATCACTGTGAACGTTTCACAGACATAAATGTAGGTGGTCTGGAAAGGTGCATGATGCACCCATCGTCAGGAACAGAAAGCTGCAGGCTGGGACTTTATTTACCCCAGTAAATTACAGTGGGGTATGTGGAACTACCCATAGTGATGCTAGGTGACCCAGCTTATGCCTTTCAGTAGCCCCTGGACAGCAGTAAAGAGTGATTCAACAATAGGCTAAGCCGATGCTGCATGGTTGTTGAATGTGTTTTTGGCTGACTGAAAGGGAGATGGAAGTGTCTCTATGACAGGTTGGACCTTTTGGAGGATCATGGAAGCCGCATGCTGTCGTTTACATAATTTGTGTGAGAGTAAAGATGAAGCGTTTGCCCATGGATAGAGCACTGAAGCACAGCTCCTGGGCGCACACTTTGAATAGCCAAGCATTCTGGCTGTCAGAGGAGCCCATAGGGTAGCTGTCAATATCAGAGAGGCTTTGAGGAGCCAATGTGAAATGAGAGCACTGACATTTCTGTGTGTTGGGGTTGCTTCCTTCCCTCGTCTCACCATTCATCCTGAGGGAGGAATTCCCATGAAATATTACTGGCTTCCTCAGGGGCTAGAGCAATTAGTGTGGGTTGTGTGATACAAAATAAACTCATGGAAACATGCATCACATTTGTCTTTGATCCCTTTCAATCGTGGTGACATACATAAGGGCTGCGTCTAGATTGGCATGATTTTCCGGAAATGCTTTTAACGGAAAAGTTTTCCGTTAAAAGCATTTTCTGAACAGAGCGTCTAGATTGGTACGGACGCTTTTCCGCAAAAGCACTTTTTGCGGAAAAGCGTCCATTCCAATCTAGTTGCGCTTTTCCGCAAAAAAGTCCCGATCACCATTTTTGCGATCGGGGCTTTTTTTCGGAAAACAAATCTGAGCTGTCTACACTGGCCCTTTTGCGCAAAAGCTTTGCGTAAAAGGGACTTTTGCCTAAACGGGAGCAGAATAGTATTTCTGCAAGAAGCACTGGTTTTTTACAGTAGGAAGTCAGTGCTTTTGCGGAAATTCAAGCGGCCAGTGTAGACAGCTGGCACATTTTCCGGAAAAGCGGCTGATTTTCCGGAAAAACTGGCCAGTCTACACAAGGCCAAGGTGGATGCTCAGTGGCAAGGGATGATAAGAGGTATTGGGAACCTCACACTTGTGTTAACGCCCAGCTGTCAGTCACAACTGCTGTGACAGGGAGTGAAATGTGCTGGGAAAAACCATTACTTGACTGTGAAAATGAGTGTGTAGGTGTAGAGGGAGGGTTGCTGGATAAAGAATTTTGCATGTGTAACCATTGAGGCTTCTTCTGTGTGGGCATAGAGCACATAGTTGTGTAAAGAGTTATGTATGTGTTGCTGGGGGGGGGAGGTGGAGCTTTGTTTTTATTCACTCTGAATCTCGATATGATACTTTGGCATCTCAGTTTTGTCTTCCATGACCTTTAACATGCACTCACTCACTTCTGTTTTGACTTTTATTTACCTGGTTCTCCTTTCTTCCATTTTTTCTGTTTGAAGCATTGAATGCTGTAAAACATCCTTCACTAGACCCGCTTTTGTCCTCCAAGGGTTTTCCTTAGTTGACGGAGTCTGTCTGTAGATGAGCGGACCTGACTTCTCACAGTCTGGTCTGGAAAAATAACCATTAACAGTAGAGTGACTGTATTGTTCCTGATAAAGATTGTAACATTTCACTAATATGCATATCTCTGAACAAAACTGGCCTCTTTTTTTTGTTACCGTAAAGGCAAACACAGATTTCTCCAGACACACGGATCATGGTGAGTTTTAAAGATGGTGAAGGGGAAACAAGGGTTGGGCAAGGGGCCCCAAGAAAGTACAATCTGCACTTGTACAGCAGGTGTGCATGGAAACAGTTTGTAATAATCCTATAGTTGTCCACAGCCTGCCATTACTCTGGCTGATATATCTCTGCTGAAGGTTAACAGGCACACCTTGGTTCTGCTTCTGGATGTGACCAGGGGGTGCCCTGCTCCTTATGAAGCCAGATTCTGTGCCACTTTGGTTCTGGCAGCACATTTTGAGGGATGAGTTAGGAGAGACAGTTGTATCACTGTGGTGGGGAAATGTCAGCTCTATCACGAAATCTCCCTGAAAAAATTAATAAGTAACTCAGGAAAAGCTTCAACACCATCTCCTAGCAAGAGTCTGTTGATATTGCTGTGTACATCAATGCCCTCTTTGGCCCTTCAGTTTGGTCTTATTCCTTTTTAAATACACATCTTGTATTCTTTCATAACACAGTAAACAAAAAGAACATGGATACTTGAGAAATTTCTCTCATCTCTTGTGTTTATTTGAAATACAGAGTTCATCATTGTGTAGAAAAAGCAAGCTGACCTAATTCTGAGTGTCAAACTGTCTGCCCAGCTTATTGCATAATTTGATAGACAATAACACCAATATTTATCCTATGAAGATGATACCAAGCCTTGAAGCAATAAGGGTCAATAAAAATCAAAAGGGCAGATTCTGTCACCCAGTGTGTCTCCTTTATGCTACTTTGGTGTAGGAGAGTGCAAATGGTCAACAATGAATTCTCCTAGTGCAGACATAGTATGAGGGCAGTGTAGATGGCCCTTTGCAACCCCTGAAATTGTAGGCACACGTTAAGGTTGGAACAGAAGTGGTCAAAGTCTTTCAGTCATTGTCAGCAGTGGGAAAACTGCTATAAATTAGATCAGCCCAAAAGCTGCTGAGAAGGTAGCACAGGGGTGTCCTACTGGTGCCGCCACCACCACCACCCCTTTTTTCTTTCTCAAGTGACTGAATGCTGCAGTCCCTAAATAAGATTTCATGCACTAATCATAGGGAGGTAGTCACTCATTAACGTTGTAGGGTGCTTGTGCTTCCTCTTCCCCTAAAGCCTGAATGTGTTCTTCTTGCAATACTTTTTAGTACTGCTAGTCCAGGGAGAAGATTTCAAGATCTTAATTTGCACACCCTAGGTGGCAGAAGATTGACAGGACAGTCTCTTAGTTTGCTCTTTTCCTCAAATATTGTAGAGTGTATAACAATGAACAATGTACCGATGAAAAATTATTAGTATCTTAAACTTGCGTTAATATTTAATTTCAAAGTACTTTGTCCACTAGGGATTTAAGTGACATTTTTTTAAAATCCCACCCCTATCTTTTTACTTTGCACAACGTCTGTACATTCTGTATATGGGAACTTGATGGATTTCAGTGGCATCAAATTTCCCCTTACTCTTGGTCACAGTGCCTGTGCTACACTTTGTGGCTGCTACAGTAGTCCATGATCTGTCAGGAGTTGTCAAGAGGTGGCATGATTCTATGAAAAAGCCACTTGCAAATGTGGATTCCATTTCTACATCTGCCATTGGTGAAAAATGTATCAAAGCAGTAACTTTTTGTATACGGCTTGAAAGAACTCTGTTCGCTCTCAGTGAGCTGTTTCTGATTAGCTAAACTCATGGTCACTTTACTTGTGAATCAGAGAAAGCTTCCACACATGTGCTTTAACTAATTATTTTAAATTTGCAGTCTTTTCCCCCACCAACTCCACTGATAATCCTTATTCAGAGTCCAGTTTATGAGATCCAGACTAGTCTTTGAGTTGATATGAAAATCATCACATCAAAGCAGGGTGTAGAGTCAGTACAATGGCAGAAATCCTGTCATGTTGGTCATTGAAATGAACTCATTATTTTGTCAGATCAGTGCTGAGATAAATTTGGATACCATTGTAGGAGAGTTGCTGGAACAGGAAACAAAACAAAGTGCTCCATTGCACTAAAGAATATGGGAGAGTACTTTTTCCATAGTATCTTGTTCTTTGAAAAGTCCCTGTGTAAAGATGTCGCCTTCTTAACATATATAACTATTGTATCTTGTGTTCAGAATACTTTTTAGTGGTAGCTACTTGCCTCCACTCATTGCTTGCCTTAATAACAAAAGTAAGATTTTATTTTTTTAATCTTTGTTGGCCTGATGACCCAGCACAACTAACTAGGATAATGTGAACTGCAGTCTATTCTTTCTAGGACATCATATACAGCAGCATTTCTCAAACTGTGGGTGCCAACTCCCCGGGGGTTACGAGCAACTTGGAGGGGGATTGCAAACATATTAGAGGGGGGTCACAAGCAACTGAGAGGCTCGTTGCAGCAATGGGGAAGGGGGTCGTGAGCAACTGAGAGGGGGGTTGCGGTATCACAAGTTTGAGAATCCCTGATATACAGAATTGATTACTAAATTCCTGTCACTCACACCTGTGCAAGGACATTGGAAGCAGTGAGGTATCAGAGATATCAAAGCATAATTTGAAGATGATAATGTTGTAAGAGACAAAACAACATAATCTGATTAGCAAAACCTTCTACAGGAGGTGATGTTGTGTGAATCCAACTTGAACGTCAGATTCCAGATTTAATTTTTAGGACTGGCAATTGGTAAAACCATATTTTGCTTGGTAAACTACATATCTTTGATATGGCAGCCACCGAGAGTTAATAAACATGGGACCCCAATAAGTTCATAGAAGAACTGCGCTTTAAGCTTGTGCTACATAAATAGCTCCAAGGTGAGTATTAGTAGTTGTGTGGTTCAGCTGTACAATCTGCAAGCCAGAACTGCACATGTCACAGAGATCTTTACAGGAGGAATGCTTTAAAATGTTATTTCATATTTTGTACCGCTTAAATTTAAATCTGTTTTAAATGGATTTAGTTAGACCAGTGCAATACACTTCATGGACACTCAAATTGATTTAAACTTGGCTTATGTTACATTAAATTGGTAAAGAATTAGTTTAAATCATTTCACTAAGGGATTTGCTCTGTTTTAATTATTATCAGTGTAAAAACATACTTACAGTTAAACTAATGCAACTTATAATATAGATAAGGCCTGCCCTGGTGGCTTTTAAATTAACAAACAATAAAAAAGCAGAGAAATTGTGCTATTTTCCCCTAGAACACTGCTATCATCTGTTTTACTGAGATCATTTAAATCAATCTCAATTTTGTGTTATAAATCTGATTAAGAAACCTTAAAACATAAAAAATATTGATGTCTAGAATTAAGATCCCAGAGCAGCTTTCCTGTAATTTGCTTCAACAAAACTTGGCAACCATATAAAAGAAAATATTTATCCTTGTCTTTGTAATTCCAAGGACCCTATTGTCTACTGCTCTAGACTTTTTCTTCATTTTTTTGCTGTCAGTCATCAAGGTTTTGACTTCATAGGCCTTTGCTGGCTGATTAGTTGCTGAGGATGTTTTGTTTCTTTTTTTTTCCAGAAACCCCTGGCTCCAGCCTTAAGGAGCCTCCAGCTTTGAAATTTCACTGCTAGCAGGAAACCTAAACTTAAATGACATCAGTTGGCTCTGTCAATAACACATTGATGACACAGAATGCTTACCCCTTATTTTGCCACACATAGACCTATCTTATAACCTAGATGTTTAATGTATATCTGCTTTGATAAAGCAAATGCATATGTGTTGGGTAAATGCTATTTTGTTATGTTACTAATTTGTCCATGGTTTTCAGAAGTGGCTGGATTCCATGGAAGCTCACTGCTGTGACATTAGAACAGAGTAGCAAGCTGGGAAGAAACTAACATCTAAAAATTCTCACGCGTGCATGCAGACTCTGTTTCTCTCGTGTGTGTATGTCTTTGTGTATACAAACACAGTCAGTTTACCTGGAGAATCCATTCCATTCAGTAATCTTGAATGGCTCAGATGTGCTCATTTAAGTTGAGTGTGGTATTGCTTAAAAAGTTCGTAAAACATGTGGTAAACAAAGCATGGTCAGCCTTTTGAATCTGTGACTGTTTTGAGAGATGGCAATGATTTCAAGGAAATATAAACTGTCTTAGCCTTAAAACTCAGCTCCTATCAAAATGGCTCTGTAATATTCATGGATTTACATGCTACCTCAGCAGTGTTAGCATTCAGCTTGTAGTACCCTATCTCCTTTTACCACTTTGTGCAAGGGAGAAGCAAGAGAGAGAGAGCAGAGAGCTGGTGCAGTAAGGCAACAATTCTCAATCCCTGGTCTGTGGACCTGTGCCAGGCCACGAATTGCTGGCTGCCAGGCTGCAGAATGCTGTTCAAGTGCAGGGCGGGTGTCATGCTAGGACCCAGCAGCAGTGGACAGGGGCTCTGGAAAGGAGCTGAAGAGTGGCAGTGTAGCACTAGGATCCAGTGGTGGCAGCAGCAGCAGGCAAGGAGGAAGCGAATGCTAGGCTC
This sequence comes from Pelodiscus sinensis, assembly GCF_049634645.1. NCBI lineage: Eukaryota > Metazoa > Chordata > Testudines > Trionychidae > Pelodiscus > Pelodiscus sinensis. The sequence continues at coordinate 214,917,247 of NC_134711.1, forward strand.
ATCCCCCACAGCAGGGAGCAACTCGCAGCTTCTGCTTGTGGGGATTCTGGGGCAGGCTCCAGGCCACATCTGAGCCCTGGGGCATGGAGGTGGGGGTGTGCAACTGCTCAGACCCAAAGAGCTGGGAGGGGGACTCTCCAACAGAACTGGTCCCGCTGCTCCCCAGGAGCCTCTCCCAGGGCAGTACCCCCAGCCCAACCAGCCCCTGCCTGGCTCAGCCCCTGCCCCTGGGTGGGCAGCATGTGGGGGTTGGGAGAGCCAGCTGTGGGGGCTGAGCCTATCAATCGCTTCTTCCTTGCCTGCTGCTGCCACTGGGTCCTAGCGCTACACTTCTATGCTTCAGCTCCTTTCCAAAGCCCCTGCCTGCTACTGCTGGGTCCTGGCACAACACCCGCCCCTGAGCACTGTTCTGCGGCCTGGCAGCCAGCGGTTTGTGGACTGGTACCCGTTTGCGGATCGGCACCGGTCTGTGGACCAGAGGTTGGGAACTGCTGCTCTTGCGAGACAGAAAGTGTGCATTCGGGCAGAGTCACCAATGACTGCAATGGAAAGAGACAGAGCCACCAAGCAGTGGTCTGGCAAGGAGACCCAAGAAGAAGGACAGAATCCCCAGAGAGGCCCCATAGGTATTGTGATGTAACAGCTATGAAGATAGATTCTATATGGGCTAGTGACCATAGCAAAGTGGAGGAATGGAAGCCACAATTTTTGGGTTCTCTTTCCAGCCCTCCCGCCAACTTGATTCACATTTACCCTGCTCAGAGGTGTGTTGAGTCTCAATGTCTGTGATGGATCGGAGATCCTGGGATGAAAACTGGGTAGGAATGCAAGTATTATTACACTGTTCTAATTTAACTGTAAAGAGAAGACTAATCTTCCTTTAAAAAGTAACTGGGATGGAGGTGATCTTGTCCATGAATAGTGCAGTGCTATATTCAGTTAACATGTTGCCATTCTGTGATCCCTGCTGATTTCTCCCCTCCCCACCACCACCACTAAATAAAGCTTTTCCTAAAATGAAGATTTATGGACATGTGCTTCTCATTATATCCATGTCTTCTACTTCCCTTAGTAAAATGTCTGCAGCATGGTCTAGTATTGTGCTTTTTCCAAGTACAGGTTATGACCCAGTACAGGTTTGTGGAATTACATACTGGGTCACTTACAAATGTAAAATGTCATGACCTCTTAAAATGTCTTCCATTACAGTTTTAAAGTAACATTAGAGTCATTTAATTGTTGGACATTTTACTTATTTCTGTTAAGACTTATTTGTTTGCAGTTTCTTACGCACTAAGAAAGGTTTTGAATGTCATCTCTTAACGGGACTTCTTTCTGCACACTGTCAGTTTTGTTAACTCTGTGGAGACTTGGGTTAATCAACAAATCTTCATTCTGAAAAACTGATAGTTTTCTAATTAGAATAAGAAGTTTGGTAATTAGAATAAGATCAGTCATCAAATCCATCTATAGGTATAGGTTGTCTGCAGAAGTAAGTTCCAGTATTAACAGACAGACTTCTGCCTTGTTGACATTGCCTGAACAATCTACTCAAAAGAAAACCAAATCATGGCTGAGGCAGCTTTATGATGCTTTTTGAAATATGGTTTCATCAATTGTATTAATGCAGATCAAGATCTGGATTCCCAGTGTGGTGTTTGCAGTGAAGGGTGTGCAAAACAAGAGTCTAAAAACTGTCAAAATTTAAAAAAAAAAATTTTAGAAACAAAACATGGGAAACTTATTGATGAGACTGCAATACTTTCAAATGAAGTGCAAGTTCTTAGTCAGTCAACTACTTTGAATGATAAGACACAACTAGCAGTGTATTTGATTGTGTACTATGTGGCAAAAGAGAAAATGATCTACTGGTTAAAGGAAAAATCTCTGTATATGGTAAGCACAATTTTTGGTGAGAAGTCTGTTGAAAAATTGAGTCATATGCCTCTCAGTGATAATACTATGTCTGGGCGAATATGTGATATTGCAGAGCATTTGGGTGCATTAAGCCTAGTTTATTACTGGGATATAGTCAGCCAGGAAATTTACTATCCAGCTTTGACGAGAGAAGTAATATTTCAAGATGTGAAATGCTATTAGTTTATGTGAGGTTTGTATGGCAAGATCAGGGCCAGATTATTCAGTAGGCACAGTGCCTAAGGCCTACAAAATTTAATAATTGGCTCAAAAATTAAAAACTACTAAATCACACTTAATACTTTGCTATTGTTAGTAGAATACATGTGCAAATGTTGAAGATCAATTAAAGATCAATTAAATGCAAATGTATTAAATCTTTAGTTAACAAACAATACACAGGTATAACATACAATTAAATATTTATTTTGTGACTCTTTTTGTTAGCAAAACCACAATCATCAAATGTCATTTTTTTCAAAAGCTCACTCCCAATTGAAAGTAGTGCAAGGGAAGATAGTGGTTTCTGTCCCATGGTAGACTGAAGACAGTTCTTTATATGTTTTAACTTTGAAAAAGAGCGCTCCCCTTTACAGTTTGTTCCCAAGAGGGTGAGAGATGTTCTGAAAGCAATGTTGACATTTGGAAAACTTGTTACCAATTTGTCTGCTGTTTGTTCACTGATCATTGCTGCCACAGATTTCTTCCCTGCAAACATATGTGAGAACAATAGAAATCCATTTGTAAATGCATGTACAAGATCTACTAATGCCCTTGCTCTAGAGGTGACTTCAGCACTGGACATTGAGCTCTCCACAAGAAAACTGAACGTTCATTTAATGTGGCATATGCTGCTTGTTGTCTGACCATCTCAACTATACGTTTATCCATGATAGGATAGAAGTACTGGGTGTGAAATTTGTCCCTGTCACTCAAATCCAAGACCGTATTATCCATACAAACTTTCATCAAAAAATTGCTTTCTCAGTCATTTGCTTTATGTGGTCTCATTGTAGTTGAATGGTCAGATATTTTGCAGTTGCCTCAACCACATGAAATTTATTGTGGGTATCACAAAAGTGTACTAAAAGACCATCATATAAATTCATGACAGTGCACAACTAAATGCCAGGCTTCTGTAGAGCTTTATTCACACAAGATTAGCCTTTTGTAGTGTATCATTCCAAATGATGCAGATCAAAGGTATCTCGAACTGATACAGCTCCTTATTCAGTGACTTTGCCTCGTGGACAGCTGCTGGTGGTTGTCAATCACTTCCAGGTATGTCTATCAAAGTCTGACAAATTTCAGAATAGTTCGTATAAAATGCTCTGGTGCCATCACTCTGTGCTGACCATCTTGTTTCTGATACGCTTTGTATTTTGCTTCATGTTATTTACTAATTGAAATAATCTCTGGGGTGAAGCTGAGAAGAACATAAAGAATGACTGCAAAATCCAAGAAAACCTGATTGCTGCAGGGCAACACTCAATGGCAAATGATCCAACCAAATTCAGACTGTGGGCAGCACATGGAACCCCTTCAGCCAAACTTCACAAAACCTAGCTTGAACCCCTGAATAAATGCCACTCATATTGCTGGCATTATCATATAACTGTAGCCTGCAGCTTGCAATATCAGTGCCATGAACTTTCAGAATGTCCTGCAAAAGTTCAAATAAATATTTTTCATCGTGTTGTTCAATGGGAATGAACTGGAGAAATTGCTCAAACACATTTTCATCACTGAGTACATATTGAAACACCACTGTAAGCTGATCAGTGTGACAAATATGGGGGAAAGAATAATGTAGCACCTATTGTTAGACTTGTAGAGCAAACACAAAACAGTGACTCCTCAGCAGTTCTAGACCAAAATATTTTTAGTCTAGTATCAGGAGGAAAAGATAAAGAGCTTGCTTTTGGCCATATTGTTTGTTAACCAGAGGCAATCTGCCTGGAGATGCTAGCCTGAGCTAAAAATTAGTTTGTTTGGAGGGAGTGAGATCCAGAGCAGACCAATGAAGGAGGTGGAGAGATTCTGCATTAGCAGATATTAATGCAGGATCTGACTTTGCTTATATTGGTGTTTTTGTATTGTAAAGCAGTTAGGCTATGTCTACACAGAATGCTATTTCAGAATTACTGATATTATTTCAAAATAACCAAATCTGCATCTACACTACAAGCATTTATTTTGACATAATGTTGAAATAATGTCGAAAGGAGGACTTCTTAACCTGGCAACGTCTATACTGCTGAGAAGTCAGAAAAATATGCAAATTGTGAATCACAATTTGCATATCTTTTTCTGCTTTTTTTTTTCCTGAAAGAGGCTTTTCCAAAATTTGGCCCATCTACATGGGGCCAAATTTTGGAAAACAGTCCTCTTTTGGAACATCCCTTATTCCTCTCACTGACAGGAATAAAGAGATGCTAAAGAACACATCCATTTTTTTGGAAACTGTTCCGAAAAAGTGGATGCGTTCCTTGGATGTGGCAGAGCTTTTGGGGGATACTTTTGGTATACCGGAAAAGCTCTACAGTCTAGACATAGCCTCTAACTCGTGTAACCCTCCTTGTATGAGGAATAAGGGAAATCAGAGGAAAAGTGCTCTTTTTAGACTTCCTGCAGTGTAGACAGTGCCAAAAGCCAAAATAAGCTATTTCGACTTAAGCTGCACAATTGACATCACTCAAGTTGTGTAGCTTATTTTGGCTTTAGCCCTGCTGTGTAGATGTGCCCTCAGGTTGCTGTTGTAGATAAGGATTCTGTGGATTGGCCTAGCCCATGATATTTGCATGATTACATTTCAAAGGAAGTTTACATAGGTGTTCATGGCTTAAGGTACAGAAAGAAAAGGATTCTTTTAGCAGATTTTTTGGAGAGCAGATTATCTGAAGACTCTGATCTTTATTATTTTTAAATCTCTTTTGTTACTAATTAATATATGGTAAATTGTTAAAACTGCAAGAACTTTGCCATTGAACCCGTTTATCTGTTTGGCCTTTCAATTAGAGTTGGATTCCAGAGAAATGATTTCCATTAAATTTTAGAATTTGTTTTGGGAAATTTGTGGTGGTATTAAGGCCAGATCTTTTTCTATATGATATAGTTCTGGCTCTTATGAGCCAGTGGGCGTATTAGGTGTGCTGTAGGATGAAGACTGTATTTGCAAGCTCTTTAAAAAATTGATCTGTTTACAAACTGTGAAGCTATGTGTTAAAGTGCTGCCTTGGAGTTTCCACTCTTTGAGTTGGTGACACACACAATGTGAAAGTTTCAAACAAGGATGACTTTTATCTGTGTTTACAAGTCTCTGTTTCACTTGCATAATGATCTTAAACATTCATTTAAAATACCCATCACCAACCACTTGGGGCTTGTCTACACTGGCCCCTTTTCCGGAAGGGGCATGTTAATTTCAGCTATCGTAGTAGGGAAATCCGTGGGGGATTTAAATATCCCCCGTGGCATTTAAATAAAAATGTCCGCCGCTTTTTTCCGGCTTTTAGAAAAGCCGGAAAAGAGCGTCTACACTGGCCCCGATCCTCCGGAAAAAGCGCCCTTTTCCGGAGGCTCTTATTCCTACTTTGAATCCTGCGGATTTCCCTACTACGATAGCTGAAATTAACATGCCCCTTCCGGAAAAGGGGCCAGTGTAGACATAGCCTTGATGCTTTACTTCCCTTCCTATTTTCATATTTGCGACTTTATTTGCTTCCTGTATTGCTTTATTACTTATTTTTACTGTTCTATGTTTGTGCTCTATTAATCAGATTAAGATTTGACTTCCCAGAGAAACTGAGTGCATGCCTTTTTCAATCCTTTCTAGTGTAAGAAAATATTGTATTAATATTTGCAAGGAGAGCATGACTGTTTCCAGTTGATTCATAGATTGCTTTAGCATCTTAAAGCTGAGTTATGTGTGGCTAATATGCATTTTGGTATGTTTACTAGCTTAAGCAGTTAGAAAGGATGATAAAATATATGTAGTTCCAGGGTAGTGTTAATTTTCTTTTTATTTCATATTAAATAAACATCATAAGCATTGCTCCTTGTTAATTATCCTTTGTTTTAAATTTTTTTGTCTTCCATTCCTATGAGCTGTTTAAAATATATATATTTATATCTAGGTTTTTTGTTTGTACTGGTGGTGTGCATAAGAAAATTCAACCTGCTCAAGAATGGAAAATATTAGAGTAATAAGCAGCGTTCCCTACAGTGTTTGCATTTCTCAGTTGTGTTTCAGAAACCTTAGGCTACTACTTAACATTGTGTCTAGCAGAAATGTATGGCCAGCATCAGCCAACGTAGTTATTTTGTAAATGATGTTGAACAGTCTTGAGAGACAATGTTGCCAAGTTATCAGCTCTGTGGCTCAATACATTACTCTGTGGATATTATAGAAGTAGTGGTGGCAACATCACCTTACTTTTCTTCTTCTCAGCTAATTAGTTATGTGGTGAATCCTAAGTATAATTGTAGTATACAACAAAATGCCTTTTTATTTTAGAATGAAATATCATGAATTTCTCACATGGTGCACCACTTTCAAGAGAAAAAATTAAAGTGGGTGATATTAGGTGTATAGGTAATAGGGCATTTCTTCATTATATATTTCTATATAGTCTAATTTAGGGGCCTACAATTATTGGAGTGCCTAGGGCCTACATAAAACTTAATCTGGAGTGGGCAAGATGACTTTATGGAAGATTTGCTGTGCTCCCTGGCTTCACCAACAAATGCAGCAGTGGTGAAGCACTGCATGACTGCAGTGGAAAATACAAACTGGCCTGGATCAACTGCAAAGGAATTACAAGTGATGGTGCAGCAATTATGACAGGTAGAAATACTAAAGTTATGAAAAAAATATCTGAGCTAGCTGGTAATGATGTTGTTTGGAATCACTGTTTCATTCACCATGAAGCTTTGGCGTCCAAGTGAATATCCCCAATCTTATGGGAGTACTGAAAGAAGTGGTGAAAATAGTTAATTTCATTAAAGGAAACTCACTGAACAGCAGGCTTTTTCAAATGTATGCTCAGACATAGGAGCAGAACTTACTCATTTTGGCTATGTCTACACTGCAGGCTTCTTGTGCAAGAACTTTTTGCGCAAGAGTTCTTGAGCAAAAGTTCTTGCACAAGAGCGCGTCTGCACAAGAGATGTGCTTTTGCACAAGAGATGTGCTTTTGCGTCCTTGGCGGTGTGGACGCTCTCTTGCGCAAGAAAGCTCTGATGGCCATTTTAGCCATAAGGGTTTCTGGTGCAATAAACCCCTGTTCCCATCCATGCTAGACTTTTTGTGCAAGAGCTCTTACGCAGAAAGGCTTATTCCTCGTAGGGAGAGGAATAACTCTTACACAAAAAACGCTCTCTTCTGACAATCTACTGTAAACTCTCTTGTGCAAGAACGGGCTTGTAGTGTGGATGCTCTGCAAGTTTTTGTTCTTGCACAAGAAGCCTGCAGTGTAGACACAGCTTTCCTGTTTTATATTAAAGTATGGTGCTCAGGGTCGGCCCGAGCCCTTTTGGCGCCCTGGACCTGGGTGCGCAGCGCCGCCCCGGGCACAGCGCACATGCACGGACCTGCCCGTGGGGCGCAGGCCCGCCCCCCCTGGCTGCGCGAACCTGCCCTCCGGGGCACTTGGTGCATGCGCAGGCTGGTCACGGCTGCTGGCGCGCAGCCTGGTGCCCGCCCCCGGGGTGCACGGTGCATGCGTTGCCCAGCCTGGCTAGGCCAGTGCTGCTGGTGTGCGCACCGGGCCGTGCAGGGCCCCGGAGCCATGGAGGGTAGGGCACTGCTGGCCGGCGCCGTGGGGATGCGGGCAGGCCAGCGCTGTGGGAGCCGGGTGCGCGGCTCCTGATGGCAGCTGTAAGCGATGTCCCTCATCGGCTGTAAGGGATGCCCAGCTTGCCCATGCCTCTGTCCAGCCCTGATGATGCTGTCACAGGGCCAGGTGCTTTCAGTGGTATACAAACTCAGGAATGAGAGTCACGTTGTCTAACTTGGCAATTTTGACATAACAAGGAAGAGGCAGTGATTTGTTTCAACACTGTGAACATATACAGTCATGCAACAGGTATGAGCACTATGGCAAGCATGACTGAAAAGAAATTGAGCTACGTTTTCTCAACACTGTTACAACTCCCTGAGAAAAACAGCATCCTCCATATCCACCTTTCCTCAGTGAAATGCATTCTGCTCCTGGTGCTTTGCAGAGAACCCATCCCTGGTCAGATCATTCAGCTCAACTGCAGCGTAGCTGACAGGCTCCCCACTGCCTCTGGTTAGGCTGGAATCCAGGGAGACCCTCTTGCTTGGGGCATTGGCAGGAGGAGCCCAGCCCTGCATGTGCCAAAGCCCCACACAACACTGGCTTGGGGAAGCTTCTCTGCCTCGCAACTAAGCTCTTCAGTGGCAGGGAAGAGGCTAGTTCCAGCCTGTTTGTACCTTGACCTTGCAGGTTCCCCACTCCTTGGGGATAGGACCTATGGCAAAGGCACTTATCACCCTCTTCACATGCTGCCCTTGCCCTAAACCCTACCCCTAAGGAGTGTGGCGCTGCTGTTTCCGTTAGGCACCCTTCCCTGTAGAGTCACCTCTCTGTCCGGTTCTCGGAAGACCCTGTAGTCAGGTTCCCTGGGTCTTGTTGCTCAGTGTATACTTAGGGCTTAACCCATTCCTGTCCATGCTGTAGTAGGGGACAAGAGATGGCAGGATTATATCAGTGGCCAGCAACAGCTTGGAGGTGTTAGCTGCCTTTCTATACTGTGCAGGTAAGAAGGGACAGCTTTCTTCTGGACACAGTGGGGAGTGGTGTGGGGAGGAGGGGCAGGAGGGAAAAGATGATCTCTGGAAAACATGGGCCAGGTAATCCCTACCCTCCCACCCCCATTCCACTCAAATCAGCTCTCATCCCTTCCCTTCCACACACTGCTGAAAGGCTGCTGCTGGCCATGTTCTAGTGTGAACCCTGACAGAAATCTGGGGAGGGGAGAAATACAGTGCCAGCTTTCAGGAGAGGCAGGTTCCTCTGGGGCCCCAGTCAGGCCTGTAGGGTGGAGACCACTGGGTAAGGAAGGTGGGTCAAGTCGATTGGTCACCCCCATTCCTATGTGAGAGAGGTATATGGGAATGAGTGTGTGTCATCTCTCCTTGTGAAAACCTTAAAGACATGAGGGTAGAGAAAAAGACTCTGGGGGTGTGTCTAAACTACATGGCTCCGTTCAGTTCTCTTCGAGCATGTATAGAAGTTCTGTGATTATGGCTATCTGTAAATATTTGGGAAGTCTTCATACACTGCTAAGATTGGGTCCACCTATGTAAGTAGGTTTGATGTCTCAAATTAAAAAACTGTTGTCTTCCAATCTTTAGTTAAATTGTGACAATGGAAAGGCTTCCATTCTCCGTGTGATGCATTGTTTATTAAAGAAAATCTGTACTCAGCTGGAACTGAGCCATTTCAGTGACTGTTGTTTTTTTGCCTATTCTCTGTAATGTCTGTTTTGTATTGGAAAACAAAGGTTAATTTAATTATTGAATGTGCAGAGCATGCATTAAACTTAACATGTTGAGATAGATGTGGTAATGTAATTCAGCACTCTGTGATACTTCAGTTGTCAAAGCCTTGGGTTTTTCACTTTACTCACATGAATGTCAAGTCAAAGCAACAATCAAATTATACCTCAGATTTTTATACTGAAGAATTGTGGTTCCAGTTAGTTCTTCCCCCCTACTTCATTGTGAGTTATTTACTCCAAACCAAAGAATTAGAAGTACCACCCAGGGAAGGCTACACTTCATAGGTATTTTATAATGGATAGTTGGGTTTTGAATTCATTTGCCGATGTCAACCAATTGTATACTGCTCAAATGTTGCCAATTTAGGGTTGCCAGGTATCCGGTATTGACCCAAACAGTCCAGTATTTTCTCCTCCTGTCTGAATAAAAAAATTCAGAAAATACTGGACACCTGGCAACCCTACAACACACTCAGCAACGTGTTGTTTTCATTCCGGGTTCCAAAATACTAATAGGTGATACAAAGGTAATAGTTACCCAGGAGGAAAAGGGGATTAATCATTCTTGGCAATGGTAACCTGTCTTAAAGTATGGCTTGAGTTAAACAGCAGAAGGAGCCTTTGCTTAAGTTCCGCATCCTAATATAGAGATGGTCTGAGATGTAAATCATCACTGTTTGTCTAGTGTTACGAGTACAAATATTCCATTTTCAACTAAACAGGATGTTTTGATTTTCCTGATATCTCCCACAGAGTGATATTGCAATTTGTGTTGAGGAAAAGAAACAACAGCTCGACCAGTGCAGCAAAAAATAAACCGTGTTTCTGAACATGCTTCCAAGAAACACGATTAGCTGAATAAAAACATATTTTCTGTTCCCACCTAGATTTAATAAAAGTATCACTAATCTGAATTTGAGAACATAATTCCTTAAGAAAACAGACAATGGAGAAACTAGGAGTTAAAAAATACAGGACTATGTAGCACTTTAAAGACTAACAAGATGGTTTATTAGATGATGAGCTTTCGTGGGCCAGACCCACTTCCTCAAATCAAATAGTGGAAGAAAATAGTCACAACCATATATACCAAAAGATATAATTTAAAAAAAATGAAAACATATGAAAAGGACAAATCACATTTCAGAACAGAAGGGGGATGCGGTGGGGGCGTGGGGGGGAGGCAGATGACTGCCTGTGAGTTAATGATATTAGAGGTGGGGAAGGGTAGATGTCTGTGAGTTAATGGTATTAGAGGTGATAATTGGGGAAGCTATCTTTGTAATGGGTAAGGTAGTTGGGGTCTTTGTTCAGCCCCCTGCGGAGAGTGTTGAATTTTAGCATGAATGTCAGATTAGAGGATTCCCTTTCAAGTGCAGATTTGAAAGTCTTCTGACGTAGGATGCATATGATTAGGTCATTGAGACAGTGTCCTTTCTGGTTGAAATGGAAAGAAACTGTTTTTTCTTTGTGATCCTGTCTGTCTGTTTTGTGGGCATTGATTCTTTGTCGAAGTGTCTGAGACGTTTGTCCAATGTACATAGCAAACAGACACTTTTGGCACATGATAGCATAGATTATATTTCTGGATGCGCAGGCATATGTATTCTTGATCTTATAACTCACTTGGTTAGGCCCAATAATGGTGTCAGAAGAGTGAATATGTGGACAAAGCTGGCAACGGGGTTTGTTGCAAGGGAAAGTACCAGGGTTGGTATTAGTGTGGTATGTCCTGTGGTTATTGGTAAGAATCATCTTGAGGTTAGGTGGTTGTCTATATGGTTGGTATATATGGTTGTGACTATTTTCTTCCACTATTTGATCTGAGGAAGTGGGTCTGGCCCACAAAAGCTCATCATCTAATAAACCATCTTGTTAGTCTTTAAAGTGCTACATAGTCCTGTATTTTGTATCAGCTACACCAGACTAACATGGCTACATTTCTATCACTATTCTAGGAGTTAAAAAGTTATTTGTACTCAAATATTTGCTACTTTATTCTTTGGAAAATTAACTAACAAAGTGGCATCAGCTGAAAGGAGTGGAAACATTCAACAGATGATCCAAAAGCAGCTGAGGAAACAGATGAGAAAATATGTGAGAAAGTCCAGTGACAAAGGGAATGATCACAGTCTGTGTCATGGGAGCAGGGCTGGCAACATGGTAAATTAATTTGTGAACAGAGAAAGTGGTGGAGGATTGTTTGGCATGATCTCTGAGTCTACTCTAAGGAAACACTGATAGCCTGAGATATGTGGGCTTTAGAGATTCAGAGGGGCCCTTAAAGAGAGTATGATGGTCCCCCCCATGCTTTATGAAATTTGGCTTATGAATAGAAATATACATAACTCAGAGATGTTTTGGACAAAATATATCATGTAACCTATACATTTTAATATTACAGTCTGCTGAATCTGTATATCCTATTTTGGTGCATGTAGCATTCTTGTATGAGAAGTTAGAAATATGAAGTATGAGACTGTTTATAATTTTAAATGTGCTAATGAGAACCATTACTGATACTCCCTCCCAAAAGCCTTAACCTAACTACTTGTAAACAGCCTTGTTTATCCTGGTAATCCAAAGGTGATTGGACAAGTAAGACATGTGACCATACAACCTGAAACTGGGATTCCATTTTGACCCTAGTATTTTTCCATGGAAGGGGGAGGTGTAGAAAAAAAAAGATTCCCACCCTAGGGGAAAGTCTATTTAAGCAGTGGGAAGCTATTGCTCTTATTCTTCAGCTGACCTGGCACACTCAAGGATACAAAGAAGGCTAGAGACCCAAGTCAGAGTAAAATGTTTATATGTGACTTGAAGACTATGCCTGAAATAAGGAAAGTCCTTTAGGGTAAGAATCTGCATGAAATAAGGTTTTCAGTGAATTAAAACTAGCTAGACATTTTCTTTTCATTTTAATTTAGTAACCTACATTGATCTGTCTGTTTTCACTTCCAACTACATAAACCCTACTGTTTGTACTGAATAAAACACTTTTGTTTACTAACAGGCCCAGTGTAAATAATTGGTATCTGGGGGATACCAAGGGAAGGACCCAAAGACTCCAGAGTGAGGGACAGCCCTGGTTTGGGAGGCTTTGCTGGAAAAGAGTTTTAGGGTGAGTTTGTAATGAGTTTGTGTACTGAAGTTTCAGTGTTAGAGTTAGCTAAGTGTTTTCTGTTATTTTGAGTTTGTAATCTACTTTGCTCTGCCTGTTCTCACTTATAATCACTTAACTCCTACTGCGCATACTTAATAACATCACTTTTATTTACTGTAAAAAATTATCTGGGGGAGCAATCAGTGTGTACATCGTCCTTTCATTGTTAAAAGGGGCTAACCTAAATAATTCATTGGGGGTTTTGATCCCATTTGGGGAGAGGTATCCCGGAAGGCTGGGCCCTAAACTGCACTTCTTTTGGGCTTGGAGAGATTCAGTGTCTACACTCATTCTGAGGGAGGCACTGATCTCAGCTTGGTGTCTTGGCTGGGGGAGACCAGGGAGCTGGCCCAGCAGGACAGTAAGGAACCCTAGAGAGGAGGAAGGCAAGGGGCAGTGGCCTTGTCAGCACCCAAGGAGGCACCCCCGAGGGTCTTCTATAACCTCACCCTGTTACCTTAAATTAATTAAACAAATTAATTGATGATTTGTTAGTCTTTAAGGTGCCACTGGACTCCTTGTTGATTTTACTACTGCCAAAGATTAGAAGAAAAGTCTGAGGGCTCCAATCACCTGTGCAGAATTGGTAGAAGTAATTTAGCTTGGAAGAAAGGAGTGTCCCCAGGAATAGATGGTCTGACAAGTGAGCTGTACCAGTCCGCTCCAGACCTGTTTGCTAGAATGCTAACTGGGGCTCAGTCAGTCTCTTAATAGAAGGGGACTGCTGGAGTTCTCATTTTGTTGGGCAAGCTGGGAGACATAATGTCCCTCAGTAGCTGGAGTACTCTCACCTTACTCAATATAGCCTATACAAACCTATCCCAAAGACTGTCAAGAGAGCAGAGGGAAATGTTTCTGTTTTCCCTGGACTAGAGTAAAGCCTTTGAGGGAGCTTAGCATGAATATTTCTGGGCAGTGTAACAAAATTATGGGATTCCTCATCTGTGCCTCTGTCAACTGGTGACAGGGATCAAGACCAATTTCTCCAAGTTGAGGGGTGAGACAGTGGTGTTATCCAAATCCTCTGTGTTATGTCTTGACAGTAGATCCTTTGATTCAGTTCCTTGTTGGAGGGGAACAATTGACAGTAGGGAATCCTTTCAGACTGAAGAGCACCAGCTTCCGGCCAGTAGTAATCCCCTGTGTAATTGCCTTTGCAGATGACATTTCAGTGGCCATTTTAATTGCAGAAGATAACAAGAGACTTTGTTTCTGCTTACACACTTAGGCTGTGTCTAGACTGGCAAGTTTTTCCGCAAAAGCATCTGCTTTTGCGGAAAAACTTGCCAGCTGTCTACACTGGCCGCTTGAATTTCCGCAAGAACACTGACTTCCTACTGTCTGAAATCAGTGCTTCTTGCGGAAATACTATGCTGTTCCCGTTTGGACAAAACTCCCTTTTGCGCAAAGCCTTTGCGCAAAAGGGCCAGTGTAGGCAGCTTAGATTTGTTTTGCGCAAAAAAGCCCCGATCGCAAAAATGGTGATCGGGGCTTTTTTTTTTGCAAAAGCGCATCTAGATTGGCACGGACACTTTTCCGCAAAAAGTACTTTTGCGGAAAAGCGTCCGTGCCAATCTAGACGCTTTTTTCCGCAAATGCTTTTAACGGAAAACTTTTCTGTTAAAAGCATTTGCGGAAAATCATGCCAGTCTAGACTTAGCCTGACTGACAGAGCCTCAAGGGGACAGGGTAGGCATCCAACTCAGCTTGCAGAAGAGCAAGGCACTGTGGCTGAGTGGGTGGAATGGACCAGCCTTTCCCCTTTTACAAAAACTGCAGAAGAGAAGGTGGTGCAGGGGAAGAAGCTTAAAATAGTAGAGTTGGATTTCTGTACGGGGGCTGTGACAGGGAGCTGGAACTGGCTAAAGGCCCTGGAGAGTAAGATAGGGTATGTCTACACTACCCCGCTAGTTCGAACTAGCGGGTTAATGTAGGCATACTGCAATTGCAAATGAAGCCCGGGATTTGAATTTCCCGGGCTTCAGTTGCATAAGCGGGGCGCCGCCATTTTTAAATCCCCGCTGGTTCGAACCCCGTGCCACATGGCACGAACTAGGTAGTTCGAACTAGGCTTCCTAGTTCGAACTACCTAGTTCGTGCCGCGTGTAGCCGCGCGGCACGGGGTTCGAACGAGCGGGGATTTAAAAATGGCGGCGCCCTGCTTATGCAAATGAAGCCCGGGAAATTCAAATCCCGGGCTTCATTTGCAATTGCGGTATGCCTACATTACCCTCCTATTTCGAAATAAGAGGGTAGTGTAGACATACCCTTATAGAAAAGTGGAATGGATGGCGAGCTCCCATCATCTTCCAAAATGTAGCAGTTTTACATCAGTCCTTGCTTCTTTTCTTCTTGCATTTGGGGCAGCTTAAACCCTGAGACTGAATTATGATGGTGGCAAAGTCTGGGGTGCCCCACAGCTTCCTAGGTGACTCTTCCTACAGTCTAGGGCAGTAGTTTTCCTTTTTTTTTCTCACAACCTAGTTGAAGAAAATTGTTGATGCCCAAGAACAACATAATAATATCTTTGGACTAGAGCAGGGGTCTCCAAACTTTTCAGCCCGAGGGCCGCATTAACTATCAAACAGCAGTTCGGGGGCCGACTGCACACTTGAGGTCCAAATAAAAAACAATCAAAACATGGATGTTGTTTTTAATTATGTCTTTAATATTATTTTATTCAGTTATTATTTAATAACACATTCATACACTACACATGAACACCTGTATTAATGTGAATGGTGAAATTGTTTCCTGGATGCCAAAATAGCAGACATTTCTGGCTTTAGATTTGTTGTCCCTAACATCAACAGTGACCTGAGATTATCATCGGACAAGTTTGTTCTCAAATTGTTCTTCATGTATTTCATTCTTGAAAATGTTTGTTCACACAGGTATGTTGTTCCAAAGATTGAAAGGTACCTTGATGCAAAAGTTTTGACATTAGGAAAGTCTTCCTTGGGCAAAAACTGGTAAAAACCCACCAGTCCTATTTTGAACTTGTCCCTAAGGAGGTCATTTGCTTGCAACTCAATGACTTCCAGCTGCAGTTCATCTGGGCAACTGGCCACATCTGCTTCAAATGGGTTTTGAAACAATCTCACTTCTTCTGCCTTTGAATCCAAAAAGGTCTCCACGGGCCGGATGAGAGGGCCTCGCGGGCCGCATCCGGCCCCCGGGCCGTAGTTTGGAGACCCCTGGACTAGAGTGTGGGCTTTGGGATAGGGTCAGGGATGAGAAGTTTGGATGCGGGGGAGAGGGGAGAGTGAGAGCTCCATCTGGGCATGCAGGCTATGGGGTAGAGCTAGGGATGAGGTGTTTGGGATGCACAAGGGGGTTTTAAGCTGAGGGAGAGACAGAGGGGTTTAGAATGTGGGAGGGCTCTGGGCTGGGGTAGAGGGTGAGGTGCAGTGGGAGTGCAGGCTCCCTCTGGTGGTGCAAGCACTGAGGTGTGGCTAAGGATGAAGTGTTTGGGGTGCAGGAGAATGCTCTAGGTTTGGGAGGGCTCAGGCCTGGGGAAGCAGGTTGGTGCTCAGGGTTTGGGTGCAGGCTTACCTCTGGCTCCTGATCAGTGGCACAGTGAGAATGTTAAGGTGGGCTTTCTGCTTGTCTCGGCACCATGGATCGCGCGGCACCCTTAAAGTAGCCCACAGCAGTTCCAGCTTCTAGGCAGAGCTGCACAAGCAGCTCTCTGTGCTGATCTTGCCTTCAGGTACAGTCCCACTCCCAGCGGCCAGTTCCCAACCAGCGCTCAGGACAGGGGCAATGTGGGGAGCTCCATGCCCTTCCCTGCACCTAGGTGCCAGACCTGATGCTGGCTGCTTCTGGGGCAACTCATGGTCCACAATGCCAGGACAGGCAGGAAGCTGGCCTTAGCACACCCACGTGTCACAGGTCACTCCACAGCATGGAGACCCATTGCCTGACATTCCACGACCCAGTCCTGGGTTGTGACGCATAGTTTGAAAACCACTAGTTTAGGGTGTTTTGGCCAGGACAGTCTCCCAGTTTTGCCAAAAAGGGACTCGGTGTGCAGAAGAGGGCAGGGGGAGAGGGCTGGGGAGCCCCCTACAAGGGAAGGTCTGTTTACAAATAGAGGGAGCAAAGGAGTCGTGTGTCTATATATTTATAAGAGGGGCAATTTTGATGGTCTAAAATGCAAATTCAAATAAGGAATGAGCGAATCTGAATGAGGGCGAAAGGAGAGCAGAGAAAAGTCTAGATGGCTTATATATAATGTATGTGGCAGAATGGAAACACCTGCTATTTACTGACGACAACAGAGGAACTGTGAACAGTAGCTGCACTTTACTGTCTTTATTGTTTTAAATGAGGCTTTGTCTGCACTTCATGGTTTAATGTGCAGCTGCAGCAGCACTTTAAACTAGGAGTGTGGCCACAGCACGAGTCTAAGAGAGTTCTACCAGCACTCTATGTAAACCACCGCTGCTCCTGGTTCACACTGGAACTTTACAGCACTGTAACTTGCTGCGCTTGTGTGAGAGGGTGTAAATGAAAAGTATGTAAAGATGTTACCTACTTTGGTTATTCCTGCTTAACTTAGGTGCTGTATGTACATTTTCCTTTTTAAGTGGTTTGAGAAGTTGATGTAGTCAGAGTCAGCACAGGTTAGGGAGCCAGAAAAATGAATTCTCTTCCTCAAGAGTTGATCTTTGCCTACTGCGTAACTTTTCATTATCTGAGTTTGAGTTTCCACATCATAAAATGGGACTGTCTTACGCTTATCATCTTGTCAATACATTGCTTGATTTTGAATTCATAACCCTGCTAATACTTGTGACTGTATCGTTGGAGCCTGTAGTTACAGGTTAGTGAATGTGGACAGCTGAAGCTGTCTGTACACATAATACAGCATTATGCTGGCAAACTCTGCTTAAGTAGAAAATATTGTAGTAGCTCCTGAGACATGTGGGTCTTTTTTTAAAACAATATCTTTCGGTAAGTGTGGGAGACTGGCAGTCCGGACTCGAGTTCTCTAACTAGAAGTGATACTTGACTGTAGGCAACTCACTTAACCTCTATGTTTCACTATACCCATGTGTAAAATGGGGGTGGAAGAAGAGGGACTGAGGGGAAGTTCTGTGTGGAAGGCAGGAAGGAATATTAGAATCCTAAAACACTAGAACTGGAAGGGATCTTAAGAAATCATCAAGTCCAGTCCTCTGCCCCCAAGCACTGTACAGATCATCCCTGATAGATGTCTATCCAACCTGCTTTTGAATATCTTCAGTGATGGACATTGCATAACCTCCACAGGCAATTCGTCCAGTGTTTCACCTCCCTCACCATTATGAAGTTTTTCCTAATGTTCAACGTAAACCTCCCTTGCTGCAATTTAAGCCCATTGTTTCTTGTCCTATCATCAGAGGCCAAGGAGAAAATTTTTTCTCCCTCTTCCTACTGACACCCTTTTAGATACTTGAAAACTACTATCATGTTCCCTCTCAGTCTTCTCTTTTCCAAACTAAACAAACCCAATTCTTTCAGTCTTCCCTGTCATGTTTTCTAGACCTTTAATCATTTTTGTTGCTCTTCTCTAGACCTTCTCCATTTTTCCACATCTTTCTTTAAATGTGGTGCCCAGAACTGGACACAGTACTCCAGTTGAGGTCTTAACAGTGCAGAGTAGAGCAGAAGAATGACTTCTCATGTCTTGCTCACAACACCCCTATCAATGTGTCCCAGAATCATTGTTGCAAAAAAAAAAAAAAAAAAAAAAAAAGCAAACGTGTCACTGTTGACTCATATTTAGCTTGTGGTCCACAATGATCCCTAGATACCTTTCAGCAGTACTCCTTCCTAGGCAATCATTTCCCATTCTGTATGTATGAAACTGACTGTTCCTTCCTAAGTGGAATACTTTGCATTTGAACTAATTAAACTTCATCCTACTTATCTCAGATCATTTCTCTATTTTGTCCAGATAATTTTGATCCTATTCTCCAAAGCAGCTGCAACCCCTCCCAGCTTGCTATCATTTGCAAACTAATAATTGTACTCTCTATTCTATCATCTAAACCGTTGATGAAGATATTTAATGGAACCAGTCCCAAAACAGAGCCCTGCAGAACCCAATTGTTATTCCCTTCCAACATGATTGTGAACCATTAATAACTACTCTCTGAGAATGGTTATCCAGCCAGTTATGCACCTACCTAATAGTAGCCCCCTCTGGATTTTATCTCCCTAGTTTATTGATAAGAAGGTCATGTGAGACCACGCTGTACTAAAATCTAGGAATACTACATCTACCACTTCTCCCTTATCTACAAGGTTTGATAGCTTTCTTTGATAAGATATCAGATGTTTTGTTCTTTACAGATCCATGCTGATTGTTATTTGTCATTTTATTATCTTCCAGATGTTTGCAGATGAATTCCTTAATTACTTGCTCCATTTTCATCCCTGGCAAAGAAGTTAAACTGACTGGTCTGTAGTTTCCTGGCTTGTTCTTATTTCCCTTTTTATAGATGGGCATTATATTTGTCCTTTTCTAGTCTTCTGGAATCTCTCCCGACTTCATGATTTTTCAAAGACGATAGCTAAATACTCAGATACCTCCTTTGTCAGCTCCTTGGGTATTCTAGGATGCATTTCAACATGCACTGGTGACTTGAAGCCCTGCCGAAGCTATTGTACATTTCAAAAGCAAAGTGCATGCAGGGAGCATGGGGCCAGTGGGGGACTCAAGCAGTCTCCCACTGACCCCAAGCTCCCTGCTTTCAAAAGCTAAACCATAACTAGAATGTGACTAAAATGAATTAAATTTTCTGTGAAAACTTACTCTGACTCAATACTACCTCATGTAACACCTTATTAAGATTATCTACATCTCAGGGAATATCACGAGTCTTAAGTAATGTTTGTAAACTGCTTTGAGAATCTTGTAGAATAGGTACTGCGGAAATGCAAATTATTTGTATTTTTAATTACTTAAAATAATTTTATGGTGGCTGAATTATTTAACAAATATGTTGCCGCAATCTCTAATGAACAAGGACAGAGAACTGAGTTGCATAAATGGGTCATAAAGCTGATATAACACTTAGTAAAATGATGTATTTACAATGCAACCTGTAAAAGAGAATTTCACTGTTAGATAACTGTTTGGCGAGACCTCCCTAGAGTATGTTCCCAAATATATTTGATTCTGTTCCACCTTTATTAGAAGGCTACTTGCATTAATCATTTATGTCCTCCTTTAAGTAGCTGTTTAATACAGTTTCAGTGTATGTTATCTATAAACCATGTACTCAGTAATTTCTGGACACACTGTCTGACAGCATTCAAATGATAAAAATGGACAAAAGCCAACTGAAAATAGAACAACCCTCCAACTCACTAAAGAAGCCTTTTTCTCTGACCCCACTTACTCAGGAGTGGTAGGTGGAGATACAGGGGCCTTGCAGTGAGTCCTAAAGTCAATAAAATTGGGCTTTGTCTGAATTATGATTCATGGATGATTTGGAATTTTAAACTAGATGATGATTCCAAATTATGGAAAGCTGTGACTATGGTGAAGTGAAACTGCCAAAGGATGCGGAGAGTTCTAGCGAACTGTGCAGTATCCAAGAGGAAATTTAATGTAATTAATTATACGATAATAAAATGGAGAGGAAAATAAATCCCAAGCCAAACTTAATATCAATCAAAGTCCAGAGAAAATGCTTAGATAGCAGCAGTGGGGAACAAGATCTGGACAGTAATAGACAAATTAAACAACAGCAACCTAGAGAGATGCATTTGCAAAAATAGAAAATACCATTCTGGGCCTGATTCCCAAAATCTCCTCATTTTTGATCCAGGATTACCTCAAATTCTGTTTCATAGATGCCTAGTCTAATCCAGTTGACCATTATTTACACGAGGAATGCAGAATCATGAAGGTCATGTAAAAAATATTGTGGGTTAAAATAATCATGTGTTGTTGTTTTAAGTTTTTCCTGTTTCCTGGGGTGCTTCTATACAGCACTCTAAACTTGAAATAAGATCTTATTTTGAATCTATTTCAGAATAGCTTATTTTGAAATTTGGCATGTCTACACAGTGCCAAATTTCAAAATAATGCAACAAGGGTTACCGGGATGGCAAAACAGCGCACCTGTTATTTAAAAAAGTATATCAAAATAACGGACAGCTCGTGTCGACATGGGAACCTCCGGTATCCCAAAATAGCTGTGCAGTGTAAACATACCCCTGCATTCACATTGAGACTGAGGCAGGTATGATTCTGATGGGAAATATATTGATAGATTTATACCCCTGGAAAAACCAGAGAAGTAAACATTCCTTTTTACATAGCATTAGTAAAACTATGAATACTGCACTCTGTTTTAGTGCTCCATAGTCCTGAAAGGATGAAAATAACTTTCAGAGCATGTCTGCTTTAGGCTCTTCTAGGAAAGACAGGTAGAAATTGGTATTTACAGGTTTGGAGAAGGGCCATAAATACAATTAAAAATATTATAATAATTTGTATGATTTTTACGAGGGTAACAAAAAAAAGGGAGGGAATTGCTAGGTGTGGTCAAAGAAAACAAATGGAGAGAGACAGGGAAAGTCAAGCTGCATATTAGAAAAATTATATGGCACCAGTCAGGAAGTGCAACAATCCTAGTGAAGCTAGTGAGCCCCTCCTCAGGATATGGTCAGAGAGAACTGGATTTAGCACTAGGACTGGTCAAAAAATTTCCATCAATAACTCCCCTCCCCCACCCCCAACAAAAAAGAAAACTGGTTTTTGGTTGGAACAAATAAATTTCTCAAAGTATCTGCTTTCATCAGAAATTTAGTGGGGGGGTTTCCGGGGGGGAGGGGGAGGGGTCAGAAAATCAAAATCGTGAGTACTAAACATTTTTTTAATAAAAACAATTTTTGTTTTCTGAATAATTGTTTTCTGTTTTAGGCTAAACCTCATGGAAACAAAAAATAAAATGAAATAAAATGTTTTGATGAAGACTTTGATGAAAACAGATTTTGCTGATGAAAACAGATTGGGGAAAGGTGTGTGGTGCATATTTTTCCATGCATGGGGCGAGGGATGGAAACCCATTTTCCAAGTAGCCCTACTTAACACTTAAGCAAGAAAATAAATTGGTCTAATTGTCAATGATGTTAAAAATCCTTTATGCTACTCTGACTGCCAAAGGTCCTAGAAATGTCCCCTTAAGAATACTTCTTGGGCAAAGGGCCTCCTTGAATGGTGTAGAATTAGCATTAAGGGTATATAAGGGTTATCTTCCAATATATAAGGCTGCTCAGGAGCATAGCCAGAATACACTAAGGATCTTAGTCTTAAGCACGGTGCCAAATTCTACCTGTGCCAAATTCTATCCTGTTATAAGCATGCCCAACTCTCCTAAAGTGATAAGCTGTACTTGTGTCCAAGGGGAGAATAAGATTCAGAGGTCCATAGGTAATTTTACAAAGGTATAAATGAGACACACCAAGATTAAAGGATTTAACAGGGATCCCCTTGTCAGTCAATGGTAGAATGGTGTTTGCTAGTCAACTGCTGTAGAACAGCACATGCTGTTGGCCTGATGGCACACAAAATTGGTGGGTTTTAAAAATTTTCTTAACCACCATGTGATTTTCTTTTCTAACCTACGGGACAAATTCTGGTCTTGTTTACATGGATTCAATTCTCAGGTAACTCAGAGTAAAACGTGTTTTAATAAGACTAGTGAGAGTTATGAGCATACATCTCCTGCATTTGGATAGTAGAATGTATCTTTGTTAGTAGACAGTTTGTTCAATGTCTGGTTCTGACCTCAGGAAAAAAAGAGAAAGAACGTCATAAGCAGTAGCTACACTTTTCCTCCCCTTTCGTACCTCTCTTCAGTTCCTTGATCTAGATTTTCCATTACACCAGTATGAAGGGCACTGATGTACTGATGTTTTGTTCTGATGTACACTGGAGAACACTTATGTGTGTGATACCAGCATTGTTATGTTTCAGTATTTAAAAAGCAATATGATTTTACTTATGAACGAGGCAGCAGCTAATGTCAACTTGACTCAGAAGCAAGAATAAGTCTCTGAATTTAAAGTAAAACAGCACATGCTTCAGGATATATCCTTTGTGGCATATTTTACGCATTTAATAATATGTAATCAATTAACAATATTTAACTAAAATTTCTGGTACCAAAAGCTTAAAAAAGTTAAAGCTTCTGAATACAGAGTTTTCATGATTCTGTTTACAACATCATATTATAGCGTTTTAAAGCTGGAAAGATTAATAACTAGAGACCTGATCTGCCACAACATTATAAAGGTTCTTAAAAACCTTGAAACCTTTGTTAAGAAAATAAACAGAAAATGGTCTGAGTAATGCATATGTTCCTCTGGAATGTTATGGTCTAGCTACAATCTAAGCTGTAAGACTACCCTGATGGCTCCAGTTGTTTGCTTACATTGTACACAGATCACTCTCCTCCCTTCATCCTAGAATCTCTCCTTTGTTTTGGTTAGTTTCCTATCAGTCATGCAGGAGTGAATGTCTGTGTGTGTCCCACCACCCTTCAGGGGCACAGCTGGCAAATTACTGTTAGATTACATTAAGTGGTTATCTTGCTTGGTGCTACTGCTTGCGCTCCCTATAGCATCCAATATGGTACAAATGCAGTGTAATTATGCAGTGCATGGAGAAGGAGCAAAGTGCTTTGTCCTTGAATGCTTTTTCAGTACTGAAACACTAAGGACTCCACTTGAAATAATTGATAACAGGGACATTACACAGATAAAGAGAAAGATTTACAATACGATGAATGTGTGATATGCCTACAATATTTCAGAGACTGCCTATTCTTCCAGGATCCACCATTGCAGCTGTGACTATCTGGCAAACTCTGTTGACAGAATGGAATTATAGCTTTGAGGAATACAGAGATGTAGAGCACAAGGCTCTGGGGAGATAGGAGAGCAGAAGAAGTCATAATATTAGCATTTTCACTTCTCAGTGTGAGACTAACCACAGTGCACTGATATTCCACAAAGGACCAGTCTAGAAAAAAAAATATCCATGAACACACTTAGGCCGTGTCTACACTATGAAGTTCAGCAGGTACAAATTATATGGGTGTATAGCTGCTGAAATTTGTATATTGCTTGGACATGTGCACATTTGGCTGCTTGCACATGCTTGACACATGCTTAACTCAATTCACACAA
Organism: Pelodiscus sinensis; assembly: GCF_049634645.1. Taxonomy (NCBI): domain Eukaryota; kingdom Metazoa; phylum Chordata; order Testudines; family Trionychidae; genus Pelodiscus; species Pelodiscus sinensis. The sequence goes on from NC_134711.1 coordinate 214,941,050, forward strand.
GTAGACTTAGGCCAGGTCTAAACTAGATCCAGCAACTTGGCATCAGATACACAACTACAGCTACGTAGAATACATAGCTGGAGTAGGCTTACCTTAAACTGAGCTTGGCTGCAACCCCACAGCGGGAGGCCAGTGGGAACAAACACTCCCATCAGCTTCCCTTACTCCTTGCATGAGTACTGGATGCCAGCAGAGCACCCTCCAACTTTGATTTAGCAAGTCTTTACTAGACTTGCTAAATTGAACTCTGGAAGATTGAGTGCGGCAGCAGCTATCTTCCGTGAAGACATGGCCTTACATTGATATAGCTTCATAGTATAGAACGTAGATCATGCCTTAGGCTGTGATTCAGGCAGGCACTTAGACATAGGCATAATTTTAAGCATGTGAGTAGCCCTGGGACTCTCGTACTTTAAATGACACCTGGACTTAGGTGCTTTCTTGAATTGTGGCCATTGGCAATAGCTCATGATTAAATCAAAAGTAAAATGGAGAATTGTATTGCTGTTGTAAACAGAATGCAGTTTTGCAATCCAAATACAGTACATACATACTACAGTGAAAGAACCTTTAGAAATAGCTCTTTCTAAAGCTATTTAATCAAATAGCTTTGTAATCAAAATCCGGTATCTGTCTTAATTCTATTCCCATCCAGTACTTACATCATGCTCCTCAATTTGGTATCTTAGGTATCTTTGGTATCTCCATTTGTATTAACCATGTGATTAGCATCTGAGCATTTGGAAAGATCTACATATTACTCCTTTCTGCTTCCTGGAGGAGAAATGCATATGAAATTAATAATTCAAAGAATATATAACATCGAGTAACTTAAAGGTATAGAACAAAACAGATATTCTTGAAACAATGTTTGCTGGAAAGCTTGGGTGTAAAAATAAGTGGCATGTTTTGTCTTGACCAGGTCTTTTCCACACACAGGATTTGAACCAACTTAATTTAAATTGGATTAGTGTGTTCCATCCCTCCTCCAACTGTCATTACAAGATAACTGGTAAATTCAGGGCATGATCCTTCTCTTAAATCAGGGGCACACAAGCTTTGCCAAACAGTGGCCTGTCTAGGAGACGGACAGAGACACCTAATTTGCAGTTGTACTCATATGTAATGCAGAGTTATATATTTGCATTGCATTACAAGTCCTGGAAGGCAATACTCCTTTCCTTGAACAAATCACACTGGAGTAGTGCAGATGAGACGCTATGAACACCACAGGCTACATGGACAGTTCTTAAACATGCCATCATCTCTTCTGTTTTTAAATATTGCTACTTTATGGTGTTGCCAAGTCTCAGCTCTCTAGGCAGCAGCAGGAGAAAAATGCTGCTGTCTGCCTTCTCAGTGGTACAGAAAAATGCCACCCTACTAGCTCCATCACAAACAAACTCATTTCAGTATCAAGTTCAAAATTGCCTTCCTTGTTTTTTATAACTGTCTATGGAATTGTTTCAGGCAGTCTCTTAGAATGTATATGACTACATGCACCCCACTCCCCTTTATTTATCCACACTGGCTTCTTATCTCTCTAATCCATGGGTTCCCAAACTGGGGAGCGTGACCCCCCCTCCCCGGGGATGTCTGAAGAAATTCCAGGGGGGACGTGAGGCAACCCAGACCCTGCCCCCCCCCCTGCCCTGGTCAGTTCCTTTTTTTGTTTGTTTTTTGCTCAACATGTTTTGCTGTTTGGGGGGGGGGGGGGGCTTGAGGGTTTATCAAAAAGGGGGCGTGATGCCGAAAAGTTTGGGAACCACTGTTCTATTCAAAGTCTGAGAACTGTTGACAGCTATCTTTTTTGTTTCTCCTCTATTTGGATCAGCTCAACTGCATCTCTCTCCTTCTCAAATCTCGATCAATTTTGAACTCTTCTCTGAAAACATCTTACAGTTCTCTTGCATGTATTTTTGTAACTTCTCTGTTTTTTTTATTTTGTTGCTATTTAACACTGTACAGCTTTTTGTTATTCTTTCTGTGAAAGATGCTATGCAAACTAAAGATGTTATTGTAATTATAGTGCTATTAATAACAAACATTTACATGAAAATATACTTTACTGTTATCATCTGGAAATGTTTGTGTGGTGCTTTACAAACATAGGTGTCAATCCTGCAATCTGACATGCATAGGCAGACTTTTTATGTCTACTGGGCTGAAGACTGAGATATGATTAAGACTTAGATAAGAGAGATTCCTTGTCCTGAGGGACTTACAATTTGCACTTAGAAAGTTATACAGTATAGTTAATGCAGTACAAAGATCCTGCTGTGGATGCAGTTATAGTGTTACAGGTTAAACTTCTCTCAACCAGGACTTTCTTGTGCCGGACTATGTATGTTCCAGGACCAGAAAGTCCCAGTACAGGGCTGGCAGCTGGGAACCCTGCAGGCCAACAGGGCAGCAGGCTGTCAGCAGCAGGGCTGCCCATTGGGCTGGGAGCTCAGCATGCAGCAGTGGGGTTGCCTGGCAGGGCCAGGAACCTGGTGGGGCCAGCAGGGCTGTTGGGCCAGTGGCAGGGGAGGGGGGATCGACCAGGAAGCGAGGCCAGGGCTGGGGTAGGGGATGTGTGCAGTGGCAGGGGGGACCAGAAATGACTTCCCTAGATCTGGCAAAATACCTAATCTGAGACTAGGTTTGCCAGGTGTCCGGTATTGACACCTCCTGTCCGGTAAAAAATTTTCAGAAAATACCGGACACCTAAAATGTCAGATATTTTCTGGGTTTTTGCCCTGCCAGGAGGCAAAAATACCGGATACCTGGCAACCCTATGACACACCCAGCAACTAGGGCCATCCTCCGACCCCGCCCTCGGGTCCCTGGCCCCCCTGCTTACCTGGTTCCACAGGGAAGCTGCCTTCTCGCTCGACGAAGAAAACAATCTAAAGACCTGAAGCAAGGGGAAGCAATGCCTTCACTGGGTCTTAGTGCTCAACCCTTTCCCTCTTCCTATCCTTATTCAGACTCTGCACGCACTTAAAGGGGCCATGCTGTTTTAATGCTGGGGTTAGCAACTCTTGAGGTCCTTTTTTTTTTTTTGCTCAACAACTTTGGTCTCCCCCTTTTTTTCCCCTCAACAGAATTTTTTCAACAGGTGTTTGTTTTATTTTTTGGGAGGAGGGGGGAGTGTTTGGTATTTTTGGTTAAACCATCTGGCAACCCTATCTGAGACCAGAGAGGTCCAGCCTGTGTTGAGGTTGGTTAAACCATCTGGCAACCCTATCTGAGACCAGAGAGGTCCAACCTGTGTTGAGGTGCCGTGTACAAGTATGGCTGTTCCCATACAGTATGGAGAAATAAGCTATACTTGCATGAGGAACTTCTGCAGCGGAATCCACGTGAAGGCTTTGTCTATGCTTGTAAGTTTAAAGTGCAGCCATGGTAGTGTGGCCACAGCCTGAGAGCTGGGAGAGAGATCTCCCAGGGCTCTGGGTAAATCACCTCCACAAACAGAGTAGTTAACAGTGTTGACAGCCTGTTTACAGCATTGTGACTTGCTGTTCTCAGGGGAGTGTTTTTTCACACCCCTCAGCAAGAAATGTACAGCCCAGTAACTTGCCAATATAGACAAGTCCTAATGTTTTTATCATTATAAAACTGTTTCAGCAATACAAAACAAAAAGGCCCGCCCCTTAACGATGTAGTTATTATATAAAGACATATTTTCAGTGTGAATTATGCCTAAATTAGACATTCACAAAACCAAATATAGGGTAACAGAGGGAAGGTGTGAGGATTATAACTGTTGCAGGCAAAATGCTCAAAAAGTTGGGTTTTAAGGAGTGGTTTGAAAGGGAGATGGTCCCTGGAGGACCAGAAAAGAGACTGTTACAGGTACAGAAGACCTAGTAAGAGGAGGCGTGAAGCAGAGTGTGGAAAAAGGAGATGAGAGGGTTAAGAGAAGTTGAGAAGAGGGAGGGGCAGTGTAGACCAGTGGAAGGGAAAGGCTTCCCAAAATGGATGGAAAACAACAAATGTGAAATGTACTGTACTGAATAAACTTTTGTTTTTGTCAAGATTAATTTAAAAGTCTTCATAAAAGGAAAAGCACTTTCTCAAACAAAATGAATCCTGTGTATATTTACCTGAAGCTTGTGGAAGTAGCTCATATGTCAAGGCTGGCTCCATAAACTTTGTCTAAGAAGTCCAGATCAACAAAATTCAATTTGGAAGCTGTTCATAAAATTGTAACCAACTGTCTGATCTCTAACCAAGATAGCTAATTCAGACATCTCCGACTATAAAAGAAAAAGAATTTATTTTTGATTGAAACGAGAAGTAGCATATGGAAATGAAATTTTTTACTATTCAAAACGTTAACTCACCAGTATTTTAATTCTGGCAGCAGTGAACTGTTAATCCAAGAGTGACTATGAAAGGAAATACATAAACAAGTTAAATTAAATTACAATTTTTACTCACTTGAATTTTACCATAAGTAATCTCTAAATAGTTTCTTGGTTGAAATAAATGTAAAGAACTATATAAAAAAGTCAAAGTGGCTGTCTGAACTATAAATCTTATCTAACATTGATCAAATAGCTGCTTTTTACATGTTTCACTAACAGATAGACAAGTGATCCCATTTATGGAGCCTGCTACATATGTTGACAGAGTGCGTTACTTCATTTTGCCTCATTGGCAAGTTGAGATTTTAAGAAAACAATGCTACGGTTACTCTCATTCTGCATTGCCATCTTTGGAATGTTTCTTGGATTTTCATTAACTCTATCACCACAAGCTACAAAGGGTGGGGGCAGTATTGCTAGGCAGTAACCGCATGAAACCAGAAAATTGTAAACAGCATAAATTCTTTGCAATGGTGTGATGGAAAGTTTTTCTTTAACGCTTTGGGGTATATTAGCATTTGTAGCTAGTTGGTCTAACTGGAGACGAATGGGTTGATAGCTTGCTTGATACTTTACAGCTGTTGTGTGGAGCTAGAGTCTTGAAATGCTGCAGCCAGAGAATACAAGCTTCAATATAAACAGTACGACTCGCAAGATTCTGGCACTCTGCTGTTTGCATTCTGGCTTGGCTTGTGGACACAAATTATATAGAGAGCCATTTCCAAGATTTGCTCCCTTAATTTTTCAATTCGGGGAGGATGAAAAATTTAAAAACAGCAGAGTTCTGATTCACCAATGCATTTTACCAGCTTTATGCTTGTATAAATTCACTGACATCAGTGGAATTACACCAGAAGTGCCATTTCAGATGGGGAGGAGGGGAAAGCAACTTTAACCACGATTCCAGGGGTATCTTAGGCACCTGAAAACTCTAGGATTTAATATGTAAATTTAGCACAATCAGGAGAGAGTACAGCAAAATATTCCCCAAACCAAGGTTGGAAATATCCGTTTTAAAGCCTTAACACAAATATCGGCAAAGTAAATTTGATATTTAGTGCATTATATTTAGTAGCGATAAATAAAAATAAATAAAATCTGCTCACTCCTGCAGTTATTGTTTTTGAATTCCTTACAAAATTGTGAAGAGGAGAGTGAGTTAATTTGTTCCAGGAATGCTGAAATAAATAAATTAGTAAAAACAAACAAACAAACAAAAAGCTATGTTTGAGTGTAAGTGTATATTAGTATTAGCAAAAGTTTCAGAAATAAAGCTGCAATCTCAAAATTTTTATAATTTACTAAAAAAATTATGCAAGAAGAAATTACACAGCTGGAAAGGTCAAAGACTTGAGCTTCAAATCTTTCCAAGGTTTATTAGAAATTACTTTCTAAAATCTATTTGGAATAGCTGTGCAGTGTCTTTCGAGAACATACCTTGGCTTTTACAAATTTTCCTTATTAAAGGAAGATGAGACGAAAAAATATAAAGACTTAAATTAATAGCTCTATGTCTGTCTAGTCCTATTTATCCATGTCCTCAATCCGTATGCTGCCAGCACATCTAGCTATCTTTGAGACACCACTGATTTCCTGAGGAAACTACAGAACATCAATAATCTTCCTGAAAACACCATCCTGGCCGCCATGGACGTAGATGCTCTCTATGCCAATATTCCACATGAAGATGGATTACAAGCTGTCAGGAACATCTCTAATGACTCCACTGCACACCTGTTTATAGAACTCTGCGACTTTGTACTCACCCACAACTATTTCCGATTTGGAGACAATTTATATCTTCAAGTCAGCAGCACAGCCATGGACAGCTGCATGGCCCCTCAATATGCCGATATCTTTATGGCTGACCTTGAACAATGTTTCCTCACTCTCGCCCCTCAGCATCCCAACCCCTATTTATTTAGAAACTGAACTAGGGATGTGAAGGACTAGTCAACTATCCAAGAACATTTGCTTATCGGATAGTCGACATGCCAGTAGACTAGTTGCTCCCCCCCTTGCTGCCTCTATCAGAAAGAGGCAGCAAAGGGAGGGAGACAAAAGGGGTACTTCAAGTGCCAGTGCTGTTTGAAGCCTGGGGCCAGACCCTAGGCTCTATGCGGTGCTGCTGCTTTGAAACACCTCATGCAGCCCGGGACAAACTGGTGTGTCACCAGGCTGCAGATAGTGTTTCAAAGCAGCAGCGCTGCGTGGAGCCTGGGATCAGCTGGTAACTCCCCTGCTGGCACCGGGCTGCATGCGGCGCTGCCACTTTGAAATGCTGCGGGGAGCCCTGCGGCAGGTTCCTCGCAGAATTTCAAAGCGGCAGCACCATGTGGAGCCCAGGATCAGTGGGGGAGGGCTCTTGCTACACTTCAGAGGTGGAATCGCTCTATTGACTAATCGAATAGTCGATGCATTTTTGCATCATCTATTTGATTAGTCAGTTAGTCAATATTTAACATCCTTAAACTGAACCTTTAATAACTCCATTCATCTGAAGAAGTGAGTTGTGCGCACAAAAGCTCATGATGCCATCTATGTTTTGTTAGTCTTTAAGGTGCTGCAAGACTATTTTTTTTTAAGTTTTCCCAGTTACAAACTAACTCGGCTACCCCTCTGGAACTTTTCAGCCATATTGTTTGTTTTAAAATACATACCAGATAAGTAAATAAACCCAATACTAAAGTATACTGCTTTAAGCTCATTACTCTAAACTTATCTATGCAGCAAACCTCTGCACATGTGTGGTATTCCCCCTCCAACTCTATTAGGTTGTATCATTAGGGCCTTATAACCATATTAAATCAGCATCTGCAACTGGAATTGAGAAGAGTATGATCTAGTTGTTGGAACATGTGACTGAGGAATTTTGGTTACATTTTTGGCTCTGTCACTCAGTAAGTGAATCTGGGAAAATAATGTGGCCTTTTAATACATCGATGTCCCTATCTGCAAAATAGGAATAAGCAATAAATCCCTCTTTCATAGATTAGCAAAGACTAAATTCGGACATTGGAAATTCCTTCATTATTGCACTTTGAGATCTTCTTATGGTGCAACAGAAGTGTTTTATATCTAGAACTGGCCATTTTTTTTAAACAATACATTATTGTCAATATATGCTTATAGGTTGAAACCAAAGCTTTTCACAGGAACTCATCAGTTTCAACAACACTTTAATCAGAGGAGGGTTTTTCAGCCATAAGATGGAATTTCTAGTTAAGGAGAGAAACTGATTCTCCCACAAGTGCTATAACCTATTAATTATTAACTATTCTAGGGTGGCTGTCTCCCTCCCACCCTGCTTGTCTTGCTAAAAAAAAATTTAAAAAATCAAAATTCCATGTTTGATTCTAACTAGGGTTGTCAAGGGTAAACCAGTTACATGGTAAGCATTGCCTTATTGGCATGCTTACCAGGTCAACTGAGTCACTGGCACCAGGCCATTTAGAAATGTTAAATATTGGTTAATTGAATATTTGATTAACCTCATGAATTCTTATTGGTTACTTAACTATTCTATAGTCCTGGGGGTGAGGCCGGCAGCCATTGTGCTCAGCCCCACTCCCAAGGTGCCTCCCTCCCCCACCATTCCACGCTGCTACCTCTGTATCAGAGGCAGCAGTGTGGGATGCCAGGTAGGAGCTGGTCTGTGAGGGGAGTCACTTTAAAAACCAGCTCCCTCTGCAGACCAACTGCCTGCTGCCTAATATTGCTACTTCTGATACAGAGGCAGCAGTGTGGGGTGGCAGCAGCCCCGGTCCAGCATGGGGTCTGAGTTCCTGGACACAGTACGATTCAGAACTGTGGGAAATACATGCAGCAGGAGTAGGTCCTGGACCTGGCGCAAGTCAAGACTGAGCCGGGCTGCCTGGTTGCCCAGCTCTTAATACACTTTAAATGCAGAGCTGCAGCGAGGGTAGGACCCAGACTGAGCCAGGCTGCTGGGCCAGCCTGCTAAAAAATTTACTGGCAAGGTCGGGGGGAAGAGGGGAGGGGAGGGGCAGCAGAATGTGTGTAGTTTTTAGCATTAACCTATAAGATTTTGCTTACAGATTAATCAGTTAATGAACTACACTATAACATTCCTAATGTATATGTGAAGCATTACTCAAGCAGAGATAGTTCACTGTCTAATACACTAGCCAAAAATTCCACCTTCCAGGGAAGTGCTAGTGGGCCTTACACCAGAATGAAGTAGAACAGCGATTCCCAACCACTGGGCCACGGACCGGTGCTAGGCCACAAATGGTTGGCTTCTGGAACATGGTACATCACCAAGCCAAGCCCTTGGGGGCGGGACCGAGGCTGAGTGGGGCGGTGCGCAGCCTCGCAGGCAGGCGGACAGAGGCGTGGGGGAGTGGTGCGGTGTGGTGTCTCCTGGGCTGTTGGTGGAGCTGGAGGCTGTAGACATGATCTGGATGCTGAATTTCACCAGCACTTCCAGGGAGGTGAGAAGGTGCTCTCTGGCCCTGAATGAATAAAGCCAGACATTTTAATGTTTGTGTAAGACCCAGTCGTGTAAGCCATAGTACTTATTAATATACTGTAAAATACCAAAAAATATATAATTAAATAAAATATCCCTTTAGTTTCCAAATTACAAAAAGAGTGATATCATTCCTTCAGTCTGCCTGTGCATGTCTTATTAAAAATTAATCATGATTAATTGCAATTTTAATCACACTTAACAATAAAATGTCAATTGAAATGTATTAAATCTTTTTGAACATTTTTCTACATTTTCAAATATTTTGATTTCAATTACAACACAGACTATAAAGTGTACAGTGCTCACTTCATATTGTTTTATTGTAAATGTTTGTATTGTAAGCATGTCGTGCAATCTTTTAATTGTGAAAGCACAACTTACAAATATCGCTATTTTTGTTACACAACTACACTCAAAAACAAAACAATGCCAAATTTTAGAGCAGGGGTGGGAAACCTTAGGCCTTGGAGCTGGATGTGGCCCCTCGCTTGCCTGGATACAGCACCCGAAGCTCAGGACTTCCCCCCCCCCCCAGTATTGGGGAATCTGTGCTACTGCACCAGCCCCCTGCCATTCCACCCTGGAGTTGGAGCACACAAAATCTGCCAGGCGAGGGCCTCCTTGACTCTGGTGGGCAAAGGGAATGGGGGAGTGTCTTTCTCCTTCTCCGGCAGGGGCCATGTTAGTAAGTGAGGGTGGTTTGTTGTTGTTGTTATGTTTTTGGTTGTTTTTTGTTTGGTTTTGGTTTTGCTTCTCACTTGTGTGCGTCCCCTGGCTGATTTTTATGTGGGTCAGCGGCCCCTGACCAAAAAAGATTGCCCACCCCTGCTTTGGAGTCTACAAGTCCGTTCACTCCTACTTCTTGTTCAGCCAATCACTTAGAAAAACAAGTTAGTTCAGATTTGTGGGAGATAATGTTGCCTAGTTTTTACTTACAATGTCATATGAAAGTGAGAACAGGTGTTTGCATGGCACTTTTGTAGCTGGTGTTGCAAGATATTTACGTGCCAGATATGCTAAACATTTGCATGTCCCTTTATGCTTTGGCCACCATTCCCGAGGTCATACTCCCATGCTGATGATGCTTGTTAAAAAAAAAAGTATTAATTAAATGTGTGCTTGATAGGCCTGCCAACAGAAGGCAGGGGCAAAAAGGGCAGTTGCCCCCGTGTCCAGCAATACAAAGCAGCCCAGGTCTCGTATCCATTGTTGCCACTACTGCTGCTACGGTGGTGGCTGGAGTGTTGATCCCCTTGCTATTGCTGCTGGAGCGCTGTGCCACACAGCTCTGAGGGTTGGGAGGATTCCAGCGTCGCAGTCTGGGCGACACTGAGGACTAGCTGCACCGGCCCCACCCCTTCCACTCAAGGCCCCACACCTTTGAGGGAACGAAGCTGCACCCCCGTCCCCACACCTTGCCAGGGACCTGCAGAAGCTGTCTGCCTTGTTGGTGATTTAACTACTTGGGGGAGAATTATCTGTCATGCTCTGTTATACCCACATTCTGCCACATATTTCATATTAGAGCAGTCTCGCATGAAGACCCAGCACATATTGTTCATTTTAAAATACTTTCACAGCAGATCTGACAAAATGCAAAGAAGGTACTAATGTGAGATTTCTAAAAATAGCTCCAGTCGTGGATCCAGGTTTAAGAACCTGATGTGCCTTCCAAAATCTTAGAGGGAGGAGTTGTGGGGCATTCTTTCAGACATATGAAAAGAGCAGCGCTCCAATGTGGAAACTATAGAGCCTGAACCACCAGAAAAGAAAAATTAACCTTCTGCTGAGCATGTGACACAGATGATGAAAATGAGCATGCATTGGTCTGCGTTGCTTTGGACTGTTATAAAGCAGAATGCATATTCCCTGGAAGGGTTGTTGAATCATGAAGGACTATATGAATCCCTAGCATATCTGGCACGTAACTATCTTGCAGCTCTGACTACAACATGTAAACATATTCTTACTTTCAGGTGACGTTGGAAACAAGAAGCAGGCAACATTATCTCCTGCAAATGTAAACAAACTCATTTGTCTGGGCAGCTGACTGAACAAGAAGTAGGACTGAGTAAACTTGTGAACTGTAAAGCTTTACACTGTTTTATTTTTGAATGCAACTTTTTTTGTACATAATACTACATTTGTAAGTTCAATTTTTATAGTACTTTTGTTTTTTACACTGCATATATTTATAATAAAAAGGAATATAAAGTGAGCACTATATACTGTGTATTACTGTGTAATTTAAATCAATATATTTGAAAATGTAGAAAACATCTAAAAATATTGAAACAAATTGTATTTTATTATTGTTTAACAGTCTGAATAATCACAATTTTTCTTATATGCTTGACCATCTTGTCCACTCTGCTCCATAGCCTGGATTTTTGCAACTGGACTCTAAATTACTAAAAATCAATTCCTTGAATATTCTAGAAAAAAAATGAGTTGAAGTACATACCTGCATGTGCATCAACACAACTTAATTTTCTTGTTAATCTGTGTTTCTTTTCATTTTTCAAAAAATTTTGAAGTGGCTTACAAGATAAAAGCTGAGAATGTAATGCTACTGTGAGTTCTTGACTCAGAAAATATTTAGAAGTTTGAGTTTAAAGATTTTTACACTGACATTTCACAGATTCAGGAGACAGGGAACATTATGCAAGCAAAATGGAATGTGAAGTAATTTAGCTTTGTTTTGGAATACTAGTCTGCCAAATTAAATTTCTTTGACAAACCAATCGATGACAGTTTTTATCACCATACAGAGGGTAACATACACTGACTTACAAATACAACAGTTTTATGGTCTGTCAGATGGAAAAGTAGGAATGTAGTTACTGGATGTAAATGTATGGGATAAAATTCTAGGGTGCATATATGCAGCAGGCTTACGACGAAATAAGCTGCAGAAATTGAGCAATGTCAATTGTACAACTTATTTTGAATAGCTTATTTTGAAATTGGGAGTGTCTACACAGCACTTATGTCGAAATAGAGCACTCTTCCTCTGACTTCTCTTACTCCTCCTACAATGGGGATTACAGGAGTCGGAGTAAGAAGTCCTCCAGTTTGACAGTATTTTGGCATTATTTTGAAATAACTGCCTGCTGTGTAAATGCAGACTGAGTTATTTTGTTATAATGGTGCAGTCATCGTGCTCTTGAACTCAGTGGAAACATCTCATTCATTATATTAGGCCAGGATCTTACCTGTGGGGTTCTCATATGTTGACTGTTCTTTATGTTGGATGGTTGCAGATTTAAATTAGTAATTTGTGGTCTTATCCTGCACACTTTGCTTACATATGCCCTTTCTGCTTGGCTTTGGATGCCTGGTATGTGCTCGTTCCACTTCTTCCCTCCCACCTCCAGGCTCTGCTCTCACTCTTCCTCTTCCCCCATTTGTGGATAGGTTGCACAAAATGGGAGGCTGGACATGTTGGGGGGGGGGAGGGGAGTCTGCACAGAAAGAGTAATCTGGGCATGTTTGGGATGCATCAGCCAGAGCCCTCAGGCAGCAGGAGCCCAACAAGTCAGTGAATTGTTCCTCTAGTGCAGCATCTGTGGTGAGGGAAGGGAAGGTCACCAATGAAGGTGGCGAGCAGGGCCAGTCCACAACATTTTGGCACCTGAGGCAGGGAGCTCAAATGATGCCCCCATGTGCCCTCGCTTGGGCCAAAACTTTGAAAGGCCTCAATTCTGCCTTCTTCCTGTTCTACTCCTCTCATGGTACTGCTCCTCATCCTCTCTCTCCCTGCAGCTCTTGCTGCTTTCTCTTATTCCCTCTTACCTTTTCTCCTGCCTGCCTATTATGTCTCTCGTGCCCTCCTTCCTCCAGCACAGCACTCCATCAACTCTGTGCATCTAGAGCAGAGAGAATACATATACACCAACAGCAGACACAATTTTCTACACTCTGGATCTTAGTGGCATCCCCCCACAGTCTGGCACCAGAGGCAGCCACCTCAGTTCACCTCATGGTAAGGCCAGCCCTGGTGGCGAGAAGAATGGTATCTAAACAGCTGTTGGCTTGGTGCCTGCCAGGTGGGGGCGGGAGCGGGGAGAAGCTGAATTTCTGGTTGGCTGAGGACTGGGGGGGAAGCATGCTACACTTCTCCAAGTCAGACTCTGCAGGATGGTAAATGGGGGCAGGAAGAAGGAAGGAAACATAGAGTATGATGTTATGTGACTGTAGCACTCTACCACTCTCTCTCTAGGATTCACTCCACCTGCACAACTACATACCACACACGCACACATTATACTCCCCTGCACAGCTACACACACAGTATACCCCTGTGCACACCTAGGCATATACTATATCTTCCCACTTTTTTCCTGCCTTAAGGATGAGTGACAATATTGGGAAGGGGGCAGAGAGGAGTAAGCAGAGGGCAGACCCTTGGGGGAAGAGGCAGAGCAGGTATATACTCCTTCACTTCCAGGGATCTCCCAGTGCTAGAGACCTAGGTATATGGCTAGAGATTAGAAGGAGGCAATTACATATAATGCTTTCTGCTTGTTGGGTCTCACACAGCTTTTCTCTGGTGTGTAACAGCCTGTACTTTTACAGGGGGAGGGGAATACTTTCAGTGAGCATATTACATTGCTCGAAGAGTGAGAGTTGGGAGTAGAACCTAAAGGTCATCAGCTCTATTTACTGCTCTGAGGGCTAAACTACATAACCTTTCCTCTGATCTTATTTAGTATGTCACTCACAGCTTAGAGGCAGCATGCATCTTAGGACAATGAAGGAAGGAGAATTGATTGTGTCAAAGATGCTTGGTCACATCTGCACAATTTCACAACTGTTTGCTGACTGCAAATATGTGGTTGCCTAACTTCTGGTTAAGAGCATTAGTGTTATGAGATAGCACTAGGTTGATAGATAAATAGTAAAAAACAACCCAGTATCATTAATGCTCAGCACAGTAAAAACTCAATTTGTGATTAGAATTACCTAATAAACTTCAAAAATGCTGTCTTGAAGCTAACAAGACTCAGTTAAAACTCCGAGCAGCCTTCATTGCCTTTGTCAAGAGTATAGCAGTAGGTTGGAGAAGGTTTTCAATTACCAAACAAACAAGGGAGCTGCTTACTAGAATGGAAACAACTAAAAGGTATTATCAGAAGTTTAAAAAAATAAGCAGCACAATGTTTAGAATACCTTGAAAATGATGTATTTAATGTTATCCAGCTAATATGTTATTTCACATTTTAAAATTAATACTGTTGTTGTTGATTGAGCCAGTCTGAAGTATGTCTTTAGAACTCTACCTTTCCCATCACCGTTCAACATTAGGACAGGCTGAACCGTGACTCATGAATACACACTGTGCATATTTCTACAGAATACCTAATTTAATGATAGGCCAGTGTGAAGGCAAACAAGAGGTATGGGACAGAATAAGAAAAGAGATACCGAAAGGAAGGGAAAGGCCTATACAGCATTCCTACTGTGGCTACTGCAAAAAGTCCATCATTCTATCCTAGCAGTTTTACTCCCACAATAAGGACTTTTCTCTGGAAATGCAGAAAAACATTATTTTAAGGCCTAGCCTGTAATGTGAAAATGTACAATGCAATTAGTGACAGTTCTGAGTGCTTTTTTAAAAAAAACAATTAAGAGTGAAAGAGCCTCAAGAAGTGTCTGAAGTATTTCTGTATGGAGTGGTGTTGTAGCAGGGTTGGTGCCAGGATATTAGAGAGACAAGGTGGATGAGGTAATGTCTTCTATTGTACCAACTTCTGTTGGTGAGAGACTCAATCTTGGGAGCTTTCACAAAGTTCTTCTTCAGGTCTGGAAAATGAGTTCAGAGTGCCACTGATAAATACAAACAGGAATAGACTGTTTAGCATAAGTGGCTAACACATTTCAAGGGGCCATTCAAAGTGAAGTGGCCCATTAGCACCTCTCCAATCGTAAGAAAGGAAGCAAGGCCAGGATAGGAGGGGAGAGCAGACGTGTGCAGTTGTTAACTGGTTATAGATTGTTGTAATAAGCAATAAATCCAGTGTTTCAATTCAGTCATATGCTCAAACTATCTTACCCATTCAGTCATATGCTCAAACTATCTTACCCATTACCAAGATAGCTTCCCCAATTATCACCTCTAATACCATTAGTTCACAGACATCCCACTCTCCCCACCTCTAATATCATCAATTCAGACACTTACCTTCCTTCCTCCTCCCCCCCCCCCCCGCAACCCCCTCCTGTTCTGAAATGTGATTTGTCCTTTTCATATGTGTTCATTTTTTTAAATTGTATCCTTTGGTATATATGGTTGTGACTATTTTCTTCCATTATTTGATCTGAGGAAGTGGGTCTGGCCCACGAAAGCTCATCATCTAATAAACCATCTTGTTAGTCTTTAAAGTGCTACATTGTCCTGCATTTTGCTTCAGCTACCCCAGACTAACACGGCTACATTTCTATGTCAATTCATTCAGTGATTTTGAGTATCTAGCAAAGTTAGATATGTATTCATTTTTTTTAATTGTATCCTTTGGTATATATGGTTGTGACAATTTTCTTCCACTATTTGATCTGAGGAAGTGGGTCTGGCCCACAAAAAAAGCTCATCACCTAATAAACCATTTTGTTAGTCTCTAAAGTGCCACATAGTCCTGTTTTTTGTTTCAGCTACACCAGACTAACACAGCTACATTTCTATCACTAGCAAAGTTATGAAAGTCTTTGAGGATGAGGGCCGATAAGTTATATAGAGTGATCACTTTGTCAGAAGTGTTCATCCACAGTGATATGCCGTTTTTGTCTTTTATTGTTTTCCTGTGTGAGTTCATCTGGGAGCATTGTGATTGGTTTCAGCCACATAGTTGTTATTGCGGCATTTAGAGGAATTAGGAGCTCCAGCACTAACTCACCCTACTGCAAGGGTGGGGCAAACCATGAGTGTCAGCCAGATCTAGCTGGCAGGCCAGAAATTCGCCACTTGCTGTATAGCAGGGCTACTCAACACATGGTCTGTGGACCGCATGAGTGGTTTGGCTTTAAGCAGGGCTAAACACGCAGCCCACAGATGGGATCATTTGAACATGGCCTCCACTGGGAACATGCTCATTAATGGCGACTCAATATAATGGTCTTCTGTTATGCGTTTTAGTAGTTAAATTTCTGGACTTCTAATTAAAAGTGCTGTCATATGGGTGGAAATTGGGTAAATATTGCATTTTAATAATATCAGCAGAACTGACTTAAATGGGGCCTGTGTGTTGTGCCTTAATCTTTGTATTCATACCAGTCAGTGTGAAAGAAGTGATTTGCATATGTTTGCATATATATTTGCCTGTAGATGCAACCACACTAAAGTTGCAGCTCACGGCATGTGCTGTGTCATTGTGGCCCTTGGGGCTTCCAAAGTTGAGTAGCCCTGCTGAATAGGAAGGTGACATTTATGATGGCAAAAACATTTGTGGAAGAAGCTGTTCCTTTGTGTGGAAACCTGCCCAACTCTTTCAAAAGATCAGCCTGGGAATTTAAATTCATAACTTTGCTAGATACTAAAAACTATGAACTGAATAGAGTTGCAAAATGTATTATAATCTGCAACCCCCTAAAACCTCCAAATCCCCCCCCCCCTTATTTCTTCCCTATAACTAGTGGGCTGGTAATTGGCTATTTCACCTTGATCATCTATTGAAATGTAACTGGTTATGCTAAACAATTGATTCCCTCTTGTGTTTAGCAATGGCATTTTGAATACCTTTCCCAGAAGAAGAGCTCTGTGTAAGTTTGCAAGCTTCTCTCCCTATCACCAACATAAATTGGTCTGATAAATATTACCTCATCCACCTTCCCTCTCTGAAGTATTTCTAACAGTTATCCACACTTCTGAAATTGAACAAAAGATTTTTCATATGAAACAACTCTGAATATAATCAAAATATTTTTCTTGCTAAACTTTTTTTTTTTTTTTTTTTTTTTTTTACATCTCGAGGACAGGAAAATATAATAAAAAATGCATGCATCTCAAATTAATACCTCTTTGGTTGGCTGACTGTTCCAACATTTTTAACATAACTCTTTTTCTTCTTAAGTTTCTGCATTTCTTAATCCTCTGACTACTGTTTCCAAACACCTCTCTCTCAGCTTGTGTACACTACACAGTGGATCCATGCTGCAGCGATTGATCCACTGGAGGTCGATTTATCGCATCTGCTGAGATGCAAAAAATTCAAACTCTGAGTGCTCTCCAGTCAATTCTGGTACTGCCCCAGGATGAGAAGAGTAGCCGGAGTCAAGGGGAAAGCAGCCCCTACTGGTCTTACTGAGTGTCTGAACCCAGTGTGATAAGTACGTCGACTTTAGCTATGCTATTCGTGCAGCTGAAGCTGTATAGTTTAGATCGACGTGGGGGCATAGTGTAGAGTAGGCATCAGTCAGTCGGGCTTGCTTAAACTATTTGGCAACAAACAGTGAGAGCATTTACACTGCAGTTCAACTTTTATCAGGAAAATCACCCAATTTTGGTGACAAGAAACTTACAGCCCAGAGAGAGATTTTTGTCTTTTCCCCTCCCTTTACTGTCAACAAAGAACCAGTGTGGACTCTGCTGTTTTGTCCAGAGATCTGGCTTCCACAAGTGTCCCCCAATATCTTATCTTGATGTCTGTGCTCAGTGCTTTGTGATCTCTGCTGCTCTGCAGGCATGGGCCTCTCCCCTTTCAAAGCTCAAGGAAGTATCTGACAGCTGAGTGAGCTTTGGGAAACAAACAAAGAACAAATGATTGGAATGTTTCTGTTCTGCCCTGCACTAGAAACACAGTAACAGGCAGACTGCTGCAGCGGGGGATGGCTGGAGATACTGCTGTGCTACTTTGACATTTCTCAGCACAGAGAGCTCACAGAGCTACGAGGGACTCTCAAGAAGTGCAAGGATCAGCTCTGCCTTTCCACAACAATGCACTGTGGGATGCTTACCTACATTGTTTTGCTCTGTCTGTTGACAGGGGAGTTAGCAATGTGGGCATGAAACATTGATAATGGGAGGCAGAAAGTCCGGTTTGACCAGTTTTCACTTTTGGGGACTTTTTCATGTGGATAGCACTTTCATTGCTAAACCTTCCCAGCATAGCCATAGCCATAGTAATTTCCTTCTGTCCTTTCTTGCATTCTCTCTCTCTTTCTATCCTCATGATCCTCCTCTTTCCTTTACTGCTCTCTTTCCTCCAGGCATCCCCATCTCCTTATGAGTTTTTTGTCTTTTGAAGCCTCTAGTTCCACATCCCTGATGCTCTCTCCTTGACATTTATTTTTGTTTTCAAATTATTATTGAAATGTATTCATCCCTATTCAATCCTAACAGCCACTAGTGTATGTCAATTCCCTTTTGCAAGTTACCATTTTAAGAAGATCTAACCTTGCCCCAGTGTTTTAGCTGTAATACTTGTGGGCAGTATATTGATAGGGAATATTAGAAGTCTCTCCCCAAATCCTGGCAATCTAATTTCCATTAGCTTCCAGCTGCAAAATATTATATCTGCTTACAGCAATGGAAAAGTGACACCAATTAAAAAGAGTTTATGCTATTATATAGAGTATCTCAGACAGAAATTATTTTTATAATGAATAAATAACAAAGCTTGAGAAACATTTTTTTTTTGTCTTTCTGGAGAAGGGAAACCATTTCTCAGGAAAACCAGCTTGTTCAGTTTAGATTTTTATCAGACTAATGGAGATCCCTATATCTGTGAAAATGTTTGAAATGTAATTTATCCCGATTGGTGAATAATCTCTTTCATTCTTTCTTCATCTGGTGATATTCAACTCCCCACTCATTTCCCAAGAAGAGGAACAGTACAAATTATTTAAACATGTTATGCCAATGGAACTCCTTGAGGGGAATAAAAAATATTCCATGGCCTGCTAGAAACAAAGCTTTTGAGGGCCACTACTTCCCTCATATCAACTTTTTACATATCCTTATCTCATGATAGCTTTAAAATGTAATCTAGAGTTCCAAAGATGGGAAATCTATAACTGGAATCCATTGCAAAGTGTATATAACCTTAGAGTATAGTATATCAGTTTAATATATTAACATGTGCAGCAAATATTTTGAGTTCTTTTATTAAATAATTACCTGTTAAAATGTCATTTTAGAGATTATTCCTTTCACAAGATTTGCATTCTACCTTTGCTCAACTCTTCGATAATCCGCATTACGATTGCATTATGATTTGCGGTGTTAACTGTAGCCATGTCAGTCCCACGACATTAGTGAGACAAGGTGGGTGAGATGGAACCATCTTTTATTTTAAAAAATAATTTATTTTTTCTTCAGATTTGAGACCTGAAGAACTCTGTGTAGCTTAAAGTCTTGTTTTCCCCATCAACAGAAGTTGGTGCAATAAAATATTTTACCTCACCCAAACTGTGTATATATTTTATTGTGAGCAATAAGGAGGGGCAGTGCAAATGAGAGAGGCTTTGAAAGACAGTTTTATGAATGATCAGTTTTGAGAGTCATGCATGTTGCTCTCAATGAGGTGCTACCTGCATTCAGTATGCTTGCCTGTAAAACTTCTCCTCCTCCTTCAACAAAAGCAATAAAGAGACTGTTCAGAAATCATGTCTTTTGATTTAGGGAACACAAAAGGAACAAAAAAGAGGTCCAGAGTGGGAGCTTCAGATGGAGGGAGTGATCACTATTGTGAGAAGGACAGCCTTTTGTTTTGTGATGCATCCCTGGGGGGGGGGGGGGGGGGTTGAGTGTGAGGCTGCTCTTGACCTCTTCCCCTCCCTCTCTTGTTCCAGGGCCCCTGGGAGAGGAGGCTATGGAACTTGGTGAGGAGGGAATGTTGCTCTGTAAGAGGTAGAGGGGGTGCCTGTTAATGGAGGTGCCAAATGGTCCATCACATCTGCCATGATTTTCAGGACTCTCTCCTGGTACTTCACTTCCAGTTCCCTGCATGCTCTCCTGTCCTCACGCTCCATGTGCATCGTATTCCTCCACTCACTTAAGTACTCTCTGTCCGAGTGGACGGATTGCATTTGCTCCTTGAACATGTCATCCCTAGTCCATTTTCGCCTCTGGATTTGTGCCAGCCAGACATCTGGCAGGCCCGAGGGAGAGTGCAGCATGCTCATTGTTGTTCCCGTTGTAATAAAAAATGAACAGCAGACTTTATTCAGGAGATACAGTAGAGTGTAAAACCTACTGGGTGCATCTAGACTGGCAAGATTTTTCTCAAAAGCGACCGCTTTTGCGCATAAACTTGCCGACTGTCTACACTGGCCGCTTGAATTTGCGCAAGAGCACTGACTTTGTGATGTACAAAATCAGTGCTTGTTGTGCAAATACTTTCACGCTCCCACTCGGGAAAAAGCCCTCTTGCACAAGAACACTTGTGCAAGAGGGCCAGTGTGGACAGGGGAGAACTGTTTTGCGCAAAAAAGCCCCGATGGCTAAAATGGCAATCGGGGCTTTCTTGCGGAAAATTGCGTCTAGACTAGCCATGGATGCTTTTGTGCAAAAGCACTTTTTGCTCAAAAGCATCCGTGCCAATCTAGACGCACTTTTGCAGAAATACTTTTATCGGAAAAACTTTTCTGTTAAAAGAATTTTCCGCAAAATCATGCCAGTCTAGATGTAGCCACTCTGTTTAGAACAAAAGAAATGTTCTAAAGACAATAGGAATATGTTATGTAAAAGGCCGTAGATATGCTTTTAAGCAGCCATGGTGCAGCAGGTACAACTCAGAGTTCTTAGGGGAGCAGTTGGACTCGGTTTTGTGGCACACATGGTAAGAGACAAGTTGGGGCATGAGCCTGCGGAAGGGAGGGGACCAGGTGTGGCGGCAGAGCAGGGGCTCATGTGGCATCCCCATGTTTGGCTCTCCTTGTTTGACAGGAATGTGCAACTTTCCCTTCCTGCAGGAGCGGATGGGCTGTAGGAAGGAGGGGCTCTGGGCGTGGCAGCTGGACATGTGAGGAGCTCATGTAGTACTCCCTGCATTTGCTGGGACAGTGCAACTTTCACTTCCCACAGGAATGGGTGGATAGGAGAAGGGAACTGGACGTGGTGGCAGAGCAGGGCAGGGGCTCAAGTCTACTTTATTGGAGATGAGCAAAGGAGGTTTACTACAGAGGCATCAGCTAAAAGCTTCCCCTGCTTCATCCAAGTTGCTATGTTTTGCTTTGTGCTGCAGTGACACCAGACCACTTACTACTGGCTTGATGTGGAAAGGTATCTTACTGTGGGGATGGAATAAGGCAGGCCTCCCCAGAAACCTTGTGAGAAGGATTAAAGAGTTTTTCTATGAGAGCTTTATGGATATGTGCAGGGAGGATTCCCTTTCTGTGTCCAGACATGTTAACAAGCTGTTCCCAGGGTCTCCCTCCTCTCCCCCACCCCAGCTGTATAGGCACAGTGGCAGCCACAGATCACAGTCAATCCTCTTTTAGCAAAATAAAAACGTGAAATGCTCTCTCTCAGATCAGTGCTGGACTGTGAGATGTTCTGGAAGGATGAGATTGTTTAAAAGTATAAAAAGTTCTTAGCTCTCTATGATATCAGTGGCCCTGCTCGCCTGTTGACCATTCTTCTCCTCCTCTTCATCCACACTGTCCCCCATGCTGCTGCTCAAGGCTGTCTGAGGGAGGAATCCATGCACTGGCTAGGGAAACTGGTTGAGTCCCCCCATCGCCTCAAGGATCTCATGCAGCAGCTCATAGAAGTGGAGTGTTTGAGGCAGTGTTCCAGACCATCTGTTTGCCTCCCTTATCTTCTGGTACAACTGCCTCAGCTCCTTTATTTTCAGGTGGTACTGCTGGGCATCTATGGTGTATCTTTTCTCCTCCATACTCTGTGCGCTCTTGGCATAAATATCTGTGTTTCATTTGTTGATTTGTAGTTCTCTGAGGATAAATTCCTCTCCCCATCCACATAGCATTGAGGTCCAGGATCTCCTACACACTCCTTGTCGGTGCTTGTCTGTGACCCTGGAAACTCATGGTCAGATTTGCTGCCTGCTCCGAGGTCTGCCACGCTGGCCACACAGAAAATGAAATTCAAATTTTCCTGGGGCTTTTCCTGGTGGCTTGGAGAGCAGTAGAGTTGAAAGTCCTGGCCAAAGCAGACAATGTGGAACACCTCCTCGAGGCCAAGAACGTTGACTTTCATAGCCCTGCATCTGCACTAACATAGAATCATAGAACTGGAAGGTACCTCAAGAGGTCATTAAGTCCAGTCCCCTACCCTCACGTCAGGACCAAGCACTGTCTAGACCATGGGTTCACAAACTGGGGGGCATGAAGAAATTCCAGGGGGTGGGGGATGCAAGGCGACCCAGCCACCCCCCTCAGTTCCTTTTTTTTGGCTCAAGTTTTGCTGCTATTTTTTTGGGGCGGGGGGAGGCATGAGGGTGCCTCATTTTTGAGAAACCCTCATGCCTCATGATGCCGAAAAGTTTGGGAACCACTGGTCTAGACCATCCCTGATAGATATCCATCCAACCTGCTCTTAAATATCTCTAGAGATGGAGATTCCACAACCCCTCTAGGCAATTTATTCCAGTACTTAACCACCCTGATAGGAAGTTTTTCCTAATGTCCACTCTAAACCTCCCTTGCTGCAATTTAAGCCCATTACTTCTTGTCCTATCATCAGAGGTCAAGGAGAACAATTTGTCTCCCTCCTCCTTGTAACACCCTTTTAGATACTTGAAAACCGCTATCATGTCCGCTATCAATCTTCTCTTTTCTAAACTAAACAAGTCCAATTCTTTCAGCCTTCTTTCATAGCTCATGTTCTCTAGACCTTTAATCGTTTTTGTTGCTCTTCTCTGGACCTTCTCCAATTTCTCCATCTTTCTTGAAATGTGGTGCCCAGAACTAGACACAATACTCCAATTGAGGGCTAATGAGCACAGAGTAGAGCAGAAAAATGACTTCTCATGTCTTGCTCACATCACTTCTGTTCATGTGTCCCAGAATCATGTTTGCTTTTTTTGAAAGTGTCACACTGACTTAAATTTAGCTTGTGGTCCACTATTCCTTTCTGCAGTACCCCTTCCTAATGTGGCAAGATCTTCGCTCAGGCCCCTCGTCTTAAGACACCTTCTTTGTTCACAAATCAGCCAGAGACCCTTTCTTGTGCAATCACCTGGGCCTTTTCTTGTCAGTTCCACCACCTTCTATTTACAGAGTTTTGGATTATAGCAAACTCAGCCAGCCTCTTCTTCTACCTGGAGAGCACACTCAGCCACACCATAGCCCCATACTCCTCCCATTGCTTCTCTCTCTGCACTTCCCCTCCAGCTATGTTATAGAGCCATCTGGCTAATGAGGCCCACAGCTGCTTCCATTGGCCCTTCAGGCCTGGGCTTGCTCAGCTGTTTGCAATTGGCCTTTTCAGCTAGGCTGTAGTGGCAGAGCTCTGGGTTAGCCAGCAGTCTGTCACACTAGGGAATCACTTTCCATTTTATATGTGTGAAATTGATTGTTCCTTCCTAAGTGGAGCACTTTGCATTTTGTCCTTATTGAACTTCATCCTGTTTACCTCAAACCATTTTTCTAGTTTGTCCAGATCATTTTGAATTATGACACTATAATCTAAAGCACTTGCAACTCCTTCCAGCTTGGTATCATTTGCAAACTTAATAATGGTACTCTTTATTTCATTATCTAAATTGTTCATGAAGATATTGAACAGAACCGGTCCCAAAACATCCCCTCACTTGTTATGCCCTTCAAGCATGATGGTGAACCATGAATAACTACTCTCTGAGAATGGTTATTCAGCCACCTTTGATTAGCCCCATCTAGGTTGCTTTTCCCTAGTTTACTGATAAGAAGGTCATGGGAGACAGTGTCAAAAGCCTTACTGAAGTCTAGGTATGCCACGTCCACCGCTACTTCCTTCCCCACAAGACTTGATATCCTATCAAAGAAAGCTATCAGATTGGTTTGACATGATTTGTTCTTTACAAATCCATTCTGGCTGTTACCTGTCACCTTATTTTCTTCCAGATGTTTGCAGATGAATTCCTTAATCATCTTCCCTGGCACAGAAGTTAAACTGACTGGTCTGTAGTTTCCTGGGTTGTTCTTATTTCCTTTTTTTATAGATGGGCACTATATTTGCCCTTTTCCAGTTTTCTGGAATCTCTCCTGACTTCATGATTTTTCAAATATGATAGCTAAAGGCCCAGATACCTCCTCTATCAGCTCCCTGAGTATTGTAGGACATATTTCATCAGGCCCTGGTGACTTGCAGACATGTAACTTTTCTAAGTAATTTTTAACTTGTTCTTTTATTTTAACTTCTAAACCTACCCCATTTCCAGTAGCAATGTTGATCATGCCAGGTCGAATTAACATTAGTCTTTGTAAAAGTAGTATAGAAATGGAATTTAACGGCCCTTATAGTGGATGGAACGAGCTGGAGATTCATTGTTTAGAAAATCGACCCTATGCAGCAAAGTTAACCTCAACCCCCAGGCTGTGTCTACATTGGCTGTGTCTACATTGCAGCCGCTTTTGCGCAAAAACATGCTGCCTGTCTACACTGGCGGGGAGTTCTTGCGCAAGAACACTGACGTTCTAATGTGTGAAATCTGTGCTTCTTGCGCAAGAACTATGATGCTCCCTCTCAGGAATAAGCCCTCTTGCACAACTGTTCAGTGTAGACAGGCAACATGAATTTCTTGCGCAAGAAAGCCCGATGGCTAAAATGGCCATCGGAGATTTCTTGCGCAAGAGAGCATCTACACTGGCACGGATGCTTTTGCGCAAAAGCACATGCCAGTGTAGACGCTCTCTTGCACAAATACTTTAACGCAAAAACTCTTGCGTTAAAAGTATTTGCACAAAATCTTGCCAATGTAGACGTAGCCCCAGGCTATGTCTACGCTACATTCGCACAAAAACATATGCAAATGAGGCAAAGCGTGGAATATCGCCGTGCCTCATCCGCATAATTAATGAGGCTCCATTTTTGAATAACAGGCTTTTGTGCAAAAAGGAGCTGTGTAAATGGCTCCTTTTTGCGCAAAAGCCTCTTGCACAAAAATGGAGCCTCGGTAATTATGCAAATGAGGCACGGCGATATTCCACGCTTTGCCTCATTTGCATATGTTTTTGCACAAGAGGCTATAGTGTAGACATGGCCCCAGGCCTTAGAGCAGGGACTATATACTAGATTCCTGATTTCCAGTAGAAAGTCTGATTGTCACTTGTCTTTATACACCTACCTTCATACAAATACAAGCGCAACTAGAGCAGATGCTTTTGCTGTCTGGCTAGGGACTGGGTTGGGACTCCCTTGCCTCCCCCTAACCGTACTTTCGCTTGGCTCTGAATCCTGCATCACCAAACCCTCCTCCCCCCTCCCAGACACACTCACCCCCCTGTAGCATGGGAGAGTCTTTTCCCGGCCCCTGCTTCCCCCTCCCAAGGCAGCAGGACCTGCTAGGACGGAGCCGTAGGGAGACAGGCGGGGAGCAGCAGCTGGAGCTGCAGGCAGAGGGCTCTCTCAAGCGCTCCTGGCTTAACGTGCTCCCGCGAGCGGGCTCCCTGCTGATCCCTGGGGCCGTGACTGCCCCTTGCACCCCGCTCCCCTGTCTCTCCGGTGCAGGCGGGCCCAGGGCTCCAGGGGGCGGCCCGGCTGGGGGCAGAGGAGCTGCTTTCTCGCCAGCCCCGAGTGAGGAAGGAGTCAGCCCCCCTCTCCCCTCCGGCAGCTGCGCTGGGACAGCAGCGGCTCCTCCTGCTCCGCCCGGGTCCTGCGGCGCAAGCAGGGGCGGGAGCGCGGCCAGAACTTGCAGGCGGCTGGGGAGGATGGTGCCTGCGGCAGCGGGGCTGCAGCCCGCGGGCGCTGCTGCTGGGGCGCTGTGAAGGGGCGGCGAGGGCCGCGAGGGGGGATCGCCCCCAGCCATGGGAGACTCGGTGTTCAACGAGAAGCCGACGCT
Organism: Pelodiscus sinensis; assembly: GCF_049634645.1. NCBI lineage: Eukaryota > Metazoa > Chordata > Testudines > Trionychidae > Pelodiscus > Pelodiscus sinensis. The sequence goes on from NC_134711.1 coordinate 214,966,840, forward strand.
TTACTACGCGGTGAGTGGCCGCCAGGCGGGGGCTGAGGGGAGCGGGAGGCGCTGAGAGGCTCCCCTCAAAGGGGCGCGGCCCCGCCTCGGAGGGACGGGGCCCGTTTCTTGCTCAGAGCCGCCCGGCTGGGCGCGCCTGTGGACCTGCCCCGGGGGCCGGCGGTGGAAGAGGGAGGCGAACAAAAGGCAGGACCGTGCAGCGCTTTACAGACTAACCAGGTGGAGTATTGGGAGCGTTCGTGGGCTAGACCCGCTTCCTCAGGTCTGGCCCACAGAAGCTCCCGCCTAACAAACCATCTGGCGAGTCTGTAACGCGCTGCACGGTCCTGCCTTTTGTTTCCGCTAGATCAGACTCACAGGGCTGCATCTCCAGCACTCTCCCCGGTGGCGGAGCAGCCCAGCCCCTGGCTTTCGCGCTGAGCTGGGGCCGATCCCAGGGCGCTCCGCAGGGCCGGTGGCTTCCCCGCGCTTGCCAGCCACTGCGGAGCGAGAGTGGGGAAAGGGGCGAGCCGGGGCATGGGGCTGATTGGGGGGGGGGGGGGATTGGTCCCTTTCCTCCTTAAGCCGCTCCCTCCCCCAGGTCAAGCGGGCTGGAAGAAGTGGAACAAAACTGCCCCGGCTGCTCTCTAGCTCTTAATGATCTGCGAGCGGCCAGGAAGTAGGGCAGGGCCAGGGTTTGCTCGGACAGCGGCTTGTCAGGGAGGTTTGGAAGGCGTTGGTTTTCATATGAATGCACTTCAAAAGGCGGTGGTGGTTGTGGTGGTTGCATCTGGCTGTGGGATTCCATGGGATCCCTCTAAGGTTCATTTTTCTCTCTCTCCCCCCCCCCCCCCCCTGCTGCGGGAGGCACTGTATGTAATAGGACTGGAGTTTGTCAGCTCCCCTGTGTGCCAAGAATGAAGTGCAGGGAGGGAGGTTTACAGCTATTAAGGATGTTACCTTAGGAAGCATTGCTTACTAAGAAATGTGGTTGTGAGAATTTTGTAAATGTGCTGTACCATGATAGCAGGCACCCAGATAGCATGATGATGGGATACAATACAAGAACTTAAATACATTGTAGCACTTTAAAGACTAACACAACATGTAGATTAGTGATAGAAATGTAGCCATGTTAGTCTGGTGTAGCTGAAGCAAAATACAGGACTATGTAGCACTTTAAAAACTAACAAGATGGTTTATTAGATGATGAGCTTTCGTGGGCCAGACCCACTTCCTCAGATCAAATAGTGGAAGAAAATAGTCACAACCATATATACCAAAGGATACAATTAAAAAAAAGAACACATATGAAAAGGACAAAGCACCTTGTTAGTCTTTAAAGTGCTACATAGTCCTGTATTTTGCTACAATATGTAGATGGTATCATGAGCTCCTGATACCGTCTACACGTTGTGTTAGTCTTTAAAGTGCTACCGGACTGTTTGTTGTTTTTTTAAGTTTGTACAGGATAAAATTAAAAAACAACAAATAGTCTGGTAGTACTTTAAAGACTAACTCAGCTACCCCTCTGAAGTTTTTAAATACATTGAAATAGTAGCGATTCTTTTTTCTTTTTTGAGCAGAGGCTGGGATGTGGTTATTTTTTAAAATTAACAAAAGACTTTTTTTTTACAAGCTAGCTGGGTTTATACAGCATGCATGAGCCATAGCCAGTTCATTTCTTTTTGTTTAGGCATCTTTTAGAACTGGGTTGTTTTTGCATCATGTGCTTTAAAAAAGTGATGAAACACTTCATCACAGTGGTGTTGAGTTTTTGTCCTTTTTGTCCTTTTTCCCCCCAACAAGTTGAATGGATGCATGATTCACCAGCGTTTGAAGTTATTTTCAGTTAAATTCTTTTGCTGATTCTGGGACATTTTATGTGATAAGACCATACTGTATAATTTACAAAAGCTGCGCTCTTGAGAAACCACTTCCTTTTTTACTAACCTTATTAGGAGCATTTACTCTGCTATCTGGATTAAAAAAAAAAAGAAAAGAAAAAAAAAAGCAACTGTCACCACTCTTGTTTATTGCCTGAAACCATATGCAAAATTTAGAATGATTAAGAACTTGCTCACATTTACACTGGTGTCAAACAAGAATACCTCTATTGAAGTCAATAGAGTCACATGGATATAAATCATGTATAAGTGACAGCAGACATTGAGCCTGTAACTTTTATCATTGTTGGGATTGAGCAGGTAGGAACAGTAGGGACACTCTGTTCTGTATAGTCTAGCATCCAATCATGAGACAGATTGTGGCATCTTGAACTAGTAGGGCTCATCCCCCATATTATTTCACAGTGACCTTATGCAACTTTTATGTTGCACCTTTGTTTAGATTAAAAGTGCAAGTAAACATTCATGATGGAAATAGTGTTTGCAACTTTCTTCAGTTATATACTTTTATACTGAACGTGCAGTTGTGAAAATATTTTGATGCCTGTTCAACCACAGTATTACTCTGATGCAGGTATTTACTTAGTAGATTCAGTTAATGAATACAATTCTAAAAGTTGGGATTGGTACAAAAATATTGATACTGCAACGGCCCATTTTAAATTTCAGTAGTGGTAACAAAATCACTGAATTATTCATTGCTGTCAGTAATCAAGCCAGTTCCTTTGAAAATCTGATAGTCCACTTCTTTCTTTGCTTTTTTATCTTTGGTTAAAATAACTGTATATACTAGGGATGGGCAAATACTGGCTCACAGGCCAGATTTGGTACTCCAGGGTTAGCCCTGGATGGGCCACCACAGCTATTTTTACCCTCACCTCTGCAGAGACAAGAAATTTCAGTTTCCGTTGGCTGCAGGTCACCTTTCCCAGCCAAAGGGAACTGTGGGAAGTGGTGTCCCAGCCTGCCCCACTTCCCACATCTCCCACTGGCTGGGAACAGGGCAATCTGTGGCCAACAGCAGCTTCAATCACCCATACCATGGAGGTGCATGTAAATAAAGCGGCAGTGGCCTGCCAGGTGCTAACTCGGGCAAACCGCCCCTGTTTAATTCCCCGCCCTGGCATATTCAGTAGCTGATTACCATGATACATACAGAATCCTATTGGTTTAGTAAGACAATTGTACCCCTGACATTTGGAGAAGTTCTCAGACACAAAAATGTATAGACTAGGTGGATGCAGTAATATCTTATATTTGGCAAAGTTCTGTATAAAATAAGATATAAGTTCACCCCACCTTGGGCTCGTCTACACTGGCCCCTTTTCCGGAAGGGGCATGTAAATTTCACCAGTCGTAGTAGGGAAATCCGCGGGGGATTTAAATATCCCCCGCGGCATTTAAATAAAAATGTCCGCCGCTTTTTTCCGGCTTTTAAAAAAGCCGGAAAAGAGCGTCTACACTGGCCCCGATCCTCCGGAAAAAGCGCCCTTTTCCGGAGGCTCTTATTCCTACTTTGAAGTATTCTTCAAAGTAGGAATAAGAGCCTCCGGAAAAGGGCACTTTTTCCGGAGGATCGGGGCCAGTGTAGACGCTCTTTTCCGGCTTTTTTAAAAGCCGGAAAAAAGCGGCGGACATTTTTATTTAAATGCCGCGGGGGATATTTAAATCCCCCGCGCATTTCCCTACTACGATAGGTGAAATTAACATGCCCCTTCTGGAAAAGGGGCCAGTGTAGATGTAGCCCCAGTCTCTCTAATACCTTGGAACCAACACAGCTACAATAATGTTACATATGTAACAATTGTTATGAGCTATTTTAATGCAACTTTTCTTGCTTTTGTGACTACATTTGTAAGCCTATTATGAAGCTGCCAGCTACAACAAGGGTGGGAAATTATGGCCCAAGACTGCATCTGGCCTGTAGGCAGCAATCAGCCTGCCAAACATTTGTATCTAGTCCACCATGACGCTCTGGGATGCTAATATCCCACGGTTCAGAGGGGCTCTCAAGTTGGTTGCCTGCCTACTGTGGTCCCCAGAGATGTAAAGAGTTAACTGGTTACTCAGTAAGCCAGGAATCACTCTTACTGGGTGATGCTTACTGGGTAAATGGTAAACCAGCACCATACTGCTAAGGAAAAAAAGCTCTGAGATCTGTGCAAGAGATGCCTTCATACCTAACTAGAATGGATATGAGCAACACATCTCAAAGAACAATAGTTACGAGGTAAGTAACCATTTTCCCCCCAGGGTTTGCAAGTAGGAGGGGCGTATCTGTTTACATGTATATGTGTATGCAGAGCAGCAGAGTTCAGGGCACTGGCCAAAGTGGCTAATCAGGCATTGTGGGAAACATCCCGAAGGCCAATAAACTCGACAAAAAAAAAAAAAAAAAAAGATTAATACATTACATGATTGTTGATAATAAAGGCAGGGGAAGAGACAAAAGATTTGTGCAGAGGTGAAGTTCTTTGTCACCAAAAATGGGGATATGTCGCGACTTTTGTTACATTGTAATGTGAACGCTTTCTGAGTTTTGTCTCCAGAAGGGCTTTTTGGCAACACAACTTGAAAGCGTAGACTTGTTTTTGCTTAATTCTGTTATTACCTCCTAACTATATCATTTGGAACACCCCATTGATTGTAAATACTTGAAGATGGTTATTTGGCCTTACCAGATGCCATCTAGACAAGTAGTATGCTTTCATCTTTCCTCCCAAGGCAGTCCCATTAGCCCATTCATCATCTTTGTTATTCTCTGATGAATGAGCTCTGATTTAATCATTTCTTTATGGTGCTAAGTGGGTCTAGAGTTGAATACAGTGTTCTAGGTGCAATTTCACGAGAGCTGAATAAAGGGGGATTGTCACCTCTCTGATTTGGGATAGTAGGCCTCTGCCTATTCATTTATATTAACCTTTGATATCTTTAATAGCAATTTTTTAAAAAGGTGCAGCTCCATGTTATCTTAAATACTTATTTAATAGCATTATAATATTTAAATTATTTTGAAAGTTCATTGCCAACTTAAAATCTAGTCAATTAAAGAAGAATTAAAAGTAGTCTCAGGTGCTTCACCTGTTTTTAATTCCCTGTGATGGGAGGATCCAGTAGGTCAGCCTGAAGACAGTGACTTAAATAAGCCCTGCCCTGAAGTATAGGCAGAAGAGTTCATGCTGGAGTGAGAGGCTCCAGCTACGATTTGCGTTATTAGTAATTAGGAGTAAGGAATTAAAAGGAGAAGGCAGGGTTGGCCTTGAAGGTGGCTGTCCTGACCTGCATCACTCACTTTTAAAAGATGTGGAACTGTCCCTAGCTATGAAGAAAAGGGGATTTCCTAAACTGCTTGACCATTCACTGAAAGAAAAAAAGCATTTGGGTCACCCTCAGAAAAAGAGGACTCACTTCAGCCTTCTTCCCCTGATTCTGACCCTAGCTTGACTCATAGAATCACAGAATTGGAAGAGACCTCAGGTCATCAAGTCCAGCCCCCCGCCCAAGGTAGGACCAATCCCAACTTAATCAACCCAGCAAGAGCTTTGTCAAGCCAAGACTTAAAAACCTCTAGGGATGGAGATTCCACCACCTCCCTAGATAACCCATTCCAGTGCTTCACTACCCTCCTAGTGAAATAGTTTTTCCTAATATCCAACCTAGACCTCCCCACTGTAACTTGAGCCCAATGCTCCTTGTTCTGCCATCTGTCACTACTGTGAACAGCCTTTCTCCATCCTCTTTGGAACCTCCCTTCAGGAAGTTGAAGGCTGCTATCAAATCCCCCCTCACTCGTTTCCTCTGCAGACTAAACAAACCCAAATCCCTCAGTCTCTCCTCATAGGTCATTTACTCCAGCCCCCTAATCATTTTGGTTGCCCTCTGCTGGACCTCTCCAATGCATCCACATCCTTTCTATAGTGGGGGGCCCAGAACTGAACACACTACTCCAGATGTGGCCTCACCAGAGCCGAATAAAGGGGAATAATCACTTCTCTGGATCTGCTGGCAATGCTCCTCCTAATGCACCCTAATATGCCATTAGCCTTCTTGGCTACAAGGGCACACTGTTGACTCATATCTAGCTTCTCATCCACTGTAGTGCCCAGGTCCTTTTCTGCAGAACTACTACTTAGCCGTTCAGTCTCCAGCCTGTAACAATGCTTGGGATTCTTTCGTCCCAAGTGCAGGACTCTACACTTGTCCTTGTTGAACCTCATCAGATTTCTTTGGTCTAATCCTCTAATCTGTCCAGGTCACTCTGGACCCTATCCCTGCCCTCCAGTGTCTCTACCTATTTTTCTAGCTTGGTGTCATCAGCAAACTTGCTGAGGGTGCAATTCATCCTCTCATCCAGGTAATTAATAAAGATGTTGAACAAAACCAGACCTAGAACAGATCCTTGGGGCACTCCGCTAGAAACCAACTGCCAACCTCACATTGAGCCGTTGATCACTACCTGATGTCTAGCCAGTTTTCTTTCCATCTTACAGTCCATTTATCCAGTCCATATTCCCTTAACTTGCTGGCAAGAATATTGTGAACCATATCAGAAGCTTTGCTAACGTCAAGGTATATCACATCCACTGACATTCCCATATCCACAGAGCCAGTTACCTCATCATAGAAGCTAATCAGATTAGTCAGGCACAACTTGCCCTTTGTGAATCCATGTTGACTATTCCTGATCACTTTCCCTTCTTCCAAGTGCTTCAAAATGGATTCCTTGAGGATCCCCTCATGATTTTTCTGGGGACTGAGGTAAGGTTGACTGGTTTGTAGTCCCCCTTCTTCCCTTTTTTAAAGATGGGCACTACTTTTGCCTTTTTCCAGTCATCTGGGATTTCTCCCAATCTCCACGAGTTTTCAAAGATAATGACTAAAGGCTCTGCAATGATATTTGCCAATTCCCTCAGAATCTTCAGATGCATTAAATCCGGGCCCATGGATTTGTGTATGTTTAGCTTTTCTAAATAGTTCCTAACTTGTTCTTTCCCCACCAAAGGCTGTCCACCTCCTCCCCATACTGCATTGCCTAGTGCATTTGTCTGGGAGCGGACCTTGTCTGTGAAGACGGAGGCAAAGAAAGCATTGAATACCTCAGCCTTTCCCACATCATCTATCATTAGGTTACCTCCCTCATCCAGTAAGGGTCCCACACCCTCTCTGATCACCCTCTTATTGCTAACATGCCTGTAGAAATCTTTCTTGTTACCCTTCACATTCCTTGTTAGCTGCAATTCCAATTGTGCTTTCGCCTTCCTGATAATTCCCCTGCATTCTTGAGCAATATATTTATACTCCTCCTTAGTCATCTGCCCAAGTTTCCACTGCTTGTAAGCTTCCTTTAGGCACTAGTATTTCATTGAATTTTTTGAGGAAAAGAAAATTCAGCAATATTCATGGACATCTCCTTCTTTGGTCAGTCAATACACTATTGATGTGACATCTTCACAGATTCTGTTAATTTTTGTTTAGTCATACTGTGTTCAGGGGAGACTGACAATGAACACCGCACTTTCCAAAGAATGGAACAAATAAATTGGGTGAATACATATGTGTATGTTATACTCATGTTGTTTCTTGTAACAATAATAGATAAAAATGTTGTCAGAAAAGTGCTATTTAAGTTAGTAGTGTCCTTTAAAACTAAGACTAGGACAATAAAAATCCATGGTTGAGGAATATCTGAGTACCTGAGAATTTCTTTGTGCAGAGTTCTAGACTTATATTTTAAATAGAGTGCTTGTACTTTTGATTTGAAGGTGCTCTCTCTTGTATCTTGAATCTGTAGCCATCACAGATTGAAACAATAGAATTATGTGATATAAACATCTCCCATTTATTTTGCTGATCACAGTAAGTTACAAATGTCATTTATCTTAGTGGAATGATAACTTTGAACATCTGTAACTTTTAAAAAAGATAGAAGCAGTTTTTTCAGTTCTTCAAATAAGCAAAGGAGCATTCAACTGTTTTTACATTGCTGTTTGAAATAGACAAACTCTCATGATAGGAGGAATATTTTCAGCAACTTTGCATAGAAAATTAGCTAGCACAATTAGCAGCAGTGAAATAGATAACAGTGTTTCCATTTCTGGGTCTGAGCATCTAGTTTTTATCTCATTAACACATCTTGTCTGAAAAAGTGTGGATTTATTTTTTGGAGAAAAATGACAGATCATGATTTGAGACTCTGAGGGTATGTATACACTACCACCCTAGTTCGAACTAGGATGGTTAATGTAGTCATTCAAAGTTGCAAATGAAGCCCGGGATTTAAATATCCCGGGCTTCATTTGTATCTTGCCGGGCGTCGCCATTTTTAAATCCCCGTTAGTGCGGACTCCGTGCCCATGGCTACATGTGGCATGGAGTAGGTAGTTCGAATTAGGCTTTCACCACCGTGGAACGAGGTGTACCGTTAGTTCAAATTAGCCTAATTCGAACTACCTACTCCATGCCACGTGTAGCCGCGGGCACGGAGTCCGCACTAACGGGGATTTAAAAATGGCGGCGCCCGGCAAGATGCAAATGAAGCCCGGGATATTTAAATCCCGGGCTTCATTTGCAACTTCGAATGACTACATTAACCACCCTAGTTCGAACTAGGGTGGTAGTGTAGACATACCTTTACTGAGGCCAGTACTACATTCTTCGCTTCAACAGAATTCCTATTGACAGAGGTGATTCATATTACAAAATCATAAGATTTTGAGAAGTGGCTTTTCTGCTAAGCTTTTAATAAATAAAATGAGAAAATGAGCGCTTAGGGTTCTTTGCTGAGTGGCATAATGTCAAGCAAAGAATAGTATTGATGGACACTTGAAGAAGGTGTATTCATCTTTCATCAACCATGGAATGTTTCAGTGACTGTGACTATGAGAGAGAAGCCAGGTTGAAAGAAGGAAAAGGTCTCCTCTGTTGTAGAGATCAGACTAAAATCTTGTGTGTGTCACAAGCTAGAAGATTGCAAAGAGTGAAAGTACAATCAATTTTTTTGTACCATGTTGTGGAAAAAATGCCAAGTAGTCTTAGCTCTGCACATGCCCCTGTGTCTGAATTTTGTACCTCTTGGTAGTATAGATGCCATGAGGCAAAAGTCAGTGTTTTTTTTGTCTTGCCCTTAGACTGGATAATTTATTATTGCAGTGGTATTTATAATCGTTGTGATTGAAGAATAATCTTTACTGGGGTATTGCTTAATAAATCTATTTCTGAGCAGAGCTGGAGGATATTAATTCAATAAGGCACAGGAATTCTTAACTTTAAGGCCACCACTCAGGACTCTGTTAAAATAAGGTTGTGATACTGGAAGCCCCCATGCCAACTTATGCAGAAGCCCCAGGTCAATTCATTTGCATATTAATATAGATCAAAGTAATTGTTAAATGTGTAAGAGTGTAGTTGGTATTTAAACTTTCTGAAAACTAATAATATGTTACTTGCATTGTTTCAATTATCTGTACCTTGTTATAATGTCATAGCAAACATTTACCTATGTAACTAAATAGCTTATCAAATGAGCCAGAAAATGAGAGCAAAGCCTTATGAAATGCAAATGAAGAACTTTAACAGAAAAGTATGATTTTAAAAACAATTAGTGATTGTGTGTGATGGTTGGAGGTCAAAGATGTAAAATGCACTCTTTACTCTCCATCAGAGGGAAAGTCCATGTGGGTAGTGATGCTGTGAGCTTGTTTTCTGTGAGAAGAAGCTATAAAGATAGATTCAAGGAAATATTCAGCATCTCTGAACAGTTTGTACTCTTCTAGGGAAGTGTACCAGTTACAAGGCAAAGAGCTCCTAAGACAATCTGGGGACCCTGAGGAGACCTTTGGGGAAAGTTGGCACTGGCAGTTTATTACGCCATTGCCGTCATTTGGAATTGTAAGCTGTGATTCACCTGTGGAAGTGTTTTGCAAGCTTTAAGCTCAGTGACTTGTTTATTTTTCTTGACTAGCAAATCTCTGATTCATTTACCATGGAATTTGCTGCCAGCATTGTCTTTGGTGTGGGATCTAGAATTCTAGTTGATATGGGGCGAGTAACTGGTCTCTTGGGAGCAACCAGGTGTGATGTCATTCAACAAAAACTATAAAAATCACTCTTTATCGAGAGGCCCAGTTTGTCTGGGTGGGACAGGAGAGTCTAGAGCGACTGTCTGTGACTCCACGGTGGGACTGGTATGGTGATCCAGGAGTTCGATTGGTACTGACTTGATGAAATCTAATTATGGAACACACCACCGGTTTGGGATGTCTGCCCTATTTTTCGGGCTGTCTGCCCTGAGACAGGCACATATGATAACTGGCAACTCCAGACAATGTGACAAAGCAAATTCAGTATATAGGTTGAACCTCTCTCAACTGGGACTCTGGTCCGGCCACATCTGTGATCTGGCAGGACAGTGGCTGTTGTTGGACATTCATCTTTCATCAACCAGAGAGACCTGGTGGAGGGCCAGAGGCAGGAGCCCTTCATGGGCTGGGAACCCAGCCAGGCTGGCTTCAGGGAGGACAGGAGCAGGAGCCCTGCTGTGGGAGTCCAGCTGAGCTGGTGGCAGGGCAGCCGGAATGCCAGTGGGCTCCAGCAAGTGGGCTTCTTTGGTGGAGCCAAAGAGCCTTGGCAGCGGGGCCGGTGCTGCCTGGGTAGGGCTGGTAGTGTCAGGAACCCTGACGGAAGAGCAGCAGTTTGCCCTGGGGAGAGGGAAGACAAGGAGGGGGGGCAGCGGCACCAGTGCTGCTAAGGCAGGGCTGGCGTGGCTGGGAGCACTGGTGGCGGGGCAGAGGTCTGCTGCAGCAATGCTGAGAGCCCTAGTGGTGGGACCGTGGGCTGTTGTGGCAGGGCTGCTTGCATGTGGGGAACCTGCTGGGAGGCCAGGCCAGGAGTGGAGTTGGGTTGGGGGGGGGCTGGTGGTGGAAGAGCAGAAATGACCTCTCCTGGTCCAGCAAAATCCCTCCTTTGGGACCACTCAGGGTGCTAGACGAGGGAGGTCCAACCTGTAGTTCATCTCTAATGGGAGATATGACCAATCTGAACAGCTGCTCTGTGTGAATGAACTTTAAAGCATGGTGTTGTGGAAATCTGTGCAAGAGGTGGATTCTTACAGCGTCAGGTCAGTAGCAGGTTTAATCCTGGAAAGAAAGTTGGTTTGGTAGATAATGCGCAGTCCAGAGAACTGAGAGATCTCAGTTTTATTCAAGACTCTGCTGCACACTTTGTATGTAATTCTGGACAAGTCGTTTTGTCTTTCTATGCTCAGTTTTCCTGTGAACATGCTTTCCTGTTATTTTTGTGGATCACCTCATTAATGTTTGGGAGGTACTCAGATACTAAGATGGTGTGATATATATAAAAATAATAGATTCTGTAGGGTTGGTGTTGATTCAACAGCTTGATGGTCCTGTGTTTCAGTTTTTTCCCCTGGAATTCAAGACAGCTTTCTAAATCTGCATCTGGGTTAGCAGTGCCTGCTTAGGAATCCTAGCTACAGATTTGAGAATTTCTTGGATGTCTGCCGCACTTGAGAGGGTACAGCAATTTGTTAATGGCAGGCACAAGCTGCGACCTTTTTGTTGTTTAGTTTTTGCATGTTTTTTTGGCCTGGAGAATAAATGTATTCATTCTGATGATGATCAGTGCCATAGAAGAATTTAAGTAGTCAGTACAGTTTTTCTTTGTTGTTAAATGCTCTTTGTTTTCACTTTCTGCACTCTGGTACACACTACAATTTTATGTTGTTACAGTTGTGTGTCTCAGGAGTGTGGAGAATCCTGAGTGAGTTAGTTATACTGGCCTAATCCCCAGTGTAGACAGCACTATTGTCTCTCAGGAAGATGGAGATCCTATCCTGATGGGAGAAACTTTCTTGTTGTCAGCATAGGTAGCATTTTAACATCCAGTGCAGCTGTGCTGTTTCAGTGTGTAAGTGTAGATGAGCACACATGCTTTATTAGGACAATACTGCAATGTAGGCTTTGCATACATTGTAGGGGCATATTTACATATATATATATATATGTTTCTGTTGGAATTCATAAACAATCATGATGCAATTCTTTTGGTCAACTTTTGAAAAAAAAGCTAATTTTACAAAATCTTAATTTTGAATTAAGATAGACTTGACTCTATCCCCTTAAGAAATAAATCAATTGTATTTAATATGCTTTGGGTAAGTCTCTTGAAGACCTTTTTATTTCACAGTTTGTGTTTCCTCAGTTTTGACTATCCACATACCTCTGGTTTTTAGTCCTTGATTAGTGTCCTTCATAGAAATACACTTCTTGTGTTTGACTGATATACCTGTTTCCATAGTGATGGCCCAGCTGAACTTTTAATGGGTTGATGAGGTACATTCTAAGTTCATGTTTCATATTGTTCATCATTTTTCTAAAGGTATTTAAGGATACAAGAATGGAAATAAAATTGCTTCATTTAGCCAAAGAACAGAGAAGGTGCGCGTGCAATGAACTCCTCGCAAAAGGTATTAAAAATCCTTTAGTTTTTTAGCGAAGTCCGGCTGACACATCCATGTTGTTCATGTTCACTGGCTCTAAGGGAGTGACACCTCTAAAAGCTCCCTTGGGGAAGAGCCCAAGTCTTATCAGGATTAACTTATTTAAAAAAGAAAAATAAGAACTGTTTTCCTTAGTAATGATTGCTATGTAAAACTTTATCGACCATACACAGTAAAAAGGATTTCCTGCATGTATTTTGTATTAAATCAAAAAGAGAGTTTTAGAAAGTGCCAATGTGAACTTGCATACTAAAGCAGTCGTTTTTATAGGTTCTTTCTAACAATTCTACAGTATTGCAATGAGAGTTAGATTTTGTTTATTTCAGTTATCTAACAAGTGTAAGTGTCCATTATAGCAACACAGAATGGAGTTCGGTGTTGCTCTAAAAGCGCATGTTTGCATTTTGTTAACAGTTATCTGAATTCTACCTTAGAAGCGTTACTAATAGTCTATAATATTTGACAGTTCATGACCTACTTGATTTATTGTTTAAGATTATTTTGTATGTTGCTTTGTTTTGAAATGTTCTAACTTTGTAGAGTCTGGGTCTGATTATTCTGTCAGTTACTTTGGTGTAAAACCTGATTAACTCTGTTGACTTCAGTATCTTCGAAAAGCAGGCTGCTTTAGTTGGTACCTAAATATGGATTCGGGAATGTAACTTTAGGTGCCTGAATTATGTAAACCTCATAATGATTGTACACTGCAGGACCAATTCTAGTATCTGTTATGCCTATGTAAATCCATCATAATTTTAATGATCAGCTTGCAGTTAATACAAACTAGCATCAATATTGACTTCTGTGGCAGTTAATTTTCACTTCTGAAATTAGGCACTTGAACAAATATCTAAATATGGATTGAGGCACGTAACTTCTGGCATCCATTTTTGGAAATTTGGCCTGCTTGTCTACATTTCTGAAAGTGTACAGTATTCTTGCAGAGCACACAACTCTGACATGTATTATTTTGCAATACATGGAAATGTGATATTTTTAAAGTTTGCATTTAAAAAGTACTTTGTTTAGAGTTGTCAGGATAAATTGTTAAATTTGATTTATTGAGCCTGAATTAAACTGAATAGAGAGAGTCTTAAGATTTTTCTTTTCCCTCATCAGTGTAAATAAATCTATGATGAGAGCATAAAGTGTGTATTGTACATCACCTTGTGAGTGTAGGATGGACCCTTTTTACCTCTACAGATCAGTCTTTTTTATTTTTTTTCCAGTCCATTTTGTAAATCAAGCATAGTAATTTGGTATTTAAACACATTTTAAAGTGAAAACAGATTCTGAAGGTAAAAACTTGATAGAGAAATATTAAGCTGATTAAAGCATTAGGGATATATTAATGTACGTACAAGGAAAAAACATCCCGTTGGGACCTTGAGAACTAGCTCCATCTAGTACATCCATTGTCTTGCCAAGATATGTTGTAGGTCTTCAAATGAATATTCAAGCCAACTTTACATTCTGTAATGCTAGCTGCTCCTTCTGTTTCTTTTGGCAAACTATCTCCTGTTCCAATGATCCTCTAGTTGAAGCAGCCTGACTTCATGCCTTTCATTAATACCATGGCCTTAAATGTTTCCCTGTTTTCTCTGTGGTAAACTGTTTACCTCCTACGTCATATCAAACTGCCGTTGATATTTGCATGCTTAAATTTATCTTTAGTGGATACTTTTATATCCTATACATTTTGAGCTTCAGAAGCTTTCCTGCAAAACCTAGGTTTAAATAACAAATGAGTGATTTATTTTAGAGCAAAGTATAAGTACTGGGAAACTAGTCACATAATTAATGAGGTTTTGGATGTTTGCCAATAGCGTTTGGTATGAGTGGTTGGGGAAGCCCATTCACTAGTTATGTTCCTTCTCTCTCAGACATGCCGAAATGTGGTATTTTCTATTTACTTTTTGTCATTGAGGACTTCCGTATCAGGCTTCCATAGGATTCCAGCTTGTCATCACCTCTTATTAAGTGAATACAAATAGATGCTAAGTGAGACTGTTATTCGATTTGGCCTGCATTGTCACCAGTATGTAGCTAGCTCAGAATTATGACTTCTGTGTATCATAGTTCTAGTGCTATTCACCAGTGTCTAGCTAGCAGAAATGGGGATGGAAGGTGGGGCCAAAGTGGCTTATGTTCAACCCAAATAAGAAAGAAGTTATTCAAAATAGAACATATCTACAAAACAGAAGAAGAGTTGTGAGCTGCTCAGATATGGAGCACACAGAAGTATGTGGCTGTCAGGTCTACAGGTTAGACCTCCCTGGTCCTGATCGAGAGAATTTGATGGACCAGGGGAAGTCTCCTGCCACCAGCTCCCAAGCCCATTGCCTGCTGCCAGAACGCTTCCCCAGAAGGCATCCTGCCTTGCCCTCCCCTACTCCCAACCATCCTGGGCAGCAGAGACTCTGGCTTCTGCCAGGGGGCACCAGCCCCGCGCATCTGGGGGCAGCCCCGGGGTTCTGGCACCAGCCCCACGCTCCAGCAGACTAAAGCCTTATGGTTGATGCGGTGCTCGGGCCCCATTCTCCAGCAGACTGCTGTAGGGCTCTGGCTCTGGGGTTGCTGCGGGGCTCTGGTTCCAGTCCTGTGCTCTAGTGGGCTCCTGCAGGGCTATGACACCATGCTGCTGGGGGACGCTGGTGCCATGCTGGCATGGGGCTCCGGCTGCAGGCCCAAGCTCTTGGGGATTGCTGCGGGGTTCCAGCCTCACACTGACCCATGCTGCCACAGGCTGCTGTGGAGCTCTGGCCCCAGTCTTGCATTGCCTCCAGCTGGGCTGCTGACCTTATTGCCCCAGACAGCTGGCCCTCCTGCCTTTAGGCTCATGGGCTTTCTGGTCCAGGAGATTCTGTGGTTCTGCCAGACAATGGATGCTGCTGGATCAGAGAGTGCCAGTTTTTGGAGGTACAACCTGTACCACATCAATGAAGACATGATATTTAGCAATGTAGTTTTTAGTATTAGTAATTTTGGATTCATTTCTGCTCCTTGAATCTTATCAGACAGTGCATGATACAGTGCATCTTTCTATTTGTTTTGTTTAGAAACAGCAACCATTCCTTTCTAATAGAGAACTTACCATATTGACCAATGCCCTTGTAACCTCAAGACTAAATTGCTGCTATGCTACCTGTTTGAACCTACCTATGAAAAACACCTGCAAGCTTTTGCTAATACAGAATTGAGGGCTATGCAACATTTATACTTTGCATTGGACACACACACAATTAAACCATGAATGGCTTGTGACCAGTTCTGTGACCATGTGGCACCTGCTCAACCTGATGTTGAAGTGCTCATTGCTGGGGTCCAGGCTGCCCTCGTAGGGTTTCATGAGCCAGGGTAGCAATGCAGCCCAGCATGATGATGGGCATGTCCACTTCCCTGGCTCTGATGGTGCAGTCAGGGAAAAAAGTGCTGGCGTGCATCTTTCAGAAGAGGCAGGAGTTCTGGAAGATGTGGGCATCACGCCTCTTTCCCGATCATCCAACATTGATGTTGGTGAAGCATCCCTTGTGATCCACAAGGGTCTGCAGCACCATGGAGTAGCCCTTTCTGTTGATGTAGTCCAAGATACAGTGGTCAGGGGCCAGGATGGGGATATGCATGCAGTCTATGCCCCCTCCTCCTCCTTGCAGTTGGGGAAGCCCATTGCGGCAAAGCCATTGATGATGCTGTCCACGTTGCCCAGAGTGATGACCCTTCGTAGCAGCACCTGATTGATGGCCTTGGCTACCTTCAGGAGCATGGCTCTGACTGGATTTCCCAACACTGAACTAGTTCCTGACAGAGCGGTAGCTGTCTGACGTGACGAGCTTCCACAGGGCGATGGCCACACACTTATGCATTGGGAAGGTGGGTCACATGCAGGTGTCCTTTTGCCTGAGGGCAGGGGCAAGCCACTAGCAGAGCTCCAGGAATGTGGAGCAGAAGTCCTGCAGTCATTGCTGGTCATCCCATACCTGCAGGATGATGTAGTCCCACCAGTCTGAGATTGTCTCCTGCTGCCAGAAGCATCATTCCACGGGGTTGAGGGGAATTTGCAGGAGCAGGAGCACCAGGAGCTGGGTGAACAGGGCCTGCAGTCCGCACTGGGGTTCATCCTGCTGGTCCTCGTCCTTATCCTGCTGGAGTAAAATGTGGGCACTTTGGAAGTATTGCACCATGAGGTACAGCACAAGGCCTGTGAGCCTGGCACTGCTTTGCAGCAGCTCTGGTTCCATGGTGTGAGTGCTGTGGCATCCACAAGGGCAGCTAGAGCACAAGAAGGCACATGCCCAGTGTGTCCCTTTTGTATCCCATTAGGGGGAGGCAGTGGAGAAGTGGCTTGTGAGATGAAGCTGTAGAGAGGAGCCCCTGAAATCACGTGTGGCAGCTTGCCTGACCAAGGAGCCATAAGAAGTATCCACCCTCCTGATGCCCTTCCCGGAGTGCTATTGAGTGTCAGGCCACAAGGAAAGATTTTTCTGTTTTGTCAAGCTTTTATGTGGTTTCTGTCCCAATTGAATGGTAGCTTATAATTCTTTTGGGGTGGTAGCAGGTCCTTATTATTGAACATTCTAGGTTGAAAGGCTTAGCTTGCTTTTCTGTTAATGACTGATTTTATGGCCACATAACTGGTGATGGGCATCAACATACAATCCTAAATAAGTATCTAGGGAATTCCTGTGGTTGGCCCTGGAAATTTTACTGCAATATATTCTGAAAGATCAGGCTTAAAATGACTAAGTCAGGAAACTCAGACTGTGACCATAAGGAAACTGTATATTATCAAATACAAAAAGCTAAATTACTGAAAAGTTTAGAGTTTTATTACTCATTCTTAACCTGGGTGAATGTGTGTTTTGGTAGGGACACTGAAAACATGATCACATGGCATATATGAAGTAATACTGAGTTCTACATATTTATGCATTTCAGAGTCCAGAATGTAGTGCAATAGATACTCCTGGAGGAATTCTGTACTAAAAATTTAAAAATTCTGAGCACAATAATGTTAAATTTTGTCAAAATAAAAACTATAATCACACCCGTTTCAATTATTTTGGCTTGAGTGAGGTCTTGAGGAGTAACTTGGGGCTTGTGCTACTTTAATTTAGACCAGTAACTCGTGCCAATTCAAGTCTTATTTGTGCTTCAGTGTGTTATGTCTAAATCAATGTAGTTATATCAGTGCAAACTTTCCACAATCTAGACACACCTGAAAATACAAACCCCTGTGTTTGTCTTTTAATGTGTGTATTAGTGGAATTAGACTGCATTCTGAAAGTGACTGGAAAAACAGCACCACAGGGTGCCAGGTTTACTGTCATTTTGTGCCTCTATGTCACACCTGCTCAGGTGAGCACATTAAAAGAGATGCCTTTTTAATGCCAACCTGCAAATTTAGCCTGGGTAGGTTCTTTTTTATGTTTCATTGCCAATGTGAAATATCCCCCCATTATTTGGTTAAGAAATCTGTCTGATGCACCAGGAGCCGGACTAGATTCCAGCATGCTTTCAGGCATGCAGAGCTAATGATAGTAAAATCAATAAAACAAATTATTTCTGTATAATAAAAAGATAGGGAGCAAGTCTGTTGAGTAGCAAGCTGCCATTTTTATATAATTGGTTTTCTGACCCTAATCATTTTATATTGCCAGAAAACTCTTAAGTGTCATTTGTGCTATAAATAGTGTCATCTGTGCTATAACTCTTTCATTAGTAATTGGTGTGAATTAGACCTTAGATACAGCCTTGTTTCAGACCACTGTTTAAGACATTTGCCCTTTGTATAAGATTTGTGCCATTTCTGCATTGCCATCAGTGCAGCCCCAGTAGCAGTACTAGTGGACTAGTACTAGTACTAGTGGACTAGTGGACTAGTAGCAGTACTAGTGTAGCTCATCAGGGATATTACCATGCTGTAGACTTACTCTGAGCTGTAGTTGGTCTACTACTATACTCGTTGGTTTTAAATCAGGAAGATAAATGGAGAACAAGTTTTTTGTGGATGCACTAATACAATTTCAGCACCTGTGTAAGCAGGTCTTTTTTCTTAGCTTCCATCCTTTCTGTAGCAGCTACTTAGACAGTATCATCCACTGTTTTGTCAATGTACTTCAGTAATCAGGTAACTAAAATTCCTCTTTGGATGTGAAAATGTTAGCATGTACAGTCATTTGTATGAGATATAAGAGATTTCTAATTGTTTCATGTTACAATGATCTTTTAAAGACTCTCTTGAACATAAGGTATGTGATTGTGATCTAGGTTAATGTAAAACATTTTATAATACTGAAAACAAAAGAATAAAGGATGGAAGATGGGAAGTGGGAAATGATATAGGCCATATATCTCTATGTTGAAGATGTCTTGCTTTGTTTTGGATTTGTACTTTAATTCCCAAATTTTCCAGAGTTTAGCTTCTGTTTGCTTTATGGCTAGCCTTAATATTTAATGCATAGATAGAGGTGTGAGAGTAGGTAATATTTAAAGGAGAAGGTTCATTTTATACAATTAATAAGAGGAAACAAAAAAAATAAAAAGATGAGAGATGAAAATCTGACATTGACTTGAGAATCTGAATTTGACTTTCATAAATGAACTGTAATTATGATGATCTTAAGTGTCTTGAGTTTCCCAATGACTTCACATGGAGTTGTGGGTACTCAGCTATTCTTCAAGTAAGTCCTGTATTTTGATTTGTATTGGTCTACATTGTATCAGTCATAAAGAAAAGCCTCTTAGAAGTTACAATCTGCCCTGAAGGGATGCCAGGCCAGAATACAGGGTTCCCTTCATAGAATCATGGTATCACAGAAATGTAAGGCTGGAAGGGACTGTGAGAAGTTATTAAGTCCAATTCCCTAAGCTGAGGCAGGACCAGGTGAACTTATGGTAGAAATGTAGCCGTGTTAGTCTGGTGCAGCTGAAACAAAAAACAGGACTGTGTAGCACTTTAAAGACTAACAAGATGGTTTAATAGGTGATGGAAGTGGGTCTGGCCCACGAAAGTTCATCACCTAATAAACCATCTTGTTAGTCTTTAAAGTGCTACACAGTCCTGTTTTTTGTTTCAGGTGAACTTAGACATCCTTGATAAGTGTTTGACCAACCTGTTCTTAAACACCAATAGTAAGGATTCCATAGCCTCTCTTGGAAACCTATTTCAGAGCTCACCTACCTTTTATAGTTAGAGTTTTCTTAATACCTAATCTAAATTTCCCCCGTTGTGGAGTAAGTCCATTACTACTTGTCCTACCTGCAGTGGTTATAGAGAACAATTAACCACAATCCTCTTTATAACAACTCTTAACCTATTTGAAGATTATTATAAGGTCTCTTCTCAGTCTTCTTTTCTCAAGACTAAACAAGTCCCATTTTTTAACCTTTCCTTATAGATCATGTTTTCTAAACCTTGTATCATTTTCAGATGAGGCCTCACCAGTACTAAGTAGAATAAGATAATTACCACCGATGTCTTACATATGACACTGCTGTTAAAACATGATAGAATAATATTACCCTTTACATCATAGGTCACAATTGCATCATATGACACTGCTGTTAATACGCAATAGAATAATATTAGCCTTTTCCACAATTGCATCACATTGATTCATATTCAGTTTGTGATTCACCATATTTCCCAGATTCTTTTCTGCAATACTATTGCCCATGACAGTTCTTTTTCATTTTGTAGTTGTTCATTTGGATTCTTTTGTTCCTCAGTATAGTAATTTTCATTTTAATTAATTTCATTTTGTTGATTTCCAACAAATTCTCCAATTTGTCAAGATCATTTTGAATTCTAATCTTATCCTTCCAAAATCTTGAAACCCCTTACAGCTCAGTGTCATACACAGATTTGATAAGTATATTCTCTACTTCAATAATGAAAATATTGATTAGCATCAGATCTCCTACATACCACCAAGGGACTCCGATATGGACATATTCCCAGTTCAACAATGAATCATTGATAATTTAGGGTACTACTGGCCTGGATCATTGGGCAGCAATTGATCCAGGAGGGATTGATTTATTGAATCTAGTATAGATGTGATAAATTAACTGCCAATTGCTTTCAGCATCAACTCTGGTACTTCACGTTAATGAGAAGCACAAGAGAAGTCGATGGGAGAGCATCTCCCATTGACACACTGCAGTGAAGACTCCACAGTAAGTAGAGCTAAGGACGTCAATCTACAGCCTGCCCTAGAAAATGATTCCTCACTCTCATAGGCCTTAGGGTCAGGCCAGTCCTTGCCTACAGACAACCCCCTAACCTGAAAGAAATCTTTTCCAGCAGCTATGCAGCATACCTCCATCATACTCATCCAGGAACCTATTCCCACTATAAACTTTGGTGCCACCTTTGTCTAAACAAATGACATCATCAGAAGACCTAATCACATAAGCTACCACATCAAAGGCTCATACAGCTTCACATCCACTAATGTGATATATGCCACCAAGTGCCAGCAATGCTCCTCTGTCCTATCTATAGGCCAAACTATACAGTCTCTATGACAAATAGGGTTGCCAGGTGTTTGGTATTCACCCAGACAGTCCGGTATTTTCGCCTCCTGTCCGGTAAAAAAATTCAGAAAGGACACCTAAGATGTCCAGTATTTTCTGATTTTTTTCCCTGGCCAGGAGGCGAAAATACCAGGCACCTGGCAACCCTACAAACACTCAGCACCCTCCCTTCTCCCCCTGAGCCTCCCCTGGTTCCTTCCTGCTTACCTGGTTCCGCAAGGCTGCTGGCACAAAATGGCTGCCAGCCAAAAGACCAAGGGGAAGCAATGACTCCTCTGGGTCTTAGTGTTCAACCTCTCCCCGTTCCTATCCCTGCATTCACTCTTAAAAGGGACATGCTGTTTTAATGCTGTTTTATATATATATATATATATATATATATATATATATATATATATATATATATATATATATATATATATATTTGCTTAATAAGTCTTGGAGTCCTTTTTTTTGGGGGGGGGATCAACAACTTTGGTCTTCCTCCCTTTTCTTCAACATAATTTTTTCCCGGTGTTTTTTTTTTGGGGGGGGGGGGGAACGTTTGGTATTTTTGTTTCAAGCATCTGGCAACCCTAATGACAAAGGATTAATGGACACAAATCAGATGTTCAAAATGGTAACACATAGAAACCTGTTGGGGAACATTTTAACTTGCCTAGGCTCTCATTAATGGATCTCAAAGTGATTATACTCTTACAAAACAATTTAAAAAACCAGCTGGAGAGAGAAGCTTCGGAACGGGCCTTCATTTGCGAACTTGACCCCTTTAATCAAGGTCTGAACAAAGACATGACCTGGATGGGCCACTATGTTCAACACCCTAATGACATCAAAAGCTAAGTATCGGGCACTTACAGCCCACTCTATTAGCCTCATTTAGCACAGACACTCCAATTGACAAGTTTTTTTTTAATTTTTTTCCCTTCCCTTCCCCTTTTTCTGCTATTTATTTGTATCTCTGGACCTCTTGCACCCTTCATCTGAAGAAGTAGGTTGTGCCCACAAAAGCTCATGACACTGTGACGGCATGTCGAGGGGTCCCCGACCTTGCACTCCCATCCACAGCCAGATGTGACTCTCAGCTTGCTGGCTGAGTAGAAGGTGTATTGTTTCACAGGGACACAGTGTAGCATAGGATTGATGTTAATGCAGGCACTGAGAGCAGACAGCCTCTCAGCCTCTTGGGGGAAAGGGGCTTCACCCCCTTCCTTGGTCTAAAACCTCCTCACTCCTCATAGCCCAGTCGAGACTGCATTAACTCCCAGGCCTAGTTCCCTGCCTGGTACAGTCCCTGCCTATATCCTGTGTCCCTCTCTCTGGGAACAGAAACAAAAACCAGGACTATGTACCACTTTAAAGACTAACAAGATGGTTTATTAGGTGATGAACTTTCGTGGGCCAGACCTAATAAACCATCTTGTTAGTCTTTTAAAGTGCTACATAGTCCTGTTTTTTGTTTGTTAGACTAGACCCGTGGTCACCAACCAGTAGATCGTGATCTACCGGTAGATCTCAGGGGCTCTAAGAGTAGCTCTTGAGCCCTCTCTGAACTGCGCGCCTGCGCAGTACATTTACATTAGATTTACTCATTTGAGGAGCAGCTACTCACTGAGCAACAACACAGGGGAGTAGCTGTGAGGAATGGTGGGAGCTGAGAGGTCAGAAGGGCTGAGAGGCCAGCTGACTGTGGCTTTCAGCTGAAAGAGGCTGCCCCGTGCTCCAGGTGATCAGCGGCTTCTCCTCTGCGCCTGCCCACGTGGAGCTTGGTGCACACTGGCTGAGCGCCATGGCCAGCTGGCCGGGCAGCCTCTTCTCTTCCCTCCAGCCCGGCTGCCCTGTGCTCAGCCCAGGTAGGCTGCGTCTAGCTCCAGCTGTGCTGGAGCAAGCTTCCCGGGCTGAGCGCAGGGCAGCCGGGCAGGAGCGAAGAGAAGTGGCTTCCCGGCCAGCTGGCCATGGCGCTCAGCCAGTGTGCACCAAGCTCCACATGGGCAGGCGCAGAGGGGAAGCTGCCGATCAGCTGGAGCGCGGTTTAGCCTCCTCCGGGCTGAAGGCCACAGCTAGCTGGCCAGGCAGCTTCTCCTCTGCACCAGCCCACGTGGAACGTGGTGCACCCTGGCTGAGCACCACTTCCAAATGTTGGAAAAACCTTTTTTAAAAAAGCAGCAGTATAAGGATTGGGGATAGCAAGTGATGGAGAGGAGGAGAATAGAGAGGGCGGGGCTTCAAGGAAGGGGCGGAGCTTCAAGGAAGGGGCGGAGTGGTAGATCTTGGCTTGGTCTGTCATTTAAAAAGTGATCTTGGGTGTAAAAAGGTTGGAGACCACTGGACTAGACTAACACGGCTACACTTCTATTACTATTCTGGGAACAGAGTCATTATCTCCTTATTCTGGCCCCCCAGGTGTCTAGGCCTAGTACACATCTGGAGTAAGTCATCAGGAATCACACATAACACAATACAGCCAGGGAGAAACACAGGGTTACAACAGTAGACAGCACCCCCACTATGTCATAGACACTATCTACAATTTTTGTTTAATCTCTAAAGTGCTGCAGGACCATTTATTGTTTTTTAAGTTTTCATTTACAGCCTAACTCCGCCACCCTCTGAAACTTCAGCTCAGTTATACTCTCAGCTAAAGTTGCATAGTTTAGATCGGTCTCTCTTGGTAGTGTAAACCAGCACTTACTTTTTGTGCACAATCTTTAAACCAGTTATGCATCCACATTATGCTAATTTCATTTAGACATTTAGATACTTCCCTAATTTGCTTATTGAACTGTGTCAAAAGCCTTAATGAAACCAAGATATATAATGTCTACAATTCCTCCTCTCCCTCTTTCCATCCACTAGGCCGATAAACCTGTCAAAGAAGAAAATTAGGTTGGCTTCATTACAAATTGATTGGTTTAATATTTTCTTGTTAGTGAAGACCTATGCTAAGAAGAAGTGGAAACTTACAGTGGTGTCTTTATCTCTTTTTACATCTTTAATACTTGTAATCTAATACCCTGTAATACATATTTGTGTTTATGTGCTGTGTGTCTTTCTTTATTTCTTGTTTGTTGGAAATATTTATTTTGAGGTTATCCACAAGATTACCCATGACCACATTATAATTGGTCTGTAATTAATGGGAATTGCATAGCTGCCACCACATCAAAGAGGGAGAGAGAGATTCTGCTGAAGGGCCCCTTGGGAGTGTAACAGAAAATTCTTTCTTGTTAGAAGATATTTAAATTGTCCTACTGAAATCAAATTGTGTAATCCATTTTGTAGCATTTTACTTGTGAAGGGCAATGGAGGGAGAAACTACTGTTTATTTTCAGTTACTTCTTTCCCTAACAAGTCATCCAATTCATTTATACCTAACAGCTGTGCCTGAGGTACCTCCAGATCTAGGCGATAGATCAAGTTTCTCAGTGTGCACACACAGTTCTCCACTGTCTTGCTGTCATAATCTGATGTGTTCACATGTGCGGATCACATATAGCAAAGAATTGACCAGTCCTTCACAAGACCTCATCTGCTTCTTTGCCTCTTCTCCCGTGGAGCTTAAATTCCTCAGGCATCCTGTAGTATTGCGCAGAACTTGGGAAGCCTGGAATTTAATTTTATGATCATCATCAAAGGAAGAATTATTCCATCCAGAATGTGGAACTATCAAAGTGTGTGTTAGTGTTGATAGAGCATCTCGAATGATTGTCATCTTTACTGTATCACATGAGGACAAGTTCCAGAGAACTCCTGTTACAAGCTCTCTTATTTCAGCAGACTGTGAAGAACTTCAAAAAGATCTCACCAAACTCAGTGATAGGGCAACAAAATGGCAAATGAAATTTAATGTGTAAAGTAATGCACGTTGGAAAAAATAACCCCAACTATAGGTGCAGTATGATGGGGGCTAATTTGGCTACGACAAATCAGGAAAGAGATTTTGGAGTTATTGTGGATAGTTCTCTGAAAACTTCCACACTGTGTGCAATGGGGGTCAAAAAGGCAAATAGGATGTTAGGAATTATTAAGAAAGGGATAGAAAATAAGACACACAATATCTTACTGCCCCTGTATAAAACTATGGTACGCCCACATCTTGAATACTGTGTACAGATGTGGTCTCCTCACCTCAGAAAAGGGCAACTAAAATGATTAGGGGTTTGGAACGGATCCCATATGAAGAGAGGTTAAAGAGACTGGGACTTTTCAGTTTAGAAAAGAGGAGACTAAGGGGGGGATATGATAGAAGTGTATAAAATCATGAGTGGTGTGGAGAGGGTGAATAAAGAAAAGTTATTTATTAGTTCCCATAATAGAAGAGCTAGAGGACACCAAATGAAATTAATGGGTAGCAGGTTTAAAACTAATAAAAGAAAGTTCTTCACACAGCGCGTAGTCAACCTGTGGAACTCCTTGGCAGAGGAGGCTGTGAAGGCTAGGACTATAACAGAGTTTAAAGAGAAGCTAGATAATTTCATGGAGATTAGGTCCATAAAAGGCTATTAGCCAGGGGATAGAAATGGTGTCCCTGGCCTCTGTTTGTCAGAGGCTGGAGAAGGATGGCAGGAGACAAATCGCTTGATCATTGTCTTCGGTCCATCCCCTCTGGGGCACCTGGCATTGGCCACTGTCGGCAGACAGGCTACTGGGCTAGATGGACTTTTGGTCTGACCCAATATGGCCAGTCTTATGTTCTGAACTTAGTCAGTTTTGTTTGGATAATATAGAAGCTCGTGAGGTGCTTAGACAAAACTAATGTCTGATAGTGTTTTCTAAATGTTATGCTAGACTAACGTACCTGCAATATTTTAACTCAGCTCTAGGTTATGTGAAATTCTATTGCATCAAATCTTTCTTCCTTTAGTAAAAGTATTGGTTTAGAGTGTATTTATATCTAAATGTATGTAACAACATCTAAACATTTTAAAAAATTAAACTATAAAAGATACTTACATTGTCTACTGAGAATAGAATACTTACATTGTCTACTACATCACCCAGGAGAAAACATTTATACCTAAGATGTAGGTGTTATAGTATAACTGTATATACTTGTGTCAACAGTTCTATTGTTAAATGCATATGCATTGCCTTATTTCCGGTCCCACTACATAATCCTCAGCCAGCTCCTTTGCATGTACAGTACCTAACACAGTCAGGAGCAAGTCCTTGAATCGGAGTCCTAGGTCTTTGCTAATGCAAAGAGTACATAAAAACAATATTTAGGACACATATTTAGGGCTTCTCAGCATTATTCAACTCTATTACATTCAATTCTGTAAGGATATAAGTGAGGACAGAATTGATTGTACAATGTTTGCTAGTCCTTGAGGAAAATTTCTATAAAACATAATAACCAACAATAATCTTTTTGTATCCTCCCATCAGTAAGTACATGTAATTTAGTAGATAGTTACATCTTTGCATTAGAATTCTAGAAGATGGATCAACTCCCTAGAGAAACAACACAAATCTGTGTACTAAAATTCGGTTTTAAACTAATTTCTGTGCAACTCCATGGATTTCAGCCCTGTTAAATCTTTGTATCATAGCTTCCTTTTCTTTTTGTTTTTATCTTTTATATGGATGTGCATGTTTGGACATCAAGAGAGAGCAAGGAGTTCCAGGGGTTGACTGTACACTGCATGGAGAAAACTTCCTTTTGTTTGTTTTAAACCTGCTACCTATTAATTTCATTTGGTGACCTCTACTTCTTATGTTATGGAAACAAGTAAATAACTTTCCCTTATTCACTTTTTCCACACCAGTCATGATTTTATAGACCTCTATCATATCCCTCCTTAGTCTCCTCTTTTTTAAGATGAAAAGTCCCAGTCTTTTAAATCTCTCTTCATGTGGGACCCATTCCAAACCCCTAATAATTTTTGCTGCCCTTTTCTGAATCTTTTTCAATGCCAATATATCTTTTTTTTTTTTTTAGATGAGGCGACCACATCTGTACGCAGTATTCAGGATGTGGGTGTACTATGGTTTTATATAGAGTCAATAAGATGTTCTCTGTCTTATTCTCTATCCCTTTTTTAATGATTCCTAACGTTCTGCTTGCTTTTTTGACCGCCACTGTACATTGAGTGGATGTTTTCAGAGAGCTATCCACAGTGACTCCAAGAGTTCTCTTGAGTAGTTGTAGCTAAATTATTCTTCATCATATTGTGTGGATTATTTTTTTCAATGTGTATTACTTTACATTTATCAGCATTAAATTTCATTTGCCGTTTTGTTGCCCAATCATTTGGAGCTTGTGTTGTAATTCCTAGCTCAAGGAGACATGTCTCCAGTAGCTCTCATTGAGCCAGCATGCTAAAAAATAATTTATCCACATTTGGTAAAGCATATGATTGCACTAGACACCCTAGTATCATTGTCCCCAATACATGGGCTACATAGTTAAAGTAGCTAGCCCCCTTCTGCTGCTTGTTGTGTCACAGATGGACTCAATTTATAGCATGTTCTGTCAGAGGAATGGTGGATCTCTTTTTGAGTTGTAATTTATACCTCTAGCTCAACATATAGACATACAGCAGTTTAGACTCTGAAGGGTAACTCAAGATACAGAAAGTAAAGCACAGCAAAAAATCAATTAACATATTACTTTCCTGTAGGTCACCCCTTGCTTGAATATACAGTAGACTTGGGACCTAGGGACCTAGGTGGTGCCGGATTATCGGATATGCCGGAGTATTGGGAGGTACTCCAGCAGGGGGCTGTGACAGGTCTGCCAGGACCCGCACTGTGTCTGGGGGTGTGGGAAGGGAACGGTGCAGAGAGGGGCGAACCCTCCGCTGTTTTGCAGGAAGACGGGGAAGCCCTATGCCACCGCCGAGAGTTTCCGGGAGAGGAGAGGGCTCCCCACCCCCCACACTGCAGTAGTTATCGCCGAGCAGGGGGGTGAGGGGTGGCGCTGCGGGACCAACCTGGCAGCACCCCAGCTGCTCTGTTCTGCCGCTTGTCTGCTGCTCATAGGTTTCAGCAGCGGCAGCGGCGGACTTGGGGAAGCGGCTGAAATTGACAATTGGCGGACAAGCGGCGGAGCGGAGCTGCTGGGGTGCTACCGGGTTGGTCCCAAAGCACCGCCCCTAGCCCCCCCTGGTTGCCGATAACTACTGCAGTCTGGGAGGTGGGGAGCCCGCTCCCCTCCTGGAAACTCTTGGCGATGGCGCGGGGCTTCCCCTGCCTTCTTGCAAAACGGTGGAGGGTTTGCCCCTCGCTGCACCGTTCCCCGCTAGCAGCTCCAATTGTCTGGCTGGCCGGAGCACTTCTGGGTTCCAGTTGGTGCCGGACTATCGGGAGTGCCAGACCACTGGATGCCGGACAATTGGAGTTTTACTATACATCTTTCTCCCTCTCTTCCTGATACTAGCTTAAACTCCTTTCTTGTTTACATATTGGTCATTCAATATAAGTAGGTGTATGTAAATCGAAATTTACACCTTTTAAACATCATATCTGAATTTGGTTAATAAAGTTGAAGCACCTGCATATGAGAGCATACTTAGCGGCTTACTCTATTTCCTGGAAGCTTAATACTATAAGCAGGGCTCTTTAGGCCAAGGGAAATGACCTCTTGACTGGATGTATTTATTGTTTCCCCTGGGAATCTTTTCCCTCTTTGGAAAGAATGGCTCTAACACACAGTAAAACACTCTGGAAACAAACTAGTGCAATTATTTACTCATGTGTTTTGCAGATTAGTGAATGTATCCTGCTCACAGTGGTTTCAGAAAGCACTTCGATTATGTCTTTTCAAGTTTTCTAACTTTTTTTGAGCAAAATATTGTTTGGGCTGGAATTTTTTTTACTGGGTCTAAGAAAGCCAATTGTTTATTCTCTTGGAAAGATTAGCAAAATTCCAGTGATGGATCAGGGCCTGGAGTTGGGGAATAAAATAACCCAGTCAGTTGTTTTATTGTTAGATGTCTTTTTAAAAAAACTTGAGAATTGCTGTGGACATCTGGCCAGATTTTTAAAGATATTTAGGTGATTACATTTTTAATAATGTATCAGTATGGGGCTTAGAAGAATATTTTAGAAAGTACTTAGGCATTTTCATATCATTTCTCTTTCTTTCTTCAGTTTACTCAACTGTAAAGGTACGTCTAGACTGCAGAGTTTTTCTGGGATACTGATGCTATCCTGGAAAAGCTCTGCTGTGTCCAAGGAAAAAAATTTCGGAAAAGCAGACACTTTTTTTGGCATCCCTGTAAACCTTGATCTACAAGGAATAGGGGATGTTCCGAAAGAGGGTTTTTTCCCCAACATTTGGCCCCATGTAGATGGGCCAATTGTCGGAAAAGCATCTTTCAGAAGATGTGGTTCACAATTTGTGTATCTTTTTCCAGTAGAACTTTGTAGTCTAGACACAGCCTAAAACAGGGATAGTCCAATGAACCCTGTTGTGAGTCTTTACTGGAGAATCTGCCTCTTTGTTTCAGTAGGAGCTTTAAATGTAGAGCAGTTCTAGAGTTGAGTCTAGTTTTTGTAAAGCTCTGTGAAAATGAAGAGTCCTTTATAAATGTTAAGTATTGTTGTTATAGTCCACATTTCCCCCTTCCCTCCACCCCATTTGCCATTTCCATTCAGGTTTGGAACTTGTGCTTATGCCACTGCTTTTTGCAGGGAGGCACAGCTTCAGCAGCGTTTACTTGTGTATTCGTAATCAGTTTCACTCTGCTGCTCCTTTCGGTAAAGTGACTTTGCAGGAGCAGCAGAACCACAGATGTGATTTTCCACTGCTTTTGGGGAAGTCAGAGTGTGCAGAGCCTTCTCTTCACACAGCCCAACAACAGTTGAGAATCCTGCCCGGGTTGTCCTGCTTTTGTTACACAGTGAGTTGGCAAAATATAAGGAAGTTGGTTCTGCAAAAGAAGAGAAGTTGCAACATGGTTGGGGGTGAGTAATTTATAGGAGTGGGAAGCACAAGGAGATTAAGAAGACTGACAAAAGTGTGTGTCAAAGGGAGATACATGGGGGAAACCCACTGTCAGAGCTCATCATTTGGGGACAAGATGCAGTGTACAACTAGAACGGTAGCTGAACACATATAGATTATTCTGAGCCCTCAGCAGTATTGTCTGTAAGCTCTTTTGGGCAGGTATAAAAGGTGAAATCCTTCCTCCATTGATATCCATGGTAAAACTCACATTGGCCAGGAATTTCACACATAGTCTCCATATATATAGAAACATAGAATCATAGAAACTAGAACTGGAAGGAACTTCGAGAGGTCGTCGAGTCCAGTTCCCTGCCCTCATGGCAGGACCCAGTACCACCTAGATCATCCCTGATAGATGTATAGAATCATAGAAAAAATTGCAAGGGATATAGTAAGCATTGATCCAATCATATATACTATGTAATTATAGAGGAAGGGTTATCAGGGATACTTCCTGATTGTCATTAATATTCATGGTCTAGAGCTGTGGTGATAAGACTACAAGAGATATTCTAGTCTTACAATCTATCCTCTGCGAAGTCTGTACATGAAATAACCTGAATCTCAGGATATAGTGTCACCACGACTAGGTGAATTTGAACCTGGTACAGCATCCCTGGAAGGAGCCTCAGAACTATTGAAATAAAATGTTATTTAATAATAAATTAAAACACCACTCTGCTAAAATTTTGGAATATTCCACTTATGTGGGATAGATTTTCTCCTGTCTCCTTTGTCCTACAGCAAACAAACATTGAGTTAAACTCCTGCACATTATATGTTTGAAAGTCAGGAATATTTAAATTTCCTCAGCACACAGTTAAAGGAACACTGTCAACAGAAAATCACACTTCTGTCTAGAATGTTTTGTTTACACCACGCTTACAAGCAGTGTTCCCTCTAATTTTTCCCACCTATATGTGGAATGAATTCTAAATTCATGTGGTGGGGATAGGAACAGTGGCTTCGGAGTGCTGGAGAGGGCTTAGGGCAAGAGCAGAGGGTTGGGTGGTGTGGGTTAGAACTTTGCCTGGGGGATGGCCAGTGATGTGGGGCTCAGGGCTGGGGTGGAGGGTTGAGATGAGAGCTCCCATGGCAGTGGCCAGGGGTGTTGGGTCCAGGGGAGGGGTGCATCTCCCTCCTCAACCACAAGAAGTCTGAACCAGAGTTGGCAAATAGGGACAAAATTAGAAAGACCAAGGCATGAAATGAGATTAAACTAACTAGAAGTATAAACATTAATGAGAGAGAGTATTACAAATACAGGCAGTCCCTGACTTACCTGTCCCCCTGGTCTGCTGGACTCCCCCCAGCACCCCAGGGAGACAGGAGCAAAGCCGCTGGACCCCCCAGCAGACCAGGGACACCCGAGCAAAGCCGCCGCCTGGGCGGCTTTGCTTGTTTGCCCTGGAGCAAAGCTGCCCAGGCAGCGGGACTCCCACTGCCTGGGCGGCTTTGCTCCTGTCCCCCTGGTCTGCTGGGGGGGTCCAGCGGCTTTGCTTTGCTCTGCTGGGGGTCCAGTGGCTTTGCTGGACCCCCCCAGCAGACCAGGGGGACAGGAGCAAAGCCACCCAGGCGGCGGGGGGTCCCGCTGCCTGGGCAGCTTTGCTCGGGGGCAAAGGAGCAAAGCCACACGGGCGGCGGGGTCCCTCCGCCTGTGCGGCTTTGCTCGGGTCTCCCTGGTCTGCTGGGGGGGGGGAAGGGGTGCAGCTAGTGCGGCCCCCCCCCAGTAGACCAGGCTTTTGTTGCGGGACGCCTCGGGTAGAGCAGCTGGGGTGCTGCCGGGTTGGTCCTGTGGGAACCTACCGGGCAGCGCCCCAGCTGTTCTGTCCCAGGCTCCAGTTTCAGCAGCTGTTGAAACTGATCAGGCTGATTCCAGGAAGCTGGGGGCAGAGCAACTCTGCCTCCGGCTTCCTGTAGTCAGCCCCTGGTCAGTTTCAGTGGCAGCAGCTGAATCTGGAGCCAGTTCCGTCTTACATACAAATTCAACTTAAGAATAAACCTATAGTCCCTATCTTGTACATAACCCGGGGACTGCCTGTACCTGAGAAGCAAGAGGAGGAGAAAGGACAGCGTGTTACTAAATGAGGAGGGAAAGACAATAACGGAAAATGTAGAGATGGCTCAAATGTTGAATACATTTTTTTCTTTGATTTCACCAAAGAAGCAGAAAATGGATTAATAACATAGAGAATGTCAGTGAACGTAAGCAGGACCTAAGGCAGGATCCAAGGCAAAACTGGAAAAGAACAAGTGAAGATAAGTTAGATGTCTTCAAGTCATCATGCCTGGATGATAAATATTCTAGGATACTTGTGAAAACTGAGGAAATCTCCAAGCCGTTAGCAGTTTTCTTTGAAAACTTGCAGAAGATGGGAGAGATACCAGAGCAGTGTAAAGGGAAAATATAACACTTATTTTTTAAAGAGGGAACCAGGACAAGCCAGGGAATTTATAGACCCGCCAGGTTAACTTTGGTACCCGGAAAGATAATGTAGCAAATATCAAACAATTAGTTTGTAAGAATCTTTATGAAAATAAGGTAATAAATAAGTCAGCCTTGATTTATCAAGAACAGATCATGTCACACCAACCTCTAATATCCTCCTTTGACAGGGTAAAAAAAACCTTGTGGATAGGGAAGAAACAGTAGATGTTATTTATCTCATTGCATATAAGGTGTACTGCAGAAGCAGATCTGGGTTTATAGAGGATCACAAACTAAAAATGGGTCCATGAAAAAAGAGAACATAATTCCGCATGTGTAGCAGGAATATTGTAAGCAAGATACGGGAAGTAATTCTTCCATTCTACTCAGCACCAATAAGAAAGACCACAGTTGGGGTATCATGTTCAGCTCTGGGAGCTGCATTTCAGGAAAGATGAGGACAAACTGGAAAGAGTACAGAGATTAACAGAAATGATTAAAGGTCTAGAACACATGCCCTATGAAGAAAGATTGAAAACATTGGATTTGTTTAGTCTGGAGAAGAAAGACTAAGATGGGAACATAAGTCTTCAAATATGTAAAAAGCTATTGAAAAGAGGAGGGTGGTAAATTGTTCTTCTTAAGCACTGAAGAGAAGACAAGAAGTAATGGGATTAAATTTCAGCAAGGGAGATTTAGGTTAGACTTTAGAAAACCTTCTTGAGTGTAAGGGTAATTAATCACTGGAACAAAATAACCCAGGGTTGTGGTACAATCTTCATCACTGGGGCTGTGTCTACATCTTGCCGCCTGTCTACACTGGCCGCAAGTATTTGCGCAAGAACACTGACATATTGTACAAAATAAGTGCTTCTTGCGCAAATACTCTGATGCTCCCGCTCACGGATAAGCCCTCTTTATGTAAGTATTCTTGCGCAAGAGGCCAGTGTAGACAGGCAACGTTAATTTCTTGCACAAGAAAGCCCAATGGCTAAAATGGCCATCGGAGCTTTCTTGTGCAAGAGAGCGTCTACGCTGGCACGGATGCTTTTGCGCAAAAGCACATCTCTTGCGCAAAAGCACATGCCAGTGTAGACACTCTCTTGCACAAATACTTTTAACGGAAAAACTCTTCCATTAAAAGTATTTGCGCAAAATCTTGCCAGTGTAGACGTAGCCTGGAGGTATTTAAGAGCAGGTTAGACAAATACTTGTCAGGAATGGTCATAATAGACCTGCCTCAGTGCAAGAGACTCAACTAAGGGTACGGCTACACGGTGGGATTTTTTTCCAGAAGAAGGTATGCAAATTGCTCTTGGATTTGAATATCTTCTTCCAATTCTATTTCCGGAAGATGCTTTTCCTATATTTGGCCTGTCTACATGGGGGGCAAATGTCAGAAAAAAACTGCTCTTTCGGAAGTTCCCTGTATACCTAGTTTTATGAGAAATAAGGGGTCTTCTGAAAGAGGTTTTTTTTCCCAACATTTGCCCCCATGTAGACAGGCCAAATATTGGAAAAGTCTCTTCTGGAAATAGAATCGGAAGAAGATATGGAAATGCGAGCGTAATTTGCATACCTTCTTCCGAACACTCACCCCTGTTGAGGTCCCTTCTCCAGTCCACATTTCTGTAATTATTAAAGAGGGCTCTATCAGTAAATGGATTAATTTTAAAAGTCATTAAAGATATAAATTGAGTTTCCCTTTAACATATACATCTGATATTAAGACATAAAAATATCACTATTATACAGTACAGTAATAGTGCTGTATATTAACAAAGGGGATAAGTTTCATGTAAAAACTCAAGTATGACATTCCATTTAATATAGTTCTATGCTTTTAATGAATGCAAACAGGAAAACAGGGCCATATCAATGTACACCTTATTGCTCAGATTATTTGTATTCTGTGTCTCTGCCCTTGTTTCCGTGGGCATTAAAAGTTTTAGTACCACTTAGCAAAATGTGCAAAGAAAATAAGTGCCAACATGATTTCTGGATACAATATTGTAAGTACATCATGAGCTATTTTGAAACAATGACTCATGCAAAGTGTTAATAAATGTGACTGTACAGAGATTGCTTGAAACTACGTTAGTTGAACTACAAAAGAGAAGAACACTTCTTAAATGCTGGTTCCATTCAAATCAGGATTAAGTGAGTCTGTAAACAACTTACCCATCTGTAAATGTGTCTGTCTTAAATAGCAGAATACCTATTAGATCAGATTAGTTCATGTACTGATGTACAGATTAGCTGTGTGTCAGTTTTCTGATGGAGAGTTTGGTAGATTGTACCATGAGCTTTATGGAGAACTATGCAGCTTTTACTTTTACTTTTACATTTTACTTTTGGCTGGGGGAAGGGGACAGGAGCAAACTGAGGGTATGTGTCTGGCCAGGGGGAGGGGATAGGAGCGGGATGGGGGTTTGCAGTCTCTGCAGAAGGGGTGAGAGGGTTGAGAGGGGTGGCTTGCTTTGTGGAGAGGATCTGGCAAGGCCTGAGGGAGAGGGGGGTTGGATTCGGATGGCAGAAGGGACCCAGCACCAGAAGCTCCTTCCTGGCTGCTCCACTCTGGACATGAAGTGGGAGCTGGAGCTGGAGCTGGAGCTGGAGCTGGAGCTGGAGCCTCCCATGCCCAGAAGGGACAGCCCATGCTGGCCACAGCATGAGGATGGAGATGGAGGCGGGTGAAGGTAGAATGAGGACACCGATGATGTCAGTCTCTCGTCCCACAGGCGCTCGCTCTCTCTCTCTCTCACAGACAGACAGACGTATTGTCAAGTGTGTCTGGTATTTTTGTTGAAACCATCTGCCAATCCTACTTATAACTGTGGGCACTCAGGACATCTGCATATCAGGACCAATGTGTCTGAAGTTGTGTGGCTAAAGATGGAGGCACCAGAAGCAGTGAACACTTTAGAAAATTCTGGTCCAAATATTTATATCAGTTTCCATGTCTCTAAAATGGGGCTCACACCTACTGGAGTTGGTGAGGATTTGAGATGAAATTGTAGCTCCACTGATGTTATTGGAAGTTTTGCCATTGGCTTCAATAGTACCAGAATTTCATCCTCAAACTTCAGAAAAACATTGTAAAGATTTGCAAATACTTAAAAATGTCAAAATGCAGGACAATGTAGCACTTTAAAGACTAACAAGATGGTTTATTAGATGATGAGCTTTCGTGGGCCAGACCCACTTCCTCAGATCAAATAGTGGAAGAAAGTGGTCACAGCCATATATACCAAAGGATACAATTTAAAAAAATGAACAAATATGAAAAGGACAAATCATATTGCAGAACAGAAGGGGGATGCGGCGGGGGGGGGGGGGGGGGGAGGAAGGAAGGTAAGTGTCTGTGAATTGATGATATTAGAGGTAGGGAGAGTGGGATGTTTGTGAGTTAATGGTATTAGAGGTGATAATTGGGGAAACTATCTTGGTAATGGGTGAGATAGTTCAAATGTTTAAGTCCTTGTTGGAAAGTATCGAATTTTAACATGAATGACAGTTCAGAGGATTCCCTTTCAAGTGCAGATGTAAAAGGTCTTTGTAGCAGAATGCAGGTGGTTAAGTCATTGAGAGAGTATCCTTTCTGGTTAAAGTGGCAAGAAACTGTTTTCTCTTTGTGATCTTGTCTGATATCTGTTTTGTGGGCATTAATCCTTTGGCAAAGTGTCTGAGATGTTTGTCCAATGTACATAGCAGACGGACACTTTCGGCACATGATAGCATAGATTATATTTCTGGATGCGCAGGAATATGTGTTCTTGATCTTATAACTCACTTGGTTAGGTCCAATAATGGTATCTGCAGAATGAATATGTGGACAAAGCTGGCAACGGGGTTTGTTGCAAGGGAAGGTACCAGGGTTGGTATTAGTGTGGTATGTCCTGTGGTGGTTGGTAAGAATCATCTTGAGGTTAGGTGGTTGTCTATAGGAGACTATGGGTCTGTCTCCCAGAGCCTCTTTGAGTATGGTATCCTGTTCCAATATAGGCTGTAGTTTATTGATAATGTGTTGGACAGGTTTAAGTTGGGGGTTGTAGGTGATGACAAGTGGTGTTCTATTGTTGGTTTTCTTGGGTCTGTCTTGAAGTAGATGGTTTCTAGGTATTCGTCTGGCTCTTTCAATTTGCTTTTTTTTTTCTAAGTTTGAGTTCATCTCTCCTGTTTGTTTCTCTCCTGAAGTCATAATATTCTTTGTTGCAAGATGTCATCATCACCTCTCTGAGTAAAATATACAAAATAATCAGCAGTATACTCTTTGTAAGGAACATATCTTTTGTGCATTTTTCTTCATCATTTTTTCTACCTTCCAGCAGAATGCCAGATGACACCTGCCAAAAGGAAGAGTGAATTAGTTGCATGTTTGTGCTCTGCTGCACTCACTAGATATGTGTTACTTTGTCAAATTGAAAGACTACTTCTCATTTTCAGAGCATTAGTTGCTTTTTTGGTCTTGTACTTTAATGATAGCCTAATGCATAATTCCACAGACTACAAGAACACTGCCATTCTGCCAGCTGTGCTAGAATATAATGCAATGTATTTTATTTATTTTTGAGTCCACGGTAATTCAGATTGAAGTCCAGTTTATCTTTTCTTGGGTATTATAATGCAAATCCTTTCTATCTATTATATGCAATGAGACCATATATGAGCAGGGGATCGATACTGGAAAGAGGTAATTTTTGAAAATTTCATTTAAAAAGCAACCATATACTGGGAAGTGCTTATAAACTGTGAAATAGAGCATATACCTAATTATTGTTCTGGCATTGAAATATTTCAGGAAATGTGATATATTTATAGACAATGCAGAGGCTTTGTACTGTGTAAATAGTCTGAATGCTGTGTTCTCTTTGAAACAATGGGAACCCCATGAAAGTAAAGACTTCTGTATCCATGGAGAAAAAATGTGTCAAGGAAGGAAAAATAGGGACTGTATTTTACCTTCAGCCAGGGGAGCTAGTGTCTTCAGGCCCCCAGACAAGGTTTGGGGAAGGCCTGGCTCCTTGCATCAGAAGGGGAGGGGCCTTGGGTGGAAGGGGTGGGGGCAGGGCAGCCAGTCCTCATTGCTTTTCGGACCATAGTGCTGGCCCCTCCCAAACACCCAGTGTTTCAGCAACGATTTAAAGGGCCCAGGGTTCTGGCCACTGCAGCAGTAGCCACGGATCCCTTTAAATTGATGGGACCAGGGGAAATTGCCCTCTTTGTCCCCACCCCCACCCATTCCCCTGCCTGCCCCGTCTGTAGTCCTGGCTCCAGCCATTTTGTTACATGCTTGTGAACATCACCAGCAGAGATGGGTCCTGTGCTCTGGGCTTCCTATTTCCCCCTCCACAGCCCAGCTGGGCCATGCACTAGCCAACCCTGCTCTCCCTATCCCCCTGCAGCCTAGCTGAGCCACACTTTGGGCTCACACCCTCCCTCCTTGCATCATGCACCCTTAACCCTAACCCTTTTCCCCCCTCCCCCATTGGGCTGGGATTCTCTGATCCTGGAACACTGGTTTATAGAGGTGCAACATATATTATATATGATGGCAATCCAGGTGTTAGATTGACTATTGTTTAGCAGTCAATTTACTTTGAGAGTCACTGGCACCAAAAAGAAAACGGATTGAAAATAGTCTTCCTTCGTTGCTGTAATTAATCCAGGTCACAGTCTTTTCCTTTTTTTTTTGTTTTTTAAATCATAGTTTCAAGGCACATTTATTTTGTTTTAGGGGTCCTGGTGAGTTGAGGGAATGTCAATCAGCCAGAGAGCTGCCCCTTGTACGTTAGCTGAGGAATCAGTGGAACATTTCTGTCCCCATGCATGGGGGTGTTGAGTACAGTATGGAGAGGAGTGCTGGAGAGTACTAGCAATTCAGTTTAGCAAATCCATCCAGGATTTTGTTGGGTTTTTTTTTTTAAGACAGAAGCTATGCAACCTTAAAAGGACTTGTTTAATTTTTTGTGTGTGTCTACAGAATATCTCAAGTTTGTAAGGAGCCAGCAAATCCTCTCCTCTCCTCCCCCTGACTCCTTTTAAGTGAAAATTATGGAATAATTCACATTCCGTGTTTTACTGAAATTCATATTCCATTTCACAACTTCAAATAATATAATAAAATCTGACAGAGAAAAAGCAGCATGTGGACTATTGTATCATTCACATTTAAAAAATAGGTGGGGAAGAAATGCTGGCTTCTTACATCCTTGACATAGTGAGCACAGGGGAAAAACAGAAATGTAAACAAGTCCTTTTAAGGTGATATAAGCAGTATAACTAATTGCCAAGGCTATTGGTGCTGGATAAATCATTAAATATACAAATGGAGTAATGCAAGAGGCACCAAAGGGGAATGGAGAACAGAAAAAGGGGGCAGAGCAGCCATAAAGATTGAGACATATTATAGTGTCTTTGCCTCAAAATAGGTTCTGGTAGCAGTAGTATATTTGCATTGTGCATGACTGGGGAGGTGGTCACTTTGAGTACGTCTACACTGTTTGGAATAGTTATTCTGAAATAGCTTATTTTGATATGGCACGTCTACACTGCAGGGAAACATCAAAATTAGTCTGTGGCAGGCTTCCCTAGTGTAGATGTGCTTTCTCAATTTAGAGCCCCAGAAGGCACTGGGGAGGAATAATTTAGAACAGCCATGGTGAAGTGCTATTTTGAAACAGCAGCAGCGTAGTGTCTACACATGCCTTATTTTGAAATAACTATTTCAGAATAAGCGTTATTCCTCGTAGAATGAGGTTTACAGATTTTGAAATAAGCCGTCCATTACAGGCAGTCCCCGGGTTACATACAAGATAGGGACTGTAGGTTTGTTCTTAAGTTGAATTTGTATGTAAGTCGGAACTGGTACATATTGTAGGGGAAACTCTAGCCAAACATTTCTCCAGAGCTCAGTTTTATTCTCCCACACCTCACTTCCCTCAGTCCTTTATTCTCAAGCTGAGGTATCTGCTGAGAGAAGCCGCTCCATGTCTCCCTGGTCTGCTTGGGGGGGGGGAGGGCGCTAGCTTCGTGTCTCCCTGGTCTGCTGGGGGGAAGCAGCTAGTGCGGAGTTGCCTCACCCCGTTTGTAAGTAGGGATCTGATGTAAGTCGGATCCATGTAACCCGGGGACTGCCTGTATTTCAAAATTATTTTGAAAAATTGGAATGGCTGTGTAGATGCTCGCATTGTTATTTCGAAATAACTTTAGTTATCACAAAGAAATGATCAGTGTGGACTCACCCTTAAAGAAAGACCTGAATGTGTTTTACAGGCTTCCATAAATTATTAATGAAAGTAATAATTAAGGCTATTTAGATTTCAGTTTATATGATTTGGTAACAGAACTGAGTAGCATAGTATAATGATCATTTGCCTGTCATTACACAGAATGCTGTCTTACCTCACAGATATTTTGTAGCAGTGAAACTGTCTGAGCTACTGAACAAACCGAGAAGTTTGGTTGTTGCTTTTCATGCACTGAATTTTTTCCCAAGTGCTTTATAAGCCTGTCTTTCTAATCCCTCCTGCATTTCAGTGACTAGCTTTCCTTCCAGCAGGCCGATCATTTGCATGATTAGTTGTGACATTTGACAGTATAGTAGGCAACAATATAGCAAGCTCTTGGTTTAAAAATTGAGTAACTAGATTGAATCTGCGAGATTCCAGCATCATTTGTGTACAACATGTGGCTTTGATACAGAACAATAAGCTTGTATTTAATACTTTACCAGTCTGAGGATTCAGCACAGGGTACCTTGCAGAATATTTTGTAAAATCAAGCCCTGGAACAACACACCATGTTATAAAACAATGGCATTTCTTAATTCTACATATGATATGAAGGGCTTTATTCTAGAGATGTTAGTGGTTAACAGTTATGGGTTAACTAGTTAGGGCTTGGAGCAGCCCTCCGCCTGCCGTGGGCAGGCACGCTTCAGCCCAGCCGGAGCAGCCCCCACCCATGGCAGGATGAGGGGAAGTTGCTCTACCGGCTACTCTCCCTGTTTAATCAGTTAGCCAGTTAAACATAACCTTTATTCCTTTAGGCATTGTGTTCCATGGATTTCAAGAAGCATGATTATCATGGGATTCTGTACTCACTGCTGGAGTGCCTTCTTCTGGCTGCATCTGGGGATTAGCTCTGCCAGTCTGATGCCCCCTCCTGCAGTTACTCACTCTGTCTCTGTTTTGCTGTTTTGGAACTCACCTGCTCCCACTTTGTGGCTTGGCCCTCTGGCCAATTCACTGTAATTTCTCTCTTATATGGGGGCGCATGTGTCAAAGTCTCACAGGACCCACTTGCCTCTTTCCTTTTGTTGCACCTTAAAAGTGCCACTTTCCCAGTGGCTGGTAGGGGAACCCAGGCCCATCTTCTATACTGTGTTCCAGCTCAGGGAACCCAAGGAGAGAGCACTACCTACAAAAAGCAGTCAGGGTTTGCAGTCCTAAATCTTACAGCTGTAACCCTGGGCTATTTCCTACATTATCTTCTCTTGTCCTGGTAATGAGTGACTGCAACTTCTTTCTTTCTGCATCTCCCTTCTACTGCGCTTTCTACAGGTGTTTCTTGTTCCTCTCCAGTTGAGCTTCATATCTAATCAATTCTCCTTGCTCCCTGACTGCTCATCCAGGTGCAGCCTGGAGACAGTTGATGGGCCTACCTGACCCCCTAAATCCAGTCAGGGTTTATGTGGGGTTGACACCTCATCACAATGATATTCATACTCCAAAAGTAAAATTCCAAATGGTGCCTTCTTTTCCTCCTCAGCCTACCCGCTCTGAAACAGCAAATGATTTGGCCTATGTTGACTTCACCAGTAGTGAATGAGTCATTGAGTTCAAATCTGGCCACAAGTATAATTTATTCAAAAAATTTTTCAAGCATTTCCCTTGTTATATGTGGATTATTTAACACATATTTCATAGCTCTACTGATACCAGTGTTCTCTGCATTATAAGGTTCTGATCTGATACAAAATATATAGAAATGATACAGAAGGTTGTGTTGGTGTGGTTTATAGGTGAAAGAAGGTATAGAGTCAAACACAGTAAAAATCTAAAATGAATTAAATGGTAGAATCTCTATGGATAGAAATTTCATGCTTAAACAATAGGAGTATAGAGGTAGGGATATACTACTCACCACCTAGTCAGGAAAGTGACTGTGAAATTCTGAAAGCCATAAAATTGAATAATGATGAGGAAATTCAGCTATCTTTATACTGACTGTGCATAGGTCACCTCAGGAATTGGCACAGAAATAAAATATCTTGACACCATATATGTCTGCTCTTGGAGCAACTTGTCCTGAAACCCACAAGGGTGAAGGCAGTTGTTGATTTAGTCTTTAGTGCACAGAATCTGGGCCAAGAGGTGAATATAGGTGAACCTCTTCATAATAGCAACCATAATACATTTAACATCCTTGTAAGAATAAAATGCCAAAGAAACCCACCACAGTAACATTTAACTTAAAGAAGGCAAAGTGCAGAAAATGAGGAAGGTAATTAAATGGAAAGGAACAGTCACAAGGGTAAAATCTCTGCAAACTGCATATTAGGGATGTTAAAATTAGATTAAATCAATATAATAGTTGATGGAATTTCCATCGACTATTTGATTAGTTGATAAGGGCTCTTCCACTTTCAAATGTAGCAAGAGCCCGCCCGGCTATTGCTACATTTCAAAGGTGGGAGTGCTACCTGGTGTTCCGCCTTTGAAATGTACAAGAGCCGCAGCACGGGCTCTTGCGGTGTTTCAATCCTTGAAATGTACATGGAGCCTGGGGCTAGTGGTGGACTCTGGGTGGGCGGGGGGCAGGGGTGCAGGATAGGAGAGGACAGAGGTGCAGCGGTGGCATTCCACCTTTGAAATGTGCAAGAGTCCCCACTGGCACTCTTGTACATTTCAAAGCGGAAGCGCCACAAAGAGCCCGGGGCCAGCGAGGGATTCTGAGTCATGTGCTAGCCCCAGGCCTCTATGTGGCACTTCCGATTTGAAATGTACAAGAGCTCCAGCAGGGACTCTTGCGAATTTCAAATGTGGAACACCATTGCTGCACCCCTATGCTAGAGCTGGAGCTGGAGCTGGATTGGCTCCCCCCAGCATCCTCTCCTCTTCCTGCCCTCCCTTGCTGCCTCTTTCTGATAGAGGCAACAAGGGGGGAAGCGACTAGTCGACTAGTGTGTTGATGGTCTGATAAGGTTTTGCTTATCAGATAGCTGACTAGTCGATTAGTTGCTTGCATCCCTATGGCAAATGTCTGTTTAGAAGTATAGTAGCAGCTCAAACTACACCGATACCTCAGATTTTTAAAAAAACACCAAAAAATACCACTAGGGCTAACCAGAGTACAATGAATGGTGTGGAGAAGGTAAATAGAAACGTGTTATTTATCCCTTGACATAATGATATTAATAGACAGCAGGTTTAAAACAGAGAAAAGGAAGTACTTTTTTATACTGCACTCAGCCTGTGGAGTTGTAAGGGCTAAAAGTACAACTGGAGTCAAAAAAGAATTACATAAGGTTATGAAAGATCTGTTCCTTCATACCTATTAGTTAAGGTGGTGAGGAATTTAATTGCAGGACTAATTGATAGAAGGTAAACGTTGGCACTGGATGACGAGATGGAACACTCTAAATTGATCTTTTCTGTTCATTCACTTAGAAGCACCTGGTGCTGGCCACTGTCAGAAATAGGATATTGTTCTAGATGAATCATTCATTTGACCCGGTATGGCTTTTCTGAGGTAAAAGGGAGACTGCTGATTTTAAAGGGAACTGGATCAAGTTCCAAGTCATCCTTTTACTGATGTTGCTGGTTCGCTGTATGTCAGACAATCCATCATAGTTTAAACATTGTCTAGTTACTGTGTCTTTTGCTGAAGATGGCTCCAGTGCTATTCTTCAAAAACTGACAAGGCAATCATTTTCACTGACTTCATTTGTAGTTGCAGAGATGTGTTGGGAAGCAGAGTAACTTAATCTATTTTCAAAAGCTTCAGAGGGGTAGCCAAATTAGTCTGTACAGGATAAACT
This sequence comes from Pelodiscus sinensis, assembly GCF_049634645.1. Taxonomy (NCBI): domain Eukaryota; kingdom Metazoa; phylum Chordata; order Testudines; family Trionychidae; genus Pelodiscus; species Pelodiscus sinensis. Next base: position 215,010,205 of record NC_134711.1, read on the forward strand.
TAAAAACCAACAGATAGTCTGGTAGCACTTTAAAGACTAACAAAATATGTAGATGGCATCATGAGCTTTCATGGGCACATCTGGTCATCCAACACTCCAGTCATCTGAAGAAGTGGGCTATTTATCTATTTTATAGGTCCTTTATGTAGTTACTAGCAAGAACGAATGAGCCCCATTGCGCTACATTTTTTTTTTTAATTTTGGGCTTGCCTAGTTTATTGATTGTATACTGATTACATTGCTGATTTAGTTTCCCTAATTAGCACCCTGATATTTGGTAGATTCTTGTCCCAAGATTAGGCAGAGTGTTATCAACATCACTGTTAAGTTGGGGGCTTCAGCGTGCACAGTTGCAACACTCACATTTATGAAATCACACTGTATTTATAAAAGTACTTTTATTAACTCTAACCCACCAATAAAGAATGAGCTGAGCATCCATATACTTACAGCATTCCTTGCAAAACCACCTGAAATATTAGTTCTCACCTTCCTCGACTTTCCCCTTGCTGTCACCAGGGGTCCTCATCATCCTGGCATCTTCCAAGAGCTACCTCTATTCCTTCCAAATCACATAGCCTGGGATATAGCTTGTCAGAGCTGTCCTTACCCATAGGCAAAATAAGCAGTTGTATAGGACACCCAAAGATTAGGGGCACCACTGATTCTAAGGGCTCATCTAGACTACATGGAAGATTCGAAAGAGGATATGGAAATTCTGTGGGAATTTGCATATCTTCTTCCAATCTCACTTTAGAAAGCAGAGCTTCAAAAGTGAAAGTAATCAAGACATGTATTTTTTGGCAACCCTCCCTTTTATCGAAAAGCCGCCTTTCCTCAAAAAATGAGGAGAGTGAGATTGGAAGAAGATATGCAAATTCCGCAGGAATTTACATATCCTCTTTCAAAACTTCCACGTAGTCTAGATGAGCCCTTAATGTCCACCCAGCTGTCTCTTCCTATCCCTGTTTTGTGACTCTGCTTCCCCCTGAAAGAATCTAATTAACTTAAAAGGGAAAAGGCCTTCCAGAGCTATTAGCAGAACCTGGGAAAGACCCCTTCAAGTGGTAATGAAGCCATCTAACAGGCATTTGTTACCCCTGTCAGTTTCTGAATTTTCTACATTAGTCTATAGGACCTTAGTTTAAAACTTGTTTTAAAATATTTCATTATTGAGTTACTGAAGATTATAAAATCGCATTTCTAAAAAATCGTCCTCCTTCATGGCTGCCATTGGTTATATGGGCACCAGTGTAATAGTACTGTGTAGGTCCCATAAATCCTAAGGATGGCCCTGAAAACATTAGGCTGATGCCTCTATGCCTAATGTATATTCAGTAGAGGTTTTAGACCCTTTTCCATATGTAATTACCTATTAATACTGGGATTCCCTTCTCCCATGTGTTATTAATCCGTTTACATCAAGCTTATTAGCATACCTGTCAATTCATTACCATACCATTCTTGTGGTCAAACATTTATTGTCCCTAACTAAAAAATTTCCCAAGCTGGTAGAAACTAGTATCTTGTGATTACCTACCAGCAGTGTAGTCACTACAGCATTCTATCTTATATCATCTTATGATCTAGGGTTACTCTTGGGCTGTGTCCAGACTCCATGCCTCCGTCGACGGAGGCATGTAGATTAGCCAGATCGGAAGAGGGAAATGAAGCCGCGATTAAAATAATCGCGGCTTCATTTAAATTTAAATGGCTGCCCCGATCTGCCGATCAGCTGTTTGTCGGCAGATCGGGAGAGTCTGGACGCGATGCCCCGACAAAGAAGCCTTTCTTCATCGACACAGGTAAACCTGGTTTCACGAGGCTTACCTGTGTCGATGAAGAAAGGCTTCTTTGTCGGGGCATCGCGTCCAGACTCTCCCGATCTGCCGACAAACAGCTGATCGGCAGATCGGGGCAGCCATTTAAATTTAAATGAAGCCGCGATTATTTTAATCGCGGCTTCATTTCCCTCTTCCGATCTGGCTAATCTACATGCCTCCGTCGACGGAGGCATGGAGTCTGGACACAGCCTTGGTTAGCTACTTATGCTAAAGCCTTTGGGCCTCATACCTTAATTAGTTTAGCTAAACTAATTGTCTTACAGGCCTTGAGGCCAATAGGCTCATTACATTATTGCTTTAACTTCTACCTGTACCTCACCTAGTAAATACCTATACCTGCTTAGTTACTCTTCCCTCTGCAATTTGAAACTCTCATTTTGGGGGAAAGGACAGGCCAGAGTCACCAGCCTGTGGGAAGCCCCTTTTAGCAGAGCCTGTTCAGGAGCATATTGATAAGAAACCAAGAGACTTGACTTTGACAGTGAAGAATTCTCCCCCTCCAAAAAAGAATTGCAAATTTTATTTATCAATAAATAAATGTGGAAACTCCAGCATGCCAGTGGAGAACAGAGGTGACTGGCTACCCGGAGGTGGAAAGTCTCCCTGCAGGTCACACCTGAACCTGACAGCACAAGGGCTGGGCCAGCCTGTGTATTTGAGGGAGGGCTGAAAGGTGATCTCCCACCTCAATGCGGCCAGTGGCATTCATTCCCTACTACTGTGCTGATGCACCAGGTGTGGGCAGGCAGGCTCAGCCTAGCTGGATTCAAGGGACTCGGGGGACAGAGGAGGGGCCTGTCCTGTCCCTGATTTGTCTCTGTCCGCACCTCTTGCCCCCGCCAGTCTAGCCCCTGCCAAGTGATTTACTTCCTTGACTACACTGGGCACCCAAAAGGACATGCCTGCACTGCTTGGGAGGGGCTTGAGGCTTCTCTTTGCTTCCTCATCAGAAAATCAAGGCATTTTCTTGTGTTACAGGAATACTTAAGGGAAAAAAAAGAAGATGATGCTATCATTTTGAACATCTCAGAAACTTGTTTTCTTAAAATCTTCTTAATAGTCCCTCAGGGCACTTAGTTACGATAAAGACATGATTGTTTTATAATTCATTTGAAAAACACTTGGTTCTTTATGTTCTTGATACCTTTAAAAATCTAGCAACAATGTTGAAGAGTTGGGAAAAGTAGCATAAAGAACTAATGCATTTCTTGAGAAGGAAATGTTGCTATTTGTATTTTGTGTGGTTGTCAGTGAATTATAGGAGATGAAATCTTCTCTTTGCTTATTGGGAAAATATTACCAAGTATTTTATTTTCTTTCACTTAGGAGGAACAAAGAGTAATAATAATAATAACTTGCAAACTATTCTACTGTTAAACAATGTATGACTCATCAATAATGGGTACAACTTAAAAATCACAATTTTGCATGAAAATATACTTACTACTCTTACAAATAGTACCAAAGGTTACTTACAATTGAAAGAACTCAGAGGTTACTTGTTTTTCTAGATTTTTGCAATCCACTTAGTTTGTGCACTTGGTAATATTTCGTGTACAGTCAGTTTTACTCTACAAGTCACCTCCAAATTTTCTTTCCTGTTTGTGTGGGCTTCTCAATCACACAGCAGAGGAGAGAATATGTTTTAAAGCTGAAAAATTTGGCTGCAGAACCATGAAAACAAACAAGATTCTGGAGCATTTTTACTCAGTTTTTGAAGCAGGTTTGATTTTGATTTGTCACAGTCCTTTTAAAATTATATGTCGTTAGAACAATTTTCTTTAAGAACCTTAATGTTTAGGAAATATAGTTGAAATATTTGTTGTTTCTTGACTACCAGATCCCACATGGAGAGGCAAAAGACAAATGCTTGTGAAATCTTTATCAAACTGGAATGATGTTCTGCAAGTCTAGGGTTGCCAGGTGTCTGGTATTGTACCTGACAGTCTGGTATTTGCGCCCTCTGTCCAGTAAAAAAAATCAGAAAATACCGGACATGTGTAATGTCCGGTATTTTCTGATATTTCCGGCTGCGCACTGGACAGAAGCCTGGCATGGGCGGGGAACTGCTGGGAGTTCCAGCTGGGAGGTGGGGCCGCAATTGCTACCAGGAGCCCTCAGTTGGTTGAGTGTGAGGAGGAGGGGAAGCCTCCTCCTCGCTCCTGCATTGCCGGGAGCCTGTGTGGGACAGGCAGCAAGTGCCCAGGTCAGTCCCGCTCTCCCCCAGCCAATTTGCTCACCCCTCCTTCCCGTCTGGCTGGTTCTCCCCCACTTCCCCTCCTGATATTCTCTGGTCAGCCCCCCTGCACCCTCCCGAGCTCTGCTTCCCACCTGCCCGTTCCTCTTCCTGATCTCCCCTGGCAAGCGCCGCTGCACCTCTCCCTGCCCCCACCAGCTCTGCTTCCCGCCCCCTTCCTCCCATACCATCCGCCCCGCTACACCTCCCCTCCACCAGCTGTGCTTCCTGGCCCCCCCCTTCCTCCTGGCCAGCGCCGCTGCACCCCTCACCCCCGCCAGCTCTGCTTCCCACTCCCCCTTCCTCTTGGCTACCCTCGTGACCCCCGATCCCCCCCAGCTGTCCTTTCCGACCCCCCCCTTACTCCTGGCCAGCCCAGCCCCCTTCTGGCCTGTCCCCCCTCCCCTGATATCACGCAGCCAGCCCCGTTCCACCCGCCCCCCCACAACCCCCTAATTCCTGTTGGCCCCCCAATCTCTCCCGGCTAGCCCTGTTGCCACCCCCCTTCCTGGCCAGCAGCGCTCCCTTCCTGGCCAGCCCCCTCTCCCCCAATGAAGTGTGTTCGGGGTGTGTGTGTGGGTTTTTTTTTTTTCAAATGATTACCTGGTACCCGCTAGCAGTGATCCAGGTTCTCAGAGGATTTTTTTTTGCTCAACAACTTTGGTCCCCCCCCCCTTTTTTTTCCTTCAACAAAATTTTTTCCCGGTGTTTTTTTTTGGGGGGAGGGGGAAGGGGTTTTGGTATTTTTCTTTCAGCCATCTGGCAATCCTATCTGCAACAGCAGCAAATAAATCAAAGCTTCTCTATGACACTTCATTTTAAGCTCTGCATGAAAATGCTTTTAGAGAGCTTTAAATATTCCTTTTGTGTCAGGTGGAAAGACATTGTTCTATTTTTTTCTAAGGATACAAGCGGAAGGGAGATTTATTGTAATGACATCCTGGCTTTCCAAAAAATTCATTTAATATTTTGGGTTTGTTCGTTTTGATGAAGAAATAATTTTGGTTTTAGATAGTGCTGATATATAAAAGAATTAATTTCACTATAATATGGAAGTACTTATAAACTGAAATCTTGAATTTAAACTTGAAGTGGCAGAAAATGCCATGAGAGCAGCTAAATTAAATACCATTTTCTGTATGTATACTGATTTGTCAGTTATAAAAATAGTTAATATCATAACAATATAGGAACTAAATAAAATTAGGAGTCTTGTATTAAAAAGTCCAGTATGAAACTTATTCTCTGACTTGATGCTAGCAGATATTTTTATCCTATTAAGATGTACTGTATTTAAAATATTTAGCAATTTCTAGACTCTGGGTGATGGTGTAATTTTGAAGAATTGGGTGCGAGTATGTGGTTCCAAACTTGGTTCTGTTATGTTGGTGAAAATTCATAGTAAACACACACAGGTTTTATCCCCGATATTCATCAGCAGAGCTGAGAATCAGGTCCATCTTCTTCCTTTACAGCAACTGGCAGTCCTGCGTTGTATTTACTATATAAATGAGGGATAAAATAGAGAAATTCCCAAGTAATATGTTAGTGCTTATACATATACAGCTACATTTCCTTGAAAATGAGATTTATTTTAAAAAAACTCCAAGGCTTTGAAATACTAAATCTTATCACAGTACAGCTCACATTATTACAGATTAGTGAACAAACTGATGACGCTTTCTGGCCACAAATGGCCATGAGTCACATCAAAGGAAACTCAACAGATAAAGGATGGGCATTCCTGGGATTGTATAAAAGAAGGGAAAAGGGCACAAGATATTATCAATTATGGAGGGGTGTAATGCCAGTGTGATTCATCAAATGTAGAGCCAAGCTCTATGGATTGGACAAACACTGCTTAGACTGACCCTTGGGTGAAAATTACATTATAAGCCAAGGCAATAGCTTTGCGTTTTATGGATACCTTTTACCTGTAAAATTATGTTTCCAAATTCTTTTATTTGAATCGTTAACTCAAGCTTTGCGAAATAAACTTCTTTGTTTTTACTATAAACACACAGTGTCTTGTAGTAAGGAGAATACTGAATCACATCAAGTCCGCAAAAAGGCAGTGGATTGATGTGCATCACAGGTACCCAGAAGACAAGGGGCTAGGCACTCAGTGTAGCTGAATGGTGGCATGTGCAAATTGCTGACCTGCAGTGGGAAAGAGTGGGGCTTACAGTAACTTGGAGTGGAACAGTTGTGTGATCTGCAGCCAGCAGCTTTGAGAACTCCCCCCAGTGGGCACAGACCAGATTCCCTTGTGTTGTAAGCAGATGATAGCAATTCACTCCAGATGCTTCAGTTAACTGTGGAAGGTACACAGTGAGTTAGTGGTTGGCTATGATGACTGCTGGGCAAAACTGGGAGGCAAGGTCAAATCAGGATCTTAGATGCCTATATACAAATGCGAGAAGTATGGGAAGTAAGCAGGAAGAACTGGAAGTGCTAATAAATAAGTACAATTATGACATTGTTGGCATCACAGAAACTTGGTGGGATAATACACATGATTGGAATGTTTGTATGGAAGGATACAGCTTGCTCAGGAAGGATAGACAGGGAAAAAAGGGAGGAGGTGTTGCCTTATACATTAAAAATGAACACACTTGGAGTGAGGTGGAGATGGACATAGGAGACGGAAGTGTTGAGAGTCTCTGGGTTAGGCTAAAAGGGATTTAAAATCATGCTAGGAGTCTACTACAGGCCACCTACCCAGGTGGAAGAAGTGGATGAGGCTTTTTTTAAACAACTAACAAAATCATCCAAAGCCCAAGATTTGGTGGTGATGGGGGACTTCAACTATCCAGATATATGTTGGGAAAATAACACTGAGGGGCACAGACTATTCAATAAGTTCTTGGACTGCATTGGAGACAACTTTTTATTTTAGAAGGTTGAAAAAGCTATCAGGGGGGAAGCTGTTCTAGATTTGAGCCTAACAAATAGGGAGGGAACTGGTTGAGAATTTGAAAGTGGAAGGCAGCTTGGGTGAAAGTGATCATGAAATCATAGAGTTCACTATTCTAAGGAAGGGTAGAAGGGAGAACAACAAAATAGAGACAATGGATTTCAGGAAGGCGGATTTTGGTAAGCTCAGAGAGCTGATAGGTAAGGTCCCATGGGAATCGAGACTGAGGGGAAAACAACTGAGGAGAGTTGGCAGTTTTTCAAAGAGACATTGTCAAGGGAACAAAAGCAAGCTATTCCGATGTGTCGGAAAGATAGAAAATATGACAAAAGACCACCTTGGCTTAACCATGAGATTTTGCATGATCTAAACATAAAAAGGAGTCATATAAAAAATGGAAAGTAGGACAAATTTCAAAGGATGAATATAGGCAAACAGCACAGGAATGCAGGGGCAAGATTAGAAAGGCAAAGGCACAGAATGAGCTCAAACTAGCTGCTGGAATAAAGGGAAAGAAGACTTTTTATAAATACATTAGAAGCAAGAGGAAGACCAAGGACAGGGTAGGCCCACTAGTCAGTGAGGAGGGTGAAACAGTAACAGGAAACTTGGAAATGGCAGAGATGCTCAATGACTTCTTTGTTTCGGTCTTCACCGAGAAGTCTGCAGGATTACCTAACATAGTGAATGCTAGTGGGACGGGGGTAGTTTTAGATGGTAAAATAAAAAAAGAACAAGTTAAAAATCACCTAGAAAAGTTAGATGCCTGCTAGTCACAAGGGCCTGATGAAATGCATCCTAGAATACTCAAGGAGCTGATAGAGGAGGGATCTGAGCCTCTAGATATCATCTTTGGAAACTCATGGGAAACAGGAGAGATTCCAGAGGACTGGAAAAGGGCAAATAAAGAGCCCATCTATAAAAAGGGAAATAAGAACAACGCAGGAAACTACAGACCAGTTAGTTTAACTTCTGTGCCAGGGATGATAATGGAGCAAGTAATTAAGGAAATCATCTTAAACTCTTGGAAAGTGCAAGGTGATAGGGAACAGCCAGCATGGATTTGTAAAGAACAAATCATGTCAAACCAATCTGATAACTTTCTTTAATAGGATAACGAGTCTTGTGGATAAGGGAGAAGCGGTGGATGTGATATACTTAGACCTTAGTAAGGCGTTTGATACAGTCTCACATGGTATTCTTATCAATAAACTAGGTAAATACAACTTAGATGGGGCTACTATAAGGTGGGTGCATAAATGGCTGGATAACCATACTCAGAGAGTAGTTATTAATGGTTCACAATCATGCTGGAAAGGTATAACAAGTGAGGTTCTGCAGGGGTCTGTTCTGGGATTGGCTCTGTTCAATATCTTCATCAACGATTTAGATATTGGTATAGAAAGTACGCTTATTAAGTTTGCAGATGATACCAAGCTGGGAGGGGTTGCGACTAATCTGGAGGATAGGGTCACAATTCAAAATGACCTGGACAAATTGGAGAAATGGTCTGAGGTAAATAGGATGAAGTTTAATAAGGACAAATGCAAAGTGCTCCACTTAGGAACGAACAATCAGTTTCAAACATACAGAAAGGGAAGTGACTGTCTGGAAACGACTATGGCAGAAAGGAATCTAGGGGTTATAGTGGACCACAAGTTGAATATGAGTCAGCAGTGTGATGCCGTTGCAAAGAAAGCAAACATGATTCTGGAATGCATTAACAGGTGTGTTGTGAGCAAGACACGAGAAGTCATTCTTCCGCTCTACTCTGCCCTGGTTAGGCCTCAATTGGAGTATTGTGTCCAGTTCTGGGCACCACATTTCAAGAAAGATGTGGAGAAATTGGAGAGGGTCCAGAGAAGAGCAACAAGAATGATTAAAGGTCTAGAGAACATGACCTATGAGGGAAGGCTGAAGGAATTGGGTTTGTTTAGTTTAGAAAAGAGAAGATTGGGGTGGGGGTGGGAGGACAGGATAGTAGTTTTCAGATATCTAAAAGGGTGTCATCATGAGGAGGGAGAAAACTTGTTCATCTTGGCCTTTGGGGATAGACCAAGAAGCAATGGGCTCAAACTGCAGCAAGGGAAGTTTAGGTTGGACATTAGGAAAAAGTTCCTAACTGTCAGGGTGGTCAGGCACTGGAATAAATTGCCCAGGGAGGGTGGAATCTCCATCTGTGGAGATATTTAAGAGTAGGTTAGATAAATGTCCATCAGGGATGGTCTAGACAGTATTTGGTCCTGCCATGGGGGCAGGGGACTGGACTCAATGACCTCTCGAGATCCTTTCCAGTCCTAGTATTCTATGATTCTTTAGATGCAACATTTTACAAGTTCCATCAGTTAGCATTATAGATTCTGATTTGGATTTTGCTGTCCACTATGTAAAATCTCCTTAGAAACTAGGAAATAACTTTCCCCTCCCCACTATTCACTTATTTATTTTGTCTTGTCTTTGATGGAAGTGCTAAAGCCTAGTCCTCTGCCTACTCCACCCATAAAGCAGCTGTTGACGTCCTTGAAGACTTCTATGCATTTGGGGTACATTTTTCAAAGGCACCTAAATAACTTTTGGAACTTAGGAGATTTTTAAAACAGGATTTAGGAATCTGAGTCCCTTATGTGATTTTGAAACTATTATCTAGTGTGCTAGGGCAGTTTCTCAAAGTGGGCCATGGGCCTGCTTTGAGAGAACTGCTGGCTGGCCCTCTGCTTTGTTTATCTAGAGCATGGGTAGGCAATAATTTTTGATGGGGGATGGGGCACACCAAGATTTTGGAAAGTGGTCAAAGGCCGCACTCTTCCATGATATTAATGGAGATGCGGGGTCTGGAATGGAGGTTGGGTGCACAAGGGAGCTTGGGGTAAGGGACTGGGATGCAGGAGGGAGACTGGAGTCTGGGAGGGAGTTGGGATGAAGCAGGCGGTTGTGACCTAGGGCAGGAGTTTGGGATGTGATCTAGGTAGGAGGGGATTGTGATCTGGAGCAGGAGATCGGGGTGCCAGATCTGGAAGGCGGTATGAGTGTAAGAGGGGACAGAGGGTTTGGGTATGTTGAATGGGGGAGAGGAGAGCAGAGGGTTGGGGCAGGAAAGGTCTGGGGTACCAGAAGCAGGCTGTGGCCAAGAGACTTATTTGTCAGCTGCCAAAATAGCGTGGCCGCCTGCAGAGCTTAAAACGTTTCCCAGCTAACCAGCCTGCTTGCCTGGCCATGCGCCTCATGAATGACTGAGCCCAGGAGAGGAGGCTGATTAGCTCCAGTTTCAAAACAGAAACAGAGCCCTGCAGCTGCTTTTCTGTATGGTGTGTGGGGCTGCAGGCAAGCAGGGGAGCCTGCCTGAGGCTCCCCACTGTGTCCGCTGGCTGGATCTGGTGGCTTGGTGGACAGGATCTGGCCTATGGGCTATATTTTGCCCAGGCCTGATCTAAACGCTCCATAGCCACAAAGCCTCATGACTCCCATTGGCTCTTGATTTTCCATTTTCAGCCAAGGGGAGCCATGGGAAATGGCCGCCACTTCCCGTGTCTTCTCTTGGCTGGAAACGGTGAACTGGAGGCTATAGAGTCTTTAGATAAACAAAGCAGAGTGGCCCATTAGTGGCTTTCTGAAAATGGACCTGTGGCCCACTTTGAGAAATGCTGGCCTATGGGATTGAATTCCTACTGTACTGAACTTTCTTGTGGGATAAGAAAATATCTGCCTTTTTTGGATTATTTCTATCTATGCATTATTGTGGATAGTATTAACAAGAAGGTGTATGCTTCAGGGAACCTTTCTGGGCACTAACAGTATAAAACACTATCACTTGTTTCTCCCTGCTAGAAAATAAATCTGTTTTCTAGGTAACTGCCACAGCAAAGCCAGAGTTCATGCAGAGAGTGCAGATTCAGCCTCAAGACACACTGGAATGACGATGCCATGGATTTGTGGGGGAAAACAGTTGAAGTTTTATTAAACATCACGATAAACCACAATGAAAACAATTACATTCGTGCAAAATGTTAAGAAGCTCAACTAATCCTATGGCTCAGATTCTGAGGTCATATCCTTATTGCCCCGTGTGCTGGCAGACTCCCAACACCAAGGGGAAGTTCTGTCTGCACTATTTAAATCCTTAGCTGACAACCCTTCCAGCCCAAGAGAAATTCTTCCCCATGGGAGTGCTTTACTATCAGCTCTGGACTTGGTAAATACTTACATAGATGAGATATGCTCCTTTCCCAGCATACTGAGGAACACCATTGCCTAATTTCTCTTGCAAACATCCCTTGATACAAGTTCCGTAAACCCTTGATCTCTTTCCATCGTGCAGATGAGTTATCCTGCTACTAAGCACAATTGTGTGCATGCTGGAGGCTAGAAAGCTTTGATTTGTGGAGGTTCTTGCAGTTTCAAATTCACCCAATTTCAAAAGGTGGGGGGGGGGAGGCTGAGGGTTTCTGCATAGGTAGAGATGAGATGTGCTGAAGGCATATTTAAACATGAGAAGCCCAGGAGGAAAAGGAAAGTTCGTAGATATGTAACATGAACACAAATGGGAAGCAGGAATTGAGGAGGAAAAGAGAAGTGGTGTTCTAAGATAGTCCATTTGCTTAAAGAAACATTTTCTCCTTTCTTACAGTTTGTGAAGAAAGCTGAGGAACAGCCACCAGTTCATTTAGTCAGAGTTTTTTTGAGACATACTGATAAAACTATCTGTATTTCTGTGTTTGTGGGCCAACTTCAGATGTCTTGAACTTCAAGTGCTACGTGCTTGCAGCCCAAAATAAGAGCTAGTGTGAAAATTAGGCTACATGTGAATAATTGTGCCTAAGTCCAACATTTAAACAGCACTGCCATTCGCAAAACTCCAGCTTCAGATGATGCCAAAACCTGTAGGCTCCAACAGGCCTTAAGCAATTTCATTTCTGCTGGCATGCACGCACAAATCCACCTGCAAGTGCCGAGCAGCTCAGAGCCTAACTCATACTAGCAGATTCACAAATTTGGCATTTCCCCACCTACCTCAGTGGCAGGGCCTAACTGATCGGCTTAGAGCAGTGATCTCCAACCTTTTTAACCACAAGATCACTTTTTCAATTTAAGTGCAATGTAAGATCTACCTCCAACCCAAATACCCTTGACCCACTTCCTTCCTGCCCCTTCTTTGAGGCCCTGTACCTGCTCCACCCCTTCTCTGAGGCCTCACCCTGCTCACTCCATCCCTCTGGAGTAGGGGGTTGAGGTGCAGACTCTGGTCTTGGGCCAAAGGGTTTGGAGTGTGGAGGTGCTCGGGACTTAACCCAGGGTGGGGGATTGGGGTCCAGGAGGGGTTTTATGGTGCAAGGTCTGGGAAGGAGTTTGGGTGCAGGAGGACTCACGTCTAGGGCATGAGGTTAGGTGTAGGAGATGGTTCAGGGCTGGGACAGGGGTTGAGGAAGCAGGTTGTGGCAGACACCATTTAACTGAGACAGTTTCCGGGTGGTGAAGCAGTGGGGTTAAAGCAGGCTTACTCTTGCTCTGGTCCTGAACCACTCCTGAAAGCAGCTGGCATGTACAGCAATGGCTCCATGTGCTGCCCCTCTAGGGTTGCCAGATGGTTTAACAAAAAATACCGAATACCAGGAAAAAATTCTATTGAGGGGAAAAAAAAGCGGGGAGACCAAAGTTAAGGAAGAAAAGGGGGGGAGTGCTACACCTTTAAATGGCCCCGCACTCCTTACTCCCCCACCCCCACCAGACACGGTAGGGGAAAATTGTCCCTGCCGGGCTTCCATCCAAGGGAAACAGGAAATACCAGACATTTCACATGTCCGGTATTTTCTGGGTTTTGTTTTTTCTTTTTTTTTTTGTTTTTTTACTGGATGGGGGACCCTAATAACGACAGTCCAGGTAAAAGCTGGACACCTGGGAACCCTATGCCCTTCATCCACAAGCACTGAGCCCACAGCTTCTATTGGCCATGGTTCCCCGTTATTGATCAATGGGAGCTGCAGGAGTGGTGTCTGCAGGCAAAGATAGCATGTGGCAATCCTCTTCTCTGCCTCTCTCAGGGGCTGCAGGGACATGCCAGCCATGTCCAGGAGCAGCAGTTATCACAGGGATAATTACTCCAGCCACTAAGGCATTTTAGAACTCACTACTCAATTAATTAAATTTAAGTGTAAGAGAGAAATGAAAAGTATAAAATGCATGGACCAGTCCAAAACCAAACATTACCCACTTTGCAAGCAGTAAAAGGAGTAACAACAACCCCCCACATGTGTGTTGGGTTGGAAGATGAGAGGGAAGGACAGTGAGTGTTTGTGAGAATGACAGACGCACAAACAGTGTGTGTGTGACAGAGATTTGCATTGCCAAGCTCCCTCCATCCCTATCTCTCTGTGTGGAGATAGGGTACTGGAGTGGGGAGAGAAAGGACACCCTAACATCAACATCCCCCCTTCTCCCTCTAACACCTTGCGCAGCAAGCAGAAGGCTCCACGGGGCAGCTCCAAGGCAGAGAGCAGGAGCAGCATGACAGTGGGAGGGGGGCAATTGAAGTGCCAGAACTTGATAGCTTTCTCCCTCCCCCCTCCCCAACCTGTCAGGATCACCTGTCAGATGCTATAAGATCTACTGATAGATTCCAATCTACTGGTTGGTGACCATTGGCTTAGAGTATGCATAACACATACCAAAAATGATGGTACTTTTCCTTTTTGTACCTAGTAATTAGAGCACTCACTAGGGATGTGAGAGATCCAGATTCACATCATTGCTCTCTGCCTGATTTGGACCAGGGACTGGAACCACTTTCAAGATGCATGCCCTAACCATGGTGCTATGGGGGTGTTCTAGGGTACAGGGCTCTCCGTTTCTCCTTGTGAAATTGTTCTACATTGTATAAAAACTTAGTCACTGAATCAGGGACTTGAACTTTTAAATTTCCCATCTCCCAGCTGAGTGCTCTCAACAGCAAGCTATGGAGACATTAACACATATGCCGTCTCTCTTTGGTCCAATGTCCCCCTGATGCATCTAGCCCAAAATGTTCATTTTGATGAACTGTTTACGTATTTCAGAGTAATGTTTACAATGATAGTAACTAGGGATGTGAATGGGTAACCACTTAACCTGTTACCCGGTAACCATACCCATTATCGTTAACCGTTACCAGTGAGCAGCAGGCAGAGGGGTGCTACAGCCTCACAGGGCTGCTCGCTCCCAGCCCATGTGGCCTGGGAATTGGCAGTCTCACAGGTGGGGGGGCCAGAAGCAGCAGCAGGGGGGAAGGGCTACTAGCTCCCTCCCTCCCACCCCGCTGCCGCTTATGCCTTCTCCCCTCTGCTCCCCCCATGGGAGTCTGCTGACAGCTGTGTGCCCCAGGCATGCCCCCATTTAATTAATTAACAGGTTAAACTTGACATTTAATGGGTTAACTAATGAAATGGGATTTTACATCCCTACTAATAATCCAACCACTGTGTAAATCTTTGTAATATTCATCCATATTCATGTAATATTCAAAATATTTGTTAGTCATTACCTTGCAATATTCTCATTTATTTCTTAAAATGATAAGGATTATCAGATGTGGTGGGCTCTGAGGATGAGACAGTCCCAATGTGAGATTGAGTAATCACTGAGAGACTCCATATGGCTTTACATTCTGAGCTTTTATATTTTGTGGCTTTCATACTTCTGGGCTTTACCTTTGGAGGAGTTTATTTAACATTACTGAGTGATTTCTGATTTTCAAGCTAGCTTTTCCTGTAAGGTCACATTTTATTCATGGAAAGCAAGCTTCAGCTTATGGTTAAAAAGATTTATTTGGACTGGAAAGGTACAAGATTTATTTGAAGACAGAACACCACACTCATTTCCCAGAAAATACATACTCAAGTAGACAGTATTATGCTAAAAATGTTGGCACTAAAGAAAGTTATTTTGGCGCTTGGTCCTGGATGGTATTGAGAACTCTTGTTGGGTGCTCAGCAACCACAGCACTCAGCGCCTTCAGCACCTTGTGAGATTGAGCCTTTGTTCCTAGGGAAATCTCTTAAGTTTGCTCTATTTGAATCTCCTTGCAAGAAGGCTATTGTGTCCTTCACGAAAACAGACAGAGGCTGGATATTACATGTGCAAAGATCTGCTTTATCTGCTATTAGAAGATTTACCTACCATTGCTTGGGTCCTTAATTCAATTAACGGGCGCAGCTAGGGGAGGGGATGCATGTCCCCTGACTTATCTACTCCGTGTGCTCCCCTGCCAGAGAGAGGAATGCAGAAAACTGTGCATTTTCCCCTCACTTCCTAATGAAGGGGAACTGCCAGTAATGTTCCCATGCAAAATGGGGGAAGGGGGGGACTAAAACCCACCCTCCCTAAAGGGCCCCTGGGGAGTAGGAGGCTCAGGTCAAGGGTGGAGACCTAGGCCAATCCCTTTCACCTGCCTGGTGATGCTGCCTCTTTTCTGTATGGTTTTATGAGACAAATAGCTGGATGGACAGACAGACAGACAGACAGACAGACAAACAAACTCTCTCAAATATATATATTTGAGAGACTCTGTCTATCTGCATGACTCTGTCTGTTCAAGAACTCCTGAATGGTAAGAGATAGGACCACCAAATTTGGTATACGCTTCCTCTTACCATAACTTACAGCACGGTAAGGGTTTGGTTGTGTCAGAAAAATGGGATGTGCCTGGAAAAAAATGGCTTCTTATAAAACAATACAGAAAAGAGACCGAATTCACCAGACATGTGAAAGGGGCTATTTGGGGTGTCCTTCCCTGATTCATATGGAAACATTGTTGGCTGTTCCCCTTTGTCAGGGAGCAAGGGAAAAGTGCAAGTTGTTGCATTCCTCACTCTCCTTGGGGAGTGGAGGGGACAGATGAACCAGGACCTGCCCCAGCTGGGGAAAAATTCACCCTCTCCTCTGGCTGTGCCCACTGGAACTGAAGCAGCCACTGGAACTGGCTCCAAGCTGCTGTTGTGAGAGAGGACTAAGATAGTCCTCTCTCCATCTCTAGGACAGCCTGTGTACTGAACCCCTCATCCTAGCACTACCCCAGAGCAATGATTTAAATGAAGAAGAACAAAAATTAATTATGGATCCAGTCAATGTCAGGTTAATCTTCTAGTAGTAATGAATAGTGCTGTGGTTCTCAAACTTCACTGCACCTCACTTCCCTTCGGACAACAAAAATTACTACATGACCCAAGGAGTCGGGACCAAAGCCTGAGGCTGCCTGAGCTCTGCCACCCCAGGTGGATGGGAGGCCAAAGGCCAAGGGCTTCAGCCCTGGCTAGGAGGCTTGTAATATGAGCCCCATGGTCCAGGGGTGAAGCCCTCAGGCTTTGGCTTCAGCTTCAACCCTGGGCATCAGGGCTAGGTTTCTGCTTTATCCCTGGGCCGCAGCAAGTCTAATGCCAGATTGGCAACCCCATTAAAATGGTGTCAGAGACCCACTTTGGTATTCCAACCCACAATTTGAAAACCTCTCTTACAGTAGTAATATTTTTCTATTAAAAGTTCTTTAGGGCCATGCAGCTCCTGTTGCGATTATTGGAATCACAGAAACGGCTTTTTGCTCCTCGTTGTTCAGTACATTTGCATTCAAAGTAATTTCTGGTTCTTGCATTTTCTATTTTTTAAAAGCCTAATTTGAAGGAGAATCTTAGAGAGAAATAGTTATGACACTTTTAGTAAAGGAAATACAGATGTCATCATGCATCATCATTTATTACAGGACAAAGAGTATTCTGTAGCCTCTTTCCTACAAAGCAAAAACAAATACTTCACAAAGAGAATGAATGGTGCTGCAAGATAAATGGAACAAAAAGATTTTCATATGGGATGGAAAGGGAGGAAAGTAATCTGGCTCAGAGGGAAGATATAATTATTGAGGTTTATTTATGTATTTTCTTATATAGTGACATAGATGAGTGGCACTTTAGAAAACATATAAAGGGCCTGATGATCATTTACGCTAAGCCACTATTGCTTTACACAGCTGTGGTAGTGTAAGCTGCTCTGGTAATGTGAAGTGACTTAAAGTGAATGTAAATTTACAGTGCATAAGTGGTATAAAAGGGTCCGTAATGTAAATGAGAACGAGGCCTAGAAGAGTTTATATTTTGAGTTAAGATGAAAACAGAAGACACAACAAACACGTGTTGGGGTAGGAGAGAGGAAGGACGTGGGTAGTATGACAGGTCAATTGGGAGGCAATGCAGGCACCTTGAAACTAACCATGTTTTTTTGTCTACATAGTAGAAGCTATAGTTTTTAGGAACCTTCAGGAGGGTTTTAATAAGAGCCTATGTGACTTATGGGAGAATTCATGACAGACATGAACAGGATCAGGAAGGGAGTTCCAGGAAAGCGGTAGGCACAGATGTTGGGTGTGGGAAGAGGATACAAAGGAGACATGCAGATGCAGATGGCTTGGTTTGAATGAAACATGGATGAGGAAGAAAGGAAGCAAGTTCTAAACCAGTGGGGCAGCCCAAGTGAATCACTGGGAGATGACAGAGAAGGAAACCCTAAGAGGCATAGTGAGCCAGAAACAAAGCAAGTTGAGTTAGGGTCTGGAGTCTCAGCATCACTGGAGGAGTTTGAAAAGCAGAAAGGCAATCTGAAATGGAGTCATAAAGATAAGGGAGCCAATGAAGGTGAAAAAGGATGATACCATTATAATGATAATTATCAGCATGAAAATAGTCATGTTGGACAATCCAAAATAGAAGTGATTGGGGGTATAATGGGAATCTTAAGAGTGAAATCCTGGCCTCATTGAGGTCAATATCAAAAGTCCTGTTGATCTCAATAATGCAAATTTTCACACTTAGTTTTTGCTTTTTAACATTATAGGAACATACACATTGCGTGACTGAAAAGATCATGAAAAATAGATCATGTCTGAAGACCTAGACCTATATCACTGTCAGCTATTTAAGATTTAATGTTCTCAGAGCTCCAGTTCTCCAGTTCTGTCCATAAATGGTTTATTGAAAAGGCAGATTTTCCAACATAAGTAGCAACATCTTGACAGTAGTTAATTTAAAATTAAATTTCAGAGTAAAAAAAAAACTCTAGCAGATACACACAGGCCAAGGGTCTTGTGGTAAAGTCAGGGTGAAGTATAAGGAGACCAAAGATCTCTTTCTGGCAATGTCACAGACTTTCTGTGGACAGATCATCCAATTTTTAGTGCCGCAAGTTTCCCCTATTTTTAAATTAAGGATCAGAATATTTGGCATTTTTTCATTTTTTTTAGCCAGTGAAAGCTATGTGGCTTTATTTTCTATAAAAATAACTTGAAAGGGCGGGAAAAAGTATATGTTTAAATATCTCCAGAAATTATCTATAGCGAGTATTTCTATTTGATACATTAGGATGACTTGAAGTTCATGTTTCTTTGCTAACTGCCAGAATGCAGTGCAGATTCTTCAGACAGTTAGTGGGAACTGAAACATTATATTGATGTACAGTTTGAGTGTCTGCCTTGATGGATTATGTATGTAGTCTGGCTTTAAAATTATTATATCCGGGATTAAGGTTTTTTTTTTTCTGAATGACCAAACAGTGTGGTGTTACAGATTGTGTCTGCACTACCATTTATGTTGATATAACTTGTGTCACTCTGAGGTGAAAATAAACTACCTCTCTGAGCAAAATAAGTTACACCGACCTAAGTGCTGGAGTCAACATAGTGCTATGTTTGTGGGAGAGCTGCTTGCTGGAGATGGATTTATTTAAATCGATGGGAGAGGTATCTCCTGTCAGCGTAGAGCGGATACACTAGAGAGCTTAGAGCAGCATGACTGTAAACTCTCTAGTATAGCCATATCCCTGATGAAAGAAGTAAACCTTATTTGCAGGAGTTTCTATCTAATCTGGCTTCATGTATGACCATTACTTTCCTATATATGAAAGTTGTTCCGAGATTTGTAAGATGAATAGTAGCTCTGGGCAGAATGGCTTACTGGGCAGTGTGGAAAGGGTAGGTTACTAAAAGTACAAAACAATTACATCAAGGATAAGTACCACTTTATTTTGTTAGATTAATGCTACCCTCTGTTCCTTGAAATTGATCTGATGTGAAAGTCAAAATTTCCCTTGTGTTGAAATTTTGGACTTCTTTCCTCTATGTAAGGGCTTACCTTATTCCGGATACCAGTGAATCAGTGTTGTGTTTTGTTTGATTGTGCATCTGAGTAGCGTCAGTAGAATGAATAAATTGAGCAGGTTAGCTCCTCTTCCTCCTCGCTTTTCAACTAAATTGTTGGGCACACAGACAAAATGAAGAGAAGCAAGTGACTAAGGTCTTCAAGTTTCTGTACCTCATCTTGTTTAGTTTTGCTAGAACATGAGACAAAATCTGATTTTTTCCATTCTCTCTGGGAATAACTTGTCACAACTAATTCATTTAAACATAACTACTCACTAGCTTTTTCATATATATATGATACATATATAATTTATGTATGTACAACATGCAGTAATTAGCCTTTTTGAAAATCATTTTGGTACTATGCAGTCTAGTTAATGCAGCTGTATTTCATAATGTTGTCTCTCTTTTTTACCTGTTGACAGGAAGACTATTAACATGAATGCCAGCTGGTAACCTGTATTTTCTTTTTTCATTTCAATGTCTGTTTATTTCAGAGATATTATTTGTTTTTAAGGCATCTTTCTTGTTTTCTTTGAAAGATTATAATCCATGGCTTGGGGAAACTTCATCCTTTCCTGTGTCAAACTCAACAACAACAACCTCCCCTGCCCCTCAAAAAAAGATGAAAGGCTTAGTGAACTAGAATGACAAATTGAAGATAAATGAAAAACATTGTTAGTTGCCCAAATTTCATTCTTTTGTCTTAGGTCATTAGCTGTAGTGTGAGAAATGGACATGAGAGGGCTGTGTGAATAGCAGAAAGTTTCAGATCTTCAAGTTATGTTTTCAATTTGGTGTGTCTTGATTTCTGAGTAAATTTTTAGCAGAACTGACCAGTGGAGTTGTTGGTGTGATGTGTAGGATGGAGAGAGAGAGGGAGAGAAACAATACAAAACACTATATGGTAATAATTATTTCTGTTCTGATGCAGTTTAAAGTGGGAAAGGAGAAAGGAATTGGCTTTATGGTTCTTAATATTTGTAGTTTTAGTAATTTGTCTAATTGTTTACCAGTACCTGGGAGCAATTCCACTGTCCCCTCCTGGCTGGAACAGCCTTCCCTGCTACAGGCTGGGGCTGGTCACTCCAACCCAGCCATGGTAGGCAGGGGGGAAGGGGTGGATGGACTGCTGGAGCAGCTCCCACCTGCCTCCCCTGTAACTGGTTAAACACTGTGTTTAACCAGTTAACCAATTAAATAGGATTTTACATCCCTATTGGTAATAACATTTATCCTTTTCTGGTAGTCTCAGGAGATTGCAAGATGTAAATTTTGATCCATGATTAAAATTGGTACAGGTTTGCTCTCCCTGGTCCGGCACCCTCAAGACCTGAGTGTTCCCAAACCACAGAGTTTGCCAGACCAGGAGAGGTCAGGGCTCCCCTCTGGGCTGTGAGCACCCCCAGATCCTGGGCTTCCCTCTCTGCTGATGGCCCTATGCCGAGCTTGCCAGAGTCAGCCTCCTCGGGCTTGGAATCTCCCCACCCCCCTCCGTGGGGGTTCCTGGCTGGGTGGGACTTGCTGCTGGCTGCTGATGGGGTTTCCAGATGGGGCCAGGGTTGGGGATTCCCTCTGGCTGCCACCTGCCCCGTTACCACCAGGGATCCTCCCCCCTGGCTGCCGCGGGCCTGCTTCCACCAAGGTTCTTGTCTGGGGATTCCACACACATGCCACCAGCTCAGCTGCCCTGTTCCTTTCAGCCACCGCAGGGGTCCCCCAGCCTGCGGCTCCCCAGGGCTGGGCTCTCCAGCCACTGCAGGACCAACCCCTGCCAGTCCAGCTGAGGATTCCCAGCACCCATGGGACTCCCAGCTGACTCGTGCTTCTCTTCTCTGGAGCTCTCGTTTAACCAGCAACATCTGTGGTCCTTCCTTCCAGACAACGGGTGATGCTGGACCAGAGAGTCACAGATTGAAGAGGTTCAACCTGTACTGAAAATATTTATTGTAGAAAAATCTTGTTTGGCTCAAAATGACAAATTCCATTCAGGCATAGTTGCAATAGAGTAGAAAAACATTCTGTGAATAATTCAAATTGTATGTATATAAAGAGGAAATCATTTTGAATTGAAGAAGACTAAAACCAAAACAGAACAGGGCCATTCACTCAAATTACAGCATTTTGGAGTATTTTAAGGTGACTAAATTGCAAGCTGAAGTTTACAAGACTGCCCTAACCTTCAATCCCTTCTTAATTTAGCATCTCCCCAACCTATTTCTGACTGCTTTTCGACCTGCCCCCTCTGGTCTAGCAATGACAAAGATTGCCATCACCTATTTGTTTGCTTTTTCCATTGACATATTTGGGCCTTCTTCTTGGCAGCTCCTTATGCATGGTATGCACCCCCAAATTATGTGCTAGTAGCCTGTCTTTCAAATTGCAGCTCAGAATCACAGGTTCCTTTTTTAGACTCACATTAAATGCTAAACTGTTTTATGGCAATTGCAGTAGTTCTGTTCTCTTATCAAATGTATAACTGCATGTTTTTCTTTTTGTTAGACTACGTAAACATATGTGTGTATTGGCTGTAACTGTTTTTTCCATTCCCCCCAGTAACCTTTACATTGTGTATTAACACCATTATGTTCTGTCCTGAGACTGTAAACCCTTTGGGAGCAGAGAGTGCCTAAAAGTGAAATCCTGATCCAGCTGAAGTGAAGTTTCTTCATTGACTTTAAGAGGGCCAGGATTTCAGCCTGAATATTTGAGGAGTGCCCTTTACATTAGGGCTCCAATCAAGACAAGGGATCCCTAGATGCTATTGTAATACAAATAATTCATAATAGTAATCATAAATACTGCATATACTAGGAAAATCCAGATGATAAGAGGAGAGAGCTGGTCCAGAGGAAAAGAAATGGAGGCCTTTTAGATTTTACTCCATCTATTCCAGTGGTTTTCAAACTTTATGACCCACGACCCACCCTGCTCAACATAAACAGTTCTGCAGTCCTACAGACAACCACCCATGATGCAAAAATGGGTGCAGGAAGGGGTAGTGTTGCAGGGTCTGGGCAAGAAGTAGGGTGCAGACAGGCACGTTGACAAGAATGGGGGCAAAAGGGGCAATTGTCCAGGGGCCCAGCCATTCGAAGGGTGCCAGAGCGCCTATGAACTGCTGCGGGAATGCCGGGGTGCCACTCCACATTGCTTTGAAGGCTGGGTGGGGGCCCAGTGCTGTGGTCTGGGCAGTGCTAAGGCAGTGCCTTTGGCTCCTCTCTTTCCTGGGTGCACAACTGCCCCCCCCCACTTGCCCTGAGGCCTGTGGTGACTGTCAGGACTGCTGGGTGGGAAGTTGCGTGCAGGAGTGGCCTCAAGGGGGGGAATCTGGGCTGAGGGAGGGTGCAGAAGTGGGTTTGGGGATGTTGAGTCTTTGTGGAAGGTTGTGTGCAGCAGTGGCCTGGGGGTGGGATGTCTTGCCAGGAGGGAGGGTGCAGGAGTGGGCTGCGGGGTCTTGGCAGGGTATGTGTGTTAGGGGGTGCGGGGTCTGGGTATGAGGAGGATGGAGGAGCGCTTACCTGGCTTCACATCCCCTGCAGCTCCCAGGCACTGCATCGCAGTCACCGGCTCCCACTGTTACTATTGGCTGTGATTCTGGCTAAAGGGAGCAGCGAGGAAAGCCTCCAGGCAGCGCTTCCTTGTGTTGCTCTTTCCCCAGCCGAGAGGAGGGAGAACGTCAGCATGCGGAGCCTCTTGCTCCGCCTCAAACTGGATCCAGCCTGCGAGGCTTGGGGAACCCTGCCAACTGGAAACCAGTGCTAGTGCTGCATCCTTGCAAGGGGGACAGCACAGGGCTGGAGCAACAGCACGGGTTCCCCTGCTACAGTGGGGGTGGGGTGGGTGAGCCTTGAGCCACAGCGCATTTGAGAACCACTGAACTATATTAACACCCTTTGGCTCCACATTTCCCCCAAGCACTCTCAAAAAATTTCCCTCATCACTCCTAGGTGAATGCACTCTCTGTGACGGTTTTTAGTGTAAATTACATTGGTTATTAAAGTGTAATTTACTTTACTTGCTTTGGAAACTGCTTTGGAAACTGGCTGTTCCTTTACTATTTGTATAGATGCCTTTTGACTGTAGTATCTTACTGCACCACAGAGATCAGTGGATTTTCTCTCACAATACTTCTGTGAAGTAGGGAAAAATCATCTCTATTTTACAGAATGGGTAGCAGGAAGTTAGAGGCAGACTTAGGACTGAGACCAGTTCCATAGCCGTATGGCCTATTGTACCTGCTCTACCATAGCCTATTGACTGTTGCTGCTTCTCTCTTCTTTGCTCCAGTACTTTAGGGGAAAGATTTCTGACAATTTAACGTGCCACCAGCCTCTAACTTTTGAGCTCTTAGGAACCATGTGTAGTTCCAATCCCTCCCTCCACTGCTGCTCATTGCTTCTGCATGCTGCAGTATGAAATTGACATGATTCTTGTCAATTTCCAGCTGCCCATAGATCTGTGGCTAGCTACAGTATAACCAGATTCAATTTTGTCCCTTTCATCTTTGTGCTACATGGAAAAGCAGACTAGGAAAGTATGGGTGTGTCTAGATTACGGAGTTTTTTCGAAAAAACTTCTGCATCTAGACGGCTGTCGCGTTCTTTTGAAATTAAATGCGGCAGTTTTTTACCAGGAAGAACACTTTTTTTGAAAGAGCTCTTTAGAAAAAAGGCACTCTTGAATGCAAACAAGGCTTTTTCAAAAGAGAGCATCCAGTGAGAGCGGACCACTTTTTCAAAACTTTTGTGACTGTCTAGACAATCTCTTTCGAAGAGGCTCGTAGTCTGGACGCAATCTACCAATTGAATCTCTCTAGTCTGGCACACTCTCGTCCAACAACATGTATGGTTTGGCATGATTTTAGTTAGCCAAATGTCCATTTATCATGGTTGTGACTGTTTCTTGTAGTCCCGTAAAGTTTGTTTACAGCCACCAGTCCTGGCTCTCAGTATTCTGTGCTGGCTTTTAGCTCTAATTTATCTCTACATATCTTCTAACATTCTGGTAAGGAGTAGAAGTGTTGGTAATGCTGATAGCCAAGATTGACCTCCCATGACTTAGCAAATTCTCTGTAAAGGAAAAAAAAAATATTTTCTATATTAGTTTGCTGCTGTTTGTGGCTCTAAAATTTTTTACTCGGGGTTATCATGATTATAAATCATTAAATAATTCTTTATGAATTCTCTGGCTTATAATAATTATTTGTCTATAGGCTAGTTTAATTTTCCTGGTAAATGGAACATTATTTTCCTTGGTTGTTTGAGATTCTGAACAGCTGGAGGTCTGCAAACAGATGCATTAAAAGAGTGAGAATAGTAAAACACTGCAGCTAGCACTTTTGTTGGCCATGGGAAACATGACGTATCTCTGATCAGATAGTGGGAATGTTTTCTCCTGCAGTCCTGAGTCACTTTGAAGGAATGTTAAGATTAATGCACCAGATGAATTCTGTCACTGTGTTCTGTACTTTGCAGAAATGGAAATTGTTCTTTCTTTGAACCTTCCTCTTATTTCAAATACAAGTGCCTGTGTTCTATGGCTAGTATAGTATTAACTGAAAATCAGATAGATGCAAATTCTGATGTTTTTTTTCAGAATCTCCTGCTAGTAGTTATGAGTTAGCACTGGATCAACATATTTAGATTGTGCTTTTCGAAGCAGAGACTGAGCCCTTTTCTGTGTTTGTTTCCTACAATTTTTTGTGTATGTCTATGTTGCAATAAAAGACATGTGGTACAGCCACAGCTGGTTTGGGCCAGCTGACTTAGGCTGAGGATGGGGGGTATAAAGTTGCAGTATAGACATTTGAGCTTGGGCGTCACAGGGTCTCAGAATCCTGAGAATCCTTGGTTTTAACTGGAGCCTGAACATTTATACTGCAATTTTATAGCCCCAGAGTCTGAGCTCTGTCAGCGCTTAGTCATCTGACCTGGCCTATGAGACTTGGTGTCTGTTTTTTGTTTGCTTTTATTGTAGTGGACAGGGGGCTGCAGACAGGGAAGTTTGAGAGGGAGTAGGAAAGAGGGAGGCCTACTATGGTTAGGAAGACCTGCAGCACCTCTGCCAGCACTACTCCTGTCTCCTCCACCTGTACCTATAGTCAGACAGACAGCTGACCATGGATACCTCTACCCAGATCCTGGTGTGGTTTTGCAGGGACTGTGGCTTGCAATTCCCACTTACTGATATCCAGGCTGTGGGAATGTGAAAGGTGAAATCTCTCAGGAAGCAGGTGGGAGAGCTACAGGAGGAGGTGGCTAGGCTGAGGAGCATCCGAATCCACGAGGAATTCCTGGAGAGTATTCATGTGGTGACTGCTGAGATTGAGGATACTACCCCACTGCAAAAGACCGCTGACACATCGCTAGTGGAGGGAGGAGATGACTCGGGGGGACACTGGCAGCTGGTCACTTTTGGCAGCAGGCAGTGCTCCACTCTGGCTCCCAATCCTCCCACCATGGCACTGGAGAATCATGACGCTGTTCTGAATATGCTGTTCTGGATACAGGAGATAAGGAATCACCCCCTAAAGCAGAAGAGGAAAAGCCTTATACCCCCAAGGCTGGGAGGACTCCTGCCACCACTGAAAGTAGGAAACGTAGGGTAGTGGTGGTTGGAGATTCACATGTCATCTCGGGAGGTATCCTGCCTGCCACAGGCCTGTATCTGAGATGTTTCAGAAGCATTGTCAAGGATTATCCAGCCCTCTGACTACTACCCCATGCTACTCATCCATGTGGTCACAAATGATACTGCAAGGTATGACCCTGAGTGGATCAAGAGTGACTACAGGGCTTTGGAAGTACTGGTGAAGGAGTTTGGAGCACAAGTGGTGTTCTATTCAGTCCTTCCTGTCAAAGGTAAGGGCCCAGGCAGAGACAGGTGCATCCTAGAGGTGAATGCCTGGTTGCAAAGATGGTGTTGCTAGGAGGGCTTTGGCTTCCTTGACCATGGGATGCTGTTCCAAGAAGAAGGATTACTAAGCAGGGATGAGGTTCCCTTTTCAAGAAAGGGGAAGAGTGTATTTGGACACAGACTGGCTAACCTAGTGAGGAGGGCTTTAAACTAGGTTCGACGGGAGTCGGTGAGCAAAGCCCACAGGTAAGTGAAAAACAGAGAGACCTGAGAGATGGGTTAGAAATGGTAGGGAACATGGGCTATAATAGCAGAGATAAAGGAGGGGGTCAAGGCTGAACTGTATCTTAGATGCCTATATACCAGTGTTTCCCAAATGGTGTTCCGTGAAAATAAGGGTTCTGTGAGAAAATTCCACTACAACATTTTCTGATTAAAAAAGAAAATTTAAGCATTTATGAATTTTATTGAAAACAATTTTCATTTGTATTTGCCACGATAAGTGTCCCTGTGGTAATGCCAGATTAGCCAGAGAGTGGGGACGATGATGTCACTACTCAGCGCTGCACGTGCAGTCAGTCAGTGGTGCCATCGCCTATTATATACCACCATAAATCCCTGTATTCATTCTCCAGGAGTGTGGATCACGCAAGTGACTGAATACTAATATACTAGCGCAGCGTCGGATAAAGTCGAAGCTTCAGCTATGATTTTTGTTTTTAAATATGTGTAATTAAACTAAAAGTTGATCTCATGACCTTGTTTAGCATTTGTTTATTATTGTCCTTACTTATTTTCTGCTTTTTCAGCTTCATGTATAAGACTGTTATTAGGAGTTCTGCAAAATTCTTTTCAAATTAAAAGGGTTCTGTGGCCAAATAAAATTGGGAAACACTGCTATATACAATGCAAGAAGTATGGGGAATAAACAGGAAGAACTTGAAGTGCTGGTAAATAAACACAACTATGACATTGTTGGTATCACAGAGACTTGGTGGGATAATACACACAACTGGAATATTGGTATAGAAGGGTACAGCTTGCTCAGGAAAGATAGGCAAGGAGAAAAGGGGGGAGATGTTGCCTTATATATTAAAAATGAATACATTTTGACTGAGGTAGAGATGGACATAGAAGACAAACTTGTTGAGAATCTCTGGGTTCGGTTAAAAGGAATAAAAAATAAGGGTGATGTCATGCTAGGTGTCTACTACAGACCACCTTCCTAGGCAGAAGAGGTAGATGAGGCTTTTTTTAAACAACTAACAAAATCATCCAAAGTGCAGGATTTGATGGCGACGGGGGACTTCAACTATACAGACATATGTTGAGAAACAAGCACAGATTATCCAACAAGCTTTTGGACTGCATTGGAGACAATTTTTTTATTTCAGAAGGTTGAAAAAGCTACTGGGGAGAAGCTGTTCTTGATTTGATTTTAAGGAATAGGAAGGAACTGGTTGAAAATTTGAAAGTGGAAGGCAGCTTGGGAGAAAGTGACCATGAAATCTTGGAGTTCATGATTCTAAGGAATGGTAGAAGGGAAAACAGCAAAAAGAGACAGGAAGACAGATTTTGGTAAACTCAGAGAGCCAGTAGGTAAGGTCCCATGGGAAGCAAGACTAGGAGAAAAAAAAACTGAAGAGAGTGGCAGTTTTTTAAAGGGACATGATTTAAGAGCCCAAAAGAAAACTATTCCACTGCATAGGAAAGACACAAAGTATGGCAGGAAATCATCTTGGATCAACCAAGAGATCTTACATGATCTAAAAAATCAAAAAGGAATCATATAAAAAGTGGGAACTAGGTCAAATTACAAAGGATGAATATAAGCAAACAACACAAGTATGCAGCGGCAAGATTAGAAAGGCAAAGGCAAAAAAGAAATCAATCTAGCTCCATGGTCCCCAACCCGGTGCCCGCGGGTGCCATGGCGCCCGCCGGGCTCTTTACATGCGCCTGCGGAGCAATCTGGGCTGGCAGGTGCCAGCCCCGGGCGCATGGCCGGTCCCGGCGGCACCGCCCTGGCCACGGGGGGAGCACTGGCCCCGGGCGCGCGGCGCTTGCCGTGGGGCACCTTCCCCGGGCGCGCGGCTATGGGGGGGGCCCCGCCCCCGGGCATGCGGCTGGGGGGGCCGCCCCCGAGCGGGCAAGTGTCCCTGCCCCCTGGCGCCCACCAACCTGAAAAGGTTGGGGACCACTGATCTAGCTAGAGGCATAAAGGGTAATAAGATGTTCTACAAGTGTATTAGGAGCAAGAGGAAGACCAAGAAGAGGGTAGGCCCATTGCTCAGTGAAGAGGGAGAAACAATAACAGGAAACTTGGAAATGGCAGAGGTGCTTAATGGCTTCTTTGATTTGTTTTTTGTCAAGAAGATGGATGGTGACAAGATGCCTAATGTAGTGAATGCTAGTGGAAATGGAGTGCTTTCAACTTTTGACTATTACCAATTACTATTTTACAGCTGGGCCTGTTACCAATTAGATTTTTACACCATCAGCCCTATTCATGCCAAGTTCTGTGAGCAGAGGCCTGCCTCTTGCTCACAGCTTAGCTTTGCTTTATATTAGGAAAGTCTTGACCATTGTTAGCTAGGCCTCAGCCCTCAAACTAGGCCCATGGTACATGGGCTTTTGTTTCAGGCCCTCATCCTACTACAAGACATTTGTAATCTGCATCCTGTGATCCTTTCTGATATTCATGAATTTACAATGGGACAGATTCTGATGCCATTGCTCACATTGAATAGTACTTTACTTCACAAATACACTTTTTGAATTTGAGGATAAAGGTTTTAGAAGCTCACCAATATGACTCACAACCTGTGAGTATAATTTCAGTGCGGGTAGTTTCATACAAAGATGAGTGCATGTTTTCGTATGTAAAAGTATGGGTTTATTTTTAATATCTCCTTGAGATCCAACACACAGATTGTAGTTGAAAGCCATAATAAACAACACAGAAGTGAAAGATTTCTTCTGCATAGGTCAGAGGGAGTGCTCAGTATATTACTGAAATGGAAGCAAGGGGAGAAGTCACAGTATACCATCCTTGCTCTTTTCTGGCCCTGGAGTCAGCTAGAGCCCAATTCCACTCTAGGTGGAAGTTTTATCAGCTTCAGGATTTCTCTGATTATGGTAATTATGATGTATAGGCAGTTATACACCTAGGACTCACCAAAGATTTTTAATTCCAATCAGCAAACCAGAAACATACTTCTGTAATTGTGGCTAGTATGGATGGCTGTTTGTATATTATGTTGTCATTCATTTATGTGAGCACTTCCTTATTTTTATAATGTTGCACTCCTCTCCATTTCACTCATCATCCTTTCTTTATTTACTACTCTCCTTTTCCTTATCTATCATTTTAATTCTTTCTCATTCTCTCATGCATTCTATTTTTTCCTTTCTCTCCACTGCTATCAACTTATACCCCATTTTCTGCTGTTCCTCCATCTCCTTTTATATTTTCCCTATTTAATCTTTTCTGCTTTCTGCTTGTGTTGTTCCTTTTTCTACGGCCTCCTTCATATATCCAACATACACATACTTTACATTTCTCCAAGATTTTTCCTTTTAGTTCTTTCAAACTGTATTGAAATGATCTTTTTTTCCCACCAAAATATAATTCCCCAGGGCCATTGTTTAGTCTGAAAGGAAGGCAAAGGTGTATACATTTCAGTGATGTACATACCATGTCAGAAATTATTTGAAAATGAGAGATAACATCTTGGTCACAATAAAGCAATGGCAAAACTCCATTTGGGCATGAAATTCACTGTAGTTTTCTAGTGACTTCTTTTATAAAACAGAATAAAAAATCAAAACCATATTATTTCTGGCCATTCCCAATTACATCATCTCCTGTTTACTTACACTGTGTGTATACATTAATTAGCTCACTGATAAACTCCATGTTTCATGAAAAGAGATAACCCTACCCCCAGCAATTGCAGAGCTAATTGAAAATATCAAGCTACACGTTTATAACAAGGAAGTCAGCATATAAGACTGTGTCTCAAGAGGAAACAGATTGAACCACAAACAGCAAAAGGCTTCCTGAACACTTGAGCCTTCAAAGAAATTTGTTAGTCTGTTTATAGGAGGTATTACTAACATCAGTCTGTTTCTAAGCGGCCAAGGGAGAAAGAATCATAATCATGTGGTCACTTAAATGAACCCTGAACGTAACATAAAAAACCTATATACAATTCTAGCATAATGTAGCCCACTCCAGGAAGTTGGAAAAGATGCTAAAAAGCATTCAGAGCAGAATAGGATCCTGAAAAATCATCACATTCAACGAGAAGCAGATTATAGGTCTGGTGATCATTGGTTCCTGACTTCTAGTCCCTTGACTTCCTTTATAACACTGAACAAGTCCCTTCACCTGTAAATTGGGGATATTAATAGTTAGCTGCATTCCTGGTGTGTGCGTGCAGGGTCAGTGTATTAGTTGACACCATTTTAATGCTTTGGAGATTTTTAAAATACTAAATATTAGGCTACTAACTTGGCCTTCAAAGTAGATGTAGCAATATGTTTTCACTTCACAAAAGCTGAGGGGTTACCCTCTAACTGGCTTTGAATACCAGCAGAAATGCATTTTTAAAGAAAAATCAAACCTACCCGTTCTCCAGATCCCCATAATGTATCCGGAAAAGATTGTTCTAGCTTTTCCTAACAAAATTGACATTCCTTAGTCTAAGCTTATTTTCTGCATTACCAATATGAGTTTTCAAGGCCTTGCATTCTTCAGTGCACTCAGCTAGAGTATAATGGTGCTGGGCCCGTGAGTAGTGCCTTTCCCTGTACCTTAAGTCTTCTCAGTCATTTAGTACTTATTTTATGCTAATGTATGATACTTATAATCTTTATCCTAATAATTCACGTTTCTATCCAAAAGAGGCTGTACCTGATTAGAATTGCTCATAATTCCCCTTCACCCGTGATTTGAATTTTCCTTTGAATGTTTTTAGAGGTAAGTCACTTTTGCAGGGTAAGTGCACGAATACCAGGAACCTGGCCACTGGCTGCCTGGATATGTGCTGCTCTTTAGAGGCATTATTAAGTGCTCGTTGATTCTCCAATATAAATACCTTCAAAGACTGTAAAAGAAAAGCATTGAACTTGAACAAAGCCTGTTTAGCTCTGGCAGGGAGTTCTTCCCATTACTCATCATGAAGCCCTCCAGCCAATTAAGAAGCTATATTGAGAAGGCCAGGAGGTTTTGTGGTAAATAAAGCACGGAACTAGAACAAATGAGTTGTTGTTCAGGTCTTACCACTGATAACATTTCCTTTATGCTAAACTAGCATACATGGTATTCTCTAAGGGCAGGATTGACCTTACGTGGATGGACAGGGTGGAGGAAAAGTATAAGATGTCATTGTGTGGAGAAGCTGGATCCCATGGCTGGGTAGCACAAGGGCGGCATTGAAGCTAACCTGACTCCATATCAGCCATAGGATTTTTCAGGCACATTGGAGACTGGATAGTGGACCCTTAAGTGACTAGTGATTTCAAACACCTCCATTTTTGAATGCTCAGCTTCACTTCACTTTAAGAGGGGTCTGATTTTCAAAGTGTGGATTCTCAGTAATTTCTAAATAACTCATAAGAACATAAGAATGGCCATACTGGGTCAGATCAAAGGTCCATCTAGCCCAGTGTCCTGAATGCTGACAGTGGCCAGTGCCAAGTGCCCCAGAGGGGGTGGACTGAAGACAATGATCAAGCAATTTGTCTCCTGCCATCCTTCTCCAGCCTTTGACAAACAGAGGCCAAGGGCACCGTTCCTTACCCCTTGGCTAATAGCCTTTTATTGACCTAACCTCCATGAATTTATTTAGCTCTTTTAAAAACTCTGTTATAGTCCTAGTCTTCACAGCCTCCTTTGGCAAGGAGTTCCACAGGTTGACTGTGCTCTTTGTGAAGAAGAACTGTCTTTTATTAGTTTTAAACTTGCTACCCATTAATTTCATTTGGTGTCCTCTAGTTTTATATTATGGGAACAAGTAAATAACTTTTCTTTATTCACCCTCTCCCCACTACTCATGAATTTATATACTTCTGTCATATCCCCCCTCAGTCTCCTCTTTTCTAAACTGAAAAGTCCCAATCTCTTTAGCCTCTCTTCATATGGGACCCGCTCCAAACCCCTAATCATTTTAGTTTCTCTTCTCTGAACCTTTTCTAATTCCAAAACATCTTTTTTGAGGTGAGGTGACCACATCTGTATGCAGTCTTAAGATGTGAGCGTATCATAGCTTTATATGGGGGCAGTAAGATATTCTTTGATTTATTTTCTATCCCTTTTAAAATAATTCCTAGCATCCTATTTGCTTTTTTGACCTCTTGGATGTTTTCAGAGAACTATCCACGATAACTCCAAGATCTCTTTCCTAATTATTTATAGCTAAATTAACCCCCTTCATATTGTATTTATGGTTGGGGTTATTTTTTCCAATGTGCATTACTTTACACTAATCCACATTAAATTTCATTTGCCATTTTGTTGCCCAATCACTCAGTTTGGTGAGATCTTTTTGAAATTCTTCATATTCTGCTTAGGTCTTGACTATCTTGAAAAGTTTAGTATCAGAATAATATATTTCAGATAAATAAATTTATTGTGCAAATAGTTTAAAGCTAATTATATACATAGAATATTATATTTAGAAGAGTTATGTGTACACAAGCACTATGCTTGTCTTGCTAATAACAGCGAGCCATTTTTATCACTTTTCTGAACACTGGGGTTGTCATTACTAAAATTTTAATGGGAAAAAGTCAGATTCAGTACACACTCTAGCATGCCTTTTGATGTTTGAGGAGGGGAACTAGAACAGACTGCAGTTTGGAGTCGCATAAACATTTTTATTACGTAAAGCGAGAATGGAGAAAGCATAGCTATTGAATATGCATTACCAGGGCTTGACAAACCGCAGCAAGACCTACTCGCCAGCCCTGTACCGTGCATGCACCAGACTAGCACTGCGCATGCACGCAGCGCCGGTGAACGGGACCGGCTAAAATCTACTCACCGCGGGCGAGTAGATCTAGCGATTTGTCGAGCCCTGTGCATTTCCCATGGCTTTGATAATTAAATAGCTACCCAAAATGTGGTTGGACTAGTTCACTTTTAATTTTAAAACATTGTATTAATGCTTTAAAGTTAAGCAGGGTCTGAATCAATACTTCTGCTACAGCCAGCTGGAATGGGAAAGGAATCCTGGGTATGTTTATGTTACCTCAATTGGCTTAGACCTGCTAGGTATTCAACAGTGTTATGTAAATAGAGTTCAAACTGGAATGAAAAAGAAATCCTGGGTGTGATTATGTAAGTACACTTCACTCAGGTTGCTTAGGCCTACTAGATATTCAATTGTTAGAATGCTGTTTTGCCTATTGTAATCAATTTGGCTGTTGTAGGGTCATAAACTGTATTAACCCTAAATGCAGGAATTGTAAGATATGACCACAGTGCTTGCAGTTATTGGGAATGCAGAAAAGTCAGACTGTGTTTAATTCAGTTCAAAGGAGACAAACTGTCAGTGTATGGAATCTTGGATGGACAACGCTTCCTCTGAGAAGTTTGACTCTGTGAAGTCAACTGGGGGGAAGGGCAGATCTCTGAACCAGAAGGCTGCATGCCCTCCAGGAGTGAGCTGTAAGACTGGATTAACCTGTTTCTCTATTGGGGCAGCCTCACTATGGCCCAGTTCCAACTTCAGCAGCTGCTACATGGCCCGGCTGGCAGGGCTGCGTGAAGGGCAGCTGCAGCACTTGGTTGGGGCCACGTGCTTCATGGCATCCTCCTGCCGCAGAACTCAGCAGGGGCCTGGCTGCCAGGGCAGCCGGGCTCCACGTGGCACTTGACCCCAGCTGAGCACCGTGGTAGCCAGGTCCCTGCTGAGTGCCATAGCAGCCGTGCTCCACGCTGTGTTTGCCCCAGCCAATAGGATTGCCAGATGGTTGAAACAAAAATACCGAACACTTCCCCCTCCCCCCAAAAAAATAAAACACTGGGAAAAAATTCTGTTGAAGGGGGGAAAAAAAGGACTCCAAGGACTCAATAAGCCAAAAATAAATAAATAAATAAATAGATAAAACAGCCTGTCCCCTTTAAGAGTGAGTGCAGGGATAGGAACAGGGGAGCGGCTGAGCACTAAGACCCAGGGGCCATTTTGTGCCAGCAGCCTTGGGGAACCAGGTAAGCATAGGGGCTGGGGTTGGGGGGCTGGGAGTGTTAGGGACCAGGGAGGGACTTGGGGGGGAGGGGGAAGCCAGGCGCTGAGTGTTTGTAGTGTTGTCAGGTGCCCGGCATTTTCGCCTCTTGGCTGGGGAAAAATTCAGAAAATACCAGATATCTCAGGTATCCGGTATTCTCTGAATTTTGTCAGGGGCCCGGCTGCCGCAGCACTTAGCTGAGGCCAAGCGTCACGTGGAGCCCTGCTCCCACAGTGCTCAGCAGGGGCCTGGCATGCTACAGGTGCCGCACGACCCTCCTGCTGCTCAGGGAAGCGCTCTGTGCTCAGCTGACAGCTGGGAGGCAGCGGCAAGGCTAGGTGAGGGGGGCTTTCGGGTGTGGGGATCTATGAGACAGCAGAGGGCTGACACCGAGGGGCACTGTGATGTCCAGGATGGGGAGCTGGCACTGGGGGACTCCGGGGGTGAGGCTAGTAATGAGGGGACTGGGGGATAGGGCTGGCACTGAGGACAGGGAGCTAATATTGGGGACTGGGAGCTGGCACGCGGGACCTAGAGGGATTGGGTGTAGTGGCGCTCTGGAAATAAGAGGCTGCAACTGAGGCGTTTGGGGCAGGGGGACTGACACTGATGGGGTTGTGTGCAGAGGACTCATGTCAGTGGCTGGTGCTGGGGGGTAGTGGAAGGGTGAGGGGCTCTAGAGGTTAGGGCTGGTTCTGGGGGCCGGCAAACCCATTCACAAAGTTTTGGCAGACTAGTAACATTTTATTTGCATGTTTGAATATTCACTATTCGTTGTTGTTGTTTTTTTAAATTTATAGACTAATATGACTACCTCTCTGAAACTCAAGTATGGGTTATAACCTGAGTGCTCTTGGACCATGATACGGGAGGCATTCAGGTCCTATATTGGACAATATTTCAGGGGAAGAGAGGATAAAACAGACTAAGGAATTCAATTACTGGAATAAGAGATGAAAGCTCTGAGGGGCAATTTGAAAAAAAATACCCATTAGAGGTCTTCAGAGTAGAAACTAATTCACCATAACTTTGAGTTTATGAAGACTCTTCTACTGCAAGCAGTTGTGAATCCTCACTCATTCGAGTAGCATTGTTAATTTCAGCAGGACTCCATGTTGGGTGATAGTGTCATATCTGTTTGTAGGATTAAAGAATTTTCTCGAGTTGAAAGTGGAATTCCTTAGAAGCCAGGAAAGAAAGTCTGGCCAGTTGCTAGCATGAAGGCTGAAGAAGGCAGAAACTGTCAGTAATATTCCAACTATTCCTGAGCCAAAACGAATAGCTTTTCTTTAATACAGTGGTGCAGCTGCACCACTGTAGCACTTCAGTTAAGATGCTATTGTGCTAAAGGAAGACCTTCTCTTGCCAGTATAGTTATCCCACCTCCCCAAGAGGCGGTGGTATGTTGACAGGAAAATTAGGAATTACATTTGTATAACTAATCACTCAGGGGTATGGATGTTTCACCCCCCCGCCTCCCCCAAGTGATATAGTTATACTGATTGTAGGTCTGTACGTGCAGTCATGGCCTAAGAGTCACCAACAGAAAACTGAGTAACGAGACTTTAAGAAATTTCTGGGAGGAGTCTTATAATGCAACACCTACTAAAGCTGTTGTCTTAGAACTCTTACAGATCTTGCAAGCTCGCATAGGTGGTATTCCCTGTAAGCTGTGCAGTTGCTCAGGGAGATTCAGGTGCCTCCCAACAGATTTTCAGACATCCCCAGCTAGGTTTTGTGTTTTTCCTGAGGTTACACATCTGCACATGTCTTTGGTGCACATAAAATTATTCCACACATGGATGGAAAATATTAGAAGGAACATTGCCCACAGGGTTACCTCCCTAAAAATAGTTCTATGTTGAAAGCATGCACCAAACTCTCTATTCATTTTTTTGGGTGACTGTGCAGAAAATGTAACCGTACTCTCTGGAAAAATATAATTATCTTAGGTCCTAGAAACCACAGTGACGGGTACATTAGAGGCACCATGTGATGGATGATAATGTTTTTAGTATTTTTCTGCAAAGAAATAGTTCAGTTCATTCCTTCTCTAAATCTCAGTTTCTTTCAAAACAGCTTCAGACTATTTTTATAGGCCCCCTTTTCAAAGTTTAATATCCTTTAAAAGACACAAAATGTGTTTCTCTTTTTGTCTTTTTTTTTTCACATCGCTCTGTACCAACCACCAAGAAAGAAGTTACGGGAAGATAAGTTGAATAACAGATCTAGTTTTTTGGTCACTTGTGAGGCTGTTGTAGTCTACAGTTCCTCATTTTCTTAACAGTTGTTTTTCCATCTGAACGATGAATGAGTACAAAGCATTGAGACAGTTTCCTATCATTATGTGAATTGCAGTTGTTGTTTTAAATCTAAATCAGTGTCATTTTTAATTCTCAATGTTTCATAAGATGTTTTTGTTTGGGGTTTGTTTTGTTTTTTTGCAAAGATTAAAGTTGTTATTCCATCTGGGACTTAGAAAAATTCTTAATAGCACATTATTTCCTTTGCTTCATGTACAACCAGTAAAAATATTATTAATATTTCTAAAGAGAAATACTTAGAAACTGGCAGTTTAAATGTAGTATTCTAAAGCAATTTAGATTGATTGATTTGGTTCAAATGGCTAATGATCCCAGTGGGAACAGATGGGAAAAGGAGGCCATACATTACCACTCAGATGTGGCCTTGTCTGCTGTTGCGGTAAAGCACACACTACTCAAACTGATCATGTCAAGATACGAATGTAATGAGCTGATGGATCTGAGGGGATTCACTAACAGGATCATAAAATGAGGATGCATCAAGGAATGTCAGGTGTGACTGAGATAAATAATATGTATTGTCAGGATTTTGTGAAGTTAAACTATAAGTAAGCCAGTTAAATGATTTAATCACTCTTTTCTTCTTTTTTTGATGCATATCTTTTTGTTCGACCAGAACACCGTTTGCAGACATCACATCTGCCAACCTTCCAAAAACAAATTATGCTGAACTATAAACAGACCAAGCACTACAGTTAAAACAACTAAATGATGCCATCTGCTGTTATAAAATATCATTTAATGCTTTATGAGATGCATGAATGGTTCTGGTAACTACCAGTAGAAATTGTATGCTTTTTGTAAAATGCTTAAACCAGAGATATGTCTCAGAGAACTTTGTCAGAGAAATACAATGCTAAGTTTGAATAGGTTGAACCTAACATTTGAGTAGCTTAAACCAAATGTTTAACTGGTTGACTGATCAAATGGGGTTTACATCCCTAGTTTTTAGTTTGTGATGTGGCCCAGAATAAATGGTATCATGTTGTTGTTCTGTCTTAGCATAGCCTCCCCGTCTTCCTTGTTGCTCCAAGGAGAGAATAACCATGTCCGGTATAGATCTGCTTCAGCGTACCTTCTCTAGTGCACTGGGGTAATTGTGCCATCAGCTGCATGGCAAGGAGGCAGAGTCAAGGTTCTGCCCTCTCCCAGTCTACTGCTCCTTCCCTGTGTGTTGGAGGACAAGGCAATCCTGAAAAATCGTGGTGATATAGGGAATTCTCATGGTGAAATTAGGGGATGATGCTTCCTCTTTTATTCTCTTGCATCACTGCACAAAAAGGGCCATGATCTGGCCTTATGTGCTGTCAGATTTTGCAGTGTTTGTTGACTTCTGTTGGTTAGAGAGAGGACTGGAGGAACAAATACAAATGTAAAAAAAAAAAAAGAGAAAGAGAGAGAAAAAATGTTCACTAAAACAGAAGAAAGAAGGTAGAACCGGTGTAATAAGAATCTTTAAGTAGAAACAACGAGTAGTCCTGTGGCACCTGAGCGACTAACAAAAATATGTATAGTATCATGAACTTTTGTGGGCAAAGCCCACTTCTTCAGATGAAGTTAAGGCAGGCAGCATTATCATATATATTGGGTGTGCTGCGTACACTGCGTGCACTAGAACCTTGGGCACTTAGCTCCAGTCAGTGCTGGCGGCAGGGGAACAGGGCAGTCTGGGCGGCTTTGAGGGCTGGCTTCCCCGACCCCGTCTCTTCTGCACAAGGCCTGTCTCTTTTGGGAGTATGGAGCTGCACCTGCTGCCTTGCCCAGGGTCCC
The DNA here is from genome assembly GCF_049634645.1 of Pelodiscus sinensis. Classification (NCBI taxonomy): domain Eukaryota; kingdom Metazoa; phylum Chordata; order Testudines; family Trionychidae; genus Pelodiscus; species Pelodiscus sinensis. The sequence continues at coordinate 215,048,534 of NC_134711.1, forward strand.
AGGGAATCTGTCAGCTCCCCTGCCTGAGACCATGCAGCGAACATCAAACAAAACATCAGCTACCTGTACATATACTGGGCAAGTTTGTATCTTACTGAAGCCTGGTGTCCTGCAGCAAATGTTGTGCCCTTACGAGAGAAAAATAAACCTGAAGAACAGAAACAAATCTAAAGAGCTTTGAAGCTTCTTGAAATCTCAAGAACTTCTGGATAAGGTATTTTAAAGGAGAAAAAAATCACAGGCATACGACTTGCAACATATTGGATTTTCCTTTCCTGGAAGATGGAGAACATCTACATGATCACATCACATCTATGTGACCACGTAACCTCTTTTCCAACTGCCTTTCTAGAGTGTCTAATGAGCAAATAATTCTTAGAAAAGTGAAGCATGACGATACAGGCAATTTTCATAACCTTCACTATGTTATGTAGTCATTTGGATGCAGTGCACCTTCTGCTACAAGGGGAATCTGTTTCCAAGTGAAATGATTCATTTCTTCATGATAACCCATCAGGAAGAAACAAAAAACAGTTCTTATAGATGAGAAAAAAAACTAAAAAGGAGAGGAAAGAGGAGAGGAATGAGGATAGAAAGAAACCAAGAGAACAGAACATACTAATAGAGAGGCAGAGGAATTCTAGCCCATAAGAATAGACTTTTCTTCTTTCTGCCAACCATTATTGTTACACTAGAGGGTTTGTCACAGATGATATCTGAGTGCTTAATAATCCCCCTTTCCCACCAAAAAAGCATTTTCTCTCTTTCTCCTTAGCACCCATCCTCCCTAACAATATATGTTCTACTTCTGTGACTCCTGTTCTTTTTTCAGTAGCTTCCATGGAAATTGGTCAGTCCATCAAATAAAATTTTAGGGATCTCCCAAGGCATCTGACTACCATGGAGAAACTGAAAGTGAAGTGTTAAGAGGCCTCATATTATCAGAAAACATACATATACTAATCTTCATGTTTATTCTTAATTATTACCTGAACAGAAACACGTTTTTTTTGCTTTTTTAAAAATGTTTTGACTAATCACCTTGACTGAAAGTGAATCTGGATTTCCAGAGACTTCTGATTCTGTGTATGCACTGTTAAATTGTCAGATTTCTTTGTTAGAATTTTAGCGCCTCATTCTAATTCTGGCTTGTATGAGTAGCCCTACTAATGTCAATAGAACTAGTTGCCTAAGTATTACTTGGGTGAGTAAGAGGGTTGTAAGATCAGGTCCAGTGTCATTAGTGATTTATACAAATTAGTATATTGCAGCATTATATCTTAAGGGTTAATGGTTGCAAATGAGCCTTTATTGTCTTTATGTGGAGAGAGCATGCATAATGGGCATTGATTCTGTGAAGCAAAAAGGAATTTTAGTTGTGGTTCTTTACATAGAGTGCCAAAACCAACCTTTCTCGCTCTCATAATTAGCAAAAGAAACACAGTAGCAATAGTAAGGATCCTTGTATTCCATATCCTTGTATTCCATATCCTTGTATTCCATATGCAAAATTTGGAGGACATTTTTTCAAAATATTTCTCTTGTCCCATAAATACAAACTGTTTTCTCTCCCAGAATGGCATCAGAATATTTATATTTTACAGTATATGTTTCTCTGTGTGCTAAGTGTGCTGCTTTAAATGATGAATGTCAACCTTTCAAGAAAGTTTAATGCTTCTGGAATAGAATACTAGTTTAGTATAAAGTTTTATTGACTTGGAAAAGGTTCTTTTAGAAGGTCAAAACCTTCAGTACTTTCAACATTACACTGCTTTATTATCTTACGTTAGCTATGGAAAGAATTTGCTGCATTATTTTAAAGTTCTCTAAGTTCTGTTTCTGGAACTGCTGTTGCCTCAGATTTCATTATATGAGCTAAATAGATCAAACTGTTTCTAGGCATGGCACCTCATATCAAGAACAAACCTTATATTAATAATAGGGTTTATAATTTAAAAATAAAGTTAGCTGTATAGCTTGCTGCCAGCTTGAAAAAAATTAATTGGTAAATTAGTTATTTTCATTTATCTGGCTAAGTGGATGGATATGATATTAAATGGCCTTCAGATGAAAACTCGTTATATTGCTTACCTTTTCCAAATGTAATTGATAAAAATATTATGTTGGGAGAATAAAAACGCCATATTAATTAGATCAAAACTCAGGATTTACCTTTATACAATTACAGTTGTAATTTAATAGAAGATGAAATTTCTTGTATTGTTTTAAGGAATCAGGATGTATTTTGCTACTGAAATGTTTTTCCTTTCTTTTTTGTTTCACTCTCTTACCCATTTCTTGTTGGAATTCCATCATAAGTAGTAGTAAAAGAGTGTTTTCGTTGTCTAAAACAGGTATATTTATAACTATAGCACTCTATTTACATGTTGTCCTATTAGAGGCATAGTAAAAAGAAGAAGATGGATTAAATTGACCGTTCTGTTTCCTTCCCTTTTGGACAGCCTCCTCAGCTGTTTGCTAAATGCATCACATTTTAGCAGTAGAAATGTAAATCTTTGTGACTGAGCAAATAATGAAATGTGCAAATCACTTGGCGATAGCATTTAATTAACCTTTTCTACTTTGTGGGATGCCCCAGAATTATAAAATAATGAAATTATAGGCAGATCCTCAACTGATTATAATTTGCCACATAGTTGGCACCAGTGGATAATCTGCTTGATGTTTTAGCATCGTATATTAGTCCCTCCAGTCTCTGAACAGTATAGGTACTTATTGTTTAATTCTTTTATTATTAAAAGATGAAGAAATTTGTTGGGCACTCAAGTTTAAAACTGAATTTCAGTGCCCAACAAATTTCTTCATCTTTTAATCATCGCTTCATCTGTAGGGTTGCCCACTTTTGAACGGCTGAACATCAGATACCCCAAACCCACCTCTGCCCCTTTCCCCAAGCCCTGCCCCTGCTTGCTCATGTCTCCAGCTCCCTCCATCACTCTCCTTCCCCTGTCCCAGGACTCATTTGCTTCCTGGCTAGAGCTGGGTCCAGGAGCCATTTAGCCATTTCCCTTCTTCAGCAGCTGAGCAGAGAGCAGCTCCTGTTGGTTCCAGCAGCAGCAGCAGCAACTGGTCTTCCTGCTCTCTTGGCAGGGAGCCAGCCGTATTGTGGTTACTCCAGTAACTGGGTTTCTAGTGTCTGATCAGCATTGCTGACTGGACACTGCCAGGTCCCCTTCTCAACCAGACTTTCAGAATGTCACCTGCCATTATGTCTCCCACCTTCCGTGGTCTCAAACAGACCTGATTTGCCCTGTTTGGAATGACCAGATTAAGGATGTTAAAATGTGGTTACTTTCCTAACTGAGCAGTCAATAGATTTTTTTATCGACTACTCGATTAGTTGATAAGGGGAGGTAGTTGCAGGTAGTTGCAGTGTGCAGTCTGGCCCGCGCTGGTCCCAGCACAACTTCTCCCACTGCCGCTCTGTATTGTAAGGGACAGGGGAGCTGGTGCATGAAGACGCTGTCTCGGTCCCTGCTCCCACGGGTCTCTGAACATTCTGCATAGCCTGCCACTCTGAATCAAATGGGACAGGGGAGCCAGCGCAAAAAGTCTTGAGACCCTTGGGAGCAGACACTGAGCCAGCTTATTTGTGTGCCGACACCCTTGTCCCTTTCAATGCAGAGCGGCAGTGGGGAAAGTTATGCAGGGTGATTAGAGACGTGCAGAAGCAGGGACTGAGCCAGTGTCTTCGTGTGCTGGCTCCCCTGTCCCTTAATATTGCAGAGCAGTAGCGTGGGAGGGAGGGAAATATGACTAGGGATAGCGCTAACCGATAAGTTAGTCGACTAGTCGCTTACATCCCTAAGCTGGATACTGTCCTTTGGTTCTTGCACCATGGAACAGAAAGCACAGTTGATATGGACACAACATAGGGAATATGTTGGTGACAAGAAAGGGTTTGGGCAAAGCTCAGGGGTTGGGTACCTTTTTTCAATTGACCTAACACCAATTGGAAGCAAAACCAAAACAAACACAAACCCACACATCTCACTGACCTGACTCCTAAGAAGCAAAACAAAATAAAGTAAAATAAAGGAAAAAAAAAAAACCCTTACAAACCTGGCTTCCAAAAAGCAGGTCCTACCCCTTCCTCCCCCGCCCAAAAAAAGCCCCTCACTGACCTGCTAACCTGGCTTCCAACAAGAAAACAAAGCAAAAAGCCAGCACACTGTAGTAGGCGCTCCGCCACTGACATAGCTCTTTATGTTTTATTAACCATCTCAGAATGGTGGACAGCTATGCAATGGTAGAAGTCAGATATTATGGTGATGAGCAGAAATATGCAATCCTAAAATGCAACAGTCAAAACTTGTTCTGGGCAACCCTAAGAATTCATGGCCCCCTTGTGTAAGTGATATAGTGGTTACATCTGTTGTGCTTAAATTTCTTCTCCTTTATTGAAATTGGAAACTATAATAGGAATGCCAACAACATAGTTAAATCCTCTGTAATTTTTCTTGGCTCAGTTACAGCATGATGTCCAGACATGCTTTTACTCCTCTATATTGTGTCATGCCATATTTGCTTTTTATTATATACTGTTTGACAAATATATGATACTTGATTGGGGATGGGGGTTGGGAGAGACTAGAATGAGAGGGAAGATAGAAGTGCTGACTAGCATGTGAAAGTGGTCCATGTAGAGCAATATTGAGATGGATCCATTTTCACCCGCTTACGTACTGTGAGGAAGGCTACGTCTAGACTATATGCCTCTGGCGACAGAGGCATGTAGATGAGGCTACCAGGCATAGGAAAATGAAGCGACGATTTAAATAATTGCCACTTCATTTAAATTTACATGGCTGCCGCGCTGAGCCAATCAGCTGTTTGTCGGCTCAGCGCGGTAGTCTAGACGCGCGGGTGTCGACATCAAAGGCATTTGTCGACCACCCAGGTGTAAACCTCATTCCAGGAGGCATACCTGGGTGGTCGACAAATGCCTTTGATGTCGACACCCGCGCGTCCAGACTACCGCACTGAGCCGACAAACAGCTGATCGGCTTAGCGCGACAGCCATGTAAATTTAAACAAAGCGGCAATTATTTAAATCGCCGCTTCATTTTCCTATGCCTGGTAGCATCATCTACATGCCTCTGGCAACAGAGGCATGTAGTGTAGACGTAGCCGAAGTCTTAATATACACATGTTCCTATCTGTAGTATTATAACTCAGCACATTGTTATAAAAATAAGTGGCAGATCAGCTGCTGAAAATGCATAGTACTTGCTTTCAGATGGCCTTATAGGCATTGGTTCCAATTCATGGGTGTCAGAGATTTTATTTATTTATTTATTTTGCTGAAACCTGATTTTTTGGGGATGTTGAGTGGGTTTTTTTTTTTTTTTTTTTTTTTTTAATTTTGGTTTTGCCTTCTCCCTTCTTGTATTTGGCCTCCACCACTGCCTTTTCTGTGGAGAAAGAAGAATAGTGAAAGTATTGTGGGGAGGGGAGAAGAAGGGTGAAGGCAGAAAAAAGAAAACCTGAACTTTTTTTTGAACAAATGGAGAATAGTTCCGTTTTGAGACTTGCAGACCTTCTTTTATGTACGTGAAAACATTTTTTGACTTTTTTTTTTGAGCAGCTCTAATAAGAACCCTGGCAGTGGAGGTTGTTGAAGGGTCCACAGAACTTGCCTTGGATACCCTGGCCATGATTGCACCTCAGCTAGTGGTACCCATTTTATGGGTTATGAAGGCTCCCTGGGGGAGTGGAGGTTATAGACATCTATCACACCAGCCACCACTGACTCCCAGCTCCCAGCTGACAACAGATGGTAAAAGGAAAGCTGACCACCCTTGAGTCAGGGAATAGAGTTTGCAACTCTTGTGTAAACTTGGCTATGGAAGCAAAAATGACCACAGATCTATTAAAACATGAGCTAATGCATCCCACATTGGAAAAACAAAACAGCAATACTATGGAAAAGCTCTATCAAACAAGTCTAAAAACAGTACTACATGTTGTTCTCATTCTATTTTAAGATTATTTAACATAATTGGATGTTGTCAATTTGTGCATGTCTCTGCCATGGGAATGTCGTTCTGAGGGCATAGCACGCACAGAGCTTGACTTGAAGGAATAAGCAACCCTTCATTACCACATTCTCTTATAAGTGGAGGAAAAGGGACTGAGCACATATTCCATTATATGTCAGGCAAAGAGACATAAGGTTGGTTTTTTTCAACTCAAGCACTGAACAACAACAACAAAAAAGTCTTTTTTTAAAGGGTTATTTGTTGATTTTGGTTTTGTGGAGAGAGGGATGTTAAGCCCTGACAACCTCTTGTTAACTTCTATACATCTCACTACCTTTTATTGAGAATACTCTTTATTTGCAGGACTTCAAATTTATGAAAACAATAAGACAACTTCCTATATTATGTGAACTACATTAAAGTATCTAGCTATCTCCAAATAGAGATCTACAAAGTTGGTGTGAACTGTGGCCATCGGGGGCTGTTTAGGAATGAGTATTTATGCTGAAGTTTTCTTTTCCAGGGTAAAGAAGATTGTGAAAGGAGGCTATTGTTTTGATTAAGTACTATGACAACATTGTTCCTATTTCTGCAGTTTTCCTTGCACCTGTCACTTACTGAAGCTATTTTTGACTGACTCTAGAGTAGACAATCCTAAATGTATTTCTTCTTTTTGTTCTGGACACTGGTCACAGTAAATAATCAGATTCACTATCTGTATGCTGATTCTTAATAGCTTTTTAAAAATAGTATTGCTAAAAGTACATATCCCACCTACACCATGTATTTTCAAAATGATCTGAATTTACCATAATTAACACTTGAAGCCAAATCATGAAATAAGTCAGTTAAGTCTAAAACACCTTTCTAAAATGTTAAACTGTTGTAAATGGGCACCAAGAAATAGGATTTCAACTCAATTTTTTTTTGTTTCAGATAAGAATAATAAGCTTCAATTAATTATATGTTCTAGTAGTCCATTTGCTCTTTTATTTTCCTAGGCTTTTAGGTCAGCCTCTGCATTTTAGTGGTATGTTGGGAGCGTCTTACTAGATGAAAAAATTTAAAGATTCATAGCATGCCCTTTCATCTGCAGCTACCCAAGCCTCCCTTTTTGGCACAGCTTCAGCTGTTAACACTGGATTTAAGGCTTTTCCTGCTATCAGGCAGCTTTTCATAACTACTGCTCCTTTGTCCTCTCTCCGGTCACTGCTCCTATTGTTATATAGGTTGAACTTCTGTAATCCAGCACGCTCTGGTCTGGCAACATCCCTGGTCAGGCATGATTTTAGTTAGCCAGATGTCCACTTATCATGGGTGTGACCAAGTTTCCTGTGGTACCATAAAATTTGTTTACAGCCACCAATCCTGGCTCTCAATGTTCTATGCTGTTATTTAGCTCTAATTTACTTGTAAATATCTTCTAAGAGTCCAGTAAGTAGTGGAAGTGTTGGCAATGCTGCTAGACAATACTTAACTTCTCATACTCCAACAAATTCTCTGGTTCAGCAATAGTCAGGTTCTGAGGGTGCTGGACTAGAGAGATTCAACTTGTACTGTTTTGGCTTGCTCCTCACACAGTTCTCTCTCAACTGTAGGTTTTATTCCTCTTTCCTTTCACCCCTGAAAAGAATTTAAAATGTTTCTAGACTTGCTGTTTTCACTCCCACATCCTCCTACCTGTTATATTTTTGGACAACAATTATTAGTCACCTACAGTTTGAGAATGAATTTATGGCTTTTTGAGAGTAATATTTAGGGAAGGCATATGATGAGAACATTTCCTTTCTGAACTGTGCAAGAAAACTTATTGAGCCAGATCACACTGTTATGTTACTATGAATTCATAAGGAAGACACTACAGCAACATCTCAACTTGAGTGGTAGCGTGCATGTTAGCACAGCTAGGGTACCTTTTTCTTTTCTTTCCCTCTTTTATGTTAACGGGCCTATTGATATTTGAATTTCTCAAGTTCCTTCAGTGATAAATAACTTAATGGGCCAAATTCTGCTCTCTGATAAACTGATGTAAATTATCATTAAATATTTGTATTGTTGTCGTATAACACTGCCCAACTCTTGTAACTGGTGGGCAGGATTGAATATGTGGGACTTCTGGAGATAAATGTATGAGCCACTACTCCGTGAACTAAACATAAGCTGGCTCTTCCCCAAGGTTGCAGAAGATACATCAGTGTATAGGTGGTGTATGCTCCACTAGAGGGGGACAGAGTGCCACAAAAAGCAGGCAGATTATAGTAGTACCTAGAGCAGGGGAAGGGCAGAGGGGCCTCTGTGGGCTGGATCCGGTCTGCAGAGGCCCTGCTGCTCCCCCTGCCTCCAGGCCAATCAGGGCCTGGGGAGGGAGAGAGTGCATGAAGTCTCCTCTTACCCTTCAAGCGGTGTGGCACTTTTAAGCACCACAAGCTCCTTGAAGGACGGGGACAGGGTGGGTCGGAGACTTCACGCACTTCCGCTGCCCCCAGGCCAGTCAGGTGGCAGTTGACTCTTAAAGCATGGTATTCCCTTGTAGAGAGGGGGCAAGGAGCAAGAGACTTCATTTGCTCCCCCTCCCCAGGCCCTGATTCACTTGGGGGCAGCCAGGGGGAGTATGCAAAGTCTCCTCCCACCGCCAGGGGCACAGGTACCTAGAGGGAACCACCAGCTGTTCAGAACATCCTGGTTCCACCCCTTCTGCCTGAGGCTTTGCCCCTTCCTTAAAAATTTCTGAAGTAGCCCCGGTCAAAAATTATTGCCCACCCCTAACTTAGAGGCCAACCAGAGGAGGGGCCATTCAAACGCTGTACAAACATAGGCACAATCCTGCAAAAATATATGCCCATTGTTAATTGTATCCAGTCTTGAGTTCGCCAATTAACTTAAGTGCAACTACTCTCAGATACCATATATCTTTTTTAAAAGGTGAAATAAAAAGGACCCAGAAAATTGTAGATCAGTCTTCCTAACGTTGGTACCTGAAAAGATACTGGAACAAATTATTAAACAATTAATTGATGAGCTCCTAGAGGAATATTGGGTTACAAGGCCAGCAAGACCAAATTATGCCAAACCAACCTAATTTCCTTCTTTGATTGGTTTGATGAATGGATGAATGGGGGAAAGCAGTAGACATGATAGAGCTTGGTTTTTATAAGGCTTTTGACATCGTCCCATATGACATGATCATAAGCAAACTAAAGAAATGTGTGGTCTAGATGAAATAACTATAAGAGTAGTACATAGTTGATTGAAGGGCCACACAAAAAGAGTAGTTTTCAGTGGTTTGCTGAAATCTAGAGGGGAAGTCTGGGTCTGGCATAGGTTTGCCAACATTTTATTTAAAAAATAAGGGACTGTGTTCTTAACACCCCCATGCTACCATAGTCCCAATGAGAATTAGTTTTCACCTACTTTGCCAGCAGTATTTCTTCTTGCTTTTTTTTTAAGCATCCATCAACTCCTAATCTTGTTGTACAGAAATGAAAAAAACATTAGGCATCCCTACTCTGGAATTTTTCATTAATGACTTGGTGTGAACTAGGTCCCAACATCCCTGCTGGAGGCCTTGCCACACCCTGCCCCAGCGATAGGAGCAGAAGAGAGGTTCTCCAAGCAGAATAGAGTGGCAGCCTCTGCTGTGGCCAATCAGGGCGCAGCAGACTGATATAAAAGAAGCTGTTGGGCCAGCGCCTGCCAGTTCCTTGCTGGAGCTTGACCCCGGTAGACCTGGGCTGACTGGGAGAACAGCAGCATTCCAGACAGCTCTGAGTGTGAGCTTGATTTCAGACCTTGTCAGAACCAGGTCCAAAGGCTGAAGACTAGCCAGTAAGCCAACGGCAACACTTTACAGAACCCTGGACAGGGAGGACTTGACCACAAGGCCAAGAGAAAGGGCTGGACAGAGCAGCTTCCCAGGGAAGTGGTCCAGGAAGCGTGACAGCAACCAGCCTCTTTGAGACTGAGCAGGTTACTGCCACTTACAGGGTCCCGGGACCCAGAGGAGTGGGTGGGTGTGGGTCCCTCCCCAACCCCCAGCAGCCACAACAGGGGTAAGAAGACGCCTTGTCCCAAGGCCACATACCAAACACTTCCTCTCCCACAGACAGCTAGGCAGAGAGATTACAAAACTCCCCTCAGCCACTGAGGGGTGCTCACAAGAAATGTGGAGCCCTTTACACTTGGATAATGGAATGGAGAATATGAATATAAAATATTCACATGACACTAAACTGGGAAGGTTTACAAGCACAGTGGAGGAAAGGATTACAATTCAAAACAGCCTTGACAAATTAGAGAATTAGTCTTAATTGGACAGTATAAAATTCAATTCAGTAAAGATAACTGCAGAGTAGTTCACTTAGGAAAGAAAAATCAAATGCACAACTACAAAATGGGAAAATGTTGGCTAGTCAGTAGTGTGGCTGAGAAGAATTGGGGGATTACAATGGCACACAGATTGAATATGAATCAACAGTATGATGCAGTTGCAAAGAGGCTAATGTTCAAGATTGTATTCACAGTAGTGGGAGTAAGACTACAGGAGCTTACTGTCCCACTTTACTTGGCATTAATAGGCCTCAGCTATATTACTGTGTTTAGGTCTTGGGGTCACATAGGAGAGATGTGGCTAGATTGGGGAGAGTCTAGAGGAGAACAACAAAAATGATTTATCAGGGTGCCTCCACAAATACCCCCGATGGCAGTGATGTGGTAGAAGATTGCACTGGGCTGCTTAGTCTTCCCCTGCTGCTCAAACTGTGGCTCTGACATGTTGCTGCTGCACGCTGTGAGCCAGATTAACCACAAGAACAGCATGTGGGGATGCCTACTTTGAAAAAATAGGCCCAGCTTGAGATGGTGGATTCCCGTACAACTGTTAGTGCAGTGGCAAGTGGTGAGAATGAAGACCCAAGTAGGGATGTAAAATCCTGCTTAATTAGCTAACCAGTTAAACATTATGTTTCATTGATTAAATGTGGGTGGGCAGGACCAGACTGGAGCAGTCCCTCCCCCCCGCCATGGGCAGGGGCCGCTCTGGCCTGGTTGGATTAAATTATACAATGCAGAAAATTCAAATTATCGAGGCCTAATTTTATCAAGGTACAGCTGCAACTTAAATATTGGTTCTCTGTACTTCCTTTCCTACTCCCATGATTTATTTGGAATCAACCTTCATCTAGCAAAATGCTTCTGGAGCACAAGGCCTTCATTTCCCTGGTCTAGTCAGTGTGGAGTGGGATAGGGATTTTAAATTTATTTTAATCAACTAATCAACTAGTAGATGGATTTTCCATCGATTAGTCGATTAGTTAAGTGGGGGAGTCATCGTCAGGCTCTTAATACATTTAAAAAAGCAGAGGGGCAGCATCTGGGACTGGGCCCAACCCAGGAATCAGCTGATTCCCAGCTCACACCATGTCCCCATGATCCCCCCTGCTTAAGGACATATAGCAAACCCTGGCACACTTCAAAAATGGAAACCAGGCTTCCTGATTTCTGACTTGTGTCCTATCCAATCCATCTGCCAGTCTCACTCCCTGGGAGTTGTAGCTCTATTAAAAAATATTATTAGATCACACAAACGCTTGAAATAATGTATTTATAGATTTTTGTGTGTGTGTGTGTGTGTGTGTGTGTGTGTGTGAGAGAGAGAGAGAGAGAGAGAGAGAAAATAAATTTCTACTTTTTAAATGTACTGGATCCCTGCTGAGGTACCCCATTTGAGGTTCCTCCTCAAAACTCACAATGATCCTCACTACCTAAAGAGTGACTTCCCCTCCCCCTCTGTTCCAAGAATGTTCAAGCTAAGAGGCATGATGGAACTGAGAACATCCAGGACAAAATTCACCAGAACTGGAGACAGAGATTTTAGGGAAGATGGGGGTGGAGGAGAGAGGAAAGTCACTTTATACTAGAACTCATTGCCAATGAGAGCTGGGCGAGTTAATATCTTAATTCTTCCAAAACTCATCTGTAATCACTCACAACTGACTGCCAGATCTTGACTTTTCCATGCTACAGTGAGTGCATGATATGCTTCTTTGTTCTTGTGATAAATGTATATCTTTATGAGCAGAATATATATGGACTAACTTTGAAATGCTTCCAGTAGTATGTAAAATACCATTTAATTAATAGAATTTACACTGCTTTGTCATCTTCAAAGCACTGTATAAGCATTAATCAATGAACAAAGAAACAAGACAATGCTAATGTAGGATTAATGTTTTCCTAAGTATACAGGTAGTTAAATTCTGCATGGTAAAAGTTTGATTTATATGTCTGATTTCATCACTCAATAAAATTGGATCCCTAAGATACATCATCTGTCTGGTTCAAGGTGATGTTGGGGGAAAATCAGGAAGCAGCCATTGAAGCAGAGCCAGAGCTGCTTGACAGTGGGAAGAAAGCTGCTTCAGTAGTGCTTTAGGATATGAGGCTGTTCCCAGAACCTCATCTAGTTATAAACCCAGTCAACAGATTTATTCTGGGTAAAGCATGACATTATCGTATTTCAGAGACAAGTTGTTGGATGTGAAACAGGGAAAGTGAGCCCAGGAACTGGCCATAGAGCAAAATTAAACATACAACTTTTTAAAATCCCATTTAAAAAAAGTGGATTCTGACCAAGCCCATGTTATTTTAAAGCAGCTCTGTAGTACAATCTGCAGCACCAGCCTCAAAGAATCCTTATGCGCTAGAACCTCAGAATTAGGAACACCACGGGAATGGAAGTTGTTTGTAACTGTGAACAAACTTTATGGTTGTTCTTTTAAAATTCTAACACTGAACATTAACTTAATGCAGCTATCAAGCTTTTCTATACAGAACTAAAATCACTGGTTTTTGTTTTCTGTGGGGTTTGGCTTTCTTTTATTTTTATTTTGCTTTGTTTTTTTGTATGTGTCGTTGTCTGCTGCTGCCTGATTACATACTTCTGGTTCCAAATGAGATGTGTGGTTGACAGGTCAGTTCACAACTCTAGTGTTTGTAACTCTGAGGCTTACTATATCAGGGAGAAAAGTAACAGGAGAGCTCTTCAACCACCCCTCTTCCACAGTACACTAACTATCTTGCAGGGTGGGAGGAACAGAGCCACCTCTCCGTCAACCAAGGAATCTTCTACATTGAGTACATCTCAAAAGCAGTAAGTTGCAGCCCCTTTATGCTGCTACAGTGGTGTACATGAGCCATAACAGACTTGTAAACCAGGGACATAGATTCTGCAGGTTCACAGATCCAGGCTGTCTCTAAGTATATGACCCCTATTATTGTAATATCTGAGTACATAACAATCTTTGATATACTTATTTTTACAACACCTCTATGAGGCTACATCTAGACTGCAGACTTCTTTGAGAAGAAGCTTTTCTGAAAGAGATATGCCAGAAAAACTTATTTTGAAAGAGAGGGTCCACACAGCAAAAGCACAATGAAAAAGGGATCAGCTTTTTCAAAAGATAGCGTCCACATCGATTGGACGCTATCTCACATTTAAGTAGTGATTACTATGGACAGAGTGGTGACTAGGGCACCTGTATTTTTTCCTGGAGGCCTCTTTAGAAAAAAAAGCCACCCTCTTCTCCGACCACACACACCCTTTTCTGAAAGAGCTCTTCGGAAGAAGGCTTCTTCTTTGTAGAAAGAGATTTACCACTGTTGGAAAAACCCCTGCATTCTTTCGACTTTCTGTCAACAGAACACAATTGCAGTGTGGACGTAAGTGTAGTTTTTTTGGAAAAACAATTGTTTTCCCAAACTAAGTCCCCCAAGTCACACGGAACTCTGTGGCAGATGAGGGAATTTAATCCAGGTCTCCTAAATCCCAAGAAGAAGTCTCAAGCTAGTGCCCAAATCACTGGATCATACCTCATTCTATTTATTATGAGGAAGTGCCAAGTCAAGTAGCTCCACTTTAGCAATACTGCATGAGAAAAGAAATGCTCTCTCAGAAAACCAGGTCCCAAACCAGTAAGTGCTTTATGTGCTAGCTCTTAAATTAACCTAACCTCTTAAATGTCACTTACAAGCTGATAGTGAATCACATACGAGACCTCAGAGCACTGCCATAAGGAGCTCTCAAAACAAAACTTCAATTAATAAGTGGACAGCTGCCTTCTGAGCACATGGCATTAGTCTAATTTCAAAAGTGACAATGGAAAGATACCTACTGACATGCAAGGAAAAGAAAGGTCACGATTTTCTTACCAAATGCACATGGCAAAAAAATGCCGTTGGCCCCTGCAGCTCTGTGATTATCCAGAGGCACTAGAGTGTCAAAGATTATCCCATTCAGACAGCCAACTTGCATCACAAGTGATGGGTACATTCCTTCAGTGGGGTATATCAATATCATCTTTTTTAACTGCTTCCCTTAAGCTACCAGTACTACACCTTATCTGGCTGAGCTGCAATTCACTCACCCACCTCTAAGGCCCCATTTCAGTACTAAAGTTCTGTGTTCACTGATATCAAGGTGGCTTTTTATTGGGAGATCTCTAACATGAGATAGTTATCTCACTCTAAAATTGTAATGGAAATAAAACACCTGTCGTTTTCACCAAAAGGTACATAATATGCTCCACATACACATATATGATCATGCTTGTTTTTATTTGTTTTGTTTTATGGATAGCAAATAATTAAAACAGGACAAAGTTAACTCAGCCAGCAAATAAAAGAAACAGAGAAGCTTCTTTCTATCACTTGGGGCCTCTAGCAGTTAGAGGAATTCTTAATCATACATAAAAACCCTGTCAAATAGAAGGCTTTTGCAATATCATTTGTATTTCTTGTATTATAAGATTCTCAGGGCAGAGATGGTCTGTAAAACTTACAGTGTTAACTTACAGTGCTATGCTTTATGAATAATTAATTAGCCTTAAAATAAATTATTAAAAACAATAATAATCCAGATATTGTTTAACTCTCCAAATAACTGTGTGGGCAGAGACAGTCCTTTCCAAAAGTTCTAAGGAAGGCAAAAACTGGGACAGAATGGTTGGTATAGTGAACATGCCACTTTCCATGGCATGACATTCCATAGAGATCCAAAAGAAATGAAAGAGATTCCATCATTGACTTTAAACATCATTTTAATTATTTTTCTGTTTGTATCAGATGAGGATGAGTTATTATTTAACACAGTGCTCTGTGCTGTATAAAACAGTAAACATCTAAAGTTGACTAAGTTAAAAAACAGGCACCTCAATCAGGAAGTTTTTAAAGCAGGAAAACACCTTCCCCTCTATAGGGTCTTTGTTTCAATTCACTGAACAAGACAGTTCTTCATATCTACAACCCTATTTGGTTTTATAAATTGATTTGGACCAATTTCAAATCAGTTTTCTCAAAATAGTTTTAAAGAAACCCACAACTGTGTATCCATACATAGATTTAATACAATAAAAGCAAGACCCTCCAAGATCATCTGGGGTAAGGGGAACAGGATTCATATCCTCTCTCATATCTATACCCTGACTGCTGGGAAAACAACATCTCTCAGTAAGTGTGCTCCCCTGGATCCTAAAGAGGAGACAACTGAGAATGAATTTGAGCAAGGGGAGCAGGGTAGTTGTCTTCAACGTTGCTCTTGGAACACTTGTCCTAAAGGCAGGTGGGGGCCTAAAGGCAGTGTCAGCTGTGATGGTTTTTCTGACCTCTTCAACCCAGATATGTTTTAAATAGCAAAACCTGAAACAAGTCCACAGATATTCCCTCACAAACTTCACAGAGCTGGTATACTCAATCATAGAACTGGAAGGGACATCGAAAGGTCACTGAGTCAGTCCCCGCCCTCATGGCAGGACTAAGCTCTGTCTAGAAGTTGTGTTTGGTCCTTGTCCAGAAGTGCTGTCAGCCTAGTTCAGGCTATTAGCACAGTGGTATCAGTATGAGTTCCTCGTGTGCAGTAAAGGAGCAGTGAATAGTTTTGAATGGCTTCACAAAAGAACATTTGGAGGTGGAGATAGACTGAATGTAGCTTTGTCAACATAGAACAAGAGAGCAAGAAAATAGAGGCTCCATGGTATCTGAGAATGGCTGAGCTAATTATGGCTACATACTACTTATCCCTAGATGTTCTGCATTTTCACATGTGGGTAGCAGGACTTGGATTTGTTTATCAAGAGTTTTGTAAAGTATAACAGTGGATTATCTTTTTCTCGTATTTTTGGCCATCTGGTTTTGCAGATGGAATTTCCAGTGAGTCTCAACTCAATCCCTGTGTAGTAAAGCTCTCTTAAAAAAAATAAACGTTGTGCTTTTAAAGTAGTGAGAACTAAGAACATTATTTCATTCTGACTTTGTGTGTTTAATCTAGTGAGCTGTCATACTGTCTATGCTGTTCTGGTGAGAGAGAAAACCTGTTGCTGAGCCCCTAGCCACACTGAGAACAGAAGAAAGGCTAGACAGAACTTAAATGATTCCCAGACCAATAAATGTAAAATCGCAATCCATTTTAAAGACGTGATAGACCACAGTAAGTTCCTGTTACTAGATTCATGATTAAAGTTGTATTTTATTGTTAACATTGTTTGTAACATTGTTGGTATTCCCCCTATGGTGTGGGCTAGTTGAAAAAAGAAAAAAAGACTAAGGTCTTTGTGGGTCTGTATTCTGTAAATGCTGAGCATTTTGACTTTAATCAGAATTGTTGGAATTTGAGCAATCAGTAATTCTCAGGAGTCTCACTTGATACTTTATAGAGATCAAATTGATAGGTCCTGATTCCTCACTGCCTTCTTTCAAAGTCACTGGTGCAAATAGCTTGCCAGATGGTTTAACCAAAAATACCGAAAATACCGAACAACCCCCCACCCCCAACCCCCAAAAAAAAGCCACCGGGGAAAAAATTCTGTCGAGGGGGGAAAAAAAAAAGGAGGAGACCAAAGTTGTTGAGGGGGGGAAAAAAGTGTCGCCCCTTTAAGAAATGCTTTTGAGGCTTTTTGGCCCTAACAGGTTGCCGGTGGCCACCTGCCATCTTGTCTCCCTGCTCCCGGCCGGACAGCACCTGGGATATTCGCCTCCTAGCTGGGAAAAAAATCAAAAAGTACCAGACATTTTAGGTGTCCGGTATTTTCTGAATTTTTTACCAGACAGGAGTTGAAAATACCAGACTGTCTGGGTCAATACCGGACACCTGGCAACCCTAGGTGCAAAGCACATTAAAAATGTCATCACTCACCCATGTTGCATGAGAGCAATTGAATACCCCTACTGCAGAATACAGGCGAATTGGGCCCATTTTAATCACAATTAGCTATTACACCTCAGTCCTGATTCCCTTTGTATAAGCACAGTGTTCTACCTGCTAAAACTGTGCTTGCAGAAATTGTGCCTCCTGCCGCTGCCAATAAGACAAGTACATGCTTACAAGGTAAATCAAGTTCTTAGTCATTTAGTGATAGGATTTCGATCTGTAGACCACAGAAAGAGGGAACTTCTGAAAATATGGGCATAATCTGCTTTCATAAATAACTTTTTCTCTGCCCATAAAAATTCTGAAAATGTATGGCTATTTATTTGTAATCAAACATTAGTATCAACATAGTAAATATATTTTAAAATATGCAATTCAATCAGTATCAGGGATGATCTAGTTGGTACTTGGTCCTGCCATGGGGACAGGGGACTGGACTCGATGACCTCTTGAGGTCCCTCCTAGTTCTAGTATTTGATTCTATTATTAGAATTGTTAAACCCCCTATTTAGTGCTTTCTAACTATATTAAGCCATTCAAGATACACCAATTTAAAAAACAATTGTCAATTTCTGCACTAAAATTCTGATCTGGAAAAAGGAGAAGAGTTCCTTTCCTTTATATTCTCTATGATAACATCCATATATAGTACTAATTAGCTTAAATTCTGTCAAATTATCTTAAATATTGGACAAGGTCACTCACCATAACCTTGTGATGGAATTCCCCCATCTCCTGTAGAGAATGGAAACCAACCCAATTAGAGATAAGTTCCATGTCTATGGGGTTATTGACTGGCTGCCTCCCAGCCAGTGTGGGCAAAGCTGAGCAATGAGCCATTAGACACCTGGGCCTTATAAGCAGGCCGAGGAGCTCAGGGAGAGGAGAGACAGCAAAGAAAGGAGGACACCTTTGCAAGGAATCACAGAAAGTAAGACTGACTCCTGTGAGGGAAGTCCCAAAGAAGGACTGAGAGCAAGACAGACTTGTAAGAGAAGCTGGCATTCTGGATGTAGCCCTGTGAAGGGACAGAAGACCTCCTTTTTTATGGTTACTGGAACTTATAAATAAATTAGACTTCTTATATCCCAGAAGGGGCTGAGGCTGGAAAAATGACCTAGCTGGAGACTGAGGCCACAGAATGCAAACACAGAGGACAGGCTAATGTAGAAAGCAGGCCAGAATGGGAAACTAGAGGTACAGATCAGAGTAATGTCATATCCTGACTGAAGAAAGTGCCACACCTGAGAAGTAACAATTATAATAATTTTTTTTTGCCTTATCTCAGATCCCCATATTTATCACCAACATCAGTATTTCCTTTTGCTTTGTTTAACTAGTTGCAAGCAACTTCCCTTTTTTTTAAAGCGGTTGCAAGACTTCTTGACATGGAACTTCAGCCTAGGAGCCCAAATGCAGCCTGGGATCAAAAGTCAGACATGGTTAGCTGAATTGGACACTGTAATACTAATATGTTAAACAGTCTGCTTTTTAATTATCTCAGTGTTTGGCTATTCAGAATGTTTACAAACACATACCATATGCCTGTAATGTTCTTAAATATTGCTGCTAGCATGATATCACATCATATGTTCAGCTGAATTCAATTGATTTGACCAATCCTTTGTGATTTTATCCAGTAAGGATCCCTGGACTTTCCAATACAACAAGCATGTTGATGTGATTGAGGACCAAGAGTCAAACTAAAGATCGACACAGCTCATCAAATTCACCTTTGAAAGCAGGACTACTCAACACGTGGCCTGTGGGCCACATGCGGCCCACTGCCCGTTTGTTTGTGGCCCATGGTGCAGTTTGGGTTTACACAGGGCTCAACACGTGGCCCGCAAGTGGGAGCCAAAACAAAACAGTAATCAATATAATGGTCTTCCTTTAGTATGCATTTTAGTAGTTAAATTCCTGGACTGTCATTGCTCAGTAAAAGTGCTGTCATATGAGTGGAAATCGGGTAAATATTGCATGTTATTGATATCAGCAGAACTGACTTAAATGGAGCCTGTGTGTTGTGCAGTGTTGCCTTAATCTTTGTATTCAGGCCTGTCAGTGTGAAAGAAGCTATTTGCATATTTTGCATGTATATGCAACCACACTTAAGTTGTGGCCCTTGGCATATGCTGTGAGTATCATTGTGGCCCCTTGGGCTTCCAAAGTTGAGTAGCCCTGTTTGAAAGGGACCAAATAAATCCCAAATTATATAAAAGTTCTCCCTGATCCAGTATGTCCTATCCCTAACCCTACTACACAAATAGTATTAAAGACATAGAAGGCTTTTTAAAAAAGATGTCAGGGCAGTTGAGGAAAGTACATACCTTAAAGCCATGGTCACCAACCAGTAGATCGCAATCTACCGGTAGATCTCGGAGGCTCTAAGAGTAGCTCTTGAGCCCTCTCTGAACTGCGTGCCTGCACAGTACATTTACATTAGATTTCCTCATTTGAGGTGCAGCTACTCACCGAGCAACAGCACAGATGAGTAGCTGCGAGAAATGGTGGGAATTTTTTTTTAAAGTAGCAGTATAAGGATTGGGGATAGCAAGTGATGGAGAGGAGGAGAATAGAGAGGGCGGGGCTTCAAGGAAGGGGCGGGGCGGTAGATCTTGGCTTGGTCTGTCATTTAAAAAGTGATCTTGGGTGTAAAAAGGTTGGAGACCACTGCCTTAAAGGAAGAAAGTGCCCTACCTCCCTTGCTGCAATTTAAGCCCATTGCTTCTTGTCCTATCATCAGAGGACAAGGAGAACATTTTTTCTCTCTCCTTCTTGTAACACCCTCTTAGATTTATGCCTCAGACGCTCCTAGGTAGTGACTAAGTGCTCCTTTCTCAGTCTTCCCTTGAAATTTAAGAGCCAGAATCTTATCTCTATTATAGCAGTGTAAAGCAGAATAACTGGAATTATCCCAGATTACACTAGTATAATTGAGAAGAGAAAATCTGTTTTAATATTTGAGTTAATTAATATATAAACTCTATTAACTTATTATTGCTTAATTTTTCCCACTCACATGTTACAAAGGACTGTTTCTCTCATGGGCAGTTTGGAATTTTAAAGCACACGAAGTGCCCTTATCGTTGAAGCAAAATGCAGGACAATGTAGCACTTTAAAGACTAACAAGATGGTTTATTAGATGATGAGCTTTCGTGGGCCAGACCCACTTCCTCAGATCAAATAGTGGAAGAAAATAGTCACAACCATATATACCAAAGGATACAATTAAAAAAAATGAACACATATGAAAAGGACAAATCACATTTCAGAACAGGAGGGGGATGCAGGGGTCGGGGAAGGAAGGAAGGTAAGTGTCTGTGAATTGATGATATTAGAGGTGGGCAGAGTGGGACGTCTGTGAGCTAATGGTATTAGAGGTGATAATTGGGGAAGCTATCTTGGTAATTGGTAAGATAGTTTGCGTGTTTGTTCATTCCTTCCCGGAAAGTGTTGAATTTTAACATGAATGACAGTTCAGAGGATTCCCTTTCAAGTGCAGATGTAAAAGGTCTTTGTAGCAGAATGCAGGTGGTTAAGTCATTGAGAGAGTGTCCTTTCTGGTTAAAATGGCAAGAAACTGGTTTTTCTTTGTGATCTTGTCTGATATCTGTTTTGTGAGCATTAATCCTTTTGCGAAGTGTCTGAGATGTTTGTCCAATGTACATAGCAGACGGACACTTTCGGCACATGATAGCATAAATTATATTTCTGGATGCGCAGGAATATGTGTTCTTGATCTTATAGCTCACTTGGTTAGGTCCAATAATGGTATCAGCAGAATGAATATGTGGACAAAGCTGGCAACGGGGTTTGTTGCAAGGGAAGGTACCAGGGTTGGTATTAGTGTGGTATGTCCTGTGGTGGTTGGTAAGAATCATCTTGAGGTTAGGTGGTTGTCTATAGGAGACTACGGGTCTGTCTCCCAGAGCTTCTTGGAGTATGGTATCCTGTTCCAGTATAGGCTGTAGTTTATTGATAATGTGTTGGACAGGTTTAAGTTGGGGGATGTATGTGATGACAAGTGGTGTTCTATTGTTGGTTTTCTTGGGTCTGTCTTGAAGTAGATGGTTTCTAGGTATTCGTCTGGCTCTTTCAATTTGCTTTTTTATTTCTCCGGGTGGGTAGTTGAGGTTTATAAATGCTTGGTAGAGATCCTGAAGCTTCTGGTCTCTGTCAGTGGGATTAGAGCAGATGTGGTTATATCGAAGGGCTTGGCTATAGACGATGGATCGTGTGGTGTGTTCTGGATGGGAGCTGGAAGCATGTAGGTAACTGTATGAGTCGGTGGGTTTTCTGTAGAGAGTGGTGTCTAATTTTCCATTGTTGATTTGTACTGTGGTGTCCAGGAAGTGGATCTCTCGTGTAGAATGGTCCAGGCTGAGGTTGATGGTGTGGTGTAGGTTGTTGAAATCTCTGTGGAATATCTCTAGTGTTTCTTGGCCATGCGTCCAGATCATAAAGATGTCATCGATGTACCATAGGTAGAGAAGGGATGAAAGGGGATGGGAGTTGAGGAAACGTTGTTCTAGGTCAGCCATAAAGATGTTAGCATACTGTGGAGCCATGCGTGTACCCATGGCTGTGCCGCTGATCTGGAGGTTTAAGTTGTTCTCAAACTGGAAATAATTGTGGGTGAGAACAAAGTTACATAGGTCTGCTATCAGGTTGGCAGTGGTGTCCTCTGGGATAGTGTTTCTAATTGCTTGTAATCCGTTTTCATGTGGGATGTTGGTATATAGAGCTTCTACATCCATGGTGGCAAGGATGGTGTTATTGGGGAGGTTATCGATGTTTTGTAGTTTCCTTAGGAAGTCAGTAGTGTCTTGGAGATAGCTGGGGGTGTTGGTTGCGAAGGGTTTGAGAAGAGAGTCTACATAGCTTGATAGACCAGTAGTGAGCATGCCAATACCAGAGATGATGGGACGTCCGGGGTGCCCAGGTTTATTATCGTTGTTTCTTTCTATATATTTCTTCCTCTTTCAATGCACCCTTTTGCCCCCTGCACGTCACCTAAATATGTAACATTAGAATGTTTCCTTTAAATTTTACAAAACATTACCCTTTGTGGCTGAGGCCAAGCATAAATACTTTGAGCCCTAAAAAAGATTTTAGGGGCAGTCACTCATGGAAATTATCCTGCAGCTTCAGCATGATGAATTTTGGCTAATACAAAGAACAAACACGTGCTAAGGTCTCTTCTTTGGCAGTAAAATAATCTTTGGCAGTAAAATAAATTAATTATTTGACTTTTTTTTAAATTTTGCATTTAAATTCTAGGAACCAGTTACTATTATGGCCACAAGAATTAAAATAGAGAATGAGAGTTCAGTTGAAAAATTCTCTCTCTCTCTGGACCCGACATAACTGAAACCCAAGCAACCTTTTCAGTACCTCCATTTAGAAGTTATGTTTATCTATAGAATAGTTCCTCCTTACTTATGAATTAAGTAGCTGGGCATGGTCAGGTTACTTAAAAATGCTTAAAATTGTAAATGAATTTCCTTACTTTCTTGTTCATGAAAAAAAAAGTGTACACTTTATGAACAGTTTCACAGAAACCGGAAGGGAAGGGTGCGGGGGAGGGCTTATTCTGGTCAAATACCACAGTGTCCCTTACTTGAAAAGCTGATCATATTTCTGGGATAATTAAAAGATGTTCACTTTGGAACAATTTATATATAAACACCCAAAAACATGTAAGATGTTTTACGTACGTGAAGGAGGTAAAAGACCTGTCACAAAGCATAGACTAGGATTTTCAAAAGCTCTCAAGGTTGGCCTAAATCTTCCCCACTGAAGGCAACTCTGCCCCACTGAAATAATTAAGAGCAGAGATAGCCCAATGCTGAACACTGCTGAAACCACCCCATTAAATTTTATATTCAACCATATATGTAATACCTAGTCTGTCTAGATCTATGTATTTATACTTACTAGAAGGCTGCGCGCCCTGCTCACTACTCTTGTCAACTCCTCCTCTCTGGGGGTAGAAAGCCCTGGCTCTCCCCCCCCAGCCATCGGGGAGGGCCAGACAGAGGTGT
The DNA here is from genome assembly GCF_049634645.1 of Pelodiscus sinensis. Lineage (NCBI taxonomy): Eukaryota > Metazoa > Chordata > Testudines > Trionychidae > Pelodiscus > Pelodiscus sinensis. The sequence continues at coordinate 215,071,784 of NC_134711.1, forward strand.
GGCAGCCCTGACCTGCCCAGTTCTCCACCTCCCCACACCCGGCTGATGGGGCCCCCTTTCTACTATAATAGCAGAGAGTCACATGACTCGTAATGGCTGAAATGTAAATGACTTAGAATAACTGAAAGTTACATGATTTACATCCACCTTATACTGGATTGGGCAGAGGTTTTACACAGCAGGGAGGGGCTGCTCCGAGGCATTGCCAGGCCCTGCAATCTGCCCCTGGCTCCTGGGGGAGGGGGCAGCGAGGAGGGAGGCCACGGCGTGACAGCCAAGCACTGGGGAAAGAGGAGGGGGGAGGAAAGAAGGGAGGAGGCAGGCAGGACGCAGAGTGACGTGATGACATCTCTCTGTTGTCCCACAGGAAGTGCGTGTGTTTGTGCGTGTATACACACACACACACTGAAAGAGAGAGAGAGAGAGAGAGAAAATACATAGTGGATTTATATTTATGGGTCCTGATTCTGCAATTTCTATATTAACAAAACTTCCACTTATGTTAAAGGATAGCTGTATCTGAATCAGTATAACAGTTTTCACCAAGCAAGGTCAGATATCAAAATAAAAGGCTTTCAGAATTTCTGATCCTGTCCATCCATGGAAGCCAGTTCTGATATACAACTTCTGTGAATACACTGAATTTGAAAGGGCTTGCAATGCTCTAGTTTCAATCAGCTCTCTCCAAGCAGGGTTTCTTAACTCCTCACTTGCTACATAGTGCTATATTACAATGTACAAAATATCATTTCATAGTAACAGAAAAGATTGCGTAGAACACACACAAACTGGAAAAGGGAATACTAACTGGAATCAGATTTAAATTAAAAAAAAATTGGCTGACTTCCATGCAATTCTAGTATAATTTGCTCAGGAAGAGTGAGGAATGCATTTTTTTCCTTGTAAAGTATGGCTTTTAGAGATGCCTGAATCCCAGCTTTCCGGTGTGTAAACAGATCCCACTCTGCTATAGCCATAAAGATCACACATCCTCACTAATAAGGCTGAGCTGCATCAAAGAAGAGTCATTTCCAGGTCTCCCACATTATCTATTGTAATTACAAAATTGGAACAGTAGCAAAAAAGGGAACGTGCAACTTGACAGGCTTCTGTCATTTATCCTAGCATAACATAAAGTGTAGTTGCCTTAGCAACTATTACATCACATTCTACACCTCCTATCTCTAAGACACAGAACTTTCTCCTAAACATACACATGCAGATGCAGCAATCAGCCATTTGAATCATGTGAACTTTGGTACATTTACAATGTTTAAAAGGAAAGTCATATTAGAATAAACTGACAAATCCTTGGTGATTTTGCTCTGTTTATATTTTCAGAAATATATTTTATTACACTGTACATTTTGAACAGAAACAATAATCTGAAATCCTGGCAACATGCTGTAACAGAGTAAGCATTTAGTTAATGATGCTAATTAAACTATACAGTATTTTACTTGTGCCTCTGAATATTTAGCAACTCTCAATTCTTCTTGCCTGTGCTTTACATTTCTTTCTCTGTAACTCTTTTAGTGTATTATATTTTGTAGAGTTTTAGTCTGGGGGAAGGGATAGCTCAGTGGTTTAAGCATTGGCCTGCTAAACCCAGCATTGTGAGTTCAATCCTGGAGATGGCCATTTGGGGCAAAAATGGTGAGGTATGGTACTTGGTCCTGCTGTGAAGGTAGGGGACTGAACTCAATGACCTTTCAAGGTCCCTTCCAGCTCTAGGAGATAGGCAATTTCTATACAGTTTTTTATGCTGCATTCTGAACAGCAGAGTTTGAGCAACTTCCAGTAGTTCATTAAGTGCTATGTTTAACATTTGTCATGTGTTTGTCCTTTATCTTCTTCCCATAGAAGAAGTGTGTGCAGTGGAGTATTTTTTTTGGGGGAGGAGGAGGGGGGTTAGTGGCCAAACTTACCGGCCTTCTGAGCCACATGCAGTATTCTTCAGATGTTTGAAACTCAGACACCCATGCCAGTGTTCAGGGCTTCTTCCCTCTGGCAGGATTGTGAGGCTCGGAGCTTCAGCTCTGTAGGAAGCACCTGCCAGTGCTCATTGCTTTAGTAAGAGTAGGCATCTCTCAGAGGGTGCTAGATTTTGTTGTTCTGAATTCAGTATAAAAACTAGGGATGTTAGAAATAGTTTATTTCAATGATCATGTAACCACAACCATTCTTAATGGTTACACCGGGATGGGGCTCTCAGCCAGTGCACTCACAGCTCCACTCCCGAGGGAGCCCCCTGCCACTCCACGCTGCTGCTTCACGTTTAAAAACTAGTTCTCTGCACAAACCGACTCCTGCCTGCTGCCCCGCATTCATGTCTCTGATACAGAGACAGCCGCAAGGGGCCCCAGCTCCTCTGTCCATGGAGCATCCGCAGAGCAGCCCCTGTCTATGGCAGGCCCAGGCTCGCCGTGGACAGACGCTGTTCCATGAGATGCCGGGGGGGGGGGGGGCAGATGGTCTCCCAAAAAATACCGAACACATGTGCCCTAAAAATGTTTCGAGCTTTAAAAAAAAAAAAAAAAAAACCACCCACCCACGAACACACAAGGTCTGTTTAATACTTAACTTTTTTGTAAACAGTCTTCATCCTACACCGTATCTTCTTTTGCATTGGATTGTGCATCTTTTATACCATTTTTATTTTTCAAAAACTCAAGTCTCCATCCTGCACCATATATTTTGCATTGGATTGTGCAGCTTTTACAATTTTTTTTATCAATTTTGATTGCGCCCTGCCTCCCAGCCACTCCCCCCACCCCTGCTAGGCTTCTGACGTGACCAGAGGCTCCTAGCCGCGATCGCAGCCCCGCCTCCCAGCTGGGACTCCCTAATAAAAACCTATATACTAGAACTCTCTACAAAATACAATATAGTAAAAGAGTAACGAAGAAAGAAATTTGAGTTCAGGGGAAGAAGAAACTGAGAATTTTTAAGTATTCAGAGACACTTGTATGCACATACATATATATACTTGTGGGTAGAGAAGGCCAGGTCAAAGAAATGTGCATTGCCCTTACAGCAGAAAACACTGAAGTTTGCAATGGCACCTAGCTCCTCTGGCTGTTCATTACATAGTCTTAGACTGGTTGCTGAGAAAGTTCAAAAGAGACTATAGGGTAGATACACATTCTCAAGAAACAAATCTCATGAGAAGGTTAAAAGATATTCTTCATTAAGGGACCCTCCAACAACACAGATAACCTGAAATCCACTGGAAATTGATACATACGCCAGGACAGCATTAAAGGCTGCAGCATCTATGTTAAAATTCTGATCCCTCTCAATCCTCTGACTCACTATCCAGGATTTCACCCAAAATATTTTAGCATGTTCCCCACCCCACCTGGCATTGAGCCAGATTGGATCTGATCAGTAGTATTCTAGCTTGGGGCGGGGGAGTTGATACCCATTTCCTTAGATTGGAAGTTTGAGACTATTGGGCCTGATGGAAGAAGAAAATATTAAACTGTCTGAGGGTGGTGAATAGCCTATTTCCTCCTCAGAAACACAGAGAAAGAAAAGTGTTATGCATCATTTGCTGTAGCATGCATTTACAGGCTATTCTCTCTGGGTATTCTTTTCAATTGTTCCTTCAATATATCCGATAGCATTAAAAGAAGTGTTAATAACTTACGTATGTAGCAAGGACATGCAAGAAAACCTGCCAAAGAATTTTCCCCTTTGTGGCTACCTGTAATTCCATTTAAAAAGCAGTGAAAGCCAACTGCTTTCTTTTTGTTCTGTCCCTTAATTTCTATTTCTGCATTTTCATCAGAAGCTACTGTTCCTCAAAGCTAATGCACCATAACAATGCAAGTTACTGATTCTCTGAAAAGGCTCAGCGTTGAAAGAAACAAAAAGATTAAAGGTACAACAGCAAACTATCCTGTTGAACAGGAAAGGTAGGAAGAGGCCAATAGAGCTCTATCATGGCCACTTGACTGATTCAAAAATCAAGAAGAAATCCTACAAATAATAAAGATGGATAAATTGCTATGGATGAGTACAAAAGTATAGCACAAACACATGGAGACAAAAATGAGAGAGGCTGAGGCTCCAACTGCTTAGTCCTAACAAGGGACATAAAAGGCAATATGAAGAATCTATAAATACATTAAGAGTATGAGAAAGATGAAGGGGATAGTGTAGGTCTTCTACAAAGTGACAAAGGGTGGTTAAGTACAGATGATATAAAAAAGGCTGAGGTGTTTAATGCCTATTTTTGCTTCAGGTGCCACTAATAAACTGTTCACGGAAACTAAACACAATTAAAATTTACAACAAGCCAGAAGTGAAGGACATTTGTCACACCAGCATGTAAAACTCCTGATTATTTTGTATATCTACAGGGTAATAAAGCAGTTTTGCTAGCCTTTAAAAATAAGAAGCCTGGTCCAAAAAATCATAAGATAGGCTTAAAAATCTAGAGATTTAAAAAGAAAATAATTGGTTTGGGATTCTTTTAATTTGTCTCCCAATTTCTGAGCCTTAAGGGGATATTTTCAAGCTTCCCTCTACTGCCATGAGTGCTAAAACTTACTTTTCTAGGGGGAAAAAAAGGAAACTGAAATTCTTACACACTTTCATGCCTCCAGGGGGTATGGCTTAAAGAAATTTACCAGATATCATGAGACTCACAATAAAATAGTAAAAGTTAGCAATACTACAGAAACTTCGGCTTTTTTGGGAGCCAGTAATCCATTCTGTGACTAAATCTTTTATGTAAATTTTCAATTTATACGTTAAGCCTTAGATCAACAGATTGGAATCATGGTCTCTTGTGAAAAAACAGTGAGTGAAACCAGTGGTTTTAGCCAACTGATTTTACATCCCTCCAGTTCTGATTGTTCCAGAAAACAGGCATTCAGAAATGCATATTATTCTCACAGGAATGCACGTGGTCTGGCCTTGGTTGTTAAAATCATTTGCAAAAACAAAACTGTGAAAACAGTCTCTAAAGATTCAGTCCTCATGCTGCATTTATCATAAATGCAAAATAAGCAGAATGTGGTGAATTCTCTCTATATTATGTTACTCAGTGCAGTTCAAATTCATATGAAGGACATTTACGGTATATATGACATACATCCCTGTTTTAACTGCATCTTATTTGAAGCTGTAAGTTACAAAGATCAGTTTATGTACGTTGGAGCACTATAACCTTGTCTTTTCAAAATAGAGAGAGAATTTTTTCCAGGTGTTAAAATTTATACTGCACTCAATTCTTTTTATATATACCATAAAATGTGACATCCAATAATTAAATTATACTTGGGGTAAGTGTCTAAAACCTTTTTTAAAGCTGCAGCTATAACAAAAGCACTGTAATATTTTTAAAACATTTTTTTTTGGCTAGTTGTACTTTTTTTTTCTGGCTATTGCATTCGCTAACAAGTAGAGGTAATGGAAAAATGCATCATTGACTGCAGTGGAATGATGGATTCTTGAAAGCAAGTAAAAATGCTTAGAATACTTTTTTTTATTATTTTTTCCTGGTTTCTCTAATCTTGAAAAAAAGGGAAAAAGTAAATTAAAACCAGCATCTTATATAAACGCTTATACTGTAGTAGTAGGTTGTGTATTTGTGTGTTGTATTTGTGTTGGTTTCAGGTGTTCACTAGTGATTCTAAATGGTTCTAAGGTATGGCAAAAGTGGAGCTCTCACTTTTGGAATAAAAGAATTATACCATTTTAACATATAAGTATAAATTGAAAAAACGTGCTATAAAGTTAGAATGCCAGTTCATGTATATACACATTTGTAAACAGCTTCCTTGGGACTGTGCTCTGTTCTTTTGCCCTTCTGAAGCAGTATACTACTGTATATTGGATGATTTTTTTTCTTTTGAAACATGTTAGGACAGCACGTTATTAACTGTATCTGTTACAAAGGTCGTGTTGTCAGTTTGTTTACATTTTCATCCAAGATACAAGGTCCTGGAAAATATATTCTTCCCCTTGCACAGCATTGCACAATACGCTAGATGTACCATGGGATTTGCCTGCCTCTGAAATACCAATCATTGGCAGGATAGATGAATGGCCTTCTCTCCTATGCAGTATGATCTGGCCTTTCCCACACAGTGCCTTAGTTTAATTTAAAATTTATTTTAAAATTGACTTTTTTTCTTCTTCTTGCTCCTTTCCTTTCAAATGAACTGACTTTAAAGTCATGACATTTATAACTAGAAATGCTATTTCAGGACATTTTTAGTAGTGTACTACATATAATAGTTTTCATTCTCTCTCTTCCAGCCTGGTATGATTGGACTCCTAGTAATTAAGGCATTGGCATTTACTGGTGGAGAGATCTAAGAAATATCATAAAAATGTTCTTAAAACTCTATAAACCAATTCTACAAGAGTTTACCTGTAACACATAGGCTGTATACAAAATACATAGTGATGTTGGGATCTTATCCTGATTTGTGCCAATACATTTTTTGTTACCGTATTGCATCAAGTAAATCAGTTATCTCATAATTATCTCTTAGGTATCATCTCAAGATGTATGGCACCAGAACATACGACTGTAGATATGTATATATCAACAGATGTATTTCTCATGTACACACAACATGCAAATGCACACACATTCTGATTTTAATGATTTAAATAAGGCCTTCTTACTACTTCCTCTTGTTTGGTGCCAAATATGTCTGCCAGGAGTGGGAGCAGTGGTTGCATAGAGTATCTTAAATGGTTTGACTGCTCACCTGCCTGCAGTTGACCTGGTTTCTGAGTTGGCACTAGTATCCTTGCATGCTGGGGTGTGAGTAAGGGTATCTGGTGGAGAGGTGTTATATGGTGGATTAGGGGGTAGGTTGTGCACTTGGTAGTGGTTACTTGGTGGTGTAGCAATCCTCCCATTGGCTCATAGCCATAAGAGAATTGGGAAGAAAAAGAGAAAGTATGATTATGTGCTCAGTTTTTATTATTCCATGTTTATATTATGTTAGCACCTGAAGGTTAAACAGGCTGGGACCCTGTAGTGCCAAGTTTTATTTAAACAAGCATAAGGTAAATTACAGTCCCTGCTCCAAAGAGAGTTACTCTAGCTAATAGAATGTCTGTACCTCTCTAAGTTTTACAATAAAGAATTATATACTTTGCAAATCAAAACTGAAACATCCTATTCCTTGCTTTGCCGGGTTGTGTAGATGGCAGAGGCTGCAGCATTTGTTTCCATCTGCATCTGGTGCATGTGTCACTCCTCTCTCCGGGTATGTCTACACTGCCACCCTAGTTCGAACTAGTGGAACGAGGTGTACCCGTAGTTCGAATTAGAGAGCCTAATTCGAACTACCTACTCCATGCCACGTGTAGCCGCGGGCATGGAGTCCGCACTAACGGGGATTTAAAAATGGCGGCGCCCGGCAAGACGCAAATGAAGCCTGGGATATTTAAATCCTGGGCTTCATTTGCAACTTCGAATGCCTACATTAGCCACCCTAGTTCGAACTAGGGTGGCAGTGTAGACATACCCTCCCAGCCCCACAAGATGGGGCAAGAAACTACAGCAGTGCTACCCCTATAAAGGTTCTCTTTGCATGAAGGTTTCCATTTTGTTCAGCCTATGTATGGGGGAAGTGAGCAAGAATCCTTTCTTCCAGACGCCCATATTCATAGATGTATTTGGGCACAGTTTGTTCCAATGTGTTTTAATGTAGCATCTGGAACTTTGTCTTGATAATCAGTTTCAGCTGTGCATATTAGTAATGTATACATATGTGCATGTGTATTGGTATATAGCCAGTGTTTATGTCTGAATCTCTCAATAGCAGGGATTTTGAAGATGGTGCATTGTGAAAATGACAAGACTGTGCTTGAAATGTACAAACCTGTTGTCTCATCAATTTTCGAACCATTTCAAAAGTGTTAACTCCTTAGGGGAAAAACCCAGCGCATAAGTATTTCTGCTGATGTATTTAATCATCTAACAAAGAGACAGAAATTGAAAATTCTGCTTAAATATGCTGTAGTGTCACTATTTAGTTCCATTATTTAGGGTGAGGTCATTCTGCAGATGGAGATTTAAATACTCTGTGCATACTGAAGACCATTTAAGTCTACATCCCCAGCCTTCCTATTTTTATGCTGCAATCTGTGGTTAAAATTTAAAGCCAGTGAGTCTCAGAGGAATTGCAAATACTTTTTATACTTTTAAGAAAAAGCAGAGATTAGGAAACTCTATTCTCTTTTCTTAATGCCATGGTCACATTTGTTCTTCAGTAGCTCTCCTTTTTCAACTATCCAGTAATTTTTGACCTGTTGCTATACACAGATATGCAAAATAATACTCTGTCTTACTAAGACAGAATGAATTCCCCTGTCCCCATGGAAATCAGTGGAACAACTCATATTGAGCATGTGCACAAGTGATTTACTGAATTGTAAAGTTGCCTTTTATCTACAAACATTCTCAAATGGCTTATTTTTACATCTAGCCTTTCTGCTATTAGGGTACAATTCCCACCTCTCCTTCATTCCCATGGAAAGACCAAATAAAGTGGGGGTTTGAAAGCTTTGGGGAAGGAATCCACATCTTTGGACTAAAGTGGCTGCCAATTCTTTTAGCAATCCTTCTGCCACTCCCATACAGCAGTGCTGTATTTCAGGCCTTCTGAGAATAGATTTTTATTTACAATCTCTTTCTAGCAGTTCAGGATGCCTGATAGAGTAACCCATTGGAAAGCAGGATTTTCTTCCAGAAATAGTAGTAGTAGTAATAATAATGAATATCACTTCTGTGCTTTAGACTTTTTTCAAAAGTGTTTTACAAAAATTAATGAAATAATCCTTAGTTAGAGGACGTTTGTGTTTTTAAAGTCTGTACATATGTAATTACACTTGTGTTGAACTTGCAATTAATGAGTGCAACATTAAGAGTGCTTGGGTTAATGAAACTGAGTAATGAATTACAGGCTGATTTAATACACTGAGCAAATGTTGCAACTAGAAGACAAGTGTCCAAGATTCAGCTCTCCATTGTTCTCTGTACAGTATCTGAAATGTGAAAGGAAAGATTTTTGTCCTGGTTAGTTCTGCTAGAAAAGACCCAGGCAAACATATTAGTGTCTGAATCTGTTTCACGGTACAGTAAACTATCAGTAAGTGTCTGGGGCAAGTCTTCTACAGTTCATTTGGAAAGTTACATCATTCATTTTCAAGCATTGGGTGGAAACAGCAACTCTGTGACATAATGCCTTTGGACACTGTATATCACTTTGAGACAGAACATGATTCTTTGAACTTTTTTTGTCTCCTTCAATGCTTCTGTGATCTGACTGCACTCCCTCTAACTTTGAAGCCTCATTCATGATAATTAAAGGCATAAGGGCAGAATGTCTTTCAAAAGTAATTGTAACAGAACTTGTCCACACATTTCTAACTGATTCTCAGAAAAAGAATGCTGGTGCAGTCAGGCCTTACAAAACAAAACAAAACAAAAATAGGTTTTAACAAATGGAGAATGTGCAATAAGCTTTGAAGCCTGAAGTTTGCTGTGCTGAATTTTTGTTCCAAAACCCTCACAAGAGATTTGTGAGAAAAGCTGATAAAATTATTTCTCACAAAGAGCTGTCCTGAGATTGTTCCCTCACTAGAATATCTGAATCTTTTCTGTGTTATTGCTAGTGTTTTGTTTTGTTTTCTCATTTTTTATCCTAGAAAAGAGAATGTTTGGCCAAATCTTTGTTTTAGAAATTTTTATAACCATTTCTTCTGTTAGTAGCACAAGTTGTGTCATCTCCATCACAAACCATTCAGAATGTCATGAGCTTAAAGTATTGTCTTGTGCAAAATTAAGATGCTAAAAAGTTTTTTCTCCATAGAATAGAAATTTTAGAATGTGTTTTATGCATTACTTATACATTGAAATTGGTATTTCAATTAAAATGTTTCTTCTCCAGTTGTAGTATTTCATACCAATGAAAATCAGTTATGAATGGCATACATTAAAGCATGAATTTGGCCACATGTAAAAAGAATGGCAAGATAGATTTGCTTTCTCAGACTCTACAAGTATTGTGAGTTGCACTGTGAAATCTTAAACATTTAGCCAAATGGTTATGTGTTTCTTCAGTCTTGCCTTTGCAGTTAACAGCTGCAGAGGAGCATAGTCACTTGTATTGGAAATAATTAAGTAACCCAATTTAGGCTTTCTAAAGGCTTCTACCACAAAGATGGACCAAAAAAAATTATAGGAGAATAATTATTGTAATTCATTCCACGCTCAGTAGCAGTAGCATTCTGCCCCCCAATATTCATTGGGGGGATGGAGTGTGGGCGGAGCCAGCCTGGCAGTTTGGGAAGGCAATGCCTTCCCCCGCCCATGTATTTGAGAGAAAGAAACACTTTTAATCCAGTCAGAGTTGCTTTGTTCTTCTCAGTTTCTGGACTTTGGTCCTTCTTGTCAAAACCAGTTTGGTAGAAACAACAAGAGCCAGATCAGTCGTTGGAGCCAGCGAGTCTTTGATTGTCCCATAACAACCCTGTAGTGTTTTCTAATGAGAGGCTTATTTTGAGCTATTCTTCCTGCCCTGGTAATTTTTCCTCACAGTCCGCTATATATAATATTGATAAAGAATTACAGAGCAGCTACACTTCCATCACACACGTTAACACTATAAACAATAATAGGCATAAGGTTTGTATTTAAGAAGGAATACAAAAATAGAAAATTACACAGACTTTTAGAGTGGCCAAGTTAATGTTGGAGGAGCAACTTTATTGTGTAGACTGATCTTTCAAACTTTGTATTATACTAACACAAAGTTGCCAGCTTGATATTAATGATTTTCCCCTTAAGTCTCTAGGTCTTTTATGTAGGTGATAAAGTGAGAATCTCAACTTCCATTAAAAAACCCCAAAGAAAACCGTGGTTGCAGAGAAAAGCGTGAAAGCATGTATCCAAAAGAGTCAGGAACCAGGAGGCTAATAAACAGAACCCATTTATTTTTGTTTTTAAATATCTTGTGAGTTTGGGTGCTGACTCATTTTTGGATGATTTAGGTTGGCAGTATTGCTAACACTAGCGTTATGTAGTATTTTCTTGGGAAAACAATATCCCAAGAATTATGAAATAGAATTCCAAAGCTCAGAATAATGGTGATTAAATGAGATATGGGTGTGCTTTTCTTGCATGTATAATTATATCTATACATGCACACAGGAGTTGCCTGGCTTTTGAAGCTTAAAAATCTGTAATATTTGTCTATAAGGTATGTAAATTTGTTGAACTGAGCCTAACCTAAAATAAATACTCTTAGCCAGTAGATGTCAACCTTGGCAGTGCTGGGATGCTCTGCAGTATCTTAGAGGATGAAAGATTAAATTCTAAACTCAGCCACACAGGTACAAATCCAGAATAACTCAATTTATTAAAGTAGAATTCAGCAGATCCAAACGAGTATAACTGAGATCAAATCTGGGGTAGAACTATGGAAAATGAAAGCCTTGTGTTTTTAAGGTAAATATGAAACATATCTAAAATATGGAATGAAATGCTTAACTGAAATGTTCAATGCCATTCTCATTATTAATGTGATCTCTTTAGCTATAATGTAGCAGCTGACCTATCAAGCATTTTGTTTTTAAATCTCTTTGCTATTCAGTCAACATTTACTTCAAGAATAACAGAGTGCATTTTATATACCAAGGTAATGTAAACAGATGCAGCTGTGGGTATGCTGTAAGTGATTAACATGATGTCAAGGCTATCTGTGCATCTTTTGTTTGAAATGAAAAAGAATGAAGTATTTCTAGTTTGAGGAGTTTGGAAATAAATACTTTTGTTTTATTCTCTAGAATATGCTTGAACACCTCAGAAAAAGATGACAGCATAATTTAGGATTGCAGGGTCAAAAAAAGAACATGCACTGTTTGTAGGGACACTGTCATCTTAAAAATAAAAATGCTCTCTGAAATCCTTTACTAATTGTTGTTACAGGAAACATCTAAAAAACTAAGATATTTAAAGAAAAAAATCCCCCCCCCCCCCATTTTTTCCCCTTGTGTGTTTGGCAGGTCTTTGAAAATAATCAGCTTCACTGTTTGCTCGGGATGTTCAGACACTTTCCCTCTCTGTTTATATGGGGTTTTGCACACAACAATGGGAATATTCTTTTGAAATAGGAAAATGTTAGAATCTCAAACATTTAATTGCTCAGGGCAGGTAGGTACCTGAAAGTTGATGAAATTTCAAGCAGTATCTCTTGCGTGCATTTCCCTTATTTTATTTTCAAATTCCTAGGATAAAAGATTAAGGGAGAAAATGAAAAACACATGGAATATATTCTAAAGCAAATAAAATAATCCTTTTCTCACAGAAGTTATGTCCACTTACCTATGTTTCTTTCAGCAGAATTATTGCAGACCTATAGTGAATATAAATGAGAAAGTTCATTGTTTTGGTCTGTAAGATAGATAGGCATTATCTAACTAGCCATCCCAAGAATTCAGAATCTAACAAACTCAAGCAGTTGAGTGAGACCATACAATCACAGTATGGTAAGATCAAGTGCATGAAGCAGTTTTACAATTCATCTCTTGTATGAGAGTTTTTTAAGTAGAGTGCACTCCGCATATGGCTATGAATCTACATGAGTTGCGGAAAGAGTTTGGCTGATAATTTTATGAACCAGGAAATGGTACATAGGAAACTGCTTTTCTTTTAAGAAAAACACATTCCACTATACTACGCACTCTGACCTGAAATACAACCTTTTCCAACTCTTCATTTCAGTCAACATTGCTTGTATCTATGGAATGCCACTTTCTTAAAGGTACACTGAACACGTTATAATTTTGTTTTACAGGATGATGAAATCACTGCTAAATTAAATAAAATTTTTCAATTCAAATTGTAGAATCAAAAGATCAGAATACAATGCAACTAGTGTATTAAATATTAGACACTCTAATTTGTAACCCACTCAATTGTCTTTCTTCCTCATAGGGTAAGATAGCTAAATCAGTTCCTTTTTATATGGTTTTCTGGTTTATTCCCCTTTCCTCCCCAAAAATCCCTCATTCATTCATTCATTCATTCATTCATTGTGCAACGATATTTTGAACAAACCAATGTGAAGGTTTTTTTTTCCAAGTATTTATTTTGCAAACTGAATTGCTTTTTGCTCTCACATCTATAGTAGAATGACAGAAGTATTGGCATTTTCAGAGAGATACCAAAGAGAAAATATGCATGAAATATGATGTACAGTGTTTAGACATATTTGTGTAATTACTGGATGAGTTTAATAGAATCAAGAATTTGGAACACATGTTCATACTTAGAACACACTAATTTACACATACTGGACACCTCTTGTCTCTTATCTACTTCATAGCTCTACTCATATGGAACAGAGAGTTTCACCCTACATCCCCTTTTGTTTACAGTAAATCTGGACAGTAGAAATAATATAAATAAAAATATGACACTGCACCAATCAGTTCGATTTTTCCAGTATTTGACCAAGTAGGCCTGCACCTTGTTGAGTCTAATTTTCATAAGAGTCAAAATCCAAACACTTCCCATTTGATTGAGACCTTCGTGCAAGCTTGAAATAATGTATAATGGATTTATTTATACACTTCATCCTGAAACATACACATTTCAAACCCTGGAATGAATGTTTTAATAAATATTTTATAAATGTGCACACTGCTGTTGAAAGCAAACATTTCTTTTTTGCACTTTTACAGAGGACCCTTTTTGGGAGGAAAAGAGAAAATGATTTCCAAAGACAGAATGTTTCTGGATACTGGGCACTTTTCCACTAAACATTACTTCTCTGTGGAAATCTGGAGAAAGTATTATTTTAATCCTATAAAAGAAAATAATGCTATCACTGAGTTTCTCTTTCTTATTACCAATAAATTAAAAATAGAATTTATTTTGATTAAGAAGACCTGAGAAGCATCATTTTTTTAAAAGCCATTACTTTGGCTTCTGAAAGTATGAAATAATGGATGCTATTCTTGTTATTGTTTTCCGTTCTGTTTGGGGATGGAGCACTATTTAGGGTTGCCAGCTCTCCCACTTCTACAGAGAGTCTCCCTGAATCACTCCCTATCTCCCAGAGGCTACCTCCAGCCAAACTGGGAGACTTCGGGTGCTAACAGTCTGGCACAGCAGTGGGGTGAAAGGCTTCCTTACCTGCTTTCACAGTGCATCACTCCTGGAAGTGGCCAGCACCATCCCTGTGTGGAGAGGAAGAAGGGACCAGGGGTCTCTGCTTGTTTCCTCTGCCTGAGTGCCAACTCCATAACTTCCATTGGCTGGATAGTTTGGCCATTGGGAGCTGTGGGGATGGTGCTTACAGAAGCGGCATGTAAAGATCCCGATTCTCCCTTGGCTTAGGATAAGCTGCTGCCAGAGGAGGTACCTTTGGGAAGTACCTACCTGTGGTAAGTGCGAAACACCTACCTTCCTTCTGTATCCCAAACCTCTGCCCCAGCCTAGATGCCATACTGCACACCCATACTCCCTCCCAGAGCACAGCTCTTCCCTCCCGTGCTGAAATTCACTCCAAAAGCCCACATCCCCCTCCTGTACCCCAACCCATGGCTCCAGCCTAGTTAAAGTGAGTGAGGGTAGGGAAGAGCAAGCAATGGAGGTAGGGGGATGTAGTGAACAGGGTCCTCAGAGATGGGATGTGACAGGGCATGACCTCGGGGTAGGGATGGGATAAGGGTCTTTGGGTTTGCCCGATTAGAAAGTTGGCAACTCTAGCAACATTGACATATTTTGCATTCTATAAAGGGTATCTGTTTCTGTTTTGTATTGTATGCTTCCCATCACCATAGTATCACAGCCTCTTCCATAAAATACAGATTGGCAATAGTATACTCCCTAGAGATCTTAAAGCAGCCTCTGTCTCGTCTCCCATTTGGGAAGAATTTTTAGGTGGGAGGACAGCGGAAGGCAGTGAAGGACAAGAGATTGGTTTAAGATAAGAATAAATATAATCTGTTTAACAACACAGTGCTTCACAATAATACATGAATACATGTTCCCAGCCTAAAGCATATTAATGATTATTAAAGTGGTATTTTGCTGCATCTATTACTTCAGGGGCTCTCATTGCTGATCCTATTCCTGTTGAAATAAATGACAAATATACCACTCACTTCAGTGGGCGCAAATGTATGTCTCTAGTACCAGAGATCATCAGTCTTAAGGTTAAATTGCAATATTGCCGTGAGCTACTTTCACAGATCTAGGCGACAAAACAGATCCATGTTGAGAAGTATTAACATAAAAAAAATATAGCCTAACATTTCATTATCATTTTAAGAAATTTATCCAGCCCAAACAAGCCTTTAAAGTTGTTCACTTTTGGAAATTATTAGTTAGGAAGTGAAGATGTAGTCTGCATGCAGTGGTTATGGGAAAATAATCATGTAGTAGTTGAAGAATGCAATCTGTAATTTCTGTCTTCCCAGGGGTAGACCATGTCTCCACACAGCCTGACTGCTATAAATGATAATTAGATTTAAGGGAATTACACCAGCCAACGCCTTAAGCAAGGATAGGTTCTTCTCCAGCTGACATTTTCAGTAACAGAAATAAAATTAGTAAATTCTTCTGGGAGAAAAGTTCAAGGCTATTTCTCTAACTCCTAGATGGACTCTGAATGAGACAGAGTTGTGTATTGAATGTAGTGATTGAATTTTTGTCTCATGTACTTTGCAAATTGAAAGGTGAAACTGAGGCACAAAGAGTATGTGTGTATATGTTAAAACAAGAAGCTTATTTTAAAATAAACAAACAATAATAACAAGCATTAGGAGATTTAAAGAACTGGTTTGGTATCGAGGAGAAAGGGGTTTTGCTTCTGGCTCTGCTACAGATTTGCTGTGTAATGTTGGGCAATTACTTTTAGCTGGAGTGTCTGGAGGTGTCCAATAATCATGTTTTTCTGATGTTGATGCCCATATTTGGACACCTCAGAAGTTGAGTGTTCCATATGAAACTATAGGCGCTTGGTTTCTCTCAAAAAATTAGGCCCCCACTGTCTCAATTTAGTCAGAAAGTAACTGAGAATTTCAAAATTATTGGATACTTGAAAATCTGTACTTACTTCCTGTCATGGTTCTATTAAATGGGAGGAATAAAACTTCCTAGCCTTGTGGGGACTTTGTGATGAAAATTAATTAACTTTTTTGAAGCATGCATATGTTATAGTGAGAAAAGACACAGAAAAGGTCCTTTAACAATTCTTTATTCAATGCAGGATTTGAAGAGTGAGAGTACATAAAGCTTACAGCCACATATTGAATGATAAGGTTAGCAAGAAACACCCATCGCTTGTCTCATTCTGCTTCCTGTCCTAACCCGTTCGTTTGTGCATGGTTAAAGCTGCTGGAGATCACTTAGCTAACTCTTGTACAAGTTGAACCTCTCTCATCCGGAACTCTCTGGTCCGGCAATATTCATAGTCTGGCATCCACGGAAAACCTGTGGCTGCTTCAGGATTGGAGCGATCATCTGGCAGGTCCACAGATGTTGCTGGACAAGAGACCTGACAGTAGGGAGCCTAGAGGCTGGGAGCAGAGCATGGCAGGGGGCCCCATGGCTGGGCATGGAGCCCAGCAGAGGAGCTGGGAGTAGGGGCCAGTGGCGGAGAGCAGGGGCCGACAAAGAGTCTGGTGGCAGGGAGGCCAATGGCAGCAGGGCCAGCACTGACCTCTTCTGGTCTGGTAAACTCACTGGTTCAGGACTGGTCAGGTCCCAAGAGTGCCGGACCAGGGAGGTCTAACCTGTAATATAACTCGTAAAGTGCTTTGAGATGAATTAACAATTAATATTGTTTATTAATAAGATTGCATTATATCTGTGAGATAATAGAACACTTACTACATGACCCCATAGCAGTACTGTAGGAAGTGAACATCAGAACAAATTGAGATGTACATTGGCTACGTGACTAGCTAGAGTGACCACTATGACTGCCTGTGAGCAACCTTAACAAAATATTCCTGTATTTTTGGGGGGACTTATTTTTGTTGTTGTTGTTGTTGTTAAATTGTCCCTGGGGTATACATTCAAATACGTGGATTGCAGAATATCTACCTCTTCTCAGTCGATGAGGACAAAGGTTTCATCGGTTATGATGAGCTCCTCCTTTTGAGATGACCTTTGGGAAACTCAGGTTTTGGGTCATTCTTTCACTTATCTGTCTGTGAATCAGCATCCCAAATGACCCCTTCTCTCCTGCATGGCAGGGAGTTGCACACAAAAGTGTTCCAGTTGGAAACCACAGAATGGGAAGCTGTGTAAAGGTTCCACTGCTTTACCTGCCTGTTGGTTTCTGAGTTTGCTCTGGTCATATTTTTCCAACTTTCTTCTGCAACTACAAGGAGGATAGAATTTTTTTGTTTTTAACTGAAAGTCAAGATTCTTATGTAATCATATCTCCTGGAGCTGGGACTTTAAATATCACAAGACACACTCTCAGTTAAGTCATGAGAGTTGGCCAAAATGCAGCTGCCTTTCAGAAATGGGTTGAGAGCATCACGTTTTCAGAAGTGTGTCCGGTTACAGGGTCACATAGCTTTGGGTAGCTCAGTGTCACAAGACCATGATTTGGCTCTTTAAAAGAAGTCTTTGTCTTTGGTACTATTTGTTGTTCTGTTCCATCTCTTCAATGGGATGCAATGTAGAATTCTTCAGATCTGAATAATGGTTTTAAGAACTTCAGTTGTATCCTCTTGTTTTAGATAAATGGGCAGATCTTTAACTGATGTAAATTGACATCACTCCACTAAATCTCACAGAGCAATGCCGGTTTACACCAACCAAGAATTTGGCTCAATTATATGTTTTCTCAGTAAATAAGCTTCTGGGCAGGAATTAAGTATGTTAGTGTACTAATCATACTAAGGGATATGAGTATACTTTACATAGTCAAAGGGTCAAATGACGCAAGACTTCCAAAGCATGCAGTCCCCACAGAAATTTCTTGTTCACTATAGGCATATAGCAGTGGTGATTTTACATACTGTAGACAGGATTATGATTTTTACTATTTTAAAATGAATTCTTTAAATACTTGTCTTACCAGGAGGCAGTGAGTGGTGCAAGTAGGGAGAATCCAAGCAGCGGGTGGCTGAAGGAGTGGCCCTAGACAAGCTGTCGGCAACTGGCGCCCTAGGCGAAACGCGCGATCGGCACCCCTGCCTCCAAAGCCCTCAACGGCCGTTTATCTTGGCGACCTAGGCAACTGTCTAGGTCGCCTGTATTGATGGGCCACCACTGGGTGGCTGGAGAGAAGCAGCAATTTCCCCTTCAAACTGCTGTTTTTCTCCAGCTGCTGACTGCATGACCGCCCTCTGCTCCTCTAGAGTCCTCCAGCCAGCACTTGTGTTGCTGCCACCATCTGTGTCTCTTGCCTGTTCCCCTAAGAGCTGCTGATGTTCGTAAATCAGATGTTAGTAACTCAGGGAGTGCCTGGATTATAATCTCCAAACTAATAGTGTTTGTAGTCTTTTAATTTAATAGAAAAGTATTGGGGCTGTACTGAATTGTTATTTTTTGTTGCAATTGTGCAATTGTGCTTTGACCGAAGTTTTCACATCTTGCTGTGTTGTTGTTTAGGGAGTTCAGTTCTATTGTCCACACAGCAAGACATGGAGACAAATTGTATTCTTGTTCCTGATAATTGATTTTAACAAGGCTATCAGAGCAAACCAATTCTATTGCTATCCTTGCATGCCTATTTTGAGCCCCAAGACACACATTACATCTTAAAATATATTATGTTGATTTTTTCTTTCTTTTTTCCTTAGTAAAGCCATCATGATTTCAAGAGTAAATGGGTCTTTTAGCTGATAAATACGTGTTTTAATTCATGTTAGTAAGAGGAGCTAAGTAGCTGCTTCCTATGCCCCACACAGACAGATTAAAATAATTGGATTAAAGAAAGCTGTTAACTCACTATTAATGAGTTTAAATAGGAGTAGAGGGCACTTAGCAGGCAAACCAATAACAGTAAATTGTAGAAGGGAGAGAAGAAAATCAGAAAGTTTTCATGTTTCATGAAAAAGAAGATTGTCAGTCTGCTCCTGAGTTGCTGTCATTGCTGTGAGCCAGTTAAAGACTTCTTTTTTTTCTTCCAAATTCTTTGTGATTACGACCGTCTTATTTGCTTTCTCTTTCATTCAGCAGTGTTGACTTTTAAGGCCCAGTTTTCAAAGAGTTTGGAGGTCTCCAAAAAATGTTCACTTATCTGTGTATACCAGTGGGCCCTGCCTTTTAAAACATTGTCCCTGAGCATTTTAGGTACACATCTTTCCTCCTCCTTCTCAGTCTCCCCCACTCCAAGCTCCAATGACAAGAGGAGTGTATTGGCTGCACCAAATTCTTCCCAAATATTTTTTTTTAAAGTGACTTGGGGTAGTTTTGTAATCTGGGTTTTTCTAAATTGGTATTTTTAACCTCTGTTTTCCAGGAGAAGGCAAAAAAATCCAGGCATATATAGAAATACATGTTTACTACTGTTTTAATAAGCTGCATCCTATAATAATGTGTGGACTCTTGATGACTCTTGCACCTGTCTCTGCTACTTACAGTGCCAGGACTCTCAAGTTGTAATAATATGGTGTTATGGAAGGGACACAATATTATACATCAATTTTAAAAAGGAAGAATTAGGATGAGATTTTCAAAAGCCACCCAAATAATTTAGGTTATTGTATTCCTTTGCCTTTGAAAATCCCAGCCCAAAGAAATAAAAAAAATGAAAATAAAAAAAAGTTTGGGTCTTCAGGAGGGATCTCTACATTTTTATCTACATTTGGGGAAGATGTTCCTTTCATACAGAGGAACATGGTAGATGCATGAAGATGTTTTGCAGAAGTGGATGATTAGTGCTTGAGGGTGGCATTAGTAGTAGAGCAGAGAGGTCAGGCATCCTTCTAAGTAAGATAATTAGTTCAAGTAGCCTCCTCTCCTACCCTTTACATTATGTTAATATCCTTTAAACAAAAACAATATATGAGATACACAATAAGTTAAGAGTTAAGATGTAAAGGACACTAGCATTATAGTGATAATCTGTGATTTTGTGGTCTGGCAATATCTGTGATCTAGCAGGACCATGGATGTTGCTGGACCAGAGATCTCCTGGACCAGAGAGCCCTAGAAGGTGGGTGGTAGGGAGCCCAGCGGCTGGAGCTGTCCATGGAGTAGCAGGGAGCTCAGCTTGCTCAGGAACATGGCTGCGGTGTGGCCCAGGACTGATGACAGAGCCAACTGTTGGCAGCATCAGAACAGTGGAGCTTGGCGGTGGCAGCCCTGGTGCTGGGTGTGGTGCTTGACTGCAGTGGCCCCAAGGGCAGAGAGCCCAACTGCAGCACTGGGAGTCCAGGAAGGATGTCCTGTTGGGTCTGCTGATGGATCTCAGGAGAGCCCGGAATCTGTCAGCAGAGGGGCCAGAATTGACCTCCCCTGGCTCCAGCAAACTCCTTCTTTTGGGATCGGTCAGGTTCTGCAGGTGCTGGACCAAGGAGGTCCAACCTGTATTTCCAGATCATTTCAGTTACAATAAATTGATATTTTCTTACAGAAAATCTTCAGATATTCAATTGGAAGATTTTGAGCCAGCTGTAATGTAATGATTTATGTTCTCAGTCTGAGGTTTCACATGAATTATGGTTGCACGCTGGCTCTAATGACCCAAAGGGCTCAAGTGGATGTCAGTGCGTTGGCCTTACAAAACAGGGCTGAGGTGAAATTTGAGCAATGCATAGTCCTGGTGCTGCACAGGGATGAATTTCACCCTATGCAGACAGTGAGACACTATTGTCTCTGTTGTGCTGCTTTTTCAATGTCTGAATTGTCAAATTGCCTTTCTGAGAAAGCAGGGTCATTTTACAGCAAAAAGAAGGATGCTTTTTACGGTGTCACTGATCATATGAAGCAATATATTCTGTACAGATAAGATTATTTGAAATTTTCTAGTGTTCTCAAGGCAGAGTACAAGGTTAATAACTTTTGGGAGTATTTCATCTTTTTCAAATATTTTTCTTTAGATTTAAAGTATCCTGGGTTTTCAATTTTAACATATCAGTTTAATGTTCTGTGTTGTTTTCTTTTCCCTCAAGTTGCTGGTACGCGTTAGTAGTCTTTATGGTATGGCTTTGCCTGGGATGGACACTGAATTTGATTAGGAGCCATACAAACAGCCTTTTATTTCAATATCAATGAAATTGATGATAATATACAATCAATCAATATCCCTGTGAACTGGAATTTTTGTCTTGGGAGAGCAGTTTTATGAGGTAAAGTCATATCAGCTGAGAAACAAAGATGTCATTTGGAGTAGTGATTTGGTAAGCTGCCCTGTGGAATAGAACTGCCGTCAACATAACTGCTGATTCAAAGTTTGTTTTTACTTAGATTTCTTCCTCCTATCCCCATTTTATAAATGGCAGTATAGTATTCATAGACTGTGGTACAGCAGACTTTATTTAGAAAGCAAAATATTAAGGATTTCCACCCCCACTTCCCAAGTAACCATAAAATATTTAGCCTCTGTGTTGCTTTTGTTTAAAAGATGTTTGGGGTGTAAGGTTTTGCTTGTTAGGGCACAGGAGATTTAGAAATAGTTAAAAAAAACTATCTTGGAAGGATAGAGAAAACATCAAATGCTTCTTAACATGCTCAAAGTCATTTAACCAGATGCTTCCAACATTCTTTGGTCTATTCCTAATAAGGAAAGCGTGCACAGTTACAGTCTAGTTATGAGTTTGTACAGCCATGTGGAAGAAGGGCTTTTTTTAATGGGAGAGGAAGGAGACATGCTCCTTCTCAACCACTCCTTGTATTTCTTCAAAGAAATCCCATTGAAAGAAGAAGCAGGGAAACCAGTTGCAATTTGTCTGCTTCTCTCCCTCTGTCACTCGCGCTCTCCTACACGCTCATTTCATGACATAACTTACTGAACTTGCTGAGCATACTTTGAAGCAGTCAGATGAAAAGATCGCTTTATTTTACTTTGTTTTTGGTTTCCTAAGATTAATTATAGTACAAGTCTCTGGCAACAAAAGGTATTGTGGGAGTCATAGCTGCTCCAGCTGGGCTATTTCTCAGACACTTAATACATAGTTTGAGGAAAACTACATCATTTTTTACAAAAATTCTAAATCTGACTCACGTGCTTGTTCCAAGTGAAGTTTGATCAGATTAGAAAAGACACCGGAGACGCAGCACAATTTAGTTAATGGGTAAGCAAACAAAATGTGTGTATATGTGTAGTGTGCTGGAGATAACTGTAATGGAGTATTTGTGATAACTCTAATTTATTGCATTTTAATTTTTATTTGCTGTAGCTAACTTTTAAGAAAACAAACACTTCTTGCTTAGTAAGAAAAAAATGGCATATCTTCCGAGCTTATTATTTAGCAGGCTCTGAAATCTATTCCATGAATGAGCTAAAGCCTCTCAAAGACCTTTTATTCTGAGACTTGTTTCATTATCTTTCATGTTTTCATAGCTAGCCTGCGAGCAGCAAAATCCATGTAATGATCTGTGGCTTGTATGTTTCAGTTTTGTTTAACTGTTTTAATCATATGCTGAGCTGCTTTGAAATCTGTGTGTTTTATCATTTTTCTAAGTGCGCATGAAGGCTCTGTAACCCTCCAATATACTATTATAATTGCATACATTTAGTTTTGTAAAACACCATCTCCTGTAAGCCTTGTGTTTTATAGATTAGCTAAACTGCCTTCTTGTATCTCTAAATTCCAGTTAGTTGCCATGATTTGTAGGGTATAATAAGAGCTGTCCATTCGCTGGCTCAGTCCTGGAGGAGCTTGTAACTCTAGCAATTGTTTCTGTTTTTCATAACAGTGGGAACTTATGGGCTAATTTTCCCTCTCCCTGTCCAAAATAAATGAGCTGCTCAAAGCAAAGAATGAAATTGCAGCCGAGTTAGGCACACAGTCTGAATTTGGGGTATCTGAGATTAGAGGACAATTTACAAAAGACTCCTCTCTTGATACTTCCTGCTGATGTATGTTTTTATTTATAATTTTCCATATTATATTAATGGAACGATAGCCTGTTTACTAAAAAAGAAAATTAAGGAACACCATATTGATTTCAGTGTCAGAGCAAATTTTTGTACAGTGAGTCATTAATGTAGCTTAGCGTCATGTGTCCATTTCAAAAGAATTGGGCACCTCTGAGTGCTGATGTATTATTTCTTGGTAAAGAAAGTGTTCGAATGGAAAACCCTCAACTGATGCTTGGCATAACTGCGAATAAGCAGATACAATTTTGTAAATATATTTTTACCACGGAAATGGTGGCCTATGCTACATGAGCCTCCAGAAGAATGCAGAAGAAATCGGCCCCAAAGAAGTTAGCACTAATCAAATGCTAACTAATCAAATGCCTAAACTAAGGCAAACTGATAAAATGGGAGCACTTGTGAGTGCCCATGAGCCATCTGCAAGGAAAATGGGATGTGCCTGGAATGGGACAGCTTCTCAGAAAACCATACTGAAAAGAGAATCACTGGGAGGTGGACTGGAGCGCCCTCCTCCCTCCTTCTTTCCACAGTTTGTAAAGGAAAAATTGCTAGATGTTCTACTCTGTCAGGGAGTGAGGGGAAAGTGCACGGTTTGCTACCTTCCTCACTGGCTGAGGAATTCCGGGGGCAGACAAATCTGGACCTGCCCCGACTGGGGAACATTCCCCCCTCCTCCAGCTGTACTCTGGAGATGCAGCGACCTGGCTCCAAGATTCTGTGGTGAAAGAGAGCTGGGATACTCCTATCTCTCCTCGTCCCCCACCCCAGAACAATGATTCAAAGGAAGCATGCACATTTTAATTTTATTTTCCAAAAAAACAAAAATTAATTAAGTTAAGGACCTGAATGGTGTTTAGAATATCTTCTAGTTACTTTGTAGTCTACATTTTTCACTAATGGTCACTGTTATGATTTTCAGTTTAATTTCTGTGCTGCGATTGAACTGTGCAAATTTTTTTGATCAAGTGTAATCATTAAATCAGCTGCTTGTTGTGGCTGAGAATAGGGTTGCCAGGTGTCCAGTTTTGAACTGGACGGTCCAGTATTTGAGCTTTCTGTTCAGGAAACAAATTGAGAAAATATAAATGCGAAAATATAAATGTCCGGTATTTTCTAAATAAGATATAATGTAGATTGTGATGTAATGTCAAGTGTGTCCGGTATTTTTGTTGAAACCATCAGGCAACCCTCACTGAGAGTTAAAATACAGATGCCATGGCAGTGCCAAATATTGGAATACATTGGATCCTTGTTAAAAGGTTGCAACTAATCACTACAGTTCTGACTTATTATCTAAGCACCTCCTACTTTATAAATCACTGAGTGAGTAGGACAGGATGGGGTGGGGTGAGAGCGAGTAAGAGTATATGGTAGAGTAGGTATGAGAACTATGAAACATGAAGTGGTGGAGCAATTGTGTGGCACAAATTTAAAAATTGTTCATCCGTATTAGGTATTAGTTTCCAAATGTTATGAAGTATGCCTCTTACCAGTTCTAGGTATCCATACTCTAGAACAGTTGCAAAATAATTGCTACATCACTGAATAACAACACACATCCCATCTATATTCTAAATTTAGTTTAGTTTTTGTTTTATTTTGTTAAATCTCACCACATCACTGAAAAAAGTGGGTTCCAGTCTTGCCCTATCCACTGAACCACAAAATGTATATATCTGCTGGATATGCAGGCAGCAATAACCAACAAATACTGTCTCCAGAGCTGAGATCATGTTATCAGTGATGCCAGGGCCCAAAGATATTCAAACAAATTTCTAAACAAGCAGAATTTCTACACAGCAGCATTATTTCGGAATAATGTCAGTTATTCTGAAATAATGCAGTGCGCATCTACACAGCAAGCCTGTTTTTTCAAAATAAATTCAAAATAATGAGCTTCTTACTCTGACTCCTGTAATCCTCATTGTATGAGGAGTAAGGGAAGTCAGGGGAAAAGTGCTCTATTTCAAAATAACTGTTGTGTAGATTGTGCCAAAAGTCAAAATAAACTATTTTGACTGAAACTACGCAATTAACATAGCTCAAGTTGCATAGCTTATGTTGAGTTGAGCTCTGTTGTGTGGATGTGCACCCTCCTCCCCCCATGTTTTTCATATGGTGAGCAAGGACCAGTAGGGACTGAAGAGCTCACATTACTACCATTTTAAAATGGAAACCTCACCATTTTTATATTAAAAAAAATGCCATTAAAAATTTAACATTTGCTAGCACCTTCTAAACACAGGGCTCTGGTAATATCTAAACTAGTGAGCTTACAGTGGTACAGGTGTGTTGTAAGATTGCTCATGTAGCCACTCTGTGTCAATGGGAGAGCTCTCTCATTGACATAATAAAACCACCTCCATGAGTGGCGGTAGCTATGTTGGTGAGAGAAGCTCTCGAGACAATATGGTACTGTTCTCACAGGCGTTTCTGTGACATATCACTCAGGGAGTATTTTTTCACTCCCCTGAGGGACGTAAGTTGGACCGACAAAAGCGGTAAAGCAGACAAGACCTCAAACACTATAACGGTTTTCCTTTTTTTAGGGATAAAGACATAACCATGGTATCTGAGATGCCCTTTTTTGAAGATGATTGATAAATACTGACTTTTATAATGGTGACCACTCTCTATTGTTCTGAAAGTAAAGTGTGCGCTTTAGTTGTATATGACCAGATTCAAGCTTTGATGTATTGGAAAACATCAATTCATTCTTCCAAGAGTGACTCGGATAATAATAAATAAGTTGAATTCTCCCATCTACTGTAGTGGGCTTTCCTGGCCGAGACAGCTTTGTTGAATTTGGCTCATTGTTTTCAAATGTATCATTAAAAATAAATAGTAGATCCAGATCTGACAGGAGGGTCACAAATATTTGGACAGTTCAAATGAGAAGTCTTGAATGATCTTTAAACTAAGGCTTTACAGTAATAGATACAGTCTGTATCTATTTTACGTCATGAACAGTTTTATCTGGAAATAGGAGGACGATATCAGAAGATTTTTCCACTATGCTTTTAGTCCATAATTGCCCTTTGTGATAAAAATGCTTACAATTATAAACTTAAATGATGCAAGGTAGCCTGAGGACTTTGGGAAATCATTGACAAAGAGACTGGGAAATTACTTTTCCCTGTTGTGTGGGCTACTAATACTGACCTCTGGGAGTATAATTCCAAATCTCTTCTTTATCATGATACTAATGTTAGTGAGGCACTTTTTCCCTGATGACTGAAAGCCAACAACTATGAAATGTATCTACTCTGGGGCTGGTTCATATCATCCTGGTTCGTGATATGTTTGGTGTGAGTTCTGGTGTGGGTGTGAGTTCATTTTCCTCTGTGAATGATGTCAGCATTCCAGTAGCCTATGTATGGTGTCTTGATATGCAGAATTTAGTAACTCGTATCTTGTATTAATCTGATTCCAGTTGACAGTTCCAAGCATTATTAGTAAGAGAAGAGGATGTGTGTATTATGTGTTTTAAAATTATTTTTTGAAAATATTGACAACTAAAACAACAGTTTGTAAAGTGTGATATTTTTCCAAAACTAATAGATTTCCGTCGCTGAATATACAGAATATTAGTCTGTTTATTGTGTTTAGGTGAAGTAATTATGTATCTCCATTGGGTGAGATAAATCAATATCAACACAGAATTTCAAAATGAAATAATCTCATAAGAAAGGTATTGATTGCAAAGACTCTGATAATAATGGGAAACTCTGAACTAGGACATTTATGACACGATGTATTTCAAAGGGGTTAGGATTTCACCCTGTGTGTTGAAGTCATTAATAAAGTCAGACTTTCATACTGAATAATAAGAATCCCAGTGCTTAGTGTATTGGTTTTCAGACTTTTTACCAAGTATGTTTCTGGGTTTTGTAACAGCCTATAGTTTCCAACATTTGTGTATTCTTGTGCAGTCTCAGAATAGAGAAGGGTTTCCATCATTCTTGATCCCCCACTATGCAAAGGCCAACTTGGTACCTTGTGCAGTTTAGAGCAGCCTCAGTGGTCTAAGTTGCACTAGCTTGTAATAGCTCTCTGAGCATTTCTGAGCATAGATTTCTGAGCATTTTTTCATGCTCCCTATGTAAGGGAAAGCTTAGAGAGGGGGATATAAAAACAAAGACCACCACCTTTACAGCATTCAGTCATTCCTGCGCACTTAGAGGATCCCAAAAAGAAAAACTTATGTTAGCTTTAAGTATTGAGCAAGAGAGAAGATTTGGTCCTTAATGTGTATTTAGTGCTATAATGGACAGTTAGTGATATTTACTCTTCCCTTTTCTTATTCTTCATTCACTTTCCACTTTATGTCTAGTATTAGGTGTACTGTTTTTATGTGGTAGGACTAAAGTTGCCCTTTAATTAATAGGGTTTTTTTATGTGTGTTTTTTTTGGTGCATACAAATGGCAGCAACTGGAAAGTAAGGGAAAAAAAAGGGCATATGTACAGATGTGAAAGATGAGTGAGAGAGATATAAACTGTCAAAATCTAAAGGTCTTATGGTTGAGAAGTCTAGAAACAACTGTAGAAGGATTTGAAATAATTTACCAACGTAAGCAAAAGGTTTACAAAATGGCAATTGTATATTTATTTTCCTGAAGCATTTAGAAGCAATTAAGCAAAGAAAGTTCAAACTATGCAACCCTGTATCTGTTATGTGCCATGTTTTCCACAGTATAATTTTTATAATATGCAAAATTTTGAATTCTTTTATGGCAAAGACATTTCTAAACACAAGTAGGCATTACTAGTTCAGGAGCAAAAACCAAACCATGGTCATTGTTTTTAATCTTAGGTGTCTCAAGTGGACTCAAACAAATGACTAATCAAAAGTACATCTAATAGTAACAGCTCTTGTTATATACCCTGTAACATAAATGTGGCAGATAGTGAAGCCATTCCTTATTATAATAATGCTGCAGTATAAAATCACCATTCCAATTTTGTATCAAAATTATTATTTACAGTTTCTAATATAATTAGGGCCCATATTCTGCACTCTGTGCACACCTCATGTTCCTGGTGGTTGCACTTGATACATATTTTAAACACACAATCTGTCGATGTAACTTTAATTAGTAATATAAATCCAGATCTTGGCTCTCCTGAAGAACTTGTCAGTGAGAGGGTGGGGAGAACAAAGACACAGGGTCACAGGAGTCTTCAGATCTGCAAATATCCATTTTGTATCTGCACAAATGAGAATCCTCTGACACAGCATCCACAGACAATCCATATTTGTGGATTGTGGTTGGGTGTGTATCCAAATTTTATATCTGGAGCCTTGCATATCTGCAGATATCCACTTTTACATCTGCGGACATGTTTACAAATTGGATGCAGATACAAATTTTGCAACCACACAAAGCTCTAAGGTTCTGGATTTAGATTAAAGATTAACTTCATTGACTTGGGCCTGGTGGTGGCATGTGTGGAGGAGAGGTTAAAAGATGTAGGGTAAAATTTTCAGAAGTAACGTAGGCACTGTCTCCTAAATCCCATTGATTTTCACGTAAGTGCTTTCAGAAATTTTACTTATAATAGTGATTTATTCAAAGCATCTTAGAAAAATGGAAACTGGTTTCCCATGGAAAGGCTATGCTAGAAATTAGGATAATATTTACAAGAAGTTTGGGAAGGATGGCAGATTTTCAAAAGCACAAAGTGGAGTTAGGCACATTTCTCTCCTACACTGAGTAAGTAATCTGCTCTATTTTTTATTGATGTATTGGATTGATTGCTTATTTATGAGGAGAAAATGGGTTGAATATTTGTTGGAGGTTCCTTGAGAAAAATATAACTGAAGCTGTGGACTTCTAGGAGAGGAAGGGAGATGAGGTGATTAATGGGTCAGGTGGTGAGGTGTATTTAGCATATGCTTGAGCTTTCAGTTTTCCCTGTATCTAGGTTGACCAATACTTTCCATTATAAAATATTCTTGTAAAAGAAGTGCTTTTTAATAAGGACCTACATTATGTACAGGCAGTCCCCGGTTTACGTACAAGATAGGGACTGTAGGTTTGTTCTTAAGTTGAATTTGTATGTAAGTCGGAACTGGTACATATTGTAGGGGAAACTCTAGCCAAACATTTCTCCAGAGCTCAGTTTTATTCTCCCACACCTCACTTCCCTCAGTCCTTTATTCTCAAGCTGAGGTGTCTGCTGAGAAAAGCCGCTCCGCGTCTCCCTGGTCTGCTGGGGGGAAGCAGCTAGTGCGGGGTTGCCTCACCCCATTTGTAAGTAGGGATCCGATGTAAGTCGGATCCTTGTAACCCAGGGACTGCCTGTAATTTTATGTACCATGAATGCATGTTTAATGCAAACCAGATATAATTTGTAAGTACTAGCATGCTGTGTGTATGTGTGTAATAGATGGTTTTTGGTAGCGTTGCCTATTATTGAGGTTGCCCAACACTTCCCATTATAAGACCCTAATTTTAGTTGCTTATAACTTTGCTTAAATCTCGTCGTCTCTCAGTTGCCCATCTGAAAAATGGGATTAATGATACTCCATCATCTCACTGTTATGAAGAGAACATTAATTAGCATAGCGAACCGCACATATACTAAGGTTGTGAGCATCCTAGAAAAGCTAATGAGGAAATAAATGATTTTGTCTTCAAGATAGGTTTCAATAATGTACTGTAAATAAAGCATTAGACCTCCCATTGAGCAATGAGGAGGACACCAAATAGTGAACAACAGTGAGCACTGTCCATGTTGTGCTCTGAATGAGTTAGGGTCCTATGAAAAAGAGAGTCATGATGGGGAAAAAGTATCTCATAAAGCATACATTAAAGAGGGATGAAATAAGGTTGCACCAGCTACTTTAGTTCTGCAATCTCATTTGCATATTTTCTGCCATTTCTTTTTGCGCATGGGGTTTTTGCATAAAAAGAAGCAGCGTAGACAGAGGTTTTTTTTAGCCAAACCCCCATTTTGCACAAGATCCTGATGTCTTTACTGGAGAGGCATAAGGATCTTGCACAAAATGGTGTTTTTGCGCAAAAAAAAGTCCACACTGTTTCTTTTTGCACAAAAACCCCTTGCGCAAAAAGAAGCAGCAGAAAATATGCTAATGAGATCAAGACTTATGCTAATGAATCCCTCATTAGCATATTTTCTGTGGGAAGAACTCGCAGTGAAGACGTAGCCCTAGAGACAACAGTACATTTGGAAACTACAGGCCCAAGTTCTATACAAGCATGTGAAAGGGTATGTCTACACTACAAAGTTAATTCGAATTAACAGTCGTTAGTTCGAATTACCTTTCATAGGCGCTGCACATACAAATCGCTAGTTCGAACTTAATTCGAACTAGTGGAGCGCTTAATTCGAACTAAGTAAACCTCATTCTACGAGGACTAACGCCTAGTTCGAATTAAGTATTTCGAATTAAGGGCTGTGTAGTGGGAGGCTAGCCCTTCACAGCTTGCCCTGGTAGCCACTCTGGGCCAAACCAGGGAAACTCTTCTGCCCCCCTCCTGGCCCCGGAGCCCTTAAAGGGGCATGGTCTGGCTACGGTGCTTGTGCCAGGTGCAAGCCTGCCAGCACCTAGCCAGCAGACCCTGCACCTGGCATGGCATGACCCAGCCACCAGGCTGGCTGCTCCCAGGAGTCTGCCCGGGGCCGCAAGAGGCGGGCGCCCGCCTGGTCTAGTGCGGAGATCGTGGACCTCATCCAGGTTTTGGGGGAGGCCTCCAACGTCCACGACCTCTGCACTAGGCACAGGAAAGTGGCCGTCTAAGAACATAAGAACATAAGAACGGCCGTACTGGGTCAGACCAAAGGTCCATCTAGCCCAGTATCCTGTCTGCCGGCAGTGGCCAGCACCAGGTGCCCCAGAGAGGGTGGACCGAAAACATGATCAAGAGATTTGTCTTCTGCCATATCTCTCCAGCCTCTGACAAACAGAGGCCAAGGACACCATTTTATCCCCTGGCTAATAGCCTTTTATGGACCTAACCTCCATGAAATTATCTAGCTTCTCTTTAAACTCTGTTATAGTCCTAGCCTTCACAGCCTCCTCTGGCAAGGAGTTCCACAGGTTGACTACACGCTGTGTAAAGAAGAACTTTCTTTTATTAGTTTTAAACCTGTTCCCCATTAATTTCATTTGGTGTCCTCTAGTTCTTCTATTTAGGGAACTAATGAATAATTTTTCTTTATCGGCCCTCTTCACACCAATCATGATTTTATAGACCTCTATAATATCCCCCCTCAGTCTCCTCTTCTCTAAACTGAAAAGTCCCAGTCGTTTTAACCTCTCCTCATATGGGACCCGTTCCAAACCCCTAATCATTTTAGTTGCCCTTTTCTGAACCCTTTCTAAGGCCAAAATATCTTTTTTGAGGTGAGGAGACCACATCTGTACACAGTATTCAAGATGTGGGCGTACCATAGTTTTATACAGGAACAGTAAAATATTCTGGGTCTTATTTTCTATCCCTTTCCTAATAATTCCTAGCATCCTATTTCCTTTTTGACCGCTGCTGCACACTGCGTGGAAGTTTTCAGAGAACTGTCCACGATAACTCCAAGATCTCTTTCCTGATTTGTCGTAGCCAAATTAGCCCCCGTCATACTGTATGTATAGTTGGGGTTATTTTTCCCAATGTGCATTACTTTACACTTATCCACATTAATTTAATTTGCCATTTTGTTGCCCAATCACTCAGTTTGGGGAGATCTTCTTGGAGTCCCTCACAGTCTGCTTCTGTCTTGACTATCCTAAACAGTTTGCTATCATCTGCAAACTTTACCACCTCACTGTTTACCCCTTTCTCCAGATCATTTATGAATAAGTTGAAAAGGATTGGTCCCAGGACTGACCCTTGGGGGACACCACTAGTTACCCCTCTCCAATCTGAAAATTTACCATTTATTCCTACCCTTTGTTTCCTGTCTTTTAACCAGTTCTCAATCCAAGAAAGGACCCTTATCCCTCTTATCCCATGGCCATGTAATTTACACAAGAGCCTTTGGTGAGGGACCTTGTCAAAGGCTTTCTAAAAATCTAAGTATACTATATCTACTGGATCCCCCTTATCTGCATGTTTGTTAACCCCTTCAAAGTACTCTAATAGATTAGTAAGACAGGATTTCCCTTTACAGAAACCATGTTGACTTTTGTCCAACAAATTATGTTCTTCTACATGCTTCACAATTTTATTCTTTACTATTGTTTTGAATAATTTGCCCGGTACTGAAGTTAGACTTACCGGTCTGTAATTGCCAGGATCGCCTCTACAGCCCTTTTTAAATATTGGTGTCACGTTGGCTACCTTCCAGTCATTAGGTACGGAAGCAGATTTAAAGGATAGGTTACAAACCACAGATAATAGCTCAGCAATTTCCCATTTGAGTTCTTTTAGAACCCTTGGATGAATGCCATCCGGTCCCGGAGATTTGTTAATATTAAGTTTTTCTATTTGTTCCAAAACCTCCTCTAATGACACTTCAATCCAGGACAGTTCCTCAGATTCATCACCCACAAAGGACAGTGCAGATTCGGGAATCTCCCCAACATCCTCAGCCATGAAGACTGAAGCAAAGAAATCATTTAGTTTCTCCGCAATGGCTTTATCGTTCTTGATTGCTCCTTTTATAGCTCGATTATCTAGGGGACACACAGGTTTTTTAGCAGGCTTCCTGCTTCTAATGTACTTAAAAAAAATTTGTTATTTCTTTTTGAGTTTTTGTCTAGCTGTTCCTCAAAATCTTTTTTTGCTTTTCTTATTGCATTTTTACACTTGATTTGACAGTGTTTATGTTCCTTTCTATTTATCTGACTAGGATAAAGGGCAGGATAGCTGCCAGCCTTGCCACCAAAGGCCACATGCAAACTCATGAGCAGGTTTACATGGAAATCAAGTTGGTCCAGTGAGACCCCCGACCCTGAGCCCTGAGCTTAGAACATAAGAACGGCCGTACTTGGTCAGACCAAATGTCCATCTAGCCCAGTAGCCTGTTTGCCGACAGCGGCCCACACCAGCTACCCCAGAGGGGATGGACAGAAGACAATGACCAAGCTATTTGTCTCGTGCCATCCATCTCCAGCCTTCCTCAAACAGAGGCCAGGGACACAGTTCCTACCCCCTGGCTAATAGCACTCCATGGACCCAACCTCCATGACTTTATCTAACTTCTCTTTAAACTCTGTTATAGTTCTAGCCTTCACAGCCTCCTGTGGCAAGGAATTCCACAGGTTGACTATTTGGTTTGTGAAGAAGACCTTTCTTTTATTAGTTTGAAGCCTGCTACCCATTCATTTCATTTGGTGTCCTATAGTCCTTCTATTATGGGAACTAATGAAGAACTTTTCTTTATGCACCCTCTCCACACCACTCATGATTTTATAGACCTCTTTCATATCCCCCCTCAGTCTCCTCTTTTCTAAGCTGAAAAGTCCCAGTCTTTTTAGCCTCTCTTCAAACGGGACCTGTTCCAAACCCCTAATCATTTTAGTTGCCCTTTTCTGAACCCTTTCCAAGGCCAAAACATCTCTTTTGAGGTG
Organism: Pelodiscus sinensis; assembly: GCF_049634645.1. Taxonomy (NCBI): domain Eukaryota; kingdom Metazoa; phylum Chordata; order Testudines; family Trionychidae; genus Pelodiscus; species Pelodiscus sinensis. The sequence goes on from NC_134711.1 coordinate 215,105,379, forward strand.
AGGAGACCACATCTGTACACAGTACTGAAGATATGGCGTACCATAGTTTTATACTTCCCCTCCTCCTTTTTCCCCTGGCTTCCCTCTTCCAGCTCCCTCCTCCCAGGTTTCCCTCTCCTCTCTCCCACCCTCTCTCTTCCCCTCTCCCCCCTCCTTTTCCCAGTCTCCCCAGAGGTTAATCCCCTCCCCCCAGTTTTGTTAAATAAAGAGAGTTTCTATTTTTGAACACGTGTCCTTTATTTTTTACATCAAGAAGGGGGGCTGGGGAGGGGTAAGTGGAAGGAGGTGAGGGAGGAATGGAGTACGATCCTCCGATGGGGAGGACTGGGGTGGCTCCGTGGGCTCCTTGGGGTGGAAGCTCTCCTGTACGGTCTCCTGAATCCTGGCAGCTCCCCAATTGACCCCCCCCAGATGGCTTCCCTTGTCGACCACGCCGCATCTAGACTGCCGTGCTGTGCCGGATCAGCTGACTGTCGGCACATCGTGGCGGCCATTTATATTTTAATGAAGCGGGGATTATTTAAATCCCCACTTCTTTGACTTCACTGAGTAAACTACTTTACATGGCTCCATTGACGGAGCCATGTAGTTTAGACACACCCATAGTGTCCAAGTTATTAGCACACAAACTTACAAACATTCTCCTTTATGTATTAAATAAAGACAGAAATTACCATTGTGGTCATCTAGTCTCAGATCAAGCAACTAAACCATTACTTTTAATTTGGCCAGAATTTGTTCAAGAGCCCAAGGGATTCTTTCTGTGCCAATGCCATTAAAATGTCCACTTAGACTTTGCTTCCATTGTGAATTTTAGTTTGAATTCCATGGCTAGTCCTGAAGCAAATATATATATTTTACTCTTATTGATTGTCAGAAGTAATGTCTTACTGTATCAGAATACAATATTGGCCTATGGAATAATATTTTATATATCACCAAAATAGGGACACAGGATAGCTAAATCTGTTGATTAGATTTTCTAATTCAATCATTATTTATTGAATATGTAGCCTCTCATGTTGCATACTTACATTTACTTTAACACAGATTTAGGATTCTTTAGACAAATGTTGAGTAACTTGTCTTTCAGTGAGCATAAATCTAGGTATGAGTAGGAGAGGGGAAATGTTGGGAAGAGGTAGGGTTTGGTTGGTACATTCTCTGCACAGACACACACAAAGGGATCAACAACTTGTGGAAAATAAACTGTGTACTATAGAGTTGAGTAAATTATTTGTATGTTGAACTGATTGTACACATACTCAGTGTAAAACTGAGTATACACAAAGTGCTGTCAAATGCACAAAGGAACTAAACTTGGAAAATTCAGTTACTCCCCTCCCTCTCCGTTATTTAGGAATCCTAGTGTTTTTCCAACAATATCAGGTAAATGTTTTCAGGTAGAAGAGATGTGGTAAAATTTTGTTTTGTTTTGGGGTTTCTTTTGCATAGATTGATTCTGTGAAAACAAAGGTGATATTTCAAAGGTCAGGACTGTCCAAGAAGTGAATTTTGAAGGGAAGGGACCTGTGTGAGTTTTTTTTAACCAATAAAAGAGTAGGATATGTTCATTAAATTGTGTATATGATTTTTCATGTTTTTTCAATTGATTTCCTGTAGGGTGACTTCACTTGGAACAGCATGTCGGGGCGCAGTGTTCGGCTGAAGTCAGTTCCTGTTCAAAGCCTTTCAGAGTTGGAGCGTACCCGATTACAGGAAGTGGCTTTTTATCATTTGCAGCAGGACTGCGACCTAGGTTGTCAGATTACTATTCCCAAAGGTAAGGATTCCATCAACTATTTCTGTTCAGGATGGTGAAAGTTTAAACATTTATTTGGTAAACCACAAACTGTATATCATAGTAAAACGAAAAGAAAAGTATGTTGGTCACTGCTTGACATGATTATATATTACATTTTTCCTTGATCATAATAACCTTGTTGTAAATTATTAAGATTTTCAAAGTAATTAGTGACTTGGAGTGCTTCAATTTATGAGTATCCAACCTGAGAAACATTAAAGGGTACTAATTTTCAGAAGGTGAGTGCTTAGTGCTAACTGAACATCAGACCCATTTAAGGCACCCTTAAAATTAGGCACCCAAACAGTGACCTATTCAAAATCACTACTTGCTTTTGAAAAATTGACCTGTTAGCTCAACCTTTCCTTTGGCGGAGGGAGGATTTCAGAATCAAAATTCAGCATACTCTTGTGAACCATTATCCCTGTTACTGTGGACTAGATATAAAATCAATTGAAGTCAGTGGAAAGGCTACCATTGCTTTCAGTGGACTTTGAATCAGGTTCTACAAGCCTGTTTTTATCTGTCATTTCTTCATGTTTGTGCTTGTTTAAGAGATAAAAAGAAACAATTAAATTCACACCTTTTAGCTTTATTTAACTCAGGACATTGTTCACAGGTGTGGCAACAACACATGTGTAGGGATACCACAGGACCAATTTTTTAATACATCAAAGCTTGTGGAAGTTAATCAAAACACCAAATGCAACTAGTGAATAGAAATAATAAACTGTATATGAGCAAAATAAAAGGCACTAAGCTGACTGTTCTTAAAAACTTATAGAAATTACCTCAGATCTCTGCCAAATTTTATAAAGCCACAATTACTAGCAACATCAGAGCAGTTGTTGTATGAGTTTGCAGGCAGATAGAAATAGATTCTCTGAGTACCACCACAGCTCCCGTGCCCCCTCAGAAAAAGATTGAATGGATATGACTAACGTATTATAGATCATTCAAATGATAACACCAACACTGCAATATCATATGGCTACAATTCAAGGGGTAAAGAATATTAACTGACACAGGAGATCAAATATTCTGACATGTTTCAATTTGAAAAATTAGCATCTTCACAGTACTTCTGTTCCTATTACCAGCAAGAGATCCTGTGAAAATGGAGGCAGGTTACAGAGCAGCTAGAGTGGAGTAGGTTCATACAGCTTCTTCATACCCACCCTGTCCGAGTTTCCTTCATTCCTATGTAATATGAACAGAGCTGACCAAGGCAACTTGGTAATTCCAGGCACTGGAGAATATGAATATGAACTCTGGACACTGTAGGCTCAGAACTGATGTGGGTATTGCTTTTATCTGTCTGTATGCGAGTATATACACAGAAGCACACATTCATTAATACATACTTACATATATGTTTAAATGTGTGCAAGAGAGAGAGCAAATTTATAAAAACTCCTTTATTTATTTTAAAATTATGATTGCAAAGACAGAAAATGGTACGTTGCTCTTTGGTAGTAGATCTCAAATTGCTTTACAAAGGGAGGTAAGAATCAGTATCCCCATTTTAGTGAGGAACAAAAAGTTGACATGAATTGGTCTGGGTTGCCCAAAAGGCTTTTGGTAGAGCCAGGCTTAGAACCCGAATTCTAAATTCTAGGCCATTGTTTTTTCCTCTAGATCACATTGCATCCCTATAAAAATACCATTCCACCATCAACATGAAAACTATCAAGGCAGGAGGCTATGTGCTTCTAATAGCAGCCCTCTGTTGTTGTTTTTTCTGTGTCCAGTATATATGCATTTACCTCTACTATTTGCATTGAAGTTAAAAACTACCTATCCCTTGTCTGCATTTGGATTGTCCATTGACAATCAAATTAGCACTGCTAATCCATTGACAATCAAATTAGCTACCTCAAATTAGCATTGCAGTGCAAAAATGCACTTATTTTTTGCAGTAAAAACATAGATTTGAACGTGAAGTCTTGTAGGTTACTTATCCCCGACTCTCCATTCCAGTATATTTAAAAAGAAAAAAATATGCAAAGAAATATTTTTAGACCAGTTTTGCCTTCCCTGCCTCTTTTTCCTGTTTGGGTTGAGGAGCTGCTGTCGCTGTCACTTTTAGAGAGACAAGGTCCCGCCAGACTCCTTCCTTAGTTTCCAATTCAGTAGATCAGAGATAGTCAATAGGCGGACCAGGAGCCAAATCCAGACACCCAAATACTTTTGAGTGGACCGCAAAAGGGGATGGGGCTGAAGCCATGCTAAGCCATGTGGAGCCATGCCTCCTCCCTAGCAGAAGTTTCCCATCCCTATTCCACCAAGGAGTGAGCAGCTGGGCCAGGCTGTGGGGTGCAGTGTCCATGGGCAGCTGTTTGTGCAGCTACCACCCCATTTGCTCATTCTACTCCCTACAGTGCAGGAATGAGGCAAGTGGGCTGAGGGGTGAACAAGCAGGCACTAGCGGTGTGATGGGAGTCTCTCTGGGCAGAGAGCTATGCTGCCTGGATTATCACGAAAGCAGAAATGCCAAGCTCATCTTGGCTGGGGTGTCTGCCCTGCCGCAGGGACTCAGAGCCCAGGCAAGAGGCGTGAAGCACCAGGCCCCAACTCTTTGCTCTGGAGAAGGAGAGAGGACTGCAAGGAGGGGCTGGTGCTGTGTCTTCCACCATGACAGGGAACAGCATTACTCCCTACCTCAAGAGAGGCTGCGGGTACTCCTACCAGCAACTCCCCTCCCAAATTCCACTTCCTAGTACACGTACCATGGCAGCACATCCCATGTACCTTCCCCTTCAGGCCTCCCACCCCATCAATGTTCTTTTTTGGGTAACTTGAAATCTGGTAAATCTAAGCTGGGAGAGGGGCCATCAGGGCTGGGGGGTTATGTGCCTATGATAATGTTATTTTGCAAACTCAAAACAAAGTAAAAGCTTAAAACAGTTTTCTGAAAGTGTTTTAATACTAATTTTTCATCTATTTGACATTTTATCTATGTACTTTCTTAAAACTTTCTTAAAGTTTCTGATGTAATTTATTACATCTTTCTTAGAGTTTATTTTTTGGTTATACATGGTTTGATTTAATTTTTCATTTAATGCTCTAAAAATATAACCAATAGGCCCTGGGTATTTTACACAATATTGTATGTGTTTGTTGAACAAGGGTACTTACGGAGAAAAATGTTTCTCTGGAGTCTGTACCTTGACTATGAAGTTTGGACTTTGACAAAAAATAACTACTCCTGCAGATGAAGTTCTCTGCTCAGCAAAGAAATTAAGCACATCCTAAAAGTTATACATGACCAGAAATGCTTTGCAGAAACTGGATGGGTTTGAACATGTGCTGGGCCGTTTTCCTAAATTGGGGCCTTCTAATACCAGAAGTATGATGAGGGCGAAGAGATGCAATGGTGGGGTGAGACGGCTAAGCATAAAATAATTTTAAAGTGTATGAGTTTGAAAGATATCTTTGACAGACTAAAAGTAGCCATCATTGTGGTGCACAATCATCTATAATTCATCTGAAAAGGAAAATACAAAACCCAAAAAGCAGCCATTTTTTTTGTGAGATTGCCAATGATGTAAAGTTTAAAAAAACAAATGAGTTTGTCATGAAAATAGAGAGAGAGAGAGAGCAACCAAGGATAAACAAAGACAGTTAGGGCTTGCAGAATAAAAAGTATATCACAACAGCAAAATTATTACATGATAGCCAAGTGGAGTGTGGATTAAAGAGAATAAAAAGGATTTTTACAAATATAAGTGGGAGTGGAAACACTGGTCTATGTTATGGTAGACTGTGAATTCCTTGTGGGCAGTGACTGTGTCTTTTTATGTGCAGTCCCGGCACAAATGGGCTTCAAACTTAAATGGGAGTCTAGGAGCAAAAGGCATAGAGATAACACATAATAATTAATGGAGAGAAAGCAAGCCCATTAATACATTAGGAACGAAATGAAATTGATGCTAATTTTAAAATTACTTAGATATTTATAAAGCAGCTATCAATGTGCTGAGCACAAATGGCTAAGCTATTGAAATACTTTAGTAATTGGTCTTTAACAAGATAAGTAAGGAGGAAATATATGGACAATTAGGAACTAATGAAGCTTGCATAAATACAGCTGCTGAAAAACCTCAGCTGAGAGGATCCTGGAAAAACTGGATACTGTGTACATACTACAAAATCTGAATGATGTACACTCTCAGGCTTTATGGAAATTTTTTAATGCATTGAAACACTCTGATTTTTTTTTCTGAAAAGCCTTGGAGAATTGGAAAAATGTCTACCAGAAAAATGGGAAAAAATTGCATGTAATCATAATGTTCAAAATTGAAGAGAATGTGCTTTAGCTGAATTTCAGTAAAAAATTTGAAAGTCATGAAAATCTCATAAGGAATTCCATTTGGCTTGTATGCGAGCATTTTCACATGGATTGAAAGCCAGCTGAAGGCTTGTAAATGAAGGCTAATTATATATGACAAAAGGTTGAATTGGAGGCTACTAGGTTCAAATCATATGGTTTTTTTTCATTTCTCTCCCTTTCTTTGATTTAGCAAGCTGTAAATAAACAATTGCTGAAACTAGTTACCCTGGATTTTCGATTCTACTAATCTTCCACTTCTAATTTAAACATACATATTTTTGAATGGAAGAAATAGTGCAGCGGCTTAAAATCTGGAAAACTGAATCAGTGCTATTTTGCATCAAAGGCATGTCTTAGAGCAGTGGTTATCGAACTTTGTGGCCTTTGGGTCATCCACCTCCCCATCCCCGCTCAAAGCAAACCTTTCCGCAGACCGCGGACTGATTAGAGTCACTTACCATTCATGATTCTGCCTGGTTAGGGCATTGGCCTGGGGACATTGGTTCTGGGTTCAAGTCCCGCCCACCCAGGGAGCGTCACTGTGACCACAGCCAGCACCAGTTGCCCCATTAGGAAGGCTGGATTAACGGATGCCCTAGTTTCCAGTTGCTAATGGAAATTTGATGTTAATTACATTATTATTATTTGCTAGTCCTGCAACTAGGGAGAATGGTTTAATTTAACCAGTAAGAAAGGAAATATTAATTTAAATTATTAAACACATTAAGCATTTTAACTTTCTCATGCTAGTTTACCAAACTTCATTTTAAATAAAGTAAAATATTCATTTGTCAAGCACAAAAGTTTTCAACATTGTCTTTATTTATGGCCAGGGTGGCACAGAGGTACCCTTTTTTTGGGTCGGGGCCACTGACGCACAGAAAAATCAGTTGAGGACCGCACAAGTGAGAAGCAAAAAAACCCTCCAAAACCCTCCAACTCTCACTGATGAGGACTGAGGTTCAGGACTTCCCATCGACCAGATTAACTCTTCTGGGGTTAGTGGATTTTGTGCCCTCCTTAGGCTGTGGGATGGATCAAAAAATGAGGGGTTCAGTGTGTGGGACAGGGCTGCCAGTGAGTGGGATAGAGATGGGGATGCAGGATCTCAGTGGGAGGTGGGATTTAGGAGGGGGTGAGAGTGTGAGGTCTGGATGGGAGTAACAAAAGACAGGACTATGCAGCACTTTAAAGACTAACAAGATGGTTTATTAGGTGATGAGCTTTCGTGGGCCAGACCCACTTCCTCAGATCAATATGTGGAAGAAAATTGGCATGACCATATATACCAAAGTGATACAATCAAAAAAAAGTGAACACATATAAAATTGATGAATCAGATTTAAGAACAGAGAAGGAGTGAGGGGGGAAGGTTAGTGTCTATGAGGTAATGACATTAGGGGTGATAATTGGGGAAGCTATTTTTGTAATGGGTGAGATAATTAGCATCTTTGTTAAGACCCATACGTAAAGTGTCAAATTTAAGCATGAATGAAAGTTCTGAGGCTTCTCTTTGAAGTCTAGAGTTAAAATCTCTTTGAAGCAATATGCATGTTTTAAGGTCATTGAGAGAATGGTCAGTCTGGTTAATGGTTAAAATGGCAAGCAACAGTTTTCTCTCTGGGAGAAAGCCTGATGTCTGTTATATGTGCATTAATTCTTTGGCGCGAAGTGTCTGAGAAGTTTGTCCAATATACATAGCAGACAGACATTTTAGGCACATGATGGCATAAACTATATTTCTGGATGAACAGGAATATGTGTTCTTGATCTTGTAACTGGCATGATTAGGTCCAATAATGGTGTCAGCAGAGTAAATATGTGGACAAAGCTGGCACCAGGGTTTAGTCTCCTAGGGTACGTCTAAACTTCATGGCTCTGTCTATTTGTTTGTTTGTAGGTTTGTTCGGAAAAGGGAAATGAAGCCGCAATTTAAATAATCGTGGCTTCATTTAAATTTAAATGGCTGCCCCGCTCTGCCTATCAGCTGTTTGTCGGCAGATCGGGGCAGTCTGGATGCTCCTCTGCTGATATGAAAGCCCTTTATCGACCTCCCCAGTAAACCTCATTCTACGAGGCATAACGGGGAGGTCGATAAAGGGCTTTCAGGTCGGTAGGGGAGTGTCCAGACTAGCGCGCTGAGCCGACAAACAGCTGATCATCTGTTTGTCGGATCAGCGCGGCAGCCATTTAAATTTTAATGAAGCCGCGATTATTTAAATCGTGGCTTCATTTCCCTTTGCCGATCAGCCTAATCTACATGGCTCCATCGATGGAGCCATGTAGTTTAGACACACCCCTATAGACAACCACCTAACCTCAGGATGATTCTTACCAACAACCACAGGACATACCACACTAATACCAACCCTGGAACTTTCCCTTGCAACAAACTCTTCCCTCAAAATAACCCCATTTTTTCTCTCAAAATAGCACTATTCCGCAATAGCGCCATAACGCGATTATGCAAATGAAGTGCAGGATATTTAAAACCCCGCTTCATTTGCAATTTTGGGTGTCTGCAGGGAGCTCCAGGGAAGCTCTGCTAGTGGAAACTCCAGGGTGCATTGTAACTGAAGCAGAAACTGGCCCTCCCCAAGCTCTGTGAAAGAGCAGTCACTGTGCCCTCATGTGAAATGCTATGGTTTCAGTTGCCTTCTGGGACCAGACTGCTCTACTGCTGTTGCTTCCTAGAGTAAAAGCCTGGCTCTTCGCTCCCACTTTGCACTTTCCTTTGCCTCACTGTACTTTGCCCCTCCCAGGGGCATAAAGAAGGAGAAGTCCCATATGCCCTCTGCACATGCACTTACACACCACTTAGGGCCAGGTACATCTTTGGGTCTGATCCAGTTTCACTGCTGTCAGTGAGAGTCTGTCCATTGACTACAGTGGTTTGTTTTTTGTGCAAATTGCCCAGTATATATCTATATCTATATCTATATCTATATCTATATCTATATCTATATCTATATCTATATCTATATAAATGTTCTTATACCTTTTCCTCTATGCCATTGATTCTTCCCTAAAGTAAATCTATGACATCACAAATATAAATTGTTTTGTTTAGAATCTACAAACAGTACTGTGGTATGAAAAATAATTGATGTTTTCACAGAATTGTGTGCACATTCAGATGAATAATTCCCTTGGCTGCCTGAAAATTACTCCATTATATTTCTTACTTGTAACATGGCTGCATGCCATAATCACACAGGCAACATAACAGCACAATAAACATATTGGTGCAATTAGCCAAATTGTGTTATTACCATGATAACAATCCGGCTGACTGCAGTCAGTTTTGAAATGCCATGTTACAAAATGAAAGAGGCATCCTGGGAGATAAAACCACCCTCTCTGTCTGTGTAGCAAAATAAAAACCATGTATCAGACTTTCCATCACACACAGTCATGGAAATATCTCCAATATCCCCCAGCTGGAGCGGTGTTGACTCCCACAGCAACATGCCACAGGCTCCCAGCACCGCTGCAGAGATGGGAAAGGAGAACCCTACCCCAGATTCTGCTTGGTTGTGCCAGTGGGTGTCCATGCTTTTTGTGCAGCATTATGCAGCGTGGCCATTTTGCACTCCAGTGGCACAGAGGTACACCAAAGCAGGGGTAGGCAATAATTTTTGCCCTGGGGCCACCCTGAAAGGGGCAGGCCTCTTAAGTCAGGCACTGCTCAGAGTCACTTGTCATTCATACTTCAGATTGGAGCAGCTCCGATGTGTATCTCCCTCTCCTGACCCCTGCTCTGCAGATCTGGGGTACAGAAACAGGGGGACACCCTCCTCTCCCTCCAACCTATCCCCTCCTCTGCACAATGAGCAGGGGAATCTTGGGAGCAGCTTGGCTGCAGGACAGAGCAAAGTGAGGGGAGGGGCAGCTGAACATACACTGCGGGCTGTAAGTATTCTCACACTGCTAATTAGCTGGGTGGGCCAGAGAGAAATGCTTTTCAGGCTGGATCTGGCTTCCAGTCCAGATTTTGCCCACTCCTAAGTAATGGTCTCAACTTGCAGGGGGGGAGGTGTAGGTTGGATATTTGGAAAAACTATTTCTCTACAGGTTGGACCTCCCTGGTCCAACACTCTCAGGACCTGACCAGACCCAAACAAGAGAGTTTGCCAGACCAGGGAAGATTAATCCTGGCCCCCTGCTACCAGGCTCTCCAAGGGAGTAGAGAGCGCCAGCCTCCAGGTTCCCCTTTCAGTCCATCCCTGGCCCTGCTCTGAGCCTGACTGCGCTCCCTGGCCCTGCTGCTGGACCTGGTCCCAGCTCCGCTTCCGGCCTTGCCACCAGCCTCCACCGCTGATTGCATTTGCTGTTGGCCGTTGACCCTGGTTCCTCCTGCTGGCCAGCAACCTTGGTCACCCCTGCTGCTGCCAGACTCCTTCTGGTCCTGACTCCCTCTCTGGTCTAGCAACATCCATGGTCCTGTCGGACCACGGATGTTGCCAGACCCGAGAGTCCCAGACCCTGTAGGAGGGTGGAGAAGAACTGACATGGGTTACATAGGTAGGTGGTGGAATCTCCCTCATTAGAGGTTTTAAGGTGAGGCTTGACGAAGCCCTGGCTTGAATGATTTAGTTGGTGTTGGTTCTATTTTGAGCAGGGGGTTGGATTAGATGCCTCCCAAGTCTCTTTCAACTCTCATCCTCTATGATTCTAGGATTTCGAGAACTCATTCTGTTTAGTTTTATATAAAGGAAGATTGAGAAGTGACTTAGTTGAATTCTGTACTCTAAATCTAGCAGGGAAAGCAAGAGCCAACAGCAGGATGCAGAAGCCAGATAAATACAAAGTAGAAATAAGGTACACATTTTTAATAGTAACAACCCTCCCCCACATCAAGTTTTGCTGCCCGGGTCAGGTTCCTTTTTTCTCCCCCCCCCCCTTTTTTTTGCTCAACAAGTTTTGCTATTGGAGGGGAGTGGGCAGATGTGAGGGTTTTTCAAAAATCAAAAAGGGGCAGTGATGCTGAAAAGTTTAGGAACCACTAAAGCGAATATCATTATAGATCTCTTCAACAGCATGATACAACTTGTTCTCCATACCACCCAGCACTAGGACATGATCAGAAAGCATTACACTAGTCTTTCAACCCATTCCTAGTAGGGTTGTGTGACAGTCACAGCAGAAAGGCTGAGAATTGAATGAGCATGGAGAGTGTGTTGCTTTGTCAGTTGTAAAGGTGGCCCGTCTGAGTGGGGACTTAGCTGTATGAGCAGGCTAATGTGACATTTGTCCTACTTTTGTCTATGCTGTACAGTTGTGTTTGGCACATTTCACAAGCAAAAAATTCACTTCAGAGTAAAACAGCCACGCACACACAGACAGCTTTTTGTATATTAGTTTTATTTATGATTAGTTTTGACAAGCTGAGGCAGCCAATAATTATTGTATTGAGTCTGGAAAAAAAACCCTCCTCTTTTTATATATGCCTGTGATGTGGATGTTGCTTTAAATCTCCAGCTGAATATGTAGTAATACCATGTGCTTTTGTAGAAGCACAGCTGAAGTGACCTTTCTGAAGGTCTAGGACAATTCTTTTATCCTAGAAATATGTTGGTTGATAGTAAAATATAAGCAGATAGGCTCATTATTTTTCTGTGCTCTAAATCAGTTTAAAGTATTACATTGTTCTAGACAATTTTTTCTTCTAATTCATTATTATTTGTATTGCAGTAATCTAATCATGAATGAAGGATCCATTATGCTAGGCACTGTACAAATAAATTACAAAAAAGATGGATCTAACCCCACATTGTTTGAAATCGATAGACAGACAGACAGATAGATGGGAGAGCACAAGAAAAGCAAACCAACTAGTACAATAGCCGGTGGCCTACCTTTATGTCAAGTTTTTTGCAAGTGTCACAGAAAGGGAGAGATACAAAGAGGGTGATGTTTTATGGTGGTTATAGGAGTATCACAATACAGCAGCTTTATAATAATTTATTAGAAATAGATGTTGTACAGGTTGATCTTCTGTAGTCCAGCACCCTGTCAACATCTATGGTCCAGTATGATTTTCTTTAGCCAGATGTCCACTTTTCATGGGTGTGGAGAAATTTCCCATGGTCCCATAAAGTTTGTTTACAGCCACCAGTCCGGACTCCCTGTGTGCTCTGTTGTTATTTAACTCTTATTTACCCCTAAATGTCTTCCAAGAGCCTAGTAAGCAGTGGAAGAGATGGTAATGCTGCTGGTAATATTAATCTCCCATAGTTCAGCGAATTCTCTGGTTCGGCACCAGTCAGGTCCCAGAGATGCCAGACTAGAGAGGTTCAACCTGTATTGGAAACTTGTATTCCTGTGAGGTTAAGATTGAGAATGGGGACGATATTTCAGCTTATATTTGTACTCCAAATATTACACTCTTACCTCTTTACACCCTTCTTCCTTGATCACCAGCAACCCATTTCTACCTGTAAATCAGAGAATTCCTTTCTCACTTGTGATGTCTGACTTAGTCTTTGTTTTTTTATTTTTGAGGTGGGAGATTCAGTTCTCAAGTGGTAGCCCACAACTCCTGCCTTCCTTATTGGTTCAACTTATTTTGGGGCTGAATACCTGCTCCTTTCCCCTCTGATCTTCAGGTTATCAGTCCAGAAAGCACTTTTGTCTTTGATGACAGAGGGCTGCTTGATATGGCCACTATTCCTCCCATTTCCAGACAGTTTCTGCAGTTTAAGAAACACTATACTTTTTTTTTAAAAACTAACTGTCTTGTTTTCGAGCTGAAATGCCCCCTGGACTCTTGCACATAGTTGAAAAGACTTGTTCACTAAGTGACTCAGTCTGTAGCTAGGTAAACCTCAGGCAACTTAACACAAAGGTTCATGTTCTGGGCACCCCTGCTACCACTGAGGTAATATCACCCTGCTAGGTGAGTGTAGGCCCCTTGTTCCCCCCCCAAAGCAAGTCAGTCATAGCCAACTGTCTTCCAGCTAGTGAATCATGTAGGTCCAAGAAGAGAAGACCCCAAAACATATGGAACCAATTTGCAGGTTGTTAAGGAGAATCCCTACAAGATTTCTAAGGCCAAGTCTACACTAAAAGGGAACGTCGTATCAAGATACATTAATTTCATCGTTGACATACCTTGTTCTGAATTTCCCTGTCATCCCCACAGGAAGCACTTCTGTTGGTGTCCCTTACTCCTCACAGAAGCAGGAAAACCAGCCGCCAACAGGGGCACCCTCTGAGTTCGATTTAGTGAGTCTTAACTAGATTCGCTAAGTTGACAGTAGTGTCAATCTTCCATTTAGTGAAGACATGGCCTAAGATAATGAAGGTTTCCAGAGCTCTTGGGTGAGGAGGATCCTGAAGTCTGAGGTAGGGGAAAGAGTCCTCAATAGAAGTTTGAGGGAAGTGAATGGATAAACCCAACTACGAAGCCCTGTTTTTTTTCTGGTTGGAAACATTTGTTTACCTTGAACAGTCCAAAATTTGGATCCGTTAGAAAAATGTATTTTTGAGTGGTACATGCTCAGTTTATCTTATGTTAGTGATTTCATTAAACACGTTCTTTTAAATACAGAGACATTTATAAAATGCCATCTGGCCCCAAATACTTGGAACAGAGGATATATACCTAACAACAATTTTATTTTTGTGCACTGTTTGACATTTCAAAGAGTAGATTCACCTAGTTTAGAGGTTATACAAATAGAAAAGGCCTTCAGAAGATTATTATTTCCAACGCATCATTATTTATTATTATTAACAACCCAGTATTATTCTAAGATTACTAACCAATGAAAATTTTACAAAGGGAAAGATTGTAGTAAATGTTTTGGGCCCAGTCTTCAAACAAATCAAGTATTTTGGTGTTTAACTCCACCTTTTTGCACACTTGAGGATCAGTCTGATGATTCAGATATGAGATTGATATACCCAATTTTAAATTTTGAGCCCTATATGATAGCCCAATATTTGGATTTCTTCTATCCTTGGGTACAACAGGTTGGGTTAAGACCAGAATGTCAATCTCAGAAATGAATATTCTTGCCTCTGTTAGCTTTTCTCAGAACCTTCTTGTTATGTTTATGTAGTGTTTGTGTTTTACTATGCACTGCATTCCAAAGTATATTTACATTGTAGTTATAATACCCTATGTTTACTTTGTACTTGTGAGTTCATTTTCAGTGTATCTTAAATGTACTAGGCTAAAATGCAAGAATAATACCAATGTGAGCTATCACATTTTCTTATGCTTCCAAAATTGACTTCAAACTGCTAATATGATGATATTTGAAGATGGCAAAAAAGACCATATGTTTCAACCAAAATATTTTTGCAGTAGTATTACCACTGCATATGATAAGCATATTTATCAACATAATTAATCATGTACTTTATCAGCAATTAGTGTGGTATAAAATAGCATCAGTAATAACAGATTTTTGAACAAATTTCTTTTAATACAGTAATAGGATACCACAGGTGTGGGGATTGGGGCACAAGCCTAGTTGCTAATGGAAATTTGCTATATTTTATGTTTTGAATAATACCTACAAAAATATAATTGACAGATCACTGAAATAATCATCATTAAAATTAATCTTGACTTAATGTAAGCATCTAAAGTTGCCTTGGAGTAGATCTAAGTAAAAAATCCTGCATTTCTGAGAAGGGGATTATAACTTATTCTGCTCTTGCATGCAGCTGCGCATGGCTGAATGGCTTGTAAATTAAACAACTCTGATGTTGTCTGCATGTTTAACTGATTTCATAAGCTATAATATGCTATATTCTTGCTCACAGAAAATCAGTATTATGGAGTTCTATAGAATTTTTTCGTGAGGGTGGAATTAGGCAGCTGTGAGGTGACTTAGTATCTTAGGGTGCTTTGAATCAAAGGCAATATAAGAATAAAATTTAGCGATTGAAACAAGACACTGTCACTAAAATCAAGCAAAGGTAGATTAGCTTAGGTTTCAGAACTTTTATTGTACTGTTCTTCATTCTGTACCCAGTATGTTTCTGTTCAGCGATGAATAAAATGGGAATCTGGAATTAAGTGTTCTCTGCTTTTTGTTTACTTTGGCAGGGAACAGATTTTTGAATTGGTTTTTTGTTTACATTGCTGTACATTATGTTTCATTACACATTTTCTTTAACATAAGAGTGACCGTGATTTTTATATCTGCTTGCATTTTTGTAATATGCTCCAACTCGGTCATTGTGTTCTAATATTTGACTGTGGTATTATGTATTTTCAAAATATTAAAACAGTGGAAGAATCTAAGTAAACTATACTCTGAAATTTGTCAGTTACAGAGTTTGACAACAGCTTTAAAGACATTCATGCATTTATGCTAGCATAACCAATGCACTGTAAATATAGAAGCTAATGACTGTCTTTTCATCAATGCTAATGTCTGCCTTTGTTTGTGTCCTACACAAATATCTGCTCCATGATCCTGTGTGTGCTCATACAGAGTGCAAGCTTGTGAAAGATTGTGTCTAGTTCTTAGACTTGTTTCCTTGCATAGCTTCCATTAACATTTGCACCAGAGTGCAAGCTTGTTGCACTCGAGTACAAACATTAATGGAAGCTATGCATGGAGACAAGGCTAAGAACTAGACACATTTCTCCACATTTATCTCATATATGCTCCTCACCTATTAGACTTGTGAGTAGAGCTGATCAGGAATTTTCTGTCAAAATTATTTTTGATAGAAAATGAAATTCTCCATGAGAAAATTTAAGTTCTGATGAAAAACGTTGATTTTTTTTACTGTTAGGAAAACCTCTAAAGGATTGTTTCCCACCTGGAAGGCTCAGGTCTGTTTATTTATTTTTTTATTTTTTTTATTTTTTTGCTGCTAGGGTGGGAGCAAACTTGACAGGCAGGCAGCTGGGGAGCTGCAGCCGAGCTTGAGGGACAGCAGGGAAGCTATGTGGCCTCATGTCTACATGTCCGACTACCTCCCTGGCAGTTGGTCTGGAGAGATACAGAGAGCCAGGGCTTTCAGCTTCTGGCAGCCTGCCTAAAAAGCTGTGAATTTTACTTTCTGCTGATAGTGAAATTAACAAGAGCTGTTGGGGCATGCTAAAAATTCAGTTTGGATTCTATCTGTTTCTTCCCTTGAAAACTTTATTTCTGTTTCCCAGCCCGCTTTTTTTGGTTAATGGGCAGTGTTTTAAAGACAGGATGGGGAGCATGGGCTTGTTAACCTTGAAGTGATATGGGCACCCTTATCTTTATCATGCTAATGAAGTGTTCAAGCTACATGTGAAAGTTTTACTCCCACTATTGGACAGGTTGAACTTGAAGTCTGGACTGCAGCCCTGTCTGCCCTGCTTATCAGATTGACTTCCCCAGCTTTCCCTGTGCCACTAATCACTTTTTAACCTTGTGTTTATGCAAGCAACACATTTTTCCAGTGCTGTACAGGGTCATGCCCTCAGGCCTAAGAGACAAAATCAGCATTTTAGATGCAAAGCTCTTTCTGTTCATAATGAGAAATGTCTTCTGCCTCATTACCTGAAGAGGTACCATTGTCTTTCTGTTTATTATCTATTATGTGTGTTGTTGTATTGCCTAGGAGCCCCAGACCAAGACCACATTGCACTAGGCACTGTACAAAATGGATAGAGACATCAGAGGGCCTTGCTGACAGAGTCATGACACGTTCATACAGATGATGAAATATGGGATATGCTGTGAGTGGGACTGCCAGCTTTCAAAGAATTACTTTTATGAAATATTTCTACCTCACTGTAGGTATGCTTCTGTAGGAAGAGATTTTTACTGATGCTCCAAATATGCATGTGCATCTGTGATGATACAAGTTTCCATGCCAAAGGTTTGTTGGCCATCTTGAGAAACCTAATTGTATGAGATTATATCATGACCATGAGACAAAGGGAATGCTGAATCTTCCTATTGTTTATTTAAGGATGGATTTTGTGAGGTAGTGTTCTGTACAGGCAGTCCCCGAGTTACGCGGATCCGATTTATGTTGGATCCGCAGTTACGAACGGGGCCCTCCCTCTCCCTGGTCTCCAGCAGACCAGGGAGAGGAAGCAAAGCAGCGGAACACGTGGGCAGCGGACAGCCCAGATGCGTCTGGGCTGTCAGCTGGCCGCGTGCTCCGCGGCTTTGCTCTGCTCTGCTCCCCGTTCCCCTGGTCTGCCACATTGGTAATAAGTTTTCCAAGGACTCCAATAGTTCTCCAGGGCCCCAAGCCTCTTCTATGAAGATGTTAAGGAAACTCAAGCTTTTTTTCCCCACAATAGAAGAGACATTTGAGGATGAGGAGGTGAGGGCAGATAAAAGCCCTCAGACTACCTTCTGATCATCATGCATGTGGCCTCCTCCATATGTGACCAGTGGATTTTCAGAATCTCATTAAACAGACAGCAAACCCCCATAGATACTTTGTGAGGATGTCAGAGAATCTCAGTAACCTGTTAGGTCATCTTTATTTTGTGACACTGTCCAAAGTTACCCTTCCTATCAATGAAGCTCTACTGAAACCTGCAAAAAACTATTTGGCAAGCCCTGGCCACAATAACTTCTTAATGTAAGAGAGTCAGTGAAAAGTATTATTTTCCCACCAAGGACTCTGAGTTCCTATTTTCTCATCTTCTGCCCAACTCTCTGGTAGTTGATGTAGTGAACGAACAGGGGAAACAACAATGATACCAAATGACGGACACCAGGAGTGCCAGGATCTTCTGAGGAGAGAATCTTACTCATCGGAAACCCTACAATTCCACATCATGAATTATCAGGCAGTGATGGTCAAATATAACTTTACAAACTATGCAAAAATTATTTTATTAAACACTTTCCTCCAGAGCAAAGTGAGCAATTTCAGGCTAGCATTGCTGAGGGGTAGTTTTACTGCCCAGGAAACTCTTCAGGCAGCTCTGATACTACAGCCTGTTCCCTCTCCACAGCAGTGATGATACACAGAGCATTCTGACTCTCAAAAGAAGTCCAGAATGCAGTGCAGGATCTCCTGTTTGGTAGACTGAAGCTGTTTGTGGAGAATACCAACGTGTCATTGCGTACTACTAAAGACGCCAGGATCACATTTGTTAGGTAGCTCCACTCCTGAGAAAAATAGAAAATTCAATAAATCATAAATGTCTTAGAGATCCCACCTGATGCAATTATCTTGGTTTCTTAGACCGTTAGAATTTTCAAGAAAGAGACAATGGTGAAAGAAAGGTCACCCACCTGACAAAAATCCATAGCAGCTTTCATCTTCAAATTGCCAATTTTGGCTGCATAGTCAAGGATTTGGCACATCCCCTCTCTTTACCTTGCAAGTTGCAACAATTTGCCCGCCTTTCTCACTTTCAGTTGAATGAGTGCTTATCAACAGGGATGAATGGGTGCTACAAATAATATCGTTGGGCTACACTATCCATTTTATCTCCCCCTCACTTTCTCATCCCACTGCCCTGTTCCTCTTCAGGTGACCCCTTTCAAAGGGGTTCTTACTAAAACAGGAAATAAACTCCCTTCTTTGTATAAACAATGAGGAGTCTGGTGGCACTTTAAAGGCCAACAAATTTATTAGGGCATAATCAGTCTGGTTTGTCCAGTGTACATGACAGAGGGACATTTCTGGCACATGATGGCATATATCACATTATTAGATGTGCACGTGAATTAGCCTTTGATGATGTAGCTGACGTAGTTAGGTCCCAGTGTCACTAGGGTAGATGTGTGGACAGAGTTGGCAATGTGCTTTGTTGCAGAGATAGGTTGCTGGATTAGTGTTTCTGTTGTGGGTTGTGAAGTTGGTGGTGAGTATTAGTCTCATTCTGATGCCAGTCTGTGTTCAGTACAAGGATCAGTGGACACTAGTATGAATAGTTCTGGCTCCAGCACATGGCACACATGTGCACCTGCATTAGGTAGGGACCATTCATCTTGAAGAAACTTCAGTTACAATAAATAATCTTCTCTTATTATTTCTTAACAGCTAGTGAAAATGGTAAATGCTTCATATGTATTACATGGGTGAGTTAATGTTGCTGTGGAAACATTAGCTTCTACATTTCCTGGCTTTGTCGTTTCAGCTCTGCAATCTTAACAGTGTGTTACAGCAGTTCTTTGCATGTACTATGATTGCCTTGCTTTCTAAAGGGAGGAAGGAAATTAAGAAAAAGAAATGGAGAGTGAGGATGGCTTACCAGTGTTGTATTTGCCATTTGTGCATTTTAGAGAACCAAATTCCCTGTCTGTTCTATTGTGCGTGGGGGAGGGGAGGGGAACTTTCCCTAGTTGGACAATTTAGTGGAAACTATTAGAAATTCCTGTGACTTTTACACATTTCCTCTGCATTGAAGGCCACCTGCCTCTTATTTGTTTATTTTTTTCATGGTCCATTTACTCATCTGGAGTAGGACCTTACTCCAGTAGTCCCAAATGACTTCAGTGGGTAGTAAAGGTACACAAATGAGTAAAGGTACACAAATCTGGTATTTAGTCACTCTGTCATTTAGTGAAACTTTTTAAATGCTACAGGTTGTACCTCCCTCATCCGGCACCCTTGGGATTTGTGTTCTCCCAAACCAGGGAATTTGCTGCACCAGGAGAGGTCAATGCGACAGAGGGTCTGCTTTTCTTCGGGCAGCTGCCCTGAAACCAGCGTTCTGCTCTCCCCATCGCGCAGGAGGAGGGGAGAGATCTACACCCTCCCGCCCCCCTCCCAGCTTCCCTGCAGCCTAGGGCTCTTCCTCTCCCTCCAGTGGCCAGGAACTCCACTGCAGTACAGGGCTCCACTCTGCCTGGTGTCAGTCCCCGTAATACACGAGGTTTGAAGGGATGCCGGAAAGGATGAGACCGCAACTGGGGGTTTCAAAAAGCACAAACTGATTTTATTTTGATGGCGCCAGACAATCATCAGAACAAAAATTAAACAGATTGCCAGACAACACAAAACAATTCCCTGAGGCTTTTCTAAATCACAATAATTTCCAATAACTGCCCAGGGGTTAGGAACAGTTGAATTAACACTGGTATTATCCATAGGGCTGATTATTTATACAACTTTATACAAGGAAACAGTAAAAAACCTAAACCACAACTATTTATAAACTAACTTAATAACTTTTTAGCCACTGTCACTTGGCAAGCAATAAGGACAACTAAAAAATCAATTAGGATAGGGATGATGGTGGTGGGGGGGGGGGGGGGGGGTGTTATACCAGTTCTGGAGACAGCAGGAACACAAGTACCGGTCACACGCTCATAAACTGTCTCCACTCGGGTCGACCAACTCGGAGTACGCTCAGTAAGACTCAAGAGCGGGGGGTGCAAGGCGTCTGGGTGATCAGGCCAGGCGTTCACTCAATGCGAATCCCCAGTGAGAGAGGGGCTGCCTGCCTGTTTTATTGCCTGTGAACTTATCACCCCATAGGTTGGTTTTTGCTGCAGTGGGTGGAGTAGCAGGCCTGAGCACCAGTCAGCCCACTGGCTGATCTGTTACTGCAATGGGTGGAGAGAGCAGGGGAAGATTATTAATTTACATGCCCTTATATGGAAAACACTCCACCTCACAGACAGAGCCCCCTATACCAGCCTTAGAGGTATTACAGGCTATGGCTCCCTGCGACGGGCAGCCATTTCTGATGTTCTGTCTCGGACACCTGGCTTCTCAGTGTTGCCCACAGCACCCTGCTGCTGCCTGTGGCTTCACACTGCACCAAACAGCTTTGTTCCTGCACGGCGGGCTCCATCAAGCAGCCCCTCTACCGCCTGGGGAGTGCCAAGCTCCACCAAATGGCTCTGCTGCCGCTCAGAGGACTCTGTGCTCCTCCCAGTGGCTCTGTGGTCTCCTCCCCAGCACCTCCACTATAGCCCGGGGGGTTCTGTATTCCCCTCCAGCAGCTGTGCTGCTGCCCTCCCTCTGATGACAGAGAGCTCCCTTCCCCCCCGAGACCAGGGGCTCCCACTGACTCTGCAGCCCCCGGTGCTCTGTTTCGGTCCCCTAATTTGGGAACACTCCTGGCCCCAGCCCAACGGCATATCCCCATGAGTGCTCGCATGGATGGTGACAGACTAGGGATGTTGCTGGACAAGGGAAGCCTGGATTAGGGAGTTTGAACCTGTATAGGATTCATTTTACAATACCTAATAGACTTCCATATGAAGACTTTGGGAATTTTCTGTCTTGAACAGTGCAAATTCAGACATTAGTGACTGATACAAAGGATTAAAAATCAACATGTTGCGCTCCTGTGGTCCTAATGCAGCCTTTCAATATTCAACACTGCTCTTGATTTCATACTGCTTTTCAAATATTTCAACAAAATATGTGGAAAGATCATAGCAAAAGGCATTTCATATAGTTATCTGCTGCTTATAAGGTTGCCAAATGGTTTCAACAAAAATACTGGACACACTTGACATTACATCACAATCGACATTACATCTTATTTAGAAAATACCGGACATTTATATTTTCTCATTTATGTTTTCTCAATTTGTTTCCTGAACAGAAAGCTCAAATACTGGACTGTCTGGGTTAGAACCTGACACGCGGCAACCCTATCTGCTTGACAAGATGCTTTACAGCAGTGGTGGAGAATCTTAGGCCCAAGGGCCAGATACAGTCCCCAGACTGCCTGGATCTGGCCCCTTAGCTTCAGGGGACCCCCCAGAACTGATGAGCCCACGCTGGCTCTTCAGCCCACACTACTGCCCCATTGAAGGGCTGGAGCACACAAAATCGACTGGGCTGGCCTCCCCCAGGCTCTGGTGTGTGAGGAGAATGTGAATGTGGCAAGTGTCCTCCTCATTTAGGGGCTACAGTGAGGTTTTGGGTGGTTTGCTTTTTTTTTTGCTTCTCACTTGTGTGTGGCCCCCACCTAAAAAAGGTCCCCCCTCCTCACTCTGAAGTGTAAATGGAAAGCTTTAAAGGACCAGTTTTCCTTTGCCCAGATTAATAGACGCAAAGGCAGGGACCAGGGTGAATACAAAGTAAACATAGAACCATGTAAGCCAAAAGGGCGTGCAGAATGTAAGTTGGCCAGGCCACAAGTTAGGGGTCTGAGGCTGTGTCAGTGGACGGAAGTGGAAAGAACAGCCTGGTGACTTCCATGGCTCAGAGCTTCAGTTTTTTAAAATAACTTTATGCACCACATGCCAAAAACTTTAGTCCTTAGCCCTCCAGAATGATAAAAATATTCACCTTGCATCTGTGTTGCAGCTGGCAGAGCTTTGAAAGCTACTACATGGGGACTTTGCATTTCATCAGTATTAATCTAAATAAACTTCGCCAGAAGGATGTTTAAAGTGCAGTTAAAGTCAGAAAAATGACTAAAAATTGCATGATTGTACTCAACAGATTAGATCCATGTGTATATTGAATTAGAAGCAACTCTGCTTCTTTTTTTTTTAATGACCAGTAGAAAAGTTTCTTAAAACACAGTACAGCTATGGAAAAGAATGGCAACATCTATTCTGTTTCATGCACTGTCAACAGAATTGAGAATTAATTTTCAATTGCAGAATCTTTATTTCTAGGTTATGATGCATATACCATAAGACTTTTCAATCCCTGGCATATGGAGACAGAATAATTTTTAATGAGCAAATTTGGTATAGACAGCCATGAAACTACAAACTTGCTTCATGAAACCATTTGTAGTCATTTGTCAGAGTAGGACTGCACTTAAGTAAATCAACCTTATACTTCTGTTTTACAAATACATTTACTTGTTTAGTAATAGTCCATTAAATGAAAATTACCATGCATGCATCTCTTATAGAGAAATATGGAATTGAGTTTAAAAAGTATATATCCTTCAATTTCAGAATTATCATCTTATTCTGTTTTGAATAAACTGTGGATCTGTTTATCTCCCAGAAAAGTTTCCTCTGTGTTGTTTTGAAAGAAACCCTTTATTGTAGAACAGATGGGGAGCTGACACCCTTGCTCAGCCCCTGGGCAAGGTGGAGGGGGGTGCACAGGCTCTGTGCTACTAGAAGGGGAGGGGTCTTGGATAGAAGGGGTGGAGCTGGTGGCAGCCAGCCCTCAGCGCTGTGCAGACTGCAGTATGTCCCCTCCTCCCAGCCCTTAGAGCTGTGCAGACAGATTTTTAATAAATCTCTAAACTCAGGGGTTGTACCATTTGACTGGAGAATTGCTAATATAGTTCCGATTTTTAAGAAAGGGAAAAAAAGCGACCCGGGTAACTATAGGCCTGTTAGCATGTAAGATCCTGGAAAAAATTTTGAAGGAGAAAGTAGTTAGAGACATTGAGGCTAATGGAAATTGGGACAAATTACAACATGGTTTTACAAAAGGTAGATCGTGCCAAACCAACCTGATCTCCTTTTTTGAGAAAGTAACAGATGTTTTAGATAAAGGAAATGCAGTGGATCTAATCTACCTCGACTTTAGTAAGGCATTTGATACAGTACCACCTGGGGAATTATTGGTTAAATTGGAAAAGATAGGGATTAATATAAAAGTTGAGAGGTGGATAAGCAACTGGTTAAAGGGGAGACTACAGCGGGTCATACTGAAAGGTGAACTGTCAGGTTGGAGGAAGGTTAATAGCGGAGTTCCTCAGGGATGAGTTTTGGGGCCAATTTTATTTAATCTTTTTATTGCTGATCTTGGCACCAAAAGTGGAAGTGTCCTAATAAAATTTGCGGATGACACAAAGTTGGGAGCTATTGCCAATTCAGAAAAGGATTGGGATATCATACAGGAAGATCTGGATGATCTTGTAAATTGGAGTGATAGCAATAGGATGAAATTTAATAGTGAGAAGTGTAAGGTTATGCATTTAGGGATTAATAGCAAGAATTTTAGTTATAAGCTGGGGACACATCAGTTGTAAGTAACGGAGGAGGAGAAGGACCTTGGAGTCCTGGTTGATTATAGAATGACTATAAGCCGCCATTGTGACATGGCTGTGAAAAAGGCTAATACGATCTTGGGATGTATTAGGCGAGGTATTTCCAGTAGAGATAAGGAGGTGTTAGTGCCATTATACAAGGCATTGGTGAGACCCCATTTGGAATACTGTGTGCAGTTCTGGTCTCCCATGTTTAAGAAGGATGAATTCAAACTGGAACAGGTACAAAGAAGGGCCACTAGGATGATCCGAGGAATGGAAAACCTGTCTTATGAAAGGAGACTCAAGGAGCTTGGCTTGTTTACTTTAACCAAAAGAAGGCTGAGGGGAGACATGATTGCACTTTTTAAATATATTAGAGGGATAAATACCAGGGAGGGAGAAGAATTATTTAAGTTTAATACCAATGTGGACACAAGAACAAATGGATATAAGCTGGCTAGTAGGAAGTTTAGACTTGAGATTAGACGAAGGTTTCTAACCATTAGAGGAGTGACGTTCTGAAACGGCCTTCCAAGGGAAGTAGTGGGGGCAAAAGATCTATCTGGTTTCAAGATTAAACTAGATGGGTTTATGAAGGGGATGGTTTGATGAGTTACATGATCTTGGTAACTAATTGACCATTCATTATCAGTGGGAAATAGGTCAATGGAGGGATGATAGGAGTTACTATAGAGAACTTTCTGGGTGTCTGGCTGATGAGTCTTGCCCACATGCTCAGGGTTTAGCTGATCGCCATATTTGGGGTCGGGAAGGAATTTTCCTCCAGGGTAGATTGGCAGAGGCCCTGGAGGTTTTTCGCCTTCCTCTGTAGCATGGGGTACAGATCACAGCTGGAGGATTCTCTGCATCTTGGGGTCTTCAAAGTATTTGAAGGCTTCAATATCTGAGATATAGGTGAGAGGATTATTCTAGGAGGGGTGGGTGAGATTTTGTGGCCTGCACTGTGCAGGGGGTCAGACTAGATGATCATAATGGTCCCTTCTGACCTTAAAAGTCTATGAGTCTATGAGCCTATGTCCCCTCCTCCCAGCTCTTAGAGCTGCCCGGTGCATACCGCATGGTGCTCTAGTGGCAACTGAAAGGGCCTGAGGCTCCGGGCATTGATGCAGTAAAGGCAGCAATGGATGGGAGCTCCGGGCCTCTTTGAATCACTGGGCCCTGGGGCAACTGGCCCCTTTACCACCCTTTCCCTCCGTGGGCAGGCCTGAGAACAGACTCTGTTTTTTTCCCTAAGTGGACAAACATACATCTTATAGAAAAAGATGACAAATAATTGAGTTCATTTCTTCACTCAGTAACCTCATAAGGGACAGAGAATATTTCTTTTGAAAACAGCTAAGACTGACGATAATTTAAAACCTCTATAAAACTCTGTGTGTAGAAAAGGAAGTGCATTTTTCTTTTATGCAAGTTTCTTTGCATGTGACACACTGAGAAAGACTTGTTAGAAACTTTGTCTGACCGTCTGAGAGTCTGTTTGTTCAAGAACTCCTCCTAAAAGGGGAAGAGCCAGGACCACCAAATTCGGTATGATAAGTTTCCTCTGATCATATCTTAAAGCCAAGGTCAGGATTTGGTTGTGCCAGGACAATGTGCATGGAATGTGATTGTTTCCCATCAAACTGAAAAGGAGGGGTATGGTAGGAGGGACAGTTACACTCACGAATGACCACAGGTGGGCAGCAAGCATGGGGGACAGTTATACCCCAGAATGACCACAGAGGGGCAGCAAGAGCAGCTTCTGGCCAGGCTGACCATCCCGAGGGAGAAGCCACCAGGTGGGCCACGTGCCCCTCCCCCCATGGAGAGAAGCCAGACCCATGATGCTCAAGATGCACCCAGGGGATGGCCCTGGGGAGGAGCCAGTGGGCAGGCTGTGTGGTACCAGGCATCCCCACTCCCTCCCCTGAGCCCACCATACCTCCCAACCCACTGCCGTGACTCTTGCACCTTCACACCTTCCCTTCAGCCTGCCACAGCCCTACCCCTTCTCTGAGCCCTCTGCACCTCCCAACCCAGTGCTCTGAATCTTGCACCCTCAACCCCTGCCATGAACCCCTTCTTAACCCCCATCTTTGACTCCTGCACCTCCCACATCCATAACCATCTTCCCTGAGCCCCTCCTCATCCCCCAATCCTGACACCTGCACCCCCCACATCCCTAACCTTCCTCCACACACTAGCCCCTGCTCTAACTCCTGCATATCTCCAGCCCCCTGCCCTGAAGGATCTGAGTAATACTGGGTAAGTCTTCTAGTTTTACTATAAATAGTATTAATTAAAATTAATTTAATATAATATAGGGCTGTGCTAAGTCTGCATAGTATAATGACTCAAACTTTAGATGGCCCAGAACTCCTGGATAAGTGTTTGTCTGTCTCAAATTCAGACCAGGTGTGACCAGGCAATCTTGAATTGACTTCAACAATTGATACAACACTTGGATATTATAGGGAGAGCACAGTATTATATTGTCTGGGAGAGGAAGGATAGTGTTGCTCAAATGCAAGAGTCCGAGGCTGTTTTGCCTAGTGATTACTGTTTAGGGGTCATGGGTAGGTGAACCTGGGCCCATATTATTTCACTGGGTTTCAACCCAGAGCCCTTCCAAACTGTAACCCCATATATGGCCTAAGGCAGGGGTAGTCAATTGTTTTTTGTCAAGGTCCAAATTTCTTGTTCCTCGTATAGTCAAGGTCCAGGTTCCATAGGAAAAAGTCACCCCTTCCCCCAACAATAATGATAATAAGTAAATTAAAAGATTTTGGGGTCTGCATCTGGTGGTCTGGATTTGGCCTCCAGGCTGTCTGTTGGGTCTGATATCCTAATTCATGTTCCCTGGGTCGCTTCCTACACTTTTCCCTGTCTCTGTCACCACCTCAGATTGCTCTTGGGAGCCCTCCTGGGTTCCTTTCTGGTATGTCTCTGGAACCCCTTCTCCTGGCAGTAGCAGGTTGTCACCCTTGGCTCACAGTGACTTGGTTGTGAGGTCTATTCCTGGCTATTTGAAGTTCTGGTGGCTTTTCCATGCTTTGCAGTTAGCCCAGATTTAGCTGAGCATGCCCAACAGAGAGGAGGAGCATACCTTCTTGTGTTCAGAGCAGGTCCTTAACCTTGCCTCACCAATAGGGTTGCCAGATGTCTGGTATCAACCCAGACAGTCTGGTATTTTCTCCTCCTGTCCTGTCCGGTATTTTCTGATTTTTTTTCCCTGCCAGGAGGCGAAAATACCAGACACCTGGTAACCCTATGACACACTCAGCAACTGGGCCCAGCCCCCAGACTCCTCCCCCCCCCCCCCCCCGCTAGACCCCTCCCACCCCCTGCTTACCTAGTCCTGCAGGGGAGCTGTCTTGTGGCTGGAGCAGAAAAACAAGACGGCTGCCAGCAAAAAAGCCTACTCTTAAAGGGGCCATGCTGGTTTTTAAATTTATTTTTATTTTTATTTTTTTGCTTAATAACTGCTGTCGGGGTCCTTTATAATTTTATCTAATGTTAAATTTTTAGACATACCTTTTCCATGTTTCCAAAAATAGAAGCCTGAAGTTAGATTCCTAAAATCCTATTTACAGTCTAGTCCAAATTCCACTGACTTCAATGGAAAGACTCCAGTTGACTGCAGTGATTTTGGTTCAGAACCATGGACTCATACTTAGATTACCAGATTTTCAAAAAGGCTAAAAAGCCAGCAGCACTCATTGGCTATAATTGAAACTGCTTTTGATAAAAATAGTTTCAATATGGGTTAGTTTGCCTCACTTAGTCTCCTGTTTTTGAATATGTTGGCTATAGCACTGCATTTGGACAGTGAATGACACAGAGTTGGGTAGCAAAGGAAGCAGAAAGATGCAATATAACAGTTTCATTTATGGGCAGCTTTTGAACAGCACAGTCACTTAGGCAGGAGTTCTGCAGAAAAGACAGTCTGATATGATATAATTATTACTCTAATAGTGCAAAAGCACATGGGAATAAAATTAAAAAGGCATACTTTATTTTGTCATTTTCTGATTTTTTTAAAGTATTTTACCTTGTGGTTCTAGTATTCTTTTACTTTACCTTTTTACAAGGAATAGTCATTTTAATTAATACATTATATACAAACAAAGCATAGAAATAAAATTTTATTATATGTGCTGAAGGCTAGATAATAGCTTGGTGGTTACAGGATTAGCTTTGTGGTTTAAGCACCTTCTAACCACAGATGAGAATACTAAAACACATTTCACTGTAGATAGCACAACTACTTTCAAAGCATTATGCAAATTTTAGTTAATTAATCTTCAAAGAACTACTGTGAAGAGAATGAGTAAATTTTGCTTGGAAATAATAAGACTTACCTATTTCTTGGGCATGCTTTGATGATTAATTCTATTCTCAAAGCACTAAACAGCTAATAAAGTGCTATATAAATGCAAAACGTTATTTATTATTATTACTGGATTGGAGAATTTTAAGGCTGAGATTTCTAAAAATTGCCTAAATGTACTGAGTCCTTAAGTAGTTACAAGTATTTCCAAAATACAGTAAAACTCCATTGGTCCGGCATCCAATGCTCCGGCACTCCTGATGGTCCGGCACCATCAGGAACCCGGAAGTGCTGGGGCAGCTAGAAAATTGGAGCTGCTCTGCGCCCGGCTTCCCCAGTTCAGCCGCTGCTGAAACTGAGCAGCAGCTGAATCGGGGAAGCCGGGGGCAGAACAGCTGGTGTGCTGCCGGGTTGGTCCTATAGCGCTGCCCCTTGGGGCTGCGGGACCAACTTAGCAGCACCCCAGCTGCTCTTGGGGACGCCTGGAGCAAAGCAGCCAGAGTGCTGCCGGGTTGGTCCTGCAGCACCTAGTGGCGGTGCTATGGGACCAACCTGGCAGCACCCCAGCTGCTCTGCCTCAGGCGTCCCTATTCAGCCGCTGCTGAAACTGACCAGCGGCTGATTCCAGGAAACCTGGGGCAGAGCTGCTCTCCCGCAGGTGGCCCTGATTCAGCCGCTGTTGAAACTGACCATCAGGGCTGAATCCGGACACCTGGGGCAGAGCCGGACTATCGGGGGGGGGGGCTATGAGGGGTCTGGAGTGGCATCCCCCCACCCTATCCCAAATCCCTCATAGCCCCCCCTTCCGATAGTCTGGCATATCTGATAATCCAGCACCCGCTGGGTCCTAAAGGTGCCGGATTATCAGAAGTTTACTGTATCTTATGCCTGACATAACCAAAATGAATTGATCAGAAAATACTACAAAAACATTTACATATGAAATGATTTGATTTAATCATGTGTCTAGTGGGAGAAATGATTCTCCATCCCCTGGGGCTAGACAGAGTTACTTGTTACTTGGATCACTTTCTTCAATAAGATTATCGGGTATCTTAGTTTTCCATCCATCTCAAATCTTCACACTTAATTTTCCAGCCTTGAAGGGAGATCCTCAGCTATTGTACATGTTCATTGGTAGAGCCCTGCGAGTCCAAGGAGATACAGATACGGATGCAGATACAAATGTCATATCTAGAACCCTGCAAAATTGCAGATATCCACTTTTTATGTGCAGATATCCAATAACCATTCTGAGATCCACAGATCTTATTACAGATAGGATAGATATTTCCGGATGGATGGAGAATATCTAGATTATTGAGCCGGGCTCCAGCACATAATTTCCTCTTTTCCTATTTTTCCTTTTCTTGTTATCTTTGTTGTGTGTCAAAATGTTGGGATTCTTTCCTTAAGAGCTTTCTCTGTTTCTGTCAGATGAGGGCTTGGATTTCCTGTCAGTTATGTTCTTGTTGCACTGTCTTATGTTGGCTTTGAAGGTACCTTTGAAGTACTTTTTTGCTCTCTTCTCATCCACTGGTTTGACTCACTTGTAAGAACACAGCCTGCTTTAGGAGTCATTTGTCTGGCAGTGAAGATCATGTTGATGGTACCCAAGGATGGTCTGAATCAACATTGTGATTCTGTATTCAGCAATACAGAACTGCCAGTTGAGGCAAATTTTGGCAAGGATCTCTCTGGAGGTGGATAACAGGGTTAATTCTCTCTAGTTTCCAATCTGGTTTGTCTCCTTTCATGAAGATGGTCACATTCATGACATCCCAAAAATTGTCTGGGATTGTTCTGAATTTCAAATCTTGAGCCTGGCAAGCCAATTTGTCTCCTTGTTTGAAGATTTTGACAATGATTCTGTCAGCTCTAGATGCCTTATTGTTCTTCACCTGTTTGATGGCTTTCTTTATCTTGTTGAGTGCTGATGGATTTCTAAAGTTATCCTGGTCAAGACGTTGAGGGATAAAATCAAAGATATTTTTATCCACGTTGGAATTACTATTCAGGAGGTTTTCGAAGTGTTCCTTCCGTTGTGCATTGATTGATCAGCGCTGTCGTTGAAAATGTCGACTGTGTCACTAGATCTAAAGGAAGTTAGTTCTTGGGTACAGGGTCTGTAGAGGGCTTTGGTGGCATTTCCTGGGTGTTCTCCCACCACTTGTTTTAAATTTAATTGGTTTTCCTTTATGTTCACCATCAACTCAAAGCTGAGATTCAAAGGAAAGATATGGACCAGTGGTCAACATTGCCCATTATATTTTAAGATTTCTTTCTGTTTTCCAAGGATGCAGGATTCTGCTCTTTTTCCCTCCTCCCCTTAAGTTGGTCCTTTTTTCTGCTTCAGACTCCTCCTCTGGTCCTGATAACTTTTACTCAGAATCCCAGCTTGCAAAGAGATATGCACAAAAATAGAAGCTAATGCACACTCTTCTGTAAATAGGGGCTTTGCATGCAAACATACATTGGCAAGTGTTCAATCTTGATTTTTGTGTACGACAGGTATTACTTGTGCATTTTGGAGAATATTGCCCATATTTCTTAAGTCAGTGCTTGACTGCTCTCAGTTGAACGTATTGGAAGTAAAATAGCATTGCTGCAAACATGGTCCTTTTCAAAATGTTATTTGGGCAGGGAGTGGGTCTTTTGATAGTCTGCAATGTTATAACAGAGAGAAAGGTTTAATGTCTAAAATGTAAAGATAAGAAAAACTAATGTAGACATTTACAAAAGAAATACATATGGAGAAACTCTCGAAATCTGAGCCAAATTCTGATCTTGTGTTGAATTATTTTTCATTTACACTAGCATAATTGAGAGCAGAATTTGACATTTTATTCTAAAATGTGTTATTTTTTTAAAAGGGACAGTATTCAGACATATTTGAAAGTGTATAAAAATAGCTCTAACTAATAGTAGAAAGTATAACTAATACTGTTATGTGGTAACATGTTGGTTGAGCAATCTTAATCATAAAGCCAGTTTGTAAAATTGCTTTGTGTAAGAAAACATGCTGAGGCAATATTTGTTGCACTTGCTATCAAATATTAAGTAGCAGTATTACAAAAACATCATGTTCAGAATAAACATGCATTAATCATTAGCGCATACATTCAAGATCTATTATATGTCTTTCATATTAGAGAACAAAAAGTGACATGCTAAAGCAGGCACATAACCTAGAATATTGAGTTTATAAATATTATGTTATTTGTATTGCTTTTTCATTATAAACAGAAATTATTCAGGAAATAATAGTAGCCAGCCTTTTGAAATAGTTGAGTCAAGAAGACACCTGTCTACCCTGCTACATGAAAGTTTCAGTGGTAAATTTTTTAAAAGTATTCTATATTAAAACAATTGTTCTTCTAAAGTTTGTATCCATTGGAACTGCTCTGAACATGCCATGCGCAGGCTCAAAGCTTGTTATACGAGGAATCAGGTTTTTTAAGTTGGTCAATTAGCAACAATCTGACATAACAATCAGAATTCTTGAGTCTTGTTTTTCTCCTCCCCACCCATCCTAGAATATTAGCTGCATAACCGAAATGTAGCCCCATGATAATAGGTGAGGCATA
Source organism: Pelodiscus sinensis (assembly GCF_049634645.1). NCBI lineage: Eukaryota > Metazoa > Chordata > Testudines > Trionychidae > Pelodiscus > Pelodiscus sinensis. The sequence goes on from NC_134711.1 coordinate 215,137,269, forward strand.
AATAGTAGGACTGTAAAATCTGCTTTCCACTTGACTAGCACTGAATATTTATGTATCATTTGAGATCCTTCCACTGTGCAAATTGGTGTGTGAGTGGACGTGCATACTATGTCCCACCTCCACTATAGAGGCCTCGTAGGAGCATAGAACAAAAACAGTCTCAGTTCTCTTCTGAACTCAAGGATTGTGACTGTCACTAGCATTTATCAGACTTACACACAGAGCTGCGCAGCTGAACAGTGGTGGCTGTTGGCCAGCCACCTAGCTTTGGAGGCAGTGCCCCACCAGCAACAGCAGAGAAGTAGGTAGCAATACCCCTATGCCAAATACTTTGCTGCCTTCAGAGCTAGATGGTCAGAGAGGGGCAGCTGCTGACCGAGGGCTCAGTGCTGAAGGCAGCCAATGCGGAAGTAAGGATGGCAATACCAGACTAGACCGTGAATTTGGTAGGACTCTCCTTTCCTCTCTCAGTACGTCCACTCATGTGCCATTGGCAATTTAACACTATATATTGGAGTTTGTGAATAGCACTATTTTAACCATTCCTCCTCACACATTTCTTATTCTTTCTCTTATAGATGGACAAAAGAGGAAAAAATCCTTAAGAAAGAAACTGGACTCATTAGGGAAGGAAAAAAACAGAGACAAAGGTACAGTGAAGATTAAAGAAGTACATATTTACATAATAACTGTACATTTTTATGAAATTTGTAGACTGAAATGTGTCTCTTCTGCAATAAGACTGTTACCTCAACTAATACATTACCTAGTCATCTGCCCAATGGAAAAAATACTATATTTTATATTGGTTTTTTTTTGGTCACTGCTATAATTTAGCTGCACTGTATAATAAACTTTTGTTACGCAAGCAATCTTTTTTTAATAGCAAACAGAAGTTGTTATTGTTTAAAACATGGTCATCTGTCATTGCTATTGTACAGTCAGCTCCAAGTAATTTCAGGCTGACACATATATGGCCTAATTTTTGAGGACACCTCAAACCAGCCTCTAAAGTTGCCCTCACCATTTTGTGCTTGTAGATCAGTGGTCACCATCCAGTTGATCACGATCGACTGTTTGATCACGGAGGCACAGCCCGTCGATTTTGACGCAGTGTTCTCAGCTCTCCCTTGTTCTCCCCCCCACCTTCAACGAGGAGCCTGTGCTGGCGCTACTGCCTCCTGCCCTTGCAAAATTGGAGCCAAAGCCAGTTTCCTGCAGCGGGGAACGAGGAGAAGTCCTGCAACTCCGCGCTAGATCTGGCTTCTCAGGAAGCACACTGCTCCTCCCCTCCCCACAGCAATGTGCTTTCTTGTCTTGCCTTTCTTTTCCCGTGACCCAGGGAGGTGGGCGGGTGAGGGAGGTTAGGATGGAAGCAGAGTGGCTGGATTTCTTAAAGGAGCCGCTTGTGCTCTCCTTCCAGCGCTGCATGCAGCTCCTTCCCAAGATATACTCTTCCCTGGAGACCCCCAAGTACTGGCCGAGCTGTTCTTGCCCTCTGCCCCCTGGCCAGACACCCACTAGCACCCTGTTCCTGCCTCCTCCCCCTGACTAGACACCCATCAGCATTCTGCTCCTGTCCCCTCTACTGTGCCCAGAAACCCTGAATGTTCTTTAGTCAGATTTATATCAGTGTTTTGTTGTTCTTGACGGCTACATCTGTCACCATTTAATTAAAAGGGAAAAGGCTCAAAAATTAAGTACCTTTCTTTTGTTTGTTTTTACTGCTTTGAGTGACTCATCACTGAAGGAAACAACAAATCTTGCCGGATGTGAAAAACTAAACATTAGAGCAAATGCTCCTACCCACATATTATAGTCAGTGTTTTCAGTTTCTACCAGTGTCATTGTACTTCTGTTCTCTACCTCCTTGTATTTATAGTCACTGTGCTCATCCATCTTGTTGTCTGTGTTTGTCCCTGCATATTTTCCAAACATTCTATTTTGCTGCTGACAGTGAGTGTGCAGAGTCTGGGGGAATAATAAAATGTCAGTGTTGATCTGACTGGGAAATTGTCAGAATTCCCTAGCTTGCTCAGAGCAAGATTCTGTTCCCTTACAAATTCACTTCTGTTTTTGAAAACAGGAGAAACGGAACCTTTCACTAGGGTTACCAAATGGTTTCAACAAAAATACTGGACACATTTAACATTACATCACAATCTACATTATATCTTATTTAGAAAATATCGGACATTTATATTTTCTCAATTTGTTTCCCGAGCAGAAAGCTCAAATACTGGACTGTCCAGTTCAAAATCAGACACCTGTCAATCCTACCTTTCACCTGTCTCTATTTATATAGGCATTACTTTAAAGTTTAAGCACCCATTCTTTGACTCTGCACCCTTGCTTTGTAGAGATAGATGTTTCCTGGAATGGATTTCTCCTGCAAGATTTTATCAGCTGATTCTTCATTCCCTCTCTTTCAACCCGCTCTTAAAAACATAGAGTGAGGTAGTTTCCTTGAATACTAACTAGAGAAGATATGTGTATAGTGACATCATGATGGGAGTTTTAGTCTCTGGAAATGGTATGATCATTTTGTTTTATTTTAATTTTTTATGCTTTCAAAAAGCACTAGTGATGAACCATGAAACTTTTAAAGTTGGTTTGTTCAGCCTTGTGAACCCCAAAGAGGATGTATCTGGTAGATTTTTTTTGTTTGTTTTTGACTAAGGGAATTGCTGATTATTTCTAGAGGAAAAAAACCCAGTGCGAATAGATATTTGACTTGTCTTTCCTGCCAAAAATTCTGGAAACCTTCTTCCATGTTTATTTTCCACTCATTTTCTGTTAATTTAAAAGTAGTTCTTACTGTTTACACTTAGGTTGCCTCAGTAATAATTCACTTCACTGCTGTCAGTATGCCTTGGCTTATTCTATGGAGAGAAGAGCTCCATAATAAATATAAAAAAAGGTTTTTTTCATTATAGTGTCTCAGAAATAGTTTTGTTCCAGGCCTCATCAGTGCCTAGTTGTGTTTCATTTTATTAAATTTCTAAAATAATGTCTTTTGTGTTTTCTAAGCATATGAGTAATTTAAAAAACCACATAGTGTCACTTTTGTTCTTATGGCAGCTAAGAACTTAAGGATTTCCTCATTTAAAAAAAAAGTCTTTCCTACAGAAAAAGGATAACTAAATAAAACAGCCTTAAATCATGCTTTGCAGGTCAATGAACTCAGACCAGCTAACAACGTTCCAGTTGCAGATCCCTCACTGAGAATACCTTAGGTGAAATCTTCAGTAGGAGTTTTACCATTGACTTCAATGAAACCAGTGTTTCACGTTGCTTCCAGCCCTCCAATACTTGCATTTAATTCTTCTTCAAATGAGCTGTATATCCATTTCACTGTAGGATTATGCACATGTCATGCACAGGTGACAGAGATTTTCCCTTAGCAGTATCCATCAGGGAAGCATAAGTGTCCTCTGGTCCCTGGCACTACAGCATGCATATAAAAAGTTCCCCACTGACCCCAACCTCCCTCTGTTCCTTCCTACCATCAGTGACAGTTGTCAGAGTTTTGACCTGTATATCTAAGTCTTCCCTCTTATAGTGTATATACAGGTTGAACCTCTCTAGTCTGGCACCCTCAGGAGCTGACTGGTGCCAAACTAGAGAATTTGCTGAACCAGGAAAGGTAAATATTGTTCATCAGCATTACCATCACTTCCACTGCTTACTGGGCTCTTAAAGGACATTTAGGGGTAAATTAGAGCTAAATAACAGCACAATACACTGAGAGCCAGGACTGTTGGCTGTGAACGAACTTTATGGGGCCACGGGAAACTTGGCCACACTCATAAGAAGCCAGCACCCCAGCTTCGATCAGTGTCTGGCAGAGGTGCATGCTAGTAACAAGTGTGACATTTGTAGAGGGTCCAAAGCCCTATTTAAAATGGATAGGGCTGCTAGGCTACAGTACCTGTTCAAGCAGTCTGTGCTTCTCCCACCGTCAGAACCTTCCTACTCAGAATGGGAACCGAGGAAGCATGAGTTGGTTAAGAATGCTCCTTCTGTTCTGAATTTTGAGGCACATTCTCGTTGCCAGTACCTAAGAAGTGACCACATAAGTTTCCCAAAGTCTTGGTATCAGGACTTTGAAGTCTCCAGTGAAGGCAATGAGTGGAGGCATGGACTTGAAGGTACATTCCAAAAGGAGACATCCCCAGAAATAGTCTATAAGCCAGGAAAAATTGCTGATTCTAGCCTGGGAAAGGCTCACTGAGACCAGTCCCAGAAGTACCAGTGCATCTTTTGGTAACAGGATGTCTCCGCTATAAGTCACCCTGATATACATCCGTTCTGCACTAAAGTTGATGCTTGTAGGAATTCTGATGTGTTATAAATCCTCCCATTCTCCGCTCTTAAATTGCGCAACCCCCTAAACTCCAATGTGTGCAAATGGAAGTCAGCCGCAGGAAAAAAATCTTCGATTTAAGTTGTTCCGCTATAAGTCCAAGGTTTTTGGAATGTATCTTGGACTTGTAGTGAGGATGACCTGTACTGTACACTTAGGAGACCTTTCTGGTGCTCTCTGTACCCCAGGCTTCCAGGCAACCAGCGAGTTGTTTAACCAGATAGTGCCAGCTTCTCCTGTTGTTCAAGAATCTTGTCCAGTATCAAGATTGTAAGTGCATGCTCCCATGGTCCTGACTTCAGCCCTTGAACATCATTTGGTACTGGTGGCTTCTAGAGTTGTGCCTCCTCTCTATGGGGTGCCATCTAGAGGGAAGCCAGTGATGATCTTGCTAGTACCATCATCTCCAGACTCAGTGCCAGTCTGCACTAAACATTAAAAAGGCAGTAGAGCAGTTTTTAAACTAAGAGATGGGGGAAAGCCGATTGGTGCGGAGATGTACGTAAATCGGAGGGAGACTTTGATAGAGATTCTCTAAGCTGTAGTCAGAAAGAAAGGAGGGGAGAGGGCAAACCATGGGCCAGAGCAGACAAACAACCGCATACAAAAGAATCCAATGCATCAGGGAAGGGCAGTGGCACATTTTTAAAGTGCTTGTACACAAATGCTAGGAGTCTGACTAATAAGATGGGTGAACTAGAGTACCTCATATTAAATGAGGAGATTGACATAAGTGGCATCACTGAAACCTGGTGGAATCAGGAAAATCTGTGGGACACAATCATCCCGGGATATAAAATATATAGAAAGGATAGAGCAGGCTGGGTGAGTGGTGGAGTGGCACTGTATGTGAAAGATAATGTAGAATCAAACGAAATAAAAATATTAAGTGAATCAACATATTCAATAGAATCGCTATGGATAGTAATTCCGTGCTCCAATAATAAGAAATTAGCAGTAGGGATATATTACCAACCACCTGACCAGATCAGCGATACTGACATTGAAATGCTAAGGGAGATTAGAGAGGCTACCAAAATAAAGAACTCTATAATAATGGGGGATTTTAATTACCCCCATATTGACTGCATACATGTCACCTCAGGAAGAGAAGCAGAGATAAAATTTCTCAATGGCTTAAATGACTGCTTCTTGGAGCAGCTGGTGCAGGAACCCACAAGGGGAGAGGCAATTCTCGATTTAGTCCTGAGTGGAGTGCAGGATCAGGTCCAGGATATAACCGTTACAGGACTGCTTGGGAATAGTGACCATAATATAATAAAATTCAACATTCCTGTGGTGGGAAGAACACCTCAGCAGTCCAGCACCCTGGCATATAATTTCAAAAAGGGGAATTACACAAAAATGAGAAGGTTAGTTAAACAGAAATTAAAAGGCACAGTGACTAGAGCCAAATCCCTGAAAGCTGCATGGAAACTTTTCAAAGACACCATAATAGAGGCCCAACTTAAATGTATACCCCAAATTAAAAAACATAGCAAGAGACTTAAAAAAGAGTCACCGTGGCTTAACCACCATGTAAAAGAAGCAGTGAGGGACAAAAAGGTATCTTTTAAGAAGTGGAAGTCCAATCCTAGTGAGATAAATAGAAAAGAACATAAACACTGGCAAATCAAGTGTAAAAATGTAATAAGAAAAGCAAAAAAAGATTTTGAAGAAGAGCTAGCCAAAAACTCAAAAAGAAATAACAAAATGTTTTTTAAGTACATTAGAAGCAGGAAGCCTGCTAAAAAACCTGTGGGTCCCCTAGATGATCGAGCTATAAAAGGAGCAATCAAGGACGATAAAGCCATTGCGGAGAAACTAAATAATTTCTTTTCTTCAGTCTTCATTGATGAGGACGTTGGGGAGATTCCTGAATCTGCACCGTCCTTTGTGGGTGATGAATCTGAGGAACTGTCCTGGACTGACGTGTCATTAGAGGAGGTTTTGGAACAAATAGAAAAACTTAATATTAACAAATCTCCGGGACCGGATGGCATTCATCCAAGGGTTCTAAAAGAACTCAAATGGGAAATTGCTGAGCTATTATCTGTGGTTTGTAACCTATCCTTTAAATCTGCTTCCGTACCTAATGACTGGAAGGTAGCCAACGTGACACCAATATTTAAAAAGAGCTGTAGAGGCAATCCTGGCAATTACAGACCGGTAAGTCTAACTTCAGTACCGGGCAAATTAGTCGTAACAATAGTAAAGAATAAAATTGTGAAGCATGTAGAAGAACATAATTTGTTGGACAAAAGTCAACATGGTTTCTGTAAAGGGAAATCCTGTTTTACTAATCTGTTAGAGTTCTTTGAAGGGTTTAACAAACATGCAGACAAGGGGGATCCAGTAGATATAGTATACTTAGATTTTCAGAAAGCCTTTGACAAGGACCCTCACCAAAGGCTCTTGTGTAAATTACATGGCCATGGGATAAGAGGGAAGGTCCTTTCTTGGATTGAGAACTGGTTAAAAGACAGGAAACAAAGGGTAGGAATAAATGGTAAATTTTCAGATTGGAGAGGGGTAACTAGTGGTGTCCCCCAAGGGTCAGTCCTGGGACCAATCCTTTTCAACTTATTCATAAATGATCTGGAGAAAGGGGTAAGCAGTGAGGTAGTAAAGTTTGCAGATGATACAAAACTGTTTAGGATAGTCAAGACAGAGGCAGACTGTGAGGGACTCCAAGAAGATCTCACCAAACTGAGTGATTGGGCAACAAAATGGCAAATGAAATTTAATGTGGATAAGTGTAAAGTAATGCACATTGGGAAAAATAACCCCAACTATAGGTACAGTATGATGGGGACTAATTTGGCTACGACAAATCAGGAAAGAGATCTTGGAGTTATCGTGGACAGTTCTCTGAAAACTTCCACACAGTGTGCAGCGGCGGTCAAAAAGGCAAATAGGATGCTAGGAATTATTAGGAAAGGGATAGAAAATAAGACCCAGAATATCTTACTGCCCTGTATAAAACTATGGTACGCCCACATCTTGAATACTATACTGTGTACAGATGTGGTCTCCTCACCTCAAAAAAGATATTTTGGCCTTGGAAAGGGTTCAGAAAAGGGCTTTGCTAAAATGATTAGGGGTTTGGAACGGGTCCCATATGAGGAGAGGTTAAAGCGACTGGGACTTTTCAGTTTAGAAAAGAGGAGACTGAGGGGGGATATGATAGAGGTATATAAAATCATGAGTGGTGTGGAGTGGGCCGATAAAGAAAAGTTATTGATTAGTTCCCTAAATAGAAGAACTAGAGGACACCAAATGAAATTAATGGGGAGCAGGTTTAAAACTAATAAAAGAAAGTTCTTCACACAGCGTGTAGTCAGCCTGTGGAACTCCTTGCCAGAGGAGGCTGTGAAGGCTAGGACTACAATAGAGTTTAAAGAGAAGCTAGATAATTTCATAGAGGTTAGGTCCATAAAAGGCTATTAGCCAGGCGATAAAATGGCCTCTGTCTGTCAGAGGCTGGAGAGGGATGGCAGGAGACAAATCGCTTGATCATTGTCTTCGGTCCACCCTCTCTGGGACACCTGGTGCTGGCCACAGTCGGTAGACAGGATACTGGGCTAGATGGACCTTTGGTCTTACCCAGTACGGCCGTTCTTATGGTCTTATGTTCTTCTTATGTTCAGTCTCTCTGATACTGATGGGGTCAATTCCTCTGCAGTCTGAGGAAATAGATTTTTCATCAGACTCTGAGATTGGATCATATCTGTCTTGATCTAAGCATGCCCAGCAGCCTTAATGAGGAGCTTGCCCATAGTTGTACCAGCCAAAGCCTTAGAACTTGAAGGACCAATGGCCTGCACATAGCTGGGTCCCACTTCCATCTCACTGGCCTTCTTGGGACTTCTTTCCAGATTCTAGAGCCTCTCCACTCTCTTTCCACCTTTCTATATTGGCTAAGTGTCAGGAATATCTGCAACAAGGCCACTGTCTTTCCTTACCCCTTACTGGGACTGTTCTGAGGGAACAGTGTGTTCAGGACTCTCCTATGGAAGAGGTCGAGGAGGGGCCTCCTCAACAACCATGGGCTTTTTCTTCATCTCCTGATGAGGTCAAAGTGATTGAGTCTACTTTTCCTGATCCTGATTAGCTTTGAGCCCTGTGCTGCAGCCCTAAAGCATCTGCATTAATCCAGCTGGCAGGGGTGGGGGGAAGGAAGGTTTTGCACGCTTCTGGGACCCCGCCCCCACTGGACTGGAGACGCACGGGGATCAGGCACTCCATCTGTGTGATTTCTTTGTCCTCAGGCACCGCCCTCACAGTTCTGATTGGCTGAGACCTACGGCCAATGGGAACTGCGGGGGTTGTGTCTGAAAGTGAGGGCAGCACATGGAGCCACCTGCCCCTGTGTGTCTACTGCTTCCATGAGGTGGGGGGGGGGGCATAGCAAGTGGGGAGCCTTCCTCAGCCCTGCTGTGCCATGAAATGGGAACTGCCCAAGGTAAGCACCCCACACTTCCTCCCCTTTCATGAGCTTTGAGCCCCCCCCACACCTTAGTTCTCACCAATATGTTGCACCCCATCCCATCCTCCTCTCTTAGCCCCCCTTTTCACCCTAAATCAATCATCCCCAGTTCCAGCCCAGAGCCCGCACACCCAGTCAGTCCCCTCACACCCTTCCACACCCTGAACCTCTGCCACAGCCAGGAATCGCTTCCCACATTCTGAACCCATCATGCAATGAATAAGTTAGCTAAATTTTGCTTTTATTGTATTGACAACTTACTTGAAAATTTTAAAATACAGGCAGTCCCCGATTTACGCGGATCCGACTTATGTCGGATCCGCACTTACGAACGGGGCTTTTCTCGCCCCGGAGTTCACGGGCGGCGGGTCGCCACCCGTGTCCTCTGGGGCGAGAAAAGCTTCTCCCGGTCTCCCTGGTCTGCTGGGGGGGTCCAGCAAAGCCGCTGGACCCCCCCAGCAGACCAGGGACACCCGAGCAAAGCCGCCCAGGCGGCGGGAGTCCTGCTGCCTGGGCGGCTTTGCTCATTTGTCCCGGAGCAAAGCCGCCCAGGCAGCGGGACTCCCGCCGCCCGGGCGGCTTTGCTCCTGTCCCCCTGGTCTGCTGGGGGGGTCCAGCAAAGCCACTGGACTCCCCCAGCAGACCAGGGACACCCGAGCAAAGCCGCCGCTTGGGCGGCTTTGCTCCCGGGCAAACGAGCAAAGCCGCCCAGGCGGCGGCTTTTCTCTGGTGTCCCTGGTCTGCTGGGGGGTCCAGCGGCTTTGCTTCTGTTCCTCTGGTCTGCTGGGGGAGGTGCAGCTAGTGCCCCCCCCAGCAGACCAGGCTTTTCTTGCCTACCCCTGGGGTAGAGCAGCTGGGGGCTGCCGAGTTGGTCCCGCAGTGCCGCTCCGGACCAACCCGGCAGCACCCCAGCTGCTCTGCCCCAGGTGTCCTGATTCAGCCGCTGCTGGTCAGTTTCAGCAGCGGCTGACTTGGGGACGCCTGGGGCAGAGCAGCTGGGGTGCTGCTGGGTTGCTCCAGTAGCGCCGAGGAGCCGCGCTACTGGAACAACCCAGCAGCACCCCAGCTGCTCTGCCCCAGGCGTCCCCAAGTCAGCCGCTGCTGAAACTGACCTGCGGCTGACTACAGGAAGCCCGAGGCAGAGTTGCTCTGCCCCAGGCTTCCTGGAATCAGCCGCTGATTAGTTTCAGCAGCAGCTGACTTGGGGACGCCTGGGTTTCTTAAGTTGAATCTGTATGTAAGTCAGAACTGGCGTCCAGATTCAGCCGCGGTTGAAACTGATCAGTTTCAACAGCGGCTGACGCCAGTTCCAACTTACATACAGATTCAACTTAAGAACAAACCTACAGTCCCTATCTTGTACGTAACCCGGGGACTGCCTGTATTTTGTTCTATTTATGGTTATAGATTTAATATTATTGTATATGAGTGGTTGGTTGGGTGGGGTGCTGGGCATACAGAATCATGTGGTGGCTCATGTGATTAATGGTGGTTACAAAACTGACGCTGGAGTCACAAAACATTCAGTACCAGTACAAGTGAGAGGCTGGTCCAGTCTATCCGCTTTTGACATATTGGGGCTCCTAATCAATACAGAGAAATCTATTCTGATACTTGTTCAAAGAATAGAATTCATTGGGAGAGTCATGGACCCTACAGAGGACAGGGCTTTCTTGCCAGAGCAGAGGTTCCAAACAGTGTGGGTCTTTGATCTACATCTAAAGGCATGCCTGGTCACGATGATTTGGAATTGCTTCAGACTTTTAGGAAACATAGGGTGTGTCTAGACTACATGCCTCTGCTGACAGAGGCATGTAAAATAGGCTACCCAACATAGTCAATGAAGCAGGGATTTAAATATCCCCCGCGTCATTAAAATAAAAATGGCCGCCGTGCTGTGCCGGCTCAGCTGATCGTCAGCACAGCATGGCAGTCAGGACGCGGATCCGTCGGCAGGGAATGCCTTTGTCGACCGCTCCCTTATGCATTGTGAAACGAGGTTTACAAGAGTGGTCAACAAAGGCGTTCCCTGTTGACCGAGCCGTGTCTTGACTGCCGCGCTGTGCCAACAATCAGCTGAGCCAGCACAGCGCGGTGACCATTTTTATTTTAATGAAGCAGGGATAGTTAAATCCCCGCTTCATTGACTGTGTCGGGTAGTCTAATTTACATGCCTCTGTCGGCAGAGGCATGTAGTCTAGACATACTCATGGTGACATACTCTTATGCCGGGTGGGCAAAAGGGCCTCCACAGGCCGGATCCGTCCCGCAAAGGGGGTGGGCCCTGCTGCTCCCCTGCCCTTAGGCCGGAAGCCTTCTCTGCTGTGCCCCCTCTCCGCACACTGCTCAAAGTGCCACGTGCTGCTCTCAGGGCAGGGGCAGAGCAGAGATGGCTTCACACATTTCTCCCCCCCAGGCCTTAATTGGCCTGGGGGCAGAGGAGTACGCAAAGCCTCCTCCCACCCTACCAGGAGCACATGGTGCTTTGAAGCATTGCGCACTGCTCGCAGGGTGGGAGGGAAGTAGAGGAGACTTCAGGCGCTCCCCTGCCCTTAGGCCAATCAGGGTCTGGAGGCAGGGGATCTGCGTGAAGCTTTCTTCGTTCTGCCCCAGCCCTGCGAGGAGCCCAGGGCACTTTAAAGTGCTCTGGGCTCCTCGCAGGATGGGAGGAGGCTTCCCACGCTCCCCTGCCTCCAGGCTCTGATTGGCCTGAGTTTGGGGGAGTGTGCCAAGCCTCTTCCAGGGCATAGGTGCCTAGTGGCAAGGAGGGCAAAGGAGGTCCTCCACCCCCAGACCAGTTATGGTCTGGGGGTGAGGAAGCCCTGCCCCTTCCAGGGTGGCCCGGGGCTACTTCAGAAATTTGTGAAGTGGCCCCTGATCAAAAATTATTGCCCACCCCTGCTCTTATGAATGCTAGGCTATACCTCTGAAAACTGCAGGGTTGGTTCACCTTGGTCTTTTTGCCCCACCACAACAATCACCCGTTCTAGTCACAGATGTATCATCTCTAGACTAGGGAGCTGTCTTAGGTCCGCATCTTGCTCAAGGCTTTTGATCTTGTCAGCAGTCTGATGGAGCAGGAAAGGTATTGACAAAATGTCGAGGAGAAAGGAGAGGGATAGATATGGAAACTGAGAAAGGAACAAATATTAGCTCCACTACCATAGCTGATATAATTGTTTAAATGAAGTCCTCCATTAAACAGCAGAGGAGAGATCTTCACTAGCGTGTGTTGGGCCTTTTAAAGTTGAACTTTAATGATTGCCTTCAAATTGGGATCCCTAAATAAGAAAACAATCAAACAACCCAAAACAATACCACGTGTTTACAAAAATCTTATTATTTTAAAGGTGACCTCAATTAGAGGTAACGGGTGAACTGACTCATAGTTCTTTGAGCTCTTAGATTTGGCAACACTACATACCGCAGACTGACATTTAAATATTCTGTTGTGATATATTTACTTGTTCTAAATTAAAAGTAATTAGTCTTGAGATGTCGTTCAGTTTATTGGTCTCCTCCAAATTCACTTGATGTGGATGGATCAGCTTCCTAATTTTAGTTTAGTCTGGCCACTAAATTGGTTTGTGTCTTAACATTCTTTACATCTGAACTAACTGGAGCAAAATAGATTCTCTGTCTTCTTAGGTATGATAATACAATAATGCTTTAACTCAAGATTCAGGGAGCACACTTTTTTTCAGTGCCTTGTTATAATCTTAGTGAAAATACTAAGACTTACAAAGGTGTTCTACAAAATACAGCTGGGCATTTGATCCCAACAGGATGTCTGGTAGGGTATTTCTAAAAAGTGTGACACAAAATGCAGTTGTAGGAATCTCTGCTTAGCCTTTGTTTTCAAAGTCGGAATTGCTTCCTCTTCATTTCTGTTTTTGTTGTCTGTGTGCCAAATTCAATTCTGATATGTGTGGGTTCAAAGCCATTGACTTTAGTCAAGTTTCACTACTTTCATTTGGGATAAATCTGTCTCAAAGACTGAATAAACATTTTACTCTCTGTTTTGATGCACAGTGGTAGTATTTTACGTAATCTAAAGAAACTGGACTGAACCACAAGGCTCTAATAAACAAGTAAACTGATAGCGTTAATCTCAAATGTCTCGCAGCTCTAAAGCGTAATGATGATTCTTTAAATGATAATCTTATTAACTAATTTGTTGCTGATCAGTTTAGCCAAAATGTCTTAGCATGAAATTTTCAAAAAAGTCTTAAGTCCTGGTCATTTATCTGCCAGTATGTTTGTTAGGGAAATGATATTTTCATTTTACAAACTGTTAATACCACCCCTCCCTCCAGTGCAGAAGGAATTTTGTTGATATAAAGGTGCCTTATATTAGTATAGTGTACTCCTCTTTCCATAAAAAATAGCTATAGTAACATAAAGTATCATTATACTAGTATAACTGCATCTACATTAGGTGGGTCAGACAGCTTTACAGTTAAGTCTATGCTGCTTTTCTGTATAAACAAGGCCAAAATAATTTTTCCAAGGTTATGCAGGGAATAAGTGACAGAGCTGGGAACAGAATCCTGATTCCCAGAAAAAATATTGAAGTGTGTTAACTACAAACTATGCTTCCTTTGCACTCTGCTGCTAGTACAGGTTGAACCTCTCTAGTCCAGCACTCTCTCGTCCTGTGTGTGGTCTGGAATGATATTAGTTAGCTGGATGTCTGCTTATCATGGGTGTCAACAAGTTTCCTGTGGTCCCATAAAGTTTGTTTACAGCCACCAGTCCTGGCTCTCAGTGTTCTGTGCTGGTATTTAGCTCTAATTTACCCCTAAATGTCTTCTAAGAGCTAAGTAGGCAATATTACCAGCCTATTGGTAATATTGCCAGACAATATTCACCTCCCATGGTTTGGCAAATTCTCTGGTTGGCGCCAGTCAGGTCCTGAGAGTGACTGCCAGACTAGAGAGGTTCAACCTGTATATTGCTGTCTGCGAGTTATCAGTGAGAGGGGCTGTTAATGAGATTGTAATATAATTCAAAATTGTCAAAAAAAATCAAGACCCTTACGATGATCACTCATTTTAGAAATTTGATAAAAAGTGAAAGACATGTAGCAAGTAAATAGTAGTAAATATTCTATTTCTGTTGCAGAATTTGTACCCCAGGCTTTTGGAATGCCCTTGTCCCAAGTGATTGCTAATGATCGGGCCTACAAACTCAAGCAGGATTCTCAGAGAGAAGAGCAGAAGGATGTGTCAGACTTTGTAGCCTCTCTCTTACAATTTGGAACTAAAAGACAGAATAAAGAACTCTCAAGCAGTAACTCATCTCTTAGCTCGACCTCGGAAACTCCAAATGAATCCACTTCCCCTAACACACCAGAGCCAGCACCACGTGCTAGAAGAAGGGTAAGTTTACCCATAACAGCTTAATGCACACTGGGGAACCTGCTAGTGTCTCAGTCTCTGGTCATCATAAAACAAACTAACTTGTGCATGATGTTATCTGTTTGGCCATGTTTAAATAAAGCTGGTTATTGGTGAAAGTTGTAATCCTAATAGCCTTCTTTTCCAAGAGGGAACAAGATAGAATAGAAAAAGATGGACACTGCATGATTACTATCACACTGTAAGGGACATGAGAATTTCAGTTTCCTTCCACTTTGGTTGATATAGGTGTCCAGTTCTGCAGGGCTCTGGCCTCATGCATTTTTTTTCAACTGGTGATTCTAGATGGACTTTCCATATGTGACTAGTGTTCCCAGGTATTCATATTTTAATTTAGAGAAATTAATCTGATTATTAGCATCCACTAATAACAATTATTATGGCCCAGAATAAATCAGCAGCAATTCAGTTAAAGTTGGTGAAAATAACAGTAGGATAAACTATGCATGAGGTCGGTTCTTTGGTGACAAATCACATCCCTGCCTGTGCTGCTTGTTCTGCACTTCTGCTGCTGCTTGGAAGGCTTGCTTGGTAGTGGAATAAGTGTAACTCTGTGGATGAGGTCAGGACAGGATTTTAGGAGCAGCACAGGTGTCTGCAATCACCATGCTATGCAGAAAATGACTTCACTGGAAGATTCCTCCCTCCATTGCTCACATCTGTGTAACACTCAGCCTAGCTCCTTAGGCATTGTGCTAATCAGAGAATTTGAGCATTGGGTCCTGATCCAACTACTGCTGATGTCACTGAGGCTACGTCTACACTGGTGTGTTCTCACACAAAAACTTTTTTGCGGGAGAGTTCTTCTACAAAAACTTTTGCAGAAGAGAGCATCTACACTGGTATGTGCATTTGTGCAAGAGCATCTGTGCCAGTGTAGACGCTCTCTTGCGCAAGAAAGCTCTGATGGCCATTTTAACCATATGGCTTTCTTGTGCAAGAAATTCATGTTGCCTGTCTACACTGGCCTCTTGTGCAAGAACAGTTGCACAAAAGGGCTTATCCCTGAGCGGGAGCGTCAGAATTCTGGTGCAAGAAGCACTGATTTCATACAGTAGAATGTCAGTTTACTTGCACAAGAACACACGGCCAGTGTAGACAGGCAGCAAGTTTTTGCACAAGAGCAGCCACTTTTGCGCGAGATCGCGCCAGTGTAGACACAGACTGAGAGTCTGATCTAGTTGTTAGTGCCTAACTAGTGAAATAGTGGTTCCTGCATATGGTTTGGATACTGTATCTAATAAGTCTCTAAGGGGTTTCATTCTTTATGTCTTATAACTTGATGCTGTGTTCTGAACTGGTGCAACGCTCCGATAAAGTGCATAATGTCACAATTAGAGCTCTTTAAAAATCAGTTGGCACTGTAATAAGCTGTCATAAATTCTAGTCACATTGCTTTTTATGTGGATAAATGGGGAGAAAAATGTACAAAAGAATAATTTGTTAATCCCCGCTAACTAAGTGTTAGAGATACCAGAGGAGCTCAGGAAAAAAGAAACATTCCATAGGAATTCTCAGCAGCTTGCACTTTTCTCTTTCACCAGTCAAAGCTTTTCAGGGGAAGTGCAGTGTGAGATGCAGAAAGAATAAGATTAACAAAATAAAAATGGATCTTATAAAGTAGTTGAATACATTGTATGGCAAAGTACAACAAACAAAAAGAAGTTTCCATAGTACAAAACAGTTACAGTAAAGAGGGGAGTAATTCAGTAGTATGCTATTTGCAGCCATAGATATTGGAATTGGTTTTAGTGAGAGAGAGGCTTTGTCTACAAAAGCAGACTAAACATGTCTGCTTTTCCAAAATTTTAGTCTAGACGCACCCAGAGAATTATTGACTAGGAGATAGAAGTCATCCTCTACATCTTTTAAGACAATGTTGTGAGATATTTAATGTCAACTTGGACAGCCACCAGTCATGAGCAGAAAAAAAATCTAGGTTTAATCGTTCATCTAAATGATACACCCGCACCAGTGCTATGTTCCTACCAGTCTATGTTTTTCACACCTTGTTGACATGAACACGAAAGAAGTGAAGTAATATCATATGGTTCACCTAAGAGATAAATATAAGTGTAGCCGAAGGCAAGCAGTTGAAGTAGAATCAGCCCTAATTTTCCTATATATAATTTGTTTGAATTTTTAACTAATAACATCACATTTCCCTTACGTCTTTAACTTCCATGCTTTATTAAGTCCACCTCGTTCATTCCCCAGCCATTATCAGAGTGTTCATTAAAGGATATTCCCTAGAGCTTTTTCTAACCTATTTTTAAATGTTGCAACGGATGGGGTTTTCAGACCAATTCTTCCAGTGGGACGCTATTCCTCATTCAGACCTTTGGCTATCAGGTAGTTTTTCCAAATAATCAAAATATCTCCTCTCAGTTTTATTTCATTACCTCTGCCATAAAAATATTCCTTCCTCTCTTTGTTGTTAACACTCTACAGGTATTTACAGCTGGCTATTGTGTGCTCTCTCATTGCTCAATGAAAATGAAAAAGAAAAAGATACTGTCGAAAAACCTGAAGTATTTGGGGAGGTCTTTGGTTAAGTTGCTGAAATTGTACTTGTTTACCATATTTTAAATTGTGTTCTGGAGACACTGAATTATGCATTATAGATTGATTTGGGTATTGGATTTTAGCCAAGTCCTGTGTAAGTTTCCAAACATACTGTAGATTTAGTTATGAGTTTTTGCTTTCTTGAGATTGGTAGTAGTCTACCATTCCTCTGGTCTGGCTATCTTCAGAGACACATATTTTATATGTCTGGAAGTATAGTATATTTTTTGTACTCCTCTCCTAACTTCCGATTTTGAAATATATGCTTTAATGTAGAAAGAAACTTGTAGATAAAGTGTTCTTGTCCTATTCCCATCATTGTTTCTCCTGGAAGATATTTCAGTAGTATCACAGATGAAAAGAGAAAGCATTGGAAACTGTTCTGTTACATAACACAGAAACTAGGAACTCTGCCTCTTACATTTTACCTCCTGAGCTGTGCATACTTAGTCCCAAAGTTTATTTGTCCATTAAGTATATCCAAGTAATTGGTCAAGTGTGTATTGAAGGTAAAATCAGCAGTGCAATCCTGTCAAATCTACCTGCTAATGTGCTTCAACCCTGACCAGGGGGGTGGGAGGAGGAGGGAGAAAGGGAGGCGGGTATTATCACAAGGAATGGAAAGTGATTAAACATACAGCCAATCCTTGGCCTAGCCACGCAGGCTCCAAGCAAGGGCACATATTAATGCCTGTTGTGGTGGTGATGGGTCATGGACATCAGTCCATCAGGAGCCTCATTGAGACCACCTTTGTAGCTTTTACTTTGTAGGAACTTTGTGATGGAATCCTACAGACATCTGTGAACTCAAAGGGTATGTCTACACTAGCCCCCCCTAGATCAATCTAGGGAGGCTAATGAGGGCTACTGAAATTGCAAATGAAGCACGGGATTTAAATATCCCGTGCTTGATTTGCATGTTTCCGGCCGGTCGCCATTTTAGAAATTGACTAGCCCAAAGTAACTGCCCGTGTCTACACACAGCAGTGAAACGGGATTCTGAAATAAAGCCCTTACTCGAATTAGCTGTTAAACTTCATTGCAGGAGGAATGCCAGCTAATTCGAGTTAGGGCTTTATTTTAGAATCCCGTTTCACTGCCGCGTGTAGACGCGGGCAGTTACTTCGGGCTAGTCAATTTCTAAAATGGCAACTGGCCGGGAACATGCAAATCAAGAGCAGAATATTTAAATCCCACGCTTCATTTGTAATTTCCGGTTGCCCTCATTAGCCTCTTTAGATCGATCTAGGGGGCTAGTGTAGCCATACCCAAAGAGTTCTTGTCATTAGGTGATGTAACTCCATTGCCTTCAGTAGATTTTTTACCTGCTGATACCAGGGGTGATTGCTCTATGTTAACATGTTGTCTTTGCCAAAATGCATTGAAATACTGTGAGCACACTTCCATCTCTTTTATTAATCAAGTTGTGTAAACTTTTTCCTGAGATGGCAGGGTGAAGTAGAATTGCTGGATCTGCTGTAGTGACTGTGGGGGTGAAATCTGCTCCCATTGCAGTCCATGGGAATTCCACTGTGCCTTCAACAGGAGCAAAGTTAAGCCAAATCTAGATGTTTTTAAAAATCTCATCCCAAATTGTTGATGTTTTAGAAGAATCTCTCCATTGTAAGCCCAATTTTACATCCCCCTATAACCACTGGAGTAATTACACAAGGTGTAGAAAAAATAGCGATGTAGTCCCATTTAAAACGTTTGAATGAATACATATACACACATGTATATGTTTACATATATAATGTGTATAATGTATACACACACACTGGGGCTGATTTATGCACATACTTTACGCAATTATACAAGTAAAAATAAGCACAAAGTGGGTGTAAAACATTTAGTATTGGTTTTATTACCCATTGCGATGATACATGTACACAAAGTGCAGAATAACAGTGAATTGGGCTTCTTTTATACAATGGAACTGATTCTCCATTTCAGAACAGTGATTTTATACTGGTGTAACTCCATTGGTGTAAAGCAGTGTTATGAAGTGGAGAATCAGAGGCACTTTGTTATGTTGTTTAATATATAAAATCAATGGTCAAAAGACTTCATTAGTTATGCCTTTGAGGGAAGGAACCTGTTTAGTTGATTCTAGTCTTACCAATTGTACATTTATATGTTTTTTTCAGGGTGCAATGTCTGTAGATTCTATTACAGATCTTGATGACAATCAGTCCCGACTGCTGGAAGCGCTACAGCTCTCTTTGCCAGCAGAAGCTCAAAGCAAGAAAGAAAAGGCAAGGGATAAGAAATTAAGTCTGAACCCTATTTATAGACAGGTTCCTCGGCTTGTAGATAGCTGCTGCCAGCATTTAGAAAAACATGGTAAGTGTACTTCCTTTTGCTTTAGGTCAAACTAATTTTCAGTAGGGCTCTGGCATGTAGACAAACATTATATACTCAAAGAAGCATACAAACTCATGTTTGTACGATTTTTATTATGCTACACATTTTAACTCATTTACAGTATATTTTAAACCACTTCATTATAATAATATTATTCACCTAAAGCATTTGACCACTGCTATTTTGACTTCAGATTCTTATCACACAAGAAGAACCTGCTTATAAAATGAGATCAGTTGCCAAATTTGATTGCTAGTGTTTGCTAACCTGTGAGTGAATATCTCATCAATATTCATACAGCAGCAAAATATTATTAATCATTTCTATTTTGGTAGCACTTAAGGGCCCCTGCCCATTGTGCTTACAGTCTACATGACCAGACTGACTAACAACAAAAAAGTAACCAGCCAAAAGTACAAATACAACTTCTTCTCATTTTCACCTTTAATAAAAACCTCTTCCCCAACCAGTCTTCCCTGTATCTACCTGCCAGGTCAAGTTCTTCACAGTTCTTTTTCAATCTAAATACCCTCTTTCCCCTGAGTCCACAGGAGGCACACCCAAAAGCAGGGAAAATCCCAATACTGACATTGGCAATAGTGTCCTAAGGCCCACCCCTGATGCCTCTACCCAGTGTCCCAACTATGGAGACTTCTCCTGCCTGTGATGTCGCTGTTAGATGTACTTCCCCTTGAAGCAAAACTGCAATCACAATATCCATCTTTCTGCCTGCCCCGTGATGTAACATTGACATTTCCTGAAAATATGATACAAAAAAAAAAAAAAAAAAAAAAGCACTGAGATGCAATTCTGCAGGTCAGATACTCTAGATGTTCGATTACATTGAGAAACACCATATGCCAAGTCACCTTAAGTTTCCTGGGTAAGCACATGTTTAGAGAAATGCTTTTATTCTCTATTGTAGTACTAATGAACATAGCTCAGATTGCTTTTGTTTCAATGCTTCTGACAGAGTTTTAAACAGTGAAACAGTCTACTACTGTGCTTGCAGGTCTTCAGACAGTGGGAATATTCAGAGTTGGAAGCTCAAAAAAGAGAGTAAGACAGGTGAGCGAACATTTAATTACATGAACTTAGCTGGTTTTCATGATACACCTATAGAGTTTCCAGGAATGCAATTACTTTCCCCCTCCCAGAGCCAATGAAAGCAGGGCTTTTTGTAGAAGTGACTTTATGGTATTTGTGTATTATCTATGGGAGCTCTGAGTAGGCTGTTTCCAATACCCTTCCAGTCAGGAAGAGCTCAAAGAAAACAAGAATTTTAACTTAAATCTTGAACTAAACCTGATTTTTTTCCAAGTTAAAAAATGCTCTCTCTTCCCAACTTTAATTGCCTACTTTTGCCTTTGGTAAAGGCTATGTCAGGGTCTCAGCAGGTTAGCAATTTCAGTGTAGTCTGGATCATCTGGCACCCTAGGAAGCAACGTAGTGCATGAGATTTGAATATGCTACAGTGGCAAGGTTTGAAAGAAAAGTTTACAAATGACTGGACCCACTAGAGGGGAGGGGGTATTCCTGGCTGCCTGTTCTAAGATTCCAGAAAGAACTGAAGATTACAGAATAAATAAAATTGCCAATCCCTTACACAAAAGTTCCAGGATGTTAAATTATATAGGGCAGGGCTACTCAACTTTGGAAGCCCCAGGGGCCACAATGATACAGCACATGCCGAGGGCCGCAACTTAAGTATGGTTGCATTTACATGCAAATATATATGCAAATATATGCAAATATCTTATTTCATACTGGCAGGCATGAATACAAAGCACTTCCCACAATGCCATTGTGCTCCCAGCACTTTCTCCCTGGGGGCTAGAAATGCCGGCACCCTGTACCCATCTGTTCCAGCCAGCCCGTCCGTTTGTGTCTTTCAGTGCTCACCACGCCTGGGAGACACCTCACCATTGTGTTCCCAGTGGAGGCTACGTTCAAATGATCTTACCTGTGGGTCGAATGTTGAGCCCCACATAAACCCAAACCGCCGTGGGCCACAAATGGGCCGCAGATCGCATGTGGCTCATGGGCTGTGTGTTGAGTAGCCCTGATATAGGGAGAAATCAACTTCTTGGACCCACAAATTCCTTCTCCTAAGCATCATCACCTCTCCTACCCCAATCAGTTCACTCTGACCAAGTCCCATTCTCAGCAAAACATTGAGAAAGCAAAGATTCTGCACCATGAGGATCCAATGATAAAGACCAAGCTGGGACTTAACTCTCATACTCCCTCCCAGAAGCCACACACATACACTAAAATATGTGTGACAGAGAATAACCTTGTAATATCTGCTAGTTATACTGAATTTGGAAGTAGAGCAGTACAGTTACAGGGAGGTATCACAGTAAAGAATATGGTACAAAAACGCAAAAAGACAGAGCTGGTTGGGCTGAATCCTGAAAATCAAAGGTTACCAGGAGGTATCCGTAAAGAATATGGTACAAAAGAGAATATGGTACAAGAATATGGTATAAAAGAGCAAAAAAGACAGCTGTTTGGGCTGGATCCTGAAAATCAGAGGTCCTGCACAACACAGGCCTGACCCTCTTGGAAGTGAACTTAGATGGGTACTCTAGCTCTGCTCTTGGCATTCTGCAATGTAGGATTCAATATTCCTTAGAGTTGTAGATTACTGTTCCAGCCAGCCCATTCTGACCAATGAGTGAGCTATGTACATTTTTATTCTACCAAGACAGCTTACAGATCACCCTCTAAATTAGCAAAATCATGCAAAAATAAGTTACTGTTTGAGTTACAGGCTTTAACTACAAAATATCTATTGTTTAAGCAAAGGCAAGTGCAAACCTACAACCATGTCATGCCCACCGAATGAACCTGAGGCTGTGCAATCATTAACTAGTCAATGAGCTAATGTCTACTTTGAAAGTCATTTACCACCTGTTTTCCCTTTTAAAATGAGCTTTCAAAAACGTATCTTGGCAAAAGAGTTTGATATTTTTTATTAAATTAAAGTAATTTAATTAAATCAACTCATGTATTTTATTAAACAACATGGAAGTGCCTTGACCTTCTGCAGTAACAATAATAAATGAACATCATGAACATAAAATGGGGGAAATGTAAGGTTTGGATTCAATTACAATTCTGTCCATTTTTTGTACCATTGAAGGCTACACTTTTTAAATTGTGCTTATGGAGGATATAGACAATAGACAACAGAAGTGAGAGTTTTCTATGTCAGGCAAATTTCTTCGCAAATGCGGGGACCAGTGGATTTGTTTGGGTTGTTGAGCAGAGAACAGAGCTGCTGACTGGGAGGATGGAGTGATATTCAGAAGAGCCCAGGACAACCAGCTGCTGCTACTCTGGCACGCTCCAGGTAGCTCTAAGGGGTGGGGAGTTCACACACACTTGCGGTCTGAGCTGTGCTGAGGGCTGGCTGCCTGGCCTGACTCTTCCGTGTCTCTCTCTCTCTCACTCTCACTCTCACTCACTCTCTCACACACACACACTCTCTCTCTCACTCTCACTCTCTCTCTCTCACACTCTTTGCCCAAGGCTGGCTGTTGGCTTCCCTGGCAGAGAAGGAAGCTTTAGAGCTATTGCCATTTAATATAACCAATATAAACCATTTTACTGTCCTCTCTTAAACCTCAATTGGAAGCCATTGTTAAATCTAACAAGTATACTTCCTAAAGTCTGGTGAAAACACTGTAATTAAAAGCAGTGTGTTTGAGGGATCAGTAATGAGAAATGGAAAAACATTTCCTTTTTTACACTGCTTGTGTTGTGTATCAAACCAAAATAATTCCATGGATAATGTACGTCTGATGTTCTTTAATTAGAACATCCCTTTGGGGGCCATCCTGGTGACTTTGTGTCATAAGCATTATGTAAGAGCTAGATGCTGTAATTAGAAGTATTGGAAATGCTCATTTCATTGGAAAATATCGTTTCAGCTCAAAAAAACCAGAATAAGGTTACACTGTATTTTTTTAGTTTTGTTTGGCCATTAAACCAAACCAAAAAAAAAAAAAAAGTATTCACTCAGCTGTACTTATGATACTCCATGATAACACGGCCACCCAATCTGAGCACTGGCATTGTGTTGTGAATAAAGTCCTTTAGTCTTCAGATGGAATAAATATACCTATGAAGCAGTGCTTTGTGGGCAGGGAACTCTAATAATAGATTAAGACCAAAGTGGCTGATCTAGGCTTCGTGCTGAATTGTGGGAATCCCATACTTCATAGTAAGGTTCACAGTGAAAAGAGGACCCCAGTTTTTACACCAAGGCTTTAAACATCCCCAAAGTGTCAACATTTGGACCAAGTTTGCATTAAAAATGGTGGCATTTTCCACACTCATCTACGTTTACATCTTTTCTCATTACTCAAGACTAAGATCAATGTAAGCACGTGGTAATGTGCTTGCTCTTGTGTCTGTCATTTGCCTGTATGCACCTCAATCTTACTACAAGTAAATTGGGGGTGGGGCCTTCATTTCTTGTCCTGAGCTACCTGTACCTACAATTAGTCATTGAGATGATTTCAATATTTGGAATTTCCTTGCATGCCAGCAAAGATTTGAAGTGCTGTATTCCTAGAAAACACAACCTCATGCATCACTATTTCAGCTTTGAATACAAGGCTAACAGGAGGTGTGTTCAGCTTGAAGAAGGCATATGTAGAACATTTTTGTGGGTGCTGCAGGTAGTACATACACTGGAAATGGGACTGCAACAAACTTTTATGGCATTCAATGTGTACTCACTATGCAAAATTGGCAGTGTATATGTAAAAGGCAGGACTAGTGGCTTAAACTCACCATATCCTGTTTGGCAAATCTGTTGCTGCCAGTAGTGTTGGACTTGCTCATCTCTTGTGCTCTTGATTATGATTGTGGCTGGAAACAACAGCAGTAACTCAGATGCTGTGATGAGGTCACTTTGCTGTTTGTTCACTTTTTAATGGTGATCACTCTGTGAAAATAAATACATGGTTAGGAGGAGTAGGAAATGTCAGGGCAAGGTGCCACTATGTGTTTGCAAAGTTGGCTTCTCATGTCTCACTCAATTGCAATCCACTCTCAGGTTACAATAGAAATTTAATTGTTGGCTCTATTTTCGTTATTTATTCCTCTTAAGAAAATCTCTACACTGTGCAGCATGACGTGTAGCCTTTCTCTGCTCCTGAAGAGTTCATGTGCACACTGTTTTTTATAAAAGAATGCCATAAATAAATTTAAAAAACAAAATCCCCCTCCTTTTAAAATGTGTCTGGCACAGACCAGGCATTCTGTACAATAATGAAAATAGCAACAAAATGTGAGGAGTTTGCCTGCTTTTCCCAAGAACAGCAAATATAAAATGGTAATGTGAATAAATCCATATATAACAATAATAGAAGACGTACTCAAAATTACTTGGTCCTTCTGGGCAGGAGTTGCCAGTGTGTTGCCAGGCACTGCAGGTGTCAGCGCAGTAGGTAGGGGTGCAGGAGTCAGGGCACATGGCTGGGAGGTGTTGGGGGCTCAGGGCAGAAGTCCCAGGTTCAAATCTGCCTAGTGGTGGTTATATGGGGACTCAGGACAGGGGGCTGGAAGATATGGGAGAAGTCAGGGCAGGGAGTGAGGGTGCACAATTTAGGGCAGGGAGTGGGGGGCTCAGGCCAGGTGCCTGGGGCAACTGCCCTCCTACTCCTGAGAGGAGCTGAACTGCTCAGCCGTGTCCAGCAGCTGCTCCTGGAGTGGATGGAACGGCTGCACTGCTGGTGGCTCTTCCAGGGGTGGGGGCAAGGCTGTGCCTGCCGGGCCCAGCTGCTGGTTGTTCCCAGGGCAGGTGGGCAGCACTGGCTGCTGGCTCCTTCTGGAAGGGGATGGGGCTCTGTTGACCTCAGCCAATGGCAACATGGAGATCCCCGGCCCCAGCCACTCTCGTCCTGCTGCAGCCACCCTCCTGTGGTCATTCTGCAGCATAATGTCCTCTGTGCTCACTTGCCCCTGTGGTCATTGTAGAGCAGAACTGTCCCTCTTATCAAACTCCTTCCTTTCATTGTTATGGAAAACAATAATTTCAGGCACATCCCATTGACCCAGCACAACCCAACCCTGACTTTGCTTTAGGTTAGGATAAGAGGAAGCTGCATAGCAAATTTGATAGTCCTAGCTCTTACCGTTTAACAGAAGTTCTTGAACAAATGTACTGACAGACAGATGGGTGGTCATGCCGACAGACAGATTCTCTAACATATAAATATAAATATAGATATAGATGTTCTCTTAGGCAATGTACAATACTGATGAAGATGTTGTGATGTGACTATTATTTTTCCAGTTACGGGAAGAGTTTGATCGTGGTGTAGATGTTGCGTTAGAAGAAGAACACAGCATCCATGACGTTGCTGCTTTATTAAAGGAATTTCTACGAGACATGCCAGATCCTCTTCTGACCAAAGAACTTTATACCGCCTTCATCAATACTCTCCGTGAGCGATACAACTTCTTCTTTTAACGTTTTTTCCCACCAGCTCAGTTCTACATGCTCCCCAAGGCTACTAACAGCCTTTTATTTACAAACCCGAGCCCTCTCTACTTCCAGTTCATTACAAATTTTTGCAAATATTCTCACATGTTGTAAAGGGCTTTATTTACTTTTGATGCTGGATAGGTACAGCACAGGAAAAAAAGCTCATCACATTCTCTCTTTGCTTGTGTATACATATACCATACACATGGTGGTCATATGGTGTAATATATTAATCCCTGATTCTGTAATTGGACCTGCAAAGGCAAATTCTTATGTTTATGCAGTGTTATATTAAAATTAGTGGGGGGTTTTCAGGTAGAAGTTCCTGCCCCATTAGACTCAAATTTTGCATTGAGTGCTTAATATGGTAATAAGGTAAATGACAGAGCCGTGTGCTTATGTCATATATTTCATGGACTTGTTATCACTTTAGTTGTACTCTGCCCACTAATCCACTAATGCCTGGATTAGTTCCAGTGTTCCATAGCTCTGAGCAATTTTATACAGTGCCCATCTAAAAAATAATTATGCCAAAGAAATGTTTCTTGTATCCTGTTTCCTACTGCATGAGTATTGCCATATAGGCATTATAATGGTTTTTAACTCTTTTTAGCTATTGATCACAATTGACCCATGGGGAGTGTAATGAAGTCTCAGTCCCCAATGAACCTCATATGTCCAAAAACAGCTCACTGTCTGGTACCCTCCTTTGGGTGCCTGATTGCTTGTCTTCCCCTTGGTTGCCAACTCATATTGGTCAACGCTAGCCTCTGGCCTGCACATTTGAGAGTTTATTCCCCTCCTGTTGTACTCATCGCAAAATAAAGAGTCCCTTTAACAGTAGTCCCACATTATCACAAACGGAAAGTCTTTCATCCCTCCTCAGCTCACAGTTCTTTGCTCCTCTTGTGTAGCACTTGGCCTCAGGACTGCTACCATGGAGCTTGGGCAATGCAAGTGGCTATCACTCCTGTTTTTAAGCCAGGAGTCCCCAGCTCAAAAGTCATTATTTCTCTATAAGCCCTCCTGGAGCTGAGTAATTCAGGCAGTTATCGACTCTCTCCTTATGCCAGGAATTTTCATCTGCCCTCCTGGAGGAGGCAGTAGTTAAATTTTCAGTATGACCTTATTCATCTTCTCCCTCAGCTGGCTCCACCTCATTCTCAGTGTCAGAGTTTGGCAGCCTTCTCCTGCTTTGAGGGAGGGAATAGGTAGTGTTTATGCTGGTCCCCTTGTCCTAGATCATTTGCAGTGGGTTGTGTGAGAGGTGAGCCTTATCTTTCCTCTCCTCATGGCTACTTGAGATTTTTTTTCACCAAGCTCCACTTATTGCCAGGAATGCTTCCTCTCTATGATTAATACCTAGATTTTTATATAGTAAGGACCTTTCAAACGTTAAACAGTCAAGCCACGTGATGGGGTAGGCTGACCAGTCGACAATACCCCATTACACAGACTGAAACCCAAGATCCTAACTTTCCACTCAGATTCAGACTTCATGACAGTTCCTGGGCCTCGCAGCCATAGTTCAAAACGCTCCTGCATGTGGGGGTACATACACTGCAAATGTGAATTCAAGGCCTGCCAGATTTTGGAGTGTTTAAATTTGGTCTATATAAGAAAGATGTTCAAGCTGCAAACTAAGGATGTAAGCAACTAGTTGACTAGTCCCTTGACTAGTTGCACTCTCCCCACTCTTTCCCTCCTCCCCGCTGCCTCTATCAGAAGCCTGTGCGGGAGAGAGACAGCTTAAAAACTGGTTCCTCCCAGCACTGTCTCCACGCGGGGCAGGGGGATTGCGGGGACTGGGCATGGGCTGGGAATCAGCTGATTCCTGGCTTGCGTCCTGTCCCAGATGGGAGCCTGCTGGTTCTTAATACATTTAAAAGGCTGGTGCACAGTGATGGGGACCTAGCACAAGTGGGACAGCTGGTTCCCAGCTCGCACTGGGTCCCCCCCACTGCACTCCAGCTTGCCTGCTCTTAATACACTTAAAAGTCAGAGCTGCCTCGGGATTAGCTCCTGGGGCCAGGAGTTAACCTTGCTGCGGCTCCCCCACTTATCGACTAATCTACCAGTCGATGACAATATCATCGACTAGTCAGTTAGTTGATTAAACTACATGTAACATCCCTACTGCAAACTCATTTGTGTACTCCGATCCATCTGTGGTTTTCAGATTCGATATCTTGCTTAAGACCCAGCTCTTTCTATTGGCTAACATTGCATTTAGCGGTATGATCTGGCTACAGACAAGAGCAGAATCATGAGCTTTCTTGCTTTTTTTCAGTTTCCTAGATGCACTCTAGGAAAGAAAGCTGTAAGACAACTAATTAAAATGATTAAAGCATAAATACTAAGAAGATACTTTAAAACTAAAAGTCTCCTGGATGCCATCAAT
Organism: Pelodiscus sinensis; assembly: GCF_049634645.1. NCBI lineage: Eukaryota > Metazoa > Chordata > Testudines > Trionychidae > Pelodiscus > Pelodiscus sinensis. The sequence goes on from NC_134711.1 coordinate 215,165,379, forward strand.
ATCCATTGTGTATCTGTGTGCACATCTATCTATCTATCTATCTATCTATCTATCTATCTATCTATCTATCTATCTATCTATCTATCTATCTATCTATCTATCTATCTATCTATCTATCTATCTATCTATCTATCTATCTATCTATCTATCTATCTATTGATTATAAGGTACAGTACTAAACTCTGTTCATTTAAGCAGAGTTTAAATTTGTAATAGCTGACACTACTAATCCTACAGCTCCACTATTGGCTGAGACAATTGACTCAGACAAAATAAAACAGAAAATTTTGTTTGTCATGTGTTTAAAATTGTATCAACCTACCTTGGAAAAGGTATGGAAAACCTGCAAATCTCTTCAAAAATGTTATTCTTTTAGCTGGAACACTGCTGAGTGTATGTGTATTGCCTTTAGGTTAGTTTCAGTGTTTTTTCTTAGATGTTTCTTTTTCCCTCTTAGTATTAGAACCAGATGAACAACTAAGCACCTTACAGCTTCTTATTTATCTTCTACCTCCCTGTAACTGTGACACCCTACACAGACTCCTGCAGTTCCTCTCTATGGTGGCTAGCCATGCAGAAGACAGCACAGACAAAGATGGCCAGGAGGTATGTTCTTTGGCTTCCATTACTTCCTGCTCTGAAGACATATTTATAAAGATGAGAAACAGAGACCCTAGAATCATACGCAGTTAAGATGGAATAGACTTCATACTGTCTTTCCTCTTGCCCTTGAGTTGTTTACTACAGCGTATTCCTGAGACTGTTATTTATTGTAGTTCTTAAATGACTTAATCAATGAGGCATCCACCACTTTCTGTAGGAGATTCATAGCTTAATGGACTTCACTGTTAAGAAATAGTTAATTCAATCCATTCTGGTTTTTATCCTGGTTTAGTTTTATCCCATTATATTATTTGGAACATGAGTCGAAGGATCTGCTCTTTATTCCTGGCTGTGCTACTGACTTAGGGTATGTCTACACTACCATCCTAGTTCAAACTAGGGTGGTAATGTAGTCAACCGGAGTTGCAAATGAAGCCCGGGATTTGAATTTCCCGGGCTTCATTTGCATCTTGCTGGGCACCGCCATTTTTAAATGTGAAACGTAAAACGAGGCGTAACGATAGCTCGAAATAGGAAGCCTAGTCCGAACTACCTAGTCCGTGCCGCCATTTTTAAATGTGAAACATGAAACGAGGAGTAATGGTAGCTCGGAATAGGAAGCCTAGTCCGAACTACCTAGTCCGTGCTGCATGTAGCCGCGCGGCACGGAGTCCGCACTAGCGGACATTTAAAAATGGCGGCGCCTGGCAAGATGCAAATGAAGCCCGGGAAATTCAAATCCCGGGCTTCATTTGCAATTCCGGTTGCCTACATTACCACCCTAGTTCGAACTAGGGTGGTAGTGTAGACATACCCTTAGAGAGAGACACTGGGCAAGTCAGTTGTTTACCAATATAAAATAGGGATGATGAGTGGGATTCATGAAGGGGTTTAAATATTGCAATGCTGAGTGTCATGCCACTTAGAAAAATTAAAGGACATTGCAGTCTGAGATAAACGCCTAAGAATGCAACCCACAACAGCCAGCACTATGTAGGGAGCTACTAAACATGCTAATAGGAGATACTGAGGAGAGAGGGGTATGTCAAGCACAAGCCCAGAGGCAGAAACTTAGGCACCTAGGAAACTTTACATTGTAAACTTTAGTACTGAGTGAGTTTAGGTACCAGCAGCATTTCTTGAAAGTTTTGTGAATCATTAAAGTGTAGGCAAAGTCTAGGTCCAAGATTTAGGTACCTTTGTGGATCCTACCCTATTAAACACTTTTGTAAAGCACTTTGAGGTGTGTGGGTGAAAAGCATTTATTACTTATTTTTAATTATTTATGGCTTTTAGCTTTCGCCCCTTGGGATATCCTACACAGTGTTTGGTGAAATCAGTTATTTGGATGTCTATGGGTGGAACTTATATAAAGGTTTAAGTGGATTTTGGGGACAAATTCCACTGAAAGTTAATAGTGCTGTGGAACTTAGTCATCGGCATCTGGTAGCCAGCCAGGCATGGTCCCGCCCACACTCTGCCCCCAGAATGCCTGCCGTAGGCCTTTGGGGGTGGAGTGTTGGTGCCCCAAGCACCCGCCCTCCCCGTGCTCCTGGCTGGAGAGGCTGTAGTTGTACATCCTACTCCCTTCCCGGTGCTCCGGGGAGGCCACGCTACACACCCTCTTCCCTTCCCTGGTGCTCCAGGGCTAGGGCCATGCTGCGAGTCCTCCTCCCTTCCCCGGTGTTCTGGGTCTGACACGCACCTTCCTCCCTCCCTGGTGCTCCGGGGCTGGGGAGGCTGGGAAGAGCATGCACCCACTCACCCACCTCCCCGTCCCCATGTTTGGGAGGCACATGTGTGGCACACTGTGTGTGGGAGGCATGTGTGGCACGTTGCCCCACCTCCCCAGGGGGGTGAGGCCAGGACCTCAGTAGAAGGGGCATAACTGGAGTTGGGGTTGAGGCTTGCCTTCCCCATCCCTACCTTCACCAACTGCCTATGCTGTCACTCATTACAGTTAACGAGCGTTGTTGCAAGATACGGTTGGAGGGCCCTACCCAAAGACCTGGGTTCCTTCTAGCCTCCGTCCCTACTGTTGTGATTCGCCAGCAACTAGAGATCAGTCGGGGGAGGTGTGGTGGGGGAGGGGACCCGGGCTCTCCGTCACTCCCAGTTCCCGGCCCAGGGCCCTAAGTTAGGGATATCCGTATCCCTTGCCTGACTGACGGATGAATTGCCCCTAAATGTGCCAGCCTGCGGGCTCCACGACCCCTCCCTGGACCACTTCCTACCCACCTCCTCTACCTACCTCCTTGTTTCTCCGGTGCTCTGCCCGGCGCCCCCTCTCCAGGGCAGCGAGCATCCCTTTTGAATGTCCCACCTTGCTTACGCCCACCTCCTGAGGCTCCAGCGAGTGGGCGGGGATGTCCTCGCTGCGTCGGCGGGTGACATCATTAACTGGTGCCTGTCCCTTTTTCCGGCCCCGTGCTTACCGTGCCTGCACCGTTGGTCCCCCTCTCAGCCCCATTCGGTCTCTCTCCTGGGTCCCACTCAGCTTTGCCGGCCGTTGTCTCGGGGTGATTCATCTCATCCCACCTGACTTCCCACGGTTCGTGGGGCCCCGTTTGGGTGCGGGGTTGCTCCTCTCTGGTACGCCACGGCTCATGGGGCCCCATCTGAGTGCGGGCTTGCTTCACTCCATCACACATGCACTTAGGCATTTTTAAAAATCCCATCCAAAGTGCTGCTATTCACTCCACTTACCAGGTGGTGGAGAAGTACAGACATAATATTTAGGAATCTATGAAATTTGCAGCCATGAAAATTGTGCTACCGACCGTGGAATCTGTTCTTTCCCATGAAATCTGGTGCCCAGCCCACACTCTGAAGGCAGAACAGAGAGCGGATGCTGCTGCCTGAGTACCCAGCTCTGAAGGCAGTGCCATCAGCAGCACAGAAATTAAGGGTGGCAGTACTGCAAATCCCCTAGTAGGACTGTGATCCCCTTTTGGGTGTAGGCCTCTACATTAAGAAATACTGCAGAAAAATCATGTTTTTCATGGGTTGGTCATGTCAAATTTTGTGGAGGTGTGTAACACATTTTGAGAGACATCCATTACAATTTGCTATTTATGCCCTGACCAGCATGCTAAAATTGTGCAATTTCTCTGTAGTTTAAGTAGACTTGTAATAATGGAGGACATTTTTTTAAAAAAGTGGACTATAATGATATTTATTGTGCTGAGAATAGCTTAGAGGTATAGCAATTAGGTCCTAATCCTTCCCTAGTTTTGTGTTGGTTTAGGAGTCTGCCCTTGTGAAATTAATTGCAAGGTTAGCACCTAAAGCTGATTAAGAGAACTGGTACAGTAGCTGTGGTAAATGCCTGAATCCTCCTGAGGAATGTATTTGCTTGCCATATATACTCTAACAAAAGCAAATTCATGTATACCATCCTGATAATATTGTAAGAGTTAAGGACAGTGTGTGTAATGAAGCATAATTGTTAGCAAAATAATATATTATTTATTAATTATTAAAGCCTCAGATCTGCAAAGACTAATACAGTTATTAATTTTATGCAAGCAAAAATGCTTATTTTTAACCTAGCTGTCCATGCAATAGAATTCTACTCAACAAGATAGAACTTTAGCAGGTACATAAAGTACAGTGCACAAAACTACTGAAAAACTCAGAATTCTATTTGAAAGAAGAATTATCTTGCGGAAGTCTTCTGGAATGCTACTTTGTGCCTTGTTTTATTAAATTATTGTATATAGTTCAGATGTGGGAAAAATAATGAATATTTTCATTTCTCTTCTTCCACCTCAAAATCTCCCACTCCCACATCCTAAGCCTAGTTAGTCAACATCTGGAATTTACATGAAGTCTTGTTCAGTGAAGTCCTGGCTGTTTTTGTAGCGTTCCCAAAATAGCAACCAGATGGAGTCACATAGAGGAAGATCAAATCTGCTCCTTGCAAATTTGATATTGGAAAATTGTCCTGACTAATCCTTATGATACATTTTTTTTCAGAGAATTTTTGTCTATTCTTATTCTTATTTTGTATCCAGAAGTTTATCCAAGGTCATATGATTACAGGGGTAGAAGTGAAAAGAATTGGCCCTGTTCAGGAACCAAATAAGGGAAAGAATAAAAGTAATACACACAATCCTCAGTTATCTAGTTACCTTGAGTATCTTGTGTCCATACGGGTTTTTTTTAATTCTGTCCTGGAAGTGTCATTGCCTGTAGAAAGTAGCAGCATTGGGGAGCAGCAGCTGTTCTAGAGCAGCAACAGTTTGCTGAGGCCATGAGGTCCTATTCTTCTACTTCCTGGCTTCGTAGGAGGAGAATCTTTCAGAAGCAATGAGCTTCTTGCTCTGACCTGATAGGAATACCAACTAAGGATCCATAGCCAGAGAAAACATGCCACTGATTAATATTCTTTTTCTTCTAGGTTACTGGGAACAAAATGACATCACTGAACCTGGCCACTATATTTGGGCCTAACCTGTTGCACAAGCAAAAGTCTACAGACAAAGAATTCACAGTTCAAAGTTCAGCTCGAGCGGAGGAGAGTACTGCAATCATTGCTGTTGTACAAAAGATGATTGAAAACTATGAAACCCTTTTCATGGTAAGTGAATGCTGCTTAATATTACACCAATTGATTTTGCATTTAACTCTTTAAAGCTCTTTAAGTCGGGGTATCCTAGGTGGTGTTACTAAGAAGTTGAATTGAACTATGTTCAAATAGTGATGCAGATATGGTTATATGAGGGAATGATTAGCAATGATTGAGTGCAATTGGTAACAAGGCTACATATTCTTGCTTCAGGAAGAGATGTTTGTAAAGAGGGTTTAGCATTAAAAATGGGTAGATAAAAATTTCTTGCATATAAGGACTGATCAGGCTTACTTAAAGGTTTAACAGAGGAACCTTGTTTAAGCTGCACAAAAATGTTTATATATCTAGAGAGAGATGCTAAGTTATTTCTTAGGTGAATTTTTATGCTTTTATGCTTTGGTGTGATAGAATTATTTATTAATTAAACAGTACAGCAAAATAATATAGTTAGTGAAAATTTCCCCGCCGGTCCCCTGAACCGCAGAGGTTGGGAAGCTTTATCTGAGTGGGGGCGGTGGAGATGAGGGGGAGAAAGAGAAACCTTTAACCCCTATAAGGATTCATGCCAGCCCTCCACACCCCATGGACTCAACAAGAGTCAGGTGTGGAGATGCTTTCAGAGGCTGGTTGGACGGAAGCAGTGAAGTATAAGCCTATAGATTCTTAGGCATCCAAAGATAAATGTTATAAGCCCTTCTCTCTACCCAAAGGCATCATTTTGGGTTTTAAAGAAAAGCTTGAATTACAAAGAAAGGATGAATTGCACTGGATAAGTTATTGCTGCATTGTTCCCAGCTGTGTTAATAACATTATGGCCTAATTAAATCACATTCCTGGCATCTTGTCGTTTATTCGATTGTCAAAAAACCTATCTTTCAGATTAATATGATTTATGATCTTGGCTTAAGGGAGCCTCTAGGCTGGGATAACTGGATAGTGCAGGTCTGAATTGTCAGTGGTATCATTCCTTCATTTTGAGGTGACTAGATTCATAGAAATGTCTTGAAGAAAAAGAAAACTTTAACTCTTAGAAAGGTAAGAATAGCTGTGTGTTCTGTTTTGTTTTCTACTGCAACAGAGAAGCAGCATGAACTGTACTATTAGCGATCAGTTCAGTAAACAAGAAGACAAAAGAAAGAACTGTTGTAATGATACAGCATAAATGGTAGCTGGGGAGAAGATAGGAAAACCTGTAATGGGGTGACTTCAGTCTGAGAAGTGTAAAACAATGTGGAACATACTGCAGTGTGTAGGATATAGCTGGGGAGAGAAGGGCATGAGAAAATGGTAGTGAACCCTGCCTGCCAGGTCAAATAATAGCATCAGATGAGCGTCTGCCTTTCTTTTATACTGTATTTCCTTCCATTACATCCTGTGCATTATTTTTTATTCTTGTTCCAGTGAAACATTCAGTTCTTTGTTTTTCTTTTGCTTTTACAGTTCAGGAACATTTCTGGTATATTTTTCCTTCTAGGGACAAAAATGATGGGACTTGTTGTCATGTGAGAGCTGCTGCTGCTTGCTTGGAGCACTGTTGGCAATAATGATTTTGTTACAGCAAGTTTACATAAAACAAATGCTGAAGTATTATTATTTTTGTTTCACTGTACGAACATTTTATGGAACAACTACATCTCAGTACATTACACTCTAGGCACGCATTCAGTTTTTTAATGTGGAAAGGGTGGGGTTTAGGGATTGACTAACCTACATATGGAGTCTTTTAATTGTGACAGTTTTATTCCTTTATCACTTCGGTGCTTGCATTTTTATCTGAAGGTTAAACTCAGTGCAGGGAAAACAGAAATAATTTCCTTTTGTTTCTGGAATAACTTTTCAGTTTTTGGAGAGAGATTTAAGTTTGTTCATCTGAATGCAGAGGAAATGGATAGATGGATGCAGGGGAAAACAACAGCTACTCAAAAGCTCTTTTTTATGGCTAAAGTATATTGGTTTGAAACTTTCAGTAAAGTATAGCACACAAGCATCTCTGGAGATTTTGTTCTCAGATTTGAAGATACAGAGTGGTTTCTTGGTTTTTTGTGCCTGTTTTCAGGAAAGAAACTACGTCTCATGTCAGTAGTAGTTTTTAAGTATAGTACGGTCAAACTCCTTGTATTTATTATTCATAGGGGCACCATGGTGTATACTCATGTTGTTAATGTCACTATTGGGGTTCAATTAAATGCTTTTTTTTATTCTCTATGAAATTAGCATACTGAATCCTTTGCAAAGTTGATGGATTTCTGGGAACAGATCTGTAAATTTATTTGCAGAACAATTCTGATGATTTCCAATCAGACAGCAACAAATTGTTATCCCAACCCTGGGGAGTGGGAGAAGGCGAGGACTGCTGTTTATAGTTATTGTTTGACATTTGTACTACTTTCAAACAGCTGGACTAGAGCCTGTGCCAACAGCATATAACATATAATTCATTACTGTTAGGGTGATTGTTTTTTTGTTTGAAAATCTCAGAGGGGTAGCTGTGTTAGTCTGTAACTTTAAAAACAACAAGTAGTCCAGTGGCACCTTAGGGTATGTATACACTACAGAGAAGATTGAAGCTGCAAGGGTTCGAATTAACGGGTCTAGTGAAGACACACTAATTTGAACTGAGAGGAGCACTCCAGTCGATGCTGGTAGTCCTGCTTCCATGAGGAGTAAGGAAAGTCAAAGGGAGATTGTTCTTCCTTCAACTTACTTCAGTGTGGACAGTGCCAAAGATCAAGTTAAGGTACTTAGACTTCAGCTATGCTATGGACGTAGCTGACGTTGAATATCTTAATTTGACCTTATCCTGTAGTGTAGATGTATCCTGTAGTGTAGATGTACCAGAGGTATCCCTAAATAGCTACTCTGCGTCTACACAAGCCGCCCATTATTCAAAAATATTTTTCGAAATAATGGGCATGTTATTTCTACATCCCGGTAAACCTTGTTGCACAAGGGATAAGGAATGGTTCGAAATAGCACGTTATTTTGAAATTTGGCATTTGTAGACACGCCAGATTTCAAAATAAGCTATTTTGAAATAGTTTTGAAATAAGCTACACAATTTGCATAGCACAAATTGCGTATCTTATTTAGAGTTTAGGGTTCTGTGTAGATGAACCCTTAGGGTACGTCTACACAGCAAAGTTATTTTGAAATAATGACTGCTATTCTCAAATAACTTTGTGAGCATCTACACAGCCAAACTGCTATTTCAAAATAATTTCGAAATAGCGGATGGCTTGTTTCGAGTTTTGTAAACCTCATTCTATGAGAATAGCGCCTATTCCAAAATAGCTATTTCAGAATAGGCGCTGTGTAGACAGAGAATAGGGGCTATTTTGAAATAGGGGGCCTCCAGCCCTTCCCAGGGTGCCCTGCTGGCCACTCTGTCCACATGCAGGAAAATTCTATACCCCTACCCTCCCCCCAGAGCTCTTAAAGCTGCAGACTCTGCAGACAGGGTTTGCAGCTTGCAGCAGGCCTCATAGCCCTGAGCCACCCTGCAGCTGCCCCTGACTCCATTTTTGCCAAAGTTGAGCAAGCCAGATGGTGCCAGCCAGCCCTCCACTGCTCCTCGGGAGCATTCAGCCAGCTCCCAGGAGCCTGCCATTGGCTGCAAGCAATGTGTACCTTCCTGGTCTGGTGCAGAGGTCCTGGACCTTACTGAGGTTGGGGGGGGGGTGTAGCCAGACATGAACCCCATCTTGGTTTATGGGCTAGCTGACAACCCGGGGTCTCCCGTCGCCCTGATGGCTAGTACCAGTAATTGACATGCCTGCACTGTCCCAGGAGAGGAATCTTCGCCCATCACATACCAGAGGTGCCCATTGTCTGCATTTTCCCAGGTGTGAATTATGCTTTGCACCCTTCATGGGAAACTTGGCATTCAAAGCCATTTTTCCTAATTGGCCACTTGAGACCAGGAAGAAGCCTACGTGACCCAGAGGGTATAAAGAGGGGTTTAGTAGCCCACCCCATTTGAGCTCCAATCATCTACACCTGCTGGCTGGTATTGATTGTCTCCCGAGGTCTGTGGGACGCCCAACCTTGCCCTACTTCTTCCCGAGGGACTGAGAGAAAGACGCTGGCCACGCCAAGTCTGGAACGCAGGGGTGAGATTATATACCTGCTAGGTGTCTATTTTGCATGCATTTAATAAGAGCTCAGAGAACCAAAAGGGTTTCATGGTACCTGTAAGTGACTTATTAGTGTAATTTCTGTCCTGTCCTTTGTAGTGGCTGTGTTATATGTAACACAGTAGTAGCATTTAACAGCTAAGTTTACCCTGTAACAATAAAATAGTAACTGTTTAAGCTTTAACCTGACTCCTTCAGTTGCTGTAACAGAACCAAGCACAATTTAAAAGAACTTCAGCCGGTCATAAGGGACAGGTATAGGAAGAGCTTGGGCGTTTGGATCATGTCACTCCCAGGTGACAGATCCGTTGGGGCATCTCTCAGTCTTCCCTAGACTGCCCGCTGTGAAGGGATCCTGTATCTTAGCAGCTGAAATCTGAGGTGTAATAAGCTCTCCCTGTAAACTTCTTGGGGCGCCCGTTAACCTTCTCCACATTGCCCGCTGCGAAGGGACCCTGGTCTCAGCAGTTGAAGTCTCGGGTGTATAACACACACACACACACCACTCACTGCCCTGACCATCGGCTGACAGGGGGATGAGACAGACCTTCAGGATCTCTGCACCAAATGCAGGAACATAGACATCTATGGCCACATGTCAGATAGCCTGGGGAGCAAGGGCCACATCTGCACCCAAGAACAGGTGCAGATTAAGGTCAAGGAGCTCCTCCAGGCTTATGCCAGGGCCAAGGAGGGCAGCTCCCAATCCGGGGCGGAGCCCCACACCTGTCCGTATTACAAGGAGCTGGACCACATCCTGGGGGGCGGGGCAGTCCCTTCCCTCTTCCCCTCCCTCCCGCTCCCGTAGTTATAGACTCCGGGCTGGAGACGCCCATCCTTGTCCTTGCTGGGGGCCCAGACGATGGTGACGAGGAGGAGGAGGCAGCCCAGGACCTGGATGAAGCCACCCTGAGCACAGAGGTGACACAGGAGCTCTGAGGCCTCCCTGCGGATATCTCCCAGGCATCGTCTGAGGCTAGGGAAGGAGCATTGTGTGAGTGCCAGCACTTTTTCTTCATGCAGAGAGTACGGGGGAAGTACGGGAGATCTAGGCACTCCATGCTTGGCCCTTGCTGGCTGCGGATCACGCAGCAACCTGTGCACATGAGTGCCGAGCCACTCCTGGGCAAATGGCCCCAGCAGGCAGTGACAGAGGACCCTTGGGCTGTTGCCCACAGGGTATCTGGAGAGACCTGCCATGCTCCTGACCCCAGGGTGGGACACCCTCCCTCCACAAGCCACCTCTAGAAGGAGGCAGGGGATATTTCCCCTCCCCCCGACCCACACACACACTCAGCACTCCTGCACATGGGCATACCCACAGTCTTGGGGCCTGGATCCAAGCACATTGGTTGTAACAGCGCTGAGAACGGTCGCTCTTGGCTTGCAGAGGGGGACTGGGCTTCAGGCATCCCCTGGGATGACTGACCATCTGTCTTTAATCTCCACAGCTGGACCAGCTGCAAGTGGAGGGCGGTCTACACCACCCGGGACATCCTCCTGCACCTGAGGCTTCCATAGGCACGCACATCCAGTGGACAAATACCAGCAACAGCACCTGGCAGTACTGTGAGCCCTGCACAGTACCATCCACCGCTGGGTAGAGGAGGACCTGCAGCTATGGCAGGAGAGCTGGCAGGAACTGCTCTTGCAGGGCCACTCCTTGTGCAATGATGTGCAGACCCTGGTGCAGAGCATGCTGCCTCCTACCACTCCTGCCTCTGCTCCCTCTCCTGCTATTGCTCCTCCTCCCACTCCCTCTCCCCCTTCCGCTTTTCCATCCACAGCATCCCCAATCCCCCATTGATGCGAGGCCCCTGCACCCACGGCGGTGGGATCCACAGAGGCTGGCACCACTCCCAGCCTGAGGCCTGAACCTCTTCTCCCGCTTCCAGCTCCCTCTTCCAAGGTTCTTATCACCCTCCTTCTCCCACCTTCTCTCCTCCCCACTCCCAGGTTCTTTCCCCTCTCTTTCCCCAGTTTCATTGACCCTCCCGCCCCCCTCTCCGTTATTGAAAATACAGACTGTTTAATTGATCAAAACAAAAAGTGCTTTTATTTTGTCGTTGGGAAAGGAGATAAGGAAGGGGCAAGTGGAGGGATGGCAGTGAGGTGGCCAGTGTATGGCTTCATGCGCCATAGATGCTTCTCCTACTAGGCATACAGGCATGTCCACATCCCTGACCCTGATGTGGCAGCTGGGGAAGAAAGTCTCGGCGTGCAGCTTCTGGCAGACGCGGGAGTTCCTGAACACACGTGCGTCGTGTGCTTTCCCTGACCACTCAACATTTATGTCCGTAAACTGGACCTGTTGGTCTGTCACAACCTGCAGGACCACCAAAAAGTATCCCTTGTGGTTAATGTACATTGAGGCCCGGTGGTCTGGGCAGACAGGGGCAGATGACTGTTTTGCGGGGCCCCGGGCAGCATAACTCCGCGAGGCCCCCCCTTTGCCTCGGCGCATGCGCCGTGACGCCATGCGCATGTGCGGTGGCGCTACAGCGCATGCGCAGGGCTTTTTTAAGCGCAGAGCCTCGGGCGGCCGCCCCGTTCGCCCTGCCCTATATCCGCCCCTGTGGGCAGAGATAGGGATGTGTGTCCCATTGATAGCCCCCCCCACCCTGCGATTGGGGAAGCCTAGGGCGCCAAACTCCTTGATGATGGCATCCACATCTGCCAGTAGGATGACTCTGTGCAGCAGGGTGTTGTTGATGGCTCTGACCACCTGCAGAAGAAGACAAACAACCCAAGAATCACAGGGGTGCCAGGATGCCTGAGAGTTCCCCTCTCCCCCCTCCGAGTCCCTCTCCCTCCCACTCACCAGAAGTAACCCCCTACAATCACAGCGCTCCAGGCAGGGCTTTGTTAGGGTGGGAAAGAACAAACTCTACCAGGGAAGGGCTTGCACTACCCTGACCCCTACTCCCTTTTCCATAGGGAGGCCCTTTCCATCCTTCCACCCCCTCCTGGGACAATAGGCCGAGAATGCCATGCCTGCATGAGCAGGCCCTGGCGGTCAATCTCCCCACGCCGAACTGGTTTCCCATGGATCGGTAGCTTTCCAGCGTGGAGAGTTTCCAGAGGGCGATGGTGACATACTTCTGGAGGGAAATGGTGAGCCACTCACACAGCTCGAGGAAGGTGTCCTCCTTCATTCTGAAGTTCTGGAGCCATTGTTGGCCTCCCCAGCACTCCAGATAACGTGATCCCACCAGTCTGCACTAATGTCCAGATGCCAGATGTGGCAGGACATGGCGTCTGGACCATGGCGGGCAGCGTCCAGCTTCTGTAGCCACTCCTCCACATACCCGAGGGTCTCCCAGAAACTCTGTGGGTTGGATTCCTGCAGCGCCTGGGAGGCAGCCTGCAGAAAGTGCTGCATGACTTGTAGTAAAATCTTCAAGAGCAGAAGACTGCCAGGAGGCAGCTCCTGCTCCATAGCAGAGAGTGCTGTGATGTCCTGAATCAGGGCAACCAGAGCAAGAAGAGAAAAGGCTTTGCTGTCCCTCAGAGAGGTATACAATCAAGTAGGGAAACCTGAGAAACAGCTGTCTGGGATGTCCCTGTAAGCATGAGCCTCAGATACCTCGTGTGGCTGCTGCTCGAGGCTAACTACTAACCTGATGCCCTATCTGAACTAGTTCCAAGTAGCCTTAAATGTGATTCAGCATCCAGTCATCAGTGTGGACACACTATTTGACATAGATAAGCACTATTTCAAACTGCATTTTGTGTGTAGACACGCTATTTCGTAATAACCTATTCCAGAAAATCTCTTCCAGAATAGCTTATTCTGAAATAACACTGCTATGTAGACATAGCCTTAGAGTATGTCTACACTAGCCCCCTAGTTCTAACACATGGCAGTGAAACAGGAGTTCGAAGTTACCCCTTAACTCAAATTAGCTGTTACTCCTTCTGGAATGAGGTTTACCAGCTAATTTGAGTTAAGGGGTTACTCCGGGCTAGTCAATTTCTAAAATGGCAACCGCCCGGGAACATGCTAATGAAGCTCGAGATATTTAAATCCCGTGCTTCATTTGCAATTTCGGTCACCCTCATTAGCCTCCCTAGTTAGAACTAGGGGGCTAGTATAGACATACCCTTAGAGACTAACATATGTATAGAATCATGAGCTTTCACGAAGTGAATTTTATGAATACTAATGCTACTATATATTTTTGTTAGTCTCTAAGGGTACGTCTACACTTGGTCCCTAGTTCAAACTAGGGATGCAAATGTAGGCGAATGAAATTGCTAATGAAGCGGGGATTTAAATATCCTGCGCTTCATTAGCATGTTCTCGCCTGCGCGTTACTCCGCTCAACAGCTGTTGTGAAAGTGCGCGCTAGGACATGTTAGTTCGAACCAAACCCCTTGGTTCAAACTAACGTTACTCCTCAAAAATTACTTCATTAGCGTCCCTAGTTCGAACTAGGGACCAAGTGTTGACATACCCTAAGGTGCCACAGGACTACTCGTTGTTTTTGTGTTTAGTTTGGTTTTATTTTTTTAACTCTATGACTGGCTTCAGCATTGAAATGAAGAAAGGTTTGTGAAACAATATCTAATAGAAACAATGTGATATTTGGCCCAAACCACAGACTACAGAATGGGTTTGAGTTATTTCTGGGTCAAAAAATTTTTGTTTAAGGAACCCAGATAATTATGTACTGTTTGGATTTGTAAAGTAGATTCCAGTAATTCAGATTAATACCATCAATCTAAAGTGAATTTCCTATTGTAGAAATAGTCTTGCTGCAATTTAGGACTCAACATTTATTTAAGTTCCCAAATTCCCTTTGATTACATTGGGTTTTAGGCACTTAGTTATATAGGATAGGTCCCTATAGGATAGGCCCCATAAAGCAGTGGTTTTCACACAATGTTCATGGAATGTCAGGCACTGGGTCTCATTGCTGCAGGGTGATCCGATGATCAGTGGGGGTGCTAAGGCATCTCCACTGTCCTGGCACCACAGACTGCTCTGCATCCCATAAACGGCTGGCAGCAGGCCTGGCTCCTAGATGGAGGGGAAGAGAGTGCACAGGGCTCTGTACTAGCACCACACTCCCATTGTCTGGGAATTTTCTACTAGCTGCTTCTGGGGTGCATGGTCTGTGGTGCCCCACTGCACCACTGACTGAGAGCTGCTCAAGGTAAGTCCCTCCTGCCCCATCCCTGCTCCTCCTCCCAAGCCAGAGCCCCCTCTTACACCCCAAAGCTCTCATCCTCACCTCCACCCTGGAGTCCACACTCTACTCAAATTATGTTGGGTTGTGGGTATCAACAGTTTTTTTTCAGCTGGATCACAAGAGAAAAAGTTTGAAAACCACTGCTATAGAGGACTACTCTTTTCCAGACCTCTGACTAAGGCCACGGTCATGCGGTCATGCAACTTCCTCCTAGTAGGTAGACTTATACACCCACATCATGGTCCATTGACTTTTTTGCAGTTATGCATGGATGCAGGAGTCCAAGCTGCCAAATGTAATGCATTTGCCACCTTTTTGCATATTCCTGGGGAATTCTCACATATCTAGCTCTGCGACAGCAAGGCAGCAGGTATTTGCCTGCAGTTCTGCATTTGCATTGCTAGAGGTCACTAAGGCACCCACTGAGCAGTCCGCAAGGCACCATTTCTCCATGGTCCTCCTGCTAGGTCAGGAATGAGCAGCTTGGAGACAGCACAAGACAACAGCTCCAGACTTCCACTCTAGCTACCTGAAGGGCCCCTACTCCTGTTCCGACAGTCCCTGGCCCTCCTGGAAGCTTAACACTCACCTACTCCCAGGAGCCACCAGCATTAACAGCCGCCCCAGAAACCACACAGCTTCTGTCTCTGTGCATCCCCACTGCCGTTGCCAAGTTTTGTGCAGCTTTATGACCTGCCTCAGCAGGTTACATACAAATCATTTATTCATATGCAAATTAATCACATTTGCATAAAATGTTATAGACAGTGCACAACAAAACTTGGCTGTAATGAGAAGTTCACCAGCGTAAATCCAGTTGCAGAATCAAGATTTAAGTTGTTTCAGTCTCTATAAATTATGTAGATGGCTGTTCTTATTTTATAGATTTTTTTCCCCACTAAATCTACTAGAGTTATCTGGGAGTTGTTTAGCTTTATATGTGTAAGGAAAAGTATTGTCACATTTACTTTTTTTTGTGTAAAGTCCTATTTATTGAATAATTTTATGCTTAGCAACCTGGTGTTATTTATTCAATGTAGTTTGCAGGAAGAAGCAAACTCTGCTTTCCCCTTAAATATTATTTGGAACCAACTCCATTCTTCACAAAGGTCACCTAAATTGAGAGGTCCCAAGGCTAGGTGATGGCATTAGGATTCCAAAAAGGCACTGCTGTAGAAAGATTGAAATACTCAAAATATAAGCAATAGAGAAAACTGTGTCTAGACAGGCATAATTACCATAGAGATTTTATATATATTTTAATTAACGAGCATTTATTGATATATTTATTTATTTCATTTCTTCGTTATTAAAACTTTTGCCTGTTCTGTGCTTTGAGTGCATTTATAAATATTATTTTTCACAATAATACACAGTTCAAAGAAATCCTAATGATGTGTCTCCAAATACTTCACCAAACACCCCTCTATTAGGAAACTATTAGGAATCCTGTTTGTATTTCCCAGTAAATGCCCGGGAGAACAAATGAACTGTGCAACTTGAACTGATCCTTTCATTTTTAACTCTGACAAATTGAAACCAGAAACAGACTTCACAGTTTACCAAGGGTATGTTTACATTTCAATTAGACACCCGCAGCTAGCCCATGCCAACTGACTTGGGCTTGTGGGGCTCAGGCTAAATGCCTGTTTAATTGTGATGTATATCTTCCAACTTGGGATGTAGCCCGAGCTCTGGAATACCCCACTCTCCACAGGGTCCTTGAAACCACCTTCTAGCCTGAGCCTGAATGACTACACCACAGTTAAAAATCCCGTTAGCCTAAGATCTATGGGCCCAAGCGCACTAGCACAGCCTGCCACACATCTTTAATTGCATTGTAGACATACCCTGAGACTGTTCTGCATCCAGCTTCATCTATCACAAACATCCAAAACGTGGTTAGCTCAAGTTCCTCAGCTGATTTCTCTATTACCTTAGCCTTGCATGGAGAGCAATGATTTTCTCTGATTAATTTGGACCCAAATAATATAAGACTTAGTGGAGAAAACGTCAGTATGTGAGTTTGCCCCTGGAAAGCACAGTGGGAGTCAGTGAAGAACATTGAGTACTAGCACAACGTACTCTCAGTGAACAACCTCTTTCCATCTCCTCAAGACAAGTTGCCATGTGCTGCCACAGTTGGTGTTGCTAAGTGAGTTTAAGGTTTATACATGTAGAGTGCATTGCAGTAATTGAGTTGGGAGGTCATAGACCTCTGAGGTGAAGTCCAAAAGAAGATGGCACAGCCTATTGACTGTTATCTGTAAAGGGTAAAAAGTTATTAGGAAAGTTGTGGATAAAATGGAGAGAGTCCAGAGGAAATCAACAAAAATAGTAAGAGCTTAAGAAAACATGACTTATGAGGAAAGGTTAAAAATACTGAACATGCTTACTTTTGAGAAAAGAAGATTGAGGGAGGATCTGTTAACAGTTTTTATTTATGTTAAGAGGTGTTATAATGAGGACAGTGATCAGTTGTTTCTTATGTCCACTGAAAGCAGTACAAGAAGTAAAGGATTTCAGTAAGGGAATTTAAGTTAGATATTAAGAAGATCTTTTCAGTCTTCAAGAAAAACAGTTAAGCTCTTAAACAGTCTTCCAAGCGGTTATGGAATCTGCATCATTGGAGTTTTAAGAATAATTTGGACATATATATCTGAGAGGTGATCTAACTTGGTCTTGTATCAATGCAAGAGGGTGGGAGGGGACTGGATTTGATTACATCTCAAGGTTTCTTCCAGTACAAAGTTTTTATGATTCTGTAATCTCAGTCTTAACCAGATGGCAAGCTGGGTGATAGTCTATCATTCAAGCTGCAGTCTTAGTTATGTGCTCCATAAGATGGTCAACAAGTGCTCTAGCCAGGTGTGAAAAAATTGAGAGACAGTCAGCCGTCATTTACAAATACCTGGCAGATCTTGGCCCTGCTGTACTCAGTTGCAGAGTACTGTCCACCAGTGTGGGCAAGAAGCTGCCACACCCAACTTGTGGGGAAGCAGTTGAATCAGATCATACTAATTAGCATGAGAATTTTAAAATCAGTACCTCTACTGTGGCTTTATATATAGCAAACATTGAATTTCCAGCTATCCTTTGAGATGTGGATAGCATGACCACTTAAATGTGCCAAAGATTACCCAGCACTTCTCATCTAGTGGTTATGATAACATACTCTAACAATGCCTGAAATTGCAAAAACCAGTATGGATCTTGTGACCACCTCATGCCTTTGAATCTGACCTGGGAATGGCAAAGTATCTTGCCCTCATCTACCATTCTAAACAATCATATTATTACTGACCCAACAAGCCGCCCTACAGTTTTCGACCTGTCACACAGTTTGGACCACATCCAAACAAGCCATATAAGATGTAGGCACTTAATACACAAATGGAAAATCAAAGATCCCCCTTTGTGTGGCTATAGTGAGAACATTCAAAACTTCTCAACACATCATAATGCAGTGTCCCAAATATGGATTCACAGGTGATTTGGGTGATATCCACAGTGTCACAAAGACTTTGAAATGTCTTGTGGACCTAGAACTGCAGATATAGAATGTTGGTTTGTAGATGCCATGCGCTTATGAGAGAGAGAGAGAAAGAGAAATCACACATGGATAAGTGTGGAGATTGAGAAAGAAAAACAGCATAGAATACTCTGTCCTTCCAGGGTAGTACAGTAATTTCTCATTTAACACGGTAGATATGTTTTCAGGAAATGATCATGCTAAGTGAAAACGTGTTATGCGGGGTCAGTTTTCCCATTGAAAATAATGGAAAAGGTGGGGGTTGCGTTTCAAGCACATGTGCGCTTGCAGCTCCAGTCTGCACTTGTTAGCAGCTGGGACCAGGACATAAGGTTGGGGGAGAAAGGGGACTGGGTTAAGCAGGGAGGGGAGGTGTTTGGCTCTGGAGAAGGGAAGAGAAGGACATGGGAGGGGTCTTGCAGCCAGAGGCTGGGTTTCCTCAGGTGGCCGATCACCGGCAGCTGCGCGGGGCTTCCTCTGCCTCCCTACAAAGCAGAAGGGGTTTGCTGCTTGCCGCCCCGTTCTCCGATGACCCCCTCGGCCAGATGCCTTGCGTCCGGCCAGAGGGGTTCACCGGGGAACGGTGCTGCGAGTGGCAAACCTCTGACGCTTTTCAGGGAGACAGGGGAAGCTTCGCGCAGCTGCCGGCCACCTGCTGGCCCTAGGGGAAATCGTGTTATTGCAGGGACATGGTCGTGTTGTTTGAAAAATGTTGCCTAAAAAAAAAATCGTGCTATCGCGAAAACGTGTTAAGCGGGCACATGTTAAGTGAGGAATTACTGTATTTCACATTTAGTTTTCCAGGTTCTGAAAGCAAAGACGATCAGTTACTTGGCTTCATATTTTATAAGCTCCACTGCTTTTTCAGTGGAAATGTGATTTTTTTTTAAACCAGAGCTTTTGGGGCATACTACCACAAGTTATCCCTTAGAAATCCATAGGTCTTGTCCAGACCTGTATTGGAAATCAAGGGATACCTGATAGTGGTCACTTAACACTACATACGAAATGGTCTGTATCCTATATACACCTGTGTGGTATTGTCCTGTATACAGTTGTTTTCTCTTATGTAGGAGTGTGGGTATGCATAATTATATCAGCTTGTAATATACACAGTATTTTATATAATTGCGCACAATTTATTTTCATGCACAAGCCTAGTGTTTTAAAATGGGCATGATAAAAAATTAAAATATATTTTAGGATATTCTTCTGCAACTAAATTTTTAATGTTGTTTTCATTAGGTTCCCCCTGACCTTCAAAATGAAGTGCTAATTAGTTTATTAGAGACGGACCCAGATGTTGTAGACTATTTGCTGAGAAGGAAAGCTTCCCAGTCATCGTGAGTAACCTGTTTTTTCATCATCTCTGTTCCTGCTGGGAATTTTCATTTTCCATTGGAAGTGTTCAAAAGATTCTAGTTTTCCTCACTTCTTGTTTGTATTCTCTGAAGGAATCACAGAGTGACT
The DNA here is from genome assembly GCF_049634645.1 of Pelodiscus sinensis. Classification (NCBI taxonomy): domain Eukaryota; kingdom Metazoa; phylum Chordata; order Testudines; family Trionychidae; genus Pelodiscus; species Pelodiscus sinensis. Next base: position 215,184,885 of record NC_134711.1, read on the forward strand.
ATGTCTGAATAGTGTCACTATAACATTGACTCTGCCGAAGAAATTAGGCCTCTTCAGCATTATTTTCTAAAGACAAAAGTTGTTTATTGTTTCTAAGAAAGGTTTGTGTACTGTTGCAGAGAACATAATGTTAGGTGTACATAAATATATTCAGTGCACTATAACCTAGTAATCCACTGGTACATGTCTTGTGTTTTGTTGTGATCTTGTGCATTTGGTAACAAGGGTACATATTACACTATCATTGAAACATACCCTGTAGTGCCTTAACAGAACAATGGCTAGAAGTTTGGCCAGTCTTTTGCCCCCCTTCTGTCGTATGCATTCATACAGTTCCAAAGTAGACATGACATTGCTAACACTCTGATTGCTGTAACAGAAAATGTATTGACAGTGGAAGGACATATCTAGCAGTATGTTTAATGAAAGTCATGATGAGGAAGAAAAAAAGAAACCCTGCCAGTCACCAAAGCAAATGTGGTACATGAAATATTTGTGTTCTTTGATGTTAAACATTTTCTATGCCTATCTACACCCATGTGCCTTGGTGCTATAACTTTATACATTTGGAACAGTGAGATTGCCAGCTGTCTAACAGGATTCCTTCTGGCTTTGGTAGGTCCTGGGACATCAGACCTTAAAATCATGACATTTTTATATATGGTAATGCTATCTAAGGTAATTTTTTAGGAGTTTCCTAGATTGAAAACTATTTGGGACAGGCTGGATTGAATCTTCCTGTGTATATGGAATATGCATAGCACATTGTGGTTGCTTCCAGAATAAACAATTAGTTTCTAAAATTCACCAGAAATAATTTTTCTGTCTCTCAAAGGCCTATACATCTGGATTTATGGCAGTAAAAGTCCATGACTTTATAAGCAGAGGTATGCAAGCAACAATATCATTAACACTCCTTTAAAAACTCTCTCTAAAATAATTTCTAAAATTTTTAAAAATCTTGCCATATACAAGTTACATGAAGATGTAGTATTGGATGGTCACATCATTTCAAACATACACATCAACATAACATAACATAAGAATGGCCAAACTGGGTCAGACCAAAGGTCCATCTAGCCCAGTGGCCAGCACCAGGTGCCCCAAAGAGAGTGGACCGAAGACAATGATCAAGCGATTTGTCTCCTACCATCCTTCTCTAGCCTCTGACAAACAGAGACCAGGGACACCTTTTCTATCCCCTGGCTAATAGCCTTTTATGGACCTAACCTCCATGAAATTATCTAGCTTCTCTTTAAACTCTGTTATAGTCCTAGCCTTCACAGCCTCCTGTGGCAAGGAGTTTCACAGGTTGACTACACGCTGTGTGAAGAACTTTCTTTTATTAGTTTTAAACCTGCTACCCATTAATTTCATTTGGTGTCCTCTAGTTCTTCTACTTAAAGAACTAATAAATAACTTTTCTTTATACGCCCTCCCCATACCACTCATGATTTTATATACCTCTATCATATCCCCCTCAGTCTCCTCTTTTCTAAACTGAAAAGTCCCAGTCGTTTTAACCTCTCTTCCTATGGGACCTGTTCCAAACCCCTAATCATTTTAGTTGCCCTTTTCTGAACCTTCTCCAAGGCCAAAATATCTTTTTTGAGGTGAGGAGACCACATCTGTACACAGTATTCAAGATGTGGGCGTACCATAGTTTTATACAGGGGCAGTAAGATATTCTGTGTCTTATTTTCTATCCCTTTCTTAATAATTCCTAGCATCCTATTTGCCTTTTTGACCGCTGCTGCACACTGTTTTGGAAGTTTTCAGGGAACTATCCACGATAACTCCAAGATCTCTTTCCTGATTTGTCATAGCCAAATTAGCCCCCATCATACTGTATGTATAGTTGGTGTTATTTTTCCCAATGTGCATTACTTTACACTTATCCACATTAAATTTCATTTGCCATTTTGTTGCCCAGTCACTCAGTTTGGTGAGATCTTTTTGGAGTCCCTCACAGTCTGCTTCTGTCTTGACTATCCTAAACAGTTTGATATCATCCACTAACTTTACCACCTCACTGCTTACCCCTTTCTCCAGATCATTTATGAATAAGTTGAACAGGATTGGTCCCAGGACTGACCCTTGGGGGACACCACTAGTTACCCCTCTCCATTCTCAAAATTTACCATTTATTCCTACCCTTTGTTTCCTGTCTTTTAACCAGTTCTCAATCCATGAAAGGACCTTCCCTCTTATCCCACGACAACCTAATTTGCACAAGAGCCTTTGGTGAGGGACCTTGTCAAAGGCTTTCTGAAAATCTAAGTATACTATATCTACTGGATCCCCCTTGTCTGCATGTTTGTTAACCCCTTCAGAGAACTCTAATAGATTAGTAAGACAGGATTTCCCTTTACAGAAACCATGTTGACTTTTGTCCAACAAATTATGTTCTTCTATGTGCCTCACAATTTTATTCTTTACTATTGTTTCGACTAATTTGCCTGATACTGAAGTTAGACTTACTGGACTGTAACTGCCAGGATTGCCTCTACAGCCCTTTTTAAATATTGGTGTCACGTTAGCTACCTTCCAGTCATTAGGTACGGAAGCCGATTTAAAGGATAGGTAACAAACCACAGATAATAGTTCAGCAATTTCCCATTTGAGTTATTTTAGAACCCTTGGATGAATGACATCCGGTCCCGGAGATTTGTTGACATTAAGTTTTTCGATTTGTTCCAAAACCTTCTCTAATGACACTTCAATCTGGGACAGTTCCTCAGATTCATCACCCACAAAGGACGGTGCAGATTTGGGACTCTCCCAAATCAGTAGACGCTTTTATGTTAGACTTCACTATCTATGGTATATAGAGATGTATGATTGTGTTTTCCATGTGGATATATTTTCTGATTTATCAAAGACTTAAGTCACAAAACATTGTACATGTGAAGGTTTATTCTTGAATCCTTCCCTGAATACTCTTGAAAACTGTTTTACAAAAGACTCACTTTTCTAGGTGATTTATGTTGATTTAAATATGTTTTATGTTGCAAACTGTTGGGTAATAATTTGGCTAAGAGATTAAACCAGTGTTTCTCACAAGTGGTCCACAGACCCACTCTGAGAAAGCTGCTACTGGGACACTGCTTCCAATGGCTCCGCTTGGCTGCAAACGGTGAACTGCAACCAATAGGAGCCGTGAGGCTCCATGGCTGCAGAGCCAGTAAGTAAACAAACTGGACCAGTCCAATACCAGCTTTCTCAGTGGGTCCACAGACCACTTTGAGAAACACTGGCTTAGAAAGAATATTGGCTCAAGTGGTAATGCAAGGAGTGCACGATTTTAAAGAGATGGGTATGTTGTAGAAAATAATTTCCATTTAGAGACTTGGTGGCATTTTTCTGGCTACATATATCTTGGTAATTTTCCTGTGAGAAATAAGAGGCAGTAGAGAAAAAGGGAGATGTTCACATAGATGTCATCAAAATGATTCAAAATGTCATCAAAATGTTCCTTCATGGATTTTTGTTGACCATGTATTTGAATGTGGATTTCAGTTTTGATCCATAGGATGGAAAACTTTAATTATTCCTCAATAATTAAATAAGACTCCATCAGCAAAGAAATGAGTTGGTTTCATAGCATAGTGTGTATGAACAACGTCAACATTTTATTCTCATGCAAATTATCCTGAGGTTGCTACTACTGATGCACATACTCGTCTAGACTTCCACATCTATATTTTTAATGCCACTGCAAATGTTCTTGACTCTGTTTTGGCCATAACATAGCAATCTCTCTCTTTTTTATTTTTCCTCCTCAAAGGCAGACAAAATAGAGTTTGCCTCATTCTCCTCTTTTCTTAAGCTTAGAGTATCTTGTGTGAAACATCAGGGAAAGGTAATAAAGTGAGGCATTGAGAAGTGATAATTACTATTAACATTGAACTAAATACTACATTATCTTTGTGGATAATTTTCCTGACGTTTTTGTACTTTGATTTGATGACAATGAAACTTGGGTTGGCAGCTGCAAAGTGAACCAAATGTAAATGACCTATAAGTAAAAATTATTCCTTAGGACCATTTAATGTTGTCCATATTTAAGTAGTCATCATAGACAAATATTTGAAAATCGTAGGTTTTTTGTTTTGTTTGAAGTTCTCTTTAGATAATGGTTTTTAATTAATGCTAATTTGTGACCGAGGTAAAAGATTACATTTTAAATCTTACCATCCCTCTCCAGGTGGAATTGGAATATAGATTTTCCTAAAATAGTTAGAAATCAGTTGTATTCTTTATAGTTTTTAATACTGCACTCATTGTAATATCTGAGTGCCTTGAGGTAGTGGCATTAAGCCATATGACTACATGTTTCTCATGTTCTGTTTATTCTGTCATTTTCTCTCCAAAGAAAGACACACATGCAATAGAGTGTCTTGTTCTCATAAAGTGTCTTTATATCTGTTATTTGCTTATGTTAGAGAAGAAAAGGTCAAAAAACTGTGCCTTGCACTTGTAGCAGAAGTTGGTGATATTTGTGGCGATTCTTAGTTTTTGAGTGGGAGTTCACTGTAGTCTCAGGTGCTGCTATACCATTGCTCTATATAATAGTTGCCTCCTTTAAGAGTGAGTGATTGTTATACTTTTGTGGAAGGTTTGAAATGTTGGGAGAGAGAAAAAAAGACTCTTTGCTCGGATGAGCAAAGTGTATAGATTCCTTCCCCCTCCCCCGGTTTTTCTGGACCTTGATAACCAGGGTAAGTCAGAAATGCACCCTCCGTAGAATGATTTGTTATTAGTAGAAGTATATATAATGCAGCCAAAGTAGCAGTATCTGAGTGACATTACATAAGTTCAGAAGGACATCAGTTCCCTCAAGGAAATGAACAGGGTTCCTTTAATGGCATTTTGTGTTTTGCTCTGGAAGCTAAAATGGTATTTTTGAACTAGTCTGTAGTAGATCAGCTTGGATTTACAAAGTTTGGGAGCTAAGGCCTGTAGTGTCATTGTTTTAGCACATCTTCTACCTGGAGATGTATGACATGGTTTATGATTTATTTTTCTTATCCTTTCCTTCACCTAGTTAAGAACCTATAGAGGATAATTTTACAGGGAATCCCATTACCTATCCTCCTTTAATAATCCAGAGTTGTTTTACTAACTCTTTAATACCCCATAATCTGCCCTTGCTTCATAGAGTGTACCTATATCATACTTATTTTGCAAGTTTTCCTTTACAAGGCTCCCCAGAATGGAGCAAAGAAAATAAAAACGTATTTAAAAAATCAGGCAGGATAACACAGAATTATTGAATCTTCTGTGACTTTGTGTTTTTCCTGTTAATTTAACGTCAGGATTGCAGTGTTGGAGAGAAGCTAATACAGCGGGCACCATTAAAATGTTGCTATTTTACCACAATCAGTAGTTAAATTCATTGAAGTACAGGCAGTCCCCGGGTTACATGGATCTGACTTACATCGGATCCCTACTTACAAACGGGGTGAGGCAACCCCGCACTAGCTGCTTCCCCCGCCAGCAGACCAGGGAGACGCGGAGCAGCTTTTCTCAGCAGACACCTCAGCTTGAGAATAAAGGACTGAGGGAAGTGAGGTGTGGGAGAATAAAACTGAGCTCTGGAGAAATGTTTGGCTAGAGTTTCCCCTACAATATGTACCAGTTCCGACTTACATACAAATTCAACTTAAGAACAAACCTACAGTCCCTATCTTGTACGTAACCCGAGGACTGCCTGTATTTTATGGTTCCTTCTTTAACTTGTGGTCCCTATGGTATTCCACTAAGAGTTTACTCATATACAACATTTTCAAATAGTCGTTGATCCACACATGCTCTTTTGGCTCACCTACAGGTTTCATTCAAGATGATAAAGGGTGGGGCGGACCAAAGTCATTTCCATTTCTGTCTCATCTTACTGCACTGTCTAGGCTGGATCTGTTAGGGTATGTCTACACTACCCCGCTAGTTCGAACTAGCGGGGTAATGTATGCATACCGCACTTGCTAATGAAGCCCGGGATTTGAATTTCCCGGGCTTCATTAGCATAAGCGGGGAGCCGCCATTTTTAAATCCCCGCTGCTTCGAACCCCGTGTAGCGCGGCTACACGGGGCTCGAACTAGGTAGTTCGGACTAGGGTGCCTATTCCGAACTACCGGTACACCTCGTTTCACGAGGAGTACCGGTAGTTCGGAATAGGACCCTAGTCCGAACTACCTAGTTCGAGCCCCGTGTAGCCGCGCTACACGGGGTTCGAAGCAGCGGGGATTTAAAAATGGCGGCTCCCCGCTTATGCTAATGAAGCCCGGGAAATTCAAATCCCGGGCTTCATTAGCAAGTGCGGTATGCATACATTACCCCGCTAGTTCGAACTAGCGGGGTAGTGTAGACATACCCCCAGTGTCCTCTTGCTTTTAAAAAATATGCAGTTGTACAGTTTTACAGTTTTTACTGTTTTTATTGTTTTGTGGAGTTTTTGTAGTTTATTAGTTTCAGGATTAAGATGGGGGTTCCTTTTTGGGGGAGTTTTGTTCCCAGTGCAAATCCCTCTTTATCCTGTGTATCCAGGTGTAGATATTGGACTGTGTTGAAAACCCCAGGCTTTAAACTCCTAAGCTTTTTGTGCCTCCTGCCCACGTTCCTCCTTGATCAGTGAGGAACATCGATACTGCCTCTGCTGGTTGGAAGAAGTCTACATTTCAGCCAGCTGCAGTATCTTCTAGGCCTCCCCCACTGTACCTGAGAAGGCTGCGGTCTCAACCTCCAGAAGCACCTAATGGAAGTCACTATAAGATTTCATTCGGACCCTAGTTGGGCAACCCTACTGTGCATCAGTTTGAGGCTGCGAGGAGAGCACCTTAAATCAGGGGTTCTCAAACTTTGTGATACCGCAACCCCCCTCTAAGTTGCTCACAACTCCCCAGGGGGTCGGGACCCACAGTTTGAGAAACGTGGCCTTAAACTACGGGATTGAATGTCAACACCAATTGTACCATCACTATGGACCCTGCGCAAGGGTCTAGTCAGGAAGTAAGGAAGCATGCACATAGCATGGCAGTAAGTCTTCCTCCTTCCATGAGTTCCAGTCATAGGAATGGAACATACCCTAAAGCTCACAAGCATAAATGAAGCTGAATAAATTGACAGCTCCACTATGGACCCTCAAACACAGTCAACATTGATGTCCTTCAGAGCTAGGGTTTCATCGGTTCCTGGGAAGACCATTGATCCTGTTCTGGTTATGGGGACTGAAAAAATGTCCTTGTCTCCGGAGAGGTTGGAAAAGGAGTTTGCCCTGGGAGATCCAAGGTTCTCATGCCTTCTGGAGTTTCTACTTCTAGGTAGACTTTATCTACGGTACAAGATGTGCCTTAGTGGCCATCATCCCACCATTAGAATAAATCATGAGGAAAATGTCCCACTAGTTATTATAAACAGGTCAAATAGAACCACTTCACACTCCGGGCCCAATAGAAGGACTTTCCCCAGAAGAAGTGGAGATTCCCCTTCTTTGGGATTTCCTCTTGTCTTGAAGGCATTGGGTCTCACCCTCAATTTTAAAGTCCACCTAGCAGATATTAGCGCCTTCCATCCCAGCATGGAAGGACACTGTATTTACACATCTGTCGATCACTTTGTTTTGAAAAGGCCTCATTAGACTCTTCCCTCCGATACAAACTTTTATGTCCCCCATCCCAAATGGGATCTTAACCTAGTTCTATGAGCCACTGGCTTCATATTCTATGTTCCTCCTTTCCATGAAAGATACCTTCTTTGTGGCTGTCACTTTGGTGAGAAGAGTAGGTGGACTTGGGTCCATGATGGCAGACCCTCCTTTCACTACTTTCCATAAGGATAAAGTCTCTCAGTGCCTCCTTTCCAAGTTTCTGACAAAAGTTATATCATAGTTTCATTTGATGCAATTCATCTACTTACCTGCTTTCTTTCCAAAGCCTGGCACCTTAGAAGAGGAACAATCATTGAATGATGATTACCTGTTTGGTTCGTTCCATTTGGGGCACCTGGGATTGGACACTGTCAGAAGACAGAAAACTGGGCTAGGAGAACATCTGACCCAGTATTGCCATACTAATGTTAAGCATGTTGGAACTCCTCGGTCCAGCAACCCCAGGAACTAAGCAGTCCCGAACCAAGGAATTTACCGGACCTAGGGAGATCAGTGCTCTGCTACTGGCTGCCAGATCCTGCTCCTGGGTTCCCTTCTGGGCTGTTGGCCCCACTCACAGCTGCCATCTCTAGCCACTGGCTTGTTTCTGGCCCCTGATGGGGCTCCCATCTGCTAAACTCTTTGCCAACCAGCCCTGTCTTCCATCCACTGACCCACCTGGCAGTGGCATCTGGCCCTGGCTGAGGCTTCCGGCCACCAACCCCTGCTAGCTGGCTATGCTATAGCTTCCGGCCTCTTGCCGCTGGCCGTGCTACAGATTTTGGCCCTAACTGGGACTCCTGGCTGCTGACCTATGTGAATTTCCTGGGCAGAACTTCTGCCAGCCAGCCCAGACACCAGCCCGACTGCAGTTTCCGGCCCCACCCAGATTTCCTGGCCACCAGACTCCAGGCTGGCCTCTGCTCTGAGCCGTCAGGGGTCTCTGTTGCTGATGTTGCTGGACCAGAGAGTCCCAGATTTCAGAGGTTTAACTTGTATTCTTACGATGACTTCAATTTCTCGACATCTGTTGGGACTTTGCTTTCTAGGTGCAGAAAACAAGAACAATCAGGAAAACTTCTAAATTGTTTATTACAATATCCGAGAGGATTAAGTGGAAGGCAGTCTCTACACAGAGAATCTCTAAGTGGATTTTGGGGTGAATTACATGCTATGAGTTGTTGGGACTGCCTCCACCCCTGGGATGAGGGCTTACTCCACAAGAGCCCAGGCTTTGACCTCTGCTACCCTCCATGTGTGGTCCAGATCTGTATTGTATTTCCTGCCCTCTTTCACCTCTGCTGCAGATTTCTTTAATTCATGGTGGAGAATGAACTGATTATGTGAGCTTGGATTATCCCAACCGACCCTTTATTACCTCAGACAAAAACAGGAGGCAAGTCCAGGGCACATGTGTAGAACAACAGACACTACTACTTTAAAAATCTCTGGCTCCACATGCATGGTGTGCATGCACGTACCCTCAGTGGAATATATATAGGGACCACATGTCTCAAAGAACCTCTAGTTACAGGTAGATAACATCCTCATCCCCCACCTAAGTATAGAGAATGTCTCAACTATCAAAGTGCAAATAAATGCTACAGTGCAGTAAGCATCCACTTATTAGTGGAATCATTGTAGATGAAGGAGGTTTTAATTTGAAGAATATTCGGTCATTTGCTATTTGTTTAGCACACAGCATGTGGCTCGTGTTATTTTACAAATTCCTATTTTTAAATTGTTTTTAACAAATCATTGGAAACTGAAAATTAAATTCCCAGCCCCAAAGTGTTCTGCATCCTCTATTTGTCCATGCTGTATAGAGTAGGGTCATTCTGGCATATAAACATTTTCTTTTAATTTTGAAAAACAGTAATTTAAGAACTACTTGGAAAGTAGTATATATGTAAATAATTACATGGGTTTGTTAACAGATACTATAGAAAGGATTTTTTTTTAATAAAAATTTGGACCTTTCCAAACTTGACAGTTTCCATTTAAGTAAGTCTTTATCAGGGATTCTATCGAGACGAGGTAGAATATAACAAAGATCATTCCAGGTAAGACGTTATATGACTTTTACGTGTTACTGAAGTTGTGCTCCCACTTCATTTGCTCCTTCTTCCCTCTTGCTGTTTCTTGTGTTACCTTGCCATAGCTAACTGGATGTGCAACCCCTCTTTTCCTGTATCTTACTTAATTAGACCCTGACCCAACAAACATTTATACATGTGGATACTCCCACTGGCTTCAGTGATAATTGCATACAGGTTCATCTTGCAGTTTTCTATAAGGTTTCAGCAGCTTTCCGCTGTGTACCTTAGGGTAACCAAAAGTCCCAAATTTATACAGCCAGTACCAATATTCTGGTGTCTTATGCAGGTGCCTGTTACCCCGATTATTCACACTTGCTATCTGTCTGGACATTCTAGTGTGGTGTTTCTGAAAGTGTACCGTGGAAACACTTTAACTGGCCACCCTGGTTTGTTTATGTACCGGTACCGTGGCCACGAAGCCTCGGGGCTCCCATTGGCTCCGTTTAGTCCTTTGCAGCCAAGAGAGCTCTGGGAAGTGACATAGGCTGGGCCACCGCTTCCTGCAGCTCCCCTTGGCCTTAAAGGACGAAACGGAGCCAATGGGAGCCACGAGGCTCCGTGGCCGCGGTGCCAGTACATAAACAAACCAGGGTGGCCAGTAAAAGTGTTTCTGAAAGTGCTTCCGCAGTACACTTTCAGAAACACTGTTCTAGTGTACACCTAAACTCTGATTTTCTAAATCACTCTCAAAATCTCATTCAAAATTCGTTTTGAGATGGGAATTGCCATGTGGTGCATATTTGCATGGTACCTAGTTCCAATGAAACAATGATCCTCTTTCTGGACAAATGACAAACTGGTGGAATATTAAGTAAATACACAACATGCTTTTCGAGTGGCAAGACTGACAGACCATTTGAGACTGGATTAACACACAAAAGAACCTCTCCCAAATTCTGGGTCTACCAAAAATATACAAACTTACTAACTTCTCCAGCTGGATTCATTCCATGAAGCTTTACAAGCCCTAAACTCCAAAATACAAAATAGTTACTTTTGGTAGAGTGGATCCTACATTTTATTCACATTCCTTCTCTTTCTTCCTATGGAAGCAACCATAGAGTGCTGAGCTTAAATTAATTCATCTATATCTAGAAATAATTCTCTGAGCTGATGCTGAACTCTGCCATTGGGGAACTGATACTGATTGGGATCCACAAGTGCTACTACAGCAGAAATAGTAAATAGTGAAAACCTTCATAAAATTCGGGTATCAGTTTTCCCAAAATGTTTGCAAAATTGGTGTTTATCTGATGGCCCGGGCTATGTCTTTTTACCTTTTCATCCAAATTCAATTACAAGATGTATCATTATGGTAAAAAGGTAAAATGGTAAAAACTTAAAATATTATCAGAAGAGCTAGTTCTCATGTATGTTTTTGCATAGGTTATTTGTTCTTGATTTGTGTATAATGGAATCCTTCTCATATGATGACAGAGATCACCTAGGCATAGCTCTTTGCCTCTCTGAGTGGAAGGGGAAAGTAATTGTGACATATTGCCTAATATCAAACAAATCTGTCACCCCAAAATTCACTGTCACTACAGGCAAAATGGTTAAGGTAACATAAGGAATCTATCCAGTGTGTATTTTTTTCTTGTGTTGAGCTGTACAGTTTTTTGTTTTAAATTGCAACATCCATTGAGGTTTACTGGCCTCTGCTGGCCATTTTGTGGCAACAGTTTTAATTAATCCCCTAATTTTGTGGAAAAGTCTCCTCCATATTGCTTGTAAAGTGTTTTCATTTCAGCAGCTGTAATCATCTCCTTTCTTTATTGTTGTAAAAATGCAGCTATATCTAATGGACTAAGAACACTGTACATTAACAATTTTTTTTATCATATTCTGTCAGAAGCCCTGAGATGCTACAGTCTGAAGGGTCATACTCTATGGGAGGGAGACATTCTTCCACGGACTCCAACAAAGCCTCAAGTGGAGATGTCTCCCCTTATGACAACAACTCGCCAGTACTGTCTGAAAGGTCACTGATGGCAATGCAAGAAGATATTGCTCTCAGTTCAGATAAGCTATACAAGGTACCTGAACAGTACATGTTGGTTGGCCATTTGCAATCTAAATCAAGAGAAAATTCGCCTGGATCATGGGCTGGGAAAGGTAATTATTTTTTTCACATGCTGTTTGTAAGGATATGGTGTGTTGTGTTGATTGTTTCCTCGTCGTCTTCAGACCTATTTACCCAATGTGATTTCTCTTGCTGTACTCAACCTGTGTTTTAAAAAATGGGTCCACATAGATTCTTTTGAATCCCTCCCTTTACATAATGGCAGGTTTTCTATTTGTTGGTCTCAAAGCATTATGCTAACCTTCTATTTTTATATGTATGAGAGCATGGCACTTATGCAGCTAAAATGGTGAAGAGCGCTGTGCTTCAAGATTAATATATTGGAGCAACAGAGTGCTTTCGTAATGAACAACTGACATCTTCCCTTCTGTGTTGGGCCATAAGGCTCTGCTCCTCAACCCATGCTTGTGAACTCTGCTTGCTGTCCCCACACCATTATGCTGCATTTGTGCATTATTGTGCAGCATTTCCTGAGCTTTTGAAAGTTGAAGCCAGCATTTAGGAAATTAAAACCCATCACACATTGTCCTTCCATCTTTCCATACTAGCAGAACAACATGGGGGCACCTTGGACTGCCACTATCCTGCAATGCAAGCCTTGTCCTACTGCTTATCTCTGTAATCAGCTAATGCCCTCAGCGGTATTGAAGGGACCCTTTCAAGTTATAAACTCCATTTGATTGATTATCTCTGTGAAGGACTACCGTTCATCCTGAAGTAGTGATAGGCTACCAGGACTCCAAAAGATTCTTGACATCAGAATTGCAGGGTACTTGATGAGTAAATTGAGTATAGATAGTGATAGACAGCATTATTTTCAAAGGACTTCAGATGCCTAAAAATGCAGATAGTTGGCCAGATGGATTTTCAAAGCACCTGAACAGGTTAGGTGCCTAGCTCCCATTGAAATCAATGGGCATTTGATAGCCCTAACTCATTTAGACATTTTTTAAAAATCCCAGTAGACCTCTGTCTGCATCTTTAGGCATTCACATATGCCATATCTTTCAACTCTGCTCTTGCTCATGTTTCCAATAAGGCTTAAACTGGGAAATGATATGCTGACTTGTCATATCAACCATATTCTAGAGATTTGTATGCACAGTAATGATATTCCAACTATCCATTCCATCTGAAGACTTTCCTATTGAATGAATTCAGAAAAAGGCACAAAATCATTATCTATTAATACACCTTCACAGTGCACACTTTATGTGTCCATCACTAATTACACTGATGTACAATTTTTAGAAGTCGTCTGCTTCAGAGATCAAATGTGCTATTTATTATGTATTTTGATGTGCTGAATTCAAATATGACAATTAAAACAACTGATTGGCTACTGTTTCCAAGATATTTAAGTTTTTACATTTTACGTCTATGTATATTGTGTAGATAGTAGAGTTTTAATCATAAATTGTAAACCTAGGTCTTTTCATGTGTTTATGGTTGCTTTATATGATAATATTTCACCTGTCCTGTTTATGTAACACTTTAAAAATCAGCAAAAGGGTAATATAAATAAAATTTATTATGAAACAAAAGGCAAAAAAACTATTATGTACATAGTTTAGTCCTATTCAGTGTCTACTCGGCGCTTCTTGGCTTGTCTCTTGTATTCATTAAATGGAGCATCTCTTGTCACTGTCCAGCAATAGTCTGCAAGCATTGATGGGCTCCATTTGCCCTGATAGCGTTTCTCCATTGTTGCAACGTCCTGGTGAAATCGCTCGCCGTGCTCGTTGCTCACTGCTCCGCAGTTCGGTGGAAAAAAATCTAGATGAGAATGCAAAAAATGTATCTTTAGTGACATGTTGCAACCAAGGCTTTTGCATGCCTTGAGGAGGTTTTCCACCAACAACCTGTAGTTGTCTGCCTTGTTGTTTCCGAGAAAATTTATTGCCACTAACTGGAAGGCTTTCCATGCTGTCTTTTCCTTGCCACGCAGTGCGTTGTCAAATGCATCATCTCGAAGAAGTTCACTAATCTGAGGACCAACAAAGACACCTTCCTTTATCTTAGCTTCACTTAACCTTGGAAATTTTCCACGGAGGTACTTGAAAGCTGCTTGTGTTTTGTCCATGGCCTTGACAAAGTTCTTCATCAGACCCAGTTTGATGTGCAAGGGTGGTAACAAAATCTTCCTTGATTCAACAAGTGGTGGATGCTGAACTTTTTCCTCCCAGGCTCCAATGACTGTCGGAGTGGCCAATCTATCTTGATGTAGTAGGAATCTCTTGCACGACTATCCCATTCGCAGAGAAAACAGCAGTACTTTGTGTATCCAGTCTGCAGACCAAGCAAGTGTTGTAGCATATGTGTGGGGCCCACCTCTTGTCCTGATCTCCAATTTTGCAGCCAAAATAAAGGTGATAGGCTTTCTTAACCATAGTGGTTATACTGCGCTTTTGTGATGCAAAAGTCACTTCACCACAAACATAGCAGAAGTTATCTGCACTGTTCACACAAGTACGAGGCATCTCTGCTCACTTTGGCTAAACAGAAATGTGTCCCTTTGCAAAATCAAACACTGAAAAATAAGCGAGCACGATACTGTATGATTTCTAGAGCTGATAGAGGGCAATTTGTTCAGCAGAGTGATGTAAGCTTCGCTATGATTGCATCATCCATGACTTCCAGGAATAACATGATGCAATTTATATAATGTATGACGCAATACCAGCTTCAGATTGCATCATTCATTGTTTTGCCTAAAAAGCAAGTACTGTCCAAACCCAGTCATAGATTTATTCATAGATCCAGTCAAAGATGTATTTTAGTCATTTCTGGTTTAAATTGAGATCCCTTCCCTTTATAACTCACTTATCCTCTGCCATTCGCAAGTCAAGGGTCGTATATACTGACCCAATAGCATATCTTGAAAACTTGAAATCAACAATTTTAAGCATCATTTTCGTTCTCAGTGACCCAGAATTAGTAAAGTTTGACTACATTTATTTCAGAAGCATTTTGGCTGTAGAGCAGTGTTATTATTTGTATTTCTATCTCTCCAAGGTTCTATCTCCTCTCCCACCTTCTTCCCAATAACACAACATGTTCTTTCCTGTTTATTGCTCTCTCCAAGTTGTGGCTGCTGAGAGGGCTTTGTCACACTTTCCATTTCAGAAGCATATAAGTTTACTTTTTTGTGGTCAAATCTTGCTTTTCTTATTGAGTCAAGTTTTTCCATTGAGTTCAGGAGGTCAATACACTTAAGGAAGGCCCCAGTCCTACAAAGGGCTCCATATCAGCTCATGAATCTTCTCCATATGGAGCTCATTGCAAAATTTGAGCCTAATGATTAAGAACAAGATTTGTCTCTTCATCTCTGGTGTACAGGAAATCCAGCTATCAGTATGTTTGCTCAGCTCTTTCATCTTTTGCTGCTCGACAAAGTTCTACCTTTAATTTATGTATTGTTCTAGTCTTGTGTTTCTGTTCTGTGTTTATGGGATCATTTCATGTTCTTTTACTTCTTCTGTAGATGTTCCAGAGGATCATTTCAATATCTGGGGCACCTGGCATTCAACACTGAAATGTGGCTCCAAAGATCCAGGAATGACAGGTATGATAGTTCGTTGATAATTTTTATTCCCCAGTATAACAAGGGCTTAAGCATATACATATGCACTATGAACTAAAGCCAGTGAAACTCCTCATGGTGCATAAAATTAAACATATGCATGCATAAGATCAGGGGCCTTCATTTGTTTGCTTTTAAATGATTCATCCTAAAAATATCTGTAGAGCTTTTTTCCTCTGATTCTCTATTTTTTTTTAACTTTGCTATTTTGCAAAATATAGGTAAAGAGAGACACAACAACTACACAAATATGGCAACATTTGAAAATGAGTCACAAGATACAGTAATAGAAAATAATCTCCTATGAAGCAGAACAACAGTATTGAGAGATTATGCTGTGGACTTAAACACAGTCCTTGGAAGTGGGAGGCCTGAATTCAAATGCTGACTAATTACCTGTATGCCTGGGGCAAATCACTTAACTCCCTGTCCTCAGATTTTCTTCCATCTGTACCTGCTTACTTCACAGGAGAATATTAATGTTTTTTAAAGCACTTTGAAATTATCAGGCATTATGTTAGTGCTAAACATGAAAGGGACCAGCTTTTTTTATACATGGATACAGTTCAGATAGTACAGGCCCAACACTGGCCTTGCCAGTATAATGCAGCAAGTCATTGATCACATAAAATGTGAGTGTTTCATATTGATATTCTGTCTAATTCTGTTTCTCAGGTTCATATGGAAACCTTTATGAAAGCAGCTCGTTACGACCAGGAAGGTGCTCTCTTTCCCAAGGGAACCTATCGTTGAATTGGCCTCGGTGGCAGGGTAGTTCTACAGAATTGGACAACGAAAAGCAAATAATCCGAAGGAGTCAGACTACTGCTGCCATTCCTGAATGTAGGCCTCACACCCCCGTGTCTCGGGTTTGCAGCAGTCCGCAAACAGAAGGTGGAAGGAGGAGTTCAGACCAGTCCAATTTAAGGTCTGAGCAGCATTTGACTTTAAGTAGCACAGAGGACCTTACAGAGCATGACTCAAAAGTGGGTTGCTTGTCAAGAACAGCTATACCTTTGTACCTGAGGCAAGAAGACATAAATAGAAAAGAGAGGCCACCACCTCCTTACCCTGGCCCCAAAAAACAAAGTTCTGCATTGTCCCAGCGACCGACTGTCTCTTCAACAGCGCATCCTTTGTGGAGACTTCAAAAGCCAGAAAAACATTCAGGGGCCATAGCAGCAGAAGGACCAGCAGCTGAATCAACTGACCAATCCATCTCCAGTCAGCCATGGCAAGCTTCTCAGAACAAAATAGGTAACATCTATTCCACTCCAGCCAATAATCAGAACAATAAAAATGTATCCGAGCCAGACTGTCATGATTGCCAAAGACCGCGGTGCCCAATTTGGGAGCTTTTATCAGCTGATAACTCAGATGCCTTCCCTGAAACGCTTGTATGATCAGACTCTTATAGAGAACTGCCATCCAAACCTATGCTTCTCTAAGATAGGAAACGAATAGTGACATTGGAAAACTTCTTGTTTTATACCAAGTAAATTTATTTTAATTTCTTAATTTTGTTCACTTTAAATCTTTCATAGCTCTATTAAGCAGTCCATTTACAATACCGTATGTTCTTGTTTCGTAACAAGCTTTTAAGAGAGAAAAATGTTAGCCTAACAACTGTGGTTTCATAAACTGTGTGTAAGACAAAACTATTGCTTTGGTGTTGCTAATGTGTATTTATATGTCTGCAGTTCTGATGATTGTTTAGTCTGGGTTATGTATGATAATCATATATTGTGTGTTCCTATTCAAGTGACAATCAATCAGGACTGCCTTTTTTAAAATCACTGCACTTACATTACCAATAATATGTGTTGGAATTCTATAGAAAGTGCACAAGCTGGTTTCTGTGCTGTTATACAACTTGTTAATGAGAGAAACTGTCCTTCTGGTCAATGCCTATAAAAAACACTAAAATAGAATAAAACATGAAAAGCCATATATTTTATAATGGTAGTAGTAGGCTAGGATGGAAATTATTTACCAAATATTTTTTCTTACGAATATGTTTGTAAACAAAATTAAAATTTGATACAATGTTATAAAAATATTTTTTTAGATTCTGTTAGGTAGCAGTTCAGCTAATCAGTCAAGGGTAAGGTTGTGTCTAAACCAAACTAACAGCCTTACTACAAAAGTTTACCCTCCCCTTCTAGATCAATTACAAACTTATATATACAGCATATAATATATAATATATATTTATAGGTGTATAATTTTATATATTGTTTTAAAGCAATGAACTGGAAACCAAATTTTTTAAAAAAATCTATATATATGTCACATAATAGAAAGAAATATGGCTTTTCCTTTTAAACAACAAACAAAGCAATCAAAATGACAAGCATTTATATGTCACATGCAGTGTTTTAGAAATGAATATGACATTTGGAGAAGTTCACAGCTTTTTGTATAAATGTTGTGCCAAAATTTGGGGAAATTGGTTTTTTTTTTCAATAACTATGTTACATTGTTAAATGTTGCTGTTACACAAGTTTTGGTTTTATTAAACTGCAAACATGTTTATGACCAGCAGGTGGCAATGTATTCCAGTATTTTAAGAAGATTTTTTTTTTTCACATAAGGGAAAATGTATCATATTAAAAATTTTATAAAACATGCTAGTCTTAATTGTAATGAAGTTGAAGACTCATTCAGTGGTGTTATCTTGAAATTCTGTCTTCTGTCGTAATGTTGGAATAAAAAACTAAGCAAAATCATTGCAGTATTTTTACTCCTTCATTGTAATTACTATATATTTTTGAGAGTTTGTGTATCTGTCTCTGTGTCGATCCATCTTCCTTAAAAAATTAGGTTTACTTGTTTTTTTTTCAGAAAAGAGGGTTTTCCCCGGAAAAAAAAAGTGTCCCGACTACTCCCATGAAATTTGCATCTCCTCTTTTGAAAAAAAATTAGTTTAGAGGTACCCCTAGTGTACACATAGCACAGAAACACAAATGAGTGAGGAAGCCAATGTGTCTATAATATTCACTTCTGAGTCAATAGTTTGAGTCCAGCTTTAAGCCATAAGCTATTCAAAGTTATCATATGATGGCCGAGTTGGTGCTCTTTGGCAAAAGGGTTGACATTCTGTGATCACACCCATAAATTTCACATTTAGAAATTCATTACCTTTGTGGGCGGTCGGTATTGTAGGCAGGGGGAGGAACAGCCTTCCCAAAATTGCCTACATGCCCAACCGCCTAAGGCTGGGGCTGCAGTGCAGCAGCCTGGCTCCATCCAGCCTCTAGGGAAGGCAGCGCAGCTCAGCAGCCCAGCCACCTGGGAGCAATAAGTTGCAGATAGGCAGCCCAGCTCTACCTGGAAGAATACAGCTGCTGCGTAGCAGCCTGGCTTTCCCTGGCCACCAAGGAGAGCCAGGCTGGGCAGCAGCACGACAGCCACAGCTCTCTACTGGTGTGTCTACACAGCAAAGTTATTCCAAAATAACTATGCGAGTGTCTACACACCAATTCCATTATTTCAAAATAATTTTGAAATAACGGATGGCTTGTTCTGACTTGTGTAAACCTCATTCTACAAAGAATAACACCTATTTCCAAATAGGTGCTGTGTAGATGCTCCACTTCTGCTATTTCAAAATAAGCTATTTTGGAATAACTATTCCGGAATAGCTTATTCTGAAATAACTGTGCAGTGTAGATGTAGTCTTTATGGCCTAGAAGGATCAGGTGGAAGGGGTGGGGCTGGGGCTTGCCCTCGCCAGCTGGCCTTTCACCTGATGCCCATCATTGTCTTCTCTTTTGTAAAGGGACATCCCCCCTGATCAGGGTTAAGGCATATAAGTGGTGTGGGATTATCCCTGTACTGTTGATTCCAATAATTCCTAGTTCTTGATTTATTAGATTTCAAAGTGCCTGCCTTTATTCAGGTGCATATGCCCAATGAAATTCATAGGAATACCTATCAGAGTAGGGCCAGATTGAGCCCTTTATAGGCCCTACGCACTCTCATAATTGTAGGCCCCTAGATTAGACTATATAGAAATACATAAGGGAGAAATGCCCTATCACCTATACAGCTAATATCACCCATTTTAATTTTCTCTCTTGACAATGGCACACTGTGTGAGAAATTCATGGTTCTTCATTCTAAAATAAAAGGTATTTTGTTGTATATTACAATTATACTTAGGATTCACCTGATAGCTAATTGGCTGATAAGGAGAAAAGCAAGGTGATATTGCCGCTACTATGACTGTAATATCCACAGAGCAATGCATAGTGCCGCACATCTGATAACTTGGTAACATTGTGTCTCGAGATCGTTCAACGTCATTTACGAAATAACAGAACATTGGTTGATGTTTCTGCCAGAAAAAGTTGTTATCAGTAGCCTAGGGTTTCTGAAACACAACTATGAAATGCAAACACTGTAATAATAAGCAGTGTTCCCTGTAACATTTTCTATCATTGGGCGGCCTGAATATTCTTATGTACCCCACTAGTACAAACAAAAATCTAGATATAAATATATATTTTAAACAGCTCGTAGGTATGGAAGGCAAATATTTTTAAACGGGATAATTAACAATGACCAATGTTTATGATGTTTATTAATACAGGTGTGTTAATAGAGAAGTCATTCTTCCGCTCTACTCTGCACTGGTTAGGCCTCAGTTGGAGTATTGTGTCCAGTTCTGGGCACCGCATTTCAAGAAAGATGTGGAGAAATTGGAGAGGGTCCAGAGAAGAGCAACAAAAATGATTAAAGGTCTAGAGAACATGATCTATGAGGGAAGGCTGAAAGAATTGGGTTTGTTTAGTTGAGAAAAGAGAAGACTGAGGGGGGACATGATAGCTGATTTCAGGTATCTAAAAGGATGTCATAAGGAGGAAGGAGAAAACTTGTTCATCTTGGCCTCTGAGGATAGAACAAGAAGCAATGGGCTTAAACTGCAACAAGGGAGGTTTAGGTTGGACATTAGGAAAATGTTCGTAACTGTCAGGGTAGTCAAACACTGGAATAAATTGCCCAGGGAGGTTGTGGAATCCCCATCTCTGGAGATATTTAAGAGTAGGTTAGATAAATGTCTATCAGTGATGGTCTAAACAGTATTTGGTCCTGCCATGAGGGCAGGGGACTGGACTCAATGACCTCTCGAAGTCCCTTCCAGTCCTAGTATTCTATGATTTAATGTCAAATAAAAAGAAAATGAACAGTACCCTGAGACTACATGTATTTTATCATCCTTTCTAACAACTCAAGCAGGTTAACAGATCAAAATGCATATTAGCCACATACAACTCAGCTTTAAGATGCTAAAGCAATCTGAGTCAATTGGAAACAGTCATGCTCTCCTTGCAAATATTAATACAATATTTAATTACACTGGAAAGGAGAGAAAAAGGCATGTACTTGGGCTTGTACAGTTTCTCTAGGATGTCAACTCTTAATTTCATTAATAGTGCACAAAGATAAAAAAGTAAAAATAAGTAGAAAAACAACACAGAAAGCAAATAAAGCCGCAAACGTGAAAATAGGAAGGGAAGTAAAATATCAGGTGGTTGGTGATGGGTATTTTAAATGAATGTTTAGGATCATTATGCAAGTGAAACATAGAACTGCAAACATAAATAATGGTTATCCTTGTTTGAAACTTTCACATTGTATGTGTCACCAACTCAAAGAGTAGAAGCTCCAAGGCAGCACTTTATCACGTGGCTTCAGAGTTTATCGACAGATCCATTTTTTTAAAGAGCTTGAAAATACAGTTTTCATCCTACAATATACCTAGCTTCACACCTAGTAAGCCTATTGGCTCATAAGAGCCAGAACTATACCATGTAGAAAAGATCTGGCCTTAATATCCCTCCCCAAACCGATTCTAAAATGTAATGGAAATTCAACTCCAAGGGTACATCTAGACTACATGGCTCCGTCGACAGAGCCATGTAAAATAGTTAACTCAGCATAGTCAAAGAAGCGGGAATTTATGAACTAGCCTGAAATTCGTCAGACTTTGATAGGCATAGCTGAAAGTGATAGACAGCCACCTGCAGTTGTCCATGAGGCAAGGTCTCTGACTAAGAAGTTGGATCAGTTCAAGACAGCTCTGACATGGGTCATTTCGAATGATATGCTACAAAAGGCTAATCTTGCAAATAAAGCTCTACAGGAGCCTGGCATTGAGTTGTGCACTGTCATGAATTTAGATGATGGTCTTTAAGCACAGTTTCATGATACCCACGATACATTTCATGTGGTTGAGGCAACTGCAAAAGATCTCACACCATCTGACTACAATGAGACCACACAATGCAAACCACTGAGAAAGCAATTTTTTGATGAAATTTGTATGTATAATACTGTCTTGGATTTGACTGCCAGGGACAAATTTCACACACTGTGCTTCTTTTCTATCATGCATGAATTTATTGTTGAGATGGTCAGACAACAAGCAGCATATGCCACATTGAATGAAAGGTTCAGTTTTCTTGTGAATAGATTAATGTCCAGTGCTGAGGTCACCTCTGTGATGCATTAACAGGAGTGTTGTGAGCAAGACACAAGAAATCATTCTTCCACTCTTCTCTGCACTGATTAGGCCTCATTTAGAGTATTGTGTCCAGTTCTGGGCACACATTTCAAGAAAGATGTGGAGAAATTGGAGAACATCCAGAGAAGAGCAACAAAAATGATTAACGGTCTAGAGAACATGACCGATGAAGGAAGACTGAAAGAATTGGACATGTTTAGTTTGGAAAGGAGAAGACCGAGAGGAGACATGATAGTGGTTTTTAGATATCTAAAAGTGTGTCACAAGGAGGAGGGAGAAAAATTGTTCTCCTTATCCTCTGAGGATAGGACAAAAAGCAATGGGCTTAAACTGAGGCAAGGGAGGTTTAGGTTGGACATTAGGAAAAACTTCCTAACTGTCAGGGTGGTTAAACACTAGAATAAGTAGCCTAGGAAGGTTGTGGCATCTCCATCTCTGGAGATATTTAACAGCAGGATAGCTAGACAATTATCAGGAATGGTCTAGACCAGGGATACTCAACTTTATAAGCCCCAAGGCCCGCAATGATACTCGCAGCACATGCAGAGAGCTGCAACTTAAGTGTGGTTGCATATACATGCAAACATATGCAAATGTATGCAAATAGCTTCTTTCACACTGATGGGCATGAATATAAAGCACTTCCCACAATGCCCCAGCACTCTTGGCACCTTCTTCATCTGAGCCAGAAATCCCGACAGCCTGTACCCGTCTGTTCCATCCAGCCCATCCACTTGCATCTTTCAATGCTCACTCCGCCTGGGAGATGTCTCACCATTGTGGAACATGTTCCAAGTGGAGCCCGTGTTCAAAGGATCCCACCCGCTGGCTGTGTGTTGAGCCCCGTGTAAACCTAAACCACACTGCAGGCTGCAAACAAACAGGCTGTGGGCTGCATGTGGCCCACGGGCCATGTGTTGAGTAGCCCTGGTCTAGACGGTACTGGGTCCTGCCATGAGGGCAGGGGATGGGACTCGATGACCTCTCAAGGTCCCTTTTAGTTCTAGTGTTCTATGATCTTCCTTTGCACTACTTTGAATTGAGAGCGAGCTTGTGCGGAAAAAGACATTTGATGATATAATCTATCGTTTTGCTAACAAAGAGTTGCAAAGTAAATTTTTAATTGTATGTTATACTTACATGTTGTTTGTTGACTAAAGATTTAATTCACCTGCACTTAATTGATCTTCAACATTTGCATATGTATTTTAATAAAAATAGCAAATTATTAAGTATGAATTAGCAGTTTTCTTATTTTTGAGTCAATTAGTAATTGTTTAGGCGTTAAATTTTTTGTAGGCCCTAGGCCTTCTGAAACAACAATCAGTCTGTCGAACTGCATTGCAACTATAATGGATGTTCATAGAAGAAGATTCCTGCTTATAGACTGTGTGTAAGTATAGCTTATGTGTTTATTATTAAATATAGACTTCAAGCAGAAATGAACCAAAAATAATAAATAAAAGGATGAAATATAAAAAGACAACATACAGTTCATAGACAGAATGGGAAAATGGCTTCAACTATCCAACTCAAAAATTCTAGATAGCCCCAAAGCCAAATGGTGTCAACCTTTTTCTATAGCTGAAACTGCAGGGGAAGCTGGGAGTCATAGTTAACACCTGTTTCATTGTTGAGGGCCAAATGCTGGCACTTGAGAAGATGCAAGTGCCCTTTGTTCTCTGAAGGAGTAGGACTTTGCTGTTGTACTTTGAAGGGACAAAAAATTGTGTCATCATGGAGTGGTGTTAGAGACAGGGTAAAGATTATGGACTTTAATTACCCCAGAGATTTTTAGTTCAGCTGCAGGGCTAAGCTAATAAATCAAAAGACAAATTTGAGGTGTTGCTACCTTCATATGATGGACAGGTAAATTACTACTAAATCATGTCAGCAACTTTAAAATGAGTTGTCAGATTGTGTGGTCATAGGGGTATAAAGCATAAGTGCTTACAGTTAAAACTAACATTAAAACTCAGTTTTTCTTTATTTTGTTGCCTTGTTCCAATGTTAGAAAAAATAAGCTAAAGAGATTCAATTTTATCAATCTGATTTAACACCAAGTGCAGATTCTTCCACAAAGTTTTGTATTGTTCAGTGTTTCTCTGGATTGTAGGAACATCTGAAATTTATTTTAACTAACTAACCAATTTTATGTGTCAACATTAATCTCTAAAATATATAGTGTATATCAAAAGTGATGGGAGAGATCAATAATAAAAAGTAGATGAGTCTGGGGCATAGAAGTTTCCTGGGTCGAGCACCAGCAAAGTTCAATGGAGAAGTAGATGTGGTTGCTGCCATTTCAACCTGAAATGAGTAAAAAATTCCATTTTTCCCATTGTCTCTCTCTGTCTCATATCTTTCCCAATAGAAATTAAAACTCAGAGCTGAATCATTCTGTTGGCTCTTCCTTAGATCCTCTGATAAAATGACAGCATTAATAGCTGCTAGATCTTTTTGTTAATGCTTCAGTTTTCTTTCATGTTTTCTTTCTAGGCTATGAACTTTCTTACGCTCATCTTAAACTCTACTGTAGCAAAGTCTGCAGCATGGAGACAGAGGGTCACCTCAAGGCATTTCCTCTGAATGTTCATCTTGGAAGCAGCAGAAAGGGTATGGCACTTGACTGCAAAGGCAAGTGAAGAGAACTCTGCTCCTAGGACCTGTGATGGAGAACTTTGTGTAAGCGGGGGAATGGTCCCGCTCTTGTGGGGAACTTTCCTGGCTTCTATACACCCCGGTGAAATGAACCAGCGAAAGGATCTGAGTCCCCGCTCCCACTTCCTTTACCCCACGGCTCCCTGATCCTGAGGGCTCCCCCTCCACTCTCCTGAGTAGCAGAGCCCTTGAAACCCCAACAAGGCTGGGCCCAGGTTTCCTGGGGCTTAATCCCTGACCTTGTAGTCACTAGGGGCAGGAGTTAGGGTGTCCCCACTCCGAGGTGCTCTCTTTACACTGCAGGCCTTCTTGGCCCAGTGATCACTTCATAAGGTTCAAAGCAAATACAATTTATTAAACATCAACTGATTAAAGAGAATAGAATAAGAAACAATGAGAATGGTTAAATGAGAACACACAGCCCTGCTCTGTAGCACAGGGACATCAACACAGCAGTCTGCAGAGTGTAAGGACAGTTCACAGTCTCTTCCTTAGAAGCCCTGGAAGTGCTGCAAGGGGCTGCAGGCTGGACACGCTTGCACTGGCAGTGACCACACAGCCTCAGTCTCTAAGTGGCCAGACCCCTCTCCCAGTCCAGAGCCTTTCCCCACACTTTGCAGGTCCCAGTAGCTCACCACATCCAGCTGCAGGCTGTGCTGCTTGGCTGTTCCAGCTCCTTGTGTTGCTTCTCTGTTCCTTTTGGCTTTCTGAGCACTGCCAGTCTGCTGCTCAACACAGGGTCTGCACTGCTTGGCCTGTCTGTGTCTGGTTCTGTCGCTGCAGGACTTCTTCTTGTACTCCTCTTTCAGCTCTCTGTCTTTGCAGGACCTCTTCTGCACACAGCTTGTTTGTTCAGAGCCAGAGACAGAACAATCCCCACTTACAACCTGTCAGTCAGGCTGAGCTGGAGTGTTGACTGCTTTCCATTGTCTCTGGGGTCTGTCAGTCTCATGAACCCTTCCCCTTCTGAAGCTGGTAAACCAAAAAACTCCCACAGAGTTTTAGTAAGGGGTAACAGTCCCCTTACATTCCCCCTTGCTAGAATTCTACCACAGCCACAAAATTCACACCATATAAAAAACATTAACAAGTAACAAAAACATTTTACATATTTAACATCTTATTTCTACTGGACATGCGGACACTTATTAAGCCATTACATAGGACCAATAACATAATCATCTCTAAGTTTAACAGGCAATACACCCTTATTAGTTCTCTGGGACCTTCTTACAACAGGTGGTTCATTACCCATATTTTCTATTTCCCTGTCTTCGGGTAATACTGGGTCAGCCTGAGGGATCTGGTCATCCTCGTTATGTACAGGGGTTGCTACCCTCTGCTCCCTTTGGTATTCAGTTTGTGGGACTAAAACCATTCCCCAACTCCTTTCAGTCTCTTCAGGCTGTCCTGATCTACACCTCCTAGGATTCCTGACTGAACTAAAGGTGCAATGTTTTAACTGATCTCTATGAACTGTTCTCTCATGCCCTCCCCGTTCAGGTCGAATGGTGTAAACTGGCAGGTCAGGATTGTTGTGAGCAAGTACAATGTGAGGACTCGACTCCCATTTGTCCTGTATTTTATTACGTCCCCTGTGTCTATGATTACGAACTAGTACACGATCACCAGGCCTGATGAGAGCCCCCCTGGACTTGCGATCATAAGTCCTCTTCCTGCTTTGGGCTGCCTGTTTAGACGTACTGAGAGCAACTTCACAGGCTCTCTTCAGCCTGTCATGGTGACTTTTGACCCAGTCATCCAGATTGGTCACATCATCTTCCTCAGGGCCCTCTCTGTCCAGAATATCCAATGGCAACCTGGGATCTCTAGCAAACATGAGATAAAAAGGAGAATACCCCGTCGACGAATGGATGTGACTATTATAGGCCATCACCAGCTCAGGGAGATGCTCCTGCCAGGCTCGTTTCTTTTCAGGCGGGAGTGTTCTGAGCATGTCATGCATTGTCCGGTTAAACCTCTCGCACTGAGCATTTCCTTGTGGGTGATAGGGTGTTGTTCGGCTTTTGGCTATGCCATACAGTTTACACAATGCTGATATCACCCCTGACTCGAAATTCCTCCCCTGGTCTGAGTGTAACCGTGCTGGACAACCATAATACATAAACCAGTGTTTTAGGAGGGCTTCAGCCGTTGTCTGCGCTGTCTGGTTTCTAGTTGGAACTGCAACAGTGAATCGGGTAAACATATCTGTGAGAACCAGTACGTTCTCAAACCCCTCTGAAGATTTCTCTAGCCGAGTGTAGTCCATTGCTAAGACCTCCATTGGGGCAGTCACGTTAGTGCAGGTCAAAGGGGCCCGAGTGGGTGGAAACACATCCTTGGCTAGGGCACACCGCTTGCACTGACGGATCCATGCTGTTACATCACTAGCCATTGTAGGCCAGTAATAGTTCTTCCTCATCGCCTCAAGAGTGCTTCTGTCTCCAAAATGCCCTCCATGGTCATGCCTGGCTTCATAAACTTGTCGGCGAAGTGACACTGGCACCACTAACTGCCACACTTCTTCGCCATCACGAGGATGACAGATTACACGGAACAGCACTCCACGGTGCAACCTAAGTCGCTCCCACTGTCTGGTCAGCTTCTTAGACTGAGGGTATTTGGCCCCAAAGCTCCGGTCTGGCCTCATCCGGTTCATGACTGCCTCTAAGACTGGCCCAAGGTCCCCTTCTTTTTGCAGGGTGCGAATTTCTTCCCATGAATACCCTGAGATTATTGCATCCTCACCTTCTACCAGGTTTTGTGATACCTCTTTTACCATCACTTCACCCTCTGGCTTCGGAACCTCTAACCACAAACAGGCCCGCACAACGTCTGCAGGAATGACCAGAAAGTCCTTTTCAAGGTCTTCACCCTCTTCTAATTCCTCTTCCAAAGGCAATCTAGACAGGGTGTCAGCACTAATATTCTGTCTTCCAGGTTTATACTGTACTTCAAAAGTGAACTCAGCAAGTTGGGCCACCCACCGGTGTTCAATCGCACCTAAGTTAGCAGTGGACAGGTATCGGAGAGGATTGTGGTCTGAGATCACAGTGAATTTAGAGTACATTAGATAATCCTTAAATTTTTCAGTAATAGCCCACTTCAAGGCCAGCAATTCTAGCTTAAAAGCACTGTAGTTTTTGTCATTTCTTTCTGACCTCCTCAGCCCTCGGCTTGCATATGCGATCACACGCTCAACCCCCTCCTGTTTCTGGCTGAGCACTGCACCCAGGCCATGTAGGCTTCCATCTGTTGTCACCATAAATGGCAGGCTAAAGTCAGGATATGCAAGCACAGGTGGTGTCATCAGCCGGTGTCTTAGTTCATCAAAAGCTGCCTGACAGGCATCATCCCATACAAAGCATTGATCCCTTTTCTTCCTTTCAGTTGGTTGGCCCACCAATCCATATAGTGGCGCAGCAATGTGTGCAAACTTTGGAA
The DNA here is from genome assembly GCF_049634645.1 of Pelodiscus sinensis. Classification (NCBI taxonomy): domain Eukaryota; kingdom Metazoa; phylum Chordata; order Testudines; family Trionychidae; genus Pelodiscus; species Pelodiscus sinensis. The sequence goes on from NC_134711.1 coordinate 215,212,933, forward strand.
CAAATCGTCTATAATAGCTCATGAAACCCAGAGCTTGTCGCACTTGTTTGGCATTCTTCGGGACTGGCCAGTTTTCCAGAGCCCTGGTCTTCTCCTCGTCTACCTGGATTCCATCCTTCGAAATCACATGGCCCAAAAATTTGACTCTCTCACGTAAGAGGCAGCACTTGCTTGGCTTCAACTTCAACCCATGTTCCTTCAGTCGTGTGAAGACTACATCCAGTTTTTCTATATGACTCTCGAAATCTTTGGAAAACACAATAACATCATCCAGGTATATTAGCAAAGTGTCTAGGATGTAATCTCCCAACACCCCTTCCATTAGTCTCTGGAACGTAGCAGGTGCATTGCACAAGCCGAATGGCATACGCGTCCATTCAAACAGCCCAAACGGAGTTGTCACTGCTGTCTTTTCCTGGTCCTGTTCTTCCATTGCAACCTGGAAATAGCCAGAAGTCAAATCAAGAGTTGAAAACACTCTGGCACTTCCTAATGCATCCAGGGACTCTTCCACCCGGGGTAGCGGGTAAGCATCCTTGTGTGTTACTTCATTCAATTTCCTGTAATCACAGCAGAATCGCACCCCACCATCCTTTTTTATTACAATCACTGCAGGCGATGCCCAGGGGCTGTGGCTTTCTTTAAGGACACCTTGAGCCACTAGGTCCAGGATGTGCCTTTTTACCTCCTGGAACACTTGTGGTGAAATCCGCCGGTGTCTCTGTTTTATTGGGACAGCATCTCCAGTGGGTATTCGGTGTGTCACTGTGGTGGTGTAACCAAAGTCTCGGTCATCCCTGGAAAAGACCTCTTGATGTTTCTCCAGTAGTGCCCGTAAACGGCCAGCCTGCATAGGGGTTAGCTGTTGGAGATCCACTTGGACTGGAATGAGTAACTCTCCATCAGGTGCCTCTTGAGGTGTAGTAACCTGTGCTCCTTTCTCCAACCTTGTCACTCGCAGCTCATCTCCCTTTTCTTCCAGGACTACTCCTCCTGGGGGTACTACTTCTTCGGGTCTGTGTACCTCTGCCACTCTAGTGCGGGGGTACAACTTTATGGCCTTCTTACTTGAGTTTAGCAGCCTGACTGGCACTTTTCCCTTGCTGGCATTAGCAAGTACGTTCGCAACCAGTAGTCCTTGAGGTAGACTGGCCCCTCGTGTTGGCTCAACAAGCACCCGGTATCCATTGAATCCGCTTAGTACCTGGCAGCGTCCATCAACAATCTTCTCACTCCAGGGAGGTATAACTACCTTCTGTCTCCCTGCCACCTTTACGTAGCCAATCTGTCCTGTGGGACCAGGAAAACATCCTTGTCTCTCCACTTGGGCCAGTACCCGCTTCAATGCAGCCTTCATCCTAGGCTCCCCATGCCGGTTCATTTCTTGGGTTCCTTCCCCCACTAATAGTAATTCTTTCAGCTCTCTTATTATATTCATCCCGAGAATTCCTGGTACTCTGTTCCCCATCAAAGTCTTTTCCGAAGCTGGATCCTTTAGGATAAAGATGCATTTTCCCGGGATTATCCGACCCATATACCCTACATCAGCTTCAAGGCACCCCACAACAGGGATAGCTAATCCATTAGCTGCTGTTAGCTGTACAAACCGGGTATTATGCATGGTCAGATCTTTCTCTTTTAAGTAGTTTTGGAAATATGATTCAGAAATAGTGGTGACTTCTGAGCCAGTGTCTATCAAACAGCGGGTCCTCACCCCTGCTATGGTTATTTCCACTGTCAAGCAGTCCCCAAAAGCTCGACCGCAGAAGTCATCAAATGCACTAGCATCATCAGGGTCCTTTTCCTTACTGCTGGCATGCTGCCCTTTTCCGAGGGACAGCCGTAGGAACCCTTCTGTCCCCGCTTGGCCTTCCCCTGATGTGCTACTCGATCTTGGTGTCTCTTGGATTCCAGACGCTCGGAATTCCAGTCCCCTCTTCAGTGGACAATCTCGACTAGTATGCCCTGGCCTTTCACAAGTATAACAAATGTACCTTCCCAGCTCATCCTTTAGTGGGGGCCTTCGGGACCTTGGGGTCCTGGGGTATTTTGGCCAAGTAGTGGAGGAGGTGGATTTTTCTTTCACCACCTCAGTCATTACTTTCAGCATCTCCCCCTGCTGGACTGCCAGTTTTTGGATAGCTTCACTTAAACTTTCCAATGTTAACTGTGTTTGGGGCAGGGCCTTTTCCCCAGTAGTTGCACTGACTAGGCCCCCACTCCGTGTTCGGGAGTTAGGCTTGCCGGTCTCTTCCAAAGGAGCCTCCTCTTCTTCTGACCACATAATGGCAGCCTGCATGAGTTCAGGGAACTTCTTTCCAGGCTCTTCCTTCAGCCTTCTCTTCATTTCACGGCGGAGGGAGTCATCCCGAAGCCCAAACACCATCTGTTCTTTCAGCGCCATATCTGCGTCTGAAACTCGTTGAGGGTCTCGCCGCTCCACTTTGCTCATTCTCTCCTGGAGTTCATAGGCATATGCCCGGATAGTTTCACCAGGCTCCTGCTTTCGCTCAAAGAACTCCTTTAGCCGGGTTCCAATAGGTACCTTGTCTCCATACACTTCTAGGAGGAGTTCAAATACCTTTTTCACATCTTTCTTGTCTGCCATTGCCATAAACTTTACTGTGGCCTTGGCCTGGCCCTTGAGGTGCTCCTCTATGAAATCCACATGATCTTCTTCAGGTATTCTTAGCACATGCAGAGCTGCCTTCACAGACTTCACCCACTCCTCTACCGTAATGTCTCCTGGCCTAGTTGGGAAGCCACCAAACTCTGCAACCTTCCGCTCCCGTGGGACATAAATAGTAGGGGGTTTCTTAGCTTCTGCTGCCTGTTGGTCTATAACTGCCCTGGCCAGTGATAAGGCTTCTCTATGCTCAGCTCTAGCTTGCTGTAATGCCTCACTTTGGTCTGATAATCTGCGCTGAAGTTCAGCAACTTGGATCTGCAGTTCTTCAATTCCAGCCATGGTTGTGCTCTCGACCAGGCCTGGCTGGTGCTACCAGAACTCAACAAATAAACCAATGGGGTGGACCCTTTGAATAGGATCCTGTTCGTGACGCCAATTATGTAAGCGGGGGAATGGTCCCGCTCTTGTGGGGAACTTTCCTGGCTTCTATACACCCCGGTGAAATGAACCAGCGAAAGGATCTGAGTCCCCGCTCCCACTTCCTTTACCCCACGGCTCCCTGATCCTGAGGGCTCCCCCTCCACTCTCCTGAGTAGCAGAGCCCTTGAAACCCCAACAAGGCTGGGCCCAGGTTTCCTGGGGCTTAATCCCTGACCTTGTAGTCACTAGGGGCAGGAGTTAGGGTGTCCCCACTCCGAGGTGCTCTCTTTACACTGCAGGCCTTCTTGGCCCAGTGATCACTTCATAAGGTTCAAAGCAAATACAATTTATTAAACATCAACTGATTAAAGAGAATAGAATAAGAAACAATGAGAATGGTTAAATGAGAACACACAGCCCTGCTCTGTAGCACAGGGACATCAACACAGCAGTCTGCAGAGTGTAAGGACAGTTCACAGTCTCTTCCTTAGAAGCCCTGGAAGTGCTGCAAGGGGCTGCAGGCTGGACACGCTTGCACTGGCAGTGACCACACAGCCTCAGTCTCTAAGTGGCCAGACCCCTCTCCCAGTCCAGAGCCTTTCCCCACACTTTGCAGGTCCCAGTAGCTCACCACATCCAGCTGCAGGCTGTGCTGCTTGGCTGTTCCAGCTCCTTGTGTTGCTTCTCTGTTCCTTTTGGCTTTCTGAGCACTGCCAGTCTGCTGCTCAACACAGGGTCTGCACTGCTTGGCCTGTCTGTGTCTGGTTCTGTCGCTGCAGGACTTCTTCTTGTACTCCTCTTTCAGCTCTCTGTCTTTGCAGGACCTCTTCTGCACACAGCTTGTTTGTTCAGAGCCAGAGACAGAACAATCCCCACTTACAACCTGTCAGTCAGGCTGAGCTGGAGTGTTGACTGCTTTCCATTGTCTCTGGGGTCTGTCAGTCTCATGAACCCTTCCCCTTCTGAAGCTGGTAAACCAAAAAACTCCCACAGAGTTTTAGTAAGGGGTAACAGTCCCCTTACATTTGCAATTCCCTATACCATTTTCCCACACTGCTCCATGATTCTGTTTAGATCATGCATAATAGCAGAACAGCATAAAACACAAGGGATTCTCCACTGGCTAATAACTCTTACAGAAGCATTAATTCTCCTAGACATGGTTATTACTGTAAATTTCATTTTTGCCTCCAAACAGCCCCTGTTGCTTCTCTCACACAAAGGAGACAGAAGCAGGCAACCTGTTTTTCAATTCAAATCTTAACATTTTCTTCCCATTGGCTTTCCTGGTTCCCTGCCAACACTTCCTGGATTTTTCAGGGATTCTCTGAGTTTAACCCTTTACAGGCAGTACCTCTCCCATCCATCACAGGAGCCAACAGACTCGCCATGTCCCTGGGCAAAGCGTGTGTGTTGGGGGAGTCTTCATGCTTGTGGAAGAGGTAGAGTCTCACATCAAAGGAGCAGAGCCCCCAGCCCTGTCCAGAGTGTGTACATTTGAAAGGGATGGGACTTCAGCCACCACGGCTGCCAGAGGAGTGATGGCGGTGGCGGGGGCCTCAGGCTCCTTAGAATCGCCAGGCCCCAGCTCAGTTGCCTCCCTTCCCTCTCCCCTCGTTGGCAAGCCTGAGACGATGCCCACCCTTTTGACCTGTGCTATTGAGGAGAATGTAGATCTCAGGGGAGGAGAACATAAAGGTGGCCTGGAGGGAAACATTAAAGATGAGAACCTCCATGGTAGCCACACTCTGGACCAGTTAGACAGACAGAACCAGAGTCTCAAAGTGTGGATGAGATGATGATGTAGGGAAGAGAGTATCGTGCTTATTAGAAACTGGGGAACGTTTTGGGAAAAGAGGAGCTTACACAGGAAATACAGGCTTCACTTTAACCAAAACTGGAACCAAACTACTGGCATGTAAAATGAAGGTGGTGGCTGAGGAGTTTTTAAATTAAAGGCCAGGGAAAAACTGACATGAAAAACAGCACACAGTTTGGGTGAAGCCATCCATTAAGAATGAATTTATTAACTGGCAAACTCTATAGCTGAGTGGCAAGGATAGAAAAGATGTTGGTTAAAGTACAGGTAAGAATGATTGAGGAACAAACAGTCAAATACAAAAGAGTTCCATTTAAATATAATATGTGAATGCAAGCTACAGAATAGTGACAAAATACACATGCCCTACACAAAGCTAGAAACCTAAATGCTAAAATAGGTGAACATGGGTGCCTGACATTAAAAGAAGATATCAATATAGTAAGCATTATGGAAACTTGCTAGAATGAAGATAATCAATGGGTCATGGTAATATCAAGATGCAATATATATAGGAATGACAGAGAAGGTAGGGGTGTGGCACTATATGTGAAGGAAAGCAGAGACAAAGTAACAATCTAAATTGACTCAAACTGTACCATAGGTACCATACTATGGATAGAAATTCTGAATTTGAATTATACAAATATTGCAGAAGGAATATACTACTGACCACCTGAGCAAGATGGTGACAGTGATTTTAAAATTATCAGAGAGATTTGAGAGATGACAAAGACAGGAAACACGATGACTAGAAAGGATTTCAACTATCCCTCATCTTAACTGGGAATATGCAAATGTCACCTCCTGAAGTGATGCAGAGATAAAATTGCTTGCCACCACAAGTGACTGCTTCTTGGAGCAGTTTGCCCTGGAACCCAGGATGGAAGAGGCAATTCTTAATTTGGTCCTAAGTGGAGCACAGGCTCTGGTCTGATCTTACAGGGGAGAAATGGCAAAGAAACCTGGCAGAGTAACGTTTAACCTTACAAAGAGGAACAAAACAAAAACGAGAAAAGTTATTTGGAAATTAAAAGGACCAGAGACAAGGCTGAAATACCTGCCAACTACATGGAAACTATTTGCAAAATCATAATAGAGATCCAAACTAAACATATATCCCATTTTTAAAAAGCCATTAAGAAAACAAATGTTATCATGGCTAACCAGCAGAAGAATGGGGGAAGTTAGTAAGTGGCAAAAAGGCATCTTTTAAAAATTGGAAGTCAAATCCTAGTGAGGAAAATAAAAAGGAACATAATCCCTATGCAATCAAGGGTAAAATAAGGTAGGTCAAGAAGAATTTGATGAGAAAATAGCTGAATATACGAAAACTAGGAGCATTTATTTGAAGTGCATCGGAAGGAGGAAGCTTGCCAAACAACCAGAGGGGTCCCTGGACAACTGAGGTGCTAAAGGAGCCTTCCAGGAAGACAAGGCCATTGCAAAGAAGCTAAATGAATTATTTACCTCAATCTTGACTACAGAGGATGTGGGAGAGATACCTACATCCAAGTCATTCTTTCTAGATGACATATCTGAGGACCTATCCCAGATTGAGGTTTCAGCAGAGGAGATTTTGGAACAAATTGATAAATTAAACACTAATAAATCATAAGAGCAAGATGGGATTTACCCAAGAGTTCTGAGGGAACTCACATATGATATTGCTTAACTGCTAACTGTGGAACAGAATATATCACTTAAATCAACCTCTCTACCAGATGACGGGAGGGCAGCTAATGTAACATTGATTTTTAAATGCCCCAGAATCAATTAGTGTCTCTATTTTTAGGATGGGTGTGCTGAGCTCTCCCCCACGTATATCTGTCTGTGCCTCTCACTGTCCCAGGCTGGGGACAAAGCTGGGGCAGCCGCTGAGCTCCAGGACAGGGCCAGACAGGAAGCCCCGGAGCCAGTGTCTGAGACCCTGGGTGGCAGCAGGGGGGTTGGCAACCAGGATCCTGGGCCCAGCAGCTGGGATCCTGGGCCTCATTAGAAGAGACAGAGCTGGGATCACATTCATCCTTTATAATTTGATCTAATTTTCACTCTTTTTAGTACTCTCTTGAGTTTTGGATTTTGAAGCTCTCCTTGTTAAAACAGGATATTCTCTTGCAATACAGTCCATTTTCCCTCTTCAGTGGGATAGTTTGCTCTTGTGCACTTAATAGTGTCTCCTTGAAAAATTGCCAACTCTCTTGAACTGTTTCCCCCTTCAGCTTGCTTCCCATGGAATCTTAACAAGGCCAAGAAGGTGGACAATATGTTCATTCTATAGAGGGGTGAAGTGATGTGTCACAGTTGGGGCCAACTCCTCCCATATTCTCAATTAGTGATTCCTCAAGAGCACCTGCTCCACGCTCTCAGCTCCTCAGCCATCATCTCCTTTGGGCAGAGACTTGCTTCTCTCCCCTCCTGACCATGGTGTTCTGGCTACTCAGCTCTCTGATTTTCATTGTCCTCTTCCCAGGAAGCCAAACTGCTAAAAAGGCCAGCGTTTGCATGCTCCTTTCTTGCCAGAAGCTGTGATCAGTGTATAGGCCACACATATAAGTTATCAGACAGCTTTTCCTCAGGCCTTGAGTGACAAAGAGGCAGCTGTATCTGACAAAACAGCAGAGGTGTACAAACTACGATGCTACTTTTGGTGGCAAACTCTGCTGTTTTGCTGACAAACTAAAATCACCCTGATGACAGGAATAGAGGATTCTGTGGCAAAATGAAAGCGATAAAGCCTCGGTATAGGTCAGGGTGGGGAACCTACCGTCCGGCCTATGGGTTGCCTTGACTTAGCCTGTGAGGTTCGGCACTCACCATGTGGCTGGAGAGCCAGTGCCGGCTCACCCTGCTGCTGTGGGGGGGAGCACCAAGGCTCGTGGGTCAGATCAAGGCAAGCCACTGTCTGTATCAGGAACACAGGCTTTGCCTGGCTGGGGGAGGAAGCAGCTCTGAGTCAGGAACTGCAGTGCAGGGAAGCTCTGTCCCCGGTGCTGGCTGGAAGGCTCCACCCTCATTGCTCCCATTGGCTCCCATTGGGAACAATAGGTGGTGGTGCCTGCCAATGCAGGGGACAGAGCTTCTCTATGCTGCTGTTCCTGGTGCAGAGCTTGGGCAGGCAGGCACCCCAGTGCCCTGTCTCCTCCTCTACTTCCCCTTCCACCCATCACCTGCACCCCCACCCCAGTTCTGCACCCTTTCCCCCAGCCAGACCCTGCACCCACAGCCCCCTCCTATTCAGACCACACCCATCATCCCAGCCTGCTCCCTGGCAGCCTCCTCCCACACTCTGAACCCCTCATTTTGCCCCCCCCCCGAGACTGGGGGAGGCTAAGAAAATTTACTAGTCCCAGACCCCCTGAAAAGTTATCCAGCCCTGGGGCCCTGAGCCTTAGCATCCCCCCACAGGGCTTAGCCATTGGGCCCACATCTGGTATAGACGCTGCTGTTTGTTGTATTGCCATAAATGGCCTTCCCAAGTATTCCACAATGCCCAGGCATTTGCCCTCACATTTCTCCTTTGGAGAGCTCACAGAGCTGCTGAGGATGCAGAAGGGATGGCAGCAGCAGATGTGGGAAAACTCACAGGGAATCGCAGAACCATTAATGAGGAATCAACAGGCAAGTAGAGTGGGCTACTGCTGCATGGGGATGGGGATGGGGGAGTGTGAGACTGCTGTGCTGTGCAGAGCTAGGGGATGACATGTCAGGGACGGGGGGCAAGGCGATTGGTTGGTCAGGCTGCTGTTTGAACTCAGAGACAGAAGCATACTGACATACTTTCCCTCAACATACACTCTTCTCCAACGCAAGCTCTGTCTCCCTCACATATGTATCTTCTTCCCCCAAACACAGTCTCGCACACACTTCTCCCAACACCTACTCCCTGTTGCTCCCCTCACCACACACACTTTGGTTGACAAGTTGCAATCTAGTAGGATGCCCATGGAATGCTGGGATTGATAAATCTGCATAATGTGATGTTGTGCCATGATGCATTGCAAACCCTTCCCAGAACACCCTGCAGCCATTGCACAGTGGGATAGCTACCCACAGTACAGTGCTCTCTCTCAATGCAAGAGCTGCCAGGGTGGCTGTGCTCTGCCGACACAGGGTGCATAGTAAGGACATGCAACAGGGCTTAATTAAAGTGCTTTCATGAAAGCAGTATGACTTTTTGTTGCAAAAACTCTGTGGTGTGGATAAGGCCCAGGCAAGCACATTTATTCTTAAGGTGAAAGTTTTACAGCAAAAGCATATTAAGTTTAAAAGAACCTACATGCACGCTAAAAATTTTACCAGTGGTCATCTCAATTCTAGTGCTCTTGGTAGGTGTCAGTTCTTCTAAACCAGGGGTGGGCAATAATTTTGGAAGGGGGGGTCACTTCACAAATTTCAGATGTGGCCACCCAGAATGGGCGGGGCCTCACACGGAAGGGGTGGAATTGAGAACTACCCTGCTGGGTATGGTGACCTTATTTTCTGAACCAGCTGCAGCTAATAAGAAAGGTTTAATTTAAATTATGAAATAGATTAAGCATCTTAATTTTATCATGTTAGTTTATCATACTCCCTTTTAAATAAAGTAAAATATTATTTCCAACACAAAAGGTTTCAATGTTTCCTTTCTTTATGGCAGGGGTGGGGAACCCTTTTTGGATCTGGGGTCACTGACCCACAAAAAATCAGTTGGGGACCACACAAGTTAGAAGCAAAAAAACTCCTCCAAAACCCCCCACATCTCACTGATGTGGCCTCAACTGAGACATCTCATTCCTCTGGTGCTCCAGCCTCATGGGGTGAGGGGAAGGGAAGGGGGAAACTGAGGCTCAGGGTTTTCCATAGATCACATTTACTTTTTGGGGGTTCTGGAGTTAGTAAATTGTATGGATCTCCTTAGACTCTGAGATAAGGACAAAAATGAGGGTACAGTGCATGAGACAGGACAGGACTGCCAGCAAGTAGGATAGGGATGGGGTGCAGGATCTGGGAGGAAGCTGTGGTGCAGAAGCAGGCTGGGAGTAGGGTGGAGGGAGCAGGAACAAGGGAGGGTGCAATATGTGGCCAGGAGAGAGGGTGCAAGAACAAGGAAGGTGTTGGAGCAAATTGGGGGTGCTGGGTCTTGGGGTGGGGGGAGGGAATTGATGTGATTGGAGTGGGTGTGGGGTATGTGAGCATGAAAGGGAACCGTACCTGGCTTCGTGCTCCCTTGCACCAATGGCTGCAGCCACACTGTCCTGGCTGCCCCAGAGGGAGGCCCTGCTGCCACGGCCACAAGTCCCAGAGGCCGGAGACACTGCTGCCATGGCCACGCAGTCCAGGCCTGGCCCTGAGGCACCGAGGCCACAGGCTGCCCCAGAGGTGTCACTGTTGTGGCTACATGGCGTGGGGCCATCCCCGGAGGCACCACAGCCACGTGGCCCCAGTCCACCCCGATGCTAGAGGTGCCACTTCCCTGGGCCGGCCCCGGAGGCACTGCTACCATGGCCTGGGACCAGCTTCAGAGGCACCGCTACCATGGCTATGGGCTGGCCCCAGAGGCACACTGGCAGCAGCACCTCCAGCCTGCAGGGCTGGTCTCTGGCTGCATGTCTGCAGTAGGGGCGCCTCCAGGGTGGGCCCTGTTAAGGAGCCTCAGCCCTAGCACTTCCTCCTCTCCAGCAGCTGAATGGAGAGTGGAGGGGCGGGGCTGAGCGCCTTCCCCCCAGTGCATGCCCATTAGGGGGCGGGGCCTGAAATTGCCTCGTGGGCCGGATCAAAGCCTAAAGTGGGCCGGATCTGGCCCACTGAAAGGCTTTTGCCCACCCCCCTTCTAAACCCTCAACTGGATTTTCCTCATGGTTACAAGTTCTTTGTCTCAGATTCAGATCCAGAGCATTTGCGTTGTTTCTTTACACACTTCAGGCCTTTGATCTCATCTTCAGGAATTGCAGATAAGCAAATAAAGACACTTTTGTAGCTTCAAAAGGCTGGGTTTTTGCATAACCAGGGGAGAGGGGATTTGCATTAATCTCCCCCTCCGTATTTTTCAAGAAATCCACTTCATGCTTAGTCCCAAAAGTTCGTTCTTGTCTGGCAAACCCAGACCACAATAACATATAATCTTCTGGGATAATGTATCCCAAACTTAACTCAATAAGGTCTCCCAAGGATATGCAGGAAATTGCCATATCTGTTTACACCCTACAAATTGGGTAAACACTAAGCTCGCTATACAGAAAGGTAAACTGAGGCACTTTAAGCAAAGTGTCTTTGGCAAGGCTGTACAGTGAGTTAGTGATAGAGCTGGCAACAGAACCCAGAAGTTCTGTTTCCCAGTTGTTAATAGCAAACTCCTTCCTGCCTAAATTATTTGCTATCGCATTAACTGAGCACCAGCCTTCATAACTTATTGCAGTTCCTAAATCAGCAAAGAAGAAGCCTTGCTAATAACATTCTAAATCCATCCTGCTTCTTAAAAACAATGCCTTATAGAAGCTTTAAACTTAAAAAGTTCTTAGTTCAAAGGCAAAGACCATCTCAGCCCAAGTTACTATTTTCAACTTAGCAGAGATGAGCAATCAAAAGAGATAAAGGGAAAATAATTTTGGCTTGGAAAGCACATCTTCATGCAGAAAATCAATGTGCGCAGTGGTCTGCCAAGTGCGGTTATGGAAGCAAAAACACAAGCTGGACGAAATCACATGATGTCTTTGGGGAAATCAGGTACTGAATGGGGAAGAGTCATCTGCCTTTTCTCCTCATTTTTTTCCTGACACTCTAAAAGGGGGAGATGATGACCCAAGTTTGTCTTACACACAAAGGCTACTTCCTAGTGAGTAATAGTCAGGCAAGGCATTATTCAGGCAGCCAGGTTCCCCAGGTGGCAAAAGTATCCCTTCCTGATGTAGCTGTTGGCTCATGCTCCTGACAATAGAGGAAACTGGGCCTGTTCAAGAGCTCAGAGGAAAGATGTACGGAAGCTCTTCTTGTAATCTTTGTAAAGATTAGAGCTATGTGTTTACTGCAATTAGACACCCGCGGTCGGTCTGGGTCAGCTGACTTGTGCTCACAGGGTTCAGGCTAAGTGGCTCTTTAATAGCGGTATAGATGCCTGAGCCTGAATGTCGACATTGCCGTTAAAGCACCCTTTAGCCCCTGAGCCTGAGTTAGCTTGCACGGGCAGCTGCAGGGTTTTAATTGCAATGAAGACATATCCCAATGGCCCTGCCCCCCAATGCTACTTAGCAGGATGTAAAGAGGGCAGTAATGTTAAAAACAGACTAGAACAATGAAATAAGGCGCCTGATCTTGCTAGGACGTTCTATGAATAAATAACTAGAGATGTTAGCGTATAGTTGAGTAAAGGATTAACCAATAACCCTGGGTTTATTGGTTAATCCTGTCGACTACATGCATCTCCCCCCTGCTCGCTGCCTCTGTATTAGAGGCAGCAAACAGGGAGAGCAAGGGGGAGGCCTTCCTTCTGGGATGGGGGTGGGGTAGAGGCTGGCCGGGAGGGAAGGGCCTTTGAGCAGCTGTGCATCCACCAGGCCCATGAAGTGGGATGCACATCTGAGAGGCCCTGAGGGAAAGTTTCTCTGAAGGATCCCAGTAACTCTCCCCAAGGCCTCCCCAATAGGGACTTGTGCCTTGCCCCCAACATGCCTTTCCCACAACAACTCCCACTTCCCCCCTTCCAAGTACACTCAATAAATACAAAAGTTTGTGTTCAACCAAAATATTTGTATTTTTTTATAATAAAAGAAACTGGGGAGGAGGGGGGCTGAGAATTTGGATGGGGGAGAGGAAGGGGACTCAGAACTTGGATAGGGGGAGGGAGGAGGGAGGCTCAGAGCTGAGTCTGGGAGAGGTACATGGTACAGCATCCTGCCTCGGGGGTTCGGGGACCTCTGCAACCTCATGGGTGGGAGGGGCCAGGGACACACCTGCACCTGGCAGCGCTGTTCCCTCAAGTGGACAGGCTTGCCCATGTGCGGCACTCCTCAGTCTGTGTGCAGGTGTGTGTGCGCCCCTGTCCCCAGCCTGCTTCCAGCAGCGGATGGTGGTGGAAAGGTGTCCCCCCATACGGGTCAGATGTGTGTGTGGCCTCCCCCGAGCCTGTGAGCAGGAGCCTGGAGGTGCTCCCGGGCTGCTTTGAGGAACTGTGTGGCACAGACTGGTGCTTCACTTGCATCCACGTGCACGGACTGCAGCACGAAGGCCAGGCCGAGAAGGCCGAGTGATGATTGCACCCCAACCGCTCAGTGCCCGCCTCCCCTCCCCTGTATGTATGAAAACCTAAGAGCACTCACCTGATGATCCCTCCCCAGCCTAGGAGGATGCCTGGTAGACATCCAGGCCCTGGGGTACTGGCTCCAGGATCAGGATGACGGTGCTGGCCATGTCTACCTCCTCCAGCTCTGCGTCCTCCTCTTCCTCATCTGAGACTCCTGGGCGGGCGATAATGAGCATCTCCAGCCCCAGGTCTACAACCAGGGATGGGAAGGGGCTGCCCCAGCCCCCAGGATGTAGTGCAGCTTGTTGAAGTAGGGCCAGGAGTGTCTTTCTGCCCTGGAGCAAGAGCTTCATTCCCTGGCCATGGCGTAGCCCTGCTGCAGCTCCTTGACCTTGCTGCGCACCTGCTCAAGGCTCCTAGGGTGGTGGCCACTCATGGCCAGGGCCTCAGCCATCCAGCTGTAGATGTCTGCAATGCACTGTCTGGAGCAGAGATCCTGGAGGGTTTCCTCCTCACCCCATACCTCCAAGAGGGCCAGGACATCCACCCCAGATCACAACGGCGCACACCTTTTTGTGCCCCTGGCAGAGTCCTGGGAACTCCGGGCATGCTCCTTATGAGGGCCAGTGGGCTCTTGGGAGTCTTGAGGCTGGGCCATGGGTGCCAAGGAGTGTGGCAGTGGCAGCCACGTGGTGAGGTACAGCTCCCAGGGCTGGCTTCCTGCCACAAGCCTTGTCCTGGGTGCCTGTGGCTTTAAGAGCTGCTAGGGTACAGGAACTATAGAGTTGTGATGAGTTTGGATGGAGTGGCCAACAAAGCACCTGTGGTATTTCCAGGAGGCATCTTTTTTCGAAAGAACTGCCTCTTCTGTGTCCACACACGCCTTTTTCAGAAAAAGTTTTTTTCGGAAAAGGCGTTCTTCCTCGTAGAAAAAGGATTACCACCATCAGAAAAAAACCTCTCTTCTTTCAACTTTTTGTCAAAAGAACGCAATTGCAGTGTGGTCGCAAGTATTGTTTTTCCGGAATAACGGCCGTTATTCTGGAAAAATGCTATGGTGTAGACCCGTGGTCCCCAACGCGGTGCCCGCGGGCGCCATGGCGCCCGCCGGGGCATTCATGGGCGCCCACCGACAACCTGGGCCAGCCCCGCCCCCGGCACACGGGAGGCGCCGGCCCCAGGTGTGCGACACGCACCGGCACTGGGTGCGCGGCGCTCGGGCGGCCCCAGCCCCGGAGCACATGCAGGCGCTCGGGCGCGCAGTGCTCGAGCGGCGCCGGTGCTGGCCCCAGGCGTGTGGCTCGGGCGGCAGCGCTGGCCCCGGGCCCACAGCACAAGGCGCTCGGGCAGCCCTAGGGCACATGCCGGCGCTGGGTGCAAGGGCATCCCAGTCCCCTGGCATGCCCCCGGATGAGCGGCCCCGCCCCCGGGTTCCTGGCGCGTGAGTGGCCCCCACCTCCCGGGCGCCCGGGAGCCTCTGAAGGTTGGGGACCACTGGTGTAGACATACACTTTGTGAGGTGGAAAAATGTTATCCCCGTTCTACTAAGTGCTAATTTGGACCCAGTGATGTCAAGGCCCTATGTTTTCCAGAATAGATCACTAATTAGAGGTACCGGTACTTTCATCTGGGTGCCCAACTTGGGATACCTTAGGTCAATTTTTTAAAGGTATTTAGGTGACTAAAGATGCAAATAGGCACCTAGTTGGACTTTTAAAGGTACTTCTTACGAGGCACCCAGTCTGCATCTTTAGATGCCTAAATAACTTTAAAACCTGTCCCTTCTGCCTGATTTTTAAATATGTTGTGCACATATATCTGAGCATTAAATGACACTCCTGATCCCAAGCAATAATAAAATAGCAGTAACAATTTCCAGGGTCTTGGTACTAACGGGGTAGGGAGAAAGTTAAAATGCTCATATGTGTAATTACTTGAATGTAGTCCTTTAGGGAAAACATGGTACGATTTCTACCCTGGTTTGAATTGAATTTCACTAGATAAAGGAGAGGATATGATGCAAAAGTTGCTCAGACATCTGATGCAACTGGAAGTCTATGATCTTTGCTTTTGTGTAATGAAAGTAACACCTGGAATACTCTGAAGTGAATAACTGGAGAATCATAGTTCAGATTACTGTAAGGTTGCTTCATACACAACATTTGAACCCAGCTGTTGCCACACACAGCTAAGTGATTACCTGGCCTTTGTCACCACAACATTTGAACACAAATATTTTGAGGCACATGGTAGTATGGGTAAGCTTGTACTGATGCCACCTATGCAGTGTATATTCTGTGTATAAAATGGAGGAGTCTTCAGCCTTCAGTCTTCCATCAGCAGTTAATTCACTTTCAAAGACAAAATGGGAACTCTTCCTGGAGAGCCTGACTAACTAAGGAGTCAGGTGCATACATTTGACAATGGAAATGAAAATGTCAGGGCAGCCCCATGACTTCCAGGCAACTCTTGTTTAACTAAAGTAAACTTTTTCTCTCTCCAGTCAGCAGGTCACAGTGCAATGGGCAGCCAAGTTCAAACCTGGCCTGTTACTTTGTGAATAAGTAACAGGGAAGGGAAGACAATATTTCAACTCAGTCGGGGCTAGCTGCATGTGGTAGACTGAAGTAGTAGTTCAGCACTAACTAAGCTTAAGGCAGCAGGCCATTTCTTGGAATATTTCTCACGGACAAAGTACCAGTGTAATACTTAAGAATTTAAACCCATCCTATGTTTATAGAAACTTCTGTTTAAATACCGGCATGTGAATAACATTCCTGTCTTATACATTATGCTAAAAACGATGAGATGGGGCTTTAAAATGTTTTGTTATGTTTTTAAATCCTGGCACAGAATCAAATGCTTCACTCGAGTACAGAAATGCACTTTCCACTGCAGTCAAAGAACTGTATCTGTGTCAATGAGAAGAATTCACATCCCATTGTTAAGGGTCTTATTTTAAAAGGACAATAGAACATTAAAAGTCCCACATCTTTTCAGTTTTTCTGAGTGCCTCCCATCTCTGGACTTTTGCACTAGCTCTGTACTTAAACCTTGCCAAAATGCTGCTCTCCATTACACAGATACCAATCTGAATTACCTCATTGTAGCTAATATGACCTTATTAGTCATGCCACATGTATGCTAATATGAGACAGTGCAGAGTTTGATCCGGTGTCACTCTATGGCCACGTCTTCACTATGTGGAAGATCGACACTGCCGTGGTTGATCTTCTGGAGTTTGATTTAGCAGGTCTAGTAAAGACCTGCTAAATTGAATCAGTGGGCACCCCTGCCAACATCCAGTTGTTTTGCTTCTCATGAGGAGTAAGGGAAGTTGATGGGAGCATGCAGAAACTAGAATTATGTTACAGCTATGTAATTAACTAAACTGGAATTGTGTCTCTTAATTTGACCTTCCCCTGTAGTGTAGGCCTGGCCTAAATTTAACTGATGTACAGTTCCCAGACAGAGTTGCCTTTGATGATCTTTTGATATTTTGTAAACAAAATCTTTCTTTATTCTGCTCCTCAGCCTTGATACTAATCCCGTAACTCTTCCATCTCAGAACAATGCCACACAAGGAAGAGGTAGCAGGAGTTACTGGCCCAGGTGAGCAGGTTGAAGAATTCAGCTAGTTTTCCCAGTATTAATCTTAGTCCCCTCTCCCGCTAGGCTGTGGATTGGGAGGAGATGTAATTGTCATTTCTGTCAGATGATGACAGAGAGAATTGTCACTTTAAATTCAGGCCTAAGCAATGTTATGGGATACAAATGCAGTGGAAGAGCAAGCATTAAGGAACAGGGAGAGCAGGAGCAGACAAACTGAATAAATTCCACAGCTTTGATTAATGGTTAGAGCCAAAAATCCTCTGCATCCACCCCTCTCTCAATATGGGAATGGTACCACCTGCCAATTAGATTAGTACCTGATAAAAGGGGCAATGACAGATGTCTGAAAAGGGTGTTAAAAATGCTGTTCCATCAAAGGACCATGTTGTTCCAGAGGTCGGGCACTAGATTAGGGTTTGAGAGTTATAAATTCAAGTCCATGTTCTGCCCCAGAATTCCTGTGTCGCTTTGGGCAATTCACTTAGCCTCAGTTTCCCATCTATAAAATGGGGATAATAAGGCTTCCCTATTTCATAGTTGCTAGGTAAAATACATTAGATTGCGAGGTGCTGAGGTACTATGGTGATGGAGCCACACCCTTGCAGACAGATATGTAGCCTGAAAAAGTCCATTGTGCAGAATCACCATTGGTAGGCTAGTCTACTAAATAGATGCCAAGTGGTGCTTGTTACTCCAACAATTTATACTAAAAATAGGCCCCAGAGTCCTCTTTGGATCCAGGCTTGAATAGATTAGGATTTGGAGCTCAGTTCTGAGAACAAATGCATAGTCAGGGCTGGCCCAAGAGGGGCACAGGGCCAGGGACAAGACCTCCCCCAGTGCCCCAGGTGTGGTGCCCAGGGCCCTGACACCATGGTGCTCTGCTTCCTGCCACCATTGAGAAACAGTGTGCAGCGGGCCGAGAGAGGCAGCAGAACAGGGTAGGCTGTGGGGCTGCTCTGGTTCCATCCACTGTAGTGAGTGTGTTGGGGGGAATCCCTGCTGCCACTACACCCAGACCCCTGGTCCTAGGTTAACCCATGGGTCCCATCCATAGGATAGTTGGGCTGGCCGCCATGGACCCCCCCAAAAGAGCAGGGTCTGGGACGACCTCCCCAAACCGTCATATGGACAGAACGGCTCTGTCCATCATAAGTTTCTGATTTATGTCGTCGTTCAGAAACCTTATAAGAAATGAGTTACAGCAGCAGACCAGGGAATCCATAGGCAGGGGAGACAGGTCATGTGGGTAGTACATACATTTGCACTACGTTCAGCCCCTCAGCTTCCCTTTCTCCTTTCCTTGACACCATGATGATACTGAAGCCATCACGCCAAGCGCCACCTCCTTCCCTGAGCCATTGCTAGCCCTAGGACTTTTCTTTAAAAGGAGGGTCTCTGCTGCAGTGGGGAATCTGTGGGAAAGGTAATTCAGTTTGGTGCCCCATGTGGCAGCCTGGAAAGCAGAAAAGGACAATGCAGCAGAGGCAGCTGGCCTCTTCCCCTTGCTCCTCCGTTCCCCTCTACATGGAGGGTTTAAGTCTGAAAGCACAATCTGGCACTTGCAGAAGTTAATTCAGAGCAGAAATATGCATAAAATTACCTATCCTAACAAAAATTATCATGATGTATCTGGACTTTCTTGCACTTGTTTCTAGTCACCTAGTATGGGGCATTGTTCATTTGGCAGGAGTATCAAAAGGCATTATCATGCCAATTGTAGCAGAACATTTTTGGTACTCAGAAAGTTTTCTGCTCACAGTACAATTAAGTGAATGTAAATCCAGTCAAATTGGATCAACAAGAACTATGCTGAACGCCCTGATTATTACATTGAACAAACAAACAAAATTGCTGTGGCTATTTATTTATGGCTAAAATCAAAATACTGCCAACTTTCCCACTCATCTGTTTTATGTGGGTCTCTTAAATATATCCAGATGGAGTTTTTATTAAGAATATCAACTTTGAAATTAGGAGCATATTGTTACTTTCAGTGAAGTAGGACACAGATTGCATAACTAGGTCATCTAAAATCCAACTATTTGCTGCGTGTCAGTACTCATGAACTCTCTCTCTCTTTCTTTTTAAGTATGGGAATTCTCCAACAAAGAGGTTACCAGATGAAAAGTTTCATAGTCCAGTGGGCCCTGGGAATCTAGCTGCATAGTTTTTGTTCTTGTTCTTTGAAAATAATACTCTTGTAGAGGCAGCAGGAAGAGTGGAACTAGATTTTTTGGGGGTAGGGTGGGTGAATATTATTTAAGAGGCCTTAAAGGCTGTGGTTAAAGGCTGTGGATGTTTAAATAAAATCGTCCTGCCTGTTGTCATCATGTTTACATGTTTAAAATATGTACCACTCTGAAGTGAACACTGAAGAATTGTATGACCAAAGGCACTCCATTCTTTTCAGCACTCCATGTTCACAATGTAACAGAGCAACCCCACTCCACATTGACCATTTAATTTTATTAAATGTATGAGAGTGTGCCACTTCAGCCAATGCCAGAATACTGATCACTTTTAATCTTACCAGTTACAGTAGGGAACAGTAAAGCAAGTATATATATTGAGAACAACGGTGCACAATGCTCTGCTCTTTCCTCAGGCAGCAAGTACATGTCTGTGTTTATACAATGGCTAACTACCTTCACCCTTCTGATAAAATGCACCAGAATCCTCCTATTCAAACTGTAAAGCCTCTGGTTTCAACTACAGTAAGGTTGCTTCATTTTAAACATCATTTTCTGGGGGCTACAGGCAACATGCCCTTCCATAAAACAGGGCAAACAAGAGTCATCCCCTGACCATTGATGACTTTGGTTGTATTGTTTCAGGCCCCTACAGCAGCTGCAATATACACTCATGAGCATGTAAGAGAAAATGTTCAGAGTGAAAATGTACCTATTTTGTCCCTAAAATTTTAGAGGTTTTTCCTGTACTATTCAGATGCTAAGAAATAAGGTTTTTTAGAACTACCATTGAAAGAACTCTCTAAGGGTCTTTCGTGACCTACACCAGAGGTTCCCACACTGTGGGGGCATGCCCCCTTAGGGCATTTACCAGTCTCCCCCCTTCCCCCCTCCCAGATCTGCTCCATCACTTTCCCCAGCTGCAGACTCTGGCACCATGCCTGATCCTTTTCTCATCCTCGCCATGGCTCCATGTACAGCAGGGAGTATGGCTGCCAGCCCTTCTCGTGGCCTGGCTGTGGCTCCATCCCCATTCCCATCCCCAATTGTGGCCACAGACTCAGCCCCTCTTGCCTCTGTCTGTGCCCCCGTCTGAGAGTTGTAGCCCCACTCCTGGGCCTGGCTCTGCAGGGAGGTTCAGGGGGGTGTAGACAGGGGAAAGGAGAGGCACAGCCCTCAAATTTGGAGACCAGTGGCCTAACAGAGAAGAAAGTTGGCCACCTTCCCCAGCACAGTTTCTTCCCCGTCTCCGGTTGGACTCACCAGAGAGTGCAGTGCAGTGTTGAGGGAATCTGGTTGTCCATGGGAAAGCAATAATAATCATTCATAACAACAACAGACTGCACATAGGTACGTATGTTATAGTTTTTGCACTCTGGACCACATTAAGACCAAGCAAACCCTATGCACTGAATTAAACATAGGGGAGGAACCCTGTGGCCTTGTCCCCCACACAAAGGCCCTTCTCCCAACTTGGCATGGAGAAACCCCTACCACTACCAGAGAACCAGGGCAGTGATCTGAGGATCCTCTTTTTCCACCATATTCTCTTCCTTCAGGGGTTCCCTTCTAACTCTTTATCCTAGGCTATGTCTAGACTGCAAGCCTCTTTCGAAAGAGAGCGTCTAGACTGCACGCGGAACTTTCGAAAAAGCAAGCCGCTTTTTCGAAAGAAAGCAGCAAATGAGTCTGGATGCTCTCTTTCTAAAAAGCCCTGTTTGCTTTCAAGAACGCCTTTTTTCGAAAGAGCACTTTCGAAAAAAGGCGTTCTTCCTCGTGCAATGAGGTTTACTGCCGTCGAAAGAAAAGCCGCGTTCTTTCGATTTAATTTCGAAAGAACGTGGCTGCAGTCTAGACGCAGGTGACGTTTTTTGAAAAAAGGCTACTTTTTTCGAAAAAACCCCTGAGTCTGGACACAGCCCTAGAGTAGCACCAATAGAGCAGGAGTATATTTGTGCGTAAGTTGGGCAGGCTCACTGCATTTGCCTATTCTTTCTAACAGTCATAGGGCCTCCTAAAACAGTGGATCTTGTTAATAAGACACAGAGATTTACAGTAGAGTTCCCTTCTGAAAACTGGCTGCACATTTCAGGCTGGCTGCACATTTTTCTGCACATTCTCACCCGACCTTGTAACTGGGCATTTTTGCATCCTGGATGAGCAAGCATGTTTGCGCTCCTATTTATTTTAATGACATGAATTAGGATAGTATACAGGCCTAATAATGCATTTTTTCAATGCTGGCACAGTACATAGACAATAAAAGCTACTGTATAATTCTTGTAGGTGCCACATTAATTTTCACACAAATTGTTAGCAACCACATAATATCCTCCTATATAAAAATTAAGTACATTCATTGCTAAGTACCAAAAACCCCACAGGCTGAAATTATTCTTATTAATAATAAATAAATAATGATAAACACAAATTGATATTGCAATGACTTAATAAATCATATTCAAAAAGACATAAAATTGAATTTTGGGTTTTTTAAAAAGGTACTGGTGGTGTTCTATGCTAGAATAAATAGCTACCTCTTTCACTGACACACTAGAGTATAAAAGGGACTCCACTGTAAACAAAGAATGAATTTACCACAGAAGTGGGTTACCTAGCAGTTGAATTACCACTCTAACATCTGATTTTGTATAAGCAGAAGCCAGTTTTCTCTGGAAAATGGAAGACGGCCATTTTTTCTGAGAAGTTGTAGGATTTCTGTTTTTTAATGTTTGCATTGTGGTTTTATTCTTCCAAGAGGAGTACTGATTGTTGCTTGCATGTGAGTACAATATAACAGTTGGCTTATACCAGATCATTTTTCCAGCTGAATCCTGCCAAGAAAATTGCAATTATGCCCCTTGAAAAATGAAGGATTATGCCAGCATGGCTTGTTTATATAAGGCCAGCATGGGAAGCATTATTCAGCTGGGGAAGCTATGTTGTGACAGCTGATAAAAGGCATAGTACATCCTGTGTCTTGGCAGGAGGTTAGAATAGATGATCCTGGCCATCCCTTCTAGCCTGTGTCCCATCACATGTGACTTCTTGCCAGGCAAGGTCCCTCATATGGAAGTGTGGAGATAGAAAAAAGTATATTTCTCTTCAAGCATCTGAGGAAGTATGTTGTATCTCACAAAAGCTTATGCCCTAATAAATGTGTTAGTCTTTAAGGGTATGCCTAGACTACATGCCTCTGCCGACAGAGGCATGTAAAATAGGCTACCCGACATAGTCAATGAAGCAGGGATTTAAATATCCCCGGCTTCATTAAAATAAAAATGGCTGCCGTGCTGTGCCGGATCAGCTGTTTGTCGGCACAGTGCAGCAGTCAAGACACGGATTGGTCGACAGGGGAAGGTCTTTGTCGACCGCTCCTGTAAACCTCGTTTCATGAGGCATAAGGGAGCGGTCGACAAAGGCTTCCCCTGTAAACCAATCCACATCTTGACTGCTGCACTGTGCCGACAATCAGCTGAGCTGGCACAGCATGGCGGCCATTTTTATTTTAATGAAGCCGGGGATATTTAAATCCCCGCTTCATTGACTATGTTGAGTAGCCTATTTTACATGCCTCTGCCGACAGAGGCATGTAGTCTAGACATACCCTAAGGTGCCACAGGACTCCTTAGTTAGCTGAAACAGACTAACACTGCTACCACTATGAAACTTTTATGACTCTGGTGATAGTGAAATCAGATTATACTGTGCTTTGGTGTGAGACAATGCCAAATGCCATGGTCCTAGTGGCTAAGTAGACATATCAGAGATGATGGCCTCAGTCTTGTAGAGACTGCAGCTCCCATTAGTTGTGCTTTCCCATATAATTGGGACTGCAGGAAGTGGTGGCTCAGTTCATGCCACTTCCCACAGCTCCCAGTGACTAGGAATGGTGAACTGCAGCTAATGGGAGCTGTGAACAATCATACCTGTGGGTGCACAGGTAAATAAATCAGCAGACTTTGGCAAACCGCATCTGGCTCACAGGCTGCTTATTACCCACTTCTTGTCACACCCCAGTGGCCCCCTCCCTGAAGGGGTCCCCTTGGGGAGGCAGGTCAGCACTGTATATTTCTAACGCTGTTGCAAGCATCACAGGGCATTTTGGGAAGGGACAAAGGTGTGAGTGTGGAATAAATGAAGGATTCCTTTGCAGATCACGAGAGGCGAGGAGGGTGGGGGGATGAAGAGAGCAGAGAATGGGTTAACTCCACACTTCTGCTAAGTCTGAAGATAAAACACTGGCTTCAGCCAGTTCAAGGCCACAGCACACATCTGACTCTCGGCTGCTGGCCAAGAAATTGGGGGGCCTGGAATCCATCAACCAGCCATAAGAAAGACATTCAACTGAACCGATCTGCAGAGCCAGCCCATAACAAGCAAGACAAGCAAAGGCCAGCACGGAGGAAAGCAAAGAGAACAACAGAGTCTAGTCAGTGTGTTTGGGAAATGTCAAGAAGACCACAGAAAGCCGGTTTGGACTGGCACAAAGAGCACCAGGACCACAGGTCGCAGAATGGAACACCCCCAAAGAAGCCCAGGACTTAAAACCCTCCTGACAGCCGAAGCAATTCATTGAGATCACAGCGGACCATGGACGACCTGTGCGCACAGGACCAAACTCCCGTCCACCCTTCCCCCTCTTCTTCTTTCATTACACCCAGGTCTGGCCAGCCTGGGTAGTGAGTGTGTGAGTATGACAGTGGGTTAGGGCTTGGGGCAGTAACTCTTTCTTCCTTTCTCTGAGTGACATGGGAAGCTCCCATCACTCTCCGCTGTTATTTTATTATTTTATCAATAAAGCTTTACAACTTAAGACACTGGGTGTGTTCCATCGTCTCCTCCCTTAACAATCCTGTGGCCTCAGCCCGATCACCTGATGCCTCAGGCAGACTGGTAACAAAAATCTGTCACTCTCTGATCTAGATGGTGCTGGGTCCTGCCATGAGTGTAGGGACTAGATTCAATGACCTCTCAAGGTTCCTTCCAGTTCTAGTGTTCTCTGATTCATTGATTAGTTTAGTGGTGTGCAACCTGGGGAATGAAGGTGGAAGAGGGGAGGAGAGAAGGGGGGGAGAAGGGAGGGGGAAACCTGGGAGGAGGGAGCTGGCAGGGGGAGGCAAGGGGAGGAAAGGGGAGGAGAAGCTCAGGGCTCAGAGTTGGTGGTCTTGCCGGCCCAACTGTCTCCCAGCACCACAGGTGTGGGGGCCTCGGCATCTCTGGGGGTTTGGGGAGGGTGGGGAGGAAGAAGCAGGAAGAGGAGAAGGAGTGGGAGGAAGAGCAGTATCTGGGGAGTCAGTAGGGGCTGGAGCAGCAGGAGGCAGCAAGCTCTGCCTCAGGGTCGATGACTACCTGGGGAGCATGGACCGTCCTGCCCCCCAGGATATGGTCCACGGCATCAAAATAGAGGCAGGGGTCTGGGTCTGCCCCTGGTTGGGAGCTGCCCCCTGTAGCCCTGGCATACGCCTGCCACAGCTCCTTGATTTTCTTGCAAACCTGCTCCTGGGTTCGCATGTGGCTTTTGGTGGCGAGGCTGGCAGCCACCTGCCTGTAGACGGTTGTGTTCCTCCGTTTAGTGTGGAGATCAGGGACATTGGAGGCATCGCCCCAAACCTGAATTAGGTCCCTGATCTCCGCACTGGACCAGGCAGGCACCCGCCTTTTCCGGCCCCAGGTAGGCTCCTGGGAGCTGGCAGACTGGTCCTGGGGTGTGGTGGAGATCTGACTGGCATTGGCTGCCTGGCTCATTCTGGGGCCACTGGGTCAGGTGCAGCGACTGCTGGCTCTGGGCTGGCAGGCTTGGAGCTGGAACAGGTACTGTGGCCAGGGTCTACTCCTTTAAGGGCTCTGGGTGGGGGGGGGGAGGGAAAGGAGTTTTCTTGGGAAGGCCTGGAGGCCCCCTATCATATATAGAGTAGCCCAATATCTGTGACTCTGTAATGCTGAAACGGTGGCTGTTCCCTCTGGGCGGTGCTGTTTCCTCGCGCCGTGGCACTCGGCTGACTTCTGTGCCGCTCAGTCAGGCCGCTGTGCAGGAGCAAGCAGTGCAAGCGGCCGTTTGGGGTCTGTGCACAAATAACTACTTCAAAATAAGGTATTTAAAAAATAATGCTGTAGTATAGACATACCCTCAGACTTTCTAGCTCAAGGGCAACCTGCTGCAGATACCAATAGCTCATATGAATGAGTCTGATTTTGTGTATATGTTTGGGTCATGTGGCCTGTTTTGACCATGCTTATTTATATAAGGGTATGTCTACACTACAGCGCTAATTCAAACTAACTTAGTTCGAATTAGTTAACGGATCCAGACTAAAAAACTAGTTCGAATTAGCGTTTTGCTAATTCGAACTAGCATGTCCACATTAAGTGGACCCTGAAGCGGGGTTAAGGATGGCCAGAAGCAGTGCCGGCAGGGCATCAGAGGAGGACTTAGAGCGTGGAGCTGCTGTGTCAGGCTAGCCGAGGGCTGTGCTTAAAGGGTCCCGACCCCCACCCCGGACAGACAGTTCTCAGGGGTTCCCCACTTGCAAAGCAGTCCTGGCTTGGAGTGCCCTGATTGCTCACACTGGGCACATCACAGCACTCGGCCATCAGCCCGGCTGCACTTGCCGCAGGCTGCCATCTGGGGAGAGGGGGTAATTGGGGGGCTGCAGGAGAGCTTCCACCCCCAGAAGCCCGCAGAGCCAGCCCGGTCCTCCCCATCGGGGGCTCGTACCCCATTCCTCCCTCACCTCCTTCACTTACCCCTCCCTAGCCCCCCTTCCTGATGTACAAAACAAAGAAAACGTGTGGTCAAAAATAGAATCTCTCTTTATTGAACAAAACTCGGGGAGACTGGGAAAAGGAGGTGGGAGAGGGGAAGAGAGAGGATGGGAGAGGGGAGGGCAACTACACTGATGAGGTGTTTGGAACAGGTCCCATATGAAGAGAGGCTAAAGAGACTGGGACTTTTCAGCTTAGAAAAGAGGAGATGGAGGGGGGGATATGATAGAGGTCTATAAAAGCATGAGTGGGATGGAGAGGGTGCATACAGAAAAGTTCTTCATTAGTTCCCATAATAGAAGGACTAGAGGACACCAAAGGAAAGGAATGGGTAGCAGGCTTCAAACTAGTAACAGAAAGTTCTTCTTCACAAAGCAAAGAGTCAACCTGTGGAACTCCTTGCTGCAGGAGGCTGTGAAGGCTAGAACTAGAACAGAGTTTAAAGGGAAGTGAGATAAAGTCATGCAGGTTGGGTCCATGGAGTGGTATTAGCCAGGGGGTAGGAGTGGTGTCCCTGCCCAAAGTTTGTGGAAGGTTGGAGAGGGATGGCACGAGACAAATGGCTTGGTCACTGTCTTCGGTCCATCCCCTCCAGGGTCCCTAGGGTTGGCCGCTGTCGGCAGACAGGCTACTGGGCTTGATGGACCTTTGGTCTGACCCAGTACAGCCATTGTAAGCTCAGGGCTCAGGGTCGGAGGTCTCAGTGGACCCCCTTGATTTTCATGCACACCTGCTCCTGGGTGGCCAGTCTGGCAGCTCTCCTGCCCTAGACAGCCACTTTTCTGTGCCTAGTGCGGAGGTCGTGGAGGAGGTCCACGATGTCCGCACTAGCCCAGGCGGGTGCCCGCCTCTTGCGGTCCCGGGCAAGCTCCCGGGAGCTGCCAGCCTGGTCCTGGGGAGAGGCGGAGGGCTGGGGGGCATCGGGTGGCTGGCTCGAGCCGTGCCAGGTGCAGGGGCTGCTAGCTGGGTGCTGGCAGGCTTGCACCTGGCACGGGCACCGTAGCCAGCCCGTGCCCCTTTAAGGGGTCTGGAGCTGGGAGAGGGGCAATAGAGTTTCCCTGGTGTTGGCCAGAATGGCCACCAGGGAAAGCTGGGGAGGGCTAGCCTCCCACTAGTTCGAATTAAGGGGCTACACACCCCTTTATTCGAACTAGTAAGTTCGAACTAGGCTTAGTCCTTGTACAATGAGGTTTACCTAGTTCGAACTAAGCAGTCCGCTAGTTCGAATTAAGTTCGAACTAGCGGAGCACTAGTGTAGCGCCTATCAAAGTTAATTCGAACTAATGTCTGTTAGTTCAAATTAACTTTGTAGTGTAGACATACCCTAAATTACTTCTCAGAAGACAAGTGAGATGTTTTGTTTCCCTGTTGAGTGTAAGCATTTTAAACCAAGTTCACCTGAAATATGGTGATGTTTATCTTGAGAATGGGCTCTGTAAACTTGCACTGAGAATGGCTTACAATTTCAAGACCATCAGAATTTCCTCCCACATGAGTCTGTAACCTGCCTTTCTGGTTAGGAATGCCAAAAATTCTTCCTCATAGAGTTAGCCATCATAGCTGAACAGAAAGGGTTATCTTGAAGGAGCCCTATTGAAGGTATGAAGGGGGAAGTTTGCTAACCATAGTAATGTAGGTCTGAAACAGATTTTGAAAAGTCATCAATTCCAGCCTTTAGAGTTGTGGCAGGATTAAGTAAACCTAAACTATCCCTAGCAGGTGTCAGTCCAACCTGTTCTAAAAAACTTCCAATGATGACTATTTCACAAGCTCCCTTAGAAGCCTATTCCAGGGCCTAACTAGCCTAGCAGAAAGATTTTTGTCTGTGATCTATGCTAAATCTCCCCTGCTGCAAATTAAGCCCATTACTTCTCTTATGGCCACATGTTCACCCCTAGTTCAGAACAAGAGAGGTTCTGTCCCTTGAGCATTGATGTCTGTGCTCCAAAGGATTTGAGAGCAACTGGGGAAGTTTTATTGAAAGACTATTAGTAAAAACATTGATTCACTCGAATGCATTTCATCTATATCAAAGCAGGCCTCCTCAGGACTGACAGAGTCTTTCCATCGTGAAATTATATGGCTAATGGTTAATGATCTGTTTTTATTTCCTTTCTCCTTTTTCTGTACCATGATGAGTATCCAGCCCATACAAAGCCTGAAAGGGTAAATCAGGCCAATTAACCTACATGCTGCACCTGGAGGAAAGCCAGGCAGTGCTTATATCTAATTAGATGATGGAGAGGGCTGGGTTTATAAAACCAGGAAACTGGCAACAGAAAGAGAGCTATGGGGAAGTAGTTTGTAGTCATACCATAGAAGATTAGACTTTTAGTGGATGACAGAGGCAGGCAGCTTATAGTTATTTTCTGGGATGAGGGTATTTGAGCTGGAAACCCTGGAGGCATGTGAAGAGTTTTAGAGAAAAGCAGCAAGATTTAGGAGGGAACAGACTTTGGCAGCTGATTAGAATATCCTTGCTCTGGCATCCAGAGTAGAGGGTGGGCCCACTTCACTTGTCAGCTACTAAGAGAGTGGCACTATGGGGCAGAGACTGGGAAAACTGCCTAGGGTTGCTGAAGAAAGACTATTGTTTCCAGAAGTGGAAAATGCCTATAGTGACCTTAGGCTAGTTGAGTAATACGAAACAAGATATTGCTTGTGCAAGTAATATGCAAATGAGGCTAAGCGTGGACTATTGCCGAGCCTCATTTGCATATCTAATAACCCACCCTTTTTTTTCAGAAGAGGCTCTTGTGCAAGAAGGAGCGTCTACACTGCCCCTTCTTGCGCAAGAAAAACCCTCTTGCGCAATGCCGTTCTTCCTGAAAAGTAATAGGTGTAACGGCATGCGCAAGAGGGTTTTTCTTGCGTAAGAAGGGGCAGTGTAGACGCTTCTTCTTGTGCAAGAGCCTCTTCTGAAAAAAATGGTGGCTCATTAGGTATGCAAATGAGGCTTGGTGATATTCCATGCTTAGCCTCATTTGCATATTACTCACACAAGAAGCCGTGAGTGTAGACATAGACATAGAGTTGTCACCTCTGACTGAAGCTGTTCAGGGAGATTTTTTTCCCTCAATGTGACTTAATGTCATTTTCTTAATATATTTGGAGTGGACTGGGGCTCTGGATTGGGCCTGTGACTATATATAAAACTGATACTATATTCTTTATGCAGCATTTCTATTAAAATATCTTGTTTCACATTTCAGTTGCTCACTCTGATGAACACATAAGACCGATGCATAATAGATTGAAATTAATCTATTAAAAGAAAATTCTCTAGAGAAATGTATGATAAATAAAGCACTGCCTTTATTCTGGAACACCGAAGAAAGTACTCAGCTTTGTCCGTTTGTCCTTCTATGCAGTGATGTTGATCCTAGGATATTAGATAGACAATATGGTTGAGGTAATACCTTTTATTGGACCAGTTCCTCTAACTCAGTGATTCTCAAACTTTCTGGCCCACGGCCCACACCGCTCAACACAGACCTTTCCGTGGGCCATGAGGGACAAGCTTTTCAGCTTCCCCATGAGCTCTTCTTCAGGTCTGTGCAACTTGAAAGCTCATCTCTCACCAATAAAAGATATTGCCTCACCCACCTGATTTTGCCTTATTTTTATGTTGATTCAAAACTCTTCTATAGTGAAGAATAAGTGGTAGGAAATAGGTTGAACAGCTTACTTGCGCAAGGGAAGTGGCTCTCAACCTTTCCAGATCACTGTACCCTTTCCAGGACTCTGATTTGTCTTTTATACCCACAAGTCGCCTCACTCAAAGTACTTGGTTACAAAATCAGTCATAAAAATACAGTTGGTCACAGCAGACTATTATTGAAAATTGGCATACTGTATCCTTTTTTCCATATAATTACAAAATGATTAAAATATAACTAATGCATTTATATTACTATATATAAAATATTAATTACAGCACTATAAACAAATCATTGTCTGCAACTTAATTTGTATTGAATTTGCTGGTGCTTTATTAGGTAGCCATTGTAAATCTAGGCAAATATCTAGGGGAGTTAATGTACTCTTTCCCCACCCTGGAAAACCTCTGTATCGCCATGGATACACATACCCCTAGTTGAGAACCACTGACTTAGGGTATATCTAGACTGGCGTGTTTTTCCAAGATACTGGAGGTATCCCAGAAAAACTCCGCTGCATCCAGAGAATGTGTTTGCTCTTCTGCTTTTTTTGTGGAAGAGCAAATGTTCTCTTTTGGGAAGCCCCGTATACCTTGTTCTATGATGGGGCCAAATGCAGAAAAGCCTCTTCCAGAAAAGTGATTGGAAAAAGCTACGCAAATTGTGTAATTTGCGTAGCTTTTTCTAACAAGGGACTATAGTCTAGACCAGGGGTCTCCAAACTACGGCCCGGGGGCCGGATGCGGCCCGCGAGGCCCTCTCATCCGGCCCGTGGAGACCTTTTTGGATTCAAAGGCAGAAGAAGTGAGATTGTTTCAAAACCCATTTGAAGCAGATGTGGCCAGTTGCCCAGATGAACTGCAGCTGGAAGTCATTGAGTTGCAAGCAAATGACCTCCTTAGGGACAAGTTCAAAATAGGACTGGTGGGTTTTTACCAGTTTTTGCCCAAGGAAGACTTTCCTAATGTCAAAACTTTTGCATCAAGGTACCTTTCAATCTTTGGAACTACATACCTGTGTGAACAAACATTTTCAAGAATGAAATACGTGAAGAACAATTTGAGAACAAACTTGTCCGATGATAATCTCAGGTCACTGTTGATGTTAGGGACAACAAATCTAAAGCCAGAAATGTCTGCTATTTTGGCATCCAGGAAACAATTTCACCATTCACACTAATACAGGTGTTCATGTGTAGTGTATGAATGTGTTATTAAATAATAACTGAATAAAATAATATTAAATAAATAATTAAAAACAACATCCATGTTTTGATTGTTTTTTATTTGGACCTCAAGTGTGTAGTCGGCCCCCGAACTGCTGTTTGATAGTTAATGCGGCCCTCGGGCTGAAAAGTTTGGAGACCCCTGGTCTAGACCTAGCCTTAGGGTATGTCCACCCATTAATTGGACACCTGTAACTGACCTGTGTCAGCTGACTCAGGCTCATGTGGAGCTGAACATAGCAGTTTAGACATTCATGCTAGTGCTGGTGCCTGGGCTCTGGGATCTTTCCCCCATCACAATATTACAGCCCCTTAACCTGACCCCTGCAAGCCTGAATCACTTGACATGACACAGCATTGGGTGTTTAATAGCTGTATAGATGGAATGTTAGGAGAAAGCTGTGCTATATAGCTGCTATACTTTTTAAACCTATTTACAGCTACATTGTGGCTTGGAACACTAGAACTGGAAGGGACCTTTAGAGGTCATCAAGTCCAGTCCCCTGCCCTCATGGCAGGAGCAAGCACCATCTAAATCATCCCTCATCCAACCTACTCTTAAAGTGTGGGCAGGCAGACTTGGCAATTATGCTCAGGCTGCCTGAGCTGCTTAGAAGATCATCACCCAGAATTCCCATTCAGTGGAGACTTGAGGATGCTCAGATCCCTGTTGAGAGGCTCTCACCCCAGTTCTGTGAGGGACAGTTCTGTGTGCTCATCTACAGGGGATGACACAAGGAAAGGAAATGTTCCTTGTACCCACTACCAACCTCTCCTATTCTGCAGGGCCAGATACAATCGCTCTTTTAGATGGGATTATGAATATCGATAAAACAAAGACAATGGTATTTGACAATAAGGAAATAGGAAGGAAGATCAGTGTAGATAGAATCAAACTAGAGAACATAGAGAAGTTGGGGAGCAACATGACGTATGATCTGGACTGTAAGAAGGAAATAGCAACTAGAATAGTGAAAGCAAGAGCAAGTTTGAAGGTGATGGATAAGATCTGGAAAAGTAAAGTGATTAGTTTACAAATGAAGCTGAGCTTCTTGAAAACGTGTGTACTTAGCAGCATGTAATATGGATATGAGACATGGGTGATACAAAAGATTCTAAAAGAAGGATATTGGTGTTCAAGAGGAGTTGTTATAGAAAGATCCTGAGAATAGGATGGATGCAGAAGGTCACCAATGAGGAATAATATAGGAAGATACTGCCAAAATAGAACCTACTGCAGAAGGTCATACAATGGAAATTACCTGAAGGCATATCTGAAGAATGAACAATGAGCAAAAAATTAAGATCCTGGTATTTGGCATGATAGATGGTCCAAATAGGAGAGGCAGACTCCACAGAGAATAGGTAGATGATATAGTAGATTGGTGCAGAGCTAGTCTACAGAAACTAAGCTTCTCCGCACTGGACAGGGAAAGATAGAAGGAAATAGTGAGAGAGGCATCGGACACCAACGGGCACTGAGCCTATGGTTGATGATGATGATGATGAAATGGAGCAGCCTCTATTTAGTAACTTTTTCCCCAGACTGTAAGTGAGCTGTCATGTGCACAGAATGCTTTGTTTTGTGTGTGTGAGATGCTTCAAATCTGAGGTGAGAAAAGTCTACCAGGGTTTCTTATTTAGTGTTCTGTCTTTAATACTGTACTAATTATGCAGTACATACATAGCTAAGAGCTGTCAGTGTCCCACTATGTCCACCAGGAGGCTGTCAAAGCTCACACATGGTAAGTCAATGCTAATGCAAAACTGCTCTCTGGTAAGTTTATGCTAAAAGTGAGTAACTGACTTGAAAACACTGAGCTGGGGAGAAGTAAAAGGAAGTATAGAATAATATCTTGGGCAACCAACTCAGAAAATGAAATGATCACTTAATGTAAGCTGGCCCTTCAAAAAACCCCACAAAAAATCCCCCGAAGTCAAGTCCAACTTAAAATGTACTAGGAAAAACTTAAAAAACAACAAATAATCTAGTAGCACCTTCAAGACTAACAAAACATGTAGATGGTAACATGAGCTTTCGTGGGCACAACTCACTTCTTCAGATGACAGGAGTGTTGGAATTCCAGATCTCTCCTATTGTCTGAAGAAGCGGGTTGTGCCCAAGATAGCTCATGATACCATCTACATGTTTCGTTAGTCTTTAAGGTTCTACTAGACTATTTGTTGTTTAAGTTTTTACTGTTACAGATTAACTCGGTTATCCCTCTGAAGCTTTTAAAAAGTACTGCATCTCTGCATGTAACAAAGCAAAACACAAACCAAAACAAAACAAAGGAAAACAATAAAACAACGAACCAAAGATAAGTCACAAGCTCCCTGGAGAGAACTGTCCATATCTATCAACATGCACTTCTGGGGCTAAATTCTGAGATGGTTTAGATCCTGCATATCCACTGAAGGCAATGAAATTGCATGTGGTATAAATGGTACAGAATCTAACCCAGACTGTTCAGTAGCTGTCAGACTACTTGGCTCAGCTATATCGTTCCTCCATGGGATGACGTGTTCCTGTTGCCTTTCTTCACAAGCACTTGAGGTGGCTGAGAGTGGAATTTATTACAAACTAGGGTGTTGGCTACACTTAAGATGACAGCAAAACTCTTGTGTCTGAGCTTTCTATAGCCGTGCTTTTGTTATCACTGGAGCAGATAGTAAAATGTCAATTGATTTCAGGATGAGTATGATCCAGCTCATTCCTACTCAGCATCTTGCTTTGATCTTAGTGGGAATTGCTGATGCTTGCCATCTCTGAGTTGTGAATTTAAAGGTTACTTACCAATTAATCTGAGTTTCCATAATTCAAGCTGCACAACTGTGAATGAGCAATATTAGCTTTTTAAAAAAGCGGTACTCAGGATTGCTTTACATGGGCTGGCCTCCAGTATTAACAAATGTATGTGACTTCATAGGATTTACTGCATCAACAATCTCATGGAAAACTTTCGGCTCTGATCAGATTAAGGAAAGTCTGACTGTGTCAATGCAAAGAAATCAGTTATGAAAATGGGAAGTGAAATTGTAAGCAGAAATGTGTGACAGCAGGAACCCTTTCAGAAGCTATGTACGCCAGTGGCGATCTAAAATCCTGGACAGAAATTGCATAGCTCTGTGGAGGAAGGCAACATGTCCTGTGCATTTGCCATTCAAGTTAAAGATGAGGTCCTAGTCATGCACAGAAGTCTAGGCAAATTCTTAAAGTAGGTACAAGTTATTCTGTTGAATTACTTTATCCAGAGGATTATATAGATTATTTATTCTATGGATTTTTACACTGATTTGGCTCTACTGCAATAACAAAGCTGATAATTTCATTAAGTCGTATATTTAATTTGTTAAGCAAACATAGTATGAATTCTGCTTTTCAGTCCTGCAGAGTTTTGTACTTCTTCATATGCATACTGGGAAGGAGGAAGTAAATTTAAAGTTGGCTTCCATCTGCAACGGAGCTTAGACTCAAATTTAGTGAGGGGGAAAAATAACAAACTTCTGGCCTTCTTTCCCCACACCCCCCATGGTCACTTGTAAGTGGTAAATATAAAATATCTTTCCTAATGTTTCACACTACTCCCAGAAAATACTTTTGCACCCAATCAAGATGTATTTATATATCACCCAAAGTTTAGCTTGCATGCCAAAAGATGGCACTGATAACAAAAATAACCACTAACAGGCTACAAGAAGATTAAACTGATTTTCGTCCAGTTTGATTTTTTTTCCTGTTAAAGTTCAACTCTTCTGTTTGATGTGTAAACTACGCTGTTGCTTCTAATGATCCTTACAGAGTATTGACACCATTTTAAATCTCCTATTCTCTTTTCACATCAAGTAGGGTACAGGTGGATCCTTCTGTCACAGGGTGACACTGGCCAGAGCCTTGAGCCCGGTCGGCTTCTCCCTATCAGGTTTTAAAGAGGGCATCTGAGTGCAAAGCTATAAGGCAGTTCCTGTGAGGGGAGGGAAAACATCCTGGGAGCCCATTCTCTCTCTCTCTCTCTCTTTCTTTCTTTCTCTCTCTCTCTCTCTGTGGGTGTGGGTGTTTCTTTCCTGTTTGCGGGAAATACGTTGTCTGCAGAGACTCTGGGTGTGGCAAGAGGTATTTTGGGAGCTGAAGAAAAGGCCAGTTTGTAACACCCTGAGTGTTTAAATCAAATCTTTGGGCCAGATGTTGCTGCTATTGAAGCCAATTGGAACCTGATCAGGCCTATTAAGTTCTTGCACTTTTTTTTAAACATGCATATTATAGTTGTGAATGTCTCCTACCAGTATAAAGGATGATGGGGTGAGCATGTTCAGCAAAAAGCAGAAATCTGCAGTGACTAACTTATCCAAATGTTTCAGAACCTCAAAAAAAAGGGGGGGGGAGGGGAGAATCCAGGATAGAGAACAAAGTTTGTGGGAAGGGAAAGTTCTTTATGCTTTATGATGAAACAAATCTTTGTTAACATAACTGAATAGAGTCATATTTGTATAACTGAGGAAAGACTATGGCTTCTCTGGTGCACAGTGTTGTTTTCACTTTTTGAAGTATGGGTATTTTTTATTTTACAGAACAGATGGGCAACACATTCTGAATACTGGAGTGAACACTGCGCTATCTCTGAATGGGAATAAAATCTGAGGTACTTCAGTCTCCATGGTAGGCACAGGTCAGTGAGTTTAGATAAAATAAATCCCATATCTTTATTAACAGGTGAAACTTAAACAAAAAATATTAAGGGTTATTTTCCCCTCTCCAACTGAATTTTCATAGATCTCTAAAATTAAAAGTGACAGACAGTATTTGACCTTGCAATGGTTTTTTTAGGCCACATATGCAAATGTAATAGTGAAATAAATTCCCCCAACTATACCTCCATCTTTTGAAAATCTCCCATGAGAATGTTCCTTTCTTTTGACCGTCAATGGCAGAATACCACAGAAAAAAATACACTTGATTCTTCACGTTAGGTATAGAAGACTCCCAGGAAAAAGGATGGCACACCTGCATAAACTGTAAAAGACACAATAAAGTCTCTAGAGGATTGTGCCCTTAGGTGGTTTAGATTTAATTGTCATTCTTCATACTTGTCAGTCTAGTACCAGAAATTGACATCCCAGGTGCAGCAAAACTCTTTACTTCTAGTATTTTGAACTCTAGTTAAATAAGTTCACACATGGAGAGTTGATTAAGTAAAGTGTCCCTAAAGTTTAAATATAAAAGTATTAACTATCTCCTCCAACTCCCCCGCCATCGCCAAAACCCCTTTGCACTTGAATGCAAAGAATTGCTGCTATTCTAAGTCATAGCAAATGTAAAAGTTGTCCTTCGATAAGTTTGAGCTCCTTAATTTTTAGCTGCACAATGAAACGTGCTAGAACAAGTAACCGCAGAATTAGACTGCACAGATGTTGTCAGTTAAGTGAGGATTTGTTCTTGTAGTCATTTTCCTACATTGGACAGACCTTCTTAAGGAGGACTAGTAAAAACAATCATGTCTGTGGTCTTGCCAAAAATATTATTGTATTGAGATGAATGGGACTGTGTAGCAAATATTTTCTGAAGTATTATGGTAGCTTTCTGCATTAGACTGAAGTAGGGTTGTAGAATAAAGCCTGTGGGTACAGAGGGAGAGTTCAGTTAGGAGTAGAATTTGATGAAAATACATTGATTACAGCTTTTTTGTAGCTACAATTGATTTCCAGTCTTGAGCTCATTATATTCTCCAGCCTTTGCTATTAAGGTTATATTCAATAAATTACCCTGAGGGGAGAAATGATTATTTGCTTCTACGTTCTAGTGGCTGCTAAAAATACTAATGTTTGTTCCGTAACTGGATGTGGCCTATTTGGCTATAGCAAACCATTGTTTGGAAATATATATTTAGGAATATTTTATAAGCCTGTTTGTTGCTTTGGACTAATGATTCTGTACTGCTTTTAGAAGTTTGTCTAGTCTGTTGTTGCAGTACTCTCATTCTCCATTTTATTATAGTGGTGGTTGTACAATTGTCCCAATATTAAGAGTACATCTTGAAGCACAGAGAAATCAAACTCCTGAAATATACACTTACACAAAAGGTTTTCAGGATCTATGCTTTAGGCAGTCTGCAGATACTGGTCCTGTGAATTCACTTTTAATAGAAATCTGCCATTATTCTGAACACAGTTGCGTAAAAGGGGGTGCTCCCATTTTCTGCATATATGGTGCATATATGTAGAAATGTAGAGATTTTGATAGAACTGGTTTTGATATGATGAAAAACAGTAAATTTCCCAGTTTTGAACATTAATGAGCCCAAAATATGTTTATATTTATGTATGGTCATTCATGGTGGTCTTATGCGGTGAAGTGCCTTCCTTTTTTGGAAGGGAGGAGAGACTTGTCTCATTAGTGAGATTAGAGTTCAGAGCCAGCAGATTTTTCTCTACTGTTAATTATTTTTGGTGGACTACAACATGTATAGTTTTTAGTGCATGGCCTACTCTGTTATGCCTCAATTTGCTACAGCTCTAGTGAACAAGAACTAACACCTTAAAGTTACATACCAAAATGCCTGTTAAACCTGAGAGCACTCAGCAGCTACTACTAAAATGAATGTATCTCTGTTTGCTCAAAAATCTAAAGCATATTTAGAAAAGCAAGTTTTAAGCGTTATAAACTCTGATTTTAAACTTTGATAAAAGTTTTAAGCTTTATAAACTCTTATTTTAATAAGTACACTAGTATTTTCTAAATATTGAGCATTATGGATGAATATTAACTATTACTAAAAACATACTATTTTTGGTCTAATTGTTTCTTGAGGTTTCAAGCATCAGCCAATTTCTGCTGGTATCTTGCAAAACCCTCCCAGTTCATATCTGTGATTGCTGGATACTTGAAGGCAGTATCCAGTTTTAGTGTTTCTCAATCTTTTATCTTAATACAGCTCTTTTCCATCTCCCTCCATTTTTTCGGGTGGAGGGAGAATAGGAGGTGGGAGTTAGTTTAGATCAAAAATTGGAAAAATGGAAATACAACTAGATTCATGGTAGTTTCCCCTACTTTCCTGGCACTGTTGGTTTTTTTAATTCTATCAATTTTAGCAACTCATATTTAACAATCCTTAATATGCATTGGCTTGCAGCCTTTATAGCTATTTATACATGTGCAGGATTCATGTATAAACATAACCATTATGGTTTGATAGCATTTTGCACCAACTTTGCATGGGTGAAATGGCTACATAAGGTTCAGTGCGATCGAGAACCAATTTAGGTTTTCCCTTTCCAAACATTTTCAGCTGAACACTATCTGAGCCCTTTCTATAGCAAATAAAGGGAGCTCAGGGAGATGTGTTAGGACGACCCTCTGAAGAAAAGTAGTTGTATTTTTCCTACAAAGAATTTTCATGATGTTTCTGACACCAAAGTCATTTTTTCTAAATTTGTTTCCCAGATACTCTTGCTGCTCTTTGTACTTGCAATGTTAGTTTTAACTTCTCCCAGCATATGAGCTCAAGGTAAGTGAAGGAATATTTTTTTATTGGACGAATTTCTGTAATGGTGTCTGAGCTAAATACAAGTTGGAACAGATCTGTATCTCTGCATTTCAATTCTTTTTCAGGGAGGTAACCTTACCCTTTAGATTCAGTTGAGTTTTTTGTTTTATAATGCTGTAATTGTTTAACATGGTAGACATCTAGAAGGGCCACTAATCTATTTTGAAATTACATCCAATCCCTCTGTCACTCAAGTCTCAGGAATTCTTTCAGTGTTGTGTTCTGCAGAATCACAGATGCTTCAGCCTTTGATTTAGTTGAGTCATCTGGCTTGGATTCTTATGGAATGTAAAGCAGAAGTGCAGTTTTAGGTTGGCTTTTAGCATATATGATGGGATTTTGGGGTGCCATTGAGACTATTTTAACTTCAGGTGAAGTCAGAGAAGAGGCTGGAGAAGCAAGATGGCTTCCTAGTGGCACGTGTCTTCTCCCGCTCCCTTTGACCTTCTTGACTATTATGAATTTTAATTTTTGCTTTATGTGGCATTGGAGCACCAAAGCTGAGATGTGATTAAACTTAGAATCTGAAGCCATATTTGATTGATTTTATAGAGGAAAAAACCTTGTTGTAGAATTCCTTAACCGTTGTTTTGGGGGTTTTGGAATAAACTAATACACTCTGATTGGGCTCTGGTACACTTTTC
Source organism: Pelodiscus sinensis (assembly GCF_049634645.1). Lineage (NCBI taxonomy): Eukaryota > Metazoa > Chordata > Testudines > Trionychidae > Pelodiscus > Pelodiscus sinensis. The sequence continues at coordinate 215,251,657 of NC_134711.1, forward strand.
ACTGCTGCATACATGTACGTAAACCTTCCAGATTTTGAGGGGAACAGAAGTGACAGACACTGATTATTGGAATCCGCCATGTGCAATGCCTAATCCAGATTTCATTTATATAGTGTGAGACAAATACAGTTATTCAGAGTTGTATCCATAACTCCCTTGAAATTATTGCAGTTACACTTAGTTTCAGGAGTGGCTTGAGGCTGTCTGCGGCAGCTGGCATCCCAGGCGGAAGGCACGATTGGCGCCCCCACCTACACGGCCGTCAATGGCTGTGACGTAATCATGGGGTGCCCCGGCGCTCCATGACATCATCATTGGGTGCCCGGGCCAGCGGCGCCCTAGGCAACTGCCTAGTTTGCCTAGGTTCACGGGCCGCCTCTGCTTGGTTTATAACAGTAGAAATCAGCCTGTCAGATATAAAGAACCTGATCCTGTTGCTATCAGTCAATGAGTTTTTCCACATACAAATCTGAGTACAAAAAATATGTGTACTGCACTTATATAGCCTGTTTGAATTGGAAGCCACGTTCACTACCAGTCTACCAGCTCCCAGGAGCCTGCCTGGGGCCAAAAAAGGCGGGTGCCTGCCTGGTCCAGTGCGGAGATCAGGGACCTAATTCAGGTTTGGGGGGATGCCTCCAACGTTCATGATCTCCGCACTGAACGGAGGAACACAACTTGTCTACAGGCGGATGGCTGCCAGCCTGGCCAACAAAGGCCACATGTGAACCCAGGAGCAGGTTCGCATGAAAATCAAGGAGCTGAGGCAGGTGTATGCCCGGGCCACAGGGGGCAGCTCCCAACCAGGGACAGACCCAGACCCCTGCCCCTATTTTGATGCCATGGACCACATCCTGGGGGGCAGGACAGTCCGTGCCCCCAGGTGGTCATCGACCCTTAGGCAGAGTTTGCTGCCTTCTGCTGCTCCAGCCCCTGCTGCCTCCCCAGCTACCGCTCCTCCTCCCACTCCTTCTCCCCCTCCTGCTTCTTCCTCTCCACCCTCCCCACACCTTCAGGGATGCCGAGGCCCACACACCGGTGGTGCTGGGAGACAGTTGGGCTGGCAAGACCCCCCCAACCATGGGCCATGAGCTTCTTCTCCCCCTTCCTCCCTTTGCCTCCACCTGCCAGCTCCCTCCTCCCAGGTTTACCCTTCCCCTCTCCCACCTTCTCTCCTCCCCTCTCCCACCTTCATTCCCCAGTCTCACCTCAGTTTCATTCCCCCCTACCCCAATTTTGTTCAATAAAGAGGCTTTGTTGTAATGAACACGTGTCTTTTATTGTAAGGCAGAAAGGGAGGTTAGGGGTAAGTGAGGGAGGAATGAGGCACAAGCCCCAGTGGGGCACACCAGGGAGACTGTTAGTGCCTGAAGAATGCCCTGCCAGGCTTGCAGCAACTCGTCCAGGAGAAGCACCAGAGTGGCCGAGGTGGCTCCGGCTCCATGTTGCAAAGTGCTGTGGTGTCCTAAGTGAGGGCAATCAAAGCACGCAGAGAAAAAAATGCTTTGCTGTCCCTCAGCAAGGTAGGCAAGCAAGCTGGGAAACCTTAGAACCAGCTGTCTGGGGGTGGGTGGGTGGTCCTTTCAAGCGCAGATCTCAGATAGCCTCAGACAGCAGCCACACAAGGTAACTCCTGACCTGATGCCCTGCCAGAACCGGTTCCGGTCAGCCTTAAATGTGATTCAGCGTCCTATCAGTGTGGACACACTATTTCGAAATGCATTTTGTGTCTAGACACATTATTTCGAAATAAGATATTTTGAAATAACACTGTAGTGTAGATGTACCCTATGGTACCTGAAGGGGAACCCTCTTCGGTGTGTCAGCCCTTCTTGAGGGTCATTCTTTCTCAGGTATTAAACTGTATGTTCCTTTGCCTCCTGTAACTGTACTTTTCTGAGCCATCAACATTACTGTCCATGCTGTGACCCCTCATGGAGTCCACTCACTTGGGACCTCTGGGGCCTTCACACTGAGAGGGAATAATGCAACTCCAATCTCTAGACTGGAGTGACTCTTAGGCCGTGTCCAGACTCAGGGTTTTTTTCGGGAAAAGTAGCCTTTTCCCGAAAAAACTTCCCCTGCGTCCAGACTCAAGCTGCGTTCTTTCGAAATTATTTCGAAAGAACGCGGCTTTTCTTTCGATGGCAGTAAACCTCATTTCACGAGGAAGAACGCCTTCTTTCGAAAGTTCCTCTTTCGAAAGAAGGCGTTCTTCAATGTAAAGAGGCCGTCTTCGAAAGAGAGCATCCAGACTCGCTGGGTGCTCTCTTTCGAAAAAGCGGATTTCTCTTTCGAAAGATCCGCCTGCAGTCTAGATGCGATCTTTCGAAAGAGGCTCTTTCGAAAGAAGCCTGCAGTCTAGACATAGCCTTAGTCAGAACAAAACAGGAGGGGTTTATTGAAAGTCTGAACCCAGTAAAGGAAACTCCCATGGCTTCAGGTCTAGCATCCCTCAGCACAGTGCATCTACGAGGTCTTGCTTGCCTCCAGGTGGGTGCTGGTTGCCCTCTGTCCCTGGTTCAGAAGTCCCCTCCTTCCAGCTGGCCATCTGATATCACCAAGTTCCTCTTCTGTCCCAGGTAAACAGGACACCTGGGCCTTGTCTCCTCTCACCCTCTCCTCTCATCTGTCCTTTGTTCCCCACTGGCTGGCCAGGTCAACAGGGTCCTCTCTCCACAGCCCATTGTTTTTCCATTGGCTAGAAATGGCAGTGACTCCTGATGTGGGGCTCCTGGTCACTAGTTGCTGGGGTCCCCCTGCTCCAGGCCATTTGTTGGTTCTCTGTAACAACAAACTGCCTCTCTTACTACCTCATTAAACCAGTAACACACAGGAAAACTAAGTCCCACATTCTCTGCTTGCAAACCATTGGAAAACAAGACCTCCTGATTCATCACAGGGACTCCTTGAGTGAGTAAATTATAGCCCTTTTCTACTATATGTTGCAAAGCACAGGGAGGAGAACGTTGCTCTGTTTATTCTGGGAATGCCAAGAAAAGTAGGATCACAACTTTGTTCTTTTGTCTGGGTTTTGGGGAAAGAACACACTAACAATCACACGTCTGTAGTTTGGACTCCAGTATCATGTAGACAAATCTGAACATCCTTGGGAAGTCTATAAGACAGATGAAACTGCACTATGGGCAGTACATTTGACACCCCTGTTCTAGGATAATTTAGGAGTAGAATCTCTCTACTGGAAGCTACTCAAGTGGTAGTGAATATGCAGGCAAATATCTCAAGTGCTGATAGGATTCCACTGCCTTTGATTCCCCTACAGTGTTTAAGCACAAGGACTCCCCCCTCCCATACACCCTGCAACCCACAGAGGTGAATGCAGAAAAAATGATAACAACTTGGTTGGGACTTTGCAGTAGGAATGCTTGCCCAAGCTCTTCTGTAACCAGGTGGTCAGATCTGAGTGTCAGTCACCAGCATTAAATCTGCAGTATAAACAATTTTAATATAAATGTAGTGTGAAAGGTAATCGTACATTGCTGGCAGTCCCTTTATAGTCCCAATTATTCCTGAAATCTGTCATCCTTATGATGATGATGAACTATCACTTTTCTTTATCATTTGAATGGAATTGCATATGTAATCTTCCTCCTCTGGCCTCTTATCTTGAAATTTCATCTGTACAACAGGTGCTAATTTGCACCAATGCAAATTTTGGGTTGATCCTGTTGTTGGTCAAGTCAGAGGAAATGAATCAATATTTTGTACTAGTGAAATAGACCCAGTAATGCTTTTATTAGGTATTTCTCCCTCCCTTCCTTCCCTTTCCATTTCTACCACATTTCACCAATGCACTGTACTTGGCACCTGTATAAACTACATGCAAATATTTACAATCCCCCCCCCACACACACACCTTTCCATAGCCTTTTTTTTAATCCTTCCTACAATTCGCTCACATAAAACAGCCCGAATCTCTTCTCTTTCTTAATATAAACATGAAACTAATAAGCCCCTTGTCAGAGAGACCACCTATTATGTGGAAAGTAGTTATTCCATTGCTCACAGGTTTAGTCGGGTGCTCCATTTTGCCATGATTCTTTGAAGAGTGAGAAAACAAGTTCATTCTTTATTAATAAACTATATATTATACCCACATTCACAACTGTTTTCCTGTGATTTGTTCCATTCTTCAGGTAATACTGGTTTTAAAGACATTTTAATGAGATGGGCACTGGCAGTTACTATAAATGAAAACAATCTTTCCTATTACTGGACTTCATTTGTCACCACATCTAAACTTACATTTTTATAACTTATATTCACCAGGTAAACTTTTTAATGTACTACTTTCATCAGTTGGCATTCAACTGTCTACAAATACTTCATGTTTGTTCCACAGGCAGTGGCTCTATTCTTGCATCATAACTAGCCAAGAATCATATTTTTGGTAAGGGGATCTAATCTTGAATCATGTTTGCAATATATTAGGAACTAACATATCCTCTTCAGCAATAGGTATATGCTAACTTTCTCCCATCTCCTTGAACAAATCATTTTATGTTTTGGAGAGCTCAAAGAAAATTCATGAGAAAAATAAAAAAATTCAGAAATAGAGCAGCATTCTTGCAGCATTATTGGTACACAAGGACAAAACTAGATTCTTCTTTTTCTTTCTATGATGCTTTCATTTGCTCTATGGTGTTGAGATTGATGCTGTTCTGCCCTCTTTTCAGAAGGTTAAGGTTTCTCCTGAGTGCCCTTATTCCTCACATGAGTTAGTTTCCATTTGATAGCTCCCTATAGAAGTCTGTTCACATTTGGAATACATGCACCAAATACATCCAATACTTCCTTCTGGTTCTGGTGGAAACCCCTGCTGGTGCTGAAGTCTTTCTAACAAATGCCTAGAATTTTCCATAAACACTTAGGCTGTGTCTACACTGGCATGAATTTCCGGAAATGCTTAAAACAGAATAGTTTTCGTTATAAGTATTTCCGGAAAAGGAGCGTCTACATTGGCAGGCTGCTTTTCCGGAAAAGCCCTTTTCCCGGAAAAGCGTCTGTGGCCAATGTAGATGCGCTTTTCTGGAAAAGAGCCCCGAGCGTCATTTTCGTGATCGGGGCTTTTTTCCGGAAAAGACTACTGGGCTGTCTACACTGGCCCTTTTCCAGAACAGTGTTCCGGAATAAGGACTTATGCCCGAGCGGGAGCAGAATAGTTTTTCCGGAATAGCGGCTGATTTTGTTCAGTAGAGCATCGTTGCTTTTCCGGAAATTCAAGGGCCAGTGTAGACAGTTCGCAGCTTATTCTGGAAAAGCGGCTGATTTTCCGGAATAAGTGGCCCAGTGTAGACACAGCCTTACTTTCTTGGGTTATTCTTGTTGGTTTCCCACAGACATGCAGACAAGGGTGTGTATGTGTGTTTCTGAGGTGGGGGAGGAAAGGGCAGTTGTCCCAGAGCCCAGCAATTCTATAGGGCCTGAAGCGCCCAGTGACATCCTGAGCCCTATAGACTTGCCACTGGACTGCCACGCAGCATGCTCCACAGCTCCATGCTACGTGCTTTGGCTGGCTGAGGGCCAGTGGCAGAAGGGGTTGCCTCACAGTCCAGGCCGTGGTGAGGGTTGTCTGCCCTAGTACCCGAGGCCCTTCACCTTCTGGGAGAAGGGAGCCAGCTCCCTGCCTTCCACATTGCCTAGGGGGCCGGCAATTCTATTGGTGCCTCTGGCTCTCATTGCACCTAACATTGGGAGAGATCAAATCTGACCATATGCACATAGATTGCAATAGAAGACATAGACATTGACGTAAACAGTTCCTTTCAGGGGTTCAGACAAAGAAGACATTCAATCATTGGTTTCAGTATGGAGGAATTTTCTGTCCAAAAGGCTGCTATATCTGGCATGAAAGCAGATACTGAGTGTGTCCTATTTGGGTTCCAGGAAGTGAGTGGGCATAAGACCATCCATGGCTGAAGGACCCTCCCCCAGGTTTGGGGGACAGTTCACAAGGTCCAGGAACTCAACTAACTATGGGGGACAACCAAGAGTATAACTGCATCACACATCAAGGTTAAGGAGTCCAAACAAGGGAATCTGAAGGGGACACTGGGCAGAGAACCCTAGACAGTGTCTAATGCTGCTTGAAGATGTCAGGGGAGCCAGTGGATACTGTCCAGAGGAACTCTGCCTGGATGCATGGACAGAGGGAGGATCAGAAATAGGCCCCACTGTTTCAGGAGACTTCCTGCCACCAGCCATCCTCCTTATAGATGACTGCTTTGGCTAGCACTAGGAGGAGGTGACAAGAAGCTTCTGTGACTTTGTAGTGCCTGCGGATAGGAAGGTCATATATAAGAAGGTGAGAGGAGAAATGCAACCAAAAATGCAAAAGGATATCTAGGACGAGCTGGACAGACATTGTGTTTTGTGTGAGAGAGACACACACACAATAGCACCAAACATCTCTATAATGTATATTGCTGCAGACTTTGAAAGCAACAACTATAGTAGCATGATACTTGTACATGCCATTAGGCCAGTGAAAAACTTTTCTGTAAAACATGATGCTATGATGAAACTTACCAAGGTTGAACTGGATCAATATAGCAGTAATATCTGTTTATAAACTATTGGGTCAATGGTTTGTTTGGCCAACTGACTTTTTCATGCCGGCAAAACTATATTTAGCCATGTGATTTTGTCAGTCACGCTACCTTTTGGGGATACCCCAATAAAGGCAATGATAAGGAAGAATCTGAGGAGTAGGTGACAAACAACTTGATCTTAAGAATTCAAAGACAAGTATACCTTCCAAAGTGCACAGTGAATCAAGGGGTAGCCCTTTACCACCTGTGAAAATACAGGCAACATGAGAAGAGGGGTCAAGTCAGAGATCCCAAAGATTACAGCAAAGTATCAAGAGAGGCTGTAGTACAGGCCAGGAAAACAAAGAACCTGCCAAGATTCCACTTTAGGAAGATGGACTGGGAAGGCTGTCCTTTTAAATTACATTAATCCCTCTGCATTATCACTCCAACGCATGACCCCTGTGGGGGAATTTGTCTTCCTGGTGTGGCAGAGTGCCCAAAATCATTTCCCTGGCTTTCAGAACAGACAGCTAACAATGAGAGAGATTTACAAACTGTTCGTTTTAGATCCTTTTGTGTGTGTGTGTGAAGAAACCATCAGGCTTGGGAGAAATGTTTAGAGAGAGATTGGAAGGGAGCAGCACAACCACTGGAAAGAGCTGATAAAAAGAAGAAACTTGTGCTGTAACAGCAAAAAAGCATGGGGCATCAGTTGTAAGCTGAACCCTGATGGACACCAACCAAAGCGTATTGCCTCAGTTGATCAGGGCTGGGGCAAAGACAACTTAGTCTAGGGGTTAGCATCAGATGAGTCATTCTCTAGGAGACTAGTTCCAAGTTCATCTCAGAACCTTGAAATACATCCTTGATTATATCAGCACCACTTCTGTGTTATCTAGACTGAACTTAAGCCATATGACCTTCTTCTAGGTACCCGTGTGTCTCAGACAAAGGGACATCTGATGGATGTCATTGCCTACACTGAAAGTGAATAAGATCTAGGAGTGGTGGTAGCAATGAAGCATGTAGCATTCCAACCTCTTTTCTAGTTTTCTCATTTACATTGAATAGGAGCAGGCCTGAAGAGGACATGCCAAATAACTGATCATGTGCTTAACTTTGATCACGGTAAACATATTGCCTGCAGTAGGGCTCAAACTCTTCCTGCAACCCTTTCAGTCCTGACAGGCCTCCTAGATCAGCCAGCAGCACTTCATGGTTGGCTGTCTGGAAGTCTGCTGATAGATTTAGTATGCTAATAGGTTATTAAGAAACCCGAGCACCTTGTGTTTATATTATAATTATTTTTCACGCATGACAAATATTTGGAGTTTGGCTCACAGAGCTGAGATAAACCAAACTGATATTACTGGGTTTCCAAATAGTTTCACTATAGGCAGGGCAGATTCTGATAGCGCCTTACTCCACAAATAGTACAGCTGACTGTGAAGTGAGTGCTTGTGAAGTAAGTTACTATTTAATTGGGTAATATCCAATGGCAGAATGGGCCCTAAGTTAATTGGTCATTTTTCTCAAAGGCTTGATGCTACTGAAGACAACTTTACAGTGCAACTGTGACAAGGTCAGAGGGAACCCTTTGAGACAGTCACCTGATGGACTGATCATCCCACTGAGCCCACCACCTACCTGCCCTTTAGGGCACTCCACTATCAGAAGCTCTGGTCTCCTTCAGCAAAGACACTGAGCACTGGGGTATGTCTACACTTGCCCCCTAGTTCGGACTAGGGAGGCAAATGAAGGCGACCAAAGTTGCAAATCAAGCACGGGATTTAAATATCCCGTGTTTGATTAGCATAATCGCGGCCGGTCATCATTTTAAAATGCCGGTCGCCCGATTTAACTTGCCGTGTGTAGACCGATTTAAAACCCTTCTCTCGAATTAACTGTTACTCTTCGTGTAATGTTGATTTGCAACTTTGGTATGCTTCATTTGCCTCCCTAGTCTGAACTAGGGAGCAAGTGTAGACATACCGAAAGAAAGAAAGAAAGAAAGAAAGAAAGAAAGAAAGAAAGAAAGAAAGAAAGAAAGAAAGAAAGAAAGAAAGAAAGAAAGAAATTCCTCCCTCTCTCTCTCCCAGGTAACAGTTGTTTACATTGGGTTTGATAATAAACAAAAGTGTTTTATTAAATATAAAAAGTAGGATTTAAGTGGTTTCAAATGATGACAGACAGATCCAAGTAATTTACTAAGCTGAAATAAAATAATACGTGCCAGCTAAACCTAATACACTATGAAATTGTTACAAATCATAATTTCTCACCCTAATTCTTACTCCAGGTAAAGCCTTCTCAAGTCACAGTTGGCCTTTTCTGACATGGATCTAGTAGCTTCTCCCCGTCTCCTTAGAGTTCTTTTTGTTTCCAGGTCTTTTGATGTGTCCTGCTTTTGAGCAGAGCAGTCTGTGAAGCCAGCTGAAGAAAATTGTTGTTCGCTCCCCATTCCTTATATAGAATTTCTCCAGGACAGGAAGTCTTTTTTCAATTACCCCTTTCTGCCCGCCCCCCCCCCCCCCCGGTGGAAAAGTACAAAATTCAAGATGGATTCCAGCACCAGATGGCATGGCCACATGTCTTTGTAGGACCAACCACAGTTTAGGCTTACAGAAAAAATGATACTGTTTACAGATCATTGTCTTGAGCACTGGGCCCATTAACTTCTTCAAGTACCACTAATACAGGGGTGAGGAATAGCTGGCCTGCCAGAGTTAGCTCCTGGCAGGTTCCCATTGCTCTATTTTTTTGCACTGCCACAGGCACTGGTGATTGCCACTCCCATTGGCTTCAGATCACCATTCCTGGTCAATGGCAGCTGTGGGAAGTGGTGTCCTGATCTTCTGCACCACTTCCTGCCACTCCTGTTGGCCGGGAACAGTAATCCAATTAGTTTTAATTTTAGCTGTTTGTTTTCTTTTCACATACTAGTGAGTTCTCTGTTTGGCATGCTTTTTTTGACAAGGATATGTAAACCTCATACCAGTGCCAGAGATGTCAGGAATAAAACAAGGGGTTAAAAGCAGGATGTTCTAATCATCTGATGGGCAGCTCAGGAACAGAGCAGACAGTAAGAACTTGAGGAACTTGTCCTCCATATGGACAGTTGCAGGACTTTCAAGGAGGCAGCAGACTCAAGTGTATTAAGCATTTGGTACTGCAACTCAACTCCCCTCCTGAGTAGTGAATCTGGAACCATACTGAAAGGACTTGAGAAGTGGGAGCCATGAGCCCTACCCTCTTCAAATGGTGCCAGATTGTTAGCAGTAATATAGTACCTTAAGGATCCCAGTTTGAGAGCACTGACATACAGGTTGAATCTCTCCAGTCCAGCATCCTCGGGAACTGACCTGTGCCAAACCAGAGACTTTGCTGAACTATGGGAGGCCAATATTGTCTAGCAGTATTACCAACATTTCTACTGCTTAATTGGCTCTTAGAAGACATTTGGGGTGAATTAGAACTAAATAACTCTAAATATTAGTTATTACCTCAGAACACTGAGAGCCAGGACTGGTGGCTATATCAAACTTTATTGGACCAAGGGAAACTTTGCTACACCCATGATAAGTGGACATCCAGCTAAATAAAATCATGCCGGACCATGGAGGATGCGAGACTAGAGAGGTTCAACCTGTAGCCCACGGACTTTGCTGCACTTGGGCAGTGGGAGGCTATCAGAATCCCATGGAATATGACACATGCTGTTCTTCATGTCCCTTTTTATTATATAAAGCTTTTCCTTCTTGTTTAGAATATTATACATGTTCCACTCAAATCACAGTCTATTAGAGCTCTGTTTTTTCAAAGTGTATAGTGATTTCTCATCAACATCAAAGCAGATGTGACTGATTCTTTTTCTGTTTTAAGGACTGGAAGCACTAGCTTATTTTCCCACTGCAAATCATTTGTATTTACTAAACAATGCTGCAAAAATGAATCCCTGTTCAGGCTATTCTTAGAAAAATAGGTGGAATGTATTTGCAATTTTAAAAGAATGTATTGCAATGGTGCAGTTAGCACTGAATCTGTGCTTGCATGTTTTCATGCAATGGAAGTAAATAAATTCGGCCAAAATGCTCTGTGAAAACAGCTGGGAGTCATTTTAGAGCAACCAAACCAAAACATAATATACTGTGTAGTATCAGAGACTTGCTTTCTTACCAAACACATAAGTCTTGCATAACATTCAACTTATAGAGCTCAATACTCAACTGTATTGGGTCTAATTGTACTTTTTAATGTATAATAACTTAAAATAACTCATGCCATGTTTTAGTGGACACAGACTCTCATGACTCATATTGTGCCACACAAATATAACCTTTGCATTGAAATGCTCCTGATCAATTGTTTAAATACAAGCATGTAATACAACCTAAAGAAGCTAGGAGGCTGACTCTATATGGTTACAAAAAACATAGTTAGAAAGAAGCCTACTACAACACTTCACAATATAAATTCCACTTTACTCCAAAGCATATTGATTAATTAAGCAAACAGCCATGTAATTACCCCTTGCACAATTCCACAACTATATTTACACTCAGATGGAATAGTGCAGCAAAGGGCGATCAGTTCACCAACAACAGTGTGAAGTACAGCCTTAAAACCCTGGAACCTAATGATACCCTTCAGATGCTCTCCCCCAGTTTAGTAAGGTTACTCCTTTTATATCCCTTTATAATGCTAATTAACATTAAATTGCTCTCTTCTATACTTTTACTATACTTTAATAACTACCCTTAGTAGTTTTTAATATTACACGTTATTTAAATAAGATCTGCACCAATATCCTTCCCATGCTATCAGTATAAATAGTGTTTTAGTGAGACATTCACATTTTTTAAAAACACTCATTAAACTCATTGATCAAAGTATTCATAACCAAACATACCATAGTGGAGACATTCCCCAGGGTCAAAACCTTGCTATCTCTTACTTTCCCATAACTCAAAGGCTAACAATTTTTATGGCATGTTGTGAGTTGTAACTGATTTAATTCGATGCATGAAGTGAAAGAAGAAGTAATAGATAGTGGAGATACAGAGATGGCAGTGTCACATCAGAACTAATTCAGTCAGGATAGATGTCTCATCTCTGTATCCCTACTATCCATTTCTTTTTCTTTCTCTTCATGCATCTGATGAAGTGAGCCACAACTCATGAAAGCTTATGCCATAATAAAAATGTTACTCTTTAAGATGCCACTGGACTCCTTGTTGCTTTTGCTGAAACAGCTGCCTCTGACAGTTTTCCATAACTCTGTATCTTCAGCTTATCTCAGCTTTCTCACACTAGCCATTTCAATTTTCCATACTCTTCTACACTTTGGCTAAATTAGGCTCAAAACTTGACTTCTACTTATTTCTTAACTTAAATCATCCCACAGACTATGCTAGGAACTGTCATTCATAATCTTGTATCATGGTAGAGAGTATTCTCTTTACATAGTTTCTTAATAATTTATGACCAGCTTCCACTGTAAAACTCTATTCCCCTAGGAGTGAGGAATAGGATGGTGTTCCCCAAGGATCTGTGTTGAAATCTCTGCTGTTCAACATATTCATTAATGGCCTAGGAAAGGAAGAGAACAGGGAGAGGATGCCTGGGGTAGATGCAGCACACTCTTGGCAGCATTGAGGGTTACCTGGGGGAAACTAGCTCTGCCCCTTCTACCTGAGGCTCTACCCCTTCTGAGCTTGTGGAACCAGCACTTCCTGCCATGACCCAGGGGCCTTGTGAGTCTGTTAGGGAGAAATAACACTGTACTAGATGGAGGATTAGTATGGTTCATGTAAGGCTGACACCTTTTTCAGCAGAATACCAAAGAATGGCAAGGAGAAATTCACTCTTTTAAAAAAACGGCCATTTTGAAGAATTTCAAGTCCTTTTTTTTAATCTTCACTTCATTTGTTTTGTATGAAAGACCATGTATCTTTCTGCAAGATTGCAGTTTCTGGCCTGCTCAGTCAAGCAAATGAGCAAACAGGTACTGTCCTTTACTGCAGCACTCACTGGAAGCTTTTGTGTGAGTGTAGAATAGTTTTTTGCTTAACCACTAGTAAAACTTTTTAATTCAGCTTTATTTGTATTCTTGTAAAAAGGGGTATATAGAATTAGCAAAATAATGTAATTATTATAATTAGCAATTTGTGAAGAAAGCTCTTTGAGACCTATAACTGCACTGTCAAACTACTGGCATTGTAATTTATGGGCTGATGTTTTACCCGAGCTTTAAGAACTCTCAACAGTTGCTTCACTACTCGTTAAAATAAATGCATAGCTCTGCGTAATTATAATATAAAGTTATATGGTAAACTGACTCCAGACTTAGAGACAGAGTCTTCTGATAGAAGTAAATCCACTGCAATATTCCTTCTATATTTGAACCTGCTTTCTGCTAAACTCTGATAAGAAATTCCTGGAATATATTGTGGTTTTCTTCTTTGACAGACACACCAACATGTGGAGACATTACTTGTTCTGGCAGGAAAAGGGGAGTTATGAGTGTGCTGGGGATATGGCAGCTGCTGTCTGCCTTTGTGTTGCTGTTATTGGAAAATACAAAGCAAACTGGTTCGTTATTGTTACAGAATTAATTTCAGCAGCTGCCTAACAGTGTAAAGGCAAAATAAAAAGGAATATTGGATTTCTGTTTTTTCCCCTCAGGGGTAAGAGGTGATCTTGTGACTGAAATATCTGCTGCTTTGTTAAAGTTGCAGTTAGTTCCTTGTCAAGTGGCAGATTATTTTAGGTTTGTGAACCCCATTCCTTTGTAATGACACATCCCTAAGTTCTGCAGAAGAGTTTGAAATTTCTTTGATAGCAGGTATCCCCAGGCCATCATGTTTGATTTTGCTGGATTCTAAAACTATGACTATGGATATGTCTAGTCTGCGTTGCTCTTTCAGGATACCAGAAGTATCCCGAAATAGCAACGCCATGTCTTTAAAAATGCCCGCTATTTACTGAAATAGTGGGTGTGCTATTCTGGTTTCTCTGTAACCCTTGTTCCATGAGGGTTAAGGGATTTATTGGAATAGTGCCTTATTTTAAAATTTGGCTCTGTGTAGACAAAGCCAAATTTCAAAATGAGCTCTTTCAATTTGGACTCGGAATAAGCTATGCAATTTGCATAGCGCAAATTGCGTAGCTTATTTCGACAGAAGGGTTCTGTCTAGATGCACCCTATGGGTGTGAGTGCCTCTGTTTAGATCAGAAGTGGTTGTTCTTTGTGTATTTTTGTCAGGTAATTTTATAAGAAGAAGTTTGCCTACCTACAGGACTAGGAAACAAAGTTCTAATTCTGGCTTTGATGTTGAATCTCTTAGGGTAAATCATGTAACAACTTTACCAGAGAAGAATCAGAACGGTCTTATGAATAAGATATGGCAGATAAGGTTTAAGGGCTCTTTTCTTAAATGTAGCACGGACCGTAGGCAAGTCACTTCACTTCTGGCTCTACTTCAGAGAGCTGACCAAGCAGAAGTATCTAAGCAATGAAGAGCCTGTATTCTGGGGGTTCTATTATTGGATCACGAAGAACAGCAGGGGTCTGGCCTGTAGCCACCCCAGTAATGTGTGCAGCCACTTTTCCCCCCTATTCCTCATACTCCAGGGAGAGGCTCTTGCCAGTGTCCAGGCTTCTGCAATCTTAATCCTCCTGTCAAGCTGCAAGCGGGTTCAGGTTTGCTGAACTTTGCACCCATAACTTAAACTTCACTGAGTTTATCCACCTCTCAGTCATATCTCCGCTTGTGCGTTCTACAGTGGAGGGTGTCTCAAAAGATAAAACTGGTTTGGCTGCACACAATAAAACCCCCCTAAGCTCTTGTGTTTGGGAAAAAAAACTTTCTAATCTCCCTTGAGACATCTGTTTCTTTACAAGTGAGGAATTGCTGTCTGCCCGGCAGCGATGTGTGTTGGAGGGCCTTCTCTATAATTTATGGAGCGTAATAATTCAATAACTGTAATGCTAATTATATATTACCACTTTTTAAAATAACACACAGAGAAATGATTTATAACTTAACAGTTTTACAGAAGCTTAGGCAAGCTTGTTTGCTGAAAATTAGCATTCGTGCTATATCTTCCAGAGACTTTTACTATTAAAGACAGTATGTAGTTGTTGCTTAAATGATCTTGCCAGAAATGGCAATCTAAGTGTATGTTTACACTGCACGCTTATTTCGAAATAAACTATTCTGGAATTGTTATTCCAAAATAGTTTATTTCGAAATAGCATGTCTACACTCCAGGGAAGCCTCAAAACTCAGGCTTCACTAATGTAGATGTGCTATCTTGATTTAAAGCCCCAGGAGGCACTGGGGAGGAATAACTTAAGGTGCATCTACACTGCAGGGTTTATGTCGAAATAAGCAATGCAAATTGAGCTACATCAATTGCATATCTTATTTTGAAATAGCTTATTTCGAAATAGGGAGCTCTACACAGCACTTATTTCGAAATAGAGCTCTCTTCCTCCGACTTCCCTTATTCCTCATACAACGAAGGTTACAGGAGTCAGAGTAAGAAGTCTTCTAGCTTGACAGTATTTTGACACTATTTTGAAATAACTACCAGCTCTGTAGACATGGACTAAGTTATTTCGGAATAGCGCTAGTTATTTCAAAATAGTGTTGTAGTGTTGACATACCCTATCAGATGCAGGTCTAGAGCCTAGAATTTCAAGTAATAAGGTCTTTATCGAAACACTTCCTCTTGTTAGTCTCTCCCTACAGAGGCAGGGAAAAATCTAGAGGAATGGGGGGATTAAAGGGTGAATAAACTGACATTTTGATCTAGGGCTACAGTATAGGGTTTTTTGGGGGAAAAAACTATGCAAATTGCACTCCGCTCCAGGCTATATGTTAATTATTGCTGAGCACTTAATTTTGATGGCGGGTGGTTTCTATGGAGTTGTGACTCTGGAAGTACCCAAGTCATAAAGAGCATTGAGGTTTCATATGTATGCAAATCACTGTATAAAGCCAAAAAGTTTATCTTTTCTAGGTGTTCTCTGGTAAAAGCAAAGCCTGGAATTATGCAAGTTATTCTGTGCAGTTGGGTTCCCTGTAGTTTTTAAGGTGATTTAAGTTAAAGAAATAACTAGAATTTAGATTTTGGTGCTATGTTGGTCTAAATATAAAGGAGTATGGGAAATTGTAATTGCCAGTCTGAGAAAGTTAGAGATAATGTTATGGGAATATAGGCTTCAGCTAAAGCATGAGCTAGGATTAGGCTACTGTTATGTTTGGGTTATAACTGCTTTGAGCAAGGTTTTTGAGTGTTTTTTGAAATTGTGAATATTTTATTAAAATTCTGTCTCTATAGATAGTAGGGAAGAACATTGGAGCACATGTTAATTTAAATAATGTACATTGCAAAGAACCACTAAGCTGGTGGTGGAAATATAATTATGCTGTAGACAATTTCATGTTAATTAGTATTATAAAGGGAGTAGCCTTGCTAAATTGAAGGAGACCTCCAATTAACATCTGAGGGGTGCCATTAGAGTCCATGATTACAAGGCTGTACTTCATTCTGTTGTCAGTGGACTGATCAGCCTTTGATACACTCAAAGATGAAACTGAATAAATTGTAGTTGCATGCTTGTTTTGCTTAATTAATCATTTTCTTTTTAAATACATTTTGGTTATATCATTCAAAGCAATGCCTAAGGGTCCTGGACTAAATACATTTTTGACTCAGAGATTCAAATCTGAAAACTAAGTTGGGTTTTAGTGTAGGCTTATATTTAACTATTTAATATTAATTGGGAATATTTCAACATAGAAGTTACGTGTATCATGCAAAGTAACATGCGTGATAGGGGGCCTTCATGTTGACTACTTTCTGCTTAACTGATTTTAACAAATTTATAGTTCTTTTGCTTTTTTTTGGTTTTTTACCATATTCCAAGCTATGTATACAGGCTTATCTTTTCACCAGTGCTATGACTTAGGCTATAGCAATCATTATCAACGTAACATGCACATTCTCTGAATTTTTTTATTTCCAAGATTTTTCCTTATTTCTCCCTAGTGACGTTTCCAAAGGAGTTGAATGTAATATGATACAAATTGTGTGTGATAGTCATTTTCTTCTCCAGCTAAAGAGTAATGTATTAGATCACATAATTTTTGGAGAGGAGGGTGCAGAACTTTCAGCTTGGATTCCACATTCAATCAAATAGATTTAGAAAATTAAACCACCGATTAAAATCTTACTTAAAAATGTTGAAGCAGGAACAATATCAAAATCAACCTATCTGGACATTTTGGCACATCCAGAATGTGACTAGGCTGAACAATAAAGCCAATAGATATGCATGACGTGTTCAACATGTTCTGACAAAATGGTCACAAAAGAAGAAATGAGAGAAAAGTAAGGGCAGTGGAAACATTTTAACTTTCACATAGATATCTGCAATGCAGACTGTGTACTGCAATATCTCAATAGATCCACACATTTTTCTTTCATTTCTTTTGACAAGAGAAATGGGTCTGCATTAATTTTGTTATTATTCCAGATTTAGAAAATACTTCAAGCCTGCTCTTGTTTCAGTACAGGTTTATGCCAAACTCTACTCACATTAATGAATAGGAGGTATTGCTTCAATACATCAACATAGAACATTAAAGCTCATTTAAACAATGTGACATATTGTGGTGTAGGAAGAAAAGAAAACTCTATTTTGATTTACAAGATATTGTAGCTACAACTAAACTTTAGAGGAACTCTTGGGTATATTCAGGATAACATTAAAAAAGGATAAATGTAATACTTCTAATCTTTACTGTACATATAACTAAAAGTTTAACATGAGGCAGGCGTCATTACATTACTAATTGCATAACTATGTTTATCATAGAACACAAGAACTGGAAGGGACCTCAAGAGGTCATCGAGTCCAGTACCCTGCCTTCATGACAGGACCATGAACTGTCTAGAATCATCCCTGGCAGGTGTCTATCTAACCTGCTCTTAAATATCTCCAGTGATGGAGATTCCACAACCCCCTTAGGCAATTTATTCCAGTGTTTAACCACCATGACAGGCAATACGTTTTCCCTAACGTCCAACCTAAACCTTCCTTGCTGCAATTTAAGACCACTGCTTCTTGTCCTATCCTCAGAGGCCAAGGAGAACATTTTTCATTCTCCTCCCTATAACACCCTTTTAGATACCTGAAAACCACCATCGTGTCCCCTCTGTCTTCTCTTTTCTAAACTAAACAAGCCCAGTTCTTTCAGTCTTCCCTCATAGTTCTTATTTTCTAGACCTTTAACCATTTTTGTTGCTCTTCTCTGGATCGTCTCCAATTTCTCCACATCTTTCTTGAAGTGTGGTACCCAGAACTGGACACAATACTCCAGTTGAGGCCTAATCAGCACAGAATAGAGCAGAAGAATGACTTCTAGTATCTTGTTCACAACTCTCCTATTAATGCATCCCAGAATCATGTTTGCTTTTTTTGCAACAGTGTCACCACTGTTGACTCATGTTTAACTTGTAGTTTACTATGACCTCTAGATCCCTTTCAGCAGTACTCCTTCCTAGACAATCACTTCCCATTCAGTATGTGTGAAACTGATTGTTCCTTCCTAAGTGGAGTACTTTGCATTTGTCCTTATTAAACTTCATTCTATTTACCTCAGACCATTTCTCTAGTTTGTCCAGATCATCTTGAATTTTGACCCTAACCTCCAAAGTACTTCCAAGTCCTCCCAACTTGATATCATCTGAAAACTTAATAATCACGCTCTCCATCATCTAAATCATTGATGATGCCATCAGCTAAATCATTGATGAAGATATTGAACAGAACCAACCCCAAAACAGACCCCTGCAGAACCCCACTTGTTTGCCCTTCCAGCATGATTGTGAACAAAAAGTCAAATAAAAAAAGGTCAACTTTGTAAAGATGTAGAGTCTATTCTATATAACAATCTGAAAAGTGATAGTCATTTTAAATGGCCAACACAAACAAGAAATAATCAAATTTGCCTTTGCTCATCCAGATTCCTCATAAGCCCCAGGACCTTTGGGGGGAAGGAGGAAGGGAAGCAAGCTGACTTGTTTAACTTGGCCATATAAGTGGCTGACCTTTTGTTAGCTTTTTTCGATGTTCCTTTCTTTCTGATTATTCTTTATTCTTCTAATCGCACTGTGAAACTTTTTTTGGCCTGTTCTATAGTTGCAAGTGGAACTCAGTATAACTTCCCAAAGACAGTGGATTTCAGTACTTCCAAAAGGGATATAAGGATTACCACACTGTTGCACTAGCATATGTTAACACTGTCTGGGTACATGTTTCTTTCCAAAGAAGCTTTTTTGAAAGAATCTTTCGAAAAACTTCTTTTGAAAGAGAGCATCTAGACAGGCACAGCTTGTTTTGAAAAAGCAATCTGCTTTTTCGAAAGAGAGCACCCAGGCAATCTGGATGCTCTCTTTCGAAAAAGCCCTGTTTGCGGTCAAGAGCATCCTTTTTTGAAAGAGCTCTTATAAAATGAGGTTTACCGCTGTTGAAAAATTTCAAAAGTACCTGGTGGCAGTCTAGACACAGGTGAAGTTTTTTTTGAGAAAAGACCACTATTAAAAAAAAACAAACCCTGTAGTCTAGACATAGCCTCTCTGAACCATTTATGTTTTTGTATAGATCCTGTCTTGTAAACCATCCCATTAGTATGTTCTAGATTAATTACCTGGCTTTAAAAATGTTGTGAAATAAGTAAAAGTTGATTATAAACTGTGTGAATGTTGTACTTCAGGATATGTGTCTAGCATCCAGATCATTCCCCCTGCAATCACTGTGAATGAGCAAGATTTCCATAGATTTCCAAAGGCTGTGTCTATACTGGCTAGTTTTTCCGGAAAATCAGCCGCTTTTCCGGAAAAACTTGCCAGCTGTCTACACTGGCCGCTTGAATTTCCTCAAAAGCACTGACTTCCTACTGTAAGAAATCAGTGCTTTTTGCGGAAATACTATGCTGCTCCCATTTGGACAAAAGTTCCTTTTGCGCATAACTTTTGCACAAAAGGGCCAGTGTAGAAAGCTGAGATTTGTTTTCTGCAAAAAAACCCCGATCCTGAAAATGGCGATCGGGGCTTTTTTGCACAAAAGCGCATCTAGATTGGCCAGGGACGCTTTTCCGCAAAAAGTGCTTTTGCGGAAAAGCACCCATGTCAATCTAGATGCTCTTTTCCAAAAATTTTTTTAACGGAAAACTTTTCCGTTAAAAGCATTTCCGGAAAATCATGCGTGTCTAGACGTAGCCAAAAAGTAAATACATTTCCTTGCACTGAGACTCAAAGCACAGATTTTCAAATGGGCCCCTTTTGGGGATTGTGCCACCAAATTTGTTGCCCTAGCAATAAACAGTAGTTGCCATGAACAGGTTTTTAATTGACATCTGCAAAGAAGGTAGCCTTCTAAGTACAGGTTGAACCTCTAAACCGGGATTCTCTGGTCCAGCAACAGCTGTGGTCTGGCATGACCACAGATGTTCTAGGACCAGAGAATCTCAGTAGAGGGCCAGCACCTAGGAGCCCTGCAGATTGGCAGGGTTGTGGGCTGCTGGCAGGAGTGGGGCCAGGAGCCTAGATTCCCACAGCTGAGAAACAGGGCATGTCCCGATGGGGCTGCCTGGCAAGGTTGGGAGTCCAGGGCTGCTAAGAACCAGGAGTGGCATGGCACAGCTGGGCTGCTCGGCAGGGCAGGAACCCCCTGCACTGTGAGTTGGATTGCCCGGCACGGCAGGCAAGGAGGGGTGGGGACCGGCAATGCAGCGGGGTCGCCAGCCAGTCTAGAGGTGAGGGGGCTGGTAACAGAAGGGCCGGATATGACCTCCTCTTGTCTGGCAAAATCCCTCATCTGGGACTGGTCAGGTCCTGAGGGTGCTGGACCAAGGAGGTCCAACCTGTACTATTTTGTGCTAGTAATAAATTGAGGGCATAATTTTTTTGTGCAGATAAAAATGGTGGTTGAGATTATGCTTGTCTAAAGATCTGGCTTGATATGCAACTCTTTCCACAGCCAACACTCTGGCAGACAAAATTAGTCTGATGCATCTTCTTACACAGATTGTGC
This sequence comes from Pelodiscus sinensis, assembly GCF_049634645.1. Lineage (NCBI taxonomy): Eukaryota > Metazoa > Chordata > Testudines > Trionychidae > Pelodiscus > Pelodiscus sinensis. Next base: position 215,272,318 of record NC_134711.1, read on the forward strand.
TTAGTGTTAGACTCCAGTCTTGCAGTATCATTGGTGTAGGCAAACTATTACTTCAGTAGAACTCCTGGCAGACAAAGGTCCATATGGAGGCCCTCCGAAGACAAGAACATTAGTTTAATTTTTAATGTTTCTTAACTTGACAACATCTTTCTAAAAAACCCATCTGCTTTGGTGAGCTGTCTATCAACAGAGCCACTTCCTATTTTCAGATGATGCAGAAAAGTTCTGGTCACTGAAGAGAACAGACCTTTTACCCCACTGTTAAGTATTAAATGCATCTTTGGCCAAATTTTGTGTCCTTTAACTGAGTAAATCTTAAATTGGAGGCAATGGGAATCTTGTTCAGTGAAGGACTGTGGAATTTAGGCTTTATTTTAAACAAGATCAAGAAATTGTATGACCACTTTGGAGCTTGCAATAGGAGATGGCAAAGTAACATAAGGTTTCCTGCTATTATACACTTCAAATCTCAGAAGGTCAATTAAAGTCTTCTGAGGTAGGGAAGTAATAAATATCTCTAATTCCTTTATAGCATAATGATTCTTTTAGTCAAGGCCATAAAAGAAAGACACACCAGCTCTTCCAGTGAATTTAAAGACATTGGTGGTACTTGTCAGAGTAATCATTTGACCTTCACTCTACTCTTGTGCAACATACTCTGTACCAATGAGATGTTGTGCTGCACAACTGGTAAGCTGCATTTGAGTGGTTTTCTCTGTGTGTGTGTTTAGGCTCCAGTCCTGAAAAATTGCACTGCACACAAGTGGGAGTGGAGTTAGCAAGGCAGGGCCTAAGCTTGGTATAGACTTTGGGATGAGAGAGACTAAATAGTGCAAATCCCAGTACCTAGATATATAGTGGTTGTCACTGTCTACATACCTCATATAAATACTAATATTTACAATACTCTAAATCACAGCCTTGGCTCTTGAAATTCACAGTTCCATTCTGAGTTATTTTTCAAAGCATAACCACACTCTACTGAACAACCTCCCTTGGAATTCCCAAGTAGCTGAATCAGACTTCTCTGTCAGATATGAGAGATGAAGAGCCATTATAGTTAACTAGGGCTACTCTTTTTTTATAAGGCCAGACCGTTAGTACCTATTTAAATTTCTGCTTTGTAACTTAACAATTTCACGTTGAAAAGTATAGCCATAAGATTACATGTTGAATAGATTTACTGCCTTTAGGGTATTCTCTCCACATTAGCAAAATAAAACAGTTAATAATGACTATATTTATGCAATGTTATTTTATGGAAAGTCTCTCTCACCAGCAGGAAAGTATAAGTACTTCTAGGAAGCACTGGGGAGTAATGAAAGTTGCCAAAAATGTAAAATAATACAGATTTTCTTATGAACCATGAAAATGTTGTGTTTAAACTAAACCAGTAACCTTTAGCATTCACATGAGAACAGCAAAAAATATGAAGAGTGATTTTTTTGTAAATGTCTGTCTAGAAGATATTTATTTTAGACATCTGAAATCTTGGTTTTATTAAATAAACAAGGGCTTTAATGTCTCTGAGGGGTAGCTGTGTTAGTCTGTAACTTTAAAAACAATGTGTCATCCTGTAGCACCTTAGAAACTAACAAAAATATATAGTATCATGAGCTTTTGTGGGCAAAACCCACTTCTTCAGATGAGAATTGGAACTGGAAGCTTATCCAAAAAAAGTGGGTCTGGTCCACGAAAACTCATGATGATATTTTTGTTAGGGTATGTCTACACATCAAACTTAATTCGAAATAACAGCTGTTATTTCGAATTAACTTTAATAGCGTCTACTCAGGCAAACCACTATTTCGAAATAAATTTGAAATAGCAGAGCTCTTATTTCAAATTTGGTAAACCTCATTCTACAAGGAATAACGCCAAATTCAAAATAGCTAAATAGAAATAAGCACTGTGTAGATCCTTATTTTGAAATAACCTCCAGCCCTTCCCTGGTACCCACTCTGGGCTGAACCAGGAGAACTCCTCTGCTCTCTCCCCACCCAGCCCCGGAGACCTTAAGGGGTAGACTCAATTTGGCACAGGGCCTGTGACAACTCTAGGCCTGCCAGTTCAGAGCCTGCAGGCGCGGCCCCTGACCCAGCTGCCAGCATGAGCCAGCCAGCCAGTGCCAGCCAGTCCTCCACTGCTCCCCAGGAGCAGTCTGGCAGCTCCCAGGACCTGCCAGGGGCCGCAAAAGGTGGGTGCCTTCCTGGTCCAGTGCGGAGATCATGGACTTGATTGAGGTTTGTGGGGAGGCCTCCAGTGTCCATGCTCTCCACACTAGATGCAGTAACGCGGCCGTCTACAGAAGGATGCCTGACAGGATGGCCGCCAAAGGCCACATGCGCAACCAGGAGCAGGTGCACCTGACAATTATGGAGCTGAGGCAGGGCTATACCTGGGCCACAAGGGGCAGCTCCTAACCAGGGGCAGACCCAGACTCCTTTCCCTACTTTGAGGCCCTGAACCACATCATGGGGGGCCGGACGGTCCATGCCCCCCAGGTGGTCATCGACCCTGGGGCAGAGGGCCCTGACCAGGGCACGGAGCAGGAGTAGAAGGAGGAGGACGATGGCCAAGAGTCACAGGAACCTGGAGGGAGTGTTGCACTCACCTTGGACCCCTGAGGCATACCAGCAGCACTATCACTGCTGTCTTCTGAGGTTGGGGAGGCCTCAACACGTGAGTGCCATCACTGTCCCCTTATGCAGGGCGTGGTGGGGGAGAAGACAGGGAACCCAGGGACCGCACGTGTGGGCCTTGCTGATCATGGATTACACAGCAACCTGTGCATGTGCCATGCCAGCTGGGGCATGTGGCCCCAGCTGGCTGCCACACAGGGGCTCTGGCCCGTTACCCACCCACATGTATGTATGAAGGCACATGACATGCTCCATACCCCGGGGAGGGACACTGCACAATAACCTCCCTCCACAAACCCCCTCTGTGCAGAGGCAGGGCACATCCTCCCCCCACATACACACCCACGCTATATACAGCACAGGGGCATGGGTACATTCCTGGGCCAGGTCACACTCCTGGGGATAGCAGGACATGCTGGTGCAGAGACCTGTTGTCCTCACTTTGCAGAGGGGGTCTGGGCTTCACCCACTGTGTCCCCAGGGATAACTGACCACCTCTCTGGTTTCTCCACAGCTGCACCAACTGCAAGTGCAGGGCGCACCACCCTACCAAGGACATCCTCCTGCACCCAGGCCAGCAGGCTCACCCCGAACCAGGCGGGATACCAGTGACAACACCTGGGGTTACTGCAAGGTCCATAGCCAGGAGCACTGGGTGCAGGAAGACTGCTAACTTAGGCGGGAGAACTTGCGGGATCTGCGTGACCAGGGCCATGCCATGTGCAACCACCTGCAAACCATGGTGCAGAGCTTGCTGCCGCTCCAGCCCCTGCTGCTGCTCCAGCTATCACTCCTCCTCCCACTCCTGCTTCCTCTCCCCCAACCCCGCCTCCATACCCGCCCTCCCCCCAGGGATGCCAAGGCCCCCACACCCGCAGTGCTGGGAGACAGGTGGCCTGGGAAGATCCTCAACCCTGAGCTTCTCCTCCCCCTTCCTCCCCTTTCCTCCCCCTTCCAGCTCCCTGCTCCCAGGTTTCCCCCTCCCCTCTCCCACCCTCATCCCCCCCCCCCCCAGTTATGGTCAGTAAAAAGAGTTCGTTTTTGGCAACAAGTGTTTTTATTTGACATCAGGAAGGGGGATTAGGGAGGAGAAAGTGGAAGGATGTGAGGGTGGAATAAGGCACAAGGCCCCAGTGGGGCACACCAGGGAGACTTCACTCCTCCTCCATTTGGAAGCTCTCCTGCAGGGCCTCTCAGATACCGGTAGCCCCCCGATGGGCCTTCCAGCTGGCAGCCGTGGGGGACTGTGTATACAGGCCAGCCAAGTGGTCAGCCTCTGCCTTCCAGCCTGGCAGGAAAGCCTCCCACCTCCACTCACACAAATTGTGCAGCACACAACACGCTGCCACCATGCACAGAATATTCCTCTCAGAGAGGTTGAGGCGGGTGAGGAGGCATCTAAATCAGGCCTTCAGCCGGCCTGCTGAAGTGTGGGCCCTGCTGAGCCTGGCATTAAAGGCCTGCTGGGAGGGGTTGAGATATCCCGTATAGGGCTTCATGAGCCAGGGTTGTAGTGGGTAGGCCGCATCCCCCATCAGGCAGACAGCGTGTCCACTTCTCTGACCCTGATGTGGCGGTCGGGGAAGAAGGTCCTGGCGTGCAGCCTCTGGCACACGGAGGAGTTGTGGTAAACTCGTGCGTTGTGTGCTTTGCCGGACCAGCCCATGTTAATGTCCACGAACTGGCTCCAGTGATCAGACACAGCCTGCAGGATGACCGAGAAATATCCTTTCCTGTTGATGTGCAGGGGGACCAGAGCATGGGTGGGGATATGCGTCCTGTCGATTGCCCGCCCTCGGCAGTTGGGGAAGCTCAGGGCACCAAACCCCTTGATGAACGCATCCACATCAGTGAGGCGGATGACTGTGGAGCAGCACTCTATTGATGGCCTTGACCACCTGCAGAGGGACACACAAAACCACTGATAGTCACTGAGGTGCCAACGTGGCTGAGGGTGCTCCTTCCCCGCCACTGCCCCAATAGCCAGAGAGATACCTACAGAAAAATGTGAAGCATGCTCTCTCAGCAAAGAGATTGTGACTTCACCTCATTTTGGAGAGGGGTGTTGGGTTCTCAGATTCTGATTGCTTGCATGGGTGCAGCGCTTGACAGGAGTTACTCAATAGTGATAGTGGTAGAGATGTAGCCGTGTTAATAGTGATACTGTTAGCAGTAACAGTGCCTCTAATCCTGAGAATCCCAAAGTTCTTTATCCATTTTCCAAAGACCTGGTTTACACTAAAGGGGAAGGTTGACTTATGATACGCAACTCCAGCTACATTAATTATATAGCTGGAGTTGATGTTTTCATGTCATCCACACACAGCAAAAGGTCAAGAGCAGCAAATGTTCCCACTGGCTTCCGTTATTCCTCATGAGGAGCAGGATTACCGATGCTGATGGGGGCACCCTTTCAGTTCAAATTAGTGGGTCTTCACTAACCCCGCTAATTGGAATCCCAGAAGATCAACTGTGGCAGCGTTGATCTTCCACATAGTGTAGACATAGCCAAAATGATATATACCACAGAAGTTAAACCTTGCCAAGTCACCCACACATTTTTTTTTTACTTTCCTAACACTCTAGTGTGACATACCTGTTGAACAACACATATCCATGCAGTAAAGACAGAGCAAAATATTCCTGAAACTTCAGGGGTAAGTTAGTCAGCCAGAAAAAGATTATCCAAGATGTCACATGCCAGAACATTAGCACTTACATCCCTATGAGTTTGTAGATTAATCATGGGAGAGATTTTGTAGAGTTTGTAGATAAATCATAGCTAAAGAGCACAACTCACAGAATGAGGGTACAAGGTACACTAATTATAACTCTCATAGGCACACTGGAACTTTAGACCGATGCAATTTTATGTCTGACCCAATCAATCTTTTCATTCCATGAAATAAAATTGTTTTTAATTTTTCATCTTGATTAGGGACTAAAACAAATGTCAGAATATCAAAATTTCCCCCAGAATGGAAATTCTGACTTTTGTTCAGCTCTAGTTTCCAACTTTATAATCCTGAATGTGCCCTATGTGAATACTACAGTATTAGTGGTAAACCTCTGGGCATGCAAAGGAAAGTAGCTCATATACATCTAGGGACAGACTTCTGCTTTAGTACGTGCCTTCCTCTTGTTTCCCTCTCTGGCAAGATTTCAGTTATTAGAGTTGATGAATGGAGTTTCTTCTTTCAGGAAACAATAGTTGGATCTAAGGAAGTATCTTCTCCCTGGAAATTTCCCAGCAAGATTCAAACTCAGTGATTGTCTTTTGTATGTCCAAGAGGTGTTTAGCGTTTTCTACATGTTATGGTTCAGGGGTGCTGAATTATTCTTGCATGGGTCTTTTACTTACTTCCACATTTTAGATGGCAATAAACATTCAGAAAAAACAATCTGAAGTGAGATTCAATGTCTGAAGTCAGAGTATCTCTGGTTGACAAAACTTTAGTACCAAAAGCTACCAAGAAAAGCAATACTGCATGAAGTCAATGGAAAGAATCCTATAGTGTTCAATGAGTATTTGATTAGATCCTATATTTGGGGTTCAAATGGGGTTAATAGTCCTCCAAGGAGAATAAGGGCCTACCTGTCCCATGATGACTCTGTAAACCATGCCAGGGAGCAGGTTGTTAGTCAATTAAGCAAGGAAGCACCTAGGCCTGTGGTTCTCAACTGGCAGTCCATGGTGACTGTCTCGGTGGTCCACAGGAACATTGTCAAAAGTCACACAGTGTGAGCAGGTGCCACCGTTAGGCTGTTTTACGCAGTGTTCACAAGCATGAGGCACGTCATCCATAGCATCACCTACGATTGGCCTGGTGGCCTGTGGACTGAAATGAGTTAAGAACCACTGACCTAGGCTGAATGAAAGGCAAATGATAACACAGTTAGACTTTTGAAGAGGAAAAAAGTTCCAAGGGAGGGGACCTCCTAGAGAACGGGAGTTAACAGAAGCGGGGCTCCCTACGTGGAGAGCTTGAATTTTATAAAAGCTGCACTCCTAGAATTAGGAAGTTGCAATCAAGTAGGAGCTGTGCTGCTATTGCAGGGAGCCTGCGTTAAGTGGATGCAGTTTTGCAGGCATGGACAGCCCAGAAGGAGCCTGGCCAAAGGAAACTAATAATAGGCTTAGCTGAGGGAGAAACAGACTGAGTCTGACTGAGTTTCTCAGTTGGGAAGCTGGAGGGGAAAAGTAGGATGAACTTGTTTTGCTTAATTTTGAACCTACTTGAACACCAGAAGTCCAAAAGTTTGAGTAAAATTCTAGCAGTGTGTTTTCATTTCTACTTAAGGGAAAAAATGAGCAGGCCGAAAGAGGAAAAAATAAAATGAAGTGGAACGAGGTGTACCGGTAGTTCGGAATAGGAATCCTAGTTCAAACTACCTAGTTCGAGCCCTGTGTAGCCGCGCTGCACGGGGTTCGAACCAGCGGGGTTTTAAAAATGGCGGCTCCCCACTTATGCAAATGAAGCCCAGGAAATTCAAATCCCGGGCTTCATTTGCAAGTGCGGTATGCCTACATTACCCTCCTAGTTCAAACTAGGAGGGTAGTGTAGACATACCCTATCAGTATTGGGGCTTCTTGGTTTCAAACTGTATACCCACAATCATTTAACATAAGTACGATACCTTCTGGGATAGACTATTATTTAAAACATTTTGTTAGGAGGAAACTAAAATATATGTTTATAGACAAGCAGCCTATTTCAAATACAGAATAATCAGACAATAGGGAAAATTAAGGTGGGGTTACTTCATCTGAGTTCCATTACTTTTTAATAAACAGAATTTTGTTTTCTCAGCTGCAGAATTTGTCATGATATTGAGTTTCAGAATCTCAATTTTCATTTGAAAAATGGCTTCTTGCCTTTAGGTTGTGAAGATGCACTCAGTTCGTTTATAAGGTTCACTGATGAAGTGACATCATCCTCAGTTTTGTTACATAGCCTGAAACAATAGTTTGGGAAGATGTGAACATTCCCATTCATTTCAGTGGGTGGTGGATGTCTGAAACTTACATGGTATATTAAATGTTAAATATTAAATGTCTATTATTGCTTCACTAATAATCATTTTGGTGGCACAATCCAGCAAATGTGCCTATACTTCATAATTTTCCAACATGCTACTATTGTAGGTCTGGTTTCCCATGGAGGGCTCAGGTCTTGAAAATCACAAGAATGTAACTTGAGTTAATAAAATACTGGAAAAACCCTGGGTTTCTGTATGTGTTAGGATTTTTGTATGTATTCCTGTTGCCCTGTATGTTCATTGCTGTCCTGAATTTGCATGTAGAAGTTCATATTGAACCTTAGTCTCCTGAAAATTTGGCCCATTTCTGTCCCCTCTTCCATTTCAACAATTGTAACCTACTGGCTGCAACCTTTCTATGCTTCTTTTCACTGTGTCTGGAGAAAGATTCTCCTGCTAAACAGTTGTTTGTTCCTGATGGTTCCCCTTGGCAAAACTTATACACCCCATCTTGTCCTGGTCCCAGTTATCAGGATATGTGAGAAAAAGCAGGTATAGAACTCCAGCAACCATGCCTGCTTGGATAAGTTCTTGTTGCTCAAAAAGGCATATAGAGGGCTAAACTGGCTGAGGGTTGGAGGATCAAAGACACTTTTTTTCCACTTGCCACACTCTACTGGCCTGGCGTATCTGGCTTAATCCCTTTAGTAAAATGGCGAATAAGCGGTGCTGCCTGATGAAGCAGTGGCAACAATTGATTCCAACTAGAAACGTAATTCATGGTGTCCACCCTTTAATTCAGCAAGTTTTTTTTGTAGGTTTCAGTATTTGCATGGAAACATCACATTTAAAGGCTCTATACAGTGTAATGTATTGCTATACAGTATAGAGTTAGACATCTGTTAAGTAGTTCTGATGGCAAACCACTTGAGTATAACCCATGATTTCCTATTCTCTCCAGAACCCCAGGCAACGTCTTGAATGACATACTTGTTTATTTTTATTTGTAACATGAATGGCTTCAAAACTACCCCTCCCTCCTTCCTCTCCTGCTGTTCTACCCCCTTAACCTGATCTCCTGCTACTTTGGACCATTAGACCATCTCTCCTTTCAAAATCAAATGAGATTTTTTTTTAGTCACTCAGAAAGAATACTGCAACTCTGAACTTGTTTTGTTTTAGAGAGGTGACTGAGCGACTCTAGTTGGATTAGAGGCAGAAATCCCACTGTTGCTATCTGCATAGGACAGATGCTGACAGGAGAAACTAGGATTCTTGAATGTTATTTCTTTGGTGGTTTTGTGCAGACCCATGCTCACTAAATACCACAACTATAATTTTAAGAGGTTCATAAGATGAGGAGGAATGTACCGCTAAATGTTTTCCCTTCCATGTTTTTGCTGCAGAAGCCAAACATGCTCTGTTTCCAGCTCTCCACCTGACCCCAGAATCCTGTCTATGTTAATGTTTGTAGCCCTGTGGCTAGACTACATACTTTTTTGTTTATAATATTCTGAGACTTGTTTTAGAAAAATGTCTGTATTCCCCCCACTGGTGTGTTGAATGCCTAGATACTTATAATGAAAATACACAATATTTCGACTGATATTTCCAATATGAACGCACAGGCTCCAATGCCCGCCACTCCTCTTGCTTTCTTGATGCATGTCTGTGGATAAACTATTGATAGTGCACGTCACTGCATTCAGTATATATGTGATAGGAGACTGCCATAATTATTTTTTTAATTATCATCATGTCATATCAATGCCATGATACTGCATAATTTTTAAAGGTTAATTATATCCTGTATAATAAAATAAAAATAACCTGATGTCAACAATGCCGTGTCTTGCTAAACAATCTCTTGCTTAACTATCTTTTATAAGGGCTAGTTTACAATGAACTTGCATCATAACAACTGAAATTGAATTAATTCATTTACCTTTTTGTGTTGTTTTGGTGCAAATCTTTATGTGAACACTCATATTTCAGAAGGAAGGTGTCCTGTTTCAAAATCAAGAGTTAAACATTAAGGCTACATCTACACTAGAGGGTTTTGCTGGCAGAGCGTATGCTAATGAAGCACTCATTAGCATTTGTTGCATGTCATTAGAATATTCCCTGTTTTAGGCTTTTTGCACAAGATGTTTTTGCACAAAAACAAGCAGTGTAGACAGATCCATTTTGGGCAAAAACGCCCTTTTGCGCAAGATCTGTATACCTCCTTTTTTGAGGCATAAGGATCTTTCACAAAAGGAGGTTTTTGCACAAAACAGATCTGTCTACACTGATTGCTTGTGCAAAAACCCTCAGCAGAGAATATGCTAATGATCACTTCGTTTGCATACTCTCTGCCAGCAAAACCCTCTAGTGCAGACATAGCCTAATACTCCAGAGCTAGCTACTGTATTCTAATCTAAATGAATTCATGATGTAGAAAAAAATCCCACAAAAGATTCAGCTATGATTCTGTAACTCGTGTTCAGTATGAATTTACATTCTAAGCCTTATTTTCAATCTCTTCTTTCATTTGGTCTAAGTAGTTCAAACTTCTAGAAAAATGAGAGACAAATAACACATCCAGCAATATGGGGACCATCATGAATGCAAACCATGAATTCCATGGAGAAGGGTTTTCAAGGTATAGCTCTTGATACTAAAAACACCGGAAGTCATTGCAGGGAGGAATGAAGGTTATTTGCATGTCTTAATTGTGTATTTCCATTTCAGATTTATGAGTTTAAATTTTAATCTGAATTGAGGATTTCTATTGCACATTTCTTTTAATAACTATATATTCTCTCCATTGTAATTCCAGTTGACAATTTTCTGTCAATTTACAGCAAATACAGCAAATTAAAATTCAGTATAATGCAAGCCAACATGCACAAAGAAAAACTGTTCTTTAACCAACATTCTTTTCATGTCATATATAACTTATGCTCAGTCTATTAAAATAATTCCCACAATTAAAAGTAAAGTGGGAGAAGGATGAGGGAAATGATGGAAAAAGCTGACATAGCAAATCCACTAAAGACTAAATGTTAGGCAGTTGGTTTTATGCATGCCTCTGGCAAATTGAAAAATATTTTCAAACAGGGCCGGATATTTAAATTGCAAAAGTCATTGGAAAATATATTTTTTCCTCATAAACTTCCTTGTAAAATGTGAATTCACCTTGCATAGAATATGTGGCGCCATCACGGTCAGCCTATGAAGTTGTCAGTGCAGATCTCTTGAAATCTCTTTTATGATGGCAAGATGATAGCCAAATGTATGTCTATGTACGCTAAGCTACTGCATGTAGAACGTAATGTAACTTATTTTGAATGACATTATGCATGAGACAAATTGACTATAGCAAGAAGTGTTTGAATTAATGCCATTGCAGCCCCTTGCTCAGCCTAACTTAGTTATGATGAAAGAACGAACACTCCTGTGGCACCTTAGAGACTAACAAATATATTAGATCATGAGCTTTCATAGGTAAAATCCACTTAAACACAGAGTACAACTATATTATTTGTCATAAAGTAGCACTTGAAAGCTCTCATCGGGATTGAGGTCCCATTGTGTGAGCACTGTACAAGCTCATGGTTAAAAGGTAGTTCTGGTCTTGCATAGAAATGGAATAGCTTATTTGAAACATGTATTTGGATCTAATCCTCTAGAAGCTTAGCTGAATCTTGCTGGCAGGCTGATTTCAGGGCTAAGCCATGTTGTTACCCTTTGTACAACTGACATTCTTTCTTTGAAAAAAATGCTACTTTGTTTGGCATAGAACTGTGCATTCATGGTAAATATTGATTCTTGCAGATCTATAGAAGCCAGGAGTATTTGCTTGGGTAGGGCATATTGAGATCTTAAATCCATTTTCTGCTGCTCTTCATAAGCACCATGCAGGGTGCTCATAGTTCTGTTGACTACTGGGTATGGGTTTACTCAGGCCTTCTGATATTTTTCTTGAGAATACCCTCTTTGCTAGAGACTGAGAAGGGAGTAACAAATTATAGCAGTTTTCTCTTTTTCCACAAGAGATTTCCCTTTATGCAAGTAGGATTCTTAGTTTATGTCTACATTGGGAAGGTTTGGCAACATAAGTGCTGTCAACATGCAAAAGACTCCAAAAGTGAAAACGGGTCAATCTGGATTTTCTGCCTCCCATTGTTGACATTTAATGATCACATTGATAGCACCCAGTTGAGAGAGAGAGCAAAGTAAAGGGGGCTTAGCATCCCACAATATAGTGTTGTGGGAAGGCTGTGCTGATCCCTGTGCTTCTTAGGATTCTCTTGTAGCTCTGCAAAAGTGGCGAGGAGTCCTGTGGCACCTTATAGACAAACTGAAGTGTTGGAGCATAGCTTTCGTGGGCAAAGACCCACTTCGTCATCTGGGTCACTTCAGTTAGTCTATAAGGTGCCACAGGACTCCTCGCCGCTTTTGCAGATTCAGACTAACACAGCTACCCCTCTTGTAGCTCTGTGAGCTCTCTGTGCTGAGGAATGTCAAAGCAGCACAGCATTCTCTTCAGCCCTCTCCCTGCAGCAGCAATCTGCCTGTCACTGTGTTCCTAGCAGGGCAGAACAGGAGCATTTCAATGTTTTATTCTTTGTTTATTCCTCAAAGGAGTTGCTCACTCAGCTGTCGGGTACTTCCTGGAGCTCTTAAAAGGGGGGGAGGTAGCGTATGCCTGCAGGGCAGCAGAGATCACAAAACATTGAGCACAGTCATCAGGGCAGGCATTGTGTGATACTGGAGGAAGCCAGTTCTCTTGACAAAACTAACAGCAGGGTCCACACTGGCTCTTTGTCAACAATAAAGGGAGGGAAAAGGACAAAAGTCTCTCACAGTGTTGGATGTTTTTCATCACCAAACCTGGGTCTTTTTCCCTACAAAAGTCACGTTGCAGTGTAAATGCTCTGACTGTTTTGTCATCAATTGGGTTTTTTATGAGAAAATGTGCCAGTGTAGATAAGGCCTTACATTCAGCTAAACCAGTTTCCCTCTGCCTATTTCCACAAGTGGATCTGAGAAGTAAGCCCTGGGGATCTTTGGCTTTATTGGGACCAGGATCATGCCCTTAGTCTATTTTCATTCCTAATTATCTTCCCTGAAGTACCATTTTCTTACAGCTGAATGCTTATTTTTGTTACATTTTTTCTCTGCTCACAGAGGAGAAGACAATGCAGCTGCTATGAGGAGAGAAAACTTTGTTTTTCTCAAGTTTCGCAGTTGGGGGCTGGAGTGTGTGTGTCTGTGTCTGTGTGTGTGTGTGTAAATGGGGGGAGGGTGAATAAGGAACACATCAGTGAATACTTTGCATACCACATGAGCAATGAATCAGAATCACAATTTAAATATGCAATCGTTTTCTAAAGATGCAACGTTCACATGAATTTAACCTAATCTGTTATCTGCAGACTCTCTATGCCAAATGCAAATGTTATTTTAGGGAAATTAAACCTTTTTTCCTTTCCTTCTATTGAGCAAAGGCAAATAAGTTGTTCTAAGTTGTTCTTGATCCCTTACATGAATCTCCATCAAAATATTGTGGGCATGATTCTCACTTACGTTAAGGCTAATCTGTTCTTGCAGTGTAAGAGACATTTTGACATGCTTGTAAATCTAATTGGTGTCCTCAGCAGTGTAAAGGGGCCCTACTGTAAATGGGAATCAGACTCTGTATATTTTTGTGAATGATACATCCACACAATATATATAATAATATAGCAGTTGTTTAAATTTCTCACATAATTAGAGATACTTGAAAGCATCTGGTAATCAAAAGACAATTTTTTATTGCATCTCTTCATGGTGAATTGCAAACAGAATACAATACACACCTCTGAAATATTCTTAACTTTATGGCAGGTGTGTATTTTTTTTAGCTAGCCACTGCAGAACACCATTTGCTTCCCACAGCTGGAAGTAACTTATCTGGCAGTAAAGAACAAAAAGGGAGGAGAGACTGATTAAGAAGGACGTTCTAATGCCCATGTTTCTAATACAAAAGATTAATTTCACAGGCAGCCTTGAATCCTGCAATTCTCAAGTGAGTCACTTTACAAATGAAATAATGTTCTTTTAACATAGGTAATGGTGTACCATGGGTTTTTTTTATTGAATGGAAAAGCATAAAGTCAAATGTTATTATACAATGGTAACAATTCCCCCTTCATGTGTCATCAGTGGCATTTCCAGCTTAAACTACCATTTGATTAACAGCAGGGGCGGCCCTAGACTAGCTGCCAGCAACTGGTGCTCTAGCGAACCATGCAATCTGCACCCCCCCCCCCCCAATCCCAAGGGCAGATATAGGCTGAGGTTTTTGGTAAACTGGGAAATATTTTGCCCCTATTTTCCATTTAATGTGTTTTAAGCATATTTATTTAAACAGGCATAATTATTCGGTTTGTCCGTCTGTCCAACCAATGTTCCTGAGATCAGATTACAATAGAGACAGGAAATTTTCAGAATAGATTTGTACATGACAGCTAGATGATATTTCAGTACGATTTCAAATAAAAATGCATTACAAATGTTAATTATAATTTTTATTATTACAAATCCAAAATAGTCCATTACGCTATCCTGCTTTAACTGCCATTACCACCACATCGCTGCGGAGAGGGGGGCTGGGGATAGAGTTCTGTGGCTGGGGAGAGGGGAGAGGGGAGAGGGAACAGGATGCCAGTGAGGGAAGAGAGTCCCCTGCACCCGCCTCCTCCCAGGATTCCCCCCCTCAGAGGGAAGCCGGCGCGTGCCTCTCCCAGGGTGACCCTCCCATCTGTGATGCAGGGAACCATTGCACGCGCCTCTCCCTGTGCCGACCCCCTCTCCCACGGTGAAGGGGAAGCCGGCGTGTGCCTCCTCCGGGGCTGACCACCCCCTCCTGTGTTGCGGGGAACCCCCGCGTGTGCCTCTCCCGCGGCTGACCTCCCCCCCGCAGTGCAGGGGACGCTGATGCGTGCCTCCCCCAGGGCTGACTCCCCCTCCTTTGACATGGGGAAACCCCATGCGCCACCTCCCCTGGGGTCAATTCCCCACGCTCCTCTTCAGGGGCCGACTCACCCCTCCTGCGGCGCAGGGAAGCCGCCGCGCTCCTCCTCTGGGGCCAACGCCAGGCGTTACGGGAAGGGGAAGGGAAAGGGGAAGTGGCAGGGAATTTGGTGCCCCATTTAACTTGGTGCCCTAGGTGGCTGCTGGGTTTGCCTATTGGCACGGGCCGCCCCTGATTAACAGCATTAACTACATTCATGTGCAAGATGTGTGTTTGTGTATAGAGGGAAAAGATGGATATTTGGGGCCCTAAGGAGCAGTGAGGGGAACCCATCCACCCTGTGCCCCCTTATTCTCTCTCTGTGTCTGTTTGAGGAACTACTGTGGCTATCTATATTCAGTGTCCAAGGTTGGTTCAGTCAACACTATCTACTCCATTTTGGTGGTGAGGTAGACATAACACTTTATAATGTTCCTATTTAGTATGTTTTGGCGTGCTGCCAAAATTTTCTTGAGGCAAGCAAATGAGAGAAGAGGAAGACAGATTTTCAAAAGTTGGTATCACTTATAAATCTGAATCAAATGTCATGGCACAAAGAACAAAGCCCTTCCCTACCCAGGGACCTCTCTTGCTTTATCACAAAGGGATGCTGCTGCAAACAATGGAGGTGCTGGAACCTCTCAGGAAAATAGTTGCATAAATCTTTTAGAATGGAAAGTGTTGGCAGCAACATGCCCCCAAAAATAAAACATTATGGTAGGTTTTGCAAAGCACATAGCAGTCATGTCCAGAGCATTCAATGCAGCATTACTCTGCAATATGAATTACAGCTGGCACTAAATATACAAAAACCTGTAGGGGAACACTTCATTCTCCCTGGACACACAATTGCAGATCTAAAGGTAGCCACCTTGCAGCAAAAAAACGTCAAGACCAGACTTCAAAGAGAAACAGCTGAGCTTACAGTTCATACTCAAGTTTGACACAATCAACTCAGGATTAAACAAAGACTATGAATGGCTTGCTAACTACAAAAGCAGCTTCTCCTCTCTTGCTATTCACACCTCCAGATCAGCTACTAGAAGTGGGCCTCATCCTCCCTGATTGGATCCACCTCATCATCTCTAGCCTGATTCTGGTCTGCATATTTATACCTGCCTCTGGAAATTTCCACTACATGCATCTGACGAAGTGGGTCTTTGCCCACTAAAGCTTATGCTCCAACACTTCGATTAGTCTATAAGGTGCCACAGGACTCCTCGCCGCTTTAGCTGGCACTATGGGAGACCTGCCCCCCATGATGTGAGGTTCAGGATCCCGTCTCACCTGACCCCCGAGAGGAAACTAACTTGTGGGGTTGTCTCCATACGCATGCATATATGAGAAAATGAGAAGCAACTTTCCAATGGGTCATTTTCTGAAAGGGCAGGTACAGAGTTGGGAAGGAATTTAAATTTCCATAGGAAACGAGGAAGAATTTGCTCCAGGTGGTAGCCAGCCCATATTAAACTCTGCTGCTTTTAGGGAAGCAATCCAAGTGAGTTTCTCTAACATTTCACAGCTTCTTTCCCTCTCCTCCTCCCGTTTTTTAAAACTCCAATGGTTCCTCTAAGTCCAGCTCTGACTAAAAATGCAGAAAGCCACTGATTAATCTGATGTTACCATCAAAATGGATTTGTTTGCTAGACAGACTAATTGGCAATGGGATGAACCAGTTTGCTTCAGACAGTGGATATGTCTGGTGCTGGCCTCTGAGAGTTGATTTTTCTGTCTGCTCTTAAAGAATGAATAAGTAATTAATGTGCCTTGTAACTAATGGAAATTAAAGTCAGGGGGAAGCTTTGCTTTATATAAAACTTGGAAAGTTGAAAACTTTTTAAATTGTCCTATCAATTCTTTTTGGCTTATCTCTAGGGTTACCCTGAAAAAATGTTAGGCTAAGGAACAGTAAAAAGTCATGGACTTGTCAAATCTACTTGTTCTGTTTTACTTTCCTTTATCTTTTTTCTTGGCTTCTTTTGTTGTACTGATCTCCAAACAAAGAAAGAATATGTTTCTCACCTTGGGCGGTAAGAATCAATATTACACCTCTTACAGTATCTGTACATCATAGCTAGGAACACATAGCCAGACATGTGTGCTAGCTCTGCTTACTTAAAATAGCAGGATGGCTGGGGCAATATGGGTGCCTGTCCAGGTTGGTTGACAGAGTGTTACCTAACAGGTCTCAGGGGGTTTGTACATGGGTGACTAGCTGCAGACTCTAAGGTTATGTCTACCCTGCACACTACTGGTGATGGTGTATAATGTAGCTACCTGCTGCAGAGATAAGCAGGCTGTTTCCCTGCTGTCCTCCTCCCTTCTTCCCCACTGCCAGAGCCTTTCCCTTTGGCAGGAAAAGGGGCCACAGTGGGGATCTGCCCAAGCCTTTCCCATAGGTCCTTATTAGAGCCTTTTTCTCCTTGGAGAGCCCTTTCCTGCAGAGGGGAAAGCAGTGGCATGGAAACAATTTTTGGATTGGGGGTGCTGAGCTGCATCCCCACCCTTACTTCTGACCATGCCCCTTAGATCTTTCAGCCAGGGCTCCAAAAGTGGGAACAGTGGCCAGGATCCTGGGCTTGTTGGCTGGGCGGTCCTGGTGGCAGGGCTAGCTGCCAAGTGGAAAACAGGGCCAGTGGCCGAGTCCCTGTCTCTACGGAAAGCAGCTGAGCCCCTGTGTGTGAGGGTGATAGCTGAGCAGGACCCGGGGCAGGTGGCCAAGCCCCTGTGTGCAGGAACGGCAGCTGACCAGGACTCGTGTCTGGAAGTGGAACACCCAGGCAAGAAGCAGAGCCCAGGGAGAACGGTGAGCCTGGCAGCCAAGACTCTGGGCAGCAGGGGCATGTCACCAGGATGCCCAACACTTGGGGGTACTAAGGCATCTGCACCCCTACATCCCACACCTATGTGAGAGAGGCTCCAGTGGCAGGGTTGTAGTGGGAGACTAAAAATAGCAGTGTAGATGAGGAGGCACGGTTTAGGTGAGTAGACAGCATATGTGGGCTGTATGTGCATACATACCTGCACCCTTCAGGGATATCTTTACTTCCCTAGGCTGTCTCTCACTGGTTACCCTGCTATTTACACTGGTGCTAGGGGATCTATGTGGGTTGATCGCTACATGTCACCAAAAGAAGTGTGTAGTAGTAGAGGATTTATCTTGAGGCACAGTACAGAACTGGCAGCCGACAGGGGGAGGATCAAAGGTAGCGTTAAACCATCCTTGCATTGTCCTGATCCTGGAGTTGTCCCTGATGTAATTTAGACAGCCATGCATGTCCTGTTTGCAGCCTCACCCTGCTGCCTTATTGCCCATAGTGCTGCTAGAGGTTCCTGTAGTGCTGTGCATTGCATCTCCACCCATGCCAAACCTCCCCCTTCCCCAGCTAGTTTGAGGCTTTTTAACTCTGCTTTAGCCCTTTTGCTCCACATAAAGGTGTCAGAGTGGGAGTGAGAATTTCACCCCTTGTACTGCTTCTGGGGGCTCATGCAACTGAAGGAGGATCTTTAGAATTGCACTTGAAATGTAGGTAAGTAATCCAAAACTTTAATAGCTGAATACTCATAGTTTCTTTTAGTAACTCGAAACTTTCTGAAATGCTCACACTTTAGTTTATAATGTTCTGGGCTTTGTTTCTTAAAATGATTATTTTAAATAAATGAGTAAAAACTATTCAGCCTGTTAGCAAGTCAGGAAATCATTCCCCTCCCCTTCTTAAAAAATTCTTGCAACTTTGTTTTTAAATAGCAGCACAGCCAAAACCAGTGAGGTTGGAAAGTTGAAATTTGGCATCGAAATAGTCCTTACTGAGGAGCACATTCCTGAGGAAATTGATTTTCATGTTACCATCTTAGGACTGTCTTGAAAATTTAGGTTCTGAGCCACAGGGTTTTTAGCTGATTTATGTCTTTATGTCTTTGCTAAGCCTGTTAAGTTAGAATTGCAGTGAACTAGCTTAGTTGTCTTTAGTCTGGGCAAAGGATGGAGAATCTACCAGTTCCCTTTGTAGTTTGTTCTGAAGATGAATAGTCCTCACTGTTAAAAGCATATGCCTTAATTTTCATTTGAATTTGTCTGGCTTCTGCTTCTGGCCATAGGGTCTTGTTATGCTTTTAGTTAGCTAGAATAAAGATTCAATTTAGTACCCATGAAAGTGCTCATGTGCAATAAGCAAATCACTTCTGCCTCTGCAATAAACTAAACAGACTGTGTTCTTTAAGTCTCTCTAATCTAAGGCATTTTGGCTAGCCCTTGACTTAGTTTGTTGCTCTTTTCTATACTTTGTCCAGCTTTTCAATATCTTTTTTCAAATGTGACACCAGAACTCTATGCAGTATTCCAGTGCCAGTGTCACACATGCTGCATATGGAGATAAAATCAACTCTCTACTCCTACTCACTACTCCCCTATTTAGACAGCCAAAGATTAGATTAACCTCCCTTGCTGGAACAGCATCGCACTGGGTGCTCATATTGATTTGCTTGTGCACTCTGACCAGGGGTGTCAGAGCCTGGAAGGGTGGGGGGATGGCCAGACATTTTTAAGGTGAGAGCAGGGGACATGTTGTCCCCCACTCCCCATCTCTGAAGCCTCAGGTAGGTGCAGAGTGGCCCTGGAGGCGCTGTACTCCATGGCAGGAGAGCTGGTGATCAGTTCCTTTGCTACACAGCTCAATCCTTGCATATGGTGCCCAATGCGGAGGCTGAGGTGGGTCTTAGCTTCTCCTTGCCACAAGGCCCAGCCTCTCTCTGTGGCTTTGCCCCTACCCTTTTTCTTCTCCCTGAGGCCCTGCCCCCAGGCTAGGAGCCAGACCTGTGTCATGGTAAGGACGACTCAGGGAGCCCAGGCCCTCCATCTGGTGTGCCCTTGAAGGGTAGGGACACTGGCTGGGGATTGCTTTTAGGCATCCTGGCCCACTGCCAAGAGCAGATGAAGTGTCCAGGGTTCCCCATAATGACCTAGGCTACCTGGACAATGGTCATCACTGCACAGCTCCAGTTTTTAACCTGGCAAGGTACAGGGGACTCACGTGGGAGAGGAGAGGCAGGGGCAGGGCTATGGAGATGAACAGGACCTTGTGGCCCACCCCACTTCTACCAAGGTTCTGGTGCTCATGACTCTGATGCCTAGATTCTCTTGAGAAATGCTGCTTTTTCAGGTTTTGGGCTCTCATTCTGTAGATATGGTCTGAATTTCTTCTTTCTAGATGCATAAGATTGTTTTTGGCTGTATAAAACATATTTTGTTTGAACTGGCCAGGTTACCAAGCAATCCAGAGAGTTAGAATTTTGGACCCTGAATACTTGCAACAAATAACTCATTAATTACATGCCAATAATTTAGTCACTGAAATATTTATATGAATCCATTAGAGGAAATCAAGAGAAGTTTTTGGACACATGAGCACGCATAAATACGAGGCTTAGTTTGTTGACTCAGATATTCTCTATGAATATTCTGACTGCTGATGTACACCCACAGAGTTTCAAGTGGAGTTTCCAGCTCCTGATGTGAAGGGAAGGGACTTTTGTCAGAAAACATGTCACTGGCACTCTTTCTACAATGCAAGGTAGCAACTTCAGGCCATCGCAAAAATAATTTTACATAGACTTGAAATACTTTAAAGGATCTTCTCAGTGCATTTTGAAACATTCCCTACAAATTCTTTTGGAATTTAAACAAGATTGTTGCCATTCTTTGATCTGGTTTCAGACTAAGCATAACATTTATCTTAACATTTATCTATACTCTTAGGCTACGTCTACACTGGCATGATTTTCCGGAAATGCTTTTAACGGCAAAGTTTTCCGTTAAAAGCATTTTCGGAAAAGCACGTCTAGATTGGCAGGACACTTTTCCGCAAAAGCACTTTTTGCGGAAAAGCGTCCGTGGCCAATCTAGTCGCGTTTTTCTGCAAAAAAGCCCCGATCGCCATTTTCGCGATCGGGGTTTTTTTGCGGAAAACAGTACTGTGCTGTTTACACTGGCCCTCTTGCACAAATGATATGCGCAAGAGGGCTTTTGCCTGAACAGGAGCAGCACAGTATTTCCGCAAGAACATTGACGATCTTACATGAGATTGTCAGTGTTCTTGCGGAAATTCAAGCAGCCAGTGTAGACAGCTGGCAAGTTTTTCTGCAAAAGCAGATGATTTTGCGGAAAAACTTGCCAGTCTAGACATAGCCTTATAGAATATTTCCCCCTTTCATTGATTAATGAGGTCTTGAGTTGTTTTTTTTCTTGTTTTTTTTTGTTTGTTTGTTTGTTTGTTTGTTTGTTTGGGGTTTTGTTTGTTTGTTTGGGTTTTTTGTTTGGTGTGGATGTTCTAAATAAAACTCTTTGGCTGGAAATGGATGCTAAAGAGGTGCTAGTCCCATGATGACTATTTTCCCTTAGCTTGCAGATGACTTCAGGCTCAGAGAATCTCTTGCACCTTTTAACATTCTAATAGAGATAACATGTCTCATGAAAGAACTTGTTTGCCTCACATAGATTTCTTTAGCTGGCGTAGCCTTATTTATCGTTACTGTGTCATTTAAGGAAATGTGTTTTTATGGGATATAAACTTGGCAGTCATTTAAGTAATTGCTGTTTGGACTGTACACGGTCAGTTCTCTTCTCTGTCATTACTGGTCTCAGAACTGTGTATGGAATGCTGCAAATGTAAGGAATGTGTGTTAGACTTGGTTTGGATTTTTCAAAGCAGTTGTTCTCTGACCTTTTTTATGAGGTGATTGAAGGAGACTGGGTTCTTGGTTTTTTTGCTCCATTTTTTTAGTGTCCTCAGTAAAAATTGTTCAGCAGTTTTGAACAGTCACAACATGTTTGACTGCATAGCTGAATTAGTGCTGTATAAGCGGGGGAGGCTTTACTCCATGAGCAATTTATCCAGTCTAAGAATCAAAGGAAAGCTACTATATATTTTTTTCCGAAATAAGTACTGTAGGTAGGGAATAACCCAATGGCTGTTGCATTTCTTCTATGATGCAAAGCAGAAAGAAGGGAATTTTATTACTCAGAGTAGTTTTTCTTGTCAACTTGCTCATTATTTTTCAGAGCAACTTGCTCATTATTATATACACTAGATTTTTGTTTATTTGATTCTCTGCATAATCAAACTTTAGTTTTCTGGGGATTTATGCAGAAGTAGCTCTTCTCACAAAAGTAGCTGTAAGGCTATCTTTCTCAGCATTTCATTCTTCTCTGATATGGGATATGAATTAAGTAGATGTGTTTGGTGATTGACTTGCACATCCCATAATGTTTGTGAAACAGTCAAACTGCCTAGTGAGCAACATGGGAGGTCATGTATGATCTACATGCACAAAAATGTGCTCGGGAACTGGAAAAAGTTGCTTCGCTGTATATATGTCCACATCTGGATCTACTATTTGTTGTGCTGCTTGAAAGTTGGCTTAGGCTATTAAGAAAACTTTAAGCTGTGTGGGCATTCATGAGACTTCGTCTACCATCTCTTTCTTGCATTAAAATGAGACATTTAAAAATAAGATGTTCCTGATACGGGCAAAGAGTACGGTGCATAAAAAGTGATTTGTTCGGAAAAGAATATTTATCCCCCTAAATTGAATAGCTTGTGATAGCTGCAACCTATGGCCCCAATTCTGCAGAGCTCTGAATGCCTGTTGAGAAATGCTGAGTGCCTTTGACTCCCACTCAAGGACCAGGTCCTAACTTTCATTGCTGTATTAAAGTGTTTGAAATGCAAATACAGCAACTGTAGTGAACTTTTAAATAAAGACACATTAGTTTTCTTACATGCTGCAATTTCTCTCAGACACATGCATTCCTATACATGAAAATTAAAATGGTCAATTAATGTCCTACAATTTTAAAATGGTCAATTAACGTCATTCAACCTTGATGTACCTTGATTTGGTTTAATAAGAATCCAAATGGATTACCTGTAAGAGCTCAGTAATCCTCATCTCCAAATAAGAAAATATGGGAAATAATAAACAAAATAATGAAACTGACATAAATTAGCCTAGTGTTTTTCAGTCAATGTAACTAATGGCTTTTATGTGCTTTAAAGAAAGAATTCAACTAATTAGCAGAACTCAGGGAAACCACCTGGAAAGGAATCTTGCATTATATCTTTTCAGCCTAAGGTGAAGTCAATAAAGAATTAAAAAATAAGCGATAAATAGGGCAACAAAAAATGTGTAACCCCTCTGTACATCATGGAAGCAGTAGCTAGAAAGATCTAATCACTTTATCAACCTTGATGTGTTATATCATAGATTGATTTTGTCATACTGGAGGTAGAGTGATTATATGTAGGAGGAGTGGATGGGTTTTTCAATAAAGTTTTCTTTTTTTCTAAATCGTGCTGTGTAGCCAATCTTTCAGTATGGTGATAAAGTGCTCTGGAGTTCTTTTGGGTGCAATATACAATATCGTTGTTTTTTCACAGACATTTTCACAGAGGAAAAATATACTTTCAATTCAGTTTCTTTATTATTTGTATGACAGTTGCATGCAAAGGCCCCAGTGTAGAACTCTAGTTGTATTAAACACTGTGCAAACACATAGTAAGAGATAAAGCGTGCCTGTCCCAAAGAACTTAATCTCTATGGCTACGTCTAGACTGCAAGCCTCTTTCGAAAGAGGCTTTTTCAAAAGATACTTTCGAAAAAGCCTCTTTCGAAAAAGAGCATCTAGACTGCAATCAGTACTTTCGAAAAAGCAAGCCACTTTTTCGAAAGAGAGCACCCAGGCAGTCTGGATGCTCTCTTTCGAAAAAGCAGTTTGCATTACATAGCGCCTTTTTTCTAAAGAGCACTTTCGAAAAAAGGCGTTATTCCTCGTGAAATGAGGAGTACCACCGTTGAAAGAAAAGCCACGTTCTTTTGATTTAATTTTGAAAGAACAAGGATGTAGTCTAGACGCAGGTGAAGTTTTTTTTAAAAAAAGGCTACTTTTTTCGAAAAAACCCTGCAATCTAGACACAGCCTATGACAGACCCAAAAAAGGGGGAAGAAGCAGAAGAAGATGATTATGAAGAAGAATCAGTCACAGAGGTGAAGTGATTTTCCCAAGGTCTCTTAACATACTTGTGACTAAGCTCATATTTTCAAAATCCCAGTCTAGTACCCTAGCAACAACTCTACACTGCTGATTGATATTTTTTATTAGAAGAAAAATACAGTCTCCAAAAGAGGGCACAGTCTCCAAAAGAGTGCTTCTTCTTTGTCAATAGCCACCCCAAATTAGCTCAAAGGGACTTCTCTGGAGACCTCCCCAAGTGCCCAGTCTACTCTGAAAGATGCGGGCTAAAGAGAGAAGAAGCTTTATCATTGCATACTGTACCCCACAAATAAAGTAATAATATTGGTATATATTAAATAGAACTAGGGGTTCCCTACTTCTATGAGCTGAGGACTGAAAGTCAAGAATCCTCTGATACTTGGATTGGATAGGAAGGGAGAGAACCCCAATACTGATGAAAGGATTGGAAAATATGACTCATAGTAAGAGTGCCTCGAGTCTTGTTTACTTACCTTAAAAAAAGAGATGGCTAAAGGGGTGACTTGACCACAGTCTCACATGGGGAACAGAAATCTGATAATGGAGGTCAATTCTATCTATAAGATCTAATGGTTGGAAGATGAAACTGGAAAAATTCATACAAGAAAATAAGGCATGACTTTTTTTTTGACCAGTGAGGATAATTAACCATTGGAATAATTTACCAAGAGCTGTGATATATTCTTTTTTGCTAGACATTTTGAAATCAATACTGGCTATTTTTCTAAAAGATATGCTTTAGTTCAGGGATGGGAAATAATTTTTTATGGGGGAGGGCACTCCAAGATTTTGGAATATGGCCAAGGGCAGTGCTTTAAGTTTTCTATGGAGGGAGTATGGAATGGAGGTTGGGTGCAGAAGGGAACTCAGGGTAGAGGCTTGGGGGTACAGAAAAGGATTTTGGGTTTGAGAGAAAGTTTGGGTGAAGGAGGGGATTGTGACCTAGAGTAGGAGATTGGGGTGCAGGGTCCAGGAGGGAATATGGATGCAGGAGAGTATTCTCACCAGAGGAAGGGTGCAAAAGGGGGTGCATAGTGTTTGGATTTTGACCAATGTTCCCTTTGAGCAGTGGGGCAGCCCAGTTTCAAAGGTGATTAATCACCCCTGCCTAGTCAAAGGGTCAGGGCTCCACGCAGGAAGCTGACTGACTGGGTGGGGCTTATTAATCCACCTGTGAAGCTGTGCTGCCTTGCAATTTAGAGGGAACACTGGTCAGGACCTGGAGAAAACTAGGAATAATCATTTTAGAGAAACACAATCCAGCCAGGCAGGTTGGGATGCTGACTCTTAGTTGCAGGAAATAGTTTCATATATTTCAAAGCTCCAGATTCCTCCAAGTACAGACCTTCCTAATGCTAGAGGCTCATGCCATTTTCCGTGGTTTCATCAACATGCTCCAGAGTTAAGGAGCTGTAAATAAATTGTGGTATTTGAGAATCCCCAGATGCAAGACAGTCACACGTTTATTGTAAGTTCAGAGGTCATACAGGGTTTGGGGAATGACAGTAGTTTGAAGCTACTACAGTACTGCACAGCAATGGTAAGTGCTGTTGTTAAGTTAATAAAGGCCTGGTACAGAGGCAATCTCAGGGACAAATTGTAGTTGCTCTTAGGCCGTGTCCAGACTCAGGGGTTTTTTCGGGAAAAGTAGCCTTTTCCCGAAAAAACTTCCCCTGCGTCCAGACTCAAGCCGCGTTCTTTCGAAATTATTTCGAAAGAACGCGGCTTTTCTTTCGATGGCGGTAAACCTCGTTTCACGAGGAAGAACGCCTTCCTTCGAAAGTTCCTCTTTCGAAGGAAGGCGTTCTTCAATGTAAAGAGGCCGTCTTCGAAAGAGAGCATCCAGACTCGCTGGGTGCTCGCTTTCGAAAAAGCGGATTTCTCTTTCGAAAGATCCGCCTGCAGTCTAGACGCGATCTTTCGAAAGATGCTCTTTCGAAAGATGCTTTCGAAAGAGCCTCTTTCGAAAGAAGCCTGCAGTCTAGACATAGCCTTAGTGCCTCTTGTTAGTGGCATCTTCTTAGTTGCTTGGGCTGGAATCATTATTTTAAAAATATTAAAAATAAAGGATAAAATAGTAGGCAATTGGTAGGGTTGTCCCGAGGAGGAATGAGAACCTCTGTACTGACAATACCACCATCACAAATTTACTACTGTGAATATGATAAATTGTCTGAATGTTGAGGGTTATAAGAAACACATCATTTTATGAAACTGAGGTTCTCTTTTTTTACAATTCACATCAGGTTTAGAGAAAAAAGCAAAAGAAGGGAAAAGTTGGGAGCTTTGGATATATAAAGGGCAAACCTTAAAGGAGAGTTATTGCCATCATAAGGGTTTATTATTTTGGATTACATAACCATATCTGACAGGAAAAAGCAAGCTCCTTTCAAGTCTTAGTTTTCCTCGTATGTCCTGCAAGATACTGCAGGAAGGTTGCAAAATTGTGAAAAGCACATCAACCAAGTGTGTCAGCTGCAGTGCCAGGGTTTCCTGTGTAATTGCATTGCACAGAACAGTTGACATATGAATTGAGAAGTCTTGTTTACTATGCTCCTAAAGTTCTCACTTTGATATTGTCACATATCACCACAAATAAGTAGAGAGAAAAATCTATATTCCAGTTATAAATATACACAACTTTTATCTCACAGTGTGTTGTGTTATCTAGTCAGCTTCATATCATGGAGCCACATCATTCTTATTCCTTTTGATATTCTTGGCAAATTTTGAAAATGACTCCCAAGCTTATTTTAGCTCTTTACCCAAATTAATGGCTAGGTTCTGAGATGTCATAATTCCCTCTCTCAGATGAACTGAAGAAAGGCAGAGTTCTTACGGTTTGTCTACACAGCTACATTATTTCGAAACAACTAGTGTTATTTTGAAATAACTTAGCTCATGTCTACACAGCAGGCAGTTATTTCAAAACAATGTCAAAATACTGTCAAGCTGGAGGACTTCTTACTCCGACTCCCGTAACCTCATTGTACGAGGAGTAAGGGAAGTTGGAGGAAGAGTGCTCGATTTAGAAATAAGTGATGTGTAGATGCTCCCAATTTTGAAATAAGCCATTTCGAAATAATCTACACAATTGACGTAGCTCAATTTGCGTAACTTATTTTGAGTTAAGACCTGCTGTGTGGACACACCCTAAGAGGAATGCTGATCAGGGTTACCTCCTTGCTAATCTGTCTAGGCTTTCATAGTACCATTTATGAGTCTAAAAAACACAGCTAGTATGATGGCCTGTAGTTTATCCTTTAATAGTCATAACTATGATATTTTTCAGTTTTTATGTTTCAGCTGATTACCTGAGTGAAATCTTGACTTAACCTGTAAGTGCTGATCATTTTTTATCATATATGAACAGAGATAAGATTCCTCTAATGGAAGGTTTTATAGATTGTGTCATTCATAAAAACAGATTATTTTCTGAAATCCAGATTCCTTCGCACCACTAATGTGGCATAAATGGACTGTAATCTGGCTGCAAATCACTAGCCCTGTATCCCTATCCTTATTCTCACTACCCCTGTATCTCTGACCTATTGGGTGGCATCCTGGCAAATCCTGTCTTCTGTGGCAAATGGTAGAGCTCCCAGAAGCAAACTAAAATGTTGTCAGTGGATCAGTGTCTCTCTCTCATTTTAGCAAGAAATTCCATTCTGGACCTGAGACTTTTTTTGATGAATCAACATTTTCCAATGAAAGATGTTTAATCAAAAAATTCCTGACCAGTACTAGTACTTTCCAAGTTGATGGTACTCCTGTAACTTGAGATCTATCAGATTTAAAAACCAAAGTGGTATGACTGCAAGTGGAGAGAGAGAGAAAAAGTGAAACAATAAAAAACATGTATTTAAATGTGCAGGCATGTCACTCTGTCACATATGAGCACTTAATACATGTTTGGAATGGCTGGCTTTAAACACAGATGTCACTGTTTCTCATCTAAAAAGTATGGTGCTGACTGAGAAAGCCCTTTTCTCTTCCCTCTCTACCCTCCTGTTCTTATTAAAGCTCTGAAATAGTGAAGTGGACCAACGTCCAAAATATTCCAACATAATGAAACAATATTATTATGTGAAAGCTGAAACTGTTGTGGTTTTGAATCTGGAAATCCTGAGGATTCAAACTTGTGGTATAGTCCTACATAACTGTACTTGGTAATTATGAGAAGCTCTATTTTTCTTTAATATTAAATTTCACTGATTAAGAGGTTCCTCTCCTGTCTATAATATGTTAGAAAGAGGGTAAATAATTAAACCAACACACTTGCAATTAGAGAAGTACATATGATGAGAGCAAAAATAAATAAAAACTAGAAGAGGCTTGCAATGAAAGCTTTGTAGACTAGTGAAATATGTTTGATAGAATAAATGTTCATACTGTATGGGTTTTCTTCCAATGCAATTATTCTCTAAAACTCTAATTTCCAAGATAAGAAGTGGATGGAGAAACTCAGTTTTGAAAAAGTGAGGAGTCCTGTGGCACCTTATAGACTAACAGATTTATTGGAGCATAAGCTTTCATGGGCAAAGACCCACTCCGTCAGATGACCTCTCTGAGATCAGTTTTGAAAGGCACTTTAACCATTAAGGGGCAATTATTTTTGGTCAAGTTGAAAATGTCTTGGTCAAGGTATTGTCAAGAGAAAATAATACAAAAGCAATGACAATGATTAAATAAAAAATTGTTGCACTCTGTTCAAAAGCATCTGGCAGTTCAGATTTGGCTCACAGTCTGATTTATTGACTACTCCTGCATTAAAGAAAGGTTCAATTGCTAAGCCTGCCAGTAATCTCTTCTAAGAAGAATCTGCCTTATAGAAGACGACCCCTTACCAAATAAATAAATTACTCTGCCACTGGAAAACATAATCGAGCTGATACATAATTGTATCTACTGTTTGAACCTCTCTGTTTACGCATTGCTCAAAAATCTTAAGGTAACGGTTCCTTTACTATACGGGGCTAACATTTTCAAAAATCACTGCCCAACTTTGGGCGCCCAATGCCATCTATAAGTAACTAAAGGGGTGACTAGAATCTCTGAGGTGCTGAGCAACTGAAATTCAAGTCACCTATTGGCTGTCTAAATATAGATTCGGGGTGCCTAACTTGGGCAGCGTTGGCTAGCGCATATTACTTCATTGTATATGACATGCAATTATCAGGGATTATTACTTTTCTGAAGTTAGAGAGCCTTTTTAAACAATCAAACTACAGTCGGAGACCCAATCTTGTGATCTCCTCCATGAGAAAGGAACTCTCCTAGTGTAGAATATAGTTGCCTCAGCAATACTGCAGTTAGGAGTTTTATGACATAGTTGAGAATACAGTGATTGTACACCAACAGTGTTGTTACCTTTCAACCTTCAATCTCTTGTACAACACAACACAGAATTTCATTCACCATTTTCATGCCTTCCTGGCAATAGCAATGGAAAAATAAGTTTGACAGCAGAAAGATTAATTAAAAGCAGAACCAAGTGAGTTAGTTTCTCATGCCTTCTTTATTCCAATTATGTTTTAATGAAAGAGTCAGTGTAATTATTTGACTAGTCATCACAGCTTTTCTCTGAAGAAAAAATAAGGTTGGGTCTCAACATTAGCATTATGGAGATGTATCAACCATATACTTTCAGTTGTCTCAACTCATGAGGTGAAAACTTTTCCCCCATGACATCAGTGAGAATATTGACACTGACCTCAGTAAAGTTAGGATTTCATTCTGTTCCTAGGTGCATAATAAATCTTGTTAAATCCATTGGTTCCTCAAAATTCAGTAACATTTATAATATATACACTTCATTAAAACATAATGGAGTTTTACAAGGCATGAATTTAGCCTATGCTATTTAAAACATCAGAGGCAAAATAGATATACCAAATGGCCAAAAAGATAACGGTTTCTCCCTCTCAATCTAGATAACTGATTTGCTACCTTAAAAAACATATTTTGAAAAGGCCTTATTAGATTTTCATAACAGAATAGCAAGTAACACTTAATTGTAAATATTTTCAATTTAAAAATGTCTTAAATTCAGTTGTTACTGTATTAAAGTACAGGGGTAAAGTTTAATTTGTTTTACTAATTTTTCTGTTATGGTGATAAAATTTGATCCAGGTAAAGACCATTAGCTTTTCAACTGTGGTTAGAATTTTTTGTTCAGAAATTTGATCTGTACTTGTTCCTTTGGTATGGCTTCTGGTTGCTTGCAGCTCAATTCCAAACTTGCAGTAATTGTGTTCCGCTGTTATTCATGTTTGCTTTCATTAATCCAGCTAAAGAATGCAAGAAGACTTTTTTTTTCAATTAGAAATTACTTGGATTACTAGGTTAAACATACAGGTTTTATTATAAAATTAAGTGCTTGCAGTTACCAAAGGTAAGAAAGACAGTTTATGTTTGTGAAATTGTAGTGCAATATAAGCATGGTTTCACTACTCACAGTTGTTAGCACTAATAGCCAAGAAATATAAATTAAACTTTTAAAGATAAATGGCTTATGATTTTTTTTCTAGGGAAGCTTTATCCTTTAGTTTGCTTGATATGATTCTTTCAAAGAAACATCTGTAAATAAAAATTGAATAGTATCCTGTTTAAAAAAACAAACAAACTGAACATAATACAAAAAAGTACAGCCATGGCCACAAAACTCGCTTAACACAATAGATGAGTAAATTGACCATCACAGCTGTTGTAGTAGATATCTCTTGATTGATTTTCACTCTGTGTGTCTTACATAATTTATACAAAGATTGATCATTACTGTATCATGGTTACTTTTATGCCCTACCTTATGATGTGGAAGTTTGCTTTTCTTTTAAATTATATCTGTGCCGCTGTGGAGGTCTTGTTGAAAAGTGTGACTATGAAGAAAGATTATTTCAGAAAGCGTAATTTTGAGATCCACAGACTATCACAACAGCTTCATAGTCACAATCACTGTTTTATATGCAAATTGAACCTCTCCAATCTGGCACCCTTGGGACCTGACCAGTACTGACCCAGAGAATTTGCAGGACCACTCGAGGTCAATATTTTCTAGCAACATTACCTACACTTCCCCTGTTACTACACCATTAGAAGATATTTAGGAGTAAATTACAGCTAAATAACAGCACTGGGGGGCATCCCTATGCCAGTACTCCATGGCAGGGGATGAAAAGGAAAAACACAGCTTCACACATACTGACCTGACAGATTCACGGTTAATGTATGTGTTTCTAAAATGGACATGTGTGTTTCTGCTGATTGCTTAAGCTTTATTCCACATATTTATTAAAGTTATTGTGCACTCACTTTTAACTTGCACAGAATTTTTTTCTGAACTGTTTTCATTTCTCAATAAAACTCTAGTATTTGGGGGGAAAAAACATCTTTATTAGTTCCCAACATAATCTTCAGAGAGCCTGGCAGTAAAGAAAAATAGTCACTAGTTGTACACTAACACAAATCAAAATGTGTCTTCCGGGCACAACTGATGTGATTTTCATGGTATGACAGACTTAGGAGAAGTGCAGAGAGCAACACTAGGAACTGTTCATGGTATTCATTCATTTGACACTATGAATCACGGTGCCCTATGGAAGATGCTGTGTAGAAATTCATTTCCAACATCAGACTACACCATAATGAAATGATTGACACCATCTGTGCAATGACCCTGAGACCAAATCATTTGTCATTCGCACCAGTGTCAAGCAGGCCTGTGTCATTGCTCCAACACTCTTCTCCTTTTGCTTAGCTGTGATGCTGATGCTCATCTGTGACCATCTTCCTAATGGAATCAGGATTGAGTATTGTATGGATGATGAACTCTTCAGTTGCCAAAGTCTCCAAACAAAATCTAAGATCACAAAAATTGGCATCACTGATTCAGTATGCAGATGAGTGCACCATTCTCGCTCACACTGAATCTGAACCGCAAAGTATCCTAGATCTTTTTGCAGATACCTATCACAGTCTGGGTTTCTTTCTCCACAGTGGAAAAACTACGGTACTCTGAATAAACTACTCTTTATTCTCATCAAATCACCATCAGTGGAGAATCCCTAGAAAATGTGGACCTTTTCCCACGCCATTGCAGCCACCTCTCCCAAACAGCTAGCATTGAGAGAGAAATTGAATACAGGCTCCACTGTGCCAGCACATCCTTTGCAAGATTACTCAAATGCATTTTCAATCTTAAACAGGCACCAAGATGGTTCTTTACAAGCCAGTTGACCTGTCCACCATTGTCTACGGGTGTGAGGCCTACAGATGACATCTCAAGTGGCTGAAGTGGTTCCAGCAGTGCTGCCTCAGGAGGTATCTCAGGATCATCTAGGACGACCGACACACTAACATCAGCTTTCTCTCTGCAGCCAACAACAGCAGGATAGGAGCGCTGGACATGAAATACCAACTCTGTTGGTCTGGCTACTGTGTATGTAGACCTGACACTCATCTCCCAAAGCAAATACTTCTTTTCTCAGTGAAGTCAGGGAAGAAGGGCTAGTGGAGGGCAGCAGAAGTATTTCAATGACCTACTAACAGTACATCTTGAAAAGAGAATGAGTAGTCCCGTGATACCTAAGTCTACATCTAGACTGTAAGCCTCTTTCGAAAGAGGCTTTTTCGAAAGGTACCTCTTTGAAAAAGAGCATTTAGACTACAACCAGTACTTTCGAAAAAACAAGCCGTTTTTTCAAAAGAGAGCACCCAGGCAGTCTGGATGCTCTCTTTCGAAAAAGCACAGTTTGCATTACATAGCGCCTTTTTTTGTCAGAGCACTTTCAAAAAAAGGCATTCTTCCTCATAAAATGAGGTTTTCCAAGGTCGAAAAAACTGCCGCGTTCTTTCGATTTACTTTCGAAGGAACGCGGCGGCAGTCGAGACACAGGGGAAGTTTCTTTGAAAAAAGGCCACTTTAAAAAAAACAACAACCCTGTAGTCTAGACATACCCTTAGAGACTAACAAAATATATATAGTATCATGCGCTTTTGTCTCTCGCTTATATATACACTACTAATTGTTTTTCAGGTTACAAACTAACACAGCTACATCCCTGAGGCCTCAGTCCAACAAACTGGGAGGGCTAGCATGGAACAGAATACAGTGGCGCAACACCATACATCAAGCCACAGCTTGTTTTGAGGCGGCCTGATGTGCTCATGAGACAGAAGCAACAAAAATAGGAAAGAGAGGGCATAACAGTCCACAACTATGTCTCCAAGATTATACCTGTCCTTTCTGTGGGAAAAATCTATAGGACATGAATTGGGCTCCTCAGCCACTTAAAAACCCACCAACAAATCCCCTTGGCAAACATCAGCCTAGCATTGAGGGACAGCAGAAGAAGAAGAGCTGAAGACCTTCTATTTAGCTGTGACCTGCTGAGGGCAAGTCTACACATACAGCGCTGCAATGATGCGCCACTGTAGCGCATCTGGTGAAGACGTTCTATGCTGGCGAAAGAGAGTTCCTGTCAACATAAATAAAACAACCTCTATCAGCATCAGAATCTATGGTTGGTGGGAGAGAGCTCACCTGCCAACTTAGCGCTGTTCACACCATCACTTATGTTGGTGTAACTTGTGACACTTGGAAGGGTGGTTTTTTTCACATCCCTGAGCAACATAAGTTCTCTCAACATAAGGCATAGGGTTGACATTGCCTGACTACATTTCCCAGACCTGAAGAAGAAGTTTTGTGTATCTTGAAAGTTTGTCTATTTCACAAAAAGAAGTTGGTTCAGAAAAAGGTACTGCCTCACTCACTGGCTACGTCTAGACTGGCATTTTTTCCATTAAAAGCATTTGTGGAAAAGAGCGTCTAGATTGGCACGGACGCTTTTCCGCAAAAGCACTTTTTGCGGAAAAGCGTCCGTGCCAATCTAGACGCGGTTTTGCACAAGAAAGCCCCGATCGCCATTTTCGCCATTGGGGCTTTTTTGTACAAAACAGTTTTCAGATGCCTACACTGGCCCATTTGCGCAAAACCATTTCTGGAAAAGGGCTTTTGCCCGAATGGGAACGTCAAAGCATTTGCGCAAGAAGCACTGATTTTGGACAGTAGAACATCAGTGCTTTTGCGCAAAATCAAGCGGCCAGTGTAGACAGCTGGCAATTTTTTCCACAAAAGCAGTCATTTTTGCAGAAAAACTTGCCAGTCCAGTTGCAGCTACTGTGTTTCTCTAATTGTTGCTTTACATTTAGGCATGACATTGATTGAAAGCGTTGATCAACAAAGTTTGCTGTTTTATTAATGGGCAAAAGAATATAAATAGTCTAAGTTTGAAGAGGGTAACAAAAAATATTCCCTGAAAATGTGGACGCAATAGATCCTAGGCACTATGATGGTAGATACACTACTACTACTACTACTACATTTGTAAATTGTTTATTTCACAGTACATAGTTAATGTCTCTTGCTAATCTACTTTTGTGTTGTCATCTTTGCAACAAAGACACAGTCTTTGGGCAATGTAATAAAAAGGAATGTTGGCCTTAGACCTCTCATTTTAAATCTGTGCTTTAAAGACCATTTTTTCTCTTTTAGATGTAAGAACAATAAACTCCTTTAGCAAAACGCTGGAACATACCCAAACCAAAATGGTAAGAATTGTTTGGCTAAAGGTTACACAAAGTGCATACTTAGCCTTCAAAAACTTTAATTAGGTAAGGCAAATGTTCTCATTCTCTCTGTGTCTCTTTCTCAATGTCTGTTCCATTGCTATTAATTTTATTTTATCTTTTTTATTATGTCATTGTAAAATTAAAGGCATATAGTTTGCAGGTAGGCATGATTTTCTTATGAAAAGACTACAGAATTGTAAGTCAAAGATATGCTATGAGAAAACAAGTTTGCTGTTCATGTTTCACAAGATAAGCCTCTTTGTTCCCAGAGAACATTTTTTACTATTACAATTTAAAGGTTAAAATTGAGCATGTCTCTACATGTGCACAAATATGTCTACATATACAAGCATTTTTATATATGTATGATGTCCATATGTACAGCATGGGCCATTTTTGATGAGTAAATTTTTCTTTTTGCCTTTAATTCTGAAACTTTTGAAAAGTGAAATTTCTGTTGGGAACTGGAAGAGATTAAACGTGTTCTGTTTCTACTCGTGCTATTGCCACTCTTGTAATTTATGTGTGACAGGTACATAAATGTGTCCCCCATCTACTTTTAGCTAGTGAGTTGTCATGTTATCACCCTCTCTCTGCCCCAAAATAGATGGGCATGCGTCCTGAATATGTTTTTATTATCTTTGAGCTCAGACTTAATTTGGAATTGTTATTTATAACTCATTACTTAATAAAAATAAACTTCCTGAACTTACCATCAAAAAAGATTAAAGGACCTAACAAATTAAAAAGGGGTTAGAACTACAGATGAATGTGAATTAATTAGAATGTCAGGTCTGCGTAGTATAAATTTCCGAAGAGAAGCATTATGGAATCGAATCCAGTTTTGTGGTTGGCCAATTTCCTTATATGTATTTGGCTTACCTCAGACTCCAGATATCAACAGCCCCTAATTTATGGGATTTGAAGGCTAGATCTAGATTGAGTTAGAACAATGAAAACAATTATGGAAATAAATAGAGGCATGTTGTAAAAACTTAATGAAAATGAAAATCACTGAAGTAGAAGGCACAGAATAAAACCACTACTTAGTTACACTAGTGACAATGTGGACTGACTCCAGAAATGGCAATGGTTATATTCAAGATTGTCACATTGGGGTAACTGACAGTAGAATTTAGCCTGTTTTTCTTTTCTTTTAATACTATAAAAAACCTTTGAAAGTTTGTTATGTAACTTATTTTCCATGTTGTACACATAGAATATTGGCCTGCAAAATGTCTGTATCACTCTGTTATTTCATGAGATATAAGGGAAAGAAAAGGCCCACTATATGTCCCTGAGAATTAAAATATCCCTTTTCAAATATGTGAAAGTACAAAAAGATCTTGTGTTTCACTCTGTGTATGTGGCTTCATCTGTGTATGTGGTTGTTTAATTATGAAGTATAGAATTAAGGCTGAACCATGCACTTCTGGTTATAGGACCTGTAGAGTGACTGGATCCACTGCTTGGTAACTTGTTCCTCATGGGCCAATTAAAAAGAAGCCAGGTAAAGTTAAATAAAAATATAGCTTTTGTGAGCTGCTGACTACTTGCTGGAAACTGGCATTAGGAGAACATTGGTAAACTGCTTCTTTTGTTATCCTCTTTCTGTGAAACACTTAGCTTACTTGTTAATATCAATTCACACCAGTATTTCAGTGACAGCAATTTAATTAATAGCTATTTGAATACACAGTTGAATTTGTTCTCTTATTATCCTTCTGAATGAAAATGAGACATGATCTTAGCTAGGAAATCATCTCTGCACTCACATATGATCAGTATAAGAAAACATTTAAATCTTGCTCTGCTGATGTTTATGTGGGATACTATGTGGAGAAATTTCAGATCTTGTTTATGTTAGTAATTTAATCTTAAAAGTCATAAGAGCTTGGTTAATTTAGCTCTGATGATGATGTATTCTTTCCACTTTAAGATAAATTATAGTTAGGAGATTTCTTGACTTATTCATTTATATTATTTTATATGTCAAGATTCCAAATATAGACCCACAAAATGAACCAAGTATATTAAGCATCTGTAATGCATTGTG
Organism: Pelodiscus sinensis; assembly: GCF_049634645.1. Taxonomy (NCBI): domain Eukaryota; kingdom Metazoa; phylum Chordata; order Testudines; family Trionychidae; genus Pelodiscus; species Pelodiscus sinensis. Next base: position 215,308,716 of record NC_134711.1, read on the forward strand.
AACATATGTTCTAGAAAAATGGACCATGATTCTCTCCTCAGTCATACCAGCCTTACATTGGAGTAACTGCATAGACTTTAAAAGAGTTCCTTTCAGTTTATGGTGATGTAAGCCAAAGGAGAATCAGAACTATAATCTCTGCATTGCTAGATGAAATAAAAAACACAGGAGAAGATATACAAATCATCACTGCAGCAGCTCTCATGTTTAAACATAAATGCTGTATCCTCATGCAAACAGTCATTCATAAACAACTGTTAACTCTGTCATAGACTTCACATATGTGTGAGTACTTCTGATAATGAAGAAATATATCATTTGTCTCAAGAATGCTGGTGTCTTAAAGATGTAATTTTAATTTTTTGCAATTTACTTGGAATAGGAAAGGAAGGAAATATGGCTATATTTACATTAGTATTCTAAAAGCAGATTTGTTTAATTTGGAAAATAGTACAGTAAAGACAGATATTTACATGCAGACTGGCCACGTGTAGCTAATTATGGGAACAAAAACTGGTGGAAACAGAGCGAAAAGAAAAGAAAAGGAGCATCCCACATCCAATGAGAATAGTCTCAACATATCAGTGGCCAGTTGTTTGTTAATACAGGCAGACATGCTCTTGTTTTACACACATGGTACAATCCTATTGTCTGGTAAAGGTGCAGATCTCGGGGTCAGCTCCCCAAAGATGGGCCTGAAACAATACTAAGTCTTGTCCTGTTATCTATAAAACTAGATGGCACTTGTTTTAATAGCAAGCTATACTATTGTACTAAGATGAGCAGTATGAAAGTTCAAAGGGTAGGAAAGCAATATGCAGTATGTGTACACTAACTTGGATATTTCAAAATATAATTTAGAATTACAATAGACTTTTATTCAGCCTAAATTTTCAAATGCTAGGAGTGATTTTGGTAGCCTAAAATTCTGGGAGTCCACACAAGGTATTTTAAAGATTCTTAGAAAGAGCAGATCATCTGTCTTTTGAAAACAAACCTCCAAACAGCTTCTGAAATAATATGCTCCATGACATTTGACCTAGATCATAGATTAATGAAAGACTTATCTAGCAAGAAATTGCAGTTGCTGACAGTGGTTTCCTTTCCCTTTTCAGAGGAGGGAATTGACAGACAAGAAATCAGATTTGATTACTAGATGCTGTGAGCCTTAGGTTGATCACAATAGTCAGATCTAAAATATTTGGTATTAAAAAAACTAATTTCAGTGAAACAAACAAACAAAAACCACTGGAGGCAATTTAGGACACAGAACTTTTGAAAGCAAAGGAAATGACAGATTAAACAAGTTTTTACACTTCCCTCAGACAGACCGTTCTTAATTTCTTTTTTTCTGAATAATTAGGTCTTTGTATTCTAGCTATATAATTCCTCTGAATTAGGGGTGGAGAAAAGGGTCTGGCCCACAGGAATGGGGAAATGAGTCTGGTATACCATAGGAAAAAAATCATGCAGTTTAGTGCGAGACAGTCATAGGAACATGGTTGGCATCCCACATTCCTATGATTCAAAGGCTTGTCTTCAGTAGGAAATTTTATATTTCAGCTACTGTCACATTTCATGATGTCAGCTAATGATTATTAAGCAATTCCAAACTTCACTGGTCCTCTTTGTTTCAGAAAGTGCAGAAAGTAGCTGGAGGAGACAGGAGGTTGGGGATGGGAAGATGAGGGGAGGCAGGCAGCCATTTTAGACTTAATTTTGACCAACAGGAAAGAATGGGTTGTGAATCTGAAAGTAGAAGGCAATTTGGGTGAAAGTGACCATGAAATGACACATTTCCTTATTTTAAGGAAAGTGAGAGTGACAGAATAAGGACAATAGACTTTAAAAAAAAGGTAAAGTTTAATAAATTCAGAGAAATGGTAGGTAAAGTTCTGTGGGACGGCAATCTAAGGGTTAAAGGAGGTGAGGCAGGCTGCAATTTCTTGAAACCATATTGAGCACAGAACTGCCAATTATTCTGATGTGAAGAAAGGAAGAATAATGCAAGACCAACGTGGTTCTATCAAGAGCTATGTAATGACCTGAAAATCAAAAAGGAATCCAACAAAAAATGGAATTATGGACAAGTTGCTAAGCAGGAGTAAAAAAGAAAAGCATAAGCATATAGACACAAATCAGAAAACTTAGCACTAGCAATTGCCATAGAAGACAGTAATAATAAAAGGTTCTGTAAGTACATTAGGAGCAAGAGAAAGATGAAGGAAAGAGTAGGTCCTCTACTTAGCAGGAAAGAGCTAATAACTGATGGCTTCAAGAACCTACTTTGCTCCAGTTGTCACTAAAAAGGTTAATGGTGACCAGAATAGTCAATACAATTAACATTAAAAACAAGGGAGAAGGAAGCCCTAATAACTTAATCTGTTTATGTTATCAAAAAGATTTGATTGTATGTGACTTGATTAGGCTGTGTAAGGACCTTTGTAGGGAGGAAATACCAAGTACTAAAGGAATTTTTAACTCAAAGGAAAAAAAGAATTTCAAGAAACAGTGCTGGAAAGCTGAAGCCAGACAGATTCAAAGTGAGAAATAAGGCACATTTTAAAAAATGAAGTTGATTAACGGTTGGACAATTACCAGTAGAAGTAGTGAATTCTTTTTAAGTCAAGACTGGATGCCTTTCTGGAAGATGGGTTTAGATGTTATTGGGCTTAAGACAGGGGTAACTGGGTGAAATGTAATGGCCTGTGATAGGGGTTTAGACTGGATGACATAATGGTCCTTTGTTAACTTAATGTAGCTTATATCTAGTTTAAATTTGCCTAGCTTTAACGTCCAACCATCAGAACTTGTAATACTTTTGTCTAACTTGAAGGCTCTTAAATCTCGCAGGCATTACAAAATCCTTAGAAGCTGAAATTATTCAAATTCAGGCTAAAATTAAGATGCAGTTATTCACCAATAGGATATGGTTAGTGTAATTAGCATTTACCAATATATCTGGTTACCAATGCTACCATTTACCAATTTATCAAAGGTAGACGCAGCTAATATCTCCAACTTCTTCATTTTTTTAAACTGTTTATCATAGCATCACTTAGGAGTGAACTAGCAAACAGCCAATTGTATTGTGTTCAGGATGGTTCCTTTTATCAGCTGGTACAACATTGGACATAGCTGTATGTGTGCGATTGATGCACATTACTGAGTTTAAAAAAACAACAGTTACTTTGAGAAATCTTGAACATTCTTAATTAGTAATTGATTGAAAGAGCACAGCCTATAGACTGTTTAGCAATATTCTTGATGATACACAGACTCTTTTTTCTTACTGGCACCTCATCTCTCTCTTTTCACTTTTACTTAAAGTGCAGTGTTAATTGGTATGTTAATTACAAGGGGCCTGCACTGTGGGACACTGTGTTAGGTTTTTTATGACTTTTAGCTACCTAATTAATTAAGGGGAACGGTTTAGTAAAAACAGCATATTTAAACAATGTACTTTTCTTTAGTCTGCTAATATAAATGTAGGAATCATAAAAGGGGAACAGTGATAGAAATGTAGCCGTGTTAGTCTGGGATAGCTGAAGCAAAATGCAGGACAATGTAGCACTTTAAAGACTAAAAAGGGGAACAGATTTTCTAACATAAGTGCCATTCTGTTTGCACTAGGCTTAGCCATTAAAATGTTGAATTCAAGAGTAAAATACTAGGCTCTTTTATGGGAGGACTTGTTGCCTTACCCTATGTTAGGAAGGAAGTAGAACAAATAATTTTCTGTAAAATGGAATTTAGAATCAGATTTACTGTACAGGGAGTAGTTGGGGTAAACAGTGGCCATGCTGTTTACTGCTAGAATCTTCTCTCTAGGGCAGGTGTGGGCAATGGCAGCAGTTCACTGGGATTATCCCTTGGCGGGACGCCGTTGCTCAACCCACAGTTAACAGGAGCTGCAATCACTGGTACCTTTGGAAGCACAGGTAAATATACTAGTGGCAGCTCACCCACGGCTACCTGGACTGGATTTGGCCCGGGGGCTAGTATTTGCCCACCCCATCTCTAGTGGATGTCTCTCTTCAGTAAACTGATGCTAATAAGAAACTCTGATCTTTACACAAGATGAAACCCTGGAGAAAAATATTTACCAAAAACATTTTTTTAAAGACACAAATACATAGCAACTTCCTGTTCCTGCTGTGACTATTTAGGCAGAGCTGGCCCAAGCTACGGGCTGACTGGGCTACTGCCCAGGGCGCCCCATTGTAGGGGGCACCACGCGGGGCTGCTAGACTGGGCGGGGCCACGCATGTGCCAGGCGCACAGGGCCCAAGGGTGCCGCGCGCCTGGGGGTGGGGCCGCGCATGCGCCGCACTCCCGGGGCCCAGGGCGCACGAATGGCTCGGGCCGGCCCTGTATTTAGGGGTAGCTGTGTTAGTCTGTAACTTTAAAAACGAGTAGTCCTGTGGCACCTTAACTATGGGGTAGCCTTAAGTTATGAGGCCACAGATTGTTAGTCCTTGTGCTGCCAGGAAATATTATTTGCTGCCAACCCCGTTCCTGCAATGGACGTGGAAGCAATGGATGTGGTTGAACTAGGTTACAACATTATTCATTTAAAATATCTGGTAATACCCAGCCACACACTGAACAGTGCAGATGAATCTTTAATCATTTCCACAGACTCACCAACCAGGTCTCAGCCATCTTGCTGCTGGGGTGCCGTTGCCCTCATCTCCTATGAAGTGAGCAGGCGCTTACCGGGGAAGGTGTCAGCTCACAGCTCTTGTAGATGTAAAAGCTTTGAATTCCCCTCTCTTCTCCATTAAGGTTTGCTTTCCTTTACACCCTTTACTAATCCATTTTATCTGTTAACCATATCCCTTCCATATCGAGTGCTTTCACTGGATATCTGCCCTGATCCAATTAAAGGGGGGGGGGAATCTTCCTAGGGCTCCAGGAGTATAAATGACACTCCCCCCACACCAGGCCCACTGACAGGGCAGGGCAAAAGAGCAACTGGGCTGGAGTCTGGTGATTCTAAAGGGCTCAGATCCCTGGGTCCTTTAAATCACTGCTGGAACACCACGCTGCATACTCCAGGCAGCCCTACGGGCTAGTATGGGGTGCTCCAGGAGGCACTCTGGGCTGGCTTCCCTAGCCCTTCCACTTGAGGCCCCACCCCTTCTGGGACTGCAGAGCTGCCCCTCCACCTAGTCCAGGGGCTGTCGGCTCCGGTGCCCTCCATCTTCCATTAAGCAGGAAGACAGTAACCTTCTCTTGACCTGATCCCAGCAGCATCTTCTGTGTGTCCCTTTAAATTCCCCCTTCTCTCTATCCACTGTAAGGGAACCCCTAAAGGGGCAGTAATCTGTTTTACCAGCTAGCTAGAAAAAGCAACATGAAGGTTGCAGTGGCCTCATTGTGCTTAATTGTTAGGGGAAGAGTTAGCTGACATGGTGCTGCCCGTGACGGAATGATTGACACAGAGCAGTCAAGTTCATAATTGTTCAGATATGATTAACTGGCATCATGAAATGTAACAGTAGCTGACACAAGATTTTCTACCGAAGATAAGCCTTTGGAGCACAGGAAAGGTGCCAAGTAGTTGCTTGTGTCTGTCACTAAGACTGTCCCCAAGTAAACTACAGCTAGTGTATCAGATTCATTCCCCCACTGCTGTGGGCCAGACCCATTTCTCCACTGCTAATTCACAGGATTTATTCTGTTCCACTACAAAGATTTAATTATTCTGAAAAAAAGAGACTAAGAAATGCCTGTCTGGGAAAAGTGTAACAAATTACTTAAATCTGCCATTTCCTTTGCTTTCAAAAATTCTGTGCCCTAAATTGCTTCCAGTGTTTTGTTCTTGTTTCACCAGTGTTTGTGCTTTCTTCAAATACCAAATGTTTTAGATAGGACTATTGTTCTCAGCCCTAAAGTCTCGCAGTATCCAGTAAATGAATCTGGTTTCTTGTCTCTCAGTTCCCTCCTCTGAAGAGGAAATGGAAGCCAATTTCAGCCACTTGTCAGATACATTTTCATTAACCTTCCTACAGCCTATGTCAAATGTCACGGGACTTAGTGTTTCAGAAGAATCTGGAAGTTGGGTGCGTTGTTGACAGGAGGGGTGTATTACAGAAACAACAGCTAGAAGAAGAGTCATTAAAGAAGGTGCTAGGGGAAGTATGCAGCAGAGCACAGGGCAGTGTGTGAAAAGATGACATGAACTTGAGAACTTGTATCTGGAAAGAAAGACTGGAGCCGAGGAATTGCAGAGGAGTAGCTTGAGGACTGGGAATTAAAAATTATATATAAGTCTGTTGCCTGAAAGAGTTTGTAGAATTAAAGACACAAACTACATGAATGAAATGGTGGGGGCCCAGGCAATAGTTTGTCTGCAAAGGTGATTGGGGCACCAGTCACTGGCCCTCATAGCTGTTGAGAGATCAGTTGCTGCTGCAGTATTAAGAAGTGCACTAGACATGCTTTTTAAAAGCTTGGCTTTTTTCCCCTGAATTGTGCATGGAAACTCTTTGGCGCAGGAGAAGTATCTTACTCTGAATGTGGTGTATAAACTTGCAGTGCTGTCTAAATGATTGCCTGTAATAGCACATTGTACTTATTTTTAAAGGCCGTTCATACAACGCAAGATAGAACAACTCACATACTCATCCCCCAGCACCAGACAGATTCCATGGGAAAAAAAAAAAGTTGAAATCTGCTGACAGAAAGAGTCTATCTGAATGCTCAGCAAGGCATTCAGAGAAAGAACTCTTCTCCAGAACCCCCGCAATCTTTCTTCTGGCATGCAGACAAGTTGTAAATATTTAAAATGGTCTCTCCTCCCAACCCCTTCTTACTTCACTCCATCAGAAGGAGCTGCTGTCAGGTCCTAACAAGTTATTTGCCAAGGCACTAACAACCTTATCTAATTACTGTTTGTCTGAATCTGCTTGAAGAATCTTTTAAAAAACATTTGTTAGAGAAGAATTCTTTCACTGAATCTCAGCACAACTGAAAATTCCTTTGGATCTCAGCATTTGTGGGTAGTTCCTTTTCTAAAGGAGAAACATGGACTATATTACAACAGTAGCTTTACCAAAACGTTAAAACATTATTAAAAACAAAAACAAACTTAGTTGCATTTGGGTGTTATTTGTAAAGTCTGTGTGGTTGGGGCAATCAAAACAGCATTGGGATTGCTACTAGAGCTGGGCAACGTTTTTATGGCAAATATATTTACTAGAAGCATTTTTGTCCCACCTAAATTATTTATGCATTTGGGGTGAAATCAGCTGAAAGTCATAGAGAGTATGATTATTAAGTTTGCAGATGATACCAAGCTGGAAGGGGTTACAAGTGCTTTGGAGAATAGGGTCGTAATTCAAAATGATCTGGACAAACTAGAGAAATGGCCTGAGGTAAACAGGATGAAGTTTAATAAAGACAAATGCGAAGTGCTCCACTTAGGAAGGAACAATCAGTTTCACACATACAGAATGGGAAGCGACTGTCTAGGAAGGAGTATTTGAGACTATGTCTAGACTATAAGCCTCTTTCAAAAGAGGCTTTTTTGAAAGAATCTTTCGAAAAAGCCTCTTTCGAAAGAGAGTGTCTAGACAGCAACCACTTTTTCGAAAGAGAGCACCCAAGCAGTCTGGATGCTCTCTTTTAAAAAAACCCTGTTTGCATTCAAGAATGCCTTTTTTTGAAAGAGCATTTTTGAAAAAAGGCATTCTTCCTTGTAAAATGAGGATTACCGCGGTCGAAAAAAATGCCGCGTTCTTTTGATTTAATTTCGAAAGAATGCCATAGCAGTCTAGACGCAGGGGAATTTTTTTTAAAGAAGGCCGTAGTAGTCCAGACACATCCTCAGAAAGGGATCTAGGGGTTATAGTGGACCACAGGCTAAATATGAGTCAACAGTGTGACACTGTGGCAAAAAAGAAACATGATTCTGGGATGCATTTACAGGAGTGTTGTGAGCAAGACACGAGAAGTCATTCTTCCGCTCTACTCTGTACTGATTAGGCCTCGGTTGGAGTACTGTGTCCAGATCTGGGCACTACATTTCAAGAAAGATGTGGAGAAATTGGAGAGGGTCCAGAGAAGAGCAACGAGAATGATTAAATGTCTAGAGAACATGACCTATGAGGGAAGGCTGAAGGAACTGGGTTTGTTTAGTTTAGAAAAGAGAAGATTGAGGGGGGACATGATAGCAGTTTTCAAGTATCTAAAATGGTGTTATAAGGAGGAGGGAGAAAAATTGCTCCCCTCGGCCTCTGATGATAGGACAAGGATCATTGGGCTTAAATTGCAGCAAAGGAGGTTTAGGTTGGAGAATAGGGGAAAAAAAGCAAATGTGATTCTGGGATGTATTAATAGGAGTGTTGTGAGCAAGAAGTGATTCTTCTGCTCTACTCTGCTGATTAGGCCTCGTGGAGTATTGTGTACAATTCTGGGTACCACACTTCAAGTAAGATGCAGAGAAACTGGAGAAAGTCCGGAAAACAGGAAAGAGTCTAGAAAACATGATCTAAGAGGGAAGACTGAAAGAATTGGGCTTGTTTAGTTTAGAAAAGATAAGACTGAGAAGAGACATGATAGCAGTTTTCAAGTATCTAAAAGGGTGTCATAAGGAGGAGGGAGAGAAATTGTTCTCCTTGACCTCTTATGATAGGACAAGAAGCAATGGGCTTACATTGCAGCAGGGGAGGTGTAGATTAGATGTGAAGAAAAACTTCCTAACTGTCAGGGTGGTTAAACCCTGGAATAAATTGCCTAGGAATGTTGTGGAATCTCCATCACTGGAGATATTTAAGAGGAGGTTGGCTAGACATCTGTCAGGATATCTAGACGGTGCCTGGTCCTGCTGTGAGAGCAGGGGACTGGACTTGATGATCTGTGAAGGTCCCTTCCAGTTCTAGTAGTCCATGATTCTATATATTACATTATCACTGATTAGTCACACTTACAAGTTTGAAGAACAATAGCTTTTTATTTAAATCCAGCAGTATCTAAAGTAGTTTGCTACAGAAGAAATCATCTATGGCAACAGGGTAGAATAATGTCTAAGGTAGTAAATTTTTTTTTTTTTTTTAAGAAACAAGTGGGTCATCCTAATTGTCTGGTCTTGCTTTAAGTTAGCTTGCAAACACCATCTGAAATATCCCAATGAGTCAATCATAGGTAGCTACTATATACAGGTATGTGACTGTATATGCTTGTGACTATGGTTATGTCATGCATTCATTATTTAATTTAAGGAGGGCTGAGAGAGGAATGCCACAGCACAGTTAAATCTTCTAATTTTCAATGTTTTTATCCTTCCTCTTCTTTTTGTGTTTTATTTGGCTTGTAATCATGTGATTTGAGTTTGATTTAATGGTGTGAAAAACACGAGTGTTGGGACCTGAGTGAACTTTTGTTTTCTGGTTCTAGTCACTTGGATTAAAAAAGGATTAATAAAGGATAATGCTACATAGAGCAAGTTGAAAAATGGGCTGACATGTTTGCTAAAAGGTTGATCTCATATTTGCTGAACTTTGACTAAAACGTGTTTAATTTCAAATCTTGAAACTTCTTGAGGTGTTCTAATTGTTACCTCTCTCTTATAATAATAGAGGTGAGTAGCCATTGACTTCAGTAGTTATTGCTAATACTTTATTGGTGTCTCTTTTCAGAATGCCAGCAAGGATGCAGGTCCTGTTGTTGGTAATAGGTTTCGTAGACATGGCATTTTTATTACTTTCTTTACAACCAAATAATGCCATCAATTACTGACAAAAATGATGTATATAATTTCAGCTACTTAAAGGTCACATCTATACTTGCAGGAAGTTAGACACTGTGGCGGTTGATCTTCCAGCATTCAATTTAGCAGGTCTAGTAAGGAGCTGCTAAATCAAATACTGAGGGCACCCCCATCGGCGTTGGTACACCTCACTGTTGCAAGGAGTAAGGGAAGTCAAAAAAAGCATTTCTCCCATTGACCTTCAACTCTGAGGATGGTGCTAAAGGTCAATTTAAGATATGTTGACTCCATCCAAGGTATTTACATAACTGGAATTAAGCTGACGTTTGGCTGAAATGTAGACCTTCCCATATAACAAATGCTTTTGATTTGGTACCATAGTATTTCTTCTATAATTTGACAAAGAAAGGAAGAATAACATAATGGAAAACGAACTATTAGAAACTGGACTGAGACTCATCACTACATTGGCCACTGAAAAGCCATATATTTGCAAAGTCACTGCAAATATGCATGCTGCTTTACAGAGCTTCAGAGAGTACAGATTTCTGACATTTCTGGCCTTTATCAGATTTGAGCTATTAGCTTAGATAGAAAAGGCTTTGTGCCCTGTTATCAACCCCCTAAATTGTCCAATCCAGTCATCCTACTATTTGTTTTCCTTTTCATGCCATATTCATGTTTTCAATCCTGATGAGATAAATCATTCCTTCTTTCAGAGTCAGGTAATCAGATTAATACATATAAATAACATATTTTAAAAACAGCATGATAAAGAAATTTGAAGGGGGAGCTTTTTCATGCCTTGCTGTTAGGCAGGTTTGATGCAAAGTGCGTGTTTTCTCATCCATGCCAGGTATGAGACAAAGATTTCCTATCAGAAGAGTATCACACAAGGCTTTAATAATCTCTATAAACAAGGGCAGCAGTGATGCCATCTCACAAAAAGAGGAAAATAGAAAATGTACAAAAATAGAAGTTATTTTAATACAATGCACATTCATATGCTAAATGTTTTCAGATGAATGGCTGAGTTGGTAGGAAGATCAGATCATCCAGATCTTGTGCTTTTTTTTAAAGCAATAATCCCTTTGTAATTAAGCATTTGACAGGTGAAAATTGCCAATGCGGTTTGACACTGCTTAGCAAAGTGTAATCTTGCGTGCTGCTATCTGTAATTTTCTTAGCTTTTTTGAGAGACTACATGGTGTTAAGTCTGTGCAGTCTGGGTTCATCGTCAGAAGTGACATATTGCATATCTGTTATCTATACTGCTTACTCAGCATGGTACTATACAGAACATTTGTAGGTTTCTTATTTCAAGAGGCAATTTCCAAAGTCAAAACACTGGTAAATTGCTCTTGCTGTTTGGATATCTTCAAAAAACTCTGGTCATCTGAAGAAGTGGGCTGTGCTCACGAAAGCTCATGGTACCGTCTACATGTTTTGTTAGTCTTTAAAGTGCTACCATACTATTTGTTGTTTTCAAAATTGATGTTAAGATTATTGGTGCATGGAGAAGAGAGCCTGCTGGTCTGCCTTATCCATTTTGAGTTGGTTGTAGATGTTCTTTTCAAATTCAGAAGAACCCTTCAAATAGCACCAACCAATAAAAAGAGTCTTCAGTTTGAATGAATTTCATAAGAATGGCAATAATGAATCAGAACAATGGTTCATCTAGCCCAGAATTCTGACTCTTACAGTGGACAATAAAGAACAAAGCAACTTTGGGGAGATCCACCCATCATTACCTCTTGGCTTCTGGAAGTCAGAGGTTTAGTGTTCTCCGGTCATGGAGTTATATCCCTCCCCATGATGGCCAATAGCTGTCAATGGATCTATCCTCCATAAATGTATCTATTTCTTTTTTGAACCCAGTTATACTTTTGGCCATCACAACATCCCATAGTAAGTAGTTCCAATGTTAGCTGTATGTGGTGCAAAAAGTATATTTTGTTCAACGGGCTGCCTATTAATTTCATCATGTGAATCCTGATTTTGTATTGGGGGAAAGGATAAATAATACGTGTTCCACATCATTCATATCTGTTCCCTTAATCATCTCTTTACAATGTTTCTAAATTTGTCTTCATCAGAATAATTTTATTGCACTTCTCATATTTGGATTTTATTGTTATGATTTGTAGTTTGTATCTTGAATAGGAGAGAAGCAGATTTTTGAGATATTGATTTTTGGTTTTCTTTAAACTTTTTCTTCATGTGATGGCAATTAATCAGTCAACTGATAACAGCAAAGCAGTCTTCAGAATGAAGAAAAAAGTAAGTATTTAAGATCATACACCATGGTACATTAGTTCCACAAATATTGTTGCCCTAATTTTACTAATCTTAATAAACTCAGTTATGGAATAATTGCCATTATGCGTAAAGATATTGTTACCAAATTAATGGCAAATCCCTCCCCCTTTAACATGCATTAAGGAATTGCTACTGTATAGGAATGAAGTAGCACCTTTAGATGCATTCATGCTCAGCAAAGTGTCAGTCATTTGGGAAGGCTTCCTAGAAATAAGATAGGGTCTCTTGTATGACAAAGGTACAGAACAGTCATCCATTGTTTTCTTACTTTCATTTTCTTCTGTTTAATTTCCTAATACAATCTCTTTTGTGCCATCTCTTTTTGTAGCCAGTTGTTTTCATAAGGCTGAAGGGAAATAGAAAAGAAATATTTCTATTTCATATAGTATATAAGCAATTCATAAAATATTACTGGAAAAGTTGAGACTCTAAGGCCAGGTCTACACTACTGGGCAAAGTCAAACTACAGTATGCAACTCCATTTCATAAATAGCATAGCTGGAGTTGACATATCTTATGGTACATCCACACAGCAACATTATTTGAAATAACTAGCGTTATTTCGAAATAACTTAGTCCGCATCTACACAGCAGGCAGTTATTTTGAAATAATGTCAAAATACTGTCAAGCTGGAGGACTTCTTACTCCAACTTCTGTAACTCTCATTGTACGAGGAGTAAGGGAAGTCGGAGGAAGAGTGCTCTATTTTAAATAAGTGCTGTGTAGATGCTCCCAATTTCAAAGTAAGCTATTTTGAAATAAGCCACACAATTTACGTAGCTTAATTTGCATAACTTATTTCAAGTTAAGCCCTGCTGTGTAGATGCACCTTTACTTTGTTTTACTATAGTGGGGAGGTGTCAGTAGAAGAAACCTTTTCCTCGGCTTTTCTTACTCCTTGTGACCTGGCAGAGCACCAGAGTTGACGGGAGGATGATCAGCGATGGATTTAGCATATCCTTACTAGACTTGATAAATCAAACCCCAGGAGATCAATCTCTGCAGTGCTGATCTCCTGGTACGTATAGAAAAGGCCTAAGATATTCTTTGGACTTTTCTCTGGATTTGCTGTATGTTGCTTTACTGTGCTGCTTGATGTTTTTTGTATACCTTATATCAGCGGTCTCCAAACTTTTTAAGACCAAGATCACTCTTTTTGAATTTAAGTCATTCCAGGATCTACTTTAGACCCAAATATCTTTGCCCCTCCTCCTTCCCAGTCCCTTTTCTGAGGCCCTGCCCTTGCCCCACCCCTTCTCCGAGGTCCCAGTCTCTTCACTCTGCGGAGGTGGAATACAGGGACAGGGGACAGGGACAACCTAATATCAACACCCTCCTTATCTGTCTCCTCTATCTTGCATAGCAAGTAGGAGGCTCCTAGGGGGTGCCTCTCCAAAGCAGAGGACAGGAGTAGGATGGCAGTGGGGGCAGGGGCTGAATGCCAGCACTTGATAGCTTCCTGGCCAAACCTGTCAGAGGCTCCAGGCTGTACCAGTAGATCCCAATCTACTGGTTGGTGACCACCGCCTTACACTATATATGTTCAGAAATTTTTAAATTAATAAAATATTTAAAAAAAAGCCATTATCAAATCATGATTGTTGTATAATATGGGGCTCATCCAAACTTTGGTATAGAATCAGATCAGCCCCTAATTGGTTTATTTTAAGAATATTGTGAGTATATTATGCACTCCCTGATGAACAACAGATCCAGACTCTGAGGATTGCTGTCAAATCCTCAATATATGGAAGCAAAATTGGTGCAGGCATTAATATCATACAGCAAATAGGGCAAGAGAGATTCCAATATTATCCCCATGTACATTTTGACTACTTTCCTGATTTCATCCTCAAATCAGAACATTTTCCTGAAGTTCTGGAATCCAGAGAAATGTCATTTTGGCTGAGAAACCAAATCATGGTATTGAGAAAATGGCCTGCTTGCTGGGGTTGAAACCATAATAGATGTCAACATGGTGAAGCCACTGTCCTGTGTTCAACTTTGGCATCTCTGTAAAATAAAAATAATTAGAAAGGTGGTGCATGATTGAGTGACATCTATTTTATATAAACCTATATATACACATCATTTCCTGGCTCTGTTAGTGGTAAGGGAAAGTGTGATGTTTTAACAGTATATTCCTCTGACTAGCTGGTACTCTGCCAAAGACAGCTCTAGCTGAAGGAATTTCAAACATACTGCCACTTTTTGTTTGGAAATAAAGCCTGAAAAAACAATAATTGGGTTTCAATATTAAGTCGTGTACAGTATTTTCATTGTGGTTTTATTAGATCAGTAAAATGCCCACTGTGGGACAATATCACAAAGAACTAATTCACGTAGCAAACTTAAAATCTAATATTTGCCTAACAGTGTAGAGAGAGGGATTTGAAAGAGGCAAAGAGACTTTAGAGGTTTTAGTGTTTCAAAGAGCTGTCTAATAAGAAAAGAGTAAAAAAGAAACTAAAGTATAATAAAGTAAACATAGTAAGACGTGAAGTTTCAGATTACATTAATTTGTTCTGTAATTTGTTAAAGAAACAAGATTATGAGACACTTTCTCAGTCTCTTTCTTCCCCATAAATTGTCTTCCTCCCAATTCTCAACACACTAATTAGAAACTAACACATTAATAGCAATCCAGAATTTTTAATTTGGTTAATTAAATTGGAATCACCAATTGACTATAGCATGCATAACTGTGTTTGGTAAACACATTGGGCCAGGGTATGACACTCATATTTATGCTGTGTAGTATCTGGCTCATAGTCTGTGCATTTCTCATATTTAATCCTTTATGGAAGAACCTGAAGCACAGGGCCAGACTCAGTTCTCAAATGTAAAATGAATCTACTAAAGTTTGTAGAATTTGGAGTTACTTTGGCTTTTCACTGGAATTTTGAATTACTCTGGAGTAACATTATTATATCTGAGAGAACAGTTTAATTTTCTAATCTGTGTTTTAAAAGACTGTTATTTATTGTTACTATTGATGAAATGACTGTACAATCAGGTCCTTTAAGATGATAGCTGCAATAATATCCAATGTGGAAAAATAAAGAACAAATAAATAATATTAATAAAGCTGAATTAAATTTACTTTCACCCATAAGAATGAGCTACTAGAAATCTGAAAAATTCACTTCCAAAACCTATGGAAAATTATTTGAGGGACTTCAAAAGACACTATGGGGAATATTTTTAATCAAAAGTAAAGCTCTCTCTCTTGTGTCTTTAACAGCTTTTGATACCATTAACTTTGTAATGAATTCAGTCTTGTTTTTTAAATTTCCACACAAAGATTTTACCACTGTTTTGCTCTTTGGGTACTTTGTGCTAATGACTGGAATATACAGTAATTGTAGCATCAGTATGAGACTGGTTTAGGCCTATATATTATTACAAAATATACACAGAGATACAGGCAGAGTATAAAATATAAACCACTGTCAGATCAGAGCTTCCAAGGTGACAGATATAAGCAATGAGGATAAGGCAGTCTTTCACCCTCAATTGATGGGTTTTTTGAGAAAGACCTGGTCAGCATGAAACTGCTCCTTCTCTGTCAGTATAAATTCAGTAACATCCACTTTACATTTTGAAATTCCTATAAAGCCCATAAGCAGCTAAACATCTAGAAACAAATATGCAAATATTTATAAAGGAGATATCATCATGTTCTAAATGCAAGACTTTGATATCCATAAATCATTAACAGTACTCAATTCTTTGTTCGAAAAGATCAGCCTGCCTTGTTTTGGCTGTGCCAGATGCTCCTCAGACAGGAGAAGACAGTTGTTGAATTGTTCACCATGCACTTGAAATAGCAATGGAAGTAATATACCTAGCATATGGTCCAAAGGCAGACATCTGCTAACAAAGATTAGGGATATTGTGAAACAGATTCGCGGTTGTTATAATGAGCCAAACTATCTCCCAGACTAACACGGCTACATTTCTATCACTTTTGATTAGAAGCATTCTGTCTCAGAGTTTGGGGACTTGCAGTCCTTCAAGAAGTATCTCTCATATATGTGTTATCAATATGTTTGCTAAAACACAAAGTACAGTTAAAATTGCTAGTATTGTTAATTTTTAAGACAGACAGTAGGTATGTTGGGTATTTGAGAAACCCAATAAGTTCACTTGGATTTTGTTAAGAAATACTTAACTTTCTTTTAATACAAAAAGGAAAAAAAAATCCGAAGAGTTTTAGAGATCAGTTGTGCACGCTGGACATTTTGGTTAACTTCTGCCTTACCTCTTAAGATATTGCTTTGTCAGCAAACACAGAGGTAGGCAAATTACAGAATAAACTGTCTTCACTTCTATTTGACCTCTAGCCTGTGTAGCCAGTGGAAACACAATAGGCACATGTGCATACATTCTATACAAATTAATTTATTACTTACTGAATAGAATATGGTGCAAGCATGAATTCAAAATGTGTCTGGTTACTATAGCTAATGACTGCTGTTGCTGTTGTAATTTATTACACCTGATTTTGAGAACTGTTGCTTCATAAATTGGCATGTCCTGGACATTCGGAAGTACAAAACAGAGATATTTCTTTTTCAAATTTGAAACTCTTTGGTTTCTATTGTATATCTAACCCCTGAGAGGAGAATTACAAAATGTTATCTCCTGATCAGATGGCATGATGATATTCACCAAATGTGTGACATAATGTGATGTCAGTATCCGAAACTTTCTGTGGTATTGATGTGATTTCATATTTTCTTTCTAACAATGCTGAGAAAACTATGCACTGCATCTCAATCAACACTGAAAACTTCAAAAAATTTGCTCAGGTGCATATAACCTTAGGGGATATGCCCAGCAAGCTGTTCTCCATTTTGTCACATGGCTCTGCTTCATTTAACTTCCATTTCAATTAATGCAATCAAATAATACATTTTAATGTAAGAGCTCTATCCCCCTTCATCTCAGATAATATAAAAGTTAAATGGAAACCGAAGCTGGATATTGTTCTGATGATGATACCTGAAGTTTTTTTTTATTCTATAGCTATTCCTTTTGTGTGAAGCCGAGTAGGAAGGAAAATAGTTTAAAAATTAATTCAGTTTAAAACTTGAGGCTATTTTAGACACCTGCAAAGATGGAATAGTGCAAATGCTTGCCACATGGGTAGCATAAAGGGAATAATGTTAATAATCTTATATTAATGTAGCACCTTTTTTGTTTGAAGGCTTTACAAACTATATTGAAACACACCTTAAGCGATACTCAAGGGACTGACCAGAAATTGGCTGTTTATTGGAGCTGATCTTCTAATAAAGGTACAGCAGACCTGCAGCCCTCTATATACACTTCAAGGTGGTCTGTTTAAAAGAAGTTTGTTTAATAAGGCTGTATAGGTTTATGAATCATATATCTGTAACCTCTGGTTGCTCAGAGAGGCATTGTGTTCCCTTTTAATGATGGTAAGACTCTCCAGAGTTTGATACATCTGCTACAGCCTTGGCTTATAGATGTGTCTTTTAGCTCAGGCAGTAGTGCAGTGGTTGGGCTAATATCAACCTATGGGCCTGATGCTGTTTGCCAGGGTTAGCCCCTGGTGGGCTGCTGTCACTGTAGGGTATGTCTACAAAGCAGTATTATTTCAGAATAATGGATGTTATCCTGAAATAACATAGTCCACTTCTACACACAGACAATTATTTCAACATAATGTTGAAATGTTGAGCTGGAGGACTGTTTACTCCAACCCCTGTAATCCTCATTGTACTGGGAGTAAGGGAAGTTGGAGGAAAGGTGTTCTCTCTCAAAATAAGTGCCATGTAGACATACCCGTACTTAACTGTCTCCCCACAGGTACAGGTGCTTGCACCAATGGGTAATGTGGGAAGAAATGTGAACTGGGACACCACTTCCCTAGCTCCCAGTGGCCAGAAGGGGCAATCTATGGCTAACGGAAGCTACCAGCATCCATACTAATGGATGTGCAAGTAAACAAAGTGGCGGTGGCCCATCAGGGGCTAATCCTGGCAAACGGCCATGGTTTTATTGCCCACTTCATACAGTAGAGGCTCATGCATGAAGCTCAAGAGCTCCCAGGTTTGTTCCCCCTGCTAATGCTCCTGCATGGATTGGTGTTATAGGTAGTGACCCACACAGGGATTGAACCTGCAACCTTGGCATTATTGGCACCAAGCACTGTTCTCTGTCATATGGAGATAAACACACAGGACTATAGTTTCAGTCCTTATAAAGTCCAATGCACTTCTTCACACTCTGCTTAGCAATTTTGTTAAATGGTTCTCTGCCCTCACCAGGTATTTTTAGGCATAGGTTCCACTTTCACCTTTTGGTTCTGCTAACACACTAACCACTGACAATAGTTAGTGGTGCACTGGCTCCACTGCTCAGTGCTGCTCTTGCTGAGATGACCTGATGGGATCGTCTTGGTGGTGCCTCCATTTGTAACAATGACACATCCGGGGCTATTGTGACAGTGGGGATGAGACAGTGGGGCCTCTTGAGTTTAATGCATAAACCTTTTCTACTGGAGCTAAAATGACAAGGGGAAAAAACTATGTCCCATAGGCCACCTCCAGGCTGTTGAGACCTTTTTGTCTGGCCCCCGAGTTCCTGCTCAGGAAAGCTAGCCCCAGTCCCTCCCCTTCTGTCCTCCCTCCCCTGTGACCTCAGCTTGCTGCACTGCCAGCCCCAATGCTCTGAGACAATTTCTGGCTGGTGGAGCAGAGGGGCCTCTCCTGGACTCCAATCCTTCCTCCCCCCCACTTTGGTACTCTATCTCCACACAGAGAGAAGGGAATGGAGGGAGCTTGGCAATGCAAATCTCTGTCACTCTCACACACATTGTGTGTCTGTCATTCTCACAAACACTCATCTCCCAACCCAACACATACATAGGGACTGTTGTTATGTCTTTTAGTGCTTGCAAAGTGGTTTATGTTTGTTTTTTGATTGGTCGGTGCATTTCATAATTTTCATTTCTCTCTTATGCTTAAATTTAATTCTTTGAGTAGTGAGTTCTAAAATGCCTGACCTGTCACGGCTGGAGTCATTATCCCTGTAGTAATTGCTGCTCCTGGAAGTGGCTGGCATGTCCCGGCAGCCCCTGAAAAAGGCAAACCAGGGACTTGCCATATTTTGTCCTTGTCTGCAGACAACACTCCTGCAGCTCCCATTGATCAATAACGGGGAACTATGGCCAGTAAAAGCTATCGGCTCAGTGCCTGTTGATGAGGGGCAGACATGGCTGCATTGAACTATTTCTGTACATGCCGGCTGCTTTCAGAAGTGGTGCAGGGCCAGGGCAGGAGTAAGCCTGCCTTAACCCCACTGCTCCACCACCCAGAAGCTCTGTCAGTTAAACAGTGCCCAGCCAGAGCCTGCTTCCTGAACCTCTGACTCAGCCCTGAACCTGCTCCTGTACCCAGCCTCCTTCCCTAGATGTGAGTCCCACAGCACTCAAACTTCCAGAGCTTGCACCCTGAAACCCGTCCTGGATCCCAATCTCCTACCCTGGGCTAAGCCCAGCGCCCCTCCCACACTCCAAATCCCTTGGCCCAAGACCAGAGCCTGCATCCCAACCCCCCACTCCAGCCTGGTGCAAGTAAGTGACTATGGGAGAAGAAGGGGGATGGAGTGAGCTGGGTAAGGCCTCAGAAAGGGGTGGAGCAGGGGCAGGGCCTCAAAGAAGAGGCAGGAAGGAAGTGGGACGGGGTATTTGGGTTTGAGGTAGATCTTACATTGCACTTAAATTGAAAATGTAATCTTGTGCTTAAAAAGGTTAAAGACCATTCAGTGGTAAAAACATTACATTCTGTACAAAATATAAATTCTGCATTGTGCAGTGATGCAGAATTCCTCCAGGAGAAATATGTATTATGTGATTATAGGGTGTGCATAAATCATCACTTTAGATTCTTTTATCTGACCAATTTTTTTCTTTTATTTCAAACTGATGAGGCTGTATGAGCCAATCTTTTTTCAGCTTCTTAGCAGTGTTAGGAGGTATGAAAGCTTTGTTGCACCTGCAGAGGATCAGAAGTTGTTCAGCAATTATGCCTAGGGATCCTCTATTTCCCCTCCAACACATCATTGCAAGCCCTACTCCAGCTCTGCACCCACCCTCACTCTAATCTTTGATTCCAGTCTCTGGCTCTGACCCTGCCTGGACCTTGGACATTGGCATTTGGACTTTGGCCATGAGGCCTGAATCCTACTTGGAACACTAGGCCTATGACTCAGTTTCCTGAAACTCACCTATGGCCAGATCTCTTGCTATGCTCTACATACCAGCAACATTCCTGTTTCCAGCCCCTGCAACTTTCTCCTTTTTTGATAATTCTTGCTCATTCTGTTGCCAGAGCCCTACAACTGTCACCCTGCCAGCTCTGATGATCTTCATCCCTATCAGCTCTTCTTGCTCCTGAACTTCTTGTTAGTTTTGCTTTTCCCCAAGCTAGTTGTTTATTGCATTACATGCCAGTTCCTCATGCTTAACCTCTTCCTTCTATAGCTTGCCCTCTCTGCCAGTTGACAGCATCCTCTGCTCCCTTCCCTCAAGCATCACACCCTAGTCTGCTCTCTCTGCATCCATCTCAACCAGCTTTGTTTGCCAGCAGTCAAACTGGGCTGCCCCCATACTTAATTCCTATTCATCTCCAAATCACCTATCAAATATGTCCACTATCTCTGAGGTGAGCTGAAAATGATTACTTGCGGTAACTGAGTTACTTTGGATTCATTCCGCAAAATTCTACGTATGTTGGGCTGGTCATCCCCCGACCGCGTAAGAATTACACTCTCCCTCCCGTCAGGGGGTGGGAAGGAGCAAGGGGGACCCGGGCCCTCCCTCTCCACTGGGTCCCAGCCCGGGGCCCTATAGTATAGGGATGAGTAGATCCCTACCCGGATGACGGGGTGCTTGCCTGAAACTCGTTAGTCCACAGGTACCAATATCACCCTGCCCTGGGCTGCTTCCTTCCCCCTTTGCTATCCTTGCCACGCTGCTCACCGACCAGGGTTCCTACCGGAGTCTCTGAGGCTTCCTCCTTCTCGTTGTTGCTGCAGTCCTCTCAGGGTGGCTGCCGTTCTGCTCTGGCTCCGGGTTGGGTTGTCTCCCAGTCCGTCCCTGGGCTCTGCCGTCATCCAACACCCCTCTTGTTCCTCTGGCTGCCGCCCTTTTGAATGGACCCACTGTTGGACATGCTTGCCTGACACTCTGCCGTGACGACGTCTGGACGTTCCGCCATGTCACTTTCTTCCCGGCTCAGCCCACTCCTTCCCATAATTGGCATACGCGGGTCACCGGGCCTCTGTTGGTGGCATGGCTTTTCCTCCTCTCTGCGGCTTCCCCCGCCCTCTGGAAAAACAGTGAAGGCTTTGCCGGGCCCAGTGCGGGACCCCGCGGACCTGTCACAGACAATATATTCATGAATCAATTTCTTAATTTAGGCCTTGATGGAAATATCATTGAAGTATTGGTAATTCTTCCCTCCCTCAAGCCATGTAAATAGAAATTAGTATAGGGACTCTTTTTTTGTGTCTCTCTTGCTCTCTATTTACCTCAAACTATCAATTAGTTGCAACACTCAAAAGGAGCATAATAAATGGCATTCCAGTATGGAAGACTGAAGCTGTCCTAGAAATAAATTGTGCTCCAATAACTTTAAATTAGTATGCAGTGTGTGAGCATACTACCTCTGTTTGTAGGCTTCTAATAATTTTGAATTACTCAATGATATACAATTACTCAGTGCTATAGTTTTGGTAATACAATTATAAAAAGGCAGGCTGATGAATTAGGCTGATGGAAGGCCTTGTGGCAAGTATATGTCTTTTAAAGTAAATTGTAGAACTTATAGAGCCAAATTCTCTGTTTTTCGGCTTCAGGGGATAAATGCCAATTTACATTAGCAATGAATTTAACTAAATGTACACAGTGTTGTGTTTAATCTGTGCTACAGTGCAAGTGAATGCTCTGCTGAGTCAGGTGGCCTAATATTTTAATTATTCCACAATGTTGCACAAGTTGGTGAGGCCAGACTTAAGTAACATATCTTATTTGTAAAATGCTTGAAGAGATATCTTAATTCTCTACTCCCTGATAAGAACTGAGTTGATACTAACCTTTTTTACTGAAGAATTTACTACTGGTGCTAACAACTGTGCAATCCAGTACAGAAAAAAATAATAATTTAGAAACAAAATGTAACATTAAAAATATCGCAAATGCATGTTATAATGTTGTTTTGCTCTGATGTGCCTCAGAATTGCAATCCCTAAAATATAATCTAAGCAAGACATGCAAGTAAGTTTTAAATCAAAACAAGTATGAACCATGGACCAGTTACAACAGCAGAAGTCTGAACAAAATATAATACCAATCCAAACAGCATATCTTTAGCAGCAGCTCTGAATAGCTGTTCCTTCATCTCCAGGAGTTACTGTGAACTTCCCTCTAGCCACTAAGGCTATGTCTAGACTGCAGGCTTCTTTCGTAAAAGAAGAGATCTTCCGAAAAAACTTCTTCCGAAAGAGAGTGCCTACAAAGCAAAAGAAAAAGTGATCTGCTTTTTCGAACGATTATGTCCACACTGAATGGACGCTTTCTCTCATTTAAGCTGTGGTTACTGTGGATGGAGTGGCCACTAGGGCATCTGTGTTTTTTACTCTTTCCTCTTCTTTCAAAAGAACTCTCTCTTCCCTGTACACACACGTCTTTTTCAGAAAGAACTTTTTTGGAAAAAGACTTCTTCCTCGTAGAAAGAGTGTCAGAAAAACCCTTCTCTTCTTTTGATTTTTTTTTCAAAAGAATGAGATTCCAGTGTGGATGTAAGTGAAGTTTTTTCCAGAAAAAACTCTGCAGCATAGACATACCCTAACATACCTCCCTTGTCCAGGGGAGTGACTGCAGCTTCCTTTACTCCAGTATCTTTCTTTTGCCATCTCCGGGATTTTATGAAAATTCCAGTTGTTCCTGTGAAATTGAGCCTGTTCCCAATAAATCCCCTGGCCTCTCCTCCATATACAATCTCTGGAGTTAATTGGTCCACATTGCCATCTTAACCCCTTCCAGTCTAGTGTGGAAGTCGATGCCCATCACAATCCCATTTTGAATATGATGCACACTCCAGTCCCTTGTTTTTTTAACTTTCTAATTTCTATACAAGTTTCATCTTGTTTCTTCTAATTTGTGTGATCTAGTAGAATGATAATATTGAATTAAAATGAAGAGTTCCTTTGCGTGGGTGAAGTATTGCTTGATATGAGCATTATTTGTGTGTGTGATGAACAGTCACTTCAGTCTGCCAAAGTAATTCACTGTTAGCACTGCTGGATCATTATATACATTTTAAATGCAGTCAGTGGACAGTAAAACAGCCAATTTCCAGACTGCTGCCGAGGCCCGAAGATTTACTGAGACCTCTGGGACCCTCGCCGGACCCCGATGACTGGACTGGTCCTCCTGGGCCTCGGCCTGAGCCCGACCTGGAACCTATGGACATGCTGCCAGCATCTCTGTCCCCAGCTGACCCTGAGGAGCAGCACCCAAGTCAAATGGGAAGCCTATTGCAGCTTGGATCCCTGCTGATCCACATGTTGCAATCTGGATCCCTGCTGATCCAGTGGCCACCGTACTACCACTGTCAGGGTCCTGGGCTGGGACGCAGTAGAGAGGGTGGGCCTGTGTCTCCCCTGCACCACTCTCCTCAGGTGGCAGGCTTCCCTCTGTGGGGGCAAAACCCCTGTGTTTGCTGGCTCTCTGCCAGTGAGGAGACCCGAACCCCGCCCAGCTGGGAACCAGCTGGAGTTTTAAACTGTATCGAACCAATCTTGTTCAACTTTTGTCTCTCTACCCTACTCTAACCCAGGACTGGACCTTATAAACTGATTGTCCAGGCTGCGCCCCAGGCTGGGCCCTTAACTATTAATCCACAGCTCTGCCTGAACTAAAGGCCAGGGGCCTTGTAAACTGCCTTTTAGCCTACTGAAAGGCTTGAGTCCTTAAACTGCTTATTTGGTGCCTGCCCTGACCAAGGGTGTGGCTGTTATAAACTGTTGCGTGGCCTGTGGCTAGGCCTGAGACATTCCAGACAAATTGTTTACAGACGGCCACACTTCAGTTGTCCTTTAACAGGGCAGTAGAGGGAGTCAGTGTGGCCTCCCGCTGACATGCACCCTTTACACTTGCCAACTAGATCCTTGTTGACCTGACTTTCTGAGATTACAGAAAAAGGAAGATCAATATAAAACCCATCAAAAGCAGACTTTGCTAAACACCACAGAATCAACTTTTTGAGAATACTGACTCCAGATCACATTTGGATGGAAGAGTCTCAGGAAAAAGGGACAGCGGAGGGATATGCCAGGACACTTCAATCCTACTTTGTTAGGATACCAAGAGGAATCATCCATCAATATCAGTTGTGGTAAGCAGGTGGATCTCAATACATCTTGATTGTTACCCCGAGATTGAATTTTTCTACCTGTCCACACAGAACCATAGCATGTCCTCCATATCTTTTCCCTGCAAGGAGATAGTAAGAGAAAAACAGCCTTCTGCTACTCTGCAGGATTACATAAAATTTAAGGAATAAAAGAGAGTTAGAGGAATAATATGTTATAAAACAAAATACAGGACTATGTAGTCTTGTATTTTGTTTCAGCTATACCAGACTAACACGGCTACATTTCTATCACTATTCAATATTTTATAAGGCTGGATTAAATCCCTAACATAAGGCTGAGGGGTCAGGCAGTCTACCCCATCTATGAGAGACCATTTTGTTCTTGATTTTATGTTCCTGTTTTATGGAACTTTTGGATAAAAATTTTATCGACTTTTCCTTTTCAGAGGAAGTATGTGATACTAGTTGTAAATATATAGAGTGGCCACCAGAGGGCAAAGAATAAGGAAATGAGTCTGTATCAAGAGGAAATGGACTGTCTTGACATTCACCCCAAGCACAAGCACAGTGTGTTGTGCCTCTGTAATCTCTATACAAATTTAGGTTCCATTTTATTTGGAATCCCTTAGACCTACTTACATACACTTTCTAACATATCACTAGAGTGAAAGCTAGTGTAGCTTAACCATGAAGGGGAGGGAGAAAAGAAGGGGGAGTAAATAAAAGCAGCCTTAAAGAAGTCTAGTTAATATACAGGGATCTATACATCACTGCTAAAACGGACTTGGTGACTCTAAAAAAGTCTAAATATTTAAATCTTAGTGTCAGAGACTCTAAGTGTAGAGATAATCTAATTTGGTATAGTGTATTGGCTCTTCTTGTGCCATTAGAATGTAAGTTGCACCTAATTCTCTAGATTTCCCAAGTCACATCTGAATTTGTTCCAAGATCTCCTAGATTTAGTTACATCCCCTTTGCTGATTCATAAGGGAATCTTAGATGGTGTCACTTACATGTTGAGGAGGCAGAAGAGTTTTCTCAAGGGGTACCACTTTAGTATACATCTCCTTACACTTTGTTAAAGCTCTCCTGTACATAAGACACATCAGTTAAGATTCTCTTAAATCTATTACCAATGTCTTTGGGAGTGTGAGGAGACTGATTTACACAACTTTACGTATTACATCTAAATTTGTTCCAACTTTCAGTAGGTACCTTTGTCTTTTGCAGTCTCAAAGTTCTTCCTAATTAACACCGAGTTACACTATAATAATGTCATCTCATTTAATGTGAACTAGTTTCCTTTAAATCTGTGACAGCAGACCTCTTTTTAAGGTACAATGAGAGAAATATAAAGAAAAACATGAATTTGACATCAGGTCACTTGCAATTTCTTGCCTGAATCCCTCTGACTGTAATTTTCTAATTTTTCTTTACATGTTTAGACAATAATTTATATTTAATAACTTACTTTAATAAAAATGTTTTGTATGACTAAGACACCAATGTGAAAATGAACTACAAGACTACAGTAACTTCCACAGCTTATTAATGTAATTAATGTACTTGATTTTTTAAAAATTGTGTTTAGAGTTGTTCTAAAATGTTATGAATGTCACCATGATGCTATGGAAATGCATAAGATAAATACATTATCATCTAAGTATACAGAGAGCATTTTCAAAATGATTGCAAGTTACAGCAGAAACTCCTCTGTACATGTATCTAAAGATGAAGAGATGGCATGAAGCATCCAGACTTCTCAAATATTGGGCATGTTCACGTCTATGGTTTGGGTCCATCTCTGCTGGAGACCACATAAAGATGGGAATGGTAGGAGTTAATGAAGAGCCAAAGAGACAAGCTTTACGTTAGTTACCGAATTATTAGGCTGACTAAGGTAATGCCCAGTCAGATTAAGACAAATTATTCCAGTGCGTCAGTGCAGAGCACATTGGAACATTGACATGACTGAGCTTGGACTACAGCACTTGCAAGAGGTGAACTGAAAAATACCATTTCTTGTATTTATCTTTTTACAGTGCAAATAAAATAAAGTGAGCACTGTACATTATATTCTGTGTTGGAATTGAAATGAATATATTTAAAAATATTTAAAAAGTCCAAAATATTTGTAATACATTTAAATTGGTATTCTATTTTGGTTTAGCAGTGTGATTAAATCTATGATCAATCATGACTATTTTTAATGTTGTGATTAATTATGATTAATTTTAAAAATAACTTGACAGCTCTCGTAATTGTTATAATTTATACAGGAATAGGTTGTAAGATCTTTAAGTCAGTGACAATGGGCCATGTTTTCAGCCTTTCTATCGCTGCTTTGTGTCTCTTTAATGCTGATGCCTAGTGGCTGGAACAGGTCCTTGGGGCCACAGACCCCAAGGATACCTTTGAATATCCTCTAATTTACATCAGGGACTGCTGATTCAGTCTTTGGCTAGCTTCAGGATAAGGGAGCCATAAAGTTGGCAACTTTGGCCTCCTTAACAGAGCTGCGCCAAGTTCAGCTCAGATGTAAACAAGGATCAAAGCCCACCTCCTCATTGTCTGTACAAAGAGTTCTCTCAGATGTCTGTGCAGAGTTTAAATGTATAGACAATGTGTTTGAGGCAGGGTGACTGTCACAGATTTACTTAGGTATTTTCTCACTTTGCCATTCCCTGCATCTGTTAATTTTAAGAATTTCAATGTAGATTGATTTTTGGTATGTCCTTAATATCCAGTCTGTCGGGCTCTGAATACGTAGCTACTTCCCTACTTTACAAAAATCTATTCTATGCCCAGAATTTGTCATATGACAAGTTTGTCAATCAATATCGTCTATGAATCCTCAATAACACACACTGTCGTGTTTGCATGTATGCATGGGGATTTCATATAGAGTATGTGCATGGACTATACAAGTTTTCTGTCTACATTGGGATAAAAATTCTATCGTCTTGCTTTTCTCGTGTTTTATTGGCAGCTTTTGATTCCATCAATCATGCTTTGGCAATATAAACTTTGAAGGGACACTGCTGGGTTACTAGGAATATTATTTTTGGCACACTTGGAATGGTATCAGATGGCACATTGACAGTTATTCTAGTTGATTTTGTCTTCTCATAGCTCTTTAGGATTCCACCTCAGGCCCTTATTAGCCTTTTGTTGTTATGGCATGGTAGTGTGCTGATTATCCTATCCTTTTTACAATATTAGATGTGTCACACAGGTGACCAGGCACTCTTTCTGAACTATCCCTTCCAAAGTCTATTTGGTTCCCGTGGTTTTTGAGCTGTGCTGAAGACATGATTCTGAGCTTGGGCCAAAGCTATTCAACATTTTGCTTTGGTGGAATTCCAACAGGTCACAAGCTTTATGTGGAACCCAGTGTCCTCTTGAAGAAGCTCCTTTTTATCACTCTCTCTCTTGAGTTTTTTTTCCATTTCCTGTGTCTACACATTGCACTCTTGGAGGAAGTTTTAAATCTGCAATGTCTTTGATGTTTTCCTCTTACTATACCAGGAACATTTCCAGAGTGACACTGATGCTCTCCCAGGCTGTCCAAATGTGTATTCAGGGCAGGATTCTGCTAAGCCCACTCTCTGTCTCTGTGTCTCTCTCTGGCTACGTCTAGACTGGCATGATTTTCCACAAATGCTTTTAACGGAAAAGTTTTTCTGTTAAAAGCATTTGCGGAAAAGAGCGTCTAGATTGGCACGAACGCTTTTCCGCAAAAAGTGCCATTTTCGCCATCGGGGCTTTTTTGCACAAAACAGTCCTGAGCTGTCTACACTGGCCCTCTTGCACAAATATATTTGCGCAAGAGGGCTTTTTCCCGAACGGGAGCATCATAGTATTTGTGGAAGAACACTGACAATCTTACATTAGATTGCCAGTGTTCTTGCGCAAATTCAAAGCGGCCAGTGTAGACAGCTGGCAAGTTTTTCCGCAAAAGCATGTGCTTTTGCGGAAAAACTTGCCAGTGTAGACGCAGCCTCTCTGTTTGCTAGCTTGCCAGATGTGAATGAGCTTCAGTTAATTGAACATATGAGATTCTGAATAGCGTGCAATTAATTTAAAATGTTATGTCCAGAATGTATGTGTGACTAAAAATTATGACAGCTAAATGTAACCATTGCATTACTCCTTTATTAAAATCTATTGACACAAGTTTCTTATAAATGTCAGAACATTTGATTTCCAGGCTTGCAGTGCCTTCCAAGTTTTTTTTTTTTTATCCTTCTTTTTCCAGGACAGTCTAAGTGTCAGACATAACATTTAGAAATGGAACATGTATGTCACAGAGACGACCTGTTTCCTGTAGTCAAGGACTCAAGTATATTTTTGCCTCCTTTTTCTGTTAGGACCTACCTGTAGCTGTTCCTCTTTTTCCTTAAAGGAACACTAACCGATATCAGTGACTGTTCTCCGTTTAGGTACTGCAATTTAGAAGAGTTCAGAAGAGCCAACATAATTCTTTTCAACTGGATGAAACATTAGATATCAAATGCCCAACTTGTAACATTTGTCTACTGTGGTGGGAAGGATCCAGACTGGAGATTGGCTGATTTACTGCCCACTGACAGTAAGCAGATTCCATAAGACTGGGAAAATGTTGAAGTCATGCCAATGTTTAACTAGAGATGAACTGGGGAGTGATAGGCCTGTCAACCTATGAGCCGCTCTTCACTCACAGGCAAAACAATGGAAAAGCTAATATGGGATTCAATCAATGAGAAGTGAAGTATGGGAATATAATTAATGTTGCTCAGTGTGGTTTTATGAAAATAGTTCTGGTCAAATAAACCTGATTTCATTTTTTGGCATGGTTACAAATTTGACTGTGAATGTAATAGTCTGTTGAAAGACATTTGACTTAGCATATGATATTTCAATTACACATGATATGTGTCTAATGGGGATACACAGGAATCAGCTCTAGGACCAAGATAATTCAACATTTTCATCACATATCTGGAAGTAAATACAAAACCCACACGTTCAGATGAGAGACAGGTTGATGGAATGGTAAATAATGATGAGGACAGGACAGCCAAATTGGGGAATCTGCATTTCATGGTAAACTGGGTCTTTTCAAAGAAAATGTGTTCAAATACAATCGGATGAAAGGTCTTATATTTACAAACAAAGAAGACAGGCCATAGATACAAAATGGCGGGCTCTATATGGGAAATCAATGATTCTGTAAGTGATTTAGAGGTCAGAGGGAATCAGCATTCTTTCTGATGCTGCAACGAAGAGGGATTATATGGGTTTTGGATATAGAAATAGAAAGGTGTATAGTGATTATGAGTATAGAAGTGAATTTTACTTCAGTATGTAGATTTGTGCAGGCAGAGGCTGGAATATTGTGTGCATTTCTGGTGCTGCAGTTGCATCCGCTTTTATTTTTAATATTCATGTTCAGAGAAGAGTCACAAAAAAGTTCCTAGGATTGGAGAAAATGTCTTTCAGTGGAAGACTTGGAGTTCGGTCTGTTTATCTCATCAAAAAGAAGACCAAAAGGTGATTGATTAGAGTATGTAAGTACCTACCCAGAGAGAAAAATAGCATGTATTGACAGGCTCTTTAATCTAGCAGAGAAAGACATAACAAAAACCAGTGTGTGCAAGCTGAAGCCAGACAAATTTACTTCACAAATATGACGCACATTTTTAAACAGCGAGGTTTAGTAACCATTGGAACAAACTACCAAGGGAAGTGGCGGATTATACATCTTTAGATGTCTTCAGATAAAGGCGGGATGCTTTTCTGGAAGCATAACAGGTTTAGTCAAACAAAAGTTATTGACTTCAATACAGAGGGAACTGGATAAAATTCACTGGCCAGTGTTACATACAGAAGTACAGACTAAATGATTTAATGGTCTCCTCTGGCCATGAAATCTATTAATCTAACTGCTATAGAGGAATTTTTTTTGAAGTTTTCTAAGAAAGAAATCAGTTCTTGCAGTGTGATAAGATTACTCTTTCTGTATTGCTGTTTCACTGATGTTGACAGGGAAACACTATATCCTTGCAACTAGACTGTATTTCACCTCGAGACATTTGGACATCATTTTCTGTTGAACTGGAAAATTTTGTTGTGGTGAGGATGCTAGTGGAACTGAAAAAAAATATCGTACTTGATGAGGTTCTAAATTGTGAATTCTTTATAAAAAGATAAGCCCAGTATATGCCTTTTCATTCTTTTTGTATGATGAAAGGGACACTCACCATTAACATTAGCTCCTTCTCCTCACTGAGGGTTTGTTGGTCTTTTGTATGACAACATTTTCAATCAAATGTTTTAATTTCAGAGAAGTGGTAGGGATTATTCCTGTTCACGGTGGCTCTGCCCTTGCAGAATATTGCATTGAGCATCATTCGCTTGCCCTGAACTCTTCTCTCCAGGAGATGTAGTGACATGAATTTTCAGTGTAGAAGGCTGTGTCTAAACCATGAAGAAAAGTCAGAAAAAGATACACAAATTGCAAACTGCAATTTGCGTATCTTTTCCCGCTTTTCTTCCACCAGGGGCTTTTCTGACATTTGGCCCATCTACCCAGGGCCAAATGTCAGAAAAAAACCGTCTTTCAGAACATCCCTTCTTCCTTGTAAAATGAGGTTTACGGGGATGCCGAAAAAATGCATCTGCTTTTCTGAAATTGTTTTTGGAAAAGCAGATGCATTCCTTGGTATCCTGGAAAAGCTCTGTAGTCTAAACATACCCAGAGTCACAAACAGATGTTGTGGAGGAAGTGGGGGAAAAGTGGGGGTGCAATCCCTGTGCTCCTCCCCTAATTATAAATAAAATGTGAAAGGTCTTTGAAATAGGATGCTGGTTTTCATTTTTTTCCTTATCCAGGACGTGCCCCCTCCTCTAAATTAAAATGTAAAGTGGAAAGTTAATATTTATGAACTTGTGCTACATTTGATGACCACTTTCATGGAATCAATGGGTCTAGTAAACTCATTGGCTGTTTTCTTGTCTTTGGTCATTAGTCAGGAAGAAATCAAATATATTTTTCAATCCATTCACTTTGTTGATACCAATTTTAGATTGCAAGCTCTTCAGTGTCTTTTTATGTATATCTAGGGATGGTCTTGGTTTACTTGTTCTTTCCTCAGTGCAGGGGTCTGGACTTGTAGACTTCTTGAGGTCACTTAAGTCCTACATTTCCAGTTCTGTATTTACACACTATGTAGCACAGTGGGCCCATGATCCTGATGGATGCCCCTAACCAGAGAACTTTAAAGCTCTCCTATTCTAGAGTAAAATGCAAATTCTTTCAAATTATTCAAAACCCTCCGATGTTTTCCAACACTGTGAACACTGTGTAAAAGAAGGAGAATGGAGAGAGCTATATTTGCTATCACTCCACTTCCCATTTTCTCTAGATCACCTCTAGAATGCATTGACCATTCACTCTCACCTCTTTTCATTTTGCTCTACTGACCTTTCCTCTCACCAGACAGGTTTTATGAGAGCACGAGCCACTTTTCGGCTACGTCTACACTAAGAGTTTTGCAGGAAGAGGCAATGCAAATGAAGCGTGGATTAGCATTTTCTCATGCTTCATTTGCATAATCTCTTCGGAACTGTTTTTGTGCAAGGGATTTTTGCACAAAAACAAGCAGTGTAGATGTTTCCTTTTTGAGCAAAAACCCCCTTTTGCTCAAGACTGTTATACCTCCTGGCTCGCTCTGCTGAGGGGAGAAGCTTGAAAGTAAGATTTTCTTTTTTTTTCTTCTTTTGTTTCTCACTTGAGATCAGTTGATGGGGGTTTTTTTTTTTTGCTTTGTGTTTTTGCTTGTGAGATGCCCCTGACTGATTTTTCGATGAGTCAGTGGCCCCTGACTGAAAAATGTTTCCCATCCTGTTCTAGAGTATTAAACTATTTTTGTATAGGATTCATAGGTGGAGCTTGGACTGACTGACAGAAATATCTGATATAGGTCATCACTGGGGGGGAGGGAGCAAGCTTCAGTGGTAGCATAGAAATAAGACACTCCTATTGGAATATAAGACTTGAATTTAGAGGTAACAGTGTTTCAATCTGCATGAAAACACAGCTGTGCTGGTCAGCAAGTAGACACTATGTTTTATGTGGAAGGTCACACCACATCAGCTAGCTGGTGAACGTGCACTTTATAATTCTCTGATAAAGTCTTCTAACCACAACTTTGAACTATTGAATTTATATTTGGAGAGCCAAATTTTCAGCTGTTAGAAATCAGTATGGCACTAGTGAAGTCAGTGAACGACACCAGCTTGCACAACTGGTGGATCTGACTCAGAGCGTTTATCTGGCTGAACTTGATGAGAAGGGAGGTGGCAGGATGATACTCTTACTCAGGTATGTGTAGTTTTTTCTAGTGAAGCAAATGAGTTTATATTTTATGGAATGCAATCTACCCTGAAAACAATAGCAGAGATCTGACCACATCTTTGGCCTGTAATTGTAAATCTTTTTTCTGTTCTCATAGACCTCCTTCTAATACCAGAGTAATTGTTCTGGACTCAGCTCTCTAATGTAATTAATAGAAGAGCGCTCTACTTTTCATCCCCCATAGCCACCACTTATTTTAAAGAAAAGCAAGGACTCCGGAGAACAAACATGTATATAATAGTGTGAAATTCAGTATGTGAAACTAAATCCACAGAAATTAAGGTGGTGACATACAAATAAAATCCAGGGACTTGAAGCTTAAGGTTAATATTCCATTCTCCAGAGTTGTCAGGCCTTTCTCTTTTTTCTTTCCTTTAACAGGAATGGTGTGAGCTATTGATGGAGTGGTTAAGTTAAAATTTCCTGTCTTGTCAGTTAGTGCAGTCTTAATGTGGTTTGTATAGTATGTGTGCACATGTTCACATATTCTTTCTCTCTAAAACCAGCTGATATCAGCTTTTACGTGGAACAGAAAGTTTTTCAGGGTTTTCACAGAAAGAGATTTAATATCTATTTAATAGCTCTAAGAAGTGGGCTTTGCATTTTGCTTTGAAGTGCACAGTCATTCTGATCAGTTTCAGGTGGAAGTTCCAAATGTGTGGGCCACACACCAAAATGTTCTCTCTGTCTCATGTGTGCAGCATATCCTTTTTAGATTGATCTTTCCATTGTGCTAGTGGAAGGCAGCTGTCATGGGAGGCCCTGATCATATAGGCTGTTGTGGTCCCTCAGGTAAATTCCACAGAAGACTTTGAAGGTGGAGTTGAAAACCTTGACTTTAACCTGTACTACATGAGGGAAGGGAATCAGTGAAGGGAGTGGTGCAGTAGGGTGGGTTTTTTGTGTGCTTGTTTGGATCTCCAGAAGAGTGAGGAGTCCAGGTGAACACAGAGGCTATTATTTAACAATTCTGAAAATGTAGCTTGGGCTTTTTAGTCCGTCTTCACATTGCACATTGTTAGTGAGTATATATAAAGCTTAGCATCTAATCATCCACTAGCTTCTTTGTCTATTATCTGCCTCATTAGAAAAAATCCAGTTAAAGGTATTAGTAAATTGAGTACCATAGAAAAGAATTACATCATCTGTTTTTTAATTTCTACTTTTTGGGGAACAGGGGAGGTTTGGTGTGTTTCTAAGGCTAGCAGTATACTTTTGATACACTTTGTCATATCTGGCCAATCATTGAATCTTAGCGGCTGTGACTGGAAAACTGATGGCTTGGTTTCTCTAAGAAAATGCAGTCCAAATGACATGCAATACGAAAACATCATACCAAAAACATGTGATGTAAAAATGTTCCCTGGGCAGCCGCACGCATGCCAGGCCTTCTAGCTCGGCTAGGCAGCCCCATACCGGATCTCCCAACTCCACTGGGCAGCCCCACTGTCAGCTCTCTGTGGGCAGCCCACTGCCCTGCCAGGCCCGCAGGGATCCTTACTGCTGACTCTACACCGGAACTCTCTGGTCCTGCAACATCTATTCCGGACGATGGCTGTTGCCGGACCAGAGCATTCCGGTTAAGAGACTTTCAACCTGTGGCTTGAAATGTGCTAATTGGCCTAATGACTGGGTGATCTACTTATAAACAGCCTTGTTTGTCCTGCAAGTCCAGAAGGTCTGGAGAGACATGTGACCATATCATCTTGAACCTGGTAAATTTCCACAGAGGGAGGGATGTAAAACAAAAGGTTCCCACCCTGCAGGAGAGTCCTTCTGCAGGAGAAGGTAGGCTTCCAGAGGCTCTCCTGCAAGCTTTTGCGCTAAGCAGGCTGTTGACAGGGGTTGGCTGAGGGCATGCCCCACATGGTTCTGGGACTGCCCCAACCACCATCAAAGCAGCGATGGTGGTTGGAGCCCGGACCCCTTTAATTCACTGCTGGAACACTGCATCACACACTCTGAGTGGCTTGCGGTGGGGGGTGGGCATGCTCTGAGGGGTGGGGTGGACTGGCTGCCTTAGGCTCCATCCCTTCCCCCTGAGACCTCCATCTTGGGAATGTGGAGCTGTACCCCCACCTTGCCAAGGGGCCCCTGGAGGCTGTCGGTTCCCCTGATGCTGCTTGTGGCTTGCTGTTCCCCTTCCATCAATGTCAGGGAGTGAGAGGACAGCGCACAGTGTCCCTACATTCCTCTCCCCCATGTCTGGTGTGTGCAGGGAGAAGAGGAATGAGTGACCCATGCTGTGAGTGCTCCTTTCGCTCCCTGACAATGAAGGAAGGGGAAGAGCAAGTAACAAACACCACTGGTAGGAGGAGTTTCACCCCCCAAGCTGTCCTAGGGAGGCCCCCTTGTGCTCTCCCACACACTCAACCCCCAGCCCTGAGAACCGCCATGCCCTCGCCCCCTGCCCAGATTTCTGCAACCCCCATACTCCAGCCTTTTGTCTTGAGCCCTCTCCTACACTCTCATACTCCAACTTTCTGCTCTGAGCCCTCCCCCATTCCAGCCACACTTAAAAGTCTTACAGGTACAGTTGTCTCGCAACCCTCCCTCAAATCTCTTCTCTGAGCCCCCTTGCACAGGGACAATGCAACTGTACCTGTAAGAAATTTGTTACTTTTGCCCCTACCTATGTTCTGACTTCCTAGTGTTGTTTGGTTTTCTGCTGCCTGCACATCTGTAACCCTGCTGACATAACCCAGTAGACATGGAGGTTGGCCTGCTATGATGGACCAGAGCAAAGCTGTCTAGAGTGTCTGCGCTGCAGCTGGGCAAGTTGTGGATGGAAAATAGACAGATCCATGGGAAGGACAATAGTCGTGCTGCAGGTAGTGGAAAATAAACACAGCTGAGCAGCAAGACAGAGATCTCTTCGTTAGCTGCTTCCAACTTGGAAATGGGTGGGGCAGACTTGAATCTAGTGAGGTGCTTACCTTCTGCCCCCCTAAAATGTATGTCTTTTGACACAAAAAGGTGAGCTGGTGGGTGGGAGAAATGAAAATAAGGAAAAGAGGGATTGAGAAGAAGGAGAAGGACACTGAGGGTATGTCTACACAGCAACGTTATTTTGAAATAACTGGCATTATTCCAAAACAAAGTAGACCATGTCTACACTACAAGCAGTTATTTCGACATAATGTCAAAATAATGTCGAGCTGGAGGACTTCTTACTCCAACTCTTGTAACTCTTATTTTACAAGGAGTAAGGGAAGTCTGAGGAAGAGTGTTCTTCCTTCAACTTCCTGCTGTGTACTCAGCGCCAAAAGTAGCTGACATAGCTCAAGTTGCATAGCTTATTTTGGCTTTAGCCCTCTTGTGTAGACGTGCCCTGAAGGAATTAAAGAGGGAAGAAAGTGGGTTGATAAAATGGGAAGGATGAAGTTGCTAGTATGTAATACACTGGTTCACTGATCCTTCTTTCTGCCTCCCCAAACAGTCTTTTTTTCAGTGACATGTAAATTACAATACCAGCTGTGGAATCTGTGAAATAATTTCTTTTCTGAAGAACTTAAAGTGTTCACCTCTGGCTTGTTAAGATGCAATACCACTAGCAGTTATTAAGTGCTCTTAGTAACATTGGCTGATGGGCAACTCAGGTAACAAAGAACTTTTTTCTCAGTAAGTTAAAGAGTTCTATTACCCTTAGACTTGAATCATGAAAGCTATTCTTCTGCTACCCAGACACTAAAGAATAGGACTTCTTGACTTTTGGTTAATAAGCAGAAGCCTAGGATAGCCAGATGTTCAAGTTGCACTCTGTAACATCACGGATTAAGATTTAAGGGTTGTGGCTGTTACCATAGGGATGCATTCTGTACATTCAACTTCCATTAATATCAGTGGAAGCTCTGCATATAGACTTAGGATAGTATGCCATGCTACATGCTTTTTTATTTGTTTTTGGACATTTATTTAGCACATTTGTAGGAGCTGGAGTTGGGGCTGACTGAATAGCTGGACAATATGGGTTACAGTATTGTGTTTATTGACAGTCTTTTTCAGTGCATTGAAGACACCCTTTACTGTGCTCTTTCTAACATATAGTATACAGAAATATTTTTAATATTTAGCATTAGTTTGGAATATTGCATATGTAACAATTTAAAACAAAGCTTGCAAACCACCTCAGAAATCTTGAGATGGGTATTTTTGCTGTTGTCTGTACAGGTATTTGAGTTCCACAGCCATCTGCTGCTAAGTACGTTTATTTGTGGTGTTATTTATGCAAAGAAAATGATCAAACCTTAAGTCCATTGTAAATACTTCAGGAATGGCACTGCATTGTTTTATCATTCAGTCATGTGTTTTGGATAACTCTTGCTATAAAATTCAGCTGCAGCTTGGAACTGTGTACAATACACTTTAAACTTTATAAAATCTTCCATATGTAAAGCAAATTAAACCAGCATATTGCGGTGCATGGCTGTTGTGCTGACAGGAGACTGTGGTTCTGCTCTTGCATTGTATAGGAAGATTTCTACCCTTTCTACCCTTTGGAAAGTACAGAGTCTTCTATGCATTGTGTACTAATGTCCTTTCAGAGCTGTGACATTTTCAAGTAGATGATTTGAGAAACAAAAATAATCATTTGAAAATTCTGATGGCTTTAGGTTCAAGCAATGCAAGAGGCTTCTTAGGACCCTGCACTTCTGTAGGCCTTGGGAACTGGAGGGCTGGCTCACTCTGGCAAGGCCCATGGAATAGGAGGAAATTTGGGGTCAAAGATTAAGACTACTCTCAAACTTCAAGCCATGATCTTAAAACCATGAAATCTGACCTGAGAGGTTCTGGTAGTTAATGACTACCAACAACTTAGCTTCAGTAACCCCGCCCTACTGTGGTTTCTGACATCAGTCAATTTGTTGATTTTGAAAAGACCAAAAAAATCTCTCTCAGCAAAAGCATTTGATGGTAGGCTATACATTATTTGGGTAATTACAGGATATAGAAATGGCAATTCTACAGCATCACTGAAAATCTGCTGCCTCTCTTCTGCCATTGTCGGATTCTGTTATGCATGCTTATGGATCACAAATATTGTTAGAGAGAGCCTTAAAGTGTTTGTCCTAATTTACTGTATCCTGTCTGGAAATGACATTGTAAACATCCCAGGGCTTGCTGAGGGCAAAAGGTTCATTTAAAAATTCATAATGTTGATTTTTCTTTTTTTCCCCCTAGATAGCTATCTTCACTACTGCTCCAAGTGCTTTGTTGTTGTTGTTGGAAAGGAAAAGAAAAAAGTATTTTGACCGCTTTATCCATTTGATTGAAAAATAGATTTTTGGAGTTGATTTTCAAGAGCACAAATGGCTTTTTGATAGCCCTTGAGAGCCAATGGGAGTTAGGTGCCCAAGTGCCATTTCTGTTTTTAAAAAATGTCGGTGTCTTTCATAAATGTTTGCAATTTTGCTTAGTATGAGTTGTCAGTTTAGATCTTTACCATTTTGTCTAGTGCCATAATAATGCAATGAACAACTATATATAAGAAATGCAGGCCCTATAGCCATTGCTGCATTTAGGTGATGGCTTGTATTTAGTCCCAGATACAGCGGGTTAAAAATTGTCTAGAATTTTTTTTGAAAAATGCCATTTTATCAAACCAGAAATGTTTTAAGAAAACTTACTGGGAAGGTTTTTGAGGTCCAAGATTGTGGGGGAGATGGAGGGTTAGGGCGGGGTCCAGGATTGTGGAGGAGGTGGAGAGGAGGAAGGAGAAAATCCCATTTGGTCAATAGCCTGGTTAGTAAGGCTCTTAATTAGGATGTGGGAAGACCAGGTTCTGAATAAGGTAGGGAAGGGACTTGAAATTGGGCCTCCCATCACAGGTCCCTTACCACCAGGCTATTAGGTACTCTATGGTGTGTATGTCTCTCTATATTTTTGATCAGAAATTCTATCTTGGACCTAAAAACCTTTCCTGACAAAAGTTTTATATAAAAACAAATATTTTGCAAGGAAAATCTTCAGGCTGGACACATGAATACGTTGT
Organism: Pelodiscus sinensis; assembly: GCF_049634645.1. NCBI lineage: Eukaryota > Metazoa > Chordata > Testudines > Trionychidae > Pelodiscus > Pelodiscus sinensis. The sequence goes on from NC_134711.1 coordinate 215,347,551, forward strand.
CAGTAAAACAAAAACAAAGAAAAATACCTGGCCAGTTCTAATAATGATTACAATTGGCACATATGCTGCAAATCAGAAGCCCCTCTGACAGTTCTATCATGCAAAACAAAAACCTACCTCTTGGTCAGCCCTCACCAAAACCCAGCTTTTATGGAGGGACTTTGTAGTGTATCCAGATGGTCAACAGAGTAACACTACCTTAAGCCCAGCTAGTGACTGAATGGCAAAGCTGATGGGCTGTATAGAGAATCCTCCATCTTTTTAGACAGACAAAAAAGTTGCCAGAAATCTAACCAGCCTCAAGGTGGTGATTTCAGTTTAGTTTTCACTAGACGGATGTTCACAGAACAAACAGACCTTATCGCTATCATTGACAGATCAGTGTATTTTTATTGGTATTAGGGATGTCTTGTACTCAAAATAAATCATGATTAATTGTGTGAATAAAAAGATTAATCACATTCTTAAACAATAATAGAATGCCATTTATAAATATTTTTGGATTTGTTCACGTTTTCAAATAAATTGATTTAAATTACAACACAGAATACAAAGTGTATGATGCTCACTTTATATTTAATTTTTATTGTAAATATTTGCCCTGAAAAATATAGTATTTTTTTCAGTTCACCTAATACAAGTATTGTAGTGAAATCTCTTTAGCATGAAAGTTAACTCACAAATGTAGAGTATTTTTGTGTGCAGTTGTTTTTGTACAACAATGTATAATTTTAGAGCCTACAAATCCACTCAGTTCCACTTCTTCTTCAGTCAACTGCTCATTGATTATGTTTGCAAGAGATAATACTGCCTATTTCTTATTTACATGTCTCCTAAAACTGAGAACAGGCATTTGATTTGCATGCCACGCTTGTAGCTAGCATTGCAAGACATTTATGTGCCAGATGGACTGTAAATTCATGTCTGTTCATGCTCCAACCATGATTCCAAAGGACATGCATCCATGCCGATGACAGGTTCTGCTTGATGATGATCTGAAGCAATACAGACCGATGCATGTTCATTTTCAGATGCCACCAGCAGAAGATGATTTTCCTTTTTGGTGGTTTGTATTCTGTAGTTTTGCATCAGAGTGTTCCTCATTTAAGACTTCGGAAAGCATGCTCCACACCTTGTCAGGCTAAGATTATGGAAGGCGCTGCAGATTCTTAAATCTAGGTTCAAGTGCTGTACCTGTCTTTAGAAATCTCGCATTTGTACCTTCTTTGAATTTTTTCAGATCTTCAGTGAAACTGTTCTTAAAAACGAATATGTGCTGGGTCATCAGCTAAGACTGCTGTAACATGAAATACATGGCAAAATGTGGGTAAAACACAGAGCAGGAGTCATACAATTCTCCCTCAAGGAGTTCAGCTGCAAATTGAATCAACACATTTTTTTTAACATGCATCATTAGCATGGAAGCATGTTATGATGAGTTAGATTTCAGAGATCTCTCTGAAACTGTCACCCAATGTGCTGATCATACCACTGAGCCCGACTATCTACCCTTTGGGGTGCCCCACCACCCTGACCTGCTGAGTCAGAAGCTCTGGTCTTCTCCAGCAAAGGCACACAATTGGGGTAAAGGTCCTCCAAGAGAGTAACAAAGACACTGATAATAGCCCAGATCTAAGAGTTACAGGGAATTGACAGCACCTCAACAAGACCAAAACCCCAAATGAATCTGTTTTACTCTGTATAAAGGCCATAGAGTTTGTTCTCTTTATCAGTGAAAGAGAGATATGCACAGTTGTTGTCCCGCCTCACCCCACCCCCCCGGAAACAATTATTTACATCGAATTTGATTATAAATAAAAGTGATTTTATTAAGTATAAAAAGTAGGATTTGGGAGTACATCTAGATGACAGGCTTTTGTTGACAGATACTGTCGACAAAGCTTCTGTCGACAAGGAACATCTAGACTATAGACAGTTCTGTCGACAAAGCAAGCCTCTTTGTCGACAGAGAGTCTAGACGCTCTCTTTTGAAAAAGCACAGTGTGGATGCAATAGCGCCTTTTGTCAACAGAACTCTGTTGACAAAAGGCGTTATTCCTCATAGAATGAGGTTTACCACCATTGACAAAACTGCCGCATTCTGTCAACTTACTGTTGACAGAACTCGGTGGTAGTATAGACGCAAGTATAGTTTTGTCGACAAAACCCTTTAATCTAGACATAAGTGTCTGGAAGTGGTGATAGATCAAAATAAGATACTAAGCTAAAATAAACAAAACATGCCAGCTAAGGCTAATACACTGAGAGAAATTGTTACAAACCATAATTTCTCACCCTAGACCTTATTTCAGGTAAAGTCCTTCAAGCCAAAGCTAATCTTTTCTCTAACAGCTCCTCCCCTCATTAGAGTTCTTTTCTTTCCAGATCCTTTAATGTGTTCCCTTGAGATGGGGAGGAGGGGTAGTCTGTGAAGTCAGCTGAAGATCATAATTGTTTGCTACCTATCCCTTAAATAGAATTTCCCCAAGGCAAGAAGTCTTTGTTCCATTTTCTCCACCCCAGTGGAAAAATTCCAAATTCAGGATGGATTCCAGCACTGGATAACATGGTCATATATCTATGTAGGTTCAACTATACTTTAGGCTTACAGGAAAAAAAAAACGATTCACAGATCGTTGCCTTGAGCAATGGGCCATTAAGTTCCTTAAGTACTACTAGAAGATCTAGATTAATAAGAAGGTTTACACTTCATATGTCTAACTTTGCATACATGATATATGCACACAAATAGAATATATACATTCAGGGGATTACGTGCTCTTGAACAATAGGTTACTTGTCCCATTTTGCGTAAAGCATATTTGAGTTAGGTATATTCATTTTCAAAAACATATTTCCATTAAAATATGGGGGCATATCTTCTGGATTGGTGGCTAAAGCATGAAGGGGGCATGCAAATGTTTAGCATATCTGGCACATAAATACTTTGCTGTGCCAGTTTTAAAAGTGTGCGAAAAATCTGTTCTCAATTTACAATGTTACCTGAAATAACAGGTGTGCATATTATATTTCTCAGAAATGTAGACAAACTTGTTTCTCTTGGCAATTGGCTGAGCAAGAAGTAGGAGTAAGTGGACTTGTAGGCTCTAAAATTTTACATTGTTTTGTTTGTGTGCAGTTATGTGACAAAAAAAATCTACATTTGCAAGTTGTCCTTTCAAGATAAAGAGATTGCACTACAATACTTGCATGAGGTAAACTGAAAAATATTATTTCTTCTATCATTTTAAAATGCAAATATTTGTAATAAAATAATATAAATTGGGCACTGTACACTTCGTAGTTTGTGTTGTAATTATCAATCAGTATACTGTATTTGAAAATATGAAAAAAACCCACAATATTTAATACATTTCCTCTGGTTTTCTATTGTTTAATTTTGCAATTAAAATGGCAATTAATTGCAATTCATGTTTTTGGGTTAATCACATAAGTTAACTGTGATTGTTAGCCCCAGTTCTTCTTATTCTGAGCTCTTATTCTGCAGTGCCTAGGAGCCCCAGTTATGTCCCAGGACCCCACTGGCCTTGGTGCTGTACAAACACCCAATTATAAAACAGTCCTTGCTCAACAATCTTACATTAAATATAAATCAAGAAACTTATATTGGATGGATATAAACAGTTGGGTGAGAGCGGAATATAAAGAAACACTGACGCAATGATAGTTGCTATGATAAACTGTTATGGGCAGTATAGTGAAAGTTGACACGATGGGCTGCTCAGAGGAAGTGTCAGCTGTTTGGTACTAAATGAGAGAGATCAGCAGGTGGATGTGGGGCAGAATATTCCTATAAGCAGAGGTGAAAGTAAGTGGGTGCGCCCAAGAGCGCAGCTCCGGCAAGAGCTGCAGCAAAAGCCAGCAGAGAGCTATTTAAAGAGCTGGCAGGGCTCTTGGTTGCAATGGGACAGTCAAAACAAGCAGTTTGTTTTATGCAATGCAGAAGAGAGAGCCAAGGGATTCAAAGGAAGCATCATTTGACAAAACGATGGACAAGTAGAATGGTCTTTGCCACAGTGGTCTGAAGGTATATGAAGTAGGCCCAAAGTTCTGAGTACATGATTACTCATTTTCAGCTTGTGTGTGTTATTAGATCTGTCAATCTCTCTTGCGACAGGAAACATGGTTTTAATGCAGAAAAGGTTTCAATTATCTTCTTGTTTGCTGGAAACAGTAAGAAACCTCAGGCTGATATGTCTCAGAAAGGATACATAATCCATAACATCGGAACAAACAACATTTCTTCAGCTTCAATATCCTTGTTGACCAAACCTAAAAGTGGCGGAATATCAGAAGCTTTATTATCTAACAGTCTTCCTTGCTGATACATGCTCGCATGTGATAGTGCATTGTGAGCTGACCTGCCATGAATGCAGAGTTCCTAAAATAGACCAAGAAAGAGAAAGTAAATTTAGAATTATGTAGGGATTTTAGAAAGCTATGTATAACCTTTTGCAAGAATCAAAAACTTGTATAGACTTTTTAAAAAGTACATGCTTACACGGGAACCACTTCAACCACCAAAGGACTATAACTACCGTTAGGGTGTAACATGGTAAGCGTGATTCAGTAGTGGTAATTGTTGTGAAGGATGTTAGACATTGTGGCAGAGTTCAAAGTTCATCCTCCATCTCTGAAGAAGAGGCTTTTAACTTCAGAGGGTGAGCTGGGGGTTGAAATGAACAGCTGGCTCGGATTTGCATTTTGTTACAGTGACGCAGGGTAAAATCTTCAAAAGTGCCTAACACCCGGAAACTCAAAGATATTTTATTTGGGCATTTAACTGCCATTGAAATGCACGGGAGTTAGATGCCTAATTACTTTTCACTGTGTGTAAGTGACTGAAGGGTTTTAACTTCCATTGAATTTCATTTCTGAAAATTTGGAAAAACCTCTGTACCTTAGCAAGGCAACCAAGCCAGTGTTAAACATCCTACAACAGTGCCACACAGCATGAAAGTAAACAAATGAATAATATCACACCAAACTGAAACTGCAAGGGACATGTATATATGCAGAGTGTAATTATCCAAACTTGCATTTAGCTAGGAGACAAGGGATCATAAACCTACTCTTCTGAAAAGTGTCCACAAATGGTGAGTTTCACCTCTCATCGGGTACGTCTACACTAGCCCCCTAATTCGAACTAGGGAGGCTAATGAGGGTGACCAAAATTGCTAATGAAGCACGGGATTTAAATATCCCATGCTTGATTAGCATATTCCCGGCCAGTCGCCATTTTGGTAACTGACTAGCCCGAAGTAACTGCCCGTGTCTATACACGGCAGAGAAGCGGGATTCCGAGATAAACCCCTTAGTTCGAATTAACTGTTACTCCTTGTGGAATGAGGTTTAACAGTTAATTCGAACTAAGGGGTTTATCTCGGAATCCCGCTTCTCTGCCGCATGTAGACGCGGGCAGTTACTGCGGGCTAGTCAGTTTCCAAAATGGCGACCGGCCGGGAATATGATAATCAAGTGCAGGATATTTAAATTAGCAATTTTGGTCACTCTCACTAGCCTCCCTAGTTCGAACTGGGGGCTAGTGTAGACGTATTCATCTATATTACTATCTCTCTAGTACTACAATGCCCTGACACATTACAGCAATGTATACTGGAAAGGTCTTCTTGTCCAGAAACATGCTGAGCCATTGTTTTCCTGGGCATTCAGGGCTAAGAGCACTTTCTACTAAATCACCCACATTTATGTCCTCCTGTGCTTAGGAGTTCATAAGTGGCTTGTTCTATAGATACTGACCAAGATTATTCTTTAAAAAACAGCAAGCAAATGGTCTGGTAGCACTTTATAGACTAACAAAACATGTAGATGATATCATGAGCTTTTGTGGGCACAGCCCACTTCTTCAGATTATTCTTGGTTAGCTTGAGAAAGATCATAATATCCCAGCCAGGCCCATCAACAGATGGGGGAGGGGTCATGGAGCATTAAAAGGGACATGGGGTCCTTGCCACTGCCATGGTAGTGGCAGACAGGAACCTCACTGTCCCCTTTTAAATCACTCTGGTGGGCCACAGAGATTGGCGTGTAGGTAGAGCCCCACTTAGGGGAGGCTAACCCCCAGCTCCACTCCTTCCACCCACATCCACCCCTTGTGGCTGGAGTCTTGAGACCCCTTCCTCAGCAGGAGCTACAAACCCGCCCACCTGGAGAAGACTTGAGTGCCCTTCTGGGCCTGCGCAGCTACAGCCTTACCTCTCCTTCCCTGCCCAGAGCTAAACTGCTCCAGGGAAAAGTGTCTCTTCAAAGATGCTTTTGAGATGCTCTATGAAAGTTCCAGGGTGGCTGAGTAGCAAATACTAGGTTGGGCTTAGGGTTAGGAACGGGAGGCGTGACTGCAGCTGGCCCATGATTCCTCCAGGCAGGTGGAAGGCAGGGCTACAGCCAGTCCCAGGGTCCTTTAGGCAGGAGGAAGGGAGAGGCTCCTTCCGAGCAGGTGAGGTACAGAGCTGCCAGGGGTTCCTCTGATCAAAGGAGGATTGGTCGTAGTTTCTCTTGGTAGGGAGCTTTTAACTCCATTAAAGGGAGAAGGCCAGAGGGCAAGGGGAGCAAGGGGCCCATTGACTTTTATCCTCGGGCACTGAATTGCTATTGGCAGGTCTGAACAAAGCATAAGATGCTTTTACGCTTGTTATTCCAACTAATCAGCACATCATTGAGAGCTAATTTGTATTTAAATTGTGAAAGGCACCTTTAAACACCTTTTTAAAAAGGGTCAGCGAGGTAGCCAAGTTAGTCTGTTAACAGGAAAAACGTATAAAACTTCTTCAGGTGTGTTGAACACGAAAGCTCATGATACCATCTGTATGTTTTGTTAGTCTTTAAGGTGCTACTAGACTATTTGTTGTTTTTTAAGTTTTTTCTAAAAGGGAAGAGGCAGGCCTTCAAGAAAGGTAGCCTCATTTACATATCCTTCACTTCATATTTAGCAAGGATACATTTGACTCATTTTCATTTTTTTGGTCTGGTACCTGCAATATATTTAGCTTCTGCTGACAGTAGTTGTTTATGTAAAATAAAATTAACTGTGTAAAGATTTAAGTCAATTTTCATGCATCGTTTTGTAGTGTATAGTTCAGGAGAGAGAGAGAGAATTTCCTGTGCTTTGAAGGGAAAAAAGCTGCTTTTTCGGTGCCAAAGCATACAGAAAGCTTACATGCTACCACAGAAAGGTGAGAGGAACCAGATTGTTTCCGAAAGAATAACCATTTCTTTTATTTCCTGGATTTGTTTTTATGACTGCTAATAATTTTAATATTAACCTGATATCTAGTAGGCAGTAAAAAAGCAGCCCCTTTATAATTATTTTGCCATCCCCCAAATAAAACAAAAACAAACTTTTCTTTTCCTCTTCAAACTGTGTAATTCTAAGACTATCCTTAAACAGAACATTCCTGCTTAAAAGGAAAGTACAACCATGTTCTGCTTTGGACACAGGTTTTAGTTTGTCCAAACTCATAAAATTAGTGTCACAACAATTACCAGAAAGGGCTGAGCAATTATGTCCTAATCGCCCTTCAGTTACGCTCTTAACGTTATTGGAAAAGAGAGAATAATGAGAGGTGTTTAAGCAATATGGGAAAATAAACAGTTAAGTGAGCAAATATTGGTGCTTGGGTAATGAAGCCCCCAGGACAATGAATACATTCCAGTAGCTAGATATCAGTTTACAAGCAGAAAAGTTTTCTTAGACATTGGAGTTAATTAAACTTCTGTGTTTGTCAATACTTTGCCATTTATAGCTGCTTCTGTGAATAATATGTCCCATGGCAAAATATCACATCAGTGCCCTATTCTGCAAATTCCTTACGTGAGAATTTTTCCATCATGAGTTGTCTCACTGAATACTAGACATAATCAAATCTGTGGAGTTAAAGTGAAATCTTAGATTCTCAGAGAAGATCAGGATATGTTGCATTAGGGGTCTGATAAAGTGAAGGACTGTGCTGAATAAGAGATCATTCTCAAAATTCCTACTCAAGCTTATGGTTTGTTTTCTCTTTGCTCACACAGTGCACACACACACACACACACACACATATATATATATATACACACACACACACACACACACACACACACACACAAATTCAGACCATCTAAGGCTAAATTTAAAAAAGAAACCCAAATATTTAAAAGGTTGGAATGCATAAGTAAGGAGCCACGCTACTAAAATGAAGACTCCCATGGCACCTTAAAGTCAGAGGCCATGTCTGGACTAGGAAATTATTTTGAAATTATTAAATTCGATTTAAGAACTCCTAATTTAACAAATTTGAAGTGTGTCTTCACTATGGAGAAGCATTGAAATTAGTCTGAGACAGGCTCCGTTACTGTGGATGAACTACCTCAGAGTCAAAGTCCCAGGAAGTCCTCTGGGGAGGTGTGGTAGACCTCCTGCAGGCCAATTAGTTTGAATAGTGGCACCGGTGCATCCACACTAACATCATTTCAAATGTACAAGTTTGGAATTAGTGTTATTCCTGATGAAAAGCTGGAGTACTGAGTTTGAATTCCATGGCTCGTTATTCCAAAATAATGGGCTTGGTAGTGCGGACGCACCACTTACTATTTCAAACTTGGGGTGGTTATTTTGGACTAAGGTCCTAGTGTAGACCAGGGCTAACATTTATTTGGGAATAAGCTTTTGTGGGCAAAACTCCACTTTATCAGATGCATGGAGTGTACATTAGAGGCAGGCATAAATATACCAGCAGCTGAAAAGAAGGGCATTACCTTATTAAGTGGAGGACCAGTGCTAATGGGGTCAATTCAGTCAGAGTCGATGAGGTCCACTCCCAACAGCTGATGAAGAGGTATAAATACCAAGGGGGGGAAACTGCTTTTGTAGTGAGACAGCCATTCCCAGTCCCTATTCAAACCCAGATTAATAGTGTCAAGTTCGTAAATGAATTGCAGCTCTTGCAGTTTCTCTTGGAACTCTGGCTTTGAAGTTTTTTGTTGAAGGATGTCCACTTGTAAATCTGTTACTGAGTATCAAGAGAAATTGAAGTGTTCTCCTACTGATTTTTGTATGTTACCATTCCTGATGTCCGAGTTGTGTCCAGTTTGGTTAATGTACGCAGCAGAGGAGCATTGCTGGCACATAGATGGGATATATCACATTAGAGGATGTACAGGTGAATGAGCCGCTGATGGTGTGGCTGATGTGGTCAGGACTTATGTTGGTATTGCTTAAGTAGATATGTGGGCAGAATTGGCAATGGGGTTTGTTGCAGGGATTGGTTCCTTGGTTAGTCTTTCTGTGGTATGCTGTGTAGTTTCTGGTTAGTATTTGCTCTTCAGGTTGGGGGAGGGGAGGCGTCTGCAAGAGAAGAGTGGCCTGTCTCCCAAGTTCTATGAGAGTGAGTTCCCAAGTTAGGCTATAGATCGCTGATGACATGCTGGAGAGGTTTTAGCTGGGAGCTATAGGTAATAACCAGTGGTGTACTGTTATTTTCCTCATTGGGCTTGTCCTGTAGTAGCACCATAGAATCAGAGAAGTGGAAGGGACCTCAAGATGTCATCAAGTCCAGTCCCCAGCACTCACAGGAGAACAATACACCATCTAGACCATCTCTGTCAGATGTTTGTCTAACCTGCTCTTAAAAAAAAAAAACTCCAACGATGAAGATTCCACAACCTCCTTAAGCAACTTATTTCAATGCATAACCACCAGCCAGTTAGGAAGTTTTTCCTAATGTCCAACAAGAACCTCCCCTGCTCCAATTTAAGCCCATTGCTTCTAGTCCTATCCTCAGATGTTGAGGAGAATATTTTTTCTTCCCCCTTCTTATATCACCCTTTTAGATAATTGAGAACTGCTATCATGTCCCCTCTCAGTCTTTTCTTTTCCAAATTAAACAAACCCAATTCTTTCAGTCTTCCCTCATATGTCATGTGTTCCAGACCTCTAATCATTTTTATTGCTCTTCTCTGGACCTTCCCTAATTTCTCTACATTTTTCCTGAAATGTGGTTCCCAGATCTGGACACAATACTCTAGTTGAGACCTAATCAGCAGAAAGTAGAGTGGAAGAGTCACTTCTTGCATCTTGCTTAAAACACTCCAGTTAATGAAGGTGCCGATTTTTTATAGTAGATGTTAAATCAGGTGATTTCTGGGTATTTGCCTGGCTCTGTCAATCTGTTTCCTCACTTCCACAGCTAGGTACAGTAGTTTTTTGTAGGTGTTTGTCTCTGTCTGAGGGATTGGAGAAAATGAAGTTGTATCTTAGGGCTTGGTTGTAGACAATAGCTCATGTGATGTGTCTTGGATGGAAGCTAGAGGTATGTAGGTAAACAATGTGGTCAATAGGTTTCTGGTAAAGGGTTGTGTTTATGTGGCCATCACTTATTTGCACTGTATTGTCCAGGAAATTGATATCTTGTGTGGTCTGGTCCAGGCTGAGGTTGATGGTGTGGAATTAGTAAATCCCTTATTTTCATGTGCTACTATAAGTTGTCTGACTCTGTAAATTCCACTCCATGAATCTGCCTACAAAATCTTATGCCCAAATAAATGTTAGTCTTTAAGGTACCACAGGACTCTTCATTTTTGCAGATACAAACTAACATGGCTATCCCTTTAATACTTGGAGCCGAGCTACTGTAATTCTGTCACTGAGGTATCAGCCTCCCATCTTTTTGCAGCAGGAGATCTGGCAGAATGGAGGGGTGGGGGCAATAGAGTATCTTTACATAATAACTGTCATTTTAGCAGTCACCACAAAATCAAAGTGCTAATTTTAACTATGCCATGGTTGCACCAACTGTGGACTTCATTATATTCATACAGCACCCAGAGAAAAGCAAATACCTACTTTACAAATTACCAATTGAACTAATAGCATACAAAGAGCATCATTCACCAATCCTCATTCAGGCTTTAATGTTGTTATCCTTCTTCCTCCCGACTTCCTAAAAATAGCCCACTCTTGTATATCTTCGTGGATCCACTGGTCCATTGCTAGAAGTCTTTGGGAACTGGGAATAGAGAGATCAAGGTCAGTATGGGGAAAGACACTCCTCTTCCTATGTAGCTCCTCCATAGAGGGGATACACTTCTGCAGACACTAGGAGGTGCACAAGAATAGGGCTCCGCATGGATACATCATTTCTCTGGTGAACCTGAAGGGGCTTGTTGAGAGACCTTCTCCACACATGCCACAAGTGTTAGCAGGCTCATCATCCCAAGCCTTAGATTTGTCATGGTCCTCCGACCTCAGCTAACAGCCTTGGGAAGCAAACATTTTTGTCTGTTTATAGGAAATCTGGGGAATTCCCCCAGCTCATTTCAGTGGATGAGTCCAAAACCTTAATTTGAAATGTCTTCCATATTCTGATCTCAAGCTAGAACCTGATAATTAGCATCTGAAGGATTTTCTAACAATGACATTGAGAGAATTTTCTGAAATTTTTCTATCATGGCAAACAACTTAACACAAACTTATTTCAGTTGGAATATTCATTTGACTTAGGACTCTTGGAATGGGTGAATATTTGCAGTGTTGGTCATTTAACGGATATTGATGAACAAAAATATTAATAGGTTTTTTTTTTTACATGTAGCATAAAACAAATACTCAGAAATTAGGACTAGAAGAGGTTATCAAGTCAAGCTTCATGACTCTAGTGGTTTATCTGCTATGCTATTCTTCTGAGTCTATTATCTAATCTCACACTAAGTATTTTCTCTGATAATGTCTCTGTGGCTTCTCTTGGCAGGCTGTTCCATTGATTAATAGCTCTTCTTCGGAAGTTTTTCCTGGTATCTAATCTTAACTTCTTCTTTAGGTGAAGACAATTACTTCTTTTAATGTATCCTTGGCCAACTTTAAATAAGTCTTCCCCCTCTTTTATACGTGTCCATTAAACCAAAAAAAGGGTATAGAGAGTTCATATGTACTCTGGTTTGTTTAAACAGTATCTCCTTTTTACCTTGTTCCTCATAAGGTAGCTTCCAACTTCCTTACTGGTATTGCCCTTCTTTGCTTTCTCTTTATCACTTCTGTTTGTACTGAGGTTTCCCAAAGCACTTTACATTATCCTCAATGAGCCTTTTCAGTGACTGAATGCAAGAATTTTTACATCTCCATTCTTAAATACAATACATATATATTAGATAGAGGGCATAGCATAACTTTATATAAAGGCAACATTATATTTCCTGTCTTCTTATCTATTCCTTTAAGGATTCCCAACTTTGTTAGCTTTTTAAATTGCCACTAAACATTGAGCAGATGTTTTCAGGGAACTATCCACAATGATTCCAAGATTTTTCTTGAGTGGTAACAGCTAATTTAGACTCCATTACTTTGCATTTATCAACACTGAATTCCTTCTGCCCTTGTGTTGCTCAAACACCCAGTTTTGTGAGATCCCTTTGTAATACTTTGCCATCAGCTTTGGACTTAACTATTTTGAGTAATTTTGTATCATCTGTCACCTCACTGTTTACCACTTTGTCAAGAACATTTCTGAATACAACGAACTGCAGTCTGGAGTGCACCATTATTTATTCCTACTATTTTTTCCCTACCATTTAAGTGAAGTACCTAGTAATGTTTTCACGATATTTCATGATCCTTCAATTACTTGAATAAGTTTTTTGTTATCTTAATCGCCCTGCCTCCTTCTATTTATAAACAAACTCCCTGCCCCAAAGTGAAACTGGGAGTAGCACAAGCTCTATTGGGCTACGTCTACACTGGCATGATTTTCCGAAAATGCTTTTAACGAAAAAGTTTTCCATTAAAAGCGCTTTCGGAAAAGCACATCTAGATTGGCAGGATGCTTTTCCACAAAAACACTTTTTGCGGAAAAGCGTCCGTGGCCAATCTAGATGCGGTTTTCTGCAAAAAAGCCCCAATCGCCATTTTCACGATCGGGGCTTTTTTGCGGAAAACAGTACTGTGCTGTCTACACTGGCCCTTTTACGCAAAAGTCTTTCGGAAAAAGACTTTTGCCCAAAACGGGAGCAGCATAGTATTTCCGGAAAAGCATTGACGATCTTACACGAGATCGTCAGTGCTTTTCTGGAAATTCAAGCGACCAGTCTAGATACAGCCTTGCAGTTAAGAGCAGTTAATAGTGTTTTGTTCCATACATGACAATTTCCTACTTCTTCCTAGCTCAAAGGTCTCTGTTGGTTTGATCCCAACAATGTTTTCAGATAGTTAGAGCACCTCATCTGATCAGATAATAGCCCAAGTATTAACATATTTGTAAAGCTTTAAAGGAAGGTGATAGTTACTCACTAGTTATGGAAATCTCAAAAGACTAAGGGGTATAAAACAAGTTAAAACTGCAGCTGTCTTAGTGGTTGAGATCCCAGATTTTGATAAAGACCCTTTCCTCACCCCCATCCTGCAGATGCCCAAAATTTCTGGTCCTATGTTGAAGCTGTTCCACTGTGGGGGTAAATAACGTTTAAATCCCCTCCCTCGGCAAAGAAAGGGCAATTGAAATGGGGTTTTCGCACATTCCACATCAGTGCTCTGACTACGGAGATAAAATTATAAGTTCCTTCTCACTCCAACTCCATGGCTTCTTGCAGAAAAAGCAGAGGTGCCTAACATCATGCTGAGCAGCAAGCCCTCTTGACTGTCCGGAAGTCCCAAAGTTTGTGTCACTGCCCCTTCTACCAGGACAATGGCAGCCTAGGGGCCTAGGCCACAGAGTACTCTTCCCTCAACAGGTATAAATGTGGCCTGGAGGCCTAGTCCATGGGTAAGTCCCTTTTATCAGGGTAATTACAGCCTAGTTCATAGTTGGTTTCCCCTCACCAGAGTAAACACAGCCTGTAGGCTTAGTTCCTAGCAAAGTTCCCTCTACCAGGGTAAATATGGCTTGTAGGCTAAGTTCAAAGCAAAGTTCCCTCTCTCAGGATGAATACAGGCGGAGGGGCTAGTTCACAGCCAAGTTCCCTCTATCACGGTGAATATGGGCTAGTTCACAGGTAAGCCTCCCGCACTGTTAGGAAGCAGGCCTGCTGTGTGTAGGGGTAGGGGAACATGGGCCCTTCCACACCACCGGGTCTCAGGGCTAGGGTTGCCAGGTGTCTGGTATTTACCTGGACAGTCCAGTGTTTTCACCTCCTGTCCGGTAAAAAAATCCAGAGATCACTGGACACCTAAAATGTCCAGTATTTTCAGATTTTTTTCCCCAGCCAGGAGGAAAAAATGCCAGGCACCTGGCAACCCTACAAACACTCAGCACCCAGCCTCCTCCTCCCACAAGACTCCCCCAGCCCCCCAACCCCATGCTTACCTGGTTCCGCAAGGCTGCCAGCACAAAATGGCTGCCGACGAAGGGGAAGCAATGCTTCCCCTGGGTCTTAGTGCTCAATCGCTCCCCCTGTTCCTATCTCTGCACTCACTCTTAAAGGGGACATGGTGTTTTAATGCTATTTTTTTATTTTGCTTAAGTCTTGAAGTCCTTTCCCCCCCCCCCCACAACAACTTTGTCCCCCCCCCCTTTTTTTCCCCTTCAACAGAATTTTTTCCCGGTGTTTTTTTTGAGGGGGGAGGTCAGTATTTTTGTTTCAGCCATCTGGCAACCCTACCCAGGGCCCTGTTGAAAGTGGAGGATTCTGCTGCCTACTCGGTGGGGATTCTTACTGAAACACACCAAATGCCCAAATGGCAATCCTCTGCCCTGGGCTACTTCCTACCATTTCCAGTGCATTGTTCAGCTCTTGTAGTGTTGCTCAGCGGGTCAGACCCTCCCAGATGGCCTCCCTGGCTAGAGCTGCTGAGTTTGGGGCAGCTGCTGGGGTTGCTCTGGACCTCAGACCTGAGCTCCTTCTCCTCTGGTGGTCAACCCCAACTGTGTGGCCCCAGAGGTTTTTATACCCTGCCTCTCTTGTGAGCATGCCCAGCAGGGCTGTGGGGGTGAGGCCTTTTTAGCCAGCTGCGCCAGGGCAACTCCCTGCAGGGTAGATACACCCCATCACACATCAAAAGAGGGTTTGCAGTAGAGACTCTCAAGCAGAGAGAGGGAGGCCCCGATCTGTGGCCCAGAGAGAAGGAAGGGGGTTAGCACATACCCTTTGGCTAGTGATTCCCCCATTGGCTAGGTAAGAAAAGGAATAACCTAGCTTGTGCAAGTCTTTGTGAGTTCCATTCTAAATTGTCTCCCCCAATCCTTCTGAAGTGCTGAACTCAGGCATCCTGAATCCCAGTAATTATCTAGGCACCTAATTTTCTGTGTAAATCTTACCCCTAAGTCAGAGGTGGGCAAATTCTGGCCTGCGAGCTGGATCTGATCCACAAGGTTAGTCCCTGGCATGCTCACTCCCCCCAAATAATGAATAATGAATTGATCCATACAGCTTGTGCTCCACAGTTAAGATACATGCTTAACATTTGACCCAATACTTTACACGTGCATTATGTGCAACACAAATGGGTTAGCATATTCTAAAACCTTTAATCTTTTCATTTCCTGACTTCTCCTTAGCCTCTTTTCAATTGCAACATGAATGTTTAATATAACTTCTTGCATTAATTTTATTTTGTGCATTTGTTGAGAAAAAAGGATAAAATGGGTGAAAGAGCTCCACATCAAAATACCTATTTTGATAGCTGTGTTTTTATATACTTGATATATCTGTATATATGACTTATCTGTATTCATGGAATTATAATGTCTTACTTAAAATGGAGAACTAGCACTCTCAGGGTATATGTCGTTAACTGTGCTGTTGTAGAAATAATCACTCCCCAGGACATGGAAACATTAAGAATACACCTGTAGGGATTGAATGAAAGCTTGAGGCTCTCTGGCCTGAACCAGCCCATATGCTAACACCTTCAGGAGGTGCCGGCTCACATGTCAAATAGAAACTGTAATATGGGAGCCTTTTAGACTCTTCATTTGTAACCAATGTTTCTATGAGTTCAGTTAGCATCAGACTTTCTTTAGGAATCGGACAATCATTCGAGTTTTATTTGTGGCTTTCTCTGTTTTTTAAATATTATTCTATTTGGACTGAATCTGTCAATTTTATTTGAACCCCCCCACCTCCCATATTGTTGCCATTCTTGAAGAGTGCATGACTTATCTGTCCTCAGTTCTGGGTGATGTTCTGGAGAAAAAGGACATGAACTGTTGAATTATAGGCCTGTCAGAAAGGAGCAATTCTACCAAAACTGTTCTGGCAGAGCTTAAGGCTAGGCTGGTGATTAAGAGATGTCATGACCAAGAAAAAGAGTGAAATCCTGTCCCACTGTCTCCAGTGAATTCAATGGCAGTTTTGCCTTTGAATTCACAGAGTCAAGCTCTCAAGAGTGCAAGAGTAGCTTAATTGTTAAAATTGTGGCATAAGTGTGGTGCAACCAAACGTACATCTTTCCTGGTTTAAACATAGTGAATTTAGCCAATTGATTGTGGTATTCAAGCATGGATGGCTTCAGTCTAAAGAGGGAAGATTTCAGAAAATGATAGATTAGAAGATTGGAGTTTGCAGGAAGTTTTTGTAGCCTTATAGTTTAGTGTACCTATACAGATACTTATGATCAATTAAATGTAGAGTTCCATAACAATAGATTGAATTCCTATCTTAGATCTTTACAGTGAGAGGTATTCTTAAACTAGGTACTTGAATAGGAAAGGCAAGCTGTGATTTTTTTTAAATGATGGGTTTTGGTCATTTAGCTTCTTGGTATAAGGCCTTTCCCCTTTATGATTTCTCCAAATTCACCCGGTTACATGGGAAAATTGCAATTTTCACTGGATTTCTGTTTCTGAGCACCAGTACTGATTCCAGCATTATCTAACTAATGAAACACTGTGTATTTTATGAACAAGTTATGAAGGCAGAATGAAAGCAAGTCACTCATTTAAGGAGAGAATAGTTCTCATGAATAGGTGCCTGCACTGTAGAGATTTCAGCTACTTAAGAGAACAATTAGCAGTCATGAAGAGGCAGTGGTTCACTGGGATTATTCACTGACCTTTGAGGTCCTCCTTAGAGGTTGACCTTATCCACAGTAAACAAAGCTCATTGTAATTACAAATAGATGCCAGATAAAAGGTGGAGAATACAATAATCTCAGCTTCTAGTGAATGTTGACTATCTAAAACAGGCTACCAGCTCTCCAAAGGAGGATGGCACAGTGTAGCTAAATTGCAAGGTTTTGTGTTGAAAGCTACACAGAGTATTGCACCATGGGAAACTCATTGTAGCCATTACTTGCATTTATTCCTGATGCTGTTCATATCAATTTTTCCACTTCCCAAATTTTAAAAAGAAATATTTTACAGGATCAAAGGAGGAGAATATCATATGGAATAGGCACACATGTATGCATACTCAAGATATACTTTTCAACTTCTTAATATATGAGGTGATTCTGGTGTAATTAATATTCTATCATCACTTGCAGAGAGTTCATGAATGACAGTCTGCATAATTTTTCAACCCCTAACATTAGGCAACTGCTCAAGATTGTTTTTTGAAAAGGCATTCTGTGCATTACAGCAGCTAATGAAAAATAATCTTCTAACCACATGTAATAAAATAACTTATTAGAGTAGTGTAACTTCTTGATGTATATACACAGTGAAAGTTTAGAGAAAATACTTTTATGATTTAAGAGACTGCTAATTCTGCTGCTCCTCTCTGTTTTAAGGAAAGCAAATACCTCCCAAACCACTAGCACATTTCAATGATGAAGAAAGTTTGTGTGATCACTGTGCCATATATTAGAAATATGACAAACACATTATTTTGGGATTCAGTGGATAAATAGTGATTATTTATGTGTGATGGGCTCAAATCCACATATTGATTTCCTTTTTAGTCTTTGGCTCATGACTGGCAGTGAATAGAAGGCTGGGGGGGGGGGGGGGGAGGCAGTGAGTGAATAGGTTCTGGGTCTGTGGTGTAAAGGACGGGATGGAGAGAGAAGTAGCAGGTGTAAGAGGAAAGACCTAAGTGTGAACAAAGGTGGGTAATGGAAAGGAGTATATTTGGGGTGTGGTTTTCTTTTAAAGTTGTGGATTTGTTGGAAGAATGGGGCCAGAATCAGAACTGAGAGTCAGGTCATAATTGAAATGGCTGCTATTGTATGAGATTAGCCATCTCAAACTTTAATTATCTGTTTTATTACCCTCTGGAGTATCCAACTGTTTTGAGTATGATGTGAATATGACTTAGCTTTGTGTAAAAATTCATTATAGGGAGTGAATACATGGTAGTGTGGTATCGGTGTAATACAAATAGTTTATCATAATACTATACAAGTTTGGCATGGACAAATTACCCACAAGTTGTGAAGCCACTGTTGAGTTACAGGCAGTCCCTGGGTTACGTACAAGATAGGGACTGTAGGTTTGTTCTTAAGTTGAATCTGTATGTAAGTCGGAACTGGCGTCAGCCGCTGCTGAAGCTGATCAGTTTCAACAGTGGCTGAATCTGGACGCCAGTTCTGACTTACATATGGATTCAACTTAAGAAACGCAGACGTCCCCAAGTCAGCTGCTGCTGAAACTGATCAGCGGCTGATTCCAGGAAGCCCGGGGCAGAGCAACTCTGCCTCGGGCTTCCTGTAGTCAGCCCCTGGTCAGTTTCAGCAGCGGCTGACTTGGGGACGCTTGGGGCAGAGCAGCTGAAACTGACCAGCAGCGGCTGAATCAGGACGCCTGGGGCAGAGCAGCTGGGGTGTTGCCGGGTTGGTACAGTAGCGCCGAGGAGCGCTGCGGGACCAACCCGGCAGCGCCCAGCTGCTCTACCCCAGGCGTAGGCAAGAAAAGCCTGGTCTGCTGGGGGAGGCGCGGGGGGCACTAGCTGCACCCTCCCCCCAGCAGACCAGGGAGACGCGGGTGGCGGCCCGCGTCCTCCACGGCTTTGCTCCGTCTCCCTGGTCTGCTGACCAGGGAGATGGGGAGTAAAGCCTTGGAGCACGCCCGCAGCAGGACAACCCAGGCGCGCCCGGGCTGTTCTGCTGCGGGCGTGCTCCGCGGCTTTGCTCCCGGTCTCCCTGCAGACCAGAGAGACGGGGAGCAGCTTTTCTCGCCCCGGAGGACGGGGGCGGCGGGACTGCAGCGCATCTGGGCCTCCCGCCGCTCCAGTCCTCCGGGGCCAGAAAAGCCCCGTTCGTAACTGCGGATCCGATGTAAGACGGATCCGCGTAACTCGGGGACTGCCTGTACTTAAATCATCCTACATGAATCCTATGAATACCACATTATACCACATCCTATGGTCAGGTATTTGGTATATGCCACATATTTTACAGATAGACTATTTTACATATATTGATGGAGTGTTTTACAATTTTTACTGGCATTATTTTTTATATTTCTCTACAGGCGCTTTCAGTATCATGAGGCCAAATGCTCCTGATTCAGATAAAGGGGAATATTCTAACTAATGAAGCATTGAAACAATTGAAAATTATCAAACATCGCTTTTCTGAACAGTACATAATAATATAAGGCTCTTAAAGAAAAATATATCATGGTTTCTTGGAACTAAACAAAAAGTCTTACTATGTTGAAAAGAGAGGATTCCTGATGTTTCTAACCCTAATAAGCCACCTGTTACCTGATCTTATACCAGTTGCTGAATATTATGTTTAACTTGTGGTATTTGTAATGAATTGTTTAACTGTTGAAGTCGCTTTGGGTTTTGAAATGTTAGAAATGAAAAAATGGATTAGTAGGCAGAGTGCAGTTGAGGGGAGGTAAAGGGATACATGAAAAATTCAGATGTATTAGTTCCACAATGCCTCACATAAATATCCATTCCCTTAGAGGCATGCATGCCCTTTGGACACTCTGTGTGTCTGGCTATTTCTGTAAAACATCCCAAGATATGATGGTGACTTCACAGATATATAAAAAAAGAGATCCTTGTCCCAAAGAGCATAAAACCTAAAAATACCTACAAAGGAATTGGAAAAGAGGATATGACAAGTTGTTTATCCCATTGTTTTCTGTTCTGCTTTATTGCTTTAATATTCATAGCCACAGCTTCTTGCACTCAAAGTTTACTGTAATCTTGTATTAAACATTCTTAGCACTACTCACTTTTTAGAGCTTTGAGATTCTCTCTGTGTTTATACATAAATACATGCACCAGTGACATATTTTGTGCTTTGTTTCTCTCATTCATATTCAGGTATTGGGCAATGAGGATGTAATAACTCTATTGTAAACAAACTCTGCTTATCTAATGTAACAATAATACTTCAGTTTTAATAACATGAATACTTGAACTGAAGGTAAGCTATGCTCTAAATTAAACTGGTATTTATATTCCTTTTGCAGTTTCTTTACAGGGCTTACTAGCAACCTACATGCATCCAACCTATTCGGTATTTGTGGAGTTAACTAGCTTAAACCTATTCCCAATTAGATTCTTACACCAAGAATGTAATGCTTGTTTACCTATATAAGGAAACACGTTATACTTAATTGAGCTTGGCTGGATTTTAGACTGACAGAGACAAGTAAGCACACACCCTGGAGAGTGGGAGTGATCAGTAGGCTGGACAGAGCACAGCTTCCTGAATCAAACTGACTACAGTTCAGCTGATCTGCAGAAAAACAGCAAAAGCCAGGCAACAAAGCACCCTACTTGGAGGAACTACCAACTTAAAAAACACCCCAAAATCCAAAACAGAAGTTAAGGAAAAGAATAACTGACAGTATAAAAATGGAGAAGCTGGTAAGTCACTAATATACTTGCATTTTAGAAGTGACCTTGTTAGAATGAGGAGGAAATCAGAGTGCTACTATTAAGTCTTGTTCTTATATCTAGTTCTTTCCTAAAACGGCTTGCACATGATAGAAATACTTGTAGACAATTTAGGGCTCTTCTGCACAGCAACATCTGTGTGGGATATGTATTTAAGCTTATCTGACTTTCCATGTGCTTCTAATTTAGATACACCTTTCTTTACCAAAGAGATTACCAAACTTTCTTATCTTTGATGTAACACAGATGCAAGCTGAAACTCTGGAAATGAAGCTAGGATTTTTTGATTAAATGTCTGAATTCCTGCAAATGTCAGAATGCTAAATACTAATATGCACACACTAAACATTCTTATGTTTAAGGTTTAAAATGTGGAATCTTTAAAAAAGTGAAATATCTCTTCATTTCATAGTTTTCTAGAATATTTCATTTTGATTGGTATGACTGGAGTTCAGTCAGCACAACTGAAATGTCCTTTTTTGCCTTATGTGGAATATAGGGATACCTGCAATAATAACAAGCACAAGTTATTTAAAAATAAGCTACAGGTTTGGTCTTGCAAAACTTGTTCTCCTAAAATAAAAATTATTGAAGTACAAAACAAAGATGTGAATTGCTTATAGATTGATAGCCTTTACAACAGATTCGGAGTTGAAACCAGAGTGCAAAAGAGTTCTTTTAAAAATATCTCGGTAAGAATGCAATTAAAAGTGGAAATGTGAAAGAATCTATTTCAATAGCGTTCTAATTGCAGTTAGGCCAGTAAATGTTAAAAGGCAATTACTTGCAGAACTTCATTCAAGTTCTATTGAACTGATGATACAGAAATTTTTATTTGTAATTTTTGTATCTGATTTCTCTTAGAGGTACCTTCCACAGCAAAAGATTGTGCAGAAATCTTTTTAAAAACAGGTGCAGACTTTGTTTTTAGGGTGATTCCATTTCTAGAATTTTGGTGGCTCACTGTCATATAATTGCATTGCACTAAGCTTTAACTGACAATCTCTTTAAAAAGAAATCTGTGTTAAGAAATTAGTTGGTATGAATGTATCTTTCCTAAGGGCCAAAATAGCAAAACAAACAAAAAAATTACATTCATATTTCTAAAAATATAGAATATTTTTACGAAACTGATTATATTAGAAACAAAACAAAGTTAACTTTCAAAATGTGACAAGATTTATATATATGCGCCCAACAGTAAGCAGTTGAATTGCAAGCTCCTGTAACGTAATATTTCCTGGCTAAAGCATTCATTCATGATAAAGAATTGGCAACATTAAAATGCTAATTTAGTTTCCCATTCATAAATGTACAGAATATTTCTAAACTCTTGACCTTCAATGTGAATACATTAACAGGAGTTACATATTTGAAACAGCAATGCTGTATCTTCAATATAGAATTTTTACAGGATCATCTGCATAGCAAGGAAAGCATATAGTGTGTTTTTAGACATGGGCTCACATCTGAATATACCATATTATCCTTCTGAAATATCATCAGTCTCGATGGAAGTCAGCAGTGGCAGAGAATTTGGCAATTGAGGACCAGGAGCAAAAACTGCAGCTACTGTATTTCACTCACCTCACCTCCCACTCCATTTTTGCTGGCTTCCATTTATGGTACCTCAAGCAACTCTGTGATTGTGTCGTAGGTATGGATAGAGATAAGAGATTGTTATCATGGGTGTGTGCAAATAAAATACAAGCTTTAAGAACAGGAAATGGTGTCAAGAGAAACACATTCTTTATTTATTCTGTTCTGTCTTATGTGGCACTAATCTGAATACCTCATAATCATGAATGGAATTAAACTGTACAACACCCTGTGAGAGATGTGTTATTGCCATTTTACAGATGGGAACTGAGGCACATGATATTACCGATTAATTTAGTTATATTATCATAGCTCCTAGAAGCCTGATCTGTGGACCAGGATTCCATTGTGCTAGGCACTGTAGAAATGCAGACCAAAATGTCCCTAGATTAACCAAATGTTACAAAGAATATTTGAGAATAAGATGAGAAATGAATCCTAATCTTCTGCTTTTCAATCCAATGTCCTATCCCCTAGATCAGAGTTTCTCAGTTATGAGGGGGAAAGGCCTGTCTAACTTTCTAGGGCGGGAAGTGCACCTTCTAAATTACAGAGTGGAGTTGCAACCAGGTGCATGGTGTCACATCACCATTCAAATTTGGCCCAACCACCCTGCAGTCATGAGGGCAGTTAGGGTAAATTGAAGTAAATGGCATATAGGCTCCAAGTTTAAAACAAAGAAACACCTACACCCTCCTCCAAAAAAATGCAGGTTGGGGAGTGATTCAAAAAAGGCTGAGAACCCCTGTACTAGATAACCATTCCCTTCCTTCTTAATCTATTCTGGGCCTGAGTTCTTTATCTGTAAAATGGGCATATTTCTTCGCACATTGACTTTCTCTCAGAGACAGCATGCTAGTAAAGTAATCTTGGAAACTGGGAACACTGCCCTGTGTAAAGTGGTTAAATATGTCTTACTGCCAATGAGCTACATGTAAGGAACTCTGTATATTTGGCTAAAACTGAGTCCAGCTATTTTTTTGGTCTATGACCCACAAAAAGGGGGTGGGGGAATTCATCCGACAAATGCAGTATATTTGTGGAGTTTGGGTCATAAGGCAGTATTTCTGCTATTTTATGGGTGGAGCACCTAGCATTACTGTCTGAGGGACTTTTGGGAAGATTTTATCTTGAGCTGAATATATTTCATAGTCTTTTTCCTTGATAGTTTTCATTAGTAAATGTGTATTTTTAAACAAGTTTTGCCCAAGTAGTAGAACACTTCCATTTTAATACACCTTGCAACACTGAGGAAAAACTTCCACTTTAAATGGTCAGTGGAGAAAAGGTATAATTTTGTTTTAAAGGTTAATTCCAGGCTAAATAATGTAATTCACCTCTAAACTTTTCTCTCTGTCTTTGGATCAGTTGCTTAACTTGAAGGAAAACAGTGAAGTACATTGATGATATTCAGACTAAAGCATTGTCAGCTTTGCAGATGCACATATTGAATCTAAGTGAAGGTGTTGTGTCCCAACAGGCCTTCTGTGTGTATGTAAGTACTTCTAGCACCATCTTTAGCTGTCTAAACATGAGGGAGGATGAAGGGAAACAGAACAACTCTAATTTGACATTCTGAGTTTCAAAACAGACATGATTGAGTAGGACATCTGTATTCACATTTCTAAGGTGTGATTACTTAGAGAAAAACTATTTTGCTTGCTTCTGTGTGAAACATTGCTGGTGAATCAATTCAAGAGGGTTCTTACCCATTTGTGGGTTTAGCAAATAGTGTTAACTTTAGGACTGGGGCTGTTAGATGTAGTTGTCATTAAACTTTTATTTTCAAAGGAAAGGTGACTATAGAAATGAATGTTTCTCTTTCTTTAATCCAGAAAGAATAGCATTTAAGGGTATTTTGAAAAGTTTCCAAGTCACCGTTGATTGTTCACTACACAGCCGTTTCTTTTCCCTGATTAAACAGGTTTTTCAGAGCCACATCTTTGTTTACTTGTTTTTACTTTTTAAATTTTTCATGTAATTGGGGTTAAGAGCTCCTATACATTAGCAAGCAGAGGCTGGGCACATCACATTTCCATTTTGATACCTTAGTGCTTTTTCAATAAGAAAACTCGAGGCTTTCAAAATGTAACTAGAGAGCTTGAAATAATAGATGAACATGCAGCACTAATTGTGTGCTCTCTGTAGGGTTTTGTTAAGGGCTTTACCATTCTATTACGCTATCTTTTTCTAGTGTAAGCATTTTATATGGCATGTGTGATTTCATTGCCCTTATGTGACCTTTTTCCCCTGAAGCACATGCCTAATTGAAAAGAACTGCCAGCATCTGCAGAGTTGCAAGCAACATCTCTAGGAATAGCTTGAAGAGAGACAGGTGTCAAAAAGGGTGGGGTCAATGGGACAATTTTTATAACAACCTTTTGTAGATCCTGCATAGAATCATTGTTAGGATTAATGATAATGAAGTGTTCACAGGGCATATTGACTCAGCTGAAGAGAAGACAGCAGCTGTCTCAAGATTAAATGCACAGAATATATTTTCTGAAATATCACGTCCCTTTTTTTTTTTTTTTTTTTAAAACTTCTGCAGTCCTTTCTGCTTTATTCAGGAAATTTAAAATTCAAAATTGGTGTTATATTTCCTAGTGTAACTGCTATTCCAAAATCATAAAGCCCCACTTGGCCGTGTGGAACTTCTGCATTCATAAATGTAGTTATGAAGAACACTTTCTGCAGTCTAAGATTGAAGCAGCATGTTCTCTATTGGAAGCTCTGTGTAGCTTTTTACAGTGCCAGCTGCTGTGAGCCAGTGTGTTTTAAGAGCCATGCAAATGAAGGATACAAGTCACAAGCCAGGGAACAGTTTTTCTTTTCCCAGATCAAACAAGAGAGCTGAAATGATACTGATGATAAATCACTGGTCAGTTCTACTTAGAGTATTAAATAAATTATTATTCATTCAAAATACTTGCGTGAAAGTCTGCTCAAATTTTATATTGCTTGATGATCTCAACATTAACTTGCTTGATCAGATCAGAAAGAAATAGGTATTTAAATGTAAAAAGGGTAAAAACCAATAGTCCTTGCAGGCACAGAGAGTCCTTATCAGAAAAAAAAGATTTGATACATCATACTTTCAGCTATTCTGTGTTGCTTATCTGACATGAAAAGTTCAGAAAACCACTAGGTTGAAAAAGAAGACTAGGAAGGTCTCTTCCATTTGACTCTGGAGAGCAAATTAGTTCAGCACATCTGTCTTGTGTTATGTCAGATAGTTTTTACGCAGGCATATCTTTTTGAGTTATTTGTTTCTGTATTTATTCCAGGATATATTTCGGTAGCGCGTATCAGAGTTTTAGTGTTCTGGAATGCTTACAACTTTGGACCTGATCCTGAAACGTGCTGAGCACCCACAACTCCTGTTTCAGGCATCTAGCTTTATAGGTGCTGAGACCCTTCACAGGCTGAAACTGCCAGGTTTCTTTTAGAAATATATTTCCTGTTGTGTTTTATTTGTTGCTAAACTAGTCAACACAGTCTGATTTTTGGCACTCGGGCTAGTGATTGAAAGAATGCAAGTCTATGTTGTTGATGCAGACATTTCTTGGTAATACTGTATTTTCTAAGGGAATTTGGCTATTTTCATGATAAATTCCTGATTCAGCAAAGTATTGAAGGACAGGTTTAAAACTGAAAGACAAAAAGGAATAAAGTAATACCAAGAAACTTCTTTGTCAACAATACTGAAGTCAATAAGACTTAAGCACAAGCTTAAAGTTAAACATGCCCTTAAATGCTAAATTATTTTGCTAAATTTTGGCCTCAATCAGCAAAATCAAGATCTTTGTCCTCATACTTTTATGCTCTTTGTACAATATATCAAGTCTAGGAAAACAGTTTACTACTTAAATCAGTTTTAACAGGGAGGGATTTTTAGCACAAAACTCAGCATTTTCACCTTATGAAGTGAAACATTTTTTTTGGTTGTAGGTCTTGCAATAGTCTCATTCCTGGATTCACATCCATTGGTAGTAATGTTGGTGGCTGTTAATTTATCAGAATTAGGGTGAAGGCAGAATGAAAGAAGGCAGTTTCTCTTATTAGATGTGATGGATTTTCTTTCCATGGAGTATTTGTATAATTTCAGCTTCATTTAAAACCAACTGAGGTTACTTTCAAGAAAATGAATGAAACAAGACATTTGTAGATACCAAAGTGCAAAGTTCTAGTTATTTCCTCAAGTTGAGAACAGTCTCATTTTGTTATACTATAGAAATGCACAGCATCCTTTTCAAGGGTCTTGCCTTGTTCAAAATTAGCTTCCACTGATGTATTTGCTCAGCACTGCTGGGTTTCCTGAAGTGCTGTATGGTAACTGTGGTAATCTTGGAGGCTCCATTTGAAATCCAAAGTCAGGACTTCTGATGGATTTATTTTTTTTGTACTTGTCTATTATTCCTGTGTATGAAGAACTGACTTTGTTCCTAGTGTGTTAATTCTGTAAAAGAAGTCCTTATTTTTACTGTACATTTTTAATCTTCTTAATCTGTCTCAAATTTCATAGTCTGTCTGAAATTCAAACTCTTATATCTGAGGAGTTTAATTAGCAGCTAATTATAAATTCTTAACTTAAGCATGGAAATTTGCCACAAGTGGTTTTGAAGAAGTTATTGGTTGTTTATTCAAAACTATGCAGCTGTACTTAAAAATCTAATGGGTAATTCTGCATATGTTATGTTTTGCCTTTGATATAGTGCCATACCACCTCCATTAGTGTAGTGGTTAGACGGCAAACATCTGTTTGCTTTTATTGCACATGTGTGTTACGTAAGAGGTTCTGTTTCTACATGATGTAGATCACTGGAATTTACTGAAATGTATGATTTGTTTATTCAGTAAACCTTAAAATACGTCAGTAAATTGACGATCCTAGGTAATGACATACAGAGACATAAAGAGAAGGAAAAGTTGGTAATAGGGGTGAATATTACAATGTTACACTTTTCTGATTTAAAAAAAATTGTAAACAATCATGTGACTGTCAATAAAATTGCCTAAAACTGGCACACATCCACACAATCTTGGAGCACACAGTGCTCAAAACTGGGCATACAGAAATGCACCCGACTTAACTACACTTCAGAAAAGAAAATTATAAAATCTATCAGCCCTCATTCTAGAATCTTGTTATGTTCACAGAACAAAACAGATCATATCAATGTGTAATATACGGTAAATTATTTTTCAGGTGATATAACTATATACAACATATTCCTTTTTGTACAAATTGATCCATTAAACAATAATAAGCCATCTGGACCACTTGGTATTTACGCAGGAGTTCCCAAGGAGCTGACATAAGACATTACCAGACTACAAACTGTAGTATGTAATCTCATTTGAATCTGCCTTAATACCAGATGACTGGTAGATTGCTAATTTACGGCTGACTTTTAAAAAGGGTCTAGAGGCAATTCTGGAGGAAAGTACAGGCTAGTAAGCCTAACTTCATTATCATGGAAATTGGTTGAAAGTTATCATGAAGAACACATCAGACATTTAAATGGACAAGAGAAGAGTGGCTTTTGTAAAGGAAATCATGCCTCACCAATCTATTAGATTTCATTGAGTAGGTCAAAAATGTATGGACAAGTGTGATCCAGTAAATACAGCATATCTAGACTTTCAGAAAAGTCTTTGATAACTTCCCTTACATAAGGTTCTTAGGCCAAGTAGGCTGTCATGAGATAAGAGGGGAAATCTTCTTATGGATCAGTATCTAGTTTGAAAAGTAGGAAAGAAAAGGTAGTAATAAATAAGTCAGTTTTCACATTGGAGAGAGGTATATAGGAGCCCCCCCCCCCCCCCACAAGGATTTGTATTTGCATCCATGCAGGCCAAAATATTCATAAATGATATGGGAAAAATGAATAAACACTGACAGGATAGTGACATAGTTGGACCATTTGTCTTGACCTAGTATGGTGTTCTTATGAAACATTATCTGGAGTCTGAAAGAAGTGGCAAAATCTTCTGACTGCAAAGAGTTACAGGAGATCATACTAAATTGGGTAACTGGGCAACACAATGCCATATGGAATTCAGTATTGCTAAATGAAAAGTAGTTCACCATGGACAAAATAATTACATTTATGATTATTATTGTATATATAATGGGGGAGGAGAGGGTGTCTAACTTAGCCAGTACCACTCAAGAAATAGATCTTAGAGTCTTTGTGGCTAGTTCTCTGAAAACATGTGCTCAGTAAGCAGCAGCAGTAAAAAAAAAAAAAAAAAAAAAAAAAAAAAGATAACAGAATGCTAGGAACCATTATGAAAGTAATATATCATAATGCACCATATAAATCTATTATATGGTATCACCTTAAATACTGCATCCAGTCTGATCACCTCATATCAGAAAAGATATATTTGAATTGGAAAAAGTTCACAGAAAGGCAACAAAAATGATTAAAGGGTATGGAACAGCTTCCATATGAGGAAAGATTAAAATGACTGGGACTATTCAGCTTGGAATAGAGATGATCAAGGAGAGGGTATGATAGAAATCTGTAAAGTCAGGTATGTTGCAAGTGAATAAGGAAGTATTATTTATCTCATATAACACATGAAGCTGGAGTTAACCAAGAAAATTAATAGGCAGCAGGTTTACAGCAAGCAAAAAGAAATACTACTTCACAGAATGCACAGTCAACCCGTGGAACTCATTGCCAGAGGATGCTGATTGTGAAGGCCAAAAATATAGCTGGATTTAAAATAGAACATAATAACTTAATAGAAGATCGCTGCATCCATGGCTATTAGCCAAGATGGTCAGGGATGCAACCCCATGCTCTGTGTGCCTCTAAGCCTCTGACTGCCAGAAGTTGGGACTGGATGATTGGGGATGGATCACTGGATAAATTATCCTGTTGTGTTAAATTCCTTTGAAGTATTTCATAGAAGGAAATACTAGTGACATAGTTGGACCATTTGTCTTGACCTAGTATGGTGTTCTTATGAAACATTATCTGGAGTCTGAAAGAAGTTTCTCAATCTATCTCCATAACTTTGTTTCTTTGAACAATATTTATAGCTATATGGGAAGCTCTTGAAGCTTGGTTTTACTATAACTCACTCAATATCACTAAATTGCACAACTAATATAACTCTTTGTAGTGGATTAAGGTTATTATGTTTGTGATGTGAATTTAAATGGCTGCTAGTATGTTAGCCTCAAATGCCTTCCAGGTTTAGTTCTTTATCTTCCTATCTGTTTGTTTAACTCAAGCATAATTAATAAGAATGTCACTTGAAAATAAAAGAAACAAAGCCTAATAGACAAGGAGACCTTGAAAGAGGACAAGTAAATTGAATCATTAGCTGTAGAACCTTTCATTTGCCTACCAAGAACTTGAAAGTTCAGAGTTCCAGTATGAGAGGCAAAATTTCAGGACTGTAAAAAGAAGTGAAGGTATTGCTATGACCCTGAAAATTTGAATTTTTGTTTTGTTTTATTTTTTTGCACTCTATACTGCTGCATTGTTCTAAACTGACTTTAGGAAGTTAAAGAGTTGATCTTTCCTAGGACTTGGATGGAACTGTTGGCATGATACATGTGATACCAAGCAGATTGCGGTGTCTGCTGACGTCTATTTAGTTTTTCCAAGGTAAATTATTTTGGGCTGGAACTCCAGAACTTTAACTGATTATTTTTACTTCAAACTACAGTTATCATCAGTATCAAGTTTAACCTGCAGGATTCCTTCTAGCTACATGGCTTTTGATAACAAATGATAACAAGTAGTCCTGTGGCACCTTAGAAACCTACAAAAATACATGGCCACAGGACAATTCATTGTTTTTAAAGTTACAGACTAGGCTTGGAAGTCCAGTGTGCTTGGAAGTCCAGTGTGCTGCAAGCTGGGTTGCCCAGCATGGCAGGCAAGGGCGGGGGTAGGGAATGAGCACTGGTGCTTGTGGCCAGTCCAGTGCTTGGCGGGAGTGAGAGGGGGGACAACAGGGGTGCCAGATATGACCTCCCCTGGTCCAGCAAAATCCCTTATTTGGGAGTGATCAGGTTCTGCACGTGCAAGGCCAGGAAGGTCCAATCTGTATAAATGTTACAAATTAGTAAGATCATTCACACATCTATTAACATGAAAACAGTCACTGGGTTTAATATAGTTACTAATATATATTTTCTCCACGAGAATGCTAATTATGGATTATGACATACATAAAGAACATAATAGTGCAATATCTGTCAATGTAAAGCAAGCCTGAGAGTAACCATTTGCAAATGTGTAGGGAAGATAAAGTACTTTGCGTCTTTCCAGAAGCAAGATGGGGGAAGAGTTGTATGCCGAAGTCTTTCTCAGAGTACACTGAATAGAACTGGTTGTTGCTTAGAATGTAGGACTGATTTGGCATGATCAACAAATAACCACGGGTGATATGTTGAGTGCTTATGTTTCAGTGTTGACTCATTTACTGGCATGGATCAATGTGGCACTCCATACTGCAGTATCCATTAGGTGTGCTTTGGGAATAGTAGGCCTATCTCTTGACCGGTTACATCCCAAATTAGTATCAATGATCTCAGAAACAGCACATGATAAACATGAAAATGGAAGTGAGATTGATTTTTTTTTTTGCATGATACTTTCCATAACCTCAGCTACATGACTCAGTATTTTTGAGATCAATAATTTTAGTGAGATTGGAAAAACTGAGTTCCTAAACAAGGTTAGTCTTTCTCAGGTGTGTGATCATCGGTAATAAAATGGCAAGGCTGTGTACATTTTCTCTTCCACAATAGGCCAATACATAATCAATGCTGAGAAGCCGATAGTCTTTATATTAACAGATATCTGTCTAATATTTAGATTATTAGATATCTCTATTGTGATATGAGACCACAAACCAATCTATCAAGGCAGGATCATCATCACCAGAATTGGAACACATATAATCTTAATTCTTTGTCTGTTGCTGTGAATAATTATGCCAACAGAGTTCTTTTTATTCAGTTTTGGAGTTGTAAAAGATCTCAGTCTTACAGCCCAGGAATTTGAAGTCTTTTATGCAGGGGTGAAAGCAACTTAAATTTCTCACAGGTACAATCGTATCACTCTCCGCCCCTTCCTCACCCCCCCCCCCCCTCAGCGCAAGGCACTCAGGGCAAGGGGTTGCAATATGACAGTACATATAAGAAGTTTAAGTGTGCGATGAAGGGCAGGGTGTTGGGGTATATGGGAATGTGAGGGGACACAGGGCAGGGGTAAGGTATGAAAGGTGCAGGCATTTGGGCAAGGACTTGGGGGTGTTAGCCCAGGCCTCTGCCCTGAGCCCCTCCTGTGTGTGGAGGAGTGCAGGAGTCAGGATATGGGGGACTCAGAGCAGAAGAGTCAGGGCTGGAGGTTGGAGTGTGGAGGATGTAGCAGTCAGGCCAGGGTGCTGGGATGTGTGGGGAAGGTCTCGGGGAAGGCGTCTGAGGTGTGTGTGTGGGGGGGGGGGGGGGAGGACAACATTTAGGGAGAGGTACTGAAACCCCTCCCCGCCCCCATATTTGTATCAGGGGGCTGCTTACTCTTACCCTATCCATGACTGTCAGGCTATGTCTACACTGCATGCTTATTTTGAAATAAGAGTGCGCCTCTACACAGCAAGTCCATTATTTCAAAATAATTTTGAATTAACAGGCTTCCTATTCTGACTTCTGTAACACTCATTTCACGAGGAGTAAGGGAAGTCGACTTTCTGCTGTATGGACCGTGCCAAAAGTTGAGTGAAGGTTCTTCGACTTCAGCTACACAATTAATGTGCCTGAAGTTGCACATCTTAACTTGACTTTAGCCCACAGTGTCGATGTACCCTCAGAGAGCAAGGGGAAAGTGCAGAGCCTGTGTATCACTCATTCTGCATCCTGCCTGCTCAAGCCAGAGGGAGAGGAATGCAGAAACGCTGTGTGCTTTCCTCTCGCTCCTTGATAGTGATGAGGGAACATCAAGCAGCATTGTGGTACAAATCAGTAGGGTGAAGGGAGCTTCAGCCTGCCTTGCCCTCCCTAAGGGTGTGTCTACGCAGCAGCATTATTTCAGAATAACGGTCGTTACTCTGAAATAACAATGCACACATCTATACAGCAATTCCATTATTTTGAAATAAATGTGAAACAACGGATGGCTTATTGCAAGTTCTGTAAACTTCATTCCACAAGGAATAACACCTCTTCTGAAACAGCATTTCAGAATAGCAGTAGTGTGGATGCTCCACCGCTGGCATTTTGAAATAGCTCTTCCCCAGGGCTATTCAAAGTCATTACTCCCCACTGCCTCCTGGAGCTCTAAATGCGGATGCCAGCCTCCAATAATTTTGAGGCGTCCATGCAATGTAGATGTGTTATTTCGAAATAAGCTATTTGGGAGTATTTCATCCGGAATAGCTTATTTTGAAATAAGCATGTAGTATAGTGGCAGCCCCAGAGCAGTGTGGGATGTGCCACCAGCCATCCCCTTTAACTTTCTTGCCTGATAGTTGGTGCAGCAGGCTACAGGGGAGCCCACCTGGGAGCACGCTGACCCTCCGCTTGCAGTCAGCCCTTTCTTGCTGGAGTGGCACACTGGGGTGCACCACCTTGCTTTTACATATCTACAGAACAGATGCAAGCACAGGTCCACACTGAGCTTAATACTCACTCAGTCTTTGGCCTAATTGCCGGGACTGCCAACACAGATCCCAAGGCCTATGTGATAAGTTTCCAAAAGGCATTAGATTCAAAACATCAACTCATTATAGTGTTGCCATTAAATGCAGTTAGCCAATTAAAATATAATCAAAGTCACAGTGTAATAGTGATTTCTGACATGCAGCAATAATTTTCTATCATGAATGTAGGGAAATGATGTGGTATGTACAATAAGAAATGTTGCAACAGTTGGCAAATGTTCACTTCTGAAAGGCAACCATTGCCTTTTCGTTATTGCTATGTTGGTCAGAACAGATTACATTTTATCTTCTTTGTATATGGCACTCTTTCCAAGACTTGACTGAGGCTCTGCATCTAAAAATATTTTGTAAACATTAAATTGAACCACATTACTAAAAATTCAGTAATTACATGCAGCTGGTACTTCCATATGTCTGCACAAAGCCAGCTTTTAACATTTTGCTATTAGACAAATTATCTCGAAAGCTTTCACACAAGTTAAATCCCAAGTTAAAATTTGTTTGCAATATGATGTTTTACTGAGCATGGTTTAGTATTTCTCCTGTATATGAATAAAATCAGAAGTCTTTAGTATATTTGTACTAAAGACAGATCTCAAACTAAAAACTTACTAAAACACACGACAAAACCTCTGATCTGGAAATAGTAAAAGTTGGCACCAATATTCAACAAAAAGGGGTGAGTTCAGCCAATTCCAGAAACTCTTATGCTGAACTTGTGAAATCACTTTTATTCCCAAAACAAAATATAGGACTATGTAGCACTTTAAAGACTAACAAGATGGTTTATTAGATGATGAGCTTTCGTGGGCCAGACCCACTTCCTCAGATCAAATAATGGAAGAAAATTGTCACAACCATATATACCAAAGGATACAATTAAAAAATGAACACATATGAAAAGGACAAATCAAATTTCAGAACAGAAGGGGGATGGGGGGGGGGGAAGGTAAATGTCTGTGAGCTAATGATATTAGAGGTGATAATTGGGGAAGCTATCTTTGTAATGGGTAAGATAACTAGATCCTTTATTCAAACTCAGGTGTAAAGTGTCAAATTTTAGCATGAATAACAGTTCAGAGGATTCTCTTTCAAGTGCAGTCTTAAAAGGCTTTTGAAGCAGGATGCAGGTAATTAAGTCATTGAGACAATGTCCTTTCTAGTTGAAATGGCAAGAAACTGTTTTTTCTTTGTGATCCTATCTAATATCTATTTTGTGGGCATTGATCCTTTGGCGAAGTGTCTGAGACGTTTGTCCAATGTACATAGCAGACAGACACTTTCGGCACATGATTGCATAAATTATATTTCTGGATGCACAGGAATATGTGTTCTTGATCTTATAACTCACTTGGTTAGGTCCAATAATGGTATCAGCAGAATGAATATGTGGACAAAGCTGGCAACGGGGTTTGTTGCAAGGGAAGGTACCAGGGTTGGTATTAGTGTGGTATGTCCTGTGGTTATTGGTAAGAATCATCTTGAGGTTAGGTGGTTATCTATAGGAGACTATGCGTCTGTCTCCCAGAGTCTCTTGGAGTTTAGTATCCTGTTCCAGTATAGGCTGTAGTTTATTGATAATGTGTTGGACAGATTTAAGTTGGGAGCTGTAGGT
Source organism: Pelodiscus sinensis (assembly GCF_049634645.1). Lineage (NCBI taxonomy): Eukaryota > Metazoa > Chordata > Testudines > Trionychidae > Pelodiscus > Pelodiscus sinensis. The sequence continues at coordinate 215,382,205 of NC_134711.1, forward strand.
AATGACAAGTGGTGTTCTATTGTTGGTTTTCTTGGGTCTGTCTTGAAGTAGATGGTTTCTAGGTATTCGTCTGGCTCTTTCAATTTGCTTTTTTATTTCTCCGGGTGGAGTAAATTTATTCCCAAGTGGAGTAAATCATAGCATGTGCTAAGTTGGGGCCCAATTCCTGTTCCCATTTAAGTTAAGACTTATACTTCTCATTGGCTTAAAGAGGATCAGCATCAAGCTCTTAAAATATGGCTACATCTACACTACAGCAGAAAGTTGAGTGTAGTGCATCTTCATGAATAATGAAGCTGAAGTTGACGTACCTTAAGTCAAATTACCACAGGGCCTGCACCATCAGGGGTTGACAAGAGAGACTCTCCTGTTGACTTCTCTTGCTCTTCTCATCCTGGGTAGAGTAACAGAGTCAACAGGAGAGAGATCTGTGTCCAATTTGGCAGGTCTTCAGTAGGTCTGTTAAGTCACAACAGGTGGATCGATCTCAGAGCAGCAATCCAGGCTGTTGTGTAGATGTAGCCTAAATCTAGCATGGATTTAGGAGCAGACCCTGTATCTATCATGGATTTTCAGAATTTTTTTCAGTAGATGTGTAGTGGCTACAGAATTCACATAGCAATGAAAAACTCCTCTTTAAATCTCCGGTCAATACATCTGCAGCAGGACATGTGAATGGATAAAGAACTTGATAAAATGTAGAACGAGAAACAAAATCCCATTTCAAAACAATAAGATTTAGGGTCTTCAGTCTGTTATATGCTTTTTTAATTTTACCCAAAAGGATTAAGAGTTCTATGTCCTACGAAAATACCTCTGGTAGGGATGAAACAGGACACCAACCAGATACAGTTAGTTTAAATAGCGCATGGGATCCAAAGGCTGGTTCCATTTGTAGCAGCCAAGTAACTTGTCCCTCTCACCAACAGAGATTGAGCCAATAAAAGAATGTATATGATCTAGCAGGGAGAGTGGAGTGGAAGGGGGTGGTTTCCATCTATAATTTCTGTGATGTACATTTTGAGAAATGTGCAAAGCTCAGAAAGGGAAGTTTGTATTCTCACAGAGATGAATGGACCTCTTGCCACAGTCAGAGAAGAAACACTCACTTCTTCCTAAGTGAGAAAGCTACTGAAGAAATTACCTAATGCACCACCAGGATTTTGTGACGAGGAGTCCTGTGGCACCTTATAGACTAACAGATTTATTGGAGCATAAGCTTTCGTGGGCAAAGACCCACTGGACTCCTCATCGCTTTTGCAGATTCAGACTAACACGGCTACCCCTCTGATACTTGACACCAGTATTTTATCCTATGTACTTCTATGTAATCAGTAATAACAAAACGTGTGCCAGAATCACTGCTGTCTCACAAAGAGATAAAGAAGAGGATCCTATTTGGAAAGTGGTTCTACTTCTACTAATGCTACTCTGTAGAGAGGCTGGAAGATAATGTACTATAGATGGATAACATGGGAGGCTGAGTTTCACAACTAAGGCTACGTCTACACTGTAGGCTTTTTGTGCAAGAAGCATCCACACACAAGCGCACTGAAAAAGCGATGCGCTTTTGCGAAAGAGAGCATCCAGACTCATTGGATACCGTCTCGCATAAAAGGCCACACGGAACCACTTCAGGCAGGGCTTTAGGTCACCAGTTGTTTCCGAGTGCCAGTGCCAGAGGCTTCCAGAGATACGCGCTTAAAGGGACCCCCCAGACAGCCCTGCAGGCAATATAATTTAATTCCCAATTTATTGTCCAGATGCTGCACATTATTTATTCTGGGAGCAATGATGGTAGACCAGACAGCCAATTTATTAGAACAAAAGCATTTAAGAAGAAAAAACAACAGATTTTATGCCTGTCCACCCTACCAGGCACTTAATTATCTTCCACTTTACATTCATCTGAAGAGTTTCTCTCTGTGTCCGCTTTCTCCATGTCATAGCTCATTGACCACTGCTTTCTGCTTTTGAAAATATAATGTTAATGCTTTAGAAACCCCTCTGCCTCTCCTTCAGGAGAATCATGCTTCTACCTGCGATGTGGTAACTCCCAGCTTTGGAAGCAGCAGGTGGCAGGATCTCTGAAACCAACAGCCTCATTGATTGTCTTCCAAATGTGTGCCTGGATGCTTTTAGATGGGAAGCCATTGTGTTGCCTTTCACGGCAGTCACTGTTGAATTGAAGCATTTCAGATGTATATAATAAATATTTCACCCTCCCCAATATAAAGTTTGTCAATAAAACATTCAGGAAAGTCTACTAAACCTTGATAATTCTGAAGTTACTTTACCTCACTTACCAGATCATATACAGTGATCCTGAAGCTGTTACATCTGGGTGTATATTATATAGAAATTCCACAACTGTCACATCTGGAAGATTCTATTAATAGTTTATAAAGGGTTAATAAATGATGGACAGCTGTACCATACAATTTTCAACATACCCCAATCCCATTTTCAAAAGACTAAGTCCAGTGGGATTTAAGGAAACATATATAAAAGGGAGATAAGTTACAGAGGATACTAAAATAGATGGTCTAGTACACAAGAACAAAGCTTAAAGGCCCCAATCTTCAAAAACCTACACAAATGCATAACTGTATACCTTGTGTAAGCATTTTTAGGATTGGGGTCTCCAATATGATTTAAGTAGGAAGCCAGTAAAGCTGAACAGACCATAGCTATATGATTTTTTTGCATCTGAATTTTAAACAGATGGCAGGGAGCCCTTAATTGATAAACTGATATACTTCTTCTCTTGGTCGACGATATGACTGATATTTTCAAGTCTCACTGCAAGGATGGAAAAAGTGTGGAGTCTGTCATACTTCACAGATACTCCCCTTTCACTTTATCCTTCATATGGGTTTTCTGAGATGGGGCTCAAAATGTTTTGATAATGTTAAAAATTCACTCCCCTCCCTTTACTCATCAAAGGTTGTTAACCAGCATTTTCAGGAAAGTTTTGAAAAGGAATGTTGTAAAGTTATATGCTTTTAGTCTGCAAAACTCTGGATTTTCTCCAGCAGACCATTTTTAAATGGTCTGTATGCTTTTTAGACAAACAGGATCTGTACTAAGGTGCAAGATTTTAGACAATTGATGCATTCTTTAAAATAACTACTAGTTGGCCGGCTGCCTTTTATATGAGTAAATGAGTCCCCCCTCCTTCGGTGCAGTCTAAGAATATAGCCATGGCAAAAAGTGCCTTTAAATGAATGAAAAAAGGTACATTTTTGTTTTCTGACTGATTACAATTCCACTTTAGTTAGCCATCCACACAAAGTAGGTGAGGGAACTTAAAATTTCTGCAAGAAAGTACATCTACTCTGTTAATGAAATGTTAATTTTAAAATATATTTTTTCTGTAGTGATAAAACTAACTTGTCAAGTATATGATGCCTTCTTCATGGTGAAATTAATCCAGAAATGTGTTGCCAAAATTTTAACATAGGACTGCCTCAGTAAGTGATATGTATAATGGTCGCTTGTAAAAATACTATTTCATCTCCTTGCAAAGATATAAATTCTACTTCCTCCCTGGTCTATAAATCTTTCTGTCACTATCCCCACCTTCCCGCTCAGTGCCTCATTGTTTCCTATTCCCTGCACCTCAGGGAAATGTCTCTAGACGCCCACCACTGGATGGATTTGAACCTTGGACCTCTGGAGCTTAGTATATGAGCCTCTACCCTTTGAGCTAAAAGCCAACTCGTTCCCAGGCCATGCTGTAGAGCAGCATTTCCCAATTTTATTTGGCCACAGAACCCTGAAATTCTTTAAACTGAAAAGAATTTTGCGGAACTCCTAATAACAGTCTTGTATATGGAGCTGAAAAAGTAGACCACAAATAAATAAGGAAAATAATAAACAAGTGCTAAACAAGGTCATGAGATCAACATTTGCACATATTTAAAAACAAAAATCACATTTAATGTGTACAAACCATTAATGGTGGTATATAACAGGCGATTGCACCACTGATTGACTGCGTGTGCAGTGCTGAGTTGTGACATCATCATCCCCACTCTCTGGCTAAGCTGGCATTACACAGGGATGCTTACTGTGGCAAACATAAATGAAAACTGTTTTCAATAAAATTCATAAATGCTTACATATTAATTATTTTTTTAAATCACAAAATGTTGTAATGCAATTTTCTCACGGAACCCTTATTTTTACTTCGTGGAACCCCAGGGTTCCGCAGAACTCCATTTGGGAAACACTGCTGTAGAGGTCTCTTGGTCTTATCTGTTGCTGTGGTCTAGGTGGCACAGAATGGAACAGTGAACCATACTAGGTGTGTGGGTTACATGTTCTCTTTGTGTACCTAAAGGCACTGATGGGAGATACAAGGGCATTCCCCTTGCAATAGCTGTGGTGACTGCAGTTAGAGTATGGCTACCCAGAGACAGCTGAAAATGTTCACAAGAGTTGGCTTTAGCATTTTGTCATTTTATCACTTCCCCTTCAAATGCAAGCAATATCTCACTACCATAATCATGCTACATGGCATTGGGTTGATCATAAACTCTAGCAGAATGAGTGGGATACAGCCCAAATGTCATTGACTTGTTTTACATAAAAATTATGTGTGGGAGAGAATCTTTATGTCCTCTCCAGCCCAATGGCATACTCCTTTATAATCCTAACAATCACTTACCATTGATTTACATTTTTTTATGTCTGTCTTTACAGAGAAAAGGACTAGAAAGTGCAGCTTCTCCTTTAAAGGAACCAAAGAAAGGATTCACATGAGCGCTAACTACTTCACAATTTATTTGAATTTTATATCCAAAATTTCCTTTCCCTTTATCTGTTTTAAGAAAAGAGCCCTAGTTACAACCACATTCCTGGAATGGGATCAGTGCTGAAGTCCTTGGGTAACAGCCTTTAAAGAGCAAATCTTGAAAAGTAGTTTGACTAGGATAAGGATCTGTGAGTAGGGCAGGCATATTTAGATTTAGCCTGTTTGCACTGGGATTATAACAAAGACAAGGAGAGAGGAAATTCTGAAAGCATTTTCTTCACGGTAGTATTATAGATTGTTTGCTGACTTGAGAGCATTCTTTAGAATCTTGTCAAAGACAAGCATTTCTTTTCAAGCTTGGAAAGCAAAGCTTGTGAATTTTTCATGGTTCCTTCTTCAGTGGTTTCTTTACGTTCATTAAATCAAACACTTGTGGCAGATAGATGTATATTTTTTATTATTTTATGTAAGAATTATATAATAATTGAGTTAGGGCCAAATGAACCTTGGATACATGGTTTCAACTAAAGCAATAGAAAGTTGTGTATCAGTATGTAAAGCAAGAGTGGCATATACAGTAGTAAATTGAAAAATTTGTTGCCTCTTCCATATATATCAATAAAGATATGTATCTTGCTTTACTTTTGCATTGTGAAGGGAGGGGGAACCATCAAATGGAATCAATTAAGAGTTCTTTATTAAGGTAAAATGACTTTAGCTGCTAACTTTGAGTTAAAGATAAACAAATGTGGTAAAATACAATGTTAAACACAAATATTGAGACAGTGACATATAGAAAGTGCAATCATTATAGAAAAATTATGAAATCAAATCAGTATTTTTAATAAAAATACCTTTCTGTGACTATTTTATTAGCCATGTTATGAAACCTCCTGATACTGAGCATGCAAATTGCAGAAGAAACTGATTTCTTGCCATGTTTCAGCAGCAAAGCTCTAACTTGGGTCAGATAAAAGGACAGTGTCCAGGAAAGTAAATGTATTGAATTACTGTACTAATAAAAAGGAAACTGTACCACAGTACCACAGTAGTTTTCCTCTACCATTGGATTTCACAGGTGCTTAAACCACTGTGGGATAGAATAACTGTATTGTAAATATAGTCATTATATTTTGCAATTAGTTGCATTTTTCTGTGAAATGTGATAAATCAAGAAATAGAATTTGTCAGGAATCAGTTCCCCAATGGCAAGAAGAAAAAACCTCACCGCTAAAATCATTATTTTTTAATGTTAATGTTTTCACTCAAGTCACAAGAGAAATACTAAAGCCCAGTTCATAGATTGAAGCTTTTTGACTATTTACATTAATTAGAATAGGTTTATTATGAAACCAGATATTTTGGCAACACCTGAGCCTTTATTGTGCATTTTCCACAAATCCACAGCTCACTGTGAAGTGTGACACTTTGTCATAATCACCTGGTGCAATCTGACATCTTCCTCCCTGACTGGGGGAGTTTGGAGTTGATAGCTATCAGAATAAGCATTTGGCAGTTGTTCTGCAGGTCTGTTATTCTCCATGGGTATCAGGAGTTTTTTCTTATAGCATTAACTGTGTTTTTCCTGGATATAGATAGGATTGCATAGCCCATGTGTTGTTAAATTCCATAATTCAGGAGTCTACACCTCTGCATTACTGCATGGGTTAATTTTATATAGGATATGATATATAATTCAGGAAATTACAGCCACCCTAAATAAAAAAATATGATTTAAATATTGTGAGTGTTTAAAAATGTATAAAGGAAATAGGAAGTGATGGACTTTAAAGGCCTGATCCAACTACCATTAACTTCAATGGAAAATTTGATCATTCTCTAAAAAGAAAACACAATTAAAGGAGAGAGACAGTAGCTACAATTAACTTTTACTACCACCAAGATGTGAAAGATCTGCCTTCACATGCATTCATTTCCTGTTTAAATAACTAGGGATGCCAGATGGTTTCAACAAAAATACCAGACACACCTGACATTACATCACAATCTATATTACATCTTATTTAGAAAATACCGGACATTTATATTTTCTCAATTTGTTTCCCGAACAAAAAGCTCAAATACTAGACTGTCCGGTTCAAAACCAGACACCTGGCAACCCTATAAATAACTGACTTTGCCTGCAGATCATGCGGCTGCTGCCAGAGTTGCCCTTAGTGTGCTTAGCAATTTTTCTGGGCTGGATGCAAAATCTTACAGGGGTATATTTCTCCCTCTAGCCTCATGTATAAAATTCACTGTTAACATGTCAGCTGAGCATGACCACTGAGGTGAAAAGAGACTCTATAATAAAGCAAATCCAAATATGGTGTGCATGCAGATTACTATTTTCTTTATCCTTTGCAACATTAAAATCCTCCAGAGATCACTCCCTTTCTGCTACAGAACATACTTCTCTTGGAGGAATAGATTCCCAAACTGCTAATACCACAAGGATCATATTTCTTTTACTCGGGCTTTTAGTGGAAAACTCCCACTCCCTCTTAAGGGTCTAGTTCATGCTGCCCGACTCCTTATAGAAAGAGGAAAGTTCCTTCTTGCGTGGAAGTTCATCAGTCATCTATGCAGCATGGTTTCCCACACCCTGGAGAGTAGTCATTTGATAGAAGGTCAATTCACAAGATGCCTGGGGCTGCATTATCTCTTTGTTGGATTCCATTCAGGGGCCTCAAAGCAGTCAAGGCCAAAGTAGTGCAGCTTCATGAAAGCCCTTTTGCCAGGAACCAAGGAATTAGTGCAGAGGCCCAGAGTCTTTGTGCAGATGATCCTGATTGACTAATCCCTGGAATCTCTCAGGTGCAGGAGTTGCCCCTAAGGCTTTTTTTACAGAGGCAAACCTGTGGAGGGTGGAATGGAAAAAGTCCTTGTGGAGATTTGCTTCCGTGGATATCATTCCATGGGTTTTATGGTAGGTTGGGATGACCTAGGCCAAGGTCTGCTATCCTGTCTTTTCCTCATGTTCGAGGGTGGCCTGAATTATTTACTTGACTGCTTGGCTATAAAACATAGAAGAAGAAGGCCCACAGCAGTGCTTTGAATGGACACTTATTATCAGAAGAGCTAACAGGAATCAGTCAACAAGCAAGTGGGTTAGGGGTTGGAATTTCCTGCTAGCGCTTGTAAGAATATGTTTCCATTTAGTTTGAATCCATTAGTTGAGTGACATCCACGATATTACATGTCAACAAACATTAACTGTTACCTTCATGCTTAAGCAACTCCATGGTGAATATAAACAGTGATTGTTTAGAGACCATCAATTAAGCTAAGATGTATTTACAGCAGGTGTCACAAAGGTAATGGAATGAATGTAAAGAAAACTTTATAGCCTCATAACTTTAAAACAATTAGAGTTTTTGATGTTGTGTTTTCTGGGGAAAATAGTGAGGTGACATTCAAGGCCTGTGCTACTTTATGGAAGGTTTACAGTTTAACAACCACATTTACAGATATGAAGTAAGAAGGGCTAAGTGGTGGGAGCTTTATACTGAAGAAAGATTTATTTGTAACCACAGTAATGTATTCAAATGACACTTGAACCTAGAGACAGAAGTTCAGATGTTAGCTCTTTTCCAACCTTTGCTTTAATTTGTTTGTCATTTAAGTAACTTTTGTTTTAAGGTAACCTTCCATTATATGTTTTTGGAATATGGTGGGCCTTCTAGAGATCCCTGTTGAGGTCCCATATGTACATATAGTAAAAGATAATTGCTACTCTGAAGAACTGGCAATTTATATAGACAAGACAAAGAGGGGAAAATTCAGGTGTATATTATCCCCACTTGACAGACTGGGATCTGAGGCACCAAAGAAACGAAAGTTGAGATTTCAAAAGCCAGTTAAGGTATTATTGACATTAAACCTAAGGTGCCTTGTCCAAGGTCAGAAAGGAAACTGAATCCTCAACTCCTGTATTTTAGTTCAGTGACTTAACCACAGAACCAACCTCTTGCTGAAGTTAAAAGCAATTTCTTAAAACATTCTTAGTTCCTTGATTTCTGTCCAAGGATGGCTGCACTTCTAGGTTACAGACAGTGGGAGGAAGGAAAATCTTGGATTTTAACCGGAAATGTCCCATCTCATAGGCTGTGTCCAGACTCCATGCCTCCGTCGACGGAGGCATGTAGATTAGCCAGATCGGAAGAGGGAAATGAAGCCGCGATTAAAATAATCGCGGCTTCATTTAAATTTAAATGGCTGCCCCGATCTGCCGATCAGCTGTTTGTCGGCAGATCGGGAGAGTCTGGACGCGATGCCCCGACAAAGAAGCCTTTCTTCATCGACACAGGTAAGCCTCGTGAAACCAGGTTTACCTGTGTCGATGAAGAAAGGCTTCTTTGTCGGGGCATCGCGTCCAGACTCTCCCGATCTGCCGACAAACAGCTGATCGGCAGATCGGGGCAGCCATTTAAATTTAAATGAAGCCGCGATTATTTTAATCGCGGCTTCATTTCCCTCTTCCGATCTGGCTAATCTACATGCCTCCGTCGACGGAGGCATGGAGTCTGGACACAGCCATACAGTGCGTCAATGTCACAAATTATTTATTGTTCCTTTTACCTTGATCATCTCAGCTATTCAGTTTGGAAAATAGAAACAGGACTTAACTGACAACTAGATCCTGCAGCTGAGTTGATGTATTCTTAGATAAATAAGTTACAAGGTGTTACTTTTGCTGAATGTGATGTGGCCAGTTTCCTTAAACAATGGTTTGTTAGAAGGATGTTAGTACACAAGAAACTTACTTTTTTGTGTGTGATTAAACTATTGTTAGTAGCACTGAATATGCTTAATCTACTATATATTTGAGAGACTTTCTGTGTGTGTTTATCTATCTGTCTGTCTGTCTGTTCAAGAACTCCTCCTAAACAGTAAGAGCTAGGATCACCAACTTTGGTATTCAGTTTCCTCTTATCATATCTTAAAGAAAGGTTGATATTTGGTTGTGACAAGAGAATGGGATATGCCCAGAATGGGATTGATTGTCATAAAGCCATACAGGAAAAAAAGACAAAATTACTAGGCAAGTGAAAGGGGCTGGTTGGGGCTGTCCTGGTCTTCCCTAGCCCTGAACCTTCCACCTCCCAGGTGTTATTTAGAAAGCCGGGGGGTGGGGGAGAGGAAGGGAGCTGCAGATCCCCTTCCCCCTATTCTTACAGGGATACATGAAACCATACCAAAAAAGAGACAATCACCTGACAGATGAAAGTGCCCCCTGCCCCAATGTGGGACTGTTCCAGCACCAAATCTCCCACTTCTCTGATGCCCTTTTGGGAGTGTGGGGGTGGCAGAAGCTGCTCCCCTTCCCCCGTCAATTTGTATGGGGAAGTAGCTGGCTATTCTCTTTTTTGGGGAGCCAGGAAAAAGTGCAGTTTGCTGCATTCCTTGCTCTGCGTGGAGAACGCAAGAGGCAGACAAACTTGCACCTGCCCTAGCCCAGGTGACATTCATCCCTCCCCTGGCTGTGTCTGCTGGAACTACAGCAGCCATGGAGAGGTGCTTCTCACCTGGCCCAAGCTGCTGTGATGAGAGAGGGCTGGGGTTGTCCTCTTTCCTCAGGGGCAGCCTGCATAGTAAACACCTCATCCCTAGCCCCACCCCAGAGCATAAAGAACGTACATTTTTCATTTTATTTTCCAAAAAGCAAAAATTAATTGAATTAAGAACCCAAGAAACACCGGGTAAATCTTCTAGGGCATCCTGGAATGCACAGCTGCTGCCCCCCATCCTCCCGAAATGGCACCCTTGCCCAGGGATACCTAAAAGCTGCTTCTGGACTGTTCTCAGCTACATTTTTGGTGTAGGGTCTTTTAGAGAAGTCTGTGCTAGCAGAGGAGTAGCAGAATAGAGACTACCTTTGGGACACCCCCTCCCACCAGGACCTGGTTTCAGCACACTTGCACTGCCTGGGAGTTTGCCTCCAATAGGATAATTCTCTGTTTGACATTTCTGGCTAGATCATAGTATCCTTGTGCCACCTGATTTGCGCAAAGGTCAGTAGCGGTGTGGAGAATCTGGCCTTCTCTGCATTTTTCAGACTGGGAAGATATCTCTAGTTGAATTTGTCTGTCATTTTAACTCAGGGGGTTGACAATATATCCACTTGTCAAATAGGAAGCACCACACCAAGCCAGCTAATATTCCAGGGTTTCCCAAACTTTTTCAGCCCCTGCAGGTTACTGAAAATGTGGTGAAGCCCTTACTAGCTCTTTTTTGATGTCTGTAGCAAGATTTTGAATGCAACATGCAACAGTATTGTTTGATAGCACCATTCCTTCCATGTGTTTACTAGACTGCCCTTCAAGCATACACATCACAATATCTTTTGCACAAGGGATGATGAGTTTTTCTGCAATTGTATATGCTTCTCCAGCAAGTGCAATATGGCAGGATGCTTTTGTTGCATTTTTGTTATATGATTTGGTGACTTTAATCACCTGAGAGTTTACTATTTACTAACCTATGCCTTGTTCTTTGTGGTCAGAATGCTATGTTTCTAAATGCCTTTGTAGTTTAGCAGATGTCAGAGAACTATTGGAAAGTTCTTTGTTGCATACCACACCCCGTATATCAGGAGCATGTTTATTTCCAATGCAAGTAAATCCAAAAGACAAATAACTTGCTTTTCTTGTTACCTGCTGCCAACCTGGTGGACGAGAGTGGTTTCTTCCTCAACAGCTCACTTTCCTATTTTTCAGTCACAAAAGTCTGTGACTGTCCTTTTCCTGTCCCAATATTTTGCTCGTACTTTCCAGCCAAAGTCTGATTGTTAGAAGTCAAAGTTTCTTTTTTTTTACCCATTTATCCATGGAGAATTTGTTTGGTGACAGGCAGTGATGCATTGTGAAATGTTGAATGAAAATGCAGCATGCAGAGTTACTATGCTGCAGTGGGCTTTGGTCCAAAGAAAGCAGGAATTAAATATCTTCTTAAATCTGTGACTTATACAGAGCATTGAATCCGGCATTTGATCAGGCCTGCAGCTCAGGCTCAGTGTTTCGCCGAGTTATGCACAGTGTTATATGCCCTCTGCCTGCATTGCATGTTGCAATGGCAAGGCTTATTTATTGCATATTTCCACAATAATTCTCAAAATAGTAGGTTAACAGTTTTCTCAGTTTTTATTTAAAAACATCACTCCATACAATATTTTCTTGCAGAGCCCCTGGACCTATCTATTGGCAGAGCCTCAGCTGCCAATATCTAGTACAAAAACAACAGCAAGAAACTGTTCTTCTCTTCCATAGTCAAAGGATTCAATAACATTATCACTGTACTAAAAGACACACCAGTTACAGTTCAACTGTTACCATCTCCCAATAGCCATAACATAGATAACAAACTTAGTGGAAGTATAGCATTTTGCTATTTCCCATGGAAAAAATAATCTTTCATTAGGTGTATGTGGCTAGTGATTCGAGAAAATCTGAGCTTCTTGCTGACGGTCAGTGAAAATTGATGTGCAATACAAGCTGTCAAAGTTTGATTTTATAAACAAAATCACTTCCTGTTTTACCATCTATCCTTAAGCTGGTCTGTGGGTATGTCTTGTTTTGTTGAGACTAATTAAAATTGTGTCTATTGGATCACTAGTAAACATAGTCTGATCCATTACAAAGCAAAATCAATTAGTCTCTTTTTCTGCCATGGGCTCTGATTGAAGTCAATTCTTGTAACAGAATTGTTCCATGGGAATTAGGCACTGGAAGTGTGCTGAGATTCCTTATAGAAGGGATTGCCCTGTATGCTGATTGCACACACACGCCAATCCTGAAATGAAACGGTCAAATAATGCAAGCTACACTTCAAATAACTGATTTCCATAGTGATGCCAACTTGCAACACTCCAGACTGCTGCTTAGCAGAAAGGTGACATTGTATCAGATTGGGACAGAATGGGATCAAAGAACTGGAAACACAGAGTAAGCGGCAGTCACTACCCCAAAGGGCTTTCTAACTAGGGCCCAACCTTCCAAACATTTCCACTCGTCAGTAACTATTAACATTACTCACATGGGTATTTCCTCATTGATCACTGGGATGATTCATGGGAGTAGAATTGAGACACATGAGTAATACAAGACAATACATAAAAGCGGTGTCACAGGTGGAGGGGTTGGAGGAGGCAGAATAAGGTGATGGCTACATAGTCTAGTTATAATTAGGTAGTACTGGATCATTTACTTTTTCTTTTTTTACTGTAACATGTACATAATCAAATATATTTAATAGTAATCCCTGATGTAAGCATTGGGAGGTTTGGAAAAAAGACACAAACAAATTAAAGTTTATAATAAAGGAGAGTAAGGTCATTATTTTGAAGTATTTTATTGATTATTTGTTTTGCAGTAGTACCTACAGGCCTCATTTGCAGCTTAGGGCTCCATTATGGAAGTCCCCATACAATCACATACCATAATAGTGATAAATTCCAGAGATAGCAAGTAGGAAATAAAAATAACCAATCAGGCTTATATTTCTCATATAGCATCAGTTATACTAAAGAGAAACTTTCAGTCGAAAATTTAAATCCAATGGGGTCCTTTGTTTTATTAACATAGGGTGTCTGCTCCCTAAGAGTATGATTTTGCAAACACTTGAATAAATGACATACTTTCCTTATATGGGACCTGGTCTTGTCAGCATATATATGATTAATTTACTCAGGTGAGTAATGGAACTTTTCCAGCAAGTAAAAATACACACACGCTTAAGTGTTTGCAGAACTGGGCCATAAGAAGGCATTCATTTTGGGAGAAGTACTCATCACATTTGATCCAAGAAAAGTGGAAAATTAATATGTCATAAAAATATAGGTAAACCTCATTCTGCACTTATACTGAAATGGCAAAAGAGAAGATCCAGAATCTTGTTTTATCTGTAAAATAAAAATCTTGGGATGTCTGAGTTTGGCAAGATATGCCAGAAAAGACTAAAATTCAGAGACCCTTTTATTTTAGTGCTGTCTAAATAATTTCAGTACCAGATCCCCATTGTTAGGAAACCAAAAGATTGCTGATAATGGATCTTATCTCCATGGGAACTGTAAACTCTAAGGTTCCACTTTCAGAATCTCCCTGGCTTCATTCCCTCAAGGAGAGGGAGAGGAAGGAAAGGGGATAAATCAGTGCATTTAGACTGAGATCTCTGGAGCCAGGGCTGTTTGCATGTTTTCCTTGTGCTTCTGTAATGACTTCCCTTGTCCAGCATCATGGTAACATGGGCAGTATTGCTGGAGAATTCTCCGCAGATCGTATAGGGTGATGGGGTGCCGTCTGACTCAAAATGATCTGAAGAATGGAAGAATACTTAGCATGGAAATACTTCAAGGATTAAGAGATGTGCTCACTGCTGCAGATCAAGTTGTTCAGTGGTGTTACCCAATTCTTCCTTGGGAGCAAATAAATTGTTCACGGTGGAGATATATAGTTATGTCCTAATACAGTAACCAGATATTGAAGCAAGCTGAGGATCCTGAGAGAATGGCTAGATTTTTAAATTGTTGGGCTGGTAAACTTGTTCAGATTTCATTCATCCAATGGAAAATTTCATTATCGTCAGTGACAATACCTATGAGATCGTGTAGATCCTTACCCTTATTAAATATATACATGCATTGACTTAAGAAAATACGTCTATGTGTCTGTCAAGCATAGAATGAGCGGATAAAGAATATCCTTAAATAGAGAAAGTTTATATTGAACTTTTATTTGTAAATTAGTTTTTATTTAGCCAAAATTTGCCCTGTTCTGATGTTTGTTTTAAAAAATCTACATATTTCTTTGTTTTTCATAAACAGATGTTTCATTGCATTTGTATCTAATAACAATTTTAAAAATTATTCAAAAATGCCAGTCCCCCAACTGTCAAATTCTAGATATCACTAATAAGTAACTCTGAAATTACAAATCAGGGTTTCCGTGTGTTGTAGGGGACAAAAATCAGGAGCAAAATAATTTAGCTGCCTGCTTTCAATATATTATAAACAATGGATGTAAAAAATAACTAACCAAGGCAAAAGAAACCTGACAAATGCTAACAGCAGCCTTTGAATTTTTAGAAGCAAATAAACAATTAGCTGTTCCATAAATGTATAGATCCACAAACTATCATAAATGCACATGTAGATTCTCTCTGAATTCAAATGGACTTCTCCCTAAATATTGATGCAAGTATGTGCCACACCTGTTTTATAATTTCATATGAAATTGACAAATTTTATGTAAAAAAATCCCACATGAACTACAGTTTTCAATTTCAGCCATTTTATTTCCTCCAGTTCCAATTTATTTCCTCTTTCACAGATATACTTTGTTTAATTTCTACTATACACAAATGTATTGTTCAGGGCTTTAAAAATTTGTGATTAGAATCATCTCAGAATTAGTTTCTAGGCATAGGTTTTAGTTAAACCATAGTGAAATTTTAATTAGTCTTCTACTGAGAAGTTTATTACTAATGCATTTTTGTACCATGTATATCAGTTCGGTATTATTTTCATTTAAATAATTAACTTATATTTTGTTGTGTTAAATAATGCAAACATTTTGTTTTTGTAACTAATTGAAATTAACAAACTAAGGGCTAGATCTTGTAAAAAGAAAACATATCTGCTTCCTTAGGACCAGAATGTTTAAACAGGGCAGTTTTATTTCGCAACTTTACTACATAGAATTCATGGTGATAGGTGGAAATTAGGAAGCTAAGACTCAGCAAAATCCCGTGGCCTGTGTTATATGGGAGATCAGACTAGATCGGGTTTTTTAAACTTTGAGTCATGGCTCATCTCGGTAAGACACTGGCGGGCTGCCAGATGCTTTGTTTACCTGAGCTTCGGCAGGCATGGCTGCTTACAGCTCCTAGTGGTTGCGATTTGTTGTTCTTGGCCAATAACAGCTGTGGGAACTGATGTCCCAGCTGCACCACTTCCTGCAGCTCCTGTTGGCTGGGAATAGTAAACTGCAGCCACTGTGAGGTTCAAATGACCATACCTGTGGAACCTCAGGTAAACAAAGCATCTCGCAGCCCACCAGTGGCTTTACCCTGATGAGCAGCAACCGAAAGTTTGAAAACCCCTGATGTAGACTACTGTAAATTACCCATTTATTCCCTTTCCTCTTTTTGATTTTATTTCCTGTTCCTAATGCTCTTGTTGTTATCTTGTTTCTATTAAAATAGATCTTCAAGGCAGGGACTGTGTCTTTTATTTGTTTGTTCCTAGCAAACTTGTGGCCTGGCATAAACAATCGTGATGATATAATGTTTTGATTTTTCTCTTTCTTCCTCTATTGATATTGTTGGTAAATGTGCTGATCATCTAGCAGATGTCACTGTTTGTTTCATTGTTAACTTCAGCCACTCCTGCTGTGCTTTTGGAAAGGAAAAGACTCAGCAGGAAGAGCTTTTTGTTATGGGAGCCAATTGCTCCATGCAGGTGTGCATCTATCTGTCCCTAACGGACTGAAAACAAACAGTCTTAATTTTTCAACCAGACAAGAATAATCTAAAAAAGACTGAACTGCAAAGTCCATGGGGAAAAAAGAGGGGAAATCATTTTGTAGGGGTTCATTTTCCAGTTCTGAAATCAATGAGAATATTGCCTGAAGAACTGGGACCATAATGATTTCAGAAACAAAACATTTTGTCAGACTGTATTAATGTATTTAATGGAAGTGTCTTGAGAAATCTTCCCTCCTTGGTAATCAGAAGCATAGTAAATTACAGCATTAAATAAGTCTTGCAGACCACTGATTCTGAAAGGGTGTTGAATAAACAGCTTCAAGTAAATGCCTGGCTTATTTTGAATTGGGTGAGAAGCAAATTAATAGCATGACACAATTGGTATTTACAAATGAACCATCTGCTAAGGGGGGTGTTAAGGAAATATAGGTTCATTTTTGGCTGTGGCTCAAGCTTTGTGTGACTTTGTGCAAGTCAGCTGGGCCTGAATGTTAAAAAGTGCCTCAATTTTTGGGTGCCCTGTTTGAAAATCTTGAAACAGATTTTCAGAGAGGGGTAAGCACCTGCCTTCTGAAAATCAGGCCCTTTTAAATGTTTTAAATTGGGCATCTACAAATGATGGCTCCCCAAATCCTTAGTGACACTTGAAACTGTCAGCCTAAATTTCTCTGTGCTGCAGTTTTTCATCTATAAAATGGGAAAGATAATACTTTCTTCAACCTTTTGCCTGTCTTTTCTATTTATATTGTGAGCTCTTTGCAACAGGAACTGTTTCTTACTACATGTATGCTCTAGCTATTAGCACAGTAGGGGTCTGATATCAGTTTATGCCTCTGGGTAGTACTGAAACCAAATTATGTTTCAGTTCATTATTAATTATTATTATTATGGCTCTTGCAGCACAAATTTTGGTGGATAGATTAAGTTTATAATCCTTGTATATTCATATTATTAATATTATCTAGATCATATGTTTATATCATCTGTGCATATAAAACATATAAGCAGGGAATGTTTGAATCTGTAAACTAGATTTTATTAGGAAACTGAAAACCAAAGGTATATTTTAATACTGCACTTTATGCAACCATAACAGCTCAGCTTTTATAAAGGATTAGAAAAGAATTCAAACAGGTGTGGTAATTTATATGTTGAAAGAAAAAAATACCCCATAAAAATACAGACTCCTTATTGTTTAATGTTCATTGAATTTCCAAAACTCGAGTTAAGGATCCGGTGACATTTTAATTCTGAAAACTTTTTTGGGAACTGTACAGAGTTACTTGCTTCCTATTAAGTCACTTAAGCCTAAACATGAGCGAGCAAGCTAGATGAATTTTCATTTTTTTTAAATAAAAAAGCTGCTAGTTAAAGATCTCTGTGAATTAATTTTTCATTATTTGTGTGTAGGTGTATAATCTGGATGGTTCGGGTCACCCTATTTAAATGTTAGAATATTAATTTTTTAGCTGTATATTTTTGCCAGCGTTGTTTGTTGTTGTTGTGGTCTTGAATGTATCTTCTATATTAACAGGTTAATGTATCTTCTTTAATTAACAGAAATTACTGCAATTTATGCTAAAAAAAAGTGTGTGCTGGCATCATGAGTGACAATTTAACTATGGAAATTGTGTATGCTAACATCGCTTGAGTCTTGCTATTGCAGTGCCAGCATACACAAAATTGTTTGTGAAACTCACAAAAATGTGTTCTTTTTTGTACTCTCTATTATGGACGCTATTTTTAACAATATATTTAGAATAATCAAGGCACACCACCCCTGTATTATGCTGATGGAAAGATGTTTCAGAATTTAGATCTATCTTTTTTTTTTTTTTTTTTTTTTTTGTAGGGTAGTCAAAACATACTGACTTTTATAGTTACAGTTAACATTTCCACATTGGTCCTGCTAAAAATAGCTTATAAAATGATAGTTTCCCACTTCTTACACAGTTGGGAGCCTGATCCTACAGCCTTTGTGTACCCAAAACTTTCAGTGAATTCATTGGGGCTGTGTCCAGCTGCTTTTGCAGATAAACTTGACAGCTATCTACACTGGCCGCTTGCATTTCCGCAAGAACGTTGACGATCTCATGTAAGAAATCAGTGCTTCTTGCGGAAATACTATGCTGCTCCCATTCGGGCAAAAGTCCTTTTGCGCAAAAGCTTTTGCGCAAAAGGGCCAGTGTAGACAGCTCAGATTTGTTTTGCGCAAAAAAGCCCCGATGGCGAAAATGGCGATCAGTGCTTTTTTGCACAAAATCGCATCTAGATTGGCACGGACGCTTTTCCACAAAAAGTGCTTTTGCGGAAAAGCATCCGTGCCAATCTAGATGCTCTTTTCCGCAAATGCTTTTAATGGAAGACTTTTCCGTTAAAAGCATTTGCAGAAAATCTTGCCAGTTTAGACGTAGCCTGGGAGTCTAAGTGAGTGAAGAATTGGTCCCAAATAAGAAATAATACAATCTCCATGTTCCATGGTAGTTTTACCAACTTTACGTTTCAGTGTGGAAAATAAAATCTGAGAAATTCTTAAGTGAGAGCTCATTTATAAATAGCAGCAATATATTAATTGCAGCTCTTTGGAAAATGTAGCATCCCTTTCTGGTGTAAAAAAAAAAAAAAAGGACCCAGTTTTAATAGATATGACATTTTAGCTAAAATTTATATGATTTGAAATCAGCAGAACAGCCAGCAATATGGTAGTTTTCAGAGGCACTGTACACCTGCAGCTCCCACTGTCTACTGCCTCTGAACATGCAACCCATTGTTGTTTGGATATGAGCTTGCTTCTCTTGACTTCATCTGGAGTAGGAAAAGGTCATTTATTTTCATTGTCTAAGAGTGTTCAGAGGGGGGAGACCAGCAGTGATTGAAACAGGATGGACTGAGGATTAAAACTGAGTAAGGATTGATGAATTTGGATGGTAGCGAATACTAATTTGATTCACGAACTTTCCTTACAAGACTATACAATTCCTATTGCACAGAAAATAGGGCCAAATCATTGAGGTATTGTGAGCTTGATACGCACCCTTCACTCCAACCTTCCTCCTCTGCTTTTTGTTGCTTTGTAAGTCCCTGTTACTCAGGTTCAAAGCTTCTGTCACACTTTTAAGCCTGGCAGTTTGAGAGCTATGTGGCTAATGTGGAATTCAGATTCACGAATTAAGCATGCCTTCACACGTGAATTGTGCATAGCATACATACTTGGTACATTTTTGCAAAAAACTATAACTCAAACTCACTACAGGACTAAAAAATACGAAGTAGAGGTGAGTCTCTGGTATAAGTTACTAAAAGCAATTCTGAAAAGACACTGTTTTGATAAAAGAAGTGAAAGCAGTGAATCATCAGAATAATTAAGGCAAAGGAAAACAAAGGGGCTCAGGAGAGGGAGACAAGTTGAAGATAGGATCCCTGATTCTGCAGCTAATTTTCATTTACAGATTGCTTTGTCCACACTGAGCCACACTGACCTTCGTATTGCTCTGTATAGTGTATGTGACTGAAGGTGCCCAGATGGAGTCAGCCACAGTATCAGGGCCTGGGTTTAAGACGAGAGGGTAAGTGAGGTGGAGGTGGTGGAAGGGTATTCCTCATTTCAGCAGCTGCCAAGGAGAATATTCTCACAGCAGCAATGCTAAGTTGTGTGATGCAGGAGAGAGGTAGAGAGGGGATTAGGAAGGGTCAAGGTCTGTAAGGGAGGCTGGAGCAGGTGCCGAGAAAGGGTATATTTAAAAAACCAACCCTTTACTTGAGTCATTTAATTGAAAAACTATTTGGAGCTTGTTCATCCAGGGAACAAGTTCTCTTTCTTTTCAGAATGCAAAACATAGCATACATTTTTGGACAATTAACATACTATGTATTGTTTTGTGTCTGAGAGAGAGATCTCTTGCTGTCTATATCCCCATGAGAACACAGCTGGAGATTATATCCATACTCTCCCTTATGCTAAAATGAGTAGGATGGATCAAAACCTGGTGAAAACAGGTTGTGGAAAACAGGAGTTTTATAGCATACTTTTTCTTCCCTTTCAACTGCTCCCATACAAAACTCTCCCCATTAAATCCAGAGCTTTGAGATTTGTGAAGAGTCATAATTGGGTGGGCAGAGGAAGGACTGGGAGGATGATCAAGTTCAGCCATATTTGCATCATCAGAGGTCTCCTTTGTATGGCTCATAGATGTTTTGGAGCAGCTAGTGGGAATTCCATGAAGGAAACCATACACTGTATGGGTGGGTGGGGGTGGGGGACCTAGGAAGTGGTGCAATGGATCTAGCTTCTCACCCTGATCAGTTCATCACTAGGGTTGCCAGGTTTCCATTTTTTGCCAGGACAGTCCAGTAATTGCATCTTCTGCCCAGTAAAATGTAAAATGTCCGGTATTTTCTGTTTTTTCTCAGACAGAAGGCTGGCAGGGATATTTTTCCCCTGATGCGTCTGGCGGGGCTTGAGGAGAGCAGGGAGCGCAAGAATTTAAAGGCGTAGCATCCTTTTTTTTTTTTTTTTTTCCTCAACCAATTTTTTTCCCTGCCATGTTCGGGATTTTTTGTGAAGGTATCTGGCAACCCTATTCATCACACATGGCAAATTCAATTTTTCTGATGGAGCAATCGGAAGGAAATACTAAAGTATTAAATTCAGTTTTCTGATGGGGTATTCTTGATGTACACTTTATTAGGTCTAAAAATTATGTTTGAACAGGAGATGCTAGACTTATTTATTAATGTTTGGGCTATCATTTCCCTTTTCTTGTTATAAGGATATTTCTGCAGTTTTCTTGATGTAGATTGCTTAAGTGAAAATCCAAACTGTACCCCTGAAGCAAACATTAACGGTGGTGGAGCGGCAAATTAGGACTGGATTTTTTTCATTATCCAAAATATATTTTCCTTTTCATTCATGATATTTCTTTCACATTGAAAGATTTTTTCCCCCATCTTGATGTCTAAGTGCTGTATCCTGTTTGATCAGCAATGATATGATATTGGGACAAATATGTCCCTTTGTGCAATGCAAAGGAGAGTGTAAAGAGAGGACAAAAGAGCAGATAGGATAAAGCTTAGATTTGAATGGAGTGCTTTGGAGATGTACTTGAGATGGAGTGGGGAACAACTGGGAAAGCAGCTGTTTTACACAAAGCACCTCCAACAACTCATTTCCCAGTGCAAATTATTGCTGCCTACTGCAGTATTAACTACTCCTCTGAAACTTCTGTTTCCTTTGGGGAGAGGAGATGGTGCATATCCACAGTAGGGGAGTCATTGGCCAACTGGCTCCTAGAGTTCTCAAAGTAGACCAAGGAGCACTGAGCGTGAAACGAATGGCTAGTATGACACAAAGGCCTTTCTTGAGGAGGCACTTTAAATGAGGGTTCTTGAAAATAAATGAATGCTTGTTCTGGGTTACATAAAAGATAAGAAACAGCAAGCAAATGATCTCGTAGCACTTTATAGACTAACAAAACATGTAGATGGGATCATGAGCTTTCGTGGGCACAGCCCACTTCTTCACTTCTTTCAGATGAAGAAGTGGGCTGTGCCCACGAAAGCTCATGATCCCATCTACGTGTTTTTTAGTCTATAAAGTGCTACCAGACAATTTGCTTGCTGTTTTTTTTCTGTAATGGACTAACTCGACTACCCCCTGAAGCTCATAAAAGATAAGGACATTAACAGTGTATAGTACACATTTATAGACAATAAACTGTGTAGTTTTCTGAAACATAATTGTTGCTCGAATGGCTTCCTGAAGAAGATAATGATAGTACTACTGGATGAATTCTGTGGAGGGAAATGTTCCTAGCGTGTCTTATAATACCCCAGAAACATAATTATTTGGTAATTCTCACAGGTTCAGCCAGGTTGTGGCTTATTAAATAATGTAAATATATATGTGCCACATCTGTCCCTGCAATTTTTCTGAGACTCTAACAGGATGGTGCTGTGAGCTGCTGTTTGGATAATGTGAATTCCAAATGTAAACTGGGGAAAGATTACCTTTTTAGAATATCTGTAATCTTCTGTGTGCTATTACACAGTTAATTAGCTGTAGATGGATTTTAAGTAATTCACTCAATCTGTTATATAGACAATTCATGTTTTGCATTCTTGAGACCTTACGGTTTTCTGAAAGATTACAGAATAAAAATGGAAATCTGCCTTGATTACATGTGGTTTTCAATAGTGTAGCTAAGTACATGTATATCCATTTATTTAAAAGTGTCTTTGGGGGACAGAGAAGAATGATGTTAATATGGTTTAAAATCCCACTACACCTTTTATTGGTGGTATTGATATGCAGATTAGAATTAGTGAAAGAATGAGTCCTTCATTTACCCTAATTATGTGGATAGCGGGTGACAGCAATGTGCCTTCCTGTTAGGAAGGCGGTAAGTCTCTGTCCTTAATACAAATTGAAAGGCAACTTTAGGGCTTATTACTAGGTTAAACTGAATCAGTATAGTGTACTCTTAAACTGATTTAAGAATGTCCACACAAGAGGGTTCAACTGACTTAATGTAATACATTTAGAAAGCAATATTAAAAAAAATCAACGTGATTTCTTTGTAGACTGGGCCTTATAGAGAGACAGATGTTTTTTAAAAGTGTCTTTCTGTTGGTTTATAGTCACCAGCAATAAATACATCATATTTTTAATTATCCACGTTCACATGAATTATCTTATTCACCATCAATTTACAACCTATTTTGTACTATCTTCCTTTCCCTAATCTACTTACACAAACCATGCAGCAGGAAGAGGAAAGCTTAGTATTTCATATCTCTCTCTCTCTCTCTCTCTCTCTCTGTGTGTGTGTGTGTGTGTGTGTGTGTGTGTGTGTGTGTGTGTGTGTGTGTGTGTACACACACTAAAAGATTTTCCTGTGGGAGCTGGAGTGATGTCATTCTGTCCCCCACAGGAACAAGCCCCACCTACCCTCAACCTGACCCTTCTCATGGAGGGCTGGGGCTACCTACAGCCTCAGTTCTCCCCTCCTCTTCCCAGAGGACGTGGGGGGGGGGGGGAGGAAAAGAAGGTGGGGGCAGGCCTGGCGCAGCTCTGGCCCATTTCCTCCCAGCAGCCATGTGGAGAGCCAGGACTGGTGTGTGCAGTAGCCCAGCCTGCCCTCGTCCCTGGGATGGCTGGTGGAGTGGGGAGGGAGAAGGGGCCCTGGCTGGCGGAGGGGGGAAAAGGGGCCCTGGTTGGCAGGAGGGAGGAGAGAAAGGGGGCACTTGGTCTGGCGTGGTAGAGGGTGGATGGCAGGGGGAGGAAGGGGTAGGAGGGGCCTGAGCTAGTGGAGGGGTTGGTGGGGTGTAGGGAGAAGGGGCCTGGACTGGTGGGGGAAGTGGGAGGGAGGAAGGAAAGGTGGAGCCTGGGCTGGTGTGGCAAGGGAGGGGGGGAAAGGACCCATGCTGGTGTGGCAGGGGATGGGGAGGAAGCAGGGGCCCTTGCTGGCACAGCAGGAGAAGGGTGGAGGGAGAAGGAGCCCAGGCTGGCATGGCCACACCTGGCACAGCCATAGTCCGGCCCTCCCTAGTGGCCGAGGGGAGAGCTGGGGCTACCTAGCCCCTGCAAGAGCAGGGATTGGCAAGCATAGCAAACGAGGGGCACAGCCCCCTAATGCTGTTTACATTTTGTAACTCTTCCTCCCCTTCAGCAACAGAGTGACTTCTACCCTTTAAATCTTACATCTTTCCTTGTCTCGGTTTCTGATTAATGCTAGGGTTACCAGATGGCTTCAACAAAAATACCGGACACACGTGACATTACATCACAATCTACATTACATCTTATTTAGAAAATACCAGACATTTATATTTTCTCATTTATATTTTCTCAAATTGTTTCCTGAACAGAAAGCTCAAATATTGGACTGTCTGGTTCAAAACCGGACACCTGGCAACCCTAATTAATGCTCAGTGCAAATATCTGTGAAACTTTAATGACATTTTTGTAAAACTGAGTTATGTCTTATTGATCAGAAATTGTTTTTTTGTATTTTGGACCTGCCATTTGTATTTTAAATGTTTGGCCCCTTGAAAATCAGTAGAGAGGCAAGGTGGATGAGGTAATTTATTTTATTGACCAACTTGTGTTGGTGAGAGAAAGCAGGCCTTTGAGTTTACACAGAACTTTAAGCACCCAAATCGGAAAATGTTGGACTAAACTCTCTAATTAATATTGGAAGGAGAAAGGGGAAAGACAAATCTCTTATATAGGACTTGATCAATTTCCAATTGAAGTAAATGGGACTCTTACAATTGATTTAAGTGGGTTTTCAATTAGGTCTAGATTCACGTCTCCATCCATTTCTGTTCTGGACTATATAGAATTGTATTCTTCTTGTTTATCATTTAGAGTTGGTGTTGCTAAATATTAATCTACTCTTCCATCATAAGCTTTCTCAGTATCTTTGCAGTCTAAACTGCTCTCTCAGCACATATATTTCTCCTAAGCTAATAATTAGAGGCACTCACTATATGCTATAGGTCCCATCTGCTGGTGAATTGCTGAAATTCTTTACAGATGAACTGTACCCTGTTATCATTATTAGTTCATCTGAAATTCCATCCTTGCTGCCTTAGCTTTCATCTTCTCAGTAACAGCTGATGACTTAGTATTTGGTAAGAAATTCACTTCAAACCATCAGGTCCTTTTCTTTTAGCAAATAATCTCTGTTAGGGCACAGGACTGGCTCTGCTCTATTTCTCTGGGCCTTTGTGGAAATGTGAGTGACAGCAAAGATACTCAACTGTGGTTCGTGTGACTAGAGTATGCCTTAGATGTTTCTGGATGTATTTTTCTACTTTCTCCTCACTCTGCTTTCTATCACTGACATTATTTACATGCTTCTGTTCTATTATGTCTTGCACCTGATACCTTTCATCATGATTGTCTTAATATAATAATAAAACTTTAATAATAATAATAATTAGAACTTTTACACAGGGTTTTCATCAGTGTCCTTTGAAGATTACTTAGTAACAATCTGTAGATTTCCTCTAAGTTAACATAAATGGGTAAGCAAATTCCCATTTTACGAAGGAAGCAGAAATACTTCAAGAAGGGGACAGAAAACTCGGATTTCTCTACATGACCCCCTATACTAGGACTATGGTTTAGTTCACCTCCTTCCACGTGAGAGGGGGATTAATGTCAAAAACCAGCAGGGCCTTTGAAATCCATGAAGACTCTACCTACTTGTGCTAGGTGGAGCAATGTCCTGTAATATCCATGAAGGGCCTTCTTGTATTGAGTTTATGTATGATTATTGTTGTATATTGGGTTGTAGATATAGATCTTGTTGTTATGGTAACTGAGTAGGTCACTGGGGTCAGCCCAGCTAGTCTGGGCTTGTTCTGGTGAGTTCTGTGCTATGCAATAAAATGGACACTTGCACCTACTCCAGCTCTCTGCCTTTCCACTAATTTCTTCCTATACTCTTAAACTCCCCACAACATAACAAGTGGCAACGAGGATGGGATGCCTGTGCTGCCTCCAGCAACAAAAGAAGTAGAAGTCAATGTAAGAAAACAAACTCTTTCTGGCTGTTCTGGAAGGTGGGGGTAAGAACTGACTGCTACCCTGTGCAAACTGAAACTAAGATCAAGGAGCCCAGAGACTGGAAAAGAAAAAAAAAAAGGGGGGGGGGGGGGAGTGCAGCAGCCATGGCTACACTTACAGGGCCACTGGGACCTTTTGAGGAGACTGTAGAGCAATGGCACGTATATACTGAGCGTTTTGAACTTTTTGTTATTGCAAATGACATTAAAGAAGAGAAGAAGGTGCCAATATTTTTAAGTGTTGTAGGGGCTAAGACCTATTCTCTGCTACGCAGTTTGCTGCTCCCTGTTAAGCCAGAGACCAAATCTTACAGTGACATTGTGGGAATCCTGGGGTCACATTATGCTCCAAAACCACTGGTAATTGCAGAAAGGTACAGGTTCCATAGCAGAGACCAAAAAGAAAGTGAAACCATTGTACAATTTGTAGCCAATTTGAAAAAGCTTGCTGAACACTGAATTTAAGGAGATGTTAAATGAAGCCATACGTGACAGGTTAGTGTGTGGCCTGCACAGTGAAGCTATACGGAGGCGTCTGTTAACAGAAGCTCAGCTCACCTTACAGAAGGCCATTGATATTGCTGTCTCCCTGGAACTGGCCACACAGGAGGCACAATACCTTAGTGCACCCCCTGGGGTGCATGAAATGTCCCAAGAACCTACTCACAAAACAGTGGGGAGCCAGGAATGTTACCGCTGTGGTAAGACAGGTCACCATGCCACAGAATGCTGGTGTAAGAACCTAGTGTGTTGACAGTGTGGAAAAAAAGGACACATTGAGTGTGCCTGTAAACAAAAGAAAAAGAGGCCTGTGGCCTGGGGGAACAAAAAGGAAAATCTGCATACCATCGAGCAGATGCCTGATGATCAAAGCGACACCTTGTCTGAAGAAGTGCCCTGCTATGTTTTGTCTTTGAAAGGGGGCTCCCATGAATACTGGGTAACCCCACTGTTGGATGGCAAACCGGTACGCATGGAAGTGGACTCTGGTGCAGCAGTTTCATTGGTCTCAGACTCGGTGTATAAGGAAAAGTTGAAGCATCTTCCACTTAAGGCAACAAAGATCATTCTGAAGACATATACAGGAGAAGCAGTACCCCTATTGGGCACTACTGATGTTAAGGTGGAACTAAATGGATGGACTGCAGAATTACCACTGTTTGTGGTGAAAGGCCATTACCCAGCCTTAATGGGGAGATCATGGCTTAGGAAGATCCCACTGGACTGGGCAGAAGTGCACCGGATGACTAAAGAAGAAACAGGTCTGACTGATATATTAAAGAGACATGCTGCTGTTTTTGGAGAGGATCTGGGAAGTATGAGGGGAATCACCGTGAAACTGAACATTAAACCTGGTAGCCAACCAAAATATCTGAAGGCCAGAACTGTGCCATATGCTATCAGACCAAAAGTTGAAGCAGACCTGTAGCGCCTAGTCAAAAATGGAGTCCTAATACCAGTTACCCATAGTCCATGGGCAACTCCAATAGTTCCAATATTGAAGAAAGATGGTTCTATTCGGATTTGTGGGGATTTTAAGGTCACTGTTAACCCTGTTTTATGTGTAGAGCAATACCCCCTTCCTCGCATTGATGACATCTTTGCGGGCCTGGCTGGGGGGACAAAGGTTCAGCAAGATTGATCTGAGTCAAGCATATTTACAGATGCAAGTAGAGGAGGAATCCCAAGAGCTGTTGACTATTGTGACTCATAAAGGGCTTTATCGTTACTGTCGCTTACCCTTTGGAATAACTTCTGCTCCAGCCTTGTTCCAGAGAGCTATGGACCAGAGCTTGTGTGGCTTGCCAGGAGTTCAGTGCTATCTTGATGACATCCTGGTCACGGGTGGGAATGAGGAGGATCACCTTAAGAACTTAGAGGCTACCCTACAAAGACTGGAAGAGTATGGCCTACGAGTCCGTAAAGATAAGTGTGCATTCTTTCAGCCCTCTGTTGAATATTTGGGACACATCATTGATGCTACTGGTCTTCATAAGTCCCCTTCAAAAGTTAAGGCTATTGTGGAAGCTCCACCCCCTCAAAATGTTAGTCAACTTCGCTCATTTCTAGGACTATTGAACTATTATGGAAGGTTTATTTCACAGCTAGCCACACTATTAAAACCACTTCACGAGCTCCTTGGCCAGAACAAGGTCTGGAAGTGGACTGACGCCTGTGATGTTGCATTTAACAAGGCTAAACGTGCACTGCTAAATGCAGAGGTCCTGACGCATTTTGATCCATCCTTACCTTTACAGTTGGCTTGTGATGCCTCCCCATATGGAGTGGGCGCGGTCTTGTCACATGTTATGCCCTCAGGAGAGGAGAAACCAATTGCTTTTGCTTCACGCACCTTAAGCACAGCTGAAACTAACTATGCACAAATTGAACGTGAAGCATTGGGAATCGTTTTTGGAATTTGGAAATTTCACCAGTACCTGTTTGGACGGAAGTTTACACTTCTCACTGACCATCGACCTCTGACGGCAATTTTTGGTCCACACTCAGGTATTCCACCAATGGCTGCTAGTCGTATGCAGCGATGGGCATTGTGGCTTTCAGGACACACATATGAGATCAGATATTGGAAAGCCACTCTACATGGCAATGCAGATGGTCTATCTAGGCTGCCTTTGCCAGTTAAACATCAAGATAGTGGCCAGAAGGAAATCTTTTACTTTGAGCAGGTAGAGAACAGGCCCATCACTGATGCACAAGTTAAGAGAGCAACTCGTGTTGACCCAGTACTCTCCCAAGTAATAGAACTAGTGATGCATAGAACATCTCTACGGAACTCTCAGGTCTCATCTGACCTTGTCCCTTACATGTCCAGGAGAACAGAGTTATCAACCCATTCGGGGTGCTTGTTGTGGGGAATGCGTGTCATTATTCCAAAAATACTGAGACAACAGATGTTAGAGCAACTGCATTCAGGTCACTGTGGAATGGTGCGCATGAAAGAAATTGCACGAAGCTATTTTTGGTGGCCTGGTTTGGACAGTGACATTGAAAAGAAGGCAAGAGCTTGTATTTCTTGTCAGGGTGTGAGGAATGCACCTCAATTGGCACCTCTGCACCCATGGGACTGGCCTGAAAAACCATGGCAACGTATTCATGTTGACTTTGCTGGCCCATTTGAAGGTAACATGTTTTTGGTGGTGGTAGATGCTCATTCCAAATGGCCAGAAGTCTGTATAATGCCTTCCACTACTGCTGAGAGTACTATCCAAAAATTATGGGGAATCTTCTGTCATTTGGGTATTCCTGAACAACTTGTGAGTGACAACGGTCCACAGTTTGTGTCTCAGGAGTTTGGAAATTTTATGAAAGCAAATGGGATCCATCACATCACTTCAGCACCGTATCACCCGTCCACAAATGGATTGGCTGAAAGGTTTGTCCAGACAATGAAACAAGCTTTGAAATCGGTTAGAGAACATTCACTCATACAAAAGAGTCTGGACACCTTCTTACTATCCTACAGAAACACTCCTCACGCTACAACCAAAGTGTCCCCGGCTTTTCTAATGATGGGACGTCAGCTACGCACGTGCTTTGATTTGCTGAAACCTTCAGAACCACGACAAATTGTACAACGTCAGCAGGAAGGTCAAGTTATCAGGCGTGCATCCAGAGCAAAAGACCGAACCTTTAGTCCTGGACAGACAGTTTTGGCTCGGAACTATGTTCCTGGAGCTAAATGGGTCCCTGCCACTATTATTGCTCAAACAGGACCTGTTTCCTATACTGTCCGGACTGCGAAAGATCTCATCTGGTGGTGGCATGTAGATCAGTTATTGACAGGTTATTCCTTCCCCCAAGGCACATCTCCAGTTGAGTTGCCTGTCCTTCCCACTGCTGGTGAGCTACCGTGTCAAGAATCACCTGCTCCTGACTCTCCTCCTCCATCACCACCAGCGGCGAACAATAACCTCCTCCCTGAGCAGGCTGATCCAACAGGCTGATTCACACTTCAAGTTCCCAGCCCAGTGTCAGGCCTGCACCCATAACATCTTCGGGTGCGAGAACGCCGGATGTCCGCCGTAATCCACCTAGAGAAAGGAGGCCTCGTCAACGGCTGGACCTTTAGTTGAGATTAACTCACAGATGGGGCAAAATAAACCCCAGGGTTAGCTGGGAACTTGAGGCATTCTACCCTCATTTCATAGTTAGTTTTTGTTTTCTTAAAGGGACGTTTTTATTAAGGGGGGAGGAATATGTTGTATATTGGGTTGTAGATATAGATCTTTTTGTTATGATAACTGAGTAGGTCACTGGGGTCAGCCCAGCTAGTCTTGGCTTGTTCTGGTGAGTTCTGTGCTATGCAATAAAATGGACACTTGCACCTACTCCAGCTCTCTGCCTTTCCACTGATTTCTTCCTATACTCTGAAACTCCCCACGACATAACAATTATGGGCAGGGATTTTATGTAACCTCTCTAGGGAGGAGATGTTACTGATGTAGGAACTTGGGAGCTCACAAGAATATACTGAAAATATCCCAGAGAAGTGTGTAGATTTTTGGGAGACGAAGGGCTAAGTGGATTTCCTGGGGATTCCTTAGGGAGAGTTTAATGCAAATTCCCCAACTCTGATTATGCAAAAACACAGCTTTTTGAAGCTATGCCCTGAAGAGACGGTCTTTGTCTGCTGATTACTTTTTACAGAAGGCCAAGATCAAAAGCCCAAGCTATATAAAGAAATGGCTGCTTTGTCCAGCCTTTGTCCTGGTTCCAGATCTAGAATGCAGATGAATTTGTAACCATGGGGAATACCCAGTTATGGGTTTTGAAGGATTGAAGCTTACCAGCGTGTAGTTTGGAGCTCAGAGTGACCTCTGGAAAGCTTTAAGCAGGTAGGTTTTTGTATTGTTTTAATATGTTTTCCCTGTACTGCTTTTACCTGGAGAATAATTGTGCATGCTTAGAAGGAGCTATGTGGTAATTTATAGTTGTGGGCAATATATACAATGAGAGCCTTCTGGAAAGAAAACAAAACATAGTTACTGTCCTCTTTAGGCAGTCTCACTTGCTGAGGAGATTACCATAAAATCCAGGGAGCTGTGCAGCATTAAAAGTGTTGGTCAGGAGGAAGAGAGACTTGGGTTTCTGCCTAAGACAAATGAGAGCTGGAAGTTGGAAATATTGAAGTGGGTGTTCTTGAGCGACTGAGGGAGAGGGAAATAAGTGTAATTATTGACATCCCTATGCAGACTGCTTTCAGTGTTGTGCTATCAGGGGTTCTGTAGCTTGCCACTAACCAAAGCATACTTCCTTTAAGGGCAGCATTTCACTGAATGGAGGAGGTGCGGGTGCGTGTGTGCGCACAAACAGATTGCTGATAGGATTATCATTAACTTGCCTAGAAGAGTTGGGTAGGTTTGAGAGGAAGGTCATTTGACTTCTTCTGCTACATCCCCATCTCCTTGTGCTTCTGCCTCCCTACTTGATACTGATACTTTCTTTTGAAAAGGGTTTGAGTTCTGTGAATGAAAAGGGCAGTGGTCCAAAGCCCACTGAAGTAAGATTTCAATAGATTTTTATGTGCACTGGATCCAGCCCCCTAAGAAGAAGTAATATTATGTATTAAGGATGTGAAGAGGAGGGTAACAGGGTAATCGTGTAGTCAATACAATTTATATTGACTACACGATTAGTCAATAAGGAAAGGTGCTCAGAAGGAGCTACCCCTGCTGCGGCTCTGCAGTTTAAATGTAGTAAGAGCCAGGTGTGCAGACAGCCTGGTACCTACTGCATTTAAACTGAAGAACTGCAGCAGGGAGAACTCCTAGACCCAGCACGAGCTGGGACTGAGCTGGTCTTGTTTAGTCCTGGCTCACGCAGGGTCCAGCAGCCCCAGTGGACAGGGGCTGCTGTGAAGCGGCCTCTGTTCATGGCCAGCCCAGACCGCCGCAGAGAGGGGTTGTTGCCAGAGCAGCCTCTGTTTATAGTGGCTGGGGTAGCTGAGAACAGAGGCTGCTTGGGCAGCAGCTTCTGTTCATTGGGGTCCCATTGGGGAGTTGCGGACAGGGAGTGCTTTGTTGCAGCAGCTCCTGTTCGTGGGGGGTCCCAATTCCCTGCTGGGACCCCTCATGGATGGAGCTGCTGCTGCTGCAGCTTTCCCTGGCACCTCTTCACTGCGCCTGCAGCAGAGGGTGGCTTTTAAGTCTGCTTTCTTTCCTCACTGCTGCCTCTGATATGGATGCAGCAATATGGGGGGAAATGCGAGTAGTCAATTTGGCTACCTGATAAGCCTAGGCTTCTCGGGGAGTCAATTATTCAGCTACTCTTTTACATTCCTATTATGTATTTATTTTATTTTATTGTTCTTTCCATACCCTGGGAAATACTGAATCTTTATCCTTTTTGTGCTGTAATTCTTTGGTTTGCTTATGTTTCAAAAGGCATATAATAGCCATTCTTCCATTAAATTAAACTGCTGTCATAATGCATATTCCATTAACACATTCAATTTGTTTACTGTAAGTATTTCTCTTTAAAAAACTCTCCGAAATCTATACATGTATAAAGCCTTCCTCTCGAAAGCTTGAATTCTTAAGCAAATGAAAATATATTTATAACAGATGAATGAAAATAATAACTTATTTTAAAAATAACAAGTCTTTTTCAACGTGACAGGGTTTGATGAAGTTACAGAGGGAGATTTTATTGATGGTAGAGATTAGGGGTACTCAATAGAAAATAGTATTCCGTTGCCATAGATCAGAATTAATCATATACAATATTGTTTGCTGTGCATCTCACATAAAACAGAGTAATAAGAAATATAACTAGGATTTTGTTTATTTCACGGCTTGTGGTGGTAAGTTTTAAAAAAATTATTGGAAAGAAAATTTAGATGCACATTTTCATCCTTATATACATTATTGGGTAGTCACAAAGTGATTTCTTTCCTTGTTAGGGAATAAGTGACTGATTGACTATCCGATAAGCAAAAGCTTATTGGATAGTCAACACGCTAGTTGACTAGTCGCTTCCTGCCCTTGCTGCCGCTATCAGAAAGAGGCAGCAAGGTGGGGGAAAGAAGAGGAGCTGCGAGGGGGAGCTGGCCCAGCTCCAGCTCTGAGGGAGGTGGTAGGGGCGCAGCAATGGTGTTCCATCTTTGAAATGTCCAAAGTCCCCACTGGAGCTCTTTTACATTTCAAAGGAGGAACACCACACAGCACTTCCCCCTTTGAAATGTAGCAACAGCCAGGCAGGTTGTCGCTACATTTAAAAGCAGAAGTGCCCTTATCGACTAACTGAATAGTCGATGGAAAGACCATTGACTATTCGATTAGCTGATTAATTTAATTTTAACATCCCTATTCCTAGTATAGGAATTCAACTGAAACAGTTATTGGTAGAAAACCAAAAGCATAATAGGAATCCATACAACAGGGGCTTTATTAGTTTATCCACATGCCAACTAAGATTCCATTAAAAAGACAAAGCATTCTTCAGATGCAGATTTTGGAATATGGAAATTCAGTGGAAATACAAGTGAAAGAACCCATCTCAAAAGTTAACCCAACCCTCCAGTGCCAAAAGCTGTGAACAAATTAAAACAGGTGTTCGCCCTCAGATTTTTTACAAAACTTTCCACATGCAATCCATCACTGAAAGATCAAAGCGATGCCAGTTCTGTAGCATTGGTAGGGTTTTGTAACCTGCCCAGAAAAGATTTTAATTGCTTATTTGGAATATAGACAATTATTACTCAGAATGTATATTATTATGTGGCTTTGCATAATATGTGCTACATCCTCAAAGACCTTCTTTGCTTAGACAACATCATTTAAGCAGCTCCTTTTCCTCTCCCTTATAATTGCAGTTCATAACACAAGATTAAGAAAAGCTTTTAGAAAATTGCTCATGAGAATTAGACATGTCATCCTGAAGGGAAAGATGTGGGCATTGTACACAGTGTAGAAAGTAAGTATGTCTGTAACAAAGCAGACACACACACAAATCCTCCCAGGAGTAGAAAATTAAAGAAACTCCTACAACAACCTAGTTCTGCTTCTCTGCCCCCTCCCTCTCCGGGCCTACTTGTGGTCCACACACTCACACCTCCTTCTCCCCAGATCCCAGCCATGTCTCCCCTCCAAACCAGACACTCATACCTCTTTCCTTCCCAGAGGCCAGCTGTGCCCCGTTGGCCCAGACATTTATACCCTTTACCTTCCAGAACACAAGTGCAGGTCCCTCCTGGCCCAGACACAGACTCTACCCTCCCATAGCCGAGGGATCCAGAAAAAGAAACCCCCTGATGCTGGGTCCCAGCTTGCTTGGAATTACCTGCATGTTGCTGTCTCCTTTCTTCAGGGAAGGCTGGGAACTGCAGTCCCTGGGAACCCTCCAGTTCCCCTATCTCCCAGACTTGTTTTCTGCTTGCAAACTAGGTTCTGCTGGGTCCAGCATCCCCTAGTGGTGGCTAAAATCTCTGCAGTCTATTCGGAGAGTGGGATGAGGGAGATGGAGTAAGGATATACTGCATGTACATTAATTTCTGCAAAATTCTGCATTGTGCAGAGGTGCAGAATTCTCCCGGGAGTAGAGTATGACAGTGAAGTGACTGTAAACTCTTCCCTCGGCAGGAGCCCGTACAGGAAACCTTTGTGTTTCGCAGAATTGCTATTTGCTATTTTGCATATTCGCAAATCTCTCCTGTTCCCGTGCCCTGCCCTTTCCTGCTACTTCACTATCCTCTGCCCCTCATTGCATCCTGGCCTGTCTTCAGCGGACCCATTGTGGGGTGGCAGCAGCAGTTAGCCCCTCTCCATCCCCTGCACTCACCCAGTGGCTAGGAGCCATTGGGAACTCATGCCCCCAGTATTCACGGATTTCACCACTCCCAGTGGTGTCAGGAATGTATGCACCGCGAATGGCAAGGGTTTCCTGTACAGCTAGGAAACCTCTTTGACTTTAGAATTAAGTAGGCACTATTGAATACTTCGGTTGTGTTTGTCCCCTATGAGTATTATGAAGTCTTATAGAGTAGGCCATAAAATAAGGATTAATCTGAGCAAATTAGGAAAAGGAGCTGATTTGCCAAACTACTAATTCACTTGTTTAAATGAGAACCATGTGGGGAATTAATCAATTTAGTGGGTTTCATTCCATTATGTGTTTTATTTTTCCTGTTAGGATTTTATTGTAACTCCCAAGGAGGGTACCTTATGTTTTATTTTATCCACAGTACATGACACATACTTTGCTGGAAAGTGGAGATATACATCACTGAAAATTTCCCCAAGTGTTGCTCCATCATTGGGTATCCTTACATAGCAGCATGTGCACTGTAGCAATTGTTTCTTAGCAACTCTCTCTCTCTTTCTTTTGAGTTCTCCATCTGTGATGAGGAGGAAATTCTTAGAAGTTGGCCCT
Organism: Pelodiscus sinensis; assembly: GCF_049634645.1. Lineage (NCBI taxonomy): Eukaryota > Metazoa > Chordata > Testudines > Trionychidae > Pelodiscus > Pelodiscus sinensis. The sequence continues at coordinate 215,417,408 of NC_134711.1, forward strand.
TGACCTCCACCCTTTTATTTCCATTTCCAAGGCAATGAAAAACAGGACAGGACATGATCATATTTTGGCCTCGCAGACAAAGCCTATGGTACAAATGAATATCTTGTCCTATACTGTTCTATAGTCCCCAAAAATCTTTTGCATGTATTTTTGAACATAAGTAATTTTTTTAATTAAAATATATTTGACATGAAAATCTTGCTTGTTAATGTTTGGTATGGTATTCAGATATGTTTTAATATGATATCTGGTCTTTACATATAAAATGTATTATTTTCCATAGGAGCCAATGTTAAGGCACATTTTTTTGTATTGAATCAAAACATCTGCATAGTTGATGTAAGGATGGACAGAGAATAGAATTCCTTCTGTGTAGAAGCTTGGAATGCTTTCAAACTGTTTACTTTAAACAATTTTGATCTCTTTGTGTACATTCCTAATATGCCATTGAATGTTTTGATTTCTTTTTGTTCATATTATTTAACCCTCTTTTGTTTGCAGTGGAAATGTATGCAAGGAATCTTTTCAAGCCACTTATTTCCAAAAAATGCTGGGATCCATGTAATATTGTGTTGACCAATGCCCTTCATTTGCTCAAAAAAGAATGCAAAAAGTTATTGTGTTATTTAGCAGTGTGTGTAATGAACCAGGTTCTATCTAAGTCCCAATTGTATTCTCATGTCTAGACAGGTCTCCTACAAGGAACATGTGAGTGTAATTGAATATGTCAGTTAGCGCTGAAGATTTTTTTCTAATAATCTTTAATACAAAATAACAAATTTTAGTAAAACTCAGAGAACGTACGCAGTTAAGAAAAAAATCTTTTTGAACATAGGGTGCTGGTTGATTCTTCTGTGCTAAGCTGATTAACTGTTGTGTGACCTTTCAAAGTATGTCTAATATAATCCTGAAGGACCACCAGAGTTGAAACTACTTAGTTCTGACGTCCCCTTCAGACTTATTATCTGTATCACATGAAATACCAATTTGCTTTGTTTTTAGTTAATTTGACAGCTCACTGTTAACATTGTTACTAATAGCAACTTACTACACATGTTCTGACAAGCTGAAGCCTTTAGATATACCAATGTCAGTTAATTAGTGACAGAGCAAAGTGAAATTCCAGTTGCTTCTCTCTGTGAACTGGATATTCTTAGTATTGGAGGGGGGAAGGAGGTGGGTGAAGGGAAATAAGTGTATTATCTCTCTCTCTCTCTCTCTGGCTAAAGACTACATAAAAGCTAGAGCATACCTAGAAACAATCATAATGATAATACCATGTAAGCACTATGAGGAGGATTTCCTTGTCGAGAAACCATATATCAAACAGATTTTGTGATGAATCATCACAAAGTCACATCCACACCAAGGTTCTTCCATCTTCAAAATCTGTGCAGCCATTTGAGGAGCTTTTTGTGGTGTGGCACAGTAGCAATGCAACATTCCTGGCCCAATGTCTTTTGGAGCTATGAGGTTTATTCACAGCTGGGAGGTTATGACTAGGCTAATTTAAATTTGAACTAGGGGGCTATAAAGCTGTTCCCCAGCTGATAATTCAGTACTCGGATCTGCCATCGCCCATACCAATCTTGTGCTGCTGCTTAGAAGATATAGTGTCTGGTAGATCCTCTGGCCCTGTATCTATTACACCCATACTTTAAACTTTTTTCAGGTTGTCTACCCCTTATTTGAAGTAAATCAGGTTTGTGATACTCTTAATTTTACTATAAAAGTAAAACCAGACATAAATGATCAGGCTGTGTAATTTGTGCTTTGAGAGGTTGAAAGCTGATACTTGATCTTGAATGGTAAGAGTACATGGGGAATAGGGAAGTGAGGTTTTCTTTGATTTAAATTATAATATGTTCAGTGTTTCACAGCCATCTTGATTGCCTTTTTTGACCTCTGATGGACATAATCCACCGTTTGAAAAGTACTCTACTAAATCAAAATAATGGCCACTTCTTCATCCTGTACTAAATATTGTAAACAAATAATGTATTTGATTGGATTGCTAAATATGTTGTGTGGCTCATTTGTTGAGCACCAGCATGTTTAGTGCTGTTCATAGGGTGGTTGGTTTTTTTTTGTTTGTTTTTTGTTTTTTGTTTTTGTTTTTTTTTTTTTAGAAGGAAAACATTTCTGACACAATGGATTTACAATGTAACTTAGACATGGGCAATACTGTTCACAAACATTAAAATGGGGAACTGGGGCCAGCTAGGAGTAATAACATTGTATAGGAGAAATTATCATGGGAAGAAGGGTCTTTAGGGATGGGGTTTGAGGAAAGAAAAGGTATTTGTTCTCTGCCTGAGTAGGAGGGTTGCAAACACAAACTGCAATATATAATAAATGAAGCAAGTGGGAGTGAGGTACAACTATATGATATGGAGACTCAGAGGGGGAGCCATGTTAGTCTGTAACTTTAAAAGCAACGCACAATCTTATGGCACCCCAGAGACTAACAAAATATATATTATCATGAGATTTCGTGGGTTATGAAAGCTTATGATCCTATATATATTTCTTGCTAGTCTCTAAGGTGCCACAGGACTACTCATTTTTATATGACATGGATGTGGACGTAAATTTCAAGGTGTGAACAAAGATACAATACGCAACATTATGGGGAGGAAGGGTTGTGAAGAGAAGACTTCTACCAAAGTTGCGAATACTCAACCCCCTCTGGAAATCAACCCATTTAAAGGGTGTGTCTACACTGTACTGTAGCTCAAAATAAAATACACAGTTTGAGCTACACAAATTGTGTATCTTAGTTTGATCTTATTTTGAAATAGCTTATTTTGGAATTTGGCGCTGTCTACACCGTGCCAAATTTTGAAATAACCTGCTATTCTGAAATGTCCCTTACTCCTCATGGAATGAGTTTTACAGGGACATCAGAATAGCGAGCCAATTATATTTCAAAAGAACGGGACTGCTATGAAGACGTGGGATAGCTATTTCGGAATACCCCGATATCCCAATATAGTTTTGCAGAGTAAACATAGCCTACTTTAGGTACTGAAGTTTGAAGATAAATGTAGGCACCAGAAATGAAATCTTGTCTTCAATAAAACAGTAAAATTCTTATTAACTTCTGTAAGGCCAGGATTTTACACCAAACTTGAAGATGTTGACATACACATTTTGGCTTGATCCAATAAATCATTTCAGCACATACTTACATGTAAGGGTTTGAGGACTTAAAATCCAAAATGTGACTGGTCTTTTCCAGATTTCAGACCACTGCTACAAAAGTAGCTATAGCAACCTCTCTTTGTGTGTTTATATCTACGGGATTCAGCCTGGAATAACTGGCTGTTCCAGAGATACTGCACCCTGACTCGGATCAAAAGATTTAAAATGCATTATTATAAATTTATTTATTTATACTGTGGTAGTGGTTGGAGGCTAGGAACCCATTGGGCTAGGCCAAGGTGGGCAAAATATCACCAGATCTGGCCCATGGAGCCCCCTGGCTGGGAGGCTCAGGTACTTAGCAGCAGCTGTTTTAAGAGCAGGGCTGCTCCGTGTGCCTCTCTGCTCTGGAAGGACGGGAAAGTGTCATGTGATCTCATGACTCCAGACCTATCCTCAGCTCCTATTGGCCAGAACCAACCAGCCAACAGGAACTGAGAGATTGGTGTGGGAGATGGGGACAGCACAAGCCTCTCCCCCATCCTGGAGCGGAGAACCACATGGAGGGAGCTACCTGCTGTTTTAAGTGGTCTGGGGCTACAGCTTGCAGAGAGCCCAGCCTACCTTGGAAGTGCTGCAGGGCTGCTAGCTGGGAGATGCTTAGGTAAGTGCCTTCCAGCCACAGTCTGCCTCTGGCACCCCAGCCCCTCCTGTACCCCAACTCCCTTCCCCACCTCATCATCCAAACCTTCTGCACCCCCCTGTCCCAGGTCACAACTCCCTCCCAGACTCCTCCTAAACCCTCCCCCAGGCCAGAATCCTCTCGTGCACCCAGACCTCTTCCCTAACTCTACATCCCAATCCCCTGACCCAGGTCACAATCCCCTCCTTCACTCAAACTCCCTCTCAGATCTCACAGCATCTCCTGCACTCCAGTCCCTTACCCCGTGCACCCTTCCCTGCCCAACTTCCATCCTAGATCTTGTACCGCTTTCACAGAAAAGTGCAGCCCTTGACTACTTGCCAAAATCTTGGAGTGGCCCCCCACCAAAAATTATTGTCCACGTCTGTCCTAAGTACACTACGAACATGGAAGAAAAAGATGGTCCTTACCCAAAGAGCTCAGATGCTTGCTATAGAATATGTATGGCAAGGGAATGTTGCTTTATCCACATCTAGTTGGAATGTCCAAAGGTGGCCAAACTTTAAGCATATATCTTGGATTTATTGTGTGAATTTACTGACACAAGACTCCCAATGGATCTCTCCCCCCCCCCCTTTTTTTTGGTATAGTTTCAGGCCTAGCTCATTTCTTAAACATGGTAGCAGCAAGATGTTCTTTAGCTGCAAATTGGAAGGGAAAAAATCCCTGATACAATTGCTTTGTTTGACATGCACCCTATGAAAAAGCTTAAAGATCATACAAACATGGGGTCTAGTTTCAAAATATCTTGACTCCGGTTTTTTTTTTTTTTTTTTTTTTAAGGTTAAAACAAAATCATCCTTCTAAAACAGCCTGGTTAATGAGTAACACACATGGTTTTTTTAATTATGATCTAGGAATTATCTGTCTTTTGATATGTATATAAATCTGTGGCTATGTCTAGATTGCAAGCCTCTTTCAAAAGAGGCTTTTTCAAAAGATACTTTTGAAAGTCTCTTTCGAAAAAGAACATCTAGACTACAGCCAGTACTTTCGAAAAAACAAGCCACTTTTTCGAAAGAGCACCCAGGCAGACTGGATGTTCTCTTTCAAAAAAGCACAGTTTGAATTATAAAGCGCTTTTTTTTTGTTTTGTTTTTTGAAAGAGCACTTTTGAAAATAGGTGTTCTTCCTCGTAAAACAAGGTTTTCTGTGGTCAAAAAAAGTGCCGCATTCTTTTCATTTACTGTTGACCGAACACGGCATCAGTCTAAACACAGGAAGTTTTTTCGAAAAAAAGGCCACTTTAAAAAAAAAAAAACCTGTAGTCTAGACACACCATCTGTGCATTCCTGGTCTTATTTTACTGTATTCTAGTTTTCCATATAATATGTGTGTCCTGATTCTAGCTTTCTCTCTCCCTCCTATGTTTGTCTTCTATTCAGAAATAATAAAACACGGAAGTAAGCATAATTAATTTACTGGAAAAAGGATAAAGCATGGGTAGAGTGAGGTGAGATGGTGAAGGGACAGAAGGGAGGTAGAACAGTCAGAATAGAACAGAGAATGTGCTGGGAAGTTTCAAGTCAAGAAAACACAAAGAGTATGAGATCACTTTCAGAGCAAGTCAGAAAAATGCCAGAATAGCATTTTCTCCCTATCATAATATCCATATTTACACTTAGATTCAGCCTGACGTCTTGTTAAGTAGTGAGGCTGATTCATATCACACTTTGCTCAGCATCTCAACATGCCTCAACTGTTCAATTTACATTTCGTAGAAAGGACTCCACATAATGAAATAACGTTTTGCAGAGTTGTATGTAGAGAGGCCCAGCTGGGTTATGTACAAGTGATTTATCTGACACTTGGGTCCTGTTATTCAGATGCTGGTGTCTAAGTCATTGATGATTTTAGTGGTTTCCCACATACTCACTTGGTGTTTGGTATTGACTCCTATCCTCATTTGTTTTTATGAATGTCATGAAAGGTTTACATCAGAGTTATATACTCTGAGTCCATGCTCCCAGTGTCCCATGATGTTTATCTTCTCCTGCTTTGCCATTTGCCTCTGTGATGATTTCAAAAATGGCAAATGTGCCTAAGTTAGCACCAGACTCCGAGTCTAATGAGTGAAAGAAGCTTAAGAAATGCATCAAGTGGTATCTAACTGGTCTGTTGTAATAGTGGTGTTTCCCTTTCAATTGGCCTCGATCCCAAAACTTTTTATGGGGCCATTTGTATCTTGAAAGAACAAAAATGTGACTCTGACGTGTGCTTTATCCAATGCCATAGCATTGCTGTAATTGTAGTTTCAGAGGGGACATTTCAGTGTTTTTAAAACTGCCCTTTATGTCAAACCTTGATTGTAATAACTCATTGAAAAGATGTCACACTGAAGTTATACACATCATACTCGCAAATAATACTAGATAGGTTAAACTGAGCCATAAGGCTAAGCCCTGAATAGGGGGCAGTGTATAGCTGTGCTGCCCCAAGAGGAGAGCCCTGGTAAGTAATTGTGACTCAGCCTTAGCTACATGAGAAAATAACTATACGGAAACATGGTTGTTTGGTAGTGTAGGCAAGGGAAGGCACAACTTTCCCAAAACTGCCAACATGCCCGACTGCCTAAGGCTGGGGCCACTGCCAGGGAAGACGGGCCATGGTGTGGCAGCCTGGCTCTCCCTAGCTGCTGGGGAAGACTGGGACCTCAGCACAGCAGCCTGGATTTCCTCCCCCCCACCTGGCCACCGGGGAAGGCTGGAGCCATGACACTGCAGAGTAGCCTTGGCTCTCCACATGGCCAGGAAGGATTGGGCTGCAAGTGGGCGGGGCTTGGCACCAGGGGCAAGGCCTCAGGCAGAAGGGGTGGGGCTAGGGCTTGCCTTCCCCAGCTGGGCTTTCACCCAATGCCTGGAAAGTGTTTTTAAAACCATTTTGATGAAAGCACTTGACTGGATCCTCTGGCTTCTTTGACTTTAGTCTCAGCCTGTTACAAATAAGCTAAACTGAAATAAGACTGGTTTAAAATGAAGTACAAAGGTCCACACAGGGATTTGCACCCCTTCAACTTATTTGGTTTAAAATTAAGCCTTTAGTTAAGTTGGTCCAACTTCTATGTATAGACAAGAATTGCAGTTCCTTCTCTTCTTGAGGTGAAGGAATAAATTGCAAATAAATTGCACTATATGCCACATGCCAGCTTTACTGGGTCTTGCCACACGCTGAAACATTGGAGAGGAGGATCTGCCTGCTTGATTTGTGTGTGTTTGTGTGTGTAAGGCAGTGGGGCTTACTGTGTGAGTGTGAGAGAGAGAGGTGTGTTCAAGCTCTGGCTGGGCCTGTGGCCCCTGGGCCTGCCCCCTCTTTAATTGGTTAACCGGTTAAACATCCCATTTAACCAGTTAATCAATTAAATCGGATTTTACATCCCTGCTGTCTGAAATGCTGTGGCAGCAGCCTTCTCCTGATTCAGACCCACCATGAAAGACTAACAGCTTTGCTCTGAACCCAGAACTAATACATATCTTATCTTTGCACTATTTTCCTTCATATTTATAGAGATTTGAACAATCTCATCAGCTCTTTAGCACCAAGTATTTCCTTTTCTGGTAAAATCTTTTGTAAATCATCCTTTTGCCCTCCTAAATTGTTTAGATTAGAGAGAAAGTGGAGAGAGAGAGAGAGAGATCTGTTTTCATTCCCATGGTTGTGGGCAATGGCCAGGCAATGCTGAAATCTCTTAAAATAACCAAGAGAACAACCAAAACAGCAGCAGCCTCTATTGTATTTTTAGGCTCAGTTTTTGAAAAGTTATATAGACTTGCGTTTCTAAATCCCAGTTGTCTTTATGGGACTGTCGGATGGGGTCTGGACTTGCAGCAAACAGAAGTTACTATTGTTAGCTGGAGACCCAGGAGCCTACTATGTTGATTCTTGCACAAGTGGGCAGGGACTGAAAGCCATTGTGATGGGGAGTTTGCAGCTGGCTAGAACACTGTAGCCTGGGCTACAGTGAAAGCAGAGAGTTAAATTATCTCAGACATGTGTAGCAACTTCAGAATCAAAATAAACATTTCTCTGATTCTTTTTTTTTAAAGTATAATCCACATGGGGTCATTCTGCAACGAATTATTTCATGGATTTTTCTGAGATTATATTTCTGCCTTGTTTGAAATCATAATAAATAAGGGCAGCATTTTACCCTCTAACACACATTCAAAATGTAAATCTTTTAGAGTATAATGTTCCTCTCCTACATGGGGGTGGGTGGGAAGGTACAAAATTAATTCAAAGCTTCTCTGCTGTTTTGGGGGGGTAAGCAATCATGGGCTCAGAGGGACTGAAGAGTGAGGATGAAGAGCGAGTGAAGGAGGCCACTACAAGCTGCAGAGTCTGGGGATCAGAAAGATGGTGGCCCTGGGATCCTTGGCTAGATGCAGAGAGGCTTTTCTTCCATTCTCAATAAATGACAAACCTTTTCCCCTTCTCCCAGAAAAACAGCAGCATGGCTTGGTACCAGCCCTGCCGCCCTTGGCTGCCTGTACAAGGCTATGTTATGTTTGTTCCACAGACTGCCCATGGAAGAAGGGGAAATGCAACTTTTTTTTTTTTTTTTGAATAGCCATTGCCTGTCTATGACCACACAAGCATTTTGGAGACATGCTAGACATAACTATGCAAAGGAAAGGAGAGGGAATGTAGCCACCTTTCCCTTTTAGATCTATCCCTCTAACGTCTCCCTCTGTTATTGCTTCTCTCCATTATGTTCATCAGGAGAAGAGTAAGGGTCTGATAGCTATCCAAATTCTCAAACCTCCCAAAAATAACTTTTCTGTCCTAAGTAATGCTGCAGACCCAAGATTCTTACAGTATGGAGAAATATTATAGGGACAGGATTTCTTCTAGCAGTACAGATCCTTGAGCATCCTTGTGATCCTTGATTGTCCATGTTGAATATGAACAGAGGCAACACATGCTGCTCAAGTCATTTCAGTCCTATATTTTTAGTAATTAAAATAATAATTTCCTAATTAAGCCAGAAACAATTTTAATTTAAAAAATATAAATAAAAATAGAGATTTGATTTTTCACTTGAAAAAAATAACACATCTGTTGATGTTGTGGTCTGCCAATGATCTGAAAATGTAAATTGGACACAACTGGTGATTATTTTAATGAAGATTAGTGCCCCTTGTAGTGTGTAAGAGGAAGCTACCAAACTTCATTTTCCTTTTTAGAGTTAAAGCACTGACCCTCTCTCTTATATTCACCTCTTCAGTTTTGACACCCAATAGGAGGGTGTCTCAGGCTTTTGGGTCTGGGTAATGCTGCAGACCTTCTTACATCATTCCAGTTACAATTAAATGATGCTGGCTGAATTTGTTACAGTAAATACAGAATAAATAAATAAAGCGTAAAGACTATATCCTTCCCTTCAATACCATAAGCACAGGAAAACAAAAATCACCAGACTCAAGAAGTGTTGTGTTTCTGCAAGTGGCGAATCCTGGCTTCATGGCCATCCATCCCTTTCTTACCCCTACACTCTACAAAAATGTGTACATAGACAGAAGAAAAAGGAAAGATCAGTCAAAATCCTGGAGAGTGGTTTTCTATATGCCTTGTAGGAGTAACTTATACAGGGAGAACATTTGGCTCAAAGCTTTTGTTTAAATTGCTAGGCACCGTGTCTCACAATCTTTTTCTCAAGTGACTCTTCCGTTAGGATCACTGAGAAGTGTTTGCACAAAAACCACTTGCAGGGTAGTATTGGTAATTACTGACAGTTGTCTTCTTTCTGTCTGTCTGTCTAAAAGCCTTATAATAAATTACAGTAAGTCTGATCAGAAAAGTTCACACTTATTTCCTGACATGATGCAAAATCCTTCACTGATAGGGTGTGTCTACACTGAACCATTTTTTTGAGATAATTAGCGTTATTTCGAAATAAGAATGCGAGTGTCTACACGGCCATTCCGTTATTTCAAAATAATTTTGAAATCTGTAAACCTCATTCTACAAGGAATAACACCTATTCCGAAATAGCTATTTTGAAGTAAGGTGTATGTAGATGCTCCACTGCTGCTATTTTGAAATCGCCCCTCACCAGGACCATTCTAAGTTATTCCTCTCTAGTGCCTCCTGGAGCTCTAAATCGAGATAGCACGTCTACATTAGAGACACCTGCCTTGGACTACTTTTGAGGCTTCCCTGCAGTGTAGACGTGCTATTTCAAAATAACGTATTTTGAAATAACTATTCTGGAATAGATTATTTCAAAATAGCTGTGCAGTGTAGACGTACCCATACAGAATAGGGTTTTAATGCATAAACATAGTGGGTTTGATTTGAACGATACTCAGGTGAAAAGGGATTTCATTTTTAAAATAAAAATTAAATTAAAAGGAATAAGAACTCTGCTTGTTTAGAAAGCTTATCTCTCTCACTAGGGGTTCATTTACGCAGCACCCTAAACTCAAAATTTACAATATGCAAATTGTGTATCTTATTTCAAATCTATTTAGAAATAACTTATTTTGGCATTTGGTTCATTTACACCGCTAAATTTTGAAATAACATGCTATTTCGAGACATCTCCTAACCCTTGTGGTATCCCAAAATAGCCCTGCAGTGTAGACATTCCCTAACAGATATTGTTTCATCCCCTTGTTTCTTTAATATGCTGGGAGCAACACAGCTCCCACAACATTGCAAAGAAATATACTTTCTCTTCACACAGAAAATGTTCAAAGAAGCTCCACATTTCGCCCTGGACACCTTGTAATTTATACAGAGATCTCAAAGTGTATCACCCTCACTGCTTAAATGTACAATTGTAGATGGGTCTTCTAAATTTTTCACTTACATTCACACTTGCACATTTACTTTTATATATACCATTCCTTTGGTAACCTCATCCTTGCCTGGCTACCTGCCTGCCTACAGCAAGAACAAGGGTTCTTTGCTTCCCCAGTATCAAAGATTTCCTGGTGAAATTCTGTAGCTTCTCTTTTAAATGAAAGAATATGGTATTAAGCCAAATGTTCATTTGTTTTCCATCAAAACACTTGCACGCTGCCATTAGTATGTACAGGCGACTAGCAAGCCCATATATGACACAGCATACCAACTATAAAAATGATAGTATTGGACCTGTGCCAGTCCCTGTTTATTAAAGCATATTGTATATCTTTGTTTAAACTTCTGACTCTCTTCCTTACTAGCAAGCTAATATACCCACAGACTAACAGTAGTCATTTCCAACCATTACTCATGCAATACCAATTATTTTCATTTGTTGCTACATACATTCATATGGTAAACGGAATGATTTTAAATCATTCAAATTAGTAATTTCCCATTATTCAGTGTAACTGACGGGAGATCTCTCTATAGTGCTAATGCTGAAAATATTATTTTATAAATACAGAAGAGGGAAGTGTTCTCTGTCTTTAAATCAGCGTTTCTTATGGAGGTTTTACTTTCAATTACGTATTTCTCATGTAGAAGGAGCATATGAGCTGGGAGTTGAGGAGCAGCTTCAACTCCCTGCACCAGCAGGAGACACGAGAACCCTGCTGTTGGCTCCATGGCACCAGCCAGAGCAGCGGCTGCCCCACATGGCCTAGTTCTGCCTGCCTGCCTCCAACCTGGGTGGGGGGTAAGAAAAGGAGATGGGGGGAGGTGTGGAGCTGCCCTTACGACTGCCATGCTTTTGTGCTGCAGTTCAGGGAGGGAGGTAACACCCTGCGTGTCCCCAGTCCTGCCCATGGGATCAGGACTTCTGCCACATAAGGAGCACCGGGGCTCTGGGCTCCAAACCTGTATCGCCTGGCTTCAGCCCTAATGGGGGTTCTGGGATCAGGGCTTCAGACACATCTCCTGATTTGAGTCCTATGGGGGCTCTAGGCCATGGGTTCTGGGTTTCACTGGTAGTGCCCTGCAGTCCCTTAGAAACAGCTCATGAACATCCAGGGTGCTGTGGACACCCCTGGTTGTACAGCATATCTAACTAAGGCTGGTTGAGTTCCCATTTTCCTTAAAGTAATGGCACAGCCTGGTTACTTTCTCAAGTGTGGAATAAAGGGGCATCTTCTGCCTTCCTCTTATGGTCCCCAAAGTCATTATTTGTCCCTAGAGTCCAATGACCTCCCGACAGTTTATTCCTTGGCTTGTGCTGTCTCCATGTTGATTTCACATGTTCATACTCACTTCATATGCAGATGGGCTTGCAATGCTTAATATGTACTGCAGAAGTGAGGCAGGTAGGTTTCTGCCAGGCGAAAGATGTATAATTACCTATTTGTCAACCCTGCCTGAAGTCAGACTTTAAGGAATATGCTTTCAATATGTCTGTATACGTAACTTCTTACATGCAATTTGGGATTTGCACATATATTTCACAACAATTTTAACGATGAGTGTGACCCCCCCCCCCTTTATTGAACATGCTCATGACATTGTTAATGGATAATTCTGAGGAAAGCAGTGTGCTAGGTGTAGTGAGTTTACCAGGCCCAAGAGAAGCTTGCTGTTATACCACAGTGTACTCTTTGCCAGTTGGGGTCCCTAGGATCACAGTCATATCTCCTCTTGTCATGAAAATGCACTCAAAATAAGGTCTGCATTACCAACTTAAAACAGTAATAGAAATGTAGCCGTGTTAGTCTGGTGTAGCTGAAACAAAAAACAGGACTCTGTAGCACTTTAAAGACTAACAAGATGGTTTATTAGGTGATGAGCTTTCGTGGGCCAGACCCACTTCCTCAGATCAAATAGTGGAAGAAAATTGGCACAACCATATATACCAAAGGATACAATAAAAAAAATGAACACATATGAGAAGGACAAATCAAATTTCCGAACAGAGGGGGGATGAGAGAGGGAGGTAAATGTCTGAGCACTAATGATATTAGAGGTGATAATTGGGGAAGCTATCTTTGTAATGGGTAAGATAATTAGCATCTTTGTTGAGACCTAGGTGCAAAGTAAAACATTGACATTAAAGCCAATAATTAAACAACGGACTTACAAAAGCCCATTAGTATAGACACGATGGGCCCAATTCTGCTGCTACTCAAGTTAACGTAACGACTTGTAAGCAAATGGACTTCAGGGAGGGTTGGATCCAGAACCATGAGTTTCAAAGCATGGTCAGTTCATTCTGGGTGGAATTTCAGTTGAGCTAAAGCAGAGAGAGACAGAGTTTTTAAAGAATAGGAAAAAAACCCCTCCAAATTATTACAAGATACTTTTTTAATATAATTTTATTGGTGTTTCATTTTCAAAGAGAATACAAAATATTTGATTAAAGGAATGACTAAATAATATTTCAAACTACCAGGAGCATCACAGATATTTTTAACCCTCTTTTCTATTTTACCTCTGTATCTCCCCTCAAGCAAAATCAAAAAGACTATGTACAGGTTGAACCTCTCTGGTCTGGGATTCTGTGGTCTGGCAACATCTGTACCGGAGGACCAGGAGCAAAACTGATTCTGTGACTGAGGAGCCGGTGATCTGGAACCCATCTTATGGCTGGGGGTGGGAAGGAGAGCTGGAGCCCAGCCAGGAGCAGAGCCAATCCCATGGCTGGGGAACCAGCAGCCTGGAGCCCAACTGAAGGGCCAGGAGTGGAGCCGGAATTGTGGCCAGGGGACAGGGAGCTAGTCAGGGCCATTAGTGGAGCAAGTCCTGCAGCAGCGGGGCTGGACGCCCGAAGTCTGGCAGGAGGGGATGGAAGCAGAAGCAGTTGTGTGGCAAGAGGCAGTAAGCCCAGCCAGGGCCTACCACAAAGCCCAGTGACCCAGGCTGGCAATGGGATGGCTGCTGTGAGGGGAGCCTGGGTAGGAGGCTGGTGGCCCTGGAGGCCATCAGCAGAGTGGCTGGAATTGACAATCCCTGGTCTGGCAAACTCCATTGTTTGTGACCAGTTAGGTCCCAAGAGTGCTGGACCAGGGAGGTCCAACCTGTAATTTGTCTAAAATGTTTCATAGGAAAGAATAGCTGCATGAAATGTAGAGATTTTAAATCTCTGTGATGCATTTTTGAGTTGTCTTCAATAGAAATAAACCTAAACTAGAGCCATTTATTCAAATCCAACCTCCCCCAACTTACTGAAGTTTCAGATAAAATGGAATCCAGAATCAAACCAACCAAGCCTGACAGCTGAGATTTTACAAAATGAAAATCAGGCCTGATTTTGCTCAACCCGTGGTATTGCTTCTGTTCCCAATAAAGTAGATGGCAAAAAGTCTTATTGGTTTCAATGGGAGCAGGAACCAGGCCTCTGTTTGTTTGTAAGATGCTGTCTGAAATTCCATACAAAAGCTTTTGATCTAACTGCTTATCATGAAAGAATGTTGGCTAGTGATATAACCCAATCATTTTCATTTGTTACTGCTTTACTAAGCACCAAAGCTTGTTCAATCAACTGGCTTAAAAACTGGCCAGTTTCATCCAGGAAATGATTTTCAAAATATAAATGAAAGTATTTAGACTAGAAAACTTATTATAAAAGTTACATTTAGCTAATCAGAGAATGGAATAGTACCATGTGATCAGTGTGTCTAATTGAAGTTGAAAGAATGGACCAGCCTCTTCTAGAATTGTGAATATTAAATATTACCAGTTGCTTGCTTAGAATCAAAAGCCAGAAATTTTCTGGTGAATAACTTTCAACAGTGAATACATTCAGAGAATTCCATTGTGCTGATAAACTATTTTTTAACACAAAAAGTGGACTTCGAAAAATTCCCTATTCAACACAATTTATTTACTTAGCTTTATTATGTATGCAGAATGCTAAATCACACACATTCGGTGAGGGTGTATAATTCAATAACATCTGTGCCAAAAATGAATGCCTCCATTTATTGTACTAAAGGTAAATGTTGATCTAATGATGGAGTTACTTTCTTGGTAGTCCTAATATTGCCATACGTATAAGGACTAAATAAGCAATATATTACAGCACTCTAATCTCAAAGAAACCTACTCTTGCATTAGTGTATATCTTAAATATGTAGCTATCCTGTCTAATTTAAAAGACAATGGAACTCTTTACAAAGATTTTTTTCAATCAGCCTATTCGCTTCCATAGGCTTGGAGCAAGCACACAGTAAGGAGATGATCCTGAGATGGAGTCTTATGTTCAGTAAAAGAGATCACAGTGATACGATTAATGTTTAAATCAAGACAAAGACATTTCAAACACATTTGAGAATTTTGTGGACCTGACACTCATCTTTTTTTTCTTTTCTTTGAACATTGCAGGAAGGAGATGCCTCTGTAATGAGGTCTTGTTGATACAATTCGTTATGTGCCTTTGTTCATGAGCCTGTGAACAAAGTCTCTTTTTTTCCCCCAAACTTTATCTTTCGGGATATTTCCATATTTTGAACCAGACTTCTTGAAACTAAATAGTTCTGGAGCAATCATGATCTGGATAAATTGTTCCAACTACTAGGATTTGGAGCTCCATGTGAAGACTCCTGGTCTGCTTTTCATGTCATATGATATATAGAACTATTTGCCAGTTTTTAGAACCAGGGGGCACAGGGGAGGAGAGAAAACAGTTTTGGAGATTCTTTAATGTCCCTAGGGAACATATGAGAACGTAAATGGCATTTTTATTTTGTTAGTTTCTTAAAAAAAAAAAAAAAAAAAGAAAGGCAGACATTTCCCATAGCTTTTACTTTTTATAGTGGTTTTCTAGATCAGAGGAAATTTGCCCACATTTGTTTAACCTGCAACTTTATTCAGTCTAATTTGAAATAGCTACCAGGTCATAAAATTGGAGACCTTTCCACTCACATGAACCTCCTTTATCTGAATGTGCTTTATGTGTAAACAACTGGTCTTTGCAAAGAAGTTGCTTGAGTGTTTGTATTCAGAATACATATTGATTGAAATGTGATATCCTGGTTGCCATCAAAAGTCATCATTTGCCCACAGTTATCACTATGCAGTTATAAAATGGTGCTTTAGAGATACAACAGTTACCATCTGCAGAGGGTGTATTATAAAATAAACTCAAGCAAGCTGGTATGCATTGCTGAATGCATAGCTTTGTTTACACCAGAATTTTATTTTAAAATTGACTGACTACACAACTATTTTTGAAAATTTCAGATAGAAATGTTAAAGAACTTACAACACATTAGTATCCAGAAATACAAAAATATGTCTAGAGAGAAGCAGCAGGTTCTTTCTTTCTTTCTTTCTTTCTTTCTTTCTTTCTTTCTTTCTTTCTTTCTTTCTTTCTTTCTTTCTTTCTTTCTTTCTTTCTTTCTTTCTTTCTTTCTTTCTTTCTTTCTTTCTTTCTTGACACAAACTCTGTTATTTCGAAATAAGCATGCACTGTAGACATATCCTTTGAGACAGGCTGGTGTAGAGATGCCTTAGTGCAAATAAGAATCAAGTACAGAAAACGTAATGTGCACCTCATTCTGCATACTTGAATTGGTCTGTATAGGTTTTGTATAAGGCCACACATCAGCAAAATATCTAAGGGTACATCTATACTGCACACTTATTTTGGAATAAGCTATTCTGGAAAAAATACTCCGACATAGCTTATTTCGAAATAGCATGTCTACACTACAGGGAAGCCTCGAAATTAGGCTCCCCTAATGTGGACATACTATCTTGATTTAGGTCCCCAGGAAACACTAGATAGTAATTACTCTGAATGGCCCTGGGGAGGAGCTATTTCAAACTAGCAACAGTGGTGTGTACACACTACAATACAGCTATTTCCAAATAGCAATTTCAGAAGAGGTTTTTATTCTTCCTGGAATTATGTTTACAGAAGTTGGAATAAGCCATCTGTTATTTCGAATTTATTTCAAAATACAGGCAGTCCCCAGGTTACGTACAAGATAGGGACTGTAGGTTTGTTCTTAAGTTGAATCTGTATGTAAGTCGGAACTGGCATCCAGATTCAGCCGCTGCTGAAACTGATCAGTTTCAACCGCGGCTGAATCTGGACACCAGTCCACTTACATACAGATTCAACTTAAGAACCCCAGGCGTCCCCAAGTCAGCTGCTGCTGAAACTGATCAGCAGCTGATTTCAGGAATCCCAGGGCAGAGCAACTCTGCCTCGGGCTTCCTGTAGTCAGCCGCTGGTCAGTTTCAGCAGCAGCTGACTTGGGGACGCCTGGGGCAGAGCAGCTCGGGTGCTGCTGGCTTGGTCCAGTAGCGCGGCCACTCCTCGGCGCTACTGGACCAACCCAGCAGCACCCCAGCTGCTCTGCCCCAGGCGTCCTGATTCAGCCACTGCTGAAACTGATCAGCAGCGGCTGAATCAGGACGCCTGGGGCAGAGCAGCTGGGGTGCTGCCGGGTTGGTCCAGTAGCGCCAAGGAGCGGTGCTGCGGGACCAACCGGCAGTGCCCCACCTGCTCTACCACAGGCCCACAGCTTTGCTCCACGTCTCCCTGGTCTGCTGGGGGGGCACTAGCTGCGTCCCCCCCCCCCCAGCAGACCAGAGAGACGTGGAGCAAAGCGGCGGAGGACCCGGGCCGGACCGCGGAGCTTCCAGATCGGCGCCGCGGTTGGGCCCGGGTCCTCCGCGGCTTTGCTCAGCGTCTCCCTGGTCTGCAGACCAGGGAGATGCTGAGCAAAGCGGCGGGGGACCCGGGGCCGGACCCGCGGCCGCTTCCAGATCAGCTGGAAGCGCCGCGGGTCCGGCCGTGTCCTCAGCGGCTTTGCTCAGCGTCTCCCTGGTCTGCTGGCTCCCCCAGCAGACCAGGGAGTCGGGGAGCAGCTTTTCTCGCCCCGGAGGAGGCGGGCAGCGGGACCAGGCGTCCCGCCGCTCCAGTCCTCTGGGGCGAGAAATCCCCGTTCGTAACTGCGGATCCGACATAAGTCGGATCCGCGTAACTCGGGGACTGCCTGTAATGAAATTGCTGTGTAGATGCTCACATTGTTATTTTGTAATAATGGCTATTATTCTGAATAACATTGCTGTGTAGACCCACCCTAAGTGGGGTTTGGTTGTTTTTCCAGTGACTCTAGTATCACTGACCACAGAAAAGGAAAATGTAATAATCCTATGATTTAGGGCCTTCTGGTTGCTGCCATGCTTTATTCCACGGGCACTATGAACTACTTTCTGAGAGTGGTGATGGAATTCAAATCCTCCAGCTTCCAAAGCTCTCACTTGTAGCTTATAAAGAGTCTCAATTAATTGTATAGGGCTATCATACCCAATTAGGAAGTTTTAGTTTTAATTTATCTACAAGAGGTCACTAGAACAAATAAACACTGGAAATTTATTATATTCTTGAAGTTAGCTATAACTGGAGTCCTTGGCTACGTCTACACTGGCACCCTTTTCTGGAAATGCTTAAAACGGAACAGTTTTCCATCATAAGTATTTCCGGAAAAAGCGCGTCTACATTGGCACGGACGCTTTTCCGGAAAAGCACCTTTTCCGGAAAAGCGTCCGTGGCCAATCTAGACACGCTTTTCCGCAAAAAAGCCCCAATCGTCATTTTCGCGATCGGGGCTTTTTTGCGGTAAAGAAATCTGTGCTGTCTACACTGGCCCTTTTCCGGAACAGTTTTCCGGAAAAAAACTTTTGCCCAAACGGGAGCAGCATAGTTTTTTCGGAAAAGCACTGATGATTTTACATTAGATCGTCAGTGCTTTTCTGGAAATTCAAGCGGCCAGTGTAGACAGCTGGCAAGTTTTTCCAGAAAAGCGGCTGATTTTCCGGAATAACTTGCCAGTGTAGACACAGCCTATGTGTTCACAATGACAATGGGAATAAAACTCTTATCACACTGTAAAAGCTCAGACAACTCCTATTTGAAGCAAGGGGGGAGTCAGCATTATCTGTCTGCCCAGCTATCTATGTAGCTATTTATATAGCCCTCATCAGTATGATGTCTGAGCCTCTGTCAGAAATATAGAGATTTGTAGCAGAAAAATGACTGTTCAGATGCAGCTCAGTAAAACACAGTGGTGCATCAACAACAGCCAGTATACTTTGTATTTTATATAGCACTTTTTTAATATAGCTAAGTTTCTGAAATGGAATTTTGAATCTGGATGAATTCAGTTTCATAAGAGCTCCATAAAGTATCACTGTTCACAGTTAAGGAAACAAAGCCTCGGAAAGAGGCAAAAAGTCTATTGCAGTTCTGGGAATAAAAGTCAGATCTCCTGGCTCCAAATCATGTGCCCTGACCACAAAACATTTTCCTTCCCAGAAAATCCAATTTTTCTTTGGCTTGTATCCTTGACTATCAGTACTTTTAGGAATCTGAAGATTTTGGTTTGGTTTACATGGTGTCATATGATACCTCAGGAAAATGTTTGACTTGAGCATTCTTTAGAGTGCTGAAAGAAAGAAGCTTTTAACTTTTTTCATTTAGTCTTCCTTAACTATTTCTGAAATTTATGCTTCATTATTATCTACATATAATGTGTCTGATTTCAACATTGTCAACTAATGTTAGCAGTAATTAACATTCATGCATTAAAAATCCTCTGTGAAGATACTTTTGTTTATCATATTTTTCCATAATATGAAGTATAGCCAAGACATCTAATAGCTGAACATTTAAAAGCTCTGTTCAGGGCAACAAATCTTGTGCTCTACTTTCTTTGATGAATGCATTTTAGGAGCCTAAACCAGCTGACAGCATCCCTTTGCAATAAACCCTTTGAGAAAGATAGTCAACTATGTTTGTCAAGGTCCGAGTTTTGTGGTCAAGGTGTAGTAACAGTCCAGGTGACAGAAAAAAATAATTAAAAATGGTAATGGTAAGTAAATACAAAGATTTTGGGCTGTGTTCAAAAGCATTTCACAGTTTGGCCTGCCTATTGACTACCCCTTTCTTTAAGCACCCTGAACTGAGTTCTTAATAAAGATGGATTTTGCCTTGTATCTGTATATTGCATTCTGTGTTTCCCATTATTCCATATTTCAGTATGTTCTTTTTTTGGAATGTGTGTACAGATATGACCTCTTGCAATATAGATAGACTTCTTCCAAAAAAGGGAGCACATTCAGACTACCTGTTTTTTCTCAATGCCTATGAAATGATGCATGCTACCCTGTGGGAAAAATAATTCTAGTCTAACACAGACATATGCATATATAGTCACCTGAGCAAAGTGTGTTAAAGGCAAGATTCCAAGTTGAGAATGTGAAACATCTTTCTTGAACTCTTTCCTAAGATTCAGAGAATGCTGTAGTCTTCTCTAGCTGAGAAGAAAAGTCATAATTCACATGACAGCTCAGTTTCTTAATAGATTTTTTTTTTTTTTTTTTTGTAGACAGATGACCTGATTTTTAAAATGCGGCCTTCAGTTATGACTGCAGTTTTATCAGGGACACCAATTCAGATTTTGGTTGTGGTTAGAACAACTTTTAACCATGATGCTAGGGATTACACTGCAAACATCACTTCTACCCTGCAGGATAACTACTTTAAACCTTGTGGTATTGCAACAATCTGAATGGTGCACATGAACAATATTTTATTACACCCTAAAACTGAAATGCTTTTCATTGCCACCTATAAACCCCCAAAACTGAAGTGCTTTTCATTGCCACAGTTTTTGTATTCCCAATTTTCCAATGCATAAATTATTGGAATTCTAAATTTTGGTAGAACTTCAGTGAACCCCAGATTTATATTAAGGATTTATATGTTGGTCAAATTTTGTAGTACAGTAATAAGATCAAAATTAAAAATGAAATAAGATGGACCGTATTCTGCTCTTATTTATACAACTCCAAATTGAGAATACTGGTTGAAACCCATGCAGTTTCTCCAAATTTACAGCAGTACTGAGGAGAGTATAATTTTCCCCTTTGTGTTCATTTTCAATAGAAATTGCAGCTATGCTAGAGAGCTTCAGGGGGTAGCTGAGTTACTCTGTTACAGAAAAAAAACAACAAAAGGTCTAGTAGCACTTTATAGACTCCGGTCATCTGAAGAAGTGGGCTGTGCCCACAAAAGCTCGTGATATCATCTACATGTTTCATTAGTCTATAAAGTGCTACCAGTCCGTTTGTTGTTTTTAGCTATACTAGGGATAGGGAGGAGTTTTTACCAGACAATCCCTAACCATAGCTAAATGGCATACTATAGTAAATAATGCATGTAGTATAACTTGCTGTAAATATTAAAGCGTACATAATTACTAGAACTTAGAATCATAGGGATGGAGGAGACTTCAGGAGATCATTGAGTCCAACCCCCTGCTGAAAGAAGCACCAAACCCTAACTACATCATCCCAGCCAGTGCTTTGTCAGGCTGAGACCTAAAAACCACTTCCCTAGGTAACCCATTCCAGAGCTTCACCACCCTCCTAGTTGTTCCTAATATCCAGCCTAACCACCTCCCCCCACACTGCAACTTGAGACCATTGCTCCTTGTTCTGTCATCTGTCACCACTGATGACAACTTCTCCTCGTCATCTTTGGAACCCCCATTCAGGTCGCGGAAGGTTGTTATCAATTCCCCCTCACTCTTCTCTTCTGTAGACTAAATAAGCCCAAATCCCTCAGCCTCTCCTCCTAAATCATGCACTCCAGCCCCCTAATCATTTTCCTTGCCCTCTGCTGGACTCTCTCCATTTGTCCACATCCTTTCCCTAGTGGGAGTTCAAAACTGGATGCAATACTCCCAGATATGGTCTCACTAGTGCTTGCCAAATAGAGGGAAATAATTACTTCTCTTCATCTGCCAGCAGTGCACCCCAATATGCCATTTTACTTCTTGGCAACAAGGACACACTGTTGATTGTGTTTCCGATGTTAGTTCCCTGTTTTGTTTTCCATAACTTGGAACAATCCAAGTACTGATGCCTAGGTTGAGGGGCAGGTAAGGATAACTGATATGTAGTTGTAACATAAGTATGTCACATTGTATGTCTCCACTCCCAGCCTTCAAATGTCATCCTCAAAAAAAAAAAAATTAAATTCTGGGGGTTCCAATGATGGCAGGTTTGGGGGCAGGGTTGTGCATTTAATAATTAGCACAACTGGGCCTCTATTTTGACTGGGGATTCTATAAATAATATGGTTATTTATTATCACTAGCAGCCAGTGTGTAATTAGCCCTTTTACTGCAGGCTATTGCTACTCTGCACTGCAGCTTTAAGTAGACATCCTCTGATAATAAGTAGGACATTCAGACTTCATGCTTTGGGCAGTTTTGGATGCATGTGTCTGTTTGGCACAGCTGGTATCAAGTACCTTTGAGTGCAATTAAATGGTTAATTACTTTGGGTGATATAGTTTGTGTTAAAGTCTTTCATTTTACTGAAAATGATACTATTTAAGATAGGTAGATGTTTCCAAGCCACAAGATGCAATTTGTTGCTACACCAACAGTAAACCTAATTATTAAAAAACATTAAATATTCATGATGGGATCGTTCAAGATGTGGAAAATATTGTAATGTATTCACAAGGAAATGGCCTTCATAATTCCCTTGAGCTGCACCTTTCATGTGTTATAAGTTGTTTTCTCTTTCCAAGAACAGATTCCCTCCTGCCCCCATATCTCTGACATACCCTTTGTGAATACTACTTGCCTTGCTCTAATATTGGTTGTATTTCTCTTCTGTTTATCAGTCTGGGGTGGAGGGCTGCAGAGAGAGGTAACAGGAACAAAAACACATCTCAGATAAAATATAGGGACAGAATGCTAGATTGTGACAGATAGAAAATAGCATACATCGGATGCACCATTCTGTAAACTTTCCCTCTGGGGCCAAACTGGGAAGATAACTGGCTAATCACCCTGTCCTTTGTCAGTTAAAAGGGGATTGGGTTTGACAGCTGGGGACAGTTGGAGAGGGGGAGAATGGAAGGAAAGACTTAGGTTTGGTCTACACTACAGAGCTGCCATGGCCATATTTACCAAAGGAAAAACAGGACATGATGGCTCTGACTACACTACGAACTTTTTGTGGAAGAGGCAATGCAAGTGAAGTACTCATTAGCAACTTCACGTGCTTCATTTCCATAATCTCTTCTGATCCTTTTTGTGCAAAAGGTTTTTTCCCACAAAAACAAGCAGTGTGGACATGTCCGTTTTGAGCAAAAACCCCTTTTTGCGCAAGATCCCTTTAGGCATAACCCATTTTTGTGCAAAAATTCTGCAGTGTGTGTAGACGTAGCCTTGGGTGGGTTCTTTTGCAGGGCTCACTGGCATTGTTCTTTGGCCATCAAGGTTGTGCTGGCAGCTGGTCATCCAGACAGTCTGGTTTCAGGGACTGGTTCCTTTACACCTCCTCCGCGCCCTGCCTCCCACCCGACGCACACACATACACCTCTTTAAATGAGTTTACAGACACACGCCTAGCTGTAGACAGAATTAAGGAGGTACAAAGTTCAAAATGGGATTTTGGTTACAATATGGAGTCACTTCAGTTATTATGTATTAAAAAGGAGTTATAATAACAAGAAGTTCATAACAGACTCCTAACAAATTAACCCAAAAGTGACTATCACTGTTTCATTTATAAAATCCCAGTCATAAAAACTGGGCCACAATTCATGAGGTTACATAATATCATGTTGGTAGATATAATTCATTAAAAGGGCACTTTCATTCTTCAGCCTAACATGCTGACTTAATAACTACACCACCAGGAAAGATGTAGCACTTAAGTTGATTTAGTTAGGATGATTCAGTGCCTGTGTAAACACTGTGTTACTTGTACTACCTGTGGACTGTTAGCCCCACCACCTGGGCCTACATAGAGTTACCATATGTTTTTCCATATGGACAGTCTAGGTTTGAGCTTGTGCCTGGGTACCATTTGACAAGCATTGGTGTGTGGGGTTCTTTTGATCTGTGGGAGAAGAGATGAGGTGCAGTTAGGGTTACCAGATGGTTTAAAATAAACACTGGACACAGTGTGGGGAGATGTGGGGGGGGGGAGGAGTAACCAGCTGGCGGGAAGCAGGGCTGGCCGGGAGGGGGTTGGGGGGAGTGGGACTGGCTGGGGATGAGTGGGAGGGGGAAAAACCTGCTGACCCGGGTGCACACAGATCCCTGGGTGCTGCCTGTCCCACGCACAGTCCCAGTGGGGCACACGGGCAAGTCTGGCCCTGGGGATTCCATCCCGTCCCCGGCCCTGTCCCCACCCCTCTCCTCTCTACTGCATAGTTGTGTACTGCCTGGCTGGTAGACACGCTCACACAGCATGAGTGTGTCTACCACCCAGACAGTACGCAAGTATGTACTGATATTCATGATAATATAAACTTAAATAGAAAATACCAGACATTTATATGTCCGGTATTTTCTCATTTGTTTCCTGGACAGAAAGCTCAAATACTAGACTGTCTAGTTCAAAACCAGACACCTGGCAACCCTAGGTTCAGTCATGGGTGCAGTACAGGAACAGGGCCTCGTAAGTCTGGTTACCAGCTATTAGAAAGATGGAGAAAGATGACCATTTGGGGTGCATGCAGAGCCATCAGCCTTGGGGCCCACAGGCCAGAGCTCTGGCTGTGAGCCCTGCACAAGGCTGACAGCAGGGAGAGAGGCAGGGGACTCTAGCTGTCAGTTCTAGCTCTAGTTAAATTGATAGAAGCATTCCCAATGAGGACATGCACCACCAATAGAAGGCATTTAGTGTGGCCATGAAGCACCATAGTAATTACCTAACTAATGTTGACTTAATTTTGTTACATAGAGAAGGCATAAGAAGCCCATGACAAGAGAGGTCTCTTGCCCTGAGCTTAGGGGGTATGCCTTATGCTGTAGGAACACACACTTGTATAAGATGATGTAAATAAAACACATTGAGCCCACTGGAGAGTGTGTGAGGGTTATTTGCAAAACACATGGGGTGAGGGAGCTCTCCCTGTGACAGGGATGTATACTTGAGAGCAAAGAAGAATGCATAGTGTACAGAGAAAGCAGTCTAGATCTATGGAATCAATATGTCTTAGTATTCTAGCTATGGTCTGTGTCCTTATTTAAATGTAATAAGCCTTGAAATGTGTTTTATTAGTTTTGTAATTACAATGTCACATTGCTTTATTTTGGCAGCTGCATTAAAAATGTAAGCATCAAATAGTACCCTGAAATTGTTCCATTAACCAGTCTGAATTCTTCTATTGGCTCCTTGTCTTATGTCTATGCAGAGCTTGAGAGACAGATCCTCTGAAGATATGTTGAAGGAAGTCTCCCTAATTGGAAAATCATTTCCCTTTTTTCCCCTTGCAAATACAGGAAGACCTCATTAGGCGGCTCTCTAATATAACATTCACACACAAAAAGCTACTGTACTTTAGTTTCAGTTTTCAATAAACTCCACTACAGACACTCAGATTATTCATTCACACACACACACACACACACACACACACACACAAATCTTTAGCGACCTAATCATAAAATCCCTTCTCACACTGTAAAAATGTTATGCTTAAGTTTAAACCAGTTTATCGGGGGGGGGGGGGGGGGGGGGCTGTTCATCAACATCTGTCTCAAACTTGCAAGAGAACTAAGCTAAATTTTCATTTAAATCCCATCGAAGCTAAGGAATTTGTCACGCCAACCACTCTGTGACCCTACAGCACACTTTGCAAATATACCAAAGTATTCCCCAAGAAGAACAGGAATTCCTGACACCAATTAGATTTGACTTGCTTTGAAAAAATGCAGTGAGTGTGGTATCCCACTAGGCCAGTTACCAATCACAACAAGTTCCCTAGGGTAGAATCTTAATCTGGGGTACCACTGAGTCCTCTGCATCAACCCTGCCCGTTTTTATCCTCCTCCAAAGCCTGCTGCACCCTTGATCTTCCCCTCCCCTGCCTGAAACTTCCTGCATGCTAGAAACTGAAAACAACTGCAGGTAGGAGGTACAGGGAGAGAAGTAGACTTGCTGATTGGCAGAGCTGCCAGTATGCAAGAGACATGGGGGTGGCAGGAGGTGAGCTGATAGAGGGCTGCTGGTATATTATTGTATATTATTGTAATGTACATTAGTCAATTCTGGCTGCTTCTCAGGCTCTGGTTGGAATTTGAACCAACACAGCTATGAAAAACTCTGTATCATTTATGTGTACACCATTATATCCCTCCTAAAATTCTTTTTTCTATTCTGAACTAGGGGCGTAAAATCCTATTTATGTGGAGGACCAGTCAAACATATTGTTTAACCAGATAACCAATTAAAGGGGAGTGAGTGGGCTGGAGCAGCCCCCTTTCACACCACTGTGCTGGAATGTGGGCCAGGGTACTTGGCAGGCAGGGGCTGCTTCGATTGCCATGCTGGAGCAGCCACTACTTCAAGGCGCCCAGACCTGCCATAGACAGAAGCTACTCTGTCTGGAACTCTGGAGCAGCCCCTGTCCACAGCAGGTCCTCCATGGGTCTGGAGCAGCCCCCTGCCTGCAGCAAGTGGGGAGCTGCACCTGCCCCACTGATTAACCTTAACCAGTAAGCCTTACCGTGGGCAGGTGAATTGGTTAATCGGTTAAACCATCACATTCCTATTCTGAACAGGGCCTATTCAGTGTTATCTGAACCCTTCTACCTAGTTCTGAAAATGCATTTTTTTAAAAAAAATGGGTTACATATATTTTTTGCCTAATCCTCACTAATGAAATAAAACAAGTCGAATAAACCAGTTTTAAAAAACCATTTAGATAATTTACCTTTTTCTAAACAAGTTTTTTTTCTCTGAGTGTTAGGAAATTGTTTAGCAAATAGGACAATCACTAAGATTTTCATTTTTTAAAAAGGGGTTTCATTATCGCCACTCATCTGTTCATTTTTTATTTTCTCTTTAAAACTGGAACCCTGAATGTGTTATACCACCATTAATTTCATGGCTATATGATTATAATTTTACTGCAGGATCATGTATAGAGAAGTTTTATTGTAAGTGAAAATTCTTATTTTAACACTGCAGTAACCTGGTGGGGCTTATGAAAACTTGCTGTCAAAGTAATGGCTTTTCTGGACGTTGGGGCTGGAAGGATATCCATTTTATCTTTTAAAGTCTATCTTTGTTTAGAAGTTGTGGCTCCTATTAGATTTAATGACTTTCCAGTGTAGATTGCATAGTTACTAAAGAGGGCAGTATTTATTTAAAAACTATGTATTTAAAACTCCTACTCAAAATGGCTTTTTAAAGTAGAGATAAAAGTGTGTGTTTGTTCTCGGCTATCTTAGTGCACTTGGTGTGATTTACTGTTGAGAACCAGCACTATGGCTGGAAGAATTCAGGGATGAAATATTCGGTGTACGTATGGATGCATTTTCTTCTCTATATACATACAGACTATTTCATGTCTCTGTTAATCACAG
Organism: Pelodiscus sinensis; assembly: GCF_049634645.1. NCBI lineage: Eukaryota > Metazoa > Chordata > Testudines > Trionychidae > Pelodiscus > Pelodiscus sinensis. Next base: position 215,444,510 of record NC_134711.1, read on the forward strand.
GTTGATTAAGCCAGCTGCTTAGTAATTGTGTGATGTGTCTCACAGTAATAATTGTGTTAGTGCCAGATGTCTAGCCAAGGATTTGGATGAGCACTGTTTTACTGATGTTTTAAGTGTCCTATGCATCCACAGCCATATTTCATATATCTTCGAAATGCAATGACTGAATCCATCTGTAACCATTCTATATTACGGTGTCATTCATCAACCACTTCCCATGGCTATTAATTATGCATACATACGCTGCAACTGTTGCAAAGGGCACAACCACCCTTGTAAAATGATGTTTGTGCCTTATTCCATTGATTATCAGGGCTTTGAGAAATGCAGTAGGTTGCAAAGTGTTCCCTTCCTCTCCCATGTCTTATAATACTGTTTGATTACATCTGCCAAATCCATGGATGGAATTTACTGGTCTTCATTTGTCTGTCCTTTCTTCTTTGCAATCACTGTCAGTCACACAAATACTTCAGTAATTGCATATATGTGGGAAGGGTGAGGTCACTTCTCCTCCTCCATCTCATTGTATTAACTACAATACTGCCAAACTTAGCCTGATGTCTAGGGAGTACTGTTTTATTTCCCTGTTAAGTATCACATTGGTATTATTTTAACATTTATATTGCAGCAGTGCTTAATGAGAGTTCAACGTTCATTAAAGGAGGAGCAGAAAAGAGTTCAGTGGAAAGCAGGGGAGAACCAGACAGTCACCAATTAAAGGAGAAGGGGAGAGACCAGAATGAATGCATTTAGTAGGAGAGAAGGCTGAATTCATTCATTGTTCAGAGCCCAGAGTTTAAGTAATGTATGTGTCAAATTTAAGATTGTTTTTTGTGGTGGATTCAGGCTGGCAAAAGGAGGCTGGAAGGTCTGGAATTAATTGGAAGGAAAGTGAAGATGTGGTGTCATAATGGCTTTGAAAAGCCACTTTAACAAATTCCAAATGAATAGCAGCCTCACAGAATGCAGCTCAGGTCTGAGTGATGCCAACCAGCAATTTGCTACCTTAATACTATCCAATTGAAATTGTGATATTTTTTCCTAGTTGTTGAAATTAAATTTGTAAAGGTATGGTCGAAAGTCAGTTTGTTTTGCTGCCACCCCTTGGCCTCCACCCCAAAGTGTCAATGAGACATTGTTACAGCTTGAAGATTTCCCACTATTTTTTTTTTTTTTTAGTTTGTCTTCTCTCTTTTCCCCACCCACATATGACCCAGGGCACTAGATGAGGAGCAGAGAGGAATGAGTTTCACAACAAAACTGGGGTACTAGACAAAAGGAAGCTGGAGGGACAGGCTTTATACTCCTTTTGCATTGTTCATAGGTCGAATCCTGGCACCACGGAAGCCAAAAGCAGGGGTCTAACTTACTTCCATAAGGCCTATGGTTCATGCCTTATGTCTAAGACTTGTGCTTTGAGTGCTTTTTTTCTGTTTTTCTGCTAGGTCTAGTAAAGAATCTTCTCTTTGGGTACGTCTAGACTACATGCCTCTGTCGCCAGAGGTATGTAGATTAGGCTACCAGACATAGTAAAATGAAGCGGCGATTTAAATAATCGCTGCTTCACTTAAATTTACATGGCTGCCGCGCTGAGCCGACAAACAGCTTATCAGCTGTTTGTCGGCTCAGCGCGATAGTCTGGACGCGCGGGTGTCGACAGCAAAGGTATTTGTTGACCACTCAGGTATGCCTCACCCCAGATATCAGCTGATCAGCTGTTTGTCGGCTCAGCGCGGCAGCCATGTAAATTTCAATGAAGCGGCAATTATTTAAATCGCCGCTTCATTTTACTATGTCTGGTAGCCTAATCTACATGCCTCTGGCGACAGAGGCATGTAGTCTAGATGTACCCTTAGACACTGTGGCTGTGTCTACACTGGCATCCCTTCCGGAAAAGGGATGCTAATGTAGCACTTTGGAATAGGCAAATCCGCAGGGGTATGTCTACACTACAAAGTTAATTCGAACTAACGGACGTTAGTTCGAATTAACTTTGATAGGCGCTACACTAGCGCTCCACTAGTTCGAACTTAATTCGAACTAGCGGAGCGCTTAGTTCGAACTAGGTAAACCGCATTCTACGAGGACTAAGCCTATTTCGAACTTACTAGTTTGAATTAAGGTGTGTGTAGCCCCTTAATTCGAACTAGTGGGAGGCTAGCCCTCCCCAGCTTTCCCTGGTGGCCACTCTGGCCAACACCAGGGAAACTCGTCTGCCCCCCCTCCCGGCCCCGGACCCCTTAAAGGGGCACGGTCTGGCTACGATGCCCATGCCAGGTGCAAGCCTGCCAGCACCCAGCTAGCAGACCCTGCACCTGGCACGGCTCGAGCCAGCCACCCAATGCCCCCCAGCCCTCCCCCTTTTCCCCAGGACCAGGCTGGCGGCTCCCGGGAGCTTGCCCGGGACCGCAAGAGGTGGGCACCCGCCTGGTCTAGTGTGGACATCGTGGACCTTGTCCACGACCTACGCACTAGGCACAGGAAAGTGGCCGTCTAGGGCAGGAGAGCTGCCAGCCTGGCCACCCAGGAGCAAGTGTGCATGAAAATCAAGGTGGTCCACTGAGACCCCCGACCCTGAGCCCTGAGCTTACAATGGCCGTACTGGGTCAGACCAAAGGTCCATCTAGCCCAGTAGCCTGTCTGCCGACAGCGGCCAACCCTAGGGACCCTGGAGGGGATGGACCAAAGACCGTGACCAAGCCATTTGTCTCGTGCCATCCCTCTCCAGCCTTCTACAAACTTTGGGCAGGGACACTACTCCTACCCCCTGGCTAATACCACTGCATGGACCCAACCTTCATGACTTTGTCTCACTTCTCTTTAAACTCTGTTCTAGTTCTAGCCTTCACAGCCTCCTGCAGCAAGGAGTTCCACAGGTTGACTATTTGCTTTGTAAAGAACAACTTTCTGTTACTAGTTTGAAGCCTGCTACCCATTCATTTCATTTGGTGTCCTCTAGTCCTTCTATTATGGGAACTAATGAAGAACTTTTATGTATGCACCCTCTCCACCCCACTCATGCTTTTATAGACCTCTAGCCTATCCCCCCTCCATCTCCTCTTTTCTAAACTGAAAAGTCCCAGTCTCTTTAGCCTCTCTTCATATGGGACCTGTTCCAAACCTCTGATCATTTTAGTTGCCCTCCCCTCTCCCACCCTCTCTCTTCCCCTCTCCCACCTCCTTTTCCCAGTCTCCCCGAGTTTTGTTCAATAAAGAGAGATTCTATTTTTGAACATATGTGTCCTTTATTTTGTACATTAGGAAGGGGGGCTAGGGAAGGGTAAATGGAACGAGGTGAGGGAGGAATGGGGTACGAGCCCTCGATGGGGAGGACGGGGCTGGCTCTGCGGGCTTCTGGGGGTGGAAGCTCTCCTGCAGCCCCCCCAATTGCCCCCTCTCCCCAGATGGCAGCCTGCGGCAAGTGCAGCCAGTCTGATGGCCGAGTGCTGTGATGTGCCCAGTGTGGGCACTCAGGGCACTCCAAGCCAGGACTGCTTTGCAAGTGGGGCACCCCTGAGAATTGTCTGTCCGGTGTGGGGGTCAGGTCCCTTTAAGCACAGCCCTCGGCTAGCCTGAAGCAGCAGCTCCATGCTCTAAGTCCTCCTCTGATGCCCTGCCTGCACTGCTTCCGGCCATCCTTAACCCCGGTTCAGGGTCCACTTAATGTGGACATGCTAGTTCAAATTAGCAAAACGCTAATTCGAACTAGTTTTTTAGTCTGGATCCGTTAGTTCGAATTAGCTTAGTTTGAATTAACTAATTCGAACTAAGTTAGTTCGAATTAGCGCTGTAGTATAGACATACCGCGGGGGATTTAAATATCCCCCGCGGTATTTGCATTAACATGGCTGCTGCTTTTTTCCGGCTTGGAGATAAGCCAGAGAAAAGCGCCAGTCTAGACGTGATTCTCTGGAAAATAAAGCCTTTTCCAGAGGATCTCTTATTCCTACTTGAAAGTAGGCTTTATTTTCCGGAGAATCACGTCTAGACTGGCGCTTTTCTCCGGCTTATCTCCAAGCCGGAAAAAAGCGGCAGCCATGTTAATGCAAATTCCGCAGGGGATATTTAAATCCCCCGCCCGCGGATTTGCCTATTCCAAAGTGCTACATTAGCATCCCTTTTCCAGAAAGGGGTGCCAATGTAGACACAGCCTGTGTGTATTAATACATTGGGAAGTCATCAGGCACTAATCTCATGGTTCTCAACCAGCGGCCGCATGCGGCCCAATTAGCACACAGCTGCAGCCCAGATGTACGCTAAGGGCTGCTGGCTGTCCCTGCCTCCCTAGGGGTGAGGGGTCTGTTCTTAACTCCACTGTGTGGAGGGTCTCTAGGAGGAAGGAACTGAGCATAAGGGTTTGTGGGGGGTGGGTCGTATGGTTCTCAATCTGTGGCCCAGGTAACATATAAACAGGTTGAGGACCATTGCACTAGATGCTTTGGGGACTAGTTGCTCTAAGGTCTTGGAACATCTGGCAGACTACCAGATATATGAAGAGCATTACAGCATTATGACAACTCCAGTAACACCACTGAGGCATTAATTACATTTTTTTTTAGGATGCCCGAAACATCAGATCTGTGCCTCTTTTGAAAGCTACACAGTAGTGCTGTATATAATTTGAATGACTTGCTGAACTATAAATGAATCCTTTTAAAAAAGAATTTTTTTTTTTTAAAAAAAATTCTGTATGAGTAAAATGGCTATATATTATCCAGACCAAGAATCTGCCTTGTGATTTATGGTTACTTCTCTTCAGTCAGTGACAAGATCATACCAATAAAAGGAAGACCCGTATAGCTACCCCGATTAACAGCTTTTATTGACACCATACTTCACTATTGGTGTATACACAATCTTTAAAAAGATGTCTGTTGGTTTCCCTGTTGGAACAATAAAAATGCTAAATAATTTCAAAGTGAAAACAGTTTCGCCAACAATTATGTTCTTGTATTATCAGAAATAATGGCTTTGTAGCCTCTTGGTTATTTCCCTTTAAATAATGCAAAAACAGAGAAATAAAAATATGAAAGTGTAACTGTGAGCTGGGTGGCTCCATCTTGCAAAAGTAATCTTTTCTCATTTTGTATGTGAGGTAAAGCCACATGATTTATTTATAGACTCCAAGGCTTTTCTATGGTGCTGGTCACCATAATAGTTGAGTGCTTCATAAGCATTAATGGAGTTAAGCTAAGAATGCCAACTCTGTGAGGCAACCTTCTCGCCAGTTATAAAGATGGGTAGCTGAAAACAGAGACTGGTACTTGTTGAGGCTCTCTGTCTGCAGTAAAGGTAGAGATGAAACTCAGATTTCAGTACACTGTCTAGTCTCTGGATTATCTAGATCTCCGGACCACAGTATCATTCTCACACCACATATTTACAAGAATCACTCGATATAATTTTTGTTTTTGTGACCTAACATAAGTCTTAACCCATTCCAAATTCCAGCAGCTCTTTGAAAACATATTCATCCCTCCTGCAAATATCCTCAATCGAGATACTAGGGTTGCTTCAATTACTGTTAAATTGATACAAATATTCACCAGAGAAAAATTTGCCTTTCTTAAAGAATCACCACAAAAGCAAATGACTCTAGCTGTCAGATGTGTAGTGCAGATCTCTAGGACTCAGAAGGAGTAGGACTCAATATCAGCCTACAATTACAATGGATATATGAAGGTTCATTTACTCCTCTCTCCAAACCCCCGCACTCCTGGAGCATGGAGCTGACCTTGTCACTCACAAAGGATGATCTTTGCTAACATACTTGAAATCCTCTCAACTAAGTTCCAACCAGAATGGAAGGGTTCAAACCAAGACTTTAAACAACAGAGATTTTGCTAGAAGAAAACAATTCTCTCTAGAGCTACTGTTACAGCTAGAGGCATATTTCATTCTATTCTTATTTAAATGAGTGTGCATTAAAGAATCAATTTCTTTAATTCTGTGAAATACCCTACAGGAAATCTGGCAGATGCTACTAACATCTTTTCCTGGTAATTCAGAAATAAAGATGGTGGAATAGTCTTTGGACAATCAAATATTGTGTGTTGTTTTAATGATCATCAAGTATAAAGCATATGGAATTGTATGTACTGAGACAATATTGGGTTTCATCCGCAGGAATTTAGAATGGCTATATTACTTACAAGAAGCAAAGCTGGGGCCAGATTCTTGATGGTATGATTAAAATTTAGGGTTTGCTGCAGCAGTGACACTGTAGTGTGTCAGTGAAGATACTGGCAACACCAGTGCTTGGGGGTCTCCTGTGGGTAAAGATAATCCACTTCCTTGAGAATTCTCCCATCGACCTAGTGTTATTTACACCAGGGGTTAAATTGGTTTGGCTGGGTCACTAATTGTGGACTTTTCTTGGCCTTGAGTTGCATAGTTATACTATCTTAATTTCCTAGTATAGACTAGGCCTTAGTCCTATGGGTATTCTATTTGACTTCAGTGGGAATATCCATATGAAAAGTGTTGTAGTATCATGCGTTTAGGTCTGACCTTAACAGGCATGCAAAGAAGGTGGGGAGGGTATGTATAACTTAAAACCCAAAGTATCTTATTTCTTCCATATTTCAATAAAAGCTTAAACATTAGTGTTGATTCTTAATTTGTAAAAACAGATTTAACTACCCCACAATTTAAACTTGTCTTCTAGAATGATAGTTATTAATGGAGAATCAGTTTAATACATTCCTTTTCTTTCTGTTAGCGGAACTTCCGTCCACATATAGGTCATCATACGTTCAAATTTCTCTTGTCTATGCAGCACAATCTTAAGTAAGGGACACCTAAAAAGTCCCAGGAAAAGACTGGGAAGGGATTGTGCCTTGAAACAGATACAGTATATTCTTGGCTGGCTTTGTAGGCCTTAGGACTGGGAGAAGAGTATGGAGATAGGAGAATCCACATTTCCAAGGGAGCACTCCTTTGAGTGTAAGGGAAGTTATTCTGTCCAGCTCTTGCATGAAGCCAGAAAGTTCTCTGTGCCTCTTTTCCAACCAGCACACTCTTGTAATGACCAGGCTCAATCTGACCCTAAGTTAGGATGAGAACCAGGAGGTAACAACACATGGAAGATGTGAGAAAGGGATGGAATGCGGAAAAAGACAATTGTCCAGATCTTCCACTACATGAATATCTTTGAGGCTCTGGGACAATATGATTATATGGCTACATGGGAGACTAATGCATTCATCTGGTTACAATTGTGTATTTATTTGTTAATGATGTCTTATTTAAATGAAAGTTATGGTTTACGTATAGCCTTGAAAAATGAGTGTTTTTTAAAAGGGTTAACTATAGAGGAATGGCAGGAAATGGTGCTTGGATGTAATTTATTTAATTAATTTATTTATTTACATTCTGTTTATGAAATATCAGCTGTTCTGACTGCTGCAGCTGGCAACCATATTTTAAAAAATGCAGTTAAAGTTTCTGCAATTTATCATTTCCATTCCTTAATGTCAGGTTCTTGTTAGGAGAATTCATAACCAAGTCTAAGTTTATACAAAGCTACCAGAACTATCAAATCACGGAAGCTTTTTGTCTGCCCTTTTCATTTGAGAGGAATGATGCAGCCATATCCAAAAATGTTCCTCCCAGTGCACTGTAATTGGGGTTGACCATGTTTGCCCGAAAACTAATGATATCCTTAACTGCATGGCTTTTCCAAATTTCCTTCCTGGTTTTATAGAAAACAGCACTTCGCCACTGTATTAGCTAGCTCCATCTGACAGGCCACCTGAAAGAGACATAAACCACCTGAGACTCTGAAAGTAATTAAAGGCTGCTGACCATTTGTGCACTTCCAAGACCTTCTCCAACCAGTCCTATCTCACATTAACATCTTGCCATGCCCATCTTACCATGAGCCTGATCCATCTCCTGTTGACTTCCGTGGGAATTAGATTGTCTAAATGATGACTAGCATCCAGATTCTTATGGCTCAATGTAATTCTCAGTAAAGTTAGTGAAAATAATGCTATTGACTTCAGTAGGAGTTGGTTCTCTGGGGGAAAAATAAAGGCTGACACTAGCATTAAAATATGAAATCTCACTTCACAGCCCAGACATGGGGTTTTGTTACTGATTTGTTCAATGTTTAGGTGGAATTCACAACTTGTTGAGCTAAAGCTGACCATTTATTAAACTCTTCCATATAAATCTGCTCTTTGGAAAAACTCTGGCTTACATAGCATGTGATCAGAATTGCAATCGGTAGCCAGCCATTTGAGCTGCTAGCGTCAGTAGATGCCCATAAGAACACAAAGTTCCAAAATTGTATTGTGCCTTAGTTACTGAAAAGAGCAAACTGTCTAGTAGAATTTTTGTGAGCATTAGTAAACTCTCTTGGTAGTTATATAAACATTTAGGGTAGTCCATTAATGAAAAATATGTTAGTGCAGGTGTTGAGTGTATAGCAATGAAATTACAGCACTAAAGAGGTTGTTGTACTCAGATTCGTATTCTGTAATGCTTCCAGGTATTCATACTCAAATCAAACAAATGAAAACATAGATTAAACCCTGTTAAAATGGAAAATAAGGTTAATGGCAATGTTTTAGCAGTGAAGAAACCAGTCCATAATGAATTTAGAAGAAATGTTTTTTCCAAGCTGCCTTCCCAAGATTTATTATGATAAACATCATTGCCGTAAAAACAACTTTGAGCCAAGGACCTGACAATTTCATTTTTAGTCTGGTCAGCTAAGGTAAACTGAGATGCCCAAGGAGAGTTGGTGAAAGAGTTTACTTGCTGTAATTGTAATAAAGGAAGTTTATAAACCACAAGCTGTTACAATTCAAAAGTGAACAACTGAATATTATTTCTAACAGATTTTTTATTTCCTAGTCTTGGCAAGCTTGTGCTATTTTAGACTAGTGGGAATGGGATTGTTTTGAGCTAAGGGCTCTGTTATTTATGTTAGATAAACGAAAGAATAATCACTGCACGCTTTCACTGCGTAAATTCAAGTTATGTAGTTTTAAATCCTAGGACTTTGTTTTACAGCCTTAATAAAACACACCATAAGTAAAGATCAAATCATAGCATCCATCTGTTTCTGGCAATGAAGTTCATTTGGTCAGCTTCACATTCCTGCACAAATACTAACAATATACTATTTGCCATTACACTTACTAAATTCATTGTTTCTGCCAATAGAATTCTAGTTCTGTTTTGCAATTTCTATAGCCTGATTCAATGGCAAAATATTTGTCTTGGAAAGTATCATGTGTATCTATTAAAATATTAGAAATGCTGATATGTTTATAACAGATCCTGGAAAGTGAACATTTATAGCTGACAATTTTATTTTGTAGTCAAATTACAGTTTAATCTCACCTTCAACATCAGTAAAATCAAAATCTATACCACAGCTTCTGGCTGGCTTGCATTTGCCTGTTTTGGTTTTTTTTTTAAAGGAATGATACTCTGTAGTCTATGTCTATGAAATGTACCATGTTTGAAATGGAGCTTTTCCATGCACAGTTGACTGCAGAATAGTAACAGAGGTGCTGGCAGCTTTATTCAAATTAACCATAGGAGGGAGCCTTTTCTCTTTAAGGAAACAAAGAAGCAAGATCTCTGCACATTAAAGATGTATTTAGTAACAGACTAGGGTGTCTACCAGCGAATTTGCTTCTGGTAAAAAAAACAAAAAACAAATCCCTTTTCTCTTTTAAGCTGTTCTAAAGTAACTTCACAAAATGTAACACACCATAGCATAGACTGTAGCTTCTACTGGCACACAGAGTAATTTTCAAAAGCTACTCTGAAGAGCATTTAAGGTGTGATAGTACATTTAATACTACGTACTAGGATTCCTTCATTGTGAGAAGAGAGTTGCTTGTTTAAATTTTTGTCAACATCAAGAGTGGCTGCTTTGGGAAGAAATGCTTATTTGGTGTTCTAAGGTCTGTTTGAGGTGCAGTCTGCCTTTGTAATCACTTATTGCTCTGTCATCAGTTCAGAACTTATTAGAGAATAAAGTCTCAGGGTACATCTAGACTGCAAGCTTCTTTCGAAAGAAGCTTTTCCAGAAGAGATCTTCTGAAAAAACGCCTTCTGAAAGACAGCGTCCACAACTTCAAAAGCACATTGAAAAAGCGATCTGCTTTTTCGAAAGAGAGTATCCACACTCATTGGCGGTGAGGAGTCCTGTGGCACCTTATAGACTATCCGAAGTGTTGGAGCATGCTCCAAGACTTTGGTTAGTCTATAAGGTGCCACAGGACTCCTTGCCACTTTTGAAGATTCAGACTAACACGGCTACCCCTCTGATACTTGACACCATGCAAGGCACTGCATTTAGCCATATGGAGTGGAAATCTATCAACCAAATAAAAAAAAGTAAAAAAAAATGCTCCCACACTCATTGGACACTCTCTCGCATGTAAGCTGTGATTACTATGGATGGAGTGGCCACTTTTTCCTGGAGGCCTCTGCTTTCGAAAAAACTCCCTCTTCTGTGTCCACACACTCCTTTTTCCGAAAGAGCTCTTTTGGAAAGGACGTTCTTCCTTGTAGAATAAGGTTTACTAATTTTGAGAAAAACCCTGCATTCTTTCAATTTTCTTTCAAAAGAATGCAATAGCAGTGTAGACATAAGTGAACGTTTTTTTTTTTTTTTTGAAAAATGGCCATTTTTCCGAAAAAACCCTGCAGTCTAGATGCACCCTCAGTGACTCCCTTATGTCTTAGAATAAAGTTAGGACTGCTTTACACAGAAAGGTTTCACTGATTTAAGTAAAATCTGGTTTAAAATATATTTGGCTAAACTGATGGAAACCCCCATGTGACCAACTGACTTTCATTGCTTTTTCTTAATTTTGTCAGTTACCTCTACCAAAGAAAGAGAAATTAATTGCTGGGTAAGTAAGATTAGGCACAAAAAAGGGGGAGAAAAATACAATTTTAGGAAGGAAAATGGAGAGAGAAGGATGAGCACAAGCAAAGGATTAAATTAAAAGTATTATTTTATTCAGTTTTTGTAGCTATGTGGGTCACAGGGTAGGAGAGAGAAGGTGAGTGAAATCATATAATTTACTGAACTAACCTCTTTTGGTAAGAGATTTGAAGAAGAGCTCTATGGAGTTTGAAAGCCTGCCTCTCTCACCAATACAAGATACAAAGTCTCAGAGAGGTAACTGTGTTAGTCTGAATCTTTAAAAACAAGTAACCCTGTGCACCTTAGGGCTCATCTCAATTACAGGGAATGGTGGAAAGAATTTGCATATCTTCTTCCGATTGCACTTTCGAAAGTGGAGCTTTTGAAAATGAAAGTAGTTAAGACGCGGTTTTTTTCGGTGAATCCTCGCTTTGTCAAAAAGCCGCTCTTCCTCAGAAAAGGAGGTTTATGCAGCTTTTTGACTGGGTGGGGAGGAAGGAAGTTTAGCTGAAAAAGCTGTATCTTAACTACTTTCACTTTTGAAAGCTCCGCTTTCGAAAGTGCGATCAGAAGAAGATATGCAAACCTTCTTTTGACCAGTCCCTATAGTCTAGATGAGCCCTTAGAGACTAACAAAAGTATTAGATCATGAGCTTTCACAGGTAAAATCTGTGTTGTAGTGGAAAATACAGAATCCAAGGTGTGTATATATAACAGCAAAAACAGTTACTGTCAAATGCAGAACCTGTGTTAATGAAGCTAATTAAATAGACTGGATGTGTCTCATTCATACCTATTGATGTGAAAATGTCAATAATAAAGGTTAGGGAAATTGGCTTTGTAGACTGTTAACCAGTGAAGATCTTTATTCAAGCCCAGGTTTAACGCTGTTAAAGATATTTGTCAGTTTCTAAGGTGCCGCAGGACTACTTATCAATAAAAAAAAATTACCTCATCCAATTTCTCTCTTCCATTTTATTTGGCATTAAATGTGTTTTCAGTAACCACAGTTAAATTTTCTAGAGGGGCTTATGGCTGAATGTTATAGGCTTTCAGAAGGTATTTCATGGGTTACTTGTGCCTGCTGGTTCACCTCTACGTATGGAGACTGCTATTTTCCTTCTTTAAAGTGGTTATGGCTGGGAGAGAGGGAAGGGGGGCTTCTCTGGCTTAGTAGTTCTCAGTGTTTTCCACACCATGACCCCATATTACAACAGAAAGGTTTTGGTATCCTGTTCCCATAGTTCCAGAATTCCCACCCCGCTTACTCATTAAACCAACCAGCTTCCATTTAAATCACAGGACAGTCGGCCATTAACTTGAATGGGGATTGGATCAGACCTAGAACAGTCAGTCATGATGCCTCTGTGTGTGATGTGGTAGCAGCTCCCACACTGAATAAGAAGCCATTCTCTGTCCACAGATTCTCATCTATGCTGGCCTGCCTTTCCAGCTGTCATGGAGCTGCTTCTGCAGATTTAGCTCTTGTGGCCCCTGCATTGCCAGCCTCTTCCTTCCAAATTGTCTGTCCACTGGCTTGTCCTGAAATCTGCCCCATCGACAAAATATTTAGGCTTCATTATTTTGAGCAAAATCTAAAGACCACATTTTCCCACGGCACATAACGATAATATGCATGTGTTAACTGAAACATCTTTCACCATAGTAGTCCATCATCTTTTCCATGTATGTGATTGGATAGAATCCAGTTAAAATACGAAAGTGACTTTTTCCTGTCTTATAAACTCATTGGTTATTATAAATATGTATTTGTTTGTGCTGTAGTAATTTACAAATAGAGCCTTGCACAGAAACAAATGTATACCCACAGGTGGGTATATCTGTGGATATAAATTAGTACCCATGAAACTACAGGGCTCTCCTGGGAACTGCAGTGGTGAAAGAAGTAGAATGTCAGGAATCATCATCCTTCATCAGCAGCTCCTCTGGCACAGCTGTACTGCCTCCAGCCCTGCCTTCAACGCTGTCCCATCCCTTCCACACAGCTGTCTGCACCTTCTGTCAAGAGGCATGCTGATGAGCCTAGTGTTTGTCCCAGTAGGCAGGGCTGGGGGTAGTAGAGCTACAGCATGGGATACTGGCTCGTGGTAATGGTGGTTCTACTTTTGCTCTTTTTACCATTCTGTTGCTGTTCCCAGGAGAACCCTGTGGTTCTATGGATATTAATTTGTATCTATGCAAGTAAAAGGTTCCTATCAGGATGAAGTTCCCTTTGTGCTAGAAGAAAGACAGGCAAGATGCACGCTTAGACTGAAAAGTTTACAATCTAAGGCCCCCTATATTTCCAACTTTTATACACATGCTTAACATTAAGCACATAAGGCACATAATCGGATCCTAAAATTTCCTATTTTTGATCAATCTAGCAGCTCAAATTAATTCATCCATCTTGTCTAGAGCTCTGCTTTTAGCTAAATCTTCCAGAATATTCTAGACCACTGAGTCTTGTGTAAAACCTGGAGTGAATTCTTTCAATTCTGTTTGCTTTTGCTGTTCCAAGTCACAATCCAGAATAACAAAAGGATTCTTTTCCAGTTAATTACAGTACTTATTTCTTAAACCAGACCTCAATTGTTTTTATTTGCTCTGAAGAAACGAGAACTTCAGTTTCCATCAAAGTGGGTTTGTTCTACCCCTGTATTTTACCTACAGCAAAAGCATTTTCCTGCAGTTGTAAACCACTGCTTCAATGTGGCATCAAATTCAAGTTATAATCTCCTTGATCTCTTATTTTTAGATCTGAAATTTGGCTGTTGTGTGTGGCTTCCAATATGTTTTTAATGTGCCAAAATGAATTGGCAATGGAAAAATATATGAAATGGCATTGTCTCAGTAGATAAAATATTTCCAAAGCTGTTAAGAAAAACTATAACAGGGTATTAGAGGATAAAAGGCCAGTTCTGCTTGAACCCATAGGGCAGCTTGTCTTCTGCCTCAAGATTTGCACAGCTTGAGGAGGTTGTATAATACTTTCAGGGTGCTAGTTACAATTCCCTGATTTTTAGGAGGTCATACTTTAATATTTCACATTGTCTGAGTTACTTTGGTTATTGTTTCAGAGGGAAACCTAATAAAATTTACTGAGATTTTTTTAAAAGGGGATGAAGTGGTATTTAGTTATTGTCAAATAAAGCATCACAACTTGGCATAGAGCTGTCCTCCAGCCTGAAACTATTCAGAGAGAATATCCAGAGTTACCACAGTTCTGTAATGAACAGGCTAGTGGGTATGTTTACCTCTGCTCTTTATTAGATGGAATCAGAACTGCTTACACATAGGTCATGAACGCTACACTGTTACTAGTTATCAGAGATTCTCCTTTCTCTCACATGATAGAGACCTGTGCTTTGAAAGGATCTAAAGTCTGTCCTCATTATTGATGAGAAGTTTTGAGTCTCTTTATTGTGCAATGTGAAAGTCTTAGAGTGTGTGGATTTGTTTGTTTCCATATTTGCCTATGGCTCTGACCCTGCAATTGGCTTTGTGCAGAATTCCAGTGACTTCCACAGTCCTCCACATGGATGCTGGCATCCACCCCATAGAGCTTCTTGCAGAATTAGAGCCTATGTTATCATTAACTGCTTTTATATAATAGCCCTGAAGAACAGTTGTGACAAATATAAGAAGCTGGTCGTTAGCATACGGGTTTTCTCAAGCAACAAAGGCTTAGTTGTGACTAAATCTATCACCTACTCATCTTGGAGCTATATTATTAACGGTTGTGGGGACAAAGTATTGTCTTTGTTCATTCATTCACTAGCTCATAAATAACAATACTGGATGTGTAAATATTAGAGCGTTAGTGTACATTTTTCTGGTAACTGACTCTTTTACCTTTGTCTATATACAGTGTGTTCTAGAACTATTGGATTTTTTTTCCCTAAGAGCAAGTCAAAGCGCTGTGCTAGGCTAACCTAATTAGTTACACCAGAGATCCTCAAAGAGCTTAGTGTCCTTTAATGTTTAGTTTTGATAGAATAATTTCCAGTGCAATTGCATACCATGTTCTGCTTATAGGCAAGGTGATTTAAAATACATTTAGCATTGCTATTAAAAAGGCATTATTATGACCCAAATGACCTTATCTTGTTCTTTCTTGTTAATGCAAGAAACACAAAACACAGACAGTACTATGCAAATCGGGCATTTTAGATGCACAGGATAAGGCTAAATTAGGATTTAATTGTGAGTAAGTAAAGGAGAAATGATATCATCAGAGTGTCCATACCTGCTAACATTTCCAAAATTCCAACCTTGTTTCTGCCAGGCCTCCAAGTGTGAGTCAGCTTGAAAGTTATGTGCTGCCATAAAATGACTCTACAATTGTTGTGTGTTACTTTTTATTGTTATGTTTTTTGTTGTGGGAACAAGTTTATAACCAGCGTCCAGTTCCAAGAGTGGCTGACATTTTGAGACCAGCTGGAGCCTGTTTATTTCAAATGTGAAAATGTATTTCTTTCCATGTGGTGCTTAGAGCTCTTCTCTGCTATTTTGGAATTCCTGATTGCATCCTGGATAGAAGGAAAGCTATTAGTTATAGGCAATAAAAAATGGTTCTCACACATGTCAACCCTTGCAAATTAATTGCGAGAGACATGGGGAGTTCTAAGTAAAATTAATCCTGGCTCGTGATCTGGGGATAGTCTTCTCAATTGTCAAGCTTTCTTCTCCTTTAGACATGGCTGAAGAAAAAATCCTGACAATTGAGAGTTCTAACCTCAGACTATGAGTCAGGATTAATTTTACCTAGAAAGTGGTGTGGCAGCCATGCCAGGATGACAGTGGGAGTGCCTCCTTACTGAGTCCCCACAAACAAAGGTCCCCACTCTCAGCCCCAGGCAGCTGCTATTCCTCTACTAGACTGAGAAGTAGGAGGGAGGACGCCTCTGTAATCCCCCCATGCCAGAGCTGGGGTGGGTGAAGAACGTTAGCAGGAGCAGAGGTGATGCTGGGAAGGCTGAACTAGGGCCTGGGAGCTGCAGGTGGGCTGAAATGAGGAGAGTGGATTGAGGGGCTGTATTGATGGTGGATTCTGAAGAGACGGGCTGAGTGCTGGGAGGGTGAACTGAGGGTGGGCAAGGTGGAGCGGTGGCTCTGTGCTCCCAGAAGGGGCGGAGCTAAGGAAGAAGGGATGAGGCTGGGGGCAGCTAGCCCTCAGCACCTCCCAGAGCACACCATGGCCCCTCCCTGCAGGCAGTCTTCATAGCCACCCATGGTGTGAATAATCTAAAAGTTAAAAATGTTTGTGACTAACTTTTGACTTGGAAATAACTTATTTTTACAATGTTTAGATCATCCCATCTTGCAATAGAAACTACACCATATGACTTTAGGTGGCCAACAATATGATGCAGATAATGGGCAGTGAATGCTCAACCAGTTCTCAAACAACCAATAAACTAACATTTATTTTTGTAAATAATCCCTCAAATAATACAATGAAATGTGAACTATATTGGGATGGATGGTCTCTTCTTTAGGACATGACTCTTGGGACTCTGGAGACCTGGGTTTAATTCACTTCTCTGACATAGATTTTCTGTGTGTGACTTTGGGGAAGTCAAATAAACTCGCTATACCTCAGTTCCCCCATCTGTAAAATGGAGCTGATAGCACTTCCCTATCTCACAGGAAAGTTGTGACAACAACGTTACAGATTGAGGAGCTATCGTAAATAAAATTATAGAGAATTTATGGGAATGGAAGTGTCTCGTCTATTTCCCTAGGAAGGTGCAGTGCTCAGAGGGTGAAAGAGAAATGCATAGCATTTTGCTGCTGACATCAGAAATGTTATGGATTCAACTGTCCTGTGTTTTATGATTCTAATACCAAAGTGCAGTTCCATATCCATTTTACCAAAAGATGATTCTGTGGGGGAATGATTGCTGCATGATAGCTTTAAATGTAGAAACATGTGTTATAATAATATCTATAAAAGCAGTCCATAAAATTATTTACTGACTATAATGTAAAAATGTTCCCTAGAGTGGGAGATCTGTGCTTGAAATAGTATGGTGACTAAATTACATTTTAGTACACTAGACAATTTAGCTGATGCTGCTTGGGCTCAGTTAATTTTTGTTCATTGGAAAATAAAATGAAAATTTACATGCTTCATTTGCCTCACTGCTCTGGAGTGGTGCAAGAGATGAGAGGTTCAGTACACAGGCTGCCGCAGGAAGAGGACTCCCCTGGTCTTCTCTCACTGCAGCATCTTGGGCTAGATGAGAAGCACTTCTCCATGATTGCTGCAGTTCCAGCAGGTACAGCCAGGGGAGCAGTGCATGTCCCATGGCTGAGATAGGTCCAGGTTCATCAACCTCCTGTGCTCCTCAGGCAGTATGAGGAATGTAGCAAACTGCACTTTCCCCTCGCTTCCTCAGGAATGGGAACAGTCAACAATGTCCCTATACGAATCGAAGGAGGTGGGAGCTTCACCGTCCCCAAGGGTGTCTGTGTGGGGAGGCAAGGCTCAGGGTTGGGACAGTCCCAGCCAGCTCCTTTCACCTGCCTGGTGATTCTCTTTTCTGTATGGTTTTA
The DNA here is from genome assembly GCF_049634645.1 of Pelodiscus sinensis. Lineage (NCBI taxonomy): Eukaryota > Metazoa > Chordata > Testudines > Trionychidae > Pelodiscus > Pelodiscus sinensis. The sequence goes on from NC_134711.1 coordinate 215,461,971, forward strand.
TAAGAATCGATCTGATTCTAGACACAACCCATTATCCTGGCACAACCAAAACTGGACCTTGCTTTCAGTTATGATAAGAGTAAGCTGTATACTGAATTTGGTGGTCCTAGATCTTACTGTTTATGTGTTCTTGAACAAACAGACTGACACACACTCTCTCAAATATATAGTAGATATTATTCCTCTGATATTTTACAGTTTCATTTTAATGATAATAAGCAATAACATACTGAGACTTTGGATGGCATCTAAAGTTCACCCCACAAATCCTATTACAGGGTGGGGGTCTTACTGAAGTTAAATAAACTGTCCAGAGTTCCTGGAAAAGCCATAAAATTTGTAGCTGGGAGAAACTGACAAAGTTCATAGTTCAAGTGCCCTGGATGACATAGAAAACCAAAAATTTTTTTCCTTCCTGGCTGATCATGCTGTTTGTGTGGGACAAAATAAGCTTTGCTGTGTTCTACTGACACTAGCCCTTCTTATGTCTCCCTAGCCACCTCTTACTCCCATGGCCTTTTCTACAGAAAAAATTAGAAAACAAAATTAAACTAAATGAAAATAAACCAGCCCTCACAACTTTGGAGAGGTAGCAAACGGAAGTCTCAGCAATTGCTACCAGTTTCTGTTTCATTTTCATTGTTAAAATTGTTTTTTCTGTAGTAGCTTTTTATTTGTTTTTGTTTTGTCTTTGTTAACCCATAACGGGGGAGTAAAAGGGAGGTGGGAGAACAGAGCTGATGAAGTCACAACCTATATTGTGAACAGAGAACCTCATCCATCAAACCATCACCTCTGGTTTCTGTATAAGGTCACAGAGGAACAAAGTAAGCCTGTGTCAGGTTGAAATAGCATTGGTAAGCGTTAGTGTGTGTGAAGCTGGTGGTTTGAAGTCTATTTATTTTGTCTGAAAGGCACAAATGGCACACTGCAGAGTAAGGGAACAAGCTGGGGGGAAGTGTCCTTATCAATTCTTACTAAAAGGCTAGCAACCAACATTTAAGGTGTGACTTTCCACATCTTTTGTTTTATTTTGTGGCAGATGTTTTTTCTGAGCTTCAGAGAGATATGAGCAGATAAAGCTCACGTTTCCTCTAAAAACATTTTTGATCAAAGTGCTAAAGACTTCTTGAACTATAAAGGACATGCTGAGGATGAGATTTGATTTATATGGCGTAACTTCAAGGTGCATTATCTGGAAAAACTAAGTATGGGCTTTTTTCATGTAGTTAGAAATCTTTGCCCAAAGTAAACTTTAGTTAATAGGTTTTTTATGCTTGTAGCTATTAACAACATTTTAGGGAGGCATACATGTTTTAATAAATCCCCATTGATTTCAGTGATTCCTAATACGTATTTGATTTTATTTTGTTACGCTTTTTAACTTCTTTTTTGTTGTTTATATTTTAAAAAAATTAGATTCATTAGCAGTCTTTGGATGTTTAGGTAGCTAATTTTTTTAAAAAGATTAATACTTTAATGTACATTAACTTCATTGTAAATAGGGACCTCTTAGAATTATCAAGGGGTGTATTTATTTCAGAAATTAGTAGCTGAGATGTTGATGAATGGAGATGTGCACTTTTTTTATGCCTTGTCGAGAAGCACTCTTTGTATGGTATTTGGTGCCTGATGTTCAAATGGCCACCCTGTGTAGGCGAGTTTGTTTGGATACCCTCTCTGAGGATTAACATACTGAATGGTTGAATGCCAGCAGAATCTCTTTTCCCCCCCACTCCCCAGGAGAATGGTTTCTGCTGAAGTCATTTGGTGTGTGCTTCTTTTTCCTGTGTGAGGATTAAAGAATGGCTTTGTGAGGAGATTCGGAGAGAAGGAGCTGAGAAGAAACTAAACACAGGGTACGAAAGACTTTAGCCTTTCAGAGTTCTTTCAGTCAATTCATTCTGGGAGACCAATTGCATATGATGCAGCAGCTGGGGTTTTGTTTTCTTTTCAGCTCTATACTGTAGGAGAAGCTGGTAAGGTTATTTTTTCCCTTGTTCTACTGTTCCATGATGCTGTTGTAATTGCTTTATCGAACTGATTGTTTCAAGAGGCAGGAAAGTTGGTTAATGATGCTGGGGACACCCTGTATTGTCTCTCCTTTTTATAGCTGCTTAGTTTGCAAAGAGACACTGTTTACAGTAAAGGGGCCAGTTTCCGTAGAGTATCTTTGCTATTTTTTAATCAAAGTTGGTTTAGCTTCTCTTTTTGCCAAGCTGGTTAAATAAATAAATAATAAATAAACAAGACTCAGATCTTCAGTAATGTTTGAATTTATAGAAAGCTATTGGGGGGAGGGGAGAGAAGCTTTCACCTAAATGCTAAGTTTAAGCTGTTTGTTCTTCATTGATATTATCAGGATTCTCACTTTTCTGGATTAATTCCAAACCTCTCCTGGATTTTGCATGAGGAATCTATATTACAGTCTAACTTTTCACATGGTCAACCAAGACAACAGGGTCCACTTGCTCTGTCAGCAAAACAAAAGCAAATATATTTCTCTAATGGAGGCAAAAATTAGAAATATCCCCCCAAAAGGGGGGTGGATGGAGTCCAAAATGACTAGCTGTTTTTTGTTTTAATGCACGGATAAACGGGGGGGGGGGAGAGGAAATATCTCAGAGGAATCAAAATACACAGGTGCACATATAGTCTAATTACTCCCTCCCAAAGAGGCAGTTTTCAGATTCTCATTTGGAAAAATATGAGCTATCCTTTTCTTTCGCCCTCCCCATGTTATTTTTAGAATAGTAGCTTGTATTTTTCTGCATCTTTTAGTTCCTTTCATTTCATCGTGGGAAACTTTAGCCTGAATTGCTTGAGGATATGTGCACACAGCTTGGGGCATACCATGTCTATTCCACAGGCAAGCTATGAAAATCCTTCCTGTGACTCAGATGAATTGCAAAGAGCATGATTACACACAAAAGTTTCTTTTGTGGTCAGTCAAAAATCTCAGACAAGGGAACTGGAGAATGATTGACATCAGTTATAGCAGTGATTGACAGAAAACCAGAAATGTGGTCCATGATATAGCATGTTAGTTTTTCAAGCAGTGTTAATCTTTTTTCATTATTATTCACTTCTTTATTCCCTGTTCCCCTATTGAGTTCTGAATGCCTTGCTAAAATGGTCCTTTGTAACTATTATTGCTTATAGCTTATGCATGTCTATATACAATGATTTACTAATCTGTTGCTACTGAAACAAAACTGATAGTTGCATTATAATCAGACCTCCTTGAAAGAATGTTATACACTTAGCTGTTGTTTGTTACAGATCCCACTCTCATTAAACAACAAAGAGCCTCTCTCCAATCCTACAAAACCATACTCATAAGGTTAGCTGTTGCTCATGGACCAGTCCCACTGATCTCAATGTGGCTATGAGTATGAATAAAGGTTTGGAGGATCAGTTCCTTAGTTATTAAAGAAATGGATTCGGAAGTGAGCCATTACTATGGTTCTTTGTGGCTTGAAAACAGAAGCATCTGTTAATATAGACACCGATGGAATCTTTAACGAGGTCCCAAGAAATGTCAAGCTCACTAATTGAATATTAGAGTGCTGAAATATCAAGCAAATTTTGCAACTTTAGTTTTCTTTAGAAAACAGACAATTTTGGCATCAAGGGAAACAATTCTTCTATCTCTTTGCATTCTACCTATAGATACTGTGACCCCAGGCTTACGAGTGTAACTTAGAGCCACTGGGCCATGTCTACACTACAGATATGATTGAAACAGCTGCAGTCAATCCTCTTGGGGTTTCCAATTAGTAGGTCTAGTGAAGACACGTTAATTTGAACTAGTGGGTGCTTCCATTGATCCCAGCAGTCCTGCTTCTATGAGGAGAAAGGTAAGTTGAAGGGAGAGTGCTCCCTTTGACTTCCCACAGTCTGGATGGCACCAAAATTTGAGTTAAGATACTTCAACTTAAGCTACGCAATTGACGTAGCTGAAGTTGTGTATCTTAATTTGAACTTAGCTGCTAGCATAGACTGGGGCTAGGAAGAAAGAAGTTGACTTAGTGTAGACTTATTACCTACCATTGGAGTCCTTACCCTTCTCAGCTCTTGGTTCTGCACTGGTTAGATGCATTATCTTTTGACACCAGGATCTGTTTTCAGCAAACTAACACATCAGATTCTACTTCTGGTTATGATTCTGAAGATGGAAAAGTAATTCAACTCCAGACTGTAGTGCAGTATACACTGTGTATTATTTTCACACCAATGATTTCACCATGACTACTTATGTGAGTAAAGGTTTGTAGTATTGATACACCAGTTATGAAGAAACCAATCGAGGAAATGAATATTGGTTCTTTGCTTCAGTGCTGTGCAAATTCTGTTTTATTATTTGTCAGTATTCTTTCATGTATGAAGATAAAAATGAGGCTCTATTATTAGTTGTCAGTTCTTTCCAAATATGATATAGAAGAGAAAATGTGATAACCCAGACGCAAGCAAACTATGTTAGCTGCAATTTCTCTTCATTTGGGAGGTAGTAAAACTGCACTGGGTTAGCTGGTCCTAGGAAAAAGAGACATAAAATTGCTGTTAGAGCCTGTACTCTGGCTAGTTCATCTTATTAAAATACAAAAATATCTGGTTTTTATGTACACATTGTTATTGGGAGTTGTTGTTGGAAGGGGGGGTGTTTCAAAGGTAATATCATTTTGCCAAATTTGTTATGTTTCTTATCCTATATATTACAAAGGTATGTGGTTGTGTAATTCAAAGTACTTGCTAAGTTTATGATCAGACAGAACATGTGTGAGAGAAGACCTTGTAGCTTATGGTTTCCAGTCCTTCTAAAAATAACCACCAGACTACCCTGTCATATCTCAGGCTAAATATGCTGTAAAGAAGTTGTGCTTTCATTATCGAAGACTAGCATAAACCACATCTGGTCTCTCATGGGAAGCTGCCATTTTTACAAGCACTTATCCACCAGAGGTCCAGTGATGTAACAGGGTAGGAATTAGGAAATACGGCTCCCATTTACTCATGTAACAAAACATAGGGTACATCTACACAGCAACATTATTTCGAAATTACTTAGTCTGTATCTACTTAGCAGGCAGTTCAACTGTCAAGCTGGAGGACTTATTACTCCAACTCCTGTAACCCTCATTGTTAGGGAGGAGTAAGGGAAGTCAGAGGAAGAATCTCTATTTTGAAATAAGTGCTGTGTAGATACTTCCAATTTTGAAATAAGCTACGCAGTTGACATACCTCGAAATAAGCCATGCAAATTGAGCTAAGCCCTGCTGTGTAGACACACCCAAAGACTTTGAATCATGCTGCATCAAAAGTCAATTCTATCACATTTTAATGGCTTGTTTTGTTTTATTTCATCTGAAAATGGTCAGCTATTAAATTAATCATTCTTATTAACAGAATTAATTTATAGAAGTCTTCAATCCTTTATTTTATCATGCATTCAAACTGGGGCTATATTCTCTAATTCATTATCTATAGGTATTATCACTACCACTGTGGCAGCTTCCTATATGATTATCAATTATTCTTTTTGTGACTTGACAGATATGATGCTGGAACTTTAAAATTGAAGTTCTATAGTGACTGTTTTACAAGAACCCAGTGTAACTTGATTAAAATCATTGTACTGAGTAGGAGATTAACTAATGCAGGGGTGGGCAAAAAGACCATGGCTATTTGCCAAGGTTATCCCATGGCTGGCTGATACTACTACATTTAGCTATGCCTTCACAGATATGGGTGCTTGTCACTCCCATTGGCTGTGAATCACTTTTCCTGACCAATAGAAGCTGCAGGAAGCAGCATAGACAAGGACACCACTTCCCACAGCTCCTATTGGCTGGGAATGGCAATTCATGGCCAGCAGGAGCTGCAAGCACTCATACAACTGGAGGTCAGGTAAATACAGCAGCAGTGGCCCAGCAGGGGCTAACCATGGTGAGCTGTATCTGGTGCATGGGCCAGTATTTGCTCACCGTTGAGCTAAAGGATGGGTGAAATTTAAAGTCTCTGGGTTAATATTTGTATAATTGAAGTTTTCAGAGCTGATGAGTGCATATAGCCATAACATTTCCATTAATATGTATGCATGTTGTGTGACTAAATATCTTGCCTAGATATCTTAGAAAATGTGTATATAAGTGCATGTGTATGTATGCATACACTTACACTCCTTTTTAATTAGACCTGGTGAGGATCTTTTATATTACATTTCTGGGTCCTCTAGAAGATATGTTGTAAATATTCAGATTCAACAACTTGACTATGAAAATTCATAGCAGGTTAAAGCTTTGCATAGATGATGCAACAGACTGGATGCTGTCGAAAACAAATGTTAGATACAGAATGGAATTGTTGAGACATGTAGACTTAAGGTAGAAACATAACCTTTGTTAAGACCAGGATTGACATGTTAATGATCTTTTGTCTGACCCTTCAGGAAAAGACCACCAGTGATTTCCTAGGGGAAAAGAGCTACTGACTTGAAAACATACCTCAGTCTGATCAAGCTTTTTACATTATTAACTAACATCTATGCAGGTACATAGGAACTTTTAAAGTTCCCTTGATTACATATGAACAGTACAATAAAATGGCATACTTTTACTTCCAGGAAGCAAAAGAATTTCTGAGGGAATGTCTACATTGCATTCCTCTTCAGAGAGAGGAATGCAAATGCAGACAAGCAAAATTGCAAATGAAGGACGGATTTGAATTTCCCGTGCTTCATTTGCAAAATAGCAGACCGCTGCTTTTCCAAAATAGCATCTTTCGAGAAAACAAATGCGATCTCTCTGGGGTTATTTAGAGAAAAAAACCTTCCTTCGAAATAACGCTTACTCCTGAGGGTTTTTTTCTTGAAATAATCCCACAGGGACTGTGTTTTCTTGAAAGACGCTATTTCGGAAAAGCAGCGGTCCATGATTATGCAAATGAAGCGTGAGAAACTCAAATCCACGCTTCATTTGCAATTTTGCTTGTCTCCATTTGCATTCCTCTCTTAGAAGAGGAATGCAATGTAGACATACCCTGAAATACCTCCATGCTAAAACCAGCAAGATAAGGAAAGTTGGTCAGGCCTTGTCTACATTAGGAAAATCTGTAAGAATTTTTCTGTACTGGTGAAGCTTGACTGGTGTTAACTATTATGACTAGAGTGTAGGTTGAGGCTTTGTTACTCCAATATGATTAGAAAAGATTTAGATGGCATTGTGACAATCCTTAGGGTTCATTCTGGACTGCTGCATATCTGTGTTCCTCCATTCTCCTTTTACACTGCTTTACTGGTGAGCAGTCACTGGAGAGCAGCAGCACTCCTGGTCAGTTAACTACACAGCCTCCAACATGCAACTTGTTCCCAGCTACAAAATATTGAGTGCTATTAACTACCCATATATAAATTACATTGTAGAAGAACATCAACAGATTTTCTAGTCCAAGACCTTCTCTCAGAAATGTGTCTTGTGTTGCCTAGCACCTTGGGGAACAATGAAAACTCATAAAAACCCATCATTTCAGCAATGAAAAAGGATACGCAGCAGCTCTGTTATACCAAATACAGTTTCCCACACACTTTTATCCAAACACAGTGTTTTGATTAAATAGTGAAACCACTTTCTCTTTTCTTTCTGTAATTAATAAAGTAATTGTAAGTATTGAGGCATGAAAATTAAGTCTGGTTACAAAAGAAGTAAAAAGATACAATGCAAACTAAATGCCTAAGGCTGTGTCTAGACTACACAGTTCTATCGGAAAAAGATTTGCAATTTGCGTATCTTTTTCCAATGCTTGTTTCAGAAGAGGCTTTTCTAACATTTGGCCTGTCTACACTGGGGCAAATGTCAGAGAAAAACCCTTTTTCGGAACATCCCTTTGTCCTTGTAAAATGAGGCTTACAGGGATGCTGAAAAAACTGTGTCTGCTTTTCCAATTTTTTTTTTTTTTTTTTTTTTTTTTTTGCGGCCGGGGGGCAGGGGGGGGAGGAAGCAGACACATTCATTGGACGTGGCAGAGTTTTTCTGGGATACCTAACTTAACTAGCTAAAAAAAAACAAGAAATGGTCTGGTAGCACTTTATAGACCAACAAAACATGTAGAGGGTATCATGAGCTTTCGTGGGCACAGCCCAAGAAAGCTCATGATAGCCTCTACATGTTTTGTTAGTCTATAAAGTGCTACCAGACCATTTCTTGGTTTTTTTTTCTGTAACAGACTAACTTGGCTATCCCATGAAGCTCCTTAACTAGCTAAGTGCATTTAAAAGCACCAGCATAAGCATACAGTCAGTCACTACTGGCTGAAAAGCCTCCAAGCCAGGACTGCTCCTTGCTCAGTTCAATAGTGCTTCCTTTGTTTTACGAGTATTGTAGCTGACATCAGAAGAGGTGGGGAGGGAAGAGAAGTGATTTGGAAGCCACAGTCTTTTATTCATATACCACTTTCTCCTTTTTTGCTGATTGCCCCCAGCTGGGATGAAGGTAACAAGTAGTCCCTCATGGGTGTGAAGTTGAAACCATGGCTGTGATGAAATGTAAATTTCCCTTTCACGCTTTCCTGTTGTTGGAGAATGGCTGCTTAACTGATGATAGTGTTTGCCAAAACTAGTTCGTGCCTGCTTTTCTTAAGCTTGGAACATTTTATAACAATGTTATACTGTAGCACAGGGGTGAGCAATAAAAAAAACGCAGTCCGCAGAGTTAGTGCCTGGTGGGCCATCGCCACTATGTTTACCTGTGTCTCAGCAGATAGCAGATGATCACAGTTCTGGTTGGCCACAAATCGTCATTTATTTCCAATGCAAGTGGCAGGAAGTGTCACAGACCGGGACACTGCTCCCCACCACTTGCGTTGGCCACGAACAGGGATTCGCAGCCAACCAGAGCTGCAATCCTCCAATACCTGCAGAGGCACAGGTAAACATGGAGGTGGGAGCCCACCAGGGACTAACCCTGCAGATCAGGTCCACAGGCCGGAATTTGCCCACACCTGCAGTAGGATCTTGTAAATTCTCATACAATGCTGGTATACATATTTTATCAGGACAACAATGTTCAGCAGATTATGACATTTCAAATGATACCTCACAAGTCATATTTTGCCCAAAGTTTATCATAGTCTTGTAAACATTCTTTTAGTTCTTAAGTATTTACTATGGTTTGCCCAAAGAAACAAAGAAAATAAATCTCTGCTCCCTCTGAGGAAACAAAGGAAATTACAAGATTTTGTACCTGAAGCATGTAGTGCAAAGCCATCGGCAAAAGGCTATCTGCCTTCAAGAGATTGCTATCCAGGTATCAGCTATGATCAGTAATGATGCAAGAAGACTAGGTAAACCCTAGATGAGACAAGACGAGGGGACCAACGATTGCGTAAGATTTTGCCCCAGCAAAAGGTTTTAAAAATATTTATATATACCTGCTTTGTTTTTAGGAGAAGAAAGTTTTGAAATCAGTAGTGCTTAGAATTAAGTGGTTGATAATTTATAGCAATGATTAGTGCCTTAGGATGCTTTGGAAAGAAAAATATAAAAAATAAGCATGGTCATTATGCTAACAGTGACATTTTCCTACAGACATTTAAGAGTATGTTTACCACACAGAGCACTGAATAGCAGGATGAACTTTATTTCTTACATAGGGTTTAGTTTCCTTTTTACTTTTAGGGATAAGATAAATTGGGGGAAAGTTTCATATGAGGAATACTGTAGCTAGGTGATGTTGATACATATCAAACTTAGTGACTTAGTTATTGTGGTTCTGAAACAGAACAGTCAACTGATACACCAGTGTAGATTAGAGAAGAATTTAGTCAACAGTGTGTACATTTAAAAACAATTGGTTACTCTTAGAAGGAAAGTAGAACCAAATATTATTTTTGTGAATTATCAGAGAGAAGAGTGCAAAAGAAATACCTGTGCTCAGTTAGCACGCTGATCAGGCATTACTTTTGAATCTACAACTCCCATTGATTTGTGTCAGTCAATCAATTGCGAGGGTGACTGGTGCCTGTAAGGGAGGTGATGCAAGGAAGGCCACACAGAGGGGTAGGGTAACGCAGGGGAGATCCCATTTAGCAATTAAAATGTTGATGGGGGCGGAAGGAGGTGTTGGACTTCCCGAGTGCTAACATGAGTCTCCTATGACCAACTGTCAAGGTATTTTACAGTTTGGGATCTTATAGAACTCATTTGTGTTTTATGGGCATCCAGCTGTTTAGTGATGATTTGAGATATCTTCTTGATTTTCAGCTGGCTAAGGAATAGTAACGTGATCTATCTCAGATATCGACCTAGTCATGCGCAGCCACCATTTGTCACCTCAAGACATCCATGCTTGCAATAATGTTAGGGGGGGTATACTCAAGAAAAAGCATAAAGGTAAGTGGCTCATAGAATTCTTTGCAATGGGCCCTCATCTCTGAACCTCATTCTTACTGCAGGGAATACAAGATATATGTCTTTATTTAGCCTGACTCAAGCAGGGAAAGAACACACTTTCTCATATGTTAGGCATTTGTGTCTATCACCAGCCTTGATTTGTAGTTCTGCAGGCCTGGGTATAGGGCTTGTGCAGAAGGATTGGTCTAAATTTAGGAAGTGTGTTAATTATTTTTATTTTATAATTGTGGTTGGTTTTTTTCCCTGCTACAGTTTGAAGAATTATATTCAAAATGATAGAACTGTACACTGGATTAATAATAACCCAAAGAAGGTCTCACCCCCTGAAAGGCTGACTAAAACAAATTTAGACAGACTGCCAACACAATAGATGTGTGTGTATATCTATAGCTATAGCTATAGCTATATTGAGAGAGAGAGAGAGAGAGAGAGAGAGAGAGAGAGAGAGAGAGAGAGATAAAACTCGTATTTTCTCTCTCTCTCTCATTCTGTCATGTTAGTGCAGGGGTGGGGAACTTCAGGCCTGGGGTCAGATGCAGCCCCTGGCTTGCCTAGATCTGGCTCCCGAGGTTCTTGCTCCCCCAGCACTGGGGAACCCATACTGATGGGCTGGAGCACACAGAATCTACTAGGCTGGCCCACTCTAGGCTCTGGTGTAGGAGGGGAATGTGGGGAGTCAAGGGCCACGTCAGTGAGGGTTTTGTTTTGTTTTTTTGTTTCTCACTTGTGTGTGGCCCCGACTGATTACTCTGTGGTGGGAGGCCCCTGACCCAAAAAAACATATGCCCACCCCTGTTTTAGTGGTTTTACACTGTTGATGTCAGTGGAGCAGCCTGCTTTCATATTACCATTAGACATAAATATATCAGATATGATGATCCTATTCTAGAGCTGAATGAGTCTCAAAAAGATTGTTATGCTGCTCTCTGATATGTAGGACTGAATCCTCTCCTCAAACATGCAAGATGAGATCTCCAACACTGGCGGAACTCATTGGAATCAAAAGGAGTTTCACCACTGACGTCCATAGCAGCATTGTTGAGTACTTTTTTAAAATATCACCTGCAGAAATATTATTGTGCATAAATTGTGTGTGGAAGGAATAGGTTCTGTACATATTAGTGTAGTGTGTGAAGTACATTGTAGCTTGCTTGTCTACTGCAAAAACAATGGAGGTTTCCTGCCACTGCTTTGTTTGCTCTGGCTTACCCGCTTGTACTTCTTGTTCTGAATTAGTACTTTTCCTCTTACTTTTTCCACTTATTTGGAGTCTCTTTGCTGAGCTCCTAAGACACGTGTGTGTGTGTGTGTGTGTGTGTGTGTGTGTGCATGCGTGCACGTAAGTATATTTTCCCCGCCTATTTTGTGCATATATGTGCCTGCCAAACATTTATTTCCACTATTAAACATTCTAAAATACAAATCCAGTTGTTGTTTGTTTTATGTCTATCACTAATTAGACCTCAGATGGTAAGGCAATTGCAAAACAGAGTTTATCAATTTGCATACTAATCCAGCTGAGTCTGATGGAGCATGATTAGCATAGACTTAGTCAACATATTAATTAGCTCCAATCCCAGAAAGCTGCAGCGGTGCCTATCATCTTGAGAATTTTTTTAGAGCAAATGTAGGTGCCGTAGAAGCTGATTCTTAGTGTTGTTATGCTGAGACCTTAATGATTGCTTTAATAAGGGAAGATAGTTAAAAACCACTCAACCTCACATAGAGCACCTGGGGCAGTACAGTATCTTTATTAGAAGACCCCTGCTCTCTCACTTGTACCAGAGGATAGACCTCAACCCCTGGTAAACTGAACCAGGCAAGTAATTAAATAATATATGTATCAAAATGAAGTTCAGAACAAGTATATGATGTATCTTCTGATTTAAATTGTGAGACAATTGATCTCACCAAGTCACATGCTGTCTAAACCTTGTTGAGATTTTTGAAAAGTTTGGGGATGGTTTCACTGAATTAATTAATTCCACATGCCTGCAGCCATAGGAATCTCTCCACAGGAGGCTGTAAGAAATCAGGACGAGCACAATTTGAGTCTGCTTTTATATTTGAGTGTTCTACTGAGCTAGACTTTGCCTAGTTTATTAGAATCTATCAAGAGACATTGTGAATAGAATTGCTGGTTAGAGTGTTTTACTTTCTCTATTGTTAATTTTTGTGATAATTTTAGGAGGGAAGATTGAGTTTTATATTCATATAAATTAATATTTTATGAACATATGCATTTATATATGTATTTTTAAAAGTCCATGAATTAGACATTGCAAAGCCCAGGCTTCCACAGATGAACTCTTTGTGAGAATAGATGTTTAGAAATTTTTTCTGCTTCAACTCTTTGCTGAATCTTCCATCATATGAAATGTGTGGATAAGAATTCGTGTATATTAAAAAAGCAAAAGCCCTAATTAGAAAACCAAGCTACTTATATGGCAGCATATATTAATGTTACTACAACAATGCTAGGGGAAAGAAAATATGCACATTCGGTGCAGCTTCCGCCTCTTTTTGCCTTCCTGGCTGTTGGTGGAAGAACAGCTGGAGGTGAGAAAAAAGAATACCTCTGTGGTGCTCCATATTTGTCATTTGGCACTGACGTTTTAGGTTAGAACTCAGATCAATCTGTGACCTTATACATCTCACTGCCCTCAGGCACATCATAATGACTACCTGCTTGGGTTCTAATGCAGGAGGTTTAAAGCTACTCTTTGTATGGTATTACCAGCCAGCCAACACATGAAATACCATTTGCATGGTCTGTTCAAATACTACTCGAGTCCTCAAATCCAGGAATGACACTGCCAACTGAGAGGAAAAAAAAGATGTTTTTAATTTGGGAGAATAAATCAGAGGAGAAGTTTCTTATGTCTCCATGTAGTTATTCTTCTAACTAAAAACATCTAGAAGTTATACCTGCCAGCGTAGATAATAGAAATTATAAAGAAATTATAAGTCTCCCCAGACTGTTCCTCTGCCAGTGCAATATCATTCTTCACATTTTTGGGCATCTTTGTCTTGCTGTATATTATTTCTTGCATACTTCATTAAAGGGCTGTCTCCCACTCCTCTTGAGAAACTGTCACCAGTTAAATACAGCTCATTGTCCAGAAATTTTGATTTGATATTTAACCTATAATTTCCTTTATTTGACTCAGTCTCATTAGCCCTCTAATCTTAAACAATTATTTTCCTTGTCAGATAAACTACTACAAGAAAGTGTTCCGAATGCAGTGATAAAATCAATTGTGCTTTATTTGTGACTACATTATCAAATGAGAACCACAGGATTTTTAAAAAAATATTAAACAAAATAGCATTCACTTATAATCTTCTTATACGGACAAATAACATTTAAAAGTCTGAGAGGGGTATCTGTGTTAGTCTGTAACTTTAAAAACCAATGAGTAACAAATATCATGAGCTTTTGTGGGTAAACCCCACTTCATCAGATGAACTGAAGTGGAAATTACAGAATCCAAAGTATATATAGCAGCAAAAGCAGTTACCTGTCAATTGTAGGAGCAGTCTTAATGATGCTAATTGAGTCTGACTGGTTGTATCCCATTCATAGCTTTTGATGTGTAAAATGGAAATATCAAAGGCAGGAGAAATTAACTTTGTAGTGCATTAACCAGTTGATATCTTTATTCAAGATCAAGTTGATAGTGTTGAAATTATAAATGAATTCCAGTTCAGCTGGATTTTTAAGGGCATAGGTGTCTAACTCCGTTAGGTGCCTTAAGGCCATTTTCAGTAATAGGGTTCAAATAAACAGGAACTTGCTGCTCTCAAGCCAAAAGAAATAAATAGTATGTGTATATATATATATTTATTCAATGTGCATTGGTCAAAATCATTGACGATTGCTATTCCACAGTATCTGAGTTACTTCCATTATTTCTTAGTTTAAGTATAGGAAAAAGCTTAGGTGCACTTTATTCTAATGTAAGCATTTGTATAATCACTGGAGAATCTAGGTGCCACAGATACCACCCAAATAAATCGTAAAAATATTTCTTAAAATTGATAAATATATAAAACCTTTAAAATGCATTTATCATCATTGCAGAGCATCACATAGACACACTTAAGCAGTTCCTTCTGGTTCTGGAGATATTTTGTGATCTCGATAGTGTTCGGTTTTAGTATAGGGAATATCTATGAAATATTTGCTGTCTCTAAGGAACTTTTAAATGGGGCTCTTTGCATGTTACACTTTATCCAAACTGGAATTCTATCCTACCCTCTTGAGTCCCCTTTGTCAGCTCTACTTACCTTTTACAGTATTTCTATTAGACAACATTATTATTATTGTTATTATTATTTATTAAGCCTTTCCACTTATATACTGTAGTTCTTTCCATCTGATAGGAGAGCTCAATCGTCTGTTTTTCTTGATCAGCTAATAACAATTACAATTATTATTATTACTAAGCCACATTGCTGACAGATTGCTTTAAAATCAACATAACACTGACGGACTCCCAACAAATGTCCAAACTTTTGTATTAGCACTTGAAGTAATATATTGCATTTAATTAGCATATTAACAGCAAGAAATATGTACTTTTATAAGCTAATTTCCTATATAAAAATCTAATTTCTAGTGGGCTATCTTCATCAGGTTTAGTACACTGTTTTTTTTTCTGAGGGTTTTGACTCTTGAAGAGCAATGCAACCAACAAAAGGAACAAGCCAAAAACTGGGATGAAGCTACCTAAGAGCAGTTTCTTATCAAGTTGTGGAAATGCTGTGTGTCAGACTGAATGAACAAAGTTGTATTGAATAAGACAAGTGGAGACTACCCAGGGCCAAATGGCTTTAGGTTCTGGTCATTTACATGACATTAATATAATGTGTTCACATTAAGACACTTCACAAGCAGCAGACTTATATTACACTGTTCCAGATCATTAACGCACTAGAAACAAAAATTTTTTAATATGTAAGAAGGTTCTTAAATAATTCATTTTATTGTTCAAGTTGTAATCTTTGTTGTTTCATATCACCCAGATTTCTGTACATTTTCTTTCCCATCTATTCCTGTCTTAACCAATCATTTTGGGGAAAATAAACACAGATTATAGTTGTTTACTTAGCTGGAAAACAAGCAAACACACGAGAGAGTTGAATTATATACCAAATGTCAGAATTCCAGCTACAGAAGTTGCATTTACTTGAATGGGATTGTTTATTTTGAAATAGATGTTGTCTCCATCATCATTACTATTTTAAATAGTAAATTCACCCAGTCAGACAACTGCAAATATACAGGCAGTCCCCGGGTTATGTCAATCTGACTTAAGTCAGACCCCTAGTTACGAACGGGGGGGGGGATGCAGCTAATGCGGGGTGCCTCCCCCACTGTCGCCGCCTCTGGCAGCACGGGGGGCGCTTCCCCCCAGCAGACCAGGGAGACGCGGAGCGGCTTTTCTCGCCGCGGAGGATGCGGGTGGCGGGACCCGGGCTAGTGCGCCCCCTCCCCCCCCCCAGCAGACCAGGCTTTTCTCGCTTTTTTCGCCGCTGGTCAGTTTCAGCAGCGGCTGAATCAGGACGCCTGGGGTAGAGCAGCTGTGGGGCTGCCAAGCTGCTCTGCCCCGGGCTTCCTGGAATCAGCCGCTGATCAGTTTCAATAGCAGCTGACTTGGGGACGCCTGGGGCAGAGCAGCTGGGGTGCTGTTGGGTTGGTCTGGTGGCGCTGGCCCTTGGCGCAACGGGACCAACCTGGCAGCACCCCAGCTGCTCTACCCCAGGTGTCCCCAAGTCAGCTGCTGCTGAAACTGATCAGCAGCTGATTCCAGGAAGCCCGGGGC
Source organism: Pelodiscus sinensis (assembly GCF_049634645.1). Classification (NCBI taxonomy): domain Eukaryota; kingdom Metazoa; phylum Chordata; order Testudines; family Trionychidae; genus Pelodiscus; species Pelodiscus sinensis. The sequence goes on from NC_134711.1 coordinate 215,478,204, forward strand.
AAAGAAGCTCTGCCTTGGGCTTCCTGTAGTCAGCCACTGGTCAGTTTCAGCAGCAGCTGAATCGGGGACACCTGGGGTACAATATGTACCAGTTCTGACTTGCATACAAATTCAACTTAAGAACAAACCTACAGTCCCTATCTTGTATGTAACCCGGGGACTGCCTGTATTGCCAGCAACTGATAAAAAAAAAAAGAAACATATTTGTACCCTAATGAGTTGGCCACAATACTCAATAGGAAAAACATATTTTAAAAAGTGATCTTGCATTATGTTCTAAAAGCCATTAAACCGGTAAATCACAGAAAGTCATTTCTTGAGCAGAGGATCCTTAGGTAATAATGCTCATTAATTAGCACTTCCATACTGCTTTTCAAATATTAATTAGACCACATGATGTACCCCCACTTTACCAGGGGAAAAGTGAGAGCAGAAGAGTTCCATGATTCCCTCAGGGACCACAGAAGGAATCAGTTCATTTACAGAACCAAAACTGGAACTCGGGAGTGCTTTTCTCCTAATGCAATGATCACATCACTACACTTTTGAAGATACATATCTTTCTCTTTACCAAAAATGCTTTCTGCCCTGGGAGAGCAGATCTAGGTTTGGACAAAAGAAGGCACAGACATTTGAACCACATCATGGTTGTTTGGCAACACTTCTTTTTAAGTTGGACTTATGTAAAAAATATTCACCCTATAGAGAAAATGGAACAATAGGTTCTCTTTTCAGTATGTTATATGTGTTCTAGTCATGTGTCTGATTCTTAACCCTGTGCTATATGTTATGTATGCAAGTGTGATAGTCAACTTCTAGCTTATGTCCAGACTGCAGAGTTTTTCCAGGATACTGGAGGTATCCCAGAAAAGGTCTGCCGTGTCCAAGGAACACATTTGCTTTTCCAAAAAAAATTTCAGAAAAGCAGACATTATTTTTTCGACATCCCTGTAAACCTTGTTCTATGAAGAAGAAGGGATTTTCTGAAAGAGGGTTTTTTTTTTTCAATATTTGGCCTAGTGTAGACGGGCCAAATGTTGGAAAAGCCTCTTTTGAAAAAAAGCAGAAAGAGATACGCAAATTGCTGTTCACAATTTGCATATCTTTTTCCAACTTTTCTTTGTAGTTTGGATACAGCCCTAGAGACCTGGGAATTGAAATAATATTGCTCAAGGTATTGTTGAATTGGGAAAGAACAAAAAATCAAGAGGTCTATAAATTGTGAAAGGACAGGCCTGGAAAGAGCCCACCAGTGGTACGATATTATTCAGTGTCAAAAGTGTGCCATTAATTCTTTTTTTGTTTGTTTGTTTAGGAGATCATTAGAGGGCTTTATAGTCTTTCCATATCAGTATAAAAGACTTTCTGTAGCTTGGTATGTCTTTATGAATTTTGAAGATATGCACTTCAAAGGGGCTATTGCTATTTGTTTTATCTTACTAATGTTCTTCATGTAGTTCTGCAGAATACCTAGACTGTCTCTTATAGCTGGAACTGCCTATGGTGATAAATTGGATCCTGAATTTTTGCACCTGAGGCCATGCAAAGCTATAAATTAGTTATGGGCTAGCAAGATGGAATCCTATAAGTTTCCATTTCTCATAGAACAGCTGACCCTAGAGGTCACCAAGCAATGAATGCGGGGAGGGAGAGGAACTGGACTCATAGCAAGAATATAATTAATTGTTTACACACATATTAGCATTTGACATTAGTATCAGAATTAGAATTAGAAGGCCTGGCTCTGTAACTTTTATTTTTTGCCCTCAGAAACTTATAGCTGGTAGAATAGTATGCAGCTCAATGGTATGCAGAACCAGAAAATATATACAAAACAAGTTATAGGGTAAAAGTGGGGGAGGTGTGTTAAGAATTTTTGATGAAGCAATTTCAATGTTTGAAAAGACTTTAAGATTAGAGTATCTTGCGTCAAAGCTACAGCATAGGAGAATGGGCAGTGGTTATTTAACTCTCTCTATAATTGCTTAATATACTGGGTTTGACTATATAGGAATAACATTTATAAATATAGTTAATGCTGTGGATTCACCAAGAGCGGGGGGGGGGGGGGGGAGGGGAGGGAGAAACACTTCCAAGTACAATTCCCATGGAGAACTCCTCCGTGCAGTTCAGCCACGTGGGGTTTCCACTTATTTTTCTCATTTGCACTGCCATGCTTTACTCATCACAATGCCAAGGTCACTTTTCATTTCATTCACGAAAACTCCTTGCTAAAATACTATATGGCTTTTGTAAATAAAGCCTTGCAGCACTGAAGAAAAAAACTACAGACCACTAGATATTCCAGAATATTTAATCTGTTTTAAAGTCTGAAAAGTTTATTCGTGTCGTGGTATACTTTGAAGCACCCGTGCTAGGGAAAATTTTCTTTTTATTGGCATGTAACCGTTGTTGGCTAAAGAGCTTTTGCTTTGAACACGAAAGGGCTTAGAAATGTTACAGGACGATACAGACATTTTAGTATGGTTGCTGCAAGGTGAAAGCAGTTTTCCTAATATATGAGAGGTTTAAAAACATCAAGGTGCATGTTCTGCCCTCAGATACATGCTCAAGTGACCCAGTGACTGCAGCGAGAGCTGCACTTGCATATCTAAGAGTATTATTTGCCTCTGAATGTTAAGGAGGCAGATTTAGCTTTGTATAGCTGCTTTCATACTTGGTATGGCTCAAAGCTACTCACAAAGAAATTCTAGAAGTGTGATGACTGCATAGGCAAATAGAGCAGCCATTAGATGCTCAGCAGTAGCTTTCTTTCTTTGTAAAAACATAGCCTGGTTTATGTTGAGAAAAGCAATACTAGCTGGTAGCAAGGGGTTACCCCTTCTCCTCCCCGTGAAAGTGTCAATGGATCTTTAACGGTATCCAGGACATCCACCAGAGAATTTCAGAAGGCACTTTGTTTTAACGTCTCAAAATTATAGACCTCCCCTCTTCTCCTTATAGTGTTGCTATGAGCCCTGCTGCAACTTGCAAGCATTGGGTGTAAAATGCAAAATGCTGCCGCCTGCTCAGAGCTACACTATAAGAGATACATTGCTTTTAAAATGATAGACAGGAACAGGGGTGCTGATACAATTTGTATAGTGAGAAGTGCCAAGAACCATTGACCCACACTGTAAACTGTATATAATGGAATCCACTCCTCCCCTCCCCCACACCACTAGTTCCAGCATCTAGGTACAGGAAATTTGTTTACTTCACATGGATGTGCTATACAGCAGGCTGTGTGCAGCCATTCTAAGCAATTATCATAAATAGCTAGACACAGGGGAGCTGACAGCTTTGCTGGGCCCCGCAGGTAGGTGTGTGTGGGGAGGGGGCTCCATGCTCCCAGAAGGGGTAAGGCCTCAAGCAGAAGGGGTGGAACCAGGGCAGCATTCCCCCCCCCCCCCCCACCCAGTGCTGTCCGGAGTGTGCTGCCTGGAGCTCTGCAGTGTACCATGTGGGGCTCTAGTGGCTATTTAAAGGGCTTGGGGATCCAGCTGCAACGGGAGTGACCAAGAGTCTTGGGACCCTTTGAATTGCTAGGCCCCACAGCAGTTATCCCCTTTTCCGCTTGCCCTCTCTGTCAGCAGGCCTGGTTAGGCAACACATTAGCTGCATTTTTGGATAGTTTGCTTAGGCCCAATCCTGCAATGAGCTCTGTGCAGGTGGAAGCTCTTGCATTTGCATGGAGTTCATTGCAAGATCAGGAATTTAGACATGACAGTGCAGATGTTGACTGGCTATTCCACCCAAGTAATTGTCAGCCTCAAAGAAGGAGCTTTAGGATTCATGGGAAATACCTGAATACCATTTACTATCAGATGTTCCTGACATTAAAAGCCTTAAAATGTTCAGTCTTTTATTCTAGTGCCAAAAAAGGAAGTCACATATGCATATAATTTTTCCCCTCAAATTCTGTTCATAAGCACTCTTGCAGTGAGTGCATAGTTTTTACAACTGGAATATTTTAAATACAGAGCACTGCCATACTTCAGAGGGTGGCTTGGATGACTACAGTTTGAGAGCACTTCTGGAATGATGTATTCCATATTTACACCATATAAAGGACATGGGTATCTTCTAAGTCACTGAACAATAAGAAAGGCAGACTCCAGTCTTGGGCAGTGCCAAGAACTACTTGGTTTTGTAGACAGCGAGGAATGTCTTTTGGGATACAAGTGGGCAAAGTCGTGAAAGGTGATCTAAGGTCATGATAGCAATAAAAATGGATGTATGTACAATCTGTGCTCTTTTATACATTATCTTCAAATCTGGCAAGTCTTCAACCACACCACTCTCCTATCTTTTATGCCTATATCCATAAAAAGAAACAATAAAAAAGAGAACAGCATCTTTAACATTTGCTGCCTGAAGCTCTCTTTTAAATTGGTATACACATTTCTGGCTTTGGGACCCCTGCTGATTTTAAATTGTTTAATAGCTTGCCAGCAGCACATGAATCTTCACTCTGTAGTCTATGGGACAAACCCTGCTTGCCTAATGCTTGTAAGTAGTCCTACTAACCTATGGCCCTGGGCATCTAATGTTGCCATGGTAAATTTTAGAAACACTGATATAGATAAGCATTTAAATTTCTTCAGGACTCAGCTATACTCAGAGAAATATCTGTTTTTCTTTTTAATTTGTGCTTTTTATTTTTAGCGTGACCAATTGTCCTGTTTTAAGGGACAGTCCTATTGATTAAGCCCTCCTGCAAGTATTCCGAATTTTTCTTTGAAATGGGCAAGTTGTCCAGTATTTTCTGCCCCCCTCCCAATCAGTACTGGTGGGTCCTGCTGCTGGCCATATCCCTGCTTGCCAGCCACCTTCCCACCAGAGATGAGTGGAGGGAGGTCTAGTGGCTGATGATGGAGGTGGGCATGCAAGGCTGTTATGGGGACAGAGATACAGAATTCAGGGCCAGCTGCTACCCTACTGGACCATCAGCTCTGCAGTAGTGGACGAAGGGAGTGATTTTCAGCCTATTCACAGTCTGAGCTTGCTTACTCCACAGCCAGAGGCGTAGCAAGGAGGGAGCAGAGGGCGGCAGTTACCCCTGGGCACCATGCCCCCGGAGCAGAGGCTTAGCACCTTCTTCAGCTGCCCACCCCCGCTAGCCCTGGGTCCTGCTCCCTGGGAATGTGGGGCTGCTCTGTTTGCTCAGCAACCTCCTCTGCTGAGCCACCTTTTTGGCTGAGTTCCCTGAAGCCCTTGCAGTCAGATTCCCTGGACTCTCATGCTGAGTGCATCCTTAGACCTTAACCCCTTCCTGCCTATGCTGTAGCCAGGGGACAGGAGTCAACTGGGTTATGTTGCCAGCGGCGTGAAGATTTTAGCTGCTCTTTGACATTGTGAGGGCAGGGAAGGACAAACTGCTTCCAGCCACATGAGAGCAATTGTGGTGGAAGGGGGAAGAGATGAGCATTGCTAGATCATCCCTTTTCACCCACCCCCTCTCTGCAGCTAAAAGCAGCTCCTGTTCCGTCCCTCCCACACTGCTAAAAGGCTGCTGCTTGCCACAGCAAGGGCGGAATTTTGGGTGGGAAGGGGGAGCAGCAGCCGTGCGCTCCTAGATGTGACTTGCTTTTCATCCTGTGCCCCGGATGCTAAGAGAGTGAGGAGAAGGTACTTCATTCCATGCATGCTTCTCACACCTGGCTGGTGAGCTCCCTTTACCAGCCGGGTGTGAGAGGCATACACAGAAGTATTTTCCCCTCACGCCCTTAGCGTCCAGGGCACGGGATGAAAAACAATCCACATCCCAGAGTGCACGGCTGTTGCTCCCCCTTCCTACCCAAAATTCCGCCTTTGGGCCACAGTCTGCTGTGAACGCAGGAAGAAATCTGTGGAGAGGAGCATGTGACCTCACATGCCTCCACACGTTTCCCTAGAGGAGAGATGGATCCTGGGGGTTCCAGCTAGATCTGGAGAGCAGTGAGTGCCAGGCAGGAAGATTTAGAGGTCAGTCGGTCACCCCCCACCATGTGAGAGCGGGAGTGTCTGTCACCTCTCCCCTTTGAACCCTAAAGCATTCAAGATAAGAAGGTAAAGAAAAAGAATCCAACAACAAACGGTCTGGTAGCACTTTATAGACTAACAAAACATGTAGATGGTATCATGAGCTTTCGAGTGCTACCAGACCATTTGTTGTTTTTTTTCTGTAACAGACTAACTTGGCTACCCCCTGAAGCTCCTAAAAGAATCCAGCTATGCAGTATTTTCTTTTAACAGGGACTCAGTCACCTTGATGTTTGTTTGAATGTTTGTACCACTGGTGGTTGTTTAACTCACTTGAATATGTTTTGTTAGTCCTTAACGTGCAACTAGACTATTGGTGGTTTTTTAAGTTTTTTCCTGTTATGACCAACTTGGCTGCCCCTCTGAAGCTTTTGAATATGAGTAATTTTACCAGGTGTCCCATATTCAGTGTAGGTAAATATAATCACTCTTACCTTTGGAGAGTGGCTTCTCCTAGAATCACAGGGACAGATTTTGCATTAGGATGCAATCTGCCACAGAGGCTAAGAGCCTACCTGATCCTAAATACTCTTAGGAGACACAGCCTTGGGGAACAGGGGCAGAAAATGCATTGTTTGAAGTAATGATGGGCATTGTCCTTTGTGCCTGATGCACACAGGAGGTGAGACTGTTACAAGTGTCAGTTACAGAGATTGGCTCAAGCAGTGGAGACTGCTGCTTCAAATCCCTCATGTGGTAGCTATAATCATTGATGGAAGTATTTTCCTGCTTTCTTCTCTCCTACATCCACAGCATTGCCAGATTCTCACGTTCAAAATTAATGTCAGGTCCAAAAAAATTGTAAGATTGGTCTAAAAATGGTATTTTTTTTAAACTATGAATGTTGAGTTCTATTCTGTGGCCTTTTTTGTTTTTGAGCCTATGGGCTATACTTAGGTCAGAATTTCTAGCTTTTTCCTCAGCAGTCATGATCTTGGAGTTTGTTTGTCTTCCTCTTCAATGTGAGGCACTTGCCAGGATCATCTTGGCATTTCTCACTTAATCCCTACAAGGGCCTTTGGCAGTGGTGCCCTTCAGTTCCTCTACTTCTTTGCCTGTGGCACATAATAGCTTAGTCACCTGTGGACTGCCACATGTGGATCTAATTTTGTTTACTGGGTTATTGTGTGGGGTTGTTGGTGGCCTGTGATATACAAGAGACTGAACACTCTGGTGACCCTTATATTCTTATATGCTATGACTCAGAGCTGCTCATGCTTGACTCCAGTAGCTGACTAGATAGAGGTTTGTTGTTATGAATCCAAAATCTTAACCGGAGATCTGTGAGATAGTCTCCATCCATCCAAATCCTGGCTGAAGGAAGATGATGGTGATTAGTTCTAATACTGTACATTGTTCCATGAATATATTTAATTGATATCAATTCCCGCCCCTAAAATGTGACTCATTTCTCTATAAGTTCAAAGGGTTTTGGGGGTTGTTAAGAAAAATTTCCAGTTCATAGCAACTTCCCTGGGGAAAAGTCATCTGAATTTAGTCTTGACTATTTATTTAATTTGTATTGCAATAGCACCAAAGACCCCATCTCATTTTTCCTGGACACTATTTGCACATTTAACAAACATGCTTCGTGTTAGAGGTGCCAACTTTTGAGATTTGTTGGCACGTGTTCGACCTCTGCTCTGTCATTAGCTCCTCTCCCATTCCACCCCTCCACAAAGCCCCAGGCCTGGCCTTCTCCCTTCTCCAAGTGCCTCCTTCCACCAGTGCCTCCTTCACACTACTTAACAGCTGATCCATCCTGGGCAGGAGGCATTGGGGGGAAGGAGGGAGAGGAGCTGATTGGCAGGCTGCTAGTGAGTGCAAAGCACCCACTATTTTTTTTCAGCCACAAAGCACTCATGAAATTGGTGCCTACAGTGTGTGTCCTAAAACACATAAAATATGGACAAAAAAAGAATGCTCCATTGTCCCCTTTATCCAAATTCTTCTCAGATATAACCTCTCTGATCCTTGTGCCAGCCCAACCCCAGTGACAGAGCACTGAGTCTAAAAAGTAAGTGGCAGTATGGAGAAAATGGAACTGACTCATATCTCTTCTTATGGCTGGCTGGAGGGAAGAAATGTATTTCCTTCTTCTGTTTATGGGTTGACTTCAAATCAGTGTCTGTAGGTAGTTTCAGTTTACAACTTGGCATCATTCTTTCTTCTCCCACTAGTATATCTTTGATATCTGGCAACCACAGTAGCAGTGGTCTTGATTTCTAGCTGCAAAAAAATCCATTTTGTGTGTGTGTGTGTGTGTGTGTGTGTGTGTGTGTGTGTGTGAGAGAGAGAGAGAGAGAGAGAGAGAGAGAGAGAGAGAGAGAGAGAGAGAGACACACACACACACACACACACACACACACACACACACACACACACACGGACTGACCGACCGACCGACCGACAAATCATGTTGGAAATCCTTTTATACTTTCAGCTTTGCACAAAAGACATGAACTGCTCAGCACTGTCCCTTTCCTTTTGTTTTGTCCAAATAGTTATGTTTGCTTTTGCAGTTTCATGTTGTGGCACTTTCTCCCACTTGGTGACTTTTCCTGTAAAAGTTTAAAGCCTTCCGTTTCTGATGAAAAACCAGCGTCTTGGCTTTCCAGACTTAAGGAAATGGTTTTGACCTTTTTGTTTTATGCTGTACAGAACAAAAATAATCAGGAACAGAACTCACATAGCAATTAGGTATTGTAAAACAGTCCTAAGAAGGGATCATAAACAAGAACATATCACCTTGAATGGAATGTACTGCATCTAGTTTTCTATCTGCAGAATTTGTACTCACGCCTGCCAAGAGGGGAAAGGAGGAGCAAAGGGGGCAACATTCCTGGGGCATGGTGATTCTAATGGGCCTGGAGCCCCATACCCTTTAAACCAGTACTGTGTCCCAGCCCCGCCCTTCCGCCAAGACCCCACCCCAAAGCAATGCAGGAGTTGGGGAGCCACTGCTGGGCCAGGTGGTATCTAGGGAGCCCCCACCCTGACCTGGAACCCCAGCATCAATGGGACCAGGTGGTGGCTGGGGAGCCCCAGTCCTAGGCATCCCTCCCCCCCACATCAGCAGGGCCAGGTGGTGGCTCAGGAGCTCCCTCCTGGGCCAGGGAACCTGCTGCATTAGCAGGGCCAAGTGACCTCGGAACCTCCGGCTGCAGCTGGGCTGCCCAGCCACGAACCCCAAGAAACCCCCGGTGGCAGCAGGGCTGGGATGACCAGGCAGTCTCCCCTGGCTAAAGAGGGGCTGATGGAGGTGGGCGATTGGAATCCCCAGGGGCAGCAGGGCTGGCCCTAGCAGTGGGGTAGGGTGGCCAGGCGCCCCCGCTGGGAAACCCTCAGCAGCAGCGGGGCCGGCTGCACTTGGTAGCCTCATCCAGAAACCCCGGAGAACACTCTGTGGGAGCAGGCCCAGTCGCGGTTAAATGGTCCCTGATGGGAACCCTGGGGCACAGGGCAGGAAGCAAGGTGGAGAGCCATGGTGGGCCAGCTTTAGCAGGGCCAGCGGCAGGGTAGAGTTCCCAAGGGAGAGGAGCCCAGGAGCAGGGCAGCCAGCAGGGGATCACTGACTTCCCCTTAGTCCAGCAAACTCCCTAGTCTGGAACAGCTCAGATCCCGAGGATGCCGGACTAGGGTGGTCCAACCTGTACCACTGTAGCTTCACCACTGTAAGATCTCCTGTGTAGCTGCTCTGTGCTGGGGAAAGAGAACTCTCCCACCAGCGTAGTGCTGATTCATACACCTGACTGACAAAAGTTTTGCCGAAAAAAGTGTCTGTGTAGACAAAGCTCAAAAGACTTGATAAATCCCCCAGGCTATCAATCAAATACCTTTCAGGAGCTCTAGTTTGCTAAACAGCCCTCATCTCTCTTTTCATTTAATGCATCAAGTCAGCGTATGTGTCATTAGTATTTGTCATGGGTTAAGAAGGCATCATGAAAAGTAGATGCTTTTAATCAAATAATGCTACCTGACACTTCCCCTAGGATATATTAAGTTTAGGCCTATTTTGCCACTGTCTTGCACCTTGGCTGTAGGCTGAAAAGTATTAGTATTTTTACTCTTCATTGGTAATTTTTTTTCCTTATCGTAAGTAAACTATCAGCATCCACAGCCCAAGAGCTTTCATGTGGATGAACTGCCAGATTTCCACTCGAAAAACACACCTTCAGGCTTGTTTGCAATGATAAGTATTTATGTATGTGTTTCACCATCCCTCAGCTGTGCTTGTTTTCTTTACTTATACCAAAGAGGATGTAAGCAGTGAAAGAAAGCAAGGCAAAGCGTGAACCCAGGTATCCATGAAGCTACACAGAGCTGACAAGGGCCAGCTACTGGCCAAACAGTGTCTCTCTTTTGAACTATGTGGCTGTGATATTATAGATCCTGATCCAAATATCATTGATATCAGCTGCAAAGCTCCAGTGGTGGGTCTTGTAAGAGCAAGTAAAACCTGGCTCTGTGTGTGTGTGTGTGTGTGTGTGTGAGAGAGAGAGAGAGAGAGAGAGAGAGAGAGACACACCCCTCAAATGTAACACATACTTCCTTTCTAAACATTTCAAGAAACTATTTGGTCTTTGATGTTAATGACATCCTATAAAATGTGTTGTTAATGGCACAATAGTTAATCTTTGCAAGAAAAATAAGTGCATCCTTTAATATTTGCTATACTCCTAGATCAAATGTGTCCCTACCCAAATGGCAGATGAAATCTGAAGATGTAATAAAACATGTGTTGAATAAAACATGTTCTCTTTTGTTACCCGGTTCTTTCAAGGCTAAGAAGTAACAGACCACAGGGTATCAACTGGTTATTTCTCAGTAGCCCTGCTTTTGAACATTGCAGGATTGGGCACTTCTGTTATGCCATCCTTTTGGCAAGTGTCAGCACCCTGCTGAAGTTCTTCTGAGTTATTATGGTAAGTGTGGCTCATTAATTTCACTCTAGAAATAAGGGAAGTGCATTTGGTTGCCTAGGAAGAAGAAACTAGTGAATTCAGTTGAGAGCTGTCTGAATAACTGAGTCTTCAGTTTGCAGCTGAATCACAAAACCAGAACATTTAAAGAATTTTCTGGGAAATTGAAAAAGTCAAAAAATAGTTTTTGGGTCGAATGAAAAATTTCATTTCATTTTCAAGAATTTAAATCCCTTTTTATTAGTAACACTGAAATAAAATTTGAAACAGCCACTTTACATCAAAAAATCAAAACATTTTGTTTAAAAAAATGTCAACATAAAGTGTTCTGGGAATTTTTTTTTTTTTCAGATTTTTTGGGCTGAAGGAGTTGAATGAAACAATTTGGCGAATTCAACACAAGTTCAGGAAATGTTTGAGGCATCCTAATTCTGCATTTTGCAATGAAACAAAATGTTGACCAGAAAAAGTCTTGGAAGAAAATATTATCTATAACTAAGGTTCAGGGAAGAAGTTTAGAATGAAATTTATGTTGTGGTGGTGCTGGTTTTAGTTACCAATTAAATCAGCCTTCAGAAGGAAAATGAGTTTGGACACTAACGCAAGGTCCACATGCGTTTCTGGGAACAGGATATGGATTCAGCCTGTTGACACACACAAATAATATGAGCCAGACAAATCATTCATAAAGGGATAATGATGGGATTTCTGGCTGCAATCTACTTTCACCAGTAGCCATTGTTCATACATTTAAGGAGAAATGAACAGCAGAAATTGAGAGAGCTCAGACTAGGATAACGATCCATTTCATTATAGATTTGCCTTTCAAAAGAGTATTGGGATGCATAATAATTCTTATAATTGCCCTGTCTTCACTGACTAGCTATGGAAGTTAGCTCCAAAGGCACTGAGTTGTGCTCTTCTCTTTCGTGTTGACATGCTTTCTACATTTTACTTTGACTTTTAAGTTTGCTGGTTGGCATAGCTGGATGCTTCTTGGTAAAACAAAAAGAAAAATATGATCTGACACACAGTAGAAAAAATTTAAAATGCATAAGGTGGTTGGACAACTTAAACATCCTAATTCAAATATATCTGAGGCTGAGGCTATGGCTGTGTTGTTCTTATGCCCTTTATGCTGACTGTCAGGATATCCTGTTGCTGTAGGCTAATGTGGAATGCACAAGTGGTTTACTGGTCAGAGTTCAAGGGTTTCATCATATTTTTGCAGCCAGAAAGCTGGTTCTGAGCAAAATTCCTTCATCCCAAATGGCCAAACTTTTATACTGGGGGAAAACTTACCACAAATCTGAAGCATGCAAGGTCTTATAGGTTCTTAAACTTGTAACTACAGAAAAATTACAGGGTAGAGACTTCAAGTATAGCTGAAATATGCTCTGTAATATAAAGTATTCGCAGTGGGCATTTGTGGGGTACCTTTTTAATAATTCCAACATTAAAAAAATTACAACTTAAACTGTTGTTGTTGTTTGCTCATACAAGTGATTTCCTTAACTATGAAAACATATTTACAAATCGAGGTTCCAAGTTGTCTTTCACTAAAATAGCAGTGTATTGGGTGGCATAATTTTCAAGCAATTATAGCTCTGTCTGTTTTATTTGTTCCTTTCTTAATTGGTGGTGCTTGCTTATCAAGTTTAAGAGACTGGAAACAATTGAAAGTAAAGATCTTTATTTAGCTTCTGAATAGCTGAAATATCACTATATCTAGGTGTATATGAAACTGATTTCGAGCTTAGGTTGAAAGGAATGCTGTAGCCTTTGTAATTCATTTCTGGGCTACTCTTCAGCAAAGTTTGCAAATTATGTTCGCATAATCAAAAATTTGTATTGTTTGGGCAGCAGAGATAAAGAGAGCTGGAGATTCCTGTGATGTTTATTATTGGCCACCAGAGGATGCTCAGTGTCCACCACTGAGGATTATAGTCCTAGTGGTAAAAAAAAACAAAAGAGGTCTTGCTCTGTCATCTCTTTGAACTGGTTTCTCCTATAAAACTAATACATTCCTTTGGGGTCTGGTCTTTGTAGCAATTAATTAATTACCCTCAATAAAGAATCATAGAACAACAATAATTCCAGACTAACTAATCACAGTCCCATCCTTTTCCCCTTTTCTTTCCTGTCTTCTTCTTTAGCATTTTGCAAAGAAAAAGTAGATTGCAGGAAAAAAATCTCCAACTAATGTACTTGCCTTATTTTTGTCAAGTTAACTTTTTTAAGAACCTTAACTTAAGTCTTACATTTACAAATTCTTGTTCTTTTCTTTTTTACACTTTCTACATTTCCCTCTCTACTGACTGTCTTCATTTTTCACAGTCATCTCCACTCACATGTCACCTCTAAATACTTTTATTTCTTTACTTTATAATCCACCTTTTTCCCCAAATTTTTGAGTAAGTGACTAAAACCTGAAGCTGGTAACACCATTGGTGACATGATAACTAAACTGTTGATGCACAGCCAAATGGAAGATCTGTCAGAGGTCTGTAAGTGCATTCCTCACCAAGGGCTTCTGTTGCTTAGCATTACAATTTCCAGTGTCACTAGTACTATCAAAACTCATTTAAAGGCTGAACATGACTAATTTTACCCTTGCTAATTACATCACAAAAATGTTTCTCTGGATGCTTATGTACAGAGCTCCTTAAACTATGTATGCATGCCACATGTGCTTACTGTTGTTGCAGTGTGAATTCAGGCTTTTATGAAGTGATAAGCCACATATTAATGGTTTTCACAGAAGGCATGCTATTTGTTAACATGGTAACACCTTGCCAGAACAGTGTTATGTCCATTTTTTTATGCTAGAATTAGGTTAGATGCTAGGCTTTAAAATATGTAATATGAGTGCATGTTTAGTACTCATAGCTGTTCAATATATTATCTTCCTCAATCTCTTGAGCTATTGCCAGACTGCCATAAAAACCTGCAGCCCTAGACTAAATATTAATCCATTTCCCAGTAATTTGGAAAACAAAATGCAAATATGGACCTCAGCACTGCAAACACTTCAGCACTTGCCTAACTTCACTCACATGCATAGTCCCATGGATTTGAACGGACCTACTCACATGAGTAAAGTTAACAAGTATTTAAGTCTTTGAAATATGGGCTAATAGTGTTGAGGCTATTTTCTTTGTCAGAATTGTGAGATTATGGCTGAAATCCTAGTCCTATTCAAATCAATAAGAGTTGTGCCATTGATTTTAACAGGGCCAAGATTTCACTCATAACATTTATTAAAGTAATTTCACATTTTGAAAATTTCTTATGTTCCTAGCATGCCCAATAAACTTTAATCTTTTATTCATAATTTGATACATTTTAGGGATAAGCAGTGAATGGCCAAAGCAGCTTAAGTGGTTCCCAGACATTGTATTTAGATCATCGGGGGGAAAAACAACAGAGAAGGTTCGCTTTGCTTCACTTTTCAGATACTTTTAAAAAAAATATATAATGCAAAAATGACTATGAAATCAGCATTTTCAAACTCCTATTTAGCAGCATTGTTAGGAAGATTGACAAGGATGAAATTCAGGTTAAATTGCCAAATGTCTTGTCTTTCCAGTAACTCCTTTAAACTTGCCATTCCTAGGAGGGAATGCATGAAAGCATTTACCCGTGAGTAATACCTTATTAAACTGTCATGATTTAATGTGACACATTTTTCTCTCAATTTGCATGCCTGACAATAGATTTCCTAAGTATCACCTTCAGGACCATTGGCAAAAAAGTATCCCAACTGAAATAAATGTTTGGATCAGTAACGTGGGACAACCACAATGCCCCATGTGACTACAGGACAAAGAGCTCAAGCCATTAAAAACTATATGGTCCATTGCCATGCTAATGTTGAGTTCTTTGTACAGAATGGGCTTGTTGCCTTGTAAACACATTTCCATGATTCATTAAATCCTGTGGATAAACCCCTACCAATCCCTACCCAACAATTCCAGTACAATGGAGCAGTCATTTTTAGATTTAATTATGAACAGGCTGCAGAATGAGCTGTCTAACTTGCCCACTTTTCATGAAGGACCAATGTGTCCTCAGATCTTCCCTTTGATTAACAATATACACATTTTAGAAATCCATTTTTTTTTAAAGAAAGATGGGGAAAGAATCTTGAAGAAATAAATAAGGTTGCATAAACGAGTGTAATCTGGGGCACCAATATTTCATTCATCAAGTCGCATTGGTTTTGCACACCTATTTAGTATTCAGTTTAATAGAATATAGTAACCATAGTAACCTGTGTATAAAGGGATAGTCAACTGCTTCAGACTCTGCAATGTCGTCTTAATGAAATGTGCACCAAATGGCATGCTAATATCCAAAGCAATTTTGTTGATACTATCAATTAAAAGAAGCTATGAGGAGAATGTATGAAAACTTCCTTACATTATAATGTTTGCTTTTGAATTCAAACATTGACTTCCCCTTGCACATTACTTGGGTTATGTGTCTGAACTGGAGTAACCAGTGAGAGTGGGGGTGTAGTCTGCATTTCTGCTATTGGACTCTGCACGGCAGCCACCTCCCCCTCCTTTGTAACTACATCGATGCACTGGAGCAGGTCTAATCCTTCTGATCCTGGGAGGGAGTTTCCCCAACTCCTCCGGGGCTCTGCTGCTCCAGGGCTCCACTGCCCTGTCCCTGCTGGGGCTCTGCTATCCCGGGGCTCAGCTGCTCTGGGCCCAGTGGAGATCCAGGACCAGCCACAGGCCGCTGGCACTCCACAGCCCTGAGGCTTCCCTGGGCCATCAGGACTCCCCTGCCCCAAATCAGGGGCCATCTGATTCAGCAACATCCGTGGTCCTGCCAGACCATGGATGTTGCTGGACCAGAGAGGTTCTACCTGTATTTAGAAAATGGGTATGATAGCCGTATTCTCCTGTGTCATTCTGAAACCTCATGGGGGGCTCCAAACAGTAGCTGTCTGGTCCCACAAGGCTCTCCCTGCTCATACACACTGTCCCTCCCACTCCCCCAATTCCAGACTGTATTTCAGCCCTTTCTATTGGATCCTGCTCTCCTTCCACAAGTTTAGGAACTGAACAAAATGGGTGTGTGGCTATCAAGTGGTGCTTACGAGCTGCACAGAAGCTCTTGAGGAAATATTAACCAGCTACATTTTGAAATAATACCTTTATTTCAAAGGTTTTGATCGAAATATGATTTTCTTTATTTCTTGTAACTGAATGTGAGATTCAACAATGTTACATTTTCCCCAGAGCTACATATTTAGAACTAGGTCTATAAAATAAGTGATTATAAACGGTGGCATAATCACTTGACATAGCTGCACATTTCAGAGCCCCTCTGCAGCATAAATTGAGGGGTCTATGTCACACGTTACAAAGCTTCTGGCTGTTAATATCATAATGTAGACAACTCGCTGCCCACCAGCCAATGGGAGTTTGGGGTGCACAAGGTATACAGAATCAGGACCAACAGGATCACTGCTTTATACCAGCTGAGAGGGTGAAAGGAGCCTTTGAATAAATGAAAATTAAGCCCATAAAGAAATTTAGTTATAGCTGGGGGAGGGCGGAGGAGGAGGGAAGGAGAGAGAGTGAGAGAGACAGACAGTGAGGGTGGCCACAAGCATTACAAATTACATATGTATGCTAAACTACACCCCCAGTGTAACATAGAAGCACTGTGCTTCTCTTTCACTGCTGTCAGTGAATAGTAATGGTACCTGAGAGTACAGTGTAGGCAGGAATTTTGAGCACTTGGGTCTTCCAGGGTATTACACACCTGTCGTTCTCTGTGACTTTGGATATTGAAATGTCAGAAGCTGACTGAATAAACTGGGGAGGAAAAAGAAACCTATCTGAAAGCACACTACTATAGCTTTTGTTTCTGCACTATCAGCCTTCACAATTTTAACTTCCTGGAAAGGCACACAAGTAATGGCACTTCACGTGAAAATATATAATTTCACAAATCAATAATGGGTGTGGCTTTTGAAATGAAAGAAAACAATCAGAGAATCTGAATGTAAAACCACATTGCCAGAAACCTAAGAAAGTAGGTAGCCATTATCTTTTATTACCAGCTGCATTTAACACACACACACACACACACACACACACACACACACACACACACACACACACACACACACAAAAGGGGAGGTGGGTGGGGATTCCTTAGGAGGATACACATCTGGAAATATGTCCTAAATAAAGTGAAAATTCTTTGGGGAAGTGGTAAGCCTATACTATAGGTCTGTGATTAAAAGAGCTGAGGTATGGTGGCTCATAAGAAACCATCTGAAAACAGTTTAAAGATCTGAAAAGAGGGCTCCCTGGCAGAGATAGAAGGGTAAGAATGGAGTAGGCTGACACTGTCCTGAAAGGAGTGAGCTCACGGCCATACTGTTAAAAAGTGTGATTTAATGTTCAACTCATTCCTTACTTAGCAGGCATTAATTACAATTATTTAAGTACTAAACAATGCTACTGACAAGAAGAAAAACAGCAATCCTATGATAGGGAAGCACTGAACTTGTTTCTTTCTCATAATAGTGTAGGACTAATGTTGAGAGACATCTATCCATGCACTTCTGGGTTACTTCATTAAATCATTAAATCCATTTCTGTTTTCATCTAAGGCTTCTGTTAATCCTCTTGTGAAAAGCAAAAACAAGAATGCTTTCTGCTGGGCATCCCTAAAATCATATTGGATCATCAGCCCCATGACAGTAACTGAAGTTAAGGCAGTGGTGCTGCAGCTACATGGGGCTGACTTTCATGCAGGGTCACCAGCCCTCTAGGATTGCCCTGGATCTTCCAGGAATGAAAAAATATACGTTTTTAATAGAAGGTTATGGTAGGTGGTGAAACCTCTTGGCATGCATCCAACCAAAATTGGCAGCACTACTCTGATGGGGAATCTGAGGTGCTATTCTGATCGATACAAACTTCAGAAAAATATTCAAGCCAGATCTCAAGGCATTTATTCAGGTTATCATCCATTGCTTCCTCATTGAGGGACAAAATCTAAGAATTTTGGGATTTTGGTTCACTGTATTTTTGTATAGACTTGATCACGCTATTATAAAACACAAAAATCATCCTATCAAGTTCCCTTTTTGGCTAAAGGTTTAGCCCAGCTGTGTGTGTGTACGTCTGTGTATTCCTTTCTTTTTCATTGAGGTGTAAAGACATTTGGGGTTTTGATTTTAAGGGGGAAATGTAAATGTCATTTAATCTATTCAGTGCATTATATGTTTGATCAATATTATCTTTCTCACTACATCTAACTTTTTCAGTTAAGGGATTGGAAGGTGTTGCCCCATTCCACAGGGGCTGTTCAAGCCATGCCTCTCCTTTCTCACAGAGATCAAATTCTCCCCTTCCTCCATTTGCTCGTATCTATCCAAAGGCTTATACAGTGCTATCTATCTAAAGGCTTATTCGGCTTATATCTTGTGCACTGGCTCAGCATTTATGGATTTACGCTCACAACATTCTTAGGGGAGTGTAATTATCCTCATTTCACAGATTAGGAACCAAGACAGAGAGATATTAAAAGACCTGGCCAGTGTCATACAAGTCTATGGTAGGAAATATAGGTCCAGTGCACAACTTCTGAGTTTGAATCCTGTGTCTGAACCACCTTATCGAGTGAGGCTTACCGGTTATGGTTAACCGGCAGGGGCTGGAACAGCTCTCTGCTTGCCATGGGTAGGAGGCTACTCCAGCCCGGTGGGACCTGTTGTAGACAACAGAGCCCGAGCTCAGCTTGTGCAGCCCCGGTCCAGCACCTGTGGGCAGGTGTGCTCTAGCAGCCCAGCTGGAGCAGCCCCACCTATGGTGGGGAAGGGGCCCACTTGCCTGCTCCCATTTAAGCAGTTAACTGGTTAAACATAACATTTAATTGATTAAATGGGATTTTACATTATTCAATAGGACTACTAATGAATCAGATATTATTCAACATGGTTAAGGGTAATATAAACTTAAGACCATCTCTTCTCTTTGATACATTTTGCTTTTTTATATTTATGTAGGTTTCATAGGGCCTTGACTAGTAGAGAAAAAAGTAATCAATGTGCTACTTACTTATTTTCTGTATATATTTAGTAGCAATAATTTTAACTAATTAATTTTGAAAGCTGATAAAATATGCAAACATCAGATTAAATTAATTGTGATTTACATTACGTTCTACATGCATGTAGATTTTCCTGTCTGTTAGGCTGTATGTAGCCTTTTGTAGTCTGCTTTTTTTTCATAGAAATTCAGAAAAGGGCAACAAAAATGGTTAGGGGAACGGAACAGCTGTTATCTGAAGAGAGATTAAAAAGACTGGGACTTTTCAGGAGATGGCAAAGAGGGGATATGATAGAGGTCTATAAAATCATGACTAGTGTGGAGAAAGGAAATACGGAAGTGTTAGTTTTTGTGTTACAGGAACAAATAAATAGGAGTCACCAAATGAAAGGGTCACCAGCCTGTGGAACTCCTTGCCAGAGGATGTTGTGAAGGCCAGGTCTTCAACACAATTAAAAAAACAACAACAAAAAACCCTAGATAAGTTCATGGAGGATTGGCCCATCAATGGCTATAATGGGCAGGAGTAGTGTCCCTAGCTTCTGTTTGTCAGAAGCTGGGAATGGTTGACCGGGGATAGATCAGTTGATGATTCCCTGTTCTGTTCATTCCCTCTAGGGTTCCTGGCATTGGTCATTGTCAGAAGACAGAATACTGGGCTAAATGAACCTTTGGTCTGATCCAATATGACCATACTTATGTTCTTATGCTGAAATATAGTAAATTTTAAAAAACTTTAATTTCCGAATATAATATCAGAATCTTCCTGTAGCTAGTTTAATGTACGTGGATTGCACTGTATAGTTGAGCAATCATGTATCTGTCTTGTAGCACTGAAATGTGGGAAACATTTTCTTTTGTTAAATATTTTGATCAAAATGTGTACAGGCAGTCCCCGACTTACGCGGATCCAACTTATGTCGGATCCGCAGTTACGAACGGGGCTGCCCCGGAGGACACAGACTGCGGGACCTCGCGGTCCTGCCGCCCGTGTACTCCGGGGCTTTCTCCGCATCTCCCTGGTCTGCAGACCAGGAAGACGCGGAGCAAAGCCGCGGAGGGGCTCAGGCAGCAAGGCAGCCCAGGCGCGCCTGGGCTGCCTCACTGGCCGAGCCTCCCCCCCCCCCCGCGCGGCTTTGCAAAGCCTCGGGGGAAGCCGGCAGCGGGACAGCCCAGACGCCCCGCGGCTGTCCCGCTGCTGGCATCCTCAGAGGCTTTGCTCCCCATCTCCCTGGTCTGCTGGTCTCCAGCAAACCAGGGAGACTGGGAGCAAAGCTGCGGAGGACCCAGGCGGCGGGACCGCGGTGCGTTTCGGTCCGCTGCCCACGTCTTCCTGGTCTGCTGGGGTGGGGGGGGGGCGCAGCTAGTACGCCCCCCCCCCCAGCAGACTAGGCTTTTCTCCAGACGCCTGTGGCAGAGCAGCTGGGGCGCTGCCGGTTGGTCCCGCAGCGCCGCTCTGGGTGCTACTGGACCAACCCGGCAGCACCCCAGCTGCTCTGCCCCAGGCGTCCTGATTCAGCCGCTGCTGGTCAGTTTCTGCAGCGGCTGAATCAGGACGCCTAGGGCAGAGCAGATGGGGCGCTGCTGGGTTGGTCCAGTAGCGCCGAGGAGCGGCGCTACTGGAGCAACCCAGCAGCACCGCAGCTGCTCTGCCCCAGGCGTCCCCAAGTCACCTGCTGCTGAAACTGACCAGCGCTGACTACAGGAAGCCCGAGGCAGAGATGCTCTGCCCCGGGCTTCCTGGAATCAGCTGCTGATCAGTTTCAGCAACAGCTGACTTGGGGACGCTTGGGGTTCTTAAGTTGATTCTGTATGTAAGTCAGTACTGGCGGTCAGTTTCAGCAGCGGCTGAATCTGGACGCCAGTTCCGACTTACATACAGATTCAACTTAAGAACAAACCTACAGTCCCTATCTTGTACGTAACCCGGGGACTGCCTTTATTCAGTTTTGTTCATTAAGGCAAACGTAGTCTAATAATTTTTCCCACCCTTTCTAAAACACACCCAGCTCCCTAATCAAAACAAAACCCTGCTCTGAAATATTTTCGGCGCGATCTTTGGTCTGTCTGAGCTGTGGGGGGAAAATTGTGGAAGAAGTTCCTTCTAAGTCCTCTTCCCTGCTTCCTTCATGCAGTCCTTGGGATGGTCACAGGTCAGGCCAGCCCCCAAAGTCATTAGATCAGCCTGAGGGATGCTCTAATTTCCCCTTGCAGTAATCGTCCTCTGGGGACCATTCTGCTGAGGACTGCTAAAGTTCAACATGCTGTAGTTAGATTCATCTGTGACTGTACAGGTGCCAGCTTTCCAATTCCTTCTTAATAACCTTCCTTCTCCTAAATAAAATTTCCTTGGAGTGACCTGCTCTGACCCTCTTAGAGTGTAGGAAAGCTTCCAGGTACATTCTAGAAACCTCTGGTAAGTGCTAGTACACCTGACAAGTAGGTGGTATTTACCAAGTACTACACTGTCTGCTATATTGAATAATTGGGATTGTTGATGATTTTTTTAAGTGATCTTCTCTTCCTGACATAAGCAATGGACCCTCTTTAACATAATGGGAACCTGCTGGCTAAAATTCCTAGGTTCCATAATTTTAGCCCCATATTAGAGCATCATGGGAAAAAGCTCTGAGCAATAGTATAAATAAATACCTTATCTGGGGTGTCTTGATGCTTAAAAATGTTGGACATCATCAGTTATTTTTTATCTTCTCATTAGTGTATATGGGCCAGCTAGAGTAAATTAACATGGTTTCATTGATTTCAGTAAAATTATGTTGATTAAACCAGTTAAGGATCTGACTCATATAGTTTATTTCCATATTAGTGGTTGTTGGAAAAAAAATCAATAAAAAATAAGAATGTAATTATGAACATTTTTGGGTAGAGTGATTTCTCTCACCACCCACACTCCCTTCTTCCCTCCCTTTTCAGGTCAACTTTAATATTTACACTTTTAAAACTCTATTTATTTTTCATATCAATTCCAAGTTCTTGGGATATTTTTGGTTTTCTACAAACACTTAGTTCCAGTATTTTATTATGGTTATTTATATATTCTGTTGCTGACTCTTGGGAATTGAAGAGAGTATTTGATATTCTGGATCCTACTCTTCCTCCGGATGTTGGTTTAAAAATTACTGAGGAAAGGAAATATAAAACCTATTTGTGGAGAATTGCAACCATGTTAGTTTGGGTATGAAAGTTAGCGCTCTCTGTCTGAAATGTGAAGGATGAGGTGATTACTAATTTGTGAAAAATACTGGGTCTTTATTCCCCTCATATCTAAAATCAAAGGAAATCTGTTTGTGATAGACTTCATATCTTGAGATGGTGATAATTATCATTGTTGTTTGTATCAACTGGCTTAATGATCCTTTTTAAAAGATGTGCTGGCCAAATTTATATCTGATGTTTGCACATCTGGTGTAATTTTATTACTCCATTCTGATGTAGGACCAGCTCATGGGGCAGGCTTGACTATATCTGGCATAGCTCAGGATGGAGACAGAGTCTTCCTCTTCATCTTAGGGCTGACTAGGTCACTTCCCTTTGGCCACAGGGGTAATTATGGCAGTTGGAGATGAGATGGGTGTAAAGAGGCCTTGGTTTCATCTGTATTGCCCTGGGCCAACACCCAATGAAACTAGCAAGTAGCAGCTCTGTACCACCTGAGAATTGTTTTATGAAAGAACAATTTTTCAGTGGCTGAGAGAGCCAGTTTAACCCATATATCTACAGGGTATAGTGAACTGCCCCACCAAGTGGCACCAAGGCCACTTACGTAGAGAAGAATGAGTCTGCTCAACAGCCTTACCTGAGAGCCAGCTGGCTTTTAGCCCAAGCAGTAGAGGCTCATGCACTAAACTCCAGAGGTCCCAGATTTGATTCTGCCTGTCGATAGTACACCAGCTCTAGGGCAGCTTTGTACTTGCTGCACCAGTTCAAATTCACCTGATGTACTGGAAAACTGGACCCAAATTTGGATCAAATTTAATGTATGGGAAACATACTAAACTGTTATAGATCAGATAATTTTTGTGAAGTATTAGGCATGCCCCCAAAAGCTAAAAATATGGTGACAGACGGATATCTGGCTATAGTGTGTCTGAATCAGATTTTTTTCACATGACATTTGGCAAACAAATTAGCTTGATTATATACAGTAAGGCTGTGTCTACACTGGGCCACTTATTCCAGAAAATCAGCCGCTTTTCCGGAATAAGCTGCGAGCTGTCTACACTGGCCCCTTGAATTTCCGGAAAAGCAACGACGCTCTGCTGTACAAAATCAGCCGCTATTCTGGAAAAACTATTCTGCTCCCGCTCGGGCATAAGTCCTTATTCCGGAACACTGTTCCGGAAAAGGGCCAGTGTAGACAGCCCAGTAGTCTTTTCCGGAAAAAAGCCCCGATCACGAAAATGGCGATCGGGGCTCTTTTCCGGAAAAGCGCGTCTACATTGGCCACAGACGCTTTTCTGGAAAAAGGGCTTTTCCGGAAAAGCAGCCTGCCAATGTAGACGCTCCTTTTCCGGAAAAACTGAAAACGGAATAGTATTCCGTTTTAAGCAGTTCCGGAAATTCATGCCAGTGTAGACACAGCCAATCAGAATGCTCTCTTCCTTTCAAATTATATAACTTTCAATCTAGCAACACAGAAATAGTCTGTCAGATCACTGTAACCATGGCTGAGTCATCTATTGTCATATAAAAGTATCTTACAACAGGTCTACCCTTACTGATGAACAATAGCTGTAAACTTGCCAAAGCCCAAAGGTGTGACATTGGCCTACACATTCGACATCAGAGTCACAATAGAATAGTTAAGAAAAGAAACTCAAAAGATGTGCAATTGATGTATAGAATGTAATTTCCCCCTGACAGCTTAGTTTTAAGATTTAGCATAGCTGATGCCAACAATTATGGATTCACTGGTGACTTTTTACATAGGACAGTGTTTCCACTATAAGTGCAAACTGTTTCTCATGCAGGAAGTCTCTGGTCTGATATTTGGTTTGGAAAGTATGAGGTTAATTAGGGCGGGATTAACTGGATAACCCATTTTGAGGTCTGAGACTTTAGAACAATTTTTATGAAGTGAAAAACCAACAGTTTCAAACTGTTTTCCCTTCCCCCTCATAACTTGTTATAAAAACTTCAAACTTGTCCGATACTCTAAACCTCATTGGGATAATCCCTTTTTCCCCACCCTATTGAAATTAGCTGGAGTTTGCCAAAATGGGATTTATCCCAATAAAAAATTCAGCGTCTGTTTTTACGAAGTTGCATTGCAAGTATGTTTCATTATTAGAGGCTGATGTTTCTGGTCCCACATGTATAATAACTTATGTGAGAGGGCTATTGAATGTTGTTAATGTTAATCCACCTGATATAAACTAGAAAGTGACTCTCCAGCCCTTATTGTTGGTGAAGATAGCTTTGAAAATGTAAACCCATGAGTAGGTTAGTACACTTCTAATAATTTTTCTTTCAAATTCTTCCCAGTCATGTTAAGAAATATATCAGGGTCCCACCCCAGCTGAACTCACATACTAATGGAGACACCTTGCATATTCATAGAGATACCTCTTCCCAGGTGCTGCTTCATGAAGATATTTGGGAAAGCAGTTCTACCATGCCCAAAGAACCTCACTATTGATCCTTCTCCTCCTCCTCCTCCTCCTCGTGCCAGCTTCCAAGGCAACAGAAGCTGGATTTTAAATGCTTCTTTCTTCAGCAGTGGACTCATCTTTCACTTTTTTTAAGCTAATTAAATTACAATGTGTTCCCTATATTACAGAGATAGAAGCAAACTAGTCAAACAGGAGGGGCAGGGAATCTCACTGTCCTTTTGCTGATCCACATGGCAATGACACTTCCTCAACCTCTGTCATATTGTTTTAGCTTTAGAATTAGGAGCGTAGTGGCAAAGTAAATTGAAACCTGGATCCAAATCCTGATCTTTTCAAAACTGTTCAGAGTTTGAAGATGTCTAGGGATGAGATTTTTATGCCAGGCCCATCTCTGTTTATCTTCTGTCTTTTGGATGCCTTGGAATCGGAGACTCTCCAGCCCCATTTTGTGAGTGCTGAATTCAGAATAGCCAAGTTTTCAAAATCCGCCCTGCACTTGAGTATCCCAAGTGAATGCATGGTGTATTGACAGTATGGATTAATCATAAACCACACTCCTTCAATGTGGAAAGTTAATGGAACAGGTGATTAAATGCTGACCAGAGAAGATATTTAGATTACCTAAGTAAAAATGTTTCCCTACAACATGCATCCTTATCTGTGTGGAATGATTCCTCAGTAGCACCATACAGATATTGGTTTTCAGCAAATAGGACCAGATCGATTTTTTTATTTCACTTTCTGCTGACTAGTCCTGGAGATAAACCCTATATCTTATGAGAAAATACTTGGATTGTCAGGTGCCGTGTTTGGCATTTTAACTGATGCAAATTTCTGGAAATCTTTTCTTTTCAACGTAGGCATTTCTACTGTATTTGCTATTATATGCAGGGCTGCTGACAGGGAGCAAAAGGGGCAGCTATCCTGGGGACCAGCAATTTAAAAGGGCCAGGAGCTCCCTATCTCAGCAACGGCAACAGACAGAATCCCTGACCCTTTAAATTGCTGCTACAGCCCTGGGTGGCACAGGTTGAGCATGGCAAAAAAGCTGGGTGTGGGAGACTTGCACCTAGCCCTGACTCTTCTGCCCAAAGCCCCATCTCTTTGACGGGGACAGAGCCACACCCTCCCTCACCTTGCCTAGAGACCTGGCAATTCCATCAGCAGCTCTGGTTATGTGAGAGGCCCACGGAAATGCTGGAGGTGGTTCTTAGGACTCCCTCGTTAAAACTCTGCCACAAAACTGAAGAGAGTATAAGGTGATTCTCTAGTCTTTTGGTAAATTTTGCCAAAGTATCTGGCTACTACTAAATCACCCTTACCACAGAATACTTCTCTCAGGGGTACAAATTACTTAGGAAGAACATTTTTTTTTCTTTTAGAATGCATCATATTAAACCAAAGCCCATGTTGTTAAAAGTATTTTAGGTGCTGCAGTGTTCAGCCTTGCAATGCCAGCCTGATTTAGGAGATTGTCTCATTTTCTAAAGTTACTTAGGCACTCAGAAGCCCAGACAACATTGACTGTTAGTGGGAGTTTTGGCTCTCAGTGACTCCTCAGTGATACAGTAAACTGTCAATAATCCGGCATCTTTAGGACCCAGGGGGTGCCGGATTATCAGATATGCCAGACTATCAGAAGGGGAGGCTATGAGGGGTCAGGGTTAGGGTGGGGGAATGCCACCTCAAACCCCTCATAGCCCCCCATTCTGATAGTCCGGCTCTGCCCCAGGCGTCCCCATTTAGCTGCTGCTGGTCAGTTTCAGCAGCGGCTGAATTGGGGATGCCTGGGGCAGAGCAGCTGGGGGTCTGCTGGGTTGGTCCCACAGCGCCGAGGAGCGGCGCTACTGGACCAACCCGGCAGCACCCCAGCTGCTCTGCCCCTGGCTTCCCCGATTCAGCTGCTGGTCAGTTTTAGCAGCCACTGAATCAAGGAAGCCGGGGGCAGAACAGCTCCAATGGTCCGGCTGTCCGGAGCACTTCCGGGTTCCCGATGGTGCCGGACCATCAGGAGTGCCGGACCAATTGAGTTTTACTGTACTTACACTGAGTAATCAGTGTGGCCTTGCAGTACTGAGTACAGCAATATCTAAAAACAGTTGAACCTCACTAGACTGGCACCCATGGAACCTGATTGGTATCAAACCAAAGAATATGCCAGACCATGGAGGTCTACATTGGCTAGCAGCATTACAACATTTCCACTGCTGACTGAGCTCTTAGAAGACCATTTAGAGGTACATTAGAGCTAAATATCAGCACAGAACATTGAAAGCCAGGACTGGTGGTTACAAACAAACTGTATAGGACCGTGGGGAACTTGGCCACACACATAAGTGGACATCCAGCTAACTAACACAATGCTGGATCACAGATGTTGCCGGATCAGAGGCTGCCAGACTAGAGAGGATTTTTTTTTAACCTTGTACCTTTGAAAATCTGGGCACAAGTATCTGTTGTTTCCCCCAAAAAAATTCCCATGGAGGATTCTCCTGGTTATGCACACACTTCTAATTACATTATCTAAATCCTAAACTAAGGATGTAACAATGCATAAACATTTCTTTCAGAGTTGCACTTAATACCAGATTTTACACTGAGGCCACTTAGAACCGCTCCAGCCACGGAAAGATCACTGTCATCTCAGTGTAGATATCATGATTGGTGTTTTCCTTATGCCTTTATTCTTGACAACCATGTTGGCTTGTTTGGGCTGCAAATTAAAACAGCCTGAATTCTTTAAACTGTGAGGACCACACTAGTGTACACCCAGGCCAGGGTCAAGGGAATGGAAAGGTATTTTAAAGCCATCTTTTCCCTACTCTGAGTTGTGCGGTGTATTCTTTGACTGCTGCAGAGCATCTAGGCCAATATGGTATTACAGGCAGTCCCCGGGTTACGTACAAGATAGGGACTGTAGGTTTGTTCTTAAGTTGAATCTGTATGTAAGTCGGAACTGGCGTCCAGATTCAGCCACTGCTGAAACCGATCAGTTTCAACAGTGGCTGAATCTGGATGCCAGTTCTGACTTACATACAGATTCAACTTAAGAACCCCAGGCATCCCCAAGTCAGCTGCTGCTGAAACTGATCAGCGGCTGATTCCAGGAAGCCCGGGGCAGGGGCTTCCTGTAGTCAGCCACTGGTCAGTTTCAGCAGCGGCTGACTTGGGAACGCCTGGGGCAGAGCAGCTGGGGTGCTGCTGGATTGGTCCAGTAGCACCGCTGCTGGACCAACCCAGCAGCACCCCAGCTGCTCTGCCCCAGGCGTCCTGATTCAGCCGCTGCTGAAACTGACCAGCAGTGGCTGACTTGGGGACGCCTGGGGCAGAGCAGCTGGGGTGCTGCCGGGTTGGTCCAGTAGCGCTCAGAGCGGCACTACGGGACCAACCAGCAGCGCCCCAGCTGCTGTACCACAGGCGTCCGGAGCAAAGCCACGGAGCACGGGGGCAGCGGGACAGCCCAGACGCGTCTGGGCTGTCCACTGCCCGCGTGCTCCGGGGCTTTGCTCTGCTTTGCTCCCCGTCCCCCTGGTCCGCAGACCAGGGGGACGGGGAGCAAAGCGGCGGAACACGCGGGCAGCGGGCAGCCCAGACGCGTCTGGGCTGTCCGCTGCCCGCGTGCTCCAGGGCTTTGCTCTGCTTTGCTCCCCATCCCTCTGGTCTGACCTGGGCTGTCCGCTGCCCGCGTGTTCCGCCGCTTTGCTTCCTCTCCCTGGTCTGCTGGAGACCAGGGAGAGAACCTCGTTCGTAACTGCGGATCCGACATAAGTCGGATCCGTGTAACTCGGGGACTGCCTGTACTTACTTTCTCAGCTGTGTGTGAGATACAACTTTTAAATAGCAAAACAAAGGAATAGGTTCCCTTATCCTACAATACCATTTCTACAACATACACAGCCTCAGTACATGGTGCTTATGATAGGCAAATAGAAAACATATTTTAAGAACCTCTTTGTTGAACTATTGGCAATGCATCAATGTGACACCTTATTCTGCAGCTCAGTGCAAAAGATTCCACGAGCTAAAAGGAATTTTCTGGGTAGTGACTACTTCTTGCCTTGATAGAAACAGCCATTGCTGTAGCAAATCCATGACTATGGTGCTTTTCTTCAGACATCAGATTTGCCCGATTGTCTCTTGAGATCAAAAGACAGATTTCCATTTAGAGTGGAGCAGAGGGAATAGCAAGCATCTAAACTAATCTTAAGTTTGAGGCTTGGAACAAGGAGGTGGAGGGGGTAGAGAGGAAGGAAGAGACTTGAGGAGGTGGGTGTGAGTGTACAATTTTCCCCTTTTCTTGGCTTAAAAATGTAAGTATAGCAGCAGCCACACGTTAGACATCGTTCTTGAGTGGCTTTCCTTTAAAAAGGAGCTGATTATGTGAGCTGTGCAACTAAAAATAGGTACCATCGGACAAAGCAAAAAAAAGCTTCCCCAGCTGTATTTTATAATCTGGATATTTTCATAAAATTCATACTAGTGTACAATGCCCACCTTGGCACTAGTAAGCAAGAATGATGCCCAGAGAAGGCAGGAATCACCCTTCCTAGAGAGGAGAAATAAAAGTAAAAATGTTATGGAGAAGGTTATACATTTACTAGTGAGACAAATGAGCATTTATCACAGAACATTTTGTGATTTTGATTTTTTTGCTTATAAATTCTCATGTTTTTGTTCATCAGGGCACATATATACTTGGTATATATGTAAATTGGATATAGCATGTTTTCCTTTCTTTCCTTTTTTTGTGGTGTTTTATGCATTTGAATATGGTAGGATTTCCAAAATAAATGTTTCTTAAATTGCTAGTGACATATATGTGATTCTAAAGAGAATGGGTATTACTACACTTTACAGTTTTTCTGTTAAGACTTTGGGTTGTTTTTACTAGGCATTTAAATTACAAGTTGTTGTTTTTTTAATCTCAGGAGCCTGTTAAACTCTGAGCAGACCCAGAGTACTAAGATAAGAATGAAAATAATCTCTTATACCACAAATTGACTTCCCTCTTTGTAGTCTTAGACACTGTTTCCAGCTGCTTTCAGTCTTTTAAATCGTTGAAAGCTTTCCTAATCCTCATGTAGGCAGTCTTTCTGTGTTATACCTCCCTCCCCTTTTTGCTGATTGGTGAGGCTATTTCATGGCCTAATTCAGCCAACTACTACATATCTGAGCAGTGATTTGAAATAAGAGCAAGGCGGACAGTTGCCTCACTACTCCTGACTTTTAATAGGCTAGAAGAAAGGTTGCGAAACTTGACATTGTCTTAGAAAGAGTCCCCACAGCAAAAGATAAAGGAAAATGAGAGACTGAAACTTAGCAGCTTGTTTGTACTGGAAAACTGCTGATGGATTTTTGTTTTTACTTTGAAATCACACTGTAAGTTTGAATTCAGACTGTTTCCTGCTGGATGGATAATGGAATTCTAAACATGAGGCAGGTAAGGAACGTGCTGCAGAGCACTTAGAGATCTGTAAAAGGAGTGAGGGAGTTGGGTTGGTTTTGTAAATATTTGCTTTGTTGAACTAGCTAGCATTTTCAGAAATCTTTGCAGAGTTTAGGTTTTTAGCCTGAAGATCCTTTTATGTAGAAATTAATTTAAAAAATAACCAAAGGATTTTTTTTGACTAATTTTGATCTTATTGGTAGTCAGTGATGTCATGCCATTCATTGTGTGATTCAGTTTCCTAAAGGGCATGAAAGCTGTTTGTAGAATATGTAAATCAATTCCAATTTGCTATGGCTTAAATACATTGTGTGGACTTTCTCACAACCTTGTTTGTGACATGTAGGATAGGAATGTGATGTGTTTATAAATGTGGAGGTGCCAGTGTACCATGGGTGTGATTTATTAACCATGCACATCAACTGGGATTCAATTGCCACTACTTTAATTTTTCAGTAGCTTTAAAGCAGCTTTCTGTTTTCAAAAATATTGCAGAAAAGAACCTAGAAAACCAATGATTATTCAAATATGATTACTTTTTTAATGGACAAAAGCAGCTGTCTTCTAATTCCGAAAGTGAAAGGTCACAATTAGATAACATTTTGATACTATACTGTTTGTAGATTTGCAATTAAAATATGCAGTTAGAAGAACCTGAGAGAGTACAGAGCACTGGCAGATGTATGTCTCAGTCACACAGAAGAGCTTTACTCTGAATTAAAGACCCTTGAAAATCAACATCCTAAAATCAATACTTTTGTTTTATGAGTAGTCACTGTATGAAAGTCAGGCTCTGAGAAAAATATTCTTGTTCTTTGTGAGAGTCATAGTCTATTCATGCAGCTGTCTGATATCAGTAGGACTTGGGGTAGGCAGGAGAGAGGAAGAGAGGGTAGAAGCAGAAGTGGAGTTTGCACCTGCAGTGCAAAATGGAACATTTGTGTTTTTACCCCCTTTTTGAAAACAAGATGGAAGCATAATCATGTACTGTAGACCATTTTGCAACATGTGGAGGAAAAGCAGGTTTTTTTGCAAGTGTGCAAAAACCTGCTTTTTTTTTTAAACCACATTAAGATTGTTAGGGGGTTGTAGGGAGTTCTTGTCACAGTAGAGTGCCAATGGAAACTAAAGTTTACCTTGTGCATTGCTTGAGTTCAATTAGTCCTTTATTGATGTGATCAGCAGACAGCATTGTCACCACAAAGGGGAACCTTACTAAAGGGAGGTGTCAAAGAGGATCAGAAGAAAGTTGGGAGATCTCAGGTCATAAGAAAATAAAACACAAACTTTGCTACCATCAGATGAATGTTGCCTATCTGGGATGCTTCCCTTTGAAGCATATGATTGTAAAGTATGTGTCTGTATGCGTCAATAAGTAAGAAGAGGAAAATAAACCAAGAAGGGAGAAAGTGAGAAAATATAAAGAACTATAGTTCTTCAGTGACTCCCCAATAAAAGGTAAATGAGAGGGATAGATTTAGCATTAGGATATTTTTGGCTCCTTATAATATCCATTATCCTTCAACAGAACTCCTCCTTTTTCCACTTCCTATGTCAGCAGTATCTCCTGAGATGTTGCACCCCTAAAGCTGGGAATATGGGTCTAATCTCTCCCCCTCCCCCCCCATATTCAGCAGTTTTAAATTGCTACAACACTCTTAATATCAATGGCGTTACTCCTGTTTTCCCCCCTCTGTATTTGAGAGGAGAACCAGATCCAATAGAGCAGTCCCTTGACCGGCGTAAATTGTCATAGCTGCATAATGGAGCAACTACAGCACTTAAAGATCTGCCCCTGTATGTTTAGACATGTATTTTAGTGTAAGATTTCCTAACTTGGTTGACTTCACTTCACCCCATGCACAGTTCTGAAGTTTCTACCAGTTTTCAGTTGTTTGTGTGTGAAATATTTCAGCTTGGCAGAGAGAGAAGTCTGTGTTTACTACGAGTTCTAGCCGAACAAAAGCCAGTGACCTAATAGTCTGGAGTTGAAGGGACTAATCGTGCATATGTTGACAGAGATCAAACAGACTCTTTGCATTTTTAAAATGATGTTAAGCCTCCAAATGTGATGACCGAAGTACAGTACAAAGGAAGAAAGGAAATATTCAGGAACTGATGTGCCATGAAATCAGAGGCATGAGATGCTTAGGAACCACTTCTGATTTTATTTTAAAATTTGTGAAGAGAATGAGTGCTCAGGAAAAGACGTGCCTTTTATATCTGCTAGCCAGTTTGTTGTCATCG
The DNA here is from genome assembly GCF_049634645.1 of Pelodiscus sinensis. Taxonomy (NCBI): domain Eukaryota; kingdom Metazoa; phylum Chordata; order Testudines; family Trionychidae; genus Pelodiscus; species Pelodiscus sinensis. The sequence goes on from NC_134711.1 coordinate 215,510,563, forward strand.
TTATAGTATAGTTTGGATTTGCAGGGTTAACTATCAAACAAATCTGTGTGTCATCACATTCAAATGAAATTGTATATTGTGCTGATGAATGATCTTTGCCCACAGAATATACAGCATACAGATACTGAACAAGAGTGCATAGGCTCAAAATAGTGCAATGCAGCTACCTATCCTAGCAGAAGAACAGAAATTACCCACAGAAATGTAATATGCTGCCTGTTGGGCTGATAAGATTCAACCTGCTTTACAACTGTGCCAGGCCAACAGTCTCTAGCGGGACATCATTGGTTAGTTGTATGGAATGCTGTGCTAAGATTCGTAAATGAGACAGGTAAAAAGAAGTAGCCTTTCATTAGGAGGTAATTTAAAACCTGTGCAAGAGCTGTCTCGGTTCTGTCTGATATAAATAATAACCTAACTGAAACTTCTGTAATGTGAAGTTTCCACATAACTGCTGGGCACATCACATCTTTGAAAGCAGGTTAGTAATTTTGAAGCTGGAAAATGTCAGGCCTCCGATCAAAAATACATTCTTAGGAAGTGGAATTGTGTAGTTTCTAACATGATAGCCAAAAAAACAAGGTACCACAAAACAAATCTTCAGCTTCACAATGGATATTGAAATTTTCATCTGCCGAATCTCTGACCAGCTCACTACTTGGGAAAAGAGGTCAAAAGAGTAAGAACTCTCAAAGATCAGAAGTTTAGATAAGAATAGAGCTGTATCAGAGAGGGCTAAGATTTATTGAGGCCACTGTGGCTGTATGCAGTTGGCTTGCTTGTGTTTTTGGTATTTACTTTAAAACTGGAGAGGGCAGTATGGTATCTGTTTTAAGTTCCCCAAATGGATTTTATAGAAAGTAGATTTTTTTTTAAATATTCAAACCCATTTTCAAACTCCATTTTTTCCCACAACAAATAATATCCTCGAACATTCTAAATCATATTGCAGTACATAGGAATTCTGTGAAAGCAGATATAAGTCTTTTTTTCCCCACCCATTCAAGTCAATGGCACTTTTCCCATCGACTTCGATCAGGGCAGGACTGGGCCCAAAGTCTTATAAAAGCATCCTATAAGACATGCAATTTGCTAATGGATCATAATTAACCTAATTAAAAGTGAAGATAAGATCTGTAAGGCACAGAGGCTATGTCAATTCTTATTTATCATAGCTGTAGTCATATAGCTTGTATAGTATATGATTCATATGGTGCTTACATACTGAATAGAATTTTAGTCAATAACACATGTAAAATATAAAATCATCCTTCTATACAGATGTTTAGCTTTTTAGCATGTGGTTTCTATTTCCTATTTTCGTTAGTGCACCTTTTTAATTCTTAGATTTCTTAGCAAGGAATAAATTATCTCCTTGTCCTGAAATATTGTAATCATAAGACTTGGTTTAGGAAGTGCTGCTTAGAATGCCATGCTGTCTTTTTAAAAAAAATTAAGGGCTGTCTTGTCTGGAATGAGAATTTTTATCTCCGAGAGTGCTGTTTTTGTGTGACATGTATAATAAAGAAAACAAGTGTATGGAATCTGTAGACTGAGTTTGTATCATTTAATTAGTAGCTGGACATTACCCCGTAGGAAGTCTGGCAAGGTTTTTGTGTGTGTGTATGTGTATGTTGTCTGCTTTCTTTGATCACTTGTGTGGTAAATAGACATGCAGAGTAACTATGGCAACATGTGCTGTAGGTTTGTGGGAACAGAAGGGATTCAATCACTGGACAAAGGCCAGTTTGTTAGAATAGTTGGTTATGATCAGAAAAAGGTGTCACCAAACAGGACATTTAAAAACATAAGTTTTGAAAAACTCATATGTCTTTTACTAATTGGAAAATAACATTTACTTTTGTAGCTATGAAAGATCATGCCATGTTCAAGGGTGGATCTGGAGAAGGGAAACAAGAAAAAAATCTGAGTATAAAATGATGCTATGTGATTACTATGCAGTATATGTCTTTTGTAAAACTGCCTTTGAACCAAATGCACATATTAGGGCAGGCATTAAACGTTTTAAAAATAAATCTTTAAATATTTAAACTAGTCAGTGGTTTGTGTATTACAGCAGGAAACTGGCCTTCTACAGTGTCTAAAAACAAGTCTTTGTAAAACCAGTGATCAAGATACTGTACTTATTTCAGTTACCTACCTGTAGAGGTCAGACTTGAAGTTCACAAAAACTTTACATGATAGAATTTAAACCAGAGTTAAAACAGTAAACATTCCAGAGCAGACTTCTTTATTAACTTTATACTGAATTAATTAATTATCATTTTATAAATAGCATATGATTAAATAGTCTGGTGTGCATAATCAGCTTGGAATAAATAAAAAAGGAACCTTCTCCCCTATCTTTAACAGAACCAAACCTAAACCTTTTATTGGGTTCTAAATTATTTAGTGTATATCTCTCTCACTAATCCCCAACAGGCCTTCTACCTTTGATGAAATGCATCTCAGGTTCTCAGAATGTCTGGCATTCTTTGCTGGGCTAACTGCTGACTTCCAATCTAACAAATTCCAGGGCTTCTGGGGGATCAAGGGTGGGGGCAGTGCATTCTGGACTGCTTCTAACCTGGGGAAGCCTTTGCACTCAGTTCAAAACAGTTCCAGACCTTAGAGCCCATCAACAGAATAGCTCCAAAGGTAAGGAGTCTGCTGGAGGGTGGTCAGAGATACTCTTTGGGACTGAGAAATTAGTAAATGCTCAGGGGATTTGTTGAAGCTCAGCAGAGTTGAAAGATGGAATCAGGGAGAAGAATCAAGTGGGGTGGGAGGAAGTGGGGTGGGAGGAAATGAGGCAGGGAAGCAGAGGCTAGTAAGAGAGAAACAGAGGGGACATACACAAATGTGATAAAGGTTTGAATACACACCAGAATGGTCAGGGCTTATATGAGCTGAACTTCCAAACCTTTTAGGGTTTCCCATCCGCTAGTCCACCTTTTGCAGCATAATTTTTTTTCTGTACATTTGTGGCATTTAGTGCTTATCCTGTTTCTGTAAAAAGTTATTGAACATCATTGAGATCTCAAGCCTGTAATATGAAGTCTATCCTGTATGGAACTTAAAGATGCCAAAACAGTTTGCTTAATCTCAGTTTGATCCGATTTTTATAGTAAAAATAACTCTTAGTATTTCAAAGCGATAATTCGCTGCCACTTCGTAGATATTTATTGTTACTATACCATCTTATGGGGATATGGATGGAAAGATGTACAGGCAGTCCCCGGGTTACGTACAAGATAGGGACTGTAGGTTTGTTCTTAAGTTGAATTTGTATGTAAGTCGGAACTGGTACATATTGTAGGGGAAACTCTAGCCAAACATTTTTTTTAGTTTTGGATAGCATAGGGAAAGGTTAACTCCCCTCTAATGTTTGTTTTGCTGTCTGTTCCCCTGTTCAGAAGATTTCACATCTATTTCTGTCCCTGTGACAAACTCAGGACTAAAAGAGTAACTCATCAAATACCAAACAGCTCTGCACCATGCTTTGAGCTAATAGCTTTATTTCCACACACCACCCAGGGTTCTAGGAGGAGGGTCCTTTTTTTGCTAACACAATGAGGCCAGCACTTTGTTTGTTTTGGTGGAGTCTTTGTTTGCCCAGGGAGCCCAGCATGTATAGGGGGAGGAGGGGCGGAGAGGCTGCTTTTGTCTGCTGTCCCGCAGCCTGTTGCTCAGGGGAGGGGGCAGCCTGTTGCTGGCAGGGGGAGAGGGGGGAGGCGTGCAGGATGCGAGGCCGCGGGGGGGGGGGCAGCGGGCGTGGGGAGGCACTTTTCCTCTGCCCGGCAGCTCTGCGGGATCCCTGTCCCTGTGGCCAGCTGCTGCAGGCAGAGGCCAGTTGGAGCCGGCCGAAGAGGAGGAGAAGGTGGATTCTAGGACCCAGGTGAGCGAGCCCCGGGGACGCTGCTGCGCTCCGGGAGCCCGGCATGTATAGGGGGAGGAGGGGCAGAGAGGCTGCTTTTGTCTGTTCAGCAGCCTGTTGCTCAGGGGAGGGGGCAGCCTGTTGCTGGCAGGGGGGTGGGGGGGGCAGCGGGCGTGGGGAGGCACTTTTCCTCTGCCCGGCAGCTCTGCGGGACCCCAGTCGGAGCCGGCCCGAGGAGGAGGAGGATCCTAGGACCCAGGTGAACGAGCCCCGGGAATGCTGCTGCGCATGTGTGGGGTTGCCTCACCCCGTTCGTATCTAGGGATCCGACGTAAGTCGGATCCACGTAAGTCGGGGACTGCCTGTACAAGTGAAATATAACACTTGCTGGTGTGTTTATTTGGTCCTGCAATATGATTAGATTTTTTTTTATAACATAAATGTTAATATGTCCAGGTCTAAAAAACATTTTGAAAAGTACTAAAATGATTAAAAGAAACTTAGGGTTCTACTCCTAGCTCAGTGGGACTGAGAAAATACAGAGGGTTTGGTATCAATTTTTATTTGAACAAAGAGGACTATAATGAAAATGTTTTGCCACCGTAATACATGTCTGAACTATCAAGTTGTATTATAATATATTTTATCACTGCTATAAGGAGTCGGTACTTGACAGTCCATTACACTTCACTTATTTTGGGGGGAAAAGAGGATGAATTTTTTGCATTTGTACAAGAGGACTGACAATTGTTCTCTGGGCACTTAACTTTCAGTGGCGCATTGAGCATGAGCTATAGGGAAGTTATAGTTCTGTATTCTCCATGTATTCATCTTGTCCGTGTCACAGGCTCAGCCAGAGCAGCTGCTATGGAGCTGAACGAGCCACTTCTCTCTTGACATTCTCAAAACCGAATTCAAAGTTTCTGTTAATTCTCATACTTGGCTGGCTGCAGAAGGGTAACCAGTGAAAGTTTCTCAGGTGGCATTGCATGCAACTATCAGCACAGCACCAAAATGATTCTCACAATGTCCATATGACAACACGTGTAAAGTTTTCTACATGTGTAAGTGTAACCCTTCTGCTAGGTGCCGATGTCACCCACAAGGGCTGGGTTTAATCTGTCTGTCTAAAATAAATAAATCTATGGCTCTAGCTCTCACCCTGAGATGTGTTCCTGCTTTTGGATCTGGGAAATAGACCTCCCTGTTCATCTTTGCAGGTGATCTTTCCCCACTGAAAAGCACTCTTGAATTCTTGGGCATTCAGCACCACCAGCACTTTTTAAAAATTTTGGTGTGAGTGGCAAGGGGAAAAAAATCACAATAGCCACATAGATATCTATATACAGTAATGTGAGCATAACCTAATCAGTGTTTCAGGCGTATGACCGCTTCCACAGATCCAATGTATTATTAGCCCAGATGGTTGATGTTTGGAACTCTTACCCATGAAGCAATTACCCACTCACCTGAATCCCATTCATGGGGCCAACAAGAGTGGTAATCAGAGGAACATCAAGGGATGGCTCCACTCTGCCTGTCATCTCCAGTCCGGAGAAGTCTGCACCATTGGGTCCTGCTCCAGTGTGGAGCCATCTGATCCATTAATATCAGAACATTGTCAGGCTTGACAGGTAGTGATCAACAGTTTGATGTCCAGTTGGCAGCCAGTATCAAGTAGGGTGCCTAAGGGTTCAACATCTTCATTAATGATCTGAATGAGAGGATGGACCCTCTACAAGTTTGCAGATGACACTAAGCTAGGGGTGAGAGGCAGATATACTGGAGGGTAGGGATAGAGTCCAGAGTGACCTAGACAAATTGGAGGATTAGGCCAAGAGGAATCTAATGATTTCACCTAGTACAAGTGCGAGTCCTGCACTTAGGAAAGAAGAATCCAATGTATTGCTACAGATTGGAGACCAACTCGCTAAGCTACAGTTCTGCAGAAAATGATATGGGGTTTATAATGGACTAGAACCTGGGTATGAATCAGCTGTGCACCCTTGTTGCTAACAAGGCTAATGGTATGTTCGGCTGCATTAGTAGGAACACTGCCTGCAGATCAAGGGAAGTGATTATTCCCTTCTATTTGGCACTGGTGAGGCCACACCATGAGTATTGTGACCAGTTTGCCCCTCCCCCACCCACAAGAAAGTATGTGGACAAACTGGAGAGAGTCCAATGGAGGCAATAAAATGACTGGGAGCTGGAGTGCATGATTTATCAGTAGGGTCGCCGGTTGTCCAGTATGATACAGGACAGTCCGGTATTTGCACTCTTTGTCCGGTAAAAAAAAATCAGAATACTGGACATGTGCAATGAATTTTTCGGCTGCTCACCAGTCGGAAGCCTGGTGCAGGCAAGGGGAGTGGCTGGAATGTGTGGCCGTGATTGGCACTGGGAGCCTGTGATTGCGCAGAAGCCTGGCGGGGGCGGGGGCAGGGCCTGGGACTCCCAACCACTCTCCACACTCCTGCTAAGCTTCTGAAGTGCCCAGAGTGGTGATCATGGCCCCACTTACCAGTTGGAATCACAGCTCTGGGTGCTTATTATCCCGTGTTCCTTTTTTTTTTGTGCTCGGCCAAAAAATATCACGACTGGTATTTTTTGGGAGACCATCTGTCAACCCTACTTATCAGGAGAAGCTGAGGGAACTGGGCTTTTTCAGTCTGAAGAAGAAACGAATGATGGGGGATTTGATAGCAGCATTTAGGGTTGCAGGTGTCTGGTATTGGCCTGGACACTGTATCAGCAGCCTCTCCGGTTTAAAAAAAACCCAGAAAATACTGGACATGTAAAATGTCCAGTATTTTTTGTTTGTCTCAGATGGAAAGCCACTTGGGACATTCCTCCCCTGGTGCATCTGGTGGGGGGAGTGAGGAGTGTGGAGCGCTAGGATTTAAAGGCGCAGTGATCCTGTGTGTGTGTGTGTGTGTGTGTGTGCACGCGCGCGCTTTCCTCAACAACTTTGGTCCTCTGTGTTTTGTTTTGTTTTGTTTCTTTGCTCAGCCAATTTTTTCCAAGCTATGTTTGGTATTTTTTGAGAAAGTATCTGGCAACCCTAGCAGTGTTCAACTACCTAAAGGGAGGTTCCGAAAAAGATGGAGCCAGGCTGTTCTCAGTGGTGGCAGATGACAGAACAAGAAGCAATGGTCTCAAATTACAGTGAGGAAGGCTTAGGTTGGATATTAGAAAAAAGTATTAAATGAGGAGGCTGGTGAAGCCCTGGAATGGATTACTTAGGGAGATGATGGAGGTTTATAAAGCCCAGCTTGACAAATCCCTGGATGGGATGATTTAGTTCAGGTTGGTTCTGCTTTGAGCAGGGAGCACTAGATGGCCTCGTGAGGTCTCTTCCTACCCTAATCTTTTATGATTCTATGATCGATTTTTATAGCTATGGTGAACTCAGTCCTATTCCACCCTTGGCTGAAAGGGCACTGTAAAGTTAGTGCTGCAAAATCTTTATTGTAGGTGAGCACTTTTTTTTGCTCGGTGAAGCTTTGGAATGCTACATGTTTACCTATACTATTCATTCTGCATCTTGACTATTGACACTTTGATTTCCAAACTTTGAGTCAAAATTTTCAAAGTGTGTGTTTTGACTTTGAGCCTGGTCCACTGAAGTAGATGAGAGTTTTATCTCTGATTTCAGTTGCACAGGATCAGTGCTGTGATATTTTATTGGTGTGGTTCATTGATGCGTAGCACTTGATTAATTGCACAGTAGATGTTTGTGTAAATGATTCCAACTCTTGCAAAATCTGATGTGCATTTTGAATGTTGTATTTCGGGATTCTTTTCTTTTCTAAAAATAATGACTACGTCTAGACTGGCCCCTATTCCGAAATAGCCATGCTAATTTCCAACTTTGGAATAGGGAAATCCGCGGGGGATTAAAATATCCCCCGCGGGATTTAAATAAACATGTCCGCCGCTTTTTTTCCGGCTTGGGGAAAAGCCGGAAAAAAGCGTCTAGATTGGCGCGATCCTCCGGAATAAAGCCCTTTTCCGGAGGATCTCTTATTCCTATTCCGAAATAGCCATGCTAATTTCCTGAAAGTAGGAATAAGAGATCCTCTGGAAAAGGGCTTTATTCCGGAGGATCGTGCCAGTCTAGATGCTTTTTTCTGGCTTTTCCCCAAGCCGGAAAAAAAGCGGCGGACATGTTTATTTAAATCCCGCGGGGGATATTTAAATTCCCCGCGGATTTCCCTATTCCAAAGTTGGAAATTAGCTTGGCTATTTCGGAATAGGGGCCGGTCTAGACATATGTGTATTCCCCATAATTATGTGTGTACCAGTTAATACCAACTCTGCTTCAAACCCACACACTATGCTTCAGCCATTCCTCTTTACATGCGCCTGCCTGGTGATCAGAGTACAATATAATCATTCATTGAAAAAAATATTACAAAGGAGACATTACAGTTATATTCTTAACAGAAAATGTTCTGACATTTTGACATTTATGTTGTCAGCTGCAATGTTGTATTGTAATAAATTTTAGTCTTCTGTAAGGGGAATAGAATCCCAGCTTTAATTGTATATTAATGACAGTTTTGCTTAGGGGAATTAGTATAAATCTTCTAATTAGATTAGGAAAAGAGAAGAGAAAAGCACTGACTTTTACTATCCTCATTGAGTTGAATTTTAAATATTTAAGCCAGGGGAATAGAGTCACTACATAATATGACTTGCTCCTGCATACACTTAAGCGCGTATGTAACTTTACACATGAGGTTGTTTTTATTAGTTTCTTTCAGTCTTTTCACCTGAAGAAAGCCATGGATGTGCTTAAAACATTTTCTAGATTGAGCCCTAATACTGTAAAGCATAATCACTCGATCTTTAAATAACATGGTCCAGATCCTCTGCTGATATAAATTGGCAGAGGTCATTGAAGCTTCACTGGTTTACATCACAAGTTTCATGGGAGAATGCTAAGTTCTACTGATTGGAAGAGTGAGAAAAGTTTAAAAAAAAACAAATCTCAGTGTCTCCCTTCTTTCTTCCTAAATTTTGTTGCAGAATATAAATCCAGAAAAACTGTGATTCAGAGACTAGTCTCCTGAACTACATATCCCATAATGAACCCACAGTCACGTTTCTCTCATGAGACATTAAGTAGTTTGGTTGGAGGGAAATCCATATTACATTATAGTCTTCTAGGGAGCTTGGTGCATAGAAGAGAATTGGGGATCTGAACAGCAAACCCTCACAAAGCAATGCACTGCTGTAAAATTTAATGTTTTGTTGAACTCTTTTTGAAATACAAAATATTCCAATTCAAGCTGACCTGGCCAGAAATGAAACATTCCAATTTGATTTCCCAATAGAAAATCAAAGTTTTCAGTGAAATTACCAACCAGCTTTAAATATCAAGTATAACCAGAGTTATAGTATTTCCAAAATATTCAGATAACACATGCTTCAGGTCATTAGGACCAGGAGGGCCCCCTGTCTTTTTTCAACAACTTTCACCTCACACCTGACACTCTCTATATCAAACACAAATCTTGCAGGCTATTTATCCATAAAGAATAACATGTAAGGTACCTACAGAAAGCCAGTAAAGGATCAAGATTCATAATGATTTTGAGATGTATTTGTGGGTAGAATTTACGGATCATGCTTTATTGACATGGGATAAAAGTTAGTCATCGGGGGATAGTATGTCTTCATGGCCCATTCAAGCAGTACTACAGTGTCACCCCTCCTTGATTAGCCAGTGACATAAAGCAAAGCTCAATCAACTTTGCAAGACTATTGATGGAAACCATCAAAGATAACCACAAACAATCAAAATCACTTGGAGGTAAAAAAAAAAAAAAAGCATTACAACTGACTCAGGATTGTCATGTCTGAGAATAGAGGCCAAAAATGATCCTATATATTAGAGTGGGAGAGGAAGACTATCTGCATCCTTTCAATGAGGAAGTATTTTGGGAAGTGGGGAGGTTTTTGTGAAGAATTCGGTCCTGGTTTCTGTAAAGCCATCCAGCTCTGCAACAGACTGATCTCTGAGGGAGATATATTCCTTTCCTAAAGTAGGTTATATATATATAGTAGCCCAATGTCTGTGACTCTGTAACGCTGAAATGCTGGCTGTTCCCTCTGGGGGGTGCTGTTGCCTCCCACTGTGGCGCTTGGCTGACTTCTGCACCGCTTAGCTGGGCCGCCGCGCAGTAGCAAGCAGCGCAAGCAGCTGTTTGGGGTCTGCGCTCCCCATGCGGCGGCCCAGCTGAGTGGTGCAGAAGTCAGCCGAGCGCCATGGCGGAAGGCAAAGGGGCACAGGGCGGTGACGTGTGGCATGACAGAGGTTCCAGGCCCCACCCCGTGGCCTTGAACAGACCCTGGCTGGGGGGAGGGGAAGGTGGAGGATAACTGGGAGGCTGCAGGATCAGTGCTGGGGTGAAGGGAAATGGTGTGGGGGGCAGCTGGAGCTCATAGGCAGCCGGGCTGCTGTGCGGGAGCAAGCAGCACAAACAGCCGTTTGGGCTCTGTGCTCCCCATGCAGGAGGAGGAGGAGAAGAGGGAGAGGCAGGAGACCGAGGAGAGCTGGGGGGGGGGGGGGGGAGAGGCAGTAGGAGGAGGGAAGAGAGAGAGAGAGAGAAAGAGAGACAGAGCAAGAGACCGGAGGCTCAGGAGAGAAGACTGAAATAGTAAAGGAATAGGACATGGAGGAGAGACTTGAAAATCCCATTTTATGATGGGCTAATTGGCTAGTTGAGAAATGTAAATCCTGTTTACAGCACTACACATAAGACTGTCTAGATGTCTCAAGAGATCTGCAACCTTCGCACCAGGCAGGGAAGTCACCATACAGTTCTTCTGGTCATCACAAACCCAGCTATCTATGTTTGTAATGGTTGACTCCCCCATTACTAATGCCTGCTTTTTCCTAATGACTGGAGTTCCCTTCCCCGGAGGTGTATCCCCAGTGCAAAAGATGCCATAATATCCTCTAGAAACAGGGTCTCAACTATGGGATTCTTTCCCTCTGCTCCAGAATTGGTAAAGAATTGGGACAGGAAAACAAAATGGCAAAGGATGGGAGGAAAGCAAAATGTGTGTGTGCATGTGTTCCAGTCACTTCCACGCACAGATCTGCACCTGTGCTGTGACTTGGTATATCAAGGTCAAAACCATCGCAGAGTTTGCTAGCTTGCTTAATTTAATAAATTATCTTTGCAGTCCTGCTTTTTAAAAAAACTAATAAAATGCAGCTGGTAGAGATTAGTATATATTTTCTTGCAGATATCAGCTTTAACAGTGCCCCTTGAAACCAGTGGCTGTAAAGAGTTAAAGGCTCTTCTCTTTTGATTGGATAAACACAAGAGTGCAGTTAAGTAAGGATTCCTAACTTGGAGTTAAACGGTTCAAAAGTGCACTATATTGTTTTGGTCTAATTAACACAGCATGGTGATAAGACATTAAAACAGAGTGACAACAACTATACATTGATAACAGAAGACATTAATGCCTGAAGACACAGCTTACATTGTAAAAATCTGGAAAAAAATGCTTATTATGTTAGATAGGTCAATGTGATTTGACCTAGTTTTGCTTTGCTGCCTGGAAATTATGTCAGTATTAGTTATGTCATCCCCTTGCTTGAACAATTTAACATCCTTTTTGCGTTGTGGTGTCCTGCTAATATTTATATATACTTAACTTATACTGTACCAGGATCCTTCAGGCTAATACTTGTAGAGATCTGCATTTGACAAACAAGCAAACTAACAAAGCACCACCACAAAACCCCAAAATTGGCTTTCTTTCTGATATGCCCTCTCTGCAGTAAGAAGGCTTTTTTTCCTACTGTCAATAACAAAAGCAACCTATAAAAATTCTAAGGTGCCTCTTCTCCTCTTGATGTAAATGTATGACTCTTGTTAAGGTTACTGAATGACGAACAGCTATGCCTCATGTTGCCATACATAGCTCTATTTTTTAGTTCATAATTTGCTTTTTGTCTTTGCCTTTATCATTGTGAATAAGCAGGTTTCCTCCTTTCTCCTCCAATCATGAAATGCAAAGGATAGTAGGAAATCACTTTTAATTCTCCAACGTAGAGAAAGTTTTGCTCAGCATTGAAAACAAATGCTGGAGTTTCCTAACTCCATACAATCTGCCTTGAGTTCAAGAGTGGTAGATAGCCTGCTCCTGGGGCACTTCCGAATGAAATGTGCCTCCTCTTCCTTATTGCTCCACTGAGTAAATTAATCTGCTCCTCCATGTAGCAGATTACTTACTTGTCTGCACCTGTTCGTCTCTGCTAGCTGCTGTGATAAGTGGTGAAGTAAGGGCTCATCTAACACTTGCAAAAATGGGGTAGTAGCACCCTGGGAGAGTTAATTATTCTGCTCCCTCTCCCAAACCCGCCATCTTCCCCCTTAATGACTTCTTTGCATAGTATTGTAAGGGCAAGTCGTAATTCTGATTTTGTGTAGCATTTGTTCCTAATCAGTAAAGAGCTTTGAATCCTAATCTTGCTCCCACTGGAATCAGAGGGCAGGACCTTTGGCTAGTGCCTTTGGACCCAGTCATGTAGGCATATTAATAATTGTATGGGACTACTCATGTAAGTGAATTTATACACACATGCAAAGAGTTGAAGGTTTAGATCCTTTTGCAGGAGCAGAATTAGGCCTTTAATCTGCTTTTTTTAGCTTTTTAATAACATGAATGATATTAAAGTCCTCCAGGTTTGACCCTGGCCTTATTCCTCACAGCATGAAAGTATTTTAATGTGGAACAAGCTATATCATTTCTGCACACTTTTTTAATAAATAAATGTAATCTTCAAAAGTTCTGGTGCTCAGATTATCAGTTCAAGTAAAATATTGAAGCATAATTTTTCTCTAAGGGTATGTCTAGACTACATGGCTCCGTCGACGGAGACATGTAGATGAGTTTACTAGACATAGGAAAATGAAGCAGTGATTTAAATAATTAATTTCATGAGGCATACCGGAGCAGTCGACAAAGGCTTCCCCTGTCGACCTTGGCGCGTCCAGACTGCCCCGCTGTGCCGCTAAACAGCTGATTGGCACAGCACGGAGGCCATTTTGATATAAATGAAGCAGCGATTATTTAAATCGCCGCTTCATTTTCCTATGTCTAGTAAACTCATCTACAAGGCTCCGTCGATGGAGCCATGTAGTCTAGACATACCCTAAAGTCCTTACATGTGCATCAGATGTAAATGCACTTATTCCCTCATTAGCAAAATTAATTGGAACAAAAGTCTAATAAGAAAATGCATTCAAATATGCCTTATTGATACCCATGAGAAGTGAAGAAATAACTGGAGCTAGAAGTACAGTATAGTATTGGTAGATCAGTACAGTTATAAGCACATGCAGTACCTAGTCATATATGTTACCATAAATGACTTATATGGCAATCTGCAATTAAATGGAAAGACAAGGTACTTGGAGTTTACAATCTAAATGAGATGAAGATACAGCAGCAGGTCATGATAGGCATTATGAGAAAAATCCAACTGGTTTTAAAACTGATCAAAGACAACATCTTTTTTACACTACTGTCAATTACCTGGTGAAACTTATTTGCCGCAAGATATCATTAGGAAGAAGAATTTAGATGGATTAAAATTTCAATTAGTTATTAATGTGGATAACAAGACTAGAAACATTAGCTAAGGAGAAGTACTTATAAAGCGCTTCATGCTTCAGGACAGATGTCAACCAATTCATGCCTGAGGTTAGGAAAAAACTTTTCCCCCAGGGAAGTTATTATAGAATTGCCCATTGCAGAATTTTACACTTTCTTCTCAAATATCGAGTATTATCAGAGGGGTAACAGGTTAGCTTGATTATTTAACTTATCTGTTTCTATGCAGTTGTACCCTCAAACAGAAGCAGAGGGTTCAGTTTTAGTAAGGAAGAGTCTCTCATTGAGGACAGATCTTTTGAGTTGTTTTTCCCTCTTGTGTTTTGTGAGAAGGGATGACTGGGCATAGACAAAATATTGGTGGCTGAAATGGAGAAGGAATTTCAAGCTGTTGTAGAGACCAACCAGCAAAAGTTAGCAGCACTTGGATACAGGAAGAAAAGAGAGGAATCAAATATGATACCAAAGTTATGAGGGGTTGGTTTTTTGTTTTTTTTGGGGCGGAGGGAGGGGATATTGGAATTATCAAAAGAAAAGAAGGGAAAGTTTCTGGAAAAAATGTAAGAAATTTTATTTTAGCTGTGTCAATTCTGTGTGGGACAGAGAGATAGCAAGAGACTGCCTGTGCTGCTATTTTTTAGGTTGGGATTGCCCATCTTTTCTTAATCCAATTCCAACAATTGTGCATCCTAGCCTTGGGGTAGCTGTCCAAGGAGTTGCATGGATTAAGAAAACAGGAAAAAAAATTACAATAAGTTTTGCCATTTCCCTCCCTGCAACAAAAAATGTCCATTGAAAATGCTCATACAAATTTTGACCAGTCATACCGAGCAGTTTTGAAACTGTTCCTGCTACTAGATGGTACTGTGGAGAGCAGGCTGGCTGAAGGCTCTTCCCTTCTCCTCCCTTTGAGACACTAGAGCAGAGCCTGAGGGAGAGAATGAGAGAATGGGGGGAGAACACTAACCCCTTTGCTCTCTGTGCACTGTGTCTTCACAGCACAAACTCCAATTCTCCATTTATAGCATCATTTATACAGGGTTAGCAACAGATTCTGAGAGTCATTAGTATAGAGCTGTAGTTAAGCTATGAAAGAGGACTATGTTACTTAATGATAATGTGCAGAAGAAAAAAGAGGCCTGAGAGAAGCCTGTAAGAAGGCACAGGATAGCAAGTGGAGCACAGATGGAAATTCTGAAGAAGGTGGAACGATAAGAAGAGAGCTCGGTAATCATGGGATGATAACCTAGGAAAGAGAATAGATCCAGGAATCCAGGGATAAGGTTTTCTAGTGATGTGGTGACTTTTAGGTACCTCAGGTTTTGGGTGCTCATCTTGAATCACTTTGAAGGGATCAGGTTTTTAGAGGACAGGTGCACAGCAGTTTCTGAAAATGAGGCCTTTTTTAAAGGGTCTCAAGTCCGGCAGCTAAAATCACTTTTGAAATTCACGAACCATATGTGCTTGAAGTATCAGATCAATTATGAGAATAAGTCTATAGGCATTACAAGATCACTGGTCACATTTGTAAACACAGATTCAGAAGAATGTGGAAAGTAGACTAGTACTGAAGGAAGCCTAAAGAGAAAAAGCTGAAGAAGTAGGAGTAGATCACAAATGGAAAAATCCTGGGGGCAAAGAGGAGGGCAAAACCCAGGACAACAGGTTGGAGAGGCAGGTAAGTTCAAGACAGAAAAGCTTAACAAAGTACTGAGAAAAGTCATTGTTAATGTCACACAGTTCTCCATTAATATGGGTGCCTTTTCCCTGGTTCAGTCTGAGAGTGGCATAATGGTCAAAAGTGATTTATCTTAAATAAATACTCAGGTACTCAGGTTTTGATTCTCCTGTTAGTTTCATATAAGAAAAATTACAGTATTTTAGTTTGTTATTTTGAGTTTAGCGTATCTAAAAGTCACTAAAAATAAGCGCTTTTTTTCCTCCTATGCTCAAATCCCCAAGGGGATTTTTCTACAGTTTGAGGAATTTAATATTCTCTCTTACTGATAACAGAAAGCTTGATAATGGAACATAAGAGAGGTCATACTGGGTCAGACAAAAGGTCCATCTAGCCCAGTATCCTGTCTGCTGACAGTGGCCAATACCAGATGCCCCAGAGGGAGGAATCACAACAGGCAATCCTCACGTGATCGTTCCCCTGTCACCCACCTACAGAGAAATAGAGGCTAGTGACACCATTCCTACCCACCGTGGCTAATACCCATTGATGGACCCTAACCTCCATGATTCTATCTAGTTCTTTTTTGAACCCTGTTAAAGTTCTAGCCTTCACTGCATCCTCTGGCAAGCAGTTCCATGAGTTCACTCTGTGCTGAGTGAAGAACAACTTTCTTTTGTTTGTTTTAAACCTGTTGCCTATTAATTTCATTTGGTGACTGCTAGTTCTTATATTATGGGAATAAGTAAATAAGGGTATGTCTACACTACCACCCTAGTTCAAACTAGGGTGGTAATGTAGGCATCCGGAGTTGCAAATGAAGCCCGGGATTTGAATTTCCCGGGCTTCATTTGCATAAAGCCGGGCGCCGCCATTTTTAAATGTCCACTAGTGCGGACTCCGTGCTGCGTGGCTACACGCGGCATAGAGTCCGCACTAGCGGACATTTAAAAATGGCGGCACCCGGCTTTATGCAGATGAAGCCCGGGAAATTCAAATCCCGGGCTTCATTTGCAACTCCGGTTGCCTACATTACCACTCTAGTTCTAACTAGGGTGGTAGTGTAGACATACCCTAACTTTTCCTTATTCACTTTTTTCCACTCCAGTCATGATTTTATAGACCTCTATCATATCCCCTGAGATATAAAAAATAATTTTAGAAACCAAATGAACAAAAAACCCTCTTAATTTGTTAAAAAGAGTGAAGCAAAATTTCAAGGAATACTGTCAATTTAAGAGATTCTGGGGAAATACCTAATATCATGTTTTTAACATTGTTTATATGCTTTCACTGAGCCAGATTACAAGCCCTGTGCTTTCATTGGTGAATGAACATTGACTCACACTAGGGTCTACTTTTGTGTGTAAACACTCATCAGCAGGAGTAAGGGATTTGATCTCTGGCCCTTAGTAATAAAGATGAAATATTTTGCTTTATTGTGCAAGTAACATTAGTGTTGTGAAATAGACAACCTTGTGACCCATACTTTTGATGACTATGGCTGTGTGGTGCTGAATCAGGTCTTTAAGATAAATATTTTTCGTTTTAATCAAAATTTGTGTGGTTCAATCTAGAGTTAATAAAAACAATATAACACTGGCTAGTATAGTTTATGGTGCAGGCAGATTCAATAACAGAATTCCAGTCATACCTAATATGCTTCTGTGTGTTTCTGATGTAGTCAGATGATATATTTATAAAATCACTAAACACATGCAACTTCGTAGTCTAGAAGTGAAAGGTGGCTGAGTTAATTAATTTCTCCAATCTTACACAGTATACTTTAAGGGAGTGTGAAAGGAATTCCCCATTTTGCTTTTAAAGGATAAAGTTTTAATGTTTTCCAGTACAGGCAGTCCCCGGGTTACGTACAAGGTAGGGACTATAGGTTTGTTCTTAAGTTGAATTTGTATGTAAGTCGGAACTGGCTTCAGATTCAGCTGCTGCCACTGAAACTCACCAGGGGCTGACTACAGGAAGCCGGAGGCAGAGTTGCTCTGCCCCCAGCTTCCTAGAATCAGCCTGATCAGTTTTAACAGCTGCTGAATCTGGAGCCTGGGACAGAACAGCTGGGGCGCTGCCCGGTAGGTTCCCACAGGACCAACCCGGCAGCACCCCAGCTGCTCTACCCGAGGCGTCCACAACAAAAGCCTGGTCTGCTGGGGGGGGGGCGCACTAGCTGCGCCCCCTCCCTCCCCAGCAGACCAGGGAGACCCGAGCAAAGCCACACAGGCGGAGGGACCCCGCCGCCCGTGTGGCTTTGCTCCTTTGCCCCCAAACAAAGCCGCACAGGTGGCGGGATGCCGCCTGTGCGGCTTTGCTCCTGTCTCCCTGGTCTGCTGGGGGGGTCCAGCAAAGCCGCTGGACCCCCCCCCTCCAGCAGACCAGGGGGACAGGAGCAAAGCCGCCGCCTGGGCAGCTTGGCTCGTAAAGCCGCCCAGGCGGCGGCTTTGCTCGGGTGTCCCTGGTCTGCTGGGGGGGGGGGTCCAGCAGCTTTGCTGGATCCCCCAGCAGACCAGGGGGACAGGAGCAAACGAGCAAAGCCGCCCAGGCGGCGGCTTTGCTCGGGTGTCCCTGGTCTGCTGGGGGGGTCCAGCAGCCTTGCTGGACCCCCCCAGCAGACCAGGGAGACCGGGAGAAGCTTTTCTCACCCCAGAGGACACGGGTGGCGACCCGCCGCCCGTGAGCTCCGGGGCGAGAAAAGCCCCGTTCGTAAGTGCGGATCCGACGTAAGTCGGGGACTGCCTGTATGTGAATTAAGGCAGAGCAAAATTTCCACAGTAGTTTATTTTGTAGAAAATCAAGCAAGTCAGTGAAGCTTTGGGATTTGATCATTTTTGCTTTGGAGGGTTTTTTTTTTTAAATGTTAACTATTGTGGGGGTGAAAAGGATAGTTGTGGCTTCAGGTGATAATACATAAATTAATTAATATTTGGATTTATGCTCAGAATAAGGTCAAGAATCTTTGCCTAAAGTGTGAGAATGAATGTGATTTGGAATGATTAACACCCAGAGGAAATTTCTTAGTTTATTTTGGCTAGCCTATAATTGATAACTCCCACGGCTAATCGCATGCCAGGCGCCACGTCTATCACCATCTGCAGATCTTAACTCCAAGTAGCAGTTATTGGTCACATATGGTAGCTTGTCAACTGTTGTTTTAAAAACAAAATGCAAGGAGGCACCTTGGTAAATTACAGCAATTGGGAGGGTGGGGGGGGGCTGAATGATTCTGATGCAGAGGCAAAATAAATGTAAAATCAGCCATGAAGAGAGCCTGCCTTCAGAAAGCAATAGACTTCCCCTCCCCCACCAGTCGGGGCTGCGGTTGAATGTGATTTGAGATAAGTTAGCAGACTAGAAATTGGAAGAAAGTGCTCTTTTGGTGCATGGTGCCACCATGTAGGGGCTGCAGACATGGTTGGTAGGGTTGCCAGATAGTTTCAACAAAAATACCGGACACATTGACATTACATCACAATCTACATTACATCTTATTTAGAAAATACTAGACATTTATATTTTCTCAATTTGTTTCCCAAACAGAAAGCTCAAATACTGGACTGTCTGGTTCATAACCGGACACCTGGCAACCCTAATGGTTGGGTGTGAAGGCTCTGGATGCACTAAAGTTTGAGTTTTTTAATAGCATGATCTTTCACTTCATGTTTTTGGGTACCCCCAATGTTACAATATCATACTCATCATAAATCATGCTAGGTCAGATTCATCCCTCCACAGCAGTAGAAGGGAAGGTCTTTTTTGCCTACCCTATTTTCTGGAGGCCATAACTTGGGCCACTTGCTGCATTGCCCCATGTAGTGTTTGCAACAGCAGTTCATTACTGGCATGCAGATCCACCCAAGCCATATAACTTCCTTCTTCGTCCATATCTGGTCGCTCCATTCTGTCACAAAACACTCCGGCTACGTCTAGACTGGCCCCAAATTCCGGAAAAGGGATGCAAAGCAGGTAAGTCAGCATAGGGAAATCCGCGGGGGATTTAAATATCCCCCGCGGATTTAAATAAACATGTCCGCCGCTTTTTTTCCGGCTTGGGGAAAAGCCGGAAAAAAAGCGTCTAGACTGGCGCGATCCTCCGGAATAAAGCCCTTTTCCGGAGGATCTCTTATTCCTACTTGAAAGTACTTTCAAGTAGGAATAAGAGATCCTCCGGAAAAGGGCTTTATTCCGGAGGATCGCGCCAGTCTAGACGCTTTTTTTCCGGCTTTTCCCCAAGCCGGAAAAAAAGCGGCGGACATGTTTATTTAAATCCGCGGGGGATATTTAAATCCCCCGCGGATTTCCCTATGCTGACTTACCTGCTTTGCATCCCTTTTCCGGAATTTGGGGCCAGTCTAGACGTAGCCTTCTTGTACTAGAGTGTTTGTGGATTCTGCACAAGCAGGGTTGGAGGTGTGGGGGCTTCTTGTTGCTAGGGAAAGTCATGCAGCCCCTTACTGGCCACTTCACACAAGTTTAGTTGGTACAAAAGAGGTACAGTGCTGGGATTTGTATCCCCAGGGGATATCCAGCCAGGTGTATCACTGCTCGGTGGAACATTCCTAATCCTTTAGAGTAAATTTATCAAGTGCCCTCAGGGAAGCTCTAGTTCTGTTAAAAAGTGAACAGTTAATATTCAACACTGTAAGGCTACAAAGTAAAATTGAGTAGCTTTGTTCCTATAGAGCTGGTTAAAAACCCAGAACTTTCATTCAACAGTGAATTCTAAAATTTACATGCTGTTGTTTTGATTGATTGATTGATTGATGCCCTGAATTGGAATAATGTAATGCTGAAATAATGAAATTTCACATGGAACAGAACATCTAAAAACATTTTATTCAGAACTATTGAAACAATTTGGAATTTATGCTTATTTTTAATAATGCTGAATCATTTCATTTTAACCTTTATGTTATACAAGAATATTTTTACACACATCTTATAAACAGTGAAGACAAAGTAGCAGAAGATATACTGCATCAGCTAGGGGCTATAGATATGAAAGTCTCGATGTCTGCAAAAATAAACTATTAATAATGCATTCACATTCATATATCATCTTTGATCTTAAATAATTAAAAGATTCTTTAGACATTGCTCTGGTAGAATTTGGCCCCCATTTTAAAAGTATGATGCACAGCTGTAGCAGTTCATTTTAAATATTGTTCACGTTTTTGTTTTTTTTTTAAATTTAACAATAATGAGGCAGGATGTCTACTTAATAAAGGACTAGACTAGGATGCAGGTGAATGGGTTCAGTTCCTGGCTGTTACAACGTCCATGATCTCTCTGGGTATGAGTTCATTGCAGACTTAGCCTAGATAAATGATGTGGGCTTTTTAATATCAGATATTAAAAGTTGTATACCTGGGCAGTTTCCAATAGGATTACATAGTGTCAATATCTATTCAGGTATATTTTAGATTCCACTAATGTTCTGCTCTCATATTGACTTTGAACCTTTCAGCCATCCTCCTTGAAAGGAAGAGTATGGAAGATGTCAGGAAGAGCTTGTAAAGAAAATTTAAATTGGTCTCATTGGGAACCTCAGTGTTTAACATATCTTATTAGTGATTTGATGAGGTGTCAGCAAAGGTTTTTCTCTTTTGTAGTGCAGTTAAAAGCCCATCTAGGAGTAGATCTTTGGGAATCGTCAGAACTTTGATCTGCATAAATGGATTATGGAGTTTGTTTTGATGATGTCACACAAAAATATTTCAATTCACCTCAGCTGAAAAATGCATGATGCTCAGAAACTTACATATCTGCTTTATTGGCCCTCAGATTTTAGATCCCAGTTTTGACATACTAGAATGCAATCCAGACTGTTGCCGGGTGGAGAGAAGATGTGTCACCACTGCACCGCAATCTTGGGTGCCATTCTCTAATTGCTTCCAGCTGTGCCACTCACAAACATCCTTCCAGAATGTAAGCCCAGGAGAACCAACTGCTACACTGGGCAAGAGGGGGAGTGGCTCTGTGCTTCCAGAAGGGGCAGGGTCTCAGGCAGAAACAGCAGGGCTGAGGGCAGCCAGCCCTCAGTACCACCTGGGCTGCAGCACCATCCCCAGCGTTGCCTAGAGTGTGCCTTGCAATGTCCCTGCCTCCCCAAGAAGCCTTAAGAGCCACCCAGAGTGCACCATGCAGCACTCCGGTGGTGATTTTAAGGGCTCCAGGTACCACTACTGCTGCAGCAGCAGCAATGGTACCTGGAGCCCCAGACCCCTTTGAATCACAGAGGGTATGTCTACACTACAAAGTTAATTCGAACTAACGGACGTTAGTTCGAATTAACTTTGATAGGCGCTACACTAGCGCTCCGCTAGTTCGAACTTAATTCGAACTAGCAGAGCGCTTAGTTCGAACTAGGAAAACCTCATTCTACGAGGACTAAGCCTAGTTCGAACTTACTAGTTCGAATTAAGGGGTGTGTAGCCCCTTAATTCAAACTAGTGGGAGGCTAGCCCTCCCCAGCTTGCCCTGGTGGCCACTCTGGCCAACACCAGGGAAACTCTATTGCCCCCCTCCCGGCCCCGGACCCCTTAAAGGGGCACAGGCTGGCTACGATGCCCGTGCCAGGTGCAAGCCTGCCAGCACCCAGCCAGCAGACCCTGCACCTGGCACGGCTCGAGCCAGCCACCCGATGCCCCCCAGCCCTCCCCCTCTTCCCGGGACCAGGCTGGCGGCTCCCGGGAACTTGCCTGGGACCACAAGAGGCGGGCACCCGCCTGGTCTTGTGCGGACATCGTGGACCTTGTCCATGACCTCCGCACTAGGCATGGGAAAGTGGCCGTCTAGGGCAGGAGAGCTGCCAGCCTGGCCACCCAGGAGCAGGTGGGCATGAAAATCAAGGGGGTCCACTGAGACCCCCGACCCTGAGCCCTGAGCTTACAATGGCCGTCCTGGGTCAGACCAAAGGTCCATCTAGCCTGGTAGCCTGTCTGCTGACAGCGGCCACCCCTAGGGACCCTGGAGGGGATGGACCGAAGACAGTGACCAAGCCATTTGTCTCGTGCCATCCCTCTCCAGTCTTCCACAAACTTCGGGCAGGGACACCACTCCTACCCCCTGGCTAATACCACTCCATGGACCCAACCTCCATGACTTGATCTCACTTCTCTTTAAACTCTGTTCTAGTTCTAGCCTTCACAGCCTCCTGCAGGAAGGAGTTCCACAGGTTGACTCTTTGCTTTGTGAAGAAGATCTTTCTGTTACTTGTTTGAAGCCTGCTACCCATTCCTTTCCTTTGGTGTTCTCTAGTCCTTCTATTATGGGAACTAATGAAGAACTTTTCTGTATGCACCCTCTCCACCCAACTCCTGCTTTATAGACCTCTATCATATCCCCCCTCCATCTCCTCTTTTCTAAGCTGAAAAGTCCCAGTCTGTTTAGCCTCTCTTCATATGGGACCTGTTCCAAACCCCTCATCATTGTAGTTGCCCTCCCCTCTCCCACCCTCTCTCTTCCCCTCTCCCACCTCCTTTTCCCAGTCTCCCCCAGTTTTGTTCAATAAAGAGAGATTCTATTTTTGAACACAATTGTCCTTTATTTTGTACATCAGGAAGGGGGGCTAGGGAGGGGTAACTGGAAGGAGGTGAGGGAGGAATGGGGTACGAGCCCCTGATGGGGAGGACTGGGCTGGCTCTGCGGGCTTCTGGGGGTGGAAGCTCTCCTGAAGCCCCCCAATTGTCCCCTCTCCCCAGATGGCAGCCTGCGGCAAGTGCAGCCGGACTGATGGCCGAGTGCTGTGATATGCCCAGTGTGGGTACTCCGGTCAATCCAAGCCAGGACTGCTTTGCAAGCGGGGCACCCCTGAGAATTGTCTGTCCGGGGTGGGGGTCGGGTCCCTTTAAGCACAGCCCTCGGCTAGCCTGAGACAGCATCTCCACGCTCTAAGTCGTCCTCTGATGCCCTGCCGGCACAGCTTCCGGCCATCCTTAACCCCGGTTCAGGGTCCATTCTGTGTGGACATGCTAGTTCGAATTAGCAAAACGCTAATTCGAACTAGTTTTTTAGTCTGGATGCGTTAGTTTGAATTAGCTTAGTTAGTTCGAATTAGTGCTGTAGTATAGACATACCCAGAGTGCTGGTGCAATTGCCCCCTTTGATCCCTCTGTCGATGGGCCTGTGTAAACCAATTCCTGAATTTCTGTGTGTAACTGCAGCCTGCCAGGTACACCTTGACTCTCACTAATCTTGGTTACATTTCAGAAGGACCTCAACACCCCCCCACAGTCCCAGATCTTCCCTCAGACACATATACCCCATACTGCCCACCCTCTTCTGAACAATACAAATATATATTTCCACTTACCTTTTAATAAAATAATTTACACACTGCTTGTTGCTCCAAATAGCATTGCCCAGACACGTGAACTGAAACACACTAGAGTAGATAAAACAAGTTTACTAATGGCAAAGGGGGAAATTTTAAGTGAGTACAAGCAAAGAGGCATAAAAGAAAATGGTTACAAGAAAAATGAAGATAAAACATTTACTAACTGAACAAACTGTAGTACTGTAAATTCAAACAATTTATCATCATGTCCTTTGAGTAAGATTATTACCCAAACTCTTCAGATCAAACCCTTTTCCTCTCACCCCCATTCACTATTTCCTTTTTGTTTCTCAGGTGAAGAAAATGCAGTGGAGAGAAAAGTCTCTAGGAGTATGTCTACTCTAGCTCGTTAACTCGAGCTAGATAGGCAAATCAGGGAACCGGGGTTGCAAATGAAGCCTGAGATTTAAATATCCCGGGCTTTATTTGCATGTTCCCGGACGCCACCATTTTTAAATCCCTCTTAGTCCGAATGAACTGCCTGTGGCTACACACGGCAGTTTAAAGTTAATCTGAACTAAATCCTTAGTTTGGATTAACTTTTACTCCTCGTGGAATGAGGAGTAACCGTTAATCCAAACTAAGGAGTTAATTCGGATTAACTTTAAACTGCTGTGTGTAGCCGCGGGCAGTTCATTCAGACTAAGAGGGATTTAAAAATGGCGGCGTCCAGGAACATGCAAATAAAGCCCGGGATATTTAAATCCCGGGCTTCATTTGTAACCTCGGTTCCCCGATTTGCCTACCTAGCTCGAATTAACGAGATAGTGTAGACATACGCTAGGAGAGTTTGCCTGCTCTGTTTGTAGTTTCAGTCCTCTCTTAAAAACATTTCCAGCTGAGAAACAGGAGACATGGAAACTATGTGGGAGCATGTTCTCTGCTGTTTTTCCCCATTGTTTGTGCATCTTTCTTCCTGCATGATTATTCTGTTTATTGCTTAAATGCAAATGAAGGCAAAAACACATGATTTATTTAGGGCAGACCTGTTTCATAACATGTGCCTATGCGGTTGGAACATGTTTTTAATCTCATATAGAGGCTAGACCATAACCAGAGCGAGAGTCAAGGAGGGCAGCTGCTGAGGGTGCAAAGTTGCAGGAATGGAAAAATGAACCAAAATAAGCAAGTAGTGGGTGCAAAAATGCTAGCTCATCTCAGGTGCTAAAATACCCAGTTACAAGTTCTATATAGGGAATCTTAACTTCATATACAATGTCATCACATTTTCAAAAATCAGAACAGTATTGATCAGCAAACTTGAGTTTTCATTCGAGACCTTTGTACTTTGTACAAAGATTATTACAATAATGTGGAGAGTGTGAATATAGTGCAGTGTTCGTTCCTTCACAATAGCTTACTGGCTTTTGAAATGTCATTTTCACCTAGGAAGAGACAGCAAATCTAATGTAAATAATGAATAGTATTTTTTTTTATTTCTGCCACATAAGAAGACTGTACAGGGATAGTGCATTATTGTTTTAGCAGTACCTGCTTGCTCTGCCAGTTAAAATGGAATTTGTACTTTTCCAATGTGGAACAGGTTTTTTTTTGTAGGTTTGTGGATTTTTACGAAAGCTGTAAAAATTCATGCTACTCTGGGACTCAATATCTCAGGGAAATTGTGATTCTTAATTTAAAAGTATAAAAATGGGTTCAATTGTTTCTTAAGCAGTCAGTACTTACTTACACAATGGAATTACTGAACTCTGTTCCATATAGAATAAAGCAGCTTTTTAAATACTTTGTGGCCATGCTGGAGTTACAACAGGGATCAACTTTAATTCCTTGTATATTTTAAAAGCCTATAAGAGTGTATATATAGATATACATAGATCTGTCTATTGATAGACCTCCTTTACTATCTGGTGTCAACTGTTCACATATGGTCAGATTCTGCTCTTAATTACACCAGCATAATTGTGTCAACTTTGTTGGAAGTCATTTGGATTTACACTGGTTTAAATCAATACAGACGTTGGTGGAGTGACTTGGATTAGTTTGTGATGGCTTTGCTGGCATTACACCAGGGATGACTGTGATCACATTTGTGTGTATGTATATTAGAGTGTGTCTGTCAGTCTGAGTCCATCTGTGAGTCCATTTGTTCAAGAACACCTGCTAAACGGTAAGAACTAAGACCACCCATTTGGTATGCTGCTTCCTCTTACCATAACTTAAACCAGGTTCAGGGTTTGGTTATGGCCAGAAAACTGGAAGTGCGGAGAATGGGACTTGTGAGTAATCTGCAAACCTTGAAGGACCCTATGCCCTGGTCTACACTAGGGAGTTATTTTGAAATAACTCCCCTTATTTCGAAATAAGAAGCGGAGCATCCACACTACCAAGCCCGTTATTTCAAAATAAGGGGCTGGTTAGTTTGAAATAATAATTCCTGCTTTCCACACGGAATAACACTTATTTCAAAATAGTTATTTCAAAATTATGGTAGTGGGGATGCTCAATTGCTGCTATTTCAAAATAACTACTCCCCGGAGTCATTTAAAGTAATTACTCCCCAGGCACTAAGTTGAGGTACCGTGTCCACTTTAAGAGAGTCTGCCTTGGACTAATTTCGAGGCTTCCCTGTAGTGTGGACATGCTATATCGAAAGTTATTTTGGTAATTATTATTTCAAAATAAGTTACTGTGAAATAATTTCTTAGTGTAGACATGCCCTTTCTGTAGTAACATCCAGAGTATATAAAAGCACACTTGTTTCTTGAAATTAGCGAAGCTATGAAATCCATAAACTTTTCCTCATGTTCTTACAACAGGAGTACCAAGTCTATGAATTTTAAAGCCATGGTAAATTTTTGTTGCCCTCCGTTGTGGATTTTAACACCAGTGAAAGATAATATTGCTGTTATTTTTTGAATGCTATTTTTTTGACTCTCAAAACTTCACCTTATGCTTTCACTGCATTCATGACACCCACAGAAAGATGAATAGGCATCCTCTACTTAGAGATTTACCTCATATTTAATCTGACCCATTAATTCCATCTGGCCGTTTGCTTGAAATGATTCAATGCCAATAATCCAGAGAAATACAAAAATCCTGTTAGCATCATAGTGTTCTGAAATCTGGAAATCAAGTGTCTGATGCTATGACCCATGAGGGGATAGTTTGTGTTAGTAAAATGGGTTGTATGGAGCTCAGCCACAAGAAAACTGGGAATATTTCCAGTGTACTGAGCTGTGTATGTTAGAAATGGCAAGGAATGGTGGCAATACAGAGCTTTCTGCACAGTCATTTTTTATGTTCCATTGAGGTTTTCTTGTTTTAGTATTTAAAAAAATGTGCTGAAGGTAGATATGGTACCTATCATGTAACTCTAACTAGAAGAAAAATTTGATTTCAAAGCAGTAAGATTATCATTTAGAAGAAATACATACAGCAAATTCTGATTATTCAGCCATGAACAGTAGAAATGAAAGAAAAACATCCCTGGGTTCAGGAAGGGAATTGTGGGAAATGGTAAGAGCCACTGAGAACAGATACAAACATTAGTTTCTTGGCTACGTAGCTTCAATTTAAACAAAGTAAGATAATGCTGAGAGTGAGCGGTCTGTATTTTCAAGAATCATTAGTAATTTTTGGTTGCCCAGCCCGGGGACATTTTAAAAGGACCCGATTTTTCAGAAAATGTTGGACACCTGTTCTCCAGAAGCAGACCTCTAAGATGTCTCAAGCTGGACTCTAAAAAATGGACACAACACCTAGGGTTGCCAGATACTCTCCCAAAAAATACTGAACACGCGGGCTAAAACATTTTTGTCGAGTAAAAAGAAAAAAAGAACACATGTGTCGGGCATACCAAAAAAAAAAAAAAAAAAAAAACGCACTGCCCGGTTTCAGCACGCAACCACAGGAGGTTCCACCAGGCTTCCATCCAATGCCCAGCCAGAAAAACAGAAAATACCAGACATTACCAGACATTACACGTGGTAATAAGTAGTTACATAATAGGATGTAAAACCTGCATTTAGAGGAAACTGGGAAAGAGTAGGAAGAGACCTGCCTCGTACTGAAGCCACATCTTATGAGCAGTACCTTGCCAACTAGCAGTCCATAGATATGCTGGGCTTGGCTTTAGAGATATTGGGTTATATAGCTCCTCCTCACTTAGCTCAAACTCCAAGCCCTTGACATTAGAGGCCAAGGCACCTGCTACAAAGTTAGAGGACGATACACACAAGCACAAAAAAGAAATATGTTAAAATGTCTTTCTCCCGTAGTTACTGTAACATTGTGGTTTCGTTCTGTATCTCAAATAACATTCTTAACAAATTATATTTGTCTATCAGTAACCATGAACAGTAATGCTAATATGGACACTAGCTGCAATGCTGGTGTAATTGAGGACAAGCTAATATTTTACATGCTAAATATTTAGCATTGTAATGTAATTTGTATAGCCTAAAATGTCCGAGGATTTTTTATAATGTGTTGGTTTTAATTAGAATCATAATATGAGCTGGCAGGGACTTTGGCAGTCCAGATGTAATTTTTTTAAAGTAAAAATCAGATAAGTTACAGTGGGAAAATTTAGATCAAGATAAGTCAGAAAAATGTATTTCAGTGACTTCACTTAATATATTCCAAATAAAAACTGAAGTGTTGTGATTTATAAGGTAGGCATTCCATGATGCTTCATGATACAGCATGAGGAAAAAGAGGTCATGTTTTTTTTTCTTTTTCCATAAGTGCTGCTGCCAAATTGGCAACCGCTCAGCATATGGTGATTTTAAGCCTTGCATCTATAATTTGCTCTGCTCAGAATTTTAGTGTGTGAATTCACTCAATACCCAGGAATATTTCTAACTTTCCATACAGCCAGGACACTATCAGTCAAATGCTGTTCTCTGTTACACAAGTGTAACTCCTGAGTAATTCCTTTTACATTAGTGGGACTTCAGAGGCAAAGAGCATCTGATAATCACACCAGCTATATTTAGATTCCTGGCTCTGGCTTTAGTTGCCTAACTCTGAAGCACTCAACTCTGAAATTTTTCACTATTTGGTTTTGTTAGTTCAAGAATCAATCTCTCATGATAAATTTCCTACTAGCTACCCATTATTTTATGGTTTTATGGTATTTATCACATAAAGATAGCTTGGGCAATCCTTTTTTTGTTGAAAAAGGCATGATTACATAGAGCCTCATCTAGTTGCTGTAAGAAAGGCTCTGTCCACCTCCCATTGAAGTCAAACACAAAGGTCCCATTGTCTGTAGCAAGAAGTGAATGGAGTCATGAGTGCTCAGTGCCTAGCAGGATCCCATTCAATGAACTTTGGTTTACAGGAACGCTCAGTTTTTTTTAACTTCCCTCCTTCATAACCACAAGCATTCACATAATATAAAGCTGTATGTCTTGGCACTGCATATGCTTATTTGAACAATACAATTTATATGTGACAATATAATTTACAATAAAATAAGTGGTACATGGAACACGTTTACCATTTATTATTAGGGTACTATATACTCTGAGCTAGCATGCTAAAAATAGAAAGTATTGGCAGCAGTAGAGTGATAGGAGAGGCTAGCCACTCTGGGTATGTATGCATCAGAGACTCTACTACGCACATATTGCAGGCACTTCGCGTCTCCCCAACTCACTCTCCCCCAGTTATATTCTGTCTTTTTAGAACACTAGCTTGATCAGAGCCACTGTGTGTGTGTCTCCTCAAGATCAAATTCACACTTCCAGCTTGAAGTGTAACCATATCCTGTGTGTCCTAAAATTCTTGGTCAACTGTATGTTAAAATATTAATTTTCTTTCTTCCCAACCTTTCAAAACAATTGTTTCCTGAGGGATAGAAGACAAGTGGTGCTATGTGTTTAGTTTCCAGTCTTACTTCTTCACCTCTGAAGGCCTAGGTTGTAATCAGATTTAAGTGGCAGCTGAAATAAAATTAATGGTCTCAGTTTAGTTCCTGATGGAATTTTGTTAGCAGCCATCAGCAGTTAGTGGTTTGTACATAGCAGAATGTGAGGTCTGGAATAATAGTGGTGTTGCCATCAAGACTGAGGGGCATTGGCTAAACTACAGGAAAAGAACTTTCAAAGTATGCTCTGCTCTTATGAAATCCAATAAACACTTTTTATATGCCACAAAAATTCACTCCGATTATACAGTGTAAAAAAACCCAACCCAACTCAACAAGCATCAAATGCCTTAGTTCCCATGGATGACAAAGAATACCAATGTTTGTTTTATGAATAGCAAATCTTTCTGTGTAATGTGTGGAGAAATCACTTAGAAGGAGGAAATGCATTCTGGTTAAAGTAATTTAATTGTGATTTTTGTAGCACTTTATTAAAAGCATAGCAAAGAAAGGGAATCTTTACATAGCAGAACAAGAGCAGATGGCTTATTATTTTTATGCTGTCCTTAAGCAGGAAACTATGCTAGATTTAAATTCTGACCTGATCATCTGATCTTTCAGCAGTGATTCACATGTGACTACTTCTGAATTTGTAACAAGGATGATATAGTGACATGACCCAAATTTGGCTTCCATAAACTAATCTTTGGTATGCACTAGAATTTAATTTTTAAAATAATAGTGATGAAGAAATGTTGATAAGTGGGGAAAAAAAAGAAAAAAAAAAAAAGATGAAGCCTGGCCCATTTTGCTAAATTGTGAGAAGATGACCTGTAGTGCTCTTTAAAATGCACAATGGCAGTTAATCCCATTCTGTAACCCTATAAGGATGGCAAATGTGTACCATAATTCTCAGCAAGTAGGTTTTTGCAAGATGTGGAGCGGATGTAGCAGAAGAGTTTTTAGAGCGCTGCACCCCAGCTGCTAAAATATATAAATGCTACTTCTTGAACGGATCATAGTTTAATCCCTGGTGCTGCCAGTCAAGACAGTGATTAAAAATCACCCATCCAGAGAATTACTCTTGGATGTTTTTATGCCAGGTCATGAGGATGGGGTTAAAGGGAGGAGAAGACGAGGGTTTGTGGGTGGACGGATGGTGTCTGAGCAAAAGGAGGGAGGGAAAGCGGAGGAAACTTGGCTGGCTGGAAGAGAGAGAACAAAAACTCCCTTTTGGAAGCTCATTGCCAGCCCCGGAGTCATAATTTCTGTGTTCCTCATGAGTGGGCTACACCACTGTTGATACACCAAAAAGGGAGCAGAATTGTCAACAAAATGTCAGTGCCACAGAATTAATGCAAAGCTACTACTCCTAGTGGCTATATCAGACCAAAACCTGTCCATTTAGGAACCAGGCTGCTATGAAGTACTCGGGATTTTTTTTAATATGTCTTTTCCCAGGTGCAAAGTGTGCAGTTCTTTTAAGCAGGCTGTTTGGTGTGTTCAAAGAGATTATCAACATTTATAGTAGTATAAAATACTCTCCAGTGTGAGCAGCATAAGAAACCTATTTTTTCCCTTTCCTGGTAATTCATTTATTAATCAGATGTGTAGCAATTTTTCCTTTGTTTTAATTGTATAATTGACTACTAGTTATTTTACTCCCAGGTTATAACTGATCCACTTAAAACAAGGGCTGGAGGAGGATGGGAGGAAATGTAGAAGTAAACATAGTTCATCTGCAAATTATCCTAACAAATGAAGAATTATTGCCCCTACCTGCAACTCCTCTTTCAGCATTAAATATTTAAGCGATGCCTGTGCTGCTGCCTTTTAAGTTCAAATTTACCTCCTTAGGTGTTTCTTCTCCCAGGCTTTTTTGCACATCATGTCTATGCTAATGAGGAGAAAATGCTTTGGTTTCTGATCACTGCAAGACATCAGCTCATGGAGTTGCTGGCACTCAGCCTCTTGCAAAGTAACTCTACCTACTATTTTTGATGAAGAGACTTTAGTCTGATAGATTTATTTCAGAGTACCTGAACCACACAAACCCCTTAATGCCTATGTTTTAATGGAATTAAGCAGAATGCCATAAAACCACTTAAATTCCAACTGACTCTTTTATATTTATGTTCTTCAAAAGTGAGGAGAAAAATGGAGGTTTTGCCAAATACAAATTCTGAGTTAGCAACATGAAAGAAATCTCAGAATATGGTCTGTGGCTAACATCCAGAACTGGGAGCAAGAGAGCTGAGTCCTGTTCCCGCAGACTTCCAGCTGCCACAGATGTGATCTTGGGTTAAATTATTTAGCTGAATGGGGCCAATAATAGTCAGATCCACTGTATTCTGCAATTCTTTGATCATGTAGCTTACTGTACAATTCACCCATTTCAAAGAATTTGTGTCATAATCTGACTGTTCATCTTAAAAAAAAGTTAGTCTAAAAAGTGCAATCTGATGTCATATCATTTCCCTATGTGTGCAAAGAACCTGAATCAATGTGTCATACTTCTCAGAGATTTATCATTTTGGTGTCCAAAGTGTCCTGCATTTCTGTTTCTGCATTGTAATGTAGAATTTTCTCAAAATATTATGAAATTTAGTATTTAAGCACAGAATTCCCTTTTTGCTGTAGACAGGTGCCCAACATTTTATTTTCTATCTCACAGCTTTTCTGTGATCTGTCTGTAGCTTCCTCTTGCTCTCTAGCTTCCCCCATAACAGGCCCAGGCAAAATACATCCCAGGGGCTGGATCCAGCCTGCCAAGCTACCAGATCCAGCCTGTGGACCATCCTGCTGGGACCCTCAAGCACATAGTTGCTGCTGGTTTAAAGCTCAGTCTACACATTTCTCTGCTTTGCAGGAAGGGGGAAGCTTCGTATG
This sequence comes from Pelodiscus sinensis, assembly GCF_049634645.1. Lineage (NCBI taxonomy): Eukaryota > Metazoa > Chordata > Testudines > Trionychidae > Pelodiscus > Pelodiscus sinensis. The sequence continues at coordinate 215,542,835 of NC_134711.1, forward strand.
ATCTTCCCACCCCCAGCTCAATCCTCCGCTCCTAGTGGCCAGAAATAATTGGCCAATAGGAACTGACCCTAGCCAATCTCTCAGCTCCTAACGAATGGAAACAACGAACCAATAGGAGCTGAGAGATTGGCCTGAAGGATGGGGGCAGCAGCAAGTATCTTCCTGCTCTGTGAGCTAAGAGCCAGGTGGAGGGTGAAGCTTGCAGTTTTAAGTGACCTGGGACTGCAGCAGGCAGGGAGCCCAGCCTGCCTTGGGGGTGCTGCAGGCTTAGGTAAGCACCAAAGCCAGAGCCTGCTTCTGTCATCTCAGCCCTTCCTGCACCCCAACTCCCTCCCCCAGGTCATCATACAAACCCTCTGCACCCCTCTTCACCAGTCACAACTTCCTTCCAGAGTCTTGCCCCCAGGCCAGAATCCTCTCCTGCACCCAAACACCCTCCAAGACCCTGCACCTCATCCCTTTGCCCCAAGTCACCACCCACACCCTCTGTAGTCTGCACCTGCTTTTTCCCTTCTCCCAGGTCACAGCTCCCTCCCAGATTTTGCACCCTTGCCTAATGCTCCTCTCCCAGGCCAGAATCCTCTCCTGCACCCATACCCCCTCCCTGACACTATATCCCTATCCCCTGACCCAGGTCACAACCCCTCCTTTGTGCAAACTTCCTCTCAGAGCTCACACCATCTGCTGTACCCCATGCACCCTTCTGCGCCCAACCTCCATCCTAGACCCGGACCCTCTCCACGGAAAAGCGCGTTCCTTGATCACGTTCCAAAATCTTGGAGTGGCCCCACCTCAAAAATTATTCCCCGTTCCTGCCCCATAAGTAGGTGTTAATTGGATTGCCGTGAATTCTCTCTCTCTGTAGTTCCACATAAGAGAATCCCCAAAATCATCAACAGATCTTAGGGCAAGGAGCATTTTCAACTGTGAGCCATGGCTGTCTGTTTTCTTGGAGATGGAGACTGAGGAAGAACATGAAAGGAGGAAATTTCATGTAATACAGTAAATGTTGCTATGGGATTTAGGAGTTACAGCCACAGAATTTAGGAGCTGCTGATGTGGAATATTTGGAGTCCTTGAATACCCACTGAAAGGGCTGTTGTGAGGGTTAACTAATATTTGTAAAGTACTCTGAGCTCTCCTATGGAAGGCACCTATAGAAGTACAAAGTATTTTTTAATTAAAATTGTGAATTTTGTCAATATGGAAAATGCGTAAAGGAATCACTTTATAAATGCTTTCTTTTGTTTCCTCCTTTACTTGACTTCCAGCTTGTCATAGTCCTTTACTCCACAGTTCACAGCATCTGTCAGTGGTAACAGGCTAAGTGCATTCTCCAAATACCCTTATGCTAATGCTTTGCTTGTGTTGTCCAAAAACTCTTTCAAGGCAGTTTAGCCACCCTGACGCATTCTCTCTTCCATATTCTTCCTTAATTTTGACAGAAAAGCCCCCAAACCTCCAATCTCTTGGTGCTGCTACTCAGGCACAAAGACTTGAGGCCATTTCAGGTACTATAAATTCAACAGCAGTGATTCTTGCTTGCCATTGGCACACCCATGTGAGGCCAGATCCTCAGCTGGTATATGTGGTTTATAGATTCATGGACTCCCACTAAGCTATGACCCACTTACATCAGCTGAGGCTCTAACTGATGGAGTCGTCTCTTATGAAATGTCTGTCTCCACTGCATAAAGTTGGAGGTAATTAAAAAAAATTGTTTGCTTGTCTAGAGTACTTTAAATGTGCTATTTTTTTTATGAGGAATTTGTGTATCAGTCATTTCACTGATAAAACAACATGTTAACCAATCAACTCTTAGATTTCAGTGTTAAGATGAAAACAATTCCATATCATTCAGAAAGTCTTACTGCGCTGTTCATAAATTTAGTGTTGACCTCTGCCTGCCAAATCTTTGTATAGTTTATGGGTTCAATGAGTATCTCCTCTCAGAATCCTTCTGTCTAGGGTAAGATTCATACAGGAACCCAAGCGTCTCACTCTTAAATCTGTGGCTCCCCCCTGAGGTTGGCTGGAAGCTGTATTATATTTCCGACTCCCTCTTTACATACTCTTTGTGGGTCCTGAACAGCATTGTTCCCAGAAGACCCTTCATGCTGGGTATTCCACAGTCTGGTTTTGTCCTGAGCCCGCTTCTAGAGGAATATCCAGGGGGCATAGAAGGCTGTGGTACGAGTGCTCTGTAACAGAACCCATATACATGTAACTAGTTCCCAGATACAGTGCCAGGAGATCATATTCAGGAATATACTAATTATTTCTGGGGTTTGTATGATAGAAAAAAACTTGATGATACAAATTGCTTCCTGTAATTCCTTCCTCTGGATGTTTACATAGAGCTCAATACCACAAGGAGCCCTGGTAGTTACTGAAGTGGATGGGCCTGATATTCAAAGGAGCTGAGCAACCACAGCTTCCACTATCTTAGTGTGTAAGTTAGGGGTATTACTGAAATTTGAAATTACCCGTCTGCTCGCAGCTGTCTGTGTTTGTGGGATTACTCAGATGCTGTTTAAATGGAGCCTTTTTTTTTTGAGCTGTGGGGTTGGCGCTCCACAGAAAGGCATTGTCAGAGTTGGTGGAATGGGAAACGGGCTCTGGTGGTGGCTCTTCTCACTTCTTGCCTGGCCCACCGCTAGATTTTGGAGACCCGTCAGTTGTAAAAAGTAAGGGGAGCCCGTGTTTAACAGAAAATCCAGTGCCTGTATTGTTTTTAAAAAGGGGACAGTGCACCATGGCAAAACTGAAAAAGGGAATATGTAATTGATCTAATTTGTCTAATGTCTTCATATTCCCTTGCTACTATTAGAGATCTGTCCCTTCAGAGGGCTTTCACCTTACAAATCAGCTTCTCCTGCTAAATCCTGCAATAAAACACTAAATCTACTTCATGTGTTCTGTTTCTTCATTTTTTCCTCTCCTTTAAAGCAGAGTGGCCTTGAACAATGATATTTTTGAATGTCACAGAAAAAGAACGTGAAAGTTAAATCTATTGAAAAGTATCTTCGTCTTTATTTTCATAACACCGGCTCATTACTGAGTTAGCCATTTTCATGCTGTCCAACTCATCATGTCCTAGGCCAGGGATGGGCAATAGAAAAAAGGCAGCCCACAGGGTTAGATCCTGTTTACTTGTGCGTGTGCCGGTATTGGAGGATTGTAGCTTTTGTTGGCTGAAAATTGCACTTTGTGGCCAATGCGAGTGGCGGGAAGCATTGTGGACCAGGATGCTGCTTCCTGCCACTCACATTGGCTGTGAATGGCGATTTGCAGCCAACCAGAGCTGCGATGCTCTGATACTTGTGGAGGCACAGGTAAACATGGAGGTGGGGGCCTGCCAGGGACTAACGCTGCAGACCACATTCGGTCTGCAGGCTGGAATTTACCCACCCCGTCCTTGGCACAGGTATTGATCAGAAAAAGGACAATAATTTCACTCGTGGCATGGATTTAGAGGGCTTAATTCTGCCCTTTGACAAATTGCTGCACTTGTATGTACATGCCAGTGCAGAACTTTTAAGAAAAGGGGAATGCTGCATAACAGGGCAGGGCTGAGCTCTCATTGTGTCAATCTCCTCTGCAAGACATAGTGGAAGCATTTCGTTTTTCTGTAAGTGGAAATAAAAGAAAAACTTTAGCTTTATTGTTTTTTCCAGCTTCTGCATTAAACAAACATACTTATTGATTATTTCTTGGACTAGAAGTGGGTATGCTTACTGTTCTTACTCAGTTAGGAGAGCTCTCAAAGAAATGAGGACAGAAGCCAAGAGAGCTCTTGCTCACCTCAAAATATAAATTGATTTAACACTGATAAATCGTGGCAAGGAATCTGAAGTTGCTTTAGCATGGTTAGCAGTGTGGAGTAGGCCTCAAAAAGTCTAGTTTCTAGCTGCAATGTTTGTTATACTGCAATTTGTAAATGACATTTACATCAGCATTCTAGCCCAGTGGACTTCATGATCTGAACACAGTGTAATATGGGTTGTGGTGCAGCTGGGGCTGGAAGAGGTAGGACCACAACCCCATCCCCTCCACTGAGAACCCAGCCCTCCATGGGGAGGGGAGGAGGCAGGGCAGCGCACCGGGACTGCTCACCCCTTAGGAGGGGAGGAGGCGGAGCAGTGTGTTGAGTGCGAGCCAGCCTCCCCGGAGCATCAGGGGGAGGAAGAGAGGTGAGGGAGCATGGACGTGCAGCACGGCTCCCCCGCCTCACCCAAGTGAGGAGGCCGCCCGGTTCCAGACTCCTCGGCCAGGAGCACTGGGAGGGCAAGTGGTAGGTGCAGCAACTCTCTGCCCCTAGGATGCCTACAGCAGGTGCTCTGGAGGTGGAATGTGGGCTGGGCCTGGCTGGCAGTTTGGGAAGGCAGTTCTCTCACCTAAGCCATCAGATGCCCATGCAGAGTAAGAAAGCCAGCTTTGCGCTGAACTGGCTGACATTTGGATTGGGTTTGCAGAAGAAAAGGTTCTTGGCCAACTGCACCTTTTCATCCAAGCTCTAGATTGTGATTCCTTCTTATCTGGCTATGTGAAGTCCAAATTCAAATGTCATGACTTTGTGCCACAGAAATGACACTGAATTTACATGCAGATGCTCTTAGTTCAGAAGACTCCAATGAGCTGACTTTTTTTAATTTTTTTTCTTAACCCTACCAGAGATTTCTCTTGTTAAATCTTTGTGGTTACTTTCTGGAATGTGGAAGGAGTTGCAGCTGTGGTAACAGCAGTTTGTATGTCTGATTGCTTCAAGCATTAAGGGCAATTCTCAGTCTGGTTTTCAGTATTTGGATCAAAAGACCAGGAGACACCACTAGAGCAGTCTTTCATTGATGAATTGATACATGCATGGATGAACAGAAACAAGAATATAAAGGGCTGGTAGTCTTTCTGAGAATAATGGCACCTGAAAATTGAACTAAAAACACAGAAATTAGTTCATATCTCTAACCACATCTAGTGCATGCTTTGATTAGTTTTAAAATAGCATTCCTGTCTCTATTTATTTAATTTGAAGACTGCTTGGTACACAGATTACTATCAGACAGTGAATGCTAAGGGCAATCCAATTTCCAATTATTGTGGTACTGCCCCTTTGTGCCTAGTTTTACTTACACACACACACACACACACACACACACACACACACACACACACACACACACACACACACACACACACACACACACACACACACACACACACACACACACCCCTGCTCAAAAGAGGTTACATTCTACACTGATTGAAAATACAAAAGAGACAATACAAAAGAGAAGCTGTGTGAAGAAGAACTTTCTTTTATTAGTTTTAAACCTGCTACCCATTAATTTCATTTGGTGTCGTCTAGTTCTTCCCATAATAGAAGAACTAGAAGACACCAAATGAAATTAATGAGTAGCAGGTTTAAAACTAATAAAAGAAAGTTCTTCACACAGCGTGTCGTCAACCTGTGGAACTCCTTTGTGAGTAGTCCCACAATAATAAAGTTAATGTGGGTGTGTTCGTGGGATTGGGATGAGGGAGCACTGTGTGTGCGTGTGAGTGAGGGGAAAACAGAGAGAGCATGAGAGTCCCTCTGGCACTTGCAAACAGGAGGGACATTTCTTTATCTGCCACACAGGGTTTCGTTACTATGTGGGAAAAACACTTTAAGTATCAGGCCCTTAATTTAATTAAAATAAGATGCTGATAATGGACATAGTTTTGTCTAGAAATAGTCATAGAATGAATGATGTAGTCATCTAAAAATAATCATTTTCATAAGATAAAGTGCAGCCTCCAGGGAATATGTGTGGGAGAGAGGAATGCATGCAACAGGGCTTGGCCAGGAAAATGTGGTGGCTGAAGTCATTCCAAATAACGTGTTGGGACTTATTCCTCAATCCAAATGGCCACTGTGAGATCCATCTGTGCTGCTTACAGTGCTGACATGATACTACTGTAACATATCCCTCTTTGTTAAGAAGCTTTGGACCTGATCCTGCATTCTTTGTGTACTCAAAGCTCTCATCAGCTTCAGATTAGAGGTTTTAAGAAGTATGTTGAACTTGCAGTCCAAGAATGAAGAGAATGCACAGGCTTATTTTTGACCATCTGACTCTCTTCCCCACAAGATCTGATTTGATGTCAGATTGAGAGTGAGTCCATCCATCTGTTGGATGAGGGAGGAAGGAGTCTGCACATAAACCCTCTACACTGATGGCTGTTCTTGTAGCGGTTAACTTTAAAAATGGTCATCGCTATAGCATAGTTAACATTTTATTCTGCTTGGCTAACAATCTTCTCACAGTGATCACCTATGTGAAAAACTGGAGGCAGGCTGAAGCAATTGACCAAAAGATACAAAAAGCACTAACTCATGAACCCACACTCTGCACTAATCACTGATTTAACATGGTGCTCCTATAGTAAAAAGCATGGCATTATTTTCAGAGAATCTAAGATAATAATATCCTAATTCTGGGTCTTCCAGGATTGAGGAACAAAAGACCCTGTCATTCTTAAAAAAAATAAAAAATAAAAATAAAAAATTACCCAACCAGTTGAAGTAGTGTGCAAAAAATCCGCCAGTGTCTATCGGTTGACTGTATTGAATCTGCAACCAAAAATGAGATCTAAATTATCCAGAACAGTGACATGGAGAATTTCCAATCTTTAATCCTTTTTTTTTAATCAAATATTTGCCAGGAAACAAAGGGACTTGGCCACACAATACTAGTTGTCCCATATAACTCAAGCATAATGTTAAGATACGCTGTTTATAAAACAACCCTTTCCTATTTGTAACACTACTATATACAGCAAAACTAAGATATCTGGTATTATGCTAAAGAATATATTTTGATTACAGTCAGTGTTGAAGCTTTTAATACCATACATTAAATTTAGTTTTGTTCTCTAGCTTGGCAATTTTGTTCTTTAGCTTGGCAGAGGTTTGAGACTGCAACATTTTCAGAATGGTATTTCGGTACCCTAAAATTTCTATAGTGGTGGTTGTGATATAAGAGCCTGAGTAGGACTATATTAAGAAACATACATGATCCTTACATTCCAATCAATATGTTGAAACAGAAAAGCATGTGGATAAGTGAAATCAGAACTCATCATGGTAAAACATTTATTAAAAAGGGAGACCACTGCTAGATTAAGGTTTAAGGCACATCATACCAAGGGAAGGAAACACAATATTCACATTAGACATAAGAAAAGGATGCAAAGTAGGGACTGAGATTCAAACTTACCCAAGGTTTTAGGATATCTGGATTTGAGGTTTCAATCCTGTCTCTAATCCCCAGTGTAGCCTAGGGTTATATGTATTTCCACACATTCCAGCTGGAACTCCCATCTCCCTAAGGCTCCTTTAATAATCCCAGTCTGTGTTTTGTGTTTCAGGCTGAACCACATTTTCCTATTCCTGTATCTTTAAAGCAGTTTAAACAAACTCTTGTTACTTATTTGTTACAATGTTTTCTTTTTCCACACAAGAATTCTGAGAAGTTGCAGGGCATTTTTTTTATGATGGAACTGCTGTAAGAGGAGTCAGGAAGAACAACCCCATTCTTACAGGGTTTTTCTCTAATGGTCTGAGTAGTATGCCATCTCTGTCCGTTGAGTACACAGGAACACACACAATTCTAATCCTCACCTCTTTTTTTTTTTCATATGAGGGATCTGTCACCCTTTTCACTGCTGCTTTTCTAATCATTCTCTGTCTTTCCAATGGTCAGACTAGAGTTCAGTGCTTTACTGTCAGTTTAACAACCTAACAAAGGAGCTATTCCTCTCCTCTAGCCAAAAAAGAAAACACAGTTGCTGAGTGCAAGGCTCCGTTGATCACAGGGGAATGTTAAAAGCATGTCCTAATAGTTAAGCTGGATGTGGAGGTAGCTTTTAATTTAAAAAAACTTACAAGGGATTTCAATATAGTATGAATGAAGAGTGTTTGTGAATGGCTCACTTCGAAGTTTAGAAAGATATTGTCTTATTTGAGCAAAGGAAATCTCATATTTGATGGTACAGTTCATAATCTAGTCATTTTTAAAATCAAGTACCCTACAGTTCTTCCTTCACTAAGTCTCAAGGACCACCAAAGAGTACATGCTGCTATTGAAATTCAGATTTGCCAGTCTCCAGAGAGCTCTAATAAGATTGCCACTTTTATTTACTCATTGGGCCAAACTCTTGAGTTTACTTAAATGCTAGTGTAGTGTGAAAGGGAGTATAAATGGCACAGTAGTGTATCATTTTAATGGAGTTGCCAATCCTTTTTCTAAGGCATCCTTCTCGGAGAAAGCAAAAGGTGGGGGTGTAGCAGACAATGGGAGACTGCTGTGAAGCCACCATTTAAACGCAACTGTAGTAAAGAGAGTGTAGCATATAGCAGCCATGTAAAGAAGGTTAGTATAACTAAATTTAATATAAATAAGCCATCTGTGGGAAACTTCCATCAGGGGAGATGCATTTCCTGTCACATCACACCAGTTCTGTATTTAGCTTCTAGTAACTGGGCTGGATTCTCAGTCCAACTCTGCTCTCTTACTACACAAAGGGATTGTAAACCACATGTCAGTCCCAAACTGCAGATGCACCTGGCATGAGTGTAAGGCCAGCTCCCATGCCTCCTTCTCTCTTGGCCTCAGCTACCAGGAGCATATGTGGTGTGGCGAGAAGGAGTGGCTGGAGAGCAGTGCACTCTGGGAAGCTTCAACTAGCAGAAGAGTTCTAGATCTCTAAGAATGTGCTGTTCACAGCATCTGTACGGCTTTTCTAACCTTCATGTTCAGCTGGTGAGAGTTACAGAGCTCTGATTCTGGCTCCCAGACAGCCCCCCCCCCCCACACACACACTGTGCTCACCTAGTAAAAGTTGGACAAGACAGAAAAACTAGGACATTTGATTTTTTTCTTGAACAATCCTTTTACTTCCAAATAAACTTCCTCAGAAATTGAAGGAATAACATTTTCACTGTCTCCATCAAGCTGTGCACATAAATAAATCAGCATGTGTGTAAGCATCCTTACACTTGACCAAAGACACAAACTGAAGACATGTAAGCCAGCAAACACTATTCTTAAATGTCAGCCTCCCTGAAATTTTTATTTTTCTCTTTGTTAATATTATAGTGGTGTGGCTGGGCCCTCATCTCACTGTACTGCATGGCTGCATTTGCATCCTGCATGGGGACTGATTGCTTGGAGTGTCAGCTGCCTGACAGTTGTGCCCCCAAGAAATCAGTAAAAAAATTAAAAGTACTTTAAATTTCAAAAATGTAAATGTTCAATTTTAAATCTTGGCATTTTTTTAACTTAAAAATGGGTGCACACACAGGAACATTCTGGTATGGTATGAAAAAATGAGCAAAAATGAAGTCCATTTTCCACTGAGAATTGTGTTCTTTTAAGCAGAAATGGGCCATATTTTTGCCTATCTTCTTACCAGAGGTCCTCTGTATTGAAAATAAACACACGCACACATACACCCCTTGTTGTTTTCATAAATGGAAAACATTTTAATCTATTGAAATACTGACACATGAAATTGCTACTAAATCTTTTTTGGTCTGTCTAGGTATTTATATCTTGCTCACCAACCTAACATTTGAGCAACCCTGCCTGCACCACAAAGCTTAACAACCCTAACACCACCACAAGTAACTGGTCTCTGGACTGCAGGGTTCCATGGGTTGGAATTAGGGATGTGAAGGACTAGTTGACAGGATAGTCGACTAGTCATCTTCCCCACTGGTTCCCCCAGTGCCTCTATCAGATAGCACAAGCTGAAACTGGACTGTTCAGGTGAAAAACAGATAGTTGGGTCACAACCCTACTATAGATGTAAAATCCCATTTAATTTTCCAGTTAAGTGTTAAGTTTAACCAATTAATGGATTAAATGGGGCAGGCAGGGGAGGCTGCTCTAGTTCAGCTGGACTGGAGCATCTTCCCACTGTGGTCAGGGGCTGCTCCGGCCAGGTTGGAGTGCTTCTGCCCATGGCCCGCTGGGGCCGGGCCCGCTATGGATGAGGGCTGCTCCTGCTGGGATAGAGTGCTCCTGGCCGTGGTGTGCCAGGAACAGGCTCACCTTGCTCAAGGGTTGCTCTAACGAGGCTGGAGAGCTCCCACCTAGAGACGGCCCTATGAGGCTGTAGCAGCCCTCTGCCCCGGCAGGTGAAGGGCTGCTCCAGCCCCCAAAAGTTAATTGTAACCATAACCTTAGCAGATGGTGCTTACCAGTTAACTGGTTCAGCAATAGCATCCCTAAATCCTACTTGCTTAGCAGAACCACTTTGTGTCAAATCTTCTTTGAGTGGTGCTGTGGAAGGTCCAGGATTCTGCAAAACCAAAGTGACAAAGAATAAAACTATTGGAGAGCCTGCCCCCAGAAATATGTTCTTTCTCTCATTTAAAACCTGCTTCAACTCTGAGGGGTAAAGACTTGCCGTTGATATCAGAAGGTGAGAAATGTGCTCTTTTGGGGTCCTGCTTCCTTATCCACAGAATGTCATGAATGTCCACAGGAAATGAATGTGAAGAGCGGAGGCTAGCACGTGTTTCATGAAAAGGTGTCTTTTTAATATTTAAAATGCTGAGTGAAAGATAAGGCAGCAGGTGAACAGTCACTTAGATGCATGTTTTAGATTAACTTAAAAGGGCTGATTGAAAACTAGATCTAAAATGGCCAAGGGGACACAGCAAAAATGTTTGCTTTTGGGAACAAGTTCTTTGATTTTTTTTTTTCTCTTTTTTATCTTGACCACCCATGTATTTGTTGGCACGGGTATTTCCAGACCTTGAAATTGTCCCATGCAGTATGCATAAAGCTTTTCCAAAAATACAGTTTGCAGCATAATAGCTGCCCAAATGCCTGCTTACATGAATAATCCCACTGAAGTGTATGGTCAGCTCATGAGAGTAAAGTGAGAAGCATTAGGCCCTTGATAGTTTTCTCACTGAATGTAGACAAAAATCTCCCTTTTAATCCCACAAGTAAGTTCAGATCAGAATCGGGCCCTTTGGTTAGAACAGACCCTTCTCCCACTAGCCTTTGCTCATGTTCAAAGGGGGACTCTGGAAACTTTAATGTTCTTATTTTGTGTAACAGGTTCAATTAAATAATCTTAAATTAAATTAGGGAGATTTAAATTAGGGAGATTTCCATAATGGTGTGTTAGATAATCTGTTTGGCTCCCATTGAAACAAGTATCTGAACACCTCACAGTCTTTTTATTGTAGGTAGCTATCCCCACAACAACAGTGTGAAGTAGGTAAGTGCTGCGAGTGACTGGGTTGGATTCTCAATCCTACCCTGCTCTCTCACTACACAAAGAGAGTGCAAACCACATGCAAGTCCCACATTTCAGATGCTTCTGGGAACTGAGGCACTTAGAGATTAAGGCCTTCATGAACAAAAAGAATTCGGCACCTAGAAAATCATAGTGATTCACAAGCCTAAGTGAGGTAGACATCCTATACAACGAACAGGAAGAGAGAGGTTCCTTAGGGTACATCTACACTGCATGGCTATTTTGGGATACCTACAGCATCCTGAAATAGCTACCCCATGTCTACACAAGCTGCCCTTTATTTTAAAATATTTTTTGAAATAACGGACGCTCTATTTCGGAATCCCGGTAAATCTTGTTGCATGAGGGATAAGGCATGGCTTGAAATAGCATGTTATTTTGAAATCTGGTGCTGTGTAGAGACACCAAATTTCAGAATAAGCTATTTCAAAATAGATTTGAAATAAGATACGCAATTTGCACTATTTTGAAATTTGGTGCTTTCTACATAGCACCAAATTTTAAAATAAAGTGCTATTTTGAGACATCCTTTAATGCTTGTGGAATGACGGTTACTGGGATGCCAAAATAGCGTGCGCCTGTTATTTCGAAATAATGGATGGCTTGTGAAGACGCAGTGGAGCTATTTTGGGATACCTCTGGTGTCCCAAAATAGTAAGCTATGTCTACACTGCCTTCTCTTGCGCAAGAAAATATGCAAATGAAGCGAAGCGGTGAATATGGCTGTGCCTCATTTGCATACTTAATGAACCGCCATTTTGCGTAAGGGGTTTTTGTGCAAAAAGGAGCCATCTACATAGCTCCTTTTTGCAGAAAACACCCTTCTTGTGCAAGAGCCATTCTGCCAGTTTTTTTTTTTTTTTCAGGAAAAACGGCTCTTGCGCAAGAGGGAGTTTTTGCACAAAAAGAAGCTGTGTAGATGGTTCCTTTTTGCACAAAAGCCCCTTGTGCAAAAATGGTGTCTCATTAAGTATGCAAATGAGGCATGGAGATATTTACTGCTTTGCCTCATTTGCATATTTTCTTGCACAAGAGAGGACAGTGTAGACGCAGCCTTGCAGTGCAGTTCACAAAAGCCAGCACGTGAGACAGGGAGCCACCTTTTCAATACCACCAGGCACATGGGTGATCCAGGATTCAGTCCTCTTCCCTAGTCACTCTAATAATTTTTTCATTGCAGGACAGCTTCAAAAGGGAAAATCCTTAAAAAAAAAAAAAAAAAAAAAAAAACCCTGAGTTTATTTATGCCAATAAGGGTTCCAACCCATTGTTTTAAGGAAATGAAACACATAGGAAATTAAATAATCACAATATTTCTTCTTCCATTGTAAACAAAATGCAAACTCATGAGGAAAGACCAAAGAGAAATGTGTGTGTCTTGCATCCTTATGTCCAAAGATCTGAGGTATGTTTGCTTTCACTATGCTGTGCTGCAACTGCATGAAAGAAGTCTATGCAACATGAAAAACAGAAAACACCAGGAAGTAATTCTTTCCTGCTGTTTCCACTTTAACATGAATTTTTTAACACCTTTGTTGGAGTCCAAAAGTCTGGTATAACATCAAATGGCTTGCAGTTGGACATTTTACATGGGGCTTTTAGATTAATCTGTACCTTACTGTTGCGGTTTCTTTACTTGCACACTGATCACTTAGCAATGTTTTTTACAAAACTGTAATTACTCAGTGTTTCACCTCCTGAACAAAAAGAAATGGCTTATTGCTCTGATGGCTTATTGCTCTGTTGTATTTGGAAGGAAATTCTTTCCTGCAGAAGTAGGTATTTCACGCAGCTGTCCCAGGTTTTAGGTGAATACCTGCCAGGCTTTGTTTATGTGATGTATTTTTAAATACTGCTTGAAGACAACAATACAAATAGCAGGGGAATCGTTTGATCTGGCAATTTTTGTCCTGTAGTGTTCTGCATTCCAGAAGAAAAGTTCTGTACTGTTCAGATTGTGAGACAGATTTTGCCAGTTCAGGTCAGTCTTCTTTACAGGCATGGGAACTACAATTCATTATTCAGCTCCGGATTAATTACACAGCAGGCTGAGCTTCTACTTGTTCAAGTTATGCGGCAGTACAGCCCAATGTCCTTATTACAAGCCATCATTGTCGGACAGGTTATAGAGAAGCTCTGTAAGAGAATCTGATCCTCGTTGCTTTTTCACTCGATTTAAGTTGAATGCTGAGAGAGATTTTGCTTTAGGGTCAGTGACGAAGGCATCTGGATTGCTGAAGGATTTCTAATTCTTAAACTCTGACGGAGGTGATTAGGTGGAGCTGGTTTTCCTGGAATTGTAGGGTAGACTTTCCTGTTGTGCTTCAGTGTTAACTGTCTCACAGTTACAGACACAGTCACTGTACCACTCCAGGATTACTGGGATAGTTTTAGCTTCTACCATCTGGCCTTTTTGGCCTATCAATATTTTTTGAGTGGTCAGCGTGGTCTTTCTCTACAGCAATGTATCAGCCAAAAGAACTAGGGCGAAATCCATCGGTGGGTATGTGTGTTGATACGTTCTTTAGAGTTGAAACAGATACTTAATTTTCAATGGCAAGATAACATTTTCCATTTTCAAAATATTTTCAAATGTGTTTAACAATATGGTAAAGCAGCATTTTATGTTTTTGTGCTATTAGAGAAAATGATCTTCTCCGTAGAGAAAGTTTTAACAAAAAAGGGAATGTTTCTCGGTAATAAGCTATTTTAAATTGTGTTCATGCTCTTCTTTTATCAATTGGTGGTATGCTACTAAAGAAACCTGAAAGAGAAATATGTTGGGCATCTTTATTCTGTTAAATTCAACTTGATCGTGCGGCTTAAAAAGTATTTAAAAACAAAAGTGTAAGGAAGTACATTTTCCCCTCAGTTTTGTCATGTACACATGAAATTCCCTATAGCCCTCTACAGTGCTTGTGCCAAAATTTTAAAATCACTTTTGATATAAAATATTAATTTGTTACCAATCAAGCTAATGTTCTAGAGATAATTTTTAAAAGGCTAAACTTTTTTTTAGCACCAGTATGTATAAGGTGGCATAGAAGGCAGCTTCCGCATGTAAACTATTTTATTTATATGTGATTGATGTAATGTCCACGAGATGCAATATCTATTTAGGGAAACCAGGAGTTTGTATCATCCACAATTACTGAGTTTCTAATTGGTATTTCAAACTGAACAGTTGTTGATCTAAGGGCAAATAATATGACATTTGGAGAGGTCAGTTTATAAAGTAGTTTATTTTAAAAATCTATTGGATAATGATCCTTGTGTGTATGTTGAGGGGAGTGAGGCTAAAACTATACAGCTGCCAATAATTATTTCCATAACATTTATTGTTGGAAAATGAGTAAAGTCATGGTCTACTGTACTCTGATAATTGAGCAGAAATGTGTAACATGTCCTAGATCTATAAAGCTGAGCTAAATTAAAGAAGATTTTATATTTTGTTGTTGAGTGGCATTGCAAACAGAGCTTTAAGTTTACGTATTCATTTTTCCCCCTCATGTTGTGATGAGAAGTAATTTGTAGTTGTGATGGGTGCTATAGAAAAACTTGTGGTAGAAAGACTGGGCATCTACTGTATATACTTGTTCATAAGTCAAATATTTTTGGTTAAAAAAGTGAAGCATCAAAGAGATGGAGGTCACCTTATCAACAGATCAAGACCAAAAGTTGACAATTTTATTGAATTCAATATCTAATATGTTGTCATTATTGATTAGGGGTCGACAAACTTTGACTCCCAGCGCCTTACAGTAAGCTGCTGGCAGGCCGGGACATTTAGTTTTCCTGGAACATCCACAGGCCCAGAGCCTTTCAGCTCCCAGTGGCCATAGTTCACTGTTCCCAACCAATGGGAGCTGCCGGAATTGGTGTCCAGTACATTTCTTGGCGCATGCTGCTTCCCGTAGCTCTCATTGGCTGGGAATAGTGAACCACAACCACTTGGAACTGAGGGGTTTCGTGCCTGTGGATGCTCCAGGTAAACAAAAAGTCCCAGCCTAACTGTGACTTACCCTAACTGGCCAGGAGTCAAAGTTTGCTGAACCCTGAAATAAAAGGTCATAAAGTTTTTGCCATTTTTACCTATCCATCGGGGGAGGGAAGGATCAGCTTAAAAGTGAATGGGCCAATGAATGAATATATTTGATTTTAAGTGTACTGATCCAACCATTCTGTATGGAAGATGCTTTTGTTTATTCATTTTTACTCTATCCACTGTAGCACATTGTACTGGATGGTTGTCTCTCTGACATCAGTCACTAACCCAGCCAGCAACATTCAATGGACCATTTCCTTCTTTTTTTCTCTCTCTTCTTTGCTACCTTTTCAGAGTGGTGTTGAACACAAGTCTCCCCTGCTGATTTCATATAGGCACTGTGTTCCTCTCCAGATAAGAGTTATAATGAGAACACAAGAAAAGCAGTGCCAAGCAAATGCTGTACTGCACCATTGCATCTTGCCTTTGAAACACATGGCTGGAGAGAAGTGGGAATTGAGCACCAGCTCCCAACTATTAAGAGATCGAGTAATAAGAGTTTTGAAAATCCTGCATTTACACAGTGAAAATTAGTTCAGATTCAGCTATTAATGAGGTTCTGCTTTTTCTGCAGTCTTCCAGGTGGACTGAGGTGAAGCACAAGATAAGTGATTTTTTTCCAAGGTCAAATAGTAAATGACTTTATTCACATTAGAACTCAGTACCATCTGGATTCTGGGGCTTTATTTTGACTTCTCTTCCCACCCACCCCTACAATAACGCCAATATTGTTTTTCTTTCTGAAAGGAAACAATAACATTTGGTACTTTAGTAGTCTGAGTTACATGCTCAGCTACTGATACTGTTCTTCCATTGGATGCTTTTAATTCTCTAGAATGAAGTACTAAAGTTATTGTTCTGCATGGCTGCTGAAAGCCCTCAAGGTGGGATTGGGTGGTTGTGGGCAATTGTTTGTTTTGTTTCGCCATTCTTTGTACTAGGCATACAAATTCAAAGAAAAAAACACTTGAGATTGCCATGGTTCATATATGGCAGGGAGAGTTACCTTTAAATTACCACAAAATAAGAGGGCTGGCATGCCTCTGTGAGACAATGAAGTATTGAAGAATCTTTCTGTCAGGAGGTGCCTTTTGCAACATATTCTAAAACAAAGACTTCACACAAGGTAAAGTAAAGAACTCCCTTCTTTACCACAATTAGTTTTTATTAGGGCTGTCAATTAACGCGTGTCAACACTTGTGATTAAGGCAGAGTATAATTAATGCATTAATTTTTTTAATGCGTTAATTGTAGGTGTTTCTGCAGTGCTTCCCCTTTGAAATGCTGCCAGGACATTTCAAAGGGGCAGCGCAGTAGGAGCCTGGATCAGCTGCCCTTTTGAAACGCTGCTGCTACTTAAAGAGTGTTCATACCATACCTTACATCTTCTTTTGTAGGAAACTATGCCCACCTTTCTCTTACTCAGAAGGAATATGACAGCTGAACCTCTTCACTTCTGAACAGAATAGAACCGAATAGAATAGGACAGAACCCTCTCTCAGCAGGATCAATGCCTTTTAATAGGAAAGGTTGTTTCAGACACTGCTAGCCTGTTACGCTCTCACTGCTCTGTACTAGGGGTGGTTCTTTGCCTGTGGCTAAATTGAGTTTTCTGCTCATTCTGCAACAGGCCAAAGCTAAATGGAAATAATATAGGGGCAGCTTACAAAAATGAAAATGAGATGGCCATCTTTGACCTAAAGGCTCCTCTGACCTAAAGATACATTTCTTGTTGTTCTTGGGATGCAGGATTTCAGTAAAGATACTTGTACATTTTCAAATCAGGAAATCTAGAGACCTTTGTTTTGCAAATCTTAGCCGACTACACTAAACTGTAAACTCACATAAGGCACAAAAATACATGCTGTGTCTAATGGCTGGAGTAGAGGTTCTGCTCCTTTATCTGCATCTGACTTGCTATGAGGACTTTACAAGTTTGTATCCTAGCTCATAGAGCCTGAACCATGCTAGGAAGGTAGGTAGATGATGTAGAACAGTGGTTCTCACCCAGGGGTCCTGGGCCCAGTAGGGGGCCTGCAAGTAGGTCCCAGGGGCTCTGACAAGCAGGGGCCCCAGGGCAGAAAACTAAAGCCACTGATGATGGATCTGAAGTCTAGAGCCCTGAGCCCTGCCACTTGGGGATGAAGCTGAAGCCTGAGCAAGGTAGCTTTGCAGGGTCCCTGTGGTATGGTCTCCAGGCAATTGCCCTGCTTGCTGGCACTGGTTTGTATATGCAGAACACCAGTTATTGTGGCATAGATGAGCCATGGAGTGTTTTAGCATGGGGGGTGGGGCTTAGAGAAAGGTTGAGAAACCCTGCTGTAGAACACATTCTTGAAGCCATTCTGCCTGCATGGGTCAGAGTGGGGAGTGTCCTTACTGGTGTCACCTGTGACATCTCTTGTACAGCTAATGACTGCATTCCTCTCAGAGCAGGCTCACTGACTTCATCACGTATGTGCCATGGGCTCAAGTCACCATCTTGCCACCACTTGGACATGCACACTGTTTGTCATTCTCCCACACAGATAGAAAGGCTCTCTGAGCCATGTATTCCTCCCCTACAACATTGCATCTTCAACAGAGCAGCTATAATTTGCCCCTTATCCTCTCTGTGTGTCATGGTCAGTCAGTAAAATAGGAACCTAACTCATGGGGCTACTTGAGGCTCAGTTGATTAGTTCCAAACTCTGAGCTACACTGCTACGTCTTTTCCAACTTTGCCCCCCTCACATTTTATAAAACGAATTGGGTCCTTGAATGAAAAGTGTGTGTGCAAGTGGAACAGCATTTGTGGTGTTGCTCACTGTAAATCTATTTTAATACGTAAGTGATTTACCACTAACCTTAGCAATACAATCTTGATTTGCAAATACACTTATTGGTGTTACACAGAAAATCACAGGGACATACGGATAGGAATTATAAGTGTGCTAGACATACAATTGGAGTAAAATGATAAATGCTGCATCAGGGAATCTTTTAAAAGCCAGTTAGCTGTTCTTTCCATAGTGACTGTGAATGTGTGGAGCATAATACTGAGAACACATTTTGTTCTGTTAGAGTGAAAATACACTTTCTATATGGGACTTTTCAACAATCACATGTGAGGAGCAGAGAGGAAGGCAGTGAAGTTGACAGGGTGTGTTTGGTGGGTAGAATGGAGATTAGTTTAAAAAAGCAAGAGCTTTATTTAGGTAAGATTGCATCTGTACACTGAACTTCCAGTCTGTTTAAATTCCAAAGGCCCTGAGAGACAAGTGAGGTCATAACTTGACTGTTGCAGCTTCTAAACACCTCTTACTGCCATCTTACAGGCTCGGTGTGATGTGAGAACAGGCTCTGGGTTTCTTCTGGCAGTTTGATTTATGGCCAAGAGCTATATGCAAAGTTTAGTCCGGTTATGAATTTAAATATGGTGTTCACCCGTTAGCTATGCTAGGCTCTCACACAGGCTTTTTAAAGTACATGTTGCTGTCATGTTCTCACAAAGTATATACTATTGCACAGGACAAGAGACAAAGTCAAGTGCCCATTTTTTGTACTACATAGCTAGAGAGACATCTGAAATACATTTCTTTTCATTACAGAGGTTAGAATTAGTTTTGTGTAAGAATTTTTTTCAGCTAGATTCTTTAGCCCAGGGGTTGAGAACCTCCAGTCCAGGGGCTGTCTTTTGCCTGGATCTGGCCTCTGAGTAGGGTTGCCAGGTGTCTGGTTTTCTACGTGACAGTCCAGTATTTGCACGGTCTGTCGGTAGAAAAAATCAGAAAATACCGGACATGTGCCATGTCCGGTATTTTCTGAATTCCTGGCTGGGCGCCGGACGGAAGCCTGGCAGGGGCAGGGGAGTGACTGGGAGGTGGGGACTCCCAGCCACTCCCCCCGCCCGGCTTTTACAGGCGACCAGAGGCTCCCAGCGCCAATCGCAGCCCTGCCTCCCAGCTGGGAGCCTCTGGCTGCGTGCAGAAGCCGGGCAGGGGGAGTGACTCCCAGCCCTTCCCCCTCCCCCGCCCAGCTTCTGCTCGCAACTAAAGGGAGTGCTGCCGGGGGCGCAGCCTGAAGGACTCCGGCTGTGGCCAGTGGCTGCACCTCCCCCCCGCCAGGTCTGCTTCCTGCCCCCCTTCCTCCAGGCCCCCCCTCCTCCCATCCATCCCCGCAGCCCCCGACCCTCCCCAACTCTGCTTCCCGCCCCTCCTTCCTCCCGTCCAGCCCCACAGCCCCCGACCCTCTCCCCAGCTCTGCTTCCCGCCCCCCCTTCCTCTCATCCAGCCCCGCCCCCCTCCCGGCCGTTTCTCCACAACCCCCCCCCCCCCCGAATCAAGTGTGTCGGTTTTTTTGGCGGGGTCTACCTGGCAACCCTACCCCTGAGGTTTAGGGCTTCCCTCCCCTCCAGCATTGGGGAGCCCACACTGGTGTTCAAGTCCCCCCTGCTGCCCCACCATGGGACTGAAGCACACAGAATCTACTATCCTAGCCCCTCCTGAGTTCTGGTGTGCAAGGAGAATATGGGGAGTGTTTTTCTCCTCGGTTGGAGACCACATCAATGAGGGTTTTGTGTTTATTTTTTTATTTTCTTTTGTTTCTTTTTGTTGTTTGCTTCTCACTTCTGTGGTATAAGAACATAAGAGAGGCCATACTGGGTCAAACCAAAGGTCCATCTAGTCCAGTATTCTGTCTGCTGACAGTGGCCAGTGCCAGGTGCCCCAGAGGGGATGGACCGAAGACAATGATCAAGCGATTTGTCTCCTGCCATCCTTCTCCAGACTTTGACAAACAGAGGCCAGGGACACCATTCCTTACCCCCTGGCTAATAGCATTTTATGGGCCTAACCTCCATGAATTTATCTAGCTCTTTTTTAAACTCTGTTGTAGTCCTAGCCTTCACAGCCTCCTCTGGCAAGGAGTTCCACAGGTTGACTGTGCACTGTGTGAAGAAGAACTTTCTTTTATTAGTTTTAAACCTGCTACCCATTAATTTCATTTGGTGTCCTCTAGTTCTTATATTATGGGAACAAGTAAATAACTTTTCTTTATTCACCCTCTCCACACCACTCATGATTTTATATACCTCTATCATATCCCCTCTCAGTCTTCTCTTTTCTAAACTGAAAAGTCCCAGTTTCTTTAGCCTCTCCTCATATGGGATCCGTTCCAAACCCCTAATCATTTTAGCTGCTCTTTTCTGAACTTTTTTCTAATGCCAAAATATCTTTTTTTGAAGTGAGGCGACCACAACTGTATGAAGTATTCAAGATGTGAGTGTATTATAGTTTTATATAGGGGCAGTAAGATATTCTTTGACTTATTTTCTATCCCTTTTCAAATAATTTCTAGCATCCTGTTGGTTTTTTTTGACTGCCAGTGCACACTGCATGGACGTTTTCAGATAACTATCCATGATAACTCCAAGATCTCATTAAATTAGCCCCCATTATATTGTATGTATAGTTGGGGTTATTTTTGCCAATGTACATTACTTAGCATTTATCCACATTAAATTTCATTTGCCATTTTGTTCCCCAATCTCTCAGTTTGGTGAGATCTTTTTGAAGTTCTTCGCAGTCTACTTTCGTCTTAACTATCCTGAACAGTTTAGTATTGTCCTCAAACTTTGCCACCTCACTGCTTACCTCTTTCTCTAAATCGTTTATGAATAAGTTGAATAGGATTGGTCCTAGAACTGACCCTTAGGGAAAACCACTAGTTACACCTCTCCATTCTGAAAATTTACCATTTATTCCTACCCTTTGTTTCCTGTCTTTTAACCAGTTCTCAGTCCATGAAAGGACCTTCCCTCTTATCCCAT
This sequence comes from Pelodiscus sinensis, assembly GCF_049634645.1. NCBI lineage: Eukaryota > Metazoa > Chordata > Testudines > Trionychidae > Pelodiscus > Pelodiscus sinensis. Next base: position 215,564,008 of record NC_134711.1, read on the forward strand.
GACAACCTAATTTGCACAAGAGCCTTTGGTGAGGGGCCCTGTCAAAGGCTTTCTGGAAATCTAAGTATACTATATATACTGCATCCCCCTTATCCACATGTTTGTTAACCCCTTCAAAGAACTCTAATAGATTAGTAAGACATGATTTCCCTTTTACAGAAACCATATTGACTTTTGCCCAACAAATTACATTCTTCTACGTGTCTGACAATTTTATTCTTTATTATTGTTTCAACTAATTTGCCCCGTACTGACGTTAGACTTACCAGTCTGTAATTGCCATGGTCGCCTCTAAAGCCCCTTTTAAATATTGGTGTTATGTTAGCTGTCCTCTAGTCCTTGGGTACAGAATCTGATTTAAAGGATGGGTTACAAACTACATGAATAGTTCTGTAATTTAACTTTGAGTTCTTTCAGAAACCGTGGGTGAATGCCATCCGGTCCCGGTGATTTGTTAGTGTTAATTTTTTCAATTTGTTCCAAAACCTCCTCTAATGACACTTCAATCCGGGACAGTTCCTCAGATTCATCACCCACAAAGGATGGTGCAGGTTTGGGAATCTCCCTAACATCCTCAGCCATGAAGACTGAAGCAAAGAAATCATTTAGTCGCTCCACAATGGCTTTATCGTCCTTGATTGCTCCTTTTGTATCTCGATTGTCCAGGGGCCCCACTGGTTTTTAGGTGGCTTCCTGCTTCTAATGTACTTAAAAAACATTTTGCTATTATTTTTTGAGTCTTTGGCTAGCTGTTCCTGATTTTTCTGTGTGTCAGTGGCCCCGAACGAAAACGGTTCCTCACCCTTGCTTTAGTAGGTATAAGTCAGTAAAGTTAATGGAGGTTGATTATGAGATTAATCGAGGAATTGTGATTTACACCAGTTAAAGATCTAGCCCTTTATTTTCAGCATTCAATCATCATCCAGCTAAAATATAGATCTACCTGACACACGACTATTAAACACAAATTCAAAGCATTTAATTTTTAAAGTTTACACAGCATATTAAAATTTATATCTGCTATTATGTTTTAGGAGCCCTTTTGGGCTTTAATGTAAGTCTCAAAGAATATTTTAGTCCTAAATGGTTGAGATTCTTTAAGTCAGACAAATAATAAGCTAATGTTTTGGGTGTGTGTGTGTGTGTGTGTGTGTGTGTGTGTGTGTGTGTGTGTGTGTTGGTTCTACTGAAGATCCTGGGAGGTGTTGTGTGCTCTCAGTTCCACTGATATCAACTTGCAGGACTGGGCCTTTAGAACATGTGTTCTATAATTGGCGCACATTCCATAGACAGAATGATGCCGTCGGGATTATGTTTAACCACAAGTGGTGGGGCAGATTTGCTTTGGATGTATTTTTTAACATTTCCTAAATATTCCCCCCAAAAATGTAAACAGTTACACACATTATGTACACATCATATGTGGTTTACTTGCGGCCAGTCCAGTTAATTCCTTTGGCAATGAAAATGTACGAATACTGTGAAATATTCACATAAAATATGACATTCACTTGTGGCAGAAGCTGTTGAATTGAAGTTTTGAAGTTTTACTAATTCTCAGTTTATAATGTAAATGCTGGGAAGAAGAGTTCTCTGCAGTGAATGGAGACTTATATGCAATGTAAACTAGCTTTCGCTAATGTGGTTGATGCTTCTCCTCACAACGTATTAGGAATAATTTTTTTTAAGCTTTCATTACTTGCTCCATGTGGATGGTTTCAGTCCTTTAAAAATGGACCTAGTCACTTCATTGCTTTGACACTGATGGTTAACATCACTAGTTTAGGACCTCAGTAGTCTGAGGTATAGAAGTTGAAAGTAATTACTGGATTGGGACAAAGATTGGGTTGTGAGTTTTCTTTAGGAGTGTTGTTTAGCATTAGGAATACTTCTTGAATCTGATGCCAAATGCCCTTTAAAATGATTCTATTTACAGCCTATGGCAGATGAAAACTGCATTTTTTTTCTTTCGTAACGGATAATACTAGAAATTCCAAGTGTATCAATTACAGATTAGACAGTTTTTTTCTTGCCTTTCTCAGTACTTTCACATACTATTCATATGTGAGAGTTTACTGTTTCACTGTTATCAGAATATGATCCTAAATCAAATTTGGCTAAAATTGCCCATATTGGATTCTATGACAAGAATGTAAATACACTTTACCATGCATTTCTACAGCATCCTATTAACCTGAAAAAACAGACGTTGTCCATTTTGATGCTAACTTGTGTCAACACTAGATAGACGCACACACATGCACGTATGCACCCAGTAATTCTGCCTTAGAGTCCACTTCCAAACTTCACTGAAGTTCATTACAAATACTTTCTATACTGTACATTTGTTCTGTGGTGATACTTAGAAAGGTTTTGCATTTGATTTTATAACTGGCATTCTTGGCTTGACATAACATGGTAATTTATATAATCAGGACTTCAAAAAAATAAAATTAATATAGAGTTTGAAAGTGTTTTCTAAAATTATATATATAGGCGGGTCTTATTCCCCAGTCTGAAATGCTTATGTGCCTGCATGGCTTTTATACATGTGAGTTATTCCCTTTGAATTTAAGCAAATATCAAAGGTGCTGGAAAGACTGTGTGTGGGGGGGAAGGGGGACGGGAAATCCCTCATCTGCCGTAAACCCAACCTTTCTGGTCCCCAGCTGCCCTCACCCTGCCATAGTCCCTCCATCTCCCACCAGCTCTATCTCCCCCTGGAGAGCTCTCTCCCCCCCCCCCCCCGCAAAAACAAACAAACATATTCTTCTTATCTTACTCTCCCTATTGATCCATCTGACACCCTCTGGTGATGGCACTTACAAGCTAAATTAAACTTAGTCACATTTCAGTTTATAGTGTCCATTTCTCTTATTACATTTTTCTGGAGAATTTGAGGATGTTCTCCTTTGCAACTTAAAGTTATCACCGCTTCAAAGTTCTTCAATTATATTAAAGAGCTATGGGTTAAATTCTGGCCCATTAAAGTCAATGGGACCTGGGCTACACTACGCGATACGTCTATAAAAAATGTGTAGTTGGATTTGGCTTACCTTAAGCTGAGCTGCTGCAGCGTCTACTCTGCGGTAGGCCGACAGGAGTATATTCTCCCATCCTCTTCACTTACTCCTCACAGAATGAGGAACACAGGATGCCAGTGGGGGCTTCCCTCAGCATTTGATTTGGGGGTTTACACTAGACCTGCTCAATTGAATACTAGAAGATCGACCTCCAGATGGTCAATCTTCTCCATAGTGTAGATATGCCCTGGGAGTTTTGTCACTGACTTCCGAGGCATTACACCGTTTAAGGCCAACATTCTATTTCCACCTTATTCCATATACTGAGTTCTTAACAAAGTAGATTTCCCAGTTAGAAATACTATTTAGATGTGAGCATTTACTGTTTCACTGTTGTCTATTGCTAAAATTAGCTCTTGTGAGTATAACTTAATATTTCTCATGGCAGTATTTTTGGTAAGATAATTTTTTGCTTCCATTCCAAGTTCTTTTCCTTTTGGCAATTTCTCCTACCCTGGTGGTGCAGCAGTAATTTTACGGCCAATAGTGAAGCTTGGCATATTGGTTCTACAGTGCAGTCTTCCAATTTTAAGAGGTTAGAACTTTTCCAGAAGTCTTAGGAAAGTGAAAGCTGATGCATGAAACTTTGAGAAAAATGGCATTTGATTTAAAGAGATGTTATGGATGGATTGCTAATATGACTAGCATTGACTTGTTTAAAATGACAACTTAAAAGTAATGGTAGGATTGTAGTTGGTTAGACATTCCTCTGTGGATTGTTGTTAGTGTACTGTGAAAACAAACCCTCCTCTGTTCCTCTTAGTAGCTTATGTTAGTTTTGGGTCAGTCACAAAGGCAGTGTTAATGAAAACGGCAGTGTTCTTAAAAGTAATTGCCATCAGCAGCTGCAAAGGAGAGGAGGTGCAGATGACTTTGCTAGAGGCTTCAGCAGTGTTTGGTACAAGAAAAAATGACCTTTTTTGAGGTCCTTATTCATTCAACTCTGAACAAACAGGAAGACAGGTCTGTGTCTGAATGAGCTTGCAATCTAAGGGCAAGATTTTGATGCTTTTACTCACACTGAGTAGTACTTACTCAAGGTGAGTAAAGTTATCAGAATATGATCCTAAATCTAATTCGGACAAAATACTCTTTTAAGTCCTTTCTGAAACACTGAATAAGCTCCAATCTTTGGATCAGTGGTGCATATACCTCTTTGTTTATCTGGAGCTGATGATCTTTAACAACTATGGGTTTCAAGGAGGCAACTGAACAGCAATGAGGAGGTCATCTGGTGTAACCACCACCAGGTAGATTTGAACCTGGCATTTTTGGAGCTTAGTGTAGGAGTCTTTACAGCTTAAGCTATAAAGCCAGCTGGCTCCCAGTTTAGACTGTAGAGCTCCCTTGTTCTTACCTCTGACTGTAAGTGGTCTAAGTGCCACTTCATGGGACAGTGAACCTCACTAAGTGTGTGGGTTACGCTGGCACACACAGAGTCAGAGAGATTTCCATGTATACAAGGAAGCACTGAAGAAGCCTCAAATCCAAAACAATTGTAGGAAAGAAACTCTAAAGGCCAGTGTGTTTCACAGAAATGACAATGTAGAAGTAATGATTAGGTTGGCTGGCTTAAAACCTTTCCTTCTGCCAACTGTAAATCCCCTTCTCTTGTTTTCAGTGGATCAGATAAAATGCAGGATAAATGGGCGATGAGGTATTCCGTTGTGGGGTGGAATGAATTCAGACAGCACAAATGAGGTTTTGATCATCTGGATCTTCCATGGAATAGTGAATGAAGAAAAGAAAAGAGACATTGTTTTTCATCTGCAGCATATGCTTTCATCTTTTGTGTGCTTGTGTGATTGTGGTTGATGTGAGAGTAGAAGGTTATCATTGCACCCATGTCAAATCAACAGGTCTTTAATTTTTAACAGGCACAGCATGTATTTCTGGCATTTGATGGATAGTTATAACTGAATTAGACAGTGGCAAAGTGAACTTTAGGTGAACCGAGATCATCATCACAGTAGACCTGAAAATTAAGAATTGTGATAGGGTCAGTGGGTTTTAAAAATCTCCCATTTTTTGGCAGATATCTAGAAGACTGCAAAGGGCCATACTGCGTACATTTTCTGGAACTGGTCTCATTGCCCTTACCACAAATCACATTTAAGTAAGAATTAGAGGGTGATTTGAATCTTGCCTCCATTTGTTGAACCTTTCTGTTCTGTTATGGTTGTATTGGGGTTATAGATAGCATTCCTGTCACTGTAACTGCAGTCCCAAATTAATTGTAGTGAAATGCAGAAAGTTCAAAGAGATTTGGTTCCCAAGCTTACTAATGAGCACCAGGTTCTCTTCACACTTAATGAACCAAGATTTCTATGTGATTTTTTTGGGGGTGGGGGTGGGGGAGGGAAGGCAAGAGTTCACACAACTGAACAATGACTTTACAGTGTAAAGAGTATGCAGCTGTGCCATCTGAAGCTGTCCTCAGTTATGAGCAACAAAGCTTAAATAGATTGTACTGTGAAGAGGTACAGCGCTGTGAGTGTGAAGCATAGCTTTTGCTTCTGCTTCACTGACCTGTCTGCTTGCAACAGCAATGGGCCCTTGATGAGAGCTTAGGCAGGGAGAGCTGCGTACGGCGACTCTTTCAAAATCATTCCTTGTAACTTGAATAGAGAAGAGGAAACAAAATGAAGTTTCAGTTGATCTCTTTCCAGGGATGTGCTGCTGCGTTTTCTTGAAAATCCCATGCTCTCCATCTAAAAGTCAACGGTGATTCCTAATCCACTTCAGCTGATCCACAACCCACTAAATTGAATATTTTCAGCAAAGAGTTTATTTTCTTTCTAAGTAGTAACAACAAAGTTTATACGCACACACTGAGATAGATACATTTTTTTCAAACTAAACAAATCACAGATATTTCACTTTAGTTTGGTGATCTTCCAGAGGCTCATATCTTATCTTAATCAAATGTATTTGAAATATATTATATATTTCCTAATTTGCCCCTCTAGATATTTCTATTGTGTCCTTTACTCTGTTGCTCTGTATTTTTGTACATAAACACCATAGTAGGTGGGTGATGTACTTGTACACATACACAGACGTGCGCGCTTGACAATATACATACACCTCTGTGCTCTTCTGCTTGTGTATATACCTATGCACTACACTACTCATAAATACATAGCTATATAGAGCCAGATACAGTCATGGTGCAGGAATTTAATGATTCTAACATAACTTAAAATTTTCAATCTGAGACAATGCCACAATGTGAAGTACAGAGGCAACACGGAGCTTTTAGGTTATCTAGAATAATACTCTGACTTAATCCTTGCTCGGCTGCTCTTCAAAACAGAAATACAAAAAAATGCCAGTAGGTTAGCAAAGCAGAAAGCCAGTTCTGCAGCAGGAATCTATTTTTACTGTGATATAATTGTTCTGCTCTTTTGAAGGTCTTAATTTTGGCTTTAAATAATGCAAAAGCATCAGAAAACATCTGCTGTTGCCCTCAGTCTCATACTAAAGATAGAGAAAGCTGACAAAAAGGATTTTTGTGTTTTTTAAAATACAAAATAGTATAATTTTAAATACCTTGATGTTGTGCCTATGCAGATTTAAAACTTTAGAAAGCTCTCCAGTCTGCTGTAGTGGTTTGATAGTACCAGTGGCGAAAGTTGACAACCCCCCGTGGCTGACCCCTCTTGCTCTCTCTCGCCTAATCAAATTTTGTGTTATGTTTCCAGATAGCTGATCAGCTTCCCTGGATTTCGCTGACGACACAGGAAAGCTTTGCTTGAAGATGGAAACACTGGAGTCGGAATTGACCTGCCCTATCTGTCTGGAGCTGTTTGAAGACCCACTGCTGCTGCCTTGTGCTCACAGCCTCTGTTTCAACTGTGCGCATCGCATATTAGTCTCCCACTGTGCCACCAACGAATCAGTGGAATCCATCACTGCCTTCCAGTGCCCTACTTGTCGTTATGTCATCACTCTCAATCAACGTGGTCTAGACGGATTGAAGCGCAACGTCACTCTGCAGAACATTATCGACAGATTTCAGAAAGCTTCAGTGAGTGGGCCCAATTCTCCTAGCGAAACCCGCCGAGAGCGGGCATTTGATAGCAACAGCATGTCATCCAGTGAAAAAGTTCTGTGCCAGTTCTGTGACCAGGACCCTGCCCAGGAAGCAGTGAAGACGTGTGTCACTTGTGAGGTATCCTACTGCGAGGAGTGCCTCAAAGCGACTCACCCGAACAAGAAGCCGTTCACGGGCCACCGTTTGATAGAGCCCATTCCGGACTCTCACATCCGAGGATTAATGTGTCTGGAGCATGAAGACGAGAAAGTTAACATGTATTGCGTGACTGATGACCAGTTAATTTGTGCCTTGTGTAAACTGGTTGGACGGCATCGTGATCATCAGGTGGCAGCTTTGAGTGACCGCTATGACAAATTGAAGGTTAGTTTTACCTACTCATCCCTTGCAAGTGGGGTGTGAAAGGAAGTGTAATGACTGTTTAGTTGCATGCTGGGGAAATATGTTTTCTCACATGTCTTTGTAAGCATATAATATACATATATCTATTCTTGAAAAGGTATCAATTAATTTGTCTTAGATAAAGTTCTCAGGATTATCTAAACTTCCCTATATTTACCCTAGGGAATATCAGATACACTACAAATACTAAAGTAAACTTTGTTTAGTTTCTTAAAACATTATCCATAGTAACTTGTAAGTTTTTAATGTTGACTGCTGTACATACAAGGATGTATGTATGGGTATACATATTAGTGGACAGTGATTGAAATTTCAGACATTCTTTGAATATTCTGATGATGATGATGATTTCTAATGCAGTTGCTTACCACTTGAAATCCCTCTATCAGTACTAAGAAGGGGATGCATTTGTAAGAGCTGCCTTAAGGGCTCCACTTGCTTCGCCAGTCTGGGGAACTGAATTCTAACTCCACTCTTGCAGCAGCAGCATTTGCCCATGCTGACATAGAAATGAAAACAAACATGAAATTGTTTCAGAGCTATCTGTGACATTTCTATGGTTATATGATTCTCTTTCACTTTCATAGGGAAATGGCATCTATCCTATCAGGTAGCAATGCTGTTCTGACAGTCCTGTGTTTCATTGCTGAACGTCTTCAGTGTAGTGCCGGAATTGCTAACACACATTCTCTGGATGTTCTCCAGTTTCACCATGGAATTAATTTAACAAAACTCCAACTCAGGTAGTGGTAACTAAGTTGAGAAGTAGTATGCCTCTTTGAGCTCAGGATCTTTTAGTTCCAAGATTTGCATAATGCTGTAGAACATTAATAAGAAAGAACCTTGGAAACCCTCCCCCTCTCGCTCCCTTCCCCCCCCCCCCATTCCTTAGGGAAATGCAGCTTTCAAAGGAAGACTACAATTGAAAGATCATGAGTAGGAAGGTAAAAAGATCATTCTTCTTTATGCAATGATTATAATGGTAAGAAACCAAGTGAATAGGTTGAATTATCTTGAGATCATATCTCAAAAGTTATGCTAATAACATGCATTATTGTGTGTGTGTGTGTGTGTGTGTGTGTGTACATATGAGTACATATAAAAATCACATTATATTAAAACAGTGAATACTAATGGGAAGACAATTTAGCTGAAAATAACAGCTTCCTTTGAAAATGTTAATGAATTTCTTGTTTAATAATGAAATATGGTTATTTTTACATAAATTACACAATTTTATTCTTTGATAAATATAAGGTTTTTGGTCATGATTGATATGATTTTACCTTTAGTATTAAATAACAGGGATAGAAAAAAACTAGTAATAGGCTTAATGAAATGTTAGTATTTGGTAGACTATTTAGAAGTGTTACATTATTATCATCATCATTCATTCATTTATTTATATTGGTAAGAATGCACTATTTAACGTGAAATATCTGCGATAATTAAATATTGGGTAAGTATGTTTTTGAGGCTCTCAACATAAGCAATTAGGAAAGATCTAGCATTTTATTTAAACGTTGTAAGCCTAACTGCAGCATTTTAAAAACAGTTGTCTCTTTCCTTTATAGCTTTGAGTTAATATCAATACCCATGCTAGTTTCTAATGTGCTTAAGTTTTCTGCTAGCTCTGGTTGTAAACATGAATACATTGTGTAGAGAAGAGCAATATAAGATGATGCCATTTTGCTTTAATAACACGAGTGGTCCTGAGGGTAGTGGATTTTGCCCATGAAAGCTCATAATTGTATATATTTTGGTTAGTCTCTGCGGTGCCAGAGGACCACTCATTGTTTTTAAAGTTACAGACTAAGATGGCTACTCCTCTGAGATTTTTGCTTTAATGACAATGCAAATCATTGATTAAATTCCTTCTAAATTTCTTGCGCTAAAATTATCTCTTTACATATTGTATGACAATGTTTTGGCATTTTGTGTCCAAGGTAGCAAAATACATATTTTCTTGGCCATATCAGTCCTGTCAGATAGTTGATCTCTTCCCATGGTTAGTTCTGTCAGATAACAAGCCTCTATGAAGACTATTTGGTATCTGCTTCAAGCTACCATTTCCTTCATATAATCCCAGCTTTCCTCCTCCATATGCTGCAGTACACTCTGAAAAGAAGGGTTGTAGGCCAGGTAGTTTCTTTCCAGATCAAAGCTCTATTGTCTGGCTATAAGCAAGCCCAGAACTGTTCTTAGGGGTAGGTGAGCTGGGCGGACTCCCGGGGCTGCCATTTTCAAGGGGCCGCCGCCAGTTGGTTAGGATCGACCCTGAGCAACCCTATTTGAAAACTGAGCCCCATCCCTTCTCTCTCTACCCTTCTTCTTCAAGAGGCTGAAAATATTTTATGTGCTAAAATCTTAGAGTGAAATCTACAGCATGTAAATCGGCATCATCCCATTACAATAAAGGGAGTGATGTGGATTTACATCAGCTGAAGATCTGGCCCATACTGTCAGACAAGCACAAGTTCCAAATCTACTCTTTAATTGCAGTCTCCTCCTTCATTAAGGACAATGCCAACACAATTGAAAGATCTTGATCTTGAGTTTTTATATAGTACTGTTCATCTACATGGCCATGTAGAAGATAATAAACTACAACATCAATTAAAAGAAGTGGATCAAACTGATAGTTGAGAAAATACTGTGATAGAAAAATGGTGGTGGTACAAATATTTTTTGAAAAAATGAATGTGTATTACTCTTTAGAATCGCTGTACTCATTCTTAAATTTCTAATGATAACTTCCTTATTAAAAAAGCACAAACCACACTTTGTGACATTTTTTCCCATGAAGGTTTTCTTTTTTTAAAATCAACATACTGTTGATGCTAACAGCAACTAGTTGGTTTTTGATATGTGGCTCTGGGTGTCAAGCTATGCTAATTACTTGCATTCTATCCCAGCAGTGTTGCTAATTATTTAAACAATATTTCATCCTTCATTAATCATGGGACAAAAGATGCCATTACAATCTAGCTCCTTTTGTGACAAAAATGAAGCCCTTTAATTAAGAGTTCTGGTACACTTGTCTGAGGCATGCATGCTAGAGTGGGTTTAACAGTCAATGTAACAGTCATTGTGAAGCTCTGGAAATGAGAAATAAAAGTCTAAATCACTTTGCTTTGATAGTAATAACTTCAGTCCTGTGAGGTGCTGAGTACTCTCATCATTTATCAGCCCCTCTGTGATTTGAAGGCACTCATTTTCTTACAGTGGTAGGTCCCTGGTATTTTTTTAGTTATAGGATCACATGAAAAATCTTTTGTTTATTATATAATAATTAACAAAGGACATCAGATATATATGTGTATAATAAAAATGGGGCAAGTCAATAATTAATATATATGGCATGATGTAGTGTTAACATTGTGGTAGAACTTAAAATTAATCTTCTTTTACATAAACAATGTATAATGTATTATAAATATTAATAGGCTCACAATAGTCTAGCAAATGCTCACATTTAACCCACTATATGAAGGCAAAAAAATCTCTCTGTTACTCAGTGAACATTCAAGGTTTCCTTTTTTGTCTTGGAGCAATGGAATGAAAACATGCAACTGGAACATATACTAACTTTTTCAGGGAAACAACTTAAAATTAAATTCTCCAATAGCTAATGTTAACGTATATAAATATAGCTAAGATTTTTGAATGAGAGAGAATATTGTGGGAAGACAAATGTAACACACACAGAGGTAGTCAGCTAATGTTCATTCTGGGATGATAAATGTTACATTGGGGGTCTGACAAAAGAAAAAAATATATATTGTGTCAAATTCTCAAATGCTGTAAATAAAAATAGCTCAAATGAAGTAAATAGAGCAGCTCACATTTACATCAGCTTAGAATCTGGTCCGTAACTTTTTTATAGTTCTATCTCACATAATACCATGCAATGTAAATCAGTTTGGGTGGCCTTCATACTACGTAATCAAGAGATCTTTTGCTGGGTCTTCTGTACCCCTGAACATTTCTGTGAAATTAATATCAATGCTGACGGTGTCTTAGGCATGTTTATGAAGGATAGATCAGATCCCAAAGTAGAATTTTGTAACTGCAAGAGTGGTCCCTTTTTCATTAGCATTTTCTGCATTTTTACTTCCAAAAGTACACCAACAAAAAGGGATTGTTAAATTCTGCTTGGATTTATTGGTGACAATAATACACAGACAATAATAATAGACATAACTATAATCAAAATCCACATTTTTGGTCATTTTGTGACAGAATCCATTTTAAAATCTCCTCCGGGTCCCCATCTGAATCAGGACACAGGGAAAATGAATCCATTTACCTTAACAAGCTTAGTGCTCACAAATGTTTCTTTGAGTAGGAAGCCACTATAAAATATTTAAGTACTGGGAAAATCAAAGTTACATCTTGCAAAACTACTTTGGGCATATTAACACAGAAAGCCTTTACCAAATCCAAAGCTTCTAAAAATAAAGTATAAAAGCACATGCATCCTTTCCTATTGTTTTAAACCTAAGGTTATAACCCTAAATAGCTAAATGTCATTGCGCAGATACTGACACAGTATATGCTGACATTTTCAGTCCAGCATTCTTTTTCATATTACTTTCTAATTTATGCACCGATCATTAATCAAGTTGAAAATGTAGTATCTTCAGGGTCTGACATTGCAAACCTGTACTCATGTAAATAGTCTGGATGACCACACATGATTTTGTGCGTCCAGGTTTGAACAGCACGTCATTGTGTGCATCTATTATTTGTTTGTATATGTATGTATAGATCAATACCTATGCACACAAAGCTACTAGTAATAGCTATATGTATGTGTTTTTTTGTGTGTATATATAACAAAGTATGTATAAGACAAGTGTATATGTGTATAGTACATTCAAGATACTAGTAATATCCATATTTAAACACATGCACAAATGCATTGTGTGTATGTATGAAAATAGAAACATGTCAGTGTGCATACAATGTATGTGTTAAAATTACATACACAACTATTTATATGCATCTAATGATATATGCATTCCATATATCATATACTTGTGACTATTGCTAGCAACTTTATGAATGTAATGGATCTATATTTTTAACTTGATTAATGTATCCTTTTAAAAACATCTTTCCTATTACCAATTTTCATATCCATGGATATCTTTTCCCTTTTTATCTTTGTAACTTTTATTAACATTAGCCTTAGAGGAAATTATACAGATAATGCATTTAGGAAAGAATATGCACCTAAGAAGAAACAAACACAGACTTTGTCAATGGGATCAGTTTTTCACTCTGTCAATGAGTACAACATATGGTTTGAAGAATGTGGAAGAATTGTTAACTTACCTTACAAGATTGAATATTTTCCTTCTGCTTGCTTAGTTTTAAATGATTTTGAGCAATAGCCAGTTGCCACCTTTCTTTCAAGTTATGCAGCTTTCGTATTTAATAAAAGTATATTTAACCTGACAAAATGTGTCCTAGGGAAACTGGAATTCAATAGCTTCTTGGCTATTCCCTATGTGAACTTAATGAATTAAATCAAACAGTTTTAATAAATATTGTATTGTTAAAATACATAAATTAGGAATGAAATATCCATACCATGGAGTTAATAAATTGTCGCATTAGATATTGCCTGATCTAAAAATTGTGTATTCTGTTGCCTAGATTATTCTTTTTGGTGTCATATATTGATACTTAATCACATTTACTTGTATAGAATATTATCTAAACATATAGTCATACTCCTCTCCTTGCAGTATACTGATAACCAGACAATAAAAATAAAACTAATATATATGTGTAGCCGTGGTGTTTGGGGGATTATTGTGCTACAAAGAATATGTAACCTAGGTAACAAATAGAATAATCATTCCTGACTACACAAATGTATTATGTTAACATACTTATACAATTATGAGAATTCTCTTTTTCGCATCTACTTTTTTGTTTTAATGTGTGACCTTAAGTGTGTGTGTGTGTGTGTGTGTGTGTGTGTGTGTGTGTGTGTGTGTGTGTGTGTGTTCTTCCAATTCAGAATGTTTTGGTGGAGAGAGGAGCAGTACTATCTAACATTTAATTATGGTAACAACTTTTTAAGTATTTTTTCTTTAGAAAATCTTTTAAAGTAAATTTAGATTTTGCTTGGTAGCCAACAATGCCTGAAGTGACTTGTGCATGTGACTATATACTATAATTTCACAGAGAAAAACAAGTGGTATAAAAAATTCCTCTACATGTTCAAATAAGTTCAAATATAATATAAAATAATATATTTTATTATATTTTCTGAGGATCTACTTTATTAAAAAACAAGTAGCCATGTAAGTTTTGTGGCATATTAAACAAAACTTTAGCAAGTCTACCAAAGGCACTGAGTTATTTGGACTTACTGTTTGGTTTTCTCCCATTTTTGTCTCATAGTAACTTTATTTAACAAAATGTTGTGTTGATGGTATTGGTTACTCGGGATACGTCTAGACTACATGCCTCTGTCGCCAGAGGCATGTAGATTAGGCTACCCGACATAGTAAAATGAAGCGGCGATTTAAATAATCGCTGCTTCATTTAAATTTACATGGCTGCCGCGCTGAGCCGTCAAACAGCTAATCAGCTGTTTGTCGGCTCAGCGCGATAGTCTGGACGTGTGGGTGTCGACATCAAAGGTATTTGTCGACCACCCAGGTAAACCTCATCCCATCTCGGGTGCACATAAATGCCCCGGCGGGTGCCATGGTGCCCGCGGGCACCACGTTGGGGACCACTGGATTATACTATAATGCAGTTTTACACTCTTCTTATGTTTTCAGGGAAACTAGATTAAGAAATCAATTGAGAAAGTCTGTAATAATTTTCCATCATGCTAGTCCAGAACTTGGGGCGCTGAGCATTGTTCCAAATCCCTCCCAAAATTTGCTTTCAATTTTAACAAGACCAAATGATTTACTGAGAAGACCATCAGTCTCTCCTCACAGTGCTATCTTCCTTATCTGTTTGAAGTTTAGATGGTAATGAAGAACCAGTGCATAGGAGGTGTTTTAGAAAGGACAGAGATTTATGTGGTTAAAAAATAAATAGCTATATCAAAATTGAAATAATTTTTTTTGAAATTTTTAAAAATGAAATAGCAGAAATGGTAAAGGGAAAAATAATTCTTATAATAAGTTTAGGAAATGCTTAGTGGTTGGGTGGTGAGCTGTGATAGAGGCAGAAATCAGTTAATTTTTTAATATATGTGTGTATATAAAGAATACCATAGCCCCGTGAGCTTATTATTTTAAATTCACATGGTCTTTTAAATTAAAACTGTCAAATACATTTTCAGACAAAACGGTGTTAAAGTGGAGTTGAGTTTGAGAGTTCACAACAAAAATGTAAGTGTAAAAAATAATTGCTGCGTTTGTGTAAGTATTCTAAAAGCAAGCATTATAAGCCTGGGAAATGCAAATTGTGTTTAAACATGTTAAAGCACTATAATACAGCCATTTAACACTTAACTGTGACCGGCAATCATGCAACACAAAAATCATATGATTATGATTAAGGCATTTTAATATTTGTGGTCTTGGGTTTGATTAAATTGATTATTAAGACCACTAGGTTTTTCTCTTCACTGTTTTCTGATCTTGACATGCATCAAGTAATGTTACCAACACATCATCAATTCTCTTTCATGTATTCTAGCATTAGGGTCTTGAAAGAAGATTAAAAACTTTGCAGTGTAAATTCATTGCTGTTTTCTTTTGCTCTAAATTATTCTGTACATCTTATCCACAATTTTTATATTTATTAACAAAATGGTATCACCTTGTGCGAATATTCATAATCTGTGCTGCCTCTCCTTCCTCAAAGTTGTGTATAATGCAGTCATTCCTATTTCACATCCTTTTTCCATCAGACTTACGTAGCAGCCAACTAGTTATTTTGGAATCCATGTCATAGGAGCTGCTCCTGAATCTAGGGAAAGGGGGCTGCTGTTGTTGTTTTCAAATGTATATTGCAGAGACCAACAGGAAAATAATTGTATAAAGAGAGAGCCTATAAAATAGTGGTCTATTTAGATTTAATTAGGCACTAGTGAGGCAACATCAAGAATATTGCGTCCAATTCTGGCGTCCCCACTACAGAAAGGATGTGGATGCATTGGAAAGGGTCCAGCAGAGGGCAACCAAAATGATTGGGGGCTGGAGCACTTAACCTACGAGGAGAGGCTGAGGGATCTTAACTTATTTAGTCTGCAGAAGAGAAGAATGAGAAGTTGAAGATAGCAGCCTTCAATTTCCTGAAGGGAGGTTCCAAAGAGGATGGAAAGAGGCTGTTCTCAGTAGTGATGAATGGCAGAACAAGGAGCAATGGTCTCAAGTTACAGTGGGGGAGGTCTAAATTGGATATGAGGAAAAACTATTTCACTAGGTGGGCGGTGACGCACTGGAATGGGTTATCTAGGGAGATGGTGGAATCTTCATCCCTAGAGGTTTTTAAGTCTTGGTTTGACAAAGCCCTGGCTGGGATGATTTAGTTGGGATTGGTCCTGCTTTGTGCAGGGGGCTGGACTCGATGACCTCCTGATGTCTCTTCTAGCCCTATGATTCTATGAAGGAAGAGACAGAGAGTCTGACTAAAGAAGAAGTTATGGGATGTCATAAAGGATGACATGTTAACATGTGGTATGATGGAGGATATGGCACTGAATAGAGCACTTTGGAGGGAGAGGACTCAGAGCAGACCCCAGTTGATGGGGCTAAAGTGTTAAAGAAGAAGATTTCAGAGACCAATTAAGTCAAGGCTATATAGTGCTAGGAACTGTACATAGCTATGGTTATTGATTGTACCACCAAGGGGACACCTTGATCCAACGGCTGATGCTGCTCCTGAGTAGTGGGGTAGAAAACACGAGGGAGGCCTTTTTCTGTCCCTACTAGACCTTCAAGTTACCTTGGGATGGTTGATGCAGATATTATCTAACTAGTTGGTTTCATACTCAACCAAGAATTGGGAGAGTAGAAGGCGAAGGAGGGAAGGGAGGCAAGTGAAAGAGGAGGCATTTTTATCATAAGGCAGCAGTGATGAGTAATTCAAGGGACTTGACTAGATATAAAGATCATTAAAAAAAAAAGGAAAAAGAAATAGCATGCCCAATACTGCTATGCGTGTATGTTTTCTCCTTTATTTTTTTCTTGTGATCAAATAAACTCCTCAAGTCTGTAAACGTGCCTGTAAAAGGCTTAGCATATTTTGTGTATCCTATAAATAATAAGTGAAAGAAAAAAAGTGATGTACTGTTGACTTTTGGATGACGTGCCATATGGTGCTAACAATGCTGACTGAAAAAATTTGAGATGTCCTTTTTTCTCATGACCTGTAAAGGGGTGGATAGTGAAAATCACTTTCCTTGTGATTTTTTCCTGTGAGTGTTCATTTCAGACCTATTGTTTTTCTAGAGTGCCTCAACAAAATTCCTGTGTTGGTACTTTAACTTAGTATTCCTCTTTTCCATTACAATGAATTGACTGAGTTCTTTAATTTTCTTCTCTGCAGTTGCTGAAGTGTCATTGCAGCTAGAACTAGATTGGTACAGATATTGTAACAGTCAAGGCATTTTGATAAAATTTGCAAGATTATCTAATATTTGTGGTCTCTAAAACAGTTATTCTTGTTCCTAGGATTTTGAAAATGGAAGAGAGAAGGCAAGGGGCACTGAATGTTGTTCAGTTGTAACTTTTTTCTCCTTTAGGCCACAAGCATTAACATATCATATGTCAACAGTTGTTTATATAAGGATCTGTTTTCAAAGGTGCTTCAGTCCAACTTCTAAAATTAAATTCAGTTTTTCACATAATCTGAAAAAAATGGATATGAAAAATGGTGAGTTCAAAAAAGACTCGGCAGGCAAAATCTGATGTGTAATTTGAGAGCATGCTTTTGACATTTTTACCCTAGCAATCAGAAGCATTAGGTTGAGCAGCAGGTGTAGAAGCATGACCTTTTAATTCAATTTTACAGTGTTTGGTGGATCAGAAGGCTCTCCAAAAACTGTAAGAATAGGGGATCCAATATAAATGACTGTGGCTAAAATTCTCCTTTTTGAGATGTATCTTTTCATGTTTTCTTGTGATTAACAGGAGTTGTGTTTCATAAACAACTGTAGCCTTTTTGTCAGTGTCCTTTCTCGGACATATAAAACATTAGAGACACAAGATGGGTGAAGTAATATGTTTCAGGGGACCAACTTCTGTTGGTGAGATTGACAACCTTTTGAGCTACATAAGAGCTTTTCTTTGGGCATGTCTACACTACCCGTGGCTTCCGAAAGAAGATATGCAAATTAGGCATGCATTTGTATATGTTCTTCCGAACCCTTTTTCTGAAGAGGTTTTTTGAAGAAAAAAAAAAAAGCAGTCCAGACGGGGAGTTTTGTGCAAAACCTCCCTTTTTCGAAAGAATCCTTATTCCTCCAAAAATGAGGCTTACAGGGTTCTTTTGAAAAAGTGGGCTTTTGTGCGAAAACTCCCGTCTAGACTGCTTTTTTTTTTCTTTTTTTCTCGAAAAAAACTCTTCCAAAAAAGGGATCGGAAGATGATATGCCTAATTTCCATGTCTTCTTTCAGAAGCCACGGGTAGTCTAGACGTAGCCTTTAGGTCTGGGAAATATATTCAGGGGTAAATAAAGATTAAACAGATTTGTTTCAAATTAAACTATACGTTTATTGTTGTAATCAGCTGTGACGTTGGGCTAGAACAGAAACTATTGCAGACAGTAGATTAGAAGGGCAATGGAAAGGGAGGTTCTAGTGGGGCAGTGAGGCATGAAGGCCATTGGCTGCACAAAAATGAGGATCAACTAGCACTCCCCCTCCTCCTCCCCCCCCCCCCCCGTCAGTGATGGGTCTGCATCCAACCCTGACACCGTGCAAGAGCAGGGCCTCCATCAAAAACACCCCAGGGCCATGTCTGTGTTGAGCACATCACAATACCAAGCAAAAGGAACACTCTCCTGCACACCCAGCCGTGGTCCCAGATCCAGAGGGGGCAGGCAGTTTCAGCCTGGCAGCATCCCAAGTGTGGGGAATCCATGTGTGGTGAGAAGGTTCTTTGTGAGGACATCAGGGTGCAGGTGGCTTGGCTCAGGTCTTGATGAGGAGGGAGGTTCACAGAGGATTATGGGGGTGGTCTGGGTGCAGGGGCAATGTGACTCATGGTAGGAATTCAGGGGAAGGCGGTTGGAAATCTGCATGGGGAACCTGTGTATGGACATGATGGGGGGGCGGTTTGGAGGGATAGGGCTTAGAAAGGAGATTTGGAAGCTAGTGGGGATGGGGCTTGGTAGGGTGAGGTTCTAGGCATGGGGGGGGGCTTGGTGGAGTAGTTCAGGTGCAGAGTGAGTGTGGCTTGGCAAGGTAGATTTTCAAGTAAGGGGAATTCAGTGGGAGATGGGGGGGTCTGAATTCAGGGAATGGAACTCAGAAGGGGAATCTGAGTGTGCGGTGGGTGTCTGGATGCACAGGAGTTGAGGGGAGGGAGCCACCCAGTGACAGTCCAAAATCTCTCATTTCAGCCATCAAAATAACAGCTCTGAATAATTTTCAGAATTTGTAGATAATTGCTTATTTGTTTAGCTGAGCCAGAGAGGTGGAAGAAGTAATTTCCTCTTAATAGAAGAGGTTGCAAGGGAGGAATAGTGACTCAGAAGTGCCTGGGACTTGTCCTAGAATGGTGCTATTGATGCTACCACTTCTTGTTTGGGATTGTGTCTAAAATCACAAGCTGCACCTCCCCTTTTTGTATTACTTCCTATAATTGCCTGTGCTATATTGCACAATTCCATGTCTCATGCTTTTGGAATTTGTTTTAAAATATTGATGTTTTAATTCTGTGTTAAAAGATAAACTCTAACTTGTCTTGTTGTAAACAAACACAAACATTTTTGGATGGAGTATGATATTTTAATCTTTAGCACACTCATGACAGGCTTAGAATGCTGGGGCTGAGGGAGATGATGACTAAGGAGAGGTAATCTTTCCATGAAAGTGATGAGAAAAGAGACACCAGAATAGAAGAGTTCCATTGTTGAAAAGAACCCAGTTGTCAGGTAAAAGACAGTATAATTGGTGACTTAGGACCGAATTTAGGGGGAGGTGACCAGGCAACTGACAGCATGTTTGGCTTAGCTGACACCACACTTGGGGTGAAACAAAATACAGGACTATGTAGCACTTTAAAGACTAACAAGATGGTTTATTAGATGATGAGCTTTCGTGGGCCAGCAAGTTACTCAGAAGTTTAACAGATGGAACGGGGGAGGGTGCCAAAAACGCTCCTTGCCTGGGATGCCATTTGGTCTAGAGCTAGCACTGTCTAGCATTTGTTGTCTATGCATGCACTGTGGCAAGCTTTTCATTGAAAATGATCCATGTGTCCTGTTTGATTCATGCTTTGTTTTCTTGAAACATGAGGCTGTATAACTATACTCTTTTATTTAAAGGAGCCTAAATTATAGGCTCAGACTTAAGACTGATTACAGAGAGGCAGCTGTTTGCCACAAATGTATTTTATTTAGGAGAAGTCATTTGCTACATTTGTTAGATTCCAGTCAGTGACACTTTGTGCTTTCTTTGCCTCTTATTGACTTACTAAAACAGATAAAAGGGAAGAATAAAATTCTTATCACATTGACTTTTCCCCCATAGGTGTAGCCTAGTGGGTATACATAATCTATTAACATGTGAAAAGTATGTGTATCTGTTTGAGTGTACGCACAGGGGATGAAGGGTTGGATAACAGACCATTTAAATATTTGTTAAAATATTATATTCTCCATCAAAATAACTCTCCCTCCCCTGCACACAGAGAGACTGATAGAGAGGAGGAAATTATTAAAAGAATATATTGCTGGTGCATCCATAAGTAAAATCAATATACAACTTAACCAAAAATAAAAACAGATCTTCTCCGTGTTTTTTCTATGTATGCAATCCAAATAGATTCTGTCAAATAGAAGAGAAATGGGTGCAAAAGTGTGTGAATATGAAGTTGGGAAGAGGTAGAAAGTTTTCAGCATTTGCTACCATCAAGGGCATACACTTTCCACAGCCATTGCACTTTTACTGCAGAGGAATATGTTATCACAGAATGAAAGGCCGTTTCCTTGCCCTTCCCAAGCTTCCTGTCTCCCTGGTACATTGGTGCCTTGTGGGCCATTGTAATTAGGGTTGCCAGGTGTCCGGTTTTGACCGGACAGTCCCATATTTTCTAATAAAGTAAGTTTTATTATTATCATGAGTATCAGTACGTAGTTGCATACTGCCTAGCTAGTAGACACGCTCACACTGCGTGAGTGTGTTTACCAGCCAGGCAGTACACAACTACGCAGTAGAGAGGAGAGGGGTGGGGCCGAGGCAGGATGGAATCCCCGGGGCCGGACTTGCCTGTGCTCCTGGCCTGGGACCATGTGTGGGACAGGCAGAACCCTGGAATCGGCATGTGCTTGGGCCAGCCCCGCTTCCCCTCCCCCGCTTCCTCCGCGGCCAGCCCTGCTACCCCTGACCCCTCTCCCAGCCAGCCCTGCTTCCTGCCAGTCGGTTGTCTTCTCTCCCCTCCCTTCCCCCCCCCCACCAACTAAGATCAAGTGTATCCCGTATTTTTTTGAAACCATCTGGTAACCCTAATTGTAATGGCCACCACAAAATCACAGCAGTTCCACTGTGTTTTGGGCTTTCCTCATCTGAAGGGAACAGGATTTGAGTTGGTAGGGTCAAAGGCTGAGTGCCAAAAGCTACAGTTGAAGGTTATAATTAAATGTACAGGTTAGAAAAAGTTATCTGCAGCAGGATATAATGCCTGCATTCTGTTAGTTGCCCCTCTTGCTTTTCCCACCCCACCCCAAAGAATAATACTTGCCCCCACAAGCTAAAAATTCTGGTGTCAATTCCTGGTCAAATTAGTCAACACTTACAATGATGCGTTTTATTGCACATGTTTAAATGAAGGCAGAATGTCCCTACTGTTTTACTAAACCAGTAAATTGAGTACAAATCTGTCTGTACTCAATGTGCTGCTTCCTCGCTGACCTTCTTCTGATGCTTCTTTTGTAGCTCATGGGGCTATGTGACCTTAGTGAAAAGAACAGTAATAGCAACAGCCACCTTCCTAATGCCTAGCCACCGTTTTTTTTAATTGCCACCCAACTCACTGAATTAGCCCCTTTTTTTGCAGGGGGGAATGGTGGAGCAGCACTCCAGATGTTCAGATGCTTTCTCAAACATCGCGTCTAAAAACTGGACTAAAAGTCTCATGCAAACAGGATGTCATGAGATTTCTGTTTCTGGCTGGGTAAGAAATATTATGCAAAGAACTATTTTTATTTACTTCAGTGCTTCCAATCCTTGCTGAAAAAACAATAAATCTGTTATTTTCTGCAGATATTAAAGTGCTATGTCTGTGGTGAACTGTTGCCTTTTAGATCAGTATATACAGAAAAAGTAGTGCTTCCAGTTTCGGGGGCAGAGGGCTTGAGAGAAATAAAGTTAATTATGCTTTTTTGAACCTTGAAAAGTTTCGAGTTTGCTTTGAATTTTGAGCAGTTTGAAAATGTTTCTTGCTTCATCCAAATTGGTTTGCACATTCCCTGTTGAATCAATGCAATTTACGTTGTCAAATAAATCACCACTGCTCTTTAGAAAAACACACAAACAAATCCCCGCTCAGAGCAGTGTTGTTAGGATCCTGTTGAGGTTAATTCTGCCCCATTGAAGTCAATGGGGCTTTAAACTGTGCCATTTAGTCAATGGGCACAAAACCAAAGTCCATTGTGAACAAATTTGCAAATTAAACTGCCCATTTATTGCCTCCAGTGACATTGCCTCTTTAAAAAGAAAAAAAGTGGATGTGTTAATTTAGCTTGTAAGCACTACTGAGTATATCCGGTTACAAAGTACATTATCAGAAATTACAGACACATTTGTAGGAGTATTTATTTTCTAAATTACTGATGTGTATAGTTAGTAATAAAAGTGTCACTAGCAAAAGGGAAAAGGAACATAGAGGTATGCCTACTTTGCACACTTTTCCAGATATTCTCAGACTGATAAGAACTCCAGTTCATCTTGTAGTCAGAGACAGGAATTTTCTTGTTGAATGATTACTGTGCACATAGTGGGACTATTAATCTGTTGTCACGTGTTTTTCTTGGAGGAATTAGTTTCCTTCCTGAAAAGGTCCAATAGGTCAGGTAAATATCCGAGTTCGGAAGCAGTTTATTTCAGTCCCTCCCTGTTAAACTGAACATTTCTAGAAGAATTTGTTAGAGGAAAGCTCTAGAAAACCTCATTGTGCAGCTATGCATTACAGTAAAGTCAGGGAGCCATTTTAACTGTATATGACAGCTAAAAGGTCTCCTCTTTATTGTGTAATTTGAAAATCTCGTTCGAAATCAGTATTCAGTTTTGGTTTTTGTTTTTAATAGCATTGTCTGCCTACAAATGAAGGGTCAGATTGTAGAGCCTTTACTTAAACCAGCTCTTGCTCTTGTGAGTAATTCCTGGTATTACAGTGGAGTCCGGATTATCCGACTCCCGGTAATCCGACACTCCGCTTTCTCCGACCTTGCAGCTCCCGGGGACTTTGTCCCTGGGAGCTGCAGGGTCGGATACAGCGCGGGTGGGGACAATGGCCCCGCTTGCTGCCCCATCACTCTCTTGGAGTAGCTGCTGCCTCCTGCCCAGGACAACGGGGCAGCGAGTGGGGCCGTTCTCCTGCTCCTGCCGGGGCTACTTCTTCCCCGGTGGCGGCGGCGGCGGCGGCAGCAGCAGCAGCTGTCTCCGTGCTCTCTAGGAGCAGCTGATGCGCTGCTGCTGGGGAAGACGCAGCCCCAGTAGGAGCCCCATCAGCTGCTCCTAGAGAGCACGGGGACAGCTACTGCTGCTGCTACTGGGGAAGAAGCGGCCCCAGCAGCATCAGCTGTCCCCGTGCTCTCTAGGAGCAGCTGATGAGGCTCCTGCCAGGGCTGCTTCTTCCCCAGCAGCAGTCCCTATCATCCGACATATTCGGTAATCCGACCATGTGTCAGTCCCGTTTACGTCGGATGATAGGGACTCTACTGTACTTGATCAAATAAGCATTCTGCAGTATGAGTAAGGATTCTAAAATCAGGCTCCAATAAATTTGAATCTGTTACTATCCATCCGTTTTCTTGTTTTGTATTTGAATTGTAAATGTTCTCTTTGTATAGTACTTAGAACAATAGGATACTGCACCATGACTGGAGACTGGGGTTCCTAGTTGCTATGATACTATTATTTCTTCGTATTATCTCAATTATACAGTATTTACATTGTCTGAGAGGGGTAGCCATGTTAGTCTGGAACTTTTAAAAAATGAGTAGTCCTGTGGCACTCTCCACTCATGCTCATCTGAAGAAGTGGGTTTTGCCCACGAAAGCTCACGACACTATACATATAATTGGTTTCTCTCTAAGGTGCCATGGGACTACTCATTTGGATGTTTTTTTAAAGTATTTACATTGGTTTATCTGACCATATCCTGTCATAATTTACACCAGTGTAAATCCAAAGTAATCCCATTGAAGTAGAGGAGTAGTTCTGGGTTGTACTGATGAAACAGAATTCAAAATTTGATTTGTGATCTTTTAATTATAAACAAAGCAGACAGGCATATGGTTATGTAGCTCCCTTTAGGGCACTCCCTGTTGTTGATAAAGTGCTATACCACGAGAAGTAGAGATGAGCCTGAATCAAACACTCAAACTGTAAAGAATGTTTGTAATATGACTCTGAGGCCATGGCTATGTTAGAAAAGGTTTGTACAGGTGTATGCCAGAGGTCTAGTTGTACAGACAAAGCTTCCTAGTGTAGACACAACTTATACAGGCAAAAAAAGAACTCTAGCTTGTATATGTAATGCCAGTTCTTGAAGTGAAACCACTTTGATGCTGGTAGAACTGCAACATCATTAGGCAGGGCTGGCAAGAGACTTCGCTGGGCCCCAGGCAATGGGGGGAGGGCTCAGCTCTGAGCCCCTTGGAAGGAAACAGGAACTCATTCCATGAGGAGTAACGGTCGTTCGAACTAGGAAGCCTAGTTCGAGCTACCTAGTTCGTGCCCCGTGTAGCCACGCTGCACGGGGTTCGAACCAGCGGGGTTTTAAAAATGGCGGCGCCCCGCTTCTGCAAATGAAGCCAGGGAAATTCAAATCCCGTGCTTCATTTGCAAGTGCGGTATGCCTACATTACCCCGCTAGTTTGAACTAGCGGGGTAGTGTAGACATACCCCAACTGAGTAGAGCGGAAGAATGACTTCTCGTGTCTTGCTCACAACACTCCTGTTATTGCATCCCAGAATCATGATTTTTTTTTTTTTTTTTTTTGCAACAGCATCACACTGCTGACTCATATTCAACTTGTGGTCCACTATATCCCCTAGATCCCTTTCTGCCATACTCCTTCCTAGATAGTCCCTTCCCATTCTGTATGTGTGAAACTGATTGTTCCTTCCTAAGTGGAGCACTTTACATTTGTCTTTATTAAACTTCATCCTGTTTACCTCAGACCATTTCTCCAATTTGTCCAGATCATTTTGAATTATGACCCTATCCTGCAGAGCAGTTGCAACCCTTCCCAGCTTGGTATCGTCTGCAAACTTAATAAGGTTACTTTCTATGCCAATATCTAAATTGTTGATGAAGATATTGAACAGAGCTGGTCCCAAAACAGATCCTTGCGGAACCCCACTTGTTATACTTTTCCAGCAGGATTGTGAACCATTAATAACAAGACCTCTATCATATCCCTCCTTAATCACCTCTTTTCTAAATTGAAAAGTCCCAGTCTTTTTAATCTCTCTTCATATGGGACCCATTCTAAACCCATAATAGTTTTTGTTTCCCTTTTCTGAACCTTTCCACTGCCAATATGTCGTTTTTGAGATGAGGCACCCACATCTGTACATAGTATTCAAGATGTGGGCATACCATAGTTTTATACGGAGGCAATAAGATATTCTCTGTCTTAACTCTCTCTCCCTGTTTTAATGATTCCTGACATTCTGTTTGCTTTTTTTGACTGCCAGTGCACATTTAGTGGATGATTTCAGAGAACTATGTACAATGACTCCAAGATCTCTCTTTTGAGTAGTTGTAACTAAATTAGTCCCCATTATTTAGCATGTATAACTGGGATTATTTTTTCCAGTGTGCGTTACTTTACATTTATCAACATTAAATTTCATTTGTCATTTTGTTGTCCAATCACTTAGGGTATTGTTGTGCAATCACTTACTAGTTTGAACTAGAGTGGCTAATGTAGTCATTCGAACTTGCAAATGAAGCCCGGGATTTAAATATCCTGGGCTTCATTTGCATGTTCCCGGGCGCTGCCATTTTTAAATGCTCGATAGCTCAAACTACCTGACCGCGGCTATACACGGCACAGGCTTGGTAGTTCAAATTAACACTCTTAATTTGAAGTACCGTTACTCCTCCTGCAATGAGGGGTAACAGTAGTTCAAATTAAGAGTGTTAATTCAAACTACCTAGCCTGTGCTGTGTGTAGCTGCAGGCAGGCAGTTCGAGCTACCGGGCATTTAAAAATGGCGGCGCCTGGGATATTTAAATCCCGGGCTTCATTTGCAAGTTCGAATGACTACATTAACCACCCTAGTTCGAACTAGGGTGGCTAGTGTGGCCATACCCTTAGTTTTGTGAAATCTTTTTGAAGCTCTTCACAGTCTGCTTTGGTCTTAATTATCTTGAGCGGTTTAGTGTCATCTGCAAATTTTGTAACCTCACTGTTTACTCCTTTCTCCAGATCATTTGTATATAGGTTGAATAGCACTGGTCCCAGTACCGACCCCACTAGTTACCTTTCTCCACTCGGAAAACTTACCATTTATTCCTATCCTTTGTTTCCTTTCTTTTAACCAGTTATCAGTCCCTGAAAGGACCTTTCCACTTATCCCATGACAACTTACTACTTAAGAGCCTTTGGTGAGGGACCTTGCTAAGGATTTCTAGAAATCTAAGTCTGCTACATCTACTGGACTACCCTCATCCACAAGTTCGTTGATCCCCCTCAGAGAACTATAGTAGATTAGTAAGGCATGATTTCTCTTTACAGCAATCATTTTGATTTTTCCCCAACAAATTATATTCATTTATGTGTCTAACAATTTTATTTTTTTACTATAGTTTCAACTAATTTGCCAGTACTGATGTTAGACTTACCCATTTGTAATTGCCAGAATCACCTCTAGAGCCCTTTTTAAATATTGGTGTTATGTTAGCTATCTTCCAATCATTGGGTACAGAAGCCAATTTAAAGGATAGGTTACAAACTACATTAATAGTTCTGTAATTTCACATTTGAGTTCTTTCAGATCTCTTGTGTGAATGCCATCTGGTCCCAGGGACTTGTCACTGTTAAGTTTATCAATTTTCTCCAAAACCTCCTCTAGTAACACCTCAATCTGGAACAATTCTTCAGATTTGTCATCTAAAAAGACTGGCTCAAGTTTGAGAATTTCCCTGACATCCTCAATTGTGAAGATCAAAGTAAAGAATTCATTTAGTTTCTCTGCAATGACCTTATCGTCTTTGAGTTCTCTTTTGGCATCTCAATCATCTAGGAGCCTCACTGGGTGTTTAGCAGGCTTCCTGCTTCTGATATTAATAAAAAACATCAGAATTTTTTATATACATCAGAGTTTATGTACTACATCAGTTTTTGGCTAGCTGTTCTTCAAACTCTTTTTTGGCTTTTCTTAATATATTTTTATACTTAATTTGACTGAGTTTATGCTCCGTTCTATTTTCCTCACTATGGTGTCTTTGAATAGTTTCCATGGAGCTTGCAGAGATTTTACTTTTGTCATTATACATTTAATTTCCGTTTAACCTCATTTTTGTGTAGTTCCCCTTTCTGAAATTAAATGCCACAGGGATGTTAAATTTTATTACATTATGTTGACTATTGCTAAGCACTCCAGCTATATTTACCTTTCGGACCAGATCCTGCGCTCCAATTACGACTAAATCAAGAATTACTTCTGCCCTTGTGGGTTCCAGAACCAGCTGCTCCAAGAAGCAGTCATTTAAGGTAGCAAGAAATTTAATCTCTGCATCCCATCCTGAGGTGATGTGTACCCTAGCAGAATGGGGGTAATTGAAACCCATACCCATCCCTCATTATTGAGGTTTTTTATTTTTAAGCCCCTGTAATCTCTCTTAGCAGTTCATAGTCACTATGAGGTGGTCGATAATATATCCCTACTGCTATATTCTTATTATTAGAGCATATAATTACCACTCATAGGGTATATCTACACTACCCCCCTAGTTCGAACTAGGGGGGTAATGTATGCATACCGAACTTGCTAATGAAGCCCGGGATTTGAATTTCCCGGGCTTCATTAGCATAAAGCCGGCACCGCCATTTTTAAAAGCCGGCCAGTGCTAACCCCGTGCCGCGCGGGCTACACGCGGCACGGGCTAGATAGTTCGGACTAGCAAGCTATTCCGAACTATCTGTACGCCTCGTGGAAGCACTGGGGAATAATTAGTCTGAATAACTCTGGGGACTAGTTATTTCACAATAGCAGCACTGGAATGTCCACCCTACCTCTATTTTGAAATAACTATTTCAAAATTAGTGCTATTCCCCGAGAAAAGCAGGAGTACAGATTTCTAAATAAGCGGCCCGCTCCACTTATTTATTCAATCTAAGGGAGATTATTTCAAAATAAAGCCCCAGTGTAGACCAGGACAAAAAAGAACTCTTCCTTTACTCCCTTTTAACTACAAATCAACTAATTCAGACTAACCTAGCAACAATAAACACATGGAAGAACATGAACCTCTCCTGACTACAGAGCTGGCCTAAGCTACAGGCTGACCAGGCTACCGCACGGGATGCCCAAACCGGGCGGGGGCGGGGACACGCATGGGCCGGGGGGCAGGGCCATGAATGCACCGCACTCCTGGGGCTCGGGGCACATGAATGGTAAATGTTTAAGGCTGTTAAAGACTTACACCTAACCCACATCTTTTACAATCCCTTTATTAATACTGTGCATTGAGACACTTGATTCAGCTGAACCACTTATATAATATCACCACCTTTTTATAACACATTTTCCTCACCAATTAATCTCTGAACCCAAGATATTTAAAACGGGGCCTTCCCGATAAGTGACACTTACAGGGATAATTGTCAGATCAAATTTGACTTGATATTCAGGTTTGGTAAAAATAAATGTTTACAAGAAACATAAGTTCATTAAAAAAATCATCTTGGGCATGTTTTGTTCAAACAAATCCCTTCCCCCGAATGCCTACAATCCAAAAATGAAAGGATTATATTAGAATGTGAGAACCAGAATTTGAAATGGACTATAAATGGACAATAAACAAAACTGAAAGTGACTTCTTTTCCATGTCCCAGCCGAGACAAATGCAAAACATAAATGGCATGAAAGATTAAGCTAGACTTTTCAAGTTCTAATAACCTAAAATGAAGTTTATAGCAAAGGCAACTAAATCTGTTTAAAATATTTATTTTTTAACTGTGAAGCCTCAGAGTTTGAGAGCTTGTCTCCAGAGGGGATGAAGAGGATTCATGCTGACTTTTGGTGGGCAGGGGGTTTTAAATTGATATACCCTCTGTCCATGAATTCTTTCGCAAAAAAGGCTTCTTCCTCATAGAAAGAGGGATACCAGTTGCACAAAAACTCCTCTGTTCTTTCTATTTACGGTCAATTTACTGTCAAAGGAATGCACTTTCAGTGTGGATGCTCCACTAGTTTTTTGCAGAAAAATGGCTGTTTTTCCACAAAAACTCTATAGTGTTAGACATAGCCATAGTGACTGCGTGACTTGGCTGGACGGAGGAGCCACTGAAGGGCAGTTTTAACAAGGGAAGAATAAAAAGAGAGGGAGTGTGAGTGCAGGTTTATACTCACCTAACAGGAGGTGCTCACAAAGGGTGAGCATTCACCATCACATGGGACTCAGGTTATGTCTGTTTTTATAAGAGCAGGAAATACGACTTTAATCTTGCAAACCAGGTATAACCTATGTAAACTGTTGCAGTGCATCTACACTGAACCCTAAGTTTGGAATAAGATACATAATTTGAGCTAGACAATGAGGAGTCCAATGGCATCTTAAAGACTAACAATTTTATTTGGGCTTAAGCTTTCATGGGCTGGAGCCCACTTCATCAGATGTCAGGTTTCCACATCATACATCTCTGTTGTTGAATAAAGAGCCACTGAGAGCAGGGGGACTGGGATCCTGGAGTGCCCTAACCACTGGACTACACAGTCATTCTCTCACTCTGTCTGACCCCATGACTGCTCCACAGTAGCTAACTACTTAAACAATGATCTGAGAAAGAGAAAGTAAATGATTCTATAGTCTACCAATTAAGGCAGACTACAGGTCTAGTCCCCACTTCCTCACAGACACAGAGACAATGTATAAGCAGGAGAGAATATTCCATAGCTCAGTGGTTAGAGCACCTTCCTGAGATATAAAGGTAGGTTCTATGAGCCAGATTTTGCCACCCTTATTCACTAGAAATAAAACCTTATTTTAAGATTAGGCTTTCAACTGGGCTAATCAGAGTAAAATACTACTCAATGTGAGTGGCTAACTCTGTCTCTTAATGAACTAAATCTCCTGCAGAGGGGAGTGTCAAAGCAATGTCTTCTTTTTTCCATGTAGATTGGCCAAAAGATTCCTCTCTGTTAGGTAGACTTCTTCTAAGAGAAATCCAGCAAGTTAAGGCAACACTGAATTTGTTGGAATGGCAAGCCTACAATTTTGTCAGAGATGAAGTCTGATTAATTAATACACTAACAGTAGTATTCTGATAATGAGATTTGGAAAGAAGGACAAGAAGCAAGTATTTCTATCTGAAATATAAGAGACTGGGAAACCAAAAAAGCCATTGACCAGAACAGCCATTATGTGATACAAGTTGTCAAAGCCTGGAATCATTCTGACCTAATGGGGACTGTTGTCAGTTATGTCTGGAGTAACTTGTGTGAAGTCATCAGCTCTGTTCTCTTTTGAGTGGGGTTTATTCATTAAGGGTGCATCTACCCAGCACAATTATTTTGAACTAACAATGAGAGCGTCCACACAGCAATTCCATTATTTTGAAATAAATTCGAAATAACGGACAGTTTACTCCGACTTCTGTAAACCTCATTCCACAAGGAATAATGCCTATTCGGAAATATCTATTTCGAAATAGCTGTAGTGTGGACGCTCCACGGCTGCTTTTTAGAAATAGTTCCTCCCGGGAACCATTCAAAATAATTACTCCCTAGTGTCTCCTGGGGCTCTAAATCAAGGTAGCACATTCACATTAGGGAAGCCTGCCTCAGACTAATTTTGAGGCTTCCCTGTAGTGTAGACGTGCTCTTTCATAAAGAGAGACGTTCATATTCCCCTCCCTCCTTCAATTTATTTAGTGGAATGAGCAATTAACAAAATTCGCACGTAAGCTGTTCTCCTGAGGTGATCTCCCCATTAGGAAACTGACACATTTATGAGCTCTGAATACATAATAATAACTGAACGAAATGGGGAAACAGAAAGAGTTCATGCCTCTCTGAGCTATTGTTTCAGGTAGAGGTCTGTGTGGGACTACTGTAAAGCCAGCAGTGAGACTCGGATCCTGTGAAGGACCCACTGCCATAACACTTGGAACAGGAGTACAGAATAGTCCTGTTCAGAGCTCTAGTTTCAGGCTCTTTGGCAGCGGACTCGGCCAACACAGTGTTAATTACATCAGTTCAAATTTTGATAGTTTTGTTCACAATCCTAAGGGTTAGACAATTATTCTAAAATGAAAGTGTGGATCCTGATTAAACTGATAGCATATACCTCCCTATCCCATTTAGATCCACCACTGCTTTGGCGACGCTCTGCTGAATGCCTCTGCTAGTACATTCAAGTCTCAAAATACTCTGAGGTGTTTGTGTACTACAACAGAATGAGACTTGAATTTCTCTGAAGCTTTCTGCCAGAGCATGCTATGCAGCTTGATGTGTGACTAATTTGTAAGCCTCAAGGTAGTAGTGGGGTTTGAACTAAGAGTGGAGGGGACAAGTAGAAAGGCTGTAAAACCTCATGACACCAGATTTCTAAATATGTGCGAAAGGAGACAGAATTTTTTGTTAGGAAGAGGAGTAAATAGTGACAAATCTCAATAGATTAGATGTTACCTATCTGGACTTCTTCATCCCATGAAAGGACTGAACTTTACACCACCTTAGAAGACTTCTTTGCAAGATTTTCAATAGATACTGGATCTAGTTAGGCCACAAATGCAAAGAAAAAAACCTTCTTTCAGTTTTTCTGCACTTCTGCTTTCAATTGTGGCTGAAACCAGGAAGCACAAGGCTTGTTAAACCTGGATATGGGGAGCAAGGCTGGAAATAAAAATTAGCCTAACTATTGCATACTTCTGATAAAGATTGCTTTCTGGTTTGGTTTTGTTTATCGTATGGTTGAAACTAATTCACTGTAGAGATGGTTCTCTTCTACCCCCAAACTTTGGAGTTCAAATAAAAAGGGAGCTGGATGTAAACTGCCACTGGTGTCTCATAGCCTCTGTTTAACCAAATATTTTAGAATTAGGCTGTTTCAATTCTATTTGTGAAATTCAATTCAATTCAATTTCTAACTATTGGTTGAGCCTCTTTGTCAAGTTCCAATTGCTATTAAAATATTTCATAAAGAAAACATCTTTGCTTAACCTGACTCCATAAGTTAATACTTTGAACAAAGGGAAATTGTTTAAATAAAAGCTAACAGTTTCCACTAATTTAAGACATTGTGGTTTGTTTGTCACTTCTTTGCCAATTGATATGCTAAGATCTGTTCATATAAGTGTATACTTAAAATAGCAGGCATTAGCTTTATATGGGAGCCTGGCTCTTACACATCAGCATTGCATATGTTTATGAAAAGTGTTTTCTGGTATTAGTGGCGTGGAGTTTGAAAAGGGTGGATGGGCACATGAAATTAGTTGCAGCTCCCTAGCCCTAAGCTGCCCAGCCTCGGCATAATTTCAAGTTGCATTGAAGCATCTCTGACTAGCATAGGATCAGCTGGAATTCCCTCTGTGAACTCCTTTTACTCAGCTTCCCAAGAACTCATTTTGACTCCAGACTATGCCACTCAGGTATTTTTATTTGCATATGACAACACTGCCTTAAGCTGATCAAACTAAACTGCAGGGGGGAGGTGAATGATGGGTGTATCACATTTCCAAGTTATAGAGAAAGACTGTCCCTTTATACGCATTTGCGCATCTCAGTGTGTTCACTATACACTGCATCACACATTTTTGGATTGGCTTTGTTATTCTGCTGGAACCTATTGCTATGCATCATGTTCTGTCCATGTATTGTTCATGCTTGACTACTCCTTACCTCATGTCTACATTCCTCATCTATCTTGCTCATTTTCATTCTTTTTCATAGTAAATGGTTCCCTGGTGTTCGACCTCTTATCTTAGCTGGCTCAGACTCTGTTTTCTTAGTCTATTGATCTATTTACTTATCTTATTTAGCACAAAACCATATGTTTTCAACCTAATGATCTGTTTACCTTCCAAATTCTATCTTTCAAGAAATAAGGCCCCTTTCTAGATGTTAATTACAGTTAACCTTTATATAATGCTCATTTATACAATGCATTTTTTATATAATGCAGTGTTCCTTTAGTGACCTATTTTTATGTTGCGTGCACTACTTTTATCTAGCACACTTGCGGGAGGGAGTTTGGATGCAGGAGTGTGATTGAGGCAGGGAGCTGACACATGGTAGAGGGCCCAGAGTGCTGGCTGGATCTGAGGCTACGTCTAGACTGCAAGCTTCTTTCAGAAGAAGCTTCTCTGGAAGAGATCTTCCAGCACAACTTTTTCCCAAAGAGAACATCTACACAGCAAAAGCACAATGAAAAAGCAATCTGCTTTTTCAAAATATAGTGTCCACATTGATTGGATGATATGTCGCATTTCAGTTGTGATTACTGTAGACGGAATGGCCACCAGGGCACCTGTGCTTTTTCCTGGAGGCCTCTTCTTTCGAAAAAACACTCTCTTCCACGTCCACACACACCTTTTTCCAAAAAAGCTTTTTCAGAAAAAGGCTTCTTCCTTGTAGAAAGAGGTTTACTGCTGTCGGAAAACCCCCTCTGTCCTTTTGACTTTCTGTCGAAAGAACTCAATAGCAGTGTGGGTATAAGTGTAGTTTTTCTGGAAAAATGGCCATTTTTCCAGAAAAATTATGAAGTGTAGACATATATACCCTGAGAAGCAGAGCCCTCAGAGTGTTAGATCTGAGAGGCAGTCACTTTGGGTGGCTCCCCATGCCTGCTGTTCGTTGTGGAGGTGGATGCAGGACTAGGTGGTTCTGCACACTGTCTCTGCCTGCAGTCGCTGCCCTCACAGTCAGTGCTCAGAGAGGAATGCAGGCAGCACATAGAGTTGTCTAGCTGGGTCCCCGCCAAGAACAGCAAACACACAGAATCGCCCAAGAAAAGTGCCTCCTAGATCTAGCACCCCAAGTCCCCTCCTGCACACCAACCCTCTACCCTCAATCTGCCTCTCAGAACCTGCACCCCCAAAATTTACAACTTTGTCATGTCTGGGAATGTAGCTCTATTTTTCCTAGTCTTCCATTTATATAATGCATTTGTATGTAACACAGTTTTCTAGGAACATAACTACCATGTTATATAAGGGTTTACTGTACTCATGTCAGCACAGACTTCTGCTACACTGTAGCGTAGCCTCCACCACACCCCCATCCCCAACAATATCCTAATGCCCCCCTGTACAACGGGTTCGAGGGCTTGTACAGAAGGCAGTGAAGCCACTATAGCTTTCCATCAGTGGAAAGCTCCCTTGCATCAACAGAATTATCAACTGACTATCTCGGAATATATTAGGTCTATTTCATGCCAACAGTGTACCAGAGCACCTGGCTCTGTGAAGGGTGTGGGAGCATTGGGGGGAATCAGTGAATGTAGATAAAAGGCCAGTTTTCCAGCTGGAAATTTCTCTGTTAAATAGGTTGCCAAGTTTGCCAACAAGTCATACCTGTACACTAGTTGTGAAGGTAAAAATATGATTAGGAGGTAGTGTAGTCCCAAAGCCAGTAGTAAGAATTATTGTGCATGTATTTGTTAGAGTTCTAATGCTGATTTACTTAAAACAGTATGGCTGTATCTAGACTGGCTAGTTTTTCTGGAAAATCAGCCGCTTTTCCGGAAAAACTTGCCAGCTGTTTACACTGGCCGCTTGAATTTTCGCAAAAGCACTGACGATCTCATGTAAGATTGTCAGTGTTCTTGCGGAAATACTATGCTGCTCCTGTTTGGGCAAAAGTTTTGGGAAAAAGGGCCAGTGTAGACAACTCAGATTTGTTTTCCGCAAAAATGGCGATTGGGGTTTTTTTGCGGAAAAGTGCGTCTAGATTGGCACAGACGCTTTTCCGCAAAAAGTGCTTTTGCGGAAAAGCGTCAGTGCCAATCTAGACGCTCTTTTCCGAAAATGCTTTTAATGGAAAACTTTTCCATTAAAAGCATTTCCGGAAAATCATGCCAGTCTAGACGTAGCCTGTCTGTTTTGAAGAGCAGGATTCTGTGGTTTATGTCTTTTGAGTTCTTTACTGCTTTCCGTGTCATAGTTTTAACATTCACTGAATGAGGATAATGTTATTCAATTACTTTGATTTCTCATTCACATATTAGTGTTGCTTCTGAATCTTCCAGTGCATTTCTCTATTCCAACTTTTGTTTGACGGAACCACATTGGTATGCATTTAAAATTCATGATTCTAATGGATTTTCAAATATTTCTGATGTAGGCATTCAGAAGGCAAGTGAAATGTGCATTGGCTTTTTGCATCAGTGAACATCAAGATTTGTGGTATGTTGGAATAAGTATTGATCTTTCTTTCCAATACAGCTTGTTATTTGACAGAACTGAAGAGTTGCTTAATGTAGTTATGGGAGTATTTAAATGGATAAGTGAAGCATAAGGAGTCCTGCTGATTTTTAGATATAAAAGCATGTCAAGGCAGATTTGCATTTTAGTACCAGTTTACATTTACAAAGAGAGAGAGAGAGAGAAAGAGAGAGAGAGAGAAACCTGATGAGTAATTAGTGGAAGGAAACTAGAGTAGAAAAAAATTGAAAGAGGGATAAGAAACCATTTTAAGGCCCTGTCCTGAACTATTGAAATCAGCGGGAGTGTAAACAGCTTGAGGACTAGGAGGCCTGGGGCTAGCCAGGCCTGTTTATTGGGCACACCTGTGCCAAAATGAACTACATTTTAGGCAGAGGAGATTGGATTAATTAGGGTCAGATGAAAGTCTGAAACACCTAGGTTTCATAAAAGATCTGAGAAGATTTAGCTGGCAGGTGGAACTACATGAAGCAAAGTAGGTTGTTCTGAGACATCCTAAAACTGTGTTTGGAAGAGATACTGAGGGGACTCCAGAGAAGGTATCTGAAAGTCAGGGCTCTATGTTGGGGGTGGGAAGGGTGGACTAAGGCTTTGCTGCATTGTGCCTTGCACTGTGATTTCTCCAGCAAACCAGTTTATGACTGGTTTTTCTCTGAGAGCTATAAACAGTATGTAGCCTACACTTACCATGCAGCTTTTCTTAAGCAAGCACATTTATTTTTATGGTAAAACCTAAACAAATAGGCTGTGTCTAGACTGGCCAGTTTTTCTAGAAAATCAGCCGCTTTTCCAGAAAAACTTGCCAGCTGTCTACACTGGCCGCTTGAATTTCTGCAAAAGCACTGATTTCCTACTGTAAGAAATCAGTGCTTTTTGCGGAAATACTATGCTGCTCCCGTTCGGGCAAAAGTTCCTTTTGCACAAAACTTTTGCACAAAAGGGCCACTGTAGACAGCTGAGATTTGTTTTGTGCAAAAAAGCCCCGATTGCGAAAATGGTGATCGGGGCTTTTTTGCGCAAAAGCGCGTCTTGATTGGCCACGGATGCTTCTCTGCAAAAAGTGCTTTTGTGGAAAAGCGTCCTGCCAATCTAGACGCTCTTTTCCGCAAATGCTTTTAACGGAAAACTTTTCTGTTAAAAGCATTTCCAGAAAATCATGACAGTCCAGACGTAGCCATAATGTTTTAGAGAGAACCTAAACAAATAAAACACACTACACATACTAGGAATCACTGGTCAGTCTTATGTTGTCCTAGCAGGCCAAAGTCTGCCCAACCCTTCTTCCTTGAGCAGAAGATTCTGTCCATTTGCTGGATTGGAAAAAAAAGGCTCTGTATCCGTTCAAACTCTTTATTTTTATACCCAAAGACCTTTCCTTGTCTATTACTTTAAACTGGGTTTTCCTCTGTAGAGTTTAGTCTCAAGTC
This sequence comes from Pelodiscus sinensis, assembly GCF_049634645.1. NCBI lineage: Eukaryota > Metazoa > Chordata > Testudines > Trionychidae > Pelodiscus > Pelodiscus sinensis. The sequence goes on from NC_134711.1 coordinate 215,600,971, forward strand.
ACCATGGCTCTCACCCACCAGGGATTTTAGTTCTTATAGAAGTTGTGCTAATCTGTACCCACAGAGTAGCACACAATCCTATATAAACCATTCATTGACTTAGGAGAGTAGGATCCCCAAAGATGCTGACTACAGTTGCAATATCTGTCACAGGGTGAACAAAGCTTTTGTTTGTGCAAAGTTTTGTTGCACTTGGATTTGGACTCTTAGCACCTAGACAGGAGGGCTGGACTACATATGACTTAGGCAGAGGGCTAAACTGTGGTGAAATCAAAAGTTGCAGGGAAAGGTGATTGTTAGAGGGCACTAGCAGCAAAGACAACTGTGATCAGGTGCCTGGATGGGCCACACTGAGACTACAGTCTACCCTGAATGTGGCAAATAATAGGGCCAATGGCCACCCGCAATGGTGGCTTATTCTATAATTAGATATATCAACCCAGTAAAAAAGAGATTCTGCAGTGCCACACTGGTTAACTAGAAGCCAAACACAGTCCCCCTTACACATGAGCTTTCATGGGCCAGACCCACTTCCTCAGTCCCCCTTACACATTTCAATCCTTGACTCCCATCTGAACAGGCCTAACATAGTGAGTAGTTATTGAGAACTCATTTTGCCGTAGGTTAGGTTCTTATTAATGCTAAAGGATCAGACACTTACACATTCATCTGGGGTATCTCAGATCTTACCTATCACACAATCAGCCAATCCTTCGTACACTAACTAAAGATTTAATAAGAAAAGAAGAGTTATAAATGGTTAATAAAGCTAAAATTAAAAATGGTATGTAATTTCATGGGTAATTTCATGGGTTCTGCAATGTGATTTGTCCTTTTCATATTTGTTCATTTTTTTAATTGTATCCTTTGGTATATATGGTTGTGACTACTTTCTTCCACTATTTGATCTGAGGAAGTGGGTCTGGCCCACGAAAGCTCATCATCTAATAAACCATCTTGTTAGTCTTTAAAGTGCTACATTGTCCGGCATTTTGCTTCAACTACCCCAGACTAACACGGCTACATCTCTATCACAGCCCTCCACAAACTAAGGCCAGGTCAACATTAGATCTGGAAGGTCGGCTTACGATACGCATCTCTAGCTACGTAAATAATGCAGCTGGAGTCAGCATACCTTAAGCCAAGCTTGGTGCCATCTTCACAGTGGGAGGTTGATGGACGCAAGTGCTCCGACTGGCGAGGAGTTCTGTTGCCAATTAAAGAAACCTCAGCGTTTAGTTTAGTGGATCTGAGCTGAAACTGTCTGAGGGCCTTCTTTCTGATCCAGCAAAATCAGGACCTCTAGCCGAAGGGAGGGATGAGAATCGTCAGGAAGGGTTGGAAGGACAGATACCTGCCTGAGTTTGGAGTGACCGCAGAAAAATGTTGTGGCTCACATTGAGGTTCTTTTATTATTTTTTAAATATTTTTTTCTGTAAGGCTTTCACCTTTAATATGCTTGCTTAGAAAAGGTGTGTGGTAATTTGTGTCTGTGTGCAAGTAGGCTGTTGATAGCCTCTGGAGAGAAAGCAAAAGCAGCATTGACCTGTTCAGCCAGCCTGGCTTGATGGGAATAACACCATGCAGATGAGGAAATATGCAGCCTGGAAAAAAAGTTCAGTACAGTAGGGAAAAAAATATGTCTCTCTGTCCAGGCAATATGATGACTTAGGTGTCAATAGCCTGAAAGTGGATGCCCTTAGCAGACCACAGAAGTTTGGGGGAAGGTCCTTTAGATGTGGTCAGGCTTGTGCCCACCCACGTCCTATTCTCTAATAGGACCACAGAAGAGGCATACAAATGCAGTTGCCCTGAACTGTGACATAAGTCCCACTCTTTGTAATAAACTGTATTGCTGCTATGTGAAAAAATACTCTGTATTTGTTATATTTGTTCCACAACAAAATGCTCAAGAGCTGGAAAGTCATTTTCCAGAGTAGTGATAGAAATGTAGCTGTGTTAGTCTGGTGTAGCCGAAACAAAATGCAGGACAATGTAGCACTTTAAAGACTAACAAGATGGTTTATTAGATGATGAGCTTTCGTGGGCCAGACCCACTTCCTCAGATCAAATAGTGGAAGAAAATAGTCACAACCATATATACCAAAGGATACAATTAAAAAAAAATGAACACATATGAAAAGGACAAATCAAATTTCAGAACAGAAGGGGGATGCGGGGGGGGGGGAGGAAGGTAAATGTCTGTGAATTAATGATATTAGAGGTGGGGAAAGGTAGAGATGTCTGTGAGCTAATGGTATTAGAGGTGATAATTGAGGAAGCTATCTTTGTAATGGGTAAGGTAGTTGGTGTCCTTGTTGAGCCCCCCCGCGGTGAGTGTCGAATTTTAGCATGAATGACAGTTCAGAGGATTCCCTTTCAAGTGCAGATTTGAAAGTCTTCTGGAGTAGGGTGCAGGTGATTAGGTCATTGGCAGTGCTCAGAGAGCCAAAAGGAACAGAGAAGCAACGCAAGAAGCTAGAGACTGGCCACACAGCACAGCCTGCAGCTGGATGTGGTGAGCAGCTGGGAACTGCAAAGTGTGGGGAGAGGCTCTGGACTGGGAGAGGGGTCTGGCCACTTAGAGCTTGAGGCTGTGTGGGCACTGCCAGAGCAAGCGTGTCCAGCCTGCAGCCCCCCCTGCAGCACATCCAAGGCCTCTAAGGGGCCTCTAAGGAAGAGACTGTGGACTGTCCTTACACTCTGCAGGCTGCTGTTTTGATGTCCCTGTGCTACAGAGCAGGGCTGTGTGTTCTCATTTAACCATTCTCATTTTTTTCTTATTCTTTTCTCTTTAATCAGTTGTTGTTTAATAAATTGTATTTGCTTTGAACCTTATGAAGTGATCACTGAGCCAAGAAGGCCTGCAGTGTAAAGAGAGCACCTCGGAGTGGGGACACCCTAACTCCTGCCCCTAGTGACTACAAGGTCAGGGATTAAGCCCCAGGAAACCTGGGCCCATCCTTGTTGGGGTTTCAAGGGCTCTGCTACTCAGGAGAGTGGAGGGGGAGCCCTCAGGATCAGGGAGCCGTGGGGTAAAGGAAGTGGGAGCGGGGACTCAGATCCTTTCGCTGGTTCATTTCACCGGGGTGTATAGAAGCCAGGAAAGTTCCCCACAATAGCGGGATCATTCCCCTGCTTACATGTGGTTCCAGTTGCAGCATGCCAACAGGAGAGGTGAGAGGGAGTGGTGTTCTTATCCCACAGTATGGGGTTATCCTCTTCCTATCCATTGTGGAACAGGTCATAGTTCAGTTCTAGTGTCTTCCATTTTATGCTGGGCTTTTGATTATAACAGGAGGTATCCAGCTTCAGTTCCCCTTTCTACTTCTCCATTTCTTTTTATTTCTTTTTATCTTTTAATTCTGATATAAGCCCTGGAGCACAGTAAAAAAGATGAAACCATGAAATGCACACAGAAATAAGGAAATACTGCACCACAGCAGCACAGGCACAGACATTATAGTTAATAGATGTCTATGGCCTTAAGAATTTCAACCCTCATTGTGCTGCACAAATATAGAATATGGCCATGCTCTTATAGCAGTGCTTGTGGTTTCGCTATAAAAATCCCCTGAACACTTTTTCAAAGATTCTCCTCAGTGTATGGCAAATTCCAGTGTTCTTGGAATTAAAATATTTTTCCTCAATATTTATTCTTTATAAAATGCAAATCTATAAGACAGACTAAGATCCGAATATCCATGTATGAAGGGGATCCTAAGCAAACACCCACATAGCATGAAAAATGTGGGTTTATGATATGACAAATAACATGAACATAAAGCAAATTTGGCACCACTGACACTTTTATCTCAATCTCTAGCAGAGTTACAGCACCTCAAGTTTGCAAAGCGCTTTACAGAAGGTAATCCTTTCAACAACCCTGAGTATTGTGAGACTATAACCATCTTTATCTCTGCTTTACAGACAGAGATGCTGAGAAAAGTAAATACATGATTTTTCCCAAGGCCACAGAACAAGTCAGTGCCAGAGCTGGGATTAAAAGTCAGGAACTAAACTTTATTGAGGAAGCTAAAATGTTGCTACTTGAAAGTAGGACAAAGTCTGTTGGGTATTGTGCTTTGTATACTTTACACATTCAGGTGTTGGCAGGCAGTCCATTCATTTAAAGAAAAGGCACAAGCTACAGAAACCAATCAATGGGATTTCAGGTGGGTGACAAAAATCATTCTAGAAAGCTAGAGCTCTTGCTCCCAAGTACAGTAAACTTCTGATAATCTGGCACCTTTAGGACCCAGGGGGTGCAGGATTATCAGATATGCCAGACTATCGGAAGGGGGGGCTATGAGAGGTCTGGGGTGGGGGGGGGATGGGGGTGGCACTGCGGGACCATCCCACAGCACCCCATCTGCTCTGCCCCAGACTTCCCCAAGTCAACCGCTGCTGAAACTGACCAGCGGCTGACTCGGGGAAGCCCGGAGCAGAGCAGCTCCAATGGTCCGGCTGCCTAGAGCACTTCCGGTTTTCAGGTGGTGCCGGACTATCAGGAGTACCGGACCACTGGATGCCGGACAACTGGAGTTTTACTGTAGTTAGATATAAATTGTCACTGTCCTTCAAGACATATCTCACACTTTTCTATGTGGAAGATGTTAAACTAAAATTCCTTCCTTTCTTGTTCATACAAAATTAAGCAAAGGCATTTTATTTAAATAAATCATGCATTTGTAAGGAGACTGCAAAATAAACTGTTTAGCATTTTCATCTGTTTTTGCAGGTTTCAAAGAAAAAAATGTATGAAAGCTCAACAAACAAAAATGTGGGAAAAATCGATCCATATAATATTTATGCCAATATTTATACATCCATTTATTAATGCTTATGATTCAAGTGTTTAGGGGAAAAGCCTTAGATCATTGCATTTTTCAACTACCACTATATTATATTTCCTCTTAATATACAAAGGCCAAGATTTCAGAACTAGAAGACTAATATGAGACTGAAAACTTTTTATAAATCTGTCCCTTTATTTCAGTATCAAAATATGAATTTAGGAGCCTCACTTTAAACATGCCCACTTAATTGACTTTACTTCATGTCAGTCCCTGGAGTCAGTTTTTCATTTTTACAATACACAATTGAAGTAAGTGCTGTGACTACACATTTATTCTTCATGTAAGCAAGATCAGAATCCGTCCCATTGTATATTATTGTAGAAAATATGCAAAAATTTGAGCACATCCTTATTAATGGTAAAAGGACTCTCCTTGAATTTCATGTGAGTGCTTATTCAAGCTAACATGAAGATAAACTGCTAGTATTTGTTTGCCTCACAGGCAATGTTTTAAGTGAATTAAAACAGGTATGAGTTAAATTACAATAAAAGTAAAATGGATGATATTTGCATATTACCTTTTTCATATTCTGTTACGCTTCATGATGAACATACACACTAATGAAGTAGAACAATGCTGGACAATTCACTTAACATGTACAGAAACAGAAATAAGAAATAGAACTATTGCTTCCTCCTAAAATAACATGGCCCAATCCTGAGATCCTTACGCATGGAAAATTTCCACTAAAATCAGTAGCACATTTGCTGGAGTTAAAAGCAAAGAACATTAGGGTTTGGTAAATGATTGCTATTCTGATACCTTTAAAATATAATAGTTTAAAGCAAAAGATGTAGGAAGAGAACTACCACATTAAAGCCTACTGTGAGCTGCATCTACAAGCAGACTGGATTCCATGCAGGAAATAGAAATGATTAATTCTTTCCTCACTGACCAAATTTTACATTTCCTAAATATAATGCACATTCCATTTTCCTGTGTATGTTGTTACATATTTTAGCTCATTAAGTGCACAATACTCTGTGGAAGTATATAAACAACATTCTGTGAATTACCGGTATATCAAACCTGACTCAGTGCCCACTAAAGTCAGTGGAAAGGCTGCTATTGACATAAATGCTCATTGGGCAGGTTCCAAAGGGCATTCAAGATGGTGTGGTATAAAGTGGTTGATTGGTAATTTCTTGGCATATTGCCTGGATCCTGAGTGATGTAGTCACAAGTGGGTGATGCTGATGATCCCAAATGTGTGGATCCAGACAGGAAAAGGATGGCAGGTGATTAAATCAGTTCAACCTTAATTCAGGACTCTTTGGGTATGTCTAGACTACAGAGTTTTGTCGACAGAAGTTTTGTCGCAAAGCTTCTGTCGACAAAGAGCATCTAGACTACATCCAGTTCTGTCAACAAAGCAAGCCGCTTTGTCAACATAACTGTGTGGACACAAAGGACAGTGTAGATGCAATAATGCCTTCTATCGACAGAACTCTGTCAACAAAAGGCGTTATTCCTCGTAAAATGAGGTTTACATACGTCGACAAAACTCCTGAGTTTTGTCGATGTTATATCGACATAAATCAAAGGCAGTGTGGACGCAGGCATAGTTTTGTCAACAAAAGTCCACTTTTGTCAACAAAACCCTGTAGTCTAGACACACCCTTTGAGAATGTATTTTGGCACAGAGGGAGCTTTTTGAAAGCACAAATGGCAGTTGGGCACCAAAATCCCAGAATCAGGCTCCACTGGTATTCAGAGACCCAGCACAGCTGCTATTGAAACCTATAAGCACCTAAACTCATCCAGAAGCTAAATTTTCACAGTAAAAGTTCCCTTAGTTGTTTATGTCTCTGCCTCTGGGCATGTGCATGACAGTCTCACTCTAGGCATCCACACATCTATGCCCAGAGTCATGTCCAAACCAGGGGAAGATACATGTCTCTCTGCTGAGGTTGCCTGCGGGTGTGATACAACAAGGGCATGTCTACACTACAGAGCGTCCACACCTCAAGCATGTTTTTGCACAAAAAAAATCTACAGTCAGTCGACAGAACAGAGGGCTTTTTCCGGCATTGGTATACCTCCTTCTACGAGGCATAATTCCTTTTTGCTCTACAGCTCTTGTGCAAAAAGTCATGTGTGGACAGTCCTCAGCGGTTTCTTGTGCAAAAAGAGCATATCCGAAAAAGCACAGGTGCTCTGATGGCCATTCTGTGAATGGCCATCAGGGCTTTCTTGTGCAAGAGCGTCCATGAAGTGTGGATGCTCTCTTGCGCAAAAGCTTTAAGGTGTGGACGTGCTTTAGTGCAAGAAGTTTTTACGCAAGAACTCTTCCTCAAAAGACTTCTTGCGCAAAAACCCTGCAGTATAGATGTAGCCTAAGTGTGCTTGGAGCTTACCTACAAGATTAGGATCCCACAAGCAAACTCACATAAAACAGATGGATGGGGAGGAGGATTTCCCCTTACAACTTTTAGCCCAGTGGTTAGACTAATCACTTGTGAGATGAGATCCAGCAGTTCAAGCCATCCCACCTCCCTCCTCCTGTCGGGGAGAACAGATCTTAGGGGTAAAGGTCCTAGATGCTGAACTGTGGGATATTTGGATGTTGCAGCCTCAGTCTCTTCTCTTGAAGCTGTTCCACTGTGAATAATGATTAAAGCATCATTAGGCCAGAGAGAGCAAATATTAGAACACTCACCTTGGAGGTTACACCCAGGATCCCAGTCCTCCTGCTCCAGTGAATTTTTAGATTATTTATCTACAGAAATTATTCTGTGATGAGTACACCCTGAGTGCTTGGCTTGGCAATCATAGCAGTGTTCGTTGCTTGTTTTGTATGGGAAAATATTTCATGTGTGCCTTGCCTCCTGTATGTTGTTTTGTTTTTGTAAAATTCTGGGGGCACTTTTGGCCCTATATAAATCATTAAGAGCCCAGTCATTAGATAGTAACGTATATGCAGTGTCTCAGTGAGGTTAGTGGAACTGTTTATGTTATAGTACGCAAATAATTGCTTGCAAGGTTGGGCTCTCATAGTGTCTGTTGAGGGATAATGATGTATATACTTTTTTAAAAAAAAATCAGGAATGTTCCTCTCAAATGCAGCATCGAATTTCCAGCGCAGTTCTGCTCTACTTAATTATCCATTTAGATTGACTGAGGCATAAGGAGGTCAGCTGACTTGTATAGAATTCCAGGGATCTCCTGACTTAATTCTGCCAACAATCAAACAGCATGACCTTTTTATCTTCTATTGAACTGATTTATACATTATGGAGGTACACTGCTTTCGTACGGTCGGATGATTAATGTACGCAAATACTTCTGAGGCACATACTCTGTTTTCTAGTATAACTTTATATTATACTAGAAGATTTACCTGGCATTGCTCAGGTCCTTAACTCAAATAAACTTTGTTTTTCTTCATTTAAATCATTACTCTGGGGTGGGACTCGGGATGAGGGATTCAGTATGCATGCTGCCATAGCAGGAGAGAGGACAACCCCAGGCCTCTCTCATCACAGCAGCTTGGGGTCAGATGAGAAGTGCCTGTCCATAACAGCTGCAGTGGGCACAGCTGGGAAAGGGGTGCTGGTCCCCCGGCTTGGGGGAAAAGTACACACAGACGAATAGACACACAGACAAACTCTCTGAAATATGTAGTAGACCTGTCCCTTTCTCTGTCCTTGTCCCCTGCTGGCCCAATAGGGTTATAGTGGTCTTGATCCTCACCTCTGGCCTCTTGCTGCCCCAGTGGTCATTCTGCAGTCCCTTCTGCCAGACCCCTTTCCATTTTATGAAAAACAATCTAATTCTGGGCAAATCCCATTGTCCTGGCACAACCAAGCTGTGATCTTGCTTTTAGTTACGATAAGAGGAAGCTGCATACCAAGTTTGCTGGTTCTAGCTCTTACAATTTAGGAGAAGTTCTTGAACAAATGGACTCATGGATGGACAGACAGATGCACATTTCTAAAATATATAGTAAGATTTGCATAATGGAGAAACTTTCCTGAGTCCAATTACTTTAAGACATTATGTAAAAATAAAGGTTGTTTTCCAATTCAAGTTAAATTCTGTAGTGTACAGTTGCTACTGTGTATTAAAGCATCTACTAATTTAGAATTTAGGACCAGTATTTTCCTGATTATTAATACTCCTGTTTAATATTTTGTGTATAGTTCTTACCTTAGCAGATTATTTATCAAGTACTCTACTAAATTGGGTTCATTCCAGCTGTCGAGGGGTATATAATAATTTCTTAATGTACTTCTATCCATTTTATAGGCAAAACAAGTCAAATTCGTCCCCAGTCTCACTCAGGTGATATCACCAGAACTAAATTTGGTCAAACAGATACTGCAATTTACAATGAACTTCAGAGACCATAGTCTATCCTTTTTCTATGCCTACCACTCACATTGGATATCAATAAGTTTAACACAATGTTGTCTGTGACTATTTGTAGGGAGCATAACTACTGTTCACCCAAACCAAGCTTTAGAGGTTCAAACAATTCAAGGAATATTTTCTTACTAAGGTTACATTTTCAGATAGCTTTTCCCTCCTTGACTCCAGCTGCGAAAAGCAGATGCATGTTTGTTTGAGGAGACCCATGAGATTTCCAGCCCAGTCTTTATCCAAATCAGACTTTCTAACATGTGATGTGACCATATGTGTCGGGATACTCATGTATTCATGGAGACCAACCATGTATCTCTTAAGTGCCGCATCCTCCATTCCATACATGTTGAGGATTGTAGTTGAAATCACAAAGCTTTGCTGCAGTTGCCATATTGAGAGTTTTTGATTTGTAGTGAGGATCTTATCCATTTTTATTCAGTCCTTAGTAAATAAAAACAAAGGGTCAGATGGTGGCTTGTGTTGAGCATGATGTGAGCTTGAATGGCTAACAGGGACCATATACTGTATTCTGAACTCCCTGAAATACTGGAGGATGCACCCAGTGTCCCAGTCATCAAGTGCTCCTCCACATGGGTCCAGTTCCTGCCAGGAGGGATGGTTGGTATACCACCATGACTCATTTTCTTGGCCTTTGGAAGTGTGTTATAACCCCAGACCCATCCTTTCAGAACCACAAAGGCTTGATTGTCCCAAATGTGTTGGAGGTGAAAACTATTTGTTCGTTCCCCCTTCCCTGTATCCAAGCAAGGGCCAAGTATAGTCTATCTTAAAACAACCGAAGGGTTGTTGCTTTAAACCATCAAGTGACCATTTCAAAGTACATAAATTAGTTTAAACAATGGTGCAGCAGAGCAAGATAAAAATGTCAGAGTAATGATGTGCAGTAAAAGGCACAGACAGGCCACACTAATTCATGATGGCTCAAGAGTAGAGTAGTCTGAAGAACTTGTGCACCAGCCAAGTTCAAACCATGTAACCTTCAATGGAATGAAAGGTTTTCATGCACATACTGATGAAGAACAAGTGTTAGGGCCCAGTCCTGCAAAAAATGTAGTCACAAGAGGATTCCTATTGTCTTCAATGTTACTTCTTACAAGAGTAATGGTTATTCATGTGAATAAAGGATTACAAGTTAAAGCCCTTAGTTACATTTCAAAAAACTTTACAGAATTGTTAAATAATGTATTCCAAGAATGCATCCAACCACCTGCTCTTTTAGCATTCTTCCAGAAACAACAAGCTGAAAGCACCCCCTTAGCTTTAGCATGTTTTCTACTTCTATTCTGAATCCATACGGGCATGTAAGGGAGCAGAATTCAGCCTTATATTTTACTAATTTAAATTAAAGGATTGAATGATGTAGCACAGACTGACTTGAAAACAATTACTAAAAGGTTCGTGGCTGCAAACTTCAGTGCAGTGTTCTCATGTTTCATTCTCCAAAACTCTTGTTGCTCTGGGTAGCGAAGTCTGAGCCCTAGACAATTCCCCGGACTAAGATCCATTGAAAACATTAGCGTTAGCATTCAATCTTTTAATAGCAACCCTTACAGAGCTCAGGTGTAATCTGTCTTAAAAAGATGCATTCCCTAAAAAGCAGCCAGCTGCATTATGACAATAGCACTAGCATAATTTGCGGTAGGTGAGACTTCCAAATGCGGACATCAAGGATACAAACAGAGCTCATTGAAATAATCCAGTCTTGTATGTTAAAAAGGTAGGGTGAAGGTGCATGGATTGCATCTGAAAACAGTCTCCTAGTCAATGAAAATGAAAGAAGACCTCTCTGGCCACTACTACTATCTGGGAATTGTGAAGATTGAAAAATAATTTTAGTGTCAGTAGATGAACACAGCTGTGGGTATAGCCATAGCTGCATTATCTAGCTTCGTTTTAGCCAGACTGATCTTTTAAATGCCTGCTTTTATCAAACTCCATACAAGGAACTGGCAGAGTAGGGGATTAGCTTTCTCTAGGCTCATGAAGAAGGAATCTAGAGCAGAGTGTAATCAGCATATTGATGACATGGCAGCATTTCACACGTTACCTCACACTTACGTAGTGTCTTCCATCAAAAGCACTGAGAGCACTTTGGAAACATTCATTGCTTCATCACATTACCCTCTGAGATAGGGATACTTATTATCCTCATTTCAAATATAGGAAAACTGAAAAAGAGTGTTGGACCAAAGTCATAAAGAAAGTCATTTATCAGAACTGGAGATAAAATACAGGATTCTTAATGCTCAAAATCATACTCCAGGCACTAGACAATGCTGCTCCCTTGAATTAAATAAATTACCAAGATCAGTTCAAATGTTAGCTTGCCAAATTCAGTCCATTTGTAACCCTGTTCCAATGAGTGGCGTTGCACCCATTTATATCAGTATTGAGTTTGGTGCAATATTTATTCATGTCCATTTTATTTATGTGCCTTCTTTGTTTCTATTTAGCACATAACTGCCCATGGATAAGAAGTTTGTTAAAATACCATTGTAACATGGCTAGTTATGAAAAGATAATTGGCATACATAGGGGTCAATTAGAGTTTAGCAAATGGTGGTAGTGGTGGTGGTGGTGTTTTATTTGTTGCAGGATCTGGGGGACAAACTGAAAAACCAGAACAAAATAACAAAATGGAGACTTTTCCAGTTCTCTCTTTACAATGAGACACCTGGAAAAACTAACCATGGTTTTTCCTGTTGGTTCTAGAATTCCCTTGTGGGTCTTGACCCCTGAGCTGCAAACTATGAAAGCAATGGGGATGCAGCAGCTTGTCAGAAATCCAGGCAAGATTGATCTTGAATAGGCCGAAAGTTTGTAGGACCCAGACATTTTGGGAGAAACATTTTGTGCTCTTCAAGACATTTTGTCTCACAATGTTTTGCTGGAAAATTTCTGATCAGTCCTAGTTTTGTAAGGTTATCCTGAAGGTGTGAAAAAATACTATTTGTGCTCAGGTGATAAAAGCAAAAGAAGTTTAAAAGTTCACAATTAGTGAACAATGCAACACAACTTTTCAAAATGGGGCTTATGAAAAAGGCAGGGGCCGATCAGATAACAGCTAATATTTGATCAAGAGTCAAATGCATTAATGATGTCATTCCTATGTTCATTTTTTTCCCTATGGTACATGAGATAAGTATTGGAATCACCATTTATTTTAACAAGGGAATTCACTATTAAATTACTAGTTACAACAAAAAGAAAGCTTCACTGAAGAAAATCATGTACTTTCCCAACAATCTTTACTTTAAATAGTCAATAAATCATATTTTCTTCCATCATCTGGTATCTAACGTTTTATTACATTTCTCAATCTGTGAGAGAAAGCTCTTTAAAGTGACAAAATATTGTATTTAATGTTGCAATTCAGTTGAATAATTCTTGCTCATATAAGAACTGGTAATTGAGTCTTGTATAATTTATCTCCATTCTTAGGATCCAAAGGTTCAAATTATAGTCAATGTAAAGGTTATAGAATGAAGAGGATTTTATTTTATTTTTTTTACTTGAGGATATTCCAACTATATAGGTCAGGGGTGAACATATTTTGTTCATCTCCGACCTATACAAACCGAGGAGTTAGCTCAGAACAAAATATGTTTTTCCTGTAGATATTACTATAAAGATCAGAAGATCGCAGAATGCTGGGATCATGTAAGTGGGCAAGAGAGCAAATGTAGTTACCTTGATGCTTATGTCTCTGGAAACAGTGAAGCAGGGATTAGAGGAATTTTGGTGAGTAGGGCTGCTCATCATCACCACACAGAGTTTCAGACTGCTATGCTGGAAAAAAAAGTGTTGTTTCTTTTTAAGTAAAATGTGCCCATTTGGATTCAAGATGGGTTCAAACGAGGAATGTAATAGTGTAACCATTTAAATGGTTAACCAATGAGCTTATCAGTTTCTGTAATGGTTATACGCCAGCTCCTGGCCCTGCTCCCGGGAAGCTGGCTGCCACCCCATGCTGCGGGCTCTATACAGAGTGGGTAGTCTGCAGAATGGCTAGCAGCTGGCTCCCTGGGAGCAGGACTGGGACCTGGGAGTGGGGTCAGGAGCTGGTACATGCTGGGCACAGGGCAGCAAGCAGGAGCCAGTGCACACTGGCTCCCGGGAAGCTGGCTGCTGCCCCATTCTGCAGGCTCTGCGGTATAAGGCTTATGCTTCAGAGCCCGCAGCACAGCTGGCTCCCCAGAAGTGGGGCCAGCAGCTGGGAGCCGGCTTTCAGTATAAGCTGGACAGTCCACAGCATGTAATCATGTAACTACTAAGATTTTAAACAGTTACACACTTACTTTAACCATTTTTTAACATAAGTAGTTCAAATAGAACACTGAATTCAGACTGTAGCTGAGGGACATTCAGATTCATTACTGAACATGGACTTAAACTTGTGGCTCTGAATAACTCTTAGGAGAGCTGTCCCATCCATAAAATGGTTTGGGATGGCCATTCCAAGCTGCACATTTGATGTTATATTTACAGTGAGCTTGTATGTATTTTTGGTAATAGACTGTAATATAAGAATACTGCAGAAGTAGAGTTTAATGCAAGATCTGGATTTATAACAGTTGGTTTATAAATATTTAAACACTTCTAACATTTCCAGAGGTATCAGAATTATTGAGAGATCTGTCATGATTTATATATTTAAACCACGGTGTAAATAAAATATCTCTGACTCTAAGACTGCAAAGTATATTTTTATGCTAATATGTTCCAAAGAATCCTAAATCATTGTAAACCGATTAGTTACTGCTTTCTGTATATGGTCCAAAATCTTTCTCTGCTTCTTAAAAAGAGTAGTTTTGGAAGGAAAAAATGCAATTGCATTTAAAAAAAAAAAAAAAAAAAAAGCATAGTATGCCACAATATGCCTAACAAGATGTCCGAGATTTAAACAAAACATTCTCTGATAAAATGATCTTGGGGGAAGGGAGGGAATTAGAATCTTGGCCCTTATGTGTATTTCACATTTGTGAAATACAGATAGAAACCAAATCTCAAAGAATGTCCAGTTACAGGTAAGTAGCCACCATTTGCTTGCTCAGTACTCCGAAATGCCTCTAAGTACAACAAAGATTATCTAACTTTACAATTCCTCACCAGCTTTGAGTGATTTTTTTTTTTAATTTACAGGTAGATGTCTCATGTGCTAACAAAGGGTTACTACCAGGCTTATGATTCACCCCCACATTCCTTTTTTGTCATCCTTGATCTGTGTGAAATGCATTCATTTATTTTTGTTAGTTTATTGGATGTCTTCTTCCAAGGCAAGGTCTACACTACGAAGAAAAGTCGGAAAAAGATACGCAAAATACGAACTGCAATTCCAAAAGAGGCTCTTCCCAAGTTTGGTCTGCATACACTGGGCCAAATTTTGGAAAACTCTCCTCTTTCAACACATTCCTTCTTCCTCATACAATGAGGATTACAGGAACGGTGAAAGAATGCATCCACTTTTTCAAAAATTGTTCCGAAAAAGCGAACGCGTTCCTTGGACACAGCATAGCTTTTCCAAGATATCTCCAGTATCCCAGAAGAGCTCTACAGTCTAGATATAGCCTAAATCTGTCAATGCTGTAAGTATTTTCTTACAAAGCCCAATCAGCAAGACACTTAAAGCATACTTAAGGTTAACCTTTTGAATTCAGTGGGAGTACTGGAAGCATAAAGTTAAGCACATGCTTAAATACCTTGCTGAGTCTAGGCTTAAATTAATTGAACCACCCAGTCAGGGAAAAAACATATGTTCCTATTCTGTGGCATCAGCTGGTGCAGATACAGGGTACCATAACAAATAAATATAGCAAAGAGCACATCCATGTAAGCATATTTAATTTATTAGTATTCAGCTTTATGCATAGCTCATGTCAAATTGCTGTTTAAATAAAACAACTCTGACTCCAACACTGTAAAATATTTGGTTTATGCTAATATGCTTCAATGAATCCTAAATCATTGTAAACAGCTTAGTTACTGCCTCCTATATACTGTAAAGCAGCAGGAAAAAAGGCTTGGAAGGAATTAAGGAACAGACAACTCTTTGGTAGACCATGCTTCAGAACACTTTGCAATCCTGTGTAGATAATATAAGTCAGTCTGTGGATCCTGCTGAATTTAATTATTTTCTAAATCTTGGTTGGTGGAGATTAAATTCCTTATCTGAGCACATTCTAGATGTGAGGCAATTTTCCTGCTATAGGCAAAAGAATATAAATATTGTAATCCTGAATCCAGATTTTCAACAAACATCATATTATAACAAGTGGCGAAGGTACACAGTTACAATCATTTCTATACTTTACTGTAACCTTTTTCAAGTGTCTAGGCGATCCCTGTGCGTCAGTGATAGGTTTGTAGAATTTTTGGTGGTGCCCAGAATGGTTCTAAGTCCTGCCCACCCCTCACCTTTCTAAAGCTCTGAGAGGGAGTTTGGATATGGGAGGGTGCCTGGGATGCAGGCTCTGGGCTGGGGCAGGAGTGCAAGAAGATGTGAGAGGTGTGGCGCTTACCTGGGGCACCTCCTGTAAGTGGCCCGCACCCCCATTTGGCACCATCTCATAGACAGAAGGGTCAAAGGGTCTCCATGCACTGCCTCCTACAGGCACTGCCCCTTCAGTTCACATTGGCTGCAGGGCACTCAGGGTGGGGGCATGAGAGAGACACACACACACACCCCACCCGCTTCCCTCCCATGGGGCTGAAGGGACGGGACATGTCAGCAGCTGCATACAGAGCAAGAGTAGGCAGGAAACTACTTTATCCTAGCTGTGCTGCTGCTGGTGCCAGCGGGGGATCTTTGGGGAGGGAAGGTGCATAGGGACAGCATGTAGGGCTGTGAGAGAGACCCAGTACCGACCTTTGGTGGAGCAGGGCCCCCCCTGCCCCCAGGAATATTCCTGGCGCCCAGGCACCATAGGCCCACATAACTCTCCATCCCTTTTCCTGAGCCCATTCTTCCTATAACCAGTATTCCTGTGGCTCCTTTTACAGAAAGGCCATGAAATTCCTTCAGCTTTGACCAAATGCTTGGCCTATGTTTTGTTTCCTGATTGCGCTTCTCAAAAAAACCCCCGCCGAGCCTGTCCTTCGACTCCCTCTACCCATTGGGTTCTTGTTCTCCAGTAAAAGACCGGGGGCAGGGCCTTGGCTGGCCTGGATCCACTGAGTTAGGCTCATGGGGCCATAAAATATCAGTGAAGATGTTTGAAGGCCTGGGTCTTACAGCCAAAAGTCTTACCACTCCCCAAATGATTACACTGCAGTTTTATAAACCTGCAGCCCAAGCTCTGCAAGACTGAGTCAGCTGACTTGGGTTCCGATACTTGATGCTGCAGGTTTTTTCTTGCAGTGTAAGCATACCCTGTGTTTTAAGAGCGTGCTTAACAGAATCCTTGCTAGGTCAGAACACCTTCAATACAGCCTAGTTTATAAAGAAAAAGCTGAGTAAGGCAATCTTAAAGTGAAAGATTATCAATACAAGACTACTCATACCTAGCTCTTAAATAGTTCTTTATATTCATAGATCTCAAAGTGCTTTTATAAAGGAGCTCAGTGTCATTAACCCCATTTTACAGATGATCTGTAATGTGACTGGGTGAGAGTAAACTTAAATGACCTAGTATACAAACAGTGATTGCAGAATGTTTCTAGTTCCTGTGAGAACTGTGCTAATCCTTCCCAAGGAGTAGGACACTATGGTACAAAAGCCATTCATAGGTTTAATACAGTATGGTCCACAGAGATGTTACATGTGATTGCAATATCTGTCACACTCACTCCACCGTCCTTACCTCCTTAGTACCACCTGGCCAAAAAAGGTTAACATGCAACCACTAGGATTTTTAACGGTTACATAGTATTTTTAAACCCTTTTCCCATCTCTGCAAAGAGATAGAAATGCCTGTGCTCAGAGAAATGCACAGGCTTTTTTCTCTGTTACTTGGTACTCTTCTGCTTTCTTTGTTACGCCCACTTGTTCTCTCTTGATATAGCTTTAGACTAAATTCTAAAGGAGTAAGGACTGTCTTTTTATTACATATTTATACAGTGCCCCATGCAGTGGAGCCTCCATCTGTGACTGACAGGTCTCTAAATGCTCTCATTATACAAATTATAACAACACTGATTGGGACTTATCTGAAGAAGTGGGGTTTGCCCATGAAACCTCATGATACTATATATATAGTATTCATATATGTATACATTAGTGCTACAAGACTATTCGTTGTTTTTTGTGATGAGAGTATGTTGCTCAACTGTGCGAGGACAAGTCATAGTCTAGCCCTCAATAACACCTTCTCCTGAGGTAAGTAAGTACATTGTGCATGTTACAGGTGAGGAAACTGAGGCACAGAAGTGAAGAAATTTGGCAAAGGCCACAGAGCACGTTTCAGTGCTAGAAACAAAAACGGAGAAAGATTATTTAAACTAAAAGGTAATTCTGGAGTCTGGCTCTCTCTGGACCCTGCTGAAAACAACATAGCTCACTTAATGCAGCTTGTTCTTTGCCAATTAGTCATGAATGTCTTTCCTTAGAATACTAGAGAACGGAAAGTATTAGACCTGTCAGTGAATAGCATGTAGTGAGTACAAAAGCTGTACTCCATCTCCATCCCAAGGCTGTTGCTACACTTCAAAGGTGAAAGCGCTGTGGTGAACATGGGGCCAGTGGGGGACTCAAGCAGTCTCTCACTGGCCCCAAGTTCCCCATGGCATTGCAAAGCAGCAGCGCCGCATGGAGGCCTGGGTCAGCAGGGGAGTCCTTTATTGACCCCGGACTCCATGCGGCGCTGCTTCTTTGAAGCACCACTTCCTCTTTCTCCCCCTCTCTTGCTGCCTCTTTCTGATTGGGGCAGCAAGGGGTGTGGTTAAGCGACTGACTGACTAATGTGTCGACGTGTCAACTAGTTGATCACATCCCTAATTAGCAACTGTAAATATTTTTTTTGTGTGAAGTACTGCTTTCACAAGCGAGATGGGATTTACTAGGATAAATCCTTTTCCCCTTCCTGCAAGAAAGTTTGACTTTTCTATTGAATAAATCCTGGCATGTAAGAGACACCTTTATGATGGATAAAATTCACTGGCAAAAAAACTTACCTCTAGTTTCTGCTAGTTGGTGATTAGATACTAGAATTTAGCTGCCCAATTACTGGAGTCAGCAGGTAGCTGGGGTGGAGGAGAGAACATGTCTACTGCCAAGATTACATCAAAGCCCATTCTGGTTATAGCAATATCAGCCTCGTAAATTAGTCACAGTGAACAATGTATTTAACAGACTTACCCGCCTGTTGTGTTCACACATCATCTGTGAATAGACTTCAAAGAGTCAAATGTCTCAAAAGATTCTGGCTGAACCAGAAGGAAGTCTGCATCGCTAGTGGATAGTTGGGTGAATAGGCTGTAAGCACCTAGTGGGAGTGATGCACTTAGGCATTTTTGAAAATCCCACTAGGCCCCTAGCTGCATCTTTAAGCACCTAAATACCTTTCAAAATTCATCTCAAAGGCCTTGTCAACACTAAGTATAAGGAGATTTGGTTACAATGTGGCTGCCTCTTAATCTGATAACAAGAGGGTTAAAATGTGTATCCCTGACAGGACCTAACTATCCCCATAATCAAGCTAAAATCTAGGATTAAGCTATAGGGTTAGGCAATTAGGTCCAGTCCACACTACATTTTGAACTGTTGTAAGTATTTTTCAGGGAACAGCTGTGTTGTAATGGAGCCCCTGGTTTGGTCATGGCTCTAGTGTAGATGGGAAAGCTTTCTGAATCACACTCAGTTGCATTAACATTTCCGTCTTACTATATGACAGGGGTGGCCAAACCACAGCTCTTGAGCCACATTCAGCTCTTTGCTTAAAGAAATGCGGCTCTTGCTAGTTCTGAGCCGCACGCCCGGACTGCTCATAGCCAGCCGCTTTATGCATGCGCCCCAGCGACTGGAGGGAGAACCACGTGGCAGTGACGGCTCCAGGTCCCAGGCATTGTGTTAGAGCGGCGAGTGGGGAGAGACTGGGGTGCCTGGCTCTGGGGGAGGGGAGGGATATTGTGTTAGAGCAGGGAGAGCTGGGGGTGCCTGGCTCTGCGGGAGGGAGAGGGCATTGAGTTAGAGCTGAGGGGCCTGAAGCACCTTAAACTCAAAGTCTTCCAGGATGCAGAATAAGGCAGCCAACACAGATGTCATATTTAAATTCCAGGGCAAAAAAAGAATCAGCATGTACCTGGTTTACACTGTATTTCTTTAAAGAAAATTCAAAAGCTGTTGTTTGCAAGGCTGAAGCAATTATTCTGAGATATGAGTCTCTCACTTATTGTTTTTGAACCTCTCATATTTGCAATCTGGTACAGACCTGAATTTTTAGAACTATAAAAAAGCCATAATCTTCATAAATTAAAAAAAATTAAATGAGGAAACCATACCAGAAATCAACAAGCTGGAGTGAAACAGGCACTTCAAATGGTGCTAATTTACTTCTCAGTTCAGTTTACAGGCAGTCCCTGGGTTACGTAAAAGATAGGGCCTATAGGTTTGTTCTTAAGTTGAATTTGTACGTAACTCGGAACTGGCTCCAGATTCAGCCGCTGCTGCTGAAACTGACCAGGGGCTGACTACAGAAAGCCCGAGGCAGAGTTGCTCTGCCGCCAGCTTCCTGGAATCAGCCACTGATCAGTTTCAACAGCGGCTGAATCTGGAGCCTGGGACAGAACAGCTGGGGCGTTGCCGGTGTAGGTCCCCCCAGGACCAACCCGGCAGCACCCCAGCTGCTCTACCCCAGGCGTCCACAACAAAAGCCTGGTCTGCTGGGAGGGGGTGCACTAGCTGCGCGCCCCCCCCCCCAGCAGACCAGGGACATCCCGAGCAAAGCCGCAGAGGAGGTGGGGTCCCACGCCTCCAAGGCTTTGCTCCGGACCAAAGCCTTGGAGGCAGGGGCCCCGCCGCCTCCGCGACTTTGCTCCGGGTGTCCCTGGTCTGCTCGGGGTGTCCCTGGTCTTCTGGGAGAGGTCCCCAGCAGACCAGGGACACCCCAAGCAAAGCCACAGAGGCGGCGGGGTCCCGCGCCTCCAAGGCTTTGCTTCGGAGCAAAGCCTTGGAGGCGCGGGACCCCGCCGCCTCTGCGGCTTTGCTTGGGGTGTCCCTGGTCTGCTGGGGACCCCTCCCAGCATACCAGGGACACCCCGAGCAAACCAGGGACACCCGGAGCAGCTTTTCTTGCCCCGGAGGACGCGGTGGCGGGACCACTGTGCGTCTGGGTGGTCCCGCCGCCCGTGAGTTCCGGGGCGAGAAAAGCCCCGTTTGTAAGTGCACATCCAACGTAAGTCGGATCCGCGTAACTCGGGGACTGCCTGTAATTTTTAAAAACTCACAGGACATAATGAGGCAGTAGTGTTAACATTTAAAATACATGGTGGGGAGGCTATTATTAGTGAGAGAATATTACTGTATTTTCAAAGTTTTGGTTTTTTTTTAAATTTGATGTTTGTTCCTTATGAAGTTCTCCAAAGATATATGGACTGGCCGTGAATTTAAGTGACTAGAGACTTTTTTTATTGGTTTTTAGTAAATCGTCTGTTAATATTTGTTGTCTATTACTAATTTTCATTTGCCTGTTGTATACATTTACATCTGTACCCTAGTGCTGAATGTGAGCCAATCAGTAAATCATTAACTGGTCATTAGTAGCCTATCAGCAGATCAGATAACACTCAGAGTATTCTACAACAGAACCAGTCAATGGAACTTAGTATTATTAACAAATCATGTACCATTATTTTAAAAAGTCCATCTTCCTTGTCACATTTTACTGTTGAGCAGTGTCCAACATTTTCGTTTTAATCTGCAGAATGTGATAACCCTCTTTCAACATGGAAGGAAAATGTAAAAATAAGCGCAAATTTGAAGAAGAACACAGACCATTATTAATGGAGTGGGAAAATTCATATTTTTTCATTGAATGCAATGGAAAACCACTCTGTCGGATATGCCAGACTTCGTTAGTACATTTCAAGTGTTCAAATCACCAGCACCATTTCAACTCATACCATTGAAGTGTCCCGGATTGAAGTGTCATTAGAGGAGGTTTTGGAACAAATAGAAAAACTTAATGTTAACAGATCTCCAGGACCAGATGGCATTCATTCAAGGGTTCTAAAAGAATTCAAATGGGAAATTGCTGAACTATTATCTGTGGTTTGTAACCTATCCCTTAAATCGGCTTCCGTACCTAATGACTGGAAGGTAGCCAACATGACACCAATATTTAAAAAGGGCTCTAGAGGCGATCCGGGCAATTACAGACTGATAAGTCTAACTTCAGTACCGGGCAAATTAGTCGAAACAATAGTAAAGAATAAAATTGTGAAGCATGTAGAAGATCACAATTTGTTGGACAAAGTCAACATGGTTTCTGTAAAGGGAAATCCTGCCTTACTAATCTATTAGAATTCTTTGAAGGGGTTAACAAACATGCGGACAAGGGGGATCCAGTAGATATAGTATACTTAGATTTTCAGAAAGCCTTTGACAAGGTCCCTCACCAAAGGCTCTTGTGTAAATTACATGGCCATGGGATAAGAGGGAAGGTCCTTTCTTGGATTGAGAACTGGTTAAAAGACAGGAAACAAAGGGTAGGAATAAATGGTAAATTTTCAGAATGGAGAGGGGCAACTAGTGGTGTCCCCCAAGGGTCAGTCTTGGGACCAATCCTTTTCAACTTATTCATAAATGATCTGGAGAAAGGGGTAAGCAGTGAGGTAGTAAAGTTTGCAGATGATACCAAACTGTTTAGGATAGTCAAGACAGAAGCAGACTGTGAGGGACTCCAAGAAGATCTCACCAAACTGAGTGACTGGGCAACAAAATGGCAAATGAAATTGAATGTGGATAAGTGTAAAGTAATGCACATCGAGAAAAATAACCCCAACTATACGTACAATATGATGGGGGCTAACTTGGCTACAACAAATCAGGAAAGAGATCTTGGAGTTACCGTGAACAGTTCTCTGAAAACTTCCACACAGTGTGCAGCGGCAGTCAAAAAGGCAAATAGGATGCTATGAATTACTAAGAAAGGGATAGAAAATAAGACACAGAATATCTTACTGCACCTGTATAAAACTATGGTTCGCCTACATCTTGAGTACTGTGTACAGATGTGGTCTCCTCACCTCAAAAGATAATTTGCCCTTGGAAAGGGTTCAGAAAAGGGCAACTAAAATGATTAGTGGTTTGGAACGGGTCCCATATGAGGAGAGGTTAAAGTGACTGGGACTTTTTAGTTTAGAAAAGAGGAGACTGAGGGGGGATATGATAGAGGTATATAAAATCATGAGTGGTGTGGAGAGGGCGGATAAAGAAAAGTTATTTATTAGTTCCTTAAATAGAAGAACTAGATGACACCAAATGAAATTAATGGGTAGCAGGTTTAAAACTAATAAAAGAAAGTTCTTCTTCACACAGCGTGTAGTCAACCTGTGGAACTGCTTGCCAGAGGAGGCTGTGAAGGCTAGGACTAGAACAGAGTTTAAAGAGAAGCTAGATACATTTCATGGAGGTTAGGTCCATAAAAGGCTATTAGCCAGGGGATAAAATGGTGTCATTGGCCTCTGTTTGTCAGAGGCTGGAGAGGGATGGCAGGAGACAAAATCGCTTGATCGCTGTCTTCAGTCCACCCTCTCTGGGGCACCCGGTGCTGGCCACTGTCGGCAGACAGGATACTGGGCTAGATGGACCTTTGGTCTGACCCAGTACGGCCATTCTTATGTTTTTATGTTCATTCTAACATAGATTGGGGTTTTCCAAAAGGTATGGAAGTATGCACTCTCAAACTAAAAACTTTGAAAAGTCAAATAGAAAAACAGACTGGAGTGTTCCATAAATTTTCCAAGCATTGTTAGACAGTTATACATGCTTCATGTCAAGTCGCGTAGAACATTGCCTGTGCTAAAAAACCTTACAATGAAGGCGAGTTTGTCATTTTCTTGAGACAAGATGGAAACAACATCTCTGAGGCATTTTTTAACAATCTGAAAAGAGTGGTTTCAGACCTTCAACTCTCATGCCACACAATTGAACACAGAATATCTGACACAAATGATGCACTTGAATCACATCTATACTCAGATCTTCAGAAATGCAAGTACCTCAGTATCACACTAGACAAGTCTTGTGATGTACATAACAAACCTCAATTGGCAATATTTGTACGGACTATGTCAGAGGATTGTGTAATCAAGCAAGAACTCCTGGATATCATACCATTAAAAGACAGAACCCGTGGCACTGATGTGAAAGAAACACTGATGGAAGTGTTTGCAAAAACAAATCTGCCTTTACCGAAACTTGCAACAATAGCAATGGATGGGTTCTGTGAATGGACTTTTGGGGCTACGTAGAGCTGTCGACAGGTTCCCTGAGTTCTGGACATTTCACTGCATCATCCATCGGGAGCAACTGGCATCTAAAAACCTGAATTTAGACCACGAAATGAAACCCGTGCTAGAAATTGTCAATTATACACATGCTCTTAACCACAGACAACTCAAGAATCTCATTGCTGAGCTCAACCAAGGTCTTCCAGGAGACCTGCCACTGCACTATACTGTAAAGTGGCTTTCAAAAGGCAAAGTGCTGTTGCGTTTTTTTGAACTTTTGGATGCTGTGAAACTGTTCATGGAAGGGAAGCATAAAGAATATCCTGAGCTCTCAGACCCACATTGGGTTTTAGACTTGGCTTTTCTGGTGTACATGCTGCATCATCTGGACTGACTCAACCTGGACCTATGAAGGAAATTAAAGATGCTGCCTAACTTAGTGCAAAATGTATTTGCATTTGTCAACAAACTCAAGCTGTTCAATGCACAACTTCAAAGGTGGGAACTAACACATTTTCCCTCATTGTTAAATACGGATCAACAATCAGCTGAAGCTTTGAAAAAAGCACGGCATGGCATGCAACATTCATCGAAAAACTTCAGGATAGTTTCGTGGAAAGATTTTATGGTCTACATTGAAAAGGCCACAGATTACATTCCTGGTCGACCCTTTCATTGCAGAGACTGACTATTTGAAAGCCCCATTAGTCACAGATGAAGCAGCTTCTTAGATTGAGATGACTGAACTGTCAGACTATGATAGATTGAAGTCTTTTCTAAAGGAAAGCACACTTGAGTTCTAGAAAACTGTACCGATGGAAAAATACCCCCAACATTAAATAAACTGCGCTCAGATTACTGTCAATGTTTGGGTCAATGTACCTTTGAGAGTGAGTTTTATGTGAAATTGAAGCATCAATCTATTCTGACATGAGAGGGAATTACTTCAAGTGGCCTCAACCTAATACAAGCCCGATTTGAAGAGGATTGTTGAAAGCAAGGATTGCCAGAAGTCCCACTGAGTCAAAAACTGTAACATGCAAGGCAAAGAATAACATTCTGGTTTATCTTTCCTCACTGATCAAACTGTTAAGAACCCATCTACTGACATTCTTTTAAGACTGGCCTTGCATGTGCTTACATTAAATTACTTCACTTTTAATTCAAATGTCTACTCTAAAGTTAAAAGTGTCAGTAGGGGCACTAAAATGGGACCTTCTTATGCCTGTCTATTTGTGGGATTTGTAGAGAAGATGTTTTTTCAACAGTTTTGTGCCAGCAAACCCAATCTCTTCCTGAGGTATATTGATGGCATTTTTAGAGTTGCAGCTTGCTCTCATGAAGATCTCAACAAATTTATTTTGTCATTCTCTCAGTTCCACCCAGCTGGAACTCTGGAACCCTTTGGAATGAATGTCATGTTTTAAACATCTTCTGGAACAAAAATTTGAAATAACAACTTGTTTGTCTACATAGCACTTTGTTAACATAGCTGAGAAAGGGCTCTTGTCCAAAATGATCTGTAATGTTATTTTTATCACTATATTTTGTGTTCTTTCTATCTATCTATCTATCTATCTATCTATCTATCTATCTATCTATCTATCTATCTATCTATCTATCTATCTATCTATCTATCTATCTATCTATCATTTTTTGAGGAGTAACATTAGTTCGAACCAAGGGGTTTCATTCAAACTAACACATCCCGGAGGGCACTTCCTGGTTCGAATCAGCTGATGAGCAGAATAACGCGCGGGCGAGATTATGCTAAAGAAGCACGGGATATTTAAATCTCCGCTTCATTAGCAATTTCGGTCACCTACATTTGTATCCCTAGCTCGAACTAAGGAGCAAGTGTAGACGTACCCTAGCTGGTTGGTCACCCCTGCTATAATAATGTTTTGATATGAAATTCTACACAAAGTAATCTGACTGGCAAAGTCTGTCATTTTGGGATGAAGCACAGGTTATAGGAACCCTCACCTTGGGGTTATAGGAATAAGCATGAGCTCCCTTAAATTATATACATTCTGCCATAATTAAATTCAGTTAGTCGGATCACTTGAGTAGTGTGAATTCAGACTGGTTAATGATGTTTTCTGATTTGTGTTCCTACTTTTACTGCTAAATTTGTGCCACAAGAGAGTTGGTCTTTGCAAATTTGGCACTTCAGATTCTACATTATGTTTGTACTATAAAGTTACAAGATTTGTTATTGGACTGTCTTGTATTAGATTAATATCTGAATATATTTCCCATTTTAAGGTATCATTCTTAAATGGTTCCTATTAAACATTAAAGAGACTTAGGTTAATATGTCAGATAACATTGTAATGTCTGTGTGAAATTATTCATGACATATTAGTAAGCTATTTTATCTTTTATTCACAGTAACTATTAGAAGCTCAGGCTGAAGAGCACACTCTGAGATCATAGAATCATAGAATACTAGGACTGGAAGGGACCTCGAGAGGTCATCAAGTCCAGTCCCCTGCCCTCATGGCAGGACCAAATACTGGCTATACCATCCCTGATAGACATTTATCTAACCTACTCTTAAATATCTCCAGAGATGGAGATTCCACAACCACCGTGGGCAATTTATTCCAATCTTTGACTACCCTGACAGTTAGGAACTTTTTCCTAATGTCCAACCTAAACCTCTCTTGCTGCAGTTTAAGCCCATTGCTTCTTCTTCTATCCTCAGAGGCCAAGATGAACAAGTTTTCTTCCTCCTCCTTATGACACCCTTTTAGATACCTGCATACTGCTATCATGTCCCCCCTCAGTCTTCTCTTTTCTAAACTAAACACACCCAGTTCTTTCAGCTTTCCTTCATAGGTCATGTTCTCTAGACCTTTAATCATTCTTGTCGCTCTTTTCTGGACCCTCTCCAATTTCTCCACATCTTTTTTGAAATGCGGTGCCCAGAACTGGACACAATACTCCAACTGAGGCCTAACCAGCGCAGAGTAGAGTGGAAGAATGACTTCTCGTGTCTTGCTCACAACATACCTGTTAATGCATCCCAGAATCATGTTTACTTTTTTTGCAACAGCATCACACTGCTGACTCATATTCAGCTTTTGGACCACTATAACCCCTAGATCCCTTTCTGCCATACTCCTTCCTAGACAGTCGCTTCCCTTTCTGTATGTGTGAAACTGATTGTTCCTTCCTAAGTGGAGCACTTTGCATTTGTCTTTATTAAACTTCATCCTGTTTACCTCAGACCATTTCTCCAATTTGTCCAGATCATTTTGAATTATGACCCTATCCTGCAGAGCAGTTGCAACCCCTCCCAGCTTTGTATCATCTGCAAACTTAATAAGTGTACTTTCTATGCCAATATCTAAATCCTCGATGAAGATATTGAACAGAGCCGGTCCGAAAACAGACCCCCGCAGAACCCAACTTGTTATACCTTTCCAGCAGGATTGAGAACCATTAATAACTACTCTCTAAGTACGGTTATCCAGCCATTTATGCACCCACCTTATAGTAGCCCCTTCTAAGTTGTATTCGCCTAGTTTATTGATAAAAATATCATGCGAGACCATATCAGACACCTTACTAATGTCTAGGTATGCCACATCCAGCGCTTCTCCCTTATCCAGAAGAGTCATTATCCTATCAAAGAAAGCTATCAGATTGGTTTAACATGATTTGTTCTTTACAAATCCATGCTGGCTGTTCCCTATCACCGTGCCACCTTCCAGGTGTTTACAGATGATTTCCTTAATTACTTGCTCCATTATCTTCCCTGGCATAGAAGTTAAACTCACTGGTCTGTAGTTTCCTGGGTTGTTCTTATTTCCCTTTTTATAAATGGGCACTATATTTGCCCTTTTACAGTCTTCTGGAATCTTTCCTGTCTTCCATGATTTTATACCTCCTCTATCAGCTCCTTGAGTATTCTAGGATGCATTTCATCGGGCCCTGGTGACTTGTAGGCATCTAACTTTTCTAGGTGATTTTTAACTTGTTCTGTTTTTATTTTATCTTCTAAACCTCCCCCCTTCCCACTAGCATTCACTATGTTAGGCATTCCTTTAGACTTCTCGGTGAAGACCGAAACAAAGAAGTCTTTAAGAATCTCTGCCATTTCCAAGTTTCATGTTACTGTTTCTCCCTCCTCACTGACCAGTGAGCCTACCCTGTCCTTGGTCTTCCTTTTGCTTCTAATGTATTTATAAAAAGTCTTCTTGTTTCCCTTTATTCCCATAGCTAGTTTGAGCTCATTTTGTGCCTTTGCCTTTCCAATCTTGACCCTGCGTTCCTGTGTTGTTTGCCTCTATTCATCCTTTGTAATTTGGACTACTTTCCATTTTTTATATGACTCCTTTTTTATTTTTAGATCATGCAAGGCCTTGTAGTTAAGCCAAGCCGGTCTTTTGCCATATTTTCTATTTTTCCGATGCAGCGGAATAGCTCGCTTTTGGGCCCTTAATAATGTCCCTTTGAAAAACTGCCAACTCTCCTCAGTTGTTTTTCCCCTCAGTCTTGATTCCCATGGGACCTTACCTATCAGCTTTCTGAGCTTACCAAAATCCGCCTTCCTGAAATCCATGGTCTCTATTTTGCTGTTCTCCCTTCTACCCTTGCTTAGAATTGTGAACTCTATGATTTCATGATCACTTTCACCCAAGCTTCCTTCCACTTTCAAATTCTCAACCAGTTCCTCCCTATTTGTTAGGATCAAATCTAGAACAGCTTCCCTACTGGTAGCTTTTTCAACCTTCTGAAATAAAAAGTTGTCTCCAATGCAGTCCAAGAACTTATTGGATAGTCTCTGTGCCCTTCTGTGTTATTTTCCCAACATATATCTGGATAGTTGAAGTCCCCCATCACCACCAAATCTTGGACTTTGGATTATATTGTTAGTTGTTTAAAAAAAGCCTCATCCACTTCTTCCACCTGGGTAGGTGGTCTGCAGTAGACTCCTAGCATAACATCACCCTTGTTTTTAATCCCTTTTAGCCTAACCCAGAGACTCTCAACACTTCCGTCTCCTATGTCCATCTCCACCTCACACCAAGGCTGTGTCTAGACTGGCAAGTTTTTCCGCAAAGTCATCTGCTTTTGAGGAAAAACTTACCAGTTGTCTACACTGGCCGCTTGAATTTCTGCAAAAGCACTGATGATCTCATGTCAGATTGTCAGTGCTTTTGCGGAAATACTATGCTGCTCCCATTTGGGCAAAAGTCTTTTTCCGAAAAACTTTTGCGCAAAAGGGCCAGTGTAGACAACAGAGATTTGTTTTCCGCAAAAAAGCCCCGATCGGGAAAATGGCTATCGGGGCTTTTTTGCAGAAAACCACGTCTAGATTGGCCATGGGCGCTTTTCTGCAAAAGCACTTTTTGCGGAAAAGCGTCTTGCCAATCTAGACGTGCTTTTTTGAAAATGCTTTTAACGGAAAAGTTTTCCGTTAAAAGCATTTTCGGAAAATCATGCCAGTGTAGATGTAGCCCAAGTGTGTTCATTTTTAATATATAAGGCAACACCTCCTCCCTTTTTTCCCTGTCTGTTCTTCCTGAGCAAGCTGTACCCTTCCATACAAACATTCCAATCGTGTATTATCCCACCAAGTTTCTGTGATGCCAACAATGTCATAATTGTACTTATTTATTAGCACGTACAGTTCCTCCTTCTTATTACCCATACTTCTCACTTTTGTATATAGGCATCTAAGATACTGATTTGACCTTGCCTCCCAGTAGAAATGGAATCAGTAGAGCTATGACAATTTACATCACTGAAGAGTCTGTTCTTAAGTTTCTAAAATTGAAATTCCAGTTACTTTCCTATGGTGACATAATTGCTGTAAGCCAAAGCTATTATATATTTTGTGAAAGAATTGGAGCACTGGAAGTTATATTTGGAACTAAACTGGTTTAGCTTTCATCCTTGATTATCAAAATCAAAATAAAATTTTAAAAAAGACAATCTTTCCTTTGAGAGCTGAGTAATAAGGACATTGTGTAGTCAGTTTAAGCAAAGCTGATGAAGGGTAACATTATAAAATTACATGTTTTATTTGGTGGCAGGTGCCAGAAAAAAAATTGTCCTCTAAAACCAAGCTAGCCTATAGAGAATAAAACTATATTAAAAGAAAATTATTAAGGTTTCCAAGTCCAGCTCTAAATAGATAGGAAATGCCAGAATTAAGTTGACCATGCAACTTTGATCTTGTATGTACATATTATGATGCACTCTTTAAGTACCTGATCACATGTGTTTTTCCACAACTCCCTGTCTCATGTAGTGCACAGAATAGACGGAACTGATAGAATAAGCAGGAGTTCAATATTTTGTTTAATCCTCTTTGTTTAGTATGCCTTCCTAGGTTTTATTTACTGTGCAGTCTTGCACAGGCAGGCTTAATACTAGCATTTCCTAACCTTTGTGGCTACATCTACTCTGCACAGTTATTTAGGAATAAGCTGTTCCGGAATCGTTATTGCAAAATAGCTTATTTTGAAATAGCACATCTACACTTCAGGGAAGCCTCAAAATTAGTCCAAGGCAAGCTCCCCTGATGCAGATGTGCTATCTCGATTTAGAGCCCCAGGAGGAATAACTTAGAATGGCCCTGGTGAGGGGCTGTTTCGAAATAAGCAGAAGTGGAGCATTTACACATGCCTTATTTTGAACTAGCTATTTCAGAATAGGTGTTATTCTTCATAGAATGTGGTTTACAGAAGTCGAAATAAGCCATCTGCTATTTCAAAATTATTTCAAAATAATGGAATTGCTGTTACTCCAAAATAACTTTGCTGTGTAGACACACCCTGTGAGTGCTTGGCTTTGCCACCTTAATAGTATTATTTTTTAGATTTGTGCGTTTCATTCCCTAGGTTTTTAGAAAGCAAACATATCAGATCCACTGCACAAACATGTGCCATTTGAGCCAATGGAGTAATTGGCAGCTCCATGCTCCAGTGTCTGTTCTTCCTGGCTCCTTGTCCCAGTCGCCTTGTGCACCCAGTTCCTGTCCTTCCTTTACATTGGTGTCTACCCAGTCCATGTCCTTTCTCTGATCTGTTTCCTCTCCCTCCTGCCTCATCCTCCCCATCCCCATTAGGGTATGTCTACACTACAGCGCTAATTCGAACTAACTTAGTTCGAATTAGCACAGCTAGACTTAAAAACTAGTTCGAATTAGCGTTTTGCTAATTTGAACTAGCATGTCCACACAGAGTGGACCCTGAACAGAGGTTAAGGATGCAGTGCCGGCAGGGCATCAGATGAGGACTTAGAGCATGGAGCTGCTGTCTCAGGCTAGCCGAGGGCTGTGCTTAAAGGGACCTGACCCCAACCCCGGACAGACAGTTCTCAGGGTTCCCCGCTTGCAAAGCAGTCCTGGCTTGGAGTGCCCTGAGTGCCCACACTGGGCACATCACAGCACTCGGCCATCACCCCGGCTGCACTTGCCACAGGCTGCCATCCGGGGGCAGGGAGCAATCGGTGGGCTGCAGGAGACCTTCCACACCCAGAAGCCCACAGAGCCAGCCCAGTCCTCCCCATCGGGGGTGCGTACCCCATTCCTCCCTCACCTCCTTCCACTTACCCTTCCCTAGCCCCCCTTCCTGATGTACAAAATAAAGAAAACGTGTGTTCAAAAATAGAATCTCTCTTTATTGAACAAAACTGGGGGAGACTGGGAAAAAGAGGTGGGAGAGGGGAAGAGAGAGGCTGGGAGAGGGGAGGGCAACTAAAATGATCAGGGGTTTGGAACAGGTCCCATATGAAGAGAAGCTAAAGAGACTGGGACTTTTCATCTTAGAGAGGAGGAGACTGAGGGGGGATATGATAGAGGTCTATAAAAGCATGAGTGGTGTGCAGAGGGTACATAAAGAAAAGTTCTTCATTAGTTCCCATAAGAGAAGGACTAGAGGACACCAAAGGAAAGGAATGGGTAGCAGGCTTCAAACTAGTAACAGAAAGTTCTTCTTCACAAAGCAAAGAGTCAACCTGTGGAACTCCTTGCTGCAGGAGGCTGTGAAGGCTAGAACAAGAACAGAGTTTAAAGAGAAGTTAGATCAAGTCATGGAGGTTGGGTCCATGGAGTGGTATTAGCCAGGGTGTAGAAATGGTGTCCCTGCCCAAAGTTTGTGGAAGGCTGGAGATGGATGGCATGAGACAAATGGCTTGGTCACTGTCTTTGGTCCATCCCCTTCAGGGTCCCTAGGGATGGCCGCTGTCGGCAGACAGGCTACTGGACTAGATGGACCTTTGGTCTGACCCAGTACGGCCATTCTAAGCTCAGGGCTCAGGGTCAGGGGTCTCAGTGGACCACGCTGATTTTCATACAAACCTGCTCCTGGGTGGCCAGGCTGGCAGCTCTCCTGCCCTAGACGGCCACTTTCCTGTGCCTAGTGCAGAGTTCGTGGACGAGGTCCACGATGTCTGCACTAGACCAGGCGGGTGCCCGCCTCTTGCGGTCCTGGCCAGGCTCCCGAGAGCTGCCAGCCTGGTCCCGGGAAGAGGCGGAGGGCTGGGGGGCATCGGGTGGCTGGCTCGAGCCGTGCCAGGTGCAGGGTCTGCTGGCTGGGTGCTGGCAGGCTTGCACCTGGCACGGGCACCGTAGCCAGACCGTGACCCTTTAAGGGCTCCGGGGCTGGGAGGGGGGCATATGAGTTCCCCTGGTGGTGCCCAGAGTGGCCACCAGGGAAAGCTGGGGAGGGCTAGCCTCTCACTAGTTCGAATTAAAGGGCTACACAGCCCTTAATTCAAACTAGTAAGTTCGAACTAGGTGTTAGTCCTCGTGGAATGAGGTTTACCTAGTTCGAACTAAGCGCTCTGCTAGTTCGAATTAAGTTTGAACTAACGGAGCGCTAGTGTAGCGCCTATCAAAGTTAATTCGAACTAACATCCGTTAGTTCGAATTAACTTTGTAGTGTAGACATACC
The DNA here is from genome assembly GCF_049634645.1 of Pelodiscus sinensis. Lineage (NCBI taxonomy): Eukaryota > Metazoa > Chordata > Testudines > Trionychidae > Pelodiscus > Pelodiscus sinensis. The sequence goes on from NC_134711.1 coordinate 215,633,516, forward strand.
TTTACTGATTCATAGTCCCAGTCTCTCTGCCAACCCAGCCCCAGTCTGACCCCATTTCCTCACCCAGTCTGGAGGTCCCACTTCAGTTGGCTCCCAGTCCCCATTTCTCTCATCTACTCACAGACCTAGTCTCCTCTGGCTCCCAGTCACAATCTCATTGACCAAACAGACCTAGTCTCTCTCCACTTTCACCCACTCAGACCTTAGTCTCTTTGCTCACACAGTACCACCTTCCTTTCCTGCCCTCTCTCTGGTTCCCAGCCCCTGTCTCCCTTACATTTTAGCCCCAGCCTGCCTCTCAGCTCCTAGCCCCAGTCTCCTTGCCCAACCAGTCATAATTATAGTTTCTTTCTTCACACCTTGCAGTTCCAATCTCACCAGACTCCTTGTTCCAGTCAACTCCTTTCCCCAATCTGGATTTTGTTCCTTCTGCATTGAAATCAGACAGGTTCTTCCTCCATGTTTCTAGCAGTGGGGTTACTGAGAGCACAGGATCTTTGCTCTCAGGTCACTGAGAAAAAGGTTTCTTGCTCTCTGGTTCCTGCAATGATCATAGGGACAGTCTGGCTTCATCCCTTTAACCCTGGACTAGAATATCCTCAGTCACTCTGAGGGGATGCCTCACGTTCAGCCTGGTCAGCAATAAGAGCTACCAAGGGATGGAACATGATGAGTTACTCAGTAGGGATGGCAGATGCATGAACACTCCTGTCACACATAGCAGCTGAAGCATGCTCAGTTGCTCTGTGTGGATAGTGCATCTGCAATCTGGTTAGCAGAAGGCTGACTCAGGACTAGATCAGAGGCTTCAGCATGCTCAGTGAGAGGGAATCTTCAGAGATTTCAGCTCCTAAAATCTAGGTCTCTATTGAGCATAGGCCCTCTACAGTTTTTAAAGGTGTTGTAGCTTGGCTATATTTGAGTGGATTTTCAAGGGATGACAAAAGGCATATTCCTAAGACCATATCCATCACTCTCAAGCCATGGGAGCACCAGTTTGATATGAAAAGTTGTCCATATTTTTTTACATGAGTAACACAATCTGTTCTTGGAAATAACTTACACACACCACCACCACCACCACCTCCACAATCCAGGATGGAAAATGTCAGCCTGAATAATTAAAGTTTCACAAAGGGAGATAAAATGAGCAAATGAAAACAGGAACTTACCAGTTCCTGGTATAAGGAAGTATAAGGCAATCTTAATAATATAAGCTTTGAAAATATAAAATATGGTCTAAATATTTTCAAGTAAATTCTGATCTTAGTTTCATCTATTAAAAACTAGGTAGATGTACCTAGCTTTATTGACAGCTGATTTTGAGTTTTTGTCCATACCAAAATATATTCATTTTTGTATCTCCTCTAGACATTGAATTACCCATTTTAAGACTACAGGGAGCCATTATGATAATCTAGTCTGGCCCCCACTATAATAGAGGCTGTAACATTTTACACAGTAATTTTTCTATCAAGCCAAATAATTTGTGGTTAAACTAGAGCATCTCTTTTAGTGTATCTGTTCTACTTAGTATTAGTAGTAGGGTGGCCAGTTTATTGGGAAGTATCCCGAGGAAAGTGTTTAGTCTTATGTTAGCAAAAAAAAAAAATCCACTTAATGGGATGTACTGGGAGGATATAAATAGTTTAAGTGATCATCAGACAGCTGTGAAATTATAAACTCCAGTGTTAATACAGAAGTTGCTAATTAAAACCCCAGGCCAAAAATCTCTTAAACTTGAACTCAATGGGGCTATTAACATGCTTTAAAATGTGCATCTTCTGCTAGATCGGGACCTGTAAGAAATAAAAATAGAGATGAATCTAAGAGAATGAATTTTTTTAGCCTGCATTTTTATTGGTTTGGTTTGCTACATCATTTTATTTCATCTTCAAACAATTGCATTCCCCTCCCCGCCATAGCCTTTTCTTTTAACTAGGATAGTCTGTTAATTAGGATGATTCGTTGCCCAGAGGAAGTCCCAATTAAGAGGATTGTAATGTCACCCCCATAAGAAGATTGGCTTCTACTTCAGCCAAGTGGCTTTTTCAGTCATTGAAAATAGCATGGTTTAATTGATTAAGGAAAAGCTGGGCAGCTAGTCTATTTAGGTAAAGCTGAGAAATGGGAGTGAGATTTGTATAAGGATTTTCTATAACTATTTAGTTGATGTACAGATCTTTTCCTCTTTTCTCAGCCTTCCACTACATCCATTTAGTACTAACCTCTCGATTTCATTAGTACCTATTTCTTTCTGAAGCAAAATAGTTTTTTACAAAGGCTTTTTTCCTTTCTGATCTGATTCTCACATTGTACAAGCAGATGTTGAAAGCTGTGGTATTTAATAGATTGAATCTGTCCTGTCCACTGATGAGTTTTTAAAGTAAAACGGTTTGAAACTTTCGTGCTTGGAATGTCAATACTGTCCTGCAGTATTTGTCCTTTGGCCCATGCTGATACACCAAGTCTTAGAATACACATTGATAATTTGTCCCATAAAGCGTACAAAACTCTACCACTATTGAATGAAAGGGCAAAAAATGCCACTATTCTTTTACTGCTGAGTATGTAAAAGAGTTGCTTGGTAAAGGCTCAGTTATCTTATCAGATACTCAGCATCAGCTATACCCATTCAGTGGGAGCTGCAGCTACTGAGCACTTCACTTAAATTTGTAATTATACTGGAAGAAAGTATAATTTAATTAATTGCAAACTATAAAGAAATCTTCATTACTGTATCCTTATTGATTTGCAAGTACAAGTTGGACCTCCCTGGTCTAGCACCTCAGGACCTGAGCGGTCCTGAAGGGGGCAGTTGGGTGGACCAGAGGAGGTCAGGCCTCGGGCTCTTCCAGGGCTACCCTCCTGGCTACTGGCATGATCAGTGCCCCGCTCCGGCCCACTGGCAGAGCTCCACTCAGGGCTGCAGTCCTGCTAAGATCACTGAGGCTCCCTGTCCTGGCCAGCAGCGGCTCTGCTCCCTCAGCAAGAGGGGCTCCTTGCCCCTGGACAGCGGAGTTCTGTCTTGGCTGCCAGGACTCTGTGGCCCCGGCCAGCAGCAGCTTTTGGGCCAGTGGGGCTCACCTCCTGGAGGGCTCCCTGCCCTCTGGCCACTGCTCTAGCGGGCTGCCTGCTGACAGACTGGCTGAGCTCCAAGCCTGCTGGCAACCTCTGTGGCTAGGGCTCTCTAGTACAGCAACATCCGTGGTCCTTCCAGACCACAGATGTCCGTGAGTCTCTGGTCCAGCAACAACAGAAGTTCAACCTGCATATAAGTCTTTGTAGTTGTGGGACTGGCCTGTAGAATAATGAAACTATGATAGTGGTTGGAAATTATGAATTCAAGAGATAGATGGAATAAGCTAACAGGAAGTGCTACATAGTCCTATTGTAAAGTTATGCTTAATCCTTTATTTTTTTTTAATATTAAAACTATAGCATTTGCCAAGGTACTATAGTGATAGGTAAGCTAGAAATATCAAAAAAGTATAGTAAGCTTGTCAGTCTTAAACTGATATACCTGAAAAATGGTTTCTGGCAGTGGGCCTCCAACAACTCCCAGCCCCTGGGCAGCAGGTGGACCCCAGAGCTCCCAGCTCCCCAAAGCTCCCGAAGCTCCCAATTCTCATGGGCAGCGAGGAGCACCCCCCTGCAGCTGCCCAGATGCTGTGGGTGGCAAGGATCTCCCCCTGCTGATTAGTCACAGTGGGGCCTCTTCCCCTGCAGCTCCCAGCCCCTGGGATTGGGTAAGGGGACTCTAGAGCTCCCAGCTGCTATGGGTGCTGGATCTCCCTCCCTCCCCATTTTTGTCATGCACATTTTTAGTAAAAATCACTGACAGTTCTCAGGCTTCTGTGAATTAATATTTATTGCCTCTGAGTTGTTGGTGATTTTTACTAAAAATATCCAGGACAAAATCTGAGCCTTGCATATACCCACTGGTTAGGGCACTCACCTGAAGTCTGGCACATGCCCTCTTTAGATCCATTTTTCCCCACAGGCCCCAAGTAAGTAAACTAGCCACTGGATTAAGGTTATGAGAGTGGGGCAGTGGCAGTAGATTAGACCCCATATGTGAGTTAGGTAGAGGAATGCATATCTTTCCCTAGTTAATTAATTGCTCTGTGTCGTGGGTGTTAGTTATGTGCATAGACAGAAGCATAGGCACCCAGGAACTCTCACTGTGAAAATATGGCATCAAGTGAGTTCAGAGGCCTACAAGGTTTGGCAGCAGCTGAGTGGGGTTTTTATGAATCCGAGGGAAGCCTAGGATTTAGGCACTTGAGTTGGGAGGTAAGCACCTAAGTCCTTTTGTGAATCTAGCTCCCCATTCCTAATGCCTTCTGGTGTAGAAATGAAATAAACCAGATCTTTACTTTGAATAGAATCCAGCCGTTAATGTTCTACATCGAAGACATACTATAGCCTAAGATTTGGGAATGTGAAAGTACAGCATTTAAGACCGAGCCAAGCCCAGAAGTAATCACTGTAGTTTCTTGTTTCATGAGTACATTTAAAGAAATAGTGCCCAATTGCAAAGCCGTTCAGTCTTCAAAATGTAACTCTGACACACTAGCCTTATAACCCTCATCTTGGGAGTATTTGACCACTTGATTTCCCTTTTGATCCCATGCGTGGTAAGGTTTGGCAAGCTCAGTGCACATCTGTTTGGTTGGATATAGACAATTTTATGAGTTAGTGCTTTAGCCTTAATGAGGAGTCATTAGTATGTTATAATGGGCCAAATTCTACTATCAAATATATCTCTGCAACTCTGATGAAGTAAGTGAAAGTTGTGTCAGATCACTTACCGAAGAATTTGGCCATGTGTAGTTGCAGAGCCATTACACTTTATTGGGTTCAGTACAGGGGTTAATTGGTGAATCCAAGGGCTTAGAGGTCAGAATAGATGAACTAATGGTCCTTTCTGACCTTAAATTCTGTGAATCTATGATTGACTTATGCATCAGACTGAGTCCCAAAATTAGTGAACATAAAAGCATGTCTTAAATGGCAATGGTGGCTGGAGAACTGGATTCTATTCTTGGAACTGCTGCTCAGTTGCTGTGGTCCCTATCCAACACTGAAAGTAATGGAAAGACTCTGAGAGACTTCAGTGGGTTGTAGGGAAGCTCGGTGTGCATTTTGATAAGTTACTTGATCTGAAAATAAGGATCATAATGTTTGCTCACCTTTTGTAAAAGACTTGGAGATCTATACATGCAACGTGCTGTACCAGTACAAAGTAGTAATTATTGTTGTTTATCTATTTAGTCAGAAGTTCAGTTTGGTGAATGATTAGTCAATTTCTTATTTTGATAGTTTTAGGAGGTTTTTAAGTCCGTCTGCGGTTTTGTGGTTTTTTCATTGGAAGTAATTTAGTTGCTATGGAAACAGAGCAGTCACATGATTTGAGCTGTCATTAGCTTCTCAGACAAACACATTATTACAAAAATAACAAGAGACCCACTGGGCAACGCAAGAGAAGAATCAGAGTCTTACTAACTAATAACCCATCTTGGGTAGAGGTTTCTTCTCATAGCATAGGTATGTTGAAGATAAGCCATCCATGGGAAAACAAGATTTTTGGGTGATTTTTCAAAAAGGTTTTCATAGCTCTGCAATTATACTTAACATTACTTTATAATTATACTAAATGTAATTCACAGCACCTGTTTGACCTATAATAATAAGATGAAATCTTTACCAATAATGATATTATTTTACTATTTTAGTGTTACTGTTAAATGTAAAATTTACACATTCTAAAATAAAGGAACAGTATTAAAAGCTAAGCTGTTTTTTTTTTCATACATGCAGACAATGCAGAATCATGTTCTTCCCTCCCCCCACATAACTTGTACAATTATTTTCTTGGCCGTCTCACACTACATGTGCTATATATTTGTGTGTACGGTACTTTGTGTTGAAAGAAGGAACCCGAGCATCTTAATCTGGGGAAACTTGATGTCCTGAGGTTTGATAAGTGTTGCCAGGTTTCACTTCCAGAATTCCTGGAGATATCCAAGAATGTGGAGCGGACCAGTATGGATTTGACACCTGTCAACTCTTCTCCCCCATGCATAGTTCATTTTAACCTTTACATGACCCTATGCGCTCAAACAAAAGGAAATGGCTGCATAACTGAAATCAGCTCAAATTAGAGAATGAATGTGTAGGTTTGGGATCCTACTTTAGGTACCAAAATTGCAGGTGCCAGACTGATCTTGTTGTCATTGTGGTATTTGCTAACACATATTAAAACATCTATATACGTTTCAGGGACAACTATTTAAACCATAGATTTCTCTATAAGGTATTGGATAATGCACCAAACCATATCTCAGTCTCATAGACAAGAAGAACTATAGTCAGATACAATGATTATGTAGGACCTAGGTTTTTTCCTTCCTGGATTGCCTGTGTGTGTTTTATGTACCTAAGCAGGGTGTAACTAGATGGACATTGGTAGGCTTGATTTATAGAAGTCAATGGACTTACTTGAGTGTACAGCTGAAGTACTGCAGGGTGATGAGCCCAATGCAGTTACTCTAGAGTAAAATTGGTAAGATCAAAATCAGGCCCTCATTTGACTAACAGTTCAGAATAACTGTCATCTCCTAGGGCCTTTCATTTGTGTATACCTTGCCAAATTGGCATAGAGGGGAAATCTCCAAAAATTCCAAAGGCTGTGGTAAATTAAATGACTCATTTGTCTGGAGGAAGCCTCTACAAATTGGAAATGTCTAAATTGATCAAATGAAACATTAAGATTTCTCACTCAAGGCCCAGAAAAATCCCTCTCCAGCTGTAATTTGACATTTTTTGTTAGAAGTTAGTCTATCCACTAAAGTGTAGCAGCTTATACTTTCTTATTCTAAAAATTTTGGTGACCAGGATTTGCACATGAATGGATCAGGCTAATATATGACCAGTTTGCACTCTTCTCCTCACGTGGTTGCAGATGAACAGCAAACCAGACTTTTAACCTTCAAGCTAAGAAAAATTTGAGCTGCAGATCAAGTTAAGGTGGTTATATTTACAGCTGCTTCTTATTTGACTGATTAAAATGGGTTAATTGATTTGTATTGCTGGAAAGAGACTTAATAAATTATGCACGATTTTTTTCTTGATTGTTCAATCTGTTGAGATTGTGAAGTGAAATAACAGAGAAGCCAACAGGTGAAAATACAAACTGTGGCTATGTCTAGACTGCAGGCTTCTTTCAGAAGAAGCTTTTCTGGAGGAGATCAATTAATATAACACATTAAAACAACATGAGCATATATAACAAGTAATAGTGAGTATACAACATGAGTGTGTAGTATACTGTGTGCTGCATGTCATCTACATTGAGTATCTATAAATAAGAAGAGTTAAAGCCTCAAAAATCAGCTCCATTGCAGCCTGGGCACCCTGGCAGCTCTTACCTCAGCCCAGCTCTGGCTTCCAGCCTCATTCCCCTCAACCCCATGATCTCCCTGCAGTGCCCCATCTCCCCACAGTGCAAGCCCTCTCATTCTCCCCCCGCATCCTCCTTCACCCCCCTTAAGCCCCGCAAACTGTGTGCCCCCAGCACACTCACCAACAGGGCAGCAGCGCTGGGAGTTGCAGCCTTGCCTCCAGAGAAAAGTGCTGAGGCTGGGGAAAGGGCTGGGGGGGCAGAGTCACTTCCCTGCCCGGACCAACCCTTTGCCCGGGGCTTGCCCCTCACCAGCAGCCTGTGGCTCAGCTCGGGCCCCAGCATCCCATGGAGGCAGCAGCAGCGTGTGACTGGCAGCCACACCCCATCTGTGGAGCAGCCCTGCCCCCTCCCGAAGCAGAGAGCAGAGCCTGTAGGGTGGAGGGGGTATTAACCCCTTAGCTCCTGGGAGCCACACGCCCGGTCTGGGCAGGGGCAGCCCTAAGGACCAGCGCAGGCTGCAATACGCAGGGCAACCCCTGGGGAGCTGGGGCAGGAGCCAGTGACTCCCTATGCTGGGCGCTGCTGCAGGGTGGAGCTGAAGGCTCAGTCTCTCCCACCCGCACCCCACGGCAGGGCTGCCCGGTCACATGCTGCTGTTGCCTCCGTGTGGTGCTGGGGCCCTGCCTAGCCACAGCTGGATTGTGCCCGGGGCAGGCAGTGCACTGAGCCTCATGTGTGGTACTAGCTGCACCCAGTATTCCAGCCCCTGCCTGCCTGCAGAGTGAGGGCAGTAGCCTCAGCTGCAGCTACTACGAATGCCTCCCCTCTGGGGCCCCTGCATCTCATGCCCTTAGGAGCAAACTCTGAGACTAGCTGCTCGTGTCGCTACAGCTTCGTGTGTGCGGGATGGGGGCTAGACTGGGGTGGGGACAGGGGAGCTATTCAGGGGTCAAATTTGTTTGAAAAAGAATGAGCAGGGAAAAATCCCATACATTTTTAGATATTTAAAGAACCCGGCCGGACAGAGATTTAAGGACTGAAAAGGAGGACATGTCTGGGAAAAAACGGATGTATGGTAACCCTAATTTATTTCTGTTAAGAAGCCTGATGGGACAACTCGCAGTAGTAAAGGGAAGCACGCATAAGTGTTTGCAAGATTGGGATCTTAGCAAGGTACATGAATCTGGATTAGTCTCCGAAATGTTTTATTTGTTTGAAAAGCTATATTTTTCTAGTTATTTTTCTTTATAGTAAGCATCTCTAATGTATAAAATGCACAGGACCCTGAACCACACAATTTCAGGCCCAAACACTCCTCAATGTTTTTTAATGTGGTGTGTGGTAAAAGGATGGTAGAATCTGAATGTGATCCTAGATTAAATGGTTTCATTAACATTTATATAAGAACCTGTAGCGCAATGGTTCCCAAACACTGCACCGCGGACCAGTGCTGGGCCACGAACCACTGCCAGTCCACGCCCCCATGGCTCGATGATTGGTTTGGCGGGGTTCCCTATGAGCTGCATGACAGCATGGCTGTGCAGTTGATAATTGAGCCCTGCCCACAGAGAGCTTCCTGGCTGGGGAGGGGCACTTTCTCAGCGGTAGAAGCTCCCTGCTCCGAATCTGGACAAGAATGTGCTGGTAGGGAAGGGGACGTAAGGAGGAAAGAGGGAGTGAGGGAGAAAGGATGTGGCTGGGAAGAGAGGCAGCCAAAGCACCCCTTCCCTCTCTCTAATGCCAGCCTCATGTTTTGTTGGGCTGCTTTAATAAAATATTTTAGGTAGCTAGCAATGTGTCATATATGATTTTTAAAGGTGGAAAGCAAATACTTTGGCTGGGGAATAATAAAAAAATTCATTACAATGACATGTATTGTGTGCATACAGATGCATTGTAAAATAACACGTGACTGCTTACAATTAATTACCATAATGAATATGCAAATATACAAATAAATGCATTACCACAATTAATATGCAAATATTTCTATATCAGTCCTCCAAAACTTTTGAATGAGTTTGTTGGTCTGCGGTATAAAAAAGTTTGGGAACCACTGCAGTAGTGTAAAAAACTAGAATCCTTAATCTTCATGCAACTGAAATTTAATGGTGGTTCAAATTCAGATTCAAACCAGGATCTATGTTTTGCAGCTCAAGCTGATTTATTTGGTATTTAGTCAACTCACCATTAAGCTGCCATATGCCGTAGTGAGACGTCTCTCCAACACACTATCACAGATTTGAGAGATATTATAATTATACTATCCAACATTTTTCTTATGTTGTACCCTTAATTACTTGTTAAGACCAAGCCCTTCTACATCATAAATCTGTAGTTTAAATCTCAGTCAAATATGATTATTTTCTAATGAAATCACAGGTCTGAGGCTGCCCGAAATTTATAACACAAAACCAATACCATATGAGCTGTTACAATATAAAACAAATGCGATTGCCATAAGTGTCACACTGAAAAATGTCTTATGGCCACACAGTATTTAGAGAAAAGTTTATTCAACAATGTACTTAAATGCAAGCCTAACTTCAAGCATATGAGTAGTCTCCTATTTATCCAATCAGCCCCACTCCAAGGTGTTTACTCAACCTTGCAACCTACAGTACAGATGCTTCTGAGCACTTGACAAAGAGCAGAGCATGTGAAAAGGCAATTTAAGGAACCGTACACTTCCCTGGAGCATGTTCTAGGATGAAGCCCTAAACGGAGGAGATCTCATTTTCTGCTTCATAGCCTGTTAAGACTGCATTCAACACCAGTGGAAGACAAAGGCAAAACTACCACTGACTTTTGTGGTGCAGGATCAGTGCCATAAGTACACTAGTGGCATGTGACATTCTTCATGTAAATATTCCAGCCAGGTTTATAAGTGGGCAGGGGAGAACCACATACGTGTTGCTTTTTTATTATGATTCACATATTAAGTCACAGCTGTCTTGTTTGATTGGGTTTTTTCTCTCCCCTCCCTGCAAGAAAAAACTGACAAAAACAAACACGTAGACAAACAGTGAAGAATACTGACATGAATTTAAGTCCTCCAAAATGAGAGAGCTGACAGTATGGTTCTTTTTTAGTTTCTTTTAAAGATAACAACCTTGACAGAGTGCGCACAAAGTAAAATCAATTGTGTACAAAGTTAGATCTATCAAAAGTCATTTCTATCCCCGTTAGACTGATTTGCTATTGCCCTACAGTCTGTTCAATTATCTTGGTTATGGGGAAGTTATTTTTTAAATAAAAAAGGGTGAAATGTGATACTACAATGATTAATGGGTTCGGTGGCTCAGTCGCCTATAAAACTCATAATGAAAATAAAAGTGCAAAGAATAAATTTGGGTATTAAGGGAAGTTATTTAATTCACTTTTTAAAAACTGTATAAACAGTATTTCGCTTTATGAACCTTGGCTGATTCAATACATGACCAAAATATTTGCTGTCACCTACTAAAATTCAGCAATTATTATGCTTATTGTACACTTGCTTAGCATGCTTTAATGATGCTGAAAATAAAACTTGCCACTTCCTTTCCTTGTTCAAATACTCATATTATGGCTTGTCCTATATCAGCAGTAAACTGACTGGGCCTTTCATTACTGTGGCTTCAACTTCAAGTGTTGCCAGCCTCATTGGTCCAGATATCTGGAAGAAACAGTTGCGGTACCAGCCTCATTTCTCTTTAAAATTTTAATCTAGACAAGTTTCTTAACTCACCATAATGTATAATATGTTTGATTTTTATATAATCCCATAAAATCAAGATAGGTTATGTTTCGGCCACAGAATTTAGTAATATATACTAGCTGATTAAAAACAGATTGTCCCCATGATGTATCCCATGAAACAAAAATTTTTAAAAGTGGAGAGGCAAATGTTTGTAGAAGCCACTACATAAAGTATGATTTTTAGAGGAGTTTTTACCTGTTCATGCCAGCCAAAGCTTTTTTACAATTAGAAATGTGTAAAGCTCAGAACCTCAGCTTGGGAATGCATGCTTCTGCTAACATCTTGGTGTGCACGACTGGGCTGGACACTTTTTGTGCATAGGCTCTTGGAAGATTTCCTGATTTTCAGTACTTCCCACTTCTTGGCAGGCTAGAAATACAATTTGATTGATCATTTCCACTTATGATACTTGAACGATTCCATTCCCTACTTTCAATGCTACAAAAATGTTCAGAGATGGACAAAAGTAAAAGCAGTCAAAAGATGTCCACACCTTTTCAAACCTCTAAAAATTCAAGTTTCAGACAACAAAAATTGTGATGTATCTGTACTTCACCCTGCTCTTCTTAATTACTAAATTAGAGAAGTAGCCTGGAGGGTGAGGCAGCCTAGAGCATGGAACTGAACTATAGTGACCCAGCTGAAGTGTTGGGTTCAGAAAGGCCCTGAGAGGGTGAAGACATTGCCTCCATGGAGGGAACTGTGGGGCACTGCTCTAGTCCAGAGCAGAGACAAAACAGAGAGAGAGACATTACCGAGGGCACTGACAGAGGCCCCATTGGACTTATTTCAAATATAGATTGTGCATGACTCAATCAGAGGGCTTAATCATCAGAGTCACCACAGAGTGCAGGCATGAGCACTTGGCCAGGGGGTGCTTGCAAGATGTAAGTGCACTTCATGACAAATACTGTAGCTAGATATCTTATTTTATTCTTTCATTACATCTATTTTAAATAAATTATCAAATTAAAAGTAAATAACTAGTATGCATATCACGGTCCTGACAGTCATTATAGTCATGTCTGGTGTTAAAGGGAATAATTTCCAATAATATAATTTAATATTCTTCTCAATCCTGCTAGATAAGTGTTTCTCAACCTTTTTTTTTTTATAAAATACCCCTTTTTCAAAAAAAAATTTTATAAGTACCCCCCAGTACCTACAGTTTTCAGACACATGACATTTTTTTCTATGATTGCAACACATTTGTTTCAGCAACTTAATCGTAATTGGGCCAGCGATTAAAATTTTGGGTGTAAAAAGAACAAAAATAACAAAGTGCTGTAAAACTTAAAAATTCACTGATTGAGAAACACTATGCTAGATCATATAGGTAGAAAACTAAGCAGAGGATTTTTTTTAAATTACTTAAACTTTGTTACTAATTTATTTTGGAATAAGACATACATAATCATTGCATTTGTTTTTCTCCAGCAACTGTATTTTATGTGACGTTTATCCCAATATTCCCCCAGTATCTGTCCCCATGAAATTCCTCTTTATCCTGTGAGAGGAGAAGAGTTGAAATAGTTAAGGAAATAAAGACAAAGACAGGACAACAACTCAGAGGAGCTTTTAGTTTAGTAGTGATAGCTATTCTAGTCAAACAACAAAAATGTAGCCACAATTCAGAAGTATCCAGTAAGAGGAAACTGTCTACCACAGAGGCATGACTTTTGTAGGCCAGTAAGGGAGAAGCTATAGAGTTACTCAAGAAGGCTAAGATCTGTTTTATTATATGTGTTTTGTGTGTAAGTTCGATCCTCCTCATGATGCCCCACTTTATGTAAGAATTAAACAGAAAATTGTCTGCATTTTTACAAAATACAGAATTTTTGTTGAAACCATCTAGCCAGACTAGAGAGGTTCAACTTGTAGCTAAATGCTAAGTAACGTTATTACTGAAAAGTATGCTCCTGGAATGTTTGGCCATATCAGGGTCTGCAACCACAGAAGAAATGTTCTTGGAATATGCCAAGGAGTAAATAAAAGCCTTATATAAAACCTAAAGAGAAGGGAGTGCCTCTGTTAATTTTATGTGTGCATTTGGGAACAGACAAGAAGAAAAATGTTACTTTGGCCTGTGCAGTTCCTGTTGTAACTGATTTTTGTATGTTTCTCTTTGTAGCCTTTTGAATAGGAAGGTTCTACAGTGCAGGAAAATATCTTTGGGAGTAAAAGAGATTCTTAGGAATGTTGCTATGTCCTTCACTGTGATTGGTTTTAGAAACCCTCATCATACTAATTAAGGCTGTGTTTAAAAGTCTCAGAGGCGTAGCTGTTTCAGTCTGTGTCAGCACCAGTCAGCTTTGTTTTCTGTTTAATGTGTACAGAGTCTCATTCTTTCATTTTGACAGTACTGACCCTTGTAATACTTTAGGCCTATCCAAATCTGTAGAGGAAGGAGGGAAGCCACTGATAAATCCAAAGGAAGAAAAATGCTATCTTTCCTTTCTGAACATGCTGGTTCTTTGCATGAAACCATTAATTTGGCAGAAGACATGGGTTCACATTTGGTTTTCATCTGTTTTAAGGCTAGACGAGACTGAGATGATCTTGTCTAAATGCCTGCTTAAGACAGGCCAACAAGCCTCACCCAATAATTTCTGCATCCAGCCCATAACTTCTGTTTGAGGTAGAGCATTTCTTTTAGAAAGCCAGCCTGTGTTGATTTAAAGACTGCAAGTAACACCACATCTCTCACTAAGTTGTTCTAAATGGATAATTTGCCTTACTGTTAAAGTCAATCTTATTTTAGGGTGGATTTTTCTTGCTTCAATTTCCAAACATTGGCTCAAACCATTCTATAGACTTTTGGAACAAAATGGAACACCACCCATTCAACTGTCCCTTATAATTACATTTTAGTGATTCATTCTCACTGGACTTGGCCCAGACACACTCCATAAATAATCATGTTTTAAAATAATTGTATAAAGCTTCATTCCCCTGACAGTTTTAACTTAGTCAATTGACCTGTTTACACAATAGTTAAAAATTGTGCTGATTAAAACTGCTGTGTTCAAGCAACCTGGTTAAAAGAATCATGTGGGTTTGGCTAGTTGTTTGTCAGTATTACTGTTTAAGTTATCACAAGCAGACTTTGAAGTCAGAACTTCATTTAGATAAATAGGAACATTCCCACCACTCTGGGTTTGATCGCTTAGTTGGGCTGAGTGCAAATTTTACAAAGCAGCAACGTATTGGCAGAAGGGCCAGAAACCTAACTATTTTTCATAATTAGTAGATACATGATATTAGATATGTGACTCTCTTCTTCTCCCCCTTCCCCCCCCCCCCCCCCCCCCGCCATTCTCTTGTATTTACAGATACTCTGTCGAGGCCCACCATGAAGCATTTTTTTGTTGTTTGACCTGCTTAGTCATGCAACTCAACATCATATTTGTGTTTCTCAGTGTTACCATTAGAAATGTGTGTTTTCTAATTTAACCATGGAAGTCCACTTTGGACAGAATGTTACACAATATCAACCTTCTCTTTTATCAATTCTCTATGGAAAACAGAATGCCACTGTAGAACTAAAATGAAGCTTAAGCAGAGCATTCAGGCCTATTTATAAGAACATCCAGATGTCTAGCACTTTATGCCTTTTAATGGGTATTTATTTGTGTTCACACAGTTGGTTAATGATAGGATATAATTGACAAGACTAATTCAGAAAATATGAGTGTTAAATCAGTAGCTCTGTACTGAGGGTATACTGAAGCACTTTAATCTGTTTGAATTTTATGTTTTAAATATAGATAAGTGTTACATTGTTGTTTACAATGTTGTACTATTTATACAAGTAATATATTAATTATCACAAGAAACATCTGACTAGCTAAGTTGAGAAACTATGCGTAAAGAGGGCCAGAAAGAAACAGAACATAAGATATAACTAGAACCGAAGTGAAGAGTGGCTGGCTATTATTAGTTCTAATTGTATTAGAGTAGCAACATTCACATTCACAGAGGGCAGAGGAGTTCAGGTTGTACAGAAGTAAGACCACTCCAGAAAGGCAGGTCAGTGCAGAAGGTAGGTATGTGCTAAATTCATGGCTTTGTGAATTGGGCTGTCCCATCTGGGGAAATACACTACATCTGCATAATGCCTGAATATTTGGATGGGGTGCAGGGAAGGTAGGAAGGTGAAATCCTACCCTCCTCAAGTGACCAGTGAGCTAACCTCCAGGTTAGAATTGCCACTCTGTGCCGCTTACACAGGGTTCGAGTGCCATTGGATCCACATTCAGGCTGAAGTTTGCACTGCTCTCAGCCTGCCTCAGCACACCCTCAAAGTGGGGAGGGTGTAAATTTCACTTCTCTCCTTTATCCAATTTCACCACAAGAGACAGCCCAGCCTGAGACATGGCTATCACGTTAGCACACGCCTATCCTATCATCACTGTCATCAGTGTGTCAGCCGTGCATATGCTAGCGGAGTTCCATAGCTCATAAGCGGTCCCATCATGGCTGCTCAGCTGCCTTCCCCCCTCCACTCTCTCACTCTCTCTCTCTCTCACACACATACACACACACACACACACACACACACACACGTTTAAGCAATGTGGAGGATCTTGGTAATATACCTGTAATATCATGAGATATAATAGGAGGAAGCATGGGAGTATAAATCAAGAGCCACTGCCTAAGTACAAATATTTTGCTGTTTAGCCCTAAGCTCTGCACTTTTCAGTCTTTGTATATAAGAATTTGGGGCAGAACAGATACCGAAACGTATCATTAATACATCATTGAGGATCCATGCATCCACTGTTGCATGTCTGTGTGTCCCGATGTTTATATTATATAGAAATCTCCCTGTAATATATTATATTGTATTTTTATTCAGGGCTTGTAATACAATCTAAGATAAATTTCTGTTTAAATCAGACAAAAATCAGAGTTTTTACATTATGCCCTTGTATTACAGGGAACATTTGTCTTAGTGGTATGTACTTATGCCCAATCTGTTAGTATCATAAATGTCATATAACAAATTTTAAATTGGATGGTGTAAATCAAAATTAGGAATTTTATTTCAGTCAAAAATGTGCAGTGTACAAATGTTATCTGTTATAAATTGTAGGCACGTTCAATAAAGAGTTAGAGAGAGTCTGTTAGAAAATATTCATGCCCTTTTAAATATTAGTGTTGGTGCAGAAATGTACCGTATATACCGGCGTACAAGACGACTTTTGATGTTAAAAAACATCCCCCAAAAATCGGGGGTCGTCTTATACGCCGGTTATGCAAAGCCGCGGCTGTCCCACTGCCGGGGCTTCCTCAGAGGCTTTGCTCCCGGTGTCCCTGGTCTTCTGGAGATGGTCCCCAGCAGACCAGGGACACCGGGAGCAAAGGAGGCGGAGGGGCGCTGGGGTATAAGATGAAACCCTATCTTTTAACTAAAAAATTAGGGGGTCGTCTTATACGCCCAGTCACCTTATACGCCGGAAAATACGGTAGGCATTTGTCATTCTAATTCCATACACCTCTCTAGACTATACTCTTATTTTCAGTTCGTCAGATATACTCATTTTAGCATAATAAATATACTTTTTAATGGGACACTTTTTTTTTTAATTTGATGAAATATCTGTAGAAGATGTCCCTACAGCAAAATTATGTGGGGAACGTCTGTAATTTCCACAGGGTGAAAACAAAAGACCAAAATAATCAGCCTCAAGTGCCATGTTTATGTTGGGCTAGCAATCTTGTACTATGCTGAACTGCACAATAGAAAATAAAGTCCATTCCTAAAAGAGGAGCAGAGATTAAATTAATGATGACTCTACACAGCATCTTTACTCAGCATCTTTTTATTTATTTCATTAATTTGCAAAGTAAAGTGCAAATGGTAGGGGAGGAGCATCGCTTGTCGATGGTAAATCCTGAAAACATTTACACAGGCAAGTAATTTTATCACACAAATAGTCCACGTTGCTTTCAAATGGGACCTTTGTGTATAAAATTGCTCACATGTATGAGTATTTGCAGATGTACTTGTAAGGCTTAATCTAACTCTCATTGAAGTCTGGAGGTTGGATGAGGCATTTAATAAATGTATGTATATATGTATCTTACTCCCATGCTTTTCATATACCTTATTTTCACTGGTATCTTGTTAACACCTGGAGAATTTCAACATAAAATCAGTTAATGTACACATGCTATAAATGAAATTAACTAATGGAAATAATCAAAAGTCACCATTCTGAATGAAAAATCTTGAATACGTTATTTTTTTGAATAAGTTTTCCTCCAGTTATTGACTGGAGGAAAAAATGTTCTATGGATATTTAAGAAGGGTCTTGAGCAATATCAAAATAGGATATTTGCATTCTGAAATAAAGTACCCACACACAGTCAGGTCTACCTTATAAAATTTGTTGCCATAACTGTCAGTCACAGGTGTGGAAAAACATGTCTCCTAACTATCATAACTATGCTGCTAAAATCCCCGTTGTAGATGCAGCTACTGCCTTCTGACTTCTAAACTGCTTCAGTTGTCTTAGCCAATATAGCCCAGAGCTGTGATGTTACTATAGAGACAGAAAAACATAACCTGTGACTGTGTTTATGCTAGGAGGTATGTTGGAAAAGCAAAGACTGTGTAATGTAAACTACACAATTTGCACCGAAATAACAAAAGGTATAAATTAAAATGAATTTTAGTTCATTTGATATACAGGCAGTCCCCGGGTTACGCGGATCCGACTTATGTCGGATCCGTACTTACGAACGGGGCTTTTCTCGCCCCGGAGGACTCGGGCGGCGGGACCGCCCAGACGCGACGCGCCCCCAGAAGACCAGGGAGACGCGGAGCAAAGCCGCGGAGGACGCGGGCAGACCAGGCCTTTCTCGCAGACGCCTGTGGTAGAGCAGCTGGGGCGCTGCCAGTTGGTCCCACAGCGCTGCTCCTCGGCACTACTGGACCAACCCGGCAGCACCCCAGCTGCTCTTCCCCAGGCGTCCCCAAGTCAGCCGCTGCTGAAACTGACCAGCAGCTGCCTACAGGAAGACCGAGGCAGCCGAGGTGCGGCGCTGCGGGGACCTACCCGGCAGCGCCCCAGCTGCTCTGTCCCAGGCGTCCATATTCAGCTGCGGTTGAAACTGATCAGTGGCTGATTCCAGGAAGCCCGGGGCAGAGAAACTCTGCCTCGGGCTTCCTGTAGTCAGCCGCTGGTCAGTTTCAGCAGCGGCTGAATCTGGACGCCAGTTCCATCAACTTAAGAACAAACCTACAGTCTCTATCTTGTATGTATCCCGGGGAATGCCTATACATTTGTGGATAGATCAGCCTTATACTCATGCACACAGCCTTAGTAATCGTAGCCCTGAATGATCAAACATTATAAGTCAGGCTTATAAAAGTCATGAGATTTAAAAAAATAATAATTTGAGTTATTTGTATTTGTTTTCTGGCTTTTGAACTTTTACAGTACATTAAGGTCATATTTTTTTAAGCAGTTCTTCACAACCAACAAAAATAAAAATATTGTTTTGTTTTGTTTAAATTAAAGCTCACACTCTCTCATATTAATTTGTTTTTGGAAGAAATAAAATTTCTCTTATTATGAGAACCACAGTAAAAGCCAAAGAGTTGGTAATACTGAGTACTATTTATTTATTTCACATGAGGATAAACATCCATAAGCAATAAGCCTCGTAGGATTATAGAGAAGAAATCCTCTTAGAGATACTTGATTGTTGACCCTGATGGTATTAGAAAGTTAGCAGATGAAGGAAACAAAAAGTATATATAATATTTGGTTTTTAATAAACTGTCTGATATTGTCTTTCTCAAAAATAACTGGGAAAACAAAACTGGTAAGGGATGATATTTATTTTCATGGTTATAAGAGTTTTATTTCAAATGATGAAAAAATATAGATATATTGGCCATCTTGACCACTATATTTAGCAGTTATTAAATCAGTTACAGATTTGTTTAAAAATTGCAAATTCCAATAAGTTTATAAGAAGGGTGTGTGCATTTTGTACATGCAAACACCTGGCTAAATAGGTACTTATGTTACCATGTGTATGCTCAGAATATTTGGTAATAGAGATAAATGAGAGAGCCATATGTGCATACCATAGTCCTGAAAGTATAACCATTTTTCATATATTTGCCAGAAATCCTAAATTCTGCAGAATACTAAAATGTTCTTTTCTTTCTTTTAAACAGCAAAATTTGGAGAATAATCTCACAAACCTTATTAAGAGGAACACTGAACTGGAAACTCTGTTGGCTAAACTCATTCAAACCTGCCAACATGTGGAAGTGAGTATTGAACAATGCTTGAAATACATGATACCGAAAACATTTATTTATAGCCAGTACTTATGCAGTTCAGAAATCCTTTAGTTTTTAGCAATTCTGGAGGAACTTCCAAGAAGATCAGTCAGAATCAAATGAGAATGAATACAAAAGCTGAACCAAAACCACTGACTGCTGGTAAATTGTATAGTCAATTGCTTGACCACATTTTGGTTTATTATAATTTATATTCAAGAGGCCAAATAACTGATGTTTATTTTAAACAGTCAGGTTGATTGCTCTAAAGCAATAATAATGCAGGATAAGGATAAGGTTATATGTGATTCTGGTCCCCAGGAAGATGTCTCATGCACTAGTGTTGAATTCAATTTCTTCAGAAGGTCTGTACTCAAAATTACACATTTCAGCAAATGTTATGCAATGATTTTACAAGTTGCACATCTTTCTACATCACTGGAGTCCAGTTTGTCCTAGTTCCCTAATTTGTTGTTTTGTTCCTTCCTCATGCTTTGTTTTGGACTGGAGCATTCGGGGTACTGGTACTTTCCCAGCTTGTATTAAGACATAGAACAAATCTATCTTGATTTTGACAAGTTTACAGTCTCCTTATGACAAATGTGTACTTCAACAAATGCAAGAAGTTATGAGTTACATATCATACGTTAACAGAATTATGGGTATGTGCCAGAGAAGGCTATATCACTGTAAAGAAACCTTATTAAAGGCACAGGAAGAAACCATCCTGACGCGCAGTGAGAAAAGTAAATATAGTAGGCGATCAGGTTGCCTTACCAGGGAAATCCCCGGTGAGCTTAAACACAAAAACGAAACTTACAAGAAGTGGAAACTAGGGAGGACTATAAATATATTGCTCGAGAATTCAGGGGAGTTATCAGGAAGGTGAAAGTGCAATTGGAATTGCAGCTAGCAAGGGATGTGAAGGGTAATGAGAGAGGTTTCTACAGGCATGTTAGCAATAAGAGGGTGATCAGAGAAGGTGTGGGGCCCTTACTGGATGAGGGAGGTAACCTAGTGATAGATGATGTGGGAAAAGCTGAAGTACTCAATGCTTTCTTTGCCTCCCAGACTAATGCACTAGGCAACGCAGTATGGAAGGAGGTGGACAGCCCTTGGTGGGGAAATACAGTAAAACTCCAATAGTCCGGCATCCAATTCTACGGCACTCCTGATAGTCCAGCATCAAAATGGCAAGAGCCTAGTGAGTGAGCTTTGGCAAAAAACTAGTCACAAAGCAACAGCGGCAGCAGCTGAACCGAGCGAAAAGAGTTGGTATATCCAATACTCCAGCACCACTGAGGTCCCAAAGGTTCCAGATTATCAGAAGTCTACTGTAGCTGGTTAGGACCTATTTAGAAAAGCTAAACATACACAAATCCATGGGCCTGGATTTAATGCATTGAGGGTACGTAGGGAGTTGGCAAATGTCATTGCAGAGCCTTTGGCCATTATCTTTGAAAACTTGTGGAGATCGGGATCAGGGGCGGCCTGTGAGTATAGACTGACTCGGCCGTCGCCTAGGGCGCTGCCTTAAATGGGGCGCCTGGGGTGCCCAATGATGATGTCACGCCATTGACGGCTGGGCAGGCAGGGGCACCAATCGTGTGTTCTGCCTGGGGCGCCAGCTGCCGCAGCTCACCTCAGCCCACCCCTGTTTGGGAGAGATCCCGGATGACTGGAAAAAGGCAAATGTAGTGCCCATCTTTAAAAAAGGGAAAAAGGGCAATCCAGGGAACTACAGACCAGTCATTCTTACCTTAGTCCCCAGAAAAATCAGGGAGAGGATCCTCAAGGAATCCATTTTGATGCACTTGGAAAAGGGGAAAGTGATCAGGAATAGTCAACATGGATTCACGAAGGGCAAGTTGTGCCTGACCAATCTGATTAGCTTCTATGATGAGGTAACTGGCTCTGTGGATATGGGAAAGTCAGTGGATGTGATATACCTTGACTTTAGCAAAACTTTTGATATGGTTTCCCACAATATATTTGCCAGCAAGTTAACGGAGTATGGATTGGATAAATGGACTGTAAGATGGATAGAAAGCTGGCTGGACCGTCGGGCCCAACAGGTAGTGATCAACAGCTCAATGTCAGGTTGGCGGTCGGTTTCTAGTGGAGTTCCCCAAGAATCAGTTCTAGAACCAGTTTTGTTCAATATCTTTATTAATGTCCTGGATGAGAGGATGGATTGCATCCTCAGCAAATTTGCAGATGACACTAAGCCAGGGGCGAGGTAGATACGCTGGAGGGCAGGGATAGGGTTTAGAGTGACCTAGACAGATTAGAGGATTGGGCCAAAAGAAATCTGATGAGGTTCAACAAGGACAAGTGTAGAGTCCTGCACACGGGACGGAAGAATCCCAAGCATTGTTACAGGCTGGGGACCTACTGGCTAAGTAGCAGTTCTGCAGAAAAGGACCTGGGGATTACAGTGGATGAGAAGCTGGATATGAGTCAACAGTGTGTCCTTGTAGCCAAGAAGGCTAATGGCATATTAGGTTGCATTAGGAGAAACATTGCCAGCAGCTCTAGAGAAGTGATTATTCCTCTTTATTCAGCTCTGGTGAGGCCACATCTGGAGTATTGTGTCCAGTTCTGGGTCCCCCACTATAGAAAGGATGTGGACGCATTGGAGAGGGTCCAGCGGAGAGCAACCAAAATTATTAGGAGGTTGGAGCACATGACCTATAAGGAGACACTGAGGGATTTGGGTTTGTTTAGTCTGCAGGAGAGAAGAGTGAGGAGGGGATTTGATATCAGCCTTCAACTTCCTCAAGGGAGGTTCCAAAGAGGCTGGAGAAAGGCTGTTCACAGTAGTGACAAGTGGCAGAACAAGGAGCAATGGTCTCAAGTTACAAGTGTGAGAGCTCTAGGTTGGATATTAGTAAAAACTATTTCACCAGGAAGGTGGTGAAGTACTGGAATAGGTTATCTAGGGAGATGGTGGAATCTCTATCCCTAGAGGTGTTTAAGTCTTGGCTTGACAAAGCCCTGGTTGGGTTGATTTAGTTAGGATTGGTCCTGCTTTGGGCAGGGGGCTGGACTTGATGACCTCCTGAGATCTCTTCCAGCTCTATGATTCTATGAAGTGCACAGTCTTGTGGAAGGAAAGTTTCCCCCTCCAAACTTCCCCTCCCCCCACCATTCTCACACACCCAAAGCTCAAACAGTTGCAAGATTTATTTTTGTCTCCTCTTCTCAAATTATTTCTAAAGTAGTTTCAGAAGTGCACACTTGCTGTACATTAATTATCCACTTTTAGGTTATATTCCAAATAAAACACTCCCTTATTTAAAATATAGCTGGTGAGAGAACTTCTGTCAGGCAAAGAAAATTTGCAAAAATGTTGTATTTATGTTTTCCTATCAGTACAGTAGCCAGTTGGAAGTTTTCAGCAAAAATGAAATTAACAAAAAAGAAAACATTTTGGCAAAACTTCCTATTTTCTGACAAGCTTTAATTTAAAATATATTCTGCAGAAGAGTAGAGAGAGGGGGGATTTGGCATTTTTGGTATCGTTCTGTATTACGTGGAGGTGTAGATATCTAGAATCACTGAAGTAGAAGTTTTAAAATAACTTTTACAATTACATAGAAAAATACCTCTGAAGAATTCTGTGAGATAGTCACCAAAGTCTATGGAAAGAAAGTATTATTATTAAATATAGGGGTTTTTTTTAGAGACACATATGTTGGTTTCATCCCTAGATAATTCTGTAGGAGTTTCTCACAGATGTTTTATTCTTGGTATGATTTTGATCTTTCTGGTATAAAGATGTCTTTTCTTCATGATTCAGTTCAGCAAGGTTCTCAAGCTGACACCTAACTGTGAGCAATTGAATATTACTCTTGAGTAGGACTATATGTATGTGCTAATATCTTGTTGAGTTGGGTATTTACTGCAGTATTTGGTTCTATCTCAGGGTATGTCTACACTATATCGCTAATTCGAGCTAACTTAGTTCGAATTAGTTAATTCGAACTAAGCTAATTTGAACTAACGGATACAGACTAAAAAACTAGTTTGAATTAGCGTTTTGCTAATTCGAACTAGCATGTCCACATTAAGTGGACCCTGAACCGGGCTTAAGGATGGCCGGAAGCAGTGCCGGCAGGGCATCAGAGGAGGACTTAGAGTGTGGAGCTGCTGCCTCAGGCTAGCCGAGGGCTGTGCTTAAAGGGATCCGACCCCCACCCCGGACAGACAGTTCTCAGGGGTGCCCCGCTTGCAAAGCAGTGCTGGCTTGGATTGCCCAGAGTACCCACACTGGGCACATCACAGCACTCGGCCATCAGCCCGGCTGCACTTGCCGCAGGCTGCCATCTGGGGAGAGGGGACAATTGGGGGGCTGCAGGAGAGCTTCCACCCCCAGAAGCCCGCAGAGCCAGCCCAGTCCTCCCCATCGGGGGCTCGTACCCCATTCCTCCCTCACCTCCTTCCACTTACCCTTCCCTAGCCCCCCTTCCTGATGTACAAAATAAAGGACAATTGTGTTCAAAAATAGAATCTCTCTTTATTGAACAAAACTCGGGGAGACTGGGAAAAGGAAAGAGAAGGTGTGAGAGGGGAGGGCAACTAAAATGATCAGAGGTTTGGAACAGGTCCCAAATGAAGAGAGGCTAAAGAGACTGGGACTTTTCAGTTTAGAAAAGAGGAAACTGAGGGGGGATAGGATAGAGGTCTATAAAAGCATGAGTGGGGTGGAGAGGGTGCATCAAGAAAAGTTCTTCATTAGTTCCCATAATAGAAGGACTAGAGGACACCAAATGAAATGAATGGGTAGCTGGATTCAAACTAGTAACAGAAAGTTGTTCTTCACAAAGCAAAGAGTCAACCTGTGGAACTCCTTGCTGCAGGAGGCTGTGAAGGCTAGAACTAGAACAGAGTTGAAAGGGAAGTGAGATCAAGTCATGGAGGTTGGGTCCATGGAGTGGTATTAGCCAGGGGGTAGGAGTGGTGTCCCTGCCCAAAGTTTGTGGAAGGCTGGAGAGGGATGGCACGAGACAAATGGCTTGGTCACTGTCTTTGGTCCATCCCCTCCAGGGTACCTAGTGTTGGCCGCTGTCAGCAGACAGGCTACTGGGGTAGATGGATCTTTGGTCTGACCCAGTACGGCCATTGTAAGCTCAGGGATCAGGGTCGGGGGTCTCAGTGGCCACCTTGATTTTCATGCAAACCTGCTCCTGGGTGGCCAGGCTGGCAGCTCTTCTGCCCTAGACGGCCACTTTCCTGTGCCTAGTGCGGAGGTCGTGAACGAGGTCCACGATCTCCGCACTAGACCAGGCGGGTGCCCGCCTCTTGCGGTCCCGGGCAAGCTCCCGGGAGCCGCCAGCCTGGTCCCGGGAAGAGGGGGAGGGCTGGGGGGCATCGGGTGGCTGACTCGAGCCATGCCAGGTGCAGGGTCTGCTAGCTGGGTCCTGGCAGGCTTGCACCTGGCACGGGTACCGTAGCCAGCCCATGCCCCTTTAAGGGGGCCGGGGCCGGGAGGGGGGCAATAGAGTTTCCCTGGTGTTGGCCAGAGTGGCCACCAGGGAAACCTGGGGAGGGCTAGCCTCCCACTAGTTCGAATTAAGGGGCTACACACCCCTTAATTTGAACTAGTAAGTTCGAACTAGGCTTAGTCCTCGTAGAATGAGGTTTACCTAGTTCGAACTAAGCGCTCCGCTAGTTCGAATTAAGTTCGAACTAGCGGAGCGCTAGTGTAGCGCCTATCAAAGTTAATTCGAACTAACGGATGTTAGTTCAAATTAACTTTGTAATGTAGACATACCCCCTGAAACAAAGACCAGGAACATCGCTTCTTGGTTCACATGTTTAACTCTGGTAGACATTCTCCCAATGAGGATGGGAGTATAGTTACAGAAGACCCCTCCAGCAGGGCTGTGTCTAGACTGCAAGCCTCTTTCGAAAGAGGCTTTTTTGAAAGTATCTTTCGAAAAAGCCTCTTTCGAAAAAGAGTGTCTAGACTGCAAGCAGTACTTTCGAAAAAGGAAGCTGCTTTTTTGAAAGAAAGCAGCGAGTGAGTCTGGATGCTCTCTTTCTAAAAAGCCCTGTTGGCATTCAAGAACGCCTTTTTTCGAAAGAGCACTTTCGAAAAAAGGCGTTCTTCCTCGTGAAATGAGGTTTACCGCCGTCGAAAGAAAAGCCGCGTTCTTTCAATTTAATTTCGAAAGAATGCGGCTGCAGTCTAGACGCAGGTGAAGTTTTTTCGAAAAAAGGCAACTTTTTTCGAAAAAACCCCTGAGTCTGGACACAGCCCAGGAGACCTACAACCAACATTCCCAAAATGTGGATGGACCCTGAAGATTTTAGGGTTGCTCTTCAGGGCAACTTGACACTTAAAGTGATGCATCGGCGCAGCTACATCAATGCAGCATCACTATTGTAGCACTTTAATGAAGATCTTCTAAATTGATGGGAGATATTTCTCCTGTCAGGATAGTTAATCCACCTGCCTGCAAGGCAGTGACTATGTTGGCAGGAGAAGCTCTGCCACCAACACAATGCTGTCTTAACAGAGACATTAGATCAGTATAACTACCTGATGCAGAGCTGTGGATTTTTCACACTCCTGAGCAACGTGTTTCCCTGTTTACTTCAATATGCTACAAATTTTAATCTTTCATTTTTTGTTTCTTTTAAGCACTGACTCATTCCACTGTAAAGATACAGCTGCCACACTGCAAACAGATGTGCTCTTGATCTCAGTTTTACAAACAATCTTCTCTAGACAAAAAGAAGCTGTAAAGCTCATTCCTTCCCCCAGCCAGTTCATCTAATTAGCATATAAATTAGCTCAGTATTCCGAGATATGCCTGAATCACAATCCTGGATCTGAGCACCACTGAAATGTGGACAATTTCAGATCTGGCTATAAACTTAACAGCCGTCCATGGTTATCATAAAGCATCCAACTGTGACAGACTTGCAACATCTGGGACAAACCTTATGGAATAAGAATAAACTTTACTGAAGTAGGATAAACCCTTCTGTATGAGGTTTAATACCTTTAGGGCATGGTGTTAAAAAATTTATATGAGTTCTTGTGGAATTGTATGGAACTTCTCTTGGAGGAGGGGAGATGTTAATGTAATTCTTCTGGTTATCAACCTCTTTGAAGCTGTCCCCTGAAGAGATTCATGTATACTTGTTCAGACTGGATTCTCCAGGAACCAACAGCCAAGGAAAGATTTTTGGATAAATATCAGGTAGTAAACTGATTCGGAACCTTCTTTCTGATCCAGCAAATGAACAGGACCCTTGGTCCATGGAGGGCCAAGGGCCTAAGGATAGAGTTGTATATAGGGTTTACTGTTTACTGTTAGGTCTAGGTCTACTGAGGTTGCATGAGAGAGGTGCTTGATCTGAGCTGAAGCTCAGCGATGAACTGGTAACCATGAGGAAACCCCTTGGATGGAGTTTTGAAAAACTGGTCCTGCCAGAGCCCATGTTAGGC
Source organism: Pelodiscus sinensis (assembly GCF_049634645.1). NCBI lineage: Eukaryota > Metazoa > Chordata > Testudines > Trionychidae > Pelodiscus > Pelodiscus sinensis. The sequence continues at coordinate 215,660,436 of NC_134711.1, forward strand.
TCAGGATATGATCTGGTAACCTTATTAGTATGCATGGAGGTTATTAGGTTTTTTTAAGATATTTTCTTTGTACTGCTTCAACCATAAGCATCAAGCAGTCTTTCAAAAAAAAGAGAGCTGTATGGTAACTGTAGGCTCCAGTCGTTACACTGTTAGCGCTGACTGAAGAGAGAGAGAGCAGGACTGCTTTAGAAACCTGTCTATGCTGTGAGCAACACAGTGAAGGCAGAGAACTGTTCTGCTTAGAGATGCTTTGTCAGAAGGGAGAGAAATGCATGTCTCTGCCCAAAAAAGGTGATGGCCGGGAGCCAGAAGACTCACTGGGGACTTGGGTGTGCCATTAGAGCGCAACATCCTAGCCTTGACTAATTGAAATGTGGATCAAGATAAACACTTTATTGTGAGTCCCTCAGTACTATTTTTAAGCAACATTTCTTTTTGTCTCTTTCTTTTAAATAAAATAGAAAAGTCAAGTGTAACAACCCCCTTGCTAATATAACATTGATATTACAAAGTTAGAATGACAAAAGAAGTCAGGAAAGGAAAAAATTAAACAATATTGATTTTGCCATATTTCTTGTCAGACTTTACTGCTCCAAGCTTGGAGGACCTGAGCCTGCAGTTTGATACACATATGTTTAAAGTGCTTACAGGATTGGGGCCTTAGCATTTTCTATTCCAGTTTTTCTGCTTTCATATGTAACATCAGTGAGTGCAATCGAACCTGGAACCTCTGGAGCTTAGTGCATGAGCCTCTTACAACATGAGCTAAAAGCCATCTGCCTCTCAGCTAAGGCAGTAGAGCAAACTCATTCTCTCTGTAAGTGGTCTCAATGTCACTAGATGGGAGAGTACGAAAAGTATGTGGGTTTCAAGTACTTGCTAGTAGGAATAAGGGATCTTCCGGAAAAGGGCTTATTTTCCACAAGATCCCGTCTAGACTGGCGCTTTTCTCCGGCAAAACCCCGAGCTGGAAAAAAGCGGCAGCCATGTTCATGCAAATGCCGCGGGGGATATTTAAATCCCCCGCAGCATTTGCAATTCCGAAGTGTCTCATTAGCATCCCTTTTATGGAAAAGGGTGCCAGTGTAGACACAGCCTTAGGGTTTTTAAAAACACAGTTATTTTAAACAAGATAAACTTTATATATCTTAAGGATATACCATGTACAAAAATACATATCCAGAAACAAGAAAAGGAGTGCAGGGATGGGCAAGAAACAAGAAAAGGAGTGCAGTGATGTTATAGTGCAGGGATGGGCAATACAAAAATGGCAGCCCGCTAGAGTTTGTCTCTGACAGACTGACACTGCTATGTTTACTTGTGCTTCTGCAGGTATTGAAGAACTGCAGCTCTCATTGGCCACAAATCACCATTAAATCACCATTCACGGTCAATGGGAGCAGCAGGAAGCAGCGTGGACCACAATGCCACTTCCCACTGCTTGCATTGGCTGTGAACGGCAATTCGTGGCCAACAAGAGCTGCGATTGTCCAATACCTACAAAGGCGAAGATAAACACAGAGGTGGGGGCCCGCTAGAGATTAAGCCTATGGATGGGATCTGGCCCAAGGGCTGGAATTTGCCCACTCCTGCTATAGTGGGAGCGCTGAAAGCCACCCTCCAAAACAGTAAACCTTATATACCATGTCAAGCCAGCAGGTATGCCAAATGCCAAACATAGTTCCATCACTCTTGGAAGGAAAAAAACTACCGTTCTTTGATTTTCTGTTTCAGAGTTTAAGATGTGCCCAAGCCACAAATCTCATTTAAATACCTTTTCAATTGTTCTTATAAAATAGTAATAAAGCTTAACATTTTGGTCCCTAAAAGAAAGAAAAGTAAATGTTACAAGAAATGTTAAAAAAAGTGAAAAATGAATGGGGTGGTCCTTCCCAGTCTTACTTTTCAGCTTTTTTGTACGTGACAGACCTGGTGATTATGAGAAAATGAAAAATGGGTTAGGTGCCACCTGTTTGAAAAAAATTGCCAGGTCTGCGAGTTATATTGTAGGCATATTGTACATTGCTTGTGTTTATCCTCCAGTGAAATGATGTCAGTTAACCCAAATTTCATTGGTGTTGCTATATATTACAAGGTTAACTCCCCAGCAACTGATTTCACCATTGATACATTAGATTTAGGGTTACCAGATGTCCCAGTTCTAAAGGGACAGACCTGATATTCGGGACTCTGTCTTTCATAGGAGCCTATTACTCCCCCAATCCTTGTCCCAATTTCTTATGCTTTTTATCTGGTCACCCTATTTCAAATACACTCCTTACCACAGAAAAACAGATAGTTTAACCATAGCAAGGAACAAATCCAGTTCACCCTATGACTTAAGGATAATTTCGGTGGCTTTTGTAAAAAACAAAATAAGAAACAGTGATGTACTTCACTCCTTACTGACCTGCATAATCCTGGTGACTTCAACATGAATACTCCCATGAGCAAGCTAGCAGAATATGGTTCCAAATTATTAAAAAGTTCAAGACAATTTTAAAACTTCTGTATAAATTTGATGGGTTTGGGGGAAGGAGAATGAGGAGGCACTACCAAAAAAAAAAAGTTCTTTTCCTCTATAATATGAAGGTATATGTCCTAATCTTGCAAACGATTATACATATTATTAATTTTAAGTGTTTCTATTCCCATTTGTGGTCACACATATTGCATTTAATGTATTGCTATCATCCTTCATGCACATGTGCACACTCAGGATTGTTTAGTTGTTTGTTTTTAGAAGGGTTGTTTGGTTTTACATGTACATTCTGATTGATAGCTAATTTCACTCACTTTTTTTATTCATCCGCACATGTTATTTTTAACTCATGCATTTTCCCCTCTTATTTTTCATTCCTTACCTTCCCAGGAAATCCAAACACAATAGAACTTTGAATGGTTTTATCTGCTTTTTAGGAAAAACTGGTATCAGCGTCACAGCTGGCTCCCAATCTGATCACTAGACAACCCAGCAAGTTCACCAGGATCCAAGTTTCTCTCCCTCCGCGCCCCCCCCCCCCATCCTAACTGGACAGTGGGACCAGCAGTTTGCTACTTTAGCCTCCCAGCAGCAGCAGAGCAACTGTTGAAAGTGTACTATGCTCACAGCTGTGCTTACTCTGCTGTCACCTCTGCTTCTTTCTTCAACCTGCTTCTAGTCCTTCTAAGCCCTGCTCTCTCCTTGCTCCCAACCCAGTTCCTGCTGGAGTCCCAGAATGAAGTCCCTGCTCTGTTCTGGTTTCTGACTCCCCTGACTATGACTACATCTATGATTCCTGCTGATCTTCCCCAGCTTAGTGTTTGGCTTCTGACTCCAGTGCTGACCTTTAGTTTGTCCACTCAGTTCTGAGTCTGGACTTACCCTTGGACTGTTGCCAGTTCCCTGCATCCATGCTTGTCATGACTTGACATATGTGTTAGGAAATTTGTTCAAACATGTATTGTTTACATGTATTATGTATTATTTACTCAATAGACTGAAGCTATTCTGGCCTGTAAATGCACTAACTTAATTAAAACACAGCTGTGGAAAAATTTGAACAATTAGCTGTGAGAGGGAGTATAGGTTTGGCTTGTTGACAACGCTATCACATCTGTGTCTCAACCATTGTTTTTAGTCTACCAAACAGAATAGGCAAGATTTATGGATGCTATTTCAAAATTTCTTTTTGTTTTTTCCCCCCAGTCAGAATAATTCTTTGGTTATACAAGGCAAGGAGGGGCCTTTTTTTTGCATGTGTGTATAGCTCTAGAACTGCTACACCTATTGTGTGTGCTGTTTCTAATGTAAATGCTTGATTTTAACTTGGCTATACAAATCTTGCTGCAGGCTGAAATTCAGCAGACAAGGACAGTCAAAAGAGATTGTGCGTGCATGTGTGTGGATTAATGTTCTAGTTGTATACATCTTCTGAAAACCAAGGGGGAATAATGATGGACCCTTAACTCTGACAGCACCCTATGATGCAGATCAGATGCATCTCTAAATCAGTGAAACAATAGCAGAGCAAAAGATAGGGAGGAAACATGGCACAAAAAGGACTAATGGAAGGCCGCTATCTAGGGGATGATGTGCAGAATAGAAAAATAACTGTCATTCTAAATTATAAAAAATCAAATATCTAGTCAAACTTTTAAGCCACTTAATCAAAGAGTTTATCTGAGTTGCACAGCAAAGTACATCTCCCTCCCTTTTTCCATGAAATAAGTTTAGAATTCCCCTAGTTTGTGGTCTAGGAAAAATTAGAACTATGCTGGCAGGGTATTCTCCTGAGGACTCTTAAGCAATAAAAAGTCTCTGTTCATGGTAATAAAAATAATGCTCACTTGTATCTTCATGAGCTGGCATCATGCCAGCTCCTTTTATTACTCATTTACAAACTGAAACTCGGAAGCACTTCAGTCAGATTTCAGATTAGCTATAGTCTCCTCTGCTGCTCAGCCCATAGGAAAGTTTAGGTGGCAATCCTGTCAACAGAGCAAGTTGATAAGTACTTTAGTAAAGCAGCCCCTCTTTATCATCAGAGCTCTGACATGCACTGTTTATAATAAGGAATCTACTTCGGAATATGTTTGAGCACTGAATATATTTGTATAATACCCAGCTCATTAGGAAAAAATAAAATAATACACAGAATTCATCCCTCACAACACTGCATTGAGGAAGGGAAGTTGAAGTGAGAGTTGATTATCATTATATTGGTGGGCGAAAAAAATATACATGTGAGGAAGTAGGAGAATAGGTGATGAGAAAAGATGGTAGGAGTGAGTTTATTAAGGCCATCAGGTGAGGACAAGAAGCTTCACTTGTACACAGGAAGCCAGTAGAGTGATAGGAAGATTACTTTTTCCTCAGTGTTATGAGGAGAGATAAGTGGAAAAGATGGAAAATAGAGAGTTTCTGTTGAGAGCTGACTCAGGCCTGGACTAGAGATTTAGATATGCAAACTGCTGCTAATTCATCCTTGTCAGGAACATGTCTCTGCTGCTCCCATGCTGGTTCACCCAGAAGTTGGAATTTTGATGAAGAATAGGGAAGCATAATCCAGCGTGGGAACCAGACCCAGAAAGGATGGTAGGGGTATAGTGCTATGAACTAAGGATTCCCAGTGGCGTGACGTGGCATCTCCTAAAAGCATACATTAATGTCAAACTGATCCAAAACAAAACAGTTCATGTCAGTCAAGCAAACTAAGATGTGTTGATTTGGGATGACCTGCCATGAATATTTTGTTTTGATTTTTCTCAACAGAAAACTGAAAAGTTTCAGTAAAATGATTAAATATGGGTTAGGAGAATGGAGGGGAGAGGGGTTAATAGAAAATTCCTGACCAGATCAAGCAATGTTTCTTACAAATTAGATGTCTTATTTCAGCTGGTTTCTCTTTCCTCTAATACTTTTTCTGAGTTTTCTTATAAAGCAGTGAACTTATATTAAATGTTTTGCTTTATTATTATAACTAAGGTAGCTAATCACATGGAAAATAGCTATGAAAGTGTTCTTTTTCCACCTTCCCTCATCCGCTAGGATTCCATTTAATTTTAAGCAACTACTCAGCATCTGTCTCACTTTCTTTATTTAAGACCTAGCAGTAATTCAGCTTTTTATATTTTGGTGGACAGTCAGGAATAAATGATCGGAAGGAAATTGAGTTATTGTTGGTTAGAGTAATTAGTGATCGCTTTAAGCTGTGCATAAGCTCTCATGGAAAGGTGTACAGCATTTGTTTCCTAAGACAGCTGTTAATCAGCAAGAGGTACTTTCTCATTGTTGGTTGTTCAGATGAGTTGTGATCATTCTCTATCTTTATTTTAGGAATCATCTTAGTACAGAATTTGCTGTGATTGCTCTATCCAATATATGTTTATTAGATAAAAAATGAATAATAGGCAGTAAACTTCCAAAGTTTGTGGTGACTTACACCTCAGAAAAAAACCAAAAGAGTAAAAATTCCTGTGGGTGACTGCACTCTTCAAGGTCCCAGATAGACCACAGGATATTCTGAAGCCAGGTACAAAAGTGCACAGAGTTCACTAAGGCAGTTCTCCTCACTCCCACCCACCAATCTCATTAGGCCCCTCATGCCTGTGTCAGTCAGCACAGTACTACAAGCTAAGAAATAGTTTCAAAGTTCAGTAGGCCTCTGTAAACTGTGCCTTCTTCCAAAAGCACTTCTATTGGACCGGAGTGGGGACCCTTGTTCCTATCAGTGGTTATTGACCCTCAGAAAAAATCAGTCACAGACCCCCTCACCACCCTCTGAGGATGGGTGCCAGCTGAGGGCTTGCCAAGACTTTAGGGTTGCCAGTTTTTCCAATTGCAAGGGATGGAAGCCTTTGCCCAGAATTCTGCCTGGTCTGTCCTGTTGGGAAGGTTGATAACTCTATAATTGGGATGGGAGTGAAAATTAGGGTTTCAGAGTAAGGGAGGAGACTCCAGACTTGGGCAGAGGGTTGAAGTGTGGGAGGGTATGAGGGCTTTGGCTGGGGATGCAAGCTTTAGAGTAGGGCTTGGGCTGAGGAGCGTGGAGTGCAGGAGGGGGCTCTGAGCTGGGGCCAAGGGGTTTGGAGTGCAGGAGGAGGCTCAGAGCAGAAGGTTGGGTGGGGGTGCAGAGCTGGGCAGGAGTTAAGGTGCTGGAGTGTGCAGAGTGCTGTGGGAGGGGGTTGGGATGCAGGGTCTGGCAGTGTGTGTGTGGTAGGAGGCTCAGGACTGGGGCTGAGGCAGAGGACTGAGGTGTAGGAGGGTGTGTGGGGAGCTCCTGGATTCAGAGGTGGCTGACACAAGTCCCTGTAGCTCCTGATGTGGAGAAGGTGGCTTCATGCACTGCCCTTGTGTGCAGATGCCACTCACTCAGCTTCGATTGCCTGCAGTTCCCAGCCAATGGGAGCTGTGGGGACTGTGCCTGAAGGTGAGGGTAGCATTCAGAGCTTCCTAGATTGCTATGTGCCAGTGGAGCTCCAGACCCACATAGATAAGAGAGACACCAAGGTTCATGACTTCCAGCCTATGGCATGGATACTTGCCACAGGGCAGATGAAATTAAGCAGGGGGCTGGTGGTTCTCCACCCTTGTATTACACAGTCATTTTTTCTCTTAATGTAGAAGTAAAGAGCCCACTAAAACTGTCTGTGTATGAGGGAGGAATTGCAAATTTCCATTTTTCTCAAATTTACTCTTGGCCTCTAAAATAGTTATTGCAGTCCTTTTCTCATTGGTATCTAGTAAAACCAATTCATCCAGCACCCCTCCAATACACAAGCTGGAGAAAAAAACAGCTACATTTAATTTTTTTTAAAGCACTCAATAGAGTGTCTAGGACAAGTGCATGTTTGACAGGTATAGAAGATGTGTGGAAGGTTGGTACAGGGCTGTTTGCATACCCAACATTCACTGTGTGTTGCTTATCTAGCCTAAAACTTTCTAGAATTCAGTGATAACTGTTTAATAACTTGTTCTGGAATAATTGCAAAAATAAGGAGCCTGAAATATCTTTCATAGTAAGCAGGTACTCCTGCCAGGTTCTGCTGACATATAGTAAAGCTGAGATATTTTCCCATTTTTCTTAGAGACACAAACTGAAAACATTTTGTTTTCAAAATGCCAAACATTAAGGCCAAACATTAAGCCTCCTATATGTAATTCCTGCAAAATGACTTTTATTTCATAGAATCATAGAGCTGGAAGAAACCTCAGGAAGTCATCAGGGCCCCCTGCCCAAGGCAGGACCAATCCCAACTAAATCAACCCAGCCAGAGCTTTGTCAAACTGAGACTTAAACACCTCTAGGGATGGAGACTCCATTACTTCCCTAGGTAACCCATTCCAGTGCTTCACTACCCTCCTAGTGAAATAGTTTTTCCTAATGTCCAACCTAGACCTCTCCCACTGTAACTTGAAACCATGGCTCCTTGTTCTGCCATCCATCACTACTGTGATCAGCCTCTCTCCATCCACTTTGGAACCTCTATTCAGGAAATTGAAGGCTGCTATCAAATCCCCCCCTTACTCTTCTTTTCTGAAGACTAAATAAACCCAAATCCCTCAGTGTATCCTCATAGGTCATATGCTCCAACCCACTAATCATTTTGGTTGCCCTCAACTGGACCCTCTCCAATTCGTCCACATCCTTTCTATAGTGGGGGGCCCAGAACTGGACACAGTACTCCAGATGTGGCCTCACCAGAGCCGAATAAAGAGGAATAATCACTTCTCTAGATCTTCTGGCAATGCTCCTCCTAATGCACGCTAATATGCCATTAGCCTTCTTGGCTACAAGGACGCATATCCAGCTTCTCATCCACTTAATTCCCCAGGTCCTTTTCTGAAGAACTTCTACTTAGCCAGTTGGTCCCCAGCCTGTAACAATGCTTGGGATTCTTTCGTCCCAAGTGCAGGACTCTACACTTGTCCTTGTTGGACCTCATCAGATTTCTTTTGGCTCAATCCTCTAATCTGTCTGGACCCTATCTCTGCCCCCCAGCGTATCTACCTTTCCTCCTAGCTTAGTGTCATCTGCATACTTGCTGAGGGTGCAATCCATCCCCTCATCTAGGTCATTACTAAAAATGTTGAACTAAACATTTTTCCTAGAACAGATCCTTGGGGTACTCTGCTAGAAACTGACCACCAACCTGACATCGAGCCATTGATCACTACCCGTTGGACCTGACAATCTAGCCAGTAAGCCATATTCTTAACATGTTATTCTTGAAGTGAGAGTTGAAACAGAGCAATTGTCCTCTTTCCTTCCATGAATCTTTGAGCAGAGCCCCCGAAAGAAGGAACTGTGAGATGATAGCTGATATTTCTTGCACATGTCAATCAAAACAGGTCAGTTTATCATCTTATATTGTAGTTTTATTTTTTGGAAATCTTTTTCCTATCCATGCTGTGTGTAGCTGCAGGCACAGAGTTCGGACTAATGGGGATTTAAAAATGGCGGCGCCCGGGAACATGCAAATGAAGCCCGGGATATTTAAATCCCAGGCTTCATTTGCAACTCCGGTTGCCCTCATTTGCCTACCTCGCTCGAACTAACGAGCTAGTGTAGACATACCCTAATATAATGGTATCTCTGGTATAGGAATAATGGGGCAGGTGGTGCAGTCATGCCATGTTTATGGGGGCTCAACTAGCCGAGGCCCTCTTAAGTAGATGGGCATCTGGCTATTTTAGCAGTTTTCAGGATCTCCCCTTCTTCCCTACATGTCCAACGGTGGCAGGAGATGAAGCTGGTGAGGCTGCCCAGTGCAGGAGGGTGTTGCCCTAGGGACATGGACAAACAATTAAATAAAAATGGCCGACGGAGTGGATATAAAACGGGGAGAGGGAGTCCCTACACAGAAGAGAGATCCGTCCTGAGAGCCGTATCTAATCACCGGTGAACCTTTAGCCACAAATCAGGCATACACAATTTAGGGCCAAACCATGTATTTTGAGTAAATAATGGAACAGATATACAGTTAACAGTAATTTTCAACAAACCAACCCTCCCTAACCCAAAGAAAGGAGATAGGACAGTTCCCTAGATACATAAGGTATATACAAAGCCTGAGACGATCGATGCCTGCGACCTTCAACCCTCGGGCTATTTGTAAGCCTCTGGGGAGGACAAGCAGGGAGATCCCACGGTAGTGAGTCCTCTGTGAAGAGACAACCCCGATATGGATCCTCGATCTGGAAAGGAATTCCCTCTGGACACAGTCTGATCTGTCCTTCGACAACACCGTCTGCTCCAGTAGGTGAGTAATCCAATAAAGATGACAGGAGAAGAAAGTCCCAGTTCCAGTGACCAGTGCAGACAGGAAAACCTTGTGGGTATTTACCACACAAGGGTAGCACAGTTCAAAAGTCCAGGCCTCTGATTGCATAGATGGTATCCAAGCTTCAGGCAAACAGTACAAGGAGCAACAAAAAAAACAATCCAAGGCTGGGGAATATCCAAGGACCCAAGCCCTTGATACCTCAGGGCTCTTATTGGCCTAGAGGCGGGAAAAAAAATGCTAATGAACTTAGGTAAGTATGCTAATGAACTTAGTGGTTGAGTGCAGCTTCCTAGGGGCTGTGTGCAGTGTTTTTGGTGCTGAGTGCACCAGATAGTAACGGGTGCACAGCCTGCTTGAGAGGGGTGCACAAGGTAGTACCGTGTGCAAATCAACAGTTTGAGCAGGAAAACGTCCATCATGTAGAGAAAAGGAACTGTCTCTTTCAAAATGGAGCCCACTGAACTAAACTATAATACAGCCCCCTTTTCTAGGGTAACAAGGGGAACTGCCAGAGAGGCTCCGAGGAGAAGGCAGGGGAAATGTTCTTTCTTCCTTCTCAGTTGCTCCCCACTCCTGGCCCAGGTAAGATTGTGGCAGTGGCTCAGGGGTGCTCCTGTTGGTATTACTAGCAATGCTGGAACATCAGCCCTCATGGACTCTGGTTGTCTCTCCACTTCTTTGTGGCCATATCTGGCCCATTAAATGATCGAGTCAGAGTCCCTGATCATGTATTGTAATGTAGATCCACCATCTATCAGAGAGCTAGCAACTGCTCTCCCTCAAAATGTCAAAGCACAGACCAACTGCATCTTCAGCCTGCTTCAAAAATCTCTGGGATCTGCAAGGCAACAACATGGAGTAACTCACTGATATTTGTTCAGCATCATTACCTTGACATGGCAGCCAGCCATCTGATGTGAAGCTTAGGAAAGCTGTTCTTTAATCACTATCTGACATTGCAGCTGAAATGCCTCATTCCCACTATCCTGAGCCTCATCCCCTAATACTGTTTGCCGGTCACCTACAGTGAGATTCACACCAGCATTTGAAGAAAGAATGGCCTTTTACCCTGGTGTGACTGGGTATTTAAAATGTATGGATCCCACAACCTGTTCTCTGTGCAATATCTTTAGCAGTACACAGGTTTTGAATTGCAAAGCAGCATGAGGAGGCACAGGGCTTGTGGGTGGCCCAATGGGCACTGCTAATCAAAAGACTCCCATGTTGAGCACACAAGGAGGGTTCGCTGCTATGGTGGGCTCCACGCTGACTATACAATTACTATAAAGTAAGTAACCATTGTTTAGTTTTCCTTGTGATCCTGAAAGAAACAAACACCATTACCTATGCCTCAGTGGCTGCCACATGTGTAGTCATAAGTAACTCTTCTGGTTTCATTTTCATCAAACCAAGTGTTTATTTTGTTTATAGTCAAAGACACATATATGTCTGGAATTTAATGGCACTGTGATTTTCATCAGAATGTTCCTTGTACCCTTGATCCGAAGGCTTTTTTGTTGGAAATCTGACAAACATAGACCTCTTTCATGAGATTTCCGATCTTTTAACATTCTGATTGGGTTGGAAATATTTGATGACCACCTTTTTTCTGTTGCTTTGTCATTTAGTAATTATGCTCCCAGTGGAGATAAACATGTTCGAACCTCAGAAAAAGTTTGTTTGGATATTTATTTGCAGTAAATGTTTGTGTCATTTGACCCAAACTGGTTCAACTATGCTGGCTTAATGGAGATGTCTGTCACAAAATTTTTAGGTAGCCTGTGTAAGTTGGTTTATTTTTGTGCTGACTGTTTTTAAAACCTGCTCTGAAATGGTCTCTAACTCCATAATTCCTGATTAGAGAAAAATGTGGGTACGATTTAGAAAATAAACAAAAATAAAGCCTTTGGCACACTTGAAATGGGACATGACCATTCCTTTCTGCAGCTCCAGTTAGAATAAAGAAGTTGTATATGATCTATTCAGATGGCAAGTTGATTAATATCACATATTTCCAAAGGCCCGGTTTGTCATAATTGATAAAATCAGTGTTGCATTCAGACTAGAAAAATGTGAAAGTTTTATGCCAGTATTGTAGAGAATGCTAGTTTGTACGGCCTGACATAAAAGGGAGGAAGTTTGATCTCACAGCAAGCATCCAGTCTCACCATCCAGATACATGAGAAGAAAATGCCTTTTTGTTATTGATCATAATTTATAATCCCTTGTATTTCCTTCACGTTTTTCTCATGTGTTGGCGTCTCAGTGCATTTATAAGTTTTTATACCACGAGCTAATTGTCCTATTAGTTTAAGAACAAATTCTTCAAATGAAATTCAAGAAATGTCATGGAAAAACAGATAATATACAGATAAGGAATGGAGGAAGTGGAGGGATACCGTCCCTTTAGATGATTCCGGAAATGTTGTGTGGGCACATATAAAGAATAACATTTAGGAAACAAAATTACAATGATATCAATTGCTTAATGAAAGCTGTTCAATCAGCTGTTTCCTTTTCTAAAACCTTGTCTCAAGCTAGGATAATGGCTAAGCATCTGGAGTTCTGAGACCACTCTGCTCATGGCGACCAATATTGTTTCATTGTTTCCTCGTACTCTAGCTACTGTTTCATGTCTTGTACTTTGATTGTCAGTGCCTCAGTATGGGGATGATGTTATTGTTCAAGTTTGTACAGTGGGGTCCAGGATCCTAGGCACTACAATAATCATCATCATCAACAACAACAAATTCTCTCTTCTGAGAACAACAATATTCATATAAATGGCAAAAGGCATTAGGTGACATGCCATACACTTCCTAGAGAAGCCATGATATAGGCGTAAGTGCGGTAGCCTTATTTTTCATACTGGAAGTGTCTTCTATTCATTTATATTCTCACCAAATGTAGGTTCCAACTTTGCTCTCTTTTCGCCCCATGTGAATCCAGAGTAACTCTATGGAAGTTACTCTGATTTACACCTGGATAACTGAAAATGGAATTTTACCCCATGGTATTTTTGAAACTGTTAAATGGACCAAGGAATATTTTAATGTATAGTGAGATAACGTCATGTGAATGAAGATGATCGACATTATAATTGACAGAGTTTTTACTGTGTCTATAAATGAGTGTGATCTTTTCACTGGTTTGTGAACTGCAAATCACTGAAGGATGGCTACAAATTCAACATGAGGACAATGTGGGAGGTTTTTCAAAAACAAATATTTAGGCATCTACTTCTCTTTAAAGGTCAACAGGAATTATTGACTCCCATTTGTGCCTTTGAAGATCTTCCACAAACTTCAGATCTAGTATAAGGAGGAAGGCTATATGGGCAAAAATGTATACTGATGGTGACCATCCTGATGTAAATGGAAAATTATATTACTGACATTAATTGACTGTGAGATGGGCTTATCATATTTTATAAGCCTTTCCTGATACAAGCTCCTTTCTGTCATTTTGCACATCCCAAGAAAATCAAGTGGGTGCAAAGATACAAGATATGTTACTTTACCACTTACACTGTTTCCTGGTCAATTTATACTTGGCCAGCATGGACTTAACAAATAGGCATTTCTCACCAGGGCAGCCTCTGGCTAGAGTACCTGATCTCACTCTATGCTTTGGTATGTCTCTGTCCGGAGGCATCGATGCAAAAGCTGCCTAACTTTTTATGAGCCCATGAGGAAAGTTGTGTTCCATGAGGCAAATTTTGCTAGGAGTCCACAATATGTTTTGGCTCAGAGATATGAATTATACAAGTTTTAGTAGGTTTGAGTTTAGCCCTGTGAGTTCACTCTTTGTCAAGTAAAGGTTAAGCTCCCAGCAGAAGAATTGAGCTGCCAACCATGTTATAATGTTGTGATTTACCACATATCTGCTAAGGACTTTGAAACCACCACAACTATTTTGCTTCTGACCTAAACCACAACGTGACTCTCATCTCTGAATATGCAAGTTTAGGCAACCTCTCTAAAAGAAGAGCTTTTTCCAAGATGGTGCTCACTTTTAGTGCTACTAAAAACAGCTGGCCAGATTTATGTTATGGGGTAGGGGTTCTTGCAGTCTACAGCTCCCTGCCTGTACTCTGATGAGTACCCATTTTTCTCTACTTTCCACACTCAGTCTTGAAGCTCAGCCTAACAGTCACTATCTTTCCATCTAGAAAAGATTGTAGGGTCTCCCTGAAAAGTCCCTTGATCAGCAAGATGGATCGCTGTGTTGAGGCAATCTGGGAGAACCCATTTCCCTAGGGGGCCTACGCATGTTGCAACTTGCTTGCAAAACATTCCCAATCTATACCAGATCACAGAGCAGGAAACGGTTCTCTGGCTAGGCTACTGTGACCACTCATTGATGGAAACTTAGACTCATAGGCGTGCACGCAGGGTGTGCTGGGTGTGCCCAGGCACACCCTAATGTCTCGGGCTGGCTAGCAGTTGCTGGAGGAGGAGAGGGATTTGTGATGGAATGCCGCAGCCCCTCACTTTAAATTCCCCGCGGCCATCTACGGGGCACTGTGGGGCAGAGAGCGCGCATGCGCGGCGTGCTCAAACGCCGTGCAACAGGTGAGAGGGGAGACACCCGGGCATGGCGTGACGTCATGGCCAGGGACTTTAAAACAGCGCAGCCCAGCTCCAGAAGCAGCAGGGGCCCGACTACAAACGTTGGCCGGCCTGAGCCATTTTTGTGTCCCGGTCCCCGCAGCACCACCCCTTATGCACCCTGGTGCGCCCCCGCCCAACCTGGCCGCACCACATGGCACCCTTGGGGCACCCCCGCCCAGCCCGGCAGTACTGCGTGGCACCCTTGGGGCACCCCCGCCCAGCCCGGCAGCACTGCGTGGCACCCTTGGGGCACCCCCGCCCAGCCCGGCAGCATTGTGTGGCCCCCTAGAGGTGCCCCAGGGGTGCCCCTGCCCAGCCCGGCAGCACTACGCAGCGCTCCAGGTTAGGGCCTGGCTGGCCTGTAGCTTAGGCCAGCTCTGACTCCAGCCCCGTGAATTGGAAGGCAGAAGCCGAAGGTAAGCAAGGGGAGGGGAAGGGGGAAAAATAAAAGGAAGGGGTGGGAGAGGAAGGGGCTTGTGCTGAGGGGAGGGGAGCAGGTGAGGGGAAGAAAGGGGAAGGCACTAAGGGACAGGGTAGAGGAGACACAAATGCCAGGGGGCCAAGTGGAGACAATGAGGAAAAGGGCAGGAGGGGAGGTGTCTGTGGAAGGGGGGACAGGGTGATGCTGGGAGAGGAGAGGGTAAGGGCATTGGAGGGGGGGAGAGGGAGAGGTGCTGGGAAAAGGCTTGAAAGAAGGGGTGGGCATGAGGAACACAGGGATGGAGCAAGGCATGTGAGAGGGCACAGGGGCATGAGAGGAATGGGGGCAGAGGGTTGTGAGGGGGTGGGCATCAGGGAAAAAGAGGGCAAAGGGGACAGGGACAGTGAGAGAAGGGGGAGGCACCAGGAGGGTGCAGGGGTAAAGGAAGGTGTAGGTGCCAGGAGATTCTGGGGGTGAAGCAGAAGGGCAGATATCTGCAGGGGAGGTACCAGCACCAGAGAAGAGAGGCAGGGGAGGTGTTAGAAGAGGGGATGAGGAGGGGTAGCTCACATGATCAGAGTGGGGCTACTGAAGGAATGGGCACAGGGGGCAGGGAAGGGCCGGTGGAGGGGGGCAGGTCTCAGGAAGGCAGAGGGCAGTGAGAAGGGCAGGAGTCAGGACAGCAGAGGAAGGTGAGGGGTTGGGGGACAGCAGGCACTGGGGAGCTGATGGAGCAAGAGGAGGAGACATGGCAGCAGAGGGAAAAGGTAGAGCTTTATTAGGGTATGTCTACACTACCCCGCTAGTTCAAACTAGCGGGGTAATGTAGGCATACCGCACTTGCAAATGAAGCCCGGGATTTGAATTTCCCGGGCTTCATTTGCATAAGCGGGGAGCCGCCATTTTTAAAACCCTGCTGGTTCGAACCCCGTGCACCGCAGCTACACAGGGCACGAACTACCGTTACTCCTCGTGGAATGAGTTCGAACTAGGAAGCCTAGTTCGAACTACCTGGTTCGTGCCCCGTGTAGCCGCGCTGCATGGGGTTCGAACCAGCAGGGTTTTAAAAATGGCGGCTCCCCGCTTATGCAAATGAAGCCCGGGAAATTCAAATCCCGGGCTTCATTTGCAAGTGCGGTATGCCTACATTACCCCGCTAGTTCGAACTAGGAGGGTAGTGTAGACATACCCTTAGATATTTATTAATAACGTGGGTGCCACAGTGGCACATCCAAACAAGCCACATAACTCAGTACTGGTGCACAACACAAAATTCATTCTGCTCATGGGAGGAAACTCTTAGAAAAAACACTTCCCCCAGCCTCTCCACCCCCGAGTTAACGTCACACACATTGGCGTAATGCAATTGCAGGATAGTTGCATGAGGGGAGTTTGGGGTGGGGGGAGCAAACTAATCCCTATTGGTAGGAGGATGGTGGGAAAAGTTTTTTTGTGGGGGGGTCACATGACACCTTTTACTTCTGGTTATGTGTCCATCTTGCCCTGAGAGTGTTACCTCCAGAGGTGTGGCCAATGGGGGTCAAGGTTGTGGTTAACAGGGTCGGGGTGTGGGTAATGGGGGGGGGTCAAAGTACATTTTTTTTTAAATTCTTTGGGTGCACACCCTAATGAAATGTGCTGCGCACGCCTATGCTTAGGCTACTACTATAAGCTTGTCCTTTCATCCTATCTTCTACCCCAACCCATTTGGTTTATTTTACTTGTTGCACATTTTCTAAATCATAGATTGGGGAAATTGTCTTCCTGTTTTCAGGTTGCATAGTGCGTGTTCAGAGTCCTTAGGTACTGCAGAAATAAAAATGATTCTTTCATAACAAAATTAGAATCAAATCTTATCTTTTGCATGGTAGAAGAGAACAATATCATGCAGCCAAAGCACAAAGCCCTACCAGTCTGTTTCAAGTAAATTTCATAGTATAAAATAGCAAAGTTGTAAAACTTTTTTAAAGCTACAGAAATTTAGACTTAAATTAACAATTAAGGCCCCAATTCAGTAAGGAATGTAGGCACAGACATAACTTTTTAAGTTCATAAGTTGTCCCGTTGTCTTTGCTGGTGTTTAAAGTTAGTTAGGCATGTGCTTAATTAGGTACCTTGTTCTCAATAGATCTATGTAGCCGGCAAATATAATAAAATAATATATCAATATTCCAGAGAGAAAGGGATCAGAATAACCTCCAAAATTAATTAGCTTTTCAATAGAAGTTGTGGAACACACTGTCCAAAAATGTTGAAATAAAATGGAAAATGTAATAATTTTGTGTAAGCTATAAAAATTGGATATATGTTCAAAAGAATTTAAAAATAGTTTATATTTTCTAGTTTCAATGGAAGTGTGCCTGATGTAAGGTATCTAAAAGGAAAAGTTTTGGAATCATATAATTTTGGTGGATGCATCTTATTTTTCCCCTTTCGTAAACTTAGCACTGAAAAAAACATTGTTGGCTATAGTTAGCCATACTATTATTCCACTGACATCTGGGGACTAACACTAAACATGAATTTGGTCCAATAGGCTAATTTAATCAGTGATATAAATGGAAATTATACATTGAGTGGAAGCTAGTCAGAAATCCTGTTTTTAAACAATAAAGTAATTAATCTCAGCACCAATCATCCATAATATAAGTGAGCATTTACATAAAAAGAGTTGTACCCACTTATGCCAAGACTGAGTTTTACCCTAATTTGCATCAATTTGGGATTCTTTGTTCTGTTTTAAAAAATGTCCATCCATGTAGTCAACTAGAAGTCAAAAGAAGGGCAGGGTTGTGGCTAGGAAATAGTACAATTTGTCAAAAGAAGTTCTTCAGAGCTGCAGGATGACAAACATGCCCAGCAGGACCATGCATCAGGAGATCGGAGTCGTAGTGGTCAGAACCTAAGGTCAAAGTCAAATTCAGAGTTCAAATGTTGAAGCTAAAAATCAAGAAGTGAGTCAGAGCCAGGAACCAGACCCAGGGTCAGTAATAGATTCCCTGGAGTTAGGGAATCATAGAATCATAGAATTATAGGACTGGAAGGGACCTCGAGAGGTCATCGAGTCTAGCCCCCCGCCCTCAAGGAAGGACCAAGCTCCGTCTACACCATCCCTGACAGATGTCTATCTAACCTGTTCTTAAATATCTCCAGAGAGGGAGATTCCACCACCCCCCTTGGCAATTTATTCCAATATTTGACCACCCTGACAGTTAGGAATTTTTTCCTAATGTCCAATCTAAACCTCCCTTGCTGCACTTTAAGCCCATTACTCCTTGTCCTGTCCTCAGAAACCAAGAGGAACAAATTTTCTCCTTCCTCCTTCCCCCTTTTAGATATTTGAAAACCGCTATCATGTCCCCCCTTAATCTTCATTTTTCCAAACTAAACAAGTCCAGTTCATGAAGCCTGGCTTCATAGGTCATGTTCTCTAGACGTTTAATCATTCTTGTCGCTCTTCTCTGTACCCTCTCCAATTTCTCCACATCTTTCTTGAAATGTGGCGCCCAGAACTGGACACAGTACTCCAGCTGAGGCCTAACTAGTGCAGAGTAGAGCGGCAGAATGACTTCATGAGTTTTGCTTACAACACACCTGTTGATACAACCTAGAATCATATTTTCTTTTTTTGCAACAGCATCACACTGTTGGCTCATATTCAACTTGTGGTCCACTATGACCCCTAGATCACTTTCCGCCATGCTCCTTCCTAGACAGGAAGGCCGGAACAAGGCCGGGATTGGACTCAAATGAGACCAGGTACAGGGAAGAGTCTAGGCTGGAGCAGGGTAGGAACAGAACGTGGAGTGAGGCAAGCACAGGGAGGCTGAGAAGCTTCAAATGTGGGCATTGAATAGCCATTAAAACTCTGCAGTTGCAGAGCCAGTCACGGCTCTGCTGTGGCCCAGCTACATTGACAGACTACCTGATCTAATACATTAATAAAATATCTTTAAAGCACAAATTCTCATGAAAGACAGTCCTATGTCTTCGTTCCACCTAAATCAGGGCAGACATCTCCTGCTCTCAGTAGCCCAACTCAGGCCCACTTCTCCATGGTTATTGGATCAAACAACATTTCAGTATTGGAAATATTTTTAAGCAGTACAAAAATGCTACCTCTGTTATTTTATTAGCTTATGGAGTATGTTGTTAACCTTTGATTTTTTGTATGAAGATTTCAGGGGATATATGGTAATAAAAACAGGGGATTGCAATCTACCATTAGGGTGAGGGGCTTAAAGACTATTGAAATAGGAGGGAACTTTGTAAAAATGGCCTTGATCCAATAAAGCATCTAAGCATGTGCTTAATTCTAAGTATTAATTAATATGCTTAAAGATAAATACATGTTTAAATGCTTTGCTGGATAAAGGCCTTTTTGTTATTCGCCAGGCAAGGAGCTGTCAGTTTAGATGTTGGTAAATTTCATTCTTGTGGCACTGTATAAATGTGATAATGTAAAGATGAGATATAACAGCCTGACCCCATTTCCTTAAGCATTGTGTTCTTTGTAATGCCTGAATTTTAAACAACATCTGTACTGTAAATTCCTTCTTTCAACTAGTGATACACTCTGAAACAACTGTTATACTTTTGACTTTGTGTATACAGAATATATATATATATATATATATAAGCTGCTTGAAATTTGGTATTCCCTCACTCCATGGACAATTTTGACTTCATATTGAAAAACTGAAAATCCAAAAGCTTTTTGACTAAAATTTAAAAAGAGAACATCTTCTCTGGGATTTGTTTGGTGTGTTTTTTTTTTTTTTTTTTTTTTTTTTTTTTTTTGGAGGGATGAGGGATATCAGTTTGTATGTGAGGGGTTACACAAATTGAAATTTTACACAGAAAATAAATATTTTCCATGGAATTTTTTTTGTCAGCTACCATCAGATTTCCATTTAAAAAACAGTCTGATGAAAATGTTGACCAACACTAAGATCTCTCTCTTGCTTTCTCTCACTAATCACAATTATTTCATAGCTATGTTGTTACTGAGAAGAATGGCAGGCATCTCAAAACCACCTAGGCTACATCCAGACTGCAGGCTTCTTTCGGAAGAAGCTTTTCCGGAAGAGATCTTCTGAAAACACTTCTTCCGAAAGAGAGCATCCATACCGCCAAAGCACATCGAAAAAGCCGTCTGTTTTTTCAAAACATAACGTCCACACTGAACGAACGCTATCTCGCATTTAAGCTGTGATTACTATGGGCAGAGTGGCCACCAAAGCACCTGTGCTTTTTCCTCTTTCCTCTTCTTTCGAAAGAACTCCCTCTTCCCCGTCCACACGCTCCTTTTCCTAAAAGAGCTCTATCAGAAAAAGGCTTCTTTCTCGTAGAAAGAGGTTTACCAATGTTGGAAAAACCCCTCTGTTCTTTTGACTTTTCATCGAACGAACGCAATTGCAGTGTGTACATAAGTGAAGTTCTTTCGGAAAAAAACAGCCGTTTTTCCAGAAAAAAAAACCTCTGTAGTGTAGACATAGCCCTAGTGTATTAAACAATTGATTTTTTCCATAAGCTGCTGTGTATAAGCTGTGGTAATAAGTTATATAAATGCTCTTTATTTGAACCCTACTTATTCTGTGAAGTGCTAAGGACCCACTGAGGAATAGTAAGGAACCTCAGCTCTCCCTGATACTAACTAGAGTTGAGGTTTCACAGCACCAGAGAATAATAGCCCATATTTGACTTGGATTAAAAAATGCTGATGAGTTAGTCTGTAAAGTGATACGTTATTTAAAAGCCCAATAGCATTTTCATATTATTAGTTCACAAGGACTAGCAGAGGGAAAATAAAACATAATTTGTAAAACAAAATTAAAAATACTTTTTTTCCTAAGTGACCAGAACCTTTCTAACCAAGGTGACTTGCTTTTCAGGTGAATGCATCACGACAAGAAACCAAGCTGACAGAGGAATGTGACTTACTTATTGAAATAATCCAACAGAGACGACAAATTATTGGAACCAAAATCAAAGAAGGGAAGGTAAGAGCTCTTTTCCCAAAGGTTAAAATGGATTATCAGTGTTTCTTCATACTCTGAACTTCCATGACTCTCGACTTAATGTGCTACGAATACACACTTAAAAGAATCCTTGAATACTCCTTGGCGTCTGTTACTTCTAGGTGAAGCGAGATACTGCATTGGGTAAATATTCAGTCACAGCTTAATACTTACTGATTGTTATTTAGTGTTAATCAAACTTTATGTGATTTCGGCATATAAGGTTCTTTATTTGTGATGAAAAATATTTTATTAAAATCAGATCATTTATATAATATTTTTCCAACAGGGACGTAATTTCAGTTATCAACACTAATTAATAAAATGATGGACTAAAGAAACTGATTTCACTTTATCAGAAATCTGAAGGCATTTGCCCATTGCAAGAATTTACTGAATCACGGGACTTGCTCTCCAGTGATCTGCAGGAATATTTTATTCCAGATAAACTTAAATGATTTATTAAAGATATTTATACAGGGAACAATTACTTTAAAAGTAACACTTTTTTAGATTGCAATGGGGAAGTTTAACTTATATTTTACAGAAAGGGACATGGGGTTGTTACCATCTAAAAATATTGAGAATGTAATTTCGATGTCATCGCTTTCCTAATAACTGCAGGACAGTGATTATTAATAGAGATGTATGCAACTAAAAGTGATTGTTAGTAGGGATGTAAGCTGTATCAGAGGAGGCAAGGCGGAGGGAGATGCAGAAGCGGGTGGAACCCCCTGCACATCTCTGCAGTGTGAGGAGGGGCAGAGGAGACAAAGGTGCAGCGGTCCAGGACCCAGTAGGAGTTGGGACTGCTCAGTCCCAGCTTGCGCCAGGTCCCAGACCTACCCCCCACTACAGCTCTGCAGTTCAAATGCAGTAGAAGCTGGGTTGCCTGTGCACCCAGCTCCTACTATATTTAAACTGCAGAGCTGCAGCGGCCCCTTATCAATTACTTGCATAGTAGATACAAATTGTATCAACTACACGATTAGTCAGTTATCTGCTTCTTAACATCCTTAATTGTTAGTGTCCACCTTTTGACTAAAACAAACCAGATATGCATTTAAGTTTTAAAGCGATCTGGCTACCTGTTAACTCAAAGAACAGCTTAGTTTTAGATCATTATTTCAGCTTCCTTTGGAGCATGGCATTTACTCTTTAACTGTTAAAAAGAGTGAAACATAAACTCTTCTTGTGTGGGAAAAGCTCAACAAGGAATAAAGTCAAGGGCAGGTTAAATGGTTCACTTAGCTGTCAAGATATTCCAATTAACTTGAACTAAAAAAGCCTGTAGGCAAGGACTGATTTTAAAAATGTTTGAAGACCACAGTCCCATTCATTATTTGATAGAACTTGAACTTCTTTGTGATGTTAACAAAATATATCTCCTTTCAAGATGTAGCAAGACAGCCTTTCTGCATAATCTTCTTGGCTGTATTTATGTATACATTGAGACCAACTCTGCTTCTATCAAAGTTCATGGCAAACTTCCTATTGATTGGAAGCTGCCCATTAAGCGTATGGACTTCATCTTTACAAGAGCCTACTCCAGATTCTAATCTTAATCACACCAATGAAAACTTGCAGAGTTCAACAGTGTTCTGCCCAATTCTTTTTTCTATTAAAATAATCAGGCTATTAACTCGACAAATATTTTAAAAAATCTGGCTCCTTTCTAAAATGTCACTCTGTCTGCATCACTTGCACCCTCTGAATTGTTTTGATGAGGCTTTTCATTACTGACAAGGTTGCTGCTGATGATTAATTGTTAAGAAATATTTTAAATAAGTATTAAAGAACTTTTTGTTCCCAGAACAGGAATGTGGATTTCACAAGAACCCCACCACAGGCCAGGCACAATGGGACTCTTGGTGGGACACTGGAACTGTTTCTACCTGTTTTCCAATAGTGGTACAGCAGTGGTGCCAGCGCCACCCAGGAGGAAAGCACTAGTATAGACAGGGCTCAGATATTTTTATCAACGTGTTATGAAAACCTGTTCAGAACTGTTGGAAAATAAATACAAAATGTTCTAGATCTACCCAGGGAGCCCAGAGATAGGGCTACCATCTTTCTCTACTAACCACTGTTAATAGATGAAGGAAGAGGTAGAGCCATGTCCTGTCCCTCCTTTCTTCCCACGGACCAGCAAAGCCACAGAAAAGAGTGTACACTGCACCCTCTTTAAAAAAGGTACACCAGCTATTCCACAAAGGAATTCTAGGAGGCACAGTACCTGCCAAATGCCCCTTTGGCCTTGTGACTGAAAGCTATGGATTCTGGAGTGGGGCTTTCAGTTATTAGGGCTGAGGGCTCTGACATGGGACTGTGGCTACATGCAGCAGCGCAGCCCTTAATGCACTGTTGTATACTTGTGTAATCATATGAAGTGTACTTAGCTGAATCAGGCATTTAAATATCAATCAGGTGAGATGTGTTACTCAGAGAGAACATTCCTACAGGGAAAGGGAGATTCTTCCTTTCCAGAGTTATCATCCATTTTTTTATTTTAAGAAGCTGAAAAACGCTACGTCAGATATTGGGCCTGCCAAGCAGGAAAGTGTCCGTTGATGGCTAATGTGCATCATGTGACATTTATCACTTAATTACTTGTCACAGAATAGCTCAGACAGTGAACATGTTTTTGCCTAGTGCAATATAATCCAAAGTGTTGTCTCTTTATGAACATACACATAGAGCTTGTCTTGCTCTGCATGGGACAACCGCCAATATCTGTACAGTAGCTAAACAAATGGATCCTCTCCTAACTATTTACCTACCCCCCTTATAGTGTGTTCATGAGAAATTACCAGTTAAGTGAGGACTTGATTGTGACCCCCTTTCCTCACATGAGTTACCTACTGGTTCCAATGGAACTACTCTTGTCATTAAGGTCTGGTCTACACTAGAACAGGCAGGTCAGCTTATCGTACTCCATCCAGCTACACAAAATGTGTAGCTAGATTCGGCGCTGCTGTGTCGTCTACACTGCAAGAGGTCGACGAGAGCATATGCTCTCTTTGGCTTCCCTTACTTCTCACAGATCAAGGAATACCAGACCCCAGTGGGGGCTTCCCTCAGAGTTTGATTCAGTGGTCTACACTAGACCTCTCTAAATCGAATGCTAAATGATCGACCTCTAGAAGGTCGATCTTCTCTGTAGCGTAGACATGCCTTAAGTGCTCAACCGTGTGGGTAGTGTTATGCAGTCTGGTCCTTAATTTTTTTTGAGGACAGGGAGATGTTGTTTGGTAGATTATACCCCAAAATGCATCATTCTGAAAGTATATGATGACCTTTTTTCGTTGAAGAATGTGTGACAAATGGTTGTTTCCTGAGAGTATTCAACAACAGTAGCAGCCACCATACTGAATATGCTATAGCAGTAGATCTCTTTAGAGAGCAGCCAGAACATTACCCTAATCACAATTTGTATGTTTCTGTAGCAATTTTTCTCCCTTCATTACTTGTATTTTGGGGAAAAATATAAGTGTTAAAAGATTTTCAGTCTTGGTCAATATTACATTTTTTAAAGTTTCCTAAAAGGAATATTTTATTTTTGCTTGTGGACTCTGTTGCTATAAAGTGTATCAATATGGACCCTCACTTCCACTCAGGACACATAAGTCTCATGGCACTCCATTAGTTGGCAGCAGAATGAACAACTACAAAGTTAATTACTTAATGAATGAGACTCTTAGAGTTTTTGTTAACTTTAGTATACAATTCTGATCTTTTTGCTAATCTGCTTAATCATTAAATTTCCTGTTTTTATATGGAACCCGGGCTTAATGTCTTTCTGTGGTCCAAAGATATTAGATTTCCTTCCTTTCCCCTCTCTTTTTGGAACTATGTGGAGGTGGTAAGGAATGATGATTTTATAGAAATAGGAAAGACTCCCAGAGTTTTCAGGAACTAAGAGGCTTCAGGAGCCAACATTGTCTCTAAAAGGAAGATTGATGGGTCTTCTCCCTAGCCCTCCAACTAATGTTACTTTCCATGACAAAGTCATATCTCAAGTGGATTTCCTGACTATCTCCTTGCAACAGATAGGAAAAGCAAAATCAAGTCTCCATTTGTATTGTTGTGCTTCTGAAGTAAAATCAAATCTCTATTGGAATAGCGGTGCCAAATTAATTCCACAAGGCAGTTTAGGATCTGAACAAACATGAAATAAAATGAAAAGGATGAACTTTCATTTTATTGTCAAATAACATGAACCAATCCTTTGAGTCAAGTTTTGTTTTCAGGGCATTTTTGTGTAAATCAGTTCAAAACTAAAGAAAAGCAACGAACCTTATAAACTGTTCTTAACACATTTTTCAGCACTTCACGAAAATGGTTATTAAAATACAGTTTAGTTATTATGTAAGCAGAAAGTGCCAGGAAATGACGTTCATGGTGAAGAAAAATAGGCTGTGTTTGTTTTGGCTTCTCTCTGTTGTTTCCAATGTGGAAAATGTCAAGGTAAAAAGAACAAAACTGTCCTCTTGTAAAATAGCACATGGTTTCTACTTGGCTAATGTATGTGGCCTATTTTAATGCAGCAGGTTGAAAAGAAGTTCTTCCTTGTCAGTTTAGCTATGGATGTTAACACCCCATTTGCACTATGGCCATGAGCACAATGTGTAAATGGTAATGTGATTTGTGAGCCCACAGATATGACTGTCTTCTTATGTTTTTGTTCAAGGTGGTGAGACTGAGAAAATTAGCTCAGCAGATTGCAAACTGCAAACAGTGTATTGAGCGCTCCACATCGCTCATCTCTCAGGCTGAACAGTCTCTGAAGGAGAGTGATCATGCACGCTTCCTGCAGACTGCTAAAAATATCACAGAGAGGTAATGACATGGACTGCTAAGAAATTTCCTCCTGGCAGATTCAAGAGCTTAAATTCTGAGCTGTTGTTTGGTTATGATTGCCCTCTTGTCTCCCTTGCCTTGCTGAAGGTGCTTTTGAAGAATAAAGGGGGTCTGAATTGTTTTACTCTACACTAGTGATCATTGGTGTTGCCTTAAAATGTCATGGGTATTTCTATAATATTAAATCAAAACATCTGTTTAAAAGAGGAAAGACACGTGAGAATGGAACTGTTTAAAGTATTGTAACATCACCCTCATCATACATAGATGAAGACAGTGGCATAGTTATACATGGAGATTGATTAATACTGGTTGGTAGTTTAGAGATAAATGCAATTATAATTAAATCTGGCCAGACACAATTATCTCCCTTTCTTTTGAAAGTGCAAATTCAAAAGTAAAATACCAAAGTGGGAAAAAAAATTACATTTCCTGAAGAATGGGAATTTCAAGCCATTTCTGAGGTTCCCTAGGCTGCCCGAAACTCCGGCTCACTCAAGTGGGAGAACCAAGCAAATCCTTCCTTCTGCAAAGCTGTCTTTACTTTATATCTAATATATAATCAGTGGCATAGACTGGAGTGTTGGGAGAAGATTTAGAATGTCAGTTTATTCCTGAATAAAAAATTAAGCCCTGGTCCTGCCAAGATTATTTACATGTGCTTAACTTTACATATTCTGCAGTAGTCCCATTGACATCAGTGGATCTATTGTAAATTTACACGGTGTGTAAATTTCACCATGTCCAATAGAATTTTCATCTGTGAAACCTATATTTGATTTGGCTGTGTTAAACCCACTTTATAGGCCGGTTTCTTTTACCTTTACTTATGGTGAATTGTATTTTACTCTGCAAGCCAATCCTTTGAAGTTAATAGGACCATTCCTACAATAAATTACAATTCAACATGAGTAAGAGTGTGGGAATTTGTCCTCTTTTCAATATTCTAGAGGATTAAATCTCTGGGCAGTAATATTTAAAGATACAATACATTTTAAAAATAACAAGCAGTTCTGTGGCACCTCAGAGACTAATAAATGTATTTGGTCATGAGCTTTCATTGTTAAAATCCACTTAATCAGATGAGTTGGAGTGGAAATTACAGCATACAGGGTCTATATATAACAGCGAAAGCAGTAACCTGTCAATTGTAGGACCAATGTTAATGAATCTAATGAAGTCAGGCTGGATGTGTCCCATTTATAGCATTTGATGTGTAAATGTGAATATCAAAGGCAGGGGGATTGCCTTTGTTGTGCGTTTACCAATTATTATCTTTATTCAAGTCCACGTTAATATTTTCAGAGAGGGAATATTCATGGGAAGTCTTATTTTGAGCTCATAAACATTAATGCAGGCAGCTCCTAGGCTAAGAACCATATCATATAGGCAGCTCTGGCTGAGAATCACAAAGGCTTCAAGACCTTGACTGCTGGGTCCCTATGATGCTCAGTTCCTGAACAGGCAGTCTTGGAACAAGACAGCTGGGAGTCTGGAAGATTTGAGTGCCTGGCTCCAGGATAGTCCACATGGCAGGGATGCCCTGGAGCTACAGATCTTGGGAGCTCTTGCAGTAGTTGAGTGAAATTGTGAGTTTCACCACTGCTAATAGTAGCCAACAGCTGTCATTCTGGGAAGCATCTTTTGTTTCAGAAACACCATGTGTCTGTGTTTCCAAAAGATAATTTAGAGGAAGAGGGATTTCTGAATCAAAACAAAACCACATTTCAAAATTTCTTGCACTCCAGAAATCTCAACTTTAAGCCAGCTCCATTTGTGAATACTCTGTGGACCAATAAATAATTTCAAATAAGAAGAAATCTGAGAAAATCATAAACTGCTCACAGACAATTTACAAAATGGAGAAAGAGGCTAAATTTGTTCAATAAATTATTCACAACAAATGATTCTCTCAGCTCTAGTGATGTGTAAACGTTGCTTGCTTCTAGAGTATACTTGTAGTCACCTCCACAGGGCCCTCCAGTGGCTAAAACTGATTTCTTAAAGTTATGTACACTGAATTTTTTCATGCACATATTTCAAAGGAAATGCAGTATAAAATTATTTGCTGCAGGCCTGGTGGGAAACCATGCTACCACAGGAGTTTTTAGTTAGTGCTGGGGTTCTCAACTGGTGGTATATGGACCACTGGTGGTCCATGGTGACTTTTTCGGTGGTCCACAGGAACATTGTCCAAAGTCACATGGCGTGAGCAGGCGCCGCAGTTAGGCTGTTTTACGCCGTGTGTCACCTAGGACGCAACCATGTTGTATTGCCAGTAACTTCCATCTGAGACTCTGAGTGTCAGTGTAGCTGCCGCCGTCATGCTGAGCGGTTGCTGTGTCGTTCGTCCTGTGCTACATGTGATGTTTTACAGGTGTGGTGTAGTTTGTTTATAATGGCAACAACAGGAAGAAATGTCAAGACAAGCATTCAGAGGACTACATCAAATTTGGCTTCACTTGTCAAGAAAAAGAAGGCATGGATTTGCCACAATGTGTTATATGTTTCAAAGTATTGGGGAATGACTCAATTAAGCTGGCTAAGCTGAAACTCCATCTCAAAAAGTGTCACCCCAACTTGTTGCAAAAGGATGAAGATTATTTTGAGCGGCAGTTATCAGGTCTGAAACGGCAGCGCTTCGACTCAACAAGTGCATTCTACAATTAGAGAAGCAATGCAGTGCGCGCTTCCTACATTGTTGAATACAAAGTTGCACAGCCCAAGAAGCCTCATACCATTGTAGAGCAACTTGTGCTCCCCTGTGCAAAAGAGATGGTGCGGCTTGTTCTTCTGAGGAAGCAGCAAGGAAGCTGAATGATCTATCTGTCTCTAACGACACAGTATTGAGACGGATAAATGAGATATCTCAGAACAACAGTGAACAAATTGTGGATGAAATAAAGAAGTCTCCATTGTTTGCCATACAATTGGATGAATTGACCGACGTCGCATTGTGCTCTCAGCTATTGGTGTTCACATGATACATGGTTGAGGGAGACTTCAAAGACGAGTTTCTTTTTTGTAAGACTCTTGATACCACCACAAAGGCTCAGGATTTGAAGTACATGGTCTGGATTTGGTAAATCTTGTGGGTGTCACCACTGATGGTGCACCTGCCATGCTGGACTCAAGATCAGGCTTCCAAACACTGGTGAAACAGCACACTCCAATGATAATCGGAGTTCATTGCTTCATTTATAGGGAAGCTTTGGTGTCAAAAACATTGCCTGATCAACTGAACGCCGTTTTCAAAGGGTTGGTGAAAGTGGTGAATCACATCAAATCATCGGCTCTGAACACCAGGCTGTTCAAAAGATTTTCCCTGGACATGGGTTCCGACTTTGTGTTTCTGTTCTACACTTCTGTACAGTGGTTGTCAGCAGGGACAACCGTCAGCAGTACTCAACAGAGTTTTTCAATTGAGAGAAGAGTTGGATTTATTTCTCCAGGCTCAAGGGAAAGAGGAATTCTGAAATGTGCTGATGCAATCAAATTTAGAACTTGCATATCTTGTCAATGTTTTTGGAATCTTGAACAAACTGAATCTTCAGCTGCAAGGGAAAGGTGCAAATCTGTTGTCTTGACAATTTAGAACTCTGGATCGTAATAGTCGAAGGCAATAATTTGGTTCAGTTTCCATATGTGGATGCCATGCTGGGGGAAAAGGAAGCCATTTGGACGCAAATTCTCAATCATTTACAGAAGCTACAAGACAAATTCCAATAATACTTTCCGGAGGTGGACAGGACAAGGGATGGATTATCTTTCATCAGGAATCCATTTACAACAGATGTTAATAGTGGACCAGAGGATCTGCAGGAGGAATTCTTGGATCTGAAAAATGATTTTGCAGCTCAAGACTTGTACCAGCGCCTACCATAGAGAAATTTTGGGCCAGCATGACCGGGAGTTACCCAAGTCTGTCAGCATGCACAGACAGATTTATTTTACCATTTGCATCAACTTATATATGTGAGACTGGATTTTCGTGTTTGTTGCACGTTAAGACTAAACAGGAATCGGCTTGCAGTGGAAAGCAATATTCGTTGTGCATTATCAGGTACCACTCCAAACATTGAAAAGCTTGTCAGTGAGAAGAGAATCCAAAAATCTGTTAGTAAGAAATACACTTCAAACCAAAATGCTTTTTTTCTGCTCTTTTTTTATCATGTCTCAAAAAGGAGATGGTCCATGAAATGTTTTTGATTAGCCTGGTGGTCTGTGTTCTGAAATGAGTTGAGAACCACTGAGTTAGTGGATTATTCATCCTGGGATAAAAATCTGCTTTCTTTACATAAAGCCTTAGTACCAGATGCTATAGGGGTGAAATGCAAGCAGGAGGGCTGGGAGCAGTGAAATCTACTTCTGAACCAGAAGGACATTGGTCTGCTGCATGCTCTTTGCTCATTAAGTTGTGGGACACAGAATTGAACTACAGTGGATGCCATTACTCATGTACTACCATTGAGCCAGCCTAGCAAAGCTACTGTAGAGACCTTTTCCATATAAGGCGTGTGAAGACACCCAGGAGCAGCTGCTGTGTTCACAAATCCAATTCTATGCTCCCTAGCAATCCCCATGTGGGGCTTATGGTATGGAAGGCCAGACACAAATATTTTGACCAAAGCTATTTTAATATAGGGCCCAAAAGAAACAAATGAGTCTCTTTTTTTCCTGTTAGGGATAGAAATATTATAGCTAAATTGTTACTGACACTTCAGTGAAAATGGGGAAGAATGCACGAAGTTGTGTGCCAACACTTAACAGTTGCAGCAGAAAATTTAGGGAGGGAATTCTGAATCAAAACAAAGCCGTCTTTCAAAGAATGCCAAGTTTAGGCCAACTCTACTTGTGAAGACAGTTGCAGTCCCTACACTAGACTTCACACATTCTAGCATAATTACCAGAGTGCCAGCCACAGTCCCAGCAGAACCAATGATGAAGATGATCAACTGCAATTCTAGAACAGGAGAAATATCACTCAGCATGGCTTCAGGAAACCATGTTTACTGTCCTGGTGGGCTGGGTGCTCTACTGCATTTTTACTCTATTCCCATTGAACATTTCCTAAGATCATGTGAAGAAAAAGGCCTTTGTGAAAACTGAATTCTGAAGAGTTAAAGGAAGAGGAAGGTTAGACTTGAGTCTCTTGAACCCCTATCATGACATTTTCTGTTTTGGGAGAAAGGTTTATCAGAGCAATGAAAAAATTGTGATCAGTGCCTCATGAATAAGAAGATTGAACATAAGAAAAACTTTAAAAATAACAAATCGTCTTGCAGCACCTTAGAGACTAACAAAACATGCAGCTGGTATCATGAGCTTTCATGGGCATAACCCATTTCTTCAGATGAATGGAAAGTGGGAGAAAATGAAGAAGTGGGCTGTGCCCACGAAAACTCATGATTCCATCTACATGTTTTGTTAGTCTCTAAGGGTATGTCTACACTTGAACCCTCTTTCGAGAGAGGGATGTAAATGAAGACATTTGAAATAGCAAATGAAGCCGAGATTTAAATATCCCATGCTTTATTTGCATATTCATGTTATGGCACTATTTCAAAATAGCGCTATTTCAAAAAAACAGACGCTGTTAAGACACGGTTATTTTGAGAGAAAACCCTTCTCTCAAAATAACCCTAATTCCTCATTCAATGAGGTTGATCAGTTATTTCGAGAGAAGAGTTTTCTCTCGAAATAACCACATCTTTACAGCATCTGTTATTTTGAAATAGCGCCATAATGCGATATGCAAATGAAGTGCAGGATCTTTAAATCCCGGCTTCATTTGCAATTTTGAATGTCTTCATTTGCATCCCTTTCTCGAAAGAGGATGCCAGTGTAGACATTCTCTAAGATGCTGCAAGACTATTGGTTGTTTTTTTAAGTTTTCCCAGTTACAGACTAACACAGCTACCCCTCTGAAACATCAGAACATAAGAACGGCCATACTGGGTCAAACCAAAGGCCTATCTAGCCCAGCATCCTGTCTGCCGACAGTGGCCAATGCCTGATGCCTCAGAGTGATCCTTCTTCTGTCAACCATTTCCAGCCCCTGACAAACAGAGGCTAGGGACACCATTCCTACCCATTCTGACTAATAGTTATTGATGAACCTAACCTCCGTGGCAAACCAAATCAACTAATTGACAAACAAACTCAACTAATCTGCCTCCAGATTTACACAATTAATTATTCCCTTCTGTAATAGCAGGAAGGTGAATCTGTTTGCCCAAATAGGTATGAATTCTCTCCTGAACAATCCACTTACACTCCTCATTCCCATTGACACATCTGAAACATCAGCCTGAAAAGTTCCAAATACAGTATTTGCCTTAGCCCTCATTTTCCATGAAAAACTCATCACAGATGCATGCAGTTTACTGGAAAAATAAATACAATTTTTTTATGTGAGCTGGTAAGAAAGAGTTTCAGATTTGAAAAAGCATTACCGTGCATGTTTATTTTGCAACAAAAAGCATTTCAAGGTGAAACATTCTGATGTCTGTTTGTGTAATCTTCACTCTGCCCTTTACGAAGTTAAAAATTTTGTAACTTGTTTAACAACTGGAGGAGGTGTGACAGTCTGACCCCAACCAATTTTTGAGACAGATGTGCAAAGGAATGCCTTAAGCAGGAAGCTGCTTAACAAGGCAGTGGCTGAGAGAGGTACAGCATCTGTTCAGGACTGTTTAATGCACAGCAGAAGCAAATAAACATAGTACTAAGAAGAATTTTGTTCCACGGAAAAAGGAAAAACCCTGCTTTTCCATTTTATAAACATTTTGATGTTTGATCATAATTTTGTTAACATTGTAGAGTAAAATAGTTTAACATAGCAAATTGAGAATCAGCTAAGTAATGGGCTGACCCCGCGGACTTTGCTACAAAAGTAAGAACTAAAGGATTGGGTCCTAAATGAATGTGTTTAAAAATATGGTGGAAAAAATGTAACAGTTTGGGGTTGATGATTCTGATGGTTAGGAAATTAATGTGAAAGCTACTGCATCTTTATATTTTTCCATTGTAGGGTCTCCATGGCTACGGCATCATCCCAGGTGTTAATCCCTGAAATTAATCTCAATGATACTTTCGATACGTTTGCGCTTGATTTTACCCGGGAGAAAAAAATGTTGGAATGCCTTGATTATCTTACAGGTATATTTTTAAACTATTAATTCACTTGGGAAATAGTAGGGCCAGGATCATCACGTTCCTATCCCCATTCGGTTCCTGGCATGGATCACCCACATCACAGATTTGCAACGAAAGGGGAAGGGAAGGGAAAGGAGTGAGGGAGCAGAAGTGAGGAGTATATGTCGCTTTGCTTCTGTCCCTCCTACCTGCCTAGTTGTCTGACCAGCACAAGTGAGTCAACATGGAAGGGAAAATAGAATGAGCCCAGTACATGATTAGTCTCCACCCATACTCCTGCTGGAGCAATGGGGAAGTTGGATCTGAAGCCTGATTGGAGACATGATTTGTTCCCTGTTCTACCTTAGGCCAGTACTGCTGTGTGCTCTGTGTGTGTGTGTGTGTGTTCACGGCAGAGTAAAATTGCTGTTTAAGGCAGGTTAGTATTATATCAGTAACCAGAAGCAATTCTAATGACCCGCACTAAAGAATCAGCCATGAGAAAAATCTTTGTGTATCAATATCTGCAGTATATTTCACCCATGAAATACCTGAAGAAGCATACAGTGTTTAGAGTTGTATAATGGCTGTCATCTTTTTCTCGGATATACAAGTTGATTGTACGGTATCAAAAATCACATTAAAGTAAATGGGGAATTTTACTGAGTAAATCTGTAGGATTGAGCCCTTCCAAACAAATTGCATAATCTCCAATCACAGACTATTTAATCATCCACAAAGAGGAAAAAAATGCTAAAATCAAGAATGTTTCCTTTTCTGAACCAGAATTAGAACAATTCATTTCAAATTCATTCACTGAGAACAGAAAAAACATGGCAGGGACTCTAATTTTACATTGCCTATAAGTAGTCATCACTCGACATTGTTCGAAGAGGGCTTAAAAATGCTGCCTCACAGTTTTGATGTGATTTCACTAGGACATGCTATATACCAACAGAGAAAGCACCTCAGTCTTAACTCTGTCCCAGTTGGGATGTCTAAATTCAACAACCCCTTTACTCAAATTTCACCTGAAAATAGATCAGACTTCTTGTCCCTTCTGCACAACACTCATTCAGGTTAAGGGAAATTACATAATGTTTAGGGCTATTTAGCTAGACATTTTTAATCTAATATTTTCATTATATGGCTACACGTCTCAGAGGGGTACCCATGCTAGTTTGTATCTGCAAAAACAGTAAGGAGTCCTATGGCATTTTAAATATTAACAGATTTATTTGGGCATAAGCTTTCATGAGAAAAAACCACTTTGTTGGATGCATCTGATGAAGTGGTTTTTACTCAGAAAAGCCCAAATAAATCAGCCCAAAAGCTTATGCCCAAATAAATCTGTTAGTCTTTAAAGTACCAAAACACTCTTCGTTATTATTTGGCTAGCCAGTTAAGAATAGCCCACCTATCCATATTTTTACCAGATTAGTTTTTCATACTGATAATAGGATATGGCTCAAATACAAAACACAAACAGGAAATAAAAAACATCTGAGCACAAAATACAATCTATCTCGTATCTTATGCACAAGTGTTGAAATAAAGACATTATATATTTGCCAACATTCATGTGTGCTTGGTTATTTTATTTAATAATTAAAAACGGCTAGAGCAAAATTTCACTCCTTTTTCTCATGATGAAATGTACCTTAGTTGATGAAGAGTTTCACTGAACACAGTGGAGCAATTTGTGGAATGAAGTTCTGTTCACAGTGATGAAATTAAATGAATTTAACCCTTTAAAAGCAATTTTCCCCTTATGTTGCCTCATTCATGGTGTTCAGAAATAGTTAAAACAATGAAGATAAATGGGTACTTGGATTGCCAATTAAAGAAAACTGCTCCTGTAACATCTATCACAAGTGAATAAACAACTTATAAAGGTGTATCTTATTTCATTGTTTAATGGACCAAAAGGCTTTGGGCTATACATTCAAGGATGGATATTGTATTCAGACCTCAAATTTTATTTGAATTACGTTTCTGTTTATTTGAAAGATATTTCTGTCAAGTAGTTTCCCTCACATGTTGAGGGATTCTACGCACACTATTCAAGTCTAACTCATTCATTGAATTAAGTAATGCTCTGGAAACATCCCCATATTCTAGTTTCAGGGAAGATTAGGTACATAGTAGGTGCATCTGATAAAATCTTCCCATTCTGTGTTAAATTCTTCTTCTAGCCCATGATTTCACATTAAGTATGTAAGAGAATGAAAGCATGAGCATTTCAGTTTAATGCAAACCCACAAAAATTGGATCTTCCAGCTAAAATACAAAGATCAGCTTATTTCTATTTAATCATCTTTTCTAAACTGAAAGAATTGAAATATACAAAGGAGGAAGAATAGGATACAACAGAGGGATTTAAAAAAAAACAAAATAAAATGAAAAAACCCTCCAGTAGGTTATTCTGATAAGTATTAAAAAAAAACCCAACCCATGAATATCAACCTCTAATATTTCAAAGAGAAACTCAGGGTAGCAACACTGCAATATTTGACTTTCTTTCTACACTATGTAATTGCAGCAATACCCCTTTGGAGTATTGTTTTCCTTTTCTTTTGCTTATGTTCCCTTTCTGGGATGAATGTTCTTATTTGAGTTGATATCCATTCCTTTTTGTTAATACCCATGTGTCCCAAGGGTTCCTTGGTTTGGGAAAAAATATGCTGACAAGCTTCTGTGCTACAATATTTAGAGCTGCACAAATCATGGACAGATCATGAAACACATTTGAGCATTTCCGTATGCTTTTCAGTTATCTCTTTTTCATAAAAGAGAAATGCTGTTTGGAACAAAGTCTATTTCTTTAATACTTGAAAATAGAAACTTAAAATATAAACGTATTTAATGCACAATAAAATTGCAAAATGTTACGTTGAAATACGATTGCTGGGAAAGGAACAATACTATGATTTTTAAAGTGATCATGAAGGTCTGAGAAAAGCAGCAAGAAACACGTGCAGAACACTTTTTTCCTTTATTTTTAATTCAGGTGCAATTGGGTCATTTTAGTATGAGCTTCTCTGTAATCAGTGGGCTCATTGGGGCTATTCATATTAAAGCTACATAGATGTGAAATGATTAATGGTGGTGGCAATTTTATTAAACGGATTCCTGGATACTGGTAATTAAACCACACATTTAAGAACCATATCATCAATTTTTTAAAAGTTCCCATTGAAGTTAGCAAGACGTTGGCATCCCAAAGTTCTGTCCTACGCAACATTTCTATGTTCTGCCTAAAAATCAGTGGTAACATATGGCCAGAAAACCCCATTTAAAAATTGCATATTAATCTCAGAGGTGAAAGATAAAGTACTCTATTGAGTCAGTCAGCTCATTTCACTAATAGTTGTTTTTGGTTTTTCACAGCTCCTAACTCTCCAACTATTAGAGAAGAACTCTGTACAGCTTCTTACGACACAATCACTGTCCACTGGACCTCAGATGATGAGTTCAGTGTGGTCTCTTATGAGCTGCAGTACACCATCTTTACTGGGCAAGCAAATGTGATTAGTAAGTATAAATCTTCTCATTTTCTTATCTTGTTTGATTGTGATTTTCAGGAAATAACGTGCCTTCAAATAGAAATATATGCAGAAGTCAAGAAGAAATTGGAAAAACACATAATTCCTATACATTTTGTATTGCTCG
This sequence comes from Pelodiscus sinensis, assembly GCF_049634645.1. Taxonomy (NCBI): domain Eukaryota; kingdom Metazoa; phylum Chordata; order Testudines; family Trionychidae; genus Pelodiscus; species Pelodiscus sinensis. The sequence goes on from NC_134711.1 coordinate 215,696,930, forward strand.
TTTTCTATATTTAATGTCAAATGATTATAATGATTTTGAAAGGATTTTCAAATTTAAAACTTGTATGGATTGAATTTCTGGTTATGCATACATTTGCTAAAAGTGTAGTAGGGTGGGAGTTAAAAAAAAAATAGATTCCAAATTATACAAACACAATCCATCTCATAAGAGATAAGAAGCATTCATAATTTTGTAAACTATTTGTATTATTTTAAGAGAATTATATAATATACAGGCAGACAGACAGACACTGTAGTTATAAATTTTGAGCAATGGTATTCCCAGTACAGTCTAGACAAAGCCAAATGGCCAGGGCCATATTTCCTAAAATGAGCAGCTAGTAGCTTCCATACAAACACTTACAATGAGATTTTTCAAATAAATCATTACTCAATAAAACTGTTGCTCTTTGGAAAATCTGATTTCTTTAGATTGAGGCCTTGATACACCAAAACATTCAAGTATATGCTTAACTTTAAGTAAGTAGTGCTATTGCCTTAAATGGGATTATTCAGGTACTCAGAGATAAAATTTGATCAAAGCCTATTCAAGTGCTTCTGTTCAAAAGCATCTGAGAGACTAAGGAGCCTAAATGCCAATTTCAGAAGCTGAGAAGTCTCATTGACTTTCAGTTAGACTCATGCTCCTAAGTCACTTAAGTGTTTTTGAAAAATTTACCTTTGAGATAAAACTAAAGTTTTTTCCACTACTGTTGTATGTAGGGCTGCAGAAAGCAGGGATTCATTTCAGTGTAAAGCTTCTCTTAGGACAGGTCTATACAGGGGAAGAAATTCAATTGGAAATATCCAACTCCAGCTATGAGAATTATGAAGCTGGAGATAACATATTTTAAATCAAACTTCTGGGGTGGCCCCACTGCAGGAGGGAGAAACTCTCTCATCAACTTCCCTTACTTCTTGCAAACCTGTAGAGAACTGGGGTCAATGGGGCACCCTCAGCATTTGATTAAGTGTGTTTTTATTAGACCCACTAAATCAAATCCCAGAAAATTGATCTCCAAAGCATCAATCTCAGCATAAGTATGAACAAGGCTTCAGTGTATTAAAGTCAAAGGGAGTAAACATCAGTGGGAAAAGCTGTTGACGTGGTGATTGTATTTGACTCAGTTTTTATAATTGCATTAACCCTTTGCGATGTCCTATGTGATTTAGAGTAGAACATTTGCCTTCACCTTGGTACTATGAGTTTTATGAAAGACCAGATTTAATTGTTGTTGCTTATAGGTTAACTTGTTTCTGGGCAAATATTCTACCAGTAATGAACCTCCTAAATTTTATTCTTGTATATAGGCCCAAATCCACAAAGCAACTTAAGCACTTAAATCCCAGATTTTTGGAAGCGGAAGATGCCTGCCTTAAACCTATAGTCCAGTGATTAGGGTACTCTCCTGAATGAAATAAGCCCTGGCTCAACCTCCCTACTGTCTTCTGTCTTTCTTTCCCCATTTTGTGTGAAGTTTGCTGGAGTCGGGCAGCTTAGGCTCCTGTCAAAGGGAGTTCTGGGCAAGGTTCCCTCTAAGCTATGTGGCAGCATGGCCCCGCAGCTGCTTAATGAGCCCTGCCCAGCCAGCGGCTCAGGACTCTGTGCAGGGAGGTGCCTGGATTAGGAAAGGGCACTTCTCCCTCAGCAACAGCAGCAGGTCCCTGCTGAGGACGGAGCAGCGAATCAGTCCCTGTGAGCTGGAGAGATTTTAGTTCTGTCCTCAGCAAGGAGCTGCTGCTCTAGGTGAGGGAGAAGTGCCTCTCCCCCACCCAGGCAGCTCCGTGCAGGGAGCACTGAGCCCGTGGCTGGGTGGGGCTCCTTAAGCAGTGGCGGTGCTGTACTGCCGTGCAGCTTAGAGCGAACCTTGGGTCTGGCTATGGATCGCAAACAGAGAGAGGTGTCTCCCTGCAGCCCGGATTTAGGCATCAACCTCTGTAAAAGGGATGAGGCATAGGGCACACCCCTGTCATCTGCATCTCCCATTGACTAACAGAGGAAGCACTTCATCTAACATGCTGGATTTTGTGCATCCCTTTCTTAGGCACTGTTCATGCTACAGGGGTGATAGATGCCCAACTCTGACTTTGTTGGGTCCTGTGATTTTCAGCATGATTTTTCCCCATCTGCATAAAGGAAATAATACAACATCTTGAAACTTTCTAAACTGGGACTGTCTGGTCCAGCAACATCTGTGATCAAAAAGGACCACAGATGTTCCAGGACCACAGAGTCCTGGTGCAGAGCTCACACCTGGGAGCATTGCAGGCTGGCAAGGCAGCAGGAATCTGACGTGTGGCGGCAGGGATTCCCAGCAGGGCAGTGGGAGCCCAGTGTGCAGAGACAGCGGGGCTGCTGGGCACCGCAGTGGAAGCCCTGCACATGCCTAGGTAGCAGGGCTGCTGGGTGTGGCATCAGGAGTCAGACGCACAGAGGCAGTGATGCTGCTCGGCAGAGTAGCGGGGCCCAGAAAGAGGGAGGAGCTCACTGGGAAGCCATGGGTGGGGCAGAGCTGGAGGGGGCTACGGCAAGGAGGGCAGAAATGACCTTCCCTGGTCCAGCAAAATCCCTCATCTGGAACTGTTCAGGTCCCGAGAGTGCTGGACCAGGACGGTCCAACCTGTACCAGACTGATTAATTGAGAGGATGAATAGTCACCTATGTTTTGAGATGCTTTGATGAAAGTCCTGGCTGTATCTAAATGCAATTCCTGCTGTTAATATTTGGGAAAGAGGTGGGCTCTGAACACAGGCTTGGAAGTCTAATATCTAATCCAAGTTTTAGCACTCACACCTGTGGCTAGGGTCAAGCCTCTCACACTCACCATCTTAATTACTATGTCTTGAAAATGGTGTGAGCATTTACTATCCCTGCTAAATGGATTACTTAGCTGCACTCTGCATGGAGGTCTGAAATTGAGTGCTATCACACTACAGAGCATCATTTTGTAAAGAAGAGTGCTAGGATATTGAAAGCACATGCTTGTCAAATACTTGAGTGAACCCTGCATTTAGTATTTCACTTGTAGGCTTAATTCTTGTCAACAGCCTCTAAATTCTTAATAGAGCGGAGTAGAAAGGCCAAGTAAACTTCAGCATACACTTGTACACCCTTGTTAATTGATAGATTTCATTCAATAACAGCTTAAGAGTACTCCAAAGGAATTAGAGCAAGGCAGACAACACAAAGAAAAGATTCTCTGATTAATCACTAACAAGTGGACAGGACTGTGCAACAATGCAGCATGCTGCTTGTTCCCTGACCCATTTTCATACATGGTGTTATGCCTGACAGAAGGCGTGCTATAAAGAGAGGAAAGGGTTTTGATGTCAAATGTAAATGATGGCAGGTGTGATTGCAGTTTCTGCACCTTTGTACTCTGAGACTTTCTATTCCTAGTTTACTAGTGAATACTCAATGAAGTATCTCCTTTTAAGGCCATGTTGTAGGTTTCACATGTGGAGGTGACCTACAAAACAAGTACAATTGGGTTTTGGTGGTGTAATATGATAATTTTTGGAATTGCACAGTCTGAAATGCTCGGCGTATGGTATGAAATGTAATTGACACACTTCCTATTTTATGTACCTAATAAAAAATTTTGTACCCATTAACACATCAGATAAAAACTAATGAATGAAGTAAGCATCTTAAAGAGCTTTTTAATAAAATGGGTTTTAATATTTCAAACAAATGTAGCAATGCTGTGGCAATATGTTGTACCTAATTCTCCCATCTTACCAGTTTTACATCATTGCAACTCCACTGACTTTAGTGGACTTTCTTTCTTGATTTACACTGGTGGAAATCAGAATTAGTCCCATGATTTTTGGAGAAACTGATTTTTTAAAAACATTCATAGCTTCTGCTGGCTTCTCTCATGTATGAAAAATGGATGGCTGTTTGTTTTCATTTTTTGTTCATCTGTAAGTCATGGAACTCTATAAAGTTTTATTCAAGATCATAAAAAAAAGTATAAACATTATTCTACTTGTAAAGCTCCCTTTTTTCTCTCCGAGATTAAGTCCTATGCCTTGTAATGGAGATGCCTTTTCCTTCTTGCAAATACCAGTGCCAAGCGTAAAATTCCTATAAGCCTGCCCTGATTTCTTTGATGTAAACCTGTAGACAATGATTAGGTCAAACTTCCAATCATACTTAAAGGCTATGTCTACACTACAGAGTTTTTGTGGAAAAACTTGTAGAGCGTCCACACCTCAAGCGCATTTTTGCACAAGAGAATTGAAAGAACAGAGGGGTTTTTGTGCAATTGGTATTCCTCTTTCTACAAGGAAGATTGCCTTTTTGTGAAAGAGTTCTTTCTCAAAAAGGCATGTGTGGATGGGGAAGAGGGGGTTTTTGCGCAAAAAGAGGAAAGAGGAAAAAGCACAGATGCTCTGGTGGCCATTCTGTGCATACCAATTAGTGTTTACTTTCAAGAGAGCGTCCATGCAATCTGGACGCTCTCTTTAGCAAAAGCACATTGCTTTTTCAATGCTCTTTTGCAGTGTGGATGCACTCTTGTGCAAGAAGTTTTTGCAGAAGATCTCTAACAAAAACTTCTTGAGCAAAAAGCTTATAGTTTAGACGTAGCCAGAGAAATTGGTCCCATGACCTCTTGTTTTGACCAAGAGTGTTCTTGAGTATTTTTTGCTTCATGTAGATCATGCTCTTTATCCTGCAATGCAGTATAATCTTCTTGTTTTTATATTTGACTTTCTGAGAATATAGTTGGAATGTTAGAGTATTAATCTCTTGAATTTTCAGATAAATGGCATATTCAGTGAAACCCTCTTACAGTCAATTTTATTTTTCTCAGAACACTTTATTATAAGTGCATGTTCACTGTTGCTGGGTATGCTAGTCCTCATTTTGATGTTCTAAAACAAATTATTCTATTTTAACATAAGGTTATTCCAGTAAAAGTGGGTTTCCCTGTATTTGAGAGATTTACATACTGCCTCATCATAAAAGGCATTCTTCACTTCACCTCGCCCTCCAAACAATGCATGGACTAGCTGCTGTTACTGCAGGTTACTACTATCCAGAGTGTCTATCCATTTCTGGCCATGAATTAGTCAGGAGGAAATAGCTAGACTACTGTATAAAGCCAATATGCTTCTTTCCCCAGAGGCTATATGAATTACTTTGGATACATGCCCACACATTCTACTTATGTAAGTTGTTGTTTTGGAATCCATTTCTTAGAACTGCATAGCCAGATTTGCTGCACTTTTCTGTCTTTACTACATTTCCTTCATGAAAAGTATACGTCATTTGGAGATTCTTATGAATTCAGCAAGAAAAACAAACCTAAGCGTTGCTGATGCATTTTGTGTCCAACATAATAAATTAAAATATCTTTTATTAGCGTATAAATGTGGAGGTTAACATTTGATCCAGTCCCTAATTAATACAAGAAAGATTATTTCCAAATGTGGCCAAATTGCTTGACTACCACAGGCCTGGCAGCAGTGTTTCTATAACAACATAGAACTTTAATTTAAGCAGCTTTTTAGTACAGTAGTTGTTCTCAAAGCTAATATTATCTGAGGAGCTGTTTGCACATTAGCATCTCTGAAAAGTAGCTAATCATCTGTAATCTATATGCTATAAATGCCTTTTTATAATGACTGTGTACTAGTTGGGGTTTTTTACCCCCTTTTAAACAATGTGAAACATAATATTGTAAAAAATTCAGTACTTTTTAACATCATGGAATTGCTTTAGTATGTTGCAGTAAAGGTCAGCTTTTAATTCTGTCTTCACTGTATGCAGCACACTGTATTTTTCAGCAGCCCTCATGGCTCTTTCTAAAACCAAATACAGGAGGCAAGAGATTAATTCGCCTCTTCTTGGTCACTGAGAAAATGAGGCTTATTTTTTATTTGTTTGTTTATATATAGTAAAAAAACCCAAAACAGGCTTGATTCTCTCAATGACTAGGAGGAGTAGAACATTAGATAACAAATAGGCAGAGAGAGAGAGAAAGAGAGATGAAAATCTAACCTGATGGCTACAATCTCTGTTACTTTTATCATAGAGAAGGATGATTATGTGACTAAAGTACTATACTGGAACTCAGCCGATCTGCATTCAATTCTCAGCCCAGTTATAAACTTTCCATGTGTCCTTGGCCAAGTACCTTATTTTCCTTGCCTTAGGTCCTCTTCTGTAAAATTGGGAGCATAATACTTTATTTTGTCTAGTTACACTGTTTTTTCTCCTGGACAGTTTACACTCTTAGCAGGAGGGTCCATGGATCAAACTGCAGGTTCAGGACCTAATCCAGAACCATATGATGGATTACATGTACATTTAGGGCCTGAACCTCATTTATTCCCACATTAAGGCCCCTTACACTGACAGATCAATGTAAGTTAACGGTGCTAAATCCTGCTGGAAAGGGATAACTAGTGGAGTTCCGCAAGGGTCTGTGTTGGAACCTGTGCTGTTCAATATCTTCATCAATGATGTAGATATTAGGATAGAGAGTACGCTTATTAAGTTTGCAGATGATACCAAACTGGGTGGGGTTGCAACTTCTTTGGAGGATAGGGACATAATTCAAAATGACCTTAGCAAGTTAGAGAAATGGTCGGAGGTAAACAGGATGAAGTTTAATAAAGAGAAATGCAAAGTGCTCCACTTAGGAAGGAACAATCAGTTCCATACATACAGGATGGGAAGCAACTGTCTAGGAAGGAGCATGGCGGAAAGGGATCTAGGGGTCATAGTGGACCACAAGTTGAATATGAGTCAACAGTGTGATGCTGTTGCAAAAAAAGCAAATATGATTCTAGGTTGTATCAACAGGTGTGTTGTAAGCAAAACTCGTGAAGTCATTCTGCCACTCTACTCTGCACTAGTTAGGCCTCAGCTGGAGTACTGTGTCCAGTTCTGGGCGCCACATTTCAAGAAAGATGTGGAGAAATTGGAAAGGGTACAGAGAAGAGTGACAAGAATGATTAAAGGTCTAGAGAACATGACCTATGAAGCCAGGCTTCATGAACTGGGCTTGTTTAGTTTGGAAAAAAGAAGATTAAGGGGGGACATGATAGCGGTTTTCAAATATCTAAAAGGGTGTCACATGGAGGAAGGAGAAAATGTGTTCCTCTTGGTTTCTGAAACAGGACAAGGAGTAATGGGCTTAAAGTTCAGCAAGGGAGGTTTAGATAGGACATTAGGAAAAAATTCCTAACTGTCAGGGTGGTCAAATATTGGAATAAATTGCCAAGGGAGGTGGTGGAATCTCCCTCTCTGGAGATATTTAAGAACAGGTTAGATAGACATCTGTCAGGGATGGTGTAGACTGAGCTTGATCCTGCCTTGAGGGCGGGGGGCTGGACTCGATGACCTCTTGAGGTCCCTTCCAGTCCTATGATTCTATGATTCTAAGTTTGTCTACACTGCAACACTATTTTGGGATACTTCCGCATCTTTGAAAGAAGCCCATTACTTCAAAATATAATGGGTGCACTGTTCCGATGTCCCTGTAAACCCTGAAATAAGCTATTTCTAAATTAACTTGAAATAAGCGGTGCAATTTGCGTAGCTCAAATTGCGTAGCTTATTTTGAGCTAAGGGTTTAGTGTCAAGGTACCCTAAAGAGACCTTAGTATAAACGAGAATCAAGTCCTCAGTCTGACAAGTGGGCTAAGTTTACAACTTTCATTGAACCTCACTAGGTGCCTTTCTCCCTTGGTCACTTAGTGACTGAGCTGTTTTGATGCATTTCAAATACAAATTCCTTGGGGTACAGATTGTGTCTTTCTTTTTCTTTTTTTAAGAACACTCTGCTAAGACAGAACATATTATTTATTGTTGTTACCCTCACTGTGTGTTTATGATGGTCCTGAGAACCCAAAGAATGGTGGGAAAACAGGTTTTTTATCTTTCAATTAGGTAAAGTGAAACCTACAGAAATTGCCCAGGTTAACATTTTCAATAGTTAATATCTTTGAAAGTCAACAAGACGTGAAATTGTGAAAATTTTACTGTCTTTTCCTAAGATTTTTAATTCACTAAAAGGGATTTCCTATATTCTTAAGAGAAAATCCATGGTGCATAAATGCTACTGTGCCTTCTCAGTGAGTATCTCTTTAATATAACAATAACCAATGTGCCAAATGTGGGATAAAACCAGGAAAACCTCAGCCTGTTAAAACAGTGTTCAAAGATTAGTTTGCTTTGAAAAATTGTTGTGTATTTAACAGAAATTCCGTCTATATTAATTCATCCATGTGGGAATGTGGAGAGAATGGGTTATATATCTGTCCCACTCTTCCACTGTAATTGTTCCACTAATGTAAGTTGGTAATAAATTTATTGAAATAAAGCATTTTTAAACAATTAAAATACTTGGAAGATTAGATAAACTTCCTGTGACTTATGTGTTCCTGACGTAGTTTAAAAAAGAAGTGTTTTATTAAAACAGTGTAAATTTTAGTAGGATTTACACACTGGGATTTTTCTTGTCTGGTTTTTAAAGTGCGTCAGCAACCCACCCTGGGGAAATAACTTTACAAATTATTACCTCCAGATTGTAGAAAACTTAATTATTTTTTTCAGCAAAAACTCACACATCTTGCCTGGGTATCACTGTAGTCACTGCACCCATTTCAGGATGTAATTTACATTCCCTAAATTCTTCTAGGATGCCTACATTGTTTTACCACCTGCAGGAGCCTTAATTCCTATTGTTTAAAGCCCTACATTTTTGAAACAAGAAACCTGGATCTACAAACAATATGTGCACATGTTGTGATTAGGAGCAATAGTGCCAACTCCTGTGCATAATGCTGAACGGTGCCTCTGCTGCATTTATACCATTGGCCATAGTAGAGAGTGAAGGGTGCACACGGCTCTAGTGGCAACTCCTCAAGGACTGTAAAATGTTCATATCGTATCGCTCAGTTGCCTGGTCATTCCAAACCCTCTTCTTTCCCTTTTCCCAGCTAGCTGGGCTCAGGTTGCCAGGTCATTTTTTTTCCAGGCTTGCCTATCCATCATTTGTTCCATGTTCACGCCATTCTCCTCTGTTCCTAACTCACTTGATGTCATAAAAGAAGTGATTGCTCCATTATGTCTGGCCCTAGAATTTGGGGGGAGGGGGGTATTAAACGTTCCTTTAAAATGGCTATAAAATATTCTGCCATCAGTAATATAGGTTGAACCTCTCTGGTCCAGGACACTGGTCTGGGCAACATCCATGGTCTGGTAGGACCATGGATGTTGCTGGACCAGAGAGCTCCTGGACCAGAGAGCACCCACTCAGGGCAGGGCAGTCCTGACACCCCAGAGCAAACTTGCAGCTGTGGAGCTCCACTGGAACCAGGGCAGCTGAGCTTTGGCAGCCCCTGGATAGTGGATCAGAGGAGCCCTGGAGCAGTAAAAGAGCAGAGCCCTGGAGCTTTGGCGGCCCCAAGACAGCAGAGTCTGGCAGCTTTGGGGCAGTGGGGCCCCCAGCAGCCCTGAGGCTGGCCGAGGAGGTGGGAGCCCAGTAGCCCAGAGGCAGGGGAGTCTGGCGATTTGCTGACAGATCCTAGTAGAGCCTGGAGTCTGGCAGCAGAAGGGGCTACACTCCCTTAATCTGGGAAACTCCCTCCTTCAGACTAGTCAAGTCCCAAGGCTGCCAGACCAGGGAGGTCCAGCTTGTAGTTGTATATGGCCCTTGTGAGTTGTATCTGTTTTAGGTTATTTTATAAGTGCAGTCGAGGACATCCTCATAACTTTACTCTTTAAGCTTTTGGGGCCAAAGTGTTATTTGGTCATGTGACTGCCCTCCAAAGATAATCATTAAGGCATCCCTTTTCAAATTAAATTTAAACATGAGTTTATATGGATAGACTTCACTGTGTGTGTTTAAATATCTTCCTGAAGGGAGCATTGATTATCCTTGGACACCTTCCACATGATCAAACAAAGCTTTGACCCCAAAACATTCTATTTGGAAACATTCTGTTCTGTATCAATAGACACGGGCTGCAGAAATTTTCTCAATGAACCTCTAATACCGTGGTGTCTAACCAGTTCTGAAGCTAACTAGCCACACTGAACTAGCCAAATAGCCACATGTGACTAGTGGCTAGCATGTTAGACACCAAGGCTCTAGGAGCAAGATATCCTGATATCTTACAGTGGTGTAGTTATGCCAAGATCCTAGAGTCTAAATTTAATGTTCAGATAAATAATTATGACCTAATCTGTCCATATAGTTAATTTTATAGATAATATATAATATATGTAAATCTAGAAGGTGAAATCCCATAACAAATATATCTGCATTTTCTACAGTTCTGCAGATGCCTATTTGAATGCAGGTTTTAGATTGGCTTTTTATTGAGATAATTTTAACTTCACTATCCTCTGATGGATTTCATCAGGTTTTCAATATTGTTGAAAGTTTCCAAAGCAAGCTAGAAAAATGTACTTTAATTGGAGAGTTCTAGGGATCGATTCAGATCTCAGATTTCTAGGTGATTTAATAAATGACCATTACTGTATCAAGAAAACTTACATGGTACCAAGGAGCATGCCTCTTACTACTGTTGTCGACTTCACATGAGCTCGGAAGGATGGGGCATAACAAGCACTAAGGGATGACTCTGGCTGTGAAGAGTCAGTGGGAGCACAAGGTGATCAGCATTTTCCAGGAGATGTGCAACACCTTTGTAGGATCAAACCCCAGAAGAGGTTGAAAAGAAGTGAATGGCCTTATTCTGAGAGTCTCTGTGAGAGCTCAGTGCCTTCTACCCCCAGTCACTTCGTAGCAATAGACAGTGTACAGCACCATGAAGGGGGTGTTCAGCACCACCTTGGATCCCTCCCTGAATCAGCTCTGCCCAGGACAGTGTAACAGCAATTGAATGCCAAACCCTGTATTTTTCCAGTGCCGGATGTGGAGTCCCATATTCCAGAATGCTCTGAAACTAGTAGTTGAACAGATTTAATTCTTTCTAACTGTGTGATGAGCAGGTTTGTTCTTATGTGCTGGTGCTGACTGAGGCCCCAATTCAGGACACAAGTAATTGCAAGCTGAAATCCATCCTTGAGTCCTATTAACTTCTTGGTTGTAAGGGCTTAATAGAAAAACTTTCCTGAATCAAGCCATGAGTTTGCAACATTGCTTGTGAGTACAGTTGTTAGTGTGGACACTTGGTAAATTCTAGACATACCAACATAGGAATGATCTTTATCCTTCAGTTGTTGAAGCTGGCAGCAGACTTCCTTAGATATTAATAGGAGCAGGAATTGGACCTCTTTTAGATGATGATTACTTCTGCGGAACATCAGTTGAGTATGTCATTGGCATCTCAAAAACTGGAAGAAAGAACCATTATCAAGCACTGAAATTCTTCAGAATCCATCCACAGTGTCTCATTATCCTTTCTAATGAGAATCAAAAGAGCTGGTGCTGCCACGGGGTGGGAGAGAAAAAGAGCTGAGGGCTGGCGAGGTCACGGCTGGGGGCAGGAGGAGAAAGAGAGTTGGGGCTGGCACAGCTAGGGGCAGAGGAGCAGGAGAAGAAGAGCTGGGACTGGTATGGCCACACCCGGGGGAGGGGAGAAAGAGCCAGGGCTGGCGTGGCTGTGGCGTGGCCCCCCCGGTGATCGGGGGGGAAAGCCAGGGTTGCCTACCCCCAGAGAGGGGCGGAGGGGTTGGTGAGTGTAGGAAGCAGGGGCCACAACCCCCTAGTAGAATAAAAATAAAATTCAGTAGATCTGCTACAGGCATAGAACAGGAAATGGACAGATAATGCTGTAGGCATTACTATAGGTGCTAGACAGTACGGGAGCCTCTGCAAGGAAAGCACTAGGTTCGTTTCTCAGGGGACGGGTGGATGATGGATTTGTCTGATCTAATTTTTCAACATCTTTTTTTTTAAGAGAGTGCTGCAAACTGTTTCTTATAGTTTAAAGCTCTTGTAGCTGATGTTTTGGAGAAATAAGTAGGATCACAGAGCTGACTGGCTTATGAACAACAAAGAGACCAGAATTTATTTTTGTTGTAAAACAACAAACAAAAATGTTTCAAGTCTAGTCAATAAAGTTGTTGGTTATCTTGACAGTAGTTAGTATCAAAATACCCATCTCCTTGATGTGTCAGCAGACGCCAAAGTAAGTTGGAACCCCTCAGACATTCTACTTTGTACAAGATAAAATACAAAAATGTAAATTTAGTGCTACTGTTACTTACTCAGAAGAATGGTCTAAAAGCTGTAGAACTAGCTTTGGGAGTTAGGAGATCTGAGTTGAATTTCTGACTTCATTCCGGTGTTTTACATTGGGTAAGTAACTTGGTGTATGCCTACACTGCAATAAAAGATCCATGCCTTGGCCACAGATGAAGCTCGCGTAGCTGAAGCTCTGGGGCTATAAAACTGCAGCGTAGCTGTCTATACTGCAGTTTTTAGCCCTGCAAGCCTGAATCAGCTGCCCTGGGCCCTGAGACTTGGTGCTGTGGGGGTTTTATTGCAATGTAGACATATGCTTAGGCCCAGATTATTTATATGTATTTAAGTGTTATGGCAAACGTTTTTGCAATATCTAACTATTTAGGAGCCTAACGTTCTCAAAATGGAGTTAGGAATGTAGCATCTGAAATCCTGCCTTAATCCCTTATTGTGAATTAAGCTCCTAAATCAGTTAGCCTTTGCAATGCTGAGTGCCACACACTTAAATACCTATAAAAAGTAGGCCTTCGTCTCTCTGTGCCTCCATTCCCCATTTGAAAAATAAAAGTAATACCTCCTTACATTGTTGTGAGGATAACATTCCCTAATAATTGTGAGGCATAGTGATATTATGGTGATGAAGTCTAGATAAATACTGTACCTAGATGGAAAGAATGAACTAATGAAAGAACATTGATAGAAAGTAAGACAGTTAAGAAATTAAAGGACGAATCTTAAACTCTATCCTTAATGGGCTTTCAAACGAAAAAACAAGACAGCCTGAGTTTGGAAAAGTTTCCTACATATCTGTAAATCTATACACTTTATCAGCATTGTTATTTCTATAAATGTTTATAATACAATAGCACCTAAAGGCTAATTAGACCGACTGCTGTTTTAAACATAGTACTTGTAAATGATTTGGCTCAGTGAGCCTTCCACCATCTTGTAGGAAACATTTCCACACAGTTCAATCTATCTCACTGTGGGATGTTTTCTCCTTTTGGTTTAGCCAGCATTTTTCTTTCCTTCCTAGCTTCTTTTTATGTTATACCCTCATCTGGATGCATCTCACACACAATAAAAGTTTATAACAATATGCAATGGAAAGTAATACTAATTACTCACCGCCAACAACTTGCTTCAGGTCCTCAAAAGTGAACTTTAGGAGACTGTCAGCAAAAATGCCTCAAGAAACCTCATGGTGATGAGTCACATTAGCTTTAAATCCTACAGCATGCAACTAAAATTAATTAAGTCAAAAAACAGACTGATGGCATTTCCACACCCTATAGTCTTAAATTTAAGCAATAAACCATTCTTTGCTTAGGGACAGTTGAAAGTTCCAGATTGTCCCCCCACAGTTTTTTAAAGGTCCATTTTTCATGGTTGATTTAATGTATTAAGATTTTTAAAGGTACGCTGGTTGGGGGCAAGTGGAATAAGTCAGTGGAAATTAGTGAACCAATTGGTAAATATTACAGCACTTATGAAAGTAAAGAGGCAAGTTTCTCATGGATTGTTTAATGCATTTTCAGGTTAATTTAAATATTCATGAGTCTTCAAAGTTGTGTCTCCCATAGTTACAAAGTATTTAGCATGTTCTGACTAATGTGTTTGGTTTGAAATTACAGGTTTATGTAACTCAGCCGACAGTTGGATGATTGTTCCAAATATCAAACAAAATCACTACACCGTGCATGGGTTACAGAGTGGCACTAAGTACATCTTCGTTGTCAAGGCCATTAATCAGGCAGGCAGCCGGAACAGTGAGCCTGGCAAGCTGAAGACAAACAGTGAGTAAAATCAACAAGGAGTCCTGTGGCACCTTAGGGATTAATAGGTGTATTAGGGCATAAACTTTTGTGGGCAAAACCCACTTCATCAGATGAATGGGAGTGGAGTTTACAGAGGCATGGAGTTATAGATATATATAGGAGGAGAAAGAGAGACAACAAAAGAGAGAGAACTTGTGTAAATGAGTAACAAGGAATCCAGCAAACACACAGGCACTCCCACAGTATCTCTCCTCCTTCCTTCATAGGTTTCATGCTTGAAAGGTGCAGCAGGATAAAGCATGCTGCCTTGTTCAAAGTGCTTGACACAGAGGGATCTCTGTAATTCTGGAGGTCCAGTGATGTGTCTACATCATTGAAAACATCTCTATCAGAAACAACTGTAGGAAAAAATGATTGAAAATGTTTCTTTTGGTTGTTGTTGTTTTATTCTCATATTGTCTTGCCCTTTTCCATCTATTGTTATAGGAATTTTATTTCTTTTATAAATGTAATTACATTGTTAGAATTGGTCCTCTTGAATAATCCCTGTTTTATGATGATGGGAGTCTCCCAGAATTTATTCTAAAAACTATGTGGAGATGATATAGTCAGAGATCCCACTTTTAAGAAAATGATTGAACCAAATTGAGTGGATATAGCCTAGCACTTCAAGGCAGTGGTTCTAAGTTTTTGGGGTTTTTTTATCTGTGGTTCATTGTCATGCCTTAGCCAATCCTTCAGTCCTTTTAGGCTACAGACAGTTTGGGGAATTGGGTAGGGAATGTTGGGTCTGGAGGAACTGTTGCTTGGTGTATAATGAAAAGGTGGAGAGGTTATTATGGGCAGGTGGTGCATTTCTTCTTCCTCCCCTATCTACCTGGCCAGCACTTCTGACCCTAAGTTATCAATTTATATAGTAAAAACAATGTGTGTAGTGGTAAACACAGTTTTAAGTAAAACAGGTATTTTCCTTCTTCTGAACGACTTATATGGGAAAGGGCAAACTTACTTCCCTTTTCACTTTGAGATATACAGTGTGACAAACAAGTGATGTTTACTGTCAGGTACCTGTGACACAATCAGACCTGTGGCAAACCAGTACAGAGAAAGACATGCTTCAGATGATACTTCACCAGTACAGAGTAGAAAACAGGTAGAGAGACATATAGGAGGTATTTTGCTGCTACCCAGTGGTAGAAGCAAGCAGATACTGTTAGCATCTGTGGGGGAAAAATGTGTCAAAGCCTATGTTCTGAAGGGTAAATTTTACTCTTGATATGTGCATAATTATATGTATATTATGAAAGAATATATACTTCTACATCTAAAGCCATTCCTTCATCTTTATTATCAAAAAATAATGTTTGAGACCGTGTTGGAAGAACCTTTTCCTTGAAATGCTTTCCGAGAGATCTGTAATAAGGCATGTTATCACTTTTCAGACCAATCTCATTCGACATTTTTATGCCAACTTTAATTACTTTGATTCCACTGCATACAAATTACTTAGCTGCTCTTTCACAAATACAAAGGAATCGTCATCTTAAAGTTTACATGAATCAAGTCTGTACGGTCACAGAGAACCCTGGAATGCTTATTTCCACATTCCACTCATGTAATCAAAGATCTTGAACTTTTAAGAAGATTTGCCCTTATAGGGAAAAGGATAAAGGACACACACAAAAAGGACCTTGTGGGCTACTGGTGTCATTTTTTTCCAGTTGTCATTCAGAAATTCTCTGGCAGAATTAAAAAGATCTTTCTGCTTTTTAACATGGGTAAGCTTGTCAGTCATAGCAGCCATTATGTATCTACAGAGCTCGTTTTACCAAAGTGCTTCCTGTTATTGTCTACAGACCCTGTGTTACAGCAGAAAATTCCCACCAACAGCTACAGCAGTAATGCTTTTGTACCAGAATGTTTGGACCAAGTTATAGTTCATTTCCTTCATTTTAATTCAGAGGATCCAGCATTGTTGGCATCCCAGTACAAATAAAACTTTAGAGAATGAAAGAACAAAGCAGAGTAGCACTTCTTTTGATTTGTATACTATGGGATTATGAAGTAGTGCATTTTTGCAATAGTGATAAAGCCATTATTGCATTTTTTTTTTATGGTTGGCAAACTAATAGGAATGTGAGGTACTCTAAAATCTAATGTATAACAAAAAAGCCATCACTAGAGATGGCATATTTTTGGTTTCAATTACATGAACAATTCATGAACAAGTTAGCTCTTGGTCGCAGAGAATGAGTGTGACATTAACACTGGGGTTTTCTTAGCAGTAACTAGTACGGCAATCTATCTGAATACTAATCTACAAAGATCGTTCTTTTTTAGTGTATTAGGAGGCAGTTTGGCTCAGTATATTTAAGTTTGGTCCAGAGAAGAAAATAAGTATTATTAATTATTATTATTTATTATTATTATATAGCCTCAGCTGTTTAACACAAGAGATTTTATTATCCAAACATTTGACTTTACTTGTGCTTGTTAAAATTAAGCAAACCTTTCTTTTGTCATCCTTGTGTATGTGCCCAGGCCAGCCATTTAAACTGGACCCCAAATCTGCCCACAGAAAGTTGAAGGTGTCACATGATAACCTGACGGTGGAGCGTGATGAAACTTCTTCCAAAAAGAGCCACACACCTGAGCGCTTCACCAGCCAAGGGAGCTATGGAGTAGCTGGAAATGTGTTTATTGACAGTGGACGGCATTACTGGGAAGTGGTTATAAGTGGGAGTACATGGTATGTGTCAGATTTTTAATTACTGTAGCACCAGAAAAAGTTGCATTTGTTTCCATGTTAGTACATGTTAGTGCTTCTGAAACAACATTCTTCAATATGAATGGAACACGAAAGCAGCTTGATGGTCTATTGACAACTGCTACATAGGGGAGTCAGATTTGGTTCCAATATTCCCAGGCCTGCAGAGAATGGGAATGCTGCGAGTATGTGTTCCACAGTGGGCTGTAGAGTATAGGGGATAAAAAGGAGCATCCCTTCATTCTAAATGAGTCCCTTTGGCTGTCATGTGGAACAGCCGTTGTAGGTGCTGTGGGTAGCTGTGCCCAACGTATTTGGTCAGGAAGAGAGACACCATGATATGGGATTCAAGTGTTGTGATAGTACTAGGAATAAAAGGAATGGGAAATTTGTGAGGCCTGGAGTGCCCATTCTCCTTAAAAAGAACAATGCATATTTGCTAATGACTTCACATCACATCACAGGTTAGACCCTGCTTCCACAAGGAGGTTTACAGGAGGTTTATGCCTCCTGCAAGGAGGTTTACAGGATCTGTCAAAAAAGGCTTTCCTTCTCGACAGATCCCCCTCTAGACCGCCGCTTTTTGCCGACAAAGTGCTAAGTCAGCAAAATGCAGCGGCCATTTTTATGTAAATTAGGTGCGGGATATTTAAATCCCTGCCTCATTTGCAATGTCGACCTGCCTAATCTGCATCCCTCTGCCAACGGAGGGATGCAGTCTAGACATACCCCTACAGTTGCCTCACATGGCCCAGTGCTCAGTACAATAAAGTTGACAAAGACCTGGCAGAAGAGGTTCTATCAAGTCATAAATGGGCATTCCATGTATACTCGGATGCTTTCACCTTTCTGCAGCATCATGTATTAAATCAGCAAGGATTAGAATTCTGTGTTGTTTGGCACATACCATTTTTCCTTGTGAATAAAAATGGTCTTTTATCTTTAGCTAAGAGTTCTAAGTATTGCCATAGCAAACTGTAAACAGCAATGTGGACAACAAGATTTGCATGACCTTCCAGTCACAACATTGGGAGCCAGGAGGAACATTAATTAAGCATGACATTTTAATTATCCTTTACTTAATGAGAATGTAAATGCATAAACAAAAGAGAGTGCATCCCTTAGAGTCTTTCAGGATAAAGTTTACCCTTTATTGATAGAAAACAGCATGGCACAAAACATTTGTTTTCTAGACTGTTTTTGTTTTGCAGGTATGCAATTGGTATTTCTTACAAGACAGCACCAAAACATGAGTGGATTGGAAAGAATTCTGCCTCTTGGGTGCTTTGCCGTTGTAATAATGCCTGGGTGGTGAGACATAATAGCAAAGAAATTCCTATAGAGCCTGCTCCTCACCTCCGTCGTGTTGGGATTTTGCTGGACTACGACAATGGTTCTCTTGCCTTTTATGATGCTTTGAACTCTCTACACCTTTACACCTTTGACATAACATTTGCACAGCCTGTGTGCCCCACGTTCACAGTGTGGAATAAATGTTTGACAATTATAACGGGCCTGCCTATCCCAGATCACTTAGACTCCATTGAGCAGCTTCCGTGACTGCTAAAAGCAAAGGGATATAATGCCAGCTTTCTGATGGACTGCAAAAATTCTGCCCACAGGACCTTCAGTGGAGCTATTTGACAATGTGGCATACAAAACATCCCAGATGGCTCCAGCCAGAACTGAATGTGGGTATCTCTCTTTGCTGTGTATTTTGTATTAAAGGGCAAGATGTGGCTTTAATAATTTCTCGGAACTATTTTGTATTTAGTCTCTTACAGGAAGATTTATAAATTATTTATATAAAGAACTCCTCAATTTGGCTATCTGGATTAAAGTTCATTGTTTTTGCACGATAAGGGCCCCATTCACAAACCTTTTCTACACTTTTGTTTTTACAAGGGGATAACTAGAAGGAGTTTTGTTTCCTGGAAACTGTGCAACGGACACATTGATATACTGTTGATGTTACATTGAACTCTGATCTTACTGTGTGCAGCATCTCTCAACTTCAGTTTTGTGCACCAGAATGTGCATACCAAAAAAGTGAAATAAAATAAACAGGGAAGGAAATGGAGTTTTCCAGTACAACAAAAAGAAGAAGGGTTTATTTACTTCTGTTCATGAATAGGTCTGCATGTTAAACTTATTCACAAAGAAACATGGAATACCTTCTGGAAATGTCAATGGATAAATCACCTAGTGATTCCCATCTATCAGTGCTTCACTTTTGTCTCAGTCGGATCACTGAGGATATGTAAGATTGATATCATCTCAGAAAATTAGCAACATTGGAGCAGCACAACCAATTCAAAGTCTGACTATCTCCTGTTTTGATGAGATGATGCATCACTTAAGGTTCCATTGTGATTGGAGGTGGCTTACTTCTGACAGTTGAGTTGTGGGGACATACCACTGAATTTAGAGGTACACCACAACAATCCAAAGCCTGTACATCTGGAGTGAGAGGTGGACAACTTACAACACATTTTTAAAGGAAATGCAAGAGTTTCACTGTATCACACTGTAGTGTATTAGTAAAGAAGAGCAAAGATACCTGGTATATGAACGTTGCATTGAGAAGTACTGTACTGAAGTTCATTATACAAGCAGCCAATGAAACAAAAAATATGTATTGTTGCATTGAGTTGTTTAATGGGATAAAGTGCTCTTCGTCAATGAGGAGTAAATGACGAATTTGCAGCAGTAATATTAGTCTGAGTTTCACCTGCACATAGGGGATCTGAGTTAGCCCTGGGGTTAGTGGCTGCAGCTCCACTGAGATGAGTAGAAGCTGTACAAACTATACCCAAAAGATGAATTTTGCCCATTAATTTTTAAATGAATAGGGTCCTTTGTGATTATTACCATATTTCTGTATAAATGATTATTTTAGAGATTCCTGAGAAATATTTGAAATGTGGAAGATGGTAGATGCCTTTTAAAGATGTTCCTTGAGAGACAATGAAAAGGGTTTTGTTGATAATATGCAAAAGATGAATATCTGCCTTCCTAGAATAAGGATAAATGGAATACAGGTGTAAGGAAAGGGTTGGCTCAGTCATTTTAAACCTTGCTTTGGGTGTCCTTTGAAAATGACACTTTAATGCACTTTGTTCGCTAATGGGCCCAACATGAAAGGGTCTCAAGTTTGGCTTCAGATTTTTTAAATATTGATTCTTCAGGTACAATGGTATACTACAGTTTGCCTTATGATAGTGATAAGAAAGACGCTTATGAAGAAAATAATGAATACATGATATAGGTTTTGTTTAAAAAGAGATTAATTGCTGCTCATGTTCCTTTGATTCTCTATACGTCCTCTGTTTACTGTGGAATGAATGGAGAAATATAAGTCTGACAACATCTAGGGTTCAGCCATCACTTCCTGTCATGGCAGCGTTCCATTGTTTACAGAGAGTAGCCACTGACCTTCTCTGAGTTGACATATGTAGGGAAAAATATGTACGTACTGTATGCCATGCTGTTTATTCTAATGTCTGTGATGATAAAGAAAGGCCCCCTCCCCAAGAATTTAAAAAAAATCTGAAATGGTGTTTTGTGATATTATCAATGAGACTTGATGTACTTTGTTCCGCAGATCTGGCCTGACTGTTTGAAAGGCATGTGAGAAAATATGAAAGTTATTATATACAGTAGACAGGGCACCATTTGAAAAAAAAAGAGAGAGAGAGAGAGAGAGAAAACCCCAAACCAATAGTGAAAAGGTGTTGGGAGGGAAGAAAGTGACAGCATGGGATGGATGCCAACTTTCTGCCTAGCAGAATAGAGTGTGTTACTACAATATACATGGCAAAGTTGTATACCACTCTTTTTCATGGAATTATGATAAAATATATCTGAAAATCAATTTCAGAAATGGGCAAACTGATCATACAAGGCTTGCAGCGATCAAACAGGATTGAAAACAGTATCATGAATATTTGGAGACTTCCCCCCATTTTTTTCTTTTCATTTTAAATATCAACCATATGTTTAAAGGTTGACAATGGCTGAGAGGGGAAAAAAATGGTCTGGTATCTACAGTAGTATTCCTTGCTATGGGATTTATATTTCAATAGTGAATACTTCATTTTAAGCCAAACCACATTCCTCGAATGAACTATTAATTCTATCAGTGTTCTGTGTGTGCACGGATAAACACACACATATAAATACAGATTAATTTTCAATAAATTAAGTGTCTGACCATCCCTTTTAGCTTGTTTTTGAACCATTATGTATTCTGTATGGACTGTGATTGGGGGAACTGTTTGCTGTACTTGGTATTTGTATGGACATTTTCAAAAAACAAAAATCTGTTTATTTTACAGTTGTTTCAATGCCCGAATATACAATAAAAGCATCCATTTCAAAACTTGGCTTTTGTGGGTCTGTGGCATTTTGCATGGTCTGTAAGAACAAAGTAAAATATGGGGGAACTGCAATCTTAGACAAGAACCAAAAACATGCCGCTTTTACAATGTATGGCAGAGCTGGGGGAGGTTTCCTTGGGGATTCTGTAACTGCTGCGGCTATCTGACGGTCAGTGAAGACTCCATGTGTGCAATGATCATTTTAAAGCCATAAGCCCAAGTTGGGATTCAATGGAGCAAACCCGTATAGCAAACTAAGTGCAAGAACTGAATGTCCGAATGGTTAAGGGTGTGGCTGGACCCATTTTCCAGAGATGAAAAGGAAAGCTGCTCACTGACATCATTTCTCCTCTTTCTGCCTTTATTCCTCCTGATTGCTAAGTCTCTAATTGGCTCAGTGAGCAAAGGAACCTCACTGAGCAGTGGTTCCCATCTGTGGTTCACAAACATTTGTGTGTGCGCTATCGAGATTTGTCTCCTCGTGGATTACTGGCTCTTTCCCTTTTTTAGCTGCTAAATTACATTAAAAGAAGCTACAAGTACAATGAATATTTTCCTGATATTACATTGCTATGTAAACATTTGCTGTAGTTGCAAGAAGGCTGATGTGTAATCACGAGTGGGAGCGGAAGATGGTCCATGTGACTACAAATGGGAAGGGAGGGTGGTATGTGTGAGATTGCAAATGGGTGACCATTACTCCTCTTTGCAGTTTTCCATTGGCTCCCTTTTCTGTATTGTGTCACTGCCATGGCTCAGTCACAATGTACTCCCCCCCCCCCCATGACCGGTTTTTTGGGGGAGGTCAACACTGGCAACCACCCAGAGCACTGTGGTTGGGAGGGGCTGTTAAGAGAGTGTAACAATAACAGCCTCTCTACCAACCCCACCCAGCTCTGCACCCTCACAGTCACAGTCTGCCTCCTGCCCCAGTCTGCCCCATTCCGCCTGCCCTTCTGCTTCACTCCTCCCACCCCACTCTGCCCCTCCAGCTCTGTCCCCATTCCCTGTCTGCCTGAACATCTGCTCCACCCTCCCAGCTTAACCCCCTACTCTATCCCATCTCCAGCCTCATCTGGACCTTTCCCCATCCAACCTATTGTTATGTGCTAAATCAGTTCTTGTTATGGGTTGAGTTACTACCCCATTGAGTTTGATAGGTGTAACTTTATCTTTCAATTAATATAACTGTAAATATAAGAGAGACCCAAGAATAACGGTTTGTATGAATCCACACTAGAGATTTTGGGCTGAGCATTGTTTTGGGTAGGTGTGAGTGTGAGAATACACAGACACTGAGGTCACAGATAAAAACAGAGGGGCAAAATTTAAAAAAAAAAGCAAGAAAAGCTGAGCAAGAACCTGAAAGTACAATAGGACCTTGGAAAAAATCTAGACAGCAGGAGAGTTTTGGGATTTGGTATTGGTCACAAGAGAGTTGAGGGCTCATAAGCTAAAACACTGCACCTTTTGGTATGTGAATCCTTCTGTGTTCAGAGACACAGGACTTCATACATTCCTTGTAAATAAACAAGATTATATCAGCAAAATACCTGACTCCCACCAATTTGGACTCCCAGCTAGAATATCCCAGGGCCTCAAACTTTAACCTCATTGCTTAGATCAATAGGGCAACACTATCATTTCTCATTCAATATTAAAGGGTTGACTCCTTTCTCTAGTAGGCCCATGATGCCAGCCCCCATCGTCCCTTGTGAAATTTTCAAACAAGCACCTTTGCACATTCTCCCATGATGCTCCTGATGCTTGGGAGAATTTCCCCCAAAGCATATGTAAACAAAACGCATTATCTCTCCTTTATACTCTCCTCTGCCTCATTGTTTTCCCTTGTACTCACCTCTCTGTATCCATTCGTTGTCTCTTGTCTTATATTAAGATTGTAAGCTATTTTTACTGTGTTTGCACAGCATCCTGCACGGTGGAGTCCTGGTCCGTGGTTGGACCTCTTAACTGCTACAATACTACTAGTAGTAGTAATAATTAAAATATGGCTGCACTATGGAAAACGTGGAAGATCCCTGCCATAAAGTGAAACACTTATTCTGTTCTTAGATATACATGGGTAAGTCAGGAGTTGTTCCATTAACTGCAGAACTCAGCATCTGTCTCAGCTAACTCAGCCTCCTCTGGGAGGAGCATAAATACTCTTATGTCAGAAAGCAGAGTAAGACTTGATTAAGAATACATATAATGTTACTATGTTGAGTTATTTACTAAAATCCTTATTGGGATGGCCAGAATTATGAAGAAGAGCTAGGTTTGGAAGAGTGCTCAAAGATGAGTTGGTTAGAAACACAGTCCCCCTTTTACTGTTTTAATCATTGCCACCAAGATCTCACCAATATAATATTTACTGAGAAGTAAGGGGGAACTTTACTGCCTTTAGTTTTCAGAAAAGATGATCCAGCCTTCATAAACTTTGTAAAATGTTATCATGGTATCAGGTGATACCAAGCTTAGAGGGGCTGCAACTGCTTTGGAGGATAGGGTCATAATTCAAAATGATCTGGACAAATTGGAGAAATGGTCTGAGGTAAAGAGGATGAAGTTTGATACAGACAAATGCAAAGTGCTCCACTTAGGAAGGAACAATCAGTTTCACACATACAGAATGGGAAGCGACTATCTAGGAAGGAGTATGGCGGAAAGGGATCTAAGGGTTATAGTGGACCACAAGCTGAATATGAGTCAGCAGTGTGACGCTGTTTCAAAAAAAGCCAACATGATTCTAGGATTCATTAACAGGTGTGTTGTGAGCAAGACATGAGAAGTCATTCTTCCGCTCTACTCTGCATTAGTTAGGCCTCAGTTGGAGTACTGTGTCCAGTTCTGGGTGCCACATTTCAAGAAAGATGTGGAGAAATTGGAGAGGGTCCAGAGAAGAGCAACAAGAATGATTAAAGGTCTAGAGAACATGAGCTATGAGGGAAGACTGAAAGAATTGGGCTTCTTTAGTTTGAAGATTGAGAGGGGACATGATAGTGGTTTTCAGGTACCTAAAAGGGTGTCACAAGGAGGAGGGAGAAAATTTGTTCTTCCTGGCCTCTGAGGATAGAACAAGAAGCAATGGGCTTAAACTGCAGCAAGGGAGGTTTAGGTTGGACATTAGGAAAAAGTTCCTAACTGTCAGGGTGGTTAAACACTGGAATAAATTGCCCAGGGAGGTTGTGGAATCTCCATCTCTGGAGATATTTAAGACTAGGTTAGATAAATGTCTATCGGGGATGGTCTAGACAGTATTGGGTCCTGCCATGAAGGAAGGGGACTGAACTTGATGATCTCTCGAGGTCTCTTCCAGTCCTAGTATTCTATGATTACAGTAAGTCTCTCCCACCCCAATCCAGTGGGGATAATCTTTATGTACTGCAGCCTTACAAGTGAGATTCTGGTGTGTTTAGTTTAGGGATGTAAAATCCCATTGAATTGGTTAACCGGTTAAACGTTATGCTTAACTGGTTAACCAATCAACGGGGGCCTAGGCAGTGAGGGCAGCTCTGGTGTCTGCAGCAGCCTCTGTCCATGGTGGGCCTGGGCTTATCACAGGGAGGGGCTGCTCAGGTCGTTCACAGCAGCCCCTCCCTGTGACATGCCAGGGCTGTCCAAGATGCAGGAGCAGCCCCTGTCTCCAGCAAGCCAGCCCCCTATGGGGCCGGAGCAGCCCTCTGCCCAAGGCAGGCAGGGCATTGCTCCAGCCCCCACAGGTTAATGGTAAACCATAACTGGCAAGCATTACCTACTAAAGGTATGTCTAGACTACATCCCTCTGTCGCCAGAGGGATGTAAATTAGACATACCGAAATTGCTAATGAAGCAGGGATTTAAATATCCCGCTCTTCATTAGAATTAAAATGGCCACCGCTTTTTGCCACCGTGGCAATTTGCCAACAAAAAGCAGCAGTCTAGACAGGGATCAGTCAACAAGGAAAGCCTTTTCCGACCAATCCCTTATGCTTCATGCAATGGGCTTTACAGGATCGACCGGAAAAGGCTTTCCTTGTCGACTGATCCCTGTCTAAACTGCTGCTTTTTGCTGGCAAATTGCTGTGTCGGCAAAAAGTGGCGGCCATTTTTATTCGAATGAAGCGTGGGATATTTAAATCCCCACTTCATTAGCAATTTTGGTACGTCTAATTTACATCCCTCTGGCGACAGAGGGATGTAGTCTAGACATACCCTAAGGGTGATGCTTCCTGGTTAACCAGCTAACATTTTACTTCCCTAGTTTAGTTATAAGGAAGATTGTGATTCTATCTTTTTTCATCACTTGTTCCCCTGGTGTATGATTGACAGTGTCACATTAATAGGGTTGCCTCTAAGAACAAACGTCGTGAGAGAATGGGGAAGGGGACTGCTGCTCAAAAATATAGAATGGATGGAAACCTGCCATCCCTTCGTTGTCCTAGTGTAGTTGCATCCCCAGCTACATATATATAAAAAAGCAAGTCTGCACTCATCCTTCCATCTGTTGCTTCCCTTCCTGACCCCATCCTATGTTCCCCAGTGATGCAGGAAGTTATAGTTTAAGGGCGTGTTTGAAGTCCTAATCTGAACAAAAGCAGCTGGAAAGAGATTCCCAGCCCTCAGGCTCTGATTCTCCTTTCACTTACCCAAGTTTTACATTTGTTGGCTTCAAAGCAGCTACTCCTGATTTACATGGGTACAAGTCAGAGGAGACTCAAGCCCATCAGCTTCAGATTCCATTGGAGTCAAAAAAATCCAGCAAAGCACAAATGCTTGTGCTATCTGCCCAGCAATCCTAATAAATCAGTTCTTTGGACTAGGTGCATTAGCTGCAAGAAAAGCCATCCTGTTTCTCGTGAGCTTTCTCAAGCCCAACACAGGTGTGTTTTAAAGTATACAGTTCAATTGCATTCTGCTTGGTTGAATTGTTCGGGCAATGTTCAACTATTTCCTTAAGGCAGTATGCAGAAGTATTCTCTTGGCAGGTACTGAGTTACATTTAACATGGGAACAGCTGGGCCATAAGCTAAGATACAATACATTCTTCCTGTTATTTCAATTTAAAAAATTGAATGCTCTCTAAAGAAGTTGAAAAGTGTACTTCCTCCAGCTGTTTGTCATAATTTATATAACTATTCTAGTGTATCGAGAGACTTCCTCTCCTGGAGTATTGGACTTTTTTAAAAATTCCTCTTGAGGCTGCTTTGTTGTTAGACATTTTCTAGAAAATTCACTGTAGCTTGTATTAGTTTGCAATCAACACCTTGAAAGATGTACAATGAAATCACTGTGGTGTCTCCTGCTGCGTGATGAATGAAACAAAACTTGGGCTGGTGGGAAATGAAATACTGTGGAACACCATTCAGCTTTTTAAATGATATGAAAATCTTCCTGAGAATGTTTTGTTTCCTTTCACATTTTTGTATCTTTTCACAGGGAAAAATAACTTGCCTGGGAATCGGGGCTTGGGGTTCTCCCCATTTTCTGTCTTTTCTCTCCCTGCTCCAAAAGTCTTAGTTTTAAAATATTAAAAATTTACAGAAAATTAAATAAATACATGAAATAATGTGGGGGAAATGGCCTCTTTTCCACCAACTCTCATCAAAATAGCAAGTAGAATAAAAACAATCATGTCATGTATAAAAGGTACAGTTGTACTCAGGGTTTGTTTACATTCCAGCTGTGCCACTGTAGCACCTCTGTGTAGGCACTTTCTATATCAACATATAAGGGCTTTTGTCCTTTTTTGGTCAGTGTAATTAATCCAAACCTCAGTCTTGGACTTGGCAGTTACAGTTCTGCTATTATCTACCCATCCATGTGACAACAAATGATGGCCAAATCTAATAAGTTCTGGAGATTCATTTGGCATCGGTTGTGCTCCTCTGAACTTGATGGTGAAGGCATTGAGCTGTAAATCATGTGAGATGAAAGCAGTTGTAATCTACCGGACTAAGACTAGGTCTGGGTATAAGAAAACGTGGCTTTATTTTGCAAATGACACTGGCATCTCTTTTCTTCTTAGGAAAATCATGTCACCCTCTCTCCCCGCCACCTCAGTTTCTCCATCTGCAAAATGGGAATAATGATTCTCCTCTATTTTGACAAAGCATTTGAACATCTATGGTCTGAAAAGCACTTTGTAAGTGCAAAATACTAATATTGGTCAGTGTGACGGCGCATTGGGGACCCCCGACCCTGCACCCCTGTCCGCAGCAAGATGTGACTCCGCCAGCCAGTAGAATAGAGAGGGTTTATTGCTTCTCAGAAATATGCTCGACATAGGCATAGGATAGGCCGACAGCCCTAGCTCCCTTGGGGGAGGGTGGGAAGGGGTTCACAGGCCCCTGAATCCCCTATGCTGGTTTTAGTCTGCTTCCTCTATGCATCCCCATGCTCAGACTGTCCCTTCTCAAAACTGCAGAACACTCATCCCCCCAAGTAGCCACACCCTTCCTTTGTTTAAACCCCTTCCCCTGGCCAGGTGTGAAGTTGCTAGTCATGGTCTACATGCACGGCCCTCAGGGACCACCCCCTCTCCCCGCTGGGCAGTGCTTACAGACACAGGCCAGTAGGGGTCACCCACAGCACAACACAACAACCGGTGAATGCCCAGAGTGGACCCCGGGCCACAAGAATGTATAGCACACCCCACTGCAAATATGATTGGCTCAGTGTCTCTACCATTCATTGATTGAGTCCTATTTAGAGCTGGGCAGGAAACATCCCATCATTTGAGATACTGAAACATTTTTCCATTAGGGGGAAATGTTGAAATCTTGACAAATGTTGTGATTGGAAAGTCTGAAAAAAATAGTGGTTTGGATTATTCAAAGTAATTTGTTTAAAAATTGTTGAAGGATTTCATGAACAGTTTCAGTTCTGACAAACCAATATTTTTGGCAAGACAAAATGGCTTGTTTAAAAAATCCCACCAGTTTGAGTCATGTCATTCCATGTGTTTTTTCATATATTTGGATCAACACTCAGTATCACACAAGCAAAATAACAATTTAGAAGCCACCCAGAAGGTTGTTCATCCAGACTATTCAGCCAATTCTTACAAATTCAAAACCATTCCCAGAAATCAGGATCAGTTTGGGAATGCTAACACAAATAGAACAGGTTAAATTCATCACAGCTATTAATCACAATGCATTATTCAAACAAGTCTCCAAACAAGTCTCTCTTATTCAAGTCTTGACAGTGTGGTCTTGTAGATAGGATGAAATATGAGTTCATCATTTTTGAATCTATGAAGTGAGTGTTCCATATTATTAATACTGGGAAACCATTCAAGATGAATAAATTCAGTATGAACAATTCTGGTTTCTCAGCAGTACTGGAAACTGAATAAGCTATTAGCCTATGTATAAGACTGAATTACTGTCTAGTAATGATTTGCTTCATGCATATTTTAAGCAATGTAAAAATAAGCTTGTTACCCATACTAAAATTGTTCTTTGAGTTTTGCCTTGATGTACAGTAAAACTCCAATAGTCCAGCATCCAATTGTATGGCACTCCTGATAGTCCGGCATCAAAATGGCAAGAGCCTAGTGAGTGAGCTTTGGCAAAAAGTGAGACACAAGACAACAGCGGCAGCAGCTGAACCGAGCGAAAAGGGTAAAAAAGGGTTAAAAAAACTAAAACATCACAGTCTAGACTGCAAGCTTCTTTCGAAAGGAGCTTTTTCGAAAGAGCTCTTTTGAAAAAGCTTCTTTCGAAAGAGAGTATCCACACCTCAAAACCAGATTGAAAAAGAGATCTGCTTTTTCGAAAGAGAGTGTTCAGACTGCATGGACGCTCTCTCGAAAGAAGTCCTGATTGCTATTCACAGAATGGACACCAGGGCACTTGTGCTTTTTTTTGATTGCCTCTTTGTTTGAAAAGTGTCCCTGTTCTGCATCCACACATGTCTTTTTTCGAAGGAGCTCTTTCGAAAAAGGCATTCTTCCTCGAAATTTGAGGTTTACCAATGTCAAAAAAAACCCTTGCGTTCTTTCTATTTAATTTCAAAAGAACGCGATTGCAGTGTGGACTCAGTGAAGTTTTTTAGAAAAAACAGTAGTTTTTTCTAAAAAACAATGAAGTCTGGACATGCCCTTAATGTTCTGCTTGGGAAGAAACTGTTGCGAGGTTCCCCTCAGTGGCAAATGCTAATGATTTTCTGATTGTCCAGGCTGAGCAAATAAAATAAAGAAACATCAGATTTAAATTAGTATAAATGGAATGAGCGATGGGGATGGCTCACCTGAGGATTACCAGTTCTGTTCATTCCCTCTGGGGCACTTGGCACTGATCATTGTTGTAAGACTAGGCTAGATGGACGTTTAGTCTGACCCAATGTGGCCATTCTTGTGTTCTTACCTTCTCAGTAACGCACCCAGCAATTAGGGAGTCTTTTTCAGGTGTTGGGTCTGCAATAATCAAGAGGTCAGACTAGATGAACATGATGGTCCTCTCAGACCTTAAACTCTGTGTGTATGAATCATCAATAGTGGAGAAAAAACTGGATTTTTACAATTCTTTCATTTTAGATCATCTTCAGTGTTATTAATCTCACAGCTAAATAAATGTGTTTGGGTAAAATACAGGATTTATGACAGGCACATGGAATGAACAATCATGGCCCCATTATAGTCAATGGTAAATTTGCAACTGATTTTGATGGAGCCAGGATTTCATGCATGTAGACTATATCCAAGGTGGATCACCATATGTGAAATTCATATTGAATATGGAAATCTCCACCATCCACTATTCCAACACTGAGCCCTTTTAAAGTTTTTTCAAAGGAAATTCTTCACAATGATGCTTCAATGAAGAGTCCCTTTGGGCAAAAAAAATAAAAGCTAATCTCTTTGGCAACAGAACAAAGAGACTCCTAAAACAGGATTCACTTAATGTTCTTTTTTTTTCTGTAGATATTCTTGTATTTGTATTTATTATATTAATAATATGAGTCAGCGGAAATACTTTAGACTCCAAACTCTCTGAACAGTGTAATCAACAAAGCTAAGTGTTTTGTTGGTAAATATGTAAATAGTTCCTGATATTATCGTAGCTAGATACTTTTTAATCGTATCTAGTTTGTACCTGTATTAGCTAATTAGCTAAGATAAATGTAGGTGTCTGCTACAGATGATATCAAACTTGAAGCAGATGGAATCACTTTCATATGGCAGCATTGTTCTCTCATCTGGACAGTAATCGTATGATTGATTGCACATAGGAATCAGTCCGTAGCAAAGAATGATTTAGCTTGTGTCATGTAGATTTTGGTGTACAGAATCATGTTTTCCCTTGGGAATCTCATCTGGTGGGAATGCAACCAACCCACTGTGATACTGTATATGAGAAAGATGACCGTGGGTAGCCACGTTCCTACTACTGTTATACAGTTTCAGTAAATCCAGTACAAATTATGCCATAAAAGCTGTCAATGGAAAAGTTGCACTCTATCAAATATGATTACACTGATTAAATCCATATATTATCTCTATCAGAAGTTATGACTGTTGGCTCTGTATTAGTATCTGATACCTGGTTTATATTCCTAGGTGACAACCACCAGGTAGGATTTACATCAGGACTAGATAGCTATGTGTTGGCGTTCCAGTAAGGACACTTCACGCTAACAATGTGCCATAGAAGAAATTCAGCCCAGTAGATCTTCCTGGATGTCCCAGACTCTGAGGCACAAATGTGATATGCTCATGGGACTCTGGTCTTCATCTTGGGTCAGTAACTTTCCCCAGACAAAGGCTGTGGGCTTTTTGGGATAGTAAATTTTAGGGTTGAAAACTTTCCCAGCCAGCAGAACCAGATGCTGTTCGCAGCAATGCGGTCCAGTCCAGGAGAATTGTCAACCTTATTTAAATTCCATCCACAGGGTAGACGATATAAAAACAATGCCTGAAATGTCTCTATTTCATCTTCATTTCCTGCTTCACTTCTCTGGACTGGATTTCTATCAAGGAAGCTCTGAAAAATGACTGATGACTCTCAGTCTGAGTAATTCCAGAGAGACTTTTGCAAGCTAGCTGTTCTATTACTTAAACTTGATATACAGACTTTGCAATCACTTATATGTATATACCTTAACCATTTATAATTCTCTTATTTTATTTTAATATTTCATGCATTAGTATTTAGTTACTGAATGATTGGCATCAGTGTGATTATAGGGTAAGATCTGAGTTATATAATTATTTGGCAAGGTGGTTGGTCCCTTGGGATTGGAAAGTAATCTGTAACTATTGAAACTGGTTTTCAGTAACCACTCATCAAAAGCTGGAATGCCTAAGGAGACTATATTTTTGACTTCTTGTTAAACAATATGATGAGACAGAAGTTCACTTTTGTTACTGGCCTGGTATAATCTAACTTTTTTAAAAAATGTTTTGGGATGGGTCTTCCCTATTTCTCAGTGGTCTGTTCTGAATTTGGCATTCTCAGCTGTGACCTACTGAGGCCTGTGACACTCACAAGCTTCAAGGAGTATGTGGAAGACCTCTGAAAAATGTGGGTGTTAGGATCTAGATATTCAGACTGGCCTCTTAAGAATCACAGGGATATAAAAGCAAAGAATCAAAATCACAGTCTGTATATTATGGTCTGA
Source organism: Pelodiscus sinensis (assembly GCF_049634645.1). NCBI lineage: Eukaryota > Metazoa > Chordata > Testudines > Trionychidae > Pelodiscus > Pelodiscus sinensis. The sequence continues at coordinate 215,728,634 of NC_134711.1, forward strand.
GGCCTTGTTCTTGAGCTAAGGCTTTTAGTTAAGCAGCAGGAGCATCCATAAGCTAAGAAATGTGCGGTCACTTCTTGGCACATTCCAAACCAGTCACACTGAAATAAAGCAATTTCGGACTCTTAGAAAGGCCATCTGATCTATCACCGTCAGATAAAGGTTAGAGTCTAGAATATTTAAAGGTAACTTAGATTGATAGCTTTCTGTCTGGCAAGGACCCACTTATCAATAGCTGGGGTTGAAAAATTTTCATTTGTTTATTGATAAATTATTATGCTCCCCATTTCTCTGTTGTTTATCTGTATGGTGTCTGCTGGTTCTTTGATTGCTTCTGTCTCCTGTATAATGAATTTTGCTTGATGGAAGCCAATTAAGGTTGTGGGATATATTTGGTTAGATAATCATGCTACAATAAGTTAGGATTGGTTAGTTAAATTTCAGTAGAATGACTGGGTAGGGTATATCTGAAAATATGACTATATACATTACAGGCAAACAGTAAGAAATTGGGGGAAAGCACAGGAAAAAGGAAAGAAAACTGGATTGTGCTTGCTGGAAGCTAACCCTAATGAACATCGAATTGTTTGCATCTCCAGACATTGGATATTTCTGTTATTTGTTCACATGAGAAGTACCAGGAAGGTGAAGGGACAAGCCCTCTAACAGTGGTTCAGTGGGTTCTGATACATTGACAGTCATTCAATGTTTCACATTATGTTAATGTGCAATATACCAGAGTCCTGTGTAGGGGGAAAAAGATGTTTCTAAACAGGCTCGCCAACAGGAGGTGGGGTTTGAAGGGTGGAATTGGTAGTTTCCCTGGAGCCCAGAAATTCAAAGGGGCATGGGGTTGCCACTGGTGCTGTAGCAGTGGCTGGAGACCTGCCCTTTAAATTGCCACTGGAGCACTGGGCCACGCACTCCAAGAAGCTGTGGGGCAGGGGGTGCACTGTGCTCTGGGCTGTGCAGAGGGCTGATTGCCCCAGCCTTGACCCTTGCTTCTGAGGCTCCACCCCTTCTGGAAGCACAGAGGCCAGTGCAGGCTGTTGACTCCCCTGAGTAGCCATGACTGGTCTGAGAAAAGCTGCAGAGCCAGCACGGAAGTATGGATGGCTGCCTCCTGCCCTGGTGCCACAGCAACAAAGATGGAGGCGGTTCAAATCTTCCCCTTCTGCAGTGGAATGATGCTGGGGCAAACTCTATAAGGAGACCCTTGCTGAGCTTCTTGCCTTGCTGCTCCCCAAACTTTCTCCTGCCGGTGTTTTCATTGAAGTGTTGCTCTTCTGAACGAGTCCTGTGTGGGGGAGGGAGGATTCAATTCTGATGTAAATGATTCTAGGTGTATTAAAGCTAATGAAGTAAAAGAGGGTTGGATTTGGGTGTGTGTATGCATTTGGGGGGGGGAGGAGGTAAGGAGTCTTGAAATGAGGGAGAGATGAATAAAGCAAAGTTTAGAAGAGTTTTTCTCCTCTTTAAAAACAGTCTTGTTAGGGGACTATCGATGAGCCACTAATTACAGTCACAAGTGTAAACAAAATATTAAATTTCACATTTGGCTTAGTGATAGCTTTTCATCACATTCCTGGGGCCTTGGCTCACAGATACCCTACCTAAACTTCCTTAGAATCACTCAGCAAGCCCATGCCAGAGGAATCACACCTATTTAGTCACCTTTTATTACTTACAATGAAATATATATGATTTAGCAGAGCCAAATACCATACAGGATTTATGAAGCTTGTGCTTTTTTTCCTGGCAGCAGCACGTTACAATAAGTGGTTAATCATTCCTCGAATAGTCGCATTTGTGCCATGGGACCACTTGGTATCATAGGCAACCCGGGGTCAGATCAGGATTTTATGGGCATTGGGAATTTTGCATCTGGCACTGTTCCCTCTCTGAATGAGTGTCGAGCCAATGCAGTCTTAGGAGGTTATTACGGTCCGAGTTCAGCAAGATATTTAAGCTTGTGGGTAGTCTCAGTGAAGTTGATGGAACTATTCATGTTTAAAGTAACATATATGCTTTACAGAACTGAGACCAACTGCTGAAGTTGACTTTGGTTTACTTCAAGAGTAAAGGGGAAAAAGCTTACTGTAAAGAAAAGGTATGAATACTTTTTAAAATATGGATTGGATGAGTCTAGAGTCTTACCAGTTTATTCAAGCATTTAAGATCTAAAGTGAGTGTTGTTAATTAATATTTTAGGAAGCTGTCTTATCAAAACATAGTATATTACTGTTCTAGTAATGCTAAATGTAATATAGGATTAAAATCAAAATTATTCTATTTAGTGTTTGAGAACAGCTTTAAGAAGAAAAATGTAAGCTTTTATGTTACAAATTATATTTAGTCCCTACTTTAAAAGTAAGTTAGAGCCACCGATGCAATTTTCAGAATATCTGAAAACCAGGACAATTAAAAATTCTCTTAATCTATTTTTAAAAATAGTTTTGTACATGGAAAAAAACCCTTTTCTTCCTGCGATGACTCCTTTAATTCCTGGTTGTAGATGGGCATAGTTTCTCCACTACTAAATCAACAGCAGCAGTCCTGCTTACATTTGTCCAGGCAACAGCAGTGGGACAAAAGCCATTCCCACAGCACTCTGTTGCCGCTTTGTGAAGCATAAGATTCACCACTAGAAATCCCACCAGCTTTTTGAAAAGTGGAGCTAGCAGAAAAGAAAGGGGGCTCTGATTCAGGTGTGGAGTTCAGACGTGTCTACATCAGACTTGAAAAACTAATGGACTACTCCCATCAGAAAAATTATGTGAAACTCTCCCGAAGTTGGGATCCAGGATAAGAGTAAATCAAGCAACAATTTCTAGCTTGCTAAAAGAGTGAGGTTAGGAAAAAGAATGTACAATATTATTGACTTTCAGAGTCTAGATTCCCACTACCCATTTGTTATACCTGGACTATAAATAAGACAAACCTATTCCTCTTTTCTGATTGCCTGTAATCCATGATCCATTCCTATAAGGCCAGATTGCAACCCCCTTAGGGTATGTCTACACTACCCCGCTAGTTCGAACTAGCAGGGGTAATGTAGTCATCCGCAATTGCAAATGAAGCCCGGGATTTGAATTTCCCGGGCTTCATTTGCATGAAGCCGGCCGGCGCCATTTTTAAATGCCGTCTAGTTCGAACCCCGTGCCGCGCGGCTACACGCTGCACGGAGTAGCTAGTTCGGATTAGGCTTCTAATCCAAACTAGCTGTACTCCTCGTGGAATGAAGAGTACAGCTAGTTTGGATTAGGAAGCCTAATCCGAACTAGCTACTCCGTGCTGCATGTAGCCGCGCGGCACGGGGTTCGAACTAGCCGGCATTTAAAAATGGTGCCGGCCGGCTTCATGCAAATGAAGCCCGGGAAATTCAAATCCCGGGCTTCATTTGCAATTGCGGATGACTACATTACCCCCGCTAGTTCGAACTAGCGGGGTAGTGTAGACATACCCTTACTCATACTACTGAGTAGTAATGCCCAAGAGAAATTCTACTGAAATGAGCTGGGCTGATCAAGCGCTAGATCCTGCCACTGTTCATGATGCTACCCAACAGAAGTGTGCTGAGAATGCTCCAGAATAGCCGGCAATCCAAAGCCCATCCATGCAACTTGGTCCAGGCCCCTGTGGACAGGTAGTGTGTGTGCTTTGAAAGAGTGCTTTCTGATCCTGGCAGTGGCTGCATGTGTTCAGGGCTGTGGGGCTCATGATGTAACTGTCTGGTCCCTGTCTGTGCAAACAGTCCCATTTCTTGCATCCTGTGGGCATGGGAGAATATTAGGGAAAGCATCATCTTCAGCAATTACCTGCTGCCTCCTGGATAGCATGACCAGAGGAGAGGTAGCACTATGTGCCCCCTCTGCCTGGCATGACCCTTCTGCCACTGTGCATGCCTATAGAGCTGGGTGTTCATGGACCTCCTCTGCTACCTGCCAGCCATGGGAGCCTTGCTCTCCACACAAAGCACAGGTAAGAATCTGCACCACTGAGAAGCCCTAACCTTTGCACTATGAGCAGGCTCAAACTCCACGTGAGTAACTGCTCAGCAAGGTGCATGCATGGGTCACCTGCTGTCCCTTAGTATAGTGTTTGAATCACAGGCACCTTTTAAATAGTGTCCTGGCACCTCGGGCTTGGAACTTTTTCCGACACACTTTGCCACATATTTGTATTTTACTTAAAGTCAGCCTTGCATTTTTTAAGAGATACATCAGTGGCTCCAAGCAAGCCTGGCATGTAATAATCTGGCTTTTAGGTTCCACTTTAAAAAACTAAAATAAACGTTCAATGAAAAATGTAAGGGAAAAAATGCAAACATTTAAATCTGAGAATGATTCAGTGTTTATCTTAAGAGTCACTTTAGCTTCATAGTAAATCAATTAGAAACAGAAACCTTGCTGAATGCCACAGCTCTTGCACAGAGCTCCAGATGTGCACTGACCGATTGCTTTCAAAAGCAGTAGGATAGTAAAAGTCTTTAATCATTTTAAGTGAGGAGCTATTTAAATCACAGAAGCTCACTTCTCTTTTCTTAATATCTGAAAGCCTGAAAAGATTACTGAAAGGAGTGCTTATTATCTTGAATGGTCCCTTAGATTTCAGTGTGACTAGTCACAGTAAGAAGTGCTAGTAGAAAGTGTTTGCAAGGCTGCTTCCTAAGTTTGTGATTTAAAGGGTTCAAGAAAAATCATGTAAAACAGCCCCCTACCTATCTAGCTATGGAGTGAGTGAAATCAAGTAAGTAAGTAGTTATATATTTATACTATTTATTAATGACTTCTATTTTGTTACAACAAACAAGTGTTTCAAGTGCTGTCTAATATATGCTGGGCAACTATCTATATATCATATGCATATACAAATTATCCACAATGTACATATTTAAGTGTGTACAGAGTACAGAATAGTAATATAATAGTGGCTATATAGCTAAAAACCTATGCCTTTTATATAATCCAGCTCACACACGTGAAGTATTTCATAACATTTGCTGAAATACACATTTGGCACAAGTAATAGGAAAATTGTCAAAATGAAGATACATTCATTCTGTCTTACTACAAGCTAGGGACCTATACCTGGAACGCTAGGGTCCAAAACAAAGATAAGAAAAAAACAGCACACCAAGCTAGGGAACTGGAATGAGTTGATGGGTTGGATTTCAGTGACATAGCAAGAGATGTGCAATTTGTAAAACCATCATTTAAATAATACCACCTGAAATGTGTAACTCTGGAAACTCACCTTCTGCATAAGATGAATGTAAAATCACTGCACAAGCCATCTTCCTGGAGACTGATATCATCTGAACCTTTTCCCTCTGCTATATTATTGTAGGCTTGGAGCAATCAACCTGACTGATAATGGCTTTTTGGTCTTGAGTATATTTCATAATGAAACAAAAGATTAAGGTCAGTTAATTGACTATACAATTTATGTGTGTAACTGTGCATGTGTATCTGTGTGTTCTACACACTTGCATTGCAAGATTAAGTGGCATAAATAAGGGAAGAAACTTTCAGGACAAGTAGTAGTTTCTTGATTTTGTTTCAGGGATTCTGTGTGCTTGCAATCGTCCAGAGCAAGAAGGGAGGTGAAGTGGACGCTGCTGGATGGGCCAGATCATTGAGTGTTGAGGGCCCTAGGCATATTAATTTTCTCATTGAAGGTAATTGAGTGATTTCCGTTGTGGACACGCATCCTGGCAGAACACTCCCCTGGTCACTATCTGAACATGGAACCAATATGAACTTAAAAATAAGGGAAGAGGTTTTTTTAATGGAAATGGGAGTCAGGTTGAGACTCAGAGGAACAGCAGCTCAAGGGCCAAGGATCAGAATTGTGACCCAGAGAGTTTGCCAGTTTGCTGGATTCAGACTGCAAGCTTCTTCATCCCACTGGAGAAGATGACAGGAATTTGAAACAGGCCATGCAAATTGCAGTCTGAGGCAGCAATGAAACATGGGGACTCTGAAGGAGACTATGAGATTAGCATTTGTTTCCCAACCTTAAGATACTGGTATTCCACACAGAACAAGGATAAGTAAATACCATCCTGTGGGCCATATCTGGTCCATTAGGGTTAGCCTGTAGCGGGCTGCCACCACTATATTTACCTGTATAGCTGCAGGTAATGGCAATTGCAGCTCCTGTTGACCACAGATGGAAGCTGCAGGAAGTGTTGTCCCAGTCCGTGCCACTTCCTGCAGCTCCTATTGGCTGGGAACAGCAATCTGCAGCCACCAGAAGCTGCAACTGATGATACCTGCAGAGGCGCAGAATAGTGAATTGTCGCCATATTACTGCTCGCCCTTGATATAGAGGATTTGGACTCCATTCCACAGAGACTATAAAGGGAGAAGTCCTCCCTAAGGAGAGTCCTAGATAAGCATATGTATGTGCACACACACACATAATTATATGTTGCATTTGAATTTGTGATAGTAATAGGTACTAAAACATAGAAGAAACTTGCTGAAAGTGTTATCTGTAAAAAATTATTGTGAATATTCATAATTGTTCCACGCATTATAAGTAAACTGAAATAGCTGAGAATATTGACAATAACTACCTTTTAAAGATAATAACTTCAGAGAATTTTCCTAGAGAGAATATATATGATGCATAACAGCTTATTCAACATTTAGGAAATATATTTCTTTGAAAGATTGTGTCATTTTCTTTCTTTCAGTTATTGAATTTGTATTATCAATATATCAAAATCCTGAAAAAAACTAAACTCTACTCTATAACCTAGAAAAGAAATAAGATAGGGTACAGGAAAGGAGAAAAAATTAGGGATGTTAGTAACTAGCAAATGCTTATCGAGTAGTTAAGTAGGAGCTTGACTAGTCGCTTCCCCCCCTTGCTGCCTCTATCACCATGAGCAAGTGCTGGGGGAGCCATCTTAAAAGTCGGTTCACCCCAGCACTGTCTCCACGGGGGAGCAGGGGACAGTGGGGAAACAGCCGAGCAGGGATTGAAACAGTCCCATTCACACCCGTCCAACTGTTGCTCCTCTTCCTTTGAAATGTACAATAATCACAGACTACTCAATTACACAATTAATCAAAATTTAACATCCCTAGAAGAAATATGCCTAACATAAGCATAGTGCTTTAATCAAACCCATTACAGACACCCAAACACAAACATTCTGAGGGAAGAAATGAGAAATGTGATAAACTAATCTGACCTCATGGATAACACAGGCCATAGAATGTCACCCAGTGAGTTTGACAGGTAAATCTTGGTTGGACTAGACCTTATCTTTTGGAAGGATACCCAGTCTTCATGTAAAATATCAAGTGATTAAGAGTTCACCATACTCTAGTGAACTACCCATACTTTTAAACCACGAGTCTTAATTCCTTTTGAATTTGTTCCATTGCAGCTACACACAGACATACAAACTCACTATTTTAAGGTTAAAAGAAAATCAGTGCATTTCTTCTAAATGAACTCTCACCCATAAAGGGTGGATGTTGGGGGACATATCCAAATAGAAAAACATTTTTAAAACATGACATTTTAAAACAGGTTTTGAAATAAAAGCATCTCATAATTTTTCCCCTGCTCAAAATGTCAGGTAATAATCTAACAAACAGAAGAGTGCCTCTATCTCCTTGTCATATTCTAAACTTAATCCCAGCTATAAAAAGATAGTCTATTGTTAGTTCTTAAAAGCCTCCATTGTGAACGGGAAATGTAATAACCTTTGCTGCGGCTACACCAGGTGTTCTTCACTAACAAGCCATAGTGATAGAGTGATGTGTCATCTTTGACAGTAATGTCTGCATGGCACTGAATTGCAATAAAGAGACTTACCAGACATAGTATCTTCCAGGACTATAAACAGAATGGGCAAGCCATATGATTTTACACAATGGGTTTAATAATGAAAGGTGCTATATACCTTTTGGTAATGTTGTAAGCTTGATCTCCAACATGGGAAAAATTCAAGGTGTTTAATAGTGTCATAAAGTAGCATGTTTTTGTCCCAGCATAAAAGGGCAGCAATAAATTCTTGGATTACTTCTGTTCTAAAACACAGTAATGGAAACCCACAGTCGTGCTATAGGATTCTCACCATCAAAGTTTAGTGATGGTTTCCTTTAGTGCTGAACAAGTACCCATAGGAAATGCCATATTATAATTCAAGATCATAAAGTTTGGTGAGCTGCACACCAGCCCAAACAATTAAAAGTAGAATACCATTACTGGAAGATGGATCAATTATAAGTATCTAAGTGGTTTCATTTTACAGTCAGGGCTTGGGATATTTTTTAAACAACCTATTAAATAGGATGCACTGCATGAGTTACACATGAGAGTAAAAAGGGGCAAGGAAGAGTGATCAAAAACCAGGCAACAGAACATCTAACAAATTACACCTAGTCATATAGTACACTGGAAGATTTACCCAGCGTTGCATGAGTCCTTAACTCCACTAATTTTTGTTTTATGGGAAAATAAAATGAAAATGTACATGCTTCAGTTAAAACATTGCTCTGGGGTGGGGCTGGGGTTGACAAGCTCAGTTTGCAGACTGCCCTGAGGAGAAAGGACAAGCCCAGCCCTCTCTCACCACAGCAGCATGGGGTCAGGTGAGAAGCGCCTTTCCAAGGCCACTGCAGCTCCAGTGGGCACAGCCGGGCAGGGGGGGCTTGTCTGCTGGCTGGGGCAGGTCCAGGTTCATCTGTCCCCCTGAGCTCCCCTGCCAGAATGAGGAATGCAGCAAACTGGGTACTTTCCTCTCGTTCCCAGACAAAGTGGAACAGCCAGAAATGTTTCCATATACATTTTGGTGGGGGAGCTTCAGCCGCCCTCCCCCAATGAGTGCCTAGGAGTGGAGGCTCAGGGCAGAGGCAGTCCCAGCTGGGGAGGAGGAATGCCCCCAGCCAGCCCCTTTCTCCTGCCTGGTGATTCTGTCTCTTACCTGTTTGGTTTTATAAGAAGCCGTCCCATTTCAGGCACATCCCATTTTCCTAGCACAACCAAACCCTTCTCTTGCTTTAAATAAGGATAAAAGGAAGCTGTATTTCAAATGTGGTAGCCCTAGCTCTTTCCTTTCATGAGGAGTTCTTGAACAGAGAGACAAACAGACATACACACAAACAGATAAACTCTCTCAAATATTTTACTGATCAGGTGCCATTAAGGGTGTCCAATTTGTCCATTATTTTTAAAGACATGCAGCTAGTCTAAAAATCTAATGTAAGGCATAGATGATGACTTGTGATGAACGTGGTTCATTTTTACGCTATGGGTGCATCTGCACTGCACCATTATTCCAGAATAATGGCTGTTATTCCGGAAAAACAATACTAGAGTCCACACAGCAATTGTGTTATTTCAAAAGAAAATTGAAATAACAGAGGGTTTTTCCGGTGTTAGTAGACCTCATTCCATGAAGAATAATGCCTCTTCCAAAAAAGCTATTTTGGAAGAGAGTGTGTTTGGATGCTCCACTGCTGCTATGTTGAAATAGCCCCTCACCAGAGCCATTCTAAGTTATTCCTCCCCTTCTGGGGCTCTAAATTGAGATAGTGCTTCCACATTAAGGGAGCCTACCTTGGACTAATCTTGAGGCTTCCCTGTAGTGTGGATGTTCTATTTTGAAATAAGCTATTCTGAAATATATTTTCCAGAATAGTTTTTTCCGAAATAAGCTTGTAGTTTAGACATACCCTTTAAGACCAATTCACCAACATCCATGTTTCTTAATTTCTTTGTGCCTACTCCCTGTGATGGAGTATCCACCCCACCTTTGCCAATTAACCAGACATGACACAGTTGAGTGGAATCAGGTGGTTTAATTAATCTTTTGATTGAATAATGAGGGACCCAGATGAGGAAGGTTGTGCTAGGCAGGATGAATGAAGACAAAAAGTTGGGGCAGAGGTGGGCTGCAGTGTAGTAGTGTGTAGTAACTCCCTGTATAAAGGGAAATGTATTTGGGACTCCAGAGTATAATCTACAGTTACTGTTTAGGAAAAATCAGAGGGGTAGCCGTGTTAGTCTGAATCTGCATAAACGATAAGAAGTCCTGTGGCACCTTCTAGACTAACAGATTTATTGGAGCATAAGCTTTCATGGGCAAAGACCCACTTCGTCAGATGCATCTGACGAAGTGGGTCTTTGCCAGGGGCGGACTGGCCCGGCGGGACACCGGGAATTTCCCGGTGGGCCGTCCTCCGAAGGGCCGGCTGAAGGGCTGGCTGGAGGCTGCTGGGAGAGGAGGGGGATTGTGGTGGGGTGCCACAGCCCTGCATTTTAAATTTCTTGGCACCACTCGCCGGCCATGTACAAGACATGGTGGGGCTGAGGGAGCACGAGTGGCGTGCTCAAACGCTGCGCAATAGGTGACAGGGGAGATGCCTGGGCGTGGCGTGACGTCACAGCCCGGGACTTTAAAAGCACTCGGCCCAGAGTTGCACTGCATGGCCCAGCAGCTGGGGCCCGCTTACAGACTCCAGCCCCACAAGCTGAAAGGCAGAAGGTAGGTGGAGGGGAGAGGGAATAGGAGGAAGGGGTGGGAGAGGAAGGGGCTTGTGCTGAGGGGAAGGGGGCAGGTAAGGAGAAGAAAGGGAAAGGCACAGGGTGGAGGAGAGACAAATGCCAGGGGCCAAGTGGAGACAATGAGGAAAAGGGCAGGAGGGGAGGTGTCAGTGGGAGGGGGGACAGGGTGATGCTGGGAGAGGAGAGGGGAAGGGCATTGGGGGCTGGAGAGGGAGGTCCTGGGATAAGGCCTGGAAGAAGGAGTGAGCATGAGGAAGGTGGGGATGGAACATGTCATGTGTGAGGACACAGGGGCATGAGGGGAATGGGAGGCAGAGGGTGGGGAGGGGGTGGGCATCAGGGAAAAAGGACAAAGGGGGAAGGGGCAGTGAGGGAAGGGGAAGGCACCAGGAGGGTGCTGGGGTAAGGAAAGGTTCAGGTGTCAGGGGATTCTGGGGATGAAGCAGAAGGGAAGACACCTGCAGGGGAGGGACCAGCACCAGAGGAGAGAGGCAGGGCAGGTGTGTAGAGGGAGGTGTTAGGAGAGGGGATGAGGAGGCGGTAGCTCACATGATCAGAATGGGGCTATTGGAGGAGTGGGCACAGGGAGGAGAGAAGGGCTGGTGGAGGGAGGCAGGTCTTATGAGGGCTGAGTGCAGTGAGAAGGGCAGGAATCCGAGTCAGGATAGCAGAGGAGGGTGAGGGATTGGGGGGCAGCAGGCACCAGGAGAGCTGATAGAGCAAGGGGAGGAGACATAGCAGCAGAGGGAAAAGGTAGAGGTTTATAAGGTATTTATTAGTAACTTGGGTGCCACAGTGCCACATCCAAACAAGCCGCATGTACTCAGTACTGGTGCACAACACAAAATTCATTCTGCTCATGGGAGGAAATTCTTAGCTCTAGCTGGAGCCACCACTTTATTTGTACCTTCAGTTCTAGTGAACCTTACGTGTTACAGAATGCCAGTTGACAGGTGACAAATGGCTGGATTGCTGGAAGCCAGTGTCCAGCCTCTAATCGAAGTTGGAGGTGTCTCATTTCTATTCTGGTGAAGGAAGAAAGCACTTTTCTCCACACATACTGGCTAGCTAGGCCCAATGTTGAGTCAGACTGGTCTGTTCATACTAATTTAGTGACAGGGGGAAATGACTTTGCTGGAAGGGGAGGGCACAACCCCAACTAGTTCTTCAAAACTTTCCTCCCTGCAACTAGACTCGCCGATGGCTTGGTTTGAGCCAGCTGTTCTTCATCCAGGTGCTGATCTCTGTAAACACCGCCACGTTTTTATGACAGAGCTGGCTTCATCAGTGTGGAACTGAGCAGCATCTGCATTGTGGCATCTCACTACCGTTCCGAATGATGACACACGGCTTTTGAAGGGAGGAGAAGATTCTGAAGGGTACACTACATATGGTCAACCATTCTGAAAGGTCAAGTCACAAGAGCATGGAAATATGGCCCGTATTCATTGTTACACGGAAGTAAACTTTCAGGACCTCTATGGCTGGCTACATGTGGTTCCTGAACCAAAAGCTCTATTATGAAGAAAGCTGGCAGGTGTCACATGCTATCTCTTGTTGCTGCCCTTTTACTGATTTTGACCAGGAATGGGAGGATGTAGGTGGGGAAATGGTCAAAGAGGTTTTTCTACATCTGGTGTTGGTTTTGCAACTATCATAGCTTTTTCCCCAGGGAGATTAGTACTTTGGGGTTTCTGAAGGAGGTGTTGACGATATCTGTGAGCAACAGAGAGCAGCTTTTCTCTGACTTTCACCTCCCAGGAAGAGTGCAGGCTTCTTTTACCAGGGTAGCTAAATACTGCTCAGTGTTTCTAGAGCTTCATTATGTGTAATGGGACTGAATTATGTCAAGGCAGTGAGGTGGTTAATGCCAACCAATCTGGTTGAAAGTTTTCTGCCTCAGTGAGTTCTTGTCATATTGGGTTTATCTTTTCTGTGAAGTAGGATGAGAATTCTTTGTGGCCTCATGTTTAATAGTTTAGTAGTGCAGTCTTCTGAGACCCAGTGTAAATGGCCTCTACCAATTATTCATGGGGTAGTGTTCTTGAATTTCTATATGCATACATATCCTTTCTATTCAGAGTCTCTTGAATTCTGTAGCTGACATATTATACACCCCTTGTTATAGCATTGTGCTCCACAATTCATGCTTTCTTGAAAAAAAAAGAAGACGTTGCTCGCCATCACGTTTGAGAAATGTGAATAATGCCATAGCCTCTGGGTATGCGGACAGCCTGGAACAATAGGTCTAAGAGCAGTGAGTTGCCCCTGTTCATCCAAATGGAAGATTAACTCTGAAACATAATGAAGATAGTTCCCTACTCTCCCATCAACGGCTATTAGTCAAGATGGTCAGAGATGCAACCCCCCAGCCTCCAGGTGACCCTAAACCTCTCACTTTCAGAAACCAGGAGGGAAAGACAAGGGTGGATCATGCCACCTACCTTGTTCTATATACTCCCTCTGTGGTACTGGTCACTCTTGAAGACAAGATACTGACCTAGCAGGACCATTGATTTCACCCAGTATGGCAATGCTTATGTTTACACTACTACTGTACGAGAGAATGAGCCATGAGTTGGACTTCTGGCAACATGAACTATGTAAATACCACCATACTGATATGTCTTAATCATTTTCATATTTCACAGATAAAATCCTCCATTTTTTACATACCTGAAGTTGCCACCAAATTTTCAGGCTGCCATAGAGTGCTAGGATCTCCAGTGGGCCTGACTGCTCAACATTAGACCAGCCTGCTGCAGATTTTACCAGGCTTTCACCATATGTGAGCAATTGTATTTGTTTATTCAATTTAAGAAGGCCGTTGTCCTTTAAAACTTCTAGATGCTTTTTAAGACGGCTATCATTTGTTTTTATCACTTCATCGACTGTGGTTGCGAAGTGGATTAAAGTGACTCATTAAACTCCAAAGCTTGTTAAACATCCCCTGATTTGTAAATTATCCTACCGCTTTAAAAAGACACTCACAGGAAAGTTAAAGCTGCATGGACTGACTTCTAAATGGTTTTACATTGAACTAGGTAGAATGGCCTCTTTAAAAAAATAACAAAACCACTTTGATCTATTTGGATTAAGAGATTTCCTCTAGGGCATGAAGGTCTCAAGTATAAATCTAGCCCTTGTAAGTAATGGCAAAAATTTGCTACCATGATGGCTCTTTGTGGCTACTGCAAAACAATTGGTGATGTCATTTCATAGTGAATAAATTAGTGCTATAAAATCCACCTTCCACATTGGCACCACTGCAGGATACAAAGCCACTCACTCAATTTTAGATGTGCTTTCATCAGAATGGGGACTCTAGTCGGGTGATCACATGTTCCAGTACACTGGAAATGTTCGAGCACTAATTGTATTGAAATTGGGATGTTTGTCCTAGTGTCAGTGTAGTTGTGAGATTAGGGTTGCCAGATAGTTGAACCAAAAATACCGAACACCTCCCCCCTACCTTCCCCCTCCCCTGCAAAAGAAACAAACACCGGGGCACAAGATTCTGTTGAGGGGGAAAAAAGGGAGGGAGACCAAAGTTGTTGAGCAAAGGACTCTGAGACTTATTAAGCATAAATAAATAAATAAATAAATAAATAAAACATTAAAACAGCATAGCCCCTGTCAGAGTGAGTGCAGAGTTAGAATAGGGATAGGAACAGGAGAGCATTTGAACACTAAGACCCAGGGAAGGCATTGCTTCCCCTTGGTCTTTAGGCTTTTTGCCGGAGGCCATTCTGTGTTTTTGTTCAAGCTAGAACTTAGCTTCCCTGCAGAACCAGGTAAGCATTGGTTCTGGGGGTGGGGAGCTGAGGGTATTGGGGTTGGGAGCTAGGGTTGCCAGGTGTCCGGTATTTTCACCTTCTGGCCAGGAAAAAAATCAGAAAATACCGGACATTTTAGGTGTCTGGTATTTTCTGAATTTTTTTACTGGAGAGGAAGCAAAAATACCGGACTGTCTGGGTCAATACCAGACACTTGGCAACCCTATGTGAGATACATCTCTCTCCCCTAACATTACTCGCGTGTGGTAACAGTCAGGGAGCCAGTGGAAGTAGAAGTGAACAGCTAAGAAGTGTAAAGGCTTTCATGACCAGGCATTCGTGATAAGGAAAGCTCAGCATTATTGGATGCTTTTTCTCTGTCTTCTCTTAACCTCCCCATCCCCAATCCTACCATAAATTGTAAGCAGAAACATCTCACTCATCCTCTGAGTGAAGTCCCTTTCTGTCACTTGCACCCCCTGAAGTCCTGAGCCCTCACTTTTTCTTCTTTCGTCCAACTAATCCAAGGAGGGAGGAGAATAGCCTACACTGTTGTTCTTATATGAGCCTTCTAGTTCCAGGATACTCAGAACTTCCAGGCACAGAGCATTCAGAAGAATTTTAGTTGCCTATGTGCTTCTTGCCCATCCTCTAGCTACAGTAGGGAGTATGGCCCTTAATGAGAACTTAAAGTGGGTTAGCTGGCTGGATGTTGGTTCAACTGTGGAGAATGTGATGCAAATACCAAGAATCTGACGTTCCCCACTACAGGTCAGGTTGATATGAGTCTAATCCATTTAGTAACAGGGGGAAGACAGGAAAGGTGAAGTAAGAAATAAGATAAGACTTGGAACAAGGAAGTAGATAAAATTTAGGGGATCTGGGCTGGAAGTATAGCTGAAAATACAATGAAGAGGATAGGACTGAGAGAATATATAGGGGATACAAGAGGTAAATACTGTTTTTTCCCTCCCTACCCTGAGTTGTAACATTTTCAAAGGCCTAAATAATTATTATGAACAGCGGAGATTTCTGGTGCTTTGATGTTTTCTGCACTACTCTACTGTAATTGTCAAAGAGTGGAATTCAACTAAAACACTAAAAGCACTCCTGCTGCTGTCAAATCACTCATAGCTTTTTCAGCAATGTGTACCTTGTCAGCAATTGCAAACTCCCACCAAGAGCACTCCAACTGCTGTTTTAGTCTTTTAACATTTTATAGAGTAAAAATTTTAAAACTTCTGTACTGGCTGTTACATGGCAGCTCGCATTGACTTTAATGGAAGTCAAGCCACTGACTTTGTTGTTATTTTTTTCATCCAACTCATTTTACCAAACACTGTACCCAAAGTTTCTTTTTTGATTTCCAGAGATAGTTATTGTTTGTATCCTACAGCGATTTGAACCTTCACTAGCTAATTCTTATGCCTACTTATTGTTTCTAGCATGGCACATCCTGTAGACCCCTATTAAGGGTAGGGTCTCATTGTGCTAGGCTGTTTATAAACACAGGATGAGAGACTGTCTGTTCAAATAGCTTTTTTCATAAGGGGTGGATGTGTGCAATAGTTATATCCACTGTTTATCTCTCTCTCTCTCTCTTATTCAGGGGTGGATGAGAGTTTTGTGGGGCCCAGGGCAGCACAATATCGCGGTGCCCCCCCTTTGGAGAAAAAACAGGAAAAAGGGGTCCCCTCCGTGCCCATTCCTCCAGTAGCCCCACACTGATCATGTGAGCTACCCCTCCTCATCCCCTCTCCTAACACCTCCCTCTACACACCTGCCCTGCCTCTCTCCTCTGGTGCTGGTCCCACCCCTGCAGGTGTCTGCCCTTCTGCTTCACCCCCAGAATCCCCTGACACCTGCACCCTCCTGGTGCCTCCCCCTTCCCTCACTGCCCCTGCGCCCTTTGCCCTCTTTTTCCCTGATGCCCACCCCCTCCTCACCCTCTGTCCCCATTCCCCTCATGCTCCTGTGCCCTCACAGATGCCTTGCTCCATCCCAACCTTCCTCACGCCCACCCCTTCTTTCAAGCCTTCTCCCAGCATCTCCCCCTCCCCTCTTTAATCCCCAGTTCCCTTACCCTCTCCTCTCCCAGAATCACCCTGTCCCTCCTCCCACTAACACCTCCCCTCCTGCCCTTTTCCTCATTGTCTCCACTTGGCCCCCTGGCATTTGTCTCTCCTCCCCTTTTTTCTCCTGATCTGCCACCCTCCCCTCAGCACAAGCCCCTTCCTCTACCATCCACCTTCTGCCTTCCAGTGTACAGGGCGGCCGTGGCCCCGGTCTAGGCTCCAGGCCACGTGCCGAACTATGCGGTCAATGCTGGGCCGAGCGGTTTTAAAGTCCCAGGCTGTGGCATCATTTCACGCCACACCACACCACGCCCGGGTGTCCCCTCTCAACTGTTGAACGGCGTTTCAGTACACTGTGCATGCGCTCCCTCGGCCCCACGTGGCCCATACTGGCCGGTGCCAGGGAATTTCAGAAGTGCGGGGCTGTGGCGCCCTGCCACAATCCTCCCACCCTCCTCCTCCTCCTCCAGCAGCCGCCGTCCGGCCCTTCGGCGGATGGCCCACTGGGAAATTCCCGGTATCCCACCGGCCAGTCCACTCCTGGCGCGGGGCCTATTGAAGGGCGGAGCCCTGCCCTATATCCGCCGCTGCTCATATTGATGCATACACTTTTATTCTATGTCTACACTACAAGCTAAGGGTGTGATTTCTCTGCTTGCATATGCATACTCAGACTACCTTCATGAGAACTAGCATGAGTATAAATAGCAGTGTAGCCACAGCAGCAGGGGGAATGGCAGCAGAGGCATGGCTTCGCTATGCCACGTATATTCCCATGGAACCGGTGAGTACATAACCCGGATTGCGAAGCTTTGCCTCTTCTGTTCCAACTCATGTTACTGTTGTCACACTGCCCTTTATAGTTGTATTAGCTCAATGAGAGCTAGATCAAGTAGATGTATGAAAGCATGGATATCACCTCCATCTCTATTGGGTAGATATAGAGGGTGTGTCTAGACTACAGGGTTTTTTTTTTTTTTAAAGTGGCCTTTTTTCGAAAAAACTTCTGCTGCGTGTAGACTGCTGCCACGTTCTTTCAAAAGTAAATTGAAAGAACACAGCAGTTTTTTGACAGTGGAAAACCTCGTTTTACGAGGAATAATGCCTTTTTTCGAAAGTGCTCTTTTGAAAAAAGGCACTATATAATGCAAGCTGTGCTTTTTCGAAAGAGAGCATCCAGACTGCCTGAGTGCTCTCTTCCTAAAAAGCGGCTTGCTTTTTTGAAAGTACTGATTGTAGGCTAGACACTCTTTTTTGAAAGAGGCTTTTTCAAAAAAGCACGTTCAAAAAAGCCTGTTTCAAAAGAGGCTTGCAGTCTAGACATAGCCAGAGAGAGACACACACACAATGGAGGAGGAATTCATGATGGTGTGGTTTCAGATTTTTTATCAGTAATTGTTTGAAATCACTTCAAATTTCACAAATAGCCAATTCAAAAATAAGTTAGGCTTTGATTCAGCAAACTACAGGCCTAACAAAAGCATGTGAATAGGTTCATTTGCTTCAATAGGAATATTCCTATACTTAAAACTATGCATATGCTTAAATGCTTTTCTGAATCCTTATGCAGGTCACCCCAAAATCTTCATACTGCATCATTGTATATTTTGTACATGACACATATGTAACAGAAAAACTACTTCATGATAATTCACTGATTTTTTCCAGTTCCCTATAGTGCTAATGCTTGCATAGAGATTCATCTGTCTCTACTTGCATAATATATTAGGGACATTTTAAAATATCGTAGCTACATTTGAAACACATTTGATATGCTATGCAGTGTTGCAACATGCTATATAAATGTTTAATATAGTGCCTGTAAATTATTTTGAATATTTTATATGTATATAAAAAATCTATTTGGGTATATTAAATAAACCCAACAGATGTTTTGGATATGGAAAGAATATCTGCTGTACATTTAGTACATGTTATTTTTCTTCATCGGAAAGCTTCAACAAAACATGAATTTGGAACCTACAGCAAGTGGGCTTAAATTGGACTCCAATCTCACATGGCTATTCCAGTTTAATGTGCCAGTCTGGCTTAATGTACACACGCAGATGAATGTAAATAGAATACAGGCAACAAGGAACCCTCACTAGTTGATATGTGGATAGCTGAAAGTATCTTGGGCAGAGCTAGATTGTTTTTATTTTATTTTATTTTATTTTATTTTATTTTATTTTATTTTATTTTATTTTATGATTAAACAAATGTTTATGGAGAATGGAATGGAATTCAGGGTTAATTGAAAAACTGAAAAAGAAAAAGCAACAAAAAACAACAAAAAATCAGCTCCCCCCCAATCTCACACCTGCTTTTGCTTTTTGTGTCTTCATTTTCTGAAGAAAACAACAACAAATTTCAACATACATCCAGACATTTTCACTAACGTAGGTAGGGAAATAAAAGTATCGACCAATTCTAATACTGAACTTCTGTTGTCTTTATACTTTCACAATATGAAAAGAACAAGTGAGTTATAGATTGCAAAAAAGAACAAAAAATTGCAAAATGACAAGTTGTTCTAATAATTAGGATATTTGATTTTTTAAGGTGATCAGATTTTAAGGCCTTAGGACAAGAATAGCTTCTCACTATGGCTGTGTCTACACTGGCACCCTTTTCCGTAAAAGGGATGCTAATGAGACACTTCGGAATTGCAAATGCCGCGGGGGATTTAAATATCCCCCGCGGCATTTGCATGAACATGGCTGCCGCTTTTTTCCAGCTCGGGGTTTTGCTGGAGAAAAGCGCCAGTCTAGACGGGATCCTGCGGAAAATAAACCCTTTTCCGGAAGATCCCTTATTAGGGATTTGAAAGTAGGAATAAAGGATCAATTCCTACTTGAAAGTAGGAATAAGGGATCTTCCGGAAAAGGGTTTATTTTCCGCAAGATCCCATCTAGACTGGCGCTTTTCTCTGGCAAAACCCCAAGCCGGAAAAAAGCGGCAGCCATGTTCATGCAAATGCCGCGGGGGATATTTAAATCCCCCGCAGCATTTGCAATTCCGAAGTGTCTCATTAGCATCCCTTTCACGGAAAAGGGTGCCAATGTAGACACAGCCTATATGTTTGTACAGCACTTTGGTCCCAGTCTAGGTTGGGACTTACTGGTACTACTAAAATAATAATAATAATACTCATAATAATGAATAATAATTTCACTTTACATTTAAACTATGTGACCTTTTAGGAAAGACAATAAGACCTTCTCTGAAGAATCATTGTTGGATAAAATTGTAATATGTTACCTTTATAAATATAAGCCAAGGTTCAAGAAAACACTACCATGGTTACTGATGGTAGATTTGGGAAGAAACTGTTAATTAAAAAGAGATGCAGGAAACAGATGGACAATCACATAAATGTGCTTAAAAACTTAGCTACAAAGTTCAGCTACAAAGGATGTATGGACTGATCAGACACAAATGTGCCAACTGTTACATTTTCCACAACAGGACGGGAGTTGGTTTTAGTAATACAGCTAAGGATTCTGTGCTCCACTGTTTACTTCTTTTGGGGATTTCCCACATGTCTGTTTCTTTGCCAGTATATCAACAATACATACCGT
Organism: Pelodiscus sinensis; assembly: GCF_049634645.1. NCBI lineage: Eukaryota > Metazoa > Chordata > Testudines > Trionychidae > Pelodiscus > Pelodiscus sinensis. The sequence continues at coordinate 215,748,596 of NC_134711.1, forward strand.
TTTGTGGAATGTTCTTTTAGTAGTATTACACCTTTAAAAACTGTACGTTCTCAGTAAATATAACAGTATCTGACAAATTATCACTGAACTTTAGAAGTTAGAAAAGATCAGTCCGACAAGACAATCTTCCTCTACCAATGTATGATTGGTTCCTACAGACTATACTTTAAGATTGTGTAGATCAATGTACTTTTAAATTCCTAGAGTTCCTTTAAAATGTTCAGAAAGAAAGTGTTAATAGAGTTGGACAGGATAATAACTGTCCAGAAAAAAAAAGTTGTTGACATTATAAAAAAAGTCATGGATGCCAAATTACAACACAAAACTTATATCATGCTGTTATCTATCTTGAAATTTAATTAAACATTCTTAAAATCCTCCTATCAATCACCTAGAACAGATTGAAAACCAGAAGCACAGCCTGTCTTATGTAATGCCTAGCAGCACATAAGTTTTGCTTTAGGACAGTAGGCTCCCTAAAGCCTTGGGAATACAGGATAGAAACTGGCAGGTTTATTGAGTAGCAGGATGCTTATTTTTTTTTTAAAAAAAAAAAGGCTGTTTGAACCAAGGACAGTATGTGTAGAATTTCAATGTTTATTATTTCTATGAGTCACTGGATTACACCAGTGTAAATAAAGATCAGATTCTGTTCCTGCATCTTCGATAAAACTCACAGTGGAATCAGGTTTGGGTCTTTACTGTCCATCATGATCCATCCTATAAAACTTACTACTTTTCCTTTCTAAGCATACTTTAACAGGTGTGAGCTCAAACTTAACACTTTATTTAGCCAAACAATAAACCCATGCTAGGTTTTTATGCTGGTTGTGATATTGAGACAATAATGGCCAACGTGCTTACTGACACTTTGCAGAAAAACTGGAATGGATTTATTGCCATTTTACTTGGTTAAACAGCTGTTTTTGACACCATCAGTCATTTGAGGCCATCAGTCATTTATCATCCTAAACTTCTGTGGTTTAGAGTGCAGTAGAGTGGAGTCTTATCTTTCTAATAATTCTTCTCTGTTTCATGTGAAGATCAAACTTTTCACATTCTTATGCTTTATAAATGTTGGTGCGCCTCAGGGCTTGGGCCTGGGTCTGGGTCTTTTACATCTTTCATTATATTTAAGTCCTCTTGAAGTGTTGATTGTGTCACATGGCTTTCATTATCATATGCACTCTGATGTTGTTCAGATCTGTGGTTCTTTTTAACCTTTCCTGCTGAGGTCAGTAACTGTATCATTGAGTGTCTAACAGCTGTCTCCTTCTGAATGTCTCATAATATTTTGACATTAAACATGGACAACTGGGAGGTTTTGTTAATTGGGTCCGACAGTCTGTATTCTACTTTTGGTTCACATTCCATGGAATCCATTCAGTAGCTTCCACTGAGAATGCGGGTGTTATTTTTGACTTTCCTTTGTCTTTTTTCAATGTACATTTATTCCTTCAGTAGAATCATGCCACTATCAATTATCTACCATCTTCCAAATTTGCATGTTACTTGGTTATTAGAACTGCAAAAACATTAGTACATCCTGCTCCTCTAGTCTCATGTTTGCAATAGCCTGGACACATATTTACAATGGACATGCTGTTCTGCTTGGCAGTAAAATGGAGGTCTATGTGAGGCTGTGCAGGTGTTGCCAGGGATACTGGACAAAGTGTGCACCTTGGCATAGGAGTAAGTTAAACTAATATTTGGAGGGGAGAGTATTGCTTTACCATGTAGTTCCTTTAAGTCCTTATTGCACTACTACTGACTGGGCTTCTTCTGGGGTATTCTGTGAATGAGGCCTGATCCACAGACACAATTGAATGCATTTGTTTAAAGGTATGCTTTATAAACGTATTTAGTTAAACCGGTGCAGCCCTGTGTTTAGACACTCTTAAATGGATTTATACCTGGCTTATGTTGGTGGGGCCTCAGTTGGCAGGGACAGGTCTTGCCTTCCCCAGCCAGCTGTTCATCCACTACCCAAGCTGAGTGCATAACTGGGGCTCTGGATTCAGGGCTGGCCCTACCATGAGGTGAACTGAGGCGGCTGCTTCAGGTGCCAGACTGTGGGGAGGGGGGCATCTCTAGGACCCAGAATGTAGAAAATTGTGTCTGCTGCTGGTGCATATGTAGGTAGCAGATCAGTAGCAGTACCATGAGAAGTGTAGAACAGGAAGAAGGCAGAATTGAGACCTTTCAGAGTTTTGGCCCAAGCAAGGGGGCAGGCCGCATCATTTGAGCTCCTCGCCTCAGATGCCAAAATGTTGTGGGCCGGCCCTGTCTGGATTCCTCTGGGTGTCAGAGCATCTAAAATGTAGGCATTGAAATTCTGAGCAGTGTGGCATTTAAGTCCCTTTGTAGATCTATTCATTAGTGCATTCCCTGTATAAAATTCTTCTATGGTGCTCTCTAGTCCCCACAAGAGACAATGGAAATTCAGAAAATATTTAAAAAATAAAATTTTACATGACTAGACAAAGCAGGTATTTCATTACTTGTTTAGCTATTTTGTATTCTCACACACTAAAAAACTGTGTTTAGAAGAGCTCGGAGCACAGATTCAGCACTGTTACCTGGGGAAAGAGTAGGGGAGAAAACAGTGCTGAGCACTTTACTGCTGATCTTCCTGCATGGTTTCATTCAAAGAGCTGTAGGCATACTTTCTCTGCTTCACAGATGCCACATGGCATCACGAGCCTTCTTTTGATGCCATCTGCAGGAGGAAAAATTCAGCATGGCCTGCAAATAGGGCGAAAGTCATTACAGTTGAATGAATGAAATGAGACACATAATTTCAATCAGCAGAAGGGTCCTACAGGGAAAATCAGTCCAAATTAGTTCAGTTTCTGCTGGAGGAGCTTTAGAAAGATTTTAGAAAATGATTGTTTGGAAAGTTTGATTGATTGTATATCAGGAGGAGAGTTGGGAAGGAAAATATGGAGCGAACGCATTTTTAGGAGCTGGTTCTCTTGTTTCCTGGAATTTTCTTAAATTTCCAAGCAGTCAAAAATCTAGAGACTATCAATAAATTGATCAACATAATTTATTCCTAACTTTGCATTTGAGAAGAATAAATCCAGAGAGTGTCTTCCCTGCTTCTTTTTGTCATAAACGTGATTTCGTATCAATGAATCTTGTACTATCCTGGTGGATTTGGGGTTTTGGCAGTTTCTTAGCCCAAACTTCTCTTTTAACTCTTGTCCAAAACAGAACTTAAAATATAAATAGAACTTTTATATTCTCGGCAGGGGAAAAGATCACACAAAACCATGATAAAGAAATTAATCATGCTTTATGAGGCTATACATATAGTGAGAAAAAGTACAAACTAATAGGCTGCGTCTAGACTGGCATGATTTTCCGGAAATACTTTTAACGGAAAAGTTTTTCCGTTAAAAGTATTTCCGCAAAAACGCATCTACATTGGCCCCGGAGTTATCGTTATAACGATGTGCTTTTGCACAAAAGCGCGTCTACATTGGCAGGACACTTTTGCACAAAAGCAGAAGCCCGGAACCATTTTGCAGAGGGCAAAAGGGCACCAGCCCTTTCCGGGGGCAGGGGCTGGAGCTCCTTTGAGACACGTGCTTAAAGGGATCTCCCTGCACAGCCGTTGCTCTTCTGCTGCGTGCTTTGGGATCTCTTGCAGGGACTGACAGCCATAGCAGTTTTGGTGGTTGCCCTCTGCCTTTTTGGTCACCACTGCCTTTTGCCACTTAGTGCCTTTGCCTGTTTTGTTTTTTTCATCTCCCTTGTTTTTTCTGCCATGGAGCCAGGGGTGGCCATGTGCCTGCTCTGGCCCCTTCTGGCCATTTTGGAGGGCCTGCACCTGGTGCTCCAGGCTGCTGCCCTCCTGTTCCAGGACCTGGAGGTGCAGATCGCTTTGGACTCCCTCACCACGGAGGCCATGGCGTCCCTGTGGCATCCCCACCCCAGCGTGGAGAGGCCACTGTGGAGACTGGACACCAGTACGGACTGGTGGGACCGGCTGGTCCTGGGGCAATGGGGCGACCAGCAATGGCTCCGGAACTTTCACATGTGAAAGCGGATGTTCCTGGAGCTGTGTGCCTGGCTCGCCCCTGTGCTCCAGGGAGCCACCACCCGGTTGTGGGCACCCATCCCCGTCAACAAGAGGGTCACCAGCACAGTCTGGAAGCTGGCCACCCTGGACAGCTACCGATCGGTGGCAAACCAGTTCAGGATGGGCAGATCCACCGTCGGTGTCATCGTCATGGAGGTAAGTCCCAGGGGGAGTGGGGTGGGAGAGGGTGCTGCACTCTATGGGTTTAGGCCATCCCACCCTTGCACAGGCCTGCTGGTAGGGGAGAGGGGGCGTGGGGTGTGTGCGTGTTTGTGTGTGTGTGTGAGAGCACAGAGGGCATCACGGGGGGGGGGGCCGAAGGGGAGCGCACACTCACCCTGCCTTATGTGATGTGTTCCCCTGTGTTTCTGCAGGTCGTCCACGCCATCAATGACATCCTGCTCCCGGGAGTCATTCGACTGCGCGACGTGGATGCTACGGTGGCTGGCTTCACTGCCCTCAGGTTCCCCAACTGTGGGGGATCCCTGGATGCAACCCACATCCCCGTCCGGGCCCTTTTTATGAACAGGAAGGGGTACTGCTCGATTGTACTCCAGGCCCTCGTGGACCACCCTGGCTGCTTCCTGGATGTTTATACGGGCTGGTCCGGCAGGGCACATGACTCCCGCCTACTACAGAACTCCAGCCTGTTTCACAGGTTGGAGGTGGGCTCCTACTTCCCCTGGTGGGAGTTTACTGTCGGGGATGTGCTTATGCCCATCTGTGTCATCAGGGACGCAGCCCACCCCCCGCTGCCCTGGCTAATGCGGCCCTACACGGGGCGGCCGGACCAGAACCGTCCCCGGATCAACGACCTTCTCAACTCCGCAATCAAGTGGAGTGCGCCTTCGGCCACTTGAAAGCCCGCTTCTGGTGTTTGCTCACTCATCTCGAGATGGGTGAGCGGAATGCTGCGTGCTCCACAATCTTGGCAGCCGAGGGCCAGGCCTATGATCAGGCCTGCACAGCTGCCATCCGCCAGGCGCACCAGGATGGGGTGTGCATCCAGGAGGCCCTGACGAACATGTTCTCCCAGGCCCCATAGTAGGGTTGCCTCAGTCTCCCTTTACGACTCCCTCCCATCTCCTATCCTTCCCCCACCCCTCCCCTCCCCTCCCCTTCCCTTACCTCCCAATAAACACCAAACAGTTTTTCTGTGGGGAGATCTAGGATGGGAGGGGGAGGAGCTACTCCTGGGAGGTGGCCCCTGTGACCGCTCCTGCGGGGGCAGACCTGCACATGGGGGGCAGGCCACGTCGGGTCAGGCTGAACGGGGAGGTGGGCAGGAGGGGCAGGGGCAGGAGGGGGCAGGGACAGTGCTAGGGGAGAGATGGTGGGTGCATGGGGCAAGGCCATGCCATAATGGATGGCATGGCCAATGTGTGCAGTGAGGGTGGCTATTGAATCCGCCATGTGGATGCACTGGGCCTGGAAGGAGCCCCAGGCCTCCTGGTGCCACTGCATGTCCGCCTCCACGCACCAAGTGATGGCTGCCTCGACGCTCTCGATGGCCTGCACGTGGCGCCGAAGGAGCTGCTCCCAGTGGCAGAGATGCTGCCGTGGTGGTTGGGTGGCTGGGGGTGCTGCTGCTGCCGCTGCTGCACAGCTAGAGGGTCCCCGGCTTGTGCTTGGTCCCGTTGCAGGGAACAGAAGAAAGGATGGGTCAATCAGGCAGCCCGGCCACTGTCCCCACACCTCATGCCCTCCACCCTTGAGCCCAGGTGACCCCACAGTAGGGTGGCTTGGGCCCACTCGGTTACCCCCCTATCCCTCATGTTGTATGTTTGCATACAGGACCGCCCCTGGAGTAGGGTCCTCCTCCATGTATTGTAACCACCAGTCTGTGTCCTGGCCCCGTGGAGGGTGGGAGGGCGCTTGTGTTGTGTTAACCTGTGGAACTCACTGCTGGTGGAGGCTGTGAAGCTTTGGGCTAATCAATGGTGTTTGACAGGGAGTGAGATGAATCCCCACACAGTGTCTGGGAGCACATCTAGCAGATGTGGTCTGGGCTCTCAGATCCCCATCACGTGGGATGTCTCCTGGATGGAACCAGGAGAGTGACTGGGGAGTGTCCCATCCTTGCAGCAAAACTCAGGTGGCCCTAGGGCCAGCCCGAGCGCTTCCCCCCTCCCCCTCCTGCTAGCCCTTACACACGTAGCCCAGGGACATATGTGGCCGCAGTGAGGACTTCCCTCGGGGGGCCATCCAATTCACCAGGAGCAGGCGAGGGGCTCCGTGGGGGCCATGCTCACGGGCTATGATGCCGCGGTTTTCCCAGGAGCAGCTGGCTGTGCCTCACAGCCAGGCATGGGACAGTGTGCCGTTCTGCGTTCTGCACCCTGGCGGAGGTGCGGGCTCCGACCAGGATGGGGCCCGTCTTTTTCTAGCCCTGGGGGCCTCCTGTGCTGGGGGTATGGGTGCCTGATCCCCCCTGGAGCTACCATCGTGGTCTGGGGTGGCGTTGGGGACAGCAGGGGCCACATGGCAGAGCTGTGGCCAGAGGTCCGAGAAGGGCTCCTGCCTCGGGACCTCAGCAGCCTGTGTCTGCTTTAAGTGGGCTCGGGTTACCAGGAAATCCAGGAGCTGACTGTGGCTACAGAGTCTCCAAACGGCCATTAGGGCTTTTTTCCGTTTAGCCTGCTTTTCCGCAAAATGTCTTAGCTGCCTGTCTACACTGGCCCTCTTGCACAAAATCATTTCCGCAAGAGGGCTTTTTCCTGAATGGGAGCGTCAAAGCATTTGTGCAAGAAGCACTGATTTCAGACAGTAGAACATAAGTGCTCTTGCACAAAATCAAGTGGCCAGTGTAGACAGCTGGCAAGTTTTTGCACAAAAGCAGCTGCTTTTGCTAGACGCACCCATAATGTATATCCGATTGTACATACCTCCTACAAACCTAGTACACTAAAGAAAGCTCTAGCAGTCCAGGACTTTGCTGTTAACTCTTTCTCCAGACAGAACTTTTGCTTAAATTCTCTAATTGTGCTTCCTCATTGCAGTTTTCCATATCTAGCTCTCTGAGCATCTCCCCTCAAATGCTCATGAATGTTTACATTCCCTCCTCTATCAAGTGCATCCAATAACAGAAGCAGGAAACAGCTTCCTGGGACGGTAGCTGCTCACTTCTATACTGGACAAACCTCTCTTAATGCAACCTCATTTTGAGATAAGATTCTTGGGAAAGCTCCAAAATCTCTTCATAGATTAGTAAACTAAAGTGAATCTTTCTTGTTGGAGGGGATGGTTGCACAATCCTATCACTTACAAGTCATGGTTCTCAAATAATCCTTTCAGTTAGGCCCCGTTTTGCTATTCTGGGCACTAAGGCTTTCAGAAATATAAACAAACCATCCATATATAAATACAGGATGGAAGAAAGAAAAACACTGTTATATTCTTTGTGCAACAACTGTCTGTCAAGTACAAACACTCATATCCTTTAATATCATATATTAGTCATGCATAGATATTTGTCTGCTTTTGCTGAGATGTCTGCCTCAAACTGTTCATTGTTTTCAAAAAGGGGCCTGCTGGATAAAGTGAAAAATCAGGTCTACAAAACACTTTCTGTTCTTGTGGTTGTTCCTTAATCTATCTTCCTCATGTTTTGGAATTCATTGTGCTCAAAGCTAATAAACTTGGTGTAAACTTAAACTCCATAAAGTTTAGGAAGAATGTAAGCCTAACAGTCTCTCCACAGTGAGGGAATTTTCCCTCAGATCATTTTCACTTCATTCCTGGCATAATATGGGAAAGCTTCAGTAGCTAATATAAGACTGGAGCTTCATTAATATGTTACCCAAAATTAGAAAGCCAGATTCTGGTCTTAGTGATTCTGGTATAAATCCAGAAGCATTTCTCCTCATAGATATTACTCCAGAGTTTTGTAAATTATATCTGGTTCACTGTTTGGGGGCTTCATAGGGTTGCCAGGTGTCCAGTTTTGAACCAGACAGTCCAGTATTTGAGCTTCCTGTTTGGGAAACAAACTGGGAAAATATGAATGAGAAAATATAAATGTCCAGTATTTTCTAAATAAGATGTAATGTATATTGTGATGTAATGTCAAGTGTGTCCAGTATTTTTGTTGAAACCATCTGGCAACCCTAGGGCTTCATATTTTAAAAATTGCATGATTTTAATGTATATACTACTGTAAAATGTTGGTTATTTTTTTCCAACCAATGAAACCTTACAGAAGAAATATGAGGCCTCTCATCCAAAATCACACACATCCCAAAAAGCCAGGTTAGAAAAATAATATTTCAGGTAATTTCTATAAAAACTTAAGCACATTTAAATGCCTTTCTCACAAGACTGAAACTATACAAACTATGAATGTGGTGCAAAGAAAGAAGACTTAGACCTAATTCGTTTAAGTTATTCTCATTTAAATGATCACATTATTTATCTCTTGTTATGGTTGTTATCACAGCTTTAAAATATTATTTTTCAAAGCTATTTTTCCAAGTAAAATATATTGGATTAGATAAATACATCAAACTGTCATGCAGTGACTCAAGAGCATGTGTACCATCTTCGGGGCAGACTATTAAGACGCGGAGCACAAACAGCAAACTGGCTGTGAGTTCTGTACTTAGATTTCACAAACCAAGTATTGAATATAAATTTATCAGGCACTATAACCAACCAAATACCCAAGGAGTCACAGACAGTCTGCTAGGGCACTCTGATGTAGCTTGTCATTTAAGGCAAACTTGTCCTTGTGATAGATGGCCCCTTATGCCAGAAAAATACAACTATGTTCAAGGTACACCCAGTCCCAAAGGACCAATTATTTATGTCAGGTCAGCTGCACCTTAGATCCCACCAGCAGAGACCATGATTATTGCCAATGCTATTTCTCTCTCTCTGTATGAAAAAAATTTCCTGTAGGATGACAGAGTGATGACATCATGTCAGTCTGCTCCCTCGCCTCCGCCCTCTGCTGCTTGCTGGGGCCAGCTGCTACATGTGGGCTGCTCCAGCTGCGCTGCTGGTGAGGAGCTGATATGGCTGGGTCCTGTCCACCATCTGAGGCTGACCAGTGGCTGGGGGGCAAGCCGGGACTCGCCCAGTCTCAGCCTGGCCCCCCTCATGGCCAGAGAGAGAGCTGGGGCTAGTGCGCCAGGGCCCAGTCCTGCCCTGCCTGGTGGCCAGAGGTGGGGGAACAGCTGGGGCTGGCTGGCGGGGAGGGTGAGCTAGAGCCAGCCAGAGGATGTGGGGGAAGAGCTGGGACTTGGGACTGGGCTCTCCCTGGGCGAGCGTAGCAAGCAGGGGAACCAGCCCCCTAGCAATAAATTAGCTAAGGATTTATTAATTAAGAAAAGAAATATGAGTTATTTACAAGATTAAAGCAGGTAAATCTGCATTGTGAGCTATAGTCTTAGGTTCCAGAAGCGTTTGTAATTAGTAAGCTCATCCCTTGGGGTTAACCCTGGAGATTTCTTGCTTATGCCTAGAATATAGTCCTGCATTTTGCTCTCAAGAGTTCAAGCACTTTAGGGGAGAGGTTCCTAACCCTTTCTTATTGCATATCCCTTTCCAAGCTGTTGGTATATGCTTACCCTTCTTATCCCTGATACTTTGTGTATTCTTCTTAACACTATCTGGGTATGTCTACACTAGAAAGTTAGTTCGAACTAACGGACGTTAGTTCGAACTAACTTTCCTATGCGCTACACTAGCGCTCCGCTAGTTCGAATTTGAATCGAACTAGCGGAGCGCTTAGTTCGAACTAGGTAAACCTCATTTTACGAGGACTAACGCCTAGTTCGAACTAGCTAGTTCGAACTAAGGGCTGTGTAGCCCTTTAGTTCGAACTAGTGGGAGGCTAGCCCTCCCCAGGTTTCCCTGGTGGCCACTCTGGCCAACACCAGGGAAACTCTATGCCCCCCTCCCGGCCCCGGACCCCTTAAAGGGGCACGGGCTGGCTACGGTGCCCGTGCCAGGTGCAAGCCTGCCAGCACCCAGCTAGCAGACCCTGCACCTGGCACGGCACAGAGCCACCCACCCGATGCCCCCCAGCCCACCCCCTCTTGCCGGGACCAGGCTGGCGGCTCCCAGGAGCTTGCCCTGGACCGCAAGAGGCGGGCACCTTCCTGGGCTAGTGCGGACATCGTGGACCTCGTCCACGATCTCCGCACTAGGCACAGGAAAGTGGCCGTCTAGGGCAGGAGAGCTGCCAGCCTGGCCACCCAGGACCAGGTGTGCATGAAAATCAAGGGGGTCCACTGAGACCCCCGACACTGAGCCCTGAGCTTACAATGGCCGTACTGGGTCAGACCAAAGGTCCATCTAGCCCAGTAGCCTGTCTGCCAACAGCGGCCAACCCTAGGGACCCTGGAGGGGATGGACCGAAGACAATGACCAAGCCATTTGTCTCGTGCCATCCCTCTCCAGCCTTCCACAAACTTTGGGCAGGGACACCACTCCTACCCTCTGGCTAATAGGACTCCATGGACCCAACCTCCATGACTTGATCTCACTTCCCTTTAAACTCTGTTCTAGTTCTAGCCTTCACAGCCTCCTGCAGCAAGGAGTTCCACAGGTTAACTATTTGCTTTCTGAAGAACAACAACTTTCTCTTACTAGTTTCAAGCCTGCTACCCATTCCTTTCCTTTGGTGTCCTCTAGTCCTTCTTTATGGGAACTCAGGAAGAACTTTTCTGACTGCACCCTCTCCACCCAACCCCTGCTTTTAGAGACCTCTATCCTGTCCCCCCTCCGTCTCCTCTTTTCTAAGCTGAACAGTCCCAGTCTCTGTAGCCTTTCTTCATCTGGGACCTGTTCCCAACCCCTGATCATGTTAGTTGCCCTCCCCTCTCCCAGCCTTTCTCTTCCCCTCTCCCACCTCCTTTTCCCAGTCTCCCCCAGTTTTTTTCAATAAAGACAGAGTCAATGTTGGAAGAAATGTTATCTTTATTTTGTACATCAATAAGAAGGGGGGCTAGGGAAGGGTAAGTGGAAGGAGGTGAGGGAGGTATGGGGTACGAGCCCCCGATGGGGAGGACTGGGCTGTCTCTGCGGGCTTCTGGGAGTGGAAGCTCTCCTGCAGCCCCCCAATTACTCCCTCTCCCCAGATGGCAGCCTGCGGCAAGTGCAGCCGGGCTGATGGCCGAGTGGTGTGATGTGCTCAGTGTGGGCACTCAGGGCACTCCAAGCCAGAACTTCTTTGCAAGCGGGGCACCCCTTAGAACTGTGTGTCCGGGGTGGGGGTCGGGACCCTTTAAGCGCAGCCCTCGGCTAGCCTGAGACAGCATCTCCATGCTCTAAGTCCTCCTTTTATGCCCTGCCGGCACTGCTTCCGGGCAGCCTTAAGCCCTGTTCAGAGTCCACTCAATGTGGACTTACTAGTTCGAACTAGCAAAACGCTAGTTCGAACTAGTTTTTAGTTCTAGATGCGTTAGTTCGAACTAGCTTAGTTCGAATTAACTAATTCGAACTAAGTTAGTTCGAACTAGCGCTGTAGTGTAGACGTACCCTCTGTCTTTTAGCCATCTGTTTCATGGTTACGTACAATATAGTGTGAAATATACAATTGACATCCCCCTCTGCCTAGTTCTGAGCTTAGTTAGACTGGACGTTTGCAAGGCAACTGAACTCATACTGTACCGTGTTTGGATGTCGGGGCTCTGTATGCCAGGGTCTCTGTATCTGTGTTCTCAATGTTACATTTTGACGTAAATTAACTAGCATATTTTATATAACAAATTCCCAGAGAGTTTTAGAGTTTTGTCTGAGTAGCGTATTATGAAAATTCAATCAACATAAAATAATTAATAAATAAAATCCACCATTACACAATTCTCTGACATACTCTCCAGAGATAGCTCACAGCCCCTTGGGGTATGCGTTCCAGAGTTTTGGAACCCCTGCTTCAGGAGATGCAAAGTGAGATTTGCGATATTCTGAGTGAGATGAATGACTGCAAGTTGTAGTGGCTGAATGGCTAGTTAGAATTACCACTCAAGAGATCACAGTGGCTTCAGGGCTCCTCTCGGACTTCTGCCTGCTGCACTAGATTCTGTCCCACTGAACTGATTCAACAAGAGAAGGCTGTGGAGCCCTAACATATGTCTACACTGCAATTAAAAACTTGCAGCTGGCCCATGCCAGTTGCCTTGGGCTCAAGCTGATTATTTGTGGTGAAGATGTTCAGGTTGGGGAGATTCCTTCATGTCTTGTAGTTAGTTAGCACTGGATTTTTTTTCCTTCCTAAATGTAGTACTATGCACGGGTATTGACTAAGGTTGCCAGGTGTCGGTTTTGAACCGGACAGTCTAGTATTTGAGCTTTCTATTCAGGAAGCAAATTGAGAAAATATAAATGTCCAGTATTTTCTAAATAAGATGTAATGTAGATTGTGATGTAATGTCAAGTGTGTCCGGTATTTTTGTTGAAACCATCTGGCAACCCTAGTATTGACTTGACTTTCATCTTGCTTATTTCAGACTAATTCTCCAATTTCACGAGGCTGTTTTGAATTTCTAATCTTGCCCTCCACAATGCTTGCAACAGTTTGGTGTCATCCACAAATGTTATAAGCATACTCTCCACTCCATTACTGAATGTGCTGGATAGACTGCCCCATTAGAGGTTTTCTCCCACTTTGACAGTGAACTATTGAGTATAATCTTTGAGTATGGTTTTCAACTAGTTGGGCATCCTCTCTAATAGTAATTTATTCCTGGCCAAATTTCCTTTGAAATATCATCAATATACAGATGACACAGTTTCAAATCTAGTTTCAACCAGATACTAGCAGTGTAGTAAACAAAATTTGTCCTTAAGAATCCAAAATTCTTGAGGTCTAGCTTTCATACAGTTTGATTTGTAGTGTGCTTTTCATACTACACCAGAGAAATATGCATAAAAAAAGAAAAATGCATGTAAAGTACATATTTATTTTATAGAGCATTTAATGAATAGTTTTGTTTCTCATGGGAAAATGAGAATAAAAAAATAAATTTGCAGTGAAAATAGTACAATAAATTCTTTTGGCACATGATGTAAAACAATAATTGGAGAAAGTCCAACAGGTCTTTTCAGTTAGCCTTTATTTTCCTCTCTGCCTCCTTCAAAATGCCATGTGAACAATTTGTTTAAGATTTTGCTTTTGCTTTGTAGGCAGTGGGCTTTTCTCATTATGCTCCCAGTTCCCTAAAGTTTATTTTCTGCCTTCTTCTTCTGACCAGTGGCTGCAGGAATAATGTATCTAAGAGTAATGAATTCTTTTCAGAACTTGTACAAACTGCTCCTCTGAGTCTTTTCTTGTACATAAACTTAAGCCTCTCTTCCTTAGTCATTTTTTACAATGTATATCTTGGATCCCTGCTGCCATCTTGATGGCTTATTCTGCCTCTTGATAAGGGTAATATTTCACATCCAAAGCACAGCCTCTAGTGTACAGGCAGTCCCCGGGTTACGTACAAGATAGGGACTGTAGGTTTGTTCTTAAGTTGAATCTGTATGTAAGTCGGAACTGGCGTCCAGATTCAGACACTGCTGAAACTGACCGCCAGTTCTGACTTACATACAGAATCAACTTAAGAACCCCAGGCATCCCCAAGTCAGCTGCTGCTGAAACTGATCAGCAGCTGATTCCAGGAAGCCCGGGGCAGAGCAACTCTGCCTGGGGCTTCCTGTAGTCAGCGCTGGTCAGTTTCAGCAGAAGCTGACTTGGGGACGCCTGGAGCAGAGCAGCTGGGGTGCTGCTGGGTTGCTCCAGTAGCGCCGCTCCTGGGTGCTACTGGACCAACCAAGCAGCACCCCATCTGCTCTGCCCCAGGCGTCCTGATTCAGCCGCTGCTGAAACTAACCAGCAGCGGCTGAATCAGGACCTGGGGCAGAGCAGCTGGGGTGCTGCCAGGTTGGTCCAGTAGTGCCCAGAGCGGGCACTGCAGGACCAATCGGCAGCGCCCCAGCTGCTCTGCCCCAGAGTCCAAAACAAAAGCCTGGTCTGCTGGGGGGGGGGGAGCACACTAGCTGCCCCCCCCTCCCCAGCAGACCAGGGACACGGGGAGGGGGACGGTCCCCAGCAGACCACAGGCTCACGGACTGAAGCCGCAGCCGCGGGGGGGTCCCGCGCCTCTCAGGCTTTGCCAGAGCAAAGCCTCAGAGGCGCGGGGAACCGCCGCTGCTGCCGCTTCAATCTGGGTGCCTGTGGTCTGCTGGGGACCGTCCCCAGCAGACCACAGGCTCCTGGACTGAAGCCGCAGCCGCGGGGGACCCCAGCAGACCACAGCAGACCACAGGCACAGGCACAGGACGGTCCCCCGCAGACCACAGGCACCCAGATTGAAGCGGCAGCAGCGGCGGTTCCCCGCGCCTTTGAGGCTTTGCGCTGGCAAAGCCTCAGAAGCGCGGGAACCCGCCCGGTGCCCCTGGTCTGCTGGAGACGGTCTCCAGCAGACCAGGGGCACCGGAGCAGCTTACGAACGGGGCTTTCTCGCCCCGACTTCCAGGGCGAGAAAGCCCCGTTCGTAAGTGCGGATCCGATGTAAGTCGGATCCGCGTAAGTCGGGGACTGCCTGTAATGCAGTGTTACTTTCATACCCGTACTTTTTATTTATTTTAATTTCCATTAGCAATGGCAATGCACCTTCTTGCTTATCTGTTTTACTTCAGCCAGTAACAACTGGATAGAAAAATTTTGATGATCATTTTTGAGGATTTTTGTTTACAACGTCCAGGTGTTCTCCATGCCAGCTTGCAGCCTGGAGCACACGTTCCCTCTGTCAACTCCTCAGCTGCATTTATGATGTACTTCAGAGGTCTTAGATTAGTTCCTATTACCTCTTACCCACTGCCCCATGGTACATCATAGGCCTTCTCAAACTGCCAGGTATCGCCCAACTCACACTCTGCCCCCCAGAATACCTACTGTAAGAATACTGGGGGGGGTGGAGTGTTTTTGCCCCCTGCGTCCCCCCTTCCCAGTGTTCCGGGGCCAGAGCAACTGGAGCTGCATGCCCTCCGCTCTCCCCGTGGTGCTAGGCTGGGGGCTTCCCTCCCTCAGTCTTACCTTCACGCACTGCCCATGCTTGTACCTCCCATTTTATCTTTACTTTTAAAAATTGTTTCCAAATTCATTGTCCAAGTTAGCCACTGTCCATAAATAATAAAACATTCAGCAGAAAGAGAAATTATGTACATTTTCCCACAATGCATAACTAGCCTTTGGAATTCATTTCTACAAAGTATCATTGAACGCCCAATGTTTAGCCTAGTTCCAAAAAGGGTTAGATCTTTTATGGAATGTGTAAAGTTATAGTAAATTAAATAAATAAACATGAATTTTATAAGGGATCTAAACCCTTCAGCTTTGGACTTTCATGATCTAACTGCTGGCTATTGTGGATTAGGTTCCCTGAGCATAGATAAACCCTGTTATTACCTAAGGTAGGGTTGCAGCTTGCACTTTTCCATGAGGTGTGGTGAACATGTCAATGCCAAAATGCTGGAGAAAATAATTCTTAATAACAACAATTCCAAATTCCTGAACACTGATTTCTGTAATATCTTTTTGAGAGGATATAGCTTGACCCCATTTGGGGGAACAGATGAGGGGTTGGATGTTTCTTATGGACGTTCACTTAAAAAGGCAATAATTTTTGCTGAATCAAACAGGCTGAGGATATCCATTGCCGTGTTTCCTGTGTTAATGAACTTAGTTTATGTCATGGCTCATGGCTTAAAAACTCCCTTTTACAACAAAGATTGACCCAATTAAAGCGTATTTTTTCCTAGAAGTAGATGGCAGTCACGCAATAAGCAGTGATTGAATTAATTCTTGTTTTGAGGGGTAGAGGGAGGGATATCATTCAGGTTGTTAGACCCCTTCCACAATGTGGTCTTTTAATGTTTTGGGTTAGGTAGCAGGCTTAGCCTTACCAGGATTCAGTCAATATACCTGCTCCATTATATTAAGCTCCTGAAAGCAGTTGTCCCTGCCATAGGACAGTTCAGAGCAGCTGCCTCAACTGTCCTATCAATGGATCCCAGGGCAATCTGGGAGATTACAGGGGCGGAGGGGAGACTGGTGCAGAAACCAGAACAGATCCTTGTGGAATGCCACTTGAGACCTCCTCCAACCTGACATAATTCCATTGATTAGCTTAGGTGGAGAGATGCCTAGCCTGCTGGCTTTTTATGATTCCCATTCCAAAGCAACTATCTTTCCTCATTCATTACATAAAAAGCCCAGGTATCTAACTCAGGCTTTATGGATCCTTGTGCTTTTCTAGACACTAAAAGATGCTCAGTGTCTCTGTGCCTAAATTTCTTCATGAATCTGCTCCTACATTCCTTTAACTTCTTTTTTGTCTGAAGGAAGACTGTTAGGTTGTGTGAGGGCTTTTTTGTTAGCTTTTCAAGGTTACCCATTTCATCACGCCAAACTCATTTTTGTACATTTACATATTTATTTCTGCCTGTCACTTTGATAAAATGCCTGTAACTTGATGGAAAACTTAAATGCATTTCTTGGTGTTACAAATGCTTAGTGCGTGCTTTCAAGAACGATGTAATTAATGTTTACATTTTTATTTGAAGAAAACTTCAGTTTAGACAATTTCTCTCTGTGGAATATTAATCATATACACAGAAGTTCACATGGAAGTTCATATTCCTCCTGTGTAGAATACTGCCAATAAAAAAATCCTTCCTGCCCTCCATGTCATTTCCAACTCATTCTATTTTGCACACTGCAAAATGCATACTTAGCAGTAGGAATGGAAATACATCAGAATGAATTCAAAAACTTGCTGTTGTATGTCAAAGTCCAAATGGATTATTTTTACTAGTATGACACTAGATTGGAAATCCCGGGCCTAGAATGTTTTCAATAGTCGTTTATATAAATGTAAATAGTCTAGTAACATGTCGTTACCGAATGTCATCTATAGCCTCCACAGTGGAGACCTACAAAATGTGGAGTCATGTATAAAATGACAGCTAAAAGCTTCAAGAAAGAAGATCGGGGGTTAAATTGCTTATTTGCAAACAACCCCTAGAATATTTTCTTAAGGTTTAAAAATCCTTGTTTTTCCACTCTGGATACCTCCTCCCCCCACAAATACTTGCTCAAAAGCCTTACTTTCTTTTCCATATAACATCTAAAGTCCTTCTCATTTCCCTCTGACCCTCCACAGTAGAAGGGATCCCATCAGCAATATCCTAAAAGAGACATTCCTGTCAATGTCCTTTTCCTTCCTTCCTTCCCACTGTTTTGTTGTTTTTCTTGTAAACTGTTTAGAAAAGCTGCTAAGATTAGACATCTCCTTGGATCAGTAGCCATTGCCTTCCTGGAGTGACAGGCTAATTTCCGCTCTTTCTCTTCATAGTCTTGTATCTTGCTAACTCTGCTGTGGGAACTTGGGAACTAAATATCAGCAGCTTGATAAGGCTTACCTAGTTCTTCATTTTTGTACTTTGGCAAATGAAATAATCTCTGTGACATATGGGTTTTGGAGGGAAGGGGTTAGCAATTTTTGTGCACTGAAAACCAGAACCAGAAATGACAAAAACATCATATTTGTCTTTTATTAACCATCATATGGAAGTGTGCATTCCATTTATTGTATTTTGTAAATATAGTCAGAAATTGTTTTCAAAAATGTAAGTTTCTTATTAGTGATTCTACAGCATTTTGATAATTGGATTGAATTAGTCCCTACAAAGAAGGAAGGGGGATGTAGATTGGCCTAAGAAACCCACACATTGTGGTTTTGTTTACTCAAGCTGTGGGATTTAGTTCTTCCTGATTTCATTATAAATTTCCATAGAGTAAGATCAATAAATGTTAATTTTGCATTAGGATTGACTGAAGAATTTTATTTAGAGTTTTCAGCACTAAACTAATGCAGAAACATCTTGCAACTAATCTAAATAAATGAGACGAACAAGACATGGTACATCTGTTTTGCCTAGGGTTGCCAACACTCTGGGTTTTGCTGGGAGTTTCCCAGAATTGCGCTTTTCAGGCCAAATTAGGAGATCAGCTGCTAAAAGTCCAGTGGGATTAGGGTAGGCTCCGTGCTTGCCCAGGCCCTGTGCTACTTCCATCACACCCTTCCTTATGGCCCCTCCGTGCACTACTCTTGCCCTGAGCAACATCTCTGCAGTTCCCATTGGCTGGTTCTGAGAGAAGCATGGAGCCAGGGAATTGGAGCCTGCCTTGGCCACTCTGTGACATTGACCAGTGGTAAGCATTGCCTGGCCGGAGCTCATGCCACTCACCCCCTCCCACACCTCAAACCCTTGTCCTAGATCTGAGTCCCCTCCTAGAGCCCGTAAACCCTTCCTGTTCCGTAATCCCTTGTCCCAGGCTCAGTCCAGAGCCCTCTCCCACACTCCAGACCTCTTGGTCCCAGCCCAGATCCAACACCTCCTCCTAGTCCCAAACCACTGCACCATCCTAGTGAAAGTGAATGAGTAGGGGGAGGGAGAGTAAGTGACGGAGGGAGAGCAGATGGAGCGATGGGGGCAGGACCTTGAAGAAGGGGCAGGGTGGGCCCTCAGGAAGGGGCATGACAAGAGTGTTTGTGTAAGTAGACAGTTGACAAACCTAGCTCTGCCCTCCATGTTATTTGTAAAAGGATAGATGTTTAGTAGACAAATACCATTAATTGAACTGAAATTCATGTAGCTAATTTCTCTTCATTATTAACAGTTCTAGCCTGATTAATTCTCCCTTGGTGGAAGGTCACAGAGCAGTGTGCTACTCCTTTAAAACTTGGTTGAGCCTCTGAAGAAATGCGCCCTTCTGATTCACAGGGTGACTACTATGGGAAAGGCAAAGATAATGTAGTCTTGCTTTCAGAGAGTTATTTTACCCCAGCAGAGCATTATGTCAAATTCATGTGGCTCAAAAGAAGGGAACTACAGAATGTCGAGGATTGGCCGGGGAGGGGGGGAGGGGAGGTGTTTTCAAAAGGATGTATCTAACTCTGAGCTGAATAAACTCCCATGGAGGCTCAAAGTGGAACAGCTGACGAAGTTCTTGGCTGGGAATTCTCTGACTAAAACATACTGCTCATAACTCCCACTGCAGTTTCTTCCCTCAGGCCTACATGTTTGGAGAGCACAATAATACTATTGTGTTCACTGCGTCCTTGGCATAGGATCCTGTGTAATTCAATGTTAGGGTAAACTAAGCACTGGTCCTGCTAAACAGCCTCTGAGAGGCCTTGTTCTATGAGTTGATGTCATTATTTTATCTGATAGAGTGTACTCTTTTTTCAGTGTATTTGATGTCATCTATGTGGGTTACTTACTTTTTATTGCTGTGATGTAGTTGGGTATCGCTTGAAGTTCTCTTGTTTTGATAAGTTTTTAAAAAAACTACCTTCAGAGTACCATGACAGAAAATGTTTCAAATCAGACTCAGCCTATGCCGGTACTAAAATAAAGATGCCTTGTTGTTGCTTTAATGCAAAATCCACAGAAATCTAATTTTAAGAACAGGACAGAAAATTCAGTTTATATTCAGAAGTTTACATTTGTTTCATTTATTCTTATGAAATGGGCATTGGATAAATATAATGTCCAAATAGATCTACTATTCAGTCAAAACTGTCCAGATGCTTAAATATTGTTAAATTAGCATGCTTTTGTTAAATGTGTTTATGAGAGACAGAGATTATTGCAGCTGCTGAGTTTTCCTTTGTGTGTATGTAGAAGAAAACACTAGACGAAGAATTTCCTTTCAAACTTCCTTTCTGGTTTCACTTCTGGGAGACACATGTAATCAAAATCTGGTCAAATAAGGATTGTAAGTTTTTTCCCCCAGCCATTTTCTTTAACCTCTGCATGCTGACAAGTATTTCCTGTCTGAGTTTGTTTTAAAAGACAACTCTCCTCCTGCCTAACCCTCTACAAAGACCTGGCAGCAGCAGAAAAAGAGGGGTAGAAATCTGTTAGTAGAGATAAATAGGTGGTTTCTGGAGCTGGACATGTTCGTGGAGGTCAATTTAGAGCTAGCAATAGAAAACTCCATGACAACGTGGCAAACCCACAGTTATGAGAATTGGACTAGTCAGTCTCACTTTGAGGCAACTGTGTGTAGTAAGAGGACAATAAAAAGAAAACTGCTTGGTTACAATTGTCTAGCAATACCACTTCACTCACAGCAATACTTATATCAGCTCTTCGGCTATTTCAGTTATGATGTATGGGATATAAAAGAAGACTGGGATTGCAATAAACTACTTCTTAGTTCCTGTCTAATTTCCACTGTATAGCAATGGCAAAGTCCCCATTAACTTCAATACCAGACTGCCCTTTGGGGCCCATTCATTCAAGGGAGATTTTCCCATTGACTTTAATGGCAATTGAATTGGGCCCATGCAGAGGGAAAGAATTGGATGTGCCGGTTGGATAATGTTTACTATTTGCATCTATCCAGGTGAGTTTACATATAAATCTGTGCCTAGTGTGAAGAGCCTCTTCTACCATCAGCCATGATTAGAAGTTTAGAAGACTTGAAAACTCATTAGCAAGAATTAATGAAAAGGGAACCAAGTCAAATGTTTATTTAGAATATCTTTGACCAGTAGCACCACTGCATTATGTATCTGTCAGCATTCTGTTTACAAATTGTGATTTTTAAAGGGACTTTTACAGTCACAGTAATTGCAACCTGCTTTGTTTGAAAATAGCCTAAATTCATTTTCTTAAAAATGATTTAAAAGCAAAGATTGCAAGTTACTTTTAGGTTAAATGTTTTAAAAAAAGATTTGAATATTGTGATTCACTCCTGCTATTTTAAAATGGTCTGACTGTTTGAGAGCCTTTTCCAATATCATAGGAGACAATTTCTGAGCCCAATTTCATTTCCCAAGCCAACATGCAATTAGTCCGTTTGGTAGCAGGAGCCAAATACATGCAGAGTAGGGCTGTCAATTGACATGCATTAATACCTGTGATTAACTCAGTCCAGGATTAACACGTTAAATTTTTTATCGTGTTAATTGCAGGCATTAATGCTGCGCTGCCCTTTTGAAGTGCTGCTGCGGTGCTTGAAAGGGGCAGCAGCCTGGAATCAGCTGGGGACTCCCCAGCTGACCCCGGGCTCCATTGCCCCTTTGAAACATGCATTTAGCAGCTGCCCCTTAGAAACGCCCCCTCCGCATGTTTCAAAGGGGCAGTGGAGCCCGGGGTCAAATGGGGAATCCCCAGCTGATCCCAGGCTCCGGGTGGCATTGCCCCAGAACCCGAGATCAGCTGGGGATTCCCCAGCTGACCCCGGGTTCTGGGGAAGTGCTGTGCAGAGCTCAGGATCAGTTGGGGAGTCCCCAGCTGACCCCGGGTTCTGGGGAAGTGCTGTGCAGAGCTCAGGATCAGTTGGGGAGTCCCCAGCTGACCCCGGGTTCTGGGGAAGTGCTGTGCAGAGCTCAGGATCAGTTGGGGAGTCCCCAGCTGACACCGGGTTCCAGGGCTGCCCCTTTCAAATGTCACCTCCGCACGCATTTGAAAGGGGCAGCCCAGGAGCCCAGGGTCAGCTGGGGATTCCCCAGCTGATCCTGGGCTCTGCATAGCACTTCCCCAGAACCCGGGGTCAGCTGAAGAATCCCCAGCTGACCCTTGGTTCCACTGCCACAGGAAGCCCAGGATAAACTGGAAGCCCTCAGCTGACCCCAGGTTCCGCTGCTGTGCAAGCCTTGGAACGTGTCCCCCCAGCGTATTGGTTTCTGCTGAACCAGTTCTCCACAGCCAATTGCTTTCCGTCTCTTCTCTGCTTCTTCAGAGTTCAAACATCCCGGCTTCTGTTTCTCCTGAGCAACGCATTACTAGAGGGTGTTAGCGACTTGCATGAGAAAGAATGGGGCTAGTGAGGTACAGATATCTCTTTGGGAAAGGAGCATTTCTAGCCTTTAAAGAATGATACTTTCAGGAATAACATTTCCTTGCCAGCAAATAACTTTCTAATGCTGAAGTATAATCGGTGAGTGGCTTGGTAAGTATAACTGTGATGGGTAAATGACATACATAGAAAGATGCCTGTGAGGTTGTGTGTTGCTTTAGCTCTCACAATGGTTGGAAGTGCTTGAACGTTCATAGTTAATTGTGACATCTATCAAACATCTTGACATCTGGAGGAGTGTCAGTCAAGCTCTCCTACAACCTTGTATTATCTATAGTAGTTTGCAAATATAGCACCTTTCAATATCGTTTCATAGATGAGGAAAACCAAAGCTCAGGAAAGTTCAATACAAACAATATTACTTTTTTATATGTCTTTATATATTTGTCTTTGCATCACACTAACCTTATAGAACAGAAAGCAGTATAGTTCTAATGAAAATGTTCTCTGGATCTGTTGGCTTGACTAAGAATGACATCCTCTCTATAGATTTGTATAGTTACCCTATATCATTCTATAAAATGGATATGATTATTTGTGGAATTCTTCTTGGCTGTTTACAAAAAAAATCTATGAACAGGGTACCATCTTTCTTTAAATTCCCTAGGAATTTGCCATAAGCATCACAGGCCTCTAGACCAAATCCTACTTGCTTAACTCCTGTAAGTAGCATGAGTCACACTCAAACCACTAGGATTGACTGTGTGAGTAAAGCAGGTGTAAGCAAAGTCTGAATGAGCTTTTTCCTGACATCTAGTCATGAGCTGTGGAAGAGGAATTCACAATCTGATCTTGTTTTCATGGATACACCTTCATGGCCT
The DNA here is from genome assembly GCF_049634645.1 of Pelodiscus sinensis. Lineage (NCBI taxonomy): Eukaryota > Metazoa > Chordata > Testudines > Trionychidae > Pelodiscus > Pelodiscus sinensis. The sequence continues at coordinate 215,771,370 of NC_134711.1, forward strand.
AAGTCAGGAGTAGGCAATGATTTATAGACTGGGGGCCACTTTAGAAATTTTTGAAGTGGCCCAGGGTAGGGCCATGACATTTCCGTGCTTCCCCACCCACAGACCCTGATTGGTCTGAGGGTGGAGGAGTGATGAAGTCTTTGTCACACCCCCCCCCCCCCCCGAGAGAACCACCAGCAGTTCTGAACAGCTGGCGATTCCCTCTAAGTACCTGTGCCCCTGACAGTGGGAGGAGACTTTGCATGCTCCCTCCAGCCTCCCCCAGGTCAATCAGGACCTGGGGAGGAGGAGCACATGAAATCTCTTGTCCCTGCCCCCTCCCTGTGGCTGGCTGTTGACTTTAAGAGCTGAGCCCCTTGCAGGGCAAGAGGAGACTTCATGTGCTCCCCTCCGCCCACAAGCCTGGATTGGCCCGGGGGCAGAGGGAGTGTGCAAAGTCTCCTCCCACCCTGTCAGGAGCACGTGGCGCTTCTAAGCGCTGTGCACTCCGTGCAGGGCAGGAGGAGACTTTGCACACTTCCCCCCACCTCCAGGCCCTGATTCAGCCCACGGACGCCCTTGTGCCCATTCATGGCCTCAGTGCTCAGCATGATGGGATTACTTGCCCAAATAATCACTTTTTGCTCTGTAGGGTTCCCAGCCCCCTTTTTATTGGGGCAGGTGTAATAAAGCATTATTATCCTTGTTGCGTGAATTGAGGGGCAGCAGAACTGTGCTTGGTGTACCCTGATTGTGGGACTCACCCTCAACTAAATGGTACATACTAGGCAGGGAATGTGGGTTCCAAAGCCCAGGGAGAGGGTGGGGCTTGCAAAAGGGGTCTGATGTCATTTTTTCCCCCGTGTAAAATAACAGAGCTAATTTAGTCTCAACTGAGAGTTTTGTTACACACTGCAGAGCTAGAATTACTGATACCTGGGTATAAGCATTAGATCTGCTTTGGGACAGTGTCTCTCATTCGAGAGACTGCCCCACTTTCAGCTGAAATCATTGGGAGCTGTGTTAAGTGCTGAGACCTGAAGACATCCTGGCAGACTGGTGATTGGCTGGATGGCAGAGCACCTGGAGGAGTGGTATACTCATTGGCCAACAGAGCAGCCAATAGGTAAAGGCCAAGTGCTGATTGGCTGGCAGGTCAGCTGTCAGGCTATGTCTACACTGCGGGGAAAAGTCAGAAAAAGATCTGCAATTTGAGTAGCTTTTTCTGCTTTTCTTCCGAAAGAGGTTTTTCTGACATTTGGCCCATCTACACGGGGCCAAATCGCAGGAAAAAAGCCTCTTTCAGAACATCCCTTCTTCCTCGTAGAATGACGTTTACAGGGATGCTGAAAAAAAATGTGTCTGCTATTCTGAAATTTTCCTTGGACACAGCAGAGCTTTTCCAGGATACCTCTGTATCTCAGAAAAGCTCTGCAGTGTAGACTTAACCTCAGGGCACATCTAGACTACATGGATCCAGCAACGGAGCCATGTAGATTAGGGTTGTAGGCAAAGGGAAATGAAGAAGTGATTTAAATAATCGCCGCTTCATTTAAATTAAAATGGCTGCCGTGCTGTGCCGATCAGCTATTTGTCTAGACGCTCCACGGTCAACATCAAAGGCATTTGTCAACCTCCCCATTATGCCTCGTGGGATGAGGTTTACCAGGGAGGTCGACAAATGCCTTTGATGTCGACCGCGGAGCGTCCAGACTACAGCGCTGTGCCGACAAACAGCTGAACGGCCCAGCGCAGCAGCCATTTTAATTTAAATGAAGCAGCGATTATTTAAATCGCCGCTTCATTTGCCTTTGCTGAGTAAACAAATCTACATGACCCCGTCGACGGAGCCATGTAGTCTAGAGGTGCCCTTAGAGGCACCCAGAGGGTGGTATGTAATTATTCCAGATCACTGGGTGAGGCTCGAGCCAGTTTTGTGTTGTAATGTTGAAAAGGAGCCCCTAGATACTGAACCTGGCCCTTGTTGCTGCCAACTTTGATTATCAGAAGGGTTACACTAGCAGAAATTTTATTCTGTTGTTAAAAAATATGTGGCAGGAAATTCGTCAGCCAGACTATCCAGGAGTGACTAGCTCTGATTTACTTCCAGTATGATGTGCTTCAACCAGTCCCCCTCCCAGCACCTCATTCTTAAAGCTGTTTTGCCTCCAAGATACTTTTACCAGCTGCAGTTTTTATCGCTTGGAGCCCTAGAAGGCTGCTCCTCAGATGGCCATTACTACACAGTCATGTTTTTGACAGCAACAGGATGTGTAGTGGAAAATCCCAATTTTCTGTGTCAAAGCACAGAATTCTCTTCACAAAACAGTTCTCCCATCCTTTTCCTAAGGCAGTGTTTCGCAAAGTGGTCCGTGGGGCCACTCTGAGAAAGCTGCTACCAGGCAGCTCCAATTTGTTTGCTTACTGGTTCCTCAGCCGTAGAGCCTCGCAGGCGCCCATTGGCTGCAATTCGCTATTTGCAGCCAAGGGGAGCTGCAAGAAACAGCTGCCCAGGTCATGACCTACACCAGTGTAAATATTAGGAGACCAATCTGAAGTCAGTGTAGTTGTTATTTACACTAGTATGTTTCCCAAGAAACAAGACTTGGACTCTGGTACGAACAGGAGCGGCCCTAGACTAGCTGCCAGCAACTGGTGCCCTAGGCGAACCATGCAATCGGTGCCCACACCTCCAAGCCCCTCAATGATATTGCGCCACCATTTGGCGCCCCATTTAACTTGGCGCCCTAGGTGACTGCCTCGTTTGCCAATATGGATGGGCTGCCCCTGGGTGTGAATGTTTGAGGTGGGGAGGTGAATGGAAGGGGATGAAGGTGTTATTAATAAACAAGAGAAGACGAGTCTAGGATGTGCCTCAGCCAGCTGCAGTGAAAAGGGAGACACCCAGATTCCTCTGCTGGGGGCAGTGGTATCTCAAGTTATCACTATCTGGCTACGTCTACACTGGCCCCTTTTTCGGAAGGGGCATGCTAATTTTGAAAGTGGGAATAGGGAAATCCGCAGGGGATTTAAATATCCCCCGCGGATTTAAATAAACATGTCTGCCGCTTTTTTCCCGGCTTGGGGAAAAGCCGGAAAAAAAGCGTCTAGACTGGCCCGATCCTCCGGAATAAAGCCCTATTCCGGAGGATCTCTTATTCCTACTTTGAAGTCTCGTGCTTAAAGGCCCCCCCCCCCCAACTGTGTGTCAGGCTCTTCACCTTTGCCTGCCTCCTTGAGAGACAGCAAACTTTTCTCACATACTCTGGTTGTCCTTGCAGACACCACAGCATTCCCAGCCATGGAGCTGGACTCACTGCAAAGCAGTTGCCAGCTCTTTGACCTCCTGATGCATGTCCTGGTGCAGTTACTGCAGGCTGCCCTCATGGCAAAGCAGGAATAGGACTCCCTGTAGGGCACCTCTTCTTCTTTCTCCATGTGCTGTTCATGCAGCACATCGCTGCTCTTGGTTCCGACTGGTGGACTGCATCGTCATGGAGTGGTGGGACGATCAGCAACGACTTCAGAACTGCATGTGGAAGGACACCTTCATGGCGCTGTGAGAGTGGCTCATCCCTGACCTCAGTCAACAGGACACCCACATGTGACCCTCGATCCCCCTCCAGAAGCGAGTTGCCATCGCACTCTGGATGTTTGCCACTCCAGACTGCTCCATTGGGAACCAGTTCAGCATGGGGAGATTGACCGTTGGGGTTGTGGTCATGCAGGTATGATTCTCTTGTGCTATTGTCCCAGGAGGGTGGTGAACTTCTGGAATGGGGTACTCTAGGGAAGGGGGGTGGAAGCTCCCTTCCCGGGAAGTTGACCAGTTCTGGCTTCACAAAGCCTTGCTGGGGGATGGGGCAAGTTAGGGTTGGTCTTGGTGTGGGGGAAGGGGCTTGGGCTAGGGAAATTCCCGAGGGCTCTGGAAACCCAGTGATTCTATGTTTGTCTACTTCTACAGGGCCATCAACACTATCCTGCTGTGCAGGGTCATCATACTGGGCAACGTGGATCTCATCCTTGCTGGCTTTGCCACCATGGGCTTCCCCAACGGTGTGAGGGCGGGGGCGGGGGGAACATTGATGGCATCCACATCCCAATCTGGGCCCCTGACAACCGGTCATCAGATTATATCAACCACAAGGGGTACTTCTTCATGGTCCTGCAGGCCCTCATGGACCACTGAGGCCACTTCATGGACATCAACACCCGCATCTTCAGGAACTCCAGCTTGTTCCAGAAGATGCATGTTGGCACTTTTTTTCCTGACTGCACCATCAGGATCGGGGATATGGACACGCCTATGTGCATCATAGGAGCCGATAGAGGAGGTATCTGAGCCTCTAGCTATCGTCTTTGGAAAATCTTGGGAGACAGGAGAGATTCCAGAAGACTGGAAAAGGGCAAGTATAGTGCCTATCTATAAAAAGGGAAATAAGAACAACCCAGGAAACTACAGTCCAGTTAGTTTAACTTCTGTACCAGGAAAGATAATGGCGCAAATAATTAAGGAAATCATCTGCAAACACTTGGAAGGTGGCAAGGTAATAGGGAACAGTGAGCATGGATTTGTAAAGAACAAATCATGTCAAACCAATCTGATAGCTTTCTTTGATAGGATAACGACTCTTGTGGATAAGGGAGAAGTGGTGGATTTGGTATACCTAGACTTTAGTAAGGCATTTGATTCGGTCTTGCATGATATTCTTATCAATAACTCGGCAAATACAACATAGATGGGTCTACTATAAAGTGGGTGCATAACTGGCTCGATAACTGTACTCAGAGGCTGCGTCTAGACTGGCAAGTTTTTCCGCAAAAACTTGCCAGCTGTCTACACTGGCCGCTTGAATTTCCGCAAGAACACTAACTTCCTACTGTCTGAAATCAGTGCTTCTTGCGGAAATGCTATGCTGCTCCCGTTCGGGCAAAAAACCTCTTGCGCAAATGCTTTTGCATAAAAAGGCCAGTGTAGACAACGCGGTATTGTTTTGCGCAAAAAAGCCCCGATCACGAAAATGGCAATCTGGGCTTTCTTGTGCAAAACCGCGTCTAGATTGGCACGGACGCTTTTCTGCAAAAAGTGCTTTTGCGGAAAAGCGTCCATGCCAATCTAGCAGCGCTTTTCCGTTAAAAGCATTTGTGGAAAATCATGCCAGTCTAGACGTAGACAGAGAGTAGTTATTAATGGTTCTCAATCCTGCTGGAAAGATATAACAAGTGGGGTTCCGCAGGGGTCTGTTTTGGGACCAGCTCTGTTCAATATCTTCATCCCACACCCCTCTCTTCCCCTGCTCTACCTTCCTCTCCCAACCCCCTCCTCTGAGGATACAACCTCTGGTCCTGCTAGTCCAGAGACCAGTGCAGGGAATGGAGGCAGCCTGAGTGTTCCCACTGGAGATCCTCATGGGGTCAGTGCTGCCTGCGGGTCATGCGAGGTCGGGAGGATGGCATGGGAGATGTGGCTTGTGCCTCACTCACAGCTGGTCCAGCTGTGAAGAAAAGCGAGATGGGCAGTCATCCCAGGAGACACTGTGTCTGAAGCCTAGCACTCAGCTCTGAGCTGAAACCGAAAGGTTTTGAAGCAAGGCCATCTGAGGCCTGGACAGCAGGCACTTCCCTGCAGGGACATGGACATCTGAGGGGGGAGCCTTGCTCCCCCCATATCCCAGGGACAAGCAGGCATGGGAAGGGGCCAGCCAGGCCAGGAGCCTGTGGGCGGGAGGAGAGCAGCAGAGTTGCTCTGCTTCCCTCTGTGCCATGAACACGGAGAGGACTTCTATCCCTGCTCTCTGGAGGGGGGGAGGGTGCTGGGGGAGGTGTGTATCAGCAGCAGATACCACTTGCCAGGGTGGGTGTTACTGGGGTCCCCTCCACCTCCTTCCCCTTCTGGCAGTCTCCCCTAGCAGGGGACCAGTGTCCTTCGCCTTTCCGTGCTTGCCCAGGAGCAGATGCTGCCCCAAGAGTGTGGACATGCCCATCTGCCATGTGCAGCACTGCTGTGTGTGTGTCTCTGACCCCATCCTCTTTAGTGGTGGCTTGTGGTGGGAAGGTGTACCACCACAGGGTCAGGAGTAAGGCAGGCCTGCCTGTGCAAGAACCCTGTAAGCAGGAGTTAAAGATTCTTGTGGCAACTTCATTGTGGCTGTCTGCTCCAGACTAGTGTTCCATGTGCACCCACATGCACTGGCTGCTGTGCAATCCCCAGATCTAGAAGGCCAGGTGAGGAGTGTGCAGCCCGTCATCACCTGCTGCTTTCCCCCATGTGTGTCTAGGGAAAGTAATGGAACTCACCTGATGGGCCTCCCCCAGCCTCATCTAAGCCCTGGGACACATCCTCGGGATGGGGGACGCTCCACGGACAAGCTGAACTCCTGGCTGGGGGGCATGCTGTCAGTGCTGGCCTCCCCATTTTCCTCCTCCAGCACCTCCTCCTCCTCCAACTCCACAGCCACACCATCCTGGATGTTGACGATAGGCATCTTCCGGACAGAGTCCACAATAAGGGTGAAGAATTGACCCCCTTTCCCAGGATGTGGTGGAGCTGATTAAAATACTGGAAGGTCTGAGGTGCTGCTGCAGAGCAGGAGCTGTGCTCCTTAGTCTTGGTATAGGCCTGCCTCAGCTCCTTCACTTTCATCCTGACCTGCTTCTGGGTGTGGCTGCAGCCCTTCTGGCCATAGATATTAACATTCCTGTGCCTAGTGCAGAGATCTTGAATATTTGTTTCCTCTCCCCAGATCTCAATGGGATCCAGGATCTCCGACCAGGATGGTGCCCTCCTCTTTCACCCCTGGAAGGGGCTTCAGAGGTGGCTGCCGGCTCCCTTGAAGCCATGGAAGGCACACACACATACCTCCTGTTACCTTCCAGGACACAAGAATCAAATCACTGCCTTAAAAAAAGTTCAGGGAAGTCTTTCAAAAGTAGAAATGGGAATCAGAGCTCCAACTTTCAAGGATTTTTTCCAGTAGGATGTTGTTCAAGAATTCCCCTTGTTTTACAGAACTCATTCTTAGGGCAGTTTGAAAATCCCAGCCTAAACCTATTTTCCATAAAATATTCATGGTATCCTTTTATTGAGAGTTTGCAACTGTGCTACTCAAGTTTCAGTTTCCCAAGTGTTCATAAAAAGGCACATACTTAAAGGCAGCTTTAGTAACACAAAATTGGTCCCTGTGTGGCTGAGATGATCACTTTGAAAATATTTTCCATTCATGAAAATCTATTCAGCTTTCTTTTCCTTCCACGGTGATGAGAAGCAACAGGATTAAATTGCTGTACCAAACAAACTAGTGAAAAGAGGAACAACTAGACCAATTGATAAGAGAATCTAGAAAAGAACTCATTCCCAGGAATTTATCATGACAAGCTAATGTTAGATTATTCCAGTTTGCTCTTACTGAATTTATAATGAAAGAAATGCTTGGGCATATGCTATGCTATATAATACTAGGCTACTCAGATTTTGTCTACACCAGCACTTTTGTTGAAAAAACAGAGCTCTGATCGACATAAGCTCTTTTTCATTGACAAAAGCTCTGGTGTGGACAGCACTATGTCAGTGGGGGGTACGCATAGACCACAGAGCTTTTCCAAGATACCAGAGGAATGCATCTGCTTTTCCGAAAAAAATGTCGGAAAAGCAGACATGTTTTTCAGCATCCCTGTAAATCTCATTCTATGAGGAAGAAGGGATGTTCTGAAAGAAGGTTTTGTTCAGACATTTGGCCCCGTGCCAAATGTCAGAAAAACCTCTTATGGAAGAAAAGCAGAAAAAGATACTCAAATTGTGGGTCACAATTTGTGTATCTTTTTCTGACTTTTCTTTGTAGTATAGACACAGCTTGGGAGACACTCTGCCAGCATAGCTACTGCTACTCATCAGGGGTCATTTAATTATGTCAGCAGGAGAGCTCTTTCCATCTAGCATAGAGGAGCAACACAGGAGATCTTACAATGGTGCAGCTGAAATAGTATAGCTGGGCTACTTTTTAGTCTGTAGTGTAGACATAGCCTCAGTCTATGAAAGAGAAGGACTCTACAAGGCACCTCTTTATAGTTGTGTGCAAGGATTTATCTGCATGGCTTATATTGATATTAATAGCAGTGTTACAGCAAACCCCTCAGAGATTATCCTTTATAGTATGGCACATATTTTAACACATTATTTACAAGAGAAAGGATACCTTATTCAATTTTCCTTCCTGTATGGGTTTATCAAACCCACCCCCTCAACTTCCTGTTTATTCACCATGCCCCTGAGCTCCTTTTTCAAAATGTATTCCTATAGATCCATTGGAAACTTAGGTCCATGGCCTGGGGAACGTACGCTTCCTGAAACCATAGCCATTTTGTATCCATTGTAGAACTAAGAGTTCAGGCTCATAGTGAGGCATTTTATGAGAGGGGAGGAGAGAGGTGTCATGGGTGGCAGTAATGGGAAATCCCAGAGGCATTCTGGCTGACTCACTTAGAATTTCTTCATGGGTTCTGGTGTGAAAATATGAGCGTGGGACTTCCCCTCTCCTTCTGCGTGATGAAGCTGGCACTTCTATGCTGGTTTGTCTCTACTGTGGTGAAGCTTATTCCACCTTTGTGAAGCATCGCAGTTCACAACTAACACTCGCCCAGCATAGCCTATGTGTTTCCTACTGGCTAGTCTTCTACTTTGCTGAGAGGAAAGATGATTTCTTCACTTTCTCACCACTTTTGCATACACATGGATTTATATTCACATTATATTCAGATTTATATTCTGCATCACAGTAAGCTCATTACACCTCTCAGTTACACTGGCTTCCATCAGAATAACTGAGGGTTTAAGATCCCTGTACTGGGAAGTATGGCTGGAGAGGCATTGATGCTAGCTGTGGGGAGGAGTATGTGAGCGGTGCTCTGATGTATTGTATCCCTGAAGATAGTCTTCATTGAGTAGTCTCTTTCTGTAAAAGCCCCAGGGAGAAATTAGCTTCCCTCCTCTGTCTGAAACCTTAGGTGAGGACAGTGAATCAAAACCAGTCTGCCTTTTTCTGAGGATGAACTCAGAACTGTCATTGAAGGGAGTGGATCCATTGTCTTCAATAGGAAATAGATCAGTCCCTAAAAGACTAGTCAGAGTCAAATTCTCCTTTTTGTTTCTTAAATGAAACTCTACCGTCCTTTGAGGATGTTTGAGGTATGTATGTATTTGGACTCTTTCTAAATTATTTCATATAAGGTTTTTATCATCCATTTCTCCTGCTTCTCAAGGGCTTCCTCAATAAGTCTTTCAGGACTGCAAATGTTTATGTTCCAGACAATGGTATAAAAATGAAACGAAATCTGTTTTAATGCAATTTCAATCTTTTTGGCATAGAAATGTTGCTGTAGCCTTTGTACATACACTGTAAAATCTTCATCTCTTCCACTCTAATGGAGCCTGATCACTTTTCCACAAATAACCATTTTACCTTTTCTTTCTTTCAACCAGATATCGTTTCCTTCACTGCTACTTCACTGGCTGCTTTGCTCTTTTAAAATCATCCCATCCTCGTTGCCAGAAATTCTTGTTATTTCTCCAGCTGCCCACTCAGCCAAAGAAATCAATAGCTTCTGCTGGCTAAAAGAGCAAATAGCACGTAAGAAATACAAAAAATGTTATAAGGGTGAAATACCCTCCTGTAAAGATAAAGATCACAAGGTCTAGGTACCACTTTCATTAGCCTTTAAGGGGTGTCAATGTTTGTGGCTGGCCTTCTAAGCAGAGGTGAATTTCACTCAGAATTAACACATTGGAATGCTCCTTGTTACAGTTACCGCCCACTACACTCTTAGGTCCAGTTCCAACTTCAGGCTTCAGTCCACTAGCCATGAACTGTGCCATACAGTGAGTGTTCAGAATGTAAAGGGACAGCCACACAGTCACAATTTATAAAGCTAAACCTGCCCCGGGGCATAATGGAATACTTTGATGATGGGGTTGTAATTTTTATCCTTCTGTCCAAAAAAAAAGTGTGAATACAGCCTCTCTTTCTATTTTTCATGATAATTATATAAATGGTTGCATAAAAGAAGAAAACTTTTCTTTATCCTAATTTTGACAGGATGTACAGAGTTTTATGGGCAGTAAATTCTAGCTTCCAGGTTGTTTGCTTCTCTATTATGGTGGGAGAGAAGAAATGCTTTTCAAATATTGTTCCATGAACTAGGGACGTCACTTTGAAGTGTCAGGGTACTTTTACAGAATCTGCTTTTCAAAGCAAGAAATGACAAAGGGTTAGAACTAGAAACCTTATGGTCTAAGGTAAGCATAATAGATGAAAATCCTAAGTGGTTTTTGATGTAACCAGAAGCTAATATACGGTTAAAATAATTAGTTATAACATCCTACTTTTAGTGTGCTTCAAAACTGCACTTTTGAACATTCCTCTTTTATGCAGCATCCCTGCCCAGAGCTAGAAAGGCACCTTTTGAAGGCACCTGTGCTGCTTTTTAAATTCACAGTGTAACCAGGGAGATATTTAAAGCTCCAGACTCACCCCACCACAAACTGCCGTTAAAAGCAGCATGGCTGATTGCCAAAAGAGAATAAGCCATTGAAAGTCTAAGTCACTGATCCCATTTATAAATTGGTATTTTCTTTCTTTAACATGGTCAGAGCCAAATTCCATCTTCATTTCTTTACACATTGGTGTGAAATTCCATATAGCTCTATTGAAGTCAATGGAGTTATTGTGAATTTACACTGGGAAGTCTGAGAGCAGTTTTTGGCCCTCATTCTTGACTGAGATTTCACCTCACAAAAGCACTCCACTACATATGTGCCGGAAAATCCAACCTAAAATACAACTTCTGTGGCGATATCCATGTTATACAAATGGTTTAGGCATTATTTGGGGTCACTCTTCCATCAATATCAAAATCATATCAGATACAGTATCTTCCCTGGGAAAGATTTTCAAGACTTTAGATACTGTATCTGACCGATAGGATTCCATTCCAAACTGTATAATCAGTGCTTGTCCTTTAACTGTTCTTCAGCAGTTCCTGTTGTTACTAGCAGAGAAGTTGCTATCTGAAACAGAAGAGCTCTGCTGGCTTTTGGCTTGTCATGGGTTTTTTGTTTGTTTGTTTTGGGGAGAGGGGGTGGACAACAAAATCAACCCCAGGGTCCAGAGGAAGATACTTTATGCATTGCATCACTGGTGAAGCCACCCCCCCTCCCTACCTTCAGGGGCCCCCTTAGCCTTCCTACCTTCCAAGGGTGTCAGCTCCATCCCTTGGGAAGCTGCTGGTGGTGGTGGTTCAGGGAGCTTTCAGATCTGCTGCATCATAATTAATGTCTCCCAGGGCAATGTTATCTTTCTGCCCTTTGAAACTGCCAGCTTTATTTTCCCATTTCAGCAGCCATGCACCTGCTGCTCATTTCAATTTGTGGATGCATAGTGGTATCTTCTAATGATGCTCATGCATCTGATCTGCATACTTACTCAAACATCTCTGTGCCATCAATCAACCTGCCTTGGTGTCAATTATTTTCTCTTTCATTAATAAGTGGAGAATTTGTACTGCTGAATTATGTCACTAATTCCACCTGTTTCAGAGTATCCTCACAACTAACAAATAACTACTGGACAGAAAAGTTTACATGCTTTTACTAATCATTCTTCTAATCTTTTTTTCAGTTGTCTTTTCTCTTCAATGTTTATCCTTCCTCAGAAAAGACAAAAGGAGAACGATGGAGATGATGAAGATATTACAGATTCCAGTGTGGTGATAAGTATCCCTCTTTATTTATTCATGTTCTCTTCTCACTTATGCTAGTGTAAATCATTATACTAGACTTAATCTGGTATAACTGCCTTTAATTATCAATCAGGGCTTCTCTGCTTATTAGTCCTTACTGTGGTCACAAATTAATGACACCAGACCTCTACCTGATCCCTTGCTTTAGTCTGATTGTGCAGGAAGTGTTGTAATGAATCTTCTATGCCAGGATTCTACTACTTTTGTATTATTAGTAGCTGAGCCCTGCCTCATGGCTGCAGTGCAGCATGCGAAGGGGAGGCAGAGACGGGAGGATGTGGGGGTGAGGTGGGGTGGGAGGGCGAGTGGGCAGCACAAGGGGCAGGAACAGGGGAAGACAGGGTGCGGGAAGACACATGGAGCACCGGCTGGGGAAGGGGCCCAGAGAGGGACAGGAGGAGTGCATCAGGCAGGGACTTATCAGCCCTACCACTCGCATCATCTCCCACTTCTCTTTGTCTGAGGGCCCAATATGCTGCTCGGAGAAGTCATTGTGCTGTGGCAGCAGCTGCTCGAGGGATTGTGAGGCGCTGCCCCCCTCCATGATCTGTGGCTCCTGCCGCCCCCACCTTCCAGACAGGCTGCACCCCAGGGTACAGGAGCAGTGTGGGGCTCCGGACAGTGAGCTGCCCACCCCAGCGGGCACATTTCTGCATGGTACCACCACCGCCGCCAGCTCCCCGCCATACCTACCGGCCACTTGCTGGGGAGGCACTCAGCCCCCCCACTTTCATTTTTCCCCCACACACCCCATTGTGCTTCTTTTCAAGCCTCACCGCCCACTTTGGTGTGGAGGGAAGGATGAGGAGAGGGGCCGCTTTTCATGTCCCACTTTGGTGCAGGGGGCGGCGGCAGGGAGTCTTCCAGTATATCCTTGAGTATTCCCAGTGTTCTCTGTGACAGATGGCATGACAGACACCTCTTCTTTTATAACCGTATACATTAGAATACTCAGATTTCCATTTACAAATCCAAGTCATTAACAAAAATATCAAATAATGTTGGACTTAGCACACACTCTTGCAAGATCATTCCAGAGATATCCTTCCAGCTGGTTTGACAGCATATCATTAATAATTACCCACTCTTAGAATATTTTTAACCACTTATGCACCTACTTCTAATAATTTAATCTATACCATATTTCCCTAGTTTACTTATGAGAATATTATATGGCATTATGTCTAAAGTATTACTAATCAAGATGTAACATAGTCACTGCTTTCTGTTGTTCACTAAACCAGTGGCACTATTGAAGAAGTGAATTAGGTTGGTTTGGTATGATTTATTCTTAACAACTCCATGTTGGCTATTACTTATCACTCTATTATTCTCTAAGGGTACATCTACACTTGGGTATGTCTACACTACCCTCCTAATTCGAAGTAGGAGGGTAATGTAGGCATACCGCACTTGCAAATGAAGCCCGGGATTTGAATTTCCCGGGCTTCATTTGCATAAGCCGGGCGCCGCCATTTTTAAATCCCGGCTAGTTCGAACCCCGTGCCGCGCGACTACACGCGGCATGGAGTAGCTAGTTCGGATTAGGCTTCTAATCCGAACTAGCTGTAATCCTCGTGGAATCCCGGGCTTCATTTGCAAGTGCGGTATGCCTACATTACCCCGCTAGTTCGAACTAGCGGGGTAGTGTAGACATACCCCAACACAGTTATTTTAAAATAATGGACATTATTTCAAAATAACAATGCGAGTGTCTACACAGCAATTCTGTTATTTTGAAATAATTTTGTAATAAGGGATGGCTTATTTCAAAATCTGTAAACCTCATTCCACGAGGAATGACACTTATTCGGAAATAGCTATTTCAGAATAGCAGTATGGACACTCCACTGCTGCTATTTCTAAATAGCTCCTCCTCAGGGCCATTCAGACTAATTACTCCCCAGTGCCTCCTTGGGCTTTAAATTGAGATAGCCATCCATATAAGGGAAGCCTGCCTCAGACTAATTTTGAGGCTTTCCTGTAGTGTAGATGTGTTATTTCGAAATAAGCTATTTTGGAATTCTGATAGTATTTTTATACCCTTCCTAATGGTAATAGTATACATAGGTACCATATAAACTCATTATACTTCAAGGTCAAGTCCTTCTCCTTTGGGGGTGTCCATAATTTAACATTAATATTCATGAATTACATAATGTATGTCTTAATTCTATAATATTGGAAATGAGGTCTAATTGCTTATATTCTCAATAGCAATTTGATTGCCCAAAACCTCTCAAAACTTCCCTCTTGTGAAACTTTGATATACTGTGGTTACTGAAGTACTCCAAAAACTGCTCCCATCTACACTTCAGGGTTTTTTCCTTAGGCCTGTCTTAGTCAACTAAATCAGAGCGCTTAATACAACAGGCCTTTAATCATAACAATCCTAACAACCCATTTACTCATGTGCATGTATTTCCCTAGTGCATGTTCCAAATTTAATAAGCTATGCCCTCAGTTTATCTTATTTTCCAATAATGTCCTCTAACAAGCATAAAATCACCCATGACACAGGGGTCTAGGTCTATAAGAACAGAACTGGAATCAACAGGTGTTAATCAATGTTAATGGTGATAAAACACATCCTTAAGCATCGTGGACAAAGTCTTGCAAATTGACAGTCTCTGCTACTGTGAGAAATCTCATGTGGAAAATCTCACTGTGGCCCATGGGACAACACTGGGTTGCAGAATCATACCTTTGTTTAGAATATCTAGCATCATCAGTCCTATCCTATTATATTGAGGTCATACACACAGAGAATTAGAAACAAAACCTAAATACTCTTTCGGAAAGGTATTGTGTGAGACTTCTGTGATGGATCTACTAAGTTGGGAACTATAAGGAGGCTCCCGATTTCAAATCCCCTTCCTTTTGGTGAAGAAGGGACTATAATTCCCATCATGGTCCCCTTTCCTCTGGCAAAGTAAGAGGAAATGTCTTTAACCAGGAAGGATGTAGCTGGATTCTATTTGGTGATGAGAAGCACATGGCAAAAAGAACTTTACAGGAATCCTGTGAAGTGTGGACAGAGCTACCTGTTTAACAGGCTGTAACTGCTGGATATTACAGCTGGGTGCAGATCTATGTGGACCTATGGAGGTGCAGCAGCAACTGAACAGGGAGCCACAGCAGAAGGGTGCTGAGAGACAGTAACTAAGCCTGGTCTGTAAACCTGAAAGCTCCTATTTGTTTGAATAGAGACTGAACAGGAGCGAGCATCCCAAGCACTGCAGAGCTATGCCTCTTGACTGGCTGCCACAGGGCCCCAAACATTGAACTGTAACTATTTAACCTTCTGTGTTTAGAGAATCTGTGTAGAGAGTATCTGCCACCTTATTCTGCCATGAGAAAATACCATTTGGCTTAGCCATGTGTCTGGGTGTTTACTGGGATCCAGCAGGCCTAGTGCTTGCAAGGTGCAGCTGCTGAAGCACTTTACAGCTTTGTCTACACTACACATTTTTGCGGCAGAAAAATATGCTAATGAGGACTCATTAGCATAAATGGTGATCTCATTAGCATATTTTCTGCCATTTATTTTTGCGCAAGCGGTTTTTGCAGTGTAACTGCTTTCGTTTTGTGCAAAAAAACCTCTCCTGCACAAGATCCTTATGCCTCTCCCAGATGATTAAATGTATCATTTAAAATACTAAAATGAAAGCACAGGAGGAAAGGTGGGGAACAGAAAGAAGTTGTGCAAATATCAAAAGTACTAGGTGCACCAGGCATTTCAAAAAGGATTTCCTGTACAGGCAGTCCCCGAGTTACGCGGATCCGACTTATGTCGGATCTGCAGTTACGAACGGGGCCCTCCCTCTCCCTGGTCTCCAACAGACCAGGGAGAGGAAGCAAAGTGGTGGAACACGTGGGCAGCGGACAGCCCAGATGCGTCTGGGCTATCAGCTGCCCGCGTGCTCCGCAGCTTTGCTCTGCTTTGCTCCCCGTCTCCCTGGTCTGCAGGGGGACGGGGAGCAAAGCAGAGCAAAGCCGCGGAGCACGCGGGCAGCGGACAGCCCAAATGTATCTGGGCTGTCCGCTGCCCGCGTGTTCCGCCGCTTTTCTCCCCATCCTCCTGGTCTGCAGACCAGGGGGACGGGGAGCAAAGCAGAGCAAAGCCGCGGAGGGGCTCCGGCGGCGGGGCAGCTCAGGCGCGCCTGGGATGCCCCGCCGCTGGCTTCCCCCGAGGCTTTGCAAAGCCGCGGAGGGACTCCGGCGGCGGGGCAGTTCAGGCGCGCCGGGGATGCCCCGCCGCCGGCTTCCCATGAGGCTTTGCAAAGCCACATACCCGGCGTATAAGACGACCCCCGATTTTGGGGGGATGTTTTTTAACATCAAAAGTTGTCTTATACGCCGGAAAATACGGTAGTGACCTAGAAGTAAAAGCCACACCGTACTTCCAAAATTAAAATGTTAATACAGTAGTTCCCACAAAGGAGTATGCATAGTAACTGTTTTCTCACAATTTTTTATCCTATCAGTGTAAAATCACACCATAATTGGAACTAGATGCTTAATGGAGAAAATTAACATGTGGACTTACTGCAAATTAGTAGCTATATCAACATTAAACTAGTATTAATCCATTGGTTTTTCAAAACTAACAAAGCCATTCTTATATCCGTTAAATTGTCTGCCTCAATTTGTCAACTTTTTTTTCTGAAGTGCACATTGAACTCAAAGGAATCTTGAAAATGATTCTACTCATCTTCTTTAGATAGCTATTCCAAGAACTTTTTTGACATCTGTAACTTCTAAATCTTAGGTAAACCAAATTTGCAAACTGAATGGCCAAAATAGGATATCAATAGAGATGGCTCAAAATGTGGCTCTGGAGTCAGATCTAGGCCACCCCAAATTTTCTTGGTGTTTTATGGAGGGTTTTGATTTGATCATTTCTAAAGATGGAGAAAGCTGCAAAATTTGCACTCAGAGCTGTATCTGGATTTCAATACATGTGCAAAGTAGGAGGTGTTTAGAGCAGAAATATAGTTCTAGTACATCTTTTCCTCAAGCACTTGATTTTATATCCAAGTGCTAGATCATTCTTGACATCATCCCCAAAGATTGTACCATGATAGCATGTTAATTGCTTATCTTCCACTTCTCTCACCACTGCAATGTATGCTACAATATATATCATACGTTTTGTCAGGTTTCAATTTAATAATTTATGTGCAAAAATTTAATTTATTTACCTTACTGCTTGGAACATCAGATGAGGATCCAAGAAGTTTTAATCCCAGTTTTGCTTCTGGTTTACTGTATTATCTTGAGTAAAAGCTCCAGGGGGGAGCCGAGTTAGTCTGTAACTGGAAAAACTTAAAAAACAACAAATAGTCTAGCAACACCTTAAAGACTAACAAAACATGTAGATGGTATCATGAGCTTTCATGGGTACAATCCACTTCTTCTGATTACTGGAGTATTAAAAGTCCAGATCCAAGAATAAACAAGAGAAGGTGAGGGAGAAAAGAAAAAAAAAGAGAAAAAAATAGCAAATTGGATTGTTCAAGTTACAAGAGGCTGATAAGAACAATTTGCACCTCTATAAGTACCCATTGTTAGGTTGGTTGGTTAAGTCATTAGGATGTGGAAGGTAGTTATTTATTGTCTCTATGATCTAGTTTCCCAGTTTGTAAAATGAGTAAAGGTTGGACCTCCCTTGTCCAGCACCCTCAGGACCTGACCCATCCTGGATGAGGCAATTTGCAGGATCAGGGATGGTCCTCTGCCACCAGCCTTCCTGGATGCTCCCCCTCCCTGCTGTTGGCTCCGCTCTGGCCCCACTGCCACTGGTCTCCAGCCTGCAGGGCTTGGACTTGGGATCTGGCTCACTGAGGCTCCCCAGGGATGGAGTTCCCCAGCCACTCTGGTCCTACTTCTCCCCTGCCCGACTGGGAATCCCCAGGGGATTCCTGGGGACAGGGCTTGCCACCTGCCCCACTTTTGCCATTGGCTGCTACTGCCCCATCTGGCCAGGGCTCCCCAGGGCCAAGGCTTGCCGGTCCCTCTGCTGTCCCATCCTGAGGACGGGGCTCCCATTGGGTTTGCACTGCTGGACCATGGTTGCTGGACCAGAGTCCCAGATTTCGGAGGTTCAACCCGTAAAACATACACATCCGTCCTATACTCAGAGGATTGGGATTATTATTTACTCCGTTTTTATGCAACTCTCTAAACATGTAAAATGCTAAGTGTCATTCGCAGTTATTACTTTTAAAGACCAATTGTTTTAAACTTTTCAGTTGATGTCTTTTCCATAGTCTAAACTGACTACAGTTCAAAGGTGTATCCCACTTTTCTGCCTAAATGTTCCTGTACACAGCTGTGAAACATTAGCAGATATGGATTACTCTGAGTCAAATTAAAATAAGGAGGGCTTTATCTTTATAAAGTGAGTGAAGTGCATTTACCTCATGGTCTGACATTGAAGAAAACAAGAAGTTTGCAAAATTTCGGTGCATTACTCATAGTCAGACTGTTTTAAGATCTGATGTTTGCGCCTAAACCTTTCATAAGAGAGTCCATATGTTGCAGAGTGAAATATTGTTATCATGTATGGAAAACCTGTCACCTTGTTTAAAAAAAAAAGGCATGATGCAGTTGGAGAGCAAAAGAAAAAAAATATAAGTCTGTATGATGTGTTCTTTACTCTGTCTCTTCCAGTTCATTCCAACTATATGCTACAAATAGCAGACCTTCAGCTGTCTGCAACTGTCACTGATTTGCAACATTTGTTTTTAATCAAGATAAATTTGACTCTGATTTAAAGAGCTTTCTAACCACTAACTCATGTATAAGTTCAGGGGGAGTGTTCAGGAAGGATGTTCTAGCTCTCCCCCAGGAGAACAAGATGAATCTATCATACAGGTTTATTAAAGAATTGCTTTAACTGGCACAGTGTAATTTCACTGAGATTATTTTGATGGAAGCACTACTCGGCAAGTTGGTATTTCTGGAATCGCTGAACTAGTAAATTCTCTGGGCGGGGGTCATTTGGATGGGTCTAATCACACCACAAATGTGGGTTTCACAACTGAAGTTTCACCCTTGGGGTAGCCCTTCTGATCCACACTGAACTATGAAAAGGAAATGGCCTTCAGCTTGACAAAATCAAAAGACAGACTCATAAAATGCAGTTCCCCAGAGTCCACAGGAGGTACCATAGTTATCCAGCTGGTTCCCGTGGAAACATGCAGCTAGGCTTTGCCTTAAAGCCCAATTTATATCATAGCATTAACTCTAGAGCAAGGCAGGAAATTGTCTTCCTGTCCCATGAAAAAGTTTGAGATTTCAAAAATGTCTGTTCTGCACGGGAACAAAATCAAGACCTTTCCATTTCAGTCATGGAAAAACAAGGAAGAGAGGCAGATGGCACCCCACCCACCTCCTGGCATGCTAGTGATTAGGGCACTCCTCTGAGACCCAGTTCAAGGCCAAGCAGTTTGATTTGGCCCTTAGTCTCCCCCATATCAGAAATCTGCCTGTTAAGTAATATGAGTTACTTTCTTTCTGGGACAATTGGCAACACCTGATGTGGTCTGAAAAACAAGGTGAAGGGGCTACCATCACCCTTACCTGCCTATCTAGCAATTAATTCTGCTCCCACATTAGTTTTGTCCCCCAGCCTCACCTCTGGAGTCCTTCACCTCACCCCACCCCCCACCCCATCCCAGATCTGGAGCAGCTGCAGCAAAGTTCCCTTTCTGCATTCTAGGCCTGGGGTTGCAGGGAAGTGCAGGGGGCAAAAGAGCCATCGGGAGGGAATTGAACTGTTTTGAGCTTTTGTTTCTCTAAGGAAATTGTGTTGGCTCCTGAGGAGAGGAAGCCCTGCTTCCCGCAGCAGCTATGATTGGCTGCTCTTTCCCAGTGGTTGGGCAGGTGGGAAAAGTTAGCCAATTAGAGAGGGTGTGCCCCTTATACAAAACAAAATTTCTGAAAAATGAGCCAGGTATTGAGGGGTTCGCTTGCCGTACATTTTTTATCTCCCTGGCCTGTGACCCATTGTGTCCCAGGGCACTTTGAGTGAGAGAGTATATTATGGTAGATCTCTCTCGCGTGCGCGCTCTCTGACTTTATGAGCAGAAATTACAACCATCTCAATGATATTTAGTCGAGGCTGGCTCTTTCCTGTGACAAGCTTTGATTTCCACATGTTGACATGTTTTGAGGGAGAAAAAAGTTTGTGTCAAAAAATCCTTGACCAGCTCTAATTAATTCCTCCAGAGTAAGTTTTGAGCACCTTTTTCTCTTTTCTTAGGTTCTAGTTTTCTGTGTTTCTGCATGTGACTGTGCTAAGAGATCTGATTGACAGATTTATTTTATGGAAAGTAACTGTGAGGAAAATGTCATTCTCACCATTAGGTCACCTGTGTCAAAAATACCACAGATGTTAGAAAATTGGGAGCTATTTCTCTTCTCCATTTGTAACATATAAGGGAACTTATGAATGATATGTTAAACTGTATACTGTTCCCTACAGATGTCCTCCCTCTGATTTGTGTTTTAAACTGTCATTAATATGGCCTTAAATGTATTCCAAACTGGCTTGGAAAACTGAAAGTAACATGTGAAGAGGCAAACTATTTCCAAAGCTTTGCAAATGACTTCTCCATAATTATAATTAGCTAGAGTGATCTGTGACAGAATACAACAGGGCTTTCTCACCAAAGCACTTAAAGCAAACAGAAATTGTTGTCCATAAGGCAAGAAATAACTACCATCATCTTTCTCCCCCCAAAAACCTCTCATACCCTACTAGTTCCAAAACTAACATATGGTAAACTCTATAAGGCTGAGAAGTTAGAAGAAAAAATTGAGCCATTGCAACCATTTTCGTCTAACGACTGCTGTATATATTCTAGCATCTTCTCCCATATAGATCACCATGGATGTTCAGCGACTTATCCCTGGTTTCTATTTGATTGTAAAATGCTGAGATTCATGGTTCCGGGGGTAGATGGATACTTTAGGCTTCTTTATCATGTCATTGTGAGAAGTGGGGCAGGATATATAATGGGCTTGAGAGAAGAAAAGGAGGAAGGAACTCTAATTTCTATTTTCTCCACTTGAAGAGTTTAGGGCTATGTCTACACCATCTACATTGGGCCAAATTTCAGAAAAGCCTCCTCTTTCAGAAGAGCCCTTCTTCCTCATGGGAGGAGGAAGACAGAGCTTCTGAAAGAGCATGTCTGCTCTTCCACAAAAAAAAAAAATCAGAAGAGCAAACGTGTTCCTTGGACACAGCAGAGTTTTTCCAGGATACTTCCACTATCCCAGAAAACCCCCAGGCCGTGTCTACACTACACCCCTTTTCCGGAAAAGGGATGCAGATTAGACCAGTCGGAATTGCAAATCCGCGGGGGATTTAAATATCCCCCGTGGCATTTGCATTTGCATGGCTGCCGCTTTTTTCCGGCTTGGGGATAAGCCGGAGAAAAGCGCCAGTCTAGACGCGATTCTCCGGAAAATAAGCCCTTTTCCGGAGGATTTCTTATTCCTACATTCAAGGAATAAGAAAGTAGGAATAAGAAATCCTCTGGAAAAGGGCTTATTTTCCGGAGAATCGCGTCTAGACTGACGCTTTTCTCTGGCTTATCCCCAAGCTGGAAAAAAGCAGCAGCCATGTAACTGCAAATATCCCCCGCAGATTTGCAATTCCAACTGGTCTAATCTGCATCCCTTTTCCGGAAAAGGGGTGCAGTGTAGACACAGCCCCGTAGTGTAGACATAACCTAGGTGGCACTTAGACGTGAAGCTGAAATAATAGGAAGAAATGAAAGAGCCCTGAAATGGAAAGAGGTGGCTGGGAGTTGTGGAAGCTTGGGGTGGGAATTTTGGACGCTTTTTGGAATGACTGTTTAGTGAAAGGTTGTGGGTTCCTCGGCTTTTTTTGTCAGGATGGGAGTAAAAATCTGAGGTGAAGAAATCATGTGGACTTGAGACCCTGAGTGGGTATCTGCTTACGCTTCCAGGCACAAGTTTGGCATGACTGAAAACAAAGGAGGGAATGCTCTCTACACGCCTTCACCAAGAACAGGAAGAAAATGAAGCTCTATGCTAATGAGAATCCTGCAATCAAGGCAAACAATGAGGAGGGAAGCGTTTAATATAGAATCTCATTTTGCCAGAAGACAGGAGAGAGTTTTAATTTATCTGGAGGGATGTTTTAACATCCTGGTGAGGGAAATTGAGACAGCAACAGAGATTCATAGAAAAAAGTACAGAACAGAGATTTGGAGGAGGCCATTGGAGTGGCTAATTTGGATGTATTGAAAAGAGTGAGACCCTGCTGAAGTTAGGGAGAGCTGCAGGTGGTGAGCATCTTTGGAAGTCAGGCCATGTTTATTTAGGTGTCTAAATTAGGATTTTTAGCTTTTGATTCTAGTTTTGAAAATATTGGCCATTATAAATGCCTTAGTGTCACTTCTCCATGTCTAGTGATTTCTCACCAATGGGCAAAACACGCTTCTTGAGTGTGGGCTTCTAATTAGTCAGAAGACGTGACTCGGTGAAGCTTTCAAAAGACTAATGGTAAGACTAATGGTAAACTCAGTTTTAGGAAATAATTACAATGATCTTCCTCTCTCTTACTCAAATGAGCTCACCCCCATCTTAAATCTGCACAAGTGGACTGGAAGTTTTAAGAAGAGAAGTTTCCTCTTAAAACTCCCCACATCTCTATTTTGTGTCATAGCCAGAAACCTCACATAACAAGAAGAGTCTCTTTCATGGCCCAAGCCAAAACATTGAAGTAAAAATGTCTGTAACTATTTCACAATGTAAAGGTCTGTTAAGTGCTGTTTAAAGTGGATGACATATTAGCTAATATGGGCAATATGTGTGTATATATTTCATGTTCACTCATCTCTGTGGCTTTCCTCCTATTACAAAGTTGGTATTTCAAAAATTTGCACCCTGTGACCCAGTTGCTTTGAGAATTGCCATAGGCTTGAGAAAATGTTGTAATTTTCTCAGTAAGTTGCGATTTATGTTTTAACTTTGTGCTTAAACAATACATTTAATAGTAACCCACCTTAATAATGTGTGCCCTTACTCTTGTAAGGCATTTTCCATGGAACAAATACTGTGTTGATTTCCACTCCCATGCCATAAATAAATAAATTAAATTAAAGGCTATTGGATTGAGCAATGTTGTAAATCAGTACAGTATTTTCATGCATTACTTTCTCCCCCTCATTGTATATTAACCATCAGAATGAATTATCACAGGCTTCTGGAACATGACATCTCCAGGACATTGGTGTTTCCAAGAAAAGAGATTTGATATTAAAAATCAATGTCTATAATTTGTTTTTCCTCTAGTGAAAATATTACTAGAGGCAAAGTGATTATTACTAATGACTCTCATTGTGTAATCTGATTTCTCTGCACACTTGACTACGAGTTCAGAAGCAAATATCCAATTTTATTTTCAAAATGTAAAAACAGATTTGAGCTTTACCCATTTGCCGTATCCTAGGGGATTCCAATCGCATTTGGAACGCTAACTAAAATGAAGTTGGATTCCTCTCTGATAAAACCCTGTTAGAATTAATCTTTTCTCCTGCAGGTAGACAAAATAATTTCCTTTAGTCTCAGTGAGCCAGATACAGACAAGCAATTCAGCTAGCCCGTTCAAGCTGAGAGTTCATGGAAGGCTCTAGTTAGATGACGGTAAGATGTTGCTTCCCTCTTTTAGTCAGCTCAGGTGTCCAATATCTGGAATGTTAATGTTTCCAGACTGTCAGAAAGTAATATGTCACAGGCACCCCATGACTCTCATCACTCTGTGATCTATCTACATCAGTTCTAGAGATGCCATTTCTTCATGTCAACCACAGCAAGTATCCTTTAAGGTGGAAAATGTTGCTAGGTACCTCTGCTGACAATAAATGGTTGGGGATGAGCTGTCTGAAGGATTTATTAATGTTATTATTAGCCAAAATGATCCAGTTTTCCTTTGCTATTCTGCCTTACCTACCTATTTTTCATTGTTATTTGTGGTCACACCACTTAAACATACTTTGTCATGATAACTGCTGTAATTTTTTCTGCTGTATACAAAGACCCTCTCCCTATTTGTCTACCTCCAGATACTATTTTCTTTCTTTCCAACTGACCTGATGTTGTACTCTGTCTTAGGACTTGGTGTTGAAAATTATAGGGAGCTGGTTTTGAGGGGCACTTTGGTGTCAGTTTTCAGATATCTCAGGAAAAAATCTCAGAATCCCTATTTGAAGGGAAGTTCCTTTATGGTCCAGAGGCTCCGACACTCATATGAAGGTGTATTATTGGGAAGGAGAAGAGCTTGGTATTTCAAATTTGAAGGAGAGAGGGCTGAGAATCAGACATTCTAGAATATGAAGCAGACACTCCCTCCCACCCCTCATCCCCCCAGACACACACACACACCTTTGCTGTCTCCCGGTGCTTGGAGAGAGCTCCCTATTATTAGCTTCCCACAGAAGAGCCTGAGTCCTTAGGTTTATCTTTAATTGTTTTGTTATCTTTGTTTTATTGTGAAGCGTGACTTTGCTTCTTTCCTGGTCATTTGTACGGTTTCCCATAATGTTCTGCACAGTTGTGATTTTTACCATCCTCTCCTGCCTTCTCTAATTATGGCAGTTCTGTTGATCATTAACAAATAGAGTTGGTTAGTTACTAATGTGACAATCCCTTGAAAGCTTTATAAATATTTAACTTGTAATATATAATGGAATCCTTTGTTGATGATCAAACTCAATGTGTTGCATGTTTTATAGGTGGGAAATTGTGTGGTCACCAAATCCCATCTTTTTCTGACACATGTAAAAACCTTGAAATGCAGGAGGTAATTCTGCTTTTTAAGGTAACTATAAAAAAGGCAGGTCCCTCTGCTATCTTCTGGCATATTTGGAATTAGCTCGTACAGAAAACTGAAAGGGAATCCAATAGCTGCTTTCAAAAAAATCCTACTACATACAATATGGAAAAGCAATCCAGTCCACAGAGGATTTAAATATTAATGCTGGCCCCACAAAATAAGATATGGAGCCTCACAGCCATAAGCCCAACACTTTTTTGTTCAGTGAATTAAAAAAAAAACCCACTATAGGTCATGTGCAATTACCCAGAAGGTCAGACAAAAAGCTATTGAGTGAAACCTGTAGCCAGTGTGGATTGCTAGGGAAGGAATCTCACTTAATGGAACCCTGCAGCACAAATACACAGGACTGTTTTATGATAACCTTGGAATGTTTGTTAAGAAACGTAAGATGCTTTTGCTCTAAGCTACTGCCCCCACACTCCTCCCATTTATTGTGGAGTCAGTCTCTTTGAATGAAAGCTTTGACAATTTCTCAATAAATTGCACTCCCTGAGAAGTCCCTGCAGCTCTTCTGTCGGTTCTCCTGAGGTTTTGAAAATTGCACACGGTGGAAGCCTTCATCCCTTCTCTATTTGTCCTTTTCTTATTGTTTTCTGAAACAATGATTATTTATTTTTGACTGTCCAATGGATTAGGGCCGAATAAAACTAAAGACCACCAACTTTGCCACAGATGCTAAACAGATGAATTCCAGCACCCCACCAAAAAATAATCAGACAACACTGTTGTCGCCAAAGCAATGTAATCTTTAGGGTTATTCCCTTCAGTCAAATTGGTTTACGATGGGTTTGTGTCTTATGGCATTGCAGGTTAGAGTCTGACCTCAGTTACATGGCAGTAAGACTTTCAGTGGACTTAAATGAGACTGAAGTCTAGTACAGTATTATGATAAGGAGCTCTTGATTTGGCTTGAAAAGTACTGATTCTCTGCAGTGCAGGGTGCGTCTACACTGAGGTTTTGTAGCAGAAAATATGCTTATGAGGGAATCATTAGCATAAGTCGCTATCTCATTAGCATATTTTCTGCCATTTCTTTTTCTGCAAGGGGTTTTTGTGCAAAAAGAAGCAGTGTAGCCACTTCCATTTTGCACAAAACTCCCGTTTTGCACAAGATCTTTATGCCTCTCCCACGGTCCATCAATTTCTTTCTTCTTTAGGGAGGGGATGTGTAGTAGGAGTCCCTATTATGAGAGATGTAGTCCAGCCAGAAATCCTAGCCCACAGAACGAAAAGGGGTAAACAAGACATCCAAATTACAACTCCCATGAGGCATTGTGGCACCATATTTTAATCAAAATATTTCTATTTTTAGCTGTTTGGTTTTTCTGAGAAAATATCAACATTTTTCCAACAAAAACAGGCACTATTTTTGAAGACTTTCATTTTGCCAAAACCTCAATTTTCAAATGAAAAATAGTTTTGTTGGGAAAACTATTAATATTCAGTTTCTGTATATTAACAACCATTTCAGAAAGCTTCAGCAATTTCTGTAGAATTTCCCGTTCTTTTTACTCTCCCATGACTTGCTCCTTAAGTTGACAGAGCTACATGGCCACAGGGTATCCACATCATTCCTATGCAACTCTTTGAAGATGAGTTGCCCTCTGCAGGAAGGTAAGAGTATGGCACATGAAAATGGAAGGGACTATTCATGGGCTGAGGTTTACTTCTGGAAAATAAAGGGAGCATAAAGTTGATATAACATCTGAAACATGTCTGATTTATCAAGAGATTTTGGTGCCATCATGTTGCTTCCACTTCATCTCATACACAGATCAATTCTGCATTCCTGCACCTGTGCAATCTTACTGGTTATATGCACAAAACTGAGGGCCTATACATTTTCATAAAGTATTCATGAAAAAAATCACAGCCCCCGTTCAGAAGCCTAATAAGATGTCAAGGGCAGCCTATATCTCAGACTATTGGGTCCCAGTGGTTATGGACAACTGAGCTAATGATAATAAGACTGGGGTTGAGTAGATCACATGGTTCAAGTTGGGTCACAACGCGTACACATAAAAAGGATGCAGTCATTGGTGTACCATGCCCAGTATATAGATTATGGAAAGACTAGAGAGTCCACACTACCTGGCCCGATGTCTGAAATCATAAAGCTGACACATTTCCTATCTTTCAGAAGACCTTACACTCTGGGACCTACTCTCAACTATCCCATAACCAAATGCAAAGGAGGGCCTGAGAGAATAAAAGAACTATAATGGCATATTTCCTCATAAAAAAACAAACAAAAATAAAAACCAGCCCATTAATAATTTTCTTGTAGTTCAGTTGGGCACTGTGTCTCCAGCCTGAGCTAGAGATCTGTGTGTAATCTCCCAGGATGTGGGAAGTCTATCTTGCCTTGCCTGCTGGTTGCAGTGGCAGTTTGGAGTAATGGTTAATATAGATCCAGATATCCGGTACTGGGCTGAGGTGAAGCCAGAGCTCAGGACAAAGAGCCATGCCAAAGATCATATTCATAACCAAAGCTGGAATCAGAGGCAGGGCTTGGAGGCAAAGACTGAAACAAGGGACTGAAAACAGGAGCAGGGCAAGCACAGCTGCAGGCATAATACACATTCAGCAGATGCTGTGCTGCTGCCACTGTGAGGTTTACATAGCTGGCTGATGGGTTTTTTGCCCAATCATGGGGGACAACCATTTGGAGAAGGTCTCATTGGGCCCAGCTGAGCTTTCTGGGTTGCCTAGTAACCAGGCTGGGAGCTAGCTCTTTTCCTGTTCTGTCCCTCTTTATAGTTGTGAAGTTGCCCGAGCTGCCCACCCTCTTTTCTTTCAGTCAGAAATCTTCATTAGCTTTTCTCCTGATCACAAACAGGCATACAAGATAAAATAAGCTTAAAAAGAAAAACCTCCAACAAACTGAGTCTGAGCTGGAGAGCTCAGATCAGATGGATGAACCGACTAAGTGTCCAGTTTGGCTTGGATATTTTTCTGGATCTTATTCTGGAGTTTATTTGGATAGGGAGTCAGGTTCAAAATCTAAGGACAGGGTTTCCTGTAAGACTTCCAGGTCTTCCTGGCACTAGCTATCTATGATTTTTAATGTGAGTATAACTTTTCTTGTGGTATTTTATAGAGCTACCTCTGGTCTCAGCCAAACCAGAGTCATTGAAAATAATGAGGCTACATCTAGACTGGCATGATTTTCCGCAAATGCTTTTAACGGAAAAGTTTTCAGTTAAAAGCATTTGCGGAAAAGAGCGTCTAGATTGGCACGGACGCTTTTCCGCAAAAGCACATTTTGCGGAAAAGCGTCTGTGGCCAATCTAGACGCACTTTTCCGAAAAAAAGCCCCAATCGCCATTTTCGCGATTGGGGCTTTTTTGCAGAAAACAAATCTCAGCTGTCTACACTGGCCCTTTTGCACAAAAGTTTTGCGCAAAAGGGACTTTTGCCTGAACAGGAGCAGCATAGTATTTCCACAAAAAGCACTGATTTCTTACAGTCAGTGTAAGTCAGTGCTTTTGCGGAAATTCAAGCGGCCAGTGTAGACAGCTGGCAAGTTTTTCCGGAAAAGCGGCTGATTTTCCAGAAAAACTGGCCAGTCTAGACGCAGCCTGATGGTTTTGAGTTTTGAAAACTCCCATTAGTTACCTTTACTGAATGTGAACTCTTCCCCCATCTGTATTTGTACGGGTTGTAAATTGTCTCCTGATCATACATAATCTTCAGAGGTTTATTAGGGCATCCAAATTCCCATTGAGACGCTTAGTTTGAGCCCATGCATGCTCCTGTCCCATGCCCAATTTTCACACTAGATGGCTGGGATTTCCCAGTCAGTCAGTGCTGTTGGAAGTGAGTGAGTAAATGAGCTGGGCTTTGAGATGGCCATGGTAATGAACGTGCATGAACTATATTTTCAGACTTATGCAGAGGCCCATTCATATAATGCATAGTCAACCTGAGGAACTCCTTGCCAGAGGATGTTGTGATGTCCAAGACTATAACAGTGTTCAAAAAAGAGCTAGAGAGGTTAGGTGCATCAATGCCTATTATCCAAGATGTTCAGGAATGGTGTCCCTAGCCTCTGTTTGTCAGAAGCTGGGAATGGGTAACAGGGGATGGATCACTTGATGATTACCTGTTCTGTTCACTCCCTCTGGGGCACCTGACATTGGCCATTGTCAGGAGACAGGGCACTGGGCCCTGATTTGATCCATATTCATTGCTATCCTGTTCTTTCCTCCATTGCACAATGGAGACACTAAGCACTATTCAATGGTTTGAGGAGAAAAAATAAATTTAGGGGACCATATTTTGCTGAGCTCTCTGGCCAAAGACATTTTATGTTTATTGTGAAGTCAAAGAATGAATGTATCTATGTTACAGGAATTCAAGAGTCAGAGAATGTATGTGAGGTATGGGCGTGGTGTGGTGTTACTTCTCAGCATATATGGAAATTTGCAACATTTGATCTTCTCATGGTGAAAACTGTCTCCAATATCTCACAGCTATCATCCACTTGTGCCAAGTAATTAGGTGCCCCCTTGCCACACTACAATATCTCTTGGAAGCAGCTGCAAAATGAGGTGCTGCAGATAGTCTTATTCTGAGCTCTGTCTGTCCTGGAGATGCTGGAAGAGGTGTGGGTAGTAGTGCCAAATGGCACAGGAAAGCTTTCTCCCCTCCTCCCCCCAAAATCCCAGTGTGGTATATGCAGCCAGAATCTGCATGAGCAGCCACATTTTGGCCATGCTCCACTCGATCCTCTTTTTCAGACTATCCAAACTAGCATGTTTTGTTTTAAAAAGATGCCCAGTCCTGGCTTCAGAAAGGAGAAACAAGTTCAGGTCTCAAACTCATTCCTGTGCCCATGTGTACCCATGTGAGATTCTTTGAAATTCTGATGTGGAGGCCCCCCTGCTGCATTTTGGCTGCTGTTCAAAAGTGTGTGTGTGTGTGTGTGTGTGCGTGCGCGCGTGCACACTTCCCTTCACATCAGAATAGTATTTGAAAGAACTGCCACATGGTGCATTAGCCTTGGAGGGTAGAGGAAATTCTGATCAGAAGTTTAACAACTCATAGCTCGCGGATTTTTTTCCTCTTTCACTCACTCACTCACTCACTCACTCACTCACTCACTCACTCACTCACTCACTCACTCATTCACTCTGTGGCTACGTCTATACTGCAGAACTATTTCAGGATACCCCGAATAGCTATTCTGCATCTTTTGAGTGTGCCCATTATTTCGAAATATAATGTGCTCGCTATTCCAACATCTCTGTAAACTTCATTCCATGAGGAGTATGGGACATTTTGGAATAGCGATTTATTTGAAATAAGTACGTAGACAGCACGAAATTTAGAAATAAGCTATTTCTAAATTAACTCAAAAAAAGCTATGCAGTTTGCATAGCTTATTTCAAGCTCTGGGTGCAGTGTAAAGGCACCCTGTTTGTCTTTTTAATACGATACTGAAAGAATTTCCTAGCCTTTCCTGTGAGGCTTAAAGAACATTTTCTGGCACTAAAAACACTGTAGGGATTCCCACCATTTCTGTAATATCTTTGATCTGGGATTGGGACTATTCCAATAAATACATTCTCTGTGTATTATGCATTGTATTTCTTTTTCACCTGGCCATTTTCCTTAATCGGGTTTTCCCATTGGACAATAGTTTTTATTTAACTCGTAGATAACTTTATTCTGGTCATTTTGAAAGTTTTGCACCAAATAATTTCTTTTATGCACTGCTTCTCTTCTCTTATCAAATTCAAAAATTAAATCTAAAATTTGGTAGACAGGGAGCACAAAACCCTGAATGTTTATTGCTACTGTCAGGAATGAGGAGAAGAGCAACGGTTATAAGCTTTAAAATCTGCTTTTCTGCTTTGAAGATGGCACATGTTAATAGCAATTAAGCAGTGCATCATAACCATACAGAATGCTGTTTTAGTGATCATTATAGACCCACAGTCTATGTAAGGACTTTAGGATTGTCCCCAAGCAGCAGAAGGGCAATTGATGTAGCTTCAAAATAAAACGGTGAATTCTAAATGTCAGAATAAATATTCCATGCCCAAAATGATATCCTATGTATCTGGCCAGGGACCTTGTGTTACATCAGATATTCCCCTACTGTATTCAAACACAGTGATTTTTAAATTAGATTTAATGGAAATGGCAGTTTCAGATCATTAAGAGCATGGAAAGAATGGCAGGAACATCACAGACATTAGGTGGAATTTTGATAGGTGCCTACTGTAACTTGGTAGCACCAGTCATATTGATTTGTTTTTTTCTAGCTGGGATCCATATTTATTTGAACTGAAAAGGATTTTCCTCTCAGCCCCGCTCGCAGAGGATTAGATGTTCACCTGGATGATAAAATGCCCACAGTTAGGGCAAAATGAAATAAGAAAGGATGTTAGCCCTCAAGCTTCAGGGCGTAAGCCTTGATTTCAATGTGACATGCTTCCAAGGGCTTATCTATCTGAACATTTAGTTCATAGCAAGCTGAGGAGTAAATCTACCTTTTCCACAAAGTGTCATGTGGCCTATGTTGCCGTGTACCATGAGTCCCTCAGTATGCTTTGATCTATCCTGCCATACTAAATACATAGCAGCAAGACCCACATGGACATTTGGAGTGCAACACACTGATGAGCACCAGCTGCTGTGTACTAATACATCATATATAAAGCCCTCAGGCACTTTTCAAAAAATCCTGAAATCTAATGCCGCTTAGTTGCCTAGAAATTACTGTGCAGTTACTTTACCCTACTTTAGGAAAAATCAGTTCCAGGTTATTGGCATAGCTAGAGTACCTGTATCAGTCCCCTCGACCCATTCTCAGTCTTCATCGGTTGCTGCTTTTATATTACTCTTTCATCATTGAGCTTTTGTTGTAGTACTTGAGAAGCAGAGGTCACATCCCAGACTCAAAGGCTTTGTTCAAACAAAACACCACGGCTTCTATAAAGTGTAGGACAGAAGCAAGGATACATTTGTGTAGAAAAATCGTTCTTGACACTGTAATGTGCTCTTCTACCTGTTACATCATAGAACCAAGGTCAGGGAAATTAGTACCTACTATCCCTTTATTATCAAAGACCCTTTCTTCTTGGCAGCTGTTTATATTATCTCCTCTCATAATATAGTAAAATTACTGTAATCCTTATGCATCCACACGTGTGTTTTGACAAAAAAAGTTCTTGTGCTTTAACATTTTAAATGTAACTGGGTAAAATTTTACTTCTCTGTAAAGCCTAACAATCAAGGTGACTGTGACGGGGCTGGCCTGCCCCGCACTGAACAGGGGGGCGGAGAGCCCATCTATTGGGTAGAATATGCCCCTCCCCCACAGCCCTGCTGGGCATGCTCACATCGCAGCCCCAGTATAAAAGGCTGCCGGGCCGCTCAGTAGCGGCTGACCTCCGGGGAGGAAGGAGCTCCGGCCCAACCTCCAGAGCCACAGACGGACCTGCTGCTGGAACCAGAGATGTTGGGACTGCCGCCCTTGCTGCTACCATCCCCGGGTCGAGAACGCCCGCAACGCCAATTCCGGGGGGCCGCCCGCCCCGCCACAGTGGACAACCCCTTCGCTGCTGCCCCAGACACGGGACCTGCTAACTTTGCGGCCGCCGCCAGCCCAGCTTCTGTAGGTGTGGTCTCTGTCAGCCACTGGGCTGGGGTAGGAAGCAACCCAGGGCAAGGGGCAGGAAACCCCCCAGTGGGCTCGGCACGTTTTGGGGAGAAATCCCTGCCGAGCCAGTGGTGGGAACCACCCACCACTACTAGGGCCCTGGGTTGGGTTCCGGTGGAGAGGGAGGGCCCGGACTCCCCTACCCCATCCCCCCAGGGCGTGGACTAGGCCTCAGGGCCTACTTTAACTTTGGGGAGAAGAGGGCGGGGGCTAGGGACCCCGATACAGTGACTCTTTATTTTCAGTCTGAGCCTAAATATTCCTGGCTCTGTTAAGGTTGAAAGATGTTCAGCTATGCCAGTTGGCATCAATCCCTTCATAATTACAGTTTCTCAGTATCAGATGCTATTTTATCTTCATCACATCTTCCAGCCTTGCCTCCCCTCTCCACCAGTAACTGTATTATCCAAATCATAATATGCAATTGGAGGCACATCAGACTTTGCTTCTCAATCCTGGAGCTTTTCTATGTAAAATAATCTGTATCTTGGGTCAGATTGTTGTATTTTTCTAGATTTTTTTGTTTAAACTGTTTTGGGAACAAGAGTCCCTGCCAGATCTATTAACAGGGAATCTTTCTATCCTAGTAAAGAGAAGAGAAATTGATACAGGAACTTAAGTGAAACAGTCAACTGAAAAAGAGTCCCATTTAGTTAGGCTACGTCTAGACTGCAGGCTTTTTTCAGAAGAAGCCTTTCAGAAAAAGGCTTCTTCCTTGTAGAAAGAGGATTAGCAATGTCAGAAAAATCCTTCTGTTCTTTCTATTTTCTTTCAAAACAATGCAATTTCAGAGTGGATGTAATTGAAGTTTTTTCTGAAAAACGGCCATTTTCCCCAAAAAATTCTGTAGTGTAGACATACCCTTACATAATGGCAGACAACTAAATAGATGTAATTTTATAAGTGCTTGTATACAAATGCTAGAAGTCTAAATAATCAGATGATATTAAATGAGAATATTGATATAATAGAATAATGGTAACCAATGAGACATGGTAATACCAGGGTACAATATATATATAAGAATGACAGGGAAGCTCCAGATGATGGGGCATGGTGAAAGAAAGCACAGAATGAAAATAATAAAAAAATTAAATGTCTCAATCTATACCACAGAGTCTCTATAGATAGACATTCCATGCTTGAATAATAATAACATTGCAGTAGAAATATACTATTGATGGGCCCTACCAAATTCACAGTCCATTTTGGTCAACTGAAATTTCACAATCTTATAATTGTCCTGACCCAAAATGGAGTTGGAGGGGGGAAGCGCAGTTTCTTATAGGGGGATAAAGTGGAAAGAGGATCAGTCCCACCAGGCTCTGTATTGGAACCGGTGCTGTCAACATATTTATAAGTGATCGGGAATAAGGGATAAACCAAAGTGACAAAATTTACAGATGATAAAAAATTACTCAAGAGAGTTAAGTCTAAAGTTGAATGCAAAGCGTTGTAGAGGGAGCTCACAACACAGAGTAACCAGGCAGATGAAATTCAATATTGGTAAATGCAAAGTAATCCACACTGGAAAACAGTCTCCCAAACATGCATATAAAATGAGGCGATCTTAATTAATTGTTACCACGCAGGAATGTAATCTTGGAGTCATTGTAAACAGTTCTCTGAAAACATCTGCTCTATGTATAGTGGCAGTCAAAAAAAAAAAGCTAACAGAATGCTAGGAACCTTTAGGAAAGGAACCAAGAAAATAAATATAATAATGTCATTATATAAATCCATAACTACTGCACATCCTGAATACAGGCAGTCCCCGAGTTACGTAGATCCGACTTACGTCGGATCCGCAGTTACGAACAGGGTTTGCTGCCCGTCTCCCTGATCTGCTGGAGACCAGCAGACCAGGGAGACAGGAAGCAAAGCCTCTGAGGACGCCGGCAACGGGACAGCCGTGGCGCGTCTGGGATGTCCGCTGCCCGCGTGCTCCGCGGCTTTGCTCCACGTCTCCCCATACCAGGGAGACGGGGAGCAAAGCCGGGGAGCACGCGGGCAGCGGGCAGCCCGGATGTGGAGCAAAGCCGCGGAGGACTCGGGTGGCGGGACCCCAGTGCGTCTCGGTCCCCCGCCCGCGTCTCCCTGGTCTGCTGGGGGGGGGGGCGCAGCTAGTACGCCCCCCCCCCCCAGCAGTCCAGGCTTTTCTCGGACGCCTGTGGTAGAGCAGCTGGGGCGCTGCCAGTTGGTCCCGCAGCGCCGCTTTGGGCGCTACTGGACCAACCCAGCAGCACCCCAGCTGCTCTGCCCCAGGCGTCCTGATTCAGCTGCTGCTGGGCAGTTTCAGCAGTGGCTGAATCAGGACACCTGGGGCAGAGCAGCTGGGGTGCTGGTGGATTGGTCCAGTAGCGCTGAGGAGCGGCGCTACTGGAGCAACCCAGCAGCACCCAAGCTGCTCTGCCCCAGGCGTTCCCAAGTCAGCCGCTGCTGAAACTGACCAGCGCTGACTGCAGGAAGCCCGAGGCTTCCTGGAATCAGCCGCTGATCAGTTTCAGCAGCAGCTGACTTGGGGACGCCTGGGGTTCTTAAGCTGAATCTGTATGTAAGTCGGAACTGGCG
This sequence comes from Pelodiscus sinensis, assembly GCF_049634645.1. Taxonomy (NCBI): domain Eukaryota; kingdom Metazoa; phylum Chordata; order Testudines; family Trionychidae; genus Pelodiscus; species Pelodiscus sinensis. Next base: position 215,806,259 of record NC_134711.1, read on the forward strand.
TCCAGATTCAGCCTGTTGAAACTGATCAGAGGCTGATTCCAGGAAGCCCGGGGCAGAGCAACTCTGCCTCGGGCTTCCTGTAGTCAGTCGCTGGTCAGTTTCAGCAGCGGCTGAATCTGGACGCCAGTTCCGACTTACATACAGATTCAACTTAAGAACAAACCTACAGTCCCTATCTTGTACGTTACCCGGGGACTGCCTGTACTTCATATGGTTCTGGCTGTTCCGTCTCAAAAATGTATCAGAATTGCAAAAGATAGAAAAGACGCAACAAAATGATTAAGTATATGAAAAAGTCATCTCTTTTTCAAGATGAAAACTCCAATTTTTTTTAATCTCTCCTCACATAGACACTAAGAGGGCATATGATACAGGTTTATAAAATCATGAGTGGTGTGGAGAAAGTTATTGCTTCACCCAGTCAAATTAATTAGGCAGCAGGTTTAGTAAAAGCAAAGGGGAGTACTTCTCACAACACATAGTCAATCAGTGGAACTCATTGCCAGGGGATGTTGTAAAGGTCAAAAGTATAAGTGAATTAGATATGTTTACAGAAGCTAGGTCTATCTGTGATTATTAATCAAGATGATCAGGATGCAACCTATGCCTTCAGTGTCCTTCATTTCTGACAGCCAAAAGCTGGATGTGCACAACAGGGGATGGATCACTAATTAGTGTTTTGCTCATTCCCCTTCTATTGGAAGACAGCAAACTGGGGCACATAGAGCATGGGTCTGATTCAGTCTGACATTCTTACATTTTGCATTTTTGTGGGTTCAGTTAAGCAGAAAGAATAGTGGAGGGAAAGGGGGTTAGAGGCACAGGATGGGAGAAGAAGATAAAAAGCAGATGTGGAGAAAAGCTAAGGTGAAGAGAAACTATGGGAGCGGAGGGAGAGCTTGGAGAAAATAGCCACTACCTTCTGACACTATTAAAATACGTTGGATTAAAACTCATTTTTAGAGGAGTTCTATGTGGGGAAAATGGTAAATATACTGTTTATTTATAAACAGGAATTGTCCTTCAAACACAGATAGTTGACGAGGCTATTTAAATGACATTTAAATCCCATTAAATTCTGTGTCGGGGGTTTAGCAATTTCATTGAACTTTGCTTTTTTATAAAGTATGGATAAAATAATCCAAATGCAATTTTTAACATTCTAAATTTAACAAAAATGAAGGGTTTTCCAGAAGGTCTACCATAGCTGTTTATTAAACCATGATCATAATAATTTTGTCATTGTTTGTTTAGCTATATTTTAAGTGGAAATAATTATTATTTTTCTCATTTCAGGCTTCAAAATATCACAATATTGGCTTAACCTTTTAAATATTTTATGATCTTTTTATTTGCTTTCTAGTTTCTGAGTCATTAAACTTCACTTGAGTCATTGCTTCAATTTTTTTTCTCTGAAACCATGAGGGCTAGAAACTTTTTAAAAATTTAAGCTTTTTTTTTAACCCCATAATCTCATGACATCCAAAAGCTGGGTCTTTAAGAAAAAATACACATCATAAACTTCATTATAACATTGTGGGAAATGGTAATCCTGCTTGAGGGATTTATATCTGACTGCTTTTCATATGTGGTAAATACATTGCTCATGAAGCCTGCACTAACATCAGAAATAGAGGATTCCCTCTGTCTCTTGATTTAGTTGGGATGAGAAAGAGGTGGGCTGGATTCTTTTTCTTTGTCTAGATTGGACTTTATTTTAGTGGCTTCTCCCTGTGCACTGTGATGTCTTGAACTATTCTCTGCAATGTTTTGGTGCTTTTTTTTAATTCCTTGTTTTTAAAACTGGATCTTGCTAATGGGTATTTCTGTGATGCAGTATAGGGTTTCAGGTGATAGAAGAGATAAAAGACATTCTTGGCCCTGTTTAGACTAATTTCTGTAAACTGGTTATGAACAAGAACCTTTGCTTAGATACTGTGTGAACAGTGGAGGGATAGGAAAACATTTTTAAACCAGAAAAAAAAAAAAAAACCCTGCTACAATCATTCATCCAGGCTTTCACTAAAGTTCTAGAAACCCCTCCCTCCCCCCAGTATTGGGGAGTCTGTGCTGGTGCGCCCGCCTTTTACCATCCCACTGTAGGGCTGGAGCAGGACTGAACTGAGGCATGGGCAAGCCGGGCAACTGCCCAGGGCACCGATCAATGAGGGGCGCCTGATGGCAGCTGTAAGGGGTGCGCGGCATCCCTCACAGCTGCCATCAGGTGCCACGCAACAGGCTCCCGCAGCGCTAGCCCCGCAGCGCCAGCCAGCAGCGTCCTTCTCCCCATGGCCGCAGATCCCTGCACAGCCCAGCACGCGTGCCAGCAGTGGTGGCCGGGCTGGGCTGGGCAGCACAGCGCATGCGCCGTGCGCCTGGGGGCAGCACTGCACGCCCGGTCCCAGGGAGCCAAAGTGCCTCGGGCTGGCCCTGCGCTGGAGCACACAAAATCTACTAGCCTGGGCCCCCCTCGGCTCTGGGGTCCGAGGGGAATATTGGGTGTGTCTTTCTCCTCAGCTGGAGTACACATTAGTAAGAGGTTTTTTGTTTGGTTGGTTGGTTTGGGTTTTTTTGTTTGGTTGTTTGTTTGTTTTGGTGGCCTCTGACTGATTTTTCTGTGGGTCAGCAGACCCTGACATAAAGTTTTTCCACCTCTGATCTAGGCCATCCCTGACAGGTGTTTGTCTAACATGTTCTTAAAACTTTCTAGTGACAGATTTCACAACCTACCTAGGCAATTTATTCCAGTGCTTAACTATCCTGACAGGAAATTTTTCTTAATGTCCAATCTGAGCCTCTCCACCCTTGTTGTAATTAAACCCCATTGCTTCTTGTCCTACCCTCAAAAGTTAATGTATCTGTAAAAGTCAGCAACCTCTGGACTCTAACTACCCACACTGACTTGTCCATGGTATTGCTGCTCTTCCAGCCAGCCAGGCACCCAGTTCATCCTCTTCAAATTCTAGGCAGCAACTGACTGCTCTGCCTCTACTGCTTTCTTTTATATTCCGCTGAATGGTCACTTCTGCAGCCCCTCAGATTATCCGCTCCCCTGCATCTATTCTAGGCTGTCTGGAGGACTTTTCCTCAGTTCTTTTTTGGGATGAGATTAGGCAGGTCCATGAGGCATCCAACAGGGGGCCTCCAAACCTAGTCTATCCCATCACAATATCCCAGAATGAAGCTTGCTTTTTTGCAACAGTGTCACCGTTGAGTAAAATTTAGCTTATGATCCACAATGACTCCTCTCTCCTGATCCCTTTCCATAGTCCTCCTTACTAGGCTGTCATTTCCCATTTTGTATGTGTGCAACTGATTGTTCCTTCCTAAGTGGAAACTTTGTATTTACCCTTACTGAATTTCATCCTATTTACTTCAGACAATTTCTCCAGTTTGAATTTTAATCCTTTCCTTCAAAGCACTTGCAAATCTCCAACTTGGTAATATCCACAAAATTTATCTGTGTGCCATAGTCTAAATTATTGATGAAGATATTGAACAGTACCAGATTCAGAATTGATCCTTGTGGGACCTCACTTGATATGCCCTTCCAGCATACCTTTGAATCACTACTCTCTGAATATGGTTTACAAACAAGTTATGTATCCACCTAGTACTAGCTCTATCTACATTGTATTTCCATAACTTGTTTAAGAGACGGTCATGCAAGACAATAGCAAAAGTCTTATTAAAGTCAAGATATAGCACATCTATTGCTTCCCTCTATCCACAAGGCTTGTTTCTCTATTGGTTTGACATAATTTGTTCCTAATAAATCCATTATGACTGTTACTTATCTCATAATCTTTTCGGTGTTTGTAACTTGATTGCTTAATGATTTGCTCCATTATCTTTTTGGATACTGAAGTTAAGCTGACTGACCTGTAACACCCTGTTGCATGGGTTCCATTGTTTGAGAACAAGTAACTGATCATAACTAATTTTGGGGTACTGAGTTAAAAAATTATATCCATTTTTGCCCATGATGTACAGATTTTCTGAAAACTGGAGTCTAATTTTTCAAAAATGCTATTATAACGTGTTATATATTATATGCTGTGACTTATTAATACTTCAAATTAATTGAATTCATCAAAATAAATGCCATCTAGCTTAATTTTGTAGAAGAGGATCACCAAATTATTATATTATATATTATAGGAGTAACAAAACAGAATGGTTTCATTTTTTATGTTTTAAATGATATTTACGGCTGTATTTTCTTCATTTTTCTGCATTTCTTCTGAATTTTATGCATTTTTCAGGTAATCCCCTAACATGGCATCTTGAGGTTGCCTGAATGATCCAAAGAAGCAAAGACAGAACATATCAGATTTTGTTAGAAATGTATGTCACACCTACTTTGGTATAAAACCTGGGAATCAAGACTTTGGAACAAAACTGCCACAAATGTAACGAAATATGTCTGGATCATTCAGGGGGTGCGGGGTGCTCGGGGCTAGGGCAGGGGCTTGAGGTGCAGGAGGGGATTCATGACTGGGGTGGGGTTTCAGGATGTGGGCTCCGACTGGGTACTGCTTACCTCAGGTTGCTCCTGGGTGGTGGTGCAGTGGGGCTAAGGTAGGCTAACCCCTGCCCTGGCCCTGCACCACTCCCAAAAGCAGCCAGCAAACTCCATTCCAGGTCCTGTTGTGCCCACCCCCCTGCTCTGTGGAGAGGGGGAACCTTGACATCAGCTCCACTCTTCTCCCTCCCCCAGGTGTGCGGCGCCCCTTACCACTTCAATCAGGCACCCCCCATATGTTGGCGCCCCGGGCAGCTGTTTGGCTAGCCCCTCCCCCCTTAATCCAGCCCTGCCCTCCCCTGCCCTGCACAGCAAGCAGGAGGTTCCCAGGGGTGGGGGAGGCAGCTCTAATTCAAAGGGCAGGGGGTGCACACCAGTAGAGGGAAAGGTATCTGAAGAGCTGGCACTTGCTAGCCTCTTGGCCAAATCAGTCAGGATCCCCTGTGAGAGGCTCCAAGATCACCTGTAGATCCCAATCTACTGGTTGGTGACCACAGACTTAAGGATTTTAACTGAACACATTTCAATTTCAAAGCAAGCGATCATTGTGTTTGATGCTGCTGCAGTCAAAGACTCAAAACTGAACAAGACGACAGCGATCTCTGGAGTTATTCTGGGTAGCCCTAAAGACCTTTGGGAAACTGGCACTTTATTATACCATTGCCATCGTTTGGAGTTACAAACGGTTTTAACTGTAGTTAATATTTTACCTGTTTTAACCTCTTAATAACTAATTTTCTTGTCTTAGCTAATAAATCTTTAGCTAGTTTACTATAGAATTGGCTGTTATTGTTGTCTTTGATGTAAGATCTGGAGCAGGGGTAGATCATAGGAAGATTGGATAAAACCTAGACCACAAGATGCTTTTGAACAGACTTAGAAAATCTTTTTAGTTCATTTTTACTATTATTTATTATTATTATTTATTAAATGTTTCTCTGGCGTCTGGACCTTGACTATACCTTGACCAAAAAATGTGGACCTTGACAAAAAAAAACTGATTACCTCTGATCTGGCGAATCCGTTGATCTGGGCTAAGTGACTGGCTTTTTAGGACTGGGAGAAACCTTATATCTCATGTCATTTTTTGTTTGTTTGAATAATATGTTGCCAATAAGTCCAATTTGTGTGAATGGCTAGATAGACTGGGGGACAAAGGAATCTGTGACTGCATGGGGAGACTGTAATCCAGAAGTTCACATTTCTTACTGAGTTGGTGAAATCTAATTCCACTTTGTGGTATTGGTCATGTTTTCGGACAGTCTGTCCTGAGCTGAGCACTTACATTTATAATCCACTACAGACAGTGCGACAGAGCTATTTCTTACACACCCACGCCACAAGGTGACAAGACATAATCAGGGCACATTTTCTGTTCACACTGTAGCAGAGAGGTGCCACTAATACAAGGCTTAGACTCCACAGCAACACTCTGTTCCATGGGTGACTGGCTTGGTGAGTGGAAGATATGCAGTGACTTCATCAGATGAGTTGGAATGGAAATGACAGAATCTGGAGTGTGTATATATATAACAGCAAAAAAAGTTACTTAACAATTGTAGGACCATTGTTAATGAAGCTACTTAAGTCAGGGCAGATGTGTCTCATTCACAGCATGTGATGTAGAGATGCAAATATTAAAGGCGGAGAAATTGTCTTTGAAGTACATTAACCAGGTAAGATATTTATTCACGCTTAAGATCCCAACAGGTTGTTTGCAAAGCACTGACAACCTCATCTAATTACTGTTTGTCTGAAACTGCTTGAAGAAACTTTTTAAATAATTTGTTAGAGAACAATTCTGTCACTGAATCTGATTCGTTAATTTCCACTCCAACTCATCTGATGAAGTGAGTTTTAGCCACAAAAGCTCATAAGCTAATAAATTTGTTCGTCACTAATGTGCCGCAGGACTGCTCATTGTTTTTACAGTTGCAGACTAACACAGCTACTCCTCTGAGACTATATTCCTTAGCTATGAGACGAACTCAAGGAGAAACATAAAAGGTGTGGAGGGGGAAGGCAAAATGGCAAGAGAACAAACTGAAATTTGTTTCTGACTCACTTAATCAGTTTCTTTTCTCGTCTAAATAGTATCCTTCTGCGTGAATATAAACAACAACCCGCTTTGTATAGAGTAAGAAAGAGGCCAAGGATCTAGGAAAAAGTCTGTAATCAAGTAAAGCTCTAATCTCCTCTAGTGACAGATGAACAATTATTTTATTTAATATGAAGGCAATTTTCCTTGACAAAGTGGATTCTTTTTTTAAGGCAAATAGTATAGTTGCAGTTCATAGGAAAATAGACATAAGCCATCTTCAATTCATCCTTGAAAAATGTTAACAGTGCCAGTTATTTGTTATGGATTTTGGGGGAGGGAGGGGTGTTTTCTTGTAACTTTAGGAAGATTTTTTTTATGAGAAAAGAGATGATTTGATTAGAAAGTAATTTTAATTTGGGTCTGACCAGTTTCTGTTGAGAAACAAATATTTCTTCGATTTAAGGCACCCAATATTTGATATAGCTAATGTCTTTGATTATTTTACACAATATGTCACTCTAAGAATTGTCTTTGTTTTACTTTCACAAGCATATGAGCAAAACATCCCATTTTGTTTGAATACAGCCACTGCTACATACAAACAAAACTCAGCAACCTATTCTTGGTATTTTTTTAACTGTTCTCACTAAGGGTGTGTCTAGACTACATGCCTCCTTCGACGGAGGCATGTAGATTAGCGAGATCGGAAGAGGGAAATGAAGCCGCGATTAAAATAATCGCGGCTTCATTTAAATTTAAATGGCTGCCCCGATCTGCCGATCAGCTGTTTGTCGGCAGATCGGGGGAGTCTGGACGCGATGCCCCGACAAAGAAGCCTTTCTTCATCGACACAGGTAAGCCTCGTGAAACCAGGTTTACCTGTGTCGATGAAGAAAGGCTTCTTTGTCGGGGCATCGCGTCCAGACTCCCCCGATCTGCCGACAAACAGCTGATCGGCAGATCGGGGCAGCCATTTAAATTTAAATGAAGCCGCGATTATTTTAATCGCGGCTTCATTTCCCTCTTCCGATCTCGCTAATCTACATGCCTCCGTCGAAGGAGGCATGTAGTCTAGACACACCCTAAGGTTCCACTACTGCCTCTTGTGGCACACAAATGGACTTCAGTGATGCTCCATGTGAAACCATCTCATGAGTCCACACGTACAGGATTGAGGAGTAAAGCAACATTGAGGAGATGATGCAGGTATATCTTTTGGAAATTATTTTCCCTACTGCCAAATTATCAGTTCTTGGTGACCAGGTAAAGGTCCTGATCCTATAACCACTTACATACATGCTTAGTTTTAAACATGCGAGCATAACCATTGATTCCAGCAAGACTACTCATGACTTTTAAGTTCATCATCTGTGTTTGCAGAATCAAGAACACAGTGAACCATGGAATAAAGTAGATATTCTTTTTAGTAACCTCTGTTTAGTCATTCAGCCCCTGCAAAGATAAGTGTCTGCCTATCCATAGTGTACAAAACAAAACAATAATTCTTTGGTTGGACTTTCATGTAAAGTTTATTATTGGAAAATGTAATGCAAGAGTTGGATGGCATCAGTAGGAAGAAGACAGAAATACTGTACTAGAAAACCGATTGTGGTTAAGGGAAGAGTGAATTTTAATTTGGTCTAGCAGTGTAAAACTTTTGTTCTCTTGGGACAAGGCTGACCACTCCTAGTTCCCAAAAGATTTCACATACAGATAAATAGACTCAATTTTCTGTGCTCTCATCTTCCTTTTCTGTATAAACACAAATGAGAGTGGCTGAGCATCAGATTGCTCCCTCTACATTTCTGTTAGTCACTGTTGTTACTGTCCCTCTGGTCAAAATCTGGAATCAATAACCTTTTAATGGAGCCACCAGGGGGTGAAGGATATGCAGGGCACCATGTGTCCTGCACTGGCCCAGTTGGAGTTGAGCCTATTGAATTAAAACAATGTACACAAATGAGTCATATCAAAAGACAACCCCCCTGGAGAGCTCTATCAGCCAGGAGTTTAATTGCATGCCTAAGTGAGAAGCTTTCATTCTTTGCCTTCCCTGTGGGAAGCTGTGCCCAAGCTAACTGTGTTTTTTAGAACCATGTGAAGCATTTTTAAACATCATCTTGAGCTCATTAAAAATGCCCCAGTGTTGTACCTTTTTTGCATAAATAAACTGTGTTTACCTGCTATTCATCCACCAAGTAAGGCTGATATCTAGGCATCCGGTAACTCCCTCAGGATATTTATTTTAATATATTGACCTTTCACTGCTGAAGATTAGAAATTCCTCTCGGGGCAAAAAAAAAAAACCCTTAAAAGTAAGATTCAAAGAGACTTAGAAATGTGTTTAGTGTGGATTCATTAAATACCTTACATGTGTGAAAGGGTTCTTTTCTGTTTAACCTCTGTTCATTTTTCTAGTAATATAAATTACAAATTCTGTGTTTCTAAACAATACTAGGTCTGATACATTTGACACATTAACATACAGTTCAATGACATCAAGATGTGTGATGGAGCAGATCAGCCATGTTAGAAATTGCAAACAGGACATAATTAAGTCTCATTTGATTTGCCATTTCATCTGCTAAATGCAGAGCTTGACGTTTGCAGAAGGGGGACCAAGTTAGCATTGATTAGGGTTAGGTTGGTAGGCAATGGGGTGAGTGTAACATACTGGAAAAGCATCTCTTTTTTCTCTAGTAGCTGGAATGTTACAGGATAACAGCATAATGTCCCCCTCGGCATTTTCTTAGGGGGTTAAGTCTGTTGAATAAGACACCACCATTGCCATCACTGAGGGAGAGGTCTGGAGGCAACCATAGATTTGGGCTTATTGACACAGTGTTAAAAACTCTGGATGCTATAGGAACCTTATATACACTGAGTTATATACCTGAGTGGGAGGGGTTTTTTTTGCTGAAATTCTCTACTGTAAACTGTCTGTGCATTGATGAATCCTATTGAAAGAAAGAGACCTGAAGAACTGCGAATAAATGATACTATTCATTCAGCATCCATAGTTACTATCTTCAGAAATTAAAAACAAATTATCTGGTAGCACTTTATAGACTAACAAAACATGTAGATGGTATCATGAGCTTTCGTGGGCACAGCCCACTTCTTCAGATGACTGGAATTTTCAGAAGAGAAGGGGGATGTACAACAGGCAAAATTAGCTTTTGGTATGGGTTAGTTGACTAGGTTAACATCACTCAACCAAGGGTCTGAGCAGGTTTCATGGTGTCTGCCAGAATAAACCAGAGAGAAAGACCAGTATTAGAATCATTGAGGCCCAGGGAAAAAAGTCAAAATCCCAAGCCCCTTCTTTCTACTTGGAAGCCAAAGCCTGAGCAACTTAGCAAAATGCAGGACAATGTAGCACTTTAAAGACTAACAAGATGGTTTATTAGATGATGAGCTTTCGTGGGCCAGACCCACTTCCTCAGATCAAATAGTGGAAGAAAGTAGTCACAACCATCACCGCAGCCCCTGTGTTCTGAAGCCCTGGGCAATTGTGCTGCTTGCTACCCCCAAACACTGGTTTTAGATACTCATCTACTGACAAACAGTTTTTGTTCCATAAGTGATCTGTAGAATATTATAGCATGATGTGGAAGGGGGCAAGAAAAATGTTGAGAACCCTTAGACTAGATCACTTGCTAATATTCAGCGGCTGTTGGATGAGAGACATTTACCAAGACAACCAAAGATAAATAGGAGAGTTGTGTGTTTCTTTCCAGCCAACCATATTGACTTGCAAGGAGAGATACTAATATTGTAAGAAAAACAATAGTTACTGCTTTCTATTCAAGGAAGGAAGGAAATTCTGTTATCATTTTGTCAACAACTGTATTTTGCTGAGTGGTTACTGTGGAGGGTATTTTTCTCCCTGCTCATTTTTCATCCTTTATTAGAATAGTTATCCTTAATATACAACACAAGGATTTTTATTTCCTTTTCAGTTTCCATCTGTTTTTAAGACAGAGGAGAAAATGGTGATGAATCCATCTCTTATTTGTCTGAAGAGCTTTGACAGCCTCTTGATATTCTGGAGCTTCAGGGGATAGCCGAGTTAGTCTGTTTCAGAAAAAAACAACAAATGGTCTGGTAGCACTTTATAGACTAACAAAACATGTAGATGGGATCATGAGCTTTCGTGGGCACAGCCCCCTTCTTCAGATGAATGGAGTTATGATTTTGGATATGAAAACTTGAAATAAATAGGAGAGGAGAAGGAGAGGTGGGAGAGAAAGAAAAAGGGAGGAGGATGGGAGACAGAGCATCATTAAGTATCTGGAGAAGGGGTAATTAAACCTAAGCCGATAACAATCAAAGTCAATAGATTCTCAAGACAGGAAGAATACCACTCAGAGAGCTGTTCGCACTTTCAGTGGTTTTTAAGTAGGCAGTGTCCCAACCAACCCATATCATGATTGAGTTCACTAGCATGTGAACTGAATTTGCGGATGAACTGTGATTCCAGGACCTCCCTGTGGATCTGGCTTGTGGAGCTGGTTTGTGGCAAGACATCTACTTGCAGGTCTATCAGACTGTGGTTTGGCAGGCTGAAATGCTCACCAACAGGTTTCTGTATGGTCTCTTTAGGTATATCCAATGTGTATCCATTGATTCTTTCCCGCAGAGACTGTCCAGGTTGTCCAATATATATAACAGTGGGGCATTACTGGCATTTGATGGCATAGATCAGATTACTGGATGTGCAGTCAAATGACCTTTTGATTTTGTGGCTTATATTGTTTGCTCCAGTGATGAATTTGCCAGTATAGATATGTGGGCAGAATTGGCATCTTTTTTGGTTTTAGGGCTGGGTTCCTGGAGGCTTATGATGTGGTTGTGTAGCATGTTTATCAGAAAGAATACGTTTCAGGTTAGGGGGTTGTCTGTAAGCAAGAATCGATTTTTCTCCTAAGGCCTCTGAGAGTGAGGGATCATTTTCCAAGATGTGTTGTAGATTGTGTATAATGCGTTGGAGGGGTCTGAGTTGTGGACTGTAGGTAACAACAAGAGGAGTTCTGTTATTTTCTCTTTTGGGTCTGTCTTGAAGTAGTTCGTGTCTGGGTATTTTTTTGGCTCTGTCAATCTGTTTTTTCACTTCCCCAGGTGGGTATTTCACATCTGATTGAAGCATTTCTTTTTAGCTTTTGGATAACATGTGTGTAGACCTAGAAGACCTAGTCCTGATGCCTAATGGGAGTTTTGCCCAAATAAGATTTTTGCCCAAATAAGATCAGGCCCACTACCATTCTGTTAATAGAAGCAGGCGATTTCCAGAATAGATTGGTGGAGTTTGAAAGACAAGCAGAATTTTTGTTTCCTCAGTGTGTCATAACAGTGTAAATTAAACCCAGTTTTCATTTTCTAGAATAGCATTAGAGCCTATAAAGAAATGAATTGCTCAGCTGGCCACTTAATCTACATGACAGTTTTATTACAATTAAATATCACCCCAAGGATGCCCTTTGTTTGCATTGGACAGATTTTATTGTGTTTATATGGGCTAATGATGCAGAATGAAATTATACAGTTTATATTAAATTTAAATGACTGATTTATTATGTTTAAAGCCCAAAATGATCACCTATAGTCTTTAATGCTGAACAAACCAAATTAGTACTATTGCTATTTTATGTGTTATTTTAAAGAGTTGCCCAATGAAATGAAGTCTTTCTGTCTTCACTAAAAGTAGGTTATTTCATGTTCCTAATATTTAACCCTGCAATTCTTCAGTATTGATAATTATAAAAATGCTTTGATTTCCATCATCCATCCTGTACTTCAGATCAGTGCTCCAGCTGACAATGAGCCATTTATACTTCCACTTGCCCTGGAAAACTTTTGTCTTTTTGCAGGGGGGGGAGGGGGGAGAGCAGGGAGTTAAGCACCTGTGAAAGACAAAAGTTTTGTTGCTCAATTGGCAGTGTAGACAAAGTCCTTATCAGTGTTCCTTTGTGTGGCTCACTTGAGGGAATATCACTTGTCTCATTGAATTTTCAGGGGGAGAAAAAACCCACACTCTATTTAATAAACACTGAGTCCTAAATCCATAAATAAGTCTTTTCTTTAGACACCACTGCAATCCACAAAACTCCCCTATGGCTGTTGCTGAAGCTTGTAGGGTCCTAGATTCACTCAATGATTAAAGTGCTGCTGTAAAAGTTCCTTTGGAATCTATGTTTTTACCTCTGGGTATGTGCCAGATTCCAGACAGCCAGGTGTTTATCTCACAGCTAAGCCCTAGGGGTCATTTTCCAGGATAGGTTGTAGATTGTTGAAGCCTTGGAACTTAACTTCATTTACAGGTTTGGGACCCATCACAAAGGTCTGAATAAATACATTACCTGGCTAACACACTACCTTCCACATCCTAATGAATGACTTAAAAAAACCAAACAATGGGTACTTAAGAACAATTTGCACCTTCTCTATAATCTCATGTAACATGAACACCCTAACTGATATTTTTCCCTTCCTTCTCTTCCCTCTCCTCCTCCCCCCAACATCTCCTACTTTTTATTTTGGAACTGGAACTTTAATAATCCATTCATCTGAAGAAGTTGGTTGTGCCCACAAAGCTCATAATACCATCTACATGTTTTGTTAGTCTTTAAGATGCTGCTGGACTATTCATTGTTATTTAAGTTTTTCCACTTACAGACTAACTCGGCTACCCTTCTGAAGCGTTTCTATTTTTTGGATAAAGATGGATTGGATCTGGGGAGAAGAAGATTACAGCTTAGGGTAGAAAGGGCTTTAATGCAGTGTTTTGCGGTGCTCAGAAGAATGTCCCATGAATACCCATAATGTCTTGATTGTATATCTAGACTGCATCCCTCTGTTGGCAGAGGAATTCAGATTAGGCAGATCGACATTGCAAATGAGGAATTTAAATATCCCATGCCTAATTTGCATAAAAATGGCAGCTGCATTTTGCCGACTCAGCACTTTGTCGGCAAAAAGTGGCAGTCTAGAGGGGGATCTGTCAAGAAAGAAAGCCTTTTTCGACAGATCCTGTAAACCTTCTTGCAGGAGGCATAAGGGATCTGTTGAAAAAGGCTTTCTTTCTTGACAGATCCCCCTCTAGGCTGCCGCTTTTTGCCGACAAAGTGCTGAGTCGGCAAAATGCAGCTGCTATTTTTATGCAAATTAGGTGCAGAATATTTAAATCCCTGCCTCTTGTGCAAGAAGGAGCAGTGTAGCCAGCTCCTTCTAGCGCAAAAGCCTCTTCTGCAAAAATGGAGGCTCATTAGGTATGCAAATGAGGCTCGGCAATAGTCCACACTTAGCCTCATTTGCATATTTTTGGCGCAACAACCCGCCAGTATAGACATAGCCTTGTTGTTACCCCTGTATGGAATGGAAGTGAATCCATGTGAGGCTCCTGCTGGGAGAGCAAAATCAGCCTCCTCAGCTGATGGCAGAGGTATTAACATTTCTTCAGTTCTAGTAAAAGCTCCCTGGGATATGCAAAGCACATGCATTAAGCACTGCTGGAGAGTGACAGATGCCAACACACATAATCTGACAGCTGCAAATACCAGGTACTAGAAAGTGTAATTTCCCATAAGTAAAAATATAATGGGTCATTATTTCTTGACAGATTAAAAACCAGCTACCATGAATGTATGAATTGCTAATCCTGTTTAAACAACACATGCTTTTCTCACTCAGAAGTAAAGGAATTTCTTTTGTCTTTGCCGTATTTGGCATGTACCATACTGCAATTGTGACTTGCAGGAGTGGGGGCTACAGATTTCCATCTATACCAGTCTGTTGAGGCTGCAATTTGGTTACAACCTCAGATAGGAGGGCTTAGCTGTAGTAACTCATGATTTTAGCTCTGGAGGCTCCAGGTTCAGTCCCTGGTATACTGGCCAAGATAGTGACTGTCACCTATCCATTTAATGCTGAGGATACTTTGAGATGTCACCCCTTTTCAACCTTAGTGGCTTGTCAAAGTTTGGGTACGTCTAGACTACAGGCTTTTGTTGACAGAAGTTTTGTCAACAAAACTTCTGTCAACAGAGAGCGTCTACACTACATTCAGTTCTGTCGACAAAGCAAGCTGCTTTGTCGACATAGTAGTGTAGACGCAAAGGACAGTTTACATGCAATAACACCTTCTGTCGACAGAAACTCTGTCGACAGAAGGCGTTATGCCTTGTAAAATGAGGTTTACCAGCGTCGACAAAACTGCTGAGTTCTGTCAACGTTATGTCGACAGAACTCAGCGGTAGTGTAGACGCAGGTATAGTTTTGTCAACAAAAGTCCACTTCTGTCGACAAAACTCTGTAGTCTAGACACACCCTTTGGGAGTGCTCCAGTTGGAAGTGAAAATTGATCAAGTCTGGTATTTTCTTTGATACAATCTATTTTATTTACAAGAAATGTACAAAGTCCTGTTTCTCTGAATGTAGGAGGAACTAACAACAAAAGGACAAGTTCCTTGCAGATGCAGGCATCTTTGGCTAAGGGACTCAAAAGCTCTTACTTTAGCTTTTCTCGGGATTGCACTGCACTCACTGGCTATAGCTTGGCTTTCTTGCTATTTACTTCTGCACCTTTGTCTGTTCTTGTCTTTTTTGTCTCTTCTGCAAGTGCACGCATACACACACATGCATGCTTCTGGACATGCTTCTTTTCTCTTAGGTGTGTGTGTGTACAGTCATGTTTAGTGAAAGGTGAGTTCACATCTATCAGTCTCAATGGGGTTTTAACTCAACCCATAACAAAGTTTCACCCAGCCTATAACAACATGTCTGTCTGTTCCTTTATTATTTTACAAGCATGTGTGTCATATGTTTTTAAATCTTATCACTATAGCTGGTCAGAAAAATTCCAACAAATCTGTTTTTCAGCCAAATTTCCTATTCTTTCTGTCAAGGCAGTTCCCCACTCTGGCACTCGGGGTGCAGAAAGTGGGAGCCTGCAAGAGACCTTAAAAATACCTTGCCTCGATAGGTTTCTGCTTAAAAGCTCTCCAAGGTAACAGATTCCGCAGCTATGGGAGATAGGCGGCCACCAGCAAGTGAAAAAACCCTTTCTTCTTGAACCCTGGGAGAAAGCACTTGAACTTCTTCTAGGAGGGCACCCCCAAGTTCTTTTACCACAAGAGAGCTTGAAAAAAAAAGAGAGAAAACAATGTGCAATCTCTAATAGCTGACCTCTCAGTCTTAGGCATGCGCACACAGACTTCCTTTTACATTCCAGGATTGACGAATCGAATCATAGCCCTAAAAAAGGTGATTTTATTAACAAAACACAAATACATACTTGGTAAAGCAGCATAAGTTGCTAGGTGTTACAGAGCAACTGAGAAAAGAACAGATTAAAACAGAATTGTATCTCTTGGATTCAGCTTAATACAGCGTATGGGAGTGGGGCGGCACAGACTTAGTTTTGTTGTTTGGTTAAACATCTTTGTGCTAAAGAAATAATTTGATTGTGCCTAAATAGACATTTCCCTAGCTCTTTATGATCTGTGCTTCAAGGTCCACTTCATTTCCATGCTCAGTATTCTTTGTAGGCATGGTAGTTCTGCCTACTTCAGTGCATGTTGTTCCCTCAAATCCTGGCTTAAAACTCACACAAAGAAGAACAGCAGGCAGGTAGGCCTTTCATTTCAAATCCTAACACCTTCCCCCATTGGCTTTCCTGGCTCCCCGCAAAAAACCCTTAGTCATCTGAGTTTAACCCTTTGGTTACTGAATGTTGGGATGTTCAGAAAAGGCCAGCGCTCTTCCTATCCATCACATGCCCCAATTCAAATATTCTCTGGCGGTTTTGATTTCAATCAAGTTCTGCTGGAAGCCAGCAGCTTTTGAAACCTGACTGCCAGAGCAGGTTTCCTGCCAGACAGCCTACCAAGTAACCTAACTTTCCAGAGTCCATATCTCTGGGGCAGCCCGTCAGACCGACTGTTTCTCTGAGTTGAGAGGGCCTCCTAGAGCTTTCCCTTTATGGAGGATTTCAAAACCATGAATAAAAATGAAACCAAATTTCAAAATTAAAATCCTTTGTACGTCTCTATCTTCTCTTGCTCAAGAAGAGAGCATGATTCAAATAAAATAATTTATATAGAAAAAGCAATCAAATTCTTACACCATCAAGTAAACTTACCATGTGAATTTACTGCTGTTACCCTACTTCTCCTTCCCTCTTTTCTCCTGGGCTGTGTCTAGACCGGCAAGTTTTTCCGCAAAATCATCTGCTTTTGTGGAAAAACTTGCCAGCTGTCTACACTGGCTGCTTGAATTTCTGCACGAACACTGACGATCTCATGTAAGATCATCAGTGTTCTTGCGAAAATACTGTGCTGTTCCCGTTTGGGCAAAAGCCCTCTTGCGCAAATCATTTGCGCAAGAGGGCTAGTGTAGACAGCACCGTACTGTTTTGCGTAAAAAAGCCCCGATGGCTAAAATGGCAATCAGGGCTTTTTTGCGCAAAAGCTCGTCTAGATTGGCATGGACGCTTTTCTGCAAAAAGTGCTTTTGCGGAAAAGCGTCCGTGCCAATCTAGATGCTCTTTTCCGAAAATGCTTTTAACAAAACTTTTCCGTTAAAAGCATTTCTGGAAAATCATGCCAGTGTAGATGTAGCCCTGGAGTTATATTCGCTCACGTGAGTCTTATTTTAAAGTAAATTATTAAATCTTGGGATAGGGACTGTCTCTTCCCATATGTCTGAACACAGAAGTAATAAAATGTGGCCCTATCTTAAATGAAGCCTGTGGATGCTAGTGCAATTTAATTAATTAATTACCAATCAAAGAGTTAATTGAGCTCAAGATAAATCTATTTCATAACCAATTGTTTATGGTGTGCTCAGATCAGCTGAAGGTAGGGAGTCTAAGGGCATCAGTTGAAGGTAGGGAGGTGGGACAAATCCTAGTGGCTTAATGGATAAGGCATCAGCCTCTGGAGTCTGAGATTGTGGGGTTTGAGCAACAGTGTAACCTAGCTTAAGATAGGGAGGAAGGAAAGAGAGTGGTGTAAGCATGGCCATAAACCAGCACCAAGCAGGTCAGTTTGTGAGGCTTGGCTCTGCAATAAATTAATTTACATATAAGACAAACCATGGATGTTGTTGAATCAGAGAGCCCTGGTGGTCTTGGGCAGTAGAACCCCCAGCAGCTGGGGACAGAGAAGCCTGGTGCCCCAGGGTTGGCCATGAAGCCAAAGTGTCATTCCCGAGAGTCTGACTTTCCCTGATCCGGCCAATTTCCTCCTTCCAGACTGGTCAGTGCATGAGTGTGCCAAAACATCACTGTCCAACCAGTAGTAAATTTTTTCAGAAAATTCAGATTTGGGGCAATACACAATGATCCCTGAATTCGGATCAAATTTGGCAGATAGTTTGGGTTAAATAAAGGAGGAAAATAATTTTTTTTTTAAAGTGAAAAGGGTTCATTTTGACACTTTCAACATAAACAGTTTCATTTCAAAAATGTAAATTTTAATTGAGCCAAATAAAAATGTGTTGATTTTGGGTTCTTTTTTCAGCAAGAAAAAAATAATTCATTTTTGGTTGGAAACAAATAATCGCATTTTTCAGGTACGCCACCAAAAACCAATTATTCACTCAGCTCTCTTTATGGATCAGGAACAAGACTTACTTTTCTATATTAATAAACTGCTCAAATGCGAAATAATCTGATGGTTGATTTTCAGCTCTTGTATTCAACAGCCATCTAGTCGTGATTTTTGTCTGTAAGTAAGCATGAGGTTGCAAAGGCAGTGTGTAAAGAAGTGTTACAAAACACCGGTGAAGTGGCTGACATGCTATTGGCAGCAGGAGCCTACTAAGAGACAGTCATATCAGAATGAAAACAGCTGTCTGACAGCACCATAAACCATAGGAAATGTTATGGGTGATTAGCTGTTATACTTAACGTGTGAAAGTTGGCCTGTGTCTGTCTATGTACAAAGTAAACCCCTCTTCTAGAGAAACTACAGGGCACGGTGAGCTGTTCTAAAAGCTCATAAAAGCCAAGATTTTCAGAGTTAGAGCTAAAACTACGGCAATGACTGTCTCTTCTTATTTGGGTATCTTAGTATGAGCAGCTCAGGTGAGAAAAAGAAAAAGACCAGGAGGCAAAATGAAGATGGGACAAAACTATAATGGGAAAAGCATCTTGGTCAGGCTGGAACACTCAAGCATACAGTATAAAGCACCTGTCTGGCCTTTTTGAGATTTGTCTGAACTTGCTTTTCTTTTCATTGGTTTTTAAAACCTTGCTGGCTCATGAACAATGACAAAGGAATGGCTTATCAGTTCCAGTTAATCAGTAGGGGCTGGCGCAGCTTCTCCTCTGCTCCAGGCAGGGGCCTGCTCCATCCTCCCGGGACCCAGCGCAGGCAGGGGCTGCTCTAGGTGGCTTCGCTATGGGCTCTGAAGTGTAAATTTTATATACAGCGCATATAACATCCCTATTCCATACTATATTTTCTTCACATGCAGATGTATTGGATTGATTTCCCTCCCCCTGCCTTGGATGTACATTTCATGGTGCTTTATTGGGTCCATCTAAATAAAAAGAGCGAGCTGAGATGACATTCTGATCTTGAAAGACTTAGTGCAGATGCATCCAGCCCTCTGTTATGCCCACTCCTCATTAGGGCTGGAGATAACCTGGCCTTAATTAGGGAAGTAGGGACAGCTGCTACCTAATTAGCCTGTGGCTGCATAAAAGCCTCAGGGTGAAAGAAACCATGGGAGGCGGGGAGTGGCAGCTTTGCTCTCCCTCTTGCCTGCAGCTGGTGACGCAGTGGTAGGATTACATTTGTAAATAAATTGCACTAGTGGTTACAGAATCCAGCGTTTCCAGGTGACTTTGTGGACTGAGACAGGTCCAGTGCCAAGATGGCCCTATTACACATAGGTGCTTGTCAAGCAGGACTGGCCTTAGGGAAGTTGGTACCCTGAGAAAACTTGTGTTTTAGTGCCCTTGAGTGCTGTGGGCATAGCACTGTCCATGTTCCCTGGCACCCATGGGCTCCCCAACCCCTGCACCTCCATCCTGTGCTCTCTTTACTACCAACCCTTGCATTGTGCCCCCTTTTCCCCTAACCTCTACACAATGACCCCTTCATCCAACCCTGGAACTTTCCTCCCACCTGTGCCCCAGCCCAGCCCTGCACTTCCAGCATGGCCTGCCACATTATCCTTGTGCCCAGTACCCTCCACCCCTGTTGCCCAGCAACACACATGCCCAGTTGCCTCTCACCCTCTGGCTACTGTACCCTGGGCATGGGCTCAATTTGCCCAGCCCTAAGGCTAGCCCTGTTGTCCAGGAGTCCTGTGCCAGAGCAAGTGTTTGGAAGCCAGAGATGGAGGAGACCCTTCAGTAGCTGGTTGAGCAACAGGTGGAAGCACAGAAGGCAATGGAAACTTTTCAGCAAGTTCTCCAGACAGAGCAACAGGCATTGTTCAACTGTAAGGTATAACAGAAGAGGAGCCTGAAGGATTTCATTTGTCAGCGGGCTGGCACACAACAGCAACTCCTGCTGAAAGTGATGAATCCCATAGGAGGGGATGATGGTAAGGTATAAAATGGGCCTGACGGATAGCCTTCCCCCCCCCCCCCCCCAATGCCTTCCATACAACTTTGAGCAGGTAGCCATGTGGGCTGGATGGGACAGGGCCGCGTGACTGGCTCCCTGCCTAACCAGTGATGCCAAAATAGCCTGTGTGGCCCTAAATGAAGAGGAGGCCAGGAATTATAGAGCAGTAAAGATAGCCATTCTGGATCAGGTGGGTCTATGCACAGAGGAGGACTGCCACAATTTTGTGAATTGAGCTTCTGTAGCCAGATTCACCGATAAGTTGCTTAAATCCTTTAGGGGAGAGTTCAGGGCCTTTATCGAGGGAGATCATCTGGTAAAAAGGCCATCATTACAATCTGCATTGGGCAAAACTGATGTGACTGCCAAAGTTATGGGATCAATGATTATCATGAGAAGGGCATCGTGGTTGCAAATGTCTGGAATAACATCAGCCAGCCAAAGAGGTTTAGACAGGGGCTGAGCTTATAGATGTTGATAGATATTCGGCTACGTGTGCATATGTTTCCAGTGTGCCGACCCAGCTTTGCAGAGATCGCTAACTCAGCGGACCTAGAGCAAACTGCCCAATGACCACAAGATTTGTTAAGCTACAAAGGCACCCAGCCAGGTTTACTGTTGATGAAGCACAAGCGGTAGTATTTCACAGACTTTACTGGACCACAAATACGTGTATACCCATAACAATGAACAATAGTCAGACAATGGCAGGACTGTCCACTGCCCGCAAGGCTGGACAAAGACACTCTAAGACTTCATTTTATACATTAGTACAGAAGTCACCAACTCATCTATTGTGATGGACTGGTCAATCATGGAGCCTCACCTAGTCGATCATGATCTCCGGGCCAGCACAGCAGGTTGTCTACCAGGGCAAGCTTGTTTCTGTGCTTCTCTTGAGCACAGGTGACCAGCGTGACCAACACTCTTCTCCTTACTGTAGTCCCCTCCTGCATCTAAATTCCATCCCAGAATTTGCACGCCTCATCCCATCCTGCTCCCAAACCCCTCAGTACAGGACACGAGCCTGCACCCCCGCCCCCCCCCCCCCCCCCGCCTGCTACTTTAGCCCAGGCTTTAGGCCACATACCAGGCCTCTAATACAAGGGCTTATCAGGCCCTCTTCCTACTATATTGGGTAGGGACTTAAGTGTCTGTGCACATGCTCAGCTGCTGGACTTCAGGTGCCTCAGAAACTTTAAGGTTATGTCTACACAGCAGCGTTATTTCGGACTAACTAATGTTATTCCAAAATAACAAAGAGCATAGCTACATAGCAAGCCATTATTCTGAAACAATGGCTAGATGAAGGACTTCTTACTCTGACTCTTGTAACCTTCATTTCACAAGGAGTAAGGGAAGTCGAAGGAAAAGTGTTCTTCCTTTGATTTCCTGCAGCGTAGACAGTGCCAAAAGCCGAATTAAGCTATTTCAACTCAGCTACGCAATTGACGTAGCTGAAGTTGCATGGCTTAATTTGGGTTTTGCCATGCTGTGTAGACATGCCCTAAAAGTGGAATCATAGGACCCTAGGGAGTTTTGGCACCCAAAGGCTTCGGCAGAAGCTGAGTAAGGGCTTCGTGAATCCCAGCCTCTCTGTGACCTGAATGCACTAATGAGGAAAATGTATCATTTACATGAACAATCTCACAGAAACCATCAGGAAGAAGGCTGCAGATTATTTTTTCCTCTTTTTTGCCACTATGTTTTCACAGATGTGGTATATGGATGAACAAGCCAAAGCCGACAGACATATTTTGCTCTTGCCAAATAGTCCAAACAAGGCAGAGATTTTTTCCCCCTTCTCCCTCAAAGATCTTTGACAAACCTCAGTCTTGTATAGAAAAATAAATTAATTAAAAATATTGAGTGTATCTAAGGAAAATCATGGCTCAAATTTCATAGTTGAAAAAATAAAACATTATCCCCTACAAATGTTAAAAGGGGAAAAAAGTTCACCTATGACTTGCTGGCAGTCTGACATTGGAGACTTTAATATAGTGGGTATTGGAATGCCACCTAGTGGGCCTCTCCAACTTGCAGCTAGTAGAAAAAAATAAGTTAACTCATGCCCACTAAACTGCATCCTTCTTTGCAGTGTCACGAGTGCCATAGTACACTCAATATTGTGTACAGAAGATATATTCTGTATCCATAGCAAGCTCCATTAATATGACTTGGCGTTACACCCAAATTTAGAGAGAAGAATGTATGCCAAAGTATTGCTAATAAATGATTTGCTAGCTCAGCACCAGCTAAGAATATTGCACTGATGTAAGTGTTGTACTCTCAAATGCAAAAGAGTATATTGGCCAGGCCATCCTTACTGGTACTTGAATGCTCTTACAAGAACCTTACAGGGAACGCTTAGTCTTCGCTTTGACGCTCACATAATATCTAGCCAAGTGGTCAAACCCTGGGTTCTTTTTTGAGCTGCTGTACAAAAATAAGAAGAGATTAATGTGGACAGCTGTGACAAGTTGTAGTTTGCCGTGCTT
Source organism: Pelodiscus sinensis (assembly GCF_049634645.1). NCBI lineage: Eukaryota > Metazoa > Chordata > Testudines > Trionychidae > Pelodiscus > Pelodiscus sinensis. The sequence continues at coordinate 215,828,903 of NC_134711.1, forward strand.
TTATGCAAACAGAGCTGTACTAACTGCAGTGACAGATTTGGGTTTCATTGTAAGGCAGCTTATGTGTGTATGGGGGGAAATAAAGGGGTGGCAATTTCTGGTTCAGCTGTGTTATGGCAATTTAGTGACTCACTAAGTCCATATTCCTCCTATAGTATGTCATGGGGGCACAGGACGAAATGGCAGGAAGGAAATGGCCCTTGGCCAATCAGATCACCTGAGGGCTTTTTAAAAGGTCATTTCCCAAAGGGAGGATTTGCAGCGAAATATCATTGTGCCTCTTCTTTTCCTCTTGGCACTTCTGGTTCCATGAAGCTTCAGAAAAACTAAGGGTACGTCTAGACTACAGGGTTTTGTCGACGGAAGTTTTGTCGACAGATACTGTCGACAAAACTTCTGTCGACACAGAGCGTCTAGACACATTCAGTTCTGTCGACAAAGCAAGCTGCTTTGTCGACAAAGCCCTGTAGTCTAGATGCAACCCTACTGGCAATAACACCTTCTGTTGACAGAACTCTGTTGACAGAAGGTGTTACGCCTCGTAAAATGAGGTTTACCAGTGTCGACAAAACTGCTGAGTTCTGTCGACGTTATGTCGACAGAACTCAGCGGTAGTGGAGACGCAGGTATAGTTTTGTCGACAAAAGTCCACTTTTGTCGACAAAACTCAGTAGTCTAGACACACCCGCTGATAACAGAGGGAGGAGGTGGTGTGGTGATGCAGGGGAGGAATGGAGTCGCTTGCTAAATATCTGTGAGGGACTGGGAAGGGAGGAGGCCAAGGATGAAGTTAGGACAGCAGCACATTGGGAGGTTGAGACTAGAGGAGTAGAGTGAAGGAGTTACAGCAAGATAATTACTATTTTTGTCCATATATAGTATTTCATTCCTGGATGAGCAACTGGACATAGAAGGAGCAGAGGGGATAGGCATTCTTTGTTCTTCCCCACTACCTCATACCCTCTCCCCCACCCAATGCATCCCTTTGGCATTTTCTCCCCTTTCCATTTTTCCCTCGTGGTCTCCAGGGTTGTCCCAGTGTGTCTTTTTGTACCATATGATCAATCCATTGTGGGTGTGCGCATGGGGGCGGAGGGGCATGAGGCAATAGAAATGGAGTTAGGAAGCTCATGACCACTTACTTGGCAGCAGCTGCCACTGTGTAGCCCCACACGTTAACACTAATTCTTACTAACAATAAAAACGTTCAAAATTATTTAGCCCACATGTGTTTTGATGAGTGCACTAGAAAGGCAGAGTAGCCTAAGAGCCATTCCTAGATTTGTCACTGGCTTGCCATCTTAATTTGTATTGCAGCAGCCCCTACAGTGTCTGTGGGATGCAGGCAGTTGGACTACAAGATCAGAATTGTCCACTCAGGAGAGCGTCAAATGGCACCCAGCTGATTAGCAGAGCACCCACAGGTAGGTGTTTTGTTTTTACTGTTGGTGCACATGCATATAAAAATATACATTCCACACATGACTGGAAAAGATTAGAGGGAACATTGCTTGAGACATTAAAAATACATGATTTCAAAGCCCAAATTCTTAAGGTATTGAGCCACCTCAGGCTAGATTCCAAAAGAAACTTAGGAGAACCTTTTAGCCTAGTGACTAGGGCATTTTCCCTGGGATATGGGAGATTCCCCCCATCATTCAAGTTCCCCCTCTTCCTGCTGCTCAGGGGGTGGCGATGAAAGGGAGCTTCTTTTCCAATGGGTGATGTGCAATTGTGACTCATGCTTGCCTGCTGATGCTGTTCCACTGTGACTAAATAATGAAAGACTTCTAGTAAGTGATTGAGAGCGAGCAAACAAACATGAGCATAAAGCTCGAGCCTGCCAGTTAGCAAACTCTCTTGGGAGGTATCCCGAAACCAGTCCACCTGTTCCACCGACTTCTTTAATTATTTATCCATGGTGGAACAACTTAACAAGACAGCCTGAGGGAGTATCCCGTCGCTCAGCATGCGAGAAAGAAGAGATCTCATGTAAAACCTTTAGCTTGTGGGTTAAGGAGTTCACCTAGCATTTGGGTGACTTCAGCACCATTCCCTCCTCTGCCCTATCAGAAGGGATTTCAAACCCTCCGCTGAGTGCCCTAACCCTTGTACTGTGGGCAGTTCTCAGGAAGGGTTGGAGGGGCGATGTCTCTCTCTTTCTCTCATTGACATCAATACTGGAACTAGGGATGCAGCAGCATCCCCTGGCTTGATGTGATTCCCATTATACGTAGGGTTTACAGTTTGGTTCAATGGCTCTTAGCATCCCTGTTATACAAATTGTTCCAGCACCCCTGCTTGCTGATGATTTTTCACTGTGAATATATAATTAACTCTTTGTAGGGGCAGAGGGAGACAGACTAGTGCACTGATTAGGATACTCAAGAGGTAGAAGGCCCATCTTTAAATCCCTTATCAGGCAAAGCAGAGAAATGAACTGGGGGTTCCCACATATCAGGTGAGTGCCCTAACCATTGGACTAGAAGTGAGGCTACTGTGACTCCATTCTGAGCCATTTGGCATGCCTTGAACCTGCTTACTGGATCAGGTCCTATCGATGGGGGAATGCCTGTCTTCGTCTGGTTTGAGGCACATGCTGGGCTGAGCAATGAAAGAGGCATTGAACATGGGGCATTGTGCACATGTCCAGCAGCAAAACCTTTAAGGGACTTTTACAATGGAAATGTAGGCAGTGAGGGATTTTAGGCACCTCCAGACTTGACAGCAGTTGAAGGGGGGGGGGGGTTAACAATCTCAAGTTCCCAATGTGGGCTTTAGGCACCCAAGTCAGTCCTTTTGTTGATGTAGGCTTAATGCATTAAACATGCAAAGGGGAGATGAAGCAGTAGGAAAGGCTATACCACCTAAGGAAAAACATGACCAGCAGCGGCAGATATAGGGCAGGGCAGGGCAGGGCAGGGCGGTGCGCATGCCCCTGGCCCGTGCTTAAATAGGCCCCACACATGCACTAATTCCTGTTTGATATGGCCATGGTGCATGCGCGAAATTGTGCTGCCCTGGGCTCCGCGGCACTCTTATCCACCCCTGATGACCAGAATGGCTTGAAGAGCACGTGCTGAGCCTATTGAGTTCTTTTAGTTACAAATGATAATATATTACTTTTATTTCTGTTACAGAAACTTGGATAGGTATTCCTGGGAGGTACTCCTGGTTGAAGCCAGGGAAAGGAGAATCCTATTGGTTTAAGGAAAGGAAGTAGACAAAGGAGTGAGGAAATCATGGTGGGCTGGTGACTAGGCTACTACTGCAGTCTGGCGTGTTCTTAACTGATCCAAGTCTGGAAAGGAGACATGGCTAAAAGGCTGTGACTTACCTTCTGGTCCTTTGGTGAAGAAACCCTAAGGGTACATCTAGACTACATGCCTCTCCTAACAGAGGCATGTAAAATAGGCTACCCGACATAGTCAATGAAGCGGGGATTTAAATATCCCTGGCTTTGTTAAAATAAAAATGGCTGCCACACCGTGCCGGCTCAGCTGAATGTCAGCACAGAGCGGCAGTCAAGACACGGATCGGTCGACAGGGAATGCCTTTGTTGACCGCTCCTGTAAATTTCGTTTCACGAGGCATAACGGAGCAGCCATTTTTATTTTAATGAAGCCAGGGATATTTAAATCCCCGCTTCATTGACTATGTCGGGTAGCCTATTTTACATGCCTCTGTCGGCAGAGGCATGTAGTCTAGACATACTCTAAGACTCTGGAGACTGCTATAGCCCAACCCCTAAAAGCTGTTCCAGCAGACGAGAAGGGAAAGCTTCTGGGCTGGGTGCCCAAAGCTGATTCCTCTAGGTTTGGAATGGAGGTTGTGACTTACTTCCCACACCCCTGTAACTAGTGCTTTGTGGTGGCGTTACTTAAGAGCTGACATAGTTCTAAACTATCCCACAGACACTCAAATATATGGGGCATTCAAAATTGGCAGCCAGGTCTCTTGACTGTCTGTTTTGGGCCTACCTCTAATTACAATTTCACTTGAATGAGAGTGGGTGGGGAAGAGCCAGCGAGAGCAATTATAGCTAGCTTGTTGCTAAGCAGCATCCTTGTGTGCTCCCAGGGTAGATCCACAAGCCATGGATTAAGGTGACCAGGTCTGAGTCAGATGGGCGATGATGCAATATTCTGGGCAATGACAACTAGAAGTAGGTGTTTTCCTCCTATGACTGTTTCGGCATTCAATGTCAGAAAGATGGCGTGAGACTCCCAAGACTGGAGGCCAATTTGGAAAGCTGGATCTAAACGCCCTTAACAGCGAGAATTGTGTAGAGTAGGTGACTTTAGCCTCTTCCCACCCACCAGCTGCTCCAGTGACTTCCACTAAATGGAAAATAGGGAAGACCTTTGTGAGGCACCGAGAGCTATGAAGGCAGAAAAACTGGTTGTCCAGGTTCTATGCCACCTCTACCATACTCAGTCACCTCCCCATCAACCTTATGATATAAACAGGAACAGAGGAATAGAAAGGCTAAGTACTAATACTACTGCATAGTTGAAGCTTAATTCATTAGCATGTTCCTTGTGATGGAATTCACACTAGAAATACAATGTGTTAACCTCCTATTTTATAAGCATGAACAATTATCTAAAAAGTACACAAATTGAAGTTTGTAGTTGTATTTTCTAAAGCATGAGGTTTCATCATATAATCCAAGTACCACCCGGAAATGTCTTTTCCAGTGACTGGAAAACTTTCTGTGGCTGACCTCAAAACCATGAAATTATAGCCATATTCAGCCAAAAGCCTTCATCCCCCTAATTATTTGGGATGGTCTCATTCCATGGTATTTTTACTGCAATCAATCCACTAATTTCTACTTTTTCAAAAAATGTCGCATCACTTAATCAGTTGCTAGTAGCCTATAGTACTGCACAGTACAGAGCTTTGTTAATGAAACGGTCAATGATCCAATCCAGCCTATGCTGGCAACTGTGTAGGGCAGTGGTTCTCAAATTGTGGGTTGGGACCAATATTCCCTCTTATCTTGTCCATCCACAGAAGGAATAATTTTTGTGTGTACTAAGGCATGTGTGAATGTGCACCACCAGAAGAAACAAAAACCTGGCTGTGGGGCTCTGCTAATCAACTGGGCGGCATTTGAATCTCTGCTGAGTGGCCGCACAAGTGCAGAGCTTACAGGGAACACTGGTCGGGACCCCAAAGTGGGCTGGAACCCCATTTTAATGGGGTCCCAAGGGCTCTTAGATTGACTGGGGCCAAAACTTGAACTTCCACCCAGCTCTAAAGCTGAAGCCCAAGCACTAGCCCCTGGGGTCAAAGCCCTTGGGCTTTGGCCTCTACCCTGGGGCCCATTATAACTTGGGCTTGGGGTCTGGACCCCACAGCTGGGACCCCAGGGCACAAACTTCAGTTGCTCCTCCTGGGATGGTGCAGCAATTTTGATGGTCAGAAAGGGCTTGAGGTGCAGTGACATTTTAGAATGTCTGGGTTAGGGAAAGGGCTTATTTTGATGGAAACAGCAGGAAAGGAAAGTAGCAGTGGCTATAGTGCCTGCCTCTCCCCCCCCCCCCCCCCCCCCCCCCCCCGCCCAGCCATTTCAGTTTTCCTTAGGGGGGGGCAATATGGGACTCATTCTTAGTAATGGAGGGAGCCAGCATTGAATGGGTGACATCCTGTCAGGCTTTCTGTGTATTTGTGTATACCTACATGCACTTGACACAACAGAGCATTGTTCCCTGACTATGCCTAGTCCATTCAGCAATCTGAGGAAAGTGATTCTGGTGGGTATTTCTCTCTCTCCTTACTGTATCTGTTTGGATTAAGAAAAGCTCTGCAATCCTTAAAAGATGTGTTCCCTAACAAAGTCCGGATCATGCATCAGTTGTTCATCTCACTGCACAAACCAGGAACTGACTCCAGGGGCTTTTGGAAATCCCTACAAGGTGCTGTGTGCTTATTAGGTGTTTTTTTTTCCTGTGGAATTATTTCTCTAATGAAATATAATGTTGAAGAGAGGCCAAAATGTGGCCATCCCCTATCTGCCTTCACATATGGTAGTCTCTTTCCAGCCAGTTAACCACTTCTGGACTGGGAAAGAATTGTGACCACAGGGATTCTGTTTGTTCTTGGCTACATGTGTTTCAGTCCAGACCCTGGCTGAAGTGTACATAGTACAAGACAGATTGGAGGTGGCAGGCTGAGATGACCAACAGCTGCAGCTCAGGCTACTGCCTCTGCACTGGAGAGCTGCCTAATTTAGGCTGGATGCTAATGGCCTCAAGAGGTCACAAACTGAGCTAGCAATCAGTGCAGTTCAAGAATGCTCAGTCACACCCCCTTCCCTGCAGCCAAGTCCTCTTCCCTTTGCTGTGCTAGCAGCAGGAAATGATGCAAGAACCTATAGCTCACCAGAGGATCCTCATTACCGTGGAATCATTTTCCTTGGGCAGGATATCCTGACTTTTAAGATTGTGCTTGGATGGAACCTGCCCCAGCATGGGGTGAGAAGACCTGGAAAGATACTGCCTCCGGTCACTGTTTGGAGCTGATACAAGAATGCAGGACAGCAGAGGGAAGTAGTGGTGTCTGGAGATTAAAAAAAAAAAGAAGTTGAATGAGGTGAAAGAAAGGAATGGGGCTGGCAACAGGCCACATGGCAGCTGGCTGGTCTCCTCCTTGATACAGGACAGGGAAAGTTCAGGGAAAGAGGAAAGAATCTGGCAGAGGGCTGGTGAAGCACAGATGTGAGAGAAGAGCACCAGATCTCTCATAGGGTATGTCTACACTACCCTCCTAGTTCGAACTAGCGGGGTAATGTATGCATACCGCACTTGCAAATGAAGCCCGGGATTTGAATTTCCCGGGCTTCATTTGCATAAGCGGGGAGCCGCCATTTTTAAAACCCCGCTTGTTCGAACCCCGTGCAGCACGGCTATACGGGGCACGAACTACATAGTTTGAACTAGGCTTCCTAGTTCGAACTACCGTTACTCCTCATTTCACGAGGAGTAACGGTAGTTCGAACTAGGAAGCCTAGTTTGAACTACCTAGTTCGTGCCCTGTGTAGCTGCGAACCAGCGGGGTTTTAAAAATGGTGGCTCCCCGCTTACGCAAATGAAGCCCGGGAAATTCAAATCCCGGGCTTCATTTGCAAGTGCGATATGCCTACATTACCCTCCTAGTTCGAACTAGCGGGGTAGTGTAGACATACCCATACATCCTGTGTATGAACTTTCAAGAAAGGTTTACTACCACAAGTAAAAGCTCCTGGCGCTAAGACTGCCACCATACCAGGATGTAGCTTCAAGGTTCTATAATGGCCAATTTGTGGGTCCTGCTCCACTTTTTATTCTTTCACAGTGTCTTCTGATATAATTCCTCCTCAGCTTCTGGACACCACTGTAAGTATGGAGATGTGCCACCCATACCATATGGGTTTGCAACAATCTATGCCCCACTTACAAAGTCTTCTGCTTCTGAAATGCAACCATCTCTCAAAGGTCTTTAGCAATACACAGCTCAGCTGCACAAAGGAAGAGGAGAAAAAATATTATGTCCAGTGGAGACTGTAGGGAAACTTTTAGGCCAGATGCATAGCAATTAGTTTAATTGGAATATTGCCAAGATGTCAGGGTTAGCACAGTTAATTTCTGGAGAAGTGCCTTGGTGTATCTTTAAAGCTCTTTGTGGTCAACCCCTTGATTTATTGTCCCATCTACATAAAAATATAGTGATAAGTCTACGACTGTGAGTGACATTAACCAGGAAGAGCCCAATCTCACATTGTTTCTTTTCATTGAAAGCAATTCTCAGGCACAGAATTAATGGGAGTTTTTGCCTGAGTTATACATGCAGGATTTTCATTCATTGAGCTAGCTCCCATCCAGAAATGTAATTATTAACCACAACCAAAAATTGAACTCACACAGGAATTTGAATTAGCAGCCTTAAACTAGCTTAAAGAAGACAGCAAACAGAACAGCCTTGTGGGAGAACACACTCTCTTTTTTCTTTATGTTTTTAAAATAAATTAAGAGTTCATAATAGTAAGATGGTGTACTGCAATGTTGTTCTCCAAATACAGGGTAAGACTATTTGGCTGAAGGTCATATGGCGTTGATCAACTGCATATGTAACTTTAGCAATCAAAAAACTGAATCAGAGATATCCCAAATCATCCAACAAGCTTGAGTGGTCATGTGGTGAAATCCAAAGTTATACTGATACACATGATATAAATGCTTCTTCGCTCATTTAACAATATGACCATTTTTTGTTGCTAGTACTGTAATCTTGTTTCACTTTAAAATAGACTTCAAAATTACTTTTCAATAAGGTGCAACATGTAGACTGCTTTCTACAATTAAAAAACAAAGCAAAATAATACTTATTATTGTGCAGTCATTCCAATACAGAATTAAATGTAATCTTTTACAGTTCTTGAATGGTCTGTATTCTGCTTCACCAAAACAAAAAATCAGCAGTTATTACGACTGTCAAATAAGGGACTAGTGCATGTTACCCTTGTTCTGTTCTTTAACAGGAGACCTCCTGGTGAAGAACACTTCAAATACATGTCAAAAGCTGAGCCTAACTGAGCACAGTCCATGCATATCAAATGTGTAATACTGAACTTGCATCATTCATTATCAAAGGTTTTATTCGCCCATTGGTTTGACATCATCCTCAGTTGAATAGCTTGAAAGCACGTATTGAACTGTAGTTGCATAAATTGAGCTGTACACTAAAGTAACTTCCTGATTTTTAAATTAACCAAGCTCTGTGAAACTTTTTAGATTCTGCAGAATCAATTAAATACTTTATAGCTGGAATCTGTAGTGCAAGTGTTTATCCGGTAAATTCTGAGATGCCTTTTGGGAATACTATATGGACATAAAACTCTAATGATAGCACAAAGGGCTTGTACTATGGGAATTATGTAAGGCATAATTTTTTGGTGTGATAATCACATAGGGTATCTGTAGTTATTGGCGACAGTCTTCAAAGGCAGCCCTTGCCACCGGCTTTGAAATTCTAATGCGACTAAAAATAGCCTCCTCTCTTCCAGAGATAGAGAGCTTAAATGATTATAGTATTTGGCCATCTGCATTCAGACTGTTACAGTCTATTAAAACACAAAATACCTACATTCTGCATCCCACAGAGCACCAGAATAGGAAGGTTTTAGGACCAGGTTAGCATAGTAATCCCAACATACCTGAAATTATTTTATTTTGAACCTCATATTCTAGCGACATAAGTAACACAATATAATAACAATTATTTTCTCACAGCCTTGTCCAAGTTTGGAGGGTTGCAGCATGAATCCTGTACATGGTACAAGCAACTTAAAGAGTGAATAACTCTTCTAGAAAATAAATATTTCAGCCATGCTATGTTAATGTGCGAGATCTCTTAGTAAGTGCAAACAATTGCCAGTGGAGGAATAAGGAATAAACGGAAGTAGGGCAGAAATCACTGGAGAGCTTCATTCTATTTACATGGAGGGAGACAGGTGCCTAACTCTCATTGACTTTCAATGGGAGTTGGGCACCTACCTGCCCTTTGTGCCTTTGAAAATCTCCCCCACTTTTTACATTTTTCCATGGTAATAGCAAACTACATCATACTAAACACTACAGTTCCTGCATACCAATTTTGCATAGAGAAACATGAATTCTCATAATTCAGTCTCTGCATTTAAAAAATAATGGAAGAGCTGATTGACAAAACGGCTAAACTGAGTAAAACTGAATGGCTTAAAGCAGGGAACAAAGGGCAGGATGTCCAAAGTGAATGGAAGTGTATTACAGCATTAGTTCCACTCCAGCTTCAATTAACTTTTACAAAAATAAATGAAGATGACAAACTTCTCTATAAACAGGATGATTTTTCTCAAGAAAATATTTTAGTATAATTCAGTAGTAAATAAATAACCATGACATCAGTGACAAATAAATCAATATGAATCATACATGCTTGGTTTTCTAGTTTGGAACACAAAGCTTTACAGCTGTAACTGACTTTTATAAATATGTGCTAGTCTTCACACCAGTATGAATGTTGGTGTGTTCTCCAGGACTCCTGGTGCCTTCTCTTCATATCATATCATATCACTTTAAACCTATATCATTTCAGACCAAATCACACATTCCAGCAGAGTTGTCCGGAAACTCACTGAAGAAATATAGCTTGTTTGCAGCTATAGAGAACTTCTAACCTGCCTACCTGATTAAATAAGTCTCTTCCTGAATCCAATCCTCTGACTGTTACAGTTTAGTTTTAGGCCACTTCTCATACACACTGTATTTTTCCCTTTAAATAAAACAAAATACTGTATGCAGCCTTTGTATTAATTTAGGAGCGAGTCCTTCAAGACTATTTCTTCCCATCTTCTGTCACCAGTCTAGTTAAACATGATAGATTCAGGGTCCTGATTTGCCATTTGAGCCATATGTCTTAACACATCCTTTTTAGTTATGATGCCCAGCAGCCTTCTAAAAGAGAAGAAGAAAGGAAAGGTGAATCATATAATTCCTACCTAATGATGACAACCAAGACAGTACAAATTATGTCTATTATAAATAATAAAGTATGTTAGCTCTCATCTCCTTTTGTGGGGAATCTATTCTGGTCTGAGGTCAACCAAGAACTGCAATTAATGCAACATCATTTTGTTTGAGAGAATAATTAAATTCTATCAGGATAAAATTCACTCCCAACCAGGAGGCCACCAGCACAAGATCTAGGCAACATATAACCAAGTGCGACCCTTGACTTGTGCTGGCCGCCTGCACAAGAGTGAATATCAGCTTGGCTGTTTTTTTACAAATGTCAATGCTTCTACTGTCAGGGCATAGCACCTTACTCCCATTGAGTTTAATGGGACTAACCAAGAAATTAGCATCCAATATGAATAAGAGTTTTGGAATCTGTCCCTTAGGGTGTGTCTAAACTACATGGCTCCGTCGATGGAGCCATGTAGATTTGTTTGTTCGGCAAAGGGAAATGAAGCCACAATTTAAATAATTGCAGCTTAATTTAAATTTAAATGGCAGCCCCACTCTGCCGATCTGCTGTTTGTCGGCAGATTGGGGCAGTCTGGACACTCCCCTGTTGACATGAAAGCCCTTTATTGACCTCCCGGGTAAACCTCATCTTACGAGGCATAACGGGGAGGTCGATAAAGGGCTTTCAGGTCGGCGCGGGAGCATCCAGACTAGCGCGCTAAGCCGAAAAAAAGCTGATCAGCTGTTTGTCGGCTCAGCGCAGCAGCCATTTAAATTTAAATGAAGCTGCGATTATTTAAATCGCGGCTTCATTTCCCTCTGCTGATCAGCCTAATCTACATGGCTCCATCGACGGAGCCATGTAGTTTAAACACACCCATAGTAAGCTATTAATTAGCAATGGAAGTGCTGACTGTGTGACACTTTTAATGTCTAATATCTCACATCTCACTGGAGTCAGAATATCCTCGTGTTATGAAGCATTTCTTTCCAACTCTTGAAAATAGTTAAATATTGAACTTTGGAACCCCATCATTCTTACTGTCGTTTTGCCTTTCAATTCAGTTGTGAAATATTTGTGGTTGATGCTTCAAAACCTATTAGAGGTAGAAACCAAAACCAAAAGTTTCCAAGCCTGAGTCTTAATATTCAGCACCTAAATTCCAAATATTCCAAATCAGAGGTTTTATTTTCACAGTTGCTGAGCACCACCACTGAAATTGACTGTGGATGTTCAGCACCTGTGGAAAGCAAGCAAGTTTTATTCAGGTGTCAAAACTTTATTCTGATCAATAGTGCCCAGGCTGGATTGTCTCTCCAAAATTTTTAAAATAATGTTGAGCTGTTGGGAAAAGTTTCCCAGTACAAACAAAGCTACTGTTTCACACTTTTGATTCAATTTATGTTCTGGATCATTTTTTGTCATCTGTCTTTTATGCAGTTTTAACGCACATGCACTTTTCCTTTGAGTCAGACAAAACGGAATAGATTTATTTTCCTCAGCTGCCATCCACATCACATTTTTTATGAGCACTTCAATCTGCCTGGAAGCCAAGCAAACCCTTTGCAAACAGTGATATTTTGATAACTCTGCATTTGTAATGGTTTGAAAATAAAATATATTGGGACAACAGCCTGATAGCATCTGTATTTTATTGTCCCTTGTCTTAGATATGGCACCTAAATTACAATACAGGGCATAGAAGTGAACATAGACTGTGAGCTCAATGACAACCAAGCTAATTCTAACTCTAGCTAGCTGTTTTCTGGTACCTTTGGCAGACACATGACCTGTCTACCTTAGTTTGCCCATTTCTAAAATAGAGAAAATAATATTATTTACCCAGCTGACGTCATAAGCTGTTGAAGGTTAGTTACTCTTTATATATTCCTTTGAAAAGCAAAAGTGCTATTTTTATTACAAAAGCGACGAGGAGTTCTGTGGCACCTTATAGACTAACTGAAGTGTAGGAGCATAAGCTTTCGTGGGCAAAGACCCACTTCGTCAGATGCATGTAGTGGAAATTTCCAGAGGCAGGAATAAAAATGCAGGCCAGGATCAGGCTGGAGATCTCGTCATCTCCAGCCTGATCCTGGCCTGCATTTTTATTCCTGCCTCTGGAAATTTCCACTACATGCATCTGACGAAGTGGGTCTTTGCCCACGAAAGCTTATGCTCCTACACTTCAGTTAGTCTATAAGGTGCCACAGGACTCCTCGTCGCTTTTGCAGATTCAGACTAACACGGCTACCCCTCTGATTTTTATTATAGTTACAGCAAAGCTATGGTGGCACTCTCATCCCCTTTCAGTACTTAATCTTGTTAGTTCATCTCTATATACCTACCCACTGCGTGTGACAAGACATTGTCGGAGTCCAAGTTTCCGAAAGATGTCTACCACCGTTTCCATTGGCGTGTGGTCAGTTACCGTGAAAGGGCTCAAATTGAGAATTCGACGGAGCTTTAGTGGGTGAGGGCTGTTGGCTGGGAGCTCTGGTGGATCTTCAGTGAAATACATAATGGAATTGCTCACAACCCCATCCTGACGCTGTCTTGCATTCTCTGGAATGCAAAGAGACTGGGTAAATGGCAGATCAAACTCATGTACACCAGTACTTGGAAATGAACAGTGAGATGGAAATCTTTTGATACGCCAAAGTATCAGAATGTGGGATTACCAAGCAAATCACTCACATTTCACAGGTCGCCACAGTAATTCAAAGACTCTTACCCCAAAGAAAATATAAAGACAGTTTTGGGTATAGTGACTCTTATTTTGCTTTAGCAACTTGCTATTTCTTAGGCTGGGATGTTCACTGTCATCATTCCCCTTAAATTCAAATGTTTTGCACGCTTTTAGTAGGTAAAACAATGCAAACTCTGTATGATTCACTTAGGTTGTAGCGGTATGGAAGACCTCCAACATGGTGGAACTCTGGAGCGTCTGCTGTACATGTGCACCTGATTTGGACCTTGTGCCTTCTATACCACCATGGAGGGGCAGTCCATGGGCATAGCTGCTCAATCTGTAAACAGATCCATTTGGCAAAACTCCCACTCGGGGTGGGGTGAGATGTAGTCATCATTCCAGGATTGCTGAGCCACCACATGCCCTGCCCACAGGTTGGAGCACAGAGTCTGTCCCTAGAAACTCTGTATATTTGCTCATATAAAGCTTGCTTATCCAGGCGTCATGTTGGGAAAAGGTGTGGTTCTTTCTTTATGGAAAAAGACCAATAGTGTGTGGGGGAAGTACTGAATTAAATTATTTTGAGCACCTCAGTTCTCAACTGTGCATATTTTCACATGCACCTCAGTTTTAGTGGGTAAGACAATGCAATCTCTGTATGATTCACCCAGGGTGTGACCCTCTCACTGGCACTTTGATCAAGTCTGGCTTTTATGACTATTATTACAAACCTGTCACTTAAAGTACACCTCTGACAGTTTACTTTATAATTATTATCAAAGTGGAAATGGCTGGTTTTCATTACACTTTCCTCTCCACTGGCTGTTCATTTGTACTCTTCAGTGGATGGTGCTCACAGATCAGACAAAATCTCAAGAATGATAATAGACACCTCCCTTTTCCCTAATATAAGCACATGGGTTTTTTAAAAGAAATCATAGCTAATTCTAACCTTTTTTCCTTTTTGATTGATTCAGATTGCTTCTGTTCTTGAGAGGCACACAGGAAATTGGAGACACTAAGTGCAAATATATATGTACTTGGAGCTCATTTCCATCAATCAAAGTGCAGAAACATGCTCTGTGATGTGTAATGTGCAGACAGTAATGATTTCCAACACATTCCTGCTATATTATTTTTCTCTGAAAGATCATTTTGTCATAATATCACTGGAATCAAAACGGCTTCAGTTCACACCTAATGTCACTGTGTCATGTGACTTTCAACCTTCTTATCCCATATATTACACATACCATTGCAATTTACTGGAATGATGCTAATCATGTATCTTCTTGTCTTGCTTTATACATCTCACTTTCAAAAGTGAATGTGCCTGCAAAGATATTGGACATATTATGCTATGGTTTACATCATCTAGCTAAAGGGTGGTTCATTTAGTCTGACTCAGGTCAAGAAATGTTCCTCAACTAAAGAACCATGAATAAGCCAACTCATTATTTCCCCTCCTTTACCTACATTGGAAGAAAAAGGCAACATTTTGGTTACTATTTTTCCAAGAGTACTATTCCCCACAAAATGACAATGACACTGGAAAACACTGATAAGTCAATGCCATTATTTTACTCCTGAAAGTAAAATGTGTGTCTCTAGACACAGTACTTTTGCAAATGATAAATTAACATTGGTCCAAATTCAGTGGCACCATAAATAGGGTGAAATGTATTCATAGGGCATATGCTTTTGGAAATTATAGAAGTGATAAAATACAGTAATTACTACAGATATGTTTTGGTCAATAAGTGTGCAAAACAACTATCATTTAGCCCAAAGAGCAAAACAGCCCCCAAGGAAGGGCAACTATATTTCTTGGCTCCACTGAACCAGAGTAATCCACAGCAGATGACTCCTGTCAGATTTAGAGGGAGAATTAGTCCTACTAGATATGGAAATGGCCTTTTACATCTAAGTTTCCAAGATGAGTTTCAAATCCCAACTTGGTTAACCTAGGTAGCTCCTAGATCCCATACCGCAGGTTTCTCTGTAATGGAAAAGTACACTGGTTAACCAACATGTTAGTTTCCCTGTTTGAGTTAACATGGTATTAAGTCTGATGTGATAGCTAGTCATGCCTCGCCATAGTTAATACAAAATCAGTGTTTTGCAATCAATCATTTTTATATTGAAAATGTGCATTTGTCTCCTTAGCTAAACGGACCTCCATTTGCCCCTCTCATTTTTTGCTACCACAAGAAAAGTACTGTTTCTTCAGAGTGTAGTTACATTGGAGACCTGTGTTCCACAATAAAATGAGTTAACTTATTGTATCTGACATGATGTGAAAGATAACTTTTGCCCTAACTGTGGACAAGATCGGTAGTATTTAAATGTGTATTAGGAGGTGGCCATAGATGTAACTAATGAGTTACTGCCTGAGGGAGGTCCAGGGGACTGTACTAATATGGTTGGAGTCCTCTCTACTGGAACCGTCTCAAAATGCAGGGAAAGGAACTAATGCTCTCTCCCATCAGAATCCTCATATGGAGGCTCAGTTCTCTCACCAGCCTTATTCACATGCAACCTAGAAAAATTGGTAAGACATCACATGCTCAAATGCCAACAGCATGCAAATGACACACAGCTCTATCTATCCTTCATACTGTCATGAAATTAGCTCAGTACTTGGCAGAAATCAATTAATAGACAAAAGAACATCTGGTTGAAGTTAAATCCCAAGGAAGAGATAAATAAGGAAACAAGACACATGATACTTGTGATATAACCTAATGCCCTGCTGGAAGATTCCTCTTAAACATGGTGCAGGGCATGAATAGAATAGAATAGAATAGAATACTTTTGAGCTATACAATTTAAATTATGATTTTGATTTATAAAAGGCACACATTAAATTGTATAAAATCACCATATATTATAAAAATTAACATGAGGGCCAGTTTATTGCAAAAGTGGTGTAATATGAGATCAAGAATCAGGCAAATAGCTGCTGTTATTTCGCACTACTGCCCGCCCTCAGCAGAAATGGGAGGAATAACAATCATGTATAGCCAACAAATCCTGAATGATTTAGGAAAGCTTATCTATGAAGAAATGTTCTTGGATTTTTGATTTTTTATTCTGCTCCAGGCCAATTAAAAGAGATTTTAATTAGCACTGCCTGTAAATCACACACGGAAAATCTGGATTTCAGAGAAACCATTTTCTGAGTGGAAAGTATTTCAGTAGAAAAATGTGTAACAGCTTAAATATTTAATTAACTCTGCACTAGTAATAAAAAGCTTAGAATTAGGACCACACATCTATATGCCTCCCTGCAAACAAGCCAGCCTTCTTGCCATTTAGCCTCATCAAAAAGTATAATTCTCTTTTTATACCCATTTCAGAAGATTTCTGATCTCGCTACTTTTAAATTAACAGGCCTTGTTTGTGTCCGTTTACAGCTTTTCTTGTCACTGATATTGGTGTTACATTCGTGTAACAGGCCCTCAATTCCGCATGGCAACTCGCTGTACACCTACTGCATGACAACACAAGATTATTAGACAGACAAGGTTCAGGCCCAGTGCATCCCATTTGTATTTTCAAAGGCTCACAAGGGAATTTAGGGAGTTGGAGGTGGGGAGCACCTTAAGAATAGTTAGAAAGAAAATGACATAAAATGCAAACTCCATGTAGTTTATAAAATGTGCCATGTTTGGCCTTTATATATTTCATCAACTCTCAGACATTGGTGTATTTTGCTCTTCTGAGCAGAGATGAAAGTAAGCAGGTGCGCTTTGATGAGCAGCTCCGGCAAGAGACCGCTGAGCTGTGGCAGAAGCCAGCAGGGAGCTATTTAAAGAGCTGCCAGGGACCTGAGTTGCAATAGGACAGTACCTGTAAGACATTTTAAATTACTTTCACCGCTGCTTCTGAGACTGCTGTATGATGCATCTTTCGTATGGGTGAGAGAAAGTGACAGACTGAAGGTAAAACTAAGATTTAAAGGGACACTTTCACAGTTGGTGGCTTAATTATCCTGTAAGATTGAACAATTGTCGTATTACTGAAAATATTACTTTGAGGATTTCTTCCTTGTGATGTTTTTGGTAGGGAAGAGAAAGGTGGAGATGAGCCAATTGAGTTGAGGCTATTCAAAAAAGCAGGTTGCCTTAAACTACTTGGCTGTCTTTTACAGTTAGATGAGCCAGGTGCCTCTCTGTTAGATGTTTGCACTTTCCTATTTTTGATCATCACAAAACTAGCCTGAGTTCACAAACCATTTAAACCACCCACCTCTTGATCATGTAGCTAAAAACAAACATATTTGTAGCTTACAGGTAGGCTGCAATATGTATTATAGCTAGAAAATGGGCTCCAGAATTCTTTTCTCTCATCTGCTCCATGAATCCAATAACTTTTGAGTTTCTGGCACTCTGTTAAACCTACAATGATGAAGTGAATTGCAAGTAGGCACAAAGAGTTTTTCCATCCTTTGTGCTTAATATACAGGCAGTCCCCGGGTTACGTACAAGATAGGGACTGTAGGTTTGTTTTTAAGTTGAATTTGTATGTAAGTCGGAACTGGTACATATTGTAGGGGAAACTCTAGCCAAACATTTCTCCAGAGCTCAGTTTTATTCTCCCACACCTCACTTCCCTCAGTCCTTAATTCTCAAGCTGAGGTGTCTGATGAGAAAAGCCGCTCTGCGTCTCCCTGGTCTGCTGAGGGGGGGGCGCTAGCTTCGTGTCTTCCTGGTCTGCTGGGGAGAAGCAGCTAGTGCGGGGTTGCCTCACCCCGTTTGTAAGTAGGGATCCGATGTAAGTTGGATCCATGTAACCCGGGGACTGCCTGTATATATATATATATATATATAATACTAACATATATACCATAGTTGCTCAGGTCTGTAAGTGAAGTAATGGATTTTGGGGTTTGTGTAGGAAAAAAAAGAAAAATATACATGCTTTAGTTAAATTATTATATTTTTCAAAAACGAAGGAAAAATAAGTTTTTATTAATAAAAGAAGGAAAGTGATCCAAACAATAGGTAGAGCTCGTTGGTAGCTTGTGGCAGTTTATCTGTCTTTTTCTAGAATAAAAAGGAGGTGGGGGTGCAGGAGTGAGGGCAGGGTGATGTGAGGGTTGGGGGGGGCTCATGGCAGGGGGTGGAAGGTGCTGGAGGGAGAGCAGGAGAGAGAGCTGACAGCACAAGGTTTGGAAATCAGGGGAGGGGGCTTGAAGGGTTGGGTCTCAGGGAAGGGAGTGGAGGCTGTTTGAGTGACAACAGGGGGCTGGAGGGGTTGGAGGGCTTAGGGCAGGGGGTGGAGGGTGCTGGAGTGAGGGCAGGGGGCTGAGGGCACAGGGTTTGGTGGGGGCTCAGTACAGGGGTTGGGGATGCTGGAGTTAGGGGCTCAGTGAAGGGGGTGAGGGGTGCACGAGTTAGGGCAAGGGACTGGGAGGGTTGGGGGGGCTCAGGGCAGGGAGTGGAGGATGCTGGAATGAAGGAAGGGTTGAGGGGTTCAGGGTAGGGGGGGAATCAAGGCAGGGGCAATTATTAGTTTTGGACAGGGGAAATAAAAAACGTAAATAATAGAAGCTGACAGTAACAAGTCATGGCCTGGAGGCAGGGAGCCCGGCCAGAAGCTGGAGTACAGCTGGTGACTTGGGGGCAGGGATCCCTGCTGGCTGGAAGCAGAGCTCCGCTGCCAGAGTGGGGCCAGAGGACCTGCCAGCAGGCTGGGGGCAGTGCACTGGCCAGACAGTGGCCAAGAGGGGAGCCTCAGGAGAGCCAAAGCCCTGACATCACCTGATCCGGCAAATTCCCTGTTCTGGTCTTCACAGGTCCCAAGGGAGCTCGACCAGGGAGGTCCAATCTGTATTACAAAGCTCAGCATTGCAACATTTACTCCCCTTTGTAGAGCTAGGGAAGGTCTTTGTAGGTAGAACAGCTTAAAATGAGGCAAGAGTACCTGGGTTACAGAGCAATTCTTGATTTGTGGAAAAAGTCCCTGTAAGCAAGAAGGCCTGCCACTAAAATAGCTGCTGTTTTCTACTTATAGATTTTATTTTCCAAAGAATTCAGGGGCTCCCTCTCCCGTACTCATATGAAAATTATACCACTGGTCTTTCAGGCCACCAAGGTCTGCAAGATTTAAATGCTTGCAAATTAGCATAATTATGATGTGCTAACAGAAAGTAACACAGTGTGGCACCAGCACTTTGCACATTATGTAGCAGCGGGGGTTCACAGCTATCTCTGGACTTTTACTGCTGACAGGGACAAGAAGTTTACTTGGAGACTAGAGATGGCCATGGTATGACTTTGCTTTCACCAGTTTGAAACTGGTTCAACTTCAATGTCTTCAACAGAATTCCCTCAGATTTACTTCAGCATGTGTTATAACAGGGAAGCTGCTTGGCATGATTCCTGTAAAGAACAGTAGAAACAGCCTTCCATATCTTTTGGAGTAAACATTCAGTTTTGCTCTTATTCCTTCATGCTTTACAGTATCACTAATACTTGTTACATTCTCATTACACTCTAAATTGTACTCTTTACTCACTTATTGCAAGAATCAGTTCCCGTCTCTGTGCAAAACCAATGAGACGCTCTGAGTCTTTGGAAACCACCACCGGAAAGCCATTGTAATCGGTCTCTTTGATTAATGTCTCCACATCTTCCACTGTCATACTGTCCTGTGTCAAGACGGAGAGTGGAGGCTCACCACGCCTAGGTCTCATGACATCTGTTGCTAGGGTTCGGTGTGTGAACTCGTCCTTAACATCCAGAAAGGGGTAACCATTCAAGTGGATGTGTGCCTCATAGATCCCTTCTTTCCCAAAGGCATCTGCTACCCACTTGCTGGTCACAGCTGCAGCCATTAGAGGTACAATATACTCCAAGCCTCCAGTTAACTCAAACATAATAACCACCAGAGAGACAGTCATTCTGGTAACTCCACCTGCCAAGAAAAAGATCATTCAGGTTCCACCTAAAAAAACAACAAAAACCTATATATTTATCAACTCTTCTGGCTTTCCAGTAGCTTATATTCATAAAGACATGGACTTATTTAAACCCCTCACTGTGTGTTTACTGAAGATACGGATTTCCATTTCATGTGCTGTATTTAGAATAGATAAGGTTACCATAACATGCTCAACCCAAGTTTATTAGCATGTGAAAAGCAGATAATTACAGACTCTAGTACCTGCATGCTTGAAGATTTAATTATTTAAATAAGAACATAAGAATGGTTATACTGGGTCTCAGCAATGGTTTATCGAGCCCAGTATCCTGTCTGCCAACAGTGGCCAATGCCAGGTGCTCCAGAGGGAGGGAACATAACAGGTAATCCTCACATGATCCCTCTCCTGTCACCCATTTCCAGACAAACAGAGGTTAGGGACACCATTCCTACCCATTCTCACTAATAGCCATTGATGGACGTAACTGCCATGAATCTATCTAGCTTTTTTTGGAACCCTGTTAAAGTCCTACCTTCACCTCATCCTCTGGCAAGGATTTCCAGAGGCTGACTGTGTGCTGAGTGAAGGAAAACATCCTTTTGTTTATTTTAAACCCGCTGCCTATAAATTTCATTTGGAGACCCCTAGTTCTTATGAGAATAAGTAAATAACTTTTCCTTATTCACTTTTTCCACACCAGTCATGATTTTATAATCTGACACAACAGCAAAAATACACACACATCTGAACTATACTTGATACATGACATCTCAAACCTCAACTGGGATCAATCTAAACTACTCGGCCCATATTTGGGGGAAAAATCAGTGCTCAAGTGCAGGCATAACTACTGCAGACATTTAATCTCATTACTGACTTCTTTATTTATGAGCATGTTGAAGGTTTAACTTGAACACATACTTGATTAAAGATTACACTCCAAGAAAAGAAAACATTAAGTGAACTGTGTTAAGCATAGCATACTCCTTGCTGAGGCTCTGTAAATTGCTTGTCATATCGTAAGCAGCTCCCATGAAATGTGTTTTTGTAGCTTTGCTGTCATGCCCTCAGTATATAGATCAGTTCTAGAATCAGCACACTCTAGTGTGGTTTCTTTGTGTCATTTTATAAGCAAACTGTTTACTGGTGAAGTTTGTCTTGTGGAATATAAAGAATCACATAATCACTTCATAACAACTGTGTGTGTTTCTCCTGTGTCAGAAAGATAACTGTGATAATTTGATATTCTTAGATCTCAAAATACAGTGCCATTGTTCAGATTAGAGAAATAGGAAAATAGGTTATTAAAAGTTGGGGTTTTTTAATATAACAGCATGAGTAACACTATGTAGTTACAATTATTACATAGCCATTTGTGACATGTAAACTCAGAATATGATTGCCTGGTAATGGATGCACAATAAATAACTTTTCTGTAATATGGAATTGAAATTGAAATGTCTACACTGATACACTCTGCTTTGAAATGCTGAAGAAAAAATATTAAAGGACAACTGTTTCTGACATTAGGTTCCTACCATGACCGGCATCAGAAATGATCCTACTTATCTGCTAGTGATTCCCGGAGTACAGCTTTCATTGGAAGCCTACTGAATTACACTAAGGTCTGGACTACACTTAAAATTTGCTGGCATAGGTATGTTTGCTGGGGGTGTGAAAAATCATGCCCTAAATAAGTGGTTCTCAAACTTTTTGGCCCGTGGCCCACCTGGCTCTGTGCAAACTTTTCCATAGATCACCAGTTCCTAATGGAAACTCGCCATTAAGAACATAATTATGCCCAAACCACTTTGCTAGTGCTGCAGCTAGGGAGCACAGTTTAATTTAACTAGTAAGAAAGGAAATATTAAATTATTTTAACAGACTAAGTGCTTTAACTTTCTCATGTTAATTTTTCAAACTTCATTTTAAATAAAGTAAAATATTAATATATGTCCAACACAAAAAGGTTCCTGTGTCTTCTTTATTTATAGCAGAGGTGGGGAACCTTTTTTGGATTGAGAACCACTGACCCACAGAAAAATCAGCTGGGGACCACACAAATGAGAAGCAAAAACACCCCTCCAAAACCCTCCAACCCTCACTGATGTGGTCCCCCAACTGAGATACCTCACTCTTCTGGTGCTCCAGCTGCACGAGGCAAGGGGGAAGGACAGGGAGGACTGAAGTTCAGGGCTTCCCATGGGCCGGATTTATGGGGGTAAGATGATTTTGTGGACCCTCCTAGGCTCTGGGGTAGGGACAAAAATGAGGGGTTCAATGTGCAGAAGAAAGGGTGGGTTCAGGAACAGGGTGAGGGTAGGGTATCTGGCCAGGAAGAAGGGTGCAGGAGTGGCCTTGGGGAAGGGTGTCTGACCAGGGGCAGGGTATAGGAGCAGGCTGGGGGTAGAATGTCTGGCTGGGGGGAGGGTACAGGAGCAGGCTGGGGGTAGGATGTCTGGCTGGGAGAGGGAAGGTACAGGAGCGGGCTGAGTGTGGGGTCTCAGCAGGAGGTGGTTGGTAGGGGTGCAGGATCTGAACCTGAGAGGAATGGTGGACACTTACTTTCTTTTGTGGTCCATGCCATTCCCAGGCATTGTGTCACAGGCACAGCCTCCCATGGCTCCCACTGGCTGCAATTCTGGCCAATGGGAGCAGTAGGGGAAAGCTTCCAGGAAGCGCGTCCATGTGCTGCTGTTTCCCAAGACAGGGGAGAGCGAGGGAGAGTGGCAGTGCGGAAAGCGACTTCTGGCTCTGCTTCTTCCCCATGAGCCAAACCTGGCGGGGAGGCTCAGGACTTTTTCCCTATATCCCTCCCATCTCCCCAGGGAAGCCAGCACTGGTGCTCCAGCCTTGTGGGAGGTCAGGGAGGAGGGGTAAGAGAGCATAATGCTGAAGCACCAGTGTGGGCTCCTTGCTGTGGGACTAGAGGGTGGAAGTGGGGGTGGTCTGAGCTCGAGCGGTGAATCAGACTGAAGTGTAAGAACCACTGCCCTAAATGACATATCCATGCCAGGAAAAACCCTAGTGAGACAGATAATTTAACTGGAACGGGAGTCTTTTTGCCAAATAGCTTGTTTTGTTCACAGTACTAGCATAAGCTGTATCAGCAAAAGCACTCTTTTCTTGTACGGGATATATCTGCACAAGAAGGTTTTGTTGTAGACAAGGCTTAACTCTGTGATATATATCCGAGCGTTACTGCATAGTCCAAATACCAAGTGGCAGTGGAAATTATGTAAGATAGAGGTCAGGTAAAAAATGAGAGAAGAAATAATATGCTTGGGGTTGATATTTTCACATTTCCTTTCCATCTACAATTAGACATTGGATATATGAGATTTAGTTTATATCCATGGTCTTGCTTTACCAATTAGCATTTAGGACTGAGTGGCAGTCCAATTGAAGTCAATAGCAAAATTCTCCTTGAATTCAAAGGAACCAGGCTTTGACCTATAATCCGAGATGAAAGACTGAATATATCCTGCGTGATTGGTAATGGGTTACAGACCTTTCAGTTCTAGAGCAATGATTTCAAATTGGGCAAAATTGGTAGTGACCAATGATTGTTTCCCTTGGCTGAATAGTGGAATATTTTATATCAGTGAGTAATTCCAGTTCAATACAGGGGAAATCACAGCCATCAAAAATCAGCAAGCCTCTTGGGAGGGATTCCCTTTTCCTCCACTTCGTATAAAAAAATCTTTTTTTTTTAATAATTGTCTTCCCACCCACCCATTGTTTCCAACTGATGTTCCTTTTGGCTGATCCAAGAGAGAGGACTAAGTTTAAGTGGGCAGTGACAACCCCCTCTTCCCTAAACTATGTTTAAAGAATATTGATAGGAGCAATGGAAGGAAGAGTTCAGTGCTACTGCCTGTGCTGTGGCTTGGTCATATAATTTGTTTCCAGGATTGTCAGAGTGGCAATTTTGCATGCTTCCATGAGCATGAAATTCTCTTAACCATTTAACAAACCCACAGTACATCTGGAAATCATCTTGTAGCATGTGCATGTATGCGCGCGCGCACACACACACACACACACACACACACACACACACACACACACACACACACAGTACCTAGACATGCTGCAGCTCCCACCATAGCATAAAGCCCTGGGGTAACACAATCTGCTCCTGGTCTGCACCAGTTCCTGAAGATGATCCAGTCATGGTGATGGTAGGCCAGCTGCTCCACTCCAATTCCAACCATTCTACCAGCCATGGCTCCCACAGCCATGCTAGGAATAAAAAGGCCTGAAGGGATCTGAAATGAAATACAAAGAAGTGAGAGTTTAGACCAAAAGGTTTCAGTTATGTATTTAAGACATATGACACTAGAGCATTAATATCCCTTATTGGAGGTTTGTTTTAGGGGTAGTTTCCTGGATGAGTGTATGTGTGGTGTGTGGCTGTAGATCTTTGACAATCTACAGCCTATCCTGGAAAATGACTCCTCAGTCTCAGACCTTGGCAAACAGGCCAAATCTTGCCTGCAGGCAGCCCCCCCAACCTAAAGCAAATACTTACTTACCGGCAGCCACACACCACACCACAGGTACACTCATCCAGGAACCTACCTCTGCAACAAACCTGTTGCCAACTCTGTCCACATGTCTATATAAGCAACATCATCACAGGACTTAACCATAAGACACAACTTCAGGGGCTCATACACCTTGCACATCCACAAATGTGATGTATGCCATCAAGTGCCAGCAATGCCCATCTGCTGTATATATTGGCCAAACTGGACAGTCTCTGTGACAAAGGACTAATGGACATAAATCAGACATCAGGCATGGTAACACACCTGTAGAGGAACATTTTAACTTTCCTGAACATTCACATCAACTGCTATGAATGAGGCACATCCTGCCTGACTTAATTAGCTTCATTAATAATGGTTCTATAATTGACAGGTAACTGCTTTTGCTGTTATATGCATCCTGGATTCTGTATTACAACTCCAACTCATCTGATGAAGAGGATTTTATCTATGAATGCTCAAGACATAATAAACTTGTTAGTCTCTAAGGTGCCACAGGACTGCTCATTGTTTCTAATTATATAGGTATTTAAAAAGTGTATATAATTTTAATACATGCTTATCTATTTGACCTAGTTAGAGTTTCTGAATTCATGCCAACTTTATTTCTCAATATTAATATGAGCAATCTTTCTTTAATTCAAAATTCTCACACTGCATGATTTTTAATGTCGCCTGTTCTGAAGGTGAAGCTTTTGTGTGTGCCATAAGTTTGAAAAGTAGAGGCTTAACTGAAAATAACATCTAGACATCAACCTCTACAACATGGGCATTGCTACTGTTTACCTTTATTTACTTTATTAAATGTCAGTGTAATCAAGATTGGATTTTAAATTAAACATCAAACAGTATAAAATTGAAATGAGGAATCTGATGCTCATAGGTGAAATGAGGTAGCTCATTCCTTCATCTCAACTTGCTATATATCTTCCAGTAAGCGTTACAAGCCATTGCCTTGCTGTCTGGTGTACATCAAGTCACAACCCACTAAACAATACTACAGAAAAGGAGAGAATCCATCACTCAAGGTTGGTTAAGTAATTTTTCTGTAAAATATCAAGCATGTCTTTCAAGCAGGAGGGAGAGTTATTGGTGGGGAAGACTTGTTTGTCAGCCACTTAAAAATTCTGAACATGAAGTAAGAGCCGAAGAAAAGCGCTGAAGCTTGGAGGCTGAAATCCTCTCTCCATGCCAGGTGTTCTCAAACTTCATTGCACCACCGCCTCAGTCTCACAACAAAAATTACAGCCACAATGATAACTTTGTGCTAAGATCAACCTCAGCCACATCCTACTTTGGGACTTTAACACTGGAAGGCATCATTATCTGTGGAGAGGAGGAGTGCTGGCCCACACTTGGTGACTAAAGGGTTGAACTCAGGTAGCTAAGGGTGTTGTTGGCAGGGAGACAGAATCACCAATGGGATACAGTGTTGACATTTAAATTGTAAATATATACCTGCTGCATTTTCTCTTTGTGGAGCTTTAAGCCAGGAGCTGGGAGAAAGACAATGATTTAAACCCAGACAGGACTACCATGCCTCCAAAGAATTCGGGGCATGGAAGTGAACTAGATCATGAAGGATTTGTGAATAAATAAAGGGAAAATGTATATTTAGTCATGATCAGGGTATTTTTCTTTGGTTTGGCTGTTTGGTTAAAGTTCTCTGTGAATTCCATGTGCCTTTCCTCCCCCATTCACCATACCTGAGCTGTGACAAAGATACAATTTTTTCTCTGTGTTTTAATTTGTTCTTCTCAGTTGCTGCAACACTTAGCTTCCAAATATGTTTTATCAAGTATTCCTCTTTGTTTTGTTAATAAAATCACCTTTTTTAAGGTTATGATTTGATTCTTGTGTCCTGGAAGGTAACAGGAGGTCTGTGTGTGTGCCTGCCTAGCCTGACAGGTCAGCTATCAGGGACACAGTTTGTTTCTTCAAAAGTGACGAGGAGTCCTGTGGCACCTTATAGACTAACTGAAGCGTAGGAGCATAAGCTTTCGTGGGCAAAGACCCACTTCGTCAGATGCATGTAGTGGAAATTTCCAGAGGCAGGTATAAATATGCAGGCCAGGATCAGGCTGGAGATGACGAGGTGGAACCAATCAAGGAGGATGAGGCCCATTTCTAGCAGCAGATCTGGAGGTGTGAATTCCAAGAGAGCAGAAGCTGCTTTTGTAGTTAGCGAGCCATTCAGTCTTTGTTTAATCCAGAGTTGATTGTGTCAAACTTAAAGATGAACTGTAGCTCAGCAGTTTCTCTTTGAAGTCTGGTCCTGAAGTTTTTTTGCTGCAGGATGGCTACTTTTAGATCTGCAATTGTGTGTTCAGGAAGATTGAAGTGTTCCCCTACAGGTTTTTGTATGTTGCCATTCCTAATATCAGATTTGTGTCCATTGATTCTTTTACATAGGGACTGTCCAGTTTGGCCGATGTATATAGCAGTGGGGCATTGTTGGCACATGATGGCATATATTACATTGGTAGATGTGCAGGAGAATGTACCAGTGACAGTATGGCTGATCTGGTTAGGTCCTGTGATGGTGTTGCTGGTGTATATATGTGGGCAGAGTTGGCACCGAGGTTTGTTGCAAGGATTGGTTCCTGAGTTCTAGTTATTATGGTGCGGTGTGTAGTTGCTGGTGAGAATATGCTTCAGGTTGGCGGGTTGTCTGTGGGCAAGGACCGGCCTACCTCCCAAGGCCTGTGAAAGTGAGGGATCATTGTCCAGGATGGGTTGTAGATCACTAATGATGCGTTGGAGAGGTTTTAGCTGGGGACTGTAGGTGATGGCCAGTGGTGTTCTGTTGGTTTCTTTCTTGGGCTTGTCCCGTAGCAGGAGGCTTCTGGGTACACGTCTGGCTCTGTCGATCTGTCTCCTCACTTTCTCGTGTGGGTATCGCAGTTTACAGAATGCTTGTTGAAGATCTTGTAGGTGTAGGTCTCTGTCTGAGGGGTTGGAGCATATGCGGTTGTACCTCAGTGCTTGGCTGTAAACAATGGATCGTGTGGTGTGTCTGGGATGGAAACTGGAGGCATGCAGGTAAGTATAACGGTCGGTAGGTTTTCGGTATAGGGTGGTATTGATATGACCGTCACTTATTTGTATCGTGGTGTCCAGGAAATGGACCTCCCGTGTAGATTGGTCCATGCTGAGGTTGATGGTGGGGTGGAAGCTGTTGAAATCATGGTAAAATTCTTCCAGAGTCTCCTTCCCATGGGTCCAGATGATGAAGATGTCATCAATATAGCATAGGTAGAGAAGGGGTGTAAGTGGACGAGAGCTGAGGAAGCGTTGTTCCAGGTCAGCCATAAAAATGTTGGCGTATTGTGGGGCCTTGCGGGTGCCCATAGCAGTGCCACTGGTCTGGAGGTATATGTTGTCACCAAATCTGAAATAGTTGTGTGTGAGGATAAATTCACAGAGTTCAGCCACCAGTTGTGCCGTGGCATCATCAGGAATACTGTTCCTGACAGCTTGTACTCCATCTGCATGTGGGATGTTTGTGTAGAGAGCCTCTACATCCATGGTGGCTAGGATGGGGTTTTCTGGAAGATCACCTATGCATTGTAGTTTTCTCAGGAAATCCGTAGTGTCACGAAGGTAACTGGGAGTGCTGGTGGCGTAGGGTCTGAGCAGAGAGTCCACATAGCCAGACAGTCCTTCAGTGAGAGTGCCAATGCCCGAGAGGATGGGGCGTCCGGGATTTCCAGGTTTGTGGATCTTGGGTAATAGATAGAACAACCCTGGTCAGGGCTCTAAGGGTGTGTCGATTTGTTCCTGTGTTTGTTTAGGGAGTGTCCTGAGCAGATGGTGCAGTTGCTTAGTGTATTCCTTAGTGGGATCTGAGGAAAGAGGCCTGTAGAATTTGGTATTGGAGAGTTGTCTGGCAGCCTCCTTTAGGTAGTCAGGCCTGTTCATGATGACAACAGCACCTCCTTTGTCAGCCTCTTTGATTATAATGTCAGAGTTGTTCCGGAGGCTGTGGATGGCATTGCGTTCTGCACGACTGAGGTTACCAGGCAAGCGATGCTGTTTTACCACAATTTCTGCCTGTGCACGTCGGCGGAAGCATTCTATGTAGAGGTCCAGACTGTCATTTCAGCCCTCAGGAGGAGTCCATGTGGAGTTCTTCTTCTTGTGCTGTTGGTGGGAAGGTATCTGTGTGTCAGTGCACTGTTCAGTGTGGTGTTGGAAGTATTCCTTGAGACAGAGACGGCGAAAGTAGGCTTCCAGATCACCACAGAACTGCATCATGTAGTGGGGGTGGCGGGGCAAAAAGAGAGAGTTTGTTTCTTGTGTTCTTCTCTGTTTCTTTTTTAAGCTCTCTTGTGGCAAAAGAGCTTGGGGTCCCCTTGGGGAGAATTTCAAATATTTCCTCCTTTTTTGGGGGGGATCAAATCACTTGATGGTGGGTGGCAGCTACCTCCCAAAATCAGTGAATCTGTTACTTTGGGGAGTTTTTGCAAGCAGAGCCTATAAAGGCAAGGTATTTAAGGTCTTTTGTGGGCCCCCACCTTTTGCACTTGGAGTGCCAGAGTGGGGAACAGCCCTGACACTATTCTATTTCAAATCATCCCCCAGTTCCATCAAGTTATATACTTGTTTGTACAGACAACTGTACATTTAGAAATTAACCCCATCAACAACCATATAGCTACAACTTGCCTCTTTGTACTTTCTGTAATTTTGGCTTGGATAAAATGGAATCTGGATTCCAAAACCCCTGTTCGTTTGGTGGGGGAGACGTTATTAAACCAATAACCCATGATTGTTGTAGGTTCACCTTCTAATAGCACCTTTTTTCTTTTAACTATTTGGTCTGATGTATTGAATTCTATTCTACCTTTCTTTCTAAAAAGCAAAACTTGAGAAATACAAGGGAAAAAAATTAACTAAACCAATACCATCTGCACTGATGTAATATTGCAGCTGAGTTTTTATTCAAAATGTTGCACATATGTATAAACTTGTGAGCTTTTAAATGTACTAAATAGTCAATTTCCCACAATCAGTGCAACTTGGCTACAGTGCACTGTATTGAAACATGACTTCAACAACATATACAGCAACATAAAATACTCCATATTTCAAAGGGAGTTTCTGCAGAAATGGGAATCATGTTGAATTAACGTACTGACAACAGTGAATTTAAATTCTCAACTGTGCATTTTTTTCCAACCAGGAAGATAAAAAAAAAAAAAATCTAGAAGATACAACAAGTGGTCTGAATCCAATACCGTTTTCTTTGTATCTGATGGAAGTTGATGGGAAGCAGGGGAAGCAAGACATAGTAAAATGGATGCTATGCTATATATAAAATGAATTACTCTGTATATTACAGCAAAATACAAAAGCTGAATGAAAGATTTGAAATGGTCGTAGCATCTTACAATTCATCTCTGACACTACGAGTATCTGGGAAACACTTGCCAATTTTCAAGTCTTCAGATGTATCAGTTTCAGTGTGAAATCCTAATTAATCCTTAATTTTCTAATGCAGTGTGCTTTAGAATTCACACACTTTCATACACTTCCCTGGCATTATGCCAGATGTATGTAATCTGAACATGACAACTCTAAGCTCTAACAGTAACCAGGTTTTGTCATGCAAAAGCCTAGCTTCAACACGCAATATGGATTTCAGCAATGAGCATTACCCATCCCCCAACTTACCTTCATGCCAAAAGTAAATATCGTGATGATAATTTTAAAAATCAGAGCCAGGGCCAGCTGCCACATTGCAGTGTAGACACCAAAGCCAGCAGGTCTGTCAGGAATGTCATCTACTGGCCTTGTCATATTTGGGTCATTGATATAGTCGCAGAGTTGTGAGGACTCCAGAGCGCCGCAGTCATTGAAAAGCTCAGAGATTAGCTCACTGGTGCTCCTCCGGGTGTATGGATTAGGATAGGCAATGATGGCAGTGATAGCAGTTACCACAATGACCTCTAGGACTGGATACTTCCCAAGTCTGGTTGTTTTACGCCTCCTGCACCATGCAATGTTGCAACGGATAAAGAGCGTCCCCCACAGACCTCCGAAGACTCCAAGCAGAATGAATGGGAAAAGTTCAGCCATATACCAAGGGGTGTGGTATTCCACATAAAAAAGAACCAGTCGGCTGTTTCCAAATGGATTGATGGACCTCAGAGTAAAGGCAGCCACAAGAGCAGCAAAAAATGATCTCCAGAGGGTTTTCAGGGGAAAGTAATAACTAACCTAAAACAAACAGAGACAGTGAATGCTTAACTGAGTAGAAGGTAAGGTGTTTGATTCAGTTACTCTCTTTTGTTGCCCCACAGGCCCTGCTGCATTCTGTCTGGGGTGTGTATGACTTTACCAGAATGTGGTCACATATCTTAGTAAGGAAAGGCATTTTCATACTTGAAGAGGAAATTGCAAACAATTGAAAATGAATGGCAAGCAGTTGAACTGTGATTTTTTTAAATGGATAACCTGGAGATACAATTGCTAGACGTGCTGTAGCAAGTTTCTGTAATCTTTTGTTAGACTGCTCAAGGAATACACCTTTTTGTATTAGGGTTGCCAGATGGTTTCAACAAAAACACCAGACACACTTGACATTACATCACAATCTACATTACATCTTATTTAGAAAATACCAGACATTTATATTTTCTCATTTATATTTTCTTAATTTGTTTCCCGAACAGAAAGCTCAAATACTGGACTGTCCAGTTCAAAACCAGACACCTGGCAACCCTATTTTGTACATAGTCAAATACTGAACACACACAGCATTAACCATACCTTTGGTTATCTCAAGAGTCTATTATTCCTCTGCTGGTAACATTATGCTAATCTACAGGATCACTTCTTATTGGCAATTATTACAGATTATATTTGCTTCCATATTGCAAAGACTACAAATAAAAATATTGGGAAAATAAAAAGGATTCTTAAGGAAGGAATCAAGGAGAAATATTTTTCCTGGAAATATTTGATGGAAACAAATACTGCAAACACATAACATGAAATTGAAACTTAGCTGATTCATTGGTAGCTCTTACCTCTTCCAGGCTAAAAAGTACACCACCAATTGGTGCACCAAAAGCAACAGAGACTCCTGCAGCCGCTGCAGCTGAAAGCACCTGCAATACAAAGAGTTGTATGCAAGGCATGAGTCCTTGGAGTTGTGGACATTATTTAAGGAGAAAGAAATGACAATCTGAGTCCAAGCTCACCTCTCTCCTCTTCCCTTCATTTTTGCTGTACTTTGAGAAGAGGCTGCTGAAGAAGTTACCACAGCAGCAAGCCACATGCACTAAAGGACCTTCTTTGCCGAGGCTGAGGCCCGAAGACACCACCAGCACTAAGGTGACAGTTTTGATTAAGAGTGTCCACTTCCCCAGGTAGCCCCTAATAATGAAACCACTCAGGATGGTTTTTATCTGGAAGACAGGAAGAATAGGTTAATAATAAACTACTGCAACTTTGATTTTGCAAAACCAACTTAACAGCTATAGTAGACAAATCATCACTTGAAAGACTCCAATGAGGCACTGAGCAAAAGATTAAGACAACTGTTCTATAATGATATTTTAGAAGAGGTTAACACCCAACTTGACTCACCTGAGTTTCAGAAAAATCAGATAAAGGAATTCCAATGGTAGGCACCCAAAAATTGTGGAACTCAAAATTACTAGTTACTTTGGAAAGCTTGGTCTTCAATCTTCCTATCTCCTCTTCTCCCTCCCCCACTTATACTTTTATCTTCTCCCTTAACAAGTAATTGCATCTGCTGCACTTACAGGCAAATATTTATGTGTAACCCACTGGTGAATATGCACTATGGTCCCCCAATGTCAAATCCACCGATGATACGAATTGTTACAACCCAGCTAGGGAGCCTTTAGCTCAAGGTGTAGCAGCTCATGTTTTTAGCTATGGGAGTGTCCAATTCAACCCTTGGCTTGTTGGCCAAGACAACAGCCATTCCCCAATCATTTGAGAGGAGTCTAATATGAAGAATTTAGATGGGTAACATGAACACAGTTTAGGCAAAAGGCATAAAATAAAGACATGTCAAGTGGAATAAAAAATTCACATGCCTTGCTTCTGCTTGTTCCTATGCCAAAGGCATAGCTGTATTGCACCGGTCTAGAACATGAATGATTTTTCAGTTTTTAAATATGCATCCATCTGGAAGAAACTCACCTCTGGAATCCCAGAACCACAGGCGTAAGGAGCAAACACCCTGACCAGGGAGACTGCCAGGAAAGCAAAAGATAGAGCCCACATAATGTACAGAAAATAGTTTAGAATGTAAGCACTTGCACCCTGAAAAAAATAACAGCAACAAACACTGTTAGACAAATGCAATGCAATAACCAGTATGTTTTTACTAGGACTGGGAATGGGGTGGAGCAGGTTCTGCTCATTACTACAACACTATGTTTATCTGAAGCTGCTTTTGCCTCAGTAAACGTGAACATTTGTTCTTTTTCTGCTCTAACAGATACATAGATACTGCATCTTAGTTTGTTTAAATCAATCTATGGGATGTCTTTTGTAAGGTTCTTAAGCACTATACAGCATACCAGACTAAACACTTGCACAGTTGAAAGAAAAGCTAAACATATATACATAGCCCAAATAATACCAAACAAATCTATCACCAGGGCAAACGCAGTCATGCCCAGAAAAAAAAATCCCCACTCCAACATGGATTTACAATGTCTTTTAAAAAGTTAGCCAACAAGAGACTGTGGTGGGCCTCTTTGGGACACTAGCTGAGATTTTCAAAGCCAAAGATTTAGCAACAGTCCATTAATTTTTAATAAAAAGACCAAGACCACAATCACCCTGGTTAACTGTAATGAAAAGGCTGGGATGTAAGAGGACAAGTGATCAACCCTGTTCTGAGGGTGCAGATTATGATCAGACATCCCATACCAACTTTGATATCTTCAGTTATATTCTTTTGTGTATTAGCAACCAGCATGCTTCACAGAGGATGGGTATAACTGAATTCCTCACTCCTGTCTGAATGTATATGAACCATTGCAGTGACTGCAGCCTCCAAATCCATTTCAAAGGATGCCCAGTTAGGAATGCATTATTGTCACCTAGCCTGGATGTGACAAAAGTTTACGTGGTCACGGGGAGGCTAGTAAACAGATGGACCTAGTCCCCACAGCCTAGAGATGACAATAGCCACTCTCAGTCACTATTGTAACAGCTGAACAAGCAGCCAGTGATGACTTCCAGATTCTACACCCATCTCACTAGTGATGCCATTCTCCCTGGAATGGGCATACAAAAACTGCCAACGTTTTCCTCAAGATGCTTTTCCCCACCCACAAGCATGATCTTGACCTTTACTGGGTTCAGTTTCAACCAGATGTCTCTCCAAGTAATAAAGCCATCTAGACAGTGCAGTAGCCCAAAAAATGTCCATACTGAACCAATCTAAAAAGAGGCAAGGAGCTGTGATAAGAATATGATGTATACCTTCAATGGTTTTCCCTCAGTAGCCTGACGGCCCAGAACAAAGGCAAGAGAATCCTGTGTGTGAAGACTAACAGTGTCCATAACCATACTATAAATTCTTTTCTCCAGAAACAAGGACAGCTACTAAAGAGCCATCTCGTTCCTTCCCTTTGACCCTTAGGGCTGTAGCATTTCATCACATTGATGGTTAATAGTGTCAGAGACTTCATAATCAACAAAGGTGTGTTTTATTGCCTACTGCCGGCAGGAGACCGCCAGACAGGATCGCTTACGTGACATGACACTGTGAGCACTTGTTGGGCAGGAACAGCCTCCTTGCAATTTCAATAGCCTCACAGAGCAACAGCCCACCCAGCAAGCCACTGTTTATTCTGTTTCCATATGCAATCAACCAGACAAAGATATGTATAACATTTAAAAAGGATTAAATGATGTTATGCATTTCAAAGATTAAAAATGACCCTGACTCAGTAATTAAAAGAGTGTTAACATTATCATATGTGTCTATATGACAGCAGAGAATAAACGACTGTGTATGTTAACACAGATGGCCAGCTTTCACATTGCACTCCAAGACAACACTGGGGAATCTCATGGTCCAACTACCTGAAGCACATTATGCCTATGCTAAGAAGTTTATGTTCTAAAAAGATGTGTTACCAAAATACCTTCAATCCATTAATAAGTAATATACAGATAAGGAAACACCTGTTGGATCATAGAGCAGACTGGAGTATTGTGTCCAGTTCTGGGCCCCCCCACTACAAAAAAGGATGTGGGCTCATTGGAGATGGTTCAGCAGAGGGCAACCAAAATGATTAGGGGGCTGGAGCACATGACCGATGAGGGGAGGCTAAGGGATCTGGGCTTATTTAGTGTGCAGAAGAGAAGAGTGAAGGGGGATTTGATAGCAGCCTTCAACTTTCTGAAGGGAGGTTCCAAAGAGGATGGAGAGAGGCTGTTCTCAGTAGTGACGGATGGCAGAACAAGGAGCAATGGTCTCAAGTTACAGTGGGGGAGGTCTAGGTTGGATATTAGGAAAAGCTATTTCACTAGGAGGGTGGTGAAGCACTGGAATGGGTTACCTGGGGAGGTGATGGAATCTCTATCCCAAGAGATTTTTAAGTCTTGGCTTGACAAAGCCTTGGCTAGGATGATTTAGTTGGGATTAGCCCTGTTTTGGGCAGGGGCTGGACTTGATGACCTTCTGAGGTGTCTTCCAGCCCTAGGATTCTATGATTCTATGACAAGCAACTGGTCCCTAAGCCTTTGTTATTTTAATGCAGAATAGACTTTGGATGAGACACTGGGTGTCGGGAGTACCATCCAAAGGCAGGAAAACTGTGAATGAGTACTGTTAAGAGCTAGAATTGAACACAAATGGTCTCTCCAATTAGTTTGTTTACCTCTGAGATTTGAAAAAAGAATCTATTTTCAGTATTTGCTACAGATACACATACACACACTGCATTATACAAGATCAAATTACCAGGACCCCACTTATTTTGCATGACTATGTCACTATCATTAGTTAGGATAACACTCATCCTCATAGCTGACATTCTGAATGTTAAACAGCAATTTCTAAAGGTTAACAAGGTCTTTTGGAAGCCCAGTAGTAGGTAATCTGCACATGTAGCAGCCATCACCAAGACCTTGATTCAGGAAGGTACTTACTCACATGCTGAAAGTTCAGCCTATAAATCGACTGTTGGAGTCAACACTTTAGGCCAAAACAGATAGCTCATTAGTGTCAGCAGAGGCAAGTTGAGTCTCCACAAGGAGGATGGCACACATCCTACTTTTACCACCTCCTCAGTGTTGACTGTTTAAATGAGTGGCACTGGCAGTGGTACAGGACAGTAGTTCTCAACCAGAAGTGTGCATATCCCTGGAGATATGAAGAGGTCTTCTGGGGGTACATCAACTCATCTAGATATCTGCCTAATTTTACCAAGGCTACATAAAAAGCACCAGTGAAGTTAGTACGAGCTAAAATTTCACACAATGACTTGTTTATACTGCACTATATACTATCCTCTGAAATGCAAATACAATATTTATATTCCAACTGATGTATAATAATATGGTAAAAGTGAAAAAGCAATTTTTCAGTGACAGTCTGCAGAGACGCTTTTGTACTTTTATGTCTGCAAGTAATTTTCGAGTGAGGTGAAACTTGGGGGTATGCAAGACAAATCAGATTCCTGAAAGGGGTACAGTAGCCTGGAATGGTTGAAAGTCACTGGAATAGAGGAAGGAATGAGCCCAGAGTTGAAGGGATGGCCAGCTCAGGTAACCTATATAATAAAGAGTAGGGATGGAAACATAGTATGATGCATAATTAAGGTTGTGAATCTGTCAAGGAGGTCACAGAAGTCATGGACTTTGTGACTTTCTGTGACCTCTGCCATGACTTCTGCAGCAGCTGGTGTAGCTGACCCAGGGACCATCTGAGCAGCCTGGGCAACCCCTGGGCCAGCCACACTAGCTGCTTTTGGAGCATTCTCAGGCCATTGCATTCCACCCAGCAGTAGCAAGGGTTAGGGTGTGGGAGGGGTCCATTGCTGGGGCAGGTGGATGGGGTTCAGTAGGACGTGAGGGCTCTGGGCAGTTCTTACCTCGGGGAAGGAGCAACATGTCCCTCCCTCAGCTCCTAGGTTCGCGTACTACCTCTGCCCACAGACCCCTCCCCTACGGCTCCCACTGACTGCATTTCCTGGAAATAGAAACTGCGGAGCCAGCAATTGGGGAGCAGGAGAGTCAATGCACAGAGCATCCCTGGCTACAGCTCCACCTAGGCACTGAGGAATATATTGTCGCTTCCAGGCATCCACAAGGAACTGGACATGAAACCTGCCAGCCCCCCACAACCCACCTCCAACACCAACGGTGTACGAAGCTTGCCTCTCCCTCCCCTCCCCCCAAACCCTCAAGTTTTAATTAAGTTTAGTTGCTTTAGTACAAGCAAGGGAGACGGACAGACTTATCAGGCCCTAGGGCAAGGCGGGGGGATGTCTATTCCATGCTCCCAGAAAATGGAGGGTCTCTAGTGGAACAGGTAGGAGTCCTCAGTGCCACCTGGAGTGCACCGCAGCTCCCCTGCATCCCTTAGAGCTGCCTGGAGTGCACCAGTTGGTGCTCCAGCAGTGATTTAAAGGGCTCTGGCCACTGTTGCAGTAGCAGCAGGAGTGGCGGCTGCAGTCCCTGAGCCCTTTTGAATATCCAGGCCCTCCTTCCCCATTGCAAGTCATGGGCCACGGATTTTTGTTCACTGCCTGTGACCTGTCCATGACTTTTACTAAAAATACCCATGACTAAAGCATAGCCTTATGCATAGCATGATTTATTTTCATGTGCTCTCTTTTGGGAGGGGGTGAGGTTTCATGGAAAGACTATAATTAAAACAATAGTGGCAGATCCCATAGGATGTGTCAAAATTCAGAGTGGCCACATATTTAAGGGGCTATAAGCAGCAATAATGCTCAAAACCACAGGGAAAAAATGATTTGCAAACAATATATATCTACATCTAGAGCTCCAAAATGTCAAATTCAGTTAGATACAATACACAGAGCCACAGCTGTGCATAAAATAAAAGTCTGAACAGATTACATTTGGGAAAAACCCTCCAAGATCTTTTTATGTAAAATGTTCTCTGAATTGCTCCTTATATACTCTCAAGACAACCCTGCTCTTTTCACTGTGCTTGTGCCAGTTGTTTGGATGTGTTGTGTAAGGGGTAGTAACTTATGAATGGGAACAAAAAAAATCTCTCTGTACCGATTGTAATTAAAATCCATCTTGATTGTTCTTAGAAGTTCTAAGGCTTTGGGAAGCCTGCGGAGTTGTACAAGGGTAGGACTGACCTTCTGTTGTGCATGTATACATTTCCTGTGGAGCCGTGATCCCTGCTCCAAGACTCTAGGAGCTACCATTGTACAACAACAACATTAATGCAGTTAGATCTACTAACTGTAGCAGCCAGCAAGACAGGAGATGACTGCAGATCTTAGAAGTTCTGTTGGTCTGGGGCAGTTGCCAGAATCAGGTCAAACTAAAGGTTATTTCACTGTAATAATACCCATAATGATCAGAAACTTAGCTTGAATATGGAGAGAGGATTAACTACATGAGAACAAAGCAACCCATCCAGCTGTAAGGCTTACTGCAATGCATAAAATAGAGTAAACCTGACTGTTGAGTTTCTGGTGCATAAGAGGAAAAGCAATATCCTTGAGGATGTTTTCTGTTTACATCCTCCAAGAGATCAGTGACTTGCCTTAGATTTCCTCCAGATAATGGTCTATATAAAGTATATGTTCTCCCCTCCCCTTTCCTTCCCACATCTTCTCCATCGAGGAAATTTCTAATACACTACAACTTCAGCCCAGTTTAGTAATTTAGTCTGGGACAATGTTTCTTTAATGCTATTAAGAAACAACTACTAGTCTATAGATACTAAGACAGTTGAAATACCATGCAAAAGTCATCTAATTGTGTATCACTCACTCTACATGAGAGATTCCTGCTTGTTATGTAAGAGTGCAGCACATACACACAAGTTCCGGTGAAGTTAGTGAGACAACAACTCTGGAATGCATGTCCACAGACAGTGCAGTCCAGCATGCTTTTTAATGTAAATCTAAACCAACTGCTTTGGGGTTACTGTTTAGAATGGCGACGCTGTAGCTGTGCAGCGATAACGGGGTTCTTAGATACTATATGGAGTTCCAGGTTAAAATTCTACTACCAAATGAAGTGACGGTTATGGTGTTCTCCCTGATGGAATCAAACCTTTATTTATTCTGCTAAATCCCTCAAGATAAAGATGACTTATCCCACACGCCCATAGGAATGAATCCAAAACACTTCTTTCCCTCTCTGAATGGATGAGATTGCAGCAAATGTCAAATTTTTTTTTAATTGCACCTGGAAAATACTCCCATAACTCTGTTCTCCACACAGAGAGAGAGAGAGAGAGAGAGAGAGAGAGCTAGCTTTCCTCCCCCCCCCCCCCCAGCTGAACCTAATTTGTCAAATTTATGAATGGTTTCAGATTAGCCATAACTGCATTTTTAAGCAAATATACTACTTGTCTACCCCAATCTAGTTATCAGATCATTCTTTTATTCTGGTAAGAATACAATGAAGAGATTTCCCCAGTCTCACTGACTTGGTCTCTGTAGTGTGTGTGTGCACATGACCTGGGCCTTATAACAGGCTATGCAGAAAATGTTTGTGGAAGCCTGTGGAAGCCTATGGTTACAATATTGCAGCACATAAGTGTCTATACTGGGTGAGAGAGGGGACAAACTGAAGGGAATGTTACAGAGGAGAGGGGAGAAAAGAATATTCCTGGGATGGTTAGTATTTCCCATTCCCCAGCCTAACCACGTCTTGCATACCTCAGACTGGTTTACTAGAAGCTCGGACCATTTCTGCCACTGGGGACATTTGTCCCTGTCATCAAATGTGGTTTCATTAGATGTCCAGCAGCACTGCTCATGGCTGTACCAGAATGCAGATAAGCAGACACCCTCTTTAAGATCTGTCATCCAGTCTACAGCTAAATCTATAACTCCAGCTAACGTGCCTGAAAAAAAGATCAGGAAATAAAAAAAGTTAAGTGGAACACATATTAATTTAATTATATTGAAACAAAACACATGATCCAAATAATTAGACTGGACAACTATGAGTTAGTAGGAAAGAACTGAGCGTCTCCAAAAATATCCTCTCATCTTCCATGTTTTACTGTGCAACGCTTCTTTTTATCACCGTGATTCTAATCTTGGCTCTGATAAAATGGGACATCACATTCCAAATACAAACACAGGGCCCAATCCTGCAATCTGATTGATGCCAGCATGATATTTGACTTCTGGAGTATCAGTGAAGTTAATGGACTTCACGCATGCATAGTAATCAATATATCAGGGAAATTGTTCCACATGGTAGATGAAGGAAGGGGTGGATGTGCATGCATGGACACATATTTTTGTTGGTTCCAGTACACAGATTTTTTCATAAGAGCAATTTAAGTAATAAAAAAAGTTAAAGCCCAATCCTGATTTACTGAATCATATGATAGTTTAGTCATTCAAATCAATGGGACTACAATTTAGTCTTTAATAGTCATTCAAGATATGTAATAGTATTTAATAGTAATTCAAGGCCAAGAAAAAACACATCCTTAAAATATTTTCTGTATGAGCTTCATCCATCACTGCAGGAGCCAGACTTTTCAAATAATTATACAGCATGATAGTGACATCCAGTGGTCGAACGATGCTTGAGCATGCTGTGGATTCCCAAAGAAGATCTTAACTTTCCTATATTATTCCTAATCAAATATCATAATCTGCCATAGCGCTAGTATTGTGACAACAAAAAAGTCACTTTAGCATTTTGCATGAGTGCATGATACTGTGATAGCCTGTCTTCCACCAAATGGCGTGCAGTAGAGGCTCAGAGTTACAAACTGTCTGGTCAATCATACATCCCATTGGAACTGGAAGGATGCAATCAGGCATCAGCAGAGACAGACAGAAAAAAGCAAACAGTACAGTTCTATGTTAAATGTACTAAAAAAAAGGTGGGGACATTTTAACAAAAGATTTGACAAAGTAAGAAATCTGTTTAATTTAAATTAAGATGGTTAAAAGCAGCATTTTTCTTTTCCATAATAAACTTTCAAAACTGCAGTAAGCCAATGTTCAGCAGTAAACTTTCAAGAGAACAAATATAACATTTTGTTCAGAGGTATGAACATTTCAGAGTTACAAACATCCATTCCTGAGGTGTTTGTAACTCTGAAGTTCTACTGTACTTATTTTTTACTTATTCTACACAGGTGTCTCTAAGATGTTGTCCCTGAAAAACTATTAAGATTGTATTAAAAAGTTAAACTGAAAAACAACGCTTTAAAGACAACTGAAAGGTTTTGCAATATCTTCATAAGGACATCATATTTATTGTCACATTAAGAGAGATAATGCTTGTCACTGCTATAAGGCCATATGATACCAATGAAGAATTTCACAATACGGTATATGGGAAGAACCTCTTTCCAAACTCAAGGGCTGTGTCTACACTGGCATGAATTTCCGGAACTGCTTAAAACAGAATACTATTCTGTTTTCAGTTTTTCTGGGAAAGGAGCATCTACATTGGCAGGCTGCTTTTCCGGAAAAGACCTTTTTCCGGAAAAGCATCTGTGGCCAATGTAGACATGCTTTTCCGGAAAAGAGCCCCGATCGCCATTTTCGCGATCGGGGCTTTTTTCCAGAAAAGACTACTGGGCTGTCTACACTGGCCCTTTTCCGCGACAGTGTTCTGGAATAAGGACTTAGGCCTGAGCGGGAGCAGAACAGTTTTTCCGGAATAGCGTCTGATTTTGTACAGTAGAGCGTCTTTGCTTTTCCGGAAATTCAAGGGCCAGAGTAGACAGCTCGCAGCTTATTCCAGAAAAGTGGCTGATTTTCCGGAATAAGTGGCCCAGTGTAGACACAGCCAAGGAAAATACAGATATGCCAATGAGAGGTCTATGAGATTACTAGAGAAACAAAGGGGGAAACTGGTGCAGCAATCCAAGTGTTTTCTTTTTTTAAAGTGTATGATTTTTCGTTTTGTTTGTGTGTGTGTGGCTTGTCATTTCTGGTTGCTCAAGTTTCTACGGAAACAGTGGGCCATATTCTGAGTCGGTGTAAATCACGATAATGCTATTCACCTCAATCTGCCTAGCTCGGT
The DNA here is from genome assembly GCF_049634645.1 of Pelodiscus sinensis. NCBI lineage: Eukaryota > Metazoa > Chordata > Testudines > Trionychidae > Pelodiscus > Pelodiscus sinensis. The sequence continues at coordinate 215,870,793 of NC_134711.1, forward strand.
GAGTTTATAATAAGCTCTATGATTTTCTGAAAAAGCTCCTACTGATAAACATGATCTGGACAAACTGGGAGAAATGGTCTGAGGTAAATAGGAGGAAGCTCAAGAAGGACAATGCAAAGAACTCCACTTAGGACAAAACAATCCATTACATACACAAAATGGGAAATGACTGCCTATGAAGGAGTACTATGGAAAGAGATCTAAGGGTTATAGAAGCATCTCGGCGGCAGCGGCAGCTTCTCCTAGAGAGCAAGGGAACAACTGATGCTGCTCTTGTGGGGAACGTCCCCCGAAGGAACAGCATCAGTTGTTCCCTTGCTCTCTTGGAGAAGCTGCTGCTGCTGCCGCTCCTGTCTGAAAGTGTCCCGGCCGCAGCAGCAGCAGCAGCTTCTCCTAGAGAGCGACGAGGCAGCAAGCGGGGCCGTTCTCTCGGCCCACGCTGTATCCAACCCTGCAGCTCCCGGGGAAAAAGTCCCCGGGAGCTGCAGGGTCAGATAAAGCTGAGTGTCAGATTACCAGGTGTCGGTTAATCCGGACTCCACTGTACTACAAATGTGGCCTATTTTTTAGGTAAGAAAACTGAGACATGGAAAGATTGAATGACCTGCCTGGGAAGTATTGTGGGATGTTTAGTTAGGTAGAGCCTTATGAGCCAAAAAACCTTGAACCTGAATTCTATACTACATGCTGAAAACTCACAACTCTAAGGAAGTCAACGGGAGATACAGCTGCAGCAACGCAAAGTCAGGCTAGTTTCACTGACTTTCAGTGAGACAGGCTCTTTTGAAAATGGGATCTAGCCATCTAGATGCCCATGGCCTTGCAATGCTGAGTGAAACATCACCTAAACACCATTAAAAATCAGGGCTGCATGGCGTTCCTAGGGTCACATTGGAAGTCTACTACATCAAGCCACCATAGTGATGAAGCATGCACAGGACAATCTTGTGGGGTAGTCTGATGTGTTTGGATGGACCAATTTGGTAAAGGGGTTACTGGAAGGCACATTTGCCTAGAAAGGCAGAATTAAATTTGTTGTATGTTGTCTGTCATGTACAGTAGACAAAGAATGGCTAAAGTGCATGTTTGAGAATAATTAATATCTGTTAACTAAGCTCAACCCAACCACAACCTTTTCCCTAGCATGGGTGCAGGATACCATGTATTATTTCAATTTAGCTGACTGAGATAAAAGGTGCACACACATTAAGTGTTAACTAGCTCCAGCCTAATCTCAGCATACCCATCCGACATACCTGAAGTACAACCATTCCATTTACCATCAACTTTTGAGGTTTCAATATAGTTTGGTTTCACATTGGAATGAGGGCACGTCTACACTACAGTGTTATTTGAAAATAACTCATGTTATGTTGAAACAACAAGATGAGTGTGCACACATCAAGCCCGTTATTTCAAAATTATTTTGAAATTACAAGCTTCGTATTCTGGAATAATAAACCCTCATTTCATGGGGAATGATGTCTATTTCGAAATAGCAGTAGTGTGGATACTCCAGTGCTGCTATTTCACAATAGCTCCTCCCCAGGGCCATTCAAAGTAATTACTTCCTAGTGCTTCCTGGGGCTCTAAATTGAGATAGCGTGTCCACATTAGGAGAGCCTGCCTCAGACTAATTTTGAGGCTTCCCTGTAGTGCGGACATGCTATTTCAAAATAGTTATTTCAGGAGTAATTATTCCAAAATAACTTATTTTGAAATACCCTTGTAGAGTAGACATACTCTGACTCAGCTAGTGAGCCTATGGTTTCATTGCACGGCTGGGTAATTGGGGTACTGGCTTTGAATGTGGGAGAGACAGGTTCAAGACCCTGATTCATCCCAAATCACTCCAAATCAGGCAGAGCACTGACTTAAACCTGCATTTCCTATATTGCAGGCTGGATCCCAAAACCATCAGGCTTCAGAGTTAGAGTCAGTCACACTTTCACTTGCTCTCTCATCTTCCCAGCAAAAATTTTGTGGAAATTTATGTGTTATGAAACAGCATATTTTGCCGAAATTTCACCTCAACAAAAATGCTTCAGCTATTTTTAGCCATAATGCTCCAAAACAGCTTTCATAGTTCTACACAATACTATTAGATGTACTAACTTTGCACTTATTAAGCTAGGAGATACACACTAGCTTTGATGAGAACATGGTTTGTAAATCTTTGCACCATGTTGTGATCTAGCAGTCAATCATCTTGACAGAACTGAGACAGCATAAAAACTATTCAAGGCCTCTGTTTTAAGTTGGCAACATGAATGCAGCTTTCCAAACTTGAAGACAAGCTCCACTTGAGCAACTCAGGAAATTAATGAATTTCCCATCTGAGTTTGTTTTTAAATATATAATGCCTGACTGGTTTGTGAACAGATCTGGAAGTCAGTCTGAAACTGGTTGTGTGTCAGGTCTTCCCCGCCTCTCCCGCCCAGGAATGTATAAAGAGATAACCTGGTTTACAATTAATCTAGTGCATTGAATGAATCTACAATGTATTAGAGAACTACATTTTCAAGGTACTCTACCAGCACGCTTTGCCTTTCCATGGAATTAAATTCACCAAGATCAAGAAAGGAACGTGTGAATCAGATGCTAAGATAATCAAAATGGTTCATCAAGAGGGTAAGGCATTTCCACTCAGAGGCATGATTTCAAAAGCAATACTGAAATCACATTACTTGTTAGAAATAATGTTTTTAGGTCATCACTCAGGGTATGTCTACATGGTAGCGCATAGATTGAAATAATCTACGCAATTTGAGCTATGTGAATTGCATAGCTTATTTTATTTCGAGCTAGCCTATTTCAAAATTTGGCACCGTCTAACAGCACTAATTTCGAAATAACGCACAATTCCGACAAGTCCCTTAATCCTCGTGCAACAAGGTTTATGGGACATCGGAATAACAAGCCCTTTATTTCAAATGTATTTTGAAACAATAGGCTTGCTGTTAAGATGCACAGAATGCTATTTCAGAATAACAGATGTTATCCTGAAATAGCACTGCTGTGTAGACGTACCCTCGTGTGAAACTTTACAAGTGAAGCATTAAAACAGTGTGGGTGCATAATTGTCTCTATCTCATCCATCTCAAAGAGTTGGGGACCAGATAAAGAAAGGAAAATAAACAGACGGCTCTGGAAAATTGCGAGTGTGTGCCGGACACAACACTTCTACTATTGTGCACATACCTGCCAGCAGTCCTATGAGAAGCATTACAACCCATCCTGACCAGGCATCCAACAAACTCTTGATGAATTCCCATATGGATTCCTTACTTTTGCTTGTAATCTGAAAAAATAAATACACCGATTCATAAGAGTCAGTTTTGTTGTGTTATATCTACAAGGAAAGACTCTTCTTTGACTGAACAATAAAAAGACTGATATTATAGAGATCATGATTGAGTTGTTCAAAGTGAATTTGTCCAGCCTTAACAAGTGCTTATAGTTTCAGCTCTAAACCACCAGATTCAATATGATTTTTTTCCATATTAACAGAATAATATCACAAGCAATGAAAGGCAAATTGTGACCATCTTTTGGTAGGCCCTGTTCAAGACCCAGGGCGTGCACGATGAAATGAGATACGATAGTTCTGAAAACAATATTTTCCTGCTTTAAGGATGGGTATAACTTTGGGTTTTGGTGATGAGTGCATTTCTGTTTCAGTCTGCATCTCTTACTTAAAGTCATAGGCTACGTCTACATTGCACTTTCTTGCGCAAGAACATATGCAAATGAGGCATGGCGATGAATATTGTCATGCCTCATTTGCACACTTGAGCTGCCATTTCTGCACAAGGGGCTTTTGCGCATGAAGGAGCAGTCTATACTGCTCCTTCTTGCGCAAAAACCCCCTCTTGCGCAAGAGCTGTTCGGCCGCTTATTTTCAGGCCGCTTAGTTCAGTTGTTTGCCCCCACAACTCCTACTGGGAGGCTGTTCCAGAGCCTGCTTACTAGGGATGTAAATGGGTAAGGATAATGCTTATCAGGCAGCTGGTTAACCGGCATCCAAGCTGCCCCAGCCTGGCCAAGCCCCCTGTACCGTGGGCCAGGCCAGGCCTGACAGCCCCATGGGTCCAGAAGTTGGGAGCTGACAGCAATGTGGGGCCGTGGATCAGGAACTGGAAGCTCCATGGGGTTGGGGACCAGGAGCGGGCAGCCCCCCGGGGCCAGGAGCAGCAGGCCTTTGGGGCTGGAAGCTGGCAGCTGAGCCCCAAGGTTAACCATGTAATCAACAGATTTTTTTTATTGGTTACATGGTTAATATTTTTATATATATTTTTTTTTACATCCCTATTCACCACCCACCCACCACCAGTGTTTCCTGCAAGCTGTGTGCTTGTGTAGCCATCAGGAGAGATTCAGATGCTGCCCAGCTGATTAGAAGAGTGCTCACAACTAGGTTTTGTTTCTGTTGGTGGTACATATTCACACATGCTTCAGTGCATATAAAATTATTCTGCACATGGATGGAAAGATGAGAGCAAGGGTTGGCAAGCTTTCAGAAGTGTTGTGCCAAGATTTAAATAATTCACGGATCTGTGTGCCAGGAGGATGAGAGGGGCAGGAGCAGGCTGGGTATAGTAACCATATTTTCTGAACCAACTGCAGCTAATGAGAACAGTTTAATTTAAATTATAAAACAGATGAAGCATTTTAACTCTCTCATGTTAATTTAGCAAACTGCATTTTAAATAAAGTAAAATATTAATTTATGTCCAGCACAAAAAGTTTAAATGTTTTCTTGTGTATGGCAGGCGTGGGGAACCTTTTCTGGGTCAGGAGTCACTGACCCACAGAAAAATCAGTTGGGGACCACACAAGTGAGAAGTAAAAAAACTCCTCCAAAAACCCCCAAGCCTCACAGCTTCATCAGACTGATGGATCACACGTCATCCTGAGATCAATCCATACTCCCAAGTCTCTAATAGCCTCTGTTGCTTCGAACTGATGAGACGCCAGCTTGAAGCAGATATCCTTATTTTTAGGCCATAAGTGCACTTTGTACTATTGAATTTCATCTAATTTCTATCACTTCAACTCTTTTTATGTAATATTATGACAATATCTCCCAACTTCGTAGCATCTGCAAATTTCACTAGAACACTCCCATTTTTTGTGCATTCTTGGATCACACTTTGTCTGGAGCCTCGCCCTTGACCGTTCTGCCATAAGGGACCCTAAGGAAGTTGCTCTTGGGGTCATTAGAACACACAAGCCTCTCCACCACTGCAAGGTGATGATCCATGGAGAGGATAGACAGAGGATAACTGCACAATGGAGTTGAAAGTGTTGTGTAATGTTTCAGTGGCTGTGAAGACAGATGAAGGCAGCAACAGATAGAGGATCTCCAATCATGGTGTCCATGCCATTGCCCTTTATCAGTCAAGGACAGTGTGGTGATTTTTATGCACCAGTCTCCCCACTTTAAAAGAAATCCCACACAGACATCTTTGAGTTTTTGAGAAAACACCACCTGCTCAAGTCAAAAATCCAGCTAGTGGTGATGAGAATAGGACAGTGAAATCCAGAAGATCCTAGTCACAGACTGACACATAGGTGATGGGTGTGTGATTCAGTCATCTTGCTCGAGAACTGTGGCAGGTTGAGCATCTTGGCTGCTGCCCCCATGACTGAGCAGTCCTCTTTATGTCCCACTCTGCTCACCCCACATGGGAAGCAGGCTAGAAAAAGTGCCCTAAAAATAGTCTTGCCTCTTTTCCTTCTGGCTGGATAGCCACATCCAGCAGGATTACCACCACAACGGTTGGAAAGGTAAGAAACTTTTCAACTTTGGAACCAGGAACGCACCTATTCTGATGGACAACTCAGACAGCGACCAACCAGAGCTATGTACAGCTATCATTGCTTGTGAATTGAATTGGTATAATATCGATATTGCTGCCTTGTTCAAAATTAGAAGAGCTGATGAAGGATAGGTGAGGGAGAAGAAAAAAGGATACACCTACTTCTGGAAAGGAAAATCTTTAGATGAATCTCATTTGTATGGAGTAGGCTTTGCTATTAAGTACAAGCTTGTAAGGTGCCTCTGTGGGGGTATGTCTACACTACAGAGGGTTTTTTTCGGAAAAAACAGTGTTTTTTCTGAAAAAAACTTCAATTACCTCCACACTACAATTGTGTTTTTGAAAAAAAAAAATCAAAAGAACAGAGGGGTTTTTCCAACATTGGTAAACCTCTTTTTGAGAAGAATCCTTTTTCTGAAAGAACACTTTTGGAAAAAGGCATGTATGGACGAGGAAGAGGTTAGGATTAAGTGATAACGTATGTGCCAGTAATGGACGCCGATGAGGATGTAAAGAAATACTTCTGCTCTCAGATGGAAACCAATTTATCCGAGACCCCTAAAGAAGGGAAGATCACTCTTCTGGGGGATCTCAATGCATGCATTGGATGAGACTCAGACCTGTGGAAGGAAACAATTGGAAAAGAAGGAGCTGGCAAAGGCAACTCAAATGGAATCCCGCTCCTGGCGAAGTGTGCTCCACATGAACTTATCATCACAAACACCCTTTTTAGACCAAAGGACAAATTCAAAACATCTTGGAGACACCCAGGTTCAAACCACTGGCACCTTCTCGACTATGTCATAGTTTGTGCTCGAGATCGCAGGGATGTGCTGATGACTGCTGGACTAATCATTGCCTCATTGACCCACGGTGAAAATTAGGATCGCCCCCAAATGGAGGTCACAAAAGAAGCAGATCAGGAGCAAGCTGAAGGTACAAGATCAAAAGGACCCCATTAAGTGTGACCACTTTCAAACTGTCTTAGAAGAAAAGTTTCCATCAGAGTTTCCAGAAAAATTGATTAACATTGGAACCAGCTGATAGCAGTAATCATCAATACCTGTGAGGAGACCATTGACTACTACACCAGACAGGATCAGGACTGGTTTGATGAGAATGATATTGAACTCAGGCAGATCAGTAACGATCAGGCATTTTTGTGCTTGGCAGAATGATATACACTGCCATACAAAGAGAGAAGCCCATGCTAAGGCAAAGGTGGAAGTCCTAAGTAAAACCAGAGAACTCAAGAACAAATGATGGACTGACAAAGCAGAAGAAATGCAACATCTTGTGGATACTCATAATACACATGGTTACTTTAGTGCTATTAAGGCTGTTTATGGGCCAACTCATCATGGCAGAACAGGGGGAGATAGCTCAGTGGTTTGAGCATTGGCCTGCTAAACCCAGGGTTGTGAGTTCAATCCTTGTGGAGGCCATCTAGGGATTTGGGGCAAAAATTTGTCAGGGATGGTACTTGGTCTGGCTGGGGACTGGACTCAATGACCTTTCAAGGTCCCTTCCAGTTCTAGGAGATAGGCAATCTCCATTAATTAAAAATTAATTATGGCATGAACCCCCTTCACTCAGAAGATGAAACCACTTTTGAAGGACAATGAAGCCATTAATTTTCACTGGAAAGACCATTTTGAAGATCTTCTTAATTGTAATTCCACAATTGCAGATGAAGTTCTTGAGCAAATCCCCCAATGACCTTCTAGGGATGGATGCCAACAGCCTCACTGAATCACTAGGCAAGGGGCAGAAGTTCTGCGCTCCCTGAAGGGGCAGGTCCTCAGAGGGAAAGGGCAGGGCTGGAAGCTGGCAGCCTTTAGAGCTGCCAGGACCACGACATGCTCTGTGCTGTCTGAGGGCTGCGGAGGAAGGGAAGATGCATGGTGCTTCATCAATGATTTAAAGGCCCTGCGGCTTTGGCTGCTGCTGCTGTAGTCCTTTCGAATCACCTGGTGCCCCCTTGCTCCTACCTCACCCTGTCAGCAGGCCAGGTCTCCCATTATATGATACGACTCCGAAAAGATCAAATTATTACAAATCCCTGCAACTGGACTAGCAATCTCATGTGCTGGTTCTTACAGTATTCTTAGGTAGAAATTGTCTGATTTGGCTGCATTAAGCTCTTTTTCTTCCACCTCATTTCCATTTTTAAAACTCATTTTCTATTAGATATACTGCCTTTATATGTGTTCCATATGATTATCTTTATTGAAACCAAGAAAAATTGTACATTTACTTTTGAGGTCATACCTATATTATCTTTCATCTCATTCTCATAGTGCCCCAGCCTCAACCTTCCTTATTCTATTTCTAGTTACATAACAACCCCGCGCCCTTCATTATTTATTTTAATTTCCTTGGCAAGAGCTTGACTTCTAACAATTCTCGTTTTATTCTGATATTTTCTGACTTTCATAGTATAGCTTCTTTGTTGACTAACACCTTTTTCAATTCCTTTTAGGCTCTTTGCTTACTCCGAATGATCTTTTTGAGGTGATTATTTATCCAGGTGGGTCTACTGCCTCTCTCTACAAATTTCTTCCCTTTATGTGGGATACAAATTTCTGATAGCTTTGGTATAGTTGAGTTGAAAAAATTCCAACCCTCCTCCAAATTTAAGCAGTAGAGTCATTCAGACAGTCCTTTTGAAATAAAAGATCATAGTTGGCAACTTGGGTTTGATTTACCTTCCTATGTCTGTCAGTGTCACGTGATTTCTCTCTTAACCAGTCAATGGTGTGGAAGTCCTCATACGTCCCAACATCAGGGAAAGGCTCATCCAGGAAATCCATCAGATTGCCAGAACCATTCATGTCTCCTGCATTAACCATATTAGTGCCTGTTGGAGGAAAAAACCACAAATTTAGTGAATTTATGCAACATTTTCAGATAGTTCAGAACAAAGCTATTCAAAAAACCCTCCACCCACCATTACACACAGACAGCAAAAGAACGGACTATGAAACAACATTTCTTAGAGGCAGTTCTTGCTTAAAGGAGCTTAGTGTGTATGGAAAGTAATTGTTTCAAAAGCCTCCTTCAACAGAAAAAAAACCACATTCACACCGAGCAAGATGTTTGCATAGGATTCTCAGTCCACTAATGCAGGATGGTTTCAAAATTCTATTGAAATGGTGCACACCAGACCATGTCTGAAATTGTAAGCATAGCTTTACAAACTACAGGTTGAACCGCTATAGTCTGGCACTGTCTGGTCTGTCAACATCCGTAGTCCAGCATAATTTTAGTTAGCCAGATGGCCACAGCCATGAAAAGTGGATAAGTTTCCTGTGGTCCCATAAACTTTGTTTACAACCACCAGTCTTAGCTCTCAGTGTTTTGTGCTGTTATTTAGCTCTAATTTAGCCCTAAGGGCCCAGTGAGCAGTGGAAGTGTTGGTAATGCTACTAGACTACATTTACCTCCCATGGCTTGGCAGATTCTCTAGTTTGGCGCCGGTCAGGTGCTGAGCATGCCTGACTAGCGAGGTTCAACCTGAATCTGCTTGCAGGACCCCTCATAGTGAAAGAGGCCACATTGGAAAATAACTCATGGTACAAAACTAGAATCTCAGCTCTATCCATACATAGTGCCAAAACAAAACAACCCCCAGAGTACATCACAGAAATCTTCATAACATGATAGTCATTGTGACAGTCTAGAGGAGGGGGGCCACCTGACTCCAGGATATAGCTGACAGACCCCAACCAGCCTCCAGAAGATATTTCATAACAAATACAGGGTTTGGGATGAGACTGCAGAGTAGAGGCTGCCCTGGAGGATAGTAAGCAGGGTGGGTGGACATCTTCAGCCCAGCTCCACACAACTTGCACAGTACTGGGCTGATGGTCTTAGTTACCTTCAAAGGAAGGGTTTTGCCACACTCATTACTGCCAAGCCCTGAAAGCCATATATATGGTTCATGGAACCCATGCAAGTCAAGCATAAAAAGATCCATGCAGCACTACTGCACTTATCTTCCAAAGAAGCTTGAGCTAAGGTTCTCCAGCTGATTGATGAAGTACATATAAGATGCAAACACTGTTGTAAGTACAGGTTCCTTTGTGGCCACTTAGATAAAAAACACTGCCCCTGCTCCTGATGAGAAATGACATGAGAAATGATCAAATAAACTGCTCTAGACACCAATTGTCATTTACAAGAACAAATTTGAGATAATTATGGACAATAAAGATCCTTAGATAACCTGACAGGAGCATATCTGCAGCATTTGGAATTCCTTTGCAGAAAAAATGTACTTCTGCTAGGGACTGACAAGAGTAATAAAATCCTCAACAGCCTGGATCATATTCTGCCCTCATACATTAACACACAAATCCCACGTGTGTCAATGAAAGCTAATGTGTGCAGATAAAGGCAGAATCTGGCCTTATAAAATTCTTAGGAAATTTACTGATTCACATAATGAGAACACAGGCAAAAATGTGGCAGACCTGTCCCTAGCACTTTACTCAGCTCCTCCTAATCCACTTGTCTATTTTTAGTTTTAAATTGTATTACTTTAATACCTCTTTTTCTCTCTCTCTAATTTTTTTGTGGTCAGAACATACAGGACATAAGTACCAGACAGAGATCAGTTTTCTGAGTTTCTGTCCTTTTGAGCCCAGCCAGTTCAGGAATTTTATGCTAAATTGGCAATCTGCTCTGAGCAGACAACTGAGGGAAAAAAGTAGTATCTTACAGGGAGTGCAGTAGGTCGCCATGATAAATTTATATAAGGTCTTTTAAGTGCAGAAATCAAATAATCTTCCAAGCACTATGGCATTTTTAACTGAAAATAAATCAATTTTGGAAGTCCAGAGCCTAGGGAAACCAAGACCAGATATCCAACTATCTTTGTAGTATCTGAGCACCTCACACTTGTTAGTGGATTTATCTTCACAATACTCCTGTTGGGTAACAGCACTCTATTATCCACACTTTACAGCTGGCAACCTGAGGCACAAAGGCTTAAGTGCCACAGACTTTTTGTGTGACCTTAGGCAAGTTATAGCCAGGGAATAAATCCAGTTCTGTAATGTCCCATACTAGCGCCCTAATCATAGGACCATCCTTCCTCTCCTCATCCAACATCAGTCATTTTATAACCAGAGACTATGTATTTTGTGGCCTAGCCACAGCAGAGTACAATTTTGGATGTATGCGACTTGCCACTGTTGTGAGGATACTAAATTGGATGCAACTCCGGTTGTAGATTTAAATGTGTTTTTGTTTTGTGGTCACATTGTTGGCAATGGTCAAATAGCTCATTATTTACCGTTCCCTGTCAATTTGTATGTCTGGCTGCTAGAGTTTCCCACTGCTGGATATCACACTCTCATAATAAACACACATCATTAAGTATTTTTATGGAATGTTTTTTGCCTGTTGTTTCATTTAGTTCACCACATATTGTCTATTCATGGAAAATCACAATAAGTACACATTGCCTGCTGGTGAGTGTCATGGTTTCCGGTTTAGCTGCAGCTCTGTTCCCTTTCTGGTCTCAGTGAATGTATTCCCTCAGGAGTCAGGCGTTGTGCCTTTATCTACCCAGAGGGCAGGTTATTCCACTCTTAGACTGCGCCCTGTGGTATAGCACCTTCTGTATCAACCAGCAGGTCTGACTAAAGTGGGTACCAGTGATTTTTCCCTTCAGGAGTCTGGGTACATAATGACCCAACAACCACTTAAACCAAAGTATTAGAGAAATAGGATTTTAAAGCAATAGACCATAAGCATGCTTATTTTACCAAAAGTCCTACCATCCTGTGACAGTGACCTAGTTTTTCAGATACCCTAGCTGGGTCCATATAGTCCCTCCAAAGAACAGCTCCTCTTGAGAGAGTATTCCTATTTAAAATGATATTCTCCTTTTGATCTTCTGGTTTCCAGGCCTTTTTTTATCCTCATATTCTCTGTTAGCAACTCTTCAGCGTTTCTTTAGGTGCGGCGTATCTAATTTTTTTTGCTCTCTGCTTGTTTTTCCTTACAACTCTTAGGGTGCTTCTAGACTGCAGGCTTCTTTCGGAAGAAGCTCTTCCAGAAGAGGTCTTCTGAAAAAACGTCTTCTGAAAGAGAGCATCCACACTGCCAAAGCACATTGAAAAAGCAATCTGCTTTTTTGAAAGATAGCGTCCACACTGAATGGATGCTATTTCGCATTTAAGCTGTGATTGCTATGAATGGAGTGGACATCAGGGCACCTGTGCTTTTTCCTCTTTCCTCTTTTTTCGAAAGAACTCCCTCTTCCCCATCCACTCATGCCTTTCTGTGAAAGAGCTCTTTTGGAAAAGGTGTACTTCCCCGAAGAATGAGGTTTACCAATGTTGGAAAAACCCCTCTGTTCCTTCGATTTTCTTTCGAAAGAACGCAAAAGCAGTGTGGACGTAAGTGAAGTTTTTTCAGAAAAATGGCTGTTTTTCTGAAAAAAACCTGGAGTCTAGACACACCCTTATTAAACGAAACCAATAAATGCATACACTGAACATCTCAATAAGCACATCAATATACTGTATTCATACGTTATTACAGCGTATGTTCACTTCCATCTCAGTGAGACCATCAGACTCTAAAAATGCTGTTAGATGTTTACAGAACATGGGATCTTCAGATTTCATTGCACTGCAACCCTCTTCTGAGAATTAAGAATGTTAGCGAGTAGTCATTTACATGATTAACCAATTAATACCCTCCCCCCTCCCCGCCGCTTCCTGCCTCTGATACAGGGGGAGGAAGGAGCTGGTTTTTAAGGCTGCTCCCTGCACATACTGGCTTTCACGAAGCATCCTCTCCCTGCTTCCCCTGTTCTCTCCCACAGAGGCAGCAGCACAGAGAGGGGCACATGCGGGAGCCAGTGCTCGGGGGAAGTAATCTTAAAAGTTACCTTCCACGAGCTCTAGCTGCCATGGAACTGCCTGCCCCACCGCCCCCCCTCCCCTCCAAGCAGCAGTGCAAGGAGCGAGGGGGATAGGCAGGAGCTGGTACATGCAGGAAGCTGGCTTTCAAGGGCCTGTAAGGGACAAGACTGAAGCTCTTCGATTTCAGCTTTAACTGTGGTGGTGAGGCTTGGGCTTTTTTCCTGGGTCATGCAAGTCTAATGTAACCCTGGTGACCCCGTTTAGGGATATAAAATTTCTATAAATTGGCTAATTGAATAGTCAATGCACTATCTGATTAGTCGATGACTATTCAATTAGTCAGTAAGGGTATGTCTACACTACAGCGCTAATTCGAACTAACTTAGTTCAAATTAGTTAAATCGAACTAAGCTAATTCGAACCAACGCATCCAGACTAAAAACTAGTTCGAATTAGCGTTTTGCTAATTCGAACTAGCATGTCCACATTGAGTGGACCCTGAACCGGGCTTAAGGATGGCCAGAAGCAGTGCCGGCAGGGCATCAGAGGAGGACTTAGAGCGTGGAGATGCTGTCTCAGGCTAGCCGAGGGCTGCGCTTAAAGGGACCCGACCCCCACCCCGGACAGACAGTTCTCAGGGGTGCCCCGCTTGCAAAGCAGTCCTGGCTTGGAGTGCCCTGAGTGCCCACACTGGGCACATCACAGCACTCGGCCATCAGACCGGCTGCACTTGCCGCAGGCTGCCATCTGGGGAGAGAGGGCAATTGGGGGGCTGCAGGAGAGCTTCCACCCCCAGAAGCCTGCAGACCCAGCCCAGTCCTCCCCATCAGGGGCTCGTACCCCATTCCTCCCTCACCTCCTTCCACTTACCCTTCCCTAACCCCCCTTCCTGATGTACAAAATAAAGAAAACGTGTGGTCAAAAATAGAATCTCTCTTTATTGAACAAAACTCGGGGAGACTGGGAAAAGGAGGTGGGAGAGGGGAAGAGAGAGGGTGGAAGAGGGGAGGGCAACTAAAATTATCAGAGGTTTGGAACAGGTCCCATATGAAGAGAGGCTAAAGAGAGACTGGGACTTTTCAGTTTAGAAAAGAGGAGACTGAGGGGGGATAGGATAGAGGTCTATAAAAGCATGAGTGGGGTGGAGAGGGTGCATCAAGAAAAGTTCTTCATTAGTTCCCATAATAGAAGGACTAGAGGACACCAAAGGAAAGGAATGGGTAGCAGGCTTCAAACTAGTAACAGAAAGTTCTTCTTCACAAAGCAAAGAGTCAACCTGTGGAACTTCTTGCTGCAGGAGGCTGTGAAGGCTAGAACTATAACAGAGTTTAAAGAGAAGTGAGATAAAGTCATGGAGGTTTGGTCCATGGAGTGGTATTAGCCAGGGGCTAGGAGTGGTGTCTCTGCCCAAAGTTTGTGGAAGGCTGGAGAGGGATGGCACGAGACAAATGGTTTGGTCACTGTCGTTGGTCCATCCCCTCCAGGGTCCCTAGGGTTGGCCGCTGTAGGCAAACAGGCTACTGGGCTAGATGGACCTTTGGTCTGACCCAGTATGGCCATTGTAAGCTCAGGGCTCAGGGTCGGGGGTCTCAGTGGACCCCCTTGATTTTCATGCACACCTGCTCCTGGGTGGCCAGTCTGGCAGCTCTCCTGCCCTTGACGGTCACTTTCTTGTGCCTAGTGCGGAGGTCGTGGATGAGGTCCACGATGTCCGCACTAGACCAGGCGGGTGCTCGCCTCTTGCGGTCCCAGGCAAGCTCCCAGGAGCCGCCAGCCTGGTCCCGGGAAGAGGAGGAGGGCTGGGGCAGCGGGTGGCTGTTTCGAGCCGTGACAGGTTCAGGGTCTGCTAGGTGGCTGCTGGCAGGCTTGCACCTGGCACGGGCACCGTAGCTAGCCCGTGACCCTTTAAGGGCTCCGGGGCCAGGAGGGGGGCATAGAGTTTCCCTGGTGTTGGCCAAAGTGGCCACCAGGGAAAGCTGGGGAGGGCTAGCCTCCCACTAGTTCGTATTAAGGGGCTACACAGCCCTTAATTCGAACTAGTAAGTTCGAACTAGGCTTAGTCCTCGTACAATGCGGTTTACCTAGTTCGAACTAAGCGCTTTACTAAGTTCAAACTAGCGGAGCGCTAGTGTAGCGCCTATCAAAGTTAATTCGAACTAACGTCCGTTAGCTCGAATTAACTTTGTAGTGTAGACATACCCTAAGGGTGCTTCCTCCTTTGAAGTGTTGCAAGAGCCCCAGGGCTGTTGCAACACTTCAGAGTTGAAAGTGCTGCAGGGAGCATGGGACCAGCAGTGGTTCAAAGCGACAGTGCCAGATGGAGGCCAGGCTAGCTGCAGTGTCCCCAGGTGACCCCAGGCTCCATGCAGCGCTGCTGCTTTGAAATGTCACAGGTGGAGGACTCCCAGCTGGCCCTGGGCTGCATGCAGCATTTCAAAGTGGCAGACCCCAGACTTCCTGTGGCACTGCCACTTTGAAGCACCCCATCTACAATCCCCGCACCTGCTGCCTCTTTCTGATAGAGGCAGCAAGGGGCTGGAGAAGCAACTAGTCAACTAACATGTTGACTATCCAATAAGCATTTGTTTATCCGATAGTCGACTGGTCGTTTACATACCTAACCCCATTAAAATGGGGTCATGATACACAATTTGAGAACTGTTGTTATAGAACATTGGTGGCAAACCCAGTCTTCACATCATATCTTTCCGAAAGTGTGGCACCCTGAACTGGACACAGAATAATATTAACCTGCTACATCAGTGTATCACATTATTGACTCAGATTCAATTTGACATTCACTGTATCCTGCAGATCCTTTTCAGCAGTACTGCCACCTCACCACTTTCTATTTTGTAGTTGTGAATTTGTTTTCCTAAATACTTTTCACTTATTTTTATTGAATTTCATTTGATTATTTCAGATCAATTCTTTTGTTTCTCAAGGTCATTTTGAACTCTAATCCTATCCTCCCAAGTGCTTGCAACCCTTCGCAGCTTGATGTAATCAGCAAATTTTATAAGCATACAGCCCACTCCATTATCCAAGTCATTAATGAAAATATTAATTGGAACAGCTCCAGGACCAACCTCTGTGGGGCCCAATTAGATAGATCTCTCCATTTGACAGCAAACCAATGATAACTACAGTCTTTCAGTTCTTACAGAATTTCATGTAGATCACTTGTTTCATTCATCTTAACAATCCATGAAAGAGATCTCCGCTCTTACACTAACCTCAGTAAGTGCCTACTCTGAGTTTAACTGGCAACATTTCCCTGGGCATATTCTGATAGACCACACTATTTTTAATAATAATAAAAACAAAAGTAAGAAGGCCCCATTATGTAAAGCTGACTTGAGGTCAGTGCCTACAAACAAGTTGACAGAATTCAAGACAATTGCACAATAATATAAAAAGAGCATTCTAGGTATTGGTTTGTAAATGAACACACCAAATTCTGGATGGATTGTACTCACCATTGGTAAAACCATATGGAATTTTTTCGTTCTAAGATGCTTTTCTGCACTCTTCAATGAGAAAATTTGTCTTTCTGTATGTCAGAAAGCCAATTATATATTAAGTTGCCAGCAGGAGCAATTTATAGATGGGTGATAAAATTATGTTTAGAGGGGGAAATGCTGACATTCTCAGCTTTGTAGCATTTTTATAATATATGCTACAGTAGAAACCACATACAAAGGATACATCAGTGAAATGGTGTTTTAGGTAGGATGGTGATTGATTTGATGCAAAAATATATTTGCTATGGCAAGTACAGACTAAAAATGTCTTGCAGCCCACAGCAAACTGAAAAGCCTATTGACTAGGAACAACTAGTGGAAAAGCCATCAAAAGAAAATGCTTGGCTGTAGCTTATTGCAACTAGACATGTTAGTTCCACGATATATTCTTCTCATCCTGTTTTCTGTTTTAATTGGCCACATCAGAGAAAAGTAGACAGTAGTTTTATTAATAAAATTCAAACACGTTTCAAGTTACTTTCAACATATCATAGATACTTAATTACTTTTAAACCTACAATATTGCTATCATCTACATATGCTTTATTGCTTTCATCTTTATCTTATTTGTCTTTAAGATAATAGTTTGGTTTTGCTGTACAGAATTTTCTCTGCTTGCAGATTTCATGTCATTATCATCTTCAGTTAATTTTGTGCTTGACAACAACAAAAGAAGAAATGAGACAGAGGAGAAAGAACATGGCTGGTGAAGATTGGGATGGCATTGTAAACTCTAGGGCTATGTCTACACTGCAGGCTTTTTGCGCAAGAACTGTTTTGTGCAAGGGTTCTTGTGCAATAGGTCTTGTGCAAGAGCATGTCCACACTGCCACGTGCTTTTGCGCAAGAGTGTCCATGGCAGTGTGGACACTCTCTTACGCAAGAAAGCTCTGATGGACATTTTAGCCATAGGCATTTCTTGTGCAAGAAACCTCTGCTGCCCATCCACACTGCCTTCTTGCACAAGAGGGCTTAGTCCTCGTGGGGAAATGAATAACTTTTGCCCAAGAAGCCCTCTGTTCTGACGCCTTACTGTAAATTTACTTGTGCAAGAACATGCATGCAGTGTAGATGCTCCACAAATTTTTGCACAAGAACAGACATTCTTTAGCAAAAAGCCAGCAGTGTAGATGTAGCCTAGCTGTTTATATTTCTATGGATCTTCCTTTCCAGAGCACACAGAAGCCTATCTTTGCCCTATATCAAATGTGGTGCTTGTTGGCTCTCATACAGAAGCACAACATAATGGAGTTTGCTTTGGGATTTATCCATGATATGGCATATTATGTTATCTACTTAGATATTCTTTGAAGTGAGATGGCCTGGCTCTTGGAATGGCCAACTACAGCCAGAAACAAATGAGCAGACGGCCTCATGGTTTGAGCCTTTTGACATAAGAGTCTGGAAATATCCAGTGTATGTAATTTCAGTTCTCCCAATGTAGTGCAGGGCTCCAGGAAGAAAACCCGTCTGATGATAGGCTGATTTAGGTAGAATCCTGAGACCACGTTGGGGATGAACGTGGGTGAAGTTTTAGCACTGATTCGGTGAAAGGTCATGTTGGAAGGGCCAGCATCTAAGTGTTTAAAGCTTATTCAGTCTCCTGGCCAAAGAGTTATCAACTAGGAAGTCAGTGTTCAGCTTGAGATGAAGTAAAGAGCATTCTGAAAGGGATTTGAATGGAGGCCTGTGTGTCTCAAGAGGGTGATGCAGAGGTCCTAGGAGCAGGATTCTCTGACTAGTGGTATGTATGTAACAGACTGTTGAAGAATTTGAATGCTACCAGTGAGTGAAGATGGAGTGTGTCTGCACTGATGGATGGCATCCTAAGATCACTGCATATTTGAAAGAGCAGAATGATTTGCCAGAGAGTTACAGATGCAGCAAGTAGTCACGGATCCATGGTATCAAAGCACATCTGGATCTGAGGTGCCCAAATTGAGAATCTCATCCATTTGGTGAATGTCTTCCTGCTCTAGAGCAGTTCCTGTCCATGATTCTTGATGAGCCAACACCTAGGCTGCCAGGTGTAGAGTTTGGATGGGGGATCGTAGTGCTGCAAGATCAGCTCTGTAGAGTGAGAACATTGCAGAGAGCTGTCAAACAGATATCTGCATCAGGTCTGTCAGCCAAAATTGCCTTAGGCAGATGGAGCTACAAGAGAAATCTCCATGTTAGAAATCATCCTAAGGATAGGGAAATCATATTGTTAAGGTGTAACGGAGGTGTGGACTCCACTGCAGAAGGAAGGTGCTAGGTAATAAGCTTTTTATTATACACTCTGTGGTATAATAAAGTAATATATAATATATAATAATATCATAATAATTCTGGCAGTTGGCATTAACTTTGGTGGGCAAACAGCCTGTCCTGGAAATCCTCAGCCTTGGAATAGTGGTTTTATGAGAGAGATCTAAGGACCACTTGTGAGAAGTCTCCGATTGCCTGGTCAGGAAGTCCGCCAGGTTGTTGCTGACTCCTGGGAGGAAAGAACTATCCTGTGTGGTGGGACTATGCCAGGGCTTGATGGCTTCCAGAGAGAGGAGAGATGGATGTACATCTCCATGCTGATTTATGTACGTGCACTATGGATGTCTTGTCTGTCAGGATCTGCACTATGGGATTTTGAAGATGAGGCATGCTAGCCTGATGTCTGTGAACTTCAAATCTCCTGGGGACCAGATCTGTTGCAATTTCTGATGGCCCAGGTGGATTACCAACCTGTGCCTGATGCATTTGTAATTAAAAGCATTGACTGGGAGAAAGCAGAGAACAGAACACCTTCCACACACATTCTTGGGTTCCTTCCACCATTTCAGTTCTGCAATGATGTGAGGCGAAACCAAACCCTTCTTGCTCCTTTTGTGGTTCAAAAAGGAACAGATTTGGGGTAGTCTCAGGTGAGGTCTGCAATTGAAGTCATGTATGAGCATGCTAACTTATGACCTAGCATCCCTAGACACTGGATATTTCCAGAATCTTATGTCAACAGGCCCAAACCATTGAGACTGTCTGATCTTTTATTTCTGGCTGAAGAGACACCATATCCATCTTTGACAGGAATCAACTCATATAATAGGACATGCAGGGTTTGGAGTACACTATGAAGCATGATGGCTGCCTCAAAGAGTCTCGACTCCTATACAAGGGTCTTGCTAGTAATGCCTTAATGAATAGTGAAGGAATATTTGTTCACAAAATTGGTAAAAAAATATTTTAAAGACTTTATGGGTAGTAATTAGTTAGATGTTTGCCAAGTTCCAGCTGGTTGCCATGAGCAGTAAAAGAATTGAAGGGGGTTGACCTTGTATAAGTGAACAAGGAGCAGAGGGTGTATGTGCAGTCCTGACAGATGCATCTAGTCAAAAAAATTTGTTTGGGTATGTACAAAGTATGCACTGGCATATCTACAAAGAAAAAGTCATCTATGTGTTTAATTTTTAGTATTTTACGAACACCTTTCATACTTGGAAGTAAAGATACTTTCCTCTAGCCCACAAGGTATCCTGATGATGAATTTGCCCATGGTCCTGACACAAGAAATATCTCTTAACCTTTAAAAAAAATATCAACAACAAATATCCAGATAGGAACTTAGGAAAATGACCTTATAACAGATACATGATGTTGCATGTAGTTCAATGGAAGGTAACTAAAAGATTATGAAACATTCTTCTAAATATTAAAGAAAAGGTGGTAAGTGATGATTTAGAAGATATGTTTAGCAAAGGCACGGCTGAACCATTAGTATGATAAACTGTATTTTAATTATATGTAAAAATACCCATGGGCAATTTAAAGCTGTTGGTTTTCAAAGTCATAAATAACCATAGATTCATTTACTGACTGTCTGTATAAATTTTGAAAATGTTAAAGGTCATTTAATTGGAACAGTGTCCCCTGTCTTCAAGGAAAACAGTAAAAGCCTGTTTGGAAGCATGATATGGCATAAGAAAGTGGTCATCAGTTAGGTTGGGACAACCAAAGGGGAAAAAAATAGAAATTAACAGTATTTTTTATGACTATGCTTCTGGGATTGTCAAATAGACTTCTCTTATATGGAAAAAACATACTACTATATTTACAGCAGTCATCTAAATCAGCAGCATCTTTACAGAGGAATGAAGCGGTTTGAAATGTTGCTTTAAAATATTGTGGTACTTTTTAAAATATGGGACGATTACCACATATTAAGGAGTCTCATGTGGTGATGCTGTGGGCAAGCTAAAATGCAGTGTATCTTTGATGTGTAGTTTTACCCTAAATAATCTCCATGGAAAATGTGAAGCTGTAGCAGTGATGAAAAAATATAGGACATACCAGCACATGGGAGAGATTCTGGAAGAAAGGGGAAAGAAATGGGATAATCACTGGAAAATTTAGACACAACAGGAAACAACTGCTCCAGATGAAATCAGAATCACTGCCCATTAGCTCTCAGCTATTCCACATAATGACTAAAGCATAATGCAGGTAACAGAAGTGGCTTTATTCCTCCTTAATACAAGTGTCTACCTGTGGACACTCAAACTCACCCACCAACACAATCTGCATCTCTGGTGCATGAATATTCATCGGGGAGAGGGGAAGAGTGAGGCAATCTCTCACTGCTAGGCCTTTACTCCCCTCTGGCAATGGGAATGGAAGCAGCAAGAATTTATGGCCTGATTTCCTGTCTTCTACTTATATAGTACTCCTCTTGCTAGGAGGCTCTTGCTGTAAACCAGAAGGCTAGTGCTAAAACACAGCCTCATCTGCAATGGTGGACCCCACTATATTTAAGGTTGACTTCCAGCTTTCATCCTGAGCTTTCTCCTGGCCCCGCCCTTCGCAGTTTAATTGCAAGTCTTTTCAAACAAATTCCTTTTGGTCTGAAATATGCTGTGTTTGGACACAGCTTGAGTTTTCTTGGAAAGTATGAGCAAAATTGGTTCAGCTGTTGACTTATGTCAGAAGAAAAAAACTCAAACAAACCACTTTCCTCCTATGTTCCAAGTGGAATTTTTGCACTCACATAACTCAAAATCAGCTCAAGATAAAAACATCAAACTCACTTTGTTTGGTTGTTCCCAGTGAGACTTAAAATGCCAGCCCACATCTGAAGAAAACTGGATCTGTAGCTCTCAACATAATGTGCAAAGTCAGCACGTTCATACACTGATTTTTAGAATTAAACTATTTGTTTTTTTCAGCTAGTGTTTCATAAGCTTCTTTAATAAAGAATGTCTCACAGTTTAACTTTTGTTTGATTCAGGGAATAGAGTCCTGGTGTAGCACTAACTTTCTCTCTTTTGTCTGTTAAAGAAAACAGGTAAATTTAAGTAAACAAAATACGGCAAAGATACAATGCTGTGGTAACATTAGATTTCAGAATTTAGGATTTCCAACACACAATTAGCTCTTGCATAATTCACATATATTAATTTCTATTCTTGCTTTCTTCGTTAAAACTTATCCTTGTGCCATTACTGTTTCAAAGAAACCACACATTTCAGAAGAGCTTTTGAGCTCCTGATTGCTCACTGATGTATATTGCTCTTAAGGTGATACTCCAGTGGGTTTTCTCTGCAAAGCTACCTCATATTGCATGGAATCCTCAAGATAAAAATTCAGTCACATGGGCTGATCCCAGTGGACAAGTTCACATGGCAAATCTCTGTACCATGAATAGAGAAACTCTGTTCCAACATTTTTAGCTAGGAACCCTTCAGTAAATTAACACAAAATATATTGCTTGATCCCTCCCTTACCTATAGGATCTTTTTGAGTGCACCCTGCCTATTTCATAGGAGTGTTTCTTTGTATTCTTATGATCGATTCCCCAATGTCAATACCCATCAACCTGCAGTCAAAAAAATTCAGCTAGGAGTTGGTCAATGTCATTACTGAATGAGTTCTAAGCATTGTTTTTTAGCTAAGTAAGATAACGTCTGCCCTACTGAAGCCACCGCTTCTGTCTTTGAACTGAGCTCAGGGCTTCCATCCAGCTTTTATCCAAATGAGCAAACATTTGCATTCCACATTCTCATATGAGTCCCCTACAAGATAAATACCTGAAAGCCAGGAAGGACACAAAATGCAAAGTGGGGTTTGAGGAGGCAAGGGTTCTGGTTGACTCCCTTTGTCGAATTAGATTTTGATATGATCCCTCAACAGAACAAGTTGAGGAAGCACCAGCACATTACTGAGAGCTAGAATGACCCCCAAACAAGGATTTCAACAAAATTATCCTTTTTTAAGCCCTTCAAAATAAAGAGCACAGTTGAACTCAGGCAGTAAACATTTCTATGAAAGAGAGGGACTAATGGATACAGTCCCAAAGAAAGTATTTCAGATTTAACAGAGACATGTGTTCTGGTGTAGCCCAAGGTCCAGTGTGTTTCCGAAGCAGCAGCAGCAGCTGCAGCTGCCATGGGAACTACAAGTTGTGGACTACAAATGGCAAGCGTATTGGGACAGCTTCCTAGTCCCTGGGAGGAAGTTCCCCTCTGTTCTTGAAGCAAGAAACTTCAACAGTGGCTGAGGCTGGGAGCACAAAACAAGCAAACAGAGAGGAGGCTGTTGGACTGAAATGCAGCTCTGTGTTTCTTTACAGAACAAAGCTTTGTTCTTGGCAGTTTGCCTGAATGGGACTGGCCTGAGGTAAATACACACTGACACACAATGTACACAGGGGAGTCTCAGGCCTGGTTTCCCACAGTTGTGTAGAAATATACAAGGAGGACTAGAGGCTATGTCTAGACAGCAGAGTGTTTCCGAGATACAAGAGGAACGTGTCCACTTTTTTGGAAGTTTCCGAAAAAGCGGGCACGTTGTTTCAGCATCCCTGTATTCCTCTAGGTGAGAGGAATAAAGGATGTTCCGAAAGAGGAGGTTTTTTCCACAATTTGTCCCCATGTAGATGGGCCAAATTTCAGAAAAGCTTCTTCTGAAAAAAAAGTGGAAAAAGATAACGCAAATTGCGGTTTGCAATTTGTACGTCTTTTTCTGAAAAAAACCCTGCAGTCTAGACATAGCCTCTATCTTGGAGAGCCTCCTACAAGGACAGTGAACAGAAGAGAGGAGGTGCTACACTGGTCAAGAAACATGTCTTTGGACAACACATAGATAGAGCTTCATATCAGTGTTAAAGCAATTGCATTTCAGTGACTTTTTAAAAAGTAAATGTTAACCCCTCGTAGTTGTGGAAAAAAGCTTGAATATGTGTCCACTGAAAATCCAGAAGCACCTTCCCTGCACCCCCCGACAGGGCTGAATGGGATGTAGGAGCCCTAGTTTCTATTTCTGGATCTCTCACTAGCTTACCGTACGCAGGATGTGGAGGTGCAAAATGGGGCAATTGCCCCAGGGGCCAGCAATTCTAAAGGGCCTCGGGCTCCCAGCCACCACTGCCCCAGGCCCTTTAGAATCACCAGCAGAGCACGGTGCGGTGTGCTCCAGCCAGCTCTGCAGGCCAGCTGGTGGAGAGGGCTGTGCCGTCTGGGCAGTCCGAGGGGCTGACTGTCCGCACTGCCCAGGTGCCCGGCAATCCTGTCAGCTCCCTTGGTTGTATGACCTCAGGCAAGTCACTTCACCTTCTATTGGGATTGAGACTCATGATTTTCGAATGCTTAGGGATGACACCAACCATTAGCTCACATACGGGTCACTGGCCACCACACCCAGACTCCATCCTCCAAAGCCTTTAATCCAGCCCACCCCTTCACATGGAGCAGTGCCACAAACAGCTCCCTGCTCCCTGGGGCTCTCTGCTCTGTGGAGCAGGGGGAAGAGAGGCTTCACACACTGCCCCCGCCCCCAACCAAATCTCTCAGCTCCCATTGGCCAGTTTACTGGGAGGCGGGGCAGCACAGATCAACACATGGAGTGGTCTAGGGCTGCTAGCAAGCCTAGAAGCTTGCCTGAGAGTGTTCTTGGCCAGGAGTTGCTTAGGTCAACTCCTCCTGGCCAGAGCGTGCCTCTGGTATGCCTTCCCTCCCAGACTCCAACTCCCTCCCAGACCCTGTATCTCCTCCTATCCCACTCCCCCAAACCAGAATCCTCTCCTGAGCCCATATCCCCTCCTGGAGCCTGCATCCCAATCGCCTGCCCCAGATCATAACCTCCTCCTTTACCCAAACTCCCTCTCCGACACCCCCACTCTCTCTTGCATCCCAGTCCCCTACCCCAAGCTCCCTTCTGTACCCAGCCTCCATCCCAGACTCCTTACTCCATCCATAAAACAGTGTGGCCCTTGACCACGTACCAAAATCTTGCTGTGGCCCCCATCAAAAATTATTGCCCACCTCTGCTCTGGGATATTACCCTCCAGGTTTCCCTTTTTCTATAAGTTCCTTATCTGCAAGCAGGAGGAGCCTTCCTTTGTGAAGCACTTGTAGTTCAAGAGATCAGAATTTCTATATACAATCTGAAAATCATCATATGGATGTTTTGCCAAGATCTAGAAGTTTTGTATTAGCCACAAGTCATTTTCCAGTCTGCATTCCAGAAACACAGGTATTGGTGTAATGCTGACAGGCAGAACCGAACCAGGGACACTGGAGCTTAGTGAATGAGCCTCTATCACTTGAGCTAAAAACTAGCTGGCTCTCAGCTCAGGCTGAAGAGCGGACTCATTATTTTTGTCTCTGTAATTAGTCTAGGTTTCAGTCGGCAGGAGAGTATACCACAGCTAAATGGTGGGGGTGGGGGAAGTGCTGCCGTACCCTCTGGTTCAAAGTGGGTTTCATTATATAGAGCATTTATCATTTCATTCAAAGGCTCTCGCTATACAAATTGTTCCAGTACTCCAGTCTACAAACGTTACATTTGATAATCAATGGGTTTTTTAAAAAAAATTAAAATGAAAAATGATTGGTGTCTGAATCTATAGCATGATGCATTTTCATGAACACCAATGCACTTATGGGCACCCTGCACAGCAGCAGCATAATCTAAGTAAATGGAAAGTGGAGCTTAAGGGCAATATTCTGCTTGTGTTGTGCATCCAAGACATCTGCATGGCCATTGGGATAATGTGCTTAGTCTGGCATCTTATCGTTTTGCTGGATGGAAAATATCTGACTCAGCCTTGAGAGCTTTTGTTCCCACCCGGTTTCATCAGTGAATTCCAACATTATCACTGGAAAAATAAATTAATGTTTCCCTTAAAAATCAGAGCTGAAGTCCTTGTGCATTTTGCACACAGGCAAAAAGCCACACCAGTGGGAGCCAAGCACTACAGTGTATTTTAAACAGAAGCATATTAGCACAGTTTAAACCTGAAAGACAATTCACATGACTCTCCTGCTGAGAATTCAAGGTGGGTTGAAGGGATACATCCAGTATTGAAGGCAACAGAATACAGCCCTGAATGCAACTTCATTAATATGGCAAGTGGAAATGTGTTTATATAGCTTTCAGTGCCTAAGTGCTGAAAAATGAAAGTTCTCTGGGGCTGCTTTTCTCTACCAGATTTGATTTTGTCTGAAATGTTCTTTTGTAGGCTCATAGAGCTGAAGTCTCTAAGACACGTTAGACTTACGTGGCTCTTAATGCTTTCTGGTATTATGATAGATTTTAACCATTAGTGATAGGAGTATGTACCCATTCAGCTTCTTCCTTTTCTAGTATGTACAACACATTTAAGGCATCAGACACAACCAGACTTCCCTGCCAGGGACAGACATATGTAGGCATGCACACAAACACACATAGCATGGCATATTTTTTTTGCATTTTCAATGTCGGGAAAATATGTATGAAAAAATAAAGGAAATTTCAAGAATCAAAAAACTTCCTGCATAATATGACCAATAATTCATTTGACCACCTTCCTGTTTTTGCTGCTGCTGCTGCTGAGTCATCATCCATCCAGACAATTATTCATCAAAGTTCTTACAAATGAGTGAAAGCAAGATACATTTTCTTTTTTGACTGTCATGCTCAGAAGGGATTTTGATGTCTTGCCTCCTAAAATTCAGTTTTTGCCATTATTTTTACTAGCAACAAAATCAATTTTTAAAATGAACTAGAGAATAACAGAGAAGCAAACATTTCTCCAAATGATTTATCTTCATGTATTTGCTCCATGTGTGTTTATATTGCAGCAGAAGCGGGGAAAAAAAATAGGAATTTGAAGTTATGCCCTATTACCACTTTAATTATGACTTGAATCATTCAGGTTATATGACTAAGACTTTGTTCTAAATAGCAAGAGGCTGCTTGCAGTTTCAAGCTCCCTTCCCCCTCCTTCCTGAATAATCTTCATAGCTTATATCGAATGACAAAATCCTTGCAAACAAAAACCATCTGACACCATGCAAATCAATGATGCAAGAAACCTGCTGGACTAGGCCCTTAAAAATAGTCAGCAAACAATTAGACCATTGAGACCTGCTAACTCCTACTCCAATTAATCTTATTATTTAAAAGACTCGAGACATTTTATCTTTATACTAATTTGTTTTATATGTGTGAGGAAAGAACGGAGAACATAACCAAGACAATATTGCTATGCCTCTCAGTACTGATCTACGCTGATGGCTGCTAATGTAAATATATAATGTGGCACTTACAAGAAAGGCCCGTATTAGGATACAGGTCCCATATCAGGACAATGGGTCTTCTGCTTTAAAGCTCCATCTGGCAGCACTGCTGCTAGAGATGTCAGCTGGAAGAGCTGTAAAGTGCAAGGAAGCAGCCCTTGTACCTGAAAATCCTCTGCTTGCACAGAAACTGCTCTGCTCGGTTTTCTAGGGCAAGGTCTGCCTAACAGAGGGTGAGCTCTAGGATGACCACACAGAAAGATACTGGCAAATTAGGTTTTGGAGAATCTCTCTTACCTGCAAAGCAACATCATTTAGCTCAGTCCCACAGATTTTGATAGCATCCTTTCGTTACCGGTGTGGCTGCAAAAGCAATGATGTCATGGGGAGGAAGCAGCTACAGTCATGTGACTGCATCCTCCCTGTGTAGGGTATCAGCTGGGGGAGGGGGGCGGAAGAGCGAGGGAGAGAGAGAGCTTGTAATCCTGCAGGAATCAGTTGAGGCAGTGAAAGCTCGATTACCCTTTTCCACACACACGTTGTGACTTAAAAAGCTCTGACAGTCAAAATGGATGGCAAGCTATTTCACACCCAGGTTCCTTTTCTAATTACTCAGTCATAACAGCAATAATAAATCCTTGTTAATGAAAAAAGCTAATTTATTATGAACTCATGTGTCCATATATTATGAGTGATATTGCTGTTTATTTTACAGCAGTGCCCCAATGCCTCATTACATATTTCATAAAGATGAAAAGTTACTATTCACAGTAGTTTGAAAATGGTACAAACCATAATTTCATAATCTTTCGTAATCCTGACATTCCTGCTTCTCAAAATTTACTGCTGTCCAAGTCTATCAAAAAATGCAGCTGCAAACAAAACAAAACCCACACAATTTTAAATTGCTAATTCACACCTTCTTTGACCCCTTTATCGTCTGCAACATGTTATAGCTCCCTATCCTTACCTCCAAAGTTCAGTCCCTCTGTCCATCTCTGTTCCCATGGTTAGCCACACATTTTTGTATCCTTCTCTTACTCATCTTTCTCCTCTCTCTTCCATGCTGCTCCTGGTTCTTGAAATCATTCTTTTCCTATATGCCACATGATTATCTTCTTAAATTCCATTAAATCTTTCACCAACAATCAACTTAAAATATATTAAACAGCATTAGAAAACCCAAACCAATCCTCCCTCCCCTCCCTATAACTCAGAATCTTCAGTTGTCAGGGTGGTCAAACACTGGAATAAATTGCCCAAGGAATCTCCATGTGTGGAGATATTTAAGAGTAGGTTTGAGAAACGTCTATCAGGGATGGTCTAGTCTAGACAGTATTGAGTCCTGCCATGAGGGCAGGGGACTGGACTCAATGACCTCTCGAGGTCCCTTCCAGTCCTAGTATTCTATGATTCTATGATTGCTGTGACTTTCAAATCATTGGTCATCTAACATGTCACATCTCAAATCATTCTCTAAGGACAAATTCCAGCTGAGTTTTACTCTAATCACAGTACCATTCTGAGCACATTGGCAGTTCTCTAGTTCTAAAGAAATGTTTTATTTGTAAGAATTCTGTATGTCTCTAGATTTGTTGTTCACAGTGAAACTTTATAAATTATGCTATCTTAACAATTGTTTAGAAGCATGTTACCAAATTTTATGAATATATTCTATTACAGCATTATACTTATATTATTCATCCTCCCTTATTTGAATATACGTATGCTTTAGTCTTAATGATCTTCAATTAAGACTTTGACAATACCAAACAGGAGAGTAAGCACAACAAAGTTTAGGGTGTTTTAAGTACTGCAGTTTCATTAACATTTTCTCTTGGCATCCTCCATAATTCTCTCACTCAGGCCATGTCTAGACTGCAGGTTTCTTTCAGAAGAAGCTTTTCCAGAAGAGATCTTCTGAAAAAACTTCTTCCGAAAGAGAGCATCCACACTGCAACAACACATTGAAAAAGCAATGTTTTTTTGAAAGATAACCTCCATTCAGTGTGGATGCTATCTTGAATTTCAGCTGTGATTACTATGGACGGAGTGGCCACCAGCGCACCTGTATTTTTTCCTCTTCTTTTGAAAACTCCCTCTTCCCTGTCCACATGTGCCTTTTTCCTAAAGGGATCTTTTGGAAAATAGCTTCTTCCTTGTAGAATGAGGATTACCTATGCTGGAAAAACTCCTCTGTTCTTTCGATTTTCTTTCAGAAGAAAGTATGGACGTAATTTAAGTTTTTTTAGAAAAACGGCAATTTTTCCGAAAAAAACTCTATAGTGTAGTGTAGACATTCTCTCACTTGGAATACCCATTTCTAATTGGTGTTCAAGTCCACTAGTTACTTCATGTTCAAAGCCTTCCTAAAAATCAACTTATCTTGTGATACCGGTGTAAAATTAGCTATCTAACAATAGACAGGATAATCAATTAACAGGCTACAGAGTGGAGCACACAGATGGAGTCTATCCATACCCTTTTGGGTTCACAAAACAATTACGTATCCGTTCTTTTTGCTTTCATGTAGAACACTCGGGATAGGCCAAACAAATAATAAGCAGATCGATGCCCCATTGGACCAAACCCTCAGACACGGACTGCATAGCAGGTGTTACTGTAAGTAGGAAACTGGATTAGTGACTTCAGAATGGCTACACAACAGCTCAAAATCTGGGCCCTAGGTGGAAGGAAGTGCCTGTCTTCCCTGGTTTCCTATGCAAATCCTCTGACCAAAGTCCAAAGCAACAAAAATGATTAAAAGTTTAGAAAACATAAGCTATGACAGAAGATTGAAAGAATTGGATTTGTTTAGTCTGGAAAAGAGAAGACAGAGGGGACATGATAGCAGCTTTCAAATATCTAAAAGGGTGTTACAAGGAGAAGAGGAAAAATTAATCTGCTTAACATCTGAGAATAGGACAAGAAGCAATGGGCTTAAATACAGCAAGGAGGTTTAAGTTGAACATAAACAAAAACTTTCTAGGAATAAATTGCCTAGGGAGGTTGTGGAATCTCCATCACTTGGAGATATTTCAGAGCACGTTAGATAAACATCTGTCAGGGATGAGCTAAATGGTGCTTGGCCCTGCCGTGAGGGCAGGGGACTGAACTTGATGATCCTTCCAGTTCTAGGATTCTATGATTTATACCAACTTTGCACAAAGGATTAAAATGTAGTACTCTGTGTGGGTTTTCTCAAACTTTATCATTTTGTGAACTACACTTTGAGAGACTGGCTTATAGTCCACTTCCTGGCACAGAATCAGGCTGATCACCTCTCCCATTCTCATTCATAATCATGTAAGAGCTCTGTGCCAATTACAACAACTGCATGCATGGAAAAGTAGCATTCGGAAAATATTTAGGTTAGGACTTTAAGTGCTCAGAGTTGCATTAATTCTGCTCTGTGGAGGAGCAAGAGTAAAACTCGAATTGATTTTAATGGAAGCAGGAAGGCTGTTATTTCTTTCGAAAATCCCATCCTTGAGGTACCCGAAGTTTTCTTTAATTCAGTTTAGCAGTTCAAACTAATGAGAGCAAGCATCATGTGACCCATCGGCTCTTTATGGCCAGGGCTTGCCAAGTGGCGGTGAGCCCCGCTTGCCAGCTGCACGGAAGCTCACGCTGCGCATGCGCTGACCGTGCTGCGCGGCCCCGCCAGGCTAAAATCTACTCGCCACGGGCGAGTAGATTGCCTAATTTGTCAAGACCTGTTTATGGGTATGTCTACACTACGGGATAAGGTTGAATTAAGATAGGCAACTTCAGCTACATTAATTGTGTAGCTAAAGTCAAAGTACAGGCAGTCCCCGAATTACGCGGATCCGACTTACGTCGGATCCGCAGTTACGAACGGGGATTTTCTCGCCCCGGAGGACTGGAGCGGTGGGACACCTGGTCCCGCCGCCCGCCTCCTCCGGGGCGAGAAAAGCTGCTCCCCATCTCCCTGGTCTGCTGGGGGAGCCAGCAGACCAGGGAGACGTGGAACAAAGCGGCGGAGGACCCGGGCCGGACCCGTGGCGCTGATCTGGAAGCACCGCAGGTCTGGCCCCGGGTCCTCCGCCGCTTTGCTCAGCGTCTCCCTGGTCTGCTGGGGGGAGGGAGGGGAGACGCAGCTAGTGCCCCCCCCCCCCCCCCCCAGCAGACCAGGGAGATGTGGAGCAAAGCCCGGGGCCTGTGGTAGAGCAGGTGGGGCACTGCCGGTTGGTCCCGCAGCACCGCTCCTTGGCGCTACTGGACCAACCCGGCAGCACCCCAGCTGCTCTGCCCCAGGAGTCCTGATTCAGCCGCTGCTGATCAGTTTCAGCAGTGACTGAATCAGGATGCCTGGGGCAGAGCAGCTGGGGTGCTGCTGGGTTGGTCCAGTAGCGCCAAGGAGCGGTCGCGCTACTGGACCAACCTAGCAGTACCCGAGCTGCTCTGCCCCAGGCGTCCCCAAGTCAGCCACTGCTGAAACTGACCAGCGGCTGACTACAGGAAGCCCGAGGCAGAGTTGCTCTGCCCCGGGCTTCCTGGAATCAGCTGCTGATCATTTTCAGCAGCAGCTGATTTGGGGACGCCTGGGGTTCTTAAGTTGAATCTGTATGTAAGTCGGAACTGGTGTCCAGATTCAGCTGCTGTTGAAACTGATCAGTTTCAGCAGCGGCTGAATCTGGATGCCAGTTCCGACTTACATACAGATTCAACTTAAGAACAAACCTACAGTCCCTATCTTGTACGTAACCCAGGGACTGCCTGTACCTTAACTCAATTTTTGGTGCTGATGACACTGCAGGAAGTCAAAGGGAGAACTCCTCATAGGAGCAGGTTTACCAGCATCAACTGGAATGCCCTTCTCAGTTCAAATTAGCATGTCTTCACTGGACCCACTAATTTGAACACTGGAAGATCGACAGCATCTTCTCTGTAGTGCAGACATACCCTACAGTGCCACAGCTAAGAAAATATCTATTAACATGCACATAATCCTATACCATAACCCAGGCCATAAACCAGGGAGTGAAGGCTGCAGTCAAATGAGCATAAACCAAAGGCTCTCTTTTTAGTATACAGGAGCTTTTAAATTAATAGACTGATTTCTTCTCTGCTTCTGTATTATTCTCACTGAAGTCACCCCCATTTTTTGCCTATCACATCTGATGTGTATTTTTAACAAGGCAGACTCATTACTAATATGTTGAAGGATTTAAGAGGCAGAATATTTAATTCACCATAGAAAAAATAAAATTCTACCAAATAGTTACTTCTGTAGGTTACAACAACTTATGCTGCTAAAATATCTCATTAAAGCTTTTAATGCCAGGAACACAGGCATTTTCCAGACTGCCAGCCAAATAAATGGTGTAAGGCACATAACTGAAGTTCATTGTTTCCAAATAGTTACAACACAATGCCTTTCAATACAATTCCTCATTATTTTCCAACCACTACTTTATGAAGTGGACCAAACAATCTGCTCAATTTACGGTCTCATATCAAATGGTAAAAAAATAAAAAAGCAGTAGTACTGTATATACAATGTTGGAAGGCGTGTGGGGGGGCGGGGGAAAGGAGAGGAAATGTACATTTTGTTTTCCTTAGTACAAAAGTTCTTGAGTATTTACAGCCTTCACCCTGTAGATGGAACTTTTAAAAATCTCACACAATATCTTCTAATTGTGGGGTTCCTCCACACTTCAAAAGTACATTGGGGTCACAATGAACATAGTCTTCCTCCGTGGGACAAAAGTTGGTATTTTATTATGCTCAGCAGGACCTATAGTTAATAACATACATAATCAGTTATGCCTTAAAAGTTTCCCCACCCGTTCTTTGGGTCAGGGGCTACTGACCCACAGAAAAATCAGTCTAGGGCCGCACAAGTGAGGAGTAACCCCCCCCCCCCCAATAAACAAACAAAAATCCCTCATTCCCCTCCCGGAGGCCAAGGAAGCCCAGACTCATAGATTTTGTATGCTCTAACCCCACAGGGAGGCTGGAACACCAGCATGGGTTCCCCAATTCTGGGGGTGGAGCTGACCCTTGGAGGGCAGATCCAGGCAAGCCGGGGGCCGGATGCAGACCCTTGGCGTGTGGTTCCCAGCCCCTGCCTTCGAAGAAACTTCTAATCTATGTATAATGCTTACCTTGAACTACCATCTTGCAATGTATCTATCATCATTTCAGTAAAGGACACACAGAACTTTGTTCTCATACCATGCTGCCAGTCTAACATATCCCCTTTAATTTCCTGATGGACCCTGATGGCAGCAAAGAGTGACGGTTAAAACTTCCAAAGCCTATTTCCCATAGACGATTTAAAAATAGTCTGGCTCTATTATACCCATAATGCCTTGTAAACAGCAAACTGAGAACAGCACATACATAGTCAGTGCTATAAATTCCCTCTGTGCTCGTGCTGCCCAGGATTACACAGATACAATGAGGACACCATGCTTCTGCAGCATAGCAAGCCACAGTCTTCCATGTGCACTGAACATTCACTTTCAAATTGAATGCATAGTCTTCTGAAGAAAATGCCCTAGTGTGGCTTAGTAATAAGTCAGTCAAGCTAGTAATGGATCCCCAAAATTAACTTGCACTATATATTTTCCTTGTTTGGAGCAACTTCCATCTAAAGAATTAAGGCCAGGTCTACGTGGGTGGAGAAAAATCAATGCAAGATGCACAATTCTAGCTACAACAACTGCATAGCTGGAATTGATGTAACCTTAAACCAATTTTCTAGGGTCAGCCCCACAGTGGGAGGGTGACGGGAGAAATGCTCCTGTCAACTTACCTTTCTCCTCACTACCGTGAAAAGCACCACAGTTGACAGGGGCATCGTTATCATTCAATTTAGCAGATCTTTACTCGATCTGCTAAATCAAACCCTGGAAGATGGATTGCTGGAGTCCTCTGTTAAGTGGAGACATGGCCATAGATGCTCAATAAGTTGTTAAAGTAGTACAAGTAGTAGTACTGTGAAGTTATCTGCAGATCACAAATTAAACCTTAATAAATCTTAAACAGTGTTTTCTCTACAGAGAAGTTGTTCATCATAATATAAACATAGCAAATAAGCTCAGAAAGGACTTAACCCTGAGCCTCTGATGCAAATTTTAACTTGTTTTCAAGGGGAGGTATTAGTGCTAAGAATTCAAGACACTGTTCCCATATTCAGCACTCTGTATCCATTGCTAACCTTCACGGTAGTCTTTCTGGACTGTTTGGTTTCACAAGCTCCCTAACTTTTACTATTAGACGAAAGTTTATTATAGTGATGTCATCTAAATAATGCTGAACAACCCACAAAATTGCTTTATAAAGGTATTATTGTAATGACCTGTATGTAAATTATTTAAAAAACATTGTGGTACATAACAAGGCTCTAGTTGTATTTATAGTAAATTATTTTATTCTGTAGAAGGAATACTTTCCAAATAATACAAATGACACAATCATACAAAACTGTGACAACACGAGATGAATACTGATTATTATAACTCATTACCACATCAAAAAAGTACTC
Organism: Pelodiscus sinensis; assembly: GCF_049634645.1. Taxonomy (NCBI): domain Eukaryota; kingdom Metazoa; phylum Chordata; order Testudines; family Trionychidae; genus Pelodiscus; species Pelodiscus sinensis. Next base: position 215,905,062 of record NC_134711.1, read on the forward strand.
ATTACAGTAGTCAATCTTGAATTCATTTAACATTCTGGTGATACTGGTCAGTAGTCACCATTAAAAAAACAAAAAACAAAAACAAAACAATAAACAGGAACATTTGCCATTAGATACTGTGCTGTTATTTCCTAATCCAAGTATATGACAAGTCCGTGACATCTCAGATATCACAGTGCGTACCTGCTGGTAAATACTGCCTTTTTTTAATGGCACTCACAATAAAGGAGACTGATCTATTCCCTCTCACTTACTGGGACATTCAGGTAATGAGCACCAAAAGAGTTGCTATTCTGACTTTCATCCCAACACTGACAATTCTTTCAAATGGTTTTTAGTTATTTATTTGAATAAGTGTTTGTTTATTTTTGTTTGCTTATATGCTGTGTAATACCAATACCAATGCCAAGAAAAGAAGCTTGATAAAGTCAAATATTCTTCATCTTCACATCCAGTTTTCTTGACAAATTTTCATGCCAGATTGGATGAATAGGAAGCTTACAAACACTCTGTCAGGTAAAAAGGAATATACTTTAAAAACATAAATGTCTTTATTACTAATATTCAATTATGAATCTGTTTGGGTTTTTAATATAATATACATTTGATATTTATAGTCTGCGTACTTTCTTCCTCAGCTTGAACAATGAAAATAGACTTAGTTTAACTCAGGTTCTCACATTCTTACATAATGCTAGAATGTATGATCGCTAACACGGCAGGGAATGTTTACTTGTTTATAAAAATAATGAAAACATTTCTACTGGTCAGAGATTTTGTAGGTTGGTGGGATTTTGTAGGTATATAAGTCTTGTGTGGGGTCCCCTTCTCATTAGGTAATGCACATTAGAAAATACTAGAAACTGTCTATAGTAGCTTAGTAAGAAGTATTTTTACATACTTGCAAAATGCAAGGACAGAAAACTGGCATTATCGGGAATTTAGGGTGACAGTCTTATGTTAAAGCACATGGTAACAAAATGCTCTTTGCTAAGTTGTAGTTGGCCCAGCTGCCAGCCAAGAGAGCTATATCTTCCAGAGATATAAGCCCTGTTTCTAAAAAGCTTCTCTATGCAGGAAAGCACTTACACATGTGCTTAACTCAAAGTACATGCTTAAAAAGATATTCATCCCTCTTTTGATAGGGATGCTTTCCAAAATATAGGACTCAAGTACTTTTCTAATGGGACCACAATCTTTAAAACTACTGAGATGCTATATTCCTTTACTGGTTTTAGAAATATGGTAAGTTCACCCCTCCCTGATTTCCATCTTCATTAAATCATAGCAAAACAAAAGACCTGCCACCCTCTTTGTTCCCCCCGTTAAAATTGAGAATCTACTTAAAAATATAAAGATATATTAAAATGCAACTGAAATGAGAACAATTAGTGCACAGTAAAAACATGCAAATGAGTTCTGCAATGTTGAATGTCATTTTTAATCTGTATTTAAAACACTGCAGGGGATAATATTTTCCTATAGCACGGGAAGTGCTAAAGAATACATTTACATTACAAGATACAGATAATAAAGCTGATAAAAGTGACAAATTTAGAACATAGTATTTTCATTTCAGGTATCAGAAACAAAACCAGCTCAAATGGTTCCATTCTACTGTATGACAAATACTGAGGAACAAAATTTCAGTCTTAAAATACATCTTAAAGTAGGTATTTTCCTTCAAGGAAAATGTGCTATAAATAAATTACAATACAGTGAATTTGCCTGAACTCACTTTGTTTCTGTCTTCCAGCCTTTAAATCAAATAAAACAGCATAAAAACTGTACACACTCTTAACAGGATAGTTGATCTTTTATAAAATAAGTTGTCTTCAGAGATGTCAATTTCACAACAAGGAAAAACCAAGCCTTGCTGCAGTCACTATTATAATATATATGTGTATGTGTGTGTATGTATAATATATTTATATTTTTTACTTTTACTTTTATGTTTTTATTTTTTACAAAAGATGTATATTAATAGCTTTTGCACAAAGTTTTAAAAGGAATTTAGCTAGTCAAATAATTTCATTAAAATGAAACAGATAAATACTTCATGTTCACAATGCAACATGTTACACATCATCAGCTGGTAGAGGAGGTATGTTAATTCTTGGTCTTGTAAAAAATGCTATCTTCTCTCTGCCATTGAAAAAAACAGATAAAAAGGTGGTCAAACAAATACACACACACACACATATAACACACACATATATACAGACTTTCATTTCAAGAAACTGAACGTCTTGCTATATTTTATTGAGCTCTTATTAAAGTCTTCAGATCAAATATTTATTGAGGTGTTTATAAACACAGTAAACTAGGCTCATATAGTATATATCTATAACACATGAACAAAGAAAACCATCTAGCTCTTTTATAGTACTTTTCATAAGTAGCTCTCAAAGTGATCATAGAATGAGTCTACTGTAGGGGTGGGCAATAATTTTTGACTGGGGGTCACTTCAGAAATTTCTGAAGTGGCCATGGGCCACCCTCAGGTTGAAGAGGTGGGGCTAGGACATTTCCATGCTTCCCCTCCCACAGACCCTGATTGATGTAGGAGTGAGGGAGTGCACAAAGTCTTTGCCCACCCCCAGAGAGAACCACCAGCAGTTTTGAACAGCTGGTAGTTCCCTGTAGGTACCCGGGCCTCTGATGTGGGAGAAGACTTTGCATGCTGCCCCTAAGTCAATCAGGGCCTGGAGAGGGGGAGCACATGAAGTCTCTCACTCCCCGCCCCCGCTCTGCAAGCAAGCTTCGCGCTTAGAGTCAACTGCCAGCTGAGCAGTGCTGAGACCTTTGCAGAGCTGAAGACTTCATGCGCACTGCCCTTCCCCAAGCTCTGATTGGCTTGGGGGCGAGCGGAGCAGCAGGGCCTCTGTGGGCTGGATCAACTCACTTGGTGGGCTGGATCTGTCTCACGGAGGCCCTTTTGTCCACCCCAGTGAAACAAAAAAGGAATACTACAGGCTGAACCCCTCCTGCACTCACGGGTTTATTCCGAATTTTGTAATCCTCATTTCACAAGGAACAACACCTATTTCAAAATAGTTATTTTGAAATAGGGCGTGTACACACAGTGCAGCTGAAGTTATTTCGAAATAACTGCCCTCCAAGCTTTCCACATGTGCCCTGGTGGCCACTCTGTCCACACTCATCAGACCTCTATAGTTCCCCTTCCCCTGTAGCCCTTAAAGCTACAGCTATAGGGGAAAAGGGCTTGTGGCACAAAGCAGGCCCAGCTTCCATTTTGTCACACAGCAGAGCCCTGACTGCTTTTGCTGCTGCCACAGCAGATCCCTGTGCCTCCTCCAAGCCCCCCATGGCTGCAAGGGAGCAGGCAGCTGTCATGATTATAAGGGTTAGCCAGCAGCCTGGGGATTAAGGGGTTAACTACACCTAGCCAGGAGGAGTGGCCAATAGGAATGTAGGTTGGACTTTCAAACTGGGACAAAGGAATTTGGGTTATTTTCCCTCCTTTGTCTCTCTGGGCGAGTCCTAGGCAGCTACAGAGAGGGACAAGCATGTCTCTCTATCGAAGAAACAATTCTCCACTTTCTGTAAGTAGGGTAAAGTTTAGGTAGTTTCGTTAGGCTTTATTGTTCTAAAGGTTGGGTATGGGATCTGATATCTGGCTTAAGCTTCTGTCTGCCTCTCCCTGAGGCCCCACAGAAACAAAGGAAAGAAAAAAAAAGAGGAAAAACTGCAAAGCTTGCAACTAAAAGAAAAACCTGCGTCCTTTTAAAAATCCTGGGTTCTCAAAATAATCCCACCATGTCATGGCTCCTTCCTCACTCTGGCATGATGAATGCAGAAGTGGGTGCCAGCAAGTGTACCCTAAAGCCTTATCTACCAGGCTTTGGTATAAAATTTCCCCCAAAATCTTAAAAACCTAGATTTTGGTAATAAAACTTCCGCTGCCACCACCCAAATATTAATAATGAGATTAGGGGAAAGATCATTTGGGAAATCTCGCCCCTATTATAAAAATCAGGACACACAAGTAACCAATGACAGCTTAATAAAAAGAAAGGAGAAACTTCTTTTATTACAATATTCCTGTTGCAAGCATAAGGATGAGATGGAAAGGTAACAAAATATACTCATGGAGGAATTTCACCATGGGCTAGAACTTAGTTAAAAAGAAAAGCCAAGCATCTCTTAAGCGGTGCCAGATATCAGATCCCATACCCAACCCTTAAAACAATAAAGCCTAATGAAACTACCTAAACTTTACCCTACTTACAGAAAGTGAAGAATGGTTTCTTGGAGAGAGACAGACAGGTTTGTCCCTCCCTGTAGCTGCAGAGGACTCACCCAGAGAGACAAAGGAGGGAAAAAAACCAAATTCCTTTGTCCTAGTTTGAAAGTCCTACCTACGTTCCTATTGGCCACTCCACCTGGCTAGGTGTAGTTAACCCCTTAATCCCCAGGCTGCTGGCTAACCCTCATAATCATGACAGCAGCCACATCCCAAGCCCCTGCCCAGGGGCAAAAGAGGAAGGTGCCCTTTCAGACTGACACAGAGATCCTGGATCTCATTGAGATCTGGAGGGAACACTCCAACATCCAAGATCTCTGTGCCAGATGGCGAAATGCGAGTTTTTCTGGCCAGATGGCTGACAGCCTGGTCTAGAGGGGGCACAGCCACACTCTGGACCAGGTACAAATAAAATAAAAGAATGAAATGAAAATAAAATAATTCTGGTAGGTCCATGCCAAAGACAGGGAAAAAGTTCCCAATCAGGCACGGCACCCCAGACGTACTGCTTCTTCACCCAGCTTGATGGCATCCTGGGAGGGTGACAGATCGCCTGTCGTCAGCTTCCCAGAGGGCATGGCTGTGGTGATGATGAGGAAGCCAGCACAGACACCATGCTCTCCAGCCAGGAGGTCTGCCTGTCCCTGGAGCTGGTACCCCCTCCCAGGAAGTCACCCAGGGCTCAGATGAGGCCAGGAAAAGCTCATCAGTTGAGTTGCATTACTTTCCCTGAACACACATGGGGGGGAGGGTGTGGGTGGCGAGGGGCTGCACGCTCTTTGCCTGAGGTTTTCGGCTTTCAGATCGCACAGTAGTAACCTGTGCATATAGGTGCACATGGAGTTCCAGCCCGGAGCAGAAAGCCGCAATGAGGCAGCCGCTCAGGAACCTTGTGCTCCTGTTCACAGGATTTCTGGAGAGGCCCGCTTTGCTCACAAGCCTGTGGTGGGACATCTCCCCACCACCAGCCACCACTGGGGAGGATGGGGTCACGGACACACACAGACGGTCCCGCACTTTTGGGGAAGCCTGCGCTCCCAGGCCAATGCAATGAGACAGAGGACACAGGTCTCTTGCCAGAGGAGCCTGCTGGAAGGGCCAGGGGCAGAAAGCAGAGGGGACCCAGAAGCAACTTCCCCATCAAGTGGCTTTAGCTGCCCACATACACCTCCCCCAAAACCCTCACTCCTCTCCTCCAAAAGGCAGGGATACAAGTCTTCTCCTTGTGGAACACTGCCACTGCTGGAGCCGGCGTGTGTCCAGCATGCAGGGAAGCCAAGCCGCCCCGTCATCTGCTTCCCACGCCTGCTTGTTCCCGGGGCAAAAGGCTAGCGAGGCTCCCCCCAGGACATCTATGCCCCTACAGGAAAGGGCCCATTGTCTAGGCCACAGATGGCCTTGCTCAAAGCACATCGCCTTTGACTTGAGACTTTTCGGTCTCGCTCAGACATGCGAGCTGGCTTCATGCATCCTGTCTCCTGGGATGACTGCTCTTCTCACTTTTCTTACAATTGGACCAGCTGTGCGTCACATCTCCCGCGCCAGCCTCCTGATCCTGTGAGATCTGCAGACAAAGGTGACCCCATGAAGACCTGCAGTGGGAGAACATCACCTGCCTGTGTACCCTGCAGCAGTCTCTGGCCCAGCAGGTCTACACACTGGAAGATGACCTGGAGCTGTTACACAACACTTGGCAGGAGCTGTTGCAGCAGGCTTACACCACCACCACCGACTGCCTGGTGGCCGCTCTTGCTGCCACCCCAACTCCAGCTCCTGCACCTCTGGTTTCTCCCCCTAGCTGCCCAATGACGACCCCGCACCCAAGGCAGCGGGACCACCCGAGGAAGGTGCCAGTCCTGGGCCCATTCCTGAGCCTCTTCACCCTCCTTCCCCTTCCAGCTCCCCCTCCCAGGTTCTTTCCCTGATCCCTCCCCCAGTTACATTTACCCCAATTAAACAAAACAGAGTTTATTTGTTCAAAACAAAAGGTCTGGTTTATTTTATCAACAGGGGAAGGGAGGGCTGGGAGAGGAAAGGCACAGAGGAGGAAGGCACAGGCTCCCAGGGCAGATTCTCACTAGTGTCCTTGTCTGAAACTCTCCCTCACCTTCCTAATGTGCAATGTCACCGAGGAGCTTACTGGATGAAAGCTGTGCGTGGCTCTTCAAAGGCCCTGGCCAACTTCTTGGCCTCTGCCCCCTCTACCCTGGCAGAAACCCTTGTTCTCACATATATTTTGGAGGACACAGCAGGCCGCTATCACTTGGGGAATGTTCCGCTCACCAAGGTCCCGGTGGATGAGGAGGCAGCAGAACCTTCCCTTCAAATGGCCTAAGGTGCCCTCCTCCATGATGTGGGCCCTGCTGAGCCTGGTGTAAAAACGTTCTTTGGTGGGGTCCAGGTGTCCAGTGAAGGGTTTCATTAGCCAGGGAAGCAAATGGTAGGCAGCGTCCCCTATGATGTACATGGGCACGTCCACATCCCCGACACTGACGGAGTGGTTGGGGGAAAAATGTGCTGGTGTGCAGCTTCTGGAAGAGGCCAGAGTTCCTGAAGAAGTGGGCATCATGCGCCTTTATCTCCTGGTATTAACGGTAGATCAGCCTTGGTGATCCATGAGGGCCTGCAGGACCATTGAAAAGTACCCCATGTGGTTGATATAATTCAATGCCTGGTGATCTGGCACCCAGATGAGGATATGGGTGCCATCAGTGGCTCCCCCACAGTTGGGGAAGCTCATGGTGGCAAAACCAGTGCCGATGAGGTTCACGTCACGCAGGATAATGACTCTACACAGCAGGATGGTGTTGATGGCCCTCACTATCTGCAGAAAGAGACAAACAGGGAATCACAGAGTTGCCAGGGCCCTTGGGAATTCAACCTTCTCCCCCCCACACCAGGAGCAACCCCAACTTGTCCCCATCCCCTGGCAGGGCTTTGAGAGTACGGGACTGAAAAACCTTTCAAGGAGGGAGCTTCCACCCCAATCCCTTCCCTAGGGAACCTCATTCCAGAAGTTCACCAACCTCCTGGGATAACACCACGATAGCGCCATACCTGCATGACAACAGCCCCGATGATTGATCTCCCCGCACCGAACTGGTTCTCCATGGAGTGGTAGCAGTCTGGCATGGCAAACTTGCACAGCGTGATGGCAACCCGCTTCTGGAGGGGGATGGTGGGTTGCATGCGGGTGTCCCATCGCCTGAGGGCAGGGGCGAGCCATTGGCCCAGCTCCATGAAGGTAGCCTTCCACATGTGGAAGTTCTGGAGCCACTGCTGGTCGTCCCACCGCTCCATGCAGGAAAGGATCGTGCTGCATGAGCAGAACTTGGAGAGAAGACAGGAGGTGCCCTATTCCATGAGGGCAGCCTACAGTAACTGCACCAGGTGGTGTGGCATGAGGTCTAAGAACTGGCGACTGCTTTGAGGCAGGTCCAGCTCCATGGCTGGAGTGTGGTGGTGTCCACAAGGGCAATCAGAGCAGGCAGTAAGAAGCTTTCCTGTCCCTCAAGGAGGTAATTTAAGCCCATCAATTCTTTGCCTATCATCAGAAGTTAAAGAGAATAATTTTTTTCCTCCTCATAACATTTTAGGTACTTGAAAACTTAAGCTTTTTCTCAGTCTTCTCCTTTCTAAACAAACCCAATTCTTTCAATCTTCCCTCACAGGTATGTTTTCTAGAACTTTAATCATTTTTGTTGTTGTTCTTTAGACTTGTTCCAGTTTGTCCACATCTTTCCTGAAATGTGCACCCAGAACTGAAGACAATACTTCAGTTGAGGCCTACTCAGCCCAGAGTAGAGCAGAAGAATTCTCATTTAGATTCTTCATCCTAGATTTAGTGACTCTGCCAGTGGGGGAGATAGGTGGAGGGACTCCCTCCAGTCTCCACTAGGCTGCCTGCTGGGTTGCCGATCCCACTGCTTCTGCCCCAGTTGGACTGCCTGCTGGGCTTCAGCAGCTCCAGCCCTGCACTACCATGGGCTGCTGGGGGCTGGGACTGTCAGGGGTTCTGGTTCTGGCTCCAGGTCCACGGCAGTCTACAGGCTCTGGCCCAGCTTCCACAGGATCTCTAGGACTCTGGCCCCACGCTGCAGTGGGCTGCTGGGGGCTTTCATCCCTGGACCCGGTCACTCTGTCACGGGCTGCTGAGAGTATGGACTCCTGCCCCACAGCAGCCCACAGGTTCTGGCCCCACTTCTGCAGGCTGTCTGGGGCTCCAGCCCCACGCTGCTGGGAGCTGCCACCAGCCCCGGCCCCACTTCCACAGGCTGCCTGGGGCTCTAGCCCGAGCCCCGTGCTGTTGCTGGCCCAATCCTGTGCTGCTGGGGGCAGCCCCAACCTGGTCCCATTGACACAGGCTGTCGCGGACTGCCACCAGCCCCTACCCCGTCCGCTGCTTCAACCTGGCCCCTCCTGCCACTAGGCTACCGAGGTTCTCTGAGCCAGGAACATCTGTGGTTCAGCTGGACCAGAGAATTCCGGTTTTGGAAGATACAACCTAGATGGAGCTACTAAAGGTTGTATTTCCCTAGTTTGTTAATGAGAAGGTCATGGTAGACTATATTAAAAGCCTTATTAAGTTTAGATATACCACCAGGCTCGTTACCTTGTCAAAAAAAGCTATCAGTTGGTCTGACATGGATTTATTCTTGACAACTCCACACTGAATATTTCTTATTATATTATCTTCTAGATGTTTGCTTTGTTATCTTTCATAATACACATATTAGGTTGACTGCTTTGTAATTCCCTGGTTTGTCCTTGTTTCCTTTTTTATAGACGGGCACTATCTTTGCCCTTTTCCAGTCTTCCGGAATCTCTCCCATCTTCCATGACTTTTCAAAGCTAGTAGCTAATAGCTCAGATATCTTTTCAGTCAGCTTCTTGTGTATTCTGGGATGCACTTCCTAAGGTACTGGTGACTTGTAGACATCTAACTTGTCCAAGTAATTTTTAACTTGTCCTTTCCCTATTTTAGCTATTTACTATAGTACCTATAGAACATTAATTAATTGACTGTGCATGTAGGGAAGCAGCTGGTTCTTGGAGCACTTAAACCATCTGAGCTTGGCATCTAAAGCATAGGGTGGTAGTATTAGTCACCTTAATTATAAATAAAGCCTGAAAATGTGTGTACATGAGTATGAACATTCTCTTTTTGTAACAGATAACACTTTTTATAACAGCATTGAGCGACAGTGATTTTTCGCTTTGGCTTTTTGTCTTTGTACCATAAACTGCTCAAAAGCACTCTAATGAAGGCAGATCCACATGAGTATATAAAGTAAAGACTACAGATACACAGGACACTACATAGTGAAACCAACTGGTTTTGAACTACCAAATGAGCTGTAACAACACATTACTATACTACACACAGAGATCTGTTAAGGTTAAACGCGCATTTTCAATAGAGGTTACTGCTTACCTAAAAGTCTGCACCTGAATAGGTTCTTTCTGGTTTTGTCCACGCAGTTGATATACTTCTTTGGATGCTTTCTTTAGCATTCTCTCAGCTGCTTGTTCTTGGTGATGTTCAAATTTGGTCTGTCTTGTCTGAAAAATATTAAAGCCAAACTAAAAATTAACAGCTGGAAATATGGAAATGAAGACATCTTGTCAAATAATATGCTTTTCCACTCCTCCTCAATGAAACCAGCCAAGCACAAATCCGAAATAGCTAGACCTGCTAGAGCCACAGGACTGTTTCAGTCCTTATTGCTTCTGAAACGTACTATATTTTCATCTTTCAAATGAGCCTAAGATCATGAAATGAAATGATGTTTTCATGAGAACAAGGGTATCTGCGATGAAACTGTTTATTTAAAATCAGGGAACATTATAATTTCAGCACTTCCAAGATAGCTTTACAGCCAATCAGGCTTGAATCAACAGTTCAGAGTATGCCTGCCCAACATATGGCCCAAGAAACCATACCTGCCTCTCTGCTTCTTTCAACAAATTTCGGAATCGTTCGTCCCGAAGGACCCAGTGGGGAAGATCAGCTTGCCCTCTGAGTTGGGCATCTTCCAGACGTTGCCTCAACTCTCTCAAAGTACATATCTCCTCATTCAGCTGTCTCTGTCTAGTTCTGGATGCCTGGAGATCCAGCTCCAGGTCTAGGGATGTCCTTGCCATAAGCTCAGCCAAAGACGATCGACAGGACTGCTAGGTTATTATAATTCAAATAAAACAGACAACAGAGAGAGTATTCAGAACATGCTGTATTGATTTAGTCTTTGTAGATTAACACAGACATTGCATACAGGCCTCTAACTATTCTGGCACTTCAAGAGTTGAAAATAATGTACTAATTTCACTGTGACAAGACAAAACATATGTTGTATATTAGGCATTCTATTTCAATTTGTGTTTGACGGTAGATACAAGTTTTGGTCTCAAACTCATGCCTTTTTCTAGCAAGATGTCTTAGTTCATATTCATAAGGTGGTGAATCAAACTTATTTTGTGTACCTTTCTTCTGCTGCCATCATGAAATTCTTGCATTCAATGAAGTCTTCAGGAATAGCTTTCAGCAAAGGGTGGCATACACCATTATAGGAGTAATCCCCCAAAAGCATTATGACTCAGAGACAGGTCCTGAGTAAGAATTTCTTCCAAGCTCCCTCCTCCTTGCTTTGAAGGCAGTAAAAAATGGCTACTTATCTCTCCCAGCAATATTATGTAACACCTCTTCCCACACTGGATCAGCAGCACTAATTAGCAAGTATGAGAGATGAAAAACATGGCTCTGCACACTTCCTGTCCCTCTGCTCTGGTAAGAGATTAAAGGGACATTTACCCTTGCTTACTCCTTAACACCTAGGACCAAATAGGGTTATAATGACAATCGCTAATTGTTCTTAATTCACTTTGTGGGTATCCACCCAAGCACAGACTAACCCATAATGTTTTACCACACTGGATAATTAAACCAACCCATAATCAGTATCTATATAAACTGATCATTAGGAGACAGGAAAGTTTTTGTAGTTGTTTATGACTATTTCTCTCTTCTCCTAAAGCCCAAATAGTTTACTGCATTACAGTATCAGATACTTCATAAAAACCGTCTAACACAGACCTCTGAAATGCAGATCAAAATACTGGTACTTCAGTTTGTTAGAAGGTGGTCTCAGTGGAGAAAAAACCCACATGCTCACATACTGTAGCATACCTGCTTATAGCGCAAAGTACGCCTTTCCAATGTATTGCGGATGAACGGTGACTTCCTTGGCAGTGTTGAACTGTCACTGTCACTACGATACAGCTGATCAGAAAAGACAACAAACAGAAACGGACATTTACTCATGGTTGCTTTGAAATTTTAAATGTTGCAAGTTTTTATGACTGGAAACAATGGCATCTATTTTCAGATAACAGACCACTTTCTTAGGATTTACTTACAATAATGAACAAAAGTTCTTTCACTCCATCCTAAACGCGTAATTGACTTCACTTAAAAAAAAACCCTGTTGTACCGTGTCTGAACAATATTTATTTGTTAATAGATGGTACATGTGTTTCATTGTTTCTTCTTAAATTGCCAACAGATTTTTTTAGTTAGGAAGATTACTCTACCATCAAAAGTGGTTTACTCTTGTGTATAACAAGCCACTCTTCTTGGTATATTTGCAAGACGATGACACATGACCAGAATTCATCACCAAATTTAGTTCACTGATTAGATCATTAGCTTTCCCCAGCCAGGGCTGGGTAGTGACAGGGAGTGTGACATGAACACAGATCCATGCTAACATAAGGAGACTGCCAGCCCCTCCTCAAATTTAGTGTGTTTGTTATTATCAAAAGGGAAGAGACGATGAAAAATCAAAGAGCCTGAGACTGATAGTCCCCAGGGTCCAGTGCTCCAGGTCAGTCTGATTGACAAAGCAGGCAGGTCTATGAAGGAGTCAGGAACCCAGGGTCCCATCCTTCTATATGTGGGCAGCAGGGCAGAGCTAAGGAGAGAAGAGCAGCCAGAGAAAACCAGAGAAGTAGCCTAGGGAACAGAGCTGTGCTATGAGCAGAACAGCAGCAGCACTGAGGCAGGCTAGAGCAGCCCACAGAAAGGTGCGATGAACAACTCAGGTGAGCGAGGGGGACCCTGGGCATAGGGCCAAGAGGTTTTACAGGCCAGACATGTAGGGGGAGTAAAACCCGACAGGAGCACTGACCCTGAGAGCATGTGGCCACCACCAGACCAAGTGTCTGTATCACTGCAATACAGCCAGGTCTGGGCCAGGCGGCCTCAGACATGTGAGGAACAGACTGTGACCTTCCCTTACATCCCAAAGATTGTTGTTTGTAATTCCCGTGCCCACGAGGCAGAATTACGTATCTTTTGCTTTAACCGTTACCATATTGTTCCTTTTATTAAATAACAGCTGATATTTTTAATGTATACTCCATCGGCTGCCGGAGTTAAAATTGAGACGTGTGGCTCCGCTGCTATCTGGAGTGGGAGGGGGCATCATGCGGGAGCCCAGGGGCTTTGGATGAGAGGGGAGCAGCGCGTGGAGCCGTGGGGGCTTGGTAGCTGCACAACCTCTTGGGGGCTTGGGAGGAGGGCACGCAAAACGCACACGGCATCTGGGGTGAGAAATGGGAGCCACATGGCCTTGACCCTCGCTGGTGGGGGCCAGAGTTACGTGGCCTCCCACCTCGTGGCTGGAGGGAAAGGACCAGGCTCCACGGTACCTCCTCTCTGCCAGAGGGAGAGGGCTGGGCCAGACCCAGCCTCAGTCTGGACCAACCCCCTTTGCCGCCATAGGGAAGGACCTGGCCTGCTTCGGTCCAGCCCAACCCTCGCCCCCTGGGTGGCTGGAGGGAGGGAGCTGGGTCAGTGCAGCAATTTGAAGTGTGAGAAAGCATTTTCAAGAGACTGCTATTATTTGTACGATGGTAGCAAGAAGGAACCCTCAACAAGAAATGTAACTTCACTAACTGGCAAAAAACAAGATTATGCAACAGAGATCAGTGGGGGTCTATCATTTAATTCATAATATTTTATAGAGAAGTAAGCTCAGTGATAGGAACTCTTTCCAGTGATAATATTTCAAATCAACGCAGAGTTTTTAGCTGACCTGATCCTTGCAAACAGGATGCAAGTATTTTAAAACAGCACTTTTTTCTGCTTCTGAACGTAAAACTGCAAAAAGTTGCTACTCACTCTGCAAACATACTGACTTCGTGCTCCAGGTGAGAAGGTTTGTGATCGAACAATAGTGCTACTACGAACAAAAGCAGAAGCCCGGGTCCTGCGGCAGGCTCTCTCTTTTGGAAGAATAGTGACTTCTTCTGGGAACAGATCCTCTGTGTTAGTTTCTTTATCCACCTACAATCACCAAAACAATACCATTACCCCAATGATCTTTTCTCTCAACAAAAGCAGAAAAACTTGCCATGTAAACTGTGATCTAGTTTTAATATATCCAGAGCATAAATCATCTCTCATTTAAGAAAGTCATTTGAAAACCACTCAATTCTAGATAGTGGGATTGCTTTGAAAGTGCTAACAGCCTTTCTGCTGCGCCTTAAACCATCTGGAGATTAACGCAGCATCTACAGCAGTGATCTCCAACATTTTTACACCCAAGATTAACTTTTAAAAAGTCAGGGCCAGCCAAGATGTTCCCCATACCTTCCCCAAGACCCCACCCTTTCCTTGAGGCCTGGTCCTCTCCATTCCCCTCCTCTCCACCACTTGCTGTCCCCAGCCCTTACTCACTCTCACTGGGTTGAGACAGAAGGTGCAGACCCTGGGGTGAGAATGAGGGATTTGGCTGTGGGAAAGGGTGAGGTGCAAGCTGGGGGAGGGAATTTGGGTGCAGGAGGAGGTGGAGAAGGGGATGCTGGTTCAGGGAGGGGGCTCTACGCTGGAGAGTGTTGGGGTGCTGAGTAAGCCGCAGGCTTGTGAACGTGGGGGTACAGGAGTTTGGGCTTGGGTGTATGAGGGGATCAAGGCAGGGAGGTTGGGAGTATCATGGGCTCAGGACACAGATTTTCTATGAGTGGATGGTGCAGGGGTGTTGGGGCACAGGACTGGGGATGTTTATCAGATAGTTGACTACTCACTAACATCCCTACCTAGAAACAGTACTATTTCCTGAAAAGTGATTTAGTTCTTCTTTTCCACTGAGACAACAGCTTAGGCATCAGTCTTATCCAGCAAACTGTCTGTGCTGTTTGGTGATGTAGCTATAGATCCGAGGTCACCAACATACTGATTGCAATCGACTGGTTGATTATGGGGGCAGCCAGTCGATCGCAAGGTGTTTCCAGCCCTCTCCCCCATTCTCTCCCCACTCCCAAGAAAGAGCCAGCAGTTCTACAAGTTCCTGCAAAAATGGAAGTAGTGCCAGCTTCCTGCGACATGGGGGGGAGAGAAGGGGTGGAAGGAGGAAGTCCCATGGTTGTGCGCCAGATCTGGCATCTCAGGAAGAATGCGCACTACTCCTCCACTCCCCAAAACAGCAGGCACACTTCCTGAGACACCAACTTTGATGTGTAGCTGCAGGACTTCCTTCCCTGTGCTGCCTGCCTGCCTTCCTGAAGAGGGGGGAGGAAAGTGAGGGGTTCCATGGCTGCGCGCCAGAACCAGCATCTCAGGCAGTGCGCCAGCTGTTTTGGGGAGGAGAGGAGCCGCGTGTATGCTTCTTGAGACACTGGATCTGGTGCACAGCCGCGGGACTCCTCCCCCCTTTCCGCCACAGGAAGTAAGGCAGGCAGCAAGGGAAGGAAGTCCCGCGGCTGCACACCAGATCCAATTTACTTACTCAGCTTTTACTACATTTAAAATCCAGAGACGCAGCACAGGTGGCTCCTGTAGCTGGCAGGAGCCAGGAATGCTGAGTCCTGGCTCAAGCCAGCTCTTACTCTACTCCTGCTGTGGCCCTGCAGAGCAGTCCTTATCGAATAATCATGTAGTAGATACAATTTATATCGACTACACGATTAGCCAGATAACTGCAATTTAACATCCTTAGTTCTAGGGAAGGCGGCAACCCCACAGTTAGGTCCTTACACACATAGGAAGAGGAAACTGTCAGAGGGAATCAGGAGACATTTTTCGAAGCTATCACAGAAAAACGTTTAAGTATTTGGAGATCCTGAATATTAAACTTTGAAACAAGCCTCTAAGCTTTCAGATGGCTCATTTAAATATTCATTCAGTACAACCCAAGCAGAACATGATACTACATGGTGTACCACATTCTGACAGGTTCTGATCCTTCATAGGATTAACTCCAAGGGAGCTGCATGGATTTACACTAGCTAGGAACCTGGTCCGTGTCTTAACTCCTCAAATAAAACATTTTAAATAAAGTACAGTCTTCAGGTGTATTAAAACATTATTAAAACATTTTAAATAAAGTACAGTCTTCAGGTGTAAAAATCAACTATGTTTATATTAACATACCCAGAGCAAGGTCAACAAGCTTTTAGTTTTTACATTTTAAAAATCTTTAAAATGTGACATTATGGGTATTTGCATTTGGGGATGGCCTTCTCCACAACACTTCTAGGTATCACGATTACTGAACGTAGATCCATACTCACACACTGTGAGGAAGCCAAACTATTTCACCTTATGTGCTGACAAAATTATTCTGTTCGAGAAACTGGACAAGAATTCAGTTATAAGAAGTAAAATTATGAGAAAACATGCAGTTTTCCCCCAAGAAGTAATTTAAGAGAGCGCATTTAACACAGATTATGATTTTCAGCATTGCAGACAACAGTGTGTCAGGGTTATTGATGCAACTTTGATTTTATTTTCTGATCTGGTGACAAATTCAGCTTCTGCCAGTAATGCATGACATGCACTAGACGTTTGCCAATGTTCTACAATACACTGTTTTTTGTACTTACCTTTAGGGGTGGCGGATGCAGTTTCCCAGAATTGTATTGGCCCGCCTGAACCGCAAACGTATGTCCTCGTAACGAATCACCAAAACATGCCTCTGGATAAGGTGGACTGGTCTGAGTGCAATTACTACATCCGCTGTCAACAGATTCTGCTTGCCAACTCCTAAGGACAGAACATTATCAGGATCTCTCAGAAATTAGATAAAATTATGCAAAAATACGTGCCATGTTAATAAATTTCAACACCCAAATCAAGACCAATTGGTCCTTTTTTTAAATGTTGTCACTGCAGTTCAGAGATATTCCAGTTGAATTAGGTGATGATTCATTTGGGCCTCTGAAGGTGCACATAATTCCATTTCAACTCCTTCAGGAAAGAACCAGCTTTTCTAGTCCTCCCAGAAAGTCACTTCCCAACCTTGAAAAGAACATTAAAATACATAAAAGGTGTCTCTCTCAACAACCATGAAAAAACATGAGAAACTGCAATGACTAGATTATTTAGCCAGTAAAACAAAAGAGCAAGAGGCACACCAACTGAAAGTATTCAAAATTATGAACACCATAAAGTAAGTGGTGCCTTCCTCTTTTGAAAATCTCTCCGAATACTAAAATAAAGGAATATCAAGTAATTAAAAGGCAGAATACAAAAAAACCAGTTACTAAACTTTCATAATTGTTCTTATAATAGAATCATAGAATACTAGGACAGGAAGAGACCTTGAGAGGTCATCGAGTCCAGTCCCTGGTCCTCATGGCAGGACCAAATACTGTCTAGACCATGCCTGATAGACATTTATCTAACCTACTCTTAAATATCTCCACAGATGGAGATTCCACAACTTCCCTGGGCAATTTATTCCAGTGTTTGACTACCCTGACAGTTAGAAACTTTATCCTAATGTCCAACCTAAGCCTCCCTTGCTGCAGTTTAAGCTCATTGCTTCTTGTTCTATCCCCAGAGGCCAAGATGAACAATTTTCTCCCTTATGACACCCTTTTAGATATCTGAAAACTACTATCATGTGCCCCCTCAATCTTCTCTTTTCTAAACTAAACAAACCTAATTCCTTCAGCCTTCCCTCATAGGTCATGTTTTCTAGACCTTTAATCATTCTTGTTGCTCTTCTCTGGACCCTCTCCAATTTCTCCACATCCTTCTTGAAATGCGGTGCCCAGAACTGAACACAATACTCCAATTGAAGCCTAACCAGCGCAGAGTAGAGCGGAAGAATGACTTCTTGTGTCTTGCTCACAACATACCTGTTAATGCATCCCAGAATCATGTTTGCTTTCTTTGCAACAGCATCACACTGCTGACTTATATTCAACTTGTGGTCCACTATAACCCCTAGATCCCTTTCTGCCGTACTCCTTCCCAGACAGTCGCTTCCCATTCTGTATGTATGAAACTGATTGTTCCTTCCTAAGTGGAGCACTTTGCATTTGTCTTTATTAAATTTCATCCTATTTACCTCAGACCATTTCTCCAATTTGTCCAGGTCATTTTGAATTATGACCCTATCCTCCAGATTAGTTGCAACTCCTCCCAGCTTGGTATCATCTGCAAACTTAATAAGCATACTTTCTATACCAATATCTAAATCGTTGATGAAGATGTTGAACAGAGCCGGTCCCAAAACAGACCCCCTGAGGAACCCCACTTGTTATGCCTTTCCAGCAGGATTGTGAACCATTAATAACTACTCTCTGAGTACGGTTATACAGCCAGTTATGCACCCACATTATAGTAGCCCCATCTAAGTTGTATTTACCTTGTATATTGATAAGAATATCATGCGAGACCATATCGAACGCCTTACTAAAGTCTAGGTATACTACATCCACCGCTTCCCCCTTATCCACAAAACTCGTTATCCTATTAAAGAAAGCCATCAGATTGGTTTGACACGATTTGTTCTTTACAAATCCATGCTGGCTGTTCCCTATCACCTTGCCACTTTCCAAGTGTTTACAGATGATTTCCTTAATTACTTACTCCATTATCTTCCCTGGCACAAAAGTTAAACTAATTGGTCTGTAGTTTCCTGGGTTGTTCTTATTTCCCTTTTTATAGATAGGCACTATATTTGCCCTTTTCCAGTCCTCTGGAATCTCTCCTGTCTCCCATGATTTTCCAAAGATGATAGCTAGAGGCTCAGATACCTCCTCTATCAGCTCCTTGAGTATTCTAGGATGCATTTCATCCGGCCCTGGTGACTTGCAGGCATCTTCTTCGAGATGTGTTGGTCCCATCCACTCCAATTCAGGTGGGCATGCACCATGTGCGCCAACATTGGAAACTTTTCCCCTTGCAGTATTCCTCTGAAATGGCGCTGCTATACAGCTCTATATATGACCCTGTTGACCCACCCCTGCCCTCCTCTCCCCTCCCGTTGGTTCTTTCTTGCTACTCTACCAGAGGGGAAGGAGAGTGGTACTGGAATGGACATGAACAACAGCTCTCAAAGAACGACAGTTACAAAAGGTTAGTAACTGATTTTTCTTCAGTGCTTCTTCATGTCAATTCTAATGCAGGTAACTCCCAAGCTACTACGAAGGAGTTGGGGTCAGAGCTAGTGCGCTACGAATTGTAGAACTGCCCTACCCACAACAGTGGGCCTGCTGATCAATGGCATAATGGGGCCGTGAATGTATGAACTGAGGACTAGGGGGCTGCCTTGCATATGTCTTAAACAGGGACCCAGGCTGAGAAAGCTGTAAAGAAGGCCAAAGGAAGGGTTTCCCTTTAAAGGCCCCTCTGGAGCCAGAATGTCTACTATGGACTCCTCAATTTCAGCCACCTCCCCCACTTGGATGCCGATGTTGCAGGCCATTCTGCAAAGTAGGTCCTGATGGGCCCTCTGATCAATAAGAAGGGACCCTGATATGGATGAGCAAGGTGGGGACCTATGACTGCTACGTGACCTCAACCTATCTCTCCGGGATGCCAGTACTGGCAAGTACTGCCATGTCTCTGAGCCTGAAGAGAAGTGGTGCTGGTGCCTTGCATGCTGAGAGGATGGAGCTTCATATCTCAGTGCTGGATAGGATCTAGTCCTGGTGCCAGTGAGCGTCAAGAGTCTCCTTCCAGTACCACAACCTGATACTGCTCTTGGTGAAGAGAGATGAGCCTCCCGTGCTGGTACCATGCATACCTGGTATGAACCTCAGGGCCAAAGACTAGTGCGGGGTCTCCAGCGAGGTGGACCAGTGCAGTACACAGTGACAGTCTGGAGACAGCAACTGCCTGATCACAATCACAAGCTTGCCTTACGAAACAGTGTATTGGAGGTGCCAGAGGGCTTGGTGCCTCTGACCGTGGTTGCAGTCCTGTGAGAACTATGACAGCTAATATTTAACTAACACTATAAGAACAATACAATCGTATGACTAATGAGCGAACGTTAAGGAATGGCACACTTGCAGAGCAAGCTATGGATGGTAAGAAGGAACTGATTGAGGGATGGGTCAACAGGGTCATATATAGCGCTGTATACTGGCACCACTCCAGGGGGCTCCATGGCTGACCCAACGGAGGCTGCTAGGGGAAAGTTTCCGATGGCTGTGCATGTGATGCACACACATCTGAATAGGAATGGACATGAATAAGAACTCGAACTTCTTAGTAATGCACTTTAGGAGCACAATTAGTAATGTGATATTCATTATTAAGACTTTGCATAAAGTGGGAAGTTGAAAGGTGGTAATAATCTCACTTTTTTCCCCTGTTCTACTGAGCAGTACCTTAAGGACCATGCGGTTGGCTTCGAGGAACACTTTTTTTAGATGGCTCAATTTCATTTTTCTGGGACCTGACTGTTTTCTTAAGTAGATACAGCTATACTAAATCAGGAGGGTAGCTGTCTGGTATAACAACTCCAGCAGCTGATCCTTAGTAGGGATATAAAAATCACATTTAACCCATTAACCGGTTAAACATGAAGCCCGGCTATTCTCCCCCCACCCTTCCAATGGTTAACAGGAAGTTTAACTGGTTAACCAATTGGTGTGGGGAGGGGGGAGAAAGCAGGGCCAGGCTCTCTGCTGCAAGCCCCATGGAGTTGGAGTAGCCCATGGTGGATGAGAAGCTGCTCCAGCCCATACCAATTAACCAGAATGCTAAGCATTGCCCATTAAGGAATTAACTTTTCACAATCCTGATCCTTAGCCTGATAGAGGTGGAACAATTCCTGATGCTTTCAATGTACATCGACAGTATGAGATTTGGTTGCTCATGTCATTATCTTACTTTGAATAACTAAAAGTATTGTTACTAGACCTAAAATTATGCAGTCACTTTTTTACATTCCATAAAGAAGCAGTCTCCCTTATGCAATGTAAGACAATACTACCATAACATATATTTTTAATAAAAGCCAAAGCAAAAAAATTACAGCCTATCCATTTTTCTAAGGACAGCATCTGAAAAAGCTGTTGCTTTTCTTAAAAGTGGGTTACACCACGAGGGGAGTTGCTGTACAAAAGGAGATCCTCATTTTGACTATAAACTTAAATACTAACTTTTCTGATCAATTTGTTGGTAGAAAGGAGGAGAAATTGTTTCAGCAAGATAAAGCCAGGAACCTGCACATCTTTCTGATGGGAAAATAGTAAAACTAAAATAAATTGTTCACTTACTGACTCCTGAGAAGTAAGATGCAACTTTAAAGCAGTGTCACTGATCTAACTGGGATTCTCAGCCCACATGTCTTTAAAGAAACTAAAACAGCAAAGGTCTTGTAGACTTCTGACATACCTTTTGCTCCTAAGATTTTCAACACTGTCACAAGGAGTTTAAAAAATGAACAATCCTGGAGTTCATACAACCTATCAGCTATGTTCTTCACTCATATTTAAAAGACAAAGGTCAAATAACGTCAACATATTTAATGTACTAACTTCCAAAATGCCCTTCTTTTCAAAACTGGAGGGGGAGAAAAAGCAAAAATCTTGATTGTTGCATACAGCAAAGGAAGTCTGAATGCAGCAGCTAAAGGCATCTGCTCTGTAATATAGGAAGTGAATTTAATTCTATTCAACTGCTTATGTTCATTCAGTGATGGTTTAAATTATTCTCAAGAGAAGCTAGCTCTATTTTAAGAACAATTAAATGCAGTTTAACGTTATAATCTTTATACGTTATATCTTTTTGGTGTTCTCCTACTTCCCAAACAATGTAGTAAATTTTGTCCTCCACTGCCAGCAAAATCTTGTCACAATTATTGAGTTATGAGAAGTCCTTAGAATCAGACCCAGGTGGCTTACCTATTTCTAAAATGGATACCGTGTCCTAGAGGTTTCACTTCCTGTGTATTCTGATTTGGCACAGTTGTGAGTGGCAAAGGGTGAAAGAATCTTGCTATAAGTAATATTTGCCAAGAAAAAGTCATAGTTTACTTTAGACACTTTTAGCACTTTTTAGCAGCCAGGGCCACACAAAAAGTAAACGGATTAGTCTGCAACGATGTAAAACCAGCCTAGAACTGAAAAATAAAAATGGCAATAAAAAGTGACACGTGAAGTAGCAATTGCAGTAGAAAGATCCTTAAAACTGAACGGGTGTCTATGAAGCCAAGAGGATTAAAGATGGAGCAAGTCTGCAGTCAAGAAAAGTGATATTTAAAAAAAAAAGTATTCCTTTTGTTAGACTAACCCAAGAATGTCCATATTTTATCTCTGAGAATCTAAAAATCGAATAGCAATGTTGTTTTCAGAAATATGCACAAGTTGATAAATAACAGGCTTTTCCAGTTTACATAATTTAGTTCACTCAATATGTGGATCAGAACTGTGTCTTTTTACAGGCTTTATAAAACATAATTCAACATTAGTCAAGTAAGTTTTCATATTGGGCTGAGTAAAATTTTCAGAAGTACCTAAGCGATTTAGGCTCCGAAGTGACAGTCATTGTTCAAAGTGGAAAGTATGGTCAGTTACCTACAGTAACTGTGGCTCTTATGTATGAATTGTTCACAGAGATTCAACTCCCAGTACACATGCATACCATACATGCAAGATTGAATTCGTTTGGACAGGTGGAGCCATGCCTGCACCCTAGATATCCTTGTGTCCTCTGCAACCTAGGCTTAAAGGGCTGAGCAGGCCCGACAGTCCCTCAATTCCTTCACCAATACAGAATCTCAGGGAATTACTGCATAGTAGCAAGGAGAGTGAGTCATGGAATCCATGTGGATAACCCATCCCAAAGACCCACAATCAGGGCAGGGCTTTATTTTCGTCTTTGAGTGACTATAGATTTCATTCTTAGTATTTAACAAAGTCACCATCTGTTTGCAAGGAGGTGGATGGTAGGAGTCCTACTTGTGACTACAGGACAGCCCTTCCAAAAACATGCATCTGATTTGAAAGCTTCTGCCAAAAAAAGGGGTGTCCTGCAAAGACATGGACCAAGCTCCATATAGTGCCCTAGAAATTTCATGTCATAGAATCATAGAGCTAGAAGAGACCTCAGGAGGTCATCAAGTCCAGCCCCCTACCCAAAGCAGGATCAATCCCAACTAAATCAACCCAGCCAGGACTCTCTCAAGGGATGGAGATTCCACCACCTCCCTAGGTAACCCATTCCAGTGCTTCACCACCCTCCTAGTGAAATAGCTTTTCCTAATATCCAACCTAGACCTCTCCCACTGTAACTTGAGACCATTGCTCCTTGTTCTGCCATCCATCACTACTGAGAACAGCCTTTTTCCAGCCTCTTTGGAACCTCCCTTCAGGAAGTTGAAGGCTGCTATCAAATCCCCCTCACTCTTCGCTTCTGCAGACTCAACAAATCCAAATTCCTCAGACTCCCCTCATAGGTCATGCGCTCCAGACCCCTAATCATTTTGGTTGTCCTCCACTGGACCTTCTCCAACATCCTTTCTATAGTGGGGGTCCCAGAACTGGACACAATACTCGAGGTGTGGCCTCACCAGAGCTGAATAAAGGGGAATAATCACTTCTCTGGATCTGCTGGCATTCCTCCTCCTAATGCAGTCTAATATGCCATTAGTCTTCTTGGCTGCAAGGGCACACTGTTGACTCCTATCCAGCTTCTCATCCACTGTAATCACCAGGTCCTTTTCTGAAGAACTGCTACTTAGCCAGTTGGTCCCCAGCATGTAACAATGCTTGGGATTCTTCCGTCCCAAGTGCAGGACTCTACACTTGTCCTTGTTGAACCTCATCAGATTTCTTTTGGCCCAATCCTCTAATTTGTCTAGGTCACTCTGGATCCTATCCCTGCCCTCCAGCACACCTACCTCTTCCCCTACCTTAGTGTCATTTGCAAATGTGCTGATGGTGCAATCCATCCCCTTCCAGGTCATTAATAAAATGATGAACAAAACCGGTCCTAGAATAGATCCTTGGGATACTCCACCAGAAACCTATCGCCACAATCTGACATTGAGCCATTGATCACTACTCCTTTGGGCCTGATAGTCTAGCCAGCTTTCTATCCATCTTACCATCTATTTATCCAATCCAGACTCCCTTAACTTGCTGGCAAGAATATTGTGGGAGACCATATCAAAAGCTTTGTTGAAGTCAAGGTATATCACATCCACTGACTTTCCCATATCCACAGAGCCAGTTACATCATCATAGAAGCTGAACAGATTGGTCAGGCACGACTTTCCCTTCGTGAATCCATATTGACTATTCCTGATCACTCTTCTCACTTCCAAGTCCCTCAAAATGGATTCCTTGAGGATCCCCTCCATGATTTTTCCAGGGACTGAGGTAAGGCTGACTGGTCTGTAGTTCACAGGATTATCCTTCTTTCCTTTTTAAAAGATGGTCACTGCATTTGCCTTTTTCCAATCAGCCGGGATCTCTCCCGAGCTCCATGAGTTTTCAAAGACAATGGCCAAAGGCTCTGCAATGACATTTGCCAACTCCCTCACCTCGGATCCATGGATTTGTGTATGTCTAACTTTTCTAAATAGTTCCTAACTTGTTCTTTCCCAACCAAGGGCTGTCCACCTCTGTCCCCTATGGCACTGTCTAGTGCATTAGTCTGGGAGCTGACTTTATGCCTGAATACAGAGGCAAAGAAAGCATTGAGTACTTCAGCTTTTCCCACATCATCTGTCAAAAGGTTACCTCCCTCATCCAGTAGGGGCCCCACATCCTCTCTGATCACTCTCTTCTTGCTAACATGCCTGTAGAAACCTTTCTTGTTATCCTTCACATCCCTTGCTAGCTTTAATTCCAATTGCGCTTTTGCCTTCCTGATAACTCCCCTGCATTCTCGAGCAATATATTTATACTCCTCAGTCATCTGTCCAAGTTTCCATTTCTTGTAAGCTTCTTTTTGTGTTTCAGCTCACCAAGGATTTCCCCGGTAAGCCAATCTGGTTGCCTACTATATTTGCTTTTCTTGCTGCGCATTGGGATGGTTTCTTCCTGTGCCTTCAATAAGGCTTCTTTAAAATACTGCCAGCTCTCCTAGACTCCTTTCCCCTTCAGGTAAGCATCCCAGGGAATCCTGCCCATCAGTTCTCCGAGGGAGTCAAAGTCTGCTTTTCTGAAGTCCAAGATGGGTATTTTGCTACTCTCCTTTCTTCCTTTGGTTAGGATCCTGAAATCTACCATCTCATGATCACTGCTTCCCAGGTTGTCACCCAGCTCTACTTTCCCTACTAGTTCCTCCCTGTTTGTAAGCAACAGGTCAAGCTGCACATGGCCCCTGGTCGGTTCCTTCAGCACTTGTACCAAGAAGTGTATAGGGATATTGTTCTAAAAGGCAATAGAACATGTCTGAAACCTCAGGGAATAAACTCTAATGTGATGAAGTTCATCTAACCGGTCCAACTCCTAGCAAGTATACATGTAGTGGGAGATTTACCTGGATAACCTCTGTAAGGATATAGGATATACTTTAGCTCTACTTACAAAGGTGACAAATAGTTATATATGTTAGTCTCTAAGGTGCCACAGAACTAAACATTACATCAAATGTGTGAAGATTGGCTACCTTCAGGGCTAAGTGAGGCTGGGGGGGAGGAGGCAGTGAATGGATTGGTTTATATGAAACACTGAAATAACTTTTTAATTGATAAGCGGTACAACGTATGATTGATAGGAACAGGTGAGCGAGGCTCTTCCTGCTCGTCAGAAGATTGCAACTCTGAGATGTGGCCAGAGAGCTCAGGGCGGAATGTTGGCACTAACAGAGAGAGACCGACCAAATGGACGAGGCCTTACTGAAGTCTTTCAGTGTCTGAAGCGTCTCACACTGATCTCTTGAAAAGTGCCATCTGGAGAAAGACTGACAAATGGAACTTTAGTCCAAAGTGTCTCCCTCTCCTCTGCACAGTAGACACTGGGGCTATGTCTAGACTGCATCTCCGTCGACAAAGGGATGCAAATCAAGCACATAGAAATTGCTAATAAAGCAGGGATTTAAATATCTTGTGCTTTGTTAGCATAAACATTGCCATCACTTTTTTCCGAAATGGAGCTTTTTGGGGGAAAAAAACCGGCAGTCTAGACGCAGATTTGTCAAAAATAAACCCTTTTTTGACAGATTCTGTATTCCTCAAAAAATGAGGTTTACAGGATGTCAAAAAAAGATTTATTTTCGACAGATACGTGTCTAGACTGCCGTTCCCCCTCCCCCCCCAAAAAAGCTCCGTTTAGAGGGAAAAAAAAGCTGTGGCCACGTTTATGCTAACGAAGCACAGGATATTTAAATCCCTGCTTCATTAGCAATTTCGATGTGCCTAATCTACATCTCTCTGTCAACAGAGAGGTGTAGTCTAGACACAGCCAGGGAGTACCCTGTTAACAGACGTCAAAATACTGTACAAGGGATAGGTCTTGAATCTTAGAAATTTCGCTTCTACTACATTTCTCTTACATATTGCTAACCTAACTGAAATTTACTAGCATATGTGAATCTTATCTAAGAAGCCACTAACTTTTTGTAGTTATATTACCCACAGGCAATTAACTAAGTTAAGTAACATTAGTTCAATGTGCAGAGAAAATGTGGACACTGAAGAAGTTCCATCTAACTACCAAAGGTGATGAGAGAATTAGGAGATAACAGGGCCCACTCTATCCTTTATATTCTCAGGCAGAGGGTGTGAGGACATCTAGGGTTGATACAGCTGGGCTGGACACTGCTGGCAAAAAGAATCAAACTTCTTGTACATAGTGTATAAGTGTACCAGGGTACCAACAGTGGAATCCATGTGCATAATGTATCTTAAATAAGCCTTTAATTCTCTCAGACATTTCTGAACATGTTACCCTATTTATGAATAAAGTTAGGATTAGTCTAATATTTATACAAGGATCTAACCATAATAAGAAAAAACTCTCCACAGCATGATGAATCTCTGCTGAGAAGCGTAATCCACTCACAATGCATTTTACAACATAGCTTTGGGGGTTAATAAAATTCAGAAAAATTCTAAAAAATGCTCTGTAGAATTAGAGTAGTGAATGTCTTCTACATTTGCATGTTTCCCATCCCGTGCAGCTACTAGCACTGTATTATCTCTAGTGTACAAACTGCTCTTATTGTTAAGGAAATAGCATACCATGGTATTGTTAATATATACATATCAATCCCCCTCTTCCTCCAGAAAATGCATCCTTTTACAGTATGAACTCCATTTCTAATTTTTGTACAAGGTCATCTATAAGCAATTTAAAATGCCTAAATGTGTAGCTTAATCCCAAACTAATGTGTATAGATGTTTCCAAGGTGAGGACATGAAGTGTCTGTCTACATTTCAACTTTGTTTCCTCTGCAACATACAACTGTATTTAAATTTCTCTTCATAAATACAACAGAATTTTAATTAAAGTGCAAATTACATTCTGGAAAGTGACTATAACAATGACAATGAAGGGTTACTTGCTTCCTGCTCCACAAGAGCTCCCTGCCAAATTACTTAATTTATAACAAGAAGATGTCTTCTACCACTTTCCTAGCGGCCATCCCTGCAAACTCAAGCTGGGATCTGAGAGCAAGCTGGTTTCCTTCCTGATTGCACATGATCATAAACTATAATGATCTTCGACACTGAATACAGGCAGAGAACAGAACTCAGAGTAAGAAATGTTGTTTTTGCAGTTGTACTCGGGGAGAAAACCACAGTGTAAACTTCAGCTGAGATCTTACAGATTCTTTTTGATTGGGGTTTAGCCTATTATTTTTACCTTTCTGATACAGCTTCTGCCTGATCTTCCTTTCTTTCTATCTCTAGGATTTCCTCCTCTGTGTACTCCAATTTCACTCTTTCTTCTGCCAGCTCTCTCTCTACTGCTTCCAGCTGAGCTGTGGTCCTAGCTAATAGGGCTGTCACTGCATCCTGGAAGAGAAAATAGACTTCAAATAAAATAGCTTAAACCAGCAGTTGGTTCTTATGGAGTTTTCAGAATAAAAGAATTGTTGTAATACTCTCAGAGAAGTGTGACCTGAATCATGACTTTGTACTCATGAGATATCAAAACATAAAGGTTTAGTCACTTGGCAAAATGTGAATGTTTTACATTTATTTTAAATAGCAGTAATAGGATTAGGATTGCGTACAAGCATAAATGTTTACAAAACATGAGTGTGGAAAACTGAGTAAGATTTCTGATTTCCTTTAAAGATGCTTCAAAACTTAAAATATTTTCAGATTCTTGAGGAGTATCTGTGTATGCAACTGGAATAAAACACAGTATAAAATTGTCTTTCACAGTGAAAAGAATTAACCAGTTGCAATGCAGTGTTCCTTACACTGAAAAAACCCCTGATTCTTCTATTTTATAAAATATTTTGAAAATGTTGGTTTTCGAGTCATTCTCAAATACTGAAATTAACACAAAACACTCCCCACATATAGGAAAGCTATATTTTCTACTAAAATTCAGTGATACTGAAACTTTGACCTTTTAGACATACATATGCATATATTACTTATGCTTTGATTATCTATGCAGCTATGTTTTAGTATTTAATTATAATGGTAGAAACATACATGTGATTTTGACTAGGGCTGTTAATCACAATTAACTAAAAAACGTATTGTACTTAAAAATCATAATCACAATTCTAATCACTCTGTTAAACAATAGACCAACATTTGAAATGTATTAAACATGTTTTGATTTTTTCTACACACAATACAAAATGTACAATGAATATTATTTTTGGTTACAAATATTTGCACTGCAAAAACAATAAACCAAAGAAATATTTTTCAATTCACCTCAGACAAGTAAGCAATCTCTGGATTGTAAAAGTTTGATTTACACATGTAGAATTTTTTTATGCAATTACTCCAATATAATGTAAAAGTATGGAGCCTAAAGGACCATTCAGTCCTACTACTAGTTCAGCCAAACATGTTTGTGTACAGAAGATAATGCTGCCCACTTCTTGTTTACAACTGCAGAATGTGATTATTACAGCTTGTTAGAAAACATAACCCCAACTACACATATAAAAGATGGGGTCTAAATTAGCTGTTACCACTCAAGAAAGAGATCTGAAAACTTCCATTCAACATGCAGTAGCAGTTGAAAAAGCATACAGTGTTAGGAATCATTAAGAAATGGGGAATAAGACAGAAAATATCTTATTGCTTCTGTATGAATTCATTGTATGCCCACATCTTGAATACTGTTCAGAGATCTCAAAAAAGATATAGGTGTGAAGTATTAAAAGAGCAACACTCTGATGCAGAAACTAAAGAACTTCACTGACCATAAAAGAAAATCAACCTTTCACTCATGGCATCTGATACAAATGATGAAAATCAATATGCACTGATCCACACTTCTTTGGATCGTTATCAAACAGAACCCACCACGAGCATGGACGCATATGCTCTGGAATGGTGTTTGAAGCATGAATGTACAGAAGACTCTTCAGTGCATCTGGCAAGTAAGTATTTTGCAATGGCAGCCACAACAGTGCCATGCAAACACCTATTCTCAGTTTCATGTGACACTGCCAACAAGAAGTGGTCAGCATTACTTCCTGTAAATGCCTGAACAAGAAATAGGGCTGAGTCAACTTGTAGGCTCTGAAGTTTTATTTTTGAATGAAGATTTGTTTTGTACATAAGTCTACATTTGTAAGCTTAACTTTCATGATAAAGAGATTGCACTTCAATACTTATATTAGGTGAACCATAAAATTTTTTACAGCGCAAATATTTGTGGTAAAAAATAAAGTGAGAAATGTACATGTAGTATTGAGTTGTAACTGAAATCAATATACTTGAACATAAAACATCAAAAAATGTTTACATACATGGTATTCTATTTTTCACTGCACAATTCATCACACAATTAATTACAATTAATTTTTATCACAAGATTAATTTGTTATTTTTTAAAATAATTTGACAGCTTCAATTTTGATGGTGATCTCTCCAACAAAAACAAAGGTAAAATTTCATCTATTTGTGCAGATAGTACAGGCAGTCCCCGGGTTACATGGATCCGACTTACATCGGATCCCTACTTACAAACGGGGTGAGGCAACCCTGCACTAGCTGCTTCCCCCTAGCAGACCAGGGAACAGCGAAGCTAGCGCCCCCCCCCCCAGCAGACCAGGGAGACGCGGAGCGGCTTTTCTCAGCAGACACCTCAGCTTGAGAATAAAGGACTGAGGGAAGTGAGATGTGGGAGAATAAAATTGAGCTCTGGAGAAATGTTTGGCTAGAGTTTCCCCTACAATATGTACCAGTTCCGACTTACATACAAACTCAACTTAAGAACAAACCTACAGTCCCTATCTTGTACATAACCCGGGGACTGCCTGTATCCAAATTCCACATAGGAATGCAAACAAACTTGTAGAGGATGAGTCGTCACTTAAAGTTAACCAACTACTTTCTCGCCATACCGATTTCACTGTAGTTGTATTTCCAGTACACAGTGGAAGAGTGCTTTCTTCACACCGGTTTTTGTCCCTCACCCTTTGTGGGTCTGAACCAGTGAATATCTGGACAGGATACCAATGAAGCTGCATCTCAGTGGAACTCTCATAATCAGCCAGGTTAATTTGAGCAATGCCCTGTAAAAATGATAGGCCAAAATAAGCACGGAAAAAGAATATACCACTTCCTAGGTACAAACTATTCCATTTAATAGAAATACTTCATTAAAATAGTACATCTTACAGCTGACCTAATTTTTTTTTTAAATCTTACTTGTTTTGCATATTTATGATATGCTAAAATACTTTCTTTCCAAACCCTGTCCCAAACAAAAGAGGGTTTTTTTAAACTAAGATTCTAATGGCTAAGTTTGATGTTCTTGAGGTTTTCTGGAAGTGGTGTTTGCAATCTCAGTCCCATCTTGTACAAAGATAACTTTACACTCTAGGGTTTATTCATACATTTGAGTTAAACTGTCATTGAAGGAAAAAATTAATCTGGATAAAAATCACTAGTATTCTCAGTTAATCGAGTTTCATTTGCAGGATCTCTCTGACATTATAATTTCGCCAGTTTTCTACTCATCAAGGTGGTCTTCAGGGAGTATGGGGAAATAAAGACAAGACTGGAATTCCTATATAAAAAACTAAGTAGTAAAAACTTGCAAACTTCCTTATGCATCATAAAGAAGTCATATAGGGAATAAAGCAAATTTGTTTCCTCTGTAAATCACCTTTAGATGCCCTCGATTCAAAGGGGCAACAAAGAGCAAGGGATTAAATGATCCCAATTAAGTTTTAATTGTTCATCCCAATTCATCCACCTATAGCTTATATCTTTATCTATCTAGCAGTGGAACTTTATATTTCTATAGTATGAACCGATCAGCAGGGGTAATTTTCATTTAAATAAGCTATGTAAAAAGTACAGTTTAGACCTCTCAATACAAGTTAGCTGATGAACTGTATGTAACAGTAAAGATAGTTAAGAAATTCATTCAGAAACTGTATTTCGCTTTAAGCAGATTTTAAAAAGGGTTAATTAGAAAATATATAATGTATTTATTTTATTGTAATTCCATGCTGAAAGTTCCCTGGGGCTCTGTTTGAACTCGTGGACAGGGGATAAGGCACAAATGCCTTTGAAAGGAACAAAAAATAATATATTGGGAAATATAGGTCAATATTGTGTACCACAAACGAAGGAAGACACTATTCATTTGGTGTACTTGTTTCATCATCAAAAAAGGGCTGGCTTGTTCCACAGTAGGTATTTATTTTGGCTCAATACTAGGGAAAAACATCTTTTACAGACACTGATGCTAAATATCAAAGGTGGAAGGTCCTATTAGAGAGGTCTGTATTTGTTTTTTAAAAAGCACACACGTTCCTCCAGAAGAAAGTTCTGACAGTCAAAAACAGATTAGTGAGTCAAACAAGGACCGCAGAATGGAAGCTATACAATAAAACTTTTACCGATATAGGAAATAAATAAATATATGAAGTCTAGGGCTACTTGAAAGAACATCTATCTCTTAGTCTGTCTTTTGTTCATTCAAGGCTAAATTGAGCTTTGAATTTATTCTGTGGGAAAAACCACTAACTAGGGTATTTCAGGTGAAGAGAAAGCAGCCATCAACGATGGCAGAGAAAGATGAATAGGATACGTGGATCAAAGGCAGGGAAAAGGCTATGATCTTCTTGGAATAGTTTATGAGTTGATAACACAGAAGGTCACCACTATAAGTATGAAGGACAAGTTTGCAGATGAAAGAATATGTAAGAAACTCCATTTTCAGGCCACTAAGAAAGGGTGACTTGTATACAATGTTTTTCCTTCTGTCAGTCTTTGGTGGCAATAACAATAATTTTCTATGTAATTCTAAATTATTAATATTCTTAATCTACCAAGTCTCACAGGAATTAGTGGCACCAGAACTTTATTCATTTCAGTAAGTCTCTGTATTGAAAAGTGATGAAATATCACAAATATACAGCAAGTAATATTACAACGTTGGCGTATTTCAAGACCAAAACCACTTTCCTGCTAATTTCTTTTAAACATTGAGGGAAAGATTTTCATAAATTCCTAAGTGACCGAGGAGTACAAACCCACTGAGTGTGAAAATGGCTTTTTGAAGAGTCCATCCTTAAATTATATTTAATTATTTTTGTTTGCCACTCAGACCTCAAACAATTATATCAGTCATTCTAAGGAAGGAAAAACAGCCATGATTGTGTATAATCTAGAGAAATGCCCCATATCAACATACTACCTTCAGATATCAACTACACTTCTCTTTTGCTTAAGAAAACGTTAGTCCTCTGCTGATATGGAAGTTATTTTTATTAAGGAACTGATAAGCCCACAATACCATAGTATTTTCCAGGAAAAAAATGGACCACTTACCAAGAGCTGCTCTTGCTGCTGGTTGTCAATTGAACAAACATACAGCTGCAGCGATTTTAATTTCAATACACTTGAATGCACAGGGATTCTGAAAACTTCATTAAATATTAATGGAGTTTGGAATTCCAAAGCTCTAGAGCAGTAAGTGGTTGGTGTGCCTGACTCCAGTGGAGGTAAGTAAACTCGAATGTGTCTGGGAACAGCAAAACAAGCACAGACAAGCACAACTGAAATAAAGAACACTAAATTCAAATTATCTTTTTAAGTTTCTAAAAATCAAACTATGAACAATAAAAATAAATGCATTTCTACATTCACACCACACTGTTTCATCTCTTCAGTTAGCAAATTTAGTCTTGCATTCATCAAGTGAACGAAACAAAATTGAGCTGTTCGTCCACTTTCCACTAATAACAGAGACATTATAATATAACTATAGGTTGCACTTCTGAAAACTGGTGCACTCAGACCATGGATGCTTCTGAGAGCCTGCCACCTACATTGGGAGCCTAATATCAGGAGGACCAGCTAGGGCTGGGGCCCTGTGGGAGCCTAGGGCCAGGAGCGCAAGGCCAGGGTCCCTGGGAGCCCATGGCAAGCTATTTCCTTAATAGTCACTTGTTAATTTCCCTGAGTATTAACACAAAATCCCCCAAATTAGATAGCTACCAAAATGTACCAAATTTTCAGGCTTCCCCAAATATTATACTATTTTATACAAAAAGCATCTAGACAAGCTCATATATTTGGGGGCACAAAATAAAAACAAATGTGTAATAATCAGATCTTTGGTGATATTTGAGCTTACATTTTGCAGCCTTCTTTCAGCACAAGCCCAGTAAAGTTCTTCAACTGTAATACGTGGACTAGGAGACATTCACTTCCATCATCATGCCTGGAAAAATAGATTGCCTAAATTAGCAGAACTCCTCAGTGTTTAGCTTGCCAGATTTGGAATAAGATACATATTTTATGCACATACGGTTGAATGAAGTTAGTTAAAACTATTAACATCCAATGTGATTCTGGATATCATATTCAGGTAAGAGAAAAGCAATTATCATTACAATAATACACTAAAGAAAAACAATATAAGAACCAAGAACTATTACATTAAAAAATAAATTCTCATTGCTGCCAACCCTCAGCCACAACTAGTGCTTGCTTATCTATCCACAAAAGTTGTACTGCTTTCATTATATGGCTATACCTGGAACAGTACAATCATCTTAATGTAGATTAGGTTTGTATCTGCATGAAGGTACTCTTAAGACCACAAGAGCTATTTTCATATGGCAGGGGAATAAGCTAATTCTGGTGCAAAGCTCCTTCATACTGATTTTACTGCAAGCCCTAAAAGTTGTACCAATACAGGTTATATCTCCAAAATCTGGGACACTCTGGTCTGGCAACATCTGTGGTCTGGCAAGACCTCAGATGCTCCTGGAGCAGAGAGTCCAGGAGTCTAAGGGCAGGAGGGCCAGCTGGCAGGACATCAGAGTTGGCAGCCGGGTTGGGGGAAGCGTGGGATCTGTGCCAGAGCCCTCCAGTAATCCTCAGGAGCACAGGGCCAGGGGCCAAGCCTGGATTCCCTGGGCTGAGCTGGGCCTGTGAGGGGCCCTGGAGTTGGAGCCTCATGGCTTTCCCTGGCTGCACAGGGACAACGCTGGGGCTGCACAAGGCCAGATTCAGAACCCATCCCCGTGGCTGCTCCCAGCTGCACAGGAACGGAGCCCTGCGGCAGGAGCCAGAATCTGGGCTACTCAGGAAGCCAGCCAGGTTGGGGGTGGGGGGACAGGGTTGCCTGCTGGGGCTGCCTGCCACCAGCTGATGATGGGCTTGGGGGCCGGTGCAGGAGACCTCCCCTGGTCTGGCAAATTCTCTTGTTCGGAACCGATCGGGTCCCAGTGATACCAGACCAGAGATGTCCAACCTACATAATGATATTCAGAGAAAGTAAAATTACAGGCGTAGCCAAAACACTTCTACCGATAAAAAATGTTCACCATGATCTGCCCTCTTTTACTAATTCACATGTGGTATAAATCGGAGTTCACGTTGTGTCAACACAAGTACGGAAACTGAACAAACATGTTAAACATATTAGCTGAGATTTTGTGCCGCACCTTTTGGAAACACAGAACGAAACCTGTTGCCTGGGTGGAGAACAGCTCTGAGGGCTGAGAGGGCCCTGGCACAAAGTAGCCAGTCTTGGCGGCTTGTCTAGATGCCCATAGCTGCCATACAAGTGCCAGTGATACCTGAAATTCATGCAGCTCTGTATGCTGTATCCACTCTCCCTTCGGCTTCCCCCTCATGCCAGGGCTTGCAAGGGGATACTTGGGAAGCAGCCTTAAACCTGTCTTCCACTGTGCCTTACATGACACTAAGGGGCTAGAGAAAGGTTGATGATCTCATATACCGAGACAAATCCTCATCTTCTTACTCACAAAGGGATTCTAAACAATGAAAAGAAAGACGGAACAGTGCAACAAACCAGGTGCTCCTTTTCCAATCAAGGTAGAGGGAACTGAATGGAATACTTGACAGTAGTATTAGTATACTGCAGTGGTTGGTGCATGATGTCTAATAAGGGTCTGGTTCATGCCCACACCCAGCTACCACTGCCCTCAATGCTCAAAGTTTAATAGGTAAGAGCCTAGAATGAGAATCCTGGTGGGCAGCATCTACTAAAGATCCCAAGGGTCATTACTCACAGGAATCCAACATGTATTTGTGGTTCTTCACTGCAGGCAACATCACTGTAAACCAGATCTTCAACATCCTCATTCCTATATGGAAAAAAGCCAACTATAAACTACACGCTGATTTAGAAGGGTTTATTTTATTATTAAAATTCATATTTCTATTTAACATGCAAAAATGGATTTTTGTGACCTCACGCTATGCAACTCAGAAAACATGGGAAAAACTCCATTAGGTGATATAGGATATGTCTACATTGCAGTAAAGCAGCCCAAACCCCAAATCTACACTGCAGTTTTAGGGCATGTCTACACAGCATGGCTAAAGTTGAATTAAGCTACACAACTTCAGCTATGTCAATTGTGTAGCTTAAGTCGAAATAGCTTAACTCAGCTTTAGATGCTGTCTACACAGCAGGAAGTCAAAGGAAGAACGCTCTTCCTGCAACTTCCCTTACTCTTCATAAAATGATGCTTACAGGAGTCGGAGTAAGAAGTCCTCCAGCTCAACATTGTTTAGAGATAAAGGCTTGTAGTGTTGATGCGCTCTTTGTTATTTCAGAATAATGTCAGTTATTCCAAAATAATGCTGCTGTGTAGACATACCTTTATAGTTCTGCAGCCCAAGCCTGAGTCAGCTGACACATGCCAGCCACAGGTTTATTGCTACAACCTAGACATACCCATACTTAGGCTCCTACCACTACAGGACATTCAGCTGTATGTTCTACAGTTGTTAGATTAGACCAATTCTAAATGATTCAAGGAATGGGCCTTTTACAACTACCCTGGAAAAACTCTTCCACAGTCCAAGAAATATCACACTTAGAATGACTTTTTCCAGATTTTTGGCTTAAACTTGTTTTGCTTTATTTTCCATTACACTTTGAAATTCATAATTAGATCACTCTAAAGAGTACTCTTTCCTTGACTGATGTTTTACAGCGATTATACATCAGAACGACCGTACTGACTCAGACCATGTAGTCCGGTATCCTGTTTTCCAACAGTGGGTGAATAAAGAAAAGTTATTTATTAGTTCGCATAATAGAAGAATTAGAGGACACCAAATGAAGTTAATGGGGAGCAGGTTTAAAACTAATAAAAGGAAGTTCTTCTTCACACAGCGTGTAGTCAACCTGTGGAACTCCTTGCCAGAGGAGGCTGTGAAGGCTAAGACTATAACAGAGTTTAAAGAGAAGCTAGATAATTTCATGGAGGTTAGGTCCATAAAAGGCTATTAGCCCGGGGATAGAAATGGTGTCCCTGGCCTCTGTTTGTCAGAGGCTGGAAAAGGATGTCAGGAGACAAATCGCTTGACCATTGTCTTCGGTCCACCTTCTGTGGGGCACCTGGTGCTGGCCACTGTCAGCAGACAGGCTATCGGGCTAGATGGACCTTTGGTCTGACCCAGTACAGCTGTTCTTATGTTCTTAACAGTGGCCTTTGCCAGGTGCTCCAGAGGGAATGAACAGAGCAGGTTATCATCAAGTGATCTACCCTCTGTTGCTCAGTCCCAGCTTCTGATCGACAGATGCCAGGAACAGAATCCCTGCCTATCTTGGCAAATAGCCATTGATGGGACTATCCTACATAAATTTAAACACATTGTGTAAATTCATGGAGGATATCGTATATTGTTATACATCCTCCCTTTAAATCATCATCTGGACAAGCTATACATTTTAATTTTACAATTTTCCACATAAATTAATTATTCCTTCCCTTTAATCATTTTTGTTGCCCTGCTGATTCCACAATAGCAAATAATACTTTGTAAAATATTATTTTCATATTGATAAAATATAAATAAAATATATGATGAGAGATGCTGAAAACAGAAAGGTGTTAGAACAGGATGAGACAGCACAACTAATTCAGCAAGAGGAAAAAGCAAAATGTTACAAGTAAAAGGAAAAATCTCTTACAGACTAGACTATCAGGAGTGTTAGAGGACAAGATGAAATGACCTGTGAAAATGACAGTGGAATTGCATGTAGCCAGTTTCTATTCTTTCTAAAGCATTTCAACCTAATATTCTTACATTACTAAATATTAGGTATTATCATGTGTCCAATATGAAAAATTATAGCTATTTCAGAAATTTACAAACTATTTTTGCAGATTTCAGGTTGCAGAAAAAGGACATTTCCAATTTATTGTGCATTTATACACCTGACCTTTTGCTTAAAGCTTCAAACACGCCACTGTCACTAGCCAGTGAATAATCGGATAGACATGCTGAGACTCGCCTGGCTCGCCTCTCCGACCTTCTTGCACTGTCTTCGCGTAGAGTTACCGCTGTAATGGGGGAAGGGAGGAAATTGAAGAAAATATTAAGTTGAGACAATCCTTCACAATGCATTATACAAAAAGCAAATTTAATATCTTTAACTTCTCAAACAAACTCACAATTGATAAAGGTACAACTACACATGCTGGAACTTTACTGCAACTTAGAAAAATACTTTAAAAAGAGTGGAGTTACTGTGATGGAGACTTTAGGAAGCATGTGAGCGCTAATTTCTCCATGACAAGATAAATATACGCTGATCTCATCTCTATGCAACATATTTCTGAGAGAACCACCACTAATGGGGTATGCCTTACACAGCCCAAACCCCAGCATACACACTATATCCTAACACTAAGATTTACCTATTAGCCATCCCTTTATAAATGTGTGATACATTGGAAATAGCCATAATGCCTATTTCTTTTCACCTATTTAAAAAGTAAAATGAAAGGAAGCAATTTGCTGTTGGTAGTACTGTTTTTTCATTGTTGTTGTTTTTAAAAATGAATTCCACAACCACAAATCAAACTGGTTTATATCAGACCACAATAGGAGCTTCTACTTTTAGGCACACTCTCAAAATAGACCTGAACCTGACAAGTAGAGCTGGATAACCCTTAAAAAAATTTTTTTAAATGATGATTTTTTTTTTAATTATGAGAATTCCATTCTCACACACACACCTACCCCTCAGCCTTACCAGCATACTCAAACAAAAAGAGTATAGACAGTCACTTTCATCTCATAAGATATCAGAATGTATCAACATAGTTTGACATGTGCCAGTGAGTGTTGTAAGTGTAGAACCTCAAATGAGCATGCACAAGTGACGGAGCTCAAGAACTGCTGTGCAAAGTTACGCACATTCAAAAGACCCTACACATTTTGAAATGCCATCTCTTGAGCCTCTAAGAGACATCAGACTCATTTCTGTGTTTTGTCATTGCACAGGCATTTTACATGATCTTTTCAATTTAACGTCCTTCCCCTCAAAGGCAGAACTAAAAGAGAAAGCAGGAAAGCAACTAAAAGTTTTTTAAGGAAGGTAGAGTAGTGAGATGTGGCATTCCGAAGTGGGGGAGGGAGAAACAAACATAGCATTCCCCTGTTTATCCATGCTGTGATATTTT
Source organism: Pelodiscus sinensis (assembly GCF_049634645.1). Lineage (NCBI taxonomy): Eukaryota > Metazoa > Chordata > Testudines > Trionychidae > Pelodiscus > Pelodiscus sinensis. The sequence goes on from NC_134711.1 coordinate 215,943,644, forward strand.
AAGGGGTGGTGTTGAGGTGCATCAAAATGCAACAAGCAACCCTTTAATGTAACTGGTTTTTTTTTTGGGGGGGGGGGGGATTTGCACATGCATTGATGTAATGCACAATACATTGGAAAAACTGACTAAAGCATACAGCCTATTACCACGGAGAAAAAACATGTTTGTCCTATGAGAAATAGCACAATTAATTAATAAGTGCATCCTAGAGATTATGCAGTATGAAAAGAACCCTGTGACTGCTCATGAAAGATCTCAAATGACTGCATTTGTGCAGCTGCTGGTTTTCATATGTCAGTACATATTGTATCTCTCTAGTCCGGCTCCTTGGGACCTGACTGGTGCTGAACTAGAGAATTTGCTGAACCATGAAGTTCAATATTGTCTAACAGCATTACCATCACTTCCACTGCTTACTGGGCTCTTGGAAGATATTTAGGGTTAAATTAAAGCTAAACAACAGCACAGACCACTGAGAGCCAGGACTGGTGGCTGTAAACAAACTTTATAGGACCTCAGGAAACTTGGCCGCACCCATAGTAAGTAGACAGCTGTCTAACTAAAATCATGCCAGACCACAGATGTTGTCAGACTAGAGTATTCCAGACTAGAGAGAGAGATTCAAACTGTACCTGCTGTCACCAGAAATCTTTGGTCAGGATTAAATTAATCATGTGTTTTAACGTTCCACTAGAGAACTTCAAGATAGATCTTAGCTGTCACCTAAATCAATGGTTCTTGACCAGGTGTACACATACTCCTGGGAGTAGGCAGAGGTATGAGGGAGTACGTCAGTTCATCTAGGTATTTGCCTAGTTTTACAATAGGCTACATAATAAAAGAGACACTAACAAAGTCAGTACAAATAAAGATTTCATACAATGACTTGTTTATATTGTTGTAAATACTATACACTGAAACGTAAGAACAATATTTATACTCGAATTGATTTACAGTTATATAATCAAAATGAGAAAATGAGCAATTTTTCAGTAATCATGTGCTCTGCTAGTTTTGTATTTTTATGTCTTATTTTGTAAGCAAGTAGTTTTAAAGTGAGATGAAACTTGGGATTACACAAGATAAATCAAGACTCCTCAAAGACATATAGTAGTCTGTTAAAGGTTGAGAGCCACTGTCCTACATGACTTTCTTCATTACAAACTCGAAAGGCTGAGAAAACAATGTATTTCAAGAATTGAAAAAGGTGAAAAGACTTATGCAGGATTCAAACAACTAGATGCAAGAGGATCCAAGCGTTTGCCTCTATCTAGGTATTGATAAGACGACATGTTTACTATCCACCAAATGTAATGTTTCTAGCTTTCTATATCTATCTGGGAAATTTAAATCTTCAATCAGAAGTGTTCCAATCTCCTTCTAATGAGCAGCAGTGCCTGAGCTTGAAGAACAAATAAGCCTTCTTGGATCGCTGCTTCCCATCTTAATTGTACAATAGAGATCATTATGCAACACAATGCATTTCAACTTTACCAAAAATACAAGCAAACTCCTCAACTCCAAGGAGATTTAACAAAGGATAGAAGAAACTATATTCGCGCTATGATGCCCCACTATATGGCCCTCAAGCTGGTTTGCAACAGTGATTTTAGTTTTTTAATGCTACTAGTTTCATTTTTTGCCTTGTTTATATGAAAAAATTGCATCCGCATAATTTAAGGTGTGAAAATTTTCATGACTATGTTGCATGTTCAGATCAGTTTCTCCTACTGGACATAGTCCAAAAGATGACACCCTAAAACAGAGGGCTTGCAAAGTGCCTGCTATGGTTACAGATTTTACTTTCAGCTCCTATACCCACACAAAAGCCATCCATGTAGCAAACTTGACGTTACCAGTGTAACTTGAATTGGTTTATGAGCTGGCACAGTTATACTGGTGCAAAAGACTTGATGGACCCTTTTATTTTTAAAAGAGACACAGACTTATTTTGGTGCCTTTTGCACCAGGATAACTGTTTCAGTTTAAAAATCAATTCAGGTTACACAGGTGCAATTTTTCATTGCATGGATGGCTTGTGTGGATATAGGAGACAAAATAAATCCTGTAAATGTAACAGGCACTTTGCAAACTGTTTTGAGGTGTCATGTTTTGGAGTCTGTCTGGTGGGAAAACCTGATCTCAAAATGAAACATGGTGAAGTCATGAAAAAGTGATGTGACAACAATGTTGCAACTTTCTGATGTTTTTCTTGCTGCCTGGAGACCACGGAAAAACTTGATAAAATCAGTAAAATCCCAAGGAATTTGGAAGAAGTGGCAAATATCAGAACATGCCAAGAAAAACGACTTGACAACCAGAAAGTAACACCAGACTTTGGATCTCAAGTAATGGAATTTTCAGAAATAACTAGTGATTTTGTGTCTGCTGATACACCATAAATTGGATTCTGAGAATCCATTATCTGAGCAAGTAGACTTAAGGTGTCTCAAAACTAACTGTCAAAACACCTCGCACATCAAAATCACCAGATACTTTTGAAAAAGTAACCCATGTTTCATGAACTTGGACTTCGTGAGCTCAAAATGCATTTAAGCAGCAGAATTCAACAACCTCCTGAAGAGAAACTTATTATGCAAACACAGACCCTTACCTACAAATGCTACCATCAGGCATTAGTAGGATATAATAAAGCTGAAGCTTGTCAAATAGTTTTTTGGAGAAATCATCCACAGCCATAAATATAATGTTTAGTGGACACAGCAAAATTTTAAGTATACCATATTGATTAAACATATATAATGCAATACCAACCAAAACCAAAAGGAGCACACCTACCCTCTTCTCCACATGCAAGTCATACAGAACATACACACTACACACAAAAACACACTGGGAATTACAGGCAAAACCAGCACAATAAATAATTCCAAGTTCACTTACAGTGAATTTTTCTGCTGTGCCGCATGAGAAACAAGATACAAAATGAAAAGCACACAGTGATAAATCAATTTTTCAATCTTTGCCAAGGTTTTTATACCAAAAACAGACATTAATGGAAACTTTATATCTAAATAATTGTATATGCATCTGAATTTTCCCCCAAGTTTGGAGTAAGGATTTTAACCAGGCCCATTGTAGAGATAAAGAATGGTTGCAATGTTTGGATCTAAATCTAAACTTCCCCCAAAGTACAGGGATGACTGTTACATATATGGATTTTCTTGTTTGAGTCTTCTCTATATGAAAGCAAAATATTCCTATATATTTAAATATATAATTTAAACCAAAAAATTCATATTCATGATTGGAAGTTCTTTAAATTAAAATTCACAGGACACAGGAAAAAATACAAAAATAAAGTTTTGCTCAGATGTCACTTCCCCACCCTCATGATCTTTGTAAACCTCTTCCTGCAAGTGAAATGACTGCCATGGCTCAATCAGGTTCTTTCTGTACACATCATAAAATCACCATATATTTTAGCACAATCCTTAGCTTCTCTCAGGATATATGCAAAATTTGGAGGAGCAGCAGAGGTGCCAGTCAACACTGAGATGCATAAACAAGATGTCATGTGAAATAATCTTGCATGCTTGCTGCATGCAGTAAACAAGAATCTTGCTGGGACTGTTAATTCCCTCTCCCAATTTCAGGAGCAATAAAATTAATCAAAATTACTACACACTTTGTTTTAAGAAAGTTGATTGCATTATGCTAGAACACCAGTAGATGGCAGCAACCAAACACTTTACACAAGAACTTAAAACCAACCAGCTAGCTCTAAGGCCCAGAATTCCAATCTATGGTATGTGTACCTTTGTGGTATTTGAGTTTGACGTATCAGTTCATTTTCACAACAGGTCTTCAGTGCTATGTGAACCTATGAATTTTGAGAAACTCTGCTATGAAACAGAATGCAAACTATCCTAGCCAATCAATTTACAGAGTGAAAAAGAGTCAACAGCCTAAGCAAGAAATGTAAGGGGAAGGAGGCATTTATTTCTAAATAATTATTTTAAAATTCACACATTGAAAACAGCTAGAAAGACCACCACCAGAATCATTCTTTGGCCTTGCAATGTTTATCTGCATCCAATATAAATGTTGCATGCTACACAAAGAGAAGAAATAGAATGTTTAAAAGAAAGAGAAAGTTCACCGGGATGCAGAGAACATAATTGAAACAGCATCCCAACCAGTGGCGTAGCGAGGGAGGTGTGTGTGTGGGGGGGGAGCAGCTGCCCATGGGCGCCACTGGAGGGGGGTGCCAATTTAGTCCCCCTTCGCTCCTCCTGTCATCCCTCAGCTTGCCTCCTCTCCATCTCTCTGCCCCCAGCCTGACCCTCCTCCATCTCCACTGGCAGGTTAGGGAGTACTGAGGCCCGGCCCCAAACTGGAGGGGGCAGGGGAAGACAAGGTAGAAACCCTCCTCTCCCCCCACTTCCTCCAAGGGTTGGGCTCAGCCATGCGCCAGGTTTGGGACCCCACCGCAAGGTGGCAGAGGGAGGGGTGCGCAAATTTTGCCTTTGCCCCTGGGTGCATAAAACCCTCGCTACGCCTCTGATCCCAACCCCACTGTAGCCTTCTGTCAGCACTCATATATAATTCCTAGAAATGATTTAACTAGATCCCTACCAAATCTATGACCGTGGGAAAAAACTAAAACCCATGTCACAGACATTGAAATCTGCTCCCCCACTTCTGTAACAAACTGATCTTCGGTGTACTTTTACCCTATACCATGTCATATATTGTTATCCTATGCTTTCAGAGCTGAACAGTGAGAGGACTATCCCATGCAGGAATATGTCCTCCCAGCTTGATAGCAATCATTGATAACTACTCTTTAAATACGATCTATCAAATATACCAATTTAATCTATGCCTCAATTTTCCTAGTTTCCTTATGAGATCATAAAGTAGGACTGTGTCAAAAGCCTTAATAAAATCAAGGTAGATCATAACTACTGCGCCTCTTGCACCCCCAATCACAAAGACAATAATTCTGTCAAAGAATGAAATGAGGATGGCTTGGTCTGGCTTATTCTTGACAAATCCATGATGACTTTTCCTTATAACTTTAGGACACCCAAGGTGTTTACAAACTGATTAATACATTTTTGCCGGTATCTTTGCTTCCAGGTACTGATGTTAGGCTGATTGGTGTATAATTCCCACAGCGTTCTTTGTTCCTCATTTTAAAGCCAGGAACTAGCTTCCTTCTCCAGTCCTCTGGGACCTTCATGAGTTCTTGGATAATTGGTAACGGATTTTATGTGGGGAGCATCGATAATGAATAGTCTCTTGAGAATTTGCAATACAAGAGGAATAGTATGTATTTTAGTACAAATAGTATATATTTTTGAAAGCGTGCTCTGGCAACCACAGACTTCCCTATTTACAATAACTCTACTGTAAAGGGGTAACCTGTTAAGCATCATCCTGTAAGAGTGATGCTTAACCAGTTAAGTGGCAAAATTGGCCCGGTCTGGCCAGAGCAGCCTGCCATCCACCCCTGGCATTTAACTGGTTAACTTTTTAAATGGCAATTTACATCCCTAATTGTAAGAGCATAACTGCCCCTCCCCTCCGACGCTTCAAGATCTGATGATTACTAATTGTCTCAACTAGATCACTTATTCGTTTCCCCCTTTAAACAGCTGTATTCATGTCAGATCATGTGAACAGAGTAGGTGCTGGGTAGCACCCAGCCCCCCCAATTCACAAATAGACATTACATACCATGTCCACATAAATGAAGACATACATTAACACTACAGACTTACAGGCCAGTTGTGCTTGCTTGCTTCATACCAACTGTGAAACAAAAGGGTCTGATCTGCCTGTGGAAGGTTTACTGCTGTTATTTATGTTGTCTCATTGTTTGTTCCTAATTCGGCCACTTGAGTTGGTATCTCCATTTCCGTCCATCACACTACTATCAGTAAGCAAGTCTGGCACACTGAGGCTGTGTCTACATTGGCAAGATTTTGCACAAAAGCAGGTGCTTTTGCACAAAATCTTGCCGCCTGTCTACACTGGCTGCGAGTATTTGCGCAAGAACACTGACGTACAAAATCAGTGCTTCTTGTGCAAATACTCTGATGCTCACGCTCAGGAATAAGTCCTCTTGCGCAAGTGTTCTTGCGCAAGAGGCCAGTGTAGACAGGTAACATCAATTTCTTGCGCAAGAAAGCCCGATGGCTAAAATGGCCATTGGAGCTTTCTTGTGCAAGAGAGTGTCTACACTGGCACGGATGCTTTTGAGTAAAAGCAAATCCCTTGTGCAAAGGCACATGCCAGTATAGACGCTCTCTTGCGCAAATACTTTTAACTGAAAAACTCTTCCGTTAAAAGTATTTGTGCAAAATCAGGCCAGTGTAGACGCAGCCCAAGAGAAGTGATATCAGCTAGTGCACAGTGAGAAACTGTTCAGGTTCTCTCATTCAGGGCACTTTCTAAGTAGTAAACACTCAGGCCTATCTTTTTAATTAACAAAATTGGCATATTTTCAGAAAAGCTGACATTCCCATTAACAATTCATGTTAAAGTCCTACAAACGTTCTCTGCACTTCCTCTCTGAACAAAACAATGTTTAGTTAACATTTTAAAAAATTATACAATTTAACTAAAAATAAAGTCAACTGATAGGATGCATATCCTCTGTGACACTGCCATGCTTAAATTTTTGTTGAGTTTTTCATTATCCCTTTAAGATTTGGTGGCAAAATTATACTGAAGAAAACCAACTCACCTCCACCAGTTTGGATGTTTGCCAGCTGTAGTCCCACTTCTCGCAATCCTTCCTCATCCATGGGGTAAGTAGGAGTCTGGGAAGAAGTTGTTCCTCGGGCATCATCATCTCCCAAAACAGAGACCTGGGCTCTGAGCATTTCTAGGGCTCCTGTGCCCGCTATCTCCTCAAATCCTTCTGACATTTGGGCAAGCGGAGAATCCCGAGAAGCAGGAAGAAAAGGGGTGTCCAGAGGGGAACTTGGAGGAGACAATGATGACAAGGAGGACCGTGATGACAGGGAAGCCAGGGACTGAGGAGTATCCAATGACCTCCTTTGTTTATTGAAGTTACAATGGCCAATGGAATCAGAATACTGGACATCTTTACTGAGAGAATCAAATGGAATCAGGTCAAAGCGCAGGTGTTGTCCGTAGTCCGTAACACTGTCTGATTTTTCATACTGCGGGAGGCCATAGATGTCCGTGAAGCTGACAGAGCTTAGAGACCCCCTGCTGGATGCCAGTGAACCTCGGCTGGATGCCAGCGATCCTCTACTGCTGCCAGAGGACATTGTGAGGGTGCTAGCAGATAAACTAAAACAGAGAGAGTTCCATTGATATATGAATTCTATAGACATGACCACAGAATAGAAAGAAAAATAACAGCCCATGCATTCAGAACTGTCATATCCAGGTTCAGGCCACATTTTTCCTCCTCCCTTGCCTTTAGGCATCAAAGTGATGAAAGTAGACTAAATGAGAACCAAACTAGGTCAGTATGCCTAAAGAGGAGAAGTGGTACAAAAACACCACATCTCTTTCCTCAAATCTAGAGATGGTAAGCTATGTGGGTTTTGGTGGAAAGGTGGCCACAGAGAGGACTAGTGAGGGAAGTCAGATTCCTGGAGTTTAATGTCAGAAGGGGCCATCAGTTATCCAGTGTGAACTATAGATCACTCAGTTGCTTTCGAACTGTGTCCACTAATTTGGTTTGAGAGGAGAAGGGCATTGGCAGGACCAGGAAACAATCCCTCTATACAGTTTTACATCCAACCAAACTCAAAGAACTTCCATTTGAGATACCTGTGAGAGCTTTCAAGTTGCAATTTCAGCAATAATCCCATTACTTTGCCCCTTTCCAAGTGTGGAGATAACAGTATAGCAGTATGAACCAACAGGAGCTAGGCTCTCCAAAACCCAACAACCCTCAATGATGTGGCCCCCAAATGAAGCATCTCACTCCCCTGGTGCTCCAGCCCCATGAGGGTTGGGGACAGGACTGAGATGCAAGGCCTTAGGCCACATTAACTCTTCTGGGGTCCCACAGTTAGTGGAACTTTTTGGCTCCCTAGGCTCTGGGGTGGGGGCAAAACCAAGGGAATCAATGTGTGGAACAGGGCTGCCAGTGAGTGGGACATGAATGGGGATGCAGGATTTGGGCAGGAGGTGGGATGTAGGAGGGGCTGAGGGTACAAAGTCTGGGTGGGAAGTAGAGTGCAGAGCAGGGAGGGGTGGGGTGTCTGGCCAGACAGGGGGAGCGGTGCTGGAGTGGGCTTGAGGCAGGGTGTCTGGGCAGGGGGAGGAGTGCTGGAGCAGGTTTGGGAGAATGGGTTAGGAGTGGGCTGGGGGTGCGGGATCTCAGGAAGGGGGTTAGTGACGGGGCTGAGGGTACAGAGTCTGGGCATGAGGGCACAGGGAGGGGGCAGAAGCAGGCTTAGGGGAAGGAGTTAGGAGTGGGCTGGGGAGTTTGTGGTCTCAGCAGGGGGGCTGGCGATGCAGGGTCTGGGCGTAAGGGAGTGGAAGGTACTTACTAGTCTTTGGGCTTCACCCCAGTTCCCATTAGCTGGATTCTGGCCAATGGGAGTTCAGGGAAAGCCTCCAGACAGTGCACTGTTGTTTCCCTTGCCCAGGAAGGGGAGCACTTTTTTCCTGTGCAGTAAGGCTCAGGGCTCTCTCTCCACCCCCACCCTACAGCAGGAAGCCAGCACTAGTGCTTCAACCACACAGAGGAGAAAAGGAGAGGGAGGCTGCAGCGCCAGGCAAAGGAGGTCTGAGCCAGGCTGCCAGGCGGCTTTGCTGGTCCCCGAACAATGTTCAGTCAGGGAGCCTGTGGATGCAGAGTGACGTGATGATGTCACTCTGTCGTGCCACAGGAAAATGTTTTATATGGTTAGTCTCTAAAAGTGCCCCAGGACTACTTGTTTTTAAAGTTGCAGACTAACATAGCTACCCATCTGAGACCTGAAGATGTTCTGATATCCACATGATTAGAGGATGACTCCTCCATTGCATGCAAATCCCTCCTCTGAATGGATATTGTCTTCATGTCAGAGCAAAGAATTTTCTAAGCACTTTTTTCTCTCCCTTCTGACTATTCTGTTTACCCTTTCATACCAGAAATGAACCCTGCCCTCTTTTCTCTATACAGAGTTTGGAAGGGGACAAGGAATAGTTGGACTGTGGGTATTAGTTGTAGGGCTGCTGCTATAATACTCGTGTTTTTCCTCCAGATAAAAATTCTACTATTTGAATGAAAAAGACTGATCGAAAAGAGCCAGCTCTGACAGTGAATGCTAAGGTGGTGCATCACAATCTTTTCTGTTTGTTCTTAGCCCAAACTCTGGTGCATCAAGTATGTATTGCTTTTTTCTTTCACACCTCTACTCAAAATTAACTTATCCTACAAAACATAGCCCATGTCAGTAAAGTAACCCCTGGACAACATACTAACTCCCCATTTACATTGCTCTTCTCACCTAGGAGTTGTGTGTGATTTATACTGTCTATTTAGCTTGTTTTCTATGTTGTCTACCTGTACAGCACCAGAGACTTACACAATAAATCACTAATATGGGCTTAATTATGGGACCCATTAATGTAGCTCAATGTAACTGAATTCTCTGTACAGGTTGGACATCTCTGGTTCAGCACTGTTGGGATCTGACTTGTCCCCAATGACACAATTTGCTATGGGCCTGAACCAGCTAGCGCCCTGTCTCTGACACCCTCTTTGCTCTCCTCAGCTCTGCTGCTGCTGGCCCCGACCCCAGGCTGCCATACGCAGCTGGGGTTCTCCAGCCTCGGCCCGCACTGCCATGTGAGACCAGATTTCCCCAGCCTTGTGCAACCAGGCTTCTAAGGCCCCGTGCTGTCACAGGCACTCAGGCTTCTACACCTCTCAGCCCTGTGTTCCTATGGATACCTGGGATTCCCCAGCCCACGGCTTTGCACTTCCACAGGCTGCTGGGGTTCTCCGGTTCCCAGGCTCAGCAGTGCTGTGGAGCTCCTCTGATCCCGCTGCCCCCAGCCAGGCTATTGGCCCCTCTGCCAGTAGGCTCCAGGGCTCTCTGGTCCAGAAGCTCACTGATGGTGTGGGAGCAGAGTGTATCGGTTTTCAGAGGTTCAACCTGTATTTTGTCACGTGTAGTTTAAAGGTTTAGTCGTGTGTGTGTGTGTGTGCACGCACGTGTAAAATTTTATTTATAAACAAAAACTTTAAAATGGATTCAGCTGTATTTCTTCTCCCTATAACACTATCCAAAACACTGAATTTAAATCAAATACTTTGCTAAACCACAACCTGTGGATGTCTTTCAGTGACCAAACTGTACACTCAGAAAACAGAACACCAAAGTAGGAACCAGTGCCCATCCTTTACTTATATATCAATATACAGAAAAGGTATGAAAAAATAAAATGGCATGTTCTATTTGTACTTTTGCTCTTTCTGTAAAATTCAAAATTCAAGTTCTTTTCTAAATACTATTTTCTCTTAAGAACTCACCTTTTTAACTGAGAGTGTAAATAGGAGGCTAAACGAGTAGCTTCTTCCAGCTGCAAAAGCAAACAATTTCTCTTCTCCTGTAACAGTATCCTATAATTTAAAATTGCAATTATTATTTTCCTTCTTTTGTTTATATTGCAATAGTGTTCAAAATGTGCTAAGAGCTTTCCAAATACAGAAGACACAGTTCTTGTTGTATTGCAGGTTTGTTGGACTAAATAGTGAATCCTTTTTTAACAAAACAGAATGGGTGTGTCTACACTGCCTGTAGCTCAAAATAAACTATGCAATTTGAGCTACACAAATTGTGTAGCTTATTTCGAGTCAATTTCGAAATAGCTTATTTCAAAAATTGGCGCTGTCTATACAGCACCTATTTAGAAATTAATTGCTATTCCAAAACATCCCTTACTCCTCGTGGAAAGAGGTTTACAGGGACATCAGAACAGGGACCCTGTTATATCTAGAAATAAGGGATGTACTCAAAAGAAGTGGAATAGCTATTTCGGGATAGCTCCAGTATCCCGAAATAGTGCTGCAGTGTAGACATAGCCAATAAGGGCAATACACAGCATTTAATCCATGATAGAACTCCCACTGAGAACACAGGAACTCAGCCTTCTATAACCCTTAGAGAACTGAAGTAACTGAGGCACAAGGAACCAAAGGAAAACAAAAGAGATATGGTGGTGAGGGTATATAACAGAAATTGCAGAGGCCACATAAAGGTACCTAAGTTGACATGCAACAGGCAGGAGCAGCTGATTAAAACAGTAAGATTTCTTTTCTTCCTAGTGTCAATATTATATCTCAAGTAAAAAAAAAAAAAAAAAACTACGTCATTTAATTGTACTTTGCAGGGGAAAGTACATGGAAGTACCCCAAATACCCTGCCAGATTGAAAGTAAAACTTCAAAAGGTTTTTTTTTTTTTTTTTTTTTTTGAGAATTTCTCTTCTGTTAAACAGTTTATTACAAAACTCTAGGATCCTGGATTTCATTCAGATATACTGTGGCAGGGGAGGAGTGAAGAACCACTGGAAAAACAGATAAGTATCGATTTGACCTTCACCTAATAAGCCAAAAGTGAATTCTTCTGTATTAAACTGCAATTATATTTTTTTAAGTCCTCAATGCTCCCGTGCTGGTTGATATTTGGAATGGAGGGGGACAAATTCGTGGGTGTCCAGAGCTCTGTACCTTACTCAAGGGGGGTATGTCTACACCGCCACCCTAGTTCGAACAAGGGTGGCTAACGTAGGCATTCGAAGTTGCAAATGAAAGCCGGGATTTAAATATCCCGGGCTTCATTTGCATCTTGCTGGGCGCCGCCATTTTTAAATCCCCGTTAGTGCGGACTCCGTGCCTGTGGCTACACCTGGCACGGAGTAGGTAGTTCGAATTAGGCTCTCTAATTTGAACTACCATTATTCCTCGTGGAATGAGGTATACAGGTAGTTCGAATTACAGAGCCTAATTCGAACTACCTACTCCGTGCCGCGTGTAGCCACGGGCACGGAGTCTGCACTAACGGGGATTTAAAAATGGCGGCGCCCGGCAAGATGCAAATGAAGCCCGGGATATTTAAATCCCGGGCTTCATTTGCAACTTCGAATGCCTACATTAGCCTCCATAGTTCGAGCTAGGGTGGCAGTGTAGACATACCCGGGCAGTGTTAACTGGCTCCACAGAATGTCTCTAACCCTCCTGGACTGGAAAAACAGTTAATATGATGCATGCGTTTTCAAAGAGAAGGTAATAAAGGGTAAGTGAAAAAGGGAATCTTTGAGGTGAGTGAAATTAAATGTCAGCCTTAACCACTCATAGCTATGTAAGGAAAGAAAGCTACCTTCTCTACACAACATAATCTTGAAGCCCCAGTGTAGTTTGCTGTATAAGTTTAAAGTTATGCCAGATCTTTATGTACTCGATGCTACAATTAAACATCAGTAACAGAACTCTTATTAAATGTGCCTAAATATCAACCCTTTGTGTATGCACGTGTGCGCGCATGTAAACTGGCAGGAAGGACATGATATACAGAAGGAGAACCTCGGAGAGAGTAACCTTCTGTCTCTGACTCGAAAAACAAAACATAAGATACTAATTACAATTAGTTGGGTCTCTGCTGTTGTGCTCTCTTTTGTTATTAAAAATGCAGCATCCTTAAATATTGTTCTAGCTTTTGCTCAATTTTTTGCTAGAATCTGATAGATCAAATATCACCCTGGAATGTTGGTTTCCACAGCACAGACTACAACATGGAAAAAGAGCCTGCTCTTTTTGCCAGCACAGTATGCACTACCTAACATGAGATCCCAAAAACAACATATAAAATTTACTACACTTCAGGGTAAAGTGAACTCCCTTCTCTGTCATTTTCTAGACTGGAGTGCCAATGCTGCAAAAAATCACAAATAATGTCATACAAAACATCAACTGTATTTGTTTAATCATCTGTATATTCTCTATTAACCTTTGGATTTACTGCCTGAAGTATGCCTGTTCAAGACAAACAGAGTTCTGCAAACTTGGATATGGGGCCATTTTCAATTATTTATAAAGATCAACTTAATCACATAAGTGTTAATATTTAGACAAGATGGTATTAACATTGTTCAGTGTAGTGTCTTCAAGTGTCAAAGTTGGCCTTTTTCCATTAATTCATGCCTCAACCTGTTATGAAAGCCAAAAGAATGCACAGAAAATCTGGCAAACCTTCTCACAGATGCTAGCTGCTTCCATGGAAGAACTAAATGGGCATAAATATTTCCTCTGATGTAAGAAAAGGTTCACCATAAGGTTTAGCAACACTATTAGAGTACAGGCAGTCCCCGGGTTACATGGATCCGACTTACATCGGATCCCTACTTACAAATGGGGTGAGGCAACCCCACACTAGCTGCTTCCCCCCAGCAGACCAGGGAGACGCGAAGCTAGCCGCCCCCCCCCCCCCCCCCAGCAGACCAGGGAGACGCGGAGCGGCTTTTCTCAGCAGACACCTCAGCTTGAGAATAAAGGACTGAGGGAAGTGAGGTATGGGAGAATAAAACTGAGCTCTGGAGAAATGTTTGGCTAGAGTTTCCCCTACAATATGTACCAGTTCCGACTTATATACAAATTCAACTTAAGAACAAACCTACAGTCCCCATCTTGTTCGTAACCCGGGGACTGCCTGTATTAGAAAGACGGGTTTTAGACAGAAGCACTGTCTCTATAACTGCAAGCATTTTATAATAACCAAAGTCTATTGGCAATACTTGGCTGGAATTCTAGTCCTTTCCTTAAATTCAGATGACAATTTATGGCACCTTGAAATGAACAATACTTTCCTCATATGAAGAATATTTTCATTTCTAACAGAGTTTCATATTGGTTTTAAATACACAAAAGGTATATACATTATACACAACAAAATTTAGGCTCACATTTAGATGCAGCCAAACTGTAGACTGCACAGGTAAATAGGAAAGATGTGTGTAAACACAGCATAAAGGTCATCTTTAAATTTCTCTGGTCCTGGGGCTATGCTGTGTGCAGACTTGGTCTCTGTTTGGATGTCTCTGCTGTTTCTAAGGTCATAACTATCCCCATCATTGTGGGTCATAAGTGTTTAGGTTCATCCAGAGTAGCTCAATGGCATTCATCTGCAGCTCATAGCTTTTCCAAAGAGAAGTGAAAACCTGACATGATTTTATCAATTCTGCTGCACCGTAAGGGTCTGAAGAGGAAAAGGGAAAGTGACTAGTCCTGCCAATTTCAGGAAAGCTTTCAGAAGATTGGCTCTAAACAGTGGCATGGTCTGGAAGTTACAAAAGAGACTAGAGTCCCAGTTGGGAGCCAAGTGCACAAATAACCATGTGCTTTGATCTCACATAAAGCTGGTAAAATGCACCAGCTCTTCACTTGGAATATGTGCAGGTGCATCCTATGGTAGATAAGAAAATAATTTAAGACCCCAAACCTTTCAGTGGCTCCTTGAGCAGAACTGGCCCGAGCCCGCTGAATTTCATCCTCCAAGCGCCGCTTTTCTTCCTCCAAACGTGCAATGTATTCTGGAGATCGTCTTTGCTGACTGATGAGCTGCAGTTCCTGAAGGAGAGCCTCTTTCTCCTTGATGAGCTGAAGCCGGTCCCTGTCTGCCTCAGCCATTCCTGGCCAGGATTCATTATCTAGCAAGGCCAGCTGCTGCTGTATATTGGAAACTCTTTAAAAGAGAGAGACAGCATAAGAAAAAGATAAGTAAAGGGAAAAAAATACTGTGGCAAAACTGTTCAGGAAAATCATTCCCAAACCACAAACACTTAATTACTTTTATTCTTAAAACTATTTGTGAATGTGAAATAAAACCACAAAAACATGCAAGCATATATTTATGGTCTCACATAAGTGAATCTCGTTACAGCTATAAGTGAATCTCGTTACAGCTATAGTTTAACACCCTTAACTTACACATATACCCCATTATGTTGGGGATTTAAAAGATACCAATGGAGTTCTTCCACACTGTACCCTATGTGTTGCCGATATATTTGAAAGATGATGTATGATACAACTGCAGAGTTTACTCTTAGCTTCCTCTCTCTGTTGGTTTTAAATCAGACTCTAATTTACAACTGATCTTTCTTAATAGCAAATGAAGATTTTTAAAAACTAATCATTACCACTTTCAATTAATTAGACAATGTCTGCAATGGTATTTTAGCAGTTTTGAGCTGTGATAGTTCATATTATCAAGATACTATAAAGATGTGTAAATAAAATGAATATTTGTGAGACTGCTATACGTAGTAAACATTAAGCATGTGGCGTGGGGTCCAAGGAAGCCGTTTGAGTAGCCCAAGAAACTTACTTCTATTCTGAAGGGAATGGGTCCTTTTATTTCTTATTCTTCTCCCCAAATCAGGATTTTGGGAATGTTTTGAGGGACTTAGCCATCAACAAGTCCCACAATGTCTAGAGACAAGCTATTCTCCAGACACTCAGCTGGGAAAAAAACTTTAAGGGACAAAAAAGATTTGGCACTCCATGACTGACAACTAGAGGACAGGAATAAATAAGTCATGAATCTAAAAAATATGGGGCTGGAGCTGAACAGTTGCCACCAGGAGAAGCCATTATAAAAGTACTGCTGGGAAGAAGCCAAGCCCTCCTACTCCAACAACTTATTTCTCTTCTCTGAAAACAAAGCACAAGCCATAACAGCCCATCCGCAAACCACAAGTTATTCAGGAGAGTACCTCAGTTTTCGGGTGGTATGGTCATGGTTAGAGGAGAAGAATGAACAAACTAAGTTGAGGAATGCAGAAGCCATGGAGTGTATTTGCATAAACACTGTGCCCCTTTAAAGCTGAGTTCTTGTGAGTTCCTGACAAATCAAGTTCTCTGAAATTTAAATTTAGTTTGAACAGTTTCCTTTTTCCCTCTTTTTCATTCTGACATGCCTCTGAACTTCCTCGTTCTACCCAGGCCTGGAAGATCCAAAGTCTGATTTCAAAGGCCCAAGGGACAAGATTTGCAAACCTCACAGAAAGTTTGGTTTGTCGACAGAATTATGTCAGCATAAGTGATGTTGACTAACCTCCATGTAGACGCAGATATGTCAACAAAAGAATGCTTCTGTTAACAGTTACCTTCATTTGGAAAGGTGGCATTCTGACACTACCCTTTCTGTCGGTATAAGCTGCATCTATACTAAAGGGCTTTCCAACCTAGCTATGAAGGTATAATCTCCGCAGCGTAGACATAGTATATGGGTGGCAGAATCTGGTCCTAATTTTGTGAAGCCAAACAATTGTGATTGGCAACTGAACATTAGTAAATCTCCTGTCATTTTGAGGTTTGTCCATAATTTCTGAAAACATGCTAACTTTAAGTTATGTGTACGTAAGAGGAGATGGCAGGAGTACAGAGTCAGGGTTAATTCACCTCAGTGGGGCCGTTTAAGCAGAGTTTCTAGGCTATGACCCTAAAAGTTAAAATCTAAAAAGCCCAGCTCATACTAACAAAATATCTTAAAATGAAACTTTGTATTTTAGAGTAGGAACACAAAATATCCAACTCTATGAGACACTATATGAGACACAAATTTTAAAAAACTTCTAGAGATTTTTCAAATGTGTTCCCTAGTGAAAATCCGGAATGCTATGTCTGTAGGAGACTCGACACAACCACGTTCTTGTCAATCACTTACCAACCCTCCGACAACTCTTTTAGTAAAAGTGGAACTATGCAAGAGAAAAAGTTTTCTTGGAAGATATAAAATGTCATAATTTTTCTCAGTTCTTAGCGACAATTAGCCAGCAATATTTCCTTGTTGAATAACTTAAAAATGCTCAGGGGTTTCATTTTATTAAAAAATTAATTAATTAATTAAAATGTTTAAGTCGGTCATGTTCATGAGACAGATTCAAATATGATAAAGCCAAAGAAGAACACACTCATTTTAATAAGAGATTTTAAAAAAAGACAATTCTAAATTCAAGCCTGATAAAATAAAAACAAAAACAAATTACATGCAGTCTTACAAATACAGCAACAACCACCCTGCTCCTGAAATCCGTATTACTTCAGCATTACTCTATGCAAGCTCCAAAGTCCATCAGTAAAGAGCAGTTGCAATAATGGGGCCTACCAAAGAAATTAATTTAGTGGGCTTAAAGCTTTAACAGGGAAACCTATAATCTCGGGGCGGGGAGGGGTATGCTAGAGATATGAATATCTGTGAGTCTCTTTGTTCAAGAACTCCTCCTATTCACTAAGAGCTAGGACTACCAAATTTGATATGCAGCTTCCTCTTATAACAACAAAGCAAGGTCAGGGTTTGGTTGTGTCAGGAAAATGGAATGTACCAGGAATATGATAGTTTTCCATAAAACAGAAAGGGAGCAGGGAGAGAGAGGAGGGAAGCGATCTTTATAGTCACCACTGGGGGCAGTGAGCACAGGGGAGAGATATCCTTACAGTTACTACTGAGGATAGCCGCACCCATGAAATGGCCAGCAGGGTATGGGGTTCCACCATTTGGCCTGCCCCGGTAAGTGGTCTCCTTGCCTTAAAACCTCTGGGCAATGCCTATGTGGCACCCCTCCTTCTACCCCACTGGTGAGGTGAAGCAAGGCCTGCATGCTCCCCTCTTTTCCTTCCCTGCCCCAGAAAGCGCCATGCGGGGGGGGGGGGGGGGGGGGGAGACTGGTGCTGGGAAGACCTGCATGGTCTCAACCTCCAGCTGAGCTCCCCCCCACCAATATCCTACCCCAAATCTCAAGCTTCCCCCCTCCCAAAACCCCCATGCTGGCCACCCTCCTCAAACCCCAAGCCTGGCCTCCTGGTCCGTGAGTTTGGCCCTCAACCAAGCATTGGGCCACCCACCCTCCAACGGACTGACCTGGGGCACACTGGCAGAAGGCCTGTGTGGTCCCCCTCCAGCCTTGCCTTGCTCAACCTGGGCAGTGTTGGGTATGTCTGCTAGTTAAGTACATATTATATTTGAAATATGTAACTACATTCTACATGCACTTTAAAACACTGTAGCATGTGTCAATTTTAATTTCAATAAAATTATGGCCAGCACATTAGCAGAAAGACCTATCTTTAAATAGAAGAATCATTTACCACAAAAATTAACTTAAGAGTCCCATGGCACCTTAAAGACTGACATTTATTTGGGCATAAGCTTCTGTAGGTAAAAACCACTTCATCAGATGCATCTGACAAAGTGGTTTTTACCCACAAAAGCTTATGCCCAAATAAATGTCAGTTTTTAGGAAACATTGGGTCCTCATTGTTTTTGCAGAAACAGATTAACACAGCTACCTCTCTGAGGCCTTGTCTGCACTACGTGGTGGATCTTCACTGTAGCAACTGATCCACTGGCCATCAAGTTATCGCATCTGCTTATACACGATAAATCAATCTCCGAGCATGCTTCCACCGATACTGGTACTTCCACCAGGATGAGAAGAGTAGTCAGTGTCGACGGGAAAGAGGCTGTGGTAATTCAGTTAATTTCAGCCACAATATTCGCATAGCTGAAGTAGATCAACAGTACCATTTAGTGTGGACAAGGTCTGAGACTTCTTAATACAAGCTACAGCTACACCAGTCCCAGGAAAAGAGGTTTCACTGGTCAGTAATAGCACTACTTCCCTTCCATCTTAGTTACTCTTTGAAAAAGTTCCATGCATCCAGTTCTATAGGGTTTTTTTAATACAACTGGAATCAAGGTTTGAGCTGGATGTCCCTTTTAATGGGAGTTAGATCAAATGTTTTCTACTTTTCTGTAGGTCACATTTCAAAAATGTGAAGTTCCTACATCAGATTTTTCATGTACCCATTATATTGAACGCAGGAGATCTAAGGTACTATATGAACCAATCATCTCCTTCTTGTGTTAACAATTGTGTCTTGTCTTGAAAAGGACAACTACTTGAATAACTTTTGTTTGAGAGTATAAAACTTTGAGGCAATTAAGGTCGCTACACACAATATCCCAGATGCCCACAAAAATAAAAAAATGATAAGCCAGGATATCTAACTTCAACTACTCCTTTCAGAGAAGAACACCTTTCCATTACTGGACACAGCAGGCCACAAAAACCATCTTTAACTCTGTTCCCCAAACAACTTACACTACTTTCTAGATTACTTCCTTTTCTACAGAGCGATCTGTGGATGTTTGGCACATGGTAGGGAGATGACAATTTAGTAAAGAAGTCTTTCAGAAGAGTTCTTCTTAAAGGCTGGTATCTTTAAGAAAGCAGAAAATGATGATGCACAGCATATATTGGGTATGGATGCTGTAGTAATGGTTAGATGCATCCTTTGGATAAAGGAGAAGTTACTGTAAAGTAACTTAATACTTCATTTCCTTGGTTTTGTGAGTTTGACTTAAGTATGGGCTGTGTAGAAACGAATAACTTTTCAGTGAAATATGTGCATTAATTTCCTCAAGTTTTGAATATTTTAAATTCTTAAGCAGGGCAAGCTTGGGGGCAGAAGACACGCAGACGTACGGCTGTAGCTGGAGAAGATTTTGGGTATCAACAGCTATGTACAGAACTTACTTTGTTGTAGGACAAAAATCAAAATGTGCAGCACTAATCAGGCTTCCTTGTTCCCACTCAACTAGATTCAGTCACATGGCATATAAACTAAAAGCATGATTATAAGTAAAAAAAAGATATTGCCCATGGTTTTCTTTAAACAACAAAATCTAATTGTTGCATCACAGCAATGGAGGAGACACCTTTCTATCAGGTTTTGGATAGTCAATTTTTTAAAAAAAGAAAAGATACCAGTCAACAAAGACAAGTAGAACTTCCCTGGACAAGTTATATCTAGAGCCTGAACTGAAGACTATCTGTGAAAAAATGTGCTAGGAGAAACCTAACAAAAACTACAGAAAAATCTGGGAGCATAAAAACTAACCTAGTCAGGCATTTCATGTTAATTGGTCACATACTTGGAAATGGAAACATTTATGCCCCATGTCAAGATCATTTCAGAACATAACCCTAACTACTGAGTTGGTATCGGGTACTACCTCCTAATCATTTTTGGAGCACTTCTCTTAAGTGACCTTAAAACAATATTATTTATGTTACAACATAGCTTTTTGTAAGTGATAATACATTAAAGACCAAAAATAACACACTTTTAGTGGTAAAATGAGAGATTTTCATCTAATTTTTCATTACTGTTTGAATATCATTGTTCTCAGCTGAACAGTTCTTGAACTCAGTGGGAGCATTCTATCCAGTGCTGTTTTAATCCCCCCTCTTGGAAAATAGGTGTCTTATCTATATCAGGCTCAAGGGGCCTTCCCCATGCATATGCAGTTATTTGCAAAGATTTCTTGTTGGAGGCTTTGTGTAAGAATAAAACAAATCTCATATCTGGTGTACACTGGAGGCTTTTTGCGTTGAAATAGCTACAGTATTGCATGGTCAGTTATTGGTGCCCCATTTTGCACCAATATAGTAAGTAACAACATTATGTGAGATTGCACCAGTGTAATTATACCCCATTAACTATGTTTACCTAGATGCAAGACAAACCTAAAACTGTATTTAAATCCACCTTCAGTGTTTTGCCTGTGAAATTCCATTTTGCTTTACTGAATGTGACAAGAAACATTAAATTCCAATAAAAGTTGTAACACGGAAGTAAACTACATTGTGCAAATGAGTAACACAGAAGTCATTCTATACAAAACAGTGAAGAGAAGTTACTTTATTGGAACGTGTGTGCTGCCATCTTAAATTTGTGTTCACTTATGAGCTACAGTAACATTTTGAAGCTTCAGGGGATAGCCGAGTTAGACTTAGATTTAGGATAAACTTAAAAAACAACAAAGGGTCTGGTAGCACTTTATAGACTACCAAAACATGTAGATAGTATCATGAGCTTTTGTGGGCATAGCTCACTTCTTCAGATAACTGGAGTTTTGTTATCTCCTTTGTGCAATCTCCCTCCTCTGCACTTTTCAGAAACACTTAGAAAAAAATGTAAGTAAATTTTGATATTCAGAATAAGCAGCAAGTCAGTCCATTGACCAGAAAGCAATTTGATACCACTTACTAGAGTATGGAATGCAAACCCATCAGTACTTGCTATTCATGGATGGGAATGGGAAAAATGCCTGGAACACTGCTTAATGTTTCACAAATTTAGATTTTCAGAAAAATGTTAAATTACTACATCAATAGAGACTTTCATTTTTGTTATAAACCCTAATGAAAATATTACTTTTTACCTGTAGTCACTGTAAAATATATATCCCTCAAACGCCTGTACCCAGGAAGAAAATAACAATTCTGAAAAACTGAGGTTTTGCATAAGACTTTAAATGTACATTTTATAAATTACATCCCTGTCAATACATTCACTGAATGTAAGAGTTGTCTAGGGAAAGCAAATAGATGCTCTAATATTAAGCCTCTTCTTCCCCCCCCAAAAAAAACACACTTTTGGAGCAGGCCAAAAGTAAAAAAAAAAAAAGGCTGAAATTTAGAGTCTGAAAGTAGGTACACGCACATTCAACAGGGAAAACATTCTTAGGAATAGTAGGTCTGAGAAGCGGGGGGATGAGAAAAATACTACAGACAATTAAAAAACACTAAATGAGCATATCGGAAGTACTGTGAAGCCTCCTATGGAAAAGGGAAGCTGCTCAAAAATATGCTTGAGGAAGAATGCAAATATGTCCAGGAAACACAGCAAAAGTCTCCAAAAACTCTAGGGACCAGAGAAAATGTAAACTACTGAACTTGTCATTTTGAGTCTCATTACAATATGCAATATTGCGCAAGTTTTTTCCTGTAAAATGTGTAGTTCTCATGACCAAAGGAAGCAGTATGGGGCAACAGGCAACTCCCTGGGAGCCGATGCACCACGGGCTGGCTTTTAAGCCAGCTCCCCACGCATAATGGAAGCTGTGTGTAATCATGAACGTTAACTGATGAGCCTTAACATGATCAAAGGAACTGGAGGGAATATATACCCCAAGTTATGGGTAAGGGCAATGGGCTGAAATTGAAGCAAGGGAGGCTTAAGGTTGGTGTCACGGGGCCCTGACACCGACCACCCCGGTCATAACCCTCCGCCCCGCTTGTCGCCCCAGTCTCCTCTGATTCCGCTGAGCTGAGGATTGCTGAACCTCCCTCTGGTCGCTCTGACAATCACCCGAGCGGGGAGGTAAGGGGGGTCCGGGCCCTCCCTCTCTCCAGACCCCAGCCCAGGGCCCTAAGGCGGGGGAGAATTACCCCTCTCCCCTCACCTGGCTGATGGGGCAAGGTGCCTCAACGCATCAGCCCGCAGGCTCCTGCCTGCACCCGCCCTGGGCTGCTTCCTCACCCTCCCGCTCACCGGCGGGTCTGTCCCGGTGCTTTTTCGAGGCTCTCAGCCCCTTCATCCGCCTTCCTCCGCAGTCCTACGGCTCCTGCCGGTTTTATCCCGGGGAGGGTGCCGCCCCTCCTCTCCAGGACGCCTGCGCTGGCGTCCCACAAGCAACTCCTCCCCTTTTCCTCCAGCTGCCCCCGCCCCCTCTTAGTGTTCTCCTCCCGGCCAGCGTCGCTGGGCATCTGGGCTGCTGGTGGGGGGTCGGCGGGGGCACCGGCCCTGAAGCTGCCGGGGTGGCGTATCTCCGCTGTTGCCACTATCTCCCCCACTGCAGGAGAAGCCTCCTCCCCGGCAGCCGGGGAACCGACGGTTAAGCCTCCTATTGGGCGGCGCGTCTCTGCCGGCCCCCCCCCCCCCAGCAGCTTCCCTCGTGGCTGGGAAAGCTGCTCCGCGTCCCCCTGGCCCTCTGGGGGTGGGGGGGTGCGGTTAGTGCAGGGTTGCGCCACCCCGTCACAGTTGGATCTTCGGAAAAACTTCTGAACTACTAGGGTGGTTAAACACTGGAATAAATTTCCTAGGGAGGGTGTGGAATCTCCATCCTTGGATGGAATATTTAAGAGCAGATTAGACAAAAAAAATCTTTTGGGGATAATCTAGATGCTTGGTCCTGTGGTGAGGGTAGGGCACTGGACTTGATGACCTCTCGAGGTTTCTTCCACTTCTAGCATTCCATGATTCTATTGTTTCAGAAGGGTAGCTGTGCTAGTCTGTAACTGAAAAAACTTTAAAAAAAAATGGTCTTGCAGCACCTTAGAAACTAACAAAAAATGTATATGGTGTCATGAGCTTTGATTCTATCGTAAGTGCTCCTTTTTATGACACATGGGGGCAAAGTGCCCTTTCCCAAGCAGCATTGAGGAAGCACTCCATTAGCCTGTGAGGCAAAAAGGTTCCACGCCAGCATTCCCTATTAAGCAAAAATGACATTGATAATGGAATCATGACTTTCCCATTTATAGTTCACAGAAAAGTGTTTGCTCAGGCAGCCCAGTAGGGAATTTTTTAACCCCTGGTAAGTACGTTCTGGATAAAGCGGTGTGATGTTTGATGCACCAGTCCCTGTGTGTGACTGACTTAAGGCACAAAGAGAGGGCTCTTCTTAAAATGCTATTGTATTGTCCAACATTAAGTGAATATGTTTAGACTGGACAAGTAGGAGGAAGGTACTGTAGGCCTGATGGACCATCTTGGATTCGTGTAAGTCGATGTGCATTCTAGACCCCAAGAAAATCCTGCCAACCTGTACCACATGATTACCTATGAGCAAGCCCCATCTGTTCCTATTCCTCCTTCTCCTCCAGGTATGCAGCACCCATGCTGTGAGATCCATGCTATGGGGAGCTGAGTGCTGGATGCACAAACTGACTGTGATACGGAGAAGAAAGATCAGTATTAAGAGAAAGGGACAGGGGACGCTGAATTGATAACATTAGAAAGTCAGAGAACCAGCATGGTCTTGGCCACTCTAGAGCAGGGGTGGCCAACCCATTCTAGAGGAAGAGACACAACAGCAGTGAAGAAAGCATGAAGAGCTGGGGCAAAGTTGTTGAGCCAAAAAAACCAAACACACACAAAAACAAAATCAAAAAACAAAACAAACAAACAAACCCCACACCCACCATGCAGGGGAAAAATAGGTGCTGGTACATCTGTCCCAAGGCACGGCTTTTTTTTTGGGGGGGGGGGGGGGGGGCGGGGGTAGGCGGTGGCCTCAACAACATTGCCCCGGCTCTTCACGCTGTCTCCACTGCTATTGTGGTTCACAAAAAAAGCACTGGGAAGGGGTGAGAGGTGCAAGCTCTGGGAGGGAATTTGGGCACAGGAGGAAGTAGAGAAGAGGATGCTGGCTCATGGAGGAGGCTCCCGGCTGGAGAGTGTTGAGGTCAGGTGGAGGGTTGGGGTGCTGAGCAAGCTGCAGGCTTGAGTGTGTGAGGGTACAGGAGTTTGGGCTGGGGTGCATGAGGGTCTCAGGACACAGATTTGCAGTGTGTGGATGGTACAGGAGTGTTGTGGCAGAAGACTGGGGATGTGGGGGTGCAGGAGTTTGAGGATGTGAGAGGCTTAGGACAGGGGGTTCCAGTGTACAACAGGCTCAGGTTTGGGGTCGAGTGGGGGGGGGGGGATTCAGGAGTGATATGATGCTGTGGCCAGATGGGGTCTTGTTTGCCAGGCTTCATTTTTAAATACAGGCAGTCCGCGACTTACGCGGATCTGACTTATGTCGGATCCTCACTTACGAACGGGGCTTTCTCGCGCTGGAGTTCACAGGCAGCGGTCAGCCACCTCGAGCTCCGGGGCGAGAAAAGCTGCTCCCGGTGCCCCTGGTCGGCTGGGGACCGTCTCCAGCAGACCAGGGGCATCGGGAGCAAACCCGCAGCAGCGGCGGGTTCCCGCGCTTCTGAGGCTTTGCCAGAGACCCTCATGCACCCCAGCCCAAACTCCTGTACCCTCACACACTCAAGCCTGCAGCTTGCTCAGCACCCCAACCCTCCACCTGACCTCAACACTCTCCAGCCGGGAGCCTCCTCCCTGAGCCAGCATCCTCTTCTCCACTTTCTCCTGTGCCCAAATTCCCTCCCAGAGCTTGCACCTCTCACCCCTTCCCAGTGCTTTTCTATCTTGCTCTGGCAAAGCCTCAGAAGTGCGGGAACCTGCCGCTGCTACGGGTTTGCTCGCAGTGCCCCTGGTCTGGTGGGGACCGTCTCCAGCAAACCAGGGGCACCAGGAGCAAAGCGGTCCAGCGCCAGAGCAAAGCCTCAGAGGCGAGGCACCCCCTGCCGCTTTGCTCCGTGTCCCTGGTCTGCTGGGGGGGGCGCGCGCAGCTAGTGTGCCCCCCCCCAGCAGACCAGGCTTTTGTTGTGGACCCTGGGGCAGAGCAGCTGGGGCACTGCCGGTTGGTCCCGCAGCGCCGCTCTGGGCACTACTGGACCAACCTGGCAGCACCCCAACTGCTCTGCCCCAGGCGTCCTGATTCAGCCGCTGCTGGTCAGTTTCAGCAGCGGCTGAATCAGGACTCCTGGGGCAGAGCAGATGGGGTGCTGCTGCGTTGGTCCAGTAGCGCCGAGGAGCAGTGCTACTGGAGCAACCCAGCAGCACCCCAGCTGCTCTGCCCCAGACGTCCCCAAGTCAGCCGTTGCTGAAACTGACCAGCGCTGACTACAGGAAGCCCGAGGCAGAGTTGCTCTGCCCCGGGCTTCCTGGAATCAGCTGCTGATCAGTTTCAGCAGCAGCTGACTTGGGGTTCTTAAGTTGAATCTGTATGTAAGTCAGAACTGGCGTCCAGATTCAGCCACTGTTGAAACTGATCGGTTTCAGCAGCGGCTGAATCTGGACGCCAGTTCCGACTTACATACAGATTCAACTTAAGAACAAACCTACAGTCCCTATCTTGTACGTAACCAAGGGACTGCCTGTAAAATATTACGTCAAACACAAAATGTTTCAGCGTTATCTTTATGAGAGGGGCAGGGAACTGTTTTGAGTCAGGGGTCACTGACCCACAGAAAAAAGTCAGTCGGGGCCACACGAGTGAGATGCAAAAAACACCCCACCCCACACACACTGCTCCAATGTGGTCCCAACTATGCTGGTAGGGGTAGGGGCAGGGTGCTCATGGGGGGAGGGCGGGTCTGGTCAGGAGGAGGGCACAGAGACAGCTGGGGCCAGTACCTGGGGATCCTGGGTCTCAGGAAGTGCACTGGATGCTCTTCCCCTCCCCTTCTCCAGGGACCGCCCCCACTCTAACCCAATTCAGTATCAAACTCCAGGATGGGATCTGCTGCCACAATGACAGTGCTGAAAGATGCCCCAGCATCAAGGGGGCCTTCATTGCGGGGGTTGACCTCAACTCCATAATCAACAAGCCAGCTGGTCTGAGCTGTAGTGCCAATGTAGGTAACAACTCAATGGGTGCTCTGGGGCAGGCTCCCCCAGCCCCAGCTCCATGGTGCTGCCTGCCACCCCTTCACACTGCTGCTGGAGGGGAGGCTGCAATGAAGCTGCCTCTGTCCTTGGCGCGCCCGAGCCCCCCACAGACAGAGGCTACACTCCACCTCTCATGAAGAGCCTGAGCCATGGGACACAGAGCACCCTCTGTCCATGGGGGGCCCTTCCCTGGGGGGGGGGGGGGGTTGAGATCCCCACAGACAGGGGAGGTGAAGCAGGCTCATTGTGGACAGAGGCTGCTCCGTGGGATGTGGCGCAACAGCCTCCCCTCCCCCCGCTGCTGCCACTGATAGAGGCAGCAGTGTGGGAGGAGCAGGTGGCATCACAGAGCCAGTGCTGGGAGGAATCAACTTTTAAGCACTCCTGCCCTCCACCTTACTGACTCTGATACAGAGGCAGCGGGAGGGGGGCCAGGGAAATGAATGTAGTTTCCAAGATTAGCCAATAAGCCTAGTCTTCTGGGTTAGTCTTCTTGGTTAATCATACAGATGAGTACACACTGACATCCTTAGTCATGGGATATGTTTCCTGACTCTTTTCAGTGTGGAACCAACATAACAATGGATGTAGGTGAGTGGATAAACACTAGTCATTATTCCTAGTCCTGTCATTCCATTTAATGGTTTAGTTCAGTGGTTCCCAAACTTTTCGGCATCTACCTCTCCCCACCCCCCCACCCCAAAATAGCAGCAAAACTATTTTGGGGGAGGAGGGGGGTGGGTCACCTCGCTCCCCCCCTGGAATTTCTTCATGCTCCACAGTTTGGGAACCCATGGGTCTAGATGTTCTTCAGGAAACCACAGCTGGAATGCATGCACAATAGCTGAAGCACAAAGTATGTAAAATATACAATACCAATTCACAAGTGTGCTTTCACTTGTATTGCAGAGGAAGTTAGCAATTCACATTAAAAGAAGGAAATACTACTGGTTGGCTCTGTAAAATACAGTGCTCCATGCACAAATGAAATATGGTAAGTATGAACCTTACTAGATGCATCCACATGAAAGCTATAAAAATAATCATTTTCCATTATAAAAAACTCTGAAATATTATTGTTTTAAAAAAATAAATATAAGGCCATCATATCATTGGTATATGGCTTATATTGACACTTGATTTTTTTTTCCACCTGATGTTGCAGATGACCATTTTTTTTCCAGATGGCAATATGAAATAAACTTTATGCTGGGTATTGTTTCTGTTGGGAGAAGTCTTTCCTGGCCATACTTAGTACTGTTTTTTCTCAGGAAGCTGAGAAATGTTATAATACAGTGATTAATACTGGCTGGGGAGCTGCTATTTCCTTGCCAATAAAGGGCAGAGTCTTTTTAAAAAAATATCTATTCATTTTTACCCTCCCTTTTGTTCCTTTCCCCACTCCTGATCACACATTATGAAGAGTGTGTTATTTAAAGGGACATCTAACTCTAATGTGTAATAAATGCATACAATTGCTTTTCTAGCCTGCCTTGAAGATGCTGTGATTTTTAGAAATAGAAATTCCTTTATTAATGCACAACATTCCAAATACTAAACACTCAACAAATAAAGCTAAGGCTTTAAATACATATGTATTAATTACAGCACTCATTTTAGTGATAACAGAAGAACAGATGTTTGAATGTCAGGAAACTAGAAGGTTATAGTTCAAAACAAACATGTCAGAAAATCTCAAGTGCCTAAGACTAATTTCTTTTTTTGAGATGACAAAAATACATTAGAAGACTTCACTTAGGATGAAATATTCCCTCTCAAGTCACATGTCTCAAACAGCATGTCTTATATACCCAGACCTTGCCAAAACAACTCTTGGCAGGAAGAGCAATATTTGTGAAATGTCAAGTTATAGGATCTTGCCCTAGAATGGAAAATTACTTACAACTTCAACTACGAAGTCATCACTGTGCTGCCCTAATACTGCTGCTATGAGTGTTTCAATACACTGACACACACAGACATGTCTTTTGGATTTAAAGCCTTTATAAAATACCAGGATTGCTTTCTTACTTGACTGACTGATGCAATGGAATAATCCAAACACCCCTGCAGGATGCAACTAATCTCCTTTGCATAAATACAAACTCCAAATCCCGAATTGTTCATTGACCACTAATCTAAGCTTTTGTAGTTCAGGTTAGTATTTTCTGCAGTACATGGAAAGAACTCTGAAAAATGATGCTATCTGATCTCAGACTAGAGAAGGAAGGTACAAGTTATTGCTTATGCCCTCATGCGAGATCCCTCCAAGTAAGGAAGCCATGATTTGTAGAGTTGAAAATCAACTGGCATCAGAAGCGATGAAAATCCGTGTGTTTTGTTTAAGGTAACAGATTACACATCTAATGAGTCATCAACATCTACTTGCAATAAACTACTGGCATCTTGATTACTGGCAAGAGTATAGAAATTTAGGGATGTGAGTGAGTAGTCATCTCAGCTACCATCTCAGCCCTCCTACCCCCATTGAGGGGAGGTGGGAAATGGTGAGCGTGGGGAGCCAGCTTTTAAGATGGCATCTGTGGAGCCGTCTGCCACACCACCTCCCTCACTGCTGCTTCCCACAGAGATAGCAGCGCAATCTGTGGGGAGAGGAAGCGGGAGCTGGTACTCACAGGGACTTGGCTTAAAAGTCAACTCCCTACAAATACTGGGTCCCACAGGACTGCCTCCTCACACCCATGCTGCTGTCTCTGAATCAGAGGCAGTAGTGTGGGGGAGGGGTGACAGTGGGAGTTGGAATACATGAGAAGTCGGCTTTGAAGCCAGTCCCCCCTTCATATACTCGCTCCCATCAAGCCAACTTCCCCCCCTCCCAGATACAGTGAATGGGGGAGGAGGGAGTCGGTGCTCAGCAGAGCCAGCTTAAAAGTCCCCTGAGCACTAGCTCCTGCCCCTCCTCCCACACATGAAAATGTGTATCTTGAAAATTTCAGCTGATATACCTTTGCACAACACATTATAATATCCCTAAAATGTACACATGTACTCAAATGATTAACAGCAGTAAAACAGATTTTTATATGCACTTTTATTTACATTAATTCAACCTTTCACAAAGCAAGAGTTCAAATTTAAAGCTCCTCAGCATTACCCAAGTTACAGTTTTAAATCTCTCCCTTTCTGTTGGAAATGAATAATTTCTCTCTCTTTACAGCTCTTGGTTTGTTTTTTCATCTGGCACACATACAACAGCTAAATCATTTTTGCACATTTTGACCTTAAAACTAGCTACATGATCATGTATTTCACTGACACTCTATCACTAGTGCTATCATTGGTACGATCAGTTTAACTGTGAATTCATACCAATCTCATTAAAGCCAAGCAGTGTCACTGTGCAAATTTTTTTGACCAACAGTGCCGAATACAAAAACTGAGAATTTTGATTCCTGATTTAAAATTTAAATAGCTTTTTCCCCCTATTCTCTCTGTCAAAAAACAGACTTGCCCATATTATGGTACTACTAATGAACACTGCATCACGAGGTTTTCTTTTAACATGTACCTGCACTCCCCCTAATTTGCATTTTAGAAAGAAACTATGCACCTTGTCCAGCAGCATAATCACATACTTCAAGGGAAATGTGGCGTAGTTACTGGAATATTTTAGAATGGTGCTGCTGATGGAAGGTCATATAAATCACTGAACTACAAGCATCATTCAGAACTGTCAAAGGCGGCAATTTTGGTCTGCAGAGGCTTTTCCAGCTTCCACAAACTATTTTTTGAAGAGGTGGGTGCTCACTGATATAGCAACTGAAGCCAAAACCAGTGCTTCAAGAAGGACCTTGAGTCATTGCTCCAAGTAAGATTGTATTAATATTACCACCCATCCCATCTCCTAGTTCCTCAGGACCAGACTGGTAGGGGCTCACAGACCAATAGTAAATCCCATGGAGATCGCTTTTACTGATATTTTTGTCAAAGATGGGGGAGGGCAGAATAAGGAGTAGAGGATGAAGCTGTACTATGGGATTCTGTTAACTGGCATCAGCAGCGACACCATGAGTACTCTGTGACTGAAGCACTCATGTGGAAAAACGGCACCAAACTCCCTCCTCTGGCCCTGCCTTCCATCACATGCCCAGATCCATGTTTAGCAGCACCCTTCCCACACCATCGCCCCCCACAAGAGCTTCCAAAGCACCACAAATCAGCTGATTTATGACACCGGAAGCCCAAGGAAGGAGGTGGAGGAGTTGGAATGGGGCTCATGTGGGAGAAAAAGAGGGGAAAGAGATGGGGCAGGGGTGCAGCAGGGACGGGGCTAGAACCAGCGGCTGGGACTTGCTGCCAAAATCTAGAATCCCAGGTGGCAGCATAAGGTCTGGCGCATAGGAGCTGGAACGGGGGTCTGGCAGCGGGTCCCCCATGCCAGGCACAAATTCTGAGGATGCCTATGGCACCCACTTGCAGTCTGCACTGGCCTCCCCTGGTTTAGAATCTTCTCTAGTTCAGCATGGGTCAAGCCCCCAGGGTGCCAGACTAGAGATGTTCAACCTCAGCTGAATAGTAACAAACATGGATTATGAGCTTCTGTGCAGAGCAACAGATTCAATGTGAAGAGAGGATGTTTTCTCCAGAACTTAAGGCAGTTAGAATCCCCAAGTCCATCCAGCAGAAGCTGCTCACACGAAGAATGACAGGAAATGCAAATTATCCACTATCCTTAGAGTGGGAAACTGCAGAAAATCTGTGTATGTTTTCATTTATGTCACTAAGAATAGCATAGGAGGAGAATTTTTGAAGGAGGATTTCAAAAACAGATCACCTTCAATGGGACGCTAGGGAGTAAAATTAGACACGTGAACTTGTTCTATTGCTAGTAGGTCTTTCCTCTCCTAGAGAGATCAAGTTGAAATCTCACACTTGCATTTCCCTGCCAAGAGGCTATGCAACAACATGTAAATCAAACTTTAAAAAAATCATATGGCAAAGCCAAAAGGTTACTGTTACTTGAATTGGCGCAGTCTTCTGGAGAACAGGTAGGATATAGCATGCTCTATATTAACATTTGTACATTTTTCCATTTTTTAGAAAGATAAAAAGGAAGTGGTTTCCACTCTACTGTGAGTCTATTTTAAATTTCCTGTTAACTTTTATTTGTTTTCAAACAAACAGAGGAGCTTGTATAGTATACTATTGTATAGTACATTGATTCACTGTTTCCAGTCTAACAAATTGATTCCATGTTACATTTGAGAAGCAAGATGTCATGGTAAAATGTTTGACAATTATTATATACTGCAGCATTTTAATTTTCTAGTTTGTAGATTTTAATCCAACACAGCACATTCCTGCACCCACGCTATGCAGTTACAGTAGAAGTTTCATCAGCCAAGCAAGGCTGCAGACAAAAAATATTTAATGGAGACAAAAGCTCTACAGAAATGCCAACAAGCTAAAGGGAAGGAATGCATGATAAAAAAAGAATGTGACCAGAGATAACTGGTTGAGGGCAAAATGAGCTTTGTGCAGTTTCACTCAAAAGTTAAAATGCTGATCACTACTGTACATTGCTGGTCAAAATAGATACTTTTTTTTAAAGCAACTAAAATACTTCTGTTGAACAACAGATCACTGTCAAAGCTGTTCTCCGGGGCAGAAAAAATTTAACCTTGTGGCAATTTTTGAAAAATACTTTCAATGCAGAGGGCCTTTTTATTCAATAAAAAAAGTCTAAATTTAGTATGTAGAGAAAGGTTTTAATAAGGTCACTTATTGATGTACAGATAAGAGAAGTACCTCACCCTTAATGGAATGCTCAGCATTTCCCCTCTATTTATGCTTGTGCAACATACCACGACACAAAGAAGCAGGGGACATGTTTTTCCCAGCATCAAACACAAATTTCTAGGAGGGAAGTGTAGAAATAGTAAGATAAAAGTAAACTGTTATTGTACTGTGTAAACCTCACTTCTCTCCTTCATCCTTGATCAATGTCACATCTGTCAGACTGTAAATGTGGGGCAGAGCCTGGGCCAGCGTTTAACAGGTCTGTAACCAACATGTTACGAAACTATACTTTCTAAATGTCTGCACCTTTAGAAGTGTTCCTCAGTCATGTTTTCCTAATTATATACATATCAATGATCCAGTGAAACATATTACAATTTTTTCTTCCCTCCCAAATCACAATCACAGTTGGACAATCAAGCAACATACATGTGGCCCTAAGAAACAAAATAGGATTATTTAAGGAGCAACAACTTGAAAAAACTTTTAAACAATTCAAAGAGTTAAATTTCTAGCTCCCCCCGTCAATATTTCAGCTTATATAAAACAAAGTAAAAAAACAAACAAACAGTGCTTTTTAAAAATTAAATAAAAGATGTTTCTTCCAACCCTGAAACAACTGACTTGACTAATATTGCACAGGACTTCTCTGACCTTGGAGAGGCAAGGTCAAAGGACACTTTCTGTCCCTGGGCAGCATTCAACTGCCTTTCCCAGTGACACCCTACATCCTCTTTCAGCAAAACACTGCCCAAGTCATACCTCTCCACTTCTGGAACAAGTGAAATGGTCCTGGAAACTATATCCCCCCCTTTCACTACATGATCCTGATTGATTTCAGGAACAGGTCTATATCATACACTGAATGTGAGAGGAGATCTGTGGAAAAGTATGAGATCACATAATTAAAGATTATATCATATTGCTTTTAAGCATACATGATGTGTAGACAGCCTTAATTCTAGCATTTCCTAACTTCTAAATAAAATCTCAACTGAAAAAAAAAAAAATATCGCGTAGCATCACACTGATACCTACACAGGTCCTCAACAACATCTGAATGTTTAAATTTTCCACACAGACTTTTGCTATTCCAACTCATAGCATTGGTTGGTTGGCATCCACTATGACAGGTGTCCCAAACTGTAGGGTGTGCCCCTCAGGGAAGCCTGAGGAAGGTGTGAGGGGAGCTTGCAGTGGGGCCAGAGACCTCCCCCTTCCACTTCCTGCTCTGACCCCAGCCCAGCCCCAGTCTATGCCCTGCTATGCACCCAGCCCTGCTCTGCCCTCATTTCCTGTCCCTGCCACCAGGACAATTCTGCCCCAACTCCTTCCCCATCCCCATTTCTGCCCCCAGCTCTGCCATTTTCCCATCTGCTGAGGAAGTCTTAGTGTCCATTACTGTTAAGAAGCACACCAGGAGAAGATTGGGCACCACTGCGCTATGCAGTCCAGCACTACAGGGAGATGAAATATACACTTCGACAATTGGTTTTCAGTGATATTTGCTGGCAGCAGAACACAGATAAGATTCATGAATCTTAAGTGCCACTCCAGCCTTTGGAGGGAATGTATCTGACAGACACAAACTCTTCTATCCATTTCATTCAAACATGACCTCTTCTACCCTATGCCTTTCAACATGTTCCTAGCTCTTCATCTCAGTGCCATTCTCCTCACATAGCCTGTTCCAAAATACTCCTCAGGCTTCCCACCCTAGTTCCAGTCTCACTGTACAACAAGTCTTTGTCTCATCCCCAGATTCCTCCTCCCACAATTGTTCTCCAGATATTCCTAGCCCTTATCCATCCCTTAGCTCCTTGCCCTATCATTCCCAGCTTCCCCTCTCATCTGTTTTCCCCTGCCTCCAAGTCCCAGGCCCCATTTCCCATGTTCTCCATCCTCACCAGCTCTCAATCCTGGTCTTTTCCCGTAGGTTCCTTGCACAATCTGTTTCCCAGTCCTGGTCTCCTTTCCCAACCAATCCCAGTCACTCCTAACCAATTCTCGGTCCTAATCTACTGCCTCTCCACTTCTCCCACATCCAACTCTTGTGCCCTGTGCATTCAGAACAGACAGCTTCCTCTTGTTCACTCCCTGGGCCTAGCAGAAGTGTACTGGGTTTACAAGAGAGTCAGCCTCCCTGCTTTCAGTTGTGGTGCTTACCCTGGCCCACACCAGCAACTGAATCCTGTTCAGCCTGGGAGGGAGTTATGCTCAGTATGGACAGAACCTGCAGAGAATTTAGCTGTGAAGTTCCAGCAAGTCACCATCAAGCGTGTGTGGAATGCAATTATTCTAACTTGGGCCAAGATTATTCTGATTTTTACAGAGATGGAGAAAAGCAAATCCCTGACAAAGTTAACACCACCTCCCTCCCAAATCTCTGCTTCTAAGTATGGAGGTGCTATAGTTTCTGAAAGAAAAGGTTATCAGAATTTATTATGGATTTAAGGGTTTTTTTCCTAGCCTTATTCTCAGAAATGCTTGAAACACATGGCTGGAAAGCTGAAAAAAACTGTGGCTAAGGCAGACACCTGGCTTAGAAAACGTTAGACCCAAAGATTACGTTTTGGCAAAGTTATATGTTATTGGGTTGTGGGAAGTGTCGGGTAATCTTAATAAAAGGTGGTGGTACCACCTCTATCTTAAGAAAGTACAGTTATACCAATGCAATCTAATTTTCCTCAAATTACCAATTATACTATGTGCTACCCTATCACCTTGAATGGAATTATATGGGTAACTGAGTACTTAATTTGGGGAGAACGCAGGCGCTAAGTAACACTGCAAACAAGTAAGTTCATTTTCTTGATGCATAAAGCAGGAGAGTGCCCAATTTACTTTTACAGAGCTATGTTAGTTTTGCAGGATTTACGCCAGGGGTGGGCAAGATACCTCTGCCTGCCATGCCACCAGATTCCCCCTGCTGGGATGCTCAGGCATTCAGCAGCCACTGATTTAAGCACCAAGCTACTCCATATGTGCCTCTTCTCTGGAGGAAGGGAGGCAGAGGCTGTATGTGATCTCCTCTCCACCAGGCCAATCCTCAACTCCTATTGGCCGGAAACCACCAGCCAATAGAAACTGACCCCAGCCAATCTCTCCGCTCTTATTGGCTGGAAACAACCGGCCAATAGGAGCTGAAAGACTGGTGTGGGGGAGGAGGGCAGCACAAGCCTCTCCCGCCTCCCAGAGCTGAGAGCCACATGGAGGGAGCAGCCTGCAGTTTTAAGTGGTCTGGGGCTGCAGCAGGCAGGGAGCCCAGCCTGCCTTGGGAGTGTTGCAGGGCTGCTGGCCAGGAGATGCTTAGGTAAGCACCTCCCCCCCTAGAGCTGCCTCTGGTACCCATGCCCTTCCTGAACCCCAACTCCCTCCCTCCAGGTCACCATTCAAACCCTCTGCCCCAGGTCACAACTCCCTCCCAAACCTTGTACCCTCTACTACATCCCTCCCTCAAGCCAGAATCCTCTCCTGCACTTAGACCCTCCCTCCTGTACTCTGCACCTGAATCCCCTGACCCAAGTCACTACCCCTCCTTCACCCAAACTCCCCTCAGACCTCACACTGTGTCCTGCACCCCAGTCCCTTACCCTGTGTGCTCTTCTGTACCCAGCCTCCATCCTAAACCTCACACCTCCCCCACAGAAAAGTGTAGCCCTTGATCACTTTCCAAAACCTTGTAGCGCCCCCCCCCTCCAAAAATTATTGTCCACCCCTGATTTGCACATTGGCAAAAAATAAACCAAATCACTAAGTAGCCAGATACAACAGAAGCAATTAGTGACAGATGAACATTGTTTTAAACATTGTTTTAAACATTTTCAAACATTGTTTTAAAAAATAAAAACCACCCTTTTAAATTATTTAAGAACTTGAATGTTTAAAAGCACTGCTGTTCAGTTAAGAAAGTTTTGTTTTTACTTACTCATTTTGAGTTTTAAGCCCATCTATACTGATTTAGTTAAGCTAGTGCAAACTTTTATTTAGTCATATTTATATCAACTTAAAACTGGTTGTATTGGTTAGCTTGTCCTGTAAATTTACCAGCACAATCTAAACAGATATAAACTGGACTTAATTAAAGAGCATCCACGCAGAGTTTTGCAATGATTTAATAAAGCCAAAGTTTTAAACTACTGCAACTGTGTGTCTCTGTAGGTCAGAGACTTGGCTTTTCCCCTGAAAACAAGCATTGTAATATTACTGATAATGTTATGTTACAGTAAACCTTAACTAGCTCTGGACCAAGCAAATTAAGTTAATTAATCAAACATTATTTTAGTAGGCAAACTGAAAGTAATAATGCTGGATTTCAAATCAATTTCCAAAGTATCAGTCACAAAGAACAGAAAATAGTCTTAGTTTACTTACCTCTTTTTGGCCTCTTCATATTGCCAGTTTAGTCTTACTTTGTCCACAAGTCTTGTTTTATCATTGAAGCAAAACTGTGTTGGGGCATTGAGGACCAGGAAGAGAGGGAAGGTGGAGAAACACAACATACATTAGTAACAAATACTGTAAAAAGAGCATAAATAAAATGTAGACTCCCCACCAAGCTTACCAAAAACTGTAAATGTTTCAAACAAAAATGTGTCTGCAAGAAATAGCTT
This sequence comes from Pelodiscus sinensis, assembly GCF_049634645.1. Taxonomy (NCBI): domain Eukaryota; kingdom Metazoa; phylum Chordata; order Testudines; family Trionychidae; genus Pelodiscus; species Pelodiscus sinensis. The sequence continues at coordinate 215,980,324 of NC_134711.1, forward strand.
GGTTTCTTAAGATACAAAATTGGATTATTAAAAAAATTACCTAAAAGTGTATTAAGTGTAAAGTTAGCCTTCTCATTAAACAGCCTCCCTGGAAATTAAAATAGTTAGTAACAATTAGTAACAAATAGTTAGTGTCAAGACCTTCCTAAGATAGACCTCAATATGTAAAGAATAGGAGGTATCAAAAGAATGTAATATTCAACTGCTTATTACAGTAGTATTCTTATTTTATTGGAAAATTCAGTGCAGCCACTGGGGTTTTTGCTCCTACATGTTGAAGCATTAGTCAGTATTTTAGTCACTGGAATTCAAGTTCTTTTTCTTGAAATTATCTAGAAATAAACAACAGATTAAATAGTTTTACTGCAATGTGCTACAGCTGCTTCCGGAATCACCAAGCTGCAATTCTTAGTGACATGAAGTTAGCTCTCATTTGCAAACTCTCAGGCAATATGCTCCCTCACAAGCAGCTTCAGTTCCTTTCCCCACCCAGAGACATATAGTTTAATATAACTTCTTTGGGTCCCCATACCCACCAAATCACTGAGCTTCCAGTCCTGTGGCATCCAACATGCTAGCCACATGAGGTTATTTGACCAGTTGAGATGGCAATTCTATATAGCAGTAGCCACTATAGCTTCAGAACTGGCTGGACACCTCAGGTAACACAATATGCCAATTTCCCCCTCACAAACACTAGCTGCTACTAATTCTCCAGATTTTTCCAATTCAGGAGTACACGGATTATCCTTATATGCAATTATATATTTATAGTTTCTAACCTAATCTATACCATACAGTCTTCAAAATATACTGAAGTTTGTTGTCTTAGATGTTACTCAGTGTGCATTCTGAAGCTGAGAACATGGCTATTATCCTTCTGGTAAATTGTGGTTCTGCAATCTGACCCACCATCAGTTTCAACAAATGACTTTCCACTTGCACCACAGGATTCTCACTTTGGATTATGTGAGAAAAGGTTAGAGCAAGTTCAGTTCTCTTAAACTCTACACCAGTGGTCTCCAACCTTTTTACACCCAAGATCACTTTTTAAAATGACAGACCAAGCCAAGATCTACCGCCCCGCCCGTTCCTTGAAGCCCCGCCCTCTCTATTCTCCTCCTCTCCATCACTTGCTATCCCCAATCCTTATACTGCTCCTTTTTTTAAAAGGTTTTTCCAACATTTGGAAGAGGTTTTTCAACATTTGGAAGTGGTGCTCAGCCAGGGTGCACCACGTTCCATGTGGGCTGGTGCAGAGGAGAAGCTGCCTGGCCAGCTGGCTGTGGCCTTCAGCCCAGCGGAGGCTGAACCGCGCTCCAGCTGATCGGGCGGCTTCCTCTCTGCGCCTGCCCACGTGGAGCTTGGTGCACCCTGACTGAGCGCCATGGCCAGCTGGCCGGGAAGCCACTTCTCTGCTCCCGCCCGGCTGCCCTGCGCTCAGCCTGGGAAGCTTGCTCTAGCACAGCTGGAGCTAGACGCAGCCTCCCTGGACTGAGCGCAGGGCAGCCGGGAAGAAAAGTGGCTGCCCGGCCAGCTGGCCATGGTGCTCAGCCAGGGTGCACCAAGCTCCACGTGGGCAGGCGCAGAGGAGAAGCCGCCAATCAGATGGAGCGCAGGGCAGCCTCTTTCAGCTGACAGCCACAGTCAGCTGGCTGGGGTGTTTCAGCCCTCCCGACCTCCCAGCTCCCACCATTCCTCGCAGCTACTCACCTGTGGTGTTGCTCGGTGAGTAGCTGCTCCTCAAATGAGGAAATCTAATGTAAATGTACTGCGCAGGCGCGCAGTTCAGAGGGGGCTCAAGAGCTACTCTTAGAGCCCCTGAGATCTACCGGTAGCTCACGATCTACTGGTTGGTGACCATGGCTCTACACAGACCACAATTATATGTTGTATTTCCCTTTCTACTCAGCTCTGTCAATACTTACTGAAGAATTTTAACTAACCAATAATAGAAATGGGTGAAATGGATGAGAGTGAAAACAGACCAAAGAACAATACATGCTATACAATACTTAAAAAAAAAAAGCTGGCTAACTTAAAGCTCTTGAATCATAACAAGCTCTGTATCTGAAATAACATTCCAATTCTAATTCTATCTAATTCTACCTGTGAATGGGCTCTTACAACTCCACTTCAACTGTCCTCAGAAGCAGATGCTTGCTTTTTGCCCATGAAAAGCTCCTTCAAATGACTGAAGTAACAGTAAAAGGTAATCTCTAACAGGTATACATATGACAGATTAATTTAAATGGGCTGTTTAAGTGTGATGTTCATCTACTTTTTTTTAATGTGTTTTAAAGAAGGGCTTAAAGGAAATGCTAGCAAAAATTGACAGACCAGATCAAGAAGATAGTGGGTTCTTAATAAAATATATTAGAGCCTTAATTTAAATTGTAAATTTCACTTCAACTTAGAGGAAAGAGGTAGAGATCAACTTGGACCTTGAATCGTTTAATCCATATAAAAAGAGACAATAACTGAAGTAAAGAAACATAACAGCTCAGAGGTCTTAAGGCAAATGTCAAACTGGGCACTTAAAACCTTTTTCCCCCCCTCCAGCATGGCTGTAAAAGATTGATGCTTAGTGCAAACAGCTGACAACAATGGCACAACAAAAACAGCAAAACCATAGACTGGGAGGCTTGTGAACATTCCATCATTCAGAATCTACTCTGCCATCTGCACATTGGTCATAGTGAAGGTAAGAATCCTTCAGCTCAGATTGATCAAATGGAGGAACAAATTCTCCTGTAAACACATTTCTCAAAGGCCTTTTGCATGTTTGAGGATCAGAATCACAAAACACAGAACTAGTGAACACTAGCTGCATACACTATTAATCCAAAATGGATCTTTGTTAAAAACAGAAAAAAAAAATCCAATATTTTCTTCTGAGCATCCATTCCATCGCAGCTAAAACATTTTTGAATTAAAATGGAAAACGAACTACATATGTAAGCGACTATTCGAGTAGTCGACTACCCGATAAACTTAGGTTAAGAAGAGGTAACTTTCCTCGTAACTGTAGTTCTTCAAGATGTGTTGCTCATGTCCATTCTGATCAGGTGTACGCGCGCCACGTGCACGGATTCCGGAGCTTTTTTTTTCCCCTTAGCAGTATCCATAGGGCCAGCAGGAAGCCCCCTGGAGTGGCGCTGGTATAGTGGTGCATATATACCCCTGCTGGCCCTCCCACCCCTCAGTTCCTTCTTGCCAGCTCCTTCCGACACGGGGAGGTGGGTGGGATGCAGAATGGACATGAGCAACACATCTCGAAGAACTACAGTTACGAGGTAAGTAACCTCTTCTTCTTCGAGTGCTTGCTCATGTCCATTCTGATTAGGTGAGTCCCTAGCCGTGTCCCCCCTCTGGAGGCGGGGTGGGAAGGTGACTAACTATTATTTTATTATTCTGCAGAACACAGAACTGCCGTCCTGACGGCAGCATCCTCCCTGGCCAGCTGCGTGATTGCATAATGCTCTGCAAAGGTGTGCACCGATGACCAGGTAGCTGCCCTGCAGATCTCCAAGATTGGCACGCAGGCCAGGAACGCCGCCGACGCTGCCTGGGCTCTAGTGGAATGTGCTGTTATGCGTGGCAGTGGTCTACCCGCGCCCTTATAGCACAGTCGAATGCAGGAAGTAATCCACGAGGATATACGCTGCACCGAGACTGGCTGACCACACATCCTTTCAGCCACTGAAATAAACAATTGAGTTGACTTACGAAACTCTCGTGTCCTATCTATATAAAAAGCCAACGCCCTCCTAACGTCCAGGCAGTGCAGAGCCTGTTCCCTGGGTGACGCATGTGGCTTGGGGTAAAACACTGTCAGGTAAATATCTTGGGACATGTGGAAGTGCGAGACCACCTTGGGAAGAAACCCCAGGTGTGGATGCAACCTCACCTTATCTTTAAAAAACACCGTGTAAGGTGGTTCTGAGGTGAGAGCCCTAAGCTCTGACACCTGCCTGGCCGAGGTAATGGCCACGAGGAAAGCTACCTTATAGGACAGATGTATCAAAGAGCATGAAGCCAGGGGCTCGAATAGGGGCTTCATAAGGGCAGTCAGGACCAGGTTAAGGTCCCAAGCCGGTACCGGAGGTCTCTCATATGGCATCATCCTGTCGACTCCCTTTAGAAATCTTTTAACCAAGGGATTGGCAAAGATAGACCTTTGACCCCCCCACCCCCACCCCCGGCGTGGAAGGCTGCTATGGCCGCCAAGTACACCCTTAGGGAGGCTGTGGCCAGGCCCTATTTCCGCAGGTGGAGGAGGAATTCCAGGACAGTCGGAACCGCCCCTTCACCTGGAGCGAGCGTCCTGCCCTCCAGCCAGGAAGTAAACCTCTTCCACTTAGCCTCGTAAAGGGCTCTAGTGGACGGCTTTCTGCTTTCTAAGAGGACCTCCTGGACTGCTCTGGAGCAGGCTCGCTCCATCACTGAGAGCCACTGAGGAGCCATGCTGCTAGGTGGAGAGATGGAAGGCTCGGGTGGAGAGCCACCCCGGCCTCGCAGCTCTGAGTGATTAGGTCTGGCACTAGGGGTAGCCTGAGCGGGCCCTCCACAGCCAGATCCAGCAAGGTGGTGAACCAGTACTGTCGAGGCCATACTGGCGCTATCAGGATGATCCGAGCCCTGAACCTCTGCACTCTGAGGAGTGTGTCGTGGATCAGAGGGAACGGGGGGAAGACATAGAGTAAGCCCCTGGGCCAGCTGACCTGCAGTGCATCTCCCCGAGAGCCCAGACCGTGCCCCATGTACGAACAGAACTCCCTGCCACTTGGCGTTGCTCAGAGTTGCAAACAGGTCCAGGCGGGGAAACCCCCACCTTTGGAAGACCTCGTGAAGTACATCTCACCTTAGCACCCACTCGGTGCGCCTGGATCGAACGGCTGAGCCTGTCCACTAGCCCGTTCCTGGTTCCCGGAAGGTGAGATGCCTCCAGGAAAATACCGTGGGCTATACACAGTTCCCATAGATCTAGGGCTTCCCAGCACAGGGGAGAGGAACGCACCCCACCCTGCTTGTTGATATAGAACATGGCCGTAGTGTTGTCTGTCAGCACCGCCACCACTCTGTTCTGTAGGTGGGGAAGGAACGCCCTGCAGGCCAACCTGACCGCCCGCAGCTCCTTGATATTTATATGGAGGTGAGCCTCCTCTATTGACCACGTACCTTGCCTCCTGAGGTTTCCCAGGTGAGCGCCCCATCCCACGTCCGAAGCGTCCGTGACCAGCTGTACTGATGGGGACGGCTTGGTGAATTGGACCCCCGCACACACCGTGCCCTCGTCCTTCCACCAGTCCAGGGAACGAAGAATGTCCTGAGGGATAGTCACTACCGCGTCTAGCGGCGACCTCAAGGGGTTGTGCGCTACCTTGAGCCACCCCTGCAACGGGCGCATGCGTAGCCTGGCGTGTTGGACCACATAAGTGCCCGCCGCCATGTGGCCTAAGAGCCTCAAGCAGGTCCTCGCCGTCGTAGTCGGGAACTCCTGCAGCCCCACTACCAGAGAGCGAATGGTCATAAATCTGTCTCTCGGTAGGGACGCCTTGCCCAAAGGCAAGTCCAGATGGGCCCCCACTAAGTCTATGACTTGCATGGGCTCTAGCAGTGATTTGGCCTCGTTTATGAGGAGGCCGAGACCCTCGAACAAAACCCTGGCCCTTGAGACATGACCCAACACTTATTCTCGAGACTTGCCCCTTATGAGCCAGTTGTCCAGGTATGGGAACACTTGGACCCTGTGCCGCCGCAGAAACGCGGCTACCACCGTCATACATATGGTAAAAACTCTCTGGGCTGTACACAGTCCAAAAGGGAGGACCGTAAACTGGAAGTGGTCCTGTCCCACCGTGAACTGAAGGAATTTTCTGTGACTTGGAAAAATTGAAATGTGGAAGTACGCATCCTTTAAATCGAGAGCAGCATACCAGTCCCCCTTTCTGAGCGATGGGATGATGCAGGCTACCGTCACCATCCTGAACTTTGTCTTCCTTATAAAGGTGTTCAGGTTTCGGAGGTCTAGTATGGGACGCATGCCCCCTTTCGCCTTGGGTACTAGGAAATAGCGGGAGTAGAAACCCTTTCCCCTTACGTCTGGGTGCACCCTTTCTATGGCCCCTAGCATCAACAGGTTGGACACCTCCTGCCGAAGGAGTGTCTCGTGAGAGGGGTCCCTGAAAAGGGAAGGGGCAGGGGGATGGGAGGCAGGGTAGGAAAGGAAGGGGATAGTATATCCCTGCTTCACCAGGTCTAGGACCCAACGGTCCGACGTGATCTTTAACCATTCCTGGTAAAAGAGGGAAAGACTGTCCCCAAAGGGCAGACAGATAGGTGCTACTGATACTCTGCTCTTTGGCATAGCTTCAAAATGAGGGCTTAGTTTGGTGACCAGGTGACGGACCTGAGCCTCTCTCGGGAGTCTGACCGAGGGCCCCTACGCCTGCCTCTGAAGAGGTCAGGGCGGCTATTGTTGCGGCCTCTCCTGCGACCCCTATCGTTGTTTTGCCCCTTTCTAGGGTAGGGTCTAGTCTGGAAAGAGCGCCTCTGAGGTGCTGGGGTATGTATCCCTAGCGACTTCAGGGTTGCCCTTGAGTCCTTCAAGCTATGCAGCTTGGAATCAGTCTGCTCTGAAAACAAGGCCGGCCCCTCAAAGGGCAGATCCTGAATGGTGGTCTGCACCTCGGGCGGGATGCCAGACACCTGCAGCCAGGCACTACGCCTCATAACAACCCCTGTGGCCATAGTGCGGGCTGCTGAATCAGCTGTGTCCAAGGCTGCCTGGAGAGAGGTACGTGCCACAGCTTGTCCCTCTTCCGTCAGGGCCCCGAATTCCTGGAGGGATTCGGGAGGAAGCTGGCTGGCAAATTTCTGCATAGACGCCCATGTATTAAAAGCATAACGCCCCAGCATCAGTTGCTGGTTAGCTATACGTAGCTGGAGGCCCCCCGTGGCATAGGCCTTCCGGCCAAGTAGGTCCAATCTCCTAGGCTCCTTCGCCTTCTTCCCAGTGGCCTGAACCACTATGGATCCCGGAGCCGGGTGGGTAAAAAGATGCTCGTGCCCCTCCTGGGGTACATAGTACCTTCTCTCGACCCCCTTCTGGGTCGGTGCAATAGAAGCCGGCGTCTGCCACAGAGTTTTAGACAGCTTGTCCACCGTTTTATTCAGTGGGAGCGCCACTCGACCAGGGCCCGCTGCCGCTATGATGTCCACCATAGGATCTAAGTCCTCGTGAACCTCCTCATGCTGGACTGCAAGATTGACCACCAGCCTTCAGAGCAGCTCCTGGTGCGCCCTGGAGTCCATAGAAAGGGGGCTTGGGTGTGGGGTCGGCCAGGGTCTTGTCTGGTGAAGACGACGAGAACTCCCTTGAGGGGATTGCCTCCTCCTCAGCTATCTGTGCCCCTGGTTCCCCCTGGGCAGAGATGTCCACATAGGTTGCGCCCGGCTGGGACATAGCCCCCTGCCCCTGACCAATAACCAGGGGTCTCGGCATCGCCACCATAGATGAGCTGCCTCCAGGCGGGGGGGCTGTCAAGGGGGTGGCAGACGGAGTGCTACTCCTTCAGGACGACCCCGCTGCCGGCCCCGTAAGGGGAGGCCCCTGGGCCTGGTGGTATGCCCAGGGCGTCCAGAAAGCCCACTGGGGTTGCCCCTGCCACTGCTGCTGGTCCACCGGCTCCCGGTGAGATGATCTGACCGACGAGCGGGACCTATGACAGGGCCGTGACCTATATGAAGACCTGGCCGAAGCCACCGACTCGGCCTCCGACTCCAAAGAGTACTCTGATGCTGACCAGGGAGGGGCCGATGAAGCCTGCACCCTTCGCTGGGCTGCCATGGCCGATGGCTTGCCCCTGTGCACCGCACACGGTGCCGGTGGGGGCATGAGTGGAGGCCTTTGCTGCAGCGGTACCGCGCCCAGCTGCATCTGATAGGCCGGTACATAACCCTCCGGTGCCATCATGTGAAGTGGCGCTGCGCTCCCAAGGAGTAAGCAGGGATCGGTGCCGGGAGAGGCATCAGCGTCGGTGCCGTGTGGGGCGCCTGCTGTGGCACCGCAGATGGCGCATAGTATGGTGCAGGGCCCTGCACCGCCCAGGGGGCCGTCTGCGGCACCGGACCCTGCACCGGTGCTGTTGGCGCCGCAACCGCACTCGCTCCCGGTGCCGTCGGGAAGGGGCCCAGGGTCGGTGCCGGTGTTCGTCCCGGCTCCGAGAAAAACTGCTGCTGGGCCGAGGCCTGCCCTTCGCCCAGAGGGTCCCACGACCCGGCCATAGACTGCTGGGGGGCACTTGAGGCCGGTGCCGGCGCGGTCCGCTCCTGCGGCACCGGGCCCTCCCCTTTATCCACAGCCATGTGAATGAGGTCCCGGGCCGCCTCAAAAGTTTCTGGGATGGAGGGCCGACGGACCTCTCCTAGCCCCACGGGCTGCCCTGGGCTCTTGCCCTTGTCCGGCCTCTTTTTGGAGGACTTAGAAGAAAGGTGCCCCTCCTTAGGGCGCACCATCTGGGCACTCCTCTCTGCCGAGCGTCCCCTCAAGCTCTTGGAGGCCCTTGGCACCGGTGACTGCGATCTGTGCCTCGGTGCCTTGTTGTCCGACGGGGGTGCCGCCGATGGTGCGCTGCGGGCAGAGTGAGGCCGCTCCTCGCTCTGAGGCTGCAGTGCCGACTCCATTAGCAGGAGTTTCAGCCGGGAGTCCCTCTCCTTCTTGGTCCGGGGCTTAAAGCTCTTACAGATAGAGCAGCTTTCAGCTCGATGGGCCTCACCCAGACACTTTAAGCAGTCGGAGTGGGGATCTCCGCAGGGCATAGGTTTGGAGCAGGAAGCACAGGGTTTAAAGCCCTGGGGCCCTGGCATGCCCTCCCCTCACGGGAGGGTTCCACTGCTCCCTTATCTAACTAAATATTTACAGCACTTAACAACTACTTAACTAGATAAAAACTTCAACTAGAACTATAATACAACAGATAAGAAATAAGCTGCTAAGAGATAGGCTATCAACCTGAAGCATGCTCCAGCTACTGTCACCGGCGGTAAGAAGGAACTGAGGGGTGGGAGGGCCAGCAGGGGTATATATGCACCGGTATACCCGCGCCACTCCAGGGGGCTCCCTGCTGGCCCTATGGATACTGCTAAGGGAAAAAAAAAAGCTCCGGAATCCGTGCACGCGGCGCGCGTACACCTAATCAGAATGGACATGAGCAAGCACTCGAAGAAGAACTGCTCGACTACTTGCTTCCCTCCACCGCTTGCTGCCTTTGATACAGAGGCAGCAATGGGGTGGGGGAAAGCAGGAGCAGTGCTGGGGGAGAGGAGCCAGCTTAAAAGCCGATTCCCCCAAACACCAGCTCTGCACTGCAGAGCTGGCACAAGCTGGGATTGCTTAGTTCCAGCTTGCGCTGCGCCCGGGAGTTAACCCCGTTGTGGCTGTAGTAACCAGGCTCTTACTGCATTCAAAATGCAAAGCCACAGCAGTCCCAGAGCTGGCGCGAGCTAGGACTCCTCTGTCCCAGCTCGCATTGCCCCTGGGAGCTAACCCAGCTGCAACTCTGCAGTTTAAATGTAGTAAGAGCTGTGCTGCCTGAGCAAATAGCTCCTAATACATTTAAACTTCAGAGACACAGGGGGTAGTGAGCGCCCCTCCTTACTGACTAATCAGTAGTTGATGGAAATTCCATTGACTACTTGATTATCTAATCAATTGCTACTTAACATCCCTAAAACGAACCATAATCATGTAACTGTTATACCAAAGCAGCTTATTTTCCACAGCAAACATGTTGCAGTGGAGCACATACCTCTCCAGTGATGTCAGTTTGAGAACAAGCATCACAGTGTTGTTGAGGTAAACAGGAGTCACTGAGAGAACTAGAATTGTGCTGGAAACCTTGCAGGGAGTCTGTAATACAACAGCTATTCCTGAATCCATCTGTGAGCTTTGCCAGGCTCTGAAAAAGAAGTGTTTTTTTTTTAATTTAACAGAATCTATGTTGTTGTCCATTAAAAAAAATCGTAGAATTATTCCACCTACTACTTTTCTATTATTGCAGTATAACAGCATGTTTATAAACAACCACCTGTAAGAAAGTCAAATTTATCATTTCATTATGAGACTGTTTTGGAAATTGCATTTCAAAAACACAATTACAATTAATATAATTTAAATCCAAGAACACCACATTAGTTAAGAAATACCTGTCTCAATTCTCAGTGTTGTGAATAGCTCAGACTTGAAACAGAGCAACAGCCATCTTCCAGTACAGCAAGGGCCATATCTTACCTGCCCCTATCTCAAAAACATCACACTCCTCACTGACTTAATTTTTCAAGATGAGTAAGGAAGTATCATTCGATGCTTCACTTTTAATAGCTGTTAATTTCACCCTTCCGTTCTGTGAAACCCAAGGTCCATGCAGCTAGAGAGGTTTGGATTAAGAAAAGGCAGAGCTGTGAAATTTGTGGATCTGAGTACACTTGATAGGTAAGGGTATACAACAGCAGAAAGGAAGGAGTGCATGTAAGACACAGTCATGCAAAATGGCAACTGCCAGATGGAAGGCAAATTTTCAATTTATTAAATAAAATGTTAAATTAAAAGAAGAAAGCCAATATCATGATTCTTATATAAGCTTAGACAACAGGAAGGGGGAAGAGTTAAAGTTACCATTAAGCAAAGTTTCTCTTCAAAATAAAGAGCCAATGTTTAATTTCATGATTTGACTTTTGATTATTTACCCTCTCCTGAAACCATTTTCTAAAGATTTTTTGGGGGTTTGTTTTGCCACAATTAAAACAAAAACCACAGAGTCTGGCATGCATGAGGGAAGCACTGGAAAACTCCACAGTAATAAAATTAAATATAGAATATTTAAATACACTTCTTGCATACATTTCCTAAAGGTATTGATAGAAGTTATACTAACAAATCCCATAAAATTAAGTTAGCCTTCTATGACCACACAGACCAGCATCAGGTAGAACATTGCTACCTAAAAAAAAAAACTACAGTAAACTTCCGATAATCCGGCACCTTTAGGACCCAGGGGGTGCTGGATTATCAGATATGTCGGACTATCGGAAGGGGGGGCTATAAAGGGTCTGGGATAGAGTGGGGGGGGGAATGCCACCCCAGACCCTCATAGCCCTCCCCCTCCTCCGATAGTCCTGCCCTGCCCCAGGCATCCCCGATTCAGCCGCTGCTGGTCAGTTTCAGCAGAGGCTGAATCAGGGACGCCTGGGGCAGAGCAGCTGGGGTGCTGCCGGGTTGGTCCCACAGCGCCGAGGGGCGGGCGCTACAGGACCAACCCTGCATCACCCCAGCTGTTAGGCCCCAGGCATCCCCGATTCAGCCGCTGACTGAAACTGACTTCCTGGAATCAGCCGCTGATCAGTTTCAGCAGTGGCTGACTTGGGGACGCCTGGGGAAGAGCAGCTGGGGTGCTGCTGGGTTGGTCCCGCAGCCCCGAGGGGCAGCACTACGGGACCAACCCTGCAGCACACCAGCGGCTCTGCCCCCGGCTTCCCCGATTTAGCTGCTGGTCAGTTTCAGCAGTGGCTGAATCAGGGAAGCCAGGCGCAGAGCAGCTCCAATTGTCCGGCAGCCAGAGCACTTCCAGGTTCCTGATGGTGCCGGACCATCAGGAGTGCCAGAGCATTGGATGCTGGACCAATGGAGTTTTACTGTAATTTGATTCTAAACTACAGAGGCTCAGTGCCAGTGAAAAAACACTCTGTTGATTTTAGGTTCCTGTGGGGATTGCTAATTTGCAACAACCTGTACTAATTAGCCACACCTAATTTATTAAAAATAAAAAGGACACAGTAGAGCTCAGTGGTTCTCAAATCACAGTTCACAAAGAACTGCAGACAACATGGAACTATCAACATCTCCCTCTTGCTTACAATTGGACAACTGCAGAAACAAGAAAAAAAGATAATAGAGGGAGAGGGGTCTGGTGCCTGCTGGTTCCCACACATGCTATCACATGGTGTGGACCCATTTTCATCTATCCTGCCCTTATCATGAGGGTCAGGGAAAATACATCTGTGTTGACTATAGGGCAATGGATGTCTTCTATCTGAAGCTTCTCCCATTCCATCACTTAATCCTTCATCGCTCTATCCTGGGAACACTACATCGAATTTTGGGGCAGGAGACTTGTACTTCACGTTAGATAGAAACAGCTCTTCCACTTCAGTATTTCCTATCAAGCCCCACTCCATGGCTGTCAATGAATATTACAATTTAAAAATGAAAACACCCATTGGAGCAGACAACATTGTCAATATAAATACACACTTGGGAGACATGGGGAAGAACAGCTCTCAGAAGTCTGACCACTCATACACATTTTTATAAACAATCACCCATCTTTTTGGAGCAATGACACCATGTACAGGGTATTATTTCTAACCACAGCACCCAGTTTAAACCTGTCCACCTCTTCCTTCCTCGCCTCCAACTTCTCTCCCACATATCCTCAACCATTCATCATCAAATTTTTACAACAGCCACCGTTTTCTGAGCACCTACTGAAGACTGAGTCACTGGTGCTATGTTTAGGTCCACTGCCTACACTTTACAGATTTAGATTAAGAGGTAGTTATGAAGTTTTCTATTTCCTCTTTCTGGAATAGTTTACCAAGTGTTTATACAAAATACTCCCAACTCCTCCATAAACACTACTTTTTCCAAAAGTGTTTATTGAGAGATTTTTTCCCTTTCTACTAAGCAATGATTTTAAAATGTATGAATAATATGGAAAATTTTAAGCAGACTTCACACTGTTCTTCATAACTTAAATACTCATAAGGAAGATCTGAAATTGTTTTAAAATGTAAATAATGGTTTTATGTCAAGACTGCTAAGAACTTCATTTTCTTTTTTGGCTGTTGAAATATTTTTATTTTGTTAAATCTTAAAATTGGGTCAGGATCGTAAAGTATGCCAAAGTTGAATAAAATATGTAACCACTAAATCTGAAACAAATTAACATTAAAGATGATTATACCATGAAATGCATTGGAAGAAAGATACAACTGTAACAACTTAATTCTCATCAGTAATATAGATCTGAAACCAACGACCAAGATCATTCTAAATTTTGCACATGTTCTGTATGATGTCTATTCCAGGCTTGCCTGAGAACCCATTTCAGTCGATGAGATCTAATTTGATCCTAGATTTGAAATTTCAAATAATAATTTTACTGCTATCACTATTAATATTTGTTTAAAGTGATATTTGATTTTATCAATGATCAAGATTTCTCCATCTGTCAGATGGGCAAAGTGTTGGTGGGCTAAGACATGAGATTATTAAAAAAAAGTCTAGTGGGAAGGCTAAAACAGAGTGAGTAGCTGAGGTGATCCTAAAATCTCTCTCATGAAAGTCTTTAAATGGCCAGTGAGTATCCCAAAAGGTGCATTACAGAATCCAGGAAGAATTATTCTTACTAGCTATGGCATGTGGGAAACCATTTTAAAAGCTGGCCAATACAAAATACCAAAGATACTGAAAGTTTCCAAGGCTGAAATTTTTAACACTGACTTCACTGTTTTGCCTCTTTACGCAATGTTTTATAGTCCACTGGCTGGCCTCTGGGTAATGCTTCAGAGACTGAATACTTTTAAAACTATGGAAATATAAAATATGATTACAATAGACCCAGATAATCAACCAATCCAAAAAAAGTGAGCAAAACATGATGAAACAACTGCAGAAAGAAATGAAAGATACATTTAATTTACTAGGCTCCTAAAAGTTAGCAACCTTTCACATATAGCAGAGCTGATTTAACAAAACTACTTGTTATCTTTCCAAGCCCACAGGTGTATAAAGCTAACATATACAGCTTGAACGTCTCTAGTCTGGCACCCTCAGGACCTAACTGGTGCTTAACCAGAGAATTTGCCAGATCATGGGAGGTCAATATTGTCCAGTAACATTACCAACATAAAAGTGTTTCCTGCAGGATGACAGAATGATGTCATCAGCATCAGCAGGCCAGAGAGGTAGACATGGGTGGGTGAAAGCAAACCCCAGCCCCACCACTTCTGCCCAAGGCCCCACCCCAGAGCTGAGCCACACCCACTCCTAGCCCAGCCCTTCCGAGTGGCTGCGGGGGAGAGCTGGGACTGCAGCACTACGGCCTCAGCCCTCCCCAGAAGTGGGACAAAGCCAGGTTGCCGCACTGCAGCCTCAGCCTTCCCCAGCAGTCAAGTTGCTGAGCTTGGGGGGGGGGGGGGGGGGAAGAGGAATCAGGGGGGAGAGGGAGGAGAGGGTACAGCAGGGATCAGGCAGGCACAGAGTGAGGCTGGCAAGGTACAGCAAGTGGGGGGCACTGTAGGTCCCAGGGGAGGGGCTGGTGAGGGCAGAGGCCAGGGGCGCTGAATGGGCTGGTCACGGGGAGCAGTTGTCAGGGTGCAGCAGGCCTGGTGTTCTGAAGGGATTGGGTTGGTACAGGGAGGGAAAGTCTGCAAGGCACTACATGGGCCGGGGTGGGCACAGGGAGGGGCTGGCGGGCTGCAGCAGGTAGGGGAGGGCACTGCAGGAGCCAGGCACAAGGAGAAGTGGTCAGGGCACAGCCGGCAGGGGGATGCTGCAGGGGTTGGGCATGGGGAAGGCTGGCTCTCTGCCCCTCCCGGTGCCCAACCGCTGCAGCACCCCTCAACTGCTTCATCCCCTGCCTCCATCCCACCAGTGCCTAGGCCCAGCAGTTCCCCCACTTGCTGCATCCTGCCAGCCCCATCCCATGTTTTCGCGGTCCCTGCTACACTTGCCATCTCTGCACCGTGCCAGCCCCTTCCAGCACCCAGCCCCGGCACTGTCCCATGCCTTCTGCCCCCCAGCCTCTCCCCACGCCCGGCCTCTGCAGCACCCCTCCCCCCCACCTGCCTCTCTCTGGTCAGGGGGAGGGGGGGCTTTGTACAGCTACTCTGCACCCAACATCTTCCTCCCAGCAGCATTCCACCTGGGCAGCTGCCAGCCAACAAATAACAATCATACCCAACCCATGTTGGCTTGAAGCACAAAGGTGGTGCCACAGTCTGGGTAGTAATGCTGCTGGGGCAGCCTTGACAAAGGCTGGTGGGCATAGGAGCATCTGTTGCCATGTCCTGAGTGGGGAGTGCAGCCCCACCCTGGACTGTCGGATGGACTCCACAGGCTGCAGGCCCTGCACTGTTACCACCTCAGCATGGATCCTGCAAGTCTCATGCATTCCGGGAGGAGGTGTCTCACCTCAGAAACACCCACGTGCTCCCGAGACTCAAGTCCCCCTGACCCAGCCACCTCCCAGCACACAGTAAACTTCCAATAATCCAGCACCTTTGGGAAACAGGGGGTGCCAAATTATCAGATATGCCAGAGTATCAGGAGGTAGTCCGGAAAGGGGGCTGTAAGGGGCCCGGGGGGGGGGGGGGGGCGGGAGTCGGGGAACGGTGCGGCATAGGGCAAACCCTCCGCCATTTTGCAGGGAGGCGGGAGAAGCCCTGTGCAGCCGCTGATGACAGGCCAGTTGGGGTGCTGCCCCTCACCTGAGCGGCGCTGCAGGAACAACCCAGCAGCACCCCAGCTGCTCTGCCCCTCGGCTTCCCCAATTCCACTGCTGCTGAAACTGACAAGCGGTGGACTTGGGGAAATGGCGGGCAGAGCAGCTGGGGTGCTGCCCGGTTGGCTCCGCAGCGCCGCCCCTCGTCCCCCTGCTTGGTACCCAGCAGCACCCCAGTTGCTCAGCTCCGCAGCTTCCCCAAGTCCGCTGCTCATCAGTTTCGGCAGTGGCGCGGAGCAGAGTAGCTGGGGTGCTGCCAGGTGCTGAGCAGGGGGGTGAGGGGCGGCGATGTGGGATCAACCCGGCAGCACCCCAGCTACTCTGCTCTGTGCGTCTTCCCCAAGTCCGCCGCTGGTTAGTTTCAGCAGCGGCAGCAGCAGACTTGGGGAAGCGGCGCGGAGCAGCTCCAATTGTCTGGTTATCCGGAGCACTTCCGGGTTCCAGTTGGTGCCAGACTATTGGAAGTGCCAGACCAGTGGATGCTGGACAATTGGCGTTTTACTGTAACGTTATTCTTCCACTGGCTGTTGAAGCCACAAAGATCAATCACTGATTTTTTAAAAGACCACTGAACAAACTGAAATGGCCAAGAGGGACAAAATTATTATTAGAGGTCTGGGCAGATTCTAAATGAGGACTATTTAATAAAATAATGAGTTCATAGTCCCCACCTGCTGCAAGCAGAGGGCTGCTTCAACCTGGCATGGCCTGCGCCAGCTTGGCCATGGCAGGCCTGGAGGCTGCTCCAACCCAGCCCTTCTTTATCCCATTTCATTATCCAAACAAAAAGAAAACACAAAATTGAAATTAAAGACAATGTAAAATTGATCAAAGAATATATTTTCTTATGAGACAATTACACTATGTAACTAAGGTATCCGTGATGTCAAGAGTCCATATGAATTCAAATAAAGGTAAGACATTTATATGAATAATAGTAGTTAGTTATACTATCAAGGCTAAAAATGTCCCGGGAATATGAATTCTCAGGACATAAACCAACCCACTTGACAGGGATTAGGAAGAAACTTTCCAGATAAGCATGTTACTGCATAAACTGTCCACGATGTGGGTTTTTTACCTCTCTTCTGCTACTAATCAAAGTCAGCAAGAAAATTCAACTAGATCAAACCACTTGTCTGACTGTTTAGCAATTCCTATGCAGGACTGATTCCTACAAACAAGCAAGAACAGCAGAGACTGGGGAAGCAAAACTTCTGCAATTATTCATCCAGTTTCTTACCTGCATAAGGTCCTGCCTTTCTTTCTCACCCACACAAATGGCTTTCTTTATGGTTCGGAGCTCATTCATTATGGCCTGTGCTTCATCCAGTTTATAATTTGTGTGAGCACTTGACATCTTACGATCAATCCTGTCGGCAAAAATTCAGAGAAATTTAAAAGTTAATTATGCAAAGATTCCTAAAGAAAGTAGTGATTGCTAATATGCTGCTTCATTTGCATGACTAAAAAGGATTTAACTAAAAAGGATTTAACAAAGATACTGTGACTTAACAAATACCAAGTATTTATCTCATTTAAAGTGATCTGACCATAAACCAGGAAACTGGTAAGGCAATGCAGTTGTCCTAGCTCAGCTTCTCCAGAACTGACAAGTTTCCTGTGTTTAGCCTCCGGAATCAGAGTTCACAGTTCATGCATTGTAAACATACACTCTAAAGGCAATTTTCATGAAATAAAAAATAAAATTAGCTTACAAACTAATATTACAGTGGTAAAGTTGAAATAGACCCATTAATGTAAGCAGCCCAATTCCCTGACAATATAGCACTGGTTCATGGATTCTAAGGCCGGAAGAGGCCATTGTGATAACCTGACCTCCTGTAGAGCATGAACCACAGAATTTCCACAAAATAATTCCTTTTGATCTAGTGAATATCTTTTAAAGGAACATCCAATCTTGATTTGCACCTTATTTTCAGTACATCAGTCACTGAATTTTGCTATACTTTTGTCCACTAGACTGAAGAGCCCATTATCAAATATTTGTTGTTCATGTCAGTAATTGCAGTCTGAGGTCAAGTTACCTCTTAACCGTCTCTCTGTTAAGCTACACAGACAGATCTTCCTGGCTATGTCTACACTGGCATGATTTTCCGAAAATGCTTATAATGGAAAAGTTTTCCGTTAAAAGCATTTTCGGAAAAGCACGAAATGCTTTTCTGGATGCTTTTCTGCAAAAGAACTTTTTGCGGAAAAGCATCCGTGGCCAATCTAGACGCGGTTTTCCACAAAAAAGCCCCATTTTCGCGATTGGGACTTTTTTTTGCGGAAAACACTACTGTGGTGTTTACACTGGCCCTTTTGCGCAAAAGTCTTTCAGAAAAAGACTTTTGCCCAAACGGGAGCAGCATAGTATTTCCGGAAAAGCACTGACGATCTTACGTGAGATCGTCAGTGCTTTTCCAGAAATTCAAGCGGCCAGGATAGTCATGTGCTCTAAACAAAGCAACACGCTTAAAAAGGAGTCAGACACCACTATTCCACTGTTTGGCCTCATCTTTTTAGCTAGACAGGACTGCAGTACATGCAAGAATATGGGAACTGCACCTACTGCAGCTCCTTTCTCCAATATCTTTATACCTGCTACATCCTTCTACTGTCACAATGAAACAGGCTCATCACAGCTGAGTAGGAACACAGCCATCCTTACAGTTCAAGGCCATCACATCTGGATTTTATTCCACTACCTGTACTGCAGGTGGCCTCAGAGGCCACATATACCTGAAAGAGCTGTATCCTTCTACAGATGCCTAGTGCTCACATATGTGAGGAACTGCTTCACAGATTAAAAGAACCAACAGCTATAAATGGTGAGATTCATTACTAGCGGTTGCAAAAAAGGCTTATCACTGTCAACTCTTGAGGAAACTACTGTTGTAAATTTATCTTGTGTGATATTCTGAGGTGAAGAGGAAAGAAAATATTTAATCTGTATTATCAAACTCCTGTACATCTTTTTCCAAAATTAAATTGGCCCCTACAAAAAAGTTTTGTTTTTAAAATGATTTCTAATTCATCAAGAGACAAGTAATAGGGTAAAATGTAATGGGCAGTAATACAATTTACTCCATGTATCTTCAAAAAAAAATCACTGTCTAACCCTACAAACTAGAAAGTTGTGATACGTCTTCTGCCTTTTACATCACTGATCCTGACAGCAGGCCTTTAGTTAACCAGAGATATCTTTGGTCAAGAGAACGTAGTAGGACAGCCAGGTTTTCTGCAAAAGCCATCCCATTACCAGATACAATACCTTTTTTTATTTTTATTTTGTTTTTCATACCATTTCTAATTTTTTTCCGTGTTATCTGGTGTTTCCTCATGGGGCCACATTTGGGTGTGATTTTATATATACACATCATACAAGAAAATTACAGTAAAAGAACCTGGTTGATGTTGCAAGGCCAAATATTCAAAAACTGGAAAGTTACAGAATTATTTTTTCCTGTGCAACCTTAATTTGGCATGATCACATTACTTTGTCCACAGGGCCTTCCTTATTGAACAGGTTGGACGATGCTCAATGTGTTTTCTCCTCACTATTTCAATGCTTTATTTATCACATACTATTGCAATCCTCCTCTTAAGATAAAATTAATTTCCTCATTGGCACTCATCCCTATAATACCTGTGTGCTTCACAAACATTTACTTTCACAGATGACAGTGGTATTACCCTCTTTTAACAAGTGGTGAACTGAGGCACAGAAAGATGAAACTTAAGTTTCCACTAAATTTAGATGCTCTATTAAACACTTAGAATCTAATTTTTTCAAAGCCTTTC
Source organism: Pelodiscus sinensis (assembly GCF_049634645.1). Lineage (NCBI taxonomy): Eukaryota > Metazoa > Chordata > Testudines > Trionychidae > Pelodiscus > Pelodiscus sinensis. The sequence goes on from NC_134711.1 coordinate 215,999,697, forward strand.
ACTCTCTCTAACTTCAAGGCACAGCTCTCATTAACTTCAGTTGCAGGTTTGAGCGCTCAAGGATTTATTTTAAATCAGACTCCAAAGTCTCAAGTCAGGCAACCAGAAGAAGAGGAACGCACAGTTAGTGACAACCTGTGAAAAATTTAGTTGAAGTGACTTGCCTAGATTGCAGGGATATAACATCCTATTCTTCAGGGAGGCATTCAACTGCCTTCACCAGGAGATCCTTCATTTTCCCACATTCTCCTACCTCATTCACTACGCATCTCCTGACTTCTGTCAAAAAGTAGGCAGTGGTCCTACATGCAATAGTCTCCTTTTCTACAAATCCCTGAGAAGGAGACCTCAAGAAGGTCCATCCTGTGTACTGAACAAGGCAGAGATCCCATGGAAGTAGTATGATGTAATCACATAATCACCCTCCTACTTGAAGGGGGAGCAGCTGCCCTTAGTGGAAGAGTTTAAGTATTTAGGGATCTTGCTCACGAGTGATTGCAAGTGGGAGCATGAGATCAACCAGCAGATTAGTGCGGCAGTCGCAGGGGTGGCTGGTAGCAAAGCAGGAGCTGAGTTCTCAGAGAAATCTCTCATTTTACAGGTCCCTCTATGCACCCATCCTCACCTATGGCCAAGAACTTTGGGTAAGGACTGAAAGGATGGGGTTAAAACAATGGAAATGAGGTTTCTCCACAAAGTGACTGGGTTTATTCTCCGAGACAGAATGAGGGGCTTGACTATTCAGGAGAGCCTTGGGGCAGAGCAGCTACATCTCTGGATTGAGAGGAACCAATTGAGGCGGTTCAGTCACCTGATAAGGATGCTCCCTGGGAAGCTTCCATTAGAATTCTACCAGGCACGTCCCAGTGGGCAAGGACCCACAGCCAACTCAGGACACACTAGAGGAAATATATCCCCAACTATGCCGGGACTGCTGGGTTATCCGCCAGTAGGAGCCGAAACCTGTTGCAGAGGAAATGGGGGACTGGTTCTCCCTACTCTCCATGCTGCCAGCGCACCCATCATCAAAAAAGTGGCATAAAGGAAAATTGGTAGCAATAATAATTAGACAATTATATTATAATTAAAGATAATTCATATGCACAAGTATGTAATCAATTTAGCTTAGACTAAAATCTTAGACATTAATATTTAGGTTTACAACTACTTCTTAGGCTTCTCTTTTTACAAAACCATACAAAAGAAAGGTTTGAAATTGCCTTCAAATCAATCCAAAATACTTTCAGCCATTCTAGCTTACACCAATTTGCCTTGTCAATGAGAGAGCATTGTTTGCACCATCTGTGGCTGCATTAAGGATGTTAAGTATTGGGTAATTGATTAATCAAATAGTCGATGCATTTTGCATCAACTATTCGATAGGGTGCCTCTGCCTTTGAAGCGTAACAGCAGCCTTGGGGGAGTCCCCAGCTGACCCCGGGCTCCACACAGCACTGCTGCTTTGAAATGCTGCAAGGAGCCTGATGCCAGTCTCACCGCAGTGTTTCAAAGCAGCAGCGCCACATGGAGCCCAGGGTCAGCGGATCCTGAGCTCCATGTGGCGCTGACACTTTGAAACACCACGTGCAGCGTGGGGACACCCCAATTGGCCCCGGGCTGCACGTTTAGGGATAACATCGTGGCTTTCAAAGCAGCACTGCAGTGTGGAGCCCGGGGTCTGGCCCCAGGCTTCAAGCGGCACTACTGCTTTGAAGTACACCCTCTTCTCCTTGCCCCTTGTGCCTCTATTTGATAGAGGCAGCAAGGGGGAGGGGGCGGAGTGACTAGTCGACTATCCGATAAGCATTTGCTTATTGGACAGTCAACTAGTCCTTCACATCCGTAGGCTGCATAGGCAGGAGCAGCAAAAAAATAAAAGAACTATTCATATGAAAAAATAAAAATTTGCAGCAGGAGTTTTAAATAAAAGCATTAAATAAAGCTTTGCAGCACTTTCAGTTAAACAACAAGAATGCACGCCAACAGGAAGAAGAGAAACAAGAATCCCCCTTCCCACAACCTGTCAACTCACTCTTGCAGTGTTTCCACTCCCTTTTCTTTATACTGCAGTTCTTCCTTCATATGTGCCAATTCTCGTTTTAATCTAGAAAGCTTAAAACAAAATATTTTTTAGCAAAAATGTTATGGCAGCAAGTCACAAAATAATTATAATTATTCATTCAAATAACTCTTCAAATAATTGTTTTCAAGAATTTAAAATTACTGTGCATTGTTCAAAGACTAGAATTTTTCAGTTTGAAAATACGAATGTTTTTATTCTACAGAAAAACAAAATTGATAAATACTTTATAGAAATATTAATAAAAACCTAAACAACAGTGGTCACAAAGTAATAACACTGCCAAATGTACAAGGTAATCGCTTCTTTTATCATCTTCTTCTATGCTGTCACTTTTTCTGGGGGGTCAATAGGTCTCTGTCTGCCTGTGATTTCCCATCTCTCCCTGAAACAGTGATTGCTTATCTAACTCTGTAGTAGACAGCCATCTACAGGCCTGCTCAGCTTTATTTAATTGTAGTGCAAAACAGCCTGCTCAATTAATGGAAATTATGGCATTATGGTTTTTTCAGTGGGAAAAAAATGCTTGTTTTAAGCCACTAGAGTATCTGATGATTCATCTACCTCATATTTATTTCTGAATTATAAAACATAGTAAAAAGGGACCCTTCAGCACTCGTAAATAGTCAAAGTTGCCTGACTGATCATTTATGGAATACAACTATAAGCAGATGTTCATTATCTCCCCCCCACCCACCCAAAAAAAAAAATTGGGGCATGTCTGTAATGAACTTCATATGGGGCTTCACTACTCCTTAATTGATGTTCATTGTAACAGATACAATTGTATGTATGGTGTTTTTGGGCAAAGAGGCATATATGAGTCACATTGTATAGGCACTCCTTTGTACATGAATTTCAATAAATGATGCCATCAACATTAGGGATGTTAAGAAGCGTGTAAATCTTAATCGTGTAGTCAGCAAAAAATGTTCAATGACTTTTGAATGATTCATTCAATGATTAATGAATAAAGGTTTAGCACTGCAAACACTCAGTCCTGGCTTGCACTGGGTATGGGAGCTAGTCCCGCTGTGGCTCTGTACTACTATTGGAGTATTATTGCAAAGCCACCGCTGGGATAGTTCCTGGAACCTGACCCAAGTTAGTACTGAGCCAAGCTGCTGGCCAGCCTATTAAAATATTTACTGGCAGAAGGGCAGGGAGGATGCGTGTAGCCAATAGCATTAACCAATAAGCATCAACTTATTGGTTAATCATTTAACCAATTACACTATTACATCCCTAATCAATATACTGACACCGTAAGAAAAAAAAAAAGAAAAATGTGAGTTTCATGAAGAGAAAGCAAAAATTGAGTCTCACAAAGCTTTTGCAGGTTTTCAGTGATGCATCCAAAACATCAACAAGACGGACATAAATCCGTAAATGACAAAAAATGATAAACTCATCTCTCTCATGCCCCACAAAATCAGAGATCACTATATCATCACAACAGGCAGTATATATAGTGACTTTTGGATTATCTAGTCCAACCCTCATAACATACGCTCTATTAAAATACAAAATAATATCACTAAGATCTTCCATGTTTTTATATTCGACAGTGTATAGTATATTCCATTCTTTACATTAATTCAATATACATGAACATGAATACAAGAGAGGTTCATCCTAGTACACATGGAAGTAAAAGGTTCATTTTGTGGTCACTATTGAACTAGAAGGAGACAGAAATGGGTAATACCCATGCAAATAGAAAGGTCACGTTTTCTCTAAACCTTGTTTAGATGATTTTAGTGAAATTTCAACTTACTATATTTTCTTGTTTGGTTTGCTGCATTTTCTAAACATTAGCTCTACGGCATACAGTATGTTGTAAATGATACATGCCTTTGATGGGTGGTGAACATAATTTATTTTCAGAGCCACTCCTGTGAAAAGTGATCACTAAGTCATAAACAGGAACACCACCCTTCAGAGAGATGTATTTTATTTATTTCATGAATTGAGCATCTGGAATGCTAAGTCCCATTTTATCCATTAATTAAAGGAATATACAATTTAGAAATATGGTGGAGCTTAAGTTATAAGCAGCTTTATTGGTTGTGGACATCTAACACATTAACTCATTTCAACTGAATGTGTAGATTTTCCTACTATTCATTAGGAACACTGTCCAGCAGATTTGGAAAGGTAAGTATAACTTTCCCCCTACTGCTGCAAATACTTGAAACAAGATGGTATTCAAAAGATGGTTCTAACCTAAAAATGGGTAAGTACAGATTGTACCTTCTCACACAACAGATATGGTCTGTTTGTCTATTCCGAATTACAGGCAGTCCCCGGGTTACGTACAAGATAGGGACTGTAGGTTTGCTCTTAAGTTGAATCTGTATGTAAGTCGGAACTGGCGTCCAGATTCAGCCGCTGCTGAAACTGACCGCCAGTTCTGACTTACATATAGAATCAACATAAGAACCCCAAGCGTCCCCAAGTCAGCTGCTGCTGAAACTGATCAGCAGCTGATTCCAGGAAGCCCGGGGCAGAGCAACTCTGCCTCGGGCTTCCTGTAGTCAGTGCTGGTCAGTTTCAGCAGCGGCTGAATCAGGACACCTGGGGCAGAGCAGATGGGGTGCTGCTGGGTTGGTCCAGTAGTGCCGAGGAGCGGCGCTACTGGAGCAACCCAGCAGCACCCCATCTGCTCTGCCCCAGGTGTCCTGATTCAGCCGCTGCTGAAACTGACCAGCAGCGGCTGAATCAGGACCAGAGCAGCTGGGGTGCTGCTGGGTTGGACCAGTAGCGCCCAGAGCGGCGCTGCGGGACCAAGCGGCAGCACCCCAGCTGCTCTGCCACAGGCGTCCGGAGAAAAGCCTAGTCTGCTGGGGGGGGGGGGGGGGGCGTACTAGCTGCGCCTCCCCTTCCCCCCCCAGCAGACCAGGAAGACACGGGCGGTGGACCGAGATGCACCGCGGTCCCGCCGCCTGGGTCCTCCGCGGCTTTGCTCCCCGTCTCCCTGGTCTGCTGGAGACCAGCAGACCAGGGAGACGGGGAGCAAAGCCTCTGAGGATGCCGGCAGCGGGACAGCCGCGGGGCGTCTGGGCTGTCCCGCTGCCGGCTTCCCCCGCGACTTTGCAAAGCCTCGGGGAAGCTGTGCCGGAGCAGCCCAGGCGCTCCTGGGGTGCCCCGCTGCCCGAGCCCCCCCGCGGCTTTGCAAAGTCGCGGGGAAGCCGGCGGCGGAGCAGTCCAGGCGCGCCTGGGGTGCCTCGCTGCCCGAGCCTCCCCGCGGCTTTGCAAAGCCGCGGGGGGGGGGGGGGGGGGGGCTCGGGCAGCGCGGCTGACCCGCTGCCCGAGCCCCTCCGCGGCTTTGCTCTGCGTCTTCCTGGTCTGCCGACCAGGGAGACGCAGAGCAAAGCCCCAGAGTACACGGGCGGCAGGACCGCGAGGTCCCGCAGTCCGTGTACTCTGGGGCAGCCCCGTTCGTAACTGCGGATCCGACATAAGTCGGATCCACGTAAATCGGGGACTGCCTGTATATACACTTATCACAGAATGTGGGAGGAACGTTGGGGGTGGGTCATTTGTTGATTTTTATTCCTTTATAAATGCAATCTGGACAAATGATCTATTCTGATATGTGCATTAACTGGATTGATCACTGAGTTCTCAAGACAGAGCCACATCCTGACCTCAGTTACATATACAGAACCCTGTTGAACATAATGGCAGACTCTAAAGACAACTGGTTTGAACAGGTGCTGCTGGGGACAGAATTTGGCCTGCAGATTATTTGCTATTAGTGGTGATGCTCAAGGCAGAAAGGAAATGATTTTTAAAATACAAGTTGAGTTTGTGTGGCTGTCGTTCAGAAAAAAATTCTTTGCACTTATAAACAGGCAAAAAGGCTTTGGAATTATTGAGAAATAAGATATATGGAACCACATAGCTATTTTCATTTAGTAACTGTTCAAGAATGGAAGGGCACTTTACACATATGCAATTTTAAAAAGCATGCACATGCACATTCTGAGCCTAATGGTAGGTGGGTGTGTACAGCACTGTTTTAATCACATAACATCAAAAAAGATTACTCACTCTGTCACGACGGCTTGCTATTTCTGCTTTAATCTGATATGGGTCATACTTGGTATTAGTTGAAAATCCAGAGAATGCTAAACAGATGGAAAACAATGGTATTTTATAATATGTTTCATGTTTTCAGTGTGCTAAATGATAGTGTGTATTGATTGTACACTATGTAAATTATAACAATAAGTTAGCCAGTTCAAACATGTTTCTGAAACTTCAAAGCCATAACTCAGCAATCTCTTAAGCAAGTGCTTAATTTTTTTGAGGGATCAAGGCCAAAAAATACTTGCCAAAGTGTAGGCTACATGCCATTCTGGGTTCCCAAAGTTGAGTCATTCTACTTCAGAGATAGCAAAAGCTTATTTGTGTACAACTTCCAGACATGTCTTTGTAGGATGTGATAATCATTTATGGCAAGACTTGCTCAGTATAATTATTTGTGTAAAACACAGAAATGTTTGTAGCCAAAATTATTTCTTCTAACCAGCAGGGTCTAAAAATTGACACTATGTTTAATGATTTTTCCTTTTATTTTTCTTGCAGTTAGGAACTTTCACGGGGAAAAAAAAATGTAATGTCCCTATGATAACAAATTTAATGGCCCTATGGTAACACAGATTTGATTTACAATATCCTCAACATTATTTCAGATAAAACACTTACCTAACAGCCAAAAATGAATGTAAATTCATATGAAGCTAGAAGTCCTTAACTCATAGAAGTTTTGTTTTCTTTGTTTCAACCATTGCACTGGAGTGAGGCTGGAGATGAGGGGTTCAGTTTGCAGGGTGTCCAAGGGAGAGAGGACAACCCCAGCCCTCTCTCACCACAGCACCTTGGGGCCAGGTGAGAAGCGGCTCTCCACAGCGGCTGCAGCTCCAGTGGGCACAGCCAGGGGAAGGGTGCATATCCCCCGGCTGGAAGACAGACACACAGACAGACACACAAACTGTCTGAAATGTCTAGTAAATAGATGTCCCTTTCTCCAGTATTGCCATCTGTTTGCCCAATGGGGTTATAGCTGTCCTAGTCCCCATCTCTGGCCCCTTGCTAACCTCCTGGTCGTTCTACAATATAACTGTCCCTCCTACCAGACCCTCCTCTTTTCATTTCATGAGAAACCATCAAATTCCAGGCACATCCCACTATCCTGGCACAATCAAATCCTGACCTTGCTTTAAGCTATGGTAAGAGGAAGCTGCATACCAAATTTGGTGGTCTTAATTCTGCCACTTGGGAGGGATTCTTGAACAAATGGACTCACAGACAGACAGATGCAGTAAAGACACAAACTCTCTCAACTACATAGTAGATAAATACATGAATTTATTTAGCTATTCAAAATTTAGACTTAACCCTCTAATAGTAGATCAAACTGGTACCAAATACATATAAACAAAGTCAAATCATGTCCTCAGATATTTCAATTTGATAAAGTTTTTCTAAGAAGGAGAAAACTAAAAGAAGTTGTTCCACATCTAAATAAATCACTTTCTAGCTCAATCACCCCAGACTAATGAAATTCTCCCTGCTTGATGCTCAGTGCATGCAATAACCACATGCAAATTTACAGTTAAAACATTTCCTCCATCTCAGTTTCAGCCCCTCGATATCAAATGGTTTAATTATCTAGTCACAGCTTCCCTTCAATATAGTTTCAATTTAAAGAGAGCTTTTTGTTTTCTCTTTCTTTTCCAAGATGCAGCATCATTTCCCATATCAACATGTTCTCTCTGTTATAAGATACAAGATTTCAAAAGTCACTCTAGGTTAAATTCCAACTAGGAAATTATCCTCTGTTTACCTATCGCACAAAGGCAAAAAGGGCTGGCTTCCAAAAGTAAATGTGCTGAAGAGTCCCAGAAAATGGCTGGCATCTCTCTTCATATGTAGAGAAAAAGGGAGACCAGAAGCCCTTGAGGACTGAGGTAGTAAAAGAATTCTGAAGTGGGCTAAGTCCAAGAGGTTAAGTAGGAGATTGTTGTGGCCTAACACTTTATAAACCAGCTCAGAGTTTCATTCTGTTGCGTCTCTTGATCAACTGTGGAAAGAACGTTACAATGCTAAGGTCATTTAAACCATGCAGTAACTTGCCAAAAGAGGTTGTGCATTCACTACCAATGCACGGACTGAACTTTTTCACAGTGTTGGTCACAACTTAATAGTGAAAGAGTTTCATGAACGCCTCCACTTCCACCTGCAATCATAGGGTACGTCTACTACGGTTGCAAATGTAGGTGACCGAAATTGTAATGAAGAGGGGATTTAAATATCCCACGCTTCATTAGCATAATCTCGCCCACGTGCTATTCCGATCGCCAGCTGATTCAAACCAGGAAGTGTGCTCCAGGCGGCGTTAGTTCAAATCAAACCCCTTGGTCTGAACTAACGTTACTCCTCAAAAAATGAGGAATCATATGAACTTCATTTCAGAAACCCAAGGGCAAGAAACAAAAGTTATTTATCTGACCATACAAAAGAATGACAAGGACATTTGACATGGATTTAATGAAGCCAAAATTTTATTTGTAGATGCCTAGGACCATCCAGCAGAGAAAAGTAGTCTCAATCATCCTAGGGGCTCCCACCAGCTCTTTTCCCATTCACGTCACTCCAGCTAATACATTGCTGGGACCTTATGATCTACCACCATATGGTCAGGCCCGTGTGTGTGGGGTGGGATGGTGTGAAGGGTGCAAACGCACCCCCAAAGTCTCACAGACATAAGGAGGGGTGTAACAACAGAAGCAGCTGCACGCCAGAATTCACTACTTAGAGTATACGGAGCATGCTCAGTAAGAGCTGCTGTTGCTGCAGAATTCATGTGGATTCAAATGTTGCTTCTGGCTCTTTACAAGCATTAAAAAGAGGTTAAGGAACAAATTGCAGCCGGGGGGGGGGGGGGGGGGGGGGAGGGGAGAATGGGCAGAAGGCTGAAATTAACCTAGGGAGTCAAATAACTTTAGGGTGAGACAGAAGAGGGGCTGGAAGGGGAAAAAAAACCCAGGTGGGGGTATTGGAGACAGGGGAGGAGGGGAAACTACCAGCCCCTGTGGGAGGGGGTTTGCCCTCATAAAGAGAGGGGCAAGAGGGTAACAGTTACCCAGGGGGGTGAGCCACCTGCCAGGTGTGCAAAGGCAGGCGTGGAAGTCACAAAGAGGTTTTTATTTCCCCTCTCAGGGTGAAGTGTAGCAGCCCAGGAGCATAGGGCAACTTTCTGACTGTGCACTAAAGGTACTGCCGCACTAATGCCTTGGCTCTCACAGCTAGAGCACCCCACAGCACCTCTCTCTCTGCACTGCTACAGCACAGGGAACAGTGTGCACGTTCTGCTCCCAATAAAGTTAATGGCCAAAATTCATTTGGTTTGACCTACAGCTTGTCAGCTTCCCTGACCCTGAGAGCTTGCCAGCAAAGGCCAGACTAACACCAAAAGAGGCATACATTTGCCCTGCAATGGAACTCTGTTTATTTGTGTGAAGGTCTCCCACAGCCCTTGCACTGAGGAACGGATTTCACCTTGGCTATGTGATTCTTGGCTAATTATTACAAGAATATCTTACTCTTACAGAGCACTTATCTATCCATCTCAAAGTGCTTTACAGAGAAGGACAGCATTGTTAGCCTTATTTCACAGATTGGGAAACTGAGGCATAGTAAAGTGCTGGGACTTGTTCACAGTCACTTAGCAGGCCAGGACATGGCTGGGAATGACATTCAGATCTCCTGAATCCCCATCTAGTGCCACTAGGCCAACTGCCACTCTAGGATCTCCACAATGAGCCATAATGTGGGCACCCAATTCACAGCAGTAGAAATATCCTGATACCCTATGCAGGAGTTTACGTGGAAAGTGGGGAACTAATATAGGGCCCCTGCTCCAAGCCCTGCTATAGCCTTTGCATTCCAGTATTTCAGGAACTCTCTAATTCCCAGTGCTCTTAAAGGCAAAGCATGTGTTAGAACAGCCCTATGACTACTCTTATTTACACTGGAACCTTGATAAACCTTCAGTTTAGTTGTTCCATAAATGGTGAACACAAAAACTTAAAGCCACATTCTTTACTTTGTCCTCCCTTCCCCGGTGTCAATCCTGCTGTAAGATCAGGGCTGGGACAAATGAGAATTGGGATGTGTGTGTCTGAAACAGAAGAGAGAACACAGCATATGAACAAGCCTACCATAAATGAACTAACAAGTGAAGTGAAGAGAGAGCTAATAATCTTTTTAAGAAGATAAGATATTTTTGAAAGCGGCGAGGAGTCCTGTGGCACCTTATAGACTAACTGGAAGTTTAGGAGCATAAGCTTTCGTGGGCAAAGACCCACTTCGTCAGATGCATCTGGGACCTGATGCATCTGACGAAGTGGGTCTTTGCCCACGAAAGCTTATGCTCCTACACTTCAGTTAGTCTATAAGGTTCCACAGGACTCCTCGCCGCTTTTGCAGATTCAGACTAACACGGCTACCCCTCTGATACTTGACAAGATATTTTTACACTCCAATATTTTACTTTAAAACCAGATAATCAAGTCCACACAGGGGTTTTATATCCCACAGAAACTATGATCATTTGCTTGATGCATTAAACTCCTGCTGAAACTAAATAAGGAGCAGTCAGAAGATACTGCTATTGCAGGGGTGGCCAACCTGCAGCTCTCGAACCACATAAGGCTCTTTGCTCCAAGAAATGGGGCTCTTGTTAGTTCGGACCCACATGCCAGGACTGCTCACAGCCGGCCGCTGTGCACACACGCCCCAGCGCCTGGAGGGAGAAGCATGTGGCCTCAGTGGCTCTGGTGAGATCCAGGCATTGGGTTAGATGGGGGAAGGGGCGGGGTGCTGGGGGGCCTGGCCCTGGCGGAGGGGTGGACGCACTGGGTTAGGGCAGAGGGTTGGGGGTACCTGGCGCTGGGGATGGGGTGGGGCATTGGGTTAGAGCAGGGGGGCTGAAGCACCTTAAGCTCAAAGTCTTCATGAATGCACAATAAGGCAGCCAACACAGATGTCATATTTAAATTCCAGGGCAAAAAAAGAATCAGCATGTACCTGGTTTACAGTGTTTCTTCAAAGAAAATTCAAATGCTATTTTTTGCCAGGCTGAAGCAATTATTCTGAGATAGGAGCCTCTCCCATATTGTTTTTGAACCTCTCATATTTGCAGTCTGGGACAGACCTGAATTTTTAGAACTATAAAAAAAGCTATAATCTTCATAAGAGAAAAAATTGAGGAAACCATACCAGAGATCAACAAGCTGGAGTGAAACAGGCACTTCAAACTGTGCTAATTTACTTTCAGTTCAGTTTAATTTTAAAAACCACACAGAACATAATGGGGCAGTAGTATTAAATTTGAAATACATGGTTGGGATGCTTTTTTTTTAGTGTGAGAATATTACTGTATTTTTAAAGTTTTTTTTTTAATTTGATGTTTGTTCCTTGTCAAGTTCTCTGAAGATCTATGGACTTGGCCGTGAATTTTTTAAGTGACTAGAGACTTTTGTATTGGTTTTTGTCCGAAATGTCCTGTAATGTTAATTTTATCACTACATTTTGTGTACTATATCTATCTATAGATATACAGGCAGTCCCCGGGTTACGTACAAGATAGGGACTGTAGGTTTGTTCTTAAGTTGAATCTGTATGTAAGTCGGAACTGGCGTCTAGATTCAGCCGCTGCTGAAACTGACCGCCAGTTCTGACTTACATACAGATTCAACTTAAGAACCCCAAGCGTCCCCAAGTCAGCTGCTGCTGAAACTGATCAGCAGCTGATTCCAGGAAGCCCGGGGCAGAGCAACTCTGCCTCGGGCTTCCTGTAGTCAGCGCTGGTCAGTTTCAGCAGCAGCTAAATCAGGACGCCTGGGGCAGAGCAGCTGGGGTGCTGCTGGGTTGCTCCAGTAGCGCGGCCGCTTCTCGGCACTAATGGACCAACCCAGCAGCACCCCAGCTTCTCTGCCCCAGGCGTCCTGATTCAGCCGCTGCTGAAACTGACCACCAGCGGCTGAATCAGGACCAGAGCAGCTGGGGTGCTGCTGGGTTGGTCCAGTAGCGCCCAGAGCGGTGCTGCGGCACCAAGCAGCAGCACCCCAGCTGCTCTGCCACAGGCGTCCGGAGAAAAGCCTAGTCTGCTGGCGGTGGGGGGGAGGGGGGGCGTACTAGCTGCACCCCCCTCCCCCCCAGCAGACCAGGAAGACACGGGCAGCGGACCAGGGAGACCAGCAGACCAGGGAGACGGGGAGCAAAGCCTCTGAGGACGCCGGCAGCGGGACAGCTGCGGGGCGTCTGGGCTGTCCCGCTGCCGGCTTCCCCCGCGGCTTTGCAAAGCCACGGGGAAGCCGGCAGCGGAGCAGTCCAGGCGCGCCTGGGCTGCCTCGCTGCCCGAGCCCCCCCCCCGCTGCTTTGCAAAGCCGCGGGGAAGCCAGCAACGGAGCAGCCCAGGCGCACCTGGGCTGCCTCACTGCCCGAGCCCCCCCTATATCAGAGGCAGCAAGGTGGGGAGGGAAGCAGGAGCCAGTGCTGGGGGGAGCCAGCTTAAAAGCCAGTTACCCTAGCACCATCAGAGTGGGGGGGAGCAGAGGGGGGCAGGGGCAACCAGGGGAGGTAGAGGTGCAGTGGTGCTGTGGCTCTGCCTACCTTTGAAATGGAGTAAGAGTCGCGTGGCCCTTAGTAGATTTAAAAGGCAGAGGTGCAGCACAGAACCCGGCACAAGCAGGGTGGGGACTGAAACAGTCATCCCCCGCCCCATCGACTAATTGAGTAGTAAATGAAGATTCCATTGACTACTTAATTAGCTGTTTAAGTTTTAACATCTCTGGGCTCAGGCAGTATTTCGCTCATGTATTCCCTTGGCTGGCTGCACCACACTGACCTGGGGGCCATGGGGAAGGTGCGATTGCACCCTTGAGGTCCACATTTACAAAAAAAGCGCACACTCCTCCCACAGAAATTCCTACATATGGGCCTGAGGGTTAAGGTTGGCTACAAGAATGGGCTGTTGGCTCTCTGTTGTACCAATGCTAGGAGTCCCCTCTTGTTTTTTCTTTTAATGACCACCTCTTCATTTTTCAAGCTATTTATCCAGTCGCTACTAGCGATGTTATAGTTCAACCGATATGCTGGTGCTTATCAATTAATGCTATTGGTTAAAAGTCTTCTCTGGTCCTGGGGAGGCTTTGCTGCAGACTCTGCAGTATGAAGCTTATTTAAGCTTTATATACATGCTGCGAGCTCTGCAATAACCACAAAGATTTTCAGTGGCAATACCTTTTTAAACAACATTTAACATCTCTAGTCACTGTGTTATCTTTCCTATGGAGTACTTGCACTGGACATCCATGTTACACTTAATTACTGAGCTGCAACATGTAGCCAACTGCCCTTTATGCCATGCACGAACAAAGCCCTTCCTGAACCTGCTGTGGGGAAAAAGTGAAAAAAATCCTAACTGCACCCAAGCCAATATGGTGATAAAAGGAAAAATTCCTTCGCAGCTCTCCCCCCCAAAAAAGTGGCAGCTAACTTAATGCCCACAGTGGGTCTTGACGAAACCTGGCATTTTACCACCAAAAGGGGAGGGATAATATGTCTTGCTTTAGCCTGGTGTGTGTAAAATAGAAGCTTCAGATGTAGGGCTGCCTCCTAGGGAGGAGTCAGCAACCAAGACAACCACTTTTGCAAGCAGTTTTCATCCCTCCCTCTCCACTCAGGATGGTAGGAATGCATCAGCTGAATAGGGTTCATAATACAGCTCTCACAAATTTAGTGTACGGCCTAGCAGGTTAGTCCAAGGAATAGTGTCTGACAAGTATCGGGGGATTACTCCAAATCACTGCCTTGGCAGTTGCTGATATTTGCAAAATTCTCTAGCAGGCAGAGGATACTTCCTGCACTCTGGAGGGGTCTCTGAGACTTGACGCTTGGTGGGAGAAGCTGACAGGCAAGTGAAGTAGTTTGTGTTATGCCCTTTGAGAAGAAGCAGCTGGACCTTATTCAAAAGCAATAAACAAATGGGGTTACAGTCTGAATAGTTTGGTCCTGTCAGTACAATAAATCAAAGTCCTGGAAATGTCAAGTATACGTATTTTCTTTCCCCTGTGAACAGTGTGGTTTCAGGAAGAAAACAAATAGGATGACCAGCTGGTTTATATGAAAATCAGCGATCACCTTTGGAATGAACTTTGGATGTCATTTCACAGCCATCTTTCCACTATGGGAGGTCATACAAGGGGACACAGCCATAAGTGCCTGAATCTTCTCTTGGTTGAAATAATAGCCAGGAGGAAGACCATATGCAGAGAGAGTTAATCCAGGGAACATTCTGAGAGGGGTTCACATGGAAGTTTCACAGGAGGATCATGCTAAATTCCCAAGCAGGAACAGGTTTTCTGACCATGTGTATGAGTCTCTTGAGAAACTCTGATATTGTGGGATGATAAAAGACCAAGCACTGAAGGAAAGGCACGTGGCAAGCTGAAATCACTATGAAGCAGACCTTTATAAGAGCTATGTGCAAGTCCTACAGCTTCAATAGTAGCTGGTAGTGGAAGATCTTCAGTCCTGGAGTCTGAGTCATGTCCAGACCATAATGGGCTGCCTATATTGAGCAACTGTTCCATTTACATGAGTAGGTCTCTCTGACATATTTTCCTACTTAGAACCAGAATTTCCTGGATCCTATCCTTGTACTTAACCAGTCAACGGCCATACTGCTAGGTGTGGCAGCCCTGAGTCTGGATGGAGTACTTAGCTACAAGGGACATCCCCAATGTATATACAAAATTGCTTGTCCCATACTAAACCAGTATGGGATGCTTTTTATTCCATATTTCAATGTAGCACATACGGTCTCAACTCTGCTTAGCCAGCCTGCCCACCCTTCCATCATACTAGAGGATCTGACTCCATGCCCAGCACCCGCACAGAATCTTAATAGGTGCCACAGTGGCAGTACCCAGAGCTGGAAGAACCACTAGGAAGAATAGGAGAGAAGCAGGGAGTTGCTCCCAGAGGGGCAAAGGAGGACTAGGTGTATTTCAAGTCTGTGCCATATTTCTGAAATATAAACTTGGACAGCCTAGACCATGTCAGGATGGCCCCAGTATCCTTTAAAGAATGGCATGATTTGCCAGTTCACTAGCTGCAGAGCTCAATGCCTCCAACAGCAGATCTTGTTTGGTATCCTGAATTTCTCTAGGTATTTCTGGTCCCAAGCCAAGAGGCCCTTCTCATGCTCATGGCCGTCTACCTTCTGACTGTGCTAGAAGAACTCATTTCAGCTTGTGAGGCTCTCCTAGCTACTGTCTTGCCTTCTCAGATGACCTCCTTTAATGGCTTCCCAACATCTTGTGGCATGTTGAGTGTGTCATGCTTTCCTCCATCAAGAAATTATATTGGGCTAACAGTGTCTCATGGTTTGTCTAAGTATATGCCGTTTGTCAATTCTGATTTTTTTCTGTACTGCTGCAACTACTAATTGATCATGGATCTTGGCGAGAGAAGTGTTCACAGGTTTCTTGAGGCACCTGATGACGCTTCCCCACCAGTTTGCATGTGGGCTGGATGACAGCTGGGATATGCAGAGTCCACTCCTGGGTTCCTTCATTTTTAAAGAAACACAATTCTGGATGGTGCCAATGTGATGAAGAAATTAAAAGAATTTGTGTGATTTCTCTTGGTTCACTGTCATTTCACTAGCCTTGGTCTTCACTACGCGTTGGAAGATCCTGGAGAACTTTAAAGTCACAGGTCACTAGGGCTAGAAAATGTATGACCACCCAGCCAGGAAACAATAAAGGCCCTTTGGATGGAGACGTCATTGTTTTTCCACTGTCCCTACTTCCTGGATATTAATGCGTGGCTCTGGTGTCAGTGGTTCTGGTCAGGATATCATTGAGGAGCCTAATCTCTTCCTCTTCCTGTACCTCCATGAGAGGGTTTTGCTGTGGGATACCAGAGGTGATTGGTCCCCAGTACGGCCAGAGTAGACACCTATATGGATACTAGCCCAGAAGCAACTGGTTTGCTTAATGACATTCCAGTTGTCTTTGTGGCTACACCCTGCAAGAGGGATCCCCCCAGGACATGTCCAAGGCCACTTGTAGATGGTAACAGGGAGGCATGAGGTGCTTGGCCCTGGAAAGAAGCCATAGCTCAACAATGGTGATGAAATAAGTAGTCGCTGTAAAGTTGGCTCCAGGGCCCAGCGCCACTTCAATATTAACGATGAACCTGAGTATAACTCAGTCCTATACTGGGGTTGATGCTTTCACTGGTCTCAGTTTAGTCAGTACCACTCTCCGTGGTAAAAAAAATGTAAGCAGTTCATCCTTTGAGGAATGGATGCCTCTTCTCCATTTTATAGAACAATGTCTCTCTATACTCTGGTCTCAGTGTGGCGCTTCCCATTCTTTTGCTCCATGTGGCTCCAAGGATGTTGTCTATGCCAGAAGAGCTGGTTCAGAGGACATTCATGCTGATTTCGCACCCAGTTTCAGCCCTGGTTGGTGCAACGATCCCCATACCAGGGTACTCCATGAGCATAAAGTGTTGGAGTTTTCTTCACTCCCTTCCTTTCATTATCAAATCCTGAGTTGTGGTGCTTGCTGGTAGCGAGTGTTGGGAGCGAAGAGGAAAGAAAACAGGGAGGCGGGCACGTTAATGCAGTTCCAACCATACATCCCTCAATTTGCTCACACTCACTGAGAAGGATGTACACACCGAGCGGTTATCAGGCAAGTGTGCCCCAACAGAAAAGACATCCCAGAAAAGTCTGTCCAATTGAGAAATGAGTCCATTACAGATTTGATACAGTTGAAACTATCATTAGTTGGTGAGAGGCACCTAGTCCCATTGTACTTGTATCTTTTGGGGGTTCCTTCCCCCACCCTCCCCAGATCATCCTAATTAATCAAAGACAGAAAGTATAAAGATACCTCTTCACCAAGATCTTTTTAAAATGGAGTCTTCAGCTAGACAGACAGTGGGCTGTACACTTGCCCGGTTCCATCTTGCTGTGGTAAGAGGGAGCTGAGGAAGAGTCATGGCTGCCGCACTCTTTATAACCTCATAGGAAGTACGCAGAGAGGCACAGGGTGGCCCCAAGGACACCACTATTCAAAAAATAATAATCTGACCCTATACGTAGGAAGTGCATGTGCACCCAAGAGCCACAGGTGACATAGTCAAGAGAATTTCTGACATGTCAACTTCATCACAAATTGAAGGGATAGAAATTCAAGTCTCACTTATTATGGAAAGCCTCTGAAGGAAAGCATAGCAGATTTTGGTAGCATCCTGTTTTATTAATACTTTGATACTATAGACCAAATATATAATTCACTGAATATATGTTTAACATTTGTGTTAGTAAATCTGTCATCTTATATAAAATGTCCTATAATTGCAACATAGAGTTATTAAAAGAAGTTCAGCTATGAAGAAAAACGAACAATGATCTGGACAGAAGATCTTCAGTTTTTCCTAACAGTGGTTCCATTCTGAAATAACGGAATATTACTGCTGATACTCAACACCCTTCACAATATTTTTTCGTCGACTGGTAGGAGGGGAGGCAGGGATAGAAACTGACTGAGAATGAGAGAAAGAAGCATCAGAGGGAGAATGATTCTCACACTTAGGAGTGAGAGGGTGCAGCCACTGAGAAGGAAGCTCTTGGTGTTCCTATCTGCTCCCAGGACCCTTTGGTGCCTTGGAAATCCCCATTTCCTGCTTCCCAGCTCAAACCTGAGCGCCACAGCAGCCACATTCTCCCTCTGCCCACCAGACGTACACAATCTTTCATGGCAGCAGAGTTCCCCAGCCACAATATTTCCAATCCTCCTCTGCCATAATGTCTTAAAAATACGCATTTTTGCATTTTAATTTTGACAACGGTATAAAAAGACTATGACAGTTACGACTTGGAGGGATCCCCAAGGTAAAAAGACATTGAGTGTTATGACATTACGCATGAAACAAGAACAACATTTAAGAACTAGCTAAACAAAGTAGCCTTTTAGTAAAAGGCTACTATACAGTTATTAAAGGAATTTTCTTACATAAATTATCTAGTTGTGTACTACATAATATACTTAACTGTTTGGACACTCTGGCTCTGAGCCCTTCAAAATGCCAAAGCCATGTATCAAACATCTCTGTTCCTGGCTCTGAATATCAAAATGTAAGTAAACTTTATATTTAAAAGCAGGCACTAATAAAAGAGAATAAATTGTACTGGGATTGGACAGTAAGTTGGACTGTGAAGGCAGTCATGTGTAGAAACCTTTTATGTCTATTCCACCACAGTCACCAATGAGCAGTTGGGCATATGAAAAGAAGCTTTCTGTGGTGCTCACATTATAAAGTCATCTCTCATAAAATGTCCAGCTTGGCACATAAAGCCACATCAAAACCAACTCTCAACTAGTGATGGATGAACCTCAATGGGTTCAGTTAATCATCAACTGTTATCCAAACTTCTTTGGACTCTCACTCATTTCATCCTCTCCTAATAGACATCTTGCCTTTTCCTCTTTTGGTAACCCCATTCCTACATAGCCCATACTAAATACCATTTTCTCCCCCGAAACATGTTCCATTTTCATGCCTGACATACAACGAACCTCCACCCAGTCCTCCATTTGTCCCCCATTCTCCTTTAGATAATTATTGCAGGGATACACAGTTGTGTCTCTGCTGGATCCTAGGTATTTGCACAGGTTGAACCTCTCTAATCAAGCACCCTCAGGACGTAACCCGTGCTGAATCAGAGAATTTACCGAAACACTGGGGGGGGGAGGGGGCACGGAAGCAATGTTTTATAAAATCATTACAACACTTCCACTACTTACTGGACTCTTAGAAGACATTTAGGGATAAATTAGAGCTAAATAACAGCACAGAAGACTGACAGCCAGGGCTGGTGGCTGTAAACAAACTTTATGGAACCACAGGAAACTTGAGCACAGTCACAATAAGTGGACATCCAGCTAACTAAAATCATGCTAGACCACGGATGTTGCTGGACCAGAGAAGTCCAACCTGTACTTCGTCCTATGTTTATAAAGGCACTGTTTGAGACCGGAACAAGCAAACAAGTTCCTCCAAGATAAAAAGCTGATGTTCAAACTAGTTGTCTGATTCTAGATTATTATTATTATTAGAAGATTGACTAAAGGCTTACTTAAGGATTTCTTTGGTCACTGTTACATAAAAAAATAGAATGATGTAAGAAGAACTGATTCACTTACTTCCCCCCACTCTATAATCCAGTCATCCTCTGCTAGCTCCTTCATGGTCCACAGGCCTCCCTAACTCTGAAGTACTGAAACGCTGTTCGCCTTAAATCTTGCCGCTATGTTGTTATCTAATACCGATTAAGGTCGGTTGAAGGACCTAGCCTAGGGCATGTCTAGACTACATTGTTTTTCTGAAAAAAAACTGCCCTTTCACAAAAAAAACTTCACCCGCATCCACACTGCAATCGCATTCTTTCAAAATTAAATCAAAAGAATGCAGGGGGGGGGGGTTCAACATTGGTAAACCTCAAATTACGAGGAAGAACATCTTTTTTAAAAGACATGTGTGGATGTAGAACAGAGACATTTTTCGAAAGAGGCAGTTGAAAAAAGCACAGGTGCCCTGGTGGCCATTCTGTGAATAGCAATCAGAGCTTTCTTTCGAGAGAGCATCCATGCAGTCTGGACATTCTCTTTTGAAAAAGCAGATCACTTTTTCGATCCGGTTTTGAGGTGTGGACACTCTCTTTCGAAAGAAGCTTTTCTGAAAGAGCTCTTTCGAAAAAGCTTCTTTCAAAAGAATCTTGCAGTGTAGATGTACCCCTAGCTATGTTCTTCACTCAATGTTTTTGCTATTATTTAGCTCTAATTAACCCCTAAATGTCTTCTAACATACGGGTAAGCAGTGGAAGTGTTGGCAATGCTGCTAGGCAATACTGATCTATTGTGGTATGGCAAATTCTTTGGTTTGGAACCAATCAGGTCCCAAAGGTGTCAGACTAGAAAGGTTCAACCTGCAATATATTTATTAACAACTGTGTATAGAGCTAAGGAAACCTTAATTTTCTAAGAGTTAGCTTAAGGCAGGTAAAATTGTCACCTGCTCTAGTACACAGTGTTGCAAGCTAACACAATGAATTGCCATCGTACCTTGCAGAAGACAAACTCTAGACAAACTGTACCTTTAGAAACTGGAATGCATGCATGTAACCAGAATCCATACATACTTTAAAATATTGAAGAAAAGAAAATGTTTTTCATTAATGTAACATGGCCTTCAATTTCATAGAGCTGAGAAACAGAAACTAGGATTGGCCTATTTCTATTCTCTCTACTACATTAATGCTTTCAATACTCTGTGGATGTAGAAAAAGATCAGCCTTTTGTAAAAGACAGAAAGTACAAGTTCATTAAAATGAAACTGCTAGTTATAGTGGAGAAAAATTTCGTTGAAGAGAGTTATTTCCTTTTAAGACATCATTTCTTCCAAGAATCTAACATAGCAACCTTTGAGTCGTTTAAACTTTTACATTACTAAAGGCAGAATGATGGGAGCAAGCTCTCAGATCACCTGTAAACCCTGAATAGTGGAAAAACACTATGAACAAGAGAATGCAAGTAAACTCACCACTGGCATAGGAGCGACTGTCTTCCTCACACAATTTGTGCAGCTGCTGGTATTCTTCTTGGGCTAACTCAAAACGCTGCTGCTTAATTTGATAGATCTCTTTCTTGGCATTAAGTGCCTCCTGGGCAACAATTAAATATTCTTTTAGCATGCGCTCCTGCTCTCTTCTCCACTGCTCTCTTGGGTCCTCAATTTGTGTGAGCTCTGAGGAGAAAAACTTAAGTCATATTACTCCACGAATTACAAGTACTATCTCAATAGCTACATTGATAGTTCATAAGCACAAGACATGAGCTCAAAGAGTCTAAGTGAAGTCTGTCTCTAAGACATCTACTATACTCAATAGAAAGATCAAGATCACACCAGTAAAGAGAGAAAAAAAGGGGAACTTTAACTGCATTGTCCCTTATATTTGAGTCTTAGAGATGTATTAATATCTTAGAGATGACATTAAAAACCAATTTTTTCAGCCCTAAATGACCTTATTCAGTCAATTTAATTTAAAATAAATTAGACCATTTTGATGGCTTAATCACAATACACCCAGAGCAAAGTAAAAGCCAAATCAACATCTCAATACTAGATTCAGGAAATCACTTTTAACATGCTTAATTTTAATTTCTTTTATCCTAACAGCCATTAAAAAGCTTGATGCTTTCATTACTATCCTTTTAACATTTGAGAATGTTTACAATCAGACTGAAAGTAAGACTTGTTTTTAGTATTAAGAAATCCTTCTAAATATATGCTTATAATATAGAAAAGTTTCAATATGGTATGTTCATGCAAACATTTCAGTGGTCCACAAATTCAACACAACGGAACACAAAACCTGGGGGAAAAAATGGCAGGAAGAGAAGTTTTGCATCCTCCTGCCTGTGTAGAGTCCCATTGCGTATGTGAATGCTATGACTGTGTTTACAAGAATTAGAGGCATTCGTTTCCATTACTGCAGCTTCACTGTTGGTAATGATTGTGCAATCTGTAAGACAGCCAGGGGACAAGCATCTTGCCACCATATTTCAGAACTGAGTTAGTCAGTATGGTGGTAAAATATGCTTCTACCTTATCTAACATTTCTGTTCCATTTCCATCAATCTTTACAGTTAATCAATATATACAGGTGCAATACATAGTTGTCAAAATAATCTAGGTTTTTGTTTTTTCAAACTTAAGCTACAGTAAAACCTACTATAGGGCATTCCACAGGTTAACTACACCAGATAAATTATTTCTGTTATGAATTTAAAATGTATTTATAAAATGATTTTTGAAACCTCATACCCTCTTGAGGAATGTAGAATAAGCCACAAAACAGACACTCAGAACAAGCAAAGAAGATATTTTAAGTTCATTTCTCCCTTCCTAAAACTCTGCTTTTGGTTTACTCTGATAGGAAAGAAGCAAGTCAACTCTTCGGTGGTACTAATGATAAGACTTAAAGCTATTTAAATATGTCTGTGTTTGTTGTGAAATTTGAGATTTTAGTGATTGAGCCCCCAAAAATAAAAAACTAAGTCTCCCTTCTAACTAATATTAAAAAGATCACCACAGATATACAAGCAGCTCTGTTGTTTGAGAACAGTTTGATTTCTAAACATCTACAGAAATGACAATTTCCGGGAATTAAAAAGTGAAAATGTTTAAAATGTTTCAGAACTATGATACCCCAATAAATGTCTTTGGAATGTTCAAATTCAGGAGGTATCCCAATATAGCTATCCCATGTCTTAGAAATACTCCCATTATTTCAAAATATTTTTCAAAGTAACGGGAGCGCGCTGTTTCACCATCCATGTAAATTTTGTTGCACGAGGGTTAAGGGATGGCTCAAAACAGCGTGTTATTACGAAATTTGGTTCTGTGTAGATAGCACCAAATTTTGAAAAAGCCTATTTTGAAATAGATTTGAAATAAGCTACGCAATTCGCGTATCTTATTTCAAGTTTAGAGTGCTCTACAGACACACCCTTATATCCCATAAAAAGTGTCACTACCTGTTAAGTACAACACTGACATTCTTAAGAGGAATAATGCTCTGTATTCTGGCCTGAAATAAGCGTATGGAGCACAGACTGTACCAGTTACTATAGAGAAACTGAAACGGAAGGTGTTTTAGATTTGGATAGCCACTAATTTAGATTTTTTTATAGCTGACTGAAATTTCTATAGTCATTTGAGTACCGCCCTAGCTGGCCAAGAACATGGAATATGTTATTCCCAACTGGGAAATGTGCAACTGGTTAAAGGAGACTTCAAAAGGCTCCCAAGACTCAGAGGAGGAGAGGAAAGGAATTCTGTGGTTGGCAGCCACTGACGCTTCTTAAGAAATGGTTGGACAGGATCCAACACCAGCTTAGCGAGGGTATCAACAAAGGCCAGAATTAACAGGATGAGATGGAGATGAGGGTTAGCTCTGAAGGTAGCGCTGTGATTTACAGAGGATTCCTTTTGCTCCGGGGTTTCCTAATGTAAATGGACAGTCATTGGCCAAAATCCTCTTTATCTCAGCCCTTGGTGTTCTCTCTCAATAGCTTTGTCCAAGAAAGGGGAGGCCTAGAAGCCTGTGTTGCTGCTTTATTTTGAAGGTTTCTACAATGCACTGACTTTGAAAAGCACAGATTTAAACCCTCTCCTGCATCTTCTCCCAATGTTTCTTGAAATTAATACATTCATTTTTGCCACAGTGTATACTGATACACTGCGTTCTGGCTGCTAGAAAGGGTATATAGCCAGATCATGAGTAAAGAAGAATGGAAAAAAGTCTAATGCATGAGCAATCCCACTCTCTTACCAGATACTGTCACCCAACAGCTATTGTGGCAAATATTTTTAGGAAGATCTCAGAATTGCTACTGTAAGCAACAGAACTGCTTCTGATTTTTCCCTATAACGCCCCTAAATTCTACACCTGCACTAGAATCAAGCTTTAAAAATAGAAACAAAAAACGAACAGATCTTTGTTCCATGGCATGGAGAATCTAGTTCCTAACAAAGGAATCCTACTACTTGGGTGCTTTGTTAGCCCTTTTAGCAACGGTATGCCAACAGGAGTTTTGTGTTTAGTTTATTATCTACCATACTGTAAATCCTTTACTAAATAATGAAATCTGACTTTGTAATAATATTCAGATTTATACTATGCCTACATGTACAGTGTGTGTGTCTGTAATGTTTATGTACATATTACAATATATTATTAAAGTCTAAGGTAAATTTCTATCTTCTATAAAATTCTCCTGGTGCCTCAAATAAAAATAATTAAAATGAGCAATATTCTTAACAGCAAGAATTACACAGTGCTATAATTTCTCAGTGGATCTTGAAATACTCAGTAGGTTATTTATCCCTTTAGTGACTGCATTAAAATGTCTAACAGGTGGTTGTTTGTTTTTGGAGGGAAGAAGTGTCTGTGTGTGTTTTTCACACACCAAAATCAAGTGAAAAATAGTTTTGTGAAAGCCACAAAAATATGCACAGCAGTTCAGAAACTGGTATTATTACCTTTAAACTATTATTTTAAATTAACTACATTCCAAAGAGATTGCATTGAAATTGGTTTTGCAGATAGTGCTATTTACCACTGAAGTTACTGCTACTACCCGTTCCTTTCCTTTTTTCTTATCAGTTAGTTGCCAATTCGCAAAATACAGAAAGTATGTGCTCATTAGTGATAAGCAGCATACAGATAGCAGCACAACAGTAACAGTGGCATTATTGCCACGCTATAAAGGTAAGATATATGTTTTAAAAAAATATGATTGGCAAGCGTGCCAGCCAGTGGCAATACGAAGCTCAGCAACAGCACCCATCCACATTCCCCAAAAATGTAATGCAAATATTCAGTCGTCATTCTAAGCCCACTGATTTGCTATGTGGAAGCATAAGGTATGTGATACTTAGGAGAGGATGAGACTGCTGATTTAAATAAAAAGATGTGGTAATTTATCTATCAACAATCCTAAAATTATGCTGAAAACCACCATATATTTCCTTATAGAACGTTTTGGGGTTTGGGGTGTGGGTCTTAAAAGGGAGCCACTGTAAAGCAATTACAGGCTTTGGAGCAGAACAGTCAATAGACCCCATGCACACACAAACCACACCCGTGTGGACGAGGTCCACCTGACATTTGGGCAGTGCTGCACCTCTACTGACTGGTACCCAGTGAGATTCTGTCTGCACTCTTCCAGCATGGCCAGTGCTTCCACATGCTCACCCAACATACTTTACAGCCACAGGTACCACCCCACGCATGCCTAGAAGCCTTATGGCCCACTCTGACAATTTAGAAGGGCTCATGGAGCTTCTGGCCATCACCACTGCTACTGCAGGACTCCACCCCTTTTTAAATCACCTGGGCTCATGGGCAATTGCCCTCTTTGCCCCACCTCCCCCTCCATCATCAGACCTGCTGGAAAGTTATGTAATACTCAATGCACTCTGAAAATGCTGTCATTCCAGCAGCATTAGCATTTGCACTGCTTTTTTGTCAAGCTTCTTCAATACTTTTCTGTCAAAAAGAGAACTCGAGGCACTGATTAGGAATACATCTACTTTGGAAAATTATTTCTGAATATAAATTATTAACTCAAATGAAATTATAAATGACTTATTCAAACAAGGACTATTTAGATATCCTTTTGCATTGCAGCACAATAGTAATAGGGATTTTTCAAAGAAATATTTTTCATCCATAGATTCTAAAGCACTTTACCAAAGGAGATCAGTATAGCCATTTGACATTTGGGAAAACTGAAACACTGCAAGAAGTAACTTGCCATGGGCTTCTCACAGTAGGTGGAAATTGAATACATGACATCACAATTGCATTTGGGGCAGCTGGAGTATCAGCTTGTGAGCGTTCATAAAACCAATTTCACTTCTACTCACGATTTATATGGTCCATGTAATAAATTCCAATCTGTTGATCATAAACCGTTTCCCATCCCAAAGGAAGCTCATCGCCAACACAGTCAGCAAATGTTAATGGCTTAGTAATCCTGTAAAAAAAAAAATAATGAAAATAAACTCAATGCACAGTTCACTTTGCAAGTACTGCTATTTAATATGTGTTTTGATTATATCAAACCTCTTATCTGACAAGGTTAAATAGCTAAGACACTTGAGTATGCAATAGTAATTTTAAATACATAAAAACTGAAGTGTATAAAGAAAATGAAAAATTAATTTAGAAACTATGCTGACAGATACCTTCAAAACAGGTCAGACTACTTTTCCCTTCAGGTTCTGTGTTAAACTATTTAATTATGATGGCATGCAGTCTTGCCAGTTTTTCTTCCCCATATTGTAGTAACAATGTGAGAACAGAGCTAGAATTCATTGTGGTTCACATTCATTGGAAACTTTATAGCATCCAAGTTCTTAAAATGTCAAACCAGTATAATTTTCTGTCCGTAGCAATATATATTTTTTTCAACTGCCAATGCACAACTGTTAATAAAATCCTATTATCTTAGGCCAACATAAGTTACCCTATTCCATCCAGAAAAAGGAACACTCAATATAGGTTTGGGAAGCATTTTGTTAGGGATGTAAAATCCTTTTGAACTGGTTAAACATTAAGTTTAACCAGTTAACCAATTAAACAGGGGGGAACAGCAGACAGGGGCTGTTCCAGTTACTTTGGAGCATCCCTGCCCATGGTGGGCTCTGCAGGGCTGGAGCAGCCCCTTGGCTTTCAGCAGGTTGAGGGCTATTTCAGCCTCTGCTGATTACCCATAACTGGTAAGTCTCACCCATTAAGGGTGAAGCTTACTTGTTAACTAATTAATCATTAACATCCCTAATTTTCATATTCTTAGAATAAAGAACAGACATGAGTAACAATACTACTAAGGTTTTTGAATATGACACTACTTCTGCAGCAACTGCTGGACAAACTAATACGGGTTGAACCTCCCTGGTCCAACACCTTCAGTACCTGATTGGCCCTGAACAAGAGAATTTGCCGGATGAGGGAAGGTCAGGCATCCGGACTCCCTTGGAGCTACCCTCGTGGCTGCTACCCCAGGAAAACCCAGAGGCCTGAACTCCTCCGGCGCACCTATCTGGCTCTGTTGCCCCCAGCCCACTCACGGGGTGGCAACTGCTTCCAGGGCTCCCCGGATCCAACCGCCAGCCTCACACAGGAAAGCAGTTGCTCCCTGTCCCTGTTCCCAATGGAGCAGTAGTCTCTCCCTGGGCTCTCTACCCTTAGGTCACTGGCCCTGTGGCTCCACTCCCAGATGCTCTCAAACTTCGCAGCCAGGGATCTCTAATCTAGCAACATCTCTGGTCCTGACAGACCATGGATGTTGCCAGAGCAGAGAGTCCTAGACAAGAGAAATTCAAGCTGTCATAATAAAAACAGACACGATAACATTTAATAGAATACAGGTAAATAATCATTTTCCTACTATTTGCCAAGGATTCAACATTTGAATTGCTCTGAAACATCAAAGCTAACAAGAAATTAAGAAAACCAATACAAAGGCATAGTGACACCGACAGAATCAAAGGTGTCAATATTTGGGATAAAAACTAACAGTCTTGCAGCACCTTAGAGGCTAACGAAACATGTAGATAGTATCATGAGCTTTCGGGGGCACAACCCACTTAATCTGGAGAAGTGGGTTGTGCGCATAAAAGCTCATGATACTACCTACATGTTTTGTTAGTCTCTAAGGTGCTGCAAGACTATTAGTTGTTTTAAGTTTTTCCAGTTACAGACTAATTCAACTACCTCGCTGAAGCTTTTAAATATTAGGGATCTTAGATACCGTGCAACTGAATAGACATGTAACTGCATAAAACTTAGTGGTTACATGACTATTTGATAGTCCTCAGGGATGGAACCAGCAGCCAATATGCTCCAGCCCCAGGGGGCACCCTACCATCCCACACTGCTGCCTCTATCAGATAAGCCAGTTTAAAAAACAGTTCCCCACATAGACGGGCTGCCTGTCACCCCGCACTGCAGCCTCTGCTACAGAAATAGTAGCATGAGGTGGGTGCAGCCCCTGCCCACGATGATTTGAGCTCCCTGCAGACAGAGACTGGTCCGCAGCAGCAGCCCCTGTACACGGGAAGCTTGGACAGGAGGAGGGGAGCAGGTGGCACCATGGAGCTGGTGCTAACCCACTTTTAAGCCAGCTCCTGCTCTAAAGCAGGCCTGCAGAGCCAGCACATGCAGGGAGCCTGCTTGAATGCAAAATCCCTGCACAAATCAGCTCCAGCCTGCCTCCCTTACCCTCTGCACTGCTGCCTTTCTATCAGAGGCAGCAGTGTGGCAGTGGCAGGAAGAGGGCAGGCAAATCCAGTGCTTGTGGGGAGTCTGCTTAAAGCCAGCTCCTCCTGTGCACTAGTTCCTATTCCACCCCCCTTTGCTGCCTCTGATTCAGGGACAGCGGGGAGGTGGGAGTATGTGTAGTCGAAAAGATTAAGCAATAAACCAAGGCTTATCGGTTAATCGTGTACTCGCCTACACACTGACATCCCTATAGTCAATATTTATCCAGTTTACTTCCTAAAGGATCATTCCTGAAATAGCTCAAACCCAGTGTATCCCCTAATAGACTCTAAATGGCTCAAATAAAACAATATAGTCAGTCATGTAATCAACTCAGCCACAAAAGAAAACTTAATTTTATAAAGATAATTACTATTCACAATACAAATACTGGTTAAATATAAACAATTCTCAAGTAATATCCTCTAAGTGATGCACATCTCCACATGTTACATAAAATCGGCTCCCAGCGCACAAATGTGTGCTCATTACAAAGGATCCAAATTTAGACAGCATTTATAAATGCATAATTTTATCTCCAGCAGGGATCTTAATGATCCTCAGCCTGACTTTCCAGGACACAGAACACTGGACATTCTCCAGTAGTCCTGCAAAAACTTTAACTTGTATATGAATTAGGGCATATCTTTTAGAAGAGACGTCAATCTCCATTTCAAGATTTCCAGCCATGGAGAATCTACAATATCCATTGATGAGTTGTTCCAATGGCTCACTACCCTCCATGGTAAAAAATCTGCCCCTTATTCACTGTTTCAATGTAATAAGCTTTAGCTTTGAAAAGTTCCATACTGAATCTTTTTAATCCTTTGTATTCTATGTTTATAAGCCCTGAAGTATCAGAAATATTCTCCTAGTGATACAGACTTAACAACTTGTCTCTTAACCTTTTCATAAAACACTGCCTATTTAGCTTATTAAGTCTCTCATTGGAAGACTTAAACCAATCTTGGCTCTTTTTTGTACCTGCTTCAATTTTTCAGGCTTTTCTTTGAAATACTGACACCAAAAGTGGCCAGAGTATTTCCAGAGTGGTCTCACCAATACCATATATAAAAAGTAATATCAATTTCAGTATTCCTACTCAGTGTTCCTTTGAGCATCCAAAGGGATCTTCATCCCTTTTAGCCAAAGCATCACATTAAACAAATATGAGCTGCAAGTCATCTGCCACAACTGCCTATGTCCTTTCCAGAGTAAAGAAATGAGACTTATTTCTGCTAACAGTCTCCAGTGTAGTCTGAAAGACAGTACTTAATCTTTTTACATAGAGTGAAATCTTTCATAATTACCAAAACCTTAAGCCTAAGTCAACTTCACAAATACAAATGGGAAAATATAATTAATTTATTGTGGTGTTTGAGCCTCTCAAACCCTCTCAACTTTTTTTTCTGAAGTACCTTCCACACTTTTGTTGGAACACCCTGTGCTTTATACAATACTTCTCTGCAAAAGTATTCCATTCATTTTTTTAAAAAGCAAAGATATTATACTTTCCAGTCATGTTTACATACATGATATACAGACTAATTTGGGCAATAGTCAAATCGATATTAAGAAAATCACAGTTTGGTCACCTAGTTTCCATATATTTCTGGTCTAGGTGTTTTCCAGAGACACTGATTTATTTGTTCTACACAAGTAATAACATGCAAAAAAAGGCCCAAGTTCTGTTTTAGTACCAACAAGACTGAAGTTTGAAGGAGGTAGGACAATTATGATTGAGCCAATAAAAAAGCCTGCATATTAAAATTTACTTAACACAAATGCAAAGTAGCAAGGAAAGATTTCAAGAGGATTAGTTGTCTAACCGAAAAGGGGTGCACAGCAAGCATCCACATGCTGAATGTTCTTAAATCACACCCAGCATCACTAGAGAGGCAAGAGGAATACTTTTTCTTGCTCAAGATTATTCAATGATGTCACATGCAGAAGGCTTGGAAAGTGTGCCACTCAAAACTATCTACATTGTATAAGACTCATTAGGATAGCATCTGAAAGTTTAAATATTGTGTCTATACTAACAATTTTCTCACTTTTGCTCTTGAACCAGTGAAGCTGGTAGTGTCTGTGGTAGTCTTGATGGAAGTGCTAGTGAAGAGAGCATGAAAAGCCTCTGCCATTTCTACATTAGCACTTCCACCTTCACTACCACAGATCATGCAGCACCAGTGCTAAATAACACTGGGATAGATCACAAAAATTCCATCCAGAAGCACATGCACGCAAACTCAACTATGCTAATTATCTCACATGATTGAATGCTTTTAAAAATGCTTAAATAGTGCTTTAAAAAACTGAAAATTATGTAAGTGCAAGTCAGTAATTCACCATCATAATCTTATGCAACCATACTACAGTATTTTGAATGTGCCCAGTACAAGAGTTAGTGAATCGTATGATCAGTGCAAAGATGTCCTTTTTTAAAGATAAAAATGTACAATTAGGTTTGGTAATTTTTGCAGATTAAAGAATAATTTCATCAATCTGCTAGAATGAAAGTTATGCTAACATTACCAGTTATTGTACACAACACTTACCCAGAAGAAAACCCAAACAACTAAAAATAAAAAACATTAAGTTTTATGAATTTTAGGATTGACAGAAATACATTTGACTAAGTGTCTAGAGTTTACTTATGCTGCATAATATGAGATTTGAAATCTAGTAAAATGAGAGGTGTTGTACAGATTAGAACTATATATTGTTTCAGTAAAATTCTAACACTACAAATACATTATACCAATACTACAATATATTACGCCTATCTTAAAATGTTCTATTACTGATCATTTTTAGTACGATACTTCATGGAAAACTGTCCATTTGAATTAAAAGCTATAATCGTTGAGAAAAAGATTTATTACAGAACAGCGTAAATGTTCTTCTAGTACTTAGTCTTGTAGTTATGTAGGTAAAATATTGCCAAATTAGTTCTAATTTCTCTAGTCTTCAGTTACAATATTAAAAATACAAGATATAGCAACTCTGATTTTTTTTAAAGATACGCTGTGTTTACAAGTACTTAATATAGTCCAGACATTGGTTCCTACCTAAATTGCCGCATGACCAACCTGCTTTTTCTTGGAATGGCATGCTTGCCTATAATACATACACATCCCTTATTCATAATTAAAACCTACACATGCAGTATTTTGTCTTGATATGCTTTAATCCAGCATCCTTGATGATCCCACCTCTCTCACTTAAACTTATAAAGTATTAACTTTCAGGGAACAAAGAGAACAAGAATGAACATTACAGAAAAAGAAGCTTCAGGCAGTAGCCGAGTTAGTCTGTACAGGATAAACTTAAAGTGCTACCAGACTATTTGTTGTTTTTTTAAGTTTATTATAGGAAAACAGCATTAAATAGATGCGGCAAGTTCCCCACCATTTTCACAAAAAAACTGTTTAAACTAGCATAGTTTGTTTCTCCCAAGGAAACCTTAAAGTTATTAAGAATTCATGCCAGCACACTAAATGAAAAAAAATGGAAATGGAAACCATGATCACACAATCAATAACTCAGCTATTTAAGCTTTTACTAAGGAATTGTCTCTATTCAAAATTGTACCAAGCTGAACAAGTTAAAATTACTTTGGTTTTCTTATTCTATTCCTCCCCTTCCTCAATCTGGCCACAGTATAAAACCAAAACATAATACAATGCAATTAGCTATCTGAAAGACAGATACACCGAAAAAAACTACTGGATGAAACTCTAATAGATTCAAAGAGTTTACAGCCAGAAGGGACCATCAAATCATTTAGTCTGACCTCCTGTTTATCATTTCATTTCACCCATTTCCTCTGTATTGAGCCAAATAATGTGTCTGGCTACAGCACATCTTGCACAAAGGCATCTAAGTCATGGCTGGAGATGGAGAATCCACCACTTCCCTTGGTAGGTTTTTTTTGCTATGATTAATCACCCTCACTGTTAAAAATGTGCGGCCTATTTCTAATTAGAATTTGGCTGCCTTCAACTTCCAGCCACTAGCTCTTGATATACCTTTTAAAGAGTTTCTACAGTGCTTCACTGCTCTACTTGAATCAAATCATGTTGAGAACAAAATTCAATGCAGTTGAAAGGAAAAGCCAACTAATTTGCAAGCTGTTTAATGCTCCTTAAGAGGCACAGATTCCACTGTGACTCCTTGATTTCAGTTCTCTAATGCAGGGGTTCTCAACCTGTGGATCCCGACACCCCGGAGTGTCACAAGCAACTTAGAGGGGAGTCGTGAGCAACTTAGAGGGAGGTTGCGGAATCACAAAGTTTGAGAACCTCCGCTCTAATGTTCTGCAAAGAGCACATGAAAAAGTACGTAGTAGATTCCATATAAAAACGTTGAATATGCAAATAATAAAGTCTGTCAGATTACATTTCAAACCAGTGACCACTCCCACATGGACTTTCACTGTCTCTCAAATCACCTAATTTAAATGTTTTAAATGATATACTTAGCAGTTACACAACTATTCACTAGTCCCCGAGTACGGGGCGGGCAGCCACTATGCTCTGGCCCCACTCATGGGGAGCCCCCTATCAGAGACCCCAGCACAAGTGGCAGGTGGGAGCTGGTCTGTGAGGAGAATCAGTTTAGAAACCAGCTCTGCACGGGCTGCATGGCGCCCCACGCTGCTGACTCTGCTACAGAGGTAGCAGCACAGGGTGGCAGCAGCCCCGTGCGCAGGGACTGAGGAGCAGCCTCTGTCCATGGGGAGCTCAGACCACCTGCGGACAGGGGCTGCTGCTGCAGACCAGCCTCAGTCTGCTCTGAGCCCAGGCCAACGTGGACAGAGGTTGCTTTGTGGAAGCCTCCCCTGCCCGCGCTACAGAGGCAGTGGGAGGGTGGAGTGGGGACAGTGGCACTGTGGTGCTGGGGGGAACCAGCTTATAAACTGTCTCCCCCCAGCACCAGCTTCTTCCTGCCCCACCTCTCAGCCTCTATAGGAGGAAGCGGGGACAAGAGAGGTGGATCCATAGAGCTGACACGTGCAGGGAGCCTCCCTGAAAGCCAGGTCCCTGCATGTATCAGGTCCAGCCTGCCCCCCTCATCCTCCACACTGCTGCCTCTGATGGGAGATGGGGGGAAACAAGTGGATCTGGTGTTCCTGGGGAGTCTAATTAAATCCAGGTCCTCACAGGCACCAGCTCCCACTCCCTTGCTACCTCTGATACAAAAGCAGCAGAAAGGAGAGGAGAGCACGTCTGGTCATCAAGATTAACCAATAAACCTAGGCTTATTGATTAATCATGTAGTCAACTATACCTTGACATCCCTACTTCACAGTACATAATGAACTGCCACAATAGTATTAGTATGAATAATGGCAAGGATACAATGAAATAAAATCAAGATTAAGCTGTTTCCTTTGCTCTCTGATTTGACTTTACCTTTTCCAAAAGTAATAGCAATCTTCTGACATGACAGCCATTTTTGGCTATACAATACTTCAGAAGCTTCAATGTTGAAGCACATTAGAAAGCTTCTGGAATCCCAAACCAATGGGTTTAAACAGACAGAAATTGTGTATGTTCTGGGAGATGTTTTCTCACCTAAATTAAATGTTTTGAGTAAAAACAATTTAAAAAGCCACACAGTCTTGTATGCACGTGCAATAAAGCAGATAAAATATTCCTGTAATGCCTAGCTTAATTAATATTTGCTCTGACAATTTAAAAACCAAACTATAAGAAAAGTCAAATTAAAAGACTCGAGCGTGACATGAACATGGGATAGTGTTGTCACCTGATTAGATTCTGACTGAATTGGAGAGAATTTGTTCAGTTTACATTATCTGTTGTGGATGCATAAAAGCCACCCCTCCAGATTATGACAATGCTTTCAAATACAGTCCAACATATTTGCAAAAGTAGACATACTTCACCAAAAAGAGTCAGCTGATGGGGGGAAGTTACACTATCTTAAGTGAATATGCAATAGGAATGTGAAAGGCTAAAAGCTTGTTAAAAATGACTTAGTATAGACAAGGTCACAGGAAGTTGAACGGGAGTGTGCAATTTGACACAAGAAAACACTATACGTTATAGTATCCTTATTCATTTTCATAGGGCTAATGCTGTTCTACTCACAAAGCGAAAGTACTGTTTTAAAGCACTATAGTGGCATTTGCTACAGGGGAAAAAATGGATGAGAAGGGAAGAGGATTCAATGAGGAGGAAAGCACATATCTGAAGTGTTTTCATCAGAAGTCTGGATTTTGTCCTATTTGTTTGCCTTTCATCCCCTATTTAATTTCTAGCCACTTTAAGTTTAGGCTTATACATTAGCCTGGCATTTTAGCAGCTCCTTTTCAGAGACTATATAGTTAGGAAAGGGAAATGTTGCAGAGGGCTTTTTTGTTGTTGTTTCACAAAGCCATTCCCAGGAAAACTGTTTACAGCTTTTTTTGACCCACATTCCAATCTTGAAGAAGCTATAATGACTTCCTTCACCTTTGTAGCTACAGGCTGGCTAGGAGTACATTCCAAAGCCTGCAGGAACTTCTTTGAAGAAAGCCAGTCTGTGACCACTGAACTGCTCAGCTATATCCCTCCTGCAGCCCTAACCCTCACTGCTCCTCCCTACAGACTAATCCACAGAGATCAAAAACTCTCCTTAGAGATGCCACCTCCCTGGCAGCAGGTCTGTACAATATTGAACAAATTATGAAAGCATTGCACTGGTTTTGGAGGAATGTGCTTTTTCAGTAATATTTATTTTCAAAAATATATTCATTTTTCTAAAAAAGATAGCACACCTTTATCCATTGTGGCAAAAAACAAGTGGCCACTCGTTTCTGTATGTAAAATTTGTAACAGATTAAATCATAAAGCAACAAGCCCTATATTATGGTACTTTGGGATATTATATTATCAGATTTATTATAGTATCCCAGCTTACATAAAGAACCCCATTCCACTAACAAAATTCAGAAAAGGTTAAATTCCATGGGGAATTCTGTGGCATTGCACAGGCACAGAATTAGTACTAGGGATTTGACCATGAAGTCGAGTACACCGTTAACCAACAACCCTGAGCTCATCAGTTAACCCTCTTGGGTTACACACAGCACCTCTTTCCCCCTGCTTCCGCTGCCTCTGTATCAGTGGGGAAGGAGGTGCTCTGCTTTTAAACGAGCACCAGCAGCACCACCACCACCACCCCGTGCACCCGTTCCCATGGAGCTGCCTGCCCCCCCCCCATATGCTGCTGCCTCCCAAAGAGGCAGCAAATTGGGGGGGGGGATAGAGGGGGAAGGGGCAGGAGCCAGTTTTGAAGCTGGCTCCCGCAGAGCCAACTGCCCCCTTCTGCTGTCTTTGATATGACCCATGCTCATGGAGAGCTGGTGCTCGCTGGGAGCTGCTCTATATCAATTTACCTAGTAAGTAATCTATTTGCCAAACAACATTTCCTGAATCTTTTCTGTCATCTGTACTGTTACAGACACACTTGCTAACAGGTATTTTGAAATAAATCACCAAAATAATTGAAACTGATATGATTATATTGCGTTATTTTGACAAATAAATTAAGCAAACATTTACCTATTTGAAAATATTATGCACAGAATTTTTAATTTTTTTGTGCAGAATTTCCGCATGAGTAATGTTCAAATCATAGAAGACGGGTTGGCATTTTAAAATGCCAACTTTTTTTTTTTTTAAAGCCCACATTCACTACTTAGAAATATTGATAGCTCAGAATAATATAGACTATAAATACAAATTAAAAAAAAACATAGGACTTTCAGGTAAAGTCTTCTTCCTTCACAAAATAAGTTACAAGTGCCTGACTGGCTAATTAGATCTCACGCTTAGAGAATGACAACTCATTCTAACCTTAAATCCTGAAATAACAATTTGGTACACATCAGCTCAGGCCCTCACAGACATAAATCCACAATATAAATAACCACACAGAAACTGGCACAAATAAAGCTCAGTGCTCAGAAAGACAGTGTTAACACAGAAACTTGCAGAATTCAATACAGTATACCCTAGCTTGAGGTCACTGGGAGAAAAACATAGAAATGTTTTATCATACTTCAAGAACCAGCACTGTGCTCAACAACTACATAACATTCAATGCCACTTCCTTTATTTTTACAGACTGTAATTCAGGATGTTGTGATTTTTATCATTCATTAAATTATTACATATTTTGAATTACAACTTGCATACAAAGCAGCCACTCATAATGGAGTTCCCCCCCCCCCCTGTTCAAATGAAACATTACTTTAGAGGGAGAAAAAAAAAGAAAATCAGTTCAAAAGTCAGCTATCTTTACTCTCTCCTCTAGTGCTTCTTGTATTTTGTGGAAGATAAACCCAAATTTAAAAAATTAAACAAAGCAGGTTACAGTGTAGCATTATTGCCAACAGAGCACCAGAGGAGCATATTCAATTTCAATGTATTATAATGGCATAAGACAGAAGTAGTAGTGATTAATCGGGCTCAGTAGGCTTAAAAAACAATGAAAGAGAACTGCTTTCTACTGACTACCAGGATTATAATATTTTAATCAGAGGGAAGGTAGGCTGGCTGAGTGGTATGATCAACACGTCCGGTGACAGTCTCAAGGAGATCTCTGTGACCCAACCCATCACAATCCCCATACCAAACAAACCTGTACCTTACCAAAATAAGAAGGAGTAAAAGTTGTTCAGAGTCACTAAACTGAGAACATACCTACCTAAAATTACGATTGAACAAAAAATGTGAAAGCTCCACTTCCTGACTTTTCTTTACTATCAAGTAGGGATGTAAGAGTTCAACAGGTTAACCAGTTAACAGGAACCGTAAGCATCAGCTTATCAGTTAACAGTTAAACTCCATGGGGCCAAAAGCCACCAGTGACAGCCCTGCAGGGCCAGGAGCGGCCAGCAGCCCTGTGATTAACCATGTAACAGATAGAATTCTTATCAGTTACACAGTTACTAATTTTTATTTTTTTTTTACATCCCTGCTATTAAGTAAACCCATGAGTAACAATAGCTATATACTGTATTTTCTTATTTTTTTCTCCATAATCAAACTCAGAAAAAGTAAGGCTTAGAAAATGTTGCTTATTCCATTACAGCAGTGGTTCCACCCTGTGGTCTGCGGACCCCTGATGGTCCACAACGGTACTGTAAGGGGTCCATGGAAAGTTTAAAAGTAAGGAATGGGTCCACTGCAGGACTGGGACTTTCCATCAGGCGATTCTTGCCTGGGTCTCACCATTCATCCTCCTGCCACCAGCTGCACTGCTGTTTATGCTTCAGCACTCTCCCCTCTCCCAGTCCTGAAGTGGGCCTGATCCTTACTTTTCTCTTCCCCTTTTCCCCCCACTCCTGAACTCCATGCCTGGCCAAGGGCAGAGTGCTGGAGCAGGAGCTACCTTTGGCCATGCGAGCCCCTTCATTGTATCCTCCATGGATAGGCAGGAGACAGAGGGGGTGGGAGCTGAGGAACATGCTGGCCACCATATTATCAAGTAATGGAATATCTGAAAACAGCTATATTGGGTTGGGGGCAGAATCCATACAATTTTAATAGATTGAAAAGGAGTCTGTATGCCCAAAAAGGTTGTGAACCACTGCATTATACCTTAAAATTGTACTCTTTACTCATAACTCTCCCATGTAAACAATATATTAGCAAAGAAACTCCTGAAATACAGAGAGGAAAACTAGAACTAATCTTCCAGGCATAATTTAAATGGCAGCTCCGATCCACAAGTAAAATCAGGTAAAGGTGTACAGAACAGTGTGTCTGCCAATACTAAGCTACTTGACCAAAAGGACTTAAAATAACTTTCTCTAAAATCCATATCCAGGTTAAATGTCACATACTAAACAAAAAGTTTGCTGCTGTGGTTTCTCTATTTACTGCTGCTACGTAATTGCCTTAAACTTTGATTTCATCTGTCTTTATTTCCCTGTCCTTTGTGCAGCTGTATGTGTTTATGGACATAAAGTACAGAATTGTATTAAGTCTACTGGCTTGTTACGGGACATTGCATTACCTTTCCCCAGTTCAACATCCAACCAGCAGAAGGCTCCATCATCCCTCCAATCCAGGAAAAGGAAGTCATAGCCTGAGATTCCCTGGAAATAGGTTAGGCAGAAAATCAGAGGGAGAGAGAGGCAGTATAAACTGGGAGCTGGCTGCAAAGGGAAGGGTTGGTCAAGGCACACTAAGATCTGGGACTGGAAAGCTGAGAGCCAAGGAGACGCTGCCTACTGGCGACAGAGGGCCAGCAAGAAAGAATACAGGAGAGCGTGCTGCTAGCAGAACAATGGTATGGAGGAGTTACGAGAAAGGCTAACATTTGGGAAGGAAGAGTCCCAAAGCATTGTTACAGGCTGGGGACGACCTGGTTAAGCAGCAGTTCTTCAGAAAAGGACCTGGGGATTACAGTGGATGAGAAGCTGGATATGAGTCAACAGTGTGCCCTTGTAGCCAAGAAGGCTAATGGCATATTAGGGAGCATTAGGAGGAGCATTGCCAGCAGATCTAGAGAAGTGATTATTCCTCTTTATTCACATCTGGAGTATTGTGTCCAGTTCTGGGGCCCCCACTATAGAAAGGATGTGGACGCATTAGAGAGGGTCCAACAGAGGGCGACCAAAATGATAAGGGGGCTGGAGCGCATGACCTATGAGGAGAGGCTGAGGGATTTGAGTTTGTTTAGTTTGCAGAAGAGAAGAGTGAGGGGGGATTTGATAGCAGCCTTCAACTTCCTGAAGGGAGGTTCCAAAGCGGATGAAGAGAGGCTGTTCACAGTAGTAACGGATGGCAGAACAAGGACCAATGGTCTCAAGTTACAGTGGAGGAGGTCTAGGTTGGTTATTAGGAAAAACCATTTCACTAAGAGGGTGGTGAAGCACTGGAATGGTTTACCTAGGGAGATGGTGGAATCTCCATCCCTAGAGGTGTTTAAGTCTTGGCTTGACAAAGCCCTGGCTGGGTTGATTTAGTTGGGATTGGTCCTGCCTTGGGCAGGGGCTGGACTTGAAGACCTCGTGAGATCTCTTCCAGCTCTATGATGCTATGATTTTGTCATGCATATTTTTAGTAAAAGTCATGGACCACCTATGAACCATAAAGAAGAAAATCACCAAAGCCTGTGACTTATCTATGACTTTTACTAAAATATACATAACCAAATGTATATTCCAGGGTACCCGTGCCACCACCAGCACCTGAAGCAGCAGGAAGCATGGGTCCCTCAGCTACTACAGGCAGTGGAGGGACCCTGCAGCTCCCAGGCATTGTGGGCTCATGTCACGGAGGTGACAAAATTAGAGCCCCTGTTATGAGACCCCTTACTTACACACACCTGTACAGGTATGTCATTAGATCACCGTTTCTCACCTGTGGCTTTTTGTGCAGCCACAGATCTCCTAGGCAATTATTTGGGTGTGTGGGTAGAAAGCACCACTCCCTCCTCTTCCTCCATATTGCTCCTGGATGCACCACCCTGTGTCACCTCTGCACAGAGGTGGGATGTAATGCTGAAGAAGCAGGGTGAGTTGTCAACTTATAGGGGCTGGGCAGTAGGGCTCAGGTTTCAGCCCTGAGGTGGTTGTTGGTGGGTTGGGACAGAAGGATTTAGAGAGCCTAGCTGCATGGAACAGGGTTCCAGCCATGGGGCTTTGGGCATCAGCACCCAGCTCCTGCTGTGGTGTTTCCAGTGCTGACCCGTCAACACTGGCCACACAGCCTTGGTCTTTGGCCATAAGGCTTCAGGCTCCAACTGCTGGTCATGTAGCAGTGGGTTCTGCTTCCCGAATCTGCCTGTATGGCACCAACCCCTGGTGGCAGATGCTATTCCTGAGAGCTCACTCTGACACCCAGCTATTCGCCCTAGCCCTCGCTACGTAGCAGTGGGTGCCAACCCTGGGCTCTGGCAGGCACCAGCCCTGGGTGTAGATCCTTTGGTCCTGGTTGTGCAGCAGTGGATGCTGGCTGCAGGTGCTGATCCCCAGCCCCGGCCACAAAGCAGCAGGGACTGAAGGCTCTGGCAGGTGCTGGCCCCAGGCACTGACCCATGGCAATGCAGCAGCAGATGCTAGCTCTGACAGACACTGGCTTGGGGCTCTGACCACATGGTGATAGATATTTGTCCTGAGTGTCTACCCCTGGCTCCAGCCACATGGCTGCAGGGCTCCCTTCCCTCCCACCTCCCACAGTGGCTTCTGTCCCCTACTGCCTCCCCCTGCCTCTACATCCCACCATCAACCATCTCCTCACTGAGTCTCCCCTGCTGCCTCTGGATCAGCTCCCAACGAGCCAACTTCTCCCCCTCCCTTCCTCCAAACACTCACTACCAGGGCCAGCCTTAGGCCAATTCGACCGATTCGGTTGAATCGGGCCCCGCGCCTAAGGGGGCCCCGCGCCCCTGAACCCGGAAGTGCCAGCCGGCATTACAATTCAGAGCCGGGGGCCCTGCTCCACTACTATGTGGAGCTGGATCTCTCCCCCGGCTCTGCCTGGAAAGCGCCCCGGACTCCCCTGCCTGCCCCCCACCGCGTGTCCTCCCACCCCCATCCCGTACCGTGTCCACCTCTGTGTGGCTCCCCATTGCCACCTGCTGCTGCCCACATGCTGCGTTGCAGGTGGGCGGGGCCCGGGCGTGACATCACACCCGGGATTTTAAAACTGCTCGGAGGCACACCACGTGGCTGCTTCCGGGTTCGGACTGTGGAGCCTGAGTGCAGACTCCGGCCCCGCAACGTGGAAGGCAGAAGGTAGGGAAGGGGCTTGTGCAGCAGCTTGTGTAGCAGGGGAGGAACTTGGAAAAGGGATTGGGCAGCAGGGGAGGCGGAGGGGCTTGTGCAGCAGGGGAGGGACTGGGAAAGGAGTTTGGGGGGCTTGTGCAGCAAGGGAAGGGCTGGGGAAGGGGCTTGTGCAGCAGGGGAGGGGGAGTTATTTTCATAACTTTGTGTTGGCGTTCCTTCTGATTTTTGGGTTGGCAATACTGCTCTTTGACTGGTGAATTTAGAGAGGTGTCTCCCTTCAGTTTCCCTTTCCACCCTCCTTTTTTGTCACAGGTCATCAAGAGAATCATAGAGACAATGGAGAATAGGGTGAGTCCATGACTATGGTTAATAACTGGTCAGAGTGACTAACTTATCAGCCAGTGGTCTAAATGAGCTATCTACTGCCATCTGTTAATCAACTGTAGGAAAAGGCTTCATGGGCAGAGCTTATTTATATAGACAACCTTCTTTGCCACAGAGATCAGTAGACACACTTGCTGTGTCAAGGTGATCAATTTTGGCTCTTTTGGGTTGAAATTCACTTAAGACTTGGAGCTGGGAGAATGAAATGTTGTTATCCATATTGTATGATTAAAAGGTTAGAGACCTGAACTTAATATGACCTGGCTTAGGGTCTACCATAACTTAAACACTAAGCAGAGGATAGTGAGTCACATCTAACTGAAAGTCACAGAAGATGGAAACAGGTTTTATTTCTGGTGGTGTAGAGTCTATTTGGGAGTCCTCAATTATATCTGCCACTTTACATCCAGTGTTTAAAGGCAGAGCTGACTAGAATAAATTGAGAGTCCTTGTCTTGTCTCAGTGATCGCTTGAGCAAAAATCATTGATAAAATCTTGTGTAGACTGACCTTGGACTCAACATGCAGTCAGTGTGTTGAAGGGCAGTGCAAGGAGGCAATGGTGGTGAGGTACCATATTACCTAGTGAAATCATTGGTGCTGAAATAACTAAGGACTGGAATTTGACCACAGAACTGACACTTTCTTAACAAAGACTCAATTTCTGCTATTTAAAAAGTAAATCAATGTAACAGAAAACTGCAACGCTCTCTGGTAACTTTTTAAAAATTAAACTTTAAACTTTATTGAAAAAATTGGATAGTTTGCAATTGAAAATATTTGACCTACACTTAAGGCAACTGATTTAATTTTGCATAAAAATTTTTATAAAAGGATGGCTTTTTTTTTGAAAATGTTCAATTATATAGATATACATTTTGATCAGATCTACTTCTGATCCTGGGGGGGGGGGAGGAGAGGGGGCCGCCAAAACAGTTCAAATTGCGCCCCGCACTTCCTAAAGCTGGCCCTTCCCACCACTGCCTCTGATTCAGCCAGTGCTAACAGGGACCTGGCTGAGGAGTCAGTGCTATGCCTCTTCCTCCACCCATGTAAACGTGTATCTGCTGTAACAGATGACTACATGATTAATTGATAAGGGTTATCACTGCAAGCACTCAGTCCTGTCTCCTTCTGGGTCCCAGCAACGACCTGCGCTGTGTCTGCACTGAGCGCATTTTAGGAGCCGGAGGTCAGGCAGCCTGGCTCAGTCCCAGCTTGCACTGGGTCCCCAGCACTACCCCAGCTGTGGCTCTGCAATAACTCTTAGTGCAACCAGCTATGCTATTACATCCTTACTCTGGAGAAGAAGTTAAATAAGATTAGAAACATACCTTGGTCATTTTTAAATGGATCAATACACAAAACCCTCTTTTGATGGAAAAGTAGGGCTCATCTACACTACCTATGCCAGGCATGTCCAAAGTCCAGCCCGCGGGCCAATTGCGGCCCGTGTTCCGGTTTAATATGGCCCTGCAGGTAATTTGGCAATATCTATCTTTTATGGCCCCCAACGAATCCATATGTATTGAGATGAATACATTGTAAAATCTCAGTTAAT
The DNA here is from genome assembly GCF_049634645.1 of Pelodiscus sinensis. NCBI lineage: Eukaryota > Metazoa > Chordata > Testudines > Trionychidae > Pelodiscus > Pelodiscus sinensis. The sequence continues at coordinate 216,042,459 of NC_134711.1, forward strand.
GTCAGTTGGTCTAAATTAGTTATAAATATATTTGGACACAACATGTATACTTGGTGTTATGTTCCTGTTCATATTTTTTGAACTTAAAAGTTGACAGACAACCTTTATTACCAATAATATGTAATGTACTTTACAAGGTTCCTGACACATATTTCAGCTTCCTGGATTTTTTTTTCATCTGGCCTTCAGATATGAAAGGCAGAGTGATTTAACACCTGTTTAGATTTGTCATCCATGTGACGAAATGAAAAGTATGCCGTTTGCAATAAACTTTGCATAAAATAGTTAATTTGCATTTTATTTTAATGGTTCAAAGAATGTCAGGCAAAATGGTCGGCCCTCACGCATGTTCACTTCATAAAATCTGGCCCTCTTTGAAAAAAGTTTGGACACCCCTGACCTATGCCAATGGAAGAAGGTCTCTTGAGGAGGTGGATTAGCTATGCTGATCAAAGACAGCTGTTAGGTAGACTGAAATTCTTCTGTTGACCCTGCACAGTCCACACGGGGGGTTAGATCGTCTTAACTACACTGCTCAAGGGTGTGGATTTTTCACAACTCTCAGTGGTGTAGCTGGGTTGACCTAACTTTTTAGCGTACACCAAGCCTAAGTAAGAAATCTGAGGTTGTAGCGTTCATCTACACAGATTGTTACTCCACAGCAAGTTACAATATGAATCCATACCATACCAGTTTGCCTCAGTAACGTCTAGATATGCTACAGTATCTTGAACTTCCCACAGTGTAGTTTGGTATACTACGCTTTCAAGTGGTAGTAAGTCCAGAGGGACCGACAAATTTGCAGGACCCCTGGGCAAGTTGGGGAGCAGGGCAGGTCTGAATTTCCGGAAGGGGCTAAGTATCAGGCAAAAGGGATAGGGGTGGACCACCAGCCCTCAGCACTGCCTGCAGTGCACTGCTTCCCCTTCCTCGCCAGCCCTCAGAGCCATATGGAGTGCACCATGTAGCATTTCAGTTGCAATTTAAAGGGCGCAGGGCTCTACCCATCAATATTCCTGCAGTAGTGGCAGCCAGAAGCCCCGAGCCCTTTTGAATTGTCAGACCCCAAGGCAACAGCTACCTTTATGTCTCTCTGCTCCCCCCAGCCTCCCTGTCAGTCAGCCTGAATAAGCCTAACTACAGGCAGAGACATTCCATGTGCTATAGAAATATCAACTCCAGAAGTTGCTGCAGCAAACTGGTGTGCTGTAAAATCACATATTCAGGGCTATATAGTAACTCGCTCTTAATATTCTCATGATAAAGCCCTCTTCCTGCAGAAAGTTTATGACTGGGAATTTCATATTAATTTCAACAAGGCTATTCCCAACAGTAAGTGCTACTTCCAGTAGTAACTGTTCACTACAAGACCTCCCAGTAAAGTATTATTTGACCTTGGACCTTACCCAGTCTGAGTGGTTTGGAAGAGAAAGCTTTTTTAAAAAAGTTACAGAACCAGGTTATAAAGGGTTATAAAATGAAATCAAGGAGCTAACAATGAAAGGAAAAAGTAAATTCATCTCAACTAAGCAGAAAACAACAATGGTTGAAAAACGTATGTCCAGGAGAACATTCTTTTCAAATTTCATCATAAAGTGATTTGTAAGTAGTGCCAAAAGTGGTGCCAAAAGTACATGCATGCCAGGGCTTCACACTCATCCTAATTAAAAACAAATTTAGCATGCAAAATGTAAAAAAAAACCTGCAAAACAATTACACCACACCCACACAATTCTATGGTTCAAAGTAGTAGTCAAATCTAAAATCTTGATCTCAGAGAGCCTCAGTAGTTTCATTCCTATTCTTTGTTTGAAAACCACTATGTACACCAAGCTTTCTAGCTAATATATTTACACAGATTCTTTGAAATATCACTTACGACTCTTCTCCAAGAACAAGAATATATAGCCCACTTACCCTCAATATTTAGAACAGGTTCCTCTCTCAGCAAGTTCATAAATAAAAGTATTTTACTAAAGATTACAATAAGTAAAAACAAATTTGTTTTAAAACTCAAAGTTATCTAGATATTTTAAAACAGAAAAAAAACACCTTCAACAAATTTTCTGCAGCACGAGTACATTTCCTTTCCCCTATTACCACAGTCCCTCCCCTGACCTCAAAATGAGAGGGGTACGTAACTGCCCTATTTGTGTTTATTGCTTTATGGTGTGTCAATCTGTACTTCAATTAATATCACCTGCTAATGATGTTTTATGTATTTAAAATCTCTAGGTACACTAAAAAATGCATACGAATATTATAAAGCTTCATAAAACACGTCTCCCAGATATGTGCTACCCTTGAAAAATCTTAAAAGAAAGGACCTTTTTCACAAACTCTCCTGAAACTTAAGCAGCTTTCCCCATTGTATCAACCACCATTCTCCTCCACTCATTCTCCTAGTTCTCAGAAAACACAGTGCTTTTTTTTAAAAACAGTTCCTCAGTTCCCAATAAACTTATAGTCTCTATATACGTATGCTCAAAGCTCATTCATTCACCTAAATGCCAAGCATTCATAATACTGTACTATGCTGTATTTACAATGATTACTAGTTTAAGTCCTCAAGCTTAATAATTCATCATATATTTTTTCAAAGGTAACAATAATGGTAACAAAACCATATAATCTTAAAGGCTGTTCATAGTTTCACCATACAGTATATTTAAATTTAAAGCAAGCTAGTGCAATTTAGTCCTTTAGAGAAAGTAATAAAACATTTGCTCATAACTCTACTTTCACAGTTATGCAGAGTAGAGTCACCAAATTAAAAATGTTCTGTGAAAAATCCCTTCAGAAATACTAACCAATACTAAGTTAATTTTAAATGAACGAAGAGCAGTTGAAACTTAGGAACTTGAAGTAACAAACACTGAAATGGAACCAGCATAAATATGGTATCGTGAAGAAACATATATTAGAAAAAACATTTTCTGTATACCAAAATAAATAGAAACAGTTACAGAGTGATGATGCCTTTTAACCTGAGTAAAATAGTATTAACAAAAGTTATAAAATTTGTTAAGAGCATAAATTCTAGTGCACTCAAAAATAAAACAAAAACCACTGCTTAAAACTTCAGAGTTGTTTAATATTTGCTTTGCGCTGCAGCCAACTCTTCAATAAAATAGCAAACCCCTTTTAAAATAATTGTGAAAGGATTAGACCCATAAAACACACTAATTTGCAAAAATAACCATAAAATAAGTTTTGACATACAGTAGTGTAAATTTTAAATCAAGTAAATTCTGGGAGCAACCAAAGACGTAACAGGGCTACTGTTCAAGAAGCAATAAAAACACAATGTGATCTTGACTGCAAAATTACACGTTACAGGTTGAACCTCTCTTAACCAGGACACACGGATGTTGCCGGACCAGCAAGTCCTGGTGGAGGAGTCCTGGCATCTCAGCAATGCCGGGGGCCCAGTGTGCACTGCGGCAATAGGGCTGGCGGTGGTGGAGGTGGGAGGGGAAAGAGCTGGCCTCTGGCTGGTAGCATACCCAAGGCTGGGAGGGGCCAGTGGCAGTGAGAGACAGGAAGACCTTCCCTGGTCCAGCAAAATCCCTCTTCTGGGACCAGTCAGATCGGGAGGGTGCTGAACAACGGAGGTCCAACCTGTACAGCACATCTACAAGAAATGAACACTGATACCTAGCAGCTAGAAAACAGATGGCAACTGCTGCTGGTGGGGAAAAAAACACAACAGTTCATCACAGGACAAGAAACAAATCCTATCACTTCAATCAATGAAAAGGAACTTTACACACGTAACACACTAATTGAAGCGAGCTTCAGCACTAGATAAGAGTTTCTCCTCCCCTTAAAAAAAATGTTTGAGTTAAAAATAGATATTTCCGTTTCCTCAAATTATTTCCTTTTAATTCCAATGCTCTGAGAAAGTTCATCTGGTTTGTTAACTTCCTATGTTTGTGTTTGAAAAGGAGGAGTGTTAAAATCATACTTCCATCTACAACAACTTAGGAAACTGATTTTATATGCTTTGTATTATTGTTATTCATAAATGGCATCTTATTAGCATTTTTCTTCAAATTCTCCAGTTTTCTGAGGTCTGGCACAGTGGCAATTTTAATGACAAAAATCACCTCGCCCCCCCCCCCCCCCCGCCCACACACACAAAACCTGTTAGGTGTTATTCAGCACTGACTTATTTTTGTACATTTTCTTTCGTGGTCAGTGGAAATGTGTGAAGGTCATTTCCACTACTGAGTCATAGACTTAGATTCCTGTGATATCCAAGCAGCAAACGTAGCAGAATGAGGGGCTGTGGAGAGCCAGCTGCAGCTCTCTATACCCAAAACACACAGCTCTGGAGTAAGTTAGAGCCAAGGTGTGCATGGAAGGGGACAAGGGGTAGAACAGATAAGTACAAAAAGGGAGAAGTGACAAATGAAAAATAGATAAGAGCAAACGAGGGCACGGGATGAGGTGGGGTTGGGGGGAGGGAGATGACAGAAAACCCTGGGGAAGAGGGCAGACAGAATGAGACGCACTAGAGCAGTGTTTCTCAACCAGTGGTACGAGCACCCTTAGAGGTACTCGAGAGAAGTCGGGGGGGGGGAGGGGTACATCAACACAATTGAAATTTGGAGAAAACTGAATTTTTGTTTTAAGTTTTACAGTGCTTTATTATTTTTGTACTTTTTACACCCAAAAATGTCATCACCCACCCAGCTACAATTAAGTTGATTAAACAAATGTGTTGCAATAGTAGGGGGAAAAAGTGTGTGTCTGAAAACTGTAGGTACTGGGGGTACTTTTTTTTTTTTTGAAAAGAGGGGTACTTTATAAACCCCGCACTAGAGAACACTGCCCTACAATAATTGGAACTGAACCCAGGAGTGTCCACATTTCTCAGCTTTCAGCAATCATCTGTGAAGCTCATGGAAAACAAGTCTCTTCCCTCTTTGAAGTGACTGATACACACAAAGAACAACAGCTTACTACTGCCATCCATTATTCCACTAAGTCTCAAGTGACAGAGATTTGTGATTGATGTCTACAGATCCAGACCCCACTGAGGCATGGGTCCTGTGGGAAAAGTGTATAGTGAGCATGTTATTAAAGATTACATCATAACACGAGGAGGCCAAATTAAGGTTGCAACTTAATGTTCTTTCAACACAAAGGTAAGGTTTTTAAAAATGTGATTAAACATTTATTCTGCAGTAGGTGTGACAACTGTCTTAAATACACACAACTGAACACCCTTCTCTGAGGCCCCATCCCCTGCTCACTCCATTCCCTGCTTCTTCTCCTTCCCTCGCTTTCACCAGGCTGGGACAAGAAGTTCAGGTGTATGAGGGCTCTGGCTGTGGGTGTACACTCTGAGGTGGGGCCAGTAAGGAAGGCTCAGAGTACCGGAGAAGGCTCAGGGTTAGGGAATGGATCTAGCACGGTTGGGGCTCTGGGGATGAAGAGTTTGGTGTGCAGAAGGGGGCCCCAGGATGATGGTTGTAATATGGACTCCAGGAGATAATTGTGTGTTGCAGCCCAAGAAGCTCCACGTGCTGACCTTGCAGGGTCCACCCCATCAGTTGTGGTTCCTAGCCAAAGGATACTGCGGAGCCCGTGCTTGGGGCAGGGACAGTGTACACAGCCTCCATGTGTCTAGGGGGCACTGAGACCTGGCAGCCACTTCCAGGAGCTGGCAGAACCAGGGCAGGTAGGCAGCCTGCCTTATCCCAGGTCCCCGCTGCACCGCTGACCAGACTTTTAATGGTGTGGCTGCCACAGGATCCAATGAGTTTCAGAGATCTACACATAAGAGGTGCTTCTGCAGCTCACTGAATGGAAGGGAAACCTCTTGAATGAACCCTCTATTTCCTTCCATCCCCCCACCTCGTCCCCGCAAAAATCAATTGTATAACAATAAATAAGAGCAGAACTTCAGGAGTGCTTTTGCATCTTCAACACAACTACTGGGCTCTTGGAAGACATACAAGCGTAAATTAGAGCTAAGTAACAGCTCAGAACACTGAGAGCCAGGATTGGTAGCTATCAACAAACTTTACTGGACAACAGGAAATTGGTAAGTGGACATCTGGCTAACTAAAATCATGCCAGACCATGGATGTTGCCAGATTAGAGAGGTTCAACCTATGCTAACTAGTAACCACAGAAACATTATATTCTACAGATTCTTCTACTGTAATCTGGAGCCTTTCATGAAATGATCAACCCACATTTATAAAGTATCTATCAGATCAGACCATTAAGATAGCTAAGGAAAAACAGCAAGAGCTGTTCAGAAAACAATTAGCTCTTCAAGAATTACTAGAACATGTAGGATCATTAATTGACCAAATGGCCTTTGTGTCTCTTAGTGTACAAAAAGAAAATTACTATATTTCAAAAGTCAGGAATAAATTCAATAGCTTGCTCATTAAACCACACTTTTTCCAGAAAGAGCACTTAAACTTCCATTCTAGTCCTTAGTCCCACTTCATTCCTTAGGCAGCACAAAATCTAAATTTTAAGACAGCATAAAAATAAGAAAATTATAGTGAAAGATTTCAGGTCCACATTTAGGCTTTGTTAACTTCCTTATGCCTGTTTAAAGAAAAATGTTAGTCATCAATCTAGCATGTGTGAGTATTATTACAACCCCCCGCTAGTGTGTAAGCTTAATAGGGAAGATAAGGGAGAGAAAGAAAACAGATTTCTGTTTCCAAGGAGGCTAGTACTTACAAACAAAATAGCCAAACACACAGATTGGACAGATTTATTCTGAAAGGCAGTGTGGCTAAGTGGAAGAGACTTGGGTCTGCCACATTGAAGAGCTCTGTTCATTTCCCAGTTCTCTTAGAAGCGACCTGATGCCTTTTAGATGTACAGTGCAGATCAGTGGTGGTCTGCAGCTGCCTCCTAGATCATCTGTGGCTTGAGCTAAGTCCTTTCCCTCCCCATCTCCCACGCAGCAGGGAGTCCACGCTGCTGCTCAAGCCTCATGGTTGCCACGCAGCCACGAGGCTGCTGCACCAGCTCTGGCTTCCCGCTCAGAGGGTGTGGGGAGTGGGGGTGAAGAAAGCCCCGTACTTCTCCAGCTCACAGAGAGAGGCAAAGCAAGTGCAGAGCCACACCAGTTTTGGCAGGGAAAGTCAGTACTTCCTTCACCTCCCCGCCATGTGCCCTCTGAGCCGCTCCAGGTTTATCAGCATGGGTTGCGTGGTCAGAAGCCTGAGGGGAGTAGTGCTGGTGGCTGGTGCAAAGCCCGGTGTCCGTGAGGCTCAAGCAGCACTACGAACAAGCAGCCAACTTGAGCCTTGCACCCCAGCTCACCCAGAAGCACTGGGGATGACCTGCCTGATAAACCCAAGCACAGTCACACCAAGCTAAAAAGATAAGGAGTCAGCTGTTGCCCAAAGCTCTCAGAGCCCAGCTGGGGCCAGTTGCAGCTTGTCACTTCTATTAGTGGAGCACTTGGAGCAAGCCCCGTTGCTGCTAATTGGCCTGGCGTAGCTGGTGAAAGGAAGGTGGGGCAGGGAAGGGGCAGTCTGGGGTGCCCTGCAGAAATGCAGCCTGTGAAGCTGGCTGTGTCTGGCTGCTGCTTTATTCTCTGCAGAGCCTGGATTCCAGTTCTGGGCTCCGGCAAGAGAACCCACAAAGACAGCAGCTCAGCTGTCGGCTACCCTGAATCCACTGGACTGAACATGTTTAATCTCCAGCCACTCTCCCCACTGTACCAGGGGTAGAGGGGTATTCAGCCTTGGGACTCTCAGGAGCCCCAGACACTGAACGTAGTTGGTAACATTTCCTCAGCCCCAGCTTCGTGGGGTTAGCCGGGCCCCAGCATGCCCCTCTGCCGGGGAGGACAAGTCTAAGCTGTGGCTGCCACATGCATCAGAGTAACCAGAGAGCTGGGAGTTGACTGCCCTTTTTGCTGACCATTGGACCCACTCTCTGCCTTAGGAATGCCCGCAGCCCCAAGACCCACTCTCTGACCTTCCCCATGCCAGCTGTTTGGGAACCCCTCCAGGAAGCCCCTGCTCCAAACCTGAGAGGACAGACTAACCCTGGCCATTCAGGGACTCCCTGATCCAGTGGGATCAAGTGAGGAGAACCCCCTCTGGGCTGCTCTGTCCCTCTGCTCCAGCCCTTAAGAACATAAGAACAGCCATACTGAGTCAGACCAAAGGTCCATCTAGACCTGTATCCTGTCTGCCGACAGTGGCCAGTGCCAGGTGCCCCAGAGAGGGTGGATTAAAGACAATGATCAAGCCATTTGTCTCCTGCCATCCTTCTCCAGCCTTTGACAAACAGAGGCCAGGGACACTATTCCTTACCCCCTGGCGAATAGCCTTTTATGGACCTAACTTCCATGAATTTATCTAGCTCTTTTTTAAACTCTGTTGTAGTCCTAGACTGAACAGCCTCCTCTGGCAAGGAGTTCCACAGGTTGACTATGTGCTGTGTGAAGAAGAACTTTCTTTTATTAGTTTTAAACCTGCTACCCATTAATTTCATTTGGTGTTCTCTAGTTCTTATTTTATGGGAACAAGTAAATAACTTTTATTTATTCACCCTCTCCACACCACTCATGATTTTATATACCTCTATCATATCCCCCCTCAGTCTTCTCTTTTCTAAACTGAAAAGTCCCAGTTTCTTTAGCCTCTCTTCATATGGGACCCATTCCAAACCCCTAATCATTTTAGTTACTCTTTTCTGAACCTTTTCTAAAGCCAAAATATCTTTTTTGAGGTGAGGAGACCATATCTCTATGCAGTATTCAAGATGTGGATGTAGTATAGTTTTATATAGGGGCAGTAAGATATTCTTCATCTTATTTTCTATCCCTTTTTTAATAATTCCTAACATCCTATTTGCTTTTTTGACTGCCGCTGCACACTGTGTGGACGTTTTCAGAGAACTATCCACGATAACTCCCAAGATCTCTTTCCTGATTAGTTGTAGCTAAATTAGCCCTCATCATATTGTATGTATAGTTGGGGTTATTTTTGCCAATGTGCATTACTTTACACTTATCCACATTAAATTTCATTTGCCATTTTGTTGCCCAATCACTTAGTTTGGTGAGATCTTTTTGAAGTTCTTCACAGTCTGCTTTGGTCTTGAATATCTTGAACAGTTTAGTATCGTCTGCAAACTTTGCCACTTCACTGCTTATCCCTTTCTCTAGATCACTTATGAATAATTTGAATAGGATTGGTCCTAGGACTGACCCTTAGGTCACTCAATCTCTGCCTCATCACTGCACTGTGCTTTGCAGCACCTGGCCGTCAGCAGGCAGCTCATCATGCCAGCCAAGAGCAGCCGAGTCGGTCTCCGCTCAGCATTGGGCCAGGCACAGGTAGGGGCCACAGCTGCAAAGGACCCCTCGCCTGGGGTGAGTGCTGCACTGCAGAGATAGGCACCCCTGCCTATTCCCCCTCCCCCCAGGCACAACCCGGCACCCTTGCATTCCCCCCGCTCCCACACACACAAGTAAGGGCAGCCTGGAGCAGCCACAGGCCTGGAGGACACAGGGACACACCAAGAGCCCCATGTGCCATCGGACGGAAACAGCTGGTAGCTGTCCAAGACAGAACATCAGAAATGGCTGCCCGTCGCAGGGAGCCATAGCCTGTAATACCTCTAAGGCTGGTATAGGGGGCTCTGTCTGTGAGGTGGAGTGTTTTCCATATAAGGGCATGTAAATTAATAATCTTCCCCTGCTCGCTCCACCCATTGCAGTGAAAGATCAGCCAATGGGCTGACTGGTGCTCAGGCCTGCTACTCCACCCACTGCAGCAAAAACCAACCTATGGGGTGATAAGTTCACAGGCAATAAAACAGGCAGGCAGCCCCTCTCTCACTGGGGATTCGCATCGAGTGAACGCCTGGCCTGATCACCCAGACGCCTTGCACCCCCCGCTCTCGAGTCTTACTGAGCGTACTCCGAGTTGGTCGACCCGAGTGGAGACAGTTTATGAGCGTGTGACCGGTACTTGTGTTCCTGCTGTCTCCAGAACTGGTATAACCCCCCCCTCCCCCCCGCCATCATCCCTATCCTAATTGATTTCTTAGTTGTCCTTATTGCTTGTCAAGTGACAGTGGTTAAAAAGTTACTAAGTAAGTCTATAAATAGTTGTGGTTTAGGGTTTTTACTGTTTCCTTGTATAAAGTTGTGTAAATAATCAGCCCTATGGACAATACCAGTGTTAATTCAACTGTTCCTAACCCCTGGCCAGTTATTGGGAATTATTGTGATTTAGAAAAGCCTCAGGGAATTGTTTTGTGTTGTCTGGCAATCTGTTTAATTTTTGTTCTGATGATTGCCTGGCGCCATCAAAATAAAATCAGTTTGTGCTTTTTAAAGCCCCCAGTTGTGGTCTCATCCTTTCCGGCATCCCTTCGAACCTCGTATATTACGGGGACTAACAGTAGCGAGGGCTGGGGAGGGGAGTGCCGAGCTCGAAGTCAAAGTCCCTGATCCAGAAAACGGCAGCCACTGCCCCCTGGAGCCAGGACAGGGGCAGCAGGATGGGACCTGAAAGCTTCCCCCAGCCCCTAACTGTTTGCATGGCAGCACCCACAGGCCCGTGTGCCAAGCAGGCTGCCCAGTGTTGAACTCCTACAGCATCAGTTTGGCCCAGAGGATGAGCCCTGACCAAGCCCCGCCCCAAAGCTTCACTCACAGCCCACCGCAGCGTGTCCAGCCCCCCAACACAGACACTCCTGTGTCCTAAGCCCACAGGCTGGAAGGGGAAGTCAAGGGAGTGCTGTTACAAACACCTGTCCCCAGGAGCTAGGACTTCAATCTGGTTATTAATTTAAATTAAACCTTTCTCCCTAGCTGCCGCACTAGCAAAATGGCTCGGGCATAATTATATAATTAATAGTGAGTTTCTATTAGCAACTGGTGGTCTGCGGAAAGGTTTGCATTGAGCCAGGTGGTCCACCAGACAAGAAGTTGGAGAACTAATGGTGTAGATCAATGGTTTCAAACTATGGCCCTGGGTCTCATCGCTGCAGAGGGACCAGGTGACCAGTGAGGGGGCTACGGCATGCTACCTGCTTGTCCTGGCACCGCAGATTGTGCTGAGCCCCAGAAGCAACTAGCAGCAGGCCCAGCATCTAGATGGGGGTGGAGGAGAGTACACAGGGCTCCACGCACTGCTCCTGCCCTGAGCACTAGTTCCATACTTCCATTGGCTGGGAACCTGCTGCTGGAAGCTTCTGGGGCACACCATGGTCTGCAGTGCCAGAAGAGACAGGTAACCTGCCTTAGCACTTCCGCTGCACCACTGACCGGGAGCCGCTTGAGGTAAGCCCCTCCTGCCCCAGCCCTGATCCTCTCCTCAGGCAGGAACCCCTCCCCCATCCCAGAACTCTCAACTTCACCCCCAGCCTGGAGCCCACACGCCAGTCAAATTATGTTGGGTTACAGGCATCAACAATTTTCTTCAACTGGGTCATGGGAAAAAAAAGTTAGAAAACCACCGGTATAGATGACTGACTGCCTCATTGCGTGGGAGAGAGGGAAGAGGGGGGACAAAGCTTGCCCAGCCCTTAGTAAGCAACACAAGGGACAAGAGATGAATTCATCACCTTGTACCAAGATCAGTACACCTTCAACTACTAAGTAATAAAATATTCTGACCATTTTAGAGCTAAGCAAGATAAGTGAGCCAGTCTTCAGCAACTGTCCAGCAGCACGAGACAATAAGCAGTCTTAAGTCAACAGTTTCCAATTACTCAAAATCCGGTGAAGCAAAGCTCCCAGCAGCTCATGAAAAGAAATCTACAGACTTAAAAGCTCTGTTATGTAGAGCAGTGGGCTGTTTTTTCCAATAAACACAGAGCTAACTGAGTCAATGTGCAGTGCTGCAGCAGTCCAGCAAAGTAAGTTTAAACTCAAAGGAGATAGGAAAGGGGAGAGGGGGGAGAAGCTTCCTCCCCTGTGGCAGAATAAGCAGGAAAGGGTGGGGGAAGGCATGAAGGCCATGCCAGCAAGATCAAAGGGTTATGGCTCTTGCTACCTATTTCCCTTACACATTGCTTGAGTTCTTTTATTTTCAAAAACTTTGATACACCTATTAAATCAGGGCTACTCAACTTTGGAAGCCCCAGGGGCCACAATGATACTCACAGCACATGCCAAGGGCCGCAACTTAACTGTGGTTGCATATACACACAAATATATGCAAATAGCTTCTTTCACACTGACGGGCATGAATACAAAGATTAAGGCAAGACTACACAACACACAGGCCCTATTTAAGTCTGCTGATATTAATAAAATGCAATATTTACCCAATTTCCAGCCATATGACAGCACTTTTAATGAGCAACAACAGTCCAGGAATTTAACTACTAAAATGCATATCAGCAGAAGAGCATTATATGGACTACTTTTTTGTTTTGGCTCCCACCCATGAGCTGTGTGTTGAGCTCCGCGTAAACCCAAACTGCACCATGGGCTGCAAACTGGCTGCATATTGAGTAGCCCGGTATTAAATAAATGGTGAAGACTCTCATATAGACATTCAAACGAGTACCTGAAAAGCATAACCTTATCAGGTAGTCGAGTGAAGTACTCTACTATTCACTTCCCCCCCATCCCTTGCTGCCTCTGTATGAGAGGCAGAAAGGTCGGGGGGGGGGGGGGGGGGACAGGAGCCAATGCTAGGGGGAGCCAGTTCCCAGGAGCACCGTCTCCAGTAGTACCTCCTGTCTCCCACACTGCTATCAGAGGCAGCAGGGAAGGACTAGAGGAAGCTGCTCCCACAGCAGTGCCTGTGCATGGGGGTCCCAGCAGGGAACTCGGCCCCCCAGTGGTCAACGGCTGCTGCCTCCAATCAGTCCCTGTTCACGGTGGCCAGGGTTGGCCGCTTGCAGGCGCTGGTTCGGCAGCAGTCCCTGTCCCCGGACAGCCCTGGCTGCTGCGAACAGGGGCTGATGGTCTTGGTGCAAGCCAGGAGCCAGCAGTCCCAGCTTGAGCTGGTCCGGGACACTGTGCCTCTGCATTTCAAAAGGCATTACATTTAAAGGGCAGGGCCACAGCACGGGTGGTTCCTGTTCAATCCCGGCTCCAGCTAGCTCTGGAAACTATCCCCGCTGCAGCTCTGCAGAGCAGCCCCTTATTGACTAATCGTGTAGTCCATACAAATTGTATTGGCTACACAATTAGCCAGATTACCGCAATTTAACATCCCTAGTTCGGGGTGGGGAACCTCAGGCCTGGGGGCCACATCCTGGATGCACCCCTGAAGCTCCCCTGCTGTGCTGGAGCTACAGCCCCACACCCCCTGCCCACTGCACGGCTGGAGCATACAAAGTCTGCTAGACTGGGCCCCACCAGGCTCTGGTGTGTGAGGGAAATGTGGGTCTTTTTCCTTCCCAGTTGGAAGCCATGTCAGTGAGGGTTGTTTTTTTTTTTTCTTTCTTTCTTTTTTTCCTTCTCACTTGTGTGTGGCCCCGACTGATTTTTCTGTGGGACGGTGGCCTACAACCCAAAAATGTTTTCCTGCCTCAGGTCTAGTTGAAAGAGTAGCTCTCACTCATCCCCCTCTGCTCCCTCCACAACTGAATGACTTTCTAAGGGGCAGAAGGTTTTTCTGTTATGTGACCCTTTCCCACCTTTTTACTAGCGGCTTTCTTCTACTATCCACTCCCTATGCCTCCTTTTTCATGTCCTGTTTTCCCATAAACACAAATTGCCCACATATGCAGCTGCTTATAGCTTTCCCAGGTACCAGCAGATTTAAATCCACAGGATTCTTGTTCACAGGCTTTTAAATAGCATTACTGAAACTCACCAGAATTTTATTAATTTCCCTCTGGCACTGTTTGAGGTAGCTGAAGTCGTAACACAGGCTTGTGTCTGCAGACTCAAGATGACAGCAGTGCATTGGTTCATGTATCTACCAAGCTCATGATGGCATTTGAAAGTCTGATTCTGAATCATTAAGGTCCAAGAGAGTTCTGCAAAAGACTGCCACTGAGTACAGTAAGAGCTGAGCTGGGTAGGGTTGCCAGATGGTTTCAACAAAAATACCGGACACACTTGACATTACATCACAATCTACATTACATCTTATTTAGAAAATACTGGACACTTATATTCTCAATTTGTTTCCCGAACAGAAAGCTGAAATACTGGACGGTCCGCTTCAAAAATGGACACCTAGAGCTGGGCCACTAGTGACAGAAACAAATCATCATAACAGAAGCCCATGTCTGATTTAGTTTCTTCCCTCCTTCGCCAATAGAATTGTTCACTGCCTCCTGCTGCTCAATTCAAGTTTTTCTTTGGCGCCATAAAGACTAGAAACTGAGGCCGAGTCTACACTGGCACTCTACAGCGCTGTAACTTTCTGGCTCAGGGGTGTGAAAAAGTACCCACCCACCCCAAATATAAGCTACAACACTAGTGTAGACCAGGCTACAATGGCTCCCAGCTACTCCCCTGGCAAAGGTGATTTACATAGAGCACTGGGGGGAGCTCTCTTCCAGCACTCATGTGGTGGCCATGCTTTCAGTTTTCAAGTGCTACCATAGCTGCATTCTAAACTGTTAAGTGCAGACAAAACCTGAGAAACTAACAGTTTAATATCATCATTAGGTAAAACTGAATTCCACTGCATCCCGTTCTCCTCCAAGTGTTGTCTGTACAAATTAGAAACTCCTTGACGCAAGGAACTTCATACCTGTCTGCAGGGGCGGATATAGGGCAGAGCGAACGGGGCGGCCGCGCCGGGCCCCGCGCTTCAGAAAGCCCCGCGCATGCACCGTGGCGCCATCGCGCATGTGCATGGCGTCACTGCGCATGCGCCGTGGCAAAGGGGGGGCCCCGCAGAATTATGCTGCCTGGGGCCCTGCAAAACGGTCATCTGCCCCTGCCTGTCTGTATACAGTCAGTGTTACAGAAACAATACAACTTTTTGATGGAAGGTGAAATTCTAAAGAAATCAACAGCTTAGTCCCCACTGGACATCTCCTCTCATATTATTCACCTCAAGGGCGCAAAGGTCTCAAGCCTTGCATTAAACTATTTTTATGAAGGCTATTAAAAGTTTTCTGTAAGAAGAAATATATTACACTGATTTTAGAGCGGTCATTCAACACACTCCTGAGCATAATACTGATCTTCATCCTTTTTGACATGTATACAGACAAGTAATACCAAGAAAAACACTTGAAAACAAACTAATGTGCAAACAATTCTCTCACTACTGGTCTATACAATGTGGCACTTCTTGAGGTGGCACTTCAGTGAATGCCATGCAGCCTTGAAAAGTTAAAACAAAACAAAAATCACAAAACAAAACAAGGTCCCATTGACTAAATGGTCTGTATCTCTCAAATCTCAATCAAACCCCACAAAAGTTCTATTCAAAATGTATTATGGTTCAGAAAACTAAAATTAAAAGAGAAAATTAAAAAAGAATGCCAACAACTACTCGACTAGTCGCTTTCATCCCTAACATAAATGTCATTCTTTTGCTTGTGCAGAAATTGATTTCATGTGTATTGGGTATGTAAACATTAAAAAGGATAGTAAAACAGAAATACAATTTCCTAGCAGAATTTAGCATCTATCAGAATTCTGAAGAAAAATAAAATAACTCCAACATCCTTTGCAGCTGCTTCTTTTTTTTGAGGGGGGGGGGGGGGAGTTATGGAGAGGAAATTGTATGGTATATTGCACTTTCTACTCAATCTCACCATGTTCTTCCCTCATCTAGAACATACACTGTTTTAATTTCTGCTATCTTCAACGTCCTAAACAAAAAGATCACAATATTCCCAAACACATCTACCTTCGCCTTCAAGATCACTTATACTTTTGCATCTTCTCACATTTATGGCAAATGCAACTACATTCCTTTGCTCTTAATGCATGTGATTTCACAGTGACACAAGTTGACTGTGTATAGCAAACAAGACACATGTTTTAAATTGTCAGGCTACTATTTTACGAACACATTCTGCTCTTTTCTTCAATGCATTCTCTTTTTTTGTTGTTGTTGTTCATCATCAAGCTGAAAAATGACTCCAGCTTTCCAAAGCCTTTGAAGCCCACAATGATTTTGTCTACACTTGTTACAAGGCAATATGGTCACCACAGGAGCACTGAGAGAGCACTCTCCAGTACTGTAGGCAAACCACTTCCATGAGGGAAATAGATAACAGCACTGAGCGCCCCATTTACACTGGCACTTTACAAGCTCATGGCTTTAGAGTTAATTCAGACATGCTTCAATGAATGTCCCCCATATAGAGAATGCATTAAACAATTTGCACTGCAGTGGTATTTATTCACTAATGTGTGTTAGTGATTGCTGATATGCCCACTGAACAAGTGCTGAGGAAAATTGTGTGTGCGTGCGCAGGCAGAGTACCATATCTCCCATCTCTTAAAATATTAAAATAAAGAAGTAGGTCTGTCAATCTCAGTTAACTCAGGCAATAAACTACACATAATTTGAGGGGAAAAAAAACTAATCTGACTTAATCCCAGTTTTAATCAGACTGGTAAACAATAACAGAATACCAATTGAAATTTATTATAAATATTTTGGATGTTTTTCTACATTTTCAAGTAAATTATTAAGGCTACAACACAAGAATATAAAGTGAGCGCTGTAAACTTTCTATTACAAATATTTGTGCAGTAAAAAAGATGAGAAACAATTTTCAATTCATCTCATACACGTACCGTAACGTGGGCAATAATATTTGCCACAGACCACTACAAAAATGTTTGAAGTGGTCCCAGGCTGCACCGGAAGGGGCAGGGCCGGGATACTTCCTGGTTCCCCGCTCTCAGACCATGACTGGTCTGGATGTGAAAGAGCACCTTTGCCAGCCCACTACTCCCTCCCTCTAGGTGCCCAGGCCCCTGGTTGGGAGGAGACTTCCCACACTCCTCCACCCCCAGGCCAATCAGGACCTGGGGGCAGGGGAGTGTGAAAAGTTTCCTCCGCTCTGTCCCCTCCTTGCACAGAGCTTAAAAGCACCACACACTCCTGACAGGGTGGGAGGAGGCTTCGCATGCTCCCTCGCCCCCAGGCCAATCAGAGGCTGGGGGCAGGGGAGTGTGCGAAGTCTTCTCCCGCCCTGCCAGGAGCCCACGGCACTTTTAAGTGCCACGTGCTGCTCGCAGGGTAAGGCCAGTGCAGGGGAAACTTCGCACTCTCCTGCCCCCAGGCCCTAATTGGGCATGAGTGCACGAAGCTTCCTCCAGCCTTGTCAGGAGTGCCTGGTGCTTCCAAGTGCCGCATACTCCTGGCAGGGCGGAGGAAACTTGGCGCACTCCCTCCGCCACCAAGCCCTAATTGGCCTGGGAACAGGGGAGTGGCATGGTCTCCGCAGACCAGATCCATCCGCGGAGACCCTTTTACCACCCCTGCTCTACTGGGAAAATGCAACTCACAAATGTAGAATTAAATTTTTGATCTTGCAATTAAATCACATTTTTGTTTGACAGCCCTATAAAAACAAGCATTAGCACATCTTGAAATGCTCAGCTACATTTCATTTTATCCAGTGAAATACCAGAATTCCAATTAAGAGAGATTTGTGGTGCAATTTAATTAGAAGGCTAATTAATTTTACATATAACGATTGATAACTAAAAACATTACATAAACCAAGTCCTAATCAAGTCAGTGCCATAAAGATGACATAGCCTGAAGCATATATAGAATATTCAAATGTTTCCTTTAAATTCTGAAGACATCATTTGAGTAAGTGTAAAATAGCATGATTAAAGCCTCTACCCTAAAATTCTAAATCTGAAGCATAATTTGGACAATCACAAATACTACCTTATTTCTTATGATTTCGATTCTTCTTAAGAAGAGGTTAAGATTTTAACAAATTGTATTTAATCTTAATTTGATTTTATGGACTGGATACTAAAAGCTGGCAAACAGCAAAAAAATGTATAACACACAGAGAGGTGAAGAACCAGTAATTTTCTATGCAACTCCTGCCGCACAATTCTTTCAGAATTCTCTGAATTGAATCAAATGTCAGTCCTAGCGTTCTGCTACACACCTTCCACCTTGTCCCACAAATTCATGTGGAAGTTACCCAAATATTTTCCCTTCCAAAGCTATTTTCTTTAAAAATACATTAAATATTTCCTTTATAAATCTACATCAAGTTCTATTTGAGAGTATTTACTGGGTGGAACAGAGCTAGAAATACTGTAACAGCTGAGTATTTTAACTGGCAACACTCTTGTAGGGACATGTCTGTGTCATATTAGCTATGCAATTCATATCTTTAAAAATGTAAAATATCCTGGCTTGAAAATTTAATTTGTGTACAATCTTAGAGAGTATGCAGTATGTTTATATACATATTTGCTCACACACATACACAAATACATGATCATGTGTCAGAGAGCATGCCACCACGAGTTTGCAACAGTCACATTACATTTAGGTGGCAAAATTATGAGCAAGTTACACAGATCAGCAAAAATAAGTGTAAAGCCGCTATGATAAACCACCATATATTATAGAAAAACTACTTTAAGAATGATATAGTTCTGAAAAAAGTTCAGAACTTATTACTCTCCCTCTTCCCCTGCAATACCAAGTGCCTAATGATTACCTGAAAATAAATCTATCGTGTGACTTTGCACGTATCATGGGATCAGAAAACACAGATGTATATTAAGAATGTTATAATGAAATTAGTTTAAGTATACCAGAATTACACACCTTAAAAGATGCTACATTTATTATTAATTTAAAAGGGTTTTTTCCTTCATTTTAAAACAAATATGTTGATATAATTAAAGACCATTGCATCAAGGCAAGCACCTATGGTGCAGTGGAGCCAAGAACCTTCTATCTATAATTCTGTCATTTCCTGAGATGTGAATGCTTCATTTCACAACTTTAATTTTATATTTAAAATAGTTTTACTGCATTTAACATAGTTACAAGGGAAGACCAGTGTTTTATCTCGCAACACTGAATTTCATGCCCTAATAGGCAGGTAAAGTACTTTTTTAAAATAGCTGTCCTCGTTAAAAATGGCCTGCCCTGGGGAATCAAAGAAATAAAATTTGGAGACCTGCCAGTACATACAACAATTGTGTTTATTTGTTTTCATAAATATTTAAGAAACACAACTTAACGGCATTTGACATTACTGAACCCATTGTAGTAAAAGTGTTCTCTTCATGACATAAGCAAACACAATAAAATTTCCTTATTTGTTATACTTTTCTTCAACATTCAAGGCTAATCTAGTTTTGAGTCAGGAAAACAACTGTGGTCTATCATTTTAAACAAACCATTGTAGTAAAATATGAACAGGAAATTCCAAACTATGCACCTCAAAAAACAATGATTTAAAAAAAACCCTAACTTATAAAGCAAAGAACCTACAAATGTATCTCAGTAAATAGGAACAAAAAAAGTGTGTCATTACCTCTGTCATTTTTCTTTTTTTTCCCCCCTGTGGGGTAAGAGCTTTTTATGGGTTTGCTGAGAGAAACATTCATATCTGAAGAGAGAGAGAGAGAGAGAGAGAGAGAGAGAGAGAGCGCGCGAGCGACAGCAACATATACAGCTCTGTCTGATACCTTGGAAATAGCCAGCCTGTGGGAGTTAGAGTAGGCATGCCATTCATTCTTCACCATATAAATGCCTTCTTAGAGCCTCATCTGAGCAGCAGTTTCACTTGGATCTTGAGACACAAGTCAGACTTGTTTTTCAAATAAGAGCTAATTTTTACACTCTGGTACGTTTTTTAAAACATGCTTGCTAATATATAGACATTGATATAAAGCCTAACCAAAACACAGAGTCAAACATCTGAGCAAAATCTTGCCTGTTAGAATTACACACCTATCAGGTACTCAAATTCCCCCACTCCTCCAAGAACTTAGTCTTTCAAAAACGATGGATACTAGATTTATTACTTTAAGGTCACACAAAAAGGGAATATTCTTATTCCCGAGTTAGCTAACTTTTCGCACAATCTTCTAAGTAGGGGGAGGTTTGCACAAACATGCACAGAGCTTTACTGAAGACACAGCCTACTACAGAAATTGAGATACTACCATTGCAATTGAGTTTTAACACTGTAGTAGCAAAACAGATAACACAGATCAAATACACGACTAACAAAAGAAATATTTTCCGGATATAAAACATGATCTTACGACCTGTTTATTGATGATCTATCAAAACTTAAACACATTTCAGAAGGACTTTGTCTACAGAAAGGAGGATGAGTGGAGACTTTTCATGACAAGGACACTTTTTCCACAGATTTTACACAGCACCAGAGATCTGGATACACAGTACATTTATTTTTAACAATAAAATGTTTCTTATTAAGCTTTACAACTTCTTTCCCTTGAACAGAGGCTTAAAGTTCCCTCACTGTAGTTCCCTAAGATGTTGCCAGTTGACTTTAGAAAGTATCACTCAAATAACTGAACAAAATGTTTCTTTTAAAGAAATCTGGGAAATGATCAAATACACAAAATCTTAAAAATACAAACCTTTTCATGTACTAGATATGACACATGTAGCG
Organism: Pelodiscus sinensis; assembly: GCF_049634645.1. Taxonomy (NCBI): domain Eukaryota; kingdom Metazoa; phylum Chordata; order Testudines; family Trionychidae; genus Pelodiscus; species Pelodiscus sinensis. The sequence continues at coordinate 216,062,997 of NC_134711.1, forward strand.
AAAACGTTAGCAATTTAGTATGGCAAAGTTGTAATGACAGAATGGTTAAGAGTTTTTGTAAAAGCAGAATGCAGACTACCGGACATCCCTGCTCCTGCACCCTCGGGGAATTTGCTGGACCCTGGCTGCCCCTAGGGTTCCTGTTCTTGGGGCTCTCTGCCCTATCGCTGGCCCCACTAACACTGGCCCAAAAGGGCTCCCCACCCTGCTGCCCCAGGGTCTCTTGGGCTTCCCGGCCAGGACCACTTGACTGCTGCTAGCCCAGCAGCCACATGGTGTTTCCAGGAGTTTCCAGCTGAGGCCGCCCAGCCTTCCCATCCCGCTGCCACTGGGGGTCCGTGGGTTCCCACCCCACTGCCACTGGGGAGCTGGGGATTTCTACCTCCACTCCTTCCCCGCTTGCTGCCTCTCTCTGATAAAAGCATCAAGGGGATGGAGAAAGCCTCTAGTCGACTAATCGCTTACATCCCTAATAACAACTGGTTTAAATAGCTATGGTTAAACACACAAGCACACAGCCATCACGAACCACTACGTGGATCTACCTACCTCATTACTTAAATCAGCATTTCACGAACTATGGACCGTGGCCTGGTACTGGGCCACAGGAAAAAAAATACCGGGCCTCAGCGTGGCTGCTGGGAGGGGAGCAAGGCAGACTGGGAGGAGATGTGTGAGGGGGAAACTGGCCGCCAGGAAGCAGGGTTGGGAGCAGCGGGGCTGTCTGGTGGAGATCTTTTTTTTATATGCGTTTATATTTTTGGGCTGCAAAAAACAGTACTGAAAAAAAAAACAGGTTCCAACTAAAGTAAAAAGTTTGGGAAACCCTGGTCTAGCAGCTTTCTATCCATCTTGCAGTCCATTTGTCCAATCCATATTCCCTTAACTTGCTGGCAAAAATATTGGGGGTGACTTTGCTAAAGCTGGCACTGGGGGCTTTGGGAGGACCAGAAACAAATTTGAATATTCATCATTTGCTTAATGAATATGCAAATGAATGTTACCAGTCCTCCAAAAGCTTGTGAATGGATTTACTAGTCCCGTGTCAAAAAGTCTGGGAACCCCTGACCTAAATCTCTCACACACCTCAGTAAATTATGTAATATATTGGCAGCAGTTAGTATGGAGTGAACAAATAAACTGAAGTAGTATTATCTGTGGAAGAACAATTTAAAAATAGGAACTCTACAAAATTTAAATTAAGCTTATACAAAATGTTAGCTATGTAGTTTTTACTGGGAATCAAGTATAAAAAAGGCTATGCATTAAGTCATTTCTGAATTTTTGGGGAGGAAGCGAAGTGGAGAAGAGGAGAGAAACTAAGCACTTTAAAACAATTTTTTTCATTTCTTTCTTGAAAATTGTTAGAGAGTCATAATCCCAGCATACCTTGGAAAAACTGTCAAAAGTTATTATCTAGCCCAAATCAACCTGTGATTTTTTTTTCCTTTGTTTGAGAAAGGTGAGAGGGTATTTTCTTTGAGAGAGGGTATTCAAAAACCAGACTGAGCATGGAAATAGTCCTACAAAGAAATTTTGGTGAAGTAGCCACAAGTTTTTAAAAAATGCAGTAGTGATTACCTCTGAAACTTATTTTTTGACTTCACAACATGAAAATAAAGCAACTTTTCAAAAAAATCTAAAAAAATAAATCAAAATATTTTCCACTGTCCACAGATTGACAAAAAGTTGGAAATGCAGAGTCTTGAAAATGTTGCAAGAGTACATAACAAGACTGTTTCAAAGGACTGGATATAAGGCTGAAAATTAGGGAGTCTTCTCGGGCTAGAGTTTAATCAGACTATTCGTGTGCTTAAGTGTTTTCTGAGTCATTGCTAAATAACGGTTGTGTATGGAATTATTCAAGGCAATCAGTGGAAAAAGGAGAATATTCAAACCTTGCCTAAGGGGGCTTTCTGGGTAAGCAAGGCAGAAGCAGCCAGCAAGCTTCTGTACCACAACTGACATTTCCTGGATAACATGTGGAAATAAGTCCTAGTAGGTTCAGAATAATTCAAGTTGCTAAAAATAGGACTGTCAAGCAATTAAAATTAATCATGATCAACAGTGTGATTAATTGGACTGTTAAACAACCAAGTGCTGTTTATTTAAATATTTTGAATGTTTTCTACCTTTTCAAATATTTTTATTTCAATTACTACACAGAATACAATGTGTACAATGCTCACTTCATATTTATTTATTACAAATATTTGCACTGTAAAAAGGCAAATAGTGTTTTTCTATTCCTCCATTTCAAGTACCGTAGTACAATCTCCATCATGAAAGTTGACCTTACAAATGTAGAATTATGTACACAAAAGTACCCAGCTGGAGCTCCCCGGGAACAGGCTCACCGGCCCTGATGGTGAGGCTCCCTGCCTCTGGATTCCTGACCAGCTTGCACTTCTGAGCACCCAGGCTCTCTGCTCTAGCAACATCCATGATCCTGCTGGACCATGGATGTTGCAGACTAGAGTTTTCCAGATTTAGGAGGTTCAACCGGTACAATACTTGTATGAGCTAAACTGAAAAATACTATTTCTTTTGTTGATCATTTTTACAGTTCAAATATTTGTATCTGAACACTTTGTATTCTGTGTTGTAACTGAAAATGTAGAAAAATACAGGCAGTCCCCGACTTATGAACGGGTTACGTTCCGAACACCTGGTCATAACTGGATTTGGTCGTAAGTCCTTAAACGCACTGCCTACACTGTTTGAAAAACTTGACGTACATGGTTCTCAACTCGAAAATATTATAATGGGGTTAATGGGAGGTTGGTCGTAAGTACGGATGGTCGTAAGTCGATGTGTTCGTACGTCGGGGAGTGGCTGTATTTAATACATTTCAATTGATATTCTTTTGTTTAACAGTGCAATTAAAACTGCAATCAAGATCCAATTTTTAGTTAACTGCATAAGTTAAGTGCAATTATTTGACAGACCTACTTTAAAAAAATCACTACACAACCTCTCTAAGCTAACAACTGTGCTTAAAAATTGTACTGAGAATGTATGAACTGCAATTTTCAAAGACCCATAACTTGGAGAAACTAAAATCATTTTTCTCTAGAACACACATACACAATGACGACTGACTACATGTCCACTCTTATCCACTTCTCCTTCCCATAGCCTACCCATCATCCTGGGGTCAGTGCCAGAGTATGTGCCACACATAGCTCAATCCAAAATAGAGATACAGTAGACTTCCGATAATCCGGCACCTTTGGGAGCTAGGTGGTGCCAGATTATTGGATATGCTGTAGTACCAAGAGGTACTATAAGGGGGCATACTCCCAACCCAATCCCCCCTCCCCCACCTTATGCTCGGGTTCCAGAGCTGCCGGTACAGCCACGCATCTCCCTCCAGGCGCTGGGGCACATGCATTGAGCATCCGGCTTTTCAATGAGCTGGCCGGGGCGCCGTGAGCAACCCAATCCCCCTCCCCTTCCCTTCCCCAGATCCAAACACCTCCCCCCCCCCCCCCCGCGCTGTCACCCAATCCACCTTCTCCCCCAACCTTATACCCAGGTCCCGAAGCAGCTGTCGGTGCTCAGCAAACGGCTGCTAGCATGTGCAGGCTGGACGCTGTGTGTGCTGGGGACCATGAGCGGAACGGTGCAGGCTGTGAGCACACATGCGGCTCACAGCGGCCCAGCCGTGAGAGCGGCTGACCTGAGCAGTTCCAGGTTCCAGTTGATGCCGGACTATCAGGAGTGCCAGACAACTGGATGCCGGACTGTTAAGAGTTTTACTGTACTTGCAAAAATTCAGTAAAAAGGTTTTCACAGAAAAGAAAACATTTCTGGAAAATTTAGCAGCACCAGAAAGTAAGTAGTTAATAGACTAATGAGTTCCATGGGCTAATTTTAGATTAATTAACTATTATGATAAATATGGAGATTAGTTCCTTGTGTATTTATAGGCCTACATTCAAGATGCCATCAGAGAGAAAACAGGGATAAGTTTGTAGTTTGTGGAGATTGGTTATTTAGCTAGAAGAATTAAAATAAATACAACAAAATGAGGGCAATATTTCAAAGGAGAATATTTCCAGATCTCTTCTGCAAGTTGGTAAATAGCCTTCAAAACAAATGACACGGAAGATTCAATTGTCCAATGAAAACTTATATAAACTACAGAGACTGAATTCAAACATTTAAATTAGGGGTGGAGAACCTATAGCCCACAGGCCAGATCCGGCTGGCGGCTTGATCCAGTGCCTGCTTGCCTCTGCAATGGGGGGGGAGAGGTAGCTCCAAGCCTCATGGCCCCAATCCAGGTAAGCCATCAGCTGGATCTGTCCCACAGGCTCTGCCTGTCAGGGAGGGAGGAAGCAGTTCTGCACACTGCAGGGAAATGCTCTCTGCAGTCACTGCCACCCGTCATTCCCAGTGGCTGAACTGCAGTCAACAGGAATGACAGGGGGCGGTGCCTACAGGGAGCACTTCCCTGCAGCACACAGAGTCATGTGGAGTTACGTGCGCCCTCTCCCAGAAACTGCACCAGATAAGCAACCTCATCCTCTGCCCCCACCTGCACTCTCCTCCCTTCCAGACCCTAGCATCCCAGCCTACTCCTATACCACTTCCTGCCCAGACCCAGCAGCCTCACCCTGCTCCTGCAACCACTGCTAGACCCCCGCAGCTCCCTTCCGTACCCTACCTCCTGCCCAGACCTCATATCCACAGCCCAGCCCGCTCTCCAGCTGCCACTTACTATGCACAGAACTCCTCATTTTTTGCCCCAGAGCCTTGGGGGCCCCATCAAAATCTACTAGCTCCAATCCCCCTAAGCTCTGGGGTGGAGCCTTGAGGGCAGTGAGGTGAATGTCTCCCCCCCCCCCCGCTTCTCAGTTAGGGGGGGCACATCTGCAAGGGTCCCCACCCCCCCTTTTCACTTGAAGGCTAGGGCAGTGCTTTTTTTTAAAAAATTTTTTTTTTTGCTTCTCGCTTGTGTGTGGCCCTTGACTGACTTTTTCTGTGGGTCAGTGGCTCCCAACCCAAAAAACAATCAGTCATTCCTGACTTAAATGTAAAGCAGAGGGATTTTAATGCTATTCAAGCACTAATTTTAAGGCAGCCACAACCATGGAGGCAATACTTGCACTTCTGCAGTAAACATTCATAAATTATGCCCTGATAGTGAAAACAAGTAGTGCAATTCAGAATGATCATCAGCATGCCCTGTTCCACAGAATATATAACTTTTAAAACAGGTAACACTTAAACTTAGCCTTTCAGCCCAGTATATAGCATGTATATTTTGATTATACTTAAATATTTGGATTGTACTTCTGTGTTTAACTTAGCCTAAGATCTTTGAGGCAGGAACTCTTTATAGTGCATCTTTAGTTTGTACAGTACTACATTGGTTCACATTTTTTCCTTAAGTCAAACTCAATTCTTCTAATTCCCACAACCAACTTCAGTTTTGCCATTTTTTTCGACGGGGCCTATTTTATATACCTGAATGCAATGCAAACTTTATAATAACGAAACAGAAGTGCTTTACTATGTTACCATAGATTACTCACCAATTCACTTCTAACAAAATTATTTGTATTACAATAACACCTAGAAATTCTCACCAAGATCAGGGACCCATTATGCTACATGCAGTACCAGCACATAGTAAAAAGATTGTTCCTGCTCTCTTTAGGGCTTACAGTCCAAAAATGGGCATGAGCCTTCATTCTGAGTGTTCCCGAAACTCCCAGTTACCTTAATAGAAGTTTTCCTTGTTCAGTAGATTGAGGTCCAAAAAGAGAAAGGGTATGTTTACACTTGCACCCTCTTTCGAGAGAGGGATGCAAATGAAGACATTCAAATTTGCAAATGAAGCTGTGATTTCAATATCCCGCACTTCATCTGCATATTCGCGTTATGGCGCTGTTTTGAAATAGTACTATTTTGAAATAACAAACACTGTTAAGACATGGATATTTCGAGAGAAAACCCTTCTCAAAATAATTTGTAAACCTCATTGTATAAGGAATAAGGGTTATTTCAAGAGAAGGGTTTTCTGTCGAAATAACAGCATCTGTTATTTCGAAATAGCACTATTTTTGAAATAGCGCCATAACGCGAATATGCAAATGAAGCATGGGATATTTCAATCCTGGCTTCATTTGAAATTTCAAATGTCTTCATTTGCATCCCTCTCTCGAAAGAGGGTGCAAGTGTAGACATACCCTGAGAAACTAATTTAGTTTCACATGCATACTTCTATGGAAATGTTCATCAACAGAAATGATGGCAAGACTGGGCATCACAGCAGCTCCATTTAAGGAAGTGACAATCACTTAGGTCCGTGGTCACCAACCCATCGATCGCAATCAACTGGTTGATCACAAGGGCTCAACCAGTCGATCACGAGGCATTCAGGCCCCCCCCCATTTGCCCCCACCCCCAAGAAGCACCACTACCTACCTCCAGCAACAATGGAGGTAGTGCCAACTTATTGTGGGGTGGACGGAAGTCCTGCAGCTATGTGCCACTTCCGGGGGTTCCGGACGTGCACTGGCTGCTTCCCCTCCCCCAAATCTGTGGCATGCGGGAACTTGCGGGGCGGTGGGAAACTCCCAAGAGGAGGCACACACCAGGGCTTCCCTCCTCTGCGGGGGGGGGGGGGGGGCGGAAGGGAGTCTCAGGAGGTGGTGGATGCGGGGAACTCCCTGTCCCCTGCCCCTTGCTGCAGAACCCTGTCCCTTGCTGCAGAACCCTGTCCCACACTGGTACCCTGCCGCCTGCCCCCACTGGAACGCTGCCCCCACCCCAGCACCCACTACCACCCTTCCCCAGTACCATGTCTCCTGCTCCCACCAGCACAGTTGGGGCCACATTAGTGAGGCTTGGGGGGTTTCTGGAGGAGTTATTATTTTGCATCTCACTTGTGTGGCCCCCAGCTGACTTTTCTGTGGGTCAGTGACCCCTGACTCAAAACAGGTTCCCTGCCCTTCTCAAATACAGACAATGCAGAAACTTTCTGTGTTTGACTTTGTGTTTCAAAAGGAAGCCTGGCCAACAAACCCCAAATTGGGGCCAAGCTCCCATCTGGCTGCAGCATAACACTCCAGCAACTCCCCCCCCACCCACCCAACCCTAGATCTGAGCCTATCATACACTGGACCCCCCCTGCCCTGAGCCACTTACATACCCAAACACAAATTCCTGCCCCCTCACATCTACAAGCCTGTGGCTTGCTTAGTACCCTAACCCTCCATCTGACTCCAACACTCCACAGCCTGGAGTCACCTCCCCGAGCCAGCATCCCCCTTCTCCACCTCCTCCTTCACCCAAATTTCCTCCCAGAGCTTGCACTTCTCACCCCTTCTCACACCCAAATCCCTCATTCCCACCCTAGAGTCCACACATCCTGTCTCAACACAGTCAGGGTACGACTAGACTGCAGGAGTTCTTCCAAGATTCCAGAGATATCCCGGAAAAACTCTTCCGCATCCAGGGATGCGATGGTTCTTCTGCTTTTTTTTTTAGTGGAAAAGCAAACATGCTCTTTCACTAGGAATAAGGGAGCTTCCAAAACAAGGGTTTTTTCTGACATATGGTCCAGTCTAGACAGGCCAAATGTTGGAAAAACCTCTTGCTACAGAAGAATCGGGAAAAAAATGGCAGCGTAGGGTATATAAGGGCTAGACAGAGCAAGTGATGGAGAGGAGGAGAATAGAGAGGGTGGGGCTTCAAGGAAGGGGTAGGGTCTTGGAGGAAGGATGGGGCGGTAGATCTTGGCTTGTTCTGACATTTAAAAAGTAATCTTGGGCGTAAAAAGGTTGAACACTCATGGACAGGCTTGTAAGAATTCAGTTTTTACAGTAAACATCGGTAAACACTGATTGCACTGTATGCACACAAAGTGATGACAAATTATTGTGATCATCAAAATCTACAGATATGCAAAGAAAAAATGTTGCTTGAGAACTAGAAATTGATTTGCAGATATTTACTTGGCATACTTTGTGTCTCGTGTTGACAATGTGTGTTTAATCATGATAAAGCTTTAGCTTTTTGAATCTCAACACCCACTGTTGTTAAATAATTATTGGCTGACTCTCCTCCAAATATTTTCCACTACTGTGAAAATATAAATTAACAAAATGAACAAAAACATGCTTAAAAACAGACATTGATATTATCCACTGAAATTATTTAAAAATGAAAAATAAATTCTGTTATGACTACTTCTGCATATGCTTAATCGTACTCAGGTTAAGCACATGTGTAAGTAGGATGAGAGCTTTAAGTATGGCTTGAAAAGAGACAAATTATCTACTGATAAAACCCTTATTATATTAATTCTGAGTAATATGTGTTGCAGCGTCAGGGTAACTATAACTATCTCCTGACCCCTCACTGTCCCTCAAGGGTCCACTCCAAGAGTACTCAGACAGGTTTCAGGTCTGCTGCCATCACATGTCTCTGTGTAAGGACCTTTCCTTCACTCCCTTCTGACCACTAGGTTTTAAGGCTGCACATCTTCCTCCCATACATTATGATAGCCCCAACAATTTAGTCCACTTAAAAGAAATTATTTTCTCTCCAAACACAATGTATTGCTGGCAGTTCTCAGTTAATACACAACTCTAAGCAAGCACATTTATTCTTCAGGTAAAAGCATTACAGAGAAAATGTATTAAAAATAAGTATAAAGAGTCTTATGGGATCTTAGTAAATTGAAGTATTTCTAACCCTTTCATAAAGACTGAGACCATCCCTGGACAGAAGGTCCTGTCCATCTGCTGAATCAGAAACAAGGCCCTGGGTCTTTCAAACTCAACTATTTATGTCAAAAGGCTTTGACTCGCTGGAAAATCCAGCCTGAAGCAGTATATATTAGGGATGTTAAAATGTGTGTGTTTCTGTAAAAATTTAACTGCTGAAATTTTCACTGCTGTGTATCAGAGGCAGCAGTGCAGGGGAGCAGGAGGCTCTGCAGGAGCTAGGGCTTACAGGGAGCCATCTTAAAGCCAGTTACAGGCAGTCCCCGAGTTACACGGATCCGACTTATGTCGGATCCGCAGTTACAAACGGGACTTTTCTCGCCCCGGAGGACTGGAGCGGCGGGACACCCAGATGCGCTGCAGTTCCGCCGCCCCCGTCCTCCGGGGCGAGAAAAGCTGCTCCCCGTCTCTCTGGTCTGCAGGGAGACCGGGAGCAAAGCCGCGGAGCACGCCCACAGCGGGACAGCCCGGGCGCGACTGGGCTGTCCCGCTGCGGGCGTGCTCCAAGGCTTTGCTCCCCGTCTCCCTGCAGACCAGAGAGACGGGGAGCAAAGCCTTGGAGTATGCCCGCAGCGGGACAGGGAGACGGGTCTGCAGCTGGTCTGCAGGGAGACGGGGAGCAAAGCCGCGGAGCACGCCCGCAGCAGGACAGCCTGGGCGCACCTGGGCTGTCCCGTGCGGGCGTGCTCCAAGACTTTGCTCCCCATCTCCCTGGTCAGCAGACCAGGGAGACGGAGTAAAGCCGTGGAGGACGCGGGCGGTCCTGCCACCCGCGTCTCCCTGGTCTGCTGGGGGGGAGACGGGTGCAGCTAGTGCCTCCCCTCCCCCGACAGCAGACCAGACTTTTCTTGCCTACACCTGGGGTAGAGCAGATGGGGCGCTGCCGGGTTGGTCCCGCAGCGCCGCTCCTCGGCGCTACTGTACCAACCCGGCAGCACCCCAGCTGCTCTGCCCCAGGCGTCCTGATTCAGCCGCTGCTGCTCTGCCCCAGGCATCCCCAAGTCAGCCGCTGCTGAAACTGACCAGCGCTGACTACAGGAAGCCCGAGACAGAGTTGCTCTGCCCCAGGCTTCCTGGAATCAGCCGCTGATCAGTTTCAGCAGCAGCTGACTTGGGGACGCTTGGGGTTCTTAAGTTGAATCTATATGTAAGTCAGAACTGGTGGTCAGATTCAGCAGCCGTTGAAACTGATCAGTTTCAGCAGCGGCTGACGCCAGTTCCGACTTACATACAGATTCAACTTAAGAACAAACCTACAGTCCCTATCTTGTACGTAACCCGGGGACTGCCTATATTCTGTTAAACCTTTACATTAGGGCTGTCAAGCGATTAAAAAAATTAATTGCAATTAATCACATGATTAAAAAATTTAATCACGATTAATTGTGTGCACTGCCCCTTTGAAACATTACGGTGGCGTTTCAAAGGGGCACCACTGCGGAAGTCCGGGATCAGCTGGAGTCCCCAGCTGACCCCAGCTCAGTGCAGTGCTGCCCCTTGGATAGGCCGCCCTGGCATTTCCAAGAGGCAGCACCACGTCAACCCGGGGTCAGCTGGGGTCCCCAGCTCACCCCAGGCTCTGTGCAGTGCTGCCCCTTTGAAGCGCCGCAGTTGTGCTTCTAAGGGGCAGCATAAAGCAGAGCCCGGGATCAGCTGGGCACTCCAGCTGATCCCTGGCTCCTAATGTGCTGCCACTTTGGAGCACCGAACCAGTGCCTCAAAGGGGCAGAGCAATGCGGAGCCGGGGATCAGTGGGGCACAGCTCTCTCCAGAAGATAATGCAAGCCTGCTGAACTACTAAAGGTTTCTTTTGCATTTTAAAAATCTGACTACAACAACGAACACCCACACTTACTGCATTCTGAACATATTTTAAATTTCTATGTTGCTTTTTAATAGTATGTTTAAAACCAACTATTTTTAACAGCATAGTTGAATAGTAATTGTCCTATTTCAGTATTTTTTAAAACCACATGCAATAACAGATCTTGACGTTTATATGACTTTACCTTCAATCAGGGAGGCATAATTCCTCCCATTATTTAGAAACAGAAGCCACATAGCTGAGGGATATTGATTAAACAAGCAATTGAAGTGTTTTCTCAACACCAACTGACTTATTTCTACATGGTCTTCCCTTTCCATACAAAACTTTTAGTACTTTTTTATTGTAAAGCTTTTTTTAATACATAGAATTCAATTCTGAAATTGTCAAATTCAAAACACTTTGCTGCCAACATTCCTTTTCTGTAAAGTACTACATACACGTTGTTGGTACTACATAAATAACTAAGATATTCCACTAGTCTTTGCTACATGGACAAGCCACCCTTTCATTGTAGAGTTGAGTTAGTTTGGTTTTTTGTTTTGGTTTTAGAAAATTTAATGTACACTTCAGTCCTCTAGTTTTAGCCATTGATTGCTTTTCCAACTCCATTTAAATACATCATATGTGAAAATATATACTCTTTCAATGTTGATATCTATGAAATGTACATTTTTTACCATAAAGGAGCATAATCTGATTTCTCTCTCAACAGGGTCAAACTAAGTATAGTAATTCATCAAAAGAGTCCCAACAAGATCCACCATGGATACTTCAACCTTAAAATAAATCTCTGAAAGCTAGTCTTTCATTCTCAGTTTCTGGTTCAAGGTTGTTGGATCTCTCAACTTTTTTCTCTTTCACTGCCAACAATAGAAACAGAAATTGAAAAGTCATCTTTAGTATTTTAAAGAAATGGCTACTTGTCATTCATTTTCAGTGATTCAGACTGGATGGCCAAACTGTTTGTTTACCCAGCAAAAACGAAGCCATATAGAACACAAACAAATACACCTGCTATTATTCAGCTGGTTCAACATACACACAGTGCTAGCTAGCCTCTCTACACAGGGAGCACAGGACAGATGACAGAAATCACTCACTGGTCTATTAAAAATGATCACAACTTGTGGGTCGAACTGATTAAAATTACTCACCTAGAAAGGGGTGATGATGGAGCGAGAGATCAAAAATTAGGTCAGGAAACCATCTAAAATCTCCAGATGTAGGGTACGTCTAGACTACATGCCTCTGTCGCCAGAGGCATGTAGATTAGGCTACCAGACATAGGAAAATGAAGCGGCGATTTAAATAATCACCGCTTCATTTAAATTTACAGGGCTGCCACGCTGAGCCGACAAATAGCTAATCAGCTGTTTGTCGGCTCAGCGCGATAGTCTGGACGCGCGGGTGTTGACATCAAAGGTATTTGTCGACCACCCAGGTACATCTCATCCCAGGAGGCATACCTGGGTGGTCGACAAATACCTTTGATGTCGACACCCGCGCGTCCAGACTATTGCGCTGAGCCGACAAACAGCTGATCAGCTGTTTGTCGGCTCAGCACGGCAGCCATGTAAATTTAAATGAAGCGGCGATTATTTAAATCGCCACTTCATTTTCCTATGTCTGGTAGCCTAATCTACATGCCTCTGGCGACAGAGGCATGTAGTCTAGACGTACCCATAGACAACAGTCTGATGTTCAACTTACCGCACCGATCCATAGCCCATCGTCCAGAATCAGAAGTACTCTTCTCGGCATGAAATGCTCTTATTATCAGCAATGAAGCCAACAGACATGCAACCCTTTTCTCTACCTGGTGCATGAAACTTTATCTATCATCTCATGCCTCAATGACTGTGATCTCATGCTTGCAGACCTCGAGTATTCCAACCTGGCTCCATATGAGTCCACAACAAAAAAATCACATCAGAAAAATTTAAAAAATGTTGACCATCCAAATTCAAATCACTGCTGCCAGAACAATCACCTTTGCCTCCCACTTTGATCACACTATCTCCCACACATGAACTTTAACTGCTTCTCACCACTGCATCAAATACAAACTTTTGATCCCTACCATCAAGGCCCTTCACAACTTATCTCCCTGTATGACACATCCCCTTTGCTCTGCAACTAATGTCTGCCTCTATCACTCACTTGCCCCTCTTCTATCCCCCTTCCTGCCTCCTTCTATCCTAACCCCTGTGCCTGGAATGGCCGCCCCTAAATGATTCACACAGAAATACCCAGTCCTTAACACCCCTTCCAAAGACCCAGCTTCACCATGACATCAACCTGTTTAATTATGATGATTAAGCATATGGCCTGTTTAGTAATTCATTGTTCCCCCTGGTCTACACATCTTATTGTTATTCATAAAAAAAAATTAAGCTTCTGTATTATATACAATATAAGCTTGTCGTCTTTTTTTTTTGTTTGTTTGTTTTTAAACAGCAGTTTAGTTAGACTGGTACCCACACAGGGATTTGTATTTCAAGTGATTTATCAATATCTTAGCTTCTTTACCATCTTAAGATCAATATAAACCATTTTAAATGCATTTACATGGGATTTAATACCTGTTTTTCTAAACCACTTTTAAAACACACCTTTACTTAACGGAAATCTGTGTGTAGACAACACATCTTAAAAATATCTTAAACATATGACACCTCTTCCCCTGCCTCAGCATCTTCATTTTGTTTCTACACACCTGTGGTATCTTATCCACATTTAGACTGTAAGCACAGGGAATATTTTTGATGTTTACACTACATCTAGCAAAACAGGGTCCCTCGGTATTACAAACAAAAAACAAAATAATCCTGCTGTAAAAACATGAGAAACATTATTCCCTGTGGGCTAACCTCAATCCAACCTTTTTGCAATTTTTGTTTCTCTTTTTATCCTTGCTTCTACTACAACAGAAGCTACCACAATCTATATTTGATTAGAAAGAAGACAAAGATAAGAAAATAGCTTACATTTCTATTTTCATTAGCCAATACTGCAGTCAATGTTAAGCATCTGTGCTTGCTCCCTTTGCAAAAGAATGTAAGTTGTCACATCTGTAGCAGACATGATATTCAGGAAGTTCTATTTTTAAACTGTAGGCAGAAGTAGTAGTTTTATTTAGTTCTATCAAAAAAAGCAATTTAATGTATTTCGGTAGACACCTACACAATTTTTTATAAAAGTGCTCTCTCACACACTCATACTACAATACTGAAAGCCCCTTGTACCAAGCATTTTAATAGTTTATGAAGGATAGGGGAAATTTAGTGGGGTTTTATCTCCTATAGACAAATTCCTACACTTTTTTTCTTGCCAGTAAAACAATGTTCTTATGTTTGTATTCTATTATATTTCAAACCCTAAAATACAAATTTTTGCCTCTAACACAAACAAACTGTTACCAAGATTCTAAATCGATACTAAAGTTTGCTCAAGACGACAAAGCTAAATCTACTTCTTATACTCAGGACTTGAAAAATCAAGTCACTCATTCTTAAGTCAGCTAATTATAGACTCCTAAAAGCAAAGCAAAAGTGTTTTATATGCATTCTAGGCACCAGTTTTATAAAAACTAATATCTAAGGGTATGTCTACACTACAGCGCTAATTCGAACTAACTTAGCGCATCCAGACTAAAAAACTAGTTCGAATTAGCGTTTTGCTAATTCGAACTAGCATGTCCACATTAAGTGGACCCTGAACCGGGGTTAAGGATGGCTGGAAGCAGTGCCGGCAGGGCATCAGAGTAGGACTTAGAGCGTGGAGCTGCTGTCTCAGGCTAGCCGAGGGCTGTGCTTAAAGGGACCCGACCTCCACCCTGGACAGACAGTTCTCAGGGGTGCCCCGCTTGACAAAGCAGTCCTGGCTTGGATTGCCCGGAGTACCCACACTGGGCACATCACAGCACTTGGCCATCAGACCGGCTGCACTTGCCGCAGGCTGCCATCTGGGGAGAGGGGGCAATTGGGGGGCTGCAGGAGAGCTTCCACCCCCAGAAGCCCACAGAGCCAGCCCAGTCCTCCCCACTGGGGGCTCGTACCCCATTCCTCCCTCACCTCCTTCCACTTACCCTTCCCTAGCCCCCCTTCCTGATGTACAAAATAAAGAAAACGTGTGGTCAAAAATAGAATCTCTCTTTATTGAACAAAACTGGGGGAGACTGGGGAAAGGAGGTGGAAGAGGGGAGGGCAACTACAATGATCAGAGGTTTGAAACAGGTCCCATATGAAGAGAGGCTAAAGAGACTGGGACTTCTCAGTTTAGAAAAGAGGAGACTGAGGGGGGATAGGATAGAGGTCTATAAAAGATTGAGTGGGGTGGAGAGGGTGCATAAAGAAAAGTTCTTCATTAGTTCCCATAATAGAAAGACTAGAGGACACTAAAGGAAAGGAATGGGTAGCAGGCTTCAAACTAGTAACAGAAAGTTCTTCTTCACAAAGCAAAGAGTCAACCAGTGGAACTCCTTGATGCAGGAGGCTGTGAAGGCTAGAACTAGAACAGAGTTTAAAGAGAAGTGAGATGAAGTGATAGAGGTTGGGTCCATGAAGTGGTATTAGCCAGGGGGTAGGAGTGGTGTCCCTGCCCAAAGTTTGTGGAAGGCTGGAGGGATGGCACGACACATATGGCTTGGTCACTGTCTTCGGTCCATCCCCTCCAGGGCCCCTAGTGTTGGCCACTGTCGGCAGACAGGCTACTGGGCTAGATGGACCTTTGGTCTGACCCAGTACGGCCATTCTAAGCTCAGGGCTCAGGGTCGGGGGTCTCAGTGGACCACCTTGATTTTCATGCACACCTGCTCCTGGGTGGCCAGGCTGGCAGCTCTCCTGCCCTAGACGGCCATTTTCCTGTGCCTAGTGCGGACGTCATGGACGTGGTCCATGATGTCCGCACTAGACCAGGCGGGTGCCCGCCTCTTGCAGTCCTGGGCAAGCTCCCGGGAGCCGCCAGCCTGGTCCCAGGAAGAGGGGGAGGGCTGGGGGGCATCGGGTGGGTGGCTCGAGCCTTGCCAGGTGCAGGGTCTGCTGGCTGGCTGCTGGCAGGCTTGCACCTGGCACGGGCACCGTAGCCAGCCCGTGCCCCTTTAAGGGGTCCGGGGCCGGGAGGGGGGCAATAGAGTTTCCCTGGTGTTGGCCAGAGTGGCCACCAGGGAAAGCTGGGGAGGGCTAGCCTCCCACTAGTTCGAATTAAGGGGCTACACAGCCCTTAATTCGAACTAGTAAGTTCGAACTAGGCTTAGTCCTCATGCAATGAGGTTTACCTAGTTTGAACTAAGCGCTCCGTTAGTTCGAATTAAGTTCGAACTAGCGGAGCGCTAGTGTAGCGCCTATCAAAGTTAATTCGAACTAACGTCCATTAGTTCGAATTAACTTTGTAGTGTAGACATACCCTAAGGTCCTGTTCAGCAACACCTAAACATGCATAGGAGCTTCAAGGGGTAGGCAA
The DNA here is from genome assembly GCF_049634645.1 of Pelodiscus sinensis. Lineage (NCBI taxonomy): Eukaryota > Metazoa > Chordata > Testudines > Trionychidae > Pelodiscus > Pelodiscus sinensis. The sequence goes on from NC_134711.1 coordinate 216,079,029, forward strand.
GTTAGTCTGTTACAGAAAAAAACAACAAATGGTCTGGTACAACTTTATAGACTAACAAAACATGTAGATGGTATCATGAGCTTTCGTGGGCACAACATACTTCTTCAGCTGACCGGAGTTATGAGTTGGGGATATGAAAACTCGAAATAAATAGGAGAGGGGAGGGGAGGGAGGAGAGAAAGAAAAAGGGAGAGGAGTGGGAGACAGAGCATCATTAAGTATCTAGAGAATGGATACTTAAACCTAAGCAGATAAAAATCAAAGTCAATAGATAGAACCCTAAAACAGGAAGGATACCACTCAGGGAGCTGTTAGCACCTTCAATGATTATTAAGTAAGTAGAGTCCCCACCAGCCCATATCAGGGATTGAGTCTATTAGCATGTGAATTGAATTTGTGGATGAACTGGGATTCCAGGGCTTCTCTGTGTATTTGGCTTGTAGAACTGCTTTGTGACAAAACAGCTACTTGCAGATCTATCAGACTGTGGTTAGGCAAGCTGAAATGCTCACCAGTAGGCTTCTGTATATTCCCCTTACGTATATACAATTTGTGTCCATTGATTCTCTCTCGCAGAGACCGTCCAGTTTGTCCAATATATACAGCAGTGGGGCACTGCTGGCATAGATCAAATTACTGGATGTGCAGTCAAATGACTCTTTGATTTTGTTGCTTATGTTGTTTGCTCCAGTCATGAATTCGTCAGTGTAGATAAGTGGGCAGAGTTGGCATCTTTTTTGGTTGCAGGGCTGGGTTCGAGGAAATTTATGATGTGGTTGTGTGGCATGGTTATCAGAAAGAATACGTTTCAGGTTAGGGGGTTGTCTGTAAGCAAGAATAGGTTTTTCTCCTAAGGCCTGTGAGCGTGAGGGATCATTTTCCAAGATGGGTTGTAGATTGTGTATAATGCGTTGGAGGGGTCTGAGTTGCGGACTGTAGGTAACAACAAGAGGAGTTCTGTTATTTTCTCTTTTGGGTCTGTCTTGAAGTAGTTCATGTCTGGGTATTTTTTTGGCTCTGTCAATCTGTTTTTTCACCTCCCCAGGTGGGTATTTCAGTTTTAGGAACACTCTGTAAAGATCTTGCAGGTGACTGTCTCTGTCTGTGGGGTCGGACCAAATCCGGTTGTATCGTAGGGCTTGGCTGTATGCAATTGACTGAGAAATGTGTCTGGGATGGACGCTGGAAGCATGAAGGTAAGTGTAACGGTATTTCTAAGTGCTTCTGGAGCATACTGTACTTTACATGCAACAGAGAAGAAAGTCCCTACCCCTTGCAGCTCAAATTTGTAACAGCATCTGGAATCCAAGAATAGACTGTACTTTTCATTCATCAGCACAAGCCAGTGATATGTCTCAAATTGTCAAGAACAAATATTTTCCAAAAATCCCTTTGATTCAAATCTCAGTTGCTCAGGGCTAGATCTTGCAAGCTGCCTGAATTCCAATTCAGGAGTGCTCCCCACAGAGAGTGAGGAGTTCCAAGATTAAGCATTTTTCGTACATTCCTATATACACCTATATTATTGCCATAATACAGGCAGTCCCCGGGTTACGTACAAGATAGGGACTGTAGGTTTGTTCTTAAGTTGAATCTGTATGCAAGTCGGAACTGGCGTCCAGATTCAGCCGCTGCCGAAACTGACCGCCAGTTCTGACTTACATACAGAATCAACTTAAGAACCCCAAGCGTCCCCAAGTCAGCTGCTGCTGAAACTGATCAGCAGCTGATTCCAGGAAGCCTGGGGCAGAGCAACTCTGCCTCAGGCTTCCTGTAGTCAGCGCTGGTCAGTTTCAGCAGAAGCTGACTTGGGGATGCCTGGGGCAGAGTAGCTGGGGTGCTGCTGGGTTGCTCCAGTAGCGCCGCTCCTCGGCACTACTGGAGCAACCCAGCAGCACCCCATCTGCTCTGCCCCAGGTGTCCTGATTCAGCCGCTGCTGAAACTGACCAGCAGCGGCTGAATCAGGACCAGAGCAGCTGGGGTGCTGCTGGGTTGCACCAGTAGCGCCCAGAGCGGCGCTGCGGGACCAACCGGCAGCACCCCAGCTGCTCTGCCACAGGCGCCCGGAGAAAAGCCTAGTCTGCTGGGGGGGCAGGGGGGCTAGCTGCGCCCCCCCCCCACCCCAGCAGACCAGGAAGACTCGGGCGGCGGACCGAGATGCACCGCGGTCCCACCGCCTGGGTCCTCCGCGGCTTTGCTCCCCGTCTCCCTGGTCTACTGGAGACCAGCAGACCAGGGAGACGGGGAGCGCCTCTGAGGACGCCGGCAGCAGAGCAGCCCAGGCGCGCCTGGGGTGCCTCGCTGCCCGAGCCCCCCCCCCCCCCCCCCCCCCGCGGCTTTGCAAAGCCCGGGGAAGCCGGCGGCGGGGCAGTCCAGGCGCGCCTGGGGTGCCTCGCTGCCCGAGCCCCCGCCCCCCCCCCCCCGCGGCTTTGCAAAGCCACGGGGAAGCCGGCGGCGGAGCAGTCCAGGCGCGCCTGGGGTGCCTCGCTGCCCGAGCCCTCCCGCGGCTTTGCTCTGCGTCTTCCTGGTCTGCAGACCAGGGAGACGCAGAGCAAAGCCCCAGAGTACACGGGCGGCAGGACCGTGAGATCCCGCAGTCCGTGTACTCTGGGGCAGCCCCGTTCGTAACTGCGGATCCGACATAAGTCGGATCCGCGTAAGTCGGGGACTGCCTGTACAGCAAAGCTCTGAACTCTACTATCACTTCTCCTGGGAAATAATATTTGAGCAGCAGATCACATGAAAGTTCAAAACTGCATGGGTTTATAGTCCACACCAAACAAAATGTCATTTCTGAGAGCTCTGACAAACATTCAGCAGTCTATCATCTTACTTCGTTAAGGTTTCACAGCACTAGGATTTTTTTTTCCTTCTAATACCCTGTAAAAAATTGGCTACCCTGAGTAATTCAAAACTTTGTAGTCACACTCAAAAATCTAATGTTCTTTTTAATACACAAACCCATAATGTGTGTTGTAAAGAATAATCCTTCGATTTTTGGCGAGAAATTATTTGCATCATCTGGACACCAGCTTCCATTTCTGCCTTCTATGACTCTACAATACTAAACATATTTTAGGCCTGTACTATTCAGAATTCACAGGAAGTACAGGCTCAGTATTCAACAAGGCTGGATAAATTATAGGATATCAAAGTCATTAATTAGAAAACATGTAGATATGGAATTAACACAGATAACTATTTCCCCCCAGAACAGGCATCTATTTTTGGCAAAAATAATACCCTGACCATCTCACTTCTTTCCAAGTATCTACACCACAATGCAGTGAGGGTCAAAAAGATCAAGTGCAAATTATTAACCATGAATTAGATTTTAATTATGCACCTTGGTGTTTCAAAAGGACAGCGCAGCACAGCTGAGCCTGGGATCAGCTGCGTGGTGGCTGCCCCTTTGAAATGCCACCTCCGCATTTCAAAGGGGCATCCACGGAGCTCAGGGTCAGCTGGGGAGTCCCCAGCTGATTCCGGGTTCCGCTGAAACACCATACAGAACTGGGGTTCGCTGAGGAGCTCCTGCTGACTCCGGGATGCACGTGAGTGCCTGCTTGAAATGCACAAGAGCCGCTGCTGGGGACTCTTGAACATTTCAAGCAGGCACCCACGTGCATCCCAGAGTCAGCAGGGGCTCTTGTACATTTCAAAGGAGGAATGCGGAAGTGCCTGTCAACTAGTCGAGTAGTCAATTAACTGCAATTTAACATCCATAATATTTTATAGAAAGACATCCAGTCTTTAAGAAACTTCAAGGCTTGCTACTTAATTAATTATTCCAACTGTTAATTAAATGTGTATCTTATTTCCACTTTTAGCTATTTTAACTAGCTTCAGCTTCCATAATTTCTTGTTATGACATTGGTAATTCAAAGATCCCTCAAGTAACTTCTCTGTATGTAGGTCATTTAAATCAGTCAGCTCTTAAGTTTCCCTTCAATAACTAATCCATTGAATTCTTTTATGTCTTTCATTAAAAGGTATATTTTTCCAAATTTCAAATCATTCTTTTAATCTCTTTTTGAACCATCTCCAACTTTCAACATCCTTTCAAAGGAACTGCACAATATTTTATCAGTGTTTTCTCTAATACTCTTATGAAGACAATATTACCTCTCTGTTCTAAAATCCCCATTTATATACCCAATGTATGTGTTAAATATGTTCTAGGGCTATCTTGTTCAATTTTGTTATCTTCTACACCCTCCTAAAACAGCAGTTCTCAAACTATGGATTAGGACCCCAAAGTCGGGCATTTCCCCATTTTAACCCTATCAGGCTTCTTGGGACCCAGGTCTCAGGCTTCAGCTTCCTTACCCCCCCCACCAGGCAGTGGGGCTCTGGCTCTGCCCCCTCCCTCCCTCTGCCGCCCCACCTCCCACCCCCGGCTCTTGGGATCACAGAGATTTTTAAGACAGAAAGGAGTTGTCGTGCAATGAAATTTGAGAATCCCTGCTCTCAAGACTGTTTCAGAATCAACACTTCCCAAAATACTGTACAGTGAGTCAGCCTTTAGGTATAGCCTGCATTCTTCATACCTCTACTTTGCACTGTATTATTTTTTGACAGCATCAAATTTACCGACTGATTCAGACTGCTCTGGATAGTGACCAACTATCATAATATACCATTCCACCTGTTTGCAAACTAACCACAATTACAGTAAAACTCCAATAGTCCGGCACTCCTGATAGTCCGGCATCAAAATGTCAAGAGCCTAGTGAGTGAGCTTCAGCAAAAAATATGAGTCACAAGGTAACAGCGGCAGCAGCTGAATTTAGCAAAAAGGGTAAAAAAGGCTTAAAAAACTAAAACATTACAGTATACTGTATACAGTATGTACAATAAAAAGGGTTAAGAATACTTATATACAGTACATACTGTATACAGTGTGTGTGTGTGTGTGAGTGTATATATATATATATCCATCTTATAGTACTTCCTGATAGTCCGGCATATCTGATAATCCGGCACCATGTAGGTCCCATAGGTTCCAGATTATCGGAAGTCTACTGTATGTTGTTTTCTTCTATATTGGTTCTTGTTCTAAAGCTGTTTAATATTTTTATCAATCTCTGTGGAACTAAGAACACACCCTTTTTAGTTAGGAACTCACACTACAACAAAAATGAAATGATGAATTAAGTCTGAAAAGAATTTGGAATTTGATTAAGGAATATTCAAAAGGCAAACAAATTAGAGCCTGGTCTTATTCACAGTAAATTAGAGCAACAGACCAGAAAATAAATCTCGAGGAAGATGAAAAGGTTCTCAATAATTCAAACTAGTTATTGAACATTTGGCTTTTTCTGTACCGTAACAAGTTATGATTTTTCTATAGGCAGTCTTCTTTATTTTTTTCCTATGAGAATTGATCAGATTGATATTCACAAGTAACTCTGAGCGAGAAAAAGTTACTTGTTCGCACACAGAACAATCTCTCTTATTGGGTAACAAAAGTTGCTTTCCTTCCTTAAATTTGCAACTATGCAAATAAAAGCGTAAAAGAAATCCCTAATGATATAAGATGAACAGAAGTCTAATAGCTGTCTTGCCACCAACTTCCATGTTCCCCTGTCTCATGGATACAAATCCTATGTAAGTCAATGGGAACAGCATATGTGTAACTGCAAGCAATATTTAGCTATGGCCTGATAGTTAAGTTCCTACCTAACATTAAACATTAAAATATTTTCTAGATCTCAAACCTGCACTTAAGTCCTATCTTACCTTTTGCTTCAAGAGGACTGTTCACAGAAGGGATGTGAAAGTTTAACTACTTCCAGTTAACCATGGAGGCTGGAGCAGGGGCCTGCGGCAAACCGGGTGCTTCAGCCTGGCCAGAGCAGTTCCTGTCTGCGACGTGCCCGGACATGTCGGACATGTCGTAGGCAGGGGCTGCTCCATCACCGGCAGGGGTTACTCCAGCCCAGCCACAGTGGGGGAGAGGGAGGAGCCGCTTCAGACTGATTGGGCTGCCTCCACCCAGCCCCCTGTAATCAGGTAACCAGTTAAACATCAGTTTTAAATAGTTAAATTAAATGAGATTTTACATCCCTAAATTTCATAGCGCATAATGTTCAACATGTACAACTTATAACCCCAATCCTGAAAAGCGTTGTGTGTGACATTCAGAGCAGAAACTATCATTTTCCATGTGTTTGTACATGGAGCAAAATGAGGGCCTGCTTTGGTTGAATAGACCCTACTCACTTAAAGTCAGTCAGTTTTTATAGTCTTTTAAAGCCAATCAGTCTCCCTGTTCTGACTTTTTAAGAGCACTTACATCATGTAGCACTGTTTGAAGAACAATTCCCACTGATTTCAGTGGCAGCTTTGACTACTCAGAACAGCAAATCTAAACCCAGGGTCTGAAGTCAGGCAGCCAGAAAATGAAGAACAATCGATTACCAATACGATGTGAAAAGCCTGGTTTAAGTGACAGAACCTTGCGGCAGAGGTAAACTAGAATCCAACTCTCCAGAGCAGCATTCAACTGCTTGAGCCATCAGAATCTGCTCTCTTTTCCTACAATCCCCAGGCTCATTCACTGCATGCTGTCCAACCTCCAAACCAGTGGCCCCTGCCATGGCGCCTGCCGGGCCACTTCTGTGTGCCCGCCGAGTGATCGGGGCCAGCCCCACCCCCGGCTGCACGGCTTAAGGGCTGTGCCGGCCCCGAACACACGGAGTATGGGCGGAGCCGGCCTCTAGGCGTGCAGCACATGGGCGGCCCCGCGCTACATGGGTTGTGCCGGCCCCGGGTGCATGGTGTATGAGCATCCCCGCCCCATGGCACATGGCACAGGAGTGGCGCCAGCCCCAGGCATGCAGCACATGGGCGCTGCTGGCTCCTGGGTATGTGGCACAGGGGCGGCGCCAGCCCCGGGTATGCGGCTCAGGGGTGGCACCCATGGACTGTGCCGACCCCGGGAGTGAGGCGTATGGGCATCCCCACCCCTGGGCACACAGCGCAGGAGCGGTGCCGGCCCTGGGAGTGCAGCACATGGGTAGCACTGGCACTGGGCACGCAGCGTATGCGCGACCCCACCCCCGGGTGCCCAGTGCATGAGTGGCCCCGCCCCCGGGCGCCCAGCAGCCCCTAAAGGTTGGGGATCACTGCTCCAAACCATCTCCAGAGAGCATCTGCACTCGCTGGTGCTTCACATCCTTCACTTTCTAGCCCTTCCATCTTGCCCCGCCTACACCCAGTGGTGGGATCAGCTGTCACCTGGGGAGCACAGATGCTGGAACTAGGAGTGCTGGGTAAGGATGCTAATGACTAGTCGACTATCTGATAAGCAAATACTTATTGGATAATCAGTTGACTAGTCAATTCCCCCGCCTCTATCAGATAGAGGCAGCAAAGCGGGAAGGGGGGGGGGAGCGAGTACTTCAAAGCAGCAGCAGGGCACAGCTGATCCCGGGATCAGCTGTGCCGTGCTGCTGCTTAGAAAGGCTGAGGCTGGGGGCTCTTGTACATTTCAAAGGAGGAATGCCGACATGCCTATGGACTAATTGAGTAGTTGATGGAAAGCCCATCAATTACTCGACTAGTAAATTAACGGCTTGTTAACATCCTTAGTGCTGGGAGTGCTGCCGCTCTCCCTGGCTTGAAGTGGTTTCTATTATATGCAGTCAATTCAATGGCTCTCAGCAGCCCCACTATACAAGACCTTTTACATCTGCACTTGAAAGGGAATCCTCTGAACTGTCATTCATGTTAAAATTCGACACTCTCCAAAGAGGATTGAACAAACACTTGAACTATCTTACACATTATCAAGATAGCTTTCCCAATTATCACCTCTAATACCATTAACTCACAAACATCCCACTCTCCCCACCTCTAATATCGCCAATTCACAGACACTTACCTTCCTTCCTCCCCCCCCCCCCCCGCATCCCCCTCCTGTTCTGAAATGTGATTTGTCCTTTTCATATGTGTTCATTTTTTTTAATTGTATCCTTTGGTATATATGGTTGTGACTATTTTCTTCCACTATTTGATCTGAGGAAGTGGGTCTGGCCCACGAAAGCTCATCATCTAATAAACCATCTTGTTAGTCTTTAAAGTGCTACATAGTCCTGCATTTTGCTTCCACTATACAAGTTGTTCCAGTGCTCTTGCTGACGAGGGGGGAGGAACCCCAGGGGGCTGTGTTCTGCTTCCAAGGCCCAGAGCCTGGAGAGGAATGTGTCTGGGTGCTGCCCATCCACTCAAGCCTGACCCTTCTTTTCTGCTCCTTCGCTTCCAACGTGTCCTGGTCTCTACACCTCAGGCTTTTCATCTGAATATCACCAAGACCTAGTCTCACCCCTTCAAACTGCTCATCCCAGGCTCACTCTGACACTCCTATTCTCCCAGCCCAATCAGGCCCTACCTCTCCACTCATTAACCAATCTCTCCCCTCATCCACACACACTGATCTCCAGTCACTGCTCCCCTATTCATGTTCTCTATCACCAGTGGCAGGTTCCTCATCCAATCTCAGCATCCCCTTTTTCCCCACCCCAGTTCCACATCCAGCCAGTCCCATTTTCTCCCTCCCCATTTCACTCTAACTCTTCAACAGACATTTTCTCTCCCCGCACCACACTGGGGCCCAGTCTGTCTCCTTCAACGATACAGCTGACTCAGTCTGACTTCTGCCTCTCCCAACCCAACTCCCAGTCTCCCTTTCCCCAGCCTCTATTCTCAAGTTTTATGCTTTACCTCCCATTTTCTCCAGGCTATTTCCCCACAAAGTCTGTTTTTTGCCCCTTTGCATTCAAATCCAATAGTGATCCCCTGCTGGCACCAGTTCAGGCAGCGTGGAAGAGAAAGTTAAGAGCAAAGAAAGGTAAACCTCTAGCTCTCAGTTTAACTTTCAGAGGCCATACCCAACAGAGCCTACAGAAGCCCGTATCTGCAACTGAAAAGCATGTCCTGCTCAGCTCCAACTTGCTGCATACTCAGTACAGGCAGTCCCCAGGTTACGTACAAGATAGGGACTGTAGGTTTGTTCTTAAGTTGAATCTGTATGTAAGTCGGAACTGGCATACAGATTCAGCCGCTGCTGAAACTGACCGCCAGTTCTGACTTACATACAGATTCAACTTAAGAACCCCAAGCGTCCCCAAGTCAGCTGCTGCTGAAACTGATCAGCGCTGATTCCAGGAAGCCTGGGGCAGAGCAACTCTGCCTCGGGCTTCCTGTAGTCAGCACTGGTCAGTTTCAGCAGCGGCTGACTTGGGGACGCCTGGGGCAGAGCAGCTGGGGTGCTGCTGGGTTGCTCCAGTAGCACCGCTTCTCGGCGCTACTGGACCAACCCAGCAGCACCCCAGCTGCTCTGCCCCAGGCGTCCTGATTCAGCCGCTGCTGAAACTGACCAGCAGCGGCTGAATCAGGACGCCTGGGGCAGAGCAACTCGGGTGCTGCTGGGTTGGTCCAGTAGTGCCCAGAGCGGCGCTGCGGGACTAACCGGCAGCGCCCCAGCTGCTCTGCCCCAGGGTCCAGCAACAAAAGCCTGGTCTGCTGGGGGGGGGGCACACTATCTGCGCCCCCCCCCCAGCAGACCAGGGACACGGGGAGCAAAGCCACAGTGGCAGCGGCCACTTTGCCAGAGCAAAGCCTCAGAAGTGCCGGAACCCGCCGCCGCTGCGGCTTCGCTCACGGTGCCCCTGGTCTGCTGGAGACGGTCTCCAGCAGACCAGGGGCACCATGAGCAGCTTTTCTCGCCCCGGAGGTCGAGGTGGCGGATCGCTGCCTGTGAGCTCCGGGGCGAGAAAGCCCCGTTCGTAAGTGCGGATCTGACATAAGTCGGATCCGCGTAAGTCGGGGACTGCCTGTACAGAGGAAATGAGCAGAGAATTTACCTACTAAAATCAAAATCTCTACTGAGCTTGTGTAGACTGCAAATGTTTCAGTCTTTTTAAAATGTCAGCAGTTTTCATGGCGACAGCAAAAAGCACCTCCCCAATCCAAATTAAACCCCCTTGCCAAATCTGACATGCTCAGAAAAAAAACCTTTTGTATTGTACCATAGCACCTCAGCCACTGATCGGGACTAGGGGTATTAAAATGTGTAATTAAGTGTGTAACTGCTGAAAAATTCAGCGGTTACACTGTTACATGCAGGGTGGCAGTTGGCTCCCCAGGCACCAGTGGGCATGGGGAGCTGACTTTTAAGCTTTCTGCCCTGCCCCCCCACCCCCAGTGTATCAGAGGCAGCAGCACAGGGGAAAAGGCGGCTCTTTGGGAACTAGTGCATGCAGGGAGCCAGCTTTTAAGATGGCTCCCTGCACATATTGTGTGCCTGCTTGTAACCATGTACACAGTTACACTTTCGCATCCCTAATCAGGAGTTTACAATCTATGGCCTGGTGTACACTACTAAAGTATGCCAGAATAGCTATGCTGGCTAGAAATATGGTACGCACACACACAAAATCACAGTTCTTGAAGACACTTATGCTGACAAAACTACTAGCACCAATGCTTCTGTCACCTTGCTAATATCATTCAGAGAGGTAGTGTTTCTATGCTGGCAGATGAACATCTGTCAGGATATGCTGCATCTACATTAGGTCAACACAGCCCATGTCTATGCTACAGAGTAAAAGTACAATAGATGCAGATGGAGACCGAGAAACAGATGGGAAGTACAGACTAGTTGAAGATTATCTGTTAACAGGTGAATTTTGAGACTGAGCAGTTGAGAATCCATTTAATACATATCACATTTGTTTTGCAAGGTGCTAAGAAGTCAATATAAAATCAACCCAATGACTGTCAATCAAGGTAGTGACCTATCACAAAAAAAAAAACACTCAGACTGTTTGGCTGCCTGTGATAAGGTGTGTCCTCCACACCACGGGTAAGAGATGTGCATTAAGCCAGATGGGCCCCATCAACCAATTAAGCAGAAAACAGGTAAGATTCAGGCTCTGTGGAGGACCTAATTACAAGAAAGCTCACCTATGAGGTAACCAGCTGGGCTTCTATAAAGCTAAGAGGCTGGCTGTGGCAACAAGGGGGTAGGCAACAGGGAAGAAGCCTGCAGCCTCTTTCCCTGTGGTAAGGGAACAGGAATGGGCAATAGGAACCCATGAAGAATGGTTTACTTAGTGGGTCTAAAAGGTCTGACTGGGGCTGATAAAAAAGCAGCATGGTGGGTGGTAGTCCAAGGAAGAGAGTGGTAAGATTGGTAGAGTCCCAGACCAACTGTTTGCTATAGGGCACCAAACATGAACCCAGAGTAGAGGAAAGGCTTGGATTCCCCTATCAACCACCACAGAGTGGTTTCGTTAAGTGGATATGAAAACTGCAGGAGTGATATAGTCATGGCAATCAGTATGAGGACTGCCTGATGTTGCAGGTGCAGAAGGACTCAATGTCTCTCCTAGAAAAGGAAATTATAGTTTGAAATGGTGGGAGTGAGGCGTTACAAGGTAGCTGTATTATGACTTGGTGAACAAGAGAAGAGCTATATGGAGAAGGACCAGGAAGGGATTGCTAAACTGACCCAACACAGTCCCCAAAATCACCACAAGGCACCACCCAGCTGTGAGCAGAACCCCATGTGACGCTGACCTTTCATACTTCATCTCCAATATTATTTCTTCTTTTCCTTCCCAGCTTTACTTTACTTTCTTTCCTGTACTAGATCTTAATGTGTTTTTTCCTGAGTGGGGTCTCTCTTTTCAGTCTTCTTCTCCTTCCCTTCCTTACATTTCCCCCTTACCTTAAAAAAAAAAAAAAACCCACACATACCACTCCCTCACACACACAACCTCTGCATACATACTATTTTCCTAGCTTATCTCATCAACCTCTCTCTCCTGCCCACCCTCACTTAGGGATTAATTTGTTAACTATACAGCTGTTAGGAGATTAAATTTTGTACTCCAAGACAGAGAGATATCCCACATGCACTGTCTGGAGGCAATGCCCAAAAGAGCAGCCATGCCCCAAATTGCTGGGAATGGGGGAGCATACTGGAATGCCTAATAGAGTCCCTTATGTGTGCTTGAGGGGGAGGGGCTCCATCTTTCCTATCATTCTCTAGTTAGTAGAGGCTGACAACTTGAGGGGCCTGTGGCTGGGCAGTCGGTATGAGGACTGCCTGACATTGCTGGTGCAGAAAGACTTTGAAAGTCTCTCCTGGAAGAGTATCAGAGGGGTAAGCCATAAGTCTGGATCTGCAAAAGCGACAAGGAGTCCTGTAGCACCTTATAGACTAACAGATTTATTGGCGAATGAGCTTTCGTGGGAAAAGGCCCACTTTGTCAGATGCATGTAGTGGAAATATCCACTAAGTGGGTCTTTTCCCACAAAAGCTCATGCTCCAATAAATCTTTTAGTCTATAAGGTGCTACAGGACTCCTTGTCACTTCTGGAAGAGAAAATTATAGTTTGATCTGGTGGGAGGGATGTGTCACAAGGTAGGTCATGTGATAAAGTCTCCAGGAGTACATCCAATCATAACCGACAAACCTACCTGTGGGCCAATTTCCAAACATTCCTTACTACCGCCTGGCTGCTAGACAGTAAAAATATGTGGAGTGAGTCCTTCCTCCCCAACCCCTCAAAACCTTCTGGCTATTCCCTACCCCCATTCCTAAGTAGTTTCTACTACTTGACTCCTCACCCCAGTTTTCTGTTTGATACCATGGAGGGAGGGAGGGAAGAATGGAGGGAGGGAGAAGTGGTCTAGTGCTGCCGTATCCAATGCTCAACTTGGTGTTAAGCCCCCCCATAAATAAATAAATAAATAGCTAGAGTACATATGCCTCCTAGCTTCTTCAAGCTTTCCCAAGCATTGACAAAGTTGAGGTGACCTGAGTCTGAGGCAGGTCTACACGAGGGGACAAGTTTGAATCAAGATACACAACTCCAGTTAAGTTAATTGCATAGCTGGAGTTGACGTATCTTGATTTTCACTTTATACCTTGATTTGGCTAGGACTTTAACAGTGTTCGAAAAAGAGCTAGATCAATGGCCCCCAACGCAGTGCCCCAGCGGGCGCCATGGTGCCCACTGGGGCATTTATGTATGCCCGCCGAGTGACCAGGGCTGGCCCAAGCCATTCTTGCGCCCCAAGCCCTGGGCACGTGTGCATGCGTGGCCCCCACCCTGGGTGCTCAGCGCATGCGCAGCACCTGCCCCGGGTGTGCGGCGCATGCACAGTGCCATTCCTGGGCACGTGGCGCAGGTGCGGCCCCGGGCGCCCAGCAGCCCCAAAAGGTTGGGGACCACTGAGCTAGATAGATTCATGGAGGTTAGGTCCATCAATGGCTATAAGCCAGGATGGGTAGGAATGGTGTCCCTAGCCTCTGTTTCTCTGGAGGTGGGTGACAGAGGAAGGATCACGTGAGAATTACCTGTTGTGTTCCCTCCCTTGGGGGCATCTGGCATTGGCCACTGTCAGCAGACAGGATACCGGGCTCGATGGACCGTTGGTCGGACCCACTTATGTTCTCTTTGGCACCATCCCCATAGCAGAAGTCGACAGAAGAAATGCTCACACCATCTTCCTTTACTCCTCATAAGGAGGAGGAGAACTGGCACCAAAGAGGGTGTCCTCAGCTTTTGATTTTGCATGTCCTTACTAGACACGCTAAATGGAATGCCAGACTGATCTGTGGAGCATTGATCTGTGGGTAAGTATAGATGGGACCTCACTTGTTCTGTTGCCACCCACTAGACTGAGTAGCAGCAATGAAAATTGACAAGACTGGTCAGTTTTCACTTTACAGAATTTCCAAAGGAACATCTAATCAGCAGCATATTCCAAAGATGTCTGTCTGTAAGATAACATAGCATAGCAGCAGTTTATCCTGAGTTTGCATTTGAAAGGTTATCTTTACAACCACAGGACTAGAATGAAGGCTTAAATTCTACAGAAGTTGATGGCACTGGCATAATATGAATCAACTTTTCTGTCTGCTTCAAGTTAAACCTGTCAATCTCCACTCAAATTATCACGTATTTCTGCATTCTTGGTGAGCCAAAGGAAGATTAAGCACTAATTCAAATTAGTGTTTGAATAACATTATACACCGAAACATTCCTAATTGTTTTAGATAATCAAGGTATAGGATAATTTTGAGCATACTGAAGTAAATTCAGTCATTAATTCGATGGAGTTAGCATAACACTTTTTTAATTCTTTCCTCCACACTCTTATCTATTTGTTCCATATATTCCAAAGAACCATATTGAAAGACTTCCATTACATTTCAGGGGAAAGTGAGGGAAGGAAGGGGGGAGAGAGAGAGACCACTGAGACAAACATACTGGCTTTCAGACAACTCCAAAGTAGAATATTCAAAACTGAAGTTGGTCCATTAAACAACATTATTTCCCCAATCTTGTGTGTCTAATATCCTGGACTGAGACAACTCTAATACCACAGCATATTCAAAATAAATCAACAGCAGCATTAGAGTATACAATCCAACATAGAAAAGTATATTATGTCAATTGGATACACATACACAGCCAAACAGCCAAAATTGTGTTTCCAAAATTAAAATAGTTAATTGTATAAACAGCATATCTATCTACCAAAGCAGCAATGTGCCATTGTGCAAGAAAAGAGGAATTGCACAAATTATTATTATTACAGTCTTTAAACCAGACTCCATTTAAATGTTTCTGTGGCCTGCTTAACATTCCATGCATATTTCTGGCAAGGTAGCTCTGGCTGAAGTTCAAACTCTCCTTTTCCAACTTTCGTTTACTATAAAAAATTGTTTAATATAGAAAAGTATTCAGCAAACTGCTTCTTATTTTACCCACACCTAAAATACTAACACTTGTGTTCAGTATAACTCTGCATGGAAATTTTTAGAGCAACTCTTCAAAGTGAGTTTGTATTTACCAGACCACATAATCTATAAATGTTATATACTACCATAATCTTTAAACTGTAACAAATTCTTCATATCATTGATGCAAGTTTATAAAAATATATTTAAAATCTATTTTTAAAATGTGATGATGTTTTCTCGCTCATTAACCAGAGTTCCTTAATCTTATTACATACCACAAAGCCCAAAAGATGTGAAGTCATTTTGTAACACTGTAGTCCAAAGTAATCTGTAGTAGCCCACATATTCTTCAAAGTGTTTAGGCAAAAAATACTAATTTACCAGATTTCTCCCTAAATGTTATCTTCTGATAGATTACCTTACGTTATTTCATAAAGCCTCAAGCAGCTGTGTTTCCAATTTGTTCAAACCAGCTAATAAATCAGAATGGACATGCTACAATGGTATAGTGCATTCGGTACACTGGCATTTGAAAAATGAAAACACACACTCTGGGCTTCTACTTATACTCCCCTCACAAAACTATGCATAGGCTCTATCCACAGACAGTGCTGCTTTGTCTGTCTCCTAAAATAAGCTATTACCACTCAAATAATATTTACAAATTGGAAGTAAAAAAGAGACGTTAATACTAAACAGAAATGACTAGGGACCTGATCCTGCAAACACACCCACTTCAGAAGTCAATGTGATTATTCATGCAAGTAAAGCTCAGCATGTGCAAGTGTTTACAGGGACTGAGTACTGTATGGGGGGGGGAGAATCTATGCAAGTCAGTCTATCCGCTTTAAGAAACTTTATGCTCCATTTTTTTTAAAAATACAGCTACATCTAAAATAGTGACGATTCATAGGGGAGAATAGGATTTGCTTGGGATTTTTAGAGCAGAGAACCAAAGGTTCCATACAAGGCCCACCTAAGAATATTTAAAACAGAAGAGGCCTATATATTTTTCTGTTCTTCTGAAAGGAAAATAGTAAGTCAAAACTTGAGAAGAAACGTGTTAGGGACCAGCAGCACACTAGTCAAAAAATTACAACTCTGTAACTACACCACAACGCACCAAATAATGTCTGCACTGTCACATCTCAAAGTCAAGGGCTATTTCACCCCACTATGAACACTTAGAAAGGCTTATTTTGAAACCCAAGAAATAGTTTGCGGACGTTTGAGATGAGACTAGAGCAAGAAGAGTTTCTTTGACTTCCCAGTGGGAGCTGCGTTTAATATTACTAGGGCAACCCGTTTGACTTACAGAAAGGGCACTAAAGCCTTTAAATACGTTGCGGTAAGTGTCCTTTTGGGATGTTCTTGGCTTGCAGACGTACACCACGGAAGGAGCAAGCCCCCACCAGTCCCCAGATCAATAGCCTCGAGCACCGCAGCCCGGCGGCTCTCTCAGGTGGCTTCAGCCCGCAGTGCTGCCCAGTTTCGCCGCGCGGAACGTCTCTCTACACTCGCCCGGGACGAAGCTGGCTCCCGCACAGCCCGGCCAAGGGGTGCCGGCCCCGGCCAGCGCGCACACACCTCCCGGAGGGCTGGGGGCGAGCGGGCCGGGCCCGCTTGTGTCCACCACAACCGAATCCGCGCCGCTGAGGCAGCCTGGCTGCCCGGCCAAGGAGGGAGCACAAGGAGGGGACGGGGACCCGCGAGATGCGCTGGGAACAGGCGGGTTTCAGGCAGATGTAAGCGGGGCTCGCCAGGCTCCACGCCCGAGTGGCTCCAGCCAGACTCCCCACCCCCCGGCCGCGGGTGCCCGCCGGCCCCTTACCTGTCGCGGGGGTCGATCCACGAGGTCTGCCGGGTGTTGTGGTCGATGTAGAAAACGCGCCCGTCGAAGTCTCTCGCCTCCTCCCAGCCCGCGGGCAGCGGCAGCTCCGAGCTCTCCCGGCCCCGCTGCCCGGCTGCCTGCGCCCCCGCCTGCTGCTGCCGCCGCCGCCGCCCGCCGCTCAGCCACGGCATGGCCCCGCCGCTGCCCGCCCGCCGCCGCCCGGCCCCGGCCGCCGCCCGCTCCCCGGCCGGCCCCCGGCCGCCCGCCGCCGTCGCCGCCTCCAGCGCTACCAAGCGGCCCCGCGGGGCGCGGGACTCGGGCGGCTCCGGCAGCGCCGCGCCGGGCTCATCCTCCCCCGCTCCGAGCCGGGACCAGCCCCGCCGCTAACCCCGAGCGCCCGCGTCTCCCAGCGCCCGCCCCGCTCACAGCCCCGCCGGCTCCCCCCGCTCCAGCCCGGCGCCTGCCCCGGCCATCTTCCCTGCCTGCCTGCGCCAGGCCCGGCCCCTCCCGGCTATTCCCACGCTGGGGCGGGGCGCGGCGCTTCCCTCCCCGCCTCCAGCCCCGCCGGCCAGACACGCCCCTCCGGCCAGGGCCGGGCCCGCGCCGCCGCCGCAGGGAGTGGGCCGAAGCGAGCGCCTAAGTGGCGCGGAAAGCGCGGCGCTGGGGCTTGCGCCTCACTTCGGGGCCGGGTTCGCGTTACAGCCCCCAGCCCGCCAAGGGAGGGCTGGGCCTGCGGGCAGAAGAGCCGCCCCGTGTGAAAGCGCTCCGCGCCCAGCCCCTTCTGCATCATGTCAATCTCCCCCCTACCCCGTGTGCACACAGGCCCTGTGAGAGAGTGAAGCACAATTAGACATTTGCATGGAAGCTTGGAGCCTGAGAGAACCTGGGACCAAATGGGTAGCTTAGCCTTAGAGCGTCAAAATCAGTAGCTGTCACTGGTGGGAGCTGACTGGTAGGCATGTGTAGGGAGGCTGGTTTAGCCTTAGGCTGTGTCCAGACTCAGGGTTTTTTCGAAAAAACTTCACCTGCGTCTAGACTGCCGCCGTGTTCTTTCGAAATTAAATCGAAAGAACGCGGCTTTTCTTTCGACCGCAGTAAACCTAATTGCATGAGGAAGAATGCCTTTTTTTCAAAAGTGCTCTTTCGAAAAAAGGCATTCTTGAATGCAAACGGGTTTTTCGAAAGAGAGCATCCAGACTGCCTGGGTGCTCTCTTTCGAAAAAGCGGCTTGCTTTTTCGAAAGTTCCGCTTGCAGTCTAGATGCTCTTTTTTGAAAGAGGCTTTTTCGAAAGTATCTTTCGAAAAAGCCTCTTTCGAAAGAGGCTTGCAGTCTAGACATAGCCTTAGAGACAACAGAAGGTAAGAGTTAAAGGCATGCAGTAGAGATCAGCTACACAACATCAATGCAACCTTAACACTACCCTCCCTGGAGCTGGCAATAGCCATGGGTCCAGAACTGCTTACACAGTGTAGTTGATGGATTTCCACTCCATACAGCTGAATGCACATGCATAGACAGTATTAGGTATAGCTGTATTCAGTGGCAGACAGCTGAGGTGGAGAAGCTGATAGTGGGGACTCCTGCTACTTGGGTGTTGAGTTCTTCTCCCTTCCCTCATTTGTCTTCATTCTAAACAGTGCAGTGATCTGATCCTCTTTGATCAGCATGCCTCATTTCAGGGCTCAACGGTGGTGTATTAGTAGGCATGCACAGGAGTTTCCTTGCCATGGGGGTTGCCAGCAGTGAGACAGGTTTAATAAAGTTAATTGATGCTGTCAGATGGAATGCTATCAGCATTTAGCAAATGTGGGGATGTTTCTGTAGAGCAGAATCAATGTTTGACAGTATCATACGTGGAGGCAGCTCCTGTTAGTACATTTTACCTAACATAAATGGTGTACTTGCAAACAATCAAGCACCTTGTTCCTGGAGTGTTCTGCACTATCTACAAATGCAGAGTGCTAGTAAGGGTGTGTTGGAGCATCACTTGGAGTTAAGGCTGTGTTCGTATGTATTTTAACTCATGTTTCCAACTTCCAGAACTTTGCTTTATTTGAACTCTTTATTTCCTGGTTTTTAAAGAGTTGAATTCAGGTAAACTTACTAGAGAAGGGCACAAGGGACCACCAAATCAACTTTAAATCTAGCACCTCCATATATCATACCCAGCCTCTGACTTCTTCACCCTGACTACTCCCAGTGCAGAATGCGGTGGCTGAATGTTAGGCCCTTTCCTGCCTCTGCCTCATCTCCATGTCTGTCAGCCTAGTACAGTGTGCCTTTCCAACCTCAACCACCAGCTCCACACTGAGACAGGCAACTGTAGTGTATGGAACCTGCTTGTGAAGCATTCAGGGTCAGGGACAGACAAAATCAGTGAGGATGTGTTATGAAGAGGAGACAGATATCATGACTGGCATGGATGGTCCAGGGGTTAGGAATTGAAACTTGGATCCAATTTGCTGCTCTATGACAGACTTGACAAGGTCAGTCTCCCTGTGTCAAGTCTCCCCATCTATGGGAATAATAGCATTTCCAACTTAAATGGTGCCGCAATTGTCTGTTATGGGACCTGTACTGTTCAATATCTTCATCAATGATGTAGATATTGGGATAGAGAGTACACTTATTAAGTTTGCAGATGATACCAAACTGGGTGCGGTTGCAACTTCTTTGGAGGATAGGAACATAATTCAAAAGGACCTTAGCAAGTTAGAGAAATGGTCAGAGGTAAACAGGATGAAGTTTAATAAAGAGAAATGCAAAGTGCTCCACTTAGGAAGGAACAATCAGTTCCATACATACAGGATGGGAAGCGACTGTCTAGGAAGGAGCATGGCGGAAAGGGATCTAGGGGTCATAGTGGACCACAAGTTGAATATGAGTCAACAGTGTGATGCTGTTGCAAAAAAAGCAAATATGATTCTAGGTTGTATCAACAGGTGTGTTGTAAGCAAAACTCGTGAAGTCATTCTGCCGCTCTACTCTGCACTAGTTAGGCCTCAGCTGGAGTACTGTGTCCAGTTCTGGGTGCCACATTTCAAGAAAGATGTGGAGAAATTGGAAAGGGTACAGAGAAGAGCGACAAGAATGATTAAAGGTCTAGAGAACATGACCTATGAAGCCAGGCTTCATGAACTAGGCTTGTTTAGTTTGGAAAAAAGAAGATTAAGGGGGGACATGATAGCGGTTTTCAAATATCTAAAAGGGTGTCACAAGGAGGAAGGAGAAAATGTGTTCCTCTTGGTTTCTGAGGACAGGACAAGGAGTAATGGGCTTAAAGTGCAGCAAGGGAGGTTTAGATTGGACATTAGGAAAAAATTCCTAACTGTCAAGGTGGTCAAATATTGGAATAAATTGCCAAGGGAGGTGGTGGAATCTCCCTCTCTGGAGATATTTAAGAACAGGTTAGACAGACATCTGTCAGGGATGGTGTAGACGGAGCTTGGTCCTGCCTTGAGGGTGGAGGGCTGGACTCTATGACCTCTCGAGGTCCCTTCCAGTCCTATGATTCTATGAATTCTACCTACCTTAGATGCACAAACAGGCTGTTTGAAGGGTTGCATTCCCGTGGAAATGGTAACAGAGTGAATCGGTACCCAGGAAATTTGCCTGCTGAGATAGCATGCTTAAAATATCTAAGGATCCAGAATTTGGATTCCCCTCATAGCCTTCCTAGAGCTGGTAATAGCCATGGGGCCATACCTGTGCACTCCCACACACGTTTAATGAGTGCCACGATGGGACATAGAGCTGGCAAACATGGCATTTCTGAAGAGATTCTGGTCTACAGGCTATGTTGAGAAACAAACAACCCCCACATGAGGGGTTCTGCCAGGTGTGAGAAAAGTGAGAAGCATAGAAAAGATCTCATTTGCCTGTCAGTTACACATCTAAAACCAGGGACTCCCTCAGCCTTTAACAAACACATGCACAAGATGCCAGAGCCAAGACCTTCTCAACCACCCCAAGAAATCTGGACAGAGAACCCCTCAGCTTCTGAACAGAAACACCACTCCTGAGAGGCCAAGCCAAGTACCTCCAATCTTCAATTTCCCCATTCTCCTGCCAGTTCCAGGGATAGGAGAGAACTCAGCACCTTGGATCTGATGGTTGTTTCTAAGGAGGAGAGAGAAATCAGGTAACAACGCTAAAATTTAATAGGAGGGGAGAAGCATCTTAGTCTGTGAGTCACGCTCCATTCTGTGCCCTTCTTTCCTTCTGTGTTATGGCTGTTCTTCAAGTTAAGGAGCGATTGTAGCACAGGTAAGCAAATCTGACAGGGAGTCTAGGTATGTATCCTGGTTGATAGCCCATGGTGAAGTCTGCAGCACCCAATCTACACTATTATTATTATTATTTATTATTAACAACACCGGAAGTATTTCTTCACACAATGCACAGTCAACTTATGGAACTCTATTGCCAGAGGATATTGTGAAGGCCAAGACAAAAGCAGGGTTAAAAAAAAACCTAGATAAATTCACGGAGGTCCATGGTGTCAAGCCTCTGTTTCCTCAAAGCCGGGGATGGGCAACAGAGGATGGATCACTTGATGATTACCTGTTCTTTTAATTCATTCTGATGTACCTGGCATTGGCCACTGTTGGAAGACAGCATACTGGGCTAGACAGACCTTTGGTCTTATCCAGAATGGCTGTTCTTATGTTCACTGCTAGCTAGACTGAAACTAGCATGACATGCCTATAATCACACTTCCGCTTGCAACGCATTTGTGAAAAACGTAGCGGCTCAGGCTGTAGCATCTCCTTCTCCCCTCTTCAAAAATATAACTGTATAACTCTCCACCTGCTCTGCTTCTTGGCAGATGCTCTTGTCTAACAAAACTGAAAGGGAAAGAATGAAGTAGGGTACCCAGTATAATGGGAAAATTCTCCACATTAGGTAGAGCAGGAGAAACAACCTGCTGTCAAACTAGAACACTGTGCACAATATATAGAACTTAAATTTTCCCTGTTTTTGGCCTTGCAAGAAAGACAACACAATTTATGCAGTGAAATACTGCCAAAGTTTGCAAAGAAACTAATTAAAACATTAATTATAGTTAATGTAAATTAACACATTTACACTCAGTTTTATCAATTCATTGTCTCATACTCATTGCATACCTTGATACGTGCATCTCAACTCTCATTTATTTCACACATTTTCACTCCACACCCACTTTTGCTCCATGTCAAGTCCATCCACTCCTGAGGCACTTATCACTCCATACCTACCCCAATTATTTCTACATTCCCCACCCAATTGTTCTGCAGATGCACACACCTTCCTTGCCATTTATAGTCACTAATTCTGCACAGCCCTATGTCACTGTACAGCTGTCTATTCCATATGCACATATACTCACTCCCATAAATGATGATTCAGTCCCTGTTGATTATGGAATTTCTGGCCTTTCTAGTCTACAGGGAAAATTCTTTATCTGTGATGAAATCTTTACCTGATTGACTTGCTCATCTTCATTCCTTACTTGTTTAGAAATAGCAGCCAATCAGAACTGATAGCAAGGAAAACTCCTGTTCCCACAGCTTCCAATTGTGAGAAGATATTCTAAGCTTATTCCCCATATCCTGCTGCACCCAAACCATCTGGATCCACCACACAGGTTCCTCTGGAGGGGGAGCACTGATAGAATCCTCCCTCCTCCCATCTCACTGTCTTTCGTGGTGGCCAGCTCAGCTGATCTCCTCATCTTCCAGGCTTCAGTGAGCCATTATGTCCGAATTCATCAGAGAATAGAGAAATTAAGGAAAAGGGAATGATCTGTGCCTCCCCCCGCTTCCGCCCTTCACCCAGTCCCCCGAATAGGGCCTGGCTCCACAGGCCAACTGTTCTCTGCCAGTGCCATCCTCTGGGACAAGAATAGCTTAATCCATGTAATGGGGAAACACTGCTATGACTGCGAATCCCCTCCCCTGGGGTTGCAGCTTCCTGTGAGCTGCCTGCAGAAGGACCCCCGTGCTCATTGTTAAATCAGAGATCACTGGTTCCTTTGGTGATCTCCCTAAAACATAAAAATAGGAGAATTAGCTGATCAACCTCTGAAACCAAAGGACTGGTAAGAGAAGGGCATTAAAAATCTCCCAGAAGATATCAGTGATAAGTGGGGAGCCAGGAACTGGGCTTAGGGGTATGCATCAAAATAGAGGCAGTAGGATATTGGGGTGGCATGAGTAAATAAGGTGATGCAGTGACAGAACAAACTGATTGCACATGAGTGCAAGACAACAACTTTCATGTGCTCCTCCTATTATATTTTATTAACAGAGCCCCACTGACAACGTTTGTTATTTCAGAAATGATGCTTCTGGTGAGCAGCACAAATATTGAGACATGTTCACAATAGGGATGTAAGCAACTAGTTGAGTAGTCGACTACCCAATAAGCCTAGGTTTGTCATGTAGTTGAGTGACTTCTCCACTGCTCACTCCCTCTCCTTACTGCCTCTGCATCAGAGGCAACAAAGGAAGGGGGAAGCAGGAGATGGTGCTGCGCGGGAGCTGGCTTAAAAGCCATTTCTCCCGGCACTGTCTATGTGGTGCGTTGGGGGGTGGGACAGGGGAGGCAGAGCCATGACGGTCCCAGAGCTGGCGCGAGCCAGAACTGAGGGAGCTACCCCCACTGTGGTTCTGCATTTTAAATTAAGAGCCTTGAGGTGCTTATTGCATTTAAAATGTAGAGCCACAGTGGTCCCGGAGCCAGCATGAGCCAGTTCTGCTCAGTCCTCACTCGTGCTGGCTCTGGGAATTATCTCCGCTGCGGCTCTGAAGTTTAAATGTAGTAGGAGCTGGATGCACAGGCAGCCTGGCTTCTACTACTTTTAAATTGCAGAGCCAGAGCAGGGGGAGCTCCTGAGCCTGGTGCAAGCTGTATTGACTACACAATTAGGGTATGTCTACACTACCACCCTAGTTCGAACTAGGGTGGTAATGTAGGCAACCGGAGTTGCAAATGAAGCCCAGGATTTGAATTTCCCGGGCTTCATTTGCATAAAGCCGGGCGCCGCCATTTTTAAATGTCCGCTAGTGCGGACTCCGTGCCGCGCGGCTACACGCAGCACGGACTAGGTAGTTCGGAGGAGTAACGGTAGTTCGGACTAGGAAGCCTAGTCCAAACTACCTAGTCCGTGCCGCATGTAGCCGCGCGGCACGGAGTCCGCACTAGCGGACATTTAAAAATGGTGGCACCCGGCAAGATGCAAATGAAGCCCGGGAAATTCAAATCCCGGGCTTCATTTGCAACTCCGGTTGCCTACATTACCACCCTAGTTCGAACTAGGGTGGTAGTGTAGACATACCCTCTGTTAATTACCCACTTCTTAACATCCTTAGTTAATGTCCTCCTTCTTTTCAGCCAAGGGCTTTTCATTTAGCCAAATGCAACACCGAACACAAAAGAGGCCTCTGCTTTCTGTTGAAAGACAATGGCAGTGTACTCTCGAAAGCATCATGAATAGTTTTTGGATATTTTCCTCAGAGCTGACATCATCCCACCATTCTGCTTATTGGCTTTGGACTTCCATTGATTGAATCAGTGCCAAAACTGTGCTGGAATTTCTGCACAATGAACTGGATTGCATATATTTCAGAAGTTGAAGTTGGGACATATTATATCTTTGAGACCATCCCAGAAAACAATGGCTATCCCATTCACTTTTGCATCAAAGCTGCTGCAAACACCTGTGACATAGTATGGAGCTATGTGCTGTTGCTCAAAGCATCAAGGATTATCAAATGCCATAACATGTGACTACTAGCCATGATGTTGAGCAACCATAGATACCATGTCCTTTTGAATGGGCAGATCAGCAAAGCGCACACTTTTAATGATGGACTAAGTCCTCAATGATCTGTTCTTCTATTAAACACCTACATTAGTGATTTGACTGACAGTTTTGTGTGACACCATTCATTCTGACAGTATCACTGTTGTGCTATGAAGCAAAGACCTCACAACCATTGGTGACACCCTTTCCCCCAACCTCAAGATAATGGCATAATATTTTCAGTGTTGGAAGCTCTGCCCAAAAGCCTCCAAAATCCCAGTAATAGCCTTTCACCTATCCAACAAATCTGCAAAGGAAAGTGTCAACTTTTGCAGTCAACAGGTCTGAAATGAAAGTTATCCAAAGTACAAAAGTTTGACTTTTAAACTTCATCTGGAATAGACATGAGAAAATGAAAAAGAAAGGACAAGCCTCATGCAAAAACTTGTGAACATAATATGATAAAATGCACACACACAGATATACTCAACCACTGAAGATTGTGCACCAATATGGGCAGGCAACTCACATACCAAATCCCTGTATGTGCATTATATGATGACAAGAACCATGGCTGGAACATTAAAATCAACACATGTTCAATGGCTGCCCTCTGTGGCACATATATGCCTACCTAAGATACAGAAACACCCAAGCTGTGTCTACACTGGCAAGTTATTCCGGAAAATCAGCTGCTTTTCCGGAAAAGCTTGCCAGCTGTCTACACTGGCCACTTGAATTTCCGGAAAAGCACTGACGATCTAATGTAAAATCATCAGTGCTTTTCCAGAAAAACTATGCTGCTCCCGTTCGGGCAAAAGTATTTTTCTGGAAAACTGTTCCGGAAAAGGGCCAGTGTAGACAGCATAGTTTTGTGTTTTCCTCAAAAAAGCCCCGATCGCGAAAATGACTAGATTGGCCACGGACGCTTTTCTGCAAAAAGTGCTTTTCCGTTAAAAGCATTTCTGGAAAATCATGCCAGTGTAGACGTAGCCCCAGAGTTCATGAATACAAGGGAACTGTAGCCAGTTGGAACTTACCAATTCATTAGTATCTCCAGAAACTTCCAAAGACATTTTTTTTTTTTTTTGATCAGGCTAAAGCTCTTAAAAAGTCCTTTCATCCAATCCAGAGGCATGCTGGAAAGAGTTCTGGGATAATGCTAAACAAATTCTGGGATAATATCCTCAACAAACCCCTGATTCCTGGCCACATAAAGGAACTCTCAGGTCTCAATGCACCCCAGAAACAATGTTTGTGGCAGAATTATTTCACAGTATCACCCGACAGATGTTGCCATCTCCTACACCTCTGAAAGATGAGATGCACAATGTCACTGTGGACACTAGTCATATATGATGGACCGCATTGTAAATCAGTGCCTGCTTTCATTGTTTGTCAGTGGCATTTCAGATGTGCATCAAACCACTGCCACAGCTATTCATTCCCTGATTAATCTGGACTAGATATTTCAATGTTGCTAATCACCTCTATTATTAAATGACATAAGGCAGGAAGAGGGGGCTGCATTGTGGGAAAACTGGGGCAGCGTCTGATGGGTGGAAGTGGTGGCTGCACATCAAGGCCTGTCAAATTATCTGTCTCAGAATCTGAGGACTATGGAGCCATGTTGCTGAGCTGGGGCTCATTGGCCAAGAGCAGAGATATGGTATGGACAGGCCAGAGGATTGTTTAGTGGCAGAATCTTCACTCTCTGGCATGAGACTAGGAGAGGGCAGGAATTTGAAGAGCTGGCTGGAAGATCCAAAGGCTCAGCGATTCATCTGGGAGATAAGCCAAGAGTCTGCCTCTGTGCTGAGCAGCCAATCTATTCCTCTTTACAAGGAGCTGCTTTGGTTAGTTGCTGTTCTACAGGAAGTGGGGGAATGGGGAGAAGCAGCTGGCTAATGTTTGTAGGGGCCTATGGGATTTTTCTATAAAGGGTGTCCGAAAGACCCCAGTCTATGGTTGAAAATTTCTGTGGTTGGTAGATTTGAATCTGAGGAGAATTGTTGAAAGGTTTCATTGGAGAAGTTTGTTTTATTAAGGAGGGATCTGAGTGAAAAGAAATCCAGACAGTCTTCATCAGCTACTTAAGAGAGAGGAAGGGACACAGCGGTGCAGGGATATCACAAGATTGAGGTCTGTTGTGGTAGCGGGGGGGACTTGAAGATGACCAGTGCAATCAAAGTCAGTGGTAGGGCCAGTGGAGTGAGCCTGGGATTCCAGAACTGAAGTCAGAGGTCAGACTTCAAAAGACAAGTTAAGGATCAAGCCACAGTCAGGAGTTAAGCCAAGAGACAGAGTCAGTCCTGAAGGTCAATACCAGGAGCTCAGGAACAGAGAAGCAAGGCACTTTTAGCAGCTAGCTAAGGATACGCATTGTTTCCTGAAGGACGACTCCTGGTATGCTCCATAGGTTTGTAGAGGGACAAAGAACCAGTAAGGGATCAGTATAACCACTGTCAAATCACTGTTTGGAATATCCCATTCCATGAAACCTCTGCAGGTTGTAGGTCACAGTGCCTGAGTTTCAGCTGCTGCTGGGTGGCAGTGTAGGGATGTTGGTTGCTAAGCAGGCCCAGATTAAAATCCTGCTGATCCTATAGCTAGTAAGATAAAGGAAAGGGGCCTATTTTTTTCCTGCTATTTGGATTTTATTTCCTCTTTTCTCTCATGCATATATTTATTTCAGTGGGATATGGAGTCTTTTATCTCTACGTCATTCATTCAAATCCAATTCAGGAAAAGACTGCAAGCTGTTATCCAACTACTGTTTGTTGGGCTACTTCTTAGTAAAAAAATAACATCAGAAAAACATCCATTTTAATCAATTGATATCTTCAGCAAAGGGTAGGAATGAATGATTTTTGAGGCCAAATTACCCTCACATTTGAGATGGTCCTTATAGAGTAAGACTGAGACAATTTAGCATTAAAACACTATCTACCTTGAGAGTTGCATCTCCTCAGGGAGGCACAACTCCTTCCCCAAGCACATGGATGTGCATGCAGGAGTGTGTATGGATGATGCAGCCTGCTGACAGAACAGTACAGCTGGGGCAACTAGAAAGAGCAGTACCTGCACTGTAATGAGCACAGGGGTTGAAACGGAGCTGGGCCTTTATGCGAGTGCAAATCAGATATTTAGATGTCCACATGTAAGAAAATGTGCCCACAATTATTTGTTCTCACAAAATTGCACATATGCTTATTTGAGAATCCAGAATCTGAGATTGTCTCTGTAAACTAGAGTCTTAAGGTATATCTGTACAGCCTGCAGAAGCAAATCTCCCAGCCTGGGTCAAAAGACTTTGGCTAGAATTCAAAAAATAGCAGTGTAGACAGCGCTTTGAAATAGGTTCTCAGGCTGTGATGTGGAAGGTGTATACATGCTTTTATGGCAGGGGAACAATAATTTTTGATGGGGGGGCACCACTCCAAAAATTTGATAAATGGTAAAAGCTGCACTTTTCTATGGAAGGGTTATAGGGAATGGAGTTTGTGTGCAGAAGGGAGCTCTGGGTAGAGGCTTCCGATACAGGAGAGGGTGTGGGTCTGAGAGGAAGTTTGGGTGAAGGAGGGGGTTTGCTGCACGCAAAGCTTCCTCCCCCTCTCTCCCCGGCACAGAGAAGCAGATGGAGCAGCCAGCCTCTCTGAGGGTATGTCTGCACTACCCCACTAGTTCGAACTAGTGGGGTAATGTAGGCATACTGCACTTGCAAATAAAGCCCAGGATTTGAATTTCCCGGGCTTCATTTGCATAAGCGGGGAGCCGCCATTTTTAAAACCCCGCTGGTTCGAACCCCGTGCAGCGCAGCTACACGGAGCACGAACTTGGTAGTTCGAACTAGGCTTCCTAGTTCGAACTACCGTTACTCCTCATTTCACGAGGAGTAACAGTAGTTCGAACTAGGAAGCCTAGTTCGAACTACCTAGTTCGTACCCCGTGTAGCCGCGCTGCACGGGGTTCGAACCAGCGGGGTTTTAAAAATGGCGGCTCCCCGCTTATGCAAATGAAGCCCGGGAAATTCAAATCCCGGGCTTCATTTGCAAGTGCGGTATGCCTACATTACCCCACTAGTTCGAACTAGGAGGGTAGTGTAGACATACTCTGAGCCCTCAAGATGCTCCCTCTTTGTGGGTCCAGTGCGGTGGGCTCTGAGTTGGATTGAAAGGCTTAGTGAGCCAGATCTGGCTCCTGGATCATATCTTGCCCACCCCAGCTTTATGGAAACCCTTTTGGCAATGCTTACCTAAAAGGAATACAAGTTGAATCTCCAAAATCCAGGATTCTCTGGTCCAGCAAAATCTGTGATCCTGCTGGATCCGAGAGCCCCAACCCCCAGGAGTGCAAACCAGCTGAAAGCCCCATCCCGGGGAGCCCCAGCCAGCAGGACTGTTGAGCCCTGTCCCTAGGGAGCCCTGGCCAGACAGGACAGTAGCAGGGCAACCAGTGGCAAAAGTGGGGTAGCTAGCAAGCCCCATCCCTGGGGATCCCCGGCAAAGCACAGCAGAAGCGGGGCAGCTGGCAAGGCCCATTCCTGGAGCTACCATGTGGACAAGGGGGATCCAGTGGATATAATGTACTTAGATTTCCAGAAAGCCTTTGATAAGGTCCCTCACCAAAGGCTCTTAAATACAGTAAATTATCATGGGATAAGAGGGAAGGTCATTTCATGGATTGATAACTGGTTAAAAGACAGGAAGCAAAGGGTAGGAATAAATGGTAAGCTTTCTGAGTAGAGAAAGGTAACTA
Source organism: Pelodiscus sinensis (assembly GCF_049634645.1). Lineage (NCBI taxonomy): Eukaryota > Metazoa > Chordata > Testudines > Trionychidae > Pelodiscus > Pelodiscus sinensis. The sequence continues at coordinate 216,108,177 of NC_134711.1, forward strand.
GTGGGGTCCCCCAAAGGTCTGTCCTGGGACCAATCTTATTCAACTTATTTATAAATGATCTGGAGAAAGGGGTAAACAGTGAGGTGTCAACATTTGCACATGATACTAAACTGCTCAAAATAGTTAAGACCAAAGCAGACTGAAGACCTTCAAAAAGATCTCACCAAACTAAGCAATTGGGCAACAAAATGGCAAATGAAATTTAATGTTGATAATTGTAAAGTAATGCACATTGGAAAACATAATTCCAACTATACATACAATATGATGGGGACAACTACTCCAGAGAGATCTTGGAATCATTGTGGATAGTTCTCTGAAAACATCCACTAAGTGAGCAGCAGCAGTCAAAAAAAGCAAATAGAAAGTTAGGAATCATTAAAAAAGGGATAGAGAATAAAACAGAAAATATCTTAGTGCTTCTATATAAAACTTGAATACTACATACAGATATGGTCGCCTCATGTCAAAAAAGATACAGTGGCATTGGAAAGGGTTCAGAATAGGGCAACAAAAATGATTAGGGATTTGGAACAGGTCCCATATGAAGAGAGATTAAAAAGACTTGGCCTTTTTAGCTTAGAAAAGAGGATACTAAGGGGGGATATGATAAAGATCTATAAAATCATGAGTGGTGTGAAAAAAGTGAAGGAGGAAAAGTTATTTATATATTATAAGAATTAGGGGTCACCAAATGAAAATAATAGGCAGCAGGCTTAAAACAAACATAAGGAAGTTTTTCTTTACTCGGTGCACAGTCAACCTATGGAACTCTTTGCCAGAGGATGAGGTGAAGGCTAGAACTTTAACAGGGTTCAAAAAAGAGCTAGATAGATTCATGGAGAGTAGGTCCACCTATGGCTATTAGCGAGGATGAGTAGGAATGTGGTGACCCTAGTCTCTGTTTCTCTGGAAGCTGGTGACAGGGGAGGGATCATGTGAGGATTACTTGTTGTGCTCCCACCCTCCACTAAGATGGATAAAATGGCAAATAAGAAAGTTGTGAAATTTACAGGAGTTAGTAAAGTTCATCTTTAAATAATCATAGCAGACTTTTTGTGTAGATGAGTTACCATGAGCAGACAACCATACCTGGGAATTGCCTCTGTTGCTCTATGTGGTCCTCAGCTCCCAGCTTGCTCTTTTCTGGGAGGACAGGGATAAAGGCAATCTTAAATCCTGTTTTGCAATCCTTGTTGGCTGTTTTCATACTATTTCCTAATAAAGTATTGTTCAAGTGAATATAAAACTGCTTTCACTAAAAGAACTATACAGCTCAATTTTACGTGGGGTATGTCTACACTACAAAGTTAGTTTGAACTAACGGACGTTAGTTCGAACTAACTTTCATAGGCGCTACACTAGCACTCCGTTAGTTCGAATTTAATTCGAACTAACGGAGCGTTTAGTTCGAACTAGGTAATCCTCATTCCACGAGCATTAAGCCTAGTTCGAACTAGCTAGTTCGAATTAAGGAGTGTGTAGCCCCTTAATTCGAACTAGTGGGAGGCTAGCCCTCCCCAGGTTTCCCTGGTGGGCACTCTGGACAACACCAGGGAAACTCTATGCCCCCCTCCCGGCCCCGGCCCCCTTAAAGGGACACAGGCTGGCTACGGTGCCCGTGCCAGGTGCAAGCCTGCCAGCACCCAGCCAGCAGACCCTGCACCTTGCATGGATTGAGCCACCCACCCAATGCCCCCCAGCCCTCCTCCTCTTCCTGGGACCAGGCTGGCGGCTCCCGGGAGCTTGCCCGGGACCGCAAGAGGCGGGCACCCACCTGGGCTACTGCGGACATCGTGGACCTCGTCCACGACCTCCGCACTAGGCACAGGAAAGTGGCCGGCTTGGGCAGGATAGCTGCCAGCCTGGCCACCCAGGAGCAGGTGTGCAAGAGAATCAAGGGGGTCCACTGAGACCCCCGACCCTGAGCCCTGAGCTTACAATGGCCGTACTGGGTCAGACCAAAGGTCCATCTAGCCCAGTAGCCTGTCTGCCGACAGCGGCCAACCCTAGGGATCCTGGAGGGGATGGACCGAAGACAGTGACCAAGCCATTTGTCTCGTGCCATCCCTCTCCAGCCTTCCACAAACCTTGAGCAGGGACACCACTCCTACCCCCTGGCTAATACCACTCCATGGACCCAACCTCCATGACTTGATCTCACTTCCCTTTAAACTCTGTTCCAGTTCTAGCCTTCACAGCCTCCTGCAGCAAGGAGTTCCACAGGTTGACTCTTTGCTTTGTGAAGAAGAACTTTCTGTTACTAGTTTGAAGCCTGCTACCCATTCCTTTCCTTTAGTGTCCTCTAGTCCTTCTTTATGGGAACTAATGAAGAACTTTTCTGTATGCACCGTCTCCACACAACTCCTGCTTTTAGAGACTTCTATCCTGTCCCCCCTCCGTCTCCTCTTTTCAAAGCTGAAAAGTCCCAGTCTCTTTAGCCTCTCTTCACATGGGACCTGTTCCCAACTCCTGATCATTTTAGTTGCCCTCCCCTCTCCCAGCCTCTCTCTTCCTCTCTCCCACCTCCTTTTCCCAGTCTCCCCCAGTTTTGTTCAATAAAGACAGATTCCATTTTGGAAGACACGTTATCTTTATTTTGTACATCAAGAAGAGGGGCTAGGGAGGGGTAAGTGGAAGGAGGTGAGGGAGGAATGGGGCACGGGCCCCCGATGGGGAGGACTGGGCTGGCTCTGCGGGCTTCTGGGGGTGGAAGCTTTCCTGCAGCCCCCCAATTGCGCCCTCTCCCCAGATGGCAGCCTGCGGCAAGGGCAGCCGGGCTGATGGCCCAGTGCTGTGATGTGCCCAGTGTGGGCACTCAGGGCACTCCAAGCCAGGACTGCTTTGCAAGCGGGGCACCCCTTAGAACTGTCTGTCTGGGGTGGGGGTCGGGACCCTTTAATCACAGCCCTCAGCTAGCCTGGGACAGCATCTCCATGCTCTAAGTCCTCCTCTGATGCCCTGCCGGCACTGCTTCCGGCCATCCTTAACCCCGCTTCAGGGTCCACTTAACGTGGATGCGCTAGTTCGAATTAGCAAAACGCTAATTTGAACTAGTTTTTAATTCTAGATGCGTTAGTTCGAATTAGCTTAGTTCGAATTAACTAATTCGAACTAACTTAGTTCGAATTAGCGCTCTGGTGTAGACATACCCTAGGAGAGTCCCAATTTTCCATCCAACATCTTGGTGTCTCAAGAGCCTCAAAAGCCCTAGATTGGTGGGGGGTTTTCATTTATCAATGAAAACATTTTGGATTTGTATAACTATGAAATATTTGTTCATAACGTATTGCTATCAGAAGTTTCTTACTCTCCCATGACACCGTGAGAGTATGTTTCATACCAGCCATTGTTCAAGGCCTAAGCTTGTCATAACTTGTCAGGCAACAACATTGCAATCTTTATTCATTCAGTTATATAAATTTATACAATGTAGCTGTATGAGAGGAACTAGTTTAATCAGAGCAAATGCCCTACTCTGTCCCCAAAGGGGTGTTAGAAGGGAAAAAGAGGGGCACCTAACAGACCCCACATGTTAAGTGTATAAAGAGGGAAAACAAGTATCAGTGGAAGATGTAGGCCAGAGCCTTTCTTTAAGCTGCATTGTCATTCCAGGTGGAACTTTCCTGATCCAGGCAGACCAGGTGAGAGAAGAAGCAGAATACAACCAAGTAATTTGCAACCCTATAAAATGTTGCCACAAAATCAGTTTTTGATTTTGAAAATTGTCTCGTGCCATGTACAAGGAATGTCAGTACTCACAACACTGTTCGCCCATTAGCAGTTCAGGACTAACTGCTCTTACACCTTCTTCCTTATGAGGAATGTTGCTCTCCACTTCACCAACTGTCCTGTTTGCAAACTTAAGGACCAATATCCATAACACTGCTTTCCCAGCCAGCTACTAATAAGTAGGGGTATGTCTACACTACAAAGTTAATTCGAACTAACAGACGTTAGTTCGAATTAACTTTCATAGGCGCTACACAGGCAAACCGCTAGTTCAAATTTAATTCGAACTAGCGGAGTGCTAAATTCAAACTAGGTAAACCTCGTTCTACGAGGACTAACGCCTAGTTCAAGTTAAGTAGTTCGAATTAAGGGCTGCGTAGCCCCTTAATTCGAACTAGTGGGAGGCTAGCCCTCCCCAGCTTTCCCTGGTGGCCACTCTGGACACCACCAGGGAAACTCGTCTGCCCCCCTCCCGGCCCCGGAGGCCTTAAAGGGGCACGGGCTGGCTACGCTGCCCGTGCCAGGTGGAAGCCTGCCAGCACCCAGCCAGCAGACCCTGTACCTGGCACGGCACAAACCAGCCACCCGCTGCCACCCAGCCCTCCACCTCTTCCCGGGACCAGGTTGGCGGCCCCTAGGAGCCTGCCCAGGTCCACAAGAGGTGGTGCCCACCTGATCCAGTGCGGAGATCGTGGACCTCATCCACGACCTCCGCACTAGGCACAGCAAAGTGGCCGTCTAGAGCAGGAGAGCTGCCAGCCTGGCCACCCAGGAGCAGGTTGGCATGAAAATCAGGGTGGTTCAGTGAGACCCCCGACCCTGAGCTTAGAATGGCCGTACTGGGTCAGACCAAAGGTCCATCTAGCCCAATAGCCTGTCTGCCGACAGCGGCCAACACTAGGGACCCTGGAGGGGATGGACCGAAGACAATGACCTAGCCATTTGTCTCGTGCCATCCATCTCCAGCCTTCCACAAACCTTGAGCAGGGACACCACTCCTACCCCCTGGCTAATACCACTCCATGGACCCAACCTCCATGACTTTATCTCACTTCCCTTTAAACTCTGTTATAGTTCTAGCCTTCACAGCCTCCTGCATCAAGGAGTTCCACAGGTTGACTATTTGCTTTGTGAAGAAGAACTTTCTGTTATTAGTTTGAAGCCTGCTACCCATTCATTTCATTTGGTGTCCTCTAGTCCTTCTATTATGGGAACTAATGAAGAACTTTTCTTTATGCATCGTCTCCACACCATACATGCTTTTATAGACCTCTATCATATCCCCCCTCCGTCTCCTCTTTTCTAAGCTGAAAAGTCCCAGTCTCTTTAGCCTCTCTTCATATGGGACCTGTTCCCAACCCCTGATCATTTTAGTTGCCCTCCCCTCTCCCACCCTCTCTCTTCCCCTCTCCCACCTCCTTTTCCCAGTCTCCCCGACTTTTGTTCAATAAAGAGAGTTTCTATTTTTGAACACACGTGTCCTTTATTTTGTACATCAGGAAGGGGGGCTAGGGAAGGGTACGTGGGAGGGGGTGAGGGAGGAATGGGGTACGAGCCACCAATGGGTAGGACTGGGCTGGCTCTGCGGGCTCCTCGGGGTGGAAGCTCTCCTGCAGCCCCCTGATTGACCCCTCCCCAGATGGCAGCCTGCGGCAAGTGCAGCCAGGCTGATGGCCAAGTGCTGTGATGTGCCGAGTGTGGGCACTCAGGGCACTCCAAGCCAGGACTGTTTTGCAAGCGGGGCACCCCTGAGAACTGTCTGTCCGGAGTGGGGGTCTGGTCCCTTTAAGCACAGCCCTCGGCTAGCCTGAGATAGCAGCTCTACACTCTAAGTCCTAATCTGATGCCCTGCGGGCACTGCTTCCGGCCATCCTTAACCTCAGTTCAGGGTCCACTTAATGTGGACATGCTAGTTCGAATTAGCAAAATGGTTTTTAGGTCTAGATGCGCTAATTCGAATTAGCTTAGTTCGAATTAAGTAATTCGAATTAAGTTAGTTCGAATTAGTGCCGTAGTGTAGACATACCCTAGGGCTGTCAGTTGACATGCATTAACATCTGCGATTAATGCAGGACAGGATTAATACATTAATTTTTTTAAACACGTTAATTGCAGGCATTAATGCTGCGCTGCCCCTTTGAAGTGCCATTTTGATGCTTTAAAGGGGAAGTGCAAGCGGAGCCAGGATCAGCTGGAGTCCCCAGCTGATCCTCGGCTCTGCTGTTGCTAATCCCCTTTTAAGCACCAGTGCGGCACTTCAAAGGGGCTTTGCAACATGGAGCTGAGGATCAGCTGGGCACTCCACCTGATCCCCGGCTCCACTTGTGCTGCCCCTTTGAAGTGCCATTTTGATGCTTTAAAGGGGCAGTGCATTAGGAGCTAGGAATCAGCTGGAGTCCACAGCTGATCCCAGGCTCCTAATGTGCTGCCCCTTGGAAATGCCTCCGTGGTGCTTCCAAGGGGCAGTGCTGCATGGAACCTAGGGTCAGCTGGGGACTCCAGCTGATCCCAGGCTCCATGCAATGCTACCCGGTTGAAACACTGCCACAGCGTTTCAAAGGGGAGGCACGTGCGATTAAATTTTTTGACCACTTGACAGCCCTACTAATAAGCTGAGACATAGGGTCAAATTCATTCACTGGAATGTGTCAGCACCTTCTGACAGAATGCAGGTGTGGGGTCCCAGCACTAGCAAGTCAGCCAGCAGAGCTAACCCCGTCCGCATGCCATTCACAGGGTGAAGGTCTATTGTTTTTCCTGTTGTTGGTATTTTATTCCAGGCACACCCCCTCATGCGCATACTATTTTTATTTCAATTACCAATGTTCGAATGTGAAAAATAGATGGAACTGTCCTCAGAAGCCCTGTAGCATGCCCTGACTAAAAGAGGATACTGCCATGAAAGGACCTGGAGTCTAGAAGACCGAAGGATGAGTGAGACAGTGGACCTGTAGCAAAAAGAAGGTTAAGACAGCTGTGGAAGACGGTAAACAAACAGATAATTAAGCTTTACCAAACATATTCAAGTTTCGTGCTAAACATGTTTATAATTTTACGCAACACGTCTACATTATGCTGATTTTAATGACTAATGACAAATTTCTTTGATTTTAAGTTGCAGTAAGAAAAAAAATTGCTTCTTTATTGAAGAATTAAAGTATTGATTTAACTTGCTATAAATTTAACCTGAAAATGAAAAACTTACTTTATCTTGAAGCTTGGGTAAGAAATCTTTGCTTCTGAGAAATGTATAAACAGCAGCAGTTTTTATCCTATTTTGATTCTACAGAAGAAATCCAATGAGAGCCCAACAGACACTAAGGACTATAGAAACACAAACTCACTGTGAAACTACGAGGAACCATATTACCATAGAAAGAGGTTATCACTTGTTTGTTTTTGGATCCTGGAGTTATATACACTAACAGTACCACCCAGTGGTCAGGATACTCCACTATTACCATTGTTCTACTGTGTCTCATTCAGTACACTGGTGGATCACAGTAAGCTTGCATTGCATATAAAAGCTCACAGACTGGCTTGTTTCTAGAAATTATTTGTAAAATAATTCATTTATTCATCTTACTGATAGAGATTTAAATACACACACACACACACACACACACACACACACACACACACACACACACACACACACACACACACACTAAAATCAAGGCCCTTCCTAGGTGAAGGGCCTCATGGAGAGTGTGTGCAGGGTCTCCAGCACAGTACTACTTCACTCTGCAAGTTCTGTTTACTTCACCAGCACTCTGATGCTTGTTCTCAGAACACACTGACATCTTTGGAGAGCTTCAGAGGGGGAGCCGAGTTAGTCTGTAACTGGAAAAACTTTAAAAACAACCAATAGTCTAGCAGCACCTTAGGGTGTGTCTAGAGTACAGGGTTTTGTTGACAAAGGTGGACTTTTTTCGACAAAACTATACCTGTGTCTACACTACCGCCGAGATCTGTCAACATAACTCAGCCGTTTTATTGACGGCGGTAAACCTCATTCTGTGAGGAATAACGCCTTAGTGAACAGAGTTCTGTCAACAGAAAGCGTTATTGCATCTACACTGTCCTTTGCGTCTATACTCATGTCCACAAAGCGGCTTGCTTTGTTGACAGAACTGAATGTAGTTTAGATGCTCTTTGTCAACAGAAGCTTGTCGACAATATCTGTTGACAAAGCCTCTGTCAACAAAAGCCTGTTGTCTAGACGTACCCTTAGAGACTAATAAAACATGTAGATGGTATCATGAGCTTTCATGGGCACAACCCATTTGAAAGGTCTGTGAAATGTTTTTACTTTGATCAGTGAAGAGAGGAATCTGCTCCTTAGTTCCCTCAGTCTGGCTGAAGTGATCACTTTCCTATCATCACCATGACCAGATGGAATCAATCCCTGGGTAACAATTTGCCACAAGTATGTTCACAAGCTTTTCCTGACAATGGTTACTTTTATATGCCTTTTTATGGTGACTTTGTCAGCAGGTGTTTGCAACAAAATATTACCGGTATTTATAGTTATACTAGAGGGAAGGAAAAAAAGTGTCCAGTTTGAAATCTACCCTGAAGATCCTGTCATGTTTCTTTATCACACTGGGGGTGCGTCTACATAGCAGGGCTTAACTAGAAATAAGCTACACAAATTGAGAATCAATTGCATAGCTTATTTCAAAATAGTTTATTTTGAAATTGGGAGCCTCTACACAGCGCTTATTTCAAAATAAAGTACTCTTCCTCCAACTTCCCTTATTCCTCCTACAATGAGGTTTACAGGAGTCAGAGTAAGAAGTCCTCCAGCTTGACAGTATTTCAACATTTCAAAATAACTGCCCGTAGACACGGACTAAGTTATTTTGAAATAACGTTGCTGTGTATATGTACCCTGGGTTCCTCCCTGCATACAGAGCAAAATATTCAAGATCCAAGTTGACCTCTATACCCTTCCTTCAAAACAGAGAGAATTTTCACTTCATGGAGCAAGAACTATGCCTCAGACTTCCCAGTATGAATAAAAACCAATCACAGCCTCTCTTTTTTATAGAAGCATTAGGTTCATACCCAGCATACAAATGGATTCTCCTATTTAACATTGCTTGGTATTTTTTTAATGTGGCCAGCTCGGTCTCACCAACCAGGAGGATACTGTTCTTTTAAATAAACAAAAGCCTCAGAAATCAAGTCAATCCTGGGTGCCCATGGCTGTTGTACCTTTCTTTGCCAGAAGCAGGATGTGTGCAAAGAATTTCTAATACACAGTGATAATATGTTAAGGATGTTTGTGTTCTGTTGCTTCTAAGCATCAGCTTCCCTTAGCAAATATTTGTCCCACATAAAATATATAGACATCTTACCTAGATATTAAGGGGACAAGCCATAACACCACAATTAAAAACAAAAACTAAATATATCTTCGTGTGTGCTTATGGCAGGCATTTCATATAAACCTTAAAATTGCAACGGGTCTCCAATGCACCTCATCGACTTATAGGTGAATTTATACTATCAAGAGACCAGTTATGCTTTTACAAACCTCAAAAGTAAATTTCAATTGCCCAGCAATTTTTCAATTATTTACAAATCAGGAACTGATTTTTTAAATTAATTCCAAGACCCCTCAGCACTGTAAAGTAATATCTCAAATCAGGCTGCTGTTCATTTTTAATATAGGACGGGGTGGCCACCCCGTGGCTCACGAGCCACATGCGGCTCTTCAAAGGAAAAATTGTGGCTCCCACACCCGCACCCACGGCTGTTCTGTGTTCCCCTGCTCTGACCTTTTTTCCTTGTCTGGTCAGGGCGCCACTTGGGGCAGCGAGATCTGACACTGCGACAGACGGAAGCCTACTTGGGCCACATGCAGCTCTTAAAGGGGCAACAGGGTTTTTTTCTTGACAACTTTTCCCTCAGCTCTTTGTGCTGTATCCACCACTATTTTGGCTCTCTGTCTGTAATGGGCTGGCCACCCTGATATAGGAAATCTGCTCCAAGTAAATTTCTATAACATTTTTAGATTGGCAAAGTCCATGACAATCAACCTCATATCTGATGGAAGAGGATGTAAGGAATTCCCCACATTCAATTTATATCAGCATCCAATAATCAGTCTTTATACACCCATCTAAAAAAAGCAAAAGTATAAGTGTAATGAGACAGGAGTCATTAAACGTATGGTACCCTTTTCAGTTATCTTATTTTCACAGAGGAAATCCCCTATCACTAGCCTAAGGCCAAGTAGCTCTCCTTGCTCTCATTATCAAGCATGACTAGTTCCTGGACTGCCCATAATCCCATTTTTTTTCCAGCTACAGTGCAACATAAGAGAGTGCCTCAGGTAGACTGGAGTTTAATGGGTCAAACCTGAACAGGTGCAAATTAGTCATGTGGCACAAAAATTGAAGATACACAACTTTACAGCAATTGAGGAGCTGGCTGATGGCCAACTTGAAACAACTTCTCTACATGGCTTCATCCAGACAAATGAAGATGCCGACCCTATGTAGTCTCTTTTGGAATGTTGGTATAGCCAGCCTGTCTGTGGTTTCTTAGGTTTAATCTTTTCTTCTGAGAGTTTCTCAAGCCAAGTCTACACTGGCGGAGAGAATTGATGCAAGATATGCAATTCCAGCTATGTGAACTGCATTGCTGGAGTCAACCTGCCTTGTATCAATTTTCTGGGCTGGCCCCACACAGCAGGAAGTCAATGAGAGAAACTCTCCTATTGACTTCCCTTACTCCTCATAAAAGCAAGGGGTAGTGATATTGATGGGGGTGCCTTTTCTAGACCTGCTAAATCGAACCCAGGAAGATCAATTGCCAGAGTGTCAATCCTCTGCTAAAGGGAGACGTGGTCTTATTTATCCATGAATAATTCATATCATGCAAGTTACTGACTTATTGACTTTGCAATCTTAATATTTTTCACAAAGTGGTGTGTGTGTTTATGTAAATCTCGTAAACTTTTAAAAAGTAAATTAAAAAAAATAGTGATTGCATCATGTTGGGATCCCTGTTCTTAGTTCTGCTGTCTGGGTACACAGAAGCCCTATACCATTCCAAGAAGCAAATGAAGGGGGAGTTTTGTTCATCCCATACAGCTCTGGTCTGCGGTATGGTCAGTCACTGCATGGGAATTATATGTGCTGACTCCACGTGTGTTTTGAGGCTGGAGGACCAACAGGAAAATATAGTGGGTGCTGAGTACCCACCAGCAGCCCCCCAATCAGCTCTTTTCCCTCCCCACCAGCAGGCCCCATTGGTCAACTTCTCCCTTTACCTCTCAGTGCTTCCAATCCACTGTAATCAGCGGTTCCGCAGCATCCAGGGAGCACTGGCAGGGAGGGGGAGAAGCAAGGGCAGAGCATGTTCAGGTGATGGGGCAGAATGGGGTCAGAAGTGGGAGAGCAGGATGCAGCCTTTGGGAAAAGGGTGCAGTGATAGCAAGGTCTGGGGTGAAATAGGGGGCAAGCACCCCCTGACCACTCAGAAAGAGTGTGCCTCTGTTGGGAATGATGTGTATGCAGTCCTCTAATCACACAGGAGCTGTAAGGGATAGAGAACATGTTCCAAACAAACAGTTTGGTAGCTAAATTCTCTGCAAATTCTAACAAGACTTTATTGAACAAGTGCAAACTGAGATTTTTGGGGGGGGGGGGAGGGGTCTTCTAACTTGGCTAAATTTTGCCAGTTTTTCATAGGGACAACCCAATCACATCCCTACCATTACAGCAACCTCTCCACCAAGCATCACGTGCCTGCTGAAAAAGCATGAAGATCATAGAACTTCTCTATGAAACGTGTGTTATTTTATTGTATATTGAGCAGAACAGTATCTTTTCCCCTGCTCACATTCTCATAAACAACTGAACCACATTAACTGATTTTGCAAAAAAATTCAGCCATTCACACTGCAGGGAGCGTTTTTATTAAAGTTTAGCAATGTTATAAATAACTGACACCAGGGTTTTATAATTGAAGGGTTTTAGGCAAATTATAAGCATAGAGGACGACGGAACATAGGATGGTATCTTAGAGTATGTCTACACAGCAAAGTTCTTTCGAAATAACAGCCTTTATTTTGAAATAACTTTCCTAGCGTCTACACAGCCAAACCGTTATTTCAAAATTAATTTGAAATAGCAGAGCTCTTATTTTGAATTTGGTAAACCTCATTCTATGAGGAATAATGCCAAATTTGAAATAGCTAATTTGAAATAAGCGATGTGTAGATGCTTATTTTGAAATATGGGGCCTCCAACCCTTCCCAGGGTGCCCTGGTGGCCACTCTGCACCCAACCAGGAAAACTTCCTCTCCTCTCCCCCAGCCCCAGAGCCCATAAAGGGGTAGACTCTAGCCACAGTGCCTGTACCAGCTCCAAGCCTGCCAGCCTAGAGCCAGCAATCACTGTCCCTGACCCAGTGGCCCTGCCAGGCAGCCAGTGCCAGCCAGCCCTCCACAGGTCCCCAGGCCTAGTCCCTCAGCTCCTGGGAGCCTGCCAGGGCTGGAGAAGGCAGGTGCCTTCCTGGTCCAGTGAGGAGATCAGGGACCTGACTGAGGTTTGGCGGGAATACTCCAATATCCATGATCTCCTCCACACTAGATGGAGGAACGTGGCTGTCTACAGGCGGATGGCTGACAGCCTGGCCACCAAATGCCACATGTGCACCCAGGAGCAGGTGCGCATGAAAATTAAGGAGCTGTGGCAGGCCTATGCCAGGGACACGGGGCAGTTTCCAAACAGGGGCAGACACCTGCCCGTATTTTGATGCTCTGGACCGCATCCTGGGGGGGTGGGACAGTCCGTGCTACCCCGGGGGTCATCAATCCTGGAGCAGAGGGCCCTCACCAGGGCACGGAGGAGGAGACCCAGGAGCTGCATGAATCCAGAGGGAGCATGCCACGCAGCCAGGACCCCTGAGCTGTCCCAGCAAGACCCGTCACCAGTGTCATCCGGGGAGGCAACAACATGCGAGTGCCATCACTGTCCCCTTATTGGGGGGGTGGGGAGGGAGACCAGGGACCGCACACATGGGCCTTGCTTACCACAGATCATGCAGCAACCTGTGCACATGGGAGCTGGCTGCCACACAGGGGCCTTAGTCTGTTATCCACATGCATGTGTGAAGAAGACATGACATGTTCCTGACCCCAGGGTGGGACACAGCAGGACGCTCTCCCTCCACAAGGCCATTCTACACAGAGGCAGGGGACATCTCCCCCCCACTTCAGCCACACTATGCACAGCACAGGGGAATGGGTGCAGCCTCAGGGCAGCTCCCACTCCCAGGGATAGCAGGACATTCCGAACGTGGCCTCTGTGCAAGCCCAGCAGCCCTGACGGTGCAGGGAACGGTCATCCTCACCTCGCAGCGGGGGCCTGGGATTCACCCACTGTGTCCCCAGGGATAACTGACCACTTCTCTTGTTTCTCCACAGCCTCACCAGCTGCGCGTGCAGGGTGCACCACCCCGCCTGGGACATACTCCTGCACCCGAGGGCTCCGCAGGACCACCCATGCAGTGGAGAAGTACTAACAGCAGCACCTGGGGGTACTGCGAGACCTGCACAGCATCCTCCAGCACCTACTGCCTCCCCAGCTACCGCTCCTCCTCCCACTCCTGCTTCTCCCTCCATACCCTCCTCACCCTCCATCCCCTCCCCGTCCCCCTGGGGACCCCGAGGCCCTCGCATTCACGGTGCTGGGAGACAGTTGGCCTGGTGAAACCCTACAGCTGAGCTTCCCCTGTCACCCTTCTTCTCCTTGCTTACCCCTTTCAGCTCCCTCCTCCCAGGTTTCCCCCTGCCCTCTCCCACCCTTTCCCCACCTCCTTTCCTCGGTCTCACCCGAGTTTCATTCCCCCTCCCCCCAGTTGTGTCAAATAAAGACAGTTCGTGTTTATGAAAAAATGTGTATTTTATTTTACATCTGGAGGGTGGTTGGGGGGGTAAGTGGAAGGACGTGAGGGAGGAATGAGGCACAAGCCCCAGTGGAGCAGACCAAGAAGACTGTTAGTGCTCCTCAGGGTGGCAGCTCTCCCACAGGGCCTCCTGGATACTGACAGCCCCCCATTGGACCTCCCGGATGGCAGCCTGCAGAAAGTGCAGCCAGGCTCACATCAACATGTCCAAGAGAAGTACCAGAGTGCCCAGGGGCAGCTCTGGCTCCATGTTGCAAAGTGCTGTGGTGTTCTGAGTGACAGCAATCAGAGCATGCAGAGACAAAATGCTTTGCTGTCCCTCATTGAGGTGGGCAAGCAAGCAGGGAAACCTGAGAACTTCTTTAAACACAAGCCTCAGGTAGCCTCAGGAAACAGCCACACAAAGACACTCCTGACCTGATGCCCTGCTGGACTTGGTTCCGGCCAGCCTGAAATGCGATTCAGCATCCACTCAGTGTGGACACACTATTTTGAAATAGAAAAACGCTATTTCAAAATGCATTGTGGGTGTAGATGCATTATTTCAAAATAACTTATTTCAAATTAACTATTTCGCAATAAGATATTTGAAATAACGCTTTCATGCAGACATACCCTTGTATTGTTTCTGTTTTCTCTACAGAGATAGCAGGGTTGAAGCTGACCTGTGAATCTTCCCATAACATCCAGAGGCTTGGCTGTTGATGGTTTTTGTAGAAAAAGAACCTTCCATTTGATCTCTATCTCTTTCCTTACTATCAGAGCAACAGACGTGCAAATGGGGTGCCTAGATCAGGACTGTCTTTCTCCAAGGCAGGTTGGTATGTGTATTCAACAATGATAAGATGTAAGGGCAAGTAGCACAGCACTTATATTTTTGTATGAAAGGGTTCACTCAATACAGGAGTGGCATGGTGAAGAAGCAGTTTCCCAATATACAGCTCCCTGCTGACAGTCACTGACACATTTGGCCAGGTTACATTTTAGTCAACACCTTCAAAAGTAACAGAGTCCAACCAAACTATAGTCAGTGACCTTACAGCAAGTCATCCATCTATCTCTGGACTCCATAATCCTTACATCTCTTATCCCTTCATTTCTTTGGTGCCACACCCACCCCTCAGGTTCCAGTATAGAACTCCTTAGCTGACAGCCAAAATCTATTCCATTTTAGGGACTCTCTAGCTGAAAGACAAGATCTATTCCCTCAGATGCCATGCTGCCTTGGTCAACATCTTTCTCTCTCTCCCCCCTTCCCCCCAAAAAAGAGTAAAAAGGTGTCAGACACACACTCTATTAGCCATTCCCTGCTCCAAACCTTCTTGCTTTATAATCATCACCCTGCTGCTCCCCAGCTGGGCTTCATCATTTAAGCCTAGCTGCTTCACCCGTGCTGCCCTTCATGTTAATTGGCCTATTAAGACCCCTCTGGGGAACACACCCCACTAGGCCTGTGCGCGGTACACACCTAGCTTCTTAGTCTTTGCATTTGCATTGAGATTTTTTCAAAAACGTAACCCATGTTTCAAAATAACTACTCTCTCTCACATTCTAATACACTAATTTAAGTGTTATTGCTAGCCAATACTATGAATTTTGTAAAATAAATGAATAAATACATAAATAAAGCAGTGAGGCCCTGAAAAGGGAGCTTCTATTTCTTAATCCTTTGTGACTGACAACTGGAAGGAACTGACCAAAACAGCACTCCCTCTTTTTATAGCCTCCCGCACCAAATGCACAGAAGGGCCCTGTGCGAGGGGCAGAAGAACACTCCATCAGGCAGAGCTACCTCAGGTTCCATTATGGGAGCTAAGCACAGCCCCAGAGTGGGAATTTCCAGAGGCCATTCAATGGGGAGAAAGTTCTTCCACCACACATTTCTCAGCTGCAGGCAAAATGCTAAAATCAACAAGCATAGAAATAACTGCAGATAAAGAGCCAAACAAAGGAAACTGAAGGAGGAAAGTCAACATGCCAAGACGCACATTGAGTACATGGCCGACAAAAACTTTAAAAAAAAAAAACATACTATGTGATTACTTAGAAGGGCTGGTTTTAAGAGTCCAAGCAGATTATTAATAGTGTGTCAATTTTATTCTCTCCTTCACAATGCAAATCATGTCTGTCTCTTCTTCTCTCATAAGAATGGTCAGACTGGGTCAAACCAAAGGTCCATCTAAACCAGTATCCTGTCTGCTAACAGTGGCTGATACCAGATGTCCCAGAGGGAGGGATCACAACAGGTAATCCTCATGTGATTTTCTCCCCTGTCGCCCACTCCAGAGAAACAGAGGCGGGGACACTATTCCTACCCATCCTGGCTAATAGTCATTGGCGGACCTAACCTCCATTAATCTATCTCCTACAATCAATATGCTTAGACAGCAGCACACCCAATAATATGACATTAAATTTGGGATTGTCATATGAAGAGCTTCTCTCTAAGGCTTTTCTTAGCCAAAAGTCTCACAGGACCCAAAAGCCACCTCTATAAATCAATTGAATGAATTAAAAATAAACTGTGGCTCAACATATATTTTTGGAAATTGTTAACATCAAGAAACATAATGGTATGGAATTCATTGTGTATAAATTTAGGGCATAATTTTAGCCAGTGCCTGATTTAGAGATTATGCCAGATTTAATCACAGTGGTTTTGACAGAACAATATGCAGCTCATTAAGAAAAAACAAAACAAAAAATGCACTGATTTAATTAGCGGCTGCATTTTTATATGAGATGTGATGGAATAAATTCAAAAGTAAGAACAAACAGATTAATTGCTCTGTGTTTTTGGATTTATGTCCAATAAGACTGCTGTGTCATGATTCATTGATGCAATTCATTTCCAGCCAGAGTGAGTCAAGACAGAAGCAAAATGGATAACGGACTTTGCTTTGCTGAACTTTCCGGGATATTCCTTCTCCTTGGTGGCTATATTTGCCCTCTGATGACTACATTGTTGCCTTAAGTCATTCACATTGTCATCAGGTTTGGTTGCAAATGAAAATTATCTGCTGCATTTATGGAAAACATGTTCATATACTGAAAAAACTACAACAGTATATTGTATCTTCCTGCTGAAATCTAAATGGCTGGGATTCTAATATATCCTTCTGTAACCACTTGGATATTTGACCTCTACCCCGATTAAACCTGTCTGAAGTTCTGTGGGAGCAATGTAAAAAGAAATACAACCATTTTAGGTGGAGTTCTCTTTCCTCTCGCAGGTTCATAGCTTTGGCTCTTGTGTTTTTCATGGCTCACATCACAGCAGCGAAGTTTTGGGATCCTAATGTACCAAACAACATGTCCTTTTGGGAGTATGGTGATACTTTGTTCTGTGGCTAGACTGGTGGATTTTTGCTTTTGGCAGGGAACTTTCATCTGATCAAATCACAGTTCTGTTTCAATACTGCTCATGAGCTAAACAGACATTTTCCTACCGCACACGGTATTTCAAGACATTCTTCTTTGTACAAGACAGACTATGTATGAACAAGAGTAATACCAGCTAAATTTCCTAAAACCATTATCCTTTGGGAGTATCATTTTACTTAACTTCTAATACATTGACATATTTTTTTCCAACTTTTTCTATTCACTGTGAATAGATTTCAGAGCTTGGTTTGATTAACAAAAGATCTGATTCGTCTGATTAAAAGGCAGAAAGCCTCAGCATTAAATTCATGCTTCTCAAATTAATTTGTTCCACAAATACAGTTCCCATAGTGTCTTGCTAAAAACTGCTGTGCAAAATAAATTCATGCACTCTGGAAAAAAGTCTGATGAATTTGGGTTTGAAGATTATGAAAATGTATGTCAGAAAGAAAACTGTGTTGAGGCATGTAGAGAAATATATTGACTCTTTTGTTGTGACAGGTATCTGATCCCCTTGACCTTCAGTATAGTGGTGACTTGTTACAGAATACAGGTTGGACCTCTATAGTCCAGACTTCCATTGTCTGGCAACATCTATGGTTTGGCACCCCAGGCTGGAGCATTCATGGGGAAAAATCAGGCCCTGTGCTCAGCAGTTCCTCCCCCATGCTTCCAGAGTGCTGCAAATAGCTCAAGCTGAGGGAGGGAAGAGAAGGAGCAGGGATGGAGGGGATGCTTGGGAAAAGAGGCAGGGTAGTCTGGTCTGGCAAATTCCCTGCTTCAGGACCAGCCGGGTGCCAAGGGTGCCAGACCAGGGAGGTACAACCTGTCAGAACATTTGGTAACAGACATCTTGTCCTACGTTGTTGTTTTTTATTTGTAAGCCATTAAACACATCTCAATGCACATTAGCACATTTTGATAAAAATTAGACTTCACTACTATCCATTTGATTTTTCTTTGGTATGATGGTTTGTTCATTCCAAATTCTAACATGTCCTTCATATCTGCTAGGAAATTATAAATGCTTTAATGTATAGCTATATTGTGTGGGTTGGTCTCATTGTATGCATAAACCAATCATTGTCATCTCATTGAATTTACTGTAACAAAAGAGAATCTGGTGATAAGGCTTCATTATAATATGTTATGCACTGAGTGTCTCAGTTTAAAGACCTCGGCAATTAACTCTTAACAGTGATGTTGGAAACTATGTCCTAACTAACAACAGCTGATATGCTTGATTTCAGATTTACTCATCTGCTGTACTTCTGTAGGGTGAAAGGCAATCTAGTAGTAGGTCTGGAAGATTTTCAACTCATCCCCAATTTCACTTTGTAAATCCTCTTGTGACCTATGCAGCTAGCCAAACTAGGGTGGTAGTGTAGACATACCCTCTGAGAGCTCATGTTTTTCCCAAATGGCTAAAATGATTCAATTAATCTAAAAAAAATGCTGTCTTAGTGTGGGGAACTCCTCCTTTACCCACTCATGATGTCTCCCACAGTAAAGGCATCTCACAATCGGTATGGAACTCTGGCTCACCTGCTCTTCCTGTTGTAACACTTCCTATACTTCTGGGGGTATTGTGCCTCTTAGGGCTTCTGACTTCTTTTTTTTTAAGCTTCTGCTGTATGCTTCATGCCTAAGCATCTGTCTTTTGTGAGATTGTCTTCCCAGAGCAGCAGCTCCAGTAGGTGATGATTCCAAATGCCACAGACGGTCCTGTCAAGTCCCCTAAATTCCATGTAGCACCCAGTGAGGCAACAACATAGATCTATCCCCTCCCCACTGTACTGGTCTCTAGTGTTGCTCCACAGTTTCATTCTGCTTTGGGAGCAATACCTCCCAGGGCTCCTAGGACTCCTGTGAGACTTTGGGCTGTGGTGAGTTCAGAGTGCTGCAGTCCTCTTTTTAACAATAAGCAGTGCTTCATTTGTGCTAGGGCATGCAAGCATGGGTGATGTTGGGGGCAAGAGGAGACACATGCTCCCAACATTTGAATATGATGATGATTGATGATGACAACAAGCACACCGGGGGTTTATATTCTTAGAAGATACAGTTTCAAAGGTATTACAGTGCCAGGTGCTTACTTACACAACTCCATAAAATGGTTTCATCTGTGAATAGCTGTATGTCTGCTTGGTTTTTTTAATTCTTCAGTAGGTGACTGATGTTTACGTACATAGAGAAGATACCAAAATTTATCGGTGGTAGAGTGAAACAGCAGTTGATATTACAGTATTGACAAATCCTTGAAAGTGTTTGGCAATTAATAGGAGTCTCAGTTTTATATTTGTAAGAGCTAATCAACTTTTATTTGTATTTGTCTGATTAAAATATTACATTGTTATTACAATTAGAGGCAGGAGTATGGACCAAAGAGTTTCTAGAAAATACTTTCTGCGATGTTGTCTCTCTCTTTAGGCTGATAGCTATGATCTTGGGATTATAGGGTTTACCCTAACAGACATCACAGGAGATCTGATATAGAGGAAAATGATCCCACTGATTAGCAACATGAGGCCAGATGAGATTCCCGAAGGAATAGCAATCCCAATGTTCTGTGCCATAGGTCTAGAGGGCAGGTTGAAAGAAGGAGGAAAGGGGATGCTTTTATTGGTTGCTACTGAATAGTAATTCCAGCTCACTGGAACTAAGACACAGAGCCCTGTAATTATATACACAATCCCTCCAGCTAGAAACAAGCAGGTAGCCTGCCTTTTGTGAATTGTTCCCCTATAAAAGTGCCAGGGTGGTAAGAAAGTGAAAAATATTCCTGATCCTCCCAAGAAAGTGGCAATGAGCAGGAGGACCTGGGCCAGAAACATTTCCACAGGGAAGAAGTTTTCATTGAATTTGAATTCATGACAACACACAATACCATAATCACTGGAGGTTCTTAAATGTGGGGGAAAGCAGATTTTCCAGATTCCCACCTGGGCTACACCAGAGGAGAAGATGGTGGCATTATCCACAAGCCAGAGCCTCCATTCTGAATGCCTCATTGTAATACAGGATAAAATCCAGCCAAGAGAGCCCATAGAAAAGCCAGTTAGTTGGAGGGTCGTTCTTGTAAACAGAGTGGACATTGTCTCAAGATCTTCATCAGTCTTCACGCAACCAAATTAGCCAAGAAGATCATCACATGGGCGCTGAAAAAGAAACCCAATATTTTAATTTTTATCATTACTTGTCAGTGAAAAAAGTCCCAATAGATATTCATTAATATAATTGCAATACATTTTCTTTTAGTGAAGAAAAAAATCTCATATTGATGAGTTTTGCAGACTTTGGACCTGATCCTGCATGCACTTACATCCACATGACCGTTACTTTATTCATTTAAACCAATGGAGCTGTTCACATATGCAACCCCATGCTTGTGTACTTGCAGGATCAGGCCTGTGTTTGAACTTTCTGAACAAAGAATGAAAATTTCATCTTTTTCCTCATGATGGTATCTTCTGTTGAACATGCTTGAACTCAGCATTTCATTATTTATTTTCATTATGACCAAGAACATGTTAATGCCAACTGAGAAGGGTGAAAGTTTATGAGATCTTCCAGGTTCTGATATGTACCATCTGGTTCACCAAAGAATGTCATGTGAGACTTCAAATAAAAGTTGAGGTCACACTTTGACTGTCAGTCATATCATTGTGAAATGTGTGTACAAATACTAAGCAAGCTGATATGTTTGTATACTGAAAATATGTTCTTCATGTCTATAAGATACTGGTCAGCAGCAAAGATGAAAAACAGGCTCTCTGTCAGACAGGAGATCTTTACTCATCTGTCTGTCAATATGTATAGCCAGTTTTGACTCTTTTGCAATGTGTTATCAACATTCTGAGCTGAATTTTATAAGCTGGTGTTTTCTATTCCTTTGGAAACAGCTGGCCTGGTAAATCTAGGTATATGCTGTAAGAGATTCTGCACAGGGCACACTCTGAGGAATGGGAGTTTGGTGTGTGCCTATGACTGCCTGTGCAGAGAAAGTGAGGTCTGTAAAGGCCTGAAAGATAGTATTTGTGCTGCCAGAGGCTGGTGGATTCAGGAAGCTGATCTGCACCACGCCCAGACAGGTGGAGATGAGATGCCTTCCACTCTGGCATATCCCGGAAGAGCTTCACAACCATCTTTCATATTGATATCCCTACAGGAAGTTGCTGAAATATATCTTCTCTCAAAAATTTATTTTCTTCCAATGTCATCCTTCTCACCCTCCAATATTTGGGAGGGGAGGGTAGGTCAAGCCTAAACGTTTTCAACTACAAAGAATATTTTTTTTTTAGGAAATTATGAATGAGTGAAACAGGAGCTTCCTTCTGTGAGTGAGATTTCTACCCCAGCTACAGCAAGCTGTCTAGTACAGGCAGTCCCCGGGTTACGTACAAGATAGGGACTGTAGGTTTGTTCTTAAGTTGAATCTGTATGTAAATCAGAACTGGCGTCCAGATTCAGCCGCTGCTGAAACTGACCGCCAGTTCTGACTTACATACAGATTCAACTTAAGAACCCCAAGCTTCCCCAAGTCAGCTGCTGCTGAAACTGATCAGCGGCTGATTCCAGGAAGCCTGGGGCAGAGCAACTCTGCCTCGGGCTTCCTGTAGTCAGCGCTGGTCAGTTTCAGCAGCGGCTGACTTGGGGACACCTGGGGCAGAGCAGCTGGGGTGCTGCTGGGTTGCTCCAGTAGCACCACTCCTCGGCGCTACTGAACCAACCCAGCAGCACCCCAGCTGCTCTGCCCTAGGCGTCCTGATTCAGCCGCTGCTGAAACTGACCAGCAGCGGCTGAATCAGGACGTCTGGGCAGAGGAGCTGGGGTGCTGCCGGGTTGGTCCAGTAGTGCCCAGAGCGGCGCTACGGGACCAACCGGCAGCGCCCCAGCTGCTCTGCCCCAGGGTCCACAACAAAAGCCTGGTCTGCTGGGGGGGGGGCACACTAGCTGCGCCCCCCCCCCCAGCAGACCAGGGACACGGGGAGCAAAGCCGCAGCGGCAGCGGCTGCGGCTTCGCTCCCGGTGTCCCTGGTCTGCTGGAGACGGTCCCCAGCAGACATGGGGCACCGGGAGCAGCTTTTCTCGCCCCGGAGGTCGAGGTGGCGGACTGCTGCCTGCGAGCTCCGGGGCGAGAAAGCCCCGTTCGTAAGTGCGGATCCAACGTAAGTCCCTGCGTAAGTCGGGGACTGCCTGTATAAGCATTCTCTGACCAAGCTACATTCAGCTACAGAATTACTACACTGAGTGTCTTGAATGTTGACTAAAGTCATGTTTGTTCGTAGAAAGCACCTGCACTGCAACAGTACTCTACAATACCACAACATTATACTTTGTTCCAGAAACAGGTGATCTGTGCAGATCTCAGTACCTATATACTAAGCTTGTCAAGCAACTAAAAAAAATAATCATGATTAATCTCATGATTAATAGTGCCATTAAACAATAATATAATACCTTTCATTTAAATATTTGGATATTTTCCACATTTTCAAATATATTGATTTTAATTACAACATAGAATACAAAGTATACAGTGCTTACTATAAATGTATTTTGATTACAAATATTTGCACTGTAAAAAAACAAAAGGAAAACTTATTTTCACTTCACCTAGTACAAGTGGTGTAGTTCAATCTCTGCAGCATGAAGTTGAACTTACAAATACAGAATTATATGGAAAAAACTTAATTAAAAAATAAACAATGTAGAACTTTAGATCCTACCAGTCCACTCAGTCCTGCTCTGAAATGAACAAGTGCTGGGTCATCATTCAAAACTGCTATAGCATGAAATATCTGCCAGAATAAAACAGAGCAGGAGATATATGGTTCTCCCCCAAGGAATTCAGTCACAAATTCAGTTAACACATCTTTTTTATTTTTTCTTAAAGCATCATCAGCATGGAAGCATGTCCTCTAGAATGGTGGCCAAAGCATGAAAGGCATACAAATGTTTAGCATATTTGGTATGTAAAGATAGGCACAGGAAATAAGGGTGCAGCACCCCCCAGGTTTTGCACCTGGCTTCCTCATGTTCATGACACCTATCGTAAATGAGGGTTCGAGTTACGATGCCCCCGACTTGCGATGGAATGGAATGGATCATGTCTCAAGTCGTGGGCCTCCTGTGTGTGTGTGTGTGTGTGTGTGTGTGTGTGTATATATATATATATATATATATATATATATATATCTCCATCCATCCATCCATCCATCCATTATATATATTGACTTATTTGAGTCATCACTGACAGGTAGTACTCATAGGAGATGAGGCTTTGAATTTATTTATTTAAACAAAGACTGTAGGGTTGCCTTCCCAAAGTATGCATTTGATCTGAATGCAGCAGTAATGGTATACTTGTTTGTAAAAGTATGCATGCATGGCCAAGTGGCAGCCTTGCAAATGTCCTATATAGGAATGTCATTTAGAAATGCTGTTGACATGATCTGGGCTGTCATGGAATGAGCTCACACCCTTTGTGGAGGCATAGCTTAGGTTACTGTGTGTACTGGTAGGATACAGGAAGTTATTCATCCAGAGAGTATCTCTGAAAAGACCGCTTGACCCTTTACGAGACAAACAAGATGAGGAGCAGAAAGTCCTATCCAAATACAAAGTTAAACATCACCCGACATCCAATGTCTGAAGACATTGTTCCTCTGGGTTTGAATGAGACTTAGGCAAGAACACTGGCAAATATTTAGCTTGGTTCAAGTGAAACTTAGGGTGTGGCTGTAGGTTACTTTGTCTTTAGAAAAGTGTGTGCAAGGGAGTACTATCATCAAATTCTGTTCCTCACCACAAGGCAGATAGTTTTCTGTCACATAAGAGGGAAAGAAGAAGTCGACAGAGGTTCAAATGGAGGTCCCAAGTTGCTAAGACAATATTAAAGTCCCTCAAAGGAACTGGCTCTTTAAACAGTGGGCGGAGACAAATGACTCTTTCAAGAACCTCACTGCCATGAAGTTTGAAACCAACAACTTTCCATGGCCGGGCGGATGAAATGCTGAAATTGCCATCAGCTGGACTCTTAACATACTAAGTGCAAGACCAGAAGACTGAAGGTATAACTGGCACTCTACGATTGCCTAGATGCCAGCCAGCTTCAGATGAACTCCCTAGGCTCATATTCCTGTACATCCAGCAATGTGATATATGCCATCATGTGCCAGCAATGTCCCTCTGCGATGTATATTGGAAAAACTGGTCAGTCACTTTGCCAGAGAATCAATGCTCACTGATCAGACATCAGAAATCTCCACACACAGAAACCTGCCAGCCAGCATTTCAGTCAAACTGGCCATTCTCTTAAAGACCTGACAATATGTGTCTTACTACAAAGAGACTTTCACACCATATTATAGAGGAGACTTCAGAACTTTTAGTTATGCTAAAATTGGACACATTGCAAATGGGCCTTAATGGAGATAATAATTACCTTACACATTAAAAAGACAGCCTCCCCACGTTTTGATATTCATACTAACTCCAGATTAGCCACTTAATTGACTCTCATAATAAGCAATTTCCTCCTTCCTTGTCCCCTCGTCCCCACCTTCTTTTCTACGTAGCCAATTCATTAGTTTGTAATTTGTTGAGGTTAAAGCGACTGGGACTTTTCAGTTTAGAAAAGAGGAGACTGAGGGGGGATATGATAGAGGTCTATAAAATCATGAGTGGTGTGGAGAGGGTCGATAAAGAAAAGTTATTGATTAGTTCCCTAAATAGAAGAACTAGAGGACACCAAATGAAATTAATGGATAGCAGGTTTAAAACTAATAAAAGAAAGTTCTTCTTCACACAGCGTGTAGTCAACCTGTGGAACTCCTTGCCAGAGGAGGCTGTGAAGGCTAGGACTATAATAGAGAAGCTAGATAATTTCATGGAGGTTAGGTCCATAAAAGGCTATTAGCCAGGGGATAAAATGGTGTCCTTGGCCTCTGTTTGTCAGAGGCTGGAGAGGGATGGCAGGAAACAAATCGCTTGATCACTGTCTTCGGTCCACCCTCTCTGGGCACCTGGTGCTGGCCACTGTTGGCAGACAGGATACTGGGCTAGATGGATCTTTGGTCTGACCCAGTACGGCCGTTCTTATGTTCTTATATTTACTTTATTCATTGTATCCCTCTGTTATATAATGGTCATGCCAATTCACTTTCAGAATATGATCTGAAGAAGTGGGTCTGCTCCACGAAAGCTCATCACCTAATAAACTATCTTGTTAGTCTTTAAAGTGCTACATGACTGCTTCTTTTGTTTTCTTTAGGCTCATGACCACATTGAAAACCAGTTCCAAAGGGCTGAATAGGTCGATCTGGTAGAGTGCTCTTTACTATTGTTCAAGACATGCTAGATCACCTCCCAGTATTGTCCCTTCTCCTCATCTAACCATGAAGCATCCATGCATGAGATGTAAAGAGCTGAGTGTTGGATGCAAAGCTTGAACGTGATGCTAGGTTGTCCGAATGAAGAGGAAGATATACAGGAGGCTGCAACAATAATGCAAGAACCCATATTGACTCAGACATGCTACAGCAATGAGAATGAGCTTAGTGCAGTCCCATTTCATCTTGAGAATGATTTGTGGAATGATCACGGCCTGCTCTAGCAGCCACGAGTCTCTTGTCATCTCTTTGTGAGTAGGTGGCTAATAGAGCCCTTCTCTTTAATGTGTCCTTTATTGTAGACACAAGAAGGTCATGGTGTAAGGGTCACATTTGGGCTTTCCCCGTCTTCCCCCACCTGACAAGGTTTGAATCCTGTGAGGATATCACACAGGGTCACCCAAATACTTTAACTAAACTAACACTAAACAACTTAGAGTACAACTAACAACTCTATACAAGAAGAAATGTCTCAGAAACTGACTGAAAAATACAAAGTGAAGAAAACCATGTGGAACTCCAACTCTAGCCATGGGGGAGGGGAAGATGATAAAGAAATTAGAGGATTGGGTTGGCATTGTCCTTACATGGTCAGGGGAGGGGCTAGCACTGCAGCCAGTGAGTGCCTCCCGTATGCGTTCTTCTAGACAAAGTTCTCCAGTGCCAGAGTGCTGGGCATGCACATACCTAAGTAGAATACCGTGGCTGCATCTACTCAAAGAAGAATGTCCATTAGCTATTAGTGTAAAAGGCCTATAACACATACAGTGAGAGTAGTGCTGATCCTAGTCCACAGAAAACATGAAGTTTTCTGTGTAGTACATGAAGACACTGGGCAGTTTGGTATAGTACTCACCAAAGACAACACTGGGGAAAAGATGATGTCCCAATTATTTTGAAATGTCACTCAGATTTAGCATACTCTACAGTATGATCTTTACAGATCCTAGCTCCAGTTCTTCTTATCAACTCTAACTTGACAGGAAACACTTTACCTATAGGAAGATGATAGTCACTATTAGCAGTAAAAATGTGTATCTAATCAACTCTTTCTTAGATGCATTAACTCTGATAAATGTCCATGTGTTACCAGTATATGATAAACCCTTCATAGTATAATAAAAAGCTATTTCATCTCATGGTATTTAAAAAGACATTAAAGAAAAATCAGTAATTAGAAACTGTTAATAATATCCTGATAATCATGTCCTTATTGGGAATAAAGATTGGTATATTGTTAGAGATTCATGTTTCTTTATCTATACCTATCTAACTATATACTTGTATAGGAGGAATGTGTGTGATCCAAACAGTTATTTTTCATATGGAACCAATTGTCAATTTATTTCTATCAATAAACAGCTGGTCTTTCATTTTCAAAATTTCAAACTGCAAGTACGTTTATGTAAGTCTGTAGTTTGTAAGTGTTCCAGTCTGTAGCTTTGAAAGTGAAATTTTAAATACATTTGTAAATATAGTTATTGAGAAAGCAGCTTTATAAGCAATCAGAGGGCAAGTGAAATGTGAAAGGGTCTGGGGTTCCTGGCTGCCACAGAGCCCTTCAAAGCATAGTGTAGCATGCTCTGGGCAGCACTGAGTGCTGTATCCCCAGCCCTTTCCCCTTCTGCTAGAGGCCACACCCCTTCCAGGAGCACAGAGCTGCCCCTCCCTTTATCTTGCCCAGAGGCCGGACTAGTCTGTCAGCTCCCCTGTGAGCAATATCTAAATGGGATATCACAGAGTAATTCTAGAGTAGCACCTCTGAGTTTGCAGTCCTATCTGGCTAGGGAAAGTTAGAATCATAGAATCATAGAACACTAGAGCTGGAAAGGACCCCGAGAGATCATCAAGTCCTGTCCCCTGTCCTCATGGCAGGACCCAGTACCATCTAGATCATTCCTGATAGATGTCTAACTAACCTGGTCTTAAATATCTCCAGTGATGGAGATTACACAACCTCCTGAGGCAACTTATTCCAGTGTTTAACCATTCTGAGAGTTAGGAAGTTTTTGCCTTCTGTCACTGTATCTGTCCTGAGTCTTCCATTACACCATCAATATGACCTTATGTCCCCTTTGGTAACTCCTTTGATAATCCCAGCCCAAACAATTGTGCAGCCACAATCTGCCATCTTGCTCAATCTACTTTTATATAGGTTTAGATATCACATAACTAGATAGTAGAAACCAGAATGATATATTATTATCTATGATAGTTCTTGATTCGTATCATATTAGTATTTAAAGCCTAATCTACACTTAAAATTGAGATCAACTTAGCTTCATCACTCAGGGGTGTGAAAAATTCACATTTAAGCCCCTGGAAGGCAATGCTAGGTCAACCAATATACCAGCTGTGGGAGAGGTGAATTTACTCAGTGATAGAAGAACCCCTTCTATCACTTTAGCATGTGTCTACACTACAGCACTGCAGATATGCCACTCTAGCATTTCTAATGCAGACATAGTCTACGCTATGTGACTCCCACTCACGTATTGACCAGCCACTACAAGTTTAAATGCATTTAAACACTTATTGCTAGTAAGCAATACAATAAATTAGTGGGGTGTTTACAGATTAAAGAAAAGTAGTATTTAAAAGTCTAAAAGTTCCCACCTGATCAAGGCTCTTACTGACAGTATATATGGCTGAACCAGAAATCATCCATAAAGAATAAGCATTATTAAGAAAAAATGACACCTCTCAGAAACTGTCGACCTACTGTTTGCTTCTGCTTTTTCAGAAGAATGGAAAGAACTCATCCAAACTCTTGGCTTTAAAAATAAAATCGAACATTCTCATAGCCATCCCATATATGTTGCGTTTCCATGGTCACTGTTCTGAATTGGATCCTTTGATTATTCTATAACACAAAAAACCCTCAGGAAGTTCTTAGAATGTTGTCACATGATTTAGGACATCTTTGCTTATAATATCTGCTTACCTGAACCAGGGCCAGATTTAGCTCTTCGTAGGCCCTCAGCACTCTCATAATTGTAGGCCCTTAAATTAGATTATATAGAAATATATAAGGGAGAAAACCCCTATCACCTATACTCCTAACAACACCCACTTTAATTTTTGCTCTTGAAAATGGAGCTCTGTGTGAGAAATGTATGGAACTTCATTCTAAAATAAAAGCCATTTTGTTGTATACTATAGTTAAACTTGGGATTCACCTGATAGTTAATTGGCTGACAAGGAGAAAAAGTAAAGCGATGTTGCCACCGCTACAATTGTAAAATCTGCAGAACAATGCATTGTGCTGCAGAGCTGATAACTTGGCAACACTGTGTCGCAAGATCGTTCAACGTCATCTATGAAAAAATAGTACATTGGCTGATGCCAGAAACACTGTTTAGTGGTAGCTTAGGGTTTCTGAAACACAACAGTGAATTGCAAACTGTAGTAATAAGCAGTGTTCCTTCTAACATTTTCCATCTTTGGGCAGGTTGAATTTTCTTATGTGCATCACCAGTACAAACAAAAAATGTAGGCATAAATATATATTTAAACAGCTCATAAGTATGGAAGACAAAAATTTTAAAACAAGGGATAATTAACAAGGAGCAATGCTTATGATGTTTATTTAATATCAAATAAAAAGAAATTTAACACTACATGGGACTACATGTATTTTATCATCCTTTCTAACAACTTAAGCTAGTAAACACACCAAAATGAGTATTAGCCACACATAACTCAGCTTTAAGATGTGAAAGGAATCTATGAATCAACTGGAAACAGTCATGCTCTCCTTGCAAATATTAATGCAATATTTATTTACACTGGAAAGGAGAGAAAAAGGAATGTACTCAGGTTTATATAGTTTCTCTAGGATGCCACCTCTTAATTTGATTAATAGTGCACAAACATAAATCAATAAAAATAAGTAATAAAGGAACACAGAAAGCAAATAAAGCCACAAATATGAAAATAGGAAGGGAAGTAAAACATCAGGTGGTTGGTGATGGGTATTTTAAATGAATGTTTAGGATCACTGTACAAGTGAAACAGAGCTCTATAAACACAGATAAAAGTTATCCTTGTTTGAAACTTTCACGGTGTGTGTGTCATCAACTCGAAAAATAGACTCTCCAAAGCAGCACTTTAACATATGGCTTCAGAGTCTGTAGACAGATCCATTTTTTAAAGAGGTTGCAAATATAGTCTTCATTCTAGAACATACCTAGCATCACACTTAGTACACCCATTGACTCATAAGAGTGAGAACTATACCATATAGAAAAGATCTGGCCTTACTGCCCTCCCCAAACAAATTCTAAAATTTAAAGGAAATCACTTGTCTGAAATCCAACTGTAATTGAAAGGCCAAACAAATAAACAGGTTCCATGGCAAAGTTCTTCCAGTTTTAACAATTTACTCCATATAACACAGGCTATTTAAAAAAAAAAAAAAAAAAAAAAAAAAAGAAGAAGAAGAAGAAAGATCAGTCTTCAGATATCTACAGCACTCCAAAAAATCTGTTAAAAGAATCCTATTATGTGATTGACCTATATACATAATCCTTATCTATAAAAGCAACCTAACTGCTTTATAATAGAAAAACACCAATAGAAGTCAGATAATGAATTAAAATTTGCTAATTCAGAATCTCTCCCCCTCTTTTATTTGTCTGACCTGGATCTGTCTCTCTCCAAACAAACTAATTTTTAGCACAGGCTAACATCTCCAGACAGATTGTCTCCTGTTAACAAACTCAGCATGGCCAAAAGCAAGCTTTTTTTTCAGACCACTGGCAAATAGGGAAACTGTCCAAAGAAAATGGCTTATTTGGTCTCCTTCAACTGGTAAAGTTATTGCTATAAATGCAAACTATTCTGTGTCAATGACTACTCTAATCAATTAACAGGTTTTGATGACTGGAAAAATGCAGTCACTAGAATTATTTCTCATGAGCAGTGGAAGGATCATCTTGGTGCACTGTCAATGATGCTCCAGCATCAGAAATCTGCCAGAACTAATGCAGAACTGGAAAAGATGAAGGAAAGATCATGAAAATACAGGACTAAAGTCCTAAAGAGAACAGTTGTTCTAATAAGATTCCTTTGTGAATGAAGACTAGCCTTTTTGTAGGGACACTGAAGAGCCTGTCTTCCCTAACAATGGAAACTACCTTGGTTGCATTGAACTTCTAACTGAATTTGATTCATTTCTCTCAGAACACATGCATTGACATGGCAATCCAAGGAGAGGGAATGTGTCTTATCTTTTGTCAACTATATGCAATGAATTTTGCTATTTTGGGATCCAAAGTTATGGCGCAGATAATATCTGAAAGCAAGAAGGCAAAGTATTATGGAATCAATATCGATTCATCCCCTGATATTAGTCACACTGATCAGCTTATGGTGGTGTTTCATTATGTACTCAGTGATAGAAATGTAGTTGAGCAATTTCTTCAGTTCATTCCCATTGAGCAACATGATGGAAAATACTTATTCAATCTTTTGCAGGATATTCTGAAATTTCATGGCATTGATATTGCAAGCTGAATGTCACAGTCATATGATAACACCAGCAATATTAGTGGCATTTATTCAAGGGTTCAAGCTAGTTTTTGTGAAGTTAAGAGTTTGGCTGAATGGGTTCCATGTGCTGCCCACAGTTTGAATTTGGTTAGATCAGCTGCTGTTGAGTGTTGCCCTGCAGCAGTCAGGGGGTTTGGATTTTTCAGTTACTCTTTACGTTTTTCTCAGCTTCACCCCCGAGTTGGTCTAAATTAGTAAATAACACGAAGCAAAATATCTATGTTGTACAAAGCATATCAGAAAGAAGATGGTCAGCACAGAGTGATGCC
The DNA here is from genome assembly GCF_049634645.1 of Pelodiscus sinensis. Classification (NCBI taxonomy): domain Eukaryota; kingdom Metazoa; phylum Chordata; order Testudines; family Trionychidae; genus Pelodiscus; species Pelodiscus sinensis. The sequence goes on from NC_134711.1 coordinate 216,139,435, forward strand.
ACCAGAGCACTTTATATGAACTGTTCTGAAATTTGTCAGACTTTGATAGACATATGTGAAAGTGATTGACAACCACCTGCAGTTGTCTGTGAGGCAAAGTCACTGACTAAGAAGCTGGATCAGTTCAAGACAGCTGTGATGTACATCATTTGGAATGATGAAGTTTGTATGGTTTGTCTTGGATTTGAGTATCAGGGACAAATTTCACATACTGTGCTTCTATCCTATCATAGATAAACTTATTGTTGAGATGGTCAGATAATGAGCAGCATATGCCATATTGAATGAAAACTTCAGTTTTCTTGCAGATAGATCAATGTCCAGTGCTGAAGTCGCCTCTAGGGCAAGTGCATTAGTAGATATCTATCCATCAGCTCTTGAACATGAATGTACAGATGAATTTCTATTGTTCTCACATGTGTATGCAGAGAAGAGACCTGAGGTAGCAAAGATCAGTGAAGAAATAGCAGACAAGTTGGTGACAAGTTTTCTAAATGTCACCATTGCTTTCAGAATCTCTCTCACCATCTTGGGAACAGACTGTGAAGGGGAGCGCTCTTTTTAAAAGTTAAAACATATAAAGAACTGTCTTCAGTCTACCATGGGTCAGAAATGACAATCTTCCCTTGCACTACTTTCAATTCAGAGTGAGCTTTTGAGAAAAATGACATTTGATGACATAATACGTGGTTTTGCTAACAAAGAGTCACAAAGTAAATATTTAATTGTACGTTATACCCATGTATTGTTTTTTACTAAAGATTTAATACACCTGCATTTAATTGATCTTCAACATTTGCACATGAATTCTAATAAAAAATAGCAAATTATTAAGTGTGACTTAGCAGTTTTCTTTTCTTATTTTTGAGTCAATTATGAATTTGTTTTTAGGCCCTAAATTTTTCGTAGGCCTAAGCATTGTGCTTACGGTGCCTAATGGATAATCTAGCCCTCACCCGAACCATCAAAATGTAAGAATCAAACTGGCTTAATTCACTATTCATAATTTACTGAGGCATTGCTATTTTCAGGAAGAGCCCAAGACCAAGCTAATGAACAAAAGAGAGAGCAGGGCCATGGTTCTGCATTGTTCATCTCATGGGCCAATACTTTCAAGGGACATTTTTGACTAAAGATTCCAAAGTGAAATTTCAGAAGTCTGAAGTTAACAAGTGAATGTGCAATCTTAACTCTGCCCACTGGGGCGCATCGTAATACTGTATATATTTTAGAAATGTGCATTTGTCTGTCTGTCCATCCGTATGTTTGTTCAATAACTCCTAAATGATAAGAGCTAGGACCACCAAATTTGATATGCAGCTTCCTTTTACCATAACTTAAAGCAAGGTAAGGGTTTGATTGTGCCAAAACAATGGGATGTGCTTGGAATTCGATTGTTTCCCATAAAATGAGAAAGCTCAGTAAGAGCAAGTTATACTATCAAATGACACTAGGGGGCAGCAAGGGACCAGAGATTGGGACTGAGACAACTATACACCTTTGGGCCAACAGATAGCAGAGGTGGAAAAAGGGACAGCTATCTACTATATATTTCAGTGAGTTTCTTTGTGTGTCTGTTTGTCCCCCAGCCAGGGTACATGCACCCCTCTCCTGGCTGTGCCCGCTGCAGCTGCAGCAGCCATAGATAAGTGCTTTTCACCTGCTCCCAAGCTGCTGTGGTTACAGTGGGCTGGGGTTGTCATCTCTCCCGAGGGCAGCCTGCACACTGACCCCCCTTTATCCCTTACCCCACTCCAGAGCAAAGATTTAAATGAAGAAAAACAAAACTTATTTGGGTTAAGGATCCAAGCAACTCTGGATAAATCACCTTGTGCATTATAATACACTGTTTAGTTATATGATCACATACATTTTATTTGAAAAAAAGTATTTTTCTGCAATTTTAGAAATACTCATATAACATCCTGTATTATAGGACATAGCAGGATTTCTAGAAAGGCTACTAGTGTATCAGGTGGAAAATACTGTACAATTCAGCAGTTTTTAAGTTTTCAATCCTGCACAACTGAGGCCTGTGGGGGGAGGAGTGTTATAATTGTTTTGTTTGTAAATGCTGGCTCTGCATGTAGTTGGAATTCTTTCTTTACTTTAGATAATAAACTAAGACCAATGGAGGAGTAGGTGAAAAATGGAAGGGGAGGTTGCCCTAGATCCTCATGGTGGTGAAACCGTTTGCTTGAGAAACACATTGTTAAATACTGTAATAATAAATGTTTTCACAGTGTATCTAAGTCTAAAGAAAGCAATATTGCTCAGGTTAGAAAATAATTAAATTATATATTATTTTAGGAAAAAAATGTTACATGAAACATCAAAATCACTAGAATCTGTGTAGTATAAAATCATAGTATAGCTAGACAAGTAAGAAAAAATAATGTTTTTTCCACGTACATTAAATTCATCACCTGGTGATGCACAATTTTTCAAAGGTCATGAGGAGATGTGCTAAAGTGACAAGGAGTCCTGTGGCACCTTATAGACTAACAGATTTATTGGAGCATAAGATTTCATAGGCAAAGATCCACTTCATCAAGGTGGGTCCAATAAATCTGTTAGTCCATAAAGTGCCCCAGAACTCCTTGTCACTTTTGCAGATTCAGACTAACACGGCTACCCCTCTGATACTTGAGGAGATGTGCTCTCTCCTTTGGCCAGACACCTCCACCCTCCAGACTCCAGTGTTTTTCTCCGTATAACCCCGGATCTGCAGGGCATGGAGAATGAGGATGGATGATGTCATGGAGGCACTTCTTTGATCTCAGCAGCACCTAGTGGGGGTACAGTAGTGTTGGAAATCAGACTTTTTATTTATATATGGATTTAGAAGCCTAGCTTCAGGCTTCTAGTTTTGAAAGATTTTGCCCCTCCCCCCCATATTTATACTGTGGAAGGGATGGATGGGCTAACCTTGCTTGTACCTTGAATGGGATTTGGCAGACGCTTGCCATCTGGTGGTGAAATTGGTATGGATAAACATATCAAATATTATTCAGCAACATATATCTAGCTGGCATTGATATTCCTATTATTCAGCAAATGTAATAATGTTTAGTTCTTTTCTTCTCTAATGTACATCTATCAGTACATTGTTGTTTACATTTGACTCCCTCTGCTGGCTCTTCAGTAGCAGAACACAACACTACTAGATCAGCAGTGCACTGTGTGTTCATTCTTAATTTCTGCTGTAAGTGGATATTTGTAAAAGCTTAGATTTTAAGCATAACTTCTTATTTTGTCTAGCTTCACTACTCCACAGGACTCCCTGACTCACCTCTTGGATGATCTTCTATTTCAGATTCCGTTAGTCCTGAATTGAAATGATGTTTCTGAGAGAGACAAGGTGCATGAGGTAGTATCTTTTACTGGACCAACTTCTATTGGTGAGACACACAAGTTTTTGAACTAATGCAGAACTCCCTTTCAGTTGTATGTAAGCTCACAAGCTTGTCTGTCTCTCACCAACAGAAACTGGCCCAAGGTAAGATGTTACTTCACCTGCCTTATTTTACACACCTTGTCTCTCTTAACATCTTGAGACAACTCAACTTCAGCAGCTCTGCATCCAACAATGTCTTTCTTAGCTGTCTGGTAGGAGACAGAAAGCAATTCTGTGAGGTAAGGTAACATATTTGTTTATGTGCAGTGTTACCTATCTAAACCCAGGTCAGTCTTACTGTGAGTTTGTCATCTCCCCAGGGCCTCGCTGTAACTGTTCTGAAAATTTTCAGAATGCCTCCAACTCCATTAATTTCAAGGGAGTTGAGAGCATACAGCACCTCAGAGGACTATAGCCCTTAAGATGTTTTATTAGTAGTCAATGAGTTCAAGTTACTCAGTTTTGTGAAGTTCAGTCTCAGTTTTGTGAAGTTCACAAGTCACGTATACCCTGCATAGAAGTCTATATTGTATGTTTTTAATCCAGGATTTCAGAGAGGATGAGGGCTAGGGCCAGGAGCTCCACAGCAGCAGCATTTGTGAAGGGATTCTGATGAGAATCCTTCCAGTGGATCTGAGAGGAGTGGGAGAACGGACCTCTTCTACAGGATGCAGTGCATGCTTCCTTACGCCCGTTCAATGACTGGTGAGGAAATGATTGGGTTTTGGAATGCTTGGGTGCAAAGAAAGGAAACAAGAATATTTATGTATTCAAAATAAGCTCCTCATATCATTTTGTAAATGTGATTGCACTCTCTTACCCAATTCCATTTCACCTCCAGGCAGGTTAGCTACAGCCTGCCCATTGTGTGTGGTACAGTGAGTCTTATGCAGTATGAATGACATACAAGGCTACATCTACATATTATGAAGTTTTTAGCAACAAGGCTGTGTCAACACAATCCTGTCACTAAAAATCATGCAGTGTAGCTGCTGTTTGTCAGCACTTTTGCCGACAAAATACTTCTATCCACTATGAGCGTACCTGCTGACAAAGCACTGTTCACACTGCCACTTTTCACGGTAAAATTTTTGGGCTGGGTTAATACCTCTGAACAACAAAAGTTTTGATTATCAATTGCCAGTGTAGACATAGTCCAAGTGCAGACAGAATTTAAGCATGGATCTATTGCCAAAAGAAAAGCTTACAAAAGTCTCTTGTAGGGCGCACATACATGCTGGCAGCTAGAAATAAACATATAAGGATTTAGCACTCTTAGAATCTTTAATCTTACAAGCAGGAGACAATGACAGATTGATTACAAGACAAAAGTCACAGGAACCAATCCTTATTAATGTAAAACACACACCTATTTTCATGTTTTATATTTTAATAAAAATACAGATAATAGTAGGCAGCAGTTATAGAGTGAAACAACCATTTGCCTCAGTAGTAAAACTTTCCAAATGTTTGACAATTAATAGGAATAATAATTTTATATTCCACTACACAATCTTATAAGGTGCTAAATACCTCCTGAGAGGTGCTGAATGCCTCCAACTCCATTAATTTCAATGGAGTTGAGAGCATACAGCACCTCAAAGGATTATTCCTCTTAAGGTGTTTTATTAGTAGTCAACGAGTTCAAGTTACTACATGGTTAACGTAATTGTAAGTGGCAACAGGATCCAACAGCTTCCCTAGGATACATAAGGTTGAATTCTGCTCCCAGTTACACAGGCAAAGCTCCTGTGTAACTGGAAACAGAACCTGGCCTGGCTCAAAGGGTAAAATCCTGCTGTCAGAGTCACACTTATCTACAGGACAGATCTCTCTTGGGAATTATTCGCCATATGGAGCTCCTACAAACACCAATGAGAGCTTTTGGGCAGGAGCTTGAACAGGTTTGGACTTAGTGTTTTATGTAAGGTAACATATGGGTCCCCAGCCAAGTCCCTGTCAAGAGGAAGGACCCTTCATATCTGACACCTGTTTTCCTGATACTCAACCCTTCCTGGCCTTGGTAGGAAATGAAATTGGAAGCAACTAAGCAAACTAAAAATAAAGAAGCTTTTCACCAGCTATAAAAATTTTAGAGTCAGACATGAGACATGTGGATGGTCGGTGTGGAAAAGGTCCACTAGGGATTTGAAAGGAAGTGGTCGGTCCTTGTGTCAATACTTGACTCTTTTTAAGTACGGGGCCTCCATGTGGGTTGATCCCAGAGCAGCTGTATATGCCAAAAGGTCTCTTTGGGCCCCACAGGTCAATTTCCAAGCAAGATCCACAGTGTGGATAAGTTTGGCTTGATCTGGCAGAAGGATATTTGCACAGGCATGTTTGCTTATGGTGATGTGCTACCTGATCTGGTTCTTTCGTTTTTGGATGCACTTTACTGTCTAAATTAAGATACCTGTCACAGAGAAGTAAGATCCCACTCAACAGTAGCAGGAGAACAGCTGTAAGTCCCACATGAATAGCAGACCCTACTTCCTGAGACGTTGGAGTGGAAGGCAAGTGGTAAGAAGGAGGGAAGGCAATACTATGGTTTTTCATTATGGACTGTAAATTCCAGCTTACTGGAATTAATATGAATACACTAGACATGATGTTCAAGACCCCCCCGGTTAGAAAAAAAATTAAGATATAATGTTCCTTAAGCTCTTTCTTATAATTACTCCACAAAAGAAAGAGAACTAAACATATAGCTACTGCTTCCATGACAGCAGCTAATATCAGAAGGTCTTGGGCAATAACCATTTCTGAGGGGATGAAAGTGTCCTGATTATTGAATCCTTGACAGAGCATTAAGGAAGAGCCATTGGTAAGTTCAGGGTTAAAAGTAAAGCAGACATCCCACATTCTGATCCAAATGTTGCCAGAGGAGATGAGGGTGGAATTGTCCAAATGCCACACTCTCCATGGTATAAGTCCTAATGAAATCATACACAAAATCCAACCTAAAACACTCAAAACAAAGGCAAGCAGTGGAATGTGAGAAGTAATGGCCAGGAAATTCACAACCTTGAGATTTTCAACTTGTGTCACAGTTCTGTCAGGTGTACTATCAGCCATGCAGACACTTTCAGGTTCACTGAAAAACATAACATATATAAAAGCATATATGGATTGGTGTGCATATAGTACACACCAGGCCATTTACATACTATGATCATCACAGTAATATCTGAACTAACCAGATACACAAATAATTTAGAATTAGTTCAACATTAAAACTTAATTTCCTCATGGTGTCATGTGATTCATAAAAGTTGTATGTCAGGATTTTAATGCCTCCATTCTCCCTTCTATACTAGGTTTCTGGCTCCAAGAACTTTTCCTACAATGCTCCTGCAGTCATGAGGCTCCTAAGATGCACTTCACAGCTAGGTCAGAAGGTAGATGGTATCCTCCAGGGAGCTCAGCCATTATGGAAAAAATGGGACCCTGAATTATAACTTCCATCGAGCAATGTAACACCATAACAAAATGCAGTTTAATGTTAAAATTACTCATAATTAAGTTCAGTTCTCTCACGTAAGTTCAAACCACTCTCCCCCCAAAAATTTCAATTTGGGTAGAACCAGCCTGAATCAAAATGTTTCATTTAGGTTTTCCTGATGGAAAAAAAATCAACAAAATTGAAATTTTCCTGGGAAAAACTGCATTTTCTGTTGAAAAATCATACGTGATGGATCATTCACAAGTTGGTCTACTCAAATGTCTAAAAAAATTCCTAATCTAAGTTTCATAGAATCATAGAATCATAGGACTGAAAGGGACCTCGAGAGGTCATAGAGTCCAGCCCCCTGCCCTCAAGCCAGGACCAAGCTCCGTCTACACCATCCTTGACAGATGTCTATCTAACCTGTTCTTAAATATCTCCAGAGAGGGAGATTCCACCACCTCCCTTGGCAATTTATTCCAATATTTGACCACCCTGATAGTTAGGAATTTTTTCCTAATGTCTAATCTAAACCTCCCCTGCTGCACTTTAAGCCCATTACTCCTTGTCCTGTCCTCAGAAACCAAGAGGAACAAATTTTCTCCTTCCTCCTTGTGACACCCTTTTAGATATTTGAAAACCGCTATCATGTCCCCCCTTAATCTTCTTTTTTCCAAACTAAACAAGCCCAGTTCATGAAGCCTGGCTTCATAGGTCATGTTCTCTAGACCTTTAATCATTCTTGTCGCTCTTCTCTGTACCCTTTCCAATTTCTCCACATCTTTCTTGAAATGTGGCGCCCAGAACTGGACACAGTTCTCCAGCTGAGGCCTAATTAGTGCAGAGTAGAGCGGCAGAATGACTTCACAAGTTTTGCTTACAACACACCTGTTGATACAACCTAGAATCATATTTGCTTTTTTTGCAACAGCATCACACTGTTGACTCATATTCAACTTGTGGTCCACTATGACCCCTAGATCCCTTTCCGCCATGCTCCTTCCTAGACAGTCGCTTCCCATCCTGTATGTATGGAACTGATTGTTCCTTCCTAAGTGGAGCACTTTGCATTTCTCTTTATTAAACTTCATCCTGTTTACCTCTGACCAAATGACTTGCTAAGGTCATTTTGAATTATGTCCCTATCCTCCAAAGAAGTTGCAACTCCACCCAGTTTGGTATCATCTGCAAACTTAATAAGCGTACTCTCTATCCCAATATCTACATCAAGTTTGCTTGTGTAGTCTTGACTTGTGATATACCGTGTTCTGAAGCTGTGTTGGTAAGTAATATTTTTTACTATGCCAACTTTTGCGGGCAAAAGAGACAAGCTCTTGATACCTTGTCAGGTTATTATGATAGTCACCTAATTTTACTTCACCATTCTATGTGTAAAGCTGACAGACCCAGGTCGTTAGGGGCTTAAATAATGTGCCTCTACCATGTGAGCTGAGGCTGTCAGATAAGGCTATAGAGCAGACTTCACTCTCCCTTGTCAGTGGTCTTAGTGCCTCTGGGTTGCATATGAATTAATATCTAGCTACTCCTTCCAACTTCCTTCCTAATATTCTTTTCATGTACAAACAGTAGAAAAAGCAACACTGGAAATCTTAAGTATCACAATACACTAGTTAACCCCAGATCTATTTTCAAAGTGGTCTTTGAGGTCAAAATAACCCCAGGCATTCACTTCCTCACATTCAGTAGTATGTGTTTTATGTACAAGAAATTAAACTACTTACAGTACCTTAGTACTAAAGGAAGAACTTATAAGACTCCATGGGTGCTCCAGGACTCAAGAACCCACTGAAAAAAATGGGAGATACTCAGCATTCATGAGTCTCAGTCTTATGTGGCACATGACTCTTGCACTTTGAGACCTTGGACAGGGATGTTAGAAACACCCTAGAAATGGGGGGAAGAGGGGAACCACAGGACCCAAGATTGTGGCCCTGCCCCCTGCTCTGCCCCAGGACCCCATCCCCACTCAGCCTCCTCTGTCCTGAGGCTCTACTTCACTTCTTTTCCCAAGGCCTTCTTCCCACTCTGTCTCTTCTCCTGAGGTACCTTCCATCTACTCCTCTCTTTGAGGCATCATCCATCCTCTCCTCTCAGCCCTCTCCACCGAAGTCCCCTTTTCCCATTGCTCACTCCTCTCCTCATCTCCCGAAGCCCCCCTCAACAGTTAAGATACACATGATAGACACTTTCAGTAACTAGAATCAGAGGGCTGACAGAATTGCTGGGCCCTGGGCAAGGCGGGGTGGGGACTCAACGGTCGCAGAAGGGGTGGGCCTCGGATCAAAGGGACAGGGCTGGGGCAGCCAACCTTCAGTGCCACCCAGAACATGCAGTGCCGCCTCCTCTCCCCTGCTGCTCAGAGCTAGTCCTCTTTCCTTCATTAGCAACAGCAGAACTGTAATTGCACTGTAGAAGCTCTATGGATAGAAATTTCATGATTGAATATAGCACTAGGCATATACTATCAATCACCTGACTAGAATGGTGATGGTGACTGAAATGCTCAGGGCCATTAGAGAGGCAATAAAAATAAAAAATGTGATAATAATGGGTGGAGTTAATCTATCCCCATATTGACTGGGTATATGTTACCTCAGGAAGGAATGCAGAGATAAAGTTTCTTGACACCATAAATGATTGTTTATTGGGACAACTAGTCCTGGAACCCACAAGAGGAGAGGCAATTCTCAATTTAGTCCTAAGTGGAGCTCAGGATGTGGTTCAATAGGTAAATATAGCTGAACTGCTTGGTAATAGCAACCATAACGTAAATGAATTTAACCTCTCTGTGGTAGGGGGGAATACCACTACAGCCCACCCCAGTAGCATTTAATTTTAGAAAGGGAGACTAAGCAAAAATGATGAAGCTAGTTAAACAAAAATTAAAAGATGTCAGCCCCAAAAGTGAAATTTCTTCGTGGCTCAACTAGAAAGTATACTCCCAAATTAAAAAACTGACTCTGTGGCTAAACAACAAAGTAAAAGAAGCAGTAAGACAAAAAAAAAAGCATCCTTTAAAAATTGGATGTTAAATCCTATTGAGGAAAATAGAAAAGAGCATAAACTCTGGCAAATCAAATGTACAAGTGTAATCAGGAAGCCCAAAAAAGAATATGAAGAGCAACTAGTCAACAACTCAAAAAGTAACAGCGACATTTTTAAGTACATCAGAAACAACAAGTCTACTAATCAATCAGTGGAGCAACTGGACAATCATGGTGCTAAAGAAGCAGGGATGATGAGGCCACTGCAGAAAAACTAAATGAATCCTTTGCATCAGTTTCCACTGCAGAGGACATGAGGACGATTCCCACATTCTTTTTTGGTGACAAACCAGGAGAATAGCTCATATGACATCATTTTTTAAAAAAAGGCTTCAGAGGGAATGCTGGCAGTTGCAGGTAACTAAGCCTAACTTCAGTTTCTGGCAAACTAGTTAAAACTATAGTAAAGAACAGAATTATAGCATACATGGACAAACATGACTTGTTGGGGAAGAATCAACACAGCTCTTGTAAAAGGAAATCATGCCTTACCAATCTAGTATAATTCTTTCGGGTGGGGGTGGGGTCAACAGACATGTGGACAAGGGCAATCCAGTAGTTTTAGAGTATTTGGACATTCAGAAAGCCTTTGACAAGGTTTCTTACCAAATGCTCTTTAGCAAAGTAAGCAGCCATGGAATGAGATAGAAGGTTCTCTCTTGGATCAATAACTGGTTTAAAGTTAGAAAACAAAGGATAGGAATAAACGGTCAGTTTTCAGAATGGAGAGAAGTAAATAGTGGTGTCCCCAAGGGGTCTGTACAAGAACCAGTATTTTTCAACATATTCATAAATGATCTGGAAAAAAAGGCTAGTGTTAGGGTTAAATTGGAAGTCCAAAGCAGACTAGGAAAAGTTACAAAGATTACTCACAAAATTGGGTGACTGTGCAACAAAATGGCAGATGAAATGCAATGTAATGCACATTATATGGTCTAAATTAGCTATAATAATGCAGGAAAGAAATCTTGGAGTTTTGTGTATTTCTCTAAAAACATCTGCTAAATGTACAGACACAGTCAAAAATGCTAATGGAATGTTAGGAACAATTTGGAAAGGGCTAGATAATACGACAGAAAATATCTTAATGCTAATATGTACATCAATGATTTGCCTATATCTTGAATATTGTGTGTAGATGTGGTTGCCCCATTTAAAAAAGTTATAGAGAAATTAGAAAAGTTATAGAGAAGGGCAACAAACTTGTACTGATCTCCTTTGTAACATGCTTTGAAGATCTGTTGATAAAAAGCACTGTGTAAGAGCTTGGGATTATTATTAACTTTCGAAATGTGCCAGGTGCCTTTCAAACACAAAGACAGATGCAGTCACTATCCAAAAGAGCAAGCAACCTTTTCCTAATTTTATACTGTGGGATGGGACAATTGTATTACTACAATTACAGTACTATGTTCAACTTCATTAAATTAAAATGTGGCAAGCCAAAATACAATTACTGTACTAAGCACTATCACTAATGCATATAGTAAAATAATAGGCTATTCACACATTTAAGAACATATGTAGATTTTCCAGCTGGTCTGCTTTGACTGTCCCAGTAACAGAACAAATAAATATTACTGAACAAGAATTCTCCTCAACTGTTTGTTCTAGAATGTAAAGCTAAACATTCTCATCCCATTATTCTTGTTCCCATGTTTATTGTTTGTAACTAGCTCATTTGAAAATTCTATTCTCTTCAGACTCTTCAAAAAGTCCTTAGGTGATATACATGTTCATTCATTTGATCTAAGCCTATAATTAATCTTTCCTGTCTCTTCAAAGATAATAATATGGATTAGACCCTAAGATCTTCTGCACTACCACACAGATGGCTATCACTTGAGCTAACCATTAGCTCACAGTTGCAATAGTACACTGTTATCATTCTGCAGCATCTTGACATTTTCATCATATGACATCTTTCAGCTTCATTAACATTAGTACTACTACTAACAGATAACTTTTTTTGCTGTTATATATACTCTGGATTCTGTAATTTCCACTCCAACTCATCTGATGAATTGGCTTTTACCCCTCAATACCTAGTAAATTTGTTAGTCTCTATAGCTCAGTTTAGACAGTGGCGCTATTTTGGGATACCAGAACTGTCCCGAAATAGCAATCTGCATCTTTAAACATGCCTGTTATTTTGAAATATATTTCAAAATAATGGACTTGTTATTCTGGCATCCCTGTAACCCTCATTCTATGAGGGTTAAAGGAATTGTTGGAATAGCACTTTATTTTGAAATTACCTTGAAATAAGCTATGCAATTTGTGTAGTGCAAATTGTGTAGCTTATTTCGAGTAAGGGTGCAGTACAGCTGCATCCTAAGGTGCCACAGGACTGCTTGTTGTTTTAAAGTTACAGACTAACATGGCTACCCATCTACAATATTCTGCTGAATGTTACAGTTACAAAACATTAAAAATAGTCTTCATCAAGACTTTACTCCAGATATTATATAGAAAATAAAAAATGGCTCTCTTTCTAGTGTCTGAGCTGTTACTGAGTTCTAAAACCCTTTACCAAATCAAATTACATATCTAGAAATCTTCCTTGTTTAACAATTTCCTTCTGATTAGAAGCAAAAATCTCACTCACAACTTACCTGATTGTTGAAAATTCCTTACTCAAAACATCCTGCAGGACACAAGCCTTTTGTTGCTAACTTTCATTCTGCTGGAATCCCAGTGAAAATATAACTCATTTCCCTTAATAATAATCTTCCTACCCGGTCTCTATTTTTATTATAGAACTAAACAGATTTTCCCTGCCAAAAGGTTGTCCCATTACAAAAATAAACACAATAAAAAAGAAATGAGGGGGGAGGGGAATAGCCCTTCTCTTCTTTAGAAATACATCACTCATTAAGTGATCAGCAAACTTTTATAGATTCTAAGGCCAGAAGGACCACCATGATCCCATATAAAACAGGCTATAGGAGTTCTACAGATAATTTTCTATTTGAAATGGAGCTGATCTAATTGATTTAGTCTCTTGATAATCACTCCAAAGCTCTCAACTTCTGAGAATTTTTTTATGGTGCTGTTGCATTAACACTAATTTAGATTATCCATAAGCAGGCACAAACTGAAATATTTTGAATATAAGTGGCTTGATCATCAATTGATGTACATTGGTATAGCTTCATTGACTTCATCTGAGAATCTAGCAAAGTGTGTAAGTATATATTTGATTCAAACCAGCTGTTCTTGAAGCAATTTGTAGCTCTGAAACTGTGATGTTGTCGTTTTCCATGAACAGCATTTTTTAATTTCTAAGCCTGCAATCATTTTGTATTCAGAGTGTCTGTAACCTGTTACCCAGAGTAGCCCCCTCAAGCAGACATTCTGGGCTGGATTCATAAAGGAAGTTATAAATCTATCTGCCACTTTAAGCACTTAACACCAACTTTTAGGTGTCACAAGCATTTACAGCCCCCTGCTCAGCTGCCTCTTTTCCCTATAGGTGCCTAAGTCTCCACAGCACCTAAATTTCAGCAAGCGAGTAGGTGCACAGCTAGATTGGGATACCATTCAGCAGCTGGATATCTAATTCATCTCTAAGTCCCAGCAGGATTCACAAAATCGACTTTTATCTTGCCTTTGGGGCCTGACTCGGTAAGCATGCTCTGTGCATGGATACACCCCCACAAAATGGCCTGTGAAGAGAGTAGTCTTAAATTTTAATTTCCTCCTCTATCTGATGTATAAAGGGATCTGAAATTGAGTCTCTCCCCTCTTGGAACAAAACCCAACCACTGAGCTAGAGGTCATATGTGGGGCACCATTATCTGCTCTTTCAGTATTTCTTGCAAAAAAAAAAAAGGCTAAATTTTATTTATTTATTTAAAATATTTTTACCCCGCCTCTCTATTTAAAATATTCTAGGCGGTTTACAAAATTTTTAAAAACACAATACAAATATATATTAAAAATACGAGACCCCAGATGGACATAAAACCTACTAAAAACGTCTCGAGAGAAGGAACACACACATACAGACTCAAACACCAATAAAAGCATGAGCAAAAAGGGTGGCTTTAGCCTGACAAACAATGCTAATGTTGGTGCCAGGTGAATATCCCAGAGGAGAGATTGCCACAGCTTGGGAGCAAAAGCTGAGAAGGCTCTGCTTTGTATAGATGTTAATCTTATCTCCATAAGTGAGGGAACACTGAGCAGAGCCTCCCCAGCTTACCTCATTCCCCAGCCAGGTTCATATGGGAGGAGACGATCCTTCAGATACCCCAGACCCAACCTATTTAGAGCTTTATAGGTCATAACCAAACCTTAAATTGTGCCTGGAAACATACCAGAAGCCAGTGCAGCTGCCGGAGCACTGGCATAATGTGTTCCATATAAAGAGTATTAATTAAAACTCGAGGAGCCACATTCTGGACCAGTCTCCGAAGGCTCTTTAGAGGCAACCCCACAATAAGTGTATTACAGTAATCCAGTCAAGATATAACAAGAGTATGGATTATGTGGTGAAGTCATACTTGTTCAGGAAGGGTCGCAGCTGGCAGATCAAACGAAGCTGTCCAAAAGCACTCCTGGCCACCGAAGAAATCTGGTTCTCAAATGTTAAAAAAAGGTCCAGGAGGACTCCCAAGCTGCGTACCTGTTCTTTCAGGGGGAGAATAACCCCCTCTAGAACAAAATACAGGACTATGTAGCACTTTAAAGACTAACAAGATGGTTTATTAGATGACCCCAGCTATCTTACACATTACAAAGATAGCTTCCCCAATTATCACCTCTAATTCTATTAACTCACAGACATTTCCCCTTCCCCACCTCTAATATCATTAACTCACTGGCATTCACCTTCCTCCCCCCCCCCCCCAACCCCCCCCCCCCACATCTCCCTTCTGTTCTGTACTGTGATTTGTCCTTTTCATGTGTGTTCATTTTTTTTAAAATTGTATCCTTTGGTATATATGGTTGTGACTATTTTCTTCCATTATTTGATCTGAGGAAGTGGGTCTGGCCCACGAAAGCTCATCATCTAATAAACCATCTTGTTAGTCTTTAAAGTGCTACATAGTCCTGTATTTTGTTTCAGCTACACCAGACTAACACGGCTACATCTCCATCACCCCTCTAGAACAGGTACCACACCACATTCCTGAACAGATGTCCTCCTGATCCACAGGACCTCACTTCAGAGGAGAGTTGGTGGCTGTGAACTCCAGCTGGAGAGAGGTGCCTCTCTCTGTTCCGGTGTTAGGCACCTAACTCCCTTTAAGGGTCCCACTCTTGTCCTTAACATTTCCTATTGGTTACTTTAGGCGGCTCCTCACTCAATGTGTGGGCTTCTGTGATTCGCATTCTTAGGCACCTAAGGCTACATCTACTCTACAACAGATAGTTAACTTAAGCTATGCAAATCCAGATATGTGAATTAAGTAGCTGGAGTTGCCGTACTTTTGGTCAAGTTACTAGGGGGTCTACATTGCAGGGGGTCTATGGGAGAAACTCGATGGATGACAGGAGAGGGATCATGTGATGATTACCTGTTGTGTTCACTCCATCTGGTATTGGCCACTGTTGGCAGACAGGATACTGGGCTGGATGGACATTTGGTCTGACCCAGTATGGCTGTTTTTATGTTCTCCCATCAACTTCCCTTACTCTTCTTGTCCAGAGTAGAGTAACAGGGTCAACAGAAGAGCACTCTGCAATTATATTTAGCAGGTTTTCACTAGAACTGCTAAATCGACCATCGGTGTATCAATCTAAGAGCATCAATCTGTGTTATAGTATAGATTTAAGCCTAACTCGCCTTATGCATTGCACATTATGACTAAGAATTCAACTAAGCAACAGGGTGCTTAAAAGTTAGGTGCTACAAAACTCAGCACTGCAGTGACCAAGTCTCTTTCTGAATCTAGCCCTGCATTTTAGTATATGGTTTTTATTGTTTGCTTTAATAAAAGTCCATTTTAAAGTGAATGGCTGCTCTTTGAATTTGGAAAAACATCATGTAACGTGTGCTCTTAGATAAAAGGCAGCACTACGGCTCTACTGAACATGCCCTTTCCAACTTCTGTTTCAATAACTGCAGCCAGTTAAATGAGCAGTGCCTGCCTTAATAACTTACCTGGATATCATTAGAATAGTGTTGTTGCCACATCCCCTCAGGAAGGCTGAATCACTTTGTAGTATGCACCTTCGCCATTATCACACCAGTCCAGAGTGAACAACTTTGTTAAATGTTACAGGTTTTAAAATACTACTTAGAATACATACAAAGGTTTCTACTTTACTAACACTTTACAAACATGAATGTACTTTCATCACATTCCAGTCACCTAGAGCATGTCTACACTACAGCACTACATTGGCACAGCTGCACTGATGGTGCCGCAACACTGTAGCGTGTTTGATGAAGATGTGCTATGCTGATGGGAAAGTGCTCTCCTATCAGCATATTACTCCACCATGGTGGGAAGAGGAAGCTATGTTGGCGGAAGAGCATCTCCTGCTGGCGTAATGGAGGTGTGGACAGCATGAAACTTATGTCACTCATTGAAGAGACTTTTTCACACCCCTTAGTAATGTAGGTTAGGTCAGTTTTAATGGTCATGTAAACCTACCCTTAGATAAATGTTATTACCATTCTGGAGATGGAAAAAGAGACATAGGCAGATTAGGTGACTCACCCTAGGATACACAGAAAATTAGTGTCAGAGCTGGTATAAGAGTAGAGTTCTTCCTAAGCCTGAGTTCAGTTGTCTCACCTGCCAGACTGGGCTGACCTAAAATCCTAACAGTTTGTAAAGACTTTTCAAAAGCATGAAAGAAAAGTGCTTTCTCTGTCAGTGTTACTCTTTTTCGTTTGGCCACATTGGTTTGATTTGTTGTGATTTTAACAAAGCTTCAATGAATGATTCCTGCTCCCCCCAGAACATATGGGCTACATCTACACTGGCAGCTTCTTGCGCAAGAACTGTTTTGCAGAAGAGTTCTTGCGCAAAAAGTCTTCCACAAGAGCGCGTCTACACTGGCATGTGCTTTTGCGCAAGAGCGTCTATGGCAGTGTGGACACTCTCTTGCTCAAGAAAGCTCTGATGGCCATTTTAGCCATAGGGGTTTCTTGCGTAAGAAATTCATGTTGCCTGTCTACACTGCCCTCTTGCACAAGAGCTCTTGCACAAGAGGGCTTATTCCTCATGGGGAGAGGAATAACTCTTCCGGAAGAAGCCCTGTTTTCTGACGCTAGACTGTAAATTTACTTGCGCAAGAATGCGCGTGCAGTGTAGACACCCAGCAAGTTTTTGTGTAAAAACAGCAGTTCTTGCGCAAGAAGCCGCCAGTGTAGACATAGCCATGGCTTTTTTTGTTCACCATCATCATCACTGAAGACATTGATTAATCTCTCTAGGAACAAGTTTGTTAACTCATGACCCCTCTGCTGGCTCTTAAATATATGAGCACAAAATGTGATCGATATTGCATTAACAACAGATTAAGTTTATTAATCATCTCATTTCAATAAAAAAGTATGTCAGGCTGCAAAGTGGATGGAAAAATAGGGCATTCATAGTTTTGAAGGCTATAAGGGGCCGTAGGGATCATCTAGTCTGTCTGAATAACAAAGGGTATAACTTCTGATTAAACTAGCTGCACACATAGAACAGCGGTTCTCAAACTTTTTGGCTCACGGCCAATCCCACTCAATGCAGGCCTTTCCACGGACCAACAGCCAACCACCCATGACAACAAAATGAGTACAGGAAATGTTAAGGATGAAGGTCTGGCCAGGAGATGCAGGAGGAGACTGGGGTTCAGAGTCTGGCTGAAAGTCTGGGTGCAGGAATGGGTTGAGGGAAAAGTCTGGACAGGAGGTTGGGTGCAGAAGTGAGGTGGTGCAGGGTCTTGGTGGGAGGGGAGTGTGAGGGAAATGGAGGTATGGGGTCTGCACATGACAGGGATGTGGGGTGCTTACCTGGTTCCATGCCTTCCATTGCATCCAGGTAAACTCCCTCCCCTGCTGCTCCCATTGTCCATAATTTCGACAAATGGAAGCAGCAGGGAAAGCCTCCAGGTGAGCGATTTCCTGCACTGCTGTTCCCCCAGATGCAGGGAGGAGGAACAGCAGTGTGCAGAGTCACTTCCTTCCCCCGCAAGCTGGACCTGGGCCGCAATGCACCCCTCCCCTCCATGGGAAGCCAGTGCTGGCGCTATAACCTCACAATTGGGCATAGCCCACAGGGCTGGAGCACCAATGTAGGCTCCCTGCTGCAGAGGGAGGGGGTGAACTCTGCACCCACAGCCCACCTGCAAGACCACACTTTGAGAACCACTGATTTAGAAAGACAGCCAATCTTGATGTAAAGACTTCAGTGTCAGGTGTTGATTACAATAGGAAAAAATTCAATTAAATGAACAGGTCAACAGTGCAAAGTGAAATACCTATTCTGAAAGAAAATAAAAACATACAAAGTTCATATATATCAAAGACAAACAATAGCAGTCAACAGCTGTAGAGTGAATCAAAAGTTCACTTCAATGTTGAGTCTGTAGCAATGTCTTGTCATTTTTAGGAATAACAGGTTATATGAAAATCACTAATCACATACCGTTTTTGGAGTGCACCTGTACATTCCAATACTAACATGCTAATGTGTTTGCAAATCCTGAGAACTCCTTGAACACACAAGGTCACTGGGTTACTTTATTTATTTTGTAACTATGCTCCAACTTTCTCTCATGCAGCTCAGGTCTCTGTTATCAGAAAGCACCCTAATATCCGGCATTATAGGATGTTTATAAGAAAGGGAAAAATCCCACTGATCAGCAACAAGATGACGGATAAAAGCCCAACAGGAACAGGAGCGCCAACTTCCTGTCCCTCTGGGCTGGAGGGCATGTACAAAGGAGGAGGAAATGGGATAGCACAAATGTATGCTATAAAATAGCAATTCCAGATCACTGGAATTAAGACACAGACACCTGCTAATATTTTCAATATTCCCTAGCTAGGAAAAAGCTGATTGTTTGAGTTTTGAGTAGAATTCCCATATACATATTCCTCAGGGCAAAGATGCAACAGCTTTCCCTAGTACCCCACTATAGCAACTAATAAAAGGAACTGGGCAACAGAAACTTCCTGGGGAATGAAGGCATCATTGAAACTGAATCTATGACAGAATATCATCTGAAGGTCTCTGGAGACTTTGCTGTGACTGTTAAAACAGACTTTCCAAATACCCAAGCGATGCCAGAGGAGATGCTGGTGGTGTTACCTGTATGACACATTCTCCACTGCACTTGTCCCATTGAAATGATGCACAGGAGATCCAGCCTAAGGTACCTAAAAGAAGACCAACTATTTGGCAGTGAATTCTAGTGGCCAGAGAGGTCATGGTCTGGATATCTTCAAGAAGTGCCCTGATCCTGTTATGGGCAAATGCAGGTCCACTGAAATGAAACAGAATATAAATAAAATAATATATTGTCTCTTTTTATGCACACACATACAAGGCTGGATTAGTGCGTAGGCAAAACCAGGAATGTGCCTAGGGCCCACATTCATGCAGAGGCCAGCTTGCTAGGTTGCAATACCACCTATTTAGCCCGGCCGCTCCTCTGTCATGACAAAAGGATAGCTGGACCAAACCTAAGCGGACAGTGGCATGACCATTAGGGATGTGAACGTTTAAAGCGTTAACCAGTAATCTTGACCCTTAATGGCTTAATGGGTGAGGCTTACCCATTGAGTGGTGAGGCTTATTGGTTAAGGTTAACTGGTGAGGCTGGAACAAGGGCCCAGAAATGTGTTTGCTTAGGGTCCTACGATGAGTTAATCCATATGTACATGCATTACTCTAGTATTTGGCAGAGCTACCAAGAGGTCAATACAGGCCTTTCTGAGAGAACTCCTGGGTGCCATGACAACTAATAGACAGGATTCTGAGCCAGCTGTGAAGCAAACAAGACCCAAGTGCAGGGATCTTGGCTCTGCTTCAGCTCTACCCATGTTGGAGCCTTTTGGCTTCCGGAAGGGCTTCTTCTCTGGAAGCTGGAAAGCAAGTAATCAAGTACTCCACAGGCCTGCTCAGTGGAAATGTTACCAGAAGAGCTGGATCCAGCCACTTTATTTTAATCTTTCTAGGTTCTCCCTCCCTAATGTTTTCCCTCTGCCCTTTTGTCAGTATATTTTTTGCCCTCTTTGTAAAGCCTATTATTTCTCTTTTTTTTTTGCTCTTTCATTGTTCATCCCACCCACTGTCATTCACCCCACTGCCAGGTGGTTGTTATTGATTATATGTATTATCATAGTGCCCAGGCACCTGTGTTATTGCTTCCTCTTCGCTTCCTTCCTTCTTTGAGGCATCTTTAGTTACTACATTTTGTGAAAAAATAAAAACATAGGTAGCATCCTGGTTACCTGAGCTTCCATTAGTTGTGTCTCTGTATTAATTCAACACTTGCCCCAGTTTGGCTGGTGGTTCTATTAATACGGAGAACTGGATAATGGAAGCTCAGATTAATGGAGTTCTTCTACAGATCAATAAAATATTGTGTTCAGCTAAGACCCGGAGTTAGGGAAACAAAAGTTCAGTGTTTCATTTTAATTGTGGAAAAAAGAGGATTTTTTTATTTTTATCAGAAAGTTTTGGATTTTATCATCACAGAAAATAGGCTCCCTGCTCATTACTAGTATTTAGCACCACATAATGCTGCATACACACAAATTAATTCTTCATCACTGAGGATAGCTTTTAGGACCTATGTTCTTACAGATCTATCCAAGGGTACTGGTACAATTTATATAGTGGAGATGCTGAAAGCTATTGAACCAAAGTGTAAATCCTACATATAATGGAAACCACTTCAAGGCAGAGGGTATGTCACCACTTCTCTTTCCCCCACCCCCTACCAGCCTCAGTTCCAGCACCTATGGATCTATCTTAGGCACATAGGCTATGTCTAAATTACATCCCTCTCTTGGCAGTGGGATGTAAATTAGACGTATTGAAAGTGCAAATGAAGCCGGGATTTAAATATCCCACACTTAATTTGCATAATAGCAACCGCCGCTTTTTTGGGAGAACATGGATTTTTGAAACCCCCCCAGAAGTTTAGACAGTTTCATAAAATGAGGAGTACAGGATCTTTCGAAATGGAGAATTTTTGTCAAAAATGCCCCATCTAAACTGCCATTTTTTTTGAAAAGTCCCATTGCGAAAAAATCAGCAGCCACCATTATGCAAATTAAGCCCAGGATATTTAAATCCCAGCTTCATTTGCACTTTCAATATGTCTAATTTACATCCCTCTGCCAACAGAGGGGTGTAATTTAGACATAGGCATAGTTGGTTTCCATTACAATAGTATCAGAGCACCTCACATTCTTTACTGCATTTATCTTCACCACACCTCCCTGAGACAGGGAAGTAGTATTACCCCCATTTTACAGATGTGGAGCTCAGACTTAGATTTTAAAGGTGTTTAGGCACCTAAAGGTGCAACGAGAAGATTAATGATTGTTTCAAAAGCTACTAGCTGCATAACTCCTATCATAGAATCATAGAATACTAGGACTGGAAGGGACCTCGAGAGGTCATCAAGTCCAGTCCCCTGCCCTCATGGCAGGACCAAATACTGTCTAGACCATCCCTGATAGACATTTATCTAACCTACTCTTAAATATCTCCAGAGACGGAGATTCCACAACCTCCTTAGATAATTTATTCCAGTGTTTAACCACCCTGACAGTTAGGAACTTTTTCCTAATGTCCAAACTAAACCTCCCTTGCTGCATCTTAAGCCCATTGCTTCTTGTTCTATCCTCAAGGCCAGGAAGAACAATTTTTCTCCCTTCTCCTTGTGACACCCTTTTAGATACCTGAGAATTGCTATCATTTCCCCCCTCAATCTTCTCTTTTCCAAACTAACAAGCCCAATTCTTTCAGCCTTCTTTATATAACTAGAAACCTATATGTGTGTTTAGGTATCTAGATACCTTTAAAAGATAGTGAAAAGTGACTGGTTAATATTATGCAGGAAGTTTGTGGAGGAGCAGGTAATTGAATCCAGCTCTCCCAAGTTAGTACTCTACTGGACTATCCTTCCTCTCTCCACTAAGGAGCTGGGACTAAACTGATTTAACAGGGGAATGGAAATATTTTAGATTGAGAGAAAGATGCTGAGCCTGGCAGTGTTGATGGTGACATTTATAAAGGGAATCGCAGCTCAGTTTTCTTTAGAGGATATGTGAATGTACTTGGAGCCTATCATTTTCATATCTGTTAGTGTGTTATTTTAAGAGAACCATTTGCCACAAGTGCATTTATTATTCTAGTATGAAAGTCCAGATAAGTTCTAAACCAGGATGGGGGCCACTTCAGAATTTGTTTAAGACCTGATTGGTCTGGGAGTGTGGGAGCATGTAAAGACTCTTACCCCACCCCCGAGAGAACTGCCAGCTTGTGAAGTCTCTCTCTCCCTACCCCCGCCCTGCAAGGGAGCGTCACACATAGAATGACCTGTCAGCTGAGCAGAGGGGTATAAAAAGTGGCATGGTAGGTTCTTTTACATTTTACATTGGCCGTTACTTTTATTGAAAGTTTTGTGTGATCAAACATTTTTCAGAGACTCATTTCCAGTGTCTACAGACTGCTAGGGCCCATTTCAATTCCCAGTGATGTCAATTATTTTATCAACTGATATCAGAGCAACAAATATACAACTGAGGCAGATGTTACAAACAAATCAGTATTCTAAAATGTCAAAGAGATGTACTCTCCTTCTTAACTGAAATGGGTTACCTAGCCAGGTGGTAGAATCTCCATTCTTCGAGATTTTTAAGGCCAGGCTTGACAGCTCTGGCTGGGATGATTTGGTTGGCATTGGTCCTGCTTTTGAGCAGGGTTTTAGACTTGATGGCCTCCTGAGGTCCCTTCCAACCCTGATCGTCTATAATTCTATGGAATTAATTAGTCAAAGAAAAATTCCTAAACAAACATTTGTCATACCAGTGAAAGCTTCAGGTAGATAATCCAGAACACCAAACCACCATCAGAAAATATAAAACAGGACTGTAGATTGAGCTAATATGGAGCTATTCCTAGATAGGATGGACTCAACAGGTGAGTTTCAAGGTTATTACAGGTTGTACCTCCCTTAACCAGCACTCTCTGGTCCATCAACGTTGGACCACAGAGATCAGGAATAGGGAGGCTGGGCCATGGGGGAGGGGGGGCAGGGGAGAGGTACGGCAACAACTCAGCTGGGAGCCCAGTCCTGGGGGGGGGGAGGGGTGCAGAAGAGCATATGGCGTTCCAGGGAGTTCTGGTCCTGTGGCCAGGTGAAAGCAGGGGACAATCAGCAGCAGCCAAAGAACTCCAGCCCCAACCACAGAGCTCCAGCATAGGGAGCCCCGGCCGGGCAGGCAGCAGATGGGGCTGGGCTCAGGGGTCGCCTTAACATGAGGCGAACTGAGGCGGCCACCTCAGGTGCCAGACTGCGGGGTGGACACCACTAGGACCCAGAGTAGAAAATTGTCTCTCCTGCTGGTGCATGTGTATTCTCTCTGCTCTAGATGCACAGAGTTGGTGGAGTGCTGTGCTGGAGGAAGGAGAGCACAAGAGACATAACAGGCAGGCAGGAGAAAAGGTGGCATGGAGGCATCCTGCCCCAGGTGCCAAAATGTTGTTGGCCAGCCCTGGCTGGGCTGGAGCTCTAGCCAGCGGTAGCAGGGCAGCACGGGCCATGATGGGAGGGACCTCTGATGGTCTGGCAATTCCCCTCATTCGGGACTGGTCAGGTCCCCAAGGTGCCAGATGAGGGAAGTCCAACCTGTAGTAAAGTAGCATGGAGAAGCCTGCATTACAGCTGAGAAACTAAGACCACATTTGTGGATTCAAAAAACCAACAGCTTCTATTTCCAAGGACATCCGCATAAGCAAAACATTCAGTAAAATTTAGGGTAAAATCTTGTTCTGACTGGAGTTAGTCATCCTTTGAACAGGGGGCTGGACTAGAGGTCTCCAATCTTCTCTGATTCTATGATTCACTGAAGTTAATGGGAATTTTTCCATTGATATCAATGAGACCAGATTTAATTTCTACTTTGGGAGATGTACAGGGCATTAAAACTCTATGGTATTTATCTACAGACCTATGTTTTAATAATTACACACAAAGGACAATCTTGCTATTGCTGTTGGATACTAATTGGAACTGCACAGAAAGACAGGTTTAAAAATAACAATATATGCATTTATACGTATAAAGAAATAAATACTGTTTCAGGAATAAACATAGGCACACAACCCCAATTATCCAAAAATAATGGGTGCCACCCTAAGCTAATAATCAAAGAAGCTCATTCAACAGCCTTTGAAATCTGTGCTCTAACTTCTAACAGAGATTTTTGTCAGGTTGGCTATCTCTCTCATGAGGGTCAATGAGGAACCTTTATCATAGTCCTTGTGACTTTACAGTGTAGCCCTGTGACGGGGCACTGGGCTCTGATCGCACGGAAGCCCTGGCTCCCCACACTCCCTGGCTGCCTGTAGACATGCTGGGGGCAACGGGGCAGTCGAGAGCTCGCCAGAGGATGTGGCCGGCGTGGGGAATAGGACCCCCCGTGGTGGCCAGGCGGTCCCATGCCGCTTCTGTCCGGGCTGCTTGGGAGAGGCATGTAACCAAGAGAAGGCCGGCCCGGGAGAGACGTCAGCTGACATCATCAGCCCGCACCCGGAGGAACGGGGCGGGGCCAGAGCCAATGGGGAGTTTAAAGAGGGTGGAGGCTGAAGAGGGAGAGGAGGAGAGGCAAGCAGGGGGAAGAGGCCCAGGACAGGGGTCAGCGCCGGAGTCGCTTCCAGCCGCGGGGGTTGGTGAGTTACGGGCAACCCCCACCAACCAGGCAACGTTTTCAGTCTGCCTTTAGGGTCCTGGGTTGGGACCTGGAAAGGGGGCGGGACTGAGTCCCCCTCCTGCCTCGCCGCTGATTAGGCCTTACCGGCCGCCCGGCTGGAGCAAGGATATTCTAAAGCCAAAAACTGCGCAACGAAGGCACATGGACCAAAAGGGCACGGGTGGTGGCAGGTGATGCAGAGTGGGTGACCCCGATGATGACAGGGCTGTAAGCCTGAGGGGGAGCTAGCCCTGTGACAAGCCCTTTTAGAGCTCAGAAGTTCCATACAAATTGTTCTTCAAAGTCATACTTCAGGATACAATCAACAGACATTAGCACTGAATGGAACATCAGCAACATATACCCATATTTCTCTATGTCTTTGTTTTAGCCAGGAAGAATGAATAAAAACCCAACCTAATGGTTCAGTGGTCAAGGAAAACAGTTGGAATTGCACACTTTTACCTCCACATAAACTCATCAACATCTGTGTTACTGCTTATTTTTATTCCATTTCAAACTTAAAAAAAGTTTTGCTAGAAAATATTCATAATTTAATCCTTAATGAAATACATATACACACACACACACACACACACACATCCCTCTCTATTTTGAAATGGTACAAATATAAGTAAAATGGTAACTTTAGTCTGTATAATATATTGGGAGAACTGATAGTTTTAAAAGTTCCAAGTAAACAAATTTCTATTCTGGATAAAACAATACACAAAGTGTATCATGAACATCCAACCTCCAGGAGGGCTGACAGAATTGCTGCATCCCTGGGGAAGGGGAGGGTGCTGGCTACGCACTGCCATCCTGATGGCCAGCCTCTCCAACTTTTATTGGCAGCAGGTTAATAAATAATCTAACAGATCTGTTCCACCTGTAATTCTTTTGGTTTCATAAACCTATTCAAAAGTGCTTGATGCTGTCACAAGTAGATTTAGTATTAAATAATAAATAATTGCAGAAGATGAAAGAAATTTCTAGTTCGACACAAGAGATATAAGCTACTATTTCTGAGATTAAAAAAGGAAGGGGGATTGTTGGTGAGCTTTGGAGATATTCTACTGACAATGAATAACTACAGAAGAAAAGGCTCCCTTTGCAACAGTGTTAAGACCATAAATTAGCACCAATGAGAAAGCTCGTTCTAGCAGTTGAGGAAATCCAAAGATAGGAGAGTGAAGCCAGGTTCATGGGATAGATTAGGGGAAGTCACAGTGTGTCAACGAAGAACCAAACTCCCTTGTCCAATGATTTCAATGGGGTTTGCATAGGTGAAACTGAGGTAGAATTGGCCAAAACAGGCAATGAAAGGACCCTGAAAGGAATGGAAAAGGAAGTAAACTTGATTGGCTGAGAGAGAAGATGGCTATAGTTGCATTTCTCTGCAGAAGTGGAAAATTGGTAGACTTGCAATAATTTGTCTTTGCTTTCATCATTTTTCATTTTTTTTAACCTCAGAAATTAGGAATGAAAAGCAACAACTAAACTGTAACTGTCAGCCAGAAAAATTGACATTCTACATCTTGCACTGTTAACATTTATATGAGTATTTAGAAAACACTTTGTAAATAAAGCAATGATCTTTGTGCATGTTCATTTATATTCCTCTTGTAACTGATTTGAAAATTCAGAGCCTCTCATTGGATTGTACTCCATAAAAGGCCTCTTTCCACTGTGGCTTAGTCATGCCTCCAAACTCCTGATTTTTGTGGTCTTCTCTAGTGCTTTGGATATTTGCTGTGCTTTGGACATTTAAAAAAAAAAGGTCCAAGTAACACACAAAATAGTTGCTGCCATCTAAAATGTCATTCATTATGCCTGTTGGTAGAAAGAACAGTTTCTGGCATAAATATTCTAATAGTGACACTGATCAAAGATGTTTTCCTCTTTCCTTTTTGAATTACTTCAGTCTTTGATCAGGAAATGTATGTTTGCAGACTTTGTGGACCTTTTATTTAAAGGAGGAACTGACGACACACCATATCTCCAGTGAAGACTTGCAGCAAGCAAAGAAAGGGCATATAAATAAATATAGGGTCAAATACATTCAACTTTAGAGGGCACCCTATAGATAGAAGAGAAACTAGTAAGATCTGCTTAGTACTATACATGGAGATTCATATAATGCAACTGTACTGATATTCAAGTTGAATTTCACTATGGTGCATACTTGACATGTCCACTGAAAGTCTTTTATGCAGGAGAAAAATATCTCAGAAGCAAAAACAAAACAAGTTCATATTAGAAAATATAGTGCAAAGTGAATTATAGTAGAAGAACCTAATTCAGTGGGATAAAATCCATTCCTTGGACATATTAAACAGCTTGTTTTTCTAAATTTTAATACAGGGGTCTCAAACAGCCAACTCATGGACTAGCCCCAGCTGGAGTCCCTATCATCTAAACACTGCCCTGACCTGCCACCACCCTGCCTTCTCCCCTCTTCCCCATAGCACCCCATTCCCTAAGGACACAGATTCAGGGATTACCAGGGGGACTTGGCACTGGGTGGCAACAGTGGTAGGTCTCTCCACTCTCCCCATGGAAGCAGAAGCCATGGGAGAGTGGAGCATGTATGCTTACTGAGTATCCTCACAGCTCCCATATTTGTGGGGAGTGTGGGGCAGGGACGTCCATTGCTGCTGCCCTGAACCAGACCCACCTCCCCTGGTGCTCCCCAAAGCTGCATCCTCAGGGGATGGGGTATCATGAGGGGTGAGGGCAGGGTGATGGTGGGCATAGGTGGGGCTTGGATGATGGGAATAGACAGGCCCCTCCCAGGCCAGATTGCAGGATGGCCTTCAGGCCACAAGTTTGAGACCTCTGCTTTAATACAAAGATCCATACATACTGATAATAACACATACTCAAAATCAGTAGTTGCAGAACAAATCAACCATTCATCTTATTGGTGGGTCCTTGATAATGTGTGACAATTAATAGACTAATTGTTTTATATGCAAATGTACAAACCATGG
This sequence comes from Pelodiscus sinensis, assembly GCF_049634645.1. Classification (NCBI taxonomy): domain Eukaryota; kingdom Metazoa; phylum Chordata; order Testudines; family Trionychidae; genus Pelodiscus; species Pelodiscus sinensis. The sequence goes on from NC_134711.1 coordinate 216,167,216, forward strand.
ACTTTACTGGTATTCATCTTATTTAACTGTCCAAATATTAGTGCCCTTGTAAGTTAGAATAAGATCCAGAGAAGGCCTTAACTTGTGGTTCCTAGGCCATTATATTTATATTTTAACTGTGCTCCACTTGTCTGTGGGAAGTTCAAGTCCCTGTTATCAGGATTACACCCCATCATTTGGGGTGACAGGAAACCTGTAAGAGAGAGAAAAAGTCGCACTCATCATGAGCAGGATGACAGATATGATCCCCACAGGAATAGCCCCACCAACTTCCTGAGCCACTGGGCAGGAGGGCATATAGAAAGAAGGGGGAAAGGAGATAGTTTGGTTGTGCACTACAGAATAGAAATTCCAACTCACTGGAATTAAGACACAAACACTTGCAGTGAGGTACAAGAATCCAGCTGCTAGGAAAAAACGGATGATCTGTGTTTTGTAAAGTATTCCCATGTATATACTCCTCAGAGCAAATATAGTGGAAGCCATCCCCAGTGCACCGACGACCATGGCAACCAGCAGGAGGCCCTGAGCAACAAAAATTTCACGGGGGATGGAGGTCTCATAATCATTCATTTTATGACAGACCTGTTCTTTAAGTTCAGAGGAGACATGGAGGTAACTGATGAAGCAAACTTTCCATATGCCCACCCATGCGATGCCAGAGGAGATGATGGTGGTGTTGTCCACGTGCCATATTCTCCATTCCACGAGTCCCATTGAAATAGTGCATAAGATCCAGCCTATTGTACCAAAAGCAAAAGCAGCTAGCTGGAGGTGAGAAGTGCTGACTAGAGAGGTCATGGTCTGGAGATCTTCAACAAATGTCACAATTCAGTTGTCGGCATATTAGCCATATACACAATTGCAGAGGCACTGAAAAAAAACAACCATAATATATCATTATGAACACAATCGTATTTGTGTGTATGTGTGTGTACATGACAGGGTACAGATACAGAAGAAGTACGGTAGTGTACTTTCTTTTACTGTGGTGAATTTTTGAAGGTTAGTGTTTATAGCTGAATAACATCTAGATTTTCTCTCCTATTCACTTTATTTTAAAAACCAAGTATTATTTCCTGAAGTTATTTTCCCCATTGATGCACATTGTTACAAAGAATGTTTTCCACTTATCATATATTTTACAGTTCTAGATGCGGTCTTTATAATCAGAAAACAAACTCCTACTTCTACAGTTCATGAGTGTGAAGCCATAGCAGAACTCTTGTCTCCGCCTTCTTGGAAACAGCATTTTTGGTGTCGTTGTCCTGTTTGAACAACTGACAAGAATGGGGAATTATTTTAGCCTAAAATCATCAGGAATCAAAAGATGTTAATCACATGTTCAAAGTCTGCCTTTGTACCTTAGCTTTGAGCTGAAGGGATTAATGTTAAACAGATTGAAAACAAGAGATCTGAAAACATCAGTTTTCCCATTCATCCCCATTAAAAAGAAAGCTAATGGTGAAGATTTATGTGTCATCATTTATAATGATTAAACTGAGAATGTTTTAGCTTAGCAGAACTATCTATGGGACATTGTTCTTGGACTGAGGGTAGAGTTTGCATTTTCTCTGTTCTCAGCATCTGCGTAGTATGATAGTGGAATAACGTTTTCTAGGGTCTTAGAGTCACAAATCATGACTCATTATAACTCACTAGCTTCCTCAACTCCAGTCACCATGGAATAGTAGTGGAATATTTCAGTCCACGGTTCATATGCTGAGTTTACCAACAGCATGCAGATTAATCATGCTGATTGGTTTTGTCATGCAGAAATTTTTTTCAGCTAAGTACTTGGCTAAGACTGCCAGAAGTCTCACATAGGCTTTCAAATAAATGCAGCAATGATTCATTGCCACTAATGATTATTGGACTTAAGTTCAATTTATTATACAGACTTGACAGGCACTATACCTCTGTAAATTCCATGATTCTCTTCCATCTTTTAATAATAGTCCAAATAAATATAGTCCACTAGAAGATTTACCTGGCATTCCTGGGATCTTTAACTCAAATAAGTTTTGTTTTTCTTTATTTAAATCGTTGTTCTGGGGTGGGGCTAGGGATGAGAGATTCTGTATGCAGGAGAAAGGACTACCCACCCCCACCCTCTCTTACTGCAACAGCTTGGAGCCAGGTGAGAAACACCTGTCTATGGCCGCTGCAGTGAGCACATCCCGGGGAGGCGTGAATGTCCCTAAGCTGGGGGACAGACAGACAGACAGACACACACACACAGACGAATTCTCTGAAATAAATAGTAGATATGTCTCTTTTTCCATCGCTGCCCCCAGCTGCCCCGGTCCCCATCTCTGGCCCCTTGCTTCCTCTCTGTGGTCAAACCACAGTATAATTGTCCCTCCTGCCAGACCCCTCTCTGCCCATTTTATGAGAAACAATCAAATTCCAGATGCATCCCATTGTCCTGTCAGTACCAACTCCTAAACTTGCTTGAAACTATGATAAGAGGAAGCTGTATACCAAATTTGGTGGTCCTAGCTCTTACCGTTTAAGAGGAATTCTTGAACAAACAGACTAACAGATGGATGGACAGACAGATGCGCAATTCTATAATATATACTGTGGTAAGATAATCCGTGGGCTTTATTCAAGAAAGACAATATATTGGACCAAATTTTTCTCTCACAATAGTTAGATCTACACTGTGGAGTTTTGAATGCTAACTGATATAACTTTTCTACCTACTTAACATTTAAGAATTTCACAAATATACCTACATAGCTGCAATGCCTTGCAAAAAACAAACAAACAAACAAAAAAAAACCCCTGAGGGTATAAATTGTGACAGATCATTTTGGAGATCTCAGGTAGAAAAATCCCACGATTAGTCTCTTTTTCCAATAACAGAGTAGGTCTGGACAAAAATATTCCTTGACATTCTGGTATATTGTATACTTACTTCAGCATTGACAATCATGGAAGAGAAAAGAGGATAGCTGTGGCAGTTTTTATAGTCCTCAGTCTGATCATATCAACTTCCATTGCATTTCTACATTTCACACTGCATGTCCATTTCCTATTGGAAGAAGATAATCTCCATGTTGCTAATGTATATTTAATCAATTTTTTTCTTGGGGGGAGGAGGGAAAAACCTATATATAATATAATCAGCTTAATATGCATTACATTAATAAAGACTCTTCAATCTGGTGTCTTACTTAATCATCTTTTAGAGAAAGCAGTAATTAACAGCTGCTAATAACCAGATTGGCATTATGTCCCCAGGGGAAATTGCAGATGGCATGTTTTCTCTCTTTCACATCTGTGAAGCGCAGTTATTATATTTGTCTTGCGTTAGGAGCAGTGCATATAAAATGTTCATTGTTGTCGCTCTTATTTAAGTGAGTTGATTCCAGTGAGAACAAGCATAAGCCAAACTGAAAGCTTTTGAAACTCTGGTGCATAGCCCAAAACCCTACACAGCAACTTCTCACTGAAAGCTGGCCTAATTAATGTTACATCGCTGTTCTATTAGAGAACATGCCCTTCGTGTAATATTGTGCAATATTCAGTTAGCAGGCCCTCTTTCCCCTCAGTGTCTCTCCCCTGCCAGCAGACCCTGCAGATGAACACCCATCACCAGGGGCAGATGACTGTTTTGCGGGGCCCCGGGCAGCATAACTCCGCAGGGCCCCCCTTTGCCACGGCGCATGCGCGGGGCTTTTTTAAGCGCGGGGCCCGGGGCGGCCGCCCCGTTCGCCCTGCCCTATATCCGCCCCTGCCCATCACAATCAGCTGTTTCATGCCATGTAGGAGGCTAGGAAAGAGAGGGAAGGAGTGAGGATTCAGCATAATTGAGGGAGGAGGTGGAGCTGGCTGGGAAGAGGCTGGGTGGGAGGAGAGGGAGGCAGGAAGTAATGAGGGGGGGCCTTGGAGGAAAGGGTGGGGTGGAAACATGGCCTGGGACAGAATCAGGGGTCAAGCACCCCTTGGCAGTTTGAAAAGTCAGTGCCTGTAGCTCCAAAAGCCTATGACTGTCTCCAGCAGTGCAGGCATCTATAGGCCCGGTGCCTCTGCATTGTGTCCCACAAGCATACATGCAACCTAGCAGATTGGCTCCCTTAGGAGACAACTGGTCTCCCTAGCACCTGGGGGCTGCAGGACATTCAACAACTAACTGGAGCAGGCATTTGTGTTCTGATGCTCTGAGGCCAGCAGACACATCCCCATTGGGTTCAGTGGAAGGATACAACAGTGTTTCTTCCTATGTGCTGCCGCTTGTCTGCTCTGCCTGGCTCCCATGTCAAGCCCAACCCCACAGAGCTTGCACAGGGAGGACCCCTGCAGACCTAAGAGTGGGGACATTATGGGCTTAAACTCTCACCACAGCTCTGGGGGCCAGAGGATAATCACTCACCTAGTTGCAGCTATGAGTCAAACCACACCATACTGACATCTCTTCTCAAAGGGGAATGATGGGTCAGAAAGTGTGGGCAAGGGAGCTGGGCTCTGAAAGACGAACTGAGGCCAGGTCTCTGTGTCTCAGGACGGTATCAAGGATCTCAGTGGGAGTCCTGCACACGTAGAGAAAGCAGAACTCAAACTCCCAGTTACAATGCCCTCCAGTCCCCAGTCCTGCCCACCAGTGGGCCCCACATATCAGCACCTCCCCACTCTCTTTCCACACTACCTGCCTGTCACAACCAGCTGTTCTGAGCTGTTCAGAAGGCTGGGAGGAGGAGTCAGGAGATGACACTTGGGGGAGGACACTTGGTCCTAGGGCAGAGCCAGGGGTTGAGCACCCTCCCACACACACATTCTGGAAAGTGGGTGCCAATGCAGCCGTGCATGTGCATTCCAGTGGGATAGCATGGACTCAAGACTGTCCTTAAGGGGGCATGGGACATCCCCCATTTTGTCCCAGGCCCCACCCACCCAATCTTTTCCCTGCCTCTGCTCTGCCTCCTATCCCACTCTTTCCCCCAAACCCTGCCCCAGCTGCATCCCTGCCCCACTTCTTCCCACACCTGCTCTGCCTCCTCCAACCTGCATTGCACCTCTTTCTCAGCCCCCTACCCAGAGAGATGTGACTCAGGGGATTATCAGGGGGCTTTGTGTAGGGCAGCTGCAGTGGTCGGGCCCCTCCGCACTCACTGCAGTGGCAGGAGCTACAGGAAGTGGGGCAACTCAGCAGTTTGATCTGCTCTGTCGCCGTCAGCCAGCTGGGTAGCTCTGCTTGTGGGGAGCAGAATGCATTGACGCTGGGGCTGCAGTGAAGCTGAGCAACTCGGCTGGAACATGGCAACAGAGCAGAGCAGGCTGCTTCGTTGCTATTCTTCCCATAACTCCCACTACCTCAGTGAGGACAAGGGGGGAGGAGAAAAGGAGTAACCTCTGCTGCCACCTCATGCCAGGCCTCCCAGATAACCCCCCAAGCTGCCCTGCACCCTGCAGGCTAATATCAATATGGTGGACCTTCTTGTTCATAAAATGGCTAGAATGGTTGGGGCGGCCACTGAAGTCTCCCCAAATTGTGGGACCTAGGCTGGCAGCCCCAAACCATCCTATGGACAGGATGGCTCTGCATGGGTTCATTATTACATTTAGTTTCCTCAGGAAAATGTTTGCAGCACTTTACCATGGTTCCTTTAGAAGGCCACTGGTCTCCCCAGCACCAGGGAGTTGAGGGACATTCTGTGACTAACTGGAGCATGCACTTGTGTGATCTGCTGCTCTGAGGAAAGATACAACACATGTTAATCCTTTAGGGCTCAGACAAGTGCTAGTTCCTCAATTAGCAGCAAGGCATTCCCTGGGAAATATCCCACCTGATATCAACACAGTAGTTTTAGCTTAGGTTTAGGAGAATCTGAGGGAACTCATAAGCAGTTTTCTGCATAAATCTCTGACCAGTGACTGCAGGGAGATTTAAAGAAAGGGGAGCTGCTGCTAATGTGAATGAGCAAGAAATATTGTTCCAGTGGCTCTGTGCAGATATCAAAAATTTTTGCTTTCTCCAGTTCCTGAAGGTTGGGAAGGCTTTAGATCCAGGTAAGCAATATGAGCTTATTTTCCATTGTTGTTGCAGTATTAAAACACTTTCAAAATTTGTTGAGTGAAAACACAACTGACCTGCAGAGGGCATTTTGCTTCAAGATTTTACTAGATAGTTTATGAATCAGCAAAAAAAAAAAAAAAAAAAAAAGCATTGGCTTGTATGACGTGCCAAAGAATGTGGTGTTGGCTTGAACTACTGTACAATCCAATCAGCTGCCTTCAGAACATTAATCGTAATTTCAGTTTGGGATTTATCTATTGTGTTCCAAAATTACACAGCAACATTCTGACAGAACAGTCAGTTAGCCCAGTGCACAAGCTGCATGCAAACTTGTACAACTGTGTGTGTCACAGGCACAAAGATTCAAAGAGATGGTGCTATATATTATGGGCCAAATTCAGCCCTGATGCAGTCAGAAACTCTTTTCATAGGCTTCAACAGGGCATGTGTCTTATGTCATCAGAGAAGAACTAGATTCATTATTACTTTTCAATAATAATTTGGCCTTTAAAAGAAGCTAAGAAATACCATTTTAAATTAAAATGGTTAATCCCACTGCAGATATTTCTCTAAAACAACTAAAGGAAAAAGGTGGCAACTCAGTTGGTGTTCATGATTAGATCTAGACTAGATAAAGTAAAATATAAGGAAATCCAACATTATCATCAAGATCAACTGGATGATGTACTGGACTGTTTCAGTCTCTAATTTCTGGGATACTGTGAATATCTGGAATTAATAGTTTTTGCATAGTAAAGCTATCCAGATGTGGTATGAAGATACACAAATACCTATGGAATTCCCTGGTCAAAGCAAGATAAAAGCTCTTCTGAGTATAGGGCCAGATTACTGCATACCGATTATAGAACTATACCTCAGGCACCCGAGATCATATGATTAATGTAAAACTCAATTTATGTATTTTTAATAAGCATTTTTAATACAAAAAAGATATTGCACTGTTCGCTTGAGTCTGCAGAAACCTAGAAACAGTAGCTCAGAGAGGGATATGTTCTCTCCAGTACACAAAGCTCTCTTGAGCCCCACCAAACTGTGTTAGAAGAAGATTAACTGTGTGGCAGAAGGAGGATGCAGCAGGTACTCACATACAGATTTTCTCTAGCTGCTAGGGAAACAACTGTGGACCCTCCATGCTGCTGAACCTTGCCTGGCTGAGGGGCGAAATGGGTCTTCTTGTGGGTACTCTGCCAGTGTGTAGTTCCAACCTTAACTATGACCAGCAGATCAAGGAGATGGGGAGCAAAGCCTCACAGCACGCCAGCAGTGGGACAGCCACGGCGCGCCTGGACTGTCCCGCTGCCTGCGTGCTCTGCGGCTTTGCTCCGCGTCTCCCAGGTCAGCAGACCAGGGAGACGGAGCAAAGCCATGGAGGACTTGGGCGGTCCCGCCACCCCCGTCTCTCTGGTCTGCTGGGTGGGGGGCGCAGCTAGTGCCCCCCCCCAGCAGACCAGGCTTTTCTTGCCTACCCCTGGGGTAGAGCAGCTGGGGGTGCTGGGTTGGTCCCGCAGCACCGCTCCGGACCAACCCGGCAGCACCCCAGCTCCTCTGCCCCAGGCGTCCTGATTCAGCCGCTGCTGGTCAGTTTCAGCAGCGACTGAATCAGGACGCCTGGGGCAGAGCAGCTGGGGTGCTGCTGGGTTGCTCCAGTAGTGCCGAGGAGCCGCACTACTGGAGCAACCCAGCAGCACCCCAGCTGCTCTGCCCCAGGCGTCCTCAAGTCAGCCGCTGCTGAAACTGACCAGTGCTGACTACAGGAAGCCCGAGGCAGAGTTGCTCTGCCCCAGTCTTCCTGGAATCAGCCGCTGATCAGTTTCAGCAGCAGCTGACTTGGGGACGCCTGGGGTTCTTAAGTTGAATCTGTATGTAAGTCAGAACTGGCGTCCAGATTCAGCCGCTGTTGAAACTGACCAGTTTCAGCAGCGGCTGACGCCAGTTCCGACTTACATACAGATTCAACTTAAGAACAAACCCACAGTCCCTATCTTGTACGTAACCCGGGGACTGCTTGTAGTTGAAATGTAATCAAAGAAGTTTGTAATTAGTTAAGTATAGCTAAGTTTAGGTTTTTCTACCTGTATAAGCATTAGGTAATTGTTTTTTAAAATCATTTGAAAGTTATTTGGTTTTGATAAAAGAATCATTCCATTTAATAAAAATCATTTGTTTCACCATCATCCAGTAGTTTTCACTGGGTAGTCGGCTTTAACCCTTGAGGCTCCTGCCACATCACCGAACCAAGGTGTAACAAAGATCTTACAGTGGCGGATATAAAATGTTATTTTATTTGTGCATTAAATGTTATTATTGGAGGGGGGGAGCATAAAAAAGTTCTGGTTCCTGATGTTCAGATATTGAATTCAGTCTCTCTAAATCATTTGGCAGTTCTCCTTATCCCACCCATAAAACCCATCTGCCACAACACTCTCCACACACAGATTTTCTTGTTTCCTTCTCCTATCTTCTTGCAGTGGAAAACATCCCTGACTATCCTGCTCTTGGGAGGGCGGGAAAGGGAAGAAAGATGGGAGGGTGACTGATAGAATTTCTCATTCATCTCTGATTGCTGAGAACAGTGTGATGAACATACTAATATATGGACAGCCTTATGTTCCTATTGTAATGGCTGCAGGGCTACTTGCAATTCTGATCCCTTCTCTAACTGCACACACCTCAGATATGAGGCCTAGTTTCTATGATTCCCTGTAGTGGAATCCCATGATTCTTCCACTTTTAAAATAGATCCTGAGGTACAGAAACTTGTGGATTAACTGTTTTTATCCCAAGCTGGGTTTGAGCATCGTTGGTTTTTCCGTTAGGAAGCTTGTGGCCAGTGATGAATACAACTCCAAACAGCCTTCTTAATCCATCCAAAATTCTCTGTTCCTGTTTCCTGTGGCTGCAAGCTGAGATCTTCTCACCCTTGATATACTGTCCAATGAGCTTAGCAGGGTATCAAAAGTGGCACTTCACAATGAATGTCCCTCCCAGGTGGGTAAATGGGTGCTTCTCTATGGTCATTGTCCTTCTTCCTGCTTGAATTAACCTGTTGTATTCATATAGCCATCCCACTTAGAACAGCCAGACTCACCGAACATATACTCATAAATTATTAGAGTAGCCTCACATCCATCACACTTATGTTCCACCCCACTGCTGGGATGGTGATGTGATGGGACATCATAACTTCTTTCCTGGTTACTGTTTTTTCTTTCTGGTTAACAATTAAATAAATTTTACAGTCAGTGGGCCTGTGGCACCTGCTGCAGGCATCCGAGTAGTTTCTTTACCCAAGCATTTCTTAACCTTAAAAGATTTGGGTTGGTTACAGGATGAGCAAAAACTCAGGATTTTCATATTTTCCTCATTGATTTGTCCATCTCCTTATTTACATTTAGGGGGCCGAGAAGACTAGTTTATTTTCTCCTGTGTATATCCCTCTACTTTACGTCTGGCTACTTCATTTGTTTGCGATTGAACGAGGAAATTTGTGGCCAGGAACAATGTGGGATGGTTAGTACTGCCTTGACCCAAGAGTAAAAAAGGCAAGTGCTGTTGAGACTTTTCACACAGCTCTGCCCATTGTGTCTTATGTAGCCTCTCAGAAGCAGCTCTCACAGATAACAGCCCAGATGCAGCAGCTGGAGGGAAAAAACGAGACAGTGAAATGGTTGCTTGGCAACAGTGAACAGGCATTCTTTCAGCAGGCTCCAGAAAGCAGAAAGAAGCCCAGGACCCAAAGGCCTTCCTAACCTGGGCAACACAGGGAGAGACCAGGAGTCGCATTGTTATGATATGGTGGCCAACTGCAGGGCCTGGAACTAGTAGGCAGACATGTGGACTGAACCAGACAGCCGCATTGTTTGGGGGGAAAAAGTTGGTTGCAAGAGAGTCCAGTTGCTGGAGGAAATGCAGCCCCTCAGTTGCTCTCTGAAGGAAGGGGCATAAAATACTTGTGCTCATAGGGCCTGCGATGGGCCACAGAGCCATTTGTGGGGAAGGAATGAAAGTTCTCCAGCACTCCTGGGACAATGGTGCTCCAGGGCAGGGCTGTATTTAATTTTAGTTTGGGTTCAGCTCTGGGCTTCTCCACAGCAACAGTCAACCCAGTTTTGACCATGAGCTTCTTTTCCTGCAAACACCTGAAGTCAAACTTATGTGGTTTCAGGCCTTTTGCTTTCCCAGAAAGGCATCACAGGCTCCACTGCATCCAGTTACCACCAATGGCAGGGTGGAAATCAAGTTTGGGAACACCGATGTGGACACCTGGTCCTGCAGTTTAGCAGCCATTCTAGGCCCAGGCTCGGCAGATTCTGTGCACAACTGTATCTCATATCACAGAAAGCCATGGATTATTTTTCAGCAAGACAGAGCTCCTATAAGGAGATTCCAAATTACACCCAAGGCCTTATGCCTTGTACGGCACACAACACTGACATTAGGTGGCAGCAAGAACATTAGAAGTTTTGGTAGCAGGGCAGAGGATCACTCAGACCATTATAGTGCAGAAGCTGGTTTTGGTTTTAGGTAACTTGGAAGAAGTTGGTAGTGGGGATGCTACCTTTTCCCCCACTCACCCTTCTTAGGCAGGGGTCAGAGATGACTTGAAATTTGGGAGAGGGATTTTGAATTCCTTCTCCTCCACTCCAGCAAACCTTGACATCAAATTCCTTCTTCACTGACCCTATCCTCCATGCCCATCTCTCTCATGACTTTCAACAACAGAGCAAATCATTCAATCTCTGTGTTAAAGATCATGAAGCAGTGCTGCCATGGGAGACAGGGGTATGGTCTCACACCTGCTCACACCTGCTGCAAGGATTCAGAGGATTTCTATTTGAATCTCAGGATAATCATAGGGTGGGTGGCAAGGCTACATCCTCACAAGGCTGATCAGCAGTAAATTCTTGCTTACATGCATCTGATAAATATGACAATAGAAATGAAATACTAGAAATGATTAAAAATCAACCAGTGAAGTGTGTTATGGTTTTCCCTGTTAGTAGCCTCCGTCCTTATTAAAGGTGTTTGCTGTTGGAAATTTAGTGTAATTTTAAAACACTTTGAAGATAAAATCCATTATAAACACATCCCTATAAAACCAAAATGATACAGTGATACGGAATGAGTTTTCTTTTTCCCTATTAACACAAGAACTCACTTGACCAGCTACATTTCATTTAATTTTTAGCAAACGTTTTCATTTTTTGATTTTGTAGCATTTGCTTATGTTTTGAAAATTAACATTCAATTCCTATCTTAGTGCAATTGTATTGCCTACATGCCATTTTATTGCAGTAGTCAGGACTTAGCTTACTAAACATATCTTTTGCTTGATTCAAAACTTTCAACAAAAGGTTTCAAAAACAGCAATGTGGTTGAATTAAGTAGGTCTCTTCTCAGCAATATTCCTATGATTTAATGGCTGAAAACTTAATTCGTCAGTTCCGAGATAGGAAGTAAATACACCTATAACACTCCGTTCTCTCTCAGCCCCTCATAAAATAAGCAGTACAATAAAGAGAATCTTACTTCTGTGGATCTGCAACAGTTCGGCACCATTGAAGAAGAGTCAGTTGCATGAAACAGAGTTCTGGACACAGAATTCAGAGAGCTGGAAAAAAAACCACCTATCTGGAATGGTCTGATTTTTTGAACTATGGAATAGGCACCTCACAGTTCTTTTCAGACTCCCACTAAGTCAACAGAGATATAATGAGGCAGTTAATCATTAACACACTATAACATACGTTTTATCAAATAATCTAATTGCATAAAAACATTTGCCAAAATATTCAAACATTTAAAATTCAGTTTTCTGTAAAGTAATGCTTCAGAGACATTGTCACAGCAGTTAGCTGAGTTTAACACCAAGAGGAACCACTGTGACCCTCTAAAGTGAGATCCTGAAAAACACAGCTCAGAGAATGTGAAAACTTATCGATATGGTGTAATAATTCTTTCCTTCTGTTAAAGTCTTGCTATCACATTTACATTAACAGTTAAGTCTTGCTGGTGAGGGGGAATGCAGGAAGGGGTCCCAAAGCAAGATATGAAATACATGATTTGGTTTGCCCTTTGGAGAGACAAATGTGAGCTGTTGCATTCTCTTTGTGCCCGGAATTATTTTGACTTTCTATTTGAGTAAGACTACAAATACGCTAAGGCTACATCTAGACTGGCAAGATTTAGCGCAAATACTCTAAACGCAAGAGTTTTTGCGTTAGAGTATTTGAGTAAGAGAGCATCTATACTGGCATGTGCCTTTGCGCAAAAGATTTGCTTTTGCACAAAAGCATCCATGCCAGTGTAGACGCTGTCTTGTGCAAGAAAGCTCCGATGGCCATTTTAGCCATCAGGTTTTCTTGCACAAGAAAATTTATGTTACTTATCTACACTGACCTCTTGCGCAAGAACACTTGCACAAGAGGACTTATCCCTGAGCGGGAGCGTCAGAGTATTTGCGCAAGAAGCACTGATTTCGTACAGTAGAACGTCAGTGTTCTTGCGCAAATACTTGCGGCCAGTGTAGACAGGCAGCAAGATTTTGCACAAATGTAGACGTAGCCTAACATTTCAACAAGAACTGCTCCAAATTTATTTTCTTTTTCTTTAAATTTCTTCCTGTATTTTTTCCCTCTTTTCAAAAAATGGCTCTAGTGTTCTGGTAGGTGCCCTCACTTTCCTCCTGGTTGGACTCAACAATAATTTTTATTATGTCCTACAGGCTCTTATGACTGGTGCACATTTATAGGGCTAGGGCATGGAGGCTATAGCATTTGGGGATCACTTTTATAAGGATGCCTCAGGGTACATCTAAACCCAGAGTTTTTCCGGGATACCAGAGGTATCCCGGAAAAACTCTGCCGCGTCCAAGGAACACATCTGCTCTTCCAAAATTTTGTATTGAATACCAGACAAGTTTTTTTGGCATCCCTGTAAACCTTGTCTTATGAGGAAGAAGGGATGTTCTGAAAAAGGATTTTTTTCTCGACATTTGGCCCTGGGTAGAGGGGCCAAATGTCAGAAAAGCCTCTTCCGAAAAAAGAAGCAGAAAAAGCATATCTTTTCCCAGAAGAACTGTGTAGTTTAGACACAGCCTCAGCGAACAATTTCTATTTCCTGAAATAAATGCTGTGATTGGCCATTGCTTGCAGTAAAGGGCTCTTCAAGGAGAAAGGAACTCTTTTTTCCTGCTATGCCCTCACATTCAGGTTAAGTTAACCATTTAAATGTTAGGTTAACCGACTAAGTGAGCTCCCAGCCCCAGGTCTGGGGCTACTGCCACTGCAAGCAGGAAGCTCTCAGCCCTGGAGCTGGGGCTGGGCCTGCTGCTGCTGCCAGTGGCAGGAGGCTGTTGGTCCCAACCTTGATGCTGGGGTGACAGCTGCTGCAGGCGTGAGGGAGGGGGGGAAGTGCTGCTCCTGGGTACCAGTTAACCGGTACCCAGTAAGCCTCACCTGGTAAGGGTGCTGTTTACTTATTAACTGGTTACCACTTCACATTCCTACCTCACATCCCCTGTTGTATTCCCTGGGAGAGACTGTTTCATGGATTTGAATTGAAAGTAATATAGTATGGGGCTCCCTATGTGTGGGTGCTGGGATTTCCCCTCTCTATTGTTGGCTGCTCCAGATGTAGACTCTTTCCTTGATCAAGGATGTTAGGACAGTGGATTTTGACATTTTGTTGTGCAGGCATGTTTGGTCGCTGGCTTTATGATCAAGTACCAGGATGCTGTGAGGTCAGCTGTATTTTTGGGTGGGCTAAGGTTTGTCCTCATGGTTGGAGCTTGCACATTATTACAGATCTGTTTATTCACAGGACCACACCTTTGGGCAGTAGATTATACCAGCTAGGAAACAGATTTCCATTCCTGTGGCTAGTCAAGGTGTGGCACATGGGACAATGCATTTGTGGAAAGAGACTAAATGCCCCCACCTTTAAAAGAAACACAGGTCCCTCTCCCCATGAAAAGAATAGGACTGGATTCTTCAGGATTCCCAAGAGCTTATGATTGTGAGAGATATGGCAATTGTATTCAATTTCCTTGCAGAGCTCTTTTTGAATTATTTTTAATTATCATTAGAGTCTGTTGTATTAATTGCATGGTTTGTATACTATTGAGTGCTGGGTTGATATGCCACTTTTCAAGGGGAAAGATGTGCCAGACTCAGGCTTCAATGAATTATATTGAACAACGTGCCAGACAGGAATGGACTTCTGGAACAATTAAGTGTATGAAGTAATTTTCCTGGGGCATATCTAGGGGAAGGGAATGCCAATTCCTCAACTTCAGTTATACAAAATACCCAGCTTTCTGAAACAATTGTCTGAGGAATAAACCATTGTCTTATGGTCACCTGTTATATGAGAACAAATTCAGAGGCCAATATTACATAAAGCAAAGGCTAAAGTATTCATGGGTATTCTGGTTTTGAGACAGTTATGAATTTGTAACCATGGGGACAACCAATTGGGGAGTTTTCAAGGGCTGACACCTATGAGACCTCAAGGCAGGAATTAGGGTGACTTCTGGTAAACTTTTTAGCATGCATGTGGCAGGGAGGATTTCTCTGTAATGGTTGCGCTTTAAGAATAAATATGCTGGGTCATAAAGAGCAGTGTGGTAACTTTTAACCATGGGTCATTATGCTGTTCATAGTCTCTGGAGAGAAAGCAAAACCGAGTCTGGCTTTCTGAGCATATGACAGCCTGAAAAAATTCCAGTCTAGACAGCAAAAGAAGTGGGTTTCTATTGAGAAGAGGTGATCATTTAGGAGCTGGAAGCCCACAATGGATGCTTGAGGTAGACCATGATGGAGGGTGAGGGTGGAGAACATAGGTTTAGTTGTCTTGAACTGTGACAGCGGCCATTCCTATGCAGTAGCAAACTTGTTATCTCTGGCCTGCCACGGTCTGGAATAGGAGAGCTTAGCTACGCCATGGGTAAGGGGAGCTGCTCACATTCAGAAAGCTTTGAGACACTCTGGAAGAGTCCTCTCCTTCCCTCATTACTGCTGCCAGGACGTGTCATCAGTCAGGAGTTATCCTTGATTGAGTTTTCTTGAGTTTTTGGCCAAGTGACTTGTCATTTCAGTCAATGGCACACTTAGACAAGGTATCTACCTCAGTCTTCTTTGGCCACTTACCACCGGCAAAACCAACCAACCAACCCAACAAAACCACTGACATTTCAAAGATGAAAACATGCAGTAGGTCAGTCATCTGTGGCACCACAGCAAAATGGCACTCTATTTCAACTAGGCTTCTGTAGCCTGTGCTGCATGTATATTATAACCCATTATATAGGCTTAGCTATTTCTGTCTTAAAGGGTAACGTAACACAGCCATGCAACTGGGATATGAAAATTGGTTACAGCATTTCATTAGCATTTTATTATTATGGCCATGTGGCATATTTACATGATAGCAGCAGCTAATTATTAAGGAGAGGCAGAGTAAGTGACTTCACCTTCTTCTATGGGGCAGCTCATTGGTCCCTGTGTACCTGGTGAGCTAGTGTGGAAAATTAATTGAAGGGTGTGGTTGCAGCCATATCAACACCCTGTCTGTTTGTTTACAGCAGGAAGTATTGGCTGAGTAGCCCTATTCTAACTACCATAGCAAGAGTTACTATCTGACAATTACACCCTCTTACAAGCAAGGGCTGTGACAATCTAGCCAACAGTGATTATGCCCAATAGACAAGTGATAGCACTCACCTGCAGACACTGGCCAGGAGCAGGAAAAAAAAAACATATCCTGAAGGAGGCCAGGCTCTCTATGCACTAAAACAATTTTGTAATCCACTACAACCTGCTCTTGAGCTCAGTCCAAAGCTAAGACCTTTTTGTGGATCTCAATACCATTTCTAAAGGGGACAGAACAATCAATCACTACATGACAAAACTGATATCAATGTTCTTACAGGGCCGGATCCAAAGTGTCAGAGTACTGGGGCTCAGTTTAGCTCCAACTCAGCCTGGTTTCTGTTTAACTCAAGTGAAATTGTTTTGCGGGGTGTCAACATGAAACTTGACATTTGTACAGGGTTTGGCACTGAGATTTTGAGCTAGTTTAAACCCAATATTTAAAGCAAACCTTGGCATGTGTTAGAAACCACATAGATTGAAACTGAAAAATCATTCACACAAACCCCTTTCCAAAATCATTATTTTTTAAACCAATCTAACTTGAACCCCAAACTGGAAATTCAGAGCTAAGACAATTTTTTTCCTTTACCAGCAGGAGAATTAGCTCTAGTGTAGTACAGTACTTTCTTAGTAGACAAGTAGCAGCAATATCCATGCATGTATTTTCCATCCTACTCCAGTTTGGGCCACAGATGCCTTGTCAAGGATACTGTGAATGAACTCAAAAGGCAGCAAATTTGATAAAGGGAAATCCTTTTTCACACAGTACCTGTTTAGCTGTTGAACTTATTGCCATGGGATGTAATTGATATTAAGAGCATAGGAAGATTGAAGAAAAGGATTGTGTATATGGATAACCACGAAAGTTGTTAAAATAGTAAAGATTAAAAAACAAAAGCAAGAGTCTTTGAGAGAGAAAAACTGTAATGCTTCTAAGCATATGCTAGTCTCTAACTGGGGATTATGAAGATATTTTCCAGGTGAGCAGACTACCCCATAACTTCTAGCTTGTTTACAGCAAGGCTCCCCGCTGTCGGCAGAGCCGCGGCTATACTTTACTTTCACTTTTGACACTGAACCTGATTGGCACAGCATTGGAACATGAGTATGCAAATGAAGTCCGCGATATTTAAATCCCAGGCTCATTTGCACTTCTGAAGTGCTTGATTTGCACTGGCTCACTGGTCTGATCTAATCTGGCAATTCCTCTGTTCCTATGCATGTAATTCTAACAGGAAGTGGTTGCTAAACAAAGCTTGACTTTTTCTCTGAGGGTATGCCTATACTACCACCCTAGTTCGAACTAGGGTGGTTAATGTAGGCAACTGAAGTTGCAAATGAAGCCCGGGATTTGAATTTCCCGGGCTTCATTTGCATGTTGCTGGGCGCCGCCATTTTTAAATCCCCGCTAGTTCGGACTCTGTGCCCACGGCTACACGCGGCACGGAGTAGGTAGTTCGGCTTAGGCTTCCTATTCCGAACTACCTGTAAGCCTCGTTCCATGAGGAGTAATGGTAGCTCGGAATAGGAAGCCTAATCCAAACTACCTACTCCGTGCCGCGTGTAGCCACAGGCATGGACTCCGAACTAGTGGGGATTTAAAAATGGCAGCGCCCGGCAAGATGCAAATGAAGCCCGGGAAATTCAAATCCCAGGCTTAATTTGCAATTTCGAATGCCTACATTAACCACCCTAGTTCGAACTAGGGTGGTAGTGTAGACATACCCTGAGTGAGTTTGTCATTCTGCTTTCCTCAGTGAGTCCCAATATTTGGGAATGATGAAGTACAGTCAAAAGTCCCCAGGGTAGTCTTTGCCCAGCCCACGAAGAAAGGCAGCAATGGCCAGGGCCGGCTCGAGCCATTCATGTGCCCCGGGCAGCAGACACGCGTCGCATGCGTGGTCCCGCCCCCTGGTGCCCCTTACAGATGCCATCAGGCCCCTTCATAGGTTGGCACCCTGGGCAGCTGCCCGGCTAGTCCCTGCCTTAATCTGGCCCTGGCTATGGCTAAAATCGTCTCCAATTACACTGGACTCCAAATGGGAAAATTATAAAATCTTAGCATATTTCAAACCATGTTCAGTCAATTCATAGCCAAGAGAGTGGTTCTTAAAGGAGTTTTTCTTAAGGAAACTGATTTCTCAGTTGGACAGGATGATGGAAATCTCACTAGGATACTGTGGAGTGGTTGATACAAGAATATGAAAGAGTGGCTACATAGCAATAGCTCTGGGTCAGTTGCTCAGATAGTGTACATAGGGCCAAGATGCACTGATGGCAAAAGATGTGTTTATATACACTGGGGAGGGTCTGGCCCACTGTTTCACTGGGCCCAGAGATACCCTTGGATTTTGTGGTATATGATTTTTTATGTAATCCACAATATCCCAATATCCAAAATAGCTAATCACCTAGCAGACTCCAAAAAGGTCTTTTACTTTTAGTACATTTTGCCATGAACATAGGTAAAAATGATTTATACAAACACACAGTACGTACCCCAGCTGCTGTAAGTACATACTGTACTATTTAGTGGCATTATGCACTGAACTGTACTAGAAATGCAAAGCTAAGTGAATGTTAGATAACTGAATTGAGGAGACTTTATAATCAGTTTATATCCAGACTGTCTTGCTGGAAAACATGTAGTACCTAACAGGAGTATTTTATGTTTGCAGTATCAGTCTGCTGGTGCCACTCCCCAAATTCTCTGGTCTATGGAGATGGAAATTCTTATGGTTTATGTGTCAGAAGTAACAAGACATTTGCTGCCCTCTTCACAAGCAGATGTGTTGCCCTTCCTCAGCCCTGGTGGGGGTTCATGGGAGGTTAGCATACCAAATCTAACCTTTCATTAAAAAGCAAATTGTACACACTCCTTAAAAAGGCATCTCAATTCCTTGGGGAATTAGCCTTCTACTGCATAACCTGAGTTCTCAGAAGGGCTCACCAAAGACCCCAAGGCCATGGGTGTTATCCTGTGGGCTCAACCTGGAGATTTGGGCTTTGAATATTATGGACTAAATGTTCAAGATTTGGTGACTTAAATCAAATTTGTGGGTGTTCAGCAGTTATGGAAGTCCAATTAATGTATACATACATTCAAGAGCTGTCATACCAGAATAAAACTTTCCAAGAGACATGATGAGAAGCCTAAAAAAATTTCAATAGTTAGCAGACGGAGGTAGATGCTGCATCATAAACATGGTGTCCAGATCAGCATTCTTGTCTTTATTTTCAAGCATCAGCAATTTGGATCATAGGGGTTATATATAGATGTGTCTGCACCAAACAATCTTGCAAAAAGTTTGGGTGTATTCCATGTGATTGCAGCATGAAACGCAAACATATTGTAAGTCATGATAAACTGAAATATGAAAACTCAAAGAAAACCTCTACTTTATATCTGCTATAAAAGTATCTCATTGACTAAAAGCTAATAAATCATTGGCTCAGAAGGAAACTGGTTGTTTCCAAAGAACGGAACTGAGGAATTCCAGACTTTTTATTTAATTTGTTTATTAAAAAGCCCTTTTAAGACCTCATTTGGCAGTTCCATTAATGTTTTTCCCAGACAGCAATAAGCAGGTCATTAGAAAATTTCTGGAAGACTTATGGATTTAGATTACAGCTAGCTTAGAACCCCATTATATGAGATGATGTTATCAACAAGTGATATCTCAGTACTCATTTTGGATGCGTTTTCTTGTATCTTTCCATCACATGGATATTTTTTCAAATATCTAAAAGGGTGTCACAAGGAGGAAGGAGAAAATTTGTTCCTCTTGGTTTCTGAGGACAGGACAAGGAGTAATGGGCTTAAAGTGCAGCAGGGGAGGTTTAGATTGGACATTAGGAAAAAATTCCTAACTGTCAGGGTGGTCAAATATTAGAATAAATTGCCAAGGGAGGTGGTGGAATCTCCCTCTCTGGAGATATTTAAGAACAGGTTAGATAGACATCTGTCAGGAATGGTGTAGATGGAGCTTGGTCCTGCCTTGAGGGCGGGGGGCTGGACTCGATGACCTCTTGAGGTCCCTTCCAGTCCTATTATTCTATGATTCTATGATTCTATGGAGGAATGACTTGGCTTCTCATTATCACTCATGAGTAGCTGTGAGACACTTCTAAATAGCATATGTTCCTATAAAAGAGAATGGAGTAAAGGAATCAATAGAAAACTCCATCCATTAACAATTATTTTCAAAAAAATTGTAAACCATCCATGGCATTACATAGCAATTTCACAGTTAGATGACAGGACAATGTTCAAGTGCCATCTTAGCAAGAAACCTACATGGTCTCTGGGTTATGCCATCTGGTCACTAGCAGATCAATTTGTAAAATCATTGGCTATTGACAGATCAAAATATTTCAACTGATCTCTGCCCTGTCTAGGTCAATTCAGTAGGAAATATTTTACTGTGGAGAAACTTATAAATATTAGAAAGATGCAATGTAAATATAAATGGATTATGCAGAATGTGCAACAAAAAATTAGTCTCATGAACTATAAAACCATAGAAATTACAAATCATAACACAAGGAAAGAGAAATGTCAACTGTTCTCCAGTTTCCTGTATGCTAAAATGGAAGACACACACTTAGAAATATCATCAAAGCTGACTCAGTGGTTGGAAAGTTACACTGTAGATCCTATGCAGGTGAGAATAATTTTGTTAGGGGAGTCAGGGTTGCAAAATGTATTTGTAAAGCAATAGGTGGGAAAAATGTAATTCAACATAACACCTACCATAAAGAACATAAGAATGGCCATACTGGGTCAGACCGAGGGTCCATCCAGCCCAGTATCCTGTCTGCTGACAGTGGCCAATGCCAGGTGAACCAAACAGGTAATGATCAAGCAATCTCTCTCCTGACCATTCCTTACCCATTCTGGCTAATCACTATTAATGGACTTAACCTCTATGAATTTATCTAGTTCTTTTTTAAACCCTGTTATAGTCTCAGCCTTCACAACCTCCTTAGGCAAGGAGTTCCACAGGTTGACTATGCGCTGTGTGAAGAACTTCCTTTTATTTATTTAAAACCTGCTACCCATTAATTTCATTTGGTGGCCCCTAGTTCTTATATTATGGGAACAAGTAAATAACTTCTCCTTATTCACTTTCTCCACACCACTCATGATTTTATATACCTCTATCATAGCTCCCCTTAGTCTCCTCTTTTCTAAGCTGAAAAGTCCTACTCTCTTTAATCTCTCCTCATATGGGACCTGTTCAAACCCCTAATCATTTTAGTTGCCCTTCTCTGAACCTTTTCTAATGCCAGTATATCTTTTTTGAGAGGAGGAAACCACATCTGTACACAGTATTCAAGATGTGGGTGCACCATGGATTTATATAGGCAATAAGATATTCACCGTCTTATTCTCTATCCTTTTTTGAATGATTCCTAACATCCTGTTTGCTTTTTTGACTGCTGCTGCACACTGCGTGGATGTCTTCAGAGAACTAGCCACAATGACTCCAAGATCTCGTTCCTGATTAGTTGTAGCTAAATTACCCCCATCATATTGTATGTATAGTTGGGGTTATTTTTTCCAATGTGCATTACTGTACATTTATCCACATTAAATTTCATTTGCCATTTTGTTGCCCAATCACTTAGTTTTGTGAGATATTTTTGAAGTTCTTCACAGTCTGCTTTGGTCTTAACTATCTTGAGCAGTTTAGTATCATCTGCAAACTTTGCCGCCTCACTGTTTATCCCTTTAATGTTTTCATAGAAACAAAATTGGATGCAGTTGTGTAGGTTGAGACAGATTTGAGAGGAGCACCTGTCTTCAAACTCTAACATCTGTGTACAGCTGGTTTGGGAAAACTAGGCTTGTCCTGAATTCCAAGACATGAATCAAATTTGTGTCTTCATAAAAATGCTCTAGCTGTTATTGTCCCATATGCTTGTCTTACCTGTTGCTCTACATAAGCCTCGAGTCACTGTGACTTGCCTCCTAGCACTCTTTTTATGACAGGAGCAGGAGGTAAAATTAGAACAGTTGGCAGTGGTAAATATTTACCAAAGAGGTCACACAATTGCACCTTGTTATGTGACTGTGAAATGAAAGAGCCTATTATAAAGCAGTCGTATAAAGGGATTGAGTCATAATGGCCACAGAAGCTTGAATTCTGAATTTCCTGGTTGTGGTTGACTGAAAGTCCAACCTAAATGGTACACACATGTATTTTTCATAATAGATATAATGAGGGTCATAGAATTTAAGGCCAGGAGAGACCATTCTATTCAGATCAAACTAGATAATACAGACTATTACATTTCACCTGGTTACTGAGCCCAATAACTTTTTATGTTTGTTATGTTTTATGTTATGTTCCAATTATTAATTACCCTGACTGTTAAAAAATTGTGTCTAATTTTAAATGTGAATATCTGGCATCAGCTTTCCACCATTAGTTCTTGTTATACCTTTTCTCTGCTAAAAAAGCCCTTAGGTAACCAGTATTTTATCTCAAGGAAGATACTTAGACACTGTAATAAAGTCACATCCAGTATAAGCTGTGTGCTTGTACGGCTGCTCAGGAGAGAGTTAAATGCACCCAGCTGATTAGTAAAGCACCACTGCTAAGTGTTTTGTTTCTACAGGTGGTACACATTTCGCAAATACCTCAACACACATAGAAATCAGCACATAGATGGAAAAGATTACAGGGAACATTGGTCACATCCTATTTTGTAATGAGCTAAACTGACCAAGCTCATTATGTCTTTAACTGTAGGGCATTGACTCCAGACCTCTCAACATTTTTGTGTCTCTCTTCTATGCCCTCTCCAATTTTCAACATCCTTTTAAAACTGGACACCAGAACTGGATGCCGTATTCCAACACTGGTCTCACCAAAGCTGCTTACTGAGAGAAAATCATCATTTTCCTTATCCCTTTTTGCTACAGTATTTCCTTGGGATCTCATGCTGAGTTTCTTTCCCCCTCTGAATCCTAAATCCCTTTTCAAATCGCCTTTCCAAAATATAGCTCCTCATTCTGTAGGTATAGCCTTCATTCTTTGTTCCTAGATGTGTAAGTTTTCATTTGCCTCAATTATGCACTCCATTTTAATGGACTCACTAAGTACAGTAAACTTCCGATAATCCAGCACCTTTAGGATCCAGGGAGTGCCGGATTATCAAATATGCCAGACTATCGGAAGGGGGGGGCTATGAGGGGTCTGGGGTGGTATGCCACCCCAGACCCCTCATAGACCCCCCCCTTCTGATAGTCCAGCTCTGTCCCAGGTGTTCCCGATTCAGCCGCTGCTGGTCAGTTTCAGCAGTGGCTGAATCGGGGACGCCTGCGGTAGAGCAGCTGGGGTGCTGCCGGGTTGGTCCGGTAGCGCCGCCCCTCGGCGCTGCGGGACAAACCCGGCAGCACTCCAGCTGCTCTGCCCCAGGTGTCCCCAAGAGCAGCTGGGGTGCTGCTAGGTTGGTCCTGCAGCCCCCAGGGACGGCACTTCCAGACCAACCCGGCAGCACCCCAGCTGCTCTGTCCCTGGCTTCCCCGATTCAGCTGCTGGTCAGTTTCAGCAGCAGCTGAATCGGGGAAGCTGGGTGCAGAGCAGCTCCTATTGCCCGGCTGCCTGGAGCACTTCTGGGTTCCCGATGGTGTCGGACCATCAGGAGTGCCGGAGCATTGGATGCCGGACCAATGGAGTTTTACTGTAATCCAAATCACTTTATGACTTCCTTAGTCATATATCTCAAATGATAATTAACAGTACACCCCACCCACACCTACTCTGGTTACCAAACACACTTTATATATGCTCAAACTGCACATAGCTCCTGAATTCAACTGCATATGGAACGCCAAATTTGCAAAGTTGCTATGATCATATACCAGCCCATTAGGAAAAATCTACTTATTTTATCGTTTCAACAATTATGATGAGAAAATTGTTTGTATTTTACTCCCTCAACCCTATCACCTCAGGAAAGTAGTTGAGTAAAATTTTGCAACGCTGCCTTACTCATGAGGCACAATGAAGTACTCTGATTTACCAAAGGAAAAGTTACACAATATGAAGTATGATAGCTTATCTTTTATTGTGCACATATGGGGATGGGCTGATAAAGCGATGAATGACAGGGAAGATGTTCAATTATTTTCTGTCCAGTAGATCTATAAAACATCCCTCATGTGGTTTGAGGATCCTTCCTGTTTCCCCCACTCCTAAGGTCCCATATTACTGCTCTGCTGGCTGAGGAATATGAAGGACTATCAATTTGACCTTTGCTTCTTGCCTGGCACCATTTAGTCCTGCTCAGCATATCTGATTTTCCTCTGTATCTCTAAGGAATCTCTTCTGAATGCCAGGACTCCTGTCACAGCAGCTTTGGGAGTGGTCATGAACCAGTTTCTTTGAACTGTGTCTGTACACTTAAACTAAATAATGCTATCTTCTTTGGATTTGCCCATGTAATCTACAGCTGTTTGTTCCATCTGCAATACTGTAATACAAAGTGTTACTCCAATAAGAAAAAAGCCGCACTACACGCAACCCATAAGCTAGGGAGGAAGTCCTTAAAGTGAAGGCAGCTATAGCGTGCCAAGCAGTATCTTGTGCAATACAGATTTTGTTGATTCCCATCATGATTTGTTGGCTCTTAATTCCTTCGGTACATGAAAGTTACAATATGCTTCTAAAGCTCTTTCAGAGTACATAAGGTTCTTCATCCTGCAATACTCCAGGAGATACGAGACTATCACAGCAGTGCTGATGTCAAGTCATGTATAGGCCACCCTCATGCTGGGTACTACTGCGTTTAAGCGCTTCCTCAGGGTGGCCGATTGAGGAAGCCCTTCGTAGAGTGATCTCAAGGGGTTGCGCTGAATAATACAGAATAAGGCACTGTGGACAGATGGTATCTAGGAGAAGGGAAACTCTGATTTCAGCTGTACAATGGTCGGTATGAGAGGACAGAATGGAATTGCAGCTCACAAGCCAGTCTCACTAAAATCCATTTATATGCAAAGGCTGATCTCTTGATGCTAAAGATTTACCTCTTGTGAATCGAAGTCCTACAGTGATGGGCAAGTGATGTCAGATGTAGTTGGAGGATACGATTGGAAGGCTCGAGGTACAAACCTGCATGTAGGAAGCGTGGTTGTGGTGGTCATCTGTCTGAACTAAAACAGCAGCAGCTCCCATATCCTGACCAGACGACATTTGAGCTATTACGAAAACGTGTTAAGCGGGCACGTGTTAAATGAGGAATTACTGTACCTCAGAGATGCCCTGATTGTACACATATACAAGAAAAAAGGTGACTGTGCATGCTGTGATGACCACTGGGGCATCTCACTGCTGTCTATAGCTGATAAGATCCTGGCCCACATCCTCTACAACCGTGGTCACCAGCCAGTAGATCGCGATCTACTGGTAGATCTCAGGGGCTCTAAGAGTAGCTCTTGAGCCCTCTCTGAACTGTGCGCTTGCGCAGAACATTTACATTAGATTTCCTCATTTGAGGAGCAGCTACTCACCAAGCAACAACACAGGTGAGCAGCTGTGAGGAATGGTGGGAGCTGGGAGGTCGGCCAGCTAATCGGTGGCTTCTCCTCTGCACCTGCCCACGTGGAGCTTGGTGCACCCTGGCTGAGCACCATGGACAGCTGGCCGGGCAGCCACTTCTCTTCCTTCCAGCCTGGCTGCCCTGCGCTCAGCCCAGGGAGGCTGCGTCTAGCTCCAGCTGTGCTGGAGCAAGCTTCCCAGGCTGAGCGCAGGATCACAGATGCCCATCTGATGGACTGTATACGACTAGCAATATCAGACTATAACCCAGACTTCAAGACACTGGCAGATACTGTTCAGTCACAGCTGTCACACTGAGACTTTGTTATTGGAAGAAAAAATATATAATTATCAATACTTGATTTTAGATTTACAAAACAGCAGAGAACAAAATGTATAATTGTAAATGCTTCATTTGACATTTAAATAGCATGAATTAAAAACAGAGCATTTATTTCATAACTATAAATGTGATTTTAACTTTATATATTGCATAATTTAAAAATAAACTGTTTAACAGAGTGTATAAGGGCTGGGGATAGCAAGTGATGGACAGGAGAATAGAGAGGGCGGGGCTCTACATTTACTTCATAATGTTTATTACAGGTTGGACCTCCCTGGTCTGGCACCTTTGGGACCTGTCCAGTCCCGAATGAGGGAATTTGCCAGATGAAGGGAGGTCAGTTCTGGCCCCTCTGCTGATGGACTCCAGGGTTCTCCCAGGTCCATCAGCAGAACTAGTTGGACTCCTTTCCAGACTTCATGCCCCCACCCAACTCGACTTCTGTCCTGGCTCCTCTCCTGGGCGCTGTGGTTCCCTGCTCCCAGCCCACAGGCACCTGCCAGCCTTCACTGTCAGGCCCTGGCCAAGGCCACTGGGCTCCGTGTCCCTGGTTGGGCTGAGTTGTCAATCCAGCCCAGGTCCTGGCCACCAGGCTCTGTGCTTACAACTGGGCTGTGCTGCTATGCCTGCCCCTGACCCATCTGGGCTGCAGAGTTCCCAGCCCCTGGTTGGCTCCATTGCCAGCCCGAGTGCTGGGCTCTTGTCTCCTCTCCTGGCTGCCGGGGCTCTCTGGTCCAGAAACTCTCTGCAGGACCATGGATATTGTTGGACCAGACAGTTTCAGACCAGAGAAGTTCAACCTCTATTATTATTATTATCTGTAAGGTATAGAAGAAAGAGGAAAGTGGACAACTTAAAACAAAAACAAATGCAAGGAGGATCAGAGAAGGGAAGAAAACTACTCAGTTCCACTTTCCTATTGATTTATATCCTTACATGGAATGCCACATCTAAGAACTACTTCCATTCTAGATGTGGGACTTAAGACTGATCAATTCTAAGTTTAAAATAATTTGGAATAAAAAAGTATTCTGATTTTAAACCAGCAGGTAAATAGTTTGCTACCCTAAATGCTATACACTTTATCTGACATGAGAGATTGCAAAGTGGACATAAATATCCAATGAAAGAGTAGATGTCTTGATATTCTGACCACATGAAATGAATGATACACTCAGTACACTGAAATATACAGTTTATTTCCTCAAAATCAAGCAATACGATTTGTCAGTAGGCAAATGTTAAGTGTCAAGCAAGAAAACTGTACACATTTTCACTCTAGGGTGCAAAATCTAAACAAGTGGAGAAACCTGACACATTCTTCACTATACAAAGAGATTTAAAATTGAGAGATGACATAAGGTGAAGCAACAGCCATCACCTAAAGATGCCAAAGGCAAAATATTAGCACCAGAATTTTTTTAAAGCAACAATATACCTATTTACAGATTTACATATAGCATTGGAAGACAGCCATCTTCCAGTCCCAATTAAGAGAGCTTTTGAGCACAATTTAAAAAAGAAGAAAGTGAGAGATGATGACTAAATATACTGCTTTGTGAAAATGACAATATATATCACATCCTCAGTATTGCTATCTTTATATGAAAGGTCTAAATAAAGTACTGTACACACACATAATGAAATTATATTATTATTCACAGTCACATTTCACATACACATCAGAGTAACCACAATATGTAAAACACTTTAAAAGGTCACAGGTAAAACAATGCACACTACCTTGACTAAACCTAAATATAATTTATTTAAGAGTGATCTAGCTTAGGGTTTCATATGGTTAAGGAGTGGGTCTAAAGAGAAAACTCACCAGTGCTAGTATCAATTAACATAGCAGCAAATATTTGTGGGATTTTGACAGAAGTCTAAAGTTTTGTAAACTGGAAGAAGAAATTAAGGCCAGATCATCAACTGATGATCTGGCTCAGTATATATGAATTAGGATCGTATAAAAGGCAAATGGTCCCTTTAACATTTATAGTTGTCTGTGAAAGGCTTGGTGTTAGAGAAATTTCGGTGCCAATTCCCTGTAATGCTAGCAGTTCACTGATCAGGAAAAAGGGACAAAGGCTATGTCTAGACTGCAATGCTTTTCTAGGATACTGGAGGTATCCCAGAAAAGTAACGCTGTGTCCAAGCAACATGTCCTCTTTTCCAAAAATGTTTTAAAAAAAGCAGACGTGCTCTTTCGCCATCCCTGTAAATCTTGTTCTATGAGGCATAAGGGAGGTGTCAAAAGAGCAGGTTTTTCTGAAATTTGGCACCATGTAGACACGCCAAATTTTGAAAAAGCTTCTTTCAAAAGAACATCAGAAAAAGTTACACCATTTGTGTACCGCAAATGGCATATCTTTTTCTGATTTAACTCTGCCATCTAGATTTAGCCATAGAAAAGCACTAAAAGAGGCAGCTTTTTATAAGAACAGATAAAGAACCTTTTGTCAATATTACAATTCTAGAAACAGTGTAAAGAGACAATTCTCTCTCATCCTGTTTTATCAGTAATCACTTGTATTTTTCAAAGATTCCTACAGATTGGTATTCCCTTCAGCCTTAATTGTGGCTTCTGTTTATCGAAACACAGAGATAAAGGGCTTCCTAATTTAAATAGCTAAGACTTCACTTTCCCCATAAAAGTTATATCTTAATTTAGAAATAATACATGTAATTCACAGAGCAATCCATTGTGTTAACAGATTGTTAGCATGATGCAGATTATCAGAGTTTTACTGGATGGCAGTGTTACACCTCCAATAATCTTGAACTGAGAAATAGTGTCCTATCATTAAAGAGTCTATGTCAACATGTGACATGGAAAAAATACATATGTTCACAGTTATAAGCCAGAGTTAATTTGAATACTGCACTGAACTCACGTGACCTAGGAATATTTAAGTGGCTTAGGTATTTATATTGCGTTTGGGGAAAATGAGGGAAGGGAGAAAGACAAAACAGCATTACATGGGACAGCTTGAATATAATTTAAATATTTATATAAAAAGGTGAACTGTTGAACAAGCAGAAGAAAAATAAACATAGTTCAGTCTGTCCTGTTAAGTTATTGACTCTTTCCTATGCTGGGGGGAAACCCAAAGCAGCAAACAGATTTTTCTTAATAGTTCAGTTATTAAATTAATTGAACCAAACAAACAAAGCATCCTCAATCCTAGGTTTTAAAATCAATTCACTTGGTAAGAAAATGTATTTACGCTAGAATATATATGGGCCCACAACTTTTTCTGTGCAATGTCAAAATAATAATAAAAATAATGTTTCTGTCTAAACCATGTGTTCTTAACTTCAGTAATGTAGATCTTAAACAATTTTCAAGTGTATTTAATCTGTAGCCAGCTGAGATAGGTTTTGAAATTATTTTCTGAAAGGAGAAAGTGAGACATTTTCTTATGTGATGCATTAAAGAAAAAAGCATCTGATGTACGTACCAGGATCAATACGAGAGCAACCTGAATGTAATACTAGACTCATGTCACACATGATGTGACTGAAAAAAAAGCCCTCAACTTCGAGCTTTTTAAAAATCATTTGCTTTTGGGCTTCCCAACAGTTTGTACTGAAGACATCTGAAGACAAAGACGGTCACATATCTTGTTCTGAAAACCATTACTGTTTGCATGCACTACTGCAACAGACTTCACAATATATGGAATTAAAAGCTTAAAAATCTATCCTCTACTTCCTGTAGAACTTTCTATAGATTGAGAGACAAAGAACAGCTACAGAGTCGGGGATTAAAAAGAGGGTCTAAAAAATTAAATACAGCATCCAAACAATGAGAAAGATCATTATTGCTATTGTAGCTATTTTTCTTTTGTCTAACTCCCCCTACTGGACACAGATAGAAGTCAGGGTTTTCTCTTGCATACTTGGAAACGACCCAAGCATCCAGTTTTCAAGTCTTTGGTCAGGCCTCAACCTCTTACTTGAGCCTTTCGGGTTGGAGACTGTCTGTCAGACATTTGAGTTGCTCCTCCCCCAGCTTGATCTTGTCCTCTAGCTCTCTCTGCTCAATGATAAGGGCTGATTTCATCTTTACAAAGTGCTCGTAATCTGCTAGGCTCTCTTCACTCAGATAGTTGGCCAGAATATCAAAGACAATGCGCTCCCGTCGGTCCAGGTTTTCCTTCAGTTCTTTTGCATCTTCATGCTGCTGAGTCAGTAGCTTCTGCTTCTCTACCAGTGTCCGCTTAAGAGAAAGAGAAACATATTACACAGACAAGTTCGAGGTAAACAGTTTTTTGGTCAATCTTGAAGTTGGTTTTATTTGCAGGGACATGGATAGCAAGATTTATGTATGGTGGGCTGGGACTAAGGACTTCTCTATGCAAACAGTTTGTGGCAAGTTAGGGCCACCAGCCAGCTGTGGTCTAACTGTCCATGTGGCTCCAGCTGACACATACTAATGATTTTTAATGTGCTTTGATCTAGTCCCATTTCAAAAGTAAGGATGCTAAGTCGTAATTCATAAGCTAATTGAGTAGTTGATAAGGGGGTTAGCTCCCGGAGGCAGCGCAGCCAGGACTCCCAGCTCACGCCAGCTCCAGGACTGCTGCGGTTCTGCCTTTTAAAGGTAGTAAGAGCCACCAGACTCTTCTTACCTTTAAAAGGTAGAGCCGCAGTGGGAGCTCTCTGCTTTTTACTTTTAAAAAAGGTTTGCTCAATCTCAGCTCACACTAGATCCCCTCCTATGCCTCTGCCCCACCCCCAGTGGAGATAGGTGCTAGGAAGAACAGGCTTTTAAGCCGGCTACCCCCAGCACTGGCTCCTGCTCCCCAGCAAGGCAGCAAGTGGGGGAGCAAGTAGTCGAGTAGTGACTACTAGTGGAGTAGTGTCTTTTTCCTAGTTTTTGTAGGGGTGACAGGATAGTAGCAGAAACAATGGCAAACCTTCCTAGAAACTGGTTTACAATTTGAAGACTCCTGCTGTACAGAGGGCTAGTGACTTTGAAATCCTAACTATCTTCCAGCTTTATTATGCCCTTTAAGATTCCACCACAGCATAAAGGACCATTCAAGTCTTAAATTGCTATCAAAGACCTTTGCAAATTTGCCTTCCTGCATCAAAAACTGATCCTTGGCACTAGATCATTTCAGGAAAGATATTTCACATTTTGACAGGCATCTGTGTCTTTACAAAGCGTGTCCTACTCAGGCAAAAGAATGCATTGGGGCCACAGGCCAGCAATATAAAATCTGATGCAGAGATGTTTTTTAAAATGTAATATACAGGAATCTAAAGTCAGACTTGCAAAGGAAGCAAGACTCAGTTTTAACCATGGGGAAATTATGGCTACTGGATAATACTACATGTAAGTCACTTTCCATTTCTCTGCTATTACCAAAAGGTTAGCAATGAATAACCTCCCTAGTAAAGTCCTTAAAATCTTTCCTAATAACTTACCTCTCCTGAGATGAGATTTCTATAACACACTACCATCTGGCACCAACAGATGACTGGAAAGCCATTCTTCTGTCAAATGCCTTTTTTAAAAGATTTTGTATTCCCACCCTGCCACGCCCAAGTTCTCTGCCTTTTGTCCATTAATGCATCCTGCCACTTCTCTCAAACATCGTCTGTGTTACCTGTCTGCACAGTCAAGGGTGCTTAAACAATTTACGCAGTGCTGAAAGCCACTGAATCAAACTGTAAATCATCTATATAATGGAAACCATTTCAAGCCTGGGAGTATTACTGCAACCCCAGAATGCCTGGTTCTAGCACCTAAGGCTACGTCTAGACTACAAGTCTCTTTCGAAAGAGGCTTTTACTAAAGAATCTTTCGCAAAAGCCTCTTTCAAAAGAGAGCGTTTAGACTACTAAGCAGATTTTTTTTGAAAAAGCAAGCCACTTTTTCAAAAGAGTCTAGATGCTCTCTTTCGAAAAATGACAGTTTGTATTCGATAGCGCCTTTTTTCGAAAGAGTACTGTCGAAAAAAGGTGTTATTCCTCGTAAAATGAGGTTTACCGTGATCGAAAAAACTGCCGCGTTCTTTCGATTTACTTTCGAAAGAACGCGGCTGCAGTCTAGACACAGCTGAAGTTTTTTCAAAAAAAGGCTCCTTTTTTCAAAAAAAACCCTGTAGTCTAGACACACCCTAACTGTACAATATCTAAGGGCAATGGCTACCGATGACTGACTTGGTGCCACCATAGTATAATAATACTACACTGTAGACAGTGTGTCTGGACTGGAGCTCAAATGCAAAATCTGTTCTCTTTTAAGCATCCCACATTGCTGAGTCAGACCATTACTTTTTCTTTGTTCTCCTCCATGTGCTTTTTTCTTTTCTTTGTTAAAAAAACAGAAGGCTCATAATCTTTCATCAGGACAACTGTCCATTAGTGTTTTAGAGGGAAAAGTTTTTAAACAACCTACTCTCCTAAACCTGAAGTGTCCTGCATTCTTCAGGTCTAAGCCACCTGTGGTGAAGCCAGTCTGAATGAAGGCCAGGCATGATCAAGAGTATTAACGAGATCTAATGAAAGCAGTCTGATGTGAATTATCAGCACAGCAGTCTTCACTCCTCTACTTTCTTATCCTCCTGATTTTCAAATTAAAAAAGCCTCCCACACTGATTCCTTAAATACCAAAATAATATTCTTGCCCTTTAGCACCCTGCCTTACCCGTTCTTCAGGAGAGGCATTTTCATCCAAATTATTTAGGGCATTTTCCACCCGGGCTAGACGACCTGACAGCGACAGCAGCAAGTTGACTATTTTGTCCAGATCCCCAATGAACATCCTGAACTTGTCAAACTCATTAGGTTTGCAGACTTCTTTTACAATAGCCTCCACCTCCTCTCCTAGTGCATTGTTGGCTTGGATGTCTTCTAGGAGTGTTTCCCGAGCTTCTCGCAGCACCTGCAGCTTCCTACTGATGCTGTCAATGAGTTTTTGCTGTGGACAACAAAAGGGGAGCAAGTATTTATTAGTGACACTTGACTTAGCAGAGAGGGAGAGATTTCTCTCCATGCATTCTGTTCCAATATCTCAGGGAGAAAAGCATCAGCAGCAGTGAAAAGCGTCAATAGCAATGGGTAAAAGACCCCAAACTTCAGCATCAGACTCCTTTCCCCTCCTAGAACAGATCAGTTTACAGAACCCAAAACAAAACAGGACCCCACTACTGGAGATTCTTAGGCCTCAGGCTTCCTCTTATTGAGGTCATTAGTAACACTCACTGAGTAAAAAGAAGCAGGATCATGCCCCTGATTTGCTTTGTTACATGACAAAAACCCCACCAGCCTTTGATTCTGATTAGCAAGTGAACAGCTGACTTTATGTTTATTAGTACAAGGAAAACTATGATTATGGCACTGTGGTCCAACTACAGGTGGAACCTCTCTAGTCTGGAACCCTCAGGACCTGACCAATTCCTAACAAGAGAATTTCCTGGACCATGGGAGATCAATATTGTCTAGCAGCATTACTGATACTTCCACTGCTTATTGGGATGTTAGAGGACATTGAGGGCTAAATTAGAGCTCAATAACAGCACAGAAAACTGAAAGCTAAGACTGGTGACTGTAAAACTTTATGGGACCATGGAAAATTTGGGCCACATCCATAAAAAGTGGACATCTGGCTAACTAAAATCATTCCAGATGACAGATGTTTCTGGACCAGAGTGTTCTGGACTAGAGAGGTTCAACCTGTAGAGAAATGAAGTCTACAAAGTTTTTGCATGCACATTGCTTTACATTTCATTGCTAAAAGGGGTTTTCAGCTAAAGGAGAATTACTTTATATGGCAAGAAATCCAAGTTAGTCAGTTTTGTTTTTCCCCACCAGGGAAAAGGGAAGAAGAAAGAATCTGTTCTGTCACTCACTGGGCTCCCAGGAGACTCTCCATTTCCAACCCTGTTTTAGACACTCCTTTGTGACAGCTTAAGGGCAAATCTGCGACTCTGCTCGTTGGGGAGTTGAGAAACCAACAACATGTACAGTAGTACACAGACAATCCAGGAAGTTTTTGGAGAAAGTTGGGGATAACTTCTTGGTACAAGTGCTGAAGGAACCAACCAGGGGCCATGCGTAGCTTGACCTGCTGCTCACAAACAGGGAGGAACTAGTAGGGGAAAGTAGAGGTGGGTGACAACCTGGGAAGCAATGATCATGAGATGGTTCAATTCAGGATCCAGACCAAAGGAAGAAAGGAAAGTAGCATAATACACACCCTGGACTTCAGAAGAGCAGACTGACTCCCTCAGAGAACTGATGGGTAGGATCCCTGGGGTGCTTCCATGAAGGGGAAAAGGAGTCCAGCAGAGCTGGCAGTATTTTAAAGAAGCCTTATTAAAGGGACAGAGGAGAACACTTCACTGAAGACACTTGGCCAGCTGGCCAGAGAGCAACGAAGGGCAAGTGTTCACAGCTGATTCCTGGCCCCCATTTTTTTTGTCCTCATTATCACACTCTGTGTTACAATAATTCTTTATTGTCTCACATGTTGAGGGATATCACTCATTTAAGTCCCAAAGTTCTCTCCGCGCACAGAAATCTAGTCTCCCTTCACTTTTATGGTAGAAAGTTATTTAAACAAGAAACAAAGAATCACAAAGTTATTTAAGGAATAACAGTATCTCTGCATGAATTTTTTTGTGACCCTATTATATCTGGAGCTTGGGAAAGTGAGAGGTATGCACATTCCTGTTACCTGTTCATTTAGGAGAGCTTGGAAGCATTCTGGAATTAAAAAAAATTAGGACACAACCTTTTAGATGGACTTTCAGTTTAAGAGCCCACTCTGGCAATTCATCACCATGGCAGAAGACAAGACATCCTTTGGAGCTCACTATGACTACTCCTTAAATCAGCTTCAAATTTTCAAAGCCAATTACTGCATAGTGAAAGTACTCTCTCCTTCTCAAAGACTGTCCCCAAAGCACCCTCTCTGAGCATAATCATTCTTGGGGTGGGGGGCTGATGGTGCTAAGTAGACTATGGAGACAGAAAGCTAGGTGGTCCACGTTAACACATGGCATACAATGCTGTTTGATTCCTATTACTTCCTGCCAGGCTGAGCCTGGCTCCCTGCTCCAGGCGTTGTGACCTAGCACACAGAGTTGCAGTACTTCTCAGTTTTGGCCCTGTTGCTGCACTGTCATTGTAGAGGAGGGGGGAGGCCAAACCTGAGTTGTGCTGCAATTCCATGGGCCAGGTAGCAATGTCCAGAATGGGAAGCCAGGCACCAAGTCCACAGAACAGCAACTGCAGGAGCCACTGCTGGGAAGCAGGGTTAGAAGGAAGGTGAGTTTTTTCCATTTTAAGGTTTTTTTATGGTTTTCCCCTTTTATTTCAAATTGTTCTGCATTTGCGATAAAAACACAGGTCTGAAATAATTTGTGCTTTCTATAGCCCTTCCTGTCAGAAGGTCTCAAAGTACCCTCAAAACATAGCTCCTAACAATCCCTGGGAGGTAAGTATTATTTCCATTGGATAGAGGGGAACAGACTTCCTATAGGTCATGCAGTGAGTCACAGTCAGAGCAGAACTAGAGCCCCAGTCTCCTGAATGTGTGTTCTCTGCTCTTACCATGCCACCTCCCTAAACATTTTTCCTTGGGCTGGGGTCTCATCTCCTTATGTTGCCTTTCTGTAAATAATAGTAATATTTCAAATTGTTAGTGTCAATTTCTAACGCAGGCTACATTGTCTAAGATGGTAATTATTTTCTAGTGCCACTTTACATTTTTGTTTTTCTTTTAAGTTTCTTGATTTCAGGGCACACTCATATGAAACTCTGATTTCAACTAACCAATTGAATATGTACAATTAAACAGAAACCCATCTGTTTCCTAGGAATATGGTACTGACCCTTATACTGTATATAGGAAGGTATAGCCAATCTTCAGAGTTACACAAAATAAGCACTGACAGTTTTGGGAACCATCCATAATTCAGCTCCCCTAACAGAGGCCAGCTATATCTTAAAGCCTAACAAAGAATACTTCCGAAGTCAAACATATGGATTATTTGGACTGGCTGTGTCCTGTTTTGATTTAACAGTCTCAGGTTAGGTTAATCTGTACAGGGGTTATCTGTTTGTCTGGGTGTCCAAAAGATTAAGGTAGTAAGCAGTTTTACACATTCATGCGCTACCAACTGATTAATCTGAAGGATTTGATTTTTTTTGTTCCCTCCTAAATGCAAATGGAGTTGGATTTGGATTAACTGGGTCAGGCTGCTGTACTCCTGTTTTCTAGGATGCCATGCAATTTAATCATTCTATTGTTTTATGATAAAATGCATTATTAAAGAAAGTTATGCTCTGTTCTACACTGCCCTGCTAGAATGACTTAAATGAGTCATGGAAGAACCGCCCTTAAATGTCAGGAAAGTAGATCTGAATACATGCACATAGCCTCTCTTCTAAGGCTGTCAGTAAATACATCAGTTTTGAGATGGACACATATCCATTGGGAACTGGATTGAGATGATTAACTCTTTCTACAAGACCCGGAAAACGACTTTGCACTCACTACTGACCTTTGTGAAACATGAAACCTATAAACCAGATTAAAAACTACATATCCCATTAGTAATTCACTGAGCTGTAATGTCTCCTTGACATCAATTACAGTTTTGAAATGGGGGTGAACTGCAGCTCCCAAGTTTGCTAGTGTAGACCAGCTCAAATGGACAGAATCCTTGTTACTTTGAATACTAGCAGAAAAACTGACTGGAGCCTGGTTCATTTCACTCAGAA
Source organism: Pelodiscus sinensis (assembly GCF_049634645.1). Lineage (NCBI taxonomy): Eukaryota > Metazoa > Chordata > Testudines > Trionychidae > Pelodiscus > Pelodiscus sinensis. Next base: position 216,203,549 of record NC_134711.1, read on the forward strand.
GCAGCTTAGCAAAGCAAAGCTATCAGAGCAAACAGTGGGCAACTTGCGGCCTGCAGATCACAAGCGGCCCAGTGGGGTTCTATGCGTGGCCCATGAGACATTTTGTTTACTGTTGCCTGTGCACAGGGTTGCCAGATTCTTCAGATTTCCATCTGCATTTTTTTCCCCTACCAGTTTTACTAAAGTGACATTCACGTAAAGCAAGGACAAATGAAGAGAGGTGCATGCTGACTTCACACAACATTGACTAAGAGCCATGCGTTCCCTCTGCATCCAATTAAAGTACTGCTACAGTTCAATCAGCACCCCCCACAACTTGCAGGTACACGAGCGCAATCAGACTAACTACTCTATCGCAGGAGACAGTCTTGCATACAACAATCTTGTGGCTCACTGAAATGAAGGAGAAGTTACTCATGCTGCCCCTCACTAGCCTAGGTAGTCTATTGCTAGAGTCCTGCAATTCCACGGATATCCGCTTTATATCTGTGGGTATCCACATCCATGCATGTGGATGCGGATATCTGCAGTTCATTTCTGCAGAGGAGGATACAAATTTCATATCGAGAACCTGGCAAATTTACAGATATCCGCTTTATAGCTGCGGGTACGCATATCCATGGATGTGAATGCGGATATCTGTTAATCATTTTTGCAGCAACAGCTGAGGATACCAATTTTGTATCTGTGCAGGGTTCTTCCTCTTGCTGTATTAGCAACAGAAGCAGTTGTACAGGCAGTCCCTGGGTTACGTACAAGATAGGGACTGTAGGTTTGTTCTTAAGTTGAATCTGTATGTAAGTCGGAACTGGCATCCAGATTCAGCCGCTGCTGAAACTGATCAGTTTCAACAGTGGCTGAATCTGGACACCAGTTCTGACTTACATACAGATTCGACTTAAGAACCCCAGGCATCCCCAAGTCAGCTGCTGCTGAAACTGATCAGCAGCTGATTCCAGGAAGCCCGGGGCAGAGCAACTCTGCCTCGGGCTTCCTGTAGTCAGCCGCTGGTCAATTTCAGCAGCGGCTAACTTGGGGACGCCTGGGGCAGAGCAGCTGGGGTGCTGCTGGGTTGGTCAAGTAGCGTGGCAGCTCCTCGGCGCTACTGGACCAACCCAGCAGCACCCCAGCTGCTCTGCCCCAGGCGTCCTGATTCAGCCACTGCTGAAACTGATCAGCAGCGGCTGAATCAGGACTCCTGGGGCAGAGCAGCTGGGGTGCTGCCGGGTTGGTCCAGTAGCGCCAAGGAGCGGTGCTGCTGGCTCCCCCAGCAGACCAGGGAGACGGGGAGCAGCTTTTCTCGCCCCGGAGGAGGCGGGCGGCGGGACCAGGTGTCCCGCTGCTCCAGTCCTCCGGGGCGAGAAAAATCCCCGTTCGTTACTGCGGATCCGACTTATGCGTAACTCGGGGACTGCCTGTACTATCTCTCTGCAGGCCTAGGAAAACATCACTGCACTGGGTTTACTTTTGTGGGTTTGTGCTATGTTCCCTGCCTCATTCCACATTATATTCTTCTCTAAAAAGACAGTGCCACGAGTAGATTTTTCAAACCCAAATGTAAAGTCAAATCCATTTATATTTGTGCTAATCCTATTGTTCCTCAATGACTTTACATGACCTGAACATTTAATTTATTAGGGAGATTGTTTCTAATTATTTGTAATAGATTTGTGCAATTTCTCTACATAAAATTCCCACCAAACGCATCCTAACTTTCCAATATTTTATTCTAAATAAAATAACAAGACAACAAGCATATTGCTTCACAGATTGCAGCATTGCAAAACACAGACTGGTGGGCGTAAACTGGTCCTGGAACATCCACTGTGAATCCCAGACTGGACTAAGCCATGATTTCCTAGAATAAAACTGGTGAGTGTCAATGAATTGAGAAACAGATTCCAAAGCATGTAGTAGTGTCTCTTTTAACAGACTGACAAATAAATTATAATATTCAAGCTTTCAGGATGCAATAGTTCCTTTTTCAACAGTCGGCTGTTATGTGAAATTGGACCATTTTATACATCTTGGCAGTTTTGTAAGGAAGGCTTGACCTATTTACTGTGATTTGCATATACTGCATGACGAGCTCTAAGATGAAAGCCTGCTGGATTGAGAGCTCACATATCACTGCATTCAAAAGAACAGATGGGTGAGTAAACATGAACATGTCTATCACAGACATGAGAGAGGGAGGGTATCTAGTAAATCTATAAATGGATATACTTCTCAGCCTGTACAATCTGTGTTAGTGGCGTGAGGGAGGTGATGAAGGGAAATACATTTTTCATTTAAAAAGACATCACTACAAATAAAGGACATTTTTGACTTATAAGTCTGTGGATTGCAGCTTGTTGGTTGGGTCGATGAAAAATGTTTCAAATTCTAACTTAAGCACTTTTTCCTCAGACAATATGACCAGACCTTTTTTTGCTGAATCAATTAAAACAAAAAACAATAATTGGCAGGTAAAAGGAATCAAGAATAATTAATGTTCTTCTTTAGTTTAGTAAATTGCTTCCAATGGAAATGGATTACTTAACATATCCGAACAGTTCTTAAAAACAATTTCCCTTTTATTCACTTAAAAATCATTCCTCCCAGGGTACATCTAGATAAGTGTTTCTTAAATTTTTTAAGATCAAGGAACACCAAACTATAACTTATGGGGAACACCGAGGATTTTTTGTTGAGAAAAAAAAAAGTCGGGGGAAAAAAGAGTCGGAGGAAAGATATTGAGAAAAAATAAAAAGGTCGCCTGCCCCTCTAAGAGTGGCCATTTTGAATTTTGTTGTTCTCCGTGGCACACCTCCGACTGCCTCACGGCACACCAGTGCGCCACAGAACACAGTTTAACAAAAACTGATCTAGACTGCTTTCCTCTTTCAATAGAGAAAATGCAAATGAAGCTCAAAAAAAAACCCCTTTTTTGAAAGAACCTGTAAACCTCATTTTTTGAGGAATACAGGTTCTTTCGAAAAAGGTTTGTTTTTTTTTTTCCATGGAAAAAGCCACGTCCAGACTGCATTTTTTGGCGAAAAGCCTTCCGCAAAAAGGGTCATATGAGGATATGCAAATGACGTGCAAGAATATGCTAATCAGTGCTTCATTTGCATTTCCTCTTTTGGAAGAGGAAAGCAGTCTAGATGTACCCTCAGTCTGGATTACTGTATTGAAGGAACACTGCAGGTTGATCATGGTGGTTTACATTCACAAAATGAGATATCCTGGAACTGAAGGCAGCTCCTCTCCTGGTATTTGGAATGTAAAATCCCATTTAATCAGTTAACCTGTTAAACAGCAGTGGACCGGGGGGGAGGGAAGGGAAATGGGCAGGGGAGGTGTGTGCGCTCCAAACATGCTGGGATAAGGGCCCTCCGCCTGAGGTGTTGTGTGGCAGGCCCGTCCCCCTCATCACAGACATGGGCTGCTCTAGCCAGACTGGGTCCGCCACAGGCATAGAGTACTCTGGCCAGGCCAAATGCCAATTAACTGTAACCGGTAAGCCTCACCTAGTAAGGGTGATGCTTACTTGTTAACCAATCAACCAGTTAACCATTCACATTCCTACCCTACTCCCTAAGGGTACGTCTAGACTACCGCGTTTTGTCGACGGAAGTTTTGTCGACAGATACTGTCGACAAAACTTCCGTCGACAATTTGCATCCAGACACATGGAGTTCTGTCGACAAAGCAAGCCGCTTTGTCGACAGAACTCCGTAGTCTGGACGCAGTGTTACAGGCAATAACACCTTCTGTCGACAGAGTTCTGTCGACAGAAAGTGTTATGCCTTGTAAAATGAGGTATACCAGCGTCGACAAAACCACGGAGTTCTGTCGACGTTATGTTGACAGAACTCCGCGGTAGTGTAGACGCTGGTATTGTTTTGTCGACAAAAGTCCACTTTTGTCGACAAAACTAGGTAGTCTAGACACACCCTAAGTAAATAAAGTTAGAACTAGACCACTATGAACACAGAAACAGATAGCACTGAATAGCACAATAGACAATTTCCCTCAGTTTCTCATGACTTGGAAACAAGGTTAAAATCTATCTGTGCCAAACCGTAAATGGAGTTTGGTGTCAATCTAACAGAGCTGAGCTGCTACAACCACCACGCAGATTCTCAGGACTGGAATACTATGCAAGTTAAGACTAAGGTGCTACAGGGCTACATGTGCTTAGGGGGCTGTGATGTGTGAACTGCCTATCTAGCTCCAACCAATGTTATCAGTCTCATGAGTTCACAAGCAGTAAAAAACTCACAAAAAACAAAACAAAAACCCCAAAACAAACCAATCAACCAACCAGACAGAAGGCCCAATTTTCAAAACCCTGGAGAAGTCCAAGGGCCAGTTGATTTCAGTGGGATTGGTGCATGCTCAGCAACTCTCTCACAAAGCACACTTCTCTTACAGAAGTGGAAAGGTGATATTCTCAGGCAGAAAGGTTTTACAGAAACAAAGACAAACATACACACAAGGCTTTTAAAAATAGGCTTGTCTATCTAAAGTTAGGTTTTGAAGTCCATAGTAAGAAACAAAAATAAACAACTTGATCTTTTGAAACTGCTAAGCCCCCAGAAACTACCACTGGCTTAAATTCAGCCCTCTTATTTAGATACTTAATTGTGGATTTAGCAGCCTAATTTTAGGCATCCAGGTTTGAAAATCTTATTTAACATTTAAAAGTGCAAAACTGTGTTACCTTCTTTTCTGACAAGTCATGATCCAGCTCATCTTCAGAATCCTCTTCACTCTGCTGCTCCTGCATGTCCTTCATTTTAATCAGCAATTCTGCTTTTGGTACGGACGTGCTGTAGTAGGTGGAATTAGTTGTCAAGGAGATGGCAGAGGGCATGCCCTGCTCCTCTTTCCTGGTAAAAAGTCATAACTTTAATTAACTGCCTGACATCCTGAGCACTGAAAAGAAAGAACAGTCTTTCAAACCCACCATTTTGCCAAGTAAATGGACTGTTTAACGGGACAATGATAACTATGGAAACAATGCAGGGTCAAATGTGAAAGGAAAAATTGCCACACTGGAAGTCACAATAATTACTTATCAATCTAGGCTTTTAAAGGAAACTAGTAGCACTTCCATCTGGAAGCATTTATTATCAGTCTGTCTTTTAATTGCACTCTGTATAACTGTTTAAATCATCATTTACTGTTGTTCTTCACAGGCATTGGCATGAAGGCAGAGTTTTGGTCTACACCTGTGCTCTCACTGGTTAGTGAGTCAATCTTCTGGTGAAAATGCAACAGATCACACTTCATTTTCTCCATTTTGAACCTTAAAGATCCAATTACTTTAAGCAATACTCTCTTGACTAGTAGAAAAGTGGTCATTCTGGGGATTTTAAGAAATTATAATTACCCGGGAAGCAGAGTAATAAAAACAGAAATATATTTGTAATGATCAGCAATACCAAAAATACAACAGCTGATGAAGCAATACTGAATTTAGGACACTGTTTAAAATTTATAACTGGTCAAGACAGTGCTTTAAGAAACTTAAATTTAAAATCATTTTCTTCTCTATTTTCTGTCTGAACTCAACTAGCCCTTGAATGGAGGTAGAATATTGTATTAGCTCAGTGGTGCTCAACCTGCAGGCTACTTGTGGCCCAGTCAGGACACAAATGTGGCCCATGTGACATCCTCAGGGCCATACTGGTAGATGTGTGTGTGTGCTGTGTAGATGCACAACTCACAGAGAGCTGCATATGCAGCCCATGACAGTAAATAGATTGAGAACCACAGGATAAGATAACCCTCTATTTAATCCAGTATGGCAATGCCTGTGTTCCTAAGCATGCATGATTTTTGAGTGCTCTGGCAATCCCCCGATGCCCTAGGTCCAGAGACCAGGTATAACAAACAGAGTGACAATGCAAGTTTCTGTAGAACTCAACACTGAGGCTTCAAGCTGAGCAATCGCTCACAAGGATGACAATAAATATCAACTGCGATGAACAATTTTGTGATGTCAGCACCTGTCGACCACAAAACAAAACGACTTCGTAGAGAAGCCTTCACTATTAATGTGAGAGAAACCTAAACAAAATTTGTCTCTCACAGGCTGAAATTTGATGCAACAGCCTTCAAGTTCCACTTTAATAAACAATATAAAGACCTCAATGCCATTATCTGTGAGAAAAGCTGGAAACTGTTTTTAAAAGTTCCCATAGTGCAGGGATGGGGAACCTTTTTTGGGGTAGGGGCTGCTGACCCACAGAAAAATCAATCGGGAGCTGCACACAAGTGTAACAAACAAACAAACAAAAATCCTCACCTCACTGATGTGGCCCCCAACTGAGAAAAAAGACAATCCTCACATTCTCCTCCCATACCAAAGTCTAGGGGGGGCCAGCCTAGTAGATTTTGTGTTCTCTAGTCCTGTGGTAGGGCAGCAGGGGGGCTGGAGTGTCTCTGGGCTTGAGATTCCCCACCTCCTGCCATAATGTATTGATTATATCCACTCTTCGGACTACCAAATTCAGGATTATTAGGAAGAAGGTTGTCATGTTAGGATGTCAGGATTCAGGTTTGCCACTCAGAGATCTAAGATCTGTGTGATTCAACTGCTTTTTTGTTATATATTTTATTATTCTGTTCTCATGCTCAACCAGGTGATAGTGGATTACTTTGACGGAGTTTATATTTTTTTATATTCATTTGAAGTTTTCTCCTCTATCTGTACACCAGATTGGGTGGTTTTAGAGAACTTTGTAAAGCCTTCGAGAAATGTGTTATGATAAAATTCTAATTGCTTCTTCCCCAAATCCCTTATGCGATTGTTTGGCTTTTCCAAGTTTGGTTTTGGTGCAATGTAATAAATATTTTACACGATAACTAATGTGTAAAGCGTTTAACATAGATACATTTGTTCTCTGCCATAGGACTCTAATTTTTGCTCCTGTGATTATAGATCTGGTCAGTAAATGACACTACCAATAATGCCGTTTTAACGGGAAAACCTAAAAATTAATACTATGAAGCAGGATCCTTGAATGTTTAGGGAAAAACACAAAGTTGGACAGCAACAGGGTAAGGGTTGCTGGTTTCTGGAAACACTTAACTCACTTTTCCTCTGCAATTTTTGGAGAAGGAACTTTTGGTAGGAGCTTTCTGCGTTGTTGAGCTTCTTCTAAGAGGTGTTCATCTTTAGGGAAGATTCCCACCATCAGATCCATTGTAGTTTTTATTTTCACATTAGGATCCAAAATATCTGCTAGAGATTTATCTTTTCCCACAATCTCTCTGGCTAGCTCCTCCGACTTCCAGTCTTCAAAGGTCTTCTCTTTGGCTTTCACATAGCTGATTACAGGAATGGAGGCATCACTGTCCTTCAAGTTGTTTTCAACTGCTTCAGCTGATTGCGATTCAGGAAGTTTGGCTTTGCTCTCAGGCTCTGGTTCTACACCCCGCCTTGTGTAAGCACAGAAACGAGAGTAGGATTGCTCAGAAGTACTGAGTGTTTTAATCTGGTCCTTCTCTAAACCACTAGGTAAGGCAGGTGGCTCCATGGTGCTCACAAGACTCTGGCGACTTTCCTTCTCTGCATTGCTCTCAGAATGAACTATCTTGATGGGCACCATTTTTACTGTTTTATTGTTGTCTATCACTCTTTCAATTCTGGAAAAAAAAGAAAGGCAAATTAACTGTATTTTTTTTATACTGTATTGATTTTAATCCACAAAAAGGTGTTTGTATGCTATCAATGTTCAATTTATTAATATGAGGAAACCTCTTGCATATCACATCTCAAACCTCAATTTAGGGATCTGCCTTTCTTCATACATTTTAAAATTAAGCTATTCCATGTACAGGCAGTCCCCGAGTTACGCGGATCCGACTTATGTGGGATCCGCAGTTACGAACGGGGATTTCTCGCCCCGGAGAACTAGAGCAGCGGGACGCCTGGTCCCGCCGCCCGCCTTCTCCGGGGCGAGAAAAGCTGCTCCCCGTCTCCCTGGTCTGCTGGCGGAGCCAGCAGACCAGGGAGACGGGAGCAAAGCGGCGGAGCACCCGGGGCCAGACCCGCGGCCACTTCCAGATCAGCTGGAAGCGGCGCGGGTCCTGCGGGGTGCTCCGCCGCTCTGTTCAGCGTCTCCCTGGTCTGCAGACCAGGGAGACCCTGAACAATGCGGCGGAGCACCCGGGGCCAGACCCGCGGCCGCTTCAGACCAGGGAGACACTGAGCAGAGCAGCGGAGGACCCGGGCCGGACCCGCAGCGCTTTCAGCTGATCTGGAAGCCACGGGTCCGCCCGGGTCCTCCGTGGCTTTGCTCAGCGTCTCCCTGGTCTGCAGACCAGGGAGATGCTGAGCAAATCCGCGGAGGACCCGGGCCGGACTGCGGCACTGATCTGGAAGCGCCACGGTTTGGCCCGGGTCCTCCGCAGCTTTGCTCCACGTCTGCCTGGTCTGCTGGGGGGGGGGGGGGGGGGAACGCAGCTAGTGCCCCCCCCAGCAGACCAGGGAGACGTGGAGCAAAGCCGGGGGCCTGTGGTAGAGCAGGTGGGGCACTGCTGGTTGGTCCCGCAGCACCGCTCCTTGGCGCTACTGGACCAACCCGGCAGCACCCCTGCTGCTCTGCCCCAGGCATCCTGATTCAGCTGCTGATCAGTTTCAGCAGTGGCTGAATCAGGATGCCTGGGGCAGAGCAGCTGGGGTGCTGCTGGGTTGGTCCAGTAGCTCTGAGGAGCGGCCGCGCTACTGGACCTAGCCAGCAGCACCCGAGCTGCTCTGCCCCAGGCATCCCAAAGTCAGCCGCTGCTGAAACTGACCAGCGGCTGACTACAGGAAGCCCGAGGCAGAGTTGCTCTGCCCTGGGCTTCCTGGAATCAGCTGCTGATCAGTTTCAGCAGCAGCTGACTTGGGGACGCCTGGTGTTCTTACCTTGAATCTGTATGTAAGTGGAACTGGTGTCCAGATTCAGCGGCTGTTGAAACTGATCAGTTTCAGCAGCGGCTGATGTCAGTTCCGACTTACATACAGATTCAACTTAAGAACAAACTTATAGTCCCTATCTTGTACGTAACCCGGGGTCTGCCTATATACAGATCTCTAGTATTAGATTCATACTATACAAAACATGACTTTTCTACAGGCTACAGGGCTGAAAGTACTTAAAGCTGTCTTTGAAACAGTCCAAAACATGTTTATGAAAAATGCAGGTTTTAAAAAAGAACTTGCATGTAAAACACAAGTCTCATAATGAGAATCTAGTTTACCTTTGCATAAATTGAAAGAAAGGGAAAGAAAAAAAAACAGCTACTCAAAATAGATGAATTGTATGGAATTCTGCATTGTTTTGTCAGTGACAGCCTATTGCAGGAACCCTTCAACACATACTGCCAGCGCTAAGCTATCTTGTGCTTAAGACAAGATACTCAGTTAAGAACAGGTCTTTTTTAATGGAAAGTTAGATTTTAAATTAGAAAATGACATGTTAGATAAATAGCAGCTCTGTTAAGACTACTATAGTGTGCGCGCTGAATGTACAATATAAAGCCAAAATACAGATGGAGTGGTTTCAAGTTTGAAGAAAGTTTAAAATCATTGCTCTAATATTGTGGGTTTGGAAGGCTTAGACAAGCAAAGGAACACTGCTAAAATATCTGGTTTCTGCTGGGTTGCTTTCTATTAGATTAGTGACAGACATACACATATAACTCCTTAGCTATATGTGTGGGTGTGTCCCAAAATTAAAAATTAAGCTTACTGTACTTTCATGGAGAACAGAAAATAAGTCAATATTGTACTACTCTTGCAGTAGTAATCTATATAGTTATATTTGTGTCTGAATGAATATACAGACTATATTACACACATTCACCAACCCCTATATGAAATGACATACGTAGGTAATATTTTGACTATAATGCAGATGCAATATTTTGAGAGCTAAAGAGACTTCTTCTTGAAATAAGGGGGAAAACCACACCTCAAATCCTTCTCCAGTAAGGATCTTTTCACATGATCAGTAGTGTTCCCTCTAATTGTTATGTCCATGTATGGAATGAATTGTGTTATGGGTGCCAAGAAGGAGAAGATGTGTGACAGATCATCCCCATATTGGCGCCCTAACAAAATTCATTCTGCACATGAACAATCTATGGTGGTGGTGGAGCTGAGGAGCTTGGGGGTGGGAGAGGGCTTTGGGTTGGGGGGATGAAGGCTCAGCTAGGGGTGCATGCTCTGGGATGGAACTGGGAATTTGGGGTATAGGAGCAGGCTCTGGGGTGGCACCAAGAGATTTGGAGTGTGGGAGGGGACTCAGGGTAGTAGGTTGGCATGTGGGATCTGGGTGGGAATTAATGTGTGGGAGGAGAAGAGTGTGGGGAGAAATACAGAGGAAAAAAAATCAGCTATAGAGAGGGGTGACAAAGGACCTGAAAAGGCATTGACTGGATGGGATCACACAGAAGGACTGTAGGAAGCTATCTTCACTGCTTTTTGAGTGATCAAGAACAAGGCAGAAGCAGGGTGGGTGGGCACACAGCAGTACTTCTGGGGGACTTCTGCAACACTGCACAATGCAGAAATGGGCTGTGGAGATGTTGGCCGCTACTATGGGTTGCTGAACCCAGCAGAGCCCAGCTTACAAATAGAAGGAAAATGCTGGAGTATAGGAAGATAGGAAGCCGAGGCAGAGAGTGTGTCTGGGTCAGGGAGAAAGGTGTGGCTGGATTTAGGGACACCCAGAGTACGGGTTTGCATCTCTGATCATCTTGGTTAAATCATGGATGGAACTATCCTCCATGAATTTATCTAATTCTTTTTCAACCTAGTAACGTTTTTTGCCTTCATGCATCTTCAAGAAACGAGTTCCATAGGTTGACTGAGCATTGTGCGATGACATTTTTCTTAAGTTTTTTTTTTAAATGTGCTGTTTATTAATTTCACTGGATGACTCTTGGTTTTTATATTATATTAAGGGGTACATAACGCTTATTCACATTCTCTACATCATTTGTGATTTCATAGACCTCTATCATGTTATTTTTAGTAGTCTCTTCTCTAAGGTGAATACTGCCAGACTATTTAATCTCTCTTGTTCTGTGTTCCTAATATTTTTTGTTGGCCTTCCCTGTAACCTTTTCAATTCTAATACATCCTTTTTGAGATGCATACTTCATACTGTATTCAAGGTGTAGGTATGCCATCGACTTATAAAGACATCATATTTTCTGCATTTTTGTCTATCCCTCAATGAATGGTTCCTATCACTGTTCATTTTTTGGACTGACACAGCACATTGAGTAGATGTTATCAGAGAACTACACATGATGACACCTAGAGCTCTTTCTTGAGTGGTTATAGCTAATATAGACCCCATTATTTTGTAAATATAAATGGGATTATGTTTGCAATATGGATTATTTGGCACTTAGTAAGTATTGAATTTTATCTGCCATTCTGTTGCCCAGTCAAAAATAAAACAATGTATAACATTAGAGCTGACAAGTTCACTCAGTCCTACTTCTTGTTCACTCAATTTCTCATACAAACAAAAAATCTCAGAGGGGTAGCTGTGCTAGTCTGTAAATATAAAAACACGTAGTTCTGTGTAAGCATGTTAAATTGCGGTTAATTTACTAGTCGAGTAGTCGATAGAATTTCCATTGACTACTCGACTTGTCGACGTACATTTCAAAGAAGGAATGTGGAAGTGCCTAAGAGCCCCCACTGCAGCCTGGGGCCATCAGGCAGTCCTGCTAACTCCGGGCTGCACACAGGCGTGCCAGCTTTGAAATGTACAAGAAAACAGTGTCATGAGCTTTCATGAGTAAAATTCACTTCATCGAATCCAACTCATCTACCCAGGAAAGCTCTTGACATAATATATTTTTGTTAGTCTCTAAGGTGCCACAGGACTACTTGTTGATCATACAAGTAAGTTTGGTTACATTTGCAGGAGATAATGCTGCCTGCTTCTTGTTTACAAAGTCACCTGAAAATGAGAGCAGGCTTGGCATTGTTGTAGCTGGTGCTGTAAAATATTTACACACCAGATGTGCTAATATTTTAAATGGCCCCTTCATGCTTCAACCACCGTTCTAGAGGACAATGCATCTATGCTGATGCCGGGTTCTGCTTGATAACACACCAAAGCTGTGCGGACCAACACAAACTCGTTTTCATCCTCAGAAGCTTGATTTTCTTTTCTGGTGGTTTGGGTTCTGCAACTTCTGAATGAGAGGATTCCTCTTTTCAGACTTCTAAAAGCATGCTTCACAACTTCCCCCCCAAGATTCTGCAAGGCACATTGGGGTCTTAATCCTTGGGTTGAGTGCTGTAGCTATGTTAAGAAATTTCACATTGGTGCCATCTTTGTATTTTGTCAACTCTGTAGTTGAAGTGTTCTTGAAATGAACATGAGACAGAAGTATGTAGCACTTTAAAGACTAACAAGTGCTACGTACTTCTGTCTTTTGTTTCAGCTAGACCAGACTAACACGGCTGCATCTCTGTCACTATTTGAAATAAACATGGCATCATTCAAGACTGCTATAATCAGGCCCAGATTAATGCACGGGCTTTATGGGCTGCAGCTCAGGGCCTTAGGCTAAAGTGGAACCCACAAAAAACATCTCTGAGCTGCCAAAGTCCAGATTTTTTTGTCCCCCTCCCTCCATTAGCCTGGAATCTGGGCTAATTAAAGCCCCTGAATTAATCCAGCCCTGCCTGGCAGGTGGGGGGGGGGAGGGGAAAAGGGAGGGGCGGGGAATGGTGGTCAGTGGGAGCAGCCGTCGTCGTGCTTGCAGGTGAGGACAATGTGTGATGTCACCTGCTCCCCCAGGGCCGCAGCCAGGGACATGCCAGCAGCTTCCAGGTGCAATGTAGGGCCAATGGCAGGCAGGGGAAAGCTCCAAGCCACTGCGCGAGTGCCCCCCCCCATATGTGATCATTTTGTTTTAAATTAGGAAAAAAGACAACTATACAGGGGGTCCACATAATCTAACAGATGCGGGACCACAGAAAAATGAATTAAACTAGATCAGAGCAAGAGACAAACAATTCTCTTCCAAGGAGTTCAGTCACACATTTAATTAACGCATTATTTTTTAACAAGCATCATCCACATGGAAGCATGTCCTCAGGAATGGAGGCCAAAACCTAAAGGGGAATATGAATATTTAAAATATCCAGCACTTAAATATCTTCCAATGCCTGCTGCAACAACAACCTTTTCTTACTTTCAGGTAACAATGTGAGCAAGAAAGCGGGCAGAATTACCTCTCGCAAATGTAAATGAACTTGTTTCTCTGAGGGTATGGCTAGACTGCGGGTTTTTTTGGGGATACTGGAGGTATCCCGAAAAAAACTCTGCCATGTCCAGAGAACGTGTTTGCTCTTTCACTTCTTTTTGCGGAAGACCAAATGCGCTCTTTCTAAAGCCCCTGTATTCCTTGTTCGACGAGGAAGAAGGGAGCTTTAGAAAGAGGGGTTTTTCCAAAATTTGGAAATTTCTAGATGGGCCAAATTTCGGAAAAGCCTCTTCCGACGAAAGTATTGGAAAAAGACTCAGCATTTTGCATATATTTTTGCAATAGTTCGTCACAGTCTAGACGCACCCTAAGCAACTGCCTGAACAAGAAGTAGGAGTGAGTTGATTTGTGGGCTCTCGAGTTTTATATTGTTTTGTTTGTGTGTGCAGTTATGTAACTAAAGAAAAAGTTACCTTTGTAATTTGCATATTCACGAAGAAGAGATTGCACCACAGTATTTATATGAGGTGACCTTAAAAATACTCTTCCTTTTGTTGATCATTTTTACAGTGCAAATATTTGTAATAAAAATAATATAAAGTGAGCAGTGTACAATTTGTATTTTGTGCTGTAATTAAAATCAATATATTTTAAAATGTAGAAAAAAATCTAAAATATTTAATAAATTTCAATTAATATTCTATTTTAATAGTATAATTAAAACTGTGATTAATTGCAATTTCTTAAGATCGAGATTAATTTTTTTAGTTAATCGCATGAGTTGACTGCGATTGACAGTCCTAATTAAAAAGTGACGCCACTTATTAGCAATCATCAGCATGCTGACTTAAAAACTTTTATTTAACCCCCCCTCCCCAAATTTGTAATTTGGAGGGTAACAAAAAGTGTACAGGCAGTCCCCGGGTTACATGGATCCAACTTACATCGGATCCCTACTTACAAACGGGGTGAGGCAACCCCGCACTAGCTGCTTCCCCCCAGCAGACCAGGGAGACGCGAAGCTAGCGCCCCCCCCCCCCCCCCCCCAGCAGACCAGGGAGACGTGGAGCGGCTTTTCTCAGCAGACACCTCAGCTTGAGAATAAAGGACTGAGGGAAGTGAGGTGTGGGAGAATAAAACTGAGCTCTGGAGAAATGTTTGGCTAGAGTTTCCCCTACAATATGTACCAGTTCCGACTTACATACAAATTCAACTTAAGAACAAACCTACAGTCCCTATCTTGTACGTAACCCGGGGACTGCCTGTACTTCATATGTAAGCTTTTGGAAGAGGTGCCACCTAAATCAACACAATTTTTCTTGTACAATAATTTTAGCTCCCTGCATCCAGTAAATTAGATACTTCCCACAGGTAGGGAAAAAGTCATCCCATTTAGATAGTTTATGTAGAGGAAAATCCAGTTAAGATTTTAGAATGGAGTAGGATTTCTATTGATATACTGTCCCATAGCGCAAACAGACCAGTTGAACGATTCCAATGGTATTAACTGAAATTTCAAATACGATTTGGATATTTTTGTAACAGTTTCTACTGCGCTACAGAAGACAGGCTGGAAAGGTTCATATGGAACGGACCTGAAGGAGGTTTCTTCGTACTTCTTCACTAAAAGCAACAGCCAATTTTATTAACAAAACCTAACATGGGGAAAGGGCTTCTAAAAGGCACATAACTGTAAAGGCACATTACCTTGCTGGATTCTCATCCTGGACAGATACAGGAGGCTTGTCAGTCAGCTTCTGTGGAGCAAACTGAGGTGAAGGGGACCTTGATGTCTCCATTGCAGGTTTCTGAAGGTAATGATGCTTTGCAGACAACACAGGTTCAAATTTAAGCTGTGCTTTCTCTTCTAAGTGCTGAGACACATTTTCAGTGGATGCTGTTTGCTGAAGCCTCTGAGTCTGAGTGCTGTTCAGTTTTCCATTGAATGCTGCAGGACTCTGAGTGAGAGAGGAGTAACCTGTAATTATCTCACCAGAGCGGGGGGAAATGGATTGTATGGGCTTTCTGGATACTGCCAGCAGAGATTCTGAAGAGGTGCTGAGTGATGGGGATTTGTCCTGGCACCTGTATTTATTATCTCGTTTGGGTGGGGGAGGTCTCTGAGGGGCAGGTCCACGTTTCTTGTTCAGCAACGTCACCTCTGTCCACTGACTTTCCTCTCCTCTGCTCTGTGGCAGACAGGATTGGTTCTCGTGCAATGTCGGCGGCTCAGAACAAGTGAGATGGGGCAAGCTGCAATCTTTGATTTTCTCATTCACGTTTTCTTGTGAGTATCTGTAATCACTGGGCAATGTCCCAGACCTTCCCCGACTCTCCTGAGACAAGACAATAGGTTCTCTGGTTTGAGATGGTCTAACAGATGCCTTCCATTTGTGTCCTAAATTTTGGTCCAGCTGAGCCCTTTGTTCTCCTGTGTTATCTTCTGGGACTCCTATATGAGCCTGCCTAGAAACACAAGAAGAATCATTACTTACAGAGCTATTATTTCCTCCTGTGTATTGCCATAGAAATATTGGGAAGCTTGGGGACAGATTATATTTTCCACATAATATTAACTAACAGCAACAACCTACTTTAAAATATATGTAATATTGTATTTCTAATGTAATGTGATGAGCCAAAGCACAACATCCATCTAAATTAGGCTATGTTGTGTCGTGCAAAGTGACATAACGTTGAGTTAACCTGAGGCACTACTATGGCATATTTGAACATGCAAAAGTATTTTCTTCTAATTTTTATGTGAATTAAAAGAATGGTTTCCTTGTATAGCCTTCAACACTCAATTAAAATTGATTTTAATTTCCAACTAAGCAGAGTCTAATTAAATGCAGATTACCATACAAGTTCTCTGTATATTGTTTTAAAAAGGCACACTAGACATCATAATGCACAGCCCTTCATTCATATAGCAAAATTAACATAATTGTGGAAGTTAAATTTGAAGATAAAAATTACCAATGTACAATGAATACATATTGACAAAAGCATCACATTCACTTGTACTGATATGGTGAAGGAAGAGGGGGGAAAGGATGTATTTTAGAAACAGAAAAGACAGACTCAATATTTTGGATCAAGATCTATTTTAGGTTTAATACATAAATCAGATGGAGTCTTTGTCCCTACAGCATGAAGTACTGCTGTGGCCAACAAGTCCTCTCTCATCTTATACAAATGGTTTTGTTTTACTCCAAGTCTATATTTCTCTTTGCTTTGTAGTTGCCATGTTGAAGCAACTCAAGGCTGTTGTCAAGCAGAAGAGTACAGACAAGTTGTGCTCACCAGAGAAAGGCAAATCAGAAAAGAAAGCGAGCAAAAGTACCTCTGAGACCCAGAAAGAAGGCAGGTTTGTTCTCTGCTTAGGGGAGGCTGAAGAGACACTGTGAGCTTAGAAAAGAAGCTGCAACAGAAAAGTAAAAGGCTTCAGAGTACATTATTTCATTTTTGCCACTGATGGTTTTATTATCTGTATCTGGAAATGAGACTGGGCAAGTATAAGAGGGACTACGAGTTTTCTTTAAAAAACACAACTGGATGGTTTGACCAATGAAACACAATAAAATGAAATCTGAAACCAACAGTTACACTGCCACTTTATCAGTCTAATGATTTCAACATGATTCTACAGTGGAAACCTCTCATTTACTGCAGGTATCACTTCCACAGGCATTACAAATTAGTACATACTCATAGAATCATAGAATACTAGGACTGGAAGGGACCTCGAGGGGTCATCGAGTCCAGTCCCCTGCCCTCATGGCAGGACCAAATACTGTCTAGACCATCCCTGATAGACATTTATCTAACCTACTCTTAAATATCTCCACAGATGGAGATTCCACAACCTCCCTGGGCAATTTATTCCAGTGTTTGGCCACCCTGACAGTTAGGAACTTTTTCCTAAAATGTCCAATCTAAACCTCCCTTGCTGCAGTTTAAGCCCATTGCTTTTTGTTCTATCCCCAGAGGCCAAGATGAACAAGTTTTCTCCTTCCTCTTTATGACACCCTTTTAGATATCTGAAAACTGCTATCATGTCCCCCCTCAATCTTCTCTTTTCTAAACTAAACAAACCCAATTCTTTCAGCCTTCCTTCATAGGTCATTTCTCTAGACCTTTAATCATTCTCGTTGCTCTTCTCTGGACCCTCTCCAATTTCTCCACATCTTTCTTGAAATGCGGTGCCCAGAACTGAACACAATACTCCAATTGAGGCCTGACCAGCGCAGAGTAGAGCGAAAGAATGACTTCTCGTGTCTTGCTCACATCACACCTGTTAAAGCATCCCAGAATCATGTTTGCTTTCATTTTTAAAAGGCAGCTTAAGATATGCTTATTTCTATTTTAACTTCCACATCTCAGAGTTTTCCTACCACCTCTCTCCCAAAGTGCTTTACTTTAAAAGAGAGGGTGGAAAATCGCAGTATAGGCAATATAAAGATCATCCATTATTAATTTTTTTTTTAGTAAGGGATCTAATCTCCATTTTTCCATAAGGAACACTGAGCTTTGTCCCTTGGATCAAGTACATCATATTGGAAATGTTATGTTGTGTCACAACATGAAAACTCAATAACTGAATCAAATAATCACTGTCTACTCACTGTGCTATCTCGAGACAAAGTAGAAAAATTCAAACTGCGTGGGTGCCATTGCACATTTTTTCAACAGCTGAAGATGCTGTTTTCCCAAGCAGATCACAGTGGGAGGTAAAACAATGACTCAGTTACCTAAGGTTTGTAATGCTGATAAGCGTAGTACTATAATTCTGTTCTTGTATTTTACTAGGATGCCCTAACATAGGATTCTTTCCTTCTAAGCCTGATAAAGCTGACAGTGTCAGAAAGAGACGAAAGGCTATTTCAAGCAAAAAAGGTCATTCCAGGCATGACAAAGTAGGAAATTTAAGTAATATCTGTCTGAAGCCTATTCGTGCCTCAGTTTCCCTATATGCTACACGAGGGGTTGGCAACCTTTCAGAAGTGGCGTGCCAAGATTTAACGAATTCACTTCTATTTACAGGTCTTTGTGCCGGGGTGAGGAGGGGGCAGGGACAGGCTGGGTATGGTGACCATATTTACTGAACCAGCTGTAGTTAGGGTTTAATTTAAATTATGAAACAGGCTAAGCATTTTAACTTTCTCATGTTAGTTTATCAAACTTCATTTTACAAAGTAAAATATTAATTTATGTCCAACAAAAAAGGTTTCAATGTTTTCTTTATTTATGGCAGGGGTAGGAAATATTTTTTTTGGGGGGGGGGGGGGGGACTGACCCAGAAATAATCAGTTGGGGACCACACAAGTGAGAAACGAAAAAACTCCTCCTCAAACCCCCAACCCTCACTGATGTGGCCCCCAATTGAAACACCTCACTCCTCTGGTGCTCCAGCCCCACAGGGTGAGGAGAAGGGACAGGGAGGACTGAGGTTCAGGGTTTCCCATAGGCCAGATTTACTTTTCTGGGGTTCCGGAGTTAGTGGATTTTATGGACCCCCTTAGGCTCTGGGATAGCGACAAAAATGAGGGGTTCAATGTGTGAGACAGGGCTGCCAGTGAGTGGGATAGGGATGGGATGCAGGATCTGGGAGGGAGGTGGGATGCTGAAGGGGGAAAAGTTGCAAGATTTGGTTGGGAGGTAAGGTGCAGAAGCAGATGTGGAGTAGGGTGTCTAGACAGGTGGAGGGAGCAGGAGTAAGGAAGGGTGTAGTGTGTGACCAGGAGAGAGGGTGCAGGACCGGGATAGGGGTAAGGTGTCTGGCCAGGAGGGAGGGTGCAGGAACAAGAGAGGGTGTCAGAGAAAGCTAGAGGTGTGGGGTTTTGGCGCGGCTGGGAAATGCGTGAGGGGGATTGGAGTTTGGGGGTTTGGGCATGAGGGGGGACACTTACCTGGCTTTATGCCCTCTCGCAGCAACTGCCGTGGCCATGGGTTGGGAGTTTTTGGAGGTTTTTTGCTTCTCATTTGTGTGGTCCCCAACTGATTATTTTGTGGGTCAGTGGCCCCTGACCTAAAAAAGGTTCCCTACAACTTGGTGGACTCTGAACAAACTGAAATTGACTATGCTTTAGTCTTTGTTCCTCTATGCCAGTTTAAGGACTTCCTCTGCTGTTACGAGAGGTAAGAGTAAGCCAGTGTGCTGCTCTGGTGAGATGCAGCTGGCAAGCTGGGGCGCTTGGATGCAGGAGACAGCAGGGTGTGCTCCCTACCGGGTTCTCAGGGCTTCCTGCAGGCTGCTGCATTAAGCAGCATGCAGCCAGGCATGGTGAAAGGGGCTGGCTGGGGGTACAAGTCTCCCATACGGGACTGACCCTGCCACGAGCCCGACTGCCCCGGTACCATTTTGGGAAGGCAGGGAGGGGGTGGTAGTGGCTGTAGCTGCATGTACCAGGGACTCTGGTACTCTTCTTCCCTTTCCCCTGAATATCAGGGAGAGAGGGGAAAGTGCACAGCATGTGTACATTCCGTTCACTCCCAGCTGCTGAGGGGAGGGGCACAGAAGTAATTCACACATGCTGTGTGCTTTCCCTTAGTCCCCTGATAGTTCTTTCCCCTCACTTTTGACTGTCTCATGAAGTGTTTCATCACATAAATAAAGGGATTCTAATTGGGGGAAAAGCCCATGAAATAAATATAGTTATTGAAACTACTTTGGAAATACCAAACAGTGAAACGAGTAGTTGCTTATGCAACTGAAGATTGTTAAAATGATGCCCACTCAATCATTGTTAAGGTTTTGAGAACACAGCCACTACAATCCCAGGTTTTCAGTCATATACAAACACTATTACGGGCTCAAACTTGATAAACAAAATCTATTTTTTTTGTTTTTGTGCAATTAAAAATTCAAGTGATGTTTTAAACTTAAATATTGCACCAAGAAAAGGTGATCAGGCTTCGATGGCATTTTCACGCTTGTTATTCAAAAATGACATTTTAGAAGGTTTTTTGACAGTACTATGGGTCTATAATGCATTTAGCACAATCTTCAGAAGTTTCATAGCTGGGGCACCTGTGCCAGTGCTTGGAACTCTGCACCTTACAGGGCTTGGGCCCTGCTCCTTCCTACTGAAGCCCTGAGCAAGGCAGAAGCCTGAGAATCCTCTCCCTACTAGGCAGAAAGCCCTACCAGGGTTCCCACTAAGCTGTGTGGCTGCACAGCTGCCTAATAAGCCTTGAGTTGGGGCTCAGGGCTGCATACACAGAGTGCTGTGGGCTGGAGGAGCATTCTTTCCTCCACCCCTGGCAGCTCCCTCAAAAATCCCCAAAAGATTCAGGGCATGATTTTCTCTTCACACTACTCTAGGCATAGTAGAGAACATAACAGTCACACTGGGTCAGACCAATGGTCCATCTAGCCCAGTATTCTGTCTTTGACAATGGTCAATGCCAGATGCTCCAGAGGAAATGAACAGAAAGGGTCAATTTCAAGGTGCCAAGAAGCAGATGTAAGTTATATTTAAAAAAAATTGTGTATTTACTCTTTGTTAAGGACCCTTTTCCCAACTACAGTGGAATGACTTTAGTGTAAATGAGAATCACGCCCTCGTGTTTGGATTATGCCTGAGCCAATAACCCTTATTCAAATATAGTCAGATCTTGCAACACTGACTTAGACAATCAGAGTTTCCCTATTGAGTTCAACAGAAACAGCGCTCATCTTTTAAATAATCGCAATGACTTTAATATTCACATTAGTAAGGGCTGCACGATTAGGCCTATGAAAAATAGCAAAATTGTTCCTCTCCTAGGTAACTGATGGACAGATTGATTTTTTTCTACTCACTTGTGATTCCAGATAGCCCTTTAAGCTCTCTGATTTATTTTTATTAACATAGGTCATAACATAAAGGTACAGTTGCATACAAAGAAAAAAAAATCAAAATCACAGCATAAGAGGGTCCAAAGATGTGAATTACATGCACAGCTGCAGTCAGTCTGCAAAGTCTATATTGAACTTGACATGCAAATCAGAACTTTATCTACAGGTGCAAGTGAACAGGACAGAGTGAACTACCAAGCTGACACATTTATACATCCAACAAACATTTGTGTTTTAAAAGTCCTGATGAGATGTTCTTAACAATCCTTTGACTTGGGCCACAATTAAGGCTTTGATAAATAGTACTGTCAGTCTCCAAAATTAATTGAAAAGAAAAAACATATTAAAAATGTTACAACACAGATAACTTAAAGGATGTTGCATTTCCAATTGGTGGGATAAAGCAGTGGGATTACATATGTACCTTTATGCAAAGTTTATGTGAAAGTAAATACACATTTGAAAGTGGCACACAGGATGGTTATAGGAAAGGTAGCTGCATTCATCACGGTGAATAATTTATATTTGGGGAAGGTGTTCTCATGCAAAACATGCTAATCACGTTACCCTGAAGAGATCTGATCTCACTGTTCAGAAAGGAGGAAAAGAAAGAAAGCTTCAAGCACCAGAGGAACGCTGTGGCAAGAACCTGCAAAGTGTTATGTTAGTGTAAGTACCAAGAAGTACATTAAAAAGAGGCAGATTTTAAAACTTTAATTCCTCTGTTGAAAAAAATACAAAATGTGCAAATTAGAATGGTTTGCTGCAGAGACCAAATTCAGAGAAACTTGCAAAGAAAACTGTAACCACCACTGGAAAATTCACTTTTTGTAGACCAAAAAAACCCTCATCATACAATGAAGTTAAAATAATTTTTCCAGCTACCATGTGGAACAATAGGAGACACGGAGATTTTCAATCCTTTGATAACATGACTGTAAAGTTACTGCTGAGTTACTTCTTAGTGTACAATAAAATCTATTTAATCATTGTACATTTTAATGACTTAGGGAAAAATAAAATTCCAAGCATTTCAGTTATCTAAATTTTCAAAGCAAAAAAGAACTAACAGTTCTAATATTACCATCTTAAAAACAGCTTATACATACAAGTTGACATACATAATTTGCCTCCATTTAAGCCAATGACCTATGGTCACCTTATTTATCCACCATCAATCACCATCATAAAAAAATTCATACACTAGGTCATCTTCAGGCATGAGAGATCACTTTTCTCCCCAGGATACACTGCCACCGCTGGAGAGTTGCTGATTCTAGATATCCCTTGATTTAACAGTAATTGTTTGCAGCATGTTTTCCATAAAGGTTCTGGGGCTTTGGAATGCATTGCCACCCACAGAAAGAGTGCTGGCTTTGCAGGGCCCATTTGTTTTATGTGGCTTTTGCGAGTAGTGAGGGGAGATTGATATACAGGTTGAAACATGAGGATGCTGGCATTTGGGTAAGCACTGTAGCTTGGTACGAGGTTTGAGCCCATAGTACCGTGTTGGTGTTTTGTAATTCTAACGAACTGACAGGGAACTTGGAGCCTGGGGATGGTTGCTTTCTACTTAGCCTAAAATTGAGAGAAAATAAATCAAATCGAATCTTGCAGCAATAAACCTCCTGACCTAGAGAAAGGAAGAAACTGATTCCTCTAGAAGAAATTCTCTGCAGGTGTAATGAACCGTGTCTAAATCTTGACATGGCATTGGACTCTTATTTAAGACACAACTCCTTTTCCATATCCCATTTTAACAGATGACCTCTGTAGAGTAATTTCAGAAGTCAATGCTAGGAACTCTGCTTTCAATGGTCACTGGCAGAACGTTCTTAAAGTTCCTCTGGATCTTGCTTTTCTTGATTGTCCCTTAAAGCCTAGGCAAGCATTTGTTCATAGATTCACAAATTCCAAGGCCAGAAGGGACTACTAGGATCATCTAGTCTGACCTCCTGTATAACACATGCTATATTTATAGGGTTACCAAGATGATTTCAACAAAAATACCAGACACGCTTGACATTACATCACAATCTACATTACATCTTATTTAGAAAATACCGGACATTTATATTTTCTCAATTTGTTTCTCGAACAGAAAGCTCAAAAACTGGACTGTTCAGTTTAAAACCGGACACCTGGCAACCTGAGCTATAGAACTTTGCCCAAATAATTCCTAGAGAACAGCTTTTAGAAACACGTCCATTCTTGAGCTAAAACGTATCCACGATAAAGAATCCACCACAACCCTTGGTTCAATTAGGCTTTTGGTTCAACACTGAGTTGACTCTATTCTGGCTACTATAAGATTAGTTGGATGCCTTAGATCACATTTAGGAGTACTTTTAAGCATTTGTTAAACAGTGCCTGGGTGTTATGTAAAATTTGCCAGACAGACAAGGTGAATAAAAATGAATTAAAAAAAATCAGATTTTGTATTTAAATTGGATTGTTTTAATTTAAATTGGGATTTTAATTTCTTTCTTTTAAAATCATCAATAAAATATAAAATTTCTCATTTAAAAATAACAGTTACAATTCAATCTTATCACAAACATGCTATACAAACACTTATATGCTCATAAAAATGAACTAATGCCTCTGGTCTGCCCAGCCTAACAACCGGCTTTTGCTCCTTGAAAATTCTGGGCTTTCAATTTCTGTTGGTCTGCTAAGAAACATATGCAAAGATAGTCATAGCGTGAATAGGATTGTTTTTGTTCTGTGCTTATGTGGTAGTGAATCTGCGTCAAGTTAGTTAAGACATTCTGATTCTAGTCAGCAATATAAAGTTATTCATAAAGTACATTCTAGAGTCAAACAATAAAATGCATGCACAGGATACAGCCTTATCCTATGGTTACTTCACCAGAAGCTTTGCCCTTGTGTAACAGCAGCCTCAGTGCTTGGTGTTTGTCATACAGAGGAGGTTTTTTTTCCCAGATAAAGCAAAACTTGAGATACTGAATAGAGACTTAAAAATTAGAAACTATTGTTTTACGACTTCTAAAGCATTGTCACTTTGGGCATGGCTACCAGTCTATTTGTTCTGATAAAGACAATAGGCAGTAAATACAGTTGGATCCAACTCACCAGAGGTGGACCCAAACCCAAAGCAATGCAGACATCCAAATGCGGTGGGGGAGAGGAGGTGGCTCACTATGAATAGGTTCTGAAGAAGATTCATATTTTAAAGCAGGAATCAAATGAACTGGGAAGTTTTTTGGAGCTCAAATTGAGGAAAAGAAATCCAAGCGTAAGAGGAGCACAAAAGAATACTGAGGATAAAAGGCAGCACTTAGAAAGGTGCTTTGGAAGAGGTAAAAGGAAATGAGAGCATTAGTGAAGTGAAACACTGAAAAGTGAAGATGAGAAATACAGTTAAATGTAGAAGGTGGGAGGAGGCAATGAAGGGAAATGCAGAGGGGAATGACATGGTCAGAGCGATGAGAGAGGAAGAGGGTTTTTGCATTTGATTGATGAAATGGGGGCAGATTAATTTACTGGGAGGCTAGAAAGATAGACATTGTTGTAATTATGGCCAGAATTTCATTACCCTTCTCACTCCCATAAAAGACTCTCTTCAGTGTGAGATAATAAACGTTTATCGATAAACTAATTATTCCTCCTGACTAACATGGACCCATATTTGTGTTCTAATAAATCTTATTTTTAAAGTTTTTGCTGTTATATTGTGGACTGCTCTCTCCATGCTCGAGCCTTTGACTGGAGGAGGACAACAGATGACAATAAAACTATTGTGAAAAATGTTGCTGGGAAGGGACAGACAATATTGGATCAAGAGATACAACATTAGATATGTAGCAGTGGAAACACTGGGTTGCTTCATGTGTCACAAGGCACAAAAACATCTAGGCTAGTAAATCAGTAATAGCACACAATTTGATTCATACCTTTAAAAAGGTTAGATCCCAAGATCATTACTATAGCAGAGGTTTATAGCAATAACCTTAAGAATGCCCATCAGACTTGACTGAGAAGCAGTGTTTTGCAGAGAGGATCAGAGAATGCAGCAGACTCATTCTGCAGCAATGCTAGCCTCTTTGTAGCTGAATCTCTCCATGAATTCTTTTGTGCTGATCTGCTAGGGCTGGCAGGTGATTTTCTGTTAAACATTAATAGGCAACGAGAATATTCTGCAACAGTTAAGTATGACATCTGATCCTACAGAGTAGTCATCAGTGTAGTAATGTGCAGAGCAGGAGGAAGAACTTGAATCTTGATATGAAATCATTACAAAATACAGGTAGCAAAGTGCTTTCCCTCAAATATCTTCTCTCTCTCCCCCACCCCCCCTTGGTAAATTTTAACAAGTGAACTGAAGTGAAATTAGGTTTTCTGTTTTTACCACTTCAGCCACTGGATTTTCATACCTCTCCTGTTTTATAGTTATTCCATACATCATTAAATATACTGAGCTCAAAACAATGACAGCAGCAACTATACTTATTCCTTAAAAAAAAAAAAAAAAAAAAAAAAAAAAAAAAAACTTGATGTATTTCATTCCATACCAGGACTTGCCCATTTTAGTCGAAGCTCCATTATAATGCTACTCAGCAGGGCCCTGATTCAGCAAAGTATTTAATCACGTGTCTCCCTTGAAGTGAGGCAGTCAAATCTATGCTATGTTAATTACACAGCTGGAGTTGACATATCTTAAATTGAGTTTCCACATTGTCCATACAGCAGGAGGCTGATGGGAGTAAACACTCCCACCAGCTTCCCATACTCCTTGTAAGTATCAGAAGTACCAGTGCCGACAGGGGTACCCTCTGAATTCAATTTAACAGGTCTTCATTAGACCCACTACATCGAACCCAGATGATCAACTTCTGCAGTGTCAATCTTCCGCACAGCATAGACATAGCCTTACAGAGTTAGGCTGCCATAAACTGTCTTAGGTCAACATAACTCCGTAGTGTTGAGAAGCCTCAAATGTAATTCATCTGAAAAGAATTAGGGGGGAAAATGTTGGATAAGAAAATAAATGAACATGCATGTCTTGGACATGAGAAAAAATATTAGATATAGCGATGTCAGCGTGTAGTCAACTACATGATAGCCAATAAATCCTGGGCTTGTTGGTTAATCTTATTGACTACACATACCTCATCCCCCCACTGCGGGGGGGGGGGGAGGATGACGGAAAGCAGACTCCCCACGAGCACCGTATCCACGGAGCTGCTTCCCCTCCTCCCCCTCTCCCATGCTGCTTCCTCTGATAGAAAGGCAGCAGTGTGGAGGGTGAGAGGGGCAGGCAGAGCGGATATGTTTGGGGAGCCAGCTTTTACACGTGCTGGCTCCATGGACTTGACAGGCCCCCTCATACTGCTGGCTCTATTGCAGGCAGCAGCGCACAGGGGTGGGGGAGGGGGGAGAGGCAGGGGAGGTGGCTCCGTGGGATGCTGGTGCAGCCTGTGTCCATGGGAAGCTCGGGTCCCTTGCAGACAGGGGCTGGTGCCACCCTGCCTGGTGTAGTCTCCTTTACGACACAGCACTGATTCATCCCCAGAGCACCATCCCTCCTGTGCCCTGAACAAGACAGGGATCCTGGGGGGGAGGGGTGGGACCGGAATTTGACTAGGTAATTCGAGATCATCTCCTAAGTAGGTTGGTTGATTTTTTTAAATACAATTGTGACAGATAATATCAATGTTTATTTTTAAACATTTTTCCATTTTATCAATTTAATTTTTCATGGCTGAAGGAAGTTATGGGGGGGTCAGATAATTATTTAATGACAGTTCATGTAGAGATTCAAAAAGTTAAACTTTATAACCTTTAAAACACAACTAGCCAATATCGCACGGCAAAACAAACTAAGTAAACATTCTTAAATCAATCTGTAGTGCTCAAGCAGCATTCTTCTTACTTCGCCTATCTGCGAGTTTCTGTTCTCAACGATAGAAACATATTTTTGTTGGTTTGTGCCTGCATAGTGAAGATAATATTTATTGACATTTGCAAATAGAAATAAAATCCTTTCAAGCCTATTCATAATGCAGACATAAATACAGGGTGTGTATGTGGGGGAGAATGGGAGAACCTTAATTCTGGCATTGCTCAGATTCTGGATGCTTGACTTTGCTAACAACATTATTGATGAAACTTTTTGTAAGAATGGAAATACACACACATGTATCAATCACTTATAATAAAAGCACATCAGAAATAAATTATGGGATACATAGTATGTATTATAATTTGCTCTTGGTTGGGGAACTTAGAATATATTCCATGAGTGACCGATCCTAAACTTTATGAGAGTCTAAAAACACTTAAAACATCTGTGAGAAAGACAAAATGATATGCAGCAAAGAAATCATGAATATCAAATAATATAACCACCACAATGGTGATTGCCTCTGGATAATTATTTAAGGAGGCACTTCTTTGTACTGAGCACATTATTTGCTGCAGAAACAGCAAAGCTGTTCACTGCCTTAATAATGAAGTCCTGGATTGCAACGTCCAACACAACTTACTGAAATGAGTCGTCTTAAAAACTCACTTAAGTTACTGACACACCAAATGTTAAAGAGGAAGAGCACAATGAGAACTATTATTTTGAAGAGAAAAAAATGTCAATAGGCCACAACCACAGAATAGGGGGGACACACAAAATAACAAAGATACTCTCAGAAATACAAGAGTGTTGTTACATTATAATCCATATCCTATCTAATGTATCTTACATTTTTCACAGCCAGGCAAAATGCCCACTAACTAGTGTATTACTAAAGAGCTAAAAGGCAGATGATGTTATCTGTGCAGTCAATCAAAATGGATCCCACAGCAATTCTGTATTTCATGCAACAGAAAAATGTCACTCCAGCTTCAAACCCATACATAATCATGCCTGTTTATCAGTATGTTATATGGAAATGACTAGTTCTAGTCAGTCTGCTTCATTAGAATCTTTCACCTGTGCCCTGCTTACATGCCAATGTGAATGAAAATTGTTTCTGACTCCAAACATGTTTATTTTAACAAATGTCACCTCCCTCCACACACAAATAAGAATTTAGATTTATTTCCAACAGATCCAATCTCATTCTGCAAGAAGCAACTGACCACATGTTGGCAGATAAGAATACAGGACAATAATGGTTGAATGTAAACACAAAGTGCATTTCTGAAGCAAAATCAAATGTGATTAATATATATTTCTAGTAATACTGTGGAAGTGTGAGACACATTATTCTCCTTTCCTTCATTAGGAAAAAATATCTCCCCCCCCCCTTATTGCCATTCTGCACATTAAAATAATGATAAAATAAATGTTTATAGCTAATCTTTTGCTTTCTATTTCAATTTCACATCTTTCTTCACATGCAGCCAGTGGCATGCATGGATTCAAAATGACTACCTCTCACAACAGTAAGCCAGTTAATATGCACTGTACTTAATCAGTGAATTCAATTTCAGAAGAAAATCCTAACAATATAAAAAGACCCATTGTGTTATATAAATGGCAACCACTACAGGAACACAAGAAACATTACCTAACACTGCCAGCAAGGATATCTCATTCATGGGGAAAAGGCTGGGTACAAAATCATTTGGAATTTGTCCTTTTTAATTAAAAAAAAATCTAGAACTGACATAGTAAGCTGGAATGTGCCCACTTTTTGAACAGCAGCAGCTAGGCAAAATTCAGTACCAGAATATATGGGAAAACAGAAAAAGGCAACACAGTTAATTGTAACTAGTTCACCTGAGCTTCTCAAACAAGGTCTGAAGTGAACCCTTTGAAGCTCATCTCTAAAGAGTTCAGGGAGAGCTGTTTTCATCAATTAGCATGTACACCCATATTTTATTATCAATTTTTCACTCAGACCTGACTGTTCACTCACCTTTTTCTTCCAATAATCAACATCCAATTCTAAATTCCAAGCTCATCCCTGCTGCTCTAGAAAGGGTCTTCATCTGAATCTGTGCTCACAATAACAATTTTGCCAAGAAACCAGAAATACAAAAAAAAAAAGTCTATCTTACGAAATACAACAGTGAAGTATGCTGAGGCTGGCAGTCACGTAGTAAGGATAACAGTGCTGCAGACTTCAGCCCAGAAAACAAACATTTTTGAAAGGCACTGCCTTCTAATTCCAGTGTGCATTATGCCAATTGTGAAAACAAAAGCTGCTAAAAACAGCCTGTGCACAAGCGCACATGGGCGCACACACACACACAAACACACACACACTGCATCTTGCAGGATTCTTTTGCCCCCTAAACCTCAGGGACTAAAAAAAACCATACATTCTTTTAAAAAAAGACAATTCTAGATCATGCATTGCCCTCACTTGTAATTTCTAGCTGTAGCTACTGCAGACTGGGATGGGCAAACACAGCTTGTGGTTAAAGACTTGGAGAACAAAAGAAATACTGTATGAATGACTACTGCAAAGATCAGTTAAGAACCAACAGACAATAACCGGAGTTAATGCACACATTTAATATTCTAGCACTTTAAAACTAAATACAGGGAGATCTTACCAGGATTTTTAGACGTTTGCCTGTATTCACTGGATACATGAGCTCTGCATCATTGCAAATACCCCAGCCTGTTTCAAAGACACACAGAACTGATTCTGTCTCAACCTCTGTATCTAATTTACTGTAATACAGAGGATTTTCAAAGCCATGCCTCACAACAGCTGGCTTGTTTTTGCCCACTTCTACATGACTGACAAGTTCATACAAGCTCTGTCAACTTTAACCTTGATGACTGAAGGCTTGGTTTGTATTATATGTTACATCATCAAAAACTTCTGACTTCAAGGAGAAAAGCTCAGACTTCAAAGCTTTTTTTTTTTTTTTTTGGTTTTGTTAAAAAGGCTTTCAGTGCCTTATTTTGTATTTCAATCAAGAAAATTATGTCCTGACATCAGCAACAATGATTTTCTAATTTTTCAATTTGAAGGTATAAAGTCATTCTTTCATTAATCAACTACATTTAAATGACCACTCAAATTAATTAGACATGTAAGTATCATTAAAAGCCTTCCTGCCTGAAACAAACTGTATATACAAATACTAAGACATGATTCTTCGTAGATAAAACTAAATTTTTATTTATAAATATATAAAACACACACACACACTCTAAACCTCCTTCGTCCCCCAAACTCCTATGATCAGACGATGCCATGGCTATTGCATGCATGAAGCATTAGCTGTCTATAGTTTGGCCAAACACATGCATTACATCCATCCACACAGTTTATCTGGGTTACGTTTTAGATATTTAAAGACTATCGCAATATTTTAAAAGGAAAATGCTCTTAATAAAAATCAAATACCAAATAGCCCTACACTAGCAATTTGATACACTTCCCCCACCATTCTGATACCTATGTGACAGGCACCTTAGAAATAGCAGACAGATGTTTAGTTTTTAAGATTGTTTCTTAAAGAAACAGGAACCCCGCCCCCCCGATTGTTTTGTTGACTTTTATAGCCCCAAAACTTTCAGTTTCAATTCAAGTACACAATGCCCAACATTAAGAGATTTTTGACAGTAGGCACAACTCAATCAATCCATAGTTGGTTGGCATAATGCAGTTTAATTGGTTAACAGGCTGTAACAGAACTGGTGGTCTCACAGGCAACGTCTGAGATCATGACTGTGAAATGCCTGTTTAAAAGTTTCTTATAACTCAAATTTACTGGCATAGCCATTTGATACCCTTCCTTCCCATCACACTGCAGGCTGATATAATAACTAAGGGCCCATATATTGAAAGCTGGAAACATTCTATGGGATGGCTCATAATGTGGCAGTACAGTCAGAGTGGTTAGCTAGATCGCCTCTTTATTTCGTGTATTCAGAACAAATTAACTGCCCATACCAGAACAGACAAATAGACAAGCTAGCATGGTATTCTCTCTTCAATGGTGGCTTATACCAGATAATTCAGAAGAGAAAAAAAATCCCTACACTGTTCATTTACTTTAACTGGAGCTGGGTCACGCCTGAAAAAATGATACTATATCTAAAACCTTTTAAATGTCAAAAAGCAACCAATAACAAAAAGCCCTAACTTTGATCTAATACTGCCTCAATTTTTGTAATGTGTAGTTTTTTTGTAGACACCATCATAACAAATTGAGGAGCAGATACATGAAAAATGTTATCAGAATTTAAATAAAAATTTAGGATTGTGTACTTCTCAGTGGGAGATAGTATAATTGTATTAATTAGAGAATAAACTGCTACACGCATGCTTTTCTTTTCATGAAAGCTGGCTTGTGATGAGCACCCACCTCAACACACTCACTCTGTGTCTCTGAGCCTAATTTCTTTTAAAAAAACCCAACCATTTTATGATGTCAGGACTCCATAGATACAATAACAACCCTAGAATATCAAAGGATATGCCTGTTTAAAATAGGGATGTAATCGACTTATCGGATAGTTGACACACTAGTCGACTAGTCACTTCCTCCACCTTGCTGTCTATCAGAAAGAGGCAGTTGGGGGGGGGGGGGGGGTGGAGAGAAGCCAGTTCCCCCAAGCTCCAGCTCCAGCTCCGTGGAAGGGGGCAGGGCGCAGCAGTGGCGTTCCAACTTTGAAATGCATAACAGTCCCCACTGGGGCTCTTGCGCATTTCAAAGCGGAAGCACATCATGGAGGCTGGGGCCAGC
Organism: Pelodiscus sinensis; assembly: GCF_049634645.1. Lineage (NCBI taxonomy): Eukaryota > Metazoa > Chordata > Testudines > Trionychidae > Pelodiscus > Pelodiscus sinensis. The sequence goes on from NC_134711.1 coordinate 216,235,287, forward strand.
GGTGAGTCTCACTGAAATGCCACGTGGGACTTGGGGTCAGCTGGAAGAGCCCACATGGAGCCTGGGGTCAGCAGACTCCCTGCTGACACCGGGCTCCATGCGGCGTTTAAATCTTTGAAATGCACAAGAGTTCCTGCTGGGGCTCTTGAACATTTCAAAGGCGGACCGCCGCACTAGTCCTTATTGACTAATCGAATAGTCAATGGAAATGCCATTGACTATTCGATTAGTTAATCGAAATTTAACATCCCTAGTTTAAAACCTACAGAGACTTCTAAGGGGATGTTAAGGTACAGTAAATATCATCAGGCTACAAACAAAGAAAAGGGAGTTGAATTCTGACCTCACATTATGTACGCAGACAGCTATGAAGCACAGCACAGATACAGTAACTAATAGAAAATGGCAGTACCTTGGTAAGTAATTTCAATCATCACTTTATATAGAAACTGATATCCTTAAATAAAAATGCACACATTGCATTATCTTTGTTTTGCCTGTCAGTAGCATCTATGGATGCCACCCTTCTGAATTTGATTTGGACAGCTAGTTTTTAACTGCAAACTCTAGTAAAAAAGGACACCTGACAACCTTAAATGGCATTTGAATCTGAAGTCCAGTTACTGGGGGGGGTTGGAGGGGGCGCTTGATTGTTAACCTACGCCAGCCCCTGCCTTCTACCTGTAGGCAGATTCCTCGGCACAATCCAGAGAGTAACAGAGGGAGGAGGGAAGAGGAGCGAGTGACGGGGAGGGGAGAGATTTTTTGGGGGGGTGAGGGAAAGGCAGAAGAGGTTGGGCCTCTAGGGAAAAAGTGGAGAGAGGGCGGAGCTTTGAGGAGGAAGGCAGAGCAGAGGTGGGCGGGTAATGAGGCCTTGGAGTGCAGTTACCAGCTATTGGAAAGGTGACAATCCTGCTAAATATCATTTCAAATGTTTCAGTCCTGGAAGTTCTGAACTGGACTTGGAATTCTGACAATTCTCGGAATTGTACACAATGCTTGTAGGAGTGGGCGTTTGCATGTTTGCAGTTCCTAGTAGTAGCACTACGTGAATGAGCAGTTGTAATGATACCTAGAAGTGGTCTATTGCTGTTCCTATAAACACAGAAGAGAGCACTGAATACTGGAATTCAGACACTTTCTTTCTTTTCCATAGATGGTAGTAAGCAGTTTGACTAAGTATATCAATTTATTATAGTCCCAATCAAAGACGAAGCCAAGACCATAAAGTGGTTGAAAATGTCTTGGTGGATTATAAACATCTTCAGGCAAACAACATAAAATAATTATTCCATTCTGGACTGAAAATGCATAATACATAATAAAACAGGCAAATTAAAAACAAGCAATTTGACTGGTTAGTCAGACATCCTAGCTCTGTAATTTCATTTAAAAAGTATGGGGGAAAATATAATCATTATAATACTTCATCACTTTTCATGAAAGATTCAATTTAAGAGATTAGATTCACAAATAATTAGCATTCATTAGAATATATACAGAATATATACAGTAACAGTAATTAGTACAAAATACACACAAATCACTTATTACTCACAAAATAATCTAGGCAGTCTCAAATATCTGGCTATATTTTTTTCTGTTACAGAATGTAAACTGCAACCCACTTTTTTGGCAGAAAGCTCAGGTCATTTAAAGATTTAGGGTTCAACACTGCAGCTATGAAGATCTCCATTTAGTGTGGGTGACACAGGATCAGGACCATAACAATGGAATGTGTAAGAGTATCAAAGAAATTATTAAAACTTGCTGGCTAGTAAATATTTTCTTCATAGGCTATTTGGTTCGTGTTCTAAAATTAGGTACAGATTAGCCAGATTAAGCAAATTATTATTTACAAACTGGTAGTTTTTAAAACAATATTAAATCAAATTTCTTTCGAGCAATTCCACAGATAATAGGTTTAGCTGAGAGTGTGATGAATGAGACTAGTTCCCTTATCACTTAGAACTTTCACTGTAGTAATGCCATTTTTAAAAAAAAATTACAGTTTCCGCATAATAACCATTCATTACTATTCAGTGGCCATTCATAGCATGGGAATTAAACTGTCCAAATGGGAGATTTTAGTACAAAAGCCATATATGCCCTCTGCATAGTTTAAATGCCCTTTGCATCAGACAAAGAGCTGAGGGAAAGACCATGAAAGAGACCACTTTAATAAAACTTTTCTTACAATGTGGTGCAATGCTCAAAATGATATATCTGCAACAGTATGTGAAAACAGCTTACTGCTTTAAAACAGAGAAGTTATTACAGCTGGAGACCAATCATGTGATGTACATGGATTCTATGTTATATAAAGCGAGGATTGTGTTACACAGACACTGTTAAAATGCTGGCGTAGGTGTATTATTCAGAGGCTTTTGTTAGAGTTCCACAATGCTAAATGGAAAACTTTTTAGTTGTACAGAGATGCAGTAGGCCTGCAAAGGCATCTCTAGTTCTGGCTCATACTACCTCTCTCTCTCTCTCTCTCTCTCTCTCTCTCTCTCTCTCTCTCTCACTCACACACACACAGACGCAAACGTACACACACCATTTTAACAGCTACTGCACAATAAATACAAAATGCTACACAGAATTAAAACCACCCAGCAGATGATTACTTAAACCAATAAAGCACTGAATTTTCATAATATAAAGTTCATGGGGTGGGAAAATATTAATGAACACATATTCTACCTAGCACAAATGAGTTGCTGACCACAGGGGACATGCGTAGCTATACTTATATTGTATGAGCATTTGCTAAACTAAGAAATTATCTTCCACTAAGACATTCTGTTATTTAGAATCTCTATATACTTAAAATGAGGAAAATCAGTAGACTTTAAAAAAAACCCTTTTTGTATACACTTTGTTCTTAATTTACAATTAAAAACAGGATGCAAAAGCTGTTTTGTATTAAATTACTTTAGGCACATAACACTTGTTTTGAAACTTGGTTGCCAAATGCAACTTAGCAGCTGTAGTTTCAATTATTTATTTCAACAGCATCCAGAGGCTCCAAATCAGGATCAGGTCCCAACTGTGCTAGGCATTCAAACGTTTGAATTATTTAAGATTATTGGAAAGGAGCTTGAAAGAATTGTGCTGTTGTTCTCCAATTATAGGAATTCACTTCCCAATTAAAAGTGGTGAGGAGTAAATTTGCATTGAGAGCCCTTTATCTGTTTTATATTCAGTACCTTTATCTTTAACTCTGACTTATTGTACTACTGTATTTCAGCAACTTACAGTAGTTGCCACGTGTAGTCCTGATACACTCCTTTAGGAAACTCAAACACTTACTATTCTTTAAAAACATTTACATCATGAATATTAAGATTGGATCTCTTCCTGAACCCTCTTAAGATGACTCTGCTGGCACTTAAGAAAATAAAATAAATTGGAAACTAGGTAATTTCTTCAAAAGGTCTACTCCACAGTCAGAAATCTTAGCCCAAGTAACTGTTATATTGTATATGAGAGGATAAAAAGGCACAGCATAGTGTTCTTGAAGATCAGCCGAAGTTTACCTCAACTTCTATTTTGAGTTAGCAAAAGACCAGCTCATTCACTTATAGTCCTCAAAGTGTTTAAGCTTTGGAGCCAAAAAAATATGGCATACCTACCTTAGAATGCAATTCTGCTCAACAGTGTTAGTTTTGTTTGTTAGTTCTCCATCTTCTCCTAAATCCTCAGCTGGCCTCCTTATTTCAACTGTGACTTCCTGCAAAGGGTTTATAACATATTAAGACACCAAGTCATCAAATTTCAGCCTTCTGAAAATCTATTATTATGGAACCTCTTATTTGTGGGTTTGCTCTGCTTAAGCATATGTAAAGTCAGTAACATAGCATGTCTTATGTTGGTTTGGCTTCAGGGCCGTATAGCATGCCATGTGACATCTTCTATGGCAACACAAACCTTGCTCTGCTCATGTTACTAATTTATCTCACTGGTCTAGAGGAAACATTTAAATATAATATTTAAAAACTTAGCAGCTTCTATTTGCCAAAACCAAATATTGTAAAAAGTATTGTAAGAAACATATCATTATTAGCATTTTAGTACATGCAAGCATCTGAGGGCTTCTGAACTTTCTGTGTGTTTCTGTTTCTCGGAAAAACACTTAACATTGAACTTCCAGAATTTTATTATCTCAGTATCTTCAAACAACCACATACAAAGTCTAACACTGTATTAGAAACTTGGAGTTCATGGGAAATACAATTGCACTGGGCCCTCAAGCCAACTAAATTACATATGTGAAACATGTAAAAGACCTTACATTTACTTTAAATCTCATCTGTGTTGTTATATCTATATATCTACAATGCACACAGTACTGTACTGTCCCAATGAGGTTCTGTGGATTTTTTTGGGATGGGAGAGAAAGATGCATTTGTTTTGTGCCATTCCAAGTTGCCTCCACTCAACTTGATACTAACAAAACAAATGCACGTATATTACAGGATTATTTCTACTGCTGGATAGGCAATAAAAGATGGAGTAATTTAGCTATTTCTGTCTTCTTCAGAATAAAAATTCTGCTTTTGGACACAGTCACTTGTAAGCTACAGCTCTGGAGATTTTATATACATGTAACTCTTCCCCACATCACTCCAAAAGTCCTAGTGAAGTTTTTTGTTAAAACTAAAACCAAACTATGGATCAGGTGAGTTTTTCCCTAAAGAACCTCTTGTCTTGTCAAACTGCTTTTTGAAGTCTGACACCTGGATTTTTATCCCCAGGCAGAAGGAAACTGGAACATAGGAAATTAGATATGAAGGGGAAAGGAGGAAGACTGTTATAAACATGTGATACCCTAATTTTTTCAACTTTAATATTGTATATTTGCAGACAAGGCTTTTCAGGTCAAAAAGAGGGTGCCTTTCTCCTTCAGTAGCTTTACATGTGACACGAGGCAAGCTTGAAGCTTGAATATACTTTTAAAATAATCTCACAAGGGTTAGTCACTGAGGGTATGTCTACACTACAAAGTTAGTTCGAACTAACAGACGTTAGTTCGAACTAATTTTCCTAGGCGCTACACTAGCGCTCCGTTAGTTCGAACTAATTCGAACTAACGGAGCGCTTAGTTCAAACTAGGTAAACCTCATTTTACGAGGACTAACGCCTAGTTCGAACTAGCTAGTTCGAACTAAGGGCTGTGTAGCCCTTTAGTTCGAACTAGTGGGAGGCTAGCCCTCCCCAGGTTTCCCTGGTGGCCACTCTGGCCAACACCAGGGAAACTCTATGCCCCCCTCCCGGCCCCGGACCCCTTAAAGGGGCACGGGCTGGCTACGGTGCCCGTGCCAGGTGCAAGCCTGCCAGCACCCAGCTAGCAGACCCTGCACCTGGCACGGCACAGAGCCACCCACCCGATGCCCCCCAGCCCACCCCCTCTTGCCGGGACCAGGCTGGCGGCTCCCGAGAGCTTGCCCTGGACCGCAAGAGGCGGGCGCCCGCCTGGGCTAGTGCGGACATCGTGGACCTTGTCCACGATCTCCGCACTAGGCACAGGAAAGTGGCCGGCTAAGGCAGGAGAGCTGCCAGCCTGGCCACCCAGGAGCAGGTGTGCATGAAAATCAAGGGGATCCACTGAGACCCCCCGACCCTGAGCCCTGAGCTTACAATGGCCGTCCTGGGTCAGACCAAAGGTCCATCTAGCCCAGTAGCCTGTCTGCCGACAGTGGCCAACCCTAGGGACCCTGGAGGGGATGGACCGAAGACAGTGACCAAGCCATTTGTCTCGTGCCATCCCTCTCCAGCCTTCCACAAACTTTGGGCAGGGACACCACTCTTACTCCCTGGCTAAGGAGTTCCACAGGTTAACTATTTGCTTTGTCAAGAAGAACAACTTTCTCTTACTAGTTTCAAGCCTGCTACCCATTCCTTTCCTTTGGTGTCCTCTAGTCCTTCTTTATGGGAACTCAGGAAGAACTTTTCTGAATGCACCCTCTCCACCCAACCCCTGCTTTTAGAGACCTCTATCCTGTCCCCCCTCCGTCTCCTCTTTTCTAAGCTGAACAGTCCCAGTCTCTGTAGCCTTTCTTCATCTGGGACCTGTTCCCAACCCCTGATCATGTTAGTTGCCCTCCCCTCTCCCAGCCTTTCTCTTCCCCTCTCCCACCTCCTTTTCCCAGTCTCCCCCAGTTTTGTTCAATAAAGACAGAGTCAATGTTGGAAGAAACGTTATCTTTATTTTGTACATCAATAAGAAGGGGGGCTAGGGAAGGGTAAGTGGAAGAAGGTGAGGGAGGAATGGGGCACGGGCCCCCGATGGGGAGGACTGGGCTGGCTCTGCTGGCTTCTGGGGGTGGAAGCTCTCCTGCAGCCCCCCAATTGCCCCCTCTCCCCAGATGGCAGCCTGCGGCAAGTGCAGCTGGTCTGATGGCCGAGTGCTGTGATGTGCCCAGTGTGGGCACTCAGGGCAGTCCAAACCAGGACTGCTTTGCAAGCGGGGCACCCCTGAGAACTGTCTGTCCGGGGTGAGGGTTGGGTCCCTTTAAGCACAGCCCTCGGCTAGCCTGAGACAGCAGCTCCACGCTCTAAGTCCTAATCTGATGCCCTGCCGGCACTGCTTCCGGCCATCCTTAACCTCGGTTCAGGGTCCACTCAGGGTGGACATGCTAGTTTGAATTAGCAAAATGCTAATTCGAACTAGTTTTTAAGTCTAAATGCGCTAATTCGAATTAGCTTAGTTCGAATTAACTAATTCGAACTAAGTTAATTTGAATTAGTGCTATAGTGTAGACATACCCTGAGAGAGTCAAATAATGGTCGGGATTAGATGGTAATTATTTAATGACAATAGATAAAGAGGTTAAAACACATGTTTTTAGCCATTAAACCACAAATGCCAACATCAAAATATACCAAATATCCGCAAATCAAACTCTAAAAAAATTCTCAAGCAGCATTTTTCTTACTTTAAATTTCTTTTGTCATCAATGGAAATCTCTTTTTTGTTGGTTTGTGTGTATCCAGTGAAATAGACACTTATGTAGATTTACTACTAAAAACAGAATCTGCACAAGCTATCTATTTTAAAATGATGATCAAATTAATCAGTTTCTCTCCTCTTCCGTCATGCCAGTTACAATAGAAAAGTGACTTAACTGTTTAGCTCAGTGTATTTTGTCCCATGCTGAACTACTAATGCATCAAAAATGAGAAACCTTTTTATATGAGCTACCTGTAACAATATAATAACAATACTTTGTCTATGTTCTTTGACTATACTTGAACAGTTACACACACAATAACTTTTTTATTTCCTCTCTGTCACATTTTAAGGTAATTAAGAAGGGAATACAAAATCCTCTTACCTGTTTGTAGAAATCAGTAGAAGGAGATGACCTGGATCTCTCATGTGCGTACTGAGGATTCCCTTGCTGCTCATGGCTTACATCAAGGATGTTATCAGCTGAATGGTACTTTCCTGAACTCCTTGGCTCTAGAGGTTTTCTCTGCTCTTTCCAGGATGCCTGATATTCTGCAAAAGTTCCCAACCTCTGAGGCTGTTCCATTTTCATCACTTTGTCTGAAGATTTATGAGCTAGGTAATGGACATTATCTTTTGTAGCTCGTGTACTTTCAATTCCAAAAGAGGCTGCCCGAACCCTTCTGTCATACCATGGTGCCTCACCCTCATGTCCATGAGCTTTCTTATCAGACCGCTCAGGCAGACTGTAGGGAGTTTGTTTCTGTGCAGACTTACGATACGTGGGTTTACTCGTTTCTTCAAAGAACTTCCACTTATCTGCAAAAGAGCCCAGGGCTTCATTGGATGTATTTGGGCGGCAGTGGGAATGGCAGTCATCTTCAGACACCCCCACTTCATTCATCTTTTCTGGTTCAGAGTAAGACTTCAGTTTTTGTTCTGCTGTGAACCTCTTCCTAGCGCCAATGCGGGAAATATGATGAGTGCCACTCCCTGATGAGTTTGGTTTAGCCTGCATAGCCTCAAGAAATTCTGACACATCTTCAGAAACCCACGCCAATGAAGAGTTGCAATTATTTGTCTTCCGTTCCGGTGATCTGGGTAGATAATCAACAGGGCTAGGTTCCAAATCCCGCCGTTTGAAAGAAGTAGCCTTCAGGACCCTGGCTTGAGCCTCCTTCAGGTGATCTGTGTAGGAACTGGTAAAAGAGCTCTCCGAAGGTGTGTTTAAGTTCTCCACTGAATCTGGTTTCCAGTTTTCAGTGTACTCTTCTGTTTCACTCGACCCTACTAAGGTAGCAGTGCTTTTGCTTTTCTGCAGCTTGGCTCGCCTCATTTGGATCTCATTTCTCAGGGTTGTTGCAAAGCGATCACTCCTGCGGGTCTGCTTAGCCATATGAGTATCAAAGGTGGGCTGTCTCTCCATTCCAGGTTCCAAGCAGTTGCCAGACTGGCTTTTTCCTTCCTGGGCTAAGGAATGTAAGATGGGGGTCTTCTGAGCAGAAATCTTACTACACTCTTCTGGTTGCCCCCTCATATCTTTTTGGGTAGCTCTGTGTTCAGTGACAGGGACACAGCTCTTTGCACACTCCTGCTGGTTGGCATTTTCTTCCAAACTGCCATCAAAGCTTTTTTTTTTAGCAGCTTTTTTAGTATAACTTATTTTTTTAGGCTCTTCCACTAGAGTAGACTTAACATCTCCTCCATTGTCTACTATGTAGTGTCCACTCTTCTCATGCCCTTCTAGCAAAGGCTCGACCAGTTGTTGTGGTAAATAGTATTTTGGTTTTTGGACCATTGTGACTACTGCAGGATTTTCATTAGATCCATCAGCCCCTATTCCAGATTTCCAACATTCATCCTTAAGCTGTACTGGCCTTGAGCTTCCCTGGGCAGGCTGTTTTGCTGTGACGCAATAATAACGATTCTGCACAGTGTTGTCCAACTTCTGTTCAGCAGCACTGTTACTAGCAGAAGTGTTGAGCATTCTAGCTTGATTTGGACTGTAGCAGTGAAAGTGATTGGCAGGTAGCTCTTTATTGTCCCCATAAGAGGAAACATGCCGCTGCTCTTTAGGTGAAGTCGAAGCTCTTGCATGGTGAAAGAAAGTGCTTTCATCGCTGTATTGGCGCTGGTGGTGGTAACCGTAAGCAGGCTGTGCAAACCGAACATCAGTGCTGGACAAAGAGGACTGCAGTCTGTTAGCATTTCCTGAATTGTTGTGATACCTTTCACCAGCAGAGGACAAATTGTAGTCCAGACTAGTGTCAGATTTATAGTTGGAATTATTGATCCTCTTTCCATCTGCACATCTGTCACTTGTCCGAACAGGTCTTCTTGGTTGTTCTGCAGTTTCTGATTTCCAGTCCCTCCTGTGCTGAGACTGGTTCAGAGCTGTAAAGTGCTGAGTGCTGGCCTCCTCCGAGTACACTGAACCATGGGCCTTCTCGTGGCCTTTGGTAATAGCAAAGCTGTCACTACGGAGAGGTGGTGGTGGTGGAGGAGGGGAGGATGATTTTTTTTCAGGAACATGCCAAATAGGTCCAACTCTTGATCTTCCACTGCCAGAAGGCTTGGAGTCCGGCTGTTCCTCCAGTCTAGGACTCTTGCTAGTCTCATATTGAATGGGAAGTGGCAAGAATCCAGGTTTGTCCTCCAGCCCACTGTTATTCATGAACTGGCCAGCCTTGCTGTTTCCATGCTTTGCAGTGTCCCAGTGGCCTACTTTGTACAGCATGTTCTCCACTGAAGCAGCATCCATGTTGGACAGAGTGTGATCAGGGGTACTCGAACTAGTAGAGAAAGAGCCATAGGCAGAATCCCGCTTGCTTTGGTTCCCTAGATGATCAATGCTGTTGTTGGACTTCGCATATTGGGATGTTTGGAGAGAGTGATCCCAGCTGTCCATACTTCCCAGGGAACTGAATCGTTCAGATGTGCGATGCAGATTTGACTGATCCCATGAGTTGGACAGGTCATGAGAGGAGGAGCTGAAACAGAAGAACAGACAATACCATCAGCTGTAAGTTAATATAGCTATAGTAATTAAGCTGATTTTAAACAGGGGAGTTGGTACAATCCATCCACATAGCAATTATCAGAGAGAAACATGAGCATGTCTCCTAGTGGTTTATCTTTCTCTCTCCTCCACAATTAACTTTGCACCTGAATTTCAGCAACCGTGTCTTAAGTTTATCTTCCTGCACAACAGGCATAATGAGGTATAAGTAAATTTACTTCTCCGAGAAACACCCCTTGTGTAAGATCATGCTGACATTCAAAGAAAAGTCTGACATCCCTCTTTTATCCCCTTCTCTTGATACCAAACCTCAACATTTCACATTTACTTTCTCTCAAACTACCAGCAATCCTATCCCCTCTCACCCCATTGCCTTCTCCTCTTTCTTGCTCCTCCTCCCTTGCCTGTTTCCTTCACAAAATGTCACCCTCAGTCCCACCTGCTTCTCCACACAGAGCTCCACCCTTCACTTCTAAAGTACAATGTGCTGCTTGGAACCACTATCACCAATCCCTCAGTTAGCATGTACCCTCCCTCTATGTACCCTCTCCCTTTCAACACAAAGGTTTCAACTACCACCGTTTTGTCAGTAACTTGCAAATCTATCACACCGCTTCACTCCCTCCTCCTCATCCTGCAACTCAGCACAGCTTTTCCAACATCTCTTCCTAGGAGTTCTGCTGTCAACTTCAGTTTAACATGGCCAGTGCTCAACTCCTGGCCTTTCCTCCCAAAAATTGTCTGCTCTCCCTGTCTGTCATGGGTAACTCAACCACCATCTTCCAAGTCACTCAGGCCTTCAGCATTGCCCTCTCTCTTACTCTTCAGACTGCTCCCAAAGTTTGCTGCTTCTTCCTTTATAACCTCGCATTTTGCCCAGCTGGAATTTTTACCAAGGCTCGTGTTTCTTACATTGGTCACTGTTATCTCCTCCCCTCTGACTCCGTGACATCAACTCTAATCCACACAAAACACAGCTACTAAGTTTATCTTCCTGCCCACTGCTCTGACCACATCTTTGACCTCTAATATTAGCTCTTCATGCTTCCCTGCAATTAATTCAATGAATTCCTTGAATTCAAGGTCCTTCACAACTTTTCCCATCCCTACCTTTCCACTTGCCATTTATCACATTGCTTTCCATACCTCTGCCACTTGGCATCATCAGCACATTTATATTTGTGCCTTCTTCCACCTAGGTTGTCCCCCTAGAATCAAACAGAGAGGCTATTGCCTTGTCCTCCTTTAAATTGCTTCTCAAGACAATTTTGTGCCACAATGTCGAGAAGAAGTAAGCTATTCTACAATGGCTGTTTGATGATCAGACAAGGATAGATGACAGTTAAGCCATGCTAGTTTTTAATAGCAAAATTTACATGATATAAACCAAACTGTATATATTGGACTGTATCTATTTCTCCCACACTTGGTTACTTTTCTTGAGATAAGGAACTACATACATGTTTGTACCAGCCCCAGTATAGCAGAGCCCCAGTCCTGGCTGGATGCTATTGTAATACATCTATTAGAATAAAAGTAATTATAGAAAATTGGTCTGAAATCAACAAGATGAAATTCAATAGAGACAAACACAAAGTATCACTCTTAAGAAGGAAAAATCAAATGTACAATTACAAAAGAGGGAACAACTGGCTAAGTAGCTGAAAAGGCTCTGGAGGTTGCAATGGATCACAAATTGACTATGAGTTAACAATATGATTCAGTTATGAAAAAGGCTAATTTCAACAGGAATGTCACATGTATGAGCCAGGAAGTAACTGTCCTGCTCAACTCAGCACTGGTGAGGCTCTGATGAAGTACTGTATCCAAATCTGGGTACCACAAAAGATGTGAACAAATTAGAGAGAGAGTCCAGAAGAGAGCAACAGAAAACACACCCCCCCCCCCCCCACACACACACACACACACACACACACAGAGAGAGAGAGAGTCCAGAAGAGAGCAACAGAAAACACACACACACACACACACACACACACACACACACACACACACACACACACACACACACACACAGAAAACCTGATTTATGTGGAAAGGATTAAAAACGTTTACTTTTGAGGAACGAAGACTAAGGGGGGGGGGGCTTGCTAACAGTCTTCATATATGTTAAGGCTGTTGTAAAGAGGAGATTACCGTAAAATCTCAAGTAAAATGCATACTTTTTTTCCGAGTTATTTAGCGTCAAAGTAGGGGTGCGCATTATACATAGGAGCTATATTTTAAAGTTTTATTTTGGCAGAAGTCGATGAACCTGTAAGTAGCCCCAGGCTGGGGAACTCCCCCTCCCCTCCGCAGAGAAACTTTCCCACTACAGCACCCTGTCAGGCTCCCAGACAAGGCAAGGAGTCAGCAGTGCTGCCAGGCTGCAGCGCCCTGGCTCGCTGCCTGCCTGATGCTCCTTCAGGCTGCGCCCGGGGGTCCCCATGGCAGGCGCAAGCTCGGCGTGGCGTGCGGGCAGTTGCCTGGGAGCACTGGGGTCAGGTTTCAAACTCTGCCGCTGGCTCCCCGGGCTGCGTGCGTGTTTCCCAGCGAGCCTGCAGGTGGGAGTGGCACATCCCTCCCTCCCGCTCTTCTGCAGCTTGGGGCCACCTCCTGGAAGCGGGTGAGGCTGGGCTTGGTGCTGGCGGGTCGGCTCCTGGCCTTTTTAAAGGAAAATGTCTGAGGTAAGCTTGATGTACAATGGGGTGCATATTACATATAGGAGTTCAGTTTTTTTCATTATCCTAAGTTTCAAAAGTTGGGGTGCGCATTATACTCGAGATTTTACGGTAATTGTATTTCACATATACTGAAGGCATGATAAGAAGTAATGAAAAAGGGATGTTTATCTTAGGTATTGGGAAAACCTTCTTCACTATAAGGATAGTTAAACTTTATCATAGGCTTCTAAGGGAGGTTGTGGAACCCCATCACTGGAGGTTAAAAAAACCAGTTTGCACAGACACCTGTCAAAAAAGATCATGGGCTGGGCTGAACTTGATGATCTTTCAATGCTCCTTGAAGCCCTAACTTTCTATGTATTATAAGCTTTGAGATTCTTCAATGAAAGGCACTACAGAAGTTCAGAAGGAAGAACAAATATACCTACGTGCGTATATAGCAGAGTGAAATTAACCCAGACTCTGGCCAGATTTTGCAATGCTTCTCAGAATCCCAGAATTTTGACAACAAAACTGTAAAAAAAAGCCCTGTCAATTTGTAGAAACGCTTAGGAAAGCGAAGAGTAGAAGCAGAGGCAGGCACATAAGTGAAGAACAGGCTAAAATAGCAGAGATGACTAGGTTCCCTGCTTCTCCTCACAAAGTGAGAGGGCAGAGGAGATGTGCGATATAGGAGATCTACTCTATTTTTCCATAACAATAAAGCTGTGGATGAGAAGCCAAAGACCTCCCTACACTCTGAGGGAGCTAAGCAGCATGGGGGGGAGGGGGGGGGGAAGGGAGAGAAAGAAGGTTCCTTCTTTTTCTTTCCAGTAGCTAGAGAGATGAAGTGTCAAACTTATCAGACATTGCTAGTCAAAGACTGATATTGAAGTGAATGATTTCTCACACAAAAGACAGTACCTTGATAGAAATTCCAGCAGTTACACTTCTCTATAACTGCAACTACTAAATAAAGTGTCTGTCAAACTTTTGTAACACATGCAGGCACACAGTGGAAGCTAATGGTGAAATTACACAGCTTAATGGACACTCTTGTATAATTTAGATAGAACAGAATTCCTCTCTTTATCCAGAAGTTTAAATGAAAATGAACACCCCTTTTTAGGTGCCAGGCAAAACGAGAGGATGCATCATCAAGAGGTAGACAAATATAATTTGTAACAGTCCCTCTGCCAAGAAAATGTTCTAATGTGAAGATGTGGGGGGAGCATCACAATGGTAGGGATTTTTTATAATAAAAATTAGTGTCTGTATTACTTTAAGGGCTGAATGCAGCTATTTAAAAAAACAACAGGGAGCATTTAGAAAGATCTTATTATAGATTCATAAGACTAAATGCTAAAGTAAGGAGGAAAGGGGCTGTATCACAAGGTATTAGGGAGTTATGATGGAGAATGTTCAGCAATAAAGTACAGAAACCCAAGACAGCTTTGTTACTTAGGAATGTATCCCAGAATAACTTCCTCTAATTCCTAGCATAACTATGCTGCAAAGGGGAAATAATTGAGAGGAAAGTAACATTTTTATGAGGTTTGTTGCTAAAAGAGTGTAATTTATGAGGAGGAAACTAATAGATCATAGCATGCTCTACTAAAAAAATGCAAAGTTTAACGACCAAGACAAGGAAGCCAGGACTTCCATTACAGGGTTGAATGAGACCTGACAAATGTAAGTATTTTAACTATAGAAGGAGACAGCCATTTACTTTCCATTTTCTACTTGCTATGAACAAACATGTACTGTCGTGGAGATCAGATTATAGGAAGCAATTTCACTAATGGAACACCCAATATCTTAATGTCTAATAAAACAAAAATGCTTGTCCCCTCTAGCGAAGGTTTATATTGCTTTTCAAAAAATCCTGCATTCAAACAATAGCTCTGGCATTTTTCCATTTTACTGAAGATATTAGTGCATTTAGTATATCTTTCCTGCTGCCCTTAAAAAGATTTATGACACTAAAAAAAGTGGATGTTGAAAAGAAAAGCACAGCAAGAAGAAAAATAGCTTTCAGCTGCCTTTTATTTACATACATACTTAATACAATATATTTCTGAACTATACTATTAGCAGTTCTTCACTCACTTGTTGCCATATTGGGAATTCTCAATATTATCTTCACATTTTAAAACAATTTACAATATCAATGAACTCAAAAGATTGCAAGTTCACGGTTTACAATCCCGAACAATATGAAGCACATTATTGTTCTCTTACCGTCAGAGCTTGGTACGTGCAGCTTAAACAGAAACTCACCTTGCATGATACCGGGAGTGCCAGGAAGGGCAGGCATTGGTTGAGGAGTGCTGTGACGTGGCTGGCTCAGGCTGATTCTCAGTGAATTTGGTTGCATGCCAGGAGTGGGGCCTGCAGGCTAGGTCATTTCTTCTGAAATGAAAGAGAGCACTTACTTTTAATGCAGATCTCCTAATAAGGTGGCATGCAGTGAAAGACACTGGGCAGCAAATCTAATTAACTTGAGACAGACAATACAGATGCAAAGTAAGTTTAAATTGCAATGTGCTATGCAATGCTCTACAAGTCAGTTTTGAAAAGATGCTAGGTTGCCTTCAAAAAACTTGACATGCAAACAATGAATCATTAATTCTATGCAAGGTTTGTATTTTTAAGACAGTAAATAAGAACTTAGAATTCATTCAGAACTCTAACTGTTCAAAGGGCTAGGGAGTTTTATGTCTCATTTTATAGCATAGCAACTCTAAGATTTTGTAAAGTTTGTTGCGTAGGTGTGTATGTGGGAAAGACTGTGGATTAAAAAAAAAAAAAAAAGAGATGAGGGACTGAAGGAAGGACAAAACCATGGATATTTTCATTTGATCCCAGGTTGTAAGGGTGACAGAAGCCTGACTTCTAACACACATCCAGTTCTGCTCTAGCATTCAAATACCTCAGAGCATCTGAAATAAACTGAAGTTTAAAGCTGTGTATCTGAAGTGTGCACCCAAGTAAAATCACTTACCTGTCAAATGTGCTAAAGAACAGCAGTTCCCATAGAAATCAATAGGAAATGTGGGCATTCTGCACCATTGAAAGTCAGATAATTTATCTAACAATATGTAGACAATATTCAACTTGTCTAAATATTGATTCAGATGCATAACTTTAGACATTCAAGTCCAAAACACCTAATTAATCACCTAAGAAATTCTAGACCCCCCTATTTACCAATTTAAGTAGTAAGTAGATTTTTGTCTTACTGAATCATTCTGTGAAACCATTTTCAACCTTAGTGCTTACATCCTATGACATCTTGAAAATTAATACTAATACTAGTACTACTAATAATGTCCTTAAGTGGAAGTGCAAATTATTATAATTAATGCTTACAACGCTCCTGTGATGTAGGTAAATATTATTGGCTGAAATTTCAGAGATAGTTTAGGTCATTCAAGACTCAACCCTTTTCAAAAGTGGCTGAGGCACTTTTAAGCCTAGGCCGTATTGAAAGTAGGGATGTAAAATAGGGATGTTAAAAGGTGGGTAATTGGATAAACATGTAACTCCTGAAAATCTCAGCAGTTATGTGGTTACCTGCATCTGCAGTGAGGGGTGCACACCGACTCTCATCTGCAGTCACGATCCCAGGGAGCTGGCTGCCGACCCCGCACTGCTGCCTTTGATACAGAGGCAGCAGCATGGGATGGCTAACCATTTACAGTAAACTTCCGATAATCCAGCACCTTTAGGACCCCGGGGGTGCCGGATTATCAGATATGCCGGACTATCAGAAGGGGGGGCTATGAGGGGTCTGGAGTGGGGTGGGAGGGGATGCCCAGGCCCCTCATAGCTCCCCCTTACGATAGTCCAGCTCTGCCGCAGCAGCTGAATCGGGGATGCCTGCAATACAGCAGCTGGGGTGCTGCCGGGTTGGTCCCGCAGTGCCAAGGGGCGGCGCTACGGCACCAACCCAGCAGCACTCCAGCTGCTCTTGGGGACGCCTGGGACAGAGCAGCTGGGGTACTGCCCGGTTGGTCCTGTAGTGCTGCCCCTCGGGGCTGCAGGACCAACCCGGCAGCACCCCAGCTGCTCTTGGGGACGCCTGGGGCAGAGCAGCTGGAGTGCTGCCGGGTTGGTCCCGCAGCACTAAAGGACAGCGCTGTGGGACCAATCCGGCAGGACCCCACCTGCTCTGCCCCAGGGGTCCCCGATTCAGCCGCTGCTGAAAACAGATCAGTGGCTGATTCCAGGAAGCCCGGGGCAGAGCTGCGAGACCAACCCCGCAGCATCCCAGCTGCTCTGCCCCAGGCGTCCGGATTCAGCCTGCTGGTGAAACTGACGCTGCTGGTCAGTTTCAGCGGCGGCTGAATCCCAACGCCTGGGACAAAGCAGCTGGGGTGCTGCCGGGTTGGTCCCGCAGCGCCACCCCTAGGCACTATGGGACCAACCCGGCAGCACCCCAGCTGCTCTGCCCCAGGGGTCCCCAAGTCAGCCGCTGCTGAAACAGATCAGCAGCTGCTCTGCCCCGGGCTTCCCGGAATCAGCCGCTGATCTGTTTCAGCAGCGGCTGAATCGGCGACCTCTGGGGCACAGCAGGTGGGGTCCTGCCGGGTTGGTCCCGCAGCGCCGTCCTTTGGCGCTGCGGGACCAACCCAGCAGCACTCCAGCTGCTCTGCCCCAGGCATCCCCAAGAGCAGCTGGGGTGCTGCCGGGTTGGTCCCGCAGCCCCGAGGGGCAGCGCTACGAGACCAACCCGGCAGCACCCCAGCTGCTCTGCTCCCAGCTTCCCCGATTCAGCTGCTGGTCAGTTTCAGCAGCAGCTGAATGGGGGAAGCCTGTCCCGCTGCCCCAGCACTTCCGGGTTCCTGATGGTTCCGGACCATCAGGAGTCCCGGAGAATTGGATGCCCGACTAATGGAGTTTTACTGTACATGGTTATCCTTTTCCTAATGTAAAATCCTATTCAACTGATTAACCAGTTATCCGTTACATTTAACCACCTGACCAAATAAGGGGCAATGCAGGGATCTGCTCCAGTCCCACTGGGCTGGAGTACCAGCCCTGCACACCAACACCAGGATGGAGCAGGGACTTCTTCAGACGACAGAAGCACCCCTTGCCTGCAGAAGGTGGGGAGCTGCCCCAGCCCCCACCGGTTAATGGTTAATCCATTAAGTGAGATGCTTACCAGTTAACGGGCTAGCTAGTTAACTTTTCACATCCCTAATGGAAAGTCAATGGGACTTCTGACAATTTTACCTAGCATGGGAAAGTAATCTTCCCAAGGTCACAAAGCTGCATCCAGAACCCAGAACTCATAACTTTGATCCTTTAACAGACAACTTTTCCTTCCCTTTTAACTAGATTATATCACTAAATTTTCAAATAAACCCAAGCTAAATATTTAACCATGCCTTTCTCCCTCAACATGGAAAAAAATCCCTTTTTTGAGGCTATTTGTGCAAACAGGCGATGCAAAAGGTTGAATCACATTCCTGTTAACTACCTTCCCATACAGTACATTAAGTATTTCCACAAGGCAGCTGTAGTTTGACAGAGAAATCCTGGGGCCATCTGGGACAACAGGGGCTTCTCTAATATTCCCAGAAATCTTATGCCCTAATAAATCTGTTAGTCGCTAAGGTGCCACACGATGATGATGATTCTTTTTTTTTAACAGATACAGACTAACATGGCTACATCTCTGAGATTTTCCAGAAATCTTAGGCACTTTAGTAGGTTTTTGTTTATGGTTTTGGTGTGTTTTACTTGCTGCAATGAACAGAAGTAAATTAATTCTACTCAATTCTCTTTCCATAATGCCACATAGAGTTTTACTGCACTCTATCTCAGAAGCAATATGAAGAAAATAAGGAGCGATTTCCTCAGTTTATTCCGGTACTACTGATATTGGAGAAGTAAATTACCGTTATCTATTTTAGGGAAATTCATGACACCATACCTTTAGTGCTTCAGTTCTGCTATCAATGCCACAAAGAATTTAAAGTGTCTATGTCATGAGAAAATGAACATTTTAACACATATGACAAGTGAAACACAAGACTAGAAAACTACCACATCACAGACATTGGTGTAATGAGCAAATGGAAGTGGGAGGAGAGAACTTTCATACTGTTTCTTCTGTCATTCCTTTCAGCAAACGCAATCTGCCAAGGATAAGGAATGGGAATGATGCATTTTGTAAAACCAATACTATACCTCATGGAGCTTCTCAGGATCTTCGTCAGATAGCGCCTGGCCACATGAACATCATTTTCAGATGGCATTTTCTGTGCTACAATATCCACCATCACTTTCATCTTCCTGAGCAGCCAAGCAAGGAGAGGAATAGACTGGACTGAGCTGGGACGTGAGGCAAACTGAGTGGTGGAGAACTTTAGACCTTTGTTTCACATCTTTTATGCTTGTGCACAGATATGTTTTGCAAAAAAAAATGTTTAGCAATGGATTTGGAATTAAGTGAATCACCATATAAACAAAACTGACTAAGTTAAGAACATAAGAATGGCCATACTGGGTCAGACCAAAGGTCCATCCAGCCCAGTATCCTGTCTGCCGACAGCGGCCAACACCAGGTGTCCCAGAAGGAGTGAATTGAACAGGTAATGATCAAGCGATCTCTCTCCTGCCATGCATCTGCACCCTCTGGCAAACAAAAGCTAGGGATACCATTCCTTACTCATCCTGGCTAATAGCCATTATTGGACTTAACCTCCATAAATGTATCTAGTTCTCTTTAAACCCTGTTATAGTCCCAGCCTTCACAAGCTCCTCAGGCAAGGAGTTCCGCAGGTTGACTATGCGCTGTGTGAAGAACTTCCTTTTATTTGTTTTAAACTTGCTGCCTATTAATTTGATTTGGTGGCCCCTAGTTCTTATATTATGGGAACAAGTAAATAACTTCTCCTTATTCACTTTCCCTACACCACTTATGATTTTATATATCCACCCTTAGTCTCTTCTTTTCCAAGCTGAAAAGTCCTAGTCTCTTTAATCTCTCCTCATATGCGACCGGTTCCAAAACCCTAATCATTTTAGTTGCTCTTCTCTGAACCTTTTCTAATGCCAGTATATCTTTTTTGAGATGAGGAGACCACATCTGTACAGTATTCAAGATGTGGGAGTACCATGCATTTATATAAGGGCAATAAGATATTCTCCGTCTTATTCTCTATCCCTTTTTGAATGATTCCTAACATCCTGTTTGCTTTTTTGACTGCTGCTGCACACTGCGTGGATGTCTTCAGAGAACTATCCACAATGACTCCAAGATCTCGTTCCTGATTAGTTGTAGCTAATTTAGCCCCATCATATTGTATGTATAGTTGGGGTTATTTTTTCCAATGTGCATTACTGTACATTTATCCACACTAAATTTCATTTGCCATTTTGTTGCCCAATCACTTAGTTTTGGGCGATCTTTTTGAAGTTCTTCACAGTCTGCTTTGGTCTTCAAGGTAGTTAACATTTTAGTATCATCTGCAAACTTTGCCACCTCACTGTTTACCCCTTTCTCCAGATCATTTATGAATAAGTTGAACAGGATTGGTCCTAGGACTGACCCTTGGGAAACACCACTAGCTACCTCTCTCCATTCTGAAAATGTATAATTTATTCCTACCCTTTGTTTCCTGTCTTTTAACCAGTTATCAGTCCATCTTCCCTCTTATTCCATGACAACTTAATTTACGCAAGAGCCTCTGGTGAGGGACCTTGTCAAAGGTTTTCTGGAAATTTAAGTACACTATATCTACTGGATCCCCCTTGTCCACATTTTTGTTGACTCTTCAAAGAACTCTAATAGATTAGTAAGACATGATTTTCCTTTACAGAAACCATGTTGACTTTTGCCCAACAAGTTATGTTCTTCTAGGTGTCTGACAATTTTATTATTTACTAATGTTTCAACTGATTTGCTCGGTACTGACGTTAGACTTTCTGGTATGTAATTGCTGGGATTGCCTGTGAGCCATTTTAAAATATTGGCTCTCTTACATTAGCTATCTTTCAGTCACTGGATACAGAAGCTGATTTAAAGGAGAGGTTACAAACCATAGTTAATAGTTCTGCAATTTCACATTTGAGTTCTTTCAGAACTCTTGGCTGAATGTCATCTGGTCCTAGTGACATGTTACTGTTAAGTTTATCAATTAATTCCAAAGCCTCCTCTAATGATACTTCAATCTGTGACAAGTCCTCAGATTTGTCACGTACAAAGGACGGGTCAGGTTTGGGAATTTCCCTAACGTCCTCAGCTGTGAAGACTGAAGTAAAGAATTCATGTAGTTTCTCCGCAATGACTTTATCATCTTCAAGTGCTCCTTTTGTATCTTGATCGTCCAGGGGGGCCCACTGGTGATTTAGCAGGCTTCCTGCTTCTGATGTACTTAAAAAACATTTTATTACCTTTCGAGTTTTTGGTTAGCTGTTCTTCTAACTCCTTTTTGGCTTTTCTTATTACATGTTTACACTTAATTTGGCAGTGTTTATGCTCCTTTCTATTTACCTCACTAGGATCTGACTTCTACTTTTTAAAAGATGTCTTTTTATCTCACTGCTTCTTTTACATGGTTAAGCCAAGCCATAGTGGCTCTTTTTTAGTTCTTTTATTTTGTTTTTTAATTTGGGGTATATATTTAATTCGGGCCTCTATTATGGTATCTTTGAAAAGTGTCCATGCAGCTTGCAGGGATTTTACTTTAGTCACTGTGCCTTTTAATGTCTGTTTAATTAAATCTCATTTCTGCATAGTTTCCCTTTCTGAAATTAAATGCCACAGTCTTGGGCTGCTGAGGTGTTCTTCCTACCACAGGAATGTTAAATGTTGTTATATTATGGTCACTATTTCCAAGCGGTCCTGTTATAGTTACCTCTTGGACCAGATCCTGCGCTCCACTCAGGACTAAATCGAGAATTGCTTCTCCTCTTGTGGGTTCCTGTACCAGCTGCTCCAAGAAGCAGTCATTTAAGGTATCAAGAAATTTTATCTCTGCAATTTGTCCTGAGGTGACATGTACCCAGTCAATATGGGGATAATTTATATCCCCCACTATTACTGAGATCTTTATTTTGATAGCCTCTCTAATCTCCCTTAGCATTTCATAGTCACTATCACTGTCCTGGTCAGGTGGTCAATAATAGATCCCTACTGTTATATTCTTATTAGAGCAGGGAATTACTATCCATAGAGAGTCTACAGAACATGATGATTCATTTAAGATTTTTACTTCATTTGATTCTTAATTTTCTTTCACATATACTGCCATGCCCCTACCCGCACGATCTGTTCTGTCCTTCCAATATATTTTGTACCCCGGAATGACTGTGTCCCATTGACTGTCCTCACTCCACCAGATTTCTGTGATGCCTATTATATCAGTATCCTCCTTTAACACAAGGCACTCTAGTTTATCCATCTTATTATTTAGACTTTAATAATAGTCACTGTTTGTCTGCCCTTTTCTGATGTGTCAGATTCTGTTTTATGTGAATGTTTTTCGTCTGATCTGGCCCATACTTTATCCTCTTCTCCTGACTAAAACCTAGAGAATCTCTATCAATAGACTCTCCTCTAAGAGATGTCTCTGTCGGATCCACATGCTCTTCTGCACCAATCAGCTTTCCCTCATCTCTTGGTTTAAAATCTGCTCTGTAACTTTTTTAAATATTAAGTGTCAGCAGTCTGGATCTACTTTATAGGCTCCCCAAAAACTTGCCCCAGTTCCTTACAAACCCCGCCTTCCAACACCATCGTCTCATCCATGCATTGAGACTCTGAAGCTCTGCCTGCCTACCTGGTCCTGTGTGTAGAACTGGAAGCATTTCTGAGAATGCCACCATAGAGGTCCTAGATTTCAGTCTCTTTCCTAGCAGCCTAAGTTTGACCTCTAAGTTTGATATCTTTGCTACCCTTCCCTATGTCATTGGTACATGGGGAATAAGTTTATAAGAAGTTATTTTTTGGGTACAATCAGCGCAGGTTTACTGTATGCTTTCACAAAAAGCATGACTAGGAATCAATATACTACACATAGTTAAACATATAACAATTAGGAAGTGTTGGTGTTTGGCTATCTAATTGTCTTATGTTTATCACTTCCTGTTAGGGATCTGAACGAATAGGCATCTATTCGATTAACCAATAAGCCTAGTCCTATCAGTTAATCTAGTCGACTATTCACATCCCCCTCTTGCTGCCTCTGCCTCAGAAGCAGCAGGGGCGGGGGGCAGGAGGAAAGCAGGAGCTGATCTATTTTAGGCAAATTCATTACACTATACCTTTAGGCTGTGTCCAAATTATACCCCTCTGTCGGCAGAGGGATGTAAATTAGACTTATTGAAAGTGCAAATGAAGCGGGGATTTAAATATCCTGTGCTTCATTTGCATAATGGCAGCCGCTGCTTTTATTCGAAACAGGGCTTTTCGAAAAAAAACCCAGCAGTTTAGACGGGGCATTTTTGACAGAAATGCCTCGTTTTGAAAGCTCCTGTACTCCTCAAAAAATTATTTGTTGAATCTTTTGAAACGGGACATTTCTTTTGAAAATGCCCCATCTAAACTGCCGTTTTTTTTTTCAAAAAGCCCCGTTTCGAAAAAAGCGGCGGCCGCCATTATGCAAATGAAGTGCAGGATATTTAAATCCCCACTTCATTTGCACTTTCTATACGTCTAATTCACATCCCTCTGCCGACAAAGGGGTGTAATTTAGACGTAGCCATAGTGCTTCAGTTCTGCCATCAATGCAACAAAGAATTTAAAGTGCCTATATTATGAGAAAATGAACTTTTTAACACATATGACAAGTGAAATTCAAGACTAGAAAACTGGCTCCCCCCGGTTTTAAGCCAGATTCCCCAGCACTGGTTCCATGGTACCACCTGTTCTCCCTCCTCCCCCCCACCAAGGAGGTGCCAGCAGAGGCTGCTTTGCTCCCCCCCGCCAAGGAGGTGCTCTGCAGAGGCAGAAGGCAGGCAGCTGGTCTGTTCATGAAGCTGGTTTTTAAACTGGCTCCCCTTGCAGACCGACTCCCGCTTGGAACCCCACACTGCTGCATCTGATACAGAGGCAGCAATGCAGGGTAGCAGGGGGCTCCCTGGGTGTGTGGCCACAGCACACTGGCTGCCGGCCCCACCTCCAGGGATTATAGAATAGTCAACTAATGGCATGAATTCTGAGTGGTTAGAATTCATGACGTTACTTGACTATGCTATTACCCAATAGCTAACACCTCTACTACCGGTACTCCAAAAATGTTCTCTATTAATAAGACACAGCCTAATATAAAATTCATTCCAGAACAATCAGTTCAAATAAGTAAGAGAACTGGAATGAAAAAGGAAGACATTATAAAGTACATTAGAAAGATGAAAAAATTTGTAGGCAACGAAAGCTGTTGGAATCACACCAGCTAGATATTAGTACAATACTGCTGTATTAACTCTGAGTGACAGAATGAGAGCACCTAAACCTACAATCCAAGAAACCTCTGCAGAGTTAACGGAAGCATTAATAAAAGCATTCTACTGACTGCCTTTCTAAAAGTACTTTAAAAAAGAAAGCTGTTGCCATCTGTGACTACTTCTGGGAGAGAAAAATCATGTTACATGGTGGGAGTGGGGGGAAAAACTTCCCTATGTGCTAATAACATTTTTACATCACAAGAAGGAAAACTCGTACTGTGTGCAACACAGAACTGCACTTTAAATAACCTCTCTCACTCAACTTAACACCACTGCAATTTAGAGTTCAGAAGATAATTTCATTCTCGTATAGCTATGTATTAGTTTTATTAGTGTGCCCATTACAATTGAGGTTGAGTCCGCTCTGACCAGAGTTAATCAAGAATAAATGCAAAGAAATCAATGGAATTACAATGGTGCAAAGTATTGCTATGAGTGAGATCCAAATTAGTACCATACAGTTTGGATATACTCTAAATTAAGTCAGATGATATTAAATTAAAAGGGGAGTGATGGCCGGGCCCGTACCACTTCCTATAGCTCCCTTTGGCAGGGAAAGGTGAACTGCAGCCAACAGGAGCTTTAAGAGAGCAGGTAAATAAAGTATCTGGCAGCCTGCCCAGGGCTAACCCTAGTGAACCACATCCGATCCATGGGACATTTATTACCCACCCCTTTCTTATATTGTGATGTGCCCAGACTGCCTAGAAAGGCCAGAACCTGTACTTTGCTTTTTCTCGGAGACATATAACCAGTATATTGTCCACAATTATAAACAGGCTTGGAAGAATATGATTTTTTTTTTGTCAACTGATGATATCAATGCTTATTTTAAATTATTTTAATTTTCACCATTGTGCAAAATTGTGGCTGTGGGGGGAATCATACAACAGTGTAGGTCTGACATCAATTTAAACACAGCAGATGTTAAGAGTCAAAAAATTAAAGCTTTATAACCATTAAAACATGGTTTGTCAACATCACATGTCAAAATATATGAAGTAAATATTCCTTAAATCAAACTCTAATAAGCTCTCAAACAGCATTTTTCTTACTTTGCCTAGTGGGTTCATTTCTGTTGTTATTGATGGAAATATTTTTTCTTCCAATGTGCTTGCATGTAGTTACATTGAAATTCACCGATAAAAACCTAATCCTTCCAAGTCTAGTTATCAATTACCATACAGCTTATTTTAAGAAAGCTATTTATTTTCAGGGTGAAAGCATTACAGAGAAAACATATTAAAACCATCGAAGAATCTACATGCATACTAAGATGCTTAACAGAGGTCACCCAAACTCCAATCTAGGATCTGATGGGTTTGGTCCTTCAAAACCCTCAAAAAGTGTTTTCTTCACACTTCATCTGGTTTAGATCCAGAAACAAGAAGGGAGAGATCAGAGAGTTTTCTATAGTGCTTGGGGCTTCGATCTGTTGTTTTCTGCAACAGTCATCAGCAAACAATGACCATCTCCTCTGGGCGAAGCTTCAAAAGGCTGGGGTTTTGCATAACCAGAGTTGGGGAATGTGCATTAACAACTGGGGAGTCCCCAAAATTCCACTTATTGTTCCATACTTGTCTGACACTTTTTCTACACATCTTGTGAACTCCCAGGTCTCACATCTGTCCTATCACCTCACTATAGATGTTAAATGCAATTCCAGCCACCAATAATAAAGTGATAGGGAATAGCCAGCATGGGTTTGTGAAGAACAAGTCATGCCAAACTAATCTGATAGCTTTCTTTGATAAGATAACGAGCCTTGTGGATAAGGGAGAAGCGGTGGATGTCATATACCTAGACTTTAGTAAGGCATTGATACGGTCTTGCATGATATTCTTATTGATAAACTAGGCAAATATAACTTAGATAGGGCCACGATAAGGTGGGTGCATAATTGGCTGGATAACCGTAGTCAGAGAGTTGTTGTTAACGGTTCTAAATCCTGCTGAAAAGGGATAACAAGTGGAGTTCCTCAAGGGTCTGTTTTGGGACCCGTACTGTTCAATATCTTCATCAATGATGTAGATATTGGGATAGAGAGTACGCTTATTAAGTTTGCAGATGATACCAAACTGGGTGGAGTTGCAACTTCTTTGGAGGATAGGGACATAATTCAAAATGACCTTAGCAAGTTAGAGAAATGGTCAGAGGTAAACAGGATGAAGTTTAATAAAGAGAAATGCAAAGTGCTCCACTTAGGAAGGAACAATCAGTTCCATACATACAAGATGGGAAGCGACTGTCTAGGAAGGAGCATGGCGGAAAGGGATCTAGGGGTCATAGTGGACCACAAGTTGAATGTGAGTCAACAGTGTGATGCTGTTGCAAAAAAAGCAAATATGATTCTAGGTTGTATCAACAGGTGTGTTGTAAGCAAAACTCGTGAAGTCATTCTGCCGCTCTACTTTGCACTAGTTAGGCCTCAGCTGGAGTACTGTGTCCAGTTCTGGGCGCCACATTTCAAGAAAGATGTGGAGAAATTGGAAAGGGTACAGAGAAGAGCGACAAGAATGATTAAAGGTTTAGAGAACATGACCTATGAAGCCAGGCTTCATGAACTGGGCTTGTTTAGTTTGGAAAAAAGAAGATTAAGGGGGGACATGATAGCGGTTTTCAAATATCTATAAGGGTGTCACAAGGAGGAAGGAGAAAATTTGTTCCTCTTGGTTTCTGAGGACAGGACAAGGAGTAATGGGCTTAAAGTGCAGCAGGGGAGGTTTAGATTGGACATTAGGAAAAAATTCCTAACTGTCAGGGTGGTCAAATATTGGAATAAATTGCCAAGGGAGGTGGTGGAATCTCCCTCTCTGGAGATATTTAAGAACAGGTTAGATAGACATCTGTCAGGGATGGCGTAGACGGAGCTTGGTCCTGCCTTGAGGGCGGGGGGCTGGACTCGATGACCTCTTGAGGTCCCTTCCAGTCCTATTATTCTATGATTCTATGAATAATACATAAATGTAACACAATAAAATATTTTAAGGATATTATAGGAAACTGTCATATCTGGCACATTGCCTAATTATGCCAAACTAAAAGGCCACTGTTAATACCTTATTCCACTTCTTTGCTCAGCAAAGAAAGTCACTAACGCCTGCCTGCTGACTTGTGCTTACAATGTAATGTCCAAGTGAGGCTGCAAATTTGTCAGTTTAAAAATTGAATCAGTTATATAAAACAGGCTATACGTTTCTAAAACTATCAATCAAGTAATGAAAGTTGTGTTTTCCAAGTTAATCTTTTAGTTACTCTCCAGCTCTCTAGTCATACTGTTTCCTTCCTCCACAGCTGGTGCTGACACACTCACATTGGCCATATTGAATCAATACAGATTTGACCTAGCACAAGAATAGGTTTATGGAACTCAAAGTCTGATAGAGTACTCCATTACTATGGAGTTTTAATTTAAAAATCGTGCCCTTGGAAGGCTCTTTCACATAGAAGTGAAGTGAAATGGATGGAACTTTGAGAAGGAAAATTGAGAATATCTTTATTCTCTGCAAAATATATAGTCTGTTCAGTCATTTATTTATTTTTTTATTTATTTACCAACAATGTGGAATTCCAGTACGTGTTACAAGGTATACAGGCAGTCCCCGCACTTACGAACGGGGCTTTCTCTATCTTGTACGTAACCCGGGGACTGCCTGTAGTGTATAATGATATCTTTTGCTAAGGCTGCCCAAGAATTTGCATTCTGAAAGGTCTCCTTCAGCTGCTTATAATGTTGCCAAACTTTTACCATTTTAGCTGAAATTTGTCAAATTTGTTGCCAGTCCATACGCTAATTTTTGTTTTTAAGGAAAAAAATTTAAAGAAAAATAGTGTTGATATTTTTAAGAATTCTTGTGGGAGGAGAAAGGAGTACACAGTATCATAAAAGAAAATCTGAAATTAAAAACAAAAACAATGCCCCACCTCATAACACAGAAGATCCAGTTCTATCACCCCAGAAAAAAGAATGAGAAAATTGACATAAAAGTTTAAACTATTAAATACACAGATTACAAAAAAGCAATCATTCTAATCATCTATCAATCTATCTTTGTATGTAGCTTCCTCTTCTCCTAACTGAAAGCAAGGTCTGGTTTTGGCTGTGCCAGGAAACTGGAAGCCCCAGAGAAAGAACTGTTTTCCATAACTTGCAAAGGGAAGGGCTGCTGTTTGGAAGGATGTGATATGAGAGTTGCCACCGGGGGGAGGGGCAGTAAGACTGAAGGGGAGACCTATCTTGCAGAGTGTTCAATGGGGGGGGGGGGGGCAGCCATACCAACATGGGAATGCCCAGCAGGGCTGAGGCTCCACCATCTTGCCTGCTAGCACACTGAATAAGTAGCCCCACTGCCCTTCCCCCCTCCTGGCTCTTGGATGCAGCACCAGGAGGGAAAGATCTGGGAGGAGAAAAAAAGGGCCCTTGACAGCCAGGGGGCAGGGCTGGGAGAAGAAAAACACTTGTGCAACTGGAGGTGACTGGGGGGGAGAAAAAAAGGGCCATGCCATACAGGACCCCCTGCCCTGGGCCCCTCCTCATCCGCCAACCCTCACTCTTGTACCCCCCCCCCCCAGCCTCCTGTATTCCTCCCATCCCCAAGGTTCTAGCCTGCACCCCCCACTGCCCTCTGCCCTGAAGAACCTTTGCAACGCCAGTTAAGTCTGCTCGTAAGTACATATTCTACTAGTAAGAAAATATTCAGGGACATTAATACTATAAAAGATCACTTTTCATGATTCTTAATGTTTTTCTTTTTAATCAAGATAAATAATCTGTTCTCTTAGTTTTGTTACAAGATAGAGATCACTGGCAGCTTTTGAAGTGAACTTCCTCCCTCTACTGGCTTTTAGACACCAGTAACAGTCTAAGCATGTGCTCTCAAAGGGTCACAACATTTGGCACTCTCATGCTTGCCTGTGAGACAGTCCCAATAAAGCCAGCACCATGGAATGTCATCATGTACAGTCAGAGAGAGAAAAACACCATTCTTCGGCAGAATTTGACTCTCTGCTATTATCCCTCTCTGAAAAATATAGTCAACAGTGATAATCCGTACCTTTCCAAACTGCCCTTGCTTGATGTGTGTTCTTAATGTGGACTTGTAATCTTTTTCTCCCCATCCATGATATCAATACCAGGTCATTCATTCCATCTGCCAGCCTAAACAAATCACCTTTTCCCACATATGACCATATGTCTGAATTCTATATGCCTCACATCACCTCACATCTCATGAAAATCTATAACAATTCGTTGTTTAAAATAAAAGATAATTGTACTGCATGTGGCCAGCACAGATGTTGACATTCACTACTGTGACCAACTGCTGGCTAAGCCAGAGCTCTGCAACTGTAGCCTGGAAGAAAAGGCTGATTGCAGACAGCTGAACAAGCCCAAGCCTAAAGGGCTAATGGAAGCAGCTGTGGGCCTTGTTAGCCAGAGGACTATATAAGGCAGAGGAAAGGGTCCAGGAGGGAGGAGCAATGAGCCAGGGTGTGGCTGAGTGTGTGCCCAGGCAGAAGGTGAAGGAAAGGTTTGCTGACCTGTAAACATTCTGTAAATAGAAGGTGGTGGGAAACTGACAATAAAGGCACAGGTGACTGCACCAAGAGAGGGTCTCTGACTAATCTGTGGACCAGAAGGCATCCCAGGGCAAGGGGCTGAGCGAGGACCTTGCAACACTACATATGAATGTTAATATGTAATATAGATATCTATGGCTAGGTGTATATATAGCAGTAAGCATCATTTACACATTGCTATTTGAAATATCAGGCCTGATAAAGTGCCATTTTAAGTACACAAAAAAAACTTCAATTGGATTCAATCAGCACTAGTTCCAGCCCATGAAGAACTGCACATTCTGCAATGATGTATAGTAAGTTTCTGAAATAAAAGAACTGTAATAAGGAACAGAAGGGCTAGAAACAGCTTTAAACGTGTAAATAAGTTTAGGTTCTACAAGAAAATTTTGAACCTCAAATTTGAAAACTATTGAGTTTAGAGTGTGAACGACCGTTTAAGAATTCTGCAAGTTCTGTGTGTCAGTTCCTTTCAGGTTTAACAGGAAAGCACATATATTAAACTGCTGAACTTAGTTAAATCAGAGGATGGATCCTGGTTTCCATCCAGTTCTTCTTTTGCTGAGATCCTCTGCATCATTCTGTCCCTGCACTACTTCCATTTTAAAATTAGATTTTCCCAGATTCCAGTGCCAAAAGGGACTAACCATTGGAATCATCTAGTCTGATCGACAGTGATAACACAGGCCACAGAACTTTCCCAAAATAATTCCTACAGCATATCTTTTTGAAAAGTATCTAATCTTGATTTAAAGACTGCCAGTGCTGAAGAATCCACCACCACCCTTGGTAAACTGTTGCAATAGTTAATTACTTTCATTGAAAAAAATATAGTCCCATTTCCAGTAGGGATGTAAATCATTAGCCAGTTAATTTGTATGGGCTTAAGCAGCTTACCCCCACCTTAGGCAGGGTATGGTCCAGCTCCGCGATGCCCACCATAGGCAGAGGCTTCTCCAGCTGGCAGCCCCTGCCCATGACGAGTCTACTCCACCCCCCTCACCATAGGTTACATGCTGGCCGGCACTGCTCTCAGGGGGTATGTCTACACTACCCTCCTAGTTCGAACTAGTGGGGTAATGTAGGCATACCGCACTTGCAAATGAAGCCCGGGATTTGAATTTCCCGGGCTTCATTTGCATAAGCGGGGAGCCGCCATTTTTAAATCCCCGCTTGTTCGAACCCCGTGTAGCGCGGCTACACGGGGCTCGAACTAGGTAGTTCGGACTAGGTTCCTATTCCGAACTACCGGTACGAGGTGTACCGGTAGTTCGGAATAGGAACCTAGTCCGAACTACCTAGTTCGAGCCCCGTGTAGCCGCGCTACACGGGGTTCGAACAAGCGGGGATTTAAAAATGGCGGCTCCCCGCTTATGCAAATGAAGCCCGGGAAATTCAAATCCCGGGCTTCATTTGCAAGTGCGGTATGCCTACATTACCCTCCTAGTTCGAACTAGTGGGGTAGTGTAGACATACCCAGGGAGGCTTTGTTACGGGCTCTTCTCACCATCTCTTTCACTCTAAGCTAGTTATTTCTTTCTAGATGTATACATTTATATTTAGCCATATTAAAATACATATTGTTTGCTTATGTCCCGTTTATCCGATGCTGTTTCCTTTGCTTCCTTTCACCCTCTCCCAACTATAGAGTGATATCTGACAAGACAAAGGAAAAAAGAAGCCCCTCACTGGGAATAAACTGATTAAAATAATTTCAGCTGCACATTATGATCCTTCCTGCCAATAGTGACTGTTGTCCAGCTGTCCATTACGGTTGTAAAATTTCGATTAGTCAATAAGGGCGCTTCCGCCTTCAAAGGGCTGTTGCTGCATTTCAAAGGCGAAAGCACCGCAGGGACCACAGGCCCAGTGGGGGACTCAAGCAGTCCCCTGTTGGCCATGTGCTCCCTGAGATGTTTCAAAGCAGCAGCAACTCCAGGCTCCACACAGTGCTGCCGCTTTGAAACTCTGCGTGCAACCCGGGGCCAGCTAGGGACTCCCTGGCTGACCCTGGGCACCATATGGCGCTGCCACTTTGAAGCACCCCCTCCTTTGAAGCATTTGCTTATCCGTTAGTCGACTAATCATTCACATCCCTACTGTCCATTCCAGCCTTCTGTTGGGCTGAGCTCTGGCAATAGCATCCTGTTCACTGTTTTCTCCATATTATGTGGTGCACCTGTAAGCCATAGAACTGCAATTATATAATTAGTGAAGCTGCTACCTGTGATGTGAGGAGAAAGGGGATTTCAAGGAGTATACAGTACGCATTCCTCTTCTAACTGCTTTAAAAAGGGCAGATTTCTTCTTCTCTGCCTGATTTATTATTAAGATGAATGACAGAGTGAATAGAAAAATCATGTGTAGGTGAGGTTAAGTGGAAGGTGAGTCATTTGGGGATTGTTAAATAGTGGAAAACAAAATGCTTGGGTTTTATGCACCATTCATACACAGAATTTATAGCATAGTCCTGCTGAAGAATGGCTTCAGGGCCATTGTCTATGCAGACAGGGAAGCTATTATCTTCAGAGGGGAAAAAATAATGAATCTTTGCTTCTATAGTAACCACATCATCTTAAAGCATTGACACTGGATCCAGAGCTGAGAGCATACTACAGAACTGGCATAAAAAAATCTGGCAAGGAACTTCAAGTGTCGTAACTAGAGCCCAGCAAATCTGTGGCTATCTGGTTTATATCCATGGGTACCCACATCTGTGGATGTGGATATGAATATCCATGGCTTGTTTTTGCAGATTCGGATATGGATACATACTGGCTACGTCTAGACTGGCATGATTTTCCGCAAATGCTTTTAACGGAAAAATTTTCAGTTGAAAGCATTTGCGGAAAAGCGTGTCTAGATTGGCACGGATGCTTTTCCGCAAAAGAACTTTTTGCGGAAAAGCGTCCGTGCCATCTAGACGCGCTTTTCTGCAAAAAAGCCCCGATCGCCATTTTCGCGATCGGGGCTTTTTTGCGCAAAACAAATCTGAGCTGTCTACACTGGCCCTTTTGTGCAAAAGCTTTGCGCAAAAGGACTTTTGCCCGAACGGGCGCAGCATAGTATTTCCGCAAGAAGCACTGATTTCAGACAGCAGGAAGTCAGTGTTCCTTGCGGAAATTCAAGCAGCCAGTGTAGACAGCTGGCAGGTTTTTCCACAAAGGCAACTTGCCAGTCTAGATGTAGCCACTCTGAATTCGCACAGGGCTCTAGTCATAACATGTAGAATGCTAAAAACATAAAAAAGTAAAGTCTAATTGCGTAACTTTCAAGGTAACTGCAATCCCCCAAAATTTTAGATCACAAGTTTCAGTTAGATAGGTACATCACTGTATATGCACGCAGGTACGCGCGTGCATGTGTGCCAACCCAACCAATTAGCTTTTGGAGATTGCACAATATAATTTGTCTTCTACTGATGCATCTGTTTGAATAATTTGTGAAAGCATGAGATTTATGGTGTAAGACTGGGAGGATTTTGGTTTTGAATCTGTAAGTATGTAAACAGCTGTGTTTTATTAAATATACACATTGCAAGATCACCATCTTACCAGAGAAAAACAGTAATGGACGCAAGGATTTAAATTAGGAGGAAAATAGTAATGTTCAGTAAAGCTTTACCCACTACTCCAAACTTCTTATAGTCCCAAAATAACAAGATTTCTTTTCTGAAATGTTCAATAATGAAATAATATCCCTATTTAACATTAGGATACTGACTCACCATTTCATGAACATTAATGGGATTAATGCATAGGTCTCATGTTTGGAACCTTACTAACTCTGCAGACAGACAACCGCAATATAAACACAACTGAGTCAACAGTCTCCTTTAGCTTGTCTAGAGAATACAGGTAAAATCCCATCCACATTACTAATTGTAACCATATTGTATACAGGTTTGAGTCAACAGTTTCCCAGACTGGGTTGCTCCGACAGCAAGGATGCATCTTAACACGGCCACAACCCTGTTCAAATTAAAACATCCACAACATTATAGTGGTTGGAAACTTAAACAAAAATATATATATAAATTCTGTAGAAATTAATATCATAAGAGATGTGTTGGTATTATTTTATGACCAATATTTACATAATCTGACCATTGCTTCTAGCCCTTTACAGGTTCAATTTTCAGCAACTGAATAATTAAATATAGGCTCCCAATTATGGGAATTCCTAATTAGGGAATTTAATCAGCACTTAGAAAATTGGGTTCAATGACATGTGAGTGCAATACACATTTTACCTTCAAGATGAGAATGAAGAAAAAATACTTTAATGACATTTTGTGGTCTCCAAAATTCATGTGTTTTGTGGTGGTTCCCATTCATCAGTTGCAATCAATGTTAAGAATCTTTCAGTCTGGCACAATAATGAACTAAAGTTGAAATATTTGTTAAAATGACATGTGAGAGATTTAAAATGAGAGAGAAATCAAACTGCCTAAGCCATTTTACAGTGCCAGGTAGGCCAAAGTGGCCAATGGAATAAAGAAATCAGTTCTGCCTCGTACGGTTTGATAGATGACATGCTCAGTAGAAGTGACCTTTTAGAAAGAGCCATGGGATTTAACAGCATTCCTTAAGTGACTAGTTCAATCTTTTTTATTCTAAGAACAAAAGTTATAAATCACCAAAAAAATCAAGTATTCTTATAGAATAAAAGTTACTATGAAAGTAGATTCCTTAAGATCCATAGGTAACATCTATGGATTACGAACATCAATGTCCGTTTATATAAGCAATAGGCAAAATAACAGAATGTGACTAAACCACAATTTTTTATAAATGTAATATGATTCACCTTCTCTCAGCTGTTTGTACGTGTATACTGTACTTTCTCATTACATAGATAGTACTGTCAGGCTTCAGATATATTGAAAGTATGGTGTAGACGATGACATTAGTCAGCTTCAAAACAATATATTAGCCAGCATGGACAATTATGAGTTACCGACTAAGAATGGACTCCATTTATTAGGCTACCAAAATACAGACATGGATTTAAAAGTACAGGAATTGCAGTCCTGAATGCTGGGGCAGTAAAAGCATTAAAGCTTCCCCCAAACAGAAAACTGGATTAATCAGACTCTAAGAACACAATAATCTTTTATGGCCTGCCAACTGGAGTCAATGGAAAAACTCAATGTACTTTGGATCAGGCCCTTATTCTGCACGTTGCTCACATAAAATAACAGCAACTCACAGGAGCTGACTAAATAATATGGATATATAAGAAGCAACATCCAAGTGAGACAAACTAATTTCAGCTCCTAACAGAAAGAAGCTTCACTACCCCTTTTAGTTTAAGGATTCTGTAGTGGGCTGTCTGCTTTATCTGGTCACCAATCAACAGACACAAACAGTCTCATAGCTAGAATCACTGTTTGCCACCCCACACCTTCCCCTCCATGTTCTAGGAGGGAAGGAAGACATAATGATGGAGATGGTTAGAAAGAGACATCATACTGTCAAAACATATGACCTATGGACCAGAATTTTCATTTAAGATACATATTGAAAAGGATATCCACACGTTTCCAGTTCCGTCCTCACAGCATGTAATGTTGTTTTTAAAGGCACCAATTCTCTTTTTAAGTTTTAAGTTTTTTTAAAAAAAAGTCATGTCTGCTCGAAACAAGTCTGGCAACACTACAATCAACTGCGACATGCTAGTTCCCTATGGTACTGTTTTGTTATAAATTCCCTTGAGTCCTTGTGCAAACTCTTGATTCTCTGAGGCTGCATGTGTTGGTGAACAATTAACGGCAAAGAAACCTCTTCTCTTATTGACACTGTACGAACAAATTCTGCAGAGTGAATCATTTCCAGTACTTAATACTTTAAATTTTACAAACATACTAATCCTCCTACTCACTTTGCCATGAGGACAGGTTAGAATGCTTGCATTTGCACTCTGGATTAAAAGATTCGCTGAGACCCCAGAAATCTAACAGCAGAGTTTTTCAAAAGTATCAATTGTAAACCAACCCAACATACTCCCTTACCGAACAGTAGGTGTTGCATCAGAGGCACATAACAAACTAAGGTCAGATCAGAGTGACAGATGGGAAGCATATTTGCAAGCAATAAGAAAACAGTTCCCTCGGTTTCTGAATCCTTTCCTTCACCTGTTGATTTCAAATGGACAATTCTATTATCATACAAAACAATATTTGAACCAAAAAGCTTTGGTCACAAATAAAAGCCCTGCATCACTTTTATATGCATGTTAATAATTTACAGCAAGACAACAAAATGCATCCATGAAAACAGTCACACAGGCAATTTACAACAACAACCTGTCACTGCACTAAAAGATTCCTCAATTAACCCAGCATCCCTGCTTCTTAACCTCTTATCAGCTGGCAGAAGAGCTCTTGACAGGCACAGGTTTCATAAGTACAGGTACATACCCTCTATCAGAACCAAGATATCATGTCTCTCGGTCTACAGTTGCCTAGGTGAAAACATATGCCTTTCTAGGGCACTTCCTCAATCTTTTCCAAACATCAATGCCTTTGATTAAAGATCTAACATGGCCTCCAGTAACATCTGTGCTAATCAATTCCTAGGCTTTGGGACTATCTTGTCAATGGACTATTCCAAAGAGCCAGTTCTGGAGGGGTGCAATGTTACATATAAGCTTGGTGCTTAATTTCTGCACAATCTATTTAAAAAACCACAGATTATATAATACAGGAGCTGACAATTTACTTCCATGGATTATGACGTGATCACATTATGGTGATGTAAAACTTAATTTTGTCTTCTGGCAAAGACATGCCACACTGTAGCCTAAGAGAATAAAACCCCTGCAGCCTTCTAAACAAAGACTGCCCTCCTCTTGTGGTAATCTGTGCCTGTGTGCAAGCTTGGTGGATATAATTAGATTCAGAAGGAAGTCTTATTACTGTACTACACTAAGAGGCAAACAGTGATTTTGATTAGTCAGACCCATGATTCTGCTGAATAATTCCTCATGAACAAGGCTTACTGCACTCGAGAGAGAAGGCTGAAGAGAGGTTAGAGGGGCAGTTCTGGAGAAGAATAACTAGATCACCAATTTAAACTGAGAGGTTTGAAACTACTGGTTTGAAGGCCACCTAGGGGGTGCGAATTTGCACAGTATCGAGCTTTTTCCACATTGTTACAAAATTTAAGTGCCACATTCCTTCCTCTTATTGTTTTCTAAATTAACAAGTTAAACTGGGACAGTGACATAGAGATAACATACTATCTATCCAGCCCATCAGCAAGCCTGGATTCCTTATGCTAGTAGTTCTGTGACGGTTTTAGCTTTACCAAACAGTATGCCTTCTGACTAATTATGCGGCAAAGCCTACTGGCTCCAAAAGCCCCTGCAACCATGGAGGCTTATTACTGCAGGGTTTCACTTTGGTTTGAGAATCATAAGCATGCTATGTTTTCCCACATACCTTCTTGCACATTTAAAATATTGTCCTGAAACCAGTTTCCCAGAAAAGGAGCTGGCTTGTGGTGATTTCAGTGATTTGAAGAAGAAGAATATGATGCAGCACACCATATTGCAACTTTTGCCCGGCTCCTTACCGTAATTTTGAAACATTCAATTTTACAAACTCCTCCTCACTCCCTAATTAACGCACAGAACAGGTGATCTACTGTACTTGGTTTAATTTTTTGGCACTATTATTATCAAAAGACCTGTACCATAAGTACACTTCTGATAAAAAGAGAGGAAAGCAGGGGGGGTGGAAGAGTCACTACGCTACTCATTTGTACAACTGTTATCCTGTAGTCGTTTCACAGGGAAAGCTCCAATGCACGTCAATCCACCTGTCTGTCCATCTGTTTGTTCAAGAACTAGGACCACCAAATTCTGTATGCAGCTTCCTTTTATCCTAAACTTGAAACAAGGTCAGGGTTTGGTTGTGCCAGGAAAATGGGAAGGCTTCTCATGAATCCATACAGTAAAAAAAAAAAAAAAAAAAAAGAATCACCAGGTAGGTGAAAGGGGCTGGCTGGGAGTGCCAGTCATCCAGAACTGCCTCAGCCCCAAGCCTCTCTCTGTCTCTCTCTCACACACATGGTGCCCTTTAGGGAGGGTGTGGGGGGATGACCCCCCCCCACCCCAATGATTCATACGGGAACATTGCTAGCTGTTTGCCCATGCGCCCTGACGAAGAGTAAGTGCAGTTTGCTGCACTCCTTACTCTGGCTGGGGAGTGCAGGGGGCACTCTCCCCCAGGCTATGCTTGCTGGAGATGCAGTGGCCATGGAGAGAAGATTCTCATCTGGCTCCAATCTGATGCAGTGATGGAAGAAAGTTGGGATAGTTCTCTTTCTCTCTAGGGCAGCCTGCTTACGGAACCCCTCAACACCAACCCCACCCCAGAACAATGATGAACATGAA
Source organism: Pelodiscus sinensis (assembly GCF_049634645.1). Taxonomy (NCBI): domain Eukaryota; kingdom Metazoa; phylum Chordata; order Testudines; family Trionychidae; genus Pelodiscus; species Pelodiscus sinensis. The sequence goes on from NC_134711.1 coordinate 216,273,367, forward strand.
GCATGTACTTTTTCATTTTATTTTCCATAAAAGAAAAATGAATTCAGTTAAGAACCCAGAATCAGTCTTCTAGTATAATATATCAAAATAGCTGGATCAGTTATTAGTGAGAAAAAAAGTTACAGGAAGATCAGCTGTTTGCAAGCGTGTGTTTGCTGTAAATATAACCTATTAGTTACTGTGAAAATGTGAACGCCAGAATTTTCTTTCGATTTTTCTGTGTAATGTCTGTTTATTACATTTATTACAACGTTCTTGCATTGTACTTTTTAAAGCTGGACAAACACACATTACATAATAAACAGACTACTATGTAAGCAAAGTGCTTGTAATTCTTGGTTGACACAAACATGTAGACAGAGTGGAATGACCATTTTAAAGGCTAGTGCTGAACCTTGCCCCTTCAGATAGGGCCAAGGAGATTAGTATTTCATCTTAGATGCTGACAAGACTCTGAGCATTATGTCGTCCAAGAAGAAAATAAAGAATGGCAACCAGAGTTGTACTGGATTATGGTAATTTCAGGACAAAGCAAGCATTAAAAGAGCTCCAGATATACCCGGAAGTAGTCATAATCTTACTCTGTTAATTGTATCATTTGTTTAAAATATGAGATACATAATTCATCATTTGCCTGAATTCAAGTAATCAATAACACAACCAAGCACACATTCATCAGCCATCTTGGGCATGCTAAAGCATGCTCTGGCTAAATGTTATTGCATGGTTAGCTGAAAAAAAAAAACAATTTGCAAACAGCAGGTAATATAAATATTAATTTGACAAAGAAAATACTTCTGATTAGGTAAGTTAAACCATTAACTGACCCTTGCCCGCAAACTCCAGTGGCAGCCGGCCATGCTGGCCCAGAGCAGCCTCAGCCAGGGAGGGGGCAGGTGGGCTGAGCAGTGCACTGGGTGGCAGACCCTAGGTTAAAGTGATTAACTGGATAAGGACTAGTGTTTAACCGATTAAGTGTTTTAACATCCCTAAATGTGATGTACTTATTTGATATGGATTTTAGTTACAGTTCCTAGGGCTACTAATTAAATATTTTTCCATCTGAAAATGCTGATTCAGCAAAACCAAATCACTTTGGCTTTTGACTAATTCTGGATTCTAACTGTGTGGAAAAAAGTTTCAAAATGTCCCATTTTGACATTTTCAAAAATGTTTTTCCATTGTAAGCAGCTTTTAGTTTCAAAAGTGTAGCTAATCTATACTACAAAGAGTTTTTTAAACATTAGGTAGAAACTGTAATGAAAAACAGCTTGAACTTCTCTATAACAGGACTCTAGTCCGGCAACACCCATGGTTTGATAGAACCACAGATGTTCCTGGACCAGAGAGTCCCGGTGGAGAGCCAGCTGCCAGGAGCCCTGCTGCAGGAGTCATTGCTGCCAAAGTCTCCAACCAAGACTGCCCAGAAACAGCTTCTAGCATGTGAATCACTCCCAACTTTGTCTGCGAGAGCTGAAACCAACCAGCCATGCCTTGGCTTTTAACAAGCTTAACATTTAGCACAGGATGACCCCAACACACTCCCTCTCCCCAGTGTATGTCCTGTACTGCCCAGCCTTCTCTTGGATAGTACAAAAACGTTAAGTCTGTTATTTAAGGGAATAATATGCACTAGGAATGTTAGATGTTGATTAATTAAATAATCAGGTAACCACATCAAAACTTAACAGTTACACAATTATTTGATAGTCCCGGGGGGCGCAGGGCTGGCAGCCACTGTGTCCCTGGCCCTGCTCCTGAGGAGCTCCCTGTTACCCTACACTGTTGCCTCTGTATCAGAGGCAGCAGCGCGGGGTGGCAGGCAGGAGCCAGATTGCAAGGGAAGCCGGTTTCACAGATAAGCTACCACCTGGTACCCTGATACAGAGGCAGTAGTGCAGGGCAGTAGCAGCCCCTGTCTGCAGGGGGCCCAACCTTCCTGCAGACAGAGGCTGCTCCATGGAAGTCTCCCCGTCTCTGCCCTCTGATAGAGGCATCAGTGTGGGGCTGAGGCAGGTGGCTCCGCAGAGGAGGTGCTTGTGGGCAGCTGGCTTTTAAGCTGGTTCTGCCCCAGCCCTGGAGCACCAGCTACTGCCTTCCACCCACCTGTGTGGGAGGTAGCAAGGGTAGGGCAGACAGCTCCATGCATATCGGCTCCTGCCTACCCCCGCTTCCCACGCTGCTTCCTCTGATAGAGAAGCAGCAGCAGCACAGGAGGTAGGGGAGAGAGTGGTTTGTGGGAACCAATATGCGGGGGCAGCCGGCTTGAAAGGTGGCTTCCTTCGTGTACCGGCTTCTCCCTTCCCCTGCCCCCCTCACCCTCCACGCTGCTACCTCTCTATCAGAGGCAATAGTGCTGAGGTGGGAGGAACAGGCAATTCTGCAGGATAGTGTTCATGGGGAGCCAGCTTAAAAAGATTTTTTGAGATTTTTCGAAAAAGCAGCTCTCTTTTTCGAAAGAGAAGCTCTCTTTTTCGAAAGAGAGTCTAGACACTCTTTCGAAAAAGCCCTGTTTTCATGCAATAGCGCCTTTTTTTGAAAGATGACAAAACCGCTTCGTTCTTTCAAATTACTGTCGACATAACGTGGCGGTAGTCTAGATGCAGGTGAAGTTTTTTCGAAAAAAGGCTACTTTTTTTGAAAAAAAACCTGTAGTCTAGACACACCCAAAGAGAGATTTTAAGTGAGCACAAGTAATAAGGCATAAAAATCAGACGTGGTTACAAGAAAAACTAAAGACAAAACATTTACTAGTGCCTAACAAACTATATTAGATTCAAAGCAAAGATTTTTCATTTCAGTAGTGTAAATGACCCAACTGTTTAGGTCAGGATCTCTCCCCAAGAGCCCAATGCCTACTTCATTTGTCTCTTCAGGTGCAGTAAACACAGTGGGCCAGGAGCGAGAGGGGTCTCTTGGGTAGTTTGTCCCAGCAAACACACAATCCTTCCTTTGTTTAGGATATACCCGACTTCTCCCTGGGCAGGGATGCAGGGTTTGGAACATGTGTTAATAACATCATGGGAGAATCTTAAAATTTTACAGTGTTGCCACATATATTTTACCGGGGCAATACTCATTAGTAAATTATGAGTTTCCAAATCATACCTTGCACGGCATACTTTATACAAACATTATTACAAGAGTGTGAAGGGTGTGAATTCCATTCCACCAACTTATAAGGAAGAAGGGGGAGGAGGGAATGTTTCATCCTGATAGCCTAGAGCATTCTTAGACTGAGATCAGACTATCTCTAGGTTCACTGACAAACCACACAAACACATGAAGAAAACAACCTATTGGTTTTGTGTTAAAATATTGCAGAGGCGGGTAACCACCTAAGGTTTACAGCTGACTCACAGAGGTTTCCTTACCACCAGACTCGCCCACATCCTGTGTACGCTGAATGAATAACTTTCCACAGGACAAGAGAGACTACATACATCATCATCACATCAGAAATACTAAGAGTACTGTACAATTACATACAAACTTCAGGGGAAAGAAGAAAGGAAGTAGGAAAAGGAGATCAGGGACAGAAGGGGACTGTAAACACACACTTCATACACTGATATAGTTCTTGTAGATTTGATACAACTATAAAATTATTATGAGATACTTGCTAAGAGGCACCTAAGATTTTGCATTTTCAACAGAATGTCAGTTTAACAAATCCTTGTTTGGTTATAACAGATCGATAGAGACAAAGAAAAAAGCTATAGAATTTTAATGTGCTAACTTGCTAGAAGATGAATGATATCAATCAGATTGCAATTACGTTTCATTCAAGACTTTCTTTGCACTAGTTTTAAAACACCTGAGATCACTGTTTCCCGTAAAGTGATCACTTCGGTAGTCACGCAGGAGAGATTCAAATGCGACATAGCTTATTAGCAGAGCACCCAGAGCCAGCAGCAAGTGTTTCTCCTGGCAGTGCACATCCACACTAGAGATGTTAAATTGCAGGTAATCAGCTAATTGCGTAGTCGATCGAATTTCCATTGACTACTTGATTAGTCGATAAGGGGGAAACTGTAGAGCCTCAGCAGGTTTAGTTCCCAGCCTGTGAGCTAATCCTGCTGCGGCTCTGCCTTTTAAATGTATTAAGAGCTGCAGAGGCGTATCTGAGGGACTGGGCGCAAGCCAGGAATCAGTTGATTCCTGGCTTGCGCCCAGTTCCCCTTGCTGCGCTTCTGCTTTTTAAATGTATTAAGAGTCGCCAGGCGGCTCTTATGACATTTAAAAAACAGAAGTGCAGTGGGGGGGAAGGGGAAAGAGAGATCAGGAGCAAGCCAGGATAGCTGATTCCCGGCTCTCTCCCAGGCCTCCCGCTGCACCTCTGCCTCTTTTGCCCTCCTGGAGACAGTGCTGGGGAGAACCAAGCCAGCTCCCTCCAGCATAAGCTCCTCCTGATAGAGGCAGCAAGGAAGGAAGTGACTAGTTGAATCACTACTCAAATACCCAATAAGCATATGCTTATCGGGTAGTCAACTAGTTGCTTACACCCCTAATCCACACGTGCCTCGGTACACATAAAATTTATTCTGCACGTGGATGGAAAAAGAGGGAACATTGTCTGAGATCATCATTTAACTACATAGTTTAAACAGTTATTATAAGTATCCTGAATAACGATGACTAAGCATGATTCGTTGGTTGCTGACCAACACTACTCAGGACAAATGCATTCTCACTTATTACACATAGCAGAGAAAGAGAGAGATACTTATGTTGCCTGACGTATCATTTTCCTAACATTAATCTTAAACATTTGAGAGATAACTGCTCAGTGTACTATCAGTGCCATGAAATAGGATACTATTACTAACAAAAATCCAATTAACGAAATGCAATTCTACATGTAGCACCTGCCAAGAGGGATAACAGAGAAAATTCTATACAGTACCTAACAAAATATTTCCAGTTTTTATTTCCAGCAATAAATCTCTCCCCCCATCCTGCCTAATGCACGAATAATAATTTACTACCAAATTAAACTTCTAAGAATATTTACATTTGGTTTAAACAAGTTAAATTCTTTATTTTTCTCTGGGTCCATCTCTCCTAATATTAGAATATTGCTGAGACCAGTTAATTAGTATAGTACAGGCAGTCCCCGGGGTTACATGGATCCGACTTACATCGGATCCCTACTTACAAACGGGGGGAGGCAACCCCACACTAGCTGCTTCCCCCCAGCAGACCAGGGAGACGCGAAGCTAGTGTCCCCCCACAGCAGATCAGGGAGACGCGGAGCGGCTTTTCTCAGCAGACACCTCAGCTTGAGAATAAAGGACTGAGGGAAGTGAGGTGTGGGAGAATAAAACTGAGCTCTGGAGTTTCCCCTACAATATGTACCAGTTCTGACTTACATACAAATTCAACTTAAGAACAAACTTACAGTCCCTATCTTGTACGTAACCCGGGGACTGCCTGTATGTCAGGAAAAGATTCTTAGCCTATATTTAAGGCAACTTATTTAAGAATAATTAATCTAAAATTTGGTTGGCCAACAAGGAAATATTTATTTTGTAGTCAAATAAATGATTTTAAAAAATTGTATAAATTGACCACCCAGGCCCTCCTTTAAGGACTAGTTGTTACTGAGATCTAACCTGTATTTAAAAATCCTGGGTAAGGTGACGGACTAGAGAAGAGACTTAAAATGGAAACCAGGCTCCTATCTTAATTTGCTTATAAAATAAAATAGCTGTGCAAGATACTGCAAACTTCGCTGAAAAATAGTAAATACTTAGTCCTACACACTAAATACTTCTATGATGGCTCATTCACCATAGTATCTGAGAGCCTTTCAAAGATTAATGCATTTAAGCTCTTGACACCCCTTTGAGTTAGGAAAGTATTATTAGAGACACAAGAGAGAGTAGGTCAGTTGCTGAAGGTCACAGAGAAAGTCTGTGGCATTGCTGGAAATGGAATTCAAATGTCCAGGCAATGCTTTAACCACCAGATTTTCTCATCAATACCCCCAAAGTAAAGTATATGCTCACATTACAACTGAGGGAATAGAGGAGATCATTCTGCAGCTGTTTTGTTGTACCTACAAAGAAACTGAGGCAGGAAGCTAATTCCCATATTTGGTTTTGGGTTTGATACATTGGTGCAGCAACATACCCAGCGCGGAGTCCAGGTAAGCACTGCATCTAGCAGGCAATAATTCAAATTTCAAATCATAACGTTTAAATGGAATGCAGTAGATCCCAGTACACAGTTCTTCCCCCCTGGTTCAGAGAGAACAATGCACACCAAGACTTAATTCCCTGAAGACTGCACTGTCTTACTAAACAGAAGGCTGTTCAAGAACTGTTTGACCTTTGAGCCAATCTTAGATCCCCTTTAACTAGGGCTGTCATTCCTCCCTCATCCTCTGAAGGTTATTCCTATATTTTGTTACAGGCTGTTTATCTAAACCAGATGCACACACATCTGTGGATGTTTGATACACACATCTCTTTTTGTTTGTAAGTAGCAATACATTATTCTTGAACTTTTAAAAGCCCCATCGTCACTTGGTCAAAGAAAATAATGCCCACCAGAGAGCGCTAGCTGCAAAGGACATCTAGTATTCCGAAAACATGGCTTGCAATCTAAATAAAATGCACCTATTAGCAAATCATCTAGTAACAAAGACCAACACTTTCAGAAGTAATTAGAGACTGAGTGACTCAATTTTTGAGCATTTAAGCTGAGACCTGTGAAAAGATCTTTAATTTTTAGAAAATGAATGCTCAGTGCTTTTTTTAAAATATACTATTAGAGCCTTTTAACAGATCTGAAAAACCAAGGCATCTAAAAAAAACCACATTTTTAGACATCTTGGCGTAATATCCTTATACCAAAATTTCTAACCTACTGAACTAAAAGTCAGTGCTACACACAAATGCTCCAACTCTTCATAAAGACAATTGTGGAGGGTTTGGGGGGAGGGTGTTCTTGTCTGTTCTCATGAAATAACCTACCCACTCTCCCACCTAATTAATTATTCAAATAAAAATGTTGCTAAAAATAAGCCAGTTAAAAAAATTCCTGTGTCTTTCCAGGAGCAGCAACTGGGATAGAAAGTATTTTCTAAGCAACCTAGTCTCTGAGTTCCTGTTTTTCTGTACTCCAGCTTCAAAAGTCTTATCAAAAAGGAAGTGACATCTGAAAAGTATTCTAAAAACAGAACCAACTTACTATTTGAAAAGGGAGGGGGAAAAAAACTGGCCATAGTTTAATTTCTCCCATCAAAGTCCCTAAATGGAAAGGAGGGGGAAAAGAAAAAGAAAAAACCTAAAATAGTTCTTCGCTGGACCCCAGTTACTACTGTTAATACTGAAACTGAAAAAGGCAATCACAACTTAGCAATATTCATAGCAAGACAGAGATCATAAAATGGCTACACCGCAACTTGGTCCTTACTAAGCTGCTGGTAGAATTGTACTTATTAGGTATGTGCACAGAACCTCACAATTCCAGTTGAAAGGAAGACTGCACACATACACAGATTGTTGTGCGCAGTGCAGTTGTAGCTGTGTATTGGTCCCAGGATATTGATCGATCAATTCAAGATAGCTAAAAATTCTTTGGGTGCCTTCCATTTTGAGATTAATACTACATAGGCAAGGCATTATAGACAGAGTTACTAAAGATGAAATCCTAACACCCCCTCCCCCCAAAAGCCAAATCAGTGCAAGCTTTGCCATTGACTTCAGTGAGGAAGTTCACCCTAACTGTTTTCTTAAAAGGGAAGGAAAGATTCACTCAGCTCAGCTGGGCAGACTAGAGGAAGGGAACAAAATAACTTAATTTGTAAAGAGATTATCTGTTTTCTGCAAGGAGGCATTCAGTCGTCAATACTCCTGTCTGCGAAACTCACAAAAAATTATGATAAAACTTTAATATTCCATCCAAGATCTGCCTCAGTGAGACAGATGAATACATCTAAATGACTCACGTAACAATGTGAGTTAAAAGACAGGAAACAAAGGGTAGAAATAAATGGTAAATTTTCAGAATGGAGAGGGGTAACTAGTGGTGTTCCCCCAAGGGTCAGTCCTGGGACCAATCCTGTTCAACTTATTCATAAATGATCTGGAGAAAGACGTAAGCAGGGAGGTGGTAAAGTTTGCAGATGACACTAAACTGTTTAAGATAGTCAAGAAAGAAGCAGACTGTGAAGAACTTCAAAAAGATCTCACCAAACTGAGTGAGTGGGCAACAAAATGGCAAATGAAATGTAATGTGGATAAGCGTAAAGTAATGCACGTTGGAAAAAATAACCCCAACCATACGTACAGTATGATGGGGGCTAATTTGGCTACGACAAATCAGGAAAGAGATCTTCGAGTTATCGTGGATAGTTCTCTGAAAACTTCCACACAGTGTGCAGTGGCAGTCAAAAAGGCAAATAGGATGTTAGGAATTATTAAGAAGGGGATAGAAAATAAGACACAGAATATCTTACTGCCCCTGTATAAAACTATGGTATGCCCACATCTTGAATACCATGTACAGATGTGGTCTCCTCACCTCAAAAAAGATATTTTGGCCTTAGAAAGTGTTCAGAAAAGGGCAACTAAATTGATTAGGGGTTTGGAATGGGTCCCATATGAAGAGAGGTTAAAGCGACTGGGACTTTTCAGTTTAGAAAAGAGGAGACTAAGGGGGGATATGATAGAGGTATATCAAATCATGAGTGGTGTGGAGAGGGTGAATAAAGAAAAGTTATTTATTAGTTCCCATAATAGAAGAACTAGAGAACACCAAATGAAGTTAATGGGTAGCAGGTTTAAAACTAATAAAAGAAAGTTCTTCTTCACACAGCGCGTAGTCAACCTGTTGAACTCCTTGCCAGAGGAGGCTGTGAAGGCTAGGACTATAACAGAGTTTAAAGAGAAGCTAGATAATTTCATGGAGGTTAGGTCCATAAAAGGCTATTAGCCAGAGGATAGAAATGGTGTCCCTGGCCTCTGTTTGTCAGAGGCTGGAGAAGGATGGCAGGAGACAAATCGCTTGATCATTGTCTTCAGTCAACCCCCTCTGGGGCACCTGGTGCTGGCCACTGTTGGCAGACAGGCTTCTGGGATAGATGGACCTTTGGTCTGACCGAGTACGGCCATTCTTATGTTCTTATAATGTTGATTCTGGAATCTGCTATTTTTACAAAACAAAATATGATGGACAGGAGCAGTGCTGGCCAGCACCTGGTGACTAAAGGGTTAAACTTGAGTAGCTAGCAAGGGTGTTGAGCAGGGGGCCAGAAGAACCAATGGGATACAGTGTTGAAATCTGAATTGTATAAGGTACCTTGCCTGCTCTCTCTGTGGGAGTTCTAAGTTAAGGGCTGGAGGGAGCCGATGCAGTAAGCAGAACTATCATGCCTCCACGGAATTTAGAATCCATGGAAGTGGACTGGGTTCTGAAGGGCTCATGAGTAAATAAGGGGAAATGTGTAGTCAGTCACAATCAGGATATTTTTCTTTGTTTTGGTTGTTTGGGTAAGCTTCTCTGTGTAAAATCCAAGTGTTTCCTTCCCTGTCATTCACTATTTAAGCTGTACCCAGAGATACAATGTTCTCTGTGTTTTAATTTGTTCTTCTTAGTTGCTCTGTAACACCTAGCAACCAAGTATACCTTTTTGTTGTGTTAATAAAATACTTTAAGGCGATGATTTGATTCTTGTGTCCTGGAAGGTAACAGGAGGTCTGTGTCTGTTTCTGCCTAACCTAACAGGTCAGCTATCAGAGATGCCGTTTGTTTTCTGTACTTTTTGTTTCTTTTTTCAAGCTCTCTTGTGGCAAAAGAAGGAAGGCATTCACGGGATCTTTCCTGTTTTTTTAGGGTTTAAATTACTTGATGATGATAGCCTATTTTCCCAAGCCAGTGCATTTGTGACTCTGGGGAGTCTTTTTTTGGGGTAAGCAGAGCCTATAGAGGCAAGGTATTTAAGGTCTTTTGCAGGTCCCCACCTTCTGCACTCAGAGTGCCAGAGTGGGGGAACAGCCCTGGCACAAAATACATAAATACATCTCAATTTTTTGAGTAAGTAAATGACTTTAAACAGTGATGTGATGGGAGTGGGAGAGAAGGGAGGGGAACCAGGCCCTTCATGGCCTGCTGCTGAAGGCCTCATGATCTTACTAAATCCTGCCCCAAGAGGGAGTAAGTCAGGGAATATTTCCACAAGGGTGGGGTACCAGTGGGGCCGGGCCCATCTATCAGGATAACGTTCGCCCTGACTCTGCTTGAAGAGCACCTTGTGAACCAGTGGGAATGGAGGAAAGGCATACAGCAGGCTGGACAACCAAGGTCATGGAGCGGTGGGACAACCAGCAGTGGCTCCAAAACTTCCGCATGCAGAAGGCCACCTTTTTGGAGCTGTGTGCCTGGCTCAACCCTTCCCTCAGGGCTCAGGCACTCGCTCTCTCATTCTCTGTTTTGTGTGTTTGTCTCCTTCTGCAGGTTGCGAGGGCCATCAACTCCATCCTACTGCGCAGGGTCATCCGCTTGGAAAACCTGGACCCAATTATAACAGGATTTGCCTCCCTGGGGGTTCCCAAAGTGTCATGGAACAATCGATGGAACCCATATTCCAATCTGCACACCATAACATCGAGCGGCCCAGTATACCAACCACAAGGGCTACTTCTCAATGGTGCTGCAGGCCCTGGTCGACCACCAGGGACAGTTTAGTGACATTTTCGTGGGGTGGTCAGGCAGGGCACATGACTTCCCCTGCTGTGGCTGTGCAGTCGGAGACGTGCAGATGCCACTGTGCATCGTGGGAGATGTAGCCTAACCCCGATGCGGTGGCTGATAAAACCATATACCGGCCACCTGGACCCCAGCAAGGACCAATTTAACTCCCACCTCAGTCAGGTGAGGATGCAGGTGGAGTGTGCCTTCGGCCTCCTCAAGGCGTGGTTCAGGTTCCTCCTGACCCACCTGGAGGTGGGGGAGCACAACATCCCAGAGATCATCTCGGCATGTTGTGTCTTCCACAACATTGTGGAGAGGAAAGGGGAGGCCTTCCTACCTTTCCTGTGGTGGGTAGAGGCTGGCTGCGAAGGGAGACTCTTGGAGGGTGCCACTCCACGGCCGGCTTCCTACCATAAGGCTTGTCCAGGGTGACTGCAGCTTTAAGAGGTGCCAGGAGACAGGAACTATAGTGCTGTGATTACTTTGGATGGAGTGGCCACCAGGGCACTTGTGTTATATCCTGGAGGCTTCTTCTTTCGGAAGAAAACCCTCTTCTGCGTCCACACACACCTTTTTCCAAAAGAGCTCTTTCAGAAAAGGAGTTCTTCCTCATAGAGGTTTACTGCTGTCAGAAAAAACCCTTCATTCTTTCGACTTTTTGTCGAAAGAATATGATTGCAGTGTGAATATAACTGAAGTTTTTTCAGAAAAACTGACTTTTTTCCCAAAAAAAGCTCTGCAGTGTAGACATACCCTGGATTCTGGGTTGCTATAGGGCCTATGTGGCACCCAGCATAGCTCAGCATCCCTGAAATATGCTGAGTTAAATAGCAGCCTCCCCAATACTACTCATGGCTTACATCACTAGCTATAATGACTATAGTAACTCATGCTATGGGTCCCAAACCCTCTGACTACATCTCCATTCCTGGCCTTCCCACTGCAACAGGCTTTGAGGAGAGCCTATGCTGCCTATGCCACCCCACCCCAGTGCCTTCAGTGAGGAATACATGCCTGATTCCTCACAATGTACAAGGGGTCTGAATACCTCCTTTCAAGTGGATTTTAGGTGAGCAGAAGGCAATATCTAAACTGGATCTTAACCAGGACATCAGGATAAATGCATCCCTTACAAAATGGGTTATGGGATTTTTAATGGCAGGGCCTCTGTTTTACAGCTTATCAGGAAGACCACAACTCCAATTAAATGGTTATGTAAATGAGCGTGTTTCTATGCAGTGGTAAGTCCGTGCAAATTGGACAGGTGTTCTTTGAACCCTCCTGGAAAGTGTTGTTGGGTTTGGTGTAGTTTGTTTGTTTTTATGATATATGCCAAACAAACAGGAGAGCAGGGTTGTAAAAATTATACTCACTCTCCTGGTCAGGGTTAGTATACACTACAAAAAATAGTGGAGGTTAAGCTGAGGTTAGCTAACACGTATCCACGCAGGCCTTGCTGTGTGTAACATAATTTTAAAGCATATTGGCTAATATATTTTCTGACACAATGTATTTTTCCAGTGAAGACAACTCCTCATTGACATCGGTAAGCTCAGACATGACACTATCATAACGACAATAGTATTCTGATCCCACCAACTGAAGCTATGTCTACATTATGCAACTTTTAGCAACAGGGCTGTGTCAACACAGCCCTGTTGCTTAAAGTTGGTACACGTAAACACAGTTTGTTGGCACTTGCTGACAAAATAGTTCTAGCCCCCAGAAGCAGCTTTTGCTTTGTCGGCAGGAAAGCACTCCAAAGCAGTGTTCATGTTTGCATTTACCATGGCAAATTCATGGGTGCTTAACCCTTCACACTTCCCCAAGGACAAAAGTTGTGTCGATCAATTGCAAATGGAGAGACAGCCTGAATTAGTATCACCATTTCCAGTAACACTCTGGATTTTCTTTTGGGTGTTACATTTAAAGGAGCAACCTGGCCTAGCCCTGATTTGTTTAAGAGATCGCTGTCAGAGATGATATGACTGCAATATTTATGGACTTTGTGAAAACAAGGACAAACATTCCCGAAACAGTGGGAAACACAAAAATTTTATCTTCAAAACCAGAAGTTCAGTAATGGAAATTTAAACAAATGCTCCTAATACAACATCAGTGGGTACTATTTTATAATACACATTGTAAATTAATCCCAAGTTTTTTGTTGTCTCCCTCCCTCCCAACTCACAATGATACTTTCTTCTGGAGTCAACAGTGACTTTTCATACTTGGTAGAAAATACGGATGGGATTTAAAATAACCTCCTTTTGCAAGATGGGGGACTGGAATTATTTCTCACTAATCTAGTAGAAAGAAATAGTTTCATTTATATATGCTGTGAAAGTATTACTTTTAACTGGGTGTTTAGAAACTATCACAGTACATAACTGAAATATTTATTTTTAATCTCAGCATATATAAACTGGATCTGATGTTTTATAATACTTCAGGCCTCTCATCTACAGTGGGAAATAGCCCCACCTTCAGCAATGGAGTTAGCTAACTACAGACATAACTGCTCTAGTATAAAAAACAATGCCAAGCAAGGAAAACTTTGATCTGTGCTAGTATACAATGCTGCAAATCCTTGCCTTCTGTAAAAGTACATCTTTACATAAAATGCTTCAATATTTTGGGGTGGGGTTAAATTATTTGTCACAATTTAAATTGCAAATAAAAGTTACAAGTTAAGTAGTCTGGGGTACAGATGTAAAATCCCGATTATTCTGTTAACTGGTTAAATGTTAGGTTAACCTAACATTTGACAGGTTAACTAACTCAGCAGGATCCCAGGCACAGGACCGTTTCAGCCTATCAGCCCGGAGGGTTCCTGCTGCCAGCCGCATGAAGCTGGCTGCTGGTGCCAGTAAGGGTGATGCTCACTGGGTAACTGGTTAAGCATTCACATCTCTCATTTGGGATAAAATTTGTTTCAGTTTCAGTTATTTTAATTTCACTATTACAGCTGGTCCAAAATTTTTGTTCCAGGCTTTTAAAAAAAAAAAAATGTATAGGCCTCTTTTAAAAATGCACGGGGAGAGGGGATTTGAAAGTTTGAAATTTTCTTTACTTACGTGAAAAAAAACATTTTTTGCCTTCTTTCTTTGTTTTCTATCCCTTTTTTGAGTGGCGCTCCTCAACTGATGCATACTAAAAGTTGGCACGTGCAAACGTTATTTGTCAGCACTTTTGCAGACAAAATACTTCTAGCCCCCACAAGTGGCTTTTGCTTTGTTGGCAGAAGAGCATTGCGGCTGACAAAGCAGCATTTACACTTGCACTTGCTGTGGCAAAACTTTTCAGGTGTTTTTAAACACCTGTGAACAACAAAAGTTTTGTTGATCAGTTGCAAGTGTAGACACAGCGTTAGACACCTCTCATGATCAAAGTATTAGAGAACATCCTAAGTATTTCAAAACAAAATCTCCCGTGCTTTCTTCCTTCTGAGCCTGTCCAATGAATAAGTTGATTTAGTTTGCCAGTTTGTTTATAATTGCCTGAGAGAGACAGTGGGTGTGTTGGATGTCTGGAGTGGCTGGCACAACAGGGTTTGCAGGTTTACAACTGCCCCAAATGAACTGCATTTCATTATCAACTGAATTCCAAATTTTGGCCTGAGCAATGGCCTACCTATAGCACTACACAGGCGAGCCCATAGTGGAAGCGTATTCAGGTATTTGATATGTAGGAGCTAACTGGGATGTAATGTCTCAAAGGGGGTAGCCCTGTTAGTCTGTATCTACAAAAACAACTCTGATGGTGACGGGGAATGAGAAACGCAGAAACTCTTGTCAGTGAGTCATTCCTTAACAGTCTGTGCCTAAAATCACCCACCTTGAAAATGGATATGGAATTTGGGTAGTTCAGAGGGATGTTGAAAAGCTCAATGTCAGCAAAGCATTTCAAATCTGAAGTACAATTTCTAAGCTCCAAATTGTTACCATTAATAGCACCTCTCAAGTTTCTGCCACCCACATGGCAGCCAGCATGTCAGGGAAATATTTCAGAGTCTTTTGCCAGCAAACTCTGTCGTTTAATCTTCAGAATAACACTTCACATAAGTTGTTATTCATTATATGGTGTTTTTAAGATGAAAGAGATGAACTGAGGCACACCTGAATGCATGTGCACGTCAAGTTCCAGACTACTGTATACTATAAACATGGAAGTACATGAAAGCAACTCCAATCAATTAACAATGGGAAAACACAGAACACACCCAGAAGTATTCACTCCAAATATACAGAAAATCTTTTATCTGAAAAGAAAGTTAGTTACTCTCTAGCTAGTGGATATGTTTTTCCTGTTCTGTCAAGACCAGTATGTCACTTCCTCCAATTTTATGAAGAAATGTTTTACATAAGTTTCAAAATCAGTGATTCCACTTGAGAAAAATGAGGAAAGAGGCATGTTTACAATCGGAACTTCTGGGCTGGCTTAAGTCACAGATGTCTTCATCACTAGGCTGAGCACTACAGCTAAATAACAAAAAAAGAATGCTGCCTGTAGAAAGCCAATTCTTTGCTCGGGTCATAAACATTGTCAATTTCAAATCCTTCTGTTCTTGTTATCGTTACAAGTAAATTCATAAACTGCAAAACCAAGTGCATCTTAGTTCATGCAAAATGGCTTGAAATATCATAAAATCCAACAGAATTTTTAAAAAATGGAGATCTCAAACTTATGCTCCTAGCTTCATTTTTAGGCACCAAAGTAAGTGAGCTTGATTGACCAAGAAACTGAACATCTGACATCAGTGGGAGCTTCTGGACTCAGAACCTTTGGAAAATTGAATCTAATGTATTTCATTGCCTATACATGAACTACCACTGGTCAAAAAAAATCAGAAACATCCACTGAAAACATGGCCTATTTTTAAGAAAGTGAAAAATCTTCAAGAAAAAATGTTCATCCAAAACTGCTCAAAAAAATTGGGGATTTTTTTTATTTCCTTCCCTGTGCACACACTTAATGCCAAAATGCAAAAAAGAAAAGGGGCTGATGGGAGGAAAAAGGAAGGCAGGGAAACAGAAGGCCACCCAACGTTTTATACAAAACTTGAATTAATGAGAAAAATTTGTTCCTTTTCCCCCCACAGATTCCATTTTAAAAAGTTATCATATTTTGACCAGTCCTAATATGGACTGTAAATGATAAAATTGGTCAAGACTCAAGAGACTAAGGCCAACATTTTTTAAAGGGATACATGCACCCATATTTGAAAAAAAAATTACTTAGTTTCTTGACCAATTTGCACCCCCTTTTCTAAAAAGTTGTATTCAGTCTACAATATGACAGAATATTTTATATACCTGTAGCCTTTGCTTACAGGTGAGAGAGAATCTAAATGCACTGGAATGGGGGGTGGGGGGAGAACTTAAAGATGACTCACTAATAAGCATATCATAGTTGCACTGTGTGGTGCTGTGATCTCATTATCTCTCACAAGTAATGCAAAGTCAGACAAAGATATAATTTATATGAGACACTTCCATGAAACATTACTATTGTAATTAGCATTGCTAATTCTGTAGACCTGTAGTATGAGAGGAATGAGGGTCATGGCCAGTGTTCCCTGTAAACTGAATGCTTGGGCACCTCCCAGAGAGATTAGCTGATTAACAGAGCGTTCACAGCCAGTAGCATGTGTTTCTACTAGCAGTGCACATCTATACATGACTTGGTGCACATAAAATTTATTCCACATCTTGACAGAAAATATTAAAGAGAACATTGGCTATGGCTGCTTTAGATGCTTTCCCCCTTCCCCTGGCAACACCAAGATACTTCCCACTTGAAAAGTTCCCATCATGAAAGTTTTTTTGGGGGAATGGAGAGAGGAGGTAGAAAGAATGTCAATCTGGACTGACCAGTTAATTAATATACTAATCCCCCTGAAGTTCCATCAAACAATTCTTTGCTGCTCCCGGTTAAACAGCTGATCTATGCCAACTCAGGAGTGATGTGTATCGATCTACCACAGATGAGAATCAAGTGCTGGATCTGATTTAAGAGAATTAAAAGCATATTCTATTTAGGGATGTGAACAGGTAATTGGTTACTCTTACCAGGTGATGCTTACAAGGTACTGGTTAACCAGTGCCTGGGAGCAGCCCTCCATCCACGGCCTCTCTCATTGAAAGAATTTAGCATCCTTCCATTTAACGATAAGCTGAATTGTTTTTAACTGTTTAATCATGGATTCCAAGGCCAGAAGGGACTATCTAGTTCAGGGGTGGGCGATAATTTTTGATGAGGGGCCACTCCAAAATTTTGGAAAGTGGTCTCAAGGGCTGCACTTCTCTATGGTGGGAGTGGGGGGTTTGGGATGGAGACTGGGTAGGGCATTGGGGTGCAGGAGAAAGTGTGGGATCTGAGGGAGTTTGGGTAAAGAGGGGGTTGTGACCTGGAGCAGGGGATTAGGGTGCTGGGTCAAGGAGGGAGTAAGGGGTGTAAGAGTGAATGTTGATCTAAGGGAGGGTGTAACAGAAGGTGAAGGGTCTGGGAGGGAATTGTGACCTGGGCAGGATGTGTGCACAGAGGATTTGGGTGGTGACCTAGGGTAAGAGGGGGAGTGGTAACCTGGGGCAGGGAGCTGGGAAGTGGGAAAGGCTGGGGTGCAAGAGGTAGGGAGCTGGGGTGCCCGAGGCAGAGGCTGGCCAGGAGTCCCTTACCTTAGGTAGCTCCTAGCCAGCAGCCCACAGGGACCCCAAGACAGCATCCATCCTTGTGAGGCTCAGGGCTGTGCATCTGTGGGGAGAGGGCGAGAAACTTCACACACTCCCCGGGCCCCAGGCCAATTATTGCAGCTGGGAGAGAAGCCTGGGAGTGGGGGAATGCACGAACGCTCTCACCACCCCCACCAGGGCTGTGCATTGCCTAGAGGGAATCACCAGCTGTTCTGAACAGCTGGCAGCTCCCTCTATACGCCACGCACCCTTGGGGGGAGGATACTTTGCACACTCCCCTACCCCAGGCCAATCAGGACCTCAGGGTAGGGGGAACGCACAAAGTCTCTCACCCCGCCTCTCCCACCAGTGGCACATCTCGCTGTTCAAAATGGCTGGCGGCTCCCTCGAGGCACTGTGTGACCTTGAAAGAGGGAAGCTACCAGCCGTTTTGAACAGCGTCAGGGTCTCAGCAGGGCAGGCTGTGGGCCACATCAAATGACTTGGCGCAGGCTGTATCTTGCCAACCCCGATCTAGTGTGAAGTCCTGCAGAGCCTAGGCTGTAGAAGTTAAATATATCCAGTGTTGGTTTAAAAATTGTCAATGAAGGAGACTCCATTATAAGCCTCCATGAATTGTTCAATGGTTAATTACATCCATCATTAAAAACTTACATCTTATCTCCAGTCAAAATGTATCTATCTTCAACTTCCAAGCAATGAACTGTGTAATATTTTCTTTGCAAGAGTGAACAGCCCACTATTACATATGTGTTCCCCATGTAGGTACTTACACTGTAATCAGGGCAGCTCTTTGCTAAGCTAAACAGTCTGAGCTCTTTGAGTCTATCACTATGAGGCAAGATTTCAAATCAGCCTCATGGCTCTTCTTTCCAATTTATCAACATCCTTCTGGAATTGAGGGCACCAGAACTGGACAGAGTATTCTGGCAGTGATCACATCAGTGCCAAACAGAGGCAACATAACCTTTCTACACCTACTCATAATTCCTCTGTTTATGCACCCCAGTATTGCATTAGCACTATTAGCCACAGCATCACATTGGGACTCATGTTCAGTTGACTACCCACCAGTCATCAGAGAGTCATCAGTTGACCATCTAACTCATATTGCAAGGGTTTTACAAACCCCATTGCAAATTAAATTGATACATTAGATCTTCTGTATACTTCCCATCTCATCTTTAAATTTCACATAATGAAGCAAGAACTGAAAGATTCTGTTCTGAGATGGCACCGAGCATTCTCTCTCTGAGGTGTCTGGTTCTTGATGAGGCTCTATCTGATTGCTATATGTGGGGTCAGGAAGGAATTTTTCCCCAGGTGAGACTGACCGTAACCAAATGGGCTGTCTTCCCTTGTAGTATGTAGGTGCAGGACATTTACTGGGATTATCTGGAAGATTACAATTTCTTTTCCATTGTGAGGGACTTGCTCTCCTCCCATTCTGTGATTGTGGCACATAATAGCCTATCGTCCCATGGGCTGTACTACTTCAGGTCTAATTTTGGTTGTGGGGTTTAGTATGTAAATGTTGGGTACAGAGCCATCCCTAGGGTATGGTAAGTTAGGACAACTGCCTGAGGCCATGTGCTCAGGGGCTGCAGCATCCACCAGCAACACCCTCCACCCCCACCAGAACCTCCCCCTCCTTCTTAGCACCTACCACTTGCCACAGATACGATTTTTTGTGGCATCAGGAGGCGCTGGAGGGGTGGGGGGAAGGGGAGAGAAGCAGTGTACTCAGGGGTAGAAGCGGAACTAAGTGAGGAAGAGACAGGGAGTAGGTGAGGTGGAAGGAGGCAATGTCAGGTGGAGCTGGGAGGGTGAAACTCGGCATCCATGCCAAGGGCCTCTTAGGCATCGCCTGATTGGGTGCTGTTGGTGGCTGTGATCTACAGGAGCTCAAACTATATGATCTGGTGGCCACTTCTGGTCTTAAACTCTAGATTCTGCTGTGTTTCAGTTTAAATTAACACTCTGCAAAATACCAACAGGACAAGGAGGAAGTGAAACATTTCACAGCTCCCACACTATTAAATTAATTAGAGACATTCTTTTCCACGCAAATCCTGTGGAGTAGGTATATACAACTCTGATCTCAGATCTTTCCCAGAGAGCTATTTCTGTGCATTGTTACACCATCATAATTGAATTCACCTGCTGAAATGCTATGGCCTGTGTTGTACGTGTCACATTCGGTGATCATAATGGACCCTTTTTGACCTTTAAAAGCTATAAAACTGGAAGCAAAAAGCCACAGCTCTCTCACCATGGCAGCTATAACACTAATGACATACAAGAGGGTTTCTATAAACAAACCATGCTTTTAAACAAAAGCACACAACAAGTTCAAAGTATCAAATCATTATCCCTTCTCGGAAACTAGGTATAAGAATAATAATTCAAGGTCTATTCGTGGAAGTGGTGCTAGCCAGTCACCCTGCAGACTTCATTCATGTATCATTGAAAACAAAGGCTCAATACTGAGTAGATTCCTGGAACTGAACCAGGGGGCAGTGGTGATGACCTATCACAGACGATCAATGGCTGCACCGAAATCGGAACAAGTTTGAGAGGGCTCAACAACAGTGCAGAGAAGGTAAAAATAGAAAACATCCTTAAAAAATACAGATGAATGAAACCCGGACAGCTGACGTAGAAAAATAGTGGTACATGTCTCAACAGAATGTTTCATATTCAAGGGGGAGATCCTGCTATGTTGAGGGTACAGGTTAAGTCGCTTCATTCATTTTCAGGTTCTTTCTTTCTCTCTTTTCCTCTTTCTCTCTTTCCCATGGCTGGTTAGGCCTTGAGGTTCCATTAATTTATAATCTATTTTTTCGGTATTAATGAAAGAACTACTAGTGACTAAGATAACTACTAATTATTAACTGTAAAAATTATAAAATTAACACTAAATAAGCACGTCTCTCTGAGGTAAAAGCCTGGAGGAGCGAGATGAGTTCCGTCTGCAACCGACGGTAACAACTAAGGAACTGAGGAGGAATTGGGCCGCATGCATGAAGCAAGGGCACAAACAACACAAAGCACCTGGATGGCATGCGCGGCCTGACTGGCTACTGCTACAGAAAACTCTGAGCTCGGTTCTGGGGCAACCCGACACCTGCCCTGGAGCACCCACAGGGACATCACTCAAAGAAGAACTGTAGTGAAGAGAACAGCAGAATTAAAGAAGACCAGGAACGAACAGCAACCAAGCAAATGAAAATAAAGGGCAGAAGTCCAACACCCTGTCTACAAAAGAGATCCAATGGACACATCCTAACATAGCTGTAAAATACATCCATGCTCACAGATAACTATGCTTCAAATCAATAATTCTCTGGCTATCAATTAGTGCAAGATACCTTGACTCCACGTTGGGGTAAAACCTCCATCAACATTAGCTCCATCAGTTGAATAATGGTGTGGGCATATCCAGCCTTAGCACTGCTTGCTACAGTATAAACCAAGGACTGTCCTAGTCCCTGGCCAGTCTATGACAGAGAAAGCAGAGATGGCTTAAACCTCTGCCCAACTATTCCCACCAACCTTTTTCCAAACTGGAAAAGGGAAAATATAGTGCCCATCTATAAAAAGGGAAGTAAGAACAACCCAGGGAACTACAGACCAGTTACTTTAACTTCTGCGCCAGGGAAGATAATGGAGCAAGTAATTAAGGAAATCATCTGTAAACACTTGGAAAGTGGCAAGGTGATAGGGAACAGCCAGCATGGATTTGTAAAGAACAAATCATGTCAAACCAATCTGATAGCTTTCTTTAATAGAATAATGAGCTTTGTGGATAAGGGAAAAGCGGTGGAGGTGGTATACCTAGACTTTAGTAAGGCGTCTCATACTGTCTCACATGATATTCTTAGCAATAAACTAGGTAAATACAACTGAGATAGGGCTGCTATAAGGTGCGTGCATAACCGGCTGGATAACCGTACTCAGAGAATAGTTATTAATGGTTCACAATCCTGATGGAAAGGCATAACAAGTGGGATTCCGCAGGGGTCTGTTTTGGGACCGGTTCTATTCAATATCTTCATCAACGATTTAGATATTGGTATAGAAAGTACGCTTATTAAGTTTGCAGATGAGACCAAGCTGTGAGGGGTTGCGACTAATCTGGACAATAGGGTCATAATTCAAAATGACCTGGACAAATTGGAGGAATGGTCTGAGGTAAATAGGATGAAGTTTAATAAAGACAAATGCAAAGTGCTCCACTTAGGAAGGAACAATCAGTTTCATGCATACAGAATGGGAAGCAACTGTCTGGAAAGGAGTACGGCAGAAAGGAATCTAGGGGTTATAATGGACCACAAGTTGAATATGAGTCAGCAGTGTGATGCCAGTGCAAGAAAGCAAACATGATTCTGGGATGCATTAACAGGTGTGTTGTGAGCAAGACATGAGAAGTCATTCTTCCGCTCTACTCTGCGCTGGTTAGGCCTCAATTGGAGTATGGTGTTCAGTTCTGGGCACCACATTTCAAGAAAGCTGTGGAGAAATTGGAGAGGGTCCAGAGAAGAGCAACGGGAATGATTAAAGGTCTAGAGAACATGACCTATGAAGGAAGACTGAAGGAACTGGGTTTGTTTAGTTTAGAAAAGAGAAGATTGAGGGGGGACATGATAGCAGTTTTCAGGTATCTAAAAGGGTGTCATAAGGAGGAGGGAGAAAACTTGTTCATCTTGGCCTCTGGAGATAGAACAAGAAGCAATGGGCTTAAACTGCAGCAAGGGAGGTTTAGGTTGGACATTAGGAAAAAGTTCCTAACTGTCAGGGTAATCAAACACTGGAATAAATTGCCAAGGGAGGTTGTGGAATCCCCATCTCTGGAGATATTTAAGAGTAGGTTAGATAAATGTCTATCAGGGATGGTCTAGACAGTATTTGGTCCTGCCATGAGGGCAGGGGACTGGACTCGATGACCTCTCGAGGTCCCTTCCAGTCCTACTTTTCTATGAAACACAGCTCAGCCACTCTGAAAGGGTACATCTACACTGCACACTTATTTCGGAATAAGCTATTCCAAAAGAAATACTCTGGAATAGTTTATTTAAAATAGCGCATCTACACTACAGGGAAGCCTCAAAATTAGTCCGGGGCGGGCTCCCCTAATGTGGACGCACTACTTTGATTTAGAGTCCCAGGAAGCACTAGGGAGTAATTACTTTTAATGGCCCTGGGGAGGAGCTATTTCAAAAGAGCGGCAGTGGAGCATCCACACTACAGCTATTTCCAAATAGCAATTTTAGAAGAGGCATTATTCGTTGTGGAATGAGGTTTACAGAAATCGGAATAAGCCGTCCGTTATTTCGAATTTATTTCGAAATAACAAAACTACCGTGTAGATGCTCGCATTGTTATTTCAGAATAACTGCTGTTATTCTGAAATAATGCTGCTGAATGGACACACCAAAGATCTGAGCTTAGAACAGTTCTCCTGAACAATGCATTTCTTGTAGCCATCCTCCTCATAAGAGATTCTAAATGTCCTCATGAGTATTTACAATTCAAATTGTATGTAATTTTGTTCTTTTCTGACTTTGCTCTCTTTCCACTTTAGGTTTTTGTTTTAGATCGACGTATTTTAACAGTTAAGAGTACACTTAGATAAAATTGAAAAGCATTCGGCTTCCTGTCTTCTGGTTTAGAAAAATGAACTTAATCAACATTCTGAGCACACTTCCTCTTTTTGCAATGCAAAGCATCATCAAAACAAATAATAAATTTTCAAGTGGAAAAAAAAGTCAGTTTCACACATGCCGGCAATACTTTCGGGTTTTCAAGCCAGTCTCAGTAATCTGAAGTTCTGTCCAAAGTCCTGGGCAACTGGTTGAATTAAACAGCAGTTCCAGCCTCCTGTCATTAAAAGTTACTGCAGGGCAGGGATGCCTGTATCAGCTTCTGTATCTTTTTCCCCACCTTCAGATGCTCTGCCACAGAGAACTCCAAGAACCAATCAGAGGTCACCAGGAAGTGGTCACAGGAACAGGGAAAAGTTTCTCACCTATTAACCTGAGTGAAAGTATGTGGTGACTAGGTATAAAGAGAGCCAAGAAGGGCATGTCCCCTTTGTCCTCCTACCCCTGGATCTATCTAATCTGGGAGCACAGAGAGCAAGGGATAGGAACAGAAGCCTAGTATGGGAGAGAGACAGACATGGTCAGAAGAAGACGACGATGCAGGTTCCTAGATAAATGAAAGAGGTGGGGAATACCCAGGTATACACAATTTATATGTTTGTGCATGAGGACATAAGGACACAGGATGGATACCAAAGGACATGAACCATATGGGGTGCAATTACAGGATGGCATTTCGGTTCCACTTAAGTTCCTAGGCATATTTTAGAGGTTCCCTTCCCCTACAGTAAGGGTATCAGAGTCCAATTGAGATTTAGAAACTATAGTTATTTGAAAATGCATTGTTGTGGTAATAAAGATCTGCTCACCACATTATAATGAAAACAATTACTCCAAGCATTTGAAAAATCCTTCTCTGACATATACTCAATGATAGCGTATGTCATAAACCAAATACATCGTTAGCCAGAATGGAATTTAAGGAAATGATGTTTTAAAATTGCATGCACATATTTTATTACATGTAGATGCGCATACACTCCCTTATTTAGTATCAATTGTACTGAGCTATTTTAACCATGTGTGTATACAAACTGCCTCAGACTTTTTGCTATGTACTTGTTTATCAAGAGAAATCAAACAGCTCCCATAAGAAATGCGCCTTGTTGATTTTCTTCTCTAGTTCTCAAAAAAAAGCACCAACACAAGAAATGATTCACAATAACACTGAATAACTAACACATAATAAACATTTTTTGTTTCTACAAACCCACTTAAGTAAGCAACGTGTATCCTCCGGAGTCCTTATTCAACCCGAGACCAAAGGAATACTGCACTGTTCAATTATCAATGTCTGTAAACTATTTAAAACATTGTTATATTATGGGACTGGCTGAAGAGTAGCAACTATTTGTAGCTGATTTAAATACTAATCACTCTGAACCCAACTGCATTCCCAAAGGAAGAATCAGCAAACAAAGGTAGCATGTTAATGGCCTGCAGATTTGTGTCTGCTAGATTTCTATATCAAAGCAGAGCTTTATTTAGATAACTACTTTCTTTTTTCTAAACAATTTGGACATTTGATTATTTAAAGACCAGTGGCAGAATAAATAAATTATTTGATAGCTAACTGATGCTACTATCCCATGATATCAAAATAAGAACTATACCATGGCCTCAGAAAAAGTAGTTATTCACGGGGACTGTAAATGAATGCTATGGAACATTACGGCAAAACTTTTTCACTTGAGTTTTGGCTCCATCTAAATCTCAGCTAAGATTTGCACTTTTAAAATGCACAGTAAAGTCCTACAGCTTGCTGGGTCTCAAAGTATTTAGACAATAATTATGCTAGAAATTATTGCACAAGGAAAAGAAGTGAAGGATGAAATCATAAGAGTAGATCAGTGGTCTCCAACCTTTTTACACCCAAGATCACTTTTTAAATGACAGACCAAGTCGAGATCTACCGCCCCGCCCCTTCCTTGAAGCCCCGCCCTCTCTATTCTCCTCTCCATCACTTGCTATCCCCAATCCTTATACTGCTGCTTTAAAAAAAAATTATTCTGTAGGAAGAGGTTTTTCCAACATTTGGCCTGTCTAGACTGGACCAAATGTCAGAAAAAAAACCCTTCTTTTGGAAGCCCCCTTATTCCTTGTGGAAAGAGGAACATAGGGGTGACCGAAAGAGCATGTTTGCTCTTCTACTAAAAAAACGGAGGAATAAACACAACCCTGGATGCAGAAGAGTTTTTCTGGGATATCTCCAGAATCCTGAAAAACTCCTGCAGTTTAGCTGGACCCTCACTGGGTTGAGACAGGATGTGTAGTCTCTGGGGTGGGAATGAGGGATTTGGGTGTAGGAAGGGGTGAGCAGTGCAAGCTCTGGGAGGAAATCTGGATGCAGGAGGAGGTGGAGAAGGGGACACTGGCTCGGGGAGGGGGCTCCAGGCTGGCCAGTGTTGGGGTACTAAGCAAGCCACAGGCTTGTGGATGTGAGGGTGCAGGAATTTGGGTTGGGATATGTGAGGAGCTCAGGGCAGGAGGTTCCAGTGTTTGATAGGCTCAGATCTAGGGTCTGGGGAAGGGCGAATGCAGGAGTGGTTTTGGGCAGATGGGAGCTTGGCCCCAGTTGGGGGTTTGTTGGCCAGGCTTCATTTTTAAATAAAATACTATGTTAAACACAACAAGTTTCTGCATTGTCTTTATTTATGAGAATGGCAGGGAACCTGTCTTGAGTCAGGGGGTCATTGACGCATAGAAAAGTCATTTGGGAGCAGGGGACGCAGTACTGGGGAGGAGCAGGGAACAGGGTGCCAGTGGGGACAGGGGAGAGGGGGCAGGGTGCTAGAAGGACAGGTTTCTGCAGCAGGGGACAGGGTGCTGGGGGGGGACAGGGTTCTGCAGAGGGGAGCAGGGTGCCAGAGGGAACTGGTTTCTGCAGGGGGGGCAGGGTGCCGGGGAACAGGTTTCTGCAGGGGGGACAGGTTTCTGCAGCAGGGCGGGGGGCCAAGGGAGAGTGAACAGGGGGCCAGGAGGGCGGGGGACAGGTTTGGGGCAGGAGAAAGGGAACAAGGTTGGGGGCAGGGAGTTCCCTACAGCAGGACCGCAGGGCAGCTGGGCTGGAGCAAAGAGAAGTGGCTTCTCTTCACTCCAGCCCGGCTGCTCTGTGCTCAGCCCAGGGAGGCTGCGCCTCGCTGAAAGCCACAGCCAGCTGGCCAGGGTGTTTCAGCCCTCCCAACCTCCCAGCTCCCACCATTCCGCGCAGCTACTCACCTGTGTTGTTGCTCGGTGAGTAGCTGCTCCTCAAATGAGGAAATCAAATTTAAATGTACTGCACAGGCACACAGTTCAGAGAGGGCTCAAGAGCGACTCTTAGAGTCCCTGAGATCGACCAGTAGATCGTGATCTACGGGTTGGTGACCACGGGAGTAGATCATTTCAGATCTGTGAACTGCTCAGAAATGGCAGATACCAAATGCTTTCTGGGTGGACCCCTCTTTCATCAACAGAACTTACTTTATAGGTCAGAGGAATGTCATTTTAGAAATAGATTTCTCTATATCAAATTTAAAAAGCTATTTTCTGCTTTGATTCACTCTCCTTGCAGAAAGAGTTATTCTTTGACAGCACACACCAAATAATCAAAGGAAAAAATGTGATGTAAACCCAGATTATAGCCATCGGCTGTGTCTACACTGGCACCCTTTTCCGTAAAAGGGATGCTAATGAGACACTTTGGAATTGCAAATGCCGCGGGGGATTTAATTATCCCCCGCGGCATTTGCATAAACATGGCTGCCGCTTTTTTCCGGCTCGGGGTTTTGCCGGAGAAAAGCGCCAGTCTAGACGGGATCTTGCGAAAAATAAACCCTTTTCCGGAAGATCCCTTATTCCTACTTTCGCAATCTACTGGTCGATCTCAGGGACTCTAAGAGTAGGACTTTCAAGTAGGAATAAGGGATCTTCCGGAAAAGGGTTTATTTTCCACAAGATCCCGTCTAGACTGGCACTTTTCTCCGGCAAAACCCCGAGCCGGAAAAAAGCGGCAGCCATGTTCAAGCAAATGCCGCGGGGGATATTTAAATCTCCCGTGGCATTTGCAATTCCGAAGTGTCTCATTAGCATCCCTTTTACGGAAAAGGCTGCCAATGTAGACACAGCCATCCAGTTTCTTCTCCAAGCTAATTCCCATAGATATTAGGAGCAAATACCATAATTAAACAGAGACAAATGTGACCCAATGCTACACTTGGTTGTTGAATGCAAAGGCCTCCCGTTTTTGTTCACACAGAACATTGGTTGTTTGCTTAAACTAAATAGTCATTTTGACACACACAGGATAGAGTATTAGAAACTTATGCTTTAGGGAAAGGTTAATGATGCTTGACAAAGGATACATAAAAACTTAAAACAGCAAATAGTCTAGCAGCGCCTTAAAGACTAACAACACATGTAGATGGTATATGAGCTTTCATGGGTACAACCCACTTCTTCATATGAATACATAGTAAGCAAACAAAAAAGTTCTTGGTGGGTCAGTGTCTACAGTCAGTAAGTGAAACACAATTTGCAGGTAAAGAATTTTTTTTTCCTTTCAATGATCAAGTCCTGGGATTTGTGTAAACATTCTCCCCAAAAAGAGATGAGGCTAGGATAAGAGAAAGCGGAACTTACATGAAATATGTGCCTTAGTTTAAAAAAAAAAGACTCTGATTATTTTGAACTCTTGTATAGAAAGCATGCAATGAGGATTTATAGCAATCTGAATAATTTAGACTTTCATTTATGTTTCTAGCTCTATGGCTGTGAGTCTGTGGGGAAAAAAACCTTCCAACATACAGAATATGAACATGCCCTGAAAATGCAGACACCATCAACTGGGTATGACCTGGGTAAGAGACAAATCCAGACTCCAAATGAACACCCAGGCTGTGATCTGAGGAGTTCTTCAGGAGTTTAAGTTTTTTTTTTCTTCCCAGGTCACCCTAGAGCTACTACTTCATTCAGCCTCATGGACAGAGTGCCATCCATGTTGCTTGCACGTGACGGAAGTGGGGAAAGGAAAGGAAAGGAAAGGAAAGGAAAGGAAAGGAAAGGAAAGGAAAGGAAAGGAAAGGAAAGGAAAGGAAAGGAAAGAACTGACTGGAGAGTAACAGCCTTGCAGCCAAATGCCCACCACACAATCATAGGCAGGGCGTACCTAGGACTTGTCTGTATAGCTTGCAAATGAAAAAACACCTGTAACACCTAGGGATATTAGATATAATGTAATTGAATAGTGGTGTAACCACATAAAATCTTAATGGTTACATGACTATTAGATAGACCACGGAGTTGGGGCAAGCAGCCAGTGTGCTCCCAGCCCCACTCCTAGGGTGCCCCTCTTGCCAGCCTCATGCTGCTGCCTCTCTATCAGAGGAAACAGCACAGGGTGGCAGGCAGGAGATAGTCCGCCAGGGGACCCAGTTTCCCCATGTAGACCAGCTGCCTCTGATATAGAGGCAGCAGTGCAGCGTAGCAGCAGACCCTGTCCACAGAGGTCCGAGTTAGGGATGTTGAAGTCTAGTCGACTATAGTTGAAGACTAGTCGATAATCTGTCGACTAGTCGGTTTCCCCGCCCCCCGCTGCCTCTATGAGATAGAGGCAGCAAAGGGGGGGGAAGGGGTACTTCCAAGTGGCAGCGCCGCACAGCCAGAGGTAGCAAAGTGGGGGAGAGTGCGTATAGTCAATAAGATTAACCAATAAGCCCAGGCTTATCGGTTAATTGTATAGTCGACTACATGTTGACATCCCTAGTAATACCTCATGAGGGAGAAAGGAGGTTGCCTTTATGAGAGCGGTGACCTGTGACTATTCACCCCAACACCATGTTAACACTGCACCTCTGCCTATATTAGGATATTTTAATTAAAAAAAAAACTTCTAATATTCCAGACAGATCAGAACTTCCATAGATTCTGCAAAATAAGCTAACAACCACACTATTTAATGTGCCTAGACATTCTTTAGACAGAGTAGAAAATGATACATAGCAGCTATGCTCTGCTGTCTTTATAGATTTTATAGATGCCGAATAAGCAGATCATCTAGAGCATGGAAGGCTGATACAATACACTCTAATGAGAAATCTTTTCCAGCAGAGTAGCCAGTGCAGGATCAAGTTAAAGGAGACTGATATGATTTATATCATAGTACAAACAATTTTTATTTATTTATTAGTCCTGGTGCTGTACAAATTTTGGTAGAACTCCCTGAACCTGTTATTCATAGTTATAAGTTATTGCACCATCTGTTAAGGTAATAGATTCAACTGCTATGCTAATTTCTTCCATCCCCACAAGAAAGCCTTTTTTAATCTAAAAGTAAAGGCTGTTCAACTTCATTTCCTATCAATGCTATCTCCAGAAACCAAGAATCACCATTTAAGGCAACATTAATAGTCAAGTCAATCTAAATGCATGTGCTGAATCACCCAATCACCGTAATATTCTCTTTGGCTCTACAACAATGCAGTTTTCCCTACTAACACAGAACCATCCACAATGCACATGATTAGTGAGCTTGTCTTATATTTTTACAAGATTTGTTTAAATCAGGAAAGGCTGATTCATCATATCTGAAATGGTTTATAGGAAAACATCAGTTTTCAATATTTTTCTGCAATAGTCAAGACAGCTATGTTCATTTTAAGGATCAACATAAAAATGTTCAGAATTTAAGCTATTTTACAGTACATACATAAAAAGCTAAAAATCGACACATTTCCAGTGACTTGACTGGATTTTTTCCAGATTTTTGATTAATGTTTTTTTTCAGATTTGACTTTTTATCCTAATTCAGGATGGGAAGGTTTTTTTTTTTTAAATCTAAAAAAATCCTGCAGGATGAAAAAACTGCTTCCCACCCTGCTCCTCATAAAACCAATTCCTCAAAAATCACATTCACATGTGCAACTATTGCACCCAATATAGACATTATTGTCACAATGCCAGGGCAAGCCTGCCCTCTCCCTTTCCTCCTTCCTGAATTAAAAGCTGAAGCTGGAAAATAATTTTGTTAGCAACACTCCAAGCTCATTGGACCTTCACCCTAAATGATGCCTGCACAGTATTTCATCTCGTAGGAGACTCTGTGAATGATCCTTTGGAAGAACAAGTAACATATTTATGCATAAAAATGTGAATCTTATAAGTCTCTTGCAAAATAACACAGTGAATCATTGCTGCTGCTCTTTAAACAAATTTAGGCTTTGGCTACACTGCCAACCGAACAATGCAACTTTTGTTATTCACAAATGCTTAATACCCCTACCCTCCCCCAACCCCTTCAAGGCAAAAGTTTTGCCATGGCAAGTGGCAATGTAAATGGCTTCTTGTCAGCAGGAGTGCTCCCCTGTCAACACTGCAAACCTCGCTCATAGGCAGTAGAAATATTTTGTCAGCAAAAGTGCTGACAAGCACTGTTTACACTGTATGACTTTTAGTGACATGGCCATGTCACTAAAAGCTGTGGAGTGTAGACAAAGCCTCAGTCTGTCCCTTTGCTTTGAAAAGCAGAGCCGGGCAGCATCTGGCCCTCCGGCTGTACATCATGAGCTTACCTTTTCACTGTAAGCTTTAGTGTCTTGTGTGAACCTTTCACCAGACAGATAGCCTCTTGTCTGAAGCCGGAGATCCCCACGTCATTGATGCTGACAATTTCATCTCCAGCCAGTAACTTTTCAACAGCTGCAGCTTTGCTCCCTTCTTCAATCTGAAGAGAAAGCAATGCAGAAAGGCAGAAGAACGGAGAATAAATTACTTGATCTTTTAAAAAAATATGAAAACATTCATGTTGTGTACTGGTACTACATAACAACTGGTAACTCGTAACACACTAAGGAAGTTAAAATGCAAAAAAAAAAATCTTTGTTTGAAAATATTCAGAACTAAAGTATTGACAAAGAAATAAGCATGATGAGAGAGAGGGAGGGCATGCCCACGTTACTGGTGCTACAGCAGCATAGCAGTAGCTACGTACCTGCAGCCCTATAGTACAGATACCTCCTATAGCAATGGAAGAGGTTTTTTTCATCTAATATACATCCTCCCAAGCAAAGGTAGTGATACAGGTAAGTCAATCTAACTTTAAAACATAGACCACACTAGAGAAAAAGAGAGGAAGGAAGGGATACCTGTGCAGAAGTTTGCAATGCTACAATTTAGTGCCTGAAAAAGTTTGTTTGGTGTAGCTATGGTACTCAGAGGCCTAAAAAACTCACACACCTGAAGGCTCCAGTTAAACCCACCTGGCCCCAAAATAGGTGCATATATATCAGAAGAATTCTTCTGTCTGTCTAGCTATTACTGCTTGGGGAGGTGGCTGTCTTAAATGTATGGAAAAGCCCCTTTCATTGCTGTAGGAAGCATCTATACTATGGCGTAATGGAAGCCTTCGCTAAAGTGCCTGTGGTATAGCTATGCCCTTGGTGTGAAGGTCAAGGGTGCCTCTGATTAGGGATTTAAGAAAGTAGTCAAATTGAGCACTTGATTACTTGCTTCCCCCTCCACCTAAGAAGCTGGTTCCCTCCAGCACCGTCTCTGTGGTGCTGCCTTTCCCACCCTCCCCCCGCCGCCTCTACCATCTAGCAGTGCTGCCTTCCCCCCAACCTTGCCTCTAACAGAGGCAGTAGCCTCTGCCTGACATGGGCAGAGGCTGCTCCAGCAGCAGCCTCTGTCCGTGGGGGTCCCAATGGGGAGTTGGGATCCCCCGCAGACAGGGGCTGATGCCGCGAAGCAGCCCTTGTCTGCGACCAGTCCCGGCCGCTTCAACCAAGGGGGGCTGCCGGAGCAGCCTCAGTTCACAGTGGCAGAGGCCCGTTCACATTTAAAATGTAGAGGCGCAGTGCTCCCAGACTGGTGTGAGCCAGGACTGCTCCCTGGCTCTGCATTTTAAATGTAGTAAGAGCCCAGCTACCCCCACTGCGGCTCTGCAGAGCAGTTCCCCTTATCGACTAATCGTGTAGTTGATACAAATTATATCAACTACACAATTAGCCAAATAACCACTCTAACATCCTTATCTCTGATCTTGAGTTTGATAGTCTCACCTCCGCTCAATGCTTTCCCCAATATACTTAACCATGCTTGTACTTTAAGCCTTGGACAAGCCCTTTAAAACCTAGATTTCCAGATGAACTGATACTACCACTATCCCCATTACATTCCACCTAAGAGATGTTTGACATTCTGTGGTAACCACAATATTGTGAAACCAGTTGTGTCTGGGAAATTTAATCGATCACATATATACATTTAACAGATTTCCAGGGTTGGTAGAAGGTACTTCCTTTAAGAAAACAAACATGTTACAATGCTTGATAGAATTACACAGCAGTTCTGGCTGGGAGGAGAGAGTGAAGTGTGAGAACCAGTAAGGAATGGCAGAATGTGCCACATGCCCATGTAAGATGACGATTTGTGGTGGATGTCAATGGAAGGGATGTACTGCTATTCCTAGCGCCTTTTCTTGATTACAGAAAATGTTACTAGTAAAATTTTACTCTAACTATTCACAATATTTAAATGAATAGAAAAGAGGATAAAATAACTGGAGTTGTTATGAGGTGTATCAATACTAATTACACACATTGTTAATCTAAAAAAACACAACAAGAGCTTGATTTGCTGAGCACTAGCAGCTCCCATTGATTTCAATGATAGTTGTGGGTGCTCAGCTCTTCTGCAAATCAGACACTTTGCTTCCTTATCTTCTTCCTTTCTCATTTATGAAAAAAACTCCATCACCACCCAACATTCTAGGGATAATTTGACTCTCATTCACTCCCATGCCATATCCAAATCTTGTCACTTCTTCCTCAATTCCTAAATCTGACATTTTCTTTCCATTCTCAAAACGAAATCTTTCATTCAGGTCCTCATTATATCCCAACTTTACATTCCATATCCCCTCTGGCCTCCCCTTCAGTCCACACAAAATGTAACCACTCAAGCCTATTCCTTGCATGATCATGTCAGTCTCCTCTTAGAATCCAACTCTCCTTCAGTTCATCGTCTCCTATCACACCAGATTTAACACTGATCATGTCACCTTCAAAAACTTGGCGTAAAATCCTCCTCCTTCCTGCTTCTCCATTTTTGCCAGGCTTTGTCTCATGCCTCCACCATCCAAACAGCTTCTGCTCTTCCAGTTTCATCTGCTTCTTGCACAATCATCTCCAGGTTTTTACCATACAGTTCCCTATGCCTGGTACCACTGTCCTAAGTCTATCTGCAGGGCACCAACCTGCCACTCTTTAGGCCCTCTTGAAAACTCAGGACTAATGGCAGCAATTCTGGGCCCCAGGTCTGAACAGACAATAGTAGGCCCCTGTGCACACACAAGTTGCACCTGCACAGATGAGTTCCACCTAACATTCGGGTGGTGCTGCGCCTGAGTTGGCTGGTGCCCAGACGGGGCTTCCATATCCCCCCATTAGGGCTGTCAGCCATCTAACTGCGCCAACGCAAAGACTCTTACCCTGCCCCCTGCCTTCCTCCTTCCCTGAAATCATGTCCTGTCCTGCCCCCCCTCCATTTCCCCTCTGTCACTTGCTCTCCCCCACCTTTACACACTTTCATCAGGCTGGGTGTGACGGGGGGACTCACCCCCGCACTCTCGGCCCCAGGAGCCGAGGCCCCGCACCCAGTGCGGCCGATCAGCTGGCACCGGGAGTCTGGCGCGACGCGGTGGCATAGGCGGAGGAGCCGGGGGAAACCGGCGCGCATACACAGGGCGGCCTGGGTGATAGCCGGCGGGCACTAGGACCCCGGGGCGGCAAGGCGGCCCACGGAGGGGCAGGCCGGACGCCAAGCGGGGAATTCAAAAGGGCGGCGGGAGGAACAGGAAGGGGGGAGGACTGGGGAGAGCAGGAGAGTTTCTGTTCTCAGCCTCCTCTGCAGGGCACGCAAGAGACTCCGCGGGAGGCAGTGCGGCGCCCAGAGCCAGAATCCCAGCACCCAAGGCGGACAGCCGGACCAGTGAGGAGGGGACGGGACGGAGCGGTCCCGGGCCGGTAGCGGTTGCCGGGCGGACAGTTGGGGGACGGTGGCCCGTGACCTGGGGGACGACCAGAGTGGACAGCGGAGTAGCGAGCTCGGTGGGAGCTGACAGCAGAGAAAGGACTGTGGGAGCGGAGAGGTAGAGGCTGGGAACAGGGGCGGCTCAGGACCCATTGGGGTAAGGGCCCACGAACTGGGGGTGCCCCAGGACCCCTGAATGACAGACCCGGCTACACTGGGGCAGAGGGTTAAGGTGTGAGAGGGGTGAGGGTTGCAGGCTTTAGGAGGGAGTTTGAGTATGGGGTGTAGGCTCTGGGCTGAAGCAGGGGGGCTGGGGCACAGGAGGTGCTCAGGGAACTCCCAAAAGTAACTGACACATCCCTCTGGCAGCCAATAAACCAATATGTATTCCTAGGCTGGTGGGGGGCAAGTGGTCTTGAACACCACTGATATCAGGCACCACACTCGTAGTTCCCACTGGCTGCAGTTCCTGGCCAATGCAAGCTGCCAAGTCAGCAGTTGGAGCGGGGTTCAGCAGGAGACCCCAGGAGCTGTAGGGACATGACAACTGCATCCCTCTGCAGTGTACAGGGAGGGTGAGTAGGAAGCCTGCCTATGTTCCTGATGAGTAGCTGGGCTGTAGGCATCTGTCCCCTTTGCTCCTCACCCATCAGTGGGCCTGTGAAAGCTTAATTTTTATGTAGACATCACAGCAGATCTAGTTGACTTGTATAAAAATTCCATAGTAGTTCCTCTTGTCATAATTTTATCTACCAGTTTTTAAGATAGTGAGCTCCTAGGAGCAGGACCTGTACTTTCTTGAAATTGCTGGAAAAAATTTAGTACATCATAGGTATTACCATCCACAAATAACATGTTTTGAATTCTACTGTATGCTGAAGCAAACCAAGACATTAACTACATGGGAAAAAAACTTGTTTAAACCTAATTTCTAAAAAAGAATCAACAAAGAGGACGTATGGATCCAACACAATTCATGAGTGGATATTCAAGACTGTTTTGTAAACTGATTAAAAAAAAAGCAACACTGCAACAATACAATGGCAAGCAAAATAAACCAATAGGTCTTCGAATGATGAGAGTTAATATGAGGACTGACTGAATGGTCCCTTACGAGACAGATAGTTTAGCATAAGTGGTATCTCACTTTGTATTTGACACTGTTCTTTTCCGAGACCTGAAGAGCTCTGTTTGAAAGCTCTTTGAAAGGCTTTCAAAGACAGTTTGAAAGGCTGTCCCTTTCACCAACAGAAGTTGGACTGATAAAATATCTCACTCTGCCTTGTCTCTTCAAAAGTGTCTAAGTAAAAACAATGCCCTGAATATTTTGTATTTGTAGGCCTTTCTAAAAGAGCATTTATTTTTAAATTTACTTGATAACAGTAAAGTAGATTTCAAAATAATATACCAATAATTAAAATCCAGACAAAGCTTCTATATCCAGTTATAATTAATGCACAATCCATGACCCACAACTGACCTCCCAGGGTATTATCCAAATCTCATGGGTTCACTAAATATTTTAAATCCCACTTCAGTTGTATGGTGGAGTGGAGAGCAAAAGAGTAGAGATGGAAATCACACTTCCATGCAAGCAAATAGGTTAGGAGATCAAGGAGTCAGGCATGAAAACATAATTGCTTACAGGCTGCGTAGCTGCTTACAGACAGCCATAGAAGAGAGTCATAAGTCAATCAAAGCTAATAGAGGAAATGAGCATCTAGGGAACGATGAATCTTGACTCTCCCAAAAAATTGCTCTCAAGTCCTTTAAGTGCTTTTATGCATTTCTGGATTGCCTTGAAATGAAAGGCATGTTGAAGCCTGAAGCATGTGGGGTAGAGAGCATTGGGAAATGTTAATGAAAAGCATTGGTGAATCATTGGACGTCAACCAAAAGTGAATAAAATTAAGAGGTGTAATATATTGTTTAAGGAGTTTTAAGCAACATATCCACATGTAAATTAGTTGTGGCTCTTAAACTAGTAGCAAGGTACAGCCCTCAGGGCTGGAAAGACTTTGTGCCATTGGGTTACAAGCAATTTGAAGGCCTAAGACTTAAGACCTTGACAGTGTCACTGTTTAAGTCCCGTTTCCTAGGGTTTCAAGGAATTTTCATTGTTCTCAGCAAAGCTATTTGTTTTTTGTGTTGGAAATACACTGACTGAAGGGAGTATTCAGTTACCCCCTCTGAGTTTTCATGTCAGCAGGGGAACTGCACATTCCACATAGCATAAGCCTTCCAAAGAGACTTATGGGTACATCCCAAATAACATTAATCAACTGAAAAACATGAATGATCTGAAGCACCCCTTAATAAATACTGAAAGTGGGTCTCTTCATATGCTGCTTCTAAATTAGTAGTAGATAATGAGAATAAAACCTATATATTCTATACAATAAAAATCCTTCTGAGCTAAAAGTTTTAATGCATATACTTTTCCTGTTGGTTTTAACAAAGATAAGTGAATATGTGTATAAACAATGTCATTCCATTCAATTATGCATGTGCTGGTCCAAGCATGAGTATTTGCTGGGGGAGAATACAATCACACCAAAAAACTGTTTTTATCCAAAGTCTCTCTTGTAAATCTCCCTTTGATAAAGGCTCTACCAGCAACTGAATGCATGTAAAACAACAAATCATATAACTATTTTCTGTAAAAAAAAAACCAAACCCAACAACATCATGCCCCTTTTCTCTTAGTGGTATTAACATTCTAATCTCCCTGTCCTTATTTGTGAATTTTTATTTTATTATTTTCGTTCTATTATCTATTCACCAGATGTACTCTCTACTACTTATAAGGCAGCTGTCGGAACTACAAACCCTGCCCAACAGACAAACTTAGAACTCTCTCAGCACTGCCAAAAACCCTTGTGAGAACTATTGTGCAATTACTTACCATACTTCAAAATGCACACATGCAAAAATGTTTTCGCACATCTCCATGCACATACTGATACATACTAAGAACATCTGGACAAAAAAGGCTGGAACCATTTCTGATACAGGCAGTCCCCGACTTACGTCGGATCCGCAGTTACGAACGAGGCTCGCCCCGGAGGACACGGACTGCGGGACCTCGTGGTCCTGCCGCCCGTGTACTCCGGGGTTTTCTCCGTGTCTCCCTGGTCTGCAGACCAGGAAGACGTGGAACAAAGCCGCGGAAGGGCTCGGGCAGCGAGGCAGCCCAGGCGCGCTTGGGCTGCTCCGCTGCCGGCTTCCCCGAGGCTCTGCAAAGCCTCGGGGAAGCCGGCAGCGGAGCAGGGAGACTGGGAGCAAAGCCGCGGAGGACCCAGGCGGCGGGACCGCGGTGCGTCTCGGTCCGCTGCCCGCGTCTTCCTGGTCTGCTGGGGTGGGGGGGCGCAGCTAGTACGCCCCCCCCCCCCCCCCCGCCAGACTAGGCTTTTCTCCAGACGCCTGTGGCAGAGCAGCTGGGGCGCTGCCGGTTGGTCCCGCAGCACCGCTCTGGGCGCTACTGGACCAACCCGGCAGCACCCCAGCTGCTCTGCGCCCCAGGCGTCCTGATTCAGCCGCTGCTAGTCAGTTTCAGCAGCGGCTGAATCAGGACGCCTGGGGCAGAGCAGATGGGGTGCTGCTGGGTTGGTCCAGTAGCGCCGAGGAGCCGCGCTACTGGAGCAACCCAGCAGCACCCCAGCTGCTCTGCTCCAGGCGTCCCCAAGTCAGCTGCTGCTGAAACTGACCAGCGCTGACTACAGGAAGCCCAAGGCAAAGTTGCTCTGCCCCGGGCTTCCTGGAATCAGCTGCTGATCAGTTTCAGCAGCAGCTGACTTGGGGACGCTTTGGGTTCTTAAGTTGATTCTGTATGTAAGTCAGAACTGGCGGTCAGTTTCAGCAGCGGTGTTTCTTTTTTGTTTTGCACTCTCACTAAAAAGAGAGAAAGGAATTTGGCTCAAGTCACTTTGACCATTAGCCCAAAACCTTGTCAGGTCCTCTCCATTTGCTGCAATCACAGATTAAGAGAGTTCAATTACATATTTCATTTGCACCATCTAAGACCTTACTTTTGATCATTTCACTAAAAGAATCTATTTCTGTCAGTTCACATAATTAGTTGAGCATCAGCAACAGGCACAAATGACTGTGTTTGTCAGACCCAGGAGAAAGTTTTAAAATTATGAAATACTATGTGTTTGGGTCCATATTCCCCCCCACCCCAAGTACACATAAACACTATATACATATAATGTAATTTATCCTTCTCTCACCTTCTACCATACAGAGAAATTTAGTGTTCCTCCACTGATTGTGTGCTTGTCAGTTTTCAGTGAGACAGAGAGGAGGGGCAGAAGAGAAGTGGAAAGAAAGGCAAGCGAGAGCTATACTTTCCTAAAGATTAAAAAAAAAGACCTAAACCATCAATAAAAGTTGCTTTAGTGGTTTAGTTATTTCCATATTGGTAAAGTGCTTTCTATTTGTATCCTCCTGTATTGGGAACAGGTATATATTAGATACTGCTTTAGAACTGTAGCCTCCTGTAGTGGTATAGCTATATAGAATATAAAACAAAACAAAACAAAAACAAAACAGTGTCACACCCTAACTGATGCAACAATACGAGTACAAACTAAAACCCTGTCAACATTCTCTCATTAAAAATAGTGTTTGAATTCTAATCTATTGTCTGTTCCTACGGAAAGGGAGGCTGCAATTAATTTCAGGAAGTATAGAGCAAAGAAACAAACTAAGCATGGTCAGAATGTGTGTGTTACACGATGTTTTGTATTTCTCCTTATTTGGAGACCTTCATCCCACTCCACACAAAGGAATACTCACAGTAAAGTGTACATCCTACTCCAACAATACTCAAAGCTACCTCCCATGGTTAGTAACACATAAAGGACCAGGTAAAAGTTGATCATGTAGTAATTTAAAGAGATGCAACAGTCTCAGAATGTGACCATTAGCTTCTGTTTTCATCAGCATTCATTGGTTAATTTTAAAGACCCACATTCCTGTAGAAACACCTGTGTAAACAAACAGGACCCAAGATGGGGAAATGCGGCTGTCACACACTATTTAGTTTCCTAAGGACATTGTATCAGCTTTTCCTCCTTGAAGATTCCTTGCTATGGGAGAGGGAAGATGGAAACAGTCAAACACAGGGAAAACAGTCCCATTTATCAGCACATTGTTATCAGTACTGACCCCACGAATATAAATATGCTTTATCACCCAAACAAAAAATAGCTTTGTATTGGTTGGTATGTGGATTATCTGTAAAAATGAGTTAGTCAGGGGTGGCCAACCCATTCCAGACAAAAAGCCACAATGGCAGTGGAGACAGTGTGAAGAGCCGGGGCAAAGTTGTCAAGCAAAAAGAAAAAAAAGCCATGCTGGGGGAAAATAGGTGCTGGTACACAGTCCCACAGCTGCTTTTTTGTTTGTTTGTTTTGTTAACAACTTTTCCCCAGGTCTTCACGACCCTGGTTTTTTTTTTTTTTTGGACTCAATAACTTTGCCCTGGCTCTTCAAGCTGTCCTCACTGCAATTGTGGCTCACAAAAAAAGCACTGAGAAGGGGTGAAAGGTGCAAGCTCTGGGAGGGAATCTGGGTGCAGGAGGAAGTAGAGAAGAGGATGTTGGCTCAGGGAGGGGGATCCAGGCTGGAGAGTGTTGGAGTCAGGTGGAGGGTTGGGGTGCTGAGCAAGCCACAGGCTTGTGTCTGTGAGGGTGCAGGAGTTTGGGCTGGGGAGCATGAGGGGCTCAGGGCAAGGAGGCTGGGAGTACGATGGGCACAGATTTGCAGAGTGTGGATGGTACAGGAGTGTTGTGGCAGAAGACCAGGGATGTGGGGGTGCAGGGAGTTTGGGGATGTGAGAGGCTCAGGACAGGCAGTTCCAGTGTATGATAGGCTCAGGTTTAGGGTCTGGGGGATGCAGGAGTGGTATGATGCTGCGGCCAGATGGGGGCTTGGCCCCAATTGGGGGCTTGTTGGCCAGGCTTCATTTTTAAATAAAATATTATGTCAAACACAAAATGTTTCAGCGTTATCTTTATGAGAGGGGTGGGGAACCTGTTTTGAGTCAGGAGTCACTGACCCACAGAAAAGTCAGTCGGGGCCACACAAGTGAGATGCAAAAAACCAATACCTCCAAAACACCCCAAGCCTCACTAATGTGGCCCCAACTGTGCTGGTGGGGGCAGCGGTCAGGGCGCTGGGGCAGGGTGCTCATGGGGGGGAGGTCTGGCCAGGGGGAGGGGACAGAGACAACTGGGGCCAGTATCTGGGGATCCCGGGTCTCAGGAAACACGCGCGCTGCTTTTCCCCTCTCCTAAACAGCTGGTGTGCTTCCTGAAATGCCCCGTCTGACACTCCGCCAAGGACATCCTTCCCCCCCTGCTCCCTGCCTGCACCGGGTGTGTGTGTGTGTGTAGGAGTCCCGGGACTGCATGCCAGCTCCAACGTCTCAGGAAGTGCGTGCCCTTCCTCTGCTCCCCATGACAGCTGCATACTTCCTCAGAAGCTGGAGCTGGCATGCAGTCCCAGGATTCCTACTCCCTCCCTGCCCAGGCAGGCAGCAGGGGTAAAGTCCCCGGTGGTGCGACAGACCCGGCATTTCAGGAAGCGTGCCAGCTGTTTAGGGGAGGGAAAGAGCAGCCTGCTCTAACCCAGTCCCCCTCCCTTTCCCCAGAGCCAGGCACCCCCCCACACCCAATCCCCCTCTCTTCCCCTTCCCCAGAGCCAGGCACATACACCCCCAATCCAATCCCCCCCTCCTCTCCTTCCCCAGAGACAGACATCTCCCCTCCCCGCTGTAACTCAACCCCCCTTCCCCCCAACCTTATGCTTGGATCCCAGAGCCAGAGCCGCTGCGCCGCGTCCGGGATGCCTGCGCACTGCCCCCAATCCTCCTCCCCTTCTCCAGAGCCAGGCATCCCCCCCCCCACAACCTTATGCCTGGGTCCTGAAGCCGCTGCCGAAGCTGTTGCCTGCGCTCAGTAGCTGACTGTTAGCATGTGCAGGCCAGAACACTGTGTGCGACCTGGCCTGCACGTGCAGGATATGACATAGTGCGCTGGGGGCCATGAGCGGAATGGCGCGGGCCATGAGCACACATGTGGCTCACAGTGGCCCGGCCACAAGAGCGGCTGACCTGAGCGGTTCCGGGTTCTGTCCCGGTTCCGTCAGGAGCTGCAATTTTTTTCTTCGCGAGCTGCATGCGGCTCGTGAGCCTCGGATTAGCTACCCCTGAATTAGATGCTCATAGTACAGAATGACACCAAGTCAGTCAGTTAACCATAGGGGGAAAAACCAATTGAATGAAACCTCTGGAGACAGACAAATAAAATTAAAAAGTGACAAACTGATTCAGTGCAATGCAGAATGAGAAGAAAAAATCCTTTATAATTAAAGCTTAATATACTTTTATTAGGCCTGGAACTATACCATAACAAATTCCACATCCTGTTGTTGCAGGATATGATGTAGTGCACTGTGCAACAAACATGCAGTTTGGGTGACTAGATTTGTTAGTAAGGAGGCACATCTAGGTAGCAGTGGAGTCTACAGGTCAGATTCAGGAGAGACTAAGGGTACGTCTAGACTACATGCCTCTGTCGCCAGAGGCATGTAAATTAGGTTACCAGGCATAGGAAAATGAAGCGACGATTTAAATAATCGCCGCTTCATTTAAATTTACATGACTGCCACGCTGAGCCGACAAACAGCTGATCAGCTGTTTGTCGGCTCAGCGCTGTAGTCTGGACGCGCAGGTGTCGACATCAAAGGCATTTGTCGACCACCCAGGTATGCCTCATCCCAGGAGGCATATCTGGGTGGGCGACAAATGCCTTTGATGTCGACACCCGAGCGTCCAGACTACAGCGCTGAGCCGACAAACAGCTGATCAGCTGTTTGTGGGCTCAGCGCGGCAGCCATGTAAATTTAAATGAAGCGGCGATTATTTAAACCTCCGCTTCATTTTCCTATGCCTCGTAGCCTAATCTACATGCCTCTGGCGACAGAGGCATGTAGTCTAGACGTACCCTAATGGTTGTGTGTAAATTACAACAAGTTGGTCAGAATACAATGTGTTTCTGGTAAATTAGTATCACTGTACAAATTCTATTTATATACTTGTATAGCACTGACTATCAAACTGTTTTGATCTTCAATATCTTCACCATGCCCCTGTGAAGTATGGAAATACTGTTATCTGCATTTTATAGACAGAGATCTCAGGCATATACAGGCTGAGGCCACACAGGAAGTCTGTGGCAGAACAGGGAATCTAAAACAAGTCTCTGAAGTCTCAGGTTCATGTCTAGACACTGGATCACCGTTCCTCTCCAATGCCTCTGACTGGATATCCATACGATTGCCATGTAACAAATGTAATGAAAGGAGAAATATTTAGTGGAAAGAGGAGAGAAATGAGTAAGACAGCCTGTTGTTTGGGTACATATGGGGCAAGCTGGCCACACCAGCATTATCAGCCAGTTGATCACCCAATGCTGTTCACACTACTGGTGACAACAGTCACAGGCAATTATAGTGACAACAGAGTTCTAACTTTTATTTTAACAGTGTCCTGTTACCAGTCCATCTGCCTTCTCCACAGAACCTCTCTAGCAGCCTTATAAACTACATTGATCAAGTTAACCCAGCAGATTTCCTCCTCACTGGAGATGGCGGCTCCCTGTCATACACCTTGCTCCCAAAGAACCGCAGGATGGGGATACAAATCCATGTAAAACTGTTCTCAGAAATGTCCACCATCATGATCCCAAAGAGATCAAATCCAAATTCAGATTCAGACACCCCAAATTCTAATTTGGATGGAAACAGGCTCTAGTATCAACAAATGTCCTAACAAATCAAGATAGGAAAAAATTATGAAAGAAGTTATCCTACTCCTGAAGTCTATTATAAGTCCTCATTTCTCTCAAACAGTATATCATCTTCAAGCATTTGGGCAGTTGCTTATCACGGTCTTCGTGTTAAAAATCATATTTTGAAAAGCTTTCATTCAATCTGTCTCTTTAATACAGCTTTTTAATGTTTATAATTGTGCCATTCCTGTTATGATTAAAGGCTTGTCATTTATATTAGAATATCACATTTTTTCTGTGGGACTTTTCACACCTCAACAAACAGACTCAAGGCTAAAACTTAAACTCCAATCAGCTCCTTAAACCAGAAGTGAGAATTTCAAAAGTCTGGTTAAAAACAAATCAATTTACACTTTTTAAAGGTTAAAACGTACAAACTAATATTGTATTTTAACACAATGTGTTGATCAATGCTGTCATTATACCATGAGATGACTTTTTAAAATGTAACCACCAATAACTATTTATATTTGTACTTGGCACGCTAAATATCAGTTAATTGAATAGTCGATTAACCTCATGAATTCTGATCAGTTACTCAACTATTCTGTGATTTCCGGGGGCAGGGACGGCAGCCATTGCACTCTGGCCCCCCTCCCAAGGACCCCACCTCCACTCCGTGCTGCTGCCTGTGATGCAGCATGGGGTGCCAAGTGGGAGCTGGTCAGCAAGGTGGGCCAGTTTAAAAACCAGCTCCCTTCATGGACCGGTCTGTCTAGCTGCCTGTTGCCCCATGCTGTTACCCCTGATACAGAGGCAGCAGCGTGAGGTGGCAGCAGCCCCTGTCCGCGGTGGATCTGAGCTCCTGGATCTGGTACAAGCCGGAACTGAGCCAGGCTGCCTACCCGCCTGCCTCCTAATATACGTTAAATCCAGAACCACAGCAGGGGTAGGTCCCGGACATGACGCAAGCCAGGACTGAGCTGGGCTGCTGGCCACCCTGCTAAAAAATTTGCTGGCAAAGTGGGGGTAGAGGAAATGTGTGTAAGTCTATAGCATTAGCCTATACACTTTTGCTTATTGATTAACCAGTGAATTGATTATATTATTACATCCCTAATTGTAATAGACAGCACTTTGTTTAATGTAGCCATGTTTGCCTGGATCATTTAAATAAGAGTATTATGAACACTTTGTAAATTCAAGAGGACAAAATAAAACAATTTAAGATATTTAAAGGTGCAATGATCCCAGCCTCAATGAACTAATGATCTAACTCAAAAGGTAACATACAA
This sequence comes from Pelodiscus sinensis, assembly GCF_049634645.1. Classification (NCBI taxonomy): domain Eukaryota; kingdom Metazoa; phylum Chordata; order Testudines; family Trionychidae; genus Pelodiscus; species Pelodiscus sinensis. The sequence continues at coordinate 216,317,523 of NC_134711.1, forward strand.
AAAGCACAGAAAGGTTTCAGATCAAATGTCAGTATTACAAAAATTACTGTAGTCAGTTTTGGGAGCAGCATCTACAGTTAAGGTTCCCGAATACTTTTCATTACAACCTGGCATAATGATCCTCCCACTCCCCAGTATCCCAGAGTCCAGCCCACACTCAGAAATTTATACAGCAGTGAAACAGCCCCAGAGATTAAGCCCATGAGCCTAGTCAGCTGGAAGAGGCGAGCTGAAGGCTTTTCTTGCTGTGTAGATACATCCTTAGCCAAATTTTAACCACTCAGGCTCAAATATCCCATGCCAGGTTACTGCTCCAGGCTGATTTTGTTTATTACTATTTTTTTAAAAACCTCAATACAAACAGCATGGCCATTCACAGAAATTAGAAATGATGTGTTTTGCCCAGGATAAAAAATTATTACAGATGTTTATAGGGACGCTCTAGTGCCTCCAGCGTTTGGAGTATGGACATAAAAATTTACAGAATGGTGGAGATGTACCTTTTGCATCCTCAAATATTAGTCTAAGTCATAAAGCTTCTTTAAAAAAAACTGAGTTTTTATTTGCATTTGGCAGATAAATGATCCAAAGATTTCATCTGCACCAGCAAGTTACTTTGCCCCCTCGGAGCTTCCCTGTGCCAACTGGACTGCATGTGCATCTACAGAACAAATGAGAATCTAAATTCCTGGTAAACTGTGTAGAAACCTAGTAAACACCACACAGGCACTAAGAGAACCCGCCCAGCCTAGACATGCCATGGCCAGGGGAGGGCAACCCTCTCTTCCAGCCCAGTGCTGCTGCAGGGAGAAAGGGGGGGAGCAAGGGAAGAGTCCTCTGTCCCCACTGTAGCTGTGAGGCAGCCTGCAACCCACATCCCAGGATCCATGCTAGAGCCTGCACCCCAAGCAGGAGCCCTCATCTCTCCATACCCCAATCCTCTGCCCCAGCCCTATACCCCCTTCCAGTCCCCAACCCCCTCAAACTTCCCAACACATGTATTTGGTTACATGCACCAATACAGAGGTGATGTGTTATACTGGGGTGGGGAACCTCATGTCTGGATGCGGCTCCCCAACTTGCCTGGATCTGGCCCCCCAGGCTCATTGGCCTCCCCAAGCATTGGGGAGCCTGCACTGGCATTCCAGCCTCCCCCGCTCTCCCACCGCGGGGCTGGAGCATACAAAATCCAGAAGGCTGGGCCCACGTAGGCTCTAGTGTATGAGGGGAATGGGGGGAGTGTCCTTCTCCTCAGTTGGCCACATCAGTGAGGGTTTTCCCCCCCACCCCTGTGTTTTTAATAAACCTCCATATTGGTGCACATATCAAAATTCATTCTGCACATGTATGTGAAAAATTAGAGAGAACACCGTTAGTTCGAACTAGTGGGGGTAATGTAGTCATCCGCTGTTGCAAATGAAGCCCGGGATTTGAATTTCCCGGGCTTCATTTGCATGAAGCCAGCCAGCGCCATTTTTAAATGCAGGCTAGTTCGAACCCCGTACCGCGCAGCTAGACGTGGCACGGACTAGCTAGTTCGGATTAGGCTTCAAATCAGAACTAGCTGTACGCCTCGTTGCACTGTGGCTGAGACTTTCATGCCCATAGTACAGTTTGGAGAAAGTCCTATATGTAGAATTTTTTTTAACGTAATGGTAAGTGTATAATGTCACTGATAAGATGGTAATTCCTTAATCAGTTTCTTTTCCAGCACAGGTGTACACCATACAAAAGAGGAACCACATGGAGAGAGCCTTCATGCTATAAAATCATGTTCCACTAGTTCAAACACACTATACTATATCTAATACAAAGAAATCATTGTTAGTCACCTTTTAAAAAGCTAAAAATATTTCTGGAGAAGTTCACAAGCAATACTATCTTTGTACTGTTACACGTCACCAAAAGGCAGCACTTAACCGTGTGTATTCAATGACGCAAATATACTCTTTCAAAAGTTATTTTACAAATGTTCAAATATCTCATTAAAAATGAACTAATACATCTGCTTTGGTATTTGAGTCAATGGCAGAGCCACCAAGGAACCAACTGGTAGAAGTTCAAATACTTCAGCTAACAGGAAATTCTGAAGTTGCACAGCTATTCAGCAGTGTCCCAGAAGGACAGTGAATACAAAGTCTACCATCTTCGGTGTTGCAAAGCCTTCTGAGAAAGTGTTTCATCGGGTTAATGGGTGACAGTCACCATCTGTAAGAAACTAAACAGGAACATTTGATAATGGACTCTTCAGCCTAGCTAACAAAGGTGTAAAAGTTTGAATGGCTAGAAGCTGAAGTCAGACAAATTTCAGATTAGAGAAGAAAAAAAAAATTATTAGCCATGTGGGTAATTAACTATTGGAAGAATTTACCAAGCATCACGATAGATTCTCCATCACTGGAAATTTTAAAACCAAGATCTTTTTTCTAAAATATATACACTAGTTCAAAGAAGAGTTAATCCAGAGAAGTCCTTGGGCAGGCATGGCCAAACTGCAGTTCATCAACTGCATGCGACTCTTTTATAGTTTAAGTACAACTTGTGGAGCGTAGAGTTGTTGACTCAAGTCCCATGACTTGGAAATCAAGGCCGACTTAAGTCGCCTAGGTGACTCGACTTGAGACTTGACTCAGGTTCATTGTTTGAGACTTGAGACTCGCTAATTTTGTTAAATCGACTTAGTGAAAAAATTGTCTGAAAATGCTGATGGCTTGTACAAAAGTGACTTGACATTTTTTAAATTAAGACTTGAGACTTGACTTGGGACTTGACTCGAAAGTGACTTTAGGGATTCGACTTGAGATTTGAACTGTAGTGACTTGAGACTCGACTTGGACTTGACAATGACGACTTGAAGACAACACTGGTGGAGCGCCTCCCACACATTCTTCCAATTCTCCACTTAGCAGACTGGGTAGGAGGAACTTGAGGTTTCTTTGCTGCAGCAGGATCGTGAGACTTGGAAAAGGACAGGCAAAATACCACCCAGGGTCTGGGTCTGGCCTGTCAAACATTTGGATCTAGCCCACCATGATCCTCTGGGCTGCCAATAGTGTGCACTGTGTCAAAACACACAGGCTGGCCATAGCAGCACAGGGGTAAGGCAGGCAGGGTGCCTGGTAGGTTCCTGCTGGGCTGCTAGTCAGGAGCTGCTTACGGTGAGCACCTCCTGACTAGAGCCTGCATCTAGCTCCCCACCTCCTCGCACACCCCAACTCCCTGCCCAGGTCACAACCACTTTCTACACTCCCTCTTGCACACCTGTCCCAGGTCACAAAAACTCTCTCCGAGATCCTGAACACCTTCTTAGGTCAGAATCCACTCCAGCACCCAATCCTCCTCCCAAAATCCAAACTCCCTCCTAAACCTCAATTGCCCACCCTGGGCTGCTTTCTGCAACCAGCCTCCATCCCAGACCCTGCATCCCCACCATAAATATCAAAGAAAAGTACGACCTATGCCCACTTACCAAATTCTTTGTGTGACCCACAATAAAAAATTACTGCCAACCTTTAGACCAGGAGCTTCTGCCCTGCAGCAGGATGGTGGAACTAGGGACTTCTGCACTCCAGCGAGGACAGTCTAAGGGCTTTAGCCCTACAGCTCAACATGCAACACCCCATGAGGCAATTGAAACATTTTTGAATATTGTATGCAGCTCAGAATCAGTAAATTTGGCTATGCCTTTTCCTAGGGCATGTATTACAATAAATCAGACAAGGTGATTACAGCGGTCCCTTCTGGTCTTGTATCTATGAATAAGCAAAACTGAGAATTCAAACACCATCTACATTCATGCCTCCTCTCGCCAACCAAAAAGTAACCTACCCCAAGCATGGTTCTGATCCTCTAAAAATGCCAGTAGACCACTATACAGAGGCCATCTTTTTGCTACAGCACCTTACACACCGAGGTCCTACTCCATGACTCGGACTCCTAGGTGCTCAATACAAACAACAACAATATTAAAGACCTTGCTATTGCTTTTACACAAAAAACACTAAGGGTACATCTAAACTACATCTCTCTTTCAAAAGAGGGATGTAAATTAGACATATCAAAATTGCAAATGAAGCTGGGATTTGAATTTCCCGCACTTCATTTGCATAATGGTGCCCGCGCGTTCTTTCGAAAACGGATATTTCAAAAGTGAAACTGCCATCATGACAAGATTCTTTCGAAAAGAAAAGGCTTTTTTGAAAGATCCTGTACTCCTCAAAACAAGAGGGGTAGCTATGTTAGTTTGTTTCAGCAAAGCTTGTGTGTGCCTCCTGGACGCATCTCATGAAGTGGGCTCCTGCCCACGAAAGCTTATGCCCAAATAAACTTTTTAGCCTTTAGGATGCAACAGGACTTCTCAGTGTTCTTTTCAAACACAACACTGATGGACAACAAAATAAAACTCCAAGATAGATAGGTATACAGTTAATAACTTGGATATTCTGCCAAAGAAATTATTGAAAAAATATTTAGCAGTTTGGTTCTGCGAAACAGTTGTTTAAAATATCAGAATATAGATTTCTTGGAGGCAGTATGTCCCTTTGTGTTCTGTACAATGCAGAGGCAGATGACTAACCTGAACAAATACCATATTTCCCTAAAAAGTAGAACTTTGCAAGATAAACTTAGTGTAATTTTGAAAGGCAGAAGACTTTTCTCGTAATGGTTTATCACAATGTCTCATCTGACTTTAAAAAACATTGGCTAGTATTGAAGAAGAGCTCTTTGCAATATGGCACACAGAGCAAAAGAAACTGACTGCTAAGCAGCTAATGTAAGATGCTGTTGTTTCCAAGCTAATCAGATGTTTTTCAAAACAACAGGTTTGTATGATTCCAAAAGCCAACCATGAAGCCAACAATGAAGCATAACAACATAGAACATGGATACAGAACTTTGGTAAAAGGGTGAACATGATTTTACCAATTGTCACAACAGCATTATCAAACAGGTAAATGACTCGCCAAAGTTACCTACCTCATAGGGATATATGGGCATTGCTGGGCTTAAATGATTGTGCAGAGCGCCGAAGAAGGGAGCAAAGTGTCACATAAAAGCCAACTGTTGCTATAGCACACAGAATGATGTGAAAGTCATTGTGCGTGGAAGAGGAGGAAGATACAATCACTTTCAAGATGATGACAATTTTACAAGTTAACATTCGAGAATGAAGAAAGACTGCAAATCATCAAGATCTGTTCAGGCACAGTCAATCTGAACAGCAGTTCATGCCAAGCAAAACATAAGTTATGCTAAGTACAAAATTCTGGATTTTAGTTAGAACCTTAAAAGTTCCTGACACGTTTGTAAATCACAAAATATCATTTAATTTATAGGATTAAACATTAAATTTAATAAAGAAAATAAAGAGGCTATAAGGCCTCAAGAAAAGAATACATTGCATTTGAACTACAAAAAATGCTTCAAGTTGTGCTGAATTACAGGCATGTTTACTATTTGTAGTTTTTGTTTGTTGCCTAGTTATTAAAGTTCTCCCTAGATTAAATGCAGTTCAGGCTCTGAATTTTAATGAGAGTCTTCATAAACTAGTTGAAAGAAGGTCAACATTTGGGGAAAAGAGGTGGCTAAGCCTCTTGGCTTTTCCAACAGCTTTCCATAAGGTATTTTTACATGTAAGTTAACATCATTATGACACATGGTGAAAACATTTTTGCTAGATACTGAAAACAGCAAGACCAATAGTTATAATACCTGTGGAGATGGAGTTTTGCATTCCTCTCAGTAAAATTTCTGTAATGCAACTCACAGAATGCGTGGCAAGCGCTTCTGAATTCTGGATTTCTGATAGGACTCGGCACTCAACTGGTACATAAACAACTGTATAAGCTGAATGCAATTCCTTTTAGAATCCTGGAAAAATATATAGCCTCTTACATTTACTAGGCAATTCAACCACATACTGGTCTCATGTTATGTGTTTCCCAGACAATATCAAGCTCTACAGCCTGGGCCTGCTTGAGCCTACTTCTCTATTCAAGAGAGAGTTTTTTCCTTCCACTACCAGTAAATCAAACATCTTTTCAAAATTCTGACTCAGATTTTCTTTTATTTCCTGTGTTCCTAGAATGCAATGTCATGAAATTATACATAAAGATAATTTCCATTGAGCTGAGTCTTGTTGGCATGGCTTGAAAATTTTGAATTTGTGACTTTGAAACGACTCATTTCAACCTGATTTTAATGTCTTCATACAATGGCTTGAACTGTCTGATACTGCTGGGTGTAACAGAGTTGGAGACCTAAGGAGAGATTTATGTTTATATTTTTCAGTAGCAGAGCTTTTTTTTCAAAACCTCTTGCTGTATCTAGAAACATATAAGCATTTGCTTTAAAAATTATGTTAGGCTATGCGGTAAAAATTATCTCAGATTATTAAATCCTTTTTAAATTTCCAAGCTGGGCTTTTCAAGCAATCCGTGATCAGGTACAGAGTTTGGAGAACGGAGGATAAGCCACAATAGTAAAAGTTGTACAGAAAAGTTGTTTCCTTTCCTCTGCTGCCAAGATAATTATAATTAATTCTTGGGTCTCTACTGATTCAGAGGAAGGAAGACAATAACCAGTTGAAGCCATTTAAAGAAAACACTGGTAGCAAAATAAGGTGGAGAGATAATCTTTGGTCACATTAATACCATAATGGACTTCTCCTCCCCCACTGCTTAGGTGGATGTGGATCAAGAAAGAGACGGGGGAAATGAGAACTGAAACTGTTCCTTTGGTGGATGGTCTGCCTGCAGCCAACTCTAGCAAAGCCAGATGCTGCTGTGTAGCCAGCGTTAGAAATCTGGCAGCATTAAAGTTTGCTGGATATTTATACAATGTGGTCTCGCCTCATTCCTTCAGGCACCCCTGATGCTACAGTATTTTTATAATGTTAACTCCCAAGCAGAGTTGTTGGAAGAAGTGGTCAGTTAGCCAAAAATCAAACAGATGTGTTCTAGTCCTCACCAACTAATTATTTTGTATAGTAGAGCTTTAAGCACTAGGTATGCTTATGCTTTTTTTTAAAAAAGGGAAGTTCTTTAATGGGGCAAGTGTCATATAGCAACAGATTTTTATTTTTGTCCAACTTTGTTTTAACCGTAATCACTAAACTAGAAGTTTGCTAGCATGCAAAATAAAGCCAATAAGGCTGTTTAGAAAAATCTCCTCTGCAACTTCCAAAGGCACACATGAGAGTTGGGCTCTTCATTTCAATGGAGTGTGAAAAATAATCTCAACATATGGAGTGAAATCCTACCCTCATTGTCTTTGATGAGATAAGGATTTCCACCTGTGTGATTTTATTGCATATATTCTCTTATAAAAGACTCTGATTTGGATGTGTGTTCTAGATCTGTGATAGTCTGTGTTCCTTTGGTCTGCTTCACTCCTTTTTGTTGGTTGGATACTCTAGTTTTCACAAAATTTATGAGTGAGATATATAGCAGGTTAACGATATAAAAATTGGTGGTTTTTTTTAATTTAGTGTGAAAAAGAAATGTTGTCTGACCGAAATCAACTGAATACTATTGCCATATCATTTCAGCAAACATGTCTAGGGGAAAATATTTTAATGTTAATAACTGTGTGACTTTAAAAGAACTGTGTTATGTTCATGAACACAACAAGGCAAGTTTCCTTCTACTGCTGGGATTATTAATTGGTAATTCTATTCCTACGTGTTGGCTTTACGTTACACTCAAGCCTTTCATTTCTCTTCTAATGGAAAAAGAAAACTACTTCTTCAGGATGATTAACTAGATTAGAAACTGATGGATGCAGCTTTTCAATTATATATCCAGTGAAGAGCACTACACTAGCTCTGTTTGTTAGGACTGATACTGTAAGCAACACTGAGCCAGAAAAGATAGTGATCTAGCAAAGGATGTGTGCCTTCCTTGGCAAGGATACAAGTAAAGAGGATCAGCTCATTAAAGGATAGAACTACTGTAACATTTCTTTATCAACCCGTACAAACACTTATATCGACACCATTTTTAAAAAGCATCTAGACATAATACCCAATTTTCACATCTGAAATATTATAACCCCTCCCCAAAAAACTATAAAATGATTCCTTCACACACATACACCCTATATGACTTCATGTCAATTCATTGTTGAGTGCGCCAAACACTATACCATGGTATCTAGGCACCAGTTTAAAAAAAACCTAAGAAGCCTAAAAGCCCTTTAATTAGCTCTAACCTTCAAGTCCATTTGCCTCCAAGAGAAAGTCCATCAGAGGAGTCTTGTTGCTATCCTGAATTTCAACACATTTCCCTCTGTCTCAGTGCCTCTTGCTTTGTTCTCTTAAGGCAGGGGTGTCCAAACTTTTTTCAAAGAGGGCCAGATTTGATTAAATGAACATGCGTGAGGGCCGACCATTTTGCCTGACGTTCTTTGAACCATTAAAATTAAATGCAAATTAACTATTTTATGCGAAGGTTATTGCAAACGGCATACTTTTCATTTCGTCACATGGATGACAAATCTAAACAGGTGTTAAATCACTCTGCCTTTCATATCTGAAGGCCAGATGAAAAAAAAAAATCCAGGAAGCTGAAATATATGTCAGGAACCTTGTAAAGTACATTACATATTATTGGTAATAAAGGTTGTCTGTCAACTTTTAAGTTCAAAAATATGAACAGGAACATAACACCAAGTATACATGTTGTGTCCAAATATATTTATAACTGATTTAGACCAACTGACATTAACTGAGATTTTACAATGTATTCATCTCAATACATATGGATTCGTTGGGGGCCATAAAAGATAGATATTGCCAAATTACCTGTGGGGCCATATTAAACCGGAACACGGGCCGCAATTGGCCCGCGGGCCGGACTTTTGACATGCCTGTCTTAAGGGTTGCAGCTAGGAATGTTAACTATCAGTTAATTGAGTAATCAAGTAGTCAATGGAATTTCCATGGACTACTCAAGGAGTTAATAAGGAAGGGGGGGAGGCACTCCTGCTGCAGCTCTGCACTTGAAATGCAGTCAGAGCCCAGTGGACTCTGACTGCATTTCAAGTGCAGAGTCGCAGCGTTCCTGATGGTGCAAGTTAGAAATATTCAGTCCTGGCTCACACCGCCCCCAGCAGTTAACCCCGAGGTACGCTTCCAGCACAGCCTCTGGGACACTGCAGCTCTGTCTCTCTTTCCCTCCTCACTACACTGCAGAGACAGTGCTGGGGTGTGGCTTTTACAGAGGCAGTTGGGGGGGGGGGGGGGGGGGGGATAGAGAGAGTAGTTAAGTAGTCACTCCACTACCTGATAAGCTTATGCTTACTGGGTAGTCAACTACTCGACTAGTCACTTACATCCCTAATTATAGCGTGAGAGCAAGCTCTGATATACAGGAAATTTATGGATTTATTCAGAATTAACCATAGCATTACAGCAAGTAGTCCCGTGGCACCTTAAAGATTAACCTAAATATATATAGTATCATGAGCTTTCGTGGGCAAAACCCACTTCTTCAGATGAGCAGGAGCAGAAATAACAGAACCCAGAATTGATAACAGAAAAAGAAATGGTGTGTGTGTGGAGAGAGAGGGGAGTACCTGTCAATTATAGTACCAGTGCTAATGAGGATAGCTGAGTGGGCTGGAAGTGTCTCATACATAGTCCTACAGATGTAGTAATAGGTCAGCGTTTTGTCAAACACTATACATATTCCTTTCAACATTCTCAGGTTAGGGATGTGAAAGACTAGTTGACAGGATAGTCAACTAGCTGCTTCCCTCCCTCCCTTGCTGCTTCTATCAGACAGAGGCAGCAAGAGGGGGAGAAAAGGGAGATACTTCAAAGAGGCAGCGCAGCACAGAGCTCGGGGTCAGCTGTGAGCTGATCCCAGGTTCCACATGGCATTTCAAAGAGGCAGCGCTGCACAGAGCCCAGATGGGGACTCCCCAACCGACCCCGGGCTCCGTGTGGCACTGCCGCTTTGAAACGCCGCCTAAGGCTGTTGCTGCACTTCAAAGGCAGAGGTGCCCTACTGACTAATCGAATAGTTGGTGCAAAAATGCATCAACTATTCGATTGGTCAATTACCCGATACTTAACATCCTTACCTCAGGTCTAATATTTACATATACAGGTATTACATATTCAAAGACACAGTGCTGAGGATATTAAAAGAGTATACAATAGAAATGTGGGTCACAATTTCTTTGTGAAATGCATAAAAGGAATTGTTACATATTATCATTTTTATTAGCACGCACAAATTGCAAGAGCAATGAGATATCAGTTTCCTTTACTGGCTATTTCCCCTTTCTCTCATACGCGGGGATTTTTGAAGTGCTATGATCCTTTCCTGTAGTTTGTATAAAAGTTATAATTAATCAAGGACTAATTTAATCTATAAATTCCTAAATTGTGTTGAAATATTTACAGATAACTAGACCTACAAACATGCAGTTTCCTTCACAAATGGATCGTGAAGTAGTATCCATGTAAGGTCCTGGATACAGAGATTGTCTTACTGTATTGTTCAGTATATGGCACAGTGGAACCCAAATCTTGGGACTGGAGTCCTTTGGTGTTACCATAATACGTACTTTAATACAGGCAGTCCCCGAGTTACGCGGATCCGACTTATGTCGGATCCGCAGTTACGAACGGGGATTTCTCGCCCCGGAGAACTAGAGCAGCGGGACGCCTGGTCCCGCCGCCCGCCTTCTCCGGGGCGAGAAAAGCTGCTCCCTGTCTCCCTGGTCTGCTGGCAGAGCCAGCAGACCAGGGAGACGGGAGCAAAGCGGTGGAGCACCGGGGGCCGGACCCGCGGCCGCTTCCAGATCAGCTGGAAGCGGCGCGGGTCCGGCCGGGTGCTCCGCCGCTTTGTTCAGCGTCTCCCTGGTCTGCAGACCAGGGAGACGCTGAACAAAGCGGCGGAGCACCCGGCCGGACCCGCGCCGCTTCCAGATCAGCTGGAAGCGGCACGGGTCCAGCCCCAGGGAGACGCTGGGACCAGGGAGACCAGGGAGACGCTGAGCAGAGCGGCGGAGGACCCGGGCCGGACACGCAGCGCTTTCAGCTGATCTGGAAGCGCCACGGTTCGGCTCGGATCCTCCGCAGCTTTGCTCCACGTCTCCCTGGTCTGCTGGGGGGGGGGGCGGGACGCAGCTAGTGCCCCCCCAGCAGACCAGGGAGACGTGGAGCAAAGCCGGGGGCCTGTGGTAGAGCAGGTGGGGCACTGCCGGTTGGTCCCGCAGCACCGCTCCTTGGCGCTACTGGACCAACCCGGCAGCACCCCAGCTGCTCTGCCCCAGGCGTCCTGATTCAGCCGCTGCTGATCAGTTTCAGCAGTGGCTGAATCAGGATGCCTGGGGCAGAGCAGCTGGGGTGCTGCTGGGTTGCTCCAGTAGCTCCGAGGAGTGGCCGCGCTACTGGACCAAGCCAGCAGCACCCAAGCTCCTCTGTCCCAGGCGTCCCAAAGTCAGCCGCTGCTGAAACTGACCAGCGGCTGACTACAGGAAGCCTGAGGCAGAGTTGCTCTGCCCTGGGCTTCCTGGAATCAGCTGCTGATCAGTTTCAGCAGCAGCTGACTTGGGGACACCTGGTGTTCTTACCTTGAATCTGTATGTAAGTGGAACTGGTGTCCAGATTCAGCGGCTGTTGAAACTGATCAGTTTCAGCAGCGGCTGATGCCAGTTCCGACTTACATACAGATTCAACTTAAGAACAAACCTACAGTCCCTATCTTGTACGTAACCCGGGGACTGCCTGTAGTCATGCTAACCCAGAGACTCTGAAAGCTGCCAGATTTTAAAGACGCAATGAAGAGTTCCTCACCACAATCATCTCTCATTTTTCTCACCCAGAAACAACAACCAAAAAAAACCCCTATGGCCTCAAGTCTAGTTCAGCAGAATAGAAGTAAAATAGAAACAAAAAAGAACTAGTTTGTATCTTACCCTACATATGGTTTAAAATGGAAATATTTCTATTCTCTTGTAGACACGTTAAAACATTTTGGAGTGTATTCAAACTACTCTGACACAGATATGACATTTGTACTGTACTAAGGAGAGATGATGTCCAATACCAATAAAGTAATTGGGGAGAAGGACGCATGGCAGAATATCTAATCAGATAAGCACATATTTCAGTTTTTGTAGGGATAGTTCTATAGTTAAACAGTTTAATAGGCTGCCTTTCAAATATTAAGTGCCCAATTGATTTTTAAAAAATCTTTAGGACCTAAACACGAGGAAATTATTTCAAAGTTATTTGGGTTAAATTAGTGTAACAAATTTTTTTACCCCCAACCTCTGGAATGCAAAACACTCAATTTAAAAAAAAACTGCACAGAGCATATAAAACAAAAGATCCAACAAACAAACAAAACACACTTCTACAATGGAAATTTCATGCCATAGTACAAAACCTGATACAATGCAAATAGTTGTTTTGGCATCACACCTGGAGAGCATTAGAGCAGGTTTATTGTGTTGATTTTCAACAACAGCTACAAAAATATTTTCCACTATATTTGAGTGGAATAAAAAAGCTGGATATTCACTTACACCCAAAGCCTCCATGTAAACCAATGATTTTCCAGGGGTCAGACTCAATTCATTGGAATAACTGATTTTTCAGTTTGCTGGCATTTTAAAAACAAAAATCAGAAAAAAAAATTAGATCAAACTAAAATGTTTTTCAATTTTTGTCTGTTCTGTTAAATTAAAAAGTAAAAAATATTTCCTTTGCGTCTATTAAAATATTTCATTTTGACATTATCAAAATAAAATGTTTTGATTACAATCATCGTAAGATTTTGCATAAATGTATTAAAAACAATCAAAATGCTTTAAAATGATCAAAATCAAACTTTCTTTTCCCAACCGAAACAACTCAGCAAAACACACATGAATTTGCTGTTCCACTGTTGGTCAATCTGTATTTTTCTCCAAAAAGAGTTTTAGCCAAAGTATTTTTGCCCAGTTCTAATCCACATATAGTGCAACTCTGGTCTTCTAGTTCACTTACCAGGAATGGCCTTTTGTGTATACTTGCAGAATGTCTAACAAATAGGGATGTAAAATCCTTTTAATCAGTTAACTAGTTAAACTTTATGTTTAGCCAGTGAACCACTTAAAATGGGGGCAGGAGGAGGGGGCCTCTCCAGCCAGGCCAGACCGCCAGTTAAACCTAACTGGTAAACATCACCTGCGAAGGGTGATGCTTACTGGTTAAACATTCACATTCCTACTAAGGAAGATAAGAAATATATAACTCACAAGAGATGATAGTGACACTACACTAATGAGATTTGCAAACATTTTGTGATGTTGTCCAGTTTCCAAACTGCAAAAAGTTAATCTCACCTAGGTCCAGATGCATAATTTTTATCACGTATCCATATCTACTGGGTGGGAAAAAATCTAAAGTAGCTTTGATGCTTTATTGTAAGTTTAACATAATATATAAATCAAAGAAATAAGGTCAAATAAAATAACCTAGAATCTATCAAACTTGTGACCTTTAACACCCGATTTACAACTGATTCCACAGGGGAGCTATTTGAACACATGCCAAATCTATGAAATAAGTTAGCATATTTCATACTATACTAGGACTACTTTCACATAATTCATTGCCTTTGTTTCAGATCAAAAGCACTGAAAAGGGTGCAAAGAATTTGATTACAGATTGCTTTTACTGATACATTCCAAAGGAGATTAAGAAGAAAGCAAGGTCATAACCCTGCCTTTACTTAAAATTCATATTCACATTTCTCTCTCAAGATCTCTCTCCCTCTCTCTCTCATATTGCTCCAATGGTGAACTCTTGTTCTCTCATTTGAACAGTATCACTCAAATGATCTGCTTCAGCTCAGAGTTGCCTGTAGAGATAGACCCATACTTCATCTGTTTGGATGCTGTCAGTCTGAACATGTGGAAGGAAGGGAAAAGAAACACTCTTGAATAACTAAATAAGTTGAAGTGGCAGCCCATGCCCTACCTGTCCTAGACAATTTATATTTTCTGGTGCCTGTTTAGGCCTTTGATTTGGCCTTGGACACACTGATTTTTTTAATCATCGCTGCCTGCACCAAAGGCATCCATACCTGTCACTGAGATAGTAAGGCAATGAAGCCAGTCACTAACATCCTATCATCAGCAGGTCAATGAATCTGGGTGCACCCCAGGGAGAAGTAGTGAGATAGCGGTGGTCAAAGGATTTTTTTTGTTTTTGTTTTTTTAAGAAACAGGATTTATTACCTCATAAAACAGGTACCACCAAGAACAGTTGATCAAAGTTCCTCTGTGAAATAACACACCCGATACTTCATATAACGGTAATGTGACCCCGAAAAAGTTCCTTCCTGCACTCCCTTGCAGGAGCGCTGCACAGAATTTCCTCCCGTGGGACCTTCTTATTCCAACAGTCAGCACTCTCTTCTCTCACAGCTGCCCTATCAGGTTCCTCTGCTTGCCCAGTATGCCATTCGCTGCCAAGAGGATGGCAGCCAGAACCTTCTTCCCTTTATTTTAAGAAAAATAGCTCAGTGTTATAGGATGTTCTCTTCTCTTTCCAATGGCTCATACCTACTTTGAAATCCACATGGAATACTTCCAGGACCTTTCCCTCATCTTTTTCAGCACCAGAAACTAGACTACCCTGGTGTATTCAGTCCAAGCAAGGAAAGGGGGAGCCTTGGACCATGCTTCTCTCAAGTTTAGAGACTTCAGGCCTAGCTTGTTATTAACTAAAGATTGGACCACCCTGGTCTGGCATCCTTGGGACCTGACCGGTCACAAATGAGGGAATGGGTCAGATATGGGGAAGTCCCCAGCCACCAGCCTCCCAGACCCTCCCCATAGCTGGCTGTCCTCCAGCCTCACTGTCACAGGGCTGCGCCCTGATGCTGCCTGGCTTGGTTTTGAGTGCAGAGGGCTCACTGGGGCTCCACCAGGATGGAGCTCCCCACCCGCCCAGCCACTGCTGGCAGGATTCCCCGCTGCTGGACTCCCAGGCTTGCTCACACACCTAGCACCAGGGGCTCTCTAGAGAGTCCCAGGTGTAGGAGGTTTAACCTGCATTGCTCATTCTTCCCAGAGCTCTTTTCTTTCTTGGCAACTTGCTTTGTCACACCCCATGACACCAGCTGAAAGGTCTACACTGAAATTCTTGTTCTAGATTTACAATGACACCCCTATGCTGGATCTGGCTTTTCACATGAAACATGAAAGTTTGCTTTTGTAGGATATCCACTGCCTTAAAATCCATGCATTTTGCATCGTTTAAAAGCTCAGCAACTATCAAAATGGTTAGTAAAGCTGCTTGAAAATGTTCTTTTGAAAATATTTCAATAGAAAAAGGCCTAATTTTTGCAGAAAAAAAATCTATTAGAAATGAAAAAAAAATTTCTCCTCTCCTTTCCTATTTTGCCACTGGAAAAGGAGTGGTCAGAAAAAAAAAATCAGGAAAAGGAAAAAGGAAAAAAATGACATTTTTGGTTCCGTTTTTCCAAACCAAAAAGCTTTTGATATTAAGTTTTGAGGTAAAGTTTCCTGTGTAAAACAATTAGCATTTTTCAGTACATTTTTATCAATTACTCCCTAGAGCACTCAAATGAATTAATTCAAAGAAAAAAAAAGTAATTAACAGGAAATTGGATAATTGATTGGAAAGTGTATCTATAATTCATTCTCTGGATAGACACAACTGCAGTCATCAAGAAAACTTTCGTGGTATCTGGATAACATATATTACTCTAATAGCATACCACTGAGCTTAGAAGAGTTGAGGGGGAAGGACTAAAAGAAGAATTGCTTGTTTTTGCAAGTCAAGTCTGAAGTTTCTTAAGGGCCTACATAAACATTCTTTGGCTTACTTAGAGTATGCTGCTTTACAAAAATTTATTTTAAAACATTAGAAATGCGGCTGTTCTTAGGAAGATATCAGGGTGAATACAACAATTTTCTCTATAGTTATACTTTTCTGTGTATTATATTGTGTGTATGTACAGTTGTGTTTTACACACACAAGCAAAAAACTGCTAAAAACACATTAAGATTGCAAATCAAGCACTCAGAAGACAGCAAATGCTAGAATTAAGATTGCTTGTGCAACCTTACTCTCCCACTCCTCACATATAAACAAACTCCCCAATTTCCTTCACACCCCTCCTCAGATTCTTATTCCCCTACTATCTACTCTTTGTCCATCCCAACATACACAGGTCCAGATCTTGTCCCCTCCACATCAAGTAGCTTCCTCCCCCAAAGTTGTTTGGGCCCAATAGGGGCTCTCAACTCAGGCACCTGGATCGGTGTAGCCCAGAACTCTAGTTGCAGAGATAGTCCAGCTCCGCTCTTGCCTGGAACATGCCCAGTGCCAATAGGCTTTAGAAATCTAAGAAAGCTTTACTGAGCCTGTGGGCACTGCTGTTTATCAAAGGGAAGAGCCCCAGGTTTTTCATTTTTCAAAATGGCAAAAATCAAACAAAACCAATGTTTTTAAATACAAATATGCCTGGCACATGGAGTAATAGTATCTCTCATGATGTCCAGATGACATGGGGCACCACGCCTAACGTAAAAAGTGCTGTAACCCCGTGTTCCAAGTCACAATGTCTCCAGTGGGAGCTGGGCCCAGCTCTGTGAGAAAGGAGCTGCCTATGAAGGGTGAGGACGGAGCAGGCTTGTTCTGCAACAAATCTACCTTCTCACCAGGCTCCGACAGGCTCGCTGTCTAGCCCTCCACTATTTCTCCTCAGAGAGAATCAATGAAATAAACTGAAATTCCCCCCAAATAATATGTAAAACACTAAAATATTTTTTAAATCCAACATTGCAGGACTTGGCCAGATTTGGGGAGATTTTTATTGGGAAGGTAAAAGGCACATCACCCTGCCAAATTTCAAGAACCAGCTCTAAAGCATAGGAACAATAGAGCTATTCAAAGTAAATACGGTCAGAAAAAGGTGTCAGACATCGGCAAAAAATCATTGTTCTCCTAGCCTCATCTTTGGAAACAGATTAACAGTTTGGGCAGAGATTTTCTCAGTGTTAGGTAGCAGTAGTTGTACCCAAGCGGTTTACGTTTGGCAAAGGTATCAGCAACTGAAATCGGGTCTTATGGGAGGAAATATCAGACATTGTCTATGGCTGTGCTACAATATAATATACATAAATATACATACATACATACATAATGTCATTAGCAAAGTGATTAACCCATGAAATACATAAAGGGATGTTTTCAAGGTTTTTTCCCATTCTCATTAGGGAAAAACATTAGAACACACCTCAGTGCATCTGCTCTATACAGATAAAACCTAGTTTCACTCATCAATGTCTTCTTATCTGAGTGCATTTGTAAAGGCAGGAAATTTAAGCACCTGGGAGACAGCAGCTCCAATTGCAAGTTAGGCACCACAGGAAAGCTACACAATTCACCAAACGTTAAATGAAATGAAAGCCAGAAACAGGCAGCAGGAAGCACTATTCTCTATTGAAAATGTGCATAGTTTTCGAAAAGTGAATTTCCTGGAACAGATAGACCACACAGATTCAGCCCATGGAAGAAAAAAAAAAGAGTGAAGTATTAGATGCTCCATTACTACACTGTGCAAAGTATTCAGAGATCATGAATTCTCAGTAGACAAACAGTAGTGGCAAAGGGCCTCTTTTAATAAGCCATCTCTTTTAAATAAAAAAAAGAAGGGAGTGTATATATATTTTATAACAGAGAGATGGATTACAACTCCAGAGGCAGTGTCCAGCTAAACACATCAGATCATAAGATGATAAAATTCAACATAACTACAATAAAACCAATGGATGATAAATAAATAAAACCTATAATGATTGACACCAGCTATGATCTTCTATCCCATCCTTTTCAAAACCTATGGGTACACTGAATATTAACTCATTTCACATTGATCCAATTTTGAAATAGACATCGGTTGTATAAAAATACACTCCCTAAGCATTGGGGATGTCCAGGTTTCAGGACATGTCCCAGTATCAGGTACAACACAGTCATCGATACGCCAGTTTTTTTACTCCAGTTTTTGTAAGCCCCAGCAGGAAACAGCACATAAAATGGTTCCCGACCAGCTGTGTTGATGAAGCTGCCAGGCTAGCAGGTGTCTTAAGGACTATCCTTGGAACCGGTCACACAGGATTACCACATACACCAGCTCACTATGCCTCCCAGGGAGCTTCCTCTATGCTCATATCCTCCAATCAACCATTTCCCGTTCATAGAATAACAGTGCGGCAGGGAAGGAGGCAGCAACAGCCGATTGGCTGAGGAAAGAGCAGTCCTTATCTATCAGGCATAACACCCTGAGCACATATATTTGACCATCACCAAAACTGTGTGTGCAACTGCCCCTTTGAAAGTCTGATGGCTTTTGCTGAGAGTTACACAAATGTAACCCCTATCCACTGGCAGTAGATTAGTATGCACTGTAGCAAGGGTGCAGCCTATGGGCTTATAGTGGTGTGCTATGTGCCCATATAGGAGAGGAGGTATAGACAATGCTGAAGAGATAATAATCCAGAACAAATAGATCAATGAAAATTCCAGGGACTCAGTCTCATAGGACAACTTGGTTTCCAGAATCAGGCCCACATTTTACTCACTTCCCTACCTAGGTTGGGAAGAAGTGTGTCCATTTTAATATCTCAAGGACAAACAATCCACAAAAATAGAAGATGAACAAAAATAAATCAGTAAAGCACTGAATAAATTGTCTCATGAAATGCTGACAGCCTGGTTTTCAGAGTTCTATACACAATACAATAACAATGTGCTAAAATGTATATGTGCATATCCCCTAAAGACACTAGATTATTCAAGAGAAATCCAACACACCGAGAAAAATGCCTAAATATACAGGCAGTCCCCGGGTTACGTACAAGATAGGGACTGTAGGTTTGTTCTTAAGTTGAATCTGTATGTAAGTCGGAACTGGCATCCAGATTCAGCCGCTGCTGAAACTGATCAGTTTCAACAGCAGCTGAATCTGGACACCAGTTCCGACTTACATACAGATTCAACTTAAGAACCCCAGGCGTCCCCAAGTCAGCTGCTGCTGAAACTGATCAGCAGCTGATTCCAGGAAGCCCGGGGCAGAGCAACTCTGCCTCGGGTTTCCTGTAGTCAGCCGCTGGTCAGTTTCAGCAGCGGCTGACTTGGGGACAGCTGGGGCAGAGCAGCTGGGGTGCTGCTGGGTTGCTCCAGTAGCGCGGCCGCTCCTCGGCGCTACTGGACCAACCCAGCAGCACCCCAGCTGCTCTGCCCCAGGCGTCCTGATTCAGCCGCTGCTGAAACTGATCAGCAGCGGCTGAATCAGGACGCCTGGGGCAAAGCAGCTGGGGTGCTGCCAGGTTGATCCAGTAGCGCCAAGGAGCGGTGCTGCGGGACCAACCGGCAACGCCCCACCTGCTCTACCATAGGCCCTGGGCTTTGCTCCATGTCTCCCTGGTCTGCTGGGGGGGGGGGGAGGGGCACTAGCTTAAGATCAGCTGGAAGCGCCGCGGGTCTGGCCCCGGGTCCTCCGCTGCTTTGCTCCCCGTCTCCCTGGTCTGCTGGCTCCCCCAGCAGACTAGGGAGACGGGGAGCAGCTTTTCTCACCCCGGAGGAGGCGGGCGGGCGGCGGGACCAGGTGTCCCGCCGCTCCAGTCCTCCGGGGTGAGAAAATCCCCGTTCGTAACTGCGGATCCGACATAAGTCGGATCCGCGTAACTCGGGGACTGCCTGTATGCATGCCAGAGAAAGACAAAAATCACAGCTTCCTACTTTCAAATTACAACAAACTATGAAGGAGCTAAACAAACAAAAGCCTTGAACTTTGCCATGAAGAATGTGAAAAGTATGCACTGGTAAATTACATGAGTAAAACTATTCCAGAGTAACCCAAGCTCTGGACAGACACAAACCTTTCACCTTCTTAGAACTACATCTAGAGATAGACAATCTGCATTCCAACCCCATCATTCCCAATTGCCAGAGCAGCTGATTCAAGCAAAGTAGAACTATATAATTCAGGCTTTAGCTAGTAGAGGGAAGACCTTGTTTGGTTCTCTCAGTTTGCAATGAACAGTTGTCTATGTCACAAAAAACTGCGTCACAAGTGACACTAATTGGAATCCTTGCTAGCAGTACGAACACAGAAGACAAGACTCTAATACGCACAAAGCTAAGCTGTCGTACTCTTTGACCCCTAAATGGGGGACCTGTCAGGTCACCACTGAGGTAGACAGGCAGGGTAGCATGGGGAAGCTTGCAATGCTTTTCTTCATGCCACTCCTGTTCAAAGAGAGGACCAGTCACCAGTGGTAACTCCATAAAAAATGGAAAGGACAAAAAAAGAGAGACTTCAAAGCTCACCTCCTGAATAAAGCTCATTTACTGAAGCCCACAGAACATCGGCACCATGATTCTTTGAGGTAAAGGCTCTTGACAAGAAAAATGCAAATCTTTTGACAAGTAGAATATCAAATTTTAACCCAAGCATGCATCACAGCTGTTAGAAAATGGGAAAGGGAAGCATCTGGACACTGTATATAACATCAATTAGAGTGGTCTGAGGAAACTGTTCGTACTCATTGCTTTTACAGTCCCAGTCATACAATAGGTGACAGCTGTCCAAGAACAATTTCCTAAAAATAAATTTAAAAAGAAAGGGATTTAGGCAGGTTAAAAAAAAGCAGCTAGGTTAAAAGATCTAGTGCAATTTAGGACTATAAGGACGACTATTCCTTTCTGCTTCAATATCAGCCTCTACTTTCTCTACAGTTCAAGAACATTTGAATACATAATTCCTATTGACACAAATGGATGTGACTGGTATAAATCCTCCAAATGTTAACAAAAAGTAACAACACACACACACACACACACACACACACACACACACACACACACACACACACACACACACACACACACACACACGTCTAAATTACTTTTTAAAAAAAGCACTTTTTTGAATTGAGCAGTTTAGTGAGTTTTTTAAAAAGCACGTGACAATGGATTGTACATTCTTAACATTGTGTCCCTGTCTGAGTCATAAGGTATGAAATACTGAATATAGTGGGGTCATAAGTACCCCTATTACTAGAAAAACAGGGTGGTGTGGGCCAGCCCTACTTAAAGAAACACTTTAACATGTTATAGATACAGATTGGATTGAAAAAGAAACTTTAAAAAGTGAGGTGACAAAGGAAATCAACATAATGAAAATTAACACTTAAGCAGGGCTGTGAAATAATGCGTTGAAGACAAAAATAATCCATAAACGTGTTTTGAATTTACTATTTAGAAATGTATAGCAATATTTCTCAGGATCATTCCTATATTTGCTCTGTCTTAGACTGTAAATGCTAGATAGTATTTTTTTCTCCCAATTATGGCTGAAATCTTATTTGATCCAAAATTTCTGGGGGAGGGCAATAAAACTCTTCCAACACAGAAGTATACCTTTTTCCTAGGCAAACTGAAGGCAATTAAAATTTCTTTCTACTTTAAAAACAAAATAACTGCAATATTTTTAAAAAATCTAATACCTAGAATAGAAGAAATTCAACTTCTAGGAGCCAACTCGGCAACTATAACAGAACATTTAAAAGGAAACACTCAAATGCATTAGCAAACTGCACTGACCATATCAAAGGAAGCCAAACAAAATAAATTAGGCAAATATATTGCAGCTTCCCAAACAATAACCAAACTCCAGTTCTTTATAAATGTCAAGATGGCTGAATTGCAGTTGAACTGTTAAAAACGGCTGCATGCATTTAATTAAGTCAAAATCTAAGCCAGATGGCACGTTACATTTCCAAAAGACTGAACGCAGTCACAAGAGGCACTGCTTAAACATTCCTTAACGATTCCTGGCACCACTGCATGCAAAATTCCAGATCTCTTTCCGCTCTATTCCCCTCCCTTTTTCCAATCACCAAAGACATTTAAAAAGGGAGAGAGAAAAATGCATCCCAGAGCCCTTGTGATAAATTGACTCAGCCTGTGGAATGTAAGGTGAACATTCCTGTGCGAATTCAGAGATTTGATTTACTTTCTGTGGAAACCTCCAGCAGCAACCCCAATTGTTGGTCTTTGCCTCAGAGCCCTTCAGGTCCATCATTTGTCTTCTGTAGGATTAGGATTCCCACATACTACAGCCAAAAAAAAATAGCCATAAATTGTCTCATGTTTTGTGAAGGCCTCAGAACATTTATAAACAGTATGTTAAGAGAACAGGTAACTGAATCACAACTAATCGACAGAATAACTTTGTAGTGATTTCATTTCACTTTTTCTTCACATTTATACACTGATCCCCAAAACCATAACATTTTCTTCTAAGACATAATCTCCAAACTCTATCCCCCACACCAGCAAGCTCCAAAATATGGTCAGTTGCAATCAACAGTACTAATCTTAATTAATCAAACTATTGCCAGTCAGGCCTGACCTAAGTGGTAGTAGCTTGCTACTGATAATTATATTTGAACATATCAACTTAAACAGAAGAGGTACATAAATCAAACACCTTCATACTTCTCAGCTGGGATGCAAAAAAAAGGATAACAAAAGCCAGCTCAAAAAATCTGGAAGCTATAAATTAGTATGTATAAAGCATATTACAGATACAACACACCAATTTTCTTTTGCTTACCTCCCTCTGTAAAACACTTTGGCAACGTCTACATTGTGCTCTCTTGCACAACATATGCAAATGAGCTGCCATTTTGCGCAAGGGGCTTTTGCACAAGAAGCAGTACAGACTTGCACAAAAACCCCCTCTTGCGCAAGAGCCGTTCTGCCGTGTATTTTCAGGCAGTATAGACTGCTCCTTCTTGTGAAAAAGCCCCTTGCGCAAAATGGCGGCTCGTTAAATATGCAAATGAGGTACGGCACAGTGATCAATAAATACAGATATATAGAATCATGATATAAAAGCGTTGCAAAAGATAAAAAATGTTATGTATTATACATAAAAAATTCAAACAACTGCCATGTTTTACCCTAGGGCAGCCAATGGAGCAGCCTGTTAGGTGTCTCCACTAGCAGGAGAAAAGGACAACAAAAGGAGGCAACAGAGCAATACGTTCACTGGAATAAGGACCAACTGGCTTGGTAGAATGTCCAAGGATGCAGAGAAGGAACAAACTACGCATATTTCTACACTGCGAGTGGGTGATGGGATTGCAGCACATAACATATCCATACTAGCTTTGAACTAGCTAGAGCAAAGCTAGTTCAACCAACAGTAGCAGTGAAGCCACAAAGCACAGCCAGCAGCTGCTCTGATATATACCCAAGGTCCTGAATAGGATAGGGTAGGCTATGCAACTTGACAGCCTGTTGCAGCTTATCTGCAAGTTATTACTTGAGCTAGCATTGACCTAGGTAAGTCACAGCTATCTCAGTTATGTCTACTCTTTCCGACTCCTGCATAGGCTATCCTAAGAGATAGGGAAGCGTGTGCAAAAACAGAAGGGAGTGGCAAAAACAGAAAGAGGAACAGAACAAAGCTGCCTCCTCATATGAAAAGCGGAGCAATAAAAGCACAGGTAAACTTCCCTCAGCCTCTGGACCAAACAAATGAACATGTTCTGAATTCACTGCATGTTTTCGATTATGTCCTCTCTGTTGCTTCCTTTCCACTTGAAGAAATAGGAAGTAGTTCTAGGGGGACAGCCCTCAGCTCCAGCTCCACTGGATAGAATAGCCCTTCACTGAATAGAACTAGCAGGTCAGGTCCCTGTTCCCTTCCTAAAGGGCAAACTGCCACTACCTGGACACATTTGCTTGCAATCTTCCACATGCCCCTCATAAGAAAGGGCCAGAAAAACTTGGGTTGTGCCACTCCATCTTTCCCTCTTCCCTTCAAGGAAGGAGGCACAAGCGCCCCACTCTGCCCTGTCACTTAGCCATAATTTCTATTTGCCATGGACAATCTAGTTCAGGCATGTCCAAAGTCCGGCCCGCGGGCCAATTGCGGCCCGTGTTCCGGTTTAATATGGCCCCACAGGTAATTTGGCAATATCTATCTTTTATGGCCCCCAACGAATCCATATGTATTGAGATGAATACATTGTAAAATCTCAGTTAATGTCAGCTGGTCTAAATCAGTTATAAATATATTTGGACACAACATGTATACTTGGTGTTATGTTCCTGTTCATATTTTTTGAACTTAAAAGTTGACAGACAACCTTTATTACCAATAATATGTAATGTACTTTACAAGGTTCCTGACATATATTTCAGCTTCCTGGATTTTTTTTCATCTGGCCTTCAGATATGAAAGGCAGAGTGATTTAACACCTGTTTAGATTTGTCATCCATGTGACGAAATGAAAAGTATGCCCTTTGCAATAACCTTCGCATAAAATAGTTAATTTGCATTTAATTTTAATGGTTCAAAGAACGTCAGGCAAAATGGTCGGCCCTCACGCATGTTCATTTAATCAAATCTGGCCCTCTTTGAAAAAAGTTTGGACACCCCTGATCTAGTTTATCCATGCTCTGTGAACATTCATGTCAGAATTGTGGTTCCTGGAGCAGAGACAGCAGCTGTAGCCATGCCACCACCAGAGATGACTACAATTCAACCTGGTTGTGAAAAACGAGGTTTTCTGAGAAACTGGCACTAAGGCAGACAAAGAGAGCTTCTCTTCTTCTATCCTCATTTATTTTTGCTGAATAAAATGACTTTTGGTAGGACTGGAAAAAGAAAAAAAAATCTGGACTGCCTAGGAGTGTCAACAGGGCAAAAGCTTCAGGGGGTAGCCGAGTTAGTCTGTAACAGGAAAAACTTCAAAAACAAATAGTCTGGTAGCACTTTAAAGACTAACAAAATATGTAGATGGTATCATGAGCTTCTGTGGGCACAGCCCACTTCTGCAGATGACCAGAGTGTTGGATGTCCAGAAGTCAACTAAGTTTCTGGGGCACTGACTTTTTCAAAAGTGACTGAAGCTAATAAGATTATCAACGCTCAGGTAAAATGTTTCCTTCATTCACCTACAAGGTGCCAAGTTAAACTGTGCAGCAAGATTCTACCATTAGTATGACTAACGCAGTCTGCAAATACAGGTTGAACATCTCTCGTTCAGGACTCTCTGGTCTGGCAACGTCTGCGGTCTGGCAGGACCACAGATGTTGCTAAACAAGAGAACTCCAGCTGCAGAGGTTGTGAGAAGCTGGGAGTGGAGTCTGTCTCGCCCGCGGCAGCCTACAGGGGCAACGGCCTAAGGGTAGAGAGCCGTGTGAACAGATGCCGCCCAGCTGTTCCCAGGGTTTCCCAACCCCAGCCAGCATGGCGGCAGCTGATCCTGGGGCTCCCTGTCCCCATCCCCACAGGGAACTCCTGGAGCAGCTGCCACCACTGTGCACTCAGGGCTGGGGAACCCCGGGAGAAGTTGCCAGTACCATGCAAGACTGGGGGCAGTTAGCAGAGGCCCGTGAGTGGGCTGGGGCCAACAGAGCCAAGCAGGTAGGCAGGAGGATGTCAGGCCTCCAGGTTGTTCCAGGGCAGCAGCCAGGACAGGAGCCTCAAGAGAGCCCAGATGCCTAACCTCCCCTGGTCCAGCAAATTCCCTTGTTCAGGACCACTTTGGTCCTGAGGGTGCCGGACCAGGGATGTTCAACCTGCTCATACTAAATTTAAAACATTTTATTCCTTTGTATTGGTGAGCAGGGGGGAGGTCCGATTATTATTTATAGCACGAGCTATATGATCTTTACAACCTCAGAAGAAATGTAAGACACTGAGTTTTTAAATTCTGCTTGTGCTGCGTTTCAGATATAATCAGAGGTACTTTAATGAAAACATTATGAAGAGGCTGTGTCATTGAGAAGACTCAGTATTTTTCCATTTCTACCATCAACATCAAGCAACATAAAATTGGATCTTTGCATTGAAGATTTTTTGAAATATTATTGTTGAAAATGAGGACTAAGTGGATCCTGTGATGATTTGATAAGGGATGTTGGGCACACTATCATGGACATCCCTTAAAAAGTAAATGACATTTCTGGGATTCATACTTGAGAAATTGGGGAAGCTAGAGGTAGAGATAATTATGTCCATAAGGAGGGTTCAAAAGATCTGATCAAGTTCCATTTGAACATCTGAATATTTGAAGTCTGGGGAATCCGAAGTCCAATTCTCTGCCTGAATGATTTACAGGACAAAAAAAGTACACAATTCAAAGCACTTCTCTACTCTCTAGCTGGAGGAATTCAGCAGTCATGTCCTCAGTTTGCCCTCAAATTCTTGGATACCAGTATGCCCTAGAACAATTTGTGCAGAACCAACCAACCAACCAAATCCACGGTGCTTATAAGGCTTCAAAACATTAACATCCAGTTCACTATGGGTAGACTCAAGTCAGAGGACTCAACTGGCCTTCTCTGTACCATTTTGCCACATCTATCATATCTCCTTCCCTCAGCTGAATAATTTCCAGTTTTTCAATATTTCCTTGTGTGGACGCACACAAAACCATCAGACACCTGCTTCTATAGACTAAAATTGGTATGCTCTATAACTTTATTTCCAACTTGTTCTGTCTTCCTCCTTCCCACTCAGAAACATGAACAGAAAACATTATTCAAGGTGAGAATGTGTTATCAACTGTGCAGAATAGCATAATGTTTTAAATATTGTTCTAAATTACCTTTTACGTTATTAAATCAATTTGACCGATGCTCTGTTTGAATAGATTATTTTTTATGCTTCTGTAAATGTATAGGGTTTCTATATAATATATTGCCGCCAACTTATTTAAGAGTATTAAAAACTAAAGAACCAAGAAAAATTCATCAGTTAAAAAATATGCATGTATGTATCAATCTCAGCAGAATGATATGCCAATCTTGGTTCATTTCAACTCCATTCATCTTAATGCAATGCAATACCACAAAACGGTTTCCTTTAACAGCCAGATTCTTGACCTTGGGTTGTTCTGGTGTCAGAGTAGGGGGCTGGGGTGGGAAAGATGTTCACCAATCACAACCAAGAACTGCAGAATAAAAACATACAGAATAGCCAACAGGAAAAAAAAATCCTCTCCCTGAAACACCACCTCTTCCCCCTGCTGCCATGGAATCTGGGACAGTTCACACTCATTATGTTTCACTGTCTCAAAACATTTAGTAGCTCCCTTGCACAGAAAGTTAAAAAAAAATCTGTAACAGTGGAGACTATGTCAAAACTATGCCAAGACTAAAGATTAACTGCCTCTAGCTCAGCAGTGATGCAGGACACATGCACATTAGAATATTAATAAAAATAAACACAGAACAGACAATAAGTGTACTTACTAAATATGAACAAAGTTAAGATACACGTGTGGGTTTTTTTGGTTTTG
This sequence comes from Pelodiscus sinensis, assembly GCF_049634645.1. NCBI lineage: Eukaryota > Metazoa > Chordata > Testudines > Trionychidae > Pelodiscus > Pelodiscus sinensis. The sequence continues at coordinate 216,344,889 of NC_134711.1, forward strand.
GGGTTTTTTTGGGCCAAGATTGTAGGTGTCTCACTTCTAAAATGTGGTAATTTTTTGCTCTATCACAGTTCCCATGAAAACTTGAATCTAAATCCTTTGGCTGTGTCTAGACTGGCAAGATTTTCCACAAAAGCAGCTGCTTTTGCGGAAAAACTTGCCAGCTGTCTACACTGGTCGCTTGAATTTGCACAAGAACACTGACAATTTAATGTAAGATTGTCAGTGTTCTTGCGCAAATACTATGTTGCTCCCGCTCGGGAAAAAGCTCTCTTGCGCAAATGCTTTTGCGCAAGAGGGCCAGTGAGACAGCTAAAAACTGTTTTGTGCAAAAAAGCCCCGATGGCAAAAATGGCAATCGGGGCTTTCTTGCGCAAAACCGCATCTAGATTTGCAGAAAATCATGCCAGTCTAGACGTAGCCTTTCTGTACTAAATGCTTCTACCACGACATGTATGTTTGGTTATAGTAGGATGGCGTTTGGCCATTAAATTTAAAAATGTGTTTAGCAGTTTACAAGATTTACAAGACTTTGCTCAAAAAGATATGAGAAATAAGTTCAAATTTCAAGGGAAGCTGACAGATTTCACAGTATCCTTACTTATATTTGTTATTATTTAAAAGACTGACAATGTACTCAGCAGAGTGCAAGATACAAAACAAAATCAGTGCCTGGCCTCAAGAGCTCGCGATCTAAATGATAGCCCCAGATGGGACAAGCACTAGCAAAGACAGCAAAAGAGTGAACTGGAGAAGAGTCTGTAGCAGGTAACCTGGATCATAAAAACTTTCTGATGCCATTTATATAACATGGAAACTGAATTTTAACTTTTTGCTGCTTGCTATTTAATATTTGCACTGTTCTAAGACTAGATGATAACAAAGTGACAAAGTTCACTACAGCCTCTAGTTCTCATGCACCAGCACAATGCTGTAATAGCTGGTTTGCAAACAGTGCAAGGGAAATTGAAGTTTTCATTCAATATGTCATGAATATACTACTACTAATACTAAACTTTTAAACAAAGCTATATTTTGCCCCTACATGATTGGAGAGTTTCCCTTTGAGTGCTGAACCAACAGACACCAGAGGTGTTTTTTCCTCTAACATTAAACCAAACCAAGGATGACATCTCATTTTGCTCCACTCAGTTTCTGGTAAACATTGAAGTTCCTTGTTTGCTGACTTCATTTTGGTTCCTTTCTCCTCTGTCCCACAGTTTCACTCAAATGTATGTTGTTCAAGTTTCTTTACAAACAAACACTATCATTTGCACTACTGTATATACTCATTTACATCTACAGGCACAGAATACAAAAGATTCTTAATACAGGCAGTCCCCGAGTTACGCGGATCCGACTTATGTCGGATCCGCAGTTACGAACAGGGCCCTCCCTCTCCCTGGTCTCCAGCAGACCAGGGAGGGGAAGCAAAGCGGCGGAACACGCAGGCAGCGGACAGCCCAGACGCGTCTGGGCAGTCAGCTGGCCGCGTGCTCCGCGGCTTTGCTCTGCTCTGCTCTCCGTCGCCCTGGTCTGCAGACCAGAGGGAGGGGTAGGGGGTGGGGGAGCAGAGCAGAGCAGAGCAAAGCCGCGGAGCATGCGGCCAGCAGACAGCCCAGACACGTCGGGGCTGTCCGCTGCCCGCGTGTTCCGCCGCTTTGCTCCCCGTCCCCCTGGTCTGTAGACCAGGGGGACGGGGAGCAAAGCAGAGCAAAGCCACGGAGCCCGAGGGCAGCAGGATAGCCATGGCGCGTCTGGGCTGTCCCGCTGCCCCCGTGCTCCGCAGCTTTGCTCCGGACGCCTGTGGTACAGCAGCTGGGGCACTGCCGGTTGGTCCCGTAGCGCCGCTCTGGGCACCACTGGACCAACCCAGCAGCACCCCAGCTGCTCTGCCCCAGGTGTCCCCAAGTCAGCCGCTGCTGAAACTGACCAGAGGCTGACTACAGGAAGCCCCTGCCCCGGGCAGCGGCTGAATCTGGATGCCAGTTCCGACTTACATACAGATTCAACTTAAGAACAAACCTACAGTCCCTATCTTGTACGTAACCCGGGGACTGCCTGTACTACAAACCAAAGGTTCAATGCTCTTGTTACAACTAAAACAAAAAACAAAAAAAACCAACCTGTTATACTCTTACACACAGGGAATTAGGGCTTAATAGCAGAGATTATGAGGTGCCTACTCTGACGGCATCATAGTAAAGCTCTATAAGCAAAGACGCTATTATGTCAATGAGAGCACTTCTCCCACAGGTTGAAGGGATTCCACTCCACTGAGAAGCGCTAGTTATGTCAACATGAGAAGCCCTCTCAACAACATAGTTCTGTCTACACTGGAAGTTAGACCAGCGTTAACTACACAGCTCAGGTACATTGATTTTCCATACTCCTGACCAAAGCAATTGTACCAATGTAAATTAGTAACAAAGACCAAGGCCTAAATCTTTCATGCTGATTTAGAAAGAGAATTTGGCAGATCTGGTTGGAGACTTTTCCCAATATATGATTGTTTTACTCTAAACCACATCAAGATATTCAGGATTGCCACAGGTAATACTCAGATACCATACAGAAGTAATCACCATTTTAATGCAGGTATTTTCACCTGAAATTAAAGCATTGTATTATTCCTTGAAATTTATTATTCTAGAGAATTTGTCCATAAATCAGCATTCACTATCTAGCCATCATAGCACAATAGCTAAAACTAGCTTAACATGCTTAGCTTCACAATAAAAAAAAAATAAACCTACTTAAATCATTAGACCTAAAAGACTAAGACTGAAGAATAACTGATATGACATCAATTTTTAAAAAGGGCTCTCAAAGGTGATCCTGGCAATTACAGGTTGGTAAAGTCTAACTTCAGTAACAGGAAAACTGGTTGAAACTATAGTAAAGAATAGAACTGAAAAAAAATATAAATGAACATAATTTGTTGGGGAAGAGTCAGCATGGATTTTGTGAAGGGAAATCATGCCTCACCAATTTACTAGAATTCTCTGAGGTGGTCAACAAGCATGGGCAATCCAATGGATTTCCAGAAAGCCTTGGACAAGGTACCTCACCAAAGGCTCTTAAGAAAAATAAACTGTCATGGGATAACAGGGAAGGCCCTTTCAAGGAATGATAATGGGTTAAAAGATAGGAAACAAAGAGCAGGAATAATTTATCAGTTTTCAGAATGGAAGTAACCAGTGGTGTCTCACAGGGGTCCATACTGAGACTTGTGCTATTCAACATATTCATAAATGATCTGGAGAAAGGAGGAAACAGTGAGGTGGCAAAATTTGCAGATGATACACAATTGCTGTTAAGTCCAAAACAGACTGTGAAGGGCTTCAAAAGGATCTGACAAAACTAACTGACAAAATGGCAGATGAACTTCAACATTTGAAAGCATAATCCCAACTATACATGTATAATGATGGGAACTAAATTTACCTGTTACCACTCAACAGAGAGTTCTTGGAGTCACTGTGGATAGTTCTCTGAAGACTTCTGGCATGGGTATGGAACAGCTTCCATATGAGGAGAGATTAACAAAACTGAGGCTTTTCAGCTTGGAAAAGAGACAACTAAGGGAAGAAATATGACAGAGGCCTATAAAATCATGACTGGTATGGAGAAAGAAGATAAGGAAGTGATATATATGCCTGCTTATAACAAAAGAACTAGGGGTCACCAAATAAATTTAGAGGCAGCATGTTTAAAAACAAACAAAGGAAGCATTTTTTTCCACACAATGACAGTCAATCTGTCGAATTCCCTGCCAGAGGATGTTTTGAAGGCCAAGGCTATAACAGGGTTTAAAAAAGAGCTAGATATATTCATTCAGGATAGGTCTGTCAATGGCTATTTGCAAGGATGGTGTCCCTAGCCTATGTTTGTCAGAAGCTTGGAATTAGAAACTAAAGATGGATCACTTCTAGATTCCCTGTTCTGTTCACTCCCTCTGAGGCACCTGACATTGGCCAATGTTGGAAGACAGCATACTGGGCTAAATGGACCTTTGGTCTGATCCAGTATAGCCATTCTTATGTTCTTAGTGACATTAAGGATAACCATAGCTGATAATGCTGTGCTACTATATACTCAATATTCGTTAAGTTGAGACCATCAAAGCAGTTTAGCACCGAGGAACTTGGTATCAACTCCATCTCTAAGCAATGTCAGCACTACTTTATGTTGTCACTTTTATAGACAGTTTTTTCAAGTTACTTCAAAATAACTTGAAGATGAAGAAGGTATCTTGGATAACTAACAGTAAGGATTTTTACTCATTTTAAGAGCCTTCTGCCTCTTCCTAAGCTTGAAAGACAGAGCCCTTGTAACAGGGGTGGGGAACCTCCAGCCCACAGGCCACATACAGTTCATAAGGCTTAGCTTCTGGCGGGCTACCAGATGCTTTGTTTACCTGGGTATCCGTAAGCATGGAGCCTCACTGTTCCCAGCCAATGGGAGCTGTGGGAAGTGGCATAGGCCAGGCCACTACTTTCTGCATCTCCCATTAGGCCAAGCCTTAAAGAAATGACAGATCATTTTACCAATGAACATTGATTTATGTTGCTATTTTACACTTATTTTCCCAATGCACACAAATATTTGGAAAAAAAAATCCCCAGAAAAAAAAAATACACCCCACCTTTACACAAAAAAACCCTCCGAAAAACTAGACATTTACAAATCCTATTATTTGGGGGAATCTTGCTTTGATCATGCAGGAATGTTGTTTCAATTGGCTGCTATCACATTCTCCTGTATTTGGTTCCATCTGCTATGTATAAACCAGTGGTTCTTAAAGTGTGTTCCGTGGTCCACCAGTGTGCTGCGGAGAACAACAGAATTCAAAATGGCCACCCTTAAAGGGACAGGCGACTTTTTTTTTTTTTGCTCAACAAAAGATCCTTGGTGTTCCTCATAAAAAAAATATTTTTTGGTGTTCCTAGGTCTTAAAATGTTTAAGAAACACTGGTATAAAACACAATTATTACATATTTTGAAAGCATATTGTTTTGATGGGGAGCTTGGTGCTTATGCAAGATGGAAACAGGCAGCCCCAGAAGCCAAAGACTCCAGTTATTTTCAGAACAGATGGGTAGCTGGAGTATATGATTTAGTTCCCTCCAGTGTTCAACAATGTATCTTAGTCCTGTTCAGAAAAGAGTATCTGGAGAGAGGAAAAGATGCCCCGAATGCCATTAATCCTTGATTTATCTGAGAAAACTAGCACCCACCAACTATAAAAGGCAAAGGCTTTATATCCCAGAATCTTCTTGTCCATCCAATCTCCCCTTAAAATATTATGACATATATTTACTGGTCACCACTTGCCAATAACTGAGACACTACAGTTATTTCCCATTTTAAGTAACAGGAAAGCTTCAATATCTCAAATATCAGTGTATGGTAAGTGCTGGCCAACAGTAACTTTTACTGGTCTGTGGTATTTTCCTATCCATCAGCCAACACTATTTTGAAGATAGAGGTATTTTTCTGGGTAAAATATATTCACGGCTTCATATATGATAAGAGGGTAGACATGACTATGATAAATAAGGTCTCGTTTAAAATAACAGAGCAAAAATGTATCAAACGAAGACTCTGATCCTCAGTGACTATGGCTACACTAGAATGGCACATTAAGCTATATTAGGATGACTTACAGCTTCTGCAGTAATTATTGTGGTGATGCATGTCCACACTATCTTCCTTGGGCTGGTAGTACACATCCTCACCCAGGGCTTCTTGACTTCCAGGGAGTAAGGAGGAAGCCAAATGGGGTTTCATGATCCTGGGAAGTGAGGTCTGGCTGCTCCAGCACTTCTCTCATACATACACTACCACCACCCGGAGCCAGAAATTTGTCAATTTTTCAGCTCAAGGAGATGTGAAATTGAGAAGACTCCCCAGATCTTGGCAGGGAGTGCATAGGATCCAGCCACCCTGGGCTTTCTATCCTGGCTCCTACAAGGGGGCAGGATCCAGCTGCCCAGCACTTGAGGGGAAACCTGGAGTGGGGGCAAGGTACGAGCCAGGAATCAGCTGTCCCAGCTCACACCTGGTCACAGAAGCTGTGCTTCTGCCTTTGAAATGTTGTTCAGTCCCCTCTAGCCCCGGGTTTCCTGCTGCACCTCTGCCTCCCATCTAGGTTCCCCGCTGAGCCTCTGCTTTTGAAGTGTAGCAAGAGCTGCAGGTGGCTCTTGCTACATTTTAAAGGCAGAGGCACAGCGGGGACAGTGAGCACCCCCCACCACCCTTATTGACTAATTGAATAGTCAATGGAAATTCCATTACCTACTCGATTAGCTGATTAATCGAAATTTAACATCCCTACTCCCCTGCTGGGCTGCCACTCAACTCCAGTCCCGGGTCCCCTGCTGGCTCCCGTCAGGCTGCTGCGAGCCCCAGCGGGATCCCAGCCCTCCTGTTGGCTGACTCCGAGCCACCAGGGGCTCTCTAGTCTGGGAACATCTATGGTCTGGCAGGACCACAGATGTTGCCAGACCAGAGAGTTCCTGATGTTCCTGAATTTTGCAAGGTTCTCAGAGTATATATATAGTCTTACACATGGAATAAGGAGCCCCAGTTCTGGAACATGGTCCAAGGGAAAGGACAAGACGAAGCAAAGTCTCACCATTTTCAGGATAGCCACAGATGTATTTCTCAGAGCCTCCCACCATGAGTATGCGAAAAAAATAAAACAAACACAAGTTAAGAGAGCTACAAAGGACCAAACACAAAAAACAAAAGCTAATCACACCGAGTGCTTACCATCTTCCTAAAATATGAACAGAGATTACTATGAATTGTGTTGTGGGCAATGCTCAGTCAATCTGAAGTATTTGGCCAAGAGAGTAGACTTCCAATAATCCGGAACCTTTGGGACCTAGGTGGTGCTGGATATGCCGGACTATCAGGAGGTACTATAAGATGGTTTTATATATATACACACACAGTATATACTGTATATAACGTGTTTTTAACCCTTTTTATTGTAGCACAAGCACTGTCCAGCGTCACACAATGCCAGCGGCAGACTGACTCGGTCCCATCCGGTTTCACTCGGTTCAGCTGCTGCCTTGTAACTCATGTTTTGCCAAAGCTCACTCACTAGGCTCTTGCTATTTTGATGCCAGACTATCAGGAGTGCTGTACAATTGGATGCCAGACTATTGGAGTTTTACTGTACTACATTCTTAGGAATCAGGAGAAAAATAAATAGTGTTAAACATAAGCATAATGGCATGACAGAAGAACATGGTGATGCTTTTATATCAATATTTTTATATTATTTGTAAACAGCTTTAGGCCCACACTCCCTCATTCTTCAAAGCCTTAAGAAGAATCTCTAGGCAGAGATTAAAAGTCTAGTACTGTATTAAAAACAGAGCTTCAGAAATCCTTTTAAAGTTCAGTTTGAGGGTCACACTGTTCCAAAAGATGTGATTAAACCCTTCCCCCACTTCGAACTAGAGCTGACTCCTAAAGAACAGCATCAAACTAGTAGTTAAAATGTCAGACACTCTTAGTTATTGTTTTCCTAACAATCTTACTTTATAAATTGTTCATTTTGTAAGGTTGCATGGGACTCAAAACAATCTACCTGTTAGTTCTCTGTGAAGAAAATCCAGCAGGATCACGATCTTGCTCTTATATTATAAATTGCATAGCAGGGCAGATCTGATTTAAATCAAAATGATTTAAACCATTATTTAAATCACTAATCAGGAAAACTCTATTTCATCATAGTTTTCTACATAAAAGTGCATTATTGGTTGTCATAACCTTAATACATATTCTTAGCAATTCAGAGATAGATGTAGGTTTTGTGTGCAACAGCGCAATCGCAATCAGACAAAGAAACTGGTATGATACCAACTGTTGTAAAATGCATAACAAAAGAGAAAATGTCCCCACAGTCTTTCCAGATTATTTACCTCTTTGTTTTGCTTATAATTGTAATAATTTGTAAATTAAAGGTGCCACTTTAAGTAATATATATGAACAGAGGTAAGCTGCCAGATAGTTTCAACAAAAATACTGGACACACTTGACATTGCATCACAATCTACATTACATCTTATTTAGAAAATACCGGACATTTTCTCAATTTGTTTCCCAAACAGAAAGCTCAAATACTGGACTGTCTGGTTCAAAACCAGACACCTGGCAACCCTAAATAGAGGAAGAAAGAAATCAAGAGTTGCAATAGTACAGATTTTCAGCTCAAAGGAGATAAAGTGTCAATGAAGCAGATACACTCAGTAATGCTGGCCCAGATGGCAGGAGATACAAAGCCCTAGGAACTGAGACCCAAAGCAAGTAGACCGCAGGGACAGATACAGAGTCAGAGAAAATGCAGTTATAATAGCCCTATGAATTAAGAAGTAGTTTATGACAGCATTGCACGTGAAGCTCTAAATATAGTAGTAATTAAACAATCAGGTAAAACAGAGAATACAATCAAAAGGGCTACGTCTAGACTGGCATGGTTTTCCACAAATGCTTTTAACGGAAAAGTGTCTAGATTGGCACGGACGCTTTTCCGCAAAAGCACGTTTTGCGAAAAAGCATCCGTGCCAATCTAGACGTGCTTTTGCGCAAAAAAGCCCCAATCGCCATTTTCGCGACCGGGGCTTTTTTGTGCAAAACAAATCTGAGCTGTCTACACTGGCCCTTTTGCGCAAAAGGACTTTTGCCTGAACGGGAGCAGCATAGTATTTCCGCAAGAAGCACTGATTTCAGACAGTAGGAAGTCAGGGTATGTCTACACTACCACCCTAGTTCGAACTAGGGTGATTAATGTAGGCATTCAAAGTTGCAAATGAAGCCCGTTCCATGTTCCACAAGGAGTAACAGTAGTTCAAATTAGAAAGCCTAATTCGAACTACCTGCTCCCTGCCGCGTGTAGCCGTGGGCACGGAGTCCGCACTAACGGGGATTTAAAAATGGCGGCGCCCGGCAAGATGCAAATGAAGCCCGGGATATTTAAATCCCAGGCTTCATTTGCAACTTCAAATGCCTACATTAACCACCCTAGTTCGAACTAGGGTGGTAGTGTAGACATACCCTCAGTGTTCTTGCGGAAATTCAAGCGGCCATTGTAGACAGCTGGCAAGTTTTTCCACAAAAGCAGCTGCTTTTGTGGAAAAACTTGCCAGTCTAGACACAGGTGTTTACAAGTGTACTCCATGGATATTATTCAACATGAAAATGATGCACAATAACAATGTATTTTTGCTTCCCCTTGGAAGTTTGAAAGTGCTCTGCTGCCAGCATGTCAGAAGTCTCACTGTTTGGGTTATGCTCGGCTGTAAGGCTTCCAATCAGATCAGTACTCTTATAAGTATTCATAAGTCCGCTTTGTGCCTCTGAAAACTTCCCCCCTTTTAACTATCTTCTGATGCTAGAAAGTAAGTTATCCTATTCCTATAGCCAGGAAGTAATACTTTTAGAAAATGTATCATATACCATTAACAGAGTTCTATAAATAAGGATGAAGAACAGGAATGTCAATGAGTAGTCGACTATTCAATTAACTAATAAGCCTAGGTTCATTAGTTAATCTTGTCAACTACACACTTTTTCCATCCTCCACTCCCCCCTGGGGGAAATGGAAGCTGGCATTAGATCCGCCTCCTCCCCTCCCAACTCCTCGCTGCTTTCAAGCCAGCTCCCTGCGTGCATCAGGTCTGTGAATCCGTCTGACCCCTGCGCACGCACTGCTGCCTTTATTAGACAGGGCAGGGGAGGCTGCTGTGAAGTAGCCTCTGCCCATTGTGGACCAAGCTCCCTGCAGACAGAGGCTGCTCCACATCCCACAGATCAGCCTCTGTTTGCAGCAAGCCTGGGCCCACCCTGAACAGAAGCTGCTTTGCGGCAGCAGTCCCGTCCGGGGGGGGAGAGGGGTCCAAGCTCCATGATGATGAGGGCTGCTGCCACCCTGCACTGCTGCCTCTGTATGCAGGCAGGCAGCCAGTCCATGAGGGGAGCTGATACAGAGGCAGCAGCGCGGGGCCCACAGGGACTACTGAAGTGTCATGTAACTGATAATATTTGGTGGGGTTACACAACTATTCAATTACACAATATCTAAATCCCTAGTGAAGAACACCTTTGAGTGGGAACACAAGCTTTCAATGCCTCAGAACTAAGGAAAGCATGAACGCAGCACACGTAGACATACCTGAGCTAGCTTTGATGTAGCTAGAGCTAAGCTAGCTCAAGTAACAATAACAGCGAAGCGAAGGCAGCATAGGCAACGATGACATGAGTATATACCCTAGGTGGATAAGGCTAGCCTGTGCAATCACCTTTGCTGCCGTATCTTCACTGAAATTATTTCTTAAGTTAGCTTTGAGATATATGTTTACTACAGTTGCACCTCCTGATTGCAGTATAGACACACCTTAAGAGCCATATCTTGTTCCCACTGGAGTCCACGGCATAACTCCTACAGATTTCAATGGGAGCAGGATGTGGCCTTCGATAAATTGGAGAGGGTTCATAGAAGAGTCAAAATATGATCAAAAGATCAAACGTGTCTTATAGTGATAGACTTGATTAACTCAATATAATTAGCTTAAAGAGACAGTAAAGGGGTGATTTGATTGCAGGCTACAAGTAGCCACAGAGGAAACAGCTATTTAATAATGTGACCTTCAATCTAGCAAAAAAAAGCATAACACCATCCAAAGGCTGGAAGATGGGTAGATTCAGATGGGGAAAAAAACCAAACATTTTTAACAGTGAGAGGATTTAACCATTAGAACAGTTTATCAAGAGTTGTGGTGGATTCTCAGTCATTAACAGTTTTTGTATCAAGATTAGCTGTTTTTTCTAAAAGGTATAGTCTCAGAATTATTTTGGAGAAGTTTGATGGCCTCTGTACAAGAGGTCAGAATACATATCAGAGTACTCCCTTCTTGTGGAATTTATGAAACCACTGCTAACAATTCCTGCTTGTTATATGTAATAATAAAACTGAGCTGAGTTTATCTAATTTTGATTTCTGAAATGAATACATTTCTGTTTTTCAAACCAAGCCACATTTAAGTACAGGTTGAACCTTCCAAATCCAGGACTCTGGTCTGGCAACAGCCGTGGTCTGGCAGAGCCATGGATGTTGCTGGACCAAAGAGACCCAAAGGCGGCGGGACCAATGCAGGCAGTGGGGAGCCACAGCTGGGCCAGTGGCATCTGGGGAGCCCCTACCCATAGGAAATCCATGGCATTAGCGGGGCCAGGTGACTGAGGATTCCCGGCCCCAGCTGGGGAACTCCTGGCTGCAGCAGAGCTGCCAGCAGCCAGGCAGCCACAGCCACGAATCCCGGCAAATCCCCCGTGGCAGTGAGGCTGGGGTGAGTGGGCAGCCTCTACTGGGGAACCCCCTGCTGAAGCGGGGCTGGTAGAGGTGGGCGTAATTCCCTAGCAGCAGGGAGGCCGGGTGTCCCACCTCGGGAACCCCCGGCAGCAGCAGGGCTGGCAGTGTCAGGTGACCCCAGCCAGGAACTCTGGGGAACACCGTGCAGCAGAGTTTCCAGCAGCAGCCAAGCTGCCCCCGCCAGGAACCCTGGTAGATCCTGGGGTAGCGGGCGGGCATCAAGGTAGAGACCCATGCCAGGTCAGAGTTAAGGGTGCCAGAGGCAGGGCAGGGAGCCCCAAGGAGAGGAGCCTGGGAGCAGGACAACCAGCAGGGGATTACTGAACTCTCCTGGTCCAGCAAACTCCCTGGTCCAGGACAGCTCTGGTCTTGACTGTGCCAGACCAAAGAGGTCCAACCTGCAGGATTTTAAAGAAGGCTTTGCTTTACTATAGCCACAGACCCATAAAAAATGGAATGAGTGTGTTTAAAAAAATAGAGGGAAACTTATAAAAGACTTTTACTCTGAGATGTAAGGGAATTATAAAATAAAAGTTAAGAACCATTGGAAATATAAGGACATAAATATATGGCACTATTTGAGACATCTAGGGTACGTCTAGACTACAGGCTTTTGTCGACAGAAGTTTTGTCGACAGATACTGTCGACAAAGCTTCTGTCGACAAAGAGCGTCTAGACTACGTTCAGTTCTGTCGACAAAGCAAGTTGCTTTGTCGACAAAACCCTGTAGTCTAGACACAACCCTAGATGCAATAACACCTTCTGTCGACAGAACTCTGTCGACAAAAGGCATTATGCCACGTAAAATGAGGTTTACCAGCATCGACAAAACTGCTGAGTTCTGTCAATGTTATGTTGACAGAACTCAGCGGTAGTGTAGTTATAGCTTTGTCGACAAAAGTCCACTTTTGTCGACAAAACTCTGTAGTCTAGACACACCCCTAGAGTTAAATAAAACTGTCTAGGATTGTTTAGGATTTTGTCAGCTTTCAATTATAAAGGTCAAAATTTAATCAGCAGCTGCAAAAAAAAAAAAAGCCACCATCTCTCCCATTCCAACTGAAGTTATGCAAAGCATATCTCTCTGATGAAAATACTGTACAGTTGAGATCTGTTTATGTAAGATATGAAATCAAGCAGCTTAGGAGCATGGACACGTGAATTTCAAAGCTGTGTTTAACCAACAATAAAAAAGCCGCATTCTTTCCTTCCAATATTTTCCCAAACAAAGCGTAATGCCAAAACATCTAACCAGTTATTCCTGCATTTGATCCCCAAGGTGACACAGATGAGAAATGTCTACCCAGTTCTTTCTCTCCTAATCAGTTTAAACAAAAACAATCTAGAACAGATTACATATTAGTAGCTATATTTCACATACAGAAACTGTAACACATCAAGGTTTTGTTAACATTTACTCTGTTAGGCTGCACACCTATTGAAAGATTTTCAGTTAGCATGCCATCAATAATCTACATTTATCTGATTTCCATCACCATTTGTATAACAATTTCATTTAAGAATCCCAGCATTCACCATGTTACAACTTAATTATGCTTATGTACAACCCTAAAATAAATACATTCCAAAAAAGCAAACAAAAACTAAGCACAAGTAACTCCTAGAGCCACCTCCTTCATCTCTCCCTTCTTGTTCTGTCTTCTGCTCAATCATCTTCACTCATGTAATCTGAAGATTCCCCTCCTGTGTTGTGCTATTGTATTGTCTAAGTAATTCAAACAGAAGACCCTTGAAGGGAGGGACATAGTCTTATTTTTCTGTCTGTACCTATGGCACTGTACAAACAATGATCCAATCTTAAATTGTATCCTCTAAAAAACCAGCCTTATTTTTCTGTCTGTACCTATGGCACTGTACAAACAATGATCCGATCTTAAATTGTATCCTCTAAAAAACCAGCCTTCCCCCTTCTTTTAGAAAGAGAATGGACAATGGTGGTGATGGTGACTGAAGTGACGAACATCTGAAGTGTCTTCCTCTGTGAAGTGTAACTGTTCATTTCTTATTGTCTCTCTCATTGCTTCCCTCAACAGTTTAAACAGTTTCCAACCTAAAGAAAACCATTAACAAAAATGATACCGTTTAAAGAACATAAGAACAGCCATACTGGGTCAGACCAATGGTCCATCTAGCCCAGTATCCTGTCTGCCAACTGTGGCCTATATCCGATGCCCCAGATGGAGGGAAACACAACAGGTAATCCTCACACAATCCCTCTCTGTCACCTGTTTCCAGACAAACAGAGACTAGGGACACCATTCCTACTCATCCTGGCTAATAATCATTGATGGACCTAACCTCCGTGAATCTATCTAGCTCTTTTTGAACTCTGTTAAAATCCTAGCCTTCACCCCATCCTCTGGCAAGGAGTTTGAAAGGTTGACTATGCACTGAGTGAAGAAAAACTTCCTTTTGTTTTAAACCTGTTGCCTATTAATTTCATTTGGTGAACCCTACTTCTTATATTGTGGGAATAAGTAAATAACTTCATTATTCACTGATGACACAAATGGGTGTCAATGTGATGTCATATGCTAGAACTTCTGTTTGATTTGTTTAAAGTCCAAGGAAATTGCACACAAAAAATGCTACATTAAAAGAACATTATAGTTGCAAAGTCAAGCACTCCAACATGAGGAAATGCCAGAATTGTTTCCTGTGCAACCTTACTTCGCTCCCATGTGCACATGCGTTATCATAAAACAGAATTACATAATCACTTTTTTTTTTTTTTTTGCTGCACAGGACCCTTAACCTCATTCAGGGCACAGGATATATCTGCCTTAGAGATAAATTAGGGTTGTACAGCGAAGGATGTTATTGTCGGCTTCATTTGTTTCAGAAGTTTGAATGTGGTTTGTGAATGAGGCAAGACAATGAAGGAAGAGAAAGGGTGATCTCCTTGTTTAAACAGTGGAATGCTGCTGTAGAGAATCAGATACTTTAATATTTTGTATTGGAAAGTTGGAGCCAGATCATAAGTGAGCAGGAAGAATTCAGGGAGCAATACAACTTAAATTATCACTAAGACTAACATAAAAAGGAGAAAACGTCACAAAAAAGTTGATTTTTCTCCATTTTCCAAAATTCAGAAAGTTAAACCAACCAGTAGCTATTAATTATTAAAAGACCGAATATTATTATTAATGTTTGGTTTTTTTTAAAAGCTATGAGATCGGCTTTTGATTTTATAACAAAAATTTTAAAATCCGCAGAAATTTAGATTGTTCATCTGAGCTCGGAGAGGAAAAATAGCTATGTCAAAATGAAATACTCTGCTACTAGAATCTGTTTTATGAAGTACCCTTTTTGGCATTAGGTGTGGTTGTCAACCAACCTTACCTTACATACTTCAGACTGTTTCATGCAACCAGACAGACAGGAAGTATCTACTGTAGTATGGACCCAGATCTGGCCTAACTCACTGAGTGATTTATATCAGAAATTACACATGCCATTACTTATTACTCCTTTAATGAACACACTTAAAAGTTCTCATTTAAAGTAGCTCATCTGTTTATAAGGATAAAGTTTTCCCCTGTTTATTCCTTGACTAGGATATTAACAAGGCTTCATTAGTACCCTTCTTTTCATTACTATGAAGCAGGAGTACTGCTGTTCTTCGTGGATTCAAGTTCTATCATTTCATGATTCTAAAAGAAAAAGCAAAAAGGTCTATATATACATTTCTTATGAGCAAAATTTCTGAAAAGTGTCTAAGTGAGTTAGGCACTTAAGAGGTTAAGTATCACTCAAAGTCTAATAGACATAGGTTCCTAGGTCACTTAGATGCTTTTGAAAATTACACCTTGCATTACTACCTGATCCAGCTTTAGGATTCGGGACACTGGCAACATACTTCTTTCAGGGGAGAATAAGTACACCATGGCCAACCTCAAAGTGTGGATCAAGCGGTCAGTGAAACCATGTTTTGACTGAACCTGCTCAATTTGCTTTTGATGTATAATTAACACAACAAATGTGTGAATGCTGGATCCCAAGGATTCAGATGTCTCCCCAGACCTTCATACAGACCTTTCATATTTTCCATTATTATATTTCAGCCAAGTACTGAAATCCTCTTCTTTGCCTGTCTCTATCATTCCCAAAGCTTTTCCTTTTTTTCAGATAGGTTAAGAGCATCTGTGCCTTGCACGCGAGAAATGGCACATAAGTAATGCCATGTTTAGAGCAGGTCTAATCGTTCACTCAGGCCATTCTTAGAAAGCACATGTAAAATATAAAAATATATTAAATGTTAAGTATGATATATTCCTGACTGACATGCTTGTTTCACTTTCCTTGTCACTATTAAATATACACATTTTTTAAAAACTTATAAAGATATCCAATGGAAGAATCACAATTTTAATTTGTCTCATATATTTAACCATAGTTTTGAAGCACATCACCATCTTCAACGTACTTATCCTCTGAACACCTCTGAGATGGGAGCACAGCCTGGAAGCTGAGGCATGGACAGACGAAATGACTTGCCCAAGACCATAAAAAGAGCCATAATGGGTCAGACCAAACATCCATACAGCCCAGGATCCGGTCTTCTGACAGTGGCCAATGCCAGGTGCTCCAGAGGGAATGAACAGAACAGGTAATCATTGGGTGACCCACGTACTGTCACCCATTCTAAGTTTCTGACAAACAGAGTCTAAGGACACCATTCCTACCCATCCTGGCTACTGATGGACCTATCCTCCATGCACTTATCTAGTTCTTTTCTGAATCCTGTTATAGTCTTGGACTTCACAACATCCTGCAGCAAGGAGTTCCACAGGTAAATTTTGCATTGTGTGAAGAAGGTCACACAAGAAATGTGTAAAAGGTGAAAGAATTGGAATCTAGGTCTCCCAAATCCCAGCACCCTAACCACTTCCTTCCTCTTCCATATTAATTTAAATGCAAGCTGAGGTGAAAGGGAAGGAAGAGGATTTCTCATCCCCCATATTCAGCTGCCCACACCCTTGACTCACTACCTCAAAGCCAAGACTTTTTTTTTTTTTTTTTTAATTATGAACTCCTTAGTCTTCCAGGAAAGTTTTATTGAGCAACAGGACCCACTCCCTTTACAACCCAGCCCAGAAATACACTGGGCAACTATAGAAACTGAACTCAGGTCTCTGACGTGACAGCAAAGAACTAATTACTTCTTCCCTATTGCAAAGCACTTCTGCAATCCTCAGAGTGCCACCACCTATTATTTTCTCTTCCCTCCAAATACTGTATCATCAGATCATAAGAACGTTCATACTAGGTCACACCAAAGGTCCATCTACCCTAGTATCCTGTATGCCAACAGTGGCCAATATCAGATGCCCCAGTGGGAAGGAACACAACAGGCAATCCTCACGTGATCCCTCTCCTGTCATCAGTTTACAGACAAACAGAGACTAGGGACACCATTCCTACCCATCCTGGTTAACAGCCATTGATGGACCTAACCTCCATGAATCAATCTAGATCTTTTTTGAACCCCGTTAAAGTCCTAGTCTTTACCACATCCTCTGGCAAGGAGTTCCACAGGTTGACTGTTCTGAGTGAAGAAAAACTTCCTTTTGTTTGTTTTAAACCTGCTGCCTATTAATTTAATTTAGTGACCCCTAGTTCTTATATTGTGGGAATAAGTAAATAGCTTATATCTTACAATATAAGATCACAGAAGAAAGTAACCAGCTTGCTGAATCTAAAGCTTACAAAAAGGTCACTGTTCTTTAAAATGTTAATAGGAAAATTAACATTATTTTGAGCAGTCCATTTTATATTTCTACAACTTAGGGTGCAAGCGAAGAAAGACACAAGAACAAGTGATGAAAGACTGTTACAAATATTAAAGACTAAACACAATAAAAAGAAAAACGTTCTTGTGGAATATTAAAACACTACCTTAGCAATCTTGGGGAAGAAGAGAAAGTCAGAAGGCTTTAGAACATCCTTCTAGGTGTGAAGTACATAGTAGATCTCTTTCCACTTTCTAACAAGTCATTACTTGATGTAATTTTACACCTACCTGTAGATTTAGAAGTACTTCCAAACAGAAATGTTGGCCCATAATAGAAAAGCAATTGCATACCAACTTCAAAGTTAGGGAACATGTTCAAATGATTTGCTGTAACTCATTACAGTTTTGATACTGTTCTTTGGCCTTCCTGAATATCTTTAATTACACAGATCTTTACTTAAATTTGAACAATTAATATTATGTTATAGGCTAAATATGGTTATTTTCTACATTGTATAATTGCTGAAAAGCAATCAAGTCCATCTGAAACATAGCACTCTGTATCAAAATAGATTGTAGTTTAATTTTCCTTTTAAATAAATGAAGGTTGGTGAACAGACTCTGTTGACTGAAATAAAGCTCACTGTCAGAAATCCAACTTTGTTTCTCTGTATCAGAAACAGCAACTGTAATATTTGCTGTGCATTAACATTTTGCAGGATTGAGCAGTGCTAATGTACCTAACTTTATTGTGTGTTATTACTGTAGCACCTAGTGGCCCCACTCATGGATCTGGATTCCCCTGTATAAAAAGATACTGTCCATGCTCTAAACCTAAACAGAGGACGAGATACAATAGATCTGTGGCTATTGCTATAGCGAACTAGCCACACACAACCGGCCACGTAGCCACAAGTGGCTAACAGCTAATATGTTCGACACCACGGCAATAGATGGATAGGACAGACCAATGGGACCATACAAGGAAATAATGAGACAATATTGCTCAACATGATAGTTTGTCGTCTCAACACACATCAGCCTAACCATTGTCAAGTTTTGTGTAGTTCAGAAAAATGTAAAATAACAATTAAAATGTAAGTTCAGAAAAATACATTTAATTGTAGTCCAAAGAAATGTGTATGTAACCCCACAGATTTTCCCATTCTCAGATAAAAATACTCAGCATGACCTGGTGTACAAGTTTCAACTGATACTGCTGGGCTGGGCATATCTACAAAAACTCATTTTTGCGTGCTATTCATATAAAATAATTAGTAAAATGGTACAGTGGTGCTACTTTGCAGGAAGTGCTGTTGTTTTCTTTACTACAAAACCATGTTTCTGGAATACCACCCTGAAGCACTAGAATACCTCACTTCAGAACTGTTGTGAATAACTGAACTGCTAGTAAAGGAATGTAGTCATAAAATTAGCATTAGTACCATGTTAAGCATTTTTAAGCATTAGTTGCACCAGCACTAGTAGCAGTCATTAGTGTACTTCAGGAGAAACACTACAGCATTTTGTGTGTATCTCTAGTAGCAAAAGAAAAATGCATGCAAGAGCTCCAGGGACTCTGCTGATTTTTGCATGATCATATCCACGTCAAAACCAGCCATAGTAAATTTACAACACCATATTTTATGATAAATAAAGCAGCAGCTACACACAAAAAAAAGACAGACCACTCAAACCTATCTGAATGCACTACATCCTGTAGAACAGATTTAGAACCAGGATCTGGAATGAGTCAGAACATGCCTTTTAAAAAAGAAAGAGACCGAGAATTTTAAATCCATGCACATTTTAGGAAGGCTAAGATTTTATTTTTAAAATTACCTGTAAGGCTTGGATGTGTACTTACACTCGTGTTAATTTAGAATTTAAGTTACAGCAGTACTTTCAAACCAATGCTGAATTTGAGCATAAGCTGCCAATATCTACAGAGTCAGAATTTTCATTTTAAAATAATTAGGTCTCTAGCCCTTATGGTTACACAGTTAACCTCTTGCAGCCATGAGCCCAGCAGAATTGATGTAGTTAGGTTTGCCTGAGTCTGCAGGTAGCTCCAGTGCCTCTGCAGACTTATCAGAGTTTTGATAATGTGTATATAAGTAATAATTGCAGCTGTTCCTAATTCCGTGAAACGGACAAGAATTGAGTAAGTCTCTATGATGCAGCTAAGGAAGCAATGAGTTGCAGAAGGGGCTGTAAATGAATAGTCTGACCACTATAACTATTAGTATTACCATTACTATTTAAAGGACTTGACAAGCGGCGGCGAGCCCCACTTGCCAGCCGCGCGGTTTGGCATGCTGCACATGTGCTGACAGTGCTGCACGGCCGCACCAGACTAAAATCTACTCACCCCTGGGTGAGAAGATTGCCCTAACTGTCGAGCCCTGACTATTTATGTAGCCAGTGTTTTCCAGTTTCTCATTAGCTTTCTCATTGACAGGCATCATCAGGATTTAGAAATGCTTGTTATTTCAAGATCCTCTTCCATTACCAAGCATCCTAGTTCATAGTGGGTTTGCTTTTAAGCTTCACCATTTTTATACAGACATGTGTAGTTTTATTTTTGGCCGTGTGCCTACTTCTAGAACATAAGAACTGCCGTATTGGGTCAGACCAAAGGTCCATCTAGCCCAGTATCCTGCCTACCGACAGTGGCCAGCACCGGGTGGACCGAAGACAATGATCAAGCAATTTGTCTCCTGCCATCCCTCTCCAGCCTCTGACAGACAGAGGCCAAGGACACCATTTTATCCCCTGGCTAATAGCATTTTATGGACCTAACCTCCATGAAATTATCTAGCTTCTCTTTAAACTCTATTATAGTCCTAGCCTTCACAGCCTCCTCTGGCAAGGAGTTCCACAGGTTGACTACACGCTGTGCTCTTTTATTAGTTTAAACCTGCTCCCCATTAATTTCATTTGGTGTCCTCTAGTTCTTCTATTTAGGGAACTAATAAATAACTTTTCTTTATCCACCCTCTCCACACCACTCATGATTTTATATACCTCTATCATATCCCCCCCTCCATCTCCTCTTTTCTAAACTGAAAAGTCCCAGTCGCTTTAACCTCTCCTCATACAGGACCCATTCCAAACCCCTAATCATTTTAGTTGCCCTTTTCTGAACCCGTTCCAATGCCAAAATATCTTTTTGAGGTGAGGAGACCACATCTGTACACAGTATTCAAGATGTGGGCGTACCATAGTTTTATACAGGGGCAGTAAGATATTCTGGGTCTTATTTTCTATCCCTTTCCTAATAATTCCTAGCATCCTATTTGCCTTTTTGACTGCCGCTGCACACTGTGTGGAAGTTTTCAGAGAACTGTCCACGATAACTCCAAGAGCTCTTTCCTGATTTGTCGTAGCCAAATTATCCCCCATCATACTGTACGTATAATTGGGGTTATTTTTCCCGACTTTACACTTATCCACATTAAATTTCATTTGCCATTTTGTTGCCCAGTCACTCAGTTTGGTGAGATCTTCTTGGAGTCCCTCACAGTCTGCTTCTGTCTTGACTATCCTAAACAGTTTGGTATCATCTGCAAACTTTACTACCTCACTGCTTACCCCTTTCTCCAGATCATTTATGAATAAGTTGAAAAGGATTGGTCCCAGGACCGATCCTTGGGGTACACCACTAGTTACCCCTCTCCAATCTGAAAATTTACCATTTATTCCTACCCTTTGTTTCCTGTCTTTTAACCAGTTCTCAATCCAAGAAAGGACCTTCCCTCTTATCCCATGGCCATGAAATTTACACAAGAGCCTTTGGTGAGGGACCTTGTCAAAGGCTTTCTGAAAATCCAAGTATACTATATCTACTGGATCCCCCTTGTCCACATGTTTGTTAACTCCTTCAAGAACTCTAAGGGTATGTCTACACTACCCCGCTAGTTCAAACTAGCGGGGTAATGTAGGCATACCGCACTTGCAAATGAAACACAGGATTTGAATTTCCCGGGCTTCATTTGCATAAGACGGGCGCCGCCATTTTTAAATCCCGGCTAGTTCGAACCCACGGGGAGTACATTCCACAAGGAGTACAACTAGTTCGGATTAGAAGCCTAATCTGAACTAGCTACTCCGTGTCGCGTGTAGCCGCGCGGCACGGGGTTCGAACTAGCCGGGATTTAAAAATGGCGGCGCCCGGCTTATGCAAATGAAGCCCGGGAAATTCAAATCCCGGGCTTCATTTGCAAGTGCGGTATGCCTACATTACCCTCCTAGTTCGAATTAGGAGGGTAGTGTAGACATACCCTAACAGATTAGTAAAACAGGATTTCCCTTTACAGAAACCATGTTGACTTTTGTCCAACAAATTATGTTCTTCTACATGCTTCACTATTTTATTCTTTACTATTGTTTCCACTAATTTGCCCAGTACTGAAGTTAGACCTACCGGTCTGTAATTGCCAGGATCGCCTCTGCAGCCGTTTTTAAATATTGGTGTCACGTTGGCTACCTTCCAGTCATTAGGTACGGAAGCCGATTTAAAGGATAGGTTACAAACCATAGATAATAGCTCATCAATTTCCCATTTGAGTTCTTTTAGAACCCTTGGATGAATGCCATCTGGTCCCGGAGATTTGTTAACATTAAGTTTTCTATTTGATCCAAAACCTCCTCTAATGACACTTCAATCCGGGACAGTTCCTCAGATTCATCACCCACCAAGAACGGTGCAGATTCAGGAATCTCCCCGTCCTCAGCCGTGAAGACTGAAGCAAAGAAATCATTTAGTTTCTCCGCAATGGCTTTATTGTCCTTGATTGCTCCTTTTATAGCTCGATCATCCACAGGTTTTTTAGCAGACTTCCTGCTTCTAATGTACTTAAAAAATATTTTGTTATTTCTTTTTGAGTTTTTGGCTAGCTGTTTCTCAAAATCTTTTTTTGCTTTTCTTATTACATGTTTACACTTGATTTGACAGTGTTTATGTTCTTTTCTATTTATCTCACTAGGATTGGACTTCCACTTCTTAAAAGATACCTTTTTGTCCCTCACTGCTTCTTTTACATGGTGGTTAAGCCACGGTGACTCTTTTTTAGGTCTCTTGCTATGTTTTTTAATTTGGAGTATACATTTAAGTTGGGCCTCTATTATGGTGTCTTTAAAAAGTTTCCATGCAGCTTTCAGGGATTTGGCTCTAGTCACTGTGCCTTTTAATTTCTGTTTAACTAACCTCCTCATTTTTGTGTAATTCCCCTTTTTGAAATTAAATGCCAGGGTGCTGAACTACTGAGGTGTTCTTCCCACCACAGGAATGTTGAATGTCATTATATTATGGTCATTATTCCCAAGCGGTCTTGTAACGGTTATATCCTGGACCTGATCCTGCACTCCACTCAGGACTAAATCGAGAATTGCCTCTCCCCTTGTGGGTTCCTGCACCAGCTGCTCCAAGAAGCAGTCATTTAAGCCATTGAGAAATTTTCTCTCTGCTTCTCTTCCTGAGGTGACATGTATTCAGTCAATATGGGGGTAATTAAAATCCCCCATTATTATAGAGTTCTTTATTTTGGTAGCCTCTCTAATCTCCCTTCTACTCACTCCCTACTTCTTTTCTGGCATTTACTAGAGAAATAATAGTACTATACAGTTTTGGGAAGCTGGGTATTGTGTGCTATACCTTACTCTTCAGAGTCACATAAAATCTATTAATCGGACTTTCTCACTTTATCCTCTGACTTCCAAAAACCACTCTTCTACCTTTGAAGGCCTGACCTGGATGTTTTGAAGAAGAATTCTCTAGTTAAACTAGATAGAGGAGTGATACTGTGGTTGAACTCTGTTGAGAAAAATTCACTCCTAGCTAACACTTCTCAACTAATCCTTAGTCAACAACTATGATTTTAATGCAAAATCCTAATATCATCCAGTTAGGCAAAGGAGACCAAAGCTAAAATATTATTCAGAAATTTGCACTAAACTCTCTTTTGAACACACACACACAAAACAAAGTTTTTTAGAAAATTAAAAATTCTATAAAGTTATATACAACTGATTTCGTAGCCTACAGTTACAAACTCTTGGTTTTCTCTCACTAATCTACTGTACAAAGCTGATCCAGAGACTCGGTAAAAACATTCTGAATTTTAAAATTGATTAAATATCTAGAGTGGAAAAAAAATCAAAATATATATTTTGCAAATCTTTCCTTTCCCCATTTTTGCCAAACCACATTCAATAACTCATTATAAAACTTGATCACTTTCTAGCTTTATGAGGCTGTTTGCTATATTGAACATTAATAGTTTTCAATTAAAGCTCTGAAAAGAGAAATTTTGTTCCTTACAGAACTGATAAATGCACCACAATAGTTATACTATTCTTTCAAGATACAATCACAATGTATTAGTTGTGTGTGACTTAAAAGACTTCAATGTATTTTTCTTAAAAGAAACAGTGGGATAAAATTTGAACGTCACTGGCAAATATTCCCAGGGGTTTCAGTAGGGACAAGATTTTATCCAACATATTCCAACTGGACCCTCACCTCATTCAAAAACTGTCCTAAAAATAGAAGGCTATTTTGATATAAATTAACATCTATTTAAGCACTATGTAAATTCATGAAACTGAATTCAGCTGTTGTTTTTATCTGATATAGCCAACGAAACTGTACAGATCATGATGTGTATATTGAGTAAAAATTCTGCTGAACTGTTGGGGCCTGTGCAAGTTTCTGTAATGAATGAGCCACAGATGACACAAAGCACACCCTAGCAAAAAAACAAGAATACATGGAAAGGAGCACTGCCCCAAGAAAAGTACCCAATACCTTGTTCGGAGAACTCAAGAGCAGTCTCAGTGACAAGCTGGCTATCGGGGCCGGCCCACAACATTTTGGCACCTGAGGCGGGGAGCTCAAATGATGCCTCCATACCCCCTGGCTGCACCAGCAGCAGACACAATTTTCTACACTCTGGGTCCTAGTGACGCCTCCCCCCAAAGTCTGGCACCTGAGGCAGCTGCCTCAGTACGCCTCATGGTAAGGCCAGCCCTTCTGGCTATATCCTTCTAATCTATCCATGTCTGAACTTCATTTCCCGTGCACTTGTTCTTTCCAACACCTACTTTTTAAACACACACAGCTATAGTGGCAATCACATTGCAAAGACACAAGCTATACTGAGTATAAAACCAAATCCAAACTCTATATAAAAAATAAAAATACACACAAACACATCATTAATCTAATTAGCATATTTTAGCAATCCCATGATAACTTATTACTTCTTCCAGAAGGCTGTTGCTGTTTTTTCAAAAACTCTCTCTCTATATAGTGACACTCTTACTTTAACATGATAAATTTGAGAATCATGTTAGAATAGTGGCAACAGACACGTCAAAATTAGTTTTATAACACCGATAGAAAAATTAAATAATCAGTTGATATGTTCAAAGCTTGTTAGATTTAGCCACAGAATTCCTACAAGTGGGAAGTATGTGGCTACTTCTTCTGGATGGCTTTACTTGATTAAAATAAACAAAGAACTGACTGGTCCATCAGACCAGGTACCCTAACCATAACTGAGTGCTCTCAGGGTAGAGGGAGGAGAAAAGCAACAGGATTCTTTCACACAACATGAGTTCTAATGTATCATTTTAAAACAGTGACACGCTAGAGAACAAAAATATTAAGTATTGTTTCAGTATTAGGGATGCTATAGTTTAACTGATTAACCAATAAACTGATGCTTTTCAGTTAGTGCTACTGGTTTAACCAGGGGCAGATATAGGGCAGGGCGAATGGGGCGGCCGCCCCGGGCCCCGCGCTTAAAAAAGCCCCGCGCATGCGCCGTGGCGCCACCGCGCATGCGCATGGCGTCACTGTGACAAAGGGGGGCCCAACGGAATTATGCTGCCCGGGGCCCCGCAAAACAGTCATCTGCCCCTGGGTTTAACTCTACTCTGCTCCTAGGGAAGCGACTTTGCTGTGGCAGTGAAACCTCCTCCTTGGGAGGGGGACCCTCAGGGGCTGGTGGAACCACTCCCAGGGAAGATTCACTGAAGGCTCTGCAGTATGAAGCTTATTTAAGTGCAGTTACATGGTTACCTTATTAAACATCTTTTAACATCCCTATCACTGTTCATAAAACTAAATACACATCAGTCAAAGGACACACCTAGCAAAGCAGAACGCTGAGATTGTTGAGAAAAGATAATTTTTATCCTCTCTTCTGAGCCAAGATTAAAGATCAAAGGTCAGCAATAATTTTTCTGGGGGGGGGGGCCACTGCAAGATTTTGGAAAGTGATCAAGAACTGCACTTTTCTGTGGAGGAAGTGCAGGGTCTAGGATGGTGCAGAAGGGCACACGAGACAAGGGACTGGGATGCAGGAGACAGTGTGAGAGGGAGTATGGGTGAAGGAGGGGGTTGTGACCTGGAGCAGGAGATTTGGGTGCAGGGTCCAGGAGGGGGACTGGGTGCAGGAGAGGATTCTGGCCTGGGGAAGAGGTATAAGCAAGGGTACAGGGTCTGGGAGGAAGTTGTGACCAGGGGGAGAGCAGCGCAGAGGGTTTGGATGATTAACTGGGAAGGGAGTTGGGGTGCAGGAGGAGCAGGGGCAGGATCTGGCTAGGAGGGGATTACCTAAGCATCTCCCGTCCAGCAGCCCTGCAACAACCCCAAGGCAGGCTGGGCTTCCTGCCTACCACAGTCCCAGATCACTTAACACTGCTGCTGCTCTCTCCATGTGGCTCTCAGCACTGGGATGGGGAGAGGCTTGTGCTGCTCCCATCCTGCCAGCCAATCTCTCAGATCCAATTGGCTGGCTATTTCTGGCCAGTAGGAGCTGAGGATGAGGCAGGGAGTTCACACAAAGCCTCCCTCTCCCTCCAGAGAAGAGAGGTACACAGAGCAGCCCTGCACTTAGATCAGCGGCTGCTGAGTGCCTCAGCGTCCCGACAGGGGGATCCACCGACCAGATTCGGTGGCTTGGTGGGTCGGAGGCAGCCCGCGAGAAGTATCTTGCCCACCCCTGTTAAAGATGGATTCCTAAGAGTCACAAGCCTTTTTACTCATTCTCTCTTTTCTCAGTCCTGCTGTTGGCACAATGATTCATTTCTAGTTAAGTTTTCACTAGCGAGTAACAACATTACAAGATGTTGTCTTGTGGAAAAGTCTCTAATATTACCATGACTGTTCTAGACATTCAGGTAGGAAAGCCTTTGCTATATAAATAAAGGCAAAGTGGTTTAAATGAGAGCACAGATAGACAGCCCTAAGTAACACTCAATATCTTTATGGTTGACCTTGAACAACATTTCCTCAGCTCTCGTCCCCTAATACCTCTACTTTACTTACGCTACATCGAGGACATCTTCATCATATGGACCCATGGAAAAGACACTCTTGAATAATTCCACAAGGATTTCAAGAACTTCCACCCTACTATCAACCTCAGCCTGGACCAGTCCACAAGGGAAATCCACTTCCTGGACACTACAATACAGTTAAATAATGGACACATTTCCACCACCCTATATCGGAAATCCACTGACCACTACACTTATTTTCACGCTTCCATCTTCCATCCCAGACACATTTTTCAGTCGATTGTATGCAGCCAAACCCTACGATACAACCGGATTTGCTCCGACCCCACAGACAGAGACAATCACCTACAGGATCTTTACAGAGCATTCCTAAAACTGAAATACCCACCTGGGGAAGTGAAAAAAATCGACAGAGCCAAAAAAATACCCAGACATGAACTACTTCAAGACAGACCCAAAAAAGAAAATAACAGAACTCCTCTTGTTGTTACCTACAGTCCACAACTCAGACCCCTCCAACGCATTATACACAATCTACAACCCATCATGGAAAATGATTCCTCACTCTCAGAGGCCTTAGGAGAAAAACCTATTCTTGCTTACAGACAATCCCCTAACCTGAAACATATTCTTTCTGATAACCATGCCACACAACCACATCATAATCCTGCAGGAACCTAGCCCTGCAACCAAAAAAGATGCCAACTCTGCCCACATATCTACACTGATGAATTCATGACTGGAGCAAACAACATAAGCCACAAAATCAAAGGGTCATTTGGCTGCACATCTAGTAATTTGATCTATGCCATCAAATGCCAGCAGTGCCCCACTGCTATATATATTGGACAAACTGTATGGTCTCTACGGGAAAGAATCAATGGACACAAACTGGATATACATAAAGGGAACATACAGAAGCCTGTTGGTGAACATTTCTGCTTGCCTAACCACAGTCTGACAGACCCGCAGCTGGCTGTCTTGTCACAGGCCAGATCCACAAGCCAGATACATAGGGAAAGACTGGAACCACAGTTCATCCACAAATTCATTTCACATGCTAATGGACTCAATAGTGATATGGGCTGGCTAGGACACTACCTACTTAATAACCACTGACGGTGCTAACAGGTCTCTGAGTGGTATCCTTCCTGTCTTAGCAATTTATCTTTTGACTTTGATTTTTATCTGCTTAGGTTTAAGTACCCATTCTCCAGTGTGTAGGAGTGGGCTGCTAGGAAGTGGACCTGGGTATCGGGTCTGGGTGGAAGAGCGGGTGCAGGAGCGGGCTGGGTTGGATAGCAGGGTAGGAGTGTGAGGGCTGGGTAATAGTGAGAGGGAGAGCGCTAAACTGGCAGAGCTCCTCGGGTATGCACATGGCTCGGTATCCCCCACTGCTTCCAGGCACCATCACCTGCTGCTCCTATTAGCCACACTTACAGTCAATCAGAGTCGTGGGGGGGGCGGGGGAGGGAAAGAGAGAGAAGCCTCCAGGCAGCACTTTGCTGCATCAATCAGCCATGGGGGGAAGGGGAAGAGAGCAGTAGCATACCCGCTTCCTCCCCCCACCAGACAGAGCCTGTAGGCTAGATCCGGCTCTGGCTTGCCTGACTCTAGCCCTTGAGTCCAAGCATGGGAGGGCTGTGGCGCTGGAGTGCCAAATGTGGGCTCCCCAATTCTGGGGGGAGAACCCTGAGCCTCAGGGGCCAGAACTGGCCCCGAGGCGTTAGGCTCCTCATCCCACTCTAAACCTTTAAGATGGAAAACATCTGTCTATTGAGAAAAACAAATCACACCCAACGAGATACAACTTTGCCCGTGTTCAGAATCTTCATTGTAGCATATAAATATTCCCTAATAAAATTGTTCTAAAGCTGGGAAGCAGAGTGGTATACACAAAAATAGTGTCTTATGGAAGGTTTGATTTAGAATAGTGTCCCAAATAGCAGCCTCACTCTAAGAACTAAATGAAGGGTTTAAAGAGCACTATCTGTAAGGCATGAAGTATTTCAGGTGTGATTCTACGGATTTAACCACTTTTATTATAGTTTACTGCTTTTTCCTACAGATGGGGTTGTGTAAAATAGCCAACTATCATTAGGAGGAAGTAGTGGGAAGCCAATACAGACTCTGCACCTCTGTGTATTTCCATAAACAAAAATGAAAAGTTCATTAGCTAGGGATCATATTGAACTCTTTGCTGAAGCACAACATTAGCAACCTGTGGTCCTTTTTTCCTGTGGAATAGAGAATTTTACCTACAAATATAAAGTTAAATTTTAGTTACTAGCAAAGCTAAACTTTATTAATGTTTCAACAAAAACCCTTAAATATAATGGACAAGTGTTTTGGTCTCTTTTTTAACGCTAAAACTCACAAAATCCTAGATTTCATTATCTTGTGTGTCAGGTGACAGGATTCTTCTTTTTAATTATATACACACGTATAAAAACCCAAAGTCAACCAAGCCAAATCCTTTGTGCATATAGTCTTGATCTTTTCACCTAGCTGTATTGTCATCAATGAGCCATTTAACCAAGTTGTCAAATATTTAGTTTGTACAAAATAATGAAATGATTGGTTTATACTCAAGCAAACAGAAAAGGTTCCCTACAGATTTCTGTACAAATGGATAGACATTAAATTGTGTGAAAAAGAACTTCTGATATACTTGAACCATTAAACAAAAAATATTTACATTTATATTATGTCTTTGAAACTATAGGATTCAAAAATTCTTTATAAAAACAGCAGTCACTTCTCCCACTCCTGAAATGTAGCTACTTTTGAAATGAAATAGCTCTCTATAATAATCTGAGACAGAAAACAGAATGCTGTAACCTTGTTAGAACAGAGGAATTTTACATCAAACGTAAATACTCAAACTGCAATTTATCCATGACACCTATTTGTATTTTATAGCACTTATGAGCCCATTGTACTAAGTAGGCACTTTACAAACACAGAACAAGACAACACTGCAGGCACATACTGCCATTAGAACAGTATTATGGAATTTTTAATAGGAATAAGTAGTCATACTCTGATTTTCCTCCTGATCTCAAAAATGACATCTGCAGCAGCTGGGTTTCTGCTTCGACACTGATTCTGACAGAAGAGTTTCATCTACTGAATCAGCAACACTTCTTGCAAAAACCCAGGTTTCACTTGGAGGTCTCAATTATCTTGGAGTGAGATCATAGCTTGAGGAGCTATGGCTGCAGGCACTTGGTAAAGCAATTCTTTTAAGTAGTATCAGCATTACAATGCATCATGCTATCTAAGCATACACTGGAAATGTTTCGCATACATTATCAATAAAGTTATCATGTTAATTCCAGGATTTGTGATTCTTTACATGTTGTTAGTATTGTAAATGAACTGAATTCCATATTGATATTTTCTACCCATCCCCCACAAGCAAACCTGGAAATGACAGGTAAGTTTTCTGCATGTTCTCAAAAAGACATTTTAAAAGGGAAAGTTATCTATATTTAAAGCTAGCTAGCTGTCAAAGAGATTTTTTCTAAAGGTTTACCCATGACAATATTGAGGTTTTCATTATCAAATTGAGTGTTTTCTTGCTTCATTTTAAAAAAGAAAATTTAAATAGTTAGAAGAGACTATTTACTATTTAAGTGAGGGTGTAGCTAAAGTAAAGATTCTGCAAGTTGCTATAAAAATAAGTTGCCTTTTGTGACAATTTTTGGAATGCTCTAGACAACATGGCCAGAGCTCTGGGAGAAATACAAAACATAATGCTATTACTTTTTAATGTACAGATTTGCAAAATCAGACTGAAAATTCCTTATTTTTCCTTTCAGGAGTAAGGTTTTATTGTCAGATAAGCATAATAAAACCAAAAGACACTGAAAAAATATCTGTATTAGTCAACAATGCAGTAGCATACGGGTTGGGTGAGTTTCAGAAGACCAACTATATTCAAGGTCTGAACAAGCTGTATCATGTGCCATTTTTCTTCATGTTCATTGCAAAAAAATGTACACCAACCACCCTAGTTGGTGTGAACTTAAATGTGTGCTTCTAAAGTAGGTAATTACAATCTTGAGTGTTCTGTTTCATTTGCATGGTAAGAAGAAATATTGAAATGAATTAGCTTAATCACCCAATTAAGTGAGATGCTCTATTAGTACTGTTATTGGGTATTAGTAAGGTGATTCTAGTTTGACCTTTCTTTGCATGTGGGATGAGTAAAAAATACTTCCTGTACCCAACATTCCACTGCTTATCTCCCTGCTGAGATTTAAACATAGATTTTCTTCCATTCAGCATGCCTTTCCCTCAGTGCTTTCTGGTAGCTTGGTGGAATAAAAATATATTAACTTCAGGCTTAGTTTTAGCAATTAATTCTGCCAGAGAGTCTCCCTACTCTTCTTTGCATGGTAATCATAAAAGAAAAAAAGTAAACAATTTCCACTATTGCTCTGTTATAGTAATCACAGGTGCTACTTTTCAGATAATGGTGTGAATTTTAAGCCAGTTATGTCCTTTTAGGTAGTAGTTATCCTTTGTATGGTAAGGAAAAACAGAGAAGCAGACATTTAGGCACAAACTTCTTTCGTGAGCTACAGAGGTGAAAATGCCATGGAAGTCCTGGTCTTTCTTGGTTTTCAAACACTAAAGGCTTAGGACATACATTCAAAGACTCCAAATGCTTGAGTTGATATGCATCTCTGCTTATGAGAACTGTCCTATTATGTGAGTGAGCTACATTATAGATGTGCATCTTTGCAGCACCATGCCCTTGTCTATAGCACAATATGAGAATCTTTAGAATAGGAATCACTTCAGTTTCCAGGTGTCAGAATCAAACATAGTAATGAGAAGTCCTTCTCTTTGGTATCCTGAAACTTTTGAATTCTCAGGCCCTAAAACTCAAAGTACGTGGGTGGAAACAAGGTACGCAGTTGCTAGACAATCACTGTTCTGTTAAGATAAGCCTCAATTTGGGAAGTCCAGAGTAGACGGACACTTAAACAGAGGGAGAAAAAACCCCTACTTAATATGACAATAAGAACAGAAAAGTTCTTGCTCTGGGATATTCAAGAATTGCTGACATCTCACATTCTTTATGTACTTTTAAAATAGGGGCATGCAAAATGTTCCTAGAGCAGGCAGACCAAGAATTGTGTTTCTCCCATACCAGAGCTTCAAAAAATATATTTTGACTTTTTTTAAAGTAATGCACAAATACGAAGGGTCTTTTTTTTAAATTGCATAGCAAGACATCTGCCTTTGTGGTTTTTAAACCATCACTTAGACCCTGATGTAATTGCTTATTTTGTTTAAAAAAACATAAGGGAATTCTTGGGTCAAAACATATACCACAGTTTTCATTTTCTTAGAAAACACATAACAATGCACACTTGTCAAGTAATGTGTGCCCAATACACTGAAATATACAATCTATAATAGTGAAATTCAGGATACACATACATAACACACTTTTTAAATCAAGAATCTTGTCTTTCTAACATGTTTAATCATTTTCCACAAAAACTTTTGCTTTAAATCAGATTCAAAATACTATGTTAAATTAAAATTAACAAAATCCCCATGGAAAACTCAGCATCAGAACAAGTACTAGCCTTTACTTCGAATTTTCCTGGCTTGTGTCAGAACTTTAATAATATAAAAGCCTGAAGTGATTTCTACTATGGATGTGGGGGAGTGGAATTTTCAGTGGTCATTCAGAATAATTTGAAAGATTTTTGATGGGGAGAAAAGGAAAATAAAAAGCAATACACCCTTTTAAGAAGTTTCACCCAGCAGCATTTTTAAAGCTGTAAAGCTAACAGGCTGCAGGCCAAAAACAGCTTTTAGGTACAGCCTTGTAAATGAGTTTCTCTGAACCTGCATAACTGTGCAATGAAATGTCAAACAAAATCTTGTCAAATATATATAGCAGGATTGATGTATATAATGGAAAATTTGTGTTGTGTTCTGATACAATTCTATGCTTTGCTGTAAAAAAATAACTAAGCAGTGAATAAAATAAAACCATGAAAGTACAACTAAAGCACATCTGTCCCATGTTTCCTTTTCCAACAAGCAACAGAACACAACAGCCTAATAAGTTAAGGAAGTTTATTGCTTTGTTTATTTACATTCTCACCAGCTCCTCCCTTCCCCCAACGTTGGTTGTTGTACTACAGGTGCAGGCCACTGCTAAAGAGGAGAAATGAGACAAGAATCAGCAGTACACTATTGGCGAGAGGGGAACTGCACCGTTTGGGAAAGGAACTACTGTAAGTTTAAAGAAATTATGAACTCCTGATGTGATTGAGCAGGAACCACGAGCAACAGGCAAATGTATTTCACCAAATCAACAAACTAGTAAAAACTCCTGCCGAGAAAGATCCCCGTTAGGTTCACTGGCACGCTGCAATTCACATTAGCAAAAGCACCAACACACACAGAACACCCTGCCAGCAACGTCTCTTTGTCATGCACTTTTCTCAAAATTGCTAAGCAACTTTCAAGCGTCTAGGTCTGCACATGACATGAGACGCTTGTTAAAGAGATCCCTATACCGTTCTCAGAAAAGGGTCGATTACCAGTATAATGTTCCCATGATTGTCATTCATTATGCCAGCCTATTGTTCGGGGAGGGTAGCGACTACAAAGCTATGGTTAACCTGAGGGGGTGTGGGGGGGGGGGGGAAAGGCGAGATCACACAACAGGAAAGATAAGAAACACGGGGGGGGAACGTGCCAGACAGAAGTCTCTTACCTTGGTGATGATAAGAGGTTCCCCGTGCTCTCTTCCTCCTTTTAACGTGAAGCCCCAAGGAGCCCCTCCAGTCAGCAACACTTCCACCAGTTTGTGCCCATCCCCTCCCCTCGGGTCCACCATCAGCATCAGCAGGGGCCCCTGGTCCCCAAAGGCTGCGCTGAGCCGGGGAGCTTTGTCTGGCAGTCTCTCCGGGCCGCCGCGCAACTCCACGTTCTCCATGGCGCTGCTGCTGCTGCTGCTGCTCGCAGGCAGGCTCCTGCCCGCCCGTCCCAGCGTCTTCCTAGCCGGATCCAGCGTGCTGCGGCTGACCTAGGAACCACATACCTAACAACCGCTTCAAGCGTGGTCCCATGGGGGTGGGGAGGGCGCAAGCCTCCGCCTCTGGAGCCCGCTGGGATGGGGCGAGGCGGGCGGGAGGAGGGGAAGCAAGTGGGGGGGGGGGGGGGGGCGGGGGTTGCGAAACTGCTCTGTGCCCAAACTTGTGAGCGCTTGGCAGCCGCGCGGGCAGGGGTCAGCCCGGGCTGCTTGGCTGCAGCTGCGACCTCCTTGCTTTGCCTCCTGCAAGGGGGGGGCGCAAACGCTGCAGGACGGGAGCGGGGCAAAGTCACGGCGGGGAGTCGCCACTGCCCCGGGGGCAGGGGGTCACGCGGGGACTCAGGCCGGGGGGGGCAGACAAAGGCCGGGCCCGCGGCGCACGAGCGGAGGGAAAGGGGGCAGCGCCCAGGCGGGACGCCCGCAGCCTGCACACGGGGGGGCGGGAGCGCCTGTCTGGCAGCAGGGGCCCCGCCGGGCGGGCAGCCGCGACCGCGAGCAACCCCCCGCGGCGGCACCGCTTCCCCCTCCCGCCTGCTTTGCCAGCGCTCAGGCCCCGGGGACAGGGGGCAGCTCCGGCGCCCGCCTCTGCGCGTGGTGGCGGGGGAGAGCTGCTGTGTGCGCGCGGGGCTGGGGGGCCACACTCCCCGGCCCCCTAGCGGGGCAGCGGCGGCGCCGGGCTGAGCCCGGGAGCAGCTGGAGCGGCGGCCGAGGGCGGTGCTCGCGCTGGGTCTCGCTCCCGCTCCCCGGATTCGCTGCCTTCCCCGGGGCGCATCCCGCTACCTGGCAGGCGGGAGGAGCCTGCCCGGCTCGCGCGTCCTGAGCCCTCGCAGCCCCTCTGGTGGCAGCCAGCGAGACTAGCAGGCGCGGGGCGCCGGCTGGCTTCCTGGGAGGCCAAGCGCACGAAAGTCCCCTGGGCAATTCCCCCGGGGGAGCAGGAGGTGGCCTCTGCTTTGCAAGGTGGCTGCCCAAGACTTGGTGCATCCGCTTCCTTTTCCCTACAGCTCCAGGAGGCCCCAGAGTTCTAGCTGTGTGTATTGGGGCAAAGCTCCAATCAGGGAACAGAGCCCCACTCGGTTGGAGGTGGGAGGGGGGGCCTTCCCCATAACTTACCTAACATAATTTTGATGATTTTCAAGATCCACCCACTGGCTAAAAACAGTACAAAAAGACAGCACTGTCCCCAAAAATATTACAACGTAAGGCAGCAATGGGCAATCTATGGACCGCAGGCCATATACAGCCTATTGGGGTGCCACCCGTGGTGTGAATACTCTCTGACTGCCCCCATCCCTCACGAGCCTCACGCACTGAAGCACCAGAACCCCACACTTCCTACGATTCACTCTTCCCTCCCTTCCAGCACTTTCAGAGGAGCCGCAAATTGTCTGATTTTGGCTCCATCTCGGCTGTTCCTCTTCCCTCCCAGAGCTGCAGTAGGAAATCTGTGAATCAGCTGTTCCAGCTCCAAGAGGGAGGGGAAGGAGTGAGGATGGAGCACGAATCAGGCCATTTGAGGTGCTCCGAAAGTGCTGAGGGGAGGAGTAGGTAAGTGCGAGGATCAAGGATCTGGGGCTCCAGTGCAGGAGAAGTAGCCACATGGGGGCCGCAGGTGACATTCCAGTGGGGCCCTAAACTGCTGTGGCCCACCCAGGTGAAGGAAGGCCACTCGTGACCCACTTCCTATTTGTGGTTGCCCATCCCTGATTTAAGAGCAAACATAGCTGGTTTCAGTGCAGGAGAACAATGAGACAATATTAATCAGTGCACAAGGCAGTGGTCTCAGTTGTCTATAGGCATCACTCCAGGAGATTTGAGAGAGGATAATAATAAGGAAGAATGCAACATTCTTTACAAAGGTGGACAAATATTTTAGGGATCAGCAAACCACTATGTTTTCACATTTTGTTTTATTTTTTAAAATCCCTGGAATTTATTGTTTATTAAAAAATTCAAGATGAGTGAAAATTGGTACCTACAATCAAATTAATAGTTTGGGGGCTAAATACTGGTAGACAGAACCACAGGGGAAATAAACAAATAAAATAAATTTAGGGTATGTCTACACTGCAGAAAACAACCTCATGGCAGCAAGTCTCAGAGTCTGGGACAACTGACCTCGGAGGTAATGGGAACAAGGTGAGGGCAAGAGGAAAAACATAATCTAACAACTTTCTCTGTGTTATCTGTGTATGTCTTTTGGACAGTCTAAACTTTTCAGTCTTCATCCATGTCTTGTACAGTGTGCATTGTCTGCATTCAACAAATTATAAATACATTTTTTGATTATCAGTTCAGCTGAATACAAGATAATAAATGCAAGTGAACATGAGTTAATGGAAAAGTGAACCTGTCAAATTAAATTGCTATCTTTTTTTATAAGATTACAAATTTGGTTGATAAAGATAACAATATTGATATAATACTTTGTCTTGATATCACATGACAGTTGGATGAGAAAACTAGAACAATATAAAATTAATATGGCATACATTAAATGATGTAAAAGCTGGCTAAATTATATGTCTCAAATAGTAATTTTATATAGTGAATCATCATCAAACCTGTTTCTAGTGGAGTCCTGCAGGGATCAGTTCTTGGCCCTTAGTATTTAACATTTTTGTGAATGACCTGAAAGAAAACTAAATTATCGCTGATAAAGTTTACAAATGACCAAAAACAAACAAAGGGGGTTGTAAATAATGAAGAGAACAAGTCACAGATTCAGAAAGATCTGTATCAATTGATAAATTTGACATAAGCACATTCATTTAATATGGCTAATTGTAAATGTGTACTTTTAGGAACAAAGAACATAGACCATATCTATAGGATGGGGTACTCTGTCCTACGAAGCAGTCACTCTGGGAAAGATTTTTTTTAGGTGAAGTAGAAGGGGAGAAAGTGATAGTCATTGAACATCAGAGGTCTCAGTGCAACCCTATGGCCAAAAGAGCTAATACAAGTGTTGGATGCATGAAGAGGGGAATGTGAAGTAGAAGTAGGCTATGTCTACACTGGCGGATTCTTGCGCAAGAGTTCCTGCTCAAGAACTCTTGCACAAGAACACGTCCACACGGCCATGTGCTTTTGTGCAAGAGCATCCATGGCAGTGTGGATGCTCTCTTGCGCAAAAAAGCTCTGATGGCCATTTTAGCCATAGGGCTTTCTTGCACAAGAAACCCCTGCCGCACATCCACACTGCCTTCTTGCACAAGAGCTGTTGCACAAGAGGGCTTACACTTGTTAGAAAAGAGCGTAGCTCTTGCGCAAGAAGCCCTCTCTTCTGACGTTGTACTGTAAACCTCCTTGTGCAAGAGCAGGCGGGCAGTGTGGACACTCTGCGGAAGAACGGCTATTCTTGCGCAAGAACCCACCAGTGTAGACATAACCGTAGAGAGGTTATATTACCTCTGTATTTGGCACTGGTGAATTCACTGCTGGAATACTGTGTCCAGCACAATTCAAGAAGGATGTTGATAAATTGGAGAGGGCTCAGAGAAGAGACATAAGAATGATTAACGAATTAATGATGGACTCAAAGAACTCATCCAATGAGTTTAACAAAAACGTTAAGGGTGACTTAACTGTAGTCTATATGTAACTATGTGGGGAACAAATATTTAACAGCAGGCACAACATTATCCGAGAGCAGAAAATTGAAGTTTGGCATATTCAGATTAGAAATAAGGCATACATTTTTAACAGTAAGTAATTTAGCCGTAGCAACAATTTACCAAGGTTCACAGTGGATTCCCCATCACTGTCTGCTGAAGAAGTGGGTTTTGCCCATGAAAACTCATGATATCATTCACATGTTTTGTTAGTATTTAAGGTGCTACTACCTCTGAAGCTTTTGAACTTTTATATCAACATTGATGTTTTTCTAAAAGATATGCTGTAGCCTAGACTTTTTATCATGGAAGTTCTATGGCCTGTGTAGTAGAGGAGGTAGAACAAGATGATAATAGTCATTTCTGGCTGTGGGAATATGTGTTTAAATGTGAATATATATGAATAAATATATGAATATATGTTTAAATGTCTTGTATTATTCAGTTTAATAGACTATAATGACATAGTGTACCATTATAAAAGATGATTCCAGAACGCTTAATGGTATGAGGATTGTATCCCCAAATATGCAGACAGAAATAAAGTTAGAATTCTAATGAAATTACAGCACAAATCATAGAATCATAGAATCATAGAATAATAGGACTGGTAGGGACCTCAAGAGGTCATCGAGTCCAGCCCCCCGCCCTCAAGGCAGGACCAAGTTCCGTCTACACCATCCCTGACAGATGTCTATCCAACCTGTTCTTAAAATATCTCCAGAGAGGGAGATTCCACCACCTCCCTTGGCAATTTATTCCAATATTTGACCACCCTGACAGTTAGGAATTTTTTCCTAATGTCCAATCTAAACCTCCCCTGCTGCACTTTAAGCCCATTACTCCTTGTCCTGTCCTCAGAAACCAAGAGGAACAAATTTTCTCCTTCCTCCTTGTGACACCCTTTTAGATATTTGAAAACCGCTATCATGTCCCCCCTTAATCTTCTTTTTTCCAAACTAAACAAGCCCAGTTCATGAAGCCTGGCTTCATAGGTCATGTTCTCTAAACCTTTAATCATTCTTGTCGCTCTTCTCTGTACCCTTTCCAATTTCTCCACATCTTTCTTGAAATGTGGCGCCCAGAACGGGACACAGTACTCCAGCTGAGGCCTAACTAGTGCAGAGTAGAGTGGCAGAATGACTTCACAATGGCAAAGCCTCAGAAGCGCGGGAACCCGCCGCTGCTGCAGGTTTGCTCGCGGTGCCCCTGGTCTGCTGGGGACCGTCTCCAGCAGACCAGGGGCACCGCGAGCAAACCCGCTGGGGCTGCGGCTTTGCTCCCGATGCCCCTGGTCTGCTGGGGACTGTCTCCAGCAAACCAGGGGCACCGGGAGCAAAACGGTCCCGCGCCAGAGCAAAGCCTCAGAGGCGAGGCACCCCCCGCTGCCGCTTTGCTCCCTGTGTCCCTGGTCTGCTGGGGGGGGGGGGGGGCGCAGCTAGTGTGCCCCCCCCAGCAGACCAGGCTTTTGTTGTGGACCCTGGGGTAGAGCAGCTGGGGCGCTGCCGGTTGGTCCCGCAGCGCCGCTCTGGGCACTACTGGACCAACCCGGCAGCACCCCAGCTGCTCTGCCCCAGGCATCCTGATTCAGCCGCTGCTGGTCAGTTTCAGCAGCGGCTGAATCAGGACGCCTGGGGCAGAGCAGATGGGGTGCTGCTGGGTTGGTCCAGTAGCCCCGAGGAGTGGTGCTACTGGAGCAACCCAGCAGCACCCCAGCTGCTCTACCCCAGATGTCCCCAAGTCAGCCGTTGCTTAAACTGACCAGCGCTGACTACAGGAAGCCCGAGGCACAGTTGCTCTGCCCCGGGATTCCTGGAATCAGCTGCTGATCAGTTTCAGCAGCAGCTTACTTGGGGTTCTTAAGTTGAATCTGTATGTAAGTCAGAACTGGCGGTCAGTTTCAGCAGCGGCTGAATCTGGACGCCAGTTCCGACTTACATACAGATTCAACTTAAGAATAAACCTACAGTCCCTATCTTGTACGTAACCCGGGGACTGCCTTTATAGGATATTTAATAACAAATGTAGGATGTTGTCACCACGATGAAAGAGTTTAAGAACCTCTGCTCTGTGCACTGCACATACAGAAACTGCAACATACCAA
This sequence comes from Pelodiscus sinensis, assembly GCF_049634645.1. NCBI lineage: Eukaryota > Metazoa > Chordata > Testudines > Trionychidae > Pelodiscus > Pelodiscus sinensis. Next base: position 216,384,127 of record NC_134711.1, read on the forward strand.
CTATAAATATAGCAAAATATACATCAGTTACTGGAGACTTTAGCAGAAAACAAATATACCAGTTAATACTTGATCTCTCTAGAACCGAGATTTGTAAATTATTGTTTTAGTGGTCCTTTAGTATAGTAACAAAGGTAGCTTCTCAGTTTATTTTATTTGTTTTTTCTGTAGTCACCAGCTCAGAAATTTTTAAAAAACAACTAGCTTCAATGACATTTTTCTACTATCTTCCCTATTAGCCTTAACAGTGGAAAGCAAAGAATTTCCTGGCTTTGTCAAGAGATACATAGTTTAACTTCCCCACACATCTAAGTTTTGTCTGACATCCCAAATCAAGAAGGCATACAACTTCAGTTAAATGAGATTGGCCTCGATGCCACTTTGTTATAATAGTCCGATTCAGTTTCACATCTCACATAATGTCTCTGTGGGATCTCCTACTTGCTATGGATAGACATGCCAAAACGTGAGATGATTTTTACCAGTCCTCTTCCATTTGTTTGCATTACTGAAGTGCCTGGGAGTTCTAGTCCTGGATCAGAACTCCATTGTGCTTGACACTGTACAAACCCAGAACAAAAAGATGGGCACTACTGGAGTTTACAGTATAACAAGATATACTATTTAATTTGACTTCCTCCAAACAATTCACTGATAGTCATCTTTATTCATCTGCATTTATTCACCAAGACACCCAGTGAATCATTCTGTGTTCTCTGCAGGCAGTTCTTTTTGCAAATTTTGCTTGACTGAGTATAAACAATCTTATTGATTTAAGGTAAAAGTGACAGACACATCAGGCTGTCAAAGTAATTTAGGAACTAAGTTTACAAAATCTCTCCTGCTAATGAGAGAAAAGATACAGCTATCATCAAACTTGATACATTATTGCCACTTAACGCTATATATACACAGTGAAAAAGGAGGATATATTTGCCCTTTTAACTATAGCAGTTCCTACTTGTATACACTACCATAATAGACTTGTGTATTCAAACAGGGAAGGCAGGCAGGAAATAAGAAAGAAATGTTAGGAGAACAAATCATCTTCCTCCACATATAGATTCTCTGGATAACTCCATGGACCCATTGAAGTTAGTTCTACAGTTCCCATTGATTTTGGTCAGGTTAGGATTTCAGCCTCTAGGACTAAAGTGATTGCTGACTCAAGAGTCTATTGATAGCACATCACATAATAATATTATCCACTTCTTATAGGATTCTTTTCATTAACAGATCTCAAGGTGCATTACAAAGGAGGTCAGTATGATTATCCCATTTTATAGATGGGGAAATCAAGGCATGGAGCATTGAAATGACTGGCACACGCCCATCGAAAGGATAGTGGCAGATCTTTTCATTTTCTGTCTACTAGGTTACACTGCCTCTCTTTAATTGACATTATTGGGTATGTATAGTATTAAACATGGAATAATTGTCAGAAAAATCAAAAGGATGATTATGATTGATCAGAGAAATCTGTGCATCAAAGTGCCCTGCATAGCTGCAGCCTGTGCCAGGTTCGGAGAGGGAAGGAAAGGAGAGATCCTGGCTCTTTCAGGGCTTGAAGAAAAGCTAGACTGAGCTGGTTGGGGCTGTGAAATAGAAAGGGAGAATTTGGGATAGCCTAAGTTTGGAGAGGGGCTAGATGAACTGGAGTCCTGCTTGATGTGTGTATCTGGCTGAAGATGGCAAGGTTGGCCTGAAGGAGCAGGCTGGGTGGCAGGCCCAGCAAAAACTGACAATGGAAGGGAGTGGTATGGGAGAGAAAGTTGCCTTGGACTATGAAGGAGAAGCATTCAGGGATGAGGAATGGTCTCAGCTCAGGAGAAAGAACACAAGACTAGATAGATGAAAATTTAAAGAAAAAAGACTTCACGGAAATGAAAAAAACAAAAACATGACCAAAGTCAGCATTTCATAATTGTCAAATCAGCGACGGAAGATTTGAAAACAAATGCTAACCTCAAAAATGGCGGAATGGGTAAAGTGATGAGTTGGTGATACACAAAGAGCTATAAGAATGTTACAAGTAGAACTGGTAGAATGTACACATAAGGAGCAAGTTGAAAAACTTCTTCAAACTGTAAGCTTAAAGAAAACGGAAGTTACTTGCCAACTGCGTACAATCCTGACAGAAGCCAGATGGGTTGTATGCTGTTGCTGCTAGGATTGTGTGAGGATAATATTACAAAAGGGCATAGGTGAAGATAAAGTATTGTTTGTTAAATGGCTACTTAGTAGAAGAGACAGAAAAAACAGCTATCTATGTCTGTTTGCATGACACTTTAAACGTGGGACATTTCTAAAAGGGATAGAAATGGGATAGCAGTCTTTCTGGGCTAAGCTATATATTTGCCCTCCGGTATAAAGTGTTATAATTGTCAAAGGTTTAGATATACAGCAGCCATTTTTAAAATAACAAAGAGGTGTAGTAAATGTGGAGAAAATCATTCATATGAAAACTGTAGACGGAACAGAACCAAATGTAGCAATTGCAGGGGGAAAGCACAATGCAGCATACTATAAAGGATGTGCAGCTAGAGAAATGTAAGTTAAAATCATTCATAAAGTGTCATAGGTGGAGACTAGCAAAAAGGTATCCAGTGCCAAAAATAGGAAAAGAAAAAGTCTCAGGAAAAATAGGTGTACAGGGCAGCAGAACACATCTTTGGTCAGGGAAAAGAATTTGAGACAACTGGGACACATGGTTGCTGGAAAGTAAAGAGAAGTTTCTAACATTAATTATAAAAGTGAGCACCTTGAAGGGGGGGGGGGGGACTGAAAGGATTAAAATCATAGCAAAAGCAGCAGAGAAATACCTAAAAAAATACTCTCTTGACAGACTGCATTCATGTGATTTTAAATGAAGACAATAATACAGCTTAAATAATATGCTTTTAATGATCTTCAGTTGGAATATGCATAATAGTCATGGAAAGGTATTTAAGAAAGCAGTCACTGAAATGGGAGGGGAGGAAGCCGTATGCAATGTATGTGCAAGAAATATGGCTAATAAATAAACTTGCATATTCAGTCTCCTTGGATACGATAGCCTCTTGATCCCTCCAAAGGACATCAGAAGAGGGTAGGTGGACTGTATATTTATAAAAGAGGGACTCAGTTATATAAAAATAGATGTGCATAAACTAAAATTTGAACATAATGCTATTGAGATTCCCCTGCAGAACAAAATCACACATACAACTTTATAATATTTATAATTCATGTACCAGATTCAATGTGATGAATATTTATGCACAAGTGAAAACCTAGGAGAATTATATGACAACATAATAAAAACAATTGCAGCAGGTGCAGATCTGGCCATCTACAAAACATCAAATTGTCCCCAGTTTAGAAATCAGGGTCCCTGGTAGAATAGGGATTGCAAATTACCAATCTAAGAAAAAATAAGGCATACAAGCAAGCAAAACACACAAAGAAGAATAAAGACTTAATAAATTATAAAAAGGTGATGGAAAAAGGTCATCAGATAGACAAAAAAAGGAAGTTGGAGAAATTTCTGTGGGAAGCCAAGCAAAGATTCAAAGTTTTCAGAAATGTATAAGCAAATTAAAAGAATGAATGGAATTGTAAGTAAAAGAAAGTACATAGCTTGTCTTATTATAAACAATGAAACTGAGGTCTCTAACTTAGGAAATACATTTTAGCAAAAGAATTCCAAAAGGTCAGTAGTACTCACATGAATCATAGCAATGAGTGTCATGAAAAAAAACAGGAAGTTTATTGAAGAAAAATGTGGAGTATTAAATGGCCGGGAAAAAATACTGACAGGCTACGTCTACACTGGCCCCTTTTCCGGAAGGGGCATGTTAATTTCAGAGATCGCAATAGGGAAATCCGCGGGGGATTTAAATATCCCCCGCGGCATTTAAATAAAAATGTCCGCCGCTTTTTTCCGGCTTTTAGAAAAGCCGGAAAAGAGCATCTACACTGGCCCCGATCCTCCGGAAAAAAAGCCCTTCAAAGTAGGAATAAGATCCTCTAGAAAAGGGCTTTTTTTCCGGAGGATCGGGGCCAGTGTAGACGCTCTTTTCCGGCTTTTCTAAAAGCCGGAAAAAAGCGGCGGACATTTTTATTTAAATGCCGCGGGGGATATTTAAATCCCCCGCGGATTTCCCTATTGCGATCTCTGAAATTAACATGCCCCTTCCGGAAAAGGGGCCAATGTAGACGAGCCCATCATGTGTTAAACAACCATTTTAGTATTCTGGAGTTTATTGCAGACATTAGAAAAATGAAAACCTAGCTCCAAGTAAAGGTAATACAGATAATGAAATGCTTTAACATGTGTCAGAAGGACACCTAAAGATACTGCTATACTTATTTTATGATATATGGGAAACAATACTGCTGCCAATAGAATGGAAATAAGGTAAGATATAGACAAATGAGACTTGATGCTAACATGATACTGCCCTCACTCTTGTGTTTAGGAAAAATAATAAATGGAAGACTACTGGAATACTTGTAGAAAAATGATGTTATAACTGCAGTACAAAGTAGTTTCAGAAAAGGAAGATGCACAGTTGACGATAAGGTAAGAATAGAAATGGGAGTACACAAAAACAGAAGGATTAGGGAACTTATTATAAGATTCTTCCTGCAGACTGAAAAAGCACAGTACATGCTACGGAAGGAAGGGTTCCCATATAAACTAGCCAAAAAGGGAGCGATTTTTGGTGGATACGGGACTTTCTAAGTGGCAGAACTATATAAGTTAAAGTAGGAACAGCTTTATCAAAGCCTATATGTTTACAAATGGAATTCCACAAGGGAGTATTATCAGCCCCACTTTGTTCTTCATTATGATAAATAAACTCCCAGAGAATGTGCCGACAGGAATATGTATTTCCTTTTTTGCAGACAATTGTGCTATATGGACTAAGAATAAAAAGCAAAGTAACCATGCACTCTAGAGTAAATAAGGCACTTTAGAGATTTCTAAGTGGGAAAGTTACTGGGCATTTACATTTTTACTTGCCAAAACTTAAAGTAATGGTTTTTAACCAGGATGACGATAAGTGAAGACTGGGACTGATTTATTTCTGGTGAAAAAATTCAGGTAGTTCAAAATATATACTCGTAGGAGTTATGTTTGATTATAAATAATTTTGGAATGGATAATATCATACAAAAGTGTAAAAGTAGGGTGAACTAAATTAAAAGTGTACTTAGAAACAAATGCACTTCAGATAATAAGGTACGATGATGATGTTTAGATCAATTATAAGACCAGTTTTAGTCTATGGATGGCAAGCTTTTGGTTCAACCTCAAAAACAACTCTTGAAACTGCTCCAGGCCCAAACTGTGAGATTGGAAAGTCACACAATGATAAAAACACCAGTGTATGTGCTGTCCCAGGAGACATACCTATGAATCTAAAGATGAAACTACTAGACCTAATCTTCTGGGCAAAGGTAAAAGAGAATCATGAAAACATAATTGCACAACAGATTTACAAATATTTGTGGGAGCTTAGTAGACAAAAAATATGAATAGCTTCAGACGTCCTCATACTATCAGGATCCAAAAATGGACTAGGATATATGTGAAAAGAGAAAAATTGAAAGAACTAAAATGTTTAGTCATGAGAAATCAAATTACAGTTGGGCAATTATTCCCCCACTTGAGTCGTATGAAAAAAGCGAGGGAAAACACACAGACATGTCTATGACCACTGCTGTACAGTCATGATAGAAAAAGTAAAGTAGTCATTTTAGCATGTTAACAAGTCATTGTGTTTTAAACAATAAGTTAAACTTATTAAAAAGATAATAAGATGGGCTGCATAATGTATGCAAAATGAAATAAACTTCTTCGTGTGGCATTGTGGGCAATATTGAATGAAAAAAAATTCCTTTATGAAAAATGAAGTTGGTTTGGAATCCAAGATTTTTCCCTAAAGGGACTAATAAGCATGTCAGAAGAATGGAATAGTGGAATAAAGGAAGTCACGGGGAGGGGGAGTAGAGTCTTGTTGCATTTCCTTAAGGATTCTAGATTGAGAGAAGTCAGAGACAACAAATAACATTTGGCTACAAATGAAGGAAGAAAGTGATAGTCCTAGCCTTGTATGAAGAGGCTGCTGCACCAAAAAACAAAAAAACAACCTCCTCCGAACATGATAAAAAGATCAGGGAGGACAGGTAAAGAGAGCATTGCCTCTCTACATGAGAGGAGTCTGACTACAAATCTGGAAGGCATGTTACACTCCCAGTCAGTACCCAGCCTGGGCTGAGGAACCTAATGATCCAGCCACACAGGGAAGTTGGCTACAGAGGGTGTCTGGGTGTAAGTGAGAGAGGGTGCAGGAACAGGCTGAGGAGGTTGGTCTGGGTGGGAGGGGTGCATGTGAAGGAAGATGTGGGTAGGGGTCTGGGTATAAGGAGAATGGGGAGTGCTTACCTGGTTCCATGCACCCTGCCACTCCCAGGTACCATCCTGCACTGCTCCCATTAGTTGAGATTCTGACCAATGGAAGCAGCAGGGAAAGCCTCCAGGTGAGCTGTTTCCTGCACTGCCATTCCCCCAGCCGGGGATGGGGGGAAGGGAGCAGCAGTGCATGGAACCACTTCCTTCTCCCACAAGCTAGATCTGGCCCACACACCCCGCCCATGTCAGCAGGAAGCTGGTGCTGGCGCTCCAACCTTGCAGAGGGAGGTTGGAGCACCAATGCATAGTCCCTGCTGGATGAGGCCCGAGCTCATGGCCCACCTGCAAGACAGTTGTGGACCACTAGTGGTCCATAGACTACACTTTGCGAGCCACTTCCACAGGCATGCTCAACATAGTGCACTACTAAATTTGGAAACCTACTGGTGCCCCAAATGTAGTGATGTTCTATGCAGCTGTGCATGCTGTGTATGCCTAAGGGTGGCCCAGACCCCCTATCCCAGCCCAGTGAAAATGAATGAGGGTAGGGGAGAATAAGTGGGGGGGGGGAACAGAGTGTGTGGGGCTTTGGTGAAGGAACAGGGTAGATCCTGGGTTTCCCTTACATTTAAAAAGTAACTTTGGGTGTAAAAAGGTTAGAGATCACTGATCTGTGATGTAGCTGGGGTAACCATAAAGCTACTCTACTGAATAAAAAGGCATTGAATGTGAGAACTTAAGAAAATTATTGATACCAGCAAGAATACTTCCTCAGGTAATGATGATATTTATAAAAAAGTTTAAATAGCTCTCTGAAAGTAATATGAAGGCTGTATTAGAATTATTTGACATATATGGGGGAAAGAAGTGATACCAGTAAGGTGGAAAAACATGAAATAGTAATGCAATATGAAAACCAGGACAACTATCCACAAAAGTGATCTTCTACAACATGTCAATGCCATAATGTCCTTTCTGGGTATAGTTACGGTGAGAATGGTGAATGAAAGTTTGGTTTCCTATGTGGAAATCAGTGGCATTCCAGATAAGATATAGAGTTATTTTAGGAGAGGAAGATGCATTATTGATAACACTGTTAAATTAGAAACTGAAATAGAAAAAAGTCTGAGGCACAAAGGTTTATGATAACTGCCTTTTTGGATATTGAAAAGGCATATATGATATGATATGCAGGGAAGGTCTATGGTAAAAAAGAAGTGCACTTTGGATAAGGGAAAGAATGTTTGGGTGTATTACAGACTTTTTGAGAAAAAGGACCATGCAGGTCAGAGTTGAGAAAGTTATGTCAAACACATATAGTGCAACGTTAAAGATGGTACGCTGCAGGGTAGTGTTATCAGCACCACCTTATTTAATATTATGACACATGATTTCCCAAAACAAATAAGTGCTGGGGTAGGTTCACTCTATTCATAGATGATTGTGCTCTGTGGGATAGGAGCAGGAAAAATTAGGTGACAGAAAAGATAATCAAAAAATCAAAAAATAGATGCCTGGGGAAATAAATGAGGTTTCAAGTTTTCAATTGCTAAAACCAATGGCTGATCTTTACAAAAAGGAAAGTTACAAAGGAATGTAAATGGTATTTATATGAATAGATATGGTTAAAAGGTTCAAATTCTTAGGGGTAATATTTGATATTAAATTGATTTGAAAGATCATATAAACCACACGCTAAAGATAAATGTACTGAAAGTATTAACCTGATCAAAAGTCTTGCTGGGACTAATTGTGGGGTGGATTCGAAAACACTCTTGATTGTGCATAGAGCCTTAATCAGGCCAATTATTGACTATGTCTGCCAAGCTTTGGGTCATCACGAAAGTCTCAGCTTAAAAAAATAGATTTAATACAAGTCCAGGCACTATGCAATGTGTGTGATGCATTTATTACAACGCTTACATGCACATTAATGTAGATTCTAGTGAAATGCCAGTTATACTATGAATGAAACAACTGGACTAAATTTTTGAGGCCAAAGTTAATGACAACTGCAATGATGAAAGTACCACCCAAACTTATGAGGATTTGGGGGAATTTGATAGAACATAAGTGAATCCCTTCATGGACTAGGGACGACACATGGGGGGGGGAGGGAGGACCACAAAAGCTCACATGCCTTCCAAACGCTGTGGGGTGAGGGGCAAAGAGCCGCAGCCATCCTGTCCATTGAATCATTGTGGCAACCAGCCTGGGCCCCATGCTTGTGGGGAGGGACATGGGACCCAGGGCAGTCAGGGTGCAAGCAGGTTGGGGGGCTGGCACTGACAGTAGGGGTTGAGCCCAACCCCACACTCACTGGTAGGAAGCGGAAGCAGAGAGACCCAACTCCAGCCTGCTCTGCTCCACCAACTCCCAGTGTGTTGTTCTGCTGCCTGCCACTGGTGAGTGCAGGGGCCGGTTCCACTCCTTCCTCCAAGAGGAGGTGGGGCCTGAAGAAGGGTGTTGTCCTGGGCCCCACGCCCTCCTAGGGATGGCACTCCCCCAGGCTAGAGGTAGCTCAGGGAGGAATCTTGTAGGGGGCAGTAATGTGGCTGATGCCCCCCCATGTCCCGCCCCTACACAGTGTGGTTAAGGACTAGTACCTTTAGATGGGTAGGCTTTTAACATCACACGGCAGCACTACAGGGAGGAGTGCAGTTGGTTTAGTTTTTCTGAAGGGAGACTCAACTTTCATAAGTTTGGGAAATGCTGTCTCAGGGAATGAGTGCAAAATGCAGGGAGGATCAATCATGAACCAATGGAAGAAAACACCAACTTTAATATTTATCCGTCAATAATGATCTTTATGAACAGTCTTGAGTGCCAGCAAAGATGTTTTGAATAATGTATAAAAACATCAGATAGGGAAGATGCTCTCCTCACATTTTCATTTTACACTAGTGCATGACATTGCAGGTCCCTTCAAGCCATAATTAAAATATCTACTGCTTTCCACACAAGCACAAACCATGCTGCACTCATTAATAGTGAAGAGCTTTTCTCCTCAACTTATATTTTTAAAGCCTCTTTAATCTCCTTTGAGAGCTGGAAAGCCAATGCTCTATTTAATAATGAAGGTGGACTGAACTGAAGGTTGGATTTTCGGGTCCCAAAAGAAAATGAGTTATTTTTTGAAATACAAACATGAAGAAAATGTGCTTCTGAGGTGCATGCAGTGGCAGATTAGCCACAGGGCCAATGGGTCTGTTCCCCAAGGGCCCCAGCCAATTGAGGGACCCTGGAAAAATTTGCATTGCTAGCATCCTAACCAGCTCCACACATTACTGCGTGGCCTTCTGCCAGTGTGCATAGGAAGCCTTTGCACCCCAACCCTGCTCCATGGCAGGAGTGCCAGGTGGATGGAGAAGGACAAGCCCCACACTTCAACTCCACTCCCTGACAGGAGTGCCAGGTGGGTGGGGAAATCTTTATGCCCCAACCCAATATCCCCAACAAGAGCTCCGGAGAGTGGGTGGGAACTGCAGGCAGGAGTTGACCCTCCTTGCTCTGGCCCAGGACCCCAAAAAAGTGTAATCCAGTCTAATCCAAGGTTCTCACCTCAATATACATTTGTTTTATGCATTTACAATATATTAGCCACTGGGCCAATGAAGCTATTGCCCAAGTGCTCCAGCCAATTGGGTGAGGCCTGGAAAAATTGACACCCCTCTTTGGTGCTTCTGCCAGCGTGGACAGGAAGCCCCTGCACCGTGACCCTGCTCTGCAGCAGGAGCACTGAGTAGGTGGCACAGCCCCATTGGCCCAGTGGCTAATATACTGTAAATGAATAAACAAAATTGAAATTTTTAGTGTCATGCAATGTCCTATTTACACATACACACACACACACACACACACACTGTCATACTGTCCTATTTATACTAATTTGCTTTTTACGATGCAATTGATGCAATGTGTTGCTTCTCTGCTTGCTATGGAATCTCTCTGTGATCCCACAATGACATATGCCTATTTATGACACTGCTAAGGTGCAGAAAGAAGTGATGCTTTTTGTGTTTATGGGGCTTATCCAGGAGCATTGAACCCTAAAGGAGTTGTCAGTGAGACTAGGCTCAAACCAGTGGTGCTGGAGTTCAGTGCTGCCTCACACCTGGGCTCGAAGTGGTTTTTGGCATTTGACTACTATAAAAATTGTTCCCGCAACCACGGATCAAGTCATGCAAAAATACCTCGCTTTTTGCTGGCACATGTTGTTCAGTTACAGGTACAGGCAAAATCATCTCTCTGTTTACTTATTGTTTTCCCTTTCCTGCCTTCTTTCCCTTAGGCTTCCAGCACTTAAATTCTTAGCTTCATAAACACAACAGTCCAAATTATTCTCGAGTGTAACCTCACTGAGCTTGATTCCTGAGCCTGCTCTGGCTCCTCTTTTGCATATTTAGACTGGTTCATGGGGTTCAAACTGGCTAGATCTTGTCAGATGAAAATTTCCCTGGGATTATGGGAGCCCCAGGATTCTGGGAGATCTGTGTCCTAGCTTGATTCAGCCTTTCCAGTGTGAAGGCACCTTGTGTGCATTCTGGCATACCGGTGAGTCACCTCATTTTCTTTTACCATCAGGCAGGTTATATATGTTCTGCCTCCATCGGAAAGGAGTCAGTGGAGACAGGTCATTTACTCCATTTGTAAGTAGTTTTTTAATTCAGTCAAATCATTATATAACTGGGTTCATAGCAGAATTAGAGATGTTCATGGGGGATTGGATCATCAATGGCTATTAGCTAGGATGGGCAGGGACACAATCCCTTGCTCTGAGGATCCTTAAACCATGGACTGCTAGAGGCAGGGAATGGTTCACAGGATAAATTGCCTGCATGGGTATCCGGTAGCCTAGGCAGAGGAAGGCTTTGTCTTGCCAAGCTGCCAGACATGGCCCTGCCCACACTCTGCCCCCAGAATACCTGCTGTGGGCCTTCTGGGGGCAGAGTATTGTGCCTGCCCTCTCTGGTGGTGAGGGGCCAGGCAGGGTGGAGCCACGTAGCTCCTTCCCCGGTGCTCTGGGTTCTGAGCAGGCTGGGGTGGGCACAGGTGTGTGTGCCCCCCCCGTCTCTTCCCTTCCATGGGGGGGCAGGGAGGAGGGGCTAGGCATGCTGCCCCATCTCCTTCCCTTCCTGTGGTGGAGGAAAGGGCCTTAGAAGAGGGGCTGGAGCTGTAGGTGGTCTGGGGGCCTGCCTCCCCCAGGTGCAGCTGCACTGACCACCCATGAATTGTCCTCTTCTGTTCACTCCTTTAGGCTACGTCTAGAGTGCTGCGCTTTTCTGGTATCCCAGAAAAGCAATGCTGCATCCAAGGAACACTTTTCCAAAAAAAATGTGTCAAAAGAGCAGGTTTTTCTGAAATTTGGCACCATGTAGACGCGCCAAATTCGGAAAAGCCTCTTTCGAAAGAAAAGCGGAAAAAGATACACAAATTGCAGTTTGCAATTTGCGTATCTTTTTCTGACTTTTCTTTGCAGTCTAGACGCAGCTATAGATGTGTCTGAACTGGCCCCTGTTTGAAGCCAGAACACTGACTTATGTACTATTGTTCTGACGCAATATGGCCATTCTTATGTCCTTGAGGGAGTGGGAGATTTAAAAACAATTCTACAAGGCAATTGAAGTAAAATCATGAAAGTGGGGAGGGATGGCAGAAAGTGTGCAGAGTAAAAAAAAAAAAAAAAAAAAGGAGAGAAAACAATTATTTTCTCCAGAATATTGTTAAGCTGTGACTAGCCTCCCAAAGGGATTGGGTGGAGGGGGAAGAGGTAAAAATAGTTGGAGGAAGGATAAATGCACTATGGGGAAAAGATATCCATAACCAGGACTAAAGAAATCAAGCAGGAAACAGAGGAATTAAAATACAAGGAAACAATCTTAGCTAGACAGCCAATTCAACAGGACTGCTGTATAGTATGCCCTTTCCTAAACATGTGCAGGAAAAGAAAACAGCAATGGCCAAAATGTGGGGAGATATGTAAGAAAATGTAAGTGTAAAAAGGTCTTTTATTGACTACAGCTTCTTTCTATGGGTATGTCTACACTACAAAGTTAATTCGAACTAACAGATGTTAGTTCTAATTAACTTTGATAGGCGCTACACTAGCAAACCGCTAGTTCGAACTTAATTCGAACTAGCGGAGCGCTTAATTCGAACTAGGTAAACTTCATTCTACGAGGACTAACACCTAGTTCGAATTAACTAGTTCGAATTAAGGGCTGTGTAGCCTCTTAAAGGGGCACGGGCTGGCTACGGTGCCCGTGCCAAGTGCAAGCCTGCCAGCACCCAGCCAGCAGACCCTGAACTTGGCACGGCTCGAGCCAGCCACCCGCTGCCACCCAGCCCTCTGCCTCTTCCCGGGACCAGGTTGGCAGCTCCCGGGAGCCTGCCCAGGTCCGCAAGAGGAGGGCGCCCACCTGGTCTAGTGCGGACATCGTGGACCTCATCCACGACCTCTGCACTAGGCACAGGAAAGTGGCCGTCTAGGGCAGGATAGCTGCCAGCCTGGCCACCCAGGAGCAGATTTGCATGAAAATCAAGGTGGTCCACTGAGACCCCCGACCCTGAGCCCTCAACTTAGAATGGCCGTACTGGGTCAGACAAAAGGTCCATCTAGCCCAGTAGCCTGTCTGTCAACAGCGGCCAACACTAGGTACCCTGGAGGGGATGGACCGAAGACAATGACCAAGCCATTTGTCTCGTGCCATCCATCTCCAGCCTTCCACAAACAGAGGCCAGGGACACCATTTCTACCTCCTGGCTAATACCACTCCATGGACCCAACCTCCATGACTTGATCTCACTTCTCTTTAAACTCTGTTATAGTTCTAGCTTTCACAGCCTCGTGCAGCAAGGAGTTCCACAGGTTGACTATTTGCTTTGTGAAGAAGAACTTTCTGTTGTTAGTTTGAAGCCTGCTACCCATTCATTTCATTTGGTGTCCTTTAGTCCTTCTATTATGGGAACTAATGAAGAACTTTTCTTTATGCACCCTCTCCACACCACTCATGTTTTTATAGACCTCTATCACATCCACCCTCTGTCTCTTTTCTAAACTGAAAAGTCCCAGTCTCTTTAGCCTCTCTTTATATGGGACCTGTTCCAAACCCCTGATCATTTTAGTTGCCCTCCCCTCTCCCAGCCTCTCTCTTCCCCTCTCCCACCTCCTTTTCCCAGTCTCCCCCAGTTTTGTTCAATAAAGAGAGTTTCTATTTTTGAACACACGTGTCCTTTATTTTGTACATCAAGAAGGGGGGCTAGGGAGGGGTAAGTAGAAGGAGGTGAGGGAGGAATGGGGTATGAGCCCCCGATGGGGAGGACTGGGCTGGCTCTGCGGGCTCCTCAGGGTGGAAGCTCTCCTGAAGTCCCTTGATTGACACCCCCCCCCCCCCGGATGGCAGCCTGTGGCAAGTGCAGCCGGGCCGATGGCCGAGTGCTGTGATGTGCCCAGTGTGGGTACTCCGGGCACTCCAAGCCAGGACTGCTTTGCAAGCGGGGAACCCCTGAGAACTGTCTGTCCGGGGTGGGGGTCGGGACCCTTTAAGCACAGCCCTCGGCTAGCCTGAGACAACAGCTCCACGCTCTAAATCCTAATCTGATGCCCTGCCGGCACTGCTTCCGGCCATCCTTAACCTCGGTTCAGGGTCCACTCAGTGTGGACATGCTAGTTCGAATTAGCAAAATGCTAATTCGAACTAGTTTTTAAGTCTAGATGCACTAATTCGAATTAGCTTAGTTCGAATTAACTAATTAGTTAAGTTAGTTAACTAAGTTAGTTCGAATTAGTGCTGTAGTGTAGACATACCCTATGTAACTAGTGTTTAAAAGAAAAGACTGGTTTGTGCTCAACCTATGGATTTGGACAAACCCTTCCTAATATTCAAGATCCAGAGTTTTCATTTAGCTCATTCTCCATCCCCCTCTTCCACATGCACAGGCAACCGTGATAGAGCACCTCCTGCTGGACATTCTCCAACCTGTTATATTTGGAGCCCACCTCACTGAGCCCCATATACTCTTTAAGGGTACCTCTTCCTGCAGCTACAGAAGATTTCTGGGTGTAGGTCTATCCTGGCCCCAGCTGTTCCTTGTAGGGGAAGGGGAGCTGAGCCCAGCTCACGATAAGAGTCACTAGCCCTGTTCCCTCCTCTTCACACTGATTGATCTCTCTGCTAGCTTCTCCGGATGCCTAAACCAATGTGCCAATGCTACTGGAAGGCTGTGTGACCGCTCTTGAGGTTTTTCTTTGCTTCTCCATCAGAAAGTTAAGAAAATACTTTTTTTTCCTGGGAATCAAAAATATCTGCTGGGAATATGAATTCTGCACATGCACAGTAGCACAGAACTCTCCCAGGAGTCGTGTATAACCAGTCAATAAGAATTCATTTTGGTAAAGTGATGCTTGTCATTTAGGGCCAGCGTTTGAACCCCTGTTTTTTTTAAGGAAAGAATGATCACATTCTCATTTACATTCAGAATCTCTTGGGTTTTGTCTACACTTAAGTGCCATAACAACATTTTAAACTGAAAGTGTGGCCATGCAACAATACTGGGAGAGAAGTCTCCCAGCACTCTATGTAAACCACTTCCATGAGGGGAGTAGCCAAGGGTGTGTCTCGACTACAGGGTTTTGTCGACAAAACTATACCTGCTTCTACACTGCCGCTGAGTTCTGTCGACATAACGTCGACAGAACTCAGCAGTTTTGTCGACAGCTGTAAACCTCATTCTACAAGGAATAACGCCTTTTGTCGACAGAGTTCTGTCGGCAGAAGGCGTTATTGCATCTACACTGTCCTTTGCATCTACACTGTCATGTCGACAAAGCGGTTTGCTTTGTCGACAGAACTGGCTGTAGCCTAGACGCTCTTTGTCGACAGAAGCTTTGTCGATAGTATCTGTCAACAAAACTTCTGTTAACAAAAGCCTGTAGTCTAGACGTACCCTAACTGTGCTGGGAGTACAGCTCCCAGTACTGTAGCCTAGTCCACACAGGCGCTTTACAGCACTATATCTTGCTGTGCTCAGAGCAGTTGTTTTTTCCACACCCCTGAACCAGAAAATTATAGCACTGTAAAGTGCCAGCGTAGACTTAGCCTTAGACTTCTAGAACAAAGCAAAACAGACTTATATACACTGTATTTACACTAAACTTGGCTGGGAATGAAGTAGAGCTCTTGGCTCTGGCTGGAACTCAGAGCCTCTCTCCCCATTCTGCCCCTTCTATCCACGGTCCTACCCGATTGTGCCTCTTCCCCCCAGGTCCCTGTCCTCCTTCTGCCTCCGTAGTGCCTCTTTGCTTTTCAAAACCCCACCCACTGGAGAGCTCCTCCAGCCCCAGGGCCATGATAGGAGGAGATTTTTCTAGGGGCCCCAAATCAGTCACTGCTCCTCTGCCCCAGGTGGCACAAGGTTTGGGATGGCTTTCCCTCCCTCAGCCTCCATAACATGCCTTTCCATAGTTGTGACACTCATGAAGGTGCTACACAGGGGTGGGGAACCTTTTCTGAGTGGGGGGGCCGCTGACCCACAGAAAAATCAGTCGGGAGCTGCACACGAATGAGAAGCGGAAAAAATACCTCTCACTGTGGCCCCCAAATAAGGAGAAAGACCCTCCCCACATTCTCCTCACACGCCAGAGTTTAGGGGGCCCCAGCCTAGTAGATTTTTTATGCTTCAGCCCCACCGTGGGAGGAGAAGCAGGGGGACTGGAGTGCCAGTGCAGGCTCCCCAATGTTGGGGGCGGGGCTGAGTGTTGGGGGACAGATCTAGGCAAAGCAAGGCCGAATCTGGCTCCTAGGCCTAAGGTTCCCCATCCCTGTGTTATACCATGTCCTTCAGCACTGGACTGGTAATTGTTTTCCTTAACATGGTGTCAAACATACAAGTTTATCCTGTACTTTTGCATACCCAGCATTCCCACTAAAGTTAATCAGAATTTCTGAATGTCAATGGAAGATATTAATTTCATAATCTCAGAAAGATTAAGGCATCCACCCTGGAAAAAAATCCCCGGTTATTCATACCATTAAAAATCCAGTTCACTTCAGGTGTGTTTGTAGTGCTTCCGTGTTTACATTTTATATATGTTCTAACAACCAATATTAGTAGCAGGGATGTAAGTAAACACAGGGAATTTTAAGCAAATATTAGCAAATATTAAGGGAAATCTGAATTTATAAATGTGAGTATTTGCATAAGAACATAAGATTGTAAATCAATAATCATATAATCAAGGAACATAACTGTACTATGTAATCTATGTATGTAAGTAAATCCAAACAAAGCCACTGAAATGCTGAAGCTGCTAAATTTTGCAGGCTAAATCCTTGCAAAAATAAAGAACTGCTCATGAGAAATCCACACATTTTCACTGCTGGATCAGCACACAGTATATATAATGTTCCATCTACCTGAAAACTCTTCCAATGTTGACAGTTGAAATAGGATAAGAATAATACCTGTAGCCTTGTTTTTACCTCCCTAGTTCTACGAATTAGCATTTATTTTAGTAGTAGAGGTGAATCAGAAGACTTGGGAGAGGATTTAGACTATCTTCTTCTCCTCCTGTAAAAGTCAGGGAGTGGTTGAGTTTGGGCCCAATGTTAATTTACAATAATTAAAGTAGGATGTATGGGATGAAGTTAATTTGGGAGAGTTAGAATATAATGCTCCTATCTTCGGGCTCTATCCTCATTCATTTTATACCATCTTAAGTGCTCTAAAGGGTTTAGTCTTTCCTCATTGCATACTATGCGAGCAGAAATATTTGAGTGAACTGTTGCCAATGGCTCAAAGCAAGGGGTATGTTTCAGATTACACTGCAGTAGTGTTGTTCTGACCTGATCTCCTTTCTAGGAGAGGCTGAGAGAAGCAGCTTCAGGGGATTTAGCACTAGCAGCAGCACATGATCCATCAGGCGTGTGATTCTCACCACTGAAGACTAACAGGAAGGATGAAGTAAAAGCTAAATCTGCCTTGCAGAAGCAACAGCAATTTTTTCTGCTCTTCATTTTCCACCACCAGTCCAACCTCCCATGGCTTCTCCCAGGCTGGAGACCTACTGCTGTCCCAACCGGGATGCAGCCACACAACTGGTGCTAACTTTCCAGCCCAAGGTTTTTTGTGGTGTTTGCATCGGCAGTGCTTCATTTAGTCTGCTGCTCAGCATCCTGCAGCTCCTCCCCAAGCAGGGGCAGAGTCCCCGGAAGATGCCAAAAGCTTCCTCCTCCACCACCATCCTTCTCTTCATCTCCATTTGTGACATCCTCGGTGGTCTAGGTAAGGACCAGCTTGCCGTCCTTTGTCCTAGAGTGAACTCCCTCTGCCAGGAGACAGTGTGTCTAAACGGGCCCATTTAGCAGCCGAAAGAGCTCTGGGATGAAAGGGTGTTGTTTCTGTTTTGCTGATGGCTTTGTGTTAAAGGATGCTAGAAATAATGGGTCTTGGTGGAGGAGAGATTTTTTTTTAATGTTAGGTTTAAAGTTCAAATTGAAAAAATCAAGCAATCTTCAGAATCTGCACCTAAGACTAATAAAATCCTGATGACAGGATTTTTTTTAATAGTTGACAGAATCAACACTTAGCTGTTCCTAAAAACTAACTTTTTAAAACGTTCATTTGATCTGAAAACACTCCAAACAAGGTTGTAGCATTATGAAAATGCCAGCTATTCCACCAGGCAAATCACATAAACAACAGAAACAAGAGTGTCGGTTAAGACTGTGACTGTACACTATAGATTGTGCTATAGATAGGGTTTTGAAATCTATAAGAACCTTGCTCATCCAATACCCTACCTGATCAAAAGGAGAGAGTAGGCTGAGGAAGTGGAAGAGTAAGGCAATATGCATGGACACCCATGTGTCAAAATTAAAGTGGTGTCTAAGTTTAACCTGCCAGATTATGAAACATGCTGCCAAACTATGAATAAATGCTAATTGCACTGTGCCCTGAGCTAAATTCCTCTTCTACAGGGTGTGTTACAATAAATACCTTTACTCTCACATTTTATATAAAATGGTGAAATAATAATAATAATCTGAAGTCCTGTGGCTGAAAGGAAGGAACAGAGATCTATAGGTATTGTCCTCTACACTTAAGATGTGCTCAAATGATACAGTAATGAGCACATATAGAAGAATCTGGATAGACAGCCTGAGCAGAGTCCATTTTATTTGATGAAGCCAAAAATGTGAGATAGGTTTTTTGTTTTAATTATATTGACAGATCACAAACAATTGTCCTATATAATCTTTGTCTGAAATCCTTTGTAATTTTTCCTGGGCAGGGATCAATTCTCATTAAGTGGTATCTGAAGCATCCTGGGCCGTGCTATCGTACTACAAGAATAGACACTGTCACTGGTTGCAAGCTGTAATGTCTTTCAAAGCAGCAATGAAAAGTGTTACTTGTTCCATTCACTTGAAAAAGAGGAAAATAATTGTTTGCAAACATGAGACTAGGTTAAGAGTATAAAAATATCTTTAATACTAAAATGTAATGAGTTAAAGAGAAATGAATGTATGCACATTGGTATATGCAAATATAACAGTGAAAACAAGTAAAAAAGAAAATGCATTAATTATGAGATTATCATGATTTGATGGCAGCCTTTGACATGCTATCCAGTTCATTGTAGAGAAATGTGTGCCAGTGTTATGAAATGAAGGCTTTTTAAAAAAAAAAACAGAACTTTTAAAATCACAACAATTTTACACTTTGGTGCAGCATTCACTGATACCTTATGGTGGAATTTAAATAATTGAGTTGTCTTGCACTCTACTGACTCATAGACCTTGCTTTGTTCACATGTAAAAACCAGACTACAATTTGAAAATGTAACCGTGCAAGTACTGTCAAAATATATTAACACATTCAGAATGGTTAGAAATGAATTTTCCCATTAGGTATAATTTTCAGATCAACAGTATGGATAGGCTTCCCAGACTTCATAGCAAACATCTCTGTGGTGAATGGAACTGATGTGTGGCCTTCGACCTTCTGTGTGGGAACTGCCGTAAGTACAAAACTTTTTTTTCTTGTTAGGGATGCTAATTTGGTAAAGGAAGCCCTCCCCTTGCAAAAACCCCCCCACAAAAAACAAAAAACAAAAAAACCCCTCTTCTGGATCTAAAGAAAATTGAACTATCAATCTGGTCTATAAATTATAATGGATTTCTGTCTCTCCCAAAGCCATACAAGTCTTGCAGGCTAGACACGAAAAAGCAAGAGAGAAAGAAATGTAACAACTGTTCAGAAGATACAAGTATTGGCATGCCTTGCTATGCAACACAAGCTTAGAGTGGGAGGAGTGCTAGCTATTTCCTGAAAGTTGAGGCCAAAATTTTCAAATATGGGTGCTTAAATCATATCTAGATATCTAAATAAGGGGTTTGATTTTCAGAGGTGCTCAACACCTACAAGACCCAGTGAAGTCAATAAGGTAATTCAGATGTACAGTGATTTAGGACAAAAATCAAGGTTTGGGTTTGTATGCAGCAAATGTAAATAGGTATTTGAGCAAGGTATTTGTAACAGGTTGTATCTCTCTAAAGTACCCCAAAAACCTTATCTTTCCAGGCTTTGGTAAAAAACTCCCCCCCCCCCCCCCAAAATCTTAACAACCTAGATTTTGGGGATAAAACTCCACTGCCACCACCCAAAATGACTAGATGGAAAAGTTACAAAGTAATATTCTCATGGAGGAGAAACCCACCATGGGCCAGGAGCTTAGTTACAAAAGAGAGCAAAAAGCATTTTTAAATGCACAGACATCAGATCCCATTTTCCAAACCATAAAACAATAAAACCTAATGGATTTATCTAAACTTTACCCTACTTACAGAAGAGTGAAGAGTCTATTCTTGGAGGGAGACATTCTGTCTGTCCCCCTCAGTAGATGGAGACAAAACTCCCCAGAAACAAAGACGGGAAATCCAAAAATTCCTTTGTTCTAGTTTGAAATTCCTACTTACCTTCCTATTAGCTGAATATACCAGACTTACGGAAGGTTAACCCCTTAGTTCCCAGGCTGCTGGTTAACCCTGATGATCATGGCATATGTACAGTGATTTAGGACAAAAATCAAGGTCTGGGTTTGTATGCAACTAAGGTAAATAGGTATCTGAGCAAGGTACTTGGAACAGGTTGTACCTCTCTGGTCTGGCAACATCCGTGGTCCAGGAGGATCGTGGATGTTCCTGGACCACAGAGCCCAGGTATAGGGAGGTTTGGCAGATGTGGGGCAGGAGCACAGCAAGAGGAGCTGGTGACTCAGCTGGAAGCCCAGAGTCAGAGGGGCAGGTGGTGCAGCAGCAAGGAGTTCTGGCCCTAGCAGCTGGGAGGTAGCAGGGCCGGCCGCAGCCATGGAGCTCCAGCCCCGATGGCCACCAGGGAGCTCTGGCCCCGAGTGTGGAGCTCCAACCCCAGGGGCATTCAGGGGCTCTGGCCCCAGCCATGGAGTTCCAGCCCAGGTGGTAGCCAGGGAGCTCCAGCTCTGGCAGCAACAGGGCCAGCGGGAGCTGGAGAAGTCTGGTCTGAGGAACCAGGGCTGGGGAGGCAGCAGCAGGGCTAGGCTGGAGCCCTAGCCCAGGGGCAGTGGTCCAGAAAACCCCCTAGTTCAGGACCAGTCAGGTCCCCAGGGTATCGGACCTGGAGATCCAACCTATAATTATATACTCTATGCTGAAAATCAGACAAGAAATCGCAGGTTGGTTGGCCTGAAAAATGTGGTCTGTCGTTCATATTTTAACTGAATGGGTTTAATATGTGGCAATGCATAAACATAAATGGCATAAAAATGCTGTATCTGACCAATATCCATTTCAGTTCACCATTTTTGCAGTAAGATGGCGTCTGACAAATAGGACCAAACAAAGACTTATAAAAGACAGAGACAAGATTGGATACCCGAGGATCAATCATGTAAAATACTATAATTACAAATAAATGTTGCCAAAATACCTTTTTCTACATGAAAACAGAAATCTGATTAGGTTTCAAAAGGCATTCTATCACTGTGTTGTACAGAAACCTGTAACCAAGTGCTATAAAGCTGAATGATGACAATTTCCATATTAAAGTACCATAGTAGAACACAAATCAGTCACGCTGCCACAGTAGCAGCAGTGGTGGTTGGGGGCACTGCGGCCCCTTGAATCACTGGACCTCAGGGCAACTGCCCCCTTTGCCCTCCCTGTCAGTGGGCCTGCACTCCCCTCTCACACCTCATTCTCATTAGAATTTACAAAGCCACTTACAGTCATGTAACGTCCCTTTTAATCCTATTCTTGTTTTTGTTTAAAAGTTAGGCCTTGGAGGACTTCCGGTTAGACACAGCCCCAAGAAAGAACAGATTATGTTGACAGTGCCACATTCCCAGAGATTTCCACCAGGGTTGGCAGTTCTACTTAGCAGCCAGCAGAGGGGATGAGTACAAAGAGGACTCATTCACTTCCTGCTAACTTTTTGTGTATGGATTCCAGGGACTGTCATAGAGCAAATGGTTTAGTAGAACAATTAATCTTGATTTAAAAATTGCCAGAGATTGAGAATTTAACATAACTGGTAGTGACTTTTGCCAGTGGTTAATTATTCTCATTGTTAAAAATGTATGCCTGGTTTCCAATTTGAATGTATCTAGCTTCAATTTCCAGCCAGGGTAAAGGAACCTTCCTAGAAGTTATTACTCCAGGGTCCCTGCCCCACCACTTCTGTCCGAGGCCCTGCCCCTGGCCAAGCCAGAAGCTAGAGCAAGCTGGGAGCCATGGAATCCCCACCTTCCCAGGGTGGGGACCTTACAGCTGGCCCTGGTCTGTGGGCTCTGGTCTGTGATCTTATAGCAGGCCTTAGTCTGCAGGCCTAGTGTTCAGGCTAGGCGGACCCCTGGCTTCCCACAGCTGCCCACCCAGCTCTCACCCTGACTTGGCTCTGGCTAGAAGCTGGGGTTGCAGCCGTGTAGAAGTTGTGGATCCTCCATCTTCCCTGGGTGATGGGATCATGGGCATGTTCTCTGCCCCCCTATCTCTGGTGGTTGGAGAGTCCATTGTGTAGCCCCATGTTATCCAGGCTCCCTGGCCAACCTAACCAGGGGGTGGGATTTCGGGGGGCAGAAGAGGGTCAGATGTGGGACCCATTTCAAAATGTGGCTCCCTGGCCCTCCTTCTTCCAGCATCCTTGATTCCAGCCATAGGATTGTGTTATACCTTTCTCTGCTAGCTTGAAGAGCCCATTATCAAATATATATCCCCCTGTAGATACCCTTAGCATTCTCTTTTTGTTAAGTTTAATAGATTGAGACCCTTGTGTCTATCACTTTAAGACATCAACCTTAGCCTGAGCCAGTTCACACAGGAGATCCACTTATTTGACACTACAGTACAATTAAATGATGGCTATATCTTCACCACCTTATACCAGAAACCTACCAACCATTATACTTACCTACATGCTTCTAGCTTCCATCCAGGACACATCACAAGATCAATTGTTTACAGCCAGGACCTAAGATACAACCAGATTTGCTCCAATCCCACAGACAGAGACAAACACCTACAAGATCTTTATCAAGCATTCCTAAAACTGAAATACCCACCTGGGGAAGTGAAAAAAACAGAGCCAGACAAGTACCCAGGAATCTGCTTTTTCAAGACAGGCCCCAAAAGGAAAATAACAGAACACCACTAGTCATCATCTACAGCCCCCAATTTAAACCCCTCGAGCTCATCATTCACAATTTACAACCTATCCTGGAAAATAACTTCTCACTCTCTCAGGCTTTGGGAGACAGGCCAAACTTCGCCTACAGACAACCCCCTAACCTGAAGCAAATTCTTTCCAGCAACCATGCATCACACCTCAGACATATTGACCTAGGAAAGTACCCCTGCAATAAGTCCCATTGTCAACTCTGTCCACTCATCTATTCAAGCAACACCATCACAGGACTTAACCACATAAGCCACAACATCAGAGGCTCATACAACTGCACATTCTCTAATGTGATATATGCTATCAAGTGCCAGCAATGCCCCTCTGCCATTTATATTTGCCAAACTGGACAGTCTCTATAACAAAGGTTAAATGGACACAAGCTGGATATCGGAAATGGTAATACACAAAAACATGTAGGAGAACATTTTAACCTACCTGGGCACCCATTAATGAATTTAAAAGTAGCCATTCTTCTACAAAGGGATTTAAAAAACCAACTACAGAGGGAAACTATGGAACTTGTCTTCATATAGAAATTCAACGCTATCCTTCATTGCCTGAACAAAGACATGAACTGGATGGGCCATTATATTGAACACCTAACGGACATCAAAAGCGAAGTATGTTACACTTCCAGCCCACTCAATTATCCTCATTAACATTGGTACTACAATTGGCAGGTATTTTTTTCTCTCCCTCTCCCTTCTTTTTCTGTTATTTATTCTCTCCTCTCATTTAAGGAAGTGGGTTTTGCCCGTGAAAACTCATGATACTATATATATATATATATATATACATACACACACACACACACACACACACACACACACACACACACACATATTTGTTAGTCTGTAAGGTGTGTGGCAAAGCTCCATTTGTGCCCTGTGGGTCTTGTGCTACTGGAAGATAGTATTAGCTTCAGAGGCTCACTGTGACCCTTCACATAGCCTCTTTCTCTTTACAAGAGGTAGGTCCCACAGCTTATTGAGCCATACTCATCACAGGCTAGTTCATAGTTTCAGGATGAAAACTCCTCTATAGTTCTGGTCCCACTTCTCAGGGCAGTTTCTGTGTTGGTGTGGGGGAAGGTTTGGGGAGAACCTTGGCCTGCCCACTACTTTAAGTTCCAGCCCAAAGACCCTAAAGCAGTAGTCACAGACAGGGTTGTTTTTGCTTCCAATCTGGCATCTTTTTCCCCAGGCCACTTCCTCAAACAACACAGACACAAAGCTTCTTCTGTACCACACTTCCTCTTTCCAGTCTATCACTCTTTGTCTTCCCCCTCTCCTTACCTGGGGGAAACCTTTTAAAGCAGCCCCACAGGATTTTATTGGCTGCAGGTGATTAATTAGCATGCTCTCTCAGGCAAGTCATTAACTATCCCCAGGTATTTGCCTGCCTTCATTTTATGACAGCAGTCTATAGGTGTTACTTGGGGAAAAGAAAGCCATTTATCTAGTGCCCTGTATACCTTGGCTTCCATTAGAGTGCAACAGGCTGTTGGTTTGGGTCTGTCACAGATGGTACAGGACTACTCATTTTTTTAAAGTTACAGATTAACATGGCTACCCCTCAGACTGTAAGACAGAACACTAAAAGCATTAATCTTTTAATCATTATCATGGCTCTGAACCCTCTCCAATTTATTAATGTTCTTCTTAAATTGTGTACACCAAACCTAGACACAGTGTTCCAACAGTTGTCACATCACTGCCAAATATAGATTCTCCTGTTTATGCACCCAAAGATCATGCAAATACTCATAGCCACATCATCACACTGGGAGTTCATGTTTAACTAGTATCCAACCTCCACCCCACCAAATCTTTTTCAGAGCCCCTGCCTCCTAGAATAAAGTCTCCTATCCTGTGAGTTTAGCCTCCGTTCTTCAGTCCTAGATTAATACACTTATAATTAGCTATATTTAAAATATATACTTTGCTTCTGCCCATCTTACCAAACAACCCAGATCTCTCTGAATCAGTGACCTGTCATTAATGCATGCCATGTCAGTCTCATATTATTGAAGTTTTTTAATCAAAACTTTGTGTGGTTCCAAGACAAACGCCTTATAAAGTCTAAGTTTATTACATCAACACTATTCCTTTATCAATTAAACTTGTAATCTCATCAAAAAAGAAGATGAAGTTAGTTTGACAGGATCTATTTTCCATAAGCCCACATTCATTTGCATTAATTATATTACCCCGATCAATTCTTTATCAAATGAGTCAGTTATCAGCTGCCTCATTATCTTGCATGGGATCAACGTCAGACTGAACAGCCTATAATTATGCAGATCATCTCGTGTGCTCTTCTTGAAAATTGACACAGCATTGATTTTCTTCTAGACTATGGGAATTTTTCTACAGTCCCAAGACTTATTTAAAATAAACATTATAATCCATGTAACTACTCAGCCAACTCTTTTAAAACTTTTGGATGCATGTTTTTTGTGCCTGCTGATTTGTCATCTGAAGAAGTGCGCTGTGCCTACAAAAGCTCATGATACCATCTACATGTTTTGTTAGTCTATAAAGTGCTACCAGACCATTTGTTGTTTTTTAAGAATATCATAATTTTACTAGCTGCTTTTCCACATCCTCCTGAGCTACGTTTGGAGTGGAAAAGGTATTATATGATGACAACTCCATCTGCTTTGTACCCTAAATACAGGAAAAATATGTATTAAACACTTCTGCCATTTCTGTATTATTATTGACTAGAGAAATACCCAGTGTCGCCCGGGGAAAATATAGTAAAAGGTGTGATGAATGAACTATGTCAATTACATTAACATAGCATATTTTATTGGAAATACTTTTCTCTCATATATTACTTTAAGAAATTAAAATAGCTAGTGATGTGCTTATAAAATGACAAATCCCATAGGGTCTCTTTTCTCAATCCCCACAAATCAGGAAGGCCCATCTTCCCTTAAAGACTCTATGCATACCAATGCCTGCAGCCTCCTTGCCAGAAGCCCTGAGAAATGGAGGGGATGTCTCCTGGGCTCTGTAGCAGCAGCAAATCACTGCTCCCCAAGTAGCCACTCCCTGAGTGCTTTAAGAGCATGCTCCACGGGGGTAACATGAATGGACTTTCTAGCGGTATCTGGACCGGTTGCATTGATCAGACAAAGCGAAACACCTTCAGACCAGGTGCAATGAGTGATATCTAGATGATCAGAACATGCAACACCTGAACGTACCTGTTCTAATGAGAATAGGCTGTTCTGAGTGTACAGTGTCCTCCTCAGGCTCCACGGTGCTCAAAACCTTGTCCTCCTACCCACCTCCTCTTTGTACTGTGAGCTGAATCCTGCAAAGTGCATAATGTCCGTGGCACTTGCTGATAACGCACACAGCCCTGCCAGGAGAACGCACGCAGCCCAAAGGAGGGTGAATGGTGGGACGGCTCGTTTGGGTGTGGGGGAAGCAACTTGAATTTCCAGAAGGGGTTCAGTCAGAGCCTGGCTGTGTGAAGATGTTGAGAGGCTGTGATAGCTGGAGGCTTCTCCCAGCCACAATTAGCAAAGCTAGACCCCAACCAGCATCAGGTCTGTCCTGGAGACCTGCTGGTGCCCTAGTATAGGGGAGGTTGCTGATTCTCTGCCCCACTGCAGCCTCTCCCCCATGGGCTTTCCCTTTACGGTGCTGCAGGTGCCCACTTGCTTTATCCTCTAGAATCTCGTAGTTGCAGTTTATGTGACACGCTTAACAGGAGAGTCCAGCAAATACCTATGATCAGGCACTACTAAAAACTAATTATCAGTGGGCCCAACTGGGGCTCTGGGGGAACTGATTTCGAGATATAACCAATCCAGTGATTTAAGTTAGGAAATCAGGAGTATCTGTGCAAAATATTGTGTTTCTAGCTTTTACCGTTTCAGAGATCTTTGAGGACAAACAAACAAACAAACAAACAAACTTTCAGAAATATTTATAAGAAGATAATTCTACCATTGACATCTAGTAATGATCCAATACCATTATTAGGATTCTTTTTGTTCCTAATATATTTTTAAAAATTCTTCTTTTTGTGCTTAACTCTGCTGCCCCTAGATTACTTATTGTATCCCTTTGATTCCCTCATCAATATTCTACAATTCCTAACTTCTGATTTGTATTTATTACTATCGACATCCCTTGTATTCTGATTTGGAAAGGAAGTGAAGGCAGCCATTACATCTTTACTTCCTTTCTAAATCAGGTTGATTTTTCAAGCAATATGGCCTTCTTCTCAATGGTGGGATGGTGGCTTTTTGGCCATTTGGTAAGGCATTCTTAAACAATTCCAAATTATTAATATTTTCCTGGTTAAATTCTTTCTTATAGCTGATTTGGATCATCATTGTTTTCAGCTTTGTGAAAATGACCCTTTCACAGTACTCATTGTAAATATCATTGGTCAGGGCTTTATACTGCCTACACATAATAAAGATGATCAAGTCATCATGGCTTGTACCTAAGTTACCATTTATTATTATTTCTGTGATCAGTTTTTCTGTAGCTGTCAAAATGAAGTCTAAAATAGAATTCCTCTATATTGGATTCCACATTTTTGTCATCTGTAGTATTTAGAAATCCCAAAGACATTTTAGTTCTAGCATCACGGACCTCCAGCATATGTCTCTCAAAAGTAATTCCTCCAGGATCACAAAGCTTTCCCCCCCCCCCCCCACACGTTATAGATAGGTGCGTCAGGAGCCAGTCAGGCTCTTCCATGGTATGATTTGGTAGTCAGCAGCAGACACTTACTAATACCTCATCTTGATAAAAACCAAATCTGTTTGAGGCATGACTAGTTCTCTCTTCCCTAATGAAGTGGAGGAAGCCAGTGCAGACCTTGAGGGTATGTCTAGACTACATGCTTCTGCCGACAGAGGCATGTAAAATTGGCTACCCGACATAGTCAATGAAGCAGGGATTTAAATATCCCCGGCTTCATTAAAATAAAAATGGCCACCGCCCTGTGCCAGATCAGCTGATTTGTTGGCACAGTGCAGCAGTCAAGACGCGAATCGGTTGACAGGGGAAGCCTTTGTCGACAGCTCCTGTAAACCTTGTTTCAAAAGGCATAAGGTAGTGGTCGACAAAGGCTTCCCTGTCGTCCGATCCGTGTCTTGACTGATGTGCTGTGCTGACAATCAGCTAAGCTGGCACAGCGCAGCGGCCATTTTTCTTTTTATGAAGCTGGGGATATTTAAATCCCCACTTCATTGACTATGTCGGGTAGCCTATTTTATGTGCCTCTGTCAGCAGAGGCATATAGTCTAGACATACCCTGAGTGAATGAACCCTTTTAAGCAGAATTTTAAAAATATTATTTTTCAAATGGACCTCTTAAAAAGAAAAAAATCTAAAACTAAGCTTAATTTATATGCTGAATGCTATAAGTAAAGTGCATTTCAGTGATTTACACATTGGACTCTGAAGGTATATTGAAAGCATTAGTGACTGGGACAAGATCAACATCTCTGGGAAAAGGGAGTATTTTCAGATTGTGGAGTATGGGATACCAGGTATTTGTTTTCAGAGCTGTGGCCAACACGGATATATGGCTTAATAGCAAGCCTATTGGTCTTTGGACCCATGGCAAAGGATATTCAGTTGAAAATAGAGGCAAAATAAAAGAGGGGCTTAGAGGAACATTGTTCTGCACAGTGAAAATGTTCTGGACTCATGAAGAGAGGGGAGTGTGCTGTAAAGGATTCAGCTCTTCAGGGAAAGAATTTTGAAATTTGTAAACACAGAGGAAAAGGTCAGATATATTTATGTATACTCGTGAGAAAAAAATGAGAATTCTGAACTGTCAAATACAACGGAATGTAGCTTGACTTAAACCTGTGCACAAATCTTTGCTTTGGGTCATTACTGATAAAACCCCATCAAAGTTGGAGTGTGGACATTTCACTACCACCCTTTCCTTTTTTGTCGATTCTCTTGGGAACAGAGATTGTTGATGACAGTTAGTAATTTCCTTTAACATTGGGTTCCCAGAATATGAAGGTACAATATAGCTACAATGACTAAGAGAAACAAGTCCTGCTCTCATGTCTCAGATCTGGTCTACACTAAGGCTGTAAGTCAAGCTAAGGGTATGTCTACACAGCAGTGTTATTTCGGAATAATTGACATTGTTCCAAAATAACATAGTCTGCATCTACACTACAAGCAGTTATTTCGACATTAAGTTGAAATAGCTTATTTCAGCTTTTGGCACTGTTTACACAGCAGGAAGTCTGAGAAAGAGCACTAGCCTACTTTAGTCGTGCTGTGTAGACATGCTCTAAGTTTTGTTACTTCAGTTACTTAAGTTATGTAAGTTAACTTAGGTTGACTTAAAACAGTGTCCACATTGCACTATCAATAATAGATGGTCTCCCACCAACTCAGGGAGGTGGAGTATGACTGTCAATGGGAGAGCACTCTGCCATCAACTTAGTTTATCTTCACCAGACCTGCTAAATCGACACTGCTCTATTGATCACAGCAGTGCGGATTTAGCCATAAATATAGACAAACCCTCAGCTACAGAATACATGTAAATACAACGGTTTCAAACATTCTCATTATAAATCTTCTTATGAATGTAGCCAAAGATGTTTTACTTTTGACTGCACATGTAAAATTTTGAATTAAGGTTAGGCAAGATTAATAGCAGGAGTCAAGTAAGCTTATCAAAAGGGGCTAAATGCTGCTCAGCCTCGTCATGGAAATAGACCAGTTGGCTTCAGTGGGACTATCTTGTGATTCTGAGCAAGATTTGGCCCTTCATGGATCTCTGTTGAAAGATCCCACACATTATTATTAAACATGCTAGAAGTAACCGAGATTTTACTTTTATTTTGTTCTGGTCACTTAGGGTATGTCTAAACAGCAGTGTTATTTTGGAATAACTGACTTTATTCTGAAATAACATAGCCTATGTGAACACTACAAGCAGTTATTTTGACATGTCAAAATAATGTCAAGCTGGACGACTTCTTATTCCGACTCTTGTAACCCTCATTTTATGAGGAGGAGGGGTGCGTCTAAACTGGCATGCGCAAAATCTGACCGCGAGTATTTGCGCAAGAACACTGACTTCGTAATGTACAAAATCAGCGGTTCTTGCGCAAATACTCCGATGCTCCCGCTCAGGGATAAGCCCTCTTGTGCAAGTATCCTTGCGCAAGAGGGCCAGTGTAGACAGCCACGTTAATTTAATGCGCAAGAAAGCCCGATGGCTAAAACGGCCATCAGAGCTTTCTTGCGCAAGAGAGCGTCTACACTGGCACGGATGCTTGTGCAAAAGCAAATATTTTGTGCAAAGGCACGTGCCAGTATAGACGCTCTCTTGCGCAAATACTTTTAATGGAAAAACTTTTCTGTTAGAAGTATTTGCGCAAAATCATGCCAGTCTAGACGCAGCCTAAGGGATGTTCAAGGAAGAGTGTCCTTTCTCGGTCTTCCTGCTCTGTACACAGCACTAAAAGTCAAAATAAGCTATTTTGACTTAAGCTACACAATTGACGTAGCTCAAGTTGCATAGTTTGCTTCGGCTTTAGCCCTGCTGTGTAGACGTACCCCAAGTGACTTTGTCAGTGGCTGTAACACATGGAATCTTTCCTTTTGCAGATGTGGATCCAGCTGTTGTACAGTGCTGGCTTCTGGTGGCTGTTTTGTTATGCTGTTGATTCTTACTTGGTGGTTAGAAGATCTGCAGGGCTAAGGTACCAAAGTGAAACTAATAATTTTTTAATATTAACTAATTAAAGATCTATAGCCTCATTTCTTACATTAGGTATGCATGCTTCTGTGCATGTGTTCAGTCACATAAAAGAAGTATGCACAAACATCTACTGTGCATATGCAAACTACATATTGTTATTAGAGCATGTTCTGCCAGGTGCTTAAAGGGCTCGGAATATAGTACAATATACATTTGATTATGTACTTTATGAATTTTCATGCAATTGAATGCATCTAACCTTTAAAAATCTAGAGACACAGTTCAATTGGCAGACGCTATGATGTGCGTCTCCAGAACAAGAAAAATAAATCCTGATTTAAATTAGAATTAACACTGGACAAATTTAAATTTTCCTTGAATAGTAAAGCTTTGATGTCCAAGAATTATGGAACTGTTAAGCAGTAACAAACTAACCTTCTTGATTTCTACTGTATATTATGAACATTTTTCACATATTTTACCCTAGTCATTTCAATCATAGGTTATCTAAATTCTCTGTGCCAGACAAGACTATGCTCTATAATGTCATTCATATTATTTCCTATGGGCAATGATTCAAGTGTTCATAGACATATATACATAAGTCACACCATTCTGCCCTGTGGCAGTATGGGTCTCATTCTGGTCCTGCCTAAATCACTGGCAAAGTTTACAGGCCCTTATTCTAAGCCAACTGAAATCAATAGACAAATTCCCGTTGTCTTCAATGGGAGCTCCATCAAGTTCCTGTTGATGTAGATGGAGCAAAATGTGATAACTATTAAACTGTGATTTCCAACTCCCCAAAAGGGTTGATGTTTAGGGGCTCCTTTCTTCCTCCCTTGTGGATTTTACCATCCCAAGCTCCATCTCCATGGATCACAAGAAGGGAGGGAGCCCAGGGAGACAGAGGCTTGTGTGAGCAAAAGACACTTACAGCTCTATTGACAGGGAAGGACAGAGGCAGGGCTCCGTCTCTCAACCTGAACAATTGCTTTGACTTAGCCCAAATCTAATTTTTCCCAACTCACTTCATCTTTTCCTAGTTACTGTGCTGCCAGTAGGTAGGGTGGGAGGGTGCTCACTACTTGCAGATATGTAAAAATATTTGGAATAGTTGTAATGTGGTATTCTAAAGCAATTTCAAATGTACACGATGAGTGACATTAACAGCTTCTTTTCCACTCCATGTGCTTCCAGTACAATAGTGCTGTACCACATGATGACCTGGGGCCTGGCAATCCTGCTGTGTGTAGAGGGAATTGCCATGCTTTATTACCCTTCTGTTGCTAGGTAAGCAAGGTATTTAAAAAAATCTATGTCTGTAATTACTTGAATGTCTTTGTCAGTTTTGGAGATGGAGGGTCAAGTTTCTGCCCCAATTACAAGAGTACAAGTACCAAATACTGGAGTCAGTGAAGTTACTCCCAATTTACCATAAGGGACATCAGAGCAAATGTGGCCTTGAGTGAATTAGGCTACGTCTACTGCACTAGAGATCTTACAGTGGCACAACTGTACTGATGCAGCTGCATCACGGTAAGATCTCTCATGTAGCTACTCTATACCAATGGGAAAGAGCTCTCCCATCAACATAATTAAACTGCCTCCAATGAGCGGTGTTAGGTATGTTGGACGGAGAAGCTTTCCTGCCAACATTGGTGTGGGCCCACTACTACTTATGGCAGGGAAACTTGTTGTGGGGTAGGGTGTTTTCCCACAACCTTGAATGATATAAGTTTTGCATACATAAGTGGTAGTGTAGTAGATGTGGCCTTAAAAATGTTTTATCCTACTTCTCTTATGACCTGTGCTCAGTCCATCCTACTCTTTTGCTACTCATGACTCTCCACTTCAGTATCAGGCTATCACCTATGCCTGAAAGAACCTCCCTTTGCTTGTGTGATCCTCTCCCTCTTATAAATTCCTCCTCAAATCCCACTTGTCCTTCAATCTCTTTTGCACCAGCTCCACCCACTCATACTGTGGGTCTCAACCACTGAAGTCCCAAATATGTTCTTATACTTGTTGTGTATGGTCTGAATAATTTAACTTTGGTAAGTACCAAATGAAACAATTGATACACATAACTCAGAGACATTGGGCATATCTACACTTCTGCTGGGAGGCATAATTCCCAGCATAGGTAGACAGACATGGGGTAGCATGCTAAAAATAGCAGTATAGAACTTGCAGTATGGGTGCATAGCCACACTGCTATATTTAGCATGCTCTCTCAAGTAGAGCTAGCACACATTTGGCCACAGTGCTGATAAAAACCACATCTCCCAGCTTTAGTGTACACATACCCAATATGACCCTGCAGTTATCTGCTTGAGTATTTGACAGAACCAGAGGGAAACATGACAAAAAAAACAGGTGCTTTACTTGCCCCATAATCCATCCTTGACATGGCTGTGGAGAGTAGGGGCATTAAGACTTCCACAAGCTCCAAGAGAGGGAGATATTTCCAAAGAAGTTATATACCCTTGTCTCCTCTTAGCCTAATTTTTTCCTCCAAGTAGCTGAAAGGGAGCAAAGTACAAAGAAACTAGACGGTATTTCAATAGTCTGCCTCTGTGATTTACTTGAGCTGACCAGAGTCAATGCGTCAGAATCTTTTTGGATCTGTTTATTTCGTTCCGTGTTTTTAGCTAAAGATGATGTAAGTAGAATAGCCACCACTGCAAGGCATGAAGAAGAATTGA
Source organism: Pelodiscus sinensis (assembly GCF_049634645.1). NCBI lineage: Eukaryota > Metazoa > Chordata > Testudines > Trionychidae > Pelodiscus > Pelodiscus sinensis. Next base: position 216,417,670 of record NC_134711.1, read on the forward strand.
GTTTTTAATGGTGTCTTCTCAGTTGTGAAAATGGGCTGCTGCATGCAATTCCTCATTACATCACGACCTATGCTCCACTTCTGCTAGTTTTGGTGGCCAATCCAATCCTCTTTAGAATGACAGTAGCAGCAGGTAAGTTCCTAAGTGTCAATGTTTAATTACTATATGTGATATAAAAATAATAGTAATGTAAAAACATGTCTACATATTGTGTTCCATGGGAGAGGCCCTATGAACAAAGTAATGTAAGGTTGCAACTAATCAGAGGGAAAAAACGCACCAAGATTTTTTAGCAAAACAGCTAGGTACCAAGAGTAAGACGTGGTCTCCATGATGGATGTGTTCCAGATACAGACATTGGTGGCCAGTGATACCATCAACTTAGCTGTGCAGGTACAAACCACTATTGTAAATGGACAAAATTGCATTGAAACTCCCTGAAATTTAGCAAAGCTCTCCTGGTAGTTATAGCAATCTAAATTGTCTCTACCAAAGGCTTGAACTGGTGCAGCTGTAGCTAGCCACTGAGTGAAGACTATTCTCTGCAGCCTTCCCATTAATTGCACATGGAGACTGGTATTTGTTTTATATTTGCTCAGATATTACTGGAATTGGTTGCTCATGACATTCTAGGAACAGAGGCCTGAAACTGGGCTTGTATACAGCTTTGTCAAGGGCTTGACGACCACGTCTAACTTACTTTTCAATGTATGAGCGAGAAGAACCAGAAATAAAGCCTTGGAGCCAAACAATTCCAGATTTTGTATTTAATATCATACCCACCCAATGCTAAGTGCATCACATAATATACATTGACAAGTTTTAATTAAAATATACACATATTAAAATACTCCTGAAAAAACCCTCAATCCCATTCCAAATGCAATGTCTGTCCTATCTTCCCTTTCACCCTTCATTCTGTAATTCCCACTTCTAAGAAAAGGGCATAGCTTATATTGTGTAGAACTCTCATTGTGCCAGATACTGTAAACAAAGAACAAAAGGACTGTTCTGCCATATCCATCATGCCAGGGTTCTGGAGAACCAAGGTAGAATGTGAGTTTCGGAGCCCTCACCAAGAACATGCTCCATATTGACAAGGAGGGGAGGACTCCCAGTTTATTAGGTCCTTGCTACCCTGATACCATATAAGGAGAAAAGTATTCTCTCTCTCTCTCTTTCACTCTGTTTCTCTGACAGCCAAAGCTTAAATGATGTATAGCTTTATAAAGTCAAAAACTCTTTAAATGTTACATAGAAATCTGTTGGTTGTCAGAGCAGAGCACAGATTTAAAGTGTTCTCTGATAATAAGAAAATAAAAGGGTCAAACTCCTTTCCAAGCATGGGTGATTTACTTGGCAACTGCTGCTACCTAGGTATTCAGGGGCAGCTACATGTTGTTTAAGACAATGTGGCATGATATCGTCAGCCAATAAGAAAGGCATTCAGATGTCTGAATAGATAGGCTACACTTCTTTATCTTCTTTTCAGTGAATAAGGGTTGCTTCAGGTAACACCTTGGGCTTCCTGGCTGTAAAGTGAGCCAATATTGATGACTAGAGTAGTCATATACTTTCAGTCTCCTTATTTTACATTAATTGAAAGCAACAAGCTAAAGCAATACTAATGTTTGCATGAGAGAGCATAAAGTGTGCCTGCATCCCTTATGAATGTCTGTATTTCACACAGCCCTGCTGCCCATCCCTGCAGAGTGAGGCCTGATGACTTGAAGACGCAGAATTCAGAAAAGAAAGGCATAACAATTGCATATTTACACACACTACCAATACACTTGTTTCATTTTACATTTTTAAAAGATAAAACTGTTCTGACCCCCTCCTGGTACTTTCCATTTTAGATGGGATTGATAGAAAGTTAGTGAAAAGTTCTCTGATACAACCACCCCGTTTTGGATGTGTAGGCGACAGTGCCTGTAGACGTAGGGGGTGCCACCAGGAGGATAAGGAGGGAGAATGAGGGGATATCCCATTTAGCAATTAAAATTTTGGCAGGCAAATGGGAGGCAGTGCACCTCTCAAGTGCTACCATGAGTCACCTCTGTTTGGATGACATTGTTTCATTTAAATCATCTCCTTAATCCATTTAACAATTATGAAGCTCCCCCCATCTTCTAAACTATCCTGCATAAAATCATAGAAATATAAGGCTGAAAGAGACCTTGAAGCCATCAAGCCCAGGCCCCTGCATCAAGGCAGGACCATGTAAAGCTAGACCATCCTTGACAGATATTTGCCCAACTTTTTTAAAAAAAATCCTCCTTTGATGGGGATTCCACAACCTCACTTGTAAGCTTCTATGTCAGAGCTGATTAGTCTATAAGTTTCCTATGTCCTCTTTGTTCTTCCTTTTAGAGGCGGGTGCTGTGTTTGCCTTTCTCCAGTCTTCTGGGACCTTGTCTGTTCTCCAGGAGTTCTCCAAGATAATTGCTAACATTTCTGAGATCTCTTCAGCTAGTTCTTTAAATACCCCAGGATGATTTTGATGGGGACCTACCAATCTGAATGTATTTAATTTATCTAAATATTCTTTAACTTGTTCTTTCCCTAGGTTGGCTTGCATCTCCTCCTCCATGCTGCTTTGTTTTGTAAGCACCTCAGCCTTCTTCCTGTAGTCAGTTATTAATGCTCTTTCCCCACCAACTAGAGGACCTACACTTTCTTTCATCTTTCTATTTCTCATAATGTTTTTAAAGAACTTGTTTTTATTGACCCAAATTGCCTTCCACCTTCTGTTACCAATTTCTCCTTGGTGGTTAAAATCAACTCATCTTATAGCAGTAGCCTGAGCTACAGCTTCTCCTTCTCCCTTCTCCCCCCTCTAGATCCCTGTAAATAAAAATCATAGCCACGTACTCATTATACTGTTCTGTACTTTCCAGTTGCCTCCTTTTTCAAAGGAAGACAAGGAATCTACACGGAGAATGAAAGACGCCTGGGGACACAGATTAAGATCCGCTTTTTCAAAATTATGCTGGTGTTCATTTTATGGTAAGAGGCAATTTAAAAAAGTATGCTTCTCAAATGAGGAGGGGGTGGAGTGTGAGTGGCAGTGGTTGGCTTGCTCTTTTTGTTTGCCAACCTGACAGCTTCAAGGGGAGGAATTATCTGGGGAAAAAAGTTCTTATTTTACTTGGTAGCTGAAGCAGTAAGCTACCCCTTGCAGCTGTGACACAAGCTCTGGAACATATGGCTGGGGGAGAAAGAGTTTAAGCAACATGAAATCCAAACCCACAAAGAAAAATGGTAAAAAGATGGGTAGGCACAGGCTGGATGGGCAGCCATCTAGAGTAATGCCTGAAAAAATACAAGGATTGCTATGGTCACTCTCCACAAGAGTAGTAAGGTTGCCAGGTATCCGGTTTTGAACCGGACAGTCCAGTATTTGAGCTTTCTGTTTGGGAAACAAATTGAGAAAATATAAATGAGAAAATATAAATGTCCGGTAATTTCTAAATAAGATGTAATGTAGATTGTGATGTAATGTCAAGTGTGCCCGGTATTTTTTTTAAACCATCTGGCAACCCTAAAGAGTAGTCTCAATGTGGCCTAGTTGCGGAATTTCAGACCACTTATTCCTCTCTCCAATATGGTATCCTATACAGTTTTCTCTGGGTTACTGTTTTGTCTTTCTGAAGTGGCAGCTTCCTTATAGCGCGTGCTGCAGCTAGTGTAAAAGATCGTGGAGCACTGCTGTTCCCTATAAGCTATGGGCTTGTGCATCCACTCAGGAGAGAGTCAGATACCACCTACCTGATTAAGAGTGCCCACCGCAGGGGTTTTTCTTTCTACTGTTGGTGCACATTCTCACATGCCCTGTGCACATAACATTTATTCCGCACATGGATTAAAATATTTGCACATGGCTGAAAAAGATTAGAGGAAAAATTGTTACTGGGAGTGATGGGTGTTGACTGCAAAGTAAAAATGCTCAACAAATAGAAATTATTTTGAAGGAAGGAATTATTATTTGCAATTTGTATTATATAAGCACATTTGAGGTGAAATTGGGGGTCTTTTGTGCAAGGTGCCATACAAACACATAGCAACAGATGCTCCTTGCCATGAAAAATGTGCTGTATAAACAAGACAGAAAGAGAATAGGAAAGGAAACAATGTCAAAGAGGGGATGTGACTTGCTGTAGGTCATGCATGGGAGAAGCTTGTTAAAGTGAACAGATTGGGAAAAATGAAGCAGGGAAGAAGTGTGAGAGGGAGCAAGGTGGAGGGAGAAAAACATGAAGTTTTTACTTAGAATGGGAGCTTAACTTTAAGAAGAAAATGGCTAAATCCTTTTATTGTAAACAAAGGCTTGACTTAGGAAATCAGCCTGACTTGTTTGCACATGCAGGAAAAGCACAAAGAAACTTCATTAAAATCTGTTCACTAGGGCTAAAACCTGGCCTATATGACATACCCTCTCTTTGGTACTGAAGACTATTGATTCATTTAGCTTGATGTTTGCTATCTGACCATGAGCTGTCCTTATTGGTAAGAACTATTGGTATGGTATGGCAATTTAAGAGTCATATACAATCCTTTTTTGATGGTGCTCTTAATATCCATTTGAATTTACCTCTGAAATTTGTAGTTGTTTAGGGAAAGAAGTGCAACAAGGTAGCAATGCTATATATATATTGTGTGTGAACACTGCAACTCTACTTGCCATATTATAATGTGCGCTTGACACCAGAGTACCCCTTGTGTCAGGACATAGGGTATGTCTACACTACATGGCTCCATCGACGAAGCCATGTAGATGAGGGTTGTAGACATAGCAAAATGAAGCGGCGATTTAAATAATCGTTGCTTCATTTACATCAAAATGCCTGCCACGCTGTGCCGATCAGCTGTTTATCGGCACAGCATGGTAGTCTGGATGCTCGGCGGTCGACATCAAAAGCCTTTGTCCATCGCCCCAGTAAACCTCATCCCACAAGGCATAACGGGGCAGTAGACAAAGGCTTTTGATGTCGACCGCCGAGCGTCCAGACTACCACGCTGTGCCGACAAACAGCTGATGTAAATGAAGCGGCGATTATTTAAATCGCCACTTCATTTTGCTATGTCTACAACCCTCATCTATATGGCTCCATTGACGGAGCCATGTAGTGTAGACATATGCATAGTGTTACAGGGACTCTTTATCTCTAAGAACCGCTTGTTGTCCCAGGCTATGTCTACAATTCAGAGTTTTTTCGGAAAAACAGCCATTTTTCTGAAAAAACTTGAATTACGACCACACTGCAATCATGTTCTTTTGGAAAAATACCTGAAAGGACAGAGGGATTTTTCCAACAGCAGTAATACTCTTTCTATGAGGAAGAAGTCTTTTTCTGAAAGGCTCTTTTGGAAAAAGGTGTGTGGACGGGGAAGAGGGAGTTCTTTCAAAGGAAGAGGAAAGAGGAAAAAGCACAAGTGCCCTGGTGGCCACTCCACCCACAGTAATCATAGCTTAAATGCGAGACAGTGTCCACACGCTATCTTTTGACGGTGTGGACATGCTCTTTTGGAAGAAGTTTTTTTGGAAGATCTCTTCCAGAAAAGCCTCCGAAAGAAGGCTGCGGTCTAAACATAGCCCCAGTTCTGCAACAGTCAGCTGCTTCCAGGTCCAGAGGACAGCTCCTTTGGTCACATCAGGTCTCAGTCCAGTCCCCTTTCAAGATTAACAGAACACAAATCTTAACTCAAAATAGCCCTCTGGGCATTAAAGCTCACAATATAAACACTAACCCTTCCTAGAGACCCAACATTGTCAAGACTGGGCCTCTGACTGGGACAGGTTACTTGAGTTAGGGCAGGACAAGTCCTCTTTCCATTTCCTGGCTTCACAGAATTGGTCTCTAGTAGATACAGCCACTGCTTTTTTATCTGGCCTGCTAGGCCCTGATTGGCCCTGCTTCTGGTCCTTCTAGGTGTCAGAAGATCAACTCTCTCTGGTTCTGCCTGCAGCTGACCAAGGGAGACCTCACTAGTCAACCCCTAAATTTCTGAACTCACTGCCTTTCCCTTCTGGCCATCTTTTCCAGGGTTTGCCAGGGTTGTGAGGCCTCCTACAAGAGGCAGCATATGCTTGGTACACCATGTCACAGGCTGCAAATCTAAAAAGGTACTGCTGATGATGCCATTCCCCATTATAGATGGTAGTACATTCTACTATTGCATTTTCTAATCAACTGGATTTAATTCTGCATTTTATCAGCCTGCAGCAGGATGGAATGCTAGGAATTTATTCCGTTCGGCTATGTCTACTTTTCTTTTTGTCTCAGGCCAGGTTGGGAAAGGGGATTTTGTTTCCTGATCATATTCTCCCAGACCTGCTGCACCTTCATATTGCTGGCTGAAAGCAGACTTCTTCCCCTCCATGCTAACAACAACCACAATCATGCTTTGGAAAAGAAATCACTATGTGTCTTTTTCTTTTCCTTCTCTTCCTTGCTGCAACAGCTGGTCAGCAAACATCATCAATGAGAGCCTTTTGTTCTACCTTGAAATGCAGCCGGATATCAATGGAAGCACCCTGAAAAGTGTTAGAAATGCTGCATTGATCACATGGATTATAATGGTAGGTCAACCATGATTTTTATTAGTCTTGGGAGTAGTTTTAGAAGGACAGGCAGCAGCACCAATGTAATGAATGTTTACTTCTTTCCAAATATTATCCCCCGCCCCTACCGAAAATAGGAGAATATTTTCAAAGTCACAGGAACTACTCTTCATATGAAACTCTGCAAAAAGAACTAAGGGATCAGTTTTGCTCTGACTGATCTCCTCTGTGCATCCCTACTGAAGTCAAGCTGATACATTCATTTTTTAATACCACAAAGGACCCTTATGATCATCTATAGCAGGGCTACTCAAGTTTGGAAGCCCCAGAGGCCACAATGATACTCATAGCACATGCCGAGGGCCGCAACTTAAGTGTGGTTGAATATTCATGCAAATATATATGAAAATAGCTTGTTTCACACTGATGGGCATGAATAAAAAGCACTTCCCACAGTGCCTCGGCACTCCCAGCACCTCCTCTCTAGGGGCTAGAAATGCCGACACCCTGTACCAGCTCTGTGCCAGTCAGCCCATCCACTTGCATCTTTCAATGCTCACCCCGCCTGGGAGATGTCTCACCGCTGTGGAGCATGTTCCCAGTGGAGCACATGTTCAAAGGATCCCACCCGCAGCCCCCGTGTTTAGCCCTGCGTAATCCCAAACAAACAGGCTGTGGGCCGCATGAGGCATGTTGAGTGGTCCTGATCTATAGTGTCTTCATGAACAACAGATTCATGGGCCGCGGGTATAATAGGCAGGGGAAGGCAATGCCTTCCCAAACAGTCAGGAATAGTCCTGCCCACACTCTGCCCCAGAATACCTACTGCTGCAGCAGGGCCCCCACTGGGAGCTATGCTGAAGCAGTAGGCAGAGTCGTGCTGCCCCCAGGCTTCAACCACTGGGGCATTGCACCCTCCATGTGCTCTGGGGTCTGGGAAGCTCGGGTCATGCACTGCCCACCCTTCCTGTGATGCTTTGGAACTGAGGAAGCTCCCCTGGGGGGAAGGAGGGAGCTGAAGGTTTTCCTCTGTTGTGTGGGGAGCTTGGGTTCCATGGAGGGGATTAGGGCCTTGGGCAGAAGGGGAAGGGCTGGGGGCTTGCCTACCCCAGTCCTATGTTCACCCACTACCATGAACAGATTGCAGTTTCTATCCGTGATTCCTGAACGCAGGCTAACAACTGGGGTGCCTACTAACAATCCCAGCCTATATTTGTAACTAAGGTTATTTTCTTTGCTCTTTAAAGCTGCTATGTAGAAAACATCTGTACGTACCGGGGTGGGCAATAAGCTAGTAGCGGCTCATCAGGGTTAGTTGTTGGTGGGCCACTGTCATTTTATTACCTGCTCCTCCACAGATACAGCCCCTTGTAGCTCCTGTGGGCTATGAATGGCTGTTCCTGGTCAATAGGAGCTGCAGGAAGAGGTGTCAGACTGTGCCCCATCCCACAGCATCCATGGGATAGGAATGGTGATCTGTGGCCAACAGGAACTTCAAGCAGCCATGCCTGTGGAGGCACAGGTCAATAAAGCACTAGCAACCCACCAGGGGCTAACCCTGGTGAACCATGTCTGGCCTATAAGCCAGTTATTATCCACCACTGATCTATACAGAAAATAGCTACTTGAGAAAAAATATATTGGTCTTTCAGGGTGTGTCTAAACTATATGGCTCCGTCGATGGCTCCATGTAGAGTAGGCTGATTGGCAAAGGGAAATGATGTAAATGACTGCCGCACGGAGCCGACAAACAGCTGATCAGTGTCATGGGAGCTTAGGTCTGAGGTCTTGGTTAATGCAATTGCAGTATAGTTGCATGGGGGCTCCTATAAGGCTCAAACCCATCCCTATTGGTAGAGGACAGTGGGAGGAGATCTTAGAGAAGTCACATGACACGCTTCACTCCTGGGCATGTGTCCATCTTGAGTACGAAGGACTACTTCTGGGTGTCAGGGGGTGACTTGCAAGTGTCAGGGGTATGGCTAATGGGTGTGGCTAATATGTACCCATTTTTGGTTCAGAAAATATGGTCACTGTATATTTAGTATGAAAGATTCCTCCTGTGCATGGAACATTCCTTCACTCCTGGAGCACACACTATATTCTGACATCTCCACGAGGAGTAACGGTAGTTTGAATTAGAGATCCTAATTCGAACTACCTACTCCATGCCATGTGTAGCTGTGGGCACGGAGTTCGGACTAAGGGACATTGAAAAATGGCAGCGCCCGGGAAAATGCAAATGAAGCCCAGGATATTTAAATCCCGGGCTTCATTTGCAACTTCGAATGCCTACATTAGCCTCCCTAGTTCGAACTAGGGGGCTAGTGTAGACATACCCTAATTCTCTCCTTCCAGATTTTATCCTACATCCTTTTAACCTCTACCCACTCCCAGGACACTCTCCTGCCTTCTGACAAGCAATTAGGCTCTCTCATTTTTTAGGTTTCATCCTGTATTAAAGCATTAAGTGATGCAGCTCACATGGTGCCCCTTCTCTCCTAGGGGCTGAATACACTCATGTGACACAGCTCTCAGCTCTTGCTGACCTGCAGGATGAGAGAAGTCTAGGATTGAACTGTTTATAGGCTGGCTATGAAAATAAAATGCTGATTTTTCCATGAGAAAAATAGAAACATTCAAAGTGTTGACTTGCCAATTATCCAAGGAAGTGGAGACAGGAGTGATTGTTGAGAGAATGTCTCAGATGCCAAGTTTTTTAATCCAACCATGATGGACTGATTCATAAATCAGCAGCAGTTACAAACTGATTGGTCACTGTTCAGAACTTGGTTATCAGTGAGTGGCTGCTCTGCTTTCATTGAAGTCTTATAATCGAGCATGTAAAATAAACTTCTTAAGACCCATTGGAGACTGTTAAAGTACTGTGAGGGTCATATTTTCCCAGATACAACTGCATGGAGTAGCTCAAGTGAGACCAGGCAAGCATATGGCCCCTTGTATTCTTAGTGTTAGGCTTTGTCTACACCCCATCATTTTTGTGGAAGAGGCAATGCAAATGAAACGCTCATTAGCATTTTTCACACACTCAGTTGCATATTCTCTTCTGATCCTTTTTTGAGGAAGAGGCTTTTGCAGAAAAAACGCAGTGTCGACGGTGCCATTTTGCGCAAAAAAACCCTTTTGCGCAAGAACCCTTATTCCTCAGATACAAGATTTTTTGAGAAATGAGGGTTCTTGTACAAAAAGTGTTTTTTTTGCGCAAAATGGCACCGTCTACACTGCATTTTTTTTCCGCAAAAGCCTCTTCCGCAAAAAGGATCGGAACGGAATATGCAAATGAGAGCATGAGAAATGTTAATGAGCACTTCATTTGCATTGCCTCTTCCACAGAAATGATGCAGTGTTGACGGAGTCTTATTGTGTACCATAACAAGGCCTTTGGTATCTTCCCTTCATTTGTTTGTGGCTAGAAGAAACATAACATGTACTTTCATCTGGATGCCAAAGGGTGGGTTTTACAACATCTCCCAGATACAGCAATTGTTCACTATGAGGAAAATCTGTATATCTACACTGCAATCAAAGACCATGGCACGGCCAGGCCAGCTGACTTTGGCTTGCGGTGTTTGGGCTGTGTAGACATTTGGGCTCAGAGCCCAGGTTCCGGCCTAGTCCCTCGTGTCTATACTGCAATTGTAGAGCTTGCAGCCCAGTGAACCAAAGTGAGCTGATCCCGGCTTTGAGGCTTGGTGCCATGAATCTTTTATTGCAGTGCTGATGTAGCCTTTATGCACTAGAATGGTTAATTCACGGGACTTGAAATTCATCACTCTGTTGATTTTACTTCCCATCACCATTCTCCTTTCTTCTCTCTTCCAGGGAGTACTGAATCCAATGCAAGGTTTTCTCTTCACACTCGCTTTCTATGGCTGGACTGGGTGGAAAGTGAACCTGAAATGGCAAGAGCGAGAAATACCATGGGAATCAATGTCCACATCAGCTGTTGCTGACAATGGCTACCCCTCTCCTGTTGGATCATCTGTGAACTACCAAAACAGCAGCCATGACTCAAAGAAGATAACACTAGCCAGCAGCCAGCAGACGGATGAGGCCGTAAGCATGCTGTCTGAAGGTAACATTGCCAGTGAGGACAGGTTGTCCAGAAACTCTCCTATCTACCAGGGCTGGTAATTTGCACATGCCTAAAGCTTCTCCCATTGCCACAATCTTTGATAGTGATGCATTCTGTGAAATCCTTTATCTGCTCTGGGGCTTGGTTGGAGCCATGTCATCTATCACATCCTTTATATTTCCTGGAGGCTTACATGATAGCTGATGTCTGCAGTCCCCTTGTAGGGAGTGTGGGAGCAGATGATACTGTTAAATGAATGCCTAATCACTTTAGAATCATAGAACCAAACAGATGGAAGAGACCTCAGAAGGTCATCAAGTCCAGCCCCCTGCTCTAGGCAGTACCAATCCCAACTAAATCAGCCCAGCCAGGGCTTTGTCAAGCCGAGACTTAAATACCTCTAGGGATGGAGACTCCACTACTTCCCTAGGTAACCCATTCCAGTGCTTCACCACCCTCCTAGTGAAATAGTTTTTCCTAATATCCAACCTGGACCTTTCCCACCACAATTTGAGCCCATAGCTCCTTGTTCTGCCATCTGTCACTACTGAGAACAGCTTCTCTCCATCTTCTTTGGAACCTCCCTTCAGGAAGTTGAAGGCTGCTATCAAATCCCCCCTCACTCTTCACTTCTGCAGACTAAACAGACCCAAGTCCCTCAGCCTCTCCTCATAAGTCATACGCTCCAGCCCCCTAATCATTTTGGTTGCTCTCCGCTGGACCCTCTCCAATGCGCCCACATCCTTTTTGTAGCGGGGGGCCCAGAACTGGACACAATACTCCAGATGTGGCCTCACCAGAGCCAAATAAAGGGGAATAATGACATCTCTGGATCTGCTGGCAATGCTCCTCTTAATGCAACCTAATATGCCATTAGCCTTCTTGGCTACAAGGGCATACTTTCCATTGTGTTGGCTCAGTGTTTCTTAATTAACCTAATTCATTTATTTTCCTGCATTTTTGTTTTAACCTCTCTTGTAATCTGTACTTGCAGAATATTCTTTTGTTTAATAAACAAATTACTATTGTGTTGGGTTTTTCTAACTCTGGCTCCTTACCTGACTTTGCAGAGGTGCAGCTCTAGATCTGGAATTCTATCGCTAGGATTGGAGGGATGCAAAACTGTCATCTTTAAAACACTGGTCACATATTGGAAAGATGCAGCTTTGACACAGATATGGATTTGCATTGTTTGCATTATAGAATACTGCTTAGTAACTCTCCTTTTACCCTGCCCATTTGAATGTAAGTGGGATATTTAAATGTACTTTTATCTAAATGTGGTTGCAATTAGTAGGAATATAGTCTTTGAGTACCATGCAGTCTGGCATTTAAACCATTATAAGGGATGTATGGTATAATTTTCAGCATCATCTAAATGACTTTGGTGCCTTCATCCCTAGGAAAGCCAGTGAAATGGAGCATGAAGTCCGTTCTTTGAGGAGTTATTTTTTATCCTGCTTTACTGAACTCAAGGGAATTCAGTCACACTATTTATTTCCTTCCCTAACCACTGTGCTCAGCACTGTTGTGTCAAAGCACTTGTGCCCAAATACTTGTTAAAACAGCTTGAAGGTTAAGAAGCAACTGGGCTCAGTCTACAGTGCTTATGTGTGGTTTTAACCCTGCTAAAAGGCTAACCTAGATTATAGCATGGTTTGACAAACTTACACTGACCAAGCCAAACTGATTACTGTTTTCTTTTAAATGCTAGTCCAGGCCTAGGTTAGAACAAATCTTTAAATCAATTCAAACAATTTGGCTCAACTATACCGTCTGTCCCAACTGTGTTATAACTGGTTCGGGTAAAACCATGTTTAAGCAAAAATAGACTGTCAAATAAGATTGAAAACCTTGTCTACCTTTTTAAAATTAAAGAGAAGAATGATAACAGCCACATTGCTTAGAGTTCCAGGAAGGTCAGAGAAGCAGGCTCATCTGGAGGTAAAACACAAGTGATCTTATGTTAATCAATAAAACTGTTGTACAGTAAATCAATAAAAACAGGGATAGAGCTTTAAAGAGCTGTCGTTCCCATGTCAAACACCTTTAAAATCATACTCTTTAAAAGCAATCATGTCTATTTCCCCTTCCTCCCTTTCTTTGCTTGTTGCAAGAACAATTTGCATGTAACAGGATATTTTATTTTGGAATAATTCATTTCCTCTGATCCAGAAATCCTTACCCTTTGTTTGTAAAACTGGTCATTTCCATTGACGCTAATAGTAATGCTAGAGAAAGAGGATGAAGATTTCTAAAGCACATTTAAATTGATGCTTACAAAATAAAGATCTAGTTTTCATTGAAGTGCGAGGAGCAGAAAGAAATCAAGACTAGTACAGGTAGACAAATGGTTGTTAATCTGTGGTCAGGTGCTACTGTCCGGGGCAGCAGCACAACCCACTAAAATAAAGAAACAGAACATGCCTTCAAAGGCACTGCCATGTTCTGAGGATCAGTTTGCAAGGTAGCAGTTGGTAACCTAGAAGTCTGGTTAACTAATCAAGTATTCCTTCTGCTCCAGTGCATCACAGGTTGCTGAACACATCTGAAAGTGGGACATGCACTTCCCTTTGCACTCCACAGCCTGTACTCCATTTTGGGAGACTAGGGCAGCATTGAGCAAGTAGACTCCCCAGTTACAATGTGGTTAACTTATGTGCAAGATCCTGTCATTCTCTTTCCCTCCTACTTCGTTCATCCATAGAAAGCTGGGCACAGTCTGGCCCCAAGGCCATCCTTAGGATTTATGGGGCCCTTCACAGTACTATTAAACTGGTGCCACTATGCTCAGTGGCAGCTTGGGTGGGACTGGACACGTTTTTTAGAGATGTGATTTTATAATCTTCAGCCACACACTAATAAAATATATTTTTACAACAAATTTTAAACTAAAGTCCTATATTCAAACACTAAGTGCAGAAACTGAAAGTATGTACCTGGGATTGGCAAATACCTGTTAAATGGCTTCATTACCACTTGAATGGCTCTTTCTCAAGTTCAGTGTTCTGCTAATAGACCCGACTGGGCTTTCTTACTTTTAAGATAACTAGATCTTCTTCCCACAGACAAGGGAGCCATTTTGGTGTCCTGAGCCTCAGGTGCGCAGGCCCGTCCCTGTGGTGCGTGGGTGGACGCACGGTGCATGCGCTGCCCAGTCGGCCTGGCCACCACCGATGGCATGCAGCCCGGGGCCGCCCAGGGCGGGCTGCGCCAGGCTGTGAAGGACCCTGTGCAGGACCCTGCGCCAAGCAGCCGCAGGGGGAAGGGCACTGCTGACCGGTGTTGCGGGGGTTAACACAGCCCCCGCCCTGGGCGGCTGCTCCAGCCTGCCAGGAGCCGGGCACCCCCCGTAGGTTGGCGCCCTGGGCAGTTGCCTGGCTAGCCTCCCCTTAGTCCGGCCCTGCCCACAGAACAGAGACAGCGGCAGCAGACAGAGCCCCAGGCCCCTTAAATTGTTGCCATAGCACCATACGATGCAGTCCAGGCAGCGCTGAGGGCTGGGTGGGGGAGGCTAGCTTCAGCCCCACCTGAGGCCCTGCCCCTTCCAGAGCTGAGTTGCCACACACACCTTACCCAGGGCTCGGTGAAGTCTGTTGACAACCTTGACCGAAAGCAACCCCACAGCTTTGATGAAAGTCTCTTGCTGCTCTGGCAACACTGGTTTCCATAACAAGGCTAATTTTGGTGCATTGACACATCTGGACATGGTATGCTGGGGGTAAAGCAACAGAGATTTTTAATATTTTAAAGAAACTTGGTGGTGAGGAAAGTGTTTCCACTCTCCCAGTCTCTGTGGCAGGTGTACGTGAGCTACTTCTCTTTTGTTCACAAATGGAAAGGTAACTGTGTCCCATTTGCATTGCTGTCAACATTCAATTTTACTGCCTGCAGACTGTAATAAAATAGCTCTCCTTCTCCCAGCGAGCACCGGACCAGCTCATTACAAGCATTGTTAAGCATAACTTACCTCAGCCATCTGCAGGTATTTGTAAAAGGACCGTCCTCAGTAACAAACACTTATGTTTGTAAAAGGCATAGCTATTCAAATAAAACAGATCGCTGTGGCTATTAAAATATGCAGTTAGAAGGAAATGTTTGTGTGTCAGTAAGCTACAATGCGGGATAGTGTAAAACACCTATCTCACAGCAAGTCTGGAAATACAGCTATAGTTCCAAAGCTGATCTGAAATCTTACTGAATAGAAGGTCCCCTACTAGTTATCACATGATAAAGAATTGTCTTCCCTATATAGTAGATGAATTACAGTTGTATGGTCTCTGTTTTTATGATGGTAAATCATGCAGCCAGCCTATATCAGGTATGGGGCTGTTTCAAACTCAATTTGGGAGCATACTGGGAGTCTTTTCAGATTGAATGTAGAAATATTTATTGCCGGCTTATGTCTAGAGTCTTTGGTCTCAAATTAGTGTTGGGAAGGTGGCTCAGGGAGAATGGAGACAGAATTCAGTCCACTGCAGGCCAGTAGACTGAGTCAGGGTCTTGTGTGGAACACATAAGATGTGGCTTCTGCCTTAGACCACATTGGGGCAGGACAATTTTGGCTCTAATTAATGGTAATACAGGTTGGACTTCCCTAGTCTGGCACCCTTCAGACCTGACCAGTCCCAAAAGAGGGAATTTGGTGGACCAGGGGAGGTCCCCTGCCACCGGCTCCCCAGCCCATTACTCTTCCCCACTGCAGGCTCTGCTTTCAGCCCTTCTGGTCCCCTGCCTTTGGCCTGGCTAGGCTACAAGCCCTAGCTGGGCTTGCTGGCTCCCCCTACTGGCAATCCTGGCTGCCTCCCCTACCATTCACACCACCCTACTGCCACTGGTCCCAGCTCTGGCCCCAGGAGCGCTCCCACATGCTGGCCCCCTACTATCGGGATCCCAGCCATGGCAGGGTTCATAGTCACCAGCCCCTCTGCCACCGGGCCCTTGCCTGGCAGAGTTCTCAGCCACTGTCCCCTGCCACCAGGTTCCCAGCCCCAGGGCTCTCTGGTCCAAGAACATCCATAGACCTGCTGGACCGTGGACTTTGCTGGACCAGAGAGTCCCAGTTTAGGGAGGTACAACCTGTATCTACAATTTACTGGCCAGTACAAACTTTTCTTTGGGACAGTGGAATGTCTGTGACATCTAGCTGAAAGGCAGATGTGGGATAGTAATTGGGTTAGGGCAGAATTAATGAGCACTTTATACATTCTAAATGATTGTCCAGGAAGTTACATTCAACTCAGAGAACATGGGTTAGGGACATACCTATGATTAATTGAACATGATCATATTTTGTGCACACAGAGCATTACAAAACCCAGCTAAATGAACACTTGAAAAATAATATTGTAAAATAGGTAAATAATATAATAAAGTGAGAACATAGTTTGAAACAAAACCATTAATGCAATGGAATCCTCCTGATGTGGATATTTGTGCATGGTGGTATATGATTAAACTAATCATGTTCCAAAAACTACATGACAATAAAAAGCTGAATTGTTAAACACAAACATGATATACGTTCTCTGCAAAACTCAACTTTTGGTTTTAGGCTGTGCAGTAAAATGCAAACTGTCAGGAAATAGCGTATCCTCGCTCCTGCTGCTATGGGATGTGTTTTCCCAGACCAGTCTGAATGTACTCATTGGAGTAGAATGGGGCTGCATTTTGATCAACCAGTTTCACACATTTAATCAGTATTTGATATGGGTGGATGTTCATACTAATTGCATGATTGAAATAAGAAGAGGTAAAGTTCTTGCACACCGAAGCTGCACAGCTGAGGTTCTTCTAGTTGTCAAAAGTCAAAGTATTCTGTTCACCAAATCCTTTCTCTGGCCCCCCAGAAGATATACACCGAAAAGGCATTAGAACCTAAATGTTTAGCATGCCTTTGGTTTAGGATGCCTGCTTCTGCCATAATACAAGACTTGTATTTCTGAAGACAGCATAATATGTAGATGAGGAAAGGTGCATCAGTCATCATCCAAGGTCTAGATGACCTTGACAAGGGAAGGGTTTATCAAGATCAGATATGCAGCCATTACAAATGGGGATGCCTATGGTAAGGGTGATTAAGGTAACCTCACACTGAGAAAGTCAAGATGAATTAGGAAGTGGGTTTGGTCACTCACTTGTTAAAGAGCATGTCTGCCTACACACATATAGGATGATTCCTGGAGAAGTACTAGGTTTGCTGAAAGCAAACTCTTGAGGACTGACAAACCCGTGGGCTCCTTTGATAATAGTTTTCTTACTATACTATTACTGCTCCTCTAGGATTTTGCCAATTGTATAAACATATAGCTTCCTCTGGGACAAAATCTGTAGGCATGGATTACGCACACTTTTCTGTTTACACAGAAAGAAAGCTGCACTCATTCCCCTGTCTATAGGTCACTGCTTTCAAAAGACTCCTCTAGCAGGAGCTCTGAGACATGAGAGAATTCATCGATTGACTGAAAAACAAACAAACAACCTCTGCTGTGAAAGTAATCAAAGATAGTTAACTTTCTGGTTCCCTCCTAAGATCCCAACTGCCTGCATGCTGGTATTGGAGAGATTGGAAGGACTCTTAGAAAGATCAGACTTAACTACAAAGAAAAACACTGTAACAACATCAAGACCCCCTCCGCAGCCACCTGTTTTAGAATGTTTTTCTAGCCTACATCCTACCCATGCCCCCTGCCAGGCATGTTTAAACATGTCACTGCTAGGAGACTTGCTGCTTGGTAAATTGACACAGAAGATCAACTGCAAGCAGGGAGCAACAAGTGTTAAGACTTTTTTCCCTTTGTTGTACAAATGAAGTGCTTTAGAGGACATTTCACATCTGATAGCATCATTAGAGTGTTCAAAGGCAAATGGAATGCATGAGATCACCAAAACATACTGAGATAGGGAGGGCTCTGTGGAAATGTGGTCAAACAAAATACAACAGAAACTGCAAACAAAAGAGTGGCAATCTGAGTGAAGAAAAGCTAATTAATGCTGCAGAAAATTAACAAGAGCATATTTATAAGTTGGAGGTAGACATGGACCCAAGCTACAAAGCTCATATCTGGATCCTGATCTGAGCTTCATCAGTGTTTAGAACCTGGGGAACTGGATTAGGCCTCTGTATGTTGAGGAGGAAGAAAATGTGTTCTATACTTTGCCATCACAAATGGGTCAACTGGTAATGAAACAAAACTGATTTGATTTGCATCTCACTATGTATCTTCAAGTTAGTAAGATCTAAGGAACAGCTGAGACAAAAATTTAGGCTAGCTCTACACAAGCAAGATATGCAACTCCAGCTATGTTAATTACCCAGCTGGAGTTGACATACCTTGTATTTTGTTTCCCCACTGTCCCCAGAGCACCTGGGGCCAAAGGGAGCAAATGCTCCCATCAACTTCCCTTATTCCTCATACAAGCAGGACTACTGGCAGATGATGGAAATGCTCTCTTAGTTTGATTTATCAAGTCTTAATTAAACTTACTAAATTGAACTCCGGAAGATCAAATGCAGTTGTGGCGATCTTTTGTTTAGTGTAGACATGGCCTCAGTTATAGTATGATATTCTGTTAGACTAAGTAAAGTCTCAAACCACAACAGATTTTAGGTACATAGGACTGATTACACCAGGATGGATTTGTCCCGGAGAGACTGGATAAAGGAAATGATTTAACCTTTTAGGGCCAATGGTAAAAACAATAAGAAAAAAACTTGGTTTGTTTTAGAAATTATATCAATTAGCAGGTAGCTGTCAAATAAAAATAAACCCTGAGCTTTGTCTTTTTATGCTTTTCAGACAACAATAACGTTAAGTACCACAGAAAGTTTTATTTCAAGTTTTGGGGGATGAAGGGAGTCTCCATCTTCCATTTATAAATGTAAAGATCTACAGTTAAACATGACAGTTAGTTTGCCAGATGCTGTCCTACTTGTTGGTGACCAAAGAGCAAATGTTATCATACTCTACACCCCATGAAACATTTTTTGCTAGGAAGTTAACAGTAGGAATATTATGGCAAATGCAATGCCACTGCTAAGTTATCTAGAAGTAGGAAATGCAGTAGAACAGAGCATTTTTTAAAGCAGGAATCTTCCAGTGGCTGGGTTGGTTGACTTTAGAATTGCTTTTCATCACCCAAGTGGTATGTGCCGGATAATAAGGATTGTGGTATTTTGAGAGTGCAGCAGGAGCACCTTTAAAGCTCACCTCAAGAGTGTGTTCCCTCTGAGTGACATTTACCTCTCCTCAAAGCATGTGTTAATGGGCTTTGAGCATGAAAAGTGTGAAACATAAGAACAGCCATACTGGATTAGACCAATGGTCCATCCAGGAGCAACCAATGGCTGGTGTGTCAGGGTGTGTCTAGACTACCTAGTTTTGTCGACAAAAGTGGACTTTTGTCGACAAAACTATACCTGCGTCTACACTACCGCTGAGTTCTGTTGACATAACGTCGACAGAACTCAGCAGTTTTGTCGACGCTGGTAAACCTCATTTTACGAGGCATAACACCTTCTGTCGACAGAACTCTGTCAACAGAAGGTGTTATTGCCTGTAACATTGCATCCAGACTACGGAGTTCTGTCGACAAAGCAGCTTGCTTTGTCGACAGAACTCAATGTGTCTGGACGCTCTTTGTCGACGGAAGTTTTGTCGACAGTATCTGTCGACAAAACGCGGTAGTCTAGACGTACCCTCAGAGGGAATGAACAGAACAGTGATCTATACCTTCTTGTTCACTCCAAGCTTCTGGCCGTTGCAGGCTTAGGACACTCAGAGCATGCGATTGTGCTCCTGATCATCTTGGCTAATAGCCATGGATGGACCTATCCTCTACAAACCTACCCAATTCTTTCTGAACCAGTTATAGTGCATGGGTTAGGAAAGGTAATGCCTCCTCTCAGGGAACTCTGCAACTCTGGATCCATTATTCAAATCTCAGGATCAATGTAATAGAGACCATAACACCTATTCATTCCTAAGTTGGACTTGTAGCTCTTGGATCCACAAACATCTCCAATCCTCTAGCTCAATGGCTAACCTCCTAGTCTAGCTTCTCACAAACCCTTTCCAGTCTGCTCTGGCCTATTGGAAGCTCATGCACAATCTAGCACCAATGTGTACAGGTTGTGGACAAAGGCTCTGTAACACCTCTTTGGCAGCAGCCTGAGAAGCCATTGAAATGTATAAAGAACCTCTCTCTTTTTAAAAATAAGGCAGCATTTTAAAACCATTTAGCTCTAAGAAGTTTGTTCAAGAGCATAACAAAATAAATCCCATCACGCCTGCATTAGAGGGCATGTTCTTGCCCTCCCCCTCACACCTGTAAGTAGCAGCAGAACTGACAACAATATCTGAATACAGGTGGCCATTAATTTCAACTAGCAAAATGCACAAGCAGCTGGCTACAATGCGCCTACTACAGCAAATCCTGGGTGACTTTTCTTTTAAAAAGCTATCTATCTCCCTTCAGGCTACAGCATTCAGCCAAATACCACAGTTTCTGTGGAAATGTCATGGACTTCATCCCCCTGATCATGTGCCTCCATGTGACAGGGAGATCAGCATTCTTGTTGCTTTAACAAATATCTTTGCTCAAGGCACCAGAAATTATTGGCCAAAGCTCACAGACGGCCACAATCATATTAAGTACTCGACGTTTAATAACCTAACTCCCCAATAGCTCACCGGGTAATGCAATCAACACTTTCTCTCAGAATGCAATTACACTGAAAGCAGCAAGGACAAGGTAGATAAAGATAATTGTTGTTGGCCTAACATACTGGCTGTCTGAATACCTAAAACTTCTGGCTAATGAGCTTTGTAATCTGAAAGTTTATGTATCAAGACTCCGACAATATGGTACTTAAACAGAGCTAGTATCTTGCCATCTTATTTTTTTTTAATGATCCAATCAATAATTATTTCCACTTATTTCTGAAAGTAACAGAGTCCTCTCTCTTTTTGTTTTGCTAGGTTCTGATGATAGCACAATTGAAATCCACTTCTCAAGTGAGCTACATGACTTAGATGATAATGCTACTGCTGCTGCTGCGGAATAACTGGAAAACTGTGAAGGGCATAACCAGGGTATCTGGAGACACAAAGACTAGCCTACTGTTTCCCCTCTTTTATGAGGCACATGTATCTTCCTTCCCATCCCTCCACCCCTGCAACCCCGTCAGTACATGTCTGAGACCTGAGCTCACTTCTCTTGACAATTATCTAGAATTTAAACTGAAGCATTTTTGATAGCATTAAATGGCCTTCGCTGCAGGCTGGACACAGAGTGAATCAGACTCATTTACTTTCTAGATTTCCTAACCATATGTAAGGAAGAGTGAAAGTGTAAAAGTTAAAGCACAGAGTAACCTTCAAGTCCCACCTGCATAATGAGGCATTTCCTTTGTTCAGTTCTCTTTTCTCACCCCTCTTGAACATGCAGGGGACTGGACTGGATGATCTCTTGAGGTTCCTTCCAGTGCTATGATTATGTGAATGTAGGATTGCCACCTATACTAGTGCACTTGCCCGTGTCTAGGTCTGGGAAGGTAGCTCCCTTTGCATCGGGCGCTGCCTTGCTGCTTGTCGGTCACTCTGTTAGAGTCTTTCTTCTGTAACTTCGCCCTCTGGCCAGGTCACCATTTATCCACCTCTTCTGGGGTTACAATATCCAACAGGATACACTATCCAAATGCCATCTCCTGTGGGCATTTTTTTACCCAGCTTGGGGCTCTATGACACTAGCCAGTGGCTATCAGAGGACCTGGGGCCCACTCACTACACCGGGTTCCAGTGCAGGGACTCCGCCATCAGCAATCTACATCTGCGTGGTCCTATTCCCTGTTGCAGTTTCCATGATCTCCTTTCTACCTCCCTATATTCTAGCCCAGTTCTGGATTTACCAAAGGAATGTCTACACTGCGGAGCTATTTTGGAATACTGGAAGTATCCCAAAATAGCTATTCCGCATGTACTGAAGCAGCCTGTTATTTTGAAATAGATTTCAAAATAACGAGTGGCTTATTCCCACATTCGGTAACCTCGTTCCACAAGGGTTAATGGGCATTTTGGAAGTGAGTTATTTCAAAATTTGGTGCTGTGTAGACAGCACCAAATTACAAAACCAGTTATTTCAAAATACACTCCAAATAAGCTATGCAATTTTCATAGCACAAATTGTGTAGCTTATTTTGAGCTAAGGGTGCTGTGTAGACCCACCCCCCTGGAGCTTAATCTATTCCCTGTGCTACTTAATCAGTTAACTGGTTAAAAAAGCTAAGGTTTAACCAGGTAACTGATTAACTGAGATTTTACATCCCCAGTGTAAAGGGATCTGTAAATTACTTGGTGGTGGTGAAAGTTCAAGAGAGTAAATCAAGGGAGTGGAATCTAGATGGAATCAAAGTTGGTGTAACATACACATTGAAGGGTTGGACCAAGGTGTAAATTATACTCACTTATATTTCCTCTTCATTTACTTAATCTCATCTCTGAATTTGGTCCAGATGGTCCAAATAAATGATTCATTTAAAAAAAAAATGGGCAAAGACCTTATGTTGAGACTGGTGAATGTACTTATTCATTATTATTATTTTGTATTCAAGGAAATGTAATGCAGTTTCTTGTCAAGTTTAGGTTGCATGACCTATGCTGTCTTAGGGAGACTTTACAATCAATCATTATGTTGAATGAATCAAAGAAATTATTCTGACACAAGCTGAGTGTATTTTTAGTGGGAAGACTCTGATCAATTTGTATTTGTACAGCATGCACTGTACGTACGGTACCTTTGCTGGTGGTGGAAAATGCCATACTCCACTGAGATAACTTTGCTTCTTTTTGTTTTGCTACAATGTCATAGGCCAGAGGGGACAACTCCACCCTTTTCTCACTTCTGCAGCTTTGGGCTAGGTGAGAAATGCCAGTTCATGTTTGTTGCAGCTAGCACAATGGTGGGGGGGGAAGGGGGGGGGGCGGGGAGCGCACATCCCCTGGCTGGACAAATAGACACACAAATGCTCTGAAATATATCATAGACAGCTGTCCCTTTTTCCACTCCTGCCCCGTGCTGGTTCCATAGCTGCCACAGTCCCCATCTCTGGTTCCTTGATGCCCTGTGGTCACTTTACAGCATGACTGTCTCTCCTATCAGACCTCTCCCTTTCCATTTCATGAGAAACAATCAAATTCCAGGCACATCCCATTGTCTTGGCACAACTGAACCCTGACCTTGCTTTAAGTTATCAGAAGAGGAAGCTACATACCAAATGTGGTGGTCCTAGCTCTTACCATTTAGGAGGAATTCTTAAACAAATGGACTCACAGAGGGACAGACACACATTTCTAAAATATGTAGTAAGAAGATATGTCACACCAGGGCATTTTATACCAGCATGCATGGCATAAAGCTTTTTGTTATCCCACAACTCTAGCTACACTATGACCATTTTAAAGCTGTTTGCATATTTGGAAAAGCCAGATGGTTAAATATAGGGCTTCTCTTAGGCTAGGGGAAAGCATTAGAAGGAACTGATAAGGAGGATCAGAGCACCTCCAATCTGCTTGAGCACCAAGATGCTTTTAATGTAGTGGGGTGTGTGGATCCACAAATAGCTCTGCTAGCCACCTAACAGAAAAGAAGGTACAGGTTTACCGAATGAAATTAAGTTCTGCAGTTACAATTTTTTAAATCATCTAGGGGATTTATATATATCATCTCTTAAAATTATTAAAAGAGAGGCAAGGTGAGTGAGAAGACACGTTCTAGCAGACCAACTTCTGTTGGTGAAAGATAAGCTTTTGAGTGCGCTACTGCTCTTCTTCAGGTCCATGGAAGTCAAAAGCTTGTCTCTTTCACCCTGCCTCCCTCTGCTCATGGGACCAACAAGACTACAAAAAGACAGTGAATATTACACTAATGTAACTTTGTTAAGATATGTACCAGAATATTCTAAAGAACCATGAAAACCTCACCTAGCAGCTGTGATCAAGGGAATGTTCCATCTGTTTTTTTGATACTTACACTACTCAAGTTGCCACAACTCCAGCAGTGGTAGATTTAAGACCTTGTCTATGTGAGAAAATTATACAATTTATCTAAATTCATTTAGACATTTATTTAGTTAACCCTGTTCACAGACACTTACTTCCGTTTAAAAGTGCTTTACACGTGTTTCACTTAAGTTGATTCCTTACCCTCTAGACAGGTCAAAATTAGGTATGTTCCCCTCCCCTTTTGCCCATTGTGAAATAGAGTGTTTTTAAATAGAAGAGGCATTTGGAGAAAACAACATTCTACAATAAACATGCTGTATTCTGACACATTTGTCCCAGCTCCTGAGGCTACATCTAGACTGCACTGTTAAATTGGAAAATGATAATGCAATTTGTGGTACACAATAGGTAAATTTACTTTTGAAAAAGGCTTTTCTGAAATTTGGAACATCTACCCGGCGCCAAATTTTGGAAAAAAGTGCTTTTTCAACACATCCCTTAATTCTCATAGAATGAGGTTTACAGGGATGGTGAAAGAGTGTGTCTGCTTTTTTGAAATTGTTTAAAAAAAAAACGGATGCATTCCTTGGATGTGGCATTGCTTTTCCGGGATACCTTTGGTATCCCAGAAAATCAATGCAGTCTAGACATACCCTGAATGTTGGTAGGTAGGTAGCCAAGAAAGAAAAAGGAACAACACGCATAGAGTTCTCTAATATCAAAATATAGCAATTTATTCAAGACACTGAATATGATCTGTTGATTCTCTCCTTGAAACAAATGAGCTACAATACACAAGGTGATTTCTGAGAGAGTGCAGGTGTAGGGGAAACAAAATAGGGACTGATGTTGTTTCAACAGAATCTGGGAAATGCTGAAATGAGAACCAAGTCTGGCTGCAAGTCTGACACAGACAATAAAAACTGCAGAAGCCAGAATTCAAAATTTCAGTGAGTGGCAGAAAGAATATTTCTGGAATTGACAAAGAACCACAATTAAAAAAAAAAAGTACATCCCAAAACCAAAGCAGACCCTTACATTTGACAAAGTGCACTTCACTTGGCTCTAAAATTACCTAGGGTTGTTTTTTCTTTCTTTTTAAAAACAAATCAAATGGAAATTCCTAAGATGTAGCATGGGGTTAGTGTGTGTTTAACCCTGTAAGTATCAGGCCCTTTAATGCCCCATAAAGGACCCAGTGTTTTCTACATTAAAGATGCAGTAACCTGCATTAAAGATGCAGAGCTTGGACACATATTCAAAGGTTGCTATTTTATCTCAAGGCCAGTTCCATGCAGCCAATAAAAGTACGGTTCCTGTTAACCTCCAGGAAGTTTAATGGGTCAGTCTGCAGAAGGCTAATAAAATGTGTATGTACACAGAATTCTTCTTTGGGACAACAGTGCCTTTCACATGTGAGAATTTGATACTTGCCAACTTCTAAACTGTGCTTTACTTGCTTACTTCCCTCTATGGAACTCAGCAAAGAGAAGCTGGTATGAATTCAGACCATTTAAAAAGCAAACATGCTTATTTGACACTCGCAAAGTTAAAATCCTGGAACAGATTTTGATGTGTCTGGGTAGCAAGAAAGCCAGGCAACAAAAGCAAATAGACTAAAACCACCTATTCCTGACATTACTACATCTTGATGTTTGGCATGTTCAAGAGTCGCCCAAATTGTGGACCTAAAAGAAGCACACTTCTGGGAATGTTTTCTGCACCCTGCCTCCCCAGAATAGATGCTGCTTTCCTGTTATTTTTGGAAGCTTAGCCCAAGCATCACTCACAGTGTTAGCAGGAACTGTGGGATCAATATAAGAAAATGTGTCCCTAGCATTAGCCTGTACACAGACTCAGGAATTAAGTCAGCAAATGGTCGTTCAAATAATCCAGGAAGGCATGCAAGGAAACTTGCCTTTGGAAATAAGAAAACCGTTGTATCAATAGTTAGGATAGGGCGTGCAGTTACTACAACAGACTAAAAGCACATAAAACACTCACAATGGCACTATTGAATAATCAAATCAGAAGTCTTGTGTAAAACCCCACTGAACTTCCGTAACACAGTTCAGTTCTCTCTTCTAACAAGTACTCTTTTTCCTGGACTGAGCTTAAACAGGTCAGCCTAGGCAACTATTACAAAACAGTTCAAAAATGGCATCTGTTCATCTAAACTCTAATTCTCT
This sequence comes from Pelodiscus sinensis, assembly GCF_049634645.1. Lineage (NCBI taxonomy): Eukaryota > Metazoa > Chordata > Testudines > Trionychidae > Pelodiscus > Pelodiscus sinensis. The sequence continues at coordinate 216,443,521 of NC_134711.1, forward strand.
ATGGATCTGTTACCTCAAGGAAAAGAACTCTTGCCTTCTTCCCACCTTCCATTCACTGGAGTAATAAAAAGCAATAGCAGTTAATCACCAATATTCCACATAAATGTTTGTATTTCAGGAATGAAAAATCTTCATAATTTAACTGTTTTAATTATTTTGGATCTCCAGTCTTACATCACATGGCTTGTGATGAGTGAGCAGTGGTTAGCTCTCATGAATAGGCCAAGACACAGTAAGCATGTCATAGTAAAGAGAGAAAAACATCTGATAAAATAAAATATAAATCCCATATACTACATAACTTGGACATTTTCACACTAGTTTAAGTCGCATAGGTCAGAAGCTTACAAATTTCTCCCGTTGAGCAGCCCCTCTGAAAAAAATGGGTTCTGTGTGGCACAGCACTCAACTCACTATGGACGTGCTATGATGGCTTCTTCATGGGATGGAGAGGACCCTGGCATGACTTACCTCTAAGGGCCTAAGTTTTGGCCACTTCCTTGAGCTGCCCAGTGGTTTACAGTGTTGCCTGGAATCTCCACAACACAGCATGCAGTGACCCTTCCCATGGAACACCTTTTCTGTCCCCCAAGCCTGTGCCCTCTGTCATCATGGGCAATCCAAAGGGGATGGAGTGATCCTATTAAATCTCTGGTAAAAGTCCCATTGATTTAATGGGAAGAGCATCAGTCCAATATGATGACTAACGTAGTGAGGTACTACATAGATAATATTTAGTCCTGCCATGAGTGCAGAGGACTGGGCTAGATGACTTCTCAAGGTCCCTTTCCGTCCTGTGATTCTATGAACATGACAGTTTGGGACCATTTCTGGAGGAAAGAAGATATATGATTGCTTTCTGTTAACTACTACAGGTATTTGGGTATATGGATCCAAAGATGAATTCTGTATATATAACCTCCAACTTCAGTATTCTTGTAATAAATGTCCATAATCATACAAATCAAATTAGACTATGTAGGTATCTGGCTGCAGGAAGAGGTTGGTATTGTTTTTAAACCATGGTATTTGTTGTATGAAATGACATTTTCTTATAGCACTCTAGGAGACAAAGGAGAAGAAAATGATACTGCATCTTTAATGTACCTTGGATTCCACTTGAGTCATTCTTTGCTTGAATTACACAAAGCAGTCTAAGTTTGGTGGCTATTTTAGGCTTTTAAAATTATGTTTAACATAAAAAATATTTTTTTCCAAAAATACACTGGGTTCTTTCTCTTAAAAGTCCTCTTTCGCCTGTAAAAATCTTCCCCAGCACTGCATTCTTATATAAAGCACTTATTACACAATTTGCTGAAAGTGCCCTTGAGATGCTAAGATCTGAAGTATGGAGGATTTAAAAAAAAAAATAGGTGGGGACGGGCGGGGGAAGAGAAAGAGGAGAAGCAGACTGTCAAAAGTTTTTGTTGTCATGTCCAACTGGATGTATCTGCTGTGGACACAGAGGGGGAGGAAAAGTGGAGAAGGGAAGAGAGAGAGAGAAAGAGAAAAGGAGAAGGGAAGGAAAAATAAAAAGAAGGAAAAAAAATTAGTTCCAACCTAAGCCCGGGATACTCCAGGACGTAATATTCCAGCTGATAGAAAAACCACTGAACAAAAAAGTAGTCTAGAAAATAGAAAGTGTTGTGATTACAAAGTTGCGCATTTCATCAGTACAAACTGGTCTTTGAATGTCCTTTGGGAGAGCAACTGTAGTGTCCAAATTGGAAGGAAAAAATACAACACCACATGGAGGAGGATTTTTTTTCCCTTTTGGTTTATCACAGCATTTTGCTTAGTTAGTTAGTTTGTTTATTATTATTTTTTGGCACAGCTTTTTTTTTTTTCAGCCATCAAAGCAAGTTCTCAGATGCAAACCAAACAGTGCAGTCTCTAGTTGGTGGCTTCATGCTTCCAAGGCTGAATATTCCAGGTTAAAACCATCCTCTCCCCCTCTGAAGTGACTGTGTTTTTACTCCTTGTTGAAGGTTATGGGCAAAATACTAGACTTCTGTGGCCAGGGAGAGTTGGTTTCATTGTACACACTTTTTTTTCACGTTTGTACAGTTCTGGAGCTGTTAAGAATAGTTTTGAAGAGTGCTTCTCCCCACACATTCACTGCTGGTCCATTTGAAATTTCTTCTAAAAGACTTCACCTTTACTTCCGCAGATCTAGAACACAAACCTAGAGGTAGAGTGAGAAAAGACCCAAGAGTCAGAAATATTTCTGAAGCCTATTCTTAGTATACATGTACTTATGTTCTAATTTCATAATAACTTTAACAATCCATCATGGAATGCTGAGTGGGAGAAAATTTTGCATTCACCTGCTAATGATGTAAACAGTATTTTTCATCTGTTTGTTTGAATTCTACATGATAATCTGCAGGATTTGCACTTTAAGGGTTGTGGCAGAGGAAAAAAAAGCAGGGACTGTGTTTCTTTAACATAAATATATTTCAAATAAAGGATAGCAATCAAGGAAATGTGTATTGAAGGGCCTGATACAAAACTGCTACAAGGAAATGGAAAGACACCACCTACTTCATGGAGTATTGAACTGGTCCTTAAATAAAGGAACATACCCACTTACTTCTGAACTTCATCCAGAGAAGGCAACAGTGCAAAAAATTTGTGTTGACCCCTGGCACAGGAACTTCCCCCAAATATTTACAATGAATACAAATGTTTACCGATCCGTCTGATGCACTTGCTCCCACTTTGTCTCCTCTAGCATTCCAACAGACTTCAAAGATCCCTCCAGTGCCTCTGTAGCTATGTACTAGAGTGCCGCTCTAGAAAGCAAATCAATTTGCAACATTTGACACTTAAGATATTTTATTTTTATGTGATCACATATGGTTGTGGGTTAGCTGGGGTGAGACCCTGGAACTATTCAGGTCACAGAGAGTTTTGCCACTGACTTCAATGGGACCTGGATTTCACACAGTTGTCCTCTGAATAGTTGGGATTCACACAATACAGTGTACATACTTGTCTGTAGCTCCATCCCAAATCCACCCTCCCCTCTGACAGGTGGGAACCACACCTGTTATATCGCTGGGGGAGGGGGTGCGGGGGAAAGATGTCACTATGATTTCGAATAGAGAAAGAAATATGGAAAATTGATGTCCTGAATGTTTTTACTTCTTGGGGGAGGAGGGAGAAAGAATGCTGTGTACAAACAAGAATAGTTCAAATCATTCAGCTGTTCCTGGTACAAGCGCTGCAAGGAAGTCACTATGGGTGCATCTACATTGCACTGTTATTTCGAGATAACTAGTATTATGTCAAAATAACAATGTGAGTGTCTACACAGCAATTCTGTTATTTCAAAATAACGGATGGCTTATTCTGACTTCTGTAAACCTCATTCCATGAGGAATATCACCTATTCCAAAATAGTTATTTCGAAATAAGGCGTGTGTAGATGCTCCACTGCTGATATTTCGAAATAGCCCCTCACCAGGGCCATTCTAAGTTATTCCTCCCCAGTGCCTCCTGATATTCTAAACCAAGATTGCATGTCTACATTAGGGAAGCCTGCCTCGGACTAATCGTGAGGCTTCCCTGCAGTGTAGACGTACCCTATGAGTACAAAGGGCTTTCTGGGTATTAGTGTGCAAAGGAGTAACTCCAAGTAACTCCACAGACACTTTCTCTCAGACAAAGTGTTAACCTCTACAACATCAGATCAATTTCTCCTTGTTAGGATAATCTCTTCCCATATAGGCACAACTCTAAAAAATTAGTCCTGTGCATATCTAAATCTCAAATTAACCGAAATGCTGCTTAACAGGAGGACCAATCATTTCTAAATGCTTATGACCTGGCAACACACATGCCCAGTGCAGTTTCATCTACATGCTAACATAAAACTGGGACAACTGATTTTCTTGGCACAGTTGCATGTTCAATGAACCTGTGGCCAAAACGTGAAAGGACAGGCACCTCATCATCTCATGCTGTCACTCAAACAGTTTTCATGCCATTGTCAGGTTCACCATGGTTGACAAATTTGATAGATACATTTTCCATTTGACATTTCTGGGATTAAAATTTCAATTAAACCCGTTTTTCACTCGTGCGTGTGAATCAAACGAGTACCTGAGTATTCCATATATGGACACACTTGTCAAAGGACCCACTGGCCAGGTATTTCCCATCAGGACTAAAAGCCACACTGTAGACAGGTTCTTGATGTTTGGTTAATGTATGAATGCAGACTCCTCGTTCAACGTCCCACAGCCGAACAGTAGAATCGAATGAAGCACTATAGGAAAGAGTCAAATGCAAGTGGGTGCTAGTCAGAATACTAGTTTATCCACAGTTTGCAAATATACTGTAAACAATTTGTGAAGACATATCCCCCCCCTACAAACAAACTTATTTCAAGGAGAGGTACAGAAGGGCTGAGATTTATCAAACCCTTTTAAGTGAAAGACATTTATTATGGTGGATGTGCTTGGAGACTTCAGCTTCACTGGGGGGTTTTGTGAGTAGCAATAGGAATATAGGAATTGCTTTACTGGATCAGGCCAGTTGTTCATCTAGTCCAGTATCTTGCTAGTATTAGCTGCTACTTTGGAGGAAGAATGAATAACTCTGCAGTGGACAGTTATAGGATACCTTGCATCAGGGAAAGTTTCTTCCTTAAGAGGATTTGATCTCAAAACAATTTTGCTTCATATTCTCTAGCATAATGGTCCTTTTCCTTTTTTCACCCTCCACCCAGAATTCACTCCTTATATCTTACCACAAGCCACCTAAATCCAATGTTGTGGACTAAAAAAAGACAGGAGAAAGACTCTGTATTTTTATATATATCAAAACCCAACAAGCCTCAGTCCAGACAGAATAAAATTAAAAATAAATAAATAAGTGTAAGAGGCAATTCTGCTAGAATATCATACAGAAAATAGTCATTATATGCCAATTAGCTAATCAATCCAATGGTCCAGGCACCTATTGAAATTATTAAAATTAAACCAATGTTTAAAACTGGATGAAGTGAAATCTGGGATGGATTTCTTCATGTGAAAGTTTAGCAGACACCTGAGTTGTTCTACACCACCTAATAAAACTATAAAAAAATATCAGTATCCATTGTAGTTTTGCTTCATGGCCCTCATTAGAACATACCCAATTGGTTTAATGGTCTGGAAGATTCATACATAATAGGGCTTGAATTAGACAAAATCATTTATATAAACTAGAGGCGTATGTGTTGGGTGTCATGGCAACTGAAACATTTATTTTCCTAACGTAGTTTAAAAATTAAACACTGTATGGCTTAATTGTCCATGTTGGTTATACATTTCCTCCTGCTTTGGTCAATTCCCTCTCATCCACTAACAGAAATGACTTTCAGTTTTATTTGCAGAGAGCATAGTGAAAACCATCAGTTGATGGAATAGGTGGAGAAGGTTTTGTTTTTACCTTGCTAACATGATATTGGAGTTTGGGTTGCTGGTGCCTGGTCCTGTCGGACTCCATTTGATAGTATAAATCTCTTTGCTGTGAGCCTGAAGGTCATGTACACATGTATCTTGCTTCATGCTCCAAATCTAAGTAAGGTGAATCAAGAGAGAAAATGAGACTTTTCAATCTTTTCTCAGCTCATGGTTTTCAATCCATCCTATTCTGTTTGTGTAGATATTGTCCTTTAAGTTTCTCAATTATAATGGTGAGATCCTTTAAGGATTTATCCACACTTTAAAGTTTTGCCATTTTAAGTGCACTGAAGCTTATCCTGGCACAGGTTATTCTGGTTCACCTTATTCTGGTTTGGGAACCAAAAATAAGCTACATCTGAGTAAGGCATCTTAACACTGGTATAAATACATCTGCACTAGGGCTTTTACCAGTAAAATTACACAAGCAAATAAAATCACACTCCTTACTGACATCATATATAAATATGGTCTTCAGGGCAAACTGCTATATAATGACAGTAATATATTAGACAGCATATATCCTTTAGTTTTAAGTCTGCTTCTCTTTGTTCATTCTTATTTCAGTCACAACACTCAAAAATAGTAAGATGAAATCACCATTCATGCTGGGAGTTTTAATGGTATGGTAGCATCAGGTGGGAAAAGAATGTAAACAGAGACATGGCCTTTTTTAACTTCATGAAGGGAAATCCTTATAAAGTACATTTCTATTGGGGAGAAATACAAAACAATCGGAGGCAAGCCATCAAATAAAATTACCTTTAATGTCATATCATCAGAACAAGATGCTAGTAGCATACCAGAAGGGTCCCACTTAATCGCATTGACTTCATTCTGAAACAAAGATTGATTTTCAGTGAACTTTCCACGTTGTCTGCATTGTGCCTGGCATCCAGCAGAGGGCACTGAAGTGTTATTATTCCAACAAATGAAACTATTGACAATGACATTACATTGTTCATTACCTTACATGTGAACAGATCCCCCTATCAAAATACATATTAGATAGGGAAACTAATATTTTATCTCAGTGAATATTATTAGCTGCCATATTCCTGACACCCCTAGTGTCAGGAGCAAGTCTTACTATCATCAGATTCTTGCCACACAACAGAATATTCAACAAACCCAGACCATTTAGTGGTGAAAAATTAGCTCATTTAAAACAATTTCTGAGGTTGACACTCCATTCATCTAACAAATACACATTCACATGCACAGAGTTCTATGGACTATTCCTAAATAGCGCAACTCTCCAGGAATGTTTTGTCAAAAGAAATTGATGTGTGTACCAATGTACTAAGAAAAAAAATACAACTTGGAGCAGTAGCTGGTTTGTGGACTTTAAAACTAGATCAATGGCAAAACCATGTTTCAGTCTGAAAACTGTTAGCCACTATTCATAGAATTATAGAAAATTAGGGCTGGAAGAGACCTTGTCATCTTGTCCAAAGCAGGACCAACCCCAACTAAATCATCTCATCCAGGGTTTTTTCAAACCTGGCTTTAAAGACCTTTAAGGATGGAGATTTCACCATCTCCCTAGGCAATCCGTTCCAGTGCTTCATAAAATTAATCTTTGCAGTAATGATAACAATGCAAAATTAGAGGAATTTGTTTTTTTCCCCTCTAGCTTACTTTGTATATTTGACAACCGTTTGGCTACGTCTACACTGGCCCCTTTTCCGGAAGGGGCATGTAAATTTCACCAGTCGTCGTAGGGAAATCCGCGGGGGATTTAAATATCCCCCGCGGCATTTAAATAAAAATGTCCGCCGCTTTTTTCCGGCTTTTAAAAAAGCCGGAAAAGAGCGTCTACACTGGCCCCGATCCTCCGGAAAAAGTGCCCTTTTCCGGAGGGTCTTATTCCTACTTCAAAGTAGGAATAAGACCCTCCGGAAAAGGGCACTTTTTCCGGAGGATCGGGGCCAGTGTAGACGCTCTTTTCCGGCTTTTTTAAAAGCCGGAAAAAAGCGGCGGACATTTTTATTTAAATGCCGCGGGGGATATTTAAATCCCCCGCGGATTTCCCTACGACGACTGGTGAAATTTACATGCCCCTTCCGGAAAAGGGGCCAGTGTAGACGTAGCCTTTGTGTGTAATCAACCCACAGTTTCCCCCTGTCCAGTCAGTCACTTCCCCTGTTTCCTGTGGATCATTCACACAGGTAACAGAAAGGAAGAAAAACATTTTTAAAAGAGGAAAATGTGTTGGAAGAACTTAGTAATAGCGCAGCAGTAGGGATAGCACCTGAAACTATTTTAACTCATTTGCCCTTCGATACAGGTACACAGTTTCAGCTGTAGTTAACAGGAGCTGCACACAGACATCACTGAGGGAAGAATTTGGCCCATGTGCAGAATAGAGCAGTCAGTCCACTCAATAGAAAACATCTGCCTATCAGTGAAGGTCCATTGCAGAGGCAGCCACAGCTTTTGGGAAAACAACTTGAATGACAATTATAGCCAGGATGATTAGCAACAAGTCTCCTTATGGACCAATTCTCCCTCCAGGGAGGTGGCCAGGTGAAGGGAGTTACTAAGTGATTTCATAAGGCAGAACAGCCTAGCAGTGTTCTTGTGAAGGAAAGTCTGCGACATTACTCTCCGGCTACCATTAAATAATCACAAAGGGTATGTCTAGACTACATGGCTCCATTGACAGAGCCATGTAGATGAGTTTACTAGACATAGGAAAATGAAGCGGCGATTTAAATAATCGCCGCTTCATTTACATCAAAATGGCCGCCGCGCTGTGCCGGTCAGCTGTTTGGTGGCACAGCGGGGCAGTCTGGACGCGCTGTGGTCGACAAGGGAAGCCTTTGTTGACCGCTCTGGTAAACCTCATTTCACAAGGCATAACGGAGCGGTCGACAAGGGCTTCCCTTGTCAACCACAGTGCATCCAGACTATCGCACTGTGCCACCAAACAGCTGATCGGCACAGCGCAGTGGCCATTTTGATGTAAATTGCCGCTTCATTTTCCTATGTCTAGTAAACTCATCTACATGGCTCTGTCAATGGAGCCATGTAGTCTAGACATACCCAAAGAGAAATAGTCAAGAAGACAAAAAAATACAGAGTGTATTTCAGGCACGTTGGGGAGAAGGATGAGGAAAGTATGTATGAATGGACCTTCTCCTACTTGACCCAATTAATTCTAAAATTGAACAATAGTTAAAAGTATATTGCTCCCTTCATACTTGTAATTCACATTTGTTAAAGGAGTACAAAAGTGCAAGATGAAATTTAATTGAGGTTTTTCTGAGTCTTTAGAGTCTGTTACATGTAAATACCATCACTGTTTAAATTGCAAGTTTTGCCTGCAGTTTGTGATTTAGAACAGTGAATCTCTTTTTAAAGACAGGGCGTGTCTAGACTGTCAGTGGCTTTTGAAACAAGATATGCAAATTTGGTGCAAATTTGCATAGCTTCTTCCGATCCCATTTTCAGAAGTATTTTCGGAAAAAAAAAGCATTCTAGACATGGTTCTTTCAAAAAAAAACCAAAAAAAACCCCTTTTTAAAGAACCTTCACACCTCTTATTTTTAGGAAGAAAGGTTCTTTCAAAAAAGGGTTTTTCAAAAGAACTGCGTCTAGACTACTTTTTTTTTTTCGAAAAAACTTTTCAGAAAATGGGATCGGAAGAAGATATTCAAATTCATGCCAAATTTGCATATCTTCTCTCAAAAGCTGCGGACAGTCTATACATGCCCACAGTAAGTCATTTTTACATGGTATGTGTTTGGGGAAGGAAAGGGATATAAATATTCTTGGTCCCAACACAGAAGCTGTTTACTATCACCAGTTACTATTATGATCACATGCTAGTAATGACTCCTAAAATTTCAAACTATTTAAACTTACTGTGTGTCCTTGAAAGGTTTTGACTGGGCGATCACAGCCAAGTCTGCATACGTGAATGCACATGTCAGTACTGCAGGAGGCAAAAGTAGTGTTGTTCTGCCAGTCTACATCCAGAGCAGGTGCTGTGAGGCACAAACAAAAAAGAGTGAAAGTGAGGAAACCTGGCAAAGCAACAGCTATCCTATCATTCTCCCTATGCCAGCAACCTGTCCTAGGGAATCAGAGTGATTGGCCTGTTATAGTCTGAGAGCAGTTCATTGCTATATGGATGTCAGACATGAAAACAAATGCAGCAGGGGCTCAATTTGTTAGCTTCCTAGTACAGGCAGTCCCCGAGTTACGCAGATCCGACTTATGTCGGATCCGCACTTGCGAACGGGGCTTTTCTCGCCCCGGAACTCGCGGGTGGCGGGACCACCCAGACTCGCAGTGGTCCCGCCACCGCGTCCTCCGGGGCGAGAAAAGCTTCTCCGGGTGTCCCTGGTCTGCTGGGGACCCCGCCGCCTCCAAGGCTTTGCTCGGGGTGTCCCTGGTCTGCTTGGGACCCCTCCCAGCAGACCAGGGACACCCCGAGCAGACCAGAGACACCCGGAGCAAAGCCGCAGAGGCGTGGGACCCCGCCGTCCCCGCGGCTTTGCTCCGGGTCTCCCTGGTCTGCTGGGGGGGGGGGGGGCGCACTAGCTGCGCCCCCCCCCTCCTCTAGCAGACCAGGCTTTTGTTGTGGACGCCTGGGGTAGAGCAGCTGGGGTGCGGCCGGGTTCGTCCTGGGGGGACCTACCTGGCAGCGCCCCAGCTGTTCTTCCCAGGCTCCAGATTCAGCCTCTGTTGAAACTGATCAGTGGCTGATTCCAGGAAGCTGGGGGCAGAGCAACTCTGCCTCGGGCTTCCTGTAGTCAGCCCCTGGTCAGTTTCAGCAGCAGCGGCTGAATCTGGAGCCAGTTCCGACTTACGTACAAATTCAACTTAAGAACAAACCTACAGTCCCTATCTTGTATGTAACCCGGGGACTGCCTGTAATGGGTATCATGGATGTTTCATATGGCGCCTTCTTGTGAGACTCATTAGGTGATGATCAGATTTAAGCCCATAATTGTGTGAACTTCTGTTTATCTGCTTATATACAGATGTAGTTTAATTTGATAAGAAACCAATTTCAGATAAATTGATTACGTTAACTTTAGAATGTCCACAAAACGTTTTGCATTGCTTTAACTAAAGTGCTCTTTTAAAGTTAAACCAGTACAACTTTGACTACAGGCAAGGCCTATTATACTTGCCAAGACAGATGTTACCTGCCCTCTAAAGGATGGGGATGACATCTAACAGAGGTATTCGTTTTCATTCTCAAGACACTTATTATGTATGTGTCAGTAGTAACAACAATCTAACAGGATTTAGAAAAGTGTTAAAGTTCAGTGTATTTGGGGTGAGCATATAATGTAGGTTTATCCTTGAAATGGTGGTGAGACCTTTGACATTTTTTATTTGCTGTTGTTCTGCAATGTTTTTCAAGTGCAAAGATGGAAGCATATTTCCTCTGGAAAAGAAAAAATCGATTACATTTAATTTTTGTTTTGACGTTATCCTCATGAAACTAAGCACCTTAGAGTAAGTGTGTGCAATGTCTACAATATTAGGAGAGAACATGACTCCTGAATCATCGTGGGACATTCTTTAACCCTCTCAATTAAAAAATAATAATAATATTGCTACGCTGACAATGTGGAAATGCTTCCCATAAAAACATCATGTATAGAATTAATGAAAAAAAGAATTCTATGTGAGAGAGGGGACGAATGTCTGTCTGACAGAAAGGTGAGGAAAACATGCATGTTTAAGAAAGATCACTGTAGAGATGTAGTCTCAGTAGGGGGAGAGTGGGAATCACAAAGCAACCCAGGATTTTGTTTTCACAGTGTTTCTCTGTCATTTTTCTACTGCATCATTTTGCATTTTTGTTTTAAACTCAATAAAAATGTATCCTATACAATATCAGTATCCTTTTGGGGGCTAAAAGGCAGTATGAGAAACTGCAGTCCCAATGTAATTTTCAGAAAGCTGCATGCACCTCAAATTAGGAAATGACAAAGGAAGTGTCATTTGAATCATAAAAGTGTTGCCAGGGTGACACCATATTACTGGAGAATTTCATATTCACTAGAGTGGTTAATTTTATTTAATAATATGTTTACTGAGAAAATTAGTAAGTAAAATGTATTGGAAGTAATAGCCGAGTATGATGTATGAAAATGAGTAACCTGACTATTAAAACACGTCTGTAATAATCACATTGGATACTTGTCAAATGCTGAAATAAAAAGGTTACACTTACATTTGATAAAAGCAGCAGCTACACATTTCAAGAAATACAGCTAGAAAGCACAACATTCTCATAATTCAAGGCATTTGGCTTCTGCCCATATGCCTCATTGCACATTTAAGACATATGAGTTTTCAAAATAATCATACACCTTACTATGCATTTCTATGTACACTTTCATCCTGACTTGATTAGCCTCATTTACGCAAGTACCCTCTTAATTTTGTTGTCCTTATATATAAACCCGTGCGTCTGTAAACTCCGCTCCAATTCATCTGATGAAGTGGGTTTTACTCACAAAAGCTTATGCTGTAATTATCTGTCAGTCTCTAAGACAGGGGCGGGGAATCTTTTTTTGTATCAGGAGCTGCTGATCCACAGAAAAATCAGCCAGGGGCTTCTCACAAGTGGAAAGCAAAAAAAAACAAAAACAAAAAAAAACACTAAACAAAACAAAACAAAACATAAAGCCAAAACCAAACCCTCCGTGGCTGCCAACTGAAACACTCCCTACATTCCTCTTGCATACCAGAACCTAGGGGACCCAAGCTAGGAGATTTTGTGTGCTCCAGCCCCATGGGGGGACAGCAGGGAAGAGGCTGGAGTGCCAGCCTGGTCTCCCCAGCTGAGCCTCAGGGGGACTGGATTCAGGCAAGCTGGGAGCTGCGTTCAGCCCCCAGGCCTTAGGTTCCCCTCCCCTTCTCTATGGTGCCATGGAATTCCTCATTATTTTTTGCAGTTACAGACTAATATAGCTACCCCTCAGAGATTATGTACATAATGCCATCAAGGCATTTGGGAGTTTCTGCATGACATGGAAAATGATAAGACCGATGCTTTTGTTTGTATTCCTAGCTGTGTGTTTAATTATATGATTTATAGCTTGTATTAGGAATGATCTTTCTTAAATATGGCGCAGGCATATACTGAAAATTTTCCATAATCAGAACACCCAAAATAAAAGTATATTTGCTATTATAAGGTTACCAGTGATATATTGTAAAAACAATTAGCTAACTCTTCTCATTAGTGACCAAGTAACAATTTATGCTTGGATTGTGCTTTGTATGCGTGTCCAAACATCGAGACATCTGAAAACAGGATTCTCTCACTGAATTTTAATGAAATGAACACTGGGAACATATTGTAGTTGAAGTCTGCTCTGGCGGCTGGGAAGAACAGTAATAAAACTTGTACAGGGCTAATCAAATCCTGGTTGCATGCAAAATACCTACGGGCCCGTTATGGAAATTATGGGAGTTTTAGGTATATACCCACAAGACCTCATCAATATATCACAGAACTTTAGGGGAATGGAGGCCTCCAGGCCCAGACAGAGTAAGATTCCGACTTGGCTAGACTAGGATAAAAATGTTGTTAGTTAGGATGTGTTGGCTTACTCACATGTTCTAAATGTCAAATGTAGAAAAGGCAGGACAAATTTTAACAAATGCTAAGCAGGCCAAGTTAAAGTCAAGGCTCCCGAGGTTTTAAATGGACCTGCTTTAGAACATGCTAAAAGCAGTGTGCCTTATCCACACTAGACTTTTAACATGTGTGTCTTACTAACATCACATCTTTAAATCCTAGTCTACAGAAGGCCTGAGGTGATCTATGACTTTTCCTAGACAGGGCACAAGTTCCTGTTACAGAACGCATTGCTCTGGGGAAGGTGGCCGGCAAGGCCAGATCTAGGTCTTGCACGGGGGTCTGATCCAAAGTCCACTGACATCAATGGAAATACTTCCAAGTATTAAAATCGGCCATGGATTTGACCTATAGGTTATTGACAGGTAACAGTGGCAATCCCAGGGACATCCAGTATTCAGAATGGTTCTCTTTCATTTTGAAAAATAACATAATCACTCTGAAATGAACAATAAAACTAGTCTCCACACAACCGTAATTCATTCATACCAATAAGTCCAATGAAAAATATAGTGCATATGGTGCAAGATATATAACTGGACAGGCAATAATGGCGATCCCAAGGATATCCAGTATTTATAATTGTTCTCTTTGTAATACAGCTAGAGATTATGATGTTATGTTGGAAGAGCTAATCATTTTAACAATTAGTATACAGGAGACTGTCATGATTTGTGGAATCCCTATTCAAGGGTGTTTCCCATCCTCCCATTGCACCCCTGGCCTGGGAGGGGGACACAGACATGGGGCAGAGGGGGAGCTGTTGCAGTAAAGGTCAGGGTTTCCCCCTCACTCACTGTGGGAGCTGCAGGGAACTCACTATGGCTGCAGGGAGTCATGAGAAGCTCACCATGCCTCCTGGCTCCAACGGTGAGCTCCCTATGGCCCCCAGCTCCTATGGTGAGCTCCCTGCAACTCCTAACAGCTGCAGTGAGCTCGGGAGCAATGGGGAGCACATTGTAGTGGCCAGGAGCCATACCCCTAGTATTTGCAGATTTCACTCATCCAGCGCGAATAGTGAGGGTTTACTGTAAAAGGAAACCATGAGGGGAATGTATGATGCACATAATTTCTGAGGGATGGCCTCTGTTTCAAATGTACTCTTATCCAGTACAAACACTATCCTAGGGAGCTAATCAAGTGTGTATTGTTCATCTTTACATCACTTTGCAGTACAGAGTGTGATTTTTCAGAATACTCCCGACAAAAAATAAAATTCCACAATGAATAGCATGAGTACATTTGCAAATAAAAGCTGCTTTCTCCATGCAGGCAGCTTAGTGAACAGTTTTGTAAGATGACTGGCAAAATGCAGTGAGAATCTGAAAGGAAAATGGACTATTTGTGTTTTCTGATGAATAACTAAAGGTTGGAACTCACTGGTCTGGTACCTTCAGGACCTGACTGGTCCCAAACGAGGGGATTTACTGGACCAGGGGAGGTCCCTCTTGCCACTAGGTTAGGGCTCCAGCCTGCCTCAGCTGCTGCTCCAACCCACTGGAGCTCTTTAGATGCTGCTGGCCCTGCTGCTGCCGTGGCTGGACCGCCACAGACAGAGTTCCACAGCCGGAACAGAGCTCTGCAGCTACCTGGCTCTGCAGCCGGCACTCCATCTCCACAGCAGGCAGAGATCTGCAGCCGGGGCTGGAAATGCACAGCCAGGGCTAGGGTGGAGGACCGGGGCTGGAACTTCATGGCTGTGGTTATAGCTCCCGGGCTGCCACTGAGGCTGGGGTCAGAGCTCCATGGATGCTGCTGGGGCCAGAGCGCCCCACCGTGCCACCCGCTCCCCCCTTCCCACAACACTGAGCTCCAGGCTGAGTTGCTGGTGCTCCCTATGATGCTCCTGCCCAGCTGCCAGACCTCCCTGTTCCTGGGCTCTGAGGTCCAGGAACATCCATGGTCCATACTGGACCAGTGAGCCCTGGTTAAAGGAGGTACAACCTGTATTTCTACCTGCATTGACGCAAGTAATGTTTATAGGTGTGTCCACAATGAGAAAATGAGGAATGTTTTAAATATGTTAGCTATCAAATATTAGATATTTAGCAAACCAAACATGATCAATAACATGTGTTTAAACATAAACTTATCACCTAGTTTAGCTGAATACAGCAACGGTTAAAAATGTATTAGCTAGTTGTGATTAAACCCAAGGGGAACTATAACATTTCTGGAGACAGAATTTTGATTCGGTTACTAATTATAATACCAGCCTGAGAACAAGATATATCACTATATGACTATGCCTAATAAAAATATTTCATTTTTAATATTTTTTCAATTTTAGGTTTTGAACCCAACTATTTCTCCCTGTAGGGCTGCTCACATGGGGCACCAAAGACTACTTTGTAACATGTTCACATGCTGTGGAAGAGGGAGCACCGCTTTCCATTTTCCAGAAGAAACTAGGCCAAAACTCCAGACCTGAACAGCATCAAACTTTTGGGTGTGGTAGTTTTCAGAATCTCAACCCAGACCTGGATTTAGCAATTAATCTCTAAAAATGGGCCAAACCAAAATCTCAGCTCAGACTTCAGGGTGATCAAATTCCTCCCTAGATCTGAGCTTTATAATGTGAGAAACCTCTTTGGTCAGTGTCTGGAAACTCTAGAGCAGTGGTCCCCAACTTTTCGGGGCTGCCGGGTGTCCAAGGATGGGGCCGCTCACGTGCTGGGCATTCAGGGGCGGGGCCACTCACGCACCGGCGTCCGGGGGTGGGACCGTGCATGTGCCGCGCGCCTGGGGGCAGGGCCGCTCATGCACCATGCGCCCGGGGCTGGCACCACGCATGTGCCATGCACCCGGAGGTGGGGCTGGCCCAGATCATTTGGTAGGCGCACATAAATGTTCCAGTGGGCGCCATGGCTCCCATGGGCACCGCGTTGGGGACCACTGCTCTAGAGCAAGGGTGGGCAATAATTTTTGATGGGGAGGCCACTCAAAGATTTAGTAAGTAGTCAAGGGATGCACTTTTCTGTGGAAGGGTGCTGGTTCTAGGTTGGAGGTTGGATGCAGAAGGGCACATGGGGTAAGGGACTCGGGTGCAGGAGGCAGTATGGGGTCTGAAAGGGTTTTTGGGTTGAAGGAGGGGGCTGTGACTTGGGTCATGAGATTGGGGTATAGGGACAGGAAGGAATTGTGGGCGCAGGAGAGGGTTCTGGCCTGGGGGAAGGCTGTAAGAAGGGGTACAGGGTCTGGGAGGGAGTTGTGACCTGGAGCAGGGGGTGCACAGGGTTTGGATGGTGACCTGTGGGAGGGAGTTGGGGTGCAGGGGGGGCAGGGGCACCAGAGGCAGGCACTGGCTGAGGGAGTTTACTTAAGTGTCTCCTGGCCAGAAGCCCTGCAGCACTCTCAAGGGAGGCTAGGCTCCCTGCCTGTTGCAGCCCTAGCCCGCTTCAAAATACAGGCTGCTCTCTCCATGTAGCTCTCAACTCCATCTGTTCCAGTCTCTCAGGCCAATCTCTCAGCTCCAATTGGCTGGGTGTTTTCGCACAAAGCCTCCCCCTCCTGCAGAGCAGAAAACTGCAGGGACTGTGTTATAAACCACAGTAACTCTGTGCCTGAGGGTCCCGGCAGGAGGGTCCATGGTTTGGTGGGACTTTCAAAGAAGGAGAAAATATCTGGGAGGTCCTCACAAAACCAACAAAACCAACCAACCAACTAGAAAAGGCAAAGCCCTTATGTTAACCCTGATCCAGCTCAAACATGTAGAAGCTAGATGAATAATTTCCATTAGGTAGCTATGACTAGAATTTCAGTAAAGCAAATTTACTCTAGCCTACAGGGTTGGTTCTCACTGACCCCTTCTTCTCCTGATGATCGCACAAGACCAGAGTATAGAAGCTTATGAAAAATAAAGCTCAAAGTGTGGGTTAGAATTTGTTTGACTTTGATGCACTTCTTGTTGCATTGGTGATATTTTCAGGTTGTCAAAACCAAGGGTTTCTGGAAAAAATATTTTGAAACAAAATGTAAATAGTAATTACCTGAATGGAAAGGAAACTGCTGCTTAGCTTCCCCTGTGTGGGCATCCCAAATTATTGTTGTCTGTGTTCAGAGAGAGAAATAAAGATTAGTTGACCATTCCTCTTGGAAAAGTCTCAGAAAAAAAAAAAAGCTCACTACAGAGCAATTCTAGATGACATCTTGATAAATTCTTGCTTGCTGAGCACCTTAGCTATTGCAAACCTCTATACGTATAAATCTATTCCAATACATCAGTGATGAGAAAACAATAGAACTATAGATATTGAACTGTCACATGGATTTCTTCTGAAATATATTAGCCAGAAGATACCTTTGAGCAACTTTATGCGGCTGTGCTGAGTGTTTTGCTACAGCTATTTCAATTAGATGAGACATTAATTTAAGACAAATATAAATGGTGTACTGTTGTGGTGGGCCAGATGAATGTAGAGCTTGCTTCCCATATATTGAATCCACAGCTACAGCAAATTTAAGCAAAATCCTTACAGAAGTAAGCACTATCTTTTGCAGGAATTGTAAATGTATTTGAAAATTATACTCCAGACCATAAATAGGGGATGTCTCATTTTACTGATAATGTAGCTATCTAAAGAACTATGGTTATTATAGAGAAAGTATGGCCACTGGAATATTAGTACTACAGTTGGGAGATAAAAGTTACTATGCCTCTGAAAGGTATAGGAATTTGTGGGAAGTTGCTTTCCTGTCCTAGTTCAAATGGGTTTGTGTTTCCCCCTCAGTAGTAATCTGAGATTTCAATCTTTAACAGTACACGCAGCTGAAGTTGCCACGTTGTGTTTGATTTTCAGATGAAATCACCATATTTGGCCTGATTTGCGAACAAAACCATAAACTCTTTATTCAGTTTTCTTTGTCTGACTGTTGAAATGAACTAGCGGGCATTCCCTCTCCTGAGGTATTTATAACTGCTAGACTAAATGTTTATAAATAAATTGGGGAATAAGACTTTCACTTTGCATGAGCAATGCTTAGGATTCAATGTGACACAGACACTGAAGTGATGATTTATTAAAAAATGTATGTCACATGACACAAATTTATCCAGCCATACGAGAGTAGTTAGTTGCTTATTCTGATGAAATCAAGACCCAACAAAACAAATGAGGCAAACTTTGCTGAATTCCCAAAGCAAGAGAAGATGTTGAAATTTAAACAACATAAGCTCACAGCATCTGCACATTCACAAATCAAAGTTACATAGTTTTAATACTAACTTTATCAACGCCAGCACTTAAAATGTAATTCCCCTTTTTGTTCCATTTCAGAGCAAATATGGGACCTTTATGTTGACCTAAGGTGCTTGCAAGGTTACCTGAAATTTAAAAACAAATAAGATTAACGCTATGTTTTGTCTGAGAGCTAGGATACTGAACTATCAATCATTAGCAATCATGGAAAACAATAAACTGTTGAATGACTCACCATCTTCTGTCCATATTCTTGCAAAACCATCATATGATCCTGTAGCCAATAGCGTTCCATCACTCTATTGAATGTGGAAAAGACAGTATCAATGAAAGGTAAACACGATTCAGCCCTGATTCACTCATCTATTTCTCAAAGCCAGTCTTTTCTGAAGTAAGGGAAATCTGGTAACCCACAAAGAAAGCAAGCAAGTATCATTACTAGGTTACATCCTAAATTAGAGATTAGTACTGCTGAGACAGAGAGAGAGAGAGAGAGAGAGAGAGAATAAAAACCACAAACGAACCACTAAATACTGAATTGCACTGTCAGACCGTCCAAAAGGACTGAGACAAAATCGAGATATAATGATTTTTACGGAATTTTTTTTCTTGAGAAAAGTAATTTTAGAGCATTTAGTACAGGGGTGGGCAATGAGTGGTCCATGGGTCGGACATGGTTTGCCAGAGTTAGCCCCTGAAGGGCTGCCAGATGTTTTATTTACCTGCGCATCTGCAGGTAAGGATGCTTGTGACTCCCGTTGACCGCAGTTCACTGTTACTGGCCAATGGGAGCTATGAAAAGTGGCATACATGTTTCTTGATAATGTTTCTAATTACAGAATAATTCATATGAAAACAGAATAAGAGAACTACTGTGTTCATGTGTTAACCAGTGTGAAAGTCTCACACTGGATGATGAAGAATATTGTAGGTTTAATTAAATAACCATAGAGGTAGCTTTCATAGCATCCAACATAAAATGTTAAGAAAAAAAATAGTCCATCAACAGACATGTCCACTCCTATCCTCCAAAGACAGTCAGACAGATAGAAAGATGTTGAAAAGGAGGTTAAGTTTTCTAGAACCATACATTCAAATTGTATTCTGGCTAATGTGTAAGTGATAATTATCAAAGAGCACATGAGAGAGGGGAAAGAGAGATCAGGGGGAAGATTAACAAATACTGTCCAAATTTGCATCACGTAAAATGCCAGTTTCCTTTGTTTTCATTTCTTGTGGAAAACTGTAAATTGAGGGTTTCATTAGAAATGCTTACTTACGTAAATATTACAATAGACTTCAGTATAAATATTGGTATCACAATAGACCTAGGAATTAAGTATGATCACCCAATGAAGGATGTCCTTTCCTAGCCATTTCTCCCCACTTGTCCCATAATTGCTTCTGAGCCTTTTTCATACTTCTCCTTATGTAATTAATTCTCTATTTCCTTATGATGGTCTATCAACTTACCACCATCTCCTTTTCTAAATCCTTCCCAAAAATTCCCCTTTGCCACTGAGCCCACAGCAAATGAATCAAGAACATTCACAAACTTTCTTCTTTGTCCTCCTTGTTAACCATGTTCTGCCTGACCTTCCTCTACTATGCATGACCTTCATTCATTATGTCAAGTGTCCAGTTTTAAGGGCAAGCAGTTTGAGGAAGGGCCTTACCCATTTCTTTTTGCACCTAGCTGACATTGGGGCACAATAATAGTCATGACTAGTCAATGCATTCAGATGGGATCCTGTGATGATATGGATTCCCACTGACACTTTCTTTTTTAATCCCTGATGCTTAAAAACCGTTGAGCTATATTTACTCACAATAACCCAAATAAATATATAAATACATAAATTATTAATCTTAAAGAAAATCAACAGCCATAGAAAATTTCAGCCCAACAGACGAAAGTTTAATTTCTTACGAGTTTCTGAAAACCAGAAGGAAGTTAGTAGGGTACCACCTTAATTATAAAGGCTCAATATTTATAACTGCATGTGAATGAAGTTTATTCATTTAAAAACTATGACTGGCCCTAGAAGTTAACTCACATTCCAGTCCAATGAAGTCACGTCCTTATTGCTGGGGACATCATGGCCTCCTTCTCTTATACAATGCCTCAAAACTAGCTGAGTGGAACCACCGTTACTATTTTCATTGAGATTCCATATTCTGGCAGTAGAGTCTCCAGATCTACAAAAACAAACACACTGAGATGAACAGTTCATAATGAGATGGTCTGACGCAGCAGGTGGAAATCTCTGGTTACACAGAGAGAACATCGTAGGCTTTAAAAAAATAAGCAACAAGTGGTGAGTTCCTCTGCTCTTCCACTCCCTCGCTCTGCGCCGTGATTCACATGTTTGTGATCTGTTATATTTTTAATCAGAATAATCCTCATTTAAGTTCTTAAACTAAAAGCAAAGAAAGCTTTTTTAAAATTAACTTCACATTTCACCAATATTTTTTCCAAAGCATTTTGTAAGCAAGACACTCTCTCGCCCTCAGTATCATGCAACCCACATGCAGCTCACCTTTGTATTGCCATACATGCTACATAATTTTGCAAAATATATACAACAAACAAGATAACAATTTGTGAAAACCTTTTTTGCAACAAAAATTTGCTTGTATTTATTCACTGGGTTACTTTCTTTGAAATGCAGAAAGTAGAATTTGATACAGAATTAGCATATTTCTTATACTTCCAGGAATTCACACATTGGGGCTACGTCTACACTGGCCCCTTCTTCGGAAGGGGCATGCTAATTTTGAACTTGGGAATAGGGAAATCCGCGGGGGATTTAAATATCCCCCGCGGGATTTAAATAAACATGGCCGCCGCTTTTTTTCCGGCTTGGGGAAAAGCCGGAAAAAAGCATCTAGTCCGGCGCGATCCTCCGGAATAAAGCCCTTTTCCGGAGGATCTCTTATTCCTTGAAGTAGGAATAAGAGATCCTCCGGAAAAGGGCTTCATTCCGGAGGATCGCGCCGGTCTAGATGCTTTTTTCCGGCTTTTCCCCAAGCCGGAAAAAAAGCGGCGGCCATGTTTATTTAAATCCCGCGGGGGATATTTAAATCCCCCGCGGATTTCCCTATTCCCAAGTTCAAAATTAGCATGCCCCTTCCGAAGAAGGGGCCAGTGTAGACGTAGCCGTAAAGTAATATTTATTTCCTACATATCCAGTCTGTACCTCATATTTTAGTGCACCTTTTTAATAATGAAATTTAGGAGATATATTGCTACAGGGAAAGAAAAGTGGGTCTCTTTCATGATTGAATTCTTCAGATAAAATTCTTCTCTCTAAAACCCATGCTTTTAAATTCATTGAAAAGAAAATTCCACCCAATTGAATTGAACGCTTTCTTGAAATCAATAACTAAAATGTTTTCCACATTAAATAAAAGGCTAAATTAACAAATTACATTTCAAAGGACATCTCAAGTAACCAAAATGTTGATCTGGTTTGAAATCTGAGTGATGTAGGTCAAATTCTATATTAATGATTATTTCTGTTCATTAATCTTTGGCCCTGATTTCTAGATCACAGTTTACAAATGCAATTACAGGCAGTCCCCGGGTTACGTACAAGATAGGGACTGTAGGTTTGTTCTTAAGTTGAATATGTATGTAAGTCGGAACTGGCATCCAGATTCAGCCGCTGCTGAAACTGACCGCCAGTTCTGACTTACATACAGATTCAACTTAAGAACCCCAAGCGTCCCCAAGTCAGCTGCTGCTGAAACTGATCAGCGGCTGATTCCAGGAAGCCTGGGGCAGAGCAACTCTGCCTCGGGCTTCCTGTAGTCAGCGCTGGTCAGTTTCAGCAGCGGCTGACTTGGGGATGCCTGGGGCAGAGCAGCTGGGGTGCTGCTGGGTTGCTCCAGTAGCACCGCTCCTCGCTCCTTGGCGCTACTGGACCAACCCAGCAGCACCCCAGCTGCTCTGCCCCAGGCGTCCTGATTCAGCCACTGCTGAAACTGACCAGCAGTGGCTGAATCAGGACCTGGGGCAGAGCAGCTGGGGTGCTGCCGGGTTGGTCCAGTAGTGCCCAGAGCGGCACTGCAGGACCAATCGGCAGCGACCCAGCTGCTCTGCCCCAGGGTCCACAACAAAAGCCTGGTCTGCTGGGGGGGGGGGCACAGTAGCTGCGCCCCCCCCCCCCAGCAGACCAGGGACACGGGGAGCAGCTTACGAACGGGGCTTTCTCGCCCCGGAGCTCGCAGGCAGCAATCCGCCACCTCGACCTCTGGGGCGAGAAAGCCCCGTTCGTAAGTGCGGATCCGACATAAGTCGGATCCGCGTAAGTCGGGGACTGCCTGTAGTCTATAGATTCAATTTTTTTTTATTTAAATACAAGGGCTAGCTATGGTTTCACTACTAATTCATCACCAGTTTAATGCCAGTTACCATTAGTCCCTATAAGATTGGGCTACTGACAGACAGAATAGAACCCTTCTAACTATCATTCCGAATGACTTGTAAAAAATGTGGGTCAGGAGTTTTGCCAGCAGGAATAGCTGAGATTGCTGTGGCAAGAACTTCTAACATAACCTTTCATGTCATAAGAACATAAAACCAGCCATACTAAATCAGCTGAAAGGTCCATCTAGGCCAGTATCCTGTCTTCCGACAGTGGCCAATGCCAGATGCCCCAGAGGGAGCGGAACAGAAACAGGTAATCATCAAGTGATCCCTCTCCCATCACCCACTTCCAGCCTCTGACAAACTGAAGCTACGAACACCATTTCTACCCATCCTGACTAATAGCCATTGATGGACCTAACCTCCATGAATTTAGTTAGCTCTTTTTTGAACCCTGTTAAAGTCCTGGCCTTCGCAACATCCTCTTGTCAAGGACTTTCACAGGTTGACTGTGCACTGAGTGAAGAAAAACTTCCTTTTGTTTGTTTCAAACCTGTTACCTATTAATTTCATTTGGTGACCCCTAGTTCTTATATTATGGGAAGGAGTAAATAACTTTACCTTATTCACTTTTTCCACACCAGTCATGATTATATAGATTCTATCATATCCCCCCCCCCCCCGTCTCCTCTTTTCTAAGCTGAAAAGTCTAAGTCTTTTTAATCTTTCTTCATACGGAACCTGTTCCAAACCCCTAATCATTTTTGTTGGCCTTTTCTGAACCTTTTCCAATGCCAATATATCTTTTTTGAGATGAGGCAACCACATCTATATGCAGTGGGTGTACCATGGTTTTATATAAGGGCAAGATGTGGGCGTACCATGGTTTTATATAAGGGCAATAAGATATTCTCCGTCTTATTCTCTATCCCTTTTTTAATTATTCCTAATATTCTATTTGCTTTTTTCACTGTCGCTGCACACTGAATGGATGTTTTCTGAGAACTATTCATGATGACTCCAAGATCTCTCTCTTGAGTAGTTATAGTTAAATTAGTCCCCCTCGTATTGTATGTATAGTTGGGATTATTTTTTCCAATGTGCATTACTTTACATTTATCAACATTACATTTATCAACATTACATTCAATTTGCCATTTTGTTGCTCAATCACTTAGTTTGGTGAGATGTTTTTGAAGCTCTTCACAGTCTGCTTTCTCCAGGTCATTAATAAATAAGCTGAATAGGATTGGTCCCAGTACAGACCCTTGGGGGACCCCACTAGTTACTTCTCTCCATTCTGAAAACTTACCGTTTATTTCTACCCTTTGTTTCCTGTCTTTTAACCAGTTATCAGTCCATGAGAGGATCTTCCCTCTTATCCCATGACAACTTACTTTACTTATGAGCCTTTGGTGAGGGACCTTGTCAAAGGCTTTCTGGGAATCTAAGTACACTATATCCACTGGCTTCCTCTTGTCCACATGTTTATTGACGCCTTCCTCAAATAATTCTAGTAGATTAGTAAGGCATGCTTTTCTTTACAGAATCATGTTGACTTTCCCCAACAAATTATGTTCATCTATGTGTCTGACATTTTTATCCTTTAATATAGTTTCAACTAATTTACCCAGTACTGATGTTAGGCTTACCAGTCTGTAATTTCAAAGATCACCTCTAGAGCCCTTTTTAAATATTAGCATCTCATTAGCTATCTTCCAATCACTAGGTACATAAACTGATATAAAGGATAGGTTACAAAGCAGTTAATAGTTCTAAAATTTCTCATTTGAGTTCTTTCAGAACTATTGGGTGAATGCTATCCAGTCCCGGTGACTTGTTACTGTTAAGTTTACCAATTTGTTCCAAAACCTCCCCTAATGACACCGCAATCTGGGACAGTTCCTCAAATTTGTCACCTAAAAAGAATGGGTCGGGTTTGGGAATCTCCCTAACATCCTCAGCCATGAAGACCAAAGCAAAGATTTCATTTCATTTTTCCACAATGACTTTATCGTCTTTGAGTGCTCCTTTAGCATCTTGATTGTCCAAGGGCCCCACTGGTAATTTTGCAGGCTTCATGCATCTGACGTACTATTTCTTTTTGAGTTTTTGACTAGCTGTTCTTCAAACTCCTTTTTGGCTTTTCTTAATATATTTTTACACTTAATTTGACAGAGTTTATGCTCCTTTCTATTTTCCTCACTAGGATTTATTTCAGAAGGTTGAAAAAGCTACTGGGGGGAAGCTGTTCTAGATTTGATCCTAACAAATGGGGAGGAACTGGTTGAGAATTTGAAAGTGGAAGGCAGCTTGGGTAAAGTGATCATGAAATCACAGAGTTCACAATTCTAAGGAAGGGTAGAAGGGAGAACAGCAAAATAGAGACAATGGATTTCAGGAAGGCGGATTTTGGTAAGCTCAGAGAGCTGATAGGTAAGGTCCCATGGGAATTGAGACTGAGGGAAAAAACAACTGAGGAGAACTGGCAGTTTTTCAAAGGGACATTGTTAAGGTCCCAAAAGCAAGCTATTCCGATGTGTCGGAAAGATAAAAAATACAGTAAAAGACCGCCCTGGCTTAACCACAAGATCTTGCATGACCTAAAAATAAAAAAGGAGTCATATAAAAAATGGAAAGTAGGACAAATTATAAAGGATGAATATAGGCAAACAGCACAGGAATGCAGGGGCAAGATTAGAAAGGCAAAGGCACAGAATGAGCTCAAACTAGCTACAAGAATAAAGGGAAACAAGAAGACTTTTTATAAATACATTAGAAGCAAGAGGAAGACCAAGGAGAGGGTAGGTCTACTGGTCAGCGAGGAGGGAGAAACAATAACAGGAAACTTGGAAATGGCAGAGATGCTCAATGACTTCTTTGTTTCGGTATTCACCGAGAAGTCTGAAGGATTGCCTAACATAGTGAATGCTAGTGGGAAGGGGTAGTTTTAGAAGGTAAAATAAAAAAAGAACAAGTCAAAAATCACCTAGAAAAGTTAGATGCCTGCAAGTCACCAGGGCCTGATGAAATGCATCCTAGAATACTCAAGGAGCTGATAGAGGAGGTATCTGAGCCTCTAGCTATCATCTTTGGAAAATCATGGGAGACAGGAGAGATTCCAGAGGACTGGAAAGGGCAAATATAGTGCCCATCTATAAAAAGGGAAACAAGAACAACCCAGGAAACTACAGACCAATTAGTTTAACTTCTGTGCCAGGGAAGATAATGGAGCAAGTAATTAAGGAAATCTTCTGTAAACACTTGAAAAGCGGCAAGGTGATAGGGAACAGCCAGCATGGATTTGTAAAGAACAAATCATGTCAAACCAATCTGATAGCTTTCTTTGATAGGATAACAAGTCTTGTGGATAAGGGAGAAGCGGTGGATGTGGCATACCTAGACTTTAGTAAGGCGTTTGATACGGTCTCGCATGATATTCTTATCAATAAACTAGATAAATACAACTTAGATGGGGCTACTATAAGGTGGGTGCATAACTGGCTGGATAACCATACTCAGAGAGTAGTTATTAATGGTTCACAATTGTGATGGAAAGGCATAACAAGTGGGGTTCTGCAGGGGTCTGTTTTGGGACCGGTTCTGTTCAATATCTTCATCAACAATTTAGATATTGGTATAGAAAGTACGCTTATTAAGTTTGCAGATGGTACCAAGCTGGGAGGGGTTGCGACTAATCTGGAGGATAGGGTCATAATTCAAAATGATCTGAACAAATTGGAGAAATGGTCTGAGATAAATAGGATGAAGTTTAATAAAGACAAATGCAAAGTGCTCCACTTAGGAAGGAACAATCAGTTTCATACATACAGAATGGGAAGTGACTGTCTGGGAAGGAGTATGGCAGAAAGGGATCTAGGGGTTACAGTGGACCACAAGTTGAATATGAGTCAGCAGTGTGATGCTGTTGCAAAGAAAGCAAACATGATTCTGGGATGCATTAACAGGTGTGTTGTGAGCAAGACACGAGAAGTCATTCTTCCGCTCTACTCTGCGCTGGTTAGGCCTCAATTGGAGTATGGTGTTCAGTTCTGGGCACCACATTTCAAGAATTATGTGGAGAAATTGGAGAGGGTCCAGAGAAGAGCAACAGGAATGATTAAAGGTCTAGAGAACATGACCTATGAAGGAAGACTGACGGAACTGGGTTTGTTTAGTTTAGAAAAGAGAAGATTGAGGGGGGACATGATAGCAGTTTTCAGATATCTAAAAGGGTGTCATAAGGAGGAGGGAGAAAACTTGTTCATCTTGGCCTCTGAGGATAGAACAAGAAGCAATGGGCTTAAACTGCAGCAAGGGAGGTTTAGGTTGGACATTAGGAAAAAGTTCCTAACTGTCAGGGTGGTCAAACACTGGAATAAATTGCCCAGGGAGGCTGTGGAATCCCCATATCTGGAGATATTTTTAAGAGTCGGTTAGATAAATGTCTATCAGGGATGGTCTAGACAGTATTTGGTCCTGCCATGAGGGCAGGGGACTGGACTCGATGACCTTTCGAGGTCCCTTCCAGTCCTAGTATTCTATGATTCTATTCTATGATTTCGCTTTTTAAAAGACATCTTTTTATCTCTCACTGACTCTTTACTTGCTTGTCAAGCCATGGTGGCACATTTTTGATTCTCTTACTGTGTTTTTTAATTTGGGGTTGGGCCTCTATTATTGTGTCTTTGAAAAGTTTCCATGCAGCTTGCTTTTACTTTCATCACTGTACTTTTTAATTTCTGTTTAACTAACCACCTCATTTTTGTGTAGTTCCCCTTTCTGAAATTAAATGGCACAGTGATGGACTGCTGAAGTGTTTTTCCCACCACAGGGATGTTAAATGTTTTTGTAGTCGCTATTTCCAAGCGGTGCAGTTATATTTATCTCTTGTACCAGATCCTGCCCTCCACTTAGGACTAAATGAAGAATAGCCTCTTCCTTTGTGGGTTCCAGAACCAGCTGCCCCAAGAAGCAGTCATTTAAAAATGTATCAAGTAATTTTATCTCTGCATCACATCCTGAGGTGACATGTACCTAGTCAATATGGGGATAGTTGAAATCCCCCTCAGTTATTGAGTTTCTATTTTGATAGCCTCTCTAATCTCCCTTAGCATTTCATAGTCACTATCACGATCCTGGTTAGGTGGTCGATAATGTATCCCTACTGCTATATTCATATTATTAGTGCATGGAATTACTCCCCATAGAGATTCTATGGAACATTTTGGTTCATTTAAGATTTTTACTTCATTTGATTCTACATTTTTTTTCACGTATAGAGCCACTTCCGCACCAGCATGACCTTTTCTGTCCTTCTGTTATATTTTGTACCCTGGTATGACTGTCTCCTATTGATTGTCCTTAGTCCACAAAGTTTCTGTGATGCCTATTGTATCAATATCCTCCTTTAATACGAGGCACTCTAATTCGTCCATCTTAAGAGACACTGAACACAGTGCACTGAGTTTAGGAAGACTGACTAGATTATTTAATGAAGTTTGAAAGCTAAAACACACTTTTAGTTCTGGTACTTTGTAATTGTTTATAGGACATAAATCTTTTATTAATAAGAGAGGGCTAATGCCTTAACATACAACTAATTGGGAAATTGCCTTATGTTGCTGTTGGCTTCTTCATTATGCAAAATTCAGCACTAACATTGTCCTAATTGAATAATCCATTTTGTGCCAGTGTTTGAAATCAATGTTTTTTAAGCAACAGAGCTATCAGACCCTGTTTGCAATTTGCTAATTCTAGAAGAGCTGCAGTTTCACTTCCAGTGGTTTTATTTATTCAGTATTCAGGCTCTGCTTGGGCAATTTTATTTTCCAGTATTTTAATTTTGTTTTTCTATTCTGTTCCTCCCAAGGCTATCTAAGCTATTATGTGTCCCTGCAGAGTACCTCCACAAGCCTAACAGTGTGAGGCGGAGTATTTGTGTGTTCTTTCCTTTTGTGGTTGGGAAAAGCATCCTGATTTCTTCTGAATGATTCAATGAACCCTGCATTATTAGAGGACCATGGTTCAAGCACAATTTGGGAAGATATTTAATCTCCTTAACCCTCTGAAGCATTCTAATCTGCATGATAAAGAAGCTGATTCCAGCATGCATGTCATGAGCGCTTGAGTTAGAGGAGTACTGTACGGATTTTCTCTTGGGGGGAGTATTGCCTAACTTTTAGGAAGCTTAGTTCTGAAAGAGTGTCTTTTCTTTTCCTTTTTTAATTGCATGTTCTCCAGCCCCCATATAATTATAAAACAAGGAAGAGGATATATCCAAAATATTATTCATAGGGCAAATAAAATACCCATTCCATGGCTGTCGGGATTGTTGTTAAATAGCCCTAGAGAAGAAATTGGCTGACTAATTGTCTTGCCCAACCCTTTCAGATTTTGTTATTGTTAATCTTCAGATGCAAGTTTCAGGATCATTTTTGCTATATTGTAGCTGAGATTTAATATTCCTTGTGGTAATTTGACAGGTTCAATTACTTATTAGTTTATTTTAAAGATATTATCCAAGGGTTCCCAGTCATTGTTCAGTTAAGAATGTGGAAAAAATAAGTAAGACAGAAAAATTTAATAACTAAATACAACTTTTTCTAAAAGTTAAAATCAAGTGTGAAAGTTAACTGGAACACAGATGATTCCCAAACAATGAATCATATCTAGGAGCTACTAAAAATCAGAGGTGCATTTTTCTCATAGTTTATACATAATCGCATTTTCTATCATTATTTTCTTTGTCTTCGCCCTCTTTTCTATCCAAGCGGCTTTTTTACAATCTTTGTCATATCTGGTCTTTAGGCCCTGACCATGCAATTACCTGTCCTTGGGCAGACCTCTGCAGCCACAAAACTACAACATGAGGGCTTTGCCCTTTGACTACAAACTTTTCAGAGCAGATGTCAACTTTTAGCATGGTAATGCAGCACTGGGAACAACGGGTCTTGACTATGCTTGGAACATGCATCATAGAAATGTATAAAATAATGTGTGCATGAAACTATTTATCTCGCAGAACTGAAGCTTAGATGTTAAAAGATATTGTACAGGACAAACCAGACTTCACAGAGAGTGGTAAAATGGCTTTTAACATCAGATGGTAATTACTGGCACTATGGCTGAGGGATTGCTTGAGCTTTTTGTGGCCATGCACCCAAGCTTTGTTTATCAGCCCAATTTACAACATGCAATTATTTTTATTTGGAATTTTCAGTTGCTTCATAATGTGCAATTAATCTTTCCATGTAGCTATTTTAGGATTTTCTATGGCCATACACTGCCATAATATCTGAGCACCTTCCTCATAAAACAGATTGAAAATAACAAAGCCCTTTGTGGACTCCATTGTCTGGCTCTTCTTTCTGTTTGGGATATAGAAAGTCCTGTTTGGGGCTAAGTCTCTTATTTGGAGGTCATGGAAGAGGGAACAACTATGAATGTTGTTACAATGGCAAACTTTTACCAAATAGGAAGTTTTTGCAGTGTTTCCTAAAGGTGGCCAGAGTGGATCTGTCTGATCTCTGGAAATTCATTCTGCAACCACATCCCTTCAACAAAGGGCTTTTCTACATGAGCAATTAGACTACAGAGAATTGGGGATGCTGATCTACCCTAGTCTATCCATGTACATCCTGCTGATGTGCGCTAATAGTTTTTTAGTACACTCTGAGCTAGTCTTATTTCAAAGAGGACTAGATCCAGGAGCAAAACAATCTGTTAATGCTGGTCAGCAAGATGCAGCTGGACAGTTAAGAATCAAAGATGGTAGACTGACATTCTGGTGGCCTTCCTTATGTAGAAAAGCCCTCAGAGTGCTTTAGTGCTGGCTCTTTGATGCTTCATTTTGGGCTATTCTTTTAACATTTTTAACAGGACATCAACATTTCTGCAAATTATCATGATCTTCTGTAAAAAGTTTATTTTTATTATCATTATTATTTAGTAGTAGTAATAGTAGTGGCAGTAGTAGCAGTGGAAGTGGTGGTAGCGATGGTGGTTAAGAGCCCCAGTCATGACACAGGACACAAAACAGAAGACGGGACCTGACCCAAATCTAAATATGGCCAAGTTTATCCTCAGGGGCACTTGACTCAGAGAACTACTGGTAAAATGTCATAGCAAAGTGCTCCTAGTGTGGATGCAGCTATGCTGGCAAAGCTCTGCTATGGGCCTAGTAAAATTACCCCTCATGAGTAAAACAAGTGAGATCAGAAAAAGTAGAGCTTTGCCAGTACAGCAGTGTCTACCCTAAGGACTTCTAGTGGCACAGCAGTACTGGTCATGGATCTCACTTTTTCAGACTCATGAGTGATATAGCTATGCTGGCAAAAGTTTGCAGTTTAGTTTCATTTGCCATTTTGTTGCCTGATTGCTTAGTTTGGTGAGATCTTTGGTCTTAACTATCTTGGGGTATGTCTACACTACCCCGCTAGTTCGAACTAGCGGGGGTAATGTAGTCATCTGCAGTTGCAAATGAAGCCCGGGATTTGAATTTCCCGGGCTTCATTTGCATGAAGCCGGCTGGCGCCATTTTTAAACGCGGGCTAATTCGAACCCCGTGTAGCCGCGCGGCACGGGGTTCGAATTAGCCGGCATTTAAAAATGGCGCCGGCCGGCTTCATGCAAATGAAGCCAGGGAAATTCAAATCCCGGGCTTCATTTGCAACTGCGGATGACTACATTACCCCCGCTAGTTCGAACTAGCGGGATAGTGTAGACATACCCTTGAGCGGTTTAGTATCATCTTCAAATTGTGCCACCTCACTGTTTACTCCTTTCACTTCACAAACCCAGCACGTGCTAACTCTGCAAACATCTGAAGCACTGGATCACCTCACAACTCTTTCCAACTCTGCATGGATGCTGTCCTAGCATGAGAAACTGTAGAAGTGGTCCCTCAAGCTGTACTATTCTCTCATGTTTTTTGCACCTTTAAATCAATCCTAATTGAAACAGATGGGATTTTATATATCTGGAATGTGGTTGCAGTCATTGCCTTACCCAGATGCTAGTAGGTCACTGACAGGGTTCCAGGCACAGATGAACACTTCTGATTCATGGCCCCGAAGGACTGTTGCTTTGTTAGGAGGTATTTCAACATCCCCGTCAATTTCCATTGGCTTTGAATGATTATCTGTTAAAAAAAGAAAAAAAAAAAGGAAATATCAGAATGTAAGTGCTCTGTGAGTTTTTGTTACAGACTACATAAAATATGGCTTGATACAGTAAGCTATTTTATGGCTTGAAGCTCTCAACATTTCATAAATGGCATTCACTACAGTTTTCTGGGTTTTTATTTGTGATTGAAACTTGTGTAACTTTTCCTCCACATACAGAACATTGCCATGCTTAATAACATCCTGCTGCTTTTCATCAAATATAATGATAGTTTACTCAATCTGTTGTTTAAATTTGGTTTTATAAAAATCGTTTTGCTGATCTATTAATAAAAAGCATAATACCACATTTATATTAAAAAGCTTTATGTTGTTCCCTCAAGAGTAGTATGTTGTACATTCCTTTTCTGGGATGGTATAATGTAGTATATAAGGCCTGAGGCCACACACTGAAAAATGAGAATAAAAATAAATAGTGAATTGCTGCCTCATTCTCTCAGCAGAGTTAATGCTGTATACTAAGGCAGAGGTCCAGTGGACAAAACCATTTCAGCTCACACAATTGAAGGCTGTATCATAATGCATATGAACACAAGGTCTGAATTAAAACTGGCTGGGTGACCTTAAATCTGGCTTTCTAACTTTTGAGTGCTTGGTTTTTGCAAACGAAAGAGCTTTCTTTGGTATGCAATTTCCTGTTTTGTTTTGGAGGGACAAGACCTTTGCCAACTTATAACAGGTCTTTATGCAAGAGGTGATCCACTTGGAAATCCTCTGTGAGGAAACCAGAAGGCTCTTCATCCTATCTGCTGTAGCTATGAAGAGCTGGGTCATGTAATGGATGGGAGAGGTACTACCTTTCTCTAGACATCCCAGCCATTCAGTTAACTAAATTTCCTATAAAGGGAGAGACAGTGGATATAAAGGAAGTGTTGGCAGGGAGCCAGGAGAGATTTGAATGGAAACCGATTCATTTTGCGTGAGTTCAGAGCAAGAGATGGGAGAGAGATGAAGTAAGACAAGAATCACGCATAGAATTTTCAGCAATATCCATATCTAGAAAGGACTAAACCTTGAAACAACAGATGTAAGTGAATAGGGAATGTTTAGTTAGACACAATCATGTTATTTTCTTTTGTACTCCCTCTCCATTCACTGTAACTTTAAACTGAATCTCAGAGAAGCAATTCTCTGTTTTTAATCTGCCTTTTTCAATTGCTCTATAACACCTAGCAACCAAGTATGATTTACCAAATATATCTTCTAAGACCAGAATAAGTGCTGACTCCATCAGGAGCACTCTAAATCTGATACTGCACTCCTTCTTAGTCTTAGGTTTGAAGAACCCGTCACTTATGTGCCCTTTGGCAAGGCACCTGAGAACTACTATGTGGATCGCTTTGGGCATAGGTCATTTACAGTGATCACAAGGCTTGAAGCTAAGTCCTGTTTGGAACTGACAAAACTGTAACTACTGCTAAGGGAAACTAACTCAATTACTATGTGTACTAATGTTTCAGGAACACTATTTCATATGAAGGAAGCCTAAACAACACTAGTAAAAGCAGCAAATGTCCCATGTACCATCACTGGTTGTAAGAAGGAACTAAGAGGGGGGGAGGAGGAAGGGAGGGACCAGCAGCGCCCCTTATACTATGCCATACCAGTGTCACTCCAGAAGGAGCCAGAGCTGCTCCCCTGTGGATATTGCTGAGTGGAAAACTTCTGGTCACTGGTGTGTGTGTCAAGTACACCTTGAGCAAGCACTTGAAGAACTCTCGTATTTTGTTGTTTAAACAGGTCACAGATGGCTGACGAGGCCAGTACAACTGAACAAGGATTCTAAAGTTTTGCGAGCCTCCCCCACATATCTTCTTACTCTTTCAGAGCTGATGCGCCACTAAGATGGCATAGTGTGAATGGTTTGGAGACAGGAAGTTTGCAGCATCCCACGGTGGTGCAAATACTTTCACAGGGCCACTGGTCCCTGGGAAGCTCTGCAGGCTCTCTCCATAGCCTACTTCTATTGATCTTTCAGGCCTCAGCTCTTCTTCCAGGACCCACAGAGCGATTGCTAAGCCAGTCACTACTCAAAGACCTTCTCCCCTTCTAAATCCCAAACTGCTGTTTGTTCCTTTTACTCTCTGCCTGTTGGGTTGCTTATTCAAATCTAACAACCCAAATTTGAAAAGGATAGTGGTTTTCAGGTATCTAAAAGGGTGTCACAAGGAGGAGGGAGAAAACTTGATCTTCCTGGCCTCTGAAGATAGAACAAGAAGCTTAAACTGCAGCAAGGGAGGTTTAGGTTGGACATTAAGAAAAAGTTCCTAACTGTCAGGGTAGTCAAACACTGGAATAAATTGCCTCGGGTGGTTGTGGAATCTCTCTCTGAAGATATTTAAGAGTACACTAGATAAATATCTATCAGGGATGGTCTAGACAGTACTGGGTCCTGCCATGAGGGCAGGGGACTGGACTCCATGACCTCTCGAGGTCCCTTCCAGTTCTAGTATTCTATGATTCTATGAAATTTACTGCATGTTAACCTATGTCCCATTGGGTTGATACAGCCCTTAGCATGGCCTTTTCCCTTTCTCTGTGAAAATGTATTGGAGAGCATAAATTCAGACCTTACTACACCACAACAAAGAAGGACAAAATGGCCATGTGACATGCAATACAACAGCAATTATTAACGAAACTCCCTCTGATTAAAATCACTGCAATAGTTATGCTATTAGAAAGCCAGAAATGGACATGCTCTGGCTCTGAGACCACACACAGACTGCAGAGATGTATGATGTGATTTTTGTGGCTTGCCTCACTTTTAATACAAGAACGTGCTCTCTTCTTTGACTAACAAGGATGTGGCACCAGAGGGTCTGTAATTTCTTGAGGCCACACCTTCATACTAAAGATGGGCTTGAGAGTGTAACTCCTGACTAAGGGATTGAACCACACAATTCCCATTATTTTCAATAGGAGTTGCTATATAACGTTCACAATCTAAACTAGGGAGGCCACACTTGGTTTCATTTATCTTAACTGGGGGGTAGCCTCAAGGCACCTGGCAAGCTGGTAATGTAGGCAATGCTTTGGCACCCTGAACAAAACAGAAGGCCCAGAAGGGACGTGGCTTCAGGTGGAGAGGGAAGGACTGGGGCAACCATCCCTTAGCACTGCTCGGACAGTGCCATGGCCCTCTTCCCCTCAGCCAGCCTCTCCCGCACAGCACTCCGGTGGAGATTTCATGGGCTCAGGGCTCTAGCGACTGCCGCTGCAGTGACGATCCCGGCTGGGAGCCTCAGACCCTGTTGAATTGCTGGTCCTTGAGGTTGTTGCTCCCTTTGCCCCCATAGTTGGCGGGCCTGCAGAAGGTGCACACAGCTTAATTCAATGCTGCCTACCTGAGTTTGCAATTCTGAAAGGCTTATTTAGTCTTGTAAAGGGATAGGACAAACTACTGACTATACCAGCACTGCAGCCTGCATCTCCAATGCATAAGATTTACACAGAAACCTTTCTGACTATGCTTTAATAGCTTTCCAGGATAACTCTCCCACGAGTTCGCTCACATTACAACTGTTGGGTGAACATCATGCTGCCGCAAAAGCATTATTCCAACCAGCGTTCATCTGAACATAGGAAAATGGGTTCTGTGCTTTCGCTTACTTATTGCATGTGCCCCATTCTCCTCTCCATTCACAGTGGCTTCTCCATTCTTTGGTGTGTTCTGCTGGGAAACAGCTGTTGCTGTTGCTGCTGCTGCCGCCGTTGCTGCTGCTGCTGCTGCTGCCGCTGCCGCCGCTGCACTGGCTTGTTGCTGAGCTAGTTTCTCTCTGAATGCCTGTTGTCTGGTCTGTACCACATCAGGCATCACTGCGTCTATCAGAGATAGTGACTCTATTGGCCGGCCATCAAATACTGTACCATCCTGGGGACAAAATAAACAGAGGGAAAAATGCAGGCTTAGAATATTCCCAATGGAGCAAGGTCTGCAGAAAGGGGACTATCAAAGAGAAACCAAACACATGGGCACTGTGAGGTTACAGGGCTTTTGCTGTGACCGAAAAGTACAAGAACATCGGAAATTTCTCTGCTTTATAAAGTTTAAAACTATGGTATCCAAGCTTTGCCTAGAAATGTCTGATGTGGATATAGAATTTGTTGAGAGAGTGTATAAATTCAGCTACATAAGATATTTGAATGTATGAAAGAAAATGGAGTTATACAAAGGTTAATTATCTAAACCTTAAGAAAAAAAATGTCCCCTTCATTTTGCATTTCAAAATCAAAGAGTCAAGGGCTATGCAGTGAAACAGACATGGGTCTAATTGAGAGGGTATGTAATTGTGTGCACTTTTGCTAAACAATGAAATTGTTAATGTTGGCATATATATGTTCTCACACTGTTGAGATCAATGGAAAAGTTCACACCTCTCAGAGCTAGCATTTCAGGCTCCCTGCAGACTCAGACAAAAACATCATTACATCAGTGTACACTGATTCCCATTTTGAAGGATATCTTCATAACTACAAGTGCTAGAGATTTATTTTTTTACATATGAAAACAAAGTCATAACCCATCCCTGTCTGATTTTGGTAATTGATGTGACCCAGCAGAGAAAGATTTCTAAAATGGAAATATACAGTGGTGAGAGACTTGAGTGGAGAGGTGGCAAAAGAAGGAGCTGAGAAACAATTCTCACTTTATAGTAACCCTGCCACAACAATTTAAAACTGAAATCTAAAGATAACAACTTGACTGACTAGTCTGGACTTGCTGGAGCTATCATTTTCAGCCTTTATCATTCCACCACCCCCACTCCCACATATATTAGTTCTAACTAGATTTTCCAGAGACCAAAGACAAACAAAAGACTTTGGGATAAATAGCCTGAATTTAAACTTACTCGGGGTCTTCTGATCTAGCAGAAGCATAAGAGTTCAGGTCTACTGAAAATCCCCATCTTATGAATGGGGTGAAAGGATTGGCCTACTAAGTCTTATGACTGAGTGACTGATCTGAGGTTATGAACTTGTAACCCTAAGAAAATCTGCAGGGTGGGAGGATTTTTTCCTGCCAGAATCCACATTAAGGTGGGGGTTCCTGGTAAGCCCATTAGCATGCAGGCAGTTTCTTTTGATGTTTTTAAATATGTTTTCTCTCAAGTGCTTTTTACCTTGAGAATAAAACAGGGTTGCTTAGGTATAGCTTTGTAGAACTTATCACTGTTGGCAATCTCTATCCATCTCTCAAGAGAAAGCAGGCGGGTGGCCTTGGGCAACCTATGTGTGTGCTGGGAACTACACAGTGAAGGCAGGAAACTCCGCAGCCTGGAAATACCTCAGTCAGAAGGGAGAGACAGTTGGGGAGCTGGAAGCCTGAAAGTGGGTGCCCTTGTTGAAGCACTGAAGGGAAATACAGGTGCTGTTTCCTTGAACAGTGTGACATATGAAACTTTTAACTGAGGGCATACAGGGCTTGGTCCTATATTTATTGAAGGCAATAGAAAAGCTCCCATTGACTTTCACAACAGCCTTAATCAGGCTTCTTTTTTTGCACGCAGAATATTGTGGGCATAATTATGGTCATTACTGTAGATGTAGGAAATATTAAATACTTGCTGATTACAGCTGGATACTTTGACATATATGGTAGCATAATTGCAGGCATAAAAATGAAGCTAGAATATAAAACTCAGGCCCATTACTGTACACAAAATTTTAGAATCTGAGCCCTAACTGTGTGCCAGAAAGGAGATAAGGGACTCAAAAGCTGTTGCAGGTAAAGACCTGAGGATTCCTCACAGTGTAGGGGAGTCCTTGGCAGGTCCAATACAGTGCAGCAGGCATGCTAGCCTAAGATGGAGACATTTCTGCGCACACATTAGAGAAGGCGCATACTGATTGCTTTCTGCCTTCACTGGATTTTGGATTGTAAGCTCCTTCATTTTAGAACAACCGCTAGCAAAGATAGGTGATCACTCCTGGTAGGAAAGAAAATTCTGAGGCATGTTCGGTCTACCTCTAACTTTCTTTGAATGGCACAATTGGCAAGGAAATGCTTCCAGTTCCCACCATGTTCTGTCTTCTGATCATTTCCAAACAGTGTCTTTGTGTGTGCTTTTAAGCATGAAGTGCAAGAACAATTCGTTGCAATAAAGGTGAAAAAATTGTATTTGCAATTGTGATAAACCACAATTATATTAAGGGACATGAAATTGGAGATAAACTTATTAAATGTCACAACTGGACAAGATAATTCATAATGAGCGAATTCATAATTTGTGTATTCCATCTGAATAAGTCAAAACACACCGAAGCCCGCAAAATGTGATGATCAGTGTTTTTTAAAAAGTATACAAAGCACCATAAATCTAGTGACAGTAAACATGTTTTTAGAGCATTTTCTCAATTTGGGCAGAGATCCTGAAATTAGTTCTACTTGGAATGACTCTTGCATCAGCACCTAGGCCAAATGGTCTGTCAGTTGTGATGTCCACAGGTGCAAGAGTCCACCCACCTGCATCCAATTGCAACATTAGGGCAAAGTATCAAGTGGCAGAAAATCAAGATAAATCCTGAAGGGTGCTTTATAATTAAAAATACATCAAAGTATAATTTAGCATTAATCTCAAATGCCACTGCTTTTATATTAAAGAATGATCATTCCTAAATATGACTTGTTCCATTCAGAGAGTAAAACAAATATTAAATTTTACCTCTACACCAGTGGTTCTCAAACTTTTTGCCCATGGACCACTTGTCTCAGTGTAAACCTTTGTGTGGACCACCAGTTGCTAATGGAAACCCACCACTAATTACAAAATTACACCCAAGCCATTTTGCTAGTGCTGCAGCTAGAAAGAATGGTTTTATTTAAATTATTACACAGATGAAGTGTTTTAACTTTCTCATGTTAGCTTATGAAACCACATTTTAAATAAAGTACAACAATTATGTTCAACACAAAAGGTTTCAATGTTTTGTTTATTTATGGCAGGGGTGGGGAAACTTTTTGAGTTGAGGGCCAGTGACACACAGAAAAATCAGTTGGAGACCACACAAGTGAGGAGCAAAAGAACTCCTCTAAAAACCCCGAACCATCACTGATGTGGCCCCCAACTAAGACACCTCACTCTTCTGGTGCTCAAGCCCCACAGGGTGTGGGGAAGGGACATGGAGGACTGAGGTTCAGGACTTCCCATAGGCCAGATTTACTTTTCTGGGGTTCCAGAGTTAGTGCATTTATGGACCCCCTTAGGTTCTGGGGTGGGGACAAAAATGAGGGATTCAGTGTGCGGGACAGGGCGGCCAGTGAGTGGGAAAGGGATGGGGGTGTAGAAACTGGGAGGAAGGTAGGGTGCAGAATGGGAAGATGTTGCAAGGTCTAGGTGGGAGGTAGGGTACAGAAGCAGGCTGGGAGTAGGGTATCTGGCCAGGGGCAGGGAGCAGGAGCAATGGTGGATGCAGGAGCAGGGTGGGGGTAGAGGTCTGGCGAGGCGGCAGGGCGCAGAAGCAAGGAAGAGTGCACAAGCAGGCTGGGGGTAGGGTGTTTAGCCAAGAGGGAGGGTGCAGGAGCAAAGGAGGGTGAAGGACGGAGCTTGTGGTAGGCTGTCTGGTTGGGGGGAGGATGCAAGAGCAGGCTGGGGGTAGGTTTTCTAGCCAGGAGGTAGGGTGCAGGAGCATGGGAGGTTATCGGAGCAAGCTGGGGGGTGCATGGTCTTGGTGGGGGATGGGAGTGAGAGGGATTATATTGTGGGGGTCTGGGCAAAAGGGCTTTATGCCCCCTTGCATTCCCTCAGCAGGGTGGGGAGGGGGAGGGAGCTCAGCCTCTCCTTCCCCATGCAGCAGGGAGCCCGTGTAGCTGCAGCACCAGCTCGGCTTCCCGCGTGGAGGGCATGCAGGGGAGGGAGGAGGTGAAGAAAGACCACTGAAAAATCAGAATTGTTTTCAGAGAAGAAGTTTGTGTGAAGCCTCCACACAAAAGCCTGCTGCCTGATTTGCAGAATAAATGTTTTTTAAGCTGTCTTGTGGACATGAGCATGATAGTTCCAGCCTTGGAGATGCCTTTAAAAACACGTAACCTCCTTATTGCTCACGGTTTTCAATTCTTCCATTGTCTCCCTCCCTTTTTTCACATGCTGAACCGTGTGATCATCCGAGTCTTCTCTGGCCAGCCCCCAAGAACTGCTGCTTCTCACTTGAACCACCTTTCAGGTTTTATTTAGAGCTGATCTCTTCCCACTGAACACTCTCATCTGTGAACATTTTACCAACTGCAACTTTGAATACCCTGGACGGGGAGACCACAAGATCAAACACAGCCACTGCTATGTTGCATGTCCTTTTACTTGGCCGCTGCTGAACAAGCAGGAACTGGAGAGGGAGAAAATGACGGCAGGATGCCGAGGTGGCCGCTGGCTCTGTTAGGGGGACAGGACAAACCCTCTTGTGAGCCCTCTGTGTTCCACATTCCCCTACAGGCAGACACTCATAGTCTAAGCCCTGGCAGCCCAATGGATGGACGGCAAGATCAGAGCGGGGTGCCCTCTAGCAGAGTACACAGGCCGGGCAGGTCCCCAACGCAGCAGGTGCAGTGCAAGGGGAAGCACAGGGTCAGCTCCTCACTTGAGAATCCTGATTCCGGGCCAAATCCCAGCGACATGGTGACCGGAGTAGAGAGGTGACAAGAGGCTCGAGGCTGCTGCAGACTTTGAGCACAAAGAACAAGATGGGGCTGGCCGCCTCATCTGAGGTAAGGGGACATGGACAAGCCCCCATGAGAGCCTGTCATATCTTACGTTGTGTGGGGGAAGAGAGGGCTGAGCTCAAGCCACGGACCACCTGGGAGGTGGCCGTGGACCATTAGTGGTCTGCAGACTGCACTTTGAGAACCACTGCTCTAAAAATAAGTGCTGTACATAGAATACAAGGTCTTCACCTTCTTTTTTCCCGTCCTTTTGTTCTTCCCCCTACTGCTCAGGTATTAATATTTTACAGCCAAAAGAGATCACAGCTTTCATATGAATTAATGTATATTAAAGATTCCCACTCCCCATGTATTACCTGACATGCAGAGGTAAATATGTTCCCCTTCCTGATTTCTTAAAATATTTATTAGTTTGGGTATTATAATGGATTTTCCATGCCTAAGGTGCATGAGGTGGGAGAATGGATGTACACAAAGGAAATTATTATTTAGAATCAAGATCTTAATTAAAAGTATCCATGGTGAATATTGTGTAATACAGGAAGATCTGGATCATCTCATTTCCTTTTGCTGTGGCATCGTGTTATTAAGTTAGGCAGCGCAGAACTACTGGACTTTCCTGTATAGTTTCTTTGTGTCACTGAGTCTATCTGGTTGGGAACTTGCCACCAGGATTAGAATTCAGGGAATGCCTTGATTCCAGTGTCTTGCTCAGTCAGACCATTTGATCATACGTTGCCTTTTTTAGAGATGTAAAATGTAAAACCAATTAAGAGGGGCTTCCTTTTCCCCCACTGTGTCCAGAGTAGCCTCTGTCCGCAGTGGATCCTGCAGGGCTGGAACAGCCTCCTGCCCATGGTGGGTGGGGAGATACTACAGCCCCCACCGATTAACTAGAATTGGTAAGTATCACCCATTAAGGGTGATCCTTGCCAGTTAGCTGGTTAACCTTTCACATCCCTAGTCTTTTTTAGGGCTTGATCCAAAAGCTGATTGAAATCAATGGGAATTTTTCCATGGACTTTGTGGATTTTGGATCAGGCCCCTAAGGCTCGCTGGTTGTCCTCTCTGCTAACAGTGCATATAATCAAAGTTTTAAGATACAATGCAGACTTTCCCCACTGATTGCTTCTGTGATTTTGAAAACAGAAACACTTTTTTTTTTAAAAATGCACATATATTTTCTTATGCAACATAAGTCTCCCTGCATATTTAACTTTTTTACTTAGAGCTCAGTAACATAAAAAAAACCCATTTCAGTATTGTAAAGAAAATCCACTAAGCGATAATTGCAAATGGAAAGTATTTTAGAGCCTTTTTGAATGCTGGGGCGAGATGAATTGAAATGAAGCGGATCCCCAGACACCCGAGTAGCTGCCTCATGTTCACCTGACCTGTTGAGTTTAACCAAAAATGTGTGATTTTGTATGCCAACTCCTAGCACGTTTGTAGATTGCAAAAAGTGCACATCCTGCTTGTGGTACTTACTTCATTGATGCTGATCTCAGCCTCCACATACTGCAGGCCTTTCTGAAGAATAGAGATGAGGGCAGCAGGTGGCACTAGTGTTCCATTGATGTTGGATTGACTAATGTGGCTTTCAATACCAAAGGTAAAGGCCGAATGGGAGAAACCTGAAAGCAGGAAAGGAAGCCATGATATGAAATCTGAGCTCATCAATGTGATAGGCACCTTTTTCAGTCTAAAAATATATTGTTTAAAACTGTGAAAGGCACTGACACATAAATGGAAAAATGCAGTTTGATTGGACTGGGTCAGTTAGGTTAAAAGAGCCATCTGACTGTTTCTTCTTCCCTTCCCCTCCCACCACATTTCATTTGTAAACAAAAATTATACGGAAATGAAAAGCCCGCATGACCAGCATGGAAGCAAAAATATACCCATTAAAACCATTCATGCTCGTGGCTCATGGTAGGTAGTAAAAAAAAAAAGAAAAAAAGACTCAAATTGTCTGTTTCCTCTCTAATTTAGTATCAAGCTTTTCAAAAGGCAAACACTTAAATCTCTATCAATGCACAGGTTGCTTCTGGCCTAGACATCCTTGCAGCTCACACAGGGGAGCCATTCTCTTCCAGAAGATAAGAAATACTCAATTCTCTGCCCACAGCTCTGATTACTGGCTATAATCTGACACGAGAGCTTAGTCATTATAACATGAAACAACAACAGAAAGAGGGAGGCCAGTCTCATAGATCTGTTTTCTGGAAGTGATCAGTAATAGCAAAAATAATGAATTGGAATGTATCACATCACAGATGACAAGCCAATTCACTGGCACCACTTTCTCTGTTAACCCTAAGCCTTTCTCGTCCCCATTTCGTCTTTGTCATCTTCCTAGGAAACAGCTGATAATAAAGCACCCTGCATCTCAAATTAAAGGGCTTAGCGGCTAAGCTTTGAAAGAAGGAGCAGCAGTTTAATCATGAGGGGAAACTAGTCAGAACTGTGGCTTTGTGTAAGAACAAGCGTTACAACCTGGACTGTACATGTGAGTATACATGCGGGAGGGGGAAGGGAGAACAGGATGTAGATATAACTGTAGGAACCCATTTATCACTATGTTGTCTCCAGAGCATTAATCTAACATTAAAAGCACTGAGGAAACCACCATTGCCATGTCTCTAACAGGAAAACCCTCACACTCTCCACTGACTAGACATGTGGGAGAAGAGAACAGCAGCTCTCAAATGAAAATACTTCCGTTATATATATAACTACACCTCTTCCCTCTGTCAACAGCGGTTTAATTTATAGTTTTGTCCGTTACGGGATTTCCCCTCTCCCCCCCACACACATCAATGCTCTGTCCAACTCTGGGGGGGGGGGGGGTGGAGAGGGGAGAGGGGAGGTGATTATAGAGTTATTCCAGAATTTTAGGAGGGATGCTCTCTTGCTCTTCCTTTGAAAGATTATTTTGGCAACCAATCCAACTATTCCAGTTAGTTGGATCAGTAGCAAAACCAAACTCAGAAATACAATCTCCTCAGCCGCCTCTACCACACACCCACTGAAACTGAAATATTTGCTTCTTAAAGTTCCTCTCCTTTCCTCCCCCTCCTCCCTTCTGTTAGTTGTTTTCCCTTCCCCAC
Source organism: Pelodiscus sinensis (assembly GCF_049634645.1). Lineage (NCBI taxonomy): Eukaryota > Metazoa > Chordata > Testudines > Trionychidae > Pelodiscus > Pelodiscus sinensis. The sequence goes on from NC_134711.1 coordinate 216,487,113, forward strand.
ATCTTGACTTATGCTGCTGTCTCCACAGGGTGCCCACTCTGCCCATCAACATGTATGCGGAAGAGATCCAGATCTGGCTATAAGTCTTATTCTGAAAAAGAACAGTGGGTTAAGCAGAGATGTAATAGTGTCATCAATTATATGATACAAAAGCTTATAGGTTAATGCTATAGACCAGTTTCTCAACCTTTTTTTTGTTTATAAAGTATCCCTTTAAAAAAAAAATTATAAATACCCCCAGTACCTACAGTTTACAGACATACAATTTTTTTCCTACCATTGCAACACATTTGTTTAAACAACTTAATCATAGCAGGGCGGGTGATGAAATTTTTGGGTGTAAAAAGTACAAAAATAATAAAACGCTGTAAAACTTAAAACAAAAATTCAGTTTTCTCCAAATTTCAGTTGTTTTGATGTACCCCTCCCCCCCCGCCCAGACTTCTCTTGAGTACTCCTAAAGGTATTCGTACCACTGGTTGAGAAACACTGGTATAGACTACATGCATCTCCCCCCCCCCCCCCGCCCCCATCACATTATGTAGCAGGGTGGCCAACACCCCCCACTCAGTCCTGGCTTGCGCTGGGTCCAGGACCTATCCCCCCTGCGACTCTGCATTTATAGTGTATTAGGAGCCAAGAGAGCAGCTTGGCTCAGTTCTGACTCGCGCCGGCTCCGGGAACTCAGATGCCCCTCAGAGAGAGGCTGCTGCCACCCTGCTCTGCTGCTGGATCAGAGGTAGCAGCATGGGGCAACAGGCAGCCGGTACACGAGGGGAGCTGGTTTTTAAACTGGCTTCCCGCACCAGGGCTGGCCTGAGCCATTAGTGTGCCCCGGGCTCCGGGAGTGCGGTGCCACCCCCGGGAGTGTGACACGTGCCACCCACGGGTGCCCGGCACATGCATGGCCCCACCCCCGATACATGCGCGGCGCTGCACCAGGCACCCAGCGCATGCGTGGCCCCGCCCCCACCTGTCTCGGTAGCCCCGCGTGGTGCCCCCTACAATGGGGCACCCCAGGCGGTAGCCCGGTCAGCCTGTAGCTTGGGCTAGCTCTGTCCCTCACAGACCAGCTTCCGTTTGGCACCCCGCGCTGCTGCCTCTGATACAGCAGCAGCAGTGCAGAGTGGCAAGGGGTTCCTTGGGAGTGGAGCTGTCCTCACCCCTAGGGACTACACCCCTAGGGAATAGTCAACTAAACCATAAGAATTCATGAGGTTAATTGATTATTCAATTAAGCAATATTTAACATCCCTCCGGTGAAGAAAAGAACGGAAATGAGAAATGTCCTGGTTCTTCATTACTTGGTCCAGCCCTTCCTTCTGTTATTTGTTGCCCAACCTCCCAGTCAAATTATATTGTAAACTCTGCCGGGCAAGGATTTGTTCTAATTTATTCTGTCAAATGTGCAAAGCGCGTTTCTAGCTGGTGCAAAGATAAGTACACTAAGAATAATAAAGTGAACACAGTTAGCCGGTGCAGAAGTGTATCCAGAGCCCTGATTTCAGAGTTGCTTAACACTGAAATCTCCATAGCGATGGTGCGTGACTATCTGCCCAAACAGGTTCTGTTTTATTTTAAGCACATTCTAATATTCTTTTTTAAAGTTGGCTCTTTTCAGAATGGTATCGTTGATTTCATGGCCAACCTACTCAGGCACTCACAAATGGAGAGCAATCAGGCAATTACACTGTGGGTCAAGAAGCATAAAAGTTCAGACAGCAGTTACTCTGTGATCCTGACAGGTAAGGCTTTTGTAAGTGGTGTCTGGCTAAATCAAAGGACTGGTGCCATTTAAATGCCAAACCACCAAACTACTGCAGCAACAGATGTTAAGCTACAAGTCTAACTATACCCTACGAATCATTTTAACTGTACTTTTGCACCTGTTATTGCATCCCCTTCTTAGCTGGCTGCTGGCAGATTGAGAGTTACATCTTGGCCTAGCAGACAGTAGGCTATACTTTGGGCCTGCAGCTAATCATCGTGCTCAGTACTGAGGGATATGACATATTATAGAAGGCTGCTAACTCATCATCACCTGCTCGAACATGAAAATGCACTTATTCTGCATACAACAGTCACATTAATACAGACAACTGCAATTTTTCATGTTACATCCTGAAAATATTATATAGGGGGATGGATTTGAGAGACGGATTTAAAAACAGATGTTTAGCTTCTAGCTTAAATGAACGCATAGGATCTCTGCAGATGTTTATGTAACATACCATTACAAGCAACTGCAAGACAGCTAAACAAAACAGGCATGGCTAGGGCAACACTGACAGGCAATACTTAATCTTTTGAGCATAAGCTGTTTTAAAGGACTGCTTTCCTAACATTTTAACAAACAAGATTGCGGCATGAAAACCAAGAAATCTATCAAACAAAGGTTGGCTGATTGAACAATGTTTGATGTCAGACTCCCATTTGAACAATATTGACATTAAACGGCATATTTTAAAAAAGAAAAAAATTCTCCTATATTCCTGTACGTCTCCAGCATCATTTTATAAAATCATTAGGAAATGGACATTTTGTACACTATATGCTTTTGAAGTGTAACTCACACAACAGCAAAATTGAATGAAGCTGCACACGTCAGGGTTCCAATGACATTGTAAATCACTGAGCTTTGCTTTCATGGTTACCAGATGTCATCAGATGTCTTTGATGTCTGTGTGCAGTATTATATAGCAGAATTGTATCTTTCTATATTTCAGCCATACACAGAGATGATCTCCATTAAACAAAGGCAAGTTTCAAAGGTTAGCTATTTAAATGGTCATGTTACATGGGGTTAACTTGGCCCCTCTTCTAAGGTTCATAAACCCACATTAAGGAGCCAGAAGCTGGAACGCCACCCCTCTGGTGACTGTAGAGGCAGTTGGGGAGAGGCAGAGCAGAGACAGAATGTTCTCTACAAATGGTAGATATGATTTGATGGGAACAATGTGAATTTGTAATTGACTGAAACGAGAAACACTGTAATAGTACTGAATAAAGCAGGGAAGAAAAGATGTTGAATCTGTGGGCTTGTTTACACGGTGACACTCCGGAAAAAATAATCCAATGTGTAAAATTAGAATGGATTAGTTAAACTGCACTAAACCAAATTAAGGCCACTTAAATTCTGAATGAGTCAATGCTATGAATTTAAGTCTACCTAGCTTGCATTGGCATACAGCTGCCACAGTAACTACATCACTTGCGCATGTCTACACTTTTTTCATTGTGCGAGCTGTGCACTTCCTCACTGCTCATGGAAGTGGAGTTAGTAAGTTGGTGTAGAGGGGCATTTACATCAGCAGGAGCAAAATTTAAGTGTAGACACTTCCATAGTTAGGTCAACATAAAGCTGGCTCGCGTCAACCTAACACTGTGGCGTAGACAAGTACTGTGTATCCATGTGCATTATTTCCCATCAACTATGTTTAATTTCCATCATTGCAGTAATTCCATATTGTTCCACTAATTATTATTAATTTGTATTCAGTTACTACCAAGGAAGTGGGATTCCATTGTGCTAATTCCTACTTCCTACACCGACACATGATAATAGGTTGTAGATAGTTGCTATCAATAAAGAAGTAAAAACAGTCACATGGAGAGGGAGAGGGAATATGATACCTCACGCTACTTTCATTCCTCCTTTCCTCCTCCCAACTGAACTGGCTTGTCATCTGTGAGTGACACATTCCAATTCATTATTTTGTTATGATTGTTTGCTTCCAGAAAACAGACCCATGGGAATGGTGTCCAACTCTTTTAATTTTTTTTGCTACATTGTTAAAAGGTAAATAATCAAAATGTGTACAATATATACATACATTATATACCTATTAAAAGACACAGCAGCTCCTTAATATAGTCACTATTAGTTAGCTGATGTCTTGTAGGAATCAAGCAAGAACTGAGCTTTGAAAAATAATTTGATGAAGGACATGATCATGGGCTTAGAATTAATAAAAAGGAAACAGAATTTCAAAGACAACACACAAAAATATTATTAGAAGGGCTACTCTTAAACAATACATATTCCCTAATTCACATCAAAAATATATGTCTAACTACTTTGTAACATGCATGAATTTTGTTTCATTCACAGCAACTGAGAAAAACCCTAATTTCCCTCTAAATTGGTTGCACATTTTCCCACTGAATATGTTACTTTTAAAAACAGTTTTTGTGTGCAATATTAAAGGGAGCCAGGTATGTCAATTAGCTGTTGCCTTTTTAATGAATCCTGTAAATTGTCCACATTGCAAGGTCTTTGGGATAATGCTCTTGTCATATTAATTGCCTGTAATGCACCTAGCACACTTTCGGAATAAGAGCAATGCATTTCCAAAACACAGACACAATGGGGGACACAGTTTGGCTGTCATGGCTATCTAAGGCTATCTCTACACTGTCGGTTTTTTCGGAAAAAGATATGAAAATTGTGATTAGCAATTTGCGTACCTTTTTTCTGCTTGTTTTTTCAAAAGAGGCTTTTCCGACATTTGGCCCGTCTACATGGGGCCAAATGTCGGGAAAACCTCCTCTTTTGAAACATCCCTTCTTCTCCAGAAAATGAGGAATACAGGGATACCAAAAGAAAAATTCTGCAGTCTAGACATAGCCTAAGTGAGAATTCCCTCCCTTCTGTGGATTTAGGTCTTAGATGATTTGTAAATTAAGGATTTTTACTTATAAACATACATAAATGAGGTGCTGTTCAGTATTATCTGTCCTAGCTGTTCTAGCAATCACAAATTCAAGTAGCTGACATACATTAAGAGCTCCTTGCTCTTCCTGATTCTGTTAACTCTGTGAATAGCTATCTTGTGTGCATTACTATCTTATCTTAGAGCAGCTATTGTACCTTCTGCTGCATTCCAATGGGTGTACTGTATGCAACAGCTCGTTGGAAGCAGCAGCTTCTGAAACATTACCAGTCAGGCCTGCCATTGTAGGAGTCCTGGTTGGAGCTGACTGGGTGACAAGAGAGGGATCACGTAATGACTACCTGTTGTGTTCCCCCTGGGGCATCTGGTATTGGCCACTGTCAGCAGACAGGATACTGGGGTAGCTGGACCTTTGATCTGACCCAGTACGACCATTCTTATGTTCTTATGGTAATTTGCTGAGTTTTGAACTATTGCAGAACAGACTCAATTTATTTACCACCACTTTTGAATCGGTTATAAAAACAAGTTTTAGCATCTAGATTTTTTTTGCAAACTGTTCACTATAATGATTATTCACCATAATAATGATAACCACTTTATCACCTCAGCATTGTAACTCATCCCTGACTGGCTGACACAGAGAACAAGGAATTATGACCACCAAACTGTGCATTGTATCTACTGAATAGAAAAGTGACAGCCAAAAAACCCAGGTGTTTGTATGAAGGGCAGTCATCATTCTTCAAACATTGGGGAAGAAAACCCCATTCCCACAAATGTTTATAAATAACCCATACTAACAAGGCGATTTGTTCCCCTTTAGTAGCGAAACCATATATGGAGGTTTGTGTGGCTGCTACTGCTCCAAAACCAGTGATCCTAGTCCATTAGCTAAAGCAGTAAAGGTTGGTGCTTTTAGATCTAGAAGTCAGTTCATCCTACACAGATCATCTCACCAGTGGATTGTTACATTTGATAAAAATGAGGAGCGGAAAAGAGGAAAGCAAATTCTGTCAAGCCAAACAGCCACCTGGAATATAAATGAGTATTTGCCACACTCTTTTGCAGGGTATAACCAGCTCTAAGCTAGTCAAGATTTTTACAATTTATTTATTGGGATCATGCTTTTTCACAGAACCTCTTATCCTGGTTCTTCCTTTCCATCTCCCCCAAATAGCACATTTATTTTGTTAAAAGCTATTTGATAGGTAGAGAGAGTACAAAGAAGAGCAGGGTTACAAAATGGTATTAAAATGACTCCTGGCTTTGCTTGGCATGATCCTGACAATTTAGGGATTTTGTGCATATGAATATTTTTTAAAGCAGCATAAGCACTGGCACCACGCCTGTGAATTTAACTGTTGTAAAAAACGATGCAAGAGTGGAATGTGTATTAGGAAGTTGGCTAGTACCACAGGCTGCAGAAAAAAAAATACTGGGTATAAGAGCCTAAAAGAGCCGTCTTTATTTCCATAAAATAGGCCTATGTGCAAATCTCATGAAGGATTCAGAAGTATAAAGTAGAGGCATTCTGCAGAATTACAAGTGAATCGAAAGAAAGTAGCATTCAGGAGGACAAGACATCCCACACAGTCCCATCTGCAGCTTAACCGTGTCCCCAAACCCTGAGTAACTCCGAAGCTGCCAGCACAACCGCATGCAGAGCCTGCCAAGGGCCCAGATGCAACCGCTGGAAAAACATTTTCCCCAGTTTGACATCTGGGTCTTGAGAGTTACATCTAGAAGGAAGGGAGGGAAGAAAAAATGGTGTGATGGGATACTTGGAAATAAATAAGTTTTGCTGCCACCAGTTGGAGGGAGGGTGTTTGGGGAGCAGGCACTGAAAGAATAACTCATTAGAAGCATGTGCAATGAGGATGAGTATAATTATTATGCAGGGCTACTGGAGCAGGAAGGTGAAAAAGAGGAATATCAATGCTCTTTTGCAAAGTACAAGCCAGCACCCTAATCAGAGACTTTTCAGTTTGCTGGAAGTGGTTTTTTTTAAAACATGTCAGTTTAATCTGACCTGCACTGGAAATTCCTAAAAATGCCAGTGAAATGAGGAAGCCCATTTGGGGGGGCCAAACAAAACATGTCCCATAAACCAAAACATTTTGCTTCTAGTCATTTTTAAAACACAAGTGTCACAAACCAGTTTGGAGGCAGTATGCCCAGTGGGTAGGACCCTCTCTTGGGATGTAGGGGACTTGGGTTGGAATTCCTGCTCTGGAAAATCGACTGGAGGCCAGGTCCCGGCCCTCACAGGTGAGTGCCCTACAGGCTATTTTGTGGTAAATCTCTCTTCACCTCACCTGGTAAAGCTGTTCTACTGGAGCAGGGCTTTGATGTTGTACGTTTCCCACAAGAGTGACCAAACTGCCGACAATAATCATTTACTTTCTTCCTTGATCCATTCCTATTTTGTATTATCAATGACATTTACTAGCAGAATTGAGGGTTTTGGTTCTGATTAAGTCTCTGTTATGGAGGCATTGAATATACGCTCACACAAAGCCAAATGTGTGTAAATTGGTGGCATTGCAGGAGGAACCGTGGTATTGCTGAGAGACTATTTACACACGGTTAATATCATTCTGCTGCCTCGAGCCACTGCATGCGTTCTGTTTTAATGCAGCAATCCTCAACAGACAGTTAAAAGGTGGCACAAATCCTAAACCGCATCTTGTTTATTATTCACTGCAGACTCAGATTTTTCTCGAAGTTGAGCTTTTTTTTTTTCTTTTCACTCTGAGTAATGTGTCCTAGAGTGCCTCTTTCTTTTTTGGCAGCGCCTGCTTATTTTTGAAAACTTACCTTAGCGATTACATAAAGGACTTAACAAGGACACGATATTAGCACTATAAAATAAGAACTGCAGTCAAAATATATTTTTAGAAAATCAGCTGAACAATAGGGCTTCTACATTTGCATTAAGATTAGGGTTACTGAACCATTAAAATGATTTCCAGAACCCCGGGGAAATGGGGCCCGTATTTCAAGTTTTTTCATAGTTCCTGGGAAATATAAAGAAAGAACATGAAGAAGCTATGCTGCAGTTTATGTCAGCTGCCAAAATTACAGTGTGCTTGGTTGCCTACTAAGTTTTGTAGAAGCAATTATTCACAAATATTTAAAGTTACACCCTTTTCCTTGGATATCTGACCTGCTCAGCATCTGCCAAGAATTCAAAGTGAAACTTTGCAACCCCAAATTATTTTATTATGTGCCAAAGAATGCTTTGTAAAGGGATGGTCTTTGTGAGGCAGGAAAATATGTTGGAAAAGATTAATATAATTTGGAAATGATCTTTAATGAGCAGTATTTGGCTTTTGCCACTTAAATCTATTTGAGAAATATGATGCAGGGAGAAGGAAGGACAAGAAAAATAGAAAAGAGGGTTGTTTTAAAAAATACAGCTTAAAATAATTCTCTTTCAATCATGCCTGACAATCTGTAATTAAATGCCAACACTAATTTGGCATTTTAATGTAACTATTTATGCAGATTTGAGATATTTTCCAATGGCTATTGCAAAAAAGTCATCCTCTTTCATTAAATTAATAAGACTACCATCTTCCAGACTATCCTCTGAACCAAAGGGCATAGGAAAGTATGTGTATCATTTCAAGATTCATTTTTAGGAAAGAGAGAGCATATTTAGCAGGCTTTGCTCTAAGTTGTGTTCTTGCGTCAGTTATAACCACTTGCAGCCAGTAGTGAAAAGGACATTGCAGTTGACACGCAGTAATGAACAAGCAAGGCTGGTTTCTACAGATGGTCACCATAGATTTTTAAGTTCCCAAGATAGTAAGGTCAGACTATACTACAAACTTTTGCTGTCTTAGCAGAGGTGTGATGGGGGGTGACTTGTGACCAATGTAGTTTCTGCCAGCAAAAGTTCCTACTATAGATGTATATATACTGTGCTTTTGCCAGTATAGCTTATTTTGCTAGGGGAAGGGAGAAACAGGGGAGTTAAGGGTAGGACAGCTAGAATTAGATATACTGGCAAATAGAAGAAGAATTACACAGTGAGTTTTTTTTCCTTTACAAGAACTTGCTAAATTCTGAATTACTTTCAATACAATACATTTTAATATGCCTTCATGATGGAAAATGGGCAAGAGGGAAAGAAGACATACAAAGGGACAAGATTCCAAAACTTGCAAAACACTTAGGGTATGTCTAGACTACATGGCTCTGTCAACGGAGCCATGTAGATTTGTTTGTTCGGCAAAGGGAAATGAAGCCGTGATTTAAATAATCGCGGCTTCTTTTAAATTTAAATGGCTGCCCCGCTCTGCCGATCAGCTGTTTGTCGGCAGATCGGGGCAGTCTGGACGCTCCCCTGTCAACATGAAAGCCCTTTATCGACCTCCCCGGTAAACCTCATCCTACGAGGCATAATGGGGAGGTTGATAAAGGGCTTTCAGGTCAGCGCAGGAGCATCCAGACTAGCGCGCTGAGCCGACAAACAGCTGATAAGCTGTTTGTCGGCTCAGCGCGGCAGCCATTTAAATTTAAATGAAGCCGCAATTATTTAAATCGCAGCTTCATTTCCCTCTGCTGATCAGCCTAATCTACATGGCTCCACTGACGGAGCCATTTAGTTTAGACACACCTTTATTTATATATATGGACATATGTGCATATGAAATAAACATTTGGGAACATAAGTAACTTGCATACACAACATTGATTCCCCCCCCCCCCCACCTCAATGCATAGAAAATGTCATGGGTATACAGTTAATTAGTTTTCTCTGAAAACTTACCCAGCACAAGAAATGACTAAACTGTTATGCTTCTTTATCTATAGATAAAAAACTGTCATTTGATTTGTTTTGTTTGGGAGGGGGTGGGGGGGGTTGGATTTCTTAACAGGACTATTGATATACTGCCTCTTTATGTTGTCAGCCTATGAAAAAAAATGCACACTCTGATCATGATTCTCACATTATTTCATGTGACACAAAGGTGCTGTCAGCATAAAAGCCAAATTGCTTCTATCTATAAGAGGTTGGCAAATTACATTAGAGAAAAATTGCACGTTTAAACCAAATACTTTCACATCTGGATCCAAACCTGACTTTGATCATAAGTGAATATAAGCCTGACTTCTAATTGCACTTCTGGATCTTTTAAATGTATTTTCTATTTTCAGAGTGAATAAAGACACTGGAAAGCAAAGTGAGGAATTATGGATGATATTAAAGTTCTAAACTGAGAAACAGTGTTTATTTCCCATTTGTTAAATACATGAGCTCTAAATCAGAATGAAAATACAGCTATAAGGGCTATGTGATGTACTATACAAAACACTAGAACAGCAAAGTTTATTGTGCAGTTTTATGATGAATTGCTCTTTTCATTTAAAAGGGACATCAACAGAAAAAACCCTCACATATCTGTGTGAAAAATTTGCACTGCTACTATTACTAGTAATGCCCAAGATTACTATATTTGGGGGGAAAAAGTTTGAAAGGCTTTTGTTTTGAATTACATACTTTTGACAATATTTTGAATAAAGACACTTTTATTGTCTTCCGTGTATTGTGTAATCAGTTTCCTCTTAGTTTTAAAAACAGATAACCAGAAGCAAAGTGTGTGTGTGGTGGTGGTGGTGGGGGAGGGGTGGGAAGGGAGGAGGATTTATCAATGTTTTCAGAGGAGTTAAAAATGACTATCTAAAGCAGGGGTGGGTAAAAGGGCCTCCATGGGCCGGATCCAATTAGGGCCTAGGGGTGGGGGGAAGTGCACAAAGTTTCCTCCACTGTGGAGTGCACGGTGCTTAGAAGCGCCACACGCTCCTGGCAGGGCAGGAGGAGACTTCATGTGCTCCCCCACCCCCAAACCCTGATTGGCCTGGGGGCAGAAGGGGAACCCTGCAAAGTCTTCTCTCACCACCACTGGCATGGGCGCCTAGAGGGGAATCTTGGGGGTGGTGAGAGGGGGGGAAGAGAGGGCAAAGGCACTCCTCCATTCCCAGACTAATCATGGTCTGTGGGTGGAGAAGTACAGAAGTATCCTGGCTCCGCCCTTTCCACGTGAGGGCCTGCCCCTTCCCGTGCAGCCTGGGGTCACTTCAAACATTTCTAAAGTAGCCGCTAGCAAAAAATTATTGCCCACCCTGATCTAAAAATAGAAGTATATTTCTTTAAAATTCGTCAGTTTACAAAAATCCAGTTGATAGTTTCTCTTTAAGTAATCGGGTCAGTTACTGGGAGCCATAGCTATTTGAATTAATGCAGATTTTGTTCAATTTCACAAGCACTGTTTTCCAAAACAGCAGATGTAATATCTGTACTAAGAACACTAAGGCTTCTGTGCATCTGAAATAACTCCTGGAAGGCTGCAAATTCTGGCTCTCTACTGAGCCACCTATTCATCAGAAATTTGGCTCATCTGTAGTAGCAATTCTCTTTTCACTGAGTAGGTTGGGCCAACGGAAAATGAGACATCATGTAAATAAGCCTGTTCACCCACAGACCAACTCTCTGCTAAATCACAACAACTAAAAATTGATTGACTTCACGTTGACCTAGTTATTATACACATTGGCTAGATTTAACACTTGAAAAGTTGGATATACCACTTCATTCTTGTTGCCCAAATACTCAGAATAAGTAACTAACTCCTGCAGCCTTATCTAGTGCTGCAACTTTATCTCATGCTTTGTTAAAATAAAATAAAAGCCACTCAACATTTCTCCTCTGCCTTCCACCAGAGAATTTCAACACGCTTTAGAAATATTAATGACCAAAAACTCACCACCCACTGTGAGGAAGGGTAAGTACTATTACCCTCCATTAATGGATGAGGAAGCTGAGGCACAGAGCAATTTTGTTCTGATCTATACACTATTATTATACTAAAATAGCTGTCAGAGGTGTATTGTTTTATTAAAATAAGTACACAACCACCCCTAGTGTGGACATAGGGGGTTTCTTGACTGGGGTAGATTGGCTGGTTTATTTAATTATTATTATTGTCTATTTGCATTACTGGAGTGCCAAAGAGACGTAGTCATGGTTCAGAACCAGGTTACGCTGCACACTGTACAGATAAAGATTGAATAAGATATGCCAACATATAAGCACATGTATGCTGGTATAACTGTGCCCATGTTAGGGACTTGTACTGCTTTAACCATGCTGATACAGTAAAGTGGTTTGATTCCGGTATGTAGACAAAGCCTAAGTGACTTTGAAAGCAATAGGTAATTAAGTTCTTTTCTACTGAGCTCCCTTATCCTGTTCACTATAATTTGGAGGTTTCACAAGATGCATATAAGTAATCGTTCAAGTGAAGCCGCAGATGTGAGTTTTGTACATGTACCAGGTAAGTTCAGGAGGACTCAGATTACATTTTAAAAAGCGTATCTATGTAGAGGCTCTTTGAAGCTAATGAAGAGATTGCAGGGTTGGGAAAAGGAGGAATCATCATCAGTAGACTCCATGGCTACGTCTAGACTGGCATGATTTTCCGCAAATGCTTTTAACGGAAAAGTGACTGCTTTTGCGGAAAAACTTGCCAGTCTAGACGCAGCCCATTGGTACAGGTGGGACCTCCCTGGTCCAGCACAAACCATGGAGTTTTCTGGATAAAGGCAAGTCAAGGCTATCCTCCCGGCTGCTGGCCCTGCTCCCTGCTCCCCATTGCCAGCCCAGCCCTTGAACTTGACCAGCTGGAGCTCTCTGGTCTCGCAATATCCACGGTCCGATGTTATCAGACCAGAGAGTCCCAGATTTTAGAGGTTCAACCTGTGAAATATAGTGCACTATTTTTGTTGCCACAATGGTCTAGTAAGTTGGTTGACTTATGTTTCTTCTATAACAAATTCTTCCAGGTATAATTTGGTCAAAATACATACACTACATATTTCCTTTGCAATGAGCAGGACAGTCTTACTGTTACGCAAAAGGTGAAGCAGGTAACTAAGAAACAAATTTAGCTGGCCTACAGACACCAACATTTATTATTAATTATTATGATTGTTATTATTATTATTATCTATGCTATGCTTCATCTGAAATATTTTGTGAAAGTAAGCACTTTTCAAAAATCACAAACTTTGTGATATACACAGTTGTTCACAGGACTCTAAATGCTTTAAGTATGCACCTAAATATACATAAACAATGTATTTTTTATTTGGGAAATTGTATGTGATTGTGTAATTTAAGATTGTGTCATATGACACAAACTCAAAAGGGACAGAGTATTATTATACCTTGAAGTATTTCCTAACTTTTTGAGATCCTGTAACATTGTAGTGTAGTGTAAAATGTCAGAGTCTAAAAAAATTATTTTTTTAAAAGGTACGTCCCTCTACAAGACTTTGAAGTTCTGCAGGCCTGCAAGAACTTGTTAGGAGCATATGGAAATACTATAATCTTGAACTATATAACTTGACAACATTAGAACTTCCTGTTCCTTTATGATATCTATCGAGAAAATATTCCCATGCACCTTAGGCACTCTAGAGAAGGAAATGTGCAGTGTTAGTGCATTTTAAAAGTTTAGAGGAAGGAGCCCTTCTTCCACATGTCCAAGTTTAAACTAACAACAAGGCCTTCTGGTTTCTATGATTCTGCAAAATATCCTTTTATTTTATAACTTTTGCCTCAGTCTAAGCTTTAAATAACAGAAAAATTCCAAGCCCTTATGATTGCACATAAAAATCTCTCTAACAGGAATCAAACATACATTAATCAATGCATGGCTGTCTTTTTGAACTTCCAGACAGACAGTTTGGAACAACAAATAGAAGACACAAGCTGCCCCTTCCACCTTCACCGAGGAGAAGCAACTAACTATTCTGATATTGAATGGTAAATATTCAACTATCAGCATCTAGATATTTTATTGCTGATCGTTTTACAAAATCATCCAGTAAACGTTTCTATCCCACCACTGAGTAGAATGCAGTGGCAGATACCGATTGTACGCTGAAGAGTCTTGTATCAACTTTCAGGCATGCAAAACATGGAAAACGACAAGCTAAAAGGTGAAAGTTTCAGAAAGCTACGAGTATAAGACTGGAAACTGATATGCAATCTTACCTATAACCAGTGCTTCTTTTTGTTAAAAAAAAAAAAAGGTGCTGGTACTCCAGGGGAAAAGTTGGTGAGCTGTGTCTGGAGGTGCTGGTACTGAGTACCGGGCAGTACCGTCAAAAAAAAGCTGTGCCTATAACAGTCACTATCAGGCAGCTGCTATGATTTTTGTTTGTCTGTCTGTTTTTTAAGCCGTATAAACCAGAGACAGGTAAGGAGGTAATTTTAGGGCAGAAAAATCATATTGTAGAACAAACTGAAATGAAAGAACGTCAGAAATGATCATGAGAAACCAGAAGGGGATTACAATAAATACAAATTATTAATTTTGAAATAGTTTTAAGAAATTGTACATGACAAGTTGCGGAGCCACGGCACAAAAAAATTTAAAAAAAAATTTGTTCTATTTGTGCCAAGGATGGATTTGTCACTCACATCTAAAGACTTGTTTCATTTAAAGTATTTAGATTAAACGTGTGAGACAAAATTAATGCAATTCTCAGATTAACCATTGCACCTGGATTTTCAATTTCTATTTCTCCTTGTCTTTCAGTTTTTTAACTTCTTTTTAGTTACAACATATGTCTCTCACTGAATTGTTCTGATGTCCTTTCTGGAATGTAAATAATTGTGTGTTAAGTCATAGCAGCATGTGGAAACTCTATATTCTGGATTTGAATCAATTGTGTGTTATTACAACACCTTCATTCAAAAGGAAAGTAATAGCAAGCCTTACTAATGTTACTAAGTGACATTAAAATTTTCAAACATGAGTATATAAAGCTAAGCCCTTAAATCAATATTAGGCACCTAAATATAAAGTGACCCATTTTTTTGAGGTCCCAAGTCCTCACAAATCTCAAGGAACTCAACCAGTGCTAGAAGTACTCACTTTCTTTGAAAATCAGTCTTAATTTGGCACCTAAATATGGCTTTAGAAGCTTGGAGTTCCGAAAATTTGGCCCAAGCTTGTTCTGCAGTTTTCAGAAATATTTTCTACTAGTTCGGTGGAGAATAATATACATACAGTACTGGTTGAACCTCTCTAGTCTGGCACCCTTGGGCCTTAATAGGTGCCGAACCAGAGAATTTGCCGAACCATGCGAGGTCAATATTGTCTAGCATCATTACCAACACTTCCACTGTTTACTGGGCTCTTAGAAGACATTTAGGGGTAAATCAGAGCTAGGTAACAGCACAGAACACTGAGAGCCTGTAAATAAACTTTATGGGACCACAGGAAACTTGGTCATAACCATGATAAGTGGACATCCAGCTAGCTAAAATCATGCTGGACCACAGATGTTGCCAGACTAGAGTGTGCCAGACTAGAGAGGTTCAACCTGTACTACACTTGGAAAAGAGTCATGGAGGCGTGTGGAAGCACTAGAAATCTACTAGGTACCTGGAGTACAGCAGAGGTGTAGCTAAATATTCTTGGAATCTGTGTGACAGAGAGATTAATCAAACATTGTCCACCCTGGGAAACAGGATATCTATTCATCATTTTAAAAAACAGGGATTCCATGTAAAGGTTAAGACAAATATCTGAGTAGCCTATTAATACATTTGTCTTAGGGTAAACATAAGCAACTTGTAACTACAGTATTATGTCACTGCTCAACCACTTTGTAGAAGCGAGATTGTTAGGAAAGCGTCTAGAGGAATTCTTTATGCATTACATTTTTAATCTCCTTTGAAAAACAAAACAAACAATGTTTCCCCCCACTTGAAATGTCAAAATGTGACATGATGTGAGGTAGGGAAGCAGATTTATAGATCTTATAGTCAGACAAAACCCATCATGACTATCTAGCCTGATCTGCTGCATAACACATGCCATAAATCTCACCCAACAATATCTGTACCAAGATATTAATTTCTGTTTGAACTATTGCATAACTTTTATTCAAATGATACCGGATACACCATGCACCTAAGTAAATTGCTGCAATGGTTAATTACCCTTACTATTAAAAATGTGCCTTGCTTCTAGTATGAATTTCTCTAGCTTCGTTATGCCTATTTTTGCTACATGGAAGTGCTTTCTATTAATAGAAATCTCTTCCTCATATAAGTGACCATCCTTGTCTTAGCTAAAGACTGAGCTTCTTAAACTTCTTGCAATTAGGAATGTTTTCCAGATCTCATATTTTTTAGCACATTTAAACTTATTGTAATTTATTAAGTCCTGACATCAAAACTGAATACAATATTCTAGTAATGGGCACACTAATACCATATAGAACGGTAACATTTCCCTTCTACTCCTATTTTATCTTCCCCTTCTTCTACATCCAATAATTGTGGTCACTTTTTTAGCTACTGCATCACACTGGTAGATCATGTTCATCTTGCCTCCTAAGTTATTTTCAGCATCTCTATATTCCAGAATACAGTCCTATCTTTGAAACATGACCACTTACAATCTTCATTTCAGACATATAACCTTGAATTTGTCTATATTAAAAATAAAACACCTTTTATGTAAATTATCCCACTCACCAAATGATCTAGATCGGTGCATAAACTGACCGGTACACACCTTTATTCACCACTTCACCAATTTTCAGGTCATCTGCAAATTTTATCTTTTCTTCCAGATCACTGATAAGGATCTTGAACAACATTGGTCCAAAAACAGATCCCAATTGATCCTGATTAGAAACTCCCCAACTGCATGAATATTCTGTACGCTTAACTACTTTTTTTTGCTCTAATTAGTTAATCAGGTTTTAAATGATCTAGTATGGGCTACGTTGATTTTCTATAGTGCTTATTTTTTTAAATCACTATTTCATATGAGAGAATGTCAAATGCCTGACAGACATTTAAATATATTATGTCAAAATAATTACATTTGTCAACCAAATCTGCAATCTCATCAAGAATGATATCAAGCTTTTTTTAAAGATCTGTTATCCATAAAACCATGTTAACTGGCATTAGTTATAATTTCTTGCTTTAACTCTTTACCGATTGTATCCCATACCAGCCTTTCCATGAGTTAACTAGGATTAATGTGAGATTAAATGGTTTATAGTTACCTGGATCATCCCATTTACTTTTAAAAATATTAGCCCAAGATTCACTTTTTTTCCCTATTACTTTGGAACTTTCCCAGTATAACAAAATTTGTTAAAAAATTAACAATAAAGTTTGATAGAGATCCTGAATCAATTCTTTTAATTCTCTTGGGTACACGCTCTCTGGTTCAGTAGGATATTAAGAGAGAAAACAATCTTTGAGGTTTATTGATGAATTTTTCAACTTTAAGAGGCTTCAACTTCCTCCATAATCATGTTGTTAGAGTATTTTAAGAAGAAGTGCTCAATACCCACAGGTACCGTTTGCCATGACAATGTCTGAATTATCCCCAAGAAACCTGTTAATCCACAGCTGTGAAATATTTATAATGATGTAGGAATGTTCTGCTTCATATGACTTTGCCTATTTTTGTTGTGTTTTCTTTTCTCACATTTCTCACATTTTAAGAGCAAAAAGCTTTAAATTCTTACAAGAGAATATTAAAGGAGAGAAAAGAAAAACTGAGCCCCTGTTTCTTGATGTTTTGTGAGCTGGGCTGATGCTCACATTTCAATATACAAATACACAAATATCACTGATGGAAATATAGAAATTCTCTGGTTTTTCAGAATCCGTCAACTGAACTCAAACTATACTACAATAACCCAATGCATACCAAATTTAAAATAATTAGAAACTCTTTCTAAAATATTTTTAATTTGCTGTCTTGTCTTTCTGTATTGTTTATGCTAGAAGATGGCACAGCATATTATAAGTTGAGATTTCTCTGTTTATGTTACCAAAAATGCAGATTTAAAACTCCACAAGGGAAAACAGCATAAGCATAGCTGAGAAAGTCAATACCAACATTATAGTACATGCCACTTAAAAACAGATCTGCTGGCACAGAGCTACTTATAGTTCTCTTTACCACATAATATTGTACCTGTGCACAACTGCATGAGATACTATTTCTAGGACTATGCATAATATCCAGGCCCAAATGTATTTGGTTTGACTTAATTTCTCCTTTAAATTATTAATGCCAATTCTGTTCTCAACTATATCATTTATATATGGAAAAATCCAGTGATGTCAGTGTAGTTCCTTTGTATTTACTCTGAATCACAATAAAGAGTTTAGTGTAAACTAAAAAGAAAATATTTTTCCTGTAAATGGCTAAAACACACTGGAAAATAGTAGATGAAAAACATCCAGAAGAATCTTATTCTACCATCATTTGCCATTCATGGCGAGGTCCACAACATTTCCTTTTGGATCCTTCCATGTTGTTGATGGTGGGCAGAAATGTAAAAGCTGCCATCTTTGTTTTTTATTGTCCCCATAGGGGAAAATTATTGCACAACACTATTGTATAGAATCATTTACAATAAAAACAATATTATATATTAGCAGGTGAGGTTCGTCATTGACTGGGCAAAGTCATTTTGCGTAGATTACACTTACAGGAAAATTCAAGAAATTAAATATATGTAATCGAATTTTTTATTAAAGTACTTGCAAAAGGGAAGTAAAAAGAAAAGTTTTAAATTTGTTGGGTTTCAACTTCAAACATATTCATTTTATTGAATAATTATCAGACATAGTACATGAATCACAAACTCTTAATTAGTGAAGAAAATTAAAAGGTGTTGCTTGAAATAAATATAGAAATAAATTGAAATAAAAATAAAAAAGAAATAAATTCAACAAAACAAATATGAACGCTGACAAAGGTAACTCCTATTAAGCAAAGCTTCCATTACTCTTTCTGTAGCTAATTTGAATTATTTTGTGATTTACACTTAAATGACAGTTGAATAGGCATGTCGATTTTAATTGTTAGCAAATATTTTTATGAACCCTAATCATGCTAGTCATGGCTTTCTTCCGATGAGAAACAAAAATAATAATTTAAACATTTCACCCAGCATATTCCAGTGTAAAAAGTAGTGCATTCAGCTAATTTAAGTGGCAGGACTTTTTATGCAAAATTTTGTATCTGTAGGTAATTGCATAATATGACTTTATTTTGCACAAACAAATCCACAAACAAACAAACTCTTCAAAATATATACAGGTTGAACCTCTCTAGTCTGGCACCCTCGGGACCTGACCAGTTCTGAACAAGAGAATTTTCTGGACAATGGGAGGTCATTTAGGGGTAAATTAGAGCTAAATACCAGCACAAAACACGGAGCGCTAGAACTGGTGGATGGATGTTTCTGGATGAGAGAGTTCTGGATTAGAGAGGTTCAACTTGCAGTAAAAAACATAATGTAATTTTGGGATTCTAAGATAAGGCTGTATCCTACAAGCAGTTATTTCTCTCCCTTTCTCTTTCATTGTGGGATGACTTTCAGGAGCACTTCCAGATTTGAGTTTCCACTCCAAGTAGCTGTAGAGATTTGGATCCCATTTGCCTATTCCAGGGCTGGCTCGAGCCATTCCTGCGCCCCGGGCAGCAGGCGTACGACGCATGCGCGGCTCTGCCCCCGGATGCATGGCACATATACGGCCCCGCCTCCTGGTGCGTTGCGCACCTTACATCTGCAATTGGGCGCGCGGCACCTGATGGCAGCTCTAAGTGACGCTGCGCGCCCGGGTCTGGGGGCCACGTGGCGTCTCTTAGAGCTGCCATCAGGTGCCCCCTGGAGGTTGGCATCCTGAGCAGCTGCCTAGCTAGCCCTCCCCCCTTAATCCAGCCCTGCCTATTTCTAATGGGACCAGAAAGATTTTTTTCCCCCTAGAGATTTATTAAAAGGGGACATTTTGCTAAAATGTGTGAGTTTTTAAAATTATTAAATTCTAAAATTTTCAACTAGCTCTAGCCAGGCACCATGAACAAGTCTGGTGGACCTGTTGGAACACTGGGTGTGAGTTCCTGGACAATATAATTAACTACACATCATCAAAATAACATTCCAATTCACTACAGTTAGTCAGAAAGTTGGAAGAAGGTTATGAAAAACAAAATGGATCCTCTAAAAAAACCCACCATCCATCTGAAAGTATTTTTAAAAAAAACACAGATTACAATTTTACTCTAACCCCTCCTGTGCTTGAAAAGAGAGCGGTCAGAAGGGCAGAGAGAAGGAAAGACAGAGTTCTACATTCACCATTAGATTCATCTGCACAGTGACTGATTGTGCATTCAAATCAGAGACTGACACACACAGATAGCCAATTAGAAACTTACTTATTTGCAGCCCAATACAAAGCCTATTTACAGACAGTCTCACTTCTTTTGACAAGTATCTGACTGAAATATGTTTAAGTGGCTAAATAAACCCAAGGGACTAAGTAACTGTCCTTTTGCATATGCTGCCAAAATAACTTTGGCTAGTATGATATTATTCTACTAGACATTTATTAACATAATGATATTTATTTTCTTGTTTTGCTTAACTACTATATTTACTTTTATACCTTTGTATGTCTGCCCTATTACCAAGGGGAATGGTTTCAAAGAAATGTGGTTTTGTGCAGGGCCTATTTAGCCTGGGTAATCTATTCTCTAATGCTGAATGCAATTTTGTTGACACAACACAATGTAATACATTGCTTTTCTTCTCTTTCTCTCTCTTCATCTGTGACCCATGTTCTGATGAAATATAAGAAATTTACCTGATTCCTGCAGATAGCGATACACCAAGAAATTCACTTCGTCACTGGTTATGCTCATCTTAGCCCCACCTCAATATGATGAGGTTTAAAAGAAGTGTGATCCACGCTCTATTCAAAAGGGGGGAGAAAACAAAAGAGTTTTTGTTCTATTTGATTTACTATTTTATTTGCTACCAGAACTAAGGAAAACAGTTGATAGTTTTTAGGCTACAATATTTATACAAATTAAAGTTGTGACTCAACCTATGCTGTACTTTTTAATTTATTATTATTAATTATTATTATTATTATTTAAAAGCAATACTTAATGTAATATAGGTTGAACCTCTCTAGTCTGGCACCCATGGGATCTGAGTGGTGTTGAATCAGAGAGTTTGATGAACCACAGGAGGTCAATACTTTCTAGCAGTGTTACTAACACTTCCACTGCTTACTGGGCTCTTAGAAGACATCTAGGAGTAAATTAGAGCTAAATAACAGCACAGAACACTAAGAGCCAGGACTGGTGGCTATAAACAAACCATATGGGACTGTGGAAAACTTGACCACACTCATGATAATTGGACACCCAGGTTATGTCTACACTATGGGGTTTTTCCGCGATACTGGTGGTATCCTGGAAAAACTCCGCCGCGTCCAGGGAACGCGCCTGCTCTTCCACTTTTTTTTGCGGAAGAACAGATGCGCTTTGTCAGAAGCCCTGTCTTCCTCCTCCCACGAGGAAGAAGGGCTCTTCTGAACGAGGGGCTTTTCCAGAATTTGGCCCAATGTCGACAGGCCAAATTTCAGAAAAGCCTCTTCCAAAAAGCTATCAGAAAAAGGTACGCAAATTGCGGAGCACAATTTGCGTACCTTTTCCCGACAGTTCAACGCAGTGTAGACATAGCCCCAGTTAACTAAAATCATTCTGGATCACGGATGTTGCCGGATCAGAGAATGCTGGATTAGAGAGGTTCAACCTGTACCTGTGAGAGATGCAAAGAGAGCATTGTACATCTTGAAAGCACTTTACCAGTGTTAAACGTTTTCTTAAACAGCTTTACTTCAGTTCTCTTGGATATCTTTTTCAGTGTATGATTACACTTGGATCACCACTACTGGCTATTATAGTCAGTGCATAGTACACCACACCATACCTAATCTTTTCTCGACCAAACTTTATAATCTCGTTTTCTGCCTTGTGGTTTATCCACGTGAAAAACAGTTCCCTCAAAAAACATCATGTTATTCAGGAAACTTAAGTAAAATAGCAGTACAATTATAAGCAACTTTTAAAAAAAGGAACAAATAGCAAATGTATACTTAAAAGTAATAATGCAGAACACTTTGTGCAGAACAATGTATACACATATATCTCTGCATAATAAAAGGTTGTAATGTCTCAAGTATTCTGTGGTTCATAAAACACAAAAGTCAAGCCTGCATGATTTACTAAAATAACCGCAGCCTTTAAAAAAATACAGTTTTGCATGATTATTTTGGGTATACTTTGTGATTAAAAAAAAAAGCCAAATGCTATATATTAAGACATTATTTTGCATTTGACTCTCTCTCTCTAAATCTTGATGACACTTCTTTTTTGGTTCTGTTTTAGTTGGTTCAGAAAATTCATTGTAATATCTTTAAGTATTTTAAGTGAGCCTTATAGCTCTGACATCTGCACCAAACACATAACTACAATGTAAAGATTTGGAAGTAAGAGCATGCTTACACATTATACATGAAGAATTTTGTAGAAGTCTGCTGTTTGTTTTAATTTCTCAAGTGTCTCTTCTTGGCAGGAAGGCTGGTCTTTGTTCACTGAAAACCTCTTCAGTAATTTCTGTTGCCTAGAGTAGCACCTGCTACTGTAGGCAGTGCTGATCAACTACAAGTTTCCCCTACTGATGATCTAAACCAGCAGGTCGCTCATGACTGTAACAGATGTCTCTGAATATTTATGTAAATAGAATTCTTCTGAACTTTATTATGCCTTGTATTCCCCTTCCCTGCTCTTGTTCAGCAATGGCTCAGATGCTGTATTCCACAACAACCAATGCCCTCATAATTTAGCAGAAATTTTTCTCGGGTATTCAGTTGCAGAAGTTTGTGCCTCGTTCAAAAGAGAAAATACATAGTACAAAGTTTGCCACGTTCTTCTCCTCCTAAAGTTAAAACACTGGAATGGGATTTAGGATAGCTAGGTTCAATTTCCAGTTCTGCTATAGGCTTCCTGTGTCCATTCCCCTACTCCTCCGCCACCATAAAGTCACTTGGTCTCACTAAACAACGAGAAGTCCTGTGGCACCTTATAGACTAACAGATTTATTGGAGCATAAGCTTTTGTGACCAAAGACGAAGAGGGTCTTTGCCCACAAAAGCTTATGCTCCAATAAATCTGTTAGTCTATATAGTGCCACAGGACTTCTCATTGTTTATGCAGATTCAGACTAACATGGCAACCTCTCTGATATTAGTCTAGGGTTGCCAGATGGTTTCAACAAAAACACTGGACACACTTGACATTACATAACAATCTATATTACATCTTATTTAGAAAATACCAGCCATTTATATTTTCTCAATTTGTTTCCCGAACAGAAAGCTCAAATACTGGACTGTCCGGTTCAAAACCAGACACCTCACAACCCTATATTTGTCTCACTGCGCCTCAAGCCTTCCAACTGTAAAGTTAGGGGTAAAACCTTTCTATACACAGCAATGTTGAGAGGATAAATGTGCTACTATATGTGTGAAGATCAGATACTATGGTGATAAATCTTCTTTTCTGCACTACAACATTTTTATTTGGTGGCAAAAATGCAAGTTAATAAAACATTTTATAAGAATCCCTACGAAGAGCTTATTTAAAAAAGGAAACATTTAAATACAACTTTACTGCTGTCCACTATTACATAGGATTTGAATAATTCTGAATATTTCATCAAATGTCCCTTCTGTATAATACTCTCAAAACAGGCAACCCCCGCAAGACATTAGTAACACCTGTTAAAGCCATTTTTATCTCCATCTATTTGATTACATTTAAACATATATTCCTATCACAGCTGTTCATTCCTACAGCAGTGATAACAATAGTGTAAGAAACTGTGACAGCTCTGGTTGTTTTTTTTTTTTTTAAACAACCACCCTTTTTTTAGTATCTTAAAATAGCACTTTCATTTCCTTGGTGGTAGGAAAGATGGTAAAGTTAAAGCCTCTTTCAAATTCAGTTTCAGCGATGACGTACATTGTGCTGCTGTGAGCATTATTAATAAAATCTCAAGAAATTTCAAGTGCTGCTCTTGGGATGTACTCATTAGGTTAAGTTATTAGCATCATAATCTTTCTTCCCACAGAGGTTTCCCTCCCCTCCCACCCACAACACCTTTGTTAAATGAATTAAAAGCCAGAGGAAATCAGTCTGACAGAAAAATAAATAGTTTGGCAACCACAGAGAAAACCTCCACTGCAGCTACCTTTTTCCCTTTTGTATTAGAATTCCAAACACGCTAAGTAGCTGGATTTATAATGCATTTTCCCTGAAGCCAGTAAGCAGGAATTACTTTGACATATGTGTCAGATCATATCTTTATACACATTGTTACCATCCCATAAATAACCAGATGATCCCCGCTCATGCATCTAAGTTCCCCCCTCCTGCAGATGCCAATGCAGCAATAAGATACACAAGCACAGGACTCCAGCCATCTGAAATGACCAGAGATCTTGGCTCTCCCCCAGAGTAATTTATTCATCAGAAATTCAAATGAGCCATGAAAGACTCCACTAAATTTCATTACCCTGCCTTTTGACTTCCCCATTCTCACACAAACATACCCCAAACCTGATATTAGGCTATGGAAAAGTTGGGCAGAGGGGAACAAAGTATAGCTCCCTAGTGTAGCTCCATGTCTGATTTAGAAGGAAGGTACAAGGAAACAAAACAAAAATCCCTCAGGGTATGTCTACACTACCCCGCTAGTTCGAACTAGCGGGGTAATGTATGCATACCGAACTTGCTAATGAAGCCCGGGATTTGAATTTCCCAGGCTTCATTAGCATAAAGCCGGAACGAGGAGTACAGATAGTTCGAACTACGTAGCCATTCCGAACTATCTAGCCCGTGCCGCGTGTAGCCGCGCGGCACGGGGTTCGCACTAGCCGGCTTTTAAAAATGGCGGCGCCGGCTTTATGCTAATGAAGCCCGGGAAATTCAAATCCCGGGCTTCATTAGCAAGTTCGGTATGCATACATTACAAGTTCGAACTAGCGGGGTAGTGTAGACATACCCTCATTCACAATCAAACGCGATCCAATTTTAAAATATTGAGAAAACCTCCAGTTTACAGTTGGGGTGTGTGTGTGGGGGGGGGCGTGTGGGGAGTTGATGTAACCTGATGTTCTCCTCTCATTACTGGCGATCAAAATTGTCTAGATAAATACTCCTCCTCTCTCATTTTTTTAAGTATAGCTCAGAGACAGCATTAATGCACTTACGGGCCTAATTCACATTTGTGAACACAGTGGTAACATTTGAGTTTGCTTTGACATAATTAGTTCACAACACAGAGATAGTCAAAATACATCCAGATTCTTTTTTTTTTTTTTAAACCAGAAACATCTTTTCTTATAACCAGTTACATGTTATGGAGCATTTCAGTAATATAATATATAACATACACATACAGGTCCTGTTCCTGCACATACACATGTGTACAAACCCATTCTTACCCCTTCCTCTGTCTGTCTTTCATTCCAGATTTCTCTTCTTCAATTGGATCCTTTATCCTGTTTGGTTTTGTCTACACCATCAGATTATTTAGAAATAAGTTATTTCAAAATAATAACTCCCGAAATAACTATTTCAAAATAAGCTTATTCCTCTTCACAAGCAAGAGTTATTATTTCCAAATAACAAGCCCATTATTTCATTATCAGTGGGAAATAGGTCAATGGAGGGATGATAGGAGTTACTATAGAGAACTTTCTGGGTGTCTGGCTGGTGAGTCTTGCCCACATGCTCAGGGTTTAGCTGATCGCCATATTTGGGGTCGGGAAGGAATTTTCCTCCAGGGTAGATTGGCAGAGACCCTGGAGGTTTTTCGCCTTCCTCTGTAGCATGGGATACAGATCACAGCTGGAAGATCTCTGCATCTTGGGGTCTTCAAAGTATATGAAGAATTCAATATCTGAGATATAGGTGAGAGGATTATTCTAGGAGGGGTGGGTGAAATTCTGTGGCCTGCACTGTGCAGGGGGTCAGACTAGATGATCATAATGGTACCTTCTGACCTTAAAGTCTATGAGTCTATGAGTCTATTTCGACATAACAGACTTAGCAGTGTGGACGGCTGCCTTGTTTTTTTCAAAATAAGGGGAGTTATTTCAAAATAACTCCCCACTGTAGACATGTCCTTCCACTCCCAACACGTCAGAATCTTTGGAGGGCAGGTAATCTCGCTTTTCCATCTCACCTTCATCTTGTAGACTGCTGCTGATTCAGTCAGTTACAGTTTAAGACACCTTTTCTTTTTAAGTAGTCTCTGCTAATAGATCGGGTCCTGCTGATGAACGGGTATCAAACTGGGAGAACAAACAACGCCCCCCCCCCGCAAAAAACAAAACAAATCCAACAAACAAAAAAATAGTGCTGTACTCTTCCTAAGATATACCCGAGTGAGCTACCAAAATGATATCCCCTCATAACGAATTTATAGTATATATCATGGATGCTCTCTGAAATCCCCTGTGCTCTCCCATCTTGGTAAGGCTAGAAGGTGCTTCTGACTTCAGCAGAGCTCCTACTAGCTTTCTTCTTGACTGGGGGGGGGGGGGGGGGGATGGGGGGGAGGACAAGAAGTGGCATCTCCCAGGTGACACCCACTTGTGGAACCGAAATGAGATGTCATACACAGTAACCTGTGCAGGACTCTGACTCTCCCTTCTCTTTTCCTCTGTGAGGAATTAAACAGTTGACTATGATATCTAAATCATCATCGCTGGCCATGTACCTTAACACCTCAGTGACATGAACAAAGGAGGTCAAACCTGTCAGAGCTATTGTTCCAAGCTCCCCACAGACTTGCACGGATGTCTCTGCACTGGTTACATTCAGTTCCTATTTTTGAGGTTTTCTTCACAACCGTATCACCTAGCAACATCTTGTTTTTTTTTTTTTGGTTTGGTTTAAAATCAAAGTTAAGAGAACAAAAGAAGGGCTTCCAGTAAATGTTGTTATGGTATACCCTTTTTTACTGGTTCAATCACCTCAGGCTATGGCTACACTGCCGGGATTTTTTTCCGGAAGAAGATATGCAAATCGTGCTCGCATTTGCATATCTTCTTCTGATTCTGTTTGCGGAAGAGGTATTGCCGATATTTGGTCCCGTGTACACAGGGTCAAATGTCGGAAAACCACCCTCTTTTGCAAGACCGCTTACTCCTCGTAAACTGAGGTTTACAGGGTCTTGCAAAAGAGGGGGGCTTTTCCAACATTTGGCCCCATCTACACGGGGCCAAATATAGGCAAAACCTCTTCCTTAAAAAGAATCGGAAGAAGACATGTAAATGCGAGTGTGATCTGCATATCTTCTTCTAAAAAACCCCGGCAGTGTAGCTGTAGCTCAGTGATATTTCCAGCAGCTCAGCAGGGGCCCAGGCCTCCAGGAGAAAAGGCATATGGCTTTCAGGGACACCAAATAATCCAACATTACGACTAGCTTTCCAAAATACAAAGAATTAGATTTACCCGAATCTTCTGTTTTGTGCTGTGTTTTTTAGATGAGGATCAACAAAAATAAACAAAAATCCAACTAGCAAAATTGAGCTCATCTTCATAACAGTCTCATTGCTGCTCACAATGTCATATTTTCAGGACTGGAAACAACCATCAAGCCCACAAGCCATACAATTATTCCTGAAGATCCTCAATATAAATACGGAATAGTGAAGATCTGATATTGTCATGGTGGAGCATATCTTCTACAAATTACTCACTGAATTCATATACCAGTGTTCAAAATATGGAGCCAGCTTTTTGAAGAAAAGTGCAGGGAATGGGAATAAACCTACACTTTGTGTTGAAGAGATCATTGCTGATTATAGGAATTAATAGCTCAGATCCTACAATCAAATTTGTGTGAGCAGACTAATACACTCGTGGCATGAACCCCACAACTACAGGGGGACTAAGGATCTGAATGCTGGAGTAAAAACACAGCTCTCTGAAATACTGATAACATGCAGTCTCCAATGTACAGAACACATTCACTGCATACCTGCAAAAGTATCTGAACTGTACAAAGTACCTGCTAGAGTCGGGTGGGAAATGGGGAAATTTCCCATTTCAGAAATTTGTGAGAGATTTTGAAACATTTTCCTGTCTCAAATCTGGGTGAAAAATCAAGACAATCTAAAAAAAATTTTTTTTAAAAATTGTGCACTGAAAGTAATAAACAACTTGATTTTTGATATCTGAAATATTTTTGTTTTTCATCATTTCAAGGTGTTTCGTTTCCAATATTTTTTAGCTTTTACAATATTATAAAATATATATTAATGTAAAATTTAAACTGAAATGTTTTGAACCTTTATTTTCCTAAAAGTTTTTGGAAACAGGAAATTCATCAAAACTGACACTTTCCTGCAAAAAAGTTTCCTCTTCAGCAAATCAGCATTTTTCAATTGAAAAATGCTTCATTGAAAAATGCCTAGCCAACTCTAGTCTTATATCAAAAGAGGCAAAGTTGTGCATCACCAAGATTAACACCCATCCCTCTATGTAGGATATTACTGGTGTATAACTCCCCCTCCTCTCCTTTTACACTTAAAACCTATTAGTTTGCTTGGTTTATTTTTCAGTCCTCAGCTGGTTTTCTTAATGACATCAGCCTCCACTATTGCAGTTCTGAGAGCTCAAGTGGATCTTTTCCAACTCCCTCTGCTCTATAGTGAAAAGGGTTTTTTGCTATATTGATTTTTCCTTCTTGGCATTTTGCTAAGGGGAAAAAAAACCCTTCTTAATTAGTACAATTGTGTTGTATTTCTTTCATGACCTACTTTGGAAAGAGGCAATTTCAATTAGTTTGTTTTTTATATACACAAAAATAACTTTAATGTTTACATGCATACACACAATAGGAAGAGTTGTAGACAACCAGGATAAAAGAAGGTTGATAGTGGCTCGAGAGCTCACAGCCGAAATTAGTCTCTGAACAGAAGGGGAATGGATTAGAGGCATTAAGAACAGACTATACTGTCGGGTTTGAGTTGAGAACAGAGATATTGGGTGAAATCCTGGCACTACTGACTGGCAAAACTCCCATTTGAGTTTAGTGGAGCCAGGATTTCACTTCTCATATGCACACAAAGGCCTAGATTCACAAAAGGATTTAAGCACCTGCCTGTCACGTTAGGCACCTAAATCCCAGCATCAGGCCCCACGCCACTCAACTGCTACCAAACTGCATAGGCATTTGAACTCACTTAGAACCTTCACTTTTGCCTGAAAGTTCCCTAGGCTCCTATGTTTCTGCCTCTGGACATGGGCACCACAGCCTCACTCCAGCTGTTTGGATGCCTAAACCCCAGAATGAGGCATGAGCCAGAGAAAGATGGACATTTCTCTATTTCCGTTCAGGGCACTCCCACCATGGGGGAGCAAAGAGGGACCCCAGGAGCACTCTGGCAGGCTCTGAAGGTGAGTGAGGGGCACCATACCATCTGGGCAACATGTGCTTCAGCCTTGCCCCTTCCAAAGTGCGGAGCCACAATGCCCCAGAGGCTTGGCAAACCGGTCGGCTCAGAGGCAATATATCCAGATATCCAGTAATACTTAACATTCATGTAAATGTTGCCATCTACCCATATTGAAAAAAAGCATATGCCATTTAGTATTCAAATGCAAAAATTCAGCAAGTTCTGAGTGGTGTTTAGCAAGACATACTAGGAGCCTACCTACCGGATCAAGTCACTACACAAAATGGCCAGGGAAGGACCTCCCTCCTAACTTTTAGTCCAGAGTCTAGAACTCTAGATGCTCATCTGGAATGAATGAGATTCTTGATACAAGTCTCCCTTGCTGCTCTGGTGAGTGCCGTAGCTATTAGGCCATGGGTTTTCAAACTACATTGCACTGCAACCGCTTTCTAACAACAAACATTTCTATACGGCCCCACAAAGGGAAAGGGGGTCGAAAACTGAGCCTGCACTAGCCCTGTCTGAGTGTTGGGGGGAGGGGAGTCAAAGTCCAAGGGCTTCAGCCCTGACACCCTGGACTGAAGCCAAAGCCTATAACCTGATACCCACCATCCAGGGCTGCAGCTGAAGTCTGGTCCTCACCACCCAAGGCTGAAACTCTTGGGAGCCGCCTGTGGATGGGTTGTGCAACCCATGCCACTGCCCTGGTCTGGCCCTGGGGACCAGCAGCTGGTCAGGTCACATGGATCCCTGCCAGTGGGTGGCCCCGGGACAGGCAGCCCTGAGGAGCAGCCAGTGGGTGGGCCGCATGGCCCGCATTACTCTGGGCTGACCTCAGGGAGCCACCAGGGGACTTGTTTTGCAGCCTCCTCCACTGCCCCAGTCCATCCGTGGGGAGCAGCTGCTGGCCACCCCGTTTCCCTGCGTGGAGCTTTCCACTCCCTCCTACCTTCCAACTCCCTGCTCTGACTCCAGCACCCCCACCTCCTGCCCTAAGCCCCTCCTCAGCCCCAACTCCTGCAACCCCCACACCTCCAGCCCCTGCCCTGAGCCCCCCAAAATCCTTAGTGTTTTTAATATTTGTTTATTCTTGTTGTTGATGATAATGATAAACACCTAGTGTTAATTATAATATTAGTTTATTCTTATTGTCATTGTTGATGATTATGTTAATATTAATTATTATTATTTTATTTTAAATATTACACTGTGGAAAATATTTTTATTCATTCTCCCATAACTCAAAAATAACGGAAAGAACTGTGTTCTAAGTTAAAAATAAAAAAACAAAACAAAATAAAACCTTCAGGCAAGCTACAAACATGGAACATTTCAGTCCACAAAATAAATATTTTGAAAAATGTGGAAAGTGTGAAAGCATTAGTTTATAATGGAAACAATTTAGAACCTTAAATATGTCAGACACCATTTGATACCTACTATTTTCATACAGATTGGGTAGAACTATAAATAGATAAAGATCTCTTCTTCAAATAGAACATTTAAAACATTTGGAGAGGAAGAAAGCATTTGCTTGTTTCATCAGAGCTAGATAAATAGCTGCCTATTATTTATTATAATGGATTGTACTAAGTAAGGGATTATCAATTTTAACTGCTGTAAGTACAACTAGTGCATGGAATAGGTGCAGTGTAAAAACATAAAAAATACATACACATATCAAATGTTAAGCATTTCTAGCCTTCATAATAAATTCCATGATCTGGAGATGATCGAATCTCTTTTCTACAGGTTTTACATGACTTCACTAGCATTACTCCTGATCTCCAACTGGTGTGAGATCAACATTCAATCCATTGAGAGGTTCGTACTCAGGCATAGCCTACTTATTTATCGGTCCTTGTTAGGGCAAGACACAGTGTCCCTCCTTGCCATTCTAATATTCCAAACAACTGCTTTTGAGGATACTGTATGGGTGAAACAATAAGATTTATTTTCTATTTCTCTTCAAGTCAGGGAAACAGATAATTCCCTTCCAAAAGGGGTCTCAGTAGACATTTCAGAGTGGTTACCGATCAGACACTGAATTTTGTTAAGTTACGTTTTCATATTCAAGTAGCAAGGTATTTCATATGATAACTTGGTTAAATGTATGCCTTCATATGGATTTTGCTTCAGACACTGAATACATATTTTGCCCTTTTAAATGAACCATAAATGCAGAGCTGAGACTGAGATTATATTGCCCCTCTGGTGCTAATGGTGGTAAACAAAACAAAAAACATCCCAGTCTTCAATTTCAGAAACTGACAAATTTTGTATTTAAGGACTAAACTTCTGGAAACTTTTGTCATTGACTTCAATGAAACCAGGCTTTCACTCAGAATGCCAACAACATGCTTAACTTTACCCTGGCCTTTCACCCTGTAGCTGGGACCCGTAACACATTACACCAAAGTTAAGTCTGACCTTTTAAGTGTATCCATTCCAACAACATGGCCTTCGGTGGTAGAATATTAACACCTACATCTATGCTCCACTCATGTATTGATCTTGGTGGGGGAGGGAAGAGGAGGCGGAGAAGCAGTTCTCTGTAAGATCTGACTTTGTGACTAATAGTCGGACAGTAAGTGATGAGTCTAGGCTGTATGTGAAAAATCAGGTGATGTCTGCCTCTGATCTCTAAAAGGAGGACGGACTGGAGTTTTGAATGCCTGGCACATTTACTGCAAAAGGTATACAGATCAATGCAGATAATGAGGGGATAGTACTGATCCATGGCCCATACTAATGATGTAAAAGACTAGTCGACTATCCGATAGGTATTTGCTTATTGGACAGTATTTTGACTAGTCGATATTCCACTCTCCCCCTCTCCCCCACTTTGCTGCCTCTATAAATTAGAGGCAGGCAGCAAAGGGCGGGGGAGGGGGTACTTCAAAGTGGCAGCGACCCACAGCGCTGCTGCCACTTTGAAATCCCAAGGCAGCTTTTCAAAGGGGCAGCCGCGGCTGACCCTGTAAAATGCCACCTGTGCACTTTTCAAACGGGCAACTGTGAAGCTCAGGGTCAGCTGGGGAGTTCCCAGCTGATCCCCGGTTCTGGGGAAATGCCACGGAGAGCCCGGGGTCAGCTGGGGAGTCCACAGCTGACTCTGGGCTCCACTGCCCCTTTAAAACAGGCAGAGGCAGCAGTTTCAAAGGGGGAGCCGCCACACCGCTGATCAGCAGTGCAGCGGCTTCCCCTTTGAAACTGCTGCCTCTGTGCCTTTTAAAGGGGCAGCCGTGGATTTGGAGGCTGGAGTCCACCATGACGGATGGGGAAGTTTCCCCACCCCTAAGATCTGGTGCAGCTCATCAAAGTAGAGGCAGGTGTTGGGTCCTGCCCCTGAGCACGATCTGTGCTCTCTGGCCTAGGCATATCCCTGGCAGAGCTCCTTTACCTTACTCTGGACCTGTTCCAAGATCTGGGATGGGTGTCCATGCTCCACCAAGGACTTGGCCTTGCACTCCATTATCTCGGTGTTGTGCTTCTTGGAGCGCAGATCTTGCAGGGCATCCTCCTCGCCCCACACCTCGAGGAGGGACAGGATCTTCGCTCCGGACCAGAGGGGTACCCACCTCTTGGTCCCCCTGAGTGGGTGCTGAAACCCCTGGGGCTGCTCCCTTCGAGGGCCAGGAGGATCATGAGGGACTTGAGGCTAGGCCATGAGTGGCAAGGTCTGTGGCAGGGAGAGCCGCACAGTGAAGTGCTTCTCTCAGGCCAGCTTCCTGCCACAAGGTTTGTCCAGGGTGACTGCAGCTTTAAGAGGGGCCAGGAGACAGGAACTATAGATTCCTGATTAATTTGGACAGAGTGGCCACCAAGGCACCTGCATTATTTCCTGGAGGCCTCTTCTTTCAAAAAAAAAAAAAAAAAAACCCCAACCCTCCTCCCTGTCCACAGACACCTTTTACTGAAAGAGCTCTTTCGAAAAAAGGCTTCTTCCTCGTAGAAAGAGGATTACCAATGCTCTGTTCTTTCAATTTTCTTGTGGAAGAACGTGATTGCAGTGTGGACGTAATACAGATTTTGTCATAAAAACGGCCATTTTTCTGACAAAACTATAGTGTAGACATACCCCTCCCCCTCTCTCAGAGAGAGAAAGCAAGAGAGAGAGAAAAAGAACAAATGAACTGAAGAGAGGAAAGAGACAAAATACTATAGGTCTGATGGCATTATCATCATAGCTTCATGTATAAATAGGAAAATCTGTGGTTACGGGCACCATTATGGCAAGTTTCTTTGAAACCTACTTTCTGTACACTGGTTGCTCTAGAAGCTAAAAGTTCTTTTAAGAGCTATAACAGAAGTTTTGCAAGAAAATTTTCAAGCTCTCTGAAAGAACCTTAGTATGTTATGATATCCTCTAAAAGTTGACATTAAGAACTAGCTTAATTAACAGGAAAATATTTTCCTGTTAAAAAAACCCCCTAGATGTTAAGAATAAAACTAAAGCTTTAAATCTATAAATATTGGGCTTGAGAGACATTACTCGAGTCTAGAAACTAATGAGGCTTAGAATTGTTATTCTTCCCCTGCGTATTGACAAGGGTTTTAAGACTCTGATGTCCCCTCTGGTTTCTGCACCAATTTTGTTGATTCTGGCAGAGCTGGAAGGAGATATTCAGGGATTAGGAGAGGTACATGCATTGTTACACCTAGGATTTTCAAAAGGAATCTATGGGAGTGAGACTCCAAATCTCATTGAATTTCAGTGGGATTTGGGTGCCTAACTCCTTTGAAAATTCCAGCCTACAGTCTCAACAACCGTAGCATTGTAGGAGCAAAGAGTCCAATTACTCCCTAATCTAGATGGCATCTAGAGCTGGTGGAGAATTTTTTAATGAAACATTTTCATCAGAAAATGCCAACTAGTTCAACTGAAACTTTTTGTGAAAAAAAGGCTTTCAGCAAAACTTTATCCATTCTGGGGAGGGAAGAGAAAGTGGCCAGTGGTTACAGCACTCACTAGGGGTGTGAGAAGCACACATTCCAATTAGATAGATTCTCTAGGTATCCCTCATTCCTGGTAAATGCCCTCACCACTAGACAAACTGGCTGTTTTGACCTCACTTTTTCTCCTCCTCTCCCTTTTGTTGTTTCACAGACATTTTAAAAGATCTTAGTTTCATCCTGATACAAAATCAAACAAATGTTTGAAATATCAACATTTTCATGGAATTGGAACATCATTTCCTGCTCTATTTGCAATAGCCAGCAGAGAAGACAATGGTTTGAGTAACTGACAATTTGCATTTTGAATACTGGAGCAGTTGCAGTTTACTATTATAGTACAGCTTTATTTGAAAGAATTAAATGTTTTCAATAACAATACTTTGTCCTTCATCTTCCTCTCAAATGGCTTTGCAAACAATACCTAATTAAGTCTGACAGTCCTCTTATGAAGTAAGGTAAGTATTAAAATGCGTATTTTATAAATGAGACTCAGGTAAAGGAAATTTAAGTAATTTACCCACGGTCACATAGTTAGGCTGTTGCAGAAGCAAGAACTTTAGATTTTCTGACTCATAGCCTTGTGTCTTAGGCACAAACAAATCCTCTCTCAGTTTCTGCGTAACTACAATGAGGCAAACAATTTTCTAGAAGCGGAGCTTGATATTTTAACAGGAAAGAGAAATAGACGCAAATTATTGCCTAGAACAAGCTTTTGCTCAGAACATGCTCGTACTGAAATATTGGCAATTGAATATTCAATAGGATGTGTTGTTCTTTTTCAATATGGGTGAAAACAAATTACATAGATGTTAAGCATTATTATTCATCCATTGTTTGCTTACAGATGAATATGCATTAATCATTCTCCTCATACACAGGTTTTATAATTCCACAGTAGGGATAGATTGTTTACATCTCATTTCCCCCCTCCCCGCTTTGGTAAAAGAATCTGAAGATTTTTATTACAGAGGAAGCTGGTATCAACACATTTAGTTAATGTTGACAAACTTTTCATTATAAGACTATTTTTCACCTACTTATAGCAAGACCAACTTTAACCATTCTGGCTATAACGCTCCATCCCAGGTATTTATCTTGGATTAAATTTTTCTGGATAGCAGAAGCAAAAACTATTAGGTCATTTCAAAAAACAGATCAGAAGAAATGATACAGATTTGCTGATATTTATACAAGTGTTTTCTTGAGAAGTGCTAGCTCCTCCATGCTTCGGAGCAGGGGCTTAATATTTGCTTGAAGGTTCACTCTGGTAACAAAGGGCCTTTTGCATTGCAGTGAAAGTTCACCCAGATTTGGCTGAATTGCAAACCTTTGAAGATTATTTGCACTTGCTCACCAGAGGTGTTTTAGAGGTGGTCAGCTAAATTTTCTGATTATTTGGTGTGCTTTGAGCTTGCTCTGCTCCAGAGTTGCAAAGTATGGGGCTGAGCCAGACTTTTCACTAAGAAGAGGCAATGCTGTAAATTAAATGCACAAGGTGGTCTTGTGAAGAGCCATGCTGTGGTGCAAGCAGCAGAGAGGGATATTTACAAATTGCTCAGTTATCCACTCCCAAAAAATCAACTTTTCATCATATTAATGAAGACAAAATATTTCCAGATAAAAACTGAAAATCTGATTTGGAAATGAATCTATTTTCTCTCATCAAGGTTTTCCTTCAGGTGCCTCATGTTCCCTTTCTCTTCAACAGACAAGGCTCTGTCTCCCATGATGAACTGCAGCAGCATTTACAAATCTTTTTGTAGTTGTTTTTCTTTTATTTGTTCTCAATTTTTTGGCTACTCCCTCAAAACCAGAAAAAAATATTAGTGTAGAAAGATTGAAGATGTTTCCTTGTCTGAGAAATTTAGTTTAAAAACAACACAAATACTGATGCTTTATCAATAGTGCATGCTGCTTGGAACAGCAGAAAAGAAAGCTAGCATGTGGTGATCCAAATACGAACAACTTTGGATTGATAAATAATGTGTGATCATTTGAAGGAGTCGCAGTCAGAGTAGAAAGTAGAGTGGAGCCTTCCTCACTTACCATACAGAAAGTAGTTTTACAATAGTTAAAATAAAGCATCCGTATCTTCCATTTCAAGGTGAACACTGAGCAATTAGGAAATGGACCAAGAGAGCCAAGTAATTTCAAATACATCACTAAAGAGCTGTCACTCAAATTTTCATCCATAAATAGGCAAGATGTGAACACATGACTTAGAAGTGGGTTATCCCACATTTAATGGCCAACCCATTAAACGAAGGGAGCCAAAATAATGGCAGAAAAAATGTGGAGAGAATTTTATTTTGAACAATTTTTGTTGAGCAAAATAACAACAACAAAAAGGATGCTGCCCCTTTAAAAAACAATGCTTTTTGGTCACATCAGGCCGTTGGCCACCACCATCTTGGCGACGCCATTTTGAATCGCCGCACCAGACAGCTCCCCTGCCCCAGTGAGCACAGGGAGCTGGGGGCTAGGGGCCATTTCTAGGGATATAGGGGCGGCTTTGTGAGCCACGGGGGAACTGCACTTTACGGGGGAAAGAGCCGCATGCAGCTCAGATGCCGTGGGTTGGCTGTATCCTATCACTTAAGACATTCAGATCCACATAGTCCATGCCATAGAAGGAGAGAGATTCTTGCATGGTGGAATTTTCAAAAATTGGCCTCCAAGCTTAATCCATAGATTCCTAAAAAAGTAGCCTGATTTTAATGAGTGCTGAAGACCCAGTAGACCCCATTGACTTTTTGCCACCTTGCTTACTGATCCCAGTGTTTCTCTTCATGCCAATGTTACTGTCCTAGGAAACATCAGTGAAGGAAGGAAAAACAAGAGGACATTTTTGGTGTGGGCTTCACTCAGGATTATTAGGATTTCTGTGACCACCAGAATGTGAAGCGGGCACTAGTATAAGCTCCTTCCGGTTTTAAAACACAAATAGACAACCAACTGGCAATCTGTGTTTCAAAATAGCTTTGGTCACCCAATGGCTGATTTAGCTCAATGGTGGGCAACCTGTGACCCGTAGCTCGCATTCAGCTTATTAGGGTTTTATGTGTGGCTCATGAGGGATTTTGTTTACCATTGTGCACACACAGAGTTGCCAGATTCCTCTGGTTTCCATCCATGGTGTTTTTTTCCCACCATTATTACTAAAGTGACATGCACAGAGAGCAAGGGCACATGAAGCAAGCTGCGTGTTGATTGCACACAACACTGACTGGGGGAACCGTGCGTTCCCTCTGCATCCAATCAAAGCGCTGCTCTGGTTCAATCAGCCTTCTTAGCAAATTTTAAGTATGGAAGTGCAGTTAGTAAAGGTTCCCTATCTCAGGAGACGGTCTTGGTTATGACAATCTTGCAGCCCACTGAAAGGAGGGCCACTCATGTGGCTTGCTCACTGGCCTAGGTTGCCAGTGCCGGTGTAACTAGATTTGAAAGTCATTATTAAAAAGTCTCATTTACAACTGTTTCCTGTTTCAGTACATTCCTATTTCCTGCCGTGAAAACAATGATCTTTCATTTTAAGAAACCCTGGAGATAATAAAATTGTTCACTTCATTTTGAGGCTAAGATTATTTTAAATCCAGACCTGCATATATAAAAGGCATCACTTCATAAAAATGTCTCTTTCTTTAAAGGTTTGGGTTTGTCATGACATCCCCAGTCATCTTAGTGAATTCAACCATGCGAATTTCATTTAGCAGACACCCCAGAATAAATCAGTTTAGAATTTTTTCCTGAGTAATTATTTCAGCCTATATCACAAAAAGAAAAAACCGTCCAGTCTTCATTAATAATATTTGTATTTTTTTCGGAATGGCACAAACTGTAAAACTTGGAAAAAGGAGAGTCTAATGGAAGAATATACCCATTTTACTAAAACAAAAGGAAGTCTTTGTGACCTCACTGAATCAATAATAATGATCCAAGTGTAAGGGAAGTAAAGCATATGCCCCATTTTTGAGTGTGTGTGTGTAATGACATACTTCCCCTGGGGCAAGGGAAATAAAGGTTTATGTATTAATTAATACCATCCCCAGTTAATAGTTCTATACGGCTTTATATCTTCAAAGTACTCTATAGACAGAAAGTAATACATCTGGGACATTTGTGTATAACTTTTTTGTTTTTATCATAACAGATTATGTCATGTTTATATTAGAATTCAATGCTGTGCTAACAGACACAGTTAAAAATGAATTAATCCTATCTCCTCCAAAATAAGGAAAAGAAAGGCATCTGCAATTGACTAAAATGTAAAAGTAAATATTTAGCAGACTCAGCTTTCTAGCTTTTTGATCTTTTCAGTGTTAGTAATAAATACAATGTCATTCTGATTCTCAATCAGCAAAGCCAGCTACAATCTTTATAATTTCATTGTACATCAACAAGGTATAGAATAATGTAATTTGCCAATAATGGTATTGTGCCAGCATGCCTTTTAGGTTTCTAAAAACCCATCTGTCGCAAAATACTGAAAAGGATCAGAAACATTCACCCATGTATCAGAACAGTTCCTTTTTCTCACCAGTCCTGTTTTCATCCTGACATTCAGCCCTGAGTGATTTTGTATGCTATTATAGCAGCTTAAGAACACTGAAGGGCACAGCTGCAAATATCTTCACCAATGAACTTCTTTGAGCCTCTTGTTAATTAGCACACTGGGTGGTTGATATGCTCTGGGCAGAGGCCTCCAGAGTGAGATAATCTCTACTTGATTGATCTCTGAACTGAGGTTTATACCATTGAACACAAAAATCAAGGGAGGTAGAGGGGGAAAAGACTTGCGGAGGAAGAACAGGACAAATTAGGCTAAAAGTGGAACTAGAAACAAATTAACAAACATATCAATAAATCCAAGTGAGTCAAACAGCCCTATGACAGGGCGTTCTGTCCCCTGTAAGAGGCAGTGGGGACCAAGGCCAATTGACCCCTGTTTGACAACTAAACTCCTTCAAAGTTTCAGGAGTTTCAAAGCAGACAAGGGCCTAGGAAATAGCAGATGATGATGCTGGGACAGAACAAACTGTCCTAGGACAGTGGTTCTCAAACTTTTTGTCTCATGGACCACCCGGTTCAATGCAAATCTTGCCATGATTCACCAGTTGCTAATGGAAACCCACTGTTAATTACATAATTACACCCAAGCCATTTTGCTAGTGCTGCAGCTAGAGAGAATGGTTTAATTTAAATTATTACACAAATTAAACCTTTTAACTCTCTCATGTTAGTTTATCTCATTACTTCATTTTAAATAAAGTAAATATTAATTTATGTCCAACACAAAAGATTTCAACATTATCTTTATATATGGCAGCGGCGGGGAACTTTTTTTGGGTCGGGGGTCACTGATCCACAGAAAAATCAGTTGGGGACCAAATATGTGAGAAGCAAAAAAACTCCTCCAAAAAAAACCAACCTTCACTGATGTGGCCCCCCAACTGAGACACCTCACTTCTCTGGCGCTCCAGCCCCACAGGGTGAGGGGACGTGACAGGAAGGACTGAGGTTCAGCGCTTCCCATAGGCCAGATTTACTTTTCTAGAGTGCTGGAGTTAGTGAATTTTGTGGACTCCCTTAGGCTTTAGGGTGGGGACAAAAATGAGGGGTTCAGTGTATCGGACAGGGTTGCCAGCAAAAGTGGGATAGGGATAGGGTGCAAGATTTGGCCAGGAAGTGGGTTGCAGGAAGGGGTGAGGGTGCGCAGTCTGGGTGGGAGGTAGGTTGCGGAAGCAGGCTGGGAGTGGGGTGTCTGGCCGGGGGGAGGGAGCAGAAGCAAGGGAGGGTGCAGTGTGTGGCCAGGAAGGAGGGTGAAGGAGCGACGGTGGATGCAGGAGCAAAGCAGGGTGCAGGAGGGGGCTTGGGGTAGGGTTTCTGGCCAGGATGGAGGGTGCAGAGTGTGGCCAGGAGGGAGAAGGAGCAAGCTGGGCCTGCAGAGTCCTAGCAGGGTATGTCTGTGAATGAGTGGGATTAAGGTGCGGGGGTCTGGGCATGGGGAAGGGGATGTAATTATCTGGCTTCATGCCCCCGTTACTCACATTGGCTGGTGGTTTGTAGAGAGCTGCTCCCTTGT
The DNA here is from genome assembly GCF_049634645.1 of Pelodiscus sinensis. NCBI lineage: Eukaryota > Metazoa > Chordata > Testudines > Trionychidae > Pelodiscus > Pelodiscus sinensis. The sequence goes on from NC_134711.1 coordinate 216,527,224, forward strand.
AAAACTGTGCTACCTGTAGCAACAACTGTCCCTGTAATAAATTGCTACCAGAAGTAGTACAATCCAATAGGCTATCGTTTCTAAACGGAAAATCAAATGTTTAGAATTGCTACCCATTTCAGTGTGTGTGTGTGTGGGGGGGGGGGGGGGGGCTCCTCTGTTGTACTCTGCACTAGCTTTGTGTTTATGGCAACCCAAATGGTAGCTTGTCAGCATAGGAAATCCTGAGATTTCAGATAGTTTTTCATGGTGGTACAAAGCAAGCCAGGGGGGTGGGGTGCACTGGGCACAATGAAATACAGAAACGTGTCTGTGATCCCGCTCCTTCTGGCTGCACCTCCAACCTCGTGAGGAGACAGGCAGTCCCATCCCCTGGCTTCTGGAGGCGCCCCACTCTGCATGGCTGCCCTATATAGCAGCCCTCCCCACCTCGGAAATGCAGCTGCCTGCACCACTAAGCAGAAGGCAGGATGGGCAGATACTTAGGGAGAAAGGCCTCTTGGCTCCTCTGGATGCTTTCCTAGACCTGCAGCATGACAGCGCCAGCCCCGCCGCATCCAGGGCTTCTCCAGTGGCTAGAGGAGTGCCGCCCATGGGCAGTACCTGGAGGCAGTGGGGCCTGCGGGCAGATGCCACGTCGTAGCATGGAGAGAGAGACGCCAAATTCCTGTCTAGCAGGTGGGGCTGGATGCCATGGGTGGAGCTGGGTGGTGTGGTATGGGAGCTGCTCCTTCGCCACTGGGCGCCGCCGAGACTGCTGCCCAGGTAGCACCAGCTAATGGAAGTGGCGGGGAAAGCCTCACTGCTGTTCCCCCAGTGAGACTGGACCCCAGCAGGGACACCTGAAAGGAAAGGACTTTGATATCGAGGTTTGTTTGAAAGACCCTTCTGTTTTCCAGGTGTAACAAGGAGAGGGCAGTTTAATTAGGCCTGTTGGGAGAAGCTGCCTCAGGGCCACAGCCTGCCTGAATCATAGCAGAGTGCCAGAAGAGAGAGCTGAGGGGCCTTGAACCAAAGGGAAGAGGAAGCTGTGGAATCCTTTCATCAAGAGACAACTGCAGGAAGAGACCAGTGAGGAAAGAGTCTCTGCTTCAGCCCTTGACCTCGTTGGGATTTGGAGAGCTCCCTGGACTAGAGGGAACTGAGAGGGATCCAGGAACCCGAAGCCCTTCTAGAACAAGCAGTGATCTGGAAGCCCCAAGAGGGAAGAATTGGGCAAGAGTGGGAATTTTGTTTTAAGTACTCTGGACTTGGGAGGTCCAGGAGGGAACGGTGGATGGTTTGGCTGTCGGGCTGCATCGTGCCTTGAGGGGCATGCTCTGGGATGACTCTCTGCCTGCTGACTGGGCACTCTCACGTATTCACCACATGATTATTTTAAATTTCATAGTATGGTACACATTGATCATCATTTTATGAGATTTAATTCTATAAAGCATTTTCTGTATAACCCAAAGTTATGTAACTTGCAAAGAAAAGATCTATTGTTATTAAAAGGCACGCTTCTCAAGGTTGCTCAGCCTAGACTAATCGAACCTTGCAAGTAGTAGTTTCACACTACTAGGTCTCACCACATCAATTCTTGTAAGTATTTTTTTAACACTTTTCTGAAGCAGAAATTCTTTTAAAATGGTAACCCCAGCTCTTTCCCCTTCCTCTCTGATAATGTACCAGATACTCCACTATAATCAACAAAGTATATTTGTGCTAGGACAAGAAGAGACAGGAGGCTTGTCAGTGGTTTGTTTAAAATGAGATGCACAGTGAATAGTAATATTTTACTTTAAATTTTTGTGCTTGTCCAAAATTATTCAAACGGGAGCTGATGGAATTTCTGGAGGTGAGAGACTGCATGAGGGAGGTTCTTGTGTTTCACGTGATTCTATAAACTCGAGGACACAAACACATTGACCCACAACATGACGTTTCTGTAACATCTTTCAGATGGGCATCTCATGATGCTTTGAGAGGGGACTGTTACAAGAAACAAAGAACAAGGCAAATTATATTATTATTTGGGGGGGGGGCTGTCAGCTTCTGTGGGACCCTGGGCAAGGTGGTGGAGCCAGCTCTATGCTCCCAGAAGGAGCAGGGCCTCAGGCGGAAGGGGCGGGGCGGGGCTGGGGGCAGCCTGGACTCCGCACTACCTGGAACATGGTGCTCCCCCTCCCCCCCAGCTCTCAGAGCCGCAAGCAGCACATCAGCCCCAGGGCAACTGTCCCCATCTCCTTCCCTTCAGTGGACCTACTATTATGGGTCAGATTAAGCCTTACTGAAGCCAGTGAGCATAATAGCTGCCTTTTGTTCAGGATAAGTGTAAAAAGCAGCTGGGTTTCCTTCAGATAGCTGAAACAGTAGGAGCACCACCCAAAACACAAGCATATGGCAAAACTAGAGTAGAAGCTGAACCACGTGGCCCAAGAGATTTCCCTAGTGACTGATATAGCACATGCTGGGGCTAGGGCATTGACTGATGGAGCTGTGTATGATAGAAGCAGTAGAAAAGCACCACAAAAACAGACAGAGAAAGAGCAGAAACCCAAGCAGGCAGCCAGAACAAGTACTGGGAACATGGCTCTCAGAAAAAGCCTAGAGAGATTGTTGGGTACAGGGCTGGCTGAAGAGGCTTGGGACAATAAGCAAAGGAACTTTTTCCTAGTATTTACTTCCTGCTAAGGGCAGAGAAACAGGTCTTTGTACATTCTTTGTAAAGAAACAGCACAGCATCAAAGAAATACAATTCGCCATCATTATTTTCTCCTTCTAATGAATACCATCCATAGGACCCTGAATTTTGACTAAGCACTCTGGCCAAAAAGTGTAAAAACACAATACACTCATTTACAGTCTATAGGCCTCTGTTTTAAGCAATTCAGAACTTTTGGAAATATTCACTATTTGGTTGTAATTCTCCCTGTTTGTACTTGTAAAAAGCCTACTCTCCGCTCCCCTACCGTAGGAAACCAGACAAGAGACTTTTGAACTCAATCACCTTCAGCACTACTGTGGTAAATTAATCTCAGTATTAGCTAAAACTGTCTACAATTGAACTTCTAGCTGGAAAAAAGCCATGCATTCAAGAATGGTACAATCACATGCTCTCCTGCCTTAATTGGTCTGCCCATTCTCTCCAGTTCTGTGAAAACTCAGGGACATGATACTGGATACAACAGAAAGGAGGTAGGTGAAAATATCCTCAAAAGAATTTGAAATGTCACTGACGATGAAGATAATCTTACTGTAGATACACAAATACTGAGGCCTTGTACTTAACTATGGAGGGAAAAGGTGTGTTCTTACTACCTATTAGCTACACATGGTAACTACATGAGCTAGAATGTCACTTGAACATGTATTAACAGGTCAAAGTAAACCCTAGGCTCCCCTTTGTACATAAGGTACTCTGTAAATATCTCACTAAAACACACACAAACACACTCTTTGTCTTAGTGAAGCCATTGCCGAGAATAAAATTACAACCTCAAGTAGACTGTCTTGAATTTCTTGGCAGATGAGATGATTTAACCATTTCAAATGGAAGAGTCTTTTCCAGACGTCTTGGACACAATGAATTAACAGAGCAAATGCCTGTCAGTTATTTGGCTGATGCTAATAGAATAATTGTGTGAATGCCTTGCAAATGGGTTACTGAAGTTACAAATTCCTGGTTCCCGCCTGTGGAATGAAACAAGAAATATTATGGTATAGTTTGGAAAGGAGACGACTGAGGAGACACGATTTTCAGGTGTCTAAAAGGCTGTGACAAGGAGGAGGGAGAAAAATTGTTCTCCTTGGCCTCCGAGGATAGAGCAAGAAGCAATGGGCTTCAACTGCAGCAAGGGAGGTTTAAGTTGGACATTAGGAAAAACTTCCTAACTGTCAGGGTGGTTAAACATTGGGATAAGTTGTCTAGGGAAGTTGTGGAATCTCCATCCCTGGAAATATTTAAGAGCAGGTTAGACAGACATCTGTCAGGGATGTTAGATGGTACTGGGTCCTGCCATAAGGGCAGGGGACTGGACTCAATGACCTCTCAAGGTCCTTTCCAGTTCTATGATTTTATGATTTCTAGGATTCTATGTGGAGCAAGAGCAAGTCAGTCTACAAATTATGAAACCTGGGTCAGAGATGGTACCTCTAGCAATCAATACCATTATGGATATGTTTTCTAAATTCCCTACAGGCAGAAAGTCAATGACTTGAATGGGACTGTATAGCCTGATCTCACCTGGTTAAAGTGCAATAGAATATTTTCTATAGCAGTCAGAACTATCTTGCAATCGGAACACTAAAAACTTGGTTCAGATATATAGTACTGCAGCCATAAGAGACATCAACTGTTTGGGGATCTTCTGACAAGCACCTTTATTGAGACTGAATGTAATAAACAATCCTTCCAAGGCAGACAGAAAGCTTCTCATTTAATAGTAATTTTAGTAAGAGATGTGATGCAAGTATTGTGCTACTGTTGAACAACGTAAAACTAAGAATGCTCAGAGAGAGGCCTGGCCCTTGTTATGTTACATTCTGGATTGTTGCTGTATAAACAAGTACAGGAAACCTTTACATCTTAGCTTTTCACCAGTCCAACTAATTTTTTATAGCAGTACTCTGGCACGCACATTGCAAATATGTTGGCTATCGCCTTCTGCTCCAGACAGGGGTTTTATTCCTTTGTGGTTTATAAAGAGATTTGAGATATTTCAGGAGGAAAGATATCATAATCTATACCTTGCAGAATATTTGCTGTTGCTCTTCCAGTTAATACGATAGTTTATTAACTTAAGAGGCAGCAGCAAGGATGGGGAGAAAGAGGAGTGGTGGTTCAAAGCAGCAGTGCCATGTGGAGCCCAGGGCCAGACCCTGTGCTCCATGTTGGCACCCCGCTGACCCTGGGAAGTTACGCTACTTCCGTTACACAAGTTACCTACTTGAAGTCAAGGTAACTTAGATTGATTTAGAGCAGTATCTATGCTAGGGATGCTAAATTGTATTTAATCCACTAATCGACTAGTTGATAAGCAAGGGAAACTGCGGTGCTGCAGCGGGGTTAGGTCCCAGCCCCAGGAGATAACCCCACCGCGGCTCTGCCTTTGAAATGTATTAAGAGACAGCCAGTGGGGTTATTAATACATTTAAAAGGCTGGGAACCAGGCGCAAGCTGGGAATCAGCTGTCCCAGGTTGCGCCTGCTCCTGAACTGTGTGGCTCTGGGACTGGGCATGAGCCGGGAATCACCTGATTCCCAGCTCATGCCCAGTCCCCTGCTACACCTCTGCCTTCCCTTCCTCTGCAGAAACAGTGCTGGAAGGAACCAGCTTTTAAGTCGGCTCCCCCAGCACTGGCTCCTGCTCCCCCTCCCTTGCTGCCAGGGGCAGCGGGGAAAGCAACTAGTCGAGTCATGCTTGTCGGATAGTCAACTAGTTGCTTACATCCCTCGTTGATGCCAAGTTGTGTCGATAGGAGACTTTCTCCCACTGACTTTCCTCTGCTTCTCAGGGAGATGGAGTACAAAGGACAGGAGAGCACCCTGCCGTCAACTTTTCTTGTCTTCACCAGGCCTGCTAAATTTACACTGCTGCATTGATCACAGCAGTGCCAACCTAGCAGCAAGTATAAACAAGCCCTCGGCTATACCCATGGCTGCACTGGCAAGAGTATAAACAAAAGACAGAAGGCCACTAGAGGACTCACAAACTACAGGGATAAAGCCCAGGCTCACTCATTAAATATTCCACTCCTGTAATATAAAAGGATATTTTAAAATGTTATAAACGTCTTACCATTAAATTCACAATATACTACGAATGAAGTCTGAGAGATGGATTAGGACTTCCATCTGGATAATAACTCATAGGAATCACAACAGCATCTGAAATAGTGTCTGTGCTTTCTTGTATAGCAGTCTCAGGAAAAATTTCCTGCTCTGTTGTGTTAGGGACCACACGTAGTGTGCAATCTACTGTCTGCAGTCTACTGTAGGCTTGGTATTTTCAGTGTGTCATCAGCATAGGAAGCACATCTTGCCAAACGTGTGGTTAAAATCTGGTTTAAGTCTCATGCTCTTGGCATGTTCCATGCCACTTTTATCTGATAAGTTGCAACAACAGTCTGTAACGGGGTGGCAATAAAATGGCGGCGGTTTGCCAGCATTAGCCCTTGGCAGACTGCCGCCACTATATTTACTTGTGACTCTATAGGTACAGGTGATTGCAGCTTCCATTGGCTACAGTTTGCCACTGGACAATGGGAGCTGCAGGAAGTGGCACGGATTCTGATACTGCTTCCTGTAGCTCCCATTGGCCAGGAACAGCGATCTATAGCAAACAGAAGCTGCAATTGCCTGTACATGCAGCCGTGTAGATAAATATAGTGGTGGTGGCCCACCCTGGCAGACTGGATCCAGCCTATGGGCAGTAATTGCCCACCTCTGATCTGTGACAAGCAATCCAGATTTCCATGAATTATTTAAGTCATTTCTTATTAATTCTTTCTCTTATATGAAAACTGTACAGCCAGGTGTGTTTATTTGTGGCCATTTGATCACATGATTTATTGAATTGCCCTTTGTAGACTAGAGTTTCAATCCCAAAAATAACATTTCAGGCTTCTAATTTATACTAGCACATAATGTATATGTTTACACTAATAAAAATGGTAACACCTAACAGCAATTACTAATTACCAATAGTAATCTTGTGTTGGAAGCTACCTCTATCACGACTCAATCTTGAGTTTGCATGTCTAGATAAACCTGTCCATTAATCCATTTGTGGCATGATGGTAAGAACTGATGTGACACTTGGATCCCACTTCTGACAAGGAGTTGGAACTCTGGAGATGTGAATGGCATTTCATTGTTCCTATCTGTTTAGGAACTTGCATCCTTTAAAACAGTATTCTAAATACTGGCACCATGTGCTGAACTAGTGGAATTCATACAGAATATTTCAGGCTACAGGCATCAACTGTGATCAAAAACCTACGTCCTATAAATGATCTATATGGATTAAAGGCCATGAATAATTGGCCACTTCTAAGGATGCAAGAGAGAATGTTTTGGCATGTATTTGTTAACAACCTTGATGATATTTTCCCATTCCCTCTCTTTGAGAGTTTCAGTGCCTACCACGGACAGGACTTTCATTGTTTTATAATGTTCAGATGGCCTTCATGTGCCTGATGTGAGTATCACGGCAATAACTGCTCTGGGCACATTAGGCAACCTTGGCATTTTCTAAACTGTTCTTTTTGAGAAAAGAGAGCTGGAAACAGTTATGCATGCATTAGTCCGTCCATTCACTGTAACATCATATACTTTAGTCAGAATAGGATCGTTTTTTACTTTCAAGTTGTATCCTGTTATTTGTAACTGCCAAGATTTCAGCTTATGTCCCATATATCACACCGACTGACTGTTTCCAATTCAATATCTTTAACCATCACTTCCATTGGTGAGAGTGACAGTCATCTGGATTCACATTCTGGTTAAAATTTGGATAAATTCCATTTCTCAACAGTTCAAGAATATTGCCTCTCTCTAATTGTGCTGCAGATATTATAGATACTCGGTGTTACTTGGTCACAGGATCTAGTTATGAAGAGAACCGTAAGAATCCCCAAAGGTACTTGGGAAGGCTGTCTGAGGATGGTCTCAGAGCAATCAAGGACAAATGTAAATTTTTTGGAATAAAAATTCATGGCCATGCCATTAATAAAGATGGTTTACAAAAATCACAAGACAAAGCTGAAGCTACTTTTAAGCACTCCAACCACAAAATGTGCCACAATTACATTTCTTTCTGGAGACAGTCAATTATTAGCACAGATTCTTACCTAACATACAAACACTTACATTCTCTAAAACAGGGCTACTCAACTTTGGAAGCTGCGAGTGCCACAAAGGTACTCACAGCACATGCTGAGGGTTGCAACTTAGGTGTGGTAGCATGTACATGCAAATATATATGCAAATATATGCAATTACCTTCTTTCACACTGATGAGCATGAATACAAAGATTAAGGCAAGACTACACAACGCGCAGGCCCCATTTAATTCAGTTCTGCTGATATTAATAAAATGCAATATTTACCGATTTCCACCCATATGACAGCACTTTTAATGAGCAATGACAGTCCAGGAATTTAACTACTAAAACGCATATGAACAGAAGACCATTATATTGACTACTTTTTTGTTTAGGCTCCCACCTACGGGCCGCGTACTGAGCCCTGCATAATCCAAACCGCACCGTGGGCCGCAAACAAATGGGCCGCGTTTTGAGTAGCCCTGCTCTAAACAAACACAATAAACTGAAATGGTGCTCATCCACACAAGACTTAAGACCAAAAAGTTCTTAGCATCTGAACAGGTCCTTCCACACTACAGAGACTCGTAAAGAGCAGTAAAGAATAAGTGAGGACTCAGGTTTGGACACCAGAGAGGAGGTGTGGTATTTACCCCTCAAAATGATTTGTTACAAGGAGGGGTTGAAAAGTCTCCCTTGTGCTACAAAAGCTCATTTCAGTTTATTACTGCCAATCCATAGGTAGGCCACAACTGAAACCAAACTACACATCAATGAATGATACTGACAAATGATAGAAGAAACTTTACAGAATTGGAGTCACAGCAAAAACAATGTATTATAACAGCTTCTGTGCAAAGAGCTATTCCAGATGCTTGTTATAACTATTATTGTATCTCAGTCCAATTCTAGGATCTACAAGACACCGAAAATAGGTAAAAAGAAGGCACGCTAGGTGGCATGTTTGTATCAAATAGGTTTATATTTAGGGGCTGGGAAGTGTTTTCTGGGGATGGCAAATTTGATTTGAGACACAGCACAGGTAAACACAGATGACAAACAAAACAAAGGATGCAATGTGCCTTCTGTCTTTTATAGAACAATTTTCTACAATTTTAACATTGTGTTATTTACAGTGCGCACCACTGGGAACACACTGTATCCTCTCTCCATTCTGAATATAAATATAGCAAGAGGGCTTTATTTTTTTCCAAATTATATTTTAAAGTGGCAGTCTGTACATATTTCAAAGGGTTATTTAGAAGGTGCCTTCATGGGCTCAAAACTCACTACATTTTCAAAAGCAAGTTTCGTACCAATACAGACACATGACAATATCTGGCCCCCAATCAATAAACCTTAAAATAAACCAAATATATTTGAAAATCACCAGAGCATATAGCAGTAAATACTTCATCAAAGAACTTCCGTTACAGAGCTCACAAGATTTGACTTGTTTGTTTTTAGTTTATAGTGCATTGCAATAATTTAAAATGAGTCATGTAAGTCTACCAACAACAGCCCATCATAAACTTTTGGGGGCAGAGGCCATCTTTCTGTTCTGTATTTCTATAGTGCATAGGACAATGGGGTCCTGTTCCATGACTAAGGCTGGTAGGTGCTCCCATAATACACCATAAAAGAATAATAATATTTGACATAAATCACAGGAGAAGAAATTACGAGATTTGTATCCTCATTGTGGCTCAGCCACAGAGCTATTCTGTGATTTTTGAGCAAGTCACTTGTGGCCTGTAATCTGGAGTTATGTCAGTTCCAGTCAATGGGAGTTGACACAGCATCTCACAGGACTGAGCAAAGTAGCTCTCTGTGTGTCAGAGTTCACTGACAATAACAAATAAATCACCAGTGATGCGAGGCTAAATTCATTCATGTTTACAGAAGTGTTTTAAGATCAACTGATGAGAGTTATGACAGAAGTGCACAATATTATTATTATATTGACTAAGGTGTGTATATATTGGAAAAATAAAAAAACTGCAAGCCCTTAATTAAGAGTTAAATTGTCCACACGTGTTTTCTTATTTTACAGTAATAGCCTTAAAGAACCAGTTATTTGTCTATTAGATCAGTCTGCTCAAACTAAATTAATTCTATTCCTATTAACTAATTGGTGGCCATTCAAAGCACCACATTTCCAAGAAGACTGTATACACTTATTTGGTTAAATATACGTATATTAACAATGGTAAAACCAGGAGGAAATATTAGTTTATTATCATTCACTGTAATAGATCAGATTGGAAAATATGCTTAATAGCTAAAACAATATGGCCCTCTTCTGTAATTCAAGCATGTCTCAGTGGGCCAGTCTTACATGTTCAGGGTCATCTGTCTGCTTAACAGGTTAAAATCAGTTAACCTTTTGTGTGGTGTGCTGAATTTTACTCAAAGATATTTATACTTCCCACCAGGTGGGCAATGGTCAGTTAGAAAACATTTTGTATTACAAATTCCCCATGAGCATCTCTTCATTATAATACCAACCCAGAAAATCTTTGTATATCACCCACACCATTTGGATAAAAGGGAAACATACAAATGACATTAGAAAGGTCCATGTGCAAAAAAGGTCAATTTCATTTTTCATGATTGTCTTTAAAGGAATAAAACCACTGTGATTAGAGTTTCACCGCAATTCCACCATCTTTCTCTCTACCTGCTTTAATATAATCATCGGACAATCCTTAGCAATTGAAGTGTGGCCCATACTGAATCCAAGAGCTGCCAATGACCAAATAGTAGGTTGTTAGTATTTATTTCAATTTATAAAAAACAAACATTAAAAAAAGCATGTGTACAACACTCTGGGTACTCTGCCATTCCTTAAAAACCCAAATCATGAGTAATACACAGCTGCATGCCTTTCCAAACAAGCTTTCAAATAAGAAGAACTCCTACACTACAGTGTCTCAAAGTATGCACTTTCTACTATAAATGCTAATCCTTACATGACAGAGACAATAGATGGGCCATGTTAATATCATTTTAAACCATAATAGGCTAGGGAAAACAATCTAGTTTATTTTTACAGTGAAAATAGACTGAAATGTTGTAAAATTGTTCCAAGTAATTCAAGTGTACTACGGTTTATAATTTGGAATAATGAGAGAGGGAGGTCTAGAAATCTGAGCTAGGTCACAAGTTCCTGAATGCTAATTTTGACTCTAACATTGACATGCCCCGTGGCCTTGGGCAAGTCATTTAACCTTTCAGTGGCCATTTTCCCCATCTGTAAAGTGGATAATAATAATATACAAGATTACCAACCTGACTAGAATGTTGCAAAGATTAGTTGGCTAACATTTATAAACAATATTGAAGTTTTGAAAAAGTGCTAAATAAATACAATGATTTTAGAGGATATATGCCTCCAACTATTTTTAATTAAAATTTCCATGAAAGAAATGTACTTTAAAGAGGCATTGACTTTGAATTCAAGGATAACTAAATTTTGCTGCATCCTTGACTTTCCAGATTGCTGCCAAAATAAATTATTAATTGGCACAAACCTATAGATGGAGGGCAAATGTAATGTGAGTTTGCAGTTACACAAATAAAACTCTTTATAGCAGCTCCTCTTTCCTTCCTAGCCTTTTAGCTACCAGAAATAAAAAGTAAAATACAGGAATATGAATAAAATTTTATTTATCAACTACAGAAATTTGCATCTGCACCCTCCCCACACACCTCCATTTTTTATCGCCGTCATTAATACTATGGGGTTTTTGGGAGGGGACTTGCTGGAACACTAAATTTAATCTTCCACTCAAAAAGTAAAGACCCTCCCTCCATCCCTGTTGAATTCATGACACCGTTCCAAAAAAAGCTTTCAAGTAAGCCAGATGCAGACCAGACACAGTTTGGCACAGTTAGCCCCTTGCAGGCTGCTGGTGCTTTATCTTGCAGCTCCCATTGTCTGCATATCATTATTCCCAGCCAATGGGAGCTGTGGGAAGTGGGGCGGACTGGGACATTGCTTTCTGCAGCTCCCATTGGCTACCAATGGTAATCCATGGCTGACGGGAGCTGCAAGCAGCCATGTCTACAGATATACAAGCAAATAAAGAGCTGGTGGTTCTGCCAGGAATTAATCCTGGCAAACTGTGCCCAGCCCATTGGCTGCTTATTGCCCACCCCTGGCATATACCCAGTTAGAAAACAGTATTTCTATTCTTCCCGGAAGGCTGCAACTATATATTTCAAATCCAGAAATCTAACACACAACAAATATTGGATGGGAAACAGGGAGTGAGAGAACTGCTAGCTAGTGACACAGCTCAACCCACCTTGCTCCAGACTGGCTCTTTGGCAAGCTCATTGCTGAAGACTCCAACCCTGCAAGTGGGACCAGCCTAAAATGATAATGTGTCATTTTAACACGCCGATCTTGAAGAGGCTACAATCTACACCCCTGACCCTGGAATGAGTATCAGCTGGGCAAGTTGCTGTGCTCATGTGGAGCCATCCCTGTAAAAGGATTCCACTACAGGACCAGGGCCAAAGTTCAGAGCTGACACAATAAACAGAGGGTTATAGATGGACAGAAAAAGTGTAACTGGGGCTACGTCTAGACTGCAGGCTTCTTTTGGAAGAAGCTTTTCCAGATGAGATCTTCTGAAAAAACTTCTTTCAAAAGAGAGCGTCCACACAGCAAAAGCATAATGAAAAAAGTGATCTGCTTTTTCGAAAGATAGCGTCCACATTGATTGGATGCTACTTCGCATTTCAGTTATGATTGCTGTGGGTGGAATGGCCACCAAGGCACCTGTGCTTTTTCCCCTGAAGCCTCTTCTTTTGAAAAAAAACCCCTCTTCCTCGCACGCCTTTTCCCGAAAGAGCTCTTTCGGAAAAAGGCTTCTTCCTCGTAGAAAGAGGTTTACCATTGTCGGGAAAAAACCCTGCATTCTTTCGACTTTCTGTGGAAAGAATGCAATTGCAGTGTGGATGTAAGTATAGTTTTTCTGGAAAAACTGCAGTGTAGACATACCTTGGGAGATAATATGGCTCCTCAGTCAGGCAAGTATTATGTGCTTCACCAAGCTTCAGTTGTCGAATGACATTTACAGAATCAGTAGCAATCAATTACTGACTTCTCCTACAACTGTAACTTTTTGTCCTAACAAGGTTACAGGATTGCACAAAGAAATCAGAAGCTCACATTGTGTCTATCTTTGGATGAATCACATCACCTTTTACGGCTGTCTTACACAGAGGGCTTGTACTATAGAAATGAATGCAAAAACAATTTTGTAAGATAAGGAGTATGAACAAAACTAAGACTCAGCAGTGCCAGACCACGCACAGGTGTTGTACAATGGGATGAGTGGCAATGGGGAGTATACATTCTCATCAGCAAGCACAGCCACTTCCCCTTTTAGTACCCTGCTGGAAGAGTGGATGGTTGAGGTAGGGAGAGCACAGGATACTGGGTGCAGAGCATGCACTCCTGAAGGAGAATTCTGGGGCAGATAACTGGAATTTCTCCAAGGTTCTCACTGTAGCTCAGCTTTTTTGCACCTCTTTCAGCAGAGACTCAAAAAGCGGCATTTGCAGAGTTCTGTTATGATTGTTTTTCATGATCACTGTATCAAATGTGCTATTTTCTTTCCTAACTGCCAGCAAAGAAACTAGGAACTGAGAATCAGTTTGGGTCCTTTCATTTTTGTGTATCATCATCAGTGATAAAGATTCTCTAGGGCCAAATTAGGCTCTCAGCAGCAACAGCTCAACAGTATTGTCATTGGTGAATCTGCATAGGTGTAGCTGTCTGGACTTTAGCAAACAACCCTACTGATGAACAAGAAGAATTATGATCCAGCTCACCGTCTCTTGGCTGTGTTGGCTCTACATGGCTTATAGTCATAAAAAGTCACTGATGTTGTCCATGCTGATTTTGAATAGATAAAAGGTGCATGTCTGATGAGAGAGAGAGTATGGCATTGGTAGTCACTTTTCGAAGGACAGAGCACATTAGCAACCGTAATGTCACACTTATTTCTACCATAATGAAGCACCCTTTATATAGGACATGGAATAATAGTTTATTTAAATGATTAAAATCACAGTAATAACATTTAAAAATAAAATCTTTAAGTAAGTAAAGCACACAACTCCTTTTTAAAAAAAAAATTACTAACATCTTTAAACAAGTTTAAAATAATTCAAAATTATTTCATCCACTTTTTATGGAAGCCACACAATTTCAAATCTAGTTTAACTAAATAGGAGAAAGGTACACCTTAACGTCACTTTCCCATGCCCTAGGGTTCCACAAAATCCAGTCACATCTGCAGCATCTACCACGATCAACCACATCTTGTTCAGTCTTTAAGCTTCTCTAAAGTTTGCCCCCTTTATGGCCCAACTAATATAATGGATTGCCAATTGAAAGAGCAGGCAATGAGAACTCCAACAAACAATCTGGAATTAAGTCCCGAGTTTCCCTTCAACATTCTAAGGACACGTCTACACAGCATGCTTACTTTGGAATAAGCTATTTAGGAAGAAATACTACAAAATAGCTTATTTTGAAATAGTGCATCTACACAGCAAATGCCCATAGAAATAGCGCTGAGCTATTCTGAAATAGAGCGTCAACACTCATTGGACACTGAAGCACATTTAAGGCCACCTGGAACCACTTCAGTCAGGGCATCGGGACAGCAGTCACTTCCTAGAACTGTTGACTGAAGCTAGCTGAGGCTTGTGCTTAAAGAGACTACCCTGTACAGAGGTGTGTCAGACTCTTCACCTTTGCCTACCTCCTTGAGGGGTAGCAAAGCCTTTTCTTTGCCTGCTGTGGTTTCCCTTGTGGACACCTCAGCATTCCTGTCATGGAGCTGGACCTCCCTCTGAGCAGTTGATGGCTCTTATCTGTCTTAGTGCCCCTCCTGCTGGAGTTTCTGCAGGCTGCCTTCCTGGCCCTGCAGGAACAGGACCCCCCAGCTCCTTGTGGGGCACCTCCTCACTTTTTTCTGGGCAGAGCTGTGTGAGTGACTCGCCCCTGCCCTCCGGCAATGAGACACTCACATGAGACCCACCATCACCCTCCAGATGTGGATTGCTATTCTCATCTGGAAGCTCACCATGCTGGACAGCTACTGCTCCGTCGAAAACCAGTTTGGCCTGGGGAGGTTGACCTTCGGGGCCCTTGTCATGCAGGAATGGTGCTCTTGTGCTTTTCTCCCAGGAGGCTGGTGAACTGAATGGATAGAGGGTGTGTGTGTGTGTAATGCTCCCCTCTGGAAGGTTTTTCATTCCCGCCTTCGCAAAGCCCTGAGAGTGAATGGGGCAAGTTGGAGTTGCTCCTGCTGTGTGTAGAGGGGGGGAGAGGAGGAGGATGTTGGGCTCAGGGGCCTCCTGAGGACCCTGGCAACCCTGTGATTCTTTGTTTGTTTGTCTCCTTCTACAAGTGGTATGAGCCATCAACACCGTCCTGCTGCACAGAGGCATCAACCTGGGTGATGAGAACCCCATCATCGCTGGCTTTGCCGCCATGGGCTTCCCCAACTGCCTAGAGGGCGATTGATGGCACCCATCCAAGCCCTCGATCACCAGGCATCTGAGAACATCAACTGGATGGTCCTGCAGGCCCTCATTGACCACCGCAGCCAGTTCACAGACATCTACATTGCGTGGTCAAGGAAAGCGCGGTTCCACATGTCTTTCGAAACTCCAGCCTCTTCCAGAAGCTGCCCACTGGCACTTTTCCCCCAACCGCACCATCAAGGTCAGGGATGTGGACATGCCAATCTGTATTGTAGGGGACGCAGCCTACTCTCTGCTCCCCTGGACCAAACCATGGGATGCTTCAGTGCCATACTCAGAAGGGCCCGTATGGTTGGGTGTCTCAAGGGGAGGTTCCAGTGCCTCCTCACTTGGCTGGACCTCGGTGAGCAGAATGTCCCCCAGGTGGTGGCAGCATGTTGTGTCTGTCACAATATTGTGAGTATTTAGAAAGGCAAGGAGGAGACATTCCTGCCAGGGTGGGGGGAGGGGCGTAGAGGCCGATCAGATTGGCAGGGAATTTAAACAGCCATGCACAGCTGCTATCCATCAAGCCCATCAGGGGGCTTTGTGTACGTGTGAGGCCCTGAGGGAGAGCTTCATACAAGGACCCCAGTGACACTCTCTCCTGGGCCTCCCCACAAGGGGTCTGCCCATTACCTCTCTGTGCCTTTCATCCCACACCCCTTCTTACCTTCCTCCCCTCCCCTGCACAGACAATAAAGTACACTTTTGGCTTGGGAACAAGAAATTCTGTTGGTTTTTTATTGGGTTGAATGTAACTGGGGAGGGACTAGTGGAAGGAGGGGAGGAGGAGACTCAGGGCTGGGAGTGGCACCTGTGTCAGGTGGTTGCACCACCTCTTGTGCAGGGCCCTCAGCAAGATCAAAGGCAACTATACAGCACAAACAGAACTTGAACGCTTGTAAACGGTTAATTGTAGCTATTCAGCAAATTATGTCTAAATATTATGTTTATTATACCTTGTACAAAAATGGTAGGGTTCTTTATCAAAGCCATCCATTGAACAGTCTGTTTTCATCACTAACGCTCCCCTTTCATATATGACTACGTTGGCTGGAGTCAGGTTTACCGAGTATACACAGCAGCAGTGTTTCCTGCGTGCTTGTGCAGCTGCTCAGGAGATATTCCAATGTTGCTCAGCTGATTAACAGAGCAGCCACAGCTAGGTTATGTGTTTATATTGGTGGTGCACATCCGCACATGCCTTGGTGCTCATAAAAAGGCATTTCACACATGGATGGAAAGGACTAGAAGGAACATGGAACAGCGAGAGTGGTCAAACTTTTGGGGGTTCAGAGATTGTACAAGGGACAGGGTTGGGGACTCTTATCCAGCCCTCGGTTCCTCACCCTCTGACCACCCCCCAGGACTCCCCTGCCACCTTACTGTGTTGCTCAGCACCTGAGCACTGTGTTAGGTGATGCAGCAAGCTGAAGCTGTGGAGATGGGGTCAGGGGTTATAAGGGAAAAGGATGGGGTCTAGCCTTCCCAGCGGGAGTCGGACAGAAGATCCAACATGCTGGATGTGTGCCTGGGCCATAGTTTGGGGTTCCCTGATATGTAGAAATTGTTAGAAAAAATTATAATCAGGAATAATAAGTTAGAAAGTTTGCGTGATGGACTGAATAGAGACATTGGGAAGTTGTGTTGGATTAGATGTGTATTCTATCAATTGGTGTTACTGTTAAATTGGAATTATTAAAAAGAAAATGTCACTGTAGTTTTAAAGTAATGACTAAAGGATTAGTAATCTATTCTCTACCACCCAAAGAAAACAAAAGACAGTCATCAAAATGCAACTCGCACAGATTTGTAAATTTCACGGTGAAATTTACATGGTAGTCTGGTGTTAATAGGATACTCAAAAAGTTAACTAAGAAATATCCTATAGGGTTCATTAACAAAAGTATTCAGAATTCAGTTTTGCTTTTTTTGAATTATTATTTTAGGTTCTATTTGGTTAGGTTTAGACTATACAATACAAAACAGAATGAAAACACCGATAGCTACATGAATTATTGGTGGCATTAGTTCAGCTCTAGTGAAGAGCAGTTTCATTTATCAAAGAGAACTTAAAGCCAATGGATACAGATCAAATGGTATAGGTGATCTTATTAGCTTTATAATAACTGACATGTAAAGCCCTAATGCAGAACTGAGTGGAACACTTCTGACTGTTTTAAGTGGCTCGGCATTTTCCTTTCACTGTAAGGAAAATCATATAAAAGAGATCTTTGATTCTTGCCAAGATATAGCTAAATCCCCCCCAACCTTTAGAAACATATTTCAAACTTTTGATACCTTCTCAAGAGAAACAAAAAAGAACTATCTGAGTTTTTATGACATACAACATCAAGAAGCCATGTCCTGCATGATTACTTTCTCCCTAAATCGATTTAAAAGTATAATTGAAATGATCTGAGATTGAGGCTCAATCTCAATGCTGTTAATAATCAGTAACAGCAATTGGGACAAACCACAACAGAAATCCTACACTTAAATACTGGTAGCAAATACAACATCAACACTGGAACCCAAACAGTGCTAACTGCATAGCAGCGTTAGGAATTCTTCTCTTCATCATCATAAAGGAAAGAACACTCAACTTTTTGTGCTGTCTCAATCAAAGCAGCATACAGTTCCTCCACTGCAAAGCCCTAGAGGCGCAAAATGTAAACAAACTAAAACTTCCTTGACTTCAGCATAACACTAGTGCCAGAGGTCAGCCTCACTTGCCACAGTATACTGAAGTAACCATTCTCACTAAAAACCAAAGAATGCTCAAGGTACTAGCACTGTCTATACTAAATAACATGTGACACACCAATTTATGAGTCACTGGCAAAGAACAAATCTAAAAATGAAGCTGGTCTTCTACATATTCCTCAGCAAAGCTACCACAACTAGGGATGTAAGCAACTAGTTGACTATCCGATAAGAATAAGCTTATCAGATTGTTGAGTAGTGACTCGACTAGTTGCTTCCTTCCCCCTCCCCCGCTGCCTCTATCAGAGACAGTGGTGGGGGGGACGCAGGAACCGGTGTTGGGGGGAGCTGGCTTAAAAGCCGGTTCCCCTCAGCCCTGTCTCTGCGGGGGGCAGGGGAGGCAGAGGCTCAGCAGGGAAATGGTGCGAGAGGGGACTGAAACAGTCTCTGCTCACGCTGGGTTCCGAATGCGACGCTTCAGCCTTTGAAATGTAGCCTGATTGGGTTCTTGCTATATTTCAAAAGCAGAAGTGCAGCAGGGAGCATGGGGCAAGTGAGGACTCTTGGGGTACATCTACACAGCAGGGCTAAACTCGAAAGGAGCTACGCTAATTGCATAGCTTAAGTCGAAATAGCCTACTTCGAATTTGGGCACGATATCACAGCTCTTACTTTAAAACAGAGCACTCTTCCTCCGACTTCCCTTACTCCTTGTACAATGAGGCTTACAGGAGTCGGAGTAAGCAGTCCTCCGGCAGGACGTTATTTCGACATTAACGCACTATTTTATTCCGAAATAACGCTTCTGCGTAGACATAGCCAAGCAGTCACCACTCGCCTCGTGTTCTGACTGTGGCACTTCAAAGGCTGAATTGCCGCAGTCGGAACACACTTGCCCTTTTGCCTTTTAAATCTAATAAGAGCCTGCAGGTGGCTCTTACTACATTTAAAAGGCTGAGGTGCAGCTGGAATAGGAAGTGCCTCACTTCCCCCTTATCGACTAATGCAGTAGTCGATGGAAATTCTATCGGCTAGTCGATTAGCTAATTAATCGAAATTTAACGTCCCTAATCACACCACTACTTCCTCACAGTGTACCGTGAAACCCAAGGCAGACTCTTACTAAATATGGTATTAATTTATGGTCCATAACCTGGAATTGGAAATTGAGAGACTCATAGAATAATGCAACCACGGAAGAATGACTTTAAGACTTATGCAGCAAACCACAGACTGAAGCAGACTTTTTCTGTCCCCATATCCAAAGTATGAGAGAATACAAAGTGATACAATATATCCGCAAATTACCCAAGGAACAGAGATTTAATACTGAAAAGTGACAAAGAAAAATGCATCATTTTTGGAGGAGACTAAGAAGTTGGCAGAGATACCATCACACTTCTCACAAAATCAGGAAAGGCAACAACTAAAGACAGGGAATAAAACACTGAGAACCCTGGGGGTATCACTTACTCTTCCTCTGATAAATACCCACAGTCTCTCGCCTTTTGATAGTTTGGCAGCACTTGCCTTTAGAATACAAATGTTTTCAAAAACTGATTTGAATTGAATTTTCCTTCCCCTATCTCTGCCTCCTACTCTTTTAACTGCAGCTCAATCAGACTTCCTCCACTCAACATTACTGACCTAATTGCTGCTACTGATCCTCTTCCTCCATCCCTCAGGGACCAATTGGTACATCTGCTCTGACTGCCCTTGCTTTTGCTACTTTGACCTTGAGCCAACCTTAGCTTTATTATATTTAAAAACATATTTTTATTCATCTCCATTATTCATTTGAATGATATGATATGATTGATATAAAACAAACCCCATGCACAAGGACTCTACTTAATCCTGGAGATCTGTTTGGGGAGATTCCTTTGTAAATTTGGGGCTTATTATAGTATATCAATAAACAGTTTTTAAATTGTGCTTTATGCACTTAAGCCTACAACAGATCTTTCAGAAATAATTGGGCCTATCACCAAGCAGGTAATTAGCAAAAACATATTGATATCCACAGTAAAAAAAAAATCAATTAAAAGTAACTATGTTTAGTTAGTTTGAAATGTTGATTTTTTTTCTACTTCACCTCCATATGTTGGCTAATTAGCTCCAAATTCTAGGTTTTAAATAAAAACTACCTCTAGTTTTCTGACCTTTAAATAAAGAGAATGGTGGTGGAGGAATGGAGAAAAATGGAAGAATAGTAAAATTATGGTGTATGCTTTTTAACCGAGAAATGTCCAAAGCAATGTTTTATGAAAACTAGCCTGAGAAAGGGCTTCACAGAATAGGAACTTGGATACCAAGTTTAACCTAAAGCTTTTATCATGGCTGAATTTTAATCTTGGTAAAGAAAGGACTTAAAAAGGGATGCAACTTTCAATGCAGAAGTGTAAACAAAATCCACTGCACTAAATTAAATTAAATTACCTGAATTAAAACTATCTGATTTTGTTTTCCCTGTTCTTCAGTGAACCTCTTAAAATTAGAAGTAATTTACATTTGAGGTTCACAAATTTGTAGAAGGAAATAATTAAGTTTTAAATAGCTAGAAACCTTTGATTTTTCTGTTCATGGAATAGAATGGTGCAAGTGAAATAGCTATAGGTTCTGGTTTTTTCCTTCTCTTTCCCTCCCCATATCCTCTTTTTCTGCTATTTATTTGTACCTCCACTCATCTGAAGAAGTGGGTTGTGCCCACAAAAGCTTATGCCACCATCTACATTTTTGTTAGTTTTTGAGGAACTGCAGAACTATTTGTTTTTTTAAAGTTTGCTCTGTTCTGTGTTATCCAAAATTGCAGTGTTGATTCAGAATAAAGGGACCAACTCTTTTTCTAAGCCAATTAAAAGATTAATGTTTCATGATGCTTAGTCTGAAATTGGACATTTCCTGTATATTATAATGTCAAAGCAAATTCATGTTAGTTCTCCCCTGGAACCAGTCTCATATCCTGAAGGCACACGAGACAAACAAGGGTTCTTCCCATTTCATTAATTTTCATTTTTCTATACATAAGGATCTGTTAAAAACATTTACCATTTCATAAGATTAGTGGAATTATAGATTTCAAGACCAAATCAAGTCTGGCCTCCATGGACTATAGGACTCTTTAATTAATCACTGCTTCAAGTCCAATTGATGAGATTGAACTAGAGAATTTTATAGAAAATCATACAATCTTGATTTTAAGATATCCAGCAATAGAAAAACCTACAAACCTTAGTTAATTGTCCCAGTGGTTAATTATTCTCACTGTTAAAAATGTGCACCTTACTTTCAGATTATATTTATCTAACTTTACCTTCTAGACATTGGATCTTGTTACACCTTTTGTCAGCTAGATTGAAGAGCCACCTTTACAAATTTCAGTTCCTCACATATGTATCTATAGACCAGGGGTGAGCAATAATTTAGGAAGGGGGACCACTTCACAAATTTCAGAAATGGCTGTGGGCCAACCAGGAAGAGGCGTGGCCTCAGGCGGAAAGGGCGGGGCCTGGGTGGAAGGGCCAAGGAGGAGAACTACCCTGTCGGGAGCTTTACCCTGGGGTTCCTGCGCCCTGACTTCTGGCCAAAGGAAGGGACCTGGAGCAGATGGGAGGGTGTAGCGGGCTAGCCTCCTACCAGAGTTGTCTAGGATGGAGGCTTAGAATTCACATAATATGGTTGGCAGCTCCTGGCCCCACTGCTAACCTCTTGCCTGGCAGCCACCCAGCAGGCACAAGCCCTTTGAATAGAAGCAGTTGCAAGGGCTCTCGCCTCCCGGGCAGCTCCCAGGCAATGGGCCTGGGGGACCGAGAGCTGCAAGCCCTTTCAATTGCTTCTGTTTAAAGGGCTTGCACCTGCTGGTTGGCTGCCAGGCAACACAGCTGCTCAGCAAATGTGAGCCCTTTAAATAGAAGCAATTGAAAGGGCTCACACATCTCCGACTCCCAGGCAACGCGCTAGGGCAGGGGTCAGCAACCTTTCAGAGGTGGTGTGTCGAGATTTGATTTATTCACCTCTGTGTATGGGTCTGAGTGCCTGTGATACTTTTTAAAGTCAATAATACTCCTACTTACAGCAGCTTCATTAATAAATAAATTAAGATGCAGACCTTACCTTTTAGTGCAGGGGTCAGCAACCTTACAGAAGTGGCAAACCGAGATTTAACTTATTCATGGATTTGTGTGCTGGGGGAAGGAGGGAGAGGGGGCAAGGGCAGGCTGGGTACAGTGACCTTATTTTCAGAACCAGCTGCAGCTAGTAAGAAAGGTTTAATTTAAATTATGAAACAGATTAAGTGTTTTAATTTTCTCATGTCAGTTTATCAAACTCCATTTTAAATAAAGTAAAATATTAATTTACGTCCAACACAAAAGGTTCCCGGGTTTTCTTTATTTATGGCAGGGATGGGGAACCCTTTTTGGGTCAAAGGTGATCAACCACAGAAAAATCAATCGGGGACCACACAAATGAGAAGCAAAAAAACTCCTCCAAAACACCCCAATGCTCAATGACATGGCCCCACCTGAGACATCTCACTACTCTGGTGCCCCAATTGAGGGTTGGCTCCAAAGGACAGAGGTCCCGTTGCCACAGCCACACAGTCCAGAGCTGTCCCTGGAGGCTGAGGTGCCATTGCCATGTAGTCAGGTCCGGAGACCGGAGGCAC
Source organism: Pelodiscus sinensis (assembly GCF_049634645.1). Classification (NCBI taxonomy): domain Eukaryota; kingdom Metazoa; phylum Chordata; order Testudines; family Trionychidae; genus Pelodiscus; species Pelodiscus sinensis. Next base: position 216,549,958 of record NC_134711.1, read on the forward strand.
CACTGCCATGGCCTTGTGGCCCAGGGCCGGCCCCAGAGGCTGTAGGTGCCGCTGCCATGGCCATGTGGCCAGAAGAACCACTGCCACAGCCACGCAGACCAGGTCCAGCCCCGGAGACTGCCACGGCCCTGTGGCCTGGGGCTGGCATAAGAGGCTAGAGGCACCACTGCTGCAGTCATGTAGTCCAAGGCTGGACCTGGAACGCATGGCCCAGGTGTCACTGAGGACCCTCAGACCCAGCGCTACCTCCTCTCACTGCAGCCTAATCTGCTGCAGGGAGGAGGGAGTGCTCTCCAGTGGCTGCGCGCGGTACGAGGGGTGGGGCTGAGCCTCCACTTGCCTCTGGGAGCCACAGGTTGCTGACCCCTGAGTTAGGGGACAGGGCCTAGAACTGCCTCAAGGTCCGGATCCACCCTGCAATGAGGCTTTTGCCTACCCTTGTTATAGACTCTGATCAAGTCTGCCCTTAAACTTCTCTTTGATATGCTAAACAGATCAAACTCCTTGAAACTCTCACTATAAAGGCACATTTTTCAACCATTTAATCATTCTTGTGAATCTTCACTGAACCCTCTCCAAAGTATAATATATTGAAATGTGAACAATAGAACTGGACACAGTGTTCCAGTAATGATCATACCCATGCCAAATACAAAGGTAATAAAAGAAGATCCCTACTCCTCTTTAATATTCCCGTCTATACATCCAAAGATGCATTACTCTTTTAGCCATGGTATTGCCTTGTGAGCTCATGTTTAGCTATTTAAGATATACAAATTACAATGTTGAATTCCTTAGTGAAACTACATGCCTATTCCTGGGTTTCCAGGCCCTGCCAGGTCTTTGTTGGTTTTGACAGAGTATGAAACGGCTTGATGCAGACTTTCCTCCAGAGAGGAAAGCTAGTCACTCAGCAAATCCGAGTTTCTCAATTCAGCTCTCCTCAGGCCACACCGTGGCAAATAAAAACTAAAGCAAGCTGGGATTTTCAAAAGCACTCATCATTAAATTAGTAACTCTGTTCCCACTTACGTAAATGGGAGTTTTATTACATATTTCAAGGAAAGCACAAGTCAGCCAATGTTAAGCATGTCTGAAAAATTGTACCATAAAGTTATACGAGTGGAAGGGGGAAAAGGGTATTTTAATTCAATGCCATTTCTACACTATCCTTATTTCTCCCTAAAAACTCTCACTACTGCTATTACCAGTGCAGGAAAAGCTCTAGTGCAGATGAGGTATCAACTTTTTAATAGTCACTGTGTCATACAGACCCATTCACACCTGGTTTTGATGTTTGAGAAATTAAAATACCAGCAGGCTAGTCTTATGAGTCCTACCACCAGTGCAATCACAGGCAAGTCACAGAGGGTACGTCTACACTACAACGTTAATTTGAACTAACTTAGTTCAAATTAGTTAATTCGAACTAAGCTAATTCGAACTAACGCGTCTAGAACTAAAAACTAGTTCGAATTAGCGTTTTGCTAATTCGAACTAGCATGTCCACATTAAGTGGACCCTGAACCGGGCTTAAGGATGTCCGGAAGCAGTGCCGGCAGGGCATCAGAGGAACCCGACCCCCACCCCGGACAGACAGTTCTCAGGGGTGCCCCGCTTGCAAAGCAGTCCTGGCTTGGAGTGCCCGGAGTGCCCACACTGGGCACATCACAGCACTCGGCCATCAGACTGGCTGCACTTGCTGCAGGCTGCCATCTGGGGAGAGAGGGCAACTGGGGGGCTGCAGGAGAGCTTCCACCCCCAGAAGCCCGCAGAGCCAGCCCAGTCCTCCCCATCGGGGGCTCGTGCCCCATTCCTCCCTCACCTCCTTCCACTTACCCTTCCCTAGCCCCTTTTCTTGATGTACAAAATAAAGGACAATCGTGTTCAAAAATGGAATCTGTCTTTATTGAACAAAACTGGGGGAGACTGGGAAAAGGAGGTGGGAGAGGGGAAGAGAGAGGCTGGGAGAGGGGAGGGCAACTAACATGATCAGGGGTTGGGAACAGGTCCCATATGAAGAGAGGCTAAAGAGACTGGGACTTTTCAGCTTAGAAAAGAGGAGACGGAGGGGGGACAGGATAGAGGTCTCTAAAAGCAGGAGTTGGGTGGAGAGGGTGCATACAGAAAAGTTCTTCATTAGTTCCCATAAAGAAGGACTAGAGAACACCAAAGGAAAGGAATGGGTAGCAGGCTTCAAACTAGTAACAGAAAGTTGTTCTTCACAAAGCAAAGAGTCAATCTGTGGAACTCCTTGCTGCAGGAGGCTGTGAAGGCTAGAACTAGAACAGAGTTTAAAGGGACGTGAGATCAAGTCATGGAGGTTGGGTCCATGGAGAGCTATTAGCCAGGGAGTAGGAGTGGTGTCCCTGCCCAAGGTTTGTGGAAGGCTGGAGAGGGATGGCACGAGACAAATGGCTTGGTCACTGTCTTCGGTCCATCCCCTCCAAGGTTCCTAGGGTTGGCCGCTGTTGGCAGACAGGCTACTGGGCTAGATGGACCTTTGGTCTGACCCAGGACGGCCATTGTAAGCTCAGGGCTCAGGGTCGGGGGTCTCAGTGGACCCCCTTGATTTTCATGCACACCTGCTCCTGGGTGGCCAGGCTGGCAGCTCTCCTGCCCTAGACGGACACTTTCCTGTGCCTAGTGCGGAGATCGTGGATGAAGTCTACGATGTCCGCAATAGCCCAGGCGGGTGCCTGCCTCTTGCGGTCCCGGGCAAGCTCCCGGGAGCCGCCAGCCTGGTCCCGGGAAGAGGGGGAGGGCTGGGAGGCATCGGGTGGCTGGCTCGATCCGTGCCAGGTGCAGGGTCTGCTGGCTGGGTGCTGGCAGGCTTGCACTTGGCACGGGCACCGTAGCCAGCCTGTGCCCCTTTAAGGGCAGGGGGGCAATAGAGTTTCCCTGGTGTTGGCCAGAGTGGCCACCAGGGAAACCTAGGGAGGGCTAGCCTCCCACTAGTTCGAATTAAAGGGCTACACACCCCTTAATTCGAACTAGCTAGTTCGAACTAGGCTTAATCCTCGTAAAATGAGGATTACCTAGTTCGAACTAAGCGCTCCGCTAGTTCGAATTAAGTTCGAACTAGCGAAGCGCTAGTGTAGCGCCTATGAAAGTTAGTTCGAACTAACGTCCGTTAGTTTGAACTAACTCTGTAGTGTAGACATACCCATAGAGAGTAGCAGTGACCTGGGGCTGAGGTAGACCGTGATACTGTCTCACAATCAATAAAATAATGTTATGAACAAACCAAGTTGATTACATTTTACCCAACATTTTTAAAACTATTACATACTTTGACAAACGTAGACACAAATAATAACTATGTGGATTGATACGGATACATTGGAACTAATTCATTATCTGAAGGTTTAAAAAGAGGCAGTTAATTCATAGCATTTTCTACTGCAAGTAGCTGATTCAATGGATAACCAGTTTCAATTTTGTTGCGGGGGAGAGGGCATACATGAAGACGTGCACATGTGTACACTTGTAACCAGTTTAGTAAATCTATTCAGGAGCTCCTAAATATATATCATTCTTTTAGTGCCACTTGTCACAGTAACTCACCATATCCTAAAAGGGGCTTTGTACCTTAGTACCAAAATACAGGAGGGGTAGAAAACTGCTGAGAGGAATCCTGACTTCAGTGAAGCCAGTGGAAGACTTGCCATTGACTTCAATGGAGCCAGGATTTCACCAATAATCTCTGAAGATTATATATTATAGTATAAACTCTTCAGAGTGGATTTCTGTTAGGGAAGTTAGATAGCGTGTAATTGAAAATTCGGGTAACCGCATGACATTTCAGTGGTTACATGACTATTTGATAGTCTCCAGGAGCAGGGCCAGGAGCCAATGCATGCCAGCCCCACTCTTGAGGAACCCCCTGCTGTCCCACACTGCTGCCTCTGTATTAGAAGCAGCAGCACAGGGTAATAGGCAGGAGCCAATCTATGAGAGGATCCAGTTTAAAAAGCAGATTCCTGAGCAGACCAGCTGTGCAGGCTGGCACAACCCATGTTCACAGGGGTCCGAGCTCCCCATGGACAGAGGCTGCTTTGTGGCAGCTTCCCCAGCCCACCACCTACTCCCCACACTAAGTGCCTCTGCACTACGGAGTTGGTGCTGGAGGAGAACTGGCTTTGCTCCCTTCATCACCACCTGCCTGTTCCCCTGTCTCCCTCTGGAGGAGGCAGCAAGGCAGCGGGGGAGGAGGGGGGGCAGGAAGAGGCAGGTCCACAGAGCTGCCACACGTGAGGAGCTTGCTTACAAACTGCCTCCCTGCGTGTATCAGTTCCGGGGGAAGTGGGGAGAGAAGGAGAGTTGGATCCAGTGCTCGTGGGAAGCCGGCTTTTAAGCCAATTTCTCATGGGCACCCACTCCCCGTCTCCTCTTGCTGCCTCTGATACAGATGCAGTGGGGGGACGGAGGGTGTTCGTGTGTGTGCATGTAGTCAACAAGATTAACGAATAAACTCAGGCTTATCGGTTAATCGTGTTGTTGTCCACACATTGACATCCCTAATTTCTACGCTTCTTGCCCATGGATATATCTATAAGTCATACTGATATCAATTTTCCGCATCTCTTCTGTAAAGCCACACTTTATTATGACAGTGTAAAACAGGATTTTCCTTTAAATATGTGAACCCTTAATTGAAACCTAAAGTCGATAACACTTCTCTCTAAATTTCAGCACATGATTTTTTTTTTAAAAAGATTGATTGGAATAATTAAATAAACCCAGACAGATGAGACTGTTAAAGGGAGAAAAAGATTGTTTTAAATTTCCTTGATCAGAGAGGCACAGCCCTGTTATAAAAGAGGGCTCATAAAATTGATTACTCTGTTTATTAGGTCTGCAAGGAGACTAGATAAAAAGGAAATTAATTTGAATTTGTGTATGCACCAGTTGAGCTGAGCTTACTTAAATTGATTTAAGCAGACTGTAAATACAATTGATGTTTACAGAGCTTTGGCACATTTGCTAATTTACTCTGTATGCTATATAGTAACCACAACAAAACTTTAACCACATTAATTATTTAAGGATACAAATTAAAAATGCAGTGTTTTATTACAGTGAATACATTATTTGCATTCAACCCCCATTTTGTTTCTCAGTAGATAACAGCTACAGCACCCTAAACCTCCGCCTTTTAATCAGAGATCATAAAAGGAATCAGAAAATGTAAAATTAGGTTCTCTTTATAGAGGAGAGGTCTGAATGTAATGTTACTCTTGTGATGGAAATCAGTTTCTCCAGGCCTACCAGTCCAAACCATAACCTGCCACTAGCTAGCCCAGCTCACTCAGTTCTACCCTGTACTATTTCACTTGACCAAGTCACTGTAATCACCTTTATGAAATAAAAGACTTAAGAGTAGGATACTTCATCATGAAGTTCAGTGAATTTGGACAGAGAAGTATATAATTTCACCTGCAGATACAAGTAGCTTGTTAAATAGAACAATTTTGTTTTTTAAAGTGGCATATTTTTTACAAGAGCTGTATACTTGGATTGTAAAGATCCAGACATAGATTTTGGGTATGTAAGTGCAAGGGAGGAATTCAAAAAGTAATAGGTTTTTTGTTCAGAGATAAAAATACAATTCTGGTGTTATCATTTATCAACTTGTATTCAATAATTACTATCTTCAACTACCTTGTGAGGATTTTCATCTGATGTTTGATTTATGGCTTTTACCTTACTTGCAATGCAACTGTAAAGAAAACAATCATAGAATCATAGAATCACAGGACTGGAAGAGATCTCAGGAGGTCATCAAATCCAGCCCCTTTTCCAAAGCACGACCAACCCTAACTAAACCATCCTATATTCCTTTTTTTTAAATCAAATTAGTTATAATAGTGAGATTTAAGAGTAAGGCTCTACCAAATTCATTTTTTAATCCTTTTTGGTCAATTTCATGGTCACAGGAATTTAAAAATTATAAAGTTCACGATTTCAGATACTTACATCTGAAGTTTCATGATGTAACTGTAGGGATCCTCGTCCACAGGGTTTTGGAGGAATTTCAAGACTTTTGTAGGGGGCAGCCAGAGAACACCAATGGCTGATCAGGAGCCCAAGGTAGTGTTACCGCCATCAGCATTTAGAAGTAAGGATGGTTTGGTATAAAATTGCCACCCTTATTGCTGCACTGCTGTGTTTAGACCTGGGCCTTCAGCCAGCAGCCTCCCTCTCTAGATACCCAGATCTGAAGGTAGCACAGAAGGGTGGTAATACTGCAACCTCCCTATAACAATTTTGTAACCACCCTACAATCTCCTTCTGGATCAGGACCCCCCCACCTCCTGCCCCCACCATTTGAGCTGACCTCCACCTCCCCAGTTTGAGCTGATCTTCACCATGATATCTGTATAGTACAGAGTAAAAATACACAAAAACAGATTTCATGGTTTATGACACATTTTACGTGGCCATGAATATGGTAGGTCCCTACTTAATGTACAGTAACCTATATGAATGTTCGAAAGCTTCAGGGGGTAGCCGAGTTAGTCTGTACGGGATAAACTCCGGTCATCTGAAGAAGTGGGCTGTGCCCACGAAAGCTCATGATACCATCTACATGTTTCGTTAGACTATATGAATGTGTTATGTATCTGTATAGGTACTATATATTTGTACACACGCTCACACACAGAGTTTGTATGCATACTTGGACTGTGTAGTAGTATGATCAGCATCATGTTCTTCCATTAAAATAGGCAGCTGAGATAGCGTTCATTCATAGGAAAGTCTGTTCCTCTGGCATAATTTTCACATTACTGAATTTATATGTAGGCCCACCTACTCAATCACAAGTACCTCTTTAACAGAATCCATATTTCAGACCCTTACATTTAGATCATACACTCTTTTGCCTTCCTGTTCTCTTTCCTGGTCCCCTCCCCTTAATAGTTCTGCAAATCAGGTCAGTTTACAAAACATATTATGTAAAGACAGATGAACATGACTAATCAAATTCAAAAACGCAATAGAGAAAATATAATCCACGGAATAATCAAGTCTGGGAAAGGAAGAGAGAGGAACTCAAAGCAGTCCTAATTGGAAACCAAAAAAGACCTTTAAAATGTCAAAAGGAAAATCCATTTTAAACTGTGGTTTTAATAACCTCTGATCAAAATATTTATATTGCCACTATCACGCCGTTGAGTGATTGTTTTCAATTCCCATCCTGATCTCTGTTCAAAAGATAAATAATGCAGTGCAGTCACATGACATTTTTTAGCTTGAATTTAGGAAGGAAAACCTTTAACAAAGGCTAGGTTTACAGGACAGCATAGTTCAGAATAAGGGTGTTTGAAATGAATGCATATTTGCCGGCTGCTCTGTTGCTCCTCCTGGAGGTCACTGCAGACGAACTAAAGGATAATTTGTGTAAATGACATCCTCTTAGACAGGACTAAGTTAATGAAAACTAGGTCTCTTTTAGCAAAATCCACATGGGAGAATTACAGAGCAGCACTTTCACACACACCTTTGTAGTCCAAACTTCAGGGCTGTGTAGTCAGGTTCTAAGATATCTATGGAACACTGTATAGAGAGATGGGCACCACACAGCCCATGGGGGCTACATGTAGCCCACCAGAATAATCTTGACTGCGGGCCATGAGACATTTTGCTGACATTGACCATCTGCAGGGACTGTCTCTTGCAGCTCCCAATATCCATGGTTCTCTGTTCCCGGCCAATTGGAGCTGTGGGAAGTAGGGGCCAGCACATCTCTGCAGACCCTCCTCTTGCACTCCCATTGGCCAGGAACACTGAACTGTGGCCACACCCATCCCAGGGGACCAGAGCAGGCTTCCCCCAAGGCCCAGCAAAGACTCTCATCCAGTGTTCCCTCTAAGGTGCACAGCAGCACAGGTGATTAATCAGCCCCGACCAGTCAGTCAGCTTTGCCCACAGAGTCCTGAGCCTCTGACTCGGTGGGGCAGATCTTCCCTGGTCTGCAGTGTTGAGATCCTAAGCATAGGCCTATAGTATCTGTGCCTCAATCTTGGTCTGAGGTTAACAAATTATTTCACAACTCACAAGTGATTGGTATGTTGAATTCTGGATTCTGATGAGCCCTACAAATCAAATAGAGTGTAAGAAACAGTATTGCTAAGTCACAGTGTTCAAAAATCACGAGCCATTCCCCCATCATGAGCTTAGCTTTAAACATCATGAACTTTCTAAAAATAATGCAATAATACAGATCTCTGTATTTTCAAACTTTTCTCCATAATTACTTTTAAATTTTAATTAAAATTGAGACTGTCAGGTAATAACTTGATTCCAGTACGTGGGGCTTTAAGAAAAAACACCTTATAACCCAAGATGAATGATAAAAATGAAGTAAGATATTGGCAATAGGAATAATAGGATTTCTTTCTTTTTTTTTCCTATCTCTTCAGTGCAATTCACAGGAATAAAAAAAAGTTTGTCTAATAGAAATGTTCAAATTCTAACCAATTATCTTTTTATGGTAGGTAGTTGGGTGCTTGAAGAAAATATTGATTCATTAATACTTCATGAATAAACATCTTTCAACAAGTTTTTGGCCATGGGGTTGCATGAGAAGTATTAATAGATGGAGTGTCACAGGATATACTTCTGAAATAATTGAAAATGATGAAAGTTAAACAGTACCTATTTTTAATGTTTTTTTGTTTTTTTCCAAAAGTTCACACAAGCAGTTAATTATTTTCCAGCCAGAGAATGGAAACAATGTAATGTGACTTACGTGAGTAACACATATAGGCTGTGTCTACACTGGCACCCTTTTCCGTAAAAGGGATGCTAATGAGACACTTCGGAATTGCAAATTCCGCGGGGGATTTAAATATCCCCCGCGGCATTTGCATGAACATGGCTGCCGCTTTTTTCCGGCTCAGGGTTTTGCCGGAGAAAAGCGCCAGTCTAGACGGGATCTTGCAGAAAATAAACCCTTTTCTGGAAGATCCTTTATTCCTACTTTCAAGAGATCTGTATTATTACATTATTTACTTTCAAGTAGGAATAAGGGATCTTCCGGAAAAGGGTTTATTTTCCACAAGATCTCGTCTAGACTGGCGCTTTTCTCCGGCAAAACCCCGAGCCGAAAAAAAGCGGCACCCATGTTCATGCAAATGCCGCGGGGGATATTTAAATCCCCCGCAGAATTTGCAATTCCGAAGTGTCTCATTAGCATCCCTTTTACGGAAAAGGGTGCCAGTGTAGACACAGCCATAATGAATAATGAATATTTGGTAGCCAAAGTGCATAGTTCATGAACTGTCCCATAGGATTTAAATTATTTATTGAAACTCACTGACAAATACATTTTCAGAAATCAAAAACAGTTTATGAATGGTTTGTTAGCTATAAAGGTACTACATTCATAATGAATGTATGTATTATCATTATTGCAAATGAGTAAATTGACGATTTGTATTTCTTCATGTTTATACAGACATGAATGACTGGACTATTAAATCAAGTTGTCTCTATGATTTTGGAAGTTTCCCTCGCTGCCAAACCATAGCAAAGGTAATGTTCCAAATAAATAAAACAAACAAGCCAACAACAAACCTTATTATTCTTTGTTTTTAAAAAGTGAGATTCCTAAGTAACAGCAGTGCATTAACATTGTCACATAACTTACAAAACTGAAACACTTAAAAACAAGACAATAGTTAATTGCATGATAAATCTTAACCACCTGTATAACATAACCTTTTTTACCAAGTACACAGACATGCACATGTCATTAGAACAACCTTAACTCTGACCTACAATGAACTATTTTCTTCATTAATCTCAAAGCAAACAGAAAAGACAGCTGAAAATGTATCAAAATATTTACACTCCTTCTCTCTTTCTCTGTTTATATATACTGGTGAGCATAACTTAAGTCCATGAATGAACATAATTTTACTGTGTTACATATTTTTGCTATTAAACTCATATGCAACATTCTAACAGTATTTAAGAAACAACAACAAAAATCTAGTATTAACTGACATCATTGTAAAATCTTTATTAGTTACTACCTCTAAAAAGAACATATGTATCAGCATTAAGGTATCAAGATAATATGTTAAAATTAAATAATAATCTAGAGAAGTGGGAATTTGTGAGTACTGTTTGACGTTTTAAGAATTGAGCACATCATCTTATATTTGTTATGCCACTTCCTGCAAGCCTTATTCTGACCTACTTATTTGAAACATCCATCTGTTATGGGTCTGGGCCTTTAGCCCCATCTCGAATGAGGTGGGGATCCACCGCACCACACATCAGATATAATTTATTTAGGAAGGAGGGTTTTTGGGGGGGCATTTAGAGTGGGGAAGAGAGGCAGAGGTACCATTTTATACTAACACATAATTATCTGTATTAGATTTATTGATAATTCAGAACCCAGGATCTTGAATGCATATGGGTCTATATACTAGGGCTGCGTCTAGACTGGCAAGATTTTGTGCAAATACTTTTAACGGAAAAGTTTTTCCGTTAAAAGTATTTGCCCAAGACAGTGTCTACACTGGCATGGATGCTTTTGTGCAAAAGACATCTTTTGCGCAAAAGCATCCATGCCAGTGTAGATGTTCTCTTGCGCAAGAAAGCTCCTATGGCCATTTTAGCCATCAGGCTTTCTTGCGCAAGAAATTAACTTGGCTGTCTACACTGGCTCTCTTGCACAAGAATACTTGCGCAAGAGGGCTTATCCCTGAGTGGGAGTGTCGGAGTATTTGCGCAAGAACCACTGATTTTGTACAGTACAAAGTCAGTGTTCTTGCGTAAAATCTTGCTGCCTGTTTACACTGGTTGCGAGTTTTTGCGCAAAAGCAACTGCTTTTGCGCAAAATCTTGCCAGTCTAGATGCAGCCTAGGAGGGGTATGGGTAAGATGCAGTTAAAGACCAGCAAGTCAAGCCAGAGATCAAAATCAGTTATTCCATAAACATCTGTCTATAATATGTGGAAAGAATAATTGTGCAGTGAAGGACTTAAACTGGGCAAACATATGCAGCAGGTTTCACAAGACCAGTAAAAAAAAAATATCATTAGCTTCTAAAAGCTATAGGTGATAATTTTTATCATACTTATTGATGCACTTTTGCATCATTAACAATTTTACCATTTCTAACTAGGCCCATTAATCTTTTCTATGATTTTGTTCAAAATTTACTTAATTCTTTAATTCTTTATTGTCCCTAGACCTGGCAGTCATGGATTTTTTTCTGATGTCCTTAGTTTCTTTTTCAATATTCTGTATTTTATAACTTATAATTTATATACAGTTATATCTATTTCCTTCTTTTTTCCATTCGTTATATGTAATTTTTCTAATTGCTGCCTTTACTCAACTTAACCAGAATGGGCTTTTATCCAAACTTTTCTCTTTCTTGAATTTGGGAATTATTGCTTTTTGACCTTTAAACTACTTTTAAAGAATTTTATTTTAATTCACATTTTTCTGTTCAGATTTTTCTTCTCAGTGTATTTAACTCATGATTTCTCTCATGTTTGGGAAATTAACCCTTTTGAAGAATCAAGCGTATATATTATCCACTGTGTGCCCATATTGAATGTGATTGGGTTTTGATCTCTGGTTCCTGGGCAACTACGAACTTCTAAGATAATGACTAATTAGTCTTATCCATGACATTGAAATCCAAAATAGATTTACCTCATGTTGAGTGCAATACCCCAAGGGGAAAAAAAGAGAGGAAAAAAAACGGGGAAGAAAAAAAAAATCTCTGGACAATGGTGAAAACAGAATAAGCTATCTCAGAATAAAGGGGATGTTTCAGAAAGTTTATAAAATAGCTACAATCACGGTGTTCCCCAGAAGCTAGAGATGATGAGCCAGCAACACTGATGTTGAAAAGTAACCAGCTGATGCTTAATAAAGAGTTGCTTGAGAGCTAGTTAGAATTCCCCGAATGTATGAACCACTGTGCTGCATAGGATAGCTAATCCTTTGCTTCTGTAAAAAGAGTGAGCCAACGTGTTTGTGGTAAGGATTAGCGTTGTATGTAAAGATCTTGATCTTCCCTTTTAATAAAGTTATGCAGGCCTTTTCTCCAAATGTATCTTTAAGGCCTTGATCTACGTGTTCCCTCGTGGGATTCTATCAGTATAGAAGAAGAGCCAAAATATAACCAAGAATTCTACACCAGATCATTGACAAAGTGCCCTGAAGGCTGTAGTTAGCATAACTCCCAACCCCACAGGCAGATGTATGACCTCTTGGAAAGCATTGTGCAAACATTTTGATACTATACCCAGCAAACTGGAAATTCTCCAGAACACATTCAGACAGATCTCATGCAGAAAGGAAAACATTTTTGCCAATAATTTTGTAAAGTCTCTAGCCTAATGTAAATGGGTAGACGGTTCTAAAAAATTGTAAGAAAATTAATACACTTTTTAACAGAGGGTATCTGAGAGTAGATTCTTTCTATAGCAAAGATTATTCCAGAGCAGTTAGCTAACACAGAATCCACTTATCAGTGATCGCTTCCTTTTTTGCCCCCTTTTATTTTCTGGCAATTTTTATCATTTGGAGAAGTTTATAAAAAGGAATTTCAAGAAAATGACTAATGATATTTATAGATCTTTTATCAAATAAGACTGAGGGGGTTTGGACTGCTTCAGTTTTGAGTGATGGTGCAAGTGGAGACTTAACAATGGAACTATTTCTAAAAAATGCAGGTGTTATCTTGTTGTCTTCCTACCCTATGTGAAAGATTTAGGCCAGCATTGAAACATCTGAACGGGGGAGGGGGAATCACATTCTCAAGGTAAGTCCATTTCTGGAACTGCTTTGGATTACCTGGTCGTGAAACCTTTGAGCTGCTGAATGCTGCTCCTCGCAGGCTGCTGTCGAGAGTCTGGGGGGTTGAGTTACCATTGAGATCACCACATCCGACAGTTGATAAGTCTGGAATGAGAGGCAGAGAGACCCAGTCAGACCGGGTTGCATGACCTCAAAGGAGGAGCATTTGACAGTTTTCCTCTTGGCCTTCTCCAGTTTATCAACCTTTTTTAATCAACCTCCGAGGTGGGAGGCTTATTTGAACTATGTGGGAATACAGTTGTGATAGAAAAAGGTATAAAAACAAGACACACAAGGACTCATGCTGTTCAATTGTTACATGTCTGAATATGAGGCAGGGTGTAGGAATTCAGGAAGCTAACAGAAGCCTCAAGATAACCTGGACTGGAGTTCAAAATTCTGCCATTTCATTGGGCACCTGTCCAAGTCTACTTGCAGCTGAATAGAATGCAGACAATTCATTTCACCCTACTCCAAGCAGAGTTTTTCCCTATGCTGGTAATTTCCAGAACATTTAAGTTTACTTTGTGCCATATAAGTGGGAGAAAAATAGCTTAGTAAACCACAGCATCTCTTCCCCAGTCTTTCTGGGAAGGTCAGGTTGGAAATCTTTATGGAATCAAACATGAGAGGTGCGCCACAGTTTTTATATCCACAAGAGCCTGTTTCCTGAAGAGACTTTGTGTTCTTCCTGGGGAGCCTTATTTCAGATCTCCCCTCTGGGACAGCCTCCATGTGCCTAACTTACCTGATTTCGCCCCCAACATACATTTCACCCACATCTCTTCTGCCCAGCTTATGTCCCATATTCTTTCTAATAAAACAATAAAATGTATCAAGGTGAAATGACTTGAATGTCTTTCTGAGTTATATTCCTCTCCAAAGACTGCCAATAGCTCATAGAACCACACATTCACCACATTTTTAAGGAAACGTTTAATTTCTCGATCAATTTATAAAATAATGTATTCATTCCCTGGCTCAGCTATGTGGCGCTGCCCCTGTAGAACGCCGCCTCCACATTTCAAAGGGGCAAGCTGTGGAGCTCGGGATCAGCTGGGGTCTCCCTAGCTGATCCTGGGCTCCGTGTGGCATTTCCCTAGAACTCCCGGGATCCATGGCTTTGAAATGCTCAAGAGCTCCCGCTGGGGACATAAGAACATTGTTGTACATTTCAAAGCAGGCACCCACATGCAGCCATCCCTGGGTTGTATGCAGAGTTCTGCATTCCTCCTTTGAAATGTACAAGAGCCCCTGCTGGGGCTCTTGTACATTTCAAAGGAGGAATGCGGAACTGCCTATCGACTAGTTGATGGAAATTCCATTGACTACTCAACTAGTCAATTAACCGCATTTTAACATTCCTTGTTGTGTGACTACATATTTATTGCTCTCCATTCTTATTATACTCATAAATTTGTCAAACTAAGGTTTCTTACAAATGTTGGTGCACTGTATCATTGCCTGCTTTTATCAATAGCTTTCTCAAATATACCATCAGCAAAGCAACAGAACCATTTAAAGGCCATTCATCTTTTCACTTTTGTTATATAGGATTAGGTATTAAGTATTGTTATTGTTGTTGTTATTGCTGCTATTGAAGGCAATAGACTTGATAGGGTGGATCCCCTAGCCCAAGGGTGGGCAATAATTTTCGCAGGAGAGTTACTTCATGAATTTTGGTACATGGTTGTGGGCCGGCTCTGGGTCTCCAGAAGAGGAGGGGCTTCAGGCAGAAGGAGTGAGGCTACAGGCTACAGAGAGTGTCTAGACTACATTGTTTTTTTCAAAAAACAAATGCCCTTCTTTTTTAAAGAACTTTACCTGTGTCCACACTGCAATTGTGTGCTTTTGAAATTAAATTGAAAGAATGCAGGGTTTTTTTCTGACATTGCAAACCTCAAATTATGAGGAAGAACGCCTTTTTCGAAAGAGCTCTTTCGAAAAAAAGCATGTGTGGACGCAGAACAAGGACATTTTTCGAAAGAAAAGGCAATCAAAAAAACCACTGGTGCCCTGGTGGCCATTCTGTGAATAGCAATCAGGGCTTTCTTTCGAGAGAGCGTCAATGCAGTCTGGATGTCCTCTTTTGAAAAAGCAGATCGCTTTTCCAATCCGGTTTTGAGGTCTGGATGCTCTCTTTCGAAAGAAGCTTGCAGTCTAGACGTACCCAGAGAAAGACAAAGAGAGTGTGAAAGAGAAAAACTTTGAGTGTGAGAAACAGGCTTTGTGACACAGATTGTGTGTGCGCGGCAGTGTGCACGTGACAGTGACAGTGTGTGTGGCACAGAGACAGGATGGCACAGACTGGGGTGTGAGACAGTGATACAGAGAATGTGTGTGCTGGCTGCTGCTGGGAAAGTTTCTGAGAGAAGCCATACAGTCTCTTTAAGGGAAATCTGTCCTGCTCTGTTGTCTCCCCACTCCCCACTCCTCCGGGTCACTTATCATCCACATTTCAGATTGGAGCAGCTCCGCTGACTGTGTCTCCCTCTCCCTAACCCCTGCTCTGCAGAGATGGGATACTGGGCAGAGGAATACCTCTCCCCTCTCCCTTCCAACCTACCCCCTCCTTCGCACAGCTAGCAGGAAAATCCTGGGAGAAGCTTGACTGCAGGACTGAGCAAGGTGGGGGGAGGGGCAGCTGAACACATCACTGGCTGTAAGTATTCATGCTCTGCTAATCAGCTGGGTGGGCTGGATCCGCTCCCCAGGACTGATTTTGCCTACCCCATCTGAGCCCATGTAGTGTTTTGCAGATTCCAAGGGGGTTTGTCTATACTGGATTGGTCTTACAGATTAATATTGTCAGCAACACATATTGATAAATGCACATCCGAGCTTTTGCTGGAAAAGAAGGGTTATTGTTGTAACACCTCAGCCATATTACCAATTCCATTTGGGATCCAAATGTTGCCAGTTCTATAAAAAGTCAAGAGGCTATTTATTTTTTGATGTGAGAGCAAGTAGAACAGTCATAATTCAAGGATATTAGCAGACGGCCAGAGACCTTCATCTCTCTTTAGTTCTATAAATAATTCATGTACCCAAGTTATATTAACCCTTTTCCTGCATCTTATTTATGGATACCCGAATAAAAAAAAAATCAAAGTGCTAATCCCAAGATAATGGTTTGGTTTTGTATTTTGATCATTGCAGTTCGAACTGCAATGTATTTGCAGTAAAGTAGATGCAGTGAAATTGGATATGTAGTAATGCATTATAGGAATCTTATGGAGAAGATTCAGTGGACTCCTGGAAAGCAAAAGACTGATCCTGCAGCTTTGCTGTTAGTGGTAATGTTTTCATGGACAATATTACTGCAGGATCAGGTGCCATATCAAGGGAATAGAATTCAAGATGTTAGTAGTAGTACTGGTTGAGAGAAACACACAGCCCAGGAGGAGGGAGGATCCTGTGTTCTTGGTATTAAGGACTTCAGCAGCTCCACTGGGAGCTGCAAGGCTCCGTGCCTATGGACGCTTCGATAAACAAAATGTCTCACAGCCCACCAGCAGCTTACATGGGTGGGTCTGTGACCCAACTGCATTAGATGTTATAATGATCCCTTTTGGCCTTAAATGCTATGAATCTATGAACTGCCTATGGACAGAAACTATAGTCTTCCCTTGTGCTCAGGACACTGGATTGCGTAACAAGGCATGGGTTCAATTGCTTGCTCTGCCAAAGACTTGTACTGTGTCCTTGGACAAGTCATTTAATCTCCATTCCATTCTAAATAGGTTCTTATGCTGCACACATCACCTTAGTATTTAAGCCCCTTCCAACAGTGCATTAAGTAACATATCTAACATCTGTCATGCATTTGTTCTTTCATTCTCTCCAGAGGGGAAGTAAATGAGTGCAGGCAGTGGCATGGTGTGTTTTGGAATATTTTTTGTAATAGTCACCAACTTACAACGCCATATATCTCAACACAGGCACCTTTTTTCCTAACACAGTCTGTGCCTTCTCTTTCACTCTTGGCCAATGTTCTCAACTAGATGGTGAACTCTTCGAGGCAGAGATCATTTACTAGGTTTGGTCTTGTGCTTAGCGCAATAGGGTCTTTGTCTCAGTTGGCATCCAGCTATCTAGTAGCACAGGCCAGAGGTTCACAACTTTTTATACGTTTCTATCTGCATACTAACCTGCTGTAATGTATCATCTTATTTTTGGCACCCAGGCCAGAGTATACTGGCATCTCCTTTTACGACAAAATAATAATAATTTTAAAAAGAAATGCTTGAAATGTTAGCTTTAACTGCCACACATGGTCATACAACAATAGCCTGGAAGTTTTATATTTTTTCTGCTTAAAGACAGCTATTAAGGGGATGGCTTTAACTCTTTTTTGTGTCATTATTACATCTGGGCTGTGCCTAGACTGGCAAGTTTTCCTGCAAAAGCTTGCCAGATGTCTACACTGGCCGCTTGAATTTTCGCAAGAACACTGACTTCCTACTGTCTGAAATCAGTGCTTCTTGCGGAAATACTATGCTGCTCCCATTCGGGCAAAAGTTCTTTTGCGCAAAAGGGCCAGTGTAGACAGCTCAGATTTCTTTTGCGCAAAAAAATGCCCCGATCGGGGCTTTTTTGCGCAAAAGCGCATCTAGATTGGCACGGACGCTTTTCCGCAAAAAGTGCTTTTGCGGAAAAGCGTCCGTGCCAATCTAGACGCTCTTTTCCGCAAATGCTTTTAACGGAAAACTTTTCTGTTTAAAGCATTTGTGGAAAATCATGCCAATCTAGACATAGCCCTGGTGTGGCTAGAATGCCAAAGAAATGTACTGTTTGTAACAACAACAAAGAAGAGCAGTTCTAATACACCTCCCATACTCTGTAATCATATTTCTGATGCTTGTGGTTTAGAATTAGATGTTGTACCATTCCTAAAAATATGAAAATCAGCTATCCCAATATGCTTAGGAATGTCTGTCAACTACCATCTTTCTTAATCTTTAGTTCACATTTATAACACAATGCTGGTGTGTCATGCAAAACAACAAATTGGAAGACAAGGGATGACATCTTGGTCCCACTGAAATGTATAAAAAAATTCCCACAGAATCCAGGATTTCATCTAACAATTTTAACTTTTTGCTATAAACAAGGAAACAATGTTTATAAACCCTACTGTACAAGTTTGTGTGAAGACATCGGTTTTATTTCTCTGTTCTTTCCCTATGGCCCTCATAGACATAAAAAGTTGTTTTGGTTTTAAGTATAAAGAGGGATTTGGGGGTGGGGGAGATGGTATCACTGGCTTAGATCTAGCAAAACACAAGCAGCATTGCACGTAATACATTACAATTAAAAAAAATCATTGTATCTACATCCATATTAGATATTCACATCCTAGACCCAATTCAGCAGAAATCTCTATTTGGACCAAACAGTTAGGTGGGCCTTTAATCTAGAAGTCAGTGCAGTTAAATCCACTTGCTGCAAGTCTGAATTCATTTCTGTCCATACATATTCAGAAGTCAAAGGTGAGTACATACACAGGTTAGGTGCCTACACTCATTCAAAAATGAGTAAAATTCAGTATATAACCTGCCTAGGCCCTTTGTATATCCCATTGGGCACCTGTTTGCATCTTTACATGCCTAAATCCTTTTGTAAATCTGGCCTTATGTTGCAGAACACCATTTAAACATAATGTTGGCACAGTTTCCAACCAAAGCATTTTCTTACCTGGCTTGACCAGCCAGCATAGACAGGGCAAATCAGGTGTCAGTTTTATTGGCATTGTGTTTAAATACATTTTTCCAAGAACTGTTTCTTAATGCCATTATGTTATGAAGGTCTAGGTTATATTGCCAGCAATGGATTTTACTTTATGTTATATATAAAGTTTGGCCGGCCACTTTCAGTTGTATGCAAAACTATACAAGCCTTTTAGGAGGGATTTAATTTCCAGTATCTAGAAAAGACATGCAGTCTACCTAACACATGAAATAAATGTTTTGTATCCTTTCAAAGTGATGAACAGCTTTAATATTTTTAAACAGTCCCTGAGGGGTAACCTTTAGTACTTATACAAAACCCAGAATATACGGCAAACTGCAGGATACCATCGATAAATATGCCACAATCTAGCCAAATAAAAAAACCAAGCTATCTTGTCTGAAAGATGCTTTAAAAATATATGAAGCGATTCCTAAAAAGCATATAAATCAAAAAGACTAAACGTGCTGCCATCTGCAAAAGTTGCTGACAGTGATTTGGGTTTTTAATTTCTTTTTTGGATTAATATTTTACATAGACCCGCCCCAGCACTGCTAAAACGCAGCCACTTCTGGAACACAGGCCAACTACCATCTTGCACCCAGCATATCTGGGTGGAAGTTTTGGCAATGCCTACTCTGACACAAAGGGCATTGCTTCTACCCAGGCTAGACAAGAGCTGGGTTTTTAACATATCAACAACCCCCTTTCACCCTTAAATTGAATGCATAGCATTCAATTTATTTACCTGAAAAAAATGAACAGCTAGCTCAATTATTCATGAATGTCTGTGCGTTTAGGTTCTTATACTGCCTCATAACCATAGCATCTGAGCCTCTAACTGCTGAATGGAAATGCTCTAAATGGAAACTTAGCATGCAGAAAGCTCAGGCATTAATGTATATCACACTAGCTTGCTCCACACAAAAACGTCACGTGGATCCTGATACCACTCACTATGGCTAGGTCTACATTAGGGGATAAATTCGAATTAAGATACACAACTCCAGCTGGAGTTGAAGTATCTTAAATTGAATTTTGGTGCCATCCACACAGCGGGAGGTCGACGGGAGCACACTCTCCCTTTGACTTCCCTTACTCCTTTTAGGAGCAGGACTATTTTTACTAGACCTGCCAATTCCAACCCCCAGGAGATCAACTGCAGCAACTCTGATCTTCTCTGTAAGTGCAGGCATGTCAAACTGGCGTTTGGAGGGCCTCATGT
The DNA here is from genome assembly GCF_049634645.1 of Pelodiscus sinensis. NCBI lineage: Eukaryota > Metazoa > Chordata > Testudines > Trionychidae > Pelodiscus > Pelodiscus sinensis. Next base: position 216,569,750 of record NC_134711.1, read on the forward strand.
GGCCCGATAGAAACTTTTTGCATCCCGCCAGAACATTTTAATAAAAGAATGAAGTGCAGGCCGCGGGCCGTACGGAGCACGTAGCCGAGTGCCTGCTTGCAGCCGGCTAGGCCACTCTGCGCCACAGCAACTGCTTACGGCTGTCCAGGCTGCTCTGCGCGTGCACTCACGGCCGGCTGGGTGCTCAAAGCTGGCTGCTGTGCTCACGCCACCCCAGCACCTTAGGTGGCAATAGCAACTCCAGGACCCAGATATTAGGTTGGGGGGGGGGGGGCTGGGAGAGCCTGGCTCTGGGGGAGGAGGGAGGTATTAGGTTGGGGGGGCTGGCTCTGGGGGAGTGGGGAGGCATTAGGTTGGAGGGGGCTGGGAATGCCTGGCTCTGGGGTAGGGGAGAGGCATTAGGTTGGGGGGGGCCTGGCTCTAGGGGAGTGGAGGGGGATTGGGTTAGAACGGGGATATGGGAGTGCCTGGCTCTGGGGGAGAGGAAGGGGTTATTTTGTTAATATTTTGTTATTTATTTATTTATTCCCAAATAAAATCACAAAATGTACATTAATTTTATATCAATATGCCAATTTTTTGCAATTGCATGAATAATTAATTATATCTTTATGAAAAATCTCAAACTTACAAAATATCTGAAATGTTCACAGAAGCCTGTTCTGTTTGATTAACCATGGTCTATACTTGTTTTTATTTCAACAAAACAAGTTATGTATCACATACAAATGTTTAAAGTACCTTCAATTTGTATTTAAATAAAAAATTATGTAAAATTAATTTAAACATTATTTAATATGAGCAAATAACAATTTTACACATCAAATTATTGTAATATTATAAAATCTACCTAGAAGCGAGGTGTCCGGGTATTGGCGCCTTCTGCCTGGCACTTAAACATTTTTTTTTTTGCTCGACAAACTATCTGGGCACCCTAGGTGGCCCTGAAAACTATCAGTTTTCAGTTGTGTGGCCCTCAGTAGGCTTTGAGTTTGACATGCCTGCTGTAGTGTATACATGGCCTATAATTTCTGTGATGTGCTTTGAAAGAGAAGGTCAATGTGCACAACAGAATTTTCAGTGTGGTAGCAGGGTCTATACCTCCAGTCAGTGTGCAGCATGCTGACGTGTTCTACATCCACATGCAAATCATGCTCTCATTTGCATATCTTCTTCCAATTCTTTTCCTGGAAGAGGTTTTTCCGATATTTGGTCACACGAAGTTTATAGGGGCTTTTGAAACAGGTTTTTTTCCCTACATTTGGCCCTGTGTAGATGGGCCAAATATCAGAAAAACCTCTTCTGGGACAAGAATAGAAAGAAGACATGCAAATGAGAATGCGATTTGCATACCTCCTTTCGAACTACCCCTCTTCCCTTGCAGTGTAGCCATACCCTTTCTGGGCTTTAAGTCTCCTTGTAGACAAACCCTGAGTCATGCATTTATTAAGTTGGAAGGATGTTTTGACTTAGTTCAGACTGAGGAGACGTTCAAAATCATCAGGTGAAACAGGCAACATAAAATAGCTATGAGTCAGCTAGATAAAAACAAATCACAAGATCAACTTTGAGACCATTAATTACAGCAAGATTGGACAAAAGTGTCCCGCCATAAGCAGGTTAAAAGAAAAAATACCTTTAACATGCTAGACTTATTCTTGAGGACAAGAAGTGATGAATTGGTATCACGGGCCCACCATACAGAAATAATGTAGTCTCTCTTTTCTTGTACAGTTGAGAGAATTATTATTTATGTTGCAATTATATGATTGATGTTTCAGAATTCTGTGCTGTTTTATTCAGCTAAGGTGTCAAAAGAGCCTTGCTGAGGTAGAGGCAGATGTGTCTAATACAGAGAAAGCTGACAGCTGTAATTCCACTGCCAAAGAGGGGCCTTTCTGACTTTCATCTGAACAGCTTCTCTCAAAGGCAGGAGATGCGTGCAATTAACAGTATCAATGCCACAACATTGCCATATCTTGAACCAGTCAGGCTTTCCTATTCTAACCCCGCTTTACACAAGAACCCCATAGGACCTAAATACCCATCGGTATTCACGATCCTAAAGAGTGACACGGTCCTAACTGCAGAGTCTTTTCTAAATACTTATTTTGCTCAACACTGTGTCCATATAGAGATGTCGTACGCCCAGCCTTCTCTTGCCTGTGCTACATCTTGATGTAGTAAATATTGTATCTGTTGTAGCACATAATAATTTGTCAGGAAAGATAATAAATGACATTATTTGGAAAGCCAGTACTTCTAGTAATAACAAACCTGAGTCTGGGAAGGATTTGGGTGTCTGGAGGTAACTGAGGGAGACACTAAAATCATGAAATGTTCTGATTGACAAGAAAATATTACAAAAAGTATTTTTGGCAGCACAAGGGTCAAGTTGCCTACCAAAAATAAACAAACATACAAAACAAAACAAAATCCAGAAAGATCCAGAGTGAATTTGGTCTCCAATGGAGGAAGAGAATATGAGAAAAGAAATGGAAGGCTCATCCTAAAATATGAGATTAAAAGTCTACACTGGCACTTTACACAGCTGTCACTTCCACCCTTCCCCACCCACAGCAAGTTACAATGCTCTAAAATGCCAGTGTGAACCAGGCTATAGCACTGAAAGCTGTGCTCCCAGCACTGCTAGCTATTCTCTTCACAGAGGTGCTTAACATAGAGCACTAGTAGAGCTCTCTCCCAGCTTTTGTGCCACAGCCATACTTTCAGTTTAAAGCAATGCGGTGGCTGTGCTTTGAACTTTTAAGTGTAGACAAAGCCAAAGTCCACGAGGATTCTGAAGTGAAGTTGTCTCTTGCTGACCCAATCAATTTAGGATTATGTCAATAGGTGGATTAAAAATAAATAAACATAGGATAAAGAATTTTTTTAAATTAAGAAACCATGGACAATGATATATTCACATATCTTGAAAGTGGTGGGAAGCTAGGATCGCCACTTTTGTAATTGCTGGTAACTGTACCTCCGAGGCCCTGCCTCTGCTTTACCTCTTCCTCATAATGCCTTGCCCCTCTCTCCTCTATGCCCATTGCTTACCGGATTGTCTCAAGGAGCCTGCCATGTAGGAAATGGCTCCAGATGAGCAGGGGCTGTTATGAGTTAATGACCCAGCAACTCCCTCTACCCCACAGAGTTGGGTTTCATTTACATTTCCAGTTGAAAACTGACCACCTGGCCATCCTAAATGGCACCAGGACACAGAATCCAAAACATGGACTCTACACATAAAACTTGGGCAGGTGACAAACCTATTCACGACATTTATTTCTTAACTTATAAAATGGTCTGTTAAGAGTTACAATCACACATAAAATGGTTAGTAAAAGAAAGAAAACAAAATGGTCATTAAAGTCTGGTAAGGGAGGGAGGGAGGGACATTTCCCTTTAGGAATATCAAGTCACTTTCTCCACTGAAGCCCACCTTCAAGTAAAAACCTGAGCAACACGATGAATCATGCACCATTTATTTAAAAGATCGGAAGACTCAGTTCCAGTCTACACACAGAAATTGCATAAATTTAATTAAATCAATTTCTGAATTGATTTAAAGGACTGTAACCTTCTTTTGTGAACACTCTTAAATTGGTTTAAGTGTGTCTTATTAGCTACCTGTTAAAACAATTTAGGAGAATGTGCACACAAGTAGGTTGCACTGATTTTACAAAATCAATGTAGAAAATGGGTTAGTTAAATACAACCAATTTCTGTGCATAGATAAGCCCTGAGAATGCCATCCTACACAGTGAAGTCAACTTGATACCTCAGAATGCACCGCCACTGAAAACTGCCTCTGAGTTGCAGATGATTGGATGCAGGGGGGACTTTTAGCATGATACCTCAACTTTAACCAATCAGAGAATGGTACATGGTGAGAGAGCTTTCTTCCAGATGCAATTCACATTATTGACACTGATCTATAAAGCACCATACAGTTTCTTTCTTGACTGGGGAACAAAGAGGAAGCCAGCATAGTCATCTGATAATTGATGTAATAAGCTCCCTGCAGCTAGCAGTGCCATGTAGGCAGGCAGGCAGCTGCATTCTGTACAAGCTAGAGTTCCCAAAAGGTTTTAAAGGGTAATGTGTAGCATTCACAATAGGATTTAAATTCAGAAATTGCAAAGGCATGAATAACTGTTGCAAGGTCAGCTTTTGACAGAAGTGGTTGCAATAAACTTGCCAGACACAGATAAGTATAACACTTTGGACAACTGATGACACTCAGGATTCTGGGTGTAGACAGTCCCTTTATACCTTTGACATTGCTGGAGCATAATTTGTTCTGTTTTGATGCATGATAACGCATGTCATTAACAACAGATTGGTGTGGACAATACCTAGTAAAGTTAAATAACATTTCCCCTCATATTTAGTTATTGTATAAAACATTACAGACAAGTAGCTGCTGAATCAGGAAATGGACCAGACGCTAATAACTTGTCTTTTCACATATTGATTCCGGCTTTCTATTTCATGTCAGTTTCCTAAAATCCATCCAACACGAGCACAAAAGGGTAATGAGTTTCTGAACACACACACGAATGGTGCACGCAGCATCAAAGCTTTCAGCAACTGCCTGGATGCTGCTTCCCAGCAGTACTAAAACAACTTAAATATAATTAGCTGGAAGCCCTATGGGCTACTTTTCCTCACTGGAATTTATCAGGCTGACAGATGACTGAATCATTGGTATGGTGGGTCCTATTCTATTAATATTTGTTGATTCAGAATGTCAGCTTGCTTCTAATACTGTACTTTTTTAAAGAAAATATGCATTATTTAGAGCAAGGAGAAAAAAAAAACCCACGATACTATAGTCTCTTCAGTAGCACTGAATAATTATATCTGTTTGACTAGCCATCTATAGACAAATGTTGGAGATGTAATACAGTAAACATATACTTAATGCACACATACTACAGAATTATATGATGCTAAAATAATGGAAAAATATAAAAATAGTGATTAAGCTATTGGAACAAAATTAAATCTCTTCAGTGGATCAAAATATGTTTTTCTTGGTTCTCTTGCCTCAAGAGGAGTCTGTCACTGCTCTCAAGCAGAACTATTTGATTATTATTTCTTCATGTGCAATTTTAAGATCAGGAATAAAAATTCAAAAATACCGAGACCACGTTTACAAATGCACACCAGGAGAGTAACAGTGTGCCTGCTACCAAAGAACTACTGGTTCTGAAAAATATCCAGGATTTTGTTTGTTTAAAAATCCGACAGATAATCTCCAGATATTTCATTCCTTGGTCAGATAGAGGCAATGGCATAAAACAGACTGTTCTTTCTCTGTGCTCACTGTGGCTTGATGCTACATTCAGATCTTTGCTGGTGGATCCCTTCATATTCTTAAGTCAATGAGACTACATGGATTGCAGTTGCCTTCCTACATGGATCAGACTGCAAAACCAGAGCTTTTGTAAAAATATAAGCTAGGCTACATGTAGGAGAAATATTTTTTAAATAAACTTATTTAAAATAATTTAAAAGACTATTTTTCTGGTATAAAAACAAAGGTGCTCCAGAATGACGTATTCAGATCTTCTATAATTGGGGCATGGAGAAGAGAATGAGATGGGATAGAACAGTTAATGGGTTAGCACAGAGAGGCTGTTTTAAGAACTGTTCTTCCACAAAGCCTGTTACACTTTAGGTCAATAACCAACCTGTGCTTGGAATCACAGATCCAGCTATTACGCTAACATTGTTTTGTTTATTATTTTTCCATGTCCCTGGCCTTGGCATGGAAAAATGGAGATGTTGCAATACAATGAAACAAAAGAAACAGCTTATTACTCTGCTGTTGGTTCAGAGTACGCTGATTATTTTGAAGCTGAATTTCAACACTCAGGCACTGTTACAAGACTGAGGTGAACATGAACCTACAACTTTTGTCATCAGCTTGTCCAATTACTTATGAAAAAATTATTTTAAATGGGTCAAGTTTAAAAAACATCTTTGGATGTTTGAAATATCTGAATTATGGCTGTTCTGACTGTAGGTCAATATGTAAAAGCGGACGTGCTAGACCCACAAGCGAAAGCCTGTGGCTGGTATGGAGTCTGCTTTTCTCAGCAGGAAATGATATAGATCTTCACTTCAAGTTAAGCACTGGAATATACTCAAAAGCTTAGTAAGAAATTTTACATAAACTGGATCAATGCCAGCTGAATTCCTTGGATAACAGGGACACGGCTAGCTGAGCTAGCATGCTAATAATATGCAAAATGCACTACTTCACCCAAAAGAAAACATTGGAAAAGGCCCAGACGTTCAGTTTTATACCTCTTCTCACACCTAGACACTATTTCATTTTTATGTGAAAGGGGAAGTATCAATTTAGATTCATTTTTAAAAATAGTCACACAGACAAGTATATATTTAAATATATTTAAATATTTAAACAAGGGAAAGACCCATTCAAATATGATTATTCAGAAGCAGTGTCTCAAGTGATCTGGTTTGTAAATCTAGAATTGAAAAGGCAAGTTCCAAGTAATATGTGTGTGGTGCTTAACAGTAATTTGGAATGCAGCTAACAAGTAGCGGCTATATGACAGTACGAGATTTGGTTGGTGCCAGAGTGTGACAAGAAATTTATCTCCCCTGCCCTGAAAATGAATAACAATAATAATATAAACATAGGTTCCTCTGACAGGGGTGGATGGGTGAAGGTCACTTCCCCGTAGCCCAGTGATTCAGAATGGCCCAGGTCTCCTGACCATTGCCACTGCTACTGTGGCAGTGCCCAGAGCCCCGCCGGAGCACCATGTGGCATACTTCAGGGGCACTGATGGCTGGAGGGGCGGGGAGGTTGAAGGGGGGGGCTGCCCTCAGGCCCACCCCCTCTGCCTGAGGCCCCACCACTCCTAGGAGTATGGAACTGCCCCTGTGCCCAGGGGCCTGGCGTAGCTGTCAACTCCCCTACTCATAGGTGGTTTGGTTAGAATGTGCGGTAAAGCACTTTGCAGGGCATTAAATACTATTATATTTCCTTGTGTGAATCCTGTATCAGAAATCTCAAGTTTCAGGTGCTTTCCTATGCAACTCTTTATTCCAACCCCTCCCCGCAACCAGTCCTGAAGAGACAGTGAGATTAATGTAGAGTAAATGGCATGACCCAATTTGAGATACAGCTTGAAAATTCAAAGATGAAAAAGTAGCTTCCTCATACGCTCATTTTTTACAAAACAATTCATGGTTACCTGCTTAAAGATGTGGAACGTTGCCTTGAGCATTACATTCTATCACTATCTTCATTTAAACACAGTAGGAGGAATCTTACTACATTGTGTTTCTGTGTCCTACTTCTGAACGGAGTTCATTCATTTCTTTCTGAGATCAATGAAATATATTTCTGAGTATTTGTACATAATTCCTACCTTCACAGGATTCCCTTCCCCCTCTCCCACGTTTCAAATACACACTTACTTTTTATTTTAAGCCAACCACAAAATATAGGGCAGCTTTATTGTTAGAGTTCCAATCAAAATCCTTTAAAAACAGAAATAGATAGAGCACAGAAGTAAAGAAAGAACAGGGATTATTCTATGCAGTAAAAAGCCTGTTGTCTCGATTGCATACTAAATATATACAGGTTGAACCTCCGAAAGCTGGGATTCTCTGGTCTGACAACCAGACCACAGATGTTGCTGGATCAGAGAGCCCCGGGCTCCAGGAATGCAAATCCCATTCCTGGGGAACCCCAGTCAGATGAGGGAGAAGCAGGGCTGCAGAGTAGGGACGTAATAGTGTCGTTGATTAACCCATGAACTGATAAGCAAAAGCTTATAGGTTAATACTATAGACTACATGCATTTCCCCCCCTATTCCTTGCCAGTAATTTTTATAGCAGGGTGGCCAGCAACCCAGCTCAGTCCTGGCTCACACCAGGGACCTACTGGGATCTACCCTGCTGCACCTTTGCATTTAAAATGTATTAGGAGCCAGCTGGGCAGGCAGCCCAGCTCAGTTCTGGTTCATGCCAGGTCTGGCAGCTCAGTCACCCTCCTGGACAGAGGCTGCTGCCACCCCATGATAGAGGCAGCAGTGCAGGATGACAGGCAGCTGGGCACGAGGTGAACTGGTTTTTAAACTGGCTCCCCTTCTGGACCAGCTCCCACCTGCCACTCCATGCTACTGCCTGTGATACAGGGGCAGCAGTGTGGAGCAGCAGGGGGCTTCTTAGGAGTGGGGCAGGAGTGCACTTCCTGCCTGCCCCACCCATGGGGAATATAGAATAGTCAAGTAACCAATAAGAATTCATGAGGTTAATCGACTATTCAATTAACGGATATTTAACATCCCTATGGAGGAGGCTGGGGAGCTAGCAGCAGGACAAGTGAGTGGCAAGAGCGGGGCAGCTGGTAAGCCCCACCCTCGGAGAGCCCCAGCAGGCAGGACAGCAGCAGCATAGGCAAGTCCTGTCCCAGGTGGAGATCCCTCAAGGGGGGAGAAGCGGGGCCAGGGAGGCTGGGGATCTCCATCCTGGGGAGCTACAGCAGTCCAGAGCCCAAGTCCAAGCCCTGCAGGCTGGCGCCCAGTGGCAGTGGGGCCGGAGCAGAGCCAACTGCAGGGAGAGGGACCATCCAGGAAGGCCAGTGACAGGGGACCTCCCCATATCCTGCAAATTCCCTCATTCAGGATAGTCAGGTCCCCAGGGTGCCGAACAAGTGAGGTCCAACCTGGAGTAGTAACTGTACAGTTGCTAAGTACAGTAGCTACTTATTGCCTCACTGAAAAACTGCAAACAAATATACTGGTGGTACTTCACAATTTTTATCAGAAAAGGGCTACTTTATACATTCAATCAAAACACCCTTTCAGTAACATTTATTTCAAACCCCTAACTTTTACATTGAGAGAAGAAATTTTCCCAACGTTAGTGTAGGATTGAACATGTGTTAATAGGAAAAGTTATATTCCTTCGTATGGTAGTGACAAAACAGAAAATATGGGGCTCATTACAATAATGTTTCAGACAATCCCAATATAGGTCATAATTCTTGGAATAACGTAGGCCTAAACCTTTAAAGCATGTCAAAGAGCAGATGCTGTTCTGTATTTCACACAGAAATGTGTGTTGAGTAACTATAGCAGCTAGGCTTAGCCGGAAATTCTTGATAAGTTTTGAATTAACCCACTCCTTCAGTTTTTTCTTTTCTATTTTATATGTTTTATGCCTAGGCAATTAGAATTAAGATACAGTAGTGGTAAATAACTTAGCTATGTTAAATTAAAAGCTTTTCAATAAGTACATATCCAAGCTAAAACACTCAATGACTAAAATATATGGCATATACTTGCATTTCACAAAAAAGTTAGTCTTATATGTCTACATATAGAAATTATGCTGAATCACTAGCTCACTTGAGAGCCTGAGACTGAAGAAACTCATTACACTAAGTCTCATACCATTCTTAATAGGAATCTGTGTTTACCTACAGCAAATGTGGCCGCAAGAAACCTGGAGTGTTTCAAAGAGTTCAGCCTACAAAAATGACACCAATTTTACAGTTAAGAAAATTTACAGCTTCTTAGACAAAGAGGAAGGAACTCTGGACTGGCTTGTAAGCTAAAGATTTTACCACTATTAAACCTTTGGTTGATGTGGCATAAGAATTTACAATACTGATGAAAGTGCAGAGAAATTAGAATAGCTCCAAAATTATGACCTGCATATTATATATTGGGGTTAATCTGTGATAGTCCTGTTCATGGAAAAAAGACAGAGCCTTAGCTGCAATTGTCACCTGGGCAAAATAACTCTGAAATGAACTGACATTCTTTGATAATTAACTTTCTATATTCGGTAGAACTTATATGGGCAGGCCCATAATTCCATTGGCAGACAAGCCTGACTGGAAATAAATAAGCCCTTGTCTACACTAGGGAGTTATTTCAAAATAACTGCCCCTATTTTGAAATGAGTGGAGCGTCCACACTACCAAGCCTGTTATTTCAAAATAAGGGGCTGATTATTTCGAAATCTGTACTCCTGCTTTCCTCGTGGAATAATGCTTATTTCAAAATAGAATTAGTGTAAAGGATGTGCTGCTGCTAATGTGAAATAATTGGCCTCCAGAGGCCTCTCACAGCTGCACTTCTGACTGCTCTGGCTACACCTGCCATCTCCACAGCTCCCCTTCAACGGCAGAGCTTAAAACTCCAGGCTACAGAAGACAGACTTATGCCATGTGTCAACCTTTGTAAGCCCCATGCCACACAGAAGCATCCCAGCCAGCTATGAGCAAACCCACACTTCCTCAAAGCCTCCCATGGCTGCCAGCACTCCTGTTGCTCCCTTGTCTGACACTGGCCAGGGACGCAAGAGTGCTCCGGCCTGGTCTGGTGTGGAGATCCTGGACCTCATCAAGTTCTGGGGAGAGGAGATCAACCTCCAGGATCTGCACACCAGGAAAAGGAATGCGGACATTTATGGCCAGATCACCACCAGCCTGGCCAACAAAGGCCACAATCAGACCCTGGACCAGGTCGCCATGAAGGTGCAGGAGCTCCAGCAGGCCTACCACAAGGACAGGGAGAAGAGTGGATGCTCTGGAGTGGCACCACACAGCTGCCAGTACATCAACAAGCTGGATGCAATCCTGGGAGGGAGGCCAGTCATCTCCCCCCTCTGTTGTCGTGGAGTATGGCCAGGACATGCCTATCGTCAGCCTCTAGGAGGGTGGAGTTGTGGATGAGGAGGAAGAGGCTGCGGCAGCCAGCCAGGTGACCATGCCCACCAAACAGGAGCTGTTCTTCACCCTGGAGCCAATCCCTGCCCCCAGGATGTCTCCCAGGCTTCAGATGAAACCGGGGAAGGTACTTCAGATCAGTTCTATAACTTTCCCCATCTACACACACTGGGCCAAGTGGCGGGTTCCTAAGAGTCAAAATTTAGGACCCTTACTTTCATGTTGATACCAAAATCATCTGCCTAGATGAATGGAGAACTGCGGAAGTCTGCCCTTATAACAAGATTGGAGTTGGACTTCAATTTAATTGTGTCTCTTCCGAGGTTGAGTTTAATTTTGATATTGTAAATACTATCATCTAGCCATCTTTATCTTGTTTTCTGTAGTGTCTTATCTATTTTGAATGCTATTTTGGCTAACAAAACTCAAATTTACAACAACTCTCCAGTCTCTGCTTTATTAAAGGAACACAGATCCAAAGAACAGCGCAAAACCTAGCAGACTAACTGGTTATTTAAATTAACCCAGGCATGTTTTATAAACTATTTTTTAAATACTATGTTTGGCTGTAGTTAAGACTGCAAAATGCATATCAGCAACAGTAAGGGGAAACCTATTAAAGTTTTATTTAAAAATATTGCAGCTTAATGTAAAAAAACCAAAAGAACACCAAGGGCATGTAAGAGCCAGGAAATTAAACATGAAGGTTATAAAACCCAACCTACATTGGAAACTGTGGAAATGTGTAAGCAGGATATTTCCAACTTCCCTGGTTGCTACTCTAGGATGAAAAAGGGAGCTCTTCTGTGGACCATCAATTTTGCTTCTGTGTACAGATAGCAGCGTTCCAGCAAAGAGATAAATAATATTAGTTTAGGAACAGGAAAAGACAGAATACTTGGCATTGTTTGTATGTTACTATTCTCTGTTCCTACTACACTTTTATGGCATCTAATTTTAATACTTTGATAATAGATTTACATTTGCATTATGCTATACCAACCTTAATTAATCTTTGCAGCTGTATTCAGTCCTACTGATCAATTCCTGCCACTTCCTCCCAGTGACTCCTGGGGCCTGCAGCCCAGGGCTAAGGCAGGCTCCCTGCCTGTCCTGGTTCTATGTAGCCCCAGCTGCCAGGCCCCAGCTTCCTTGGGGCAAAGGGGGCCAGGAAGGCTTTGCACTCTGCCCCTTCCAGAGTGCTAGCTCTGCAGCTACCAGTAGCTAAGATCTGTGACCAATGGGAGCTGCACGGGTAGCTCCTGTGGCCACAAGGGCAGCACATGGAGCCTCCCTGGCTGCCTTTGCATCCAGGGGCTGCAGAGACCTGGCAGCTACTTCCAGGAGCCAGGAACCTGGTTGAAAAAAATCAATGGTTCACTGTCAAACAGGGAGAGTAGACCTAGTGGAATAAAATAGGGGTCAGTCCTGCACTGAACATAAAAACATAGGGGTCAGTCCTGCACTGATACTATTTTTTTTAACTTCATAATGGAGTAGCAAGTACACTTACAAATTTGTGAATGGTACCAAGCTGGGAGAAGCCACAATTTCTGCTGAAGTGAACAGCAGGCTTGACTGGTTAGCCCTAAAGTAAATCAGGCTTTAAGGATCTCAAGCCGAGGACCCAAAATGAGTGGTGAGTCTTGAAAAGCACATTGGAGTACGGTGTTAGAATTCAAAACCTTGACAAATTGGAGTATTAGACTGAAATTAGTCTGAAATCGGCAAGATGAAATTCAATAAAGGATAAATACAAAGTACTTTGTATAGGAAGGAATAAATCAAACACACAATTATAATATGAGGAATAAGTGGCAAATAACTGCACAAAAGGATCAGAGGTTATAGTGGATCACAAATTGAATATGAATCAATACTGTGATGCAGTTACAAACAAGATTAATATCAGGTTGGGATATATTAATAGGAATGTAATATACAAGATGTGGGAGGTAATTATCCAGAGCTACATGGCACTGGTGAGACCTTAATTGGAAAACTGTTTCCAATACTTTAGGAAAGATATGGAAAAAGTAGAATGCATACTAAAAAGAGCAACAAGAATGATCAAAGGTTTATAAAACCTGACCTATGATTTTTTTTAATCTTTCATTGGGCATGTTTAGAGTTGAGGCAAGAAGACTGAGGGGGGCCTGATAATTGTCTTCATATATGGTAAAGGCTATTTATAAAGAGGATGGTGAACAACTGTTCTCCTATGCACTGAAGGTAGGACAAAAATAATTGGTTTGATTTGCAGCAAGGGAAATTTAGGTAAGGTACTAAGAAAGACTTTCTAACTAGGATAGCTAAGCTCTAGAATAGGCTTTTAAGGGAGCTTGTGGAATCTCCTCACTGGAGGTTTTAAGAATTGGTTGGACAAGTAGTGGTCAGGGATGGTCTAGGTTTGCTTCATCCTGCCTCAGGACAGGGGGGCTGGATCTGATGAATTCTTGTGGTCCCTTCCAGCCCTACATATTGGTTCTGTTGTTTATCAGATCACAGAGCCTTTATACAAGTTACTTAGTCATAAAAGTACAAGACTCTCCACTCATTTTGGGTTCTCAACTTGAGATACTTAAAGCATGATGTATGCTAGGGCAGACCACTCACATCTACTGTTCACTTCAGCAGAAGTTGTGGATTCTCTGTAATTCTGAAACAGGGCTTCGGTATCTCAGGGTAGGCAACCATGCCGTGTCTCAGAAAATTCTGGAAGTAAAGTCAATCAGAACTGATTTTTCATTAAGAAAGGAAATCTGTCCCTATATTTTATTTTATTACTTGGAGCTGAGGAAAGGCCGACAGAAAGCGCTAGGTATAGGAAATGATCCTGGCTTCTAGTAAAACATAAGTTCATTTTGTGTGAAAGATGTATGTTTATATGGAAATTGACATCTTATTAGTCAACATCTGAAAATCAATCCCTATTCTCTGTTGAAGGAATTATAGCTACAAGAGTCATCATTTGGAACTTCTGAGACTTCACAAAATTGTTAGAAGTCTTAAATCAGGCTCCACTTTCTGTTCCTCTTTGGAACAAGGAAATACCTCAAATAAAATTCCTTGCTCTTATGAGAAGGAGGAACTGACTCTACTGCTCCTACTAGATGGAGAAAGTAGTTTGGAGACTAGGGAGCCATTTCAGGAGCGTAGAGGGGGGCAGCAGCCGTGCGCTCTGGGACACGGCTAGCTTTTCCTCCCATGCCCCCAGATGCTAAGAGCATGAGGGGAAAGTGCTTGCATTCTGTCAAGGGAGTGTTTTTGTCCTTCTCAGTTTGGGCCATGTCAGTGAGGGATTTTTTCCCCCGCTTTTCACTTTTGTGTGGTCCCCAAACTGATTTTTCTCTGGGTCAGAGGCCCCCAACCCAAGGTTTCCAATCCCTGTTATACAGCCTCGGTATCTCAAACAAGGAGACATTCATGGGCTGAATGGACACTGTCAATGGAAAATCTCCAATCAAGGACTCCAGTAGGCACACCTGTGCTTGAAGTGGAGCACCCATGGGATTCTTCTCTAAGAAGAATTATTTCTTTCCACGCTGCCATTTCTCCACTAGCCCATTTTTCACTTCGGACTGCAAGCCAGTAAATAAATAAAAGAGAAAATGATAAATAACAACAATGAATAAAGCAATACTCTCCCATGGCAAGCACTTCACAGGCCAACATTGGACCTAACGGCAGCAAAATAAATTGACTAAGTCATCCGTATCATGCGGAAACACTGTGGATGCTTTATCAGCTGCGGTATCCGACACACTGGCCACATGTGGTTATTTGGTCAGTTGAGTGTGGCACTATAGTGGCTACTGCTTCAGAATTGGTTGGATACCATGGCTTTATCAGTAATACATAGCACTTATCTAGCACTTTAATAATGTTGTTGTGAAAATATAGTTAGTGATGGTATTCACAGTTTGCAGCTGGAGATATTGAGTCATAAGGTATGTCTTCACTGGTGAGTTAACCTGGGTGACCAATCCCCCAATTACTTTGGTACAGGAAGCCAAAGTGGATCCACGCTGGTGCTGAATTCACTTGTGCAAAGTGGTAAGACTTCTGGGTCATATCCAAGAGTACTTATTGCTGCAGTCAGCTAAGCTGGTCTATGTGGTCCTAGTGAATTGTGGGATAACTTGTTTGGGATGGGTATGGGAGTGAGATTATTAGAGGAAGTTCCTGGAGAACTAGCAGTACACAGGGGGGTTTGCTTGCCAAGGAAAAACAGCACTTGGGCTTTAGTTCAAACCAGAGATCTGTGTATGTCAATGCAAGCTGAGGTAGGCACAACACCCACATAAGAGTTAAGTAGCTTCTAACTTCTGCTCCTACTTTCTAAATAGCATTGTTCATTTGTAATTTAAGTTCTATTATCTCAAGGCTGGACACCAACAAATGCTAAGTACTATATTTTGCTATTCTGGCAATAAAGAAAGGTAATACTAAGACAGGAAATTTGTAAGAAAAAAATCTCTCATGAACAGAAAACACAAAAGAGGCAAGACTTACAAATATATTTCAATGTTATTGAACACAGCAAGATATATTAGTGTACTTTCTCATTAAACATCCTACCACCTCCTGGGCCATAAATAATATAATTCCATCCCATCAGAAGCTGTAGCTTTATTCATTCTACAATACAGCAGCAGATAATATAGTGTAATATATTGTAATGTAATACAAAACATTATAAGAATAATCATCTATTAAGGTTTCTGTCATATGGCTGGGTAATTTTATTAAGAGGTTCTAGCAACATAAACCAGGGGTGACTGAGTATTTCTTTGTCACTAGAAGCTAGAGATAAAATTGTTGTAATAAATACTTCGGATGTACAAAGTTTGTGATAGAAAAGTTAAATGAAGAGGGACTTGCTTCTTCCTGTGCCTTTGCTAATCCACTCAGCTATACAAAACAGAATTACTGAAGTGTATTGAATTACTTCTGGATGGGGGAAAAATCTTGGTTACAAAAGATGCACTAGCATAATTTATTCTAAATATCACAGATTAAAAATGAACCATCATAAAAATATACTAATATTGGGTGGCAAGGGAAAATGCACTGTCTGCTAGCACTACCATTAAGGGTAACGGATAAGTGGTGTTTTTCACAATACGAACATCTGTCCACCAACCGTCCTACACCTATTCCTCACAATTAACATATGCAACCAAGTAGTTACCAGATGACTTTCAATGCACTAGCAACTGTAGCCACATGCAAACCCCTGACCAGGCAGTAAAGGAATCTGTATCATATTATCAGTGAACTGAGATATCCATTCATTCTGCATAGTTCTCCAGATCAAAAGCATACAATAGTTTTAATGGGTATTAATTTTGGTATTTATTACTTTTGATGAGAGGTGAATGATTCAGCTTTGGAAACGACTTTGCAAGGCCGGTATTCTGTCCCCGTTCAATGCTTATTCATAGCTTCATGTGTATATTATGATAGCATACTTACCCCATAGAACAAATTAAGCAATAAGACATGACAGCCAGTTCATTTGTAGGCAATTTACTCACCACCTGAGGCATGCCATAAAGGCATATGGCCAAAGGCCGAGAAACTTGAATCATCCAATAAATGCAATAATCATCACATTGAAATACTGTACACAGCTTTGACTATCTTATTACTGTCATGAGGTAAATTTTATACACACAAGAAACCAGGTCTGTGCATTTAGAGCGCATTGTCATATACATGCCAGTACTGACAGGCAACAAAATACAATATAGTTCTCAAGCTATTTTGTAAAAAATAAATATTTTATCTTGCACCCATCCATTCCCCCCCATTACTTGTGAAACCTCAAAGCTGCAGAGAGACTTGTGGGGCAGTGTCAGTTTCTTGTAAAAAAACATCAATCACTCTGTTAGTAGATTTAGTGACTGACCTGCACTGTTATGTTTAATCATTTTACGGGGAGACGTTGGTTACATCTTTGTTATCCTAGTCAAATACCCATTAATCAGTTCCCATTTGTGAAAGCAACAAAGAATTAATTTACAGGAGCATACATTCTCTTATTTTAACAGCAGCAACTCATCCTAGTCTAACAAAGCTGAATGGGGACATAGATGCCTTGTAATTGGTACATTTTATTTACTTAGCTGCTCTGAGTATAATGAGAAAAACAAAGACATTGGATAACAGGTCACTGAACCTAAACAAAGTAAAAATAAAGCTCACCTCTTCAATAACAAATGTGGCAGATGGCCTTTAATTGGCTTCCAGTGTACACTAACATTTGACTCTCCCCACAAGGCTCACTGTGACTCTTTCTGCTAGGACTTGTCACCTGTCAATGCTGAATAATCCAATTGCGGGCTCTGGTCCCACTATGAATAAATTATTACACATGGAAATGTCGGCCAGGTAAGAGAGTATGTCATTATTAAGCACTGTCTACACAGCGCCCTGCACTGCCCTAAGTGGGTGATCCAACAGGTCTGCTCTCGTGGGAAACTGTGGTTTGTGTTTTGAATAAGTAAAAATTATACATACAAAATGCAAATACAACTACCATGTGTAATATAACAGATTCAGGCACATTAATTGCAAGACTGCATGTGTTAATATAAAACACCTATTGGAGCACGTGTGGTTCCACAAAATCAGTCTCCCCATTTAATCAGGAAGTTGAAACATCAACCATTTACTCCAGGTACCAAATACTTTGCTGACTTGCTTAATGAGGCCATAAGAACCTCCTACCGGAGCTCGACTACATTCTCTGGAGAGAAGTCTATGGGGCTGAGAGGTAAAAGATGAACAGAGGCACTCAGCAATAGAAGCAAAACTACCCCAGACTAACACGGCTACATTTCTATCAGCAATAGAAGAGATAGATGGATCTAGTGTACGGTGAGCAAGAAATTCCTGAATTCTAATACGAGTGATACCAATTCATTCTATGGCTTTTGCCAAAGACACTTAACTGTTCTGCTGTGATGCTTCCCCATCTGTAAAATGGTATGAATGTCACTTGCCTACCTCAAAGGCAGGATGAGATAGATAGTTGCTAGAAAAGTGCTAAGATTTTTAAGTGCTAAAATTCGCACCCAAAACCTGAGTTGCAGGAGGGCACAGCAGGCTTATTTTATTTTAGAACAGAAGCAGGGGGGGTCCACTTTCCTGCAACGTGAGCTTGGTGGTAACCCAAAGTTGCTCCCAAGTTTTTATAGTGAAGAAGCTTTTAAAAAAACCCAAACAACTGAAACCTTTTTCAAGAACCTATTTGCAGTAGGTTTTATAACTTCAAAACTGCAGAGAGATGAAAAGATGGGGGGAGGAGAGAAAAGACAATGTATGGTCTGAACAACAACAGAGGAATAATTTTCGCTTTTTTACATAAACAACAAAAAAAATCTTTACAAGAAGTCAGATAACCAAAGAAGCACCACTGAGCACTGTATATGAACATTTGCAAACCACAAAGAAACAAAACCCACATGAAGATACAAGCCAGGGGACCAGCCTCTGCCATTTTAATGAGTAAAGAGATATTAGAATGGAATTGTACCCATAATGGTAAGGAGAGAATCAAGATGGATTCTCTGGTGTGCCTGCTGTTTTGATCTTGCACTAAATTAAAACACATTCGCAAAAAATAAACCCCACACCAAAATACATTTGCTTTTCACAGCTCAGTTTTAGAAAACATATGATTCCCATAGGATAATCATGCTGTGTACACAACTGCTTTTCCTGTGTCTAAAAAGGGAGCTACTTGTACTCCCACTTAAAAAAGCAAAATGTATACCCTCTGTTCTAGCATTGTCAAATTGTGAATCACCTTCTATAAGACCACACTCTGTTTACTCTAATTTTAATAAAATGTTAATGAAAAAATTAAATTAAAAGACATGAATCACAACAACGGAGAGAAACACCAGAATATATTTTATAGGGCTATCAACGCACACCTTTAGCAATTGAAACAATTCCTACTGACATTTTTGGTGAGTTTTGTAACGCAACATTTTGTCTGCATGCCTGTGACTTAGCCTTAATAAATGACATTAGTTAAACATGCCTTTACTTCCTTAATTTTTTTGTAATTATTCCTTTCAGAACATGAATATGGTATTAGGGTATAAGACCTTCAAGGGGATCCATGTAATTATCAAAAGAACCCAATCTCAGGATAGTAAAAACATGATTACACAATTCTATATTTAAATTGAACATGTAATTAGCAAGTTATATGAATATTGGTAATTTTTGCCACATATTTACTAATTACATGTCCAGATGGTCATTTGTATGTGCAAATATCCAATTTACACGTGAAGTGCTAGTCTATAAAAATTGGGTGTATGGTTGCAAATGTAAACCTCTGCCTTGTTGAAAACCTGGCTTTAGAGCGCTGAATTTCTGGGTGACTGCTGTTTTGTTTGTATGATTGTGATCACTCAATTTTTTTGCTGGAGAACACACCCAACGCATGTAATGATCTCCAAGATACAACCCATATATTCTTGATGCATTTATACCTAAACTATGCCTTTTAAAGAAAATACCAGCGTTCCCTGTAAGTTGTGCGCTTATGTGGCTGTTCAGAAGAGATTCAAATGGCGCCCAGCTGATTAGCAGAGCCCCCATAACTAAGTTTTGATTCTACTGGTGTGCACATCCACACATTTCTTGGTGCACATAAATATATGTATTCCACAGATGGGTGGAAAAAATCTCCATATGGATGGAAAAAATTTAAAGGGACCATTGACTGACACCCCAAACCAGTTGAAATAATCCACTTACATTATCATTGAACTATCCCTACATTTTACACATAAATGGCTACAGTTCCTTAGATTTCTATTGCTGTCTTAATACATTCTACTTCATCCCAGTTACATATTTTCAAAGCCCTTAGTTGTTCCTGCAGGCCCAGCCTTCAAGTGGCCATTAATCAGCATCACATGAAAAGGAAGTTATGCTTAGACAACTGTAGCATAAACCATATTGGTTAAAGCAGGTGTAAAAAAGGCAGTTTTAGAGTACAAGACACTTTTTTAAAAAAATGTTCCTGTTTCTTAAAGTGCATGCACATGTGCAAGGAGACAGACACACACACAGAGTGAAAGTCAAGTTCAATTAAAACACTTAAACCTTCCATTTCATCATAATGGCAACCAACAGTGAGTGACTTCTCATTCCATTATTTCCTAACTTCCAGCTCTGTGTCTGAGGAAAACAAGTGGCATGAAAAGTATTTAGAGCATTCAGATATTCAGGTAAATTAGACTGGCTTGCAGCCTTACTAAGCCTTTAACCCTGTGGCCACAACAAGAAAACACCTATAAGAAAGCAAAAAATAAGCATCACTTTGAATCCTGCTTGAATCAAAGATGTGGTGGAGGGTTAGACTAAAACTTTCTGCAATAATTTGAAGCTAGTTCCTAACTTCACCATGAGATTGGAACTCTTATATTTTTCCTTCCTTATTCTTGAGGAAATTAAGTGCTGCTGGATTAGGGGTTTGTGGAGTTCTGGGCCACAGTAAGGGTACCCTTCCCCATCCCTTCTGTCTGCAGTCTTCCCACACCACTCCGTGTTCCTGCCAGGAGTAGGGTTGAGGTACAGGGGCTTTCCCTGCTCCCTAGCAGGACAGCTGGGCAGGTGGGATAAATCTTGATGCCCTGACCCCAATTCCGGTATAAGTGCCAGGTGGGAGGAGTGGGTCGGGGTGTGGGGACACAAATTTTGCGGGGGAGGAGGCTGATTGGCCAGAGCCCCTCAGCATGGGCCCACTTGCTAATCCATCACTTCTGGTAGCAGATACAAGATGGACAGCTCTGGAGAATGAAGTAGTCAAAATAGAAAGTACTTGAGAAGACACTTTCCTTACTCTACTCTATAAATATGTCTTTACTGTGATCTAGAAGGAACATTCAGATCTAAGAGGTAGGTGGATAGTTTAGTCTCCCTGCCCATTCAAATTCTTGTCTTTTCTACTGATGCTGCCAACGGATGCAAATTAATGCCAGCTAATATGACCATTATTGAAATGCTAACATATGTCCATTAGGAATTGAAATGAGAAAACTTAGACACCTTTAAAGAGTCCGACCACTGAACCAAATAGCTAGCAGAAGGTAGCAACTTAAGGCAGGGCTGACCGCAGACTTCACCGGGCATTGGTCAATGTGGAGACTTGATCTGGGAGCCCTGGTAGGAGTGGGGACTCAGGTGGAAGGAGCATGGCTCTGGGAGCCAGACCTCACCACCACCTGGACCACGCCATGTGGCGCTCTGGTGGCAATTTAAAGGGGCTGTGGCTCTGGCTACTGCCACAGTGTTGGTCTGGAGACCTGAGCCCTTTTAAATTGACAGGTCCCAGAGCAGCTGCCACTTTTCTTCCCCTTTGCCTTCCCCCAGGCCATTGGTAGCCCTGACTTAAGGTGATTAAAAAGTTAGCAAAGTAGGCCCTAGAGATGAAAGGCTCTCTATTCCTTTTTCAATCCCCTGAGCTGGGCAGCCTCCAAGATTTGAACGTTCACTGATTGAATAGTTACAAACCAAACTTCATTTACTTTGACCCAGAGTATGAAACGAATGTTCCTCAGAGTAGTGACAAGCAGACAGTAGTTTAACTGGGAAACAAGCACTATTTAATATTTAAGTGACTGACACATTCTTAGTATTATGTATTTCTGACACGTTCTTTAGTTGACATTCAGTGTTGCTATAACTGTAGCTGTAACAGTTGCTATAACTGTGAGTTAACTGTATATGGCATTTCCCACTTCCACATACTTTCTGTCCCATGGTACGCTTAGTGTCTGTCAATTGTGTGCATAATTTTTATTACAGTTCAATGATTTTTTCACAAGTTCAAAACGTGCCTTTGCCAACCTCCTCTAAAAACACCTTCCATACACTATGTAAGTCCAAACTCATGTTTACTAACCAACAATAAGACAACAAGCCCCACCTCAGGCCTCCTCAAGCTACACCTTAGATCTTTTCCACGGGAACAAAAAAAATCATTCTCACCTACATTATTATATTATTGTGGGTTAACAATGCACCTGCCTCCAGGATTCAGAACTCTCTAACCCAGGGCTGGGCAAGCCACTGGATCTGGCCAGCGGACCACCCTGCCAGGACCCTCAGGCACACACCTGCTGTGGTTTAAAACACAGTCCGTGCGACTATCTGCTCTACAGTGAGGGGGGAGGCTTCATGT
The DNA here is from genome assembly GCF_049634645.1 of Pelodiscus sinensis. Lineage (NCBI taxonomy): Eukaryota > Metazoa > Chordata > Testudines > Trionychidae > Pelodiscus > Pelodiscus sinensis. The sequence continues at coordinate 216,591,698 of NC_134711.1, forward strand.
GATCTCCCCGCCCCCAGCCCAATCCTCAGCTCCTATTGGCAGTAAACAACTGGCCAATAGAAACTGACCCCAGCCAGTTTGTCTGAACAACCAGCTAATAGGAGCTGTGAGATTGGCCTGGGAGACGGAGGCAACACAAGCCTCTCCCCCTTCTGGAGCTGAGAGCGCCATGGAGGGTATGTCTACACTGCCACCCTAGTTCGAACTAGGGTGGCTAATGTAGGCATTCAACGTTGCAAATGAAGCCCGGGATTTAAATATCCCGGCTTCATTTGCATCTTGCCGTGCGCCGCCATTTTTAAATTCCCGTTAGTGCGGACTCCGTGCCCACGGCTACACGTGGCACGGACTAGGTAGTTCAAATTAGGCTCTCCAATTCGAACTACCGTTACTCCTTGTGGAACGAGGTGTACCGGTAGTTCGAATTAGAGAGCCTAATTCAAACTACCTACTCCGTGCCGCGTGTAGCCGCGGGCACGGAGTCCGCACTAACGGAGATTTAAAAATGGCGGCGCCCGGCAAGATGCAAATGAAGCCGGGATATTTAAATCCCGGGCAACTTCGAATACCTACATTAGCCACCCTAGTTCGAACTAGGGTGGCAGTGCAGACATACCCGGAGGGAGTAGCTTGCAGTTTCAAGCAATCTGGGGCTGCAGCAGGCAGGGAGAAATTTAGGAAAGCACCTCCCAGCCAGAGCCTGTCTCTGGAACCCCAACCCCTCCTGCTCTCCAACTCCTTCCTCCAGGTCATCATCCAAACCCTCTGCACCCTCCTGCCCCAGGTTACAACTCCCTCCCAGACCATGTGCCCCCTCCTACATCCCTCCCCTAGGCCAGAATCCTCTCCTGCACCCAAACACCCTCTCAAACCCTGCATCCCATTCCCCTGCCCCAATGGTCATACCCAAACCCTCCGCTGTCTGCACCCCCTTTTTTCCTTGTCCCAGGTCACAAGTCCCTCTCAGACTTTGCACCTCCTCCCCATGTCCCCCGCAGTCCAGAATCCTTTCTTGCACCCATACAGCCTCCCTCACCCTACACCCCAATCACCTGACCCAGGTCACAACCCCCTCCTTCATCCAGACTCCCTCTCAAACTGCACACCGTCCCTTACTCCGTGTGTCCTTCTACACCCAGCCTCCATCTCAGAGCCCGCACCTCCTCCACCGAAAAGTTCGGCCCTTAATCACTTTCCATAATCTTAGAGTGGCCCCCCTACCAAAAATTATTGCCCACTGGTCTAACCCATTTGCAGTAAGATGACATGAGTGTGCTGTTCTAGGCAAACAATGCTAGCCTCCTACACTGTGTTTATTTAAAATCATATCCAAAAAACTAGAAGTAGTGAGTGCAGCTCTAAGACAAGTGTATCGGGAAATAAAAATATGAGCTGAAGACAGAGCTCCATAAATAAAAGCACAGCTCAGCTCCCAAAATAGCTTGCATGACCGAACTAATCTCTCCCTCAGGAGGGTCACAGCCCAATGGCAATGCATTTGGAATCTAAACTGAAACCAAAAAAAGAAAAACAAAACATACTGTAAGCAGTATTTAAAGGGATACATTTCTGCCCCTTTCAAGGCTCCATTTCTTACCAGCATTCCAACTGAAGCCTGGATAGGGAGGCGTAATAGTAATAATCATACTCATTAGGAACATTAATTACTTCTTTAAAAGGGATCCTCCCTGAATTTTCCCCATAAACCCAATGCACAATGAAGGGGCATGATGTAGCTCACTGTGGAAACAAAAACAATTTCATTCCCACCCCAACGTGGGATGTCGCTTACATGACAGACTGCTCTTCACTTCTCTCCCCAGACTATTTTTCCTTTTGGCATCTACCATTGCTGCAACTCATTGTGTCTCTGACTGGGAGAGCAAGCAACAGTAAACAGACCTTTCTTTAACCAACATAGAATGCTATGCTATGAATCAACAAAGAAACACTGCCAGAGCTAACACTATAGTCCTCTTTGTCTCGAAGTCCCACTTGTTTGCCCCTAGTATGCACAAGACCTCAGATGCCTTAATCTGCTATATGCCTCTCACCCCATTGCATTGCAACATGCCAATTCTTCGTGAAAAAAGGCTGTATTTACATGTATGGCATTTTTTAAAATGATGTATCCAGCCTAACAGCTGTCAAACTCTGCTTGACATTTGCAGTTGTGTCTGCAGTATAATCCATATCTATTTACATTTTTTTCACTGGCTGCTACGCTCACTTATTTTACATTTTATAAATGCACTTTCACTGTATACTGTACTCCTGACAAAAAGCATTGTCCCTTCTTGTATATATCTACAGTATGTTTGGATGAGAAACAGAAAATATGGTAGCAGTACATTCTCAATTATATGAGGATAAATTATATACAATGTATTGACCCCTCTTAATATAAATGTATTAAATCTGTAATCTGGGAGTCAGAGAATTAAGTTCCCTGCCTCCACAAGCATTTTAGTATCACTTTGAAGTGATGCCCATTATAAAAAAAACACTAAGTCCATGGCTATACTAGTGAACTTACAGAGAAACAACTGTACTGATGGCAGCTGCACCACAGTAAAATCGCTCAGTTAGCCACTCTATGCGAATGGAAGAGACCTCGCCCATCAACATAATAAAACACCTCAGCAAGCAGCGGTAGCTACATCCATGGGAGAAGCTTTACTGCTGACGTAGCATTGTGCCCATCACCACTTAGGCTGCAAAACTTATGTCACTCAGGTGGGATGTTTTTTCACACCTCTGACTGCCACATATTTTGGGGACATAAATGGAAGACATGGCCTTTATAAATAAACTAAATATATTCCAGAGCCAAAGTTCTCCAGCAGAACTGTAGAAGTAGAACTCTGTTATAAAGCAGAAGTTATTCCAATCAAATCAAATTTATTTAAATCCTATGCATTTTATATTCCTGCTTTGCTGTTTTTGTGTGCTTCAGCTACGATAGCGATAAGCAGGATCAACAGAAAACTGTTTCTTTGTTTGAAAATCACATAGAATAAAACTGGTTAAGATATGAAAGTCTGGAGCAAATTTTTTCAGATTTTTCTCTCCGGTTATTTAATCAATGTGTGGTTATTTAAAATGTGTTCTGCTTCTGATATATCAATAACTAATTGTTAACTGCCCGTGCTATTCAGCTACCCATGACTGTACTGATCACAGTCGGCTTCCTTCCAGTTCCATTTGGTGAAGGGTCTGGAACGCATTTTACTTTTGACTTAAAGCCCCAGAGGCTTCTTCATCATATTCCCATTCCCTTAGGACCATGTCAGTTTCCTTACCTCAGGAGATGCTCCATGGTAGTTGCCCTGTTTTCACAACATTTCTATTATGAAAAATAAACAGTTTTTATTTGGCACAGGGTAGAAGTCCAAGAGTTAAATGACAAAAAATGTGAAGCATGATGAATGAAACTAGGCATATCGGAAGGCATATCAAGCAAGGCTCTCGGTTTAGCAAAAAAGAACATGACTGAAATTAGCACAAAATCTTTACAGAATAGCAGGAAAGCTATAGACAACATACAGCTGCTTAGGCCACTTCGAAATTTGGGGCAACTGAGTGCCCCAAACTGTGAGGTATCCTACGCAGCTGCATACTTTACGTGTAGGAATGGTCCTGGATTCTCACAATGTTGTTCTTCCTCCTTTTGGAAATATGGATACATCTCATTTCTCTTACACAGCCTAAGTCTATGTTATAGAGTAGGGGTGGGCAAGAGGGGCTCTGTGGGCCAGGTCTGACCCACCAAGTGGGTTGATTCGGCCCGCGGCTGCCCTGCTGCTCCCCCGCCCTCCAGCCAATGAGACCTGGGGACGGGGGAGTATGCAAAGTCTCCTCCTCCCCACCAGGGACACAAGGCACCAGAGGGAACCCCCAGTCATTCAAAACAGCTGGCAGTTCACTCTAGGCACCGTGTGCCTCTTGCAGGGGGCAGGTCAGGGGGCAAGAGACTTCACGTGCTCCCTCTCCGCCAGGCCCTGAAGTCTCCTCTCATCACCAGGAGCATGCAGAAATTAGAGGGAACTGCTAGATGTTTAAAACAGATGGTGGTTCTCTCTAGGTACTGTGGGGCAGGAGACAAAGCTTTCACATAACCCCTCACTCCCAGGCCAATTAGGGTCTGTGGGCGGGGAGCACGGGAAGTGTTCTGGCCCCGCCCTTTCCAGGTCAGCCCAGAACCATTTCAGAAATTTGTGAAGTGCCCCCCCCCACTTCAAAAATTATTGCCCACCGCTGTCCTTGACTAACATAGCTATTCTGATACCAGTTTTAAGTGTCATCCAAACCTCATTTGGATTCAGCTGGGCTTCTTGCATAAGTACACTGAGCAAGAATTAGCCCATTCTCTTTTCCTCTTAATAGAAAATTTCCCCATTTTTTCACCATTATTTGACTCAATGACTCAATACACAGTAAAACAATGTACTTTCTTCCTATTGGACAACCAAGTTAAACTGCAGTTGTAAGAGGAGTTTCATACTGTGGTTAGGGTTGCCAGGTGTCTGGTTTTGAACCGGACAGTCCAGTAATTCAGCTTTCTGCTTGGAAAACAAATTGAGAAAATATAAATGGCCGGTATTTTCTAAATAAGATGTAATGTAGATTGTGATGTAATATCAAGTGTACGGTATTTTTGTTAAAACCATCTGGCAACCCTAACTGTGGTAGCATCAAACTCTTTCCCTCCAACACACACCTCTGCCAATGATTCTAGTGTTTACTGGAATACTGATTTGCATTTAATAAGAGGTTTTCCTTTTATTGTATATATTTGAAACTTGAACGTTATAATGATCAATACATAATTGTCATTTCTCTTCACATCTTTTGGAACACAATGTCCTACTATGACATTGAGGACAAAAAAGATTCATATTTACAAATGTCCCATAAAAGATGCAAATCAAAACTCACTGGACACTAAATATTAATGCTATTTTAAAACAAAAAAATCATTTAGTGGTAACCATCAAATAAACTACACCTTTGTTTTTTAATTCTTACATAAATAAGCAGGTAAATGTGTGCAGCACAACCAAAAAAACAACAACAACAAAACCAACCCCCAGAAGAAAAAGCTACCTGTTGACATATTTATAACAATCTTGTGAATTATACTAACCCAGACACACCATCTTTTCAATGTTTGGCTTTCATTCTTTGCATTCGTGTACTAGGCCGGAATTAACCTCCAGTACTATGATAACATTTGTGAGAGTTTTTTTGTTTACATTAATTGAAGAGAATTGCATCTTTTCTATTTTATATACAAAAGCAGACTTCCATGCATGCCTAGAAAGAAAAGTGCATCCTTAGGAGGGGGGAACTGCAAATTTGTTCTCTAAATTAGAAAAAAATAGAAAATGAAATGGAGATTAAATAACACTCACCAAAACATCAGGTTTTTTTTAAATCAATTTATTCAGACTGCAGGAGTGAAATTATGACTTATCAGGTTACTTCACCTGCCTACCTCTCTGTAACTAAAGAATCAAGACTAGCTTTTCAGCAGCAGTGAAACATTTGAGCATTTCAACTCTTGATTTATTTGAAAAAGTAGCAGATGTTCTATTGAACAGCAACAAATATTTTACTGTTTTCAATTCTACAGGTTCCTCCTTGACTCTTCTTCTTTTTCTCCTCATTTTCCCATCACTGGAAAAAAAACAGGATAAAAGAGAGAGATACAACACAGGAATGGGAAAAACCAATTCCAATTTTTGGGTTTTAAAAAACCAAAAATTTTATTTGAAACTAAATAGGTTTTTCTTGTCCAATTTTATCTAAAAAATGGGACAATTTACAAAAGAAATGAAAATTTCCCTTGAAAATTTGCACTTTGGTAGAAAAACCAAAATTTTGACCTGTTCCGCATAACATAAACATCGTAAGAGATTTACATTTACAAAAATGTTAAGCAGGATCATTTACATTTACAAAATGTCAAGCCTTATCATTCTTTGAAATGTGGTTCTATGTCAAATAATGACTTTGTTAGGGATCCACGTTTAATCTTTATGGCTATCCACCAAACTTGTCAGCTTACAAGCTATCTGCCTACAAACTCAACAGAGGATCTGAAGTTCAAGCTGGATTTTTTTTCCACTTCATGCATAACCTCTAATAATAAAAATTCTGTAAGTCAAATTATACCCTCATCACACTTATTGAGACTCCAATGACAATGCACAGATATGCAATGTAGTTGTAGCCATGTCTGTCCCAAGTTATTAGATAGGTAAGATGTGTGAGGTAATATCTTTTATTGGACCGACTTCTGTTGGTGAGAGGGAAAAGTTTTTGAGCTCTATGTGTCTGGAGTTGGTCCAATAAATTATATTACCTCACACACCTTGTCTCTCCAATGCACAGATATGGTACAGCAAAATTTGGCTCTGTACTTGGAACTCAGTGCTGATGTGTGAGCCAGAACAGAATCTGGCTTTCTCATCACATACTTTTGCATAAACACTAAATGGCCAGGAAACTCACCAAATTTGAGTCAGTGTACAGAAGGAGCTGCATCATTATTAATCTAGTGTTTAGGATTTCATAGTAATGAACAGGATGTTTCTACCAATTGCATTTTTTGGACTTCATACAGTTCAAAGCTACTGGAACTGAACTGCTTGTTCATATTGCCATTATCTCTGATTTTATTTCACACAGGATTAGAGCCTGGAATTATTAGACTGCCACTGCGTCCAAGTTGCCAAGAATTGTACCTTCTAGTTGGTCCTGTAGTACCTTCATATACTCTGCAAATGTCTGCTGACATAACACCCTGGCTATTTCGTGTTTACTATACATAACCACTGTCACCAAGGGAGGAAATTCCAAGGTCAAGGTTTAACCTACCACAGTTGCAGGAACCCTCTAAAGAAAGAAGATTTTTAGCAGATGTTTTACATTGAACATGTTTTCCTGAAGAAAAAAAAATTGCAATAGTCTTGAAAGATGTTTAACTCAAAGACCTATAACCACTTGAGGGAATTTCTGTAAGGTAAGCCATACAAGGTTTCATGAGAAAGCCTTTTGATCATAAGTATCGGAAACCCCAGGTTAAAAACAACAGTCTGCTGTTTCTTTTCCTGCAGTGCTCACAGACACCCAACAAAACTTGGGCTGGTGCTCAAAAAAGTAACACTCCTCAGTGGTAAAGTACCAAACTTCATGCAACATGTACAGTTAATTCAGAACCAAAAGAACATTTCAGAAAATCAGAATGACCTTTTAAAATAGGCAATGTATTTCCAAAAGCTTTCAGTTGCCTCTCTCTCAAAATTTATAGCCTATATAATAAAGCAATAAACAAAAAAGAGAAAGAATAGTTGATATGTCACATCTATATAAGCTGCCAATCTGAAACACCAGTGATAAATAACAAAATATATCTGCATTTCTCAGGGGTAGTGAAGTAAACGGTTATCCATGGATCTTTATTCTGCTCTCTTTCCTTTAAAATACAGGTTTTCTCCAAGGGCTTCTCTATACTTGAAACTCTAGAATGGCACCACTGCAGTGCTGCAGCATAGATGCTACCTGCAATAACTGAAAGGATTCTCCCTTCAGCATAGGTAATCCTCTTACCCAGCAGATGGTAGCTAGGTTAATGGAAGAATTCTTCCATCAATCCTGTCCTGTCTACATTGGCGGATAGGTCAGCTTAATTACGTTGCTCAGAAGGGCAGATTTTTCATTCCTTTGAGTGACATACCTGGGTTGATATAATCAAGACTCAACTGTTCTAGATTTAGACAGACTCATTATTACTCAAACCATAAAAAGCCAGATCATTTTTCACTTACTTTTATGGAAAATAAAGTTCATAACTGTACTATTTCCTTCCTAAAACATAATGTACAAGATTAAGAAAAGAACCCTTTATAGTGATTGACACTAAAGTAACCTCTAATTAAACACTACAGATATTATTGAAGTGACATAACAGCATCAGTAACGTTACTTTGCTGTCAAACATTTTGCTTTAAAATACCCTCTTCAGAAAAAAATAATCTTGTTGAGACTGAGGTTCTCTCTTATAACCAAGTTATTTCTTGCATTCAGTTTACAGCCCAACAATTCTTCCATCAGAGAAAACTCCAGCCCTTTCCTTTCCCCTTTAAAAGGAAGTATAACAGATTCTCAACTCATATAAATCATGATAGAAATGTATCTGTGTTAGTCTGGGGTAGATGAAGCAAAATGCAGGACAATGTAGCACTTTAAAGACTAACAAGATGGTTTATTAGATGATGAGCTTTCGTGGGCCAGACCCACTTCCTCAGATCAAACGTGATCTGAGGAAGTGGGTCTGGCCCACGAAAGCTCATCATCTAATAAACCATCTTGTTAGTCTTTAAAATGCTACATTGTCCTGCATTTTGCTTCATATAAATCATGGTAGCCCTATCCTGATACAGGCTATCTGACAATCGAGAGGTTTATGGCATACTTCACCAAAAATTACATTTATTTGCACAAAATATAACAATATGCAGAAAAATATATTTTAAACAAATGCAAACAGAGCACCTGACTGATTAAAACCCACGAAGTAAATGAGATGGTTTCTTTGGGTGTGATAGAGGAGGAAAGCAGAGAATGAAGTGTTAAATACCTCATACAATACTGAAAAGCCACCAGTATTTTTCTCAAAAAAATGTTTACAAAGACAAAGAGGGGGTGAACATTGTCAACGGTTATCTTCCTCCTCCCGCCCTTTACATTTCTCACATCCATGTCAATATCTTAATCCTTTTGTCCTTCATAGACAGCCAATAGCACAGGCACTGTCAATGAACTCTCAGTTGGGCAGTTCTATGTGGAGGTCAGCATCACAAATTTATTATTGGAAATAAATTAAGTAAAAAAGCATGTTTCCAGACTATTGTGTTTTCTGAGATTTGAAGTAATACAAGTTTATTTGGAGCCAGTATTGTCTGTAAGTTCACAATTAAGGCTGTTCCACACTAGAATCAAAGCTGTTCTAGCTGCAATTGCATTCTAAACAATGCTATGTAAACATGAGAGCAGCAAACATGTTTTCAACCTAACAACTGGCCAGAGACTTTCAAGGAGTCAAGCCATACTATTTTATTTATTTTGATTTCAACACATAAAAAGGCACCCATCCAAAAGGACATCACTTTAAAATCAGCTACTAATTTAACAATATAATAAAACATCAATTAGCCACATCCCTGAACAAAACTAAGCCTTAATCAAATAACAACAAAGCAAACTAATCTCTCATTATGCCTCAGATCCTCCCCTGTCCTTTCTATCCCCCACCCTGCAAAAGCCTGGAAAAACAGATGGCCCATCCAGTGTGCTCTGAAGGTCAACAGACTCACTATGTCTCTGAACAAAGAAAAGGTATACAATTTCTTTTATAGCGTTCCCAAATTAGGGAATAGGAGAACACCAGAAAAGCAGTATGAAGAATGCTACAGCTACAAGATAGATAAGCATTTTTACTGTGTTAAATAACCAATATACCAAAGGAAATAAAAATAAAGTAGTTAGCTCTTATTAATGCTATGAATTACAAATAATGAGTGAAAAGGAAGCGGATTAAAAAAATCTTACATTAAGATCCATAAAATAAGGAGGAGGCTCAATAACTCAGGGGATTGGTGACGGGTAAGACTATTTATTGGTCATGGCTGTTATGATACATGAATTCATGATTTTCTTGCTTTGTAAAATGTGCTTATATCTTCTTTGGGCATGCAAGTGGTGAGTGTCCGGGTGAAATATTTTCTCTAAGTCTGTTTGGCTGGGTTCTGAACTCAGAATAGTGTAACTCTAGAGAGGCCACTCAGTCCAAAGGAAGCTATTCCAGATGTTCACTGGCATACCTGTGGTCCAAATTCACCTGAGCTTGGTAAATATTAAAAGTGCAGAATCCTATGTTGAAAACTGATTAATAATAACATTCTGAAGTGTCTCACTGATTCCAAAGTCAAAGTTCCAAAGTTCCATTTACAAGTAAAAAGACATTCTTCCCATTTGCCTACCCTATCAACTAACCCTGGGATCTGAAAGTAAAGTGTGCAATTTCCATCTCTTGCATGGTCATCTATAATTTTTTTCACGCCTTATTTCCTGCCCTCATTTGCACCTGTGAATACAATAATCTTCATAGTATGCCATTAATTACACCTGTACAATTCCATTCTATTCAGTAGAGTTCCATACATGTAACTCAGGGCAGAATTTGCCTCACTATTGGAGGTTGGTTAAGAATTCTCTTTACGATGCAGGAGAATGAACAGGACCCAGCTTACTCTTGAACAGCAGCAGTGCTAACCAATAAAAGTAAGTATCAGTCACTACAGATTGCACCTCTAAAATCTGGGATCCTCTGGTCCAGCAACATCTGTGGTTCGGCATGACCACTGATGTTCCAGGATCAGAGAGTTCTAGTGCACTGCAGGAGGGTGGGGGCCCAGGAGCAGGTGTGTGGTTCAGTTAGGCTGGGGAGGGGACAGGAGCCCATCACAAAGCTGTGTTGAGCTATGGAGGGGACCAGGAACCAGCATGAGGCTCAGCTGGGCTGTGAGGGAGGAGGGGCATGCGGCTCAGCTGGGCCGGGAAGGGGCTGAGAGCTGGTACGTGGCTCAGCTGGGCCGTGGAGGGAGCCAAGAAGCCTGGTGGCAAGGAGAGCAGCAGCAGGGGGCCTGAAATGACCTTCCTTGGTTGGAAAAAATCCCTCATCCAACACCAGTCAGGTCCCGAGTGTGCCAGACCAGGGAGGTCCAACCCATATATTAAGCACATATGCACGCGGAATAGATCTGTGAAGTAAAAAGGTGCCTTTTTTAACCTGGTTACTCAGAGTGCATCTACACTGCATCATTATTTTGAGATAACTAGCATTATTTAAAATAACAATGTGAGTGTCTACACAGCCATTCTGTTATTTTGAAATAATTACGAAATAATGGACAGCTAATTGTGAAATCTGTAAACCTCATTCTACGAGGAATAATGCCTATTCTGAAATAGCTATTTCGAAATAAGATGTATGTGGGCGCTCCAGTGATGCTACTTCAATATAGCCCCTAGGGTTAGGGTTATAACCCTAACCCTAACCCTCACCATGACCATTCTACTTTATTCCTCCCCAGTGCCTCCAGGGGCTCTAAATCAAAGTAGCATGTCTACATTAGGGAAGCCTGATTCGGAATAATTTTGAGGCTTCCTTGCAGTGTAGATGTACTATTTTGAAATAAGCTATTTCAGAATAACTATTTGGTTGCAGGGCTGTAGTCATCATGAACAGGGCAGATTATGAACAGGAGGAGAACAGACAACTCACCAACACCAGATTCTACAGGCCTCTCTCCTGTGACCCCACTAAGGAATACCAAAAAACCCATGAAAAAACGACTCACGAAACTCCCTGATGCTACTCAGGAACACTGACCCCCCCCCCCCAATCTACTACCCAAAATACACACACCTGGTAATCCCGGATGGCCCATCATCTCCAGCATTGGCACACTTACCACAGGATTATCTGGCTATATCGACTCCCTCCTCAGACCCTATGCTACCAACACTCCTAGTTACCTCCATGATACCACTGACTTCCTGAGGAAACTCCAAAACATCAATAATCTTCCTGAAAATACCATCCTAGCCACCATGGATCTAGAAGCCCTCTACACCAGCATTCCACACAAAGATGGATTACAGGCCATCAGAAACACCATCCCCGATAACAACACTGCACACCTGATTACAGAGCTCTGAGGGTGTTCGGATTAATTTCTGACTGCCGCGGTTAGCCGCGGGCAGTCAGTTCGAATTAAGAGGATTTAAAAATGGCGCCTGCCCGGGAACATGCAAATGAAGCCTGGGATATTTAAATCCCGGGCTTCATTTGCAAGTTCGAATGCCCACATTAGCCACCCTAGTTCGAACTAGGGGGCTAGTGTAGACATACCCTGAGACTTCGTCTTCATCCACAACTTCTTCCAATTCAGAAACAATTTCTATCTCTAAATCAGCAGCACACCCATGGGCACTCGCATGGCACCACAATATGCCAACATCTTTATAGCTGACCTTGAACAACGTTTCCTCAGCTCTCGTCCCCTAATACCTCTACTTTACTTATGCTATATCGATGACATCTTCATCATATGGACCCACAGAAAAGAGACTCTTGAAGAATTCCACAAGGATTTCAACAACTTCCACCCCACTATCAACCTCAGCCTGAACCAGTCCACAGGGGAATTCTACTTTCTGGACACTACAGTACAGTTAAACAATGGACAAATTTCCACCACCCTGTATCGGAAACCTACCGACTGCTACACTTCCAGCTTCCATCCTAGACACATTTCTCAGTCGATTGTATACAGACAAGCCCTACGATACAACCAGATTTGCTCCGATCCCACAGACAGGGACAGTCACCTACAAGATCTTTACAGAGCATTCCTAAAACTGAAATACTCACCGGGGGAAGTGAAAAAAAAAATTGACAGAGCCAAAAAAATACCCAGACATGAACTACTTCAAGACAGACCCAAAAGAGAAAATAACAGAACTCCTCTTGTTGTTACCTACAGTCCACAACTCAGACCCTTCCAACACATTATACACAATCTACAACCCATCTTGGAAAATGATTCCTCACTCTCAGAGGCCTTAGGAGAAAAACCTATTCTTGCTTACAGACAATCCCCTAATCTGAAACGTATTCTTTCTGATAACCAGCACTTGATGAACCGCGGCGAAAGCTGCTTGCCAGCCTCACACTGCGCATGTACAAGAACCGCATTGCGCATGCGCGCACCACTGGTAAACGGGGCACCGGGCTGAAATCTACTCACCAGGGGCGAGTAGATTAAATAGATTGTCAAGCCCTGCTGATAACCATGCCCATAACTACATCATAATCCTCCAGGAATCTAGCCCTAAAACCAAAAAAGATGCCAACTCTGCCCACATATCTACACTGGCGAATTCATCACTGGAGCAAACAACAGAAGCCACAAAATCAAAGGGTTATTTGACTGTACATCCAGTAATTTGATCTATGCCATCAAATGCCAGCAGTGCCCCACTGCTTTATATATTGGACAAACTGGACGGTCTCTGCGGGAAAGAATCAATGGATACAATTGGATATACGCAAAGAGAATATACAGAAGCCTGCTGGTGAGCATTTCAGCTTGCCTAACCACAGTCTGATAGACCTGCAAGTAGCTGTCTTGTCACAAAGCAGCTCTACAAGCCAAATACACAGAGAAGCCCTGGAATCCCAGTTCATCCACAAATTCAATTCACATGCTAATGGACTCAATAGTGATATGGGCTGATGGGGACTCTACCTACTTAATAACCACTGAAGGTGCTAACAGCTCCCTAAGTGGTATCCGTCTTGTTTTAGGAATCTATCTACAGTATTGGCTTTGATTTTTATCTGCTTAGGTTTAAGTATCCATTCTCCATATACTTAATGATGCTCTGTCTCCCACCTCCCTTCTTTTTTCTTTCTCTCCCCCACCCCTTCCTCTCTCCTATTTATTTCGAGTTTTCATATCCCCAACTCATAACTCCAGTCATCTGAAGAAGTAGGCTGTAGCCACGAAAGCTCATGATACCATCCACATGTTTCATTAGTCTATAAAGTGCTACAAGACCATTTGTTGTTATTCCAGAATAGTTTATTTTTAAATAAGCATGCAGTGTAGATATACCCTCAAAGTACAACACACTTTAACAGAACAGCTGACCAAACTGCGCAGTAAATGAAAGCCATGCAGGGACACAATAATCAAGGCCAGAGGCAAATCCTGCTCCTCGTACTCATTCAGGTAGCTCCAATGTGTAAAGTGTTTGGGATTCTGGAAATTTCTAGGTGGTTTTAATAGATTTTCTGGTGTCAATCAGATTTTAATAGATTTTAACATATTTTTCTGGCTGAAAGAGCAAATTTAGTGTACAGTAAAGCAGCAACTGGCCTCTAGTTTGTAATACCATCTTCGCCCTGTGAATGATTTTATTGGACCAGTTTAGTAGTCAAACATTTATTTCACATATTTTGAATGAAAATGAACCTAGAAAAGGATTCTCTACCAGCATTTTCAGGCCTCAGACTGTTTGGCCACCACTATCAGTGATAAAACCAGTCCAGGAAAGGGTATCGCTACAGAGTTCTCAGTGGAACAACAAAACAGTGTGGTTGTTGGCCCAGAAAACCAAGTGTCTGGCTTTTGGTTTAGATTGTGAGAGATTAGTTTTTGTTTAACTATTTCTCAGTAATGGAAAGGCAGAATATGAAAACACTACTAATACTGCACAATATTTTGAAAACCAAGCCAGCCATACTGTAACATTTTTACAGAACAGTAATTCCTCATTTAACACTATAGATATGTTTCAGAAAATGATTGTGTTAAGTGAAACCATCTTATGCGGAGTCAATTTTCCCATTGAAAATAATGGAAAAGGTGGGGGTTGCATTTCAAGTGGTGGTGTCTGTTGGGACCGGGACATAAGGTTGGGGGAGAAAGGGGACTGGGTTACAGCAGGGCGGGGAGGTGTTTGGCTCTGGGGAAGGGAAGAGGAGGAGAGGGGAGGGGGATTGGGTTGGGAGTATGACCCTGTGATGGGTCTGCCGGGACCCGCACTGCATCCGGCGAGGGGGGGAGGGGTTGCTGGGGAACGGCGCAGCGAGCGGCAAACCCTCCGCCACTTTGCAGAGAGGTGGGGGAAGCCTTGCGCAGCCACCAGTGACGGGCGTCCGGCGAGGGGAAGTCAGCGGGGAATGGCGCAGTGAGCGGCAAACCCTCCGCCACTTTGTAGGGAGGCGGGGGAAGCCCTGCACAGCCACTCGCAATGGATCGGCTGGGGAAATCATGTTATTCCGGGGACAGTCGTGTAATTAAAAAAATGTTCCCTAAAAAAAAAAATCATGCTATCGCGAAAACGTGTTAAGCGGGTACATGTTAAATGAGGAATTACTGTAGGTCAAATTGGGCCTAAAACAGTCACAGTCTTTAGCATTTATACGGTGTTATAAAAAATATCATATACCTCTCAGAAAGCAACTTGATAATGAAATAATTTCAGTGGCTTAATGTTTTGTATTAAATAGCACATCAATATAATGATATCATAAATAAATACTGTTAAATCAACACGAGATTTAATTCAGGCTATACAGGGTCCAATATGCATTATGGTAACATCACAAAGTGTTTTTTTCAGTCTATCTGATAAAAATTAGATCACAATGGAAATGTCTCTTTAACAGTTATGACTTTTTTTCATCTTTCATTTTTCCATGGATATCTTGCTCATCTTAAAGCAGAAGGGGCGCCCAATCTATCAATTTGTTTTTAACATACAAAAAGATATGAAAACATGACCAATGACAAACTTTAATTATTATTATTATTGGTATAACCATTGTGCCTAGAAGTCCTAGTCACAGTCCAGGACCCCATTGTGCTAGGCACTGCACAAACATGACACAAAACGACAGTCCATGCCTCAGAGAGTCTCTTACAATTTAAATGTAAGACCAGAGACAACAGAGAGTTATACAGATGGATGGAGAAATACATTGTCACAGGAAGACAACATTGGTCAGCATGATAAGCTGTGATTTCAGTGCACTATCAAGTGAACCACTGTCAAAGTTTATTGCAGGCATCACAGAGGATCAGAGTTTTAAGGAGGGATCTGAAGGAGGACAGTGAAGTAGCTTTTGTGGATGTTTAAGGGGGAGAGCTTCGTAAATTGCTATTCTACTGGAAAAATGACTGTGAAAACATTGATCCTCCTTGCTCTACTTGACTTATATTTACATCAGATGACCTTTCTGACAAAAAGTCTTTCTACTATCTTTTACGATGGGAGCAAAGGAATATTTTCTGAAGGAAACGAATCATATTAGAGAACATACTAATTGGCAATATGTCAAACATATGTTTGATTCAGTGTTGAGAAGGAAAGATCTGTTGAAAAATGCCTAGGGTTACACCCAACTATATTTGTCTACACTAAGGGCAAAACTATGCTGAACACTAGCTACAGTTTCTTAACACCTACTAATTGCAAACTGAATATATTTCATATGGAAAACATCCTATAAAATATCACTCACATGGCCCACTACACTTTTTCAGAGTTGAAATGATTTTTTAAAATATTTGTTTTATATTTAAAATTGTTTTAAGGTGATTTTCTGGAAAATTCCTAGTTTCCATCTTACAAGAGAAGAACATCAGAACCTGTTTATTGGCACATTACCATATCTGGCCCTAGGTGTTGACTATCCAAATCAATAGGGTTTCTTTACATTGCTATTTTACTGTGCTGTTACCTTCTCACTCAAGGGTTTGAAAAAACAGCAACCTTGAGCGCATCAAGTTACAGTGTAGTGAAGCTCCATTGTAAACAGACTGTTAGCTACACCGTTCATAGAGGCTGGTTAGTTGCAGCACTGGGAGTGACCACACTATCATGTTAAAATGCTGCTACAGCTGCGCTTTAAAATTAGCAGTGTACAAAAAACCTATGGGTATATCTACACTTGCACCCTAGTTCGAACTTCATTAGCATGATCTTGCTGGCATGTTACTCCGCTGAACAGCTGTTTTGAAAGTGAAAGTGTGTGCCGGGATGCGTTAGTTCGAACCAAATTCCTTGGTTTGAACTAACGTTACTCCTCAAAAAATGAACCAAAGGGTTTGGTTTGAACTAACGCGTCCTGGCGCACACTTTCACTTTCGAAACAGCTGTTCAGTGGAGTAATGCGCCAGCGAGATCATACTAATGAAGTGAGTGATATTTAAATCCCTGCTTCATTAGCAATTTCAGTCGCCTATATTTGCATCCCTAGTTCGAACTAAGGTGCAAGTGTAGACTTACCCTAAGAAAGGAGAACTCTGAACAGACTCCTGTTACAGTCCAATTAGCGGTATGAGGTACGGCATTGAATTTTTTTCCACTGCAAGAAGGAACATGAGCCCTATTTAACTATTTTCTTTGTCCAAAACAAACAAATGATTAGGGCTGGTTGAATATATGTTCGATATGTATAAGAACAGCCATACTGGGTCAGACCAAAAGTCCACCTAGCCCAGTATCTTCAGACAGTGGCCAATTCCAGGTGCCCCAGAGGAAATGGACAGAACAGATAATCATTAGGGATGTTAAAATGTGTGTATTTATGTAAGCATGTAACTGCTGAAAAAAATTCAGCAGTTAAACATTTACACACAGGAAGGCAGTTCCTGCAGTGCTGCGTGCATACCTCCCCCATGCTGCAGCCCAGGAGAGAAGGGCAGGTGAGAGCTGCTGCATGCAGGGAGCAAACAACAACAGTGATGTTGTGGTTGGTGTCTGCTACAGGCCACCGAATCAGGTGGATGAGGTAGATGACGCTTTCTTCGGACAACTGAGAGAAGCTTCCAGATCACAGGTCCTGGTTCTCGTGGGGGACTTTAATTACCCTGACATCTGTTGGGAAACCAATATGGCAGTACACAGGCAATCCAGGAAGTTTTTGGAGAATGTTGGGGATAACTTCCTGGCACAAGTGCTGAAGGATCTGACCAGGGGCCGTGCACAGCTTGACCTTCTGCTCACAAACAGGGAGGAACTAATAGGGGAAGTAGAGGTGGGTGACAACCTGGGAAGCAGCGATCATGAGATGGTAGATTTCAGGATCCTGACCAAAGGAAGAAAAGTGAGTAGTAAAATACACACCTTGGACTTCAAAAAAGCAGATTTTGACTCCCTGAGGGTATGTCTACACTACCCCGCTAGTTCGAACTAGCGGGGTAATGTAGGCATACCGCACTTGCAAATGAAGCCCGGGGTTTGAATTTCCTGGGCTTCATTTGCATAAGCGGGACGCCACCATTTTTAAAACCCCGCTCGTTCGAACCCCGTGCAGCGCGGCTACACGGGACACGAACTAGGTAGTTTGAACTAGGAAGCCGAGGGTACTGAGGGAGTTGGCAAATGTCATTGAGGAGCCTTTGGCCATTTTCTTTGAAAAGTCATGGAGATTGGGAGAAATCCCGGATGATTGGAAAAAGGCAAATGTAGTGCCCAGCTTCAAAAAAGGGAAGAAAGACGATCCAGGGAACTATAGGCTAGTCAGTCTTACCTCAGTTCCTGGAAAAATCATGGAAGGGATCCTTAAGGAATCCATTTTGAGGCACTTGGAAGAGAGGAAAGTGATTAGGAATAGTCAGCATGGATTCACAAAAGGCAAGTCGTGCCTGACCAATCTGATTAGTTTCTATGGTGAGGTAACTGGCTTTCTGGACATGGGAAAGTCAGTGGATGTGATATACCTTGACTTTAGCAAGGCTTTTGATACGGTCTCCCACAATATTCTTGCCAGCAAGTTAAGGGAATGTGCATTAGATAAATGGATGGTAAGATGGATAGAAAGATGGCTAGAAGGCCGGGCCCAGCGGGTAGTGATCAACGGCTCGATGTCAGGATGGCGGTCGGTTTCTAGCGGAGTGCCCCAAGGTTCGGTTCTAGGACCGGTTTTGTTCAATATCTTTATTAATGACCTGGATGAGGGGATGGATTGCACCCTCAGCAAGTTTGTGGATGACACTAAGCTAGGGGGAGAGGTAGATAAGCTTAAGGGCAGAGATAGGGTCCAGAGTGACTTAGACAAATTGGAGGATTGGGCCACAAGAAATCTGATGAGGTTCAACAAGGACAAGTACAGAGTTCTGCACTTGGGACGGAAGAATCCCAAGCATTGTTACAAGCTGGGGACCAACCAGTTAAGTAGTAGTTCTGCAGAAAAGGACCTGGGGTTACAGTGGATGAAGAAGCTGGATATGAGTCAACAGTGTGCCCTTGTAGCCAAGAAGGCTAATGGCATAATAGGTTGCATTAAGAGGAGCATTGCCAGCAGATCCAGAGATGTCATTATTCCCCTTTATTTGGCTCTGGTGAGGCCACATCTGGAGTATTGTGTCTAGTTCTGGGCCCCCCACTACAAAAAGGATGTGGACGCATTAGAGAGGGTCCAGTGGAGGGCAACCAAAATGATTAGGGGGCTGGAGCATATGTCTTATGAGGAGAGGCTGAGGGAGCTGGGTCTGTTTAGTCTGCAGAAGCGAAGACTGAGGGGGGATTTGATAGCAGCCTTCAACTTCCTGAAGGGAGCTTCCAAAGAGGATGGAGAGAGGCTGTTCTCAGAAGGCAGAACAAGGAGCAATGGTCTCAAGTTGTGGTGGGAGAGGTCCAGGTTGGATATTAGGAAAAACTATTTCACTAGGAGGGTGGTGAAGCACTGGAATGGGTTACCTAGGGAAGTAGTGGAGTCTCCATCCCTAGAGGTGTTTAAGTCTCGACTTGACAAAGCCCTGGCTGGGTTGATTTAGTTGGGATTGGTCCTGCCTAGATGACTTTCTGAGGTCTCTTCCAGCTCTATAGTTCTATGATTCTATGCACTGACTCCTGCCTCCCGCCCACCCATGCTGCTACCTCTGTATCAGAGGCAGCAGGGGTGAGGGGGAGCAGGCAGGAGCCGATGCTTGTGGGGACCTGGTTTTTAAGCCAGCTCCCTGCATACACCGGCTGCCATGGAGCCACCTGGCCCCTGGTCCCCTCCCCCCCAGGGGAGGAGATCAGGTAGCTCCACAGCTGGCTCCTTGTGCCTGCTGGCTCCCGCCTTCCCCTCGCCTCGCTGCTTCCTCTGATACAGAGGCAGCAGTGTGGGGGGGCATCCTTCATGTAACCATGTACATGTATACACTATCACATCCCTAGTAACTATCAAGTGATTCATACTTTGTTTCCCATTCCCAGTTTCTGACAAACAAAAGCTACGGACATCATTCCTGCCCATCCTGGTTAATAGCCCCTGATGGACCTATCCTCCATGAATTTATCTAGTTCTTTTTTGAACCCTGTTAAAGATCTGGCCTTCACAACATCCTCTGATAAGCAGTTCTGCAGGCTGACTGTGTGTTGTGTGAAGAAATATTTCCTTTTGTTTGTTTTAAACCTGCTATCTATTCATTTCATTTGGTGACCCCTAGTTCTTAAGGGAGCAAATAAATAATTTCCCCTTATTTACTGTCCTCGCCTCAATCTTATCCCCTTTTAGTCTTCTCTTTTCTGAGCTGAAAAGTCCCAGTTTTATTAATCTCTCCTCATATGGAAGCTGTTCCATAACCCTAATCATTTTTGTTGCCCTTTTCTGAACTTTTTTCCAGTGCAAAGATACCTTTCCTGACATAAAGCAATCACATCTGCATGCAGTATTCACTGTTTGCTTTTTTGACTGCTGCTGCATATTGAGTGGATGTTTTCAGAGAACTATCCACAATGGCTCCATGATCTCTCTCTTGAGTGGTAACAGCTAATTTATTCCCCATCATTTTATACGTATAGTTGGGATTATGTTTTCCAATATGCATTTCTTTGCATTTATCAACATTAAAATTAATCTACCTTTTGTTGTCCAGTCACCTGGATTTGTGAGCTCCTTTTGAAGTTCTTCATGGTCTGTTTTGAGCTTAATTATCAGGAGCAGTTTAGTATCATGACACCTCTCTTTTTACCCCTTTCTCCAAATCATTTATAAATATGTTGAACAGGATTGGTCCCAATGCAGTCCCCTGAGGGACACCACTAGTTACCTCTCTCCAGTCTTAAAATTGACCTTTTTTTTTTTTTTACACGTTGTTTCCTGTCTTTTAACCAGTTATCAATCCATAAGAGGACCTTCCCTCTTATCCCAGGACAGCCAAAAAACAACAAAAACCCCCACGCAATCTGAAAACTGTAGTTTTGTTTTTAAACCTCTTTTTTCCTAATTCCCTTCCAACTCTCTTTTCCACTGAACTGTAAAAAAAACATACATACAAATAAAATATTTTGTTTCAATCAGTATTAAAATTTGTCTGTTCAGTTTGCTTAAAATGAATTTTTAATTCCTTTAAATGAATTTAAAAAATAAATGTTTTCCTTCATTTTTTTCCATTTAAAAGAGTTTGATTAGCTCTCCAAAATATATTTAGGGTTTGATTCACCAGAGTATTTCTCCATTCTGACACTAGTACTGGTCCAATGAGATCTACTGACAGCATATTTCAAACTCAGTCCCTGAGTAAGTATCTAGTAGTTTGGCATTGGCAGCAACTGCAGCGCAGTTTATCTTTGGGTGAGGGAAGCAGCCATATAAACACACTAGTGTATTCCATAGCATGGATGGAGTCACAGAAATTTTAATGTAGACATCTCTGGCTATGTCCACACTACAAACATCTATCGGAAAAAGGTATGCAAATTGGAAAAGCCTCTTCTTTTGGAAGAGCCCTTCTTCCTCATGGGAGGAGGAATACAGGGCTTCCGAAAGAGCCCATCTGCTCTTCCACAAAAAAAAAGAAGAGGAAGAGCAGATGCATCCCCTGGACGCAGCGGAGTTTTTCCGGGATACCTCTGGTATCCCAGAAAAACCCCGTAGAGTAGACATAGCCTCCCATAACAGCTCCACTTGCGGTAAAGTTCAACAGTATGTGCAATCAAAGAAGAGGGGGCCCAAGTATCCCTCCCTAAGATTTCCCATTATAAAATAAAATAGTGGGCCCTACCTTCCATTTCCAACTGATCCAAATTACACACTGGGGATGTAAAGGACTAGTTGAATATTCGCTCCCCCCACCATTGCTATCTCTATCAGGGGGTATTTAAAAGCGGCAGCACTGCATAGAACCTGGGCTCATGTGGGGAATCCCCAGCTGACCAACGTGCCAGCTTTGAAATGTATAAGAGTCCCCAGTGGAGGCTCTTTGTGCATTTCAAAGAGGAAGTGCAGCATTCAGCCTGGGGGCAGCTGACCCTGGGCTCCATGCAGCATGCCAGCTTCCCATTGGGGCTCTTGTACATTTCAAAGGCAGAAGGCACAAGTGCTTAACGACTACTCGAGTAGTAAATTAATCGCTACTTAACATCCCTATTACACACACTGTGATGATGACTGAAGATAATGACAAGGCTCCCAAAAAAGACAACTAAACAACTAACTTCAAGGGTAGTGAGGAGGAGGAAAAGCTGACATGAAGGAAGAAGTACACCCTTACACCAATATGGAAATAAGCTAGTTTAGAATCCAGCATACATCAATGTTGCAATACTGACACTGCCAGTAACAACTCCAAATCAAAGGCTTTGAAAATACTATGGAGAAGTCCAGAAATTTCAAGACAAAATCTACCCTTTTTTTGTCATCTTAAAACTTTAAAAATGGGAGAGCACTGTTGGTATTGTGGTCAAAGTAAAGGATTAGGACCCAGGAGTTCTAGGAACAGTTGCTGGCTTTGATTTAAAATTTCTTCTGTGACATCGTCTAAATCACATTCCCACTCTGTGTGTCAATTTCCTCATCAATAAAATTGGATCAAGGATGTCCTTCCTGGAGATGTTTTGCTTCATTAAAGTATTCTGAGATTCTCTGACATAAGGTATCTCTGCAAAACAACAGTGCAACCTGACCATATTCTTTCTGTATTCCTGTTACTGTATGAGAGAACATACTGAGAACAGTTTAGAGTTTCTCAGCTGCTTATTCAGCGGGAATTGAGAATGCTGCCCTTTATAGGTCACTTATGCATTAATATTGAAAACTTCTTGGCCTGGACATGCTCCTGTCTAGAATGCAATTCTATATTTTGTCACACCACATCTGCTTACAATGTGATGCCACATTGTGCATGTTTGTTAAACACGGATTAAAGGTATTTCTTAGAAATAAGGCACATTTTAAAAATATTTAATTACTGTAATAGTTTAAATCATTTGTTATGCAACTTGCATTTTGGATTAAAATTCAGAATTCAGAGTCTCAATCTATTTATGAAAGAGAGGTTTTCAACAATTATTTATAACATCTCAGGAATTACTCCCCTTCCACCTATATTCAGAATAAGCCAGCCTTCAAAAAGCTCAGCTGGAATCAACGTGCTGAGTGGTAAATCTTAGAGGACTAAGTCATGCAGCTACCTGGAAGAAAAAGAATCCTTCATAGAGTATTTAAAAATGCTAAATGGCCCGGGAAACTACTCTGAGATTTCTCATGCTCAGATCCTCATTTTCTCTTGCATGGTCATCTGTGGGACAGCTCTGGAAAACAAGGCAGCCATTTTCTCTTAAGCTGTTACACTCAGCAAACCAGATTGAAGTGCTTGATAAGCCGCTGTTCTCTTCCGAGCCTGCAGCAATTGGAGGGGAAAAACAACCAATCAACCACAAACAGGTAGCAACCACATCCATTTTTGTTCTTGCCTGATATGACTCACGACTCCACAGATGGGGACCAGGAGGGGGAGGAGGGAGGAAAGGGAGGCCTGGATACAGACAAATCAATATGCATGTTAATACTGGCCCAGCCTTATTTGACTGACTGGTTTTACGGTTTATCCCTGTAATGCCTTAGCAACTGAGATTCCTTTTAACACTATGTTTGCCTCACTTTCATGTCTTTTGGGGGAAAAATAATGCTGTATAAAATACTTTGCTGTGCTGTACACCCTTTTGTCTAAGGACGGCTCTAACAATGCTTTACACAAACATAAATTAAAGAGGGCTTAACAAAAAACACCACCACACACCCCACCCTGGGTTAAAAGCCCAGAAGGAAATTTATTAGGACACACTAGACACATACCTATATGCATACCTGTGGTCACATTTTCAGAAGTGCTTTAAGATTTTCAATGTCCAGCTTGAGACAATGTAAAGAGACCTGATTTTCAAAAGCGCTGTGCACACGGGCTCCATTAAGAGTCTCCAAAACCACATGCCTACCCCTCTGAACATTTAAGCAGAATGTGATTTTTACATACACCCACACTCTAACTACAGGATGAGAAGCAGTAATCCCTTTAGTTAGATCGCCTAACACTTTCCTTTATAAACATTTTCCTGGCCCTTTGATAAGAGTAGCAAGTAACATCTCCATAGTTTACAGCAGAGCCTTGAAATCTGGTGGTGTGTAGACCTGGAGTCAGGAAGGTGCCCTGTGCAGTTGCCACAGTAAATCTGATCAGATTTAATCACATTGTAAACTACTAAAAAGACACCATGTCCCACTCCTGTTTTTCTTAGAGTTTACTAGCAGCTGGCTGCAGAGCTGGCCCAAGCTACGGGCTGACCGGGCGATAGCCCGGGACGCCCTATTATAAGGGTGCTGCGCAGTGTTGCCGGGCTACGCATATGCCGTGTGCCCGGGGCGGGGCCACATATGCGCCGGGGCCGGGGGCACAAGCATGAGCCACGCGCCCGGGGGCGGGGCCGCTCATGAGTTGTGCGCCAGGGGCGGGGCCACGCGTCCGGGGTGCAAGAATGGCTCGGGCTGGCTGCTAAATTCCCTCAATGTTCCATCAGCACCCTGCATGGACTGCCCCCATAGGCAACTGGCAAGGGGCCACTACCTGACAACCCTCTCAGCATGAAGAAGGGCAAGGACAATCTCCTCTGCATAAGGCCCCCGCCTCTCTTTGCCCCTGCTCCACCTTCTCCCCACTCTTGCTCTGTCCTCTCTCCTCTTCCCTGCCTTGCTCACTCAACATATGCTAGTTCTGAACCTTGGGCCACAGAGGAGGTCCAGCCCCGCTGCACTCACTGGCAATGCCAGGAGAAACTGAGCAATGTGGCCCCAGCTCGTGCTGCTCTCCACCACATTTCTCCACTTCCCGCTGGTGAGTGCAGGGGCAACCCCCCCCCCCCCCCCCCGTTACTCTGAGCAATGCACTAGGAGAGCAGAGCAAGTTGGGGCCACGTTGCTCTGCTTCCCCTATTGCTGCTGGTGAGTGCAGGAGGGACTGGAACCTTGCTATGTGTGCTAGTCTCCCCTAGATGTCCAGAGACTCCTGCCCCACCGACTGGACTCGATGACCTCTTGAGGGGGGCTGGACTCGATGACCTCTTGAGGTCCCTTCCAGTCCTATGATTCTATGATTCTATGACTACTGGCCTGGCTCTTGTCCATGTGCTCCCCGTGTCACCCCTGAGTTCTTACTTCAGCATGCAAAATACATAAAAGTGCTCCAGAAAGGACACACAGACAAAATGGGTCTTCCAGGACTGGCCTGGAGTCTTCCAGAATGTGCATAGAAAAATCTCTAGAGATAGCTTCAGTCAGAGCTGGCAGCCCTACATTCTCAAAATGGAGACTTGTCACACTTCTTTCATTGCTACTTTACCTCTTTGGATTAAGAAGGAAAAGTACACTGGGTTTGGATCCAGGAGACCGTTCAAATCTCATTTCTTCTGTTGACCTGGAATAATTCTGTGCCCAACACAACCCTCATTAATGAAAAAGGCGTTGAGAAAAAGGCATTAATGAAAAACCCAGTGAGAGGTTATACAAATAGGAAGAAAGCCCTAAGAAGCTGCCAAATCTACACATGTGGCTCTTGAGTTTGTAAAATGCATATATAATTCACTATTTGGAGTTATGCATTTTTCTCTAGTGACTGGTCCACAGAAGCCAACAGTCTAATCCTACTGCCAACTATTGTAATTAATCTTTTAGTTTCAGAAGTCTATGATACAGCACTTACAGGTCTAAAGCAGGATTTCCCAACCTATGGGTCGGGAACCAAATATAGGTTGCCATTACATTTCAAAAGGGTCGCCAGGTGTCTCCCCAGGTGGCTCTTAAGGAGCCAGCCACACATTTTTTTAATTGCCCTAGGTCACCAAATCTTCCTGAATTGTCAAAATGGGTCCCCATCTGGAAAAGGTTGGGAACCGCTGGTCTAAAGCTTTCCGTTCTCTTGACAGCATATGGTAGCTGGTGGTGCGGACTAGTTTCACATAAGTACTTTCCCACTTTTCATAATACAAAAGGACCATTTGGGAGATTAAATACAAAAATCCAAAAAAGTCCAAAAAATGTTACCAAGATTGCCAACTCAACCTTAATTTTGCTCCCTTTTGTACATGCATTCACAGACAGTCTTTAATTGCATGATCATGCACTGCTCTTCCATCCTAGGAGATTGTTTTAATTATATCCCAACATTCCTTTATATTGTGGTTGGGATCAGACGGGACTATAAGTGATGGCATTATGCCAAGGATGAAGCCTGATAGTTTAGCAGTTTCCAGCATGTCTTATCATTGTTCTGTACTTGAAGTAGAGCACTGTGTAGCTCAAAAGATTGCATCTTTCACCAAGAGAAGTTGGTCCAATAGTAACATAAGAACAGTGATACTAGGTGAGACCAAAGATCCATCTACCAAGTGTCATGTCTTCTGACAGTGGCCAATGTCAAGTGCCCCGGAGAAAATGAACAGAAAGAGGTAACCATCTAGTGATCCATCTCCTATTCCCCATTCCCAGCTGCAGGCAAACAGAGGCTAGAGGCACCATATAAAATAGACTGCCTCACCCACATTGTCCCTCTCTTTAAAATGGAAAGTGAGATTAAAACAAAGGGGGAGTCTGTATTTCAAGCATACAAATTCCATCTCTTTTACAAGTTATGGAAACGTAAGAACATAAAATGGCCATACTGGGTCAGACCAAAAGTCCATCTAGCTCAGTATCCTGTCTGTCAATGGTGGTCAATGCCAGATACCCCAGAGGGAGTGAACACAACAAGTAATCATCATGTGATCCCTCTCCTGTGACTCATTTTCAGACAGAGGCTAAGGACACCATTCCTATCCATCTTGACTAATAGCCATTGAAGGACCTAACCTCCATGAATTTATCTAGCTCTTTTTTGAACTTTGTTAAAGTCCTAGTCTCCACAACATCCTCTGGCAAGGAGTTCCACAAGTTGACTCTGCGCTGCATGAAGAAAAACTTCCTTTTGTTTGTTTTAAATCTGCTATCTATTAAACGTAGCTGACAACTACAATTATTGAATGAAGACAGTTTTCATTATCCTGACTGTGGCTTTACCTCACTCTGATGATGTTTCCCCTTCCCCCTAAGAACACCTGTATCACAACTCTTTTTTGAGGGGGGAGGGTGACGCATACAGGAAATTAGAGTGATAAAGTATCCTTATTCCATTAAAATTCAAAATATGTAAAACCACAGTTCTAGAAATGATGTCATCCATACAGGAAATGTTTTGGGCTTTTTTCTCCCACACAGCTATTGCATCACATGCAATTACAAAAAGTAAGCAAATAAAATCATTCACTTGTTTTTTATTCAATCCAATAGTATGAATTAGGCCAAAAATCAATATAACTTGAGCATTTGACACTCTTGTCTTAATATTTGAAACTCTTGTAGTATGATGCCATTTTCACAAGTTAAGACTATGGGTAAGATCCTCACTCATGATCCAAAGCCTTTACATAGATAAAAAGTCTGGAGCAATATAAAAGGACAATAAAAGCCTGGATATCTCCGTGGGAGGATTCCTACTGTGAAGAAACTGAGGAGACAGCCATAAGGCTGCCTTTCAAGAAATCCTCTGCAGGCCTAAGTGTAGGGTGTGTGCTGCAAACATGATTTGTATAAGAGCATAAGAACAGCCATACTGGGTCAGACCAAAGGTCCATCTTGCCCAGGTAATTATCCACTCCCTGTTGCTCATTTCCAGCTGGTCACAAACCAAAGCTAGCGACACCATTCCTGCGCATCCTACCTATCCTCCATTAATGTATCTAGTTCTTTTTTGAACCCTGCTAAAGTCTTGGTCTTCACAGCATCCTCTGGCAAGGAGTTCCACAGGTTGATTATGTGTTGTGTGAAGAAATGCTTCTTCTTGTTTGTTTTAAACCTGCTACCTATTAATTTGGTGACCCCTGATTCTTTTATTAAAAAAGTACCAAACTTTGGTTCTACTATGGCTCAAACCCTAGTTTGACATTCTGCATGTAAAGTAAACATAGTAACCACTAAACTATAGAACCACTGTATATTTGAGGTAGGAGCAAATGGTGAAGAAGGACGCGGAGAGTAAAAGGGGGAACCAGCCATGTGATCACCACCACTCCGTGACTCCTCCCTGTGCCAATGAGGGAGGCTGGAGTCAACACCCCGTTTACACCAGACCTCGCCCTTGCCTCGCCTCTTCCCACCCATGCTCTGCACCCGACCTCCTCCCCCGAGCAACACATCCCAGGAGGAAAAGCAGGGAGCTTGGTGCCAGCCAGAGGAAGTGGCATGATGCAATCTGAGCCCTCTTCCCTCCTCTACTAGCTGCGTTGTGCTATTTCTCACTGATGATTGTGGGGGAGGAGGGAAGCGGTTCCTCCACTGTTCCCAAAAGAAGGGCCAGACACAAAAGCAAAAAAAAAAAAAAAAACCCCACAAACAAACAAAAAACAAAAGGAACCCACCCTTACTGATGTGGCCAGTGACTGAGAAGGAGAAAGACAATCCCTATATTCGCCTCACACACCAGAGCCTTAAGAGGCCCAAGCTAGTAGGATCTTACGTGTTCCAGCCCCCGCGGGAGCCCTGAGGGCAGGATCCAGGCAAGCCGGGAGCCGCATCTAGCCCCCGGCCTTAGGTTCCCCACTCCTGATTTAGACAGATTCTGATACATCAAGGACCAGTCCAAGATGGCAAGGGCATAACAATGACTTCTTAAATCCACCGTAGGCCACCTTACTTAATTGTAAATTCTGTACTGCAGCTCTGGAAGGTGCAGCTCAGCATCTCAACCAGCAAGGATCCCTAAAGAACCGATATTCTCCATTGCACCAATTTCAAAGCTGTTGTAACCACACACTCTGCCATGGTAAGTGTAACAAAGAAATTCCCAAGGCAGAGGGGAGAATAAAAAGGAAGAATAAGAAAGTCGCATGAAGGGGAGGTGGGGGAGGGAGATCAAAACAAAATAGAACAGTTATGGAATTCTGAGCACTGTATCTTATTTAGTTACTCAGTAAAAGCAACCATTTGTTTCCGTAAGGCAAAGGTACTTGCTCCTAGATATTTCACTATTTTATCTCTCCCTATAAAAAAATAATTTCCTGCAGGATGATAGAGCGACATCATAACGTCATTCTGCATCACCCCGCCCCCTCCCCGAGTCAAAAGGGGAAGTGGCGGACATGGCTCAGGGTTCTCCCAGCCCTTCATCGGGGGGCACCCTAGGCTACCCACTGGCCACTGGCTCCCCTGCAGGAGGGCCAGGGGGGCAGTGGTGGTAGCCACCTCTGGCCCTGCTTCTACTTCCTGGTCTGGGTCCTGGATGCTAATCACCACCGTCGCCACTTTGGGCCAGGTGCTCGAGCTTCCACATGGGGTTCCAGCCTCGTGCTCCACCCCCTTTTCCCTGCCTAAGATTACAGAGCTAGCTGCCTGGGGGTGGGGGGGGGGGGGGAGAAAGCCCCGAGGCTTGTCGGGCAGGGGGGAAAGGCAGAGTAAGTGACTCAAGGTAGCAAATGGCAGCAGCTTCCCCACTGGAGCAGCAGGGAAAACCTCTGATGCTTGGAAGCAGCACTCATGGCACAAAAAGAAGTAAGTGCCCCCCCCCCCCAACTCCTCATGCCCAGCCCCTGCATCACCAACACCTCACACACCTCCTCCTCCGCTGCACCCCCAGCCAGCTCTTGCCCCCTACTCCTGGCCAGACACCCTGCTCCTATCCCCTCCCCTGGCCAGACATCCTGCCCCCAGCCTGCTCCTGCCCCCTCCTCCTGGCCAGACACCCTGCTCCTGCTCTTAGCCCCCACCACATAATTTGCCCCCAGCCCATACCTGCCCCCTCCCTCCATCCACACACTCTGCCCAGTCAGGGCCCATCTCCCATTTGGCCATAGCATCCTGTCCCTGGGGCAGGGCCTTGCAGTCCAGCCCCCATCTGGCTGCAGGAAGGGCTGGTGGCAGTTAGCAGGGGAGACCACGATCCAACTGAGGTGGACAGATGAGGGATTGGTGAGCACAGTGAGCGGGGTGGGAGTAGGGTGCAACACCCTAGTAACACTATAAGAGCATGCATGCTTTACTAGAACATTTCAGGTTTACAGTTCAGTTTTTGATGTTTAAGAAAGAGGGCTACCTGCAGTTGTTCTAATCTTTACCCTGCCAAAGGTAAGGGAATACTGAAGTATTACATGGACTAGAGAAAATAAGATTACAGCAACATTTCATTGGGAGGGGAGGAAGACACATTTTGTTGTTACTACTCTGTACTGCACCAGAGTCCATTATAGCAATATTAAATGTGTACAAACTAATTTTAAGACTGCACATTCTGTTTGTTAAATTATGGGATTTAATTGGACTACTGGCAGTGCCCTGTTCATTGCAGCTAAATTAGCAAACCATAGTTCATGTTTCACTGCCAGTTCCCCTTTAGCCTTTTGTTGTGGTTGTTACAGTTTCTGACGTATAATTGATGTAAGCAACTTACACTAGGTGTTATTCAGGCAAAGTTATGTATTTACTTGAAATACAAAAGTAAATATGGTATTATCTTCTTCGGCATGTGAGAGCAAGATCCTGTAAATGTATTATCTGCTTTGACCCTTTCACCAAAAACTAATCCCTTTTGCAGGATCAGGGTCATAGAGAGAAACTTCACTCATCTGAAGAAGGGGGCTGTGCCTACCAAAGCTCATGATACCATCTACATGTTTTGTTAGTCTTTAAAGTGCTACCAGACCATTTGTTGTTTTTTAAATTTATCCTGTACAGACTAACTCGGCTACCCGCTGAAACTTCCACATCAGAATAGTTCATCATAGCCCTGGGCTTACTAAATATGAGGCAGCATTCCTTAAAGCATGGGTTCCCAAACTGGGGGGTGTGCAGAAATTCCGGGGGGGGGGGGGGAGGGGGGCGGGGTGCACAAGGCGACCCAGTCCTCCTCCCCCCCCCAAGTTTTGCTGCTATTTTTGTTTGCTCAACAAGTTTTGGTGGGGGGTGGGAGGGCGTGAGAGTTTCTCAAAAATCAAAAAGGAGGCATGATGCCGAAAAGTTTGGGAACCACTGCCTTAAAGAATACTCAGAAGAGACAGGAAACAAAGAAAGGAAGGGAAAAAAAGACCCCAGTCCTTACTCCCATACATGCAATCTATACTAAACACACAAACAAATCAGAGTTATGTTGCAAACAGAAAGTGCTTTCAGTCTTGCCAGGAAGGATGATAGCAGTGCATAAATGCTGCTGGGAATATTCATGTGCAACAACAAAGCACCACCTCTTCCTTGTCTCATTATGGCCCAATTTGCGTTTGCATCCATTGATTGTGGGAGTGGTACTGTGCCCACATTTTACTAGCGCTAATGGTCCTCTAATATTTTGCATCCAGATGCGGATTTTTCCCATCTGTGTGTGGAATAAATTTTGTTATGTGCACTGGCTGTGGGCACTCTGCTAATCAGCACACAGCTTACAAGGAACACTGACCAGCATCCTGAATTTTCAAGACGTGGAGAGCAGTTCTACTAACTGTTCAAACAAACAGACCAAAGTAGACTGAATAACATCGAAAAGAAGTCTGCCTGGTCATGCCCTAACCGAGCTAAAAATGGAGCAGACCAGCCAAGGTATTCCTGAAGATGTTAGTGTTTTGTATGAATAGAAAGGCAAAGGTCCTCTTTTTCAAAAGACAGTATGGGATAAGTGTGGAACTTGAGCCTTGTGGGAACTTGACCACAGCAGGGGGTGGTCTTGGCCGAAGCTTCACCAAAAGCCATCAAAACAAAATTACACACAAAACCCGAAACTCACCATGTTTTTGGAGTGGTTCAGATTTTTTGATGAAAATTCAACACAGCTCTAGTCAGGACCAGGTCAACTGCCTGCTGATGATCTCGGCTTGGCGGGCTGCCATGCAGCCCCAGTCCAGCTCCTCTGCCAAGTTACCCTCTTCCCCGTTGGGCTGCCATGGCCTGGTCCCCTTGCTGTACTGTTGCAGTCCAAGCCTGGCTCCGGCTCCCCTGCTGGGCTGCCATGTGGCTTTGGCTCTGACTCCCCAGTTCCCCTGCCAGGCTGCTGCTAATCCCACTGGGCTCCTGACTCACAGCCATTGGAACTTTATGGCCCAAGAACATTTGTGGTCTTGACAGACCACAGATGTTGCTGGACCAGAGAGTCCATCCAGTTTATGGAGGTGCAACCTGTAGCTGGAGTGTGAGGTCTTTTAAGTAGATTTGAGGAATCAGGAAATAAGCTTGAGAAGAGACCCTTGCTGGTAGTTTGTTGTAGTGCGTCTTTCCTCCAAAAATATTATGGGAGCCAAAACATTTTTTATTCAGCACAATAATCTGAACTGAGATAAACCTACATTGCACTATCAACCACAGTGCAGCGAAGGAGCCAGTGCAAATATGTGCTTTCACTAACAATTTTGTGATATCCATGTCACAGCAGATCAGCCATTTGAGGATGTGTAACATACAGAAAAGACAAGTGCCCCCCTCAGTAGCATTGATTTCAGTGCAAACCTTTCCCCTCCCACACACCGTAGAAAGAGAATGCACTGTTAGACTTAATACCGACACCCCTTCTTGTACTGATAATACAGGTTAATGTTCTAAAATATTTAATTCTAGACTGTTTGCAATTCACTGTTAAGGGCTATAACAAAAGCAGAATAGGGTAGAAAAGATCAAGTAATGCAAGGGTGAAATTCTTAAAGTGCTTCGCTGAGATTTCATTATGACAGTTTAGCTAGGGTAAAATGCAATGAGGATTCACAAGAAAAAAGCCTCACCATCAATTCTACGATTCAGATACCACAGAATCTACCCCCAGTACAGAACTATGCTTTGGAGTCTGAGGTTTCATTTAAAAATTATGTTATCTTATGTTGTTTGGGAAGTTTATCTTCAATTCACTTTTGGAAGTGTTAATATATGCAGTACTATCTTCCAGATTCTGTGAGGTACAAAAAAAAAATAGCTGTAAGTGAATGGTAAATTGTCCTATGAACCCCATGGGATATTAATGTTGCCATTGATATTATCAAGATTTTGACTCAAATATTTTTAGTTAACTAACACTTATCTAATTTGCATATATAAACGTGTTTGTAGGAAAAAAACAAACATTCCCCGGTAATATTCCCATGCAGTCTATTTCTTATGGTACATAAACAGATATCACTTGTTGGCCAAGTTTATTAGCAATGGAAACTAGAGTTAAATCAGCTTAGTTTTCATCTTGCAGTTACAGGGAATAAATAATTGAAGATTATTATAGAAGATGGAAAGATAATTTATAACTTTTCTTAGGTTGTCATACTAACACAAACAAAAGTATTCAGAGAGCTGTTTAGAAAACAATTACAAAATTGTGCTCTGGTGATCTGTTAGATATTGATCCAGGTAGTTGTTTTAAGATCTGGAGGAAGAACAAGGGGAAATTTCCACATGCAACCTTTCCCAAATGTTAGATACAGTTGGGATTGCTAGGAATGGTGTTCCTATCTTCTGTTTGTCAGAGGCTGGAAATGGATGACAGGAGAGAGATCATTTGATGATTACCAGTTCTGTTCACTCCCTCTGGAGCATCTGGCAGTGGCCGCTGTTGGCAGACAGGATACTGGACTCGATGGACCTTTGGTCTGACCCAGTATGGCCATTCTTATGTTCTTATACAAGAAAATAAATGCTTGTGAAAATATTCCCTACAGTGGTATTGCAAAAAGATACTGATTCTGATCGATTTTAATGCCAGAAGGAACCACTATGATCATTTCATCTGGCCTGACATCTTAACATTGCCTCTATAAGTAATATAGAATCATCTCATGATCATAAAATGTATTTCTTAAATACTTGAGTCCATATTGCTTTGTATTTTGTACAGTGATTTACTCATGCCATGCAAAACTAGCACAAGAACGAGTATAAAAAGCCAATTCAGAAGTGTTTTAACACCACTTTATACTGGATTTGCACAGATGTGACTGTGCAATTCACCAGAGATTCAGGCCCCACATACATAAGCAAAGAAAATGGAAAATCGGATGTAGTGAAAAATAGAAATAGTGATCATACTCTCGTTAGTGTGTAATTAAGTCTAAACTGTGAGATCAATGAAGGGAAAGATAAGGAAGTTATTTTTTAAGCACAGTATGTTGAGGGGAATATAGCAAATCTGGTGAAAATCTAATGGCATGAAGTAACAGATGGCAGACACCCCCGGGACCTGAAATATGTTTGAAGATTATTGGCAGAATAGCATGATTAAGAGTATATGCTATCTAGCAATATACTAGGAGTCAAATTATAATGTATAGAGTTAGGTCTTAAAAATACTATATTCCCATTTAGACAAAACACAAGCAAACAAAAGGGAGGCTCAGGCAAATGTGAGAAATGTAAAAGGAAAGCAACACACATGACTAAGTTTTAGGCAGTAAGGAAGAGGAAAATTTAAGAGAACAGAGCATGTTTTGGATAAAGAAAAGACTAAGGAGAAACACGACTGTCTACAAATATGCCACAGGGGCCAATTAGATACATTAGTCAGCAAAGATGGAACAAGAAATAATGGGCTAAGCACAGAGAAGAAAATTTAGGTTATAATATTAGGAAATACATTGTAAGAACAGTTAGACAACAGAACAAGCTACCAAGGGACATGCTAGGAACACCATCACATGGGGTACCTAAAGCCTGCCAAGAATGATTTAGGGATAGTTAACTCTATCCTGCCATGAAGAAAGGGAACTGATTAGATGACCCATGGTATATATTTTCTAATCTAAATGATACTATGCTGGGTACATTTCAACAGAAACTCTTCTGAAAACTATACAGTTATTACTACACTAATTTAAGGCCCACCATGTTAAGGTGGCCCTTAACATTCAAGTGGTATATTTGCCATGCCCAGGTGGATATACTAGGCTTGCTATACCAGTCTTTTCTGAGCAGTAGGGTGGTCCTGTGTCTCCTATTTTCCAACAATTGACAAATTGATTAGATTCACACATCCAATCCATGAGTACAAATACTTAAGCCTCAGTAAAATAAAGTAAAAATAAAATCCAGAAATTTTATGCAGATTTTCCCTGTTCCAAAGATGGCAGGAACTGGTAATGCACAGTCACCTGGAGTAGATGCAAGCACAAGATGTGGAATGAACATTAGCTGTTTATTTGTTGAGACTTTAAAAAAATATCTTCTCTTGTACACATATTTATTAAGAATACACTGTACAGCTAGATCAATATTTAAATTAAAGTCTTCCCCTTAAAGCTCTCCACCACTCCTCCTGTTCCACTTTGCCCTCCAACCTAGGAACAATGAACAAGAAAACTTGGCAGTGTGACCTGAGGGTCAGAAAAATCTGGCAATAATACACTGACAAGGTAAATTATTTCTAGAGAAAGGGCCCTCTTATTGCCAAAGCCCTGTCCTCACTCCCCATAAATTTAAACTCAGCTGATATCTGTTACTACTGTGTCACACAAAACAGTCTTTGAAGTAACCAGGTATCAAACCGCTTAAGGCAGTAAGTTAAAAACAACACCTAGGATTCCACCAGAAATTAAATGGAAGCCACTAAGGAGCATAGATGTCTCATGCTTCCCATAAGAAACACCACTTAAAAGAGAAGCTGTATTTAGCACCAGCTAGAGCTTCTCTGGGTGATTTTAAGGTGAAGCCTCATGGACAAGTGACTGTCACATCCAGACAGGATTACTTCAAAAGCAGAGATAATAACTATAGTTAGGAAACAATGGATGCTGGGCAATCATAAAACATGTTGGAAACTGAATAAGAGAATGCCAATATCATGCTGACATCAAAGGACTTTGGAAAAGGCACTGCCCTTTGCCTGACTAAGAAAGCAAGCAAGCAAGAACCCTGACACTATATCAGGAAAACGGAAAAGATTTCTTGGACTTAGGCCCAAGAAATGAAATAGAACTGATGATAAAGCTACCTTTTATCAGGAGGTCTGGACTGGCTGTACACACTTTCTGTATTTGAAAACTTGTGCTGTGTGTTTGTCCTTGGAGTGCCACTAAATTCCCACTGTTCATGAACAAAACATCTTGGTTTAAGGACTCTTACGCCAAACCCGAAAATCTCTCAGAGAGGGCAGAAGCTTCCTCAATTAAGGAAGCTAGCTATGGTGATACAGAGACCACCCCCCTATTTACTTAAAGGGTGGAGCAAACATTGTTATACTTCTAGGCATAGTACAATTTCCAGAATACAATTTCCTGCAGCTATTACACTGATGATTGAAATCTAATTTTAACAAGCAAGCAAACCTTCTGATGTCAGCAACCATTGCTCCAACATATTTTCATGTCTTTCCACATCTGTATTTTTATATTGTGTTGTACTCTTGGGGAAGCTCGTGAAGTCAAAACTCGTGAAGTCATTCTGCCGCTCTACTCTGCACTAGTTAGGCCTCAGCTGGAGTACTGTGTCCAGTTCTGGGCGCCACATTTCAAGAAAGATGTGGAGAAATTGGAAAGGGTACAGAGAAGAGCGACAAGAATGATTAAAGGTCTAGAGAACATGACCTATGAAGCCAGGCTTCATGAACTGGGCTTGTTTAGTTTGGAAAAAAGAAGATTAAGGGGGGACATGATAGCGGTTTTCAAATATCTAAAAGGGTGTCACAAGGAGGAAGGAGAAAATTTGTTCCTCTTGGTTTCTGAGGACAGGACAAGGAGTAATGGGCTTAAAGTGCAGCAGGGGAGGTTTAGATTGGACATTAGGAAAAAATTCCTAACTGTCAGGGTGGTCAAATATTGGAATAAATTGCCAAGGGAGGTGGTGGAATCTCCCTCTCTGGAGATATTTAAGAACAGGTTAGATAGACATCTGTCAGGGATGGTGTAGGTGGAGCTTGGTCCTGCCTTGAGGGCGGGGGGCTGGACTCGATGACCTCTTGAGGTCCCTTCCAGTCCTATTATTCTATGATTCTATGATTCTAAGTGCACAGGAAGTGGAAAAAGAGAGAGTTCTCATTGTGGAGAGAAATTAGCAATGTTAGCCCTAAACGATAAAAGAATTAATGCTTTAAAACACAAAAGCGGTAAGTTGCTACGACAATGGATCAGGTTCTAGAAATTTTTCCCCTATCCAAGGAATTCATAGTTTTTAATTAAATCATACAATGCCAACGCATTTTTTAAAATTGTTTAGTCAAATGTAGTTACATAAGAATGGCCATATTGGGTCAAACCAAAGGTTCATCCAGCCAAGTACCCT
Source organism: Pelodiscus sinensis (assembly GCF_049634645.1). Taxonomy (NCBI): domain Eukaryota; kingdom Metazoa; phylum Chordata; order Testudines; family Trionychidae; genus Pelodiscus; species Pelodiscus sinensis. The sequence continues at coordinate 216,628,857 of NC_134711.1, forward strand.
GTCTGCCGACAGTGGCCAACACCAGGTGTCCCAGAGGGAGTGAACTGAACAGGTATTGATCAAGCGATCTCTCTCCTGCCATCCATCTCCACCCTCTGACAAACAGAAGCTAGGGATACCATTCCTTACCCATACTGGCTAATAGCCATTAATGGACTTAACCTCCATGAATTTATCTAGTTCTCTTTTAAACCTTGTTATAGTCCTAGCCTTCACATCTTCCTCAGGCAAGGAGTTGCACAGACTGACTATGCGCTGTGTGAAGAAGAACTTCCTTTTATTTGTTTTAAACCTGCTGCCCATTAGTTTCATTTGGTGGCCCCTAGTTCTTATATTATGAGAACAAGTAAATAACTTTTCCTTATTCACTTTCTCCACACCACTCATGATTTTATATATCTCTATCATATCCCCCCTTAGTCTCGTCTTTTCCAAGCTGAAAAGTCCTAGTCTCTTTAATCTCTCCTCATATGGGACCTGTTCCATATCCTTTTAGTTGCTCTTCTCTGAACCTTTTCTAATGCCAGTATATCTTTTTTGAGATGAGGAGACCACATATGTATGCAATATTCAAGATGTGGGCATACCATGGATTTATATAAAGGCAATAAGATATTCACTGTCTTATTCTCTATCCCTTTTTTAATGATTCCTAACAACCTGTTTGCTTTTTTTACTGCTGCTGCACGCTGCGTGGACATCTTCAGAGAACTATCCACAATGACTCCAAGATCTCTTTCCTGATTAGTTGTAGCTAAATTATCCCCATCATATTATATGCAGAGCTCAACAAACTATAGAATCTACTCGCCCGGGGCGAGTAGATTTTAGCCGCGTGCCCCGTTTAACAGCGGTGCGCGCATGTGCATTCCGGCTCTTTACATTTATCCACATTAAATTTTCTTTGCCATTTTGTTGCCCAATCACTTAGTTTTGTGAGATCTTTTTGAAATTCTTCATAATCTACTTTGGTCTTAGCTACCTTGAGCAGTTTAGTATCGTCTGCAAACTTTGCCACCTCACTGTTTACCCTTTTCTCCAGATCATTTATGAATAAGTTGAATAGAATTGGTCCTAGGACTGACCTTTGGGGAACACCATTAGTTATCCCTCTCCATTCTGAAAAGTTACCATTTATTCTTACCCTTTGTTTTCTGTCTTTTAACCAGTTCTCAGTCCAAGGAAGGATCTTCCCTCTTATTCCATGACATCTTAATTTACGTAAGAGCCTTTGGTGAGGGACCTTGTCAAAGGCTTTCTGGAAATCTAAGTACGCTATATCTACTGGATCCCCTTGTCCACATGTTTCTTGACCCCTTCAAAGAATTCTAATAGACTAGTAAGACATGATTTCCCTTTACAGAATCCATGTTGACTTTTGCTCAACAAATTATGTTCTTCTATGTGTCTGACAATTCTAGTCGAAACCATACTAAAGAATAATTTGCCTGGTACTCACATTAGACTTACTGGTCTGTAATTGCCGGAATTGCCTCTAGAGCCCTTTTTAAATATTGGCATTACATTAGCTATCTTCCAGTCATTGGGTACAGCAGTTGATTTAAAGGATAGGTTACAAACCACAGTTAATAGTTCCGCAATTTAACATTTGAGTTCTTTCAGAACTCTTAGTGAATGCCATCTAGTCCTGGTGACTTAATGGGAGGTTCGAATCCAGCTTTCAAACAAACAAAATTCCTTAGCATGTGCACATCTTCTCTGTCCTGTGAAGTTTGTGCACATTAGAGCAAACATAATGGACTGTGACTACTAAGCAGCTAAGAATCTGCATGGCCAAACATGGCCCATTCATGAGATGGATTTGTCAGGCATGTTTCTGAGTCTAGGCATGAATTAGATCAGTATAATCTTTTGGGTTTTTTTCTTTTGACCATAGAAGAGACTAGCTTGTATCTTTATGCAAAGTTCAACCTGTTCATGAGGAACTAACAGGCACAAAATGGTCACTAATCATCATTTTTGAAGACTACTCTATACAAATATTATACACATGGCATGGGATTCTGTCAATACCCAGGAATAACAAGATGATATAGGTGGACAATCCTTTCTGACAACATATATAGGATTAGCAAAATCCGCTCTCGGTTGCAACATAAATCAAGTCATTCCTGTGGCACTTCTTATTTATTCTGTAGCATATTGTGCTTGGTCCTGCCATGAGGGCAGGGGACTGGACTTGATGATCTCTTGAGGCACCTTCCAGTTCTAGTATTCTATGAGCCTATGATATTTTTATAAAGATTAAGCAAAACAGAGATCCCATTAAAACAAATGACATCCCAGTGGTATTGATGTGGTGAAGGTATTTCCTATATTCAAAATGCATATTTTAGTGAGGTATTTATACCATGTCATGCCAACTGTGTACTTTTCAATGGCACCCACTGTATATTTAATGGTAAAACAGGTGTGGAAATTACTACCTATTCAACATTGTCTGGGAAATAACTCAACTTAAAATCACAAAAATATTGGTAAAAACTAAGCAACATCCACATTTCTGAATGGCCACTGTGAAAACATGAGAAATAAAGTGTAGTTTGTCCTCTCAGACATCATAGAACATGTGAAGGGTATTTCATCTGATCTCTTTTAAACTTTCAGAGGTTCATATTCAACAAACTCTCTAACTAAAAAATCCTCAGGTTTTTTCACTCTTTCCTCTCCTCGAGGGCCAAGGAATTTTTTTCTTCTCATAAAAGCAATGCCATTAATTAAACTTTATGTTAAAAGTGCCTGCAACATTATCAAACAACTTCCACAATAAATAAAGACTGAGAAAACATTTTTGTAATTTTGGAAACAATAAAATATAGTTTGTTTGGTTTGTATTTCCAAATTCTCTATATAAATTAATAGCATCAAGCATTAAAGTAGTTATTCATGTAGATATATACTAAGGGGGAACTCTCACCTACATGACATAAAAATGACATATCTGCCATTGGATGCTTCAAGAGCAGCACTTGATAAACTCCAGGTTCCAAGAGTAAGTCATCTAGTGTTCCCTGCCTGGTTCTTACAACTTTGTAATTCTCAAATATCCGTTACCAAAATAAGCCACAACTCCAGCTCAAGAATATATACGTATGCACATCTGCCCTGAATTAGAGAACATCACATATGTTAAGGCCAGAAGGAACCATTGTAACCTAGCCACCTGCATAACACAGGCCACAGAATTCAACCCACTGATTCCCGCATGAAGCCTATAATGTCTGGTTGAACAAAGTATAACTTTTAATAAAGCATCAAAACTTGATCTAATGGCTTAAAATGATGGAGAAACAATCACATCCCTATAAATATTGTACTAATACTTAATTAACTTCCGTGGAAAAAATTTGCCCTTCATTTCCAGACATGAGATCTTGTTATATCTTTACCATCAAAATTAAATAACTCTCTATTGTGAGAAATACTAAAATGGGTACCCACAGATTGAGAGGTGAGTTGATCACATTTTCGTTTCTTTTATAAGGTAAGTAGATGGAGCTTCATTGGTCATTCACTCTAAGACAGATTCTCTAGGACTGGTTCTCAATCCTTCTTGAACTATCTTCTGAATACTTTCAATTTTTTCAAAAATAAACATCCTTAAAATTTGGGAGCCAGTCCTGGATGTAGTATTCTAGCAGGCGTATCACTACTGCTGTATAGACAGAAAATACTACCTCACTACTCCTCACTCAATAGTCCCTGTGCACAGAACCAAAGATTTGCATTAGTTCTTTTGAACTGGGAGCTCATGTTCAGGTAGTTAGTTATCCACAATGACCTTGATTGTATGTTTATTATGCACAAATGACATAAGGACAAAAATAGTAGTGAAGGTTGGAAAGAAGGATGCTTTCAGGGCTCTTAACTATAATAGGCTTGAAAAGATCAGGACAGAGGGAATGTCATTCTGCTATTCTTTGCTATTATCTTTATAATTCACCATAACTGATGTGAAGTAATTCAAACTGGAAATTGCTCCTTCAGTGTGTCTTTTGAATTTTCCACCTCCTCTGCCCTCCAGCTTTCTGTGTGGGTTCCCCAGGGTTCTGCCATGGGTCCCTTTCTCTTCTCTCTCTTTATTTTATTTCTGGGTAATGTTGTCTGCAAAAACAAATTTAGCTACTCTTTCTATGCTAATAACTCAGGTTATGTCTAAACTACCATGTTATTTCAAAATAAGTTATTATTAACTCCCAAAATAACTATTTCGAAATAAGCTTATTCTTCGTCACATGCAGGAGTTATTATTTCGAAATAACAAGCTTGGTAGTGTGGACACTCGCCTTGTTATTTCCAAATACGGGGAGTTATTTTGAAATAACTCCCCAATGCAGACATGCCCTTACAGATCTACTTCTCTTTTCCAGAACCATCTCCCAATATACAAACTAAAATCTCAGCCAGTCACTGACATCTCATGAATGTCTAGGCTCTGACTCAAGATGAATACGGCCAAAACAGAGCACTTAATTGCCACCTCCATGAGTTCTCTCTCAATCACTGTGGATAACACCACCATTCTGTCATTAAGGCCCATAAGATTTCTGTCATCTTCAACTTTGACCTCTCAGTAGGTCTTCCACCTCAGTTATAGCTAAACCTTGCAAATTCTTTCTGCATAAACCTATAGGATACAGGTTTTCTTATCTAGCCACACAGCTAAAACTCTCATCCAAGCTCTCATCATCTTGATTATGGAAGCATTTTTCTCTCTGGCCTTGACAAACACAATTTTCCCCCACTGATATCCAGAATACTACTATCCTAGACCAACTTTTCAACCGTGTTACCCTTCTCCTTGCATCTGTCTGCTGGCTCCTCCTTCTCTGTCAAACAAAACATAATCTACTGGTTTTCATAGTTAAGGCACTTTATGGCCTACCCCTACCTTACTGCATAACAATATCAAGATATTGATTCATCTTGGATTGGCCAATGATGCCAGCCTGAATCACCTATTTACATTTTTAAACAAGCACATTCATGCTTTCCTCCCTGCTGGTCCTTCTGCTTGGGAGAAGCTCCCTATAAGTATTTACAAAACCAGCTCATTATCCTCCTTTAAAATCCCTCTCAAACTCTCCTTTTTTATAAAGCCCACACAAATTAACATGTTAGACTACTGATGTGCTGAGATCATTCCCTCTCATGCTGACCGATACTGTCTCTATTATCCATTTGCATTGTATTTGCCATCTATTGTCTCTTGTCTTATACTTAGATTGCAAGGTCTTTGGTGTGGGGGGCATTTTTTTGTTTGTTCTATGTTTGTACAGTGTCGAGCCCTGTGGGGTCATGCTTCATGACTAGGACTCCCAGGTTCTACTCCAATAAAAATAAAAATAAAATAAATTAAATTAAATTAAAAATTGCATACTGAATTGCTGTAAAAAGATTTTGCTAATGTCTACCAATAAGCTTATACTCAGAAGTTTTTTAAAAAATTAACAGCTAGCCGCTTCTACCCACAACCAATGCAGATATGGGCTGCTGAACTCTTTTTTGAAAATCTGGTCATCAAAGTTTTGGGACCAGATTATGGGTCAGGCTTTAAAGGAATCATAAAATACCCTAAAAATACAATTTCACAATGAACTCTTTAAGCATTATGCCAGTGTAACATTTATATATCATCTTTTTGAAAACATGAATGTAGTGTGACGCTGAGGTTATGGGGAGGTGACAATGCTGGATACTACAGAAGAGTGACATTCTGAAGCAGTCTTCAAAGGGTAGTAGTGGGTGTAAAAACCCTAACTTTGTTTCAAGACTGAGCTTGGTAAATGTATGGAGGGGATGGTATGATTTGTTTGTAAAACTATGGCATGTGGCCCATCTCTTATTAGCAAACTTCTCCAGTGGCCAAAGATGGCCCATGGAAGGGGGAGGGCTCTGAGTTACTACAGAAATTCTTTCCTGGGTATCTGGCTGGTGGATCTTGCTCACATTCTCAGAGTCTAACAGATCTCCATATTTGGGATTGGGAAGGTATTTACCCCCCCACCTACTTCCGTGCCAGATGGGCTAGACCTGGGCACTGGGGTGGGAGGCGTTGCCTTTCTCTGCAGCATGAGTCACAGGTCACTTGCTGGTTTGTAAGAGCGTGATAATAAAATCTGTAGATTATACTAAACTGGAAGAAGTGAGAAATACAAGCGAGGACAGAAAAATAATGCACAGGGCTCTGGACAGATAAAAATGTACAAAAATGAGATTTGATTTTGAAAAATGAAAGATACTACACATTTGGAACAAAAATAATTCATAACATACTGAATGGAAGGGAGACATTTGGCAGAAAAATAGAAGAGATTGTGGACAGAAAACTGTACTGGAGCTTGCAGTAGAATCTGGCAACAGAAAAAAAGCGAATTCATTTTTTGGACAGCACACACAAGTAGATCATATCGGGGGCAAGAAAGTAATTATCTTTATATTTATATATGACTGTCCTGTGATCACATCTGGAATTTTGGACCTAATATCAGAAAAATATTGGCAAGTTGAAGGAAGTTCTGTGACTGGCAACAAAATGGGAGGTAGAGGGAGCTAGAGGAAAATGGGACTTGATTTGGCAGCTAGAGGAACTATCTTATGAGGAAAAATTACAAGTGTTAAATATGTATAGTTTGGCTAAGTGACAATGAAGGGAGAGAACAGAACATGGTAACAGTTTACACGTATCTCAGAGTACATGCACCAAGGAGGAAGACAAATAATTTTTGATACATGAAAGCGCAAGTAGAAATAACAGAATAAAATTAAGAAATGGAAGAGGTGAAATGAATATGTGGAAAGGCTTTATGGGCAGACAGCTCTGCTGGCCTGTGGAATAATATTTTAATGGCAATAGAGGAGTGCCATTGCTGTGATTAGAAAAGTACTGCCATTCCTGCACTTGCAGAGAGGAGTGGAGTAGGGGATGTAAAATCCTATGTTAATTATTAACTGGTTAAAATATACGTTTAACCAATTAATCGCCTGCCACACTGCAGATGGGAGGAGGCACTGGAGCAGCTCCTCACCTAGAGCGATGGGCCCTGCTGGGCTGGAGCAGCCTCCCACAGGTGAGGAGCTGTTCTGGCTGTGCGGGACAGGGCCCACTGCACCATGCTGCAGGCAGGGATGTTATCCCGGTAAGATGCTGATATGTCAATGCTTACCAGTTAACTGGTTAAACCTTTATACCCCTAGAGTGGTGTGAGTAATCTAATATGGATTTTCCATCTTTTATTTCTATAAGATGTGGTAAATACTTGCTTAAAAATATGCATCACACCCAACTATACACTTAAATATATTCTATTGATTATAACAATTAAAAGTATGTATTTTATTATCTGCTTTAATATAGCAGCTCTCTTACAGCTCTTAACATGAAGAAATATTCCTTCAATTATTTAATGTATATGGCCTGAATGTTAACAGTAGCGATCTATGCTAATTTTCCTCCCCTCCTTTACCTTCTCAGCCAAATTAATAATAAAAAGAGCACAATATTCTTTAGAATTCAAAGTATTCCTCCTTCTCCTGACTTCATAGCTTGACTTCCTGGGAGCTGTATATCCAGACTAATTATCTTGGTTCCAATTTCTAACCCTATCAGTGATATAAGAAATCAAAATGCTAGCCTCCTGAAAGCATTAGGGTCTACAAGCTAACTGCTCCTCATTTTTGAGACATCACTGTGTGGCCCAAAGCTCACGTCACAATACAATTTAGGTTCACTGTTCAGGATGTGACTTGCAATGGTTTTCCCAATGTACTGACAGTGAGCATTTCCAAGAAGATTTCAAATATGCTGCAGCTTGCCACGGCATTTGGCTCTGTCACACTACAGCTAGTTTTAACAAGAAGCAGCAGTGCTTTGTTAAAAAAGGAATTGGTTTTTAAGTCTCTTTCCCATATTTTAAGGGGGCTTTTTAATAGAAAAAAATTAAAAGCAACGGTAAGTAGCATCACTGGCCAAATAATTTCAGTGTCTGCAAATTAAGGGATTCCTATGTTGAACACTAGCTAAATTCTTTTTGGGCTATTTTCACCGACTAATACTTTTCCTGCCTCTCAAAATCCAGTCCTACTTAGATTTGTGATGCAGCAATGCTTCAAAAAATGGTATTCATTTCTACAGCTTTTACAAATACAATAAATGATTTGTGTTTAAGTCTAAGAGTCACTCTTTTTTCACTTTTTTTATTATGAATATCATATGTTTGGCAAGCTGTCTAATTTTTCTTATAATGATGAATACTGCAACAAACAATTTGCTGTATCTTTAAAGAAAATAGCCAATTCAATTACATTATGCCAGAAGCTCTCAAATCCCTCTCTGCCACACGTCTTCCCTGTATCCTGCCACAGACAGGCCATTTGTATTCCAGCACAGCAGGACACTTGTTTTATTGAAGCGTACAGTTCTACTTAGGTACTATCGACAAAACACCATTTCAGTTTTCCAGTTCTTTATCCCTTTTCTGCCTACTCTAGCCATGGTTATTAAGATTTTCAATTTTACTGACCAAATTTGTGTACGTTGCTAATTATGTGCCTGAAATCTAGTAGCTATTGACAATTACAACAAAATACATTAGTGACCAATTACAAGACTTTTTGGCAGCATTGGTTACCATTTTAAAGGATTTAATCATTGCACTTAAAGTGAAGTTTGAGATTCCCTTTGAGACTACACCAGTAATTGCTTCTGTTTTGCCAGTTATTGCATGATATGGTTTGCAAAAAGGATCAGTAAAGATGCTTTCTAAATATCAAAGATTAATAAAACAAGTCATGTCTGTAATGAGTCTTTTTTCCTCCACTTAAAAAAAGATTCAGAAATGTTCATTCATATCACAGAGCGTCCTCTATATAACAATCTCCCCTTTCATTTCCTTCATGTGTGCTACACATTAACTGCATTCACATTGCCGTTTACAGGTAGTGGGAAACTGTACCTGCTTTAAATAGAGCCATTTTCCCCTGTGTGATAGGTAAACAGCATTTGGGAATTAATATGGCAATAATTAGGTTTTAAGGAGTTAGGTTCTCAAAAAAAAACTTGACAAATATTAAACTGTAGAATTTATTACACACACAACTATATCATCATAATGTAGCCTCCTGCTTCCCAGGAATCATTAAAAGCAAACATTCACCTTCTACAGGAACTTGTAATCTAATGTATTGTTCTTTAAAAGCCAACATCCACCTCCAAGTTCCTTACTAATGATCAGTTCTCATTTACAGCCTGGTAAAGTAGTAATGTCTATAATGCTTAGGGGTCAAACAAAGGACTTTTGTGCCTTTCAAAGTTAGTGATATAAAGTTTTCCAAACCCCAATGAAAGGCTATAATACTTTGCTTCAGACTGTGAAATGAAATGGAGATTTAATTTCATTAACATTTTAGGTATGATCAAAATAAGGGACTGTATGACAAAGATTTAAAGTAGTCTTCCTAGCTAGCAACTATCCAGTTCTACCACTTTCCTGAAAAGCAGTAAATCCAATAGATCCTACAGTTTAAATAAACTAATTTATTTACATTTTCATGGAGTTTGGGGCTAATTAAAGTTCAGATGAGTCAACTTCATCCTGATCCCCATCCACACAAAACACTCTATGAAGAAGTTTCTTCATAATACAAAATAGAAGAAAACCTTCTAAAAATAACTGATAAAACATCAGTTTTGTTAAGAATTCCTGTAGATAAATTGATATAAATATACTTGTAAAAACTTAATCAATCTCTGTAAGGAAGAATGTAAGGAAGAGCCCTAAGTCCCCAGATAATGAAAGATTATCCATCATACTCAGTGAATAGTGGTAACACCACAGTATCTTAAAAAATTACTGTCATAAACCACTGACTGTAGTTCACAATAGTAATAATCCCTCTGAGATTAGCTGTTAAACATAGCTAAAGTGTTACATGCTATAGCATCAACAGGCTTTGCTTGGTTTCATCTTTGCCTATTAACTAAAAAAAATCAGACATTAAGTTTGGTTAAATTACTTCTCCAGAGTGACTGTATAATTTAATACTGCACACAGGAATTTGCACAAATATATTTTTATGTTGTTGCAAACTGAGATTTTCAAAAGAGTTCAGAACACTACAGCTTTTATTCAGAATAAAGTTCCCACCAGGAACAGCTGGGTATAACACATGTACAAAAAAAATCCCTCTCCATTTATTTGCCTAACAGGGAAAAATCTGTTCTCAGTGCACTCACTTTCAATTTTAAAAAGGAAATGCATATAGGTTCACAATGATCACAAATGAGCGGCAGATATATGTGGGTAGGCTAGATAAAGAATTTGATAAATCACTGTAGGGAAGAATAAAAACTGTGCCAATAAGTGGATAAATTACATAACCTAACTAGCTTGCCTTCATCTTTTAATTCTGTGGTGGACTTTTTACCTCCATAACAAACCAGAGTCGCGTATATGGCCTTCCTGGGCTTATGGTTCCAGTAAAAAGAATCAGAACACCTACTTATTTCTGTTCCAATGCAGGACAAATACTACTACTACATGTTCTTTGACAAGCAAATAATGACAACCTTCCTTTCAACCAACAATCTTCTTTGTCATGTAAATGATTGACAATTTTATACTATGATTCCAGAAAGACTGTCTGTGTTGTTACCCTTAAGAATGACAAAAAGTGAACAATGCAAAGGAAGAAAATAATCTTAAAATGAATGCTTGAATTTTTACACTGATCAAGATACTAAAGGTCAGGAGTATATACATGAAAACTTTTGATATGTATTAGTACAAAAGTTAAAAGAAACAAGAAAACGTCACTGAATGGTCTATATCAGATTGAAAACAAATGTTAAACTAATTTTGATTTTAAAATATGCAACTATAATTTAACAATAAGGTATTTCTTGCCTTTAAAAAAACTTACACCTGTGCACTGGGATCTCTAGGGTAGAACCTGGGTATTTATTGGCTCAGGGGTGTGCCTTGGCATATGCATTTGCAAGAACCAGACCTTAAATATGAACAATAAATACACAGGAAAAAAACCAGTCAGTTATCATTTGCAGCTTTAAAATGTGAAGTTACTTGTGTTGCAAAACAAAAACTGACCTTAAGTGAGGGTCTTTCTGTATTTCACAGCAAAGATAAGAAAATATGATTATGTTATGTACATGTAGTATGTGCAAGGAGTTTAAAATCTTATATGGTTATGTAGTTTATGAAATTTAGTGATTTCAAGGTTTCATGTTTAATGCTCTCTTTATATCAGAGGTGATTAATTTTCACCATAAAGAAATCAATTAATACTGCTCCAAACTCAAATATGCTTGCCTACACAGCTATAATACATTTATCAACATATTATTTTTATTCATTGAGTACAAGAATCTTTGGCCTACATAAACAATGATAAACCATCCCAAACTAAAAATAACTTTTATGGCAATGATAAATTCCCAGCTTGGAGAAGTGCTACAATTTAACACTGTCTTCATATTAAATAATTATTTTCTGGGCAAGAAAGAAAAAAAGTGATCAGCACTAGAGTTTGCTTATCGGTACATTAAAAATACCCCAGTTTACAAGGGGTCTTTGTATTTTAAGGAGTATCTATTATGAATCATTTTCCCTAGTAAAATGAAAAGTCATGGGGCTGGCCCCTGGGTTTAATGGCAAATGTTAGTGCTGCCATATTGGAACATATGCTTTGTTCTTGGATTCACACTTAGAAAATTGCCAGCACCTTCAGTCCTGTTATGGAAGGGAGTACCCTTGCATTACTCAATGGTGACTCCTTTAATTGATTCCCCAGCAGCTTTTACCTCAATCCATATGGCAAAGAGAAACAACAGTCTGCAATTTAGGGCTTGTATTCATATTCAGCACTAGAGCAGTGCAGCTTCACTGATGCAGCTGCATCCCTGTAGCACTTCAGTGAAGACATTATTACACGGGTGGGAAAGCTTCTTCCGTTGATGTAGTGACTCCACCTCTCCCTGAGGAGGTAACTATGTCAACAGGAGAAGCTCTCCTGTTAACATAATACTGTGTACATAGGGGAGGGAGTCAGATTGGTGTAACTACAATGCCTGGAGGAAGGATGTTAATCCAGAGCCTCACTTAAGTGGTCTTCTCTCCCTATCTCCGCTCCCCGTGCTTGACTGCTTCTATCCTCAAACCTTTATATCTAAGGCCTTGATCCTAAAATACAAGCTGGTCCCAATCCAGTGAAGCATGTGCTTAACTTTAAGCAAGTGAACAGTTACACTGCACTCAACAGCTATTCTCAGAAAACTAAATCAGTAAAACCAAAAGGCCAACGACAAAAGATGTTTTGGCTATGAATCTTTTTCTTCACTTCTCCTTAGACCAGCTTTGAGAGTAGAAATAAAAAACAAGTCCTGTAGTGAAGTACTGAAGGTAACAAACAGGATCTTAAAGAAGCAAGCTCATATATTTTTGCTCTGTTTCATTCCAAGAAATCTTGAGTCATCTACATAGTTTCCAGGGAGTAAAGCCAGTACAGTTAATATTTATTTTTCAGACACAGAAAAGCTAAAAAAAAAAAGCGCTGACAGTATTGTAATTATGTAACAGGAATTTCCATTTAAAACATTTACTTACTCAGGGGCAAATGTAGCCAAATACCCAGTCTCCCCCAGATTTTCCCTTCAGGCCAGTTTCCTATCCTTGGATACCTGTCATGACAAAAAAAAAGGAAACACCAAGTTTACACATAGTCTTTCAGGAGTTCAGGAGTTTACCCTTTTGTTCCATGACCCCAAAATATCAACAAATAAAAGTGCTAGATATCTGGATTGATAACAGGATTCTCTCCCATCAATGTACTTAACCAGAATAAGACAAAACGGGCTTTTCTGTACAAGCAGATTGCTCTTACCTTGACCAGTTCTGCTAATCATTCTGGCCATAGCATCAACAGAACATCAAAGGTTTTTTTTCAGAGTGAAAACTGGTATAAATTCAGACTACTGAAAGGCAAGTTTGATGATGCAGGCATCCTTTATCTTCTTTTTTTTAAGAGTATTAATTGAAAGTGACATGATTGAGGTTTTATTGCCCACAGATTTAATTTACCTTAAAATGGTTATTGCCTGAAGCAGAAATCCTATAGATTCAATTACCTTTTTACAAATCGTGAGAGGTTTTGTGCTTTTATTTATTTAATGAAGGTAGGGCCAAATATAAAATATTTTTACAACAAAGATGGTATGACATAACCTTTGAAATTATTTCTAAGCAATAACCACAATGTTACTTTCAACTGTATTCAGAGCACAGGAAGCCAAATGCTGATAGCCAAGTCGGGATGTAAGCAACTACTCAACTAGTGACTCTATTAGTCGTTTCCCTTCCCCCCCACACACAAACACCCCACCCCAGCACCTCTATCAGAGAGAGGCAGAAAGCGGGGAGAGCAGGAGCTGGTTCCCCCCAGAACCATCTCCATGGGGGGAGGGACTGGGGAGGCAGAGGCATAGCAGGAGACTGGGTGCAAGCTGGGAATCATCTGTCCCTACTCGTGCCTGGTCCCTTCCCCCTCCCCCCCATTGCGCTTCAGCCTTTTAAATGTAGGTTAAATACATACATTTAAAAGGCAGAGCTGTAGAGGGAGCTAACCCTGCAATGGCTCTGCAGTTTTCCCCTTTATAAACTAAATTCCATCAACTATTCGATTAGCTGATTAAACGCCATTTCACATCCCTATAGCCAAGTGGGGAAAAAGAAACAAGTCAGCGTAAGTTTGAATTTCTCCCAGTAGTATGGTAGAAAAAAATGACATACCAAATAAAGGAAGAAAACTGATTGATTGATTAATTAATTACTTATATGGGAAAAGCTATTAAAGAACATTCAAAACAGTGGTAAGTTGAATATCTGCCAAAACATTTTAAAAGGGTTAAATAAAATGTTAACTGTGTTCCCTCCAGTGTTATTTTCTTTTACATTGTCCACACAGGCTTTTCCAGAAGAAATATACAGAAGGCATGGTGACATCGATCCTCCTCTCTCCCCTTCACCTACCCACCCACCTTTAAAAGATAGTTGCAAAATCAAACCCTGAAGAGCTAGAAAGTCCCAGATTCATGGTTGTTTGTGCAACCAACCTTTGCACTGAATACGTCAGGAGGTCCTATGGAAGAAATTATTATTATTATCAGGGCTCGCCGAACCGCAAATTGTAGAATACTTTAAGACAAGCAGCAATCAGTAGAAGAGGAGAGTAAAATAGATTATTTTTGTTACCATTAGGGTTACAGAATTTAAATACAAATTCTAATTACACAAAGGCCTATTGAATAAAACACAACAAACGTACAACTAGACTGTCCAAATTCTGAGCCTGGTATAATATGGTAAAATTGTTACTTCCACCTGAGGGCCACAAGTACTCCAGAGAGAATGAGGAGGAAGGACTTTTCTTCCAGTATCACGTGTCCTAGGGTACGTCTAGACTACAGGCTTTTCTCGACAAAGGCTTTGTCGACAGATACTGTCAACAAAACTTCTGCCGACATAGAGCGTCTAGACTACAGCCAGTTCTGCCGACAAAGCAAGCCGCTTTGTCGACATGACAGTGTGGACGCAAAGGACAGTGTAGATGCAATAATGCCTTCTATCGACAGAACTCTGTCGGCAAAAGGAGTTATTCCTCGTAGAATGAGGTTTACCAGCGTCGACAAAACTGCTGAATTTTGTCGACGTTATGTCGACATATCTCAAAGGCAGTGTGGACGCAGGTATAGTTTTGTCGACAAAAGTCCACTTTTGTCGACAAAACCCTGTAGTCTAGACACACCCTTACAGTGCAGAAAGGGATCTGAAACCAAATGATCCCCCATATCAACTCCTTGACATGTAAGTAAGTCCATTATAGAAATTAAAGTGAGAAGATAGATGAGGCAGTATCTTATATTCGGCCAACTTCTGCTGGTGAGAGAGACAAGCTTATGAGACATATGGAGCTCTTCAGGTCTGGAAAAAATACTCCAAACATCATAGCTAAATGTAAGGTGAAACAGATTGTTTAGTATAAGAAATAGCACATACTGCACACCCAATATTACCAGACACTTTTCTAATTAAGAACTTATGTATCTACTTCCAGGACAATACATACAAGCCTCTCCCATAAATCTGTTTTTCTCCCATCACCCACATTTTATTAATTAGCCCTTGGTCCTGGCTACTGCTCCTTCTCCATTTCTTTCATTTCATTCCCCACTTATTTTTTGCTTCTTCCTCTTAACTGACATTCATCCACACTTTCCTCTTCTAAACACCACGCAAATTTCAGCTGATGCAGAACACAGCTGACTTTTCGCCTAGTGTAATGATTACTTCTTTAGGGAATACATCACACACGCTCCACAGAACTGCATGAACTTCCAATTACAGTAGCTTCAGGGCTCAATTCAAGACTTGTGTATTTTAGACTGCAGGTTAGAAACAGAGATGAATCTAAGGGAGGAATCTAAATTAGTGTAGATTAAAACCATTTTGATTCTCTTGGGATTCCTGTAAACTAACAGGACCTTCCACATCACATGCAATTGGCTCACAGTCTAATCTGATATAATTTTTATGTTTAGGAAGCAGAAGACAGGACTGCACCAAGAATATCAATCTATAAGATAACGTTTGATATGCAAACAAGTCTTTCACTATTGCTATCTAGAGTTTGTTGTTTGAGCATTTAATTTTTTTCTTCTGGATTTGAAACAAAATTATTTTTTACACAAATAGTCTTTTAAAATAGACTCTACACACCAATTTTGTTTTATGCACCAGGGATGAAATCAATCCTTGTGCATAGGTGTCCTCCTGCTCACAGGGTTGCATTTGTAACTGTGCTCCAATTCACCCCCAGCAAGTGGGTTTGTTGATCCCTTGATTCCATACTATGTCATAGAAAGTATTATATTCAGAATGTTGAGCAATGGGGGTAAATGCCAGGCAAAAATCTAAGTGACTTCAAGAAGAGATTTTTCAAAGCCAGCTAGGAGATTTAGCTATACAACTCCCCCTGCAAGTAGTGGGAATTACGAAATATGGCTAAATCCCCTAGTTAGCTTTGAAATGCTCTACCTCTGTCTAACAAAAATGATTCAGTAGGATAAGCACACTTCTTTCATGTTCTGCTACTTCAGCCATGAACTGCCATTTCATAATGCTGCGCTTTGCTCACATGTACAACCAGCTGCTTCCACATTAAGATATATGTGCTGAAGGTGGATGTCTATTACATCTACAGATTCTTTCAGTGGTAAAAGCAGACCCAAACTAGCTAAGCTATCATAAATAACGCAAACAGTCTGCTGTTGTTTGTTGCCTTTATATTTAAATATTAAATTATAAATAACTAATGTTTACATATATCTGAACAATACTGGGTTTAAGGCATACATTTAATGTTTGACATAACTGCAGTCCTCCCCTAATGCATATTTTGTATCACCAGTGTACATGGTGCTTTCAGATTGCTTATTTCTTTGTGCGTTTAACTAGTGGTGAGCTATATGTTAAATACTGGCAGCGATGTATAATTACAGAATATCCTTTTTTTATTTGAGCTCCATGATTCCACAGGAGAAGAAAGTCAAGTTTAGACTTATCGGCAAGATCAAAATCATCCAAAAGTTACAAATGAGAAAAACGTGGCTTTAATGAGTCAATAGCATCCATAATATATAATGGTGTTTATCCTTTTGTCTCAAGTAGACATGGTAGTATCCCAAGTTTGCATTGTGTCTTTCTTTTCTGATTTAGATGATCTGTAACAGATGGAGAGTATAAGTGATTCAGATATGTCCTGATATTCAGTGTCTCTCTGCTATCCCGAGCTCAGGGGCCTGAACTGCAAACCCCCACTTGCATGTGTTGAAGGCAGAAGTAAGGATTTGAGGCCCAATCCTGAAAATATTACGGTCTTGCCCACATGGTGGGGTGGTGCATACTGAGAGGGTGTGGTTCTGCACAATAATTAGTCTGTGCAGAACCTGCTTGTTGGCACTAAAGTTTCCCTAGTGCGCTTTAATATGGTAACATTTCAAACATCACTATATTTGATGCTCACAAGAAAGGCCTACCCCAAACCTACTAATGCGTAAGACATGAGTGCACTTTAGAAATCACACTTTTGTTGAGTGCATTATCCCCCTGTGTAGATAAGCCACTTGCAATCACCAATGAACTCAGCATTACCAGCTGCTTGCCACATGTCAGATTTGGTGCTACTGCAAGCCTCAAAGATCATAATAGAGTCCATTTTTATTTTTTGCTTGGTTATGACAACTTAGAATAATCACACATCTTGTAGGCTGCTTAATAAAAGATTGCATCCTCTGATGAAATGTCCAGTAATACATACAGTCGTAATTTGCAACTCTAGATGCTGATGTGGTGAGACAGTCTGGAATAAGAGTGACTTTTTTCAGGTTAGTTTAAACTTCTTCCAAAGTGACAAAAACTAAAACATTAACAGGGACTCATAAGGTATGTCTAGACTGCATCCCTCTGTCGGCAGAGGGATGCAGATTAGGCAGGTCGACATTGCAAATGAGGCAGGGATTTAAATATCCCATGCCTAATTTGCATAAAATGGCCACCAGGTTTTGCCGACTCAGCCCCTTGTTGGCAAAAAGTGGCAGTCTAGAGGGGGATCTGTCAAGAAAGAAAGCCTTTTTCGACAGATCCTGTAAACCTCCTTGCAGGAGGCATAAAGAATCTGTTGAAAAGGGCTTTCTTTCTCAACAGATCCCCCTGTAGACTGCCGCTTTTTGCCGACAAAGTGCTGAGTCGGCAAAACGTGGAGGCCGTTTTTATGCAAATTAGGCACGAGATATTTAAACCCCTGCCTCATTTGCAATGTCGAGCTGCCTAATCTGCATCCCTCTGCCAATAGAGGGATGCAGTCTAGACATACCCATACTGTTATAAGAATGCCCATGTGAGGAGTTATACTGGTATAAATATAGCAATTTAAATTCAGACTTTCCCTTATATTGGTACCTTCCCCATGCAAACAAACAAATGCTAGATTTTCTCAGCAGACCTTTAAATGCAAGTTATATATTTATATTTGCCTAAAGCCTGTGCATTTAACATTTCTTTGATCTATGAACTTCACAGTTCATGAAGGAAGTGAGAGGCGGTGAGAGAGAAGAGGAAGCACTAGGCACCTGCTAGTTTTAATAACCACTCATCACAGCAACACTTCATGCAAGGCAGTTCCAGAAGTACATTTCCACCCATCGAAAAGTATTAAAGAGAGTCTGATTCCTTACATATTGGAAACAAAATCCACAACATGAAACACAAAGTTATGGGTGCAGTTTTGTTCTGCTTTATTCTATGTGAAATGTTAGATAAAAAGGTGGGAGCAAAAGATTTGCCAAAATGGGTGTGCCAACAGTTTGCTAAATACTCATACAGCATTTGTCATCCTTAGGCCTCCAAAGTATATTACAAAATAGGTAACAATAACATCGCTTTTACAGTTGGGTACCCAAAGCCAAACTAACATGTCTGGCCAAAAAATTCAAAAAAGGCTACTGATTTTGGGTAACAAACATGATATACCTTGGGCTAGTTTTCAAAACTATTGAGTCTCTGCATTTCAAATAGACTTCAGCAAGAGTCGTAGGTATTGTACACCTCTGGAAAAAAAATAGGTTAAAGTCATTCAGTACTGAGACAAAAACATAAAAGCCATCCAAAAATCGCTGGCCTCATTTTAAATTTAGACTTTTTTTAAAAAAAAATGTGTAAAATGAAATAGCACTTAATTGGCAAAGCTGGGAATAAAAGCCTGGTCTCCTAATTCATGCTCTCGTGGATTCTTCACTAGACATTATAAATAATTATATTTATACTACTGTAGTGCCCATGAGGCCATATAATAGTAGTTGCCAAGTAATATATATAAAAGACAGAGTCCTCCCTTAAACAAATAAAGAGATAATGAACAAAAATGTTAAAATATAATGTGTGTCCAATACTAGAAAGTACTAATTTAAGGATTTCTTTTTAATCATGCTTGCTAATGAAAGGTTGAGCAGGACTGTCTCTTTAAACTCTCTATTGTATTAAAGTCTAGAAAGCTTTACGCCATCCATTACCAACTAATTTCCTTGTGACCTTAAACTACTAATTTAGGAACCACGTTTTTTCCTGTTGTACACTTAAACAGGAAGCAACTATGCCAAAAATGTGCTGTAAACAAACCAACAAGTTTATAAGCTGCTGTGGTTTTTCAACAACCAGACAAGCTAGTGGAAGTGCTGCCCTTTTCTATTCTCCACGGCTCCTCACACCACTTCCTGCTTACCTTCTAATCTAAAGACTTAATTCAGTACCAAGAGTAAGTTCAAGTCTATGCTAAAAAAGTTAGGTTAACCCAACTACTTCACTCAGGAATGTAAAAAATCCACACTCATAAGTGGCCTAGTTCAGCCAACCTCTGCTCCTTCCCTTTCCCCCTCCCCCACTTACTTGATGGAAAAATTATTTCCTTAATCTAGCTACCATCTCTCAGGGCGGCAGCCTACCTACATGGATGGGAGAACCCCTCACACTGACACAGGTATCAGCTACACTGAAGTGCTTTGAAAAAAATCTCATTTCCTTTTCATGCTCTTCCCCTTTTTACTTGGGGTCTCAGTGGATCCACTGCAGTCCCATAAAGTTCAATTTCTCATAGAAATACTGGGAGAGGAGACAGGAGAGGACAGAAGGGACCACAAGACATCTATCTAACTTCCTTAATTCCTTCCTGAGCTATATGCGAAGCGTATATTTCTCCTGTTAACTAAAGAATAGAGACACAACTTGCATATATTAACAAACCATTAAGAGCAGAAAGAACATGACACTGCGCATGAATTACTGAATGATCCCATTACAGCTTTTTGTACAGGAACAGAGTTTAAAGGAATTGGAGCATTTATATTGCATTTTTCACAAAGTGTTTTATTGTCATTAAATAACCAATACGACATTCATTTTGTACACTTTACAAACGGAGAAACAGAGGCTAGGGTTAATGTGACATGATCAGGGATACACCATGAGAGTGGGATTAGATATCAGGATTTTCTGACTCCCAGTCCTATGCTTATTCCTTCAAAATGATAGAAATCTAAACTAGCTTTACGCCACCTCCTCTGCATATTTGTTCACAGTAATCTGAGGAGGAAATATTCACCTCAGTCATGTTTCCAGAAATAGCTACTTGCTCTACTATCTCTCTGTAGCAAGGGTACTGTTTAACTCTCCTGAACAATTTCTTTCAAGAATTACATGCTAGCCCGTTTGGGCTTCCATGACCTACTTGGATATCTCCCTTTTTAGCTTGTTCAAACTAAAATAAAAAGTCCCACCAAATGTCTCCCTTCACAGTGAACTGTAAGATTGCAGAGTACAAATGATAATCATGATGGATACAGTGGCTGACTTCTGTTGAGCAAAAGAGCTTTGTTTATGGAACTGAAAAATATAACAATAGGACAGTGCAATTTTAAAAACATTTATGTATCTATTGCCAAAATGTTCTAATTTAAAAAAACAGACCCATATCAGCAGGAGACTTTGGACTGTGGTTTAAAACAGAACAGTCTAAATTAATTTCAACATGTAGTAGCTCTTAATTTCCCTTAATTCCCTCAAAATTATATGTCTGTTTTCTGTTCCTCATACAAAAACTTTTTTTCTTCTAAGCAATAAATGGAGCCGTCATTTTCTTCTTAGCTCTTGTTTAACTCATGCAAACATTCAAGCCAAATATGACACAGATACTTTTACTAAGAAAATAAATATCCTGGCTGATTGGTTTGTACATAAACTATTGTATACACACCCTTTAAAACTTGCCCTCCGTAAGTGAGAGGCATGCTAGTAAGGGTTAACAGTCCACTCGGACAATGAAGCAACCACGATGATGATGCATACACATTTAGAGACTGGGAAAAGCCAGCATGTTAGTAGTGCTACATAAAACTTAAGCAGCATGTTTAGGCAAGTTCTGGGCATTGTTCTGGCCTTACCCTTTAGATAGCAATATTAGAGTTGTATCAGGAGAAAAGTACACTGACTACACCTCTTATATGATGCAGTCAGTGACAATTTTCAGAAGAGTCCAGACACAGGAACAGCATTTTGCATTATGTTGTTATAATAACTTCATCCACTACCCAGGAACTGAAGGTGGTTCTCCAATACCTCTCTACCTTGCACAATTCATTCACCAGCTCCCAGATCTACAGTTTGGCCCTTGAACCTTCATTGACATTTTCCCTTGTCAATGATTACATTTCAATGGAATTGCAGACAAGTTCTAGGAGCAATTTAAATAATTTTCTGGCAAGTGTTTGTACAAAAACCAACTAGAACTCAGAGTTTGTGGTCACACACGTCCAACAATGATTACTTTGATAACCAAAGTAAAATTACTCCATTGACTTTAGCACTTGTGATCTGGGATGGAGCGAGAGAAACTTTTTACACTGAAGATTACCTATGTCTCATTATAAATAGAGCTAGATTTTGTGTCTAAATACGAAACCTTCTTGCAGAATGAGTCTAATTTTTAAGATGACTTTAGGAATGCATTTTTTGCTTGAATGTAAATGAAAAATTACCTGTCAGCTATACCATCAGCTACTGTATTTACATTAAAAATCCCAGTTTGCATGTACACATGAGCCAACAGACATGCAAGGTAGCATGCACTCTGTGCATACACAAACACATATATAAAAACTTGAAAATCAGGCCCTGAACATTAACTGACTGTTGTGGGATCAGAGCAAAAATGAGTAGGCAGGTGTTTCACAATTGGCATTTTGTTGGCAGTAGTATCAAGAAGGCCAAGAATTAATAGTTAACTCCCACAACTCAGGAATGATATATTAGTGTGACACAAAGTGAGGAATCTTGCATAGTCACTGCCTCGCTATATTTGATCTCTGTGATAGTTATCCAAGGGTATCAAATTATCCTCTCCCTCAGCACTAAATTCACTTAAGTTTTTTTTGGGGGGGGAGGAGGAGAACGACAAGAAAGGGATTTGACTTCAGTTTAAAAATGAACACCACACTATGGGTATGTCTACAAAGTTAGTTGGAATTAACGGACGTTAGTTCGAACTAACTTTCATAGGTGCTACACTTGCTCTCCGCTAGTTCGAACTTAATTCGAACTAGTGGAACGCTTAGTTCGAACTAGGAAAACCTCATTTTACGAGGATTAAGCCTAGTTCGAACTAGCTAGTTCGAATTAAGGGGTGTGTAGCCCCTTAGTTCGAACTAGTGGGAGGCTAGCCCTCCCCAGGTTTCCCTGGTGGCCACTCTGGCCAACACCAGGGAAACTCGTATGCCCCCCTCCCGGCCTCGGACCCCTGAAAGGGGCACGGGCTGGCTACGGTGCCCGTGCCAGGTGCAAGCCTGCCAGCACCCAGCCAGCAGACCCTGCACCTGGCACGGCTCGAGCCACCCACCTGATGCCCCTCAGCCCTCCCCCTCTTCCCGGGACCAGGCTGGCGGCTCCCGGGAGCTTGCCCGGGACCGCAAAAGGCGGGCACCCGCCTGGGCTAGTGCGGACATCATGGACCTCGTCCACGACCTCCACACTAGGCACAGGAAAGTGGCCGTCTAGGGCAGGAGAGCTGCCAGCCTGGCCACCCAGGACCAGGTGTGCATGAATATCAAGGTGGTCCACTGAGACCCCCGACCCTGAGCCCTGAGCTTACAATGGCCGTACTGGGCCGTACAGGTCCATCTAGCCCAGTAGCCTGTCTGCCGACAGTGGCCAACCCTAGGGACCCTGGAGGGGATGGACCGAAGACAGTGACCAAGCCATTTGTCTCATGCCATCCCTCTCCAGCCTTCCACAAACCTTGGGCAGGGACACCACTCCTACACCCTGGCTAATACCACTCCATGGACCCAACCTCCATGACTTGATCTCACTTCTCTTTAAACTCTGTTCTAGTTCTAGCCTTCACAGCCTCCTGCAGCAAGGAGTTCCACAGGTTGACTCTTTGCTTTGTGAAGAACAACTTTCTGTTACTAGTTTGAAGCCTGCTACCCATTCCTTTCCTTTGGTGTCCTCTAGTCCTTCTTTATGGGAACTAATGAAGAACTTTTCTGTATGCACCCTCTCCACCCAACTCCTGCTTTTAGAGACCTCTATCCTGTCCCCCCTCCGTCTCCTCTTTTCTAAGCTCAAAAGTCCCAGTCTCTTTAGCCTCTCTTCATATGAGACCTGTTCCAAACCCCTGATCATTTTAGTTGCCCTCCCCTCTCCCAGCCTCTCTCTTCCCCTCTCCCACCTCCTTTTCCCAGTCTTCCCTAGTTTTGTTCAATAAAGACAGATTCCATTTTGGAAGACACGTTATCTTTATTTTGTACATCAAGAAGAGGGGCTAGGGAAGGGTAAGTGGAAGGAGGTGAGGGAGGAATGGGGCATGAGCCCCCGATGGGGAGGACTGGGCTGGCTCTGTGGGCTTCTGGGGGTGGAAGCTCTCCTGCAGCCCCCCAATTGCCCCCTCTCCCCAGATGGCAGCCTGCGGCAAGTGCAGCCGGGCTGATGGCCGAGTGGTGTGATGTGCCCAGTGTGGGTAGTCCGGGCAATCCAAGCCAGGACTGCTTTGCAAGCGGGGCACCCCTGAGAACTGTCTGTTTGGGGTGGGGGTCAGGACCCTTTAAGCACAGCCCTCGGCTAGCCTGAGACAGCATCTCCACGCTCTAAGTCCTCCTCTGATGCCCTGCCGGCACTGCTTCCGGCCATCCTTAAACCCGGTTCAGGGTCCACTTAATGTGGACATGCTAGTTCGAATTAGCAAAACGCTAATTCGAACTAGTTTTTTAGTCTGGATCCGTTCGTTCGAATTAGCTTAGTTCGAATTAACTAATTCAAACTAAGTTAGTTCGAATTAACGTTGTAGTGTAGACATACCCTATGATAGTTTCCACATAATAGCTATACATGTAGTGAGCATGCCTTACCCATCCTCACTGACTAACCTTCTCTTCACCTCTTTACATTTTCATCTTTTTAGAATCTAAATATATTATAACATTTCTAAAGCTAATCACTAGAAAAGAAAAAGACACACTCTTCCCAACAACTAAATGCACAAGTGTATCTTGTGAGAACTATCTTTTATTAGCAATATGATGTGTCTCTGTGTGAAAGGAAAAAGTATATTGGGATGTATAGGGCTGTCTCAACATGTGAAAACTAACAATCCACAAAGAACAAAAAACAAAAGAAGGCAAGAAACCTATAATGCGGCTGTTTGAATAGTATTACAGCTAGATTGTATCTATTTTGTTGAGGACACGGTTTCAGTGACATTTTGGCTCATGCATCAAAAACTTGATAACTGACTGCAAATTGAAATTTGTTTAGATGTTCAAAAAAAAGTACAAAACCAGCATCAACCCCTTCAGTTTACTGTCTTGGATTTTGCATCAAAGTGGCAGATTATACACAGAAACTCATCATTGAAGGTTGTAGTTATATTCTTGAAAAATGCAAACTTAAGAGAAACCATGTTAAGTGAATCCAATATTCCCAGGCAGGGGTCAGTTAGATTCCCAGGAATTTTTTTCACCAGAGAAAAATTATTATACACATAAACAATACAAATTTTAAACATGTTCTAATCACAGGATTATCTGAGAACCTGCTCATGAGCTCTCTGAGCTCCTCCTAAAACAGAGGTGGGGAGCCTAAGGAAATGGCCCCACAGGCTCAGGGCACCTCCCTCCCCCCCAGCATTAGAGAGCCCATGTTGGTGCTCCAGCCCTCCCACCAGGTGCCCCGCCACCACCCACTGGACTGGAACACACACAATCTACTAGCCTGGGACTCCCTCTGGGAAATGTGGAGAGCCAATGTGGAGAGCCATGTCAGTGCGGGGAAGGGTTGTTTGGTGTGTTTTTTTATTTTTGTCTTTTGTTTTGCTTCTCACTTGTGTGTGGTCCACAGCCTGATTTTATTGTGGATAGGAGGCCCCCAACCCAAAAAAGGTTCCCCACCCCTATCCTAAAGCAACCTTGTTATCGGGTGGGATATTTCCCAGGGAATGCCTTGCTGTTGATGAACAAGCACTAGGCTGAGCCCTCAAGAGTTAACATGTTGTTAATATGGCCTCACACTCTACAAGGCAGCAGGCAGGCAGGAGAAAGGAGACATAATACATGTATGCAGAAACTGAATGCAATGATGAACCCATGCTACCTGGCTGGAGTGCACCACTTCCTCCTATGCACAAGCATGGGACACTTCCACTCCATCATTCCCCCAGGGCGCATTGCACTCTCACCCTTTCCCTCCCCAACCAGCCTCCTGAATGCAGCGAAATAGCTGATTGTTGTGGGCAGGAAGCCCACATCCTCACTCTTCCCGTCCCCCCAGAGCCACCTGAATACCCATGAAACTTCTGATGCAGCAGGCAGATGGCACATGGAGAGACGGAGGGAGCTACTGGTCTCTGGGGCCACCAGCAGGTGGAAGGTTCTTGGTGGAGGGGAGCCGATAGAGAGACTGCCAGCCCACCATGGTTCCCAGCCCCCAGCAGACAGACGGTAGCTTAATATTATAAGCAAACAACGGATGAGCATGGTCTCTAATATATTGGCAACATAACGGTGCCACAATGTTAACAGGGACAACATTAAGTGAAGAACATGAGCTATGAGGGAAGACTAAAAGAACTGGGCTTGTTTAATTTAGAAAAGAGAAGACTGAGAGGGGACCTGATAGCAGTTTTCAAGTACCTAAAAGAGTGTTACAAGGAGGAAGGAGAAAAATTGTTCTCCTTAGCCTCTGAAGATAGGACAAGAAGCAATGGGCTTAAACTGCAGCAATGGAGGTTTAGGTTGGACATTAGGAAAAAATTCCTAACTGTCAGGGTGGTTAAACACTGGAATAAATTGCATAGAGAGGTTGTGGAATCTCCATCTCTGGAGATATTTAAGAACAGGTTAGATAGATATCTGTCTGGGATGGTCTAGATGGTGCTTGGCCCTGCCACGAAGGCAGGCGACTGGTCTCAATGACCTCTCGAGCTCCCTTCCAGTTCTAGTGTTCTTTGATTCTATGACGAGTTATTGTTATTTCACTACAAAAAAACAAGATTTCTCCTAAACTGGCCACGCCAAACTTACACACACAGTAAATCTAGGTACAAAACACGAATATGACTCTTCAGATTCTGAGTAACATCAGTGGATAATAAAAGGTAGGTAACACAATATATCTTTATTAGAACACCCCATTGATCACAGTAGATGTATTCACATTACAAAAACCATCACAACCACGAAATGGTAGTCAGCCTGGCCAAAGACTGGAACAGAAAAGCATACCTCACCTTTATATTGCTGGTCAAGGATGACTAGGTTTGGAAGAATTTTTTTTAATCATTTTAACAAATATGTGTTTCTTTCTAAGCATTTTGTATTGATGTAGATTTTTCACAGTTGCTGGAAATTTTGGGGTGAAACAATAATTATAGTATCAATAAACACCGAGATTCAAAAAGTTAAAGCCTTATGAATGTTAGAACACAAAATAGTCAACATCTTGTGTCAAAATAGACAAAGCAAGTATCTTTAATTCAAACTCTAAAAAGCACTCAAGCAACATTTTTCTTATTTTGCTTAGCTGTTAATTTAAAAGATTATGGATGGAAATATTTTTGTATTGGTTTATGAGTTGCTTGCTTACTATGGTTTATGAGTGTATAGTGAAATCACCATTTACTGATACAAATCTAATCCTTCCAAGCCAATGGATGAGGTACAACAATGGAATCAGTGTGGGGAAGCTTACACTTAATAAAATATCTGACATTTTCATGGATAGTGTCAGGTCAATTTAGACACAAAACGAATGTTTTGTAGAAAGACTAACAAAACCAAAATGTTGCTATGATTTTTTTAAATAAATCTAGATATAAACTATCTCTTTGGAATTAAAATTATTTGCTGAAGTGTTTGCCACCCACACAATGAAGTATTGGTTTATTTTCACACTCTGGTTCTCATGCACCAACTCTACCCATTTTCATTGTCTAAATGAAAAGCAAAACCATCAGTGTGGAAGAACTAAGGATCTTTTTAAAAAAATCTAATTTCATTTTAATAATCAAAGGTGTGATTGGTAATAAAGGCAATTATTTTCAAGTAAACTTTAGTCCATGTAAGTTGTATTCAATATATTCTTGTAATTGTACCACATGGTTGACTAAACAAAGCAGTTGAGGCATCACAACATTTGTCTAGACACCAGAAGTGTCCCATTCTGCATGATGAGACTGACTTTTAAAAGGCTTTTGGAAGGGAAAACTTTGTATGTATGTATTGTGTCAAATAGCGCTCTGACATTTTTCTCCAGATGGAAATCTGAATATGACAAACAAGAAAAAGTTTAATGCATAATTTTAAAGAAGTCTTTATGCTTCCAAGCTACGGTTGCCCACAGTGTTCCCTCTAAGCTGTGTGGAAGCACAGTTTCACAGGTGATTAATCAGCCCCGCCCAGTCAGGGGCTCGGGGCTCCATGAATCTGTGCTGCTGCACACCTTAGAGGGAACACTGGTTGCCAGGCACCTGATTTTTGATCAGAATGCCCAGTCAGCACTGTTGGCCAGACTAGTAAATGTCTGATCAGCGGCACAGTGGGTTCCTAGTCCACCATGGCTCCATGTAGCTTCTGAAAATGGCCAGCATGTCCGGCTCCTAAGTGCATGGGTGATCCTGGGGGATACCCACACGGGCCTTTGGCCAGGAATTACAATAGGAGCTGCAGAGGCAGCGCCTGTAGACACAGACAACATGCAGAGCCCCCTGGTCCCTCCACAACTGAACTAGACAAGCTGGCCACTTCCAGAAGTCACCTGAGGTAAGCATTATGTGACTGAAGCCTGGACCCCTTACTCCCTCCCACACCAAAGCACCTACCCAAGATCAAAACCCCCCTCGTGTACCTTACTGACAACCCTATTCTGAGCCTGTGATACTGTTCACAGATTTCTTAATATATGGCTAGTTCATTCAAGCCTGGTCCACAAAAAACTTCATCCAATGAGTAACTTTATTCGCTTTAAGCACTTCCATTGACAAGGGACTGCCACCTGAGCAACTTACTCAGATGCTGTGGTATTTGTGGGGATCAAACCCTTAGCTTGTGGTTAAATGAAATATAACTGACAAGATTTTGGAGAATGGTTTGATTTCTTTGTACCAAAACTACTGGTACCATTCTCACAACAAATCAGATATGGGATTGCCAGTCCTTAATTCACAATTTCTTTCCATGACTATTTGTTATTTACATCCAGATTTCTCTGCCTTCATGGCAAATTGCAATAGTAATGACAATTTAGATCAGCACAATACTGAACATAAAATAAAACAAACAAACCAATTGCCCTATTCCTCCTGAAAGGGCAACAAATCACTGGGAAGAACCCATCATCATGTCAAACTACCACCTTTAAGACTTAATTTCAAAAGCTCAATAGCTAAAGTTAAAAAAAAAATCTCTCTGAAACAACACAAGAACTGATTATTACTGGTCCCTCCTGTGCTGTGCATAGACACTGGAAAGAACTCAAATACTGTCAGTCACAGACACTGGGTCCAATCTTATAGCAACTGGGACCGTATAGTTACTCAGATGGGTATTTTGCAGTTTGTTGAGCCCATATTTTCAACAGAAAGGTCTTGCCTATCTTGGCCCTGGGTCATACCCTCCCTGGTAACAGCAATAGAAGGAGACACTAAGCAAGGAAAAATCTTGAGTAGAGGGACATAGTGTAACCCTGTGCTCGTATTTCCTTTTTTTTGTTGTTGTTGTTGTTCATTTGTTTGAAAATGTTTCATTTTGTTTTGATTCAAATAGAAAATTTAATTTCAGTTTTTTACTTCTGGCTTCCCTCATCCTTTCTTCTCTCTTGCCTTTCCACAATTGAAAAAAAGGGGAAAGAAAGGTGGTAGGGGCTGAAAACTGAACAACAACAAAATAAGCCCTCAATAGCCATTTCCATCCTGACCCATTCCATTAGTTGAAAAATAAAATAAAATAAAATAAAATAAAATAAAATAAAATAAAATAAAATAAAATAAAATAAAAAGCTCTCTAAAAAAGGTTTTGTTCTCCATTTTTTTTCCAGAAAATATTTACACCATTTGTCAGTCCTATTCGGAACATTTGCATTTTAACCATCTGTCATTCTGCCCTTCTTCAGGTTGCATGGTAAATATACGTCATTTTATTTGAATGAAAAACATGAGAAACACCTGCTCCCCCTTCTATTACATTATTTTTGAAACAGTACTTAGACTTCTCCATGCACAGAAATATTCTGGGTAACAGTTCACTGCATGGATAGAGAGTAAAAAAATTCTGATTATTTTTTAATGGGAGCCTCACCAAAGGCTCTTAAGTAAAGTTGTCATGGGATAAGAGGGAAGGTCCTTTCACGGATTGATAACTGGTTAAAAACAGGAAACAAAGAGTAGGAATAAATGGTAAGTTTTCAGGGTGGAGAGAGGTAACTAGTGGAGTTCCCCAGGGGTCTGTCCTGGGACCAATCTTATTTAATTTATTTATAAATGATCTAGAGAAAGGGGTAAACCATGAGGTGACAAAATTTACAGCTGATACCAAACTGCTCAAGATAGTTAAAACCAAAGCAGACTGTGAAGAGCTTCAAAAAGATCTCACTAACTAAGTGATTGGGCAACAAAATGGCAAATGAAATTTAATATTGATAAATATAAAGTAATGCACATTGGAAAAAATAATACATACAATATGATGGGGACTAATTTAGCTACAACTACTTAAGAGATAGATCTTGAAGTCATTATGGATAGTTCTCTGAAAACATCCACTCAGTGTGAAGCGGTAGTAAAAAAAAGCAAATAGGATGTTAGGAATCATTAAAAAAGGGATGGAGAATAAGACAGAGAATATCTTATTGCCTCTATATAAAACAATGGTACACCCACATCTTGAATACAGCATACAGTTGTGGTTGTCTCATGTCAAAAGAGATATATTGGAATTGGAAAAGGTTCAGAATGGGGCAACAAAATGATTAGAGGCTTGGAACGGGTCCAATATGAACAGAGATTAAAAAGACTTGGATTTTTTATCTTAGAAAAGAGGAGATTAAGGGGGAATATGATAGAGGCTTATAAAATCATGACTGGTGTGGAAAAAGTGAATAAGGAAAAATTATTTACTTATTCCCACAATATAAGAACTAGAGGTCATCAAATGAAATTAATAGGCTGCAGGTTTAAAACAAACAAAAGGAAGTTTTTCTTCACTCAGCACACAGTCTACCTCTGGAACTCCTTGCCTGAGGGTGTTGCGAAGACTAAGACTTCAAGAGGGTACAAAAAAGATCTAACTAGATTCGGGGAGGTTAGGTCCTATTAGC
This sequence comes from Pelodiscus sinensis, assembly GCF_049634645.1. Classification (NCBI taxonomy): domain Eukaryota; kingdom Metazoa; phylum Chordata; order Testudines; family Trionychidae; genus Pelodiscus; species Pelodiscus sinensis. The sequence continues at coordinate 216,659,357 of NC_134711.1, forward strand.
CAGGATGGATAGGAATGGTGTCCCTAGCCTCTGTTTGTCTGGAAAAGAGCGACAGGAGAGGGATTACATGAGGATTACCTGTCGTGTTCCTTCCCTCTGGGGCATCTGGTCACTATCAGCAGACAGGACAGTGTCTAGATAGATCTTTGGTCTGACCCAGTATGGCTGTTCTTATGTTATGAGTTGCAGGAGGTTTCAGCAGTAAATCATCCAGGCCCCATCAGTCAATCTGTTCTACTGTAGAACTACCAGAGTGCTACATCAACCTAAGACTCCATCTCTTTCTGACATGTCTTAGATTTACAGAGGACATGGTACAAAAAGAGACCTCTTATGTTGATCCACTTCCTTAGCAAGTGTTAGAACACCCTGCAATAAAGCTGCTAGAGCCTGACTCAGTGGGGCAATGAAAATTAATTATTTGGCATTGGCTCTCAGAGATAGGCAGAGGTGAGTGCTGTATGGAAATGTCAGGAGCTGCCATACTTAGGCCATGTCTACACCACAAGATTAAGTTGAATTAAGGTCGATTTTTTAGCACTTGATTTTATAAAGTTGAAGGTGTATGTCCCCACTGTGTGCAAGAGTTCGACATAGTGCGTCCCCAGTGGGGTGGTTCCCATCAATTTTGACAGTGATGAACTGTATCTATCCCACAGTTCCTGCCAGCCCTTTGTATTCTGGGTTAGGTTCCCAGTGCCTGATGGGACAAAAAATAAGTTCTGGGTACATATCATCAGCATCCCATAACACACTAATTTCCTCCACTCTCCTCCGCCCCACCCTGCCCCGCTTGAAAGCAATGACAATCAATATTTTCTCCTTTTTTTCCTGCTTGTCCATGCAGATACCATTGCATGGCAAGCATGGACCCTGTCAACTGTGAAGTGCTTTGGTAATCATTGCAAACAACTCACGCCTTATGCTGTGGTATGACCAGAGCCTAGCCAGGAACCACCAGAGTGAGGAAGAATGGAAGGAGGCCATGAACACAGACATGTATGAAACACTTGAGTGATTCAATTGACACATGGTGGTGGCAGTCAATCCTCTTGACACTATGGAACATTGGTTCTCGTGCTGCGAGACGAGCATGGACTGGTGGGACCGCATAATTATGCAGCTATGGGACTATCAGCAGTAGCTGAAAAACTTTTGCATGCATAAGGCCACTTTAGTAGAAGTTTACAAATTTCTTTCCCTCCCACCCTGAAGCACAGCAACACCTAAATGAAACCTGCTCCAAGTTGAGAAGTGAGTGACAATAGGCTTGTGGAAGCTTGCAACACCAGATAGCTACTGGCCAGTTGGTAATCAATTATAGTGGGTAGATCTATAGTGGGGACTTCTATGATCGAAGTAGCCAAGGCAATCAATACCCTTCCACTATGAAGGACAGTGACTCTTGGAAATGTGCAAGACATAGTGGAGGGTGCTTTGCCACAATGGAGTTCCCGAACTCTGGCGGGGTGATAGATGGAACGCACTTCCCTCTCTTGACACCTGACCACCTTGCCAAAGAGTACACAAACTGCAAGGGATACTTCCTTCAATGGTGTTGCAGATGCTGGTGGAGCACAAGGGCTGTTTCACCTACACCAACATGGAATAGTTGGGAAAGGTGCATGACACGTGCATCTTTAGGAACGCTGATCTTTTCAGAAAGCTGCCCCACGAGCCTCAAGACCTCCTCCTGTGTCTTGAGTTTGCATTGCCTGCATGCTCCCCTCTCCTGACCCTCCGTTCGCATCTCCTGCAGCCTCGTTCTCCTCCACGCATTTACCTGCAGCCTGTCCTTGCAGGCGGATTGCATTTGCTCATAGAACATGTCATCTTGATTACATTTCGCCTTTGGATCCTTATTAGCTGAACAGCTAGAGGAGCCTAGGAGAGTGGGCAAGAGGCTCACTGCTGCACCTTCTGTAATGAAAAACATGAAGGGCAGAATTTAGAGGAGATACATTGTAGAATGCAAAAGTTAATCTCTTAACATAAAAGAGTGTCTGTCCAACAACACAATAGGAATGTGTTATATACAAGGTCACAGGCATGCCTTTGAGCGCTCCCTAGATGCAGCACAGAGATCTTAAAGGAGCAGCCGGACTTGGCGTGGTAAGGAACAGGTTGAGGCTTGTGTTTTTGCTTCTGCTTTGAAAGCATATGCAACACAGTGGCTGCAAATAACAGCTCCCACAATTAGGCAAGCATCTGTGATTGCCAAGAGGAGTCACGGTAGCATGGCAGCAGGGCAGGGGCTTACTCGGTTACCATGTGTTCTGCACCCTTTCTATGCTAGGAGAATGCAACTTTCCTTTTCCCACAGAAGCCTGCTTGGGGGGGGGGGGGGGGGGATTCAAACTGTGCTTTCTTGGGAATGAAGAAATGGAGGTATTGCCTCAGTGGCATCAGTTAAATAGCTTCTGCTTTATCCAGGTTGCCATGTGAGACATCAGTCTTCTCCAAATCACACAGAATAAGGAGCGAATGCTGACTGAATATGGCCAAAAGCCTGGACTTTAGGTTACAGTGTTTTGTGCTACAATGATGTCAGTCTACTTACTCCTGGCTTGGCATGGAAAGGTGTGCTATGGAATAAGGTGGAGGATGGAATAAGGCAGACCACCCCAGAAACCTTGTGAAAAGTATGAAAGAGTTTCTCTATGAGAACTTCATGGAGATGTTCAGGGAGGAGTTCCACTCTGTCTCCAGACACATCAACAAGCTGTGACGGGGAGCCCCTGCTGTGTAGGCAGAGCGGCCACCACAGATCACACCCAATTGCCTCAACCCAAGTGTAACATGATTAAAAGTGTGAACTCACCTGAAGTGCCCTTCCTGCCATCAGGGCCTGGCAGCAATACATCCAGGGAGGAAGGGATTGTCTCCAAAGTTATAAAAAGGTCTCGGCTGTCGGTGAAATCAGATGCTCAATTTGCCTGCTAACTGTTCTTCTCCTCATCATCTTCCTCATCCACAATGTTCTCCTCACTGTTGCCTGAGGCTGCCTGAAGAATCTCCTGAGATGAATCCATGGACGAGTTTGGGATACTGGTCAGGTCCCCCTAGTATCCCATGCAACTGCTCACAGAAGCAACACGTTTGCGGCGATGACTCAGACCATAGGTTTGTCTCCTTTGTCTTCTCTTATGCTTGTTTGAGCACCTTTATTTTCACTCAGCATTGCTGGGCGTTCATGGTGTATCCTTTCTCCACCATGCCCTGTGCAATCTTGGCATAGATATCTGTGTTTCTTTTAAGTTTTGTAGCTCTGCCTGAACAGATTCCTCTCCTGCACATCAATCAGGTCCAGGATCTCCTGCATGCTCCATGATGGAGCTTGTCTGCAATCCTGGACATTCTTGGACATGCAAAGTTTCCCAGGCCTTCACTGGAGAGCAGCAGAGTGCTGGCGAGAATTGTCACATTGGGGCACTGTGGGACACCTCCCGGAGGCCAAGAACATTGACTTTCACAATGCTGCATCTGCACTATCCTAAAGTCGACTGTGTAAGGCAGGGCTACTCAACTTTGGAAGCCCCGGGGGCCATAATGATACAGCACATGCTGAGGACCGCAACTTAAGTGTGGTTGCATATACATATACATATATATGCAAATAGCTTCTTTCACACTGACGGGCATGAATACAAAGCACTTCCCACAATGCCCTGGCACTCCCAGCATCTCCTCCTGGCCGACACCGAGCCGATCTGTTCCAGCCAGCCCGTCTGCTTGCATCTTTCAATGCTCACTGTGCCTGAGAGACACCTTGCTGTTGTGGCATGTGTTCCCAATAGAGGCCATATTCAAAGGATCCCACCCACGGGCTGCGAGTTGAGCCCTGCGTAAACCCATACTGTCCCATGGGCCACAAACAAATGGGCCATGGGGCACATATGGCCCTGCACATTGAATAACCCTAGTGTAAGGTCAATTTTTTTCATTAAAAAGCAGGAGTACCGACATGGATGTTAATGGCCCTTTTTGTAGTCAGAAGAATGGGCTTGGTGATGAGGATTCATTGTTTAGAAAATCATCCTAGTGCAGCTAAGTCTGACCTAAACTCATAGTGTAGTCTAGACCTTAGGAAGGAAGATTAGGCTGAGGGTTCTAACATGTTGTTTATTTTCAACATAAGAACATAAGAATGGCCATCTTGGGTCAGACCAATGGTCCATATAGCCTAGTACCTTGTCTTCTGACAGTGGTCAGTGCCTGGTACTCAAGAGGGAATGAACAGAACAGGTAATCCTCAAGGCAATGTCTGCACTATGGGGTTTTTCCGGGATACTGGAGGTATCCCAAAAAAACTCTGCTGCATCCAGGGAATGCGTCTGCTCTTCCACTTTTTTTTTGCAAAAGAGCAGACGCGCTCTTTTGGAAGCCCTGCCTTCCTCCTCCCACAAGGAAGTAGGGCTCTTCCGAAAGAGGACGCTTTCCCAAAATTTAGCCCAATGTAGATGGGCCAAATTTTGGAAAAGCCTCTTCCGAAAAAGGTATGCAAATTGTGGAGCGCAATTTCCGTACCTGCTTCCGATAGATCATTGTAGTGTAGACATAGCCCAAGTGATCTATTCTCTTTCATCCATTCACAGTTTCCAGCAAACAAAGGGACTGCATCCCCACCCATCCACAAAGCCAATATCTCAAAGAAGGAGGTAATCATTTGAACATTAAGGTCATGTCCACACACAAAAGTGGCATTGCCTTAAGCATATATCAGTATAATCAAAGCCGCACAACCCTTTTTGATAAACACAATTTATATTCATTCAAGTGGATCTATATACTGTTCTTATGTGAGAAGGGTAATAAGTTATAACTCTTCAACTATTCACACAAGGGCAAAGGAGTGCAATTATTTTTGATGGGCAGACACTCCAAGAATTGGAAAAGTGGTCAGGGGGGGTCACACTCTTCCATATTAATGGAGGAGGTGCAGGGTCTGGGATGGATATTGGGTGAGGAAGGGAGCTTGCAGTAAAGGATTGGGGTGCAGGAGAGGGTGTGGGGCCTGGGCAGGAGTTTGGGTGAAGGAGGCAGTTGTCACCTGGTTTAGGGCACTAAGGTGCAAAAGCCCAGCAGCTTTTCTCTGCAATGTTTTGGGGGGCAGACAGGGAGTCCGCCTGAGGTTCCCCACTGCATCCACGGACTGGATCTGGGGGGTATTTTGCCTAGGCCTACATAAGGAGCTATACCAATATATATATATAGTATTCAAAGAAAAAAAAATGGTCACATCCCTAACTGAAATAGTTATGACACAAAAACTGTGCAGATCAGGCCATAGTCTAGTCTTGTGTGCTCTCGCAGCAACATAAATATTAAATTGCCATTGCTATTTTTAGTCATTCTGTGGACAAGAGATTAAAAACGGCAGCTGGAAATGAAGCCTGTATAAAAGCAATTTTCTTGACTGGTGAATGAACAACCACCAAAAAAAAAAAAAAAAAAAAAAAAGAAGCCAAACTGTCTTGTATCTATTTGACCCTTTGTTCCCTCTGATCCTTGTTCCAGACTTGATGCAGAAGTACATTTTTGTCCCATGACTAAGTGGAGCATTTCTAGATATCAATTGTTTTGGCAATGAATTGTATGTTAGAAGCTCAGGGACTCTTGGAAACTGAAACAAAAAAACATGTGTATAGGCCTTTTAATGGATCCTCCCTCATTAGCAGCTCTTCCTGGATCAAATCATTATACTATTTCAGTACTGGAGGAGCCTAGATCAGATATACATAATTTTCTGCGGCTACTTCAGGTATTTCTTATGCAGTGACTGATACTTCAGACCAAAATTTCAAATGTGAGCTCACCCTTTAGTGTCACTCAAGCAATAAAAGAGAGGCATGTTCTCACCATAACAGGCCAGCTGGTAACTACCCTGATTGTGGGGACTGCTGGCATAAGACCGGGGACTCTCAACTGGTGTAAAATTGGTGCAATAGCTCCTTTGCCAACTGTACCTTTCTGCCATGCTCCTTCTTTGGTGTAGAGCAGGTGTGGGGAACCTTTTTTGAGTCAGGGGCCGCTGGCCCACAGAAAAATCAGTCAGGGGCCACAAACAAGCGAGAAGCACAAACAAACCCTCACTGATGTGGATCCTGACTGAGAAGGAGACAGACACTCCCCATGTTCCCCTTGCACATCAAAGCCTAGGGGGCCCAGGCTAGTAGATTTTTGTGCTCCAGTCCCGCAGGGAAGTGGCAGTGTGTGGGCGAGAGACTGGAGCACAAGCGCAGGTTCCCCAATGCTGGGGAGGAAGATCCCTGAGCCTCAGGGGCCAGACTCAGGCAAGTCAGGGGGTGCCTTCGGCCTCCAGACCTGAGGTTCTCTACCCCTGGTGTACTTCAAAAGCCAGACAAAGAGGAGTATACTGGAGGACTGTATTCAAGACAATTTTTTATTTCAGAACATTGAGAAGGCTACTGGGAGAAAGCTGTTCTTGATTTGATTTTAATAAATAGGGAGGAACTGGTTGAAAATTTGAAAGTGCAAGACAGCTTGGGTGAAAGTCATCATGAAATCATAGAGTTCATGATTCTAAGGTATGGAAGAAGGGGAAACAGCAAAATAGAGACAATGGATTTCAGGAAGGCAGATTTTAGTAAACTCAGCAAGTTGGTAGATAAGGTCCCATGGGAAGCAAGACTAAAAGGAAAAACAACTGAAGAGAGCTGGTAGTTTTTCAAAGGGACATTATAAAGGGCCCAAGAGCAAACTATTACACTGTGTAGGAAAGATAGAAAGTATGAGACCACTTTGGCTTAACTAGGATATCTTGCATGATCTAAAAATCAAAAAAGAGTCATATAAAAAGTAGAAACTAGGTCAAAACAAAGGATGAATATAAGCAAACAACACAAGTATGCAGGGGCAAGATTAGAAAGGCAAAGGCACAAAATGAACTCAATCTGGCTCAATAAGACATGAAGGGTAACAAGAAGACATTCTACAACTATATTAGAAGCAAGAGGAAGACCAAAGATAAGAGTAGGCCCATTGCTCAGTGAAGAGGGTGAAACAATAACAGGAAACTTGGAAATGGCAGAGGTGCGTAACGACTTCTTTGTTTCAGTTTTTGTCAAGAAGACGGATGGTGAATGGATGCCTAACATAGTGAACAGTAGTAGAAATGGGAAAGATTTAGAAGTTAAAACCAAAAAAATCACCCCAATACAAAACAAAAAAACAAGTTAAAAACTTTGCTGCTTAGAGAAGTTAGATGTCTTCAAATCACTAGGTCCTGATTAAATGCATCCTAGAATATTCAAGGAGTTGATACAGGAGGTATCTAAGCCATTAGCTATCATCTCTGAAAAGTCATGGAAGTCAGGAGAGATTCCAGAAGACTGGAAACAGGCAAATATAGTGCCCATCTATAAAGAGAGAAATAAGAACAAGCAAGGAAACTACAGACCAGTCAGCTTAACTTCTGTGCTAGGAAAGATAATGGAGCAAATAATTAAAGAATTCATCTGCAAACATCTGGAAGATAATAAAATGATAGGTAACAGCCAGCATGGATTTGTAAAGATCAAATCATATCAAACCAATCTGATAGCTTTCTTTGATAGGATATCAAGTCTTGTGGATAAGGGAGAAGCACAAGACATGGTACACCTTGGCTGCATCTAGACTGGCATGATTTTCAGCAAATGCTTTTCCGTTAAAAGCATTTGTGGAAAAGAGCGTCTATAATGGCACGGACGCTTTTGCGCAAAAGCACTTTTTGCGGAAAAGTGTCTGTGCCAATCCAGATGCACCATTTTCGCCATCAGGGCTTTTTTGCACAAAACGGTTCTCAGCTGTCTACAGTGGCCCTCTTACACAAAAGCATTTGCGCAAGAGGGCTTTTTCCTAAGCGGTCGTAAATGCGGATCCAAGTTACGAACAGTGCGGTCACCATGTAACTCTATGGGATCCAAGTTACGAACAGTTCGAGTTACGGATCAAGTGTTGGTCCATAACTCATTTGTAACTCGGAGAGCAGCTATATTAAGTTTGCAGATGATACCAAACTAGGAGGGGTTGCAAGTGCTTTTAAGGATAGGGCCATAATTCAAAATGATCTGGACAAACTACAGAAATGGTCTGAGATAAACAGGATAAAGTTTAATAAGGACAAATGCAAAATATTCCTCCGAAGAAGGAACAATCAGTTTCACACATACAAAAAGGGAAGTGATTGTCTAGGAAGGGGTACTGCAGAAAGTGATCCAAGGGTCATAGTGGACCACAAGCTAAACATGAGTCAACAGTGTAAGTATTGCAAAGAAAAAAGCAAACATAACTAACAGTGTTGTGAGCAAGACATGAGAAGTCATTCTCCTGCTTTACTCTGCACTGATTAGACCTCAGTTTGAGTATTCTGTCCAGTTCTGGGAACCACATTTCAAGAAAGATGTGGAAAAATTGAAGAAGGTCCAGAGAAGAGCAACAAAAATGATTCAAGGTCCAGAAAACATTATCTATGAGGGAAGACTGAAAGAATTGGGCTTGTTTAGTTTAGAAAAGAGAAGACTGAGAGGGGACATGATAGCAGTTTTCAAGTATCTAAAATACTGTCACAAGGAGGAGGGAGAAGAATTGTTCTCCTTGGCCTCTGAGGATAGGACAAGAAACAATGGGCCTAAATTGCAACAAGGGAGGTTTAGATTTGACATTAGGAAAAACTTCCTGTCAGGGTGATTAAACACTGGAATAAATTGCCTACGGAGGTTGTAGAATCTCCATTTCTGGAGATATTTAAGAGTAGGTTGGACAGACATCTATCAGGGATGGTCTAGATGGTGCTTGGTTCTGCCGTGAGGGCAGGGGACAGAACTCGATGACCTCTCGAGGTCCCTTCGAGTTCTAGTGTTCTATGATTCTATGGTTCAAGTGGCCAGATATCTGGTTTTCAACCAGGACCCTGGCAGCTCCCATAAGCACTGCTGACTGGGCTCCTAAAAGTCCAATTGGCAGCATAGCAAGGCTAAGGGAGGTTCCTTGCCTACCTTGGCGCCACACAGCTCCTGGTAGCATCCAGCATTTCCTTCCCACTCCTAGGTGGAGAGGCAGCCAGGACATGCTGTCCCCGCCCACAGGCACTGCATTTCCACAGGTCCCACTGGCAACTTCCAGGATACCTACCTTAGCTCCACAGTGCCACTGACTGGGAACCACGTGAGGTATGTGCCATCCGACCGGAGCCCACACTCTGAACTCTGTCTCCTGTCAGAACTTCCTCATGCACCCTCCCTTCCTCCCAGAGTCCACACCCTGAATTCCCTGCCCCCGCCCCCAGTCGGAACTCCTGCCTGCACCCTCATCCTAACCCAAACTTCACACACTTATCTACACTCGAACTCTGTCTCATGTATTGCCATGAGTGCAGGGGACTGGACTAGATGACCTCTCAAGGTTCCTTCCAGTTCTATGATTCTGTGAACCCCCTTGCACAGCTCCTGGAGCTCACACTCCTTCTCACATGCCAAAACTCTCAGCCCAACCAGAACCCTGTCCTGCACACCAAGACCCTTATCCTCAGCTTCACCCTAAAGCCACAGAGCCCTCACCACCTCATGCACCCCTATTTCTTCCCCCAGCCTAGTGAAAGTGAGGGTGAGAGAGAGTGAACAATGAATGGAGGAGGTTTGGGGCAAGTGGGGCTTCAGGGAAGGGGCAGGGCAAGGTTTTGTGCAATTAGAAATTTGGCAACCCTATTCCCCTACTATGCAGCACACATTTCTGCACTAAGCAGAGTTCAACTGCAATAGAGCATCTGGCCCATAAGATGTAATGAAAATTTCAAAAGGAGAAAAGTAGATATACGTTAACTATCTATAAAGTATGAATCTTTTTATAAACTTGTACAATTTTGGAGAGTCTAGACCAATGTTTCTCAACCAGTGGTACGAGTACCTTTGGGGTACTCGAGAGAAGTCTGGGAGGTACGTCACCACAACTGAAATTTGGAGAAAACTGAATTTTTGTTTTAAGTTTTACAGCACATTACTATTTTTATACTGTTTACACCCAAAAATTTCATCACCTGCCTGGCTACGATTAAGTTGTTTAAACAAATGTGTTGCAATGGTAGAAAAAAATTGTGTGTCTGAAAACTGTAGGTACTGGGGAGTACTTTATAAAAAAAAAGGTTGAGAAACTTTGGTCTAGATCAAAAATATTCACTATAAAATTTCAAAGAAATACAAATAAATTAATAAAATCACATCTGTAGCACACTGGATATATTGTGCATCTATGTATCAGTTACATTGTCCTCACAGAAATCCATACAGGCCCACTAACATAGCATGTCTGCCAATTTAACCCCCCAAATTTTACGATTATAACTTTAAAACCTCTAATTTAGTGATTATGTAATGCCAATAGGCAGCACTGAACCTGAGACCTCTGGTACTTAGGGCATTAGCCTCTGTCTATAACTTGAGCTATAAAGCCAGCTGACTTTCAGGTAAGGCTGTAGAGCTCACCTATTCTTTCTCTTTGTAAGTGATTCAAGTGCCACTACATGAGACCGTACCACACCCAATAGGTGTGTGGATTACACTTGTAAACTTAATTGTCAATTCTTGTTTACTAGATTTTTGGCAACTTGCTCAATAGACAGGGAAACCTGTCTTCAGTGACTACTCAATGGACCAAAATAATATTTTCCTTTCTTGCTGTTCTCTCTTTTTCTCACAGATGTACAGGTTTCAGAGGTAGCCCGTTAGTCTGTTTCAGCAAAATCAACAACAGAGTCCAGTGGCATTTTAAATATTAAGAACTGTATTATGGCATAAGTTTCATGAGTTGCAATTCATTTGATCAGATGCATGAAGTGAAAGAAAAAGGAACGGATAATAGGGATACAGAGATGGGATTGTTACATCAAAGCTAATTCAATCAGGGTGGAGGTGGATAAGGAGGTGAGAATACCTCAAGTGGAAAATGACTTATTGTAATGAGAGCGTCATTCCCAGTTCCTAGTCAGACTCATTCTGATGGTGTCAAATTTGCATATAAATTCCAACTGAGCAGTTTCACATTGCAGCCTGGTTTTGAAGTTTTTTGCTTGAGGACGACAACTTTCAAATCTGTAACTGTGTGTCTAAGGAGGTTAAACATTTTTCCCACTGTTTTTGTTTGTTATCATTCTGTAGTGTAGAGACAATCTGGTTTGTCCAATGAACATGGCAGAGGGACATTGACATAACAGAATTGTTAGTTTTAAACGTTCCACTGGCATCCCTGTTTTTTCTCTGATATACATTTTGCCAAAAAAAGTGAAAGTAGGAAAGTAATGGCCAATAAGTGCCCCATATGGCATTGCTTGTTTATTTGGGGAAGAAGACGCTGTTCATAAACATGAAACAACCCCCAACCCTGTTGTACCATCTTAGATCTCCCACCTGGCAGCATATAGGGCACACGGTCCTCAAATACATAAGGGAGTTTCTCCAAGAGTTTCATTCATATACTTTTCTAATTAAGAGTTAAGGATAGTTGGACTGGTATTAAAAAGTTCAGATGTAACCCACATTCTAAGTGTAAAATGACGTTAACCCTGAGCCCAGATCTGCAATAGACCATGATGCAATAGCAGAGCTCTCCACACTCAACACAGACCAGAACAGGATAATTTTGCCAGAATAAGATACTGGAAGTAGAATTAAATTATTATTTTTTAACGTATTTCAGGAGAAGGAAACTTGCCAAACAATCAGTGGAGCAACTGAATGATCAAGGTGCTAAAAGAACACTCAAGGAACACAAAGCAATGTAGTAGAACAGCGGTGGGCAATAAAATGGCAGTGGTTTGCCAGGGTTAGCCGCTGGTGGGCCGCCATTCCTATATTTACCTGTGCCTCAGCAGATACAGGCAATTGCAGCTTCTGTTGTCCATGGGTCACCATTCCTGGACAATGGGAGCTGTGGAAAGCGATGGAGACCTGGACACCACTCCCCATAGCACCCATTTGGACTGGAACGGTGATCTACTGTTGATCTATTGGCCAACAAAAGCTGCAATCGCCTGTATCTGCAGAGGCACAGATAAATATAGTGGCGGTGCCTGTCAGAGGCTAACCCTGGCGAACCAGATCCGACCTACAGGCCACTTTTTGCCCACTCCTGGAGTAGATGCTAATGAATGCTCGGCAATGGTCTTCACTGCATATGAAGGAGATTACCACACCTGAGCCATTCTTTTTAGGTGGCAAATCTGAAGAACTGTCTCAGATTGGTAAATCAATAGAGGAGGTTTTGGAACAAACTGATAAATAATAATGAGTCACCAGGACCACCTGGTATTCACCAAAGAGTTCTAAAAATTCATATATGAAATTGATATATATCCTATCACTTAAATCAACTTCTGAACCAGATGACTTGAGGGCAACTAATGTGATGCCAATTTTTTTAAAAAGGATCCAGAGGTGAACCAGCAACTACAGATCAGTAAGCCTAACTTCGGTACTAGGCAAACTGGTTGAAACTATAATGAACAGAATTATCAAACACACCATGAACATGATTTATTGGAGGAAGAGTCAACACAGCATTGTAAAGAGAAAATCACACCTTACTAATCTATTAGAATTCTTTGAGGGGTCAACAAACATGTGAACAAGGGTGATCCAGCAGATATAGTGTACTCAGGCTTTAAGCAAGCCATTGACAAGGGCCCTCACGAAAGGCTCTTAAGCAAAGTAAGCAGTGAGCCAATAAGAGGGAAGGGCCTTTTATGGATTTGTTACTGGTTAAAAGGTAGGAAACAAAGAATAGGAATACATTATTAGTTTCATAATAGAGAGTGGTAAATGGTGGGGGTCCACCAACAAGTTTTATTCGGACCAATTCTGTCCAATGTACACTGATGAAGAAAAAGGCATAAATAGTGAAGTGGCAAACTTCGGAGATGACACAAAATTATTCCTGAGAGTTAAGTCCAAAGGAGATTATGAAGAGTTGTGGAATGGATCTTACAATATTGGGTGACTGAGCAATAAAATGGCATATGATATTCACTACTGCTAAAAGTAATGCATGTTGGAAACCATAATGCCAACCTATAGTTACAAAATGAGATCTAAATTAGTTACTATTCAAGAAATATTTTGGAATCACTGTGGAAAGTTCTCTGAAAAACATCTGCTCAGTATGCAGTGGCAGACAAAAAATAAATATTAGGAACTGTTAGGAAAGGAATGGACAACAATAAAAAATCAAATATCCAATTATACAACTACATAAATCCATGGTATGATTACACCTTAAATACTAAATGCAGTTTTGGTTGCCCATCTTTTTAAAAAAAATATGTTAGAAATAGAAAAGGTACAGAGAAGGGCAACAAAGTGATTAGGGACATGGAACACATTCCAGATTAGGAGAAATTAAAAAGCCTGGGACTTTTTAGTTTGGTAAAGAGATGACTAAGGGGGGGATATGATAAAAGAATATAAAATCATGACTGGTATGGAGAAAATGAATGAGGAAGTATAGAATCATAGAACTGGAAGGAACCTTGAGAGGTCATTGAGTCCAGTCCCCTGCCCTCACAGCAGAACCAAGCACTGTCTAGATCATCTCTGACAGGTGTCTGTTTACCTGCTCTTAAATATCTCCAGTGATGGAGATTCCACAACCTCCGTAGGCAATTTATTCCAGTGTTTAATCACCCTGACAGTTGGGAAGTTTTTCCTAATGTCAAACCTAAACCTCCCTTGCTGCAATTTAAATTTAAAATTAATGGAGATTGCCTATCTCCTAGAACTGGAAGGGACCTTGAAAAGTCATTGAGTTCAGTCCCCTGCCTTCACAGCAGGACCAAATACCATCCCTGACAAATTTTTGCCCCAAATCCCTAAATGACTTCCACAAGGATTGAATTCACAACCCTGGGTTTAGCAGGCCAAAGCTCAAACCACTGAGCTATCCCTCCCCCCAATTTAGGCTCATTGTTTCTTGTCCTATCGTCAGAGGCCAAAGAGAATAATTATTCTCCCTCCTCCTTGTGACACCCTTTTAGATACTTGAAAACTGCTATCATGTCTCTTCTCAGTCTTTTCTTTTCTAAACTAAACAAGCCCAGTTCTTTCAGTCTTCCCTCACAGATCATGTTTTCTGGACCTTGAATCATTTTTGTTGCTCTTCTCTGGACCTTCTCCAATTTCTCCACATCTTTCTAGAAATTCGGTGCCCAGAATTGGACACAATATTCCAATTGAGGCCTAATCGCCGCAGAGAAGAGCGGAAGAATGACTTCTTGTGTCTTGCTCACAACACTCCTGATAATGCATCCCAGAATCATGTTTGTTTGTTTGTTTGCAACAGTGTCACACTGTTGACTCATGTTTAACTATGACCGTTAAATCCTTTTCTACAGTACTCCTTCCTAGACAATCACTTCCCATTCTGCATGTGTGAAGCTGATTGTTCCTTCCTAAGAGGAGTATTTTGCATTTGTCCTTATTAAACTTCATCCTGTTTACCTCAGACCATTTCTCTAGTTTATCCAGAATATTTTGAATTATGACCCTATCCTCCAAAGCACTTGCAGCCCCTTCTACCTTGGTATCTGGAAACTTAATAATCATATTCTCTATACTATCATCTAAATCACTGATGAAGATATTGAAAAGAACCAGTCCAAAAACAGACCCCTGTGGAACCCCACTTGTTATGCCCTTCTAGCATAATTGTGAATCGTTAATAAGTACTATAAGTTAGTCTTCCATAGAACATCTCCAACTGTTGCTCCATAAAATGAACAGGTTTAGAACAAACAAAAGGAAGTACTTCACACAAACACACATTTCCAGGGGATGTTGTGAAGACCAAAATTATAAATGGGTAAAAAGTTGGATAAATTAATATAAGATAAATTAATCCATCAATGGCCATTAGCTAAGATGACCAAGGATGCAACCGCCTAGATGTTCCTTTGCCTTTGTCTGCTTGGACTGGATGACATGGGATAGATCATTTTATATTTACCCTGATCTATTCATTGCCTCTGAAGCACCTGAAACTGACCACTGTCAGAAGAGCAGATACTGGGCTAGATGGGTCATTGTTCTGATGCAGTATGCATTTTTAGGTTCTTAATCGTGGAGTATTCAATAATCTGTATGATTCCCCACCAACTCTGAAAAACTTGACCAATTTGCCAAAAGAAAGATGTTAAAAAGTAATAAAGGATCTGGGTCTGGATCCAAGGAATACCTCCCATTTAAACATAAGAAGAAAACAAAATCAGTTTACGCAAAAATTAAATGACTAGGCCAATGGTTCTCCACTCGTTTCAGTCCATGGACCACCAGGCCAATCAAAAAAATTTCGTGGACCACCTCCAGCATATGTAGCATAGGACGAACGACACAGCAATCATTCAGCACGACGGCAGCAGCTCAGAGCTTTAGACGGAAGTTACTGGCAACACAACACGGTTGCGTCCTCGGTGACACTATGGATGACGCACTACATGCTTGTGAACACAGCGTAAAACAGCCTAGCGGCGGCACCTGCTCACACCATGTAGCTTTGGACAATGTTCCTGTGGACCATTGAAAAAGTCACCATGGACCACCAGTGAGAACCACAGGAACAGGCAGATAGAAAACAAATCTGTGAAGAACACATATGTGAAACTAAAGAAAGAGATAGTATCAGAGGGGTAGCCGTGTTAGTCTGAATCTGCAAAAGCGACGAAGAGTCCTGTGGCACCTTATAGACTAACTGAAGTGTAGGAGCATAAGCTTTCGTGGGCAAAGACCCACTTCGTCAGATGCATGTAGTGGAAATTTCCAGAGGTAGGAATAAATATGCAGGCCAGGATCAGGCTGGAGATGACCAGGTGGATCCAATCAAGGAGGATGAGGCCCACTTCTAGCAGCTGATCTGGAGGTGTGAATTCCAAGAGAATAGAAGCTGCTTTTGTAGTTAGCAAGCCATTCACAGTCTTTGTTTAATCCAGAGTTGATTGTGTCAAACTTAAAGATGAACTGTAGCTCAGCAGTTTCTCTTTGAAGTCTGGTCCTGAAGTTTTTTTGCTGCAGGATGGCGACTTTTAGATCTGCAATAGTGTGTCCAGGAAGATTGAAGTGTTCCCCTACAGGTTTTTGTATGTTGCCATTCCTAATATCAGATTTGTGTCCATTGATTCTTTTACGTAGGGACTGTCCTGTTTGGCCGATGTATATAGCAGTGGGGCATTGTTGGCACATGATGGCATATATTACGTTGGTGGATGTGCAGGAGAATGTACCAGTGACAGTATGGCTGATCTGGTTAGGTCCTGTGATGGTGTTGCTGGTGTATATATGTGGGCAGAGTTGGCACCGAGGTTTGTTGCAAGGATTGGTTCCTGAGTTCGAGTTATTATGGTGCGGTGTGTAGTTGCTGGTGAGAATATGCTTCAGGTTGGCGGGTTGTCTGTGGGCAAGGACCGGCCTACCTCCCAAGGCCTGTGAGAGCGAGGGATCATTGTCCAGGATGGGCTGAAGATCACTAATGATGCGTTGGAGAGGTTTTAGCTGGGGACTATAGGTGATGGCCAGTGGTGTTCTGTTGGTTTCTTTCTTGGGCTTGTCCGTAGCAGGAGGCTTCTGGGTACACGTCTGGCTCTGTCAATCTGTCTCCTCACTTCCTCGTGTGGGTATCGCAGTTTACAGAATGAACAACGCCTGGAACAACGCTTCCTCAGCTCTCGTCCACTTACACCCCTTCTCTACCTACGCTACATCGATGACATCTTCATCATCTGGACCCATGGGAAGGAGACTCTGGAAGAATTTCACCATGATTTCAACAGCTTCCACCCCACCATCAACCTCAGCATGGACCAATCTACACGGGAGGTCCATTTCCTGGACACCACGATACAAATAAGTGACGGTCATATCAATACCACCCTATACAGAAAACCTACCGACCGCTATACTTATCTGCATGCCTCCAGTTTCCATCCCGGACACACCACACGATCCATTGTTTACAGCCAAGCACTGAGGTACAACCGCATATGCTCCAACCCCTCAGACAGAGACCTACACCTACAAGACCTTCAACAAGCATTCTGTAAACTGCGATACCCACACGAGGAAGTGAGGAGACAGATTGACAGAGCCAGACGTGTACCCAGAAGCCTCCTGCTACGGGACAAGCCCAAGAAAGAAACCAACAGAACACCACTGGCCATCACCTATAGTCCCCAGCTAAAACCTCTCCAACGCATCATTAGTGATCTTCAGCCCATCCTGGACAATGATCCCTCGCTCTCACAGGCCTTGGGAGGTAGGCCGGTCCTTGCCCACAGACAACCCGCCAACCTGAAGCATATTCTCACCAGCAACTACACACCGCACCATAATAACTCGAACTCAGGAACCAATCCTTGCAACAAACCTCGGTGCCAACTCTGCCCACATATATACACCAGCAACACCATCACAGGACCTAACCAGATCAGCCATACTGTCACTGGTACATTCTCCTGCACATCCACCAACGTAATATATGCCATCATGTGCCAACAATGCCCCACTGCTATATACATCGGCCAAACAGGACAGTCCCTACGTAAAAGAATCAATGGACACAAATCTGATATTAGGAATGGCAACATACAAAAACCTGTAGGGGAACACTTCAATCTTCCTGGACACACTATTGCAGATCTAAAAGTCGCCATCCTGCAGCAAAAAAACTTCAGGACCAGACTTCAAAGAGAAACTGCTGAGCTACAGTTCATCTTTAAGTTTGACACAATCAACTCTGGATTAAACAAAGACTGTGAATGGCTTGCTAACTACAAAAGCAGCTTCTATTCTCTTGGAATTCACACCTCCAGATCAGCTGCTAGAAGTGGGCCTCATCCTCCTTGATTGGATCCACCTGGTCATCTCCAGCCTGATCCTGGCCTGCATATTTATTCCTACCTCTGGAAATTTCCACTACATGCATCTGACGAAGTGGGTCTTTGCCCACGAAAGCTTATGCTCCTACACTTCAGTTAGTCTATAAGGTGCCACAGGACTCTTCGTCGCTTTTGCAGATTCAGACTAACACGGCTACCCCTCTGATACTTGACACCATGCAAGGCACTGCATTTAGCCGTATGGAGTGGAAATCTATCAACCTCATGAAGAAACTTGCACAAGTACAAACAGATATCATCTTTCTCTCCAAATGCAAACGGATGGACATTATACCAAATGGACTGAAGGTGAAAAATCCATTGCTATCTACATACTGCACAGACTACAGTGAGAGATTATGCCATATACTATCCAAAAAACTGAGGAACCACCTGATTAGCATCCTGTACAGCAAACAGGAAAACATCAAAAAAGAGCTCTCCAATCTGGAGTCTCTCATAAAACACCAACCTTCTGCACAAATGGACTTTACTAAAACAAGACAGGAGATCTACATTACACACTTCACTTCTCTACAGAGGAAAAAGGACTGTAAGCTGTCTAAAATCCTACCTGCCACATGGGGCCACAACAATGATACCCCTAACTCACCCAGCAATATCGTCAATCTCTCCAACTACACACTCAGCTCGGCAGAAGAATCTGTTCTATCTCGGGGACTCTCTTTTTGCCCCGCCACCCCCACTAACATGATACAGTTCTGCGGTGATCTGGAAGCCTACTTTCGCCGTCTCCGTCTCAAGGAATACTTCCAACACGACACTGAACAGTGCACTGACACACAGATACCTTCCCACCAACAGCACAAGAAGAAGAACTCCACATGGACTCCTCCTGAGGGCCGAAATGGCAGTCTGGACCTCTACATAGAATGCTTCCGCCGACGTGCACAGGCAGAAATTGTGGAAAAACAGCATCGCTTGCCTGGTAACCTCAGTCGTGCAGAACGCAATGCCATCCACAGCCTCCGGAACAACTCTGACATTATAATCAAAGAGGCTGACAAAGGAGGTGCTGTTGTCATCATGAACAGGCCTGACTACCTAAAGGAGGCTGCCAGACAACTCTCCAATACCAAATTCTACAGGCCACTTTCCTCAGATCCCACTAAGGAATATACTAAGAAACTGCACCATCTGCTCAGGACACTCCCCAAACAAACACAGGAACAAATCGACACACCTTTAGAGCCCCGACCAGGGTTGTTCTATCTATTACCCAAGATCCACAAACCTGGAAACCCCGGACGCCCCATCATCTCGGGCATTGGCACTCTTACTGAAGGACTGTCTGGCTATGTGGACTCTCTGCTCAGACCCTACGCCACCAGCACTCCCAGTTACCTTCGTGACACTACGGATTTCCTGAGAAAACTACAATGCATAGGTGATCTTCCAGAAAACACCATCCTAGCCACCATGGATGTAGAGGCTCTCTACACAAACATCCCACATGCAGATGGAGTACAAGCTGTCAGGAACAGTATTCCTGATGATGCCACAGCACAACTGGTGGCTGAACTCTGTGAATTTATCCTCACACACAACTATTTCAGATTTGGTGACAACATATACCTCCAGACCAGTGGCACTGCTATGGGCACCCGCATGGCCCCACAATACGCCAACATTTTTATGGCTGACCTGGAACAACGCTTCCTCAGCTCTCGTCCACTTACACCCCTTCTCTACCTACGCTACATCGATGACATCTTCATCATCTGGACCCATGGGAAGGAGACTCTGGAAGAATTTCACCATGATTTCAACAGCTTCCACCCCACCATCAACCTCAGCATGGACCAATCTACACGGGAGGTCCATTTCCTGGACACCACGATACAAATAAGTGACGGTCATATCAATACCACCCTATACAGAAAACCTACCGACCGCTATACTTATCTGCATGCCTCCAGTTTCCATCCCGGACACACCACACGATCCATTGTTTACAGCCAAGCACTGAGGTACAACCGCATATGCTCCAACCCCTCAGACAGAGACCTACACCTACAAGACCTTCAACAAGCATTCTGTAAACTGCGATACCCACACGAGGAAGTGAGGAGACAGATTGACAGAGCCAGACGTGTACCCAGAAGCCTCCTGCTACGGGACAAGCCCAAGAAAGAAACCAACAGAACACCACTGGCCATCACCTATAGTCCCCAGCTAAAACCTCTCCAACGCATCATTAGTGATCTTCAGCCCATCCTGGACAATGATCCCTCGCTCTCACAGGCCTTGGGAGGTAGGCCGGTCCTTGCCCACAGACAACCCGCCAACCTGAAGCATATTCTCACCAGCAACTACACACCGCACCATAATAACTCGAACTCAGGAACCAATCCTTGCAACAAACCTCGGTGCCAACTCTGCCCACATATATACACCAGCAACACCATCACAGGACCTAACCAGATCAGCCATACTGTCACTGGTACATTCTCCTGCACATCCACCAACGTAATATATGCCATCATGTGCCAACAATGCCCCACTGCTATATACATCGGCCAAACAGGACAGTCCCTACGTAAAAGAATCAATGGACACAAATCTGATATTAGGAATGGCAACATACAAAAACCTGTAGGGGAACACTTCAATCTTCCTGGACACACTATTGCAGATCTAAAAGTCGCCATCCTGCAGCAAAAAAACTTCAGGACCAGACTTCAAAGAGAAACTGCTGAGCTACAGTTCATCTTTAAGTTTGACACAATCAACTCTGGATTAAACAAAGACTGTGAATGGCTTGCTAACTACAAAAGCAGCTTCTATTCTCTTGGAATTCACACCTCCAGATCAGCTGCTAGAAGTGGGCCTCATCCTCCTTGATTGGATCCACCTGGTCATCTCCAGCCTGATCCTGGCCTGCATATTTATTCCTACCTCTGGAAATTTCCACTACATGCATCTGACGAAGTGGGTCTTTGCCCACGAAAGCTTATGCTCCTACACTTCAGTTAGTCTATAAGGTGCCACAGGACTCTTCGTCGCTTTTAAAGAAAGAGATGTCACACAGATATAGGTGGAGGAGATAAATCTAACACATAAATCCAGAAGAATTAGAGTTGACGAGAAACCTTGAGTTTCAGCAACAATTCATATCAATGCTCAACTGGAAAAGTCAAGGACAGCGTCTCTCCTTTGAAGGGCCTCCATTTTATTGGTTTGTGTCACTACTTTACAATTGCTTAACATGTAGAAATGTGGCCTTCTCATAAACTCAATCTTTATTATTTACAGTACTTTCCTAACAAAAACAGTGATACTCTTTTTTACAGAATACTGTACATATGCAAGGCCAAATAACACCTTAAATAAAATAGCCTCAAGCCTGATGCCAACACAAACTTTCTTTATGACCCTGGATGAATAACTTATCTATAAAAAACTGACACACAGGGAAGTTAATATTTTTCTACTTAATGAGGTGTAGAATTAATTCATTAATGCTTTAAAATAATATGAGATTCTGACCAAGATTTCTTGCTGCATCTACTATCCTCTGAATGTGTCAGGCGGGGGACCAGGGCAGGCAAACCATCAGTAAGCTGGGTATAGCACCGTAATTCTCTGCACAGCCCTGGACAAAAATATCATATGGAAAGCAATCCAGGGGATTCTAATAGTCACTGGGAGATCAGTGCTGATTCCAGGAGACTCCAGGACACTCCTCGAGGGTTGACAATGCTGAAGCTGACAGAGCTCCCCAATAACGATCTGTCTATGCCAGAATTAGTTCATTTCCCTGCACCAGGGATGTAAACGGGTAACCAGTTACCTGGTAAACATCTCCCTTACTGAGTGATGCTTACCAGTTAACCGGTGTCCAGCCAAGCTGGAGCAGGCCCCCCACCCCACCCACAGCCGACTGCCCCGACGAGCCAGGAGCCAGCAGCAAAGCACCACCGTTAATCATGTAACTGATAGCCAGTCATTATCGAACTGTGGGTCAGGACCCCAAATTAAGTCAGAACCAGTGTTCCCTCTAATTTTCTATATCCATGTGCAGAATGTATTTTGTGATTTGCACCAATATGGAGATGATGTGCAACACACCACCTCCATATTGGCACACATAAAAATGTCATTCTGCACACGGATGCTCTGTGACAAGGGTGGAGCTGAGGGATGTGGAGTGTGGGACAGGCTGGGGAAGGGCCCGGGCTGGCAGGGTAGGCTCTGGGATAAAGTTGAGGATGAGAGGGTTGGAGTGCATGCAAGGGCTCAGGGCTGGGGCAGAGGGTTAGGGTGGAGACTGTGGGATGGGGATAATGATGAGGGGTTTCGGGGTACAGGCTCCCACAACAGACAAGGCTCCCCCCCCCCCATTCTCTCTCAGCAGCAGCTTCAGGACAGAGGAAAGGAACCTCTCTGCCGGCCATGGCAGCTCTAGTGAAGCTGGGTTGGGCTGAGGGAGAGGCGCACAGGGAGATGCAGAGCCTCTCCCCCAGTCCCAGCAGCTCTGTGTGCGACAGCACTGAGCCCCTGGATGGGGGTTATTAGGCAGCTATGCAACCCCTAGCATAGAAGGAAACTATTCATGACCCCATTTTAATAGTCACTAGAGATGGGGTCACCAGAGTTGTTAGAGTTGCTGGGGCACAGGACTGAAACCAAAGCCCAAGACCACCGCCTAAAGCTAAAGCCCAAGCATTTCAGCCGTGGGTGGTGGGGCTCAGGTTACTGGCTCTGTGGCCTGGGATTTAAACCCTATGGCATCAGCTTTGGCCTCCTCACTTCCCCGCTCTCAGATAGCAGGGCTCAGGAGAGCTCAGGCTTCCATCCCCGTCCTGAGGTTGTGCAGTAATTGCTGTTGTCAGAAGAGGGTCGTGGTGCAATGAAGTTTGAGAGCTTCTAGGCCAGGGGTCTCCAACCTTTTTACACCCAGGATCACTTTTTAAATGTCAGGACAAGCCAAGATCTACCCCATCCCTTCTCCAAGACCCCACCCCTTCCTTGAGGCCCCGCCCTCTCTGTTCCCCATCTCTCCATCACTTGCTATCCCCAGCCCTTATACACTCTCAGGGTATGACTACACTGCCACTTTTTTTTGATCCAAAAACAGCGGTGCGGTACCTGAAACGCTTGTCCGTTGCGCGCCAGATGCCTTCCTGCACAGGGTGGGAACCGGGGGAAGGCGGGAGTCCCAGACCGGGCCAGCTGGAGCCAGTGTTCTGGAGGAGACTTTATTCCCCTACTGCCTGCCTGCGTGTGTGTGGGGGGGGGTCCTGGACCGCACCAGCCCCAACCACTCGGGCAACATGCGCCTTGCTCCTCCACCCCCCACGGCAGCACGCACCACCCGAGCAGCTGGAGCCGGTGCAGTCCCAGACCCCCACCCCCTTCCCGGTGCGCAGGAAGGCAGCAGGGGAACAAAGCCCCAGTGTGTAACTGACTGGTGTTTTAGGTGCTGCACCAGCTATGGGGGGGGGGGGGGGGGGAGCGGGAAGAATAGCTTGAGCATTTCCGGGGCCTGGCATGCAGTTTCAGAACTCCACCCCCCTGCACGCACACCCCTCCAGAAGCTCATGCTACCTAAGTTGTCCCTGGAGGTAGCATCAGCATGGTGTTCATCTTGGGTGGAGGTGGGAGGCAGTGAGGGGGGCTCCCGAAAGCCTCGCAATCAACTGATCGGGCCCCCAGGATGGATCAGTCGATCGCGATCGATGCGTTGGTGACCACAGCTCTAAGCTATACAGATAGATGCACTCTTCTTTCAGATTAGTTGTGTGTGCAATGGGGGTCCTACCAGCACAACTATGCACACTGGAAGTATGGAGGTGGGGGAAAAAATCACACACACCCTTCCATCCTCATGGTTTATCTAGCCAAGTCAGCAAAAACCTGTGGGGATAGACCAGGTGTTACATCAATCCAGTGCGTAGTCAACAAAACATTTATTTTATTTAAAATATTAACAGTCACATAGAATATACGTTGTCTCTGATTGGCATAAATACTAATTATTAGCCCATTAGGTCATCAGACATCACAATACAAGGCATAAGAACCAAGTAATACAGTCTGATAATCAAGATTATGGTTCTTCATAATAACGAGAAAAGTGGATACCAGAAAAAAGAATTCAAGAAGTATTTACATAGGAATCAATTAACATAGCATATGAAGGTGAACAAGATTTATAAAGTAGATTTCTAAAACCAAACAGAAAAGTAGTATTTCAGATAAAACCCAAGGACAAGCTAGAAATTCCAGCTAGCCCACCACATATTGTAGTAAGCGATCTCTTTTGCATGTGCACATGTGCATGTCTTTCCTGTCTTGTTCACTACAGGCCAATCCAGTTCCCACTAAGTGGAAAGCAAAATTCCCCTTAATATCAAGTCATTTCAGGGTATTGCTGTACAAACTCATTCCATGAATAAAAGTATCACTACATTATACTGAGTTCACTAAAAATAAAATATATATCCTTTATTCTCTTTCCATAATTGTACTGCTTTATCTTATTAATGTGGTATCACCTACTTAACAAATCCAGCACCAATGAATAGGAGCGAATCTGTGAAAAAAAAATATTTTTTCTACTTTGCAAGACAGAAAATGAATGATCTGGCTGCCGTGTCACCTGCCAGGCTTAGACAGATGAGAGGAGGGAGAGCAAGAGTCGGTGCTGGGAGTGGGGGAAGCCAGCTTCAAAGCCAGTTCCCCCCAGCATCGTCTCCGCGGGGGAGAGGAGAGGCAGAGGTGTTGCGGGGTAAATGATGCAAGCAGGGACTGAAGTAGTCCTTGCTCACGCTGGGTCCCAACTGCTATTCCTCTGCCTTTTAAATGTAGTAAGAGACCCACAGGGCTCTTCCTACATTTAAAAGGCAGAGGCAGAGCAGGGATAGCAAGCTCCCCACCGCCCCCTTAATGACTAATCGAGTAGTCAGTGGAAATTCCATCAACTACTCGATTAACTTATTAACTGAAATTTAACATCCCTAATGCTAACCTGACTTTCATTTCTTTCTTTCCTCCCTTCTATCTCAGCTGGATAATTGAAGCATTAGCTCTCTGGTTATTACAACACTTAATCCTGAAAGAAGGAAACAACAAACAAAAACTTACACATAACATGTTCACCACAATCAGAGCAATTTGGCATGCAGTTTTTATCAGAGGGCTATCTTTCTATTTAATTCTAAATACAGTTTCTTCTACATCAAACTGCAAATTATTTCCAGCATAATCATAACACAGTAAGATTAAGTTAAATCACATTCACAACTGAAAGCCTTTTTTTCCTGTAGACAAACTACATCATGATTTTCTCAAAATAATTAACTATCCAAATACATGTTTTTCCACTTTAATTGAAAAAAGAGAAACACTGCAAATTAAAGTCTTTAGAAATATGTTTAAATATTCATACAACAAGGACTTTTCTTTAAAAAACAATCTACTTTTAATTTTGCTCCAATCTTCTTTGTGATGAAAAAGAGAAGATTCTAGCATTAGAATGAGGAAGAATGGGGGAAGGGTTTGATACAGAAAGCCGTAATTATGAATCATATGTTTGATCAAAGCAAAAACACACTATTCATAGCTTTTTGTTTGTAGAAAACTTCTTAAATGGTCAGAAAATAGAAGGTCAAAGTAAATATAGAAAAGAGGTGAAAACAAACAAATAAAACTTCACAACTATTTTTCTTACATAGTTACGGGATTCAACCTAGTTTATATTGAAGAAACCACAAAATACTGATGGCTAGCAATTTAAAGTAATTCATACGAAATAAAATAGCATCACTTGCTATAAAGTATGTACTTAGAACAATAAGGTAAGTAATAACAGCTGCTCAAAAGTGTTATGCAAATGTCTGAGATTGTCCTCCCACTCTCTCTAGTAAGGAAAACCAAAACGTTCTGCGGGAATATAAAAACTTCCTTACAAGAAGCACTTAATCCACCCCAGTATTCCAATGGCCACAATAACCTACATCACACTCAAAAAGTGTCTCATAAAAATATGACACTGCAACTAAAAGTTCATTATTAGTTGGTAGGAGATACCATTTTTTCCATTGGCTTCAGTGGGCAAAGAAATGGATTTTTCCTGTGTGAGGGCAAGTTCCATTTCATCATGCCTCTTTATACTTCACAAAGGAGAAATAAAAACAACTGCAGCATGCAAGAGAGTCCCTGCAGAGAGACTTCACATGTGGGGAGAGGGGAGTTGTGAAGCAAGCCTTTGTGTAACCTGGTACCATCACAAAGCACTACTCCAAGGAGACTTTCTAAGATGCGTTGTAACACTTGAGAGGAGGGTATATGAGGGAAATTTGAGAACTGCAATCAAGCAGCTATTTTGCCTCTCTCCCCAGTAGCCCGAACAGGGAGGGTTGGCGAGGATAAAAAACCTAGCAATTATTTCAGGTGTTAGGATGGTCCCTAAGTAGCCTCCCAGTGTCCTAAAGAAGGGAGGCCTAAATGATCCTAAAGGCATGTGGAGGATAATCAATGATCTCCCTGTGATTTTGCTTGCAGTTCTCCCCCCTTGCAAACACCTTAGTGGATCTTCAGTTGGGGTTTGGTCCATTGATCATCCCAGGCTTCCAGCCTCAAATCTTAGGCCCTCCTCTCTGAAGATCTCTGGTTACGCAGTCAGGACTCCTTTCCCGTTGACATGAGGGAGAGACTGTGAAGGAGGAGACATTCTTTGTTTTTCTGTAGATCTCCCGGAGTTGCAGAAAGGGAGAACTTTTCTTTTTTAAGTCTTTTGGCTGGGGGTGGTGAGGGAAGGTTTTCTTTCCCCATTGATACATCTATCTAGTGATCTGATTAACTTGCAGAGATCTCAAAGTTTAAAGGGTGACTTTGTTTTCTATTTAAAAGGAAAATGTTAGCCAGGCTACCCTTTGGCTAGATAAGCCATGATCACAGCAGCTGACATTCCTTGGTGATATGACTATGTTCAAATTTACATATTCTTAAAGATCAGACTTTAATCAATTAAATTTTGGCTCTAGTAATGAGGTCTTTACTAGGGAATTCCTTTCTGAGTTTATAATTTTTTATTTTTACTACACAGGGACAAAAATAGAAGAACTTTGAGATAGTGTTTATTATTTCTAATGGTAGGGTGATTTACTCAAGAATCTCTTCCTGGATTTACATCAAAATTTTGCAGATAACATCACTTGGAACAAGATCTATCCTACCAATGCATTTTTATTTTGGACAAAGAACCAAAATTAGGCTAGAAATGGAAATTCAGCTGCATCCTTAACTAAGAAGTGACTACCATGGCACAAGAAAGCAGAAGACAAAAGCTTTGTATGTGTGCTTTGTACTAAGGATGTTAACTAGTGATTAATTTACTAGTTGAGCAGTCGATGGAATTTGCATCGACTACGCAACTAGTTGATAAGCACTTCCACGTTCTGCCTTTGAAATGTACAAGAGCCCCATCAGATTAAGTCCAGACCACAAAAGTGTTGAAATCTAGATTTTGGAAAAAGGAGATGTCAGGGATATTTCTACTAATACATTATAAATTAATGTATCTATAGTTATATACATAATTACATTAATTAATACAGTATAATTAATGTAACCTAGCAGGATTGTCTTAGCAGTACTGTTAATTTTTTGTTTATTCGTAAGAGAATTTCTAAGTTTAAACTTCCTGATAATAAAAAATGCAGACTTCAGGTTGGATCTCCTTGTCCGGTACCCTTGGGACCTGAGCTGTCCTGAATGAGGGAACTTGCCAGATCAGGGGAGGTTGCCTGCCACCACCCTCCCAGGATTCTTCTTTTCCCTCTGCTCTAGCCCCACTGCCACTAGGCTTCAGCCTGCAGGGCTTGGACTTCGGCTCCAGCCCACTGGGGCTCCCTGGGGACGGAGTTCACCAGCTGCCGTGGCCCCATTTTTCCCACGCCTAACCGGCGATCTCCGGGGACGGGGCTTGCCATCTGCCCTGCTTTTGCTGCTGGCTGCCCTGCTACTGCCCCACCCCGCCAGGGCTCCCCAGGATGGGGATTGCTTGCCCCTCTGCTGTCCAGTCCAGTTGGAGTTCCCCGGGGATGGGACTCGCTCATCCCACTGGACGGGGCTCCCCAGGGAGGGGGGTTCCCAGCCAATTCGCACTCCTAGGTGCCGAGACTCTCTGATCCAGCAACATCTGTGGCTGGATGTTGCCAGACCAGAGAATCCCAGATTTTGGAGGTTCAACCTGTACACTAGAACCCTGCAAATCTGCTTTATATCCATAGACTATTTTTGCAGATCACGGATCAGACGTAGGTACAACTTTTATATCTAGAGTCCTGCAAATCTGCAGATATCCACTCCATATCTGTGGACCATTTTTAAGGATTGGATGATACACATTTTTTATCTGACAAGGCGATAATTATACTCTTCAAGAGAACACTTCTCCAGATGTTCTGATCAGCTTAACTTAAAATTGCCCTAGGCTACAGACTTGCCCTAGGCTACAGACTAAATTCTGGAAAGAACCAAGTCATAGTTATAACATTAGCTGACATAATCAGGATTAGTAAGAGCCTGCATAGGAACAGATCTCGGTAGCAGCTTCTAGTCATTACATTTACACAAACGATAATAAGCACTCAAGGAAAATGTAGGAGGAAATTAAAGAGAAATCAACAGTGCATCACCAGAACAGATGATGGACAACTGGGCACCAGCATAGGACAGGCAGGGCTGGATTAATGCAGGGCCTTTTAGGGGCTGCAGCCCAGGGTCTCAGGTTAAGGGGGCTCTGCAAATATAAATCCATAATTACATACAATTCCGGGGCCACTAACCAGTTGATAGTGATTAACTGGTTGATTCTGGAGCCTCTGTCAGACAGTTGTGATCTCCAGGCCACTAAAATTCCAGCAGCACAGCAGAGCTCAGGTAGGCTGCCTGCATGCTGAGGCCCAATGCTGCTCCTGGTAGCAGCAGGCTGCTGGCACATTTCTGTAGCCCCTGGCAGAAGGAGGGAGGAGGTGGCCCTGTGCATTGCCCCCTTTCCCCAGCACCATCCCTGCAGCTCCCATTGGCCTGTTCTGTTCCTTCTCCTAACTGGGACACTCCACTTCACCACAGCAGCGGGAAGAGGAGCAACCTGGCCCTGGCACAAGCATGCTCTGTGCCTGCGAGTGACATGGCTGGGCTCAGGGAATCATAGGCTATGTCTATACTGCATGGTTATTTCAGAATAGGCTATTCCAGAACACTTATTCCAAAATACCTTATTTCGAAATAGCACGTCTACACAGCAGGGAAGCCTCAAAATTAGTCCAAGGCAGGCTTCTCTAATATAGACGTGCTATCTCAATTTAGAGCCCCCGGATGACTAAGTTATAATGGCCCCGGTGAGGGGCTATTTTGAAACAGTAGAATTGGAACATCTACACGCAACTTATTTCGCAATTGCTATTTCGGAATAGGCGTTATTCTTTGCAGAATGAGGTTTACAGAAGTCGGAATAAGCCATTCATTATTTCAAAATTATTTTGAAATAACGGAATGGCCTCGTACACGCTCACATAGTTATTTCAGAATAATGGCCGTTCTTCCAACATAATTTTGCTGTGTAGACACACACATAGTGAGCTGGGTCATTCCGCTTCTTTGGGAAGGTGCCAATCCCTGCAGCTGGCATCAGATCTCCTGGTAATCCCCCAGAACATGTTGCTTGAAGGAGGGGCTTTGGTGGAAGCAAAGGGGTGAAGCAGATATGGTGCAGGGATGAAAAGAGGTGGGGATGGGGCAAGGGGTAGTTCCAGGTCCCGTATCCTCTAGTGATGGGGCTGCCTATGTGGTTCTGCTCACTCTAGCTGCAAGTTTGTGATTTTCCTGATAAACAGCTCAGAGGTTTTGTGGAAGTTACAACATGATCTCTACCAGCATAGGCCCTAATCCTGCACATGTTTATACAAATCTACTCACATTCAGTTCAATAGAATGCATTAGAGTTTATCGCATGAGGGCCATAGAATATACAGCTAGTACCTCTTCTAAACTAGAGTGATGAAACATTGGTCTCATTAATTTTAATTAAGACTTGCTAAATTGAACTCAGAGGACGCCCCTGCTGGCATCCATTACTCCTGCTTTTGCAAGGAGTAAGAGAAGCCAACGGGAGCATTTGCTCCCGTTGGCTTCCCACTGTGGGGATGGCACCAAACTTGGCTTAAGGTAAGCCGACTCCAGCTACATATTTTATGTAGCTGGAGTTGCATACTAACCTAAACTGAGATGACAGGTCTAGTGTAGACCTGGCCTTAGACAAAGAATCTCAAATTAGGAAAAGTTATACTATTAAAAAGAGTCATAAAGCCAGTTTGGATTAGAAACTTCATGTTTGTTTTATTGAATAATCCAACTTGTGGTCTAGTGCATAGGACTAAATGGGCCAGGTGATAGACTTTCTGAAAGGGACACAAACAACTCCTGACAGCTTCACTAGGTCTCAGTGGACTCTATAAGCTTTGCCAATGGTCTGGAAGAGTTTATAAATTCTATAGTTAAAAGGATGTTAGACTGGTTGGACACAACAGCCAACATTTTAAAAACTCAGTGATTTTTGGGTGTCAAATGTGAGACATTTTAAAGCATGTTGATTTTAAAGAAAAACATCATACTCTCGTTATACAGTGCTCTTGTAGTCATGATGGTCACAGTAAATCAGAAGGGCAAGTTAGGGGAAGTCATATCTTTTATTGGACTATTTTCTTTTGGTCTAACAGAGTTGTAAGCACTTGTTTATGCGCAAAACCTTGTCTCTCACCAACAGAAGCTGATCCCATAAAAATACCATCTCATCCACTTTGTCTCTCTAGGCTCTTGTAAAGTCTTTCACATATACCAGTAGTACTAGTTATTTAAAAAAAAAATCTTTGCCCTATTCCTATAACAGAGAGAGATTATCTACATTATTGAAGAGTTTGCTAAGCTGAAATCCTATTTCAATTGTGGTGAAAAAAAGGAAATGTCGCATTATAAAAAATAAAACAGTTCGTCACATTAAAGTCACAAAACACCAGCAATAGTTGACTAAGATGGTGGGACAATGAAAGCAACAGTTATTAGATCTGTTAGGCTAGAAAGAATTTGTATCATCATACACCCACTAACTAGCATACACAAACACTAAAATGCAATTCTACAAATCCTCAGGTTTAAATTAGATCTCACTGTTCGATTACTGATTCCTGGCCCACCCTCTGGAGTGCCTCCCTTTCTCACACCTCCCCAAGAGAAGCTCTTCTCCCAAACACCAATGAAGGAAGAAGTAAAATGAAACCTCAGTTAAACTCTGTGTATTCGGAAAGAGAAAATGCCCCTACACTCTGGCAGTGACTTTACAGCTGTTAACCTCAGCGACTCCATAAAGAGAGGCAGAATATAGAATGAAATGCAAGTCAGCGAATAAAGAAGAGTTTAATTGATTCTTTAATAATTAACTGAGCAGCTTTCCAAGTTTTAAGTCAGGAAGATATGGGGGCGGGGGGGAATCATGTAAAATTAAATTAGCCCTAGATTTATTAAAACACTCGAGTATGTACAAGTCCATCTCTCAATAATGCCAAGTCTAGAAATTCAAAAATCACGAGACAAAAGCACTTTTTTTTTTTAAAGTATCACATTGGGTATTTCACTCTGGGTTTTAATTTTGGAACTTCTGCCCACCCCCAGCGTACATGTGGTGATTAGCACAATTCTAATTCTCCCAAGTTTACACAGTGAGGTCATTGGGCCCCTAATGCAGGAGCTGTCACTGGCTGCCTGATGGTACAGTGCTTCCAGCTTCTCTCCAGCCCCAAAGACCAGCCCCACACATCTGGCCATCCTCCAGTCTTTCAGTTACACTCTTCGCAATCCCACTAAGGATGTTAAATTTATATGAATCAGCTAATTGAATTGTCAATAAGGGCACCTCTGCCTTTGAAGTGTAGCAACAGCCCCAGCAACGCTTCAAAGGAAAAAGCACTGTGGAGAACATGGAGCCAGGAGGGGACTCAAGCAGTCCCTCACTAACCCCGTGCTTCACGCAGCGTTTCAAAGCAGCAGCACCACATGGAGCCAGGGACAGCGTGGGAGTCCACAGTTGACTCCAGGCTCCATTCAGTGTTGCGGCTTTGAAACACCTCCTCTTCTTCCTCCCACCCCTTGCTGCCTCTTTCTGATAAATGTAGAAAGGGGATGGGGGAGTGATTAGTCAACTAGTGTGTCGACTATCCAATAAGCATTTGCTTATCGGATAGTCGACTAGTCTACTAGTCGTTCACATCCCTAAATCCCATATCTACCCCATGCTCCTCAATGCACTGCTAGGGGTCCCTTCAACCTCAATCCTCAAGCCTAGGGGAAGGCAGCTGCAGCAGGATCTTCTTCCCTTTCTCACATCTGGGGGAGCAGGGACAGAGACTGAGGGGAGAGGGACAAACTCATTTTTCACAAAAGAGGAGGAGAGAGAAGGGCTGCTGAGAGCTGCCCAGCTTTTACTTCTCTCTCCATCCCATCCTCTGGCATAAGCTGCTCCCTCTCTTCACCCTAGCTGAAAACCCTCCTGGGTCCTGATGGGAGGTGGGGAAGAGTGCTCTGGACTCCTGCAGCAGCCCAGATCCCAAGAAGGCTGGGAAGAGGGAAGGCAGCCAATCAGAGGGAAGGCTCCCATTCCCAAGGTAGTACTAATATTTACATCAAGACAGGAGTGTCTCATGTCCTCGAGAGACTGGCACCTGCAAAGGCCAAAAGTTCTGTAATTGCACAATGGAATCATGAGAGTTGGTAACACTGTCTATTCCAAGTATGTCAGTAAACACCTCAGTCATTTTTATTTTAGGGGATCAAAGGGGCAAGCAAGCCAGGTTTCCAGCACAACTTCACTGGAAATCTGTTCATAGGAACCAAAAGATGATGGGCACTAGGATGGGTAGCACCTTTGCATGTATATCAGTAGTTCAGAAACACCCCCAGTTCCACATCAGCAATTTACCTCCCGGCAGCATGACAGTTCTTCGCTGCACTGAAAGACACTGCACTGCTAATGGTGCTATTGTTCTATTAAGCCTTTACTCCTATATGGAACAGATATTACTGAGAGTCTGGCTTCAGAAACCAAAGGGCATCCTCCATTTTGGTGGGTGGGTTCTGAACTGCTGAGAGCTACAAGGTTCTGTTAGCAGCAGGCTCTGATAGTAGTGTTCAAATCACATAATGCTTAAATAAATATAATTTCAGTGTTAACTATAAACGGGATTTTGCATCCCTACTTGATCAGTTAACTGGTTTAACCAGTAACTGATTAAGCAGGATCATGCTGGAGCAATCCCCAGCCCTCAGTACAGTTACCCGCTTACATCCCTAATTACAGGTTCTCTGAACCTTAGTAATGCTTTCTGATAGTAGGGGCTGACAGACAGGAGTACCTAATGACTGTATTAATATAAATTAAATTAATAGAGATTGTCTATCTCCTAGAACTGGAAGAGACCTTGAAAGGTCATTGAGTCCAGTCCCCTGCCTTCACAGCAGGACCAAGTACCATCCCTGACAAATTTTTGCCCCAAATCCCTAAATGGCCTTTGCAAGGATTGAACTCACAACGCTGGGTTTAGCAGGCCAATGCTCAAACCACTAAGCTATCCTTCCGCCCATGTTTATCTTTCCTAAACATGTCACAGTGTGACATGATACATGCCATTCTGGTGTGATGATGGGGGGTGAGCTATGAACACCAAAGGTCATCCTTTATTTCGGACTGTAGAGGACAAAACAGATTGTAACTGACTGAAACTTACAGCAAGCTCTCATTGCCACATTATATCACGTTTAAATAAAAATAATTTAGTTGTTAAGTACCAGATCAGTAACAGAAGAGGACAAATCTGAGAGCAAGCAAGAACAATTTTGCCAGTGATTTCAAATGCCTGAACTGTCTGTAGACATCCTGTAAGCCATTTCCAGAATTAAGACAGTTCATTGTTCAGTACTGCATGCACAGATAACAGTGGACATGAGACTCTGGGCATAATTAGACCCTATATTTTAAGTAATGCCCACAGCAATAGCTTTCACATATCTATAGCTATTAAGTGCATAATACAATTTATTTTTATGCAGTATCTTTCTGTAACACATTTTGAAATGCCAAGTATAAGAGGATCACACAATAATGCTCATTAAGTGTGGCATTCATCAATATAGTATCCAAAGGTCTTCATAGTATCTGAGCTTAGAATATGAATGGGCAGGTTTTAGGGAAAGAGAGAGAGGGATGATGAGGATATATACTGAAGCTTCTATTGCCAGGAAAAAAATTATTTTTGTTCTTCACTTAATACAAATAAAACAAAGTAGTAAGTACTCAGTGTCCATTTAAATAAGAGTTATAGGTAGTTTACTAGCACAATGCCCAATACAGTGGTTAAAATTGTTTGACAACAATTTTCCATCAAAAATGCAGTTTCACTGAAATTAAAACATTTAATGGGGACCATGTCAATTTCAATATATAAGGAAAGTCTGAATTTCACATCTCATTTTGCTGACAAAAGGTTGTTTCAACTTAGTCAAAATGATTAATCAGAATGATAATTTATATTATATTACATTATATTAAAATATTAGATGCTATAAGGCAAAACAATGAAACAACATTAACTCAAACTATACAATTTGACATTAGCAGAATGATACATTGACTTCAAATTGGAATTTCTGTTCAATCGGACATTTCAACTTCCACTTCTCATGAAACAAAAAAATCAGTTTCTGAATAGCTCTGCCTAGAACAGGGAGTGGGCAATCATTTTTTGTCAGGGGCCACTTCAGAAAATTTGAAAGTGGCCCTGGGGCTGCACCTTAAGGGGTGTGGTGTCAAGCACAAGGGGCAGAGCCAGGATACTTCCCTTCTTCCCCACCCACAGACCCTGATCGATTTGGGGATGGGGAGCACATGAAGTCTTTGCCCTCCCCCTCCCCTCCCTATGCACCCATGGCCCTGACAGCGTGAGGAGACTTCATGTGCCCTCTCACCCCCAGGCCAATTAGGATCTGGGGGCAGTACGCAAAGTTTCCTCTGCCCTGCTCCCACCCTGCAAGGAGCACGCAGAACTTAGCAGCACCACGCATTCCTGGCACAGCGGGAGGAGACTTCATGTGCTCCCCCACCCCCAAGCACTGACTGGCCTGGTGGTGGGGAGCACACAAAGTCTCCTCCTACCTGCCAGGACCACATGGCGCTTCTAAGTGCTGTGTGCTTCTTCCACGGCGGGAGCAGGGCAGAGGAAACTGTGCACGCTTTCCCCTGTCCCTAGGTCCTAATTGGCCTGGGGGCAGGAGAGTGGCAAGGCTTCAGCAGGCCAGATCAACCCACTTGGCGGGCCGGATCCGGCCCACAGAGACCCTTTTGCCCACCCTTGACCTAGAAAGTAGAAAGACAAGTTGGAATTTTCAACTGGATTCTGAGATGGCTAGGAAGTTGATAAATGTCAGTGAGGTTTTTTAGAAAGAGGGTGGTATCATACGTCTTTCCAGATATTAAAGCAACAGTCTGTCTACTGTATTCTTGACCCTTGCATATGTAGAGCATGGGACTTTAGGTAAACTATACAAGAGAAAAGACCGTAAGACTGAGGATGACTAGTCTCTAGTTTGAAAGCAGATTGGAAGGATGAGTTGGACATAGTAATAAGAATCAAAATGTACATGGGAGAAAGGACTTTTCACCTAGGACAACTTCAGTCTGAAGGTCTCCTTCAGCAGGAATTTATGGTATAGCTAACGAGGCCCAGACAGGCCAATGAAAATGAAAAGTAACCTGAAAATGTTAACTGAGATGTCCTATGCTGTATCTGCAAAGTGTATTTGCTATCGGTGGTTTATTCCATAAACAGAAAAGGGCTTTCATATAAACATTTTCTATTCTGCCTCACTACGTTTGAAAAACAGCTATAAAAATATACCTTTGCAATGTCAGATTCAGTAAACTGTTCCAAGGTCTTCAAAGACTGCAGCAATTAAATGAAGACAAAGGACAGAGAAAAATCAGTGAGGTTGCCAACTCTGAAGCTATTCCAGGAGACGTTTTCCTCCACGCCTTCCCCTCTGCCCCAAAAACAGGACATAATGTCATTTTTTAAAATACCTATTACAGTCTCCAGGATTGCTTTCAATAGTTACCAGGAGATTAATGCCAATTCCCAGAGACTCCAGGCCAACTGTGGAGGGTAGGCAACCCTAAAATCAGCACCTGAACAAATTCTACCAGTGACATTTGATTTTGATAATCTGAGTATTATTTTTAAATATTTAAATTGCAGTGGTATCCAGAAGTTTACCAGTTTGGGAACTTCATGTGCCAGGTGCTGTACAAATATAATAAATGGCATTTCCTGTATAAAAAATGTCCAGAATAAAGCAAGACAGGAAGCAAAATGACACAAACCAATGGACCATAAAACAGAGGGGGGGGGGGGGGGAGGAGAAACAGTAACAGAAGAGCTAAGAATACAGAAGTACAAGACATGGCTAGAAAAAGTGAAATTGAAAAAGTGAATTGAAGAGTCTCATCCTGTGCTTGACCATAGTAGAATTCTGATTCCACAAACAATAGGTTACAAGATAGTGTATTATTGATCAGGAGCAGGAAGGAATAATCAGTGCAGAAATATTACAGGATAAGGTAGTGGACATCTACAGGAAGAGTGACTGGCTGATGAAAGTTAGAATAGCACTAAGCAGAAAACAAATATTAAACATTACTAAAATGATTAAAGGTCTAGAAAACATGGCCTGTGAGGGAAGACTGGAAGAATTGGGCTTGTTTAGTTTGGAAAAGAGAAGACCAAGAGGGGACATGATAGCGGTTTTCAAGTATCTAAAAGGGTGTCACAAGGAAAAGGGAGAAAAATTGTTCTCCTTGGCCTCTGAGGACAAGAAGCAATGGGCTTAAATTGCAGCAAGGGAGGTTTAGGTTGGACATTAGGAAAAGCTTCCTAATTGTTAGGGTGGTTAAATACTAGAATAAATTGCCTAGGGGGGTTGTGGAATCTCCAATTCTGTAGATATTTAAGAGCAGGTTGGATAGACATCTATCAGGGATGATTCTAGACGGTACTTGATCCTGCCATGAGAGCAGGGGACTGAACTTGATGACCTCTCGAGGTCTCCTCCAGTTCTAATATTCTATGATTCTATAGAAATGCATTGCAGATTGATGTTATAACTGAAGAGGAGGATGAGGAATCCATATAACACTAGACCAAGGCTGTGTCTACACTGGCATGAATTTCCGGAAATGCTTAAAACGGAATACTATTCCGTTTTCAGTTTTTCCGGAAAAGGAGCGTCTACATTGGCAGGCTGCTTTTCCAGAAAAGCCCTTTTTCCGGAAAAGCGTCTGTGGCCAATGTTGACACGCTTTTTCGGAAAAGACTACTGGGCTGTCTACACTGGCCCTTTTCCGGAACAGTGTTCCAGAATAAGGACTTATGCCCGAGCGGGAGCAGAATAGTTTTCCGGAATAGTGGCTGATTTTGTACAGTAGAGCATCGTTGCTTTTCCGGAAATTCAAGGGCCAGTGTAGACAGCTCGCAGCTTATTCCGGAAAAACGTATGATTTTCTGGAATAAGTGGCCCAGTGTAGACACAGCCCAAGTGATGTGTGAAATACCACAATCTGAGAATTTGATTACCATAGCAGGTCACAGCAGATGTGTGGAAGAACATAGTGAAGACTATGATGATTGTCACAGAAGACAATTCTTTGGAACCAGAAATTAAATCAATTAAGATATCCTAGTCACAGCTCATGTCTTGATTGTTATCAGTTCATACTTCGTACAAAGAAGGAGGAGCACTTAGTTACATACAAGAGCAAAGCTAAGAGGTTCCAGATCAACTATTTCTAGACCAAAAGAAACATGAGGGGCTGCAAAGTGATTCTGGGGAAGCAGACAACAGAGCAACATATTGCTTGTAACAGACTTAGTGAAAAGTCTAGGGCGGGGATAAAAGATGTGAGTGGGAAGGTCTGAGATTTAAGGATGAGGTCCTATCAAGGTTGAACTGTAACCAAACCGACCACAATGATATCAATAAGGTTTGAGGGGAAATACTGAATACGCTACAGAAAGTTCATATGCGGCCTGTGGCCTAAAAAAAGGAGGGGGATTTCATGGGACACTAAAAGTGTAAGCAATGGCAGAAAGTATGAAAAGTAGAAAACATATAAGCGGTGAGAGAAAAATGATAAAAAGAACAGGTCAGACTTTTAAAGCCTATATGATTAAGGAGTAGGAGGGCAAAGGGCTATGTAGATTAACCCAGATCAAGCAACACAGCACTGAGGATTTCAGAGTTTTGAAGTGTGTAGCAGATCTGACGGAAGATCATGAAATCAAGAGATGGCAGCCATTTTGTAAGAAACTGCTTAATGAAGAGATGCACATAAATGACTGAGGGCAGTGTACACTAACAACAACCTTACAAAACCTCCTGCCACGATGGAGATTCACACAGTGCTCAAGGTGATGAAACAAGGGAAAGCAATGAGGCCAGACAGTGTACCAATTGAGGAATTTAAGCCATTGGACTATTAGGGAGTAGTGATGACGAAGTTATTCAACTTAATTCATACTGGGAAAATGCCCAATGAATGGAGGAAGAGCACACTGGTTCCTGTCTTCAAGCATAAAGGAGATCTGCAAAAATGCACTAATTACTAATCCACTGAGTTAATGAGTCACACAATGAAATGGCTGGAAAAAATTATAAAGAAAAATCTTTGGAAAGGGCTGCAGCATCCAAGTAAGTGACAACTAATTTGGTTTTACGCCAGAAAAGTCAACAATAGATGCAGTGTTTTCAGGCCAAACACTGCAAGAGAAGTACAAGGAGAAATGGCACTGTACCCAGTGCTTATGGATCCAGAGAAGGTTTATGACACAGTCCCTAGAGAATTATGGTGATGCAGTCCACCAGATACATATGTTCAGACTATGACATGTACAAGGGTAGCACAACAATAGTGAGAAACAGCAACGAATACAGGATGTCATTCATTGTAAGGACAAGTCTACATCAAATGATCAGCTATAAACCCATTCCTGTTTGTAACTGTAACGGACACCCTGATGCAGGAGATTGGGGAAGAGTATGGAGCATACTTTTCACCAATGACATTATGTTGCACGGTGTAGATAAATATAAAGTAGAAAAGAAAATGGGCAGTGGTTGAGGATACGGCTGGGGGAGGCAAGCCTCCTAGCCCTACCCCTTTTGCCCAAGCCCCTCCTCCCAGTACCACAGGTAGGAAGGAGGGTGAGCAGCCCCAGCATCCTTGGCCCCAGAGCACCAGAAAGGGAGGGTGCTGCACATCACCATCCTCCCGGCCCAGAGCACAGGAAAAGTGGGTGCTGGGGGCAGCAACACTCCACTCCCAGAACACCTACAATAGTCCTGCCACCCCAAAAGGGACCCAGAACTATAGATGTCTGTCTTAGAAGAAAATGGTTTCTGAATCAGCTGCCAAGAAACAGAATACATTTAATAATTTGAGAGGGTCAATGAGAGCAGGGTCAATGAAAAGCCCATAAAACGAGATGACATAGAACTTAAATTGTCCAGACTTCAATACCTCAGTTCAATGTTGAGCCATATGGGGATATGGATTTTGGGAGCCACAGGAAGACTGGTGTAAATGGAGGAAGATGACAGGAATTCTGTGATAGGATATGCAAAGTAACCTAAACAGCAAAGTGGGTAAGTTCATGATTAGGCCAGCTATGACACACAGGTCAGCTTGGAACACTGCCTAATGAGGAAGATAGAACAACTACTTCACATTGCCGATAGCAACATGCTAAGATGGACGCTTGGTAAGATGAGGGCTAACAGACTACAATAAAATAGTATGAGTCACAATGCAAGTGGTGTCAGGAATCAGGGCCCACAACAGAGCTAGTCTTTGGGAAGCCTCAACAATATAACTGGCCTGCAGCAGCTGCCTGATTAGCCATGTAACATGATTGGCTGTCGTGGCCAGCAATAGCAGTAGCTCACTGGCTTGTCAAAACTCATGACCAGAAGCGGCCTGAGGCCGGCTGCGGCAGCTGGCGCCCCAGGCAGAAGGCGCAATCGGCACCCCCACCTGCACAGCCATCAATAACCGTGATGTAATCATGGGGCGCCCCAGCCGACAACGCCTTAGGCAACTGCCTAGTTTACCTAGCCCCTGCTCATGACTCACTCACTGTGCCTGCTCTTGCATTACCTTGTTCCTCTTGCTCAAGGCCTGCACTCAGCCTTGCCTCTGTCCTGTCCAAGCCTTGAACCTTTCCTTGCTGATATCCTGCTTGCTCCATTTCCTGACCTCTGGTTTTGACCTCTGGCTCTTCTGATTATGAACTCCACCTCGACCTCCTGGATACGGTATCCAGTTTGTGATCTCTGGTTTTGACCCAGTCTCTGGAGACTCCAGCTGCTAGGCCTGCTGCCCGCTCAGGCCACTAGGCAATATAGACCTTATCTTGCTCAGCTGACAGGCAGCACCCTTCACAGAAAAGCTGAGGGATTATTCATTGAGATGGTTGAGTCACCTGGGATATGTTGGCCACAGAGTACAACAGCTAGTAGTATGGGACAAAGATCAAGAGGAACAACAGCCATCCTTTTGTAGAAGTCACTGAAGAAGAACCTGAAGAAGGTTGGGAACAACTTGGAACACATACTTGGCTTTCCTTGGTCACCAAGTTTTCTTGTCACCAACCCCAAGTGATGGGGGAAAGGTGATGCCAAAGTAGTAGAGTGCCCAGAACTCACCCTGTACAACATAATGAGGCCCTACCACTTTTTCTATACATCTTTCTGCTAAGAAGGGGAGGTGGAAACATTTTTTCTGAGCAGCTCATGATACCATCTACATGTTTTATTAGTCTTTAAAGTGCTACCAAACTATTTGTTGTTTAAGTTTATCCTTCTCTACAGTACACCATTCATAGATCATAGATAATAAGGCAGAACTCCCTACAAAATCGTAGCAAACATACCTGGGTGGTTAACACAACTGATACAACATTAGTAGAAAAATATCACTGCACATGAGCCACACAATATTTTTAAAGCTCTATAACAGTGGTCCCCAACCTTTTGGGGCCGCGCACGTGCCTGGGGGTGAGGCCACGCACACGCCCAGAGGCAGGGACACCCATACGCTGTGTGCCCAGTGCCAGTGCAACCCATGCGCTGCACTCACGGGGCCGGCGCCGCTCCTGTGCCGCATGCCCACAAGCCGGCATCACCCACGCACTGCATGCCTGGGGCTGGCGCCGCTCCTGCGCTGTGTGCCCAGGGGTGGGGATGCCCAAACATCGTGTGCCCAGGGCCGGCACAGCCCATGCACTTCGTGTCCAGGGGCAGAGCCACCTATGCACTGAGGTGCCTGGGACTGGTACCGCCCATGCTGGGCGCCGCCCCTGTGCCGCGTACCCGGGACCAGCGCCACGCGTGTGCCGCGTGCCCAGGGGCTGGCACCGCCCATATGCCACATACCCAGTGCTGGCACAGCCTTTGCGCTGTGCACCCAAAGGCGGGGCCTCCCATATGCCGCGTGCCCGGTGCCAGTACCACCCATGCACCGCACTCCTGGGGCTGGTGCTGCTCCTGTGCCTCACACCCAGGAGCCAGCAGCGTCCATGCGCTGCGTACCTGGGGCTGGCGCCGCTCCTGTGCCACATGCCCAGGGGCAGAGACATTCATACGCCACGCACCCGGGGCTGGCACAGCCCATGTACTGCGCGCCCAGGGCGGGGCCGCCCATACACCGCGCGCCCAAGGGCCAGCATCGCCCATACGCCGCGCGCCCAAGGGCCGGCATCGCCCATACGCCGCGCGCCCGGGGCCGACACAACCCTTGCGCTGTGCACCTAGGGGTGGGACCACCCATATGCTGCCTGCCCAGGGACCAACATCGCCCATGCACCACACATGCCCGGGGGCGGGGCTGGCCCGGATCACTCGGCGGGCGCACAGAAATGGCCCGTCGGGTGTCATGGCGCCCGCAGGCACCACGTTGGGGACCACTGCTCTATAACATCACATGATTCCTGGATTGTCACTAAACCAGAAAAAGGCATAAAGATGACCTAGAATCGATTTCAAGTTCAGGATGCCTATGACTGGAATGCTAGGTTGTTTAAAAAAATCAGTTTCTTTTTTCATTTTAAATAATGGCGCAAATTATATTCAACCCTGACTACATCATCCTTTTCAGTTTCGAAAAGGTAGATTTATCATTTTTCCTTAAAGTATCCACAAAAAATCTGCTCCAGAACTGAAAACAATCCCACCAAAGTTCATTCCAAAAGGTTATGCAACTGAACAGGACATTTAACTATGGAAATACTTGCGCAGACATAACTATAAGTGTCACTTATATGTTCCACCTACAATCACTAATGAGTGTTTACTGTATACATGATGTAGTATGCATACCATTGAACACAAAATACAGTCAAGTTCAGTCCCAAGCATCTTGCGTACACAGAGCCATGCACTAATTATACCTGGTATTTTTTCAGTTTATTCATATCAGAGAGGAATCTCAGGAAGACAGACAGGGGGATGTCATGTTTGATTTTGGGTTTTTCTTAAAAACTACTAAGCAAATCATTTATTACAGCTAGACCTTGCTGCAAAGGCATGTACCACTGAACACAATTCTGATCCCTTAACAAATTTAATTCAAGTTCAAGCAGGGGCAAATCATATGGTAGCTAGCAGACTTGCACAAGCTAACACTAAAGCTGAATCTGGACCTCACTCATTCTTTAAATTACATATAAGCCAAATAGGGACTGTAATTCAAATCACAATCACTATATCATTAAATTCCTGTAGACATATTCACCTTACTCTTAAAACTGTTTGAGGGGGGTAACAGGACCCATGCTACTCTGTTATCTCTGTGCTTGTATGAAATACTGACTTCCAGATTTACAAGATGCAGGCTACTTTTTAAGTACAGTTTGAACCTCTCCAGTCTGGCACCCTCAGGATCTGACCAGTGCCAAACCAGAGAATTTGCCAAATCATGGGAGATCAATATCGTCTAGCAGTGTTGCCAATACTTCCACTGTTTACTGGGCTCTTAGAAGACACCGAGGGGTAAATTAAAGCTAAACAGCACAGAACACTGAGAGCCAGGACTGGTGGCTGTAAACAAACTTTATGGGACCACGGGAAACTTGGCCACGCCCACGATAAGTGGACATTGTACTAACTAAAATCATGCCGGACCACAGATGTTGCCAGACCAGTGCTGGGACTGGCTCCGCTGCCACTAGCTCTTGGCTCCCTGGGGACAGAGGCTGCTCTGGATGGGAGCAGCCTCTGTCTGAGGCCATCCCCCTGCAGGGATGGAGCAGCTCCCAGACAGTGGAGAGCGGCTCCAGCCCCCATCTGTTACCAGTTAACCTTCCACATCCCTATTGCATATAGCAATATTAATAAGTATAGTTTCTGCCTCAGCTTTATCATATTGGGTGTCTGGAAAGCTTAAACATCCAAAGATCTAGTTAAAGCTGATTCACCATTCCCAGATACACCACAGCCATGTTTCAAAATACCACACCCCACCATCTCAGGAGGGTGGAAGCAGACCAGGAATCATTGGTACATCTGCTGACAAGTTTATGCATGAAAATTAATTGGTTTAACAGGGTATGGTAAGTATTCTCACTTCCTTGAGAAAATTCAAATGAGAAATAATTAGCTAAGCTGTGGGTGTGTTTAAAGACATATCTACATATTGATAGTACATATACATTTCTTATTCTTCTACCTTGTCCTTTTAATTTGTACATATTCTCTTTTAATTGTACAGAGTTATGTAACTGTAAACACAGGCTTTGAAAGGTATACGTTGTTTTCTTTATTATTTACCTTCTGTCTTTTAAAAAATTGTCAGTGCATGAATATTTATGTAGTATTAAAGTACTGTAGATTTGGGGCCTTAATCACTTTTTAAAATATTATAGTATACACGTATATATATTTATATGATGAAGGAATATTATATTATGTAACTCCTGGAACTGAGGTCACTTACCTTAGCAGAAAATCATATTTAAACTGCAAAAAGGTGGAAATTACACACCGATCATATTATCACATCCCCTCCTCCTCCCCCCCCTCCCGC
Organism: Pelodiscus sinensis; assembly: GCF_049634645.1. Lineage (NCBI taxonomy): Eukaryota > Metazoa > Chordata > Testudines > Trionychidae > Pelodiscus > Pelodiscus sinensis. The sequence continues at coordinate 216,703,474 of NC_134711.1, forward strand.
CGTGTGCTTGAATCAACCCAGATACAAGAGGGATGAAAAGTCAGGGGAGGACACACCTAAACCCCTCTGGACAAGGGTGACAGGATTAAGGAAACACTCCTAGCTTCATTTGAACTGAAGATAGGACAAGGAAGGGATCTCCATTAGCGTACAGAATGGAGAACAGCAATTCCAAAGCAAGAACTGCATTGAACTCTAGGATACAGAAAGATGGAAAGCACTGCCTGATGGAAAATCTCTGCTCCAAATGATTGGTGTCCAAAATACTGAAACTACCTAATTGCATTATGAGCTTCCTTGAAGGAACACCACCCATAGCCTACCATACACGCAGAAGAGTATTTTTAAACACTCAAAATTTCTTATCTATTTCCTTCCACCTTAGCTTGTGCTTTTATATCTGACTGTGATCTGCAAACTTCAGGTGTCATTGGGCATATCTATACAGCAGGGCTACAGTCAAATTAACCTACGCAACTTCAGCTTCGTCAATTATGTAGCTTAAATCGAAATGCCTTAACTCGGCTTTTGGTGCTGACAACACAACAGGAAGTCGAAGGAATACTTCCCTTACTCCTCATAAAATGAGGGTTACTATGAGTCAGAGTAAGAAGTCCTCCAGCTCAACATTTTTTTGAAATAAAGGCTTGTAGTGTAGACACACACTACTTTATTTCAGAATAACATCAGTTACTCTGAAATAACACTGCTGTGTAAACATATCTATAGTGTGAGAAAGTATGTATAAAACAGGGTAAAATCCTGAGGGAATATATAGGACTAGGGATATTAAAATTAGGTTAATTTACTAATCGAGTAGTCGATAGAATTTTTATCGACTACTCAATTAATCGATAGGGGAAGGCAGCCAGTTCAGTCCTGGCTTGCACGGGGACCAAGCCCCGCTGGACCTCTGCCATTTAAAACACAGTAGGAGCCGGGGGGCAGGCTTACCGCGGGCAGAGACTGCTTTGCAACAGCCTCCTCCGTCCCACCCCCCTCACTGCTGCCTCTGGTGAAGATAGCAGCGGGGAGGGGTAGCAGGCAGCACCACAGAGATGGAGTTGGGGAGAGCCGGCTTTTAAGCCGACTGTTTTAATTTTTTTTAAAAACTGAAGAAATAAAAAGCTGCACACCATTTAAAAAGTCATTTCTTGTTTTGGAATAAGCATGTATAAGAAATTTCAGCTTCAAAAATATTTTAAAACAAGAATTATGAATAACTGGGAAACGGGGAGGGGCACATAAAGTCTTATATTTCAACCTTAACTATAGTAGTTGCTACTGCAATAACCTAACCCAATACACATTTTTGATCTTCCTTTTCTACAGTATACAATTTATTAGAGAAATCAAGCTTCAAATGGATTAAATTGCAGGGCCCAGAATAACTTACTCATCTTTTGTGTTAGAAAACACTAAAACTAAAAACAAGGAAAGAGAAAATCTGATGTAAAAACAAATATTGACCATTTACCCTACCAGTTTGTTACGTTATGTTAAATAACCATATCGTTCAAGAAAAGATTATATTGACATTCTGTGCATGTGAAGCTTTTGTTTGTTTATTTTGCAAATATTCTGGACATTTTTGTACCATGCCCATAAAAGAACAGCAGAAGATTAGACTAAAGCCCATTTACCAAATCTTGCAGTAAGAAAGTGTGACCAAAGCTTAACACACACACAGTGAAAAACTAGCTTCATCTTGAACTTGGGAAGCAGCTGTGATCTCCTTCTCCCTCCCCCAACACAGGAAACAGACCTAGAAACAAAAATAAAACAGGAATGCTCCTGTGCAAGGTTATGTTGCTGGCTGCTTAAACATCCATGCCACTTGTGCCAAAAAAAAAAAAAAAAAAAAAAAAAAACCCTGGGAGGATTTCACACTTCAAAGAGAATTGGGGAGATGGCTTTAAACAGAAAATCTGTCTCTGGTAGGAAAATTCTTTCATTTTGTAAACAAGCAGGAAAAATTTTATCATGTGTGCATGTCAAGGCAGATTTCATTTATATCTTTACACCTACTATATGTACACACATACTGTATATTATATTACCTATTTTATACCTACCCTGCTGCGACTGTAAGACTGAAGTTATTCTACATCAAAAGAAATTACACGACAAGAGATGCTTCTCCTAAGATCTTCAGAAATGATCCATTAAAATCTGGAGTTAACACTCCAGTTTAATGGCTGACAAAAAATTCTCTTTACAAGCAATGATATAATAATTACATGCTTAAGGGGAACTCAAATAACATCTTGCCAAAGGAATGTGTGGCCACATACACTGCACACAGCATTCTCAACTACAAATTATAGCTATGTTTTCACTTGCCTTATTAGGAACTTGGCCCTTATTCATAAACATTTCATTTTCTGGAAAAGGGTGGAGAATGGGAGGGGAAGGAAAGGGGACATTATAGCAGCCAACTTCTCTGTTTGCTCTGAAGAATCTTTTCTGCTTTTGGTGAAGACAAAACCATATGAATGGCTCGCTCTGCTTAGCTCAGCCAAGAAATCCAGCTCATGTTTTCAATGCTTATTAAATACCTTATAGACTAATGGAAACTTTACAGACTGCATTTTCCCTCCCAAAGCTAAAATGTCAACACAGACAAGATCAAGATCTTGATGTGGGGAGAAAGAAAAATGTTATCGTGCTGAAATCTGTGGCTTAAAGTGCCTGAGTATGAGGGTTGGGCTAAATACTGGTGAGAGTGTAGGAAGAGAGTGAAATAATCTTTGGGCTTGTCTACACTTAAAAGGCTGCAGCAGTAGCACTTCAGTGAAGAAACTTCCTACGTCAATGGGAGGAGTTCTCCTCTCAGACTGGTATTCCACCTCCCCAATAGGCAGCTGTGAGCATATCAACATAGCTCTGTCTATACCAGGAATTATGTTGGTTTAACTGCATCATTCAGGGGGGAGAATTTTTCACACCCCCGATTGACATACTTATACAGACTTAATTTACTAGTGTAGGCCAGAGGAGTATCTGTGTCCCTCCCTCAGTGAAGCAAACCCAGCCAATTGTACTGAACATTCATACAATATTCTTTTGGCCCCTCCTCATTCTATTCTTTTTTAGAGGTAGGACATGGAAAACAGATGGGGAAAAATATCACAGCTTGATGTGACTGTAACCATTATTTTCCCTTCCCAGGTCACATCTGTTAACGACAGTCAATGTTATTTCTTTAAAACAATTTGATTTTTTAATTCTTTGCTGGTTTTATTTCTACTCCAATACGTCAGTGGCATGCCACACATATGTCCTCAGCACCTGTTAGTAATTCTTCAGGGAAAGTGGAGAGAAGAAGAAGAGGAGAAGCAGGTAAAAGGAAGCTTGTGAATTTTAATAATTTAATCTGTGGATATGGATGATGTTCTTTCTGAACCTATGTACAGGGTGATCAGTGGAGAACATGTGCTTTTTGTACAAGGCGGGAAAGAGCAAAGTACCTGCATTGGGCATATACCTGGGAAAGAGAGCCTAAAGGAACTGCTTTTCCAATTAAGGAAGCTGCATTTCCAGACATAGAAGATTGAATCTGAGAGTAGAGTGCAGAGATATACATGAAGTGAGTACCTGTCACACTCTGGGTGTGAGTTTGAAGGAAGAACACCAGAGAGACCAATTTTAACCCCCCCCCCCCAAAATCCATTTGTGTGCTGTGTGTGTCATTTTCTGTATTCACTTCCAATTTTTGCCACTTGCTATAAAACCAGGAAAAAATCATTTAACTACTCTATTTCAAAGGGTTAAAAAATATCAATGATTTAAGACTAAAAAATTTAAAAGTCAGATATTTAAAATTAAATTTGAAGTTGATAATGTTAAGACCTAATCTTATAATCTATTAAAATCATTTTACTTACATATAAAAATAATAGTAAGCAGTATGGCTACGTCTAGACTGGCCCCTAATTCCGGAAGAGGCAGGTAAGTCAGAATAGGGAAATCCGCGGGGGATTTAAATAAACATGTCCGCTGCTTTTTTTCCTGCTTGGGGAAAAGCCGGAAAAAAGCGTCTAGACTGGCATGATCTTCTGGAATAAAGCCCTTTTCCGGAGGATCTCTTTTTCCTACCTGAAAGTAGGATCTCTTATTCCTACCTGAAAGTAGGAATAAGAGATCCTCCGGAAAAGGGCTTTATTCCGGAGGATCGTGCCAGTCTAGACACTTTTTTCCGGCTTTTCCCCAAGCCGGAAAAAAAGCAGCGGACATGTTTATTTATATCCCGCAGGGGATATTTAAATCCCCCGCGGATTTCCCTATTCTGACTTACCTGCTTTGCGTGCCTCTTCCGGAATTAGGGGCCAGTCTAGACGTAGCCTCTATGTTTCCTGCTGAAGATTTAAACTAAGCCAAACCACTAAAGAGGCAGAAATGACCAGAGAATCTGTAACAGAGTTTGCTGAAGTGCTAAACTAGTTTGACAGCAGTTGTTCAAGTAGAGAGACTATTTTCTTCATTTCAGTTTATTTAGCTAATTCAATTCAATGGCTATTTCATTCAAAAAGTCAAGGAACCAATTAGAATTTCAAAAAGTCAAAAAACTTTTTTTCTTCTTTCTGTCTATAAACTGAGATATGAAGATGAGATCTATTAGTTCTAAAATCTTGAAGGACCTGGTGAACAGAAACAATCAGTTCAATTCAACTATAGATAACAATTTTGTTAACATGTTATTTTTAAATGAAAAAAACCCCTACACATTTTGATGAACGTGATAAACTTGATTTCCTTATGTATATAGGACATTTAAGATAATTTTATTTAAATAAAATTATACAAGCTTTGTGTATTTTAATTGAATTTCTATATAAATAGAGCTTGACACAAATCATATGTAAAAATTAGATACCTAAAATACCCCATTCACCGTTTTTCACAATAAAGTAAAAATTAAGAATACGAATAAATGCAGGTTAAGATTTATAATTGCTTAAATAAATGTTGACATCATTTATATTCCTGGTTAGCAAAAACAAGCACACCAACTGTAGTGTAAAGACTATAACTCGTTGCCAATCAACGTGTTTTAAAAGCATTATCAATCGGGACGAATCAACCACTCTTAGGAAAATAACTAAAAGTACAAATAGATAATGTTAAAACTGATTATTTAAGTCTGCTTCCTGATTTAAATCATGATTAAAATCAGCTGTTTAAAAACATTATGTTTCTTGTACTTCAAATGGAAAGGAAAGAGCTGTTCCACATTAGTTGCTAAATTGAGACCTGTATCCCTGCCCTCCAAACCTTTTCCCCTGGTCTTGGTATTGTTTTCTTCCCATATCAATAAAAAAAGATATAATCACTGCTTATAAAAGACTCCAATTTACTGGAAAAGATTTACAGTAAGAATGTAATTCTAGTTAAATCACTTCATGCTGTCTGACTCACAGTCAATAGTACAGTAAATAGCAAAAGGCAACTGAGTGAAAAAAACCAGCACCCACTGCTGACCATTAGTAAGGTTAAGTGATAACACTAGGATGAAGTGTGCGCTGTTCCAAATGGGTCATCACGGAACTGTTCTTTACAATAGTAGTGCTATCACTAAAATAGTAGCAATTGTCATGATGTACAAGGCTTTTTGTGCCTGTAAAAAAATTGAATTTACTGCCGAGAGGAGAAATTGGAAAGTGCCTGTATTGTTGCATCACAATGCTAAAAGCAGCAGACATAGGTGAACAGAATTTCCAATCCAAAAGGAACTCTTGTTTTCTTAATTCCAGAAAACAATTACATGGCAATAGGTATACTTTCTGTGAGACACTAAACAGTCCAACCTGCACAAAATATTAATAGGAGTTTTTCAGCTAAAGACTCATATTATATGAGAAACCTAATTAGCATTTGGAAAAGTTGCACGCACGCGTGCGCACACACACACACACACGGCTCATAATGAGATACAGACATTTTGCTTGTACTGTACAGTCTGGACCTCACTGGTCTGGAACCCTCGGGACCTGATTTGTCCTGAATGAGGGAATTTGCTGGACCAGGAAAGGTCCCTCCTCTCCTGACCCAGGCTGCCACCGGATTAGGGAGCCAGCCTGCCCCTGCTGCTGCCCCAGCCCTCCAGAGGTCTCTAGATGCTGCTGGCCCTGCTGCTACTGAGGCTGGAGCTCTGGGGTCCCAGGGCAAGAGCTCCACGGCCGCTGCTCTGGGGTCAGAGCATGGCTGCTGCTCCTGGGCCAGGGCCAGAACTCACTCACTCTCTCACTCTCTCTCTCACTCTCTCTCACACACACACACACTTTTCGGGCTGAGTCGCCATTGCCCATTACAGAGCTCCTGCCCCACCGCCAGACCTCCCTTTTCCTGGGCTCTGTGGTCCAGGAACCTCTGGGGTCAGTGCCAGAGCACGGATATTGCTGGACCAGGGAGTCCCAGTTAAGGGAGGTACAATCTGTATAAATGTATTTTTTAATGCTTCTAAGGCCATATAAACAGAACATGCAAAATCAAAGAATACAACAGCAGCCTGTATTTTCATCATGAGACAATGAACTAAGAAAATCCTTCAGTGGTTTGTGTAGATCACCAACATCTCAATATGAAAGGATGGTTTTCTACATAGAATATAGGAGAAATTCCTAATATAAGTTTTGCATAAAGTAAATTAAGTAAAACATGCTAATGATTGATAGTGCTAATTTTTCTACCAATCTTGAAACAGCAAATAAATGTAACTGGGAAGACATTTCATTTTCACAAGTAATGGATTATTTTTAAAACATTTGGAATTGTAGACTTTTCTGTAATGATATACTATTCCAAGTACACTATATCATTAGCTTTCAAAACATCACATTGTAAACATAGGGTTTTTTAAAGCTTGCAACTTAAAGCTGTTGCATACCCACATGCATTATATAAGCTAATTAACATCCTCATCTATTATATAAGCTAATTCTCATGTATCTAAAAATACTTTCATGCATCTAAAATGAGAGCGACAGTTGTTGAAGTGCTGTTAATCTCATCTTTAAAAAAAATATTTAAAAGCTTGCTTGTTTGTTTGTTTTTTACATTTCTGAAAAAAAAACCAAGCAGTTTGGCCTGAATTCCCTAAAAAAGACTTTTTTTAAAATATGGGTTATTCCTTTCAAATTGTTTTCTTAAATTAAAAAAAAAAAATATAAAACATGTTTCATTTATATTAACAGACACTACATTCTAGCCACCAAAAAAGTGTAAGTAAATTGCATTTGCTATGTGCATGCTGGGGCTGCTGCTTAGTGGATTTCTCTTTCCAACTTTTGATAAAAGCAGTAACATGTTCTGTGAAAACCAGTTCCAAATCACAGGCCATAACTATTCTGCGGGTTTTTAAAATGGAATGCACTATTCTTTTGAACAGAATTCCACTTCAAAATCCATGGCACATCAGAGTTTATGAACAGATGATAATCCAATTACAATAATCTGGTGGAGGGGGAGGGGAAGGGAGACCGGCTCAATAGACAGTCAGTTTTCAGACTGTGCTGTGTTACTTTCTCCAGCATATATGTCTATTTCACAACAAGCATCTTTACTGTGGCACTGTTTGGGCCATTAAAGAGGGGCGCATATAAAGTGCAAGAGGTGTGGGGGTGCAAGCGTCAGGGTTGGGAAATGAGGAGGGACTCAAGACACGGGGGTTGAAAGGAGTGTGAGGACTCAGGGCTGAGGGTGCAGGAGGTTAGCCAGGTGCCTGGGGCTGGCTGGGGCAAGGAGGTGGGGGAAGGCATGCTGCCCAGCCAACAGCTCACCAGCATGAGACTCTTACTTGGGTACAGTGGAGGGCAATATCTAGAGTCCTGCCCCCAGCCAGCCACTCTCTTTCTTGTGTGACTGCCCTCTTGGGGTCATTCTGTGGTATACCTATACCTGCTATCAGCCCCCTCCCTTTGCATTTTATGAGAAACAATCAATTCCAAGCAAATCCCATTGCCCTGCCACAACCAAACCCTTACCTTGCTTTAAAGTTATGATACAGGAAAGCTGCATACCAAATTTGGTACTCTTAGCTCTTACTATTTTTAGGAGTTCTTGAATAGACTCACAGACAGACAGACACAAACTCTTTCAAATATATAGTAGATTAGTTTTTAAGCATATTGTGAAGGAAATCAACTCATCTTCCTTCTCTATCTAGCCAGATACACTTAAGTTAGCAAGTCAAGTCTCTACCAAACTACAGTCCACACAGAAAACTCCAAAACAATGAAAAAAAGTGCTTAAATGCCAACTCCCGCACAACATAAACATTGACTGGTATCTTTGTCCTAGGGAAGTTTCTGGACTGACCTACCATTAGCTGTCACCCTAGAAACCATGGCTTCTACTGGTGACGTTCTCTATCCCATGTATCCCATGCATGTCCGGTGCACACAGAGAAAACTTCAATTTCTATTTCCTCTCATCCTTTTAATCATTTAAAAGTACAAACAGCCAAATGTAAGGTCTAATCAATAAAAAAGACCACACTGGAACCTTTTGTCATCTGACCTGTCACATGCATACATAGGCACTTCAGGGTTCCATTTCTGTAATAACTGGGGACATTTCACACCAGAAACAATACAGTGTTTTATATCCAATTCCTCACTGAAAGGTGAAGTATTTGACTCTCAAGAATACATCTTTGGCTATTTTCTAGTTCCTTCAGCCAGTTAACTATTTATAGGTTATGTAAAATGACTAGGTGCTACTCAAATGAACAGGAACTGACAAGCTGTAGAGAAAATACTTGCTGGCAATGTATCGTTCAATCCTATTTATGACCTTTGGTTCACATTTTAAAGCATGCTTACAATAAAAATGAGCTCATGCTTTTATAAGTTCAACACAATTCCAATCAGCTATTTAAACTGGAAGCAATATTTTTCTCCCTCATCTGCAAGAGTTTTCTCTCAAAGTATGGACATATTAGCTGTTGCAGCAGCCAAAAGCCTGACCACTGATGAGTTTTATAACTGAGTAGGATGACTTGAAGGACAGAAGACCATCCATAGCACAGTGAATGCATAGGGAGAGGGATCCCATCCTGTGACAGATTACAGGAAATAATGTCCAGAAACCATTGGCCTGTATCAGGAGATGGCTTTAAGTCCCTTCTTGTTTGCAATTGTCAGGCATATGACAAGTGAGAACATGCAAAGGGAGCCATCATGGAACACGATGTTTGCTAATGACTTTATGATATGTGCAAAGATTGTGAGACCCAGCAAGCCAGCTCCGAACACTGGCAACATAGTTGTAAGCAAGCTAGACTTGGACTGAATGTTGGGAAGACTAAGACTATGATAACTGAGGGAGGAAGACTCACAATTAAGGATACCACAGAAGGAGAGGTTAATAGAGTGAAAGCATTTAAATACCTATGATCAATGGCTGCCGCTGGAGCCCTTTATTGATAGGATGGCTCTGGCAATAACTGTAGATGGAAAATGACCATAGAGGAGACCAAAGACTTCATGTATAGACCAGATATCAGTGGACCTCAAAGAGATCAGTCTGTGTGACAGCCTGGTATATGATCACAAGTTTTGAAACAAGGCCCCAAATAGACCGTAATAAGAAAAATGACAATGCAGTACCAGAGCACAAAACAATTAAATGCTTACTTCTGATAGTCTTTCATTTCTGCCATTATCATAATCAAAACAATAAAGTACATTCTATTGCACATTAACCATTCAGCTGCAACAATTTTCCCCCTCACCATTTAAAAATGACACTGTCATATGCAAATACAATGTTACCTGACTGCCTAGCCCCAACCCAGCCCCTTGCTCCCTAGTGCCTAACACCCTTTGACCCCCACGGCCCATGCCCTTTGACCTTTTAACCTCTGACTCCTGTAGCCCATGTCAACACCCTCTTGCTCCATGATCCCATCATGCCCTCACCCAACACCCCTTCCTCCCCGACTCCAACACTCCCCAGAACGAGGTTGCCCACCACGGGAGAGTGGCTGTTACTGCTGCATGGAAAGGGTCTCATACTCCCTCCGCCTACACGTTGCTTCCCTCCCAAGTGTGTCTTGCGCCCCTGTGGGTAGAGGATGGGGAGCATGAAACCCCAGCCACGTTGTTTCTTGAGGGGGTCGGAGCATGGGAGGTGCCTTCTGCTCCGCCTCCTCCTGCCGTGCCTCAGCCACCATGACTGCCGAAGCTGAGCTGCCATGAACAGCTGGCTTGAACTTTGGCAGCCACAGTGGCCCGGCAACCAGCAGGTCGTGGCCCCGCAGCAATCCGCGGCCCGGTAGTTGAGAACTGCTGCGTTATATGACTATTCACACTATCTAACATCCCTAGACTCCACCATTCAGTAAGTGTTGAAATCACTTAGGAAGTATAATAGCTCAACAATTCCTCGTCTTTTCTTTCCCTTCCCCCAAATACACACACACACCTTGGTTCTTGACTCAATGAAAGGAAGCAACCTGACAATATTTTGACAACTGCGTGTTGGTGTAGCCAAAGTCTGCCCTCGATGCCTAATACTGTTGCTATTAACCTTTTCACTAGGTTCCCAAAACATCCCCAGACAGACTGATTTGGCCACAGTAAACACATTCACAAAAGCTTCTCCTCCAGACTTCACACACAAACAAAGACACAGCTACCTAAAATATGTTTGTTCTCTATTACAGAAGATTTGCATGGACACACATCTCTTTTTAAAGGCAGGGCAGAGTAGCATGAAGTCCCCATCAATACTTCAAAATGTGCTATGTATCAGAACCGATGTTTTGTGGTTGTTTTTAAACCAGTTCAGTTAAAACAGTTTTGCCACACATGTTCACGGCATAATTCTGTTCAAAGATTCTAGAGATCATTTCAAGACTAGCTAGATCTGTCTTGAGAACAATTTTCAAAAAATCATCATATTCCAACCGTGTGTGGCAAAGGAGCTGAACCATTTGAAGAATAACTTAGTAATAGTGTATTTTGTAGTGTAGATGGAGTCTAAAAATGAAAGCGAGCTAACCTATTTGAAGATTCATTTGAGTTATGTTATTTGTATTACTATCTTTTTCATAAGCCCTATGCATAGGCCCAGACAGAGTCTCCCCAATATCAGTCCTTAAAGATATCAATGTTTTGCTTCCACTCTGAAGAATCATCTGAGGACACATAAATGTTACCTTGACTGTAACGTTTGCAATGCCTGGTTCCTGCTATCAGCTGTGGGATGAATGTTAGTGGAATTTGAAACTCAAGAAGAGAGGGAGCGACAGGGATGAAATGATGAATAATTTCATACTGGTCTTTCCTGCGCACAACAGACAAAGCTACATACTTTTCCCTTGTAATATTTCCATAGCGCATTTACACAAAAGGAGCACTCCTACCTCCACTCCTCCACACACAGACACGGCAAACTACTGCCAAATGTATCTTTCACACAAGCTTCATTTCTAGAAACTTTAAGATCTGTATGTCATGATAAAAAACACAATTTATTCCAGACTTGAGTCAATGGTACTGAAGGGCCAGCAGCAATTTTCCCCATCTCCATTTAAAGCTTTTAATAACTGATTTTTCTTATTTAAAATATCAGAGAGACAGGGTTATGTTAACATTATTACAAAACTATCTATAACCAGGCCCCAGCCACTAAACTGTAAAAGACTGCAGCTAGCAATTAAGGTCCAAATCATGAAAACACATTTAACTTTGCATTCCTGAGTTACATTATTGAATTCCACTACATTTGTACATACAGGTAAGCTGCCGTAAAGTTTATGGTGTAATCCTATAATATGATGCATCTCTAGAATAATCTAAAACACATATAGTATAGCAAATATATACTTTTTTTCACAACAGAAGTTTAGTCAAATTTTCTAATATTTAACTCAAATTCATTCACCAATATACAAACACTCAACTGTTTTAATAGTTAAAAGCATAGGAGGATATGTACAATGAAGACATAGTGGTTTTGTTTTTTGTTTGAGTTTTTGGTGGTTGGTTTGGGTTTTGTTTTTTGTTAGTACCTATAAGGGGAGAGGAACCAGCCCCATTTTAAAATGGTGAAGATAAATGTGTTCATCTTTTGAGCTAAACACAGCCTTTCTCCATAGCACGTTCTATTTATCTTCTTTCAGATACAGCAACAACTGGATCAGAGCAACTGTCAATAGCAAGTGTTTGCAGCCTCATTAATAGCTACATTTTCCATGCTGAGTTCACTTTGTACATCAAGTTGACAATTTATGATCAATTCTAAATGCAGGTACTTATTCCCGAGATCACCTTCAGGCAACAATAACGAATCTGTCATCTGTTTAATTTTAGTAAAAGAGCAGAATTTTGTTTTGAAGATACCTCTCTCCACAAAATTATTTGTAGCTGTTAAGTAACATTTATAATACCAATTTCCTCTTTAAAAAAAATCACATAGCAATTAAATCCTTAAAATGGTTACTCCAGTATGTGACCACAGTAAGAAAGGTTACAGGCCCTTAACATGCTATTTTGGTACAAAACTATCAATAGCAGAATTAATGCTCTGAGAAGAATTAACATACCAAAAGCTGGTATATATGCCTTCATTTCCTACAAAACACTGCATCATCATCATCATCATTCGCTGCTCTGAAGGTATATTACCATAAAATAGTACAAGTTCTTCAGTATCAGAAACCTTTGCAAATTAGTTCATACCAGCCTAATGTGGCAAATGTTAACATCGCACTAACCAGTGCTCTTCACAGGAATCACACTGGATCAGAATAAAGCTTGACATTGCCATATGCTCAGGTTAAAGAGTGCTATGAAATCCTTCAGGAGCAAAACCCCTGTCTTAAGCAACACCGCAAACAACTGACAAAAAAGGGGAAACAGAACTCTCTCCTCTCTTATAAAGGGGAAACAGAACTGTATTCATTTTATTGGGGGTTACTTTGAGGTGGAAAGATCTTGTAAAATAGGAGTTTGCCTAATAACGGGTGTGACAATTTGTACAGGATTTGCTGTGTGTAACTGTGAAACTATCTGCTCTTGTTGGTCTGGGTGTGTTGGGGCAGAGGTTGTTCGCAGATGGAGGTTGTTCTCGAGTGTTGGAGGGGAGAGAGAACGGCATGAGAAACATGGGACTGAAAAGTGTATAGCTATACAAATGTTCATGTAAATGGTTTGGGGTAAAAAAATAATGTTAGGTGCTGAAATACCCTTTTTCACTGTAGATTGTAAGCTCATTAAACCAGACACCTTGCATATGAGAGTTTTGATCTATGGGTAAACCCAGTGTTCCCTGTAAGCTGAGCACTTGGGAGAGATTCAGATGCCTCTCGGCTGATAAGCAGAGTGCCCAGAGCCCACGCTGACCAGGGCGGGTTGGGGAAAACCTGAAGCCCAAAGGCTTCAGTCCCAGCTGGGGAACACGAAACCTGATTCATAACACGCAGGGCTGAATCACTCAGGCTTCAGCTTTGGGTGGTGGGATTTTGGCTTTGGCCCCCGGCATCAGGAAGTCTAAGCCTTCTCAACCCAGTCTGAGAACCATTGCTAGCTTGTATTTTAATTTGCTTGCTTTTAATTACAAGAAGGCTCCTAGGTACAACAAGAATACAAACCTAACAAATGCTGAACATTTCAAGAGCCTCCTAGAGGAAATCTTTGTAACAACTAGTAGGAAAGCCAAGTACCACCGCAACAGTAATGCACCTTACTGCAGCTTCAGCAAATGATATTAAACAAAATCAACACGGTCATCTAGCTTGTTTTCAGTAAAGGGCCTGATTGCTTCAAGCTGAGCCACTTGAGATCCTCTTCACCTACACATAATTGGACAGCATACGGAGAGCAGCTTGCATGGGTGGGAATACATTTTGCAACCACTATTATAATTTTTTAACCATACCTTTCCGAGATTTTCATGGGATGGTTTTGTTTAGTTTTTGTTTTCCCAGTTTGATTGTATGTAACTTTCCAAAGCAAAATGGAACTGATGTTAATCTGGCTTCAGTTTTCAAAATTTTTTGCCCAGTGTTAGGCTCCTAACAAAGAGTGATTTTGAAAGTGACTGAGCATCCCACAGTTCCTATTCATTTCAATTGGAATTGAGTGTGTTCAGCACTTCCCAAAAATAGCCAGTCAATTAAACACCTACATTTGAAAACTGTGGCCTTTAGGTTTCAAGCTTTCAGATCATGAGAAATACAGGTGGTAAGGATGCAAATTATTAGCAACATATCTCGTATGAAACACACCCACTGCACAGACTGTTCTATTTATCATAAACGTACAGAGGTAATGCAGTTAGCCTAAATGGAATTAGAGAATAAAGTTAAAGGGAAAGTCTGATCCTGTCTGACAGAAGCACAAAATAACCTTTGACTCCAATCCCAGTCTTTAGATTCAGGTCACTACACAACAAAGTAATACTCCATTCCTAGAGATGAAATTAAGACAAATTCCACCATGCGCTTATCCCAGTTGCTGGTGGGTCTGGCTCATACAACCACGTACATTTGAAAACTTGATCTAATGCCTCTGTTTGTTAAATGGAAGTCACAACAACATGATAAGTTCCAAATAATTAACTTCCTTTAGAGAAACTGTAAGACCTGAATTACATCTCCTATCACATGTAATAGAAGAAGTCTTAAGAATCTAAATCAGGGGTCTCAAACTCTCCGCCTGCTAAATCAATGGACTGAGCATTTTTGCAATCCAGCCCAGGAGTCCTGGTTTCTTTGCTTTGGAGGAGGAGGGTGGTTGTCCGATCCCATCCTCCAACTCCTCTCCTCTCACTCAGCCTCTCCCTCTCATTGCACCCCCTTCCCTTGAGCAATGCGGTCTTGGGGCTACTGGAGGGGCACACTGCTCTTGTGAGGCAGAAATATGTTGATGGCAGAAGTGCCAAGAAATGCGATTTACACTACCAAACATTTAGTGATATGGCCATGTCACTAAAAGCTGTGTAATGTAGACAAAGCCTTAGTGCTGCATGCAGAAAATTCCTCACAGTTTGCAGAATAAAATAAATAGACCACTAAAGCTTAACACAGACATATAGGACATATCAGAATTTTAAATGCCAAGTGCTTGAAAACATATTAAGCTGACGAAGAAACTGCATAATGGATTGAAACATCCCCAAAGCAAACCAGAAAGTACACATGTACACATATGTCACATGGGAATCAAGAACGATGTAGCATCAGTTATTTGAAACAACTGGTTATCATGATAAAAATAGAAAATCTAGTTAGCAACAATATTTTGACCACGTGGCTTTCTTTCAGAAATAATCTGTTATGAAAAAAAGAATCAAATGTGACTATCTCCTTTTATAGGCAACTCCTGAAGAAGGTATCATAGTTAGAGCATTGCTAATAGCTCTGTCCTATTCTATTTTCCATGTGAATTTAACCTTTTGTCATGTGTACAGGCTGAAAAAGATATGGTTTATTACATTTCAGTTTAAGCGATTAACAGATCATTTATTAGTACTGGAGTGGTGCCCAAATGCCCCAAATCTACAAGATTGATAGTCAAAAGGAAAATATTTGGGGCCTCAAAGAGATCAGGAGCATTGCTGACTGGAATGTGTAAACACCAGGAGCCTGTTTCTCACATACGTAGTACATGAACATATCCCTGGTGTACTCTCATGAACATTAAATAATGTAACTCTTATCATGCTGGGAGAGAACAGGAATTTCAGAAACTAAAACAAAAAAAATTAAAAATCCCCTAAACATTTCAAGATGCAGGCCTATAGGATTATTGAAATGAGATGAATATAGCATTGAATCATCAAAATATAGGATTGGAAGGGACATTGAAAGGTCATCTAGTCCAGTGTTTCTTAAACTTTTTGAGACCACAGAACACCAAACAATAATATTTTTTTATGCAGAACACTTATGAAAATGTTCTTTAAAAAGAAATTGTTGTCAGACAAAAAAAGACAAAAACAAAGAAGTAACAAAAACAAAGAAGAGGTCGCGGCACATCTGCGAGTTGTTCACGGAACACCAGTGTTCCGCGGAACATAGTTTAACACTGATCTAGTCCATCCTCTTCTCTCCCGCTTCTGTCCACCTTTACAGAGCTAGGACTAGAGTTGATTGTTCCTGACAGATGTCTAAAAATGCCCAATAACCACAGGTTTTATTGGTAACTTATTCCAATATGCAATTACCCTTGTAATTAGAAAGTTTGTTCGTAACATCTAACCTAAATCTCCCTTTCTGCAGATTCAACCAACTACTTCTAATGCTGCCTTCAGTGGGCATGGGGAACAGTTGATTACTGTCCTTGTTGTAACACCCTTTGGGAACGTCTAGATAGTGGAGCTATTTCGGGATACCTTTGGTATCCAAAATAGCTATTCCGTATCCTTTTACATGTGCCCATTATTTCAGAATAGATTCCGGCATCCCTGTAACAGTGTTCCACAAGGCATAAGGGATGTCTTGAAATAACGTGTTATTTTGAAATTGTGCACTGTGTAGACAACGCCAAAGTTCAAAATAAGCTATTTTGAAATACATTTGAAATAAGGGTGCTGTCTAGATGAACCCTTAGTGTACTTGAAGACTTATCAGGTCCCCCTTAGTTTTCTTTTCTCAAGACTCAACATGCCCAGTTTTTTAAAACTTTCCTCACAGATCAGGTTTTCTAAACCTTTGATCATGTTTTCTGCTGTCCTCTGGACTCTCTCCAATTTAGAAGATTTGAGCCTAAACTGATATTAGAGGTGGTATTGAGGCAAAAGAGGATCACTAGAGTAGGCTGATGAAGTGACAGTCCTCCTGATAAGCATAGGTGGAAAGATTCCAAATGATCATATCTACATTATTTTTTGTACATTTTGATAAAGATCAGTCAGAGGATTCTGTTACTAGGCTCTGCTTCAGCAGTGCAGACAGAGAACCATCCCATGAAAGAGAAAGGGTTTTTCTATGGAAATATAAAGAATGTAACAATACTCAAATCCTGTAAGTTTTGGTATAAACTGCAACATATAAAACCAGAGTTTATGACTTACACAGTGTCATGTATGTGCAGACACTGTCCTTGAGGAGCTTACAGGCAGATAATAGGCATTAACGTTACTGTTATTTACATTGGTCTGCAAATGTACAAAGCAAGGAAAACAACCAGTACTCCACAAAGGTGATATAAGAATAGAAAATGGCAATGAAACAGTACATGAATTGATTACAACTTTGTGATATTTAAAAATCCAAAAGAAAAAGCAGCAAAAGAATTTGGAGAACTTAAAAAAAAATACAACTGAACACAACTAAAAAACCCAGCTGACTTGAACATGTAAGTGGGAGGATTGTCATGTGATTTACAGACAGTAGCTCACAAGCTAAAGAAACAGATCTAATCAAAATAAAGTTTACTCTTCAAACAACCACTGTATTTTCACTTTGCTGACCTCATGAATGCAGTAGGTCAACACTCAAAAAGCATCCCCAGATCATTTCAGATTGAGTTCTGGTTTTAATGAGATATGGTTAAGTTTTTTCAGTGGAATGTTTCAAAAAAAACCTGAAAGTGTCAGTAACTTCAGCCTAATATGCAATATACATGTGAGCAGAAGTGAGAAGGATAACAGAAGCTGGCCATACAGAAGAGATGTTTTAGGTCATGGAGTGCATATTCTTACACAGTTCAATGTTAAACAGACTGGAAAAGATACCATTGACCTGGGATTCCAAAGTATAGAACAAGTAAGCAATTATAATTTTATATATATATATTTTCATGGACAAAAAGGTTCATTAAGGCAGTGGTAAGAATGTAAATAATTAAACATTAATTTTTGTACAATTATCAGAGGAATATTCAGATTACCAAAATAAATGTTCTGAAGTCAGAAAATGCATTGTTAAGATTAGACAAAAAAGTTTAACTCTCCCTTTGTACCATTGCACGCTGCCTACCAAATGGCAATACAGGTTGAATGACTTTTACAAATCACATTAGTGCATGATAGCCTTCATATGAATACTCCATATAGCCCATAGACATTCTGACCCTTCTCTGTCCTTCCTGGAATTAGTGAGATCTCAGTATTTATCACCAAGAAATACATCATCTATGGAAGAACAATTAGGAAAAAGCTAGATTCTGAAAAGAGCACTACAAAGTCAGACTTCTGGGTCCACATGGAGTTTCCCTGGTTTCTGTGGAGCTCCGCCCATGCTGAGTCAATTGCAGAATTTGGGCCATAGTTTGATATCAAAGGTGCCTTATGATGATTATACATTTTTATCCCCAAATGTTCTCAATTGACATTTATTGCAAAATATTAAGTCTGTACAAGATTAGTAATGGCAAACTTGCTGTTTGTATAAATTTAAATACAATGGGGTACAGCTCTTGTGTTGTCTACAGTATAAATCTCAAAGTACATTGCTGGCACTCAAATAAGAACAGCCTGCAAAACAGTTAATGGAGATTATATATGAACCTCATGCTCCCTTCATGAAAGGGAGTATAAGCAAGGGAGAGAAAAAAATACCTCCTCTGCTATAACCTGTAACTCAGAAGTTAATCAGACAAGCAGTTTTCTAACAGTCAAAATAAAAGTCTTCTCCAGCTCATGATAAAGGATGTAAATTTTCAGGATAAAAGGAGCTGTTTTTGTTAGGGGAGGAGGGGAAGAACAGACAGCAGGATTGGTACAGATACTTCTACTGTCTTAATTATAGTTACCATAGCTCAATAATACATAAAGGGTACATGTAAATATACCTGCAAGAGTAGCTATACAGGAAAAGAAAGGACAAATGTACAAAAGAGGAGACCAAGTTTAAATTCTAATTTTAGCTTTTCTTTTCATTTGCAAAGTGAGAAAGGAAAATCATTAAGAGGTATATATTATATAATCAGAAATTTCCAAACAGGGAGTCTCCCACCTGAGTCCAAAAGGGTTGTGATATATACATATCTGAAGGAGATAATGTTTCATTTCAATTTTTAGCTATTGCCTGAAAAACTTAAGAATAAAGGGTCTATAGAATTAAAGCAAGAATTCAGGAGTCTTTAGCTACTTAATTAAAAAAAATAGAAAAAAAAGTATTCACAGAACCAACCAAGAGCCTGTACCACAAACCCTTGCACGTGGGCCTTGAACCTGCAAAAATTTCTATGCATGAAGCCAATTCACATATACAGAATGAAAAAAACAACTGTTTGGAGGCCTGGGGCCATCACTACAATGGGATCACTTGGATATGTCAGGACTAGTTGGTCAAGTAAGAATCTGCAGGACTGGAACATAAATTCGCACTATGTATTGGGTTCTCCTTCACTTGATATCAGTCACATCTTGGGGGGAGGGGGGAGCCTAGAGCAGAGACAAAGCCTGCTAAACTGGACTGTCCCCTTTATGACTCCCTGAGGTCATGAAGGAATATCAATAGCCACTTAGCATCATCTCTAGTGTCTTTTAGCCAAGGAAAGAATTGAGATGCATCTTGATGGAGTTTAACAAAATAAAGCAACAGGAACTATTAAAAGCCTATAAAGGAGACAAAGTTTTATTTATTTTTGACATCTTTCTAAAATAGTTTACAACTTGGCAGGGGAGGATCTGGAGTGTGTTTTCATACAAATATCATGTTTTTAATAAACTGGCAGTAAAAATTAGCATTTTTTATTTACAATCTTTAAAATGCTTTACAAACATTAACTGATCCTAACACAGGAGTGCTGGAACCATTTTTACCGCGGGGGTGCTGAGTGCCACTGAAACAAACTGTAAATCCTGTATATGATGGAAACCACATCAAGTCGGGGGGAGGGGAGACTGTGCCCCACACTCTTAGTTCCAGCAACTAAGTCCTAACAATTCTGAGAGACAAAGTCAGTAAGGGTACGTCTACACAGCTATTTTCTGTTATCCCAAAATAGCGTTCTGTGCATCTTAATAGCAAGCCCATTATTTTGAAATACATTCAAAATAACAGGCTTGCTATTCAATGTCCTGTAACCTTGTTGCACACGGATTAAGGGACTCATTGGAATAGCACTCTATTTCAAAATTAGCACTGTGTGGCCAGTGCCAAATTTCGAAATAGGCTATCTCGAAATAAGCTATGCAACTGTTGTAGCTCAAATTGCATAGCTTATTTCGAGCTGTGCATTACTGTGTAGATGTACCCTTAATATCCACTATAAAATGTGAAAGTGTGTTCCCAACTAAGAGTCTTGTAAAGATGATCTGGAACACATTTTCCCTTAAAAGTGTTATTTTATTAGAAATTCAACACACACAAAATATCTATTATGTTGCCTGCTAAAGATTCATGAAAAACATAACATTTTTAAAAAACACCTAAAAATCTAAAAGAAAAAGTCAAAGACAAGCTGTTAGCTGAAAAATCTGGCACCATACAAAGTCAACCAGTTGTGAAAAATCACAAATAATTTGGTGTGATTGTTGAGGAAACTGCTAGACTCAAATAGGGCTTTCTGATTGGTCTATTTCATAAGTGCACAAAGGCAGGGCTAGAAAGGGTTACGTGATTTTTGTTAGTCAGAAGGTACCAGATAGACATGCATGGAAACTAATCTCTACAAAGCAGGTATAGAGTTGGCACCATCTGAGCTAGGCTTTTCCACCCTACCTTTGTCAGTGACCTCCATCCATGGTCATGAAGGAATACCAGGTAAATGGATAATTTAGCTTCTCTACCTATTCAGACCTTGCCTCTACTGAGGCTGCCAGCAAGAGTGTTAATCCTGGAGAGGTGGGGGTTGGGCATTTTCTGTCCACTAGAATTGGATTGAAACCAACTGGTGTATACCTGTAAGCCAATTTAGAACTGCTGAAATTTGTTTTTAATCAAACCCCTTAATTCATATGGGATACTGGCTTCCTATGAATGCATGTTTTTACTTAATGTTACAAAACAAACAACAACTTGTGTACATACATCTCACAGTACACTGGAAAGGCTAGTACCTTTGGCAGCCTTCTTGAATCATTCTGCTGTAGATCACTGGAATATGTTGAAATCACTATAACTCAGTGTACTTTTTCATGCATAAACTTTATGTAATAAAGACTACATATGTGCTGATCATGATACTATGATAGCGTCCTTTCATCAGTGCTATCATGCCTCTGGATTATTCATTTTTAAAATATTAAATTATAAATGGCTGGCTTTTACTACTAAACTACACAGATTACTCTCCACGGTGCCTCTTCTTCTGACCTAGGATTAATGAATAGCTGATAATGCTGAATTGCACAATACAGCAGAAACCAAAGTTAAGTGTCCAGTGTAATTTGCTGAGTTCCAAAATGGAGCATAAAAATTGTGTTATTCTGCAGAGTGACAAAGAGAATCTCTTCCTGTTTATTTTCTTAAAGAAAAATTTAAATGGTATTTTCTAAATGTCATTTAAATGCTTGAAATGACTTTGCAGCTTCATTGAATTAATAATGTATCTGCCAGTGTGGGAAGTTGTGCTTCACTAAAAAAAACAAAACTCAAAGTTCAATGTTACCGTATTTTCCCACCGGAGAGATTTCTGTGTGTAAAATTATATGTTCTGAAACATACTTGAAGCCTTGTATGATGTGAAGACAAGACACAAGGTATATTACAACCAAAACCAGGAGCCAAGAGAATGAAATATAGGTCAGATAATGAACTCTAGTTTAGAATAATACTACTCTAGTTATTAGTAAAAAATGCTGCTTAAAAAACAGACAGACAACAAACCCACATCAGTCTACCCTACAGTGGAAGAGAGAAAAGGTAAACCACACATTAGTACAGTACAACTGAAATTGATGAGGCTTAAGGATTTTGACAAGTGCACATCTAACTATTTGTACACTGTTAGAACAGCTGTATTTTCTAGTCTTACACAGGACATAGCTCTTACCAATTGACACATCTGGTGCACCTTGTACTTTTTGATAATAAAATTAGTTAACTTCAATACCTAAGTGAATATATATTTACTAGAAGATTTACCCTGCTTGCCTGGGTCGTTAACTCAAGTAATTTTTATTTTTCTTCATTTAAAGAACATTGCTTTGTGGTGGGACTAGGGATGAAGGGTTCAGTACGCAGGCTGCCCCGGGGAGAGAGGGCTACCCCAGGCTTCTCTCGCCACAGCAGCTTGGGGCCAGGTGAGAAGTACTCCTACAGCTTCTATGGGCACAGCTGGAGGAGAGAGTCCTGGGTCATCTGTCCCCTGCAGTACCAAGCCAGAGTGAGGAATATAGCAAATTGTGCACTTTCCCCTTGCTCCCTGATTAATGGGACTAGCCAGCAATGTCCCCATATGAATAGAAAGGGGGAGCTCCCACTCCCAGCCCTGTCCTCCCTAAAAGATGCCTGGTAGTGGGAGGACGCGGCTCCAGCCAGCCCCTTTCACCTGCCTGGTGATTCTGTCTCTTTTCTGTTTCGTTTATGCATCTCTGTATAAATTGGGGGGAGAAAAGGGGAAGAGCTTCAGCCCCTCGCCCATGCACAACCAAACCCTGACCTTGTTTTAAGTCAGAAAAACATAAGAGAAAACTGCATACTAAATTTGGTGGTCCTAGCTCTTACCATTTAGGAGGAGTTCTTGGACAGACAGACACACACGCTCACAGACAAACTCTCTCAAATATCTTGTAGAGGAAATGCATCTACATAAGGCATTCAAAGTAACTACCCCTCTTCCATTATAGATCCTTTACTAGATACACACCTTTTAGGTTATATGAATGCCATTCTTGGTTGAAGTAAGATTGCATTATATCCTAAACTGAACTCTACTTAGCCATTATTAATACATTTGAAATACTTATTACACCACAGTCTCAATTTAAATAGGACACACCAGACAAATATCGATTGTTTAATCACATTACTTGACCTCCTTAACTTGCAATACTGACATTCTGATGCTCCCTTCTGTTGAGACCTGTGCGAAGTCAACAGAAAATAATCCGAGTCTATCAGATACTCCTACATCCAAATCTCTTACCCAGCCTGTGTCATTTTGGCAACATAATTAATCGGAACAAGGCGACTGGGTTGGGTACCCACAGACTTATATTTCTCAGTCTTCAGCAAATGGAGGCATAGCCAAATACTGATGCAATGCAATATTTATTAAGGCTATGACATCACTGAAACCAAGGACAAAGCAGATACATGAGTGAAAAGTAATATGAGGGACAAAATGATCTTTGGCCTCTCTTACCTAAGTAGGCTTAGCATCGTTAGAATTTAGATGTATAGTTCTGTATATGGATCTATCAATTCTTGTTTTTAATTTTTAGATGTTTATCAATTTAAATTTCCACAGCTGTAATAAATCACAGAGGAGTCATACAATAATTATTTAATGACAGGCATTAAGATTAAAAAAGATGAGGTTTCGTAGCCATTAACACACAAACGGGCAACATTACACGTCAAAACAAACATGGTAAATATCCTTATATTAAACTCTAATAAGTTCTCAGGAAAAGTAAAAACACTTATTTGTAAATTTCTATCATTGTCCATTGAAATATTTTTGCATCTCAATGTGTACAGTGAAATCTACATTTACCAACAAAAACTGAATCCTTCCAAACCTACATGTAAGTTTAGACCTGAATCTGAAAGAGGTAAGACAAACAGCTTATAAAATCAGGTTTCATGCAGCTCTGTAACTACCATGTTTAGTAGGTACAACTTCAAATCTCTGTGAGGATATGTTCTGTTTGATATGAGAGAAAGTGATGGGCAATATTATCCTTTCCTTATAAAAATAGACATCCTTACTTCCACATAGGTACAGTACAAATGGGACATCTCATATTCTTAACACATTATATAAATCACATAAATCAATTTTAAATGAAATCCCACAATATTAACTTTCAGATGTGCACAAATACCCTATACAATGCTTAGTCATCTACTGAAGGGGAGAAGAATGACCCAAAGCCACATTTTCACCTTCAAATATTTCTCTCAGATTTACTCAAGTTAAAATTATGTATATTCAGAAAAGGTTGTTATTCCTAGGCAGGGCTGTAGTTTCAGTGTTTTTGTTTAATTTCAACAAACTTGTCCAAGTAGGCCATTAGATAGAAACCTATAAATGGTACCCAAGGGCTCTGTGTTCTTGCTGCAAAGAGGTCAACTATTTCTTCTAACTAAAAATAGTCTGAGGAGTGGGGGGAGGGAGAACTGAAGTTTAATTTAGCAACTGAAAAACAGTTTACAAAATAATTTTCATCACGAGGCAAGATGGAAGTAATGAAAAAAAAATAGCCCATGCCTGCTCATGAGAGTTAAAAATTATTTGTGATTTTATAAGGCTGGTTGGAGTATAACTAGCACATAATTTAAAATAGTACTACAAATTAAAATAATAAAAAATAATGAAACCTGAAGGCAGGCAAAATGCACAGCAGAGAATAGGCAAATCTACTCCTTCTCCAGAGTGAATGGACTTATTAACTGGGGCACTCTACGGCTGTTTTAATATCCTGCGAAAAGAAAAATAGAGACAATGGTTTCCAATGGACAGAACACAGTACTGGAGAATTAGTTCTGGCAGAGTTCTGTTCCAGCTCTGCCGCTGTCCTCTATAACCTCAAGCAAGTTACTTCACCTCTCTCTGACTGTGTCTAGACTGGCCAGTTTTTCCAGAAAATCAGCCACTTTTCCGGAAAAACTTGCCAGCTGTCTACACTGGCCACTTGAATTTCCACAAAAGCACTGACGATCTCATGTAAGATTGTCAGTGTTCTTGCGGAAATACTATGCTGCTCCCGTTCGGGCAAAAGTCCTTTTGCGCAAAAGGGCCAGTGTAGACAGCCCAGATTTGTTTTCCGCAAAAAAGCCCTGATCACGAAAATGGCGATCAGGGCTTTTTTGCGGAAAAGCGCATCTAGATTGGCATGGACGCTTTTCCACAAAAAGTGCTTTAGTGGAAAAGCGTCCGTGCCAATCTAGACGCTCTGTTCCGAAAATGATTTTAACGGAAAACTTTTCCGTTAAAAGCATTTCCGGAAAATCATGCCAGTCTAGACGTAGCCTCTGTGTATCTGTTTCCCCATTCATCCTTTGGCTTGTCTATAACTCTTCAAGGTGGAAACATTCTCCTAGCATGTGTTCAGTTGAGGGCCAAACAAACAAACTTACTTCAGAGCAAATCAGCTGGAGCGTAAATTCTATCACCCAATTTGAAAACAGTAGGAAATGACAGAAAGTATTAAAAGAGGGATGACCCAGGGACCAAGCACTACCATGCAAAATTTCAAGGTCAATTTTCCCAGCCTGGTGCCTCTCTCTTCAGACAGCTGGAGCTCAGAATACTGCTGAGTTTTCTAATATACCTCAACATTGTCCTGTCTAGACCACTAAGGAACAGTATTATTTCATACAAAATAATGCCTCATCCAGCATTTTTAAGATTCAGAGATGTGAACCTTTGAGAACTGCTGCAGTCTAACGATATACCGCTTTGAGGGACCAGTCCGGTTCTGACCCTGTAATCCCAGAGATGGGGGAAAAACTGATAAATAAGTGGGAGAATAGAAAACGGGAAAAATTGTCAGAGAGGACACCTTAGTGCTCTGAGAAAAGTTCTTCTCCACCATACTCAAAACTCAAGAGTATAAAAACCGAGCCTTATAAAAGGCTTCCAAGGGTTTTATGATCCATAGAATCAAATAGAAAGAAGGAGACATCCCAATATCATTATGATAAATGTAGGATATATAAGTAACCTACTCTGAGAGGAGTGGGGTTGGATACAGAAGACAACTTGTTTTCAAAGATTTCTTCTCCTAAGGGCAATTGGACTATTGTGCAGCTGCCAATGTTTATATGCATGTATAATTATTTACCCTCTTTAGTACCAACACAAACTTTTTAATCTTAAAAATGGTCTGGTTGTTCTTTAGCTTTTTGAAACACTTATTGTGAGATGCAGTAGCTCATTTCAGATCTCTGCCAGTTTTACTATTGCTGCATATAGCCCAAGAAAGGCTTAATATATTTTTAATATGTGAGAGAATGTCTATTTATTTGTCCACCCCCACTGCCATATCTTCAGGAGAAGGGTTCCCCATTTGAATATGACCGTATTTGTGATGTTGCAATTGTTAACTGTCGTTTAAGAAAAAAAAGAAAATGAAGAAATCTGAAATGCTGCCCTTGCGCCAATCCTGTTGGATATCACAGCAAAAAGGAATTATTTAATTTGAAAACTGTGAGGTATCTCCAAGTTTGGTAAACAGTTTGCCCAACTAAGAGGCCTAAATCCACCATGTGCTGTTATGTAGTAAGCAAGGTTTACTGCGTTTAATCTTGTGTATGCTGTGTGAGCAGTCTTAGCTAACAAATGGGTCAAGGAAGAAAGATGTGACATTAGGAGCCTTCTGGTATAATAATTCTTACACTTTTTTTTTCCATTTCATGTGGCCCTATGAAACTGATTGCTTTTTCCCTCTCCCTTCTGCTTTAAAACTGAATTGTATGTAATGGGGAGGGGGGAACATACCAATAATACAAAATCTTTGGCCACGAAGGTGAAATATCTTCTAAGACAACATACAGAGGCCTTATTCAGACTTTAAGAGAAAATAGTATTCACTCTAAGTCCAACTTTAGGGTGTGGTTTTGTGTGCAATATGCCTATTTGAGAACTGAACATGTAATTAAATAGGCCAAGGGTCATTAGCATGACATACTGCAATACTACTTGACCTCACACCCTTTTAAAACAAAATAAACCAAGTGCTGAGATCACAACAGCAACACAAAATAGGAAACAGAATCAATAAAAGGATTATAGTGGGGAGGAAGGTGCCCACTAGCCTCCTGTAGTGCTGAGTACCTATGCTAGGCACACTAACTTAGTGAAGTGTCTTTCTTGTCTGAATGTGTTGATGATACATGATCAAGCATGTATTATTTTTGCCTCAAAATACATGCAACAGGTCTGCAATTCTGTTTTCTTGCAAACCCTGCTGTATTCGGCTTGTAATAGAAGTCACACTGAATATTTCTCCCCTAATGCCAGCACTGGCCCATCACTATGTTAAAGGATTGTTTTTAAGTTAGATGACAGCATTGCATATAGAAATAAAAATTAGCGTAGTTACCTACTTGGAGCTAAACTTCGATTTACAGGAGTGATCAACTCCTGTGCTTGGTGATTCGAACACTAGATGAATGGGATTCCCCTCCCCCACCGTGGGTTGTGCAAACTCCACACACTACAGTAGGCATACATTTTATTTTGTTAGTGAAATACTAAGGGAAATTTGTGTGTGTTAAGGCTAAGTTATCATTTCAAAAACTCTCCTCCAAACTCACTAAGCCTTCCCCTGCACAAATCACATATAACCAAAAAACAAATACACCTACAACACAAAAACAACCAAGTCTTCTTTCCCACATTCAGAGGAACATTTCTAAAGCCACATTTTGTTACTACTCCCTGTATTAATCAGGGTTTAGAAACTCCAGCAGAATTAACATTCATAATAAACCTTTCAACAATGCAAGACTTTCTAGCCTGTTCCAATGATTTTAGGGTAAAACATACACACACAAATTCAAGGCACACTTGAAAGAAACACACACAGAAAATGTGGGAAATCCTAAAAGAAACACACTCATAAATCTCATAGACTCAGATACAAAAGAAACAAATAATAAGAAGAAGGAAACACGAGGAAATTGATTGCATACGCTGAAATATATGGCAAAGGCAAGCCGTTTTAATCACTAAATTGCATGTCAGAGACGCACACAAAAAGGTCCAAATGATGAATAATCAGTCCTCCAAACTCACCTCACTCAACGTGTATTAAAGGCACAGCTTTCACTTCTGGAAACAGCAGAGAAAAACCTCAACTTCTGCAAGAAACACACACAGGGAGACTTTTTCACTTGCAGTACATGGTGTAACTCTTCTTTTCCTAGGTCCCAGCAAGCGTTAAAGGAGACTGTAAATCCCACCACACACACACACACACTCCTCCTCCTCCTCCACCCAGCAAAATCAAAAGGAAGTCCCAGAGAGTGGGAAGAGGAAAATGGAAAGTTTTTGGTGCGGAATGGCGGTCAGGAGGTGCTGCTGCTGCTCACTACTTCATTAGCAGAGTTAATGTGTTTGGTGTGAGTGTGTGTCAGGCTTCCAGGGACAAGCAGCAGCAGGACTGAAAGAAAGACACACAGAGATAGTCAGTGACCTGGGGGGGAGGGAACCAGCCACATTGACCTGAACTAGGGAAGATAGAAAAAATCCCCTTTCAATACCTCTCCCTTCTTCCAAAATCAGTTTCTACTCTTCACCCCAAAAAACTTCAAACAACAAAAATACTCCCACCCAAAAATGCTTTGTTTTTTCTTCTAAGTACCTAAGGTAATTTGTTTGTCACTTAAAGCTTATTTTCGTCATTAATTTGAAACCCAGGGTTGTTGGTTTTTTTAAATAAACCCTCCCCCATCTAGTAGAAAAACGAAATATTAACCCTGTGGACTCAAGCAAATATATATATATATCTCAAAGATGCATGAACATTGCTCTCCCCCCTGCACACACAGCTTGTCTGAGATTGTGTGTACATAGATATGTTATATTTTCATTAAAGTCTGGGGGCAGTTTAGTTTGCATTGATTATATTACATTATGCATTAGTGTACACTATTATTATTTTGCAAGTTTCGGACTGCTGGAAGTATCTTCGGATTTCAAATCTGAAAATATTTGCAAAAATCTGTTTTTAAAAAGACAATTTGAAATAAATCCAATGTATATTTCCACAATCCTCCAAAGAAATAGATCTGGTAGTAATGTCTAGTTGTTGAACACCAAACCATTCATGTGTTAACCCAATTGGAAACAAACTCCAAAACCAGCTTCTATTTTTCTACCTATTCCAATTTTTAAGTGTTTCCCTCTGTAATATGCCAGACAGCAAGATCCTGATTCTCAGTAATCTGAAATATAACAATCTGATCAAAAGACAATGGGTGTTTTTCAAATTTTAAAATAGCTGGGAACTAAGCAATCAAAAAAGAGAACATAAGCAAAAATAAATACTTATATATCTTACTATAACACATGAGTGAGGTAAAACTAATGTTTTCATAACATTATTAGAGCACATTAAAATATGGACTTACACAGTCTCCATAATTGTGAATCAGCAGAATGGATTTTATTATGTATCAGTTGAAATTCAACACCCCCAAAAATGATGTTTCTTTTGCCTTGAACATGCCCTTCTTATTTTTTCTCTGGATTTGTACAGCTTGATACTGAGATATTACATTCAATCGAGAAAAGAAGGGAGCAATACAAAAACCAATGCAAGTAAATGATGCAACATTGCCCTGCTTACATGTGCTTCCCTTCCCCCAACCTCTTACTGGTGAGAGTGCTGTGTTTTTTCCGCCTGTAGAGTCACATCGTGGTTGATTGATTCTCCTTTCGCCTTGCTCAGTCATTCAGCTTTGGAAAGTAAATAACAAGTTGACATCATTACAGCTCTCTGCATTACTGTGACACATTCCTCTACTACCACACGTTGTCTATTAGCTGCGCAATAAAACCCACTCTTTCAAGACTGGGATTCCAGTGTTTCCTTGCTTGCTCTGGCACAGCACAAAACTTTGTAAACAGAATACTGCTGTGTTTGAAACATAACATGCTTAACTAGTATCAATATTTTAAATTATAAAATAGGGTATATCTATCTCTACATGGATGCAAAACCAGTCTTCTGACTCCCTGAGGTGCAAGGCCATTGTCAATAATATCTAGTTAACACCCTGGCCCTGACCTAAATCTTTATTCTACTCTTGTGAAATTGTCCATAATCAGACAATAAGGCCCTGCAGGTATAGGTGATTGATTGCACTTGTATCAATGTTTCGGTTTTGGTAACGTATTCCACACAAACATGAAAGTCACCCAAATGCATTTTCTTATGGAGTGTCTGCTAAAATATGCTAATCCCTTTGGTGGCAATGTTTATTTTACATTGTAATTGATATTTTTTCATGTGGCCAGTCTCCTTGTTCTTTTGACTTATTTTTACATTACACAGGATGTTATGCTAGATACATCCTATCAGTTTCTGTTGCAGACTAATATAAATGCTCTATTGTTGTTATGGTTATGGTGTCCTGAATAAAAACTACATAAAGATCATCTCCATGAACTAAGAATGTTAAAATGCGGTCAATTGACTAGTCGATAGGCATCTCCACATTCCTCCTTAGAAATGTACAAGAGCCCCAGCTGGGGCTCTTGTACATTTCAAAGGAGGAGTAAGGAACTCCATGTACAGCCCGGGGCCAGCAGGAAGTCCCGCTGACTCCAGGTTGCACTAGGTGTACCTGCTTTGAAATGAACAAGAGTTCCCAGCGGGGGCTTTTGTGCATTGCAAAGCCATGGAACCCAGGGTCAGCGGGGGACTCACAGTCCCCCACCGACCCTGGGCTCCATGCTACGCAGCATGCCGCTAGGAGCCCAGAGTCAGCTGAGTCCACAGCTGATCCCGGGTTCTGGGGAGGCAGCATTTTTAAAGGGGCATCCCGCCACACAGCTGATCCATGGAAGTACCCCTTACCCCGCCCTTTGAAGTACCCCTTAGCTTTGAAGTACCCCTTACCCCGCCCTTTGCTGCCTCTATATTATAGAGGCAGCAAGGGGTGGGGGGAATATTGAATAGTCTACTAGTCAAGAGATTATTGGATAAGCAAATGCTTATCGGATAGTCGACTAGTCTTTAACATCCTTACCATGAACATTAAAAAGGATACTGAAATGACAAGAAAAAGCACACATG
This sequence comes from Pelodiscus sinensis, assembly GCF_049634645.1. Lineage (NCBI taxonomy): Eukaryota > Metazoa > Chordata > Testudines > Trionychidae > Pelodiscus > Pelodiscus sinensis. The sequence goes on from NC_134711.1 coordinate 216,734,290, forward strand.
CACACCAACAAATTCTGAAACAACAAAGCCTAAATTGAATGCACATCATATTCAACATATAGACATACTAGAAGATTTACTCAGCATTGCTTGGGTCCTTAAGGGCAGGAGTCTGGTGGTGCATGGGGGGTGCAGGAGTCAGGGTTCAGGAAGGATCTCAGAGCAGGGGGTTGGAGATGCAGGAGTCGGGTGGGGATGAGGAGGGGCTCAGGGCAGGGTACTGGAGACATGGGGGGTGCAAGAGCCAGCAGGGGGCTGTGCTGGCTGGGTGGCAACTCCCTGGGGCTGGCTGCAGCATGGGGCATGCTGGCCAGGGGGTGGGCGGGCAACTTATCTCTACCCCTAAACCTCTGTTGCACCCAATGGAGTTACAGCAATCCTGTTCCCCATCTCTGGTCCCTTGCTGCCCCCCCTTTGGCCATTATATAGTATAACTGTCCCTGCTAGCAGCCACGTTCTTTTGCATATTATGAAAAATATCAGCATTCCAGGCACATCCTATTGTCCTGGCACAAGCAATCTTGCTTTAAGTTTTGATAAGAGGAAGCTGCATACCAATTTTTTTATGGTCCTTGCTCTCACCATTTAGGAGGAGATCTTGAACAACTGGACAGACAGACAGACTCACTCACTCACTCACAGACAAACTCTCACAAATATATAGTAGACGGTGCAAAATCATAACTAACACAGACAGATTAGCAAAACAAATCTTCCTATTTTAATGAGCCCCTGCTTGTTATCTTTGGTGTAGTTTTTTAAGAAAATTTATATTAGTAAACCTCTTGAAATCAGTGTTGTTTTGGTCCCATCAAAAGCTAATCTATTGAGCCTAAATGTAAATCAACCATACATAACCTCAGTGACTCAGCTGTCTAATTGTCTAATTGACCTCCTGCACATATGTGTTTAAGGGCCCAGTTCCTACTACATTTAAACTACAGATCCTCAGCAGGGATAAGCTGGGTGTCTCTTACTACATTTAAAATGCAGTGCTGCAGTTGTCCCCAAGTGGTGCAAGCCCAGACTGAACCATGTTTGTTCAGTCCTGGCTCACGCCAGGTTCAGCAGCCCCTAACCACTGCCAGCCCGGGCCACCACAAACAGGGGCTGCTATTGGATCAGCCCTTGTTCACGATGGCCTGGGCTAACTGCAGGCAGAGGCTGCTTCACAGCAGCCTCCCCTATCCCCACTGCCTCTGATAGAAGCAGCAGTGCAGGTGAGAGAGGGGAGCAGGCAGCACTGTGAAGACAGTGCTGGGAGGAACTGGCTTTTAAGCCAGCTCCCCCCAGCACTGGCTCCTTTTCCCCTCCCCCTTTGCTGCCTCTGATTCAGAGGCAGCAAGGGAAGGGGGGAAAGCAAGTAGTGGACTCAACTACTCACTTACATTCCTATTGGAGACCACTTCTTAGGGAGAAACTTAAGTCAAAACCAGACCACAGTCTGGATTGCTTCTCTTGCCTGGCACAGACAGGGTGTATCTACACTGCATCCTTAGTTCAAAATAAGTTATGCAATTTGAGCTACGCAAATTGTGTAGCTTATTTTGAGTGTATTTCAAATAAGCTTATTTCATAATTTACAGCGCTAAATTTCAAAATAAATTGCTAGTCCAAAATGTCCCTTAATCCGCATAGAACAAGCCTTACAAGGATGTTGGAATAGTGCACCCTTTATTTCGAAAGATATTTTGAAATAATGGGTGCGCTGTCAAGACATGGAATAGTTATTTCAGGATATTGAAAGTATCCCGAAATAGCGCTGCAGTGTCGACGTACCCACAGAGTCCTTCTCCTGCTTAGGGTATACCAAAGAAACTGTAAATTCCCACTGTTCAAATTATGTCAGGGCACTTAGTTATAGGTTCAAAACATTTCCTTTGTTGTTGTTTATCCTTCACCATTTTCATCTGTCTATAAGGACAAGGTGTCTGCCATATTGGATGACCTCCTGGTTCACCCCAAGAAGAGGAAAGTGTGTGTGGGGGGGGGGAATCAGTCAGAAAGAGTGGGAAGTCTAGAGGCTTGTTGCTGGGAAATGGAAGATATCAAATAGGCTGGGGTGGAGTCAGTCGAGTTCTGCTGGGACTGGAATCTGTCAGTTGCAGAGCTCCAGGGCTTTTTACCTCAGAGGGTTGAGGGAGAAAGTCCAGCAGAGCTGTGGCTCTGACCAGTCACTGGTTATTTATGTAAGTAGCAGCTCATTTCTAAGGGAGAAAGGAAAGATCTTGTCCATTGTTGGGGATTATAATTTTGAAGGAAACACTCGCAAACACAGTATCTCACTCTGCATAGAAGGACACATGCAGGCAAGACATTGCAAAGGGCTTAGTGTGGGAGATTAGATATGACACCTGACTCTTCATCATCCTCCCCCGGAACAGTACTCCTGGCATCAGAGTGGAGATGGTAGGGGTGTCAGAGGCATCAGAGTTCAGGATACACCAGTCATCTTTTCCTCCAAACCTCTGTGTGAAAGAGTGTAGAACTCTGTTCAGTATTGTCAATCCTTCCCTCCATTCCTTTAATTCCTGCCCCCTATTCCCTAGTTAATAAGAACATAAGAATGGCTATATTGGATCAGACCAAAGGTCCATCTAACCCAGTATCCTATCTGCCAACAGTGGCCAATACCAGATGCCCCAGAGGGAGGAATCACAACAGGTAATCCTCACACGATCCCTCCCCTGTCACCCACTTCCAGAGAAACAGAGGTTAGAGATAACATTCCTACCCATCGTAGCTAATATAGCCATTGGTGAACCTAACCTCCATGAATCTAACTAGCTCTTTTTTGAACCCTGTTAAAGTTCTAGCCTTCACCGCATCCTCTGGCAAGGAGTTCCACAGGTTGACTGTGCACTGAGTGAAGAAAAGCTTCCTTTTGTTTGTTTTAAACCTGCTGCCTATTAATTTCATTTGGTGACCCCTAGTTCTTTTATTGTGGGAATAAGTAAATAACTTTTCCTTATTCACTTTTTCCATACCAGTCATGATTTTATAGACCTTTATCATATCCCCCCTTAGTTTCTTCTTTCCTAAGATGAAAAGTCCAAGTCTTTTTAATCTCTCTTCATCTGGGACATGTTCCAAACCCATAATCATTTTTGTTGCCTTTTCTGAACCTTTTCCAATGCCAATATATCTTTTTTAAGATGAGGCAACCACATCTGTACACTGTATTCAAAAGAATTGTTTGTTTTCAGCAGTGACCTCAGTGATTATTTCTCTCTTTTTGGTTAAGCTCTGATAGATGGCTATCTTGAGGGGCTCTTAGGAGAGTCTGTCATCTCCACTGCAATTTTCTAATAGTAGGGTCCTAAAATTGAAAGCAGGGAAAACTAACAAAACCCAAGTACTTCCCTCCCCACCCTATGAGGGCAGAGAGAGAGAAAGAGAGAGTCCTTGTAATCCAGTCCTTCAAGCAGTCATCCCTTTGTTACCCAGCTTGCCTATAGAATGTAGTATTCTGATCAGGGTAGAGTCTATCTCTAGATACTCCCCTTTTGTAGTTCAATTTTCATAGCTTACAGGCAGTCCCCGACTTACGCGGATCTGACTTATGTCAGATCCGCACTTACAAACGGGGCTTTTCTCGCCCCGGAGCTTGTGGGCGGCGGGACCGCCCAGAGCGCAGTGGTCCCGCCACCGCATCCTCCGGGGCGAGAAAAGCTGCTCCGGGTTTCCCTGGTGTGCTGGGGGGGACTCCCCAGCACAGCAGGGAGACCCGAGCAAAACCGCACAGGCTTTGCTCCTTTGCCTGATTTTTGAAAGTCTTATTGATGGACTCACCACCTGACACTTGATTCTCAGAAGTGCTGAGCACTTGCAACTCTGAAAGGCAAGTAATGGGAACAGTAGGTGCTCAGTACTACTGAAAGACAGGTCTGACGTGTCACCAAAAGCCAAAGCAAAGAATGCTTTTATAAAGCTCTGCTCAGAAGTACAAAACTCCCACACAGGCAGGGAGCTCAGCTGACCAGCAGCGGGTGGGACATTGTCTTGCTAAGCAAGCAGCTAAATGGATCTGCTCTGTGCTTGAAACTGAGCAGCTCCCAGAGCACGGAACAGGCAAGATAAGGGAATAAGTGGCTGGAGGGAGGGAGTAATTAATTAATTGGATGAGGGGGAGGCAGGGAAGGAAGTTTGGAGAGTCCTATCTGCAGAAACTCAGCACTCTTAGGCCTCCTGGAAAGGGAGAAATAAGGGACTGACTGCATGGGGTAGCTGGGTTCTCGTATTGGGGTGAGGTGGAGTTGGGAGGAAGTGAGTTTGTGCTGTGAGGTGTGGATAATTTGTTTGTATATCTGGAAGTTGGGATAGGACCGTGCCTGCTTGTTTGAGAAGCAGGATTTTATCCCAGCTGCCAGCTGGGCTGGGAGAAGCAGATTGCATGGGGGTGCAGGCATCTGTGCTGTGAGGTGGAGGTGGGAGGGAGTTTGTTTGGGGTGTTCTGGCTCACTTGCTGCAGGCCTCTCTGGCTGGCTCATTTGAGGCAGGGGGAAATCAGGCTGCATGGGGTGGGTGTGTGCCAGGACATTTGCATGTTTACATAGGTGTTAATGGCTTAAGGTAAGAAAGAAAAAGATTCTTTTAAGAGAATTTTTTTAGAGAGTTGCACATATCTCAAACTTCAGTCTTAATGATTTTTTTAAAAAATCTGGTGTTACTAATTAATACATGGTATATTGTATTGCCTTAAGGACAGATCTTTGCTATGTGGTAGCATTCTGGCTCTTATGAGTCAGAAATAACAAGTACTAGGTATGATGCTAATTGTTTTCAAGGATGAAACCTTATTTGCAAGCTCTTTGAAACATTTATCTGTCTACAAACCCTGAAGTTATGAGTTAATTTGTTCTGGGGCTGTGTGTGTGTGTGAGTGTTTGTATTGGTGGTGCAAATCCACACATTACCTTAATATTGGTGTTGTACATAAGAAATTTCAACCTGCCCAAAAGAAAATTCAATATACCCAAGGATAGAAAATGCTAGACGAACACTGTTCATTATCCTTGTGTGCTGTTGCTATGCTAAGGGCTCCAAGCAATAGCCTCCCCCACATTGTATTTTCCCATATTCTCTCTCTCCCCAAAGGAAGTGAAATTGCTTTGCATAAATGCTATGAGTCATTTTAAAATATATTCTATTATTTAAAAAAATCTCACAAAAACATTCCACGTTTCTAACTGAATGAACACGCCACACTTAACTTAACAGTGAAAAATAAAATCAAGCCAAAGACCAAGTAGCTATGAAAATGTATAGAATGCTGATCTCATGATGTGAAGCAATTCTCTATTCTGAAGCCAGGACATTTTAGGTCCTAATCCTTGTAATGCTTATACATACATACATACATTTTATATATATATATATATATATATATATATATATATATATATATATATATATATATATATATATATATAAAATATGTAACTTTCCTATCACAAATAGTACCAATGACTTCAATGAGACTACTTGATAAGGTTAAGGACATGCATAAGCATTTGTAGAACTGGGACCTTATTTTTATAGGACCAGGTTATAAACACCTGGCTTTATACCCATTTGTAGTTGCTCACAGGTATAGCCTGTTAACTTCAATGGGACAAATCACTAGTGCAAGATAAGGTTCTTCATGTAGCCCTTCATTCACTGTAGCAGTTTTAATTGAAAAAGGAAACTCTTTTCCTTTTAATTATGAAATCTTTTAGGAATTGAGAGCACCAGCAGCTCTTGTCAGAAAGCTTTGCATTAGATTGAAGAACCCTTACCTAACCCAAGGAGAGCTTATGCAAGTAGTCCCATTGTAGACAATGGCAACACTCACTTGAATAAGTGCTCAACGTGAAGAAGGACAGCTCCACAATCTCTTCCTTTGTTCATTATTATTCCTTGTTATGAAATGGGGGTAGAAGGGGAGGATGACTACAGTTCTTGAAATCAGTGTTTTGGTTATATAAAGCAGACTGGATAAGGCTTCTTTATTATCTTCCAGGCTGTCATTTCATGTCTGAGTTAAATGTGCATATACCAAAGTCTGCTCCTTATTACTCATAAGATGTGGATTATGCCATGATGTTTTGCTCATCCAGATTTTAAAATGTGAAGATCTGTTTTAGTTTCTAGTAGGAGTTTTGATGCTTTTACATTTTAAACAAGGTTACAGGCAGAGGTACATGCTATACTCTTCCTTTCCTTTACCATTACAGTAAAATGTCAGAGTTATGGAAACCTTGGGAATGGAGGTTGTTCATAACTCTAAACAAAACATCATGGTTCGTTAAAAAGTTTACAGCCACACAGTTGAGCAACATGCACAACTCCATACTCTTAGGCAGTGGCTACACTGGCAAGATTTTGTGCAAAAGCAGTTGCTTTTGCGCAAAATCTTGCCACCTGTCTACCCTGGCCGCGAGTATTTGCGCAAGAACACTGACGTTCTAATGTAGGAAATCAGTGCTTCTTGCGCAAATATTCTGATGCTCCCGCTCAGGGATAAACCCTCTTGCTCAAGAAGCCAGTGTAGACAGGCAACGTTAATTTCTTGCGCAAGAAAGCCCGATGGCTAAAATGGCCATTGGAGCTTTCTTACACAAGAGAGCATCTACACTGGCACACATGCTTTTGTGCAAAACACATCTCTTGCGCAAAAGCACATGCCAATGTAGACGCTCTCTTGCGCAAATACTTTAATGCAAAAACTTTTGCATTAAAAGTATTTGTGCAAAAGCATGCCAGTGTAGACACAGCCTTAGGCTCTGTCTACACTACAAGGTTTTTGTGCAAAAGCCCGTGGAGCGTCTACACCTCAAGCGCATTTTTGCACAAGAAAATCTACAGTCAATCGACAGAACAGAGGACTTTTTGCGGTATAGGTATGCCTCCTTCTATGAGGCGTAACTCCTTTTTGCGCTACAGCTCTTGTACAAAAAGGCACATGTGGACACTCCGCAGTGGTTTCTTGTGCAAAAAGAGCACAGGTGCTCTGATGGCCATTCATAGAATGGCCATCAGAGCTTTCTTGCACAAGAGTGTCTAGCTTTGAGGTGTGGATGCGCTTTTGCGCAAGAACTCTTCTTCAAAAGACTTCTTGCGCAAAACGCTGCAATGTAGATGTAGCCTCAGGGAAAGCTTTTTTCACCACTGAAGAGCAGAAACAGAGCCCAAATCGTATCTACTTAACAACAAGAAGCTCTACTCTTAGGCCAGTGGTTCTGTCCTGCTTTGCCTTTTAAACTTCACATAGTTGAAATTGATTAGCCAAATTCTAATTTTCATCAGCACCTGTGCATTTCCCTTGATGTTAATAAGGAACCTGTGAGAAAAGATTTATATCATTTTTATGGTCAATCTTACATATATGTACTGTATTATTAGCAAATATTTAACATTACCACTACTACTATACATACGGTATTTTCTTAATATTGTGCTACTGTTAATTATGTTTAAAGATGTGTCTTACCTTAAAAGGACAAGCTCAGGGTCAAGGAAATTAAATAGCTCTGGTTACTACAGAAGCCATTTTAAGGCCCAGTACTGTTTCCATTTAAATCCAAGGAGTTTTAGCCATTGACTTAAAATAGGAAAAGAAAAGGACTTTTAACAAAGTAAAATCCAACTATCAGTAAAAAAGTGACTATACATTACACAGCAGGGATGAATTTACCTCTTCATGTATGCTTGATTGTATTACAGATCTTTTTGTTGACAAAGAGGGTGCTACGGTCATCATGATCAGAACAGATTGCAAACAGGAGGCTGCCAGACAGCTCACCAACACCAGATTCTACAGGCTTCTCTCTTCTAATCCCACTAAAGAATACCAAAATAAAACTTGAACGTCTGCTCATGAAACTCCCTGCTACAACTCGGGACCAAATATATATAAACACACCTGCAAATCCCCAACCAGGAGCTCTCTATCTGCTACCCAAGGGCCACAAACCTGGAAATCCTGGATGCCTTGGGTGGTCAGTAATGTAGGCAAGGGAAGGCACAACTTTCCCAAACCTGCCTGCGCACCTGACTGCCTAAGGCTGGGGCCACTGCTGGGGAAGGCTAGGGCTGTGGCATGGAAGCTTGGCTCCCCCCGGCCAGTGGGAAAAGCAGCCCAGCTCAGCAGCCTGGCTGCTGGGGAGGGATGGGCCCACGGTGCAGCAGCTGGGCAGCCCAGTTGCTGGGGAAGGATGGGGCCACAGCCTGGCTTCCTCCTGGCTGCCAGGGAAGGCTAGGCTGGGGCTGTATCATGGCAGCCCCAGCTCTCCACGTGGCCAGAATGATCAGGCTGGGAGTGGGAAGTGCTTGGCTCCAGGGGCGGGGACTCAGGAGGAAGGGGCAGGGCCAGAGATTGCTTTCCCCAGCTGGGCTTTCAAATGACACCCATGCTGCGTCTAGACTGACGCTTTTTTCCGGCAAAGCTCTGAGCCAGAAAAAAGTGGCAGCCATTTTTATGCAAATGAAGCAGGGGGATTTAAATCCCCGCTTCATTTGCAATTGCGATGTGTCTAATTTGCATCCCTTTTATGGAAAAGGGATGCAATCTAGACACAGCTGAACTGTATTGACCGTTATACTTACCTACATGCCTATAGCTTCCATCCAAGACACATTTCCCAATCAATTATTTACAGCCTGGCCCTAAGATACAACCAGATTTGCTCCAGTCCCACTTACAGACACAAACACCAACAGGATCTCTATCAGGCATTCTTAAAACTTAAATACCCACCTGAGGAAGTGGAAAAAAACCCAACAGATTGACGGAGTCAGATGAGTACCCAGGCATGAGTTTCTTCAAGAAAGGCCCAACAAACAAAACAACTGAACATCACTAGTTATCATCCACAGACCCCAATTTAAATCCATCCAGCACATCATTAACAATCTACAACCTATCCTGGAAAATGATCTCTTGCTCTCACAGGCCTGGGGGACAGGCCAAACACCCACAGACAACACCCTAACCCCGAAACAAATTCTTTCCAACAACCATGCAGCACACCTCCATCATACTTATCCAGAAACCCTCCCCTTCAGTAAACTCCGGTGCCAATTCTGTCCACACATCTACACAAGCGACATCATAATAGCATCTAACCACATAAGCCACCACATCAGAAGCTCGTACAACTGCACATCCACCAATGTGATCTATGCCATCAAGTGCTAGCAATGCCCCTCTACTATGTATATTGGCCAAACTGGACAGTCTGTATGACAAAGGATTAATGGACATAAATCAGATATTCAAAATGGTAACGCACAGAAAACTATTGGGGAACATTTTAACTTGCTTGGGCTCTCATTAATGGATCTTAAAATGACTATACTCTTACAAAGCAATTTAAAAAACCATCTGGAGAGAGAAACTGTGGAACTTACCTTCATAGGCAAATTTGACATATTTAACCAAGGTTTGAACAAAGACATGAACAGGATGGGCCATTATATTCAACACCCAAATGACATCAAAAGCTAAGTATAAGGCTTTTACAGCCCCCTCTGTTAGCCTAGTTTAACACGACGAGGAGTCCTGTGGCACCTTATAGACTAACTGAAGTGTAGGAGCATAAGCTTTCGTGGGCAAAGACCCACTTCGTCAGACGCATGACGAAGTGGGTCTTTGCCCACGAAAGCTTATGCTCCTACACTTCAGTTAGTCTATAAGGTGCCACAGGACTCCTCGTCGCTTTTGCAGATTCAGACTAACACGGCTACCCCTCTGATAGTTTAACACGGACACTGTAATTGACAAGATTTCTTTTTCCTTACCCTCCCCATCTCCCTTCTTTTTCTGCTATTTTTACTTCTGGACCACTTGATCCTTTTATCTGAAGAAGTGGGTTGTGCCCACGAAAGCTCATGATACTAGCTACATTTTTTATTAGTCTCTAAGGTGCTGCAGGACCATTTGTTGTTTTTTAATTTTTTTCAGTTACAGACTAACATGGCTACTCTTCTGAGAGTGTAATTAGTAATATGTAGGGTGGGTGATTCTCTGTTTCTCCACTGTCTCTTGAGTTTAATTTGATATTCTTCATGTCTTCCTTTTAATGGTCAGTGTTAATCAATGTGACATGAGTATGAAAAAGAGAGATTTTCAGATCTGAGTGCAAGGTGGTGTTTTTTCATATGTATCAAGGAGAACCCTATCCATGTGAAATTGGAGATGGTTTTGAATGTCTACAAAAGTTCAAAGTATCAGGGGGGTAGCCGTGTTAGTCTGAATCTGCAAAAGCGGTGAGGAGTCCTGTGGCACCTTATAGACTAACTGAAGTGTTGGAGCATAAGCTTTCGTGGGCAAAGACCCACTTCGTCAGATGCATGCATCTAACGAAGTGGGTCTTTGCCCACAAAAGCTTATGCTCCAACACTTCAGTTAGTCTATAAGGTGCCAAAGGACTCCTCGCCGCTTTTACAAAAGTTCAAAGTGGGCATTGATTTTTGAATGTTTGCTTTAATTTATATATTTGAAACAAAAATAAAGGAAGATTATAGGAGATAAGGGAATTCTGATGTACTTCTTAGCCATCTTTCTTGAATGTCTCCCCAGTGTGTGTCTGCTACTTTGGCTAGACAATTCCAGAACCTTCCAAAACAACAAGACCTGTTAGTTCGAAGCCAAAATTATCATTACCTCTGCATGTTGTCATGACATATTTGTGATTGGCGGTATGTTCACAAGCTGCAGTTACTTAATAGTTCCCTATGCATAAATGTGTTTTGTTTTAATACTGAAGAGGAGTAATATTAAGGAGATGCATGTGTTTCCATAAGTTCTTGCTTACGGTGTTCTATAACAAATACAGCGTTAAAGTGAGAGTGCTAATTGTGAGTCTATGAAAATGGCAGAGGTTTCATTTAAATTGAATTATAATTAAACATTCTTTGCTTAAGGACACAAAGAAAGCATTTCATAGATTTATGAATGATCCATGCACTGGTCTGAGCCTGGAGGGATGCCAAGCTACCTCACAACATGGCATACCGACCAGTTAGTAGGCCTATAGAGCTGGCCACTACGGTCTATGGGGCTCCAGCCTAGAAGTGGGCTAAACAGCAGTCTGGGTGCCCTGGCCCTAGTTCAGGGTGGGCAGTATAGAGCTCAGGGACTCAGGCCAATGTTCTGGCCAAGCTGTAGTCAGTCTGCCCTGGTAATAGGGTCAGTGGGTCCTGGCAACACTCTACCCAGTTGACCTCTATTTCCTTAGCCAGCAATGGGTTGGTTACCCCGGGCTGCTTCCCAGTTACCCCTGGGGGGCCTACCTGGCTTAGCCTCTGTTCCTTGGGGTTTGCTGGAGATGACGGCACTGGCAGAGTGTTCATTGGCTCTGGCTTGGGGTCAAGCAGCAGTCTAGGTGGCCCTGACCAGTCTTTTGGGCCCGGCAATGGCCCTGGCAACCCTTGCCAGTTCCCCTATCTTGGGCAGTGTGGTTGTGCCTTCCCCCTCAAGAGCTTAGGCAGAACATCTGGCTTCCTCTGTGGCTGGGCACTAGAGCTTTTAGCTCCTGTTTTTATACTTCTGGCCCCACCTTCCTGTAGGTGGGGCTGGGTTGCCCTAGCCTTGCCCACCAGAGGGTCTTAGAGAGTCCCACACTTTCCAGGTCAGAGGGAGGCCAAGCTGCCTCACTACAATCCAATTAAATTATGGGGGTTATTTTGAATAGAATTCCTGATTTTAAAGTTATTATACTTAGATCATATAAAACCCTTGCAACAGGATTAACTTTTTTAGTCCATGAAGAGACTTTTTTTAAAATTTTGTCTATAAACCTACAATTCTGGTTTTGATACATATTTATTTAACTGTCAGACAGGCAAGACTTTATAAAGCATAACCAAGATATGAGGAAAGTTCAAAGTATACATGAATATGCCAAAATGTAACTGAAATCATGTATGGATATTTGGAATATGACCTTTCTCAACTATATATTTGAGAGATTTTGTCTGTCTCTGCATCTGTGTGTGAGTCTGTTCGTTCAAGAACTCCTCCGCAACTCTAAAAGCTAGGACCACCAAATTTGGTATGGAGCTTCCTCTTATCATAATTTAAAGCAAGTTCAGGGTTTGGATGGGCCAGGACACTAGGATGTGTGTAGAATGCAGTTTTGTCTCATCAAATGGAAAGAGAAGGCTGTGACAGCAGGGATAGTTATACTCCAGAATGATCACAGGAGGGCAGCAAGCACGGGAGACCATTATACTTGACAGTAACTACAGGCAGGCAGCTAGTAAGCACATCTCCACCTCTCCAACAGTCCTAGAGAGCCACAGAGCAGCTGCCAGCAGGCCCACATGGCCCCAGTTGGCCCCACCCTGCCTCCCCAACAGCCCCAGATATCTGCAACACAATTATTATCCAGGCAGCATGGCCCCTGTTACTCCGTCCTGACTTAGCCTGCGGACCAGCCAGCAGCCAGCTAGCGTGATTTCTGATGCCCCAGCCTACCCTGGAGACCAATCACTGGCTGCCTCAACCCCCAGGTCCCTCCACACCCCCTCCTCTGAGCCTCTCCACACGTCCCAACCCCCTGCTCTGGCTCCTGCACTCCCACATTCCCTCCACCACTTGTCCTGAAGGACCTGGGCAAGCCCAGGTAAATCTTCTAGAAACAGACAAAATCAACAGGCAGGTGAAAAGGACTGGCCGGGGACCCCCACACCCCAATCCAGGACTGCCCCAACCCTGTGCTTCCCACCTCTAGGCGGCCCTTTAGACAGTTGGGGAGGGGCAAAGCTCTCCCACTAGTTCATGATAGAGGGATGATGCTGGCTGTTCCACTTTATCGGGGGAGCAGGTGAAAATATAGTTTGCTGCATTCCTCACTCTGACTTGGGATTGCAGGGTGCAGATGAACCTCAATCTGCGCCATCTGGGGAACATAAAACCTTCCCCCTACTGTGCCCATTGGAGCTGCAGTGGCCATGGAGATGCGTTTCTCACTTGGCCCCAAGCTGCTGTGGTGAGAGAGGGCTGGGGTTGTCCTCTCTCCCTGGGGCAGCCTGCACACTGAACCCCTCATCCCCAGCCCCATGCCAGAGCAATTATTTAAATTAAACATGCACATTTTCATGTTATTTAATTAATTGAGTTAAGGAGCTGAGCAATGCTGGGTAAATCTTCTAGTTAGTTTACATATAACTATTACCATGTCTGTAAAATAGAACAGGATGCAAAAACCTTGAGCACTGTTGAAAATACAAAATGTTTAGACTAAGTCTAACATAAAACATGCTTCAACTTCCTTTTCATATACCAGTAAAAGCACAAAAGATAAACCAACAAAAATGCAGCCATATGTTTAAAATGTTGCCTCTTAGGTTGCTAATATTTAATAGGATGAACACCCCACACATTTCTCATAAGAAGCGTGATACTGGCAAAACTACCCTTTTAAATAAAAACAACACAGTATTCAATATAGGCACTAAATATGTAATTATTAAAGTGATTAAAAAGTGATTAAAATTATAGCAAGTAAAAACAAATTCCTACACTTCCTAATAAGTAAAAATAAATATCAAGTAAAATAAATTCCTACGCTACACAGTAGCGGAGAATAAAAATTCCAGTGCCTTTAATGGGAGAGAGACCAAGCACAAGGTTTTTAAATATTTTAGCAACTTTTAATGGTTTGTATTCTACTAGTGAGTGTTTATTTCTGTAACAGCACTAGCCCTTAGTAGCCCAAAAGATCTTTTACTCAGTTCTTAAACCTAGCTGCTAACTGGAACCATTAGGAGCCCATTGCATGTTTTGAATTGGAATTTCCAATTGTTTTTTCACACTATTCACTGAAGAGGACACAGGTTGTGAGATCAATGCTGTATTTAGTTGAGTTGCGGTTATGTTTTTGTATTCTGTGTGAAACACCTTTATGTTTCTATGGAACCTGACATCTGCAGAGGCCGGCAGCAATTGTGCTCCCTGCTGACTATTGCAGACATACACTGTGTGCTTTTTCCATTGATACTTGATTTTAGAGTGAGACAAGAACAAGCTCACACCTAAAGACCATTCTGACTGAAAAGTGCTTAAGATATTGAAAAAATTGATCTCATCTGTAAACAACTGCACAATTTTTACAACATTGGTAAGGAAGATGGTTAGAAAAAAATATGTGCTATTGGATGGAGCGCCCTGTTCTAGAAAACGGAGGGCCCCATTCTATGGCTTTTACTCATACAGTAAAACCTAAGAGTGCATCTACACTGCACCATTATTTCGAGATAAGCCGCGTTATTTCGAAATGACAATGTGAGCATCTACACAGCCATTCCATTATTTTGAAATAAATTTGAAATAATGGATGGCTTATTCCGAAATCTGTAAACCTCATTCTATGAGGAATAACGCCTATTCTGAAATATCTATTTTAAAATAAGGCATGTGTAGATGCTCCATTGCTGCTATTTTGAAGTAGCCCTGCACCAGGGCCATTCTAAGTTATTCCTCCTTAGTGCCTCCTGGGGGTCTAAATCAAAATAGCACATCTACATTAGGGAAGCCTGCCTCAGACTAATTTTGAGGCTTCCCTGCAATGTAGACGTGCTATTTTGAAATAAGCTATTTTGGAATAAATATTCTGGCATAGTTTATTTCGAAATAGCCATGCAGTGTAGATGTACCCTCAGAGTTATGAATGCCAGAGTTGTGAACTAACTGGACAACCTCACACCTCGTTTGGAACCGGAGTGTGCAATCAGGCAGCAGCAGAGACAAAAAAAAAAAAAAATCTACAAAACCAGGGTGAAATTTTCATTTTACAGGTCTGGGTCATATCGCACTCTCTCCTTGGGAAAGGGGTCAGGGCAGGAGGTGGGGGAGGGCTACGATCGGACATGACTTGTAATAAACTTAAGTGTGTAATGGAGTGCAGGTAGGGAAGGGCAGGGGTTGGTCATGTGGGTGATAAAGGAGTCAGGGCAAGTGGTTGTGGGTGGGGGAGCTCAGGGAGGGGAGTGCAGCCACCATACTGCCCAGCTGTCAGTTCCCTCTGGTAGTGGTACCTGACTGGCCCAGTCACAGGATCATCAGGGCTGGCCGGGCCAGAGGGGACCATATTGCTTGGCCTCCTGAGCACCAAAGCTAGAGACTGGGAATGCTGTGGCCACTCAGCCCATAGTGCCAGCAACATCCAGAACTCCACTCTCAGCTGGCCAGTCTCTTACCAGGGTGATGCAACTGGGTGCACCAGCATACGTTCACCCTTGCACAGAATAAAAACACTCCAATGCAATATAGTGCTGTGTTAAAAATAAAATGATAAAAAATAGAGGGAAAGCAGAATTCTTCTTGATAGTAAAGTTTCAAAGCTGTATTAATTCAATGTTCAGTTGTGAAGTTTTGAAAGAATAACTGTAAGGGTGTGTTCAATTTCAAAAATATCAGGACTACAAACAACCTCTATTCCTGAGGTTTTCGTAACTCAGGTTCAACTGTCTGGAGAACTCAGTTGATGCAAATAGACTAATGTGCAGACAGCACTGATTCTCTAGTGTATTTTAACAGTTCAAAATAGAAATACTCTATTGTTTCAGGTGCATTGCAGCATTTGTATTGGTTAGCTGTATAAAATCAGGAATAAGGGATCTTTTGGAAAAGGCTTTATTTTCCGAAAGATCCTGTCTAGACTGGCGCTTTTCTCCGGCAAAGCCCCGAGCCGGAAAAAAGTGGCAGCCATGTTTATACAAATGAAGCAGGGGATATTTAAATCCCCCGCTTCATTTGCAATTCCGACTTGTCTCATCTGCATCCCTTTTCTGGAAAAGGGGTGCAGTGTAGACACAGCCATGGAGAAACTGTAGACGGTCCAGAGAAGAGCAACAAAAAAGATTAAAGGTCTAGAAAACATGACCTATGAGGGAAGACTGAAAGAACTGAGCTTGTTTAGTTTAGAAAAGAGAAGACTATTAAAAGAGGGGATGGATTGCACCCTCAGCAGGTTTACGGATGACACTAAGCTAGGGGGAGAGGTAGATATATTGGAAGGCATGGATAGGGTACAGAGTGACGTAGACAGATTAGAGGATTGAGCCATAAGAAATCTGATGAGGTTAAACAGAGTCCTGCACTTGGGACAGAAGAATCCCAAGCATTGTTACAGGCTGGGGACTAACTGGCTAGGTAGCAGTTCATCAGAAAAGGACCTGGGGATTACAGTGGATGAGAAGCTAGATATGAATCTACAGTGTGCCCTTGTAGCCAAGATGGCTAATGGCATAATAGGGTGCATTAGAAGGAGCATTGCCAGTAGATCTAGAGAAGTGATTATTCCTTTTTATTCTGCACCGGTGAGGCCACATCTAGAGTACTGCATCCAGTTTTGGGCTCCCCTTCCCCCCACCTCAGAAAGGATGTAGACACATTGGAAACGGTCCAATGGAGGGCAACCAAAATGTTTAGGGGGCTGGAGCACATAACCTACAAGGAGAGGTTGAGGGATTTGGGCTTATTTAGTCTGCAGAAGAGAAGAGTGACGGGCAGGTTGATAGCAGTCTTCAACTTCCTGAACAGAGGTTCCAAAGAGGATGGAGAGAGGCTATTCTCAGTGGTGACAAATGGCAGAACAAAGGGCAATGGTCTCAAGTTACAGTGGGGGAGGTCGAGGTTGGATATTAGGAAAAATTATTTCACCAGGAAGATGGTGATGTCCTGAAATGGGTTACCTAGGGAGGTGATGGAATTTCCATCCCTAGAGGTTTTTAAGACTTGGCTTGACAAAGCCCTGGCTGGGATGATTTAGTTGGGATTGGCCCTGCTTTGGGCAGGGGGCTGGACTCGATGACCTCCTGAGGTCTCTTCCAGCCCTAGGATTCTATGATTCTAGAATAGCCAACCGTCTGTCTAGAACAGTCACTTGGACTGTGGGGATGCATCTACACTGCATCGTAGGTCAAAATACGATGTGCAATTTGAGCTACACAAATTATATATCTTATTTCAATCTTATTTTGAAATAGCTTATTTCAAAATTTGGCACTGTCTACACAGTACCTATTTCAAAATAAATCGCTATTCTAAAACATCCCTTACTCCTTGTGGAATGAGGTTTATAGCGATGTCAGAATAGCAAGCCCATTATATTTCAAAATAACAGGCATACTCAAAAGACGTGGAATAGCTATTTTGGGGCACTGCAGTGTAGACGTAGCCTAGAGAGCCAGGTTAAATTTCTTGATCTAAATCAAGCAGTGTACCCTAGATGCTGCTGGACTAGACTCCTGCTCTAAGGTGGGTCTTACTTTATTTGGTCTGATCTGAAATTCCATCCTGAACCTCAAAAACTCATGGGTTTCCACACCCACAATTCCATTTCAACAAATCACTTCTGAAAGAAACAAATCACTTCAAAAAGAAACAAAACAAAACAAAAAACCCCAAAGAGAACTGTTCTTGAAATTTTAAAAAAGCTAGCCCACAGTAAATGAGATGCAAACTTGAGAAGGGAAGTTAGATATGGCAGATATCATCCAAGGAATCCTGGTAGGTAATCTCTCATTTGCATTTTCTTCATCTAGAATTTTGTATTCCTTGCAGTGAACATGACCACTGTGTATGAATGGCAGAGGCCATTATTTCTAAAATGGCTTGCTAATAGTTGATAAGTGCTGTCACTGAAAAATAGAGTCACTTGGAAAATGCTTATGATAAGTAACTCCAAAATTAGCAGCCTCTCAGAGTACATTCCTATAAGCCATCTACAAAACAGCTAGCTGTCTTGGGTTCATTTTACTTGTACCTGACAAAATATCAACTGCACTGAACCACATCAATGAGTAGCACTCAATGTAGTTAATAAATTACTTGAAAATTATTTCAGGAATTTGGTTGTGTTAATGAAGTGTTTCTCCCCTCTCATGTGCACACATGGGCAATCTGGCATTTCCAAGTTAAACACAATGAAAAAGATCTTACTTATCCTCTCACTAGTACTGTTTTTTCAAAAATCACGTACACCTGCTCTTTGTAATTGAGCGTGCACTTAAATAAATAAATAAATAAATAAACAAATAACTCCTACCCCCTAAAAAAAACCCTGGAGCTACCCCAATAGCTACTAGGTCTTTGGGTGAAGTTCTGGCTTCATTAAAGTTAGTGGCAAAACTCCCCTTAACTTCAACAATGGGGGTAATTTGCCAATAATGTTGTTTTCATTTTTGTTTGTTATAAGTAATGAGGTATGTGTGCTTTAGAAATGACCAGGATTCCATTCTGCCTATGAAATCATTTAAAATAATAGACCAGTTTAATGGATGAGGTCACTAAAGTTCTATCACCAGAGTTGTTCAAAGGTACATTGTCCAGAATTTGCAAGGGCAGATTTTTCTCTCAAATGCTTGCACACGTATAACAGCTGGCAGTAGTGTGTCTCCCCCATATTGGTTTCACACTTATGGAAATATTTGACTTCAGCAAAATTATTGTTAATTTTACCAGTGAAACAGAGACCAGGATCTGGCAGTGTGCAAACTTCTCTGTGGGGATACTAACCTGCTGGTCCCACCTCTTCCACTCAAGACTTTGCCCTCCTCCCCCCAAAATAGGAGGAACCCCATCCTGCTCCACCCCCTACCAGGCTGACTCCCCTCCCCCCAGCGCTGGGCTGAGCCATCAGCCTGGCTCCAGCACCTGGTGGAGCTGCCTCACTTCCCTGCCAGACCCTCCCACCCATACTGGCTTGTTGTGTCTCTACTTACTTCCCTGCCCCTGAGAAGGAGGGATGTGGTGCAAAACAGGAACCTCCCAGGAAAGAAGTGTGCAGTAGAGAACTTACCACATGGCAGGCAGTAGCAGGCAGTGAGGGCCTTGGAGAAGGGGCAGTGACACCATGGCCCAGGTGTCCGGCAGCAGGCTGGTGGCAGCTGTGCCAGGGAAAACTTAGCTTTCCCTGGCCTACGTTACCTACTGCCCATGCCAGTAAGATAATGGTAAACTGCGCTATTCATGTGGAAAATTAGTGCTGATACATTAGTAGTGGGTTCCCAGCGGGATAGTTCCAGCCTGAATTTATTATTTGATTAAATTCTGATGTGCTCCCTTTGAGTTTGTGCTTGAATATGCATAGAACAGATGTAGCAATGTTTTGGCAATGGCTACATAGTAATAAGAGCCAATTTGAAGACAAGGTCAGGACCCCAACTCTGCTACTGTTGTTACATGTGACCAATTATGCATTTACCTTCTCATTCTAATTCTGCTTTTTTTTAATAAAACATAATCCCTTTATTTGCAGCTTTAACAAGTCACAGCCTAAAAATATCCCATATTGACCATCAGTTTTCAAACAAATTAATTCAGTATACAACCTAAAATATGTGACATCTTGGGTACGTCTAGACTGCATCTGTTTGTCGGAAAAAGCTATGCAAAATGTGCTCTGCATTTTGCATAGCTGTTTCTGATAATATTGTCGGAAGAGACTTTTCTGACATTTGGCTCATCTATACTGGGCCAAATGTTGGAAAAACCCCATCTCTCTAAAGACCCCTTCTTCCTTGTAGAATGAGGAATACAGGGGTTTCCAAAAGAGTGCATTTAATCCTGAACCCCCCCTCGCCCCACAGTCTAGCCATACCCCTTCAGAAGTATGCTCTCTACTTATCACAGAATCATAGAAATGAGGTTTGGAAGAGATCTCAGGTGGTTATCTAGTGCTCAAAGCAGGACCAACCCCAACTTTGATAATCATGCAGAAAGTTACCCACTCAAGCAATTCATATAAATATATATATATATATATATATATATATATATATATATATATATATATATATATATATATAAACCTCTTAGGAACTTCTAGAAGATCTCCTAGCCATAGCCCATCCTAACTTTCTAATATCTCCTCTGTCCTTCTGTCAGTCCCTGTCTCATGCTCTTTCCTACTAAAATGTTCTCCCTCTGGCTGAGTCTACATGTAAAAAGTCAAGTCAACAAACTTATATCAATCTGGTGTGAAAAATTCCCACCCCTGAGCATTATAGTTATGCCAGCCCAGGTTCTGGTTTCAATGCCACTAGGTCAGCAGAAGCATTCTTCTATCAGCCTCGCTACCACTCAGAGATGTGGATTAAAATCTTTCTACCACGATGGGAAACATCTGTACATCAGTTCTCCAGCACAGTGTGGTAGCACCTCAGCTGTTCTGCTGTGGTGTTCAGAGGGTAAAGATAACCTTAGTCTTCAGTATCCATTTGGTAACCCACCAAATACCAGCATACACTCAGTCAGTGTAATAAAGAATTCTTTGTCCATGGTGTAAAATCATTTATTTTTTGCTTATATGCAAAAATTCCTAAGTATTTCAGCTGCTTGTGTTGTGCTACACCATATCTTTTAGGTGCTTATAGTTTGCCCAGCGTAACATGATTCTGAGGAAAATGTTGAAATACATTAGCTTCTAGACCTTATAGGATTTAGCCTTAGTTGGTCCCAATAACTATTCAGAGATATAGCTAAAGTGAACAGGTATTTTACTAGCACTGACAAGAAAGGGAAAGGTTGAAAATATTGTAGGGACAATGGACTATACAGATACAACTGTCCCTTATGGAACAGTCCACTAGAGGATTAAGACTCTTTAGACCCAGGGCTCGTCTACACTGGCCCCTTTTCCGAAAGGGGCATGTTAATTTCACAGGTCGTAATAGGGAAATCTGCGGGGGATTTAAATATCCCCGCGGCATTTAAATAAAAATGTCCGCCGCTTTTTTCCGGCTTTTAGAAAAGCCGGAAAAGAGCGTCTACACTGGCTCCGATCCTCCGGAAAAAAAGCCCTTTTCCGGAGGATCTTATTCCTACTTCAAAGTACTTTGAATTAACCAGCAACCCTCATTCCCCATGAGTGCCGAATAACAAAGCTTTCAGGCTGTGTCTACACTGGCATGATCTTGCGCCAGAAGTATGCAAATGAGGCTACACGTGGAATATCGCCAAGCCTCATTTGCATATCTAATAAGCTGCCATTTTTGCGGAAGAGGCTCTTGCACCAGATGGAGCTATCTACACTGCCCCTTCTTGAGCAAGAAAAACCCTCTTGCGCAATGCTGTTACGGCATTGCGCAGGTATAACCCCAGAGTACCACACAGATCTGAACCTGACTGCAACATCAGACAAGAGTATCCTGCTGCAGCCTTCTGTCCACATGTTTCCCAACTTGCCCTACTGGTTTTTCTTCACATTCGGCTTCCCTGATGCTTCTAGCTTGCGATATAGCTGCTGCTTCCCCACTTATGAGGTTAATTCCTACATCAGGGGTTTCCATAGAGTTTCAGCCCCCTCCCTTTACTGATAACGGAAAGGGGAGGAAAGGGGCACCATCAGAGTGGTAATTTCCTGCTTAGCAGGTTCATCATGAATTTCTTAGTCTAGAATGCAAAAAGTGAATTTTTGTTTGTTAGAAGTCAATTATTGTACTTGTATTCATTATTTCAAATACATTTATGGGTGAGGTAGTACATATACATACCATGACAAACTTTCCACATAATTATAAACATTTATCCTATCCCCCATCCATCCACCCAAGGTAATATTTTCTTAAAGGGAAGGCAATAACTACAGTCAAAAACCTAGAAAACAGTTTTTATTAGCTCAGAATCATTAACTTATCTTTTCTATCTATGTTCTTATCTCCTAACTGCATTTAGATTTCTGAAACCCTATGGCCCAATTAAAATCTGTAAATAGACATGGGTTCCTTTGAAAGTTACTTCCATTTGTGCTGTGCAAAAACACCCAACAAAAAACCAAAAAACCCAACTTCCTCTGTTGCAATTTTAATAAAGCCATTGCTTTGTAGTTGAAATATTTCTTGCACTTTCTTTTGATCCTAATGTGACTTCTGGTAGTGTTTGCAGTAGAGTAATGCAATTGGCTAGCCTCCTGTCTGTCTGCTCAGAGCCCCTCCTCCTTAGTTCCAAGTTGACCAAACATGCTAGTGTAACCTACATACATACTGGGTGTGGTGTACTGTGCTATCTTGTGGCACCAAGATCACTTACAAAGAGAATAATGACCTTGCTCTACAGCCTTAGCTGAGCGGCAGCTGGCTTTTAGGTCAAGCAGTAGAGATTCATGCACTAAGGTCAAGAGGTCCCAGATTCAGTTCTGCCTGTTGGCATTACATTAGTACTCAGTTTTACTAGCATTTTCATATGCTGATTATGTACATGATGTAACAAGTATAACCCTTCTGACAGGAAGGCCTGGTAGCAACCAGGGCTTGGTTCAATATCTAGGGGTCCATCTCACACAGAACCGGCTCGAGCCCCCACCCAGTAACCTGAGAAATTCACACACCCCTGGGTGCCTCTGAGAGGCACTGCCTCCCCGCTCTCAAGCACTGAGTCTGAGTGTAGGAAAGAAACATTTAATGAAACACAGAGAGAAGTCATACGGCATTAACTTGGGAAAATACCACAGAGTTCATAGCCCAAACATGAGCTAAGCCCCCCGCACCCCAGCCAAGCATCACCCAAAGTCCCAGAGTCTGACACCCCAAAAATCTCTGTCCCTGGTCAGTGCCGCCCAGAGTCCAAAAGTTCACCTGCAGGGTTTTACCTCCCAACCTGGGTAGAAATGGGGGCAGGAGGATAGATAGGGGCACCTTATGTGGTCCGAGGCCAACAGCCCCACCTCTCCATAGGGTTTTGCTGCAGTCTTTAACGCGAGCCACTCTGCCATGCTCCACCAGCTGCCTCGTCCCACTCCACTGGACACTCCGTTGGTTGCCTGCCGCCGCTCCTACAAACTGCGCCGTGCCAGTGGTCGCCTGCCACCGCTCCTTACCTGCTGCCGCTCCTCACCTGCCGCCGCTCCCACCAGCCACTCTGCTGGCCGCTGCTGCTTCGCTGGCTGCAATGGGTCTGGCTCCCAGCCAAACCAGTGATTTCAGCACCTAGGCTACGTCTACATTGGCATGATCTTGTGCAAGAACTCTTTTGCGGAAGAGTTCTTGTGCAAAAACTCTTGCAGAAGAGAGTGTCTACACTGGCATGTGCGTTTGCGCAAGAGATGTGCTTTTGCACAAGAGCATCCATGCCAGTGTAGATGCTCTCTTACTCAAGAAAGCTCTGATGGCCATTTTAACCATAGGGATTTCTTGCACAAGAAATTCATGCTGCCTCTCTACACTGGCCTCTTGCGCAAGAACAGTTGCGCAAGAGGGCTTATTCCTGAGAGGGAGCATCAGAGTTCTTGCACAAGAAGCACTGATTTCATACATTAGAACGTCAGTGTACTTGCGCAAGAACTCGCGGCCAGTGTTGACGGGCAGCAAGTTTTTGCGCAAAAGCGGCCACTTTTATGCAAGATCACGCCAATGTAGACACAGGCTTAGGCTACTAGGCTGTATCTAGACTGACATGATTTTCCAGAAATGCTTTTAACGGAAAAGTTTTCCATTAAAAGCATTTTCGGAAAAGAGCATCTAGATTGGCACGGATGCTTTTCTGCAAAAGCACTTTTTGCGGAAAAGCGTCCGTGCCAATCTAGACGTGCTTTTCTGCAAAAAAGCCCCGATCGCCATTTTCGCAATCCGGGCTTTTTTGCGGAAAACAAATCTGAGCTGTCTACACTGGCCATTTTGCGCAAAAGTTTTGCGCAAAAGGACTTTTGCCCGAAGGGGAGCAGCATAGTATTTCCGCAAGAAGCACTGATTTCGTACAGTAGGAAGTCAGTGCTTTTGCGGAAATTCAAGCGGCCAGTATAGACAGCTGGCAAGTTTTTCCGGAAAAGTGGCTGATTTTCTGGAAAAACTGGCCAGTCTAGACACAGCCCTAATGTGTGAAATCAGTGCTTCTTGCGCAAGAACTATGATGCTCCCGCTCAGGAATAAGCCCTCTTGCGCAACTGTTCTTGCTCAAGAGGCCAGTGTAGACAGGCAACATGAATTTCTTGTGCAAGAAACCCCGATGGCTAAAATGGCCATCGGAGCTTTCCTGCCCAAGAGAGCATCTACACTAGCATGGATGCTCTTGTGCAAAAGCACATCTCTTGCGCAAAAGCACATGCCAGTGTAGACACTGTCGTGCGCAAATACTTTAACGCAAAAATTCTTGCGTTAAAAGTATTTGCGCAAAATCTTGCCAACGTAGATGTAGCCACCACCTAGACTGGCAAATGATTCCAGCTTCCCCTGGACTAGCAAAAAGATTCCTCATGGAGTCTGCTTTAGGTCTGTCCTTAAAACAAAGGGGGGGGGGGGGGAAGAGAAGGGGAGGGGCAGTTTGGACCAGACTTATAGCTCACACCTGGCAAGTGTGAAGCAGGTTGACTCAAGTCCTTTAACCCTTCCCCCCAGCTCAGTTCACTCAACTCTGGAAGGGGGAAGGCTTGTTCCTCGGAGACCTCTTACAATGATGGTGTCTCTCCTGCAAGCACTGGTGGCATGTTTTACAGTTCCCACATTTAGGGGTAGCATGATTTGTGATCAACACAACAGCTCCAAATTATTTACAATACACCACATTCCATTCCAACGCTGATCCTCCATCAGCCCTGGCTGAATTGGATTTACATAACCACATCCCGGATTCCCTCCCCTTCCTGGCATGAGCTGTATTTACACATCAACAGTTAACGTTTAGCTCTGCAAGATAATTAACTAATTGTAGTGGGCACACTCACCCCAGAGCAGCTCTCTCCTTTTAGCTGGCTGATAGCAAGCAGCAGTTCAGCCCCTGCTTACACAAGTATTGAAGTCAGTGGAAGTCCTTCCACTGATTTCAGTGGGAGATGGTCCAAACCTTGGCAAGCTATGAGGGGAAGATAATTAGTCACAATCAATTAGTCCCTTACTCCATGAGTAGTCCCAGTACCATTCGTGTCCAATTGTGTGTTAATCAAATACTATCCTAGACAGAGAGTTGACTTTCAGGTGTGAGTAAAAGGCAAGATGCAGCTGTTCTACTCCAGCAGGACTTCTTGAAAGATACTGTCACTCAGGCACCCATCTGTATCACAGTTCCTCCGTGGCTGCTGTTTGCCCGGACGAGAGGGGAGTATACTATCTTGGGCCATAACAAGATACAGCATACTCTCCTTCAATGTGAGGCCAGTGAATATTGCAGGTTGATACAAAAGGAAAACACAGTCCTAGTAACACCAACTCATCCCCGTCCATCCTAGCCCATCCCTTTGCTTACTCCTATTTCACTTGCTAATATGAGCACCTGACACCCAGCTCCTGCTTTCCTCCTAGCCTTCTCCCCCCAGGGGTTCATGATGTGGGTAGGTTTTCCATGGAGAAGTGGAAAAATTTTACACATTGCACAGGCCACTTTCACAGTCTGTTGCCTGGAATTTTTTTAAAAAATGATAAAGTAGTCAATATAAGGTTAGCAGATGAGATTTCAGTTTACATGTAAGTACAGGCTGAACCTCTCTAATACAGCACTCTCTGGTCCAGCAATATCCATGGTCTGGCATGATTTTAGTTAGCTGGATATCCCCTTATCATGGATGTGGCCAAATGTCCCACAGACCCATAAAGTGTGTTTATAACCACCAGTCTTGGTTCCCAGTGTTTTGTGTTGTGATTTAAGTCTAATTTACCCCTTAATATCTCCTAAGAGCCCATTAACCAGTGGAAGTGTTGATAGTGCTGCTAGGCAATATTGAATTCCTGTGGTTCGGCATATTCTCTGGTTCAGCATCAGTCACATCCCCAGGGTGCTGGACAAGAGAGGTTCAACCTGTTTATTATTTATGTGACTGAAAAGAAGCCTTTCTAGCATTAGCACATTTAGTATGACATGCAGAGGGTACAGTTCCACATGAAAGTGAATAGACATGTAAAACCAGAATTACTTGTCGGCAGTGTTGCTGCCCTGGGGCTATAATAACTATTGTATTCTCCTTTGGAATTGCTTTCAGCAATTTTTGGTGGGTGTGAATTCAAAAGTGTTTGTCTTATTTTGTTTGCAAGGGTGGGGGGGGGGGTATTGCATCAAGATAAAGTGTCAGTGATACATCAAGCCAAATCTTACTCAATTCATTAAATGTAAACAAGGACATGCCTGAAGCTATCTAGAACAAGATATTGTCATACACGGTGACCTGCAAAAGAAGCTCTTTTTTACTTCTATTTGATTTATAACAAACAGTGAAAGAGTTCTGTTTCTTAGCTATGGGGACTCTACTGTGTTTCTGATAAAATTCTCTATGGACAAAGCAAGAACAGGTAGGATTATGGCCTCAGAGAAACCATGCAAATGAACCCTGATTATCTGAGAGGAAAAGCGAGTTTTATTCAGAGTGGGTCATTTTCATTTTCTTAATGCCTGTTTAACTAAAGTGCTGAGAAACATTCATGAGAAAATATGCTCCTCCGGGGCAGAAAAAGTTCAAAGTGCACATCTGAGAGCTGCAGAGCGTTCTGCAGCAAAACCAGGGAAGGCCAGATTTATGCTACACTTCATATCAGTATAATTATGTCACTCAGGGACAGCGGGCTGACAGCCTTGCCAGGCTCCTGGGCAAGGTGGGGGAGCAGCTCCTGGAAGGGTCAGGGCCTCAGGTGGAAGGGGCGGGGCTGGAAACAGCCAATCCACAGTCCTGCCTGGAGTGCATCTCATCGCGCCCTCTCCCCACCAGCCAGCCCTTAGTGCTTCCTGGAACATGCTCCAGTAGTGCTCCAGTGGTGATTTAAAGGGCCTGGGAACCTCAAGACATTTTGAATCACTGGGCCCTGGGGCAACTGCCCCCTTTGCACTCCTATTGGTGAGTCTGCTCTAGGGTGTGAATAAGCTACCTCCCTAGATATGCAAGTTATCCTGATTTAAGTGCTGGTGTGGATAGTGCTATGCCAATGGCAGAGCTTCTCCTGCCAACATAGGGCACTGCTTCTTGTTGGGGGGTGAATTAATGATGTTCGCAGGAGAGCTCTTTCCCTGTCAGCATAGACAGGCTAAAAATCTTACTGCCGCACAGCTGCATTGGCACAGCTGCACTGTTGTGAGTGCTCTAGTATAGACATAGCCTCAGCATTCTTGAGAATTCTAAGGCAAAGAACAAAAAACCCCTTATAAAACCAGTTAAGCTTCTTTATACATGATCAAGAAACAAAGGCTGTACACCTAACTTTTGTCTTTGGAATCCTTGTTTGTATCTTTGAACCAATGTATAGTGTATGGGGCCATTGACCCACCTCCCTTCTACCCCTTCTGACCCATTTAGGGGCACTGTGCACACCCATGAGCCTTCAAACAAGACCAGGAATAATACCACAAACTCATTTCCTGTCTTTACTGCCAGGACTAGGGAGATAACTAATGTAGGAAAAAATTCCTAACTGTCA
Source organism: Pelodiscus sinensis (assembly GCF_049634645.1). Classification (NCBI taxonomy): domain Eukaryota; kingdom Metazoa; phylum Chordata; order Testudines; family Trionychidae; genus Pelodiscus; species Pelodiscus sinensis. Next base: position 216,761,608 of record NC_134711.1, read on the forward strand.
GGGTGGTCAAATATTGGAATAAGTTGCCAAGGGAGGTGGTGGAATCTCCCTCTCTGGAGATATTTAAGAACGGGATAGATAGACATCTGTCAGGGATGGTGTAGACGGAGCTTGGTCCTGCCTTGAGGGCGGGGGGCTGGACTCGATGACCTCTCGAGGTCCCTTCCAGTCCTATTATTCTATGATTCTATGATTCTATCTGCAGCTATCTTGCTATAAAATCCCAGTGGAGACAAGGCCTGTCTGGTTTTTAGAATAATATAGCCAGGCAAGGTCAACAGCACATTTCTCTTCCCCGCCCACAGTGAACCTCACATAGCTACACTGTGATAAAAATGGTGGTACCTTGCCACAATAGGAATATAGTGTTAAACTAATGATACATGTTAGCTTGTGGCTGAAGGTGGACAAAACAAAGAAGGAGACCCTCTCTTCCTTCATGGTAGCTACAATGTGGTTCTAGCAAAGCTATTGGCTGGAGTCTGGATTTTTATGGCCAGATCCTCAAAAAGTCAATGGAGAGTCATTGAAGTAAATAGTGTAACACCGGCTTATACCACCTAAGCATCTGCTCCATCCCCCTTTAATTTGTGCCTTTGCAAGATTGTGTCATTGCATCTTCTCTAGTTATCTATGGAAGCATAGAAAAAAATGTAAAGTGGATAAAAGATTTTTAGAATATCAGTGGAACTGAAAGACTGAAAATTTAGCATTATTTAGTGATTATTTAGGATTATTTAGGGACACTGAAGAATTCTGAGAGTTCAGACCTAGTCTCTTAATTTCAAGCTGTTTTTCTTTAGGAATATTTTAACTCCATATAGCCTGCTCACTGGTCATCTTAGCCAATACCAAGATACCTCATAACACAGAATACCTTCATAATACTGTATTGGTGGCAAAAGTGCTGTTGCCAGTGTCCTGAATTAGCTCTCAGAAATATCAAGAACCTACATAAAACAAGTCTGAACAATAGAGAAAAAGTTGATATTCAAGTTTGGTTGTTTTATGTGAAGCAATAAAAAGAGGAGATGTAACTATGGTTCATCGTGCCCAGCTCTGATTTAAAGAGCCAACAAGGGTAATTATTGTTCATAAATGGTTCTGTGTGGGAGATTCATTCCCAGCTTATCTTGGAGATTTTTGTGTGTGTTTTGGTCCCTTTTCCAAAATTCACGAAATATAAACACTTCTAGATTAACGAAGCAGCACAAAGAGCACAACTGATCACATCAGATAATAAATAAGGGCTCATTTGAACACCTATTGAAGAAAGTGTGAGTCACTCCACTTACTTCAATGGAATATGGGTCAGGCCCTCCACAGTCAAAATCTGAATGTTTTTTATTATAACTCTGGTGTCCTCAAGGCCTGATCCAAAGCCTCGGAAGTCAATGGAAGCCTTTCTCATTGATTTAACTGGGCTTTCAGTGAAACTCTAATACAGTAGTCCCCACATTTTTGAAGGGTGCACCTCCCTAAGTCTGCATGTGCTGCCCCGCCCTCCCCTTCCAGACAGAGAAGGGGGCTGAGGCTGGGGCTGCAGGTGGGGGTTGGTTTCGGGCTGAGTGGCCAGGGACCAAGGCTGGAACGGAAGCAGAGCTGCAGCTGGGATGCAGGGGTGGGCGGGGATGGGGGAGGGGCTAGCAGTTGGTATGGGGCCAGGTATAGCTCCACTTCTGGCCTTGGCCTCAGCTTCAGCTCTAGGCTGTGAGTCACAGCCAGCAGTTGAGGTTATGGACTTTGACAGGGCCAGGAGACTACAGCCAGAAATACAACTGGGGACTGCATCAAAGCAGAGCTAGGTGTGGAAGGGCCTGGATGCCATTCCCTACCACCCTCCCAAACCCCATGGTGGCTGGTCCCTTTTGCCCCCCTCCCCCAACACATCCCCATAAGGGGGAATGTACTACAGTTTGGAGACTTCTGCCCTAATATTGTAGGGTACCACACCACTACTGCAACTTTGTGTACTCCAAGATACCTTCAAAGCACCAGAGGCCAGTAAAATAGTATCTGGGATGGTCACCTGTGGTTCAGCAAAATACAACAGCTACTTTTGCAGGACAAACCTTTTGTTTCAAGGAAGAGCATCTCAATTTGTTCCATGCCATACATTTACAGAACAGATGTTTTGCATGACTAATCTGAAATATTGTACAAAGATATTGGACTTGAGCTAGTATGTGAAAAATCAGGGACAGGGATGAGGGATGCTCCTTCTTTTAAGGGACAGATGAGCTCCCTGCTGATATCATAGGGCGCTTCATAGTTGCTCTAGCCAGGTGTGCTAATACCTTAGAGCAGCTCTTCAGTGCCACAGCACTGTGTAAATCTGCAAGTTAATGATGAAAGGGTATCAGCTACAACCTTTCCTGCTTTGCTGCTAGTGTAAAACACATCCTCTCTACATTATAAAAAGGCAGTGGAGTCAACAACCATCAGGGGCCCCAGGCTAAGCTGTAGGGGGCCGGCTCCAAGCCATGGAAAGTGGGGGGGCTGGAGAAAGAGTGGGGCAGCCAGCCCTCAGTACCACCCAGTCCACGGCACTCCCATCCTGAGCTGCACAGAGTGCTCAGTGCAGCACGCCAGCAGGGATTCATAAAGACTCTGGACTCCAGTCACCACCATTGCTGCAGTAATGAGGAAGCCTCAGGCCCCTTTGAATTGAAAGGTCTCAGGGCCATTGCTCCCCATTGCCCCTCCCATTGGCGTGCCTGTAAACAGGTTTTGAGTCAGGTCCTGGTTGAAACATGTATCTTGGACAGCATTTAATAAAACACATGACTGAGGTAATACCTTGGACATAGTTATGGCTTTAGCCCAGTTATATGATCTGTTTACATGTCTAATTTGGATTTTAGCTCAGGACATCCCCCACCCCCATGGATAGGGACTGCTGCTGTGGACCAGCCTCTGTCCATAGTAGGCCCAGGCTCACCACAGACAGAGGCTGCTCCTTGGGAGGCAGAGTAGCCTCTGTCTGTGTGGAGTCCAGACACCCCCGTGGACAGAAGCTGCTGCCATTTTCGCAATTGGGGCTTTTTTGCGCAAAACAATACCGCGTTGTCTACACTAGCCCTCTTGCGCAAAAGCATTTGCGCAAGAGGGCTTTTGCCTGAATGGGAGCAGAATAGTATTTCCGCAAGAACACTGACAATCTTACATGGGATCGTCAGTGTTCTTGCGGAAATTAAAGAGGACAGTGTAGACAGCTGCTTTTGTGGAAAAACTTGCCAGTCTAGACGCAACCATTTAGTTTAGAAAAAAGAAGACAGAGAAGGGACCTGATGGCGTTTTTCAAGTATCTAAAAGGGTGTTTCAAGGAGGAGGGAGAAGAATTGTTCTCATTGGCCTCTGAGGATAGGACAAGAAGCAATGGACTTAAACTGCAGCAAGGGAAGTTTAGGTTGCACATTAGGAAACACTTCCTAACTGTCAGTGTGGTTAAACACTGAAATAAATTGCCTAGGGAGGTTGTGGAATCTCCATCCGTGGAGATATTTAAGAGCAGGTTAGACAGACATCTATCAGGGATGTTCTAGATGGTGCTTGGTTCTGCTGTGAGGGCAGGGGACTGGACTCGATGACCTCTTGAGGTCCCTTCCAGTTCTAGTGTTCTATGATTCTCTAGCAGCCCTAGTGTGCTACAAACTTCCTGGCTTTGTGCCTACCACCCAGCTGCTGCCCCAGTGAGTTTACTTATCAATAAAACCTGGTTTGGTCTCTCACATAGGTGCTGCCAGGTCTATTAATTGGCCTCTCAGGCTCACAGTGACCACTTCAGGGTCTGTGAAAGGTTCACAGCCCATCACAAAGTTCCTTTGAAAGCTTGGCCTCTAGCATCACCAGACGGAATAAAAACAAATTAAAATACTTCCTCTTGTTTGTCTCACAATAACCATTAATGAGTGTGACAAAATGGGCAGCAAGTTTAAAAGAAACAAAAGGAAATTTTTCTTCACTCAGTGCACAGTCAACCTGTGGAACTCCTTGTCAGAGGATGTTGTGAAGACTAGGACTTTAACAGGGTTCAAAAAAGAGCTAGATAGATTCATGGAGGTTAGGTCCATCTATGGCTATTAGCCAGGATGGGTAGAAATGGTGTCCCTAGCCTGTGTCTGGAAATGGGTGACAGGAGAGGGATCATATGATGATTATCTGTTATGCTCATTCCCTCTGGGGCATCTGGTATTGGCCACTGTTGGCAGACAGGATACTGGGCTAGATGGACCTTTGGTCTAACCCAGTATGGGCGTTCTCATGTAAAACTATTTGAGGGTGACCCCAATGATTATTTTTGAGGACAGAGTGATATCAGGTATTTTTGTGTTGCACCTAGGAGCATCCCATTCCAGGAGTACACACATGTGGGTGGGTGGTGGGAAATAAAAACAAGGCAGAGAAAATGAAATGTAAGGAAAAGGTGAAAGGTAGTTAAACCCAAGTTCAGGATGGGTGTGAGGGAGTGTGGGGAAGGAAAGGGGAGTCAGGAGAGCAGCTGGGATAGGAATAACTTAAAATTCAAGAGCTGCTGCAGAACACTGCAGCTTTCTCTGAAAGCAAGCAGACTAAGTAATGCAGAGATGACAAGTGCGATGTGTCACAGGTGTAAACAATAAATATGACAAGGTGTGAAGGCTATTAGTTGGCAAAGCGTTCTCTGAAGATATGTTGATTTGCACACATCCTTTCACTGGTGGGGGAATTTCCCGCAGCTTTCTTGATGTGATAGTGAAACTCAGAAGGTGTTGTGACCGTCAGGAAGGGTGCACTCATAGGAAGTGAATTTCAGTCTGTTGTAAAGCATGGGTGTAGACATGTGCAAGTCATAACGTGCCAAAGCCTGAGCTGATGTAAACTGGCCCAGCTCCAGTGGAGTCAAAGGAGCTACATTCCTTTATACCAGCAGAGGGTTTGGCGCATTTCTAATGATGTAGTGGCAGGACTTTTTGTCTTCATTAAGATTTTTGTTAGCACTCTGCTAGCAGCTTCTTAACACACTGCCACCTTGAATCACACCTGCTTTGTTGAGGTCGGATCTTGAGAGGTGCTAAATGTCCTTGGCTGCCATTGAAAACAAAGTGTATGCTTCTCGCCTTCCACTCTGCACTTTGTAAGATCAGTTCCTTTGTGTCCATATTAAGTCATGGCAGCAATTTGCATTTTGCATTGTAGTACTGTGTCTAATGACCTTGGAAGATTGGGGGTTTAGAGCCCAACATGCTGAGTGCCTTCTGAGAGGTGCTACAAAGAGCTTAGGGTTCACACAATATGGGCCAACAGGAAAGGAGTGGCTACTTAGGCCATATCTACACTATCTCTTATTTGAAAAAAACATCCCCCATGAACAACATACATTTTGCAGGCATACGTGACAGTATGCACAGCGCTGTGTTGGCAGGAGAGCTTCTCCCACTGACATAGCTACTGCCACTTGAAGGGTTAATTATGTCAATAGGTATATGTCTAGACTACAGGGTTTTATCGACAAAAGTGGACATAACGTCGACAGAACTCGGCAGTTTTATCGACGGCTGTAAACCTCATTCTACAAGGAATAATGCCTTTTGTCGACAGAGTTCTGTCGACAAAAGGTGTTATTGCATGTACACTGTCCTTTGCGTCCACACTCTCATGTCGACAAAGCGGCTTGCTTTATCGACAGAACTGAATGTAGTCTAGATGCTCTTTGTCGACAGAAGCTTTGTAGACAAAAGCCTGTAGTCTAGATATACCCTAGGAGAGCTCTCTCCCATCAGCATAGAGCTGCTACATGAGAGATGTTACACTGAGCCACCGTAAGGTCTCTGGTGTAGACATAGCCTAAGACTGTCCATTCTTTGGAGCAAGGACTATCTTTTTGTTCCATGTTTGTACAGCACCTAGCACACTGGAGAAGTGGGAGATGGTGCGAGCGGTGGGTCCCTGCCCGATACACTCTGTCCCTCCTTTGGCCCCTCCCTCAGCCAGTGCCCCCCTGTCTTTCTGCGCCCTGCCTTCCCCTGCGCCTGCTCACCGTGTCACCCACTCGCCCACTTACCCCACCTCACCACCACATCCTCCTATCTGTGCCACCTCTCAGCATGCTGCACTGCAGCTGTAAGGCGGGGCTCGGCTAGCAATAATAAAAGCGTGTGCCCTTATTTGAAACAAGTTTGTTACAACGGCTCACATTCAGCAAAGTACTGAAGCAGGTGCATCATTTGAAGTATGGGTACATCTACACTAGCTCGTTAGTTCGAGCTAAGTAGGGTAATTAGGTCAAGCGGAGTTGCAAATGAAGCCCGGGATTTAAATATCCACGAGGATATTTGTCATTCCACGAGGAGTAACGGTAGTTCGAATTAGGATCTTTAATTCAAACTACCTACTCCGTGCCATGTGTAGCTGCGGGTACGGAGTTCAGACTAAGGGGGATTTAAAAATAGTGGCGCCCGGGAACATGCAAATGAAGCCCAGGATATTTAAATCCCGGGCTTCATTTGCAACTCTGTTTGTCCTAATTACCCTACCTAGCTCAAACTAATGAGCTAGTATAGACTTACCCTATGAGAACAGCTCTAGTGAACTCAATGAGAGTAGCCACTTGATTGTGGACCTTACTGTACTGGGCCAAAATGCAGAGTTGTCTGAGGAAATAGGGGAGAAATAGAGACTGAACCCTTTAGACATATTTAGGGTCAGATCCTCCTCCTTAGATATGACCCTTTGTAATATGCCATGGCCAAGCCGGTGCAAGCCCATTCGGAGACCTAAGCAGGAGTCTCTTTGGGTCCCTCCCCACACATAATACTAAAAAAGGCAAATTCTTATGAGAAAAAAGCAAATGAGGGGCCCTTTTGACGTCCTTGGGGCTCTAAGCAATTGCTTAATCTGTGTAGGCCTAGCCCTGGCTGTGGCACAAAATGAACATAAAACTGATTCAGCTGGGGAAATCCCTAGCTGTTGTAGAACCAGCATAACCAGTTCTGTGCAAACTCCTTCTGACCCACATTGGCACAGGTGTTGTGCAGGAGGTGGAAAGGCCAGAGTGCACGATGCTTTAGCTATCCCAGACTGACTAACATTGATGGGAAAGTAAGGTGGTTCCTTATCAGAAGACAAGGCATTAGTCTGAGATTGCAGCCTCACCCTGGTGATTAGCGTTAAGCTTTTGCATCATGTTTTGTGTCCCTGTGATGCTTTTGACCCTCAAGGAAGTGAGGAAAATGCCGGTCTCAGTATGATTTCAAACTTGACCTCAAGACACGGAAGAAAGGCTTTGTGTTTCTACTGAACAGCAAAAAACAAAAATGAAGATGGCAACAAAAACATTTGATACATATATAATTTAGTCCAAGATAAAAAATATAGTTATCCACAGTTTTTCTTTTGTTCGGGATCATGCTAATACAAGGTGACAGAGAATATAAAAAGCAAAGCATTAGTGTCTAACTCTTTTTAGCCTTTCCTGTAAAAACAAAAACACAGAACATTATTCATGTAAGTACTGGTAAAATCCACTTCTAAATTGTCAGCCAAGCCTACTTTTTCTTGAGTGAACTGACCTAGGTAATGACACTTGTTGTTAGTACACACTTTGGCCCACCTTGTGTTAAAGTAGTGTCCATAAGAACATAAGAACATAAGAACGGCCGTACTGGGTCAGACCAAAGGTCCATCTAGCCCAGTATCCTGTCTACAGACAGTGGCCAGCACCAGGTACCCCAGAGAGGGTGGACCGAAGACAATGATCAAGCGATTTGTCTCCTGCCATCCCTCTCCAGCCTCTGACAAACAGAGGCCAAGGACACCATTTTATCCCCTGGCTAATAGCCTTTTATGGACCTAACCTCCATGAATTTATCCAGCTTCTCTTTAAACTCTATTATAGTCCTAGCCTTCACCGCCTCCTCTGGCAAGGAGTTCCACAGGTTGACAACATGCTGTGTGAAGAAGACCTTCCTTTTATTAGTTTTAAACCTGCTACCCATTAATTTCATTTGGTGTCCTCTAGTTCTTCTATTATGGGAACTAATAAATAATTTTTCTTTATCAGCCCTCTCCACATCACTCATGATTTTATAGACCTCTATCATATCCCCCCTCAGTCTCCTCTTTTCTAAACTGAAAAGTCCCAGTCTCTTTAGCCTCTCCTCATATGGGACCCGTTCCAAACCCCTAATCATTTTAGTTGCCCTTTTCTGAACCCTTTCCAAGGCCAAAATATCTTTTTTGAGGTGAGGAGACCACATCTGTACACAGTATTCAAGATGTGGGCGTACCATAGTTTTATACAGGGGCAGTAAGATGTTCTGGGTCTTATTTTCTATCCCTTTCCTAATAATTCCTAGCATCCTATTTGCCTTTTTGACCGCCGCTGCACACTGTGTGGAAGTTTTCAGAGAACTGTCCACGATAACTCCAAGATCTCTTTCCTGATTTGTCGTAGTCCATGGTTCGAACACATCCATAAACAGTTTACTGGGCAGTGCCAAGCTTACTACATCAGCAGTTTCTTTCCTAGCCTTTGAACTGTGTTCAACATTTACATTTCAGTGACATATACAGAGAGTGTGTTTCACAAACTCTGGAGAAGACATTAAACCAAGATTATCAAAACTGAACTAGTGAGTTGAAGGCTATGTCTACACTACAGAGTTTTTGTGGAAAAGTGGCTGCAAAAAACCAGAGGGTTTTTTGCACAATTGGTATTCCTCTTTCTACGAGGAAGAACGCATTTTTGCGCAAGAGTTCTTGTGCAAAAAGGCGTGTGTGGATGGGGAAGAGGGGTTTTTTGTGCAAGAAGAGGGAAGAGGAAAAAGCACAGGTGTCCTGGTGGCCATTCTGTCCATAGCAATTACTGCTTACTTGCGAGATGGCATCTAGTCAGTTTGAATGCTCTCTTTCGCATAAGTGCATCACTTTTTCATGCACTTTGGCAATGTGGATGCTCTCATGTGCAAGAAGTTTTTGTGGAAAATCTCTTCCAAAAAAAGCTTCTCGCACAAGAAGCCTGCAGTCTAGATGGAGCCTTAGTTGCCTCAGTTTTTGTATGCCTGTCTTGAGACATATTAAAGGGGCCTGACTTTCAGAGGGCAGGTGCTCAGAAAAACTTGTTCTCATTGAATTTAACATGAACACTTTTGCTGACTTCACTGGAGCTTAACTATGTCTTCAATCCTTTCTTTGGCAAAGCAAAGCACTTGCTGAAGTTATCTGGGCATTAGCCAGACTGAAAAAGGAAGTGAGCCTGAGTAAGGGCGGTGGGAATTGTTCCTGTAAGTGTGAAGAACAAGAAAAAGTAAAAATGAGATTTAAAACAAAAAGTATTGAGTCAGACTTCTATATGTCACTTCTATTCTTAGCTACTTTACATTGTAGTAAACAATTAAAAGCCCCAAACTATTCCGTATAGTAGATATAAATTAAAATGACCCTCAAAGTCAGGGCTGGATCACCAAATAGGCAGACTAAGCACGTGCTTAGAGCACCAGCAAAGTGTAGATTCCGCAGGGGAACCTAAGTGTGGATTCCGCAGGGGCACCAAAAAAAAGAGAGATTTTACGGTATAGTATTGTTTTATTTTGAATTATGTATGGGGGCACCATAATCTTTTCAGTGCTTAGGGCCTCTAAAGGTCTTAATCTGGCCCTGCTCAAAGTCTACAAGTTAGTAAAAGATCTTATGGAAAGATTGTTTAAAGAGATGGTTAAAAGTTAACTTGATCACAGTATATGGTTACTGGCATGAGAAAATATTTCTAGTAATAGAGATTTCTTTAATCTAGCAGACAATTGCCTAACAAAATCCAGTGACTGGAAGCTGAAGCTAAACAAATTCAATGTATTCAGAAGTAAGGTGAATGTTGTTTACAGTAAGGTTGGTTAACTATTGGGACAATTTTTTTAGGATTGCAGCAAATTGAGTGAACATAATGGTGTCGTCTGACGTTAGCACAAAAAAAAAGGAAGAAAAAAGGAAGAAAAAAATTAACTATATATGACTGTAAAATATTGTTGAACCACTGCTGAACCAATCTTCCAAACTTTGCAACCTGTATGGTATCCAGCAAATATATTCATGATAGGGTGGTTTTGTGCTATTGCTGGTTCAGCTCTGTATTCTGTTTTTAAAATCCAGTAATAAATTTTACTTTGATCATCAAGGTACTTCTTTTGTTTCTGTCTTCTATTGATAGGTGTAAATCTCATAATCATATAATATATTTACAAGTCAAAACATATCATATTTGGGTACCCAATTTTTAGGTACCTAAATAGCATATTTAGGGATTTAAAAAGAGCCCCCATTTTCTGAATTGCAATAAAGCCCTAGATGCCTGTGAAGTTAGTAGAAGGTATGGGTTTTCCCCGATTCTGGAAATCAGGACACATCATTTCTGTGACTAAGTGTGGATTTCGATGCCTAACCTTGGCACCCAAGTTTTTAAATGTTTGCTTTAGTATGTAACACATTGCAGATTTTAGTTTATCTAAAAATATTGGTAGAGACCTCTATAATTCTGATTTTCTTGCTTATTTAGGGCATGTCTACACTACAGAGAAGATCAACACTCTGGATGTTGATCTTTTAGCATTTGATTTAGCGGGTCTAGTATTGGCCCTCCAAATCAAACACTGAGGGCAGCCCCCACTGGCATCTGGAATTCCTTAATCTGCAAGGAATAAGGGAAGCTGAAGAGAACGTGTACTCCCATTGGCCTCCCGCAGTGTAGATGCTGCAGTTGTTTGGCTTAAGGTAAGCCGAATCCAGCTATTTATTTTGCATTTAGTTGGATGGTGTACCTTAAGCTGACCTGCCTGGTCTAGGGTGGACAAGGCATTAGGGTGTTTTACAAATGTTTAAAATAGCACTTGGTATTTGCTATGTGATTGGTAGGTCTTTTAAGAAGTGCAGACAAATGAGTTTATATATATTATCCAATGTATAAAGAGCCATATTATAGTAAACAAAGATGGAAAACACTTTTCAGATATTTGAGGACCCAGCAGGATATAGCCCCACAATCAAAAGCCCTTCAGATTTTAAAGGAATCTTCTGCTCTTGTAAATTATTTTTTATAGTTGCAAGAAGTCTTGCTAGCTTCCAATCAATAAAACTCTAACCCCTTTAATATCCATAGGCGAACTAAAGATGGCGGGGAAACAAATTCTATGAAGATTTTGAGTACTGGCTGCCGCCTAGTGCACAGGAGATTTGGACAATGCTTTGGAAAAGGAGAGGGTTGTGGAAAATCTGACAATGCTGTGGAAGAAGCAATCGTTTATTAAACATTGGGCCTGTACAAACTAAATTATGTGTGGTCTGGCAAATGTTTTCTTTCTTGAAAACGACGCATCCCACTCATTCAAAAATATGTGAGAAGAACCTAAAGCGAGTTGAGGACCAGCAGCTGTATATGTCCTGCTGAGCACAGCAGTCACAGAGCGTTAATGCAGAACTTTCAGTGCCTTTCTAATGCAAGCTAAAGGTATCTTTGTCTACAAGTAGAATAATATGGATGATAAATATGCCATCTTTAGAGAGCTGCTATGTTCCTCATTCCTTATTTTAACAGGAGTATTTGCCCAACCTGTATATCAGCTACAATTTGTTCACTGCTACCTGAAGGACAAAAATGATGTTCTTTAACTGCAGGTAGTTATGTTATCAGTGTTTTGCCACACTGGGCTGTCTCAGGTTAATGGGCCAGAGCCACTAATATGTATACACACCACAGCTATCAGCCAACCACATACGTGCCACTTTGGGAATAGAACTCATGACCTGCAGTTCTGCAATGAAAACAAAAACTGAAGCTGTCGTCTAAAGGCTGCTGACTCAGGGCTTTGAATAAGTCTGTGAGGAATCTATAGTACAGCCCCTGGAAGGGCATGTAAGACAAGCATATAGGGCACCAAACCAGCTCTGTGCATTTGTTCTCTTGGGACTTGATCACCTTACTGAAAGAAGACAAGTAATAATCTCTATTTTTGTAGTTCAGCTGTATGGGTATAGCAGTGTCACTACTGATCATGCTAGTGGAAAGTCCTCTTTGGTTTAACTAGTATAAACACTTTAGGTAGGTGACAGTGCTCCATTCAAATTCCATATTAGACAAATAGTGGTTACCACGAACTAGAGCTTGTTGAATAACTGAAAATGTTTAGCGCCAAACTTTCTCCCTTCTTATTAACATTATTTTTCCTTAAAATTATTAATATTCATTTATTTGCATCTTTAAAAAATGTCAAGAAAATTGTCTCTGATTCTCTCTTCTACAAATCTTTACCTGAGTTTTGTATAAATCTTCAGGAAGTGTAAGTAAAACCACAGAGTATACCACATACACACAGCTCGGTGTGTTTGCAATAGATTTCAAACACTTCATTAAACAGGTAGGAATTGCATGATGAACTGCAGGGGAATGAGGTACCCTGGAGAGGCTAATCTTCTGAGCTTGACTGTGCAGGGAGTCTCTCAGCAACTTTCTAAGCTGTGTTCCCCTCAAGAGCAGTCAGTTGTGGAGAGAGGTAGAGAAGCGAATCTGAAAGAAATAAATGAGGACAAAAGGAGATTCTGAAGAGAAAGAACTGTTCCTCAATGGGCTTTACATGCAGCAGAAGCTAGCAGACATTGAGAGGACTATGTATAGTAGCTTTCCCCAGAATGGATGTCAATAAATAAGACCTGTCTGAAAGCCTACTCTTCCCCTTTTGATGACAAAAAGCCATCCCAATTTCTTTCTGATCCCTCAAAAAGTTGATAAACAATTTTTTTGGTATAAAAACCTCCTTCAGACAGAATTTACATTCTTTATCTTGGTCTAGTAAAAATAAGCCACATACAAAAAGGCTGGGCCTGTTATTTCAACCAAGTCACTTTGTCAGATTTAACAAAAGCCATACCTCTTTTGTGAATCTCAGATCTTATTCAAGGGATGGAGAATTTGGAAAGGAAACATAAAAGGCTCTTTGGATGTCTGTTGGCATTCACTGGTGAAGCCAGGTTAATGTCAGCATTGTCGATGAGTCTAACTTAGCATTGTGATACTTTACAGGTGCTCTTGAAAGTAGTTTGTGCTAGTGAAGCCAAAAGAATGAAATCTCATGTTCCTTTCCTGAACTTCATTTACTCTCTGTAACAGTGAATGGTTAAAACTAAGGCTGTTGAGTAAATGCAGTAAATGCATGCAATTAACTCAAAAAATGAATTGTGATTAACCACACTGTTAAACAATAGCATACCAATTGAAATGTATTAATTTTTGGATGATTTTCTATATTTTCAAATATATTGATTTCTGTTACAACATGGAATACAAAGTCTACAGTGTTGGCTTCATATTATCTTGATTACAAATATTTGCACTGTAAAAATGAAAATAATAAAATAAATAGTATTTTTCAGTCCATCTCCTGAAAATACTGTAGTACAAACTCTTTGTTGTCAAAGTGTAGCTTACACTTGTTTTGTTGTTACATAATTGGACTAAAAAACAAAACAATGTAAAACTATAGAGCCTAAAAGCCCACTCAATCCTACTTTTTATTCAGTCAATTGCTAAGACAAAACCAGTTTGTTTATATTTATAGAAGATAATGCTGCCTGCTTCTTATTTACTGTCACCTGAAAGTGAGAACATGTGTTTGCATGGCACTTTTACAGCCAGCATTGCAAGGTATTTACATGCCAGATATGCTAACATTCATGTGCCCCTTCATGCTTTGGCCACCATTCCAGAAGACATGCTTCTATGCTGATGACACTTGTTAAAAAAATACATTAATTACATAGTGACTCAACTCCTTTGAGGAGAATCATATGTCTCTTGTCCTGTTTTACCCACATTCTGCCATATATTTCATGTTAAAGTATGCTTGGATGAGGACCCAGCACATGTTGTTCATTTCAAGAAAACTTTCACAGCAGATTTGACAAAATGCAAAGAAAGTACCAATATGAGATTTCTAAAAATAGCTACAGCTCTTGATCCAAGGTTTAAGAATCTGAAGTGCCATCCAAACCTGAGAGGAATAAGGCATAGAGAATGTTTTCTGAAGTCTTAAAAGGGAAACACTCTGATGTGGAAACTACAGAACAAGAACAACCGATAAAGAAAATCAACTTTCCACTGGTGGCATCAGACTTAGAGGATGAAAATTAACACACATTGGTCGTCTCTGCTCTGGGTTGTTATTGAGCAGAACCCATCATCAGCATGGATGTATGTCCTCTGGAAGGGTTGTTGAAGCATGAAGAGACATATGCATCTTTAGCGCATCTAGTACGTAAATATCTTATGACTCTGGTTACAACAGTGCCATGCAAATATCTATTCTCCTTTTCAGGTCTCATATTCTTCTCATTGTAAAGAAGAAATGAGCAGCATTAGCTCCTGCAAATTGTAACCAAATTTATTTATCTGAGTGATGAGCTGAACAAGAAGTAGGATTGAGTGGAATTGTGGGTTCTAAAATGTTACATTGTTTTATTTTTGAATACAGCTTTTTGTGCATAATTCTACATTGGTAAGTTCAACTTTCATTATAAAGAGGTTGCACTTCAATATTTGTACTAGGTCAACTGAAAAATACTATTTCTTTTTTTTTAGTGCAAATATTGTAATCAAGGGAGCACTGTATACTTTGCATTCTGTGTTGTAGTAAAAATCAATACATCTGACAATGTTGAAAACATCCAACCAAAAATATTTAAATAAATGGAATTTTATCATTGGCTAACAGCATGATTAATCACAATTACTTTTTTAATGACTTGACAGCTCTAGTTAAAACAGATATTTAGACAAAATAATCTCCCTGCTGGTTTTTGAAAAAGTGAATACAGAAATTGCAATGCTCAAGTCATCTGCTTCTTGCGCAAATTAATAGTATTATAATTCAGTGTCCATCTATAAATGGCTTTTTGATTTAGTTATGATTAAATAATGTCACAGTGGGGTTCTATGGTTGATTTGCTTGTCTGCATCCTAAACAAGCTTACCTGGTAGTCTTTCTAACCAGTACAGCGGTACTGCAGGACTGCGGTAGAGGCGGTGCGTAAAAGGCAGCGGCGGCAGGCATTTTGCTTGTCCTGGAGTGAGAGGTAGGCAAAATGTCTCCAGTCTGCTGTGGAAATACATGTAGCAACAACAGCAACTGCTATAGTCTGTACATAAATGCTGCAGCATATACTCCCTCATGTATCAGCTTTGGTGTTCATATAACCCTGGTATGGCATGTTGATGTGATAACAAAGACCTGCCTCCTTTGTCAAGCACCAATGGGAATACTCTGCTGGGTATATACTACTCAACAGGAATAAGGGTTGTGGAGTGTGACCTCAGAAAAGGGGGATATTTTCAGAAATTACATCTTTCGGAAACAATTGCATCTGTCCACTATAAGACCCACCCAGGATAGACCCAAAGGATGAAGTTTGCCATGGTCCTGAATGCACTGCTGCACTCTGTGCGCTGCCTTGTAACTTTCAGTAGGAGTAAGACCCTTGCCTTGGGTGCCAGACAATGTTCCCTCTAATCTTTTCCATCCACATGCAGATTTTTTCCATCTATACATGGAATAATTTTTATGAGCTCTGAGGCAGGCGTGAATGTGCACCACCAGTAGAAACAAACATCTAGCTGTGGGCACTCTGCTAATCAGCTGGGCGACATTTGAATCTCTCTTCAGCTGCTGCACAAGCACTCAGCTTAGGCCTTGTCTTGACTTACTGGGAGATTAGTGCTGCGGAGAATGACCTTCCAAGGGTCTATTTAGTGGGTCTAGTAAAGACACGCTAAATCAACTGCTGATTGTGCTCCCATTGACTCCAGTACTCCACCAAGTTGCAAGAAATAAGGGAAGATTGGAAAGTTTCTCCTGTCAGCCCCTCCGTAGCTGGAACTAAGATACATTGCCGTAGCTGGAGTTGCATGTCTTAGTTTGACTCCCCACCCCAGGGTAGTGGCCTCACAGGGAACACTGGTGTCAGAAGTTTCAGAATTGATCACAGAAGTAGAAAACTTTCCCATAACTTACTTCTGGCTCATTTAAAACTAGACTGGACAAAATATTAAAGAAGTTCAGTGAATAAATCATGCACCGATTTTGGGGTGGATTGGATGATTTAATAAATTGCTTTCCAACACTAAATATCCAAAATTTTGTAAAAAATAGGGATTAGCAGAGAAAAAAGGAAACTTAACATATGTATGCAAATCCAGGGTCACAGCAAATTGAATACTTTGTGTTTATTGCCAATTAATTCATTCAGCTGTTTAGCTGAAATGTTACGAATGTTGCAATCCAATTTCTATGACTCATTTTCCCACCCTCACCTCTGAGTAACAAAGAAGACATTCAAAAAAGATATTAATTTTGAGGTTATCACTGTCATTGGTTTGTTCTCTATTAATATTGTAATAACCCTTACCTTAAAGAAAAGAGAATATCTAGATAGAACTGTGATTTATAATTTCCTTTGCTATTTCCTGATATAGGTCTACAAGGACCAATGTGTAGGATTCTGTATCATCTCTATCTTTTCCTATTTTGTGTCTTTTTTTCCGTTTTCCATGTGTTGTGATTTCCTGCGTAGTGTCTGTCAGTGTGTGGGAACGTTTAGCTCTGATTAGCATTACCTAGAGCAAAAGAGCACTTTGACATGTTAAACCAGAAGTTGGCAAACTATGGGTCATTAGAAAGCCAGATATGGCTCTTCTGGAGCCCCAACTCAGCCCCTCCCAGCTCCCCCCACAACAGGGAGCCAGCAAAGGTACTATAGCCTTATCCCCCCCCACTCAGATTGGAACACCAATGCCAGCTTCTTGTGGGGGGTGGGACGGGGGGCAAAAGCTCTGAGCCTCCCTGCCAGATCTGTCGTGTGGGGAAAAAGTGGAGAGAAAAATGGCTCATTGTATTGCCATTTTCCTTCCCTTGGCATGCGGGGAACCAGGAACCAAAACTGACTCCATGTACACTGTCATTTTTCTTCCCCTGGACACTTCCTGGAGGCTTCCCATGCGAATTGTGCCTGGAAGCTTCCTTCCAGCGAATGGGAGCAGAGGGAGGCCATGTTACACAGTGCCTGCAACACAGCATGAAAACAGATAAGTGCACCCCCTCATGCCCAGACTCCCACACCCTCACTCCCCTCTCTCCCCTGGCCAAACATCCTGCCCCTGGCCTGCTCATGCCACCTCCCCCCGGCCAGACACCCTGCCCCCAGCCCGTTCCTGTCCACTGCTCCTTTGCCTGCCCCCAGCTCATTCCTCCCGCCCTCCTACAGTTTTGGCCCCACCCCAAAGCACTGATTTCTTACATGAGATCGTCAGTGTTCTTGCGGAAATTCAAGTGGCCAGTGTAGACAGCTGGCAAGTTTTTCTGCAAAAGCAACTGCTTTTGCGGAAAAACTTGCCAGTCTAGACACAGCCATATAGTCTAATCTATAACATTTTATTTGAGCCTTTACAATTACAAAAAGTCCTCAGAAGAGTTTGCAATTTAATTTCAGACATGAAACTAAGAACTTGACTCCTTTAAGAAATCTTATTGCTTTAATCAGGAAGGTGATGAGTTGAGTTAGCCAACAGTATGGCTGACCACAACTAAATGGTCTGTGTAGGCAGTCATGTTCAACACTGTGTAAGATAGATGTGGTTAAATCCTGCTGGGATGATAACTTTTGGGTGTGCTGTACTGCAGGTAACCTCTGTTGCATCACAATTAGGCATCATTGCCAGAACTAAATGTTTTGACTATAGTGGCAGAAGTAACAAAAATGTGCAAACGAGGAGACTGTTTACAGAGCTAGAGATGCATCCTATAAAAATGTCTGACATGATTATGGAGCCATTTGAGAGAAAAACGGTGTTCACAAAAATCAGATCTCTCAAGCACCTCTTCTCTTTGGGAAGGGGAGTGGCTTTGTTATAAACTAAATGTACTCAAAGGCTTATATTATGTTTTCCAGCCTACAAACAGGGTGGTTCTCGGACACACGCCATTGGTGAAAGTATACTGCCAAGCTATAGAAGTTTAGTGGCCAAACCCAATAGTGTTTAGTCAAAATTTCTGCTGATGACAAAAGAGGAATATGAAGACATTCAGGTCTTGGTCCAATGGTTTTGAGAGAGAATTATAGAGATGATGTCAGATCCCTCTCTCGGGGTATGTCTACACTACAGAATTTTGCTGGAAAAACAGCCATTTTTCTGACAAAACTTGAGTTATGTCCACACTGCAATCATGTTCTTCTGAAAGTAAATCGAATGTACAGAGGGGTTTTTCTGACAGTGGTAAACCTCGTTCTATGAGGAAGAAGCCTTTTTTGAAAGAGCTTTTTCGGAAAAATGCCTGTGTGGAGGGGAGGAGGGTTTTCTTTTGAAAGATGAGGCCTCCAGGAAATAACACAGGTGCCCTGGTGGACACTCTATCCATACTCATCACAACTCTATAGTTCCTGTCTCCTGCCAGCTCTTAAAGCTGCAAGAACCCGGGACAAGCTTTGTGGCTGGAAATTGGCCATGGAGCAGCAGCTTGACTGCGCTGCTCTCCCTGCCACACAACTTTGAGGTATGGCAGAGCAACAAGCCCTCCAAGACCTCCGTGGCCCTCACAGGGAGCAGCCCTAGGGCTCCCAGGATCCACCCAGGGGCAGCAAATGTTGTGCACTCTCCTGGTCTGGGACGGAGATCCTGTCCCTCCTGGAGCTGTGGTGGGAGAAGGCCACCTTGCAAGATCCCTGCTCCCAGAGGCACAATGCTGACATTTATGGCCGGATGGCCAAAGCTCTGGCTGAGAGGGGACAGCACCCCTGCACCTTAAACCTGCATTTCTTAAAGTGTGTGCTGTGAGACGGTCGGAGGTGTGCTGCAGAGAAAACAGAATTCAAAATGGCCATCCTTAAAGGGACAAGCCTCCTCCTTTTTTTTTTTTTTTTTTTTGTCTCAACACCTTTTCTCTGGGGACTTCTTTTTTTCTCAACAAAAAAGTTCTTGGTGTACCCCATAAAAAAATTATTGTTTAGTGTTTCTCAGTCTTAAAAAGTTTAAGAAACAGTGCCTGAGACCAAGTCAGGAGCAAGGTCAAGGAGTTCCGCCAAGGATACGCCAGGCCCAGGGAGCGCAGCACTTACTCTGGGATAGGACCACACTCATGCCAATATTACGAGGAGCTGCACAGAATTCTGGGGGGTGATGAGGCCCTTTCCCCACCTGTAACAGTGGACTCAGGGCTTGAGACCCCCCCCCCGCATCCTGCCCACCCCCCTGTGGGCCCAGGCCCCAGCCACCTCTGAGTTCGCTGAGGTCTCTGGACCCAAGGTGGCTCCACCAGCTGTCCCACACACCACTCCCAGCCCTGAAACCTCCTCCTCCCTCCCCCTCCCAGGTTCTCTGCTCCCTCTCTGCTCCCCCCTCCAGGTTCTCTGCCCCCCCTCCTCCCCAGTGACTGTTCTTTGGGAAAAAAATAAAAAATTGTTGTGATTCCACTCAAAACTGGTGTGTTTATTGGGAGTACAGGGAAGGGGAGAAGAGAGGGGTTGTTGTTGGAAAGGGATAGGGGGGCAAGGAAGAGGCCCCTAGTGGGGAGAGTTACTGGGGTCCTTCAGAGAGACTCTTCATCAGGGCCTCCCGGATGCACCCCCTGGCCTGATGTGCCTGGCAGATGGCTGCCACCCATGGCTACTCGAAGGCCTTCCCTTTGCAGCCAGCGTCTATGCCCATCCTGGGAGGAAGAACACAACATGCTGTGACCACTTCAGGGATGTTGTGCTCCCCATATCGAAGCGGGTCGGGAGGCACCTGAACTGTGCCTTGAGGTGC
Source organism: Pelodiscus sinensis (assembly GCF_049634645.1). Taxonomy (NCBI): domain Eukaryota; kingdom Metazoa; phylum Chordata; order Testudines; family Trionychidae; genus Pelodiscus; species Pelodiscus sinensis. Next base: position 216,781,421 of record NC_134711.1, read on the forward strand.
CTGAAGGTGCTTTCTACCTACATGTGGGCCTGGCTGAGGTGCACATTGAATTGTTCCCTGCTGGAGTCCAGGTGGCCAGTGTAGGGCTTCATGAGCTGCAGCATGAATGGGTAGGCCACATCCCCAATGATGCACAATGGCATCTGGACGTCCCCCATGTGAAAGTCGAAATGGGGGAAGAATGTGCCAGCCTCCAGCTTGTGGTAGAGGCTGGAGTTTCTCAATATATGGGCATAGTGTGCCCTGCCTGACCACCTGACGAAAATGTCCAAAAACTGTCCACGGTGTTTGACCAGCGTCTCCAGCACCATGGAGAAAATAGCCCTTTCTGTTGATGTATTGGGCTGCTTGATGATGTAGTGCACAGATTGGGATGTGGGTTCCATCTATGGTTCCCCCACAGTTGGGGAACCCCAGAGTGGCGAATCCTGTGATGATGGGTGGATGACCTTTCACAGCAGGATGGAGTTGATGGCTCTCACAACCTGCAGAAGGAGACAAAGAAACAAATAAAACAGAGAATGAGAGGGAGTGTTTGAGCCCATGGGAGGTGCCCACCCCTCTTCCCTCCCCCCCCAAACACCCCAGAAGCCACCCCCATGAGGCCACCCCCCCATCAGCAGGGCTGTGTGAGGGCAGGACTGCACAACCCCTGGGGACGGAGCTTTCCCCCACGATCCCCAGGCCACCCCCGCACCTCCCCCACCTTCCCTTTTCGCTAGGGCCACTCCTTTCCAGTACTCCCCTCCCTTCAGGGAGTGTACTCAGAGAGGGTATGTCTACACTACCACCCTAGTTCGAACTAGGGTGGTTAATGTAGGCAACCGGAGTTGCAAATGAAGCCCGGGATTTGAATTTCCTGGGCTTCATTTGCATGTTGCCGGGCGCCGCCATTTTTAAATGTCCACTAGTGCGGACTCCATGCCCGCGGCTACACGCGGCACGGACTAGGTAGTTCGGATTAGGCTTCCTATTCCAAACTACCATTATTCCTCGTGGAACGAGGTGTACAGATAGTTCGGAATAGGAAGCCTAATCCGAACTACCTAGTTCGTGCTGCGTGTAGCCGTAGGCATGGAGTCCGAACTAGCGGACATTTAAAAATGGCGGCGCCCGGCAATATGCAAATGAAGCCCGGGAAATTCAAATCCCGGGCTTCATTTGCAACTCCAGTTGCCTACATTAACCACCCTAGTTCGAACTAGGGTGGTAGTGTAGACATACCCAGAGTGCCTTACCTCCATGAGGAGGGCCCCAACAGTGGACTTCCCCACGCTCAACTGGTGGCCCACCGACTGGTAGCTGTCTGGGGTGGCGAGCTTCCGGATGGTGATGGCAACCCTCTTCTCCAGGGGGATGGCGGGCTGCAGGTGGGTATCACGTTATCGGAGGGCAAGGACGAGCCAGGCACACAGCTCCAAAAAGGTTGCCTCCCTCATGCGGAAGTTGTTGAGCCACTGCTGGCTGTTCCACTGCTCGATCACTAGCCGGTCCCACCAGTCGGAACTTGTGCCCATCCTCCAGAATCGTTTCTCTACTGTGAGATGTGGGGGCAAGGGCATTGCTTCCACATCCAGGCAAAGGGACTCACAGATGAGTTTGGAGTCGAGCTGGGGCAGGACTATCAAGACGGTCTGCACAAACTGCTGCAGAACCTGCAGCGTGCTAGTCTGGGGCTGTCCAGGGGATCCCTTTAAGCATGTGTCTCAGGGAGTATGTCTACACTACAAAGTTAATTCGAACTAACAGCCGTTAGTTAGAATTAACTTTGATAGGCGCTACACATATAAAAAAGCTAGTTAGAACTTCGAACTAGCGGAGCGCTTAATTCGAACTAGGTAAACCTCATTCTACGAGGACTAACGTCTAGTTCGAATTAAGTAGTTCGAATTAAGGGCTGTGTAGCCACTTAATTCGAACTAGTGAGAGGCTAGCCCTCCCCAGCTTTCCCTGGTGGCCACTCTGGGCACCACCAGGGAAACTCGTCTGCCCCCCTCCTGGCCCCGGAGCCCTTAAAGGGGCACGGGCTGGCTACGGTGCCCATGCCAGGTGCAAGCCTGCCAGCACCCAGCCAGCAGACCCTGCATCTGGCACGGCACGAACCAGCTACCCGCTGCCACCCAGACCTCCGCCTCTTCCTGGGACCAGGCTGGCAGCTCCTGGGAGCCTGCCCGGGTCCGCAAGAGGCGGGCGCCCGCCTGGTTTAGTGCGGAGATTGTGGACCTCATCCATGACCTCCGCACTAGGCACAGGAAAGTGGCCGTCTAGGGCAGGATAGCTGCCAGCCGGGCCACTCAGGAGCAGGTTTGCATGAAAAACAAGGTGGTCCACTGAGACCCCCAACCCTGAGCCCTGAGCTTAGAATGTCCGTACTGGGTCAGACCAAAGGTCCATCTAGCCCAGTAGCCTGTCTGCCGACAGCGGCCAACCCTAGGGACCCTGGAGGGGATGGACCGAAGACAATAACCAAGCCATTTGTCTCGTGCCATCCATCTCCAGCCTTCCACAAACAGAGGCCAGGGACACCATTTCTACCCCCTGGCTAATAGCATTCCATGGACCCAACCTCCATGAATTTATCTAACTTCTCTTTAAACTCTGTTCTAGTTCTAGCCTTCACAGACTCCTGCAGCAAGGACTTCCACAGGTTGACTATTTGCTTTGTGAAGAACTTTCTGTTATTAGTTTGAAGTCTGCTACCCATTCATTTCATTTGATTCCTCTAGTCCTTCTATTATGGGAACTAATGAAGAACTTTTCTGTATGCATCCTCTCCACACCACTCATGCTTTTATAGACCTCTATCATATCCCCCCTCGGTCTCCTCTTTTCTAAGCTGAGAAGTCCCAGTCTCTTTAGCCTCTCTTCATATGGGACCTGTTCGAAACCCCTGATCATTTTAGTTGCCCTCCCCTCTCCCACCCTCTCTCTTCCCCTCTCCCATCTTCTTTTCCCAGTTTCCCCGAGTTTTGTTCAATAAAGAGAGTTTCTATTTTTGAAAACACGTGTCCTTTATTTTGTACATCGGGGAGGGGGGCTAGGGAGAGGTAAATGGAAGGAGGTGAGAGAGGAATGGGGTACGAGCCCCCAATGGGGAGGACTGGGGTGGCTCTGTGGGCTTCTCCGGGTGGAAGCTCTCCTGAAGCCCCTTGATTGCCCCTCCCTCCGGATGGCAGCCTGCGGCAAGTGCAGCTGGGCTGATGGCCGAGTGCTGTGAAGTGCCGAGTGTGGGCACTCAGGGCACTCCAAGCCAGGACTGCTTTGCAAGCAGGGAACCCCTGAGAACTGTCTGTCCGGGGTGGGGGTCAGGTCCCTTTAAGCACAGCCCTCGGCTAGCCTGAGACAGCAGCTCCACTCTCTAAGTCCTAACCTGATGCCCTGCCGGCACTGCTTCCGGCCATCCTTAACCTTGGTTCAGGGTCCACTCAATGTGGACATGCTAGTTCGAATTAGCAAAATGCTAATTCGAACTAGTTTTTAGGTCTAGATGCACTAATTCGAATTAGCTTAGTTCGAAGTAACTAATTCGAATTAAGTTAGTTCGAATTAGTGCTGTAGTGTAGACATACCCAGATAGCCTTAGGCAACAGCACCCAGAAGCAACTGCTGACCTAATGCCCTCCCTTGAAGTGGTTCTGGGTGGTCTTTTACGTGCAAGCGTGTCCAATCAGTCTGGATGCTCTCTTTTGAAAAAAAGCAGATCACTTTTTTGATATGCTTTTGTGTGTGGACGCGCTCTTTCGAAAGAAGGTTTTTTTTGGAAGATCTCTTCCAAAAGATGCCTGCAGTCTAGATGTAGTCTCAGTTATTCAGCAGTTAGTCCTGAGTAATTCCATTCATTTTCTTTGCAGTAACTCTAGATTTACAGAAATGTAACTGAGAGTTGAAAATGGCTCACGGTGAAGGTTAATTTTATGCTAAAATGTACAGAGGGTGAAAATTGGCTGAGTTGGTTTTATGCTGAAACTAGAACAGAAAATGTGTCCAAAGATAACACTGAAAGTAACCTTTAGCTGTTAGTCTTCTTGTGTTTCTTGCCCTATTAATCCCCATTTCTGTTCCCACCCCAGCAGTAGGAATGGAGCATTTGTAAATAAAAGCAAATTAGAAAATGTCTTATTATTCCTGTGTCTGCTGTCTGCTCATGGACAGTATTCTAAGGCTCATATTTAACGCTACGCTAGGTAATGAATTGGTTGGGAATAATTCTACACAGACAGGAGATGGCGAGGCAGATTAGGAGTTTCTAGGGCTCTGGCCCAGAGCTAGTAGGGGCCCCTTTCTGCATTTCCCCTCATGTTGCCAGCGAGTGGGGTCAGGGCACAAGGGCTTGCCTTACTTGGCCCACCCAGAGCTTCCGCCATGGAGAGGTCAGGGTGCAGAGGCTTCTCTTGCTCCCAGCAGGGATACTGTGTGGATGGAAGAGGTTGGAGAATGGAGTGCCTATTTTTATGGTTTCCCCCAATTGGTGGGAGCCCCTGGGCACAAGCCCTGTTAACGCAGTGGCTTATCTGCTACTGAGTGGATCAATTAGGTCACCAAACAGGTGATTCAAATTTCTAATTTCTAAGATTCATTCCTACAGTCTGAGTAAGGATGTCAAAGACCTTTAATGTATTAGATTTTTGTAATTATAGCTTAGCTTGCTAAATGAATGGCAAAATTCCTTGTACACTCTCATTTAATAATTCATCTTTTTTGTTTTAAATAATTCAGTGGTTCTTGTCTCCATAATTGCTAGAGATTCCTAGATTGATTTTTGGACATTTTTCCAAGGAAGAGCAGCATGGAAGTCAGATTCATTTCTACTTGTACCCCATGGCGAGATTTCAGTGGAGTTGAGAGTACAAGGAATTCAGGATCCAATTTGTTATCAGTGGAGAGTTCTCAGAGACAACTTCCAAGAGGTTTGAGCCAAGCAAAATAATTTGTAAGATAAGGCAGCTCGAGTGGCAGCTTCAGTGTTTTTTTCTTTTTAATTCTTCAGATAATCCTTCTTGTCCTACATCAGGAAACCCTTTGCTTTTTTGTTTGTTTTTAGAATAGACACAAATAAGTTTATTCCCATACCATGACTAACCCTGTGCCAGATTTATAAAATATTTAGGGGCCTAAAGATGCCGACAGTAAAGCAGCCAAGAAGCTTAGGCACCAAGCGCCTACCCTGCTCCAGTGCTTTTCTCAAGCCTAATAGGCCCCATCTGCATTTTAGGCACGTTGTCAAGCTCTCTGCCTTGTGTCTAACCAAATGGAGATAATGAGTAGTCCTGTTGCACTTAGAGACTAACAAAAATATATGGAATCATGAGCTTTCATGGGTGAAACCCACTTCTTCAGACGAGTTGTAGTGGGAAATGGAGACAATAAGTGCCGCCTGCCTACCTCTCCAGGGCTGCAGGTGGAGTCAGCTCTCCCTTCATGAAGATGCAAAGATCACTGAGCTTCCATTCCACATGGCAACTAAAGACTTATTGTGGGATGGGGCAACTGGGAGGCTATATCTACACTGCAGGCTTCTTTCATAAGAACTGTTTTGTGGAAGAGTTCTTGTGCAAAAAATCTTTCACAAGAGTGTGTCCACACTGCCATGTGCTTTTGCACAAGAGCATCTATGGCAGTGTGGATGCTCTCTTGCACAAGAAAGCGCGGATGGCCATTTTAACCATAGGGACTTCTTGCGCAAGAAATTCATGTTGCCTGTCTACACTGCCCTCTTGTGGAAGAGCTCTTACTCAAGAGGGCTTATTCCTCATGGGGCGAGGAATAACTCTTCCGGAAGAAGCCCTGTTTTCTGACGCTATGCTGTAAATTTACTTGCGCAAGAACGCACGTGCAGTGTAGACAGCCAGCAAGTTTTTGCGCAAGAATGGCTGTTCGGATTCCTATTCCGAACTACCGTTACTCCTCGTGAAATGAACTACCTAGTTCGAGCCCCGTGTAGCCGCGCTACACGGGGTTCGAACCAGCGGGGATTTAAAAATGGCGGCTCCCCGCTTATGCAAATGAAGCCCGGGAAATTCAAATTCCGGGCTTCATTTGCAAGTGCGGTATGCCTACATTACCCTCCTAGTTCGAACTAGGAGGGTAGTGTAGATATACCCTAACTGCCTTGGTTTTCCTGCCCAGCTGTTCTTCTCCATCTCAGGTGACATGGACCAGGTTTGTGTTATTTTAAGAAATAAAGTTCTTTTCAGAAGACAACTCTTGACCTAGGTTTCAGTCCTTTGCCACTTAAGACATCTGAAAGATGATTGTGTTTCCATTATAAATTGCTAGCAGTTCTAGCATTTAAAAAGAAGTATGATAAAGATATATCAAAAATTCTTTGAAATCTGTGGGCTGCTCCTTCACTCTGCATCTACAAGATAGCTTGGAGAATGAAGGGTACGTACAATCCTTGCACTTCTTCAAAGCCAGAAAATACAGATGTTTGTGAGCTACTTGAATTTCCTTTTCAGAATTTTGCAGTATTAACATGCTTGGGATGTTATTGCTATTCAGGTATTTCAGTATCATTGGCTGTATTTTTGATTATTTACATTAGGGAAGTGTTAATTTTTTTAGCTTCCTCCTACACTGTGTGGTTGTTTGGAATCTTTTTTATTATGCTCCTGATGTAAACAGATTCTAACACTTACCCCCACTTTTCATTCTGCTTTCTTATAACAGAAGTGGGGGGGGGGGGAGTTGTTCGGAGGAGGGCGCTTTTGTTTTAACATGGGGATAATTACCACATAGTCTCCATTTGCCTATATGTTCAAGACACCACGCTAGATCAAAATTGAATCCAGTTGAATAAAACAGTACTTCCCAGCAAAAGGCATTGATGCATATCTGGCAGATTTTCAATGCAAAATGAGTCATCAAAACATACAGATTGTAAGTATCCTTTTTGCCTAATCCAATAATGGGTAGGCAGAGGATATAGCTTCATCTTCAGTATCAATATGCAGGCAGAATATATAGGAAAACAAAAGATAAAGACTTGATTGCAAGGCAGACAAGAACATGCTGTTGTGTAGAGTTAAAATGAGAAAGCAAACTACTTGAATCAGACAGGACTGAGACAGAATTGCAGCAAGCTATTTACCAGAGATTCAGCCTCTGAAGCGCAAATTTGTTCCCTCCTAAAACATACATTCACATGCGCTTCCTCTCATATCTTCTGGTGCATGAGTCCTATATTAGGCCTGTTATAAGAGTACAAATTTATGAAATCAACTGATAGTCAAAAGCTGATTCTCAGAATGCAGATGAAAAGCAAAGTCTATAAAAATACTCTCAAAAACTCTACCAGAAAGTCCTTAAGGGTATGTCTACATGACAACGTTAATTCGAACTAACTTAGTTCGAATTAGTTAATTCGAACTAAGCTAATTCGAACTAACGGATCCAGACTAAAAAACTAGTTCGAATTAGCGTTTTGCTAATTCGAACTAGCATGTCCACATTAAGTGGACCCTGAACTGGGCTTAAGGATGGCCGGAAGCAGTGCCGGCAGGGCATCAGAGGAGGACTTAGAGCGTGGAGATGCTATCTCAGGCTAGCCGAGGGCTGTGCTTAAAGGGTCCCGACCCCCACCCCGGACAGACAGTTCTCAGAGGTGCCCCGCTTGCAAAGCAGTCCTGGCTTGGAGTGCCCGGACTACCCACACTGGGCACATCACAGCACTCGGCCATTAGCCCGGCTGCACTTGCCGCAGGCTGCCATCTGGGGAGAGCGGGCAATTGGGGGGCTGCAGGAGAGCTTCCACACCCAGAAGCCAGCAGAGCCAGCCCAGTCCTCCCCATCGGGGTCTCGTGCCCCATTCCTCCCTCACCTCCTTCCACTTACCCTTCCCTAGCCCCTTTTCTTGATGTACAAAATAAAGGACAATTGTGTTCAAAAATGGAATCTGTCTTTATTGAACAAAACTGGGGGAGACTGGGAAAAGGAGGTGGGAGAGGGGAAGAGAGAGGGTGGGAGAGGGGAGGGCAACTAACATGATCAGGGGTTGGGAACAGGTCCCATATGAGGAGAGGCTAAAGAGACTGGGACTTTTCAGCTTAGAAAAGAGGAGACATAGGGGGGACAGGATAGAGGTCTCTAAAAGCATGAGTGGGGTGGAGAGGGTGCATACAGAAAAGTTCTTCATTAGTTCCCATAAAAAAGGACTAGAGGACACCAAAGGAAAGGAATGGGTAGCAGGCTTCAAACTAGTAACAGAAAGTTCTTCTTCACAGAGCAAAGAGTCAACCTGTGGAACTCCTTGCTGCAGGAGGCTGTGAAGGCTAGAACTAGAACAGACTTTAAAGGGAAGTGAGATCAAGTCATGGAGTCTGGGTCCATGGAGTGGTATTAGTCAGGGGGTAGGAGTGGTGTCCCTGCCCAAGGTTTGTGGAAGGCTGGAGAGGGATGGCACGAGACAAATGGCTTGGTCAGTGTCTTCGGTCCATCCCCTCCAGGGTCCCTAGGGCTGGCCACTGTCGGCAGACAGGCTACTGGGCTAGATGGACCTTTGGTCTGACCCAGTACAGCCATTGTAAGCTCAGGGCTCAGGGTCGGGGGTCTCACTGGACCCCCTTGATTCTCTTGCACACCTGCTCCTGGGTGGCCAGGCTGGCAGCTATCCTACCCTAGACGGCCACTTTCCTGTGCCTAGTGTGGAGATCGTGGACGAGGTCCACGATGTCTGCATTAGCCCAGGCGGGTGCCCGCCTCTTGCGGTCCCAGGCAAGCTCCCGGGAGCCGCCAGCCTGGTCCCGGGAAGAGGGGGAGGGCTGGGGGGCATCGGGTGGGTGGCTTGATCTGTGCCAGGTGCAGGGTCTGCTGGCTGGGTGCTTGCAGGCTTGCACCTGGCACGGGCACCGTAGCCAGCCCGTGCCCCTTTAAGGGGTCCGGGGCTGGGAGGGGGGCAGAAGAGTTTCCCTGGTGTTGGCCAGAGTGGCCACCAGGGAAACCTGGGGAGGGCTAGCCTCCCACTAGTTCGAATTAAGGGACTACACACCCCTTAATTTGAACTAGCTAGTTCAAACTAGGCTTAATCCTCGTAAAATGAGGTTTTCCTAGTTCGAACTAAGCGCTCCGTTAGTTCGAATTAAATTCGAACTAACGGAGCGCTAGTGTAGCGCCTATGAAAGTTAGTTCGAACTAATGTCCGTTAGTTCGAACTAACTTTGTAGTGTAGACATACCCTAAGGGAATTCCGTGTGTTCAAAGCACCAACAGAAGGGGTGCTGCTGTTACCACAAGGTGATAGTCAGGGCAAAAATCATGTAGTCATAAAGCGAATCTAAATACACATTTAAAAATGGTATCTGAAGTGAATCTTGAGATTCAGAGAGGAAAAGTACATGTGAAACATGAGTCCAAAGCATGGATGCTCCTTTTCATTAATTTGGGTACTAGAGATTAAAAAAGGCAAAGAACTTATTTAGCTTCGAACAGGGGCTATGGCTACTCTACAGCTTATGTCAGTACAATTTATGTCACTCCGGTGTGGAAATAAGCCCTCCCCCAAGCCATGTAATCTACACTGATCTAACTGGCAGTATGGACAGCCCTAGAACAGGGAAAGGGCTTTTATCTCCATCATAGCTACTACCACTCATTGGGATGGATTAAGTTAACATGAGAGCTCTCTCCTGTTGCCTTAGCACATCTGCAAGAGCAGTGGCATTGGAGTTGCTGCAGTGGTGTAGCCATAAGAATCAGAGGGGTAGCCGTGTTATTCTGAATCTGCATAAACAACGAGAAGTCCTGTGGCACCTCATAGACCAACAGATTCATTGGAGAGGCCTCTGGAATTTCCACTACATGCATCTGACGAAGTGGGTCTTTGCCCACGAAAGCTTATGCTCCAATACATCTGTTAGTCTACAAGGTGCCACAGAACTTCTCATTGTTAATGTAGCCATAGTTAGCCTTAGTTTCCTAACATGTTTTCTGTAGCTTTGGGCAAGTCTGTTAAGTTCTCTGCCTCCATTTTGCTTCTCTCTACAATGGGGGTAATATGTAGTGTTTGTACGACAACTAACTCACGCCAAATCGTTTATTTTTACGACAGCATTGACTTAATTGTAGTAATTTGTGATACTTTCCTGTTTGTAGAATATATCACAAAGCCTAGATGTCAGCCTCACAGGGGCTTTGAGGCACTTTGAAAATGCAAAGCACTAAGTGTGAGATACAACTATTCGGTTTGTTTGGGTCTAATGACAAAACCGAGTTCCTGCTCACGGTAAGGAATTCTTCCTTGGATTGCACTAAGTAGTCTGTCTGCAGGTAGGGACACATAGGATTTGCTATCTGCATTTGAGTCTATAGTGTTTATATCTGTTTAGGGATTCTGGGGAAACACAATGACTACTAATTTGAGTTAGATTCATGTACTAGCAGTTAAGGAGAGACAGCAGGGACATGGTTTGAGATGATTGTCAATATCTTCTGAAGGTAGAGGAGGGTACATAAGTGTTGGAAGGAGAGGTGCCCCTGCACTCCCTGGCTTGAAATGGTTTCCATCATATGCAGGTTTACACTTTGGTTCAATAGCTCTCAGCACACTCACTATACAAATTGTTCCAGTGCCAGTTTGTGTTAAAGGCGAGATGGTTAGATCCTAGAAGAAGAAACAGCCCATAATCACAATCTTCCTAATTAGCCCTCCCCAGTCATGCATTTCTCAGTTTGGGGTATAATTATCAAGAAAGTTGTGATGAAACGGCTCCATCAGGATTTCCATATCTCTGACTCTGGGTTTTAGGCTCAAGTAGAACACAAGAACTCCTTTGGCTTCAACGAGTGATCATTTGCTTCTGGGCATGCAGAAGAATCAGGCATCCTGGAGGCTTCTCTTACATCTATCCAGTGCATCGGTCTCCTTGTCACGCTGGATGCAGGCCTGCCAACAGAAATTCTGGGCTCCAGGGCAGAAGTGAATGCCCCCTCTCCACGCACAAGCTGCACCTGGGCAGATGTAGTAGGCCCGATACTTGGGCAGTGCTGCACCTGTGCTGCACTGCTGGGTGCTCTCTTCTGGTATGACCAGGACTTCCACGTGCCCATCCCCCTGCCTTCACTGCCGCCAGCATTACCCCCCACACGCAGAGCCATCCCTGGGGTATGGCAAATTAGAGATGGCAACTGCCCTGGGCTCCTGCGCATTGGGCAGCTCCACACTTGGATAAAATTATAAGGAGGTGAGGCGGGAGGAGGGCAGGTGAACAGGGTGAAGAGGAGAACAGGGAGATGAGTGGCAGGCAGGAAGGGGTGGGAAGGCACAGGAAAAAAAATGGTGGGCGCTGAGTATCAATTAGCAGTCCTGCTACAAGAACTTTCCCTTCCCTCCTGTCTGCCTTAGATTATATGTTTCATGATGGCAGGAGATGCTCGAAGGGAGTGGAGAGGAGTAGGTGTGCAGAGTACTCAGGGAGGGAACAGAACCAGGCAGGGAAAAGACAGGGTGTGGGCAGGAAGAGGCAGGATGGCAGTGCAATGGGGATGGGAAGAAGCAGGGTGGAGCCTTGGGGGAAGGGCAGAATGGGGGCAGAGACAGGGAGAGCAACCTCCGGCAGTTTAGAAACTCAGCATCTTTATCCCATGCCTGCCAACTTCCAAGGGATGTCCCTGTGCATGCACCTAGGTGCCCTGGGGCGCCCTCCTCAGGTAATTTCATAGGGCCTGGTGCTCCTTGGCAATTGCTCCCTTAACTCCCCCTTCCATGTTGGCAGGCCTGGTTTGATGATGATACTTACGGTTATTTCTTTCTAAGAGATCCACAGATTTTACCCATATTGGATTTTCCCCAGAGGTCTTGCACAAGTGAATACTGGCCAGGAGAAGTGTTCAGAAGGAAGCATGGGTTATAGTGTCTTTAGTACGCAATGACACATGGATTTATATTAACTCTTTAGATGCAGCCATATCAGTGGAACCATTTACTAAAGACCGGAGAATAAGGTAGTTAACTGGGTGCTGTGAGCTAGAACTTCAGATAGGGTCAGCAGGCATAACTCCACTGAAGTCAATGGAGCTATGGCAATTTATATAAACGGAAGTTTTGGCTGTATGTTTTTTTTAAAAAAATACATATATATATGTGTGTATATACATATATGTATAAATACATATGTACATATATATATATGTAAACCATACTTCCATCTAGCCTAGTATCCTGTCTTTCAACAGTAGCCAATGCCAGGTGCCCCAAAGAGAATGAATAGAACAGGTAATCATCATCGGTATGTCTACACTGCATTCCTTGTTGGAGAGAGGAATGCAAATGCAGCTGAGCGAAATTGCAAATGAAGCACGGGTTTGAATTTCCCATACTTCATTTGCATAATCGCATCCGTCCGCTATTTCGAAATACCCTATTTTGAGATAAAAAACGCCGTGTAGACGCGGTTATTTTGAAAGAAACCCCTTCTTTCGAAATAACCATTAAACCTCATATTTTAAGAAGAAGTGTGAGAAATTCAAATCCGCACTTCATTTGCAATTTCGCTCGGCTGCATTTGCATTCCTCTCTCGAAAGAGGAATGCAGTATAGACATACCCCAAGTGATCATTCTCTAGCAAACAGAGACTAGGGACACCATTCCTTTTTAAACCCTGTTATAGTCTTGACCTTCACAACACCTTCTGGAAAGGAATTCTACAGGCTGTGTGCTATGTGAAGAAATACTTCCTTTTGTTGTTTTAAACCAGCTGCCTATATCATTTGGTGAGCCATTGTTCTTATGTTATGAGGAATAAATAGCAATTCCTTATCTACTTTCTTTACATTAATCATGATTTTATAGAACTCTATCATATCCTCCCTTAGTCTTTTCTTTTCCAAACTGAAATCTCTTCTCATGAGGAATCTGCCTCATATCCCTAATCATTTTCTGTTGCCCTTTTCTGAACCTTGTTCAATGCCAAGGTATCTTTCTTTTATATGAGGCAACCACAGCTGTATATGGTGTTCAAGATATGTGCGTACCTTGAATTTATATAAAGGCAATCAGACATTCTTCTGTCTTATTATATATCCCTTTCTTAAAGATTGCCAATATTCTGTTCGCTTTATGACTGCCATTTGCACATTGAGTGGATGATTTCAGAGAACTATTTACAGTGACTCCAAGATCTCTTTCTTGGGTGGTAACAGCTAATATAAACCAATATTTATAGTTGGGATTATGTTGTCTAATGTGCATTACTTTACATTTATCAACACTCAATTTCATCTGCCATTTGATAGGCCAGTCATCCAGTTTTGAGAGACCTTTTGTAGATCTTGATTAATTTTTATCATCTGCAAATTTTGCCATCTCACTGTTTACTTCTTTTTAGAAATAATTTATGAATATGTTGAATAGGATAGTCCCAGAACAGACCCCTGGGGGACACCCTTAGGGTATGTCTGCACTACCCGGCTAGTTCGAACTAGCGGGGTAATGTAGGCATACCGCACTTGCAAATGAAGCCCGGGATTTGAATTTCCCGGGCTTCATTTGCATAAGCCGGGCGCCGCCATTTTTAAATGTCCGCTAGTTCGAACCCCATGCCGCGTGGCTACACGCGGCACGAGGTTCGAACTAGCCGGGATTTAAAAATGGCGGCGCCCGGCTTATGCAAATGAAGCCCGGGAAATTCAAATCCCGGGCTTCATTTGCAAGTGCGGTATGCCTACATTATCCCGCTAGTTCGAACTAGCGGGGTAGTGTAGACATGCCCTTAGTTACCTCTCTCTATTGTGAAAACTGACCGTTTATTCTTCCCCTCTGTTTCTTATCTTTTACCCAGTTTCCAATCCATGAAAGGACCTTCCTTCTTATCTTATGGCAGCTTACTTTGCTTATGAGGCTTTGATGAGAGACATTGTCAAAGGCTTCCTGAAATTCTAAGTATACTAGATCCACTAGATTCCTCTTGTCCACATGCTTCTTAACCCTCTGAAAGATTCTGGTAGATTGATGAGGCGTGATTTCCCTTCACAGAAACCATGGTCACTCTTCCCCAAAAATTATGTTCATCTACATATCTGACAATATTTTTCTTTACTGTAGTTCCAACCAGTTTGCCTGGTACCGATGTCAGGCTAACCAGCCTGTAATCCTGGGATCATGTCTAGTCCTTTTTGAAAATTGGTGTCACATTAGCTATCTTCCAGTCATTTAGTACAGAAAATGAATTACATCTTAGGTTACAGACTACAGCTAAGAATTCTGAAATTTCACATTTGAGCTCCTTCAGACTCTTGGGTGAATACCATCTGCTCCTGGTGACCTGTTACTGTTTAGTTTCTCTATTTGTCCCAAAGCCTTCACTAATGACACCTCAGTCTGGGAAAATTCCTCAGTTTTGTCCCCTAAAAAAGAATGGCTCAGTTTTGGGAATCTCCCTAACATCCTCAGCTGTGTAGACAAATGCAAAGAATTCATTTAGTTTCTCTAAATGACCTTATCATCTTTGAGTGCTCCTTTAGCATCTTATTGTCCATTGACTCCACTGGTTGTTTACCTGGCATTCTGCTTCTGATGTACTTAAACATTATTTTTTTATGCTATTAGTTCTTGAGTTTTTGGCTAACTGTTCTTCAAATTATTTTTTTGGCCTTCCTAATTATATTTTTTTACTTCACTTGCCAAAGTTCCTGTGCCTTTGTATTTTCCTCACTCTAACTTAATGTCCATTTTTAAAGGATGCCTTTTTGCCTCTTGCTGCTTCTTTTATATTGCTGTTTATCCACAGTAGCATGTTTTGGTTTTCTTTTTATGTGTTTTTTTTTTAATTTGAGAGAAACATCTAAGTTGACAGTCTATCATGGTGTCGTTAAAAAGTTTCCATGCAGCTTCCCTTTTGGTGGTGTACCTTTCATTTTCTGCTTAAAGAACCTCCTCTTTTTTGTGTAGTTCCCCTTTCTAAAATGTAATGCTACAGTGTTGAACTGCGGTGGTGTTTTTTCCACCACACAGATATTAAATGTAATTACATTATGGTCACTATTACTAAGCAATCCAACTTTATTCACCTCTGGGACCAGATCCTGTGCTCCACTTAGGACTAAATCAAGAATTGACGTTCCAAGACAAGCTCCTCCAAGAAACAGTCGTGTAAGATGTAAAGAACCTTCATCTCTGCATCCTGTCTTGGGGTGATGTGTAGCCAGTCATACTAGGGATAGGTGAAATCTCCCATTATTCTTGAGTTTTTTATTTTGATAGTCTCTCTAATCTCCCTGAGCATTTCATAGTCACGATCATGATCCTGGTCAGGTGGCTAGTTATATACCCCTAGGCTGTGTCTAGACTGGCCAGTTTTTCCGGAAAATCAGCCGCTTTTCTGGAAAAACTTGCCAGCTGTCTACACTGGCAGCTTGAATTTCCGCAAAAGCACTGACTTCCTACTGTAAGAAATCAGTGCTTTTTGTGGAAATACTATGCTGCTCCCATTTGGGCAAAAGTCCCTTTTGCGCAAAAGGGCCAGTGTAGACAGCTGAGATTTGTTTTGCGCAAAAAAGCCCCAATCGCGAAAATGGCGATGGGGGCTTTTTTACAGAAAAGCACATCTAGATTGGCCACGGACACTTTTCCGCAAAAAGTGCTTTCGCGGAAAAGCGTCTGTGCCAATCTAGATGCTCTTTTCCGAAAATGCTTTTAACGGAAAACTTTTCCGTTAAAAGCATTTCCGGAAAATCATGCCAGTCTAGACATAGCCCTACTGCTATATTATTATTATCTGAGCATGGAATTACTATCCATAGAGATTCTACAGTTTAGTTTGGTTCATTTAAAATCTTTTACTTCATTTGATTTTATGCTTTCTTTCACATATAGTGCCACTCCCACCGCCATGGCCTGTTCTGTTTTTTTAATATATTTTTTACCCTGGTATTACTGTGTCCTATTGCCCATCCTGTTTCTGTGATACCTGTTATATCAATATCCTCCTTTAATACAAGGCACTTTAGTTCACCCATCTTATTATTTAGATTTCTAGCAATGTTATTTAAACACTTGTCACTTTTAGTTATCTGCCATTGAATGATGTAACTGAATGGAACTCTTTCATGTGATTGTTTTACATCAGATCCTGCCTGTATTTTATCATTTTCCATCCTCTCTTCCTTACTAGGACATGGAGCATCTCTGTTCATAGAACCTCCCCTTAGGGATATCTGATGTCTCTGTCAGAACCATGTGTTTTTCCACACCTGTCGGCTTTCCTCCAGCTCTTTGTTTAAAAACTCCTCTACAACCTTTTTAACTTTAAGTGCCAATTTTAATCCCCGTGGGATTTCCTTGTTTTGTTTTTTAACGACTGTTCAGTTTTCCCTATAATCCATGTTTTTTGCCTAAGGAGGAGCACTGGCTTTACATGTTTTCCCTTGTTGTTGGTCACACCCAGTATCAGAACTATCAAAACTGCCACCATTAATTCACAGTTTGAGAAATCAACAGACAAAAGGAGTTCTCATTAACCGATGAACTTAGAATGTGAGGTAGGAATGGTAGCTTTTTGCAGGCTGCACATACCAGGTGGCATTCCTCTGCTACAGTACAAATTAGAAAAATTTCTGTAAATGTCATGGTGTTTGCTACATTACGATGGCAAATGTTTGAAAGGGATGATATTGGTTTATGTTGATTGACTGTTTCATTTTTAGGTTTAACTAAAGTTTTGAATGATTTGGACCTCTATCAACAATGTAACAATAGCAGCTTCAGCTTGCTGCAGAATTTTCCACTGGTGTCCTACACAAATTAGGAGAATTTTGGTCCAAAATGCTGCCAGAAGAGTTCTAACTAGAAAAAATAAACAATATCTTTCATCTTAAACCAGTAAAGTAGGAAAGGACGAGATTAAAAGTACATTTACCTTTGGTATTTTAAATGCATTATATTTACAAGTTCCCTACTTTGAAAAAATTGAAAGCTGCCTTGAATATTTTAAATAGAGAATTTATTTTATTTTAAATAAATACATTAAATACATTAAATAATACTTTAAAATATTTAACATTTCAGCTTATTTGCAATAACTGTATATTGCTCAGCTGTCCTTTAGAAGGTGTTCACATACATTATATATAGAAATCTACATAGATTCCAACTCCCCACTCCAAGTTATTTTCAAATTGAGGCCCTGAGCCGGCAAATATTTGCCCATATTTTACTTACATGATTCTACCCTTACTGAAGTTCTGTTGGTGTAAGCCTATCGCTTTGCACTAGGAAACAGAAAGTATTTTTTAAGCTAAGTTTCCCTCTTATTTGATATTAAAAACAATGTATGTGTTCAGATAGACCAGATCAAACTATTTTCTATACTGTTTTAAGAGGCATCATTGAGACTTGGTGGAAACAAAGGGCCATGGGAGATTGCTGTGAAATGTAGAGTAATGAATTTTACCCTTGTTCTAAAGATACTGATTGAGGGCAGACAGGTTAAAGTAGTGAAACATTTGGATAAATATAACCCTAGTAATGCTCCATCCTTGATTCCTTGGGCTCCATATCAGTTTCCAGGAATGAAATTCATCTGTCTGGAATTTCAAGGATCTCTCTTTCCAGCTATTTAAAAAAAACCATCAGCAAGTAAGGGCCACGCAAGGGTCTTTTCAAGACCATTTTTGTGTTTTTAAAACCCTAGGGCCAAATCCTGGTCCTATTTAAAGACCATAATAAAACTCCCCGTGACTTCATTGGGACTAGGATTATCCTCATATTGCATATATCCCTCAGTACCTCTTTCTTCATTTTCTTCAGATTCCTTAGGTAAGTATTATCCATTCCTGGGCCATATCTATACTAGGAAACTATTTTGAAATAACTGAATTTGACTTAATAACTCCCGATTTAACAAAATTGAAATAGTGTGTCCCCACTACAGGGAAGCCTTGAAATTTGTCCGAGGCAGGCTTTGTTAATGGGGACACGCTACCTTGACTTAGAGCCCCAAGAAGCACTGGTGAGTAATTAATTCAAATTACTCTGTGGAATAGTTATTTCAAAATAGAGGCACCGGAGCGTCCACACTAACTCTGTTTTGAAATAACTATTTTGAAATTTGCACTATTCCCCAAGAAAAGCAGGATTTTGAAATAAGTGGCCCCTTCTTTTGAAATAATGGGCATGATAGTTTGGATGCTCCACTTATAAATTCAGTCTATGGGGGTTATTTCAAAATAAAGCCCTCGTGTAGACCAGGGCCTGGTTATTTACTACCCTTGAATATCTCTTCTTGTTTCTCAGTTTTCTCTTTACAGACCTCAATTTCTATCAATACCACACTCTGACTGCCTTTTAAAGATGGCTTAAAAGTTTCCCCATTGTCTTCTACAGAGGAGGCAAATGTGCATTAGCAACCACTCCGGAGGAACACAAGAGGGCATTAGCCACGTGACCACTCCTCCACAGGACCCCTCCATATGTCAATCCTAGCCTCTTCCTGCTTCCTCTCCTCCCACCCCCCAGCCATTTCCCACAAGCGATGTGAGCCAGAGGTTTAGCGGGAGGCCTAGCACAAGATGCAGGGATTGGGCCCTCCCACACTCACTGGTGGAAAGAGGATTTGACCCCAGCCGGCTCTGTCTGCCCTGCTCCCAGCTATGTTGCTCCACTTCCTGCCACCAGTGAGTGTGTGTGGGAAGGGTGGGAAGTGGGGAGGGGAGGGTGAAGCAGTTCCATCCCTTCCCCCAAGTGATGCTGGTAGCTGAGAGAATGCAGCTAGCTTCCTGCCACTACTTTTCTGCCACTACTGAAGCGTGCAGGGGCAGGCCCATCCTCCTCAGTCTGTGCCAGGGGCCACCAACGCACTGAGCCTGGTGCTGGTGGATGAAGCATCTTCCAGCTGCTGTCCCCTTGCCCTTCTTCCTATTGTATTTGGAGTGGGGAGGGGGGCATTTAATCTTTCATCTCCACCCAACCTCCACACCTTGCCCCTGCAAATGTGCTCTGCTTTTTAGTTGTTATTGAAGTGATTTCCAACTCTTTTTTTTACAATTTATTCCCTTCTCCTTCCTCCCACTCCACTCTTCACATTAGCTATGAATTTTTGTTTTCTCAGTAGCTGGTAAATCTTGTGATGTTTAGATCTCCTCTGGATTCATGCACTTTTATTTCTTCTATTTTTGGTCCTACTTCATACATTTATAGTATATTTAACCTTTCCCCTCCCCAATGACCTTATAACTTTCTTCTGCATGATTTTTTTAAAACATTCTTCTCTATTTATTTCTATTTTGATCTTATTTTATGTTTCAGTGCTTAATATTATTTCCTCATCTGCTAATTTTAGCAGCTTCTACTTCCTTCTCTCTGCATCAGTATAATGTGTCTCGTATTCTATAATCACTATTTTTATCTTTGTCGTAGGTAAAGCTTTCTGGCAAAGCTTGGTCTGTTCTCTCAGCTACAATAATGACACCCTTTCTGTTCATGTGTAATCTATATACCACCCTCCATATGGTTCTTCAAAGAGCCACAGCACCATTGGAGAACTAGGGGTTCTGGAAAAAGCTGTCAACGGAGGTGGAAGACTGACTCTCCTGCCAACTTTAACAATGTCACTCCTTGAGAGCTACTGGATGGACTACAAAAACTTTGTTCCAGCCCACTTCACTTAACTGGCATGACTCCAGACTTCACGAAAGCTTTTTGAATTTCTTGTCACTTGTTTCAAGTCACTTGATATTTTTTTGGTCACCATGTTGAGTTTACACTCCTGCCTTGTCTCACCATACTACCTGCATTCCTTCTCCAATTCTTTGGGTTTGTCTCCACTACGGGGTGGACTGATGTTGTGGTGAAGATCCAATAAATTGACTGCTGATCACTTACCCCTCAACTCCTGTACTCCACCAGAAGAAGACGACTAAGGGGAGTTGATGAGAGAGTTACTGCAAGGTCCACACCAGGCTCAGCTGAGTGAAGAAAGTAGATCTAAGCTACATGGATTTGAGTTACGCTACTAATATAACCTGTGGTATAAGTAAACAACATTTCTTACTAGTATGGGCTGGAGGGTGGTGCCAGCTAAAGGAGAGTAGTCATAGGCGTGTGCAGCACATTTCATTAGGGTGTGCACCCAAATAATTTTTTTAAATGTACTCTTTGACCCCCATTAGTCACACCCCTGACCCCCATTAGCCACACCTCCTGACCCCCATTAGCCATGCCTTTGGAGGTAACACTTCCGGGGCAATATGGACACATGACAAGAAATAAAAGGTGTCATTTGACCCCCCCCAAGGACTTTTCCCACCATCCTCTTACCAATAGTGATTAGTTTGGCCCTCAGCAAACCCCCCTCATGCAACTATCCTACAATTGCATTAACTCAAGGGGTGGAGAGGCTGGGGGAAGTGTTCCCTCTAAGAGTTTCCTCCCATGAGCACAATAAATTTTGTATTGTGCACCAGTACTGAGTTTGTGGCTTGTTTGGATGTGCCACTATGGCACCTAAGTTATTAATAAGTATCTTATGAACCTCTACCTTTCCCCTCTGCTGCTCGGTCTCCACCACTTGCTCTATCAGCTCCCCTGGTGCCTGCTGCCCCCCCAACCCCTCACCCACCTCTGCTGTCCTGACTCCTGCCCTTCTCACTGCCCGCAGCCTTCCTGAGACCTGCCCTCCTCCACCAGCCTTTCTCTCCCCTCCTGTGTCCACTCCTCCAGTAGCCCCACTCTGATCATGTGAGCTACCCCTCCTTATCCCCTCTCCTAACACCTCCCGCTACACACCTGCCCTGCCTCTCTCCTCTGGTGCTGGTCCCTCCCCTGCAGGTGTCTGCCCTTCTGCTTCACCCCCGGAATCCTCTGGCACCTGCACCTTCCCTTACCCCTGCACCCTCCTGGTGCCTTCCCCTTCCCTCACTGCCCCTGTCCCCTTTGCCTTCTTTTTCCTTGATGCCCACCCCCTCCCCACCCTCTGCCTCCCATTCCCCTCATGCTCCTGTGTCCTCACACGTGCCGTGCTCCATCCCCGCCTTCCTCATGCCCACCCCTTCTTTCAAGCCTTCTCCCAGCACCTCCCCTTCTCCCCTCTAGCCCCCAAAGCCCTTCCCCTCTCCTCTCCTAGCATCATCCTGTCCCCCCCTCTCATTGACACCTCCCCTCATGCCCTCTTCCTCATTGTCTTCACTTGGCCCCCTGGCACTTGTCTCTTTCCTACACTCTGTCCCTTGATGCCTTTCCCTTTCTTCTCCTGACCTGCTCCCCTTCCCTCAGCACAAGCCCCTTCCTTTCTGACTCTTACCTCCTTTTTTTCCCTTCTTTTCCAGAAGCCGCCAGCTGGTCTGTAAGGCTATGTCTACACTACAGCACTAATTCGAACTAATTTAATTCGAATTCGTTAATTCGAACTAAGCTAATTTGAATTAGTGCATCTAGACCTAAAAACTAATTCAAATTAGCATTTTGCTAATTCGAAATAGCATATCCTCATTGAGTGGACCCTGAACCAAAGTTAAAGCTGGCTGGAACCAGTGCCAGCAGGGCATCAGGTTAAGACTTAGAGCGTGGAGCTGCTGTCTCAGGCTAGCCGAGGGCTGTGCTTAAAGGGACCCGACCCTCCCCCCCCCCCGGACAGACAGTTCTCAGGGGTTCCCCGCTTGCAAAGCAGTTCTGGCTTGGAGTGTCCTGAGTGCCCACACTGGGCACATCACAGCACTCGGCCATCAGCCCGGCTGCACTTGCTGCAGGCTGCTATCCGGGGGGAGGGGCAATTGGGGGGCTGCAGGAGAGCTTCCACCCCGAGGAGCCCACAGAGCCAGCCCAGTCCTCCCCATCAGGGGCTCGTACCCCATTCCTCCCTCACCTTCTTCCACTTACCCCTCCCTAGCCCCCCTTCCTGATGTACAAAATAAAGGACACGTGTTTTCAAAAATAGAAACTCTCTTTATTGAACAAAACTCGGGGAAACTGGGAAAAGAAGGTGGGAGAGGGGAAGAGAGAGGGTGGGAGAGGGGAGGGCAACTAAAATGATCAGGGGTTTGGAACAGGTCCCATATGAAGAGAGGCTAAAGAGACTGGGACTTTTCAGTTTAGAAAAGAGGAGACTGAGGGGGATATGATAGAGGTCTATAAAAGCATGAGTGGTGTGGAGAGGGTGCATAAAGAAAAGTTCTTCATTAGTTCCCATAATAGAAGGACTAGAGGACACCAAATGAAATGAATGGGTAGCAGGCTTCAAACTAATAACAGAAAGTTCTTCTTCACAAAGCAAATAGTCAACCTGTGGAACTCCTTGCTGTAGGAGTCTGTGAAGGCTAGAACTAGAACAGAGTTTAAAGAGAAGTTAGATAAATTCATGGAGGTTGGGTCCATGGAGTGTTATTAGCCAGGGGGTAGAAATGGTGTCCCTGGCCTCTGTTTGTGGAAGGCTGGAGATGGATGGCACGAGACAAATGGCTTGGTCATTGTCTTCGGTCCATCCCCTCCAGGGTACCTAGTGTTGGCCGCTGTCGGCAGACAGGCTACTGGGCTAGATGGACCTTTGGTCTGACCCAGTACGGCCATTCTTATGTTTTTATGTTCTAAGCTCAGGGCTCAGGGTCGGGGTCTCACTGGACCACCTTGATTTTCATGCAAACCTGCTCCTGGGTGGCCAGGCTGGCAGCTATCCTACCCTAGATGGCCACTTTCCTGTGGCTTGTGTGGCGGTCGTGGATGTTGGAGGCTTCCCCCCAAACCTCGATGAGGTCCACGATCTCTGCACTAGACCAGGCGGGCGCCCACCTCTTGCGGACCTGGGCAGGCTTCTGGGAGCCGCCAGCCTGGTCCTGGGAAGAGGCGGAGGGCTGGGTGGCAGCGGGTGGCTGGTTCGTGCCGTGCCAGGTGCAGGGTCTGCTGGCTGGGTGCTGGCAGGCTTGCACCTGGCACGGGCACCATAGCCAGCCTGTGTCCCTTTAAGGGCTGCGGGGCTGGGAGGGGGGCAGAAGAGTTTCCCTGGTGGTGCCCAGAGTGGCCACCAGGGCAAGCTGGGGAGGGCTAGCCTCCCACTAGTTTGAATTAAGTGGCTACACAGCCCTTAATTCAAACTAGTTAATTCGAACTAGGCGTTAGTCCTCGTAGAATGAGGTTTACCTAGTTCGAATTAAACGCTCTGCTAGTTTGACTTAAGTTCGAACTAGCGGTTTGTATGTGTAGCGCCTATCAAAGTTAATTCGAACTAACATCTGTTAGTTCGAATTAACTTTGTAGTGTAGACATATCCTAACAGAGTTCTAGTGTCGCCCTGACTGTCACCCTTCTGGTGCTCCCCCTACTCTGTCTTTCTTAGGTTTCTCAGCCCCCTTTTGGGCCACAAAGCCCCACCCCGCAGTCTCTGGTTCCCAAAGTTCCGGCAGTCCCCATCACTTGGTGCCTGCACCAGGTTCAACTCGTAGGGTGGGCAGGTAGACTCTCCTCCCAAAAAACGGACACACTTGATCATGGGCGTGGGGGAGGGGAGAGAGGCTGGCTGGGGGGCAGGGAAGAGGGACTAGCTGGGGGGCAGGGACTGGCCGGGAGGAAGAGGGGATGAGAAGCAGCTCTGGGAGGGGGAGGCCAGCCACCCTGCCTCCAACCCCAGGCCCCCTCTGTCCCCAGGCCAGTTGCACTGTCCCTGACCCCGAGCCACCTCCCTCCCCGGAGCCAGCTGCGCTGCCCCCGAAGCCAGCCTCCTCCCTCCCTCGCCCCCTGTGGCCAGCCACGCTGCCCCCGACCCCGCTCCTTCCCTCTCCAGGGCCAGCCTCGCTGCTCCCGACCCCGGCCTCTACCCTCCCTCCCTCCATCCCCGGGGGCAGCGCAGCTGGACCCGGAGAGGGGAGGGGCAGGGGCACACCCAGCACACCCCATGTGCACGCCTATGGGAGTAGTCATGTCTCCCCACCCACATAAATCCGGATACTACTGCTGTGTCCCCAGACCAGGAATCTATCCTTTCCCCCTCCCCTCTAGCGATGATAACATGTAGCTGACTAGACAATTAACCAATAAGCCTGAGCTTATTAGTTAATCCTGTCAACTACATGCATTTTCCATCACTTGCTGCCTCTGTACCAGAGGCAGCAAGGAGGGAGAGGAAGGTGGGAACTGGTGCCCATGGGGAGCTGGCTTTAAGCCAGCTTACCACAAGCACTGGATCTGCATGTCCCCTCACCCCTGTGCTGCTGCCTCTGATAGAGAAGAGCATAACGGAGGTAGACGGGAGCTGATATGAGTAGGGAGCCAAAGCCAGCTTTCTGTGCATGCCGGCTTCACAGACTCACCTCCCTCCCCCTTTGCTGCCTCCTACATCAGAGGCAGCAGCACAGGGGGGCAGTGGAGGCTGCCTCAAAGCAGCTTCTGTCCATGGGGAGCTCGGACCCCCTCTATGAACAGGGGCTGCTGCCACCCCATGCTGCTGCCTCTGATACAGAGGCAGTAGCAGACGGTGGCAGGGGACTCCCTGGGAGTGGGACCAGGAGTGCACCGGCTGCTGGCCCTGCCTCCAGAGACTATCAAATAGTAGTGTAACTGCTCAAATTTGATGTAATTACATTTCAATTTGATTGTAATAGCATTACAATTACATGCTAGCTAACATCCCTGCTCCCCTTCCCATCCCATGTTACCTGGGGAGAGGAGGGTCTGGCAGTGGTAAGGCAGCCTGCAGGGAGGAGCTGCTGGTAGTCTTGCTCTTTTCCCTGCTAAGTAACCACCCAATCTTATTCTCAGGGCTCGCTGAACAGTGGCGAGCCCCGCTCGCCAGCCACGCTGTCCGGCGATCTGCGCATGCGCAGATCTTTCTGCACATGCGCACATCTCCCGAACCCGGCTCTTCCAGGTTACAATCTACTTGCCACGGGAGAGTAGATTGTATTATTTGTTGAGCCCTGCTTATTCTTATCTTTCTCCTTCTGTGCCCCACCTTTCCAATTTGTTACACTATCGACTAACTATAATTAGTCTGTACACTCTTTGGTGAATGATCATAGAATCATAGGACTGGAAGGGACCTCGAGAGGTCATCGAGTCCAGCCCCCCACCCTCAAGGCAGGACCAAGCTCCGTCTACACCATCCCTGACAGATGTCTATCTAACCTGTTCTTAAATATCTCCAGAGAGGGAGATTCCACCACCTCCCTTGGCAATTTATTCCAATATTTGACCACCCTGACAGTTAGGAATTTTTTCCTAATGTCCAATCTAAACCTCCCCTGCTGCACTTTAAGCCCATTACTCCTTGTCCTGTCCTCAGTAACCAAGAGGAACAAATTTTCTCCTTCCTCCTTGTGACACCCTTTTAGATATTTGAAAACCGCTATCATGTCCCCCCTTAATCTTCTTTTTTCCAAACTAAACAAGCCCAGTTCATGAAGCCTGGCTTCATAGGTCATGTTCTCTAAACCTTTAATCATTCTTGTCGCTCTTCTCTGTACCCTTTCCAATTTCTCCACATCTTTCTTGAAATGTGGCGCCCAGAACTGGACACAGTACTCCAGCTGAGGCCTAACTAGTGCAGAGTAGAGCGGCAGAATGACTTCACGAGTTTTGTTTACAACACACCTGTTGATACAACCTAGAATCATATTTGCTTTTTTTGCAACAGCATCACACTGTTGACTCATATTCAACTTGTGGTCCACTATGACCCCTAGATTCCTTTCCGCCATGCTCCTTCCTAGACAGTCGCTTCCCATCTTGTATGTATGGAACTGATTGTTCCTTCCTAAGTGGAGCACTTTGCATTTCTCTTTATTAAACCTCATCCTGTTTACCTCTGACCATTTCTCTAACTTGCTAAGGTCATTTTGAATTATGTCCCTATCCTCCAAAGAAGTTGCAACCCCACCCAGTTTGGTATCATCTGCAAACTTAATAAGCGTACTCTCTATCCCAATATCTACATCATTGATGAAGATATTGAACAGTACGGGTCCCAAAACAGACCCTTGCGGAACTCCACTTGTTATCCCTTTCCAGCAGGATTTAGCACCGTTAACAACAACTCTCTGACTACGGTTATCCAGCCAATTATACACCCACCTTATCGTGGCCCTATCTAAGTTATATTTGCCTAGTTTATCAATAAGAATATCATGCGAGACCGTATCAAATGCCTTACTAAAGTCTAGGTATATGACATCCACCGCTTCTCTCTTATCCACAAGGCTCGTTATCCTATCAAAGAAAGCTATCAGATTAGTTTGGCATGACTTGTTCTTCACAAACCCATGCTGGCTATTCCCTATCACTTTATTACCTTCCAAGTGTTTGCATATGATTTCCTTAATTACCTGCTCCATTATCTTCCCTGGGGGTACGTCTACACTACAGCGCTAGTTCGAACTAACTTAGTTCGAATTAGTTAATTCGAACTAAGCTAGTTCGAACTAACGCATCTAGAACTAAAAACTAGTTCGAACTAGCGTTTTGCTAGTTCGAACTAGTAAGTCCACATTGAGTGGACTCTGAACAGGGCTTAAGGATGGCCGGAAGCAGTGCCGGCAGGGCATAAAAGGAGGACTTAGAGCATGGAGATGCTGTCTCAGGCTAGCCGAGGGCTGCGCTTAAAGGGTCCCGACCCCCACCCCGGACACACAGTTCTAAGGGGTGCCCCGCTTGCAAAGAAGTTCTGGCTTGGAGTGCCCTGAGTGCCCACACTGGGCACATCACACCACTCGGCCATCAGCCCGGCTGCACTTGCCGCAGGCTGCCATCTGCGGAGAGGGAGTAATTGGGGGGCTGCAGGAGAGCTTCCACCCCCAGAAGCCCGCAGAGCCAGCCCAGTCCTCCCCATCGGGGGCTCGTACCCCATTCCTCCCTCACCTCCTTCCACTTACCCTTCCTTAGCCCCCCTTCTTATTGATGTACAAAATAAAGATAACGTTTCTTCCAACATTGACTCTGTCTTTATTGAAAAAAAACTGGGGGAGACTGGGAAAAGGAGGTGGGAGAGGGGAAGAGAAAGGCTGGGGGTATGTCTACACTACCCCGCTAGTTCGAACTAGCGGGGTAATGTATGCATACCGCACTTGCTAATGAAGCCCGGGATTTGAATTTCCCGGGCTTCATTAGCATAAGCGGGGAGCCGCCATTTTTAAATCCCCGCTGCTTCGAACCCCGTGTAGCGCGGCTACACGGGGCTCGAACTAGGTAGTTCGGACTAGGGTCCTATTCCGAACTACCGGTACTCCTCGTGAAACGAGGTGTACCGGTAGTTCGGAATAGGCACCCTAGTCCGAACTACCTAGTTCGAGCCCCGTGTAGCCGCGCTACACGGGGTTCGAAGCAGCGGGGATTTAAAAATGGCGGCTCCCCGCTTATGCTAATGAAGCCCGGGAAATTCAAATCCCGGGCTTCATTAGCAAGTGCGGTATGCATACATTACCCTCCTAGTTCGAACTAGGAGGGTAGTGTAGACATACCCTGGGAGAGGGGAGGGCAACTAACATGATCAGGGGTTGGGAACAGGTCCCATATGAAGAGAGGCTACAGAGACTGGGACTTCTCAGCTTAGAAAAGAGGAGACGGAGGGGGGACAGGATAGAGGGCTCTAAAAGCAGGAGTTGGGTGGAGAGGGTGCATACAGAAAAGCTCTTCATTAGTTCCCATAAAGAAGGACTAGAGGACACCAAAGGAAAGGAATGGGTAGCAGGCTTGAAACTAGTAAGAGAAAGTTGTTCTTCTTCCCAAAGCAAATAGTTAACCTGTGGAACTCCTTGCTGCAGGAGGCTGTGAAGGCTACAACTAGAACAGAGTTTAAAGGGAAGTGAGATAAAGTGATGGAGGTTGGGTCCATGGAGTCCTATTAGCCAGAGGGTAGGAGTGGTGTCCCTGCCCAAAGTTTGTGGAAGGCTGGAGAGGGATGGCACGAGACAAATGGCTTGGTCATTGTCTTCGGTCCATCCCCTCCAGGGTCCCTAGGGTTGGCCGCTGTTGGCAGACAGGCTACTGGGCTAGATGGACCTTTGGTCTGACCCAGTACGGCCATTGTAAGCTCAGGGCTCAGGGTCGGGGGTCTCAGTGGACCCCCTTGATTTTCATGCACACCTGGTCCTGGGTGGCCAGGCTGGCAGCTCTCCTGCCCTAGACGGCCACTTTCCTGTGCCTAGTGAGGAGATCGTGGACGAGGTCCACGATGTCCGCACTAGCCCAGGAAGGTGCCCGCCTCTTGCGGTCCAGGGCAAGCTCCCGGGAGCCGCCAGCCTGGTCCCGGCAAGAGGGGGTGGGCTGGGGGGCATCGGGTGGGTGGCTCTGTGCCGTGCCAGGTGCAGGGTCTGCTAGCTGGGTGCTGGCAGGCTTGCACCTGGCACGGGCACCGTAGCCAGCCCGTGCCCCTTTAAGGGGTCCGGGGCCGGGAGGGGGGCATAGAGTTTCCCTGGTGTTGGCCAGAGTGGCCACCAGGGAAACCTGGGGAGGGCTAGCCTCCCACTAGTTCGAACTAAAGGGCTACACAGCCCTTAGTTCGAACTAGCTAGTTCGAACTAGGCGTTAGTCCTCGTAAAATGAGGTTTTCCTAGTTCGAACTAAGCGCTCCGCTAGTTCGATTCAAATTCGAACTAGCGGAGCGCTAGTGTAGCGCCTATTAAAGTTAGTTCGAACTAACGTCCGTTAGTTCGAACTAACTTTGTAGTGTAGACATACCCTTGGACAGACGTTAAACTGACTGGTCTGTATTTTCCTGGGTTGTTCTTATTCCCCTTTTTATAGATGGGCACAATATTTGCCCTTTTTCAGTCTTCTGGAATCTCCCCTGTCTGCCATGATTTTTCAAAGATCATAGCTAAAGGCTCAGATACCTCCTCTATCAGGAGTATCCTGGGATGCATTTCATCAGGACCTGGTGACTTGCTGACATCTAACTTTCCTAAGTGATTTTTAACTTGTTCCTAAGTGATTTTTAACTTGTTTAACTTCTTTGTGTATCCTATCTTCTAAACTTACCCTCTCTCTGCTTGTATTCACTATGTTAGGCACACCTCCAGACTTCTCGGTGAAGACCGAAACAAAGAAGTCATTGAGCATCTCTGCCATTTCCAAGTTTCCTGTTACTGCTTCTCCCTCATCACTAAGCAGTGGGCCTACCCTGTCCTTGGTCTTCCTCTTGCTTTTAATGTATTTATAAAAGGTCTTCTTGTTTCCCTTTATGCCTGTAGCTAGTTGATGTGTAAAACACCTATAGATTGAGCCTCTCGGCTGTGTCTACACTGGGCATTTGAATTTCCGCAAGAACACTGACGATCTCGTGTAAGATCGTCAGTGTTCTTGCGGAAATACTGTGCTTCTCCCGTTCGGGCAAAAGCCCTCTTGCGCAAATCATTTAGAGAGGGAAGCCAGACAAAAACCTCAGAATAAGAGGCAAGGACTCTTGATGTAAAGACATCGTAGTAGACCATAATGCTTCTGATGCTCTGTTCATCTGAAGAAGTGGACTGTGTCCACGAAAGCTCATGATACATGTTTTGTTAGTCTGTTACAGAAAAAAAACAACAAATGGTCTAGTAGATTTTATAGACTAACTCGGCTACCCCCTGAAGCAACAGATTTTTAGGATGGTTGATTTCTCTTGATACCAACCTTCACTTCAAGAAATTCCACTCCTGTCCCAAAACCAGTCCCACTCCTACTGAAATTAAAGGGAGTTTTGACATTGACTTCAACCCTTTAAGTTGAAAAATACTATATAAATGTAAGATATTCTTAGTGTTGTAAACTACTAACACGTAACAACTCTGAACTTTCTCACAAAGAGGAGACTGACTAAAAGACCAGGATTAATTTAAATGTCAGAATAGTATACTAGATGATAATGCTGTGCAGTGATACAGATCTCTTCAGCTGAGAGCCTCAGAGAACTACACAAATTCCATAATGAACTTCACAATGATGCTGGGTGGTAATGCAGGGGCATAAATTAGATGGTCTGTCTTGACCTTCCAGACAACTGGTCCAGTCCTAAGAGATCTGTAGGCTACAAAACTAGAGTGGTAAAGATTAAAGGACTGAAGAGCTGATGCAAGTGGGGCTCATTTAAACTGCATATTTCAGCTATCAGATATGCAAATGAAGAAGACAGAAAGATATGGCTGGTGATGGGGGGTGTGGCTGCGTATTTATTCTTTAAAGCCACCAGCTTTTCAGTCACATAAGCACTTTCCTCTTGCTCTGCCAGTCATGTGTTCATCTTGCAGGTTAACCGTAGGTGCAGCACAGTCCCAGCATCCCTTTGAATTGTTCCCTTGGGATATTGCTTATGGTGGTCTTTGATGATTTTCCATTGATAGTCTTCAGACTGAGCAAGGTGAGATGATTGAGCCTTGCATTACATCACTGACTAACCAGGAAGGGAGGACAACTCTCTCCTGCTTGACATATATGCTGGTGACTAACTTTCACATCAAGAATATATAGCACACTTGCAATATAGTTACATTATTCCTTAAATAGTCCCTTTGTGTACAGTTCATAATGGGTCTTTATAAGTTACAGGCATTCTGTATTAGCTCTTATGGATAAATATCCTGCAAGACGTGTGTTTGGTGTAGGGAGTTTTCTGGGCCTGAAACAAGAGCTGCTTGTAAGGAACCAGGGTCCCTTTTCCAAAGGGTCTGTATGTCACAGAAGTGTTAAACTGAATGATCGACTTTTTTACTTTGGAAGTTCTATTTTGATTTTTTGCTTGAACCCTGAAAAGGAACAAATGCTGTTGTTGTTTTTCAGCTGATACCCCTAAGAACAAGAGGGAGGGCCTTCTTTAAAAGCAAACACATATCCCAAGATGAACTAGGGGAAAGGTGAGAAACACAACTGTATTTGTGTTTGCTTCTTTGTTCATTTGGATAGCTGCTCTGGCAGTGGGTAAGAGGAAACCCAACCGCTGCTGGGTAGTTAAATATCCTTATGCTGATTTTAGAGAATTGTAAACATAGACACCAACAGGCGAAGTGACTTTCTCAAGGGTACACAGTAATGCCCAGATCCTCAATGATATATAGGCTATGTCTACACTGCGCCCATTTGGCACAAGAAATATGCAAATGAGGCTAAGCGTGGAATATTACCAAGCCTCATTTGCATAATTAATTAGGCTCAGTTTTTGCACAAGAGGCTTTTGCTCAAGAGCCGTTCTTCCTGAGAAAATGGAAAAACTCTGAAAAAATGAGGAAGAACAGCTCTTGCGCAAGAGGGATTTTTTGCGCAAAAAGCAGCTGTGTAGATGGCTCCTTTTTGTGCAAAAGCCTCTTGCGTAAAAACAGACCTAATTAATTATGCAAATGAGGCTCAGCAATATTCCACGCTTAGCCTCATTTGCATATTTCTTGCGCCAAATGGGTGCAGTGTAGACATAGCCTTAGGCTCCTAACATCCATTGATGTAAATGGAAGTTAGGAGTCTAAGTACTTGTGTGGATATGAACCGCGATCAATAACAGAGTGGGAAGAGAAGCCAGAAGTATTAACTCCCATTGCCCTTCAATTCAAAAAATAAAATAAAAAATCTCTTCTATCTTTTGTTGTTATTATTTGCACTGTGGCAGTGCCTAGAAGCCCTAGTTACAGGCCAGAACCCCAATGTCTAAGCACTGTACAAACACAGAAAAAGTCCTGGCCCCAAACTGCTGACAATCTACATGATTAGGAACACTTTTCAAACACACTTGCATGGGACAGAGGGAATAATTGTTTTTATGGATTTAATATTGGTTTCTGATGACTAGATGTACAACTAGATTGTATTAATGCTCCCCCTGGTTTGTAAATCTAAGCTATAGTTTACAAAAGAAAAAGGATTTTGTTTGCCAGGTGTGTTTTTTCGAAGCTTACACAGCTCTTATTTCAGGATGTCAGGAATAGGGTTGCTAGGTGGTTTCAACAGAAATACTGGACACACTTGACATTACATCACAATCTACATTACATCTTATTTAGAAAATACCAAACATTTATATTTTCTCATTTATATTTTCTCAATTTGTTTCCCGAACAGAAATCTCAAATAGTGGACTATCTAGTTCAAAACCGGACACCTGGCAACCTAGTCAGGAAATTTCTTTTATTTCCCCCCATTTCTTTATTCCACCGTAAATATTAGGTTGCATCTGAAAATCCAAGTGTTCATTTTGATTCTTACCTTCTGTGATTCCTTTTCCTCCCCTCTACTGGGGGGCAAAAACATGTGGCTATTTTGAGCGGTGTGTGATCCTTAGGAGTTTGGCTGAGCTGGAAAGCACTGTTTCCACAGGATGAGGCAGTCTTACACAAGCACATGGCCCGGAGCTGAAGTGTTGGCGCTGCCTTCTTCCAAATGAAATGTTAAAGGGAGATCTCAGTAGGAATAAAAGCCCATGTGGAACTTTTGGGAAAGAATGGAGTTGTAGGGATCAATTGCAGAAGAACTCTGTACGTGTGAAGTATAGGGGTTATGAGGCCTGCATCCCCCCCCCCCTTTTGCCATTATCTCCCCCTTCCCTACTATTGATGAGCCAAAAGCAAGCCTCTAGGAACATACACCATTGTAGCAAGAACGAATTGTAGAGTGTGTCTAGACTACATGGCTCCTTGGAGCCATGTAGATGAGTTTACTAGCCATAGCAAAATAATCACCGCTTCATTTACATCAAAATGGCCGCCGCACTGTACTGATCATCTGATTGTCAGCACAGCACGGTAGTCTAGACGGAGATCAGCCAACCCCAGCACTCTGTCATCAGATCCTCTATACCGGTTCAGCCTTAATTTGGTTCCTTGTACACACACATTAGTGAGGCAGTCTTTAATTATGATCACCTGCTATTTTTTCTAAGGGAGCCCTCTGTCATTGAGAGCATAGGACAGACATTGTTCACCAAATGGGAAGCTATTTAATATAATACCATCTACCATGTTTTGTTAGTCTATAAAGTGCTACCAGACCATTTTTTGTTTTTTCCTGTACAGACTAATTCAGCTACCCCCAAAGCTTATTTTTATCCTGTCACTCCATTCATTATGTATTCTAGACCATCCAAATCCTGCACTGAATACAGGATTATCAATTTCTTCACGAGATTTTTTATGTTGCTTGTATGATAGGGTATGTCTACACTACAGCGCTAATTCGAATTAACTTAGTTTGAATTAGTTAATTCGAACTAAGCTAATTCGAACTAGTGCAGGTAGACTTAAAAACTAGTTCGAATTAGTGTTTTGCTAATTTGAACTAGCGCGTCCACACTGATTGGATGCAGGGGCGCATTTAAGGGAAGCTGAAACCGGTTCTGGCAGGGCATCAGGTCAGTAGGTGCTTTGTGTGGCTGCTGTCTGAGGCTCGTGCTTAAAGGGACCCCCCTGGACAGCCGGTTCTTAGCGTTTCCGCTTGCTTGCCTACCTTGCCGAGGGACAGCAAAGCGTTTTTCTCTGCGCCCGTGTGTGTCGGTGCTTCCCTTCGGGGACACTGCCACAGGTGGCAACATGGAGCCAGAGCTCCCCCTGCACTTTCTGGTGCACTTTCTGGACTTGCTGCTGCAAGCCTGCCAGCTATGGGTGGAGGCTGCCGTGCACCACCTGGTGCACGTCAGCTCCCTGCCTCTCCACCTGGCCACCCTGGGTGCCATGGTGCAGATGCGGTGGCGACTGGGCGCCGGCATGCCCCACTGCATCTGACGTCTGTACACCAGCAGCGACTGGTGGGACTGCATTGTCCTGGAGCACTGGGGAGACCAACAGTGGACCCAGAACTTCAGGATGAGGAGGGACACCTTCCTGGAGCTCTGTGAGTGGCTCGCCCCTGCTCTGCGCAGAAGGGACACTCGCATGAGGCCCGCCATCCCCCTCCAGAAGCATGTGGCCATCGCCCTCTGGAAGCTCTCCATGCTGGACAGCTACCGATCCGTTGGGAACCAGTTTGGCGTGGGGAGATCCACCGTCGGAGCAGTGCTCATGCAGGTACGGCACTTGCCAGCCACTGGACCGGGAGTGCCGGGGGGCTGCAAGCAGGGGATGGGCCGCCCCAGGGAAAATGGGGGTTGGGTTAGGGTGCCCCACACCAGAGGGGCTGGTCTCTCCCGGCCATACTACATGCTGCCCGGGGTGGGGGTTGCTTTCGGGAGTGGGGCGCGGGACACTGCCAGGGCATGAACACTCCCAGCCACCCGGGCACCCCACTGATTCGTGCTTTGCTGTGTCTCTCCACAGGTGGTCAAGGCCATCAACCGGGTGCTGCTCCGCAGGGTGGTCCGCCTCGCCGACCCGGATGCTGTCATCCGGGGGTTCGGCGCCCTCGGCTTCCCCAACTGCGGGGGGGCCATCGACGGGACGCACATCCCCATCCGTGCCCCGGAACACCAGGCCTCCCAGTATGTGAACCGCAAGAGGTACTTCTCCGTGATCCTGCAGGCCGTGTGTGACCACCAGGGACAGTTCACAGACATTAATGTGGGCTGGTCCGGCAAGGCACATGACGCCAGGGTGTACCGCAACTCCTCCATGTGCCAGAGGCTGCACGCCGGGACCTTCTTCCCTGACCACCACATCAGGGTCGGGAACGTGGACATGCCCGTCTGCCTGGTGGGGGATGCGGCCTACAGCCCTGGCTCATGAAGTTCTACATGGGGCACCTCAACCCCTCCCGCCAGGCCTTCAATGCGAGGCTGACCAGGGCCCGCATTGTGATAGAGGGGGCCTTTGGGCGACTGAAAGCCTGCTTTCGATGCCTCCTCACCTGTCTCGACCTCACCGAGCACAACATCCCTCCCATGGTGGTAGCATGTTGTGTGCTCCACAATTTGTGTGAGCAAAAGGGGGAGGCTTTCCTGCCAGCCTGGATGGCTGAGACTGACCGCATGGCTGGACACTATGGTCAGCCCTGCACCACCGCCATCCGGGAAGCCCAGCGGGGGGCCGGCTGGATCCGGGAAGCCCTGCGGGAGAGCTTCCTGGTGGAGGAGGAGGAGGACTGAACTCTCCCTACATGCCCCACTGGGGCCTTCTTCCACCCCCCCCCTTCCCCTTCCCCCTCTCTAGCTCCCCCCCCCCCCCAGTAATGTAAAATAAAAACCTGTTTTGGCAATCAAATCTCTTTTTATCGTACATAACTGGGGTGGGGGGAGGGAGGAGTGAGGGTGGAAGAGGGGAGGGGGAAACCTGGGAGGGGGGAGCTGATGGAGGGGGAGGGAGGAAGGGAAGGGAAAGCTCAGGGTTGGGGGTCGGGCTGGCTCTCCCGTCTCACAGCACTGCAGGTGCAGGGGCCTCGGGGTGAATGACTGTGGAGGGTGGGGCAGGAGGGACGGGGGGGGGCGGAGCAGGAGTGGGAGGGGGAGCAGGGGCAGCAGGGGTGGGAGGAGGAGCGAGAGCTAGGGCAGCTGCAGGAGCTGGAGCAGGAGGAGGCAGAAACTGGTCCACCAAGGTCTGGAGCTGGCCTCTGAGGCCACGGCCCTGCTCCTCCAGCACCTCCAAACTCCGCTGGCACAGCCGAAGGTCCTCCCAGGCCCAGTGCTCCTGATTGCGGAGCAGCTGCTCCATGAACCGGAGGTGCCGCCGCTGGTACTCCTCCTGGTTCCTGGCTGTCCTGCTGGCCCGGGTGTGGGTGGCTGTTGCATGCAGGGTGGTGCGCCCTGCAGTCCCAGGTGCTGCGGCTGTGGTGAAACAAGAGCAGCAGTCAATTCTCCCTGGGGACAAGGTGGGTGAAACCCAGCCCCCCTCTGCAAGGCCAGGGCCCCTGCATGACACACAGCTGCTGCTCCGTGGTGGGCAAGGCCCAGGCGCAGGGTCCCTGGGCTCCCTCTCCCCCCCCCCCGTACACATAAGGGGAGCATGATGGTACTCGCAGGTGGAGGCCTCCCCAGCCTCGGACGACACAGGAGACGTGCTCAGTGGGGGTGCCTCGGGGGTCCTGGGCAGGCTGCCGGCAGGCTCCTGTCAGCGTCCTCCGGCTCCTCCTCTTCCGTATCCAGGAGTGGTCCCTCTGCCCCGGGGTCAATCACCACCCAGGGGGCATGGACAGCGTGAGCCCCGAGGATGCGGTCCAGAGCCTGAAAGTGGGGGCAAGCCTGCGGGTTACCCCCTGTCTGGCAGGCCCAGGAGGAGGACTGCCGCAGGTCCTTAATTTTGCTCCGTACCTGCTCCCGGCTGCGCTGGTGGCCTCTGGCAGCCAGGCTGGCAGACATGCGGCTATAGATGGCCGTGTTCCTGTGGACAGTGTGGAGATCGTGGACATTGGAGGCTTCCCCCCAAACCTGGATGAGGTCCACGATCTCCGCACTTGACCAAGTGGGCGCCTGCCTCTTGCGTCCCCGGGCAGGCTCCTGGGAGCCGCCAGGCTGGTCCTGGGGAGCAGTGGAGGGCTGGGTGGCATCGGGTGGCTGGCTCATTTTGCGGCAGGTGCAGGGTCTGCTGGCTGGGTGCTGGCAGGCTTGCAACTGGCACAAACAGTGTAGCCAGCCTGTGGCCCTTTAAGGGCTCCAGGGCCGGGAGGGGGGCAGTAGAGTTTGCCTGGTGTTGGCCAGAGTGGCCACCAGGGCAAGCTGGGAAGGGTTAGCCTCCCACTAGTTCGAATTAAGTGGCTACACAGCCCTTAATTTGAACTCGTTAATTCGAACTAGGCGTTAGTCCTTGTAAAATGAGGTTTACCTAGTTTGAATTAAGCGCTCCGCTAGTTCGAATTAAGTTCGAACTAGCGGAGCGCTAGTGTAGTGCCTATCAAAGTTAATTCGAACTAACGTCTGTTAGTTCGAATTAACTTTGTAGTGTAGACATACCCAGGGTGTCATACGGATTTATAAACATTAGTGATACTATCTTCACAGCCCTCAGGTAAATGGAAGTAGTTTTATAGCCTCTGTTTTACGTATGGGGGACTCAGGCATGAAGATTAAAGTCTGATGTGTCAACTAATTTTGGGGGCCCAATTTGAGAAGTCTACAATCTGGTTTTTAAGATGTCTAGCATTCCATAACACTTTATATATTATATATTCAAGCACAGCCTCCCCCGTGTCAGCTGCACAGCTGTGAGTACTCAGCACTTCTGCAAATCAGATCCCTTCCCACCCCCCGATGCCTCAAGATAAGTTAATCAGAAAAAAAGAACCACACAATGGCCACCTATGAAATCTCTGGTATATGTGACTTGCCCAGTGTCATATATAAACTCTGTGTATGGGATAAAATCTAACTCTACAGGGTGGCAATTAACCTCAGGTGTGGCTCATGAGCCTAGGCGAGCTAGGCAGCTGCCTGGGGTGCCATTGCCCTGGACTCCTGATGATGATGTCACAGGGCGCCGGGGCGCTCCGTGATGACATCACGGCCATTGACATCACGGCCCACCTAGGGCACCAGCTGCTGCAGCCAGCCTCGGGCCGCTCCTGATTACCTTATTCATTACACACTTTTGAACAGTGGGTGCTGTTGGGGGTTCTCTGTTCAGTGCCCCCCTCCAGACATCTTGTTATTACCCTTTAATCTGGCTTCCATCCCCACTTTTTCATCATTGTTCGCACACTTTCCACCCTTACACTCCTCCCCTCTCCTGAATTTGTTCCTCACTCCTTTATGATTGAGTCAGGCAACCGCGTTCTTTTCCTTCTCGCTGTTGGGTGCCAGCAAGGCAGACACTTTAAAGTAAAGGAGAGGTTGTCTCCCTACACTCATTTATAGTGTCTGTCATCACAACAGCCACTAGCAGCTGGGATGAGTAATTGTTGGGCAAGTCCTTCTCTACCCATGCAGCTCTGGGCTAAAGAGTATTCAACTGCTCTATAAAGATGGTGTGTGCACAGTCTGGACACAGATAGAAACTGGAAGGGGATGGGACCATGTCCAGTACAAACAAAATCTTTGGAAAATTTAACTTCCAAACTGCAAAAAGTCTTTTCTGAACACGGGAGAGCTGTATTTTTTCCAAAAGTTTATAACTGGGTGTGGGCAGCAGCACAAAGAACCAGATTTAAGTTTCTTAGGGTTTCTTTAAAGATTTAAACACAGCCTCAAGTCTCAACCCAGAAACTTGGGAAATTATATCTACCATCCGGGGCACCCTGTTGGGCAACACTTCGACTCGCAAGGACTAAGCCCAGAGATTTGTAACAACAAGAATTTCATTAAGTGGGGAAAAAAAATTGTTAATAAAATAAACTTGGGAAAACCAGCAATTAATAAATCAACTAATTCTATGATGCAAGATGTCCAGACTGCTCCACAACAACACCCCAACCTCATTCCTCCCAGCACTGTGAGTGGCTGGTGCATTTTGGCCATTTCTCTCCTCCCCAACTCCTTTACCCACAGTTAGCTCCTGGGGTTAAAGGAGTCCAAGGATGATGGCAGGCCAGTGCTACCTAGGGAGCTTTGAGGCCGCTATCGCCTGGCAGAGTTCCCATCACCACAGAAGCACTCCCACCAAAAAGCAGGCATCTCATCTTCTGCTTTTCAGTTCTATTCAGGCTTCCTTAACCAACTATACCAGTTTGTGAGGATGACACCAAGCACACTTGATGTCAATGGCTTGTTCTAGTACTTCCCAGGAAGGCTTCTGGCACTTCATTTCCACCAAACACAAAATATAACCAAAATGTCTCAGACTGTAACCTAAAACTAGGATGCAATTGAGTTCTGTCCCATTCAATCAAATTCCATTTGCTTTCCAATAGATGCCAGCAGAGAGCTCCCTCCCAGTGGAACTCCTGCCCCTCTGCATCTAATTTAGGGTACTTCTACTCTGCAACACTATTTTGAAATAACTAGCTCTATTCCAAAATAACTTAGTCTGCGTCCACACAGCAGGCAGTTAGTTCAAAATAATGTCAAAATACTGTCAAGCTGGAGGACTTCTTACTGTGACTCCTGCAACCCTCATTGTATGAGGAGTAAGGGAAGTTGGAGGAAGAGTGCTCAATTTCAAAAGTGCTGTGTAGACCCTCCCAGTTTTGAAATAAACTACACAATTGATGTAGCTCAATTTACTCAGACTCACAGGCTACGTCTAGACTATATCCCTTTTTCGTAAAAGGGATGTAAATTAGACGTCTCGCAATTGCTAATGAAGTGGGGATTTAAATCTCCCCTCCTTCATTATCATAAAAATGGCTGCTGCTTTTTTTCAGCATGGAGCTTTGCCGGAGAAAAGCGCCAGTCTAGATGCTGATCTTGCGAAAAATAAAGCCTTTTCCGAAAGATCCCTTATCCCTTATTTCAAGAGGGATAAGGGATCTTTCGGAAAAGGCTTTATTTTCCGCAAGATCAGCGTCTAGACTGGCGCTTCTCTCCGGCAAAGCTCTGTGCCGAAAAAAGTGGCAGCCATTTTTATGATAATGAAGCATTGGAGATTTAAATCCCCGCTTCATTAGCAATTGCGAGACGTCTAATTTACATCCCTTTTAAGAAAAAAGGGATGTAGTCTAGATGTAGCCATAGACTTTAAGGTCAGAAGGGACCATTATGATCATCTAGTCTGACCCCCTGCACAATGCAGGCCACAGAATCTCACCCACCTCCTCCTAGAATAATCCTCTCACCTGTATCTCAGATGTTGAAGCCTTCAAATAGTTTGAAGACCCCAAGATGCAGAGAATCCTACAGTTGTGATCTGTACCCCATGCTACAGAGGAAGGTTAAAAACCTCAAGGGCCTCAGCTAATCTACCCTGGAGGAACATTCCTTCCCGACCCCAGATATGGTGATCAGCTAAACCCTGAGCATGTGGGCAAGACTCACCAGCCAGACACCCAGAAAGTTCTCTATAGTAACTCCTATCATCCCTCCATTGACCTATTTACCACTGATAATGAATGGTCAATTTGTTACCAAGATCATGTTATCTCATCAAATCATCCCCTTCATAAACCCATCTAGTTTAATCTTGAAGCCAGCTAGATCTTTTGCCCCCACTACTTCCCTTGGAAGGCTGTTCTAGAACCTCACTCCTCTAATGGTTAGAAACCTTTGTCTAATCTCAAGTCTAAACTTCCTACTAGCCAGCTTATCCATTTGTTCTTGTGTCCACATTGGTATTAAACTTAAATAATTCCTCTCCCTCCCTGGTATTTATCCCTCTAATATATTTAAAGAGTGCAATCATGTCCCCCCTCAGCCTTCTTTTGGTTAAGGTAAACAAGCCAAGCTCCCTGAGTCTCCTTTCATAAGACAGGTTTTCCATTCCTCGGATCATCCTAGTGGCCCTTCTTTGTACCTGTTCCAGTTTGAATTCATCCTTCTTAAACATGGGAGACCAGAACTGCACACAGTATTCCAAATGGTGTCTTACCAATGCCTTGTATAATGGCACTAACACCTCCTTATCCCTACTGGAAATACCTCACCTAATACATCCCAAGACCGTATTAGCCTTTTTCACGGCCATGTCACAATGGTGGCTCAGTCATCCTATAATCAACCAGGACTCGAGGTCCTTCTCCTCCTCTGTTACTTCCAACTGATGTGTCCCCAGCTTATAACTAAAATTCTTGTTATTAATCCCTACACGCACAACCTTACACTTCTCGCTATTAAATTTCATCCTTTCACTCCAATTTACTAGGTCATCCAGATCTTCCTGTATGATATCCCGATCCTTTTCTGAATTGGCAATACCTTTCAACTTTGTGTCATCTGCAAATTTTATCAGGACACTTCCACTTTTGGTGCCAAGGTCAGCAATAAAAAGATTAAATAAAATTGGCCCCAAAACTGATCACTGAGGAACTCCGCTAGTAACCTTCCTCCAACCTGACAGTTCACCTTTCAGTATAGCCCGCTGTAGTCTCCCCTTTAGCCAGTTGCTTATCCACCTTTCAACTTTCATATTAATCCCTATCTTTTCCAATTTAACCAATAATTCCCCATGTGGTACTGTATCAAATGCCTTACTAAAGTCAAGGTAGATTAGATTCACTGCATTTCCTTTATCTAAAAAATCTGTTACTTTCTCAAAAAAGGAGATCAGGTTGGTTTGGCACGATCTACCTTTTGTAAAACCATGTTGTAATTTGTCCCAATTTCCATTAGCCTCAATGTCTCAAACTACTTTCTCCTTCAAAATTTTTTCCAAGGTCTTACATACTACAGATGTCAAACTAACAGGCCTATAGTTACACAGGTTGCTTATTTTCCCTTTCTTAAAAATAGGAACTATATTAGCAATTCTCCAGTCAAATGGTACAACCCCTGAGTTTAGAGATTTATTAAAAATTTTTGCTAATGGACTTGCAATTTCATGTGCCAATTCCTTTAATATTCTTGGATGAAGATTGTCTGGGCCCCCTGATTTACTCCCATTAAGCTGTTCAAGTTTGGCTTTTACCTCAGATATGGTAATATCTACCTCCATATCCTTAGTCCCATTTGTTATGTTACCATTATCCCTAAGCTCTTCATTAACTTCATTAAAGACTGAAGCAAAATATTTGTTTAGATATTGGGCCATTCCTAGATTATCCTTAACCTCCACTCCATCTTTAGTAATTAGCGGTCCTACTTCTTTTTTTGTTTTTTTCCTATTTATATGGCTATAAAACCTTTTACTATTGGTTTTAATTCCCTTTGCAAGGTCCAACTCTACCTGACTTTTAGCCTCACTCACTTTGTCCCTACATGCTCTAACCTCAATAAGGTAGCTTTCTTTACTGATCCCTCCCATCTTCCATTCCTTATATGGTTTTTGCTTTTTCTTAATCATCTCTCTTGCTCATCCAGCTTATAATTTTTTTTCCCTTTTCTTGGGATACAGGCTTCTGACAGCTTCTGCAACTTTAATTTAAAATAATCACAGGCCTCCTCCACCTCAAGATCCATAATTTCTTTAGTCCAATCAACTTCCCTTACAAATTTCCTTAATTTATTAAAGTTAGCCCTTTTGAAATAAAAAACCCTAGTCTCAGGTTTATTTTTGTTTATCCTTCCATTTAATTTGAACTGAATTAGCTCATGATCACTCGAGCCATGGTTGTCCCCTACCATTTCTTCTATGAGGTCCTCACTACTCACCAAAACCAAATCTAAAATAGCATCCCCCCTTGTTGGTTCAGCAAAAACTTGATGAAGGAATTCATCAGATATCACATCTAGGAAAATCTGAGCCCTATTATTATTACTAGCACTTATTCTCCAGTCTATATCTGGAAAGTTGAAATCTCCCATGATTATGCAGTTTCCATGAGTATTTACTTCATTAAAAACATTAAAGAGGTCTCTATCCATATCCAAATGGGATCCTGGTGGTCTATAACACACCCCAAGCACTATCCCAGGGGAGGATCTGATAGTTTTTTCCTCCAATGTGATTTTTACCCAAACAGACTCTGTCTTCTCCATTCCATCACTTTTTATTTCTTTACTA
Organism: Pelodiscus sinensis; assembly: GCF_049634645.1. NCBI lineage: Eukaryota > Metazoa > Chordata > Testudines > Trionychidae > Pelodiscus > Pelodiscus sinensis. The sequence continues at coordinate 216,823,668 of NC_134711.1, forward strand.
TCTACCTCATCTTTGATATACAATGCGACTCCACCACCTTTACTCTTATTTCTGTCTTTCCTAAATAGCACATACCCTTCACTACCTGTACTCCAGTCATGCCTAGTATTCCACCATGTTTCTGTTTTTCCTATAATATCTGGTTTCACTTCCTGGACTTATAGCTCTAGTTCCTCCATTTGCATGGCTTATTCCGAGTTAAGCCCTGCTGTGAGACCAGAGCTGGCCCAAGCCACAGGCTGACTGGGCTACTGCCCAGAGCACCTCATTTTAGGGGGCACTGCACGGGGCTTCCAGGCCAGGCGGGGGTGGCACCGCGCATGCTCCGCGTGTCTGGGGTGGTGCCACGCATGCGCCGCACACCTGGGGCGGGGCTGTGCATTCACTGGGCACCTGGGGGCAGGGCCGGGCATACGTCACACTCCTGGGGGCAGTGCCGTGCTCCCGGGGTGCACAAATGGCTCAGGCCAGCCCTGTGTGAGACACACCCTAAGTCATTGCCTCAAAGCTCGGGGGTGTGAGAGCTTGTCAGTGAAACAGTTGCAAGAATGTTTATTAACATGGGCAAAACAGCACATGTTCCCTAACTTCAGTATCAGGAATGGCTGAGTGTTTCAGCTGAAACTTCTTAAATGATTCAGAGGCAGACACTCAGTGTGGAAAATTTCAGCCCAACAATAAATACTTGGCCAAGATATTTGCAACTGAGAACAGAGCCCTACAAAGGGAAGCGTTGAGTAGTGTTAACTGCAGGCAGCACTATGATCTGTCAATAAGAAAGGGAGAACTAAATTATTTTTATTTAAACATTGCGTAACACAATGAGAAGCTATTGTAAGATTCAGTTGGCTACACTGTTTGCTGCAGTCTGGAACCCTGCCTTCCAAAATGAAAGAACCTTTAACCCCTGCAGTCAGTCACACACACACACACACACACACACTCTTAAACACTTTGCTTAGCACAGACCATGGTTAGCGACAACTTTTAGGCACTCATAGCACCGGGATGTGCCTGGTGTAAAAACCTGTAGAATAGTGTTACTGACCTGTCCATAGCCCACTTGCTTTACACAGTCCTTTGGCATACTGCATTTTGAATATGAAAAACATTAGGTAAAACCAAAATATTACTGGCTTTAGTAACAAGTTTCTCATGTGGGCAGTAGGCAGAGGCAGGAAATTTGCTCTCTCCATGAATCAAACAGAGCCGGTATTAATGATATAACACAAGGGGAAAAAAAGAAATGTTTAACACTCAACACCAGAGGAGAGGAAAAACAGAGCACACTTTGAAGAATTTCCTTATTGCTACATGGCTCTGGATCGGAGAGGCCCTGCCATCAGACTTTGAATGTTCTGAAGTTTCTCCATTTGTTTAATCTTTAGTTGTTTGGCAATGCTATGATTGCCACAATATAAAAAAGTAGAGACCCAAACAACACAAAGGAGGAGGAAAAAATTGGGAAAATGAGACAGACAGTAAATCAAACTAAAAAGTAGGCCACTGAAAGGTTTGGTGCAAAGATTGTACTGTAAGCAGGGAATCAGCGATGGGTTTCCTTCTGACAACTGAATGCAGCTGTTAGGGCTAAGGGGGTGAGCTAAGGAAGGATTTTCCTAAAATCAAACAGATGAAGAACTATGTGAAAAGTGGGGAAAAGTTTGAGCAAGTTTTTAAAGCATTTAAAAAACAAAACAGAAAAATGAGACACCCTCTCTAAAATATCTGAAAAACCTTTAAAAAACCTCTGCAACTTTACAACGCCATAGATTATACATCCAAAACTGCATGAGAAAATTCATATATGCTCAGTTTTATATTTTTCATCATTTTTCATCAAAAGTATTTGTCAGAACACAGCCTCAATGTTACAAAATCACATTAAAAAGAAAAAGTAGCATAGGCTATGTCTAAACTACATCCCTCTTTCGATAGAGATATTTAAATTAGACAGATCAAAATCGCAAATGAAGCCGGGATTTGAATTTCTCATGCTTCATTTGCATAATGGCAGATGCGCATTCTTTTGAAAGCTGTCTAGATGCGGTTCTTTCAAAATTCAAATCCCGGCTTCATTTGCAATTTCGATCTGTCTAATTTGCATCCCTCTTTCAAAAGAGGGATATAGTTTAGACATGCCCATAGTCTTAAACAGAGTGCAGAAATTGTATCATCAGATTAACCAGTGCATTAGTTGTCACTATAGCTCCTTACAGCTGGTAACTTAGTCAGTAACCCAATTGTCTTCCCTAATAGCCCCAGGGATGGCCTGGATCAGATGACTTAGGCTCTCAGGACAGGGGCCGTGGTGCTAAAAATTGCCATGTAGACACATGAGCTGGAGTGCTCTTTACATCTAGGTTCCCAAAACTCTGCTTCCAGAACAAGTTCAAACATCTACCCAGCCAAGCATGTTATGGGAGGGGAAAGCGGGGACAAGGGGGCGATTGCCCCTGGGCCCGGCAATACAAAAGAACTCTGAACTCCCAGCTACTGCTGTTGCTACTGGGGCAGTGATCAGAGCCCTAAGTCTTATAAATCACTACTGGAATGCTGGGCTGCGTGTGATGTGCTATGCGCAGTGCAATGGGCTGGCTGCCCCTGGCCCCACGCCTCGTGTCTGAAGTCCCATCCCTGCCAAGAGCACAGAACAAGGCCCCCCTGCCTTGCCAGGGGCCTGGCGAGGCTGTCGGCCCCACTGTACCCAGCAGTTTTTTGGCTCCAAAGCCAGAGCACGTGTCAGTTGGCCCAGGCCAGTTGAAGGTTTTTAATTCCTGTATAGACATACCCATAGTGAACCCATGCTACGTGGTTCCTATGCTGCACACAGTGTTAGGAGCCACTGACCACTGTGGGTTTTCTTGTGGCCATGACAACCTGATGGGAAGAAATGGGGCATAAGGCAAAGTAGCAGCCCCTCCCTGCAGCAAGTAGGGGCTCTGGAGGCAGGGTTCAGCCCTCCCAATCCATCTTAACCTAGAGGACTCCAGGAGTGGTTGTGAGCCCCCTTCTCCTGATTGAGTCAGAGGTTCAGGTGGCTGCCTTCAGACTCCCCCCTTCAGCTTCTGCCAGCAGGTTCCAGGGGCAGGCTTAGTCCCCTTCTCCCCTCAGCCTTGGGGCTCTGGCAGTGGGCTCAGTGCTTTAGGCCCCACTCCAGCTTTAGCTGCAAGGTTGTGGGGGTGGGCTTCAGCTTCTCCCCTCCTGGTTCAGCCAAAAGTTCTGGCTCTGGACTTACGCCCAGGGTGGTGGGGCCTCAGCAGTGATGATCTTACCTGAGGCTGTGGTCAAGAGGCCAGGAGCAGGGTGAGTCTGGGCTGTGAGCTGTGTGAAAGGAAGCTCAGAGCAATGGCAGGAGGAAGCAGCAGGAACCAGGGGAGCAATGGGGGAGGCAGAAGGGTGGGTGGGGGAGCAAGGTATCTGTTGGGAGCCCAAAGGAGGCAGTGAGACAGAGGTGATAGGTGGGGAGTTGGGGGAGGCAGCAGGGGTCGTGGCACCAAAATAGAACCATACATTATTTGTATTACTGAGTCAGCAAAAAGACCCTATATAAATAAATTGCAATGATTTCAACACGTATATGTGCATATTTATTTGTTTTTCCTAAAGTTAAATATTCTAGGAACATTTGCCAAAGGGGCCGAACAGCAAAAGTTGGTGGCCAAACTCTGAAGCCACCAAAAATTTTGTTGTGAGAACCCCTGGACCAGGCTGTCTGTCTCAAAAGGCCTCATAGGAGATTAAACACATTGCATGAAAATCTCAACTCCATTTGAGCCCATTTATACCAGCTAAACGGGCTGGATGGAGCACCATAAAGCTGCCCTAAAAGCCCTGATTCTGACTTAAGGAGAAACAAATCTCTTCTCAGCACAAGCACTGTGCATGGAAGCCATATGGTTGCCTTCCAGGATGTGTTACAAGCAGTAGAATTCAGGCTGAGCCAGGCTCCACATACGGTACGGCAATGATTCCATACAGATGAGAGCTGTGATCGATGCTAGAGGGGCTGCTTTAGGTAAGACTGGACCCAGTCTGTCTGCCAGAGCCTGCTTCAGCTCCCAGAGTATTTCAGGAGGTGGAAAATACAAAGTTCTATGCTGGGTCATCAAGGTTTGCAGCACAGAATCTCTGCCATGGAGTGCAGTATCCTGCGGGCAGCAGGATGGCTTATATTCCTGATGACACCTATTAGAGATCAAGTTCTAATCTTAGTGTTATCAAAGTTAATGGCAAAAATCCTATCAACTTTAGTGGCCATGGAAGTTATTCCCAATCCTAACAACAACAACAATAAATCACAATGAAAAGTCAGTCTACCTCTTTTAAAGCACTTGATATGGCTTGATTCACTGACAAAAGGGATGTTGGATTTAGATAAAGGCTAATATTTTGCTAATGCCTATTTTTGGCCACTGCATTGTCCAATAAAATTTAGGCAACACAGCTGACAAATGCTTTATAAAAATACTGCAGCAGATAAAGTATATAGGTAAGGAATCTTCTAAAACATAGACCAAAACAATTATTTTACCAGAACATTGAAGTACTTTGAAATAAAGGTCCAGGGAGTCTTTCATGCAGACTTTTTAATGTAAAATGACGCAAAAATAAAAAAGTAAAAGTTTAAGCAAAATGGGAGCATTTTGGCTTGTATACCATAGATTTCAAAGTGTTAGCAAGACCAGTTTGTGTTTTATTTAAGAGCTTTGTGTATTTTTGCTCTTATCACACATACTTCTGACTTTGACACCTTACAGTTCAATAGCTTTAGTAATTAATTGATTGATTAATTTATTATGATAAAATATCAGCATACAGGGCATTAAGCATATGAAGGCCAAGGTGTCAAATTGTAATCTTAGATACACTGAAATAACTACTGAATTTGACAGATCAGAATTTAATCAAGTGTCTGCTTATCTGTTGGGAGCCTTTTTTTAATATAATCACTGAAGGGTCAGTACATTAAAAACCCAGATTTTGAGTTCCAGACTGTAAATATTCAAATGAATAATAACTCTATTAGAACACTGAAGTCCTGTTAGCATGGCCCAGAGCACTAATTACATCCTTTACTCAGCCAGTTTACAAAACAACCCACACCTTTTTATGGTTCAGCTGAAAGCCCAAATAGGGATGTGAACATATGACTGATGAGTTTCTAAGTCACCTATATGTTGATATGGCTGGGCTCACCTAGATGTTAGATCCATAAAAGGTATCTGAATGTTGCTATGCTAAACCTAACGTTAGGTGCTCTGGTACCTAACAGAATCCATGGTTGAGTTAGGTGCCCCAACTTCCTGGATAGGAAAATTAGGCACCTAAGCCAGCAAACTGAGTGGGGAGATGCCTAACCTACCAACAGGAAATGCCAAGAAGTGTTTATATCTCGGTTAGAGGGAGGAACCTCTCTCTGCTTGGAATTCATAGTCATGAACCATCTCCTAGAGCTAAGAACCTATGCTCTTTAGTACAAAAAAAACCCTATGAAGTGTTAGAACAGTGACCGTGAACACTGATCTACACCCCATATGAAGTCTGTAACTACCAGGTTACAGAGTCATTCACTACTGCATTGGCCCACACATATCCCAAGTCCTGGGAGTATTGAACTCTGGCAACTAGCCCTTCCACCATGTCTACACTGTTATTTTTAACAAGCTGAGTCAATCATGTTAAACATATATACACGTGGCAATCACACATCCCAGTTGTGGTCAATTTACCACGGTAATGAGTAACATGTCTTCACCTGGAGTTGTCTGCCTCCTATATTCTAGGGGGATCGCAGCCAAGGTATATGTCTGGAAACCCCCAGGAACAGAGATAAACCCTATAGGTAAGTCATCTGTAATAGCTCAGAATTTATTAATCTCTTCTGTGCTAATGTGGAAACATAGGGTTGCCAGATGGTTTCAACAAAAATTCCAGACACACTTGACATTACATCACAATCTACATTGCATCTTATTTAGAAAATACCGGTGTCAGGGTGCACACCCCCACCCTGCCTCAGTGCCCCCTGACTGTCCTCATCTAGCCCCTCTCAGGGCAAGTTACAGTCTGTGTGGATTGCTCATCACTGGCATGGGGTTATCTCTACTGCCCCGCTTACCTAGGCTGCCTTGCAATCTGCCTCCAAACCTTGGGCCTTGCCTCCGGCCCCTAGCCCAGGAGAATCTTGGCTGGCCCTCTCCCAGCCCTAGCTGGCTATCCCCCTCCTGGGAACTCCTGCTTCCTCTGCAGTCAGCCCTTCACTGCTCACCTGTCTAAGCAAACTGCTTCTTTATATAGCTGCCAGCTGGGCTCTCACTTGCCCGAACAGCTTCAGCTGGCCTCTCTGTTTCCAGCCCCGGCTCAGGGCCCAAGTCCTGGTCTTAAAGGGCCAATGCAGGGCAGGCGCCCTGTCACAACCGGACATTTATATTTTCTCATTTATATTTTCTCAATTTGTTTCCTGAACAGAAAGCTCAAATACTGGACTGTCCGGTTCAAAACCGGGCACCTGGCAACCATATGGAAACACCCTAAATATGCTTAGTCCAGACATTGCTATACTTTCCGGCTGTGTCTAGACTGGCAAGTTTTTCTGCAAAATCATCTGCTTTTGCGGAAAAACTTGCCAGCTGTCTACACTGGCCACTTGAATTTCTGCAAAAGCACTGACGATCTCATGTAAGATTGTCAGTGCTTTTGTGGAAATACTATGCTGCTCCTGTTCGGGCAAAAGTCTTTTTCCGAAAAACTTTTGCGCAAAAGGGCCAGTGTAGACAGCAGAGATTTGTTTTCCGCAAAAAAGGCCCAATCTCGAAAATGGCGACCGGGGCTTTTTTGCGGAAAAGCGCGTCTAGATTGGCTACGGACGCTTTTCCGCAAAAAGTGCTTTTGCGGAAAAGTGTCCTGTCAATCTAGATGCGCTTTCCCAAAAATGATTTTAATGGAAAACTTTTCTGTTAAAAGCATTTCCGGAAAATCATGCCAGTGTAGATGTAGCCTCCATGTAGGGCACAGCCCCTAGGAGTTCCATGCCATGTGACCTCAGCAAGACCTATATCCCTCCTTAGTTCCCTGTAGTAGTAGAGTTTTATTATATGCGTGTGCTGATCACAAGAAAAAGAGACAATAGAAACTGATGGTGGATCTCTCCATATTGTGGGTAAGCATCCTTTTTCTTTTTAGTTGCTCATTGTAGTCTGTAAGTTATTTTGTTCATCTTTGTCCCACATACTTCTCGGGTTTTGATTGAACCTGCAGCTGTGCCATGACCCTAGGTCACCTTTACATCATGATGGGTCCAGCTGAGGGTGGTTTGGTTTTTAAGGCTGCTTTAAGTTGTGCCTACCTACTTTTAGCCCACTGAGTCATTGCAGAAACTAGGGAATGCAGCATAGGAATTATGCTAGCTCTGTACCATCAGGGGATTCCTAGATAGCTGGTTAAGCCATCTCTCTAGCTAATTTGCAACACTAAAATAGTGCAAATCAGCCCAGGATGCTGAGCCAGAGATGTATTTCATACTTTCTCAATATACAATTTTGTTTCCCTGTCACTATAGTGTATCTTTCCACCCCATAGACACCCAGTCATGCTATGTTTGAAGTTATAACTGTTCTGTGAAAATATGGCAATTTCTAGCAATATCCTGGACAAACCTTATTGAATTAAGTTTAACTCAGGTGCTCAATGTATATTAAAAATGCAAATAGCCGTGTAATATTGTGGAATTGCATGTAATGTCTCTAGTGGGAAGATGAGACCAAAATAAACAATGGGAAGTGTTATGAGTGTCAAAAGACTATTAGAAACAAATTACCCCAACAGTTATGCAAAAACTCAGCCTTTTGAAGCTTTATCTTGAAGATATCTTTGTCGATCATCTTGCATGAGGACTAGATCAGAGACACAGACGGCATAAAGGAGAGACCCATAGATTCATGGGTGGGCTTGTGTTGAGTTAACAGCTCTTACAAACTTGTGATCACAGAAAAAAAAACGGTAGTGGGGTTTGAAGGAGTGGTCACTAGCCAGAGACGTTGTTGGAGTTGGTTGATCTCTGGCAAAGTTATTAGCATGCATATAGGGTTTTAAAATTGTTTTAATATTCTTTCTCAATAACATTTTCACCTTAAGAATAAATAGGCTTGCTTAGAAAGAGCTGTGTGGTATCTTACACTGATGAGCAATTACGTTGTTTATAGCCTCTAAGGAGAAAAGCAAGCACGCCTGCTTAGGCAATTGGCCTTCCTGGGGGATGCACAGTGCAGTCAAGGAATTTATGCAACCTGAAAATACTGTGATCAGGAGGGAGATGAGGGTCTCTGCATAAGAAAGGTAATCGAGTTGGGAAACCTGGGAGAGGGTGCCCATGGTGGACGATAGAAATGGAATACTGGTGTAGTTGTCTGAACTGTGACACTCCCATACAAGAACTGAGTTATTTGAGCATAGTGGAAAAATTAATTGTCCTTTATAAACAATAACTTATGAAATATCCAGTATATCAAAAGTTGCTGAATGGATTTTGTGGAAACTTTCTGCAAAAGCCCATCTGTCAGCTGACACCAAGCCTGAAGAATTTCACCCCAAAAGGAGATGTTTTATCGATTACATGATTAATGATTCAAGGCAGGGATTTTAGATGGAGACACCATCTCAGTCCTGGCTGGAGTGCAGCTTTAGTGTTACAGAAAGGATTGCATTATGGCGGCTGGGTTGGTGACAGCTGTGAAGCTTATTTATGGCAGTGTAAAAAAAAATGCTGATAATCAGCTCTATTTTTTAAACTGTTGGTCTGCTTGACACTCTCCCAAATTACTAGACTGATAAACACTTCTATTTAATAATCACACTTTCAGACTTAAGACGTACTCCCCCCCCCCAGCACTGTCAACAAGGAATCATTAATTCTGAACAAATAAAATATATATATGCTTAATTGTTTTTATTGAAATAAACACTCTGGGCATCCCCTGCTGTTTAATGATCATGCAATGGGTAAAAGTAGAGAGTTGCTGCCACTGACTCTCTGATTGCTTGCTAACAGCAGATCAAAGCTTAAAACTTGTTTATCAGACATTAAATACGGGTTCCCATTCCAACCCTCTGGTTTCCCAAGTTAAATTGGCCCAGCTAGCAAAGGCCTTGAGACTCAGACTATCAAGTAAGCACAGTAAGGGCTCTCTTCTGTGTTTGCTTATTTTTCTGAGGAAAAAGTCTGTATGCAAAACCTTTAGGTTTCTGTCTACTGCACTGGGCTTCGAAATATGTCTTGGCCACATTTAGAAAAGAGGATCCAATGACATCAGTGGGATACATGAATACTCAGCATTTTTCAGAATCAGGCTACTTATTTATGTCCCTAAATATGGTCTTAGGAACCTCATGATAGACATCCAGTTTTTAAAATGTTCACCTGTGTTTCTTATAAGCATGCCCCAGCCATTTAGAATCATAGAATCATAGAACCATAGAGCTGGAAGAGACCTCAGAAGGTCATCAAGTCCAGCCCCCTGCTCTAGGCAGAACCAATCCCAACTAAATCAACTCAGCCAGGGCTTTGTCAAGCCGAGACTTAAACACCTATAGGGATGGAGACTCCACTACTTCCCTAGGTAACCCATTCCAGTATTTCACCACCCTCCTAGTGAAATAGTTTTTCCTAATATCCAACCTGGACCTCTCCCACCACAACTTGAAACCATTGCTCCTTGTTTTGCCATCTGTCACTACTGAGAGCAGCCTCTCTCCATCCTCTTTGGAACCTCCCTTCAGGAAGTTGAAGGCTGCCATCAAATCCCCCTCACTCTTCTTTTCTGCAGACTAAACAGACCTAACTCCCTCAGCCTCTCCTCAGGCTGGTCATGTGCTCCAGCCCCCTAATCATTTTGGTTGCCCTCCGCTGGTCCTTTACCCCATCCATATGCCTTAGTAGTGGTCTCCAACCTTTTTACACCCAAGATCACTTTTTAAGTCTCAGAACAGGGGAAGATCTACTGCCCCTCCCCTTCCTTGAAGCCCCGTCCCTCTATTCTCCTGTCCATCACTTGCTATCCCCAGCCCTTATACACTCTGATAAACAGTTTATTTTTAAATTATGCAATATATAAAATTAAAATCACGTTTATAGTTATGAAATAAATGGTCTGTTTTTAATTCATGCTATTTAAATGTCAAATGAAGCATTTACAATTATACATTTTGTTCTCTCCTATTTTGTAAATCTAAAATCAAGTATTGATAATTATATATTTTTTCTTCCAAGAACAAAGTCTCAGTGTGACACCTGTGACTGAACAGTATCTGCCAGTGTCTTGAAGTCTGGGTTGTAGTCTGAGATTGCTAGTTGTATACAGTCCATCAGATGGGCATCTGTGATCCTGCGCTCAGCCTGGGAAGCTTGCTCCAGCACAGCTGGAGCTAGACGCAGCCTCGCTGGGCTGAGCGCATGGCAGCTGGGCTGGAGGGAAGAAAAGTGGCTGCCCGGCCAGCTGGCCATGGCGCTCAGCCAGGGTGCACCAAGCTCCATGTGGGCAGGAGCAGAGGAGAAGCCGCCGATCAGCTGGAGCGCGGGGCAGCCTCTTTCAGCTGAAAGCCACAGTCAGCTTGTTGGGGTGTTTCAGCCCTCCCGACCTCCCAGCTCCCACCATTCCACTCACCTGTGTTGTTGCTCGGTGAGTAGCTGCCCCTCAAATGAGGAAATCTAATGTAAATGTACTGCGCAGTTCAGAGAGGGCTCAAGAGCTACTCTTAGAACCGCTGAGATCTACCGGTAGATTGCGATCTGCTGGTTGGTGACCACGGCCTTTGGGTGTATATTAAGGAAATTAAGAAGCAGGTAATTGGCTAATTGTGTAGTCAATACAATTTGTATCGACTACACGATTAGTCGATAAGAGGAGGTGCTCAGTCTTGGCTTATGCCGGGTCCAGGAGCTCCCCCCAGCCCTTACTACACTTAAAATGCAGAGGCACAGAAGTCCAGGACCTGGCGTGAGCTTTGCCCCGCTGCTGCACCATGGAGACAGTGCTGGGGGGAACCAGCTCCTGCTTCCCCAACCCCCTTTGCTGCCTCTGATGCAGAGGCAGCAAGGGGGGGGTGGTGGTGAAGTAAGTAGTCAAGTAGTCAACTTGACTACCCAATAAGCCTAGGTTTATCAGGTAGTTGACTAGTCACTTACATCCCTACTATATATCAATGTAAGAATTAGCCCCCTGTAGCTGACACACCAATTTTGTTACAGGACATTGGGTACGGTCTTGCTAAAATCATGTATCTAGGTTTGACTTCCTCTGAAGCCATTATTCCTTAGCCTATTCTGCGGTGACTCTTGGAAACCTGCCAGTTTATCTATCCTTGTTATGAAGAGTAATGACTTGTCTTAGGAGCAGGCAAAACATTTCACCGCTCTGTGTAAGTGCTAGAGGGCTTGGGGCTAGCCAATCCTTGTCACAGAATGAGCCACCTCTGATAGGAATCAGGTAGTTACCCTATAGAGAACAGCAGGAGGAGGTGGTTAGTGGGGATGGTTAGAAGGGGTTAGGTTTCAGCATCTAGTCATTTGGGACCAAGACACCAGCTAGGAAGTGCTGGAGGTAGCCTGCTAAGGCAGGAGAGACTCTGAGCAAGTGGGGGAGAGACTGCAAAAGGTCTCCTGGCAGGCATGCCAGGGAATAGGAAGAATAAATGTTTTGCTGATTTTAACTTGGGACTTTAAGTTTTATTTTGAGTTTATTTTCTGTGAATAAACCCAGGTCCCCGCAAGGGGTATGCAGACCATGGGAAAAGTGTGTGGCGTCTTGTAAGCGGCCCTGAGAAGGGGGAAACCGAGGTTTGGGGGTGGGGGCTCTAGAGTGACCTCCCATCAGTGGTGCTAAGGAGACAGTTGACCGTGATACAGAGATATAGAAAGATACAATGAAAATGTGACACCTCATACAAATGAGTGTTCCTCTTATAGGGAAGAAAAGCTAAGTTCTTTCTTTAATAGAGGGGAGAGAAAACTATGCTCCATTCTCCCATTTTCACCTGCCTTTCTATCAAGCATCTTGAAAATTGAAAGCCTTCTCACTTATCAGGAAGGTATAGATCCTGAAAGCATTTTAATCCTCCTTCCCTGTTATTGAGGTTTATACCAATAAAAGGAAATTACTAGACCCCAAATGGTGGAATAGCATTTTTAATTTATATTTCAACCTGGAATGCCTTATACTCACTCTCCTACATCCTCTTTAACTGTATAGCCGTCTCTTAACCCTGTGCATGAACACTGTATTTACCAAGTGATTCAGAAATCAAGAATCTTTTATCAGGGTCTACTACAAGGCCTTTGTACAACAATTTGTTTGAGACAGGGCCACCAATGGTAGTATGATGGCCGCAAACGGGGCACTTGCCCCAGGGACAGGCGATCTAAAAGGGCCTGAGGCTCCAAGTCACTGCCACCACTATTGCCCTTTAAATTGCCGCTGGAGCCCCATGTGGCATGGTTCAGGGGATGTTGAGGCCTGGGTGGGGGAGGCGCAGCACAGTCTGGACGATGCTGAGGGCTGGCTGCCCCTAACCCTGCCCATTCCACTTGATATATCACCCCTTCCAGGGGCCTACTATTGTTGTACCAATAAAAGCAAGCAGGATCTTATGAGGGGATAAGGCAAAAAGCCACATTTATTGTAAAGATAATAATAAAGAATAAAGAAAAGATAGAAGCAAACAACGTTGTTTAGCTACTTATTCCTATCACTACTTAACCCTTATACACACACACACACACACACATATATATATATATATATAAACATTCATTCAATCATTCATCCATTCATTCAGGTTATAGTTACCAGCCTGGAAGTTGCTTGTGACAGAATACTGGCCTTCCAGGGGCGTACTATCTGAGAATTACACATCTCTCTACTTTTAAGCACCTTAGATCTGGCTTGCAATGATGGAATTGATCAAGAGAAGCCAATGTCTGCTTTGCATTGGTCATCCTAGTGGGTTTAAATTGAATAAAGTTATTTTAATTCAGATTTAAAACAGTTCTATGGAGGTGTGCCAGAGTAAACTAATCCTGTGGGCCAGCATGTTCTGATGTTTTTAAAAAAAGTTAATATCATATTTCAATTAGCTGTTAAAATGCATTTGTGTCCTTTATCCATTAGATAATTAAGTGTTTAGCAATAAAGGATATTTATGACAGAGCAGTGTATGGAGAAGTCTTTAATATTTATTCATATTTCTCAATGTCCTTAGAATGTACAAAACCCTATAGCGACGATCTTAATAGCTCACTTTCATTTCAGGGACTCCTGGATGCTCTGAAAACTCAGTATTCTGTGTCTTTTTAGGTTCTGTCACTTGTCCTCAAGCACATCTCCCAAGCTACAGTAACTGAGTCTGGACAAGCCCAGTTAGCGCCTCCCATCACTGTGGAAATTTCAGAAGCACAATTTTTATGCTAGCGGGTTCCTTGTAGGAAAGTAATTCCATATTTAACTATATTCTTCTTAACCTCTTCCTTGCAGCGAGACCGTGTTGGTGTCTCTAATGTCTATTCCAAAGGACAGATATTGATTATATTGCACAGATTCTTTCATCCTGAAGAGGAGGAAGGGGGAAGAGAGAAAGTCTAAATTCCCCACATTTAAATATAGCCACTTCTAGGTTGAAACTCTGCAACACTTTGACAGTGTACTTCCAAATTAACATTTAGGAGAGTAAAGAACAATAGCATATCTAAATAAAAACCTCTGCAGTAAACAAGTAGACAGAAAATAATTGCTGATGTGGTATTTGGTAAAAATATTGAAGATGATAATCTCTGCAAGTATGAAAAGTGCTATAGTATTTTTAATGAACACATGAGGTCAGGACTTGAATACCTTGACTCTTAGGGTGTGTCTAGACTACAGGATTTTTTTTTTTTTAAAGTGGCCTTTTTTCAAAAAAACCTTCCCCTGCATCTAGACTGCTGTTGCATTCTTTCGAAACTAAATTGAAAGAACGTGGCAGTGTTTTCGACTGCGGAAAACCTCGTTTTACGAGGAATAATGCCTTTTTTCGAAAGTGATCTTTTGAAAAAAGGCACTATATAATGCAAGCTGTGCTTTTTCAAAAGAGAGCATCCAGACTGCGTGGGTGCTCTCTTTCGAAAAAGCGGCTTGCTTTTTTGAAAGTACTGATTGTAGTCTAGACACTCTTTTTTGAAAGAGGGTTTTTCAAAAGTATCTTTTGAAAAAGCCTCTTTTGAAAGAGGCTTGCAGTCTAGATGTTGCTTTACTGAAACATCTCTAGTAGCATACTGGGGAAGCACTGGGGTGAAGTACTGGTTATACCTCCCTAAACTGGGACTCTCTGGTCCAGCAACATTCATGGTCTGGCAGGACCATGGATGTTCCTGGACCACAGAGCCCAGCGACATGGAGGTGTGACGGTGGGGCAGGAGCATCGTAGGGGGGAACGGCAACTCAACCAGGAGTCTTATGTCAGGGGGATGGGTGTCACACTGGGGAGTTCTGGCCCAAGCAGGAGCTCCAGCTGTAGCAACTGCCAGGGAGCTCTGGCCATGGCCATAGAGCTCCAGTCCCGGCCATGGAGCCAGGCGGCTGCAGCGCTCTGGCTCTGGTGGTAGCCCGGGAGCTCTGGCCCCAGCTGTGGAACTCAAGCTGCAGTCCTGGAGCTCCATCCATAGTGCTCCAGCCACAGCAGAAGTTGGGCCAGCAGCAGCTAGAGAGACTTGGGGGTCTGGGGCAGCAGCGGGGCTGGCCTAGAGCCGTAGTCCAGGGACAGCAGGGAAACATGGACCATGAGGGGAGGGACCTCTACTGGTCCGGAAAATCCCCTTGTTCAGGACTGGTCAGGTCTCGAGGGTGCTGGACCAGACAGGTCCAACCTGCACCATTTACTTAATTTCTAGTATCATTCCCATAGACTTTAGGGTCAGAAGGGACCATCAGGATCATATATTCTGACCTCCTGCTCATTGCAGGATATAGAATCTTACCTACTCCTGTAATAGACCCTTAACCTCTGACTGAGTTTCCAAAGTCCTTAAATCATGGTTTAAATACTTCAAGTTACAGAAAATTCACCATTTAGACTAGTTTAAACCT
Source organism: Pelodiscus sinensis (assembly GCF_049634645.1). Taxonomy (NCBI): domain Eukaryota; kingdom Metazoa; phylum Chordata; order Testudines; family Trionychidae; genus Pelodiscus; species Pelodiscus sinensis. Next base: position 216,838,781 of record NC_134711.1, read on the forward strand.
GTAAGATATGATGCCCCATGCTGCAAAGGAAGAAAAAAAATTAAAAAGTCTCTCGGCCAATCTGACCTGGGGGAAAAAATTCCTTTCCACCCCAAATAAGGAGTTCAGTTAGACTCTTAGCATGTGAGCAAGACCCACCAGGAAGATATCTGGGATATAATTCTCTGTAGTAACTGAGTGAGAGCCCTCCCTATCTAGTGTCCTATCTAGTGTCCCTTAGCCAGTGAGTGCAAGGACAGTCCTGTCTCCTCCCTTGAGCAATGTGCCAGGATGGCAGAGCAAGCTCTAGCCATGTTGCTCCAGTGAGTCAGAGGGGGAGCTGGACACCTCCTGCAGGTGCTAGGCCCCCTGCTAGTACCTCTGAATGCCCAGAGACTCTGGTCCTGTTGGCTGGTGGTGTGGATTGGTACGTGCCTTCTTATATCCCCCCTTCCCCTGCCATGTGTTGGCCCTAGTGTTCCTTGCTGTAGACAGACTAAGGATTGCAAGAAGACATTTTTTCAATTTATATTTCCAACTGGAGGTCTCTGTTACACTGAACATTTGTCTGTAGGATCATATAACTTTTGTCCTAATTGATTAAGTGTGTTGTTTGGTGTACCACCATAGAATTGGGCTAATTAAATATTGTTCAAATTTGTCACTGGGGAGTTAAGCAGTTACTGAACCACAAAACAAAGTACTGCAGCTCAGAAGTATGTAATTAGAAGTTTAGAAGAATAAGTGCCCATTTCTTTCTTAGAGGAATGTGGTAATCAACTACTAGCATTTTGTCGACACATGGGAATGATAATGTAACCAACTGAAGCTGGTTAACAAAAGCTTTCGTGGCAAAATAAAGATGTTTGCAAAAGAAGTCAAAATGACACTTTTATCTCATTGACTCCGTCTGTGATAGATTTTTGAAAGTGTCCACTTAGAGCTCCTTTCTCTTTAAAAAGTTCTTTCAATTGTACTTATATGGCTCCTATCTTCATAACATCTGAGCATCTCAAAATCTTTACTGACTTTATCTTCACAACACCTTGGTAAGAGCAGTGCTATCATCCCCACTTTTTCAGATGTGGACCTGACACAGATCTACTAAAGGATATTGCAGTACACAATCATTTAGTCTCCTGTGGATTGTAATATTTTGGTCTAATTTCAGTTTGTGATTGGGTTTCTAGGGTGCAACCTAAGCTGTGGGACTGCTGAGCCCTCTGTCCCAGCCACCTGAGCTCCCACTAGCAGTGTGATGCTGTTGCTAAGCCACAAACCTCCACAGGCAGGGCCACAGCCAAATGTGTTACATGAATAGTTTTCCCAGCCAGTCATGAACCAACAATACAGAAGCTTCAGTCAATTTCTCCCAGCTACCCCAGCCTTGCACCCAAAAATGGTACCATCTGGCATTTGTCAGAAACCTGACCAGTGTAAGTTCTTAAAGTTCACCACTTCTTCAATGTGCACCTGCAGCAGCCTTTGTAACCTGAGCAGATTTCCTAAGCACTTACCTAAAACACACAATTTTAGGTAAAAATTTAAACACATGTATTAACTGCAGTAAGATAGAGTTTAAGTGATTATAAGTAGTGAGCATGGAGACCAAAGTAGGTTATCTAAGAAATAAAACAAATTTGCAGACTTAGTTGTATAAACTAAACAGGATTTGAATAAAGCAATGTCTCATCCTAATAGATGGTACAGACAGGTCACAGATCTTCAATACACAGGCTGGGACTCTTCTCCAGCCCAGGACCGCCTCCTGAGTTCAGAATCTTTGTCTTTCAGATATAGTTCCACATCTTGAGTTGTAGGGAGAGTTAGGCCAAGTGATGATGTCACTCCCCCTCTTTCATAGCTCTTTCTAGGTTGCTGGAAAGATCTTTGCTTGCAGACAAGGGGGTCTCCCTCATTGAGCAACCAGTCTCCACTGTGCTCTTCCTGAGGAGTTTCCTTTGTTCACAGTTCCTGGATAGTGGATTCTCTTTTATGGGCCATCAACATGCATGTCTGCTCCATTGTTGTCCCTGAAAGATTGCTTGTGAATGGCCAGACACCTACCCCCAGCCCACTCCTGCATCCTCTCTTGTTCCTGCCCTCACCCCTCTGGCCAGACACCTACCCCCAGCCTGCTCCTGCCCCTTTCCCCCTGCCAGACATCTGACTCCCATCCACTCCTGCACTGTACTTTTAAAGCAAAATGCAGGACAATGTAGCACTTAAAAGACTAACAAGATGGTTTATTAGATGATGAGCTTTCGTGGGCCAGACCCGAAGTGGGTCTGGCCCACGAAAGCTCATCATCTAATAAACCATCTTGTTAGTCTTTAAAGTGCTACATTGTCCTGCATTTTGCTTCAGCTACCCCAGACTAACACGGCTACATTTCTATCACTGTACTTTGAAAGTTAGCAATAAAAAGTATTCCGGAACTACTTTAAGTACAGACGTTAAAATATGCATTTGTTTTTTACATGTTTTTCACAAAACCCTCATGAGCTCATTCTTCAGAAACTTGTGTTCAAATCAATCCATTAATTACTACTCATAGAAATATAAAGCTGGGCCAAAAGCTGTGTCAGTGCAAACTGAAAGGAGACGGAAGCAACAGTGAGGACAAAAGATTAATGGAAGAGAGGAGATACTGTTTATTTTAATGAAATTAAATTAAGGTTCAGACCTGTGACTTCATCAGTTAATCTGTGTGACTATGAATTTTTGAAAACTGATTTGAACACACTGAAATTCTAATCTGAATAACTGATAATATTTTGTTATTATTAAAGAGAACTTGTCATCTGAAGAGAATTTTAAAAACTCATTGCTTTCCCCCCTTTTACAATAAGCTCATTATAAAAAGTTACAGTATGCAAACCGACAATCTAGTTAATGCTTAGTCTAGCAGCTGAAGGAAGAATTCCCTGTGTGCATTTTACTTTTAAAAACATCTGCCTGACCTTGAATTAGTTTGTTCTTTGAACTGCAATCACTCTCTTATCTGGAGAATCTCTGACAAGTCCTGCATTTCTAACAGTGCATCCTGAATCCAGCAGAGATTTCTTAATATATAGAATAGATACAAATTTGTTTCCACCTGTTTATTACATCTGGAGCATTCCCCAAGAGCTCCTGGACATATCCCATTCTGCTGAGTCAAAGTAATAGCATGGAGTTGCAAAAGCAATGTAAGTAATCTGAGCTTTTTTGCGGCAAAAATGGAGGCCTGTCAGCAAGAGTGTCCTCCTCCTTTGTTCAAGTGTGAATTTTGACCTGACCCTGTTGCCAGCTCCTGTTGAGGACAGGGTAAAAACAGAAAGAGTGAGATGTGACTTAAGTCCATAAAAATGGCCATGTAGGGGCAGACCATTAATCCACGTAGCCTAGAATCCTCTCTTCTGACAATAGTTGGAGTTTTGGACGGAATAAAAAGAAAAGGACTATTATCGAGTATGTCATCCCCTATCAGTACGCTGACCATCGTTCCAGAAAATCCGGGACAGTCCTGATTTTTAATCTCCTGTCCTAGTGTCCCTATGAAGCACTGAAATGCCCTGAAAAGCCCCAAGACACCAAAGATAGCTGTGCTGCTGTTTCCCAGCCCCTTTCTTTGCCAGGGAACTAGGAGTCAAGGACCCTTCCTGCTCAATAGGGGCAGCAGGAGGTAGTGCCTGTTGCAGTGCGGGAAAGCAAGTGATTGGGGGGGGGGCGAGAGTGAGAAGGCACAAGTTGGGCTGTGGGGGAGGGGGAGGTAGTTCGAGGAGTAACGGTAGTTTGAATTAGAAAGCCCGAACTACTGGGGATTTTAAAATGGCAGCGCCTGGCAAGATGCAAATGAAGCCTGGGATATTTAAATCCCGGGCTTCATTTGCAACTTTGATTGACTACATTAACCAACCTAGTTCAAACTAGGGTGGTAGTGTAGACATACCCTTTGTAATCAGCCTTGGGCTTAACTTTCATGACTGATTTGTATCATCTGTAAACTTTGCCACCTCACTCTTTATCCCTTTTTCTACATTATTTATGAATTGGTTGAACAGCACTGGTTCCAGTATAGATTCCTGGAGGACCCTTGCTATTTACCTCTCTCCCTTTTGAAAACTTACAGTTTATTCCTATCCTTCGTTTCCTGTCTTTTTACCAGTTACTGATCTATGACAGGACTTTTCCTCATATCTAATGACTGCTTATTTTCCTTTAGAAGCTTTAGTGTAGGATTTCATGTTACTGTAGTAGTGTAATGCACATGATCAATATAAAGAGATTAAGAAGGGTTGATCATTGCATTCTAGCTGAATTCAATTGAGACATTGCTTGGTTTCATTTTCTGATATATTTGTGTGAAATCTATTTTCCCCTGCTTTTTCCTAGAATTTTATTTTTTTCACAAGTTTTAAAAATGCTATTAAAAATAACTATACTGTAGAGAATACACTTTACATTATATGACTTCTAGAATTGGTGTCTGGATAAATATGTTGATAGAGGCTGGTTTGAATGAAAACTACCACAAAAGCCTGACAACAAACACTAATGAATTCCAAAGAAGCCGTGATCAGCCTACATTAGCAGAGTCTTGTACCATCCACAGCAAGAGCAAAGGGTAGGAATGGATTTGAAGGGAATTCTCTTGCACAAGGTAAAATTAGCTCTTAATGGAGAAAAGAAACCATTTTAAATTAAAAATAAACATCCAAGAAATTGCAGTCAAAACTGACAGATTCCACTTCTGCCTAAGTGGGATTTTCAAAAGTGCTTTGTGTTGGCCTAACTGTTCACAGAAGTTTTACTTCTGGTTTCAGCAGGAGCTGAATGCTTTTGAAAATCCCACCCTCAGATCACCATTGCTTATACTATCCCTCATCCCTAGAAGTTATTTTGTTGAAATGCCCTATAATAATAATCAGAACGCAATGAAGGAGTTTTAAGACTGGTCTACACAAGTCTTCTAGCCATTGCCTCATCTACAGATGGCTTTAACTTAGTTACAAATAAAATCCTGTGAGTGGCACCAATCAGATTGAAACTAACCTTGAACATGGTTTCTGAACATTGATAGAATAAGTTTTATTTTGAACTGAGTATAAATGATGGCATTCATGAGACATATAATTTCTTCTCTCCACTTCTTTGGGTCAGTTTTAGCATATCATCTAATTTGGCACCCCTTAAAGCTGTGGGCTGTGTCTACACTGAACCCCTTTTCCGGAATTTAAGAGGAATAAGGGACCTTTCGGAAAGGCTTTATTTTCCGAAAGATCCCCGTCTAGACTGGCGCTTTTTTCTGGCAAAGCCCCGAGCCGGAAAAAAGCGGCAGCCATGTTTATACAAATGAAGCGGGAGATATTTAAATCTCCCGCTTCATTTGCAATTCTGACTTGTCTCATCTGCATCCCTTTTCCGGAAAAGGGGTGCAGTGTAGACACAGCCGTGGTGTCCAACCAGTTCTGAAGCAGGAGCCACTACAGTGGCTACTGCTATAGCAAACTAACCACACTCAACCACCCAAATAGCTGCATTTTTCAAGCCAACTAGCCATACTCAACTGGCTAAATAGCCACATGTGTCTAGTGGCTAGCATGTTGGACCTTAAAGTCTGGTGTCCCAGGAGATTGCATACTTCACCTATATGTTCGGGTTGGCTCTGAGGAGAAGACATATCACCATCCACTCTATTCACTGGCCTGCAAAACTGTCCAACTACATGTAATAGAGGGATAATAATCGGTAATCCATTGAGGGTTGTAGCAGTGAGCACACCGCGTCTTAGTAGCTGGGAAGTGCAAAAGGCATTCTGCCTTCCTGAAGGAGAATGCTGCCAAGTGCTGCAGCTCCACCTCACCTTGAGATAATTAGCTTTTCACCTCATGCAGCATAGAACTCTAACAAGTCCAATCAAGCCCTTTGTTCCATAGTTTTGACGTGTCGGCAGACGGATACAGAAGGGATAAGAAGTCTTTTCTCTGAAACAGGAGGGAAATAGATTTCATCATCTGCCTGCATTTAAACATGGCAGAGAGTAAAGGATTAATACAATGTGCACACTGTGACAGATTGGATCCCCTTGGGATGTCACCTGGTGTGCTTAAGATATCACTTGAGCCAGTGTATTCTGCCAGCCTGAATCCCCTTTTATCTGTCTTGTTGGCCATGCTCACAAGCCTCTTCTAGACAAGCACACAACCAGTGACAAACTCAAATGCAGAAGGATACAGACCCTGTGATCAGCTCTGGAAAGGGTCAACTTCAGAGATGTGCCACAGCAACCAAATGTCTTCCTCCCTTGGAGTACCCAACCAAAATTATATAAAAAATTCACCTCCTCCTTCAGTTGAAGGAAGGTAGGCACAACTTCCTGCCCCTCTTCCCACAGTTAGAAATTATATACATTGAATTATATAATAAATAAGAAAAGTAAAATAAAAAGTTTATTTTAAATGGTTAAAGAGTTAAGTAAACAGAACAGAGCAGATAAGAAAATACAAAGCTTGGAAGTACCTAGAGTAAAAGCAGGTACTGTAGTAGTCTCTTCCCAAAATGTGCAGTAGGATAAAGCTTCATTCCATTTTCACTCATAAAAAGATGCACATTTTGATTCTAGCTGTGTGAAAAAATAATTTACACCTGTGTCCATGAAATTGTTAGCAACACTATGGGTGCGTTTAGACTGGCAAGATTTTGCACAAAATCTTGCCGCCTGTCTACACTGGCTGCGAGTATTTGCGCAAGAACACTGACTTTGTACTGTACAAAATCAGTGGTTCTTGCGCAAATATTTTGACGCTCCTGCTCAGGGATAAGCCCTCTTGCGCAAGCATTCTTGCGCAAGAGGGCCAGTGTAGACAGGCAAGTTAATTTATTGAGCAGGAAAGCCTGATGGCTAAAATGGCCATCGGAGCTTTCTCGCACAAGAGAGTGTCTACACTGGCACGGATGCTTTTGCACAAAAGATGTCTAGACGCAGCCTATAAGTTTCAATTTCTTTCCATAGCTGGTTCTTTCTTATCATCTGTAACTCAAGGCAGTTAGAAAGCTTTTACCAGGAAATAAATGAGGACTTTTTTATAGGAAGAGCCCCAAAGTAAAATCACAAACACCTCCCTTTCCCTTCCCCCCTCCCACCCCAGAAGGAAGTAGTAAAACAAAACTTTAATTATATGTTTTAGTGGCATAGGTCAGTATGTAGGTGACAATATTTCTATCTGCTGGTACTGTACAAGTCAAAGTAGGAGCACAGTTAGGGTTGGAATTAGACTTAAGAAAAATGACTGCTATACGTCTGATAGTTTCATCGTTAGGAGTCAATGGGTATGAAGAAATGGCCAAGAAAAATTTCAGTTTTCCCTTGAGCAAGCTTCAAAAATCCTCAGTCTGATCTGCAGCTCTTGTCCATACTGATATAATGTAGTATGTATTCTAGTATGTGCAGGTCCAAGAAGGGAGAAAGCTCCTTTCTTGAAAGTATCTGATTCACAAGATCTCTGAGCAAGCTCGAAAGCTTTTCTCTTTCACAATAGAAGTTGGTAGAAGATATTACCTCATCCAATTTGTTTCATTGGACAAGGAATTCAGACCAGATTCTCACTTCAGGTTTTTTGCACAGTTTCCAAAAATCCACCAGTACTATTGTATATGTGTGAAAATATTAAAAAACCCAAGTGCCTTTTGGCTTACATATTAAAGCTCTGCGAAGTAGAGAGAAACCAAATCAGTTGGATAAGCATCAAGTTTAATGATTTACCACTGCTGAAAGTAACAAATTGACTGTGACTTGTTTATCTAGTTCACACCATCTGCCTTCTATTCTAATGTTTCAGCCTACTGCTTTAGTAAATAGATTAATTCCATGGTCATGAGAAAACATACATGGAATTTCCTTACTACAAGACAGAATATGACTTGGTAGGTGACCCAATTGCATGAGCAGCAGAACTATGGGGAACTTCAGCAACATTTCTGGAAAGCTACCATATTCTGTGCAACAGTAATTAGGCAAGACCTGGCAAGAGCTAATGATTCTGTGCTTTTAAATAAAACTTGATATTCATTAAAATGCCTTGGCTAGAGGTTTACTTTCTTTTCTTAATATTCATTATTGTTCTAACAGACTTAACATGAGAATTGCCAGACCTTTGAAAAAGTTCTGATAGCAACAGTGATACAGTCAGAAGGGGACTTAGGCACCTAAAAATGACACTTTAATACATAAAGCGAAAGAATCAGGCACTACTGGGATACAAAACCTGCACTTGGCTACTACCAAATACCCCACACACGCTAGTTCGAACTAGCGGGGTAATGTATGCATACCGAACGTGCAAATGAAGCCCGGGATTTGAATTTCCCGGGCTTCATTTGCATAAGCGGGGAGCCACCATTTTTAAATCTCCGCTGGTTTGAGGTGTACCGGTAGTTCGGAATAGGAACCTAGTCCGAACTACCTAGTTCGAGCCCCGTGTAGCCGCGCTACACGGGGTTCGAACCAGCGGGGATTTAAAAATGGCGGCTCCTCAAATCCCGGGCTTCATTTCCACGTTCGGTATGCATACATTACCCCGCTAGTTCGAACTAGCGGGGTAGTGTAGACATACCCTTGGTGCCTAGTTTGTTTGGTAGAATTTGCTTAGGTGCCCGTGTTTCTGCTTTTGGGTATGCACACTTCTGCTTTTTTCTAGGCATCAGGATGCCTCCTTCTCCCATGATATGTGACCTGGAGGAAGACAGGCGTTCCTCTAACTCATCTATGGAACCCAGTCTTTCAAGCCTGGTCTGATCAGATTTGCAAGCACCTCCTAGTAGCACTCAGGCTACATCTACACTGGCAGCTTCTTGCGCAAGAACTGTTTTGCAGAAAAGTTCTTGCGCAAAAAATCTTCCACAAGAGCGCATCTACACTGCCATGTGCTTTTGCACAAGAGCGTCTATGGCAGTGTGGATGCTCTCTTGCTCAAGAAAGCTTTGATGGCCATTTTAGCCATAGCGGTTTCTTGCGCAAGAAATTCATGTTGCCTGTCTACTTGCCCTCTTGCACAAGAGCTGTTGTGCAAGAGGGTTTATTCCTCATGGGGAGAGGAATAACTATTCCGGAAGAAGCCCTGTTTTCTGATGATAGACTGTAAATTTGCTTGCAAAAGAATGCGCGTGCAGTGTAGACACCCGGCAAGTTTCTTGTTCTTGTGCAAGGTGCCGCCAGTGTAGATGTAGTCTCAGTGCTTAGGGAACTCATCTGGGATGAATGGGGACAGGAACTCTCTTACAAGTTCTCCCTCAGCTTGAGGGGGAGAAGGGATTTTAAAAGGGATCTCAGGCAAGTACACAGAGGCTACTGCTGGGAGAGACAAAAGGGGGCAACTGGTCACATGACTGCCCCTGTACGTGACTGCCTCCCCACATGACTCCTTCCTGTGTCACCCCTAACCTGTGGGGCTAGGTCTAGACTGCAGGCTTCTTTCAGAAGAAGCTTTTCCGGAAGAGATCTTCTGAAAAAACTTCTTCCAAAAGAGAGCATCCACACTACCAAAGCGCATAGAAAAGGCGATCTGCTTTTTCGAAAGATAGTGTCCACACTGAATGGACGCTATCTCGCATATAAGTTGTGATGACTATGGACGGACTGCCCACCAGGGCACCTGTGCTTTTTCCTCTTTCCTCTGCTTTTGAAAGAACTCCCTCTTCCCCGTCCACATACACCTTTTTCTGAAAGAGCTCTTTCAGAAAAAGGCTTCTTCCTCGTAGAAAGAGGTTTACCAATGTCAGAAAAGCCCCTCTGTTCTTTTGAAAGAATGTGATTGCAGTGTGGACGTCAGTGAAGTTTTTTCACAAAAATGGCCTTTTTTCCAAAAAAACTCTGTAGTGTAGACACAGCCTAGGAGGGCTGTCCCTAGGAAGGTGTGGGGCTTGGGAGAGGGGGGAATTTCAATTGGGCATCCCTTGTATCTCAGGTGAGTGTTTTAACCACTGAGCTTCCTTTCTCCCTACCATTTACTAAGTAGAGTCGTTTAATTATTGAAACCTTCAGATTTTGCAGCCCTTCCCAATATTCTCTTTACTGCTAGCAGGAGACATGTCATTATTTTTGAGATCTCGACACTCTGATCTTATTTTTTTTTAAACCAAAATGCTCATGTGGCTGCATGAGGCTTAGTTTTAGTCATGTCTAATACTCAGTAATCATGATGCTATAACTTCTGCACTGCTGGCTTATAAAGTTTTGTGATCTGAGAAAATACATTAAAATATATAGCAGACATGTCAGTCAGATCTCACAAAGTCTCCTCTTCCCTCCTGTGTATCTCCAGTTTAGGGTCATTTTGACATCCATTCTTCTCTTCTGATGGAGACAAGAAGCCTAAGTCTCTATCTTCAGTTACATTAGTATTAATCCAGATAACTGTACTGGAATCAGTAGAGTTAATCTAGCTTGAAAAAAGGTTTAAGTGGGAGCTGAATTTGGCCCCAGGTCTAGAAAGTAAAGATCCCTAAAAAACATGAGATTGTTTGTGAAATGTAGCCCTATGAGGAAACCATGCTTACATTTTTTATTTGATAACCAATAAAATGAAAAGCAGCTCTGAATTTGAGGGGAACAGTATTGTTGTAGGCCTAAGAGCTTGTCTGTATGACAAGGTAGCATGCGGTAAACTGGGTATATACATAGCGCATTCCAATGTGCTGTCCACTAACTATGTGCCGTCCCTGCTGCTACATAGCCCAAGTGAAAATTTTATAGTACAGCAGTAGGGTCTACTTGGACAGCTAGAGAGCAGCACACTGGAGTGCTCTACATTTATATTCCAGGTTGCCATGCACGAATTCATAGTATAGACTTGCATTTAGACTCTGAGACCGTCTCTAAACATACGTGGAGAGATATGCTCTGGAGATTGATTGTCCAGAGTTTGATTTAGCAGGTCTAAAAAGACCTTCTAACTCAGTGAGGAGCAACGTAGGTTGGTGAGTGGGCCTCATGAGTGGCCCTCCTTCATCTCAGTGATCAACAAGATTGTCTTAACCAAGATGGTCTCCTGGGATAGGGTAGTTTTGCTAACTATGCTTGCTTGCATATCTAGAATTTTTGGGGTATGCCAACCAAAGCAGCGCTTTGACTGAATGCAGAAGGAGCGCATGGCTCTCACAGTCTATGTTGTGTGCAGTCAGCACACACCTCACTTCATGTACCCTTACTTAAGTGCATGTCACATTTTAAAATACCAGTAGGAAAAAAATCTAAGCCTACAAAACCTAGCAGAATCTAGTAACCTTGTTTGTGGGCAATGGTAAACAAAATGGTCTCATGGTCATGGGCCATACATAGAACTCCAATGGGCTGTAGGTGGCCCTAAGGCCACAGGTTGCCCACCACTGCGCTAAATCGACCACTGATGGCATCCCCATTGACCCTGGTACTCCATGGGGTTGCAAGGAATAAGGGAAGTCAAAGGGAGAATTTCTCCCATCGACCTCCCACAAAAGGGATGCCACAGAAATTTGACTTAAATTACGCTGATTGCAGCTACACTATTTTTGAAAGTTGTATTTTAAAGTTGACTTTGTCCCTGGCTGTGTCTACACTGCACCCCTTTTCCGGAAAAGGGATGCAGATTAGACGAGTCGGAATTGCAAATCCGCGGGGGATTTAAATATCCCCCGCGGCATTTGCATTTACATGGCTGCCGCTTTTTTCCGGCTTGGGGATAAGCTGGAGTAAAGCGCCAGTCTAGACGCGATTCTCCGGAAAATAAGTCCTTTTCTGGAGGATTTCTTATTCCTACTTTCAAGGGCTTATTTTCCGGAGAATCGCATCTAGACTGGCGCTTTACTCCGGCTTATCCCCAAGTTGGAAAAAAGCGGAAGCCATGTAAATGCAAATGCCGCGGGGGATATTTAAATCCCCCGTGGATTTGCAATTCCGACTGGTCTAATCTGCATCCCTTTTCCGGAAAAGGGGTGCAGTGTAGACACAGCCCCTATGTATAGACCTGGCCTGATGCCTTGTCTACACTACAGATCTTTCTCCTAAAGTTTTCATCTATTGTTAACATGGATGTAGCTTCACCAGTGGTAGTGCAATATCTAGGTGGCCAGTGGTGTTTTTACTATCTAGAACTGAGCCTTGTCTACACTTCAAAAAGGTTTATTGCTATAGCTATATATGTGGAGGTATACCAGCAAACCTATCTGGCAGAGAACCAGCTTAACAGGCAAGTGTGCTTTTGCCTGTATAGCTTAAATGAATTCCCCAAAGGTGTAAACTATATTGGCAAAAGAAGTATATTGCTAGTACAGGCAGTCCCCGGGTTACATACAAGATAGGGACTGTAGGTTTGTTCTTAAGTTGAATCTGTATGTAAGTCGGAACTGGCGTCCAGATTCAGCTGCTGCTGAAACTGACCGCCAGTTCTGACTTACATACAGAATCAACTTAAGAACTCCAAGCGTCCCCAAGTCAGCTGCTGCTGAAACTGACCAGCAGCTGATTCCAGGAAGCCCGGGGAAGAGCAACTGTGCCTTGGGCTTCCTGTAGTCAACGCTGGTCAGTTTCAGCAGTGGCTAAATCAGGACGCCTGGGGCAGAGCAGCTGGGGTGCTGCTGGGTTGCTCCAGTAGCGCCGCTCCTCGGAGCTACTGGACCAATCCAGCAGCACCCCACCTGCTCTGCCCCAGGTGTCCTGATTCAGCCGCTGCTGAAACTGACCAGCAGCAGCTGAATCAGGACCAGAGCAGCTGGGGTGCTGCTGGGTTGGTCCAGTAGCGCCCAGAGCGGCGCCGAAGGACCAACCGGCAGCGCCCCAGCTGCTCTGCCACAGGTGTCCGGAGAAAAGCCTAGTCTGCTGGGGGGGGGGGGGGCGTACTAGCTGCGCCCCCCCCCCCCCACCCCAGCAGACCAGGAAGACGCGGGCGGCGGACCGAGACGCACCGCGGTCCCGCCGCCTGGGTCCTCCGCGGCTTTGCTCCCAGTCTCCCTGGTCTGCTGGAGACCAGCAGACCAGGGAGACGGGGAGCAAAGCCTCTGAGGACGCCAGCAGCGGGACAGCCGTGGGGTGTCTGGGCTGTCCCGCTGCCGGCTTCCCCCGAGGCTTTGCAAAGCCTTGGGGAAGCCGGCAGCGGAGCAGCCCAGGCGGCCTGGGCTGCCTCGCTGCCCGAGCCCCTCCGCGGCTTTGCAAAGCCTCGGGGAAGCCGGCAGCGGAGCAGCCCAGGCGTGCTTGGACTGCCTCTCTGCCCGAGCCCCCCCGTGGCTTTGCAAAGCCGCGGGGGGGGGGGGGGGGGGGGCTCAGGCAGCGAGGCAACCCAGGCGCGCCTGGGCTGCTCCGCTGCCGGCTTCCCGGAGGCTTTGCAAAGCCGCGGGGGGGGGGGGGGGGGGGATCGGGCAGCGGCTTTGCTCCGCGTCTTCCTGGTCTGCAGACCAGGGAGACGCGGAGCAGCTTTTCTCGCCCGGAGTACACGGGCGGCGGGACCACGAGGTCCCGCCGCCCATGTACTCCGGGGCAGTCCTGTTCGTAACTGCGGATCCGACATAAGTCGGATCCGCGTAAGTCAGGGACTGCCTGTATAACTAAACTAGGGCTTTTGCCAGCATAACTGTATCAGTTACAGCTGTGGTTTCATTCCCACCCCCACACCGTCCTGGGATCTGTCAGCAAATTGCCAGGTGCTAGGGTTGCCAGGTGTCCGTTTTTGAACCGGACAGTCCAATATTTGAGCTTTCTGTTTGGGAAACAAATAAGAATATATAAAGGAGAAAATATAAATGTCTGGTAATTTCTAAATAAGATGTAATGTAGATTGTGATGTAATGTCAAGTGTGTCCTGTATTTTTGTTGAAACCATCTAGCAACCCTACCAGGCGCCCCTGCCCTTGGGCGACCAAGTTCCCAGCTCCTTAGCCAGCTCCAGGGCTGCTGGGGCTTCACTGCCCCACGGCACCCAGAGCTCAGCTGTCCCTGGGCCACTGGGGCTCTTCTTCCCTAGGCTGCTGGAGTTCTGCAGACACCCCCAGGGCCTCTGGCACTCCACAGCCCTGAGGCTACCCTGGCGTACCAGGATTCCGCTGCTGGCTGAGGGGCTTTCTGATCCAGCAACAGCCATGGTCCTGCCAGACCACAGACATTGCCAGACCAGAGTGTCCCAGACCAGAGAGGTTCAATCTATCGTACCTTTAATGAAGCATTATTTAAAACAGCTTATATCCAAATCTGGTGCCACATACATCCGTGTAAACTGTCCTAAGTCCATTGACATCGATGGAGGAACACGGATGTGAAAAGAGACTCAGATCCATGTGTCTTCACTCTGATTTGAAATCTCAGGAGCACTAGGAAATGCATTCTATAATGAATCTAAGATCATTACAGTAAATGCTAAAAAAGCCCAAAGAAGGAATGCTGCGTTGAGGATCCCTTTATTTATTTATTTTTAATATTATTGCTGTCTTCCAGCTAGACTGTTAAGAAGAGCTCAAGCATTCCCTGCACCTCTCCAAATAAATTTAGAACATCCTTAGTTCCCATAAAGTCAGCATGTGCAATCCCGAGGGAGGTAGAAATTCCCATAAAAGGATCATTCTAAATCCCCTGGATAAGTTTATTTGGCATGCTATTCAAGCAAGAGCAGCATTTCAATTGTTTTCCTTGACCTTTTAACCCACTCTTCTATCTGAACAGAGGTCAAAGGACAAGAATCAGCTTCTATTTTAGCATTCCCTCCTCCCTTCTCTTCCACAACATTTTCTACTTCAAGCCCAAAACATAATCAAACAGAAAAAGGAAAGAGTTTAACTGATGCAGTGCGAAACAGATCCCTGTACAGTTTACAATGAGAAGACTAAGGGAGGGGAGAAAGAGGAAGTGAGAGAAAGGTGTCTTAAAGCTACTATTTACTTAAGTGATCATTAAGCCTGGAATAGGAGAGAGTAAAAAAAATTGAAGAAAATGTCCTCGTAGTTAAAGAAAGTAACCGGGATTTTAGAGTATTTTATACACTTATATGGGTACAGTAGTATTTTTCACTGCTATTTTCAAAAGGTCAAATCCTGCAATACACAAGCTGATTGTATCTATCCCATGTGCTGCTATATAAATAGGTGTGGGTGAGAAAGAGTGCCATACTTGCATTCCTTTTATAGTGCTCAAATACAATCCCAGTCCAGGCCTTGTTTCCAATTATTCCCAGTTTCCTAGCTGCAAACTGGTAGTGAAGACAAGGAAAACGTACTTGAAACAGAGGTCAACCCTCCTAATACAAATCATGGCCTTTCCTCTCTACAGTAGGTTGATGGCTGAAATCAGGGCTAATTGTATGTACAAACACTTTGTGCATGACTGAGATGTAACCCTATGCATATAACTCTGCTCAGAGCGTAACATGGTGGATAAAAAGGAAGCAGCAGCTGGTGGCCCATGTTTCTAACATTATAAAGCTGAGCTGATGGGACATGTATGAAAATTTCCCAGCTGTGGACAGGAATGCAGTGTGTAAGGGTTGCTCCAGGCTGATGTCAAGAGCTGGGAGAAAAGACAGTGGCACCAAAACCAGGTCACTCCTTCCCATGCTTTCCCACAGGTATTCTGAAATAGTTACCCTGCGTCTTTTGAAGGTGTCTGCTATTTCAAAATATAGCGGATGTGCTATTTTGCCATACCTGTAAACCTTTTTTTACAAGGAGTAAGGGATGGCTCGAAATAGTGCTTTATTTTAGAATTTGGCATTGTGTAGACAGCACCAAATGATGAAATAAGCAATTTTGAAATAGACTCGAAATTAGCTACGTAATTTGAGTAGCACAAATTGCATACTTTATTTCGAGTTTCGGGTACTGTGTAGCTGCACCCCCAGAGTCCTTGAGCATAGCAAACATCAGAGTGCTTCTGACAGGTTCCATTAGTCCCACTTCAGGAGCGGGCCCTGCATTTGGTTCCATTTGTGTGAAAAAGGCATAACAAGGGCCCTTCAATTATACCAACTTTGGGATCTACATGGGTACAACTACACTATATGCACCATTTGTAAGGACATCAGTCAGCCCTATTCAGCCCTGAATCTGTGTTTTTCAAAATCCAGATTCTCTGTGCTTCTGAAGCAGCATTCCCCAAATGCCAGCTACTGTAAATCTCTGCTGTATGAGATGCCCTGCTGCAAAAGTGTATTGCTGAAGCTCTGAATTTGCTGGTTCCTTCCCTGCAGTTTTAATTGCAGGTCTTCTTAGGTTAGAAATGTATCATCAGGAGGATCACATTAAAGAGAGCAGAGGATTAATCCTCCTCTAGCCAAGACACACATTTGCTTGCAGGCAGCAGAGTGCCCGGCTTTTCGAGAGTTGCTGGTAATTCCTCCCCTGCTCTGGGAGCTGACGTTGACCTCTTAACAAAGAACAGGTTCAATCTGCTTCCCCTCCTCCACCCCAGGAGACTGATGAGGGTCACATGACCTTTCTAGACAGCACAGAATTTGGATGGTAATATGTGATGGTGGGGGAGGGGAATAGGCAGCTCTCACACTGCCCTGCTGTACTGAAAGCTTAGTGGGGAAGGTGGGGGGAAGGGACCAGCCCATACCAGCTTCATTCCACAGATTCATTAAGATGCAAATGCCAAATATGTTTACCAGACTGTATAAATTTACAGTTTCCTTTTCAGCTCAGGCAGACAATGTTAAAACACATTAGGTTTTTCTGACTGCAAATCAAACACCAGCAATCTCTGCTGAGGCCTAATTAAGGGCTTCTATAGACAAACATGGGGGTGGTGGGGATTTAAAAGGAAAAGAGAAGAAAGATCTCCGCTACTAAATGATCTTTATTGAAATACTGATTATATGAAAAAGGGGAAATATCTAATGTGTAAGGGTTTTTAAAATAAACCTGGATTTAATCACCGCAGTTATCCATGGGGCCACTAATTTTTTTTTTCCGGGAGTGTATTCACCCTTTACTACTGTAGTTAAGGTGTCATCACCACTGTAAGTGTTTATGAGCCCTGGTTTCAGGGTATCATGATGCGATCATAAAAATTTACTATGAAGTACAAATTTACATCTTAAAATAGCAGCTGGGGGTACTTAGGCAGCCCCCCTCACTCACCACACCAAACAGGAACCTACACCGATTCTGGCATTCTAGCCAATTATTTAGTTAAGACTTCAAAATGCTATTTTGTGCTCATATGACTTCAAAATAACTCTGACATTTAGAAACAAAAAGGCAAAGGGTTAGTTTATAATCTGCTTCAATCATTTAAAGCCAAGTTCAATAAAAGCTCACACTGCTGTGCCAGGTTGAGCAAACCCCCTTTCAGTTTGTTTTCCCATCCTTGTATGGGCTTCCAGGCTGCAGAAGTTGAGCAGTATTTTTATTCATCCAGGCCCTTAATTATTCTGTATTAATGGTTAAGATAGCCACTTTTCACAGTGAAATAACCATATGCTGTGTCCTCGTTTTAATTCTCTGTGCTTGCATGTGTTGTTTTAAAAAAACATTTTAAGTGCATATTCATACAATTGGCTGTAAAAGCTATCCTGGTGCCTCTATCATCTATTATATAAATAAGAGGTATTTTTAAAATGCTCTAAATGAAGTATGTCTTTGTATGATAGGCACAGCTGTTGGGTCAATTCTTTACTTGTACTGGTTGGACCTCCCTGGTCCGACACCCTCGGGACCTGAACAGTCCTGTATGAGGGATTTTGCTGGACCCTGGATTGGTTGCCGGCCTCTTGACTACCCCTTTCCCACTGCCTCTCCATCCCCCCTTTCCTCCCCCCACTCCGCACTTCCCTGCCAAACCAGGCAGCCCAGCTGCCTGCACATTGGACTCCTGGATGCACTGGGAGCCCTGCTGTGGTGAGCCGGACTCCTGGACACGCCGGGCTCCTGGGCCCGCCGAGCAGCCCCATTGGGTCTGTGTCTAAACTGCACCCCTGTCGGCAGGGGGATGTAAATTAGACATTTCAAAAGCGCAAATGAAGCGGGGATTTAAATATCCCACGCTTCATTTGCATAATCGCATCATGGCGCTGTTTCGAACAAGCGCCATTTTGAAACTGAAACTGCTGTTTAGAAGCGGTTTTTCCAATAATGGAGCCTTTTTGAAAGCTCCTGTACTCCTCATTTTAGAGTACAGGCGCTTTCAAAAAAGCGCCCCGTTGTTGAAAAAAATGCCTCTAAACTGCGATTTCAGTTTCAAAATGGCTCTTGTTTGAAATAGCACCATGACGTGATTATGCAAATGAAGCGCAGGATATTTAAATCCCTGCTTCATTGCACTTTCAAAATGTCTAATTTATATCCCTCTGTCAACAGAGGGGTGTAGTTTAGACGTAGCCTGGGTTGTACCTAACAACCCAGTAGCAGCTGGGGTTGCCAGGTGTTCATTATTCACCCAGACAGTCCGGTATTTGCAGGCTCTGTTCGGTAAAAAAAAAACCAGAAAATACTGGACATGTGAAATGTCTGATATTTCCTGTTTCCCTTGGATGCGAGCCCAGTGGGGACAATTTTCCCCTGACGCATCTGGCAGGGGCGGGGGAGTGAGGAGTGTGTCAGAGTTGTAGCGAAGGTGGGCAGGAGGGGACATTTTCTGGGCGCTATGCTAGTGGGTTGCCGGGCCGGGGTGGGAGCGGAGCACACACTGCTCTGGCCCATGTGACCAGCAGAGACCCAGGAGCTGGCCATGTGATTCCTCCCTCTACACAATGGGAGCCGAGGCAGCCAGGCCGGGTGGCAGGAGCAACGACTTTAAAAGTAAGATTAACTTACCTGGCTGTCCCGTTCCTCCAGTGCCTGGCTCTGCGGGGGAGAGAATTTGATTGGGGTGGGGTGATCCTGGTTTTGGGGATGCCCGGCTCAGGGGCAGGGGTGAGTGCACTGGGGTGGGGGTTGCTGCGGGGGGCCTGGCTCTGAGGAAGGGGTGAGTGCCTTGGGATGGGGGGGGCACTGGATGGCCTGGCTCTGGGGGAGGGGTGAGTGCATTGGGATGGGGAGACTGGGGGGCCTGACTCAGAGGGAGGGGTGGGTGCATTTGGGGTTAATGTGTGGTCCCAAACTGGAGGGAGTGGTGCAACTTTTGCTTAACAACTTTGGTCTCCCCCCTCCCCCCTTTTTTTTTGCTTAACAACTTGGGTCTCCACCCTTTTTTTTCCTGGACAGAATTTTTTCCCAGTGTTTTTTTTTTTTTGGTTGTGGGAGGGCGGTGGGGGGAAAGACATGTTCGGTATTTTTTGTTAAACCATCTGGCAACCCACTGTGGGCCAAACCAGGAAAACTCCTCTCCTCTCCCCCAGCACTGGGACCCTTAAAGGGTTAGATTCTGGCCAGACTGCACTTGCCAGAGACAGCCCTGCCAGCAGTCTGTGCCCCTGACCCAGTGGCCCCAGGATGAGCCAGGCAGCCAGTGACAGCCAGCCATCCCCCGCCCAGTCCCCCAGCACCCAGGGGCCGTAGATGACACACACCCTCCTGGACTAGTGCGGAGGTCATGGACCTCATTGAGGTTTGGGGGCAGGCCCCCAACGTCCATGATCTCCACACTAGGTGGAGGAATGCGGCTGTCTATGGCCACATAATGGCCACCATGGCCCGAAGGGGACACAGGCGCACCCAGGAACAGGTGCGCCTGACAGTTAAGCAGCTGCGGCAGGCATACGCCAGGGCCACCAGGGGCGGCTGCCACCTGCCCCAACTTCCTCTTCCTCGCCCTCGCCCAACTCTTGGGGGAGCGGGGTGGTCCACGCTTGCCCGGGAGGCAGTGAGCCAGGACCGGAGGGCCCTGACCCGGGCACACCGGAGGGGCCTCTGCCAGCTTTTCTGGCACCGGAGTTGACAGGGTCGTCCAGGGAGGCCATACCGGGTAAGTGCCAGCACTGTCCCCTGCCCGGGGGGGAGGTGGGGAGGGAGACCAGGGACCACGCATGTGGGCCATGCCTCCCATGGATCACACAGCCACCTGTGCACGTGCAAGTATGTGCCATGCCACCCTTGGGCAGGTGGCTCCAGCTGCGTGACACCCAGGGATCGTGGTCCAATAGGCACACGTGTGTGTGAAGAGACCTGACATGTTCCCGACCCCGGGGCGGGACCCAGCAGGACACCCTCCCTTCACACACCCCCTCTACACAGAGGCAGGGGACATCCCCCCCCCCCGGCCTGCCCACACTATATATGGCACAGGAGCATGGGTGCGGTCTTGGGGTAGCTCCCAGTCCTGGGGAGAGCCAGACATCTTGACCATGGCCTCTGTGCAAGCACATCGGCTCTGACGGTGCAGGGCACGGTCGCTCTCATGTTGCAGGGGGCGCTGGGCATCATCCACTGTGTCCCCAGGGAGAACTGACCGCTCCTCTTCTTTCTCTACAGCTGCATCAGCTGCTCGTGCAGGGCGCACCACCCCGCCCGGGACCTGCTCCCGCACCCGTGGCCTGCTGCGGACCACCACCACAAGGCAGGAGTACTGGGACCAGCACCTGGGGATCCTGCGAGGCCTGCACCGCACTGTCGAGGCCTGGATGCAGGAAGACCTGCAGCTCCGCCGGGAGCACCTGGCTGAGGACCGAGCCAGAAACGCTAACCTGCTGGCCCTGCTGCAGAGCATGGTGCCCTGTTCCAGTCCTGCGCCTGCTGCCCCCCCAACAACTGTCCCTCTTCCCACTCCTGCCCCCCTCCCACCTCTTCCTCCTCAACCTCCATACCCTCCTCTTCAATGTCCACAGCCCCCACCTCAATCTCCGCACCCTCCACCCCATCCCCCCGGGGACGCCGAGGTCCCCTCCCTCACCGTGCTGGGAGGCGGTTGGCCCAGCGAGACCCCCACTCCTGATTCCCGAGTTTCCCTTCCCCCTTCTTCTCCTTGCTTCCCCCTTCCAGCTCCCTCCTCCCAGTTTCCCCCCTCCCCTCTCTCACCCTCTCTCCTGCCCTCTCACGCCTCCTTTCCCCCATCTCCTCACAGTTTCATCCCCCCTTCCAGTTGTGTTGAATAAAGAGAGTTGTTATTTTTTAAAATACGTATCTTTTATTTGACCTCAGGAAGGGGGAGCTAGGGAAGGGTAAGTGGAAGGACGAGAGGGAGGAATGGGGCACAAGCCCCGGGTGGGGCAGACCAGGGAGACTATTAGCGCTCCTCAGGGTGGAAGCTCTCCCGCAGGGCCCCCTGGATCCTGACATCCCCTCGATGGTCCTCCCAGATGGCAGCCTGCAGACAGTGAAGCCAGGCTGCCGGCAACGTGTCCACAAGATGCAGCAGAGTTCCATGGGGCAGATCTGGTTCCATGTTGCAGAGTGCCATGGTGTCCCGAGTAAGGGCAAGCAGAGCACTCTGAGACACAAATGCTTTGCTGTCCCTCAGCAAGGTAGACCAGCAAGCAGAGAAACCTGAGAACTTTCTGTCCGAGATTGGGGGTTGGGCCTCTTTAAGCACAGCCCTCGGCTAGCCTGAGGCAGCAGCTCCACACTCTAAGTCCTAACCTGATGCCCTGCCGGCACTGGTTCCAGCCAGCCTTAACTTTGGTTCAGGGTTCACTCAGTGTGGACATGCTATTTCAAATTAGCAAAATGCTAATTCGAATTAGTTTTTAGGTCTAGAAGCACTAATTCGAATTAGCTTAGTTCGAATTAACTAATTCGAATTAAGTTAGTTTGAATTAGTGCTGTAATGTAGACATATCCAAGAGGACTTAATTTTCTTATAATGTCAACCTGTCAACTTCTGTGTTCTTTCAAATTCACTTAAAAGAACAATAAAGCAAAGATATTGGATTAAGTTCTTCCAACTACAACATGTAGTAAATGGAAAAACAATGAAGAGTCTAGCAGCACCTTAAAGACTAACTAAACATGTAGATGGTATCATGAGCTTTTGTGGGCACAACACACTTCTTGAGATGACTGGAGTATTAAAAGTCCAGATCCAAGAATAAATAAGGGAAGGGGGGAGGGGCAGGAAAAAGAAAAAATAGTGAATTAGATTGTTCAAGTTAGGAGAGGCTGATAAGAGCAATTTGCACCTCTATAAGTACTCATTGTTAGGTTGTGTCGTTCATCTGAAGAACTGGGTTGTACCCACAAAAGCTTATGATACCATCTACATTTTTTGTTAGTCTTTAAAGTGCTACCAGACTATTTGTTGTTTTTTTAAGTTTTTCCTGTTACAGACTAACTAGGCTACCCCTCTGAAACTCATTGTTAGGTTTGTTGGTTACGTTATTAGGATGTGGAAGGTACTGTGTGAGCCAGCCAATATCTTTATTAATTCTTCTCTGATACCATTCAAACGTGTAAATGAAGTAAAAGTCCAACCCTTTCCTGTGTATTTGGCTTGTGGAATTGTCCTGAAACAACACGGTGACTTTGAGATCCAAAGGAGTGCAAATTCTGTGGAAGGTTCTGGCCAAATTGTGACTTTATACACTGATTAATTCACCACAACACTGCAGAAATATAACTACTTGGCATTTGATAGATGGGGAAAATAAGTCTTAAGCCATGAATAGCAGTTTCTCTGATGATGTATATTGATGCAGCTCTGTGGACTTCAAAGGAATTGCACTGATTGACAGCAGAGAGAATTTGGCAATGGGGTGATAAGAGGAATTGTAGAAAAAGCAAGTAAAGGATGGTGTAGGTAAGATAAAGAAATCATCTCTCTACTTATGCACATACTGTACTATCCCAACAACACTCAGGCCTAATTCCAGACTTGGTTTTGGTAGATGATGATGGTCCCTCTGGCCTTAAAGTGTATGAGTCTGAGGGTACATCTACACTGCACGCTTATTTCAAAATAAGCTATTCCAGAATAGTTATTCCAAAATAGCTTATTTTGAAATAGTACATCTACCCTGCAGGGAAACCTCAAAATTAGTTCAAGGCAGGATTCCCTAATGTAGTTGTGCTATCTCGATTTAGAATCCCATAAGGCAATGAGGAGGAATAACTTAGAAAGGCCCTGGTGAGTGGCTATTTCAAAATAGCAGCAGTGGAGCATCTACACAAGCCTTATTTCAAAATAGCTATTTCGGAATAGGCATTATTCCTTGTAGAATGAAGTTTACAGATTTTGGAATAAGCAGTCTGTTATTTCGAAATTATTTGTAGACGTGTACCGTATGCATAGTCACTCATATTGTTATTTCAAAATAACTCTAGATATCTTGAAATAATGGTGCAATAGATGCACCCTGAGATACAACTCTTATTCCTTTTAATTGTAGTTCCATGTATACCAAGGGTTAAGTTGGGCCTGTACAGAATATCAAACTAGTGTGAATTATGCTCATTTTGTATATATATATTGAATGCCATAGTGGCACAAATTAAAATAATTAACCATTCACACCAGTTTAAGCTGCTTTTCTGCCCATTTTCAAATGGATGTTTAACTTAAATGTTATGTCACTGCTGAATTTGGCCTGTTAAGCTTGTAAAATAGGTTGACAAAAGGTAATAGCACTAAATACAAGTGTTTCTAGAAGAAAGATTTCTCTAAGTAATGTATGTTGAGAAGGCCCCATTTGATGTAGTAACAATTTGAAAACTTGAAAGGCAGTAACAGAATCTAACCTTAGGATAGCCAGGTGCCCAGTTTTTGACCAGATAGTCATGTCAAAAAGGGGACCTGACTGTGTTTGGTCAGGTCTACTGACCAGACATCCAAAGTCCTGTTACTGGAGGTTGGGGAGTGCCAGCTTGTCACTTACATCAGCCCCTACTGAGTTGGGGGGGGGTCACCTACTACTTTGTTGAGCACTACAGCCCCTGTTCCACAACTCCGTTTCTTCCAACTCAGGTGGGGTGTGGCAGCGAGTGCCAGAGAGAGGGGAAAAGAGGAGTGGATGGGGGTCAAAGCATAGGGGTAAGAGGCAAAGCAGGAGAGGAACTCCTATGGGAGGGTCCATTTTTTTAAATGTTGCCAAGTTGGCAATCCTAACCCTGATGGTAAAAATTCATATAAAACATGTTTTGTGGAAAGTAAGAACTATAAATACATATTTTGAAGATTTTTATTTCTACAGTCTGTGATCTCTTTTGCTGCTTGAGCCATTCAAGACTCATCTGAAAAAAAAAACCCTCCTGCATTGTAAAATGGGCAAATTGTCAGGAAAAAAGACCTAATAATGGAGCAGATCCAAATGAAAAGCTTACTTATGGTTTGCAGAGTATCCACTAGACACAATATAAATGTGAGTTTTGGTGGTGTTTGTAGCAGAAGACAAAATAAAAATAAATAATACTAAAATCCATTGTGTATTCAGCCTGAGTGTAGTTATTCTATCCCATATTTAGTTGTAATACAGTTGAACTCATATATATATATCTATCTATCTATCTATCTATATATATCTATATCTATATCTATATATATATATATATATATTAACTAAGCTAAAAAAATAAAGCTCAGTTTCAACTAGCATGTTTTCTAACCAGTTACTATATAATATAATTATGCTAATATATCACAAAAGCTGAAATTTAAAAGTTAATTAACACTAAGAAAGTTTGCAGTGGAAGAGGTTCTCTCTTTTTTGTGAGATAAAATTTCTTTCAATATATTATCAAGAAGGCTAAAAAGTGCACAACTGCAGCTGCCATTAAATAGTTTAGATTTTTCTTTGTGTGTGCATGTCTGCTCTTATTCATTCAAGTTCTGTACAGAACTTGAACACCATACTACAGTGATTAGCTCTCTTAAGGCTACATCTACACTACAGAGGAAGATCCAAGCTGTCACTGTCAATCATCCAGGGTTTGAATTAGGGGCCTAGTTAAGATAGCTAATTTGCAGTGACAGGGGAACTCCTGTTGATGCCGGTAACTCTACTGTTACAAGGAGTACGGGAAGTCAAAGGAAGAGTGCCCTTCCTTCAACTTCCTGCTGTATAAACAATGCCAAAAGCCAAGTTAAGCTACTTTGACTTCAGCTGTGCAATCAACATAGCTGAAACTGTGTATCTTAATTTGACTTTGTCCTTTAGTGTAGACATACTCTTACTGAAAATTCTCTGACAGGCAAATGGAAAGTTTCTCCTAACTAGTCAGTCATTTGAAGCCTATCTGTCTGATTTGTTTTTGTTATTAATTGTATTGGGTAGGAAGATATATATATATATATATATAGTTGTTTGGATTCACTAGTGTTGGTGCAGTGAGAAGCATTGTGACCTAGGAGACATATGAGTGTGACTTACCTTTTGAGGTTCTGCTAGAATGGGTTGGGGATGCATATCCAGTGTAAGACCAGACACAGTAGCATCCTCACCAATTGAAGTTTATAGTGGATGTGTAGAGTAAGAAAATTCTTTGGCTACCCTCTTCACACATCCTTCCCACTTATTACTATCCAGTTTTAGGACTATCCTGTGTTTGCTCGTCCAGTGCAAAGAATGCTGTGACTTCATGTCATTTCCAGCTCCCTCTGACATAGATTTTATAGAAAGGATTTTCTACATGTTTACACTGACATTCTGTAAAAGTCCAGGGTGTATGTGGAATCCAGCCATTGATGCGATCAATACATAGAATACAGTATAACTTGACTTCTACCTTTATTTCTACCTACTGTACTATGAAAACACTTTCAAGGCAAAATTATGACTTTGTGTTTACAACTAAAATTAAATCGTGCTTATTCTCTTCTAAAAGTGAAGAAAATTGTTGACTTACTTTTTTAGGTGGCAAGAAAAAGAGAGTCAGCAAGCTATTTTGTAATACATTATAAAAATGATTTTTTCTCCTCAAGGGCATAAACAGTTATTTGTATTCAAATGGTTTTGGCCTCCCCTACTTGAGTTTCTCCTTTGATTTCTAAGATGTTGCTTTTGGAAGTGAATAGCCACAGACCGAGGGAGCACAACATTTGTTCTAATTCCTTTAAAGAAAAGCTGAGTGTGTGTGTTTTTCTGCTTCTTTGAAGACTGATTTGTTGTTGTTGCAGACTCATATTTTGAGGGGATCAGGCAAGGGCTTGGTTATGTGATCCTTCAGCCCTTGAGCCAAGATGAATGTAACTGTAAAGCATTTATGAGACCTATGGGTGTGCTCAAACAAGCAGGTTTTCAGAATCAATTAAATGATGACTTGATGTGCAGGAGAGGGAGGCAGGGGACCAGAGCTGAGACCAAGTCCCTGAGCTGCTGATATAGCCAGGAAGGGGTCCTTGCCAAAGAGAGACAGCAGTTTGTCATTTAATGCCTTCCACTTCAGTTTTACCTAATCAATGTAAAACTCTGAGGCTGGAGCACAAAAGCTACTTTCTCTAATTTCCCCCTGGGTCATTTAATACTGTGCTGAGCTTCAGCTTCTTAACTGACAATTTCATCACCTTTCCTTATCTCACTTCCCCATCCTCCCTTGGTTACCTAAGGAAAACACAAAGAAAATACACACATGAAAAATAATTTAACCAAATGGTCCCTCAACCTCAACCCAGGGGGCTGGGATCTTCAAAACAGACAATTACTCAGTGGGATTATGCAGCAATGCAATAGGAATACCATAGCAGGGCCTCTAGGAATTACATTAGTTTTTTTTGTTTTTTTTGTTTGAGGAAGAAAAATTCTGAATAGGGTTACCAGCTGTCTGGGTCTAATCAGCACTGTCCTCACTGATGTCAAAGCATCCTGGATGAAATTACAGGAAAACATACAGGGCTGTTGTAACCCACTGTTTTGGTGCAGAGAAAATCGAAGGCATACTTTTGTATTAAACCCTATGGAACTGAAAGGAAGATTTGAAGCACAGGTTCCTTCTATATAATCCTGTTTAAATGTAATCTATTTCACCTTCATGCCCTCTTTGTCTGTCTCTCTCACTCATGACTTGGCAATGCCTTTCATGTCTCTCTGTATGCCTCCCTCCTCCAGTTCTCTGAGAAACCTTATTCTCCTGCAAATCCCTCCTCAGAATTTTTTTTTCCTGCCTGTGTCTCTACTCTCTACTTGGTTTTTGCTCTTTGCCACTTTCCTCCTTAGGCTACAAAATAAAATAGCATTTGAGAGATGGAAAAATACCAAGCCTCCACTCCCCCCCAAGGTATTAACATCGTAAGATAATTTTTTTTGCAATCTGCTGAGTTAAGAATCACATTGAGTCAACTTTGGGAGCAGATATGTCCTGAAAGGAGTTGGGACCAATGTTCCCTGTAAGTTGAGTGCTTGGGTGGCCACCTAGGAGAGATTCAGATGCCACCCAGCTGATGAGCAGAGCTCCCACAACTAGAAGCATGTGTTCTAATCATTCTGAGATGCACACAAGGTGGTGCACATCAGCACATACCTCAGTGCACATAACAGAATTTATTCTGCACATGGGTGGAAAATATTAGAGGGAATTCTGGGAGGGACCATGCTTCCCAGGGACTGATAGAATGGAGAATCAGTCTGACTGGTCCTCAGAGAGATTTCAGGCAGGAACTGTACCTCAGTAAAGCTCAGTCCCTCTTGGTTCTTTGCTTGATGTATCCTTACTCCACTGCAGGGCTGTGTCTAGTCTGAAGAACAATACAGCTTTTTCACCTCTTTCACATTGCACTGACACTTTTTTTCCTTTCATGTGGCTGATCTTGTCATTTGTTTTCACATTAACTGGAATGCAAGCACCTTGGGGTGGCTTGTGTTTGATTTTAACTCTACAACACCATGCACAAATACAGCTCTAAATCATAATCATAACTCAAGCTACAATTTAGTCATGGGTATTTTTAGTAAGTCAGAGACTAGTCATGGGCAATAAACAAAAATTCACGGTCTGTTATCTCCATGACTTTTACTAAAAATACTCATGACTAAAGCTAAGCTGGAAGGCCCCCCTCCCCCGATGGACTGCTACTCTGAGGCCTACCGTGGTAACCTCAGGACACTGCTTCTCTAGGGGGCCTGGTGCCAGACTCAC
Organism: Pelodiscus sinensis; assembly: GCF_049634645.1. Classification (NCBI taxonomy): domain Eukaryota; kingdom Metazoa; phylum Chordata; order Testudines; family Trionychidae; genus Pelodiscus; species Pelodiscus sinensis. The sequence continues at coordinate 216,866,636 of NC_134711.1, forward strand.
TGGCCACTGCTAGGTGTGTCCATGAGGTCAGCAGCACTGGTCACTGCTCAAGCAGTCCCTGGGGCTGCTGCTCAGGTGGTTCCCAGGGCCAGCTGCCCAGGGCCACCTGAACAGCAGCTGGTGCCATGGGATTGCTACATCAGTGGCAGGTGTAGCTGACTTCTGTGACTGTCCACGACCTCGGATTTCTCCAGCAACTGGTGTGGTAGCCCCATGTTCAGCCACACTAGTTGTGGGAGAAGTCACAGAGGTCATGAAAAGTCACAGAATCCATGACTTCCACGACCCCCATGACGGACAAGCAGCCTTAGTCAGAACAGTTACCAATCGAATGGTTCTGAGATGCACACAAGATAAAATAACAAAGACATTTTTAAGCAGCAAACAGCAGAGCCACATTGAACTGGGAAGAATTTTTATTAGGTCCAGGGAAGCTGATAGCCTCCGAAGACCCCTGGTAAGATTTGGGGATGGGGCTGACTCTGCTGTCCCAGAAGGGTCAGGGCCTCAGCTGTGGAAAGCCAGCCCTCCACACCACCCAGAGTGTGGCACATCTCCCCGAGCCCTCAAAACCCTGGGGCAACTGCCCCCTTTGTTTCCCCCCTCGACAGGTCTGCCTGCCCTGCCCTGAGCACTGGCTTTGCATTTGCCATGGGCCAGGAACCATAGCCAAAAGGAGCTGCGGGGTGGTGCCTATGGGTGAAGACAATATGTCTTTGCTGCTCCATGTGTACCTAGGAGCATCAGTGACATGGTGCAGCTTGTAAGGAGTCACCCAAGGTGCTGCCTAGATATGGCACTCCAAAACCACTCCCATGCCCCAACTTCCACTACCAAGCCCCCTACTGCACCCAAACGCCCCCCCCTCTTAGTTAACAAGAATTTGTCTTATTGGCACACCCCATTCCTGCTACATGCCAGATAACAAAGCTTTTACTGTATCTTGGAAGATGGCAGAGTGAGCAAGTCTGGAAAGTCTTTTTCAGTTGTATTGGCCTTGTCTGTACTACACAGTTTTTAGAGACATAGCCGTGTCATTAAATTTTGGCAGTATAAACACTGTTTGTCGTCACTTTTGCCGACAAAATATTTCCATCCTCTACGAGCGAGCTTTGCATTGTCAACAGGAGAGCACAACAACAAGCCATTCACGGGGCCTCTCTCAGAACAGCACTAACATTCTGGGCTGTACCAGAATTCTAAGACTGCGCTTGATAGGGATCTTCAAAGATATTTTAAGCCACTCTTGCACCCACCCCACCTTTCACTGCTCCAAGGGCTGGTGAAACCTCTCACATAAATGTAGGCAGACTTGAGGGCCTTCTAAGGTACATCAGCCTCCCTGATGCTACCCATCAGTTCCCAGTCCAACTTCTGGGCCTTCCTTATGCCTCTAGGTGCTAAGGGATCCTCAGAAGGCAGCCTTACAGTTGTTCTCCACAATGTCCACATCATTGAAATCCTCCCCCAGGCCCTTTCATACTGCTCAAGATTGTTCATCTGGCACAAAAAGGCCTGAGGAGAGAGGAGAGGATCTAGCTGGCCATCCTTTTTTGAAGGCCTTACAATTTAGTTACTGACAATCACAAATTAAGCATTTATGGAGGTAACTGACATAATTTATTTACCAGTGATGTCATTGTGTCTATAGTTATTTGTGTGTCACTGCCTGTCACCATGCAACTGGGGGTTGGGGAAGGAAGGAATCAGTAAAAGAGGGAAAATAGGGGTAAGAATATGGATAAAAGGAAGTACTTATACTGAATATGAAGGGCCAGATTCTGCTTTCTGATGTACTAATGCAAGAAAATGGAGATTCACAAATATTGATCCAAATATTTAAGAACTCAGGCAAGATTTTCACGCTTGACTAGTTAGGCCTGTACAGTTCCAGCCTCCAAAAATGGCACCCCTCCCCCCCCCCCCCCGAAAGTTGTACTATGGGCATCAATACTACAATTAGGCACTGTTGGGCAATTTTTAACTTTGGTTTTGTAATGGAAAGCTCCTTCCCAGATGACTGTGGTTCAGGCCGGCTGTTCCCTATTCACTGCCCCCACCTCACATTTTCGTTCTTGGTAGTACGGTAGGCTAGTACCCCTTCAGGAGATTATGCCAATAAAGCTCTACATTAGATTATCTGTTATCACCATCCTTCTGTGTGTGACTCAGGCTAGGTCTACACGACAGAGTTTTTGCACAAAAATGACCGTTTCTCCACAAAAGCTTGCGGAGCATCCACACCTCAAGCTCATTTTTGCACAAGTAAAACAAAAGAACAGAGGGATTTTTCTGGTGTAGGTATTCCTCCTTCTATGAGGAATAACTCCTTTTTGCTCAAGAGCTCTTGAGCAAAAAGGTGCGTGTGGACGGGAAACACAGGTTTTTTTCTGCAAAAAGAGACAATCAAAAAAAGGACAGGTGCCCTGGTGGCCATTCTGTAAATAGTTTCCTTTTGAGAGAGCATCCATGCAGTCTGGACAATCTCTTTCACAAAAGTGCATCACTTTTTCAATGCGCTTTTGCAGTGTGGACTCTCTCTTTTTCAAGAAGTTTTTCTGAAAGATATCTTCTGCAAAAAGCTTCTTGCGCAAGTGTACACATAGCCTTAGTTATATCATCATCTCTGCAGAATGCCTGAATTTTTCTACCCAGGCTAGAGAGAGGCCTTGTGTTGTGACCTGAACTTGTAGTGTACTGAATTGAGGATGAGGCCTTCAAACCTTTTGGCCAGTTAAAACATTTTGACTCTGTGTGAAAAACTTTGTTTTTGCACACCGAGCAGACAAGTCACTTAAAAACCCCACACACATACCATAAAAGGTTCTGGTGGCTAATGCAAATAAATTAGTATTCTCTACCTATGTTTGAAATCCCCCTAAAACGTCACACTATTCATACTGTTAATCTTTCCTGGTGGCTTTCTCAAGCTGTTTTTTAAAGAAAGATTAATCTTTCAATGCTTCTTGTTGCCTTTGGTGGTTAAAGAGGGGATTCCCTCAATATATGTAGATCTATGAATGTCATTCTTTTTCTAAACTATTTTAAATGTTTGGTCACACCAGCAATTTGCATATTGTATCTTACATGAGAGATAAAGGGGGTTTTGGTTTTGTATTTTAGTCAATAGGTTCATTTTCTAATGTAGAATGGGTTTTCAATAAAATACTTAGCGAAACTGCACAAGAAGAACATGCTTGGGTCTAAGCTGCTAATCAGAACTACTAGTACATCCCAGACAAAGCAAAGGTTATTAAATGCTGCTTTTGTAGCACACTTGAGTTCTTCTACATATCTAGAAGTCAGGAAATAAGATAGCAGCCGGAAATTTTATGATCTTAATGATATACTTCAATATAATTTTAATCACAGTAATAGCCAGTATAATAAAACAAAGCACATGACAGAGTTGAGATAGTGCTTCAACTTCCATATTAATAATTTTGGAAGGTTTGTTTTTTTTTACAAAAAAGGATTTAGGTTTTTATAAAAAGCCTTCTTTCAACTAGAGTTGAGGAACTGCACCTGTAGACTGAAATAAGCTACACAATTTGAGCTATGCAAATTGTGTAGCTTAGTTTGTGTTAATTTTGAAATAGCTTATTTTGTAATTTGGTGCTATCTACACAGCACCAAATGTCAAAATAAACAGCTATTCTGAAATGTCCCTTAATCCTCATGGAATGAGGTTTACAGGGACGTTGGAATAGTGAGCCCATTATTTCAAAAGATATTTTGAAATAAAGGGCGCACTGTCAAGATGCAGAATAGCTATTTCAGGCTACCGGAAGGATTCCAAAGTAGCGCTGCAGTGTAGACATACCCAAATGGTTTATCAGGTGTATGCCAAAACGAGGGCTTTTGAACACCTTCGTTTTGGAGGCAGATGTGAAGGATCCTTTTTAAATATCTCAGCCTAAACTACCTGGATATGGAAGGAATGGGGCTTGAGTTTCATGCAACCAGGCAGTATTGACGCACTAATTGTGATCCATCGGGTCCCGTAGGATGGTTTGAACTGTTCTCACCTTGTCCCCTTCTCATCCTAGACCTTTAAGCAGATATCAAAAATATAATTTATAAAAGCTATTGTATATCCTTGCTCATTACCAGAGTACTTTGAGAGGGGAAAAGGAACTATTTTATAACTACCTGGTAGTAGTTTTTTAACCTAGTCCTTGTAATAAATATCATTATCATTTTCATGTTTCTGTCTCATGAACATTTTCAGTTTTTCTTTGCCTATAATGTCTCAGTTCCTCCTATCCCCAGTCATAGCACACAAACACTGACGCCCCCTCAAAAAAGTCCTTTCCCAAATCCTGAGGTTTCGTGCTTTTGTGAAAGTGTCAAAGAGATTTTATTATTTTTATTCTCTGAAATTTCTCATTCAGATCTAATTGTGTGATTATTGCCACCAACAAAGGATTGTGGCAGTGTGAAGGGAATGAGGCAAGAGAGGGAGAGAAAGAAGAGTAGGTGGCTGATTATCAGTGTGAATACACACACCAGCAGTCAGCAGTTATGAGGAAAGAAAAATAGAAAGAGCACACAGCTATGTTTTTAACATTTCCTTATGCATAATGCAGCTCTTAAAGAGTCAACCTATTTGGCAATTTTGGGCCATCAGAATCTGCTTGTAGAAAACTTGTATTCTGAATGGAACAAATTTTTATGCTTAGTGCTGAAATTAATAGGTAGACTAAATAGGGATGGCTTTTATGTACGTTTGTACCGCTCTCAGCATGATGGCATACCATGGATATGCCTACCCTACACTTCAGTACTCCTTGCTGAGTTAGTGGGGTGCTGTACATGCTCTCAGCCCAGCATGCCAAAAAATTGAGTCACTCTTGATACTTGACTCAATAATACCCTCCTTTGCGTATGTTCCCTTTTTCATTAATAGTATCAAGGAGTCTGGGATGGTGTTTCCTGTAATGTCAAAGGTCTATTGCAAAGACAGCCGTTGAAATATATAAATTGCTAACTATTTCTAGGCATCTCCTGGATCCCTTTCCTATTCCATTCCATCATTAAATATGTACCATTAGGGAAGTCTGTTACTATGACATATGGCAGCATTCCTAGCTTTTTAGCTGATTATAGAAGTCAGATTTTGGAGGTGCTGAAAGTACTGTTCTTCCTTTCTACTCAGCGGTTATAAATATTATAGCTAAATGGCTTGTCAGACTGAGTACAGGTCTGTTGCATATCTTCCACACAGCTGTACTGTGGAGAAAAGCATTTTTGCAATCAAAAACAGTTTATGTAGAGCAGAGGTCAGAGCTGTAAGCAGATCCACAATGTAACAGGGATCTACATATCATTGGGTGTCATGAATTATTTTACACTCCTTCTTGCAGATTGGTGCAATGTATTGTTGAACAGTGCTGAATAGCTAAACAAAATGGCCTTAGTTAGCAAGCATTTATTCCAGGTCAGAAGGGAAACAATGAGAAGATGCTGGGAAGAAGGGGAGATGTCTCTCTGTACACAAATGAAATTCTGTAGGACATGATTTAGAGCAAGTTAATTATATGAAGTTTCTGGGGTAGCTCCGGAGTCTAGCGTTAGTGATTTCAATAGAACACTGCTGATTTACGCCAACTGAGGATCTGATCTCCTATCAGAGATTAATCTGAACTAAAACCTCAGACCCAAAACCCTCTGATTTTTTGAGTGAGTTCAAAATTCAGAGATCTAGAACAGAATTTAATAATTAGCCTCTAATGGGCCAAATCATGGGTTAACTCAATATTCCTGCATTTTGGAGTGGTCAAAATCTAAATCTGAGTTTTGTGACTTCAGACCTGCCTTGATTTCCTACTTCTTAGCAGATGGCTCTAAATTCTCTAAATCTGAAGGGTCACTAGCAGTGGACCTCATGCTTTTGTTTCATGGCTGTGTCTAACTCCATCATCCTAATTCAGAAGGAAAGAGCTGGGGATGAGGTGAAAATGGAGGACACTCAGATATATGACTACAAAGTATTAGAAGAGGTTTCACATTCCATACTCTTTATTTATTTTTCCTTCCAGTAGCTTTATATTTGGTTGGCTAGAAGATGCTAGTAGGTTTTTGACCTTTAAACACTTGTGCCTTAGGCCACGTCTCCACTTGCCATGCTGAGATCAATTTTCTGGCATTCGATTTAGTGGGTCTAATAAAGATCCACTAAATTGAATACTGAGGGTGCCCCCGACCAGTGCCAATCCTTCTTGATTTGCAAGGAGTAAGATAAACCAACGAGAATGTTTGCTTCTGTTGACTTCCTTCTGTGGAGACAGTGCCAAGCATGGCTTAAGGTACGTCAACTCCAGCCAAACTTCTGGATCTGGTATAGACCTGGCCTTAAATGTGCAGCTCCTAGTAGAATGTACTGATTCTCTTAGTCCTCTTCCAGAACTTCTAAGTGATCAAAGCATTGAGCTCGCATTCCAGAGTTGGAAATTTCATCGTAGTAACAGCATCAAGGACTTGTCTAAATTATAGCAATAAACCATGGTAACCACAAGCAGCCACAAGTGGACAATGAAAACAGTTGTCAGACACAGTTCTGCGTAACATGAATTGCTTTTTCTACACTGCTAATTCCTGCTAAATAGAACTATTTGGAAATGGTGCAGTGCCTTCACCAAATGTGGTTCAAATTGTGTTTTGTGTAGATAGACTAGGTATAGGAGGAGTCAAAACACAAACCACCTCTGGTTTCCTGAGATGGGGCGCCTTTTCTCCTCCACTTGAGGACAAAATTAATTCTTCTGCCCAGATGGATATAGGCATTAATGAAACAATGGTTCTCCCTATCCTAAGTAGGAAGCAGCTGAGTTACATAACAAAGATTCTTCCAGAATCATACCATGGCTTGACTATGGATTTATAAAGCAGTTCTCAAACTGTGGGTTCAGGACTCCAAAGTGCACTGTGAGCCTGCTTTAATGGGGTCACCAGGACTGGCTTAGACTTGCTGGCCCCCAGAGTTGAAGCCTGGAATTGTGCACTAATATTTGTTGTCAGCTGTGTTTGACGTGTGTGAGCGAAGTTTGAGAACCATGTAACACCTGGTCATTACATGGTTTGGAAAGAAGCTATGTGAAGCCAATGATAAATCAAATAGCTTTTCTCTCTGATGTAATCCTGCAATGGAGCTTGGAATAAGGTATTAGAAAAAGCATCTATGTCCCTTCTATAGCATTGGAGGATTTCCTCAGGCAAGTTGGTTTTATGGCTGCTTTGTGCCACGAGATTAGTATAGAGCAGCTGATTTTTGTATTTGCCAGGACTCTACCAGATGTAGATGTCATAATAGTTAAAAAAATCAGTCTGGGAACCCAGTGTATGCTAGCACTCCCATCACAGCTACCAGAGGTTGTACTGCATAGCGTCTTCTGCAATCCAGCTGGGAGGTTATTTGTAACCATCTCAGATAATATTGAGAGGTTATTTTAGTATTAAAACAAAATTAAACTAGCAAATATAGAAATCAAGAGATCATTTAACAGTCTCATCTGCTGTACAAAAGTGCAGATCTGCTAGCTACAATGAAGCTATACCAATTTACATAAGCTGAGGATGTAGCCCTCTGAGGGTAACGTATGGCTGTAGCACAGCTCACTGTAAAGTGCAGCTGATCATCAAAATAGAACTGCTTATATTCAGAAATACTCTAGCTTTCTCTAGGCTATTTCTTAGCTACCTTTGTTAGACGGTCTCTGCATTTTTATTTCCTCATTCCTGACTGTGAAATGGAAACTCTGTGCTTAGGCATTTCTCACAAACAAAATCCCTCTGCCACTTCCAAGTGTTGAATGTTGATTTACTGGTCATGTGTGAACAAATAAATTCCCCAGAAATCTGTTTGTTTCAAGCAGAGTGCACACAGCCTGTCTCTGAAGTTGTGTGGTGTGCAGATGAGGTCATTCACGTTACAGAGCCAGCCATGTCTGTAGGTCTGCTGCCGAAAACCTCCCGACAGCCTGGAACAGGAAGGAAAAGTATGCGTGGAAGATTGAACAAGGCGTTTTTGTTTATGATAAAATTATAATTATTGCAAGTCATGGGGATTTGTAATGTGTTCTTGGACAACAGTGACACAGTTAGCTCATGAGATGTCATTTGTACGACAACAAAAAAAAAATCTAAAAGCAGGGGAAGCATTGCATTCACTTAACTATCATTGTAAAGCCAGTGCACTTTCAAAGGCATGCTTGCTGATTGTAAATAGATTCCTGCCCTTTGGGTGTTTCATATTCTGCAGCAGTGCTTTCAAAACACTGTCTCACCTGCCAAAAGAGAAACTGTGCAGGAATATAAATATACTTACTTGTGCATCTATTGCACAGCAAAGATAAATATACCAAAGCAAGTAATTCTTATATCTTGTACACACCAGAAAAATGCATGTGAAAAACACTGAGCATGCAAATAATGTTGACATTAATCCTTCAAAAAACCACCCTTCAAAAAGCAGAATAGCTTTTGTAATGTGCCCTGACTTCAGATCCATTACATTTGAGATGACAGAGATTTGTTAGATGTGGGTTGTATTGCAGGTGGAACTCAGCTTGATTTGTCTCAATATTAGTAAAGGCTGGACCAGTAAGAGTGAGGTCTGGGACCCTTGCTGAGTAAAGGGCTATTTCGGGCACTGCCTGTCTCTCCATCCTGCAGAACAGTAAATTATTGCTGTATCATGCTGAATGAGAAGCAGCTTACAGAACATCCTGCTTCTTTACATTTTAAATAGACACTAAGGTTATTACTATACAAATTGTCAGTGCGCACGCTGCAAGGGAAACTGGTAGCTCCCCCTGTAAAATACGTTTTTCAGTTTCTGTTGCAAATGTTCAGCATGGGTGATTAATTTTACTTGGGCACAAGTACAATTAATCCCTTTCCCTACATCCTGCACATCTGCCATGTTCCCTTCATGTTTAAAAACAATGGCCTTATTGCCCAAGAGGCATGGCCTTGCTTTTTCAGAGGAGGGAGGCTGAAATCCAGAATTGGACAAGTCTGTCAGATTCATTTTCCTCTCAGTTGGTATGGCTGTGTTTTGTTTTCCAGAGTCTGGAGGAAGTGGAGCGGCCACGTTCTTGCATCTGAGACTCACCTGCCACCAGTCATACAGGCTTGGGAATTCATTTGTTACTTTAGAAATGTGCAGCATTTCAATTTCCAGGAAAGTTGCAAACATCTGTATTTGCCTAGTACTTTACTGGAAAGTGAAATGTGTGTATATTGCTGTTTCTGTGCCTTCAAGGCAAGGTGAAAGAAAAACATGTCAGATGACTGAGTTGTCCAAGGGTACCACAGGTATCATATTTGAGTCAGTTATTAAAATATTGTTTCCTCAGGTTTTTTTTTGGTTTGCTTTCTAACTGAAATAAGCTATTTAAAAAAACGAGCATCTGATGAAGTGGGTCTTTGCCCATGAAAGATTATGACCAAACAAATCTGCTAGTCCTCAGGTGCCACAGGACTCCTCTTTTTTTTTAAATAGTTTTACTTGTAATGGATAGGAGGAGTGCTGACCAAGGGGTTAAACTCAGGTAGTTAGCAAGGGTGTTGGCCAGGGGCTAGGAGAAGCAATCGAAATAGAGTGGAGGAATTTGAATTATATAAGATACCTTGCCTGCTTTCTTTGTGAGGGCGAGTTAAACCAGGAGTTGAGAGACAACAAATGATTTAAACCCAGGTAGGACTACCATTCCTCCAAGGAATTCATGGCATCGAAGTGGACTGAACCCAGAAAAGATTGGAAGTAAGCAAAGGGAAAAAGTGAATCTATTCTTGATCAGGGTATTTTCTTTATTTGGTGGTTTGGTTTGAACTGCTCTGTGTGAATCTCTGCCTCCTCTCCCTGTTCACCAACTAAGCATTGTTCCCAGAGATTGTCTCTGTGCTTTGTTTCCCTTAGTTGCTCTGTAACATGTAGCAACCAAGTATACTTAAGTTTATCTTTTGTTTTGTAATAAAAAATCACGTTTTTAAGGTGATGATGTGATTCTTATGCCCTGGAAGATACAGAAGGTCTGTCTGTTTGTGTTTTCATGCCTCAGTCTGAGAGGTCTGCTACCAGAGACTGCAGCTTGTTTTTCTCTTATTCTTTTTTCAAGAACTTTTAGGGCAAAAGAGCTTAGAGTACCCCTAGAATCATAGAATCATAGAGCTGGAAGAGACTTCAGGAGGTCATCAAGTCCAGCCCCTTGCCCAAGGCAGGACCAATCCTAACTAAATCAACCCAGTCAGGGCTTTGTCAAGCCAAGCCAAGACTTAAAAACCTCTAGGGATGGAGATTCCACCACCTCCCAAGGTAACCCATTCCAGTACTTCACCACCCTTCTAGTGAAATAGTTTTTCCTAATATCCAATCTAGACACCCTTCCCCCCCACACTGCAACTTGAGATGATTGCTCCTTGTTCTGCCATCCATCACTACTGTGAACAACCTCTCTCCATCCTCTTTGGAACCTCCCTTCAGGAAGTGGAAGGCTGCAATCAAATCCCCCCTCACTCTTCTCTTCTGCAGACTAGACAAACCCAAATCCCTCAGCCTCTCCTCATAGGTCCGTGGTCCCCAACGTGGTGCCCGCGGGCGCCATGGCGCCCGCCGGGGGATTTCTGGGCGCCCGCTGAAACATCTGGGCGGCCCCTCCCCTGGGCGCGCGGCACATGCGCAGGGCCGGCCCGGGGCGCGTGGGCGGCCCCAGCCCCGGGGCACATGTGCGGTGCCGGCCTGGGGTGCGTGGCTCGTGGGCGGCCCCGGGCGCGTGGCCCATGCGCGGTGCCGGCCCGGGGTGCGTTGCCGGCCCCTGCCCCGGGCGCGCGGCACATGCGCAGTGCCGCCCCCGGGCGCCCGGCAGCCACTCAACGTTGGGGACCACTGTCATAGGTCATGTGCTCCATCCCCCTAATCATTTTGGTTGCCCTCCGCTGGACCCTCTCCAATACGTCCACATCCTTTCTATAGTGGGGGCCCCAGAACTGGACACAATACTCCAGATGTGGCCTCACCAGAGCTAAATAAAGGGGAACTCTGGGGATGGGTTCAAAAGTTGGCCCCTGGTTTTAGGGATAAAATCACCTGATGGTGGCAGCTTGTTTTATTTGTTTGTTTATTTCTCAGAGCCAGGGAATCTGTGACTGGGGAGTTTTTATAAGCAGAGCCTATAGAGGCAAGGTTTTTTTTTCTTTTTGAGCAGTTTGTGGACCCCCACCTTCTACATTCGGAGTGCCAGAGTGGGGAACAGCCCTGACAATATTTTATCTACATTGCACTGTGAGCATATGTATCTTGTGTATATGGAACTATGTTTTTATGTTGAAGTTTGTAAATTTTTATGATTTGTCCCTTTTCACATCTAAGCCAATTGAACTTCTCCCATGTGCAATATGGGCTACAACAGGCCAAAGGAGGAAATGAGTGAGTGAGCAACTCATTTGCTCATTGCAAAGGGGAAGATAAGGGAAGAAAAATCATCCAGTTTTGTCTATTAGGTGATAATTACATGGAAACAGACTTGAGGCCAGGTTTCATTTTCAGCTTCAGGTTAGCTGTAATGAGGATTTTAAGTGCGCATCAAAGGCTTCTTTGGCAGGCTGGAAGGAATCCAGCTTCACTTTTCCACTTAATATTTCTGCTGTCAACAAAGTGATTTTCTTAATCTGCACTGGGCTGTGCCTCTTTGGGTTTTGGTGCCATGTGGTAGCACTGTGTTAGAGGTCAATCAATGGTCAATGCTAATAGCTAGAGCAACTGTGGCAAGAGATCAATGCCTGGGGTCAGGATCCTATGGGACTGCTTATACTCTCCAAGCCAGTAGCTGCTAGGAGTGCTGAGAAATGACAATCTTGGTCTCTGATATTCTGTACATATTGTTGATTTCTTTATTCTGTACAAGTGCCTCTTTATTCTCTGATATTCTTCATAGGGTGACAAGAGAGGGATCACATGATGATTACCTGTTGTTCCCTCCCTTTGGGGCATCTGGTATTGGCCACTGTTGGCAGACAGGATACTGGGCTAGATGGACCTTTGGTCTGACCCAGTATAGTCATTCTTATGTTCTTATGCTCTTTATTTCCACAATAATGTAGGTTTAGAAGAGACTGAACCGACATCCATCATTGAAGCCTTCCAAAATTTGGAGTGAGGGTGTGTGTGTGAAAGAGTTTTGGAGTTTGCAAGTGAATCCTCTTTCTACAATTGACCAAACCAAATCAATGCCCCATATATCAACACCCCCAAACCAGAAGTCCAGGCCTAGATCTGTATTGCTTTGGTGTTCAGCCACTTATAATGACCACAAGTACAGGAAATATTTCAAGCCTATGGGACCATTTGCAACTGTAACCAGAGACAACACAGTTTTGATGGACCCCTGAAAAAACCTTATATCCAGTGAGGACATAAGTATTCAAATATTTATTTTCTTTGCAACAAATGCATTACAGTATGGGAGTTAATAACTTTCAATTATTTTGTCTATTTGAGTTTATTTTGGAATGCCTAAAGCCTTTTGGGTATAGAAATAATATAAACATTTTTCATATTGGAATTATTGGAAATGTTCCAACTCCTGTATAAGACATTTTATATATAAGCAGAGAAGCATTTCAGATTAAAAGGGCTTCTAGTGAGTCATGCAGACCACATTCCTGAGTTGTGGTGGAGCTGAATGACTAGTCATAACGGGACACATATGTACCTACATTTCCAGGTGTATTTACCACGATAATACATGTATATATTACAGTTGTACATGGAATTATGGTATCTGCACATGTAGTCAAGGTGTTTATGTAAACAGACACACAGATATGCTGCTATTTGAGCAAGTTGGTGGGTCTCTAGCGCGGATACTATAGCTCAATTTGTCTAATGCAATAACTTTATCCACTAAAGCCCCACTTCTGCAATCCTGACTCATACTATTAAGAAAGTATTCAGGCAAGTAGTCCTGTTGCAGTCAGTAGAGCTACTAATCTAGCTAAATGCTCATATAGCTTCCACCACAATGCTACCTAAGTGCCCAAGAAAGAGCTAATCAATGTGAGTATAGACCCAGGGCCTATCTCTATTTCCTCTTTAAGAAATCTGTTCCCTTGTTCTGGCATCACTCCTTGATAAATTCATGTTGACTTTCATTTATCATCATCTTGTGTAAGCACCTGGGTGCTTGCAAGTGACAGTCTTGTTAACGGTGGATGAATTTCTATGGGTGAGACTGAGAGACAAGCTTTCCAGCCTTTCACAGAGCTCTGTGTAAGCTTGAAAGCTTGTCTCTCATGCCAACAGAAGTTGTTCCAGTAAAAGATACTACCCAAATGTCCTTGTCTGTCGAATATCCTGGGACCACATGGCTACAACAATGCTACATACCAGCCATTAAGTCATAGTCACTAAGCTTCAATTCCTTAGGTCCCCTTCTCCTATCCACTTATACCAGATGTGGAAGAAAACAGGTATATTGGGTTTTTTTAACCCTGTAAAATGCAATTTTTTTGGTATAGCTCAATGACTTTTCAGTCTGTTGGAAAAACTGTCTGGGACTGTTTTGGTGGAGGTGTTTGCAATGGAATTTAGACAGAAAAACAGAAGAAATCAATTGCTGATTATGCACTGCAGTAGGACATAGCAACAGGTACTATATTAGAAAGCAGCTGAACCAGTTTAGGGTGCGTCTACAATGCTCAGTAACTCAAAATAAGATACGCAATTTGAGTTACACAAATTGCATATCTTATTTCGATGCTATTTCAAAATAGCTTATTTCATCATTTGGCTCTGTCTACACAGTGCCAAATTTCAAAATAAAGCGTTATTCGGAAATGTCCTGAATCCAAAATAACGGGCTTGCTGTGAAGATGCGGGATAGCTATTTTGGGATACTCCGGTATCCCGAAATAGTGTTGCAGTGTCGATGTAGCCCTAGAGAAGTAGAAATGGAAATGAGAATCTGACATATATGCTATATCATGAACTCAAAAGCTTATTAAATAAAATCAGGCATACAAAGTGAATCTATCTTTGTTAAAACAAAAGGAAAAACTATGTAGCACTTTAAAGGCTAATAAGATGGTTTAATAGGTGATGAGCTTTTGTGGGCCAGACCCACTTCCTCAGATCTCTCTTTGTTGGCATTTATTTTCATGGCCAGTGCTTATGTGGCAAGTACCTCAAGGACTTGCTGACCTTGGCAGTAGCACAGCGGTAATCTTTGCATAAGGATGAACTGTTTTTAGTGAGGCAACTACAACTACTCACATGTGTCTTCAGACTCTATACAGAAAATATTTGGCTTTTCCTGAATTACTTGAGCCTTCACAGAGCTGAAATGGCAGGCTGAATAAGGCTTCCCTCTTGAAGATAAAATAGGTCTCCCCCGAGGGGTAAAGGATTCAGAACGCCAGCAGTGATCATTTCCTAATATTCCATTGAAACTGAACATCAGAAAAGAAAATGTTTATTGCAAATATACAAGCAAAGAATGGGTTTTGGATGATATTCAAACGGAGAGTAAATGTGCATAGACTGATTAATCTTCTGACACCGGAGAGCATTAAATGGCCCTATGAATTAATATTTTCTTTGAGCTGAGATTGTTTATTCCATTGGAAAAGAAAGTCATGTATATCACTATAAAGCTTTGAGTTCTGTAGCTTTCTTTCTTTGCTGGACTGCTTGTTTTTAATGGTGACTGTTCCTGTCTCAACTGACACATCTGGAAATTGAATTGTGGCTTTGTTTTTTCCCTTGGAAGTTTTGTTGTGAAAGAACAACTTTCCCTTGCAATATGAAAGTGTGGTGAGATAGAAACATGCAATAAAGTTTTTCTAAGAATTCATATGAGAGATGTAATTATAATATGTCTTTAAGGAACTATACAATAAGATAGAGTCTCTTTCTATGAACATCACAAACTTACTAATTATTAATTATTATTATTTAGTTGATTATTTTTGGATGAATGCCCTATTGCTGGCAGGTTGTATATTGTTTAGACTCCTGTTTTTCAAAAATCATCGTGAGAAGTATTTTTCCCAGGATAAGGTAAATTCACTGTGTGTATAGTATTAATGGGCTTATTTATTTCAGTATATTTGCCCTCTCTTCCTGTTGTTCTTTCCCCAGCCCTTGGGATAACATTGAATGAGCAATTCTAAGATTTTTGTTTATGTGTAGCCTAGTCTCTTGGGTGTCTGAGTGCCTTGTGTTATGCAGCTGCTTCTGTAAGCCCATCCCCTTCCCCCACAGCCTAAAAGGGATGCATGTGTAATGATCCTCCTGTTTAGTGAGAGAGAAAGTAATGCAGAAGGGATTCCTCTAGCATAGTACAGCTGATGTTACTTTGAAAGACAGTTACTATGGCATTGATGGGCTGTTTGTTTGGTGTGTATATTGTTTGAAGCCATGCTTGCAGGCAACAAATATGGAATCTGGGTGCATGGCATGACACAAGTCCTGGTAGCCCTAAGTCCCAGGACAGAGAGAAAAATTCTTCTGATGGGTGTTCAAGGGTGGACTATGATCTTATTTATGAGGTTGTTCATCATTTAGAATCTGATGCTTGGCAAATAAACCCTTGCCAGGACTGAATTTAGGAACACTCTGATGAAGTATAAAGTCTGGATGATTGTGTTTCCAGAGCCAATACTAAGGTTAAAGGAATGACGGAGCAATGTCGGACCAAGAAGGCCATTCCTGACCAGCTGTCAGGCATACTCCTTGAGGAGAATTTGCTTAAAAGGAGCTTTGGCAATTGGGCATGCAGGGGTGTGTAGAGAATAGACTGGCTGCAAGAAGGCAGGCAGGCAGGCAGGCAGGCTGCAGCTGCTAAGGCAGAACAATCCACAGGAGTAGGCCTGGGACCTTGAGTAAAATTCAGCCAGGGTCTCCCTTCCCCTGAATAAAGGCAGGGGACAATGGTACTCTGAGGGTGAGCTGGGAAGCATCCTGACCTTATCAGGTGACGTCCCAAACTACAAAGACTGCAAGAAGGCTGGAGCCAGGCCCCAAACTGAAGGGAAACAGGGAAAGCAGGAAGCAGGCCAGAGGAGACTGATCTGGAGAGGCAGCTACAACGGACTGATCCACCTCTTACCTCTATCCCCTGGGCCCAGAGCTAGGATAGGGTAGAGAGGGAGGGCCTAAGTACCTCTCTCATTCCCTTTTCCCTGGGCCTCTTGAGAGAGCCTGGAGCACTCTGTGGAGGCAACAAACTGGCCCATCAGGACAAGGCAGTGGGGTGCTCCAGAGGGCAGCTGAGTAGGCTCAGGGGTATGATCAGTACACTGGGGACAGTCACAAGGAGACCTCTATGAACCAGTCCACCACAGGGAGGATCTGATGGAGACTGGAGATCCAGGAGAGCAAAAATGTCTGTGGATGGAGGAGAAGACTCTGCTCTCTCTGGAGCGTGGTGGATCTTGTCTGCCCAAAAGGAAGGGACCAGGGTGTTTACTATTTGTGCTACATGTAGGCAAGGCACAGCTGATACTGTCAGTGGCTGAGGGTCTTGAGGATCTCTTGTCAGAGCTGTCAGTTCATGAGCTTCATTGGTGCTGGAACAAAGTGTTGTCTGGTACCCATACTGCTTTCGAGAATTTTCCAGCTCCAGATGCATGCCATTCCGAGTATGTGACCCACAGTGGATCACACAGGGGCTAGTACTGAAAGAATAGTTTTCTCTTCAACAGGTATGCATGGAGGGCATGGAAAAGGATGTGCCACCATTACGGCATGCTTTACCCTGCAAAAGACCCCATTCTGGCTTTTTTTCAGCTCTGTGGTTTTGAAACAGGCAAAATAGCACTGTGTAAACTAACAGATGACTGCCTGATGGTCTTCAGTGTGGGAAAAACAGTGAAGTTACTGCTGAATCTACAGTAAATTTTGCTGCATTCCCCCTCCAGACAGTGGAGTATTGGGCCTAGTTAATATTTGGCAAGCCTTACTTTTACTTGCATAATACTGCAAACATTACTAATGGTCACCACTTTATCCAGACCAGCCAGATTATTTAACCCGAAGCCGAAAAAGTAGTTTACTTGTTTTGTGAAAAACAAATTTCCCTTTAATTGTTTTAAACACTGTACATTTAATTTAATGATCCCTTATTTCCTGTTTTGTCACAATGTAAGAAGCAAAAACGGATCAAGCTGTTCTGTCCCATACAATTGTGAATAAACAATGGAGTACCACTGAGATTATGAACTTTCGGATTATGAGCTTTTGTGGGTAAAACCCACTTCATCAGGTGAGTTGCAACCACTTCATCCGATGAAGTGGGTTTTACCTACGAAAGCTCATGATCCTATATATTTGTTAGTCTCTAAGGCTATGTCTACACTACAAGTTTTGCCGGAAGAGGCAATGCAAATGAAGTGCGGATTAGCATTTTCTTGCGTTTCATTTGCATACTCTCTTCTGATCCGTTTTTGTGCTAGGGGTTTTTGCACAAAACCAAGCAGTGTGGATGTTTCCTTTTTGTGCAAAAAGCCCTATACGGATCTTGCGCAAAAAGGGGGTTTTGCGCAAAA
Source organism: Pelodiscus sinensis (assembly GCF_049634645.1). Taxonomy (NCBI): domain Eukaryota; kingdom Metazoa; phylum Chordata; order Testudines; family Trionychidae; genus Pelodiscus; species Pelodiscus sinensis. The sequence continues at coordinate 216,884,183 of NC_134711.1, forward strand.
AGGAAATGTCCACACTGCTTGTTTTTTAGCAAAACCCCCTAGTGCAAAAATGGATCGGAAGAGAGTATGCAAATGAAGCGCAAGAAAATGCTAATCCGTGCTTAATTTGCATTGCCTCTTTTGGAAAAACTCGTAGTGTAGGCGTAGCCTAAGATGCCGCAGAACTACTAGTTGCTTTTAAAGTTACAGACTAACATGGCTACCCCAATTGTGAATAAGTTAGTCAAGTTCCCTCTAACTCTTCTAATTTCCAATCTGGATATTTCTAAGTTTTTAACTGTCCCACTATATATTTATGCCCCTCTATACCTCTATCTTCATTGCCTTTGTTACTTACACTGCATCCAACTGTGTATGTACTGTTGGTTGCCCCTCTCTAAACCAGGGCTCTTGAGTCTAGCAACCGTTGGCTGGCCAGGGCTGGAATGATCTCCCCTGATCTAGCAAAATCCCTTATCCAGGACCACTCAGGTTCCGAGTGTGCCGGGCCAGGGAGGTCCAACGTGTACCTGCTCTAAAAAAAGAAGACATAGCTTGCTGTCAAGAATTTATTATTTACATTTTAGGCAAGAAGTAGTGAAAACAACAAAACAGTGAAGTAGAAAGAGGGAAGGAAAGAGAAGGTTTGCAAAAGAAAGAAAAGGTGCTAGGTTGACTATGTGTTAAAAGAAATGCCTGTATATATGTAAATGATTCTTTACTAGATAAAGTGGCAGAGGCTGGTGCACAAGAATATGCAGCAATGTTCCTGAATTTTGCAGGATCAATAAAACTTCTAATGCCTAATGGCTTCTTTAATGGAGTTCTTATTGTGTGTGCATTTTGTAGGTTCTTTTCTATTCTTTTTCAGTCTCAGCTGTATTTTCCTTAAGGAGAGGTGACCAAAACTAGGCACTGCACGAAATGAGTTGCAGGACAAAGAGGACAGGGAAGTGAAACCCGAGGTTTCTATTTCATTTTTAATGCATCCAAGCACACTTGTTTTTATAACTGTTGCTGAAAACTGAAAAGATATGTGAAATGAAGCACTGACAATAGCTGCCCTTCCCCCTTAGCATCTCTGCTTGGAAAAAACCCAGATACAACATTTAGGTTACGTCTAGACTGCAAGTCTCTTTTGAAAGAGGCTTTTTCAAAAGTATCTTTCGAAAAAGCCTCTTTCAAAAAAGAGCATCTAGACTGCAACCACTACTTTCAAAAAAGCAAGCTGCTTTTTTGAAAGAGAGCACTGAGGCAGTCTGGTTGCTCTCTTTCGAAGGGAGTACAGTTTGTATTACCTAGCACCTTTTTTTGAAAGAGCACTTTTGAAAAAAGGCATTCTTTCTCATAAAACGAGGTTTTCCGCGGTCGAAAAAACTGCCGCGGTCTTTCAATTTACTTTTGAAAGCACGCAGCAGCAGTCTAGATGCAGGGGAATTTTTTTTGGAAAATGGCCACTTTTTTTTGAAAAAACCCTTTAGTCTAGATACACCCTTAGGCTGTGTCTGCATTGGCAAGATTTTGTGCAAAAGTGGCTGCTTTTGCGCAAAATCTTGCCGCCTGTTTACACTGGCTGCAAGTATTTGCGCAAGAACACTGACATTCTACTGTATGAAATCAGTGCTTCTTGCGCAAATACTCTGACGCTCCTGCTCAGGGATAAGTCCTCTTGTGCAAGAGGCCAGTGTAGACAGATAACATCAATTTTTTGCGCAAGAAAGCCCGATGGCTAAAATGGCCATCGGAGCTTTCTTGCGCGAGAGAGCGTCTCCACTGGCACAGATGCTTTTGCGCAAAGGCACATGCCACTATAGATGCTCTCTTGCGCAAATACTTCAACGTAAAAACTCTTGTGTTAAAAATATTTGCGCAAAATCATGTCAGTGTTGACACAGCCTTAGTGTGATCAGGGAAGCTAACACACTTGGGTCCCTGGGCAAGGCATGAGGGGTGGGGGCAGCTCCTTATTCCCAGAAGGGGTGAGGCATTGGCCAGAAGGGGTAGATCTGGGGCAGCCAGCCTCAGCACTGCCTGCAGTGTGACCCACCCCCCCAGGAGCCCACAGAGCTGCCTGGAGCCTACCACCCAGTGCTCCAATGGTGATTTAAAAGGCCTATGTCTCTGGCTGCTGCCTCAGTAGTGTCAGCAGAGCTGGAAGCCAGGCCTTCTGAATTGCTGGGCCTCAGGGCAGTTGCCCCTTTTGCCCTCCCCCATCAGTGGGCCTGAGTGCCATATATTAAGCTTCCTTCCCTGTCCCACAGCATTTGATGACATTTCAAAAATTTCCAATCAACTCTCAAGAGGTTAACACACATTCAAAATCCATCCATATATGAGTCATACAGGTTAGAAAATCTAAGGAAGCATCATGTGGTTGGAGACTGGCTGCAGATGCCATGATGGGGATTTCCCTGGTATGAGGCAATCCCAAGAAGACATACAGCTGATGCAGGGAGCATGTCAGGAAGGGGAGGAGGCATTTCCAGGGAACAACATGCTTCAGCTATCCCCATCTGGTGTATAGTCCAGGCAGCACCATGGCCATACCTTAGTAATCTCCAAGTACTCTAACCTGCTCAATTAATCAAGAAGTTTACAGCTATGACCACATATGACCTTTTGAGATGCCAAGTGGAAATCTAGCCCTTATCTTTCTATGTTTGATACTCATCTAGCCTTCATCATCTTAATTCATGAGAACTTCATAATCTTTAGTAGATTTATCTTTGCAGTAACTATGTAAGGTAGGGAAGTGCTATTATCCCTATCTTATATGCAGGGAAAGGGCGCTCAGAGAGATTGACTTATCCAGAATCAAACAGTAAGTAGAGAACTGAACCTGGGTCTCCCAAATCCCATATTAACACCCTACAACAGGACCATCCTACTTTTCTTAGGCTGTTTTTCTTAATACATATTACCAAACACTTTTCTAGAATAGATTTATATCTTGTATTTGAATCGATCAGTCCTGAAATGCATTTAAATCAGTTTGGAGTTGTATACAGTCCTCTATGACTTGTATAGCTAAGTGAAACAATTTAGGCTCAGCAGATGGGATTGCAGGGATGTGACCAAAACAAGCTGTATATTCAGAACAAAACATGGATACAGGTAGGATTTTGCTATTCTTTTTCTTTTACAGTTTTTATTTATAGTCAGTGGTCCACTGAGGAGTTATGAACAACATGGATGGAGGCAGAGAATCCTTCTTGTCATTCCCCATAGCTAGAAACAGCCAAGGAACCTAAGGAAAAGAGATAATGATCTTTCTAATAAATTTGTCATTGCCTCCCACCACCTCCTCGGAAACCTCACTGGACTCTTTTGCATACTGTATAGTAAGAGAATAGGTGGGGCTTATTTCTCCTAACCCCATCTGTGGATGACATGGGGGCTTAGTGGCCCAACACTAGATGGAATGAGGCTTACCCACTAGCACTGACATGGCCTTACCTTGAAAATATGGTGTTTCTATCTTCCGCAAGTAATATAGGAAAGTGTCAAAAACCACTTTAAATCTAAAATAAAAAGCTCCACGGATATACTTAACTTTGCTGGCACTGCTGCTGCATCTTCTCAATAATCTTATCATGAAAGGCAAAAAAACCTGATCTATAAAATATGCACAGCACAAACCGCTGCAATTTCAAATGACAGATGTCTGAATATTGACCCATGGATCATTTCAGGCAACCTCCTTTTATAGGGACACATGATCCACTGTCAGTCTACCACAATTTGGTTCAGATATCGGAAGTGCCAGCATGAATCCTCGAAAACTGCTGACTTGCTGCCTCACTGATAACTAAATTCTGAGTAATGTCATGAAGTCTCAGAGGGATAGCTGTATTAATCTGAAACTTTAAAAACAATGAGTAGTCCTGTGGCACCTTAGGGTACATCTATACTTCATGGTTATTTCAGGATACTTCTGGTATCCTGAAATAGTTACCCCTCATCCACACAAACCACCTGTTATTTCGAAATATTTTTCTAAATAACGGGCATGCTGTTTTGCCATCCCAGTAAACCTTGTTGCACAAGAGATAAGGGATGGCTTGAAATAGTGCATTATTACGAAATTTGGTGCTGCGTAGATACACCAAATTTCAAAATAAGCTAATTCAAAATAGAGTTGAGATAAGATAGGCAATTTGTGTAGCTCAAATTACATATCTTATTTCGAGTTTAGAGTGCTGTGTAGATGCGCCCGAAGTGACTAACAATATATATATATATATATATATATATATATATATATATAGTATCATGCATTTTTATAGTATCATGCATTTTTGTGGGCAAAACCCACTTCTTCAGATGAGCTGGAGTGGAAATAAAAGGAACCCAGAATTTATAACAGAAAAAAGTACCTGTTAATTGTAGTACTAGTACTAATCAGGCTAATTGAGTGGGCTGGAAATGTCCCATACTTAGCTTTTGATGTAAATGAGGTGTTAAATGCAGGGAAGGCTGGCTTCATAATGCTACATCCAGTTAATGTCATGCAGCACCTTAGAGACTAACAAAATTTGTGGATGGTATTATGAGTTTTTATGGGCACAACCCACTTCTTCAGAGCTCGTGATACCATCTACAAATTTTGTTAGTCTCTAAGGTGCTGTAAAACTATTAGTTATTTTTTAAGTTTTTTCAGTTGCAGACTAACACGGCTACCCCTCTGAAAAAGTGAATGTTGTGTTAGCCTGATGTGATGTAGTGAAAAATTACAGTATATATTGAATGAGCAACAGGAATCAAAAAAGAACATTTTCCTGTGCTGCTCTCTAAATCATATCAGTCTGGAGAAGTCAGACCTGGTATGAAGCAAGACTGAGCCATTGGTGCTGTAGTTCCCATACTTTTGAAAGCTGAAAGGGGACTTCAAATGGTTATAATTATAAATATTAATTTGATCACATATTCCAGGACACAATAGACCGAGGTAATTAATTATTTTTGTCAAGGTCCAAATTTCTTGGTCGAGGTATAGCAGGTTCTAGACTCCAGGAAAAAAATGTTAATGAGTTAATAAAAAGATTTTGCAGGCTATTCAGAAGTATTGGGCAGTCTGGATTTGCCTCTCAGTCCATCTGTTGACTATTCCTGCATCAGATTAATTAAATGCAAAAGAAGAGTATAACAGTAAATATTTAAACTGACAGTTTTCATATAGTGTAAGATAAGGATTAAGTAGCCACTTTTCTTTGAATTTCCAAGGTCATGCCTGTCAGAGGGAGTGATTCAAATATTTTGGTGACTTTGTTTTAAAATTCTTGTGTGTACAGGCCTTGTTTAGACTTGGAAGTAGCATTGTTTCAGCACTCAGTCACCAGTAGTCAGCTAGTTGAACTGATGCTAACCCACAATTAAGCTGTAAGTATAGATAATGAAAACCTCGATCAGCCCTGATTCAGTGGAATAGAATTAGCCCCTGCTGGCAATGTTGTCTACATTTACAACTAGACTATGACTAGCACCAGTGTCATAAGTCCCCCCTTTCGTTTCGGGGTTCCCCTTACTAACGTTCAAGGGGGTATCGTTTATTGCTGGTTGACTACCAATCGCCCTGGTGGCGGGGAGGGGGGTCCAGGCCCTCCCTCTCTCCGGACCCCGACCCAGGGCCCTGACACCAGGAGCTCAGGGCTCCTGATGGTAGCAGGTGGGGGCTTGCCCCTAAACTCGCCTGCTCTCGGGTTCCACGACCCGCCCTGGGTCATTACCTACCCCGCCGGTGGGTCTAATCATGGGCCCACGTCCCCCTTTGCACCGGGTAGGGGATTACCTCCTCAGCGCCCTCCTCCTCCAGATCTGCCTCCCCCCTCAGTGCCAACTCCCTACCCCTTTTATTCCCTGCCACGTCTGCTGGTCCATTCCCCCTTCCGGGTGCCCCGCCTTCCCCTGCCGTCGTGCCGCTGACGTCAGCGGGTGTCCCGGTAGCGCGGCGATGATCGTCTGCCTCCCCGTTTGCCCAACACACTGGTGCCGTCTGGGCTGAGCCTTCCGCCCCACTGCCGGTGTCCGCGCCGCCCGGCGTGAGTGAGTGATGGTGTTGCCTCACCCCGTCACAACCAGTTCAGATAATGTAATTGCTGCAAAGGTGCTCTTCCCAAGTGCAACAACACATATTAATGACTTAAGAAACTTCATTCTGGTCTCTTGGGGAATATTGAACAGAATTTGTTCACATAAGCATCTCCAAGCCTTTTATAGTAACAGATCTTGATCCTGTGCTGCCTGGCAGCCAGCCATGGAAGATCTCACCTTAACCTCTGTTGCTAGATGACTGGTGCCTCTCCATACTGAGTGTACCCCAGCTAAAGGGGAGAATATCTGACATGTCCACATGACACTTCCCTGCCCCAGCCCTAACCTGGGGCTCTCCCACTCTTCCTGTCCTCTCCCCATCTCATGTTGTCTATGTGGGAGGCTCTGTACTCCCTCTGTGGCGGTTCCCTCTGGCATATTCGGCTGCTCTCCCTAGCAACCAGGTCCCGGAGCCACTCCCGGATTCTCCCCAGTGTAATACGGCAGCTGCCTGGAGTGTGCTTGGCTGTGGCAGCAGCAGGCTGCTCTCCCTTCCAGACTTGGCTTCAGGGACAGCTGCTGAGTATTGGAGACCTCCAGCACTCTGGCATACTCAGTGTGCAGCAGTAGCTTGTGTGAGAGAGCCTGTCTGGGGAAGGGGCAACAGCAGCCCATTCTCTGCCTATGCTTGACTCCTGAGGACATGCTAGAGGGGCAGGAGGTTCCGGCTCCCTCAGTCACTGTTCCCAGAACCTGAGCCCAAGATGGGTGGTGGGGACACTCTCCCAGTCAGCTGCTGTGTTTTACCAGATAGCATCCCAGACAGGGCTGCCTCTTCCCTTCTGGCTCTGGCCCCGCCCCTTCCTTTCCACACCATACTGTCTGCTGGATGGGCACTTGCCCCTTTTTACCCTTCCCACGAATCGCCTTTCAGCTCTCACAAATAATATCTAAATATCCAATTTCCTTGTTTAGATGTATAGATTGAGTTGTGATCCCTGAAAACTGAGGTTTGTAATGGAAGCACTGGCAAAACACTGTAACTGCAGACCCTCAGAGGATTCTGCTACAATACTGACCCCTTTCTCAGAGCTAGCCTACATTTTAATGACAGTGCTAAAGATGTACGTCAGGCACTATGACAACAGGGAGAATTCTGGCAGCTTTACTGTGTCATTTTGCTGAAAATACACTGGAGCTGCTTCTGGAATAAATTTACTTGAGAGCACAGAGGAATTAAACAGAGATGAAAGCTAAGAGTAGCTTGTGATGAGATTCAGTGTGGGAAGAAGTGTACAGAAGATTTAACTGTATATATCCCTACTGTTTTCATTCGTTTTGAGTGATCAGCAGATGCCATTGGTGATGTATAGAGAAGGTCTGCATCTTTTATTGGATCCATTTCTGTTGGTGATAGAGACAAGCTTTTGAGTTGCCATGGAACTCCCATTCTTGCTTCGCACCATTCTAGAGCCCAGCTCCCTGCAGGAGCCAGAATATCTACACTGCAATTAAGCAGCCCCTTAGCTTGAGCCCCCCCCCAAGTGATGCTGTGGGTTTTTAATTGGCGTGTAGACATAGCAGGGTGTCATGGCTACATAAAAGGTGAAAGAGATTGTTTAGCATAATTAGTTAACACATATGTCCAGAAACCATTCAGGTGAAGCGGCCCCTTTAACACCCCTGCAGTTATAGTGGGAAAAGGAAGGAAAGGGGGTTGTTAATAGGTTATAGATTGTTCTAATAAGCCATAAATCCAGTGTCAGTCAATGATTTTTAGTGTCTAGGAAAGCTATGAATCCCAGGCTTGCTTTTGAAAATTAAGAGAAACTGCTTTAATACACAAACAAAATCTCCTTTGATTGCACAGCTCTAGTTGTCCGCTACCAGCCCACATTGGAATCCATATGAGGTACTGTGACATTATACTCCACATTCTTTATGAAAATATGCATATGATATTAATATGACATAACTGAAATGTAATTATCCAATTTGTATACCTGTATCATTTCTCTATCTCAGCAGTTCCCAACCTTTTCCAGATGGGGACCCACTCTGACAATTCAGGAAGACCCAGGGCAATTCAAAAAATGTGTGAATGGTTCCTTAAGAGCCACCTGGAGAGACACCTGGTGACCCTTTTGAAATGTAATGGAGATCCATATTTGGGTCCCGACCCAAAGGTTGGGAAACCCTGCTCTATCTGAAGTTAGGAATATTGACCATGCATTTTTATTTCAATTATGCTACTTTGGGAGACACCCACTGCTAGCGCTTCAGGTACAACAATGAAAAAGCCAGACAGTGCAAATGGCCCATCAGCGAGGACAACGGATTGTGAAAAGGTTTAGCTTTCCTCTGGACACGCCATACTGTCACTGACTGATGGATGACTGGGTCACCTGATACTAATCAACATCTTGGGCTGCTGAACTGTTCTATTGGAGTGTGGGGAATCAAATAAAGGATTCCCACTTAAGGAAATTCTATCTAAGGTGTGAGGAGGGGAAATACCAGGATCTTTAGTTTGTTTCTCCTCCACTCCCCACCCAGAGAGATCACAGAAGCATAGAATCATAGGGAAGAGACCTCAGGAGGTCATTGAGTCCAACCCCCTTCCCAAAGCAGGATTAACTCTAATAAATAATTCCAGCCAAGCCTTTGTCAAGCTGGGACTTAAAACCCCCTAGGTAATCCATTCCAGTGCTTCATCACCCTGCTAGTAAAATAACTTTCCTAATACCCAACTTAGACCTCTTCTACTGCAATTTGAGACCATTGCTCCTCATTCTGTCATCTGTCACCACTGAGAAGAGCCTCTCCCTGTTCTCTCTGGACCCTCCTTTCAGGTAGTTAAAGGAAACTTTCAAATCCCCCCTCAGTCTTCTCTTCTGTAGAGATACTTGAAAACACCTGAATACAAAAGGACTTGAACTGAGGGAGGAGAGAGGAAGAACTGCCAGACCAAGGCTGGAATGATACTGCTGACGTGTGAAGAAATGTACCTAAATATATATATCTAGGGTGAGGAATTATTTGTGACCAATTTCTTTAGTGAATCTAACTTAATTTACTTGCCTTGTATATTTTTTTAGTAATCTGATTTGTCCTGTTGGCTACCTTTTTAGGCACTTTAAATACACCTTTTTATAGTTAATAAACTTGTATATAAGGTAAACCAGTTTATATAATTTCTAACTGGGAGGCAGAGGAGGAAGTTGTGTATGCCTTCCTCCACATTAAGGGAGGAGGCAAATTTAACTTTGGGTTTGTCTCCATGTGAGATGGACATCTAGGTGCTATGGTAAGACCTTTAAGCTGAGCTCTCCCAGAGCTGCTCTCTGTGGGTATGTCTATACTAGCTCGTTAGTTCAAGCTAGGTAGGGTAATGAGGGCAAGCGGAGTTGCAAATGAAGCCCGGGATTTAAATATCCCAGGCTTCATTTGCATGTTCCTGGGCGCCGCCATTTTTAAATCCCCCTTAGTCCGAACGCCGTACCTGCGGCTACACGCGGCACGGAGTAGGTAGTTCGAATTAAAGATCCTAATTTGAACTACCATTACTCCTTGTACTCCTGCTGTTGAATGTGGCCCTGCCTCAGTGTGTGTGTGTGTGTGTGTTTGTGCTGGAAGAACCTTAAGATCCTGGCTCAGCAAGACAGGGCTAAAGAGTGCTCAGCCTGGCAGAGAAGGTGGGTTCAATGGTATCTTCAGCACATCAGATAGCATTCCAGGGGATCCAACCAACCATCAAACAGCTGCAACCCATACTCAATGAACACCCCATCCTGAAATAAATCTGTCCTGAACCCTCTCATCTGTCCTTTAAATAACCCAAGCCTCTCCAGCCTTGTTATCAGAAGTAGATCCCCACAGATGAAGACACACCAACTGAAAGCAGTACCAGATTCTGAAAGAACTACAGATGCAAAACCTGCAGACGTATCTTCACTGATACAATGATCAATGCCCCTCACAAAGCATGGGTCCTACATATGTCTTTTACAACATGTGGTGTACTTCATCCAGCATTCTAGAGGCTCCAGTAATAACTATGTGGGTGAAACCAAAATGAACTCATAGAGGAAAATGATAAAATATAAAACCACCATGTCATCTGTGAGTGAACACTTTTCACAAAGTGGTCACTCTATATTTGACCTCTCAGTCTTCACTCTCAAAGAAACCCGCACAACATTTTCAAAAGACAAACCTGGGAGCTTAAATTTGAAACTTTGCTAGGCACTAAAAATCACAGACTGAACAGACAGTGGATTTATGGTTTATTACAGTGATATATAACTCATTAATCCCACTCACTCCCTCAGCCACCTTCCTCTCTCCCTTGGCCCCCACTGTAACTGGAGGAGTGTTATAAGATGCTTCACCTTGAAATATGTAGTAACTACTTATGTTAAACATTTTGTTCCAGCCTGTAGTTTGCTGTGAAGTGGAGTATTTTCCCCAGACCCGAAGAAGAGCTCTGTGTAAGCTTGCAAGATTGTGTCTTTCTCACCAACAGAAATTGGTCCAATAAAAAATATTACCTGATCCATCTGATCTCTTTAATACCATGAGATCAACATGGCTACAACAACTCTGCATATAACTGGTGATGAAACCTGCCTTTCATTCTCAAAAACAGAAAGAATACAGTATTTAATTCCTTGCTGACTTAAGAGGGAGACATCCAAATGCTAGCATCTTAACTACTGGTGGCGAAACTGGATCAGTTAATACTATCTAGGTGTGGAACCAATACTTCAGGAGACTGATACCTAATGATTAAATCTCCCTGCACATTCAAGTACTCATAACAACAATTATAATGTAATGAAAAAAGGTGCATATCTGCCACATACTAATTTTTTCCCCCATGTTAATTTAATTCTTATAAAATATACCAGATTAACAGCAGTGGGACTTTCTAACCACAGGCAGGGTAGGAAAAAAATCCCCATGTCCTGCAAAACCATGGGGCAAGTAGAAGTGTGATCTAGAAAAGTAAAAGCATTGAGAGTCCTGCCTGATGATAAGGACACATTTACATTAAAAACTATTTACACACAGGCTTGGTTGATTTTAAAAAATTGCATCTGAAAAATGTCAGGAACACATCAAAACTCCTCTCTACCCTCCCTCCCCCAAATATCCCCCTTTCTGGCTTGTGGATTAAAAACCTCACCAATCAGGATGGACCAGCAGAAGGTGATATTTTAAGCCTTTGGGTAATTAAGCCTAAAACACATGGCACAGAAGAGTATACTAGGGAATATGAGAAACATAGTTCTAAATCTTTCCAGAAATCCTGGACCACTAAATACTCAAAGTATATGTGACTGAAAGATGAAATGAGTATAATTTGTAGCAGGGTCAGATTAACCGAACATATTTGTGGCCCCCCCATCAAGGCAATGGGGCATGGTGCAGGGGGGTTGGTCCCAAGAGCAAAGGGCTAGCCAGGGGCATGGTATGGCAGGGACAACCTTATTCCACTCAGCCCCATGTGAGGGCATTATTTACAAACCACCAGTGGCCATCCAGCCCTTTCTTTGTCTCCTTTCTTTGGGTGTAGACCCAAGCCGTGCCACACATCCCCCTGGCCCAACACCAGAGCCCCCCTCCATTCCCTATGGCCAGAGCCCCCTGGACTTCTATGCCCAACACCCTCCACAGATCTTGTCACAAATACACAGTGCCCTGCAGACCACCATCCCTGCCCACAATCCCACCACAACTGCCCAGCACCCCATAGAGAACTCCCCACTCCCTAATGCCCCAACACACACACCTTCTCTGTCCCCTCATAGCCCAATCCCCCCCTAGGAACTCCAGAAATCCACTCTCCCATGCCCCACCTCCCAGCTGCACTTACTGGCCCTCTGGGAGGTAATTGTGTCTGCCAGGCTGAGCCGTCAGAGAAGCCAGGGCTGAGCCTTGAGTAGGGAATCCCCCTAGCACTCTCAGCACCAACGTGCCTGGAGAGGCCCAGACAAGCCCCCCACATTGTTCTCTCCCCCCACCCTCAGGCAGACAACACTGGCCAGGTGTCTGCATCAGTCCCAGGCAGCTCAGCATCAGGGAGACAGGCAGGACCCCACCACAGGTGGTAGGCAGAAGAGACTGCCCACAGATGGAGATAGACTGTGTTCTAGCCAGAGGCAGGGAGAAGCCAGCGCATGGGGTCACGGGGAGAAGAGGAGCCCTCAGCCAGCTGGCAGGCAGGCTGCGATAAGCAACTGTTGTGCTGACAGGGCTCAGGGCACAGTGCAAACACACAGCAGGCTGAGGCCCCTTCTGAGCATGGGCCCAGCTCCACAAAGCCACTGGAGCTATTGTAAACCCGGCACTGATTTGTAGAAGTTAGGAGAAGTTTTCTGATAAGGTCTGATACCTGATTCTCTGCATATGCATAGGGCTGTTCCTACCAGTGTTGGTGCCTTACACAGCCCAGCACCGGCACCCTCCAACCTCCCATGGGGGAAGCGACCACTCCACGGAAAGGAGAGGAACTGCAGGGACAGAAGCTGTGGGGGCAGGGTTCCTAACTCTCTCAGACCATTTGGACTGGATGCCATTGCCGCAAATAGCATCCAGTCATTCTGGTTGGGAGGGTTGGCAACCCTAGGCAGGAGCAGGGCAGGGAGGGAGGCTCACCTGTCAGCCTCAGAGGAGCAAGTGGGAGGCATGGATGGCTGCGAGGTGTGGGAGCCGGCCTGGTGGACTCAGGAGGAGCAGAGGATGGCCACATAGCCATTTCTAGTGGGGGAGGGGAGGCGGGTGCAACCTACAGAGGGAAAAAAGGGGGCCAACTGGGGGGCTGGAGCTGGGGGCAGCCAGAGCAGTTATGCATCACCTAGCTGCAAAGGCACTGTGAAAACTGGGACAATTTGGTACCTCAAATTCCGTGGTGTTCTAATCAGCTGCATGTTTTGAGCATTGGTAGGGATGGCCCTGCATATTCAGAACCATTGTGCTGCTTATGTGAAATTTGAGAAAGCAGAGAAATTATCACTTTGTCCATAAGAAGTTCCTGTTATTAAGTAGATTTGTAAATTGCAACATGAGAAGATCCAACATTCTGCCACTTTGTTTTGGCATTCCTTGCAAATCACTACATATTAACTCAGTTTTAGAGATTTTGCAGTACTATAAAATCTGTGGACCAAAAATCTTGGCTCAAGCTATATTAACACCCACAGAATGGAAGATTTTAGAGAGGTGATTGCAAAGTCTCTGCAAGAAATGACACAGAAACATGTATAGAAACCCCCAGCTTATTGCTATGTTTATTTATTGACGAATCTAGTAACAGATTGGCAGCTGACGGGAATTGATGCATATCAGACTCAGGCAGGGAAATGTGGTATTGTTTGCTGTTGTAGTTGTCTTGGAACCTGGGATAATTGATGGTATTCAGACAAAGAATAAAAAACAATTAGGAGTTATGAAGGATCAAGGCAGAAGCACTCAAATTGAAGAGGATAGGCTTTCTATTCAATGGTACAACAGTGTACATGGGCAGGCCACCAGCAGGGGGCAAGCAGTTGCCCTATAGCAGCAGTGGCATCTGAAGTCCTGAGCCCTTTAAATCACTGCCAAGTACTACCATGGCACCCCAGGTGGCTCTTAGGGCTGCCTGGTGTGCTCCAGGCAGTGCCAGGGGGCAGAGGGCAGCAGTCTTGGTGGTGCTAAGTGCCAACTGCCCTCAACCCTGCCTCTTTCACCAGAGGCCCAACCCCTTCCAGGAGTGTGTAGCTGCCCCCGCCCCCCCACCTTGCCCAAGGGCCTGGTATGGCTGTTGGTTCCCCTGCGCATGGATTGTTTGAGTGGAGTGCAAGTCAGCCCATGCTGCTGTTGTGCACTGACGCAGCCACAACTTTTGAATCTGGAAATTTAGATCTAAAAAAAAAATCATAAATAATTTGAATTTCCTTTGAAATGTTGTGGTGTAAGTCCTAACAATCAATAGCAACTCTAAATTCTTGCTGATACCTTTGAGGCAACTGAAAACTACTTCTGAAAGCATCCACCATGTTGATAGGTTTGCAGTTCAGACTAGTACACTGAAGACAATAATCAGAAATCTTCAGGATCCTCACCATTATACCTAGTACAGAAAACCAGGCAGGGACTGAGATAGCCTGATACGAGCAAATACTGGGCACTTAACAGACTTTTTACACTAGTAGTAACTGAGGAGGTAAAGGACAGAGCTCTGAATCCATATTTATCCCTCATGTAGGTATTTATAGATGGTGATCAAGTGATGCCATAACTGTCTCTTTGTTAAGCTAAATAGGTTAACAAAAAGACTATCACTATAACATATGTATTTTAATTATTTAATCATTCTCATGGCTCTTCTATGAATGCTCTCATTCAAGGATTACATTAGCCCTTTTAGCCACAATATTGCATTGGTAGCTTATGTCAGTTAATTATCTACCCCTTTCCCCCATTTCTCTCAAAACTTTGTCAGAATCACGGCTTCCCTGGATAGAGGCCCCCTTCTGTGATTATGGCTCACCTTTTTTCCTAGACATAAACATTTATATTTAGTTACATTAAAACTTGTATTATTTGCATGTGACCAGGTTACCCGGTGATCCAGATAACTGTGTACATTAGTGACCTGTTTTCTTCATTTTTTTTTACCACTTCTCCAGTTTTTGTGTCATTTGCAGATTTTATCAGTAATGATTTTATGTTTTCTTCCAGGCCATTGATAAAAATGTGAGATAGAGTTGGGCCAAGAACTGATGCCTGTGGAGCCCCTCCAGAAGCACAAACACTCAAGGATGATTTCCCATTTACAATTACATTCTGAGAACTATTAATTAGTCAGCTTTTAATCTTTTTAATGAGTGGCATATTCATTTTGTATTTTTAAAATCAAAACATTATATATCACCAAGGCTAACATCTTTCAGAAGTATAAGTATCTTGCATCAACAATATTACCTTTATCAACCAAACTTGCAATCTCAGAAAAAAATTCTAGTTAGTTTGAGAGGATCTGTTTTCCATAACCCTGTGTTAATTTGCATTCATTGCATTTATCCTTTAATAAATGATTAATCAAATCTTGCATTGGCTACTCTATTATCTTGCCTGGAATTAATGTTAGACTGAGAAGGCTATAATTACCAGGGTCACATCATTTAACCTTTAAAAATATTATCACAACATTCTCTTTCTTCCAGTCTTCCAGAACTTCTCTAGCATTCCAAGATTTATTGAAAAGCAACATTAACAATCCAGAGAGTTCCTCAGCCAGCTCTTTTAAAACTCTCTTACAAATTATATGGTTATGATGATTTAAAAATGTCTAACTTTATTTAGTAGCCACTATTTAGCATTCTCCAGTGATTTCAATAGAATGAAAATAATATTATCATTCTCATGTGATGAGACTATATCATCTGTTTTCTTTCTCAAATAAAGAACAGTAATATTGATTGAACACTTCCACCTTTTGTGCATTAAGTAATGGATCAATACCATTGTTAGATTCTTTCTGTTTCTAATATTTTTAAAAACTCATTGTTTTCCTTAACATGACTGGCCATAAATTTCTCCTTGCCCCATTGAAATCAAGGGGAGTTTTATCATTGACATCAACTGAGACTAGGATTTCACCCGGTGTGAGGCAAACCTTCCTATTTTTTCTTTACCCTATAGGTTAACTGCAGAAGGATTCAGTGTGGTATAAAGTTCTTATTACCCAAAGCAACCTAATGAATATTATATGAACTCATTTCTGCCGTTGCTGTCACTTCATAGTCAAGATTTAAAAATAACTGTGAATTGATAATATGAATGTATATATATTTTATTTGTTTATTCTGTGAGGTCTGTCTTGTTACATTTGGAATGGAATTAACTTTCATTGATATTATTGCCGTTATTTGTATAAGGCACTTTGTTGCACGAACCACTAGCAATTATTTCATGTTTACTTTGATCACAAATCTTGCTAGGCAGTTTAACTACTATGTATATTCAAATCTGGTTTGATTTAAGAGAGAATGAAAGATTTTCAAATCCGTAAAAAAAATGCCATGAAGCCAATTGACTGTTTGAAGCTTATAAATATAAATGATCTATAATAATAGTTGCTTTTTGTATTTTCAGATAAAGATTATTTGCTAATAAATTAAGTACAATCATTGTCTAAGTTAATAATTTGGTAATGGGATATGGAGCTTTTCACCTTTAGGTCTTTTAAATCTGGTCCTTGAGAAGAATAGTTATGGTTATCCAACATCTAAAGGGTTTTGGTGGTCCATTTGAAGGTCTCCATCCAAGTGTCTATATATCTATATCATGGAAGAAATAGCATATCACATATCCTCACATGCTTTCTAGTTGGTACCCATGTTTTTTTAAGTCTTAGCTGTGAGGTAACAGCAACAGCAACAACAGCAGAAATGAATTCTCCCTGCACAGAATAATATTCATTAGACTGCTTTGGGTAATAAGACCTTAAGACAACATTGGGTTCTTGACTTCAGCTCTATTGCCTGGCTGTGGTTCCTAGCTCTGGTTCCAACTCCAACCTCTGGCTTTGGTCCCTGACTCTTATCTTAGGCCCTGACACCTACTCTGATTCCTGGCTCCTTCACCAACCCCTATTTTTGGTTACTGGATCTGATTTTGACCTCTGACTCTGGTCCCCAGCTCCTGAATCTAGGACCTTGGCTCACAGCTCTGATTTTTGGCTCTCCTTGGCCCAGTTCTATGCATTGCGTCAGGCTCCTGGTGCGTAACTCTGATTACCAGAATAGCCTGCAAAACCTTGTCCAGCTGTTAGGACATACTCCCTTACATCTAACTGCTCATTGACAGAGCTGTTGGGTATCTTGAAGATTCTACAGACCAAACTTAACATCTTGCAGGTGCAGAATACCATCCTACATGTACAAGCTGTGCCACTCATCACCCCAGCCTACCCACACTCGAGATACAATTTCTCTGCAAGTGATAAATGGAGAAGTATCGTGGGTTTCTCAACAAGTGTCTCCTCATTTGCAGCACTCATAGATATTTCCTATCAATGAGACTAAGGTAAGACTTATCAGCTTGCTTACAGGAGAGAGATTAGCCATGGTCTCTTGATTCCAGCCTTCTCGTGAACCGCTTTAAGTCAAGCCATGTTGGTGATCTTTGGGGACCCAGGCGGTACATGTGCAATGAAGGCCAGGCTCCAGACTCTAAGGCAGGAATACTGGTTGACTGCCAGCTATGCTGCTGAATCCTGGCTCCTAGAGGCAGACTTAGAATGGAACGAAGTCACACAACACCATCATTTCTGGTACAGTCCAAATGATGATGTTAAACATAAGGGCTGTGTCTAGACTGGCCAGTTTTTCCGGAAAATCAGCTGCTTTTCCGGACAAACTTGCCAGCTGTCTACACTGGCCGCTTGAATTTCCGAAAAAGACCTGACGATCTCATGTAAGATTGTCAGTGTTCTTGCGGAAATACTATGCTGCTCCAGTTTGGACAAAAGTCCTTTCGCGCAAAACTTTTGCGCAAAAGGGCCAGTGTAGACAGCTCAGATTTGCTTTCTGCAAAAAAGCCCCGATCGCGAAAATGGCAATAGGGGCTTTTTTGCGGAAAAGCGTCCGTGCCAATCTAGATGCTCTGTTCCAAAAATGCTTTTAACAGAAAACTTTTCCGTTAAAAGCATTTCTGGAAAATCATGCCAGTCTAGACACAGCCAAGCTGTCTTGGGTAAAGCCTCTGGCCAGGCTGGATACGTCTATCAATCTGTGCATTAGAATTGATAACCTCCTATTCAAATACAGTCAGGAAATGAGAAGGACACTCAAATCTCCATCAGTTTTGATGGTGCTGACCAAGGTTCCCTCTAAGCTGTGCAGTAACATGGCCCCGCAGCTGCATAATGAGCCCAGGGGCCTGAGCTGTGCATGGAGCTTCCTGGTTGGGAGAGGGACACGGCTCCCTCATCTATAGCAGCAGCTCCGTACTAAGGACAGAGCATCAAGTCTCTCCCACCATTGAGTAGACATGATGTTTGCTAGTCACTTTGGCCAAACTAAAATATGGAACTAAGAAGTCCTCCAGCTCGCCATTATTTCAACATTATGTCAAAATAATTGCGTGCTGTGTAAATCCGGACTATGTTATTTTGAAATAATGTCGGTTATTCCGAAATAATACTGCTGTGTAGACATAGCCTTCATGTCCTCCAGCCTTTGCCCATCCATCCTAGTTTTGGTCCATGGTGTCTCTCACTTTATTGTGGATCTATCTTTTTCCCAAAGGTGCACCACAGTGATAGTTATGGTCAATCTTTTGACCAAAGTGGCACATTTTGTCCCTTACTGGACCATCTCTACTGATCTGATGACAGCTCACCTCTTTTTAGAAAAGATCTGCTAGTTCATGGATTTCCAACCAGAACTATGTCAGACTGAAGTCTACATTTCATCACTTGCTTCTGATGTGAATTTGTTAAGCTGCCAATTGCAAACAAAGTGGGTAAATCAGATACTGGAACATTACCTCCATTGTTCTTAAGCTCAGCAGCAGCCAGCCGCTTGTTGCTCAACACTACTGCCTCCAGCTGTGATTTCCCTTGTTCCTCCTTTGTTCCTGTCCTGCTCCAGCCCTGCCTTTCCTTCCTAGTTTCTGGCCTGGGATCTACCCCTTGGTTCTGGCTTCTGGCTTTGGCCATTGGCTCCTAATTCCATTTCTGACCCTTGGTACCAGATTCCAGTTCCTAGCCCTTTCATCCCGGTTCTAACCATTGAGATGGATAACCGGTGCTCGCCTCTGACATACAGGAAAGTGGTTCAGGGAGGCTAGCAGTGCTGCTGCCTATGTTGTGCCCGGTTTGGGGGGATAAATAAAGAAACCAAGTTTCCAGTACTATCTCTCTTGCACTTTTTAATGAACTCTACATTTATACTTTAAAAAATTGACAACTACAGCATGAACTATCTACTGGCAAGACAAATCTGAGGGATCATATGTAAACTATGATAATTCAGTGGCACAACTGAAACATATTTTAAAACATCTCTAATCATCATTTTAGGCAAAGTGTATACATATGTAGCATTTATAGGGCCAATGTTTTAGCTACATGTGTCCAATCCCATTGAAGTCAATGTGGTTATATGGTTGTAATTGAGAGCAGAATTTGGCTCTTGAACTGTGTGTTTGTCTACTCAAGTGACTTCTTACACAGGTTTAGATATTAGACTTTGGCAAAAACAAAACAAAACAAAACAAAAAAGCCCTCCACAACTGAGGAAAGAGGCTGATGTGCATCTTACAGAGATTTAACAATTGCTATGATGCCTTTAGTATTTAATTCAAAACAGATACAGAATGAAACCTTTGCTAACAATCAGCTTTAAACCATTTCAAGCTTTCAAACTCAACGATATATGCATCTGTGATATTGCAGAGACTAATCAATGCAATGTGCAACTGACAATATGGTATTTTGAATCTTCTACTAGCCAACACTGAACTACTGGAGAGGGATCAGTCAGCACCTTTTTTCAGCCCCATTAGGAATCATAACTGCAGCTGTGAGCATTGTCCAAAGAGATCTGTGGGGAACCGGGATGATTTTTTTTTCTGTTTCCTTTCCTCATGGTTTAACCCACTTATTTGTTTGATAAGGATATAAGCCTCCCTGACTCCCTTTTCCCCAGCAATGTAGAGATGTAACAATGTAAAAGGCATGGAAAACAAAACAATTAGTGCAACAAAAACCAAATAAAGAGCACCAAGCTGAGTTAAGGATTTAGAAGAGCACCTTCCAGTCACATTTGCAGAAGAGCAGGACACATGGGTACACAAGCTTTCTGGGAAATTGAGACCTTATTTCAATGCCTACATGGGAGTTGAACTCTTCTGAGATCTGGCACAAAGGGTGGGATCTAGTGCCATGTAGACACAGCTTTGAAGAAGAGGTAGGCTAAGGGGAGTCTATCAGATTACTTCTTTATGAGATTTACAGTGTGGTGGATGAATTCCTGGAGTGGCCTAACAAAGGGAGACATTCTTTTCTGTGACTACCTTGGAGCAGTATTAGCAAAACACAAACATTGAGATCAATCAGCAACAATTATCAGAAGTAAAAAGCAAATACTGTATTAAACCTTGTATTTATAGTAACTGTTTAAGATTTGGTGGGAAAACAGCACTCTTCTTGCACACAGAAGGTTTTTTCTTTTTGATGCAGATGTCATAAACAGCACTATGCTTCTTCAGAGAAAATATTCTCCTTGTCTTGCTTGATCTCTTACATTGTCTTTCTTAGAAAATGAAGAAGCTCTGTGAGAAAGGAAACATTAAAAACAAGTGAAGTTACTTTGTGTAGGTACAGGTTTTCAGAAGAGCTAATGACAGCTAAGGGAAGAAAGTGAATTTGCCTCATCTATGTTATTTATGCATCCCTGAAGCTATATTTTAAAGCTTCAGGGGGTAGCCTGAAGTTATCCTGTACGAGTTAGTCTGTACAGGATAAACTTAAAAAACAACAAATAGTCTGGTAGCACTTTATAGACTATCAAAACATGTAGATGGTATCATGAGCTTTCGTGGATACACCCACTTCTTCAGATGACTAGAGTATTGGATGTCCAGAACTAAAATAAATAGGGGAGAAGGGGAACAGGGAAGAAGGAAAAAATGGGAGTGGGGGGGAAACAAGAAGCGGCAGTGAGTATAAAAATATCAAAGGGAAGCCGAGCTGGAATATAACAGGAAAAACAAATAGTCATAAGCACCAAAGACTGGATAGTCAAAAAAGGCAAATAAGAAGCAAAAGTAGGCAATAGAGAAGAAGAGAACTAACACCAGATACTATACAGACAAAGAATCATTGGCACCTTCATTTTTTGGTAGGTTGATAATGTCCCAGACATCCAGTATCTTTATTTAAAAAATTAGGATGAGAATCAAACTTGTTCCAGTTTGCAAACTTCCCTGTGTAATTGTGTAATTGGTCTATAACAGAACAGCCACTTGAAGATCGGTTAATGAATGCCCAGGCAGACTGAAGTGTTCCCCAACATGTTTTGTATGTTCCCTTTACAGATATCTGATTTGTGTCCATTAATTCTTTCCTGTAGGGACTGTCCAGTTTGTCCAATATATAATGCAGTGGGGCAGTGCTGGCATTTGATGGCATAGATTACATTCCTGGATGTGGAGTTAAATGAACCTCTGATTTGGTGGCTTATGTGGTTGGCGCCAGTAATGAATTTGCTTGTATAGATATGTGGGCAGAGTTGGCATCGGGGCTGATTGCAGGGCTGGGATGCTGGATGTTTATGATGTAGCTGTGTAGCATGGTTACCGGAGAGAATTTGTTTCAAGTTGGGGGTTTGTCTGTAAGTGAGAATAGGCCTTTCCCCCAAGGCCGCTGAGAGTAAGGGATCATTTTCCAAAATAGGTTGTAGGTTGTAGATAATGCGTTGGAGAAGTTTAAGTTGTGGACTGTAGGTAATGACAAGTGGAATTCTGTTATTTTCTCTTTTGGGTCTGTCTTGAAGTAGTTCATGTCTGGGTACTTCTCTGGCTCTGTCAATCTGTTTTTTCACTTCTCCAGGAGGATATTTCAGTTTTAGGAATGCTCTATATAGATCCTGTAGGTGTTTGTCTCTGTCTGTGGGATCGGAGCAAATCCAGTTGTATCTTAGGGCTTGGCTGGCTATATACAATAGATTGAGAAATGTGTCTGGGATGGAAGCTGGAGGCATGAAGGTAAGTATAGTGGTCGGTGGGTTACTGGTATAGGGTGGTGGAAATTTGTCCATTGTTTAATTGTACTGTAGTATCCAGGAAGTGGATTTCTCATGTGGACTGGTCCAGGCTGAGGGTTGATGGTGGGGTGGAAATTGTTGAAATCCTTGTGAAATTCTTCAAGAGTCTCTTTTCCATGGGTCCATATGATGAAGATGTAATTAACGTAGTGTAAGTAAAGTAAGGGTGTTAGGGGGCGATAGCCAAGGAAACATTGTTCAGGGTCAGCCATAAAGATGCTAGTTTCATGCTTTTACCATACAGAGAAAGCTATGGCATGGATCGACCTCCTGGACCTCTGTGAACTTGAAAAATGGAAGTTGACTTTCCATCTGACCTTGAAACATTTATTGAAATCAGAATAGGATTATTTAGAATTTGCTGTGGAGAAATCTGCAGAAATCCCTCTCTGCACACTCCCTTGTGACTACACATGGGGTATGTCTACACTACCCTCCTAATTTGAACTAGGAGGGTAATGTAGGCATACCTCACTTGCAAATGAAGCCCGGGATTTGAATTTCCTGGGCTTCATTTGCATGAAGCCGGCCGGCGCCATTTTTAAATGCCGGCAGTTCGAACCCCGTGCCGCGCGGCTACACGCGGCACGGAGTAGCTAGTTTGTATTAGGCTTCCTAATCCGAACTAGCTGTACTCCTCGTGGAATGAGGAGTACAGCTAGTTCGGATTAGGAAGCCTAATCCGAACTAGCTAGTCCGTGCCGTGTGTAGCCGCGCGGCACGGGGTTCGAACTGCCGGCATTTAAAAATGGCGCCGGCCGGCTTCATGCAAATGAAGCCTGGGAAATTCAAATCCCGGGCTTCATTTGCAAGTGCGGTATGCCTACATTACCCTCCTAGTTCAAATTAGGAGGGTAGTGTAGACATACCCATGGTCACGAGAAAAAAAGAAACAGCAAAGCAAGAAACAAAGAAAATAAAATGCAGTAACTGCAATGAAATAGACAACATTTGCTTCATCATACAAGTATATATAGCCTGAATATTGTGTACTTAGCTTAGAAAATTAACTGGGGAACTCTAGGAAGTGGGTTTTTTAAATGAAACCATCATGGGCATATGTAACGCTGATGTATATCAGGAGTAATTCCATTTAAGTCAATGAAATTAGAATGGTGAAAGTCTGGTGTCAATCAATGGAAAATTGGGCCCTGTGGATGCTACGGTACAATTAAAAGTAGAGTATCGATGAGTTACAATCAGTCAGAGCAGCCAGAGCAGTGAAAGCCACAAAAAGAAATCAGTGCTTCACATTTATCCCTTTCAAACACAAGATGGTGTTATAGTGGCACTTTGCTGCAGCAATGTTGGCTGCACGTTGCAACATAAAATTACTTTTGATTATATGATAAAATACTTTGTCAATGTGAGTTAAAGTTGCTGAGTGACAATTTCTGCCCTTTTGGAATGATGAGTTCAGAAAAACTCACACTTGTGGAAACCTAGGAAGTACAGAGTATGGTCTGGAAGGGAATGAGCTATCGCCTGGCAACTTTAACTGTGCACTGGCAATGTTCTTTATCATTTAATTTCCTTGCTCTTTAAACAAAAATTAAAATGTGGATTTTTTTTATGGATTTTGCAGTTAATATCCTACTGTGACTAGGTAGTAATCAAAAGACCTAGCTTTTATTTAGTGTTCTTCAAGAACTTTACATGATTACCCCCATTTTCAGAAACAGAGAGGTGGAAGTGGCTTGTTCAAGATCACCAAGAACGTCAGTGGCAGAGCTGGGAATAGTATCAGTCCAATAGGCTTTCCACTTAGTCTTATGGTTGATACATGATTTCTAAGTGCTCCTTCTTTCTCCTGCTCAGCTGTCTTCTAATATGTATGCTCCACCTCTGTTCATTCTAGTAGAGATGAGCGTGCAGATGAGGAGCCAGTCAGTTTGGTCAGATTTTGGAGAATTATCTTTAAGCAATTTGGAATTTGATAATTTGTTCATGCTCATACCAAATATCCCTCCTTTTTGTTTGAATAACATTTTCTTTTTGGATACAGATCTGCATAAACTGGTTTACACTAGAATGAACACACTGGCAAATTAATACGTATTTTTGCTTGAAAGACAAAATGTAGCAGACTGTAGCCTAGGTTCCTACTTTTATATGACTAAGGCTATATCTAGAAAAGAGCTAATGGTATGATTTCTTGTTTGCATAGAGATATTCGTTGTAGCTATCATCTGTGCTAGCATATTATAAACAGGAATATAGCAGGGGAAGCATGGACAGTGGCATTGGTGGCACAGGGCTAGTTGTGTGGAATACAAACCTGCCTGGCCACTCTGGCAGTGTTCCCTCTAAGATTTGCCATCCAGGAGCGGAGTGAGTTTTGTCTTGTGCACAAGTATT
The DNA here is from genome assembly GCF_049634645.1 of Pelodiscus sinensis. Classification (NCBI taxonomy): domain Eukaryota; kingdom Metazoa; phylum Chordata; order Testudines; family Trionychidae; genus Pelodiscus; species Pelodiscus sinensis. Next base: position 216,908,368 of record NC_134711.1, read on the forward strand.
GAGGTCATGTATGTTTGTTTGGATGTGTACCACCGTGGCACCCAAGTTATAAACCTCTCCCTTTCCCCCCCGATGCCATGTCTCCCATCCTCTCCTTGCCCCATATACTCCCCTGGTGCCTGCTGCTGTCCCCTATCCCATCCCTCCCCTCCTCTGCTGTCCTGGCTCCTGCCCTTCTCACTCCCCTCAGCTCTCCTGGGACTTGTTGCCTTCCCCATCCTCTCTGACCCCTGCACCTGCCTTTCGCCTGGTGCCCACCTCTCTTCTAGCCCCACTCTAAACATCCCTTCTCCTAACACCTCCCTCTATCTACCTGCCCTACCTCTCTCCTCTACCTTCTGGTGCCTCTCCCTTCACTTCCCTCCTCTCCCCATGTCTGCTCTGCTGGAGCCCTTCTGCTTCACACAATCCCCCTGGCATCTGTACCTTAGCTTACCCCCTGCACCATCCTTGTGCCTCCCCCTTCTCTCACTGCCCCTGCCCTCCCAACACATGCTCCCCTTGCCCTCTTCGTCTCTGGTGCCCACCTCCTCACCACCCTCTGCCCCAGTTCTCCTCATGCCCCTATGCAACCTCACATATAGCTTGCTCCATCCACTGTCTTCCTCATGCCCATACCTCCTTTCAACCCCTCATCTCCCAGCACCCCTACCTCCCCTCTTCTCTCCCTTCCTCTTGCCCCCGTTGCTTCTCCTCTCTCCCAGCATCACCCTGTCCCCCCCTTTCCCACTGACACCTTCCCATCCTCCCCATCCCCGCTCCTCCTGCCCTTTCCCCTCATTATCTCCTCTTGTCCCCTGGCATTTATGTCTCCTCCACCCTGCCCCTTGGTGCCTTACCCTTTCCTCTCCTGCCCTATCCCCTTTCTATCCCCTTAGCACAAGCCCCTTCCTCACCCCACCCTCCCTTTACTTATCCCCCTGTCCCTTCCCTTCTCTTCCCTTCTGCCATCCTGATACCTGCACCTGCCAGATGGGGCAGCACGGTGGGCGACTGCCCTGTGTGCCGGGACTGGAGCCAGGGCTGTGGTGCTATTTTTAGTACTGCAGCCCAGGCTTCAGCTCTGGAAGCCACCACTCAGGCTGCGTGGTGGCTGCCCAGCTGCTCATGGGGTGGGCAGTCACCCACCATGCAGCCATGGTCCCGCCCTTGGGAGCAGCAGGAGTCGCAGCTGCATGGCTCTGCTGAGAGGGTGGGCGGGAATGAAATTCTTGGTGCACGCCCACGCGGGCGTGCACCTTACAGGGATCCCTGCCCTCTGGGTACTACTAGTCTGTGCTGCTGCTGCCTGGGCTATCTAGCTATACTACTCTTTTTAGCATGCTAGCTCCATGAGAGCTAATGCTAATATTTCTACATTAGCTAGGAATTACAGAGTTCCATTTGTGGTTCATTGTTCTGTATCACCAACTCTTATGAGGCCTACAGGATCTATATAGAGCATTCTTAAAACTGAAATACCCACCCGGAAAAGTGAAAAAACAGATCGCCAAAGCCAGAAGAGTACCCAGACCTGAACTACTTCAAGACAGGCAAAGAAAAGAAAACAACAGAATTCCACTTGTCATCACCTAGGGTATGTCTACATGACATGGCTCCGTCAACGGAGCCATGTAGATTACTTTTGTAGACATAGGAAAATGAAGCAGCAATTTAAATAATCGCTGCTTCATTTAAATTAAAATGGGTGCCGCGCTGTGCCGATCAGCTGTTTGTTGGCACAGCGCTGTAGTCTGGACGCTCTGCGGTCGACATCAAAGGCATTTGTCGACCTCCTCAGTATGCCTCATATGTAATGTATTGTTGGACAACTCATTGATCATTAATATTTTTGCATACAGGGTATGTACAAGAGTTAAGGAATGTGCTAGAATTATCTTCTTAAAATGTGTGTTGACAAGCAATGCAAAAGTCCAGTCTGCCCTAGACAAAGGAATGTGTATTTGCTTTTCTGGTCCTGAGGAAGAGACAATGAAGGCATATTTACATAAAAATTAAACAAAGCCATCAACCCAGTGAGTGGGGGGAAATTATCTTTGCACTTCAAAGATGGGATCTGAACCTCAAATGAGAAGTATTTCAATCTAGAAATTATATACAAATTACTGTATTATAAAAGTGTATATAGTAAGATCTTTAATGAAAGCTAATAGTGCAATGGCAATTCATATTATTGTAAAATGTATGTATTAACACTATATGAGGAATCATACTCATCGATATTATGCTTTCTGTGATCAAAGAAAGAAACAGGTTTTCTGCTAGACAGGAGGGAAGGCAGCTATCTACTTGTGGCCGAGAAAATGAAGCAAGGTGTGACCAAACACACTGGAAGCCTTATTTACTTATGAATCAGCAGAGGTGTGGGAAGGATGCAGGCAAAGAAGAACAGCCTGAGGTAATCCTAAATCAGGGGACAAAACAGAGAGGTTTGAGAAGATATAAGGAGAGTGAAGAAGCCATCTTGTCATCTATCACTGGACAGACAGAAGGGACCAGAGCTCTCACAAGCTGGGAAAATGGGTTCTTCAACCAAGGCACTTAAAGTTTTTGGAAACTGAATATAAGTGAGAAATCTGCTTATGCAAAGATCTTTCACCTATGAAAACAAGGAAAATTGGCACCTTGTCCTGGGGAAGGTCCCGGCTGAGACAAAGTGAGCCAGGGCTGGAAAGAAAAACACTGGTAAGAAATCTACCTTGAAAAAAGGCTGTAGTTTATTGAGTTTAGTCGTAGCGTCTGGGAAGAGTATTTTATTTGTATTTACTTGCAGCTATCCTGTCTTTATCCCTGGCACTTGCATTCACTTAAAACTTTTGTCTTTTTGATTAAATAAACTTATTTTTCTTTTATTCGAACACAACCCAATATTGCATTGGACATGAAGTGATTATTAACACTAGTTAAAGTAACATATTGCATTGCTTTTGTCTTAGGGACAAAAGCAGGGGAAGATACAACCTTTCATCAGTCTGGACTGCACCCCAAACTAACAGGACATTTTATAACCCTCCATTCCTTTTACTCAATTAACTTAATGGCAAAATTCTCATAGACTTTGCTAAGAGCAAGACTGCATCCACAAAATATGTATCTTGAGAAACGGTCTCTCTAAATTTGACTTGATTTGCTCTATTGCGTCTGGTGTCACCAGACATTGAAATGTACTCCTGTGATTTCCCGCCCTCTATCTTTTTCTTTCAAAATCAAAATCAATATTTGAAACAGAAAAATAGTTTTAAAATTCATAAACCCAGATTATTTTTTCCCATTTGACACATTGTACTGCTCCATGTGTACCAACAACACAACAGAAGCCATAAATAACAGTAGGAAAATGTATGCAAGTAGTCTAGAAATACATGCCAGGTGAGGGAAAATTTCCTTTCTAAAATATCTTGCCTTTTTAACTGACATTTAAAACAAAAATTACTGACTTTTCTTTTTTTAACCTGACATTTCATATATTTACCAATGGTTGGCAGACTAAAATCCTGTAACTCTAATGGTATTTTAAATCAGTGGTCTTCTAAATGAGCTCATAGGGCTTCTCTTTTTTTGGGGGGGGGGGGGGGGGAAGGAGGAGAGGAGAATCAGGAACCTCCATGTCATCTTTGTCTGTCTTCTCTGTTTATATCCAAAGAACTCAAATTATGATAAAAAGTTCCAGAAGGGTAGCTGAGTTAGTCTGTTACAGGAAAAACTTAAAAAACAACCAATAGTTTAGTAGTACTTTAAAGACTAACAAAACATTCGGACTGTGTCTACACTGGGCCACTTATTCTGGAAAAGCAGCCGCTTTTCCAGAATAACTTGCCAGCTGTCTACACCGGCCGCTTGCTTTTCCGGAAAAGCAATGACGATCTATTGTAAAATTGTCAGTGTTTTTTCCGGAAAAACTATGCTGCTCCTGTTCGGGCAAAAGTCCTTTTCCAGAAAAACTGTTCCGGAAAAGGTCCAGTGTAGACAGCACAGTAGTCTTTTCCGCAAAAAAGCCCCGATCGCCAAAATGACGATCGGGGCTTTTTTCTGGAAAAGCGCGTCTACATTGGCCACGGACGCTTTTCCGGAAAAGCATCCTGCCAATGTAGACGCGCTTTTTCCGGAAATACTTATAACGGAAAACTGTTCCGTTTTAAGCATTTCCGGAAAAGGGTGCCAGTGTAGACGTAGCCTCAGATGGTATCATAAGCTTTTGTTCAGATGAATGGAGTGTTGGATGTCCTGGTTCTGGACATCCAACACTCTGGTCATCTTAAGAAATGGGCAAAGCCAGATATTTCTCCAGAAAGAAGACGGAACACAGTAAAGAGCTACAAGAAACCTTTTTTCTAATTTTCCATGGCAGAATTTTGATATTGATTCTATGAAAGACAGTAAATCCAGTAGACAGAGAGGAAAAGGGGATAACAATTCCAAAATATATAATTCAATGAAATAAAAAAAGAAAAAAGTCTTGCAATTAAAAACAACAACAAAACCCCCACAACCCTGATATCTAAGCCATTGTATATTAATGTGGTATTTTTATACATATATAGGAACTTGATATTAAATGAAAAACACTATAATGGAGACAGAGCCAGGGAGAAATCACTCTGTGTGTCACAATCCACTGTGCTCTAGCAGGTAGCTGGGCAGAAGTAAATTCTGATCCTTGCAATATGACTGTGTGCATGGTGCCAGCACCCTACTCAAAGAGGGTGTTTTACGAGGCACAAATGGATGAGTCAGTTGCAGCACGGTTTCTGACTTCATCATTCTGCAATGTGGGGAGGAGGAGGAGGAGGCCAGGCACCACTGCAGAGTGGCAGACACTGCTAGGGTGGAATGTTTCTCTCTTTCTGCCATGCTGATCACTCTAGTATCTATGTACCAAGTATGCAGCACCTTTTGTTTCCCTTCTATTGTATTTGCCCGAGGGAGGCTGATAAATACACCCCATAGTCAATAAATATGGAAGAAAATGTAGCAGGAGAAATACAATTGAAAAGGTGGAACATAAGGTTACTGGTCCAGGTGGCCATCAGGAGCAATATTGGCTCAGTGCTTCTATACATAGTAGGGATGTTAAAATGTGTATAATTAAGTAACCATATAACCACTGAAAATTTCAGCAGTTACATGGTTACACACGGAGTGACAGTCAGCTCCCGCCTGCCACTCTGTAACAGAGGCAGCAGTGCAGGGCAGCATTTGGCTCCCCAGGAGCCAGTGTGCGCGGGGAGCCAGCTTTTAAGCCGATTCCTCTCGCATTGCGGCTCCTGCCCTGCATTGCTGCCTCTAATACAGAGGCAGCAGCATGGGGCAGCAGGTAGCGTACCAGGTGCCTGCATGTAACCGTGAACATTAACCAATGAGTCCAAGCTCATCAGTTAGCCTGTTTACCAGGTTACGCTTTCATATCCCTACTATATAATCTCCTTAAATTAACTCTTTCTCTTCCATTCTAACAAATGGAAAAGAAACCGAATAATCCGAAGTATCAGAGGGGTAGCCATGTTAGTCTGAATCTTCAAGAACAACGGGAAATCCTGTGGCACCTTATAGACTAACAGATTTATTGGAGCATAAGCTTTGTCAGAATAATCCGAAGTGTTTTCTTCCTCATTGTGAAATACAGAGGGCTTTCCCCCGCAAAAGACAACTTCAAATTCTAATTACCAACTCCCTACAAAACCCAAATCCCAATGACAAAGTGTTTGTGGTTCAGCACAGAATCAAAGAGAAAAGGGCCTGTAGAAATGTTTGGTGTAAAAGAAGGACAATATTATGAAAAGAATAACAGAATTTGATTTCCACTCTGTGGCTAGAATTCTCCCACCCCTTGGTGAGCATTCAGTTTTATTGTACAGCTGCACCTATTTACATGATTTCTTGGAACTGTTAACAATTCTTCGCCAAGATTAATAGGCTGGCCTGTGTACAGTGGCTTGGCCTTTCCTAACATTTTCTCTCTGAAACAAACCCAGCTCCTATTAGTATATGAAATGCCTGGGGCAGGAGTATTTCAATCTGTGTTTTGTAGTCTCACCCACCAATACACCAGCATTTCTCCCCCTCCCACCAGCTGAAAGCTGTTGATGTGAACATAAACAGGTGATAAATCACTGCATTGTTTTCTCAGTTACAGGTAATTAGTCCTGTTCTTTTTGATGCAAGAAGGCTAGCAATAGCATCCTCCATGCATGCTTCATTATACAGCAGTAAGCCTGCCTCTAGACGAAACATCATTTACATGCGATTTGGTTTGGAGAACTATGTGGGGGAGCAAGGAAGAAAAAGAAACAAGCTGTTTTTCAAATCCCTGTTTTTTAAATGTCAGCTATAACAAGGCTTATAGCAACATTCAATATCAATATCAAAGGGGCATTAGCAAAGGACACGATTTTGAGAGGCGTAAAGATTCTTTCATAGGTACTGACTCTGTGGACTTTAGCCCTAGAGCACCCATGGAAAAAAAAACTAGTGTGTGCTTAGCATCCACTAGCAGCCAGCTCTCCCCTGCCCTCCATCAGCTCTTCCTGCCCAACCGAAGCCCTGCTGATCTGGTTTTCCATGGTGCCTCCCACAATCAGTTGTTCTGTGGCATGCAGGTGCTGGGAGGAAGCAGGCAGGAGTGTAGATGGGCCATGTTCAGGGGAGGATGCGGAACTAGGCAGGAAGAGGTGGGGCAGACACGGGGTAGAGCAGGGGTGGGCAGAGGCAGGACAGGGGTGGGAGTTTGGGGGAAGAGATCCAGAAAGGGCAGGGCCTGGGGCTGAGAGGGTGTTTGAGCACCCCCAGACCCAGAGGAAACTGGCGCCTGTGTTTTTTTAAAGCCGCAGCAGGAAGCTGGCTGGGGAAAGGAAGAATTCAGTAAGGTTCTAGACTAGCATTTCTTAAACTGTGTTCTACGGCACACTGGTGTGCAGCGAGGCAGTCGGAGGTGTGCTGCAGATATGATGACCATACTTCCCTTTTTTTCCGGGACAGTCCCGGATTTAAAGACACCCAGTGCTAGCGTGGTGCAGTAGCAACTCCCCACCTCCACTTAGCACCTAAGCGACTCCCTTGGTGCTTTGTACGGGCAGCCAGGGCTGCTGCCAGTGGCGCGCTGTGTCCAGAGCTCTGAGCTCCCATGCAGCATGTGCTGCTGTCTGGTAAACTCCCCACCCCCCATTGCGTGGCCCTTCCCTCCCGCTGCGGGACTACCTCCGCCGTGTGCCACCAGCCCGGCCTTCTCCATCCACAGGTGGCTGCCACCACTGCTGCAGGGGAAAGGGCACTGGTTGGAGCCAGTGAGCTGCTCCGGGAGCTGCCACCAGAGTCCCGGCAGAGATCGCACAGAGCTCGACTGGAGCACTGCAGAGTAGGATACGTTCAGGCTCTGCCAGTGCGCTCTCTGCATGGCCCTTTCTCCCTCCACCCCTTCCCACTCTGCTGGTGGAGGGTGGAGGCTTTCTCTCCCTACCCCCCATGCTCCTCCTAATGGGAGCCAAAGCTGGTGTGTAGACTCGAATGCGGCACTAACATTAGCACCACAGGCAGCCCAGCTCCAGGCCCAGCAAGTGGTTCTGCCTTGGAAGCAGCTGGGGCCAGGGCTGCAGGGACTTCTGGGGCCCGACCACAGACTCCAATCCCGCAAACTAGAAGGCAAAAGGTGGGGGAGGGGCTTGGAGAGAACTATGGGGAAGGAGGGAGGGAGAGGAAGGGGCTTGTGATGAGGGGAGGGGGTAGGGCAGGAGAAGAAAGGGGAAGGCACCCATGGGCAGGGTGGAGGAGAGACAAATGCCAGAGGGCCAAGTGGAGACAATGAGGAAAAGGGCAGGAGGAGGGTGGGGAGGTGTCAGTGGGGGTGGGAGGGTGGAGGGGACAGGGTGATGCTAAGAGAGGAGAAGGGAAGGGCATTGGGGGCAAGAGGAAGCAGGAGGAGGGGGAGGTGCTGGGAGAAGGGTTAAAAGGAGGGGTGGGCATGAGGAAGGTGGGGATAGAGCAAGCCATGTGTGAGGGCACAGAGGGACATGAGAGGAACTGTGGCAGAGGGTGGTGAGGGGATGGGCATTAGGGAGAAAAAGGGTAAGGTGGCAGGGGCAGTGAGAGAAGGAGGAAGCACCAGGAGGGTGCAGGGGTAAGGGAAGGTGCAGGTGCCAGAGTATTCTGGGGTGAAGCAGAAGGGCTAACACTTGCAGGGGAGAGACCAGCACCAGAGGAGAGAGGGTTTGGTGGGGGCCAAACGCATTCCCTATGGATAGAAGGATGGTGGAAAAAGTTCTTAGAAGGGGTTACTTTTACTTCTGGTCATGCGTCCATGTTGACCCCAAGAGTCAGGAGCATAGTAAACAGAGGTCAGGGGGTGTAGGTAATGTGTCCCTAATTTTGGTTCAGAAAATATGATCACCGTATGCGGAGAGAACATGTCCTTAAAAGGAGCAAGTTTCCTTTTTTTTTTTGCTCAACAAAAATCCTTGGTGTTTGGTGTTCCTCGGTCTTAAACACTGTTTTAGACAGAAGCTCTGCTGTGAAGCTCCAAAGGCAATACTACTGTCTTGATTGTAAAGAAGTTCCTTGTTCTGTGTTGGAAGAGAATGGTTCTGTGCAGGGCCGGCCTGAGCCCTTTTGGTGCCCTGAGCCCGGGCATGCGGCACTGCCCCCGGGCGCATGGTGCATGTGCGGGCCTGCCCGTGGGGCACAGGCCCGCCTCCAGGGCATACAGCGCATGCGCACGCCAGCCATGGCCGCTGGCGTGCAGCCAGGGGTCCGCCCCCGGGGTGCATGGCGCATGTGCTGTCCAGCCTGACCCGGCCAGCGCTGCTGGTGCATGCGCCATGCTGTGCAGGGCCCCGTGGCCGTGGGGGGGAAGAGCGCTGCTGGCCAGTGCTGTGGGGCTAGCGCTGCAGGAGCTGGGGGCATGGTGCCTGATGACAGCTTTAAGGGACACTGCGCGCCCCTTACAGCTGCCATTAGGCGCCCCCCATTGGTTGGCGCCCTGGGCAGCTGCCCGGGTCGCCCATGCCTCCGTCCAGCCCTGGTTCTGTGTTTATTTTACCATTATCATGAGTGTATTTTTAAAAATGTTCACTATTGCCAACCCCAACCATTCAAAAATCATGTGTTAGGCCTCTCCAAAATCATGTAGTTGCTTCAAAATCGTAAGATTGATGTAAGGCTCTGTGTGATTGGAAATTAGGCCTGTAACAGTTGACATTCCCACCTTGCTACCAGGAGGCCATGCAAGGCATGCCTACCTTGGAGAGTTATTTCAAAATGACTCCCCTTATTTCGAAATAACAAGGCAAGTGACCATATTACCAAGCCCGTTATTTCAAAATAATGGGCTTATTATTTCAAAATAGTAACTGATAGAATTCTGATTAGGGAAAGGTTAATCATTTAGGGTATGTCTAGACTACAGGCTTTTGTCGAGAGAGGCTTTGTAGACAGATACTGTCAACAAAGCTTCTGTTGACAAAGAGCATCTAGACTACATCCAGTTCAGCTGACAAAGCAAGCTGCTTTGTCGACATGAGAGCGTAGACGCAAAGGACAGTGTAGATGCAATAACACCTTCTGTCAACAGAACTCTGTTGACAAAAGGCATTATTCCTTGTAGAATGAGGTTTACCGCCATCGACAAAACAGCCAAGTTGAACTCGGTGGTAGTGTAGCCGCAGGTATAGTTTTGTCGACAAAACGGACTTTTGTCGACAAAACACTATAGTCTAGACACACCCTTAGAAACAATTTGCAGAGAAGATAAATCGGGGAAGAATATGGCTCTGTGTTTAGGTCTGCCTGAATAAATTTGGTCTGAGAACTGCATTACTGTTCTGTTTCTGAGGTTTCTTTTAGCTGCTTACAAATGTCACTGCTTATGAGATTGGCAACATTTTGAACTTGTAAAATCATTGCAACAGAAATTATTTTTATAATTTATGACAATTCACATTCAGATGGAGGTAATCAAGAAGAAACAGTAAAATTATAGCTCTACTTTGAATAAATAAATAAAAAGTCTACGTTCTTCTTTATGCCAAACTTTAAGAGCTGAATTTGAGCCCAAGCAATTTTAGTTGCAATGAGACATCCCCCAGCAATCAATTGTGCACAGTGCTCTGATGGACTTGAAATGATCCCAATCCAATTTCCTTTAACTTGGGTTTAAACGTTTGGCCTATTGGGATTAAAAGGTTCTTGTTTCCTAACTGGTCTGACCTTCATACATCATGTGAATGTTTCAAGCTTCTTCCACCAAAATCAAGCAAAATGTCAAACTATATTAAAAATATCCGTATAAGAAACAAATGCATCCTAGTTAAGCTAATTGAGGAAAATAAGATTATCTGCCAAAATTATTGCTTTCCTGAAGAAAATGTATGTGGCTAGAATATGCTAGGACAGCATTAAAATGATCAGTTACATTTGGTAAAAAGACTCCTGACCAGTGAAAATTTGGAACCATTGTCAGTATACCCAAAATGGGCGCTCTTACTGTTTGTAACAACTGGAGGGAAAGGCTTCTGCAGTGTGACAGTACACAGGATGAAAGAGACAGTAGTTGTGAAGCTTAGAAACGAGGCTTCCTTCAGGTTCAAGAGATTCTGTGTACATCAGATATTCACAGCACTGAAGAATGTATAGAATGGTAAACTCCTCTCTTCGTCAATTACACTGATTTTCAAAAGGCATTTGCCAGCCTGCATAGAGAGACACTGTGGAATATAATCAGTCTCTGGAATTCCCTGTAAAGTTTCAACATCATCTAGGCCATGGACAGAGAATATCAACCAGGCAAAAGAGTAGTTCAGTTTGGATGCTGGAGTGAAACAGGGTTGGAGTTTATTTCCATTGTTTGGCATTGCCACAGACTGGATATTGAAGAAGAATATGTAGCAGGTAGCAAATTTAAAACAAACAAAAGGAAGTACTTTGTGCAACACAGAGTCAACCTGTGGAACTCCTTGCCAGAGGATGTTTTGAAGACCAGGACTTTAACAGGGTTCAAGAAAGAGCTAGATAAATTCATGGAAGATAGGTCCATCAATGGCTATTAGGCAGCAGAGGTAGAAATGGTGCCCCTAGCCTCTGTTTGTCAAAAGCTGGGAATAGGTGACAGGGGATGAATCACTTGAAGATTACCTGTTCTGTTCATGCCTTCTGGGGGTACCTAGCATTGGTCAACATTGGAAGATAGTATACTGGACAAGATGGACTTTTGGTTTGACCCAGTATGGCCATTATGTTCTTATATAATATTATCAACACAAACACCTTAGTAGTATGGGTATATAGCAAATACCTAAAAGACATAGGCCTAGTTTGCACTTACAGATTTGATCAACCTGCAACATCTGTCATGGAAAAATTTCACACTTTGTGCAACATAATTGGGTTGACTTAACCCCTACTGTAGATGCAGCTAGGACAATGGAAGAATTCTTCCATTAACCTAGCTATCACCTTGCAGAAACATGGATGAAACCCCTCTTCTGTTAATGTTGGAAGTGTCTACATCATAGTTCTACTGCAGCATAATTACACTGCTGGAGCACTGCATTATAGTGTAGACATGGTCCTAGACTTTGCTGATGATATATCGCTAATGAGCAATACCCCTGAAAAGTTACAAAGACAGACAAACTGTCAAAAAAAGAAGGTCAAGCAGGGCTCAAAATCAATGATGCTAAAACAAACAGCCTTGAAAACCAGATGTCAAATAGTAAAATCACATTAAAAGGAAAACATATCGAGAAATCAGAATGGTTCAATTTCCTGGGGAGCATCATATTGACCAATGGAGGTCTCAAGAAGGAAGTAACATCAGGGATAGGAAAGGTATCCATAGCATTTACTAAAACAAACAACATATGGGAATAGAAGATATGCAGCACCAGAACAGAACTCAGAATTTCCAATTCAAAGGTGATAGCTAACAGATGGCTGTGAAAGCTGAAGATCTATTAAAATGTTAGAAAGAAAACTAGATGCCATGGAAAATATGATCTGTGTGTTAGCTGGAAAAATTTCATCACCGACAAAGAGATCTGAGAAATTAGCTACCAGCAAATCATTTCCAGAATAAAAAATAAGTGCTGGATATGTTTGGTGCAAGTACTTTGGGTACCAATGCAGAGTCCCACATAATGCTGTGAAGTGGATACCAATCGGTTATCCAAGAGAAACCTTAAAAATCTCTAGCAGGGGCAGCAGGACAGTTAATCTCAACATAATAGAACAGGTGGAAGTAGCAGCAGTTAATAAGGAGAGTGGTAGAAGAGACTGGTTTTTGCCCTTTGCACCAACATTGGGTTATGTCTACACTACATGGTTTTTCTGGGATACTGGTATCCTGGAAAAACTCCGCGGCAACCATGGGATACGTCTGCTCTTCTGCTTTTTTTTGCGGAAGAGCAGATGCGCTCTTTTGGAAGCCCTGTCTTCCTCCTCCCACGAGGAAGAAGGGCTTTTCTGAAAGAGGAGGCTTTTCCAAAATTTGGCCCAGTGTAGACGCGCCAAATTTTGGAAAAGCCTCTTTCAAAAAAACTATTGGAAAAAGGTGTGCAAATTGTGCAGCACAATTTGCGTACCTTTTTCCAATAGATCACTGTAGTGTAGAAATAGCCTAGTAGGAAGGATGTGAAAAACCTAATAAAGAGACATTTTAAAATAGCATAATACATTAATCAGGGCAGATACATTTATAAACAGTATAATAAATTTATAAATGGCTGAATATTAAAAGCAGTTTAATGAAGCCACTGAGTGAAAGTAAAGTAAAATAAAAAAATTATTTCTCTGTCTTTAAAATATGACAAGATCTGCCTATGTAAGTCACTTACTTGCTGAGCAGAGGAGTTAAATTACTGGAAACTCACTCACAGGTAACATAGAATCATCCAAAGACCAAAATCAGAATTCCATCGTATGGAATTGAAATTCAGAATTAGTAGATGAACAAATCTAGCAGTCTTTGCTGAGCTATGTGTGGACTAGAAACACACAACTCTCAGGGTTTGTCTAAACTACTTTTTTTTTCGAAAGAGGATATGCAAATTCCATGGAAATTAGCATATCTTCTTCTGATCTCACTTTCAGAAGAGGATCTTTTGAAAGTGAAAGTAGTCTGGACGTGTTTTTTTTGAAAAAAAACAACCCTTTTTCAAAAAAAACCTGCGTAAACCTCATTTTTTAAGGAAGAGCCTTTTTTTTCGAAAAAGGGTTTTTTTTAAAAAAAACCCACATCCAGACTACTTTCACTTTTAAAAGATCCTCTTTCGAAAGTGAGATTGGAAGAAGATATGCAAATTTCTGCAGAATTTGCATATCCTCTTTCGAAAATAGAACGTAGTATAGACGTAGCCTCAGGTTGCAAAGCATTATTATTTAATATTTATATTGCAGTAGTGCCCACAAGAAACAACCAGTGGGCTAGATATTACAATGTGCTAGTTGTCCAAATATATTGTAAATAGCACTTAAAGTTTGTCATAAAGTGTAAAAACATGGCATGATTTATCTCTGTCACATAAGAAAATACATTTGCATGCAAGGACTTAAGCATTTGCAAGCCTGATGCTCCACCAGTCCAGTGCCCGAGGTTGTTGCCTGCCTTTAAATCTAACCCTCCTACCTTGCAAAACATGTCTACTTATCTGTGTAGGTTTGTCTTATTCGAGTCTCTTTTTTTGGTCCTATTCACTTTATGTCTGGGTATCTTGCTCACATTGTTCTTGTTAGGATATCTCAGCTCAAACTGAAGTAATACAGATGGAAATAGGAGTTGCTGTATGATGGTTGGGGAAAGCAATGTACTTCTTCTGTAACACAAAGCAAACTGAAACATGGTGTGATTTGTTAACTATATATTTTGTCTTTCATATGCTCTCTCATCTATTCTAAAACTATAAAGAAATTTTAAAAAAAGACTATGAAATGATTTCTCTGTTGTCCTGAAAACAGATATAACCTTGACATTATGACTATGTTGCATGGTTCTTATGCATACTCCCTTGATTTATGGTGTCTGGGACTTGCAAACTGAGATAATGGTGGTCAAGGGAGGTGATGATGACAGTAGACGTTAAACGGTTGGGGGCTTCTCTGACACAGGCAAAAGTCTTTGGCTGGATTCCTTCTATGACAAGCAGTAAGTAACTCAAATACACAAAACAAAAGTACTATCCATACAAAATAATTCCCATGCTTTCGGCAAGCTCCTGCCTTAGCTTCTGGTCAGAACAACCCTATGAATTGTCAGCCTGTATCTTTCTCCTTCACTAGGCACAAAACAGCCTTATTTTAAGGTGTTGAGCCCAAATAGGCTCAATTGTACCTAGTCACCTCCCAGCTAGGAATATTTCCCTGAGCTGCCTCTGATCCCAGCTGGAAATTAACCCTTGAAACCACAGGTATCGAATTTTAGTTTTCCTCAGGAGTTTTCAGCCCTCACTCTGCCTCCAGAGCCTACCCCTCTCCTCCCATTCCACCAAGGCACTTCCCTTGCTCTGCTCCTCACTGCCAGAGCCATGTTCTTCCTCCACCTCTTCCTGCTCTCACTCCACTCCTTCCCTGGAGATCCCACTCTTGCTCCACCACTTTCTGCCTCTGCTCTGCCCCCTCCTGGAGGCTCCCACCAACCCGCTGCCCACTGCTCTCTGCCTTCCATCCAGCTCTCCCTGACTTGCCAAACAGCTTTTGGGCTGAATTGCTGATCTTTTTGGTGACATCCCCCATCAGGTATTTGGCTGTGGCCTGGATTAGCTGAGCCATAGTGACACGAAATAGCCAATTGGTCACACTGACAGACAGCTGTGACACTGCACGTCAACTATTTTTTTCTGATGATGGTGCTCTAGCCACTAAGCATCTACAGAGTTGGTGCCTATGCCCAAAACAGAAGTCTGCTGTTTGGTTTAGCGTGGGAAGAGGGGAAAGGGGGAGAACACTCCTAGACACAACTAGGGTGGCCTGGAGCAAGATTTTGGGAGTCTCATTCATGGGGCATAAAAAAATCCCATGAAGCTGTTAGAGGGAGAAATACTGTAGCCTATTTTCAGAGGCTAATATGCGGATAGCATTTCCATTCTCCTCATTGCTCTTTACTAAAATGCTGATCTGTTAGCAGCCGTCTCGTGTTTCTCACATAGCAGATGGAAGGCCATAGTAACACTGCAAGGTAGGTTTTGTAAGCAGCAATAGGGATCTATTTAAACAGGTGGGAGCCTGACCTTAGTTGTTACAAGATTTGAAGCCCATCATAGAACTCCAGCAGAATCAGTGTGACATCTGACTCCAGGCTTGTATTAAGCTGGAGCTACACAAAGCCACTCTTTGAAACTTGCCAGGGTAACCAGGAAGATATGAGTACAAGTTATTTTTTGTCATTTGCTTTGAACAATACATTTTAACAACAAGTGTAGTTTATTACTCAATCCTTTGTTAGTTCATTACTCATAGTCTGTCCTTGCGGAGCATACGAGGGGGCAAAGGTTGCACTTGCTTTCTAAGGTGCTGGGGATTGTTCTGGCACAGCGTTTCTCAAACTTTTTGTCTTGGCAGCCCCTCTCACACAGCCAGCCTCTGAGTGTGACTCCCCCTTATAAATTAAAACCACCTTTTTTATATTGAACACTATTTTAAATGCTAAATGTATAACCCTGTCGTTTAAAATTAAATTACCTTTCTCACCACTTGTAAATTCAAACACGTTTTCATTGAATGATTGTTATATAAAGAAAATTTATTTTAAAAATAGTTACTCTTTATTACTGGTGGGGAGGTGTGAAGAAACTTTGTCATTATAATTTTTCACATCAGACTCAGCATCCCATTGCCACCCTTACTTCAGCACTGCTGCTGCTAGGAGTACTGCCTTCAGAGCCGGATGGTTTAAGGAGGCAGGGCTTTGGGATGTCTCCCCCACTCACAGTGGGCTCCACAGTATTATGTGTGGAGATGAGAGCCAGAGCTCCTCCACCTGGGCACTGATAGCTCATAAGTTCAATGCTCATCTGCACTGGAAACAACTTTCTGTTTCAGAAGGTTGAAAAAGCTACCAGAGGAGAAGCTGTTCTGGATTTGGTTTTAACAAATAGGGAGGAACTAGTTGAGAACTTGAAAGTGGAAGACAGTATAGGGGACAGTGATCATGAAATAATAGAGTTCATGATCTTAAGGCAAGGTAGATGGGAGACCAGCACAATTGAGGTAATGGATTTCAGGAAAGCAGATTTTGATAAGCTCAGAGAACTTGTAGGTAAGGTCCCATGGGAAGCAAGATTGAAGGGAAAAACAACTGAGGAGAGTTGGAAGTATTTCAAAGGGACGTTGTTAAGGGCCCAAAAGCAAACAATTCCACTGTGTAGGAAAGATAGAAAATATGGCAAAAGACCAGCTTGGCTTAACAAGGAGATCTTGCATGATCTCAAAATAAAAAAGGAGTCATATAAAAAATGGAAACTAGGACAAATAACAAAGGATGAATATAGGCAAGCAACATGGGAATGCAGGGGCAAAATTAGAAAGGCAAAGGCACAAAATGAGATCAAACTAGCTACAGGCATAAAGGGAAACAAGAAGACCTTTTATAAATACATTACAAGCAAGAGGAAGACCAAGGACAGGGTAGGCCCACTACTCAGTGAGGAGGGAGAAGCAGTAACAGGAAACTTGGAAATGGCGGAGATGCTCAATGACTTCTTTGTTTCAGTCTTCACCGAGAAGTCTGGAGGTGTGCCTAACGTAGTGAATACAAGCAGAGAGAGGGTAAGTTTAGAAGATAGGATACACAAAGAACAAGTTAAAAATCACTTAGGAAAGTTAGATGTCAGCAAGTCACCAGGTCCTGCTGAAATGCATCCCAGGATACTCAAGCTGATAGAGGAGGTATCTGAGCCTTTAGCTATGATCTTTGAAAAATCATGGAAGACAGGGGAGATTCCAGAAGACTGGAAAATGGCAAATATTGTGCCCATCTATAAAAAGGGGAATAAGAACAACCCAGGAAACTACAGACCGGTCAGTTTAACGTCTGTCCCAGGAAAGATAATGGAGCAGGTAATTAAGGAAATCATATGCAAACACTTGGAAGGTAATAAAATAATAGGGAATAGCCAGCATAGGTTTGTGAAGAACAAGTCATGCCAAACTAATCTGATAGCTTTCTTTGATAGGATAACGAGCCTTGTGGATGTCATATACCTAGACTTTAGTAAGGCATTTGATACAGTCTCGCATGATATTCTTATTGATAAACTAGGCAAATATAACTTAGATAGGGCCACGATAAGGTGGGTGCATAATTGGCTGGATGTGGCCAGACAGCCTGCCTCCATATTATCCATCTTATTTGCCTCTCTGAAGCACAGGGCAGAGAAGGAGCAATAATATCAGCATAGTCTATGCTGGCTCATCTGATCCTGAGAAGCTGAAACACAGATATGTGGATAGAGAGCAGCTAAGTCAATAAGCTGGCCTCGAGGCTGCGGCTGGCACCTATGTTGATTCGAACACACACAGTCCCAGGAAGAGGAATTTCCCACTGAGAAAACAATGTCCAGTACTTCAAAATTTAATCACCTCAAATCTCTCTTACAAGTGTAAATTAAGTTCACAACTCCCTTGTAAGAACTGGTCTCACAGCAGACAGACCAGCATCAATTGGCATGACAGATAAGAAAGAGAAATACGTGACCTCATGATTATAAAAGATGGGCCCAGCACACACTCACTTTGAGTGTCATTCTACCCTCTACCTGCTGGTCGGGTTAGGTGTTTGACCTCCCGAGGTTCTATGGGGACGCCCACCTCGTATTTTCGTCTTTCCTAGGAATTGAGGGACCGGCCCTGGCCTGACATGCTGGAGTCGAGAGGCACAGAAGAGGGTAAAAATGGTACCTGGATGTGGTCCTCTGTCTTAAGTGTACACATAGAAAGAGTAAGCTGTTACTTGGTACCATTATTTCTATTTTTCTATCTTTATCTTCTTTGTAACCATTTTTAAGACCTATATTTTGCTAATAGTTAAGAAATAGAGCAATAGCCATTGTAACCATATGATTTATAAGCTTCCTCAATAAACCTGTAACTGTTTAAGCTTTAACCTGACTCCTTCAGTTGCTGTAACAGAACCAAGCACAATTTAAAAGAACTTCAGCCGGTCTAAAGGGACAGTTATAGGAAGAGCTTGGGCGTTTGGATCTGTGTCACTCCCAGGTGACAGGACCCACTGGGGCATCTTTCAGTCTTTCCTCAAGGCTGCCCGCTGCGAAGGAATTATGAAATTCTAGCAGCTGAAATCTAAGATGTAATAAGCTCTTCCTATATAACGGGGCGTCTGTTGGCCTGCTGGCCACCCTCTGCGATGGGACCCCGGTCCTAGCAGTAAAGGCACGGACGTTAAACCTTTTCTCGGAAACATACACACACACACTGCCCTGACCGTCGGCTGACACTGGATAACCGTAGTCAGAGAGTTGTTGTTAACGGTTCTAAATCCTGCTGGAAAGGGATAACAAGTGGAGTTCCGCAAGGGTCTGTTTTGGGACCCGTACTGTTCAATATCTTCATCAATGATGTAGATATTGGGATAGAGAGTACGCTTATTAAGTTTGCAGATGATACCAAACTGGGTGGGATTGCAACTTCTTTGGAGGATAGGGACATAATTCAAAATGACCTTAGCAAGTTAGAGAAATGGTCAGAGGTAAACAGGATGAAGTTTAATAAAGAGAAATGCAAAGTGCTCCACTTAGGAAGGAACAATCAGTTCCATACATACAAGATGGGAAGCGACTGTCTAGGAAGGAGCATGGCGGAAAGGGATCTAGGGGTCATAGTGGACCACAAGTTGAATATGAGTCAACAGTGTGATGCTGTTGCAAAAAAAGCAAATACAGGCAGTCCCCGGGTTACATACAAGATAGGGACTGTAGGTTTGTTCTTAAGTTGAATCTGTATGTAAGTCGGAACTGGCGTCCAGATTCAGCCGCTGCTGAAACTGACCGCCAGTTCCGACTTACATACAGAATCAACTTAAGAACCCCAAGCGTCCCCAAGTCAGCTGCTGCTGAAACTGATCAGCAGCTGATTCCAGGGAGCCCGGGGCAGAGCAACTCTGCCTCGGGCTTCCTGTAGTCAGCGCTGGTCAGTTTCAGCAGCAGCTGACTTGGGGACGCCTGGGGCAGAGCAGCTGGGGTGCTGCTGGGTTGCTCCAGTAGCGCCGCTCCTCGGTGCTACTGGACCAACCCAGCAGCATCCCATCTGCTCTGCCCCAGGCGTCCTGATTCAGCCGCTGCTGAAACTGACCAGCAGCAGCTGAATCAGGACGCCTGGGGCAGAGCAGCTGGGGTGCTGCCGGGTTGGTCCAGTAGTGCCCAGAGCGGCGCTGCGGGACCAACCAGCAGCGCCCCAGCTGCTCTGCCACAGGCGTCTGGAGAAAAGCCTAGTCTGCTGGGGGGGGGGGGGGACGTACTAGCTGCGCACCCTCCCACCCCAGCAGACCAGGAAGACGCGGGCGGCGGACCGAGACGCACCGCGGTCCCGTCACCTGGGTCCTCCGCGGCTTTGCTCCCAGTCTCCCTGGTCTGCTGGAGACCAGCAGACCAGGGAGACGGGGAGCAAAGCCTCTGAGGACGCCAGCAGCGGGACAGCCACGGGGCGTCTGGGCTGCTCCGCTGCCGGTTTCCCACAGGCTTTGCAAAGCCGTGGGGGGGGGGGGGGCTCGGGCAGCGAGGCAGCCTAGGCGCGCCTGGGCTGCTCCGCTGCCGGCTTCCCCGAGGCTTTGCAAAGCCGTGGGTGGGGGGGGCCTCGGGCACTGCATCCCACACTTACATTTCTTACAGGTACTGTTCTATCGCCTCTCCAGCTTCCTGACCTGACCCCTCCCCAAGGAGAGATTGCGATACACAGTAGCTGTAAGACATGTAAGTTGCTTTCACCCCATATGACTCCCGTGTTGAGAACTCCTGGTTTGGCAGCTAATATAAATGCAATCCCAGGGCTACTCTAATTTACATTGGTATGTAACAGCAGCCTTCTTGAGATGTGCTCCTGGCAAACCCATGTGACAGGGAGAGTTGAGGAGTAATGAAGAAAGGACAATAGCCATGGGCGGTCAGTAATGTAGGCAAGGGGAGGCAGAGCCTTCCCAAAATTGCCTACACGCCTGATGGCCTAAGGCTGAGGTCACCTCCGGGGAAGGCTGGGGCTGCGGCCTAGCAACCTGGCTCCATCCGGCCCTCCGGGGAGGGATAAAGCTGCTGTGCAGCAGCCTGGGCTTTCTACTTAATTAACTGTTCCCCTGCCCCCCACAGTAAATTGGCAGAACCCTCATGTAGTATAAACCAGCCCATTGGAAACTATTGTGGAACAATGTTAATTTATTTAGGACGTGTCAAGGCTAGCAAGAAAAACTGGAAGACTAGAAACAAGTCTGATTCTTAATTTTCATTTTTTCTTCCTTCTTTCTTTTTTATGTTTTTAAGGCATCAAACAAACAAACAAACAAAAACCCTATCATAGATAAAAATTAATTAAATTATGGTGGCAACTTCTGTTTATTTTTATTGTTCTTTAATTTATTATTATTTCTAGCTCTTAAGCAGCAATTTTCAATTTAGAACATAAGAACATAAGAACGGCCGTACTGGGTCAGACCAAAGGTCCATCTAGCCCAGTATCCTGTCTGCCGACAGTGGCCAGCACCAGGTGCCCCAGAGAGGGTGGACGGAAGACAATGATCAAGCGATTTGTCTCCTGCCATCCCTCTCCAGCCTCTGACAAACAGAGGCCAAGGACACCATTTTATCCCCTGGCTAATAGCCTTTTATGGACCTAACCTCCATGAATTTATCCAGCTTCTCTTTAAACTCTATTATAGTCCTAGCCTTCACAGCCTCCTCTGGCAAGGAGTTCCACAGGTTGACAACACGCTGTGTGAAGAAGAACTTCCTTTTATTAGTTTTAAACCTGCTACCCATTAATTTCATTTGGTGTCCTCTAGTTCTTCTATTATGGGAACTAATAAATAACTTTTCTTTATCGGCCCTCTCCACACCACTCATGATTTTATAGACCTCTATCATATCCCCCCTCAGTCTCCTCTTTTCTAAACTGAAAAGTCCCAGTCGCTTTAGCCTCTCCACATATGGGACCCGTTCCAAACCCCTAATCATTTTAGTGGCCCTTTTCTGAACCCTTTACAAGGCCAAAATATCTTTTTTGAGGTGAGGAGACCACATCTGTACACAGTATTCAAGATGTGGGCGTACCATAGTTTTATACAGGGGCAGTAAGATATTCTGAGTCTTATTTTCTATCCCTTTCCTAATAATTCCTAGCATCCTATTTGCCTTTTTGACCGCCGCTGCACACTGTGTGGAAGTTTTCAGAGAACTGTCCACGATAACTCCAAGATCTCTTTCCTGATTTGTCGTAGCCAAATTAGCCCCCATCATACTGGAGTATATTATCTACTGATTTTGCACAAACATAATGTGACAATTTATAGAGTTTACATATTTGGAAAAAGAGAGAGAGTGATGCATAAGCATCTTTCTTTTAGTTTGGCATAGGTTTCTAAAATGTCTTTGGTTCTAAAACGGCTTTACATACGAGTAAGAGTCTATGTGTGGATGGACATGCTTGGTTCCAATCTAATTTTCCTTTGCTCCCTTCCAGGGAAGTGCCAACATTTTTAGCATAAACAGTGAAAGGAATTGATTCGTAAATAAACTCAAAATATTATATTTTTGCTTTGCTTGTGGGCAGTGAACTTTAAACATAAATATATATTCCGCAGAAAATAAACTTAAATAACATGGAACAATGAAGTCTAGCTGTTATGGATGTGCTTATCAAGCAGACTTGCCTGTGCCAAAGACAGGAAACCTGGTGAATGCTCCCATGTCACAGTTACTTGGACCTCAGAAATCAACTGATTCTTTAGATAATAGACTAGATGCCAGCAGATATCTGCAAGCTACTGAGTACGCCAGCTAACCACAATAGTCCCATTTAATAGATGTCTGTTTTCAGATCAGTATAGTCTATCTGGTTTAGTTTAAAAATTACGTCCTACCAATTATATTTCTTCTTTGTCATCTTTTCCTGTGTGTGTATATGTGTGTCTATGTTGATGTATGGCATGCATCCCTGGGCACATTGTTGAACCGCCATAGATTACATCTCTGCCTTGCTAAGAGTTTAAGTTCTCAGTTAGGTTCAAAGTGGCTGTCTGGGTAAAGGGGACGATGACCTACTTGAGAACAGGAACGGATAGGAGGTTGAGGTTGTAGTGGCCTCTAGTGGAAATTCCAATGTCATCACCATTACCCAACAACAGGATTGGTTCTCAACATGCAAGCATCTGAATGTTGTTGTGAATGTTCCGCACCCAGAATAGCAAACCGCAGAGAAATTTTAAGGGAGGAAAAAGATCCTGTGATACTTTTAAGTTTTTAGTTTACATTCCTAAAAATTCACTTTTCAGACTGACTTTCACAATGACATCTCCATTAGCTAAATTTGAGTGATAGTACGTAGTAAAGGTTTACCAAGAAAATACCCAACCCACCTATATTGGGTTTCCATATGTACCTAACTTTCATCAATGCATGTTAACATACTTTATAAAACATTAAATAAGGAACCTCAACATCACCTTTCTAAAGTAGATACAATAAATATTATTAACACTCAGGAAAACGAATCTACCTTAACTATATTACCATTCAGTCCCTAAATAGAATCATCCCTTTCGAGTTATATGGTGCTTAATTTTTGTCACAAGCACTTGCATCTATTCTTCCTTTGAGAATGGAAGTGACTTATTCCTGCTGATACAGAAATGTCCAAAGATGTGGAAAACCTTGTAATTAAAAAAAAAAAAAAAAAGATTCTGTGATTTGTAGCTCACTGAATGTATATACAGAGGAAGCAGTTGTTTTTTCTTGTTATTTTAAATTCTCCTCTCTTGTGGCTGGAATTACAAGCTGAAGGAAGTTCCTTAGCTCAGTAGTGATAATCTCCTACAGGCAATTCCAACTAATTAGGGGAGGAATGTCTTAATTTACAGGAGAAAAGATGGTTGTCTTGAGAATAATTAATTGCTGCTATGAAAAATACATTTATTAGTGTGGGTACCTTCACACATTAATTATTTCATTTAAAATATTTGTCTTTTCTGGGATACAGTATACTTCATAATGTAATTAAAACACATAGCACGTAGCACGTTGAAAGTCATTGATATGCTGGTTGCAAGCCAACGTATGGAATACAAAGAACACGAAAAGATAGTTTTTGTAAATGAGCGGAAAAAACCTCTTAATTTATTTTCCCTTTGGTGTATGAAATAATAGTTGCTGAGCACATCACTTTCTCATATGTGAACTGAGCAAAGTTCTTGATGATTCCTAATGCCATTTTGTAGTCTCTGGGGGGTTTGAAAAGATTTCTTATGAGAAATACAGTACATTCTAGTAAAAGAAAACCACTGTGAAGAGCAGTTCACATTTTCCAGCAACTTTAGTTCCGGCGTCTGTCTTTTTTAAATGTACACTTAAACCTCCATACTCCAGGTGCCCCTAATCTGGAAACATCTGTGGTACGTAGGAGGAAGTGGCTCTGCATGCTGCTGCTCCCTCTCCCCTGCAGCTGGGGGAATGGCAGCACTCTGAGACACTTTCCCTGTTGCTTTTCCCCACTGCTCCCATAGCAGCAGAGGGCAGTTCCTGGGCGTGGAAGGGGGTATAGAACCACATGTACCCCTAGGACCAGGGAGACAGAAAAGCACCCCACCTCCAACCCTTCATACCTAGACTCACAGCACCCTTCCTGGCCTGGCAGAATCTTTAATCCGTTTTACATTTCCTGGGGTTTTCAGATTAAAGAGGTTCAGGTGTATTATTGTTCTCTTCTCATCCCCAATCCAGCCAGAAGCCCTTATGACACAGATTATGTTGCTCTGCTAAATCCTGTGTTGGAGTTCTTCCTGTTGATTATCTCACATTGGAGCTTTCATATAAAAGGGCATCATTCAACTGTGACCAGTAGGAGTCTGTGTGATTCCTACTTCTCTGTAAAAGTCTGATTTAATGCCCATTTAAATAAAATAAAATGTTCTGGCTAACTTCACTAAGTACTGGATCAGATGTTATATTCCTAGGAAAGCATCTGATAGAATTTCTAAAAAAGTCTAGAATTGGAAAATTAACTCAGATTGGTTTGGTTGAGAACTCAGTCATAGAGGGAGACACTAAAACATTAGACAAACAGTGTGGATAAATGGCAGGGTTTAGAGTTTATTGAAGCAGAGGAAAGGGGTAGCATATTGATCACTATTAGGACTCCTACTATTTATATCCTCACTAATGCAATTTGAAGATTATATGTAGCTGGGAGGAATCAGAAACACCAGTGAAAACAAATATAAGTCCTAAGAAAGCATAAAAATATAGTCAGGAAATAGATGAGGATTCATCTTGAAAAAGTCAAATACATGTAGGCTGTGTCTACATTGGCAAAATTTTGCGCAAAAGCAGCCACTTTTGCGCAAAAACTTGCCACCTGTCTACGCTGGCCGTGTGTTCTTGCACAAGAACACTGACATTCTAATGTAAGAAATCAGTGCTTCTTGCACAAGAACTATGATGCTCCCACTCAGGAATAAGCCCTCTTGCGCAAGAACACTTGTGCAAGAGATCAGTGTAGACAGGCAACATGAATTTCTTGCGCAAGAAAGCCCGATGGCTAAAATGGCCATCAGAGCTTTCTTGCACAAGAGAGAGTCCACACTGCCATAGACACTCTTGCGCAAAAGCACATCTCTAGTGCAAAAGCACATGCCAGTGTAGATGTTCTCTTGTGCAAATACTTTAACGTAAAAACTCTTGCGTTAAAAGTATTTGCGCAAAATCTTGCCAATGTAGACGTAGCCATATTGGAGTAAAATAATCTGAACCATGTTTACTCAGTAATAGGGAACATCCTTTGGAACAGACTTAAAAGTGATAGTGGACAGCAAATTAGAAATGACCTAGATATCATGTGATATGGCTGCTGTGTGTGATAACACACTAACAGAAGATGATTTAGTTCTGGGCTGCATATGGATACGTAAATCACAGAGAAGACTCCCTCTATCAATCTAATAGTACCTGGAATATTTCACGAAGTTTGCTGAACCTTATTACCAGAAAGATATTGATAAACTGAATAATAAGAAGGGTCAGAGAAAGAAAAGAAAATCATCTGTAGGTGGGCAGAAATTGGGAGGGGGGTAAAGAGTTTGATTTATGAGAAAATATGAATATAAAACAAAGTTATGTCATAGTTAAATGAGATTCATAATAACAGTTTATATCTGAAGGGTTTAAAAGACAAGGGCTACATCTACACTACACCCAGGATCAACACTCTGGCTACGTTTACACTGGCAGCTTCTTGCGCAAAAACTGTTTTGCGGAAGATTTCTTGTGCAAAAAGTCTTCCACAAGAGCGCGTCTACACTGGCATGTGCTTTTGCACAAGACATGTGCTTTTGCGCAAGAGTGTCTATGACAGTGTGGACTCTCTCTTGCGCAAGAAAGCTCTGATGGCCATATTAGCCATAGGGGTTTCTTGCGCAAGAAATTCATGTTGCCTGTCTACACTGCCCTCTTGTGCAAGAGGGCTTATTCCTTGTGGGGAGAGGAATAATTCCTCCGGAAGAAGCCCTGTTTTCTGACACTGTACTGTAAATTTACTTGCTCAAGAAGGTGCGTGTAGTGTAGACACCTGGCAAGTTTTTGCGCAAGAACAGCTGTTCTTGCACAAGAAGCCGCACATACCAGTGTAGACATAGCCGCGGTGATCAATCCACTGGTTGTTGATTTAGTGGGTCTAGTTAAGACCCTCTAAATCAACCACAGATCACTTTCCTGTCAATTCTGTTACTCTACTCCAGATGAGAAGAGTAAGGAAAGTTGACAGGAGAGTTTCTCCGTTTATCCCCCCAGCATTGTAGAATCTGTGGTAATTCAGCTTAAGGTATGTCAGCTCCAGCCACATTATTCACATAACTAGAGTTGTGTAGCTTAAGTCAACTTTCTGCTTCAGTATAGATGTAGCCAAGGAGGGAGATGTGATTAAGAGTACTGGGATGAAAAGTAAGGAAAGAAAAGGTTAGGGCAAATATCATGACTAACTTGGAACTTGAATCGAATAGAGTGCATGATAATGGGGAAAGAGGAATTTTTGAACAAACACACCAGAGCAAACCATCATTCTTACATATATTTAATGTTCACTAAATAGACAAATCTGCTTTTATTGCCTCACATGAACGATACATACAGATGGTCTTTTTCATGCATTTGAAAGTCAAATTCTCTGCATTTGATTATGTTGTCATTAGCAATAGCCTTACTCAGTAATTAAGAAACTAGCACGTGTGTGAAAAAGATATACTGAGGAAAGAGGATGTTATCTCCTTTGTTTCCATAGGGATGTAATTAAATTCAACTAGAAAAATCATAAACAGAAGAAAAAATTAAAATAGCAATGATGCTAACTGGAAATGGTTTATTGTTCACTTTAAAACAGCTGAATTTCATCAGAAGAGACCATAATATCTGCCAAAGCACTTGCTGGCCAAGAAATAAAAGGATTTTCCCTATAAAAAATTCCTACATCTTTGTGATATTGGTTTTAAAATAAAACTATATATAATTCAAAATTCCTAGCAAATTTGTTTCATCGTTAGTAACTTTTCCAAACAGGGAAGGAAAGCCAAACACCATGAATCTGGCTGCAGAGGACTGGAAGAGGAAAGAGAGAAAAGATGCGCTGGAAATATGGCTGTATGGAAAACAATGCTGTTTCAGGAACATAGTGTTCCAATTAAGTGGATGGGGACTGTTGGCCCCTTATTAAATGTAGTGGTTTCTGGCTGACCAACTCCCAGTACAGAAAGAAAGGGGAAAGGTCTATGAGAAACCAGAACCCTGAGACTGGCAGTCCCTAAACACAATGGGCTCGTCTACACTGGCCCCTTTTCCGAAAGGGGCATGTTAATTTCACAGGTCGTAATAGGGAAATCTGCGGGGGATTTAAATATCCCCCGCGGCATTTAAATAAAAATGTCCGCCGTTTTTTTCCGGCTTTTAGAAAAGCCGGAAAAGAGCGTCTACACTGGCCCCGATCCTCCGGAAAAAAAGCCCTTTTCCAGAGGATCTTATTCCTACAGATCCTCCAGAAAAGGGCTTTTTTTCCGGAGGATCGGGGCCAGTGTAGACGCTCTTTTCCTGCTTTTCTAAAAGCCGGAAAAAAGCGGCGGACATTTTTATTTAAATGCCGCGGGGGATATTTAAATCCCCCGCGGATTTCCCTATTACGACCTGTGAAATTAACATGCCCCTTTCGGAAAAGGGGCCAGTGTAGACGTAGCCAATGGGGAGAGGCCAACACTTCAGGACAGCCTGGCTGACAGGGCAGGTATTCTAATGAGGGAGTCAGGAGGACTGGAGGGGTGTCCCATACTCTGTGAGAGCTGGAGCTACCCAGGCCATGTTCAAACTTTTTTTCATTTTGCTCCCTCTACCTGAAACTATCTTCTTCTCATTAGCAGTAGTATGCTCTGCCCTGCCCTTGCACCCCATCTCCTCTAAAGCTGGCAGGAGTTCTGTTTCAGCCAGGCTGGGGGGGTTGAGTCCCCTCTGGCAGGGGACTGGGCTTTGGGGTTCCAGTGTGTTGTGGCAGGGTCTTGGGTAGAAAAGGGGGTCAGGGTCTAGCCTCCCCAAAGTGGAATTCTTCCACCATTTGTTTCCTCCTAGTTCCCTGGGCTTCATCTGTCTTTCGTCATATATTTCTTTTCCTTCTTATCATTAATAATTATCCTACTGTTCCTGGCTGCTATCCTGTGTTTCCTTTTGTGTTGTTCCATCTTGTGTTATATAGGCTGTAATCTCCTTTGAGCAGAAACAATATCTTTTTTATGCTTGTAAAGTACAATTGTAAATCTGCTTTATGAACGTAAAGCACCATGTAATTTAAAAATATTTATAGCACCTTTAAATAACTGCCCTCAAAATGCTCATAACACTTGCTGTTCTGCATTAAGACAATGGCTATAATCAAGTCTCATGCTTCAGAGTTTGTCCATAGTGATCAGGAAGAACTGATTTTTCTCTGGAAGCATAGCTGGCCAAATGTATCCTGGATTTTGTTTCTGTCTTCCTCTGAGTCACCACAGATTGGCCACAGCTAAAGAAAGAACATCAGATGGGTTGGACTTGTACTCTGAAGTGGTATAGAAAATCTTCTCTTAGATACTTGGCTGGTGCATCTTGTTCAAATACTCATGGTCAAACTGGGGTCAGGAAGGAATTTCCTCCAAAATCAGTTTGACGAGGGCCTTAGGATTCCCTTTGCCACCCCATTCACCCTCCTTTGTAGCATGGACCTAAATCGCCTGCTAGGAACACTTAGAATATTTCACCTAAACAATTCTGTGCCATTGCAGAAGCCTCCAACATTGGTAGAACCTTGGTCTCTTTTGTTCTCTGCCTGTGGCATACAACAGGTTAGTCTCCTGAGGACTGAAATGCTTTGATGTAACTAAAGTCATTGAGCTTAACAGAGAGTTATCTGGGTGCCATTTAATGGCTTGAGGTACACAGGAGGTCAGAAAAGATGATGTAATGGCCGATTCTGGTCCTAATCTCTGTGACATTGAATCACAAAATGAATGCCTCAAAAATAATGGATTTATGTTAGGAATTGTACACACCGATTTTCCATTTTTAGGACAAGGTTTTGAATACATGCTTCAGCTCTGGAAGTTAGTTAATGGAGATTCCCTTTTTTCTGTTTTTTACTAACTGCAACCATTTGTGTTGCAAATTCCATGTTCTGAGGTAAGAAACAGGCTTCTCTCCATTGGTTTGCTCAGTACTGATTTGAACGCAATACACTCATGGGGAAAAAGATAATTCAGTAGTTTGGATATCTAGAGAAGTGCCAAAGTATTAGACATTCCTAGCATTTTTTCCACAGAACCGCTACTGGTTGGCTCAAGAACTGTCTGAAGTACATGTTGTAATTTATTCCAATCAATCACCAAAGCAACATGATACACGTTGGTTCTTCCTTTGAAAGTTCTCAAGTTATTGTGCTTTTAAAAGGCCTCAGTAGAGGTTGGCCTTTTAATGTTGGTGGTGGTGTTGGAGAAAGTAGGCATCATTCTTTACTCACCTGGCTTATTGCTTTTGTTCTCAGGAAATCAATGCACACCAAGCATAAATAGTTCAGTACATTTTTTTAAAGAGTTGCCACAGCAAAACAGATGCCCCCTCTCTTGTCAGCTTCTCTAAAACCTACTCCACAAGTTATCGTTGAGAAAAATACACCACTGATAAAGGGGACCTTTTCCTTAGTCAGGGTACGTCTAGATTGCAAGCTTCTTTCGAAAGAGAGCGTCCACACCTCAAAACTGGATCGAAAAAGCGAGCTGCTTTTTCAAAAGAGCCTCCAGACGGCATGGATGCTCTTTCAAAAGAAAGCCCTGATTGCTGTTCATTGAATGGCCACCAGGGCACCTGTGCTTTTTTTGATTGCCTCTTCTTTCTAAAAATGTCTCTATTCTGTGTCCACACGTGCTTTTTTTTTAAAGAGCTCTTTCAAAAAAGGCATTCTTCCTCGTATTTGAAGTTTACCAATGTCGAACCCCCCCCTCCATTTTTTCGTTTTAATTTTGAAAGGACACAATTGTAGTGTGGACTCAGGTGAAGTTTTTTCAAAAAAAAGGGCAGGGTTTTTTTAGAAAAACAATGTAATCTAGATATACCCTCAGTGTTCCACTATATGACAGAGGCAAAGAGCACAGATTTGGGGATTAGATATCTGAAGGATGAAAATGATGAGCTGAATTCAGTTCCACACAAACACAGTCTTTCTTTTGGCTTTGTGAGCCATGGTGCACTGCATCATGGACTGATGTGTTGCCTTCAACCTCCAGAAGACAGAGGAAGGTAGAATGCAAAAGAGTTGTGTAGAGAACACACTCAAAAGAGCAACTATTATCACATTTAATAGGCTGAAAGTGCTCTCTCCAGTGTTCCCCTCCAGCTGTTAGTAGATGTGCAGAGACCTGACATCTGACCTGACTTGTCTGGCAATGAGCTGAAAATACCCTTTGGCATATGAAAGAACTCCGGCCCAGCAACACATTTTCACTGTTACCTTATGAGCTGAGAATACAAGCAGTATCAGATGGTACATAGGGGTGGAGATGGAGCTACCTTCATTCATTTATTCCACAGTCTTGCACACCTGTTCAAGGTCAGTTATGATTTAGCCCAACGTGTTTTGAAACCAGATTGATTACGGTCATTATTCTGTGGCAGGTGGAGGGGGACGCTATTAAAGGGCACTGCAGGAAAATGCTGCCAGGTCACTATGTCATACATATAGGTGATATTAATAAGCTCTAGAAATCTGGTTGGCTGGTTGGAAAATGAAAAATTAGTTTCCTAACAAATTTTGAAGCTGTTCATTTCAGACTGTTCAAAGCTGTTCCACTTCCAAAAGTTTTCAGAGTTTTTATTTATAATTTTTTTGAAACTATCATAATGGATATCAATATTGTTTCTGAACTACTGGGTGTCAGTGGGGAAGAACTGAAAAGGGGAAATGAGACTACAGAATTGCATCTTGCCCGCTGGCATGCCAGGGTTTAGCAATAATAACTGTGCTGCCCAGTTTTAGGGAGGAGCTGCAATTGCTTGCGAAGAACAGAACCGTGGGTTTTAGTATGTGCCAGGGGACTATCCAAGGGTACGTCTAGACTACAGGCTTTTGTCGACAGAAGTTTTGTCGACAGATACTGTCGACAAAGCTTCTGTCGACAAAGAGCGTCTAGACTACATTCAGTACTGTCGACAAAGCAAGCTGCTTTGTCAACAAAACCCTGTAGTCTAGACACAACCCTAGATGCAATAACACCTTCTGTCAACAGAATTCTGTCGACAGAAGGCGTTATGCCTCGTAAAATGAAGTTTACCAGCGTCGACAAAACTGCTGAGTTCTGTCGACGTTATGTCGACAGAACTCAGCGGTAGTGTAGATGCAGGTATAGTTTTGTCGACAAAAGTCCACTTTTGTCGACAAAACTCTGTAGTCTAGACACACCCCAAGCCTCACTGGTCTCTTGGACTATTCCATTGAGAGAGAATTTTGCTACAGAACTTCTTTGTGTTTTCCTTGGACATGATGCTCATTCTTACCAAGGGACCACACCACTGTGAATATGGAGAAAGGTATGACCTAGTGGTTGTCTTGTGAAAGCAACAGTTTTAATCCATGCTAAATCTTGAGGCTTGAGGTTGTATCTATTTTTGGGCCCTACAAGTTGTAAATGAAGAATAGCTCCGTCTTGAAAAAAAACCAAACCTCAAAGGAGAAATATTTTCTGTCTCAAGCAACAAATATCTGCACAAAACAAATCATCTCTCCAGAAAACTCTCACCCACTAGGGTCATCCTTTCTGCCTAACTCCCAGCTCTGATACATGAACATCTCTAAAAGGGGAAAAGGCAGGGGAGGAAAAGATGATTCTCTTCTCTCTGGTGATAAACAGAGCATTTAGTAGTGGACAAATTAGGGAACACTGATTCTCTGGGGACCTAATCAAATGTGTTTCAAGTCACTGAGTGTGGGATAAAATGCCAGTTGGTGTGTGGCCTTTCCATTTCAGCTAGCATTTTCTATTTCGTGTAATGGATTGTGAGTGGCTGCATGCAGCTTATATGGTAAACAAAAAACAAAACAACAACAAAAAGTATGGTGCAATGTAACAAATTCTATCCCTTGTGGAATTGAATAGGAATTTGTGGTGAAGTTTACAGATTGAAGAAGGGCCCACTCCTGATCAGCTGCAGAGCATGTTCCAAGTGGAGAAGATGCTTAAAATGGGATGCTGGCAAACAATTACTGGGGAAGGGAAGGAGAGGCTGCCTGAAGTAAGGAAGCCAACAACAGTAGTGCCTTTTGGGAAAGAGGAATCCACAGGGGAAAGGCCTAGACCTTGAGTAAGGCCCAACTGTGCATTCAGGGGACTGACCCCCTTTTTCTTTTCCTGACACTGAGAAGGGAGCTGAGGAGCCCATACTGACCATTTGAATCATTGTGACTGCTTGGGCAAGTCTTTGGAGGAAAGGAAGCAGTGTGTTGTGAAAATGCCCCAAGCTCAGGAAAGCACAGGGGAAGAAGGGGAGGCAGGAACAGGCCCAAGGGAGGCTCATTTGAGGCTATCCACTAGAGGGGACTGAAAAATTCTTCACACCTTCCCACTTGGATGCTGGGCTGGGACTGGTGGAGAGTGGAACATTGGGCCCTCCATCTTCTGCCCATTGTATAGCTGGGGGGAATTCAGATAATAATCGATTATAACCTGGCTGCTAGGTTTTCCAACAAGGTCCTTTGAACTCTGGATACTGTTGAGGCATGGTCTGCCCACTAGGCATGATTGTCTCTAAGGGTACGTCTAGACTACATGCCTCTGTCGCCAGAGGCACGTAGATTAGGCTACCCGACATAGTAAAATGAAGCGGTGATTTAAATAATCGCCGCTTCATTTAAATTTACATGGCTGCCGCGCTGAGCCGACAAACAGCTGATCAGCTGTTTGTCGGCTCAGCGCGATAGTCTGGATGCGTGGGTGGCGACATCAAAGGTATTTGTCGACCACCCAGGTAAACCTCATCCCGGGAGGCATACCTGGGTGGTCGACAAATACCTTTGATGTCGGCAGGGGAGCGTCCAGACTATCGCGCTGAGCCGACAAACAGCTGACTAGCTGTTTGTCGGCTCAGCACGGCGGCCATGTAAATTTAAATGAAGCGGCGATTATTTAAATCGCCACTTCATTTTCCTATGTCTGGTAGCCTAATCTACATGCCTCTGGCGACAGTCTAGACGTACCCTAAGGGTACATCTACAGAGCAACACTATTTCGAAATAACTTAGACTGCGTCTACACAGTTGGCAGTTATTTTGAAATAATGTCAAAATACTGTCAAGCTGGAGGACTTCTTACTCTGACTCCTGTGACCCTCATTGTACAAGGAGTAGGGGAAGTCGGAGGAAGAGTGCGCAATTTTAAAATAAGTGCCATGTAGACACTCACACTTTCAAAAAAAACTATTTTGAAATAAGTTACGCAATTGACGTAGCTCAATTTGCATAGCTTATTTTGAGTTAAGCCCTGTTGTGCAGATGCACTCTAAAGTGAACTGTACTCCGCTTACCAGGATCTGATTGCAGGATCAGGGTTTATATGCCATGGCAGAATTCTATTGGTTGGTTAAATTCTACAACAGATATTCCCCATTAAGCTAAGTGGGGCTTTTCCATAAAGGGAATAAATTCAAGAGATGTATTATTTCCTTATAACTTTCTACCATCATTGTGGCTCAGATAATGATACAAAATAAAAAAAAGTGTATAATGAGGGATAATGGATTTTAAGTGAAAAATAAACAACACCTCTCACTTCCCAGTCCTCCTGGAATAGTACTATATGGTATTACGATGATTTTCCCCTAAGCGTTTTACTGCAGATTGTAAAAATAAATGTTTTTCTGCTGCATACCTAATATGTGAGAGTTATAAAAACTATCATCTAGCAAGAGCAGATAAAAGAGTCCAGGGAAGGGGTGAGGGGCAAATAATGCTGTACTATTTCCAGGCAGTTGTGACTGATAAGCACGAAAAAAATATGTAAAACATTGTTAAAGGCATTGTTAGCCCTACATAAGGCATGATTTCCTAGTTCTTTTAGATTCTATTAACTAGTTTATACATTGCCCACCTCTCCTCTATGAAAAGGATTCCTTAAAGGACTCCTTCCAGTTTTCATTCAGTCTCTCTCATCATGGAAGAATGACATGAAATAACCTCTTCATTAGGAACTGGGTTTCTATTTGCCGTATTCTGAAAATATTTTAGATCCAAGGCACCAATTTTGCAGTGATCTCTAGGGTTTGTACACTGAACACCTCCCACATTAATGGGGCTCTGCAGAGGCACAAGAGTGCAGAGTTCATCACAGGATCAGAGCCCGAAAAGGGAAAATAAAGGTCACTAGTAAGACCCAAAGAAGAGTTACCCCAACCATTCTATGCCTTCCAGTTTTAGAGCTGGAAGCAAAACTGATAAAAAATAAATAAAAATCAAACTTTTTAACCCCCTGCCTGCCCCTTTGAGGTTTCAAAATGAATAGCTCTCCTTTTTGGTGAATTTGGCAGTAATATTTTCTTTTGTTTATGGTTTTTTTTAAAGTATTTTTGCAATGATTTTCTTGAAAAAGAGAGGTTTTGGATAAAGAAAGCTCTTAATTTGAAAAATGTTGACCAGCTGCATATTTCTTATTTATTTAGCTCTAGCAACACTATAGGCTAGAGTCCTAACCTGGTGGCAGCATGGGCAGAGAGGGGAGAGACCCCTTTGGTCCAGCAACTCCTCTTGTTTGGGACAGTCAGGTCCTCAGAGTTCCAGACCAATGAGGTCCAACCTGTAGAAAATTGAGTGAGTCAGGGAGTCAAAAATTTCTTCATGAAATGGCTTTTTGCTGGTCCAGACAATACTGGAGGCTTGGATTTGTCTCTATTAAATACGCTCCTAATAGCAGATCATAGCATAAGTGTACTTTTGTCATCTGCTATATCTTCAAGGAAGTCTTAGCTCTGAGGAAGACCTTTGAAAAGGTCTGTAGGAATTTACAACTCTTCATTCAGTTCCATGGAGTGAAGAAGCCAATTTGCAAGGGTGGTTTCTATGCGGAATACTTTGTTGTAGTCAGTGGAGCAGACAGCACTGTGCATAAACTGCATAAGGAATTTGCTATGGGTTTTGGATGAATTGTTAAACCAACAGCTACTAGTAATGGGAGATTATGTATATGGCACTCATTTGTCATGTATATATTGGGAACCTGCTTTTCACTCAAGCATTCATAGAATTATAGGATGCAAGGGACACCCAGAGGTCATTTAGTGTAGTCTCACATGTATCTTCAAGACACCAACTTCCTGAGGAAACTAGAGAACATCAGTAATCTTTCTGAAAACACCATCCCAGCCACATGGACGTAGAAGCTCTTTACACCAACATTCCACACAAAGATGGATTACAGGTTGTCAGGAACATTATCCCTGATGACACCACTGCACACCTGGTTACAGAGCTCTGCAACTTTGTCTTCACCCACAACTATTTCCGATTTGGAGACAATTTATACCTCCAAGTGAGCGCCACAACTATGGGCAGACACATGGCCCCTCAATATGCCAACATCTTTATGGCTGACCTTGAACAACGTTTCCTCAGCTCCCGCCCCTAGCACCATTACTCTTCTTACATTACATTGATTACATCATCATCATATGGACCCATGGGAAAGAGACATGTGGAGAATTTTACAGGGATTTCAACAACTTCAACCCCACCATCAACCTCACCCTAGACTAGTCCACACTAGAGATCTACTTCTTTGGCACTACAGTACAATTACATGATGGACACATTTCCATCACTTTATACTGGAAACTTACCAACCATTACACTTACCTATATGCCTCTAGTTTCCATCCAAGACATGTTTCCCAATCAATTGTTTACAGTCAGGACCGAGGATACAACTGGATCTCCAATCCCATAGACAGTGACAAACACCAACAGGATCCATGTAGAGACGTGGTCACCAAGAGGTCGATCGCGATCGGCTGGTTGATCGCAAAGCCA
This sequence comes from Pelodiscus sinensis, assembly GCF_049634645.1. Taxonomy (NCBI): domain Eukaryota; kingdom Metazoa; phylum Chordata; order Testudines; family Trionychidae; genus Pelodiscus; species Pelodiscus sinensis. The sequence goes on from NC_134711.1 coordinate 216,944,125, forward strand.
TGACCAGTCGATCGCAAGGCGTCCTGTCCGCCCCGCCCCCATTTCCCTCCCACCCCCGAGAAGCCCCACTACCTACCTCCAGTGAAAATGGAGGTAGTGTAGGCTTCCCGGGGATGGACAGAAGTCCCGCAGCTTAGCGCCACTTCTGGTGATTCCGGGAGTGCGCTAGCTGCTCTGCTGGGTGTACTGCGGGAGGGACCATTGTCTCCCTGCACTGCACAGGAGGGGTGAGTCAGGCCCGGGGGGGTGTGCGCGCGGGGTTTCCCTGCGCCAGGGGGGTAGGGGGTTGGCCTTGGGGCAGGCGCACGCGGGGTTTTCCTGCACCAGGGGGTTGGCCCCGGGGCAGGCGTGCACACGGGGGGCTTCCATGCACCGGGGGGGGGGGGGTTTGCCCCCGGGGTAGGCGTGCGCAGGGTTTTCCTGCACCGGGGGGTCGGCCCCGGGTCAGGCACGCTCTGGTTTCCCTCTGGGGTGGGGGAATCCTGGGAGGAGGCAGATGCAGGGGACTCTCTGCCTCCACTGGCACCCCACTCCCCAGCCCCCACTCCACAGCCACAGAACTCTGTCCCCACTCCGCTGTCCCCAGCCACAGAATTCTGTCCCCACTCTCCTGTCCCCAGCTACAGAACTCTGTCCCCACACTCCTCCCCACTCTCTGAACGCTATCCCCACTTCCCTGTCCCCCTCTCCCCGAACTCAGTCCCCACTCTCCTGACCCCACCTACAGAACTCTGTCCCCACTCTCAATTCCCCACTCCCTGAACTCTGTCCCCACTCCCCTGTCCCCAGCCACAGAATTCTGTTCCCAGCTACAGAACTCTGTCCCTATTCCTGTCCCCACTGGCACCCTGTCCCCAGCTGCGGAAACCTGTCCCCACTGGCACTCTGTCCCCTGCTGCAGAACCCTGTCCTCTGCCCTCCCAGCATCCTGTTCCCTCTCCCCTGCCCCCAGCCGCAGAACTCTGTCCCCACAAAATGTATAATTATAAATGCTTCATTTTAGATTTCAATAGCATGAATAAAAACAGACCATTTATTTCATAATTATAAACACGTGATTTTAATTTTATACATCGCATAATTTAAAAATAAACTGTTTATCAGAGTGTGTAAGTAAGGACTGGGGATAGCAAATGATGGACAGGAGGAGAATAGAGAGGGCGGGGCTTCAAGAAAGGGGCGGGGCTTCAAGAAAGGGGCGGGGCGGTAGATTTTTCCTGTCCGGAGATTTAAAAAGTGATCTTGGGTATAAAAAGGTTGGAGACCACTGATGTAGAGCATTCTTAAAACTGAAATATCCACTCAGAGACATGAAAAAACAGATCAACAGAGCCAGAAGAGTACTCAGACATGAACTACTTCAAGACAGGCCAAGAAAAGAAAACAACAGAACACCACTTGTCATCACCTACAGTCCACAACTTAAACCTCTCCAATGCATTATCAACAATCTACAACCTATCCTGGAAAATGTTCCGTCACTCTCACAGGCCTTGGGAGACAGGCCAGTCCTCACCTGCAGACAGCCCTCTAATCTCAAACAAATTCTCTCCAGTAATGATGCAGCACATCTCCATCATACTCATTCAGGAACCCACCCCTGCAATCAACTCCAATGTCAACTCTGTCCACACGTCTATACAAGCAATATTATCACAGGATCCAACCACATCAACCACATCAGGGACTCATTTAACTGCACATCCACTAATGAGACCTATGCCTTCAAGTGCCAGCAATGCCCCACCACCATGTATATTGGCCAAACTGAACAATCTCTATGGGAAAGAATTAATGGACACAAATCAAATATCTGAAAAAGCAACACACAGAAACTTGTTGGGGAACATTTTAACTTGCCCGGACACTCACTAATGGATCTCAAAGTCACCGAATTGTTAAGGCCAATTCCAGAAGCCAAATACACAGGAAAGCTTTGGAACTTAACTTCATTTACAAGTGTGATTTCTATCACAAAGGTATGAATAAAGACAATGGCTGGATGACCTGCTACATTCCACATCCTAATGACATAAACAACCAAACAATGCAGGACAATGTAGCACTTTAAAGACTAACAAGATGGTTTATTAGATGATGAGCTTTCGTGGGCCAGACCCACTTCCTCAGATCAAATAGTGGAAGAAAATAGTCACAACCATATATACCAAAGGATACAATTCCGGGAAGGAATGAACAAACACTCAAACTATCTTACCCATTACCAAGATAGCTTCCCCAATTATCACCTCTAATACCATTAGCTCACAGACATCCCACTCTCCCCACCTCTAATATCATCAATTCACAGACACTTACCTTCCTTCCTTCCCCCCCCCCCCCCCCCGCATTCCCCTCCTGTTCTGAAATGTGATTTGTCCTTTTCATATGTGTTCACTTTTTTTTAAATTGTATCCTTTGGTATATATGGTTGTGACTATTTTCTTCCACTTGATCTGAGGAAGTGGGTCTGGCCCACGAAAACTCATCATCTAATAAACCATCTTGTTAGTCTTTAAAGTGCTACATTGTCCTGCATTTTGCTTCAGCTACCCCAGACTAACATGGCTACATTTCTATCACCAACCAAACAACGGGCACTTACAAACAATTTGCAACCTCTCTATCAGCTTCATTTAGCGTGGACATTCTAATTGACTATTCCTTTCCCTTTTTTTCCTTCTCCCCTCATCCCCTATTTATTTTGAAACTAGACCTTTAATAACTCCATTCATCTGAAGAAGAGAGTTGTGTCCATGAAAACTCATGATACCATCTGCAGGTTTTTTTAGTCCTCAAGGTGCTGCAAGATTTTGGGGGGGTTTTTTAAGTTCATACATCAGGCTTTATGATAAAATGGCAGTCTAGCACTTCACTTGCTTGCTGCCATACTTGCTGGTGCTGAAGTCACTGCAACCATTAATGCACTGTTTAAAGTAGTAGTACAGTTTTTTTTTTCCTTCAGGTTTGGCATCAACTATGGAACTATGAAATTCACATATACTCCAGGCAAAATGCTTTTCTGTAATAATTTAGCAGCTGCAAAGTCTTCATATTAATTTTGACATCAGTGTTTTTCCCCACTTCTGACAGCCCTACATATTTTGCAGCTTTTAAGGATATGTGCTATGATTCATTTCTGCAGATAGGATGACTAAAACTACACCTAATCTGACAATTCATCTTCAATAAGTACTTTAAAAGCCTTTCTGCTAAGCATTTGTTCCTTTTCAATCCTATTCAAAGCATTTATTTTTCTCTGTATTGACCATTGCCACCACATACCTGCTCATTAGTCTCCGTGGGTGTGTCTAGATTACATCCCTCTTTCGACAGAGGGATGTAAATAGGAGACTTTGATATCGCAAATGAAGCCGGGATTTGAATTCCTCGTGCTTCATTTTCATAATCGCATCATGGCACTCTCTCGAAAAAGCGCTATTTCGAAAACGAAACCACAATCTAGACACGGTTCTTTCAAAAATAGAAGCCTTTTTCAAAAGATCCTACAAACCTCATTTTTTGACGTGGTTATGCAAATGAAGCACGGGAATTTCAAATCCCAGCTTCATTTGCAATTTCAAAAGAGGAATGTAGTCTAGATGTACCCTGTGAGGAAATTTATGAATTCAAGATGAGTCGCAGAGTTTGCAGTCGTAAAATCAGTATTGTTTCTGTTGCTTTTCCCTTTTGACACAACACATTAGGTACATTCTTGGTCTAGCATGCAATGTGATATTCACTGTTGTACACAGTCTTTTGGATAAATGCACTCCCTTTAGTTCACTTTTCATGCACCATTCTCACTAAGAGTGACTGCTTCATACAGTCTTTCACCTGTCTCACACACTGAAACCGTGTTTAATGGATGCCTTTGGGGTTCCAGTTTACAGAAGAAGAAGCAGATGATTTTCTCAAAAAGTATGTTATGAAACCTAATATAAGGATTGTCTTGGCGATCGCTGGCACTTGTTTTACCATCTTCAAATTTGTCCTGGTTTTCAGTGTATCTTGCCAAATTCAATTTATGGGTGAACTTGTTACAGCATGGCTGGCGCCACCAAACATTATGTTTAACCAGGTCCTCCGTAGAGGTGGTGTTTAACAATTCAGTCACTGGCCATTACTTTTGGTTTCCTCATGGTGCCTAACTATGATCAAGATCAAACTGAAAACAAGGATTGAGTAATAAATTACTTTGGAACTGCAATTAATTATGTTAAATAACTATATGCACAATATTTGTAGATGAATTGCAGCATTTTCTGATTGTATGCTGCTGTCTTAACCCATACCTTATTACCAAATTTGTTGTCATAATCCTCTAATTGGGACTCCAATCTTGTTCTTCATGCCCTCATGGGCAAACCCTTTGAACCACTAGCAGCAACTTGTTTGTTCTTGCATTAAGTCACGAAAGTCACCTTTTTTTTTAGTAGCAATCACATCAACAAGAAGCGAGGGAGAGTTGGGTGCTCTAATTACACACCATTCCTCAAGGACAAAGTAAGCCTACACCCATATCCCACATTCTTAATAAGCTCTCCTCCCACTTCCATCTCAGCCAGCTCATTTACTTACCTGTATTCCTGCCCAAGCCAGAGGGCAACAACAGAAAGATGTTTCTTCACATGCTAGATGTCCACAAAGTGCTTGCATTCTATTTAGAGAGAAGAAAAATATTTAGAAAATCATCCAGACCATTCATATACAAAACAGGGTGGTCACAAAGTCAAACCATTTCCAAATAGAGACTTTCTAAATGGATCTCTATCTGTATCCATTTATGGTACCAAAATTACAGTCTGCAAGCTTGTCTGGACATTGCACATACTCCACTAGAGCTATGCCCACATTGATAGCATTTTTCAAAGATGCATCCCTCACTGATACTTGTGAAGTAGCTTCCTGGACATTACCTCATCTTTTCATCAAACATTTTGTCCTAGAACAGCAACCAGCTGCAGATACTCCCTTTGGACACTGAGTGCTCGGCACCGTACATAAATCAATTCCAAAGCCTCTTCTCTCCTCTGAGGGGCACTGCTCTACGGTCATGTAAAGTGGAGCATCCACAGGAACAGTATAATGTCAAACCTGGGACCTCTGGAGTTAAGTGCATGAGCTAAAAGCTAGCTGGCTATTAGCTAAGGCTGTAGAGCAGACTCATTATTCTGTCTGTAAGTGCTCTCGGTGCCGCTAGGTGGGACGGTATGCCACACTCAGAACCTGTGTGGGTCACAACAGCATGCGAAGAAGTGAAGGTTACTCACCTTGTGCAGTAACTGAAGTTCTTCAAGAGGTGTGTCCGTGCTCCACTACTCCCCCATCCCTCCAGTTCAGAATTTCAAATTCTGGGGTAGGGGAAGGAACTGGGTGACAGTGCGCATAGTTTAACTGCCGGGAGTGGTGCATCACAGCTGCTGCATGTGCATGGCCAACTGGGACACTGCTAAAACAAACACAAAGCTCTTATTGGAAGCACAGGGCAAGACACCTAAAGTGGAGCGCACATAGGGACAACCATCTTGCAGACCCTCAGGGTACGTCTAAACTATATTGCTCCGTCGACGGAGCCATGTAGATTTGTTTGTTTGGCAAAGTCAAATGAAGCCGCGATTTAAATGATTGCGGCTTCATTTAAATTTACATGGCTGCTGCGCTGAGCCGACAAACAGCTGATCAGCTGTTTGTCCGCTCAGCGCGCTAGTCTGGACACTCCCCTGCCGACATCAAAGCCCTTTGTTGGCAGCCCCGGTAAACCTCATCCCACGAGGAATAACGGGGCTGCCGAAAAAGGGCTTTGATGTCGGCAGGGGAGCGTCCAGACTAGTGCGCTGAGCGGACAAACAGCTGATCAGCTGTTTGTCGGCTCAGCGCAGCAGCCATGTAAATTTAAATGAAGCCATGATCATTTAAATCGCGGCTTCATTTGACTTTGCCTATGTGTCTAATCTACATGCTTCTGACGACAGAGGCATGTAGTCTAGACACAGCCTCAGTTACTGCCCCATGTGACTAACCTTCAAGAAGAAGGTCTTCACTAAAGCTAGGTGAAGAAATGGTTTTTAGTTTCATTAGCAGTTTATATATAAAGAATTAAAAAAAGAAACATAGCTAGTGTTGAACTGAATTCAATTAATAAAAAAATGACACTGACTTGAACAAATATATGTTAAATGAAACATGTCCTTCAACCCAAATGTTTTTTCTAGGTATTTTTAAATGGCTAGATTCAGAAAATGGCCAGAAGAGGAGATGCCTGGTGGTCAATCTCCTTTTAACTTTTAGCCCAAGGGTGGTCAGAGAGTATTCAGCTGAGAGGCTGGAAATGCAAGCACACCCTCCTCTCCCCAATGTGAAGGAGAGATTTGAACCAGGGTCATCCCCAAGGGTGAGTGCCCAACATCACTTGTATTGCTATTACTGGGGGGAGGGGAGTGAGCAGGAGGGTGCTCTCAATCTCCTGTGTTGAAACTGTTTTACCTTCTATAACTAAGGCTCTGAGAAAAATTGCTGAAATCATTAAATGAGCCACATACTACAATTCTTCCCATAGTCTTTAACAGTTAAAATGAAATGAAGAAGAGACCAGGGTCACAGCACCTTGCCGCCTCCCTTCCATCTGCAACCCTAGGTTGGAGCTGCATTAACATCATTTCAGTGGGAGAAAAAGGCACAGGAGCCAGCGCTGCCATCACTAGGAAGACAAGCAGCCTTAGTAGGGAGGCAGAAGCCAGTGTCTGTGCATGCTGAGCCACTGCTACTGCTTGGAACATGAGCCTCTGTGGGGAGGTGGACGCAGCAACTGCTTGGTGCTGCTCCAGTCTCGTGGTTGGTGCGGTTCACAGGGTGCAGCATCCGGTTAGAGCAGGTGTTCAGAGTGGGGGGTGGATCTTGGTGGTTGGTTTTATACAAAAGAATGTAGCGGTGTTCCTGATGCTGCATATTCCAGGCATATTCTGTGAAAATTAACCCAAAACTCTGTATTTCACCATGTCTTATTTATAGCCCTTTAAATGTGCATGGAAGCCATGACATGAATCTGGGTTTCTCACATGCCAAATGGTGCCCTTATAACTAGGCTACCGACTCAGTCTCACTGTCTCTCAGGAGAAAGGACTATTCATGACAAGATAGCTTTACAGCCTGCAAGAGCAACCCCCAGAGTAACTTATGACATAGGATATGGGAGAACTGGGTCCAAACCGCAGCTGTGGAGTGGGGATTTGAACTCAGGCTTTCCTTGACTCCCAGAAGAGTGTCCTAACTACTGGGCTTACGTTGATAAAATGAGAATCACCACCTCCCCTTCTTCCAGCTATTCTATCACAATTTTTTTCTGGCCAAAATTCTTTGGCAAAGTTGCACCTGCAAACTGCATTCTTCAGCAAATAAACTATTCAGTTTCATCCAACTCTAAAACTCACAGCAGAGTAATCTCATTCTCTCACTCAGGCACATCCCCTAAGTTTCCTCTTGTCCTAACAGTAAAGCCTCTGACCCAAGGTTAGTTGTGCTTTCCACTCAGGCTAACTATTTCATCAGGTTTATAGTCTATTGTTTTCACTTGGCCTGTTTTGCAATTAAGAGGAAGGCTAAAAATCAGACAAATCCTAATAATCTTCCAGTGCCTTCCCATAATTCCCCCTGTGGGCACAGAATGACAGACAAATTCTCCCTCAGTTCACTGGGGGAAAAGAGCTACTCTTACTGCACAGTGAATCATGGGATACTCCTGCCAGAAATCTGACCCATACCCAAGTGAATGCACCACGAGTGAGAAGGACACAATAATTTGGGTAGGGCCTTGCCACGTGGCTGCCCACACATGGCTAGGCTAACTTAGGTGCTTATATCCAGATGTGATCACTTTCAAGTTAACTCTGCAGTGAAGACATGGCCTGTAAGGAAGTGGTCTCCAAACTTTTGAACCACAAGATCACTTTTTCAATTTAAGTGCAATGTAAGATCTACCTCAAACCCAAATACTCTGGCCCCACCTCCTTCCTGCTCCTTTTTTGAGGTCCCACCCCTACTCTACTTCTCCAAGGCCTCACCCTGCTCACTCCATCCCCCTTCCTCCCAGAACCTCACTCTCTCTCATCTGGCTGGGGTAGGGGTTTGGGGTTCAGGCTCTGGTCTTGGGCCAAGGGGTTTGGAGTGTGGGAGGGGCTTCAGGTGTAGCCCAGGGTGGGGGATTGGGGTCCAGGAGGAGTTTCAGAGTGCAAGCTCTGGGAAAGAGTTTGAGTGCAGGAAGACTCATGTCTGGGACAGGAAATTGGGTGTAGGAGGAGGTTCAGGGATGGGACAGGGGTTCAGGAAGCAGGCTCTGGCTGGGTACTGTTTAATGGAGACAGCTCCTGGATAGTGGAGTAGTGGAGTTAAGGCAGGCCTACTCCTGCACTGGCCCTGTACCACTCCTGAAAGCAGTTGGCATGTACAGGAATGACATCTACAGGCACTGAGCCTACAGCTTCTACTGGTCACAGTTCCTCGTTACTGATCAATGGGAGCTGCAGGAGCAGTGTCTGAAGGCAAGGACAGCATATGGAGACCCTCCTACTCTGCCTTTCTCAGAGGCTTCAGGGACATGCCAGCCACTTCCAGGAGCAGCAATTACCATAGGTGTAATAACTCCATCTACAACAGGTTAGGCATTTTAGAACTGACTACTCAAAGAATTAAATTTAAACATAAGAGAGAAATGAATATTATGAAATGCACAGACCAGTCAAAAACAAAAAATACCACACTTTGCAAACAATAAAAGAAGTAACCCCTACCCCCATGTGTGTTGGGTCAGATGATGAGAGTGAAGGACAATGTGTGTTTGTGAGAATGACACACACACACACACACAGGCTGTGTCTACACTGGCATGAATTTCCGGAAATGCTTAAAACGGAATACTATTCCGTTTTCAGTTTTTCCGGAAAAGGAGTGTCTACATTGGCAGGCTGCTTTTCCGGAAAAGCCCTTTTTCCGGAAGAGCGTCTGTGGCCAATGTAGATGCGCTTTTCCGGAAAAGAGCCCTGATCGCCATTTTCGCGGTCAGGGCTTTTTTCCGGAAAAGACTACTGGGCTGTCTATACTGGCCCTTTTACGGAACAGTGTTCCGGAATAAGGACTTATGCCCGAGCGGGAGCAGAATAGTTTTTCCAGAATAGCGGCTGATTTTGTACAGTAGAGCATCGTTGCTTTTCCGGAAATTCAAGGGCCAGTGTAGACAGCTCGCAGCTTATTCCAGAAAAGCGGCTGATTTTCCGGAATAAGTGGCCCAGTGTAGACACAGCCCCAGAGTGTGTGAGAGCTCCCTCCAACCCATTCTTTCTGTGTAGAGATAGAGTACCAAAGTGGGGGGAGGAGGGACCCCTGACATCCTCTTCTCCCTCCCACACCCTGCACAGCAAGCAGGAGGATCCCGGGGGCAGCTGCAAGGCAGAGGGCAGGAGCAATATGACAGTGGGTGGAGGGGCAACTGAAGTGCCCGTGCTTGATAGCTTCCCACCTAAACCAGTCAGGATCACCTGTCAGAGGCTCCAAGATCGACTGGTAGATCCCGATCTACTGGTTGGTGACCACTGCTGTAAGGCTATGTGTACACTACAGGTTATTTCAAAATAATAACTCCTAAAATTACTATTTTGAAATAAGCTTAGGAGTTATTATCTTGAAATAACAAGCCCATTATTTCTAAATAGGCTTGGTAGCATGGATGCTCACCTTGTTATTTCAGAATAAGGGGAGTTATTTCAAAATAACCCCACAGTATAGACATGCCCTAAGAGGTTGGAATTAATAGTCTAGTTAAGACAGCTAATTTGAAGTAAGAGGGGCCTTCCAAGTCAATGCTGGTAATCTGCTTTCATGAAGAGTAAGGGAAGGAGAAGGGAGATTGTTCTCTCTTTGACTTCCTGCAGTGCAGACAGCTCCCAAAGTCGAGTTAAGCTACTTAGACTTCAGTTAAACAATTAACATTCCTGAAGTTGTGTATCTTAACTTGACTTTTTCCTGTCGTGTAGATACCCACTTTAGTTAAAGCCTGAGACTGAAACTTCATTGACATGGAAGATAAGAAATGAGTCAAGCCAACCCCTTCTTTACTCAGTTCTATTTCTTCAAAAGACAAGATTTGTGATCACCATTTATATAATTCCTATGACATAAAAGTCTAGTGAAACTCTCTGAACATGAAGCTCTGTTTGCTAGTTAAACTGCATTCACTAGCTCTTGTGGTGAGAGTGTGGGAAGCGAGTTATCAATTTGAATGTTAAAAATAAATAAATAGTCACCAATAGATATTTTTGTTAAGAAAATTCCTGGCACTTATAGGTTCTTTCTTGAGCACTGGGTAGAGAAGGGAGGAGAGAATGTGAATAAGAAAATCTACATTTTTCATTGTCATTAGTAAATCTAAAATACAGATACTTTCATGGTGATTTTCCTGTTTAATCAATTACACTATTAATTAGGGCTCAGCCATGAAAGTTGTAAGGGAATATCAATTAATAAGGCATGACAAGACAGAACAAGAGTCAATGACAGGCCACAACAATAACATTATTACAGGCAGTCCCCGGGTTACGTACAAGATAGGGACTCTAGGTTTGTTCTTAAGTTGAATTTGTATGTAAGTCAGAACTGGTACATATTGTAGGGGAAACTCTAGCCAAACATTTCTCCAGAGCTCAGTTTAATTCTCCCACACCTCACTTCCCTCAGTCCTTTATTCTCAAGCTCAGGTGTCTGCTGAGAAAAGCCGCTCCGTGTCTCCCTGGTCTGCTGGGGGAGGGGGGGGCGCTAGCTTCGCGTCTCCCTGGTCTGCTGGGGTGAAGCAGCTAGTGCGGGGTTGCCTCACCCCGTTTGTAAGTAGGGATCCGATGTAAGTCGGATCCATGTAACCCGGGGACTGCCTGTATTATTTTCATGCCGGAAGCTTGCCCATATAGTCCAGTTCTTTTTTTTTCTTCCCCAAAATATAGATTTCAATACCAAAGCCTGAATACTATGTTCTGTTTCACAGACAGTCTCTATGTTTGTATCATCTTTTTGGTAAATCTTTCAGAAGTGGAGAGAAAGGAGTATATTTTATTTTATAATTCTCTGAGAAGGTTTTCAATTGGTTTCTTTTTTTTTCTTCCTGATGAGTCACTTTTGCAGTGTGGCTGTTTGAGAAGAAGCTATAATAAATAGCACAGAGATAGGGTAGACTAGAATGGTATGAAAACAGAGTGGGGTTTGCCTTGTGCGTCAATTGTTATTGCTTTAAAATGCCAAGACTCAAGTTCAGTTCCTCAGAGACCTTTGTTTGACAGTTGATTATATCATCACAAAACTTACTGCAAAGCAAGGAGATGCTTTTTTTATGCCACTGGAGGAGCCAGTGATTACAAGTGACATCAGCTATACCAAAGGAGACAAATGTTGACCAGGGCCAACTGAACTGGAACTTCAGTCCTGGCGGGTAGGTAAGGAGGAAATTATTATCCATAGCAGCGGTTCCCAACCTTTTGTATACAGCAGACTGGCAAACCCATTCACGAACTTTTGGCGGTCCGGCAACATTTCATCTATAATATATAAAGGAGAATGTTTGTAAGTTTGTGCGCTAATAACTTGGACATGATAAGAGCTACCACAACCAAACTTGGCATGGGATAACCTTTCATCCAGGAAAAGGTTTTAAGGTACTTTTGGACCCAATCAGGCCTGAGCTCAAGCTGCAAAAATAAAAAAGTAACCCGCTGCACTGCACGGGCTGCCCTGCCCACTCTAGGTCCCGTGCCCACCGCCTGCAGCCCCCAGCACCATCTGGGACTCACTCCCTCCCACCCACAAGGTTACATAAATGACCCTCTTTCCTCCCCCTCCCCAGCACCAGCACACAGTGCCCTGACCCCTATGCGCACAACAGCTCGGGCATCTGCCCTGCCTACCATGGCATCTGCAGCGCTAGATGCGAGCTGGGGCGCTCCTCCCACATGTAACCTCCCCATCACCCTGGGTCGCACCTTCCCCCCAGGGGATAACATGGACCTATATTTTAATCTCTATATAAATCTGCAATTTGTCTACCATTCAAAAAAAGATAATGGACTACTGTTTTTCTACATTTTGTTCCTCCGGTTTCCCGAGCAACGCCGGATTACTCCAGTGAGTTTGCATATATGCATATTCATTATGCAAATAAAATGTTACAAGTTCACCATATGTATTCCAGCCCTGGTCCCCACTGCTGCCACGAACAACTAGATTTAGCTCTGGCCCGTGACCCAGCGGTCTGTGGCCCGACACTGGTCCATGGACTGGCGGTTTGGAACTGCTGGTCTATAGTATGTTTTTAACTATGTAACCCAGTGATGGGCAGACTAGGCTACTTAGTGGGCACCATGAGTGGCCCTCCTTCATCTCAGTGGGCCACAAGCATGTTGTAACCAGGATGGCCTCCCAGGATAGGGTAGTTTTGCTAACTGTGCTTGCATACCTAGGATTTGCAAGGTGTGCTGATTGAATTGTAGCAGTACTTTGACTGGATGCAGAGGGAGCGCATGGCTTTCACAGTCATTGTTGGGTGCAGTCAGCACACACCTCACTTCATGTACCCTTGCTTTAAGACAAGTGCATGTCACTTTAGTAATACTGGTAGGAATAAAACTATGAGAACAGAAACCAGGTGAATCCGGCAACCCTGTGGGTGGGCAACAGTAAACAAATGTATTGCCAGCCACACATAGAACCCCAACGGGCCACATGCAGCCAACAGGCCATAGGTTGCCCACCACTGATGTAACCTAAATGGAGACAGTGTCAAAAAATCAAGGTGCTTTTACTACTTTATGAAAAGAGCTAGGTGTGCAAACTGCTGATAGACCAAAACCACCAAGAAGAAACTCATATTCTCAGGGTCTGTCTACATGGCAAGCACTATAGCAGCACAGCTCTGAGTGATGCAGTTAGGGTGATCCAAGCTTTGATTGTCGATCAGGTCCCAGTGTCCAAAATTATTCACGGAGGTCACCAAGTGGTGTTAGTTCTGAAGCAAAGATTATACGACTTTTAGAAATGGAAAGGGGGACAGTGCAGGTATAGCAAAACAGCATTCGGGCATGTGCTAGCCAGTGGATTGAGAAACCAGGAGCAGTCAGAGGCTCAGCATTGCTGCGTATGGCAGGAGAGGAGGCACTAAACATTATAGTTCTATTGAGGAGGATCAGGAAGCCTAAGGAAAAAAATCCAACAAATTGAAATGCAGCAACAGTTCCCTGAAATATCAGATGTGGGAAAGGCAGCCGTTTTCTAGCAGAAATTGAAAGGGTGAAACAATTGATCAATATGCAGCAGTGCTAAGAAGCACATCAGCCTCCTGAGATTGTGAGCAACTCAGATGGTTTAATTAGAGTCAGAATTGTTGGAGGTACAACCAATAAAAACGTAAGAGCACAGCTACTTGGAGGGTCTAATTTACTTTACCACAAGCAAATGACAACAGTAAAGCTGCAGCTGTAAAGCATTTGCTCAAGTTCCCAACTCCATGCGCTGCATTGTAAAAAAGCATTCACCAAGTAGTACAAAGCAGAAAAGTTTGCACACAGAGCACTAATCTGTTGTTGGTGTGCCAACAACCCTATTGGGGGAGAAGCACATGCAGGTAGTTGGATGAAGACTATGTATCTAACTTAATCATTTTTTAAAGCATGCCATTTTAAGGGTAGGTCTACCCTGCATGCTTCTTTCAGTGGTGTGTTGAGTCTAAATGTACATAGCCCCCTCAGCCTGGGTATAAATAGCAATGTGGCTAGTGAGGCATGGCTTAGGCAAAGAGACCAGAGACATGCCTGAAGGGCTGGGTATGTGTGCATACTGCACATCACTGGTGCCACTGAAAGAGTTCTGTCCTGCCTGATGTTGTTTGGATTTCTACAAGCATTGGGGTTACTGGTTTATATTGGCATGAGTGTTTGAGAGAGAATCTTTTATTTGTACAAATATAGGTGCAGATGTGTGAATGCATACAATGCAATGCAAAAGTTCTACACACACGTGCATGCTGTGTGTGTTTGAACAGGGTATTATGAGGCAGAATAAAACTAGTGAATTTCAAACCACTAAGGGTGTGTCTAGACTACAGAGTTTTGTCGACAAAAGTGGACTTTTGTTGACAAAACTATACCTGCGTCTACACTACCACTGAGTTCTGTCGACATAACGTCGACAGAACTCAGCAGTTTTGTCAACGCTGGTAAACCTCATTTTACGAGGTTCTGTCGACAGAAGGTGTTATTGCATGTAAACTGTCCTTGCGTCTACACTGCCATGTCGACAAAGCAGCTTGCTTTGTTGACAGAACTGAATGTAGTGTAGACATTCTTTGTCGACAGAAGCTTTGTCGACAGTATCTGTCGACAAAACTTCTGTCGACAAAACCCTGTAGTCTAGACGTACCCTAACTGAGTGACCAGTTTCATCTGAAGAAGTGGGTTCTGCCCACGAAAGCTCATGACACTATCTATATTTTTGGTTACTCTCTAAGGGTGTGTCTAGACTACAGGGTTTTGTAAACAAAAGGGGACTTTTGGTCAACAAAACTATACCTGCGTCTGCACTACTGCTGAGTTCTGTTGACATAATGTCGACAGAACTCAGCACTTTTGTTGATGCAGATAAACCTATTTTACAAGGCATAACGCCTTTGTCGACAGAGTTCTGTCAACAAAAAGGGCAGTCTGGACACGGGGGTTTCTTTTGTTGACAGAAAAAGACCTCCAAGGAAACCCCCAGCTGGACAGTCCTTCAGGAAAAACCTCTTCTTGTTCCTGTCTGTAGCCATGTTTTAAAGGCACAGACATCCCTGGCAGGCATTGTGACAGGAAGTTGGCCACAGAGGAAGCCTGTCAGCACAGAGCTCTCCCAGCTTTACTTGTACGTGGCCATGTGTGCAGCTCCAGAGCCATGAGGCCCCCAAGGACCTTCGAGGGATCCAGCCCAAGTTCTCTCAGGCAAGAAAAAGAGAGCCCCAGCCTGGTCAGGCTCAGAGGTCCTGACTCTACTTGAACTGTGTGGGGGAGGAGGAAGAGGTCCAGGCCCTGCACACCTGGTGCAGGAACGCCAGCATCTATGGCCTCCTGGCTCAGGGGGTTGTCCGATAAAGGGCACCACCCCAGGACACAACAACAGGTCCGGGCGAAAGTCAAAGAGCTTCGGTAGGGATATGTGAAGGCCCAAGAGCAGAGCTCAGCATCAGGTTCAGCCCCGGTGCACTGCGCCTATTATAATGAACTGGATCGCATCCTGGGAAGCCAGGAACCTATGTCTGAACTGGTGCTCGTGCAGACAGGGTTGCACACACCAGTGCAGCAGAGCTGGCAGAAGGTCCCCAGGAAGATGTGGAGGAGGAGGAGGAGCAGATGGAGGACTCCCTGACCCTGACTCTTCAGCCTGTCCTGGAGACCCAGGAAGCCTCGCAGGCATCCTCTGACGCTGTTGAAGGAACATCAGGTGAGTGCAGTCAGGGTCACAGACACAGAACAGGGGAGGTGGGAGCAGAGAGGATGCAGAGCAGTGTTCACGTCTTGGCCCTCCTGGACAGCTTGCATCTCTCTGTGCATGTGCAAGCAGGTGGGCAGGCGGTAGATATGTGGGTGGGGGCCATGGGAGACCCAAGGTGCTGCAGGCCCCTGTCCTACTGTGGCTGCACACTGATCTGGCCTGGATGGCCAGGGGGGAGGGCGGGACAATCTAGGGGGTGGAGGTGGACATAGTCCTAGCCACAACGGGCCCCTATACAGCCGAGGCGGCTGGCAGGGCCAGACGTGGCCTACCAGTAACAACATTCCCATCCCTTGTTGTAAGGACTTGTGTGTGAATTCCTAAGACTGAGCGGTTCTCCCTCTTCTCCTCCACAGCTGGACCTGCTGCTGCTGACCTTCGAGCGACACCCGTGCCACCACCCAGCTGGTCCCACAGCACCCGCAGGCTTTGGAGGGCCTATAATGACCTCTTGAGGTATGTAGAGGTGATGGAGAACATTGAGGGGACCATGGCCAAAATGCAGGAGACCATGGATGAGGAGACCATGGATGAAAGAACCAGAGAGGAGGCTCGGTGGCATAATTGCCTGCGTGAGGACTTCCTACTGCAGTGGAGCTCAGTGTGCCACCGTCCAGGAGGCCCTGGCTGTGCCAGGTCCTCTCCCCCTGGGGACTCCTCCTGCCCATCCAGCTCCAGCCCCCTGTGACTCCCTTCCTCTCCCTCAGCCCCTGCCACTCCCCCCGCCCCCCCGCTAGAGCAGAGTCATCTGCAGCCCTGACTCGATCCCAAGGACGGCAGGGTCCATAGACAAGAGGTGGCAAAGCCTTGCGGCCCAGGCGATACCGCCATTACCCTTAAGTTGTCTGCCCTCCCTCCCTCCCGGTTGAAATTCCCCCTCCTACCACAGTTATAAACACAGGTTAATAGTTCCAAAAAAGATTTTTTTAAACAGTTGTTGAACAATTCTGTTTTATAACAGTTCCTAATTCTAAAGTTACTTGTTAATAAACATTATATTTTTCAGATTTAACATGATGTGTGTGTCTTAACGGTTCAGAGGCTGATGCAGGGATGGATTATGGGAGGGAAGGTTTTGGGACGGGGGGCCCCATTGGGGATACCTTGGGGAGTCATTGGGCTCCAGCTGAGAAGTGCTCACAGAGCCTCCTGGATGCGAACCCCCACCTGACGGGCTTGGCGAATGGCAGCTGTCCGAGACTGTGCAAACCGCCTCCCCTCCACTTCAGCCACTGGCCCCCAACCTGGGAAGAAGGCCTCCTCTTTGCTCTCCACCAGGTTGTGGAGGATGCAACATGCTGCCACCACCTCTGGGATATTGTGTTCCCCCATGTCAAGGTGAGTTAGCAGGCACCTAAACCTTCCCTTCAGCTGGCCAAATGTGCATTCCACCTGTAAACATGTGCGTGTCAAGTGTGCGTTAAACACTTCCCTGCTCGGGGTCAGATGCCCTGTGTATGGCTTCATAAGCCAGGGCATGAGAGGGTACGCTGCATCAGCCACAATGCAGACCGGCATCTCTACATCCCCAATAGCAAAGGTTTGCTAGGGGAAGAAGGATCCTGTCTGCAGCCTTTTGTATAGGTGCGAATGCGGAAGATCCGAGCATCATGTGCCCGGCCCGACCACCCCACACAAAAGTCCGTAAATAGTCCATAGTGGTCAACCAGGGCCTGTAGCACAATGGAAAGGTACCGTTTTCTGTTGATATACCAGGCTGCTCGATGGGGTGGTGCACTGATGGGAACGTGCATTCCATTGAGTGCTCCTCCGCAGTTTGGGAATCCCAGCCCTGCAAAACCAGCCATGATGGTGTCTAGGTCTCCGAGGCAGACAATCCAGTTCAGCAGCTGCGAGCTGATGGCCCTCACCACCTGCAGAAATAGACACATACAAACACATACAGAATATGAAGTAAGAGGGGTTGCCCAAGTGCTTGGGAGACCCTTCCCCCCTCCCAGTGATTGCTGTCAGCAGGATGGTGGTGTAAAGCACAGGAGCCCTCCATCACCTCCCCTCCATTTCCCCCCACCCACCCTTTCTCTGTTACAGTCCCCTAACCCCTCATGGACTGCCCCCTCCCACCCCTGAGGGACTTACCTCCATCAACACGGCGCCAACAGTAGATGCCCCCACACCAAACTGGTGTCCCACTGACCGGTAGCTATCAGGAGTGGCCAGCTTCCAGAGGGCAATAGCTATCCTCTTCTTCAGCAGGATGGCAGGGTGCATGTGGGTTTCCTGTCATTGCAGGGTGAGGGCAAGCCAGTTACAGAGCTCCAGGAAGGTGGACTTGCACATCCTGAAGTTTTGGAGCCAAGTCTGATCATCCCACTGCTCCATTACGAGCCGGTCCCACCAGTCTGTACTTGTTTCCATCCTCCAAAATTGCCTCTGGGAAAAAGTTTGGCGGCAGGAACAGTGCTGCTGCATCCTGAAGGAAGGGCTCCAGTCTGGGTTCAGGATCCGGACCAGGCATTAACAGCATGAAAGTCTCATGCAGTTGCAGCAGCATTTGAAGCACCATGGAGTGGGGCCAGCGCCTGCCCAGGAGCAGCTCTCGCTCCATGGCAAACAAAGGTTTGGAAAAACCTTCAAAAACCACACTGCTGTGCTGTGCCAGGAAGCAGGGCACTCCAAGCAAGCACTGCAGAACCTTTGCTGCCCCTCTAGGAGGTAAGCAAGGCAGCTGCAGCAGCAGAGCAATGGCTAGTCGGGAGGATCCCTTTTAGCATGCATCTCTGCAAGGTGCAGGCAGCAGCACCAGGAAGTATGTGGCAGAAGCAGTTCCGGGTACTTTCTTCTGTCGACGGAGCGTCCAGCAGTCTGGACGCTCTGTCAACAAAGTGAATAGTTTTGTCTAACTGCTTGATGTAGTCTAGACGCTCTTTGTCGACAGAAGTTTTGTCGACAGATTCTGTCAACAAAACTTCTGTCAACAAAAGCCTGTAGTCTAGACATAGCCTAAGGAGCTACATTAAGAACCACTCATTTAAGGTTTTTTTAAGTGACCAGAAGGGAAGAATAGGAGAAGCAGAAAGTTCCTTGTCCACCTTCTATCTCCAGCATAGGGAGAAAAGTACACAAAGTGTTTCCAGATGCTGGAGGTAAGTCAAAGAATACACAAGGACAACCATTTTATTGATGTACCCATTGCCCATAATATAGGCCTACATATATGGTCCTGTGATGAGAGACACATTATAGGGGAATACACAGAAATCTCTGAACTCCCTTTGTTCAGAAATTTAGAAAGCAGGTAATTAAATTACACTGGTGAAGATCAGTCCATAATCATCATATATTGGAACGCTCATGGGGATTCATGAACAGTCATGTTTTAGATTGTAAGCTCTTTTGGGGGTAGGGACTGTCATTGTATATTCACCTCTTAAAGGTACTTGGCCAGACTCCATTACTGTAGTTTGAATGCCTCCCAATATCTTCTTTTTTAAAAATGGTAACAGACACAGAGAGAAAAATGACATGGCCAAAAAATCACATCTGTGGTGAAGCACGAAGCAGAGAATTAGATCAGGGTTTCCTGTATATCCCAGGCCAGTGCTCCTACCTGCATAGATACCAACCTTTAGGTACTACCACATTATAATAATTTAATATGACTAATTTGCTGACTCTGATAAGAGAACAATGACTATAAAGGCTGCTAGACACCCAATAAACCAGACATCTGTAATTCTTTCCCTTGCAGCCAAGAAGCTATTTTTAAATTTGGGGTTTATGAGCATAGGCAAATAAAATGCTGTTTCTTGTGCAAAAGGACAGAGGAGGAATGTGTTATCCTGAAATTCTCTTCATCTGCCCTCTCCTTGAGTCAAAGATTATTGCAAATTGAGGTTGTCCAGTTGAGGAATGGCAACAATACTGCATATATTACATCACCAATTACATATAACAAATGAGGATAATCCATAAAGAATCAGTTATGAATCGTTAGTAAAGCAGACAGACAATCATAGCACTCAATTCACAGGCTATCTAGAGGGTGCAATTTGTTCACACAAATAATTCATTGAACAATAATGATTAAAGAACAGATTTTTAAAACTATCACTGTTCATGGGCTAATCATGAGAAAGGAAAAAAATGGCTACATTTGTCATTAATAATTCAACTAGATCGAGTTGGAAGGTTCTCCTATAAAGGCATGTCAACTACAGTTTCTAGGAATCAGAAGCTACAACTATGGCTTAGGGTGCCATAAACACAGTGATTTGGGAAAGTAACACTAGCTTGGGAACAGAAAGGGAAGTATTTATTTGTAGAGTCTGAGATCAAAATAATCACTCATTGCCAGGATTCAACAGACATAAAATTTATTATATGCAGGAGGTTGAAGGTAAACGGTGAAGGCTGAAGATAAGTCACCTGAACATTCCTCTCAAGGGATATTAAGATTATTTTTGCCCCACGGCCTAGACTGCATAAAAAGAGTAGTCAGTCATATCTACATGGCTCCTAAAAATCCTACCACATAAATCTATTAGAAGTTTTCTTGTTTTAAGGCAAATTATTAAGAAACCACTAGACTCATATAAAGAGAGTGCAGTTGAATGTAACAGAATACGCTGATTAGGTTGATAGTATGGTGACAGTGAAGAACACTAATAAAATGTGTAGACATGCATCTGAGGAAGTGGGTCTTTGCCCACAAAAGCTTATGCTCCAATAAATCTATAAGTTTATAAGGTGCCACAGGACTTCTCATTGTTTTTACTAATAAAATGGCATTCTATGTGGATGTGAAGGGTCAAATTCTACCACCAGTTATGCTAGTGAAACATCATTGAATTGCATCCATGTAACAAAGGAGAATGTGGCTTTAAGGATTTCAACAGAGCAAAGAATTTCCCATGAGCACTATTAAGATGTTGCTTCCATAATTCCCAAATCAATACATTTCTTGGTTATAGATGCCAGTCATGGTTCTTAGCAACTGCCACTAAATTGTGAAAATGGTGTTTTGTTTGTGTTTATCACAGTGTAGAAAGTTGTGATGGATAGGAGGAGTTCTGGTCAGCATTCAGTAACTAAAGGGTTAAATTCAGGTAGCTAGGGGGTGTTGGCAGGGAGCCAGAAGAACCAATGAGATACAATTAAAATTTCAGCTCTGTAAAGATGTACCTGTGTGACAGACTGGGCCAGGTCTGGGCACCACTGAGGGTGTCCGCGCAGGGAGAATTGCTCAAAACCAGGGCTGCTTACAGTCCTTGACCGTAGACATTTTTCCAAATAGGCCACAAACCAGTCACACAGAGAGCTTCAGATGCCAATCCGGCCAGCAGGAAGCCTCGCAAGCAAAACCCCTCAGACACCTCCGCTCTCCCTGTGCCACAATCAGCTCTGGGCCTCCACACAGGTGAGGTTATAGAACCCAAGCTCACCTACCCAGAGCGGATTCTCCCAATCCAAAAGAACCAGACACAAATCCCTGGTCAATTTACACTTTAGATCTTACCCACAAGATCACACTGGGCCAACCCTTTCAAACCTAAAATCTAAAGGTTTATTAATAAAATAAATAAAAGGTTAAGAGTAAGGTTAAGGAGAATACATTACATGCACCAATCACCAAGTTCTTGATGCCAGCTTTTAGCAGAGATGTTACAAACTGCTAGCTTAGAAGTCTCTGGTATACATCCTATGTCAGCGTGGATCAGCAATCCTTCCCGGCTCTCTGTCCCTTGCAAGACTGCATCTGGGATCAGTAGCAAGATTAGAGACAAGATGGAGTCCGCCTCAAGCGTTTTTATATCCATTCATGGTGTCTCCCAAGCTGGAGCAGGTCATGTGGTCAAGTGACCTGTCTGTGTTTCACATTCTGGCAGCCATTATGTCCTGATTGGTTGAAGATTTCCAGATGCATTCCTCAGGTGTGTATTGGCCACCTTGAGAGCCATTGTCCTTTGGGCCATGCTAGTTAGCATAGTCATTCATTGGACATTCCTTCCTTACAGCAGGCAGTCCAGGCCATTGCTCTGTCTGTTCACAGTACCACAGAGTTCATATTCATAACTCCACATACAAATATCACACAACTATGTGAGTAACATACATAGAATCAGAAGAACATAAGATTTCATTTGACACCTCACATGCCCCCCTTTGTATAGAATTTGGGGCAAATCCTTCCCTCCCATGGGTGCAGCAGTGATCTGGCTGCTTCCCTTAAAATCCAATAATGTGACTACCTGCCTGCCATTTCTCTTTGGTGTAAGTGTTTAAGCCAGGAGCTGGGAGAACAGGATGTTTTAAAATCAGGCAGGACTACAATGCCTCCAAGGAATATTGGGCATGGAAATAGACTGGACCTTGAAGTGGATTGTGAGTAATAGGGAAAAATGTATATTTAGTCATGATCAGGTTATTTCCTTTGTTTTGTTGTTTGGTTAACTTCTCTGTGCTAATCTATTCATTGTATCTAAGATGAACTCCTGAGAGATTATGTTTCTCTGTGTTTTAATTTGTTTTCCTCAGGGTACGTCTATACTGCATGGCTATTTTGGGATACCAGAGGTATCGCAAAATAGCTACCCTGTGTCTTAAAAAGCCACCTGGTATTTCGAAATATTTCTCAAAATAACGATCTGTATTGCCATGAGGCAATGGTTCTTCCCTTAAGGGATTTGGAGGCAATAAGCACACAGATTGGGTGAAGGCTTAAAGATTTTACTAAGCAAATATTATGGTAAAATCCAATTCTTAATATTAAAGTAAAATACGATGAAGCGCATCTTAGAATAAAATACAACACTTAAGTCTAAGCAAACCTCAGAATAAAATTCAATGCCTATGTCCCTTCTGCTGCCGGGAACCCCCTGAAGGACAGCGGAAGGACCCCAGTAGCTGGTACGTAGCACCTTCTGCGGCTTTGGTCTACGCCGAGGTTCCAATGTTAGGAATATCCTTGACACTTATATACCATTGGATCTACAGTAATCACCCCCGTTGTTTTGAGAACCTAACACGATCGTTGATACATTGCATATTTTTCCAGGTCAAATAATTAGCATTATCAGGTGGAAACATTCAGCAAAGATAGCTATGTGATCTTCCCAAGCCCTCCTGCTCTCCCATACCAGGTGGCTGGCCTTGGGACCTGTCCCAGAACTTGTTGAAAGTCAACAGTGCATTCCTACACTGTACCATCTTGAGCAAACAGCTAACTCTTTGAGAATAACAAAAGAATAATAAGAAGCAAAAAGCACAAATAGCTGCCTACAGCATCCAGGCCTGTAAGAAAATGCAGGCACAAAAGGAACAATTATGGTACACCACATAATTTCCTCAACCTCACAATCATCTTCTACATTTCCACTACACAGTCATGCTATTTCGACATCCCTGTAACCCTCATTCCATGAGAGTTAAGGGATGTTTCGAAATAGAACGTTATTTTGAAATTTGGTGCTGTGCAGACGTGCCAAATTTTGAAATAGCCTATTTCAAAATAAACTCGAAATAAGATACGCAATTTGTGCTATGTAGATGCACTCTTAGTTGCTCTATAACACCTCACAATCAAGTATGCTTTATTAGTCCATTTTTTTGTTTTATTAATAAAATAAACTTTAAGGCAATGATTTGATTCGTGTGTCCTGGAAGGTAACGGGGGTCTGTGTGTATGTGTGCCTCAACTGAGGGGTCAGAGACTGCAGTTTGTTTTGTTTTTATTTTTCAAGCTCTCTTGTCATAAAGGAGCTTGTTGTATGCCTCTGGGGCTATGGCTAGACTACACAGATATATAGGAAAAAGAAAAGCAATTTGCAGAATGCAGGGCCAAATTTTGGAAAAAAAAAAACCTCTTTTGGAACATCCCTTCTTTCTCTGAAAATGAGGTTTACAGAGATGTTGAGAAAATGTATCCGCTTTTCTGACTTTTTTTTGGAAAAGCAGAGGTGTTCCTTGGACATGGCAGAGCTTTTCCGGGATACTTCCTCTGGTATCCTGGAAAAACTCTGTAGTCTAGACATACCCTGGAAGATGTTCAAGTGAGTCTTCCTGGGTTTCAAAAGAAGGAGTTTACACACTTGATGGTGGCAGGGAATCTGTGACCTTGGGGAGTCTTTTTAAGTAGAAGCCTATAATGGCAAGGTATTTAAGGTCTTTTGTGGGCCCCCCACCTTCTGCACTCAGAGTGCCAGAGTGGGGAACAGTCCTGACAGAAGTTATATATTTAAAAGCTGCCATTTGTCATTACATCACCAGAAGTATGTCAGAATTGCTGGGTGTCTCCATGAGACAGGATCAGATACAGACTGGAACAGGGGCTGGCTATCGTGGAATGGAGCATGAGCAATCTCTGTCAGAACTACTTGGTAACAGAAGCGTTCCCAGGCAGGTAGGGACACTGGGCAGAGTGGAGAGACTGGTTCCCTTACGCATTTATATACCTGCTTTGGGATCACTTGTGGACTGGTTGAACTCTGGCTGAATGGTGTGGAACCCGTCATAAAACGTCCAGGACAGGTGATTGCCTCTGATGATGCATCGCACTGTTTGCCTCAGGGATGATTCATCAGGATTAATTAGACTCTGGTTCAGAGAGCTCTGGAGGGACTCGTTACAGATTATGACTTAGATTACATCTGATGATTTAGAGGGAATAGAAATAAATGGGGGAATACCTAGAAATATGGACAATAAGTGGCAATGCAAAGAATAAATGGCTATGCAACCCTTTACAGGGAACATAAGAAATAAGACTGAACTAAGCACAGGGAAAAGTTGATCTAAAAGAAGACTCTTTTGTCAGCTGTATGGATGGAATGAGATTTTGTGCTCTGTCTTTCAAATGTGCAGCATAGAACTCACAGCCCATGTGGGAGAAGGGATATGGCATATTTATGCCTTCCCAATCCAGGGCAGCTTTTGCGACAGTAGAGAATCTGGCATGATTAGACCAGGGGTGGGCAAAAGGGCCTCCATGGGCTCGATTTGGCCAGCCAAGCGGGTGGATCTGGCCCACGGAGGCCCTGCTGTTCCCCTACGCCCTGGCCAATAGGACCTGGGGGAGGGGAGTACACACGAAGTTTCCTCCACCCTGCTAGGAACATGTTGCACTTGGAAGCACCAGGTGCTCCTGACAGGGCTGGAGGGTGCTTTGCGTGCTCCCCGCCCCTAGACCAATCAGGCAAAACCTCCTCCCACCCTGCCAGGAGCATGTGGCACTTTTAAGCAGCATGCAGGGTGGGGACGAAGCAGAGGAAACTTCACATGCTCCCCGCCACCAGGCCCTAATTGGTGAGTGTGAGGGGGGGAACAGCAAGGCCTCTGTGGGCCAGATCTTAAGCCTACTTGGTCTGGGGGTGGGGGAGTGTGAGAAGTCTCCTCCCAGCCAGGGACATGGGCATCTAGGAGGAAGGAGGGGAGGCAGGCCAATCATGTGGGATTGGGGAACCAGGAAGTATCCTGGCTCCACCCCTTCCACTTGAGGCCCTGTCCCTTCTGGTGCGGCTCAGGGCCACTTCAGAAATTTTTGAAGTGGCCCCTGGCAAAAAAAAAAATAGTGCCAACCCTGATTTAGACAGATCTGGAACTGTTTAAATCAGAGCAGCCTCTCTGGGCTGCCTTATAGGCCACAGAACTGCCCTGAGTCTCTGAAGTACTGATGATTCATACGGCTCCTTTGCCCATACCAAAGTCTTTGGCAGGTAGCTTTATCATAGAATAATAGGACTGGAAGGGACCTCGAGAGGTCATAGAGTCCAGCCCCCTGCCCTCAAGGCAGGACCAAGCTCCGTCTACACCATCCCTGACAGATGTCTATCTAACCTGTTCTTAAATATCTCCAGAGAGGGAGATTCCACCACCTCCCTTGGCAATTTATTCCAATATTTGACCACCCTGACAGTTAGGAATTTTTTCCTAATGTCCAATCTAAACCTCCCCTGCTGCACTTTAAGCCCATTACTCCTTGTCCTGTCCTCAGAAACCAAGAGGAACAAATTTTCTCCTTCCTCCTTGTGACACCCTCTTAGATATTTGAAAACCGCTATCATGTCCCCCCTTAATCTTCTTTTTTCCAAACTAAACAAGCCCAGTTCATGAAGCCTGGCTTCATAGGTCATGTTCTCTAAACCTTTAATCATTCTTGTCGCTCTTCTCTGTACCCTTTCCAATTTCTCCACATCTTTCTTGAAATGTGGCGCCCAGAACTGGACACAGTACTCCAGCTGAGGCCTAACTAGTGCAGAGTAGAGCGGCAGAATGACTTCACGAGTTTTGCTTACAACACACCTGTTGATACAACCTAGAATCATATTTGCTTTTTTTGCAACAGCATCACACTGTTGACTCATATTCAACTTGTGGTCCACTATGACCCCTAGATCCCTTTCCGCCATGCTCCTTCCTAGACAGTCGCTTCCCATCTTGTATGTATGGAACTGATTGTTCCTTCCTAGGTGGAGCACTTTCCATTTCTCTTTATTAAACTTCATCCTGTTTACCTCTGACCATTTCTCTAACTTGCTAAGGTCATTTTGAATTATGTCCCTATCCTCCAAAGAAGTTGCAACCCCACCCAGTTTGGTATCATCTGCAAACTTAATAAGCGTACTCTCTATCCCAATATCTACATCATTGATGAAGATATTGAACAGTACGGGTCCCAAAACAGACCCTTGCGGAACTCCACTTGTTATCCCTTTCCAGCAGGATTTAGAACCGTTAACAACAACTCTGACTACGGTTATCCAACCAATTATGCACCCACCTTATCGTGGCCCTATCTAAGTTATATTTGCCTAGTTTATCAATAAGAATATCATGCGAGACCGTATCAAATGCCTTACTAAAGTCTAGGTATATGACATCCACCATTTCTCCCTTATCCACAAGGCTCGTTATCCTATCAAAGAAAGCTATCAGATTAGTTTGGCATGACTTGTTCTTCACAAACCCATGCTGGCTATTCCCTATCACTTTATTACCTTCCAAGTGTTTGCATACGATTTCCTTAATTACCTGCTCCATTATCTTCCCTGGGACAGACGTTAAACTGACCGGTCTGTAGTTTCCTGGGTTGTTCTTATTCCCCTTTTTATAGATGGGCACAATATTTGCCCTTTTCCAGTCTTCTGGAATCTCCCCTGTCTGCCATGATTTTTCAAAGATCATAGCTAAAGGCTCAGATACCTCCTCTATCAGCTCCTTGAGTATCCTTGGATGCATTTCATCAGGACCTGGTGACTTGCTGACATCTAACTTTCCTAAGTGATTTTTAGCTTGTTCTTTGTGTATCCTATCTTCTAAACTTACCCTCTCTCTGCTTGTATTCACTACGTTAGGCACACCTCCAGACTTCTCGGTGAAGACCAAAACAAAGAAGTCATTGAGCATCTCTGCCATTTCCAAGTTTCCTGTTACTGCTTCTCCCTCCTCACTAAGCAGTGGGCCTACCCTGTCCTTGGTCTTTCTCTTGCTTTTAATGTATTTATAAAAGGTCTTCTTGTTTCCCTTTGTGCCTGTAGCTAGTTTGATCTCATTTTGTGCCTTTGCCTTTCTACTCTTGCCCCTGCATTCCCGTGTTGCTTGCCTATATTCATCCTTTGTTATTTGTCCTAGTTTCCATTTTTTATACGACTCCTTTTTTATTTTGAGATCATGCAAGATCTCCTTGTTAAGCCAAGCTGGTCTTTTGCCATATTTTCTATCTTTCCTACACAGTGGAATTGTTTGCTTTTGGGCCCTTAACAACGTCCCTTTGAAATACTTCCAACTCTCCTCAGTTGTTTTTCCCCTTCAGTCTTGCTTCCCATGGGACCTTACCTACAAGTTCTCTGAGCTTATCAAAATCTGCCTTCCTGAAATCCATTACCTCAATTGTGCTGGTCTCCCTTCTACCTTTCCTTAAGAGCATGAACTCTATTATTTCATGATCACTGTCCCCTATACTGTCTTCCACTTTCAAGTTCTCAACTAGTTCCTCCCTATTTGTTAAAATCAAACCCAGAACAGCTTCTCCTCTGGTAGCTTTTTCAACCTTCTGAAACAGAAAGTTATGTAAATCTCCACAGAGTCTGTGCCAGGAAAACCTCCTCATGGGAAATGGGGCTTATGACTTCTTTACGCCACTCTGGACTTATTACTGGGCTTAGATGGGCGAAAACAGGGGTGAAGTTAAATCTGTCCCCCAAAAGTTTGAAGCTTTTTTTTTTGTTATGGAAACATTACAAATGAATAGAGAAATTACAATTTTCATAATCGCATATCTTAAATTAATTTTAATCCTCACAGACAAGGATACTATTAAAAATGCTCTTTGATATTGGGATAAACTGGAGATTTGTGAACACTGATGACTGTTAATTAACAAGGTCTACAACAGGGCCCACCACCATCTTGCAACCATCAGGAGCCTCAGATAGACTACAGAGGCCACGTGCTCTCTGCTCGCTGTGAATCCCTGAACGTGAGCTTCGTGCACTGCCTCTACCCTCATCAAAATCTCACAGCTCCAATTGGCCAGAAACTGGCCAAAAGGAGCTGCCTGGGCCATGCTTGTGGCACAGGCAGAATGCAAAGCAACACCCCACCCCAACGATGAGCTGTGTGCAGAAAGAACATGGCCCCTTCAGCTGCCTGCTTTGAGTGGCATGCGGGGGCATGGAAGGCAGGGAAACTGCCCACGAGTCCTGCTAGGCTGCTGGCCAGGAGCTGCCTAAGGAAGCACTTCCCAGCCAGAGCTACCTCTGGCACCCCATCTCTTTCCTCCCCCGAATCCTCTGTTTCTCCTCCTGCACTCTTGCTCCATGTTACATCCCATACACTCTGTATCCCCACTCCTGCACTCATACCCCCTCTGAGACGGAGGACCCCAAACCCTGCCCAGGTCATAACCCAAACCCATACACCCACTCAGAATAGCTTCCTGGACCCTGAGCCCCATCCTATAATCCTTCTCCAGGTCAGTCTCCTCTCCTGCACACATACCCATTGCTGGACCCTGCACCCCCCTCCTACATCCCAAATCCTTGCCCGAGCTCACAACCCCCACCTTCAACCATACCCCTTCCCAGACCCCACACTCCCTCCTGCACCCCAGTTCTTTACCCCAAGCTCCCTTGTGCACTCAAGCTCCCTCCCAGACCCAGCACCTCCTCCACTAATATCATGGAAGAGTGTGACCCTTGACCGCTTATCAAATTCTTGGAGTGGCCCCCCTTCACCCATCTGAAATTGTTGCTCATCCCTGGTCTAGCAGCAGTTTTACTGTGGCACCTTAATCCATTAGTGCATTCTTCAAAAGTACTAGGTCATGACAGAACTAGGATAAGAGCAAAAAAGAATTATTTGTGATTGTTTGATAATTTCTGCCTATATATTTATGGCCTAGAAAGAGCTGAAGTGGATACAGATCCTAGGCCATCATAGGGTTTCACTAAGGTCACTGAGGTTATAGAGAATGCTCCCGGGATTGCAGTAATAAGCCCTAAAGTGTTGGCCTGGAGTAGAACTACTGTTTATAGCAGGGGTGAGGAACCTAAGGCCCAGGGGCCAGATGTGGCCTTCAGCTAGCCTGGATCCAGCCCCAGAGAAGGGAAAGGAAGTCTTTTACCTGTAGTGCACCAAGCATAATTCTTGCCTTAGTCCACAGAGTGTAAGAGAGATGGTCCAGCTGGCACTGCCTGTATCATTGACCAGCTCCAGGGCTGAGGATGGTAAGGGAAGTTATATCAGGATCTGCTTTGCCTTACTCTGTGTTCAGGAGGTATTATGCTTCTGAGTTTGCTTCTCAAATTGTGCTCCTTTTCCCCTCCCCTGCAGTGGCTCTGACTCACAGGACCCCTAACTGAGCTGCCCAAGGTCACTCAGTAGGTCAGTGTTAGAGCTGGAAAAAGAACAATGACTCTCAAATCCCTCATGCTAACCACTAAACCAACATAAAATAAAATACATTTTACTTCATTTGCAGTAGAAAGGGAGCGTGACGGGTTCCTTTGCAGATTATAGAAACACACTTTAAGAGATTGGTTTCTCTGGCAACAAGAATGAGAAGATGACGCATGAGTTTCCCCCACCTACTCATTTTTTATGCAGTGAAGCAGATGGTTTGCATAAGGCAGGTATTACAGATTCTAATTTACTGAATGTGGAAAGAAATGTAAATACTGAAGTGTATGTGCTCTGAGCATTCAATATCACGGTATAACAATAACTTTAGCATTCATTATTTTCTTTAGAGTTTTGGAAGTCTGTATAAATATTATGAGTTTCAACACAAAGGTCAGTTCCTATAGGAACCAATTTGTTAATGAAGAGTTAAGATTATTTGGCAAGATATCACCCCCTTGCAGACCACTCAGACTTCTGAAAACTAAGAAGTGCACCATTAGGGATGCTCATGCAACCTTCATCTCTTCCTTCTTTCAGCAATGCCCCAATATGCCCCATTAAATAACACATGTATACTCATGTGCACATGCACGTGTACTTCTGAGATCCAGAAGGAGGTGAGAAGCAGACCAGTAGAATGTCTCTGGGTAAAGGTAAGATGGTTAAAGTATAGGAGTGACATCCTGTGGGCACCCACTATGGGCCATCCCATCAGTAAAAGGAGGTGGATAAGGCATTTCTAGAAAAAAGCAAAAGGAATATCCAAACCACAAGACCTGGTAGTAAACAGTAGACAGCTTTTGGAAAAGCCATATTGGACCTTTTGTGTTTTGCCATAATTTCTTGGAATGTATTGGGGATAATTTTTTACTTCAGAAAGTGGAAGTAATAATGAAGAAGACAGTCTTTTAAACTTGATTCTGACCAACAGAGATGAACTGGTGAGTGAAGATGAAAGGCAGTTTTGGTGAAAGGGATCATGAAATAATATGTTTCAGGATTCTACAGAAAGGAATCTACAGAGCAGCAGAATAAGTACAATGGATTTAAAAAATTTTTTTGTTTAATGAATTTAGAGAGCTGATAAATTTTCCTTTCCTGGGACATTCCTTAAGGGAAAAAGGAGATCAGAACAGATGGCAGGTTCTTTAATATTGTCTCAAGGTGAAAATTAAAGGCACAACTACAAACTATTCTGATGTAAAGGATAGTGTTATGGAAGATTTTAAGACAATTCTACTCCATCCCTTAAGCGCAGCTCTTAAAGCATCCTTTTACCACCATCAGCTGAAAATAGCGGAAAACAAATTAAATTGCCAGGAAAAAGGGTGGCAACAGCAGACTATAACATTAAGATAAATACGCTAACACTTGAAATGTGTATATGTGCACTGAAATATGTTTACTATTTGGCATATGTAGATACACATAGAAGTCGGTACACATAGAAGTAAGAGTGGAGCATGCTGAGCACCATAGAGGACTAATGGTTGCTACGACACTGAAAAGTGCTCAGTCAAGCATGCTCAGTGTAAATATAGGCTAAAGGTTATACACCCTAATACTAAATAGACCATAATATTAAAACATTGTAAACAAAAGTGACTCAGCTGTTATGTTCCAACAGCTGTGATTGGAGAATAAGACAAGGATGAAGAAGTAGCTAACAGAATAATTGCAATGATCGGAATGTGATACCTGGCAAAACTGCATAAAAGGAATATTCAGGAAGGGATTTTTAGGCCATTAGGGAAAAGAGAAATCAAAGTCAGGAGGAGAAGGAAGAGGATTTAGAAGAAGGAGAAATCAGGAGCAACAGCATAAGAAGAAGCCACAAGGTAAGCTGTAGCAGCACCATATGCTGGGAGAGAGCAGAAAGGACCTAGAGGGTACATCTACAGAACAGCATTAGATGAAGAACACATCTATACTGCAAGCCATTATTCTGAAATACTGTCAAGCTGGAGGACTTCTTACTCTGACTCCTGTAACCCTCATTTTACGAGGAGTAAGAGAAGTCAAAGGAAACGTGTTCTTCCTCTGACTTCCTGCTGTGTAGACAGTGCCAAAAGCCAAATTAAGTTATTTTAACTTCAGCTATGCAATTGATGTTGCAGAGGGAGAGAAGCTGCTAGAGAGAATAAGCTTGCAGATAGATCTTTATAAGTTGGTGTATACACATGCACACATCTGAGTTAATAAACTTGTGTATATACAGTAAAACTCCAATAGTCGGACATCCAATTGTACGGCACTCCTGATAGTCCAGCATCAAAATGGCAAGAGCCTAGTGAGTGAGTTTCGGCAAAAAATGAGTAACAAGGCAACAGCGGCAGCAGCTGAACCAAGTGAAAAGGGTAAAAAAGGGTTAAAAAACTAACACATCACAGTATACTGTATACAGTATGTACAATAAAAAGGGTTACGATCACTTTATATACAGTATTATATATATATATATATATATATATAAAAAAATAAAAACCAGCTTATAGTACAGCTGCTCCCCGAGTTGCGAACGGTCGAGTTACGACTGTTTGCACTTACGACCAAAGCTCCCATGGAGCGGTCGTAAAGGTGGTCCCCGAGTTACGAACCTGACCCGCGCCTACGAACAGCGCGGTCGCGTGTAACTCAATGGATTCCGAGTTACGAACAGCTCGAGTTACGGCCAAGTGTTTGGTCTGTAACTTGTTCGTAACTCGGAGAGAGGCTGTACCTCCTGATAGTCCGGCATATCCGATAATCTGGCACCACCTAGGTCCCAAAGGTTCTGGATTATCAGAAGTCTACTGTATGTACGTGTGATATTAGTTTAAATTAAATTAAATTAAATGTAAATGATAAATTGGTGAACTGCAGGTGACTGATCACTGCTTGCAGAACACAGCCAGTTAGTATTGCTCTAATTGTGTGTTACTGCAGTATAGTCTGTATTCAAAGTTTGTGTTAATAAAAGAGATTTAGGTTTAGATTATTACATTGAGAGCATCAGAATAAGAACAAAGGACAATTCTCAGAAACAAAATAAAAAGGTGCCTTATTTTGGAAAAATATTGGCTGCGTGTCATTCATTTCTGTTGGAGGGCTGTATCTGTGATTTCTCGGGGTCAGTTTAACCCAAGATTCCTTACTAACTCTGGGAACCCAGACCTGCAGAAACAGATTAGTGGACAAGTGAATTGTCTTAAAGTACCCATGGCAAGCCTGGGAGAGGGCAATAGTTATTCAGGGGGATACCATAAATTTGTTTTTAGGTAACATTGGCAGATTAGTAAAATTTCAATATGATTGCAATAGGAGCTTTTTAATTACTTGAAAAAAAATCAAAAAGAAGTTCTACAGACTAATTGCTAAAGTGGAATACAAAAGAATAGCACAAACATGGAGGGACAAAAATCACAAAGGCTACAGCACAAAACATAAAGCAAGGTACACACTATGGTGGCACTATAATTTTTTTTTTTTTCAGACCCTGGAATATATTTACACATTTAGCCAACTCCCCAGAAAGAATAGCACATGAATGATAACATTTGACTAAAAGGTTGTTGCAAATACATCTGCCTATGGCAATTTTTGTGATTCTATAGTTTTATACTGAGGCATGTACCAACGTGCACCACCTGTAGAAACAAAACTTAGCTTGGGCACTCTGCTAATCAGCTGGGCAGCATTTGAATCTCCCTTGAGCGGATGCACAAGCACACAGCTTACAGGAAACTCTGCTTGGCAGAAGGTAATCAGAATCTCACAGGATCCTGACCTTATGTGATCTTCCTTTGGAAAAGCAAAAAGACTCACACCACTCCCATAAGAGGTCATAGGAAAACATATGGTAGCATAAATGTGGGAAATTCCCAGCTCAGAAATGTCACATTGCCTAGGGTAACTGATGCCTTCACATTCTAAGCTGTCTCTATGTATCTAACTAGAAACATGTTATTAGCCCTCACCAATTATATTTACACCCCAAGCAACATTTTCAAATGTGAAGTATTGAAGGTGCTCACATCCTTCATTAAAAGAAAAAAAACAAACAAACAACGGATCATTTGAAAATCAGCAACATAAATAGATTCAGGGATATTTCAGTTTTCAACACTGCCAGCTAAAAAACCAATTGTCATGATTTATAGCAAACTGTGAAGCAGAGTGAGGGTGCACTTACATCGATGTTGCTGGAATCTCTGCAAATAGGAATGTTTTCATGCAAATATGAAATGACAAATAATACAAACATTAACTGCCTTTTAACATTTCCAATAACTTTCTAGTTATTTTCATCTCTTTGTGGTAAAAACTGAATTGTTGAATTCACTTTCCAGAACCAAATATTAATAAAAACTTTATGATCAATAACATATTGTCTAACTTGTGGAAATATTCTGATGCAGTTAAATGCCACAGTATGCTCCTATTAATCATTGTTGTCGCTATAAATTTCTAAGCAAGGCAAAGTCTGTTATTTCCTTCTGATTTTATATATTATTTATTACAGATTGTTGAAACTATATGAAGGAGATGGGAGGATCAAGCCCGTAATTTAGGTTAGATTGCACACTGCACAGATTATAGCAGTGTGAGCTCTATTGAAGTCCAGTTCCTGCTAAGTGATCAATTCATTTTCTTCTAGTTACAGTAGTGAGACCCAAGATTGAAGACAGACTAATTTAATGCTGCTCTTAACAGCAACTTCTGTAGATAAAATGTTACTGGAATAATATGGATGAGGATTCTTGGATTGCTTTCTGGAGACTCTTAACAAGTGATGAATGGCTATTTCTTTTTCCCATGAATAAAAAATAATGCATAAGAGAATGTGATTTCTTTGCTTAGCAGGTGTTCTCTAGATATCTGCACAACATGTTTTTCTACAAATGGGTATCACATCAGTCTGATTTATGTATTTGTGCAAATTCTTTACATCCTCCTAATAGAGTACTTTTGTAGGTATATTAAACTACAGAGGGAGGATATAAATACAATTTGATACATTGTATATGTGTCCAAAATGACAAGGCGACAGTGTACAGATATTGAATGGCTGAAAAAAAATAGATTTGTTCTAATAATATTTCTGCAAGCTGTGAGGAGAAGATGTAATAAAAGGACACAGTTTTTCCACATT
Organism: Pelodiscus sinensis; assembly: GCF_049634645.1. Lineage (NCBI taxonomy): Eukaryota > Metazoa > Chordata > Testudines > Trionychidae > Pelodiscus > Pelodiscus sinensis. The sequence continues at coordinate 216,978,665 of NC_134711.1, forward strand.
TTGTCAGAAGATTGACATACAGCTGGTAAAGTCTTGAAAAGATATTTTGGTAGATTGTCCAAGTGGCAAGATATTCTCTCTGTATAGCCACTATGTAAAATATTTATACTGAGAACTGATTATCAATTTTCTGTCTGAGTTTACTATATAAACATTCACAAGCAATAGATAAGGGATTATTTGCTTAAGCAGAACAACGCAAATATGTAGGGGCAAGATTAGAAAGGCGCAGGTGCAAAATGAGCTCAATCTAGCTAGAGATATAAAGGAAACATTCTAGAAATACATTAGAAGCAAGAGGAAGACCAAGGACAGCATAGGCCCATTGCTCGAGAAGAGGGGAAAACAATAACAGGAAACTTGGAAATGGTAGAAGTGCTTAACGACTTCTTTGTTTCAGTTTTTATCAAGAAGATTGATGGTGAATAGATGCCTAACCTAGTAAATACTAGTAGAACTGGGAAAGATTTAGAAATTAAAACAACTCCAATATCCCCCCCCCCCCAAAAAAAAACAAGTAAAAAACTTTTCTACCTAGATGTCTTCAAGTTACCAGGGCCTGATGAAATGCATCCTAGAATACTCAAAGAGCTGATAGAGGAGGTATCTGATAGCTGATTATCTCTGAAAAGTCATGGAAGTCGGAAGAGGTTCCCAAAGATTGTAAAGGGGCAAATAGAGTGCCCATCAATAAAAAGGGAAATAAGAACAATCCAGGAAACTACAGACCAGTCAGCTTAACTTCTGTGCTAGGAAAGAGAATGGAACAAATAATTTAAAAATACATCTGCAAACACCTGGAAGGTAATAAGGTAATAGCCAGCATGGATTTGTAAAGAGGAAATCATGTCAAACCAATCTGATAGCTTTCTTTGATGGGATAACAATTCTTGTGGATAAAAGGGAAGGGTGGATGTGGTATACATAGACTATAGTAAAGTATTTGATAGTCTCGCATGACCTTCTTATCAACAAACTAGGGAAATACAACCTCGATGGGGCTACTATATGGTGGGTGCATAACTGACTGGATAACCATCCTCAGACAGTAGTTATTAATGGTTCACAGTCATGCTGGAAGGTCATAGCAAGTGGGGTTTTGCAGAGGTCAGTTTTGCGACTAGTTCCATTCAATATCTTCATCAGTGATTTAGATGATGGCATAGAGAGTACACTTATTAAGTTTGCAAATGATACTAAGCTGGGAGGGGCTGCAAGTGCTTTGGAGGTCAGGGTCAAAATTATCTGAATAAACTAGAAAAATGGTCTGAGATGAATAGGATGAAGTTTAATAAGGACAAATGCAAAGTACTCCACTTAGGAAGGAACAATCAGTTTCACACATACAGAATGAGAAGCAACTGTCTAGGAAGGAGTACTACAGAAAGGGACCTGCGGGTCATAATGGACCACAAGTTAAGCATGAGTCAATAGTGTGACACTTGCAAAAAAAGCAAACCTGATTCTGGGATGCATTAATAGGAGTGTTGTGAGCAAGACATAAGAAGTGATTCTTCTTCTCTACTCTGCTGATTAGGCCTCATGTGGAGTATTGTGTCCAGTTCTGGTTAATGATCCAAACAAACATCAATGCCTCCCCTCTCCATTTTAAATCCCTGTGATTTTTTTAATTTAAAAAGTTTCTTATAAAAGCCGTTGGTAATAATGGCCTCTTGAAACACACAAGAGAACTGAATCTGCAGAATTCACCCTGCTACAATTTGTACAGTCATTATGAAATGCATCTGAGTAACAGCACAAAATGCATTTCTCATCTGCAAAAGTCTGTGTGTGTGATTGGATTCACAAAAGAGGAGATAGGAATGGAGGGATGGTAAGAGTGACATAATTAACTTTCTGCTAAGAGCTCCACTGATACAAGTATCCTTTTTGCTCATCCATTGGGGGCCAAGAGAATGAATTTAGAATCTTTTGTGCCACTCTGTGGTTAGACTGTATCTGTTTTGGCCTAGAAATGTTAAACAATAAAACCGTGCAGAAGAAACAAAATGTAGGTTTTGCAGACCAAAAACAGCACTCTGATTAGGCTGGTTTAAAATGTTTCATATAGCCTTGCAATGTGTTTTCCATTCTAGTGTAACACTACTATGCCTTTTAAAATGTGTCAGCCTTGAAATTTACTATTAATAAGCACAAAAACGGAGTGGGGGCAGAGTAGAGGGGTGTCTGCTCTAACCTTTTTATCAGAGGTAGCATGGGTGAAATCCTTGTCCTATTTGGAGTCAGTGGGAGTTTTTGCCATCCATTTCTATGGAGATAGGATTTCATCCTTACTCTTTTCACTTATTAGGTGCAAAACAGGTTTACCATCCTGACAGTTAGGAACTTTTTCCTAATGATCAACCTGAACCTCCCTTGCTGCAGTTTAAGCCCATTGCTTCTTGTTCTATCTTCAGAGGCCAGGAAGAACAAGTTCTCTCCCTCCTCCTAGTGACACCCTTTTAGATACCTGAAAACCGTTATCATGTCCCCTCTCAATCTTCTCTTTTCCAAACTAAACAAGCCCAATTCTTTCAGTCTTCCTTCATAGGTCATGTTCTCTAGACCTTTAATTATTGTTGTTGCTCTTCTCTGGACTTCTCCAATTTCTCCACATCTTTCTTGAAATGTGGCACCCAGAACTGGAAACAATACTCCAACTGAGGCCTAATCAGTGTAGAGTAGAGCGGAAGAATGACTTCTCATGTCTTGCTCACAACACACCTGTTAATGTATCCTAGAATCATGTTGGCTTTTTTCACAACAGAGTCACACTGTTGACTCATATTTAGCTTGTGGTCCACTATAACCCCTAGAAAAGCAGCGAGGAGTCCTGTGGCACCTTATAGACTAACTGAAGTTAGTCTGTAAGGTACCATAGGACACCTCACCGCTTTTGCAGATTTAGACTAACACGGCTACCCCTCTGATACTATAACCCCTAGATCCCTTTCTGTTGTACTCCTTCCTAGACAATCTCTTCCCATTGCACGAGGAGTAACAGTTAATTCGAGGGAAGGGTTTTAAATCGGACTACCGCATCTACACGTGGCAAGTTAAATCAGGCAACCAGCATTTTAAAATGGCAACCGGCCGCAAATATGCTACTTCATTAGCAACTTTGGAATGCTTCACTTGCCTCCCTAGTCTGAACTAGAGGGCAAGTTTAGACATACCCTAAGTGATTTTTAACTTGTTATTTTTTAAATTTTATCTTCTAAACCCACCCCCCTTTCCACTAGCATTCACTATGTCAGGCATTCCTTCATCTGACTTCTTGGTGAAGACTGAAACAAAGAAGTCATTAAGCATCTCTGCCATTTCCAAGTTTCCTGTTACTGTTTCGCCCTCTTCACTGAGGGTGCAGGAGGAAATGCTCTCTTTAGAAAGTTTTCATGAAGGCCCACAACTTTTCCAATCAACTGACATCTATTGTGTGTCACAATATTTTTGACACAAGTAATATCTACAGGACTGGATATTGTCATGCTATATGATAGAGCAATGTGTCAGCATGGAAGTCCGAGGAAACATTTATAGAAGCATAACATTGTTGCAAAACAAATAAGAACCTGTATTTTAAATGTATTTTAAAATTTATTCAGAATAGTTTAGTCCTGTGGCTTCTTCCTTGTTAGTTAATGTGAATGGATTGAGTTTAGGTTCAAGGTATCTTTTACTCACGAAATCAAAGAAGCTCACCCAATTAGCACTTGAGCTTGGGGAAATAGGCAAGAGATTGACTCCTGTTGGACAGTAGAATAGAGTCTTTGTGGTTTGGGTGTAATGAGTAATGATGCATAAGGTAGCTATGTAACACTGTTAATATTAAAAATTAGTCATTTTAAACGTGTTGCCTATTTAGTTCTACCGAAAATATATCAATTTTGCATTTGTACCGTCAGACCCTCAGAGCATCTGCTTTACACATTCAAATATAACTAGAAACATTAAATCTAACCTCATTAGGTTGGAAATGACTGGCAATGGATCAATTGTCTGTGTTAGTGAGGCAAATGAAAGTGTCTTGGCTCCTCGTCTGGCCCCTCTGTGCTGGTTGGCATTCTCACCTGCTCCATGGCTTGTAATAAATACATCCCAGTTTTTCTATGACAAACTAGAAATTACTGCCTTTTCAGTCAGCTGCATGCAGTTGTTTTTATTTTAAATGTACATGCCATAGTGTCTTCTCTGACTTTACATCTGCAGCACAGAGCATTTTCTTGGGGTTAAGTTTCTGATCTAACAAGATCCTAGGATGTAATGGTACTTTTCATATGCTAGTGTTATTTTTTTTGGCATTGCTCTCTGGCTGTTTTGCATATTCTCTGGGTCACCCTCTACTAAATCACAACATGCTGCACGTGACTAATTATGACATCTTTTGTTGGAGTAGCCAATCCTCAGATCTCAGGGGTGCTCTGATGTATTTTGATCGTTCCCTATGCTTTTCCCAGGGAAAAAAAATTAGGGTGGAGTAATTCTCTTAACTCTGCATTCCTCACATTTTTAGCTTTTAACCACAGCCCTGCATGTATTTTGAACTTAGCTCTTTTTGGTTAGATTTATAACTCTATGGCAATGTTTAATATTGAAATAATTCATATTGTAGCATTTACCCCAGAACACTTATCCCACAAGTAGTGAACTCACCTGCAGAGTTACTATTCCTCTTGAAGTTTCAGGACAGGCCTAGATACTGAATGTCAGTTCTCCCGCACATCCTGTGCTTTTGCAGAGAAGAGAGCATGTGGATGAGGGTGGTTAAAGAGACACATCCCCAGCTGCTGTTAATCAACATAGCTCCACTAATTTCAAATGAGCTACACTGATTTACACAAGCTTAGAATCTGGCTCAATAAACTTTTGTTTGTAATGAATGCAACTGATATATGGATATATTTCTGAAGGATTACTGTGTTCTATAATGAATCTCTCTTTCTGGGGGAAAAGGAAAGGGATTTTCTAAAATTGCCCCACTCAATTACTAAATTACTAGAAAGTAAGAAGATGAAGTGAGTCATTCAGATAGTACTTGATGGATGATACAATTACAGTAATTCAAAAGCCATCTCTATATATAACTGGCCATAAAACCAATATTTGATTTTTTTTTTCAAGACTGCATCCATAAACTCCAGACTTCTTGCAATCCTTTTGAAGTTCTTATCTGAAGTATTGGAATCTGGCTGAAAAAAGATGGACATAAGAGAATGTTTGCTCCCCCGCCCTCAGCTCCCACCAAAATGCATAGCAGACTGGAATTACTATTGGGGCAGAATGAAGATGTTTTAGATCACTAGTAATAAGAATTTAAATAACATTTCAGCAGATTTAAATTTTTGGAAGCATATTTAAAGTCACATAAATTAATCATGATGAGTTGGGCTGTGTCACATCAAGACAATATAAAATCTAATCCAGCCATATACCTTGTGGCTCACCATCACAACATAGCTAAACATAACAAATGTCCACAAGTATCAATGCCAATTCATAAGCAGTGTGCATAGCAGCAACAGCCAGGGCCAAATGTCAGAAATCAGAGTCATTTGTCACTCCATGATCAGGAATCTGAATTGGAAACAAGGCCAGGTCAGAAACCAGGTAGCAGAGCCAGAAGACAAATGCTCAGACAAAAGCTCAGGAATCAGAAGCAAAGCAAGAAAACAGAGTGTGGAGTAGCCACTAGCTGAGGTTCTGTCCAGCTGCATAGACAAACTTCCTGTAGCCTTCAAAGATTTAAACACAATGCATGGACCAATCAGGAATGTCCTGTCAACAAGGCCTCCTTTGAGTGGCACATCCTGAGGGTTGCATGTGCCGCTAGAGCTCTTGTCTTGCTGAATATAGCTGCTGCCAGAGCTGTTCAATGGAGTCATGGATGCGACTGATGCTTTAGGGATTCTGCAAATCCACGTTCTAGATCTCCTGGGCCTTCTCATTAGGTTGGAAAAAGAGAATGTAACTAGGACTTTCAATATTACAGCAAGCTGCTAAGGCATTTAGTTCCTGATTGCAAACTACTGGAGAAACAGGCCTTTCCTGTATGAGTCTCTGCACCATGCTATGTCTGGGTTGAGAGCAGCTCAGGAAACAACAAGAGACTTGATGGCATGGGAGAGCTGGTTTCCCGTTCCTCTTCCTCAGATTAAGAAGGGAAAGGGAAAACTTTCTAAGGGTATGTCTACACAGCAAAGTTAATTCGAAATAACAGCCATTATTTCGAATTAACCTTAATAGTGTCTATACAGGCAAACTGCTCTTTTGAATTAAATTCGAAATAGTGGGGCATTTAATTTGAATTAGTTAAACCTCATTCTACGAGGAATAATGCCAAATTCGAAATAGCTAATTCGAAATAAGCGCTGTGTAGATGCTTATTTCGAATTAGGGGGCCCCAGCCCTTCTCAGGGTCCCCTGGTGTCCGCTCTGGGCACAACCAGGAAAACTCCTCTCCTCTCCCCCAGCCCTGGGGCCCTTAAAGGAGTAGAATCTGGCCACTGGGAACGTGCCAGCTACAGGCTTGCCTGCACACAGCAGCAGTGACAGCCCCTTGCCCAGAGGCCAGACCATGAGCTGGGCATCCAGTGTCAGCAAGCCATCCCTCGCCCAGTCCCCCAACACCCAGGGGCCGAAGATGGTGCGCACCCTCCTGGACTGCTGAGGAGATCATGGATCTCATTGAGGTTCAGGGGGAGGCCCCCACTGTCCATGATCTCTGCACCAGGTGAGGAACGCGGTCATCAAGGCCAGGAAGGGCCACAGGCGCACCCAGGAGCAGATGCGCCTCAAAATCAAGGACCTGCGGCAGGCGTACACCAGGGCCACGAGGGGCAGATCCGCAGCAGGGGCCAACACCTGACCCTACTTCCACGCCCTCGACCACAACCTGGGAGGTGGTATGGTCCATGCCACCCCGGGGGGCAGCAAGCCAGGACCAGAGGGCCCTGACCTGGGCGCGGTGGAGGGGCCAGTGCGGAGGGTGCCACGCCACCCTGAGCTGTCCAAGCACTGGAGTCAGCAGGGTCATCCAGGGAGGCCACACCAGGTAAGTGCCATCACCATCCCCTACCGGGGGGGGGGGGGGGGAGGGGGGAGGGGAGACCAGGGACCGCCTGTGGGCCTTGCCTACCATGGATCACACAGCAACCTGTGCACGTGCAGGCAGGTGGCTCCAGCTGCATGACACACAGGGGCTGTGGCCACATGTGTGTGAAGAGACCTGACACGATCCTGACAACAGAGCGGGACACAGCAGGAGGCCCTCCCTTCACAAGCCCCCTCTACACAGAGGCAGAGGACATCTCCCCCTCACCTCACCCACACTATACACAGCACAGGGGCATGGGTGCAGTCTTGGGGCAGCTCCCAGTCCCAGGGAGAGCCGGACATTCTGACCATGGCCTCTGTGCAAGCCCAGTGGCTCTGATGGTGCAGGGCATGGTCATCCTCACCTCGCAGAGGGAGGATGGGCTTCACCCACTGTGTTCCCAGGGAGAACTGACCTTCCTCTTCCTTCTCCACAGCCGCACAAGCTGCATGTGCAGGGCACACCACCCCGCTCAGGACTTCCTCCCGCAGACCCGAGGGGTATAGACAGCAGCACCTGGAGGCTATGCGAGCCATACACTGCACCATGCAGGAGTGGGTGCAGGACAAATGGAAGTTCTGCTGGGAGCTGCTTGCCCAGGGTCGTGCTCTCTACAACTACGTGCAGACCCTGGTGCAAAACGTGCTGCCCCGTGCTGCTCCAGCACCCGCTGCCCCCCCAGCTCCCGCTCTGCCTCCCACTCCTGCTCCTCCTCCCGCCTCACCCTCCATAACCTCTGCACCCTCCTCCTCAATCTCCCTGGGGACTCCGAGGTCCCCACATCCACGGTGCTGGGAGTCAGTTGTCCCGGTGAGACCCCACCCTTGAGCTTCTCCTCTCCCTTCTTCCCCCTTCCAGCTCCCTCCTTCAAGTTTCCTCCCTCCACTCTCCCACCCTCTCTTTTCCCCTCTCCAGCCTCCTTTCTACAGTCTCCTCAGAGTTTCAACACCCCCCGTTTTGTTAAATAAACAGAGTTGATATTTTTTAAAAAGGTGTCCTTTATTGTTTATAGCAGGAAGGGGAGCTAGGGAGGGGTAAGTGGAATAATGTGAGGATGGAATAAGGCCCCACTGGGGCACGCCAGGGAGACTTCAGTCCTCCTCCAGGTGGAAGCTCTCCCGCGGGGCCTCCCAGATATTGACAGCCCCCCAATGGGCCTCTGGGATGTCAGCCATGTGGGGCTGTGCCGCTGCCATCCAGGCTGGCAGGAAAGCATTCCCCTTCCGCTCACACAAATTTTGCAGCACGCAACATGCTGCCACCACATGCGGAATATTCCTCTCAGAGAGATCGAGGCAGGCGAAGAGGCATCTGAATCTGGCCTTCAGACAGCCGAAGGCCCCCTCCACGACAATGGGGGCCCTGCTGAGCCTGGCATTAAAGGCCTGTCGGGAGGGGGTCAGGTGTCCCGTGTAGGGCTTCATTAGCTGGGGTTGCAGTGGGTAGGCCGTGTCCCCCACCAGGCACACGGGCATATCTATGTCCCTGACCCTGATGTGGTGGTCGGGGAAGAAGGCCCTGGCATGCAGTCTCTGGCACATGGAGGAGTTGCGGTAGACTCGCGCGTCATGTGCTTTGCTGGACCAGTCCACGTTGATGTCCAGGAAGCAGGCCCGGTGGTCAGACATGGCCTGCAGGATCACCAAAAAGTACCCTTTCCGGTTAATGTAGTGGGAGGCCTGGTGTTCCAGGGCACGGATAGGGATGTGCGTCCCGTCGATTGCCTCCCCGCAGTTCGGGAAGCCCAGGGCACCAAACCCCTCGATTACCGTGTCCAAATCCATGAGGCAGAGCAGTACTCTGTAGATGGCCTTGAACACATGCAGAGAGACACACAAAACTGAGAGTCACTGGGGAGCCAGGGTGGCCGAGAGTGTTCCTTCCCTGCCACTGCCCCACGCCCCCACCCTCCCGTGGTGGGGACTTGCACCACTTCCCCCCCTTTTCCCTGGGGCATCCCATCTCCTCCTCCCTCCTCCATCTCAGTGGCCAGAGACTGCCTTACCTGCATGAGCACTGCTCTGACGGTGGATCTCCTCATGCCGAACTGGTTCACCATGGATCGGTAGATATCCGACATGAAGAGCTTCCAGAGGGCGATGGCCACATGCTTGTGGAGGGGAATGGCTTGTGGAGGGGAATGCAGAGCAGGGGTGAGCCACTCACAGAGCTCGAGGAAGGTGTCCTTCAACCTGAAGTTCTGGGTCCATTGTTGGTCTCCCTAGTGCTCCAGGATGATGTGGTCCCACCAGTCACTGCTGGTGTCCAGGCACCAAATGCAGCGGGGCACACTAACATCCAGGAGATGCTGCTGCTCCTCCTCGCCCTCCAGCGGGGTCTGGAAGAGGGCCACCAACTTCCCCATGTCCGCGGAGCCAATTACCTAGTCATAGAAGGCAATCAGGTTGGTCAGGTATGACTTGCCCTTGGTGCATCCATGTTGACTGTTCCTGATCACTTTCCTCTTTCCAAGTGCTTCAAAATGGATTCCTTGATAATCCCCTTCATGATTTTTCCAGGGTCTGAGGTGAGGCAGTCAGGTCGGTAGTTCCCTGGATTGTCCTCCTTCCCTTTTTTAAAAGAGGGGCACAACATTTGCCTTTTTCCTACACCATATGAAAATTGCATATCACCTTACTGCCTGGAAGGACTCTTATCTCACACTCGAACTATATCTTGCTGAACTCACCTGGATAGCTCACCGAAGCTAAGTTGCTCAGACTGCCCATAAAGGCAGTTCAACGCTATTTCTACTTTTCTGACAGAGAAGCTTAGTCTACAGCCTCATCTGTTTCTGCACTTCAGAGCACTGCATACTTTCTAAAGCAGGAGTGTTCTTCCTAATGCACAAGGAATCAAATTCTGGCTCTACTTACAGTGAACAGGAGCTGTCCCATTGACTTCAAAGGAGCCAGGATGTCTCCAGACAGGCTCTAAGTATTTGGAAATACCATTTGATAAGTAATGAAGTGCATTCCAAAAAATTCTTCAATGGTACTACTAGTGTTAACCTGGGAAAACTGTAATGAGGCAAAGTGGCCTCATTGCAACATGGAGGGGGTTAATTCACCTTCTTGGGCCCAGGTAACTCAGCCAGACACCAGTAGGTAGCAGTCCATGGAAGAGAAGCATTGACTTAGCTAAGTTGCAGGGAGGTCAGGTAGCAATCCTACACGTCTCCATGATGAGACCACCCATTGCTTCTAGGACCATGGGCTGTGACCCAGTGGAGCAGGGTGGGTCCAGGTCTCTCTCCCTCCTTCCCATCCCTGCACTTGGGGCTAGATGAGCACTAACCCATATGTCTGAAGACCTGGGTCATTGGCTGTTTATTTGCTTAGCCCCCAGCCAGGGAACCTGAGATACAGGTGGCTTGAATATTTAAGCCAGAAGGCCAGAGCTAGTGACAGTTTGTCTCCTTCACCTTTATGCAGGAGGCCTGAGCTACTCCTCAGTCTTGGTTGCATGACAGGATGTCTGGTGGACCAACCTGATGTGAACACTGATTGATTCTCTATGACCTCCCAAGTGGCACTCCTGACCATGAAATCCAGGAACCTTACACAACACATTAAAACAAATGAGAGGATCTTTATCCCAAAATTCATAAATATTTTAGGAAGTCATTCTGAAAGTGAAAAACTCCCATATCTTCTAACTACTTTCCCCAGTCTCTAGCTTCTTAGGAAATAGTTACCTTAGATCAATTTCCCCATGTAGAGTTCCAAGCAGATCAGTTTTGGAGTTCCAAAATCAGAGATGTGGTAAATTAAGGTCATAATGGAAGACTGACTTCAACCTGAATCTGGGACACATTTTAAAATGTCTCTGCTTTGCTTCCAAACCAGCAAAAGCACAGAGATCACAGCTACTGCCATTATAATTTAAGAAGGTTTTAGTTCTAGACCTTACAAATAAAACAGCTTCACATTAAGACAACGCAGGACACGCATCCCTCAGTTCTCACTGTGGGATTCAGAAAGGGAAGTTTACCAGTGAAACCTCTGCTATGTCAAGTATGGTTGACAAGATCAGCAATGTTTAGGCAGTTTTAAATGGTGTGTAGCGAGGTTCTTCTGGGGATTTTGCAAAGCTGGCATGTCTGTCCCATACAAAACAAACATTTTTATTAATTTTGCTTTCACTGTTTTTCCTGGCATTTCTCTGAAGCATCAACTTTGCATCCCTGATTCAGATTGCTGAACTCAACTGACCTTGGAAGGGTCACATTATTATTTACATGAGGCAGGATGGAATTGTATATACAAGCCAAGGTGTTTTATGGAAAACAAAGACTTCTTTCAGCATAGAACAAGAAGGTATGTTTTGGTGATTTGAGTCATTAGTTGGCTAAACTGGCCAAGCCACAAATTATAAAGTCTTAACCTTCAGTCTCAAAATTGTTGAGACCTCTTAGTTTATCATGGCTCAGTATGTAAAGCACTCAGTCCACACCGAACACAGAGAACTCACTAGCATGTCTGCATCATCCCTGCTTCATTACTAATCCATTACAGTGTGCCTTGCCCTTTCTGGTGTTGCAAGCCTTTTTCCAGCTCCTCAACCTGCAAAGAAGATGAAACCTACAGGTGGTTGTTTTACCTTTGAAAACCAAATGTAGGCAGTAAATATTCAGCATGGTGTACAGTGATTTTAAAATTGGACTCCTTTTAATGGCATTATGAGAAGAAATCTCTAGGTAGTAAATTGAAAAAGCCTCCCTAGGTATCTGATGTACCATGTAAGTCTTGGACACTAGGGCAGACATTTTCCATGGACTGCAAGTTTCATCGTATGGATACCCAGTTTGCCATGAATTACTTGAAGCTGTGGTTACCCTTCCCTTTCTTGGGTCTAATTGACATAATTAGAGATGTAGCCATGTTAGTCTGGTGTAGCTGAAACAAAAAACAGGACTATGTAGCACTTTAAAGACTAACAAGATGGTTTATTAGGTGATGAGCTTTCATGAGCCAGACCCACTTCCTCAGATCAAATTGTGGAAGAAAATAGGCATGACGATATATACCAAAGGGATACAATAAAAAAAAGTGAACACATATAAAAAGGACAAATCAAATTTCAGAACATATATTTACTCTGCTGACACCATTATTGGACCTATCCAATTCAGTTATAAGATCAAGAACACATATTCCTGCTCATCCAGAAATATAATTTATGTCATTATGTGCCGACAGTGTCCGTCTGCTATGTACATTGGACAAACATCTCAGACACTTCACCAAAGAATCAATGCCCACAAAATGGATATCAGACAGTATCACAAAGAAAAAACAGTTTCTTGCCATTTCAACCAGAAAGGGCATTGTCTCAACGACTTGATTACCTGCATACTGCTTCAAAGACATTTTAACACCAGACTTGAAAGAGAAACCTCTGAACTGTCATTCATGCTTAAATTTGACACTTTATACCGGGGTCTTAACAAAGACACTAATTATCTTACCCATTACAAAGATAGCTTCCCCAATTATCACCTCTAATATCATTAGCTCACAGACATTTACCTTCCCCCCCTCATTCCGCTTCTGTTCTGAAATTTGATTTGTCCTTTTTATATGTGTTCACTTTTTTTTTTATTGTATCCCTTTGGTATACATGGTCATGCCTATTTTCTTCCACAATTTGATCTGAGGAAGTGGGTCTGGCTCACGAAAGCTCATCACCTAATAAACCATCTTGCTACATAGTCCTGTTTTTTGTTTCATATTGATATCAGACAGAGAAGGAAAGGCTGATATAGCAATGTGGATTAGGAAAGAAATATCTGATACATATGGTATCCTGCAAACAAATCATGTACACATGCCTAATTACTAGGTTCTGCCTTGTTGCAAGAATCACCAGAACTGCTGCCAGTCTATACTATTTAGCCAGCTTTTGTAGTTAAAACTGTGGTATTTTAAAACACCTACCGTATATTCCGGCGTACAAGACGACCTCTGAAGTTAAAAAACATCCCCCAAAAATCGGGGGTCGTCTTGTACGCCGGATGCCCCGCCGCCGGAGCCCCTCCGCGGCTTTGAAAGCCTCGGGGGAAGCCGCTGCGGAGGGGCTCCGGAGGGGGGGCAGCCCATGCGCGCCTGGGATGCCCCGCTGCCGGCTTCCCCCGAGGCTTTCAAAGCCGCGGAGGGGCTCCGGCGGGGGGGCAGCCCATGCGCGCCTGGGATGCCCTCCCGCCGGCTTCCCCCGAGGCTTTCAAAGCCGCGGAGGGGCTCCGGCGTGGGGGGGGGGGAAGCCCAGGCGCTCCTGGCGGCTTTGCTCCCGGTGCCTCTGGTCTGCTGGGGACCATCTCCAGCAGACCAGGGACACCGGGAGCAAAGGAGGCGGAGGGGCGCTGGGGTATAAGATGAAACCCTATCTTTTAATTAAAAAGATACGGGGTCATCTTATACGCCCAGTCGCCCTATACGCCGGAAAATACGGTTATGTTCAGATGCACTCTATTTTCTGTCTCTTACTGGGGATGAGACATCCCCTCTAGATGAGATAGGTGAAATAAATAGACTTTAGAGAGATTTTTATTTGAAATGGTCTTTGAGGAGCTAACTAGAGAAGTGTTCTGTGTGGAAATATGCAAGGCAGAACTAATCGCAACAGATAGTCATGACTTTGCATACCCAACATTCTGTTGATCCCAAGGGTCAGGCTGCCATTTTGGGAGGGTGGGGAGCAGGGACACAGCTTGCTTTTCTTTCTATTCCCCTAACAGGGAGCAAGGAGAAAGTACATGGCTTCTGTGTGTGCCTCTCACTCCTGGCTGGTATGCACGTCTGCTGTTCCCCCGCCCTCCTGAAATGTCACCCTTGTTCAAGTGGGCACCCATCATATTTCAAGACTGCCATGCTAAACAATTTGGGTTAGCTAATATTGAAGAGTTCATTCCTTATTTAAGAAATTTCCCTCACTCGCACTTAACTAGCACTTACTCTCAGTCACATTAGAATAGCAGAATAGACTAAATTAAGTGACAATAAACCCTTTAAAAATAAACAGCAGTAAGAAAAGTAGCAATTAATTTATCTAGCAGCTTCCAAGAAAATTACTTTCTGAATTTCTTAGAACAGTTACTGCAAAGAACATGGAGTGCAATATTATTAATTATACATAAAGTAATTGTATAACAATCCCTTCCGTTTATGTTGCACATGATCCTGAAGTGTTTTACCAGCTTATATTTACACTGAAATACAAAATATATGCAAGGATCCTCTCATCAGATACTTCTGGAGGGGAATAGAGTAACATTTCATACCCAAGGTAGGTGAGGCAATATATTTTACTGGAACAATGCCTGTTGGTGAAATACAAGTTGCGGGCTACAGAGGGCTCTTCAGGTCTGGAAAAGGTATTCAGTGTCATAAGTAAATACAAGCTAGACCTGATTGTTTAGCATGTTTAAGAAGAAGTTGGTCTGATAAAAGAGATTTCCTTGCCTACCTTGTTCTCTAATATCCTAGGACCAACACATCCAAAATACTGCAAACAGCATTTTCCAGGCAGAACATCTGCTGGTTCCAAGGGGACTTTGATCAGTCCCAAAACAGGAAGAACAGTACCCTATTGTAGGGCAGAGAGATTTTTCATAGTTACTTGAGTAGGGAAAAATCCTGTCTCTATTGTCTACAGAGGAGCCAGGATTTCATGATCAATTTGCCCAGGAATCCAGGTTTGATATTTCCATTTATTTTAAAAGTGCCATTGGATTTTGAATGACAGAAGGTGGAAAGGGCTTCAGTTTAATAACACAGAAAATGAATACATCCATTCTGGGGATTCTATTGAGGCTACACTAATGTTTGCATTGGCCAGTAAGCAGATGCTGAACTGGTGGGAGACGTTAAAGTCTCTCTAGAACATGTTTTATGCAAAATCCAATAGGTGTGCAATATCACAGCACTTTTAGGAGCTGTGCAATATTAGGGTTGTCACCAGAAATGGGACATTACTTCTGGCTTCAGAAACCTCTGGCCAAGAAGTTTTTTTAAATGGGTGTGTAAAGTCTCCTCAGTCCATATTCAGGGCCACAAAGCACTTAGACAATGTGTCTAATGCTCAGCGTGTGAGCAGTCCTATTTACTTCAGTGGAACTACTTCTGTGCTTCAATACAAGTATGTGCTTTACATGGCTTGCTTCATTGGAGAGACTGACCTTTTCAGAAGTAGGGAGCAACCAGCTGCTCTCACTCAAGTTCAAGAGGAAAAAAAAAAAAAGAAATAATAAGGGAGTCTGATGCTGCCAACGTGGAAGAAGAATTGAAACATGCATTGGTTAAGTTATAAAATAAAAGGTCAACCATAACAAATTAAACCTAGACTTTTATTTTCTATAAATATTTGTATGTATTTTAGCACTTGGAACTGAGAGAGAGGCTGAATTCAGCAAGGACCATCAAGAGAACCAAATTAAACCATATCTTTCACTTCCATTCATTTTCTGACCTCATTTTCTCCCTCAGAGAGTCTTAATAATCTTTCACAGATTCTCAAATCCTTCTCCTTTTACTTCCCAATTTAAGACTATATGCCTCCTTTTTATAATAAAGAAATGGAGGGCTGCAGGAGGCTCACTCCAGAGTTTGTCAATGCCTCTTCTTCTTGAATCTTAGCAGTCATTGTTAAATGCTGTAGGGAATCTCCTTTTTAGGATGTAGCATGATGACTGTGATATTTCTTGCTAGCTCCGGTAGAGAGCCACAAGGATAAGGTATTAAACCTCAGTTTCCAAATTTGTTTCTTTCTCCTTCCTTCTTTTACAAGAGAACATGCACTTGATATCTTCTATTGTCCATCATAATTAGGCGAGGCATAGAAAAGAATCAGCCTCCGTGGAGACGTTCAGCAGCAGACGGCAGGAAGTCCTATACAAAGGTTTTGGGTTTCTTTGCAGTTGGTGCTGTGGAAAAAGCACAATATACATTTTTTTCAGTGGAAATCTTTAAATGTCATTATTAGCTATCACCTTTTTGAACCTCACTTATTCCTAGGCATCAAAGCATTCTCTCTGACAGCATGTTTAGCTCTAAGAAGCTGTGCATGAAATCTCTTTATGTTGCATTGAAAGTAATTACCAGGCATATAATGAATTCTCCTTTATGTCTCCAAGCAGATGGGCTCCTATTATCAGGGTCTCAGAACAAACTGATTTTGTTAAGGTGTTGTGTCACATCTATTTCCAGGAGCCACAGGGGAAAATAACCTCATTTATTAATGAAATTCTCATACTTTTCCAAATCATTATCTCACACGTATTTCCTGTAATTGAACTGATTTTTTTTCATTTTCACTAGTATGAAGGGGAAGCTCACACAGTACAGAAAAGTGGTTTGAAATTACATTAACTTAAAATGAATTTGTGTTTGCTTTGTGATCTGCTCTGGAATGCACAGGGAGTCTGGTCTAGTGAAAAGAAGGATTTCAAACATTTGAATGACCACACAGATATATTTGTTTATACCATTAAAATAAAAAGCATACATTTACATTAGAGCTGTGAACTATATGGGCCAAAGTTATCACTGGAGTAAGTCAACAGTTTTCGAGGGAATTGCACTACATAGTTTAGCTGGGTGGGTTTCCCATCAGGAAAAAAAAGATCCAGGTAATTTTATATCAGTCAGCTTACTACCAACTAATTTGAGGATAGACTGATGCTCACATCATTGCAAACTGACGGGAAGGAGCATCTACTAAATGTACAGTGCTCCCCTTCCCCTTCAGCTTTTCAGAACAGCATCACAAACAGCATTTCTAAGACTTTGCCTGTACTAGTAAATAGCACCATTTTAGACTAAATAATTAAAAGTTAATCTAGTTAAACTGGTGCAAACCCATAATGCAGATACCCTGATATTAGCAAAATTGACTTAACCAAGGTTTAACCTCATTTTAGTGCATGGCTATCTGGGTTTTTACCAGTTTAAGTGATAGATTTGATATTCATTGATTAAAATGGTGCAACTTTCAGGTGAACAAGACCTATTTTTTTCCTCCCCCTGAAATTGACACAGATCTTAACAAACCTGAGGCAGCTTAAAAAAATAAAGAGCTCGCTCACAATAAATTCATTTTAGTTTATCTAGCTTTAATTTTAAAGTTTGTTTGTGTGAACGACTAGCAGGGGGCTTGACTTCTCAAAAATAGGAACCTAAACATGGGCTTATCTTTATTTAGGAAGCTAAATAAGTAGCCAGTTTTTCAAACTAAGGCTATGGCTACACTGTAGCCTTCTTCCGGAAAAGCATATGCATAAGAACATAACATAAGAACATAAGAATGGCCGTACTGGGTCAGACCAAAGGTCCATCTAGCCCAGTATCCTGTCTGCCGACAGTGGCCAGCACCAGGTGCCCCAGAGAGGGTGGACCAAAGACAATGATCAAGTGATTTGTCTCCTGCCATCTCTCTCCAGCCTCTGACAAACAGAGGCCAAGGACACCATTTTATCCCCTGGCTAATAGCCTTTTATGGACCTAACCTCCATGAAATTATCTAGCTTCTCTTTAAACTCGTGGAATCTCGCCATGCTTCATTTTCATAATTAATTAGCAGCCACTTTTGCACAAAAAGGAGCTGTGTAGATGGCTCCTTTTTACGCAAACCCCCCCTTGCACAAGAGCCTTTCTTCCTGAAAAAACTGAGGAAGAACGGCTCTTGTGCAAGAGGGGGCTCATGCTCAAAAAGGAGCCATCTACATAGCTCCTTTTTGTGCAAAAGTGGCTGCTAATTAATTATGCAAATGAAGTGCAGTGAGATTCCACGCTGCGCTTCATTTGCATAAGCTTTTCCAGAAGAAGGCTACAGTGCAGCCGTAGTCTAACTGAGAACCCATTCAGTATGTCTACACTGCAAATAAACAAACAAACAAACAAACAAACAAACAAACAAACAGACATACACAGCAGAAAGTCACAGCCTGCCTCAGCTGACAGGAGTAGACAGGTCCACCAGTGGTGGAGAGGAGGTAAAGGGGGAAGTTGACCCAGTGCCTGACAACTGAAAGGGGTCCAGGTCTACTGGCTGCCAGCAGCAGTGGCCAGAGCCCTGGGACCCTTTACATCACCACTGGAGTGCACCATGGAGCTCTGAGGACTGAGGAGCAGGGGAAGTGCCATGGTCTAGGCAGCATGAAGGGCTGCCTGTCCCTGTCCCTGCCCCTGCCCCTTCTAGGAGCATGGAGCCACCCCTCCCTACACACACACCTTGCCCTTGGCACCCCTGAGGCAAGACATTAAAGCTCATGCTGGAACCTGGACTCTGAAACCTAGGGGAGGTGGGTGTAAGTGGATTAGTATAAAAGTCTTGGTTCCAGCCCATTATACAACACCTACACTGCTGTAGCAGCCTCGGGCTTTTTTGGCATATAGGCATACCTAGTACCTCCCCATGGGCCTACGCAGTAGCAACTAATGCTCAACCCTTTTGAAAACTGACCATTTCTTTAGATGTCTGAATATGAAGCCTATTTTAAGATTATTTTTAAAATTCTTGAACACAAGGCACAGTCTTTATATAGCCTCTGCATGATAATACTGTTATAAAACTACGATCACCTCTTCACTGTGAACAGTAATCTACTAAAAAATACAAGTCTAAAAATATTTCCCAAGCTTCATTTTATATGCAGATGCTAAACAATACACAGTTCAGAAAGCTGTATATTTTTGTAAACCTATTCTCAGCTGCAGTCATCACTTCACTGACAGCCATCTGTGCCAACCTGTTTTTTCCTTCCTATTCTCCTCAGATGAAAAGAAAATAAATTGACAGAAATAACTTCTTCGGGGAAAGTGAAAAAAGAAAGTTAACAGGGGAGTGGGGCTTGTCCTGGCAGCTTGTGTGTATATTTTTGAATGTTAAATTTTACTTGTATTCAAAATTTAAAAAAACAAACAATTTCTTTAAAATCAAAGCAGTTACACAACCACAGCATTTTTACTTACAAAAGTGAAAAAGCTATAGAAATCTTCACAGGCCCAGCGTCAGGTGGCCTCTTCATTATAAAATGGCATTTCTTGTCACCAGCATTCTATGCTCTTCATTGCCTAAATGATGGCATTTTGGATTTTGCCATGTAAGCTCTTAATTTGGATTTACCTACATGAAAGGCTGCCTCAAGCCCCAAATTCAGGACCATTCATACATGGACCCAAAGTTCTTTCTGGTCTCTATCTAGATAACCCTGACACATCTGAACATGCTGGGATTCATGGATGATGGGAACCATTAATGTGTTTGCTGATACCTCATGGGCAATGGCTGTGAAATGCCTCTGAGATTTAAGGTGTGAATTTCAACAAGACCACAGATGTAAAAGCCCAAAAGCTTATTTCTTCACTTGCCTCCCCAGGATTTTCACAGGTCACCTCTAGTCCAAGCCATGCAGGCTCAGGTGTCAAGATTGAAGACCTTCACTAGGCAAAGTCCAAAATCTGCTAAAGCACACAGTGCCCATAGGACAAGGTGTCAAGGGCCTGGTGAATCATTTCCATTCTATATTGGTGCTCAGATGACATGTTTCTCCCCTTTGGCCACACATAACATGTGGGTTTGCTGGCTTCCTGCTGCATGAGATGATAGAGGTGCAGAAACTCAAGCACTCATGGTAGACAACAAAGGCAAATACAAACAAATTCCTCAAAGTCTAGGCTACATCTGTTTTACATTTCAAGAGTCCTTCTTATCTGCCTACACTGAGACTTTAAAATCCCACCCACCCCAAAGAGCTATCCAGAAATCTTGAGAGTCTTCATCCTACATCAGAACCCATCACGAAGAACTGTGAAAACTTAGTATATCAGTTCACATAGTGAGGCTTTCCAAACTCTTTTGATCCAGCCTCCCTAATTCACCAACCATAGCAAGGAATACAGACATTACTCGTCAGATTAACACTTTCAGCAACTTGCAAACATTTTGTAGATTTTAAACACTAAACACATTCTTACAAATTCAACAGCTCTCTTGACCAATACTAAGGCTGTGTCTAGTCTACATGCCTCTGTTGTCAGAGGCATGTAGATTAGACACATAGGCAAAGGCAAATGAAGCCGTGATTTAAATGATCGCGGCTTCATTTAAATTTACAGCTAATCAGCTGTTTGTCCACTCAGCGCGCTAGTCTGGACGCTCCCCTGCCGACATCAAAGCCCTTTGTCGGCAGCCCCGTTATTCCTCGTGGGATGAGATTTACCGGGGCTGCCGACAAAGGGCTTTGATGTCGGCAGGGGAGCGTCCAGACTAGCGCGCTGAGCGGACAAACAGCTGATTAGCTGTTTGTCGGCTCAGCGCGGCAGCCCTGTAAATTTAAATGAAGCCACGATCATTTAAATTGCGGCTTCATTTGCCTTTGCCAAAACAACAAATCTACATGGCTCCGTCGACGGAGCCATGTAGTTTAGACGTATCCTAACATAGGTGACATGGTCTGGTTTCCAGCTATGAATTTGTCAGTGCTCAGCTTGATGCCCACAAACTTGACACAAGCTGGCACCTTTTTTGCCAGTATCACATGCTGTCTCACCTACTAGAATAAGCAATAGGTCAGGCTAAGAGAGATACTGAGAATCTGCAATTCCTACTTGACTTTAGTGGAAATTACAGTTGCTCAGCAGCTCTCATTATTAACATTATTTATTAGTCTTATAGTAGTGGCTAGAGGTCCTGATTCCAGACAGACCTCTTGTGCTAGGTACTGTACAAACACCTATACTAGTAAGAGCCAGTCCTTGCCATAAAGAGTGGAAGAAAGGAAATAACATTATCTCCATCTGACTGATAGGGAACTGAAGCACCCAGAGATCACGTGACTCAGGATTTGGGTCAATAGGTACTTTGAGAACATCACGAATGATGAGAAGTTGTATCAATTCAACTGTGTGCATTGGTTGGGGCTGGGAAATGGCAGTCCTCCCTCCTCATAGAACAAATGTTTAACCCTTTGGCTTGTCATTTCAAAAGAGACAATGGACTCATGTCTTGACGTGTGATTATACAGTGTACATACATTACCCAGCTGAACTTGTGATCCAGATTCACCCTTTCACCCTGCTCACTTGATACAAATACATGCACACAGAAACCAGCTCCCTGTGTGTATTCCAAGGTTTAAAAAAACGAAGCAATTTTGTTTTTGTTTCCATTCATTGTAGACATTTTTGCCTTCCTTCCAATTTTATTCCCTGATAGGTTTGAATCAAATATTTAACATAAACAATATCTGACACCTGTGCTTTATATTCTGGGATAAAAGTAACCCCATTACTGGGGGATGAAGTTCTGAGAGCTTCCACATCATTATTTGCTACGAGGGAAATCCCTTCTGTGGAATTTTGTGTTCTGCACATCTGTTCCATTCTTCTTTAGACTCTGGTATTCAGAGAGGATAACATAAGATGGCAGGAAGGCTTACAACCATGCACAGCCATGAATATACATGGCGATGGCACTTGGATAATCATTTCAAGATGATTCAGGACGTAAAATTGTAGGAAGCGGTGACAGGTCAAATGCATAAAATACTGAAAGGGGAAAGAGGGCCAGCACAGTTATGTGTCTTTGGACCCTGTTTCATCAAAGTACATGCTGGAAGGAAGCCACTGACTGGGAGAAGTCTTGGTAGAGCAGTTCCACTGCTGCCTTACTCCCAAGGAACAATTGCTTCAGGCCTGGAGATCTAGAACTGGCCTGTGGACATGGAGCTTTCCCACACAGAAGGATGCCAGGGGGATCAGCACAAAGCCAGAATCTACTCCACCTGGCAATTCTCTTCCAAACTAGTACATCCCTCCTCCCCACTACATATAACCACACCCCTTCTTGCCATAAAATGATTGGGGAGAAATCTCTGAGGAAAACCTGTCTGAGATTTCCTCCCTTTCTTCCTCTCCTCTGTTTTCTCCATCAACATTAATGTACTGGAGGGGGAAGAAGGGAAAATGTTTGCTGAATATATGCATGCAAAAATTATTTACTAAAAATTACTTTACCATTTTTGCATCGCTATGGCTCAGTTTCATAGGTGTAAAAGGGTTTTAGCTCCTTGGAGAATCAGGCACCTACGCTTCCTGCTTAAAAATAAAACTCACCCGTAAAGTGCAGGTGCATTAGAAGAGTTGGCTGATTAACTCTCTGGAGCACTGATGTTGATTTTCAGTATATCTTGGGACACTAGGGACCTTCCAAAAGACTGAAAGAAAGCTAATGCCATGCCAGTATTTTAAAAGGGTAAATGGAATGGTTGCCTGACATGAAAAGATACTGGAACAACTTATTATGGGTTATGATAGATTCTCTCTCACTGGATATCTTAAAATCAAGGGGTGCATCTAGACTGGCAAGATTTTGCGCAAAAGCATTTGCTTTTGCACAAAAACTTGCCGCCTGTCTACACTGGCCACGAGAATTTGCGCAAGAACACTGACTTTGTAATGTACAAAAGCAGTGCTTCTTGTGCAAATACTTTGATGCTCCCGCTCAGGCAAAAGCCCTCTTGTGCAAGAACATTTGCACAAGAGGGCTAGTGTAGACAGGAACGTTAATTTCTTGCGCAAGAAAGCCCGATGGCTAAAACTGTCTAGACAAAGCCAAGATGTTTTCTACTGTACTGTAGTTCAAACAAGAATTCGTTCAGGGAAGCCCTATCACCTGTATTATGCAGAAGGTTAGATCAGATGAGTACAATGACCAGTGTTCAAGTGATCACTAAGTCTCTCACTAAAAGTAGCTGAAATATTTTTTTTCTTTATCTGAGTCCACAGCCTTCCATCAAAGTATTTAGTTTCTTCACGATTAGGGAAATAAAAGTACATGCACTTTTAACAATTATGGAACAATGTTACTTTTTTAGTTGCTTATTTGGTGGTCTCTAATGACAGCCATTTCTTCAGCATGTCGGATTAGATCATGTGGGTAAAGCTTATTGATTTCTCTGTCTTTCTTCTTACTTACAGTGATGACTCAGCAAATGAGCACACTTGAGCCATTTGCTAGTATAAGATTCCAGAGTATCCTCCCTCCACCCCCATTTTCTTTGGAGAATTATTCTTTTAGGTAACATTATCAATGATTTTAAATTGCTTTTAAATCAAACTCGATACACCACATGGCTCCAAAAATATTTCACTCACTGTGTTCCATTGATGGGATTCTATAAGTAGTTTTGCTATGCAATACTGACCTTGCAGCCCAAGGTTAAAAAATTAAAAATCTTTTCATTTTAATTATTTTTAATAAGCCTATTTTTAAAAGTATTGCCAGTTTCATCATATCCTCCTGTTTGCACCAGAAATTAACATGTAAGTCTTATTGCCATACAAGTGTGTCTTTGTATCTGATTTGATGGTGCCTTTTAACCTTCCAACCTGCAATGTGTGACATGAGTAGGCAAAATATGACAATTAACCAAAATATCAAATATTTTGTTTCTGTGTTAGCCATTATATAGCAGTTGACAATTTATATTTTTAAACAATTAAGTCCATTTTAAGGATGTTTTCTTGCTGTGTAAATTGAATTGGACTTCTATTTGGGTCATTAGGAGAGCTGCACAGGGAAAGGTTTTCTTGTTTCATGAAACTTTTGAAGATTCATTTTTTCCCCATTGTGCATTGGGATGAATGCAAGACCTTGATATATTTTTTGTGTGAAAAATGAGACAAAGACATCCCACTCCTGCCCCCAGAAGTGCAAATAGTAGGGAAGTTAGTGCATTGACATGGGATATGGGAAATCCACATCCCAGATTCTGCTCTGCCTTTTCAGAAATTTATGTTTCCCACCTCTCAGATGCATGCCCTGCACTGGCTATTCTGGGGTGGGATGTGGAAGATTCTGAATCTCTGCTGTTTGAACTGTGCCAGTGTGTATCAATATTCAAATATTCATTCACCTCTATAGTCGAGGGGTGAGAGCACTCCTTTAGGATGTGGGAGTCCCAGCTCCATTGAATTTCATTTGTAAAAAGTGGAACAATTCCAGATGGAGAGATTGAGGGAGACCAGTCCCAGAAGAGAAAAGAAGGACATTTGCCTAGAATGTTGGAGGCTAGCAGATCAAGGTCTTGAATCTGAATCCCCTACTTCCCAGGTAAGCGCCCTGACCACCAAGTAATTGAGCAGTGTAGGGTGTATGTCTTTGTCACACCTCCACCAGGAGGCACCTATACAGCTTTCTACAACTTTTGTCTCATATCTCCTCCCTATCTGTCATGAGGAGAGGTTTCTTTGAAGGTCACAAGTGGCCCTTTATTGGGACCAGATGTCTCTAGTTGGCTTGAGGTAACCTCTTTTCAGCTCATGGAGAAAGGAGTCTTTACCATTCTAGGGCTAATATCTCTGCCTTCTACCACTCTCTGGGAGCTGTCTGATCTGAATTTGTCACACAAGTGTTTAATCAACTGAAAAGAGGAGTGGTAAGTGTTAAGGTAATATTAATATGGGGTCATCAACAACATCTAAATATTACCATGAGACACTCATTCTTACTCATATTGATTAGTATGTTATTCTGACAGTAACTCCACTGAAATCACCAGGACTACTTGTATGCCACTTCAAAAGGTTGTTGGTAGTAATTCCTGTGGTCTGATCACTTTGCCCATTTACACACTTTTCTAACGAAAGTGTCCATCTGAAAACAAATCTAACATGGCCTTGGAAAACATTTATGTAGGTTTTACGTCGCTAAGGTAACACTTCGCTTTTTTCGTTAGCTAAGTACTTTCCCTAGTCTCTCTTCAGCATACAATCACACCAACACTTATGTGTTCATAACTAGAGCCCTGCAAATCTGTGGGTATCTGCTTTATATTTGTGAGTCTCCACATCCATGGCTGTAGATGCGGACATCCAATGATGTAGATACAGATGCGGATACAAATTTTGCATCTAGAACCCTGCAAATTTGCAGATACCTGCTTTATATCCATAGGTATTCATATCCACGGATGTGGTTGCAGATATCGATGGCTTATTTTGCAGATATGGATGTAGATATAAATTTTGTATCCATACAGGGGTCTATTCATAACCATAATCTTTTTACGCATTTGCTCAATAAGGCATAACATTAAGTAAATTTGAACAAAGAAGGCATAAAGAAGCATCAGCTACATACAACAGGCAATTAAATGTGATCCCTGTGAAATGGATTAGATTCAGTGTTTGAAAATTGAGATAAGATGAAATAATGAAGCTAGGGAAAAAGTCTCTATTGTATATAGTTTGTCATGTCAGTGGAACATTTCAAATTGAGTATTTCTCTCTTATGATGAAATGATAGTCACACTCCTTGGTGATGTCCTGTATAAACATCACTGCCATTGTTATACTTCTGCACTCAGTAGGAGTAAACTATCCTTGATACTACATGATTAGTTGTTGCAATTTACTAGAAGAAAAATATAGAATTCAGTAAAAAGCTGTTCCCTTTTTATTGTGTCTAACCATGTTTCAGAGTAATGAATAATGCAAACTCTAAAAGTGGATCATTACAATCATCTGAAACGTCTAAAATAAATACATAAAAGAAAACCAAATCCCTATGACCATATTAAATTTTTGTTCTTCAACTCATCTTCCATAATCCATGCTGCATACCAGTAAGTACCCTAATATTTTCAACATCTTAAGAAGGCAACTGTTGTGCATGACACAAACTCCTTCAGCTGAGAAGATCTTCAGGATATGTGAAAGTAGATGCTCAGAAGTCAAAAGGATCTGATTACATATAGCCAATCCCTAAGAGAGAGACTTCATGAGAGCCTGCAGTTTTCTTCTTCTCAAAAACATCAAAATTGTAATTAGTTTAATTTCCATGCTCAGCAGTTAGTGTTTGATCTCTGATGAAACTGCTGGTTATTATTTATCATGCTGAGTTAAAGCAAATTGCTTGGATTTTATTCTAAAGTTACATACACTTTGGAGTAACATATAATTGAATGAAAAGTCTGTAAGGGAATATTTATTTTCTGTAAGCAGAACCTAATTAAGAACAAAAGTTCTTGTCAAGGCAGTCACCAGGGGGCTATCAAAACTATTTGTGATCCTCTTTAGAAATACAAATAAGTTAGAAAGATGGCAATGAAACAAAAACAAATATATTTTGACACGTTATTTGTGCCTCCTTGTTGTCTTTAAGACAGAAACTGATTTAAAAAAAGGAAACAGAGCCACAATAATAGGTACATTAAACTTATCATGTCAGGCCATTGATTTAGCTAGTCTAGCATTCTGCAATGACCAGTTCTTAATGCTTCCTATGGAAAATTATTCCTTCTGCCTGTATTAGTACATTTAGCTGATTAGGAAATGCATTGCAGAGACAAGAGTAACGGCTGAATCCCTACTTCTACAGGCAGTTTACACCCTTAAAGAAGAGATCTCATTATCCTTTCCTTAACTTCTGTAATTCAAAAAATCCTCAGGTCCAGCCAAACTCTGAACAGTGCAACACCCAAAACAGAGGAAAGAGCTAAAGTGATGATACCATTTTTGTGTTTCCATAAAACTGGGAGCTGGTTTGGCAAACAGCCTAAGTTAGCCTGATCTAGGGCAGCTATATGGGACTTCTACCCACAGTAATCCCAAAGAGCCATTTGCTCTGGCTATATGCCTCTTAGATGAGGGAAGCAGTGTAAACAGACTCAGTGAGATAAGTGTAACGCCAACAAACTACAGTCATTGTTGGCCAGAATCAACCCTGGGACCTCTGGAGCTTAATGCATGAACTTTTACTGCATGAGGTAAAAGATACACCTCACTTAGCCAAGTCTGTAGCAGACTCACAATCTCTAGCTGCCCCTAGAGGGAGATACAAGGTGAAACAAGGGTCTGGGCCCATGTTCTGGACACAGCTAAGGAAATTCATTTTTCTGATTCTGAAGCCATTCAAACACTGCCAGTTTAGAAAGTTTGACCCAACTCAAAGACTCCAACCCAGCAGACACACACATGAATAGCTTTAGGAGTAAACTCACAGAGTACAAAGGGACCAGATAAAAAGTTTCAGGGGGGTAGCCTAGTTAGTCTGTAACAGGAAAAACTTAAAAAACAACAAATAGTCTGGTAGCACCTTCAAAACTAAGAAAACATGCAGATGGTATCATGAGCTTTCTTGGGCACAATCTACTTCTTCAGATGACTGGAGTATTAGAAGTCCAGATCCAAGAATAAATAAGAGAAGGGGAAGGGAGGAGAAAAAAAAGGAGACAGTGAGTAGATTGTTCAAGTAGTTATAAGAGTCTGATAAGAACAATTGGCACTGGAAGAATGGGGTCTTCCTGGGTTAAAGGTATGCCAAGGAGAAATAGTGAAAAAAGTAGCTGACAGATTTAGGTAAGCCTTTAATCTACCTATATAGTTTAGAAATATCTGCCTTTCTGTCTGTGAGTGATTCTATTTGTTCAAGAACTTCTCCTAAACAGGAAGAGCTAGGACCACCAAATTTGGTATGCAGCTTTCTCTTTTCATAACTTAAACCATGGTAAGGGTTTGGTTGTGCCAAGGGAATAGGAAATGCCAGGAATGGGACTGTTTTCCATAACATGGAAAGGGAGAGGACAGAGAGAGGAGGGACACAGCCAGGTGGGATGCAATAATGAGAGTGATCAATGGGGACAGCTGCACCACCGACAAAATGGCAAGCAGCTTCCTCTTCTTCTAACTTAAACCAAGGTCAGGGTTGGGTTGTGCCTGGAAGATGGGAAGTGCTGGGAATGGAACTGTTTTCCATAATATAGAAAGGAAGGGGACAGAAAGAGGAGTGCAGAAGGGAGGGGTACAGAGAGGAGGGATGCAAAACTGAGAGTGGTTATTGGGGGCAGCTGCAGCATAAAGAGAGTGGCCAGCAGGGTTGAGGCTCCACCATCTTGACTGCCACCAAACTGGGTGAATAGTGCCCCCTCTGGCAAACCTGTCCTGAGCCCCCACCCTTTGTCCTGTACCTCCCACCTGCCTTGAATTCACCCCACCTCCTTCCCCCTGCCTTGAGGCCCCCCATCTCCTCTGCCTTAACCCCCCCACATCTCCCAACCCTCTGCCCTAAACCACCCACCCCCTACCGCTCTGTACTACTGATCACTCACTCCAGCCTTCATTTTCATTCATTTTCTAAAAATACAATAATTGAAATAAAGCATGAACAGTTTTCATTTATTAAAAAAAAAAAAAAAACAGTTAAAGACCCAAGAAACACTGGGTACATCTGCTAGTATAAGATAAAAAGTGCGGTACTAGATGCCAAAAAAAAAAAAAAAAATCCCACAGCCCAGCAACAAAAAACCTGTTGCATTATTACCAGATGGTGGTATTTATATCTGTGATGCCACTATGATGATATATACAGAGGAGAACATATTGTAAAGTACACTCACAGTATCATTGTTTTAACCAGAAATGATGCCATAAAAGATTTATAAGGAAAAAGTGTCTATTAATTATAAATATATGTGCTGCAGTACAATTAACTTGATGCAATGGACAAATTTGTGCGTTAGCTTTACCTTAAATTTTCCTAACTATTATCACATGAACTCTTAATTTTTTACATCACTTGAATTCATTTTTGGAGATATAATTTAGAATGGTCTCTACTCTTGTCTTTTTTTGCCTTTCAGAGCAAATGAAAATATTTATACCAATAGTAGTGGGTTCATTCAAAATAAAGTGCTAAATCTTGCATTTGTGCAAGTGAGTATGTAAGACGTTTTGCAGAAAACAGTCCCGACATCCTTAATATTTCTCTTTAGATTTTATTTCTTTTCCAACCGGACTGGAGGAATCAATGCCTAATGATCAGCTATGGGAGTACAGTATTTTTGAGGTAATCAAAAGAGCTCCTGTCCTTACCTCTGCTGGTAATTTTCTGTTCTCTCCTAATCTAAGTTCCTTCTCTTTAGAGCCTTTCAAGATACTTTTATTGCAACATTATTTTGAATAAACTGAATCTCTACATTTGATTATACACTTGACAGAATCCTCTGATGTCACAAGTGTGAATTTAAGAGCAGATGGGCAAAACCCTGCACAGGCCCTGTACTTATTTCAAATTTTACTCTTTAACATAATTATGGGAGATGTAACATGTAGTTTCCTAAGGGAATGATGATAAACTTATATAGGACCTGATTCCCTGGACTGTGTTGCATCTTGCATTGTCACTAACACCCATTAAAAGCATTTGTAAGTGGCTTCCAAAGCAGACTGATGCTTTTTTACGTTCACTTTGCACTCATGTAAATGTAAAGGAAACACTGGGGGGAAAACAAGGTGGCCAAAGATATATACTGACATTGATAGTTCTCTATTAACAGTATACAAGTAACAAAAAGGGGTAGAAATCATGGCTCAGAACTCACAGATTTATATTGTAGGTGCTAAAGGAGTAGGTCTCACTAGCTCAGTTAGTTAGGGAAATGTATAACTCCAGGGCAGTGATATACACATAATTACAACACCTTTTAAACATTAATTCTCACAATACCCTTGTGATAGCTCCATAATTTGCAAATGGGAAACCAAGGTAGACAGGTTACACAACTTGCCCAAGGCAATACAGTGAGTCACTGGAGAACTGTGATTAGAACTCAGGAGTCCCACCGGAGTGATTTTTGACCATACAGAGCTGGCTAAACAATCCATTATGTTACATACACACAAGGCCAGAACATCCCTGGACCTAATGTGAAGATAGTGCAGGTGGGTCAGGGGGTAGACACAGTGGAATAATGAAATAGTACAAGGGGCTGTGTGAGTCCTATTCAAATGAATAATAAATTTCATGATTAGAAAGGATCATTGTGATCAAGTCTGACCGCTGTATGACACAGACCCTACAACTTCCTCCAAATAATTCCTACAATGTATCTTTGAGAAAAAACATACAATCTTGAGTTAAAAATTGTCAATGATGGAGATTCCACCACCACCTTTGGTAAATTGTTCAGCTGATTTTATGTTTTCATCTAAAGCATAAAAAAATGAAATAGCACAATGCCAAGAGCCAATGATGAGGGATTCCACTAGGAACACAACAGCATAATGATAATTCATCATTTACAGTTGCCTTTTGAGATGTTTCAATTAGCCAGCTTTTGATCTTATGTGCCATGTTGATTTTATATTATTAAAGTTTTGTAATCAAAATGTTGAGCTACCAAGTCAAACATCTTACTGAAGTGTAAATATGTTTTATCAACACTACTATCCTTATCATCAAAACTTGTAATCTCATCAAAAAAGATATCAAGTTAGCTTGACAGGATCTGTTTTCTATAAACTGATGTTGATTGGCATTAATTATACTACCCTCCTTTAATTCTTTATTAATTGAGTCCCATATCAGCCTCTCCAATACCTTGTCCAAACTCAGTATTAGAGTGACAGATCTATAATTACCCATGTATTCCCACTCTCATGCATTGGCAGAACATCAGCTCTTTTCCAAACTACTAGCACTTCCCTCATGTTCCAAGATGTAAGAGTCAGATTTTGTTTAACCTCTAGAGCAGAATAGTGGATTTAGTCAGAGTACCAGAAATGACCATGCCTACCAGGAAACAATAAAAAAGCAGGCATGTAGTGGAAACGTAGTGAACCAATGACCAGTGCAGGCAACAGATTAAACAGCTCAGGATTGAATACTGAAATACTGGGGACTGGCATGGCACATTGGGCAACTTGCCAGCATCACACCTGCTTTATGAGGAGTCTGACATGCTGCTGGATATGGCATTCAGTATGGAACCACTGGAGGTGCACAGTGTGATCTGATCAGTTGGGCTCATGACCCGCTGGCCTCAGAATCCATGAAGGGAACTGATGGGAGTTAGCAGCAAGCCCTGAATGAGGCCGGGGAAATGACTCTGCTGCTGACACCACTCCCAGAGGAGGCTTTGCCACAAGAGCAGCTGCAGCACATCCTAGGGCTGCATTTGGCAGTGCTTTTCAGTGCTCCCCTGAGGAATGGCCAGCTGTGGAACTGGCAGCAGAAACAGACAAGGCCAATGCTTCCACAGATTCTTAACTTCCTGACTCAATTTTAATTTATTAATATAGGAATTGAGGGGTTTTCTTTCTACAAACCATTGCAAAAGTTATTACAAGTCCCAAATACCAGTAGAGCATATTGTATGCTAGAGTCTTGGCTGCCGCCCACCCATTCAAAAAAGGCAACCAGAAAATGCAATCAATAAAAAATGCCTCGAACACGGATTTTTACAGGAAAAGTGTACATTTTCACTGCGGCCATTCCTATTTACTAAGAAATAAATAACCACACTCTGCCTTCTCTATAAGTGCACAGTGTCCCATTTGCATATCTTGTCCAGTTGAGTTAAAGGTAGACCATTCAATCCACAGGTGACAAAATCATTTGTCCCAAATACAACTTCGGGTACTACATTTTTCCAGAAATGTTCCAAGAGTGGGAGGCATAAGGGGGATGGCTGTGGAGGTCTGCATGTTCACAAGAAGTTCTAACAATCTAATCCGTGTGGATGCTACTGGAGCATTCTCTTAACTCCTTCCTGAATTCTGGCCCAATCCTAGGTGCTGATAGCTACAAATTTGTCCTGTAGCTTGGAACTCCAGACAGGTAGCTACATTTTGTGGAAGGGCTTATTTTATAGGACCATCTTGGCAGCTGATCAGCCCATTCCACTCACAGATGTGCTGTTCAGTCACAATATGTTTGAATATTTCAGTGGCATAAACTGATGGTTTCCCACTGTCAGCCATGAAATAATACTCAGCCATTCTGATTAAATTAGCACTGATGTCACACTCACATCTCTGTATCCTTTCCTTTTCTTTTTTTCTTTTCTCTTCAGCATCTTAGGAAGTGATCTGTATCTTATGAATGCATACAGTGAACCCTCGTTTATCGCGGTAGATAGGTTCCAAACCCGACCGGTGTAGGTCTCTGTCTGAGGGGTTGGAGCATATGCGGTTGTACCTCAGTGCTTGGCAGTAAACAATGGATCGTGTGGTGTGTCCGGGATGGAAACTGGAGGCATGCAGGTAAGTATAGCAAGACCTACAAGACCTTCAACAAGCATTCTGTAAACTGTGATACCCACACGAGGAAGTGAGGAGACAGATTGACAGAGCCAGACGTGTACCCAGAAGCCTCCTGCTACGGGACAAGCCCAAGAAAGAAACCAACAGAACACCACTGGCCATCACCTATAGTCCCCAGCTAAAACCTCTCCAACGCATCATTAGTGATCTTCAGCCCATCCTGGACAATGATCCCTCGCTCTCACAGGCCTTGGGAGGTAGGCCGGTCCTTGCCCACAGACAACCCGCCAACCTGAAGCATATTCTCACCAGCAACTACACACCACACCATAATAACTCGAACTCAGGAACCAATCCTTGCAACAAACCTTGGTGCCAACTCTGCCCATATATATACACCAGCAACACCATCACAGGACCTAACCAGATCAGCCATACTGTCACTGGTACATTCTCCTGCACATCCACCAACGTAATATATGCCATCATGTGCCAACAATGCCCCACTGCTATATACATCGGCCAAACAGGACAGTCCCTTACGTAAAAGAATCAATGGACACAAATCTGATATTAGGAATGGCAACATACAAAAACCTGTAGGGGAACACTTCAATCTTCCTGGACACACAATTGCAGATATAAAAGTAGCCATCCTGCAGCAAAAAAACTTCAGGACCAGACTTCAAAGATAAACTGCTGAGCTACAGTTCATCTTTAAGTTTGATACAATCAACTCTGGATTAAACAAAGACTGTGAATGGCTTGCTAACTACAAAAGCAGCTTCTATTCTCTTGGAATTCACACCTCCAGATCAGCTGCTAGAAGTGGGCCTTATCCTCCTTGATTGGATCCACCTGGTCATCTCCAGCCTGATCCTGGCCTGCATATTTATTCCTGCCTCTGGAAATTTCCACTACATGCATCTGACGAAGTGGGTCTTTGCCCACGAAAGCTTATGCTCCTACACTTCAGTTAGTCTATAAGGTGCCACAGGACTCCTCGTCGCTTTTGCAGATTCAGACTAACATGGCTACCCCTCTGATACTATCTATCTATCTATCTATCTATCTATCTATCTATCTATCTATCTATCTATCTATCTATCTATCTATCTATCTATCTATCTATCTATCTATCTATCTATCTATCTATCTATCTATCTATCGGTATGTCTACACTACAAAGTTAGTTCGAACTAACGGACGTTAGTTCGAACTAACTTTAATAGGTGCTACACTAGCGCTCCGCTAGTTCGAATTTGAATCGAACTAGCGGAGCGCTTAGTTCGAACTAGGTAAACCTCATTTTACGAGGACTAACGCCTAGTTCGAACTAGCTAGTTCGAACTAAGGGCTGTGTAGCCCTTTAGTTCGAACTAGTGGGAGGCTAGCCCTCCCCAGGTTTCCCTGGTGGCCACTCTGGCCAACACCAGGGAAACTCTATGCCCCCCTCCCAGCCCCGGACCCCTTAAAGGGGCACGGGCTGGCTACGGTGCCCGTGCCAGGTGCAAGCCTGCCAGCACCCAGCTAGCAGACCCTGCACCTGGCACGGCACAGAGCCACCCACCCGATGCCCCCCAGCCCACCCCCTCTTGCCGGGACCAGGCTGGCGGCTCCCGGGAGCTTGCCCTGGACCGCAAGAGGCGGGCACCTTCCTGGGCTAGTGCGGACATCGTGGACCTCGTCCACGATCTCCGCACTAGGCACAGGAAAGTGGCCGTCTAGGGCAGGAGAGCTGCCAGCCTGGCCACCCAGGACCAGGTGTGCATGAAAATCAAGGGGGTCCACTGAGACCCCCGACACTGAGCCCTGAGCTTACAATGGCCGTACTGGGTCAGACCAAAGGTCCATCTAGCCCAGTAGCCTGTCTGCCGACAGCGGCCAACCCTAGGGACCCTGGAGGGGATGGACCGAAGACAATGACCAAGCCATTTGTCTCGTGCCATCCCTCTCCAGCCTTCCACAAACTTTGGGCAGGGACACCACTCCTACCCTCTGGCTAATAGGACTCCATGGACCCAACCTCCATGACTTGATCTCACTTCCCTTTCAACTCTGTTCTAGTTCTAGCCTTCACAGCCTCCTGCAGCAAGGAGTTCCACAGGTTAACTATTTGCTTTGTCAAGAACAACAACTTTCTCTTACTAGTTTCAAGCCTGCTACCCATTCCTTTCCTTTGGTGTCCTCTAGTCCTTCTTTATGGGAACTCAGGAAGAACTTTTCTGAATGCACACTCTCCACCCAACCCCTGCTTTTAGAGACCTCTATCCTGTCCCCCCTCCGTCTCCTCTTTTCTAAGCTGAACAGTCCCAGTCTCTGTAGCCTTTCTTCATCTGGGACCTGTTCCCAACCCCTGATCATGTTAGTTGCCCTCCCCTCTCCCAGCCTTTCTCTTCCCCTCTCCCACCTCCTTTTCCCAGTCTCCCCCAGTTTTTTTCAATAAAGACAGAGTCAATGTTGGAAGAAACGTTATCTTTATTTTGTACATCAATAAGAAGGGGGGCTAGGGAAGGGTAAGTGGAAGGAGGTGAGGGAGGAATGGGGTACGAGCCCCCAATGGGGAGGACTGGGCTGGCTCTGTGGGCTTCTGAGGGTGGAAGCTCTCCTGCAGCCCCCCAATTACTCCCTCTCCCCAGATGGCAGCCTGCGGCAAGTGCAGCCGGGCTGATGGCCGAGTGGTGTGATGTGCCCAGTGTGGGCACTCAGGGCACTCCAAGCCAGAACTTCTTTGCAAGCGGGGCACCCCTGAGAACTGTGTGTCCGGGGTGGGGGTCGGGACCCTTTAAGCGCAGCCCTCGGCTAGCCTGAGACAGCATCTCCATGCTCTAAGTCCTCCTTTTATGCCCTGCCAGCACTGCTTCCGGCCATCCTTAAGCCCTGTTCAGAGTCCACTCAATGTGGACTTACTAGTTCGAACTAGCAAAACGCTAGTTCGAACTAGTTTTTAGTTCTAGATGCGTTAGTTCGAACTAGCTTAGTTCGAATTAACTAATTCGAACTAAGTTAGTTCGAACTAACTTTGTAGTGTAGACATACCCTAACTATCTATCTATCTATCTATCTATCTATCTATCTATCTATCTATCTATCTATCTATCTATCTATCTATCTATCTATCTATCTATCTATCTATCTATCTATCTATCTATCTATCTATCTATCTATCTATCTATCTATCTATCTAATCTGATTCTGTTATTTCCACTCCAACTCATCTGATGAAGGGGGGTTTACTCACAAAAGCTCATGATACTATATATTTTTGTTAATCTCCAAAGTGCACTAGGACTATTCATTGTTTTAAAAGTTACAGACTAACACAGTTAACCCTCTGAGACTAATAAATGTGTTAGTTTTTAAAGTGCCATCAGATTCCTTATTGCTTTTGCTGAAACAGACTAACATGGCTACCCCTCTGAAATAAGAATTATTATATTCTCCACAATGTAGAATGCCTGAAATGATAGTGATTTTTTTGTAACACAGCCACCAATCTCCTCCTAATCCAAGTTGTTCAGCAGTTTTTTTTTAAATTACCAGCTGTAATTTTTAATTTACCATCATCTCAGCACTTCTTTCACTGTGTTTAATCCAGCTGTACCTAGGGAGATTCTATGATTTGAAACATCCCTTTCATATTGTATTCAAGTTCAGTTTGGAAAACTAACATTTATGTCTATTAAATTCCACAGGGATTTATTTTGTGCTCCTACATTGACCTATTTGAGAAAATACCCCCCTGCGTCTTATCTTGTCCCAGGCTACTGGATCTCTATAGGCTGTAGCATCTCCACAGCTCACTCTCACTGCATTGGAAGTCTGCGTCAATGTCCCTTCATGGACTGTTCCAAGAGGGAATGTTTTCCTGATGAATTTATTGTTGAGGTGCTGGACAGGACCAACAAGATGGTCCAATACCAAAGACAGAGGGACTTATGGCTTGAAGAAAGGCATGGCAAGAGGCAAGCAGAGAAGCTGAGGCTAGCAGTACAGCTTGAGGACAGAGTTGCAGTGTGGGAGCAGACACTTGCTTTGTAGTTCCTTGAATAGTAGCAGCAATTAAAGGGACAGTGATTGAGAGTAGCAGACACAACAGCGTGAGAGGCTGCTATCACTAATATTGCTGCAACAATGCAGGTTCCTCCTGTTCCTGTATCATGGCCTGAGTCTCTTATTTTTTATCCTATTCTGTATTCCAGAAACAGCTTGGACAGCTCCATGGAAGTATGGTTCATGCTATCAAGCCCTATAAACGCATGTCTACACTAGAAAATAATTTCAAAATAAGTAAAATCAAAATAATAACTCCCGAAATAACAAAACTGAAATAGCAAGTCCACATTACAAGTCAGCATCGAAATAGCTCAGAATTATTTTCAAATAGCACATCCACACTAATTGGAGCCTGCCTTGGACTGAGAGCCCCCACAAGCACTCCGGGAGTGCACTTGGAGGGCGGACACTTCCTGTAGCTGCTTGGTCAGGCAAGATAAGACACATGTTTTCAGGGGCTCCTTTCTATGGCCACGTCTCACATGCCATTCCTCCACTGCCTCCCCCCTTGTGGGACACCAAATGGATGCAGTGTGCTCTGGTTGCCCTTGCAGATGCCACAGCACTCCCATCAAGGAGCCAAAGCTTCTGCAAAGCAGAGCTAGGCTCACAGGCCTTCTGCTGCACTTCATGGTGCAGTTTATCCACAATGCCTGCATGCTGCTCCATTAGGACAACGACCAATCCTAACTGGAAGACCCCTTCACCCGGGTCCTTTTGCTCTTGCTGCTGCAAATGCTCCTAAACCCCCAGGACACTGTGGAACACTGCTTCTGGCGGAGGGAGACCAGTTCCGACTGGTGGTACCTCATCATCCTGCAGTGATGGGAGGACCAAAAGTTGCTTCAGAACTTCCCCATGCAGAAGGCCACCTTTGTGGAGCTCTATGACTGGCTCATCTCTGTCCACAGCTGACAGGACCTCTTACTGACTCCCCTCCCCTGAAGAAGTGTGTCTCCATCACCCTGTAGAAACTCACCATGCCGGACAGCTACTGCTCCATCAGGACCCAATTCTGCATGAGGAAATCCACAATTGAGGTTGTGAGTCTGTAGGTAGCCAAGGCCATCAACAACATGCTGCTACGGAGGGTCATCACTCTGGACAATGTTGACACCATTGTTGATGGCTTTGCTTCCATGGGCTTCCCCTACTGGAAAGGGGGCCATAGACAGCACTCACATCCCCATCCTGTCCCCATGATCATCGTGCCTCAGACTATATCAACAGGAAATGCATCCTAGAAATGTTTGAAATGTATCCTAGAATACTCAAGGAGCTGATAGAGGAGGCATCTGAGCCTCTAGCTATCATCTTTGCAAAATAATGGGAGACAGGAGAGATTCCAGAAGACTGGAAAAGGGCAAATATAGTGCCCATTTATAAAAAGGGAAATAAGTACAACCCAGGGAACTACAGACCAGTTAGTTTAACTTCTGTACCAGGGAAGATAAAGGAGCAAGTAATTAAGGAAATCATCTGTAAACACTTGGAAGGTGGCAAGGTGATAGAGAACAGCCAGCATGGATTTGTAAAGAACAAATCATGTCAAACCAATCTGATGGTTTTCTTTGATAGGATAACGAGTCTTGTGGATAAGGGAGAAGCGGTGGATGTGGTATACCTAGACTTTAGTAAGGCGTTTGATACGGTCTTGCATGATATTTTTATCAATAAACTAGGCAAATACAATTGAGATGGGGCTACTATAAGGTGGGTGCATAACTGGCTGGATAACTGTACTCAGAGAGTAGTTATTAATGGTTCACAATCCTGCTGGAAAGGTATAACAAGTGGGGTTCTGCAGGGGTCTGTTTTGGGACTGGCTCTGTTCACTATCTTCATCAACGATTTAGATATTGGCATAGAAAGTACACTTATTAAGTTTGCAGATGATACCAAGCTGGGAGGGGTTGCAATTGCTCTGGAGGATAGAGTCATTATTTAAAATGACCTGGACAAATTGGAGAAATGGTCTGAGATAAATAGGATGAATTTTAATAAGGACAAATGCAAAGTGCTCCACTTAGGAAAGAACAATCAGTTTCACACAAACAGAATGGGAAGCGAATGTCTAGAAAGGAGTATGGCAGAAAGAGATCTAGGGGTAATAGTGGACCACAAGCTGAATATGAGTCAGCAGTGTGATGCTGTTGTAAAGAAAGCAAACATGATTCTGGGATGCATTAACAGGTATGTTGTGAGCAAGACACGAGAAGTCATTCTTCCGCTCTACTCTGAGCTAGTTAGGCCTCAGTTGGAGTATTGTGTCCAGTTCTGGGCACTGCATTTCAAGAGAGATATGGAGAAATCGGAGAGGGTCCAGAGAAGAGCAACAAGAATAATGAAAGGTCTAGAGAACATGACCTATGAAGGAAGGCTGAAAGAATTGGGTTTGTTTAGTTTAGAAAAGAGAAGATTGAGGGGGGACATGATAGCAGTTTTCAGGTATCTAAAAGGGTGCCATAAAGAGGAGGGAGAAAACTTGTTAATCTTGGCCTCTGAGGATAGAACAAGAAGCAATGGGCTTAAACTGCAGCAAAGGAGGCTTAGGTTGGACATTAGGAAAAAGTTCCTAACTGTCAGGGTAGTCAAACACTGGAATAAATTGCCCAGGGAGGTTGTGGAATCCCCATATCTGGAGATATTTAAGAGTAGGTTAGATAAATGTCTATCAGAGATGGTCTAGACAGTATTTGGTCCTGCCATGAGGGCAGGGGACTGGACTCGTTGACCTCTCAAGGTCCCTTCCAGTCCTAGTATTCTATGATTCTATAGGAAGGGTAATTTTTAATGGTGCTACAGGCCTTGGTGGACCACAAGTGCTAGTTCATGGACATCAATGTCTGCTGGTCAGGGAAGGAACACAATGCCCCACATCTTCAGGAACTCCAGCCTGCCCCAAAAGATGCACAATGTTACTTTTTTCACCAACCGCACCATCAGGGTCAAGGATGTGGTCATGCCCATGTGCATCCTGGGTGATGCAGCCTATCCCTTGCTCCCCTGGCTGATGAAGCCCTTCATGAGCAGCCTGGATTCCACCAATGAGAACTTTAACACAAGGCTCAGCAGGTACAGCATGGTCATGGAGTGTGCATTTGGCCACTTGAAGTCTCCTCACCTGCTTGGACCTCAGTTAGTACATCATCCCCCTTGTGGTTGTGGCCTTTTGTGTGCTCCACAACCTTTGCGAGAGCAAGGGGGAGACTTTCCTGCCACGGTAGGAGGCAGAGGCTGAATGGCTGGCCAGGGCTTATGAGCAGCTGAACCGCTGCTATGTTGGCATTCTGAGGGATGTTGATATATAAGGAGGTGACATCCATGGTAGCAAGAAATTGTGTTCTGATGGAAGTAGTTAATGTTGCAGTTTCTGGAAAATGTCATTAGTGTCCTTGGGGAAACTGGTCCTTTATCTAGTGAGTGCTTTGAGAATGGTTGCTATGAATTCTGATATTCCTTCAATAAGAGTGCTGTCACCAGATATGATGGGTACTGTCTGTTCCACTGTATGTTTTTCTTGGGAAGCATATAGAAGGCCCCCCCAAGTGCATTTGTGGGGGATGAGTATGTAGAATTTCTTTTATAGTTATTTGGGAAAGGATTTGATAACATTAAATTGCTTTGCAAATTTTGATTGAAAATCAGATACCCTATTTATTTGCTATGCAAGTTGCTTCATGAAGAGAAAAGAGTACATATAGACATGAAAACAGCATGGGAACCTGAAATTGTGGAAAGAATTTCCACGCCACAATGGAAAACCAAGGCCTCTAGGGGTATGTCTAGACTACATGCCTCTGCCGACAGAGGCATGTAAAATAGGCTACCCGACATAGTCAATGAAGTGGGGATTTAAATATCCCTGGCTTCATTAAAATAAAAATGGCCTCCGCACTGTGCCGGCTCAGCTGATTGTTGGCACAGTATGGCAGTCAAGACGCGGATTGGTCAACAGGGAAGCCTTTGTCAACCACTCCTATAAGCCTCATTTCACAAGGCATAAGGGAGCGGTCAACAAAGGCGTTCCCTGTCGACCAATCCGTGTCTTGACTGCCGTGCAGTGCTGACAATCAGCTGAGCCGGCACAGCGCGGTGGCCATTTTTATTTTAATGAAGCCGGGGATATTAAATCCCCACTTCATTGACTATGTTGGGTAGCCTATTTTACATGCCTCTGTCAACAGAGGCATGTAGTCTAGACATACCCTTGGAGATTTAGTCATGGGCATACATGACAAGGCTGCGTGGGATGTACCACATGAAATGCTGAAGGTCTTATAACAGTTGAGATACACTAATAGGTCTTCAGTGGGAATGCCCCAAAATTCATCTCTTTTGCCAAGAGGGCATAGATTTAATTGACGAGTCACCTCTAGGACTGAGTTAATTTTACAACAGGAACTACAATAGGACTTTTAAACTGGTATTCAGGGAATACCAGCTAACTATTGAGCCTAGATAATTATAATAATTGATGGCTCTTGAGAGACAACGTAGCCATAAAGAAAATGATCTTCTTTTCTGGGAAAAGAGATATTGATGCTGAACATGGGGCAGAGGTCTAGTACTAAAGGTTGTAAAGTTTCAAAGAGGCTCTTTTATTAGAGTAAATGAATTATGTGATTATGAATATTACAACTCTTTCGGAAGCTACATATAGCCTTAAGAACATAGATCTTTTTTATAGTCTGTCTGGATGCAGATTTTTTCATGTTTTAGTCTATATCATATTGCCCTCAACTTATGCGTCTCTCATATTACTGGAACCTCCTTCTGATTAAAGAAATCTGATTAAAGGATAATAATGGAAACTAGCAAGGCAACATCTGCATCAATATAGTCTGTGCTGACTACTTCATAAAAGGCTATTTCCATAAGGATTCACATTAGTGGTAACACACAGGTGACTTGGAAGACATCTAAAATTTTGGAAACTTACTATATATATATATATAGACACACACACCCCCTCTGTTATCATAATCATAACCCTGTTACTCCTGGAGAAATCAATATGTATCCATGTTTGAGAACCTAATTTGAGGACGATACATTTAAATCTTTTGCATTATCTTGTTTTTGAATAAACAGAGTTTTGGGGTATTGTTATTTTGATAATAGTTAGTTGAATAATAGCTAGTTGAACTAAGAAGGAATACATATGACGTGATTTATCTTGGAACACATGATGCACACTTTGTCGTATTATCTGGAAGTCACCAGACAAATAGTACTAAAGACAACCTTCAGGATTCAGTTGACCTATAGTTAGATTTTGGAAAATGTTGTAGTCTGGTGATTGTATTGCATTTTTAAAAATAAGCTGTTGCATACATCAGTAAAAACATTCTTTGCCCAAACTGCCTCTAACAAGAACAATGGATTAGGTGTAGAGCAAGGTTGTTTCTCTCATTCTGTGTTGTCTGATAAATTACCTTTTCTGTAAGGGGTTATGGGGCCTCATTGACTGACAAAAAAAAGTAAATTTTACAGACTTGCAAAAGGAAGCAGCTCATTTTTTGCCTTGAATCTGGTTTCATGGGTTAGGTGGCAGGGCGCGGATAGAGGAGGAAGAAGGGGGAGGATGCAAACATTGCCTCTTCTCTGAGCTAGGAGATTCAATGGCAGCAGGGACTAGAGTAGAAGGGTCCTTTTCAGCTCTGGTGGAGAAGGATATCAGGGTTTGCAGTGGTAGAAAATAGAAAGGAGCCTCCCCTAAAACCTGGATGTGCAGAAATGTGGCGCCATCCCTGACACATCTGTATAAAGGGCTCCTGCTGGGGTGGCTTTGCTGCCTGGACTCTCAGACATGAGTTCCCCTCTCAGCTCCTTTTCTCTCTTGGGTACTTTGTTCTGCACTGGGTAAGCTGAGGCAGGAGGAAAGGGTCCTGTGGGCCAGATCTGGCCTGCAGGCCATGTGTTTGACATTACCTCTTGAGAACTATTGCCTATATTTCAAGAGTTATTCACATATTGCTAAAGCCACACTATGGAGGAGCTCAGTTCCCACCCAGAATGCTGGCTGTGTCTTAACAAAATTGTAACAATTTTTCTTAAATAAAAATACCTTGTATATGTTTTAATTAAAGTATTAATGCAGGCTAAATGTATAGGCTGTAATTAAAGGTCCTAATAAAAATAAAACTCATGATATTTAGGCCCCTAAATAAACAGCCTGAAGTTCAAAAGTGCTGAGCACTCAGCAGCTCCCAATGAAGTTGAATTAATTCCAATAGCTGGAATACAAAGAGGAGTTGAAGAATTGTAGCCAGCCATGTTCTTAGAAGCAGAATTTAAGCAACAAGACTGTCAATGCTATTTTACAATCAGAATAACTATGCACAAATTTGTGCAAGCCTCTGTGCTGACCCCTGCTGCTGCTTTCAGGTGTGTATGCCCCTAGTTAGAATTTGATAAAAAGCCACATCATTAAGTACTTATGTTGCCTGGGATCTCCAGCCTGGGTCCACAGCCCCAACCTGCCACCCACTAACAGCTGTTCAGGCAAAAGCTGAAACCTGTTAAAGAACTCTAATCCTGAAACGGGATTAATAGGCTGAGAGGGGGTCCTGACTGGTCCACAGTTCCTCTATAATTTGAGCACAGGAATAGGAAGTTGTCCTTGCAATTGGTATCCACCCACCGCTGGACTGTTCCTGTTCCTTTTTTCCTGGCATGACTTCCTGGTTTTCTGGCCCATCTTGCATCCATTTACTAATCTGTGGTTCTGCTTTCAAGATTCTCTCCTGCCTCTGAGCTCATGATGTGACCAGACCCTTTCTGCCTTCTGATGTTCAATATTCCATTTGCCCTTAGACCTCCCTGTACCAGACCTGTCCTGACTCCAGCTTTGACCAGTAGATCAGACTGCCCTTGTCCTGGTCATAACCTAGGGTTGATTAAAATACAATAACAATGTGAATCCATGTAAAAAGAAAACGGAAGTATACAAATGTTTCATATGCAGCAGTGGCGCTAGAGCTCATGAGATCAACTTTCTAAAACCACACACTCAAGGCATAGATAATATAAATATTAATGAGATGATTCCTTTTTATCCACTCTGAAGAGTTTTCATTAGCAAGCATGTCTCTAAAAGAAACACACTTCTGACCGCAGCAGATTTTAACAGCATCCTGGGTACAGTTCCATAAAGCAGAGAAACTTGGCAAAAATATCCAACTCTTTATCTGCTATGCAAAATTGTTACTATGTGTAATGGGGCTTTCCATGTTAGAAAAAAAAGATAGTTATCATGTTTATCTGGGATCAGCATCCTC
Source organism: Pelodiscus sinensis (assembly GCF_049634645.1). Taxonomy (NCBI): domain Eukaryota; kingdom Metazoa; phylum Chordata; order Testudines; family Trionychidae; genus Pelodiscus; species Pelodiscus sinensis. Next base: position 217,022,137 of record NC_134711.1, read on the forward strand.
TCCTCAGGGAATAATCAAAAGGAATATACATCAACACCAATGTGGGACTAGGACTTGGGAATTCAATGCAATAACAGAACATAGATCAATATGTGACACAGCAGTATGGATTGCAAAAACTCTTTGATTGGTCAGTTTCCTACTGGAACACTTTCCCCCTCACAGAGGTACAGCATTAATTGTTCACACTTGATCATGTCAGAAAGAAGGGTTAATCTCTACAGTGGTAAGGTGAATGGTTGCTTGCAGGTTTGATCCTTTCCTTCCCCCCTTCAAGTAGAATCATGTCAGAGTTAGCTGTGCTGTTTTTGTCAGAGGCTTATTTCTCAACAGGCATAAGATGACACATTTAGAAACTGCTGTCTATTTGGGGAAGGGCATGGGGGCTGAGGGAAAGGAAGAGCTCTCACAATCCTAGTTTCTACCAGAGGCCATTCTTCATGAAGATTCACATAACTAATCCCTCCAAGCCTTTCCTGTAGCAGAGATCTCACTTTTCTTCTTGTAAATATAACTGTAATAAATCTCTCTGACAATACTATAGTATCACTGTGCCTATATCCACTACAATAACTGTCCATGAAACATTTCTGCTTTCACTGCATGGTAAAGGCCTAACAGTTGGAGGTGTGGAGGGCGAGAAAGGAGAGGCAAAGAAGAGAAGCAATTTCTGTAATACTTTAATCCAAGACCTACATTTTCAAAGAGTTCTCTTAGATTCTACCAGTGCATCTCCATCTGACTTAACCTCAATGGAAAATGTATGGCTAAGTCCCTGCCCAACTCTGAACAAATCTGGGATTTAAGTGCATCCAATAAATACTTCATATGGATTTATTAAAACAATTAAATAAATACATGTTAGTGGACTACAATACATTTATTAACTATTTTTCTCCAACTATCTATTGTTAAACAATAAGCTCCTCTATTACATTTATCCTTTAGTTTTAAGACACTAGGCTTAATCATGGCTCATGTTCTGCCTGTTTCACTTTGCTCTGGCATTGAAAAACATATGGGAATCACAGAACTGGAAGAGACCTTGGGAGATCATTAAGCCCACTCCCCTGCCCTCATGGCAGGTCTAAGCACCATCTAGATCAGGGCTACTCAATACAGTAAACTTCAGATAATATGGCACATTTAGGACCCAGGGGGTGCCGGATTATCAGATATGAGAAGTAATTATCAGATATGAGAGATGCCACCCCAGACCTCTCATAGCCCCCCCTTCTGATAGTCCCGCTCTGCCCCAGGTGTCCCCGATTCAGCCGCTGCTGGTCAGTTTCAGCAGCGGCTGAATCAGGGATGCCTGCTGCAGAGCAGCTGGGGTGCTGCCCAGTTGGTCCGGTAGCGCTGCCCCTTGGCGCTGCGAGACCAACCCAGCAGCAACCCAGCTGCTCTTGGGGATGCTGGGACAGAGCAACTGGGGTGCTGCCGGGTTGGTCCAGCTGCTCTGTCTCAGGCATCCCCAAGAGCAGCTGGGGTGCTGCCAGATTGTTCTCGCAGCACCAAGTGGTGGCACTACTGGACCAACCGGGCAGCACCCCAGCTGCTCTTGGGGATGCCTGGGACAGAGCAGCTCTGCCCCCGGCTTCCCCGATTCAGCTGCTGGTCAGTTTTAGCAGCATCTGAATTGGGGAAGCCAGGCGCAGAGCAGCTCCAATTGTCCAGCTGCCCCGTGCACTTCCGGGTTCCTGATGGTGCCAGACCATCAGGAGCAGGAATGCCGGAGCATTGGATGCCAGACTAATGGAGTTTTACTGTACATGGCCCGGAGGCCACACGCAGACCATGGTCCATTTTTTGTGTGGCCCGCGGTGCAGTTTGGGTGCACACAGCCCATGGATGGGAGCCAAAACAAAAAAGTAGTCAATATAATGGTCTTCTGTTGATATGTGATTTAGTAGTTAAATTCCTGTTATATGGGTGGAAATCGGGTAAATATTGCATTTTATTAATATCAGCAGAACTGACTTAAATGGGGCCTGCATATTGTGTAGTCTTGCCTTAATGTAAGTATTCATGCCCGTCAGTGTGAAAGAAGCTATTTGCATGTATACGCAACCATGCTTAAGTTGTGGTCCTCGGCATGTGCTGTGAGAATCATCGTGGCCTCCGGAGCTTCCAAAGTTGAGTAGCCGTGATCTAGATCATCCCTGACATGTTTATCTAACCTGCTCTTAAATATTTCCACAACTTCCCTAGGCAATTTATTCCAGTGCTTAACCACCTTGACAGGTAAGTATTTTTTCAGAATGTTCATCCTAAACCTCCCTTGCTGAAATTTAAGCCCATTGCTTCTTGTCCTGTCCTCAGAGGTTAAGAAGAATAAATTTTCTCCCTCTTCCTTGTAACATCATTTTAGGTACTAAAAAACTGCTATCATGTCCCATCTCAGTCTTCTCTTTTTCAAACTAAATAAACCCAGTTATTTCAGTCTTCCCTCATAAGTCATGTTTTCTAGACCTTTAATTATTTTTGTTGCTCTTCTCTGGCCCCTCTCCAATTTCTCCATGTCTTTTCTGAAATGCAATGCCCAGAACCGGACACAATACTCCAGATGAGGCCAAATCAGTGCAGGGTACGGTGGAACAATTACTTCTCATGTCTTGCTTACAACACTCTTGTTAATATATCCAGGAATGATGTTTGCTTTTTCTATAATTATGTCACAGAGCTGATTTATATTTAGCATGTGGTCAACTATGACCCTTAAGTCTCTTTCTGCAGTACTCCTTCCTAGTCAATCACTTTCCATTCTGTATGTGTGAAACTGATTGTGCCTTCCTAAGTGGAGTACTTTGTCCTTTTTGAACGTCATCCTATTTACCTCATACCCTTTTTCTAGATTGTCCAGATCATTTTGAATTATAATCTTGTCCTCCAAAGCATTTGTAATATCTCCCAGCTTTATCATTTCTGTCCATGAAGTCATTTTAGACCCTTTCCTGAACCTGGGTCTGCATCTGTGAGGTGTAGGTACCAAGGTCTTTTTTAATGAGCTAGTGATACTTATGACCAGTACAGTGGCGGCCCGTCAATACAGGCGAACTAGGCAGTCGCTTAGGGCACCAAGATAAACGGCCATTGAGGGCTTCGGAGGCGGGGGCGCCAATCGCGTGCTGATCGCACTTTTTGCCTAAGGTGCCAGTTGCCGGCAGCTCGTCTAGGGCTACTCCTGGACCTGGGCCTATTACTAATTAGTATTTTGCACACTCTGCCCTGTTTGTGCCAAATTCTGTGAGCTGGGCCTGCCTCTTACTCACAGCTTAGCTTTGCTTTATGTTAGCCATGTTTTGTCCATTTTTAGCTAGGCCTCAGACCTCAGACCAGGCCTGTGCTACACGGGCTTGTTTTAGGCCTTCATCTTACTACAAGGACAATGTAGAGCAATCCTGAGACTGCTTTAGGTTACCCCCATCGTCTATACTAGCTCCTACTCATGCTGAGGATTGAGGTGGGATTGGCCTAGAAGTTGTATAAAGCAAATTCGGCAATCCATTCAACAGTCCCAGTATAGCTAAGGACTCCTCCCAGTAAATTAAACATGGCTCAATTGATTCTGATTATTTGATAAATTGGTTTTAAACCTCTGTCTAATGCACAGTGCTTTTCAAGCCTAAGGCTATGTTTACACTTGCAGGCTACGTCTACACTGGCCCCTTTTCCGGAAAAGGGGCATGGTAATTTTTGAAATCGCAATAGGGAAATGCGCGGGGGATTTAAATATCCCCCGCGGCATTTAAATAAAAATGTCTGCCGCTTTTTCCGGCTTTTAGAAGCCGGAAAAGAGCGTGTACACTGGCCCCGATCCTCCGGAAAAAGCGCCCTTTTCCGGAGGATCTTATTCGAAGTAGGAATAAGATCCTCCGGAAAAGGGCGTTTTTTCCGGAGGATCGGGGCCAGTGGGACTTTAGAGAGGAAGAGGTGGACATCTGTTTACTTGGCTTCAGAGCAGCACAGCTGCTGTCCAGAGTGGTCACCTAGGCACTGTGAGATATCCTCTGGAGGCTAAAACATATGTAAGTTAAGGATGTTAAGTAATGGTTAATTTACTAGTCAAGTAGTCGATGGAATTTCCATCGACTACTTGATGAGTCGATAGGCACTTCCACATTCCTCTTTGAAATGTAAATTTCAAAGGAGGAATGCGGAACTCTGTGTGCAGCCCGGGGCCAACGGGAAGTCCTGCTGACTCTGGGCTGCACGCGTTGTGCCAGTTTTGAAAAGTACAAGAGTCCCCAGTGGGTGCTCTTGTGCATTTCAAAGTGGCAGGATGGCATGATGTCCCCCACTGATCCCAGGCTCCATGCTGCACTGCTGATTTGAAATGCCAAATGGAGCCAAGATCAGCTGGGGACTCCCCAGATGATCCGGGGCTCCATGCGGCATTTCTGTGGAACCCAGGATCAGCTGGGGACTCACAGCTGATCCTGAGTTCCGTGGAAATGCTGCACTGGAGCCTGAGATCAGCTGGGGAGTCCCTGGCTGACCCCGGGCTCCACATGCACATCTTAGAGTTTCAAAGGGACAGTGCCACACAGCTTAGCCCAGGATCAGCTGTGCAGCACTGCCCCTTTAAAGTAGCTCCCTTCCCCCCCTTTGCTGCCTCTATCTGATAGAGGCAGCAAGGGGGAGGGAATTGACTAGTCGACTGACTATCCGATAGGGATTTGCTTATCAGATAGTCGACTAGTCCCTAACATCCCTAATATAAGTAGGAAGAATGTGTCTTCACTTAAACCTCAGTGCGAAAGTATAACCACTGGGAATTGTACACCTCCTGTGAAGGTGCTTTTCTTCTTTCAGTGAAGCTTCTGAGTTTCATCACAAGAAGTCATTGGCAGGTGTAGACACTCCTGTGGTCTTAGCATGAAAAAAGGACTTTTTGCACTTTAAATGGCAAGTGTAGACGTGCCCTAAAATGCTACTAAAATGTCACTAAAAACCCAAGATGATGTTTAATTAGCCTGGTATACAATAAACATGCCCTAAAATGCTATTAAAATGTTACTAAAAGACCAAGATGATGTTTAATTAGCCTGCTATACAATAAAATGTTTTTAACAGATGTAAATTATGTGAATATTTGTAATTACACTTAATTTGAGGTGTCACTGGTATTTTTCTTTAATGGCTGATAATTATCGCAACTAATATGCCTGAATGAATCTAGAAATGTTTAGGTTAATTTTCTGTAAATATTCATCCCCAGCCTTTCTGCTGTTCTATCTGAGGATGAAGAGAAATATAAATAGAGCTAGTCATTAAGAAAGAAAATTCCTGAGCACTAAGCCGGCAGACTTATCAGCACAGCACTAAGTGCTAGTGGGGTGTTCAACTCTTTAAGTCAGATATTTAAATTCTTATAGCCTTAAAAGCTCTTTCTGGCAGATAGCCAAAGCAGCTAGAGGTATGCTGAGGAGTTCCTTAAGGGCTAAAGAGAGAATGAGTGGTTGTCTCAAAGGGTATGTTTACACTGACACCCTAGTTTGAACTAGGGTGGCTAATGTAGGCATTCGAACTTGCAAATGAAGCCCGGGATTTAAATATCCCGGGCTTCATTTGCATGTTCCCAGACGCTGCCATTTTTAAATACCCCGTAGTTCGAACTATCTACCCATGGCTACATGTGGCACAGACTAGGTAGTTCGAATTAAAGCTCCTAATTCAAACTACCATTATTCCTCTTGCAAGGAGGTTTAACGGTAGTTCGAATTAGGAGCTTTAATTCGAACTACCTAGTCCATTCTGCGTGTAGCTGCAGGCAAGTAGTTTGACCTACGGGGCATTTAAAAATGGCGGTGTCTGGGAACATGCAAATGAAGCCCAGGATATTTAAATCCCGGGCTTCATTTGCAAGTTCGAATGCCTACATTAGCCACCCTAGTTCGAACTAGGGTGGCAGTGTAGACATACCCAAACTGCTTATAGCATGTGTTCCAGGTAGGAGGGTATGTCTACACATCATTCCTCTCTTGAGAGAGGACTGCAAATGCAGACATCCAAAATTGCAAATGAAGCAGAGATTTGAATATCCCGTGCTTCCTTTGCATAATTGTGTTATGGCACTATTGCGAAATAGCGCTATTTCAAGAGGAAAAAATGGGTTATTTTGAGGTAAAACCCTTCCCTCGAAATAACCCTTACTCCTCATTTTTTGACATACCCTGAGGCATTACTGCATTATTCCTGCTATTACTATTGGAATAGTTGCCAAATCACCTATGTCTTCCTATCCTTTCCTTGGGAGGCAAACCATGACCTGGCCTGTCCCACCTTTGCTATACAGAAGTGACCACTGAGTCCCTATGGAGCACATAGATTTGTATGGCACCTATTAAAAGGAAGAAAATGAAAGTCAAGAAGGAAAAGGGGCAGAGGACAGAGACAAAAAGGAGGCAGTATGGATTTGATTTCAGCCTTACATCCAGCCCTCCTGCAGGGATTATTAGTTAACTAGTTCTAGGAAGCTGTCCTAAATGGACTCAAAGTTTTCCAGGGTCTGTGGTCTGCGGTACACTATCCTTTCCTTTACAGTCATTTCTGTTAGTCCTTTCTATCAGTCTTGGTACCCTGGAAAGCAGATTTGGTTTTCTAATGTAGCAAAATTTTATGGAGCAATACACCCCTAAAATGATTGAAGAGTGAGGGGTTAACTGATGTCTCATAAAGGAGATGCGTGGGTGATTTCCCATTCCCCATAACACATTTTGTGAGGATCTCAGCATGGTCACCCTTAGGATTTATGGGACCCTACACAGCACTATTAAAATGGTGCCTCTATGCCCGATGGCAGCCCCGGGGCAGGGAAGGATTCTTTAGAGATGTGGTGTTATAATCTTCAACAACACACTAATGAAATATTTTAAAACAAATCTTATACCAAGCTCTTGTAGACTAATGCATTAAATTCAGAAAGTGACACTATATACCTAGAATTGGCAAATGCCTGTTAAATGGCTTACCTACCACTTGAATGGCTCTTTCACAGGGCCAATGCTCTGCTCGTAGGTCTGACTGCCCTTCTCCCTTTTAAGTTCTCCAGAGGAAGCAGAACCACAGAACAGAGATAGGAAAAGGTGGATGGGTGGACATTAAGACCCAGTCGTACCCCACATTTTTGGGTGCCCTATTGCAGCTGCCTATTCTGTGTATGGGAAAGGATGACCCTGGATCTCAGTGATTTTCAGAAAACATCACCGGGCTGTTTTGAGTGAGGTCCCATGGTTACATATTAATCTTGATAGAGCATTTGTTTTTATCAGGTTTATATTTCTCCGGAGGCCGAGGGCGGTGGCTTCCCATTTATCCAGGTCATTAGCCATTGTATGATGATAAGTTCTACGTTAACAGTTTGCTTTCAATCTTCCTAGATAATTTAATGCCATCAGTTACCATTGGCAATCCCACTGACTGAGCCAAACGCAGTATGTGTCGCTAGTCAGTTCAAATGCTTACAACTTGTTCCAGTGAGTCTTGTATCTGGAGAAGCATTTGGAACATTACAAATTCAAATTATCTGGGTATCAACCTGTGTGAATCAGCACAACAGTAGGAGCAAAACGTGATGTATATGATCTATTTTAATATCTGGATCGTGCATGCCAGCAGTTCAGTTCAAAGCCAAGTAGGGACATTCGCTCAATGACTGTACAAAAAAAGGAATTCCAGGCAACCATATCAACCGTTTCAGTGTGTAAGCCGGTATGGCTCTGGGAGGGGCACCTCCTCCTTAGGGTCAGTGGGCAGCCACACCGACCCACTACACCCGCTTAGTCTTTTGGGGAATTACCGGTGGTTTTGCTCTAGAGCCCTTGCTCAGGGTGGGCGACAACAAATAGTTCATGGCCCCCAAACCCTTGCTCAGGGTGAGGCTGTAAAAATAAACAATTCAGAAGCCTAAGCCCTTGCTTCAAGGCAGAGTGGCAAAGCAAACAGTTCAAAAGCTGGGTCTTAGTTCAGTGTGGAGTGGCAAGCAAATAGTCTAAAGCCAGGCCTTGGTTCAGGGCGGGGCGGTGAGCAAACAGTTCAAAACAAACAAATAGTCTCTGCTGACAAAAGGCTGCAGTGTAGACGTAGACATAGCCTACCCAGAGACTGCATTGTGGTGCTCCAGCATCCATTTAAAAAGCCTGGGGCTCCAGCCATGCCACTGGCACTATGGCAGCTGCAGCAGTCTGAGCCCCAGCATCCTTTGAATCACTTGGCCCTGGGACAATTACTCCCATTGCCCCTTCTGTCAGCAGGCCTCAATTAGTGGGACCTTTCCTGGCTTGGGAATAACAGGTGTGGAAGAAAACATTGTCCTCACTCTGCGTTTGTAAGCAACAAGTAGCCAAAGGACGTTTTATTACGAGCTGCAGCAAGGGAAAAACTGGTTCGGACAGGGGGGAAGCCCCCCCGAGGCAGATCTTCGAATACAAGCAATTATGAAGCAGTTTATATACTGTCTATTAGATATAATAACAATAACAATTAATCTCCTTCCCATTACAAACACCAATGGCTAACAGTTATTTAGTTCCACCCAGATGCTCCTTATCTCAAGGTCCCTGCTGGAGTCAGAATTCTATCCTTATTTCCGTATGGAGGCAAGAGGCAAAGGCAGCGTCTAATTACAGATCTCGCGTTGTCAGGCCACAGACTTAGCCTGACTCTTGCTCTCTTGCTAACAAGACCAAGATGGCTGCACACAAATTCCCTTATTCCCTTTTCCTGCCTCCACACAGGTATGACTGCTTCTTGCATTTTGAGAGATAGGGACCAGTCTTCTTGGTTTCAGTGAACATACCAAGGAGCCTATAGGATATTTCATCTGATTTCTTTTTTAATAAAGCTCTACTAGAAACCCATCACTGACCAGGAATTTATCGTATTTCATTTTTTTTTCACAGTTAGATCTATTTCCCGGAGGTTGATCTAGACCTCTATGAGCTCTTTCCAGTTGAAACCCATTTAGGAATTCATCCAAGGCCATGGTAAGGGCTGTAGATGCAATGTGAATGTCTGCTCTGCACAATTCCAAATAAATATAGTCAGAACTGGTTATTTAATGTCCTTTTGGGTTATGTGTGTTTAGCTTTGGACATGTTAAGGGCATTTACAAATGTTGGATTTGTGTGTCAGGCTACATGCCAGAAGTTTGCCCATACTTTCCTCTAACAGCCAATAATCTTGATTAAGGTGAAACAGCAAATTCTGCTTCTTTTACTGTTTCCCTTGCTGTTAAGTCTCCACCTTGGCCTAGGAGCCTCAGTCTCTGGCAGGGAAAGTTTCTGATTTACATTCACATTGTTTGGTACTGAAATTGTCCCCACAATGTCTTTGTTTATAAATACATTATGGGGTGATGTTAAATCATCAGAGAAGTAGAGCGAGTTGGAAAAAAAATGCTGTCATCGTGGGTAAATGGATTGAATATTTTAAATGGAAAGGCGGGCTAAAAATATTTAAATAAATAAATAAACAAACAAATTTTATGTCTCCATATGTCCACCAGACTAAGTTCTAACACCCAGGACAAGATTTCTTTCTGTTGCGTGAGGGCCTTCCTAACATGGGAGAGTTTTCTCCATTGAGGTGGGAGTGTAACTGAGAGATTTCAACAAAGCAAGACATTGAGGAATATCCTTTATCTCAAAAAGAAAAATCAGGGGACCTTTAATATTCACAAAATGCAGACAGAAAGATGTGGCTTCAATCAGCACCTACAATTAGATTCCAGACATTCCAAAGCTCATTATGAAGTAATAAGGTATTGGCTTCTAGTAGAGCAGGGCCAAGTTTCTGCCAACAAAAGCTCATACAGCATGGTGCATTAAAACTTTGCTTTTTTTGAGAAAATCAAACGGAGAAATTTCTGAACAAACCCCTTCTGGAGGAGACTCCTGTTTCTTCTAATCTACCCTTAATCTACAAACTGCAGCCACCACTGGTTATTCAGTTACTGATGTAGAACATTAGCCTGGAATTCCCTTCAGAGTTGATCAATCTGGTCATCAGTTGGCTCAGAGTCAGCTTTTGATGAGAGGCAAGAGCAGGTCAGATACAACCACTCTGTTGCCATCTTCTACTCACTAATGGGCAGAGTAGAACTGGAAACTGAATATGAGATGTTACCAGGGATTAAATTCTCAGAGACCATTTCCCAGAGCCCCCACAACCCATCACTGAGGGCTCAAGCTTCACCTGTGGGACAGGGGTTCTCAGGGCATCATCCCTAAAAGTCAAGGAATGTGTCAAAGCCTGTGGCTTCAATTCTGCAGGAAGCCCTCTAGGATGTGCCGGGGCTCCCATGGGTTTGAAAATATTTACCAGAATTCTGCTCTGATTGGCTTTGGCTGAACTTAAGCCTTGGATGTCACATACACCAGGGCAGGAAACATATAATAATCAAGGAAACTCCTTAGAAAGAATTTTGAAAGGGGGAACTTACTAGTAGGAAAGGATCAAAGTCTATGGCATTACAGAATTATCTACTAAATATTTTAGAAACTTTGTCGGCCTGTCTGTGTGTCCATCTGTGAGTCTATTTGTTCAAGAACTTCCCTTAAATGGTAAGAGCTAGGACCACTAAATTTGGTCTGCAGCTTCCTCGTATCATAACTTAGAGCAAGGCTAGGATTTGGTTGTGCCAGGACAATGAGATGTGTCTGGAGTTCAATTGTTTCTCATAAAATGGAAAGGCAGGAGGGAGAGTTATACTGTAGAATGACCACCGGGGGAAGCAAGAGTCCTGAGATGGTGACTGGGACAACTATAACCCCACTGGGCCAGCAGAGGGTGGGGGGGAGGGGAGAGAGAGAAAGGGACAGCTATATTCTATATATTTGAGAGAGTTTGTCTGTTTGTGTGTCCATCTGTCCCCCAACTGGGGGACATGCACCCCTGGATGTGCCCGCTGGAGCTGCAGCAGCCATGGACAGGTGCTTCTCACCTGGTCCCAAGCTCCTGGGGTGACAATGGGCTGGGGTTGTCCCCTCTCCCTGGAGCAGCCTGTATATTAAGCCCCTTATCCCTAGCCTTACCTCAGAGCAATGATTTAAATGAATTAAAATAAAATGTACTTGAGTTAAGGAACTGAAGAACACCAGGTAAATCTTCTAGTTTCTCATTAATCAGAATAAAACCTATTTCCAAATTCACCAGAATATTTCATTCAAATTTCAAAATGATTATAGAATGGCTGAATCTTGGTTTTTTAAATTCATAACACAGTATGTTCTACTATCATGGTATAGAAAATTAGAAATTCATGCTTCAGCAAAATGATACAATTTTTTAAGCTGCAAGAGAAAGATGTGCACTCTCTCTTTCTCTCTGTCTCCCCTCTCCAGATACATACTCCCACTCTATAATCCCCCTTTGGTTGCATACCCAGGAGCAATCATCTAGTTCCAAGACTCATCAATCATCTTAACAGCAGTGAAAACTAATCCCTGAAGTAAGACATTTCCAATCATCTTTCATTCGCCATAAAGACACCGTGAGTTGAGATTTCTTATTTTCCATCTCTTACATCCCACCCTTGTAATCATAGCACTCATTATTCACAGCCAAAATTATCAAGGCATACATTTGTGTAGTGTTCTTTGGGATTTTATTCAGATAACTCCTATTAAAAAGTCAATGGAAGACATGAATTTAAAACGGTGACATAATTCTTGGAAAAATTAATTCCCATGTGTCTACTTTTGTGACTAAAGAGGGATAAGAAAATTAGATATGCTGGTTTTGGGGAAAAGAGAGAAGTTTGTTTATTTGGCGTATTTATTTGCATGTGTGAGTCACAATATTCTAAACATGTTTAGAACATGGGTTTTTTTTTCAGTTTTCTAAACATGTTTAACTAGAACCTCTTCAGATCCCAAATGCTTTATAATAATAACATTCTGAAGCTCCTCTTCCATGCTCTTTAATAACACCCTTAATTATGAACATGTGTTTTTAGGCAAACACTATAACGAGTAAAAAAAAAATCAAAGTTCACATTAGGGATGTTGAAGATTTCTATGGTTCAGAATCCTTTGAATACATCCCTATGCTTGTTTCATCTCCAGAATGGAAACAAACCTCATGGCAACAGGGAACATGCGGATGGAGAAGAGGATAGAAGTCCAGCCTCTGTAAAAACTCAGATTGTCAATAAAAAGAAATGTATTATCCAGACCTCTAATTTCAGTTTTGCTGTAAGAGTTATGAATTAGTCAAGCAGACATTTAATCTGGATATGATCAAGAGTTTAAAATCACATCCTGGATTTATATCCTGTGTTCAAAGTTTGCCTTCAACATCTCACACCAAAAGGTACGTACTTTACAATCATCTTGATCAGCATTTTTTGAAGGACTACAAAAACATTTATCAGCAACAGCTCTGTAAAATATTACAAGAGTATCTCCTCTTGAGTTACAAAGACCTTCAGGAAATTCCAGCAAACTAATACTTTTAATCTAAACTTTTGCTAAAAATGATCCTTATATTAGTATTGACACAACAAATGCAGTAAGCTATGAGTGAAATGAGACACCCAATATTCTGTTCTCTCACAACAGAAGAGACAATCCACACTGTCAAGTATGGGTTCTCTTGGCCAGGCTTCGCCCCCGTATAGCCGAGATCTACCTCAGCAACCTCACCACATCACATGGATCCACATCACATGGATAGCAACAAGGCTTATCTACCAATAAAATGGAGCTTGTCAGAGTCCAGCACTCAACACCATATATGGGCATCACACCACACCCAGACCACTCCCATGCTACTCCCAGAGCACAAACAACACCAAATATGGTAATAGGCAAGAACATAAAAACCTCTCTGCCCTTAGCTCGGGGAGGACTCCCGAATATTGGAAGACAGAATCTGAGTCTGGCTTATGACTGATCACCCAAAGGCTGCCTCCCACCCACCGAATCTAAAAAGGGGTGTACGAATCTCGAGCATGCTCCGATTCCTTGTGTGTCTTTGTGTTGCTGAGTTTGTAAGTATTTAATTTACCCTCACTGTGGTTGAGTCGTTTAAAAGAGACAGGTTAGAAAATATATTGCTCTGTGGTAACTTTTATCCTTGTTATTGTCAGTGTTAAAGAAACAGTTTTTTTTAATGTGTATATATTTGACTTAGCTGTAACTTAGGTGGAGTTTAAAATTGTTGTGTGGCAAATATTAGGTAGTTACTCATTTAAGTAGTTCAGTTTAATAAATCATTCCTTCTTTAGTAAAACTTGTTGTCTTGCCATCATTCGGTATTTTCACTGGGTATTTGGCCTTAAGCCTCTGGGACTCCTGCCATTTTACCGAACCAAGAACCAACACACACCAAACCCAAGGTTTTTGTTAGAGCTAGTCCTAAATGAAACACTTGCATTGGAACACCTTCAGAATTTTTAGGAAGCCGAATCCAAACTTTGTAGCTTTGCAACTGATTAAACCTGACTGGACAAATCCAAAGCCTTTGGCCTTTTAGCAATTATACATTAGATCTGAATGTGTCCTTTGAGATCTGGTTCATCTCTATTTTTAGGTATAAAACATTCAATTTTATATGGTATTAGAAGATTTACCCAGCATTGCTTGGGTCCTTAACTAAAATAATGTTTATTTTTCTTCTTTTAAATCATTGATTTGGAGTAGAGTTGGGGACGAGTGGTTCAATATGCAGGCTGCCTGGGGAGAGAGGACAACATTAGCTCTTTCTCACTGCAGTAGCTTATGGCCAGGTGAGAAGTGCCTGTCCAGGACTGTTGCAGTTCAGTGGGCACATCCGAGAGAGGGGTGCATGTCCCCCAGTCACCATCTTTGGCCTCTTACTGCCCCCTGTGGTCATTATTCAGTATAACTGTCCCTTCTGCCAGACTCCTGCCTTTTCATTTTATGAGAAACAATTGTATTCCAGGCACATTCCATTGTCCTGGCACAACCAAAACCTTACTTTAAGTTATGTTAAGAGGAAGCTGCATACCAAATTCGGTGCTCCTAGCTCTTACCATTTAGGAGAAGTTCTTGAATGAATAGACTCACAGATGGATGGACAGATTGACAGAAAGAAACACAAAAACACTCCCAAATACATAGAAGATTTAAAGTCAATACTGTAAGAAGATTTTGATGAATATTGGAGAACAGGTGGCTCTCCTTGCTCGATTGTACATATGCTTTTCATTCAATTAGTCTGATCTTTCATAGTTCACACTTTTATTATTCTCCAGCTAACCTTGTCAGCACTAAATCTGTGTTTTCAAGGCATTTCAAATCAAAGCCCTCCAAGTTCTTGTTCATCTCAGCTGAAACATGTCTACTTAGCTCCCAGTGAGAAATGGCAATTCACGATAACTCTAATCTGTATCTCTCAAACCAAAAGCTATTGTTGCTGGTTAGTAGTGTCCTGAAAGAGAATTAAGATTTTTTAGCAAAGTTAGACTTTTATTTGATTATTGTGGAGTAATACTATTTTTCAAGAAGCCAAAGAGGTTAAATTTTGCAAAATTATTAAAATAGAAAAACTAAAAGAAATATACTATAAAGCTCTGAGATGAAGAATGAGGGAGAGAGAAAAAAAGAGAGAGAGAGACTGGATATGTGTACACTGCAGAGCTTTTCCGGGATACCAGAGGCATCCCGGAAAAGCTCTGCCGCGTCCAAGGAACACATCTGCTTTTTCAAAAAAACCTTCGGAAAAGCAGACATTTTTTTCAGCATCCCTGTAAACCTCATTCTATGAGGAAGAAGGGATGTTCTGAAAGAAGGTTTTTTCCTGACATTTAGCCTGGTGTAGATGGGACAAATGTCAGAAAAGCGTCTTTCAGAAGAAAAGCGGAAAAAGATATGCACATTGCGGTTCGCAATGTACATATCTTTTCCCAATTTTTCTTTGTAGTGTAGACATAGCCAGAAAGAGAGATCCTGTTGCCTTTTTGGGGTTGGCACAGAGAATGATTATAACCACCATCTTTCCAGAGGATATATTCTTTTGTATAGCAGTACTCAAACTTTTTCGTAGTGTGAACTATATTTTAATGAAGATATTAATTCAGATCCTCCTTTGGTGTAAATCAACATAATTCTACTTCAGTGAGCTATTTTGATTTCTACCTGCTAAAAGTTTTGGCTCATTATCTTGTGGAGCATCTTCCTCAATTATGTATGCCATCTCTGCGGCAGTGACAGCCATTTCTTACATGGATACATAATTCTTAATTATTTTAAGTTGTTTTAAATGGAATTTTGTAGAAGGAAATGAGGAAGAGGAGACAGCATCATGTTGCAAGCCAGCTTTTAATGGAGCACCAGTTATCCACTGGCTATACTTTTAGAACCTCTTCTTTAGCTCATGTGGTTTTGCAGCTGGAAGAGCAGGACTTTAGTCCTAGTTCTGCAGAATGTGTTGGTGAGATGTGCCAGTTGGGAACAACACTTGGGTCTGCAATCACATCACTTGAGTCTGTTAAGGACTTTGTTCTATTTCTGATACTTTTTTGGCATGGAACATTTGACAAATCCAACAAACTTACCACAAAGCAGTGACCTAGTAAAATATTTTCCTAAACATTTCCCTCCCCACACTAAGTAAAAGCCAGAAATTTAAATAACCCCATGTTTCCTGTGGTGGTCCTGTAATATGAAAGTAATTTGGTTATTATTCCTCTAAGTACTTTTGTCTTTCCCAACTGAAAGACAAATGATATATTTTTAAATATTTTTATAATTACCAACATTGCTCCTATGATTTTTACCTTCTCTTTTAATTTAATCCAGTGTTCGGAGATGTCTTTGTGTATGTTTGCATTTCAAAAGGATAGGATCTTATTGCTGCATTTGTTTTTATTCTCTCATACCATGTTCTATGTGCTTTTTCCAAGAGTGGAAGGTAAAAAATAATGTTAATATTTATTTTCGATTTATAAAATAGAACATGTTCATTACATGGCATCAAACAGAAAAATCCTGCAAGTGATCTGATATAACCCAGTGAGATACACTAATCTCTTGCATCTCAACTTACAAACATTACTATTAATCAAATAACAGGACCATTTGTAGTATTCTGAGATAAAGCTCAGTTGTTACAGAGAATTTATTCTGCAGATCTAACTCGGAAAAAAACAACCCTTCATTCTCTCTCCCTCCCCCACAATAAAATTTAACATATTGTCATGCTGAAAGATGAAAACAGCAGCAGTGAAGTGGATATTTAATCTATAAACATTCACAGGCCAGGATAAACCTGCTGGGAATGCTAAGTACCCTTCTTTCAGGCAACATGAAGACACCATTAAATACCCCCTTCGGTGCCAATAGTTGAGATAATAGAAGGCTGGCACCCAGCACATTGAGCTGCATGTGAGAACTAAACAAGTTTAAACTGCATGGTTTGAGGGGTTTCCCTGGGGCTAGTTGCAAATGCAGGGGCAAATGAAGGATTGGTCAGTTGCTGATGTGTATATGTGAGAGACAGAAACCGAGGGGAGCAGTGATGGTTATGGCTTAGGGAAGAAGCAGTGATGTAGAGCAGTGTTTCTCAAACTATGCTCCGCGGAACCCCAGGGGCTCACGAGACATCTCCAGGGGCTCCAGGAGGTTGACAAACTGGAAACATCAATAGGTACAGCACATACAATCAGTGAACCTCTGGGGCTCTGTTTAAATTTTTACACATGTAAAGGGCTCCAGAACCCAAAAAGTTTGAGAACCGCTGATGTAGAGTTTCTTTTGGGCACAGGACTTGACTGGAAAGGCAAGTTTGGAAACTGTGAGCAAGGAAACTGCCTGCTGGTGTTTTGTTCCCACTATGTTCAGAGAAACAGGACTGCATGTACATTCTTTATTGCATGTACATTCATTATTTATCTGGCAAACAGGATTGCGCCAACAACTGGCTTTCTGCATACACAAGGCAGCGGTGTGCAACCTGTGGGTCTTCCAGGGATGTGATTTGTGCCGGTCGGTATTTTCTTTTCCCAGCTCAGTGCCAGACGTACATACAGTAGGGGTGAGGGGAAAGGAGCAGCTTCTTTCCCCCTCAACCAAAATTTTCCTCGGGGTTGTGAGTGCAAAAAGGTTGTGCACCACTGCATTAGGGGATAGTAAGCCGGGCAATTGCCTGGGGCCTCACACAGTAGGGGTCGCACGTGAAGCTACATTGCTCAGGCTTACCCTTCAGCTCCAAGTGGTAGGGCTTCAGCCCCATTCACTGGGGCTTTGGCTTTCTGCCCTGAGTCCCTGCAAGTCTAATTCTGGCCTTGCTTGCTGGACTCCCTGAAATGTGACCTCTGATTGAGAACAGAGTTGCCAACCCACAGAAATTTAATTTACAGACAAAATGGGAAAAATTTACGGACAGACTTTTTTTATGGACATAATTTTATACTATATTAATAGGGCTTGACAAATCCGCTTATCTACTCACCCATGACGAGTAGATTTCAGCTGGTCACCCCGTTCACCAGCGGTTCGCGCATGCGCAATGTGGGTCTCGTGTATGCGCAGTGTGGGGCTGACGAGTGGTTTTCGCTGCGATCTCTGTATATTAAGATGACAATGGTAAACAATATTAAATTACATAAATTGCCAATGTGCTGACGCTAACTTGGCGGGATAATGTAGATGGTAACCCCGCGTCACCTCAACCATTGAGCTAAATAAACAACTAAAACGTCCAAATTCCACTGCTCTGCAGTAAAATGGCTGAAGCAGAACAGAAGAAATTTAATTGCTATAGAATAATTGTTGTTTTTTGAAATTTTATTGCACTCTAACGAAATTTATGGACACCTAATTTTTTTTATGGACTTTACAGACATGTCCAATTTCGGCTAATTTTTTTACAGACTGTCCATAAATTTGCTGACGGTTGGCAACCCTGGATGAGAATCGCTGACATAATCATATCTCCCAAGGCAAACTGCCATTATTCAAGGCCCTGAATATTGACTCACTATTCAGGCTCAAAAGATAAGAACGGCCATACTAGGTCAGACCAAAGGTCCATCCAGCCCAGTACCCTGTCTGCCGACAGTGGCCAATGCCAGGTGCCCCTGAGGGAGTGAATTGAACAGGTAATGATCAAGCGATCTCTCTCCTGCCATCCATCTCCACCCTCTGACAAACAGAAGCTGGGGACACCATTCCTTACCCATCCTGGCTAATAGCCATTAATGGACTTAACCTCCATGAATTTATCTAGTTCGCATTTAAACCCTGTTATAGTCCTAGCCTTCACAGCCTCCTCAGGCAAGATTGACTATGCGCTGTGTGAAGAAAAACTTCCTTTTATTTGTTTTAAACCTGCTGCCCATTAATTTCATTTGGTGGCCCCTAGTTCTTATATTATACGTTATATTAAGATATAACAGTTTCTCTTAATTTTCAATCGACAGTCTAATTTCCTTTTATTTGCATTCCTATCTTGGTTATCATGAACCCATGCCCTCTGGATGATGTCACCTGTACTACAATAAACCAACCCATCTGTGTGTAATTGTGGATCCTATGAAGTGATACACACGCTATGTGAGTGACTCTATTGTTATGTCTTGTTTTCAAGCTGTGTGGGTGCTAATGTCCCAAAGTTATTACATAATCTAGCTCTCTAGCGAAGACCTTTTTGTGAGACAGTCTTAGAAATTGCTGTTAAGTTAGGCAAATATGAACAGGATTGGTTCAAGACAGTTCACACAGTTCTGCTATGAAACAGAGGAAAAGGATTCCATGCAATGTCACACATTTCATTTGGAGGATTTGAATGCTGTGGTTTCATTGCATTGGAACATGAACATGTGTTGTATTCAGTCTTCTTCTACCATCACCCAAAAGTTGTGTGAGCAAATAGTAAGTGTGAAAAACTGGGACACTTTTGAATTTTTTTCAAGACAAAGCTCCTAATATCAGGGTGGTCCTGATCAGTGTTCCCTCTAACATTTTCTGTCCTTGGGTGGGTTGAATTTTCTTTTGGGCAGGTTGAAATTTCTTACGTGTATTACCAATATTGAGGTAGTGTTTGTGTGGATGTACACCAACAATACAAACAAAACATACACACACATAATTTTAAACAGTCCATATGTGTGGAAGAAAACATATTTAAACAAGGGATATTTAACAAGGAGCAATGCTTACTATATTTAATATGAAATCAAAGAAAAAAGAAAATTAACACTTCTCTTGGAGTACATGTATCTACCTTTCTAACAGCTCAAGCTAGTACCTGCTACTTCTGACTCATAAGAACCAGAACTCTACCACATAACAAAGATCTAACCTTAATGCAATACAATTTACCATGTATTAATTAGTAACACAGGATTTAAAAAAAATCATTAAGATCAGAGTTTTAGATACCTGCAACACTCCAAAAAATTCTGTTAAAAGAATCTCTTTCTTTCTTACTTTAAGGCATTAATACCTATGTAAACTTTGTTTGAAATGTAATCATCCAAATGTCTTTGCAGCCTGCTTTCCCACCACCCTCCCCAACCCAGACAGACAGGACTGCAGCAAGTGAGTCAGACACCGCAAACAAACTGCCCTCTGCCTCTACCTCACTGCACAGATGCCATCATCCATCCACCCCTACATTCCCTACCTACCCAATTCAGCTTGCTCCTTATTTCCCCTTCCCAAGAGCCTTGAGAGTGCTGAGTTTCTCTTTCTCTTCTCGCCCAGACGGGACTCTCCAAACTCCCCTCCCCTCTGAGGGTATGTCTACACTACCCTGCTAGTTCGAACTAGCGGGGTAATGTAGGCATACCGCACTTGCAAATGAAGCCCGGGATTTGAATTTCCCGGGCTTCATTTGCATAAGCGGGGCGCCGCCATTTTTAAATCACCGCTCGTTCGAACCCCGTGCCGCGCGGCTACACGGGGCACGAACTGGGTAGTTCGAACTAGGCTTCCTAGTTCGAACTACCGTTACTCCTCATGAAATGAAATGAGGAGTAACGGTAGTTCGAACTAGGAAGCCTAGTTCGAACTACCTAGTTCGTTCCCCGTGTAGCCGCGCTGCACGGGATTCGAACCAGTGGGGTTTTAAAAATGGCGGCTCCCCGCTTATGCAAATGAGGCCCGGGAAATTCAAATCCCGGGCTTCATTTGCAAGTGCGGTATGCCTACATTACCCTGCTAGTTCGAACTAGCGGGGTAGTGTAGACATACCCTGACTTCTCATCAGCCAGTTACTTATTCCCTCCCTTCCTCCTCCTCCTTCTTTCCTCCACCCACAGCCACTAATTGTCTCCTTATCTCCCTTCTTAACCTGCTCTGGGAGCTGTTCCATTTCAAGCATGGAGCATCTCCGTTTAGCTGCTTGCTCAGTGAGATGCCCTTTCCCCAGCCAGTCAGCTGAGCTCCTTGCCTGCCTAGGAGCTTTGAACTCCTGAGTAGAGCTCCAGAAACAGCTGCATGTCTGTGCAGGCATGCAGCTTACAGGAGCCTTGGTCCTGATAATATTGGGACTGGTCACCCTACCTGAAGGCAGGCTCATAAAATAGAACAGCCAGACATTACTTGTTTATATGGATGATGGTGGTTGTGGCAAGGTGGAAACATGACATTTTGCCTATCTTTCCATTCCCCCCTCAACATCTGAAGCGACCTTGGTCACCAGAGAGGATCCCGCAATCAAGGCTCCCTGCTCCCTAGGGCCTGAACTCAATGACAGTTATTCATAATCCATGGGGCATAGAACAGGTTCCATAGAGGGTAGGTGGCAGATGATGACCAGATAAGTAGTAAAGCAAACAGTCAAGTGTTACACTGCACTCCTTTTCTGGAGTGAAATATCTACTGGGCTCATGGGGGAAGATCCAAATCGTGTGATATCTAGATTCTCAATTTGGAGTCTTCAAAACATTTTAACTTAGCTCCAGCTGAAGGTAGCCCACTCCAATATACAAATAAAATGTAACATCTGTAGGAGTGATTACAGAGTGTTTTTCCTTTGGTTCTTATATATTCCCTTAACTGTAAGGTAGGCTTACCTATGGTGCCCTGAACATAGAAAACCTATTTATTTGTGCTGTTTAATTATATGTTTTCCTTTTATTTTCTCTGATCCTTCAAGTGCAATTGCATTATTGTGCTTCATTACATAATATCCAGCCATGTGAGAAAGTAACAGACACACCTTTTGCAGGCTCTCTGCATCAGTCTGTATTGTTTTCACAGATGTCCTCTTGAAGGCCACCTAATGCCACACATCAATGTTTTCTTCATGCTCTGCTTTCATTAGTACTTGTGTGGTATGGAGTTAGGCATGCAAGGGCTGCCAGCTGGCCAGAATGTCTGATAAATGTGAGAACAAAAAAATCCTATTCCATGCATCACAGCAAAGTGATCTATTCCTGGAACACCAGCTGGATTGCTGTAGTCAGCTATTAAACCAAGGCAGTAAAATGAAGCACTAATTTACTATGTAGGTTACACAGCAAAGCTATCTCCTTGCACAGCAATTTAGTTCATTCTGCTTAATTATAGATAGATGGTCTGTTAGTATGATGAAGATGCACAACGTTCTTCATGTTTATTGCTGTTTCTAAATACATGTGTTCTAGGTAGTGACCCATGGAAAAACTATTTTCAATTAATACAGTGTACTGTTGTCCTGCCACACATTAGGATACTTCCGGGCCTTGAAAAAATCAGCTTCCCATCAGAGGAGAGGTCAGTGTTGTAGACTCTTAACATAGCTTGTTTTATTTAAACATATACATCAGAATTGGTCAGTAACAAATGATCTTCATGGAAACCTCTCTTCCAGGAACCTCAGCACAAGCATCAAAGCTGCACTGCTAGTTCTATGTCAAAAATGAACTCATTTGAACTTCCCCCCAACAGCATTTCTTCCAAAACTAAAAACTTGTTTACACATGAAGAAAAAGAATTTATAAGGCAATGTGTAACAGTTCCATCTGCCAACAGTATATTTTAGCTGAAGGTGAGCCCGGTTATAATTCAGACAACATTTTTAGTTGTGATTTTAATTAGTGCAGACGTGATTTATGAGGATAATAACCCAAAACTTTCATTTATAAACAATGCAGTGATAGAACCTAGTGGAGTGCCACATTAAGCAATCAGTAGTCTAATGCCAAGTTGACATGTCTGAGGCAATTTTTTAATTAACTTTTTTGCTGATGACAAAAAGAGCAGAAATACACCAAAGACTGAAGAAGGTCCTACTGTCAAACAAAGAACAAGCAAGACAAATATCTGGTTTATTAACTTATTAAATGAAGCTATTCATCTGCTACAGCTGGCTACAATATGAATCAAAAGTATTTTTTATATCTATGGAGAACATGCCAGCCTTAGGAGTATGTATTGTGGTGCCGGTGTTTATCCCTAAAGAATGCTTCCATCCCATTGACTAGCTTTCTATTTTTCCTGAAGAAATTTTCTTTGAGGCCATTTTGCTAGATTAAGAGTCCTAATGACAGGCAGTTCAGGCCCTTGAGGGGGAGGCTTTTCAAGGTATGCTATTTTTTTAAATTGTAAATATTCAGTTGACTTGCAGTGCTTTTCTTCCCCAACCCCACATTAAATAGGTCTTACCAATGGCCTTCCATGCAGACAGCCTCAGATGCAATAGTGTTTACAAAAGGCTGAATACATGTTTTAAAGTATCCTTGGAAATTTGAGTTTTGCAAAAAAAGCAAACTCTTCAATATTTGTAGCAATACATTACTCTTCTCTGGTACCCATTATTCCTACAGTAGTTTTATGCTGAGCTATAAGGTTACTATGCATATTTACAGTGCACATATATCCATATGTTCATGAATATGAAAATTGCACATATGCATGAAGAATCTGGGAATGAAACAGAAAAACTGTCATGCACTGTATTAGATTAAGTTTAGCAGCCAATAATGTGAACTAAATATGCTCCTGAATCAAAACTAACTGAAATAACATGGTAACCTGAACATAACATGGTAACCTGAACATAGCAGGTCATATTGCCCAATGAGAAAGTCACGTCTCTCAACGGGACTTCACCCAGCTGCCTTTAGAGAAGGTTCAGGGGGTAGCCGAGTTACTCTGTACAGGATAAACTTAAAAAACAACAAATAGTTTGGTAGCACTTTATAGACTAACAAAACATGTAGATGGTATCCGGTCATCTGAAGAAGTGGGCTGTGCCCAAGAAAGCTCATGATACCATCTACATGTTTTGTTAGTCTATAAAGTGCTACCAGACTATTTGTTGTTTTTTAAGTTTAGAGAAGGTGACCGTATTTTGGATAGCAAACTGTAAGCAGAAGTGAATATTCTGGAATCTTGATGGGACCCTTAAATGTATTAAAATATGAATAGTGTTTCCACTTGGGAATGTAGTCTGCACACCCTGAGCACAGGCTAAAGTTTCCTCAGGAAACTTCACAGAAAACCTCTAGCTAGTAATACATGTACACTAATAGGAACAATGCTTACGCTCTAAACAGATAGCACAGGCATATTTCTGGGGGAATTCTGTGCCTAAAGATTCTGCACACAATAATTCAAACTTCTGCAAACTTCTGAATATTTTATTTGTCAAAAATAACCCAATATAATCACAGCAGTTTTGATTATTTTAGTAATTTCTCTCAAAGTACGTCAGCAAGTATGTCTATAACAATACTGACAATGAAAGGGATTTAGGAAATGTTTTTGACAAATGTATTCCTTACGAGGCATATTAATACAGAATTTTGAGTAATAATTTGTTTAGACTGCTATGCAGAAATGTATTTCTTGCATCTCTCAGAAGCTGTGCAAAGGCTTGAAGGAATCTGGGGTAATGGATAAGCGGAGGAGAGGGAAGCAATTGCAGGGAAGGGCCTGGCAGTGGACCTGGAATGTTGGGTGTGGGTGTGATAAGTATGGAACAATCTTCTGGGGGGGGGGGGGAACGTCATTATGGAGTTGGGAAGCCTCTCCCATATAGACCCTGGCTGATCCCTAGCCTCTCCTATTCAGTCAGGCACATCTGTCCTATTCCCATGTGTCCATACATCCCCACTGAGCCAGGCACAGCTGCTCCGTCTCTCTCATTTCCCATTCAGCCAAGAATAGCTACACATGTCTCATGTGGCCCTGCACCCCCACTCAGCTGTCCCCATTTCCCCACCTCTGAAACCCTCTCCACTCTAACCCATGTGGTCTTGTACACCCCCCACTCCCATTCAACCTTGGCTCAATCTTGTCATCCCACTAGCTTCTGTGCCTCAGTCTGTCCCTCCCTAATTCTTTGGAACTCCAGTCTGTGTGATCACCCCCAGCAGCTACATGTGCCCTGCTTCCTCTGCCCTGCAAGTATCCGATGCCTCCTCACTTGGCATCCTGGACTTGGCCTCCTGGGAGTTGTGAAGAAGGCAGACTCTGCCCCCTCCCTTTCCACAGCTGGCTTTTCTGCTCTGTGAGCCAGCTGTCTTCACTTCTGGCACCACATCAGCCTCTGGTGGGCGAAAAGTATAATTGCAGTGTGTTCTCTTTCATTGCTTCCCTTTGCTTTCCTGACAGAATCAATTATTCTGGGAGAAGAAAAAGTCTGTTGGGCAACATTAATTCTGCACTTCTGCAGTGCCGCAGGAGTAACATGCAAGAAGTGGAGACAAAAAATACAGAAATCAGCTTGATAGGGGAAAGAAATTAAAAGTAGGAATTTGTTCATGATTTGTTTAACCTTTTTTAAACCAATAGTCCTATAATATAAAATCTACAAATACAACTTCCCACTCCCCTATAAAAATGCTGTGCCAAGAGCAAATCAGATTTGCAAATTTTAGTTAATTCATAGTGCTCATTCTGGATTAGCTAAGGTTATTAAGTACTCAGATAGAAAAACTTCACACCTCAGACTCAATGTCTTTGGTTTAAGCTGCCTTCTTTACCCCAGTTTTTAGGCCTCTACCTGAATTTTCATACCTGATGATCTGGGAATGAGTTTGCTCTAGGGTGTCAAGAAGTGAGACTAAATAGCAGGGTACCATCAACTTATTCTACTCACCTTTCTAAATGGAAGATAAATTCCATCTCATTCACCTATAAAAGCATTCCCCCAGCTCAAGCTCCAATTAGCTATATCTGTCTGTAACAGCCAAGGCTAGCTCTTAGTTTCATCAGAATCCATCTGGTGGCTCTCCTAGCATTCTACACGATCTTAGATAGCCAAGCAACTTTTTCAAGCCCTATGTCCATCATATTTCTAAAATGTGTGTGCTTAGATCATACTCACAGATTCATAGCCCAGTTCCACAGTGGAGCTTAAATTCAATGCTGTCAAAGTTGATGGGTCCCCCCATTTGAACCATGATTTACTTGATCTTTGTTACACCTGTCTATGAAAGTAGAGGAGCAGGAAGCTTTAGTATCAGAGCCTCACTTATACAATATTCTTTGTATGACAAGCTTTTACTTCTACTTCACCCTCAGTTCCCACCTAAAATGGTTTCTGAGTCACATGAATCAAGCAATTTATTTACCAAGTTCATATTTAGGAGAACAAATGAAGCCTGGCTTGTGGACAGTGGGAAGCATTGCTATGGATGTGTGTCCAAGGAAGAGTGTACAAGGGGGTGTACAAAGTCATGACAGTGTTGCCATCACTCAAGTCCCACTGAATGGCTATAGGAAAGATAAGATTGTGTTTTGCCGTGGTAGGTACGTGGAGGGTAGAAGCATTCTGCTGGTCTGATGTTTCTCTTGCCGAGTCTGCTCCACACCAACTACAGCCAAACCCAAAGCAAAATCAAATCATTTGTCTCTATGTTCTGGTGTGTGATTGGTCCTGGTAATGTTACTAGCCAGTTCTATTTCTGCCCTGGGTTTTAGGCAATCTTGGGGTACATCTACACTGAGGGCTAATGTTGAGTTAAGATATGCAACTTCAGCTACGTTACTTGTGTAGCTGAAGTCAAAGTAGTTTAACTAGGCTTTGGGCACTGTCCATGTAGCAGGAAGTCGAAGAAGAACACTCTTCTTTCAACTTCCCTTACTCCTCATGAAAGCAGGGTTACAGAAGTCGGAAGAAGAAGCTTGTTATATCGAAATTATGGTCTTGCTGTGTAGATGCGCACTGTGTTATTTCAAAATAATTTATGTTATTTTGAAATAAGTGAGCAGTGTAGACATAAATTAGAAGCCCTAAGCCTAGACACCTAGAGGCTCAGTGTGGTATTTCAAGGTCACCCTCCCCAAAGAGTTACATCATTGAGAGGTATTGGATAAGATGAACCTTCTGAGCTCTTGCTCTGACTCTCCAAAATATCAGGGCAGTTTTTCCCTCAGCTTTTTACCCCTTTCCCTGGAGAAAATTCCTTTCTTCTGTTTTGTTCAAGAGTGCCTTGCTGATCTTCTTTGGCTTTTATTGGCTACTTTCTAAAGAGGTAGACATTTGCCTTAATTGTGGTTGGATCAAACACCAGTGCTTTTAGAGCATTTTTTAATCCTAAAGTCACCCATCCCAACTAGGACTGTATTTTATTGGCAATGTGACAAGACTTGAAACAAATAATAAGTCTGTGGGATTATCACACGTTTGATATGATAGCATTCAATCTGCATCATCATTAGTTGAAAAACACTAATTTCTATGGGTATGTCTACACTACCCCGCTAGTTCGAACTAGCGGGGTAATGTAGGCATACCGCACTTGCAAATGAAGCCCGGGATTTGAATTTCCCGGGCTTCATTTGCATAAGACGGGCGCCGCCATTTTTAAATCCCGGCTAGTTCGAACCCCGTGCCGCGCGGCTACACGCAGCCCGGAGTAGCTAGTTCGGATTAGGCTTCTAATCCGAACTAGCTACTCTGTGCCGCGTGTAGCCGCGCGGCACGGGGTTCGAACTAGCCGGGATTTAAAAATGGTGGCGCCCGTCTTATGCAAATGAAGCCCGGGAAATTCAAATCCCGCGCTTCATTTACAAGTGCGGTATGCCTACATTACCCTCCTAGTTCGAATTAGGAGGATAGTGTAGACATACCCTATATTATCAGAGAGATAATACTGCCAAAATTTTCCAAAAGTGTCCATTAATTTTAGGTGCCCCAGTATCTGGGTGGCCGACTTGATTGCTTAAAATTCGGCAAAGTATTTTGGATTGTAAGTTTCCACAAAGTCAGGTACAGTTTGGGGGTTTGGGGAATGTTGTCAGCTAATACTCTGTACCGAGTGTTGCTAAAAAGTTTGGTAGGAATCAGTCCATATCTGTTTTAAAATTAACAAGCAATGCCCATGATAAACCTTCCATTTTTTTCATAGAATAAAAAAAAAACAATAAAGATGGTTCTAAGATTGCTATGTCTGGGAGTAATTGGTGGCATGCTAAATAGAGAAAGAAGATGTAGGTTGAATTTTTTATTCAAGAGTTTCAGCTAAAAAAGAACAATATTCCGCATCTAAATTGGCCACGGACGCTTTTCCGCAAAAAGTGCTTTTGCGAAAAGCATCTTGCAAATCTAGATGTGCTTTTCCGAAAATGCTTTTAATGGAAAACTTTTCAGTTAAAAGTATTTTCGGAAAATCATTCCAGTGTAGACGTAGCCATAGTGTCTAGATTCTCACTGTGGTCAAATTGAAGGTAAATTAATGTTATGACATCATCTAAATCAAATACATTATTTCACAATGGGTTGTGTGATATACATTAAAGGAGTCAGCCACGTTGAGAAAGGATCTTGTAAACTATTACTTTCTATTTATGTACCAGTGCCTGTGCTGTTAGGCAATTAAAGAGAGAGAGAGAGAACTCTGCAGTGTGGTTATTGTTTCTCTTAGCAATACAAGGTAATTGGCCATTGGAGATTTCTCATCAGACTTTCTTTTAATTTTAGGCATAGTTTTCTTGCAGAGAAATATATGGTTAGAAACCAGCATGACAATGCTGTAGGTCCTGTTGATGGAAGTTTCAAGGAAGACATCTGGGGAAAAGCATTTAAGATTTTACATTGTCTGGCCTATTTAGTATGCATTTCTGATATTATTTCAATTGATTATTGCAATTATTCAGAGAAAACAAATTCATTAGTTATGTTCCATAAATAAAAGCATGCTAGGCTTATTTTCTAATCACTTATCATGGTTTCTAAATTTGCAGAGTGGAGATGAATTCATTAAATCTCAGTGCCCTGTATTTATCAGGCTATACTTATCAACACATCATTTAAGCATTGTATCACACATAAAATTAAATAATCCACTATCACAAGCATAGAAAGGAATTCAGAATTGGAAATATGCTAAACAGCTCAGCAGAATTGAGGTAGCTGTGAATATTCCTTGATTAGATATGGGTGAGTGTTAAAAATACTTAATCTACTGATTTGCTTAAGGACACTTTAATAGTGGGGTTGGGAGAGAAGCTGTGAGTCAAATTGTTCATGCCCAGCATTGAATAATATGTACGCTGTCCAAATGGGGGTGTCTGTTTAAATGCAAGCACTTTCAACACCACTAAAGAAGAAATCTGTTTTCTTAACAATTACTGGAGCTAATCATCTTGTCTGAGTCACTGATTAAATCAGGGATGGGAAACCTCAGGCCTGGGGCCCAGATCCGGCACTCGGCTTGCCTGGCTCCAGCTCCTGAGGCTCAGTGTCATTCCTACTATTGGGGAGCCCACGTTGTGTGGCTGTGTACCAGTCCGGGTCAGCGGGCGGCCATGCTGACTCCCTACACGGGCTAGGCAAAATAGGAATTTCTCATTCCTGAGTCAGGATGGGCAACAAACATCCAGGCAGTTGTACAGTTTGTCAGCCTCAGCCTGGGTCAGGATGGGCAGCAAACAACCAAATAAGTCTATAGATCAGTTGCAATGGTCTGGGTCAGGGCGGGGCAGCAAACAAACAAACAAACCTATAAGGGTATGTCTACACACCACCCTAGTTTGAACTAGGGTGGTAATGTAGGCAACCGGAGTTGCAAATGAAGCCCGGGATTTGAATTTCCCGGGCTTCATTTGCATCTCGCCGGGCGCCGCCATTTTTAAATGTCCGCTAGGTAGGTAGTTCGGACTAGGCTTCCTATTCCTTGTGAAACGAGGAGTAACGGTAGTTCGGAATAGGAAGCCTAGTCCGAACTACCTAGTCTGTGCCGCGTGTAGCCGCGCGGCACGGCATCCACACTAGCGGACATTTAAAAATGGTGGCACCAGGCGAGATGCAAATGAAGCCTGGGAAATTCAAATCCCGGGCTTCATTTGCAACTCCGGTTGCCTACATTACCACCCTAGTTTGAACTAGGGTGGTAGTGTATACATACCCTCTTAGCTTTGGTGGAGATCCAACAAGTGCAGGGTTTTTTTCCTACAGGGGAAACCTACCACCCCAAATGAAGGGTGGCAGGAGGGTGGGGGAGAAGGGAGATTAGTGGGGCTCCAGGCTGCTACATGCTGTCCATTCGACTTCCATCTCACCAGCTGGTGCGGGGTCAGCTTTCCCTGGGCCATCTCCTAATTCCCCTTGTGGGCTTACCTGGTGTGACTTCTGCTTCTTGGGGCCCTCTGGGAGTGCTGGCATTGGTGGGATGTTCTTAGGCTTGGAGTCTGGGTCCTTCCTTGGTCCTGGCAAAACAACCCAGACTCTGGGGCCTGGTGTGGGGTGTGGTCCCCTCAGTTTCTCCTTGGTGCCTGGCAGGGTTCAGAGTGGCCTTGGCCCGTCTCCAGCATCTGGCAGTGGTACCAGGGGCCCTATCCAGTCATCCCTCAGGTGTTGTGCCTGTTGGGCCTCCCTCCTGGGGAGGCCAAGGAGAGCACCTGGCCTGCTCACCTGTTGGGCTCTTACTGAGCTCTCAAGGTCTGCTTTTATAATCCCAGCCCTGCCCTTCTGCTTCCTGTGGGTTGGCTGGGTGGCTCTGGCCCCACCCACCCAGGAGTCTTATTTAGGGCTTGGTGGGTTAGCAGGTGGCTATGATGACTCACTACAGGCCTGCAACTGATTTTTCAGAGGGTCAGGGGCTCCCGACCCTAAAGAGGTTCCCCACCCCTAGATTAAATGAAGCAAGGGATGATTGGTGGCTGTTTGTAAGTAAAAAGTGCACTTCTGCTCTGACAAAGTTCATCACATTGTTTTATAGTTCTCATTATCAGCTATAGCTATGTTCAACAAGAGATGTCCAACATTAAGGCTGCGTCTAGATTGGCACGATTTTCCGGAAATGCTTTAAATGGAAAAGTTTTCTGTTAAAAGCATTTTCGGAACAGAGCGTCTAGATTGGCACGGACGCTTTTCCGCAAAAAAGCCCCGATGGCCATTTTCGCAATCGGGGCTTTTTTGCAGAAAACTAATCTGAGCTGTCTACACTGGCCCTTTTGTGCAAAAGCTTTGCGCAAAAGGGACTTTTGCCTGAATGGGAGCAGAATAGTATTTCCGCAATAAGCACTGATTTCTTACAGTAGGAAGTCAGTGCTTTTGCGGAAATTCAAGCAGCCAGTGTAGACAGCTGGCAAGTTTTTCCAGAAAATCAGCCACTTTTCCGGAAAAACTGGCCAGTCTAGACACAGCCTAAGTGTTCTTGCTTACTGCACAGAAGCTACCCGTAGGGATTCTTCATATCCTATTCAGCCAACTCGTAAGCTAAAGCCACAGTGGTGACCATAGCATGGTCATCTGTTTCCACTGATTTATAATTTCACAGCAACCTAGTGATCATAATCTTTAAGGTAGAAAAACTTGTCTGAAAATTGAGATGCTCTGCACTGATACTGTGGAGCATCATGTTGCATGCCAAAGTTCAGGTGGTTAAGGTCAGCCTTTTAGAGAAAACAAATGCGGAAGGCCCCAATGAAAACTGCTACAGGATACAGTGTTTCCCCACACATGGGGATGAACTTGCTATTTTGTGTCAGTAAGTTTACATCATCTTATGAGAGAACATTCCTGAACGTTACCTTCAGTAAAGTCTGATTGCACTGTTCTCTTTTTTTCTTTACACATCCTTAATCCCAAACTGCCCTCTTGGGGGAAGAGGGAGAGGGGGACATTCAGTTCACAGCACTTCCTTGGTTCACCTCTCAAGCCTACATTTAGAAGTAGCTTCCATATTCTTGTGATAGTGCCTCATAAAAAGAGGCATTACTATATATACTGAAAGTCCACATAAAGAACTGCTTCAATAGTGAGGTGCATTTAATCAAAGTGTTCAACTCGAACGAATATATTCTCTGCTCTAGAGGATCTGGGAAAAACCACTTGCCAACATCTTTTCTCATTGCCTGACTGAAAACTGCTCTGATAATTATAAGTGCTATTAAATGTTCCAGAGACCAACAGTGTTGATGAGAAAGAATGCAGGGAGTTTGGGATTATTGAAGCAAAGGTCCAATTTATACAGACTAATTATATAATATTATTAATTATATAATTAATGACATATTATGGAGGAAATCTTCTGTGGAGCTTGGATTTGTTTCCTGTACTTTAGTTTAACCAATTTTCATTTGCAATTCTTTCTATGGGCATAGCTAGTCTACGAGTGCAGGATGCACTAATATAACTGAAAGCTGTAAAAGATTCAGCCAGGCCCACGCAATAACCAAGGAGTAAAAGTTCCTTGCTAGGATATCTTTAGCATGGGGAAGTGTGGAATAATGAGGAGGACAGGTCACTGTTCAGAGTGATCTGAATCACTTGGTAAACTGGGCATAAGCAAACAATGTGCATTTTAATAGGGCAAAATGTAAATATATCTGTCTAAGAAGAAAGGATGTAGGCCATACTTAGAGGATGGGGGACTCTATCCTGGGAAGAAGTGACTGAAAAATTAATTAGGAGTCACAGTAGATAATCAAACAAACATGAATTTTCGGTATGACTCTGTGGCCAAAAGAGCTAATGTGATCCTGAGATGCATAAACAGGGAAATCTCAGGTAGGAGTAGAGAAGGTGGGTTTTTTTTGTTTTGTTTTTTACTTTTGTATTTGGTGCAGGTGACAATCCTGTGTCCATTTCTGCAGTTCAGCTGATAAACTGGACATGGTTTAGAAAAGAGCCATGAGACTGATTAATGGGTTAAAAAGCATGCCTTATAATGATAGACTCATTTAATGTACCCATTTAACGTAACAAAGAGAATGTTAAGGGGTACTTTAATTACATCTGTTAATATCTACATGGGGAACAAATACATAATAATGCACTCTTCAGTTTAATAGAGAAAAACATGAGCCAACAGCTGGTATTTGAAGCTAGACAAATTGAGTCTGGAAATAAGTTGTGCATTTTTAATGTTGCGGTTAATTCGCCTTTGGAACAATTTACCAAGGGTCATGGCATATCACTGACAGCATTTTTAAAATTAAGATTAGAGTTGTTTCCCCAAAAAACATATATTCAAGGAATTATTTTGGAGAAATACTATGGCCTGTGTTATACAGGAGTTCAGATGAGATGATCATAATGGTCCCTCTGGCCCTGGTATCTTTGAATCTATGACATCTCTGCTCTGATTTAATGATATTATTAGGATACATTCAAGAATCCTTGGATGAATTCTCTTTTCAAGAGGCAAGAGGTCAGGCCACATGATCACTATGGTTTCTTTTGACCTGAAAAAAATCCATAAAACTATAAAATATCCAGGACTGATGATGATGCAATACGCGGGAAATAAGCTGGGAGGGGGTGCAAATGCTTTGGAGGATAGGATCATAATTCAAAATGATCTGGACAAACGGTCTGAAGTAAATAGGATGAAGTTTAATAAGGACACATACAAAGTATTCCACTTAGGAAGGAGCAATCAGTTTCACATATACAGAATGGGAAGCAACTCTCTAGGAAGGAGTAGTGCAGCAAGGGATCTAGGGGTTATAGTGGACCACAAGCTAAATATGAGTCAACAGTGTGACGCTGTTGCAAAAAAAAGCCAGCATGATTCTAGAATGCATTAACAGGTGTGTTGTGAGCAAAACAGAGAAATAATTTTGCCATTCTACTCTGTGGTCATTAGGCCTCAGTTGAAGTATTGTGTCCAGTTCTGGGTACCACATTTCAAGAAAGTTTTGGAGAAATTGGAGAGAGGCCAGAGAAAAGCAACAAAAATATTTAAAGACCTAGAAAACATGACCTGAGAGGGAAGACTGAAAGAACTCTGTTTGTTTAGTTTGGAAAAGAGAAGACTAAGGCTGTGTCTAGACTGCAGGCTTCTTTCGAAAGAGCCTCTTTCGAAAGCATCTTTCGAAAGAGGCTCTTTCGAAAGAGCGCATCTAGACTACAATGCGCGGATCGAAAGATCGATCCGCTATTTCGAAAAAGAGCGTCCAGACTGCCGGACGCTCTTTCGAAATTCAAAGCCACCCGGAACTGCTTCTGCCAGGGCATGGGGGCAGCATTTCCTTCCGGGTGCTGCCTGCCTGCCCTTTGCAGATACGCGTGGTGAGAGGGACACTCCTGAACACCCGTTGCTCTGCTCCTGCAGCTGCCTTTGCTGTCCCTTGAGGAATTTTGCAAGGCACTGCAGTGCTGCTTTGGAGTGCTCAGCTTCCTGGGACACCCCAGCAGCTTTTTTCTTTTGAGGTTTTTCTGCTTGCAGACCCTTATTTTTGGCATGGAGCCAGAGCTGCCCCTGGGCAGGCGATGGCCCCACACCACCATACTGCAGCTGTTGCTGCATCTGCATGAGACAATCATGAGGCTCCTTCCCGAGCTGGACCCAGACCAGAGGGACGAGGGGTTCCTCCGTCCGGCAGCCACACTGCCCTTGCCTCTGAACTTTTTCGTGGACAGGCGTGTTTGGAGGTTTGACACCAGCTCTGAATGGTGGGACCGGCTCGTGATGGAGATCTGGGATGACCAAGACTGGCTACGGAACTTCCGCATGAGAAAGACCACTTTCCAGGAGCTGTGTACCTGGCTCGCCCCTGCTCTGCAACGGCAAGACACCCACCTGCGGCCCGCCATCCCCCTGGAAAAGAGGATCGCCATTGCCCTCTGGAAGCTGGCAACCCCCGACAGCTACCGCTCCGTGGGACACCAATTTGGCGTGGGGAGATCTACTGTCGGGGCCGTCTTGATGGAGGTAAGTCATTGTCTGGGGACAGTCACAGTTTGGGGTGGGAGGAAGGGAGACTGTCAGGAAGGGCCAAGTGGAGTGGGAGTGGGAGTGGGAGGGAGCTCCTCCACTCACCCTGAATTGTGGGAGGGGGGTTCTGAGGAGGGGATTCCCGGGCTGTTTGAGAGGGAAGGTGGGTGGTGGGTTCTCCTCCTAAGACATAAGGCACCCCTTCTAACACTTTGTTGTCTGTCTCGTTCTGCAGGTGGTGAGGGCCATCAATTCGGAGCTGCTCAACAGGCTCATCTGTCTACCGGATCTGGACAGCGTCATGGCCGGCTTTGCTGCCCTCGGCTTCCCCAATTGCGGAGGAGCGCTCGATGGGACACACATTGCCATCCGTGCACCGCCCCATCGAGCAGCCCAATTCATCAATCGAAAGGGCTACTTTTCTATGGTCCTCCAGGCCCTGGTCGACCATCGTGGCCAGTTTTCGGACATTTGTGTTGGGTGGTCAGGGCGGGCACACGATGCCCGCATCTTCAGGAACTCGTACCTGTACCGGAGGCTTCCGGCAGGAACATTTTTCCCCCATCGCCAGTTTGCGGTTGGGGATGTGCACATGCCGGTGTGCATAGTGGCTGATGCCGCCTATCCCCTGATGCCGTGGCTGATGAAGCCCTACACCGGCCAGCTGGATGTGAGCAAGGAGCAGTTTAATGTTCACCTTAACCGGGCTCGCAACCAGGTCGAATGTGTGTTTGGCCGTTTAAAGGGCAGATTCCGGTGCTTGCTCACACGCCTCGACATGGGGGAGACCAACATCCCCGAGGTGGTGGCCGCGTGTTGCGTCCTCCATAACCTCGTGGAGAGGAAAGGGGAGGCCTTCCAACCAGGGTGGGGGAGAGCTGCTGATGCCCAGGAGAGGCTCTTTGCCCAGCCCCGGACAGCTGCCATCCGCCAGGCTCACCGGTCTGCAGTTGGCATCCGGGAGGCCCTCCGGGAGCAATTTTCCAGTGGAGGCCACTGAGTGCACTGAGGGGCTTCTGAATGGGGACTGGGCCCTGGCCCCCAATAGAAGCTTCCCTCCACAACCCATCTCCTGACCCAGTTTGGACACATCACTTACACCAGGGTGTGTTTCAAAATAAAATGTTCTCTTTACTTATTTATAATTTTGTACATATTATCAAACAATGTTGCAAACATAACAAAAATTTTTTTCATTTTTGTTGTTGCCAAACTATATACAATAAACAAACAGTTCGTTTAACCCTTTGTTTGTGCTTTAACTGGGGTGATGGGGGTGATTGAAACCTGGAGGGGGGAAGGGGACTGGAAACCTGGAGGGGGGAAGGGGAT
Organism: Pelodiscus sinensis; assembly: GCF_049634645.1. Taxonomy (NCBI): domain Eukaryota; kingdom Metazoa; phylum Chordata; order Testudines; family Trionychidae; genus Pelodiscus; species Pelodiscus sinensis. Next base: position 217,057,478 of record NC_134711.1, read on the forward strand.
CAGGTTGAACGGGGCTTGGCAGATTTCCCTTTCCTGCCTGGGCCTCGTGTTTGGGGTGCTCCCCGGCTACGGGATAGGGTGATGCACCTGTCGGTTGGCTGGCTGCTGGGGGGCTCTTGGGACGTGGAAGCCTGGGGGAGAGGAGGGCCAGGGGGAGAGAGGGGCTGGGGAGCTGGGGGGGCTGGGGGAGAGGGAGGTCCAAGGGGGGAAAGGGATGCTGTTGTGGAAGGGGGGTTTGGTGGGGTGGGGTCATGGGGTGCTGGAGGAGCAGGACCAGGCACAGCAGCAGGCAAGCCGCTGACCTCCCTCAGGGTGCTGTACAGCACCGTGCGCTGCAGGACCAGCTCATTCATGAGCCGATCACGCCACCGCTCCTCTGCCTCCGCCCTCTGTAGCAGGATGGCGTTCTGCTCCTGCACAGCCTCGACGTACTGCCGGAGGATGTCGGCGTAGACACGCCTGTGTCTGCAGCTCCCATGTCTCCGAGATGGAGATGGAGGTGGGGCTGGGGTGCTGCGGCCCTCTTCCACGGCTGGTCCGGCTGTGGAGGAAAAGAAGAAGACACAATCAGTCCTATAAACTGGACTCTGTAGCACTTACAATACTAACAGGATGGTTTATTAGGGGATGAGCTTTCCAGGCCCAGACCCACTTCCTCAGATCAGAGTAACACGGCTACATTTCTATCACAATCAGTCATGTGTGCAACAGCTGTCCAAAAGGGCATGCCCTCTCCTTGAGACAGGGGAATCAGACATTCTGAAGGTCACACTGTGTGTGTGTGTGTGTGACCTGGGCATCAGCCTGAGCATGACAGGTTTCCCTTGTGCATCAACCACTGTGCACCCACCTACCTCCCCCCCCCCCCGGGTGTGACACAAACTCACTGTACTCACCTGCTGCTTCCTCTCCCGCGCCAGATGATGCCTGGGAGGCCTCAGAGGTCTGGGTGACTGGCTCCAGGGTGAGGGTCGCCGTCTCCTCGCTGTCGTCCTCTGGGACCATGTCCCCGTCTCCATACTGCTGTAGCTCCCGCTCTGGAGCGTCCACCACGGGGTCTGCCAGTCCGGACTGCACGAACCTCCGTGGTGTGCGTGCTTCTGCACTGCCACCCAGGATCTGGTCCAGCTCTAGGTAGTAGGGGCAGTAGTGGGGGGCTGCCCCAGAACGGGAGCTCTCCTCCCTGGCTTTGGCGTAGCCCTGCCGCAGCTCCTTTACCTTGGAGCGCACCTGGTCCTGGGTGCGGGGGTAGTGGCCCTTCTGGGCCAGGGCTTCAGCCATGAGGCCATAAATATCGGCATTTCGCCACTGGCTTTTGAGGGCCTGTAAGGCCTCCTCCTCTCCCCACAGCTCCATCAGGCTCTTGATCTCTGTGCCGGACCAGGATGGTGCCTGGCGCTTGGAGCCCTTGGCTGGGTCCCCAGAAGGCTCTGTGGAAGGGCCAGGACGCTCTTGGGGCTGTGACATGCTGCAGCAAGGTCGCCGTGTGCTCTGGCTCCTTGTCTGCAACAAGTGGCTGTGAGGGTGCCTGTCCCTTTAAGGAATGGCTGCAGCCAGGAACCACAGACGTGCAACCCATGACCCAGATTGTCCACCAGGGCTTCTTCCTGGAGGCCAATAATTTCAAAAGAAAGGGCTCCCCCCATCCACACTCACTCACTTTCGATGGATCTCCCTCGAAAAAGGCGTTCTTCCTCGTGAAACAAGGTTTACCGCCGTCGAAAGAAAAGCCGCGTTCTTTCGATTTACTTTCGAAAGAACGCGGCTTGAGTCTGGACGCAGCGGAAGTTCTTTCAAAAAAAGGGTACTTTTTTCGAAAGAACCCCTGAGTGTGGACACGGCCCAAGAGGGGACATGACAGCAGTTTTCAAGTAACTAAGGGTATGTCTACACTACAGCACTAATTCGAACTAACATAGTTTGAATTAGTTAATTCGAACTAAGCTAATTCGAATTAGCGCATCTAGACTTAAAAACTAGTTCGAATTAGCGTTTTGCTAATTCAAACTAGCATGTCCACATTGAGTGGACCCTGAACCGGGGTTAAGGATGGCCGGAAGCAGTGCCGGCAGGGCATCAGATTAGGACTTAGAGCGTGGAGATGCTGTCTCAGGCTAGCTGAGGGCTGTGCTTAAAGGGACCCGACCCCCACTTCGGACAGACAGTTCTCAGGGGTTCCCTGCTCGCTTGTCTAAATTGATGAGGGACAGCAAAGCAGTCCTGGCTTGGAGTGCCCTGAATGCTCACACTCAGCACATCATAGCACTCGGCCATCAGCCCGGCTGCACTCGCCGCAGGCTGCCATCCGGGGAGGAGGGTCAATCGGGGGGCTGCAGGAGAGCTTCCACCCCGAGGAGCCCACAGAGGCACCCCAGTCCTCCCCATTGGGGGCTCGTACCCTATTCCTCCCTCACCTTCTTCCACTTACCCCTCCCTAGCCCCTTTTCCTGATGTACAAAATAAAGGACAGGTCCCATATGAAGTGAGAGACTGGGACTTCTCAGCTTAGAAAAGAGAAGACTGAGGGGGGATATGATAGAGGTCTATAAAAGCATGAGTGGTGTGGAGAGGGTGCATAAAGAAAAGTTCTTCATTAGTTCCCATAATAGAAGGACTAGAGGACACCAAATGAAATGAATGGGTGGCAGGCTTCAAACTAATAAGCAAAAGTTCTTCACAAAGCAAATAGTCAACCTGTGGAACTCCTTGCTGTAGGAGGCTGTGAAGGCTAGAACTAGAACAGAGTTTAAAGAGAAGTAAGATAAAGTCATGGAGGTTGGGTCCATGGAATGATATTAGCCAGGGGGTAGAAATGGTGTCCCTGGCCTCTGTTTGTGGAAGGCTGGAGATGGATGGCACGAGACATGGCTTGGTCATTGTCTTCGGTCCATTCCCTCCAGGGTACCTAGTGTTGGCCACTGTTGGCAGACAGGCTACTGGGCTAGATGGACCTTTTGTCTGACCCAGTACGGCCATTCTAAGCTCAGGGCTCAGGGTCGGGGGTCTCACTGGACCACCTTGATTTTCATGCAAACCTGCTCCTGGGTGGCCAGGCTGGCAGCTATCCTGCCCTAGACGGCCACTTTCCTGTACCTAGTGCGGAGGTTGTGGATGAGGTCCACGATGTCTGCACTAGACCAGGGGGCGCCCGCCTCTTGCAGACCTGGGCAGGCTCCCGGGAGCTGCCAGCCTGGTCCCGGGAAGAGGCGGAGGGCTGGGTGGCAACGGGTGGCTGGCTCTGTGCCATGCCAGGTGCAGGGTCTTCTGGCTGGGTACTGGCAGGCTTGTACCTGGCATGGGCACCGTAGCCAGCCCCGTGCCCCTTTAAGGGCTCCAGGGCCGGGAGCGGGGCAGAAGAGTTTCCCTGGTGGTGCCCAGAGTGGCCACCAGGGAAAGCTGGGGAGGGCTAGCCTCACACTAGTTCGAATTAAGTGGCTACACAGCCCTTAATTCGAACTAGTTAATTCAAACTAGGCGTTAGTCCTCGTGGAATGAGGTTTACCTAGTTCGAATTAAGCGCTCCGCTAGTTCGAATTAAGTTCAAACTAGCAGTTTGCTAGTGTAGCATCTATCAAAGTTAATTCGAACTAACGTCTGTTAGTTCAAATTAACTTTTTAGTGTAGACATACCCTAAGAGGGTATCACAAGGAGGAGGGAGAAAATTTATTTTCCTTGGCCTCTGGTGATAAAAGAAGCAGCAATGGGGTTAAACTGTAGCAAGGGAGGTTTAGGTTGGACATTAAGAAAAGCTTCCTATCTGGCAACTGCCGGAGTGGTTAAACATGGAAATAATTAGCTCAGGGAGGTTATGGAATCTTCATCATTGGAGATATTCAAGAGCAGATAGACCTCTATTAGGGATGATCTAGATTCTAGACAGTGCTTGGTCCCACCGTGAGGGCAGGGGACTGGATGTGATTACCTCTTTTGAGGTTCTTTCCAGTTCTAGTGTTCTATGATTTTATATTTTTTGTTGATGGTAGGTGTTGTGATGATAGAAATTAGGAGAGCAGTGAATTTTATTAATGTATTTAGCTATTATATATAATTTTATTGTGTATGATATGGGACACATCACAAAACAGTTTCCCAACTTCCATGCCTGCCCAGCCATGTCAAATTCCTCTAAGCCAACCTAGAAGTGCATACATTACAATGTAATTAATTTGTGTGACTGTGACAAGAAAAAAAATGAACACAAAATCTGTTAAATGAGTTATAAAATAATAAGTTTCTCTTTTCATGTGACTCAGTAAGAAAGGAATCTATGTATTTTAACATAGAGGATCTACCACATATATTGGCAAATATAAATGCTTTTTCTTATGTAAAGATGGAAAATGATACTATAATTTCCTATGCCTGCTTATATGCAACATTCTCTGCAAACTGCCATTCCTTCTCTCTGGGATGGAATCAAAGCTTGAATGGGTTGTTCAGATGCTATGCTTGCCTATATGTCTGTATGTGTTGTCTGTTTAGGAACTCTTCCTAAATGGTAAGAGTTAGGACCATCACATTTGCAAAGCATGGTCAGGGTTTGGTTATGCCAGAAAAATGGGATGTGCCTGGAATGGGATGGCTTCTCATAAAACAATACATAAAAGAGACAGTCACCAGGCAGGTGAAAGGGGCTAGCTGGGGGAACATTGCTGGCTGTTCCCATTCCTCAGAGAGAGAGGGGAAAGCACACAGTTTGCTGAACCTGGACCTGCCCCAGCTGAGGGACATGACCCCTCCTCCAGCTGTGCCTGCTGGAGCTGCAACGGCCATGGAGAGATGCTTCTCACCTGACCCCACACTGCTGCAGTGATAAAGTTCTAGGGTTGTCCTTTGTCTCTGGGACGGACTTCACACTGAGCCCCTCATCTCCAGTCCCACCTCAGAACAATGATTTAAATGAAGCCTGTAACAATTTTATTGATTTTCCATAAAACAAAAATGAATAGCATGCGAAGAATGACAAGGTGCCTTAAATTCATTAAAGGATAACAAAAGAAAGCTTGACAATAAAAATAACCTATTCTGTTGAGCAGGTCAGTATGTGGGCATGTGTGCAGGGGGACAGCAATGTCTGGAGAGGATCACATTTAGTCACTGAAGCTGAAGATTAGTCTACAACAGGTACTGCTCAGTGAAAATGATCCTACAAGAGCCAGTTATTACTCTTTCTAAGGCTTTGCAAATGACATGACTATAGGGTGGAGCATTACTCCAAAGCATATACATCAGATTATCACATTGTGCCACCTTCTTGTATCCAGAGTCTGAGACAATTGCATTTGCTTAGAAATTACTTATGTGAGCCACCTGACAAAACTGCTATTTAAATTAACACAACAATTTGCACTTCTCCTAGAAAGCTACTGATCTTACATACTCTCAGACACATAACTACTCCAAGTCACATCACATATCAGTCAACGATATTGCTCACTGGGTTTGGGGCTATTCAGTGTAAACAGGGTAATCAGAATCTCTGCCAGGTAATGCAGGTACAGACTGAATCTCCCAAATACAGGACTCTCTGCTCTGGCAACATCTGTGGTCCAGAAGGGCCAAGGATGTTGCTGGACCAAAGAGCCCTGGAGCAAGGGCTCTTTTTCGAAAGCCGCTTTTTCGAAAGAGTGTAGATGCTCTCTTTTGAAAAAGCACAGTGTGGATGCAATAGCACCTTTTTTGACATAACTCTGTCGAAAAAAGGCGTTATAACTAGGGCTATGTCTAAACTGCAGGCTTCTTTCGAAAGAAGCTCTTTCGAAAGCATCTTTCGAAAAAGCCTCTTTCGAAAGATCGCGTCTAGACTGCAAGCGGATCTTTCGAAAGAGCAATCCGCTTTTTCGAAAGAGAGCACCCAGCGAGTCTGGATGCTCTCTTTCGAGGAAGCCCTATTTACATTGAAGAACGCCTTCTTTCGAAAGAGGAACTTTCGAAAGAAGGCGTTCTTCCTCGTGAAACGAGGTTTACCGCCATCGAAAGAAAAGCCGTGTTCTTTCGAAATTATTTCGAAAGAACGCGGCTTGAGTCTGGACGCAGGGGAAGTTTTTTCGGGAAAGGCTACTTTTCCCGAAAAAACCCCTGAGTCTGGACACAGCCTAGTAGAATGAGGTTTACCACTGTCGAGAAAACTGCTGCATTCTGTTGACTTGCTGTCGACAGAACTCAGCGGTAGTGTAGATTCAGGTAGTTTTATTGACAAAAGTCCACATTTGTTGACAAAACCCTGTAGTCTAGACACACCCTAAGACAGCACAGGTAGTACTTTAATAATTGTTACTCTTTCTGACTTCCCAAAATAAATGCAGGCCTAAACTGGAAACATATATCCATACATTTCTGAATGTAGTTGGTTAAAATAATGCCGAGCCCCAATCAGACCCTTACCTAGTTTCATAAAACCAATGTCCCACTGATACATCTCATGGACTTTAAGAACTATGAGAAAAACCCAATATCCTGTAGGACTTTGTGAGGGAAATAAAATATTTTAACCTGGCTGATCAAAGGCCTTGTACACATGGGGAAAATGGAACATTTTTTGCCCTTTAAGCAGCATTTTATGAAAAAAAGAATTTCACTAAGGCTTTTTTCTAGCTCCATATTTAGCTAGATTATGAATGTATCTCTGAAAGGTCCATTGAAAATTCATACCATTAATTTCTGGCTGAAGTCAAAGTGATCTATATTGCTTTTTAAAAAGAGTGACAAGGATAAAACATAAATCTATGCTTGGACTCTTTTTAAAAATATTTTATGCATATTTGTTGTATTCTTTCCATTATTGTAGTAACTGATGATTATATTGTACATGCACATTGCTGCATTAATAATGCAAGCCATTTGTTACTTAACCAGACCATTAATACATATACCATACATATTATCCTTTAATTGGTTTCCAGGACATGAGTAATATAGTAACATGAGTATTTTTTAAAGCTTCTCTTTCTTATAATTCGCATAGTGAATTAATATTCAAAGGATTAGAATTGCTGGACTCACCTTCTACTGGTAATGATTAAAGGCTTTTTAGGTTCTATCTGACTTGCCAGTATGTAAAATTCACTGCCGCAGAACATCAGAGTCAAACTGTAGCTGAATTTTTAAAATGTGGACATTTCTATGGTCAATACTTATTATGTCACCTATCTTGTCTCTTACAAATATATCTTTTATTGGACCAATTTATGTTGATTAAACTTTTGAGCTTACATAGAGCTCTTCCACAGGTCTGGAAAAGTTACTCAGAGTGTCATACCTAAATACACAGAGAAATGGATTATTAATAGACACCTACCAAATACACAGTCTATTTTGGTTAATTTAATAATCATAGGATTTAAAAAATAATAAATGTCATGATTTCAGCTATTTCAGGCTGAAATTTCATGGTGTTGTAGCTGTTGGGTACCTGACCCAAAAAGGAGTTGTGGGGAGGGGAGTCACAAGGTTATTGTATGACGGTTTGTGGCATTGCAGTCCTTACTTGAGTGTTGCTGAGCTGGGCAGCTGGAGAGCGGTGACTGGTGGCTGGGAGCCCAGCTCTGAAGGAAGTGCAGAAGTAAGCGTGGCAATATATGACCCCCTGGGGCAGCTCATGCTCTCCCCCTCACTGGGGTGACTGCATTCCAGGGTGCGGACACTGCCTCTTTGGCCACAAGGCAGTCAGCTGTCTCTACAATACAATAAAGTTCCCCAGTCTCAGGGTAACCCCGAGTCCATAAGTGGCCCTACTCACTGGGCAGTGTGGCCCTGTGGCTAGAGTCAGTATATAGCCTTCAGTTCAGAGTCATATGTCTTACTGGTTAGAGACCATAAATATCCCTCAAGCCAGGGTAGTATTGCCTACTGGTTAGAGTCAATACAGTTAGGGGCTAACACCTTGGTAGGGGGACCCAGGCCCACCCTGCTCCACTGGATCCCAACCCAGGGCCCTGCGAACAGCAGCATCGTCTGCCACTCTCTCGGTGGGAAATCCAGTTAAAACAAGCTGGCTACGTCTATACTGGCATGATTTTCTGCAAATGCTTTTAACGGAAAAGTTTTCCGTTAAAAGCATTTGCAGAAAAGAGCATCTAGATTGGCACGGATGCTTTTCCACAAAAGCACTTTTTGCAGAAAAGCATCCATGCCAATCTAGACGCGGTTTTGCGCAAGAAAGCCCTGATCACCATTTTCGTGAATGGGGCTTTTTTGCGCAAAACAATACCTCGTTGTCTCACTGGCCCTCTTGTGCAAAAGCATTTGTGCAAGAGGGCTTTTGCCCGAATGGGAGCAGCATAGCATTTCCGCAAGAACACTGACAATCTTACATGAGATCGTCAGTGTTCTTGCGGAAATTCAAGCAGCCAGTGTAGACAGCTGGCAAGTTTTTTCCACAAAAGCAACTGCTTTTGTGGAAAAATTTGCCAGTCTAGACACAACCACTGAGGATAGCTGGGTGGAAGAGGCTGTTCCTTCACTATCCCTGGTTTACTTCCAACTGCTCTGGTTGGTCAATGTCCCACATAGTAGCTGGGTCTTCCGGCTCTCCAGCAGCCTCTTCTCCCTGGAGTTCCTCAGGGGTTGCGCTGTGGCTGTCTTCCAAGTCTCTGGTTCTCACCACTGAGGGCACTGGTTGCAGCAGTTCAGGAGCTTTGGCAGGAGATCCTTCTCCTTTGCTGGTCCACCCAGAGTGAGCTGCTCTGCTGCCTTTTATACTGCTCCAGCACTTGGAGCATGCCCAGTCTAGGTGAAGGGGCAGGACTTCCTCCACCCACAGAGTCTTAGTCCCCCTTTCTTCAGTGCGGGGTATACTCTCCCTGTCACACACCCCTACAATTTTGGATCAGGACCTCCAATTTGAGAAATGCTGTTTTCCCCTGTGAATTCTGCATAGTATAGGGTAAAATCACACAAAATACTAGATTTTATGGGGGGAGACCAGATATCAGAGTCCATGATGCATTTTTCATGGCTGTGAATTTGGTAGGGCCTTATTAAGCACAAAGAATCAATGCATTTTCAAGAGACCATTCAAGGGGAAGTGGGCAGTTAAGATCTCTACACTCGTAGAAGAAAGGAGGGTTTGAGGGTTACAAGTTATTGTAATGAGCCATAATCCTTTGTCTCTACTGATTCCTTGAATATTAGTGTCAAGCAAAGTTATGAAGGTAAGCTCCCAGGCTCATCTGTTAAAACTGTTGTGCAGGTTTCCTTTGAGGATGAGGAAAAAAGCTCAGAGACAGAGTGATTATTTTACAAAATAACATCATCCCTGAGTAAACAGTTATCTTTAGTGATGCCTGCCAAAGGAAGTATAAACAAATATTGTGCTCTAGATATGAACTAATGAGCTCAATGGTCCTGAAGAAAGTTTGCCCCCATGTGCAGCATTAGAAAAGTGACTAGTGCATTTTTGGAAGTTTCCCAGCCCTTTGTCCCTTTCCTCTGTAATGTCAGGCACTGACTATTCTGAGATGCAGGACACTTGAGACGACAGACTGATGACATGACATGGTATTGTTTCTATGGCTTTGCATTACTTTTAAATACATTTTTCCACCTTATATTTTTGCTGACTGGATTTTTCACAAGCAGCAGTGTTAGTGTTTGTTTTGACTTACTTAGTTGTGCCCTTCCATGACCAGCTACATTGAAAGAAGGGCGATACGTTTTGGTTACAGGAGCACTTAGGAACTCCAAACAAGGAGTATTTGCATTGGACACCATGCAGACATGGAACAAAGAAGACAATCCAGGCTCCACAGAACTTACAAGCACCAAGCAGGCTGCAACAGGACAAGGCAGTGCGTGCACTGGATGATGTGGTTGTACAGGTTGGACCTCCCTGGTCTGGCAGCCTTGGGACCTGAGTCATCCCGGACCAAGGAATTTGCCAGACGAGGGGAGGTCAATGCTCCACTGCTGGCTGCTCTATTGCCAGCTCCTCTCCTTGTGTCTCTCAAGGCTGGGGTTCCCCGCTCTGCTGCTTCCCCACTAACACTGGCTGCTGCCACTGGGGGCTGCCACCACCTGCCCTGCTGCTGCCAGCCCCATTCAATCACTGCTTGCCCTGGTACCTCCAGAGGTTCCTGGGGATTCCCCTGCTGGGGCCAGGATTCCCAGCTGCTGCCTGGCCCCATTGCCACGGTTCCCAGGCCAGGGGTCCTGGGCTTTGCATGGCCCAGCTGCTGCCAGAGAGTTCTCAGGGTTCCCCAGTTGGGGCTGCTCTGGCCGCCTGACCCTAATGATGCTGGGGGTTCCCCAGCATGGGTAGAGGCTCCTGGATGCCATCTGGCCTGCCTGAAACAGGGATTCCCTACCTAGCCGCTGCTGGCCCAGATGAGGCTCTTTAGACCCTGCTTTCCTGGAGCTCTTTGGTCTAGCAACATCCGTGGTCTTGCGGACCACAGATATTGCCGGAGCAGAGAGTCACAGATTTGGGAGGTTCAACCTGTAATATAATATAGTAAAAAAAGACTTACTGGCAGCTGAGGAAGTGGGATAACAATAGTATTGTGGTATGGAGACAGTCTGTGGAAGTTTGACATTTATTTTGGAGTGTATATCAGATTGTCAGAAGAACTCATAAGCTCAGCTAAAAGCAATGTTAATAACATGTAATGTGCAAGGGTATGGTCGGGGAAGGTAGTCTCCTGGTTACTAAATGAAATGCAACAATAGAATAAAATATACCAACTTTTGACCTTCAGCTGTATGGGTGGGTGGCAAGGTGTGAGGGAGGTGTTTGTGTGTAAGTGGAATACACTTGGAAAAAATTATCTCATCAGGTGGTGAAGCAGGATTCTGTTCACAAATCTGTTGGTTTCTGTATCTTTTGAGTGACTCGCTGCTTGGAAGCACAGCAAACAAAAGGGACATTCCAGGTGTCAGGTGTTTTGAGGCGTGAGCTGCGCTGCAGAAGCTGGAACCAGCTGTTAGCAAAGACAGTCATCTTGATACACTTCCAGAAATCAATGGTAGCAACTAGGTCTAGCTGTAGACATTTAAGAAGCTTATAACTGGTGTTTCTAATCTCTCCACTGAAATCTGCCTCCCTGCATGCCCCTGAAATTGCAGGCACTAAGACACCATGATAATTAGTGTAGAATAAATATCCAGAGGGATGGAGAAGCTGGGAGAACAGTAGTGCAGCTGCACACCAATTTAAATGTTAGGCTTGCTACTTTAAATGCATCCAGTGTATTCAGATCTCATTGTGGACAGGACTTGTTTAAATTTAAAATTGAAATATGCAATTTAGTGCAGCGCAGTTGTTGCTGCCTGCCAACTTGGCCCTGGTCTACATTAGGGAGTTATTTTGAAATAACCCCCCTTATTTCAAATTAATAAGCAGACCACCCACACTACCAAGCCCATTATTTTGAAATACGGTCTGGTTATTTTGAAATCTGTACTCCTGCTCTCCTTGGGGAATAATGCTTATTTCAAAATAGCATTAGTACGGATGATCCAGTTCTGCTAATTCAAAATAACTGGCTTCCAGAGACCTCTTACAGCTGCACTTCTGACCGCTCTGGCCACACCTGCCATCTCCACTGCGCCCCTTCTCCTGCGGAGCTTAAAACTCCCGGCAGCAGGAGAAGCGTTTCTTGCATGTGGCCAGCTTTGCCAGACACAGGCAAGACAGTCGCATCCCAGGGGCCATGAGTGACACTAATGCTCTCTCAGAGCTTTCCACAGCTGCCAGCACTTCTGCTGCTCCCTTGGCTGCCACTGGCAAAGGACATAAGGGAGCTCTGGCTTAGACTGGTGTGGAGATTCTGGACCTCATTGAGGTCTGGTGAGAGGAGACCAACCTCCAGGATCTCCACACCAGAAAGCAAAATCTTTGTCTATGGACAGATTGCCACCAGCCTGGCCTACAAAGGCCACACCTTGACCCTGTACCAAGTCTAGATGAAGGTCAAGGAGCTCTGTCAGGCCTACCACAAGGCCAGAGAGCAAAGTGGATGCTCCAGGACGGCACCACACACCTGCCACTACTTCGAGCAGTTTGATGCCATCCTGAGAGGGGGGCAGTCACCTCTGCCTGCTTTCTTGTGGTGTCTGGCCAGGACACACCCAGCATCAGCCTTCAAGAGACTGGACTAGATGATCTCTCATGGACCTTTCCAGTCCTACAATTCTATGATTCTATCGACTCTGGAACCTTTCAAAGTATGATATTAAGCTGTTTTTGATAGTATCATTTTATCCCCCATATTCTTTGGTGTACCAATGCAAATAATCATTATCTAGGGGAGCAACCAGTGTGAACATTCCCCCTTTCATTGTTAAAGGGAGCTTACCCTAACATAATTCACTGGGGGTTTTGATTCCATTTGGGGAGTGGTATCCCAGGGAGCTGGGCCCAAAACTGCACTCACCTGGAACCTGAAGAGATTCAGTGTCTGTACTGCTTCTTGGGGGGGGGGGGGAGGGGGAGGAGGGATCTCAGCTCAGGGCCTTGGCTAGGGAAGACCAGGGAGTTGGCTCAGCAGGACCAGACAGTGAGAAGCCCCAGAGAGTGGGAAGGGGAATGCAGTAGCCCTGTCAACACTCTGGGAGGCACCCCCAAGGGGTCTTCTGTGACCTCACTGTGCCACAGTGGTGCAGCAAGCAGGGTAAATGTGCACAGCTGGTTCCTCTGAATACTAATAGTGATTTTAAATGGACTCTAAGTTTGGTTTTTGGAAGACTGACAAAGGGGATACTGTTTGTTATTTTCTGTTTGCTTATTTTGGGTAAGAGAAATAGAATCAGGGAAATGAGAAGGCGGCAGAACACCAGTGACAAATGGAGTTAAAGCGGCTCGAGATAGAAGCCCAGGCTGCCCAGGATCACGAGAGAGCCTTGGAGTTAAAACAGTCCACTCATCAAAGAGCATTGGAGTTAAAAGAACTTGAAAAGGAGGAGGGAAAAAGAGAGGCAGCGTGAACTGGATGTACTTGATCAGAAGAATAAGCACCATCACAGCGCCCCTTCCAGTTGATGTAGTCTAAGGCATGATGAGTGATCAGGGGCCAGAATGGAAATGTGGGTGCTGTCTATGGCCCCACAGTTGGGGAAGCCCATGGTGGCAAAATCATTAACAATGGTGTCTACGTTGCCCAGAGTGATGACCCTCCATAACAGCACCTGGTTGTTGGCCTTGGCTACCTGAAGGATCACGGCCCCAGTTGTGGATTTCCCCACATCAAATTGGTTCCCAATGGAGCAGTAGCTGTTTGGTGTAGCGAGTTTCCACAGGGTGATGGTGATGCACTTCTGCATGGGGATAGCGGGTCTCAGTTGGGTGTCCTGTCGCCTGAGGACAGGGGTAAGACACTTGTAGAGCATGAGGAAGTGCCTTCTGCATGCGGAAGTTCTGCAGCCATTGCTGATCGTCCCATCGTGTGCACTTGTCTCCCTCTACCAGAAGTGGTGTTCCAGGGTTTCGAGGGACATGCACAGCAGCAGGAACACCAGGATCTGGATGATCAGGGCCAGTGGTCCAGGCTGGGCCTCATCCAGCATGTGGGCAGTTTGGAAGTACTGAGCCAGGAGATGGAGCATGAGGCCCATGAGCCTAGCACTGCTTTGCAGCAGCTCTGGCTCCTTGATGTGAGTGCTGTGGTGGCTGCAAGGTCAACCAGAGCAGTCATCAGTTTGGTGTCCCACGAGGTGGGTGGAAGTGTAGGAGTTGTGTGTAAGCTGTGGCTGTAGAGAGGAGCCCCTGAAAGCACGTGACTCAGCTTGCCTGACCAAGCAGCTACAGGAAGCGTCCACCATTCTGGTGTCCTCCCCAGCGTGCTTCCACAGGCTCTAAATCAGAGGCAGGCTCCAATCAATGTGGACACGCTATTTCAAAATAATTCTGACTAATTTCGATGCTTCTCCATAGTGGGGACTTTCTATTTCAATTTTGTTAAATCCAGAGATGTTATGTCGATTTTATTGATTTCAAAATCATTTCCTGGTGTAGACATGGCCTTGGTAAGTACTAGCTTTCTTTGTTCTTTAGTAATCTCATCCTTTCTGGCCTAAGTCAAGACAAGAGCTCACTATAGTAATTGACAGGGAAGAAGGAACAAGAAAGGGAGGAAAAATAAAATATCTAGCAAGAAATGTCACATTTAAATAGCCATTACATCTCCTAGTATTAGGAAAAGCTACTCTGAAATTACTTTCTAATTACACAGTGTTATATTTTATCTATCTATCTATCTATCTATCTATCTATCTATCTATCTATCTATCTATCTATCTATCTCATATCTACAACTATCAGATTAACTACTTGCTATTACCCCTTTGGTTTATTAATTAATGTATTATATGATAGTAATTCTGTATGTATATTTTTGATGTATGCTCCTGTCACATAACCAACAATGTAACATTAAGCCTTGTGTTCTCCTGTAACTAAGACAACCCTACAGCTTCTAGGGGAATCAGAATAAAAGACACACTGTCTGACATCAAACACATGTTTTAGAGCTGAATAAATGACACTGTTTGTACAATTACATAATACACAGAAGGAGCCCTATTTTCAGAAGTCATTTTTATAAAATGTAGAACTCTGTATCCTTCAGCTTTATTCTCAGGATGAAACTGACAAACATTTGACGTTCTCTGTAAAATGATACATATTACACAATTTATAATTCCACAGCTTGCTACATATTTACTCTCCAACTTTATCAGTAACACTGTTAAATCCTTGTATTAAGAACTGTCTGGTACACCAAAGATTATGTGGAATTAATGATACTATGAAAAACAGCTGAATGTCATGCCTTGAAAGGTGCCAGAATCAACAGAATCATAGAATTGTAGGACTGGAAGGGTCCACAAGAGATCATCTAGTCCAGTCTCCTGCACTCATGGCAGGACTAAGTGTTATTTAGACCATCTCTGACCGGTATTTGTCTAACCTGCTCTTAAAAATTGTCAGTGACTATATTCATTTAATAAGATTAGAACTGGTGTTTCTAATGTATAAACTGAAATCTGCCTCCTTGCACAATCTACACAACCTTCCTGGGAAATTTATTCCAGTGCTTAACCACTTTGACAGTTTGGAAGTTTTTCTAATATCCAACCTAAACCTCCCATGTTGCAATTTGAGTGTGTTTCTTAAGCTTGGACATTAAGGAGAATAATTTTTCTCTTTCTATCTTGTAACAACCATTTATGTACCTGAAAACAATTATAGTCCCTCTCAGCATAACTAAACAAACCCATTTTTTTTCAATCTTCCCCCACAGGTCATGTTTTGTAGACTTTTAATCATTTTTATTATTCTTCTCTGGATTTTCTCTAATTTGTCCACATTTTTCCTGAAATATGGCACCTAGAACTGGACACAATACTCCAGAATGGAGTAAAACAAATGATTTCTTATGTACAACACTCCTGCTAATACATTCCAGAATAATATTTGCTTTTTTTTTGCAACAGTGTTACACTCTTGACTCATATTTACTTTATAATCCACTATGGTCCTTTTCTGTAATTCTCCTTCCTAGATTGTCATTTCTAATTTTGTTTGTATGCAACAGATTGTTCCTTCGTAAGTGGAGTACTTTGCACTTGACCTCATTGAATTTCATCCTATTTACTTCAGACATTTCTTTAGTTTGTCCAGATCATTTTGAATTTTAATCCTATTCTCCAAAGCACTTGCAATCCCTCCCATTTTGGTATCAACTGAAAACATTTAAATGTACTCTCTATGCCATTATCTAATTAATTGATGAAAGTAGTGAAGAGAATTTGATGCAGAACTAATCCTTGAGAGGCTCATTTGATAGGCCCTTCCAGCTTGATTGTGAAACATTGATAACTATTTTCTAGGAATTGTTATCCAATCAGTCATTCATCCACCTTACAGTAGCTCCATCTAGAGTGTATTTCTCTTGTTTGTTTATGAGAAGGTCATTAAGACAGCATCAAAAGCCTAATTAAAGTCAAGAAATAACACATCTGCTGCTTCCACTAGGCCTTTTACCTTGTCAAAGAAAGCTACTAGGTTAGTTTGACATGATTTGTTCTTGACAAATCTATGCTGACTACAGTAAACGCCTGATAATCTGGCACCTTTAGGACCCAGGGGGTGCCGGATTATCAGATATGCCGGACTATCAGAAGGGGAGCCTATGAAGGGGTTGGGGTGGGGTGGGGGGGATGCTGCTCTGTATCCCTCCCACCCCACTCCAGACCCCTCATAGCCCCCCCTTCCAATAGTCTGGCTCTGCCCCAGGCGTCCCCGATTCAGCCACTGCTGGCCAGTTTCAGTAGCAGCTGAATTGGGGATGCCTGGGGCAGAGCAGCTGGGGCGCTGCCGGGTTGGTCCCGCAGCGCCGAAGAGCAGTGCTACGGGACCAACCCGTCAGCACCCCAGCTGCTCTGCCCCAGGCATCCCAGAGTCAGCCACTGCTGAAACTGATTAGTGGCTGACTCCGGGAAGCCTGGGGCAGAGCAGCTGGGGTGCTGCCAGGTTGGTCCCGTAGTGCCACCCCTCGGCGCTGCGGGACCAACCCAGCATCACCCCAGCTGCTCTGCCCCTGGCTTCCCTGATTCAGCTGCTGGTCAGTTTCAGCAGTGGCTGAATCGGGGAAGCCGGGCTCAGAGCAGCTCCAATTGTCCGGCTGCCCAAGCACTTCCAGGTTCCTGATGGTGCTGGACCATCAGGAGTGCCGGAGCATTAGATGCCGGACTAATGGAGTTTTACTGTATTACTTATCACCATATTACCTTCTAGATATTCACAAATTGACTGTGTAATTATTTGCTCCATTATCTTTCTGGGTACTGAAGTTAAACTGATCGGTCTCTTATTCCCTGGATTGTTCTAATTTCCTTAGGGTGCGTCTTCACTGCATCGTTATTTCAAGATAACTAGCTTTATTTTGAAATAACAATGGGAGCATCTACACAGCCATTCTGTTATTTCGAAATAATTTTGAAATAATAGAAGGCTTATTCTGAAATCTATAAACATCATTCTATGAGGAATAATGCCTATTCCAAAACAGCTGTTTCAAAATAAGGCATGTGGAGACACTACTCTGCTGCTATTTTGAAATAACCCCTCACCAGGGCCATTCTAAGTGCTCTAAATAGAGATAACACATCTGCATTGGGGAAGCCTGCCTTGGACTAATTTTGAGGCTTCTCTGTAGTGCAGATGTGCTATTTTGAAATAAGCTATTTTGGAATAACTGTTCCGGAATAGCTTATTTCGAAATAGCCATGCAGAGTAGACATACCCTTAGGATGCATCTACACTTCAATGTAGGTTGAAATAAGATATGCAATTTGAGCTACGCAAATTGCATATCTTATTTTGATCTTATTTTGAAATAACCTGCTAGTCCAAAATGTCCCTTGCTCCTCATGGAATGAGGTTTACAGGGATGTCAGAATGGTGATCTTGAAATAATGGGCTTGTTGTTAAGACATAGGATAACTATTTCGGGACTATTTTTAGACAGAAATAGTTACTGAAATTATCACCCCCCAAGTAGTGTTCACTACATGAAATAACTTGGCAGTCTCCATCCAGTAACTAACTAACTGGAGCTGGCCACATCACAAAAGACTACCATGACAGCTTGCTGTTATGCAGAGTGCCAATGAGCACACTATAATATATCTCAAGATTTAAAAAATTGCAATGTTAAAATAGATGATAAGGATGAGCCTATGTAACAGTAACTTATGGGTAAACAAACTATAGTGATGTCTCAGAGGGGTGGCTGTGTTAATCTGTATTTGCAAAAACAATGAGAAGTGTATGTAAATCTATCCCTACCTCTGTCTTTTCCACTCCATGCATCTGACAAAATGACTTTTACCCTAAATCTGTTAGTCTTTAAGGTGCCACAGGACTCTCTGTTGTTTTTACAGGGATGTAATTATTCACCCAAATACAAGAAATTCAGAGCTAAGCTTACACTTATGAGCAATCAAAACATGTTATGAGACAGAAATAAACTTAAGGAATAACTTTAACTTGGCCCATAAATACACCCATGCAATAACAATATGATTACAATATTTTGCATTTGTGGTTTCAGATTAGATTAAACTTTTCCTGTTGATGGTGTCAATTATAACAATTATGCAAATTTTTATCCCGATAGATGCCCAGCATTACATCTGCTTTCATAGTTCTCTTGGATTTTTTATTTCCAACCATTATTAAAAGCTTCAGACATGAAAGCTAAAGAAGAAACCCAAAGAGAATTCTGCTGGGATTTGATAGCTGTGTGAGAAGCCTCAAACCTTTATTGAAAACACATATATCCCATAAAAGTGTCTTTCAACAAAAAAAGCCACAGGTTGAGGGGAATTTTTTGGCAGGTAATAGTCCAGCCCCAACTAGGCCCCAGTAGATGTGCATGATTGAGCATTACCTAGGTTATTGCCATCACAAACGGGCACATTTCCCACAGACAGTATTGTAGTTCCAAATTCTGGTCTTGTTCACAGTCGTGTAAAACTGTTGGAGCCACATGGCTACTAAAATAAATAAATCTCAAGTAGGATTCTAATAACAGATTCTGTTTCCTAGTTAGGTGAGGAGATGACTGCAGACCATTTTGGTCAAGACCTTTATTATGAAACTCAAATAAAATGATTTTCTATTTCTGTAACTGGAATGCCAGGTGCAATCATTTTTGAAAGACTATTTTCATAGGTATTGTGGTGAACAGCTGTTTCAGAACAGTGTGGAGGACTTTTCTGGCTCAGCTGTTGGGCATTTGTCTTCTCTTCTCCCCTCACCCCTTTTCTATCCATGGATGTCAATCAAAATGCAGTCTCTTGGAAATCCTAGTCAGAATTTTACATAATTTATAATAGGATCCTCATAGGAAATCTAGATGTCGCGCATTGAAATTAGGGGCGGATGGAACCAAAAATCTCTAACACCAAAGTCACAGAAGTGAAAGGATTTTAAAAACTCATTCAGAGTCAGATTTTCATCAAAGCCAATGTCCCAGGGGAGGTAATTCATTTTCAAAGTAAAAACAGAACCAGAGCACAGCATAAATGAATTCTTATTCACAGTGAGTTCAAGGACCACTATTATAAATAATGTGACTTACCTGTTATTGCAGGTGTTTGGGGAAGTGGGGCAGAGTCAGCATTTTATTCTGCAGTGTGTTCGGACAAAACATTTTATGTGACCTATTTTATAGGAATTGCAAAATGTGTTTTGCCTTGTACAGTTAGGCAGGATGTATGACTGTACAGGCAGTCTCCGAGTTACGCGGATCCGACTTACGTCGGATCCGCAGTTACGAACGGGGCCCTCCCTCTCCCTGGTCTCCAGCAGACCAGGGAGAGGAAGCAAAGCGGCGGAACACGCGGGCAGCGGACAGGGCTGCAGACCAGGGGGACGGGGAGCAAAGCAGAGCAAAGCCGCGTCTGGGCTGTCCGCTGCCCGCATGTTCTGCCGCTTTGCTCCCCGTTCCCCTGGTCTGCAGATCAGGGGGACGGGGAGCAAAGCAGAGCAAAGCCACGGAGCCCAAGGGCAGCAGGACAGCCACGGCGCGTCTGGGCTGTCCCGCTGCCCCCGTGCTCCGCGGCTTTGCTCCAGACGCCTGTGGTACAGCAGCTGGGGCGCTGCCGGTTGGTCCCGTAGCGCCGCTCTGGGCGCTACTGGACCAACCCGGCAGCACCCCAGCTGCTCTGCCCCAGGCATCCTGATTCAGCCACTGCTGGTCAGTTTCAGCAGCGGCTGAATCAGGACACCTGGGGCAGAGCAGCTTGGGTGCTGCTGGGTTGGTCCAGTAGCGCCGAGGAGCGGCGGCGCTACTGGACCAACCCAGCAGCACCCCAGCTGCTCTGCCCCAGGTGTCCCCAAGTCAGCCGCTGCTGAAACTGACCAGTGGCTGACTACAGGAAGCCCCTGCCCCGGGCTTCCTGGAATCAGCCGCTGATCAGTTTCAGCAGCAGCTGACTTGGGGATGCCTGGGGTTCTTAGGTTGAATCTGTATGTAAGTCAGAACTGGCGTCCAGATTCAGCCGCTGTTGAAACTGATCAGTTTCAGCAGCGGCTGAATCTGGATGCCAGTTCCGACTTACATACAGATTCAACTTAAGAACAAACCTACAGTCCCTATCTTGTAAGTAACCCGGGGACTGCCTGTATATCATGCTGCATCAGGAACCAGCTAACGAGAGGGATTGAAAATAAATGAAATGTCCATTGATACCTTCTTCTTCTGAAGGATATGCATGTTGCATGCTTAAGAGGTATAAGACTGCTGTCCAGAGAAGGAATGCATATGCATAGCTTTCATATCTAGAAACTGGTTGCATGTGCACTGATTGTAATATCTATCCCTATCAGGATTTGAGGTTCAGAAGACTGGAGGTAGGAGATAGGGATCAAGAGCTGCTTCTGTTGCTGACTAATGGTTGAGAGATGAGAGGATCTAATTATGGACTGCAGCACAAATAAGGTAGGTACAGCCCTGATGTCAAGGCAAAAAGTGACTTTATACTACCTTTGTGGGTGTCAGATTCTGGAGGCAGCCAGGAACTAGTGTGGCTTTAGCATACATAGAGCTCATCCATCCTCCCTTATCCAACCCACTTTTTCTCACACAGCATGTACAGGTCAGTCACACCAGACTTGAAAGAGAATCCTCTGAACTGTCATTCATGCTTAAATTCGACACTTTACACCTCAGTCTAAACAAAGACATTAATTATCTTACCCATTACCAAGATAGCTTCCCCAATTATCACCTCTAATATCATTAGCTCACAGACATTTACCTCCCTCCCCCTCCTGTTCTGAAATTTGATTTGTCCTTTTCATATGTGTTCATTTTTTAATTGTATCCTTTGGTATATATGGTTGTGCCAATTTTCTTCCACTATTTGATCTGAGGAAGTGGGTCTGGCCCACGAAAGCTCATCACCTAATAAACCATCTTGTTAGTCATTAAAGTGCTACATAGTCCTGTTTTTTGTTTCAGTGGACATACAGTGTGAGAAGCATGTCAGACTGTTTACACAGTAAAAAGATACCACATTTTCATTTTGTAATTTACATTGGAGGACTGCATGACTAATGTGCAGTATTTTATTTTACTTCTAAAAATATTCTATGGGAATTACTTCTCCTGTTTAGTCAAGGAATGTGGAGTTATTCTTTTGTTTATTGTTCAACTATAATGAGTGTTCAACTTTCCCACCTGTCACACGGGCAAACTGTATCTCACAGACATGATAGGCTTACAAGTTTGTATCCCTCCCCTCTCTATAGTTTGGTCCACATAGAAAATAATAGCCTGCACAGATCTATTCTTTGGTGAGAACAAGCCTGTTTCAAATATTTGTGGTGATGACTCACAATTTGGATGAGTATACAGACACGAAGGGCCCATATCATGGAATCAGTATAATTCTATTGGATGGTAAGTGTACAGGGCAGGAGGAGAGAACATGGAAAGGTTGGGGACAGTGAATTCTTAATGACACAGATCTACTAGCCTTTGGAGATCAAAGAAGGAAAGGAGACAATTGCAATCCATATTTGCAGTCCGGGGAGCAGTTTTGCCATGGCGATGTTTTATGTAGGCATGATTAAATCACCTCGACCTCACTGAGGCTATAAGTGGGTTGCTGAATTTGGATCCAATCCCCTATGCAGTAAACCAAGTTATAGTTTCATCAGTTGTCTTGCATGGAGTGTTTTAATACACCTCATTCGACTTGCGAAGTGAAGGGTGATGCTGCAGATCATTCTTCTCTCACACAAAGACCCCAGAGCAGCATTTGAAATGCAACTGGCTTTCCCCTGGACCTACAGAACAAAACTACTTAAAAAATTCCTACCCTTAAACAATGCAAGTAAAGCTATTTGTGTGCTCTGTGAACATAGCGTAACCAATGGGGGTATAGGGAAGCAACTGAAGAAATTCATCTATGATGCAGTCTCTTATGAAAACTCAACCATTAAATTACTAGCAAAGAGGATTATAATGGTGACTGGAGCCCTTGTACAAGCAAAAGCCAAATGACAGAGGGACTAGGTGACCAGTCTTAGTGCCCACAGCCTTATAATCCAGAATCTTTTATGTAATCACAAACAGCACAGTATATTTAATGTGTTGTCAAAGAGACAAACATTCAGTGTCTGGGAGAGGAAACAGCATGAATGTAGCAGCAAGCAGAAAGCAGTTTTCAAGGCTGTGCAGGTGGTAACCTGTTAATAATACTGAGCTCTGAAATAACATTTTTCATCCATAAGCCTCAAAGCACTTTGTGTAATGGATGATGGAGAGAGTCTCCCTCCATCTTGAAGATAAGCAAACTGAAGCACAGAGACATGATTTTCCCCAAGGTTGCACACCAGTCTAGGGGAAGACTCTGGTGCGTTTCTTCTGGTCACACTACCTCCCATAGGCAAAGTGTCATGCTCAGCAAATATTGATAGAAAGGTATTGAAATGGATGTGCTGCATAGTGCCCCAAATTAACAATGCTATTCTACTTCAAATGTACTTGGCACAAAGGCACTGGGGTAGTTCTCACCCAGGCCTCTTCTCTATACAATGTTCTTCTGCCTCAGGCTTCCACACCTCCATGTTCACCCATTGTGTTCATTCTCCCAGACCATTAACCTACACTCTTCTATCCTTCTCCATCCATGTTGTGGGTTCTCCCCAGCTGCTTCCCAGGGCTAGTCAGGTACATTGTTCTCTACTTGGGTTGGTGCACAAAAGCAGTGGTTCCCAACCTTTTTTATACCACGGACCGGCAAACCCATTCACAAACTTTTGATGGTCCGGCAACACTTTCTGTGCATATTTGCATATTCATTATGCCACGAACAGCTGGCTTCAGCACTGGAAGTCACCATGTGGCGGGTGGCTGCTGCAACTAAAACTGGATGTCCATGGCAGTTCTGGGGACACAGCTGGGATATACCCCAGCCTCCTAAGTCCCCTAGTGCCATCCCCAACCACTAGAGGCCCCCACCCCTTCACTATCCCACAGCACCAGCCACCGACCCCAGAGTCCTTTGCATTCAATCCCCCCGAGTGCCAGCCCACACCCTCTGAGCCCCCCATCCCAAACACCTCAGTACCAGCCCCCTGCCCCTTAGAAATCCCCATCACCAGACCTCCCAGTGCCAGACTCCTATTTCCAGAGCCCCACTGTACCCAACCCCTCCAGAGCTCCCCCCAGTTCCAGCCCCCAGTCCCCAATATTAGCCCCAACCCCAGAGCCCCCACTGCCAGGTGCCTACCCCTGATGCCCCAGTGCCAGCCCCTAGTCTCTGAGCTCTTCCACCCTGATAGCCCCCAGCACTAGCTCCACCTCCAGAACCCCCAGTGCCTGTCCCACCCTCCTCACCTAGCCCTGTGCTACCTCCCAGCCACCAGCTGCCTGCTGCTGCCTGGGTTGCAGCTGCCCTATGACTGCTATGCCAGGCTCCATGCAGCCCTCCTGCTGCACAGTAAACTGCTTTTCCACAACTGGGAGGTGACCCCACCCCTGCCAGCCACTGGTTAGCTGAGGGATGGGGCAGGACATGCCTCTCCCAACAGCCATGGTGCGAGGGGATGTGCTGGGCGGTGTACCCCAACCCCAGCTCCCAAAGCCACTGCAGCCCAGCAGCCAGCAGTTTGTGGCCTGGCACCAATCCATGGACTGGGGATTGGGAATTGATGCACTGGAGAACTGAGACACTGGCAATAGATCAAGAAGAGTCTTTGTGTTTACATGCTTACTCAGCTCATCTTACCCAAGCACCCTGTACACTGCCTCCTCACGTCACGCCCCTCCCCCCGCATCAGTCTTTCCTCTCTGCAGCTCATCTCCACAGCTTTTCCTTAATATTCTCAGCTATCCACCCTGCCTCTCTTGGTTGTTGAGGTATTTGTGCTGAGCAAATGTGGCAATTCAAGGGTGAACCCAAAGTTGTGTTTTAATACACACCCTGGGTAGGAAGTCGGGGGTTGACCATGCTCAGTTAATATTCTTTTTAAAATATGACTTGCTTCATATACACTAAGTACAAAGTCTAGTCAAAATTATGGAGCACAGTGAAGTGCTGTGCAGTCGCTTTGCCTCAGTTTCTCCTAGGTTTTTACAACTCCCAGCTTCCCGACTATGTCAGAGCCATAGACAGTGAGGTAACACCTGTAACTGGACCAGCTTCTGTTGGTGAGAGTGACAAGCTTTGATGCTTACACAGAGCTCTTTTTCAGGTCTGGAAAAAGCCTTAAGTCACATTTAGTCCAGCCCTTGCTGAGATAGCACTAACCACAGGCCTTACATTAGGGCCTATAAATAAAATACCATTCATAATTCTAGACTAGATATTGGCCACTGAAGATAACTAGCAGCAGGTAACTGAAGTAGCAGGCAGATCTTTTCAGTTCGGTCAGAATTTCCTTGGAGAGATAAAATAGATTTACAAAAAATCAGGGGAAGGACACCTTTGAAAAAGTGGCCTGAGTTTGAATTGTTGTGGAGATGAACACAGTTGTAGGAACTGTGGCTCTTGAGCTAGGGGAACCTGAGTAAAGGTTATAATTTGGGGAAAATGTCTCTCTTTTAAACATTTCCTTTGCCAAACTAGTAACTATTAGTAGGGCCCTGCAAATCTGTGAATATCCAATTTATATCTGCGGGTATGGATGCAAATATCTGCAGCTTATTTTTACAGATACAGATGCTAATACAAATTTTGTATCTGTGCTGAGCTCTATTTGACTCCCTGCCTCCCCACAAAAGAAGCTGCATAAAAAATTCAGATAGAGCATGAAGCATTAATATGAAACCCAAGTGTGTTAAATTTGGAGATTAAATAACATCACTAATGTACAATTCAGCAGAACTGTAGTTTGCTGTAAGTGAAAATCTGATCACAGCCTTAAGTCTACAGCACTCCACATAATAACCTCCATTCTGTGATTCTGTGATCGTGCCTGCATCTAAGGATATAACCTGAATCAACATTTGTATGCATGGAGCTTGCAGAAGCTGAATCACTGCCTGATTCTGTTCAGCCACCATGTATTTTAAATATCACACATGTCACATCTGAAATAGAAAGGGAGCCTTCTATATTACGGCAACCGAGAAAAATGGATCTGTGTATCAAAGCAAAAAATAAGGAAAAAGATAAAATCCCACAATGGCTGTTGATTACATGTAAGGGAAAGAAGTAATTTGGATTTTTAATTTGTAGAAATTAAATTTAATCAAAGAGAAATTGTTGTGTACATAGTAGATGGAGGCATCCAGTAGCCAACTGAATTTGCTCTTTCCAAACACGTGTACATTCCTTCACAGCTTGATTATTCTAGAATGGGGGCAGGCAAAATATGGCCTGTGGGCAAAAGATGACTCATTACTCATTTGGATCTTGCCTGTCCCCAAGCAGCTCAGGACCGACTTATCCATTAGGCACAGTAGGCATAGTGCCTAGGGCCCACGATACTTTTAGGGGCCCACGAAAATGTTTTAATTTCTTTTAAAATCAGAAGAAAAAAAATTAACTTTTAGGGTAGAAGAAAATGTTTTAATTTTTTTCTCACATCAGAAAAAAAGGAAACTTTTAGAGCCCACGAAAATCTATTAAATTTTGCCTAAAACAGAAAAAAATTAAAGTGTTGAAGTATTTAAAGTTATATCAAAAGTAATTTTTAATATTGATATTATTATGGTGGGAGGGGCCCACAAAGGCAAAAGTGCCTAGGGCCCACGAAAGTCATAATGTAGCCCTGGGCAGGCTTCCTGGCTGCCACGGCTGCACATGATCCTCAAAGAGGCCGACTGCTGGAGCCAGCATGTGCGTCTCTATGCAGCATGTGCTGACTGAGAGGAGGAGAGCAGTGGGGCTCTGTGTGCTGCACACACCCACAAGCACAGCTCTTGCAGTTCTCATTGGCTGGTTTCTGACCAATGGGAGGCTGTGAGCATTGTTCTGTAGGTGAGGGCAGTGCACGGAGACCCCCTTCATCACAAGAGGTATGTGCCATGTAGAGACATACAAGCTGGCTCCAGCAGTTGATCAATTTGTGTGAATCCACAGCAGCCAGGGAGACTGCCTGATGGTTCTGCTGGGCCACTGGCCTGGAGCTGCCTACTATAAATGTCTTTCAGCCAGAGCCTGCACCTGGCATCCCTTCCCACACCTCAACCCCCTGACCCAGGTCACAATACTCTCCTCCACCCAAACTCCCTCCCTGACTTAGCACCCCCTCCTGTATCCTAATACCCTACTCAGCACTCCCTCCTGTACCCAAACTCCAACCCAGACCCCTCCACCCTGCCCATTAATACTATGGAAAAGTGAACCCTCTCACCACTTACCAAATTCTTGTAGTAGCATCCCTTCAAAAATCACTGCTCACTCCTTCCCTAAAGCTATTTAAAAGAGAAACAGAATTTAAGAGTGGCTGAAAAACCAAGAGATTACAAAACAGAGAAGAAAGCAGATTCTCCACAGTATAACAAGCGAACATTTGAAGCGGATGAAGATTCTGTAAGATACGGGAAAATGAAAGGAAGGTCTCATGTGTTTTTGCACAGGCAGAACAGTTTTAGATGCAAACACAATGGGGAACTAGTTCCTAAAACAATCCCTTTAAAGAATAAAGAAAGAAACTGTGAGAAACTATAGCCAAAGAGCTGAAGCAGGAGGAAAAGGAAAACAATATGGAAAAAGAGAATACAAAAAAAAAAAAAAAAAAAAAAGAACTGAATTTTCAGACTGATACACCACAGTTTGGTGCTGACTAGGGAAAGGGTCAGGCTGTCATATCAAATAGCATACTCCTCCCAGCTTCACTGTTTTGCCCTGCCACTCATCCTAAGCATGGAAGGGAACAACAAGAGTAAGAATTCCATTTGGGGGTTGGCCTGAAAACAACATTTCCATTTCACAAAAAGTTTCAGTGTTTCAACAGTTGCTTCTGTGCCCATGTGGAACAAAACTGGGTCCCTTTGAATGATTCATGAAAAATGAGATTCCTCTCCCCCACATAATAGTCTGCTGGTAAAGGCACTCCCCAGGTCTGCAGGAGTCTTGGGTACAAGGCCCTTCTTACACTTCTGTGGTGCTGGTGAGTGCTCTAGCTACTGGGCTATTGGCTATTCTGGAATATATGAGAGTGAGAGTCAGGCTATGGCTACACTATGCATTTTGCTGGAAGAAGCAATGCAAATGAAGCACAGATAAGCATTTTCTTGCGCTTCATTTGCATTGCCTCTTCCGGCAAAATGCGTAGTATAGCCATAGTCTGAGAGATTGACCCTCTACCTGCCCTTTTATCCCTCTCCTCAGCCCCTTAGAATGGTCTAGAGGGGTTAACTGCAGAACTCACTATAGTATTGCACTGCAACTTCTCTGTCTAGACTGTTATCATGAATTCCAAGCTGCCTAGTTTGCGTTAACATAGTAAACTATGTTAACTCAAAACTAGATACTTTTTAGTTCATTCTGGCAAGATGTTCACAGGACACTTCAAAATATTCTGCAACTCACACCCGTGTAGTCTGCGCTGTGGACAGTGTAGATGCACTATCTTCTCTCATTTTGACCAGAAATTCCATCCTGGATCTTACTGACAAAAAGTCAGTAAACCCTCCTATGTCTCTGCAAAGTTGTTACTTCCCAACACTGTCACCACAACATTTTTTGTCAGACGTACATTCAACCTCCGCCGTGTTTTCCCCACTAAACCCCTCCTTTCATGGTGAGGGAGTAAGAAAGGGACTCAGCTAACCATTCCTCTAGTGAGCTCACCAAACTCAAACACCTGGTAATGTATTTGGTTAGTACAAAAAACCAGAAGTGCAAGACCTAGGTTTAGGATGGAGCATCCCAGGATTTTTGTGGGCAAGAAACATTCCCATGCAGGTACTAAAGGGCACCAGGAAACAAGATACACTGAAAAAGACTGAGATGAACTCCTTTTTCAGACCTTCTCTTAGCACTGAGTGCCTCAGCTTGACTTTTTCTAGTATACCATCTTCTTTGTTCTGCTGCTATGTCATTAGGGATTGACTCTAGCTCCAAGATGGGGAATCAGTCAATACAATACAATTTTTAAAAAGTTAATTACAAAGTTAAACAAAATAAACAAAGTTTTGCTGTTAAAACAAAATCAATGCGGTGAATTTTGTGGGGGAGGAGGAGTTGGGTGAAGAGTGCCAATGAACATTTCATTTTCAGGGGAGAAAAGCTTCGCCATGGCATCTACATACGCATTGCACCTCAGACCCCTTTTTTGCTGGTTCTGGGAGTTTTGGGTATCCAGTAAAGTTTTTGGTGCATGCAATCTGATTAGACTAGTAATCAAAGAACCACTCTGAGCAATCTTGTCATCTTTCATATATTCTTTTTTAAAATATAAGCCAAGTATGATATTTAGCACATTCATTGTTAGTTGGAGAATGGACAGCAAAAGAGAGGTGAATAAGTTACTAATCTAGTTACTAATTTACAAACATATTTTTGAAACAATTTTCTTATATAGCCCTTGAATTATTATTTGTAAATCACAGGAATGTTTTGGTTATTCTGGCTTCTTAAAGAGTAAAATCTAATAAGGAAAATGATCCCATAGTTTATCCTCCATCTTGGAGATGGGGCCTCCGCTATTGTTTAGTGTAGGGCATCTGATTTCTGAAGAGTTTAACTGGCCAAAGCACTGAACAGTTAGAAATTTCCTTTTGATAATACTTTTGCTGACAAAGTCTCTTAATGGAGGCCAATATCCTCTGAGACTGGAAGCAAAGCCATGTCACCCAAAGTATTCTTCAGTTGCCACAATAATTTAAAGGCCATGCACGTTATTTATATGATCCACTAAAATGTGAAAAACTCCATATTATTTTTATAAGATGATTGGCCCATTTTCACCTATGTTATTCTAGTCATTATGGAAAGTTGTTAGAGTAGGTTCTCTGTAATTGTAGGCTATCAGAGTGGACTTGCATAGTTGTTATTTCTAACTTGAAACGACATATGACAATGGTTTGCCAGTAAAGGAAAGAGAAATCTTGATGGTAAAGGCTTTATTCTGTTCTTTTTGAATCACTCGGGTGTTTGGCTTGAACAGTGCTTTTGAATAAAGGGGACTGGAGGCGACAAGGATGTAATGTGCCAGATGTAATACCAGTCCTGCCTAAAGCTCATGTAGGTGATAGCCTAGAAATGTTTAGCAAAATACTATCACTTGAGGAGTGCTGCTTTGGATCAGTCTATAGTGTTGTCCATTTAAGAGTTTTACTTACCTATCTCTTTTACAGAAATGCAATATTTTTTGGCGTAATGCACAATGAAAGAAGGTTATTAAGAGGATAATCCTACAAGGTGAAAGGAACAGTTCTGTAGTGAGGTAAACAGGATGAAGTTTAATAAAGAGAAATGCAAAGTGCTCCACTTAGGAAGAAACAATCAGTTCCATACATACAAGATGGGAAGTGACTGTCTAGGAAGGAGCATGGCGGAAAGGAATCTAGGGGTCATAGTGGACCACAAGTTGAATATGAGTCAACAGTGTGATGCTGCTGCCAAAAAAGCAAATATGATTCTAGGTTGTATCAACAGGTGTGTTGTAAGCAAAACTCGTGAAGTCATTCTGCTGCTCTACTCTGCACTAGTTAGGCCTCAGCTGGAGTACTGTGTCCAGTTCTGGGCGCCACATTTCAAGAAAGGTGTGGAGAAATTGGAAAGGGTACAGAGAAGAGCGACAAGAATGATTAAAGGTCTAGAGAACATGACCTATGAAGCCAGGCTTCATGAACTGGGCTTGTTTAGTTTGGAAAAAAGAAGATTAAGGGGGGACATGATAGCGGTTTTCAAATATCTAAAAGGGTGTCACAAGGAGGAAGGAGAAAATTTGTTCCTCTTGGTTTCTGAGGACAGGACAAGGAGTAATGGGCTTAAAGTGCAGCAAGGGAGGTTTAGATTGGACATTAGGAAAAAATTCCTAACTGTCAGGGTGGTCAAATATTGGAATAAATTGCCAAGGGAGGTGGTTGAATCTCCCTCTCTGGAGATATTTAAGAACAGGTTAGACAGACATCTGTCAGGGATGGTGTAGCCAGAGATTGGTCCTGCCTTGAGGGCGGGGGGCTGGACTCGATGACCTCTCAAGGTCCCTTCCAGTCCTATGATTCTATGATTCTATGATTCTTATTTTCAGTCTGTACAGTAATCAAAATCTCTCATTCTTCCTTCAGTAAACAAGAAATCCTATGCAAACATATTCTGATTGTGCCTTCATATTTGGGTTCCATGTTTGATCTGGAGCAGATTGTTCCTGTCATTTTGTTATGTTGGTGCTATTTCAGAAGCTATTGCTATAGAAACTCCAGGGATAAAGAAAGACTTTTATACATAACAGGAGAAATCTAAAATATTAGCTTGAACTAGCATAATTGCTGAATATAAAAAAGGAGAAATTTGAATGAATTATTTTATGAGTTCTTCATTCAGAGCCATTCAAATTTATGGACAATGTTTTCAAACATGGCTGCCTAAAATTAAGCTCCTAAATCCATATTTAGGCACTACTTAAAAGTGGCATGATTTTCAGCAATGCTTGGCAAGTGCTGGTCCCATCGGCTGTCCCTGAAAAAAAATCAAGACTTCATTGTTTGTGCTAAAATATGGCTTTAGGAATCCACTATGACACTTTAGGTCTTGCTTGTGCCTTGGTAAGTCCTTTAATACATTAATTTTACGTAGGGGTTTCCAAATTTCAGCCTTTTTGCCTCGTAATTTAAATCTAACCAACCATGATGTGCTGAACGGAAGACATATGTAAAGGGATATTTTACTGTTTGCATGATTGAGACTATTAGCTGCCAGTAAATGAATGTGGAGAATGATAACCTAGTCAAAAGTACAGAGATTGGAATGACTGTGAGGTCTTTTTTTCCCATTGACTGTACTATATTTATTGTAAAGCTCTTCATTTCAAGGGACTTTTTACTAGATAACCAAAACACTATGCCAACTCATCTCCCTTCAGTCACACATAAAGTAAAACTTTTAAGGTACTTTTGGAATAGACCACTGATGAAAGTGACCTGGAAACAAACTCATTTATTTAAAAAACAGAAGAAAAAAAAACAATTCTGAGATCTGCTGTGGTACCTCATGTTCCCTGTCTGTAGATCAGCCTCCCTCAGCCAGATTACATTTCCAAACTGACATTTCTTCCACATAAATAGCTATGAAAACTTGGGCAGAACATTCAACTAAAATCTGTTTGAGCTTTTCTGACCCTCAGCAGCATTTTCAGACCACTGTGGTCATAGCAGCAAGATTCACAGAATTTAAGGCCAGAGGAGACAGTTAGATAAGAACATAATGTCCATACGTGGTCAAACCAAAGATCCATCTAGCCCAGAATCCTCTCTTCCAACAGTGGCCAATGCCATGTGCTTCAGAGGGAATGAACAGAACAGGTAATCAAGTTAACAGTCCTCTGTCACTCATTCCCAGCTTTTGGCCTCCTGTGTATCACAGGCAGTTACATTTCACCCAGCTATCTCTGGACTGAACTCAGTAACTAGCATATCTTCTAGAAGGGCATCCAATCTTGATTTGGACTTAGAGCACCAAGGCAGCTCTTAGGTCACTTTGGAGCATTTCAGGAAGACTGTCCTTCACACAACAGCACCTGGAACAGATGAGCTCTGAGTCTCTCTCTCACTCACTCACTCACTCACTCACATACATGTACACACTTGAGTCATGAGGCTATCTATTTATATCAAAATTTTATCACCAGGATAGGAAGATGATTCAGGTAAAAAGTTTTACCATTCATCAGTTTAGAATTCATAAGCTAGTAAGTGAAACCAATGCTGCTCTTTGTCACATGGTCAAATATGGGAGCTATACAAAGATCAATTGGTCCCATCAACATATTCCTAGGAACTATTACTATTAATTATAGGATTTTATTCAGGAAAGTACCTATTTAGGATAATACTATGAGCTTACATGCCTCTCTGAATTGAGGCCTTATATAGGAATGTAAATGTATTTGGCATTGTGTAGAATCAGATCAGTTATAAACTGTTCCCTAAAGACCTTATAATTTTAAAGCACTATAGGCCAGGTTCTCTGTAGACATACATTGGGCAACTTTTGAAGTTAATGGACTTGAACCTGTTTATACCAAGAGAGAAGTTGATCTACACAGTACAAAATCCCACTCCGTTTATGGTTTGTATGTGTATAGGAAATTTGGCCCAGATTAATAATGATACTTAGGCCCCTAAAGCTCAGATTGAGATACTGCTGTGATTCACAAAACCCCCACTCTATTCACAGGTCCTAACCTGATAGCATGTAAGTCCCTTTGTGGACCCGAGCCTTTTGGTGTGGTAGAACTCATCAACCTTTTTTTTGAAGTATAAGGACTCTAACAATCTTTTAAATTTTAATTCAATTTATTCTCATGATTTTTAAAGAAATTCTAACTAAACTTAACATGGAATTCCTTGGGTTATTTATGCATTGTTGTAAGCAGGTTGCATTCCTAGTCTGCTAATAACACAGGTCACAGATAATGAATATGATCTAAAATTACTGTCTTTCTGGGGACTGCTGAATTGTGAACTTAACTAAAAGCAAAATTATATCTGGTTGTTGAGCTCTATGCTTCCTACCATCACTCCCTGTAAGACCTTTCATTGTCCCTTTTTTCCTCTACCTTGGAAAAAGCAATCCATTTTCTACTGCTTAACTGAAGCAAATATGACTCAGCTGTTTTGGATGGCAGTGTTACAATAGAAGAAATATCTAGCTTCCTGTGTAGGGTTTTAAAGGATGACATTCTGTCACAATTGTGTAAAAATAATACTTATTATTCATTTTTAAATGCATTACCTTTTAATCAACTTACTTATGCTATACCATTCGTACATTTCATGTTATATTTGTCTCCATTCTAAACTAATTAATTCTAGTACAGTATTATAAATATTTCATCATATTCCCATTTCTGTTGGCCTGCTCATGATCTTTCCATCTCCAGTGCAGTGTGCCTTTTTTAGATTTTGGTAACCAAATCCAAACAAAATATCGAGGTTTTTTTTTTATAATATTTTAATGTTTTCCACATTATTTTCTTGTTTTATTGCAACCTATGATTCTATTAGCTTTTGAACAATTCAACACACCAAAAAAGGACTTCTTCACTGAGCTTCTCATGAAGATTTTCTGTAAGAGAGATTATTTTATTTTCTTATGATTCATCCAAGTTTCCAGTTTAATAAATATAATGTAAGCAAGACTGGTCCCTTTACTGATCCACAGTGCACCTAATCATTAACCTTTTCCTGCTACTAAGCACTGGCTGTTTACTTCTACTCTACATCTCATTTACTCTTTAATATATAACAGGAATTCTGTCTCCCTCCATGTCCCTTAACAATCTCTTTTGTGAGAGCTTCTGACAAACCTTTTAAAAGTCAAAAAAACCTTCTTTATCCACTATTTGGTTAAGTCTTAAAAAGTACATTGAGAACAGTGTTCCATCTTACATAATCCATTCTGCCATCTCCAGACACAATGGCATGAATTCAGGATGGAAGCTGCATGCTCAGCTCTTCATTTCCTGGCTTTTCTGAATTAAATTTAAACCATTAACACTAGTTCAATATAGCCTTTTTGTATGTGGGAAATTGAGAGCAGAATGATTCAGTGTGTATAATTACAATTTATTTCTTTTAAAAGAGGGTTTTCCTTAACCCAAAAAATAGGTTGATGTTTTTAAAGAAATGAGCAGTCATTTGCTTTCCTTGGCCTAGACTACATACACATAGACATCCAGATTAGAAAAAAAAAGTGTGAATGGGTTTGGGGATAGAGGTAGTCAGTGGAGATATGGAAAAGAACATTACTGGAATCTTCATTCTCTACAAAATCCAAGATTTTGAGCACAGTAAATGTTGCACAAAAGGTGATCATACTTTGTAAAGTTATAAGCCAATGAAGGAATCTTACAAATGCAGGTATGACAGACTAAGCTATTGGTTAGCAAACCTAGCAGCAATACACATATCTATAGATATGTACATTTTCCATGTATCTTTATTTAACCAGAGTAGAAAAACTTCCTGATATTCATTTACACGTAGGCCTTAGCAGGAGAGTGGTCTCTGCAAAACTGATAATTCTCATGAAAACTATTAGCCAATTATAAACATAACACAGTACAAGGAACAGCTAAGATGTATTTGAAAACACAGTTACAATCACAAAGTAAATTATCAAGCATGTGCAAGTAGTAACGATTACTCGTGCACATCATTAAACCAGCTGGCAATTAATCCAAAGCAATAATATGTCGTATTTCTCTTTGAAGGATGCACAGAAGAATAAGTGGTGTTCATATCAGATCAAGTAGGAGATGATTCTATGTGACTAGAGATTTGTAGGAATATTTCAGTATGTCTAAGGGACTTTTGTTTTAATTTTGGTCACTAGAACAATAGGTCTTAATTGTTTATGGAGAGCAATACATTGCTCTTACAAGGGAAAAGAAATAGAATATGGTAAGTGGCTTTGTTTAGAAACAGGTACATACAAGAAGATGAATAAAATTCAAGTAATATAGGCAGGGGCAGATGACAGTTTTGTGGGGCCCCGGGCAGCGTAATTCCGCGGGGCCCCCCCTTTGCCACGGCGCATGCGCAGCGGCGCCACGGCGCATGTACAGGGCTTTCTGAAGTGCGGGGCCCGGGGCGGCTGCCCCGTTCGCCCTGCCCTATATCCGCCCCTGAATTTAGGTAATACCACAAAAAAAAAAAAAAAGCATTGAAATGACTGCTATTGTCTTCAGTGGGTTTTTGAATAAGACAGAAGTATCAATAACAACCAGTCTAGACCTAGGACTTACTTTAGTAGATTAATACTTGTAGATTAATACATTGTTGATGAATGACAGAGGATCTAAGAGAGCTAATACTCATGGTAACTGTAAAAATGGCATCTAGAAAAATCTTATATGCTATTAACATAATTAATTATACTATGGAAAGGATAAGCCAACTAATTAACATTAATTTGTCCCTGTAGCTTAACTTTAGGCAATGTTTGGTATTCAGACTAGCACGCAGAGGGGAGAAATTGTTCAAATAAGAATGAGACCAAATAAATAAAAATACAATTTTCCATGTAGTTTACGACAAATATGCAAATACTATTCTATCATCTACCTGCTGACTGAAATGTGGGTTGAACATAAGAATTCCCTCTGATGGCTGATTACACACCAGGTATAGAAAGAGTTTCTTGTCATTTAAAATTTGCTACAGCACATTCAGCAAACACCCAGAGGACATAAGTGCTGAAGAGCTGCACATTGCAACCCCTAACTTTTCAATGGCCTGCCTCTTGCTGGAATTCATAGATGCCCAGACTTCCAATATGGTTCATGGAGAGAGATACGTTCCATTCCTTTAGAATGGAATCCATAGAACGATGGACAGATTTGACTTGGGTAGTCCTCAGAAAAGAGGTTTGTGGCCTAAACCCTGAAAACCCTGTCCCGGAGTGAGCTGCCCAAGACAGGTCAGCCCTTTATCAAGAAAAAAAAAGGGAAAGGTGGCAAAGACCCCTTTTAACTTTTACCTCAGTGGTTAGAGTACTCGTCCACAGACTGAACAAATGTCCTGACTTTATAGGGACTATCCTGATCATTTGTGGCTTTGTCTTCTATAGGTGTCTATTATCTCCCACCCCCATCCTAATTTTTCACACTTGATAACTGGAGCCCTACTTGACAGAAAGCAAGGATTTGAACTTGGGTCTCCCACCTTTCTTGTGAGTGTTGTAACTACTTGCCTTTACAGTTACACTCTGGCCCAAGGAATATTCAATATTTTAAACTTCAAATCATTGCTCAATATCAGGCAGGGATTCATACTCAGGCCTCTCACACCAGGTGAGTGCTCTATCCACTCGTTCAGAGGTTCAAAGCTCCCCAAACAGGCAGGGAGCTCAGCTGACCAGTACGGGTGGGGCATCTAGCTAAGCAGCAGCTAAATGCTGCCATGTGCTGAACTGAAGAGTTAAGGAGGGAGTAATTAATTGGCTTGGTGGGGAAGTCAGATGGGAGGGGAGTTTGGAGAGTCCCGTCTGCCCAAGGAGAGATGGAGAGACATAGGCAGAAACCCAGCAGTCTCTTCAACCCTCCTGGGCTGGGAAGGGGGAGGTAATGTATTGGACCTCCTCACCCAGCTGCAGGATCATGCCATAACAGACCCCTTAACGTAGCTGCCTCTGCACATGTCTAGATGCTCCCCTGAGAACTCTGCTGAGTATTTGCTGTATACTGGCTGCTATAAAGCAAAACTTTGGCCTTGCATAGACATATCTCTATGGTCTGTACAGAGACCATCATCAGGTGTTCTGCCTTCAACCCCCCACACTGCCAGATAACTTTTTCCTTGTCACAAAGATTATGGAGGACACAACAGGCTGACACCATAGACTCATAGACTTTAAGGTCAGAAGGGATCATTATGATCATCTAGTCTGACCCCCTGAACAATGCAGGCCACAGAATCTCACCCACCCACTTCTGGAATAATCCTCTCACCTATATCTCAGATATTGAAGTCTTCAAATGATGGTTTGAAGACCCCAAGATGCAGAGAATCCTCCAGCAAGTGATCTGTGCCCCATGCTACAGAGGAAGGCAAAAAACCTCCAGGGCCTCAGCCAATCTACCCTGGAGGAAAATTCCTTCCTGATCCCAAATACGGCGATCAGCTGAACCCTGAGCATGTGGGCAAGACTCACCAGCCAGACACCCAGGAAAAAGTTCTCTATAGTAACTCCTATCATCCCACCATTGGCCTATTTACCACCAATAGTGAAAGGTCAATTAGTTGCCAAGATCATATTATCCATCAAGCCATCCCCTTCATAAACCTATCTAGCATAATCTTGAAGCCAGATAAGTCTTTTGCCCCCACTACTTCCCTTGGAAGGCTGTTCCAGAACGTCACTCCTGTAATGGTTAGAAACCTTTGTCTAATTTCGAGTCTAAACTTTCTGACAGCCATTTGTTCTTGTGTCCACATTGATATTGAGCTTAAAGAATTCCTCTCCCTCACTGGCATTTATCCCTGTAATATATTTAAAGAGAGGAATCATGTCTCCCCTCAGCCTTCTTTTGGTTAAGGTAAACAAGCCAAGCTCCTTGAGTCTCCTTTCATAAGACAGGTTTTCCATTCCTTGAATCATCCTAGGGGCCCTTCTTTGAACCTGTTCCAGTTTGAATTCATCCTTGTTAAACATGGGAGACCAGAACTGTTCACAGTATTCCAAATGGGGTCTCACCAATGCCTTGTATAACGGCACTAACGTCTCCTTATCTCTACTAGAAATACCTTGCCTAATGCATCCCAAGACTGTATTAGCCATTTTCATGGCCATGTCACATTGGCGGCTCATAGTCATCCTGTGATCAACCAGGACTCCGAGGTCCTTCTCCTCCTCCATTACTTCCAGTTGACGTTTCTCCAGCTTATAACTAAAATTCTTGTTATTAATCCCTAAGTGCATAACCTTACACTTCTCACTATTAAATTTAATCCTATTACTATTACTCCAATTTACAGATCTGCCTGTATGATATCCCAATCCTTTACTGAATTGGCAATACCTTCCAACTTTGTGTCATCTGCAAACTTTATTAGCACACTCTCACTTTTGGTACTGAGGTCAGTAATAAAAAGATTAAATAAGATTGGTCCCAAAACTGATCCTTGAGGAACTCCGCTAGTTACCTCCCTCCAACCTGACAGTTCACCTTTCAGAATGACCTGCTGACATCTCCTCTTTAACCAGTTGCTTATCCACCTCTCAATTTTCATATTGATCCCCATCTTTTACAATTTAACCAATAATTCCCCATGAGGAATTAAATT
This sequence comes from Pelodiscus sinensis, assembly GCF_049634645.1. Taxonomy (NCBI): domain Eukaryota; kingdom Metazoa; phylum Chordata; order Testudines; family Trionychidae; genus Pelodiscus; species Pelodiscus sinensis. The sequence continues at coordinate 217,095,398 of NC_134711.1, forward strand.
AAATGCCTTACTGAAATAGAGGTAGATTAGATCCCACAAGGGAGGCATTTATTGAGGTCCAGCCTAGTCATTTAAATGCCCAGAAGCACATTCAGACACCATTCTGCACTTGCTCAGCCCATAGTTGTACTGCTCTTTACTAAGGTCCAGGCTGCTGGTGTATGGCCTCATGACCCACAGGAGCAAGGGATAGGCTGGATTGCCAAGGATCACTATTGGCATTTCCACCTCCCTGATTCCAATTTTATGGTCTATGAAGAAAGTTCCTGTGTGCATTTTTTTGAAGAGGCAGGAGTTTCTAAAGATGCGCACATCATACGCCTTTCCTAGCCATCCCACGTTGATGTTGGTGAAACGGACCTTGTGATCCACTAGCACCTGCAGCACCATTGTGGCTTATGTATTCCCTAAAAAGATGTTCAGGGGGCCAAGATGGGGATGTGTATTCCATCTCTTGCCCCACCACAGTTAGGGAACCCCATTGCAGCAAAGCTTTCCACTATGGTAGCCATGTTTTCCACAGTCATTACCCTCTGTAGTAGAATGTTATTGATCACCTTGGCTACTTGTATAACAACAACAGCCCCCACTGTAGATTTCCCACTCCAAATTATTTTCCCACTCCAAACTTATTCCTAACTGACCGGTAGCTGTCTCGGGTTGCAAGCTTTCACAGGATAATTGCCACATGCTTCTCCACAGTCAGAGTGGGTGTCATTTTGGTATTCTTGCACTTCAGAACAGGGGAAAGCTATTCACAAGGTTCCAGGAAAGTGTCTTTGCATATCTGGAAGTTTTGCAGCCACTGCTGATCATCCCATACCTGCAGCACTGTGCTGTCCCACTAGCCTGTGCCTGTGTCATGGCACCAGAACTGGCATTCCACTGTACCCAGAAGATCAACTGACAGCTGAGTTTCCACCAGTGCAAAGGCTTGCTTGGACAGTGAGTCCCTGAGACCCTGAGATTTGCCCTTGTCCTCTTCCTGGAGAATTGATGTGCATACGCTCTCAACATACTGAACCATTAGGCACATCAAAGTAGACATCAATACAACAATGGCTTGATGCAAAATGGGTCCATGCTCATGCTGCTATGCCATCTGGGCAGGTAACCAGGGCCAAAAAATACACAAAAATAGTGTTTCCCATTGATCTTAAGCAAGGGGAAAGGGAGTAGATGAGTACATTATGGGATGCTGACAACATAAACCCATAACTACCGACTGCACAGTTTTGGAACTGCAGGATAACTATCCATAGTGCATCACTCTCAAAGTCACCAGGAGGCAGGGGCGGATATAGGGCAGGGCGAACGGGGTGGCCGCCCCGGGCCCTGCACTTCAAAAAGCCCCACACATGCGCCATGGCAAAGGGGGGGCCCCGCGGAATTACGCTGCCCGGGGCCCCGCAAAACTATCATCTGCCCCTGCCAGGAGGCTCCCTATTGGGGACGTGCTACTTTGGTCTACTTTTAATTATTCCCTGCAATAGGGACGTGGATCTGCGACTTTGCAAAATTGTGTAACTAGAAATCAACTATAATAGATTCAACCTCATTTCATAGCGTAGACCTGGCCTCAGTTAAATCACAATGAATCTGGTGTAACTCCACTGAAGGCCATGACAAAAATAGAGTAATTCCATATTTTCACCAGCATGATGAGAGCAGCATTTAGCTTTGAGCACACAACTTAAATTCCAATAAAGAGCTAAGGCAATTAGCTGACAACAGCAGGAAGAGCAGTATTTTTCACAGTTCTTAATTCTTAAAATAAAGGAAAACATGACCTTGAAAATCTGTAATCATCTACTAAAGAGTGACACAACAATCATGGTTCCAAGTGGAATTGAAAGAAAAATTAGATGCTTAGAGTGGAGAAGTAGCTGATTTCTGGTTCAGTGTAGTAACACACATTTCAAATAAAGGACAATTTATATAATACCCAATTTATCATTTATTACTGCAAACGGCGATGACTCTGGGATTCTTCAGAAGGGCATGAACCCACTTTCCCCAATTTTATGTATAAAGCCTATAATGTTCCTGGGAGACTGTAGTTTGTTCCACTGTGTGGGTGATTATCATCACTTTCTTAATGCTTATGCATTATCATATCACACGAAGCACACTATAAAGTTCCTGTTACATTTCATTATTTAAACTTCTGTAAGAATCACAAACAAACTGAAAATTCTCACAGCTCCTTCAAGTAACCTATAAACCAAAATTCAGAGAGTAGCATAACTAAACAGATGGCAAGGGAGTTCACCACACTTAGCTTGTGCAGGGATTAGAACAAGATAGCAATCAAAGATTAAATTGTATCCAAACTCGGGAATCGAGTTGATTTATATTGCATGTTGGAATAATGTTGATATCTGAGATTTCCAGAAGGAGCTTATAATAATACTTTGAAAGCTTGGTTTAAGATACATTGGGAATTGCATCTAGACCATTAAAATAAATGACAAGCATAAGTTTTTCTGCATCCCATGTGTTGTAGCTGTTCTGTGGAGTTCATAAAAGAATTCAGTCAAATAGGCCCCGACTCTGGCATATTCCATCTTGTGGTCAAACAGCCTGGAATATTTCTTGGGAACTAGAGTCACTAAACCAGACTTGTGCCTTGACTTAAGCCTTATGTAAATGTCAGAGCGATCAACAAGGCAAGAATTTTTATACCAAAATAAAATGGTTAAAAGCTGCTAATGGAGCAAACATGTGTGCACACGCGCACACACACACACATATCTCTAGAGGCAGGAAAATTTACACACTTGTGCACAGTAGGCCAATGGAATAGGCTGCATAGGGAGACTGAGGAAGCTCCTTCATTGGAGATATTCACAAGGTGGCTGAACAACCCCATCCATCTTGGATGGTTTAAACGTAAGTTTTTGTCTTGGTAGGGGATTAGACTAGATCAGTGGCTCTCAACCTTTCCAGACTACTGCACCCCTTCCAGAAGTCTGCTTTGTCTTGTGTACCTCCAAGTTTTACCTCACCAAAAATCTCCTTGCTTTCAAAATCAGACATAAAAATACAAAAGTTCCTGCAAAATTACTTATTTTCTCACTTTTACCATATAATTATAAAAAATGAATTGGAATATAAATATTTTACTTATATATCAGTGTATAGTATAGAGACCTGTATAACCAAGTCATTGTGTCTATGAAAGTTCATTTTGTATTGATTTTGGTATTACTTTTTATGTAGCTTGTTGTAAAATTAGGCAAATTTAGCTAGATGAGTTGATGTAGTTGATGAGTTGATGTATGAAGGAGATATCTGCATACGCCCCTCATATCCCTGTTGAAAACCCCTATATTAAATGATCCTTTAGATCCCTTGTAATCTATGGTCCTATGGTTCTAAGACACATGGAATTCACTACCGCAGGTAGGCTAATGGTTTGCAAACAAATTTGAGTTCACTGGAAACAGCCTTATTAGAATCTGATGGTTCAAACACTGTCTGAATTTGCCAGTCATCAGGGTAGTGTTCTAACATTTGTGTTGAAGCATCATAATACTAACCTAAAAAAGTGCATTCCTGGACACTTTTGACAGCTGGGGAAACATAACTTCTTATCCTGTCCATAATCTATGACTATAGTATTTTGGTTTTAGGTTTCCTTCTACATGGGTTATATTATATTATATTTTCATTTCTCACTTCAGAGTCTACTTGCAAACATGAAACCACATTTTCAGGAGTTATTACTATTTAGTAAACAGGCCTCAAACCAGGATTCTGTCTGGGTATGTCTACACTACCCCCCTAGTTCGAACTAGGGGGGGTAATGTAGTCATACGGAGTTGCAAATGAAGCCCGGGATTTGAATTTCCCGGGCTTCATTTGCATGAAGCCGGCTGGCGCCATTTTTAAATGCCAGCTAGGTCGGACCCCGTGCCGCGCGGCTACACGTGGCACGGACTAGCTAGTTTGGATTAGGCTTCCTATCTGAACTAGCTGTACGCCTCGTGGAACGAGGAGTACAGCTAGTTCGGATTAGGAACCCTAATCCGAACTAACTAGTCCGTGCTGCGTGTAGCCGCGCGGCACGGGGTCCGACCTAGCCGGCATTAAAAAATGGCGCCGGCCGGCTTCATGCAAATGAAGCCTGGGAAATTCAAATCCCGGGCTTCATTTGCAACTCCGTCTGACTACATTACCCCCCCCCAGTTCGAACTAGGGGGGTAGTGTAGACATACCCTATGTTACTTGAGATCTTTAAATCATGATTTGAGGACATCGGTTACTTGGTTAGCGCTCTAAGATAGTAGTGGGCAAGTTGTGCCTTGCAATATGCAGGAGGTCCACGTAAATGATTATGATGGTCCCTTCTGGCTTCAAAGTACCAGGACGTTTGGAAATATTCATCTCTGGGTTTATTTTTATCCACTACAAAGCTAAGGGACAAACAGCGGAATTTGGGTATAGATTAACAGTCTTATTTTAAGATGCTCTGAAGGTGGGGAAGATAGTTGTTATGGCCCAGAGTCTGGTCCCTTTCTACTGTTCATTGAAATAGTTTAATAGACATTAAGGAAGTACTTAAATATCTCTCCCCGGCCCACTGCCCCTCCACCTTTTATTTGGTTTTACTTTTAAAGTGATAAATGGATGTATGTTATTTATGTTTGAAGATTCTATACAGAGTTTTGTACACAAGCAAGTGCATTTATATGAAATCAGCTGTATAAAAAAAATGCCATTAGGGCCTGTCAGAAATGAAGCATTTATGCCTCAGCAGGTAATAGTTAAATATTCCAATAATTTTGTATTGTGACTATATTGAATTATAGAGAAATACTGAAAGTGAGAAACTACCTTTAAGCCCATTAAACACATTAGAGGCTGATTGTCACACAGTCTTTCAGCGTGGTAACTAATTGCTTCCTAAGCAACTATAGCACTTCTGCATTTTCTCTTATTAATCTTGTCATTTTACATATCTTTTATTCTCTAAGTAAAACTTCTGTTCTCAATTTCAATTAACATTCTTTTATTAAACTTCCTTGCTTTTGCCCTAGTTGCATCATCAGCATTAAAATGACAGAAGATATATCTTCAACATTAACCTACTATATATCATTTAATACTCAAGGTACTTTTGTTAGATGACTTTTAGTGAGTTTTTTGGCAAAACACCTTATGGATAAATGATTTTTCTGTTTGCCTTCATTTCCCCCCTTTAAAAAGAATTCCTGCGATAAATTCTTCTGACCTTCTCTTTTTGAATAATGTATTTTTTTGTGGGGAGGGTAATTCAGAGACAGGAAGAGAGCACAGCTTAAAGTAATGGGAACCTGAAAAATAGGTGTGCACTCCATGAACAGCACATTAATTCAGTGTGACTTTGGTTTATCCTGGATCAACATTTAAATGCTTTCACTTTGGTGCAAATTCTGCCAGCCTCTCACACATGGGGGCATATGCAGCTTTTTCTTTGAGATTTTTTGCACTACATGCGTTGACCAAAAGGGCCAGGAGGGGATGTGAAACTCATAGTGTAGGAGACCCCCACACCAAGATGGCGATTGCTCATCCACCTTTGCAGCAGCCCTGCGTTCTGAAGGCATTTTGGAACTGAGGGAAGGAAAAAATAGGGGAGGGGGTGTAGCTGAGATAGACTGTACTCTCCTGATTTTTTAACCGGTGAAAGGTCCCATAGGACCTATTAAAGCAGTGGTGAAACTTAGACCAGCCCTCATGGTTGAACTAGACTGCACAAGGCCAAACTGGTCCAACTCTGAATGATGGAAGACATACCATATGACTCTTCTTTGTCCCTGTCCTGACACAAGGATTAATCTTTCCCATTTAATAGTTACCTGGCACGTATCCAGATAAAGACAATGTGGCTTTTTGAGGCATTAGATACTACACAGCATATGGGTTACAGAATCAGGCCCTTCTATATATTGAAAAAATAATATAAAATTAGTTCTTTGTACTTGGGTTAAAAGTGCCATACAAGAAATCTTGTAACATTTTACAAACATTAATTCAGTAAATCCCTCTGAAAACTAGGTCAGTTCTATTTAGGTTCTAAATGGTATTGTGCTTTTGTGTTGCAGCTACTAGGATATGTCTAGACTGCAAGCCTCTTTTGAAAGAGGCTTTTTCAAAAGTATCTTTCAAAAAAGCCTCTTTCGAAAAAGAGCGTTCAGACTGCAAGCAGTACTTTTGAAAAAGCAAGCCGCTTTTTCGAAAGAAAGCAGCAAATGAGTCTGGATGCTCTCTTTCTAAAAAGCCCTGTTGGCATTCAAGAACGCCTTTTTTCGAAAGAGCACTTTCAAAAAAAGGCGTTTTTCCTCGTGAAATGAGGTTTACCGCCGTCGAAAGAAAAGCCGTGTTCTTTCGATTTAATTTCGAAAGAACGCGGCTGTAGTCTAGATGCAGGTGAAATTTTATCGAAAAAAGGCTACTTTTTTCGAAAAAAACCCTGAGTCTGGACACAACCCTAGAGTCTAGACAAATTGAACCACAATCTACCAACACAAGGGATAATATCTCCAATTCATCTCAATATGTTAAGTTTGAAACATGTAGCCACTTTAAACTGCCAGCACTTTAAACTATTTCACTGATTCATGACAGCTTAGATTTGACAAATATCTGGCATTCTGCAAGACTTATGGGTTCTGCTAGGTTTTTCCATCAGCATTATTGCTTGTCTGGGAGGATGTGCTAATGGGCATTTAAGTTCCGATGGGCTATAGCAGTTCTTTTTGGACATGGATCTGACTATGTGAGGAAAAAGTTTTATAAGGGTGCTTTTGGTGGGATTTAAATTTTTGGATGTTGACCCAGCACATACTACTTTGCATTAGGTATTTCATTCATAAACCAGGAGTTCTGAATGAGCAAAGAAACAGACTGGAGAAGGTTTTCCTAATGCACATTTCCAGAATGGCTGGACATAGCTGTCAGGGCCTCACATCCTGTTCCTTTGAAAGGATGTTCCATAGGAAGAAAATCTGAACATTTCAAATATGGAGAGTCAAATATTCTTCTGAATATTCTTCCAGTTATTGAAATAAAAACAACAAGCAACATCTCAATTCTTTTTCTGATGAAAAAGCATTGGACTCCTGATTTAACACTAGTATGATTTCATTAAATGTTCTATACACAATGTGTGGCTAAGGCTGGCTTTAAGGAGTGGCAAACAGGGCCATTGTCTGGTGACCCATGCAACAGAAAACCCTGTCAGGTTAAGTTACATTATATCTCTAGTCACGGTGGGTAAATGCCATATGAGTATCACAGTAATGTAATCTCTGAAGTACATAGAAAGCAGAAGTTTTTAAATTGTGGATCCCAGTGAGTGTAATGCTAGTCCTGTTTGGGAACAGTAAGAGTGAAAGCCTAAAAATGCTAAATAAGACTATCTGTATTTTAAAATGACTTTCCTTGTTTGTCATCTGGTAGCTAACATGGGACCAAGGTACATAAGAACATAAGAATGGCCAGACTGGGTCAGACCAAAGGTCCATCCAGCTCAGTATCCTGTCTACCGACAGTGGCCAATGCCAGGGGACCCAGAGGGAATGAACCGAACAAGTAATGATCAAGTGATCTCTCCCCTGCCATCCATCTCTACCCTCTGTTGTGTTCCTCTTTTTCCTCACAAAAAAGTCTCAGTCACTTCCATGGCCTGACTCCTGTTGCTAGACACTGCAGAGGGATTTCTGCATGATCTGTGCTGGGGGAGGGAGTGGAGGCGAGTGGGCATAATGCACATTCTAATAGATAGTAATCTAGCTCCATTATATACACCATCATCTCATGGTGGGGCTATAGCACTCTATCACCAGGCACAAAGCCTTCAGAACTTCAGAAACATCAACAAATACAAAACTCAAGAGCACATCTCTTCAGCAGGTCAGGCTACCACAAACACACCACACTTGTTCTCTGCACTCTGTGGTGGCTTTCAATGGCATATCAAATCAAGTTCCAATATCTTGATTCTTATCTTTCAGGAGCTCAATGGCCTAGGCTCAGAGTATCTGAAAGTATAACTTTGTGCAAAGACTTGAGAAAAGTTCTACTAAAAGTTCATCTAAAGCACTGGGATGAAGATTGTGGTGGATGACTACGCTTCTCTTGTACAAAGGCACTCTGTAATCAGGAGATAGCTCATCTGTGCAGGAGACAAAACTTTCTTGGAGTACGTCTACACTGCGGAGCTATTTTGGGATACCAGAAATAGCCTGAAATAGCTATTCCACATTTATTGAAGCATCCTGTTCTTTCAAATAGATTTTGAAATAATGGGTGGCTTATTCCAACATCTCAGTAACCTTCATTCCAAGAGGGTTAAGGGGCATTTCGAAATAACAAGTTATTTCAAAATTTGGTGCTGTGTAGAAATAAGCTATTTTGAAATACACTTGAAATAAGCTACACAGTTTGCATAGCACATTTTACGAGGCATAAGGGATCAGCCAACAAAGTCTTTCTTTGTCGCCCAATCCCCATCTTGACAGCTGCTTTTTGCCAACAAATTGCTGACTCGGCAAAACATGGCAGCCATTTTTATTCAAATGAAGTGTAGGAGATTTAAATTCCTGCTTCATTTGCAATGTTGGTATGTCTAATTTATATCCCTCTGGTGACAGAGGAATGTAGTCTAGACATACACCCCCTACGAGGGAGTGTATCTGTATCAGTATCTACCAACTCAAATTGTATTAATGTGTTATATAATATATAGATAATATCAAACACATTAATACAACCTAAGTTGGTAAATAGTGATACAGATACACTCCCTCTCAGGGTGTCCTTTTTTTTGAAAGTTCAAATATGGTAACCCTAACTAGAGTTTTTTTAAACTTTGTACATGTATCCTCACTTACCTTGTAAAAGTCCCATTGCTGCTGTGTCCTTTCAGAGTACATCAACATTTTCCCTTATATCTTAAGATATCATGAACAGAAATTCATTTTCCTGGTCAGCTTTACTTAAAAGTACTACACATAGCATTACTCCAGAAGCAGTATGATCGTTATTTGTATTCTGTTTCATTACAGGTCTCATGATTCATTTGTACAAGTTGCACGATACATACACAAGGACTCTTTTATGTGAAAGTAATTACCCTTTGTGGGCGATGTATCTTGTGCTCAGCTCAGCAGCAAGTTTCAATTCAGATTAGAGTTGTGGGAGTTCATAGCTGAAGGAGAGCTTAAAAATAAAGTCAGTGGAAATTCTTTGTTTTTCTATTGTTCAAGAAGAAAAAGCTTTTTTTTTTTTAAATCCATGAACTGAGGATCATTTTATAATGTTCCCTGTCTCTTGGACACTCATCTCACATACTATTGCATTGTTATCACTGATGTAAAGAGTCCAAGGTTCAGTTTGGATGAGTCCAGGGAAAACAAACAAACAAACAAACCAAGACCCTTTTCGTTGGGTGAAATCCCAATACCAGTGAAATCAATAGGAATTTTTCCATTGAGTAAAATAGAACCAGGATTTCATTTACTGAGTCTGACAAATTTACCAAGGCTGGGTCTACACTAGGGGATGGGTTTGAATTAAGATACGTAACTCCAGCTATGTTAATTACATTGCTGAAGTTGAAGTATCTTAAATTGCATTTTGGCACCATCCACACAGTGGAGGTGGATGGGAGTACACTCTCCCTTCAAATTCCCTTACTCCACTGGCACCAATGGGAGTGCCCCCTCCCAATTAGTGTATCCTCACTAGACCTGCTAATTTAGACAAGCCCCAAAGAAATGTGAGAACAGGCATTCAGGATACTTCTGTGCTTTCCTGCTTCTAATGCAGGCAGTAATCATGAGAACCACTTCTTGAGTAGCATTTCAGTCTAGCTGGCATCCTGGTCCTATTGGAGGCAGGACATTTACAGCCCTGGGCAGGTGTAGAGAAATTCTAAGCCTAAAAAAATATTTGATTCAGATTGGTTTTTAGTTGTAGCAAAAGGAATAATTGATTTTTTTCTTCAGACCAGGTTCACTCAGTGTCTAGATTACAAATGAAATATTAGTAGTCTTGCACTGAACATTAATTTAAAGTCTTTGCACTGAGAAATTTTCAAAAGGGTTGATGGATCAGTGTCACTGATGTCTGACTTGCAGAAGTGTAGGAGCTGGTCCTGAGAGATTCTGAGCATATACAGGCATTTAGAATCTCTCAGGGTCTATTTTTAGGTGTAGATTTTTGAAAAAGATCAACACCTACATTTAGAGCCAACGTTACTAGAATGCTTAACTCCTACTTAGATACCGAAATAAAGGGTCAGATATCTTCAAACTGCTCAGTATCGTGGGTCTTACAAAAAAAAAAAAAATCTGTCCCTTAATGAATAAAAAGTTGTGGGTGTAACAGGTTGGGGAAACACTTACTGATGTTCAACTTGCACAATTGTTGCATTCAAATTATATGACTCACCATGACTCACGTTGTTCTGAAGAAGAAATCAGAGGTTTATCAAGATTCAACTGGAGTTTATCATTCTCCTGGGAAAGAGAGGTCATTAGAATCCTGAGATTTCGAATACTGTCTTGAATGACAACATGACAGTTATCATTGTTTTAAAGACACCTACTGTATAATATGATAGAAAAATGCAAGCTGTCTTTGGAGAATAAAAGTAAACACAGCTCCACTATTCCATTTAGAGCTTAAAAAAATCCCCAATACAAACAATCTGAAATGTGAATGTCTGGATTATTTTGAGTACTGTGGAACTGATTCTTCTCTGAGTTATAAAGTGAGGATCCCAATTCGAAACAGCACATCCATTGACATCAATGGAATTTAAGTATGTGCTTATGTGCCATCCTGAACTGGAGTCTAAATCAGGATCACTTAATTGAATTTGAAGTTACATCAGTGTAATGTCAGTGCAATATAAAAATCAGGCCTTTTATTTGCAGAGCGCAGTTATGTGCCCTAGCCTTGCTGATCACACCAGTGTATTTTGCTGCTGACATGTGTTGGCATCACATTCATAGTGTTGTCTTTCTGTATCATCAGTCATGCGCTAGGATGACTTGGAACACAGTTGTAATACCTAAGAATAAATGCATATCCTGTGAACATTGTTATTTTAAGTCATCACGTATATGCATTTATATGTTGGCATTAGTACTGGTCAATAAAAATGTTCTTCTTTCTGTATTGAAATTTTGATTTAGAGAGCTTACTTCATTGTCAGTGAAAAAAATAAAACTGTGATGCTGCTTATTGGTGATGTTCAGATCTGCTATGCAAGCCTGGAGAAAAACTGTATTCAATATCAATCATACATATAAAATATTGCAGGAACAATGTGCTAAATTTTATCTGTCTGGAAGAGCTTACAATCTTCAAAGATATTTTAAAAAGCTAGAATGAGGTAGGAAAAATTTCACGAATACACGTTTAATAGAGGAACAGAATTTTTCAATAAAATTCTGTAAACCAAACTGGTAAAAGTGATTTTTGATAGATTACTTCATGCCATAAACAAACAGAACGTGCTTCTTATATTGATACTAATTTAACACACAATTGGATCCTTTTATTAAGGTGATGATTTGTTCCAAGCACCAACAGCTCACAGAAACAACACTAAACAAAACCACAAAGAAGAATAGAATCTGCATTAATTTTTCTACCCTGACTGTTGACACAAACAGTCCACCAAGTATCTATACACAGGCTAAAATTCCCATTAGCCTGGGACACGCACTTCCCCCAGTTCAGTCTTTGCTCCTCAGGTGTTTTGAGAAGTTTCCTTGTGTGGGGTTTGAGGTACTTTTCCATACATGCCTGATAATATACATCATGAAGAATATGGAACACAGTGTCACAGGTCCCATTCAAAATTTGTCAGCGGGAAGAAATGGCAATGTATCCCTAATAACTTTTAGCTCAGTGTTTAGTGCACTTAGCAGGGATGGCTCTAGTTCAATTCCCCACTCCACAGAGGAGAAGAAAGTATTTGAGTAGGGTTTTCCCACCTCTTAAGAAAGTGCTTTCAATCACTAAGCTACATGATATTCTGATGGGAGCGGGAGGAAGGCAGGTCACAGTCACTCTATCCTGTTGAAACTGTCTCACCTGGGCTAAACAATTAGGCTGTGTCTACATTGGCACCCTTTTCTGGAAAAGGGATGCTAATGAGACAAGTCGGAATTGCAAATAAAGCCTTTTCTGGAAGATCCCTTATTCCTCTTAAAATCAGGAATAAGGTATCTTCCGGAAAAAGCTTTATTTTCCGAAAGATCCCATCTAGACTGGCGCTTTTCTCCGGCAAAGCCCCGAGCCGGAAAAAAGCGGCAGCCATGTTCATGCAAATGCCGCGGGGGATATTTAAATCCCCCGCGGCATTTGCAATTCCGACTTGTCTCATTAGCATCCCTTTTCCGGAAAAGGGTGCCAATGTAGACACAGCCTTAAAGTATTAATGGAACAGGAGTACCAAACTTTGGGTTTCCCCACTTCTGAGGTTGGCACCCTAACCACTGGGGCTATGGAATCATTCCCTCTCCTGCTCTAGTCTAGTGACTAGTTAATTCACTATTGGTAGGTACAAAAAAAGTTGGGCATTATGTGTTGGAGCTTTACAATGTCTAAATCCCTTTGTCATGCTGGGTCCTTTTGACTTCAGTTATCTGTGCCTCTGTTTCTCCTCACACAAATTGCCTGTCATGTCTGTTTAGGTTGGGGTGGCCAAGATACCTTTCATGGGATGATTTCAGCCCGCAGACCCCCCCTGCTGGGACACTCAGACACTTGGCAGCCACTGATCTAAGTGCAGGGCTGCTCCGTGTGCCTCACTGCTCTGGAGGGAGGGAAAAGCTTTGTGTGATCTCCCCACCTTCAGCCTAACCTTCAACTCTTATTGGCCAGTAACAACCAGCTAACAGGAGCTGAGAGATTGGTGTGGGGGGATGGGAGCAGCATAGGCCTCTCTCTGCTCCCGGAGCTGAGAGCCAAATGGAGGGAGCTGCAGCAAGCAGGGAGCCCAGCCTGCCTTGGGGGTGCTGCAGGGTTGCTGGCTGGGAGATGCTTAGGTAAATGCCTCCCAGCTAGAGACTACCTCTGGCACCCTTGCCCCTTCTGCACCCCTACTCCTTCCCCCAGGTCACCATCCAAACCTTCTGCACCCCCAGTCCCAGGTCACACTTCCCTCCCAAACCTTGTATCTCCTCCTACATCCCTCCTCCAAGCCAGAATCCTCTCCTGCACTCAGACCTCCTTGCAGACCCTGCACCCAAATGCCCCGCTCCAGGTAACAACCTCCTCCTTCACCCAAACTCCCTCTCAGACCTCACACTGTCTTCTGCACCCTAGTTCCTCATCCCGTGTGCCCTTCTGCATCATCCTAGACCCTGCATCTCCTCCACAGAAAAGTGCAGCCCTTAACCACTTTCAAAAATCTTGGAGTGGCCCCCCCACAAAAAATTATTGCCTATCTCTGGTTTTGATAATAAGGTATCTCTGACCAAGATTGCCTCAAACTATGTTTATACAGTACCAAGCACAACCACATATTGCCTGTGTATTCCATGAACTATGGCAATACAAGTAACTGACACTATTATATATGTCTGTTAATGTTAGCCCACGATGTATTTCCAATTTATTCTAAGCTGAATATGGCTGTTAAATTTTACATAGAGCAAACGTGGAATGCCTGAAATGGGCAAACATTTTCACAATACTGCCATCCACTATAAATAACATCAAAAGCACTATTATGGTGTGACACATATCATACCTACAATTGTCCAAAACAAGAAAGTCCTTTTATTGTGTTGTTCTTATTAATGTTTTCCCTCAGACTGTTAGCATAGTTAGAGAAATCTGAAGTATTGGATACCATTTATTTCTTAGCTTCATGGTTTGCTTTTAATTTATTTTCTAAATTGCTTTGGAACTATAGTAGTATTGGCATATTTGAAAATAAGAAGCACTGAGTTTTGGAATAATTATCTTAATTCGCAGAAAGTTATTTAATAAAAATGGATTTTTTTATATTTCTAGTAGTAATAATATGCACATAATTTTGTAAGTATTAGATATAGCAATATTCTTAAAAGAATCATTAAAGCTCCTTTTAGCTAATAAAAAAATCCCACATTTATTCAGTATGGCTCTTTTTCATTTTTATACAAAGCAGATACTATTAATAAAACAAAAGCCATAAATATAATTATTCATATTCGTCCCTGGAATAAATTTGATTTAGTGTGCTTTCAGTGTGGGTTTTACTATGTTATAGCATGAGTTACATTATTGTAAAGTGTCCTTGTTTACTAGACCATGATTGTTCAAAGACTTACACACAAGCTTAACTAATGCATAGTGACTATTTCTATTGAAGTCAATGGGATTCACAGAATCATAATTCTTTACTTATTTAGCCCATGTGGAACAGTTTCAGCAGGAGAGAGTAACTGAGACCCTTGTTCCCCCCTTGCTGCTCCCATTAGACTATTCTATAGCTATGCCATTCACAGTAACAGTCAGAAATAAACAGTAGCTGATGACCAGAAAAGTCGTTAGTTCAAGTAGAAAGTCTTAGGAACCAGGTTGCCTCAAAAAAGTGAAAACTCATGTCCATGCACACCTAGTAAATGTCAAAATTTTAAAGGCCTTATTCATTATTTTATTATACCAATGTCATGATTCTGTAAGACTAAGAGTATGTCTACACTACCACCCTAGTTTGAACTAGGGTGGTAATGTAGGCAACCGGAGTTGCAAATGAAGCCCGGATTTGAATTTCCCGGGCTTCATTTGCATATTGCCGGGCGCCGCCATTTTTAAATGTCCGCTAGTTCGGACTCCGTGCCCCGCGGCTACACGTGGCACGAACTAGGTAGTTCGGAATAGGAAGCCTAATTCCTGGGCTTCATTTGCAACTCCGGTTGCCTACATTACCACCCTAGTTTGAATTAGGGTGGTAGTGTAGACATACCTTAATTGAATAAATATGCTAACATAAAAGTCAGTGTGAGACTGGTGAATCAGTCTCTGATTTCCTAAAAACTACACTAAAAATTAGAATATATGGCTTGTTCCTGAGAAACATTGAGTACCCACAATGCCCACCCTTTCTTACCTTCTCATGCATTCGGTCTCAGTAATAGGTCCTTAAATTTTCTAAGTGACAGTAATTCAGTTGGACAGATCTACCCTCACTCTTTTCTATAGCCATGTTTTTAGAAAAGGAAAAACAGCGTTCTCTCTGACGATGTGAAGACTTTCAGTCTTTTCTTTCTCTCTGTTTTGGCATCCAGTTGTTCTTTTCCCCCTTTTCCAGCTGTTATCACCATATGTACATAATGATTTTGATTCTTCTACAGCCTGTTAAAACGCTATGTGCGGAGGTTGCTACATTGCATATCCTTTATCCCCTTCTTCACTGATTCCCACTTGCTCCCAGTATCAGAGGATTGGACCTCATCTGGCAACCCTAACATGGGAATAAACCCTATTGACGTGAAGTTTCCCATTGATTTTAACCGAGGTAAGAGGTATGGAACCCAGCTAATAATTTTATGTCCTTCCCAGCCCAGTAAATGGAACAGCTGGACTTTTCTCTAGTCCTTGTGCAAAGTTGTATTGTGACGTAGTGGGGCTTCTGCCCAGTTTAATAAGCATTCACTGTATTTCTTAACAATCATCCTACTCTCCTTTTAGTGGAGCTAATTAAAGGGGCCAAGGTTTAGTTCTCCAAATATAAGGAGCTAATACACAAAAAGAAGCTCGTCAGCCGACTGCTTTTGCCTAGGGTTTTACAGTTTCTCCCCAGCTGTACCCAGGTAATCCTGCTACTTGAAGTTTTCCAGTCCCAACCAATATTACCTCTAATTTTTTACATCATGTGTGGAGAAGTTGTGTTATGTGCACTGAGGCATGTGCGGATGTGCACCACCACTAGTACCAACACATGCTGTCAACTGTGAGCGCTCTGCTAATCAGCTGGGTGGCATTCGAATCTCTCCTGGGTGGCCACTGAAACTACAGGGAACACTGCAACCAGTTCCCTTCTCACAGCTGTCTCTCATTCCCCTTCTGAAACTCCAGCCTCCCTGAGCTCCAAGCTCCAAGGATCTATCCCCCTCATGTTAGCAGTATACATATATAATTCATCTTCCCCAGACATTATCTACCACTTTCCCTCTAACTCCCTCTCTGAGAAGCCTTTTTAGCCAGTTTCCCCATGGATGGAACAGGCAATTGTATTAGGAAGGCAGGATAAGGAATGTTCAGAAGGTAGGAAGATGGGCTGGGTTCCAGAGTGGCCTATTTGCTAGGGCAATTGCCTGGGAAGCACAAAGTGGTGAGCTTAAGTTATGCTCACCATTGGAGCAGCCGGAAAGCCAACACCAGTACTCCTGTCCCCTTTAATTGGCTCAACTGGTCCCACCTGTTACAATACAGGGGCACTGGTCTTGGTGTTCTCACAGGCACCAGCTACACTGGGACATATATACTTTTCTTTTTACTGTACATATCTCTGCACCCACTATCTGTATACTTCCAGAATGAAATATCAAAAAATTTAATATCTGCTTGACTACCCAGATTTCAAAAGTAATATTGCAATTAAGCTGCGAGGAACATTTTGAGGGAGGAGAAAAAAATTGCCTGCCTCAAAGAAGAGAAGGCTTCAAAACCCACAGAAAACCTAGAAAGACCAGAAATATTTCATTATGAGTGTTCCTTTATTATTTTTTCCAGAGTCTATTATTAAGCATCCATGGGTGACAGTACACAGAATCAGTGGCAGTTGGTTTTATTAGGCAGCCAAAAGGCAAATTGAATTTTACAACATTAATTATTATTAAGATGCTATTAACTAACATTAGTTCTATGGTAATGAGTAATGGTGCACACCATACATACAGATAAGAGTGTTTTGCCAAGATGTTGTGCTGAAGAGTAGCACTAAGAAGGAAAAGAATAGGATTACGAAGATAAGGTAAAGTCATACACAACAGTCAGTGGGGGGAAGGGATGGATGCTACATTTATTTAAACTGCATATGGCTAGAACAGAGTGTATCAAAAAAACAGTCCACAGCAAAACAACTCTGAGTGTCAGGATTAATAATATACTGTAGCTGGAAATAGGAACAGAGCTGACTTTTCATTTCTAATGTACAATTCAGCACTGAAAATGGCAGGTGCTGAATTTATCCCTTATTTATCAAGATTTCTCTTCATATCTCAGCATCCCTCAGATTCTGGGTGCAGCATTGATGACACAGACAGTACAGGGTGCTGAATTATAAAGTAACTTGTTACTTCTGAAATATTGGTGTAAGGTGAAATCTTTCACTAAATTGGGTCAGGTTGTCAACACCCTGGGCTCGTCTACATTGGCCCCTTTTCCGGAAGGGGCATGTTTATTTCAGCGATCGTAATAGGGAAATCCGCGGGGGATTTAAATATCCCCCGCGGCATTTAAATAAAAATGTCCGCCGCTTTTTTCCGGCTTTTAAAAAAGCCGGAAAAGAGCGTCTACACTGGCCCCGATCCTCCGGAAAAAGCGCCCTTTTCCGGAGGATCTTATTCCTATCACTTTCAAAGTAGGAATAAGATCCTCCGGAAAAGGGCGCTTTTTCCGGAGGATCGGGGCCAGTGTAGACGCTCTTTTCCGGCTTTTCTAAAAGCCGGAAAAAAGCGGCGGACATTTTTATTTAAATGCCGCGGGGGATATTTAAATCCCCCGCGGATTTCCCTATTACAATCGCTGAAATTAACATGCCCCTTCCGGAAAAGGGGCCAATGTAGACGTAGCCCCTGAGAAATAATTAAGGGATAGTAATTAAATAAAAACAGTAAAAACTAAAAAATAAACAAACAAATAAAAAAAACCCAATCCCAGGAAAGTTTTGTGAGAGAGAGAAAATCCAAACTCTGTACAATTAGGACACAGTAACCTTCCATAACTAAAAACATAACAAACAAAAATAAATGTAGTAATCGTGAAATCAACTTGCAATAGTCCTAGAAAATCAAGTCCTTTATGTAGCCACAGAATACGGAAATATGTACAAAAGGGAAGCGCAAGAACAATTAATTCATCTTGGGCTGAAAGCAGGATTTGAATTCCTAACTTTCAATGCTAAAACAAATTTCTGTTACTTGAACTAACATCATTTTTAGAGTTGGCAACTGTAATAGGTTCTTACCTTATTGTGTACCATCTAATAGACCCATCCTAATGATGGTTTTATACACTCTGGGGTAGCACCTTAAAGTCTTCCAAGTAAAAGTCCCATCCTAGCTTGCCACATGTAATAACAATCTTTTCTTTGGGCTGCCAATGCTAAAGCATTATCTTCTGCTGTGTGCATTAAAAGAGTTATAGTTGACAGCTGCTATCTATTATATGAACTAGTTCTAAAGGGGAATAATGATTGACACTCTTCTAGCATGGCTTACAAAAGCTTCCCCATGCTGCTTGGCCAGCTTCAGTCTATTCAGCAGGACTCCCCCAATGTAGTAATATAGGCTAATCTAGACTATGCTTTATTTTCGAAAGAGGATATGCAAATTCCCAAGGAATTTGCATATCTTCTTCTGATATCACTTTCAAAAGTGGATCTTTCAAAAGTGAAAGTAGTCTGGACACTTTTTTTGGGGGAAAAAAAACCCTTTTCTCAAAAAACCTCTCTTCCTTAAAAAATGAGGTTTACATGTTTTTTTCGGGAAAAAAAAAGCATCCAGGCTACTTTCACTTTTGAAAGCACCGCTCCGCTTTCGAAAGTGAGATTGGAAAAAGATATACAAATTCCTGTGGAATTTGCATATCCTCTTTCGAAAATAGAGCGTAGTTTAGACATACCCATAGATAGTAGCACTTTTCACCTGTAGATCTTACTATTATTCCTATTTTATAGATTGGGAAATTCAGGCACACTGTGGAAAACTGATTTTGTCCAAGGTGGTACAGTGGAAGAACCAAGGATAGACACCAAGTGTATCAATTCCTAGACCAGTGCCCTGTTCATCAAACCATGTTCCCGCATGTGCATTCTATTGGTATTGTGCTGATGGAATTCATTAAATCCCCTCCCCTGCCTAAAATTATAGTTCCAAAGAATGAGAGCATTGAAAACAAAACAAAACATTCCCATGACTGACAAATGGGAGCTGCATAAACACAAGGTGCCAGCAAAGATGGAGGATTTTGAACTAGATGCAAATGGGGAGATCCACATAAAAGATTTAGAATTAGCATTGCAATGCCTAATGTTCAGGCATCCTGCCAATGGGCAGACTCCACAGTCAAGAATTATGCATCCAGGCTCCTTAAATAAAGCATGGAGAGAGTTAGGTGTGTAAGGGTATGTTGATACGGCAATTGGAAGTGTGATTTTGGTTAATTTAGCCATGAAGACATGGTGACATGGACTTCAGTGTAGGCTGTGTACGCCTTCCTGGAATTTGGGGTACGTACTTGCATTGTTAGTCCATGCTGGACTCCAAGGATCTTGTCTTCTGTTGAAGTTGTTGGGAAAAAGCCTATTGTGTGGATCCTGCTGGGTCTTAGATGAGTTATGTGCAGAGGTAGATTAAAATTTACTGGGGCTGTGGGTGCAAAGAACATACCCCATTAAAAACATGAATGCATTAATACAAGGACTTCATTCAGTGTCTACACAATGCAGTAATAATAAAGCATATCATATTCTAGTTCATTATGCCTAAATTAACTGCTCAATTTTTCCATGTAGAAAATGAGATGATATGGCTAGATGTTATCCAGACCATTGCACAAAAGTGTTCACTGCTAATCTGGACAACACTGGTGCTACAAGAATCAGTCATTCATATGTCAAGAAGTGGTTCTTTTATTCTCCCCAATTTTCTGAAATCTGACCATTATGCATCCCCTTTCCCCATGGATTCCATTACAGTTTAGTTTTTCTGTGGTGGAAGCAAAAATGTCTGAAAGACAACAGGCAATTACAAGTGTGACTGGTACCTGGAGAGAGAGAGGCAGAGAGGCCACCCAGAGGAGCAGGAGGATGCATGTGGGGGCACCCCATAGAGTAAATAAAAATTTGGTGGGAGCATTGTGGGGCGGACCTCCCGAGTCACCTATGGTCAGGTGACATGCTGCACTCCGTGAAGCACTGAAGACTGGCTGCCCCAGTACTGCCCCTTCTACCCAAGGCCCCGCTTCTTTTGGGAGCATGGAGCCATCCTTTCCATACCGTGCCCAGGGGCCCCTGGAGGCTGTCAGTTCCCCTGACTGCAGCGAAGTCATCCTGCCCTAGTATATTTTACCATGAGACCTCAAATTGGACAGGCTATGGGCACTATGGACCCATGCATATTCCACTGCTGGCTAGGTGCCTGGGCATCATGATGTAGTGGACTTATACACAGTTCTGGCAGATTTGTTGGCACTGCAGGGAACAATCAGCTAAAGAATTTAGGCATTTACAAGGAGAGCCCTGCAAATCCATGGATTTATATCCATATCCATTGATGTGGACGCAGATGTCCACAGCTCATTTTTGCATCTGCGCAGGTCTCTATTTAAAAGGTTACATAGCAACTGAGTGTGGGTTTAGAGGATCTAACTTCTTGGCTTTAGAAGAGTAAAGTGACAGCTAGGCACCTAAAGCCCTTTCTGGATCTAGTCCTGATTCACTAGGGAAAATATCAAGGCAATCTACTCATTTCAAGCCGTCATCAGATGTTAACTTGTGGGTGTTGGAGATGGAAGGCTCTGCATCCGGTGAGTCATGCAGCCTTTCTGCATAGTATCATTTCTGTTAGTGCTAATGGGAATTATGTGTGGCTATCATGATGAGAATTCATCCTGCAAATTATTTTGGAATAAAAACAGAAGGTGACTGGTGAACTCTAACCCCCCAGAATCTGATAGTACAGAGTTTTCTTTCAAGTCAAATCACATTCTGTAATGAGGTACAATGGCAAATGAGAAAGGGTCAAAGAAAAACTGATTATAAAACTCAAGATTATTCTTGAAAAGAGGGAGAGTGGAAAGATACAAAAGGAGGGACTGTCAGTATCATTGCTAGCCAGTTCAAGGCAGAAAGCCTGCTTCTTACCTTGATAAACTGTTAGCAATAGGTCACAGTCAGCTGCTTCTCTTATCAGCACCAGGAGCTTAAATGTCAACCATTAAGCGTTTCCATGGAGATCCCTCTGAATTTCACAAATGTGGGCACATTATTTACGCCCACACTCTGTAGGATAAGTGATAATGACAGTGTGTTTTGTTGTGCCCTATCATATCTGAAGCAAGCAGTGCAGCTGGACTATGAAATGCTATATCAGAGTACAGTGCCAGATTTCTGTGATGGTGGAGCACACCTGCTCATTTTGATTTCCACAAACAATGTCTGGCAGAGAAAAGTCCAGCTTTGTTGCAATACATTTTAGGCACACGACTCCAAGGCAGGGGACAGTCACAGCTGCTAAGTATTAACAAATACATTTTTTTCAAGTGAATGAACTAGGTAGCACATAGAATATGTAACCTACACAGACTGCACACAATTTCATGGATAATACATTTTACCTGTGATTGGGGTATTTTGTCTTTTCCAAATTAGTTTTACATCCAATCCTATTAGTTCATGTGGCAGCGACTTTGGACTGTGAAAATATGTTCTGTTATTTAAATGCAATCACTTCAGCTATCTTTTTGTATTCACTTCCCACAAACAAGACCACAAATTATGCCAGTACCAATGTTAAATAGCAAGTGGTTCAAAAGTCACATGGGTAAGTATTTCCAGGGTAATTTTTGAATTTGTACAAATGGGTATTTGTGCCAGAAGCATTTGCCAGTGTTCTTCTAGTGAGGGAGCAGGAAAAAAATACAAACCACCATGTGATTTCTCAGCCGAGTCGCCACTCAGTGGTGTAGCTCAAATGGAATATTGAATACGTATAGACAGCTGTTTGCAATCCATATTTTTTAAATTATAAAATGTTTATCAAAGAAGTCTGCACAACAAAGAAATCCGAGGAAATTGCAATCGGCTTACCTATATATTGCCAAAAGAAAGAAGCTAGATTTGTTGACTAACTATAAATACAGCCCACATAGTTAAAACTACATTCATCAAGCTGGGAATACAGAACTTAATCTCTGAATATGAAGTACATGCTTCTTCTGTGAAGATATTACCAGCAGCTGCATTTCTCTTCCTCTACTAGGGTATGTCTACACTACCCCGCTAGTTCGAACTAGCGGGGTAATGTATGCATACCGAACTTGCTAATGAAGCCCGGGATTTGAATTTCCCGGGCTTCATTAGCATAAAGCTGGCTTCGCCATTTTTAAAAGCCGGCTAGTGCGAACCCCGTGCCGCGCGGCTACACACGGCACGGGCTAGATAGTTTGAACTACGTAGCCATTCCGATCTATCTGTACACCTCGTTCCACGAGGCGTACAGATAGTTCGGAATAACTCCGTAGTTCGAACTATCTAGCCCGTGCCGCATGTAGCCGCGCGGCACGGGGTTTGCACTAGCCGGCTTTTAAAAATGGCGGAGCCGGCTTTATGCTAATGAAGCCCGGGAAATTCAAATCCTGGGCTTCATTAGCAAGTTCGGTATGCATACATTACCCCGCTAGTTCGAACTAGCGGGGTAGTGCAGACATACCCCTACAGACACAAAATTTAAGCCTATTAGGGTTGCCAAGTTTTTAATTGCACAGAACTGAACACACTTGTCCCATCCCCTGCACTGCCCCTCTCCTGAGGCTCCACCCTTGATCTGTTGCCTCTCCAAGACCCTGTTCACTCCATTCTGCCTCTCTCTGTCACTTGCTCTCACTCATTTTCACTGGGCTATCACAGGGGACTGGAGGGGTGTGAGGACACTGGCTGGAGATGTGGCTGATTTTATTATGGGCACCACACACTTGAGTGCAGTTACAGAGGCCCCAGGCTGGGCCAGGGGTTTGGGATGTGTGTGGGTGTATGAGGGCTCCACCTGGGGGTACAGGCTGTGTGGCACCACACTCAAGGAATGTAGGAAACAGTAGCCCCTGCTTTGGGGAGCACAAGGATTGTTCCAGGCTATACTATCCTAAAGGATGGAACAGTTTACATGCTCTACCTGTACACTGAGAAGCTGTGGGTGCGAACATGCTTACTGAGGCCCAATTCCTTCCCAAGGTTCAACTGTGGTGTGCATTTTTCCTTATTCAGGTTAGTGGCTAAATCTAGTTCTGACTCTTTACCTAACAGCTGGGCTGTAGCCATGTTTTGCAATATAATTCCTGGAAGTACCATGCTGTATGATGGTGTTTCTGGGAATGGTAGCACAGCAACATAAACTCTGATTTAGCATGCAGCTTAAATGAAATCCTTCCTGGAAGTACGGTTTATCCACAAAAAGATGTGGTTATTTAAGTATTCAAAAGTCTCACTCATATGACATTTATTATAGCTATTTGTTTGCAGTTTTAAAAGAGGCAATTATCTAGCGAGGACAGCTTGCTGAATCTAATGATCATGACATTCACATGCATTAAGAAGCATATACAGCCAGATTAAATAAATAATAGATTTTGGCTAATATTTTATTGACTCATGCTCAAGGCCTCAAGCATTTTTTGGCAGCACTTGAGCAAATGCCATAGTATTTTTTAAGATTTAGAATTCTGCTGACTACAGAGGATAGACAGCTTGTGTCATCAGGTCTGACAACTAGATTGCACAGAACTGAACTAAAACCATATATTCCTTTTAGTACCATACCAAAAATAATCTGTATTTTAAGATTAGGGTTATGGAAATCCTGGTGTGGTGATATGGGAAAATCTGCATTGCTGCTTTCTAATCCGTATCTCTTCAGTGAATATATAATCTGCATTTCATATATTCCTCTGCACCAAATCCTTAGAGGATGTGTATCTACTCAAACCATAGCAACCCATGTTTCAGTTCTGAAGGTCTAGAGGTCAGACATTGAGGATGACCAAGGTGATGCTTGCTGCAGAAAAATTACTTTAATCTTCCAACCCTCTCTGGAACTACATCTAAACCCTTTTACCCTCAACTCCAATGCTGAGGATCAATGTAGAGTCACAAGGAGCATTTCTACCACTCAAAACAAATAGCTCATTGTTGACCCTGCTGAGGAACCACTGAGTTTTGACTGGTACAGATTGAGTCACATCAGGGCATCACACACCAAGATGGTGCTTGGTTCTACTGTGAGGGCAGGGAACTGGACTTGATGACCTCTTAAGGTCTCTTCCCGTTCTAGTATTCTATGATATATTTCAAGAAAGATTTAGAGAAATTGGAGAACGTCCAGAGAAGAGCAACAATATGATTAAAGGTCTAGAGAACATGAGCTATGAAGGAAGACTGAAAGAACTGGGCTTGTTTAGTTTGGAAAGGAGAAGACTGAGAGGGGACATGATAGCAATTTTCAGGTATCTAAAAGGGTGTCACAAAGAGGAGGGAGAAAAATTGTTTTCTTGGTCTCTGAGGATAGGACAAGAAGCAATGGGCTTAAACTGCAGCAAGGGAGGTTTAGGTTGGACATTAAGAAAAAGTTTCTGTCAGGGTGGTTAAACACTGGAATAAATTACCTAGGGAGGTTGCGGAATCTCCATCTCTGGAGATATTTAAGAGCAGGTTAGATAGACATCTATCATGGACGGTCTAGATGCTACTGAGGGCAGGGGACTGGACTCGATGATCTCTTGAGGTCCCTAGCAGTTCTAGTGTTCTATGATTTTATGATTCTATGATCACATGGGAGATGTAGACCAACACTTTTTAAATGAAAAATGAGGCAAACATCTGTGTGCAAGTGTGGTCACCATGACCAAATATACAGCACATCATATGAGCATCCTCTTTGTTCTTTTACTGTGGGACTGAAGGACATTCACCAGCTCACTGCTGCAACAATGTGCCGGCTTTCAAACATAGCCATACATTTGTACTCATTACTGTGACACTGCACCCTATATTCTTCACAGTAATATTGTTATAATATGATTATGATGTAATTATGATTCATTTTCTACAAGTTAAGTCATGTAAGCTGTCATTGAAAACTTTCTGATTTGCTGAATATAATTATCCTATTTATATGCAGGTATTTTAATATCTGAAGTTATAAATACTGACTATGATTATGTACTTCAGATGTAGTTAGATCTTGCTAATACCTAAGATGGCTTCAATCTATATAGTGTATGCAGAAGGGTAATGGGCCATTAGGAAAAACAGGAGGCCTTAGAAACAGCTTATTTCCCATCTAGTGGCTACTATAACCCTACAGGGACATGTGACCAGACCACATGATGCTCGACTCCATCTTGAGATATCAGTAATTTTCCACAAGCTGGGCTGGGAACTGGTTTTGGAACAAAGGTTTCCGGCCATATTCTAAGCTACATAAGCCAGGGAGTGACATCATACAGGGTTCCTTATTCTCCACACAAGAAGACCCCTGAAGACACCTAAGGAACAAAGACTAAATTAGGGGAAGTGTTGGATCCAGGGGATTTCTAGCCCATGTATGAAACATCTGAGGATTACAAACTTTAAAGCAAGTGCAGCATGCCCCTTTAGAATCTGCTGCTTCTTTATTTCACTTCTCAGGATGAGACTCTAGTAAAATCATATCCAATCTATTTAGGTATATCAAGCTTAGGTTGTGCTTTGTTTATTTGCTAGGTAGTCTTCTTTTATCTGTTTTCTATTACAGATAAACATTTAAAATAATCTTTTGTAGTTAATTTTTCTTTGCTTTATCTTAAACAGTGAGTTGGAAAAAGCGTGTGACAATCTTATTTCAAAGGACAAAAGCTGTTGCATATTCCTCTCCACACTGAGGGAGGGACAGGCATATTAATGAGTTTACACTGTGCAGATCCCTGCACAGCACAAGATGGTATAACTTTGGGTTAATGCTCCAGAGGGAATGCATGGCTGGGGAACTGAGGGTTGCCTTAGCTGCAGCCTTTCTATTCATTATTATTCATACAGAGAGCCTGCATTTAACTGCAGCTGGGTGTGTCACTGTATGTATGCTGGTGAAAGCACAGGCTAGAAGGATTTGTAACTGGTGAGAGAGGACAGCAGCACAGTGAAAGAGGGATCACAGGCTGGTGGATCAATTCCAGGTTGTACCTGTGGGGAACCACAATTACTACCCATCACATTTATTACCTGCCCATGCCATAGGAAAGAAAAGAAAACTTCAATGTCTGGGCCTGTTGCTTTTCAGTAATAGTGACTTTATTTAAAATGATTAAATAAGAACAAATGTATATAAAGGTAGTTATCTGATCCTAAGGAATCCCATCTGTCTATCAGAATTGCAGATGTCGCTTACTGGGTATTTCTGTCTTTATGAAACAGTCTTAATAAAATCAATTTTTTTTTGAAAAGTTTGATAACAAGGCATCTTTGAAATCAAACCAAATGTCAGTGTTTTGGGGCTGTTGGTAGAACCTTATTTCTAAAAAATATTTCAGTATTAAAAAGTTCAACACTGTCATATTCTGTTCCTCTCAGAATAAATACTGATGAATGGGTTGACCTCTCAAAGTCCCAGAAGCAATCAATAAGAGTCCACTGTGATGCTGGATTGTGCTCCAGGGTATGATATTCTTCAGCATACTGCAGAGCTTTCTGAAATAGATATGCCATTCTTCAGTTAGACCCAGGAATAATCCAACTCCATCTTCACTTTCACATTGTAAATCTATACATCAGGCAGCTAACGGTAGAGATGGATGCCTGATACCCTTTTCAGGCCCAGAATTCAGGTAGAAAACTAGACCCTGCAGATATAATATATGCTGTACAAAATAGCCATCTTTTTCAGTTAGTCAATTAAAAATAAAAATAATTAAAAAGACAGTAACACTTTTACCCTAACAGAAACACTTAAAGCCTATAGTCATCTTGGAAGCAACTCCAACTTCCAAGTAGGAAATTGTTTCTCCCCCTCTCCCTCCTGAGAATTTGAAAGTGTGAGTTTCTAAGCAAAAGTAACAGCTCAGTGGCTCATAAATAAAATAAAACATACAGAACATTAGGTAAAAAGATTTTGAATTTTCACAAAATTCTTCCAATGTTTCAAATGTGAACACAAGAGAACTTCAATAACAAATTTTTACACATATTTTGTCCTACTAATAATATTGGACAGATGTTTGAGATAAATTTGTAAAAAAGGAATTACAGAGCTGTGTATAAATGCCATTTATAGACATCAAGCTTACAGAAGATGTCAATAAGAAAGTTAAACCCAGCCACAGCCTCAGTTGCTCCCTCATTTTTATCCAGGAAAGCAGTGGGGGAAAAAAATTGAAGGAGAGTAGTAGATGCGACCAGGAAAGACATAAGCTACACTTGCTTTCTGCCATTCCACTACTGATGTAGAAAGCTACAACATGACTGAAATATCTGAACTACAGAGAGAAAAACATGGTGAAGGAATAGATCTGAAAATTAAATGGGCAATAGCAGCCTAAAAGACTTCTCTGATCCCTCACACCTTTAGTGATTCAGGAACAAACCTGTCTTAAAAACTGGCAGCCACTTGAGGGCCAATATATTCATCTTTAAGAGACATGTGGACCCTCCAAGACCCACCCCAGTTCAATATTTCTCTCCTTAGCTGGAAGCTTTCCAGATTTTTCTCAGAGTTGGGTCACAATTAAGTATCACTGTGGGAACCAAACCAGCTACATCTCAGGATTCTAGTTCCTTAGTACCCCACATTTCTCACTGCAGACCCCTGCTATCTTTTATAGGAAATTAATTGATCCCACTCTGGTTGAGGGCACATTCTGTAATTGCTCTTGCCTTAGTCCCATGGGAAGCCACCTGTTACAATCACTATGTCCTTTGAAATATGGAAGACAGCTAATGTGCCAATATTTAAAAAGTATAAATGGGATTCTCTGAGTATTTATAAGCCTGTAGCATAACATTGATCCTGGGCAAGTTAATGGAGTGATGAAATGGGACTTGTTTAAGAATTAAAGGAAGCCAATATAATTAATGGCAATCAATTTGGGTTTATGGAAAATAGATCCTGTCAGACTAACTTAATATCTTTTTTTATAAGATTACTGGTTTGGTTGCTGTAATTAAAAGTCTGTCAGACAGTTAACTTGGTATCACATATCCTTTTAGTTACAAATTTAAAACAATAAAAAATCAACATGGCACACATTAAATGGATTAAATGGGGAATCATTGAGTGGATGTGTTTCTAATAGGGTTCTGCAGGGCTCAGTTCTTGGTTCTGTGCTATTTAACATTTATATCAATGATCTGGAGAAAACAAGTTACCTGATAAAGATAACAAAACATTAGGGGAGAGGCAAATAATGAAGAGACCAGGTCACAGCTATGCTGAGATCTGGATCACTTGATAAACTGGGTGCAAGTAATAAGTCTAACTGTACATGTCCACATCTAAGGGAAAAAGTAGGCCATACATAGAAAATGGCAGATTCTATCTGGGACACAGTGACTCCCAGGAATGACTCAAAAGATTTAGGGATGATGGTGGCTAATTAGCTGAATATGAACTCCCAGTGCGATGCTGTGACCAAAAGGGTAAACATGACCCTCAGATTCATAACCAGGAGAATCTCAAGTTAGAGTATGGAATTTATTTTACTTCAGTGTTTGGCACCGGTGAAGTCACTACTGGAATATTAGGACTATATGTGGGGTTCACGATTCAAAAAGGAATTTGTTACATTAAAGAGGATGATTAAAGGACTAGGGTATGTCTACACTACAGCACTAATTTGAACTAACTTAATTCGAATTAGTTAATTCGAACTAAGCTAATTCGAACTAGTGCATCTAGACCTAAAAACATGTCCACATTGAGTGGACCCTGAACCAAGGTTAAGGATGCCCGGAAGCAGTGCCGGCAGGCCATCAGATTAGGACTTAGTCGCAGAGCTGCTGTCTCAGGCTAGCCGAGGGCTGCGCTTAAAGGGACCCGACCCCCACCCCGGACAGACAGTTCTCAGAGGTTCCCTGCTCGCTTGTCTAACTCAATGAGAGACAGCAAAGCAGTCCTGGCATGGAGTGCCCTGAATGCCCACGCTCGGCACATCAGAGCATTCGGCCATCAGCCCAGCTGCACTTGCCGCAGGCTGCCATCCGGGGGAGGAGGGAGGGTCAATCGGGGGGCTGCAGGAGAGCTTCCACCCCGAGGAGCCCACAGAGCCATCCCAGTCCTCCCCATCGGGGGCTCGTACCCCATTCCTCCTTCACTTCTTCCACTTACCCTTCCCTAGCCCCCCTTCCTCATGTAAAAAATAAAGGACACGTATGTTCAAAAATAGAAATTATCTTTATTTAACAAAACTCGGGGGGGGGGGAGGGGATTAACCTCTGGGGAGACTGGGAAAAGGAGGTGGGAGAGGAGAAGAGAGAGGGTGGGAGAGGGGAAGTGGAAACCTGGGAGGAGGGAGCTGGAAGGGGGAAGCCAGGGGAAGAAGGAGGAGGGGAAGTATCAAACTATGGTACGCCATATCTTCAGTACTGTGTACAGATGCGGTCTCCTTACCCCAGAAAAGACGTTTTGGCCTTGGAAAAGGTTCAGAAGAGGGCAACTAAAATGATCAGGGGTTTGGAACACGTCCCATATGAAGAGAGGCTAAAGAGATTGGGACTTTTCAACTTAGAAAATACGAGACTGAGGGGGGATATGATAGAGGTCTATAAAATCATGAGTGGTGTGGAGAGGGTGCATAACGAAAAGTTCTTCATTAGTTCCCAAAATAGAAGGACTAGAGGACACCAAATAAAATGAATGGGTAGCAGGCTTCAAATTAATAACAGAAAGTTCTTCTTCACAAAGCAAATAGTCAACCTGTGGAACTCCTTGCCGCAGGAGGCTGTGAAGGCTAGAACTAGAACAGAGTTTAAAGAGAAGTTAGATAAAGTCATAGAGGTTGGGTCCATGGAGTGGTATTAGCCAGGGGGTAGAAATGGTGTCCCTGGCCTCTGTTTATGGAAGGCTGGAGATGGATGGCACGAGAAAAATGGCTTGATCATTGTCTTCGGTCCATCCCCTCCAGGGTCCCTAGTGATGGCCGCTGTCGGCATACAGGCTACTGGGCTAGATGGACCTTTGGTCTGACCCAGTATGGCCGTTCTTATGTTTTTATGTTCTAAGTTCAGGGCTCAGGGTTGGGGGTCTCACTGGACCACCTTGATTTTCATGCAAATCTGCTCCTGGGTGGCCAGGCTGGCAGCTATCCTTCCCTAGACAGCCACTTTCCTGTACCTAGTGCGGAGGTCATGGATGAGGTCCACGATGCCTGCACTAGACCAGGCGGGCGCCCGCCTCTTGCGGCCCTGGGCAGAATCTTGGGAGCCGCCAGCCTGGTCCCGGGAAGAGGAGGAGGGCTGGGTGGCAGTGGCTGGCTGGCTCGTGCTGTGCCAGGTGCAGGGTCTGCTGGCTGGGTGTTGGCAGGCTTGCACCTGGCACGGGCACCATAGCCAGACCGTGCCCCTTTAAGGGGTCTGGGGCCGGGAGGGGGGCAATAGAGTTTCCCTGGTATTGGCCAGAGTGGCCACCAGGGCAAGCTGGGGAGGGCTAGCCTCCCACTCGTTCGAATTAAGTGGCTACACAGCCCTTAATTCGAACTAGTTAATTCGAACTAGGCGTTAGTCCTCGTAGAATGAGGTTTACCTAGTTCGAATTAAGCGCTCCACTAGTTCGAATTAAGTTCTAACTAGCGGTTTGTATGTGTAACGCCTATTAAAGTTAATTCGAACTAACCTCTGTTAGTTCGAATTAACTTTGTAGTGTAGACATACCCCTAGAAAACATGCTTTATTGTGATCAAGCTATCTGAGTCTGTCTATTTAGCTTATGAGAGAGAAGTTTAGGGGAGACTTGAGTACAGTTGGAGTACTTACATAGATGTTATGTTGATGACAAAATCATGGTTGGCGAAAATAGTACTGCTGTAATGCTTGTGTGGTGTTTGATAGCCTGGGAGTGGTTGTTGATTCCTCTGTGTGTCTCTTGGAAGCTTAACACCTAGCAGTTGTAATTAGTGCATGTTTTGGCTATATGGTCATATTTGGCACCTGAGAGCCCTCTGAAAATTGCTAACATTGGTATCAGTGCCAGGGCTGGTGAGGGACCTTTTAAATGACATTGCGACTGCATCAACTTTCAGATACAGTCAGTTATCTGTGTCAGTGTGCAGGTGTAGACACATTATTTGGTTACAGTGTAATGGCAGATGTCTGGGCTTCGTCAATTCAGAGAAGATTGGTTCCCTGAGATGCATGCCCTTGCTGCCCTCATCCATGACCAATAGCAAGAACACTGAAGTTCAGATTGTAGAAATTGGTGACATTTCCATTATGTCTGTCTACAAATCACCATGGCAAACAATTCAAGTTTGCTAGTCTACAGAATCTCAAACATGATAAAATGCAAGTGGTCACTGGTGACTTTAACAGTCACAGTATCAAAAGGGGCTGAGGAATACCTGGTGAAAGTGGTGAACTAATTCAACCATGGGCAGATGCTCAAACCTAGTGCTTTTTTCACAACCCTCAGAAGTTCCCCATTTCCTTCAACAGTGGCCAAAAGAAAATAGGGCTACAACCCTGAATTGGTATTTGTCAGCAGCACCGCTTCATTTACATCAAAATGGCCACCGCGCTGTACTGATCAGCTGATTGTTGGCACAGCGCAGTAGTCTAGACGGGGATCTGCCAACCCCAGAACCCTTTGTTGTCAGATCTTGTAAGCCTCGTGCAGGATCTGATGACAAAGGGTTCTGGGGTCGGCAGATCCCCATCTAGACTACCGTGTTGTGCCGACAATCAGCTGATCAGCACAGCGCGGCGGCCATGTTGATGTAAATGAAGTGGCGGTTATTTAAATCGCTGCTTCATTTCCCTTTGCTGAGTAAACTCATCTACATGACTCCATCAACGGAGCCATGTAGTCTAGACACAACCCAAGGGAACAAAGAGAGACACTAAGGATACCTCAGATCAGATCACACACCAACTCCTAGAAAATGGCAAGGTACCAAATAAACAATCCAATGCATGGCTTAAGTGACAATTAGCATCTGAAATTAGCCTCCTATTTAAATATTTGTACCGAATAAATTAACCACTTTGAACCAGCAATAAAGAACTAGTTACCCAGGTTGTTGAACACATGCTCAGCCATGTACAAGTACCCCAGGTCTGGTGAGGGGCATGTGTTGTGGCACTCCTGAGACCAGGGAAGGATTCAACGGAGTCAAAGAACTTCAGGCTGATATCATTGCTATGTCATCTTTATGTGCTGTATGAGGTTCTCATCCTAAATTGCCTTTCATCATTCACTGAAAAGCATCTAGTTCCAGAGAAAGCTGGATTCTGCCCTAGAAACTCATGGTCAAGAGCTGCACATCACTTACTACATCATAGATGGATTTGAAAAGGGTATATTAATAGGAGCAGGGTTTGTTGACCTATCAGCAGCATACAACTCAGTACATCACTGAAAGATTCTACTAAAATATACAAAATGATAAAACATCACAACTTTGATGTTTGAACTTAGTTCCTCTACTAGGGAACTGACATTTTTACATTGAACTATGAGAAAAGCCAATAGTGGCAACAGAAAGATGGCTTACCACAAGGGAGCATACTCTCAACATCTATACAAGTGATCCATCAGCTGATCCATCTTAACTCCAGTAATTTTATATATGCCAACAACATATGCCTCACTACCCAAGCCAAAGGTCTTGCCTCAATTAAAGCTACGCTACCATTAGCCCTGTCTGGGCTCTCAGTTTGTTATGTGAAGAACAAATTGTATGCCGACCCACCCAACACACACATTTATCTCTCCATTTTAGGAACTCTGAGACCAACAGACAGCCATCTGGAATGGGAATCACTTGTCCCTGTTGGAATACTGTCTGCCCTGGAATAACTCTAGAGCTACACTTTCCTTCAAGGCACACATGGAGAAGACAAAAGGCAAAATTAGCACCTCGATCAGGGATGGTGAGCCTGAGGGCTGGATGGAGAGCCCCCAGCTTGCCTGGATCTGGTCCCTGAGGCTCGGGGCTCCCCCCAGCATTGGGGAACCCACGCGGGTGAGAGGTGGTTTTTTTTGTTTCTCACTTGTGTGCAGCCCCCAAATAATTTTTTTGTGGGTCAGTGGTCCTGACCCCCAAAAAGTCCCCCCCTGACCTAGATCAGATTCAGGAAGCTTGTAAATTCAAAATGCAGAATGGACCTAGCAACATTAAGAGCAGCTGCTCTTGCACTTTTCTATTTGATAGCTGAATGTTCATGTCTACCACGGGAAAGATTGGATCACATAAAAAAGCTGGGCTCCGTGCTGAATGATAGCTGCTGCTACATCAAAGGATATCTAAAATGGCCAAATGTAAGCACCGTTTATGTGCTTGCTGGAATCACTCCACCAGTATCAGCAGAGCAGACACAAGCAAAAAGGAATGATTATGACAGGTTAAAGATACCCGACATCTGCCATGCAGTATGCTGCTTAAAAACATGGAAGAATATCCTAGCTTGAACTGAAAGCTTCAAAAAAACCCCAAACCTTTGGCTACCTACATAAATGAAAATATGGCACATAGCTAGAAATACTCAAAGGTATTAAAATTAAAATGTAGACATTACCCAACACCTTTCTGTAGGTGCAGAGGAGGATTGGTGCTCAGGAGGTGTTAAAATTGTCTCTAAGGTAGAGCTGGCAGATCAAAAGTCAATATGTGGAAGCGGGGTATTCCAAAGATTCAGACACATGTAAGGGGTGAAACACAATCCTCCTTGATTGGATCCACCTCGTCATCTCTAGCCTGATTCTGGCCTGCATATTTTTACCTGCCTCTGGAAATTTCCACTACATGCATCTGACGAAGTGGGGTTTTTCCCATAAAAGCTTATGTTCCTACACTTCAGTTCGTCTATAAGGTGCCACAGGACTCTGCGCCGCGTTTGCAGATTCAGACTAACACAGCTACCCCTCTGATACTTGAAACCATGGAATCCTGGAAGAACCACCCACCATGAAAGATCTCACTACGGTTACAGGCAGGGAAATGTGTAGCCTGCCAAGTGATATCTTTTCCTGTCCTGTCCCATTTTTCTGTTTAGAGGAAAGAGGGGTTTAGATTTATTAGGAACTGGGGACACTTTTGGGAGAGGGGGAGCCTATACAGGAAGGATGGGCTCCACCTAAACCAGGGTGGAACCAGACTGCTGGTACTAAACATTAAAAAGGCCATAGAGCAGTTTTTAAACTAAGAGATGGGGAAAAGCCGGTTGGTGCGGAGATGCACGTAAATCGGAGGGAGACTTCTCTTAGAGGAGAATCCATTGATAGAGATTCTCTAAGCTGTAATCAGAAAGAGAGGAGAGGAGAGGGCAAACCATGGGCCAGAGCAGACAAACAACCGCATACAAAGGAATCCAATGCATCAGGGAAGGGCAGACAAATAAGCAGTGGCAAATTTTTAAAGTGCTTGTACACAAATGCTAGGAGTCTGACTAATAAGATGGGTGAACTGGAGTACCTCGTATTAAATGAGGAGATTGACATAATAGGTATCACTGAAACCTGGTAGAATGAGGAAAATCTGTGGGACACAATCATACCGGGATATAAAATATATAGAAAGGATAGAGCAGGCTGGGTGGGTGGCGGAGTGGCACTGTATGTGAAAGATAATGTAGAATCAAATGAAATAAAAATATTAGGTGAATCAACATATTCAATAGAATCGCTATGGATAGTAATTCCATGCTCCAATAATAAGAAATTAGCAGTAGGGATATATTACCGACCACCAGGACAGCGATACTGACATTGGAATGCTAAGGGAGATTAGAGAGGCTACCAAATAAAGAACTCTATGATAATGGGGGATTTTAATTATCCCCATATTGACTGGATACATGTCACCTCAGGAAGAGAAGCAGAGATAAAATTTCTCAATGGCTTAAATGACTGCTTCTTGGAGCAGCTGGTGCAGGAACCCACAAGGGGAGAGGCAATTCTCAATTTAGTCCTGAGTGGAGTGCAGGATCAGGTCCAGGATATAACCATTACAGGACCGCTTGGGAATAGTGACCATAATATAATGACATTCAACATTCCTGTGGTGGGAAGAACACCTCAGCAGTCCAGCACCCTGGCATTTAATTTCAAAAAGGGGAATTACACAAAAATGAGGAGGTTAGTTAAACAGAAATTAAAAGGCACAGTGACTAGAGCCAAATCCCTGAAAGCTGCATGGAAACTTTTTAAAGACACCATAATAGAGGCCCAACTTAAATGTATACCCCAAATTAAAAAAACATAGCAAGAGACCTAAAAAGAGTCACCGTGGCTTAACCACCATGTAAAAGAAGCAGTGAGGGACAAAAAGGTATCTTTTAAGAAGTGGAAGTCCAATCCTAGTGAGATAAATAGAAAAGAACGTAAACACTGTCAAATCAAGTTTAAAAATGTAATAAGAAAACAAAAAAAGATTTTGAGGAGCAGCTAGCCAAAAACTCAAAAAGAAATAACAAAATGTTTTTTAAGTACATTAGAAGCAGGAAGCCTGCTAAAAAACCTGTGGGTCCCCTAAATGATCGAGCTATAAAAGGAGCAATCAAGGACGATAAAGCCATTGCAGAGAAACTAAATGATTTCTTTGCTTCAATCTTCACGGCTGAGGACGTTGGGGAGATTCCTGAATCTGCACCGTCCCTTGTGGGTGATGAATCTGAGGAACTGTCCCGGATTGAAGTGTCATTAGAGGAGGTTTTGGATCAAATAGAAAAACTTAATGTTAACAAATCTCCGGGACCGGATGGCTTTCATCCAAGGGTTCTAAAAGAACTCAAATGGGAAATTGCTGAGCTATTATCTGTGGTTTGTAACCTATCCTTTAAATCGGCTTCCGTACCTAATGACTGGAAGGTAGCCAACATGACACCAATATTTAAAAAGGGCTGTAGAGGCGATCCTGGCAATTACAGACCGGTAAGTCTAACTTCAGTACCGGGCAAATTATTCAAAACAATAGTAAAGAATAAAATTGTGAAGCATGTAGAAGAACATAATTTGTTGGACAAAAGTCAACATGGTTTCTGTAAAGGGAAATCCTGTCTTACTAATCTGTTAGATTTCTTTGAAGGGGTTAACAAACATGCGGACAAGGGGGATCCAGTAGATATAGTATACTTAGATTTTCAGAAAGCCTTTGACAAGGTCCCTCACCAATGGCTCTTGTGTAAATTAAATGGCCATGGAATAAGAGGGAAGGTCCTTTCTTCGATTAAGAACTGGTTAAAAGACAGGAAACAAAGGGTAGGAATAAATGGTAAATTTTCAGATTGGAGAGGGGTAACTAGTGGTGTCCCCCAAGTGTCAGTCCTGGGACCAATCCTTTTCAACTTATTCATAAATGATCTGGAGAAAGGGGTAAGCAGTGAGGTAGTAAAGTTTGCAGATGATACAAAACTGTTTAGGATAGTCAAGACAGAAGCAGACTGTGAGGGACTCCAAGAAGATCTCACCAAACTGAGTGATTGGGCAACAAAATGGCAAATGAAATTTAATGTGGATAAGTGTAAAGTAATGCACATCGGGAAAAATAACCCTAACAATACATACAGTATGATGGGGGCTAATTTGGCTACGACAAATCAGGAAAGAGATCTTGGAGTTATCGTGGACAGTTCTCTGAAAACTTCCACACAGTGTGCAGCGGTGGTCAAAAAGGCAAATAAGATGCTAGGAATTATTAGGACAGGGATAGAAAATAAGACCCAGAATATCTTACTGCCCCTGTATAAAACTATGGTACGCCCACATCTTGAATACTGTGTACAGATGTGATCTCACCTCAAAAAAGATATTTTGGCCTTGGAGAGGGTTCAGAAAAGGGCAACTAAAATGATTAGAGGTTTGGAATGGGTCCCATATGAGAAGAGGTTAAAGCGACTGGGACTTTTCAGTTTAGAAAAGAGGAGTCTGAGGGGGGATATGATAGAGGTATATAAAATCATGAGTGGTATGGAGAGGGCCGATAAAGAAAAGTTATTTACTAGTTCCCTAAAAAGAAGAACTAGAGGACACCAAATGAAATTAATGGGGAGCAGGTTTAAAACTAATAAAAGAAAGTTCTTCTTCACACAGTGTGTAGTCAACCTGTGGAACTCTTTGCCAGAGGAGGCTGTGAAGGCTAGGACTATAATAGAGTTTAAAGAGAAGCTAGATAATTTCATGGAGGCTAGGTCCATAAAAGGCTATTAGCCAGGGGATAAAATGGTGTTCTTGGCCTCTGTCAGAGGCTGGAGAGGGATGGCAGGAGACAAATCGCTTGATCATTGTCTTCGGTCCACCCTCTCTGGGGCACCTGGTGCTGGCCACTGTCGGTAGACAGGATACTGGGCTAGATGGACCTTTGGTCTGACCCAGTACGGCCGTTCTTATGTTCTTATGTTCTTAATAGTAATGCCAGAAATGCAAGGCCTGCAGGATCTGATTTATCCTGCGTGAGCTGGCATTAGCAGTAGTGTAGTGTGATAATTAAGGGTTAAATTACTTTCTGGAAAACTAAATGTTCTTAATGACTTTTTAGAAATTATGGAAGACACGATGGTGAAATCTTCAGTTGGGTCAGTACACAGATAGATTTGTGACTCAGTACCTTATGAGGACCTAAATAGGCCTTGAAACTGAAAAACCCAGCTAACTGACATCTTGGATTAAGGAAACAGGAGCAAACAGACTTCCTGTTAATGGCAAGGCTCCTGCTTTTTCTATGTCTGGGAATGAGTCTTAAAGGATAACAGGTGATTTTATTCATAAATATTCAAAAGATGCCCCAATATCATCACCCAATCATATAGGTTTACCCAATAAATCTCAGGGTGCAGAAGTTTGTTTTTGGTTAATTTGGAGGCTAGGTATTATGATGCAAAAAGAGTGATAAAAATTATGGAATAAGGAAGCTCTGGGCTGGAGCACAAGCCCTATCTTCTTCCTCTTCAAGTTTCTTCCTTTCATTTAAACTCTTTGCTTCACTTTACTTATTCTGTCTAAGCCTTTGCTTCTAAGTTTTCCACACTCCACCTTGCACCAGAGTCCCACAAGCAGAGGAAGGCTGGCCCTTCCATGCCTGGTCTTCTGAGAGAAGGAGTTGTGCGTATGTTATTATATTAGGCAAGTGTATACGTATAATTAGAGAAGCACAAATTATATAGCCAGATTTTTGTTACTGTTACCTTCAGAGGTGATTCAATCATTTTGTATAATCGGTACTGTATGCTTTGTTCTGTTTGCCATCTTAATACCTGCCATAATAACACTTGTTTTAATTCAGTACTATCCTCATTGTGAGTGTGACTTTGGTTGTGGACCCCCAGATCCATCTCCAGAAATAGAACTCCATAGTCCTCATATATTTTAACCTGGGATACGGGGGTCAAACCTAGAACTTTCTAGTCAGCTTGGCGAGCCTTACCTACATAAATCCCATTATAATTCCCCTCTGGGGCTACACATGCCATGTGCCCAATACATGAAAAACTGTTGTTTTTCATAACAATAGGAAGTAATACCTACATGGGGAACAAATATTTACTAATGAGCTTTTCGGTCAAGCAAAGAAATGTGTGACATGATCCATGGCTGAAAGATGAAGTAAAATGCATTCAGTTAAGATATAAGTTATACATTTTACCAGCAAGAGTAATTAACCTTTGGGATAACTTAGCAAGGATAGTGGGGATTCTCCAAGACTGATCATTTTCTTCAATGATTGGTTACTTTCCCAAAAGCTGTACTCTAGGAATTATTGTGGGGAAATTCTACAGCCTGTGTTTTACAGGAGATAAAACTAGATGATCACAGTGGTACCTACTAGCTTTAGAATCTATGGATTATTATCTCCATTTTCTGATGGAGAACTGAGACTTAGGGTGTGTCTTGACTACAGGGATTTTTTTAAAAAAGTTGCCTTTTTTCAAAAATCCTTTACCTGAGTCTAGACTGCCGCCACGTTCTGTTGACAGTAAATCAAAAGAACGCAGCAGTTTTGTCAACCATGGAAAACCTCATTTTATGAGGAATAATGCATTTTTTCGAAAGTGCTCTTTCAAAAAAAGGCCTATGCAATACAAACTGTGCTTTTTCAGAAGAGAGCATCCAGACTGCCTGGGTGCTCTCTTTCGAAAAGTGGCTTGCTTTTTCGAAAGTACTGGTTGTAGTCTAGATGCTCTTTTTTGAGAGAGGCTTTTTCAAAAGTATCTTTTGAAAAAGCCTCTTTCGAAAGAGGCTTGCAGTCTAGACGTAGCCATAGTGAGACTAAGGTTAAAATTTTCACAACCCCTCTACTATTAAAAGGCCAATGGGACTTAAACTCCAGGGTTATTAAAGTGTTTATGAAATTTTTACCCTGGATTTGGAAAAAA
Organism: Pelodiscus sinensis; assembly: GCF_049634645.1. Lineage (NCBI taxonomy): Eukaryota > Metazoa > Chordata > Testudines > Trionychidae > Pelodiscus > Pelodiscus sinensis. Next base: position 217,134,879 of record NC_134711.1, read on the forward strand.
GTGTAACTGCCTAGCTGCAACTGCCTGTACCTAAATCCAGAATCAGCCCCACTGGGATCCATAAAAAATATATTCAGCTGTCTCCTGAGTCATGTCATTACCTACAATTGCTCAGCACCTAATTTTCTGCAGTAATGGTTCCCTATGCATCTATGTTTCTGCTTCTATGAATGTGCACTGCAGCCTTATGCCAGGCGTCTGGATGGCTAAACCCCAGAGGAGTTTTATTTTTTGCATGTGACCTTCTGTAAATTCCCCAAGGATAAGATTTGGTGACTAAATCCCCCTGCTTTTGATCTGACTCTTTCAGGAAACTAATCTTACAGGATTTTGACAGTGGTTATTTTAAACTAATAGCTTTTCAAAATATCTAAGTTATAGTTATTGGTAATTGTGAGTACAAAAATGCTGTGAACCATAAACTGTCATGTCATGCATAAAAAGAATCTTAATGTTGAAGTTAATTCTAGCTGCATTCCAAAGCTCTATAAATCACATCTATAAATAGAACTGAGTTAATGCCATGGGGGATGCCTTCGAATTTTCATAAGCCTCTCTTCTCTTATTCTGTGTTCAGAATAAGTCTTGAAATCATAAGCAGTTTGCGTTTACTGAATCAGTGTCTAAGTAATGACATTACGATAACAAAAATACATCACTGTGATAAACCACCAATATGTGCAGATCATCTATATCGTCCTTGAAAAGCGAAAACTATTTATTCAAATGGCTACTTTGATTGATACCATTATTTGCCTTTGATGAGATGCTGTTCTCCAAGGAAACCTAGATACTAAATGACATGCCTGATAGTGGGAAAAGTTAAAAAAAAATCAGGTTTATTTTATTTCCTATGCATACATTATTAATGTATTAATTGTATCATTAATTTTTAATTATTTTTCATTCCTCCCATAGCACCACAGAGGTGAATGATGCACTGCAAAATAAAGATGAAGCCCTTGCCTTAAAGGACTAAAGGATTAAATTTTGCCTTTACACACATCTGTGTAACTCTCACACTGCTGCCTCCTATGTTGCCCCATTCTGTGGATCAATAGAGAGTGGCATCCTTCAAAGTCATCAGACAGGAATTTTTCATCAGTTGTTTTACCCTTTGAAAAATCATTATGGAAAAGGAAGCTTCTTACTGAAGAGACTGATGTCCTGTGTGTGTCATTTTGCTCATTTTGGTAGCAGCTAAGTGCTTATTGCTCTTATTTCTGTTGCCCCTGATGCTCCAACACTGCTATTCTTTCTTGTGCATGACTGAGATAATTGATTACCAAATTTCAGTCAGTTACCCATAAACAGTAACACTGAGGACAGAATTTGAAGACAGTGGGGTGCTAGGTGTTACTGGGTGCCATATATGGCCTGCAGAACTATTATTACAAGTGATGATGCTGGCAAAGGAAATAATCCAGCCTAGTATATTTTACGTTGATTTTTTTCGGGAATAGCGGGACCCTTCCCTCCACATTTTTACTTGTTAGTAAAGTATTTTTGAGCTAGTATCATTGAGAGCTAATAGTCATGGAATCATGGGGTTCCATTTTTACAGAGACTTTTCAGAGCAGAACCACAGTTAACAACCCCCATTTCCACAATATTTATTCCTCAATAATCAGTTAACATGTATTTTTAAAACTATATATACCCTGACAAAAACAGTATATGCAATGCAAAAGGAGACCCACATAGTTTTAAATGCATTAAACATGAAAAATTGTAAAATTTAACAAAGATAGAGAATTATTGTGCAAATATATTAAAAAATATAAAATTATTTTTGGGCATTTGGGGAAGGGAAACAAATCCCATCCGTGTTTTTCAAAATCGGCATTTAATGCTGAGTGAATAACTTCCCAGGACTCCTCTTTTCAGGTAGTTTTTGAATGCAAGTGTTACCCTAGCAACGCAACATCACCACTCTTGAAATGCTTTAGACAAACATCAACATAATCCCTGCTGGCTACTAGAAACGAATGCCCATTTTTGAAGGAATGGGGAGAAATCTATGTCACACACACTGTATAATATAGGGGTTCTAAATCTTTTTCTTTTTAAAGCCTCCCCAACAACCTATAAAAAACTCAATCACACACTTATTCCACCGAAACTGGCTTTCAGCACATAAAAGCCAGGGCCGACATCAAGGGGTAGCAAGTAGGGTAGTTGCCTGGGACACTTTGGGTGTGTCTAGACTACAGGTTTTTTTTGACAAAAGTGGACTTTTGTTGACAAAACTATACCTGCGTCTACACTGCCGCTGAGTTCTGTCGAAATAACGTTGACAGCTGTAAACTCATTCTACGAGGAATGATGCCTTTTGTCGACAGAGTTCTGTCGACAGAAGGCGTTATTGCATCTACACTGTCCTTTGCATCTACACTGTCATGTCGACAAAGCGACTTGCTTTGTCGACAGAACTGGATGTAGTCTAGATGTTCTTTTTTGACAGAAGCTCTGTCGACAGTATGGGTGTGTCTAGACTACAGGGTTTTGTCGACAAAAGTGGACTTTTGTCGACAAAACTAAACCTGCGTCTACACTACCGCTGAGTTCTGTTGACATAACGTCAACAGAACTCAGCAGTTTTGTCGACGCTAGTAAACCTCATTTTACGAGGAATAACGCCTTTTGTTGACAGAGTTCTGTTGACAGAAGGCATTAGTGCATCTAAACTGTTCTTTGCGTCTACACTGCCATGTCGACAAAGCAACTTGCTTTGTCGACAGTACTGAATGTAGTCTAGATGCTCTTTGTCGACAGAAGCTTTCTGTCAACAAAACTTCTGTCGACAAAAGCCTGTAGTCTAGTCGTACCCTTTGTTACAAGGTCCCCATGAATCTAAGTTGCTTGGCTTCAACTTCCACTCTGGGTGGCAGGGCTTAGGACCCTAGGCCAGCGGCGGATTTGGGGCAGGGCGAGCGGGGTGGCTGCCCCAGGCTCCATGCTTTCAGAAGCCCCGTGCATGCGCCGTGTCAAAGGGGGGGCCCCCGCAAAATTGTGTTGCCCAGGGTGCGGCAGCACTGCCCAGGGCCCCGCGGCACTCTCATATGCCCCTGCCCTGGGCTTCTGCCTCATGGTAGGAAGGGGCTTCAGCTTTCTGCCTTGAGACCCAGTAAGTCTAATGACATATCTCTTGAAACCTACTTGCAGCCTCTCAGAGGTCCCTTAGCCCTGGTTGAGAATCACTTGTATAATGCACACAAACTGCAGCAAAAAATAGAGCAAGAAGTTAATACAGCCCTTGATATCTAGTTATGAACATTCCCCCCACCCCTCCTGATCTGAATCACCACAGAATTTTGCCTTTCAATTCAGAACCTGAACCCAGACTCACATATGGATTTTGTGGAGTTCTACCTTGCTATACTGAGCCAAAATCAATAAAGAAAGGCACTGGTCTGAGGCTCAGCATAGTTGGGTATAGCTCCCAATCATGGGCAGCAGGTAATGTAGGAAAGGGAAGTCATTGCCTTCACTGCCCAGCTGCCTGGGGGTATGTCTACACTACAGTGCTAATTCAAACTAACTTAGTTCAAATTAGTTAATTCGAACTAAGATAATTTGAATTAGTGCATCTAGACTTAAAAACTAGTTCGAATTAGCGTTTTGCTCATTCGAACTAGTGCATCTACACCGATTGGATGCTGGGGCGCACTTAAGGGCAGCTGAAACCGGTTCCATCAGGGCATCAGGTCAGTAGTTGCTTTCTGTGGCTGCTGTCTGAGACTATCTGAGGCTCATGCTTAAAGGGACCCCCCTGGACAGCTGATTTTCAGCTTTTCCGCTTGCTTGCCTACCTTGCCGAGGGACAGCAAAGCGTTTTTCTCTGTGCCTGTCTGTGTCGGTGGTTCCCTTTGGGGACGCCACCGCAGTTGGCAACATGGAGCCAGAGCTCGCCCTGGGCTTTCTGGTGCAGTTTAAGGACTTGCTACTGCAAGCCTGCCAGCAGTGGGTGGAGGCTGCCTTGCACCACCTGGTGCACGTCAGCCCCCTGCCTCTCCTCCCTGGCCTCCCCGGGGGTCGTGGAGGAGCGGCAGCAGCGCCCGGATGCCAGCGTGCCCCACCACATCTGGCGTTTGGACACCAGCAGCTACTTGTGGGACCACATCATCCTGGAGCGCTGGGGAGACAGACAGTGGACCCAGAACTTCAGGATGAAGAGGGACACCTTCCTGGAGCTCTGAGAGTGGCTCGCCCCTGCTCTGCGGCGACGGGACACTCGCATGAGTCCCGCCATCCCCCTCCAGAAGCATGTGGCCATCGCCCTCTGGAAGCTCTCCACGCCGGACAGCTACCGATCCATTGGGAACCAGTTCAGCGTGGGGAGATCCACTGTTGGAGCAGTGCTCATGCAGGTACGGCACCCACTGGCCACTGGGCCGGGGAGGGAGGGCGGCTGCAAGGAGGGGATGGGCCGCCCCAGGGAAAACGGAGGGGGAGGAGGCAAAAGTACCCCACACTGGAGGGTTTGGTCTGTCCTGGCCGTACTACACACCGCCCGGAGGGGTTGCTTCCAGGAGTGGGGTGCGGGGCAGTGCCAGGGAACGATCAGTCCCAGCCAACCGGGCGCCCCAGTGATTCGCAGTTTGCTGTGTCCCTCTGCAGGTGGTCAAGGCCATCAACCAGGTGCTGCTCCGCAGGGTGGTCTGCCTTGCTGACCCGGATGCCGTCATCCGGGGGTTCGGTGCCCTCGGCTTCCCCAACTGTGGGGGGGGGGGGCATCGATGGGACGTACATCCTCATCCATGCCCCGGAACACCAGGCCTCCCAGTACGTCAACAGAAAGGGGTACTTCTCTGTGCTCCTGCAGGCCGTGTGTGACCACTGGGGCCAGTTCACAGACATTAATGTGGGCTGGTCCGGTAAGGCACATGACGCATGGGTGTACCGGAACTCCTCCGTGTGCCAGAGGCTGCAGGCTGGGACCTTCTTCCCCAACCGCCACATCAGGGTCGGGGACGTGGACATGCCCGTGTGCCTGGTGGGGGATGCAGCCTACCCCCTACAGCCGTGGATCATGAAGCTGTACACAGGGCACCTCAACCCCTCCTGCCAGGCTTTCAATGCCAGGCTCACCAGGGCCCGCATCGTGGTGGAAGGGGCCTTCGGCCAACTGAAAGTCAAATTTAGGTGCCTCCTCACTCGCCTCGACCTCGCTGAGCACAACATCCCTCCCGTGGTGGCAGCATGTTGCGTGCTGCACAATTTGTGTGAGAGAAAGGGGGAGGCTTTCCTGCCAACCTGGATGGCTGAGGCTGAGCGCATGGCTGGCCACTATGCTCAGCCCCACACCACCGCCGTCTGGGAAGCCCAGCGGGGTGCCGTCCGGATCCGGGAAGCCCTGCGGGAGAGCTTCCAGGTGGAGGAGGAGGACTGAACTCTCCCTGCATGCCCCACTGGGACCTTCTCCCACCCTCCCACCTTCCCCTTTCCCCTCCCTAATCCCCCTTCCTAATGTCAAATAAAGACACCTGTTTTGCAAACAAAAATCTCTTTTTATTGTACATAACTGAGGTGAGAGGAGAGAGGAGTGAGGGTGGGACAGGGGAGGGGGAAATCTGGGAGGAGGGAGCTGGAAAGGGGTGGAAGGGGAGGAAGGGAAGGGAAAGCTCAGGCTTGAGGGTCCTGCTGGCTCTCCCGTCTTACAGCATTGCGGGTGCAGGGGTGTCGGGGTGGGGGAGTGGGTGTGGAGGGTGGGACAGGAGGGATGGGGGGTGCGGAGGAAGTGGGAGGGGGAGCAGGAGTGGGAGGAGGAGCAAGAGCTGGGGCGGCCGCAGGGGTCGGAGCAGGAGGAGGCAGGAACCTGTCCACCAGGGTCTGGAGGTGACCTCAGAGGGCACGGCTCTGCTCCTCCAGCACCTGCAAACTGTGCTGCTGCAGCTGCAGGTCCTCCCGGACCCAGTGGTCCTGGGTGCAGATCTGGTGCTCCAGGAACCGCAGGTGCTGCCGCTGGTAGTCCTCCTGGTTCCTGGCGTTCCTGCTGGCCCGGGTGAGGGTGGTTGTTGCAGGCGGGGTGGTGCGCCCTGCAGTCCCAGGTGCTGCGGCTGTGGTGAAACAAGAGCAGTTGTCAGTTCTCCCTGGGGACAAGGTGGGTGAAACCCAGCCCCCCTTCTGCAAGGCCAGGGCCCTTGCATGACACCCAGCTGCTGCTCCATGGTGGGCAAGGCCCAGGCCCATGGTCCCTGGGCTCCCTCTCCCCCCACCCTTCCGTACACATAAGGGGAGCATGATGGCACTCACATGTGGAGCCCTCCCCAGCCTCGGACAACACAGGTGATGTGCTCTGTGGGGTGCCTCAGGGGTCCTGGGTCCTGGGCAGGCTCCCTGAAGGCTCCTGGCTCTCGGCGTCCTCCTGCTCCTCCTCCTCGGTGTCCGGGATGGGTCCCTCTGCCCGGGGATCGATCACCACCTGGGAGGCATTGATGGCAGGAGCCCTCAGGATGCGGTCCAGGGCCTCAAAGTGGGGGCATGCTTCCAGGTTGGCCCCTGGCTGTCATGCCCTGGAGTAGGACTGCCTTTCTTTTACAGCGGACCTGCTCCTGGGTCCGCATGTGGCCTCTGGCGGCCAGGCTGGCAGCCATGCGGCTGCATTCCTGTGGTTAGCACGGAGATCATGGACGTTGGAGGCCTCCCCCCAAACCTCGATGAGGTTCACGATCTCCTCACTTAACCAGGCGGGCGCCCGCCTCTTGCGGCCCTGGGCAGGCTCCTGTGAGCCGCTAGCCTGGTCCTGGGAAGAGGCGGAGGGCTGGGCATCAGTGGGTGGCTGGCTCATCGTGTGCCAGGTGCAGGGTCTGCTGTCTGGGTGCTGGCAGGCTTGCAACTGCCACAAACACTGTAGCCAGACCGTGGCCCTTTAAGGGCTCCAGGGCCAGGAGGGGGGCAGAAGAGTTTTCCTGGTTTGTCCAGAGTGGCCACCAGGGCAAGCTGGGGAGGGCTAGCCTCCCACTAGTTTGAATTAAGTGGCTACACAGCCCTTAATTCGAACTACTTAATTCGAACTAGGCATTAGTCCTCGTAGAATGAGGTTTATCTAGTTCGAATTAAGCGCTCCACTTCTTTGAATTAAGTTCGAACTAGCGGATTGTATGTGTAGCACCTATTAAAGTTAATTCGAACTAACGGCTGGGAGGGGTTGGGGCCGTGTCATATGGCTCCCCATTGGCTGGGGAAGGCTGGCACCCCACCATGGCAATGCTTTCAGCTGGGGTTAGATGGGGTTTGGCTCAGGGGCAGGGAGGTTGTTGAATGTGCATGGTCTCTGGGAAAGAGTGGCTTCAGGTGTAAGGGGCAGAGCTTTGACTTGCTTTCCCCAGTGACGCCTTCACCCACTGCCCATGTTCTCAATCTTGCCACAGACTTTACCTGGCCTAAATTTATCTCTGAACTCCATCACAATAACATTGTATTAACATTAATAACACAATAACATTAATAACATTGCTGTGTGTCACACGGCCCTTGTGTAACTAAGGGTATGTCTACACTACAACGTTAATTCGAACTAACTTAGTTCGAATTAGTTAATTCGAACTAAGCTAATTCGAATTAACGAATCTAGACTAAAAAACTAGTTCGAATTAGCGTTTTGCTAATTCGAACTAGCATGTACACATTAAGTGGACCCTGAACCAGGCTTAAGGATGGCCAGAAGCAGTGCTGGCAGGGCATCAGAGGAGGACTTAGAGCGTGGAGATGCTGTCTCAGGCTAGCCAAGGGCTGCGCTTAAAGGGACCCGACCCCCACCCCGGACAGACAGTTCTCAGGGGTGCCCCGCTTGCAAAGCAGTCCTGGCTTGGATTGCCCGGAGTACCCACACTGGGCACATCACAGCACTCGGCCATCAGCCCGGCTGCACTTGCCGCAGGCTGCCATCTGGGGAGAGGGGGCAATTGGGGGGCTGCAGGAGAGCTTCCACCCCCAGAAGCCCACAGAGCCAGCCCAGTCCTCACCATCGGGGGCTCGTACCCCATTCCTCCCTCACCTCCTTCCACTTACCCTTCCCGAGCCCCTCTTCTTGATGTACAAAATAAAGGACAATTGTGTTCAAAAATGGAATCTGTCTTTATTGAACAAAACTGGGGGAGACTGGGAAAAGGAGGTGGGAGAGGGGAAGAGAGAGGGTGGGAGAGGGGAGGGCAACTAAAATGATCAGGGGTTGGGAACAGGTCCCATATGAAGAGAGGCTAAAGAGACTGGGACTTTTCAGCTTAGAAAAGAGGAGACGGAGGGGGGACAGGATAGAGGTCTCTAAAAGCAGGAGTTGGGTGGAGAGGGTGCATACAGAACAGTTCTTCATTAGTTCCCATAAAGAAGGACTAGAGGACACCAAAGGAAAGGAATGGGTAGCAGGCTTCAAACTAGTAACAGAAAGTTGTTCTTCACAAAGCAAAGAGTCAACCTGTGGAACTCCTTGCTGCAGGAGGCTGTGAAGGCTAGAACTAGAACAGAGTTTAAAGGGACGTGAGATCAAGTCATGGAGGTTGGGTCCATGGAGTGCTATTAGCCAGGGGGTAGGAGTGGTGTCCCTGGCCAAGGTTTGTGGAAGGCTGGAGAGGGATGGCATGAGATAAATGGCTTGGTCACTGTCTTCGGTCCATCCCCTCCAGGGTCCCTAGGGTTGGCCGCTGTCGGCAGACAGGCTACTGGGCTAGATGGACCTTTGGTCTGACCCAGGACAGCCATTGTAAGCTCAGGGCTCAGGGTCGGGGGTCTCAGTGGACCCCCTTGATTCTCTTGCACACCTGCTCCTGGGTGGCCAGGCTGGCAGCTCTCCTGCCCTAGATGGCCACTTTCCTGTGCCTAGTGCGGAGATCGTGAACGAGGTCCACGATGTCTGCACTAGCCCAGGCGGGTGCCCGCCTCTTGCGGTCCCAGGCAAGCTCCCGGGAGCTGCCAGCCTGGTCCAGGGAAGAGGGGGAGGGCTGGGGGGCATCGGGTGGCTGGCTCGATCCGTGCCAGGTGCAGGGTCTGCTGGATGGGTGTTGGCAGGCTTGCACCTGGCACGGGCACCCAGGGGGTCCGGGGCCGGGAGGGGGGCAGAAGAGTTTCCCTGGTGTTGGCCAGAGTGGCCACCAGGGAAATCTGGGGAGGGCTAGCTTCCCACTAGTTCGAATTAAGTGGCTACACACCCCTTAATTCGAACTAGCTAGTTCGAACTAGGCTTAATTCTTGTAAAATGAGGTTTACCTAGTTCGAACTAAGCGCTCCGCTAGTTCGAATTTAATTCGAACTAGCGGAGCGCTAGTGTAGCGCCTATGAAGGTTAGTTCGAACTAACATCTGTTAGTTCGAACTAACTTTGTAGTGTAGACATACCCTTAGTGTATTAATACCTGTAAACTGCTGAAATTCTGCATGACCCTGGGCCATTTCAGTATATTCAAAAATGAACTCCAAGCACTCTCTAACTTTGTAAGTCAGGGTGCATAACTATATGCAGTCAGAGGTGCTGCCACAACCCCTAGCTTGAAGTGGTTGCTATTACATACAGGCTGTGTCTACACTGGCCGCCTATTACGAAATAGGCATGCTAATGTAGAACTTTGGAAAAGGCAAATGCGCAGGGGATTTAAATATCCCCCGCGGCATTTGCATTTTCATGGCCGCTGCTTTTTTCCGGCTTGGAGATAAGCCGGAGAAAAGCGTCCAGACTGGCGCGATCCTCCAGAATAAAGCCCTATTCCAGAGGATCTCTTATTCCTACTTGCAAGTAGGAATAAGAGATCCTCTGGGACAGGGCTTTATTCTGGAGGATCGTGCCAGTCTGGACGCTTTCCTCCGGCTTATCTCCAATTCGGAAAAAAGCGGCGGCCATGAAAATGCAAATACCGCGGGGGATATTTAAATCCCCCGTGGATTTGCCTCTTCCAAAGTGCTACATTTGCATGCCTATTCCGTAATAGGGGCCAATGTAGACATAGCCATAGGGTTTAAAATATGTTTTGATGCCCCTTAGCATCCTCTGTACACAAATTGTTCCAGCACCCCATTTGCAATTATACAGATATGGACGTTATTCCTCTATGTAAATATGCACAGTACATTTTAACACTTTGGTGCAGTTTGTGAAAGGACTTTACATAAGGTATATGAGGTACATTGGGGAGCTCCTTGGATGAATGATTGCCGAAACATTAAAAGGCAACCTTAAACATTAAAGGATAGTACAACCAAAGAAGTAACCCTACACACTAGATTGCTTGTGTTGAGGCACAATCCTTCCTTAGGACAGATCTGTAGTGTTTCTTTCTCAGGCCAGAGAATTATGTCACAATTTAACAGTGTATGTTAAAGAAGATCCAAGCCATTTAATAGAAGATAAGCTCATTGGACAAGCTATTCAAAAACTAAATGGTTATGGCTCTTTTAAATTATATTTCAGTTTTATTGTTAAGCAGGGACTGAGGTGCTTTTGAAGCGCCATCTGGACTAGAATGGTGATTCTCTGGGTAAAAGGCCAATAGTTTAAGACAAACTATAGCCATTAAAGAGGAGCATTTAATTAGTGTTATTACTTGCATAAAAATGCATTTTAATATAGTTATTGTGTGGTTATTACAGGGGAGTTTTCTTTCTCCATTTGCCCTAGCCCCAGATCCCACTTTGCTGCAGCAGTGATTGAAGGAGCAGATTGTTCTAGTAGCACTGTGGATAAAAGCACTCACATTGATTCAGGTGCAGCAAGAACTGACTTGAACCTTCTCCCTGAACACAAACCAGATCCAAATTGCTTTTGGAAAAAATGTGGTTAGCTTTAAAAACAAAAACAAATGACAATGCAGTCAGGTGTGTGCCTCCGCAATTCCTGTGGTTCACAAGGCTGTTATTAGAGGGCCAGAAATTCCACAAGGCATGCTGCTCTAGTGTTTTCAGGAAAAGATTAAAAAATAAAGATTTCCAGTTCATTAGAAATGTGGATAATCACTTAAACTTTTAGACATTACCTCTTCCCAACTTCTCAACTTTTTAATGAGAAGAGCCCACACAAAAGCAATACAGCACAGATATCATACACCATAAATACGTTTTAGGAAGGGGGTGAACATTTTAGTTTCATATTTTAAAACAGTGAATTGTAACACTTTCCTTGCTTCTTTAGAATATGTATACAGAAGATAATTAGCTGAGAGTATCAGTTCATGATCCAAAGCATCATATGCTATCCATAGCTTCAATGAAATCCAAATGACATGCAGTTTAGCACAGTTAATCATGACTCCGTTACCAGATCTAGGACAGTGAATTTTTTCATATGAAACTCTTCTCTCCTCCCCTGAAAAATACAAATTTGGATCAACCAAAACATTTTAGAAAATGTGTTTTTTGAATTCAGATTGTCCATCTTCTAGATAAATACCTAACCCTCGCCATATGGGGGCGGGGGGAGGGGGTGGGAGGGGAGAGGAAGGGCAGGGGTAAACAGGTCTCTTGAATTTTTTCCATTTGAAACTGTTCTGTTTTGTATAAATAATTAAATTTTCACTGGGCCAGGCAGAAGTTGAGAGACTGACTATAATCCTGTGTCTAGGACCTTAGAAAACCTGGGTTTGAATTAGGGATGTTAGTGGGTAACTGGTTATCTGGGTGATGCTTACCCCGGAGCAGCCCCCTACCTGTGGCCTACTGCAAATGTAAGGCTGCTCCAGCCCCATGGGTCTTCTAGCTCCCAGCCTGTGCAGGCTCATGGGCTGAGAGTCAGGAGGATTGCACATGGCAGAAGCAGCAAACGGTGAAGGACCTAGTTTGAATTCCTGCTTCAGAATGGAAATTTGACACTCCTCTAAGGGAGTGTTGCCTCCTTGATTTTGCAAATCTAGCCCATCAGTTCCTGTAGTTCCAGTATTTTATTTCAAATGTCAATGGATTGCTTTAAAAAAAATAGTTTTTGGTAAATCCAAAACTTTTTCTTTTGAAACAGTCAGCAAACCAACATATATCAGAATAAAAGCCATGTTCATCCACTTTACTCACACAGCTCTAATGATAAGCCGTGGTGAGTGATAGTGGGCAAAGAGGATGGGCAGGAAAACTTAATTTGGGCTGGCAGCAACATTTATTGCTTAAACCCTACCAACAAGATGATAACCTGAAAGCATGTAGACAGGCTGCAGTGAAGAAGCGGGGAGACAATGGCCACTTTCTCTCTTACTAGCCTGCCTCCATTTTGACAAAAAAACATCCTGTCCACAGACTAACAAACCTGCTTCTAAAATATTGAGGTCTGTTGCCCAGGCAATCTCCTGTAAGAGAAAGTACAGAAGTTCAAGAAAGATCCTGGACTACTTGCAAATCTAACCCTCTATAAGTGTGCTAGTTGTTTTGATTCCTACATTGTAGGAAAAGGGCATTTCACTTCCCTGAGGCCTTCAAAGACGCTCAACCCACCATGGGAAAGATTTATCCCTCCTGCCAGGACACATGACCACAGAGGCAGGTAGTCTTGAGCTTTGCTAACAAACCTCACCAGCAAGTCTTGTGATCAGTTCTCAATTCCAAATACTTTGTCCATACTAATAAAGTGGACCCCCATATCAGAGGGGTAAACACTGTCTGCATGAAATCAGCCAGGGCATAGCTAAGATACTCTCTTCCAGAATTTAGCCTTCAGAGGGATGGAGTAAGACTTGCCCTTAAATAGTTAATTTTCTTCCACAAAAAGAGAAAAAAAGTTTGACAGCATGTTTTCTTTATCCTGGGAGTGATGGGTACTAATTAAAAAATAATGCTTCCATAGCACCTTCCATCCTAGAACATGAAAGTGCTTTACAAACATTAATGAATTAAGTTTCACAGCACTGTGTGTTATCATCTCCACTATGCTATTTTTGCAGTTGGTAGCTCCTACTGTGAATTCTTACAACAAAGATGAACAAGAACAGAAAATAATCCTCAAAATCAATTCTGCTGAGAGGTTTTATGGCAATATCGGCAGCCTTAGATCTTCCTGGGATGTCATATCTGTGTGCTCTTCATTTTCAGTGGGCTTTCACTTTCATTATGTCATTATGACAACAATCATTATATTCCTCCAAAAAGCACTCCCAAAAGAACAGCAGAAATAGTAAGAACTTGACTCTGCAGTTATGCAATTTCATTTGCTACCCTGAGAAGAAAAGTTTTTTTAATCAAAGGATTAGAAATGCCATTTAAAGCAAGCTTCTGATCAGAAGCCATATGCTGCTCAGTGGACCCCTGGGGGATTAATGAATATATTGGTAAAGATGTAAGTGTAGCATGGAAAAAAAGAGACCCAGGAAAAAAAAAGTTTTACACAGTGTATTTACTAAAAAAAAAAAAAAAAAAAATGCAGCTTCAGATCAACAGACTATTTATGAATTTGACAAGAATTAGGTGAATAGCTTTGGATTTTTTTTCAGGTTAGTTTCACTACGGGTATGTCTACACTACTCCCCTAGTTCGAACTAGGGGGGGTAATGTAGTCATACGGAGTTGCAAATGAAGCCCGGGATTTGAATTTCCCGGGCTTCATTTGCATAAAGCCGGCCGGCGCCATTTTTAAATGCCGGCTAGGTCGGACCCCGTGGCACGGACTAGCTAGTTCCGATTAGGCTTCCTAATCCGAACTAGCTGTACGCCTCGTGGAATCTGTCAGTAAAGACAGATTCCATTTTTTAACACAATTGTCCTTTATTTTGTACATCAAGAAGAGGGGCTAGGGAAAGGTAAGTGGAAGGAGGTAACGGAGGAATGGGGCACGAGCCCCCGATGGGGAGGACTGGGCTGGCTCTGCGGGCTTCTGGGGGTGGAAGCTCTCCTGCAGCCCCCCAATTGCCTCCTCTCCCCAGATGGCAGCCTGCGGCAAGTGCAGCCGGGCTGATGGCCGAGTGGTGTGATGTGCCCAGTGTGGGTACTCCGGGCAATCCAAGCCAGGACTGCTTTGCAAGCGGGGCACCCCTGAGAACTGTCTGTCCGGGGTGGGTGTCGGGACCCTTTAAGCATAGCCCTCGGCTAGCCTGAGACAGCATCTCCACGCTCTAAGTCCTCCTCTGATGCCCTGCCAGCACTGCTTCCGGACATCCTTAACCCCGGTTCAGGGTCCACTTAATGTGGACATGCTAGTTCGAATTAGCAAAACGCTAATTCGAACTAGTTTTTTAGTCTGTATCCGTTAGTTCGAATTAGCTTAGTTCGAATTAACTAATTCGAACTAAGTTAGTTCGAATTAACGTTGTAGTGTAGACGTACCCTTATATCACAAGAATGAAGCCTTGTAACATGCGAATGAATAACATCAACAGAAAGGTGCTAATTTCAAAGCAAGTGATCATTGTGTGTGATGACCGGAGGTCTAAGACTCAAAGTTCACTCCTTTCTCTCTGTCAGCAAAGGAAAAGCCCAATGTGGGTGGTGACAGTGTTAGCTTGTTTTCTGAGAGAAGCAGCTGTAAGAATGGAAAGGACTGTTTGGACTCTTACATGAAAATGTACCAGAGGCAAAGCAGGGATACTCAGAGATAATCTGGGTATCCCAAAAAGACTTTTGGGAAACTGACATTTTATTACATCACTGCCACCATTTAGAATTACAAACTGACTTATCTGTACATATATTTTACCCGATTTAGCCTCTCAGTAACTCATTTCTTTTTCTTACTAATAAGTCTTGTTAGTTTACTATAAAATTGGCTGCCAGAGTATTTTGGTTAAGATCTAGAGTATCAATTGATCTGGGGTAAATGACTGGTCTCTTGGGACTGGAAGCAACCCAAGTGTGACTTGATTTTTAGCCTAAGTCACCTTTTATCACAAAGTCCAGTTTGAAAAATACTAAACGATATGGGATTTGCATGCTTGCAGATTACATTATTGAAGTCTCAAGTGGCTTTAGTCAACACACTTGAAAAAACAGAGCATACCAAGAACTTCTTTCATCCACAGACACAATAAGGCCTGTACTAAGCATACAGCAACTAGCTAGCATCTGATTCCAGAGCCATATTAGAAGAACCACTAATAGCCAGCAAGTGTTGTCATATACAGTTCCATAAGAACTCAGAAATCTTGTAATCCTGTTGACATTTACACAAATATTTTTATGATAAGAAGTTATACAGACAAAGGAGACCTACTGATAGAAAATGGTATGCATGTCTATACTCTCTTGTGCATCCATTTGTTTATGCTATCATTTTTAGAGCCCTGCATGGGTACGAAATTTGTATCCACATCCACATCTGTATCCACATAAATGAGCCTCAGATAGCTGTAACGACATCTGCAGAGGCTTATACCACTGGATATAAAGCAGATAGCTGCAGATTTATAGGGCCCTAATCATTTGTAGTTTTTAAATGTACATCTGAGAGGCAAAGTATACAAGTCTTGGCTCTGAGTAATTTTATTGACTTCCTGATAAATACTCTGTCAGCTGATTTTAATACAGAACAGCATTGACACTGAGTGTCCAAATATATGAAGGACAAGTGGGTGTATTACTATCCTCATTTGAATACTGCTCTGTAATTCAAATGGATATTACCTGTGTATTTTACAAAATGTTTAGCTAATCTATTTGGACTTAATTAATCTTCATTAGTGTTAGTCTATAACTTTTCCCCTGTTACAGTACTTGTTTCCTGTCTGCAAGAGTTCATTTTCCCAACTGGAGACTATATTTTCTTTCCATCTTTCTACAGATGTACTGTGATTTACAAAGTCACTGGCTAAAACACACTTCCTACTTCAGTCTGCAACTCACATTTTTGTGGGTCTTCTTTCTGGGTACAGGAGTTTCGCAAATAAATCATTGTGTCCTGGAGAAAGCAACAAATATTGCTAACAGCTGGATGAAATTGAATAAAAACTGTGAGGAGATAGTCATGGAAAGACAGATTATAAAATCAGCTTTACTCACGGAAATACTCGGTGTTTAAATATGATGCTTCACTGAAAATGCCTCCTACCTGTAGTCTTTGCCTTTCATTTTTCAAGAGAGTAACTTGCAAGAAACTTTCAGTTATTTTCTTCTGGGTTCAGTTTTGCAAGATGGGTAAGATTTCCTGTTCAGAGAGGGTTTGTATAATCATTAGAGATGGGCCACAATGTTCAAATCTGAATCCAGATCAGAACTTGACCAAAGCCCAGGGCTAGAGGAGCTATCGATTGGTTTGCTCCACTAGTGAGAGATATGCCAATATTTGAAACCTCACCAATATTTTGAGCTTTTGATTGCAGACTATCTTTGAGTAAGATGCTAATTATTTAGGGCAAAGTATTTTTATAAGTCGCATTTTAAAATGGACAGAAATAAGGAATAGATATGTTTACTAAAACTGCCGTTAATTAGTGCTTTTTGCGGGTGTGTATTTAGAAGGCATAGGTAGTAATGAACATATGTGGAGTCCATATAATCAGAGTAATCCTTCACTATACAACAAAACATTAGAAACATTACCATGTCAAAGGATTAAAATGCCACTGTAAAGTAAACAGCACATTGGCAAAACATTTCATCATTTTTTCTATTGATTCACTAGGCTCTGTTACGAATTTCCTGAGTAGAGGGGATGAAAGTACTGCTTTCTCTCTTAAAATCTTAAAATAACTGAACTCTACCTCTAGTCCTTGTCACACACCCAAAACTGGTAAAACTTGCCATCAGGAAAAAGCTGGAGACAGTCGGATGTCCCTTGTACTCTGGACAAATAGACAAGCTGTGTTGAACCCACTAGGAAGCAAATGTAGAAGGGTTTAATGGAAAGGCTATTTTTTATATAAAAATAGAAAGCAATGGGCTGATTTTCCAAAGATTAAGTACTCAGTAAGAAGATTTTGGACTATAAATGGCATGTATTGTGATACACTATGTATGGCTGTGCCTATGGAACCTCCTCCATGGAATGGGGAGAAGGCTGGACAGTGGAAGGAGTAAGAACAGAAAGACTGGGAGTAACAAAGGGAGAGAAGGAACATCTGACCTCTCACCACTGAGAGAAAAATGAATCTTCTGCAGTTGCCTCACACCAGGGAACCCCTTCCTCTATGTATCCTTCATAAAGAGCTGGCAGGAATGTGAGAAATCCTCAGGATGGCACACTCCCAATGCAGGGGATCAGAGCCTCTGGTGAGTACCCAGGGTATCTATAGGCTTTGGGGACTAACTTCTGTTGATAGTACAGGGACCCAGGTGTGAAGGGAACACATCTATTCCTTTTCTCTCCTCTTGAAACATAGTTCTGGGGAGACTCTGTGAGAGACTCTCCTTGGAGTTTTTATAATCTGCTTTCCCAAGATCTCTCCTATGGACATTTCCTCAAGAAGATGAAATATTTGGTCTAAGTCTTCTACTTTCAGATTCTATAGGACAGACAGGACAGATATTAAGTGTTGGATAACTGTCTAGATTTATTTTTTTAGATGGTATGGACATAAAAATAGAGTCTACCTCCATTTATGACACTTGTAGATATAAATTTGAGTTCAGCTGCAATAGAGTCTGAATCATTATGAACACTTTTTTTTTGAGAGAGAGAGGAGATAATTACAAATGTTAGCTGGAGAATGCTACTAAATGCTACAGCAACATGGTCTGATTTGCTTAGCTGTTTTCTTCCCACAATTCCTACTAGAGTCATAAAAGTTGCAATTGCCTTAAGTCATTAGTTTTTAACTAAATATTGCTGAAAAATGTTAGCACGTTGGACGTGTGTAAGAACATAGGCTTAAGTATTAGAGATCAGCCCCAGAGTTCTGATCTAGATTGTCCTCAAGTTTAGGGATGTTCAAAGACAAGCTGTAGTTTGGCCTCATCTTTAGTAAGGGAATATCAGATTTGATTTGATTTAATTTTCCCTTCACTTAAATTATCATGGAGCTTGATCCTCAGCTGATGTGAATTGATAAAGCTACATTAACTGTTATGGAGCAAGGACACTTTATATCAGATGAGGATCTGACCTACCTTAAAATTTGGATTGTTTTTCTGGGGCATTAATAGAGTAGCCTTCTGAAGTAGTTTCCCCTCAGATATTCTGTGTGTGACATTCACCATGGATCCAAAGAAAAAAGATAAACAAACAAACAAACAAGAGAACAGTGTTGGAGATTTGTTTGTCAAACACCCACAATTTCCACAGAAGTCCCCTATTAAGAAGTCAAGATCATCTCAAACACTGACACTTTTGTATGTGAGCAATTTTTATGTATTTGGAAGATAATAACAGCAAGTCAGCAAAACCAAAAGGAGTGTCAAAGCTGTGTCAGGTTTTCAGCTTGCAGGGCTTGACAAAAAACATTTCCTATTCTATGGAGGAAAATGAATGAGTGACATTGTGAAGAAATTATCTGATTTCCATGGACTGATTCCTTTTCATGGCCTCGGAGGAAGACATGGATCTGACACCTGTTTTTTATTCCCTGTGGAATTCAGCACTTCAAAGTACAGCATTAGCCTTATCAGATTCAGCTACTCTGAAGAGATTCAGGACTTCCAAGGATGTTTTACATACATTTTTTTCAGAATCTAGATCACATTGGGAATGAGGCAATGGATGATTGATTCAGCAATAGGTTTTTAAGTCAGCTGAGCATCATATTATTTAGACAAAGTTCTGAAGCCAACATAATACAAAATCTTAATTCTTGGGGCTAAATTAATTCTGTAGTAATTTGCAACCATATTACACCAAATGTACCCCATGGGCTGAATAGAGATATAGCTTCCATCAACATGGCATCTACAGAATCATGTTTGCTTTTTTTCTTATGTCTTACTAGGTGATGTTAAAACATTAATACTCTCATACAAAAGATATACAAGTTAAATGTTCCTTAGCCTCTGAGGATAGGACAAGAAGCAATAGGCTTAAACTGCAGCAGGGGAGGCTTGGGTTGGACATTAGGAAAACTTCCTAACTGTCAGGATGGTCAAACACTGGAATAAGTTGCCTAGGGAGGTTGTGGAATCTCCATCACTGGAGATATTTAAGAGCATGTTATACAGACATATATCAGGGATGGTCTAGAGCAGGCATGTCAAACTTGAAGCCTACTGAGGGCCTCACAAATGAAATCTGAGAGCTTTCAGGGCCACCAAACAAAATGTACTACTATCAGAAAGTCATAATTATTTATTATTATTGATTGTTTTAGGTATATTTTAAAATATATTTTTAGGTCTTGTTTGACTATAACACAATAATTTGATGTGTAAAATTGTTATTTGCTCATATATATTTTAATTCAAATACAAATTTAAAGTACTTTTAAATTTTTATATGATACAAAACTTGTTGAAATAAAAACAAGTATAAGCAGTGGTTAATCAAATAGAACAGGCTTCTGTGAAAATTTGAGATACTTTGTAAGTTTGAGATTTTGCATAAACATAATTATTTGTACGACTGCAAAAAAAGGATATATTGATATAAAATTAATACAATACATTTTGTGATTTTTTGGGGGGAGTAAATAAATCAAAACCAAAATATTAGCAAAATATCCCCTTCTGCTCCCCCTGAGTCAGGATCTGCCAGATGCACCCCCTGCTCTAACCCAACGTCTCACCCCTCCCCCAGAGCCAGACACTCCCAACCTCCCCTCAACCTAATGCCTGGGTCCTGGAGCCGCTATCGCTGCCGCCACACTTCTTCCCCCAGGCATTGGGGTGCGTGAACAGAGCGGCCAGCTATGAGCACATGCTGGAGCACCAAGTGCAGAGCAGCTGGCCAGCTGTGAGCAGTCGCTGGGGCACCGTGCGCAGAGCGGCCGGCCTGCTGTGATCTGTACTCAGCCACATGCTCAGAGCCGCACTTTATTCTTTTATAAAAATGTAGTGGCGGTCTGCAAAAAATTTCAGTTGGGCTGCATGTGGCCTGCCAGATGCCTGTTTGACATGCCTGGTCTAGATGGTCTGGGTCCTGCCATGAGGGAAGTGGACTGGACTCAATGACCTCTCAAGGTCCCTTCCAGTTCTAGTGTTTTATGATTCTATGATTTCTCGTTCCAAGGCTACCTGGTTGGAGTACAGAAAAAAAAAAATCTGTGCAGATTCTAGTCTCCCCTACACAGCTTGGGATCTCTATGGGAGTGGGAAAGGTATCCCTATCCGGTCCATTTTTTATCCTTTCCCAGTGAAGCAGTAGCTGCTTAAGTAGCTACTGTGCCAACAAAACATCTTTTTGTTATCTGCTTCAATCACTTCCTTATATCTCCATTTCAAAGATTCATCCAGTTTAGTGCTAATACGAACCCAGATTTATTTCCAGACCCTACAAAGTCCATTGGCTTGTTCCAGGAGTGGAGGATCCACATAGAAATAAATCATTTCAGCTGGAGAAGAACATACTTTTCAGTTTTTCCTGCACTGTATATCTTATTCTTCTGGACAGGATCCATGTTCTGAATGTTAATATCTGAACACAGACCATGTGTATGAATGCCTCCAGTTCCTTCACTCACACGAGGGACATTGATATTCATAGTGTAGTTCATCCTTCTCAGGGCATTTAACTCTCTCAGAGCATCAGGGATATATGCTTTTCCCTGAAGACTGGGTTCCTGAAAACACAGAACAATACAAACTTTGGATTTAAGGCTACTCCATATACTTAGAAAAGTATCAAAGAGAGCAGTGCACTAAACCTAATAGCAGGAGAGGAAGCATCTCACAAGTTCTCTCATGAACACCGAGTCTCTGAAAAAGAAGAAAACACAGGTCTAAGAATCCAGTGCCTGATCCAATCTTCAGAAAGCTTTTACTACTGAAATAAGACTTTTCTGTGGGAACATTCCTTGAGTTGCTGAAGTACCTGTCAGACTGTCTTTTTTTCCTTTTCAGGCCAGATAATTGAATTAAATACCCATAAGTGATATCATTTCTAAAGATGTTTTTGAAATCATTCTTTGCCACTGTCAAAGGCATACATTTTCCAAAGTCCATATGTAAAGTATGTCTACAGCCACTGAACTCTGTCACACTGACAGAAAAAACAACATCTATCTACTTCACAATAATTGAAGCATATGATAGGTCAACCCTGTCAAAGCTTAGATCATAAGTGTAAACATGGAAATGGGTACAGGCAGTCCCCGACTTACGCGGATCCGACTTATGTCGGATCCACACTTACGAACGGGGCTTTCTCGCCCCGGAGGTCGAGGTAGCGGATTGCTACCTGCGAGCTCCGGGGCGAGAAAGCCCCGTTCGTAAGCTGCTCTGGTGCCCCTGGTCTGCTGGAGACCGTCTCCAGCAGACCAGGGGCACCGGGCGGGTTCCCGCGCTTCTGAGGCTTTGCCAGAGCAAAGTTTGATTGTGAAAAGGATCAAGTTTGATAGTGAAAAGAAAAAATCTTACACAAGTTGGCAGCCCCCCCCCCCATGTCAATATGAAAATCTGAAAAACATACTTGAAAACCAAGGTTGTACAAAGTTCTCAGTCACTTAATCTGTAAGTATTACATCTACTAGAATAAATGTTCCACTAGCTTCTGTAATGGGTCTCTATCTTCATTTGTCTTTCAAGAGAAAGTGCAGTTGAACATTTCAAAATGAGGTGAGCTGGTCAAGGAAAAAAGGAAATGTTAAAATAT
This sequence comes from Pelodiscus sinensis, assembly GCF_049634645.1. NCBI lineage: Eukaryota > Metazoa > Chordata > Testudines > Trionychidae > Pelodiscus > Pelodiscus sinensis. The sequence goes on from NC_134711.1 coordinate 217,156,443, forward strand.
GAAGACCAGTTAGTTTCACTTCTGTGCCAGGGAAGATAATGGATAATTAAATAACTCATCTGCAAACACCTGAAAGATAATAAGGTGATAGGTAACAGCCAGTATGGATTTGTAAAGAACAAATCATATCAAACCAATATGATAGCTTTCTTTGATAGGATATCAAGGCTTGTGGATAAAGGAGAGGTTGTGGACGTGGTATACCTAGAATCTAGTAAGGCATTTGAGATGGTTTTGCATGACCTTCTTATCAATAAACTCGGGAAATAAAATGTAGATGGGGCTATTATAAGGTGGGTGCAGAGCTGACTGGATAACCATTCTCAGAGAGTAACTATTAATGGTTTGCAATCATGCTGGAAGAGCATAACAAATAGGGTTCCACAGAGGTCTGTTTTGTGACTGGTTCTGTTCAATATCTTCATCAATGATTTAGATGATGGCACAGAGAGTACAGTTATTAAGTTTGCAGATTATACCAAGCTGAAAGGGCTTGAGAATGCTTTGGAGGAAAGGTTCAAATATCTAAAAGGGTGTCACAAGGAGGAAGGAGAAAATTTGTTCCTCTTGGTTTCTGAGGACAGGACAAGGAGTAATGGGCTTAAAGTGCAGCAGGGGAGGTTTAGATCGGGCATTAGGAAAAAATTCCTAACTGTCAGGGTGGTCAAATATTGGAATAAATTGCCAACGGAGGTGGTGGAATCTCCCTCTCTGGAGATATTTAAGAACAGGTTAGATAGACATCTGTCAGGGATGGTGTAGACGGAGCTTGGTCCTGCCTTGAGGGCGGGGGGCTGGACTCGATGACCTCATGAGGTCCCTTCCAGTCCTATTATTCTATGATTCTATGATTCAAAATTCAAAATGACCTGGACAAACTAGAGAAATGGTTTGAGGTAAATAAGATGAAGTTTAATAAAGACAAATGCAAAGTGCTCCATTTAGGAAGGAACAATCAGTTTCATCCATACAGAATGGGAAGCGACTGTCTAGGAAGGAGTACTGCAGAAAAGGTCTAGGAGCCATAGTGGACTACAAGCTAAATATGAGTCAACAGTGTGACGCTGTTGCAAAAAAAGCAAACATGATTCTGTGATGCATTAACAGGAGTGTTGTGAGGTTAAGAACCACTGTTCTAGGGTAACTGACATTACACCATCTGCGTGGTGCCATTCCACGCAGTCTTCCCAATTTAAGACCTTGCCACTTTCTCAGTGACTAGTAGGGGAACTGAGGCTCACCTACTACTCCAGGTTTCATCCCAGGATTCTTACAATCAGCAGACAAGATCTGCATCATCTCAACCCTTGTTGCTGTTTCCCTGGGCTTCTTCCTACTCTGCCTTCCACACGTTGGGTTTGTCTAGACTACAGGCTTTTGTCGACAGAATTTTTGTCAACAGATACTGTCGACAAAGCTTCTATCGACAAAGAGCATCTAAACTATGTCCAGTTCTGTCGACAAAGCAAGTCTCACGCTTTGTTGACGTGAGAATGTAGACGCAAAGGACAGTGTAGATGCAATAACACCTTCTGTCAACAAAACTCCATCAACAAAAGGCGTTATTCCTCGTAGAATGAGGTTTACAGCCGTTGACAAAACTGCTGAGTTCTGTCTACGTTATGTTGACAGAACTCAGTGGCAGTGTAGACGCAGGTATAGTTTTGTCGACAAAAGTCCACTTTTGTTGACAAAACCCTGGGCTATGTCTAGACTGGCATGATTTTCCACAAATGCTTTTAACGGAAAAGTTTTTTCCTTTAAAAGCATTTGCAGAAAAGAGCATCTAGATTGGCACGGACACTTTTCTGCAAAAGCACTTTTTGTGGAAAAGTGTCTGTGCCAATCTAGATGCAGTTTTGTGCAAGAAAGCCCTGATCACCATTTTCGCAATCGGGGCTTTTTTGCGCAAAACAATACCGCGTTGTCTACACTGGCCCTCTTGCGCAAAAGCATTTGCACAAGAGGGCTTTTGCCCGAACGGGAGCAGCATAGCATTTCACAAGAACACTGACACTCTTACATGAGATCGTCAGTGTTCTTGTGGAAATTCAAGCCAGTATAGACAGCTGGCAAGTTTTTCCGCTAAAGCAGCCCTGTAGTCTAGACATGTGCTTGCTGTCCTGCAAATCCCATGGCTGAATCCTTTCAATCAGGGTCAGGATCCCAGGGCTTTTGTTTATCTCCAACCTCTCTGTGCCCAGAGAGTAAGTGCAGAATTTCTCTGAATAGTCCACTTCTCCTGCATACTGCCTGGCTTTATGCCTTACCCAGTTTCTCCCCTTACTGGGATTCATCAGCAATTAATAATTTGTCAGTCAAGCCTGACTTACCCCGGGTGTGGCTTATAATTTTAATTGCCTCCTGAGCCCCCTTCACTCCTCCAGTGCTTGTGTGTACTTGCCATCACAAGACCTCAATTCTACTTATAATTTAAACATGGCCTTAAGACTTGTTGAATTTCAATGAGATTTAATCACATGGTTAAAGTTAAGTGTGAGTTATTTTGCTGAATTGGAGCCCAACTTAAGTATGCTTATCTGTAATGGTACATTAACAATTGATTAACACTGATAGAAATTCAAGGCTAGGAGATTACAGGGGATATTGAAAATCATAGCTTCTTTAATGATCATGTAACTTTTTGGACAAATTACTTAAACTCTGAGACTCAGTTTACTCATATGTAAAATGGGTACAATTAGTTCTTTGTTAGGAGCTGAAATTCTTATGAAAGTATTCTAAAGTTCTCCACTATCAGAAGCAAAGTGTTATAAAAGCAAAGTACTAATAATACCTTGTGATTTGATGAGGAGGACCGCCTGGTACTCTATTGAGTGCCCAAACTCTTAGGAGTTATCTATTATTTATGTTGAAGCAGATGTTTTCTGATTTCTTTCTGTTAATTTGTCACAATTTGTATGTTTTTCAGTTTAATTGTTTATTTACTACAGGGTCAATGCACATATAAAGAGAAGTACAGGGGAAGCTTGCACTGTCATCACTTGTGCTTCACCTGGTCTATGTTCTACCTGGTTAATAGATTAATATAGTCCAAACCTTCTCTAAATATGTATTTCAGGGTTTTTTTTTTATTTTAAGCAGTCAATTCCTGAATATAAGGAAAGCCAAGAAGAAATAGGTAAAGATAATGGGAAACTATGAGAAGAACTATAGGCAAATATGAATAAGTAAAAAAATGCAAAGCTAGATGGCAAAAGCATTAGAATATAAAGTTAGATTAAAAATGTTACATTAAATATAAATTGGAGAATAGGTTTTCTGTAAATCTGGAGAAAAGATAATAGCAACAACAAAAATGTTAGTAAGGAAAATGGAGAATTTTTAACATATTAGCTTTACATTTAAAGATAATTTATGATATGTGTGCTTAGTGAAATCATTTGTAATTCCATGTGCCTTTTGGCAGTTTGATAAAATCAAAGATATATTGCAGTATAACTTATTTGAGTGACAAAATAAGAATATTCATTATGCCTCCTGGAGTCAAAGGCATGATGAATTTGGTTTCAATGCTATTGGCCCACTTCTCATTTTATTGTAGCATATTTTAGAAATGATTGAAACAAACTTAAGTAAGTTTAGTACTGCTGGAAGTTTCCAGATTGAGAGAGAAGAACTCTCCAGGACAAATACGATATGGGCAGCAATGTGACACTTCTTTCACTCTGTTGTAACCACTTTTATGGGAACAAATCTCTGGGTGAGAAAGTAGCTAAGCCTCCAGAGCCATTTAATTTTAAACCTCTGTATAGATGTAACCATGAAACTCTGCACCTGTGATGAGGTCATTAGAAACATATATATATAGTCAAAGCTCTAATTTTGGCTTTCTTGGGAGAAGCATGGGATATTATCTCTCAGAGCTGAAAAAGAAACCCTTTGTAAATTATAGGAGAAAATCGACAAAACTGTGAATATGCTATCCTTGCTAGATCATGTTTCTCCTATGTTGATATTTTGTCTATCTTGTATAGTTTTGCTATAACCTGCAGATTATAATAATAACTATGTATGAAAATGCTATCACTCTATTAAGACTTCTCTTTCCTGACTCATGTGATGGAGTGGGAGAGAGCCAGTGATGGTAGCACACAGCTTGGGAGCCAGTCAGAATTTGAGATGCCATTTCATTGTGGTTGCAGTACAAATAAACACTTTGGCCATGTCTACACTACACATATGATCAAAGTAGCCTCAGTCAATCTTCCAGTGTTCAAATTAGCAGGTCTACTGAAGACATGATCAATGCCAGTAGTCCTGCTTCTACAAGGAGTATAGGAAGTTGAAGGAAGTTGAAGGAAGAGTGTTCTCTCTTCAACTTCCTGCAGTGTGGACAGGGCCAAAATTCGAGGTAAGCTATTTCGATTTTTGCTACGCAATTAATGTAGCTGAAGTTGCGTATCTTAATTTGAAATTATTCCCTAGTGTAGACCAGGCCTTTGAGAAAGCTAATCTAGTTGGTATGTACTTTAGGCTACATCTAGATTGCCACATTTTTTGGAAAAAATGTACACAAATTGCACTCTGCAATTTGCATACCTTTTTCCGATTGTTTTTTGGAATAGGCTTTTCCGAAATTTGGTCTGTATACTCTGGCCAAATTTTGGAAAAACCTCCTCTTTCGGAAGAGCTTTGTTCCTTATAAAATGAGGAATACAGGGCTTCTGAAAGAGTGCGTCTGCTCTTCCGAAAAAATGTCGGAAGAGCAGACACATTCGTTGGATGTGGCAGATATATCCCAGAAAAACTCCATAGTCTAGACATAGCCTTAGTGACTCTAATATCTCAGGGAGCTGTAGACTGGTAGCTTAGTTCTCTCCCCACCCCCTCCACAGAGAACTAAGCCCCCCTAGAAAACTGGGGAGGAGGGAAGGAGAAAGCCATGCAGCACCTGCCCCCCAGCGAACCCTGGAAGAGGGAGGGAAGAGGCCATGTGGTTGAGGATGGAGGCAGGTCGTAGGACGCAGAGAGACTTGATGATGTCACTCTGTTGTCCTGCAGGAAATTTTGTTTATATACAGAGATTCTATTATAGTCTAGTCTAGTCTAGTCTAGTCATCTGCCAAATTTTGGGATTTTTCCTTATAAAGTTAAACATAGTAGGCAGAGCCTCGCCAAGTGCTGGGTCATTGCATTTACATTAATCATCATGCTACATGCTATGTGAATTATTAATGAAAGAGACAATAAAGGCTGAGAATTAAGACCCCAGTGGAAATGGTAAAACTGCTATCCAACCAAAGCTAATATTAATAACTTTGTAATGTGTATAAACTGAACCAAAGTGCATGGAAGCCAATAGGAAGTGAAATTTGCTTCAGGGTATTGTGGAATAGGTTATGAAAATAGGGAGGGTGTGGAATTTTGGTCACTGGAAATTTTTAAGAACAGGTTAGACAAACATCTGTGAGGGAGGATGATCTAGAGCAGGGGTGGACAACAAGTCGCCCATGGGCCAGACACAGTTCGCCAAGGTTAGCCCCTGGTGGACCCCTGTTTATCTGCATACCCCTGGGTACAGCCATTTGGAGCTTCTGTTGACCACGGATCACTTTTCCCAGCCAATGGGAGCTGTAGGAAGTATCGTTCACTGGAATACTACTTCGCACAGCTCCCATTGGTCAAAAACAGTGAAATGCGACCAATAGGACTTGCAAGTGGCCATGCTCCTGGACGGCATGTAAATAAAATACCTGGAAGCTCGCCAGGTACTAATCATGGTGCTAACATCTGGCCCACTGGCTACATATTGCCTATCCCTGGTCTAGAAAGACAAGTTGGGTGAAATAATATCTGCTATGGGCCCAACTTCTGTTGGTGAAAGAGGCAAGCTTTTGAGCTTACACAGAGCTCTTCTTTGGGTGCTTTTGGTCATATATCAGCACAGAGGGATGGATTAAATAACCTCCTTAGGTTCCTTCCAGCTCCACATTTTTAAGATCTCCTTACCTGTGCCAGATGGTTCAAATCATGTCTTCTATATGACTATTTATATGAAATGCCATACCATGATTTTAATTGGGTGAAATTTAACTTGATGAAAATCCATTGAAATCACTGGATGAATTTAGCCCAATGAGTCTGTAGATCTGGTTGAAAGAAAAACAAAGGTGGTAAATGCCATGGACATTTTTTGAAATGTTGTATGATTTTTTTCAAAACTGAAAAAAAGTTTTCAAAACACAAAACAAAAACGTCCTGATCTAGTGCTTAATCTGTGGGCATCCAATTCTGGGGCCCCCCATTCCAAAAAGCATGTTGGCACATTGCACAGGGTCCAGCAGAGGACAACAAAAATAATTAGAAGGCTGGAGCACATGACCTATGAGGAGAGGCTGAGAAATTTGGGCTTGATTACTCTGCAGAAGAGAAGAGTGAGGGGGATTTGATAGCAGCCTTTAGCTACCTGAAGGGAGGTTCCAAAGAGGATGGAGAGAGGCTGTTCTCAGTAGTGACAGATGACAGAAAGAGGAGCAAGTTGGTCTCAAGAGGGGGATGTCTAGGTTGGATATTAGGAAAAACTATTTCAATAGGATAGGGGTGAAACACGGGAATGGGTTACCTAAGGAGGTGGTAGAATTTCCATCCCTGGAGGTTTTCAAGTCCAGCTTGACAAGGCCCTGGGTGGGATGATTTAGTTGGGATTGATTCTGCTTTGGGCAGGGAGCTGGACTCGATGACCTCCTGAGGTCTCTTCCAGTCCTATGATTCAATGATTCTACATAGGATAAAGCATTGAGAAGGAATATTTTTATACTTTTGTCTCAATCTTGTTGAACTTGGAACTCTGAAAAGTGATTATGGAAAAAATATTTTCTATGCAATTGATTTGTTCATGTGTTCAGTCATATCTGCTTACATTAATGATGAAACAATTTTATTGTTTTTTTACTCCTGCTATCTTTGCAGAAACAACACAGATAAGATAGTCTATCCCATTTTATCCATTGTAAGCAGAATTGTTTATCAATTTGCAGTCCATTACAACTCTGCATCCTCATTCAAAGCAATCAGTTGTATTGGTACCATTCTGAGTATAATTTAGCATTCTAACTCTTTGTTCTTTTAGAAAACAGATCTAAAGAAACCAGCTTAATTCTTGAAGCCATAGCTGACTTTGCAGCAAAGGCAGTTTGAAAAACAAATATACTGGAAAATGAACACATTTGATAAAGAAATCATTGGGAAACAGGTAAAGATAAAAGCTCAGGATACCAATTTCACAGGGTCACTTTTCAGAGTGAAATTGTGTTCAAAGGTTTTGTTTGAACATATTCCTGATTTGAATTATTCATATCTGTTCCTAACCCATATTCTCATATTAGATGGTTATAAAGCATATCATACCAAGTAATTGTGCTATATCATAGCAACTGATAAGAAACTGGTCTCTGAAATCTAAGGAGATACTTAGTAATATTTCCCTTTTTAGATAATATAGAGAATTTATAGGTCCAACATGTTTAAATATGTTTCTGTTTTAAAAAGTAGCACCATAGTTTTGTGTGGCATTGTTCTTCAAAGTATAAAGTCTTGAAAGTAAATTATGTTCTGTAATCACTATTGTATTAAATGGTATTCTCATGGTTTTAGCTATTGAAGTAACTGTGCTAGAAAACAAATCAAATCAAATCTGTCATTACAAATCAAATCTGTCATTGCAACAGCACTTCAGAAGATGTATTTATACTAGTAACATTCCTTAATAAGCACCATTTTTGTTTTTAGTAGGAAAAAACAAGAACTGAGAACAATATTTAGTCTTTTTTCAATATAGTTTACTCAATTGTTTAAGATTAGTTGGGATTATCATAATAATTGAATTTCACCAATATCTTTAATAGACTCAGACATATTTAAAAGCTTGCCTTCCAGAAATTGAAGTGCTATAGCCTAAGGACTATAAAGAGAACAAATATTTCAATAAACATAATTGCTTTCAAGAAGAGCTTGTAAATAAATTATCAAAATTCACACTGTGTAATTATATTATGTCTATTGATTATTTGCAGGTATCTTTTAATTCTCTATTCATAGATTTTCTGGCATGTATGTAAATAGAATTTGCAGCCCTTCTCAAAAAATAAATCAGTCTTTTTTAAAAGTATAGATATAAAAATCATGGAGTGGAAATGAGGCATGCTTTTTACAAGGTATCACCAAGAGCAGCATAACATTTGCAAGCATTTTTGCTACTGTCAGATTAGGTTTCCTTCAGAATTCTGTGGGTTTATTTTTTTTTATTTTGTATCAAGAGTTGTTTTTGTCTCTCTAATAATATGCATCACACTGCCATCTAGTGTAGAAAGAGAAGGCAATAACGATAACAAGATGAAACACATTGACACATTATAATTTGGAGAGCGTTTTCCTTCTAAAAAGAAGGAAGAAGAAAATAAATTAGTTGAGATGTACTGGAGCTCTTCTTCTTAGTTTTATTTTATTTTATTTTAATTTTATTTTATAGTGGGAGCTAGTAGAGGTGGAGATGGAATCTGGATCCTTTATTTTGTCCCAGCGTGGCCAAAATATTTTTAATGTTAGAATGATGAAGGCCTAGGGTTATAGGAAACAGTGGGGGTGGCAACTGTCATGTATTTTTTCTTTGTTTGACTTTTCTAAGATTTTTATTTTTAAAGACTTAAAAAGGAAGTGATGGCTGGAGTAACCCAATTTTTATTATTTTGTTTGGTTAATATTTGATAAGCTAATTTTATATATATATATTGTGTTTTATATTTTAATTTTTATGAAGCATGATTTTGGATTATAGTTTGATTATGGAACAATTTATTTTAAATTCATCTGTAAAATGTATGAGGCAGTTCTTAAGAGATCACAATCACCTGTAACCATGAGTGTAGAGTACTGGGGGTATGTCTACACTACCACCCTCGTTCGAACTAGGGTGGTAATGTAGGCAACCGGAGTTGCAAATGAAGCCCGGGATTTGAATTTCCCGGGCTTCATATGCATATAGCCGGGTGCCGCCACGAGGAGTAACGGTAGTTCGGAATAGGAAGCCTAGTCCGAACTACCTAGTCCGTGCCGCGTGTAGCTGCGTGGCACAGAGTCCGCACTAGCGGACATTTAAAAATGGCGGCGCCTGGCTATATGCAAATGAAGCCCGGGAAATTCAAATCCCGGGCTTCATTTGCAACTCCGGTTGCCTACATTACCACCCTAGTTCGAACTAGGGTGGTAGTGTAGACATACCCTGGATGTTGTCTCAAGGTTCCTTCCAGTTCTCATATTCTACTAATTTTTTGCTGGCTTGGGAATTAACCATGACAAACAAGTCTTTTTTTTCTTTAATGAACGTTCTGAACAAGGAATTTCTGGGACACAGAGAAGCCCTGGACAGCCTCTCTTTTCTTGGCCATGATCCCTCAGCAGGAAGCAGGAAGAGGGAGTGGTCACCATTAACCTGTGCTGAAGGATTTTGTGCTCCATAACCAGCTACACCAGATTCATGGATGCTTTGTGCCGATGGGTGATACAAAGGTCATATTGTATTTATTTATAAACCATTTGTTGTAAGCAAATGTCTCTTTTTTTTCTACTTATTATTCTGGGACCAGCAGGGGGACAAACAAGCACATGGAGCAAGTTAGAGAGGCCATTGGGTGACAAATGACAACTGTCCTTTAGGGACTGCTGAATCATTCCCTGAAATACATTCTTCCTGCCTCCAGTTACCTTCTCACATGCCTTTAGAGTTGCTAGCTCTCCAGGATTGTCCTGGAGTCTTCACGAATTAAAGATTAATCTCTGATTAAAGAATTATGGTATGAGATGAAATCTCCAGGAATACATTCAACCAAAATTGGTAACCCTACAACCTTTGCTTGGGTATCTAAGAAGGTTGGGCCATTGCTGTTGGACCATTTAGGGGAATCCTCAACTGTCCCTGTAGGGCAATTAGGCCAAAGGGAAAAATAAGGCTATGCTTTGCTTGCCCCCCATCTTTTTATCCATATTTTCAATAAGTAGTAGTGAGAAAACAGGAATATGGAGAAATCCACCCTACCTTTCCACTTAAAGCCCTGGGCTCATATCATCCAATTTATGTTCTTCCCAATATATTATTGTAGTTGTGCTAAAGCTACATAATGCCAGCAACCAGCACCAATGTCTCAAACGACATTTTTGTACAAATGCTTTTGGTGAGAGAGAGAAAAAAATAAAGAGTCGGGGAAAATAACTGGGAGAGGGTTTGTGAAAGAATGTGACATTTACTAGAATAACTTTTATTTACAATCTTAGATAGTCAAACCAGAAGTCATGATTCAGGACCAGCAATCCTCCCTAATCCCCAGGCATGCACAGGACTGAACAACAGGCAGTAGAAGAGCCACACTTTTCCAGAACTAATTGCTCCTTGATCTCTCAGGTGCACAGAGGGGGATGATCAACCAGCCTTTGGGGCTTTGCAGCAGGTGCAGACACAGTGTAGTGATGACAAAACTTTTGACTTACACTTTTCAGTATGCCAGACTCTGGGGAAGGACTAGTCTCTTCGCATCCCCTAGTGCAGAGGCTGTGATTGTGACTAACCCTTGTGCAAAGCATACAAGGGCAGGGAATGCTTCTACCATTCTCAGAATTCCCACATAAAGGCCAGTTACTTCTGCCCACAAATGACTTCTGTTTTAACACAATTCTATAGATTCTAAGTTTCCATTTATGCAAATGCCTCATTGAAGTCAAGAATTAGTAGAAACTAAGGGCAATACCATGGGCCTATTAAACCCAGTGTATGAGTAGAGAGGTAGTAAGAAAGAAGTATTTGCACAGTCCAAATAAGGGAACATAGAAAGCAATCCCTGTGAATGTAGGCTCCTTGGAGTTGCTATTCAATTGATCGTCCTGAAATGGACATGGGAATGGCGAGACAAAGGAAACAACTCTTAGACCTCTTCTTGCTTCTTGCTGGCAGTGGCTACAGCTGGCTGACTGCATATGGAGAACGATTCTGCACCCTTTATATAATGTTCCAAATTCTTCTTTCTACAGAACAACTCTGTTATTCTGAAGCTCACAGTTCCTACTTGGTCCACAATGCATCCTGATGTGCCCCATGAAATATTACGGAGTCTCTCTCCACTTTTTCAATAAGTTGTGTCTACACAGAAGGGCTTTACTTGAAATAAGCTATGCAGATTGAGTTTCGTCAATGCGTAGCTTATTTCAAAATAGCTTATTTCAAAATTGGGTGTGTCTACACAGTACTTATTTTGAAATAGAGCACTCTTCCTCTGCCTTCTCTTATTCCTCCTACAATGAGAGTTACATGAGTCGGAGTAATAAGTCTTTCAGATTGACAGTATTTTTACATTATTTTGAAATAAATGCCTGATGTGTAGACGCTGACTAAATTATTTCAAAATAACACTACAGGAAGTCCCCGACTTATGCGGATCTGACTTAAGTCAGATCCGCACTTATGAACGGGGCTTTTCTCGCCCCGGAGCTCACGGGCGGCAGGTCTCCATCCGTGTCCTCCAGAGTGAGAAAAGCTTCTCCCGGTCTCCCTGATCTGCTGGGGGGGTCCAGCAAAGCCGCTGGACCCCCTCAGCAGACCAGGGACACCTGAGCAAAGCCGCCCAGGCGGCGGGAGTCCCACTGCCTGGGCGGCTTTGCTCGTTTGCCCCGGAGCAAAGCCGCCCAGGCAGCGGGATTCCCGCAGCCTGGGCGGCTTTGCTCCTGTCCCCCTGGTCTGCTGGGGGGGTCCAGCAAAGCCGCTGGACCCCCTGAGCAGTCCAGGGACACCCGAGCAAAGCCGCTGCCTGGTCTGCAGGGAGACGGGGAGCAAAGCCTTTGAACACGCCTGCAGTGGGACAGCCCAGGCGCGCTTGGGCTGTCCCACTGTGGGCGTGCTCCGCGGCTTTGCTCCTGTCCCCCTGGTCTGCTGGGAGGGGGGTGCAGCTAGTGCCCCCTCCCAGCAGACCAGGCTTTTCTTGCCTACCCCTGGGGTAGAGCAGCTGGGGGCTGCCAGGTTGGTCCCGCAGCACCGCTCCGGACCAACCCAGCAGCACCCCAGCTGCTCTGCCCCAGGTGTCCTGATTCAGCCGCTGCTGGTCATTTTCAGCAGCGGCTGAATCAGGATGCCTGGGGCAGAGCAGCTGGGGTGCTGCTGGGTTGCTCCAGTAGCGACGAGAAGCCGTGCTACTGGAGTAACCCAGCAGCACCCCAGCTGCTCTGCCCCAGGCGTCCCCAAGTCAGCCGCTGCTGAAACTGACCAGCGGCTGACTACAGCAAGCCCGAGGCAGAGTTACTCTGCCCCAGGCTTCCTGGAATCAGCCGCTGATCAGTTTCAACAGCAGCTGACTTGGGGACGCCTGGGTTTCTTAAGTTGAATATGTATGTAAGTCAGAACTGGCATCCAGATTCAGCCGCGGTTGAAACTGATCAGTTTCAGCAGCGGCTGAAGCCACTTCCGACTTACATACAGATTCAACTTAAGAACAAACCTACAGTCCCTATCTTGTACGTAACCCGGGGACTGCCTGTAGTTATTTTGAAATAATGTTGCTGTGTAGATGTACCCATAGAGGCAGTATATAACTCTAAATAAGTATTTCAGGATTTGGCCCAGATTTTGAAATTCAAGTTCCACTGAAGTCAATGGCAAAGCATCCACTGACTTAATTGGGGCCAGAATTTCACCCACAGTCTTTATTTAAGGATATTTTAAAGCCATTAGAAAATAGAAATATACCAAATTGAAGTGTATTAATTTCCTTACTGGTTTGCTGGAGTTCAGTGGTAAGAGTTTTACCCCTTGATGTATTGAAAACCCATTGTAACAAACAACCACACTTTTCTTAATTCATAGCAAATTCCCTAAAAGATTTTCTTTATTCCATCATCCCACAAATGTTCCATGTTTTCAACATGATCTTTGTGGGACGGTTTGTTCAGAGTAAACTTCTGATGCTAAATAAGATAAACGTATTTTTAAAAGCTTTGATAGTAACAATTTTAGTCAGAAAAAGAACAAATCTTAAGAATACAGAGATGACAAAAATGAAGATTTATTTTGAGCTACTCAAGCACTTGCAAATTGAAAAAAAAGATTTCCAGCAAAAATTCCAGACATGAAGTAGCTCTCTGAAGAGCTAAATTTTGTTATCCTTGCTTCTGTCATCTTAAGCATGACAGCAAGGACTTTCTGTTTTTTAGATCCATATCTACTTGAAAGGTTTTAGAGGAGGGAAAAAAACAATCCTGAAAGATCCTTTATCTGAAATACTATCTGGATGAAAAGATAATTCTTAAAATTATAATGGAAAAATATTGTGAGTTTTATTTTTAATATTAATATAATTAGTTTATGGAGTTTTTACCCCTTATCTAATCCAGGGACTGTTATTGGATTTTGTTGCTCATATTGAAATTGATATGTGACATTTATTCATTACATTTTGGTTATGAAGTTTCCATATATTTTTGTTTTCACCTATGTCAACATTTAAGTAAATTTATTTGTAGGGCTGGATAGGACAAATGGGCTCATGCTGAAGTAGAAGTTTTTTGTAAAAAGGAGGAAAACATGACTTTTTTAGTCCAAAAATAAGAACCAAAACATTTCCAGGGTGGTTTTTTTTTTCAACTAAATCTCAAAATGTTCGGTAAGACTCTCAAACCCCCATTTTCCAGTAGTTTTATTTGTTTCACTTACACATTGACTCTATGTTCCTAGTGTAGAGCACACATTATCATAAAATATAGATCCCATTTATTTCAGTCTTACTAAAGTTTTAGCCAGCTACTTTTTATTGTTATACTTTTTTTTCTATTGTCTGGTGCTAACAGGGAACAACCAAGGCATCTAGGTACCATGTTTACAGTGATGACTTTTGATCCTGTAGCATCACCTGAACTCCTGTAGTTGCTGGTGGAGATTGGTTAGAGCTCAGTTCACTTTGGACAGTATGTTAATATAGAGAAGCAACAGCTGTTCGGCTATTCCTAAAGGGTATGTTTAGATAGCAGTGCTATTTCAGGATATGTCTGGTATCCCAAAATAGATCTTTTCTGCATCTTAGCAACAAGCCCTTTATTTTGAAATATATTTGAAATAACAGGCTCACTATTCCAATGCCCCAGTAAATCTCGTTCCAGAGCATGAAGGGACTTGTTGGAATTGCAGCGTGTAGACAGCACCAAATTTCAAAATAGACTATCTCAAAATAAGCTACACAATTTGCATAGCTTGAATTGCGTAGCTTATTTCAAGTTACACAGCACTGTTTCACAAACAATTTTTAATATTTTATATATTTTTACAGATAATTAAATTTGCAGATTATTCAAGAAAATAAAGAAGGACTAAATTTGTTAGATGAGTTGCTTGCTGTGCCCAACTGTCCAGGAACCACTAAGGGCTGATCATCAGAGTGTGCCATGTAAAGCAGAACAATTACACATAGGTGCTGGAGTGGGGGTGCTGCTGCAGTTTGGTTCAATGGTTTTCAGCCCCCCCCCCCCAACCACCACCACCACCACTATACACATTGTTCCATCATCCCTGCAATTACCTTGTATCTTAGCGATAACAGTCCTGTTATTACACCCATTAGTAGAGGGCAGCATATTAGTAGTACAGTGTACTTGTAACATGCCAGAAGGGGCAGAGAGAGAGGTTCCCTTCTGGTTTATCTGTTGCTCTCGGGAGGGTATAAACTGTGACCTGAGTTTTGTATATTGCTATAATATATATGTAACTGCACCAGAATTCTTATTAGGGAGCTGGAGTCTAGGGTCTACCCAATTCCCATCCCTTCCTGCTCATGGTCTATGGGAGGGAGGTGCATAGAGGCTTTGTGAAGCCTGTTTCCCTCAATGTGGAGCAAGTGGTGGTAGGACCAGAGATTAGGGTGCGCCTTAGGCCCTTTTTTACTCTCCTGTGCTGGTAAGCAGGATGGGCTGTGATCTGGCCCCAAATCAATTAGATTGTTTTTCACACCTGCATTCCATGGTCCAGTTAATGACCATATGTTTTCACTATATGTTGCTCATTTTTACTTTTGTTTTTATTTTTCTACTGTACCTTCTTTATTGTGCTATACTGACCTAGAAGCTTACAAAATGCACCCCTGAAGATATATTTATCTCTCACACGTGTCCGTCCAATCAACATTGACTAGACTGTATTTTTAATATTTATTTTGGTGCTATTTTAGCTGGAAGAACATGTGAAATAAATACACTGAACTAGGGTGTCATGCAGCTCTTGATTTAGCCAATGCATTGACTTAGGTTCCTGCATCAGCCATACATATCTGCTACTTGTATACCATACAGTCCCAAAGTTACTTTCTTTTCTTTTATTTCTTGGTGTAGAGATAGGACACTTTGAAAAGATGATTAGGGCTAGATTCTTATATCCTTACTCCAGTTAATACCACCTCAGTCCTCAAGCAGTCCCTTTAATGTCGTTAAACTATTCGGTGTGAATGAATCATTCACTATAGCTTAGAAGGGACCTCGGGAGGTCATTGTGTCCAATCCACTGTGTTGAGGCAGAATCAGGTAATCTTAGTTCATCCATGACAGGTTTTTGTACTATGTGTTTATAGAAGCTTCCTGTGATAGATCTTCCATAGATATCTTTGGAAGCTTATTCCAGGGCTTAATTCCCTTATTAGATATAGAGTTTTCCCCAATATCTAACCTATATTTCCATTGCTGGAGATTAAACTCATTATATCTTGTCCTATCATCAGTGGACATGAAAAACAATCAATCTCTGTCCTCTGTATAAAGTCCTTCAGTGTATTTGAAAGCTTATCAGGTCCCCTTTTAATCTTCTTTTCTAAAGACTAACCAGGGCCAATTTTTTAACCTTTCCTCATAGGTCAGATTTTCTAAACCCTTTTATTACTTTTGCAGCTTTCCTTTCTCTTCTTTGTCCACATCTTTCTTAGGTTATGTCTACACCTCAGTGTTATTTCTTAATAACTGATGTTATTCCGAAATAACATAGTCTGTGTCTACACTACAAGCAGTTATTTTGACATAATGTCAAAATAATGGCAAGCTGAAGGACTTCTTACTCTGACTTCTGTAACCCTCATTGTATGAGTAAGGAAAGTCAAAGGAAGAGTGCTCTTTCTCAAACTTCCCGCTATGTAGACAGCGTCAAAAGCCGAATTAAGCTATTTTGATTAAGCTACACAATTGACGTAGCTCAAGTTGTGTAGCTTATTTCAGCTTTAGCCCTGCTGTGTTAGACGTGCCATTAAAGAATAGTGCCCAGAACTGGATACAGTAATCCAGCGAGGCCTCATCTGTGCCAAGTAAAGCAGAACAATTACTCATTGATCCTGGGCTAGCGTACTGCTACACTTCTGGCTTGAAATGGTTTCCATCATATGCAGGGTGTACAGTTCAGTTCAATAGCTTTCAGCACCCCCACTCTATAATTGTTCCAGCATCCCTGAAATTACCTTGCATCCCACATATAACACTCCTGTTATTATACACCAGAATATTAGCCTCTCTCACAACTGCATCATGTTCCTGACGCATATTCAGTTTGTGAGTCATTATAATCCTTAGTTCCTTTTCAGTAGTACTTCCACTTAACCATTCTGTTCTATAGTTGCACATTTTATTTTTCCTTCTGGAGAGTATTCCTTATTCTAGGACTGTACTTGCATCATATCATCTCAGTGAAAACTTGCAAAATAATTGCAGAGTAA
Source organism: Pelodiscus sinensis (assembly GCF_049634645.1). Lineage (NCBI taxonomy): Eukaryota > Metazoa > Chordata > Testudines > Trionychidae > Pelodiscus > Pelodiscus sinensis. Next base: position 217,173,176 of record NC_134711.1, read on the forward strand.
TTCTTTTATATTTTCTGCAGTCCTTTCCCTATGCCATATACTTGCTTTTGGAATACATGGTAATATACGCCTTACCATTTATACCAGACTGTTTTTCATTAAATTCTTGCTCCTTCTAGAAGCTGTGAGGTTGTTTTTAATATATATTTTGTAATAATATTCTGTAAAAATGTCATTTTCTTCTTTGTTTCAGTAGGCTTTTTTCTTATGATTTAGTAACTTCCATAGCTGTGAAACTCTGTTGGTTTAGTTACAGTTAAAGTCTGGATCTCTTAAGCACCCTGTTCTTTCTTAAAGGTTCAGTTAGATTTTTTTTAACTCACAAGTTTTAGTTTGAAATTGTCAAAGATTGGTATAAAATATTTAACTTTCTTGATAGACTCATACAGCAAGAAAAAAATTGGGATGAAGAAGTATACAGCTCTCAGGACTACTGTTTCAGGCTCTCTGCAGATACTGGCAGTATCAACATTTCAGTTTGTGATTATTTCATACTTTTTCTAGAGACCGATTAGAGTTAGAAATTTGTTATGAAGAATCTCAGATTTAATTTCAAAACAATGTGGTAGATTAAAAAAAAGTGCATGGCTCTGAGCTATTGTGTCCCAGTCAAACTGAAGCCCTGGGCACACGGGGAAAATGGATGTATATCTTTAATATGTTGAATTCCTTCTTGGAGAACAATGTTCATATTTATGTAAAACCAGATCTTGATAATTTCTTTGAACATAATTTTCAAGGATAAATGTATTATATTTTTTCACCATCAAGTGCTATTACTTTTGCTTTACTTGAGTAGCTAAAATGAATAATTAAGAAAGTACTACGACAGGAATAGAAGTATAGACCAAGGTGTGGGGGTGTTAGAATTTAATATCATGCTGCTGCTTAGAAGAAGGGGTGAGATGCTGAATAGCATACTAGCATTATAATTTTAGTAATTGGCAGGGCACTTGGAGTTTGTACATGGATGCTTTTTGTTATACAACAATATATATTTCTACTGCTTTTTCTTCCAGCGCCCATGAGAATAAAAAATTCTCAAATTTCTCTGGCTTCTTCTCACATTCTGTAGCCATTAAATATAGTAGGAATGATCTCCTTTTATTGCTCTGCAGCATCTTCTGTGAGATTTAGATTTGACAAAAGATCCCATTTTTTATAGTATTTGTTTTTTAATCTCTATCAGATACTTGGTTGCATGTGGAAAGCAACCACCATGTGTCATTTGATTATTCACAAGTATTGCACAAGTAAAGCAACACCTATGAAGGTCTGATACGATTATACTGTTAAGAGGCTAAAATTTATTTCCCAGACCCAGGCACTTGATATGAAACAAGGTGACACCACATTCTTTAACAATATCTTTTATTATTTAATATTAGTAGGGGGCTGTGCCCCATGCTTGCTAAGCTTGCCAACGCCCGCCCCCCCGGCCGCTTTTGTGGCCAGAGAGCCTGTTAATCTTGCACTGATTATTTAGAAAAGCGAACAAACAAAGCTGTGTAGAAAAAACTGTTAATTGATCTATTGCTCATGTGCTACATGTTACAGACAGATCTACACACAGCTCTCAGTTTAGCAGTTGGTTCTGGTTGAAGTGCAAGTAAGCGAGACATTGAGAGTCCACTTTCAAGTAGGCTGATGATGTCATTCTGTCATGCATCAGGAAAAACTTTTATATAGAGAGAGAGAGATGATTTGTAGTGTGGTCAGCCCTAGATAGCCCTAGAGGGTAGGGCTCACTTGTGTTAGGCAATGCACCTATAAACATGAAAAAGAGATAGTCTTTGCCCTCAACAGCTTACAAACTAATTACTGCATCTCGTTTTATAGGTAAATTATGTATCCGTTGGATCATTTACATTTTCAGGCTGCTGTACAAACCCCAGCAAGGACAGAAGCCAAGAAGAAGAAATCTCAGGTTGTCTGGACAGTTGGGTAGGTAAAAAGCCTTTAGTAGAGAACACCCCAATTACAAAGGGAATATTCCTTTGTCTCAGTATCCATGCACAGAAGTAGGAAACAGTTGCAAACCCTGAATTTGTTAACGATTAGTTCCATTTAATGCTCCTAGAAAGTACTGTTTTGCTATGCTAGAAATATGGTGTAGTGCTATAAATTATCCGGTTCCTCATCACCCCACTTTTCTTTACTGTCCTCTGTTTTCCATCTCATTTGTGCTGTAAGCTCTTAAGGGAAAAGATCTGTCATTTGTCTGGCTAATAAAATAACAACACATGACATGGTTGCAAATAGATTTTCTACTATTAAGAATATAAAAATACTATTAAGAATATAAAACTAGAGTCTAAATCTTAAAAGGTGTGTTACTCCTCTTGACTGGTGATTAGCCCAAAATTCAGGATCTTGTTGGTAGCTCTAATTAGGCAGAGAAACTGCTAACTGGACACTAAAAGTTGGTTACAGGCAAAACCAAAATCACACGCCACACTAGAAGGGCAGAAGGAGCAATTGCTGTTGCAACTGCCTGGAAGAGCTGCAGCACAGAGAACTGGCTCCCAAGGACTTAGCTCTGGTGGAGAGAGGTAGGTACATGCTCCACTCCACCCTGGTGGGATCCTGTCTGCTCTCCCCCATGCTTGCCCCCACGAGCCCAGCTAGTTCTATAGACTGAACCAGGCAGCCCCCAACTAGTCGAGCCCTGAGCTTCCAGCCCTCAAATTAAGAAATAGCGATAGATGAAGGCAAAAGAACCAAAAACAAAACCCACTTTCTTTAATACAGTGAGAAGAACATTAGACATCACTTTTCTATTGTTGTTATTAGAAATTGTGTTTTATAGCCTCTGTAAATACTGAAGTCTCAAGAATGTTAATTCCAGTCCTGATTTGATGTATATATATATAGAACATATAACTTTGTGATATATTTTTATGTAGAGTTTATTACCATCTCCAAAAGTGGTTGATTTTTGGATGCCAGAGAAGTTAAACACTACTATTATTTATCAGATTAAGACATTATTCAGTACTAAATATAGTTAATGCTTAGCTTTAGATAGTGCCATGCACTGAATGGTCAAAAATGGTATGGGATTAATGAAAACCAGACTAGGTTCATTGATGGGGAAAAGTTTCATGCGTATTTATGACTGAATTTCTCAGAAGTGGATAGTTGGTCCACATGGTTAAGTTTTCTTGTTTGCCAGAAATGAACTACTGAACACATAAAGGCAAAGCATACAGTGACTTCATTCACTTTACTTAAACACCTGTGGATGGAGGAGGAGGTGGAGAGAATTGAGTCATGAGGCATGGCAAGGAGGGAACAGTGAGTGGCAAGTCCTTGGGGGAAAGAGGTGGTGTGAAGCAGTGTTCCCTCTAATCTTTTCCATCCATGTGCATATTTTTTCCATCCATGTGTGGAATACATTTTTATGGGCACTGAGGTAGGTACGAATGTGCACCCCAGTAAAACAAAAAGGTAGCTGTGGGTACTCTGCTAATCAGATGGGCAGCATTTGAATCTCTCCTGTGTGGCTGCACAAGCACAGAGCTTACAGGAAACACTCGTGTGAAGGCAAGGCCTCAGAGGGAAGAGACAGGACAAAGCTTCTGGATTAGGGCCCCATGGAGGTCTACAAATATTTTTGATGCTGGGCCTACAAAAAGTTAATCTGGCCTTGTTACTCACTACTGGGTAGCACCTCTTTCTGGAGATTCTGGAGTTCAGCTATCAGCAGTCCCTTTCTGGCCTTTTATTGTTGAAGAGGAAACTACAATATGACCTGCTGAGTCAGGGTATGTCTACACTACAGCGCTAGTTCGAACTAACTTAGTTCGAATTAGTTAATTCGAACTAACGCGTCTAGAACTAAAAACTAGTTCGAATTAGCATTTTGCTAATTCGAACTAGCAAGTCCACATTGAGTGGACTCTGAACAGGGCTTAAGGATGGCCGGAAGCAGTGCTGGCAGAGCATCAGAGGAGGACTTAGAGCGTGGAGATGCTGTCTCAGGCTAGCCGAGGGCTGCGCTTAAAGGGTCCCGACCCCCAGCCCGGACAGACAGTTCTAAGGGGTGCCCCGCTTGCAAAGAAGTTCTGGCTTGGAGTGCCCGGTGTACCCACACTGGGCACATCACACCACTCGGCCGTCAGCCCGGCTGCACTTGCCGCAGGCTGCCATCTGGGGAGAGGAGGTAATTGGGGGGCTGCAGGAGAGCTTTCACCCCCAGAAGCCCGCAGAGCCAGCCCAGTCCTCCCCATCGGGGGCTCGTACCCCATTCCTCCCTCACCTCCTTCCACTTACCCTTCCCTAGCCCCCCTTCTTATTGATGTACAAAATAAAGATAACGTTTCTTCCAACATTGACTCTGTCTTTATTGAAAAAAACTGGGGGAGACTGGGAAAAGGAGGTGGGAGAGGGGAAGAGAAAGGCTGGGAGAAGGGAGGGCAACTAACATGATCACGGGTTCGGAACAGGTCCCAGATGAAGAAAGGCTACATAGACTGGGACTGTTCAGCTTAGAAAAGAGGAGACGGAGGGGGGACAGGATAGAGGTCTCTAAAAGCAGGGGTTGGGTGGAGAGGGTGCATTCAGAAAAGTTCTTCCTGAGTTCCCATAAAGAAGGACTAGAGGACACCAAAGGAAAGGAATGGGTAGCAGGCTTGAAACTAGTAAGAGAAAGTTGTTCTTGACAAAGCAAATAGTTAACCTGCGGAACTCCTTGCTGCAGGAGGCTGTGAAGGCTACAACTAGAACAGAGTTGAAAGGGAAGTGAGATCAAGTCATGGAGGTTGGGTCCATGGAGTGGTCTTAGCCAGGGGGTAGGAGTGGTGTCTCTGCCCAAAGTTTGTGGAAGGCTGGAGAGGGATGGCACGAGACAAATGGCTTGGTCACTGTCTTCGGTCCATCCCCTCCAGGGTCCCTAATGTTGGCCACTGTTGGCAGACAGGCTACTGGGCTAGATGGACCTTTGGTCTGACCCAGGACGGCCATTGTAAGCTCAGGGCTCAGGGTCGGGGGTCTCAGTGGACCCCCTTGATTTTCATGCACACCTGCTCCTGGGTGGCCAGGCTGGCAGCTCTCCTGCCCTAGACGGCCACTTTCCTTTGCCTAGTGCGGAGATCGTGGACGAGGTCCACGATGTCCGCACTAGCCCAGGAAGGTGCCCGCCTCTTGCGGTCCAGGGCAAGCTCCCGGGAGCCGCCAGCCTGGTTCGGCAAGAGGGGGTGGGCTGGGGGGCATCGGGTGGGTGGCTCTGTGCCGTGCCAGGTGCAGGGTCTGCTAGCTGGGTGCTGGCAGGCTTGCACCTGGCACGGGCACCGTAGCCAGCCCGTGCCCCTTTAAGGGGTCCGGGGCCAGGAGGGGGGCATAGAGTTTCCCTGGTGTTGGCCAGAGTGGCCACCAGGGAAACCTGGGGAGGGCTAGCCTCCCACTAGTTTGAACTAAAGGGCTACACAGCCCTTAATTCGAACTAGCTAGTTCGAACTAGGCGTTAGTCCTCGTAAAATGAGGTTTACCTAGTTCGAACTAAGCGCTCCGCTAGTTCGATTCAAATTCGAACTAGCGGAGCGCTAGTGTAGCACCTATTAAAGTTAGTTCGAACTAACGTCCATTAGTTCGAACTAACTTTGTAGTGTAGACATACCCTCACTGTATTGCTGCTTCATGACTCAGCCAGGTCATATTGTAGTTTCCTCTTCCAGGGGAGTTTTTCAGAGTCCTTCTGTACCAGCAGTGTCAGGCTTTCCTCATGCCTATGGCATGGGTATGTGCCTATGTTACTTCCACAGTGACTTAGCCAGTCTTCCCATTCATTGCCCTTTGCAATGGTGCTCCACAAAGGATGGTGGCAGGATCTAGGGTTTCCTTCTTCTCTCGGTACCAGTCCAGGCCACTGTAGCAAGCAGCTGAAGTCTGAGAGAGAAAGTCTGAATGGGTTTGAGAGAGAAACTTGAAGATGAAGGCGGAAAATGGTACATAAGTCTGTATGGAAACAGCATAAGGCAAGGGAAACAACCATGATAGGGAGGAAGCATCCAGGCAAAATGAGTGGGTATAACATGGTTTGGAAGTGGAAACAGGCAGAGACAAAAGCTGAATTGTAAGCAGAAGCGGAGTTGTGCATCGTCTTGAAAGTGAGGATGGAAAATGTGAATGAGGATGAATGCCTGATGGTAGGCCAGTTAAAGGGCTGAGTGATTTATGTTGAACTAAAATGAAGACAAACACAAAAAACTTTCCCTCCTATTGAAAAGAACCATTTTTTCAGACAGTGTCCAGGACTGTGATATACATTCCTACTCTGTTGCTTCATTAATGCAACTGCACAGAAATAATTGAGGGAACTATGCTAGATTTTTCATCAACAAGAAATAAAATGTGATAAATATATTGCACGGAATGGCAAATGTTAGAATTAATAAGCTGAAATGTTGATGAATTACTGTTTGTATACTTGACATGTAATAATTGCTTCATTTATCATCTAAATCTGGAAAACTTAAATAGCAAGCATTTATAATTAATTTTCTCCTTCTGCAAACTGCAATTCATTCTACAGTTGAAGAAGTCAGTGTTAATTTCTTTTCTATCAGCCACAGGCCATAAGTTAATGTATTAAAAATCAGAACATTTAAAATAACGGTCTAATTAAATTATTTCCTCTACTGCTGGAGAAAAATGTGTGATTCTTCAGGAGATAATCAGTCACCACAGTAAACACCATTTAGTTCTCTTCACAAATCTGACTCTTCCCCCCTGGCAATCTGAAGCTGTCAAAATGAAGAATTCACTTCAATGCACAGATGAAGAATAGTGACTTGTGTCTCATTAGCAACTTTAAATGAGTATTGACAACGAAAGTTCATTAAACTACAATATTTGTCAATGTATTACATTTTCTGTATCAAGAAGACGACTATGCTTAGCATAACACATAGCAGAAAAATTCACTTTTGGTCCTTTCTTGTAGTATGATAAGATAGAAGATGTCTTGTTCTTCAATTCATTCTGTTTAAATTAAACCAAAGATGGTAGGACTGTTAGCCACTTCTTTGACCTTGGATGAGGAGTCTGATTTTTGCATGGATTATAAAGACTTGACAGAGATGCAAGATGGATATTAGCTAAGTGGCTCCTGATAGATTCTTCTTTAAGTATCAAGGGCTTGATGTTGCACCACTGAAGTCAATGAGTGTTATGCAGGATCAAGCCCCAACTGAGGAAAAGACAAGAAGATGTCATTATTCTACTGGTTGCAATTGAACTTAAAATGTTAGAGATAGATTTCTTTAAAGCTTCCATTTGAGCCAACTGAAATAATTGAAAACTCATTAAGTTGGCTTCTCAGCTTCATTTGCTTATCAGAATAAATACAATAATTAAATTATATTAAATTTAAGAAACAGAATACTCTGAATTAAATTGTCACCTTAGTATAGTGTAGAAAATCAGTTTATTTTCATGAATCTTTCTCCATTTATATGACAAAAAGGAATCCTAATAAGATTCCTAATAAGATTTCTGCATGTGTAAGTGCTTAAGTATCCCTGATTGGTCATAAGAATGTAAGAATGGCCATAGTGAGTCAGGCCAAAGGTCCATCCAGCCCAGTGTCCTATCTTCTAACAGTGGCCAATGCTAGATGCCCCAGAGAGAGTGAACAGAACAAGTCATTATCAAGAGAGCCCTCTCCTGTCACCCATTTCCAGCCTCTGACAAACAGAGGCTAGGGGCATCACTCCTATCCATCCCGGCTAATAAGTTTTGATGGACCTAACCTTCATGAATTTATCTAATTCCTTTTTGAACCCTGTTAAAGTCCTGGTCTTCACATCCTCTGGCAAGGAGTTCGACAGGTTGACTGTGTGCTTCATGAAGAAAAGCTCCCTTTTGTTTGCTTTAAACCTGCTACTTATTAGTAACGTTTGGTGACCCTAGTTCTTATGTTATGGGAACAAGTAAATAGCTTCTCCTTTTTCCATACCTGTCGGCTGTGTCTAGACTGGCCAGTTTTTCCAGAAAATCAGACGCTTTTCCAGAAAAACTTGCCAGCTGTCTACACTGGCCGCTTGAATTTCCACGAGAACACTGACTTCCTACTGTAAGAAATCAGTGCTTCTTGCAGAAATACTATGCTGCTCCTGTTCAGGCAAAAGTCCTTTTGCACAAAAGGGCCAGTGTAGACAGCTGAGATTTGTTTTCCGCAAAAAAGCCCCGATCGCAAAAATGGCGATCGGGGCTTTTTTGCGGAAAAGCGTGTCTCGATTGGCACGGACGCTTTTCCACAAAAAGTGCTTTTGCGGAAAAGCGTCTGTGCCAATCTAGACGCTCTGTTCTGAAAATGCTTTTAACGGAAAACTTTTCCGTTAAAAGCATTTTCAGAAAATCATGCCAATCTAGACACAGCCGTCATGATTTTATAGACCTCTATCATATCCCCCCTTAGACTCCTCTTTTCTAAGATGAAAAAAGTCCTTTTAGTCTCTCTTCATATAGCACATGTTCCAAACTCCTAATCATTTTTGTTTCCCTTTTTTGAACCTTTTCCAATGCCAATATATATTTTTTAAGTTGAGGTGACCACATCTTTACGCAGTATTCAGGATGTGGGTGTACCATGGATTTATACGGAGGCAATAAGATATTGTTTGTCTTATTCTCTATCGCTTTTTAAATGATTCCTAACGTTCTGTTTGCTTTTTGGACTCGTACTGCACATTGAGTGGATGTTTTCAGATAACAATCTACAATGACTCCATGATCTCTGTCGAGTGGTTATAGCTAAATTAGTCCCCATCATTATGTATAGTTGGGATTATTTTTTCCAATGTGCATTGATTTCATTTATCAGCATTAAAATTCATTGCCATTTTATTGCCCAATCACCTAGTTTTGTGAGATCCTTTTGAAGTTCTTCAGTATGCTTTGTTCTTAACTATCGTGAGCAGTTTGGTATCATCTGTAAATTTTGCCATCTCATTGTTTACTCCTTTCTCCATATCATTATACATATGTTGAATAAGATTGGTCCCAGTATGGACCCTTGGAAGACACCAATAGTTACCTCTCTCCATTCTGAAAACTGATAATTTATTCTTACCTTTTTGTTTCCTATCTTTTAAACAGTTATCAGTCCATGAGAAGACCTTCCCTCTTATCCCATGAACACTTACTTTACTTGAGAGTCTTTGTTGAAGCCTTCTCAAAGGCTTTTTGGAAATCTAATTATGCTATATCCACTGGATCCCCCTTGTCTACATGCTTGTTAACCCCCTAAAGTAACTATTGGATTAGGCATCATTTCCCTTTACAGAAACTATGTTGACTTTCCCTCAACAATGTATGTTTATCTGTGGGTGTGTCTAGACTAAAGGGTTTTTTTTAAAAAAAAGTGGCCTTTTTTCAAAAAAACTTCCCTTGAGTCTAGACTGCTCCCGCTTTCTTTCAAAAGTAAATTGAAAGAATGTGGCAGTTTTTTCGACCACAGAAAACTTAGTTTTACAAGGATTGATACCTTTTGAAAGGTGGTATGTAATGCAAACTGCTTTTTCAAAAGAGCATCCAGACTGCCTGGGTGCTCTTTTTTGAAAAAGCGGCTTGCTTTTTCCAAAAGTACTGGTTGTAGTCTAGACGCTCTTTTTCAAAAGAGGCTTTTGAAAAAGCCTCTTTTGAAAAAGCCTCTGTCAAAAGAGGCTTGCAGTCTAGACGTAACCTATGGCTGGGTCTAGACTGGCAAGTTTTTCTGCAAAATCAGATGATTTTGTGGAAAAACTTGCCAGCTGTCTATACTGGCCGCTTGAATTTCCGGAAAAGCACTGACGATCTCACGTAAGATCATCAGTTATTTTCCAGAAATACTATGCTGCTCCCGTTTGGGCAAAAGTCTTTTTCCGAAAGACTTTTGTGCAAAAGGGCCAGTGTAGACAGCGTCATACTGTTTTCCGCAAAAAAGCCCCGATCGCAAAAATGGCGATCGGGGCTTTTTTTGCGGAAAACCGCGTCTAGATTGGCCTCGGACGCTTTTCCGCAAAAAGTGCTTTTGCGGAAAAGCATCCTGCCAATCTAGACGTGCTTTTCCGTTAAAAACATTTTCGGAAAATCATGGCAGTGTAGATGTAGCCATATATGTGTCTGACGTGTGTTTTATTCTTTACTATAGTTTCAACTAATTTGCCTGGTGTTGACGTTAGACTTACTAGTTTGTAATTGCCAGTATCATCTCTAGAGCCCTTTTTAAATATTGGTGTCACATTCGCTGTCTTCCAGTCATTAGGTCTTCCATTCCTCAGATTTGTCACCTAAAGAGAATGGCTCAGGTTTGGGAATCTCCCCAATATCCTCAGCCGTGAAGACTGAAGCAAAGAATTCATTTAACTTCTCCTCTATGACTTTGAGAAATCTTGGGTGAATGCCATCTGGTCCTGGTGACTTGTTACTGTAAAGTTTACCAATTGTGTCTTGGGTTAGTTTTAACGGTGGAAATCCTGGATTGTTGTTAGGTTTCAGCATCTGTCAACTTAAAGCCACAAAGATGGGCTGTCTGAATCCAAGAAGCTCTTTTCTGCTTGATGATTCTGGATACATTATAACTCTTATACACACTGCAACCATAATAGAGCCTACTGAAGAGCATTAACTTAAGAGTTTACTGTGCATATATTACTAATAAGCAGAATTGAAACAGAAGGATGGAAAATAAAAAATCTTTATGTACAGATCCTTTATTGGCACGTCAAAACAACTAAGCCAAATTATAAAGCCAAAGAAAGTATAACACTCCTCGCCTGCACATTTTTCTGACTATTCTAAATCTCTTACGAGCCAAATTCTGTAGAGATCTTCATGTGTGGAAATCTAGAATGCTAAATGCCATGTTAATTAAGACACATTAATTTTGTATGAGCAATACATGAAATATGGAACTTAGAAACAGAATACAAATAAAATGTAGATTTTGTTAAATTTTAATAGTTGGTAGAGTTTTTTTTTATTATGCGTGCTGTACATTGAATATTTAATTTTACTGGAGTAAGAGACAGAAGGTGGAAAAATTAGACTTAGTTATTACACAGACAGTATAAGTAGTAATTAGATGTATGAATTGTCAGAAAATGTGAAAGGACAAACAAAAAACAGTCAGTAATTAAACCAAAAAACAACTTCAAATTCAGAACAAAAATGGGTTAATTGTATAACATTTTCTGTTTTTATTAACCATTTGTCAAGATTTAGAAAGTCAAGTTAGTAGCACTGTTAAGGTCTTGTCACAAAATAGACCTTTTCAGTCTTCAAATTTGTATAGTGTATCATTCTGTCACAATCGCTAATGTTCTGCTGTAAAAATAGACTAAGTAGTTGATCTTGAACATCCACACAGTCAATATAAGATATATTACTATGTTAATACAGAAATACTACATCTGAGAAAAGCATGATAGTGATTATAGAAATATCAGCTTGATCCTATGCTTGTGACAAAAGCTACAACTACTGCATATACAGCCACTCCCGAGTTACAAACAAGTTACGGACCAACACTTGGCCCGTAACTCAAAGTGTTCGTAACTCGGATCCCATAGAGTTACATGGCGACCGCGCTGTTCGTAAGTGTGGCTCGCCATTGGTAACTCAGATCTGCATTTATGACCACTTTGGTCGTAAGTGAGGATGGTCGTAAGTGGTGGTGGTCATAACTCGGGAAGCTGCTGTAGAATCCCGAGCCTGAAACTGACTGAGCGTAGGCAGACTCTTGTGCCCATAGTGCAGACTGGGGCCTATTTTTAAAGTTCACTGTAATATTTTACTACCCATTGAATGGTAAAAAGTTTTAAAGATGGAAAAAAAAGTCAAGTGAATAACACCAGATAAATATTTAGCATGTATTTGTGTCAGGATGAAACTACTATATAAATCCATCTTGTAATACAAGTACACTAACAGCAGTGTAACTACAATAGGTTTTTTTTTTTTTTTTGCAAAAGTGTTATACTGTTGAATTATATTTAATTTATTATTGACTATAACCCCCAGATTCCTTTTGTTAGTATTCCTTCAAAGGCAATGAATTGGATCCATATTTTTTAAAGTTAAGCCACTAAGATATATCTATTACAAAAGAGGATATACTAGCTGGAAACTTGCCAAAGATTTCTTACACTAATTATTTGTATTTATAATCATTGTTAATTGTATTGCATGTATGCTGAGCTACCAAAGAAAGTCACAGAATGTTTATAAGATGCATAGCAAATGCTGTGGGAAATCATGTGTAATAACAGTTTCCTGGGACTTTTAAAACTAGAAATGGACCTACACCCTGGATCATAACAGCCTATCATCTTTGGAAGCTTCTTTTATAGTCTAAAACCCATATCAGGATTTAAATTTTGCAGCATGAGCCAAGATCTATGATTAACCAGTTGCTAAAGACAGAATATGGAACTGTCTAAGACATGAACTGAACTTTAGTCTCTAGGAGTATGTCTACACTAGCCCCCTAGATCGAACTAGGGAGGCTAATGTAGGCATTCGAAGTAGCAAATCAAGCCCGGGATTTAAATATCCTATGCTTGATTTGCATCTTCCCGGCTGGTCGCCATTTTTTGAAATTTACAAGTCCGGACTAACTGCCTGCGTCTACATGTGTCAGGGACCCAGTAGTTCGAATTAAAGCCCCTAGTTCGAACTACCTGTTAAACCTCCTTGCAGGAAGCAGAGGATTTGTTGTCTCTTCTCTGGCCTGTCCCAGATTTCCTATGCTCTCCTCCTTGATCTCCTCTTTCCAAGATATCCCTCAGGTGTGGTGGGATAAGGGTGACTGAAACTACAATAGCTCAATACACTTCTGTTGTGATCTTTGTGTGCCCCATCACACTGTCCCATGATTCAAGGTTCACCAGTTATTATCCTGTGATTTCCATTCTAGATTCACCCCTTCCCTTGCATCTCCTTTTCACATGGTTCCCTGTCTTATACCATCCTACCCACCTCTCTCCCTCCCTTCTCGTCACTTGATCTCTTTTTCTCTCAAACTGTTTTCCTTCCCACGTCTGATTTTCCCACCCCACTTTTCTTCTTCTGAGCATCTTCTCTCTTTTACTCTATCATTTTCCCTTGCTCTGTAAAGTGGAACAACGATTAGTGTAATTCCCAGGGAAGGGTTCATTTGTAAAAGCCTGTTCTGCGCAGTTACTAGGTAACTGACTGCAGGATCACCAAATAGTTGACAACAGGTTTATTTTACTAGCCATATCAGAGCTGTTTAGTTGTAGATTTGTGACCCCTGATGAGAATTAATTACTGCTCCAAATTAACTAACATTCAGGCTCTGGCCCTTTTTTACAGCTGAAAGTACATTACAAAGCAGTAGTACACTGTATCAACTAAGTTTTTCTCATGGGTTCTCCATCCCCAGACCACCCACAGATTCAGCACCTATGTGGTATACTGCTGTGTAAACTGGTTCGACCCTCAGCGTCCACTATGAGCTAATTGTGGTAGAGAGAGATCAGCCTGAGCAGTCACCACTAAGGCCGGTGGCCCTTTTATTACGCACATTCGCGTGACACCCGAGCCGGGTCGGCCTGCTGGCGGAGTAGGGGGGTTCGGGCCCGCCCCCTCTCCGAACCCCGGCCCAGGGCCCTAAAGGCACGGACCCGTGGTCCCTCCCTCGCGGATGGGGGAACGCCCCAAAACACACCCGCTCACGGGCTCCACGACCCCGCCCTGGGCCGCTTCCTACTCCACCAGGCCTCCCGGCCCGTCTCCCTTGACCCCGCTGGCCTCACCTCTCCTTCCTTCTCCCCTCCTCCAGCTCGGTCCGCCGCGCTCCCCTGCACCGTGCCGGTCCCGGGTTTAAATCCCCCGCCGGCTCCATTCCCCCTCCACGTCACTTCCCCTGCGACGCCTCCCAGCCACCCTTCCCCCGTGACATCATCCCCCTGCGCCTCACCGGCCCCTCCCTCTCGGGCCCTGCCAGCCGGCGCCAGCTGCCTCCCCACGCCCCCTGCGCCGGCTGCCGGCGTATTACTGCAGCCCGCCGCGGCGGGCTGGGCTGCGTTCCCCGCCCCCCGGTATGGCCGCCCGGCCCCTCCCGGCGCGCTCTCAGTGCGGGGCGCGAGTGCCCCGTCACATGCTGATAAAAGAATGGTGCAAAAGTTGAGTTCTGTAGCATGAAACAAAGGCGACAGACTTTGCTGAATTATTTGTTAAATCCAGTTAAGTAAGAAACTCTGGCAAAGGAATTAGTAAGTCCTAAACTACAAATAACTAGTATTCTCTACTATAGAGCAAATTTCAAGCTGTAAGAGTGGTTATCATAAGCTGATGCAGCCCCAGTCTCAATTCTTTGTCCTTGTTAATAAATCCTTATTGAGTTTACTATCGAATACTTTATAGATGTTACAAGGAGTTCTGTAGCACCTTATAGACTAACAAATGTATTGGAGCATAAGCTTTCGTAGGCAAAGACCCACTTTGTCAGATCCATGTAGCGGAAATTTCCAGAGGCAGGTATAAATATGCAGGCAAGAATCATGCTAGAGATAACGAAGTAAATTCAATCAGGGAGGATGAGGCCCACTTCTAGCAGATGATCTGGAGGTGTGAACACCAAGAGAGGAGAAACTGCTTTTGTAATTGGCTAGTCATTCACAGTTTTTGTTTAATCCAGAGCTGATGTGTCAAATTTGCACATGAACTGCAGCTCAGCAGTTTCTGGCTGAAGTCTGGTCCTGAAGTTTTTTTTGCTGCAAGATGGCTACCTTTAAATCTGCTATTGTGTGTCCAGGAAGAGTGAAGTGTTTTCCTACAAGTTTTTGTATATTGCCATTCCTAAAATCTGATGTGTCCATTTATTCTTTTGCGTAGGGACTGTCCAGTTTGGCCTATATAGCAGAAGGGCATTGCTGGAACATGATGGTGTATATTCCATTGGTAGATGTGCAGGTTAATGAGCCAGTGATGGTGTGGCTGATCTGGGTAGGTCCTGTGATGGTGTTGCTGGTGTAGATATGTGATTGCATCTGATGAAGTGGGTCTTTGCCCATGAAAGCTTATGCTCCAATACATCTGTTAGTCTATAAGGTGCTACAGGACTCCTTGTCACTTTTGCAGATCCAGACTAACATGGCTACCACAGCTACCCCTCTGATACTTCATAGATGTTGTCTTTGGTGTGAGATCTGAGAGGTACAAATTAACCTGGAGTAAGTGACTAATGCCTTGGAACTGAAAGCAACCTGCGATCTCTGGTATACAGCAACTAACTATCACTAAGCCTGGATTGTCAGGTGTCAAGGTAGACTGGAGTGCCTAAGAGGACCATTTGTGACTCAATGGTTAGACTGTTACACTGCTTCAGGACTTCACATTCATTACTGAGTTCTGGAAATCTATTTGGTGTATCTGCCTTGCTTATGATAATCTGGCAAGATGTTGGCACTCATGGGCCTGAACCACTTCGGACAGTGTGACACTCTTCTCCACTAATAATATTAATTCTTTATTCTCATCTGTAATATTTAATGGTCATTCCTTGAAATATAATTTCAGAAATCAGCACCCAAAGCATAAGGTCACAAACACACCCATTATGTGTTACTGACATACTGTGGGTTTTTTTTTCCTTTCAGACGTCTGAATCTCCATAATCACCATTCCTCGGAATATGGACTATCAGAGCTGGCATTGCACATCTGAAATATCTGTAGCCACAAGTGGGGAAGTGGAGCTCTTAATAAATATTGTTAAGCCCTAAAGCTATTGTACATTAAAGATCTATAAGAAAACTAAAGTCAGTCAGATGTTACCGTTATTAGTGAGTACTGTGTAGAGTAATTTTAAATCTTAGAGGCATATCTCCATGACAGTTTGTCTGTGGTAAAGTGAAGAATTAAACAAAATCAGTTAGAAGACTCAACCATTGAATACTATTCTGTTTGTCTAGTGTCAGACCCAACTAAACAGACAATGGATATGCTATGGAGGAAACTGGAAGACAAGCAACATGAAGAAGCAGCACAATGAAATAATATTGTGGCTATTAGCTACACTAATAGAGTTCTGTGTGGCTACCACTATTTGCTACATACTAAACATCCAGACAAAATGACAGACACCTTTGCATGCTCAGGGATGTCTTCATGTCAACTGGCATTTTAAATTTATTTTTAGTATTGTTTTACTATTAGGTTTGAAAGGATTCAGCTTTTATTGGTATATGTTAGTAAATGTCTCTCTCATAGTAAGCCCACAAACCAACAAAAAATTCTAACTATAACAAATTAAAGTGTACAGGTAGGCAAAATAAGACAAATACTGCGTGAAAACTTACTAGAATTTGATTTGTCGATATTTACTTTGTACATTTTTAAACATGTATATACCAGTTAAAGATCTAACTTTGTGTCAGTTATAAAGATATAATTTTTGAATCTTAACATCTATGACCATAAAACAATTATTCTCTGACTCCCTCCATTGTACAACCCTCTGTAATTTCATGCAATTATGAACACTTAAATCAACAAAAAGGAAAAACCACAATAATGGTGTGAAATGATGAACATTTAAATGGATAAAACATGAAAAATGTTTAAAAATCAACATTATATTATGAGTCAGAATTATTTAAAAAAATAAATTCTGCCAAGACTATTTATGAGGGATAACAATCTTTTGTTCAAAACATGTTGCTGTTTCAGGTTATGTAGCACCAGGTCTTCTGCAGTACTCAGCTCCCATTGGAAGCATTGCTGGGAGTGGATGCTAAGGTCTTTTGAAAACCTAATCCTAAGTATGGGTACTGAGCACATTTGAAAATCCCTGAAGTCAATAGGATCCTAATATAATGATAGAGGAAACACTCTCTTTCTTACTATGGTGGACAACTTTTTGTGAGGTCTTTTCAATACTATTGCTGCCTTGTTTCCTTACCTTTCAATGTTCCAGTTCTGCCATGTTCACTTTAAATCATCATTGATATGTTGCCTTTTACAAAAGTGTTCTTTGTTTGGCCAACATAGATGTTATACTGAACTCATTGTCTAAGATACTTGATATATCTGTGTGAGAGCCAGACAGTGCTTTCATTGATCTGGATGATCATATAGAAAATTGAGAGAAAGATAATTCACACATTACAAAATACAAAAACTGTAATTCTTTTCAATGCTGCTAAGTCTACAAAGGAATGAGAATGCTCTCCCTGATATAAAGAAAGCATAGCATGAAATCAGGAGACACACATGAGATACAAAAGATTCCTTCACAATGAAGAAGTCCTACCAAATAAATATACGTGAGTAAATTATTCGTTATCCCAAAGAGGAAATTGCCACATATACCTTGAAAATGTAGTGTGATTTTTCTAAGATGAAATTCACTATGATGTCTATTGTATGATTTACCAGATGCTCATTTCAGACACATGATTAAATGATATTCTCAGTAACTTGAAGGTGCTGCTGAGAACCAGGAAAGGCCTGACACAGACATGCAATTAGTTCTGAATATGTTAGGGTGTAATTGGGATCACCTGCATTTCATAGGTTTGCCGCCTGTGAAACTGAAGTGCTAGTACACAGTCAAAGCTTATAATTATTCTGGGAACACTAGATTTAAATCCTAGCCTCGTAGAAATCACATGGGAGTTTTGCCACTGAAGTCACTGGGACCTTAACATATCAATATAGAGGAAACACTCACTCATTCTGCACATGGTGGACAACTTTTTATCGTGAAGTCTTTTCAACGCTATTGCTGCCTTGTTTCCTTACCTTTCTTTATCTTGTGCCATGTGGGACACAAAAGAAAGGTTACCCTGAAAATGGTAATCTTTCCCTCTGTTGGTACATAGTGTTAAATCACAGAGCAAGGAAATTGTAATCCCTTTTTAATATTTATCTGATGAAATAGCAAATGGAATATTCCAAGAACCTTTGTCCCTGAAATATTGCAAGTTCTGAAATGATCAATGCAAGTGATGAGAGGGTGGAGAAATGTGAATAAGTTGGCTAAGCAATGACCAAGTAGACAAATATGTCCCTGCAAGCATTTGAAAAGTATAGGTGCCAGATACTTGAAACACTTATTTTTCCACCTGTGTAATTATATTGACTTCAGTAGAGTTGCACTATTGTGTAAGTGAAAGAAGAATCGGGTCCAAAGAATACAGAACAATTATTTACTATGTAAAAAGGAAACAGTATGATAAGACTAAAGGTGCATCTACACAGCAGTATTATTTCAGAATAACAGCAGTTATTCTGAAATAACAATGTGAGCATCTAGACAGCAATTCCGTTATTTTGAATTAAATTCAAAATAATGAACAGCTTATTCCAACTTCTGTTAACCTCATTCCATGAGGAATAATGCCTATTCCAAAATAGCTATTTTGAAATAGCTAAAGTGTGGATGCTCCACTACTGCTATTTTGAAATAGCTCCTCCGAGGGCCATTCAAACTAAATACTCCCCAATGTCTCCTGGGGCTCTAAATTTATATAGCACATCCACATTAGGGAAGCCTGCCTCGGACTAATTTTGAGGCTTCACTGTAGTGTAGATGTGTTATTTCAAAATAAGATATTTCGGAGTATTTGTTCTGGATTAGCTTATTTCAAAATAAGTGTGTAGTGTGGACATACTCCCGGGGTATGTCTACACTACAAAGTTAATTCAAAATAACTGCTGTTATTTTGAATTAACTTTAATAGCGTATACACAGGCAAACCACTATTTCGAAATAAATTCAAAATAGTGGAGCACTTATTTCGAATGTGGTCAACCTCATTCTACAAGGAGTAACACCAAATTTGAAATAGCTATTTCAAATTAAGTGCTGTGTAGACACTTAATTCGAAATAGGGGGCCTCCAGCCCTTCCCAGGGAGCCCTGGTGACCACTCTGGGCACAACCAGAAAAACTTACTCTCCTCTCCCCCAGTCCCAGAGCCATTAAAGGGGTAGACCCTGGCCACAGTGCCTGTGCCAGCTCCAAGCCTGCCAGCCCAGAGCCAGCAGTGGCAACCAGGGCCACTGACCCAGTGGCCCCAAAACATGAGCCAGCAAGTCACTGGCAGCCAGCCCTCCACCATTCCCCAGGAGCAGTCTGCCAGCTCCCAGGAGCCTGACAGGGGCTGGAGAAGGTGGGCACCTTCCTGGTCCAGGGTGGAGATCATAGACCTTATTCAGGTTTGAGGGGGATGTCCCCAACGTCCATGATCTCTGCACTAGATGGAGGAATGCGGCTGTCTATGGCAGGATAGCTGCTAGCCTGGCAACCAAAAGCCACATGCAAACCCAGGAGCAGGTTAGCATGAAAATCAAGTGGGTCTGGTGAGACCCCCAACCCTGAGCTCCCCCCCCCCCTTTCTTCCCTTTGCTTCCCCCATCCAGCTCCGTCCTCCCAGGTTTTCCCTCCCCTCTCCCTCCCCCTTTTCCCAGTCTCCACAGAGGTTCGTCCCCTCTGCCCCCCCCAGTTTTGTTCAATAAACCCAGTTTCTATTTTTGAACATACGTGTCTTTTATTTGACATCAGGAAGGGGGGCTAGGGAGGGGTAAGTGGAAGGACGTGAGGGAGGAATGGGGCACGACTCCCCGTGGGGAGGATCGGGGTGACTGAGGGCTCCTTGGGGTGGATGCTTTTCCTCAGGGCCTCCTGGATCCTGATAGCCCCCCAATGGACCCCTCGGATGGCAGCCTGCAGCAAGTGCAGCCAGGCTGATGGAAATGACCCCACGAGATGCACTGGCATGCCCAGGGGCAGCTCTGGCTCCATATGGTGAAGTATTGCGTTGTCCTGCGTACGGGCACTCAGGGCACTCCAAGACAGGACTGCTTTGCTGTCCCTCATCGAGGTAGACAAGCAAGCGGGGAACCCTGAGAACTGTCTGTCCGGGGTGGGTGTAGGGTCCCTTTAAGCACGGAACTCAGTTAGCCTCAGGCAGCAGCCCCACACACTAAGTCCTAACCTGATGCCCTGCCAGCACTGGTTCTGGCCAGCTTTAACTTCGGTTCAGGGTCCACTCAGTGTGGAAGTGCTATTTTGAAATAGCAAAATGCTAGTTTGAAATAGCTTAATTCGAATTAAGCTAATTCGAAATAACGCATCTATACACAAAAACTATTTCGAATTAACTTAATTCAAAATAGCACTGTAGTGTAGACATACCCTAATAGAAAATCTATATTGAAAAACCGCCGACACTGAATTCTACTTAGATTGGGCAGCTAGATTTTCTGAAGAGATTATAATTAAATTACAACTTGTTTGAAAAGATGATCTCTGATGCTGTAGTTATGATGACATTTTTGTGGGAAGTTCCACGGTTTTAAAAAGTCTAAAGAGTTTCTCAATATAATAAAATTTCATCAAATCCTTTCAGGAACAGCTGGGCAATCAAGAGGGCACTTTGAAACACACAAATTTAATCTGGGGAGGTGAAAGAGTAACATTATTATTTGTTCAACACAAGATTTGCTTCATCCCTGCTATGAGATATTATTTGCAGAGAGTGGAATATAAAGCCTAGGATTTTGGACAAAGTGTAAGGATGTCTGCTTCCGAGAAGGAAGAGCAATATATCATATTGATTGAATGAAGAAATTCTAATAATTGAGAAGTCACTAAGGGTTGGCGGTAATCTTTTCTACAGAAGATTGAATGCCACTTGCTGTTATTCCACCAGGTTTAAAAATCCCCACTTAAATGTTCAAAACTTTCTTCTTTACAACTTCAGACTTCAGCTTAATTGAATGGGCACTATGAATAACAAAATGTTATGCTGATAAAGAACTGATATGAATTTAATGTAACAAAAAGATTGTAGAACTGGAAAATCTATGTTCAAACAAGTGAACCCAAAGATAAAATATGGCCCAAAAAGGTATTGAATAACCCTCTTGCCATATGTGATTGCAAAGGACAAAACTGATCAACTTAGATTTTATTGGCTTCAGGGGGTAGCCGAGTTAGTCTGTAACAGGAAAAACTGGGTTTTGCCTACGAAAGCTCATGATACCATCTACATGTTGTCAAAGTCAGACAGGACTCACTCAGATTTGTCAGACTGCTGTTTATTAGCAAAGCCGCTCTGCTAAATGCAACCAGAAAATGTGAGTGCCACACAAGGTTCAAACGACTTGATTTATACAGTCAAAAGAAAGCCAAGTTAAGATTAAAAGAGAAGAAAAACTTCACATGATTAGTATGAGGCTAGTCCAGTATCTTCATTTCCACATCAAGCACACAGCAATCTCCTGTCCATATCTCCCTGGTTCTCTCAATTGCTTTCTGCCTAACACCTAGGCTACGTCTAGACTGGCATGATTTTCCACAAATGCTTTTAACGGAAAAGTTTTCCGTTAAAAGCATGTGTGGAAAAGAGCGTCTGGCCATGGATGCTTTTGTGCAAAAGTGCTTTTGCGGAAAAGCGTCCGTGCCAATCTAGACGCTCTTTTGCTCAAAAAAGCCCTGATCGCCATTTTCGCGATTAGGACTTTTTTGTGCAAAACAAATCTGAGTTGTCTACACTGGCCCTTTTGCCCAAAAGCTTTGCGCAAAAGGACTTTTGCCCGAACAGAAGCAGCATAGTTTTTCCGCAAGAAGCACTGAATTCAGACAGTAGGAAGGCAGTGTTCTTGCGGAAACTCAAGTGGCCAGTGTAGACAGCTGGCAAGTTTTTCTGCAAAAGCAATTGCTTTTGCAGAAAAACTTGCCAGTCTAGACACCGCCCCAATGTTTCCTTTTCCTGTTATCCCAGGTATACCTGGCTAGCACTCTGATCTGCATACCTACAAACAACATTAACATAATTTCCTCTTTCCTGTTCAGAGACAAATAGTGTTCCTTCAACTTATGCAATTACAGTATAATTCATCTTTCTCTTACAATATAATTCTACTTTCACAATGTTTTGTTAGTCTTTAAGTGCTACTAGACTATTTGTTGTTTTTTTAAGTTTAGATTTTATTTCTGCTGTATACAAACTCCAAGTAATTTCTATTATATCCTGGTTTATGTTCTCCATAATATATTATGGTTGAGTGTCTATTCATTTCTGATGAAGAAAATGTATCTCTATATAAGAATTATGACCTCCAAGTATCCAAAGATTTCACTTCAACCACGTGAGTAGTCCCTTAGATTTTGATGAAACTAAACATGCTCTTAAATGTAAACCCTTGTATAAGTCTGTGAACCATCAATCTCTTTGTGCATCCCTATGTTTCTTAAGAAGTTGTTATTGTGGCTCTTGATGCTGCAAAGCTAAGTATCATTATGTCTTATTGAAGGTACCAGATATGGCTTACACTTGTTCATATTCAGAATCTTATTCCATTATTAGTTTTGCTGGTTTATTTACAAAGTCCTATAATTTTTTTACAAATGTATAAGAGTGTAAGACTGGCCATACAGGATCAGACTAAAGGTCTCTCTCACCCAGAATCCTGTCTTTTGACAGTGGCTAATGCAAGGTGCCCCAGAGGGAATGAACAAAACAGTCAATCATGAAATGATCCATCCCATCATACATTCCCAGCTCCTGGAAAATAGGGTAGGTACACAATCCCTACCCATTGTGGCTAATAGCTATTGATGGACCGACCCTCCATGAATATATCTAGTTCTTTTTTTAATCCTGTTATAGTCTTGTCCTTCACAACATCCTCTGGCAAGGAGTTCCACAGGTTGACTATAACTGGTGTGGAAATATATTTCCTTTTGCTTATTTTAAACCTACTGCCTATTAATTTCAGCAGGTGACCTCTCACTCTTATGTTATGAGAAGGAGAAAATACAATTTACTTATTTACTTTCTCCACATGAGTTATGAGTTTATAGCTCTCTAATATCCCACTTTAGTCTTTTCTTTTCCAAGCTGAAAAGTTCAAGTATTATTAATCTCTCCTCATATGGAAGCTATTCCAAATCTCTAATCATTCCCCCCTCCCCCATAGCTTCCTCCTGCATTTCTCCATGGGATCCTTCCATATTCTGCTTGTCTTCCAGTCGTTCTAGGTTAAACCTTGATCAATGCACCTTATCTTTGTGTTCTTACCTCTTTGCAGACCTTTTCCCCAACTTCTCCTAGACTGGCTTTCTAACTCTTGTAATTGAGAATCCAGTTCCAGGTCTTGCTTCATCCCTGATGTCTCTGGGCTAAGCAAGAAGCTTGCTTTATAAAGTCCAACCTAATAACCTGATTCCTGGAATATGCCTTCCACCAGTCCCTCCAGACAACATCCTCTATATTATTTAAGACCAAGCCAGGACAGTGGCCATGCTTGACCAGTAGGATACAAACAGGGCCACCAACAGGGGGGCACAGAGAGGGCAAAGGAGGCAGTTGCCTCACTGACCGGAGCCCCAGTCCCTTTAGGTCACCACTAGAATCCTGCCCAGTGCAGTCCGGATGGTGCTGAGGGCTGGTGGGGGGAAGTGCAGTATGGCCTGGGTGGCACACTGAAAGCTGGCTGTTCCTAGTCATGCTCTTTCTGCCCAAGGCCCCACCAGAGCTGAGCCCCCACCCCATTGCCTGGGGCCCAGCAAAATCTGTTGGAGGTTTAATAGTATGAGGTTTATAATTAACTGATGTCATGAAACAATACAAATGGAAAAAATCCACTGGGATTTCAATGCCTTAATATAGTCATAGTTAGAGAAACTTCTTTACAATGTACCCAAATGATCATTTCTAGGGGAAAGTTGCCTACCCTATTATGAAGGCATTTCAATGACATATTATCTTCTGTAAGTTAGCTTTGCACATATGCGCATTTAGGCCTATTACAATAACAACTTAAAAGAAGTGAGCAAGCTAAACAATGGCCTTTGCAACTGTTAGCTTGTGTCACAGTGAGATTTAAGGAGAGAAAATGTAAATATTTGAAAGTCAAGCTTTGAAAGTCAATAATTATGACTGAATTTTTTAAGCCTATACTAAATTGGATAGTAAACCGAATGCTTTAGCTTTTGTAGACAGCTTATGTTGTAGAAATGTCACCAAGATAATTAAAAATGTTGACTGATACCATTTTCTGATATGAAAAGAAAAGAGATCTCATGTGGGTGAGACTAAATCTGTCTTTGTAGCCCAGATAATTATATAGCATTACCTTCTAGACTTAGTATTGTCTTTCATGGAAATTATGACTGATTCCACTGAAAATTAGGTCAGTCTATTGACTTTACTAGTGAGAACATTCAAATAAATTATGATAAAAAAGGAAGACAGCTTCAGTTAATACAACATTTTTCTTAGCAAAGACTTTAGGAGGCACTAATTAAAGCATGGACAAAACAAAACTGGGCAAGAGGAAAATATACTTGTGAAATAAATCATAAGTGTCACTGAAGTAAAGAGACTTTGGTGATTACTAGGCACTTAGTAATATATATTAAGTTTTAACGTGAATTATGCACTCTGTATTGTAATAACCAAGTGCTTTCCAACTGCATCACAAGTTTCTTGCTCTTCTCTTTTTCCTCTTATAAAAGATTGTTCAGGATGCAGTCTCCCTCTTGATCACTCCTGCTTTCCTTCAAAGGCTATGATCTTTCATGTCCCCACTGTAACCGTCAATTTCGGGCTCGGATTGGACTAATCAGCCATCTCCGAACCCACCCCCAACTAAACTGATGACATTGGGTGGTCCTCATCGACCTCGATGGATGAGCAGCATGTCTACACAGCAGTGATACTTTGGAATAATTGACGTTATTCTGAAATAACATAGTCCATGTTTAAACTACAAGCAGTTATTTCGACATAATGGCAAAATAATGTTAAGCTGGAGAACTTCTTACTCCAACTCCTGTAATCCTCATTTTATGAGGGGTAAGAGAAGTTGGAGGAAAAGTGCTCTAACTTGGACTTTCTACTGTGTAGACAGCGCCAAAAGCCTGAAAAAAGCTATTTTGACTTAAGCTATGCAATTGATGTAGCTCAAGATGTATAGCTTATTTTGGCTTTAGCCCTGCTGTGTAAACATGGCCAAATTATCTTTGTTATAGTGGAAAATCTTTTTCACACAGAAGGATCTAGCAACAAGCTCTAAAGATACTCATATTCCACAAGCCTCCCCTCTGGCAGTTTGTTCTGCAATGTAACACTTGAAAGTGACTATACATTTTCTTCTGCTATTACATTCCTTGTCCTGGGCTTTGATTGCTATGCTGTCCCTAAGAAATGGAGCTGTATTCTTCAGAGGCAGTGGACTGAGATGCACATTACCACAAGCATCCAATCTCTAGAGTGTCTTTCAATCTGAAGCTGTCACCAGTTCAACACTCTGATCCTTTTATAGCTGACTCCTGACCCAACGATGGCTTTGAAGATCAGGATCAAACCTTGCAATAGGAACTGAAAACTGAATGGGACCTGAGGGAGGGATTAAGGGACAGAAATTATGTGCACATATAAACTGCTGGGCAGTGTATGTTATATGTCCCGTCAAGAGCGGATCAATTTAAAGCTCTCAGTTTGAAAAGTTAGCTCTTTTGCTCAAGCTGTAGACATTAATGCTTTTAACTCTGGAGATTCCTAGTATGGCCACAATGGCAGTTGCCACAAAAGTAAAGGTTTGTCTTCTTCACAACATATATAGGAGCATAAAGTTATAATCTGCTCCTAATTGTTTAAAGTTGACAAATAAGACTTAAAACAGTGTGATAACCTAGTGCTTGAAAACACCAGGGAGAGACTACAGAATTATGCAATAAATTGTAAAAATGGATTTGGTTTTGCAGTGTATGGGGATACTATGTTATTTCTTGTAAACATATTGTTAGAACCTAATAAAAATCCATACACTGATTTCAGTAAGTTTATCCATTTGTAGAGACCAGCTTGTGTTTTAGCTCTGATGTCATGCATCTGCTTTCTCCTGCTAGTACAGCAACAAAAACAGCAAGCAAAATGGAAAGACTGCCACCTTGTGTCTGAGCTGACATTAAATGCTAGCTGATCTAGCCTTCTGGTGAAGAGTTATGCATAATTTTCTACCCCCTACAATATGTGCAAATAATTTTCGTAAGTTAACTTGCAGTGCTATAAAATTATTTAGAACATGAATTATTTAAAATTCTGTAGGCATTTGACTTCAAAATTGTGGTTGTAGAAGAGATAATTGCAGTGTAGGATGTAACCATATGGTACAGTCCCTTTTGATGGGACAGATGTTCAGTAATTTGTCTCACTCATGTCCACAGTGCTCCCACCCTAAATTGCCATGAAAAAACAATGGATAGGGCTATGAATTTGTTTGTTTCCTAAAACTAGTTCCTATGTTTTTGTCTGAGATTAAGACTAATCTCTGTTTTAAGACAGGGCCCTTGTGGAGCGGGGTGCTTGAGCATATACCTAATTTTCAGTATGTTAGCGGTTCCACAGGAGTTAAAGGGGCTATGCACTTGCCTGGCATTAGGTTTGTGTTCAAGTGCCTTGCTGATTAAGGGTGCTACAGTAGCCTACAGTAGTGGGTTTGAAGAATCATCCTTCACTGAGAAAGTAGAGACAGAAAAACAATATCTGAAAAAACAGATGTAGCAAATTTGTTTATATAAACTGCATAGCTGAGGTTGCATAAAATTAAGCTGCACCAGTGGATCTATGTAGTAAAAGAAATTTTTTGTTTAGTTCACAGAAAGTATTTGTGTGTGTCTGTGTATCTGAGTAGAATGCACTTGTTTTATGGTGACCATATCCTCAAAAGCAACTTTGCAAAGAATAAACAAAAGTAAAAAAAAAAAAATCTTTTCCTGATAGTGTTATGTGACACACTGCTGTCAAGGCAACTTGAGATCCAGCTCTGAGAATGCAAAGCACTGGAATGAGTTGCGTAGGGAGTTGGTGGCGTCTCCATCCTTAGAGGTTTTTAAGTCCAGGCTTGACACAGCCCTGGCTAGAATGATTTAGTTGGGTTTGTTCCTGCTTTGAGCAGGGGGTTGGACTCAATGACCTTCTGAGCTCTTCCAACCCTAATCTTCTGATTCTGTGATCCTCCCTACCTAATTATACCACCTCAGCCAATCAACTCTTGAATTTATCACTATGACCCTGTAAGCCGGTCAGCTCTGAGAGGGTCACCTCCCCTTTGGGGTCAGTGGGTGGCCACTCCAATCCACTACATCCGGGTCAGACTCTGGGGCAAATTAACATATCAAATACCCAGTCCAGGGTCCCCCGCTCTTACCTCAGGGTGGGATGACAAAAGTAAATAATAACAAAGGCGGCCTTGGTTTGGGCAGGTCAGTAAATGATAGGCCGAGGCCCGTCCTTAGTTCAAGGCGGGCCACCAAGACTATGGTGAGAAAGGCCCAGCCCTAGTTCAGGGCGGGGCCGCCGGTAAACCGTTTGTAGCCCGGTCTTTGCTAAGGGCAGGGCAGCAGTTTATAAGCCCCAACAGTTAATCAAGGCCTGGCCCTGCTTCAGGGTGGGACCACAGGAAAACAGTTTGTAAGGGCCCAGCCCTAGCTCAGGGTGGGGCAGCAAGAAAGCAGTCTATACAATGTATACAACTGGGCCTCCTTACTCAGGAGGGTTGCAGGCAGCTCGCTGGCAAGGCGGAGAGGAGGAGGCTACCACCCAAGTGGTGGGTGGCTGGGGGGAGGGCACAGGACTGACCACTCCACTGTGCCCTGGCCCAGGGCCCTAGAGGCAGCAGTTTACTGCTGCTAGATCAGCAGGGGATCCCACTCGAAACATGCTGATCTGGGCATGTCTATATCCATGCTGTTCCCGGGCCACTTCCCTCCTCCCCCTCAGCGCATACCTGGTAGTCACATAGGTCTCCCATGGAATCACAGGGATCCAGGTCCATTGGCCACTCCTCAGCAGCTTGCAGAGTGTTTGGGAAGTCCAGGGAAGTCTGTTGTTCCTCCAGGCCGCTGTGCAGCAGGGGCCCCAGTGGTCCACACCAGCTCACCACCTCCCCAGGCATTTGCTCCACTTCGCAGCATGCAGGGGAGCTCTCTGGCCTCTGCTGTCTCTCCGGGCCTCTGTACAGCAGGGGGCCCAGTGGTCCACACCAGTGCTCCACCTCACCACAGCTTTGCTCCCTTTCTCCAGCTGTAGGTGAGTCCTCTGGCCTCGTTGGTGTCTCACTGGCCTGGCTGGCAGGCTTTTTACCTCTCTGGCCCTGCCCCTTGTCTCCGACCAGGTGGTGCATTAGGGCCAGGTGTAGCCCACTAAGTCTCTGGGAGAGGCTCCTCCCCTTCAAGGCCACTCCAACCCACTACAGACCCTAATCCTGTCTAGATTTTTCATCCAGCTATTAGCATGAATCCCTTTTTTAGGTCCACCCTTCAAGCATTGTGGAGCATGAGCTGAGTCATGTGTTGAACTTTACTTCACTCCTATCTCTTATCCATGTCCTTCATTTTGATGTTTTCTAATAAAGAATCATTGAAGCGGTATTTTTGGATGTTTAGCTCTAAACTACTGTATTACTATTTATTACTTAGCTAAAACCTTCATTCTTGAACTAACAACTGTTTCATGCAAGCTAAAGCCTTATGATATGGTCACCACCATTGTTATGCACATCTGGAGAGGTGATTTCTACAATATTTGTAACCCCCTCATTAGCTGTTTTTTTTTACATATCTCTGTCCGAGGTACTGCAAGCATTTTCATAACATCTAAAAGCATGATCTCTCATTTCAGCTATCCTGGTATAAAGGTGGTGTAACAGAGTGAAGAATCAAGCCCAGTAGAGACAACCAAATAATGGACCAAACTCAGCCTTAGTATAAATTGGTGCCATTCTACTAGAGTTAATGCAACTTGTCAGTTTGGGACAATTTTGGATGGAAGTTCTATCCATAAATGTACCTAATAAGTTAGGGTTTTTTTTAAGTTTTTTGTACATCCAAGTCACTAGATTAGAGTCTTGGGAACTACCTAGTTGTTTTTTTAATAAGAACAACCTAAATGAACATAAAAAGCATTTAGACTGTCTCTGAGGTCCCAGCCCAGCTAAGCATTTAATGGTATACATAGCAGAGAATAGTATAATAGAAATCAGTGTACTTAAGTGCTTTGTTATATTATCATGTTAGAATTTTCTTGCGAGCATTGTGTTTTTACAGCTCAGTTAAAAAACCTGTAATAGGAAGGCCTCAATGAGATAGTCAGTCAAGACAAGCTGAACGTCTTACAGGAAAACCTATGGATGTATGAATTTACGTAAACAGGGGAATCTCAAGTAGGAGCAAAGTAGTGTTGATGATATTTGTTGATACTGTGCAAATACTATCAGACTATTACATACAGACCTTCGAGCCACAGCTGATAAATTTGAGAGCATTCAGACAACTGCCAGGAGACTGATTAAAAGATTTTTAATATGCCTTAAGGTGCTGAACTATATGAGCTTCTTTGTCTTCCAAAAACAAAATGGAGAGGAGCCAAATTGTTAACAGCTATATTCATCTAGAGCTGTTTGGGAATTTTTCTCCTGCCATAGAGAATTTGAAGAGATACACAAATGAACTGTTTTCATCAAAAAATCAAAACCCACAAAAAAATTTTCAGCTAAAACCAAAAACATTTTTTTTCAAATGAAAAATTAAAACGTTGATGAGAGTAACCCCTTTTTTGTGAGAAATTGTTCATTTAACCAAAACCTCAATTTTCCCATTACAACTTTTAAATAGAAAATTGTCCACTAGTCTTAATTCTATTAATTACCATTACTATTCAGCTATCACATCATATGGAAAGGCCTCTGAGTAAGTGCCATTTTCCCTTTTCCCACACTCTAACTCCCAGATAGGGGAAAATACCTCAGAGCATAAATAAAAATACAAAACTAAACAAAAAGTTAAGAAACAGCTGTTAAGATTAATTATACAAGTGCATTTCTCATCATGAAGTAACATTTGCATCACTATATGGTGACCTGCACTACCTCAGAGGTCTGTCTAAGCTCAATAACATCCCATTAAACAAACAGGTAGCTTGAAATGTATTATAGTCCTGTGAATAAAGTCAGTTAGTCTGCAATAGAAAGTGACAGAACTCATGTGAGCAGCATCAGAGATATATTTGACTCATTGTACTACAATGAGTTTGGTTCATGGGTTGAAAGACAAGGTATCAATTAATTATTTCAGAAACACTAACAAAGCGTGTCTCAGATCCTTGAAAACTAATTGTCAATCATAAGGAAATTTTGCTTCTCAAACTTTTCAAATAGAAACTATAAATATAAAACCCAGATAAAGGGGACTTTGCTTTACCTTAAACATTTTCTACTCTTGATTACTACTCAAATTAACTTAACTTTCAGATCAGAGTGCAAAGTGTAATGAAATCTTTATTTTGCCTCTAAAATGGCTGATGAAAAATTAGATAGAGAATTTAGATCTGTCCTGTGGACATAGCCAAGTTTTTTAGCTTTCACGTTCAAAATGAAACATTCATTCAAAACCAATTTTATTATACACTCAAATTAGGTCTATTTAGAATCGCTAGGCCCTGGGGCAGTTGCTGCCTGCACTCTCTCATGTTGGTGGGCCTGAAGTCAGATAGTAACAAACAACCTGAAGAACACACCAGTAAACACATTTTAACTTATCACACTTTCGGAGTTTTAATAAATAAACAAGGGTGTAGGGGTAAACTGAGGTAGTCCATGGTATTTTGCTAAGAACCCCTCTAAATTTGAGACAGGCTTGGGAACACACAGCACTGGCAATTAACATAACCTTGATCATCCTGACAACCACATTCCAAGAGGGCCTCACACAAATTAAGACATTGGCTGGTACCAAAACAACTTTCTCACTGTCCTTTAATCCTAGATAATAAACCTGAGACCAAAGGACTACACCAACGCGAGGCAGTATCATCTCGCAGTAGATACATCATAATTTCAACAGACAAAGTTAAAATGCTTGTCTTGTTTATGTTGGCTTATTTAGCTTGTTAGGAATAATTACCTGTATTATTGATAAAGTGTTTAATTGGCAATGGGCGGAAATGCTATGTAACCTTCACAGTTGATTAGCTTACGTGCATATTCCATCTTGCCGCCAGACCCTATCAAATTGCTTCTCCTCCATCCATCTGCCACCTATATAATCTATTGTAATGTTTTGATTTACCAGTGTTCAGCTGGTTAACCCCTGGGTGTCATTCCACCAGCGCTGAGTGTTTAATAAATCCTCTGACTTGTTTTCACCTGCATCCAGAGTGTTCAGAATTATTCCCTACAAAGGGAAAGGAACATTGATGTCCATTGTAGCTTCACATACATTAACCATGGCTCTCACAGATAGGAATGGTGTCCCTAGCTTCTGTTTGTCAGAGGCTGGAATGGACCACAGGAGAGGGATCACTTGATGATTACCTGTTGTGTTCACTCCCTGGGACATCTGGCATTGTCCACTGTTGGAGGACAGGATACTGGGCCAGATGGACCTTTGGTCTGACCCACTATGGCCAGTCTTCCGTTCTTATATTAATTCACTAATTTTTTTTTGAATTTTCAGTTCCATTTAGGTTGAATTAAATTCTTGCTCCTTCCCTCACCCCCAATTTTTTCAGGGCTGTCAGAAAACAAAAAAGAAAAACAAACAAACTAACAAAAAACCCAGTTACTACTACTCTAGCTTTACTCAAAAATGGTATGTTTACACCCCTGTTTCACCTTTGAATGCATGGTGAGGATTAGCCACCTGGAACAGCACCCTTTTCTTCTGATGGTTAAGAACATAAGAACAGCCATACTGGGTCAGACAAAAGTCCATTGAGCCCAATATCCTGTCTGCCAACAGTGGCTATTGCCAGGTATCCCAGAGAGAATGAACAGAACAGGGAATCACCAAGAGATCCACCCCTTGTCTCTGGTACCCAGCTTCTTGCAAACAAAGGCTAAGGACATCGTTCCTGCTGGAAGCTGGCCAGCTCACAGCCATTTCCTGCTTAATATCATTAAGAATAGTTAGAGTTTCCAAGTAACTGTGGAGTAGGGAGTAATTTCAGCCTGATTCCTGCTAGAGAAGGAGACTGATCAGGCAAGTTACACTTCTCAGATGTGCACAGAAGATTTTGGTGTGGGAGGTAAAGAGCCTCTGCTGAGCTCCTCTCCATTCCATAGACAGAAGAGCAGACCATCTAGCCACTCCTAAGAAGTTCCTGGCATAACAAGCATCCATACTATTGGCTGTAGTAAGAGACTGTTGCCAGCTAGTAGGTAACACAATAAAGCAATGAATGGTTAGTGTCCTTATTCAGAAACATGGCAGCTTATTTCTCACTTGGTTATAAATAAAGAATGGCTGGGAAAATGTAAATAAGTAAGTATGGGTTGAGTTTGAAAATGAAAACAGTATAAAGAAGTTGTCTCCATTTTCTTTAGGGCCTTGAGACTCCACTTCTAAAATAATTAATCATAAAGTGAGAAATAGGGTCCTTTTTGTGTTAGTGCTGGCTTCAGCCCTCAAGCTGCATACAACATATGTGTGTGTGAATAATTTAATACAATTGAAAGAAAAGACAAGAAACAACAGAAACAACAAAACATGTTTTTATTTTATATCAATAAAAGAGTCTAAATATCAGGTTGGATCATTTCTAGTCCCTTTAGAGTGTGCTTGTATATCAAGTGTGACACAGCAAATTTTTCTTTCTCCAATAAAGCCAAGTGAGAAAAAAGAAAGTCAGACAGATCAGTTTAAATAATCAAGGACTCTTATTATCATAAAAGTGTTTATAATTTGATTACAGCTTGTTCCAGGTGCGAGGGATGAAGTGCAGTTTGCCACATTCCTCACTCTGGCAGGGGAACTCAGGGGGCAGACAAAGCTGGATCTGCTCCAGCTGGGGAACATGCATCCCTCTCCTGGCTTTGCCCACTGAAGCTGCAGCAACTATGGGAGGCGCTTCTCACCTGGTCCCAAGCTGCTGCAATGAGAGAGGGCTGGGATAGTCCTCTCTCCCTGGGGCATCCTGCAAACTGAACCCCTCATCCCCAGTCTCACTTAGTGACTTAAATGAAACATGCGAATTTTCATTTAATTAAAAAAACAACATTAATTGAGTTAAATTGTCTAGTAAATATATATAATCATTATGCTCAATTTCCACTTTAATCAATTAGCCACCAAAGTTGGAAAAATTGCTTAGTTCTTGTCTCCCTTGAAGGCATTTAACTTGTCTCCTTCAAATGTTACAGGATTTATCATGTTGATATTTAGCTATAAGGAAATGATGTCTGTTGAAATCAGGGTTACTAGTGGGGATTTGTACTGGTGAGCCATGTATTCTGGTCAGCACCAATACATAAATATTGAATGCTACTACAATTATATCAGAGAAGTGAGCCTTTTACCTTAAATATATTGCCTGGTTCCAGGGCGGGCCAACAGCTTCAACAGGCTCCTGGGAAAAGTTGGCAGAGCCAGCTCCATGCCCCCAGAAGGGGACGGGGTCTCAGGTGGGAAGAGTGGGGCCAGGGCAGCCAGCTCTCAGCACTGCCTGGACCATGATGCTGGCCCTTCCAGCCCTCAGAGCTGCATGGAGCATGCAGTGGTTTAAAGGGGCCAAGGCTCCAACCGTTGCCTCTGCTGCAGTAGTGGTAGCCAGGAGCCCCAAACTCCTTTGAATCACTGGGCCCTGGGTCAATTGTTCCCTTTGCCCCTCTGTCAGTAGGCATGCTTGGTTCTATGTAGACCTGTCTAACGGTGTGTGAAAGCAAGTTAATATTTCATATCTTGAAAATACTCGTAGATTTCCTTGCTATGACTATTCTTGAAATCATCTACAGTAGCTTAATCACATCTCATTAGTGGGTTGAATCAAAGTAAATTATGTTCTGAGCAACATAAGGATTACTTCTAGTGTATTTATTATTAGTGGTTCCTGGTTTATTTCAACTCTTCTCCTTAACAGGGATAAGGCTATTTAAACAGTACAATGTCTTTGAAAGTAGTCCAGAGAGCCACAAGATTTTCAGAGTGTGTTGATATTTGTCCTTATTTGGAAGAACTGATAACTGTTTCCACCATACACTGATTCTCAATATTTATTTCTATTGCTTCCTTTTGAGCGGTGACAGTCCTTTAGGACTGCAGGGGCTTTTTGAGATTTTAGTTTTGTGGTTTAGGAGTCAACACTTATGCAGATATTTGTTATGTTTATATGGGAGTGGCTAAGTGATGGAGATTTCATATTTCCTCCCAAGTACATGTCAAAGCCATTCAATTATGTTTTACTGAAGCATATATCTAAAGCATAAAAAGAACATTTTTAGATGAAACAATGGTTGTGTTCCATACACATTTTCCCTCCTATCATTCGCAAATTAGACACAGTCCTTCAACTTTCTATAACAAAAGCACAACAAGAAGACAAGAGTTGTAATGTTTCATTATCTTTATTTGGAAAACTGGATGGGAGAAGAGCTAATTTTTAAGAATAGTTTTTGTTTGAACATAAATGTTGTGTACTGGTAGGGTCAGCCTTTTTTTCAGAAGCTAATATATGAAATGGTTCAAACTCTCCTACAGGGGTATCTCTATTCATGCTAGAATTTAAAATTTACAAGTTCATGTCAAATCACCTTTCCCCGTACACTGAGAACTACTGTGCCAGAGATTAAATGAAGCCAATACCCAGGGCAAGCAACCAAATATGATATCCTATTGCTGGTAAACTACCGTTATGAGCCTGTGAGAAAGGAGAAAGAAGATGATGTATAATAATTTACTCTTCTATGGCAGTTTTCACTGAAAATCTCAGAGCATTTTACAAAAATATTGATAAGTATTATCATTTTACAGATGGTAGAGAGGAAGCACAGACAGGAAAGAGTTAAGCAAGCCTATTTGGCACCTATGTGAAAGGTTCCAAGTGACTTGCCCAAAGTAACAAAGCAAGTTAGCAACAGTGTCAAAAATTAAAGCAAGGTCTCCTAGTACACAATGCTGTGTTTCATCAGTTATTTCCTAGCTGCCCTGCACAGGAAAGAATATTTTCCTGCATCTCATTATTTCAAGGTTCTGCAGCATGCTAGCCACTGCGAGCTATATACAGACCTAGTGGAACTCCATAAAAGTTGATGGAATTACATCAAGTTTTCATTTTCCCTGAGGTGTCCCTATGCAATAGAAGTGTACTATAATTTCTACTTTGTAGTAAGAATGTGTAAAATGTATACTGTATTAGTGTACTTTTTTGGTGAAGTCTGGCTGAAAATGGTCTGAACGGAATTCTCCTTCACCTCCACTCTGATTTTTTTCTGATTTATGACTCAAACTACAGTACTTTATGCAACACTATTTTCTGTTGTTTTCCAATAACTCTCATTTAAAGTTCTTAAACTTGTTTTCACTTTGTATTTACATCTTGTTTTGCCTTCTTTACATTCATTAATTCATCTGCTTTGTAGCAATATTATTGGTATTTTCCCTTTCACCTGCAGGATAACATGAAGGAACAACTTTGCAGCATTTTTGTACAGTAGAACCTCAGAGTTACAGACACCTTAGGAATGGACTCGGAACAAAGCACAGTTCACGTTCCAGATCCAGCAGCTGAAGTTCCACGCCAGGTTTCAGCAGCAGCTGAGCTCCTTACTTCACCTGGAATGAGTTTGCAACCTTATCCCCCTCCAGGTAGGGTGTGTGTGTGGAAAGCGTGTTCCGGGGGAGGAAGGGGTGAAAGCAGTGTAGACCCCAGCATTGCTCCTGCTATGCTGTTTTGCTCTGTCTGCTTTGGGTTGGCAGCCCCAGTATCTTGCTGTAGGTGGCTGCCATGTACATTGGGGTGGTGGTAAGGATGGGAGTGGGGACAGGCAGCCCAGATGTGCATGCCTTCTTTAAGATGCAATACAGGCATAATATAGTATTTGCTTTTATTTATTTGTTTGTTTGTTTATTTAAGTCTCTGCTGCTGCCTGATTGGTATCTTTTGGTTTCACTTGGGGTATGTCTAGACTACATGGCTCCGTCGACAGAGCCATGTACATGAGTTTACTAGACATAGGAAAACGAAGTAGCGATTTCAATAATCTCCGCTTAATTTACATCAAAATGGCCGCCGAGCTGTGCCGATCAGCTGTTTGGCGGCACAGCGGGGCACTCTGGATGCGCCGCGGTCAACAAAGAAAGCCTTTGTCGACCGCTCCAGTATGCCTCGTGAAATGAGGTTCTACTCTATATACATTGTCACAAAATAGCCAAAAAGTACAAACCTATAGATCTAGGAAGTCACTTCCAAAACAGTATCTACAAAAGACACTGCTTTGTCCACTTCTCTGCCTCAGTTCTTATTCATGTCCTGTGTCATCTCTCACCTTAGCAATTGAAATCCTCTTCTTTATAGTCTACTCCTATATCCCAACTCTTTAAGTCTAATTACTAAGTCATCACTAGATGCAGAAACAGACAGATCCCTATTATCAGAGAGATGGGATGCAAGAGGAGTAACGAAGGGCAGTACCTCTGTTGGAAGAACACACCATGCTCTTGAACCACCCAACTCTCACCTGTGGCTCCACGTAGCTGTTTGCATATGGCAGCAGCCAGACCCTGGGAAAACACTTTGACAAACAGGTCAAATCAGCTGACAGTAGCCGATAGATTTTTTTGCCTTCAGCAAAATGGGGAATCTGCCTTTCTCTAGCATGCCAAGACTATTCCAGTAAACTGGGTGGAAGAAATTAATTTGTAATTCCATAATCATGAAGGTGATTCCACATATGAACAAGCATGACACTGGCAGTGTGACAAGATCAACTTATCTACCTTTATTTTTGGCCATGTCTCTGCCTCAGTCTTCCTGTAATGGTTAGCTCAGGGCCTCTGCAGGTGGTCCTCTAGATCCTTATACTGTTGGATGCCTGATGTGACTTAGATTTCCACTGAGCTCACCCTGGCCAGAATTAACAAACAAAAATCCAACACAACAAAACAAACATCCAGCAACCTCCAGCTCTAGGCGCAACTCCTGCTCTTCATTTCAAGGGGTTTTCTTGTTGCCTTCCTGAAGATTTTGCAGGGGAACACAGGCCCTTCCATTCTACTTTGATTCCAGTCTAGGGGCCTTGTAGTAAGCAGAAAGTGTCAACCTCCTCAGAATCCTTGCTTTAATTCCCTGGATCCTTCCTACAAAACTTTGTAGTCCATTCCTACCAATTTTCCTAGGTTCTCTTTGACTAGGCTTCTTCCCTGGGCCCACTATAGGTAGCCTCGCAGTACTCCCTGCTATCCACTTAACTCTACTGTATGTAATCCTTTGTACTCCCTTCAAGCAGGCATTTTCTCTCCCAACTGAAGTGAAGAGAGTCCCTTTCACCTGCCTCAAAGCCCATCACCTGGGGAGATAGCTAATAAGGCCCAAGAGTCTGGCTGCCCTGTCTTTCTTTGTGCAGGGTCTGTGCATTTGACATTCATATGTGCTTCCCCCACACACTTAAGGCAGCTGTGCAGACTGGTTACACAAGTGACAGGACTTGAAGGCAGGAGAATGAGGCATGTGTTCGGTACCAGAACCAGGAACTGATAGGCATACCGAGGTTCAGAACTGGAGTCAAGAACCTGGGTCTGGGCAAGGAAGCTGGAGCCAGAAGCAAGTTCACTTAGAAAAGACTGAGGATAAGCAAATCTGGAAAATAAAGCAGGGGCAGGACTAGAAGCAGAACTGGAATAGGACAGAAGCAAAGGGAGGAGAAGCAAGGACAAGGAGAATCACAGCTGTAGGTGTGAACGTACTGAGCAGCTAGAGCAGTATTTCTCAACCTTTATTTTGTGGAGTACTCCTTCAAAAAATTATAAGTACCCTCCATCCCTACAGTTTTCAGACACACATTTTTTTTATCATTGCATTGCAACACACGTATTTAAAAATCCTAATTGTAGCTGGGTGGGGGATGAAATTTGTGGGTATAAAAAGTACAAAAATAATAAAACTCTGTAAAACTTAAAACAAAAATTCAGTTTTCTAAAAATTTCTGTTGATGTACCCCCAGACTTTTCTCGAGTACCCCTCAGGGTATTCAGACCATTAATTGAGAAAAACTGAACTAAAGAACTGCTGTTGCTCTTGCTGAGATAAAACCCAGCCTGCTTCCTTTCCTGTTGCACCCTTCTGAAAGGTGTAGAAATAAACTGTTAAAAGAGCAAGCCAGTTCCCCAAGGGTATAGAATTTCTCATCAGCCAATATCAGACCATCCAATTTTAACAATCAATTCAGCTTTAACTTTGCTGCAGTTATTACTGTAGTTATCTATTAAGCACCATGCCATTAATTACCAAATATTTATAATAGTAGTTTTCACCTGGAGGAAAAAGCTCCAGCAGACTAAGGCAACTTTACTCCTTAGTGAGACATCCATATGGGGTTTAACACACTTTAACTAATAAACACTGACTTTGCTGCTTTAGTTGATTCTCTGTGTAGTCATGATCTAAGATGCCTAGATACTTTACAGAGTTACTCTAGATATGGACTTCATTCCTTGTTCCTAGATGTATACCTTTGTATTTGGCTGTATTAAAACACATTTTTTTTTGACTGAGCCCAGCTCACAAAGTGATCCAGATTGCTTTGTATGACTGCCTTGCTCTCATCTTTATTTACCATCAACAAATGTCACTGAAGAAAATATTGAGAAGTGTTGGGCTTAGTACTAATCCCTGTGGAATCCCACTAAAAATACCCCTGTTAAATGATGACTTCCCATTATTGACTATCTTTTCAGACCTATTAATTAGCCAGTTATTAATCCATTTTATGTGTACTTTACTGATATTACATGCTGCTAATTCTTTAATCAGACTTGTGGTACAGTGTCAAATGTCCTACAAAAATCTAAGGCCATGTCTATACTAAGAAATTATTTCAAAATGACTAAATTCAACTTATGAATTCCCGATTGAACAAATTCAAATTTGCATGTCCTCACTATGAGGAA
Organism: Pelodiscus sinensis; assembly: GCF_049634645.1. NCBI lineage: Eukaryota > Metazoa > Chordata > Testudines > Trionychidae > Pelodiscus > Pelodiscus sinensis. Next base: position 217,212,076 of record NC_134711.1, read on the forward strand.
GCATCAAAATTAGTCCGAGGCAGGCTCCGTTAACGTGGATGTGCTACTTTGGACTCAGAGCACCTGGCAGCACCCTGGGTAGCTGCAGGAGGCATCCCAGTGGCCAGTAAATTTGAATTAGCGGCACCAGAGCATCCACACTAATGATATTTTGGACTTACAAGTTTGTAATTAGTGTTATTCCTCATGAAAAGCAGGAGTACAGAGTTTAAATTCTGTGGCCCCTTATCCAAAATAACAGGCTTGGTAGTGTGGCTGCATTGCTTACTAATTTGAATTTGGAGGGTTATTTTGGACTAAGGTCCTATTGTAGACCAGGCCTAAGTGTATTAGATCTATATATTGACCTTGATACACCATGCTCGTAATCTCGTCAATAACTAAAAACAGATTGTTTTGGCAAGATGGATTTTCCACAAACTGGAGAGATATAGTAATACTTGCTGCTTCACAAAGAACTCAAAATATTTTACATAGGAGGGTAAGTATCATTATCCAACTTTATTAATTAAACAATTGAAATGCAAGGAAGTTGAATAATATACATTAGGTCAACTAGTGAGTCACTTGTTGTCAGCTATACATCTCCAAACTCCTGATTTCATATGGAGTCCTTTGTTTACTTCACTAACACTAGTTATTAATATATAAAACCCATTATGTGTGTACTTCATGTGCTTACATCAGTGATGGGGAACCTTTTAAGGGTGTGAGGGGGTGCTGGCTCACAGTAAAATCAGTTGGGGGCCACACACAAGTGAGAAGCAAATATGGCCCCCAACTGAGAAGGAGAAAGACACTCTCCATATTCCTCTCACACACCAGAGCTTAGAGGGCCCCAGCTAGTAGATTTTGTGTGTTCAGGCCCATGGGAGGACAGCAGGGGAGGGGAGCTGGAGTGCCAGCATGGACTCCCCAATGGTAGGGGGGAGTCCCGAGCCTCAGGGGCCTGATCCAGGTAAGCCACAGGCTGCATCCAGCCCCCAGGCCTTAGGTTCCCCATCCCTGGCTTACTTAGACACATAGCAGGAAGCATTAAATGGAAAATGATCTCAGAAAAAAAAGCTAGTCTGTACTTGATTTTTAAATGTTTTTGCTAGACAGCTACCTGACTTTCTACATTTTCATGTAGAATACAAGTCAACTGCATTCCATTTGCACAGCCCCAAGAATCTGAACTCATTCCTTTGGGAATTGAGCAATCCGCTAAAGTTTCTGCAGAAGTCTTATATCTGATAAAGTGGGTTCCATCCTACAAAAGCTTATGGACAAATATATTGGTTAGTCTTTAAGGTGCCACAGGACTCGTTATTGCTGACAAGGGAATCCTAAGACAAATAATGTATCCATGCCAAAATGGAGCACTGTGATCAGTTTACATAAAAAATAGGGATGCTTATGCCTCTGGTATTTCAAAAGAAGGTTATTAATAAGTTTTAACAGACACCTGAAATAATTTATAAGGCACACTTGATCTGAAGAACAGTTTCAGGGCATGCAACCTGAAAAAAACCCTGATAATCTGTCTCACATAACAATCTCTTGTCTGGACTCCTAAAGTTAAAACATTTTGGATCAGCATGTACAAAAAGAATTTCCTCTTCTCTCAGGGTAGCATTTTTGGCCTATTTCCTCATTTGCTTTGAATTAGGTATCTGCTAACTGTGGCAAACAGGGTTATATTAAGAAAGTGAAAAAGTACAGTTTAACCAATGAAGACAGAATAGTTGGCAGAGTTGGTAACTTGGAGAAACTTTCATGCAATGAGGAAAAAAAGTAGGAAAATATTCAATAAAGTTTGGCATTCTTCTGACAAACCTATTGAAAATAATATGTATATTGGCATCCCCTGATTATTTCTGCATTCAATACATAATGACCACTGACCTCTAAAATGTTGTCATAAAACTTTTGGCTCTTTCCTGCTTGTACTTACAAGACTAAAGTCTAAGTCCAGTACTGCTTTTCTCTATGATGTGTGTGTGTGTGTGTTTCTCCTCAAAACAAACAAAACAAACTTTACCACCTCAACTTCTACCACCACCTTGAAATAATTCTCTGAATATACAGCCGATCCTGGAAGACATACCACGAATGTTCTTTTCTGTGGGAAAAGAGAGCCCACATCTCATAATGTAAATCCAAACCCAGCCTAAACTTTTCACTCATTTAATAACATATTTTACCTCTCACTTCTCAGCTATTATTTTATTATGTAGGCCCGGGACCTGGTTCTCCATTATATTATACCCATGTAATTCCTTTGAGTTGGAATTAAAATAGCATAAAACTGGAGTAAGCCTGTGGTCTAAGTGCCACTATATGGGATACAGAACCACACCCAGTGGTGTGTGGTTTACAAAGGCTCATGACTATATGATGTCCTCCTGGGTACCTCCTGGGCAAGCACCTTTCTCTATGTTTGGACAGGCAATGTTATTTTTAAATGCATTTCCTTTATTTATGATAGTCTCTAATCTTATTTCTGGTGCTTGAATGTTATACTATGTATGTTCATATTTTAAAATATATAGAAAAAATATTCACATGACCACAAAGTAAGACTCTCAATTCCCTTCTCATCCTCTTTCAATTGAGTGTATCAGTCAAAGCTGAGGAGAACAGGTAGGTTGTGCAGCATATTTTAAGATCAAGAGACAAAGGTTATGGCTACACTGTGTATCTTACAGAGGTACGGCTGTGCCGCTGAACTACACAGGTGTGCTGTGTGTCAGTACTCTTTATCATTGGGAGATCAGTAACAAAATATAAGCACCACCAATAAAGGACAGTAGCTTTGTTGCCGGTACTGTGGCTCCCACCAATGAAACACTGTCTACACCAGCATGTTTCATCATTAAAACTTTTATTGTTCAGGGGAATGTTTTTTCACACCCCTGAATGACAAAAGTTTTAATGACAAAACTACTGGTGTGGACAAAGCCTCTATGAATTGAGGCTTGAGGGCTTTTGAACTAATATGCCTTAGAGATTAAGATTTAAGTACAAAAAGTTTCATTAACAAAATACATATCTATCTTTGGGATTAGGCTTCCATTAAGATTTCTACTCGCTATTCATTCAATGTCTGAAAGTCACCAGGGCCTGACTAAATGCATCCTAGAATATTCAAGGAGCTGATAGAGGAGGTATCTGAGACTCTAGCTATCATCTCTGGAAAATCATGGGAGACAGGAGAGACTCCAGAAGACTGGAAAAGGGCAAATATAGTGCCTATTTATAAAAAGGGAAATAAGAACAACCCAGGAAACTACAGACCAGTTATTTTAACTTCTGTGCTAGGGAAGATAATGGAGCAAGTAATTAAGGAAATCATCTGTAAATACTTGGAAGGTGGCAAGGTAATAGGAATCAGCCAGCATGGATTTGTAAAGAACAAATCATGTCAAACCAATCTGATAGCTTTCTTTGATAGGATAACGAGTCTTGTGGATAAGGGAGAAGCGGTGGATGTGGTATACCTAGACTTTAGTAAGGCATTTGATACGGTCTCGCATGATATTCTTATCAATCAACTAGGCAAATACAACTTAGATGGGGCAGCTATAAGGTGGGAGCATAACTGGCTGGATAACCATACTCAGAGGGTAGTTATTAATGGTTCACAATCCTGCTGGAAAGTGGAGTTCTGCAGGGGTCTGTTTTTGGACCGGCTTTGTTCAATATCTTCATCAACGATTTAGATATTGGCATAGAAAGTACACTGAATAAGTTTGCAGAGGATACCAAGCTGGGAGGGGTTGCGACTAATCTGGAGGATAGGGTCATAATTCAAAATGATCTGAACAAATTGGAGAAATGGTCTGAGGTAAATAGGATGAAGTTTAATAAAGACAAATGCAAAGTGCTCCACTTAGGAAGGAACAATCAGTTTCATACATACAGAATGGGAAGCGACTGTCTAGGAAGGAGTACAGCAGAAAGGGATTTAGGGGTTATAGTGGACCACAAGCTGAATATGTGCAGTGTGACGCTGTTGCAAAAAAAGCAAACATGATTCTGGGATGCATTAACAGGTGTGTTGTGAGCAAGACACGAGAAGTCATTCTTCCGCTCTACTCTGTGCTAGTTAGGCCTCAGTTGGAGTATTGTGTCCAGTTCTGGGCACCACATTTCAAGAAGGATGTGTAGAAATTGGAGAGGGTCCAGAGAAGAGCAACAAGAATGATTAAAGGTCTAGAGAACATGACCTATGAAGGAAGGCTGTAAGAATTGGGTTTGTTTAGTTTAGAAAAGAGAAGATTGAGGGGGGACATGATAGCAGTTTTCAGGTATCTAAAAGGGTGTCATAAGGAGGAGAGAGAAAACTTGTTCCTCCCGGCCTCTGAGGATAGAACAAGAAGCTTAAACTGCAGCAAGGGAGGTTTAGGTTGGACATTAGGAAAAAGTTCTTAGCTGTCAGGGGATTCAAACACTGGAATAAATTGCCCAGGGAGGTTGTGGAATCTCCATCTCTGGAGATATTTAAGAGTAGGTTAGATAAATGTCTATCAGGGATGGTCAAGACAGTATTTGGTCCTGCCATGAGGGCAGGGGGCTGGACTCGATGACCTCTCGAGGTGCCTTCCAGTCCTAGTATTCTATGATTCTATGATTCATCCATCATGTTACAGTTTTCTAATTCTGAGGAATGAAGTTCATGCCTTATGTTTTTATCTGCGATGTGACTGAAACAAAAGTAAAAATACTATAGTATGTTATCCTTTCTAAAAAGTCATTATTTCAGTGATAGTTATTTTTCCCCTTAATCTTCTATTTTAAATATTACATGTAAAATAATAAAATAAAACAAAACAAAACAGCATTGATGTAACTAGGTAAAACCCCAGAGTAGCAGGAATATTTTCAAAATGATTAGTGCCTTATTCTATCTATAAGGGAGTGGATGGCCTAGGAGATCTCTAATGGGCATTGGCTGAGCAATTTCAAAATGCCTTCAATTTATATTTAACTGGTTCACATTACTGAATGTTGTTGTCATTTGATAGATGGCTTGAGGTCCGTGTGGATAAACTGGTGGCTTCATTTCAGTTTTCCTAAACAAATAAGTGTTTACATCACAAATGTCACCATCATAAATCTTTCTTTTCAAGACAAACTCAGCAGGGAGTCCAAAGACTACATGTACAATAGAGGCACACTCTTACCCAGGGTGAGGTACAGACACAGGATGGGACAATGGCCTGTACTGCACTTTTTTTGTGGTACAATCATGGTTGTCAGTCCAGAACTTTTCATGAGCAATTCAGTAACTTAAAGTAAAACACAAGAAAACAAAGAAAACAAAAGTGTTCTCTATCCAGGCTCTTGTACATTAAGGAGAAATGGGTTGCCTTCATTATTCCTCAATAACCTACTGTAATAACCTGTCCTGATTCTGTGTAGGAGCTTTTGATTCTCTGGGACTCTTCTACTTAGCAGCAATAGACAGGGCTTATGTATGGAGAAAATCTCTGAAACTGGGACTTTGCTCCATGTTCCAGGATTTAGTCCAGAGAGGTTATTTCTCATATTGCAACATTTTCTCATGTAACCATTACTAACATTTCTTGAGAGCCATTAGAAGTGCTCTTGATGCTAGTTCTTCCTCAATTTCATTGAGTAGTATTAATGCAATTAATTTCAAAGTTGAGAAAGACATGCTTTAATAGATTTAGGCATTTGGGGAATGTAGAAATAATTAGAAGGTCAAAACACATCAAAAGGAATGAAATTAGAGTGGATAGGTAATGAATGAAGAGGGAATGTTATCGATATCCTTTTTTTGAGTGTTGAGAATGTTCTCATCACATGCATTCTCCTATATTCTCTTTTCTGTCTGGGTGACAGCTGCTAGAAAGGAATAAATTCTTATCACAGAGCAGATGATCAGTTAATCCAGATAGGGGAAAAGATGAAAAAATAGATGGTGATATATTTTAGTACTCAGTTCATATCCCTCCATTATTCTTGATAATAACCGGTCATAGCAGCTAGGACACTTGCAGGGCATTGTTTGGAGAGTTATAAGCTTTTCCATTAACACTTTTTCATTTTTATTTTTTAGAGCACAGAGGTAACATTGAAAGGTTGCTAAATTCTTCTGACAAATTAGGAAAGACTGAAATCTTACACAGAGCTTTATTTGTTGCACTGAAGCCAATGGGAAATGCTGCTCAACAGTCATATTATTCAACTCAAGTAAGTCCAAAAAGTCTAATGATAAAACGACTCAGCTTTTCTGAATCCCATTGTCCGGGACCTATGTCCAACTTGCAGAGATTCAGGCCCAGTTAGAGAAAATTTGGCCAGATTCAGTATCATGTACTCCCTTATTTTAATTAACTTGAGTATCTAATCATGCTATTTCCTCATGAACAGTTAGCTTGGCCATCTAGTTTTCCCTCAACATTTTCTATTCTCTGCTTCAGTAAAGCAATTTCAGACTTGTCATTATTTTCCATTACTATTGTTTGTATTTCATTCTCAAGTGTTCCTAATCTAGTTTTTACAGCACAGAGAACCTTGAATAAGGTTTATATGTCTTCTGAGATTTTGTCCAATTTATCTGACAGGAAATCTTTAAGTGCTGAAATTTCCTGAGAGTGATCTGGTTGCTGTACTGCTGAATCTGACCGGAGGCTCTTGCTAGGTGAGTGTGTCTCAACCTTTAATTACCCTCTAATTTCCCAGTCATTGATTTTGGTCAAGCACAAATTAATGTTAGGGGTCAGCACTTCCAGACATTTGCCAAACTAGACAGTCTCAAAAGGGGTCTGGAGTGCATGCGAGTGCTCCAAACAGCCATTTTTGTTAGTGTTCCATGTGAGCCTTTCATATGAAAATACTTTAAAAATAATTGAAAGAAAACAACAAGAGTGAAGACGAGTATAGCTTACATCCATCCTGTAGTCTTGCCACGAACAGAAGGCCTAAGTGTACAAAAACTAATTGATACTTACTGTATAGGTGATATTTACCTTTTCATTTCTTTCAAATAGAAAAATGAATTTTTTTGTCATGAGGTACAAAACTACAGATAAAAGTTACCAATGTTATTCAACTTGTAATTTCTAAAATACTCCTGTTGCAACCATAAGGTGAGCAGGCAAGTTAAAACACTCATAGAAAGTCAACTGAGAGGAAAATTACCCCAAAATCAAAAAAATATTTATTCTTCCCTCTCCTAAGTACAAGACCCTGCTTCAGGCAAAGTTATTGATGAACACGTATGATCATATCCACAAGTTGCACATACAGATGATTTTTGCAGCTGGTATTGTGCAGGCACAAATAAAAGCTTGATGATTGAAGCTTGATAGCCGATATGACCCTATAGGTCATCATCATGCATTAAAGGCTGAAAGCCTAGGCACCTCTTGAGAGGGTTAAATTACTCAGTCTTTGGCCTGATGCCTCACAACTCACCCTGGGCTTGCATCAATGATCCAGTAATATATGCCTTGCCACAGCTCATTACCTAAACAGCAAATGCAGAGAATGTAATAGTTCACATGTAGGTCTAAAACTCATGATTATCTTTAACTGAGGATGAAACTGAAGCGAAGACAAAAGAACATGTTCTATTCTGACACTAGAGGAGTCAATGATACATGAATCAGTAAATTGCAATAAGAAAACACTTATGCACTATTAAATAAACCAAGCTTTGTAGTGGGGGAGATGAATTATTATTGTTGAAGTGATAAGTGTACCATCCATGCATTTCACATGTTGCCATTAAAACATAAAGTTGATATTTTCCCTTTATCTGACAGCAACTTGTTTCAAGCACATGCTATTCTAGCTTTTAAAATCATACTTTTTGGTCACATGCCATAAGTCTGGCTGCTCTATATGTGTGGAATAAATTACATATTGAGAGACAATTCAGGCCTTAACGGCAGCTTGATCATCACAACAATCTGCTGATCTTAACATTTATAAGCAGAAATGCCTGAGTTGCCTATTAAACCACTAAAATCTTATTTACAGTTGTGTTAAAGATCGAGCATACAGAAAAAATGTTAAATGCACTAAACTCAAACTGGTAGATATCACACAAATGGAACTATTGAATTTCAATGCAAAACCTTTGTACTGTCAATTTTACAATTTTTATTTAAAAAGAAAAAAAACTTCTGGCAAATTAACCTCACAAACTGGCCCTGATCCAGTAAAACACTTTAGACACATACTTATATGTAAGCATGCAATCAGTCCCACCAACTTCAAGTACTTTGGGATACTAGACTTACTATTTAGTGAAATGAACTCAAGAAAATTACTTTAAAATTCTGAAGACAGTAGATAAGTAGGAGTCTAATTAATTTGTCAGTCTTCTACTGAAAAAGACCATATTCTTCTTATCTCTTTTGTGAACTCCAGAGATCAGCATTTTTGACTGATATTTTTTCTCCTGAAAAAATGGGGTTTATAGAAAAAAATTATTAATAAGAAAAAGTTACTTTTTACTAATGCTCTCAACACTTTGAAGGGAAATTTCTGAACAAATAAAACAAAAGTGAAGGAAAATTTAAATTAAATTAACATGAAAAAAATTTCATTTTGAAAACCCAGCCCTACACCAGTATCTTCTTTTCTTTCTCCTGTCCTTTCACCTTTTTCATCACAGAATGCCAAAGAATGAATAATATCTAGTTTCCTGTATTTCTTTCCTTGCCCTTTCTTTTTTCCAATCTAACTTTTAACTTAAAACTTCCTCAATTTAGAACAGTTAAAATGGCAAAGGAAAAAAATGAGAAAAGAAAAGAGAAAAGAAAAAAAACTGAAAGAAAACCCACTGGGCATTGTTAATATTGCACTGAGTTACAAAAAGGAAAAAAGAAGAAAATTATATTCAAGATTTCAAAATTTTGCAAAATCATGAAATAATTGGAGTAATTTTAGGTTCTTAACTTTAATTCTTCAAAATGAAATCCATGTTGAAAAATTCATTTTTCTATACAGTTATTTCTTTCAGTCCTATTATTTGACAGGAGAGTCTATGTGCAGTTTTTGTGGGAAAAAAAAAACCCAAATCACATGAAAAGGTTATGGTCTTGAGTGCAGCTAAAAAATGGAAGCTAAGACAAGGGTTATCAAATGACTGGCTAAGGTATATGAAACCTTCATGTTAACCCAAGTATAGTTTTGATTGAGCTGACCTAGCTTTGAGTGAATCTAGTTGATGTGTATTTCTGTAGCAGCCACAGAAAAATTGTGATTTTATGAGTTTTGGAAATAAAGTTATGTAAAAATAAGTTATTTCTTACTCAATTCTACTCTGGAGTTTTTAGACCTCAATCCTGCAAACATTTAAACATATGCTTAACTACTTTATTAGTGAGAATGAAATTATTGATTTTAATGGGAGCTAGAGCCAGTAGTAAACATTTACAAAACTGGATCTTGATATGTTGATGTCACAAACTCAGAACAAAGCTGAATGATCAAAAGAGAATAAAGTGCTTTCAGGATCCCTGCAAAGCAAAATAGTCTAACACAGCTCTAGAGACTGAGATGGCGAGGCATGTTTACAACTTAATTTCTTTAGCAGAACCATTGTGAATATGGTACCTTCCCAAAACTTGCTCTAGTTTAGGACTCAAAAGAACTGGTCATGTTCTCATTTGATTTTGATACATATTTCCACTCTTTAATACAACTTAATGTCTTTTTTGTCTAGTGATAAATGGAATATCTCGTTCATGATCAATAATATTTTCTCATGCCCTAAATATTAACAGTGAAAAAATGCATCTACTGTTTGGGCATGGAAAAGCGAAAGTGTTCTTGCATGTCTACCCAGGTGCTTTATGTAATGTATGTATGCTGGGGAAAGCAGTGCTCTAATCAGGGACTAGCATTTTGGTGAGGTTCCACTATTGTACAAATTATAGCTCTGAGGAAACAAAGTAACTTTTTTCTTCACTTAAGATATTCTTGAATTACACCAGCCAGAAAGCCAGTAACATTCACTATTTAATAGATGTTGCTCCTTTAGTATCACTGATATTAATATTCATTCTCAGGTCCATCAACAGGGGGAAAAAGAGAGCAATTGCCCTGGGGCCCAGTGAGTCAAAAGGATTCAGGATTCTGGCCATCTCCACTCGCCCCAGCCCTTTAAATCAGGTGGTGCACTCTGGGTGGTTCTGAAGGTTGGGGTCAGGTGAAGCACTGTGCACTCCAGGAGGCACTGAGGGCTCTGCTTCTTCCCCCCGAAGCCCGTACCAAAGCAGCATGGATCCACTCCCTCCCCTTGCCTAGGGTCCTGGAAAATCTGTCGGGTCCCCCGTTCATACTAATGTAAACATTGCTGACATTATTTCCTTGGAAATTTTTCTCTCTCTGCTACATACAGATAGGGACAACCCTTTAACCATGCAGCATATTTGTCTATTTAGTTGGGTTGAGACTCCTCCAATGTCAGAGAAGGAAGATGAGATTTCTTGGCAGTCTCCTAATGATAGTAAATTTACTAAAATAAACAGCTATATGAAACCAGACCATACATGATCTGATGTGACCTGTAGGGGAATATTTATGGTATAAGGACATCTAACTCAAAACAATTCTATTTTAAATGTGTCACAGCAGAATAATGTTTTGCAATTTCTTTACAGTAATTCTAATTACAAATGAGTGTTGGTTCCCTTACAATGTCAAACTAACAAAGGTCATGACTGGAAAGAAATGACAAGGTAATATTTAAATAAAAAAGCAAGCGTTTTTTAGGTACTGTGATAAAATGAACAGACATTACCCCGGTCCCAGCTATAACTTTTTTCCCCCAAAATCATTTTAGTTTCTAGACGAGGTCACAACATAGTCACTGTAAAGGGATTCGTGTTATGCTTGTCCAGATTCAACTCTTTCCTCCCTCTCCTCAGACACTCAGAGACTCTTCAGACTGGTGCAAAATCTGTGCTCTTTATTTGTGATCTAACCACCAATTTCCAGTTGAATACAGGATATTTACAACAGCTTGGCCTATCACAGATCTGGGATAGGGGTTAATTGTGGAAGAACTTTGTATGTGCAAAGCATAGGGGTGGTGAGGCATGCATTCCCTCCTTCCCCTATATCAGATGAGACAGAAGCAAGCCTCTAGGAATACACGCCATTGAAGATAAGTGGTGATGCCATTGTAGCAAGAACAAGTTATAGATAAGGGCAGGAACGTATAATAATCTTGTTTACCCAAATGTACTGATCATGTAAACAAGGTCAAAGGACAAGTAGTAGCAGATCGATAGTTAACAGCTGAGCCATACATTAGCAGGCAATACGTAACCCCTGGAAATTTCCAAACTGCAAAACAAGGTAGAGACACTGTATTTAAAGCTGCACCACAGTATAGCATTTTGGACTTCAGCGATGGACTCTGGTACCAGTGCCTTGGAAACCTAGATGACCTCCAGCTCATCCTCAGCTGAAATGGAGTCCCCAGCTTGCAGAAGGGACGTAAGATGCCGCTTTTCCTGTTATGTTGTTCTTTTAGTTAAAGGGTACAGCTGAAAACGGTCAAGAAATAAACTACTTGTGTTTGACAGATACTTGTGCAGCGTATTTTGTATGCAGAGAACCCAGTGTCGTACCTGAGAATTACTCTTGCCAGCAACATCTGGTCAACAAAATCTAGGGATCCCTGACCCTATGGTCTGGGACTCCCATCCTCTTTTCCTCTCGCTTCCTCCCAGCCTTATCACTCCTGCTAAAGAGGCTGGCAGGTATGGTCCATTACCAGGCACTCATCAGGCTATTCAAATTCATTCCCCCTGACTGAGGCTAGAGTGGCAGGAGCTGATTAAGGTTTCTATTGCAGTGCCCTGCCACACTCATAAGAGGGGAAGTACATTTAGAGTAGATGAACTGAAGGTGTATAATTTACAAAGATGTATGGCATAGATTTAACTTAGAGAAGGATGATGCTTTATGAGATTTGGACTCTTGAAACTTTAGCCATCAGGATTGAACAATAAAGATTGCAAAACAGAAATCTTTTACATTCCTCAATGCAAAACTAATTGCTGAATACTGGTAAAAATTCTACTGCAAAGGGCCTTTCACATCTGCCTTCAGTCTAGCATGACTTCTTCAGTCAATCCCAACAGGATCTCTAAACAAGAATAGTTTCGTACTTATCTGGCAATTAATAGCTGTTCAAAACAGTGAGAGCTCACATCTGACAGAAGATGCCACTCTGTAACAAATCTCCCAGCCACAAATACAATTAAGCACAGTCAGCGGGTGAATGCCACAGATAGCCGAGGGAACGGAACTCAGAACCAGCTGCATCAGGCCAGTAATGTATTACTGACTGAAAGAAAGGTTTCTAATTGAAACAGATAATGCCATGTAACATACATTGCTATGTGTGTTGGGATGTTCACGCCACACTAGCTTAAAAAGGGTTAGTGAGGCTGAGGAAGGACCAATTAATTAGATAGGTCCAACGACTTCCTTCACCAGCCAGGTATGAGAGGCATGCACAGAATGCAAGTACTTTCCCCTCACTTCCTGATAGTCTGGGGAATGGGATGACAAGTGAGCTGCATCCCGAAGTGCACAGCTGCTGTCCACACCTACCGTCCTGAAATGGTGCTCTTGCATAGATCACAGGCAAGGTGAATTAGGTGGCCTAATTCCTGGATGATGATGGAACCAGCTGAGAAGGAACAAGCAGGACTAGTATAAAGTGAGGAAGCTAGCACCAGGAAGGGCTGCAGTGCCTGTAGCCATCCTCTATGCAGTAGAGAGGGAAATCTAAGGGAGAGAGTATAGGGAAAACCTCAGGGAAATGCCAATAAAGCTACAAAGCATGCAGACTTAGCTGTTGATTAGAACAGTGTTTCTTAAATTTTTTAAGACCGAGGAACACCAAACAATAATTTTTTTTTTGAGGAACACCAAGGATTTTTTGTTGAGAAAAAAAAAAGGATCGGGGGGGGGGGGGGGGAGAGCAAAAGAAGTTATTGAAAACAAAGTCTCCTGCCCCTTTAAGGGTGGCCATTTTTAAGTCTGTTGTTCTCCGTGGCACACCTCCAACTGCCATAGAGTGCCACGAAACACAGTTTAAGAAACACTGGATTAGAGGGTCCCTGAACTGGATGGGTCTCAGGTCCCTTAATAGCCAAGGGGAAGTGGCAGAATATGGGCAGTGGATGGGAAGATTATCAAAGACAGCATGTACAAGGGACTTTGATATTCTGGAAGGGAAGGACTATAGTGACCTGGAGATAGAGCCAAGCCATGAAGGGAGATCACTCCGAGTCACCCAGAGAGAGAGAGAAAGAGAGAGAGAGGTGTCAGAAAGGGGTATCAAACCTTAAAAGAAAGAGCTAATCTCAAAGTGACCAGCTAAGGGTGAGTGAAGTCTGTGTCATTCATCCCCAAAGCAAGTCCATCCTGTGCAATGACTGAGGCCGGGATCCTCCCCCACTCTGGTGCCACAGCTCCCCCAACTCGCTCCTCACTCGACGCCACTCATTCCTCTCTGTAACATTAAAAAACCTGTGACAATAATATTAAATCCAAGGGATGAAATCCTGTCTCACTGAATGCAATGTGAGTTTTCTCATGTACCTGAATGGGACCAGGCCTTCTCTCCAGATCTTCAGCTGGAATATGTTGACATAACTCCCCTGGAGGCCATGTTGATTTACACCATCTGAGTATTTGACACAAGCCTAGTAAGCAATGGCAGTTTTCCGACTATGGACATTAGTCCACTGATGAAAATAATCATTTTGATTTTCAGGACACTGAATATCTATTAAAAGGTCAGAATTTTCTGTCACTGCCACTGTTGGCTGTATTTTCAAAACTACTATAAAAATATTTTCATGCATTTAAAAAGGCATTAGAATAAACCTGAATTCACTACACAGTGATATGACCCTCAGATTGGAAAGCAGATGTGTCTTTAACTTTTCTTCCTTTCCGGTGGACTCCTTGTAAATGATTAGAATTATATTTGAAGGCTGTGTCTAGACTGCATCCCTTTTCCTTTTTTTCGGCTCGGAGCTTCCTTATTTTAAGAGGGATAAGGGATCTTTAGGAAAAGGCTTTATTTTCCGAAAGATCTACGTCTAGACTGGCGCTTTTTTCTGGCAAATCTCTGAGCCGGAAAAAAGTGGCAGCCATTTTTATGCAAATGAAGCGGGGAGGATTTAAATCCCCATTTCATTTGCAATGGCGCTGTGTCTAATTTGCATCCCTTTTACGGAAAAGGGATGCAGTCTAGACACAGCCAAAGAGTACTTAATTTGGTTTTGAGAACCAATTCTAAGAGCAAATGTTTGTGCAAAGGGTCTGTGACTGTACCCATACAGCTTCATACCATGGAGATTCAGCATTTGTCTTAATGACTCATCTGACCTTTGGCTGGAGCTACTGTATATCAGCTCTTACGAACAAATCTTGTGCTCACCAACCAGAACAAATAGTCAGAGAAGATATGACGAATCCTTTCTAAAGCCATGAACCTGCTTCATAATCCATTTTAGAAATGTGATGTACTACATTTTCCTAATATCCCTGATTGGTGCAGTGCTTGATTTAACAGTCTGGCTCATTCCCCCACTCCCTTCCTGTCTTCCCTTAATCCTTAGCAAAGTGCTGCATTCAGTGATACAGAAAGCACATTCTAGAAGTCTGCCATGGGATTCACCTGGGGTAAACTTATAAGAACTATCGAAATCTTTCCTCTTTGCATGTTCTACTAATCTAGGCCACTCCATACTTATACAGGTTTCTAGGGGGAAAGGATTTGCTCATAATGTGCAGAAGACTCACTGGTAATACGCACCCTGTGCTATAAAATTTGCCTTTTCTTTCTTTTCCTCTTTGAAATAAACTTTAAAAAACCATTCCATTACATGAAGATACCTAAGATACACAGTCGCTCTTACATATCTGAAAGGGGTACAGAAAGTTGGTGGGATAACCTTCCTGGATAATACTGAAGTTGTTTTGGGCTTGAGTGTGCTAGTCATTTAAGCCATATCTATACTAGGAAATCATTTTGAAATTAGCAAGTTCAATTTAAAAACTCTCGATGTAAGAAATTCAAATTAATGTGTCCTCACTATGGGACAGCCTCTAAATTAGTTTGAATCAGTCTGAAATAGTGCCTCGACACTGAACAGGGCCTGCCTCCAACTTAGAGACCCAGAAACACTCTGAGGAGGGCACCAGGAGAGTGGATACTTCCTGGGGCTGGTTGGTCCGGCAAGCTGCAATGCATGCTTACACGGGCTCCTCTCCACAGCTGTATCTCACAAGCCACTTCTCCACTGCCTCCCCCCTCAGAAAAGAGACCCAGTAGGAACATGCCTTCTTGTGCTCTGGTTGCCCATGTGGATGCCACAGCACTCACGCCACAGCACTCACACCAAAGAAGTACCAGGCTCACGGGACTCGTGCTGTGCCTCACTGCGCAGTACTTCCGAATGGCCTGCATGTTGCTCCAGCTGGACAAGAACAAAGAGGACAAACCCCAGTTTGGCCCACAGGACCTGCTCACTGAGGTCCTGGTTCTCCTGCTGCTGTGAATGCCCCTCAATCCCCTGGACACTGTGGAACGCTGCTTTTGGCAGAGGTAGACGAGTTCAGACTGGTGGACTGCATGGTCCTGCAGTGATGGGATGACCAGCAGAGGCTGCAGAACTTCCGTATGAGGAAGGCCACCTTCCTGGAGCTCCGCGAATGGCTCACCACTGCCCTCAGGTGACAGAACACCTGCATGAGTCCTACCATCCCCCTGTAGAAATGTGTGGCCATCACCCTGTGGAAGCTCGCCACGCGAGACAGCTACAGCACCATTAGAAGCCAGTTCATCATGGGAAAATCCACAGTCAGGGCCATGCTCATGATGGTAGCCAAGGCTATCAATTACATGCTGCCCCTACCCCAACTGGTTGCCCAGCTGGGGGAGGGGCAGAGACAGCACTCACATCTCCATCCTGGACCCCAACCAGGAAGGGTTCTCCATAGTGTTGCAGGCCCGCGTGGATCACAAGACACTTCACCAACATCAATGTTGGATGGTCAGGAGGCACACAACACCTGCATCTTCTGGAACTCCTGCCTCTTCCGAAAGATATACACCAGCACTTTTTTCCCAACCACATCATCAGAATTGGAGAGATGGACATGCCCACAGAGAACCCAGGTGACGCAACCTACTCCTTGCTCCTCTGGCTCATAAAGCCCTACACAGGCAACCTGGGCCTCACCAAAAAGGAGTTCAACACTAGGCTGGGCAGCTGCTGAATGGTGCTGCAATGTGCGTTGGGCCATTTAAAAGGGAGGTTCAGGAGTCTCCTCACCTGCCTGGACCTCAGCAAGTAGAATATCCCCTTTGTGGTAGAGGTCTGTTGCATGCCCTACAACCTTTGTGAAAGCAAGGAAGAGACTTTTCTGCCGGGGAGTGTGTGGCCGAGGCAGAATGTCTGGCCAGATAATTCAAACAGCTGGACACTAGTGTCATCGCGAGAGCACAGCAAGGGACTGTGCTCATCAGGGAGGCTTTGAAGGACAGTTTTATGTAAGGCCAGTTCTGAGACTCTCCCCTGTGCCACTCCACAAGGGACCCCTGCATTCCCTACCTATGCCTTTCATCCCCCTACCTCTCGTTTTACCTGCTCTCCCTTCCCATCTTCCCCCTGCCCCTGCAGAGCAAACAATAAAGATATTTTTTGAAAAAACAGGACTTTGAGGGACATATAACAGGAGAGGGAATGGGAAAATAACTTGGAATGGCGGCTCAGTGATGTAGCTGGGAGTAGCGCCTGCCTCTAGGTAGTCTGGAAGCTTTGGCTACCCTAGAGGCCCCATCCTATGTTATGGGGCACTGGTAATTCCTGGGGAGCCTTGAAGGAGAAGCCATTGGGCAGGCTGGGAGGTGGCTGGTGGCCCATTCCATGCACTACGCCATGTACTCCATCACTGAAAACATGGCATTGTACTGGCAGGCCAGTTTGTCCCAGACAGCCTTTCTCTGCTCCTGGTCAGACTGGTGCTCCTCCCAGTCAGCCCAACACTGCTCCCAGTCAGCGGCCTGCTCCTGGCACTCTTCCTCAAGTCCCTGGATGAAGGACTGCATGCAGGCCATCTGCTCCCTGACCAACTCCTCCCGGGTGCATTTCCATCTGTGGATCCTGCTCAGTCAGGCAGTTGGTGTGGGAGGTGGGAGACAGGCCAAGATCATAGCTGTCCCAGCTGTGAAGAAAAGTTACAAGGGCAGTCATCACAGGAGACACTGTGTATGAGGCCTAGCCCTAATCTCTGAGCTGACAGCGAAGGTCTCAGTAGACAGTGGGCACTTTCCAGCAGGTGCACAGATGTCCCAGGGGAGCATCGCTGCACCCATGGCCCAGGGACAAGCCAGCATGGGAAGGTACCAGCCAGGCCAGAAGCCTGTGGGCAGGAGGTAGAGAAGGGGCAGCTCAGCTTCCTTCTGTGTCCTGCACATGCCAGGTCTGGCAGTGGCAGTGTCCCACAGAGAGAGAACTTCTATCCTTGCCTACTTGAGGGGGGAACATAGGGGGAAATGTGTGTGAGTGACAGATGCTATTTGCTAGAGAGAGTGCTACTGGATTCCCCTGGTTCTCCTCCCCCCAGCAGGTTCCCATGAATGATATCAGTTTCCTCTGCATCATCGTGCTTGACCGGGAGTAGACGCTGCCTGAGTGTGGGCATGACCCTGTGCTGTGTGCAGCACTGCTCTGTGGTTCCATGTCCCAGACTCCTTAGTGGTGGCTTGTCGTGGGAAGGTGTCTCATCATGGATTAAGGTAGGTCTCTCCAGGAACCTTTTGAGAAGGACTGAGGGGTTCCTTGGTGATAATGTCATGGAGTTGAGTGCTCTGGACTGGCACACCATGGGCACCCATGTGCACAGGCCGTTCTGCGACCACCCAAACTGGGTAGGCTGAGAGAGATGTGTGCAGCCCCTTGCAACCTGCCATCTGCTCACACTTGTAGATAGGAAAAGTTAGAGAACTCACTTAAAGTGCCCTCCCTAGGTTCCTCAGAAGCCTGGGAGACATCCTACAATGGGGGCACTAGCCTTAAAGTGAGGAGCAGCTCCTGACTGGCAGGCAAGGTCACATGGCTGTCCTCCGCCTCATCATCATCGTCGTCCACCCCACCCTCCTGCAGGCTGACACCAGACATGTCCTGGCTGGACTCGACGAAGACAGTGGGGGAGGTGACCGGACCCCCCTCCCAGGATGGTATCTAGCTGCAGGTTTGCGGTGCCACCTCAGAGCATCCACTTTGTTCCCTGGCCTTGTGGTAGGTCTCCTGCAGCTCTTTTATTTTCATGCAGCACTGGTCAAGGGTCCTAGTGTGCCCTTTCTTGGCCAGGCTGGCAGCAATCCTGCCAAAGATATCTTCTTTCCTTTCATTGGTGCAGCAATCCTGGAGGTTGTACTCCTTCCCCAGATCTTGACGAGGTCCAGGATCTCTGCACCAGTCCAAGTCGGAGCTCTCCTGCTACCCTGGGCAGTGGAGGCCATGGGAAAAGCAGACGTGCTGGCAGCCTTCAGAGGGTCTGAGGGAACATTGGTGTTTCTCATATCTGCTTTGGGTCCTGGTCTTTCGCACAGGGCTCATGAAGCTGACCATATGTGAGAAACCTTTTTTTTCTTCCTGAGACTTTGAGAGCCCCTCAAGAGGAGGACAACAGTGGAAATGCTTGGTGAGGCCAGAGTGGTCAGAGCTACAGCAGTGAAAAGCCTCTGGAGACTAATTATTTCAAAATAAAGGCACTAGTGTGTCCACACTACTATTATTTCAAAATAACTATTTCAGAATTAGTGCTATTCCTGATGAAAGCAAGTGTACAGAATTCAAATTATGCAGCCTGTTATTTCAAAATAATGGACTTGGTATTGTGATGCCCTGCTTATAAATTGGACCTTAGGGGGGTTATTTCAAAATAAAGTCCCAGTGTAGACCAGGGCTCAGAGTATGCATTACTATAGTAGCCTGAATATCAAAGTGTGACGGCGCGTTGGGGTTTTCCGTCTCCTGCACCCCCGAAATGGCACGAACAGACTCCACCAGCCAGTAGAACAGAGGGAGTTTATTGCCTCTCCAGGATTTAGCACAGCACAGATGTAATCTGGTTACAGGGAAGGCCTAGGATGCCTCAGCCCCCCTTGAGATGGGTGAGACTGGGCCCCTAAATTCCAGCCTGTTGCCTAGGCTGCTTCCTCCATGATCCCCTGACAGAAACTAACTCCCTCTCTTCCAGCCCTGCCCCCCAGCCAGGGGCAGCATTCCACCTTCCTTTGTTTCTCTCCCTGGGGGGTAGCTGGTCAGACAGGTTTGGAGCCCCCTTTGCATAATGACTCACTGCCTGCCCTGCTGGGTCGTGCTACAGATAGCAGAGGTCGCCCGCAGCCCCAGCAAGGTACCCCCACTACGTCACAGGGAGGTTATTTCAAAATAAAGTCCCAGTGTAGACCAGGGCTCAGAGTATGCATTACTATAGCCTGAACATCAAAGTAAAAATGCTGTGGTCACCATTTAAAAGTCCACATTTATTCTTAATTATCACGAAGCTGCATCAGAGATATTGTAACGATCGTCTCTTTGTAGTACAAGGAAATACAAGTGGTAGCTGAGATTCAGTAGTACAGGAACTATAGCAAAGTCGATTCATTGCTGGCATGCCCCCTTGTCACCAGGCAAGGCAATTCTTTCTTCATGTCTTCACAGTCCCCCTTTTTGTGACTTAATCCTCCTGCCACATTACTTGAAAGACTCCTCTTCCATGGTAAGCAAGAAGTTCAGATCAATTGAACTCTGACAAAAATGAATTACGTACCTCTACCCAGCCTCTTTCTTGCTTTTTCTCAGCTCTGTGCTCTAATTCTTCTTCAGTGTGATACCTCCAGGGCTTTCTCCCTAAGTTTTAATTCCAGATTCAGTAGTCCTTCTCTCATTTATATCAGGATGTTCATTATCACCTTTTCTAGTGGGCAGTAGGTCACCCCAGGTCCTCCCTCTCTTCTTGGTTCCAGGCAAGTGATCCGATGGCCAGCAGCTAAGGTCTGGACCCTGACATTCTTTGCTGTTTCACTGGACTATTTTTTACCTTGGTCTTCCTTCAGACCCTTTTCTACAGTCTTTACTGGGCTTACTATACATCTGCTTCTCTCCGGGCCTTTTTACTAAGGAGAGAGACACAACAGAGTTCTTTCTGTCTTCTTTTTGGGTTTTGTCATACAGCAGCCTAAGGGTATGTCTACACTACTCTCCTAGTTCGAACTAGGAGGGTAATGTAGGCATACCGCACTTGCAAATGAAGCCCGGGATTTGAATTTCCCGGACTTCATTTGCATAAGCGGGGCGCCGCCATTTTTAAATCCCCGCTCGTTCGAACCCCGTGCAGCGCGGCTATACGGGGCACGAACTAGGTAGTTCGAACTAGGCTTCCAAGTTCGAACTACCGTTACTCCTCGTGGAATGAGGAGTAAAGGTAGTTCGAACTAGGAAGCCTAGTTCAAACTACCTAGTTCGTGCCCCGTGTAGCCGCGCTGCACGGGGTTCGAACGAGCGGGGATTTAAAAATGGCGGCGCCCCGCTTATGCAAATGAAGCCCGGGAAATTCAAATCCCGGGCTTCATTTGCAAGTGCGGTATGCCTACATTACCCCGCTAGTTTGAACTAGCGGGGTAGTGTAGACATACCCTAACTTATTAGGTCAGACTGCCTTTCACTGGACTTCGTAGATAGATTATGACTTAGTCTGCCTCCTTTCACAGAACTGCAATATAACTTTTTCACTTGGGCCCCATTTTCCTTGCATTATGGATAGGTGTTGCAAAGAAAATGTTGTTGCTCTAGGTTTATGAATTTTCAATCCTTTCACTGATAGTGTCCTTACAGTTTAATAAGTGATTATCTACTTTTCCTAGCCCTTGTATGTTTTGCATCATCCATCCTGATGTTTATTTATTACAAATAGATTACTATTTCATCCACTGATTTATTACAATTCTGAATGAGTCATTTTGCTCTTTCACTCAGAATTAAATTATAGCAACATTTTCAACTGTTGGGAATATGTCACAGAATTTGTTTTTCTTTCATGTGTCCACAGTTCTTGCCATTCCTCCTGTAGCTTATTTTTGACTAATTATTTAAATCCCATTTTGCTTATAGGGATCTCTAAGTCAATTTGTTCGTGATTAATGGCATTTTTTACATCTTTGTCTGCTAAGTTCTTTCCACTGTCTCTACATGAGCTGGGATACATGCCAGTACTCTGGTCACACCTGACTGTGCCAATTCAGTTGTTAGCAGTAAAGAGAAAGGTAAAATTAGTTAGCCTTATGGCTTTCTTGAGTCCAAATATAGGCGCTCAGAAAGCAGTTCCCACTCTACCTCTTTGGAAACATCAGTATACATTTGACAATAGTGTCCCCACTTATCTCAGATATCTTGATTTGCTATCTCTTGTATTTTTATCATTCTTCTCCCTTTCTTTATTTTACTATATCATTCCATGTCTATTATGGGAGAAGGTGGATATGAGTTTCCTGTTATAGTTTTCCATAGTTATAGATTTTGACCTCTTTTAATGCTCTCCTCTTATGGAGATTCTTTATCCTACTTACATGTGATTTTTTTGAGGATTTTGTCCTCCACTTAATTCCCAACAATCAGTATATTGTTATCCCAACAATCAGTGTTATCCAGTGCTTTGGCCCAAAAGTTTAAGTCTAGTTGCTTCATTCTAAGGCCAGGTCTACACTACACTAAGCCGAGCTTAGTGGCATCCACACAGCAGGAGGCCAATGGGATCAAATGCTCTAGTTGGCTTCCTTTACTCCTTGCAATTGTGATGGATACAGGTGCTAGATGGAGCTATCCTCAGTGTTTGATTTATGGGTCTGTACTAGACTTGCTAAATCAAATGCCAGAATGTTGATCTCCGGTGTAGCAAGTGTAGATGTGCTCTAAGGGTGTGTCTAGACTACAGGGTTTTTTCAAAAAAAGTGGCCTTTTTTCGAAAAATCTTCCCCTGCATCTAGACTGCCGCCTCATTCTTTTGAAATTAAATTGAAAGAATGCAGCAGTTTTTTGACCATGGTAAACTTCATTTTACGAGGAAGAATTCCTTTTTTTCAAAAGTGCTCTTTCGAAAAAAGGCGTTCTTGAATGTAAACAGGGCTATTTCGAAAGACAGCATCCAGACTGCCTGGGTGCTCTCTTACGAAAAAGTGGCTCGCTTTTTTGAAAGAAGTGGTTGCAGTCTAGATGCTCTCTTTTGAAAGAGGCTTTTTTGAAAGATTCTTTTGAAAAAGCCTCTTTCAAAAGAGTCTTGTAGTCTAAACGTAGCTGCTATGTCTACACTACGAGTTTTGTTGGAAGAGGCAATGCAAATGTAACATGGATTAGCATTTTCTTGCACTTCATTTGCATAATCTCTTCTGATCTGTTTTTGTGTAACAAACCCTTTTTGCACAAGATCATTATACCTCCTTTTTTGAGGCATAAGGATCTTGCGCAAAAGGGGAGGTTTTGCGCAAAAACAGATCTGAAGAGATTATGCAAATAAATCACGAGAAAGTGCTAATCTGTACTTCATTTGCATTACTTCTTCTGGCAAAACTCGTAGTGTAGACATAGCCTATGAGTGATAAGCTTTTCTCTACCTATTACTTTCATAACACACAGAGGCATACTAATTAAGGCAGCACATTCTATAAGCAATGCTTACACTTGAATACAGTCCTGTTTTCTCAGATGTTTTTTATGCTGGCCTGATAGTCATACTTAAGAGGCCTGCTTAGTGTCCTCTATAGCATTATCACACTTTCCTTATCTGCTTCCCAGGAAGTTCCAGAGATATTTTAAAGTAAGTTTATTCTTTCTTTGCACTTATCTATAGCATTTTTAGTGCAGTCCCTCAGATAGCTTGTTATCAAATATCATTGAATTTGTACTTTCACTATACTTATCTGCTGGTCATAAATATACAGTTTTATCTCTCATTGAATCTTCTGTGTTATGAAGATCATTTCCTTAGTTTTGTTAATAGAGAATTTGAAGCCCTATCTGTTTCCCCATTTTGCATTCCTGTGAAGTACGTTGTTGATTCTTTGGATGACACTTTCAGGATTTCTGCTTTTGGTCCATATGGCACAATCATCAGCAAATATGCTGAACACATGTTTTTTTGGAAGGTCACTTATCATGATAAAGAAGGTAGAGCTAATGACATTCCCCTGTATAGTTCCATTTATAATGGAATACATGATGGAAAGGCTTTTCCTACCCTGATTTTATAATTATATTTTATATTTTTATGCTTAGGAAAATGTATGTCCATCTCTACATTCTTCCTGAAGTAAGGGTTGCCACTTTTTAAATAAAAATCCTTCTCTTCATAACACATTGCGGGCTTTTTTCTATATCCAGGAAGATTACTGTAATCTGTGGTTCTCAAACTTTGCACTTCTGTCTCTATCCATATAAACAAACAAAAGGAAACTTTTCTTCACGCAGCATATAGTCAACCTGTGGAACTCCTTCCCAGAGGATGTGGTGAAGGCTAGGACTTTAACAGGGTTCAAAAAAGAGCTAGACAGATTAATGGAGGTTAGGTCCATCAATGGCTATTAACCAGGTTGGGTAGGAATGGTGTCCCTAGTCTCTGTTTCTCTGGAGGTGGGTGACAGGTGCGGGATCACGTGAGGATTACCTGTTGTGATCCCTCCCTCTGGGGCATCTAGTATTCGCCACTGTCAGCAGACAGGATACTGGGCTAGATGGAACTTTGGTCTGACTCAGTTTGGCTGTTCTTATGTTCTTATGACTAAATAATAGGTTTAAATTGTAGCAAAGTTAGACATTAGGAAAAATGTCTTAACTGTACGGGTAGTGAAGCGAGAAGTGAAAGTAAGCCTCTGTGTCCCCGTGCACCGCTCTAACAAGAACGAGCTTCCAGACAGGATCCTGGGCTCTTCCACAGACTGTTGTGTTAAGCAGCAGGCAGCCAAGCAGGATAAATGGGTCAGTTGGGGGCCTTCTTACCAGTCCAGGATTGCTTCGGCCTCTCGCCCTGCCCGAGGATGCCATTTAGAGAGGTCAAGGGGGCAGTGAATCTCCACCCAAAATTTGTACCAGGATGCGGCTTGCTTCCTGTCACTGTCAGGAAATGAGAGGAAAGTGCTCAACATACCTGCATTCCTCTTCCTCCTGGCTGGGACAGGGCACAGATTGAATGATCCATGCTTTGTGCTTTCCTGTTGCTCCTGAACAATGATAAAGGGGAACAGCAAACAGTATTCTGGTATGAATCTTGGAGGGGCCTTTACCCTCGCTGCCCTCATTAAATAGTGCCCCCACACCCCTGCTCTCGTATTCCCCCCTACACATACATACCACCCTCTGTCCTGAGCCCTTCCTCACACCCCCAGCCCTGACTCCTGCATCTCCTCATCTACTTCCCAGCCCCCCTGTTCTGAGTCCCTCCCTACCCCAATCCCTTCCTTTTCCCCTGCACTCCACCCCACAGTTTAATTTTTTACAGATACTGTCATATTGCAACTCCTCTAATCCTCTGCCTTGAGCACCCCTGGGTGCAATATGATAGTGCCTGTAAGAAATTTAAGTTACTTTCACATCTGATTTAAACATTAGAAAAAATGTCCTAGGTAGATTGTAGTATCTCCATCAGTGGAGGTTGTTTAACCTGTTCTGAAAAACACACCTGTCAAAGGTGGATTAGTTAATACTTATTCTTGCCCTAGTGCAGGGGACTAGTCTACTCTAGATGACCTACCAAGGTCCCTTCCAGTCTTATGTTTCTATGATTCCATGATCTTCATCATTACAGTGCTTAGGAGAGTCAACCTCCTATTTTGCTGTAATTTCAACAAACCTCACTGATTTGACTCCCTTAATAATGTGAAAGATATTCTGGATCTAGACAAAACTTGCATTCCAGTGTATTTCATGAAGCTCCTTATCTCCCCCATTTTCCTGCTGTCCTGCTGCCTCCATTTGTTGTACTTCCTGGCTTATTCGCGCTCGTCTGCCTTAGCTCTAGACAGAATGCACAGTTTTATTAAAAGCATAATTTTCCATTTTTCTCTCTTGGGATCCAAGACAATGAGAGTTGACTTCAAGGGGGGCAGACTTTTACCTATGAGTACTCACATGGAAATCAAGGGAAAAGTCATGGAGTGAGGCATTGATTATTGTGAGGGGCTATCACACAGTCTGGCCCATAATAAATGAGGCAGTAATTTCTTATGAAAAATACAGCTCTCAAAAGCTGACAACTGAGTTGATGCCCTATTTGTGGTGTATGATCTCACTGTATTTCCTAGAGAAAATGCTTAAAACAACCTTAGTATTTAAGCCTTCATCTCAGAATCTGTAGTCACATTGAATGACATGTGACTGATGTCTGAATGCTGTTTGCTTAACTACATTACTATTATAAGCAACCAAAGTAAATAAATAAATTTTGGCTTTAACATAGCATTTTTTAAGCTAATAATAAAGTAATAAACTGAGCACAAAGCTCCTGCTGTTTTGCTCATTCTCATCTCATTACTAAGACCAAACAACATATTCATTATCTGACACTTACATATGAACATCATTCACTGGAAACAGAAACAGAAGGAGTGTGGGCTGGATTATTTTTAATGTAGCTTTTTTAGTTAAAGTTCATTTGTATGAAAGAATAAATTCCATTATTTTGTAGGCTTGTACAGATGATGATCCAGATGAGAACATTTGCAGGTTTTAGAATATCATATCCTGTGTTTATATTCTAGGTGAGAAATGTAGTGAGTTTAGCCACTTAAATCACCCTTGTTCTAGCTCTGCAGTTAACAAGTTGTGAGATTAGAAGATATTTATAAAGGTTGTGAGGAAACTTTTGTGATAGAAATCGAAATGTATTTCTTGATTCAGTTTTCATTTTAAATCCTTAAAACAGGAGCCTAAGCAAAGTGGACTTATGTCAGTATTGGAAAACAGTTACCAGAAATAGGAAGAGCCATTATTAGATCTCCTATATATGAGTCATATGAAGTCAAAATTCCTTCTTGAGATATAGAAACTTTATCATTTTCGAAGGCTCTGGTGTTCTTTCTTGATGAGACTTTATCTGAGTCAAATGCTTTCAAATGTGTCTATTTCCTCCAGAAGACCTAACCATATGAAAAATAAACACAAGATTAATACTTAGCTCTTATGTGCCACTCTTCAGCCTCACAGTTTTTACAAAATTAAAAATAATTCTGTGAGACGGATAGGTGTCATTATTGGCTAATGGATTAATACTTTTTTCTATTGTCTGTTATCAACTAACACCAAGATAAGTCAACTGATCCTTTCCAGGATGAAAGGCACAGTCCAGCTCAATGTCCTACCTAACCTCTTGGGGAGGTGGGTTAATTACAGAGATGTTGGAACTCCACCCATCACTGCAGTCAGTGTCTCCTCAGGAGCACTGCAGTGGAACAGCAGCAGCAGTGCATCTGTACTGCTATTGCAGTTTAAGTGTAGACATAACCTTTGTGTTTTTCTTCACCAGCCTGCTTCTTTGTGTTTTCAGTAGATGTTGCACTGGGACAGAGAAATAGTAAACAGCAGATTAATAATTAAAAATCACTGGAGAGGGGAAAAAATGAGGATAAATCTCAGGCTATTGTCTTTTTCCAGGACCTAGAAGCTAACTTGTTTCAAGTCATATAAGGCTCAAAAATCCTATGAGAAACTTGTATATTAAGCAGTATTCAAAGTAGAGAATGAAAACCTGGGTATATTCCCTCTCTCATCCAGTTCTCACTCTTTCCATTTTTTCTCTCCTCAAACACTACCCAACTTACTTCACTTTTTTATCAAGGAAATACAATAAAATGTGTAAATAACATTTTTATATCCATGTATTTATCTAAACATTTAAATGCAAGATCATTGGCTCAGATCTCCAGCTGAACCAAAGGTCCATGTGAAAGGTTCTGTTTTGCACCAGGGAGTTGGGAAGGGAGCGAAGCCCAGCCAATAGAACTAATCAAATAATTGCTTGGGGTGGGGGGGAAGGTTTACTGGCCACACTGAAAAATATGGGGAAAAAATGTGGGTAAGTTTGAACTGAAACTGATTTTTCTCCTTTACTGCCAGAATGAAAAATATCTGGGGGATGGGAGGAGAGGGGAATTGTTCAGGTCACAACAAAACATTTTGAATATTGATTCAAAATAATACTTAGAAATGACCTTTTCAAAATGAAAAGTTGAATGTTGTCATTTTGAGTCAACACTTTCAAAATGGCTGGTGTGTGGGGGAGTAAGAAATTTGTTTTTCAGATTTTTTGAGTGAAACTGCCAAATACAAACTGAATTTCTGAATAGTTTTAGTGCTCATCTCAAAATGCATATTTTGATTAATTTCTATTTGCTGAAAGTTTTTGCTTAGCTCTCATGACTAGCTGTATGCAGATTTTTCCTTGTTGGCTTTTTAAACCAGTTTGACAGCCTTAGTGCCACAGGAGCATGCAAGATTATGTCTACACTGCAATTAAACCCCACAGCTGGGCTGTGTCAGCTCATTCGGGATTGTAGGTCTTAAGCTGTGGGACTATAAAACTTCATTGTACAGCCGGAATCTCTCTAGTCCGGCACACTTGAGACCCCAACTGGTGCTGAATCAGAGATTTTGCCAGATCACAGGAGGTCAGTATGTCTAGCAGCATTACCAACACTTCCACAGCTTACTAGGTTCTTAGAAGACATCTAGGGGTAAATTAGAGCTAAATAACAGCACAGAACACTGAGAGCCAAGACTGGTGGCTGTAAACAAAATGTATGGATCCGTAGGAAACTTGGCCACATCAATGATAAGTGGACATCTGTCTAACTAAAATCGTGCCTGACTATGAATGTTGATGGACCAGAGAGTGCCAGATTGGAGAGGTTCAATATGTAGACATTTTGGCCTAGGCTGAAGCTCAGGCTCTAATGCACAGGTGGGGAACCTGCAGCCATCACCTTGCCTGGATCCGGACCCTAAGACTAAGGGATGCCCCCCAGCATTTGGGAGCCTGTGCTGGTGTGCCAGCCCCTCCCCACTATCCCACAGTGGGGCTGGAGCACAGAACATCTTCTAGCCTGGGGGCAAGCAGCCCCTGATCCAAAGAAGGTTCCTCACCCCTACTCCAGGGCCTTCCCTCCAGCCTGAGCCCCACCAGACACTTACATTGCAGTTTCATAGCCCTGCAGCCTGAGCCCCACCAGCCCAAATCAGTTAGCACAGGCCAACTGGGGAGGCCACTTCCCTTCCCTTCCGACTTCTCTGCCCATTAGCTCCTGAAGATGAGGAGATTTGGGACATTTGAGAGCAGCATTTTATCAATGGATTGCCACTGAGTAAATGATTCAAACATATTGTAAATATGCCCTGCACATTCTTCCATTCAGCCTATTTACCTCGGTCCCAGGCCCACTGATGGGGGAAGAGGGTCAAGGAGGGGAAGTATTCCCAGACCTGGTGTTTCAAAAGAGCTAGGGCTCCTGGCCACTGACCCTGCTGCTGTGTGGCATGGGTAGCTCTGAGGGATGAGGGCACGTTGGTCTGGGAAGTTCTGATAGCTGGCTGCCCCAATCCCACCCCTTCTGCCAGAGGCCCTGCTTCTTCCCGGAGAATGGACTTAGGCTCCCCGCACACTTTGTCCAGGGGCATGGCAAGACTATTGTCTCCACTGCTCCCTCCCCTCCCACCAAATAATAGTTATATGATTGGTCTTCTTGGACAACGAAGATGCTAGATGTAACCCATGTCATAGAGTTTATATTCCATACCACTGCAGTGGACACTCCTTTCAGTGTGTGGTGACCAAATATTTATTTCCCTGTAACACTTGCTTTGAGTGTGCGCGCACACGTGTGTGTGTGTAGGATGTATGCATGCATATATGAGTGCACACACTCAACATATCTATTAACAGCATTTAGGGAAAAAATGTAAGCACTGAATATTACTGTTTATTTCTCTTGAACTGATTTGGAGCCTGTGTTAGCTTCACAGATTTGTGTACTTTTAAAAAACAAATGTCGTTACTGTGAATTGCATTTGCCCCACTTCTGTACACCAGGACTGAGGAATCCATAATATCCTTAGTTCATATTGGTTCAGTAATATATTTGGAGACCCAAAGTGCCTTGAAGATGTGACCTATTAAACTGTAATATGAACGTAAAATCTGAAACATACAAGGCAACTACATAAACAGAGGTTTTTTTCAAGTTATCAAAACCACTCAGCTGTATACAGGGCTCGATTTTCCAACTGCTTCCCCCATTGACTTTGGTTCAAGTTACGGGGACTTAGCACTTTAGAAAATTAGGCCTATGCTATTTTACTCAGCTGAAAGCCAAATCTATTCTCAAGATTAGAGCTGTCTGAAACTGTTTTCACATGCAAAATTGCCTTATTGGAGGGAAAGGGTAGAAGAAAGGAGAGAAGACAGTTTTTTAAACTGAAGCTTCAAATATTTTTTAAAAAGTCAAAATGACATATCTCTGATGCTTTGATGGGCTGGTGAATGATTTGTTCATTGCTTTGCTGAGAATATATTTAAAATAATTAGTTGAAGGCCTAACTAGCCGAATATGGTCACCAGCTTGTGTCTATACAAGGAACTTATCCTAGTCCAACTTCCTGGAGGTCCCAGCTCTCGGGGACTTCACAGCAGAAGTAAGGCTTAAAATATGATTTTGTAAAGCATATGAAAACTCTTATCTTAATATTCATTGGGAATACTGTAAAATCTCAGCCATACCATGTTAAGTGATATTTACGTTAGCCAGTGGAAGCTGGTGTTCTCTCTCCCAAGCCAATACTGACACTGAAGTCCTAAAAGCAGTAAAAAATAATAGAAACTTCTTTGCTTCTTTGAGCAGCTGGTTCTGGAACCCAAAAGAGGAAAGGTTATTCTTGATTTAGTCCTAAGTAGAGCGCAGGATCTTGTTCAAGACGTAATTATAACTGGACTGCTTGGAAATAGTGACCATAATGTAATAATATTTAACATCCCTGTGGTGGGAAAAACACCTCAGCAGCCCAACACTGTAGCATTTAATTTCAGAAAGAGGAACTTCACAAAAAAAAGGAAGATAGTTAAACAGAAATAAAAAGGTACAGTGACAAAAGTAAAATCTGCAAGCTGCACGGAAACTTTTCAGACACCATAATAGAGGCCCAACTTAAATGTATACCCCAAATTAAAATACACAATAAGAGAACCAAAAAAGTGCCACTGTCGCTTAACAACTAAGTAAAAGAAGCAGTGACAGATAAAAAGACATCTTTTAAAAAGTGGAAGTCAGATCCTAGTAAGGAAAATAGAAAGGAGCATAAACTTTGTCAAATTAAGTGTAAACATATAATAAGAAAAACCTAAAAGGAGTTTGAAGAACAGCAATAGCAATTTTTTTTAAGTTCATCAGAAGTAGAAAGCCTGCTAAACAATTAGTGGGCCCCTTGGATGATCGAAATGCTAAAGGAGCATTGAAAGATGATAAAGTCATGGCAGAGAAGCTAAATGAATTCTTTGCTTTAGTTTTCACGGCTGAGGATATTGGGGAGATTCCCAAACCTGAGCCATTCTTTTTAGGTGTCAAATCTGGGGAATTATCCCAGACTGAGATGTCATTAGAGGAGGTTTTGGAACAAATTGATAAACTTAACAGTAACAAGTCACCGGGACCAGATGGCATTCACCCAAGAGTTCTGAAAGAACTACAAAAGGAAATTGCAGAACTATTAACTGTGGTTTGTAACCTATCCTAGGCTTCCATACCTAATGACTAGGAGATAGCTAACATGACACCAATATTCAAAAGGGCTCTAGAGGTGATCCTGGCAATTACAGACCATTAAGTCTAATATCAGTACTGGGCAAATTAATTGAAACTATAGTGAAGAATAAAATTGTCAGATACATAAATGAACATAATTTGTTGGGAGATAGTCAACATGGTTTCTCTAAAGGGAAATCATGTATACTAATCTGCTAGAGTTCTTAGAGGGCGTCAAACATTTGGACAAGGGGGATCCAGTGGATATAGTATACTTAGATTTCCAGAAAGCCTTTGACAAGATCTCTCACCAAAGGCTCTTAAGTAAAGTAAGTTATCATGGGATAACAGGAAAGGTCCTTTCATGGATTGATAACTGGTTACAAGACACGAAATGAAGGGTAGGAATAAATGGTAAGTTTTCTGAGTGGAGAGAGGTAACTAGTGGAGTCCCCCAAGGGTCTGTCCTGGAAACCATCCTTTCAACTTATTTATAAATTATCTAGAGAAAGGGGTACACAGTGAGGTGGTGAAATTTGCAGATGATACCAAACTGCTCAAGATAGTTAAGACCAAAGCATACTGTGAAGAACTTAAAAAAGATCTCACCAAACTAAGTGAATGGGCAACAAAATGGCAAATGAAATTTAATGTCAATAAATATAAAGTAATGCACATTGGAAAAAAAATCCCAATTATACATACAATATGATGGGGACTAATTTGGCTACAACTACTCAAGAGAGATATCTTGGAGTCATTGTGGTTAGTTCTCTACAAACATCCACTCAGTGTGCAGCGGCAGTAAAAAAAGGAAATAGAATGTTAGGAATAATTTTAAAAGGGATAGAGAATAAGACAGAATATATCTAATTGCCTCTATATAAAACCATAGTACGCCCACATGTTGAATACTGAGTACAGATGCAGTCTTCTCATATCAAAAAAGATATATTGGCATTGGAAAAGGTTCAGAAAAGGGCAACAAAAATGATTAGGAGTTTGGAACAGGTCCCATATGAAAAGAGATTAAGAAGATTTGGACTTTTCAGCTTAGAAAAGAGGAGACTAAGGGGGGATATGATAGAGGTCTATAAAATCATTATTGGTATGGAAAAAGTAAATAAGGAAAAGTTATTTACTTATGCCCACAATATAAGAATTAGGGGTCACCAAATGAAATCAATAGGTAGCAGGTTTAAAACAAACAAAAGGAAATTTTTCTTCACTCCGCACACAGTCAGCCTCTGGAACTCCTTGCCAGAGGATGTGTGAAAGCTAAGACATTAACTGGATTCAAAAAAGAGCTAGATAGATTCATGGAAGTTAGGTCCATTAATGGCTATTAACCAGGATGGGTAGGAATGGTGTCCCTAGTCTCTGTTTCTCTGAAGTTGGGTGACAGGGAAGGGATCGTGTGAGGATTACCTGTTGTGTTTCCTCCCTCTGGGGCATCCGGTATTGGCCTCTGTCAGCAAACAGGATACTGGGCTGGATGGACCGTTGGTCTGACTCAGTATGGCCGTTCTTATGTTTTTATGTTCTTAAACTTATTTTTATAAGAATAAGGCCAGATTCAGTTCCCCTTATTCATGTCAGGTAGCTGCTAGAGAGAATCAACTGGTTCTAACAGCACTGCAGGATTTTTAGTTCAGAGTTTGAGTCTCGGATTTAAATGTTCACATGCTATGATAAAGAACAACAACAACAACAATTAATAGATATCTTTAAAAATCTCCCTCTTCCCTTCATATTTAGCATAGCTGCAAGGAAGTGAATTCTCTTTGGCTACGTCTACACTGGCACCTTTTTCCGGAAATGCTTAAAACGGAACAGTTTTTCCGTTATAAGTATTTCCAGAAAAGCACATCTACATTGGCAGGATGCTTTTCCGGAAAAGCATTTTTTCCGGAAAAGCGTCCGTGCCAATGTAGACGCGCTTTTCCACAAAAAAGCCCCCATCGCCATTTTCGCGATCGGGGCTTTTTTGCGGAAAAGACTACTGTGCTGTCTACACTGGCCCTTTTCCGGAACAGTTTTTCCGGAAAAGGACTTTTGCCCGAACGGGAGCAGCATAGTTTTTCCGGAAAAACACTGACTATTTTACAGTAGATCGTCATTGCTTTTCTGGAAAAGCAAGCGGAAAGTGTAGACAGCTCGCAGCTTATTCCGGAAAAGCGGCTACTTTTCCAGAATAAGTGGCCCAGTGTAGACACAGCCTATCTATCTTAGATACTTGCATGGGCTGTGTCACTGTAGAGTCTAAACACCTCACAATCATTAATGTATTTATCCTCATAACACTTCTGTGTGAGGTGGAGAAGTGCTGTTATCCCCATTTGACAGATAGGGCGCTGGGGTACAGAGGCTGAGTGACTTGCCCAAGGTCATGCAGGAAACCTGTGGTGGAGTAAGGACTTGAGCCCAGAGGACTGCAATACTACCCCCAGCCAGTAGGAGTGCCCCCATTAGAATTTGATACAAGATCTTATTCCCACAAATAGAAATCATGCTCTGTCTCCTTCCTGTGATAGGAAAGGTAACAATATTACTATGAATTAGGTGTCTAAGGATCTACCAAGAACACTTGGGGTGAAATCAGAGCCCCACTGAAAACAATGGCAAAACTCTCAGTGACTTCAATGGGGCCAAGATTTCATGCTTGGTCAGTTAACAGAAATTTTGGAGAATGTCTGTACTATGTATATAATCATCATAGAGAGGTGGAAGAAGAAGGTGAAAAGAAAGTAAGAGGCAGGTGCAAATGAAATAACCTTTTCAGAGCAAAAAGAAAAGCATAAAATGAAAAATCTGTAAAAACTGATTCATAAAACATTGGAAAACAGTATTCATGCTTGAGTCACCTCCGTGCATATTTCATCTCTAAACATGTTTTGTCCTATTCATCTGGAAAAAGAGACTTTCCTCATTAAAATTTCTTCATAAAACTTTCACCGGTTTTATGTTTTGGAATTAAAAACTTCAGCAGTGTCCAGACTGTGTTGTACCCCCCACCTCCATCCAGCCCTCAGAGCTGCCCAGAATATTCTGGTGATGATTTAAAGGGCTCAGGGCTGCAGCCGCCACTGCTGCCACAGTAGCGACGATGGCAGCTAGGAGCCCTGGGCCCTTCTGAATCATCAGGCCCCAGGGAAGTTGCTCTCTTTTGTCCCCCGCCCCGCATCAGCTCCTCTGGTGTACTCACACAAATTCCCCATGCGTATGAATAACCTCACTGACTTCTGTGAGACTGTCTGTGTAAGGAGTTATGTACAGCATCTTGAAGGTACAAGGTAGGGTATGAATAGAGGTAACAGGTAAAAGTAGAGATCTCCAAAGAATAAGATCAGTGCTCTCCTTTAGACAGTAAGGGTCTGATCAAGAAGCCAATAGATATCATTGAAAAGGCTGGTAGTACCTCTTTCTGCTCAGCCTTCCTGGATGCTGAAGAGGTACCGAAAATTCATTATAAACTCTTAAGGGCAAAAACTGTCTTTTTTGTTCAGCACCTAGCACAACAGGGGCCAGGTTCATGATTGGAACACCAAGGCACTATCATAGTGATAATAATAATTACACATTTATTCATCTGAGAATTCACCTCTGTTGTTGGATTTTTGCATTTTCCCCCTTTATGTAAGCTCCAATCCTTCAAACGGTTAAATAGGTGCAGAGCTACACACAAGAGTAGCCTCACCGAAGGAAATAACATTACTCACTATGCATCGTGGCATATGCTGTTTATATTTTATGTACATGTGAGAATGATTACATCCTGGAAGGAATATTTTCATTTAATTATTAATATAGGGTACTGATATTATTTTCAATTATAGAACAACATTCAATGGCGTTAAAAAATTTAAAATCAGGTGTTAAACCGGCAAATTGATTTACTACTATATACTGGTTATCCAGTAAGTATAAAAGATTATTTTACTTGTACAAAATTACTACTTCAAGTATCATATGCCAGTGTTTAACTGTATTTATTAATCATATAATAAATCTTAACAAAGCAAAAAGAGTTGCTATTAAATATTTTACAGATGGGAATCCTATGACAAAAATGTGCTATTGTAGAATGTATTAACCTAATAAATGGTATTAAAAATAAATGAAGCTTATACCTCACAAAGCTCTGAGTTTTCAAATAAATCTCTTAAAAGCTTCCATCTGTCCTTCAGACCAGCTGAACTTTTACTGTACTCATATCTCCTGAATTTGTTTAGTATGCACTGCTCTGTACTGGACAGGTGGGAATATGTATCATCCCATTTAATCACCCGGGGTGAGTTCAGTGCAACCATATCAAAATGATTTATAAAAGACCTCAGTGCTCATTTCTGAATATTTATTTTTAGAATGTTTTGGGGAGAAATGTGTGTATTCAGGTCATTACTGTGATATAATACTACAAATGTTCTAGTTATCCAGCTGAGACTCATGGAATTATTGTCCTTTCAGAGAAAAAAGCCCACATATAAGTCATGGATAGAGAATTGATTTCCTCATAATACTAAAATAAGACTTTTCCTGGAGGAATTATGATATTAGTAAACAAATCCTTATATGTCCCTTTTATTGCAGTGTATTTCATGCAACATCTGTGCTTCATAACATTCATCAAAATGTAGATATGAAAGGTATGAGACAACTGTTGTCGTGATTATTTTTGTGCGTGCATATTACATTAAAAAAACCCTACTTTAAAAGATTGTTATTAAGATGATAAATCCAAGTGCTCTAAAATTAAAAAATATCAAAATTAGAGTCACCCAGGAAACTTTAATTCTCTCTCTTTATGTATTTTTCCATAAGGACCCCACTGTCATTCACTGGAGAGTGCCTTCTCTCCAGTTATCAAAATGGTGCAGGATCTTTTTGGGCTCAAGAATATCCCCAATTAAAGAACCCAGGTAGAGATGCTTTATTCCAGACTTCTGTCCTACCTTTCAAGCACAGACCCAACCACAGCATTAGATGCCTTTGTCACATCAAGACTTGGTTATTGCAAAGCTTTCTTGGGCTTACCCTAAAGGTGATGTGAAAATGACAAGAATGCCAGCATCTCTTCAATATACCAGTGGGCTGGTCTACTCTATGGCAAGGTGGTCTGGTGCCAATATAGGCATATGTGTCCTGTCTATTGCTCCATCACAGTTTAGGAACTCAGTTTCTACAAATCCATCCAATGTCTTACCATTGTTGAGGGTCAGAGCCCTGCATAGTAGGAGACAAGTAATAGCATTGACAATGGCTTATATTGACAATGGCTTGCACAAGGCCTGCCAGTGGGGGGAGGACGGGAAGAGAGCATTTGCCCCAGGGCCAGGTGATTCAAAGGAGCCTGGGGCTCTGACTGCCCCTCCTGCAGCAGCTGCATTTGCCCAGGGCCCTTTAAATCATCACCAGAGTGGCTCTGTGCTCTGAGCAATGCCAAGGGCTGGAAAGGGGGCATCCTGCTGTCCTCTGTTCTGCCCCTTCTGTCTTTGCCCTCACAGAGGCTGTTGGCTTCCCTGGCCCCCACCGTGGATTTTCCAGTTCCAAAATGATATCCCTCCAACTGGTAGCTATCTGACACTGTCAGTTTTCCTAGCATGATCACATCTCACTTCTCTCCTGTCAAAGCAGCTCTCATTCTGTTGTCCCTCATCTGGAGGTCAGAGTCAATCTCAGTACACAAATCTGGAGATTTTGCCTTGTGCATCCAAAAGTTTTGCTACCACTGCTCGTCATCTCAAACTTGCATCACAATGCAATCCCACCAGTCAGTGCTCATATCCAGCGGCGGATTTACGGCAGGGCGAGCGGGGCGGCTGCCCCAGGCCCCGCGCTTCCCAAGGCTCCGCTCATGTGCCTTGGCACCACGGCGCATGTGCTGTGTCAAAGGGGGGGGCCCCGCGAAATTTTGCTGCCCGGGACTCCGCGGCGCTGCCCTGGGCCCCACGGCACTCTCATCCGCCCCTGCTCATATCTCAGATTCAGAACCTGTGCTCCACTATCTGCAGCTGCTCTGTGCACACCACCACCAACTTTGATTGTTTCACTCTATGTCCTACTACAGCAATCTGTCCTACAAGAAATTACCATGTTCCCTGCTGATTCAGTTACTCTTCTGTCTGAAGGATTGTACATCTAGTTCTCTGCTTATAGAACTAGAGCAGAGCCATTCAGGTTCCAATCCTTCTGTCAGAGATGAAGAGATCCATTCAGCTTTGTGGGATATTTTTTAAAGGTGCAAAAATTATGGGATATAGGTGACATTATGGGATGAAGACAGTTGCACACTGGAAAGCTGGCTCCTTGCTCCTAGTCACTACTGTGCTATGAAATTTGCTTTGATCCCACAATGCATTGTCACAGCTTCCCAAAAGACATTGACCTGGATAGTAATGGATTGCAGACTGGGATACCTATCTACCTCAGGTACACAGCACTGTGCGTGGACCCAAGAATTTCTGATGAGTATGTGCAGTGCCAACACAAAGAGTCAACTATGCATATGCATTGTGGTGACTTCATACCAATATAATTTGCATTGACCAAAGTTAGTAGTGTGGACATGGAATAGGGTTGACAGAGCCCAGATTTGAACTTAGGCCTTTCCTTTGACTTCTCCTTTACTTAACAATTAAATACCTAAAAATAAGTTGAACTTGATATTTGACACCCTTTTCTTGCAGCAACAATAATAGTACTTAGTACTTCTAGAATACTTTTCATCTAGAAAAGAATCCAAAGCACATTTTAGAGATGGGACAATGGACGCATAGATAGGTGAGGTGACTAAATGCCCCCGTAGAGCATGCTAAGGAATAAATCATATAGATTTGAATCTTTTCAACTAAACCTTTTCAGTACACCTATGCTGGAGATGGAACTGTACTTTCCAACTCATAGAGAAGTATGCATGCCAGTGTCGGTTAAGCCAGTATACTCAAAATAGCAGTGTAGTTGGAGAATCATGGACAGTGGGACTAGCTTCCCTGAGTACAACCCTATCAGGGCCTGTTGATATATGTTGGGTGACTAGCCAATCCTGCCACCTGCATTGCTGTGGCTCCACCATTCTTTTTAGTGTTCTAGTGTGACCCGAGCTAGCAGAAGTACTTCTCCAGCTCCAGTGTTGACATACTCTTTGTCTATATGGGAAGAGGTAGGCAAAAGGAAAGGGGCCTTTTCCTTGATGTCCTCATCCTATCACACATATTCTAACTGAATGGCACCTTACTCTATGGGTAGCCTTCTTAGGGAAGCTTTTGTCTAGTTCCCACAGACCAATATTTTTCAACGTTTTGGTACTAGGAACCAGCTTATTGCCTTCCTAAACTGTGTCTAAGAGATCATAGGGACCAGTGCCAGTTCACAGACTAGTCACTCACTAAGGCTGCCTTAGACTACTTTGAGTATCAATACCATGAGAAACGAGTCTGCAAGGTGCTATTAGCTGATTGGTAAGATGAGAGTGCTTTTTTGCTTGAGGAAGTATTGCAAACTTCATGCAGCACACTGGAATGACCTTCCTTCATC
Source organism: Pelodiscus sinensis (assembly GCF_049634645.1). Classification (NCBI taxonomy): domain Eukaryota; kingdom Metazoa; phylum Chordata; order Testudines; family Trionychidae; genus Pelodiscus; species Pelodiscus sinensis. The sequence goes on from NC_134711.1 coordinate 217,250,456, forward strand.
AAAGTCACACCAACTTTTATTTTCAGAGGCTGAACCATCTGTTAGCTGAGCTTGGTGGTGGTGATCAAAAGGGAAACAAAGAAAGAAGGTGACTAAATCCATTGGAGAAACAATCCTTTGTGAATGGCAGCCTTTTAAAAATTAATAGCATTTCAGTCAAGGAATCACTGGGGCTTTTAAAGGCTAAGAGCGAAGTATCATTTAACCAAGGATTAGAGGAGATCTTGAAAGTTTAGCCTTAAGTTATCTATCAAAGTACAATCACTGAAGAGTTACATACCCAGTGGTATAAAGTATTAAAGCATAAAGGTTGCTTTTAGTTTTGATATATAGTCCAAAATACACTATATCCTGAGGTGTGTGCTGCATTGATCAGGTTTAAAGAACTAGCAAATGGAAAATAAAACCATTAATTTATTCTCACTGTAGATTTGTAGTGGCTTTTGGTGCATTACACAGTATAGAGCAATAGAGAAATTTTCTCGTTATTTTAGGTATCATAATAAAATACTATCTTAAATTAAAAGGGACACATCTTGTAATTTATTTTGGCATTATTGCTGCTGAAATCATTAGGATTTCTAAGTTATTGGTAGGGTTTCGATAGAGGTTCAATGCATATCATTCAAAGACACAGCATTGGGAAACACATAAAAAAGGATGTACATACATATCTTATTATTGCTGAACATATTGCTGAACAGATAATAGACACGTGAGTTATATAAGTAATTTGAAGCCATTAAAAAAAATGAGTACTCCCAGTGAAGACCATGATCGAAATATAAACTTTTGCCCTTACAATAATAAACAATGATACTGAGTAGTCCTGTAGCACCTTAGCTCTGGTCTACACTAGGCCCTTATTCCAAAATAGCACCCTCCCCCAAGTTCGAATTTATAAGCGGTGTGTTCACACTACTTAGCTCATTGTTTTGAAATAACAGGCTACAGAATTCAGACTCTGTACTCCTGCTTTTCACAAGGAGTAACGCTAATTCCAAAATAGTAATTTTGAATGAACATTAGTGTGGACACTCCAGTGTCACTAATTCGAACTTACTGGCCTCCGGGAGGCCTCCCACAGCTCCCCAGAGGGCTTCCTGGGGCTCTATGTCTGAGGTAGAGCATCCACATTAATAGAGCCTGCCTCAGATTAATTTCGATGCTTCCCCATAATGAGGACAAGCTAGTTTGAATTTGTTAAATCGTAAGTTCTTAAGTCAAATTTAGTCATTTCAAAATAGTTTCTTAGTGTAGACATGGCCTTAGAGACTAACTAAATTATATATGTAGTATCCTGAGCTTTTGTGGGCAAAACCTACTTTTTCAGATATGGGTTTTGCCCACGAAAGCTCATGATACTATATATATATATATATTGTTAGTCTCTAAGGGTATGGCTAAACTACATGGCTCTGTCAACGGAGCCATGTAGATTAGTGTACTCAAAAAAGGGAAATGAAGCAGCGATTTAAATAATCACCACTTCATTTACATCAAAATGGCTGCCGCACTGTGTTGATCAGCTGTTTGACAGGTGGGAAGTGGGGGTGCAAAAGTACCATTCAATATGAGGGACTGGTGAAGTGCCCAAACTCCAGAATAATTTAGAGCAGCCTGAGAGTTGCTCTAAATTGTATTCAATGCCAGCAGCTTCCAAGGGCAATTTCCCTGTCTGGAGTTTGCTAAAATCCATGGGCACTCCAGTCACTCACCATTTTTCCTAGATAAGTCTCAAATCAGACTTAATGGTTCTGAGTATCTAATCCTTGCCAATTTGGATACATTATTGTCCGATTTGCATACAAACTAGTGAAAATTGTGCATATAAGTTCAGGCATACAACTGAATGTATATTTCTGAGGAATTACACACTTAAAAAGAAAGTTGTCCTATATTGTCTGTTCCCTTCATTTCATTTAAAGCTTTTCTCAGGTATCCAGGACAATGGTTGTTCAAGATGCTCAATTCAACATAAGCATGGAAGGGAATCAAGAGAAATTGTTTTTATTGTATATAGCCTTAGGGTTTGGAAGTAGTCCACATGGTGATGGATTCATTTATCTCCGTCCATTTAATTTGTGACTCACTCAGGAATCTTATTGACTTGGAATCCTAAGAGATTACAGCCACAAATCACAAAGATCTATGCTTCTATTGTTTGAGTATGTTTTATTTATTAATCAAATCATTATTTCTTCATCAAGCTGCAGCATGGTACTGTGATAAAAGAGGACATTCTACTTTGGCCTGTCCCGTAACACAATGGCATAGACAAGAAGACATAGAGAATAATAATACCAATAATGCCTACACATACAAATACTCAGACAAACTATTTGGCTGTGGAGACATGAATCTCAGGCCAGGTCTATACCAAAATTGAATTAAGATATGTGACTCCAACTATGTTAATTATTGAGCTTGAGTCGATGTACCTTAATGCATGTTTCCCCACCATCCCCATAGTGGGAGGCTGACAGAGGCAAATGTTCCCATCAGCTTCCCTTACTCCTCCCCGGAGCAGGAGCACTGACACTGATGGGGGCATCCTCTGAGTTTAATTTAGTGGGTCTTTACTAGACATTGTTAAAGCATTTGGCGTCTGGTGGGTAATCAACTAAACATAAACTGCCAATGTGATGCTGTGAGGGCTAATGCAATTCTTGAAGGACCAAGAAAAGGATATGGAGCTGGAGTAGGGAATTGGTATTACCTTTGTTTACAACAGAGGTGGGCAAATTCCAGCCCACAGGCCGGATCTTATCCACGGGGTAATCTCTGGCAGGCTCTCACTTTTATGTTTGCCAGCACTTCTGCAAGCACAGCTCTCCTTAGCTGTGAATCACTGTTCACATCCAATGTGAGTAACGAGAAGCAGTATCCTGGTCCATACCACTTCCTGCTGCTTGCATTGGTCACAAATGGTAATCTGAGGCTGAGAGCTGAGATCATCCGACACCTACAGAAGCACAGGTAAACATGGCAACGGTGGCCATTTTTTTTATTGCCCACCCCTGGTTTACATCATGAATTAGACCATTCCTAGAATGATGTGTCCAATTCTGATGGCCACGCTTCAAAAAATGGTGACAATTTTGAAAGGGTTCAGAAAAAGAAAGCTCTAAAAATGGTCTGAAGCACAGGAAAACATACATACAGTGAAACACATGGACAGCTCAATCTATTTAGGATCACGATAGTCAAGAGGGGATAGATTCACAAGGGGACATAGGAATTTAACCACAAATTTGGGTGCCGAAGTCCAACATTTAGACACCAATGTCATTCATTAAAACCCACTGCTTAGCTATTGCCTAATTCTATATTTGCTTGCGTTTCTATCAGCACAATTCCCTAGGCACCTCAATTTCTGCAGGTGGGTATGAACAAAAGCTTCTTCATACATGACAGCACCAAGAAGCTCCCCGACTTGCTCATTCCTAAACCCTGATAGGATTCATAAAATGGCATTCTCCTCCATTTCATCTGCAGGATCCAGTCCATTAGCTCCCAACTGAATTGGGCCTCATACAAAACGCAGAGGTGCCAGCAGTAACCCCCTTATAACTACTAGTACAGTGGTTAGGGCACTTAGGGAAAATATGGAACACGCCAGTTCCAATTTCTTTTCTGCTTGATTTAGAACAAGGACTTGAACCAAATCCAGGTCTCCCATCTAAGTGTGTTTGGTATTGAAGTGTATTTTGGGATAGCACTCTCAGTCTTACCTGTTGCAGCTGTTCCACTCTGTATTAAACACTTCAATAGTTTTGGGGTTAGAGAGAGCGAGAGTGAGACTGGATCTATAGACTATACTCAAGATCAACCAGAACATATGGGCTTGATCCAGGAATCCTGGCTGAGGTTCTATGGCCTGTGTGATGCCCAGAGAACAGAATAAATTATAATAATGTTTCCTTTCAGCTTTGGAATCTAAATCAATGAGTCTCTCCAAGGTAAGGGGAAGCAGGAGGGAAATTCAGACTCATCTCTTAGGCTATATCTACACAGCAGCGTTATTTTGGAATAACTGACATTATTCTGAAATAACATAGTCTGTGTCTACACACAAGCAGTTATTTTAACATAATGTCAAAATAATGGAGAGTTAGAGGACTGCTTATTCTGACTCCTGTAACCCTCATTGTCCGAGGAGTAAGGGAAGTCGGAGGAAGACTGCTCTATCTCAAAATAACTGCTGTGATCACAGCGCCAAAAGTCGAAATAAGCTTCTTTAACTTAAGCTACACAATTAGTTTAGCTCAAGTTGTGTAACTTATTTTCAGTTTAGCCCTGCTGTGTAGGCAAGCCCTTAGTCACCGTGTCTCCTTGGAGAAAATCTTGGGGGAGTTCAGATTTTGCATCATCCCTTTTTCAAGGATTTAACTAAAGTCACAATCTAGCCTAAGAGACAAAATAACAGGCAAGCTCAAAATGCCATTTTAGTCACTTTTCTGAGCAGAATAGCTCATTAAGGGTATGTCTAACACTACAGAGATCAAAGCTGCCACTGTCAATCTTCCAGGGTTTGAAATAGCGGGTACAATGAAGACATGCTAAATCGTGCTGATAGGGGCACTCCGGTCAATGCTGGTAGTCCTGCTTCCATAAGGAGTAAGGGAAGTCAAAGGAAAAGCATTCTCCCTTCAACTTCCTGCTGTGTGGACAGCACCAAAAGACAAGTTAGGCTACTTTGACTTCAGCTACGCAATTAATGTAGCTGAAGTTGTGTATTTTAATTCAACCTTGTCCCATAGCGTAGACATAGAGTGATGTTTTTGGAATGCAATTTTATATAAAATTATTTGTAAATGAAAAAAACCTCATATCTGAGATAGACACATTACATACATTAAATAAATAAGATATTCTGCCGCTGTTATTTGTTTCATAAATATTCCCATTGATATTAAGGGGTTTGCTCAAATGGATTAAAAGGAGTAGCAAATTTAGACCCCAAATAATGACGGGCCAGAATGAATTCTTGTCTACGTGGGCCAAGAAAGGCAATAACTCTCTTCCCTCCCTTTTGCTTGGTTTTCATAGATTGCAGGTCATGGTCTGGTTTGAAGGACAGCAGCTGCTCCCAGATATGCCCTTCCTATGAGCAAGAGGCAGAGAGAGGTGCAGAGTTAGTGGAGCCTTGACCTTATCTGCTATGTGAAGGACAGAATAGGCTCCAAGGCATTTGCATTCATTCAAAGGCTACCCCCTTTTCCTGGAGCGAAAAAGGAGGAACAGGGGGAACTGTGATTCCAAGATCCCCTTCCCAGGGCTATTCCTGAGGTGCAGCAGTTATCATAGAATCATAGAATTGTAGTGTAATGCTGACAGGCAGAACTGAATCTGGCAGCTTATTGCATGAGCCTCTACAGCTTGAGCTAAAAGCCAGCTGACTCTTAGCTAAGGCTGTAAAGCAAACTCATTTTCTCTCTCTCTCTCTCTCTAGAAGAGATCTAAGAGCCATTATATAGGACAGTCGGTGTGTGGGTTACAGTAGGACTGGAAGCAACCTTGAGAGGTCATCAAGATCAGTCCCCTGAACTCATGGAAAGACTTAGGATGTTAAAATTCAATTATCTGGCTAATGATATAGTTGGTACATTTTGTATTGACTATACGATTAGTTGATAAGCGTCGCTCTGCAGAGTTCCAATGGGGGCTAGCTACAGGAGCCAGCTCAAGATGGAACTGAGATGTTCTGGCTTCCCAGCCACCTGTGCGGTAGCTCTGCATTTTAAATGTAGTAAGAGTAAGAGCCCCTGGGCTCTTTGTACATTTAAAATGCAGAGGCACAGTGATCAGCATGAGCCAGGACTGCTTGGTCTTGGCTCGAGCTGAGTCCAGCAGCCCCTCTTTGCAGCGGACAGCCCTGTCTGCTGCAAACAGAGGTTGGTGCAGGAGAAGCCTCTGCTCGCAGTGGCCAGGGCTGGCTGTGGGTAGGGGCTGGTCAAACACCAGCAGCTGGAGCCAGAGTAGCCTCTTTTTTCAGCTCAAGTCAGATTCTGGAGCTACCCCTGCTACGGCTCTGCAGAGTGATGCTTACAGACTAATCGATACAATTTGTATTGACTATATCATTAGCCAGATAATCACATTTTAACATCTTTAGTCCTTCCATGAGTTCAAAGGACTGGACTTGATGACCTCTCAAGGTTGCATCCCTGTCTGCTGCGAACAGAGTCTGCTTCGGCACCGGAGTTCATGACAGCCTGAGCAGCCCATGCCTGAGGCCAGCCTGCAAGCTTAGATGTTGGCATATAGCATCAGGCTCAAGTTAGGGGAATACAGAGCCACACAGCATCAAAAGAAACTGCAGGAGGGATTTTATCTCCACCAGTCTTGCATATGCCAGTGGTGTGCTATGGCCCTGTGCTTTTGGCCCCTTTTGAAGCAATTTGCTTCCCTGGAAGCACCTGGAATTTCTGAGATACCTGTAGCATAGGAACAATGACTGTGGTTGGTCCATGAGTAGAATGTTCAAAGTGGAGGCATGGCTTCTGGCCCTATCCTCCCTGCTACATTTACTAGGGCAGGAGCAGTATGACCTATAGAAAAATTTCTTGTCGTAAACTCAAGCCACTTCATTATGAATTTTAACTTCAATTTAAAAAATAAGTGATTTCATGGAGTAACTTCAATTTCCATGGTAATTGCTTTGAACTTCCCTTAGGGAATGATAAATGCCAATGAACACAAAAGTTTATCCAGAACTCAAATTATAAAATGAGGACCAATATTTTTTCCTTTTTTTTTGTTTGTTTACTTTTTTGCCTTTGGCTCCGTTGCTACTAATATGAAATCACAATCAAGAACGGAAGAAAATATTCCAGGTAAGCAAGGCATCTTACAAAACTCACAAATATTTCCCAAATAAATGTTTATCTTGCTCTGCCCTGCAGTGTAATTTTTAAACACTTCTAAACTTTGTGGTGGCCTGGAATTTTGTCTTCCTAACTCTTCAAAACACAAAACAGCCTACTTTACTGTTGACTTTAAATAATTATTGGCCCTCCTGCTGTGTTTTTAATATACCATGATTGCTGTACAAATATCATGACATTCACACCCAAGTAAAGGAAATATGTGGAAAGGAGTCAGCACAGATGGACTTCAAACAGCTATTGGAGGTAAAACAAGTAAAGAAAAAGGAAAAGGAAAAGGAAAAGGAAAAGGAAAAGGAAAAGAAGAACTCAACTTATTCTGAGTTGGCTAAGATCAATTATAAGCAACTTGTCACTTTTGAAATGGAGATTAAATAGACACAGTTTTCTTATTACATTAAATAAATGTTTATATCAGAGAAAGATCTTGTGACAACTTTAGGGGGAACTATGGTAAACATTTTGTTTAGAGGTGACATTGACTATATATATTATAGCTTTTATTTTGATTTCTCTGTCTTTTTATTATTGGGAAATGTGGTTGTAAATGGGCTCTTCTAAGAACTTATATAGTGTGGGCCGTCTATCTTACCTTAAATCTTCTGTTTGTAACATGAATGAAGCTAATGGGAATTTTGCTTACGGAAAGACTGCATGATCGAGGCCTTTTAATATAATAAATCAAATCAGTGAACTCTGGTGCTTCTTATTTAAACAGCAAATACTGTTAAAATAAACAATATCATCCTTATTTGCCCAAGTGGGCTTGTTATTTAATGTGGATAGTAAGACATAATTACTTAAAAGGCATACACCTTTATTTAAAATTGATGAAAAGCAACTCATTAAATCATATTAATTCTCTACAATAAAACATTCTATTAGTCACTTGCAAATCTTGCTTCAAACAACCAGTATGTGGCGCTGTCTCCTGCCAAAAAAACAGTCCTGACATTCACAAAGCTGGTCTTCAGTAGAGCTAGTGTTTACATTGCCTGCTGTAAATGTCACAGCAAAACACTGAAAAAGAACTAATTGTGTTTTTATAGTAGCAAGAGGTCAATGCTTTATGCTTTTCAGGAAAGGATTATTTTTGCTTGAGTTTTTAATGTTTTTAATGCTAAGGGATGACCTTTTTTTTTGTTTATGAGGGGGAGACAGCCAACAATTCCAAGAATAAAGGAATCAAACCAAACAAAAAAAACCCCAAAATAGATAAATATATTTTAGAATATGAAATAGGAAAAGAGGTGTACTATAACAAAGTTACATGATTCACAAGTAAAAGGATTTTTAAGAGCAACAATTTAAAAGTGGTTAGCAATAATCAGCAGAAAAATTCACTCAAAAGGAAAAGCTTGTGTGCTTTAACAAATTGCTAGTTTTATTCTATAGGATGTCTAAAAGCTGTGTATGTCTAATAAATTACAACAATCTTTTGTATACTTTCAGAGTTTGAAAAAACATTCTATTTTGTGCATCCTACATGTTTCCAGAGCTTATGTTTCATGAATTTTTTACTGAAATCTTTCCCTATCACATCCAACCCCCACATTCATAAATGTACATTTATATGTGTATGAAATCTCTCTCTATCAAACATGTATACATTTAGTCCTTATAGGTTTTGACTGCCAAACTTGTTTAGCAAGCGCTTATACCACAGTTCCTGAGTTCCTTTGGTTTCTTAATCTCTTTGTAAGGGCACATGTTCTGTGAGAATTTGGGTTTAGTGGCACTGAACAGCCTGCCTTTTATGTGCTAACCAACTCAGTTTCACTTAAAAGGAATTCAGAGACCCGACAGATGATCTTTGTAACCATGACCTTTCAAACTGAATAAACTGTAACAAACATTTTACCAATGAAGGACCCTGTGCCTCTTCCTACCCATCTTCATAAAATCAATGAAACAGCAGTACTCATGGACTTTTAATTTAGTTTTTTGTAGTTTAATATGAAACATTGTTTGGGTTAGTGAAATACTAGTAACTCAGGAGGGAAAAAGCTGTCTGTCCTCCATACCTGTAGTATTTGAGCACCAAATACAATTATTAAAGAAGGCTGAAGATTTTTTTGACAGGGAGTATTATTTAATAAAATTATAATGAAAGTTGAAAGCATTTGGTGTGCTTCTACGCATAATGAATCAGTCAAGGGTAATGGGCTTTCAATTTTCTGTTCCTTTATAGCCTTGGGGTGTCACAGAGGAATTGCAGAATTCTTAGGTTTTGCAAAACCTAAACCAGACAGAATGGGTTAGAAACAGACATTTCCTGAGTTGGAAAGGCATACTCTGGCCATCTCTGACTAGCAAGCTTATAGCGCTAGACTTTAGCAGCCTTGTTAAGGCTACACCATAATTTCATAAGTAAGATGATTATTTTTACTACTCTTGAGGTGCCAGGTTGGGGCAGATTACCTTGGGCATGTTGGATCAGTGGATTACACCAGATGTTACTTAGTAGTTCCCAGACTGTGGCCTTCAGAGATACAAAATCTACTAGAAGTGGGGCACAGTTTACAAGCCACCAATAGCCTCCACTCAGCTGAGGGGCTCAGGACTGCTCATCATAACATGCAAAGTATGTGGAGCCTTCTGGAGAGGTAGTTGGGATGGCTCCTGAGCTTCATCTATGCATCTCCAAAGTAACCTTCTATTCATTATGTTTAGGGTGTGTCTGTACTGCTGTGGCTGTCTTGGGTCCGCTGTCTTGGGTTTGCGAGGTTTGGGCTGCTGAACAAAAAAACTATGTTGTAGATGTTCAGGCTCAGACCTAGGCTCTGAAACCCAGTGAGCGAGGGTGGGTCACGGGTACATCAATGCAAGGATAAAAACCCCGCAACCTGAAAAATTGCTGTATAGAAGTTTGGGCTCTGGCTGGATCCTGAGCTCTGAGACTTGGTGAGGTTCGTCTCACAGCCTGATCTCCAGTCTGCCCCAGAAATCCTGCATTGGAATTATTAACCCCACAGCCAGAGCCCCTTGAGACTGAATCAGTTGACCTTGGCTCTGATGTATGGTGCCACAGATGTTTTATTGCCATGTAGATGTACCCAGATAGCACACTGCACTGATTAGTTTTTAAGCTTTCCCTCCCTTACAGAACCCATTTCCATAAGCTGTGGTAGCACTACCATCAGGCCAATCCTCTTCTGCCCTGCCACAGTTGCTCCCTCAGGCACAGGAGGACGTTATTTCTAATTGCAATTTCCCAGCCACCCATAGGATGAATCTGGCCATAAACTACTATCAAATTATCCAGATTACTGATGGCGACCCAAAGATGGAATTTGATCCAGAAATACTTCTAGCCACAAAAAGAAATTAAAAGTGAAGACTTTCCTCCATCCCTATTATAGTTACATTTATTGCAAGTCTATGTAGCACTTTGAAGACTAACAAGATGGTTTATTAGATGATGAGCTTTCGTGGGCCAGACCCACTTCCTCAGATCAAATAGTGATCTGAGGAAGTGGGTCTGGCCCACGAAAGCTCATCATCTAATAAACCATCTTGTTAGTCTTTAAAGTGCTACATAGTCCTGTATTTTGTTTCAGCTACACCAGACTAACACAGCTACATTTCTATCACTATTTATTGCAAGTGTCTGACTGAAACTAATGTCTGATGTTATCAGATTCCTTTGGAGTATGACACCTAGTCCAAGCTCTGTTTTCATTTATTCAGTTTCTTATATCATGCCCAGCATGAAATTGAATTATAGCATAGATATGAATATCTTTGCTTTAGGCTTAATAATGTCCTTGGACAGACTTAACTTAAGTTTTTAAGGTTTGATTCTTCGCTGTTATACTTCTTTATTGCCTTATATGTATGTATTCAGGATAGAATAACCTACAGGAGCTTCTTGCATACATTATGCTGGTATCAGTCCAAGGGTGAGGAACATGGCATTACTCTGTTGTAAAACTAGTACAGGTTGGACCTCCCAAAACCGGGACGCTCTGGTCCGGCAACAGCCATAGTCCAGCAGAACCACGGAAGTTCCTGGACCAGAGAGAGAGTCTTGGCTGGGAGCCCCAACAGCAAGAGGGCTGGTGTCTGGGAGCCTGGCAGGGCTGGGGTTGGGACCGGGGCCAGAGCTCCGATAGTGCAGCTGGGGACGCAGCAGCCTGGGTAATGGGGCTGGGGCCAGGAACACTGCCACAGCAGCCACAGCACATAGCAGTGGGACAGGAGCCAGGGCGAGGGCCCCAGCAACCATGGCAGTCCCAGGGCAGGGCTGGGGCAGTGCAGTAGTAGGGCTGGGGATGTGGCAGCCTGGGCTGCTGGGGACGCAGCAGCCCGGAATCCTGGCAGGATGGGGGTGACAGCTGGAGCCAGAAGCGGGAAGTGGCAGTGGGCTGTAGGGCTGGTAATAAGGGACTTCCCCTGGTCTGGCAAATTCCCTTGTTCAGTTCCAGTCAGGTCCTGGGGGTGCCGGACCAGAGAGGTCTAACCTGTACTAGTGAGATCAGTCACAGTCAATGTTCCTTGTAAACTTTTCCATCCATGTGCAAATATTTTTTGATCCTTGTGCGGAATACATTTTGTTATGTGCACCAAACACGTGTGAATGCACACCACCAGGAGAAACACAAACCTAGCTGTGAGCACTCTGCTAATCAGCTGGGTGGCATTGGAATCTATCCTTTGTGGCTGCTATAAATGCACAGCTTACACAGAGCACTGGTCAGAGTCTTGTTTCATTGAAGGCGATTTTTCCAACATACATTTAGCTGTATTTTACAATATATTGAGCAAAAGAGATTACAGCAGTCTATAAACCATTGACATAATAATCTATACATTATTTTGACAGTGGACATATTTACACCTCCTATAATGGCCCCAATTCTCAGCTCTGTCATGTGATACAAGCTTGGGATCACCTAGTTTGGAAGATTTAACATACTGACTACAGTTGGGAAAGAATATATTTGTTCCTTGTATTATTTATGGCAGCAATCGGTGTTTATATACAGTATATTAAAATTAATGTATAATGTAACCTATGTGCTTTGTACTGTGTGCATGCACTGTAAATACACAAACAATAACAACAAAAGAATAGTTATTGTATGTGTATTTTAGCTATTTTATTTTATAAAGCACAAGGTGTTAATCATTTTAATTTTATAGTTATTGCCTAAAGGCAGTAGACTAATGACCTGTAAAATTTATTGTTAAATAACACACTAGGATGAGATTTCATGCAAGCTCCAGTCTGGAACAAATGTTTAGCACTGACTTGGGATTTTACTATGGGGAAACTCCCAGTCTTCAGTAAGCTGCAATTTCACTACACTTTTTTAGACCTTAGCACTGAACAGACTAAGAGGAATTGTCCAGTAGCTGAATGCATCTAAATATGAAGCAAAATGCAGGACAATGTAGCACTTTAAAGACTAACAAGATGGTTTATTAGATGATGAGCTTTCGTGGGCCAGACCCACTTCCTCAGATCAAATAGTGGAAGAAAATAGTCACAACCATATATACCAAAGGATACAATTAAAAAAAATGAACAAATATGAAAAGGACAAATCACATTGCAGAACAGAAGGGGGATGCGGGGGTGGGGGGGTGGGAAGGGAGAGGAAGGAAGGTAAGTGTCTGTGAATTGCTGATATTAAAGGTAGGGAGAGTGGGATGTTTGTGAGTTAATGGACTAACGGCTACATTTCTATCACTATTCTGCATCTAAATATGTCTGAGTTCATAAGTAAAAATAAGGCATATGAACCCAAGAATAGTATTAACAATAGAATGAAATAAATATGAGGTTTGACGGAGGGTAGGGGAGGAACAGACTCCAAGGCGTGCAAGATGTGCTTGTCTGTGTACATACCGGGCGTGTCTTTTTAAGTCAATATGCCTCAGTGGGGCTGTGTGTTTGTGTTTGCCTGGGTGCATTAGGCATGTTTGTGTCTGATAAGTAGGTAGACCTGCTTAAGAGCCAGATCCGGCAGGTTGCTGCGTGTCTTCCTTTCCCTGTGATGTCAGGGAGAGCTAACAGGGCTCAGCACCTGGCACTAGCAAGCCGCGCGTGTGTGTGTGTGTGTGTGTGTGTGTGTGTGTGCGCGCGTACGAGGGGTGTTTGTGTTTTGGGGTGTCTACTTCAGAGCAGCTGAGGGCTGAGCGCTAAGCAAGCAAAGGGGGGTACGGGTAGGATCTGTGTGCCAGGGTATGTGTCCAGGAGAGAAGTTCACCAGCTCCCTTGCATTCTCTGTCCCCTGTCTGCGGCCAGACAGCCCGGCTCGGCTTGTCACTCCCATTTCTCGCAGCCAATGGCACAGCCTCCTGTCACCCTCACCCCACCCCCTCCAGGGAGTAAGGGGAGGGGTGTGTTCTGGGGAGGGGAGGTCGGAGAGGAGGGAGGGAAGGGGGGGGTGAAGAGAGTTGAATGATTGAACTTTCTTGTTTAGTTTCTGCAGCGCGGAGCTTTCCCCCCCAGTCCAGTCCAGCACCAGCTCGGTGCACGGGAGCTTATCCGGGCGGCTCTTGCGCTCAGCTGCACCCCTGCTCCCCCTCCGCACCCACCCGCCCGCTGCGCGATGGTGCGAAAGGATCCCGCTGTGGCGCTGACCCTTTGCCTTTGGATTACGGCTTCCTGGGGCTGCCTGGCTGCGGCTGCCGGGGTGGCTGCAGCGCGCAAGCAGGACGAGTCTTTCTCCGCTGTCAGTGTCTACAGAGCCAGATGCACCTCCAGGTGCCTGAGCCTGCAGATCACTCGCATATCTGCCTTCTTCAAGCATTTCCAGGTACGGTAACAGCGCAGTAGCGGAGGAGAGACCCTCCCCCCCCCCCCCTTGCACCCGCACCTGGCCCTGCTCGCCACGCGCTCGCCACGCGCGCAAGCCCTGGGCACGGGGACACTTGCTGGGCAGCGCTGCCCCGGGGCTGGAGTGCGCGCGCTCAGGGTGAGGCGTGGGTGGGGGGTATATGGGACGGCTCGGACTTCAGCGCCTCTTTGCAAACTCCTCGCGCAGGAGTTTCCAAAGGGGCTGCTTATGTCGCAGGATAGACTCCCCTCCCCCCCCACACACCGACCCACACACAAGTCCCTGCCCCAGAGGTTAGGCAGGTGGACACCCTTTCCCACCAGCGCAGGGAGCACCCAGAACTAGGAGTGGAACCGAGCCCCCGCCCTTACGCTGTGTAGACAAGCACCACTTTGAGGCTGCTGAGTGCCCTCCTGCCGGCGCAGAGCGCTGTGCTCGGCGGGCTTGGCTACAGGCTCGCAAGCACTAGGAATGGCATGTGGGGATTTCTTAGCCCTGCTGGAACGGGGCGGGCTTGCTGGCTGAGATCTTCCACTGAAGCAGTCAGCTTGTGCCCTAGAAAGGTGACTTGAGGGGGGCAAGGCAGCTCTCTTCCCCCTGTCACAGGTGCCCCGTTTGCGCTGATCGGTACTTGGACAACAACAGGACTTGCAGCCCCGCGCTTCCGAGGGCTCCTGAATTCACGCCGGGGCTATGTCCTGGGATGGTTCCATAAGCGCGCACGACTGCTTTTTACTTGGGAGACTTAAGAGCGGGGTGAAAACGAAATAGGACAAGACACTGGGGTCTGTGGATGTGAGGGGGGGGGCTTAGGGGCTGCAGCAAGTCTGCGGGGAGGCAGATGCTCTAAGTTTTGGTTGCTCTGATGTTAAGAAGCAGGTGTGCATTACGGGGCATCGGATCTTAGTGGGGTTTCTCTTATGGTCGACTTGAAAATGTAGGGCGCTTTCTTCAGAGAAGTGGCCAAAGGTTTGGAGCCTCTGTTCCTTTCTGCCACAGAAAAAGCGGAAGGGGAGACGATGGTTATAATACAACTCTGCCCTGTGCCACAGCCATGCAGGACAAGTCTCTATGGAGTGGTGGAGGTGATGATGAATGATGGGAGTGGGGGAGGAATGGGAATTGGGATACAGGTCAAGAGACAGCATGAGACTGAGACCTGTCTTGGGTAAAATGAGACACCCCTAAACGGATGGCTCAAAAATACAAAGCATTGCGGAGATCTTATCTTATTAGGAAATCGTGTATCCTTCCCACTCGCCGTGTCCACAGCCTCCCTCTTTAGTACCTCTTCCAGCCTCCCAATCTGCCCTTCCCACCTGTTCCGTGGCGACGAAAAGACTGAATCGTATTGACCAGAAGGAAACAGTGAAAACACTTTGAAGTGCGTATAAAAGCAGCCCTCATTCCCCTTCATAAACTGGCCTTCCACCAATTTGAACAGAGGAATATATTAGCAATCTAGTGCTCTGTCCCCAAACACAGATGAGGATAAGGTGAGAGGGAAGTGATCCTGTTTCTTCCCTGCCCTTTAGAGCGCACTGAAACAAACACAAACTGCCAGAGAAATGTTTGCATAAAGAGCTTTGTTTATGCAGAGCAAAGGAGTTCATCTGAAGTGTTGTATTTTAAAAAAACTGGATCACCTATAAAATATTTTAAATTCAATCAAAAAATAACGCCCAAATGCTTTGACATTTCCATTCCAACAGGAGCTGTCTAGTATCTGTAGCTGAATTTAAAAATAAAAAGTCTACAAAAGAATGCAAAGTAACCCCTCTTAAATGGAGATGGAGAGCCTGAGATACTCTACTGACTGTCCATATGAGAAAGAAAGGGGAAGGGAAAAGTATCTGAACTTGCATATTCATTTGTGTGGCAAAGAGTACTTGCAGTCCCAAGATTTTCCCTGAAGATGCCCTGGATTTTGGAACAGTAAAATGCTTGCTAAGAAAATGTCTGGAAAGCAGAAAAAACATGAAAAAGCAGTTCCTAGTATATTTTATTGCATTGTCAGTGGGTTGTAACTTATTTGTTTTACAGTGTCAGTGGCTAAGGCTGCAGTTTAGATCAAGCCAATTTCTAGTCAAAGGCTTTTTTTGTGTTTTCTTGGCATGATTTTTTTCCAAAGTAAAACTGCTGACAGAATGCACATTGCCAAACAATACTGATTACATTTTAATTAGCTAGGGTGAAATAAGCTGCAAATTACTCATTTAGGACTTAATAACTGGCCATTTTTATTTTTTGTAATCAATTGCAAATCTAGAAGTTTTAACCCTAACTTGGTAAAACACAATGAAATTAACTTTTCGGGGATTAAAATGACTAGATATGATTAGATATGAAATGACTGTAATGTTTAGAAGAAAATGATCTGGTTTATAAAAGTTAAGCTTCTCGTTGTTTTAATGTAAGAAGGAAGAGTGATTTCATAGGGTACACTCATTGTTTGATATCATAGAATCATAGAAGATTAAGGTTTGAAGAGACCTGAGGAGACCATGTAGTCCAATCCTCTACTCAAAGCAGGACCAACCCCAACTAAATCATTCCACCAGGATTTTGTCAAGTCTGGCCTTAAAACCTCTAAGAATGGACTGGCCACCAACTTCCTAGGCAACCCATTCCAGTGCTACTAGCGAAGTAGGCTTTTTCCTAATATCCAACCTTAACCTCCCGCACTCAACGTGAGACTTGTTCTGATATGCATAATACAGACCTATGTGGCATTATTCAAAGAGGAGGATTACCCTCAACTTCTATCTCTAAAGCAGCTGTTGCTGAAGTTCTTCACTGCAGAAGATGCCACATTATCTCATTATCTGACTTAGCCTTTGAAGTGACAAAAGCATTAGCTCAGCACGACAGCAAAATGTTGTATTGCAGAAGTGGGGGATCTCCAGCCCACCAGCTGCAGGTGGTTCCAATGGGTGAGCCCATGGAGAGCAGCCAGGAAGTTTGCTTACCTGATTGTCCACAAGCATGGAGCTCCACAGATCCCAGTGGTCATGGTTCACCATTCCCAGCCAATGGGAAATGCAAGAAGCGGTGGCCCAACATGTGCCATTTTCTGCAGCTCCTGCTGGCGGGGAAAGCTGAACTGCAGCCAGTGGGATCTGCAGGGCTCCATGTCTGCAGACAATCAGGTAAATAAAGTGTTCATCCAGCTGCTAACCCAGATCAACTGCTGATGTTTTGTCTCACTAAAGATTACAGGAAGAATCATAGAATCATAGAATAATAGGACTGGAAGGGACCTCAAGAGGTCATCGAGTCCAGCCTCCCGCCCTCAAGGCAGGACCAAGCTCCACCTACACCATCCCTGACAGATGTCTATCTAACCTGTTCTTAAATATCTCCAGAGAGGGAGATTCCACCACCTCCCTTGGCATTTTATTCCAATGTTTGACCACCCTGACAGTTAGGAATTTTTTCCTAATGCCCAATCTAAACCTCCCCTGCTGCACTTTAAGCCCATTACTCCTTGTCCTGTCCTCAGAAACCAAGAGGAACAAATTTTCTCCTTCCTCCTTGTGACACCCTTTTAGATATTTGAAAACCGCTATCATGTCCCCCCTTAATCTTCTTTTTTCCAAACTAAACAAGCCCACTTCATGAAGCCTGGCTTCATAGGTCATGTTCTCTAAACCTTTAATCATTCTTGTCGCTCTTCTCTGTACCCTTTTAAATTTCTCCACATCTTTCTTGAAATGTGGCACCCAGAACTGGACACAGTACTCCAGCTGAGGCCTAACTAGTGCAGAGTAGAGCGGCAGAATGACTTCATGAGTTTTGCTTACAACACACCTGTTGATACAACCTAGAATCATATTTGCTTTTTTTGCAACAGCATCACACTGTTGACTCATATTCAACTTGTGGTCCACTATGACCCCTAGATCCCTTTCCGCCATGCTCCTTCCTAGACAGTCGCTTCCCATCTTGTATGTATGGAACTGATTGTTCCTTTCTAAGTGGAGCACTTTGCATTTCTCTTTATTAAACCTCATCCTGTTTACCTCTGACCATTTCTCTAACTTGCTAAGGTCATTTTGAATTATGTCCCTATCCTCCAAAGAAGTTGCAGCCCCACCCAGTTTGGTATCATCTGCAAACTTAATAAGCGTACTCTCTATCCCAATATCTACATCATTGATGAAGATATTGAACAGTACGGGTCCCAAAACAGACCCTTGAGGAACTCCACTTGTTATCCCTTTCCAGCAGGATTTAGAACCATTAACAACAACTCTCTGACTACGGTTATCCAGCCAATTATGCACCCACCTTATCGTGGCCCTATCTAAGTTATATTTGCCTAGTTTATCAATAAGAATATCATGCGAGACCGTATCAAATGCCTTACTAAAGTCTAGGTATATGACATCCACCGCTTCTCCCTTATCCACAAGGCTCGTTATCCTATCAAAGAAAGCTATCAGATTAGTTTGGCATGACTTGTTCTTCACAAACCCATGCTGGCTATTCCCTATCACTTTATTACCTTCCAAGTGTTTACATATGATTTCCTTAATTACCTGCTCCATTATCTTCCCTGGGACAGATGTTAAACTGACCGGTCTGTAGTTTCCTGGGTTGTTCTTATTCCCCTTTTTATAGATGGGCACAATATTTGCCCTTTTCCAGTCTTCTGGAATCTCCCCTGTCTGCCATGATTTTTCAAAGATCATAGCTAAAGGCTCAGATACCTCCTCTATCAGCTCCTTGAGTATCCTGGGATGCATTTCATCAGGACCTGGTGACTTGCTGACATCTAACTTTCCTAAGTGATTTTTAACTTGTTCTTTGTGTATCCTATTTTCTAAACTTACCCTCTCTCTGCTTGTATTCACTACGTTAGGCACACCTCCAGACTTCTCGGTGAAGACCAAAACAAAGAAGTCATTGAGCATCTCTGCCATTTCCAAGTTTCCTGTTACTGCTTCTCCCTCCTCACTAAGCAGTGGGCCTACCCTGTCCTTGGTCTTCCTCTTGCTTTTAATGTATTTATAAAAGGTCTTCTTGTTTCCCTTTATGCAGTAGCTAGTTTGATCTCATTTTGTGCCTTTGCCTTTCTAATCTTGCCCCTGCATTCCCGTCTTGCTTGCCTATATTTATCCTTTGTTATTTGTCCTAGTTTCCATTTTTTATATGACTCCTTTTTTATTTTGAGAATGCTCAGTGCCAGTGCTTAGTTTGTAATGTAAGAGGTGCTGAGGCACAAGCAATTTTTTAAAATTTTATGACTGATTTAGGAAGCCCAGAAGTGCCAGGACAATGGGCTGCTAAACCACTGACAGAGGCCTGGCACAAATTTGTGCCTGTCCTGAGAAGACCTAATTTTTCCTCAACACCTCAGTTGTAGTCCCTCAGTAGTTGGGGGTTAGCCAGATAGCTCCTGAGCAGGCTGGTGAGAGGTGCTGCTGCTGGATGAAAAACATAGATGGAAAACTAATTGAAATGCTGTACTCAGAGAACAGTTATCAATGGTTCAAGGTGATATTTAGTAGAGCCTTGTGGTCAGTCCTGGATTCAATACTAGTCCACATTTTCATTACTGACTTGGAGAATGGAGTGGAGAGTGTGCTTATCAGATCTGCAAGATTAAAATTCAACAACCTTGACAAATTGGAAAAATGGTCTGAAATCAATAAGAAGAAATTCAATAAAAACAATTGCAAAGCATGTCACTTGGAAAAGAAAGAAACAAATGTACAACTACCAAATGCAGAATAATTGGCTGAAAGTTGTACTGCTGAAAAGGATGTGGGGGTTATTGTAGAGCTCAAAGTGAATATGAGTTGACAGTATGATACTGTTGTGAAAAAAAAGCTAATGTAATTCTGGGATGTATTGACAGGATGCATTATGTAACACATGGAGGTATTTGTCTCAATCTGCTCAATACTAGTGAAGCCTCAGATGGAGTACTTTGTCCAGGGGTGGGCACCACACTTGAAGAAAGATGTGGACAAACTACAGAGAGTCCAGAGGAGAACAACAAAACAGATACAAGGTTTAGAAAACGTGACCAACGAGGAAAAGTTTAAAACTGGGCATATTTGGTCCTGAGAAAAGAAGATTGAGGGCAGACCTGATAAAAGTCTTCATATATATTAAGAGCTGTTATAAAGAGGTCAGTGATCAACTGTTCTGCATGTACACTAAATAAGTAATAGGACTAATTTACAGCAAGGGATATTTAGGTTAGGACAGTGGTCACCAACGAGTAGATTGGGATCTATTCGTAGATCTTGGAACTTTTGACAGATGACTCTGACAGGTTTGGCCGGGAGGCTTCAAGTGCTGGCACTTCATTTGTCCCTCTCAGCATTGCCCTGCTGCTCCTGCCCTCTGACTTGGGGGTGCCCCTCAAGCCCAGGAACTCCCTGATTGTTGTGCAGGGCACAGAAGAGGAAGGGGGTTGCTGAGGTCAGAGTGTCCCTCCCTCCACCATGTACTCTATTTCCACAGAACAGTAGGGATGGAGAGAGTTTGCTGGCTGCTTTTGGGAGTGGTGCAGGGTCATGGTAGGGATGATCCTGCCTTAGCCCCCTGCACCACCACCCAGAATCCACCTGTGGTATGTGATGTCCAGCTGTAGCCAGCATTCCAAATCCTGGCCCCAGTCCTGAACCCCTCCTTTACCCCAAACCCCTGTCCTAGCCATGATTCCCGCTGCACCTAAACTCCCTCCTAGAGCCTGCACCCTGAACTCGCTCTTCCACCTCAACTCTCTGCCCCGGGCTCAGCTCAGAACCCCTCCCACATTCCACATCCTTTAGCCCAAGATCAGCATCTGAATCCTCTTCCTCAAACCCCAACCCTCTGCCCCCAGCCTGATAAAAGTGAGTGAGGATGGGGGAGAAAGGATGGAATGAATGGGGAGGAGGGACTTGGAGAAGGGGTGGAAAGGAGGCAGGGGAAGGGTGTTTGGGCTTGAGGAAGATCTTGGGCTACGTCTAGACTGCAAGCTTCTTTTGAAAGAGATTTTTTTCAAAAGATACTTTTGAAAAAGGCTCTTTCAAAAAAGAGCTTTTAGACTACAACCAGTATTTTCAAAAAAGCAAGCCACTTTTTCGAAAGAGAGCACCTAGGCAGTCTGGATGCTTTCTTTCGAAAAAGCACAGTTTGCATTACATAGCGCCTTTTTTCGAAAGAGCACTTTCTAAAAAAGGCATTCTTCTTCGTAAAATGAGGTTTTCCGTGGTCAAAAAAACCTGCCGCATTCTTTTGATTTTCTTTCTAAAGAACACAGCAGCAGTTTAGACACAAGGGAAGTTTTTTTGAAAAAAGGCCACTTTCATGGGCACACTTTTTCAGATGACCGGAGTTATGAGTTTAGGATGTGCAGACCCAAAATAAATAGGAGAGGGGAAGGGGAGAGGGAAGGAAAAAAAGAAGGGAGGTGGGAGACAGGGAGCTAGAGGGAATCAATAAGTATCTGAAGATTAGGTAGTTAAAACGAAGTAGATAAGAATCAAAGTCAATTGATAGTATCATTCCTGACATAGGAGTCTCCACAAAGAGCTGTTTGCACCTTAATCTGCAGTTAAATTGGTAGTGATCCAACCAACCTTATTTAGTTTTACTTGGTCCTGCCTCAGAATGAGAGACTGAACTTGGTGTCCTCTCAGGATCCCTTCCAAACTTACATTTCTATAACTTTGTCACTTGATTGACAAGGAGTTCTTGGAGCATAAGACCTGGGCCATGGATTTCTCAGTAAGGTGCTCTTAGAAGACTCATTTTCATACTGCCTTTTCTTCCACTTCTCTCTCTCTCTCTCTGGCTCACTGGCCCATTAAGTATCTATCTGAAATGGAACATCTTCAGTGGAGAGGTTGAGGACCCTCTGCAATAGAATGTCCCTTAGCCCAGTAAGTAGAACACTCTGCAAGAGGTGGCAGATCCCACTTCAAATTCTTTCTCCCCATGAGAGAATGCTCTAAACCAGGAGTGAGGAACCTCTTTTGGGTTGGGGGCTGCCCTGCTATGATTATGTTTTTTAAACAAATGTGTTGCAATGGTAGAAAAAATATTGTGTGTCTGAAAACTGTAGGTACTGGGGATACTTGCAATTTTTTAAAATATCTTTAAATATAATATCTGAGAAGATTTGAATTTTCAAGGAGGAGGATGTATAATGCTGTTTAGTTGTAATCAGGTGTAATCAAGCCAGGTAGTCTAAACTTTAGTAAAAATAATTATACTGTGGTGAGAGAATTTTCTAATTGTTCTAAATGCGCCATTCTCCTGTCAACAAATGAATTTAGGAGAACTAGAGTTTTTGACAGACTAAAAAAAAAAAGATCTCCAATTTTGCATCCTTAGTCTTTTGTGGGTACAAATAATTGTGCATGTAAGTTATAAGATTTATATGTCTTGCTACAAGATTGCACCTAGAAATCAGGCAGATAGTTAAAATGGTCCTGAAAATTATCACCACATACAAACTGATAGCTCTTAAAACATTTCATCTACAATTGATTGCAGGTACACCAGTTGTAGGGCCAGATTGATGCTCCTTGGCAGTTTGGCCTACAATGCTCTACTGCAGAAGTAAGGGAGAGCTATCCCATCTATAGAGTGGACTGGGGCAACTGTCCTGGACCTCGCACTTCGGAGCAGCCTGTACCTCAAGAGCATGCAGGGGAGGCACTGACAGCAGTAGTTGAATCTGTCTCCTACCGTGGCCTGCCCTGAGCCAGGCATTTACTTCTTTTTCTTGCTTTCAACCCTGTCATGCTGGGGCTGCTCAGTCTGAACTCTGCTAGCTCCTGTGGTCATCTGCCTGCTGGCCACCACATGGTCTGAGTGCTCCCCAAAATCCCTTCCCTTCCTGGTCCAGCACCTTCAGGACTTGAGCAGTCCCGAACCAGAGAGCTTGCCAGACCAGAGGAGGGTCAAGGCTCCACTCCCAGTCATCAGCCTCACTCCGGGGTGCCAGCTCCAGCCACTGGGCTCTGCTCCTGGCCCTTACCACTTGAATCCATTCCCAGTTGTGGCTGGGGTTGCACTTCCTGCCATACCATCCATGCTGTCACCTGTCCCAGCTGGGGCTGCTTTCCTCACTCTACCAGCTCTGGCTGCACTCCCAGCCAGCAGATGGCGCTGTGCTCCCCACTGTGTTGGCCCTGTTGCCGGCAGCCCTGGCCAGGTCTGCGCTTCCCACCACGCTGTCCTGGGTTGCAGTCCCAGCCACCAGTCCAGAAGGGGTCCTGCTGGACCACGGATGTTGTTGGAGCAGAGAATGCCAGATTTTAGAGGTTCAACCTGTAGTACCATTTCAGCAACCTGTGCAGAGCAGGCTCACCTGACCCAGACCCTGCACCTCCAGGCTTCCACCTTGGAGAGGCAAATGGAAGGGGACTCCTTTTCCAGTGGTGGGACCAACAGAGCCCTCCAGCACAGTGGCCTCCTCCTACCACAGAGGAGCACAGATGAGTTTTGTTGCACAGCACTGGTGTCCCCACACCTCCTCCTTCCTCTGCCCTTTCTCTCCTCTCCCAGGACAGTGTGTGTGAGGAATCCTTGCCATGAAGAGGGCTGGCACTTATCACCTCCCCCACCACACTCACTTCAGAATCCTCCTGGCATTTTTTCAGCTTTCTAACAGCAGGCTCTAGCTTTGGGGTTTCCCTCCCCACAGTAACAAGTCCCACAAGTCTCCCACCTCAGGTAATACTGGCAAATTACAGACAAACAGTAGAGAGAATCATATAAACAGAATCCTAGAACTGGAAGGGACCTCAGGAGGTCATCGAGTCCAGTCCCCTGCTCTCACAGCAGGACCAAGCACTGTCTAGATCATCACTGACAAATGTCTGTCTAACCTGCTCTTAAATATCTCCAGGGATGGAGATTCCACAACCTCCCTAGGCAATTCATTCTAGTGTTTAACCACCTTAACAGTAAGGAAGTTTTTCCTAATGTTCAACTAAACCTCCCTTGCTGCAATTTAAGCCCGCTGCTTCTTGTCCTATCCTCAGAGGTCAAGGAGAACAATTTTTCTTCCTCCTCCTTGTAACACCCTTTTAGATTCTTTGAAAACTGCTATTGTGTCTCCTCTCAGTCTTCTCTTTTCTAAACTAAACAAGCCCAATTCTTTCAGGGTATGTCTACACTACCCTCCTAGTTCGAACTAGGAGGGTAATGTAGGCATACCGCACTTGCAAATGAAGCCCGGGATTTGAATTTCCCGGGCTTCATTTGCATAAACTGGGCGCCGCCATTTTTAAATCCCTGCTCGTTCGAACCCCGTGCCGCGCGGCTACACGCGGCACGAACTAGGTAGTTCAGACTAGGCTTCCTAGTCCGAACTACCTAGTTTGTGCCGCGTGTAGCCGCGCGGCACGGGGTTCGAACGAGCAGGGATTTAAAAATGGCGGCGCCCAGTTTATGCAAATGAAGCCCGGGAAATTCAAATCCCGGGCTTCATTTGCAAGTGCGGTATGCCTACATTACCCTCCTAGTTCGAACTAGCGGGGTAGTGTAGACATACCCTCTGTCTTCCCTCATAGCTCATGTTTTCTAGACCTTTAATTATTTTTGTTGCTCCTCTGGACCTTCTCCAATTTCTCCATTTCTCCATGGGTGAATGACAGTAGAAAATTAGGTAGGATCAGAGGCGAAAATAGGGAAAGGACAAGTTAAAAGTTACTTAGACAAGTAAGCGCTCAAGTCTCCAAGACTTGAGGACATACATCCTAAAATAGTCAAGGAGCTGATTGAGGAAATATCCGAACCATTAGTGATTATCATAGAAAAGTCATGGAAGACAGATTCCAGATGACTTAGAAAAGGGCAAATATTCAATCTATAAAAAGGGAAATAAGGACAACCTGGGTAATTATAGGGAAATCAGCTTAACTTCAGTACCTGGAAAGGTAATGGAATAAATAAGCAATCAATTTGCATCTACCTAAAACATAATACAATAATAAGCAA
This sequence comes from Pelodiscus sinensis, assembly GCF_049634645.1. Classification (NCBI taxonomy): domain Eukaryota; kingdom Metazoa; phylum Chordata; order Testudines; family Trionychidae; genus Pelodiscus; species Pelodiscus sinensis. The sequence continues at coordinate 217,275,087 of NC_134711.1, forward strand.
TATTTAGCATGGGTTTGTCAAGAACAAATCATGTCAAACCAACCTGATAGTTTTCTTTGGCAGGGTAAAAAACCTGGAGGATAAGGGAAAGTGACAGATTTAGTATAGTCTTGATGAAGGAGCGGATGTTGGAATTTCTGGGAATAGATTTCTGTTGCTTACATTTCCAAGTGAAACAAAGGTTGACCTTGGTAGTGAGAAGAGGAAGATAATAGCTTTTTACTTTTACCTATTGCAACAATTGACTCCTCTCTTCTTACTTATTTTTATCTCACTATATAATTCTTCTATCTCTTTTTCTTCTTTCCTGGATCCCCTCTCCTCAGTTTTATTACAGAATGACCCCCAAAGTACTGTAACGTCTTTATATTTTAAGGCTTTGCTTTCACAAGTAATTACATTTGAGACACTGCTGTGATTTGGCATTGCCAGTGCCTTCTTGAGACAACCCCTATAATTCACACTCATCTGTTATTATTTTTGTTATTGTGTATTTGAATTACTGGAGCTCCTAAAATCAAGACCTCATTGTGCTAGAACCTATATAGTCACTTACTAAGAAGTTCCTACCCTCAAGAACTTATAATTTAGATTACAACAGACCACATCAGGTGAAGGAACCAAGCAAGGTAGGAAAGGGAAGAAAGCTAAGGAGGATGAGGTAACAGTAAAAGCAGTCCCTAGCACAATGATCTTCAGTCATGGATTTTTTTTAGAATTTAAGATCTTATATACAGCTTGATTCACCCCTGCAATGGATTTATATTGATGTAAAACTGGAGTAACTCAGTAATGAATCACACCCCATTCTCCTTAGCCACAAAGTGAATACATAATGTGTTTACTTTTGATCCATATATAGCAACTCTGTCAAGAGAAGTGAACATAGGAACCTTGAGCTGTCCCCATTTTCTTTTCAATGTTGTGATTTATTTCTGCACCACTCTGAGCTAATAGATCATGAGCTAACTAACAGTCCTTTGATCAATGTAGATCTGCAGGTGGTGAAAGAAGCATGTGGGGTTAGGTAAATTGACAGAAGCAGGTTGAAGCACTCTTTTGTATCCCTCTGTCTCTTCACATGGTGATGAATATCAGCTAAAGGACACATTTTACAGACTAGTTAAGGAAAGGGGATGGTTTTTGTTGCATCCTAGTGGCAGGTGACAGCCTCTGTTGAATCTTCATATTTGATATTTTTTTGAATTTTTAAAGAGCAGGAAACATAACAGGCTATTTTCAAGTCAGCTGTGTAAACATATCTCCCATCCAGTAACTAATGAATTCTTGATGAGCAAGGAGCGTATGTGTGTGTGCTATTGGATGTTTTGTATGCAACATATTACTTACTGTGTCATACATTTTCATTTTAATCTCTCTCTCTCTCTCACACACACACACATACACCTTTAGTCCTAAGACGCACTGGAACTGGAAAAAAATTCTTACTGGTGATCAAACCCCGCACTGCTATTTATAATTTAAAAGTTGTTGGAAATCATACTGATCTCTAGTTTCTACAAGACAAAAAGGCTACCTGGTCCAGACCTACAGGCTACAACAACTAACTTCAGACATTTTGTAAATCACAGAAGGGAGAAGCAGGCCCGCCAACTGGAGAGGTGGCAGGGGAATTGGGGCAGTTGCCACAGGCCCCAGTCATTCAAAAGGGCCCAGGGCTCCCAGTTGCTGCAGCCGCTACTGCAGCAGCAGGAGCACTATGAGCATTTTAAATCACCACTGGATCGCTGCACAGCACACTCCAGGCAGTGCTGAGGGCTGTGGGAACTGCCATAATACAGGTGGTGCTGAGGGATGGCTGCCCTCAGCCCTGCCCCTTCTCCCTGAGGCCTCGCTCCTTTTGGGAGCACATAGCTGCCCCCTCCCACATCTTGCTGGAGGCACAGTGAGGCTATCGGCACTCCTGGGAGGAATCTTTGAAATTCATACTGGCTGTCTTCATTCAGGAATGGAGACCATTACTTACAGATAAATCAACATTTACCTATTTTAAAAAATTTAACAACATGCACACTGTTGTGGCTGACAGCCAGTAGGTCTTCTACAGTTTCTGATGTTTCAGTTTTTCTTCGCATTTTTATGTATTTATTTTCACTTCATAAAATCCCCTCTTATCATTAACATTCTGATGGTGGGATTTTCAGAAGAGTTCAGTGTTGGCCAATGCTGGTCCTTTCTAAGTAAATGGTAAAACTTCCATTTATTTTAATTGGACTAAACTTAGACCAATGATGGCTGTTCTAGGAAAATCCATTATGAGGGTTGTTGTATTAATTTCATAGGTCAAAAAAGTTAAAGGTGTTGTAAAACAACATGAAAACAGTGACACGGCAATAGGGTTGCCAGGTGTCCGGTTTTGAACTGGACAGGCCAGTATTTGAACTTTCTGTTTGGGAAACAAATTGAGAAAATATAAATGAGAAAATATAAATGTCCGGTATTTTCTAAATAAGATGTAATGCAGATTGTGATGTAATGTCAAGCGTGACCGGTATTTTTGTTGAAACCATTTGGCAACCCTACATAGAGAGGTCTGGGTTTTTTTATATGGAGATCTTGGTTTATTTAGTTTCTTGACGAGCAACATAAAACTCCCTTCTAAAACTGAATGTTTATTGATCAAACACATTAAAAAACAAGAAATGAAACAAACAGGAACACTGAAACTGAAATTGAGCACTTATGCAAACCAAACTAATCAGGCTCTACCAAAATCTCTCTCCTATTGGCCTTAAAGTATCTTTCTCTTATTGTTATGCATAACCTTTCTTTGATGAAATGGAAAAGGTTGATTTTATTCTCAGTCCTGATGACTGAAGGGTATTCATATATATTTTGTTTTTACAAACAGACACCAGGTTGAGGAGAGAGAGCACAGAAAAGATAGCTTTGTTGATGTTTTTGGAACACTGATTAATTATGTGTGGCTGCTTTAGCTTGCACATCAACCCTGACATCTGATGCTTGGACCCCAGCTAACAATCTGATCATAGATGCCATCTGATTGGATCCTTTCTCAATAGACAAGGCAGGCTTGGATGAATATAATTGATTTCAGGATTCAATGAAAAGAGAGAATGAGAGATTGAATAGGGAGAAATCAACCCAACAAAGGAAGGGAAACCCAATACAAGATCTTATGTCGCCTTTGTGGTGTAGACAATTAGAGATCTCCACTGATAGGCTAAGGACTGGATGTCATTATAATGTGATGACTTTCAGCACTTGCAGGTGAAAACAAAGTTCCTCGATGAAAAGCAAGGCCAGGAGTCCTTCCTCTGGGTAAATTTCCATAGATAGGTCTATTCTTTCTGACTTGAGGTGAAGGAAGATGAGGTAAGTAGAGATGCAGTGCTGACAGGCTGGAGGATGAGCTGGGGGGAGGATGATTTTTTTCAAAGTCTATTGTTAAGAACCCCAAAAGATGGGTGAGATGTAATGTTCCCTGAAAGCTAAGTGCTTGGGTAGCCACCCAGGTGAGGTTCAAATGCCTCCCAGATAATTAGCAGAGCACCTACCGGGGCCCACAGTTGGCAGCATGCATTTCTACTGGTGATGCACATTCACATATACCTCAGTGTACATAACAAGATTTATCACACACACAAATAGGAAAAAAATATAGAGGGAACATCGATGGCATACCATATCCTCATTAGCAGAGTTCGCCGAGTGGTGGCGAGCCCCGCTCGCTAGTCGGGCGGTTCTGCGCTCTGTGCATGTGCAGATCACTCCGCGCCAGCTCTTCCAGAGTGTAATCTACTCGCCATGGATGAGTAGATTACACTATTTATTGAGCCCTGCTCATTAGTGTGCTCATCAATTAAATACATTTCTGTAAGGCTTGGCTTAGGTAACTTTGCTCCCACATCTTTTTGCTTATGTAAGCGAGAGAATGGTCCCGCTATTGTGAGGAACTTTCCTGGCTTTAATACTACCCTGGTGAAATGGACCAGCGAAAGGATCTGAGTCCCTGTTCCCACTTCTTTTACCCAAAGGCCTCCCTGACCCTGAGGTCTCCTCTTCCACTCTACTGAGTAGCAGAGTCCTCGAAATCCCAACAAGGCTGGGCCCGGCTTAATCCCCGACCTTGCAGTCACTTGGGGCAGGGGCTAGGGTGTCCCCACTCTGGGGTGCTCTCTTCACCCTGCATGCTTTCTTGACCCACTGATCATTACGTACAGTTCAAAGTGAATACAATTTACTAAACAACTCATTAAAAAGAAAAGAATAAGGAAAAAATGAGAAAGGTTAAAAGAAAACACAGGGTATGTCTACACTACCACTCTAGTTTGAACTAGGGTGGTAATGTAGTCAACCGGAGTTGCAAATGAAGCCCAGGATTTGAATTTCCCGGGCTTCATTTGCATGTTGCCGGGCGCCGCCATTTTTAAATATCCGCTAGTTCGGACTCCGTGCTCGCGGCTACACGCGGCCCGAACTACGTAGTTCGGATTAGGCTTCCTATTCCGAACTACCGGTACACCTCAGTAACGGTAGTTTGGAATAGGAAGCCTAATCCGAACTACCTAGTTCGTGCCGCGTGTAGCTGCGGGCACGGAGTCCGACCTAGCAGACATTTAAAAATGGCGGCGCCCAGCAACATGCAAATGAAGCCCAGGAAATTCAAATCCCAGGCTTCATTTGCAACTCCGGTTGCCTACATTACCCTAGTTCGAACTAGGGTGGTAGTGTAGACATACCCACATAGTCCCACTCTGTAGAATGGGGACATCACAAACAGCAGTTTGCAGAGCGTAAGGACAGTTCACAGTCTGTTCCTTATAGGTTCCAGGGCTCTTTCTCAGGCCCTGTCTGTGCTGCAAGGGGGGCTGCAGGTTGGACACACTTGCTCTGGCAGTGACCACATGGCCTCAGACTCTAGGTGGCAGGACCCCTCTCCCAGTTGGAGTTACAATCCCTCTCCAAGTCTGGCCTGCAGGGCCTCTTGGCTGGTGGTGTCTCCCTGCCCAGAGCTTCTTTTCTGCCTTTTGCTGGTCCCAGCTGCTCACCACACCCAGCTGCAGACTATGCTGTTTTACCAGCCTCCTGCTCCCGCTGCATTGCTTCTCTGATCCCTTTGGCTCTGGTCACTGCAGGTCTGCTCCTCAACACAGCTTGCTCTCCTTGCTGCTCTTCTCAGCTCTCTCCTCCTTTGACTCAGAGACCCAGAAAATCCCAGCTCACATGGAGAACGGGACGTGGCCTCCTAATTCCTTCATTGGTCTGTCCAACCTGTCAGTCAGGCTGAGCTGGAGTGTTGGCCTCTTTCAGGATACAGATACAAAAAACAGGATACAGATTATTGACATGTGCAATTAATTATTTCAACATGGTCTTCCATAGTTCAAGGCCAGAATGAATAGGTAACATAAGCCATGTCACAAAAGGTATGTCTACACTACAGCATTATTTAAAAATATCTAATTTCAAAATACTTATTTCGAAATATCTTATTTTGAAATAACACATCTACACACAAAATGCATTTCAAAATAGCTTTTTGCTATTTTGAAATAGTGCATCTACACTGATTGGATGCTGAATCACATTTAAGGCCATCCAGAACTGATTCCGGCAGGGCATCAGGTCAGAGGTTACCTTGTGGCCAGGGCAGCCAGCAGGGCACCCTGGGAAGGGATGGAGGCCCCCTATTTGGAAATTAGTGTCTACACAGTGCTTATTTCGAAATAGCAATTTTGAAATTGGCGCTATTCCTCGTGGAATGAGTTTTACCAATTTAGAAATAAGCCTTCCCTATTTTGAATTAATTTTGAAATAGCAGTTGGCTTGTGTAGACGCTAGGAAAGTTGTTTCGAAATAACGGAATAATGGCTGTTATTTCGAAATAACTTTGCTGTGAAGATATACCTGAAGATAAAATCAAATTTGGTTTTGTTGGGTCAACAGAGAGAGTGAATTACATAGTTGAGGCAGGGCCATTCTCTAAAAATGACCTTTAACCTACCACCTAAAGTTTGAATCAAGGGACAGGATGTTAGAAGAATTACTCCAGAGAGTCTTATCACCCACAGTGGTAGATGGGGGAGTAGCAGCCTCTAATACAGCTAGGAATCACCATTCTGGACTTTTAAATCTAGATCAACACTTTAAATATAACCCAGACGAGAAAAAGGAGCTAATTTATGGTTATTATTCTAACACGTGTGTCCAGCTGCCTTCAGATTCTGAAACAGTCCCAAATTATAAACCTCATCAACAAATGCAGGATAAATCCTTCAATAATGGAGGTGGATGTCATCCCTTCTTGCCCTTATGATACTTGCTTATAGCTGTTGGCATACACTTTATCAGGATTAAGCTTGAATCAAATCATTCTCATCCAAGCCCCTCTCAGTGCCAAATATTTTGGGTATGTCTACACACAAAAGTTGAATTAAGACACGCAACTTCAGCTACATTAATTGTGTAGATTAAGTTGAAATAACTTAATTTGGTTTTTGGTGCTGTCTACACAGCAGGAAGTTGAAGGAAGAACACTCACACTTCGACTTCCGTTACGCCTCTTGAAATGAGGACTACCATGAGTTGGAGTAAGAAGTCCTCCAGCTCAACATTATTCCAAAATAAAGGCTTGTAGTGTAGAGGCACACTATATTATTTCGGAATAACATCAGTTATTCTGAAATAACGCTGCTGTGTAGACATAGCCTAAGAAACTAAATAAACCACACCATCCAGGTTCAGTGAAAAGGAGAGAGAGATTTAAAAGTCATCAACATATTGATAGTGATGCAACCAAACACACCTCATTACCTGTCTTACTTGTCTCATACATGCAGGAAGATTAATAAAATGGGATATAATGGGGAATAACACTTGATGAACGTTAGTCATGTAACTCCATGTCTACTGGAAGTTGTTCAGATACTATAGTGATGAGCGTGATATGAGAATCTGAACTGAATAAAATGGGATGAAAGTTGCTGGGCAGGTAAGCTGTCTATCAGCAATACCTGGAACCTTCCAAAGATGGAGCCATTGTAGCATTATATAATGCTATAGGAATAGATGATTTAAGAAAAAAGTATGGGTTTGTTGTATTGAAGACTGCTTAAAGCAGTACAAGTTTGTGGTATCCGAGACTGCTGAAAGCAAAAGCTGTAATATGCTGGGAAAAGGAAGCCGAATTTTTTGAATTTCCTGCTTTTGAGTACAAGTTATATGGTGTGTGGGTTAAGAATTTTGGAGAATGTAGAAAGAATAAATAATACAGTTGAAGACTTCAGAACTGGTTCAAAGTATTCCATAGCCAACTCTCCAAATGTCAGACGCCATTAAAATGCTATGAGTCATGCAGAGGTTTAAAGTGAGAAGTGGCTTTGAGGTCTTACACAGCTTTTAACAACTGGAGCATAGATGAGATGGCTTATTTTTTTCCCTTCCTTTACCTGATGCCAAAAACATTTGAAACACAACTTGTCGGAAAATGATTCCTGTGCACACAAGTTACATCTCTGATGACCAGCCATGTGTCAGTGTCAAATATTTCAGTCTTGTCCTGAAGGGATAGATGTTTTCTTTTTATAGTACATCCACATTAACCAGTTGTTAGATTGTCCTTCTGAGCAATTGGTAAATGAAAGACTTTCTGATTTCTAGAAAGTATTATCAGTATATGATAGAGAGAAATCTAACTTAATTCTTCCTCTGTTATCTGCCACTGAAAATCATTATTATAGAGAAATGTGGTAGCCCCCCTATCCTTCAGGCTTTTAGAATAGTTACCATTCTGTTCCTTTTTATGACTCAGCTATTTGAAACATTCACATTTCAGGGTAATTTTTTTTTCTCTGGATTGGTCTCTGATTTTATTTCCAGGATAGATGATTTTTTTTCCTGTATGGTTTCAGCAATTTTTTCAGCTATGTGGCATAAGAAGAGCATGAGAAAGAGAAAAGAAATATATTTCTAATGATTTAAAAACAGCTAAGCTAATTAAAGGGAGGGTAGGGAGAAAGCGTGTAACAAATTCTTTTCCTTGAAAAAGCCCTCACTGAGGAAAAGTGTCTTTAAGTGTTCTGGTGAAAACTGGCTTGGAATTGACTGAGCATTTGAAAATAGCACTACATGGACAATACAGTTTTGAGTTTACTCTTAAAATCTTTCTAAATATTCAGAGTGAATATCTGCTGTGCCGAAGGCTCATATTCAGTTCTTTGGTTCCTGAATTACCACAGATTGGGTAGGACCCATTTAAAAATGTTTTAGTGGACCTGGTAGATAGATGCTTCTCAGCCACATCCTATGTACTGAATGAGGCAGGGTTCCTGTGGAAAAGAAAGCCTGTGATGATGTTATCAAAGCAGACATTGTAATACATATGTAAAAGAGAGCCATATTAAAATTACATGGCCTACTTTAATATTGGCATTACCCACATTTTGGGAATTTGTTTTGCAATTTTAGTAATGCTCTCTTAGCATAGTGTCTGTTTAAGGAAGATTATATGTGTAGTGCATAATTCACTGAATTCTATATTTAGCACAATGTAACATCACACTCTTTTCACAGCAACCTAAGAGACAAGAGAAGCATCCTGTAATATTCAGTAATGTTCTGTATATGCCAGTCATAGTCCATTAAAATCATTTATGTAGCTCCTGTCTTGTACATTGTACAAAAGCTTCAGGGGGATAGCCCAATTAATTTGTAATAGAAAAACTTAAAAAACAACAAATATTCTAGTAGCATTTTAAAGACTAACAAAACATGCAGATGGTATCATGAGCTTTCATGGGCAACATGTTTTGTTAGTCTTTAAAGTGCTACCAGGCTATTTGTTTTTCTTTTAAGTTTTTCCTAGTACATTGTATGTCACAGTTTGGAGGAACGATGGGAAATTTCTCTTGCTTTTTGATATATAGGGGGCAGATGTTAGAAGCTACTCAGCTGTTTGGGGTGTTGGAAGTAATTCTGGGAGAGCTGGATTAGTGGGCAGAGTTCAGGCAAGTGCAGTACATCATAAATACACTTGACCCAAGTATCTTTGCAATGTACTACATCCCTAATTAATGATATTGTGTATAATATGTATAATATATATTACAGCTGTACAATAGAAGATTAATAGATATTATATCTATTAGTATGTTACAAAATCAAATTAATTTGCAACATAGGTTGCACAAATATTTTTCCCAGACCTGAAACATTGCTGAGTTGTTAAATGTACCTAGTTTGTGATTCAGTCAGACTTTAATGTGATTATTAATACAGGCCAAATATCACTGCTATATTTTGTGATTACAGGCTGGATCTCCCTGGTTTGGCACCCTTGGGACTTGACCGGTCCCAAAGGAGGCAGTTTGCCGGACCAAGGGAGATTGCTGACAGACTCTGGGCTCTCCTAGGATTTGTCAACAAATCTCCAGGCTCCTGTGCTCTGGGCCACCTGGCTCCCAGCTCCTTGGCCAGCCCCAGAGCTCCAGGGGCTCCACTGCCCCAAGGCTGCCAGATGCAGCTGCTCTGCTGTTGCTGGGGCTCTGCTGTTCCACTGCCCTGCTGTGCCAGGGCTCTATGGCACCGGGATTCTGCGACCAAGCTCTTCCGGGCCTACACTGTCCCGGGGCTCCGCTGCTGCCCTGTCCTGGGGCTACCAGAGCTCTGCTATCCCGGGGCTGCCAGTGTTCCATTGCCTCAGAGCCTCTGGAGATCAGCTACTCCGGGCCCAGTGAAGCTCCATGGCCAGCCATGGGCCACTGGCACTCTGCTCCCTGAACCAGGGTTCTTCGGTGCAAGGACTCTCCAGTTCAACCTGTAGTTGTTATTTACTTCTGGTAACAAATATTTTCAAGAGGTTACATCCTAGCAGATCCTAAATGAGTCCTACTTTGCTAGTTTCTACATTCAGATCCAGTAATCTTTGCTGTGTACCTTGACAGAAAAACTACCCCTGAAGCATGTTGTATCTTGAGGTAACATAGTTTTCAGACATGTGCACTATTGTCTTAGTCATGCATGAAAATCTATTGACTTCAATGGGACTATGCACCTGAGTAAAGCAAGAAGGATTTATCTCAATTAATATTAAATATTTTTCAATGTGAGATTCCGTCAAGTTATTGTTTTTTGCTCTTGGTTCTTTGTCTCACACTCTTTATTAAAGTTTGTTTTAAATCTATTTTTTTTTATAATGGCTGCTGAGTAAAGTAAAACTTCATTGGAAGGGAATGTAGCAGAGTAGTTCATAAAACCACAAGAAGGTAGTTATAACTCACAAATGTTGTGGAAACAAAAAAGATTGCCCATGCTCATTTGTTTATACAGCTTTGTTTATCTAACAGTTTTTAGGTCCGTTTTTAGTAGACACTGTGGTAGACAGAACAAATGTAGTCTTCATTAAAGGCCTAAAGTAAGCCATAACAATGTGTGGTATGTAATTTTAAGACTACTGATCCTCCTGTTCTTTCTTCTGTTAATGAGGCTTACATTTTGACAGCTGTCTCTCTGGGAGATGCTTAGTTATGATGGCCAGTCAGGAAGCACTTTAGTTTCTGGAGTTTCTGTAGCTCTAGATCTTGATTTAAAAAATCAATCAGAAAAGTATTAATGAATTTTATTTTGCTGACTCATATATTTTTGATGTAACAACATCAATTGATTCAAACATAAATTGAATAAACATAGTCTGTTAGGGAAATTAAGATCAATCTTTGAGATCATTCATAGCAAATATATAGGAAAGAGCAGTAAAATGTCAAGGAGAAGATACTTTATTATCATTTTTTTCCTATCTTCTATAAAAATGAAACATTGATACCAGTGTTTCACTGAGGGCCATAAAGTTGTAATGGTGTAAAATTACTTTACTTAAATACATAGTCCCATTGAACTCACCTAATCTACTTTCATAGATGAGACTTACTGTGTGCTTGTCTGGAAAGTATGTAAGCAATAGGGAAATTAGACTGATATTTTCTGCACATGACAGAATTTGTTCATAATTTGACACTGATTAATAATTTGGGATGTGGTTTTTCCTAATGCAGTACAGGCAGTCCCCGAGTTAGGCGGATCCGACTTATGTTGGATCTGCAGTTACGAATGGGGCTTTTCTCTCCCCGGTGGGACGCCCAGATGCGCCGCGGTCCAGCCGCCCGCGTCCTCCGGGGCGAGAAAAGCTGCTCCGTGTCTCCCTGGTCTGCTGCGGGGGAGCCGCAGCTGTCCCGCTGCCGGCGTGCTCCGAGGCTTTGCTCCCTGTCTCCCTGGGAGACTGGACCGCGGGTGGCTGGACCGCGGCACATCTGGGCGTCCCACCGCTCCCGTCCTTCGGGGAGAGAAAAGCCCCGCTACCCGCGTCTCCCTGGTCTGCTGGGGGGGGGGCACAGCTAGTGCGCCCCCCCCCAGCAGACCAGGCTTTTCTTGCTGACGACGCCTGGGGTAGAGCAGCTAGGGTGCTGCTGGGTTGGTCCCGCAGCGCCTCTCCTCGGCGCTACTGGATCAATCCAGCAGCACCCCAGCTGCTCTGCCCCAGGCATCCCCAAGTCAGCCGCTGCTGAAACTGACCAGCGGCTGACTACAGGAAGCCCGAGGCAGAGTTGCTCTGCCCCTGCTTCCTGGAATCAGCCGCTGATCAGTTTCAGCAGCGGCTGACTTGGAGACACCTGGGGTAGAGCAGGTGGGGTGCTGATGGGTTGGTCCCCGCAGCGCTGAGGTGTGGAGCTGCGGGGACCTACCTGGCAGTGCCCCAGCTGCTCTGTCCCAGGCATCCAAATTCAGCCGCTGTTGAAACTGATCAGCGGCTGATTCCAGGAAGCCCAGGGCAGAGCAACTCTGCCTCGGGCTTCCTGTAGTCAGCCGCTGGTCAGTTTCAGCAGCGGCTGAATCTGGACGCCAGTTCCGACTTACATACAAATTCAACTTAAGAACAAACCTACAGTCCCTATCTTGTACGTAACCTGGGGACTGCCTGTATTGTGGCTGATCTAGATGATTAAATTCCATCTTTATTGTTAGGCTGTTTTGTTATCCATGGTAACTGAATGTTGGTTTGTGTTTATATGGTTGCAATTAAGTCTTAAAAACAAATCATTTGACACGTCAAAGCTTCATAACTTTTTCTAACAAGCAGTGATCCTTATAGCTTCATTCTGCTATATAGCTGGATAGCTGGAAATCCAGTTTATTTTTCTGTAGGCTAGGGTAATTGTGACATAGTTATGGTTTTTTGCTCAGAAATATGTGTTTCATTTTGCTATGAAGGATCATACAATATACAAAGTTCTCCTACTCAAAGCAATAGATGCACTCCAAATATAGGGATTACCATTTTGGCTTTTAAGAACTAGTCCCCCTTTTCGTTTACTTAAAGGATACTAGAGGAAATGCAAGGAAAACCAAGCTATGATGATTTTATTTTATAAGCCCCATTCCTGTTTCCTAAATATCAAATACAACTATTCCACTTTCCTTACGCAAATAATATTTAATACTAATGCTCATTATTATTTGTCCTCTCAAATTACAATTTACCAGGTCACTGAACCTTGATAATTACTTTTGTTATTTCTTTTACTTATTAGAACAAATTTCTGTAGGCCAAATACAGAGATTTTACTCCATAGCTTATCAGTTGTTATTTGAGGAAAATTTCACAGTAAAAGAACAACCTATGTAGAAAAAAGTCTTGGGTATTCTTTTGGGTGTACCTCCACCATCTCCATGGAAGATGCCAGTGGACCCATCCCACAAACCAGTAAATCCCTAGGAACTGAGCCTATCCTAGAAAGCTCTGTACTCTGGCAGACCACCATATGCAATCTTGGATCTCCCTGCTGGCTCTTCCAAATGCCACCTTGAAAAGTCCACTCAAGAGGGATAAGCAAGTAGAAGCTATCACAGTCTGTATCACTGTGTGCAGTTAGGAGAGGAGTTCTGGTTCTTCACCCACTTCCTCTTGCCATCTCCAAATGTGCAGTGCTGGATCCTACCCCCTCCTTTCTTTCCAGTCAAGTAGTTTCTGCAGGATTGGAGTTTGTAGGGGGGACATACCACAGAGGCAGAATTCTCCTCCTCTGCAATACAGGCCTCCTTTCCATGCACATGGGTGTTTGAAAGGGGACATGGGATCCTAAACAGCACTCCAAGATTTTGGCCTTGTGTGTTTGGGTCTATTACACGACTTATTTAATCCATAGGCAGCTCTTGTTATCTGTTTCATCAGTGGCATTGAGTCAACTGAAAAGATGACGTGTTTTTCACTTCCAACGAGGAAAGTATTCATGGACCATAAACAATATGTAGCTCCTCATTGATTTTCAGCCTAATAGTAAGTACAGCAATGTTTTGCTGTATTTTGCTCTTCAATTTGAAAATCTACTTGACTACCCCCATATGACCTGCCCAAGAAGTTTGATATCGATCAGTACTTAGCAAAACTGTCTACCCAGTAATAAAACACACATGGCTGGTCCTTTTCAGCTGAGTTGGGCTTGTGTGACTTGGTCTGTGGAGCTGCAAAATTATGGTATAGATATTCAGGCTTCTGATGGAGTTCAAATGCTAGGACCCTGCAAGAGAGGAGGGTCCCAAACCCCAGACTACACTCTGAGCCCAAACATGTACACTGAAATGTTATAGCCTTGTTGCCCAAGTCCATCAAGCCTGAGTCAGCTCACACAGACCAGCCCAAGGTTTTCAATTGCTGAGAAGACATACTCCAATGTGAAGAGAGCTTTTTGAACAGAGAACTTGCAAAAGCATTTTTTTAACTGACATCCTGTGACTCTCCATAGAGAAATTGAAAACCACAACAAAAGGCAGGTCCACTAGTTTTCACTGATCATCAGTGGCCAAGAAGGACATGTGACAGAAATGAAAAAACTAGACACTATACAGACAATCACCCATTATATTGCGTGGAATAATTGGTGAGCCAAAGCAGTTCTTTGTATTTGTGAGATCTCTCTGCCCCATATACAAACACTCCTTCTCTTATGCTTTCATAACCTGAAGCTTTCTTTATTCTACTTAATGATGTTTTACATTGTTTTGCTAATGCTATCTCTGATGGGACATGCCCTTATGTTGGGTGGGAGGAGGGTACAGAGCTGTTCTCGGTCTGTGTTGCCCTAATGAGGCATACCTGCAAGGGTAGAAAAGAGGGTAAACAATAGGCAATGGGACCTGGAAGGGTCTAGGGAGACTTGCCCTCTCCCGCAAATGGTGGAGAATGTGGGCAAATTATGCCTGATACAAAGGGCTTAAAAACAAAAACCTTAAGGAGGATAGAGTTCAGCTGCTCTGCTCAAGATGGAACCAGAAAGGTGGGTGGTAGAGATGCAGCAATAGCAGATTACTCAACAATAGGAGTTCCAACAGCAGTTGCTGCAGCAATGTATTGCCCAGTGGCATATTCAGACCACCCAACCACAACAGTAGCAGGAATTCCAAAAGGAAATGCTAAAGCAGATCATACCAGTCCTACATCTGCACGGAGTGCCAGGGGTGCATGCTTCCACTAAAGGGGTCCTTCTTCCTGTACCAGGAAAGCTTACTAAGATAGGACCAGAGAATGAATCTTTTTAATCACATTTGAGAAGGTGGCACTGGCATCTCAGTGTATCCTAAAACAATGTGCTCTTATCCTAACCCCATACCTGATGAGTCCCGGAAGAGTCACCAACTAATCTGGACTATGAACGTGTGAAGGATTATAAGCAAGAGAAGTCTGCCAGTTTGGACTACTTGGATATTTCAGTAAACCAGATACCAACAGTTTAGGGCTGACCTATGTAGTACAACAACTGGAGGGGTATTGTTGGAAGTGGCTCCACTCAGAGGAGTGATCAGTGATCCAACTAGCCAAAGCCATTGTGACAGAGCAATTTATAAAGATAGTCCCATCGAAGACAGGGAATGAAGACTATGGCATTATCCAGGGACACTATTAGAAGGAATCAGGTTAATGGAAGAATTTGCAGACACTGAGAGGTCACTCAAAACTGAGTCACTCGGACATCAGAAAGGCAAGAGTATCAGGAAAATGAGCCAGTATCAATAGAAGTCTCCCTTGTGGTGGAGACTGCACCTTAGGTTCAAAGCATCCCTAGGAGGACCAGGAGAATGAGCCCAAAGGCAACTTGGCCTATGGGACAGCCAGGTATCCTGGAGGGATGAAGTGGAGTCCTCAGATGAATGTCTGGTCACCACCTCACAGATGGATTCTCCCCAAAATAGTAAAAGGTCCAGAAAGATGCAGGGTCCTTGTGCATGACCTGATACATCCTAGTTATGAAATCAACTTAGAAATATAGGAATGTTTACTAGGGAGAATTTGATGAAGGCAGCAATCCTAAGAAGATCTAGTGCTGTCCCGTGAACTGAAAACATGACTATGGCTGGCACCCATGCTCTTCAACCCCAATTTTTCCAAGTAATTCATACTGCATACAGATGCTTTGAATATCAGTCTCAGCACAGTCCTCTCATAGGACTTTGGAGAAGAAGAACATCAATCCTATACCTACATAGGAAGACAATTAGATGATATCTTGCATTATTCCACACTAATGCTGATTTCTTGTCACCAGTGGTCAGGGATGGAGGTAACCTTCCCCTCTCTGAATGGCCTTCCTATCATGAGGTGTGGGGAGGGTTACGAGAAGGGACATGCACCCATGCTGGGAAGGATGAGACTAACAAGTTATTCTGAGCCTGTGACGTGCTAACAAGGTATATCTGCAAGGCTTGTTGAACCTGGAGGAGGGGCAGCTTAAAAGGGGAAACATATCACAGGAGTGGTGAACAGGAAGAAGGATATTCCACCCAGGGACAGAGACTAACAGAGTTTAGTTCAGCTGAGGAGAAGACAAGCTGGGGAATCAGGAAACACTGCTCCTGGAGTTGCCCTAGCTCTCAGTGAATCAATAGACTTCAAGAGACTAAACTGATAAAGTCAAACATCCAGAGTCTGTCTGAAAGACTGGCTCTCATTTCAGTCATCCCCCCCCGACCTGTTGCCAACTAGAGTAGAAGAGAGGGTAAACAATGGATAGTGGGACCTGGTGAAAGAGGGCCAATAAAGGCAGCTCTGCCTCCTCCCACATCCACCCCATTAGAGGCCTGGATACCTAAATCCTTGTCTATGCATTTAAGTCCCAGCCTCTGCAAGTTGCAGGAAGTTAAAGGGATGTGGAGAATGCTATTCCCCATTCAAATGCACTCATTTCCATATTTCTGAAGGTAGATTGCCTGTCATTTTTGGTTAGGTAAAAGGAATCCCTAAGAACCTGAAAGAAATTCTCAGTCATTTATTTATGCTGTGCATACATATGTATAATATGCAAACACCATGAACACAGTTCATTAGTAAGTGGGTGGGTGGCGGGAGAGTGTTATATCGTTAGGAGAAAGTGCTGTTTCACAGCATATAAAGTTGAGGCTGCAGAGATTGCTGACAGACTAGTGAAAAATGTTGGGAATAAAATGCCTGCATGAGGTGCATTTGTAGTATTGTTAACTCATGTCATGCCCTTAATGTTTGCCTCAGTAGCATCTACTGATCTGTCTGCTCAGTAGCTCTGTTTCATGCAGATGACAGACTGTCATATGAAGGCCTTATTTCTAGGTTTTGCTATTCATTTGCAGGATTTTTATTTTTGACAGAAGGTGCTTTTGAAGAATAGGAGTTTCAATCAAAAGTGAATCGCGGACTACGGAAAGAAACAGACTTCCAAAAATGATAATATGCACACAGAGTTTGTCACAATAGATCAGATGAGTAGTTCATCTAGACCAGTCTCTTATCTCTAGCAGTGTCAGATATTAGATACTTCAAAAGAAGGTTTCAGAAACCTCATAATGGAAAATTATGGAATAAGATGTCAATAAGGGAAATTATTTTTGTCATGGCAGGCAGTTTTCTGATGTTTTGGAAGAGTATTGTGATAACACTTATTAAAAATACTTCCCTGTTCCAGGCCATCAATATTGATGAGGTTCTTGAACTTGTCAGTGCTTAACATGCTTACAAATCCTCTGATCTGGCAATGTGCTCAATAGAGCCCTGCAAATCTGTGGATATCTGCTTTATATCCCTGGGTATCTGCATCTGCAGTTCTGGATACATATATTTGTGGCTCATTTTTGTGGATGTGGATGCAGATACAAATTTTATATCTAGAGCCCCGCTTTGCATATATCTACTTTGTATCTGTGGGTATCTGCATTCGTAGATGTGGATGCAGTAGTTATCTGCTGATCATTTTTGAAAATGTGGATGCAGATGTGGATATCATTTTTGTATTTAGGGAAAGAATTTTCTGTGCACAGCTGGATTCCCTCTGTTTCCATTTACTGTGGAGTAGAAGGCACAGAACACCTGTACTTTGTTTGTTGAAGGATTATGCCCAATGACTTTATGTCTGGACAATCGGATAATGCATCCACACTTGTCAAAAACAAAGCCTCTAAATATCTTTCTCAAATTTTTTATAAATATTTATTGCTTATGTTTTTATCAAAAGGCTTGAATTATGTACTTGTAATATAGGTTGAGCTTCTCTGGTCCGGGACTCTCTGGTCTGGCAACATCCATGCTTTAGCAGGACCACAGACGTTGCCGGATCAGAGAGCCCCTGGACTAGACATCCCCAGCTTGAGGAAGCAGAGTCCTGGCTCCCTGGGGCAGCCTCAGGGCTATAGAGTGGCCATGGAGCTCCACTGGGCCCAGATCAGCTGATCTCTGGTGGCCACTGAGTGGTGGAGCCCCAGAGCAGCGGAACAGTGAAGCCCCGGAGCAGTGGAGCCCTGGTGGTCCCAGGAGAGCAAAGCCCTGGTCGCCCTGGGACACAAGAGCTCCAACAGCCCCATTAACCCTGAGGCTGGCTAAGGAGCTGGGAGCCCAATGGCCCAGGGGCAGGGGAGCCTGGTGATTTGTTGACAGATTCCAGGAGAGCCAGGAGTCTGTGCAGCAGAGAGGCCAATCTCCCGTGGTCCAGTCAGGTCCCAAGGGTGACAGCCCAGAGAGGTCTAGATTGTTTTTCCAGGGAAAATAACTTGAATTTTGTACTTCTAATATTTCCAGTGTCAGTTGTTGCTTTCTAATCACTTGCTTTTGCATTTTTGGTTCCCTTGTTTTAAAATCCAGGAGGACATTTTTAAAAGCAATCTGGCCTTAAATTTAGACATCATATACAATAGTCAGATCATGGTCCCATTAAAATCAGTGGTAAAGCTATAGAAATTCAGTTGATGCCAGGGAATCTAGCTGGTAAAATGTCCAAGATATAAGTAAGCAATTCAGATAATTTGAAACATAGTTCTTTCCAGATGATTCTGCATTTAAAAAAAATCACTTTTTGAACGTAAATGCTATTTGTCAATTAGCCATTTGCAAAGATAGGGAAATCAGGGTTTTAAATTCTAGCTTCCATATTGTTCAAAAAAGCATAGAAAATGTATTCTTTCACCTTATAAAGTATAGCATTTAGTTCATGTTTGTATACAGCTGGCTCTGCTAAAAGGTGCTTTTATGTGGCTCTGAACTTGAAATTATTTTTTAATTGAATACATATTAATTTACATTAGGACAATACAAATGTTTGTGGATGTAAAACATTAAAAAAAAGAAGGAAATCCATCCATGTGGATAGTTACTGAGGTGTTACTGCAAGTCACTGATATAATTAAAAAACAAGATTTTTTTTATTCAATAGCTTAACTAAGAAATTAAACAAGCTGCTACACTCTGTTATTGTAGGTAAAATCTTGCTTTAACATTTTCACTGGCAGGATTTGAAAAAGGAAAACAATGTAGAGTGACACTGAGGAAAATACTAAAGTATTCCCACTGGTGTGTGTTCTTCATAGGAATCCTAAAGTTTTTTTTCAGTTATTTTTGTCTTTTTGAACGGTTGTGTGTAACTTCTGTTTTCATATTTAGTTACTCTTGTGTCTGCCAACATTGTAGTTAATAAAATTCTGAAATAATCACAATTAAATATGAGATTTTAAGCATGAAGCAGTGGTTTTATAGCAGATAATTGGGAAGATGAAAAGGCAAATGTACATAAAATGTTGACATCAAATTATATGAATCAAGGGCTTTTTAAGACTGTTACTATGTGCTTTGAATAAGCAGAGTGCCTGTTGCTTATCTAAGGGTATGTCTACACTACCCCGCTAGTTCGAACTAGCGGGGGTAATGTAGTCATCCACAGTTGCAAATGAAGCCCGGGATTTGAATTTCCCGGGCTTCATTTGCATAAAGCCGGCCGGCGCCATTTTTAAATGCCGGCTAGTTCGAACCCCGTGCCGCGCGGCTAGACGCGGCACGGACTAGCTACTTCGGATTAGGCTTCTAATCCGAACTAGCTGTATGCCACTAGCTGTACGTGGAATGAGGCATACAGCTAGTTCGGATTAGAATCCTAATCTGAACTAGCTAGTCCGTGCCGCGTCTAGCCGCGCGGCACGGGGTTTGAACTAGCCGGCATTTAAAAATGGCGCCGGCCGGCTTCATGCAAATGAAGCCCGGGAAATTCAAATCCCGGGCTTCATTTGCAACTGCGGATGACTACATTATCCCCGCTAGTTCGAACTAGAGGGGTAGTGTAGACATACCCTAATATATAAAGGAGAATGTTTGTAAGTTTGTGCACTAATAACTTGGACACTACTGCAACCAAACTTTGCATGGGATAACCTTTCATCCAGGAGAAGGTTTTAAGGTACTTTTGGACCCGATTGGGCCCGAGCTCAAGCTGTAAAAATAAAAAAGTAACCTGCCACGGTGCGCTGCAGGGGCTGCCCCGCCCACCCTCGGTCCCGTGCCCGCTGCCTGTGGCCCCCAGTGCTGTCTGGGACTCGCCCCCTCCCACCAGAGAGGTTACATAAGCGAACCTCTTTCCCCCCCTCATGTGCACAATTCGGGCACCCACCCTGCCCCCCACGGCACCTGCAGCCCTGGATGTGAGCTGGGGAACCCCTCCCACGTTTAACTTCCCCTCCACCTGGGATTGCCACCCCCCCCACTCCGGGGATGACACGGACCTATATTTTAATCCCTATAGAAATCAGTGCAACTTTTCTAGTATTCAAAAAAGATAATGGACAACTGTTTTTCTACATTTTGTTCCTCCAGTTTCCCGAGCAATGCCGGGTAACTCCAGCTAGTCTTTATATATATCCTCCTCTTAGATAGTCTAGCAAATAGTTCTGATGCTAAAAACATCTATTATGACATATAAAAACAACCAGAACTAGAATTCATTACTGGAGTTAGAGAGATTTTCCTGATCTTCAGATGACAGGTCTTCTCTTCTTCCATATTCATCTCCAACAAGCATGTACATTATTTTAATTGAATTATTTGAGCTCGCAGAAGTGTAATTCTTGTTAATTTCAGAGTTTTTAATGTCTGTCCCTACTTCACAAAAGGTCTGATCCAAATCCTGTAGAAATCAATGGACAGTCATTGACTTCAGTTGGCTTTGCAACAGGTCTAGTTTGCAGGTCCTAACAGGGGTGTGAGAACAAAGAGTATTATGGGAGTGCTGAGAACCACTGAACTAAACTGTTCACCCTGTATATGAAGAAAACCACTTTCAGACAGGGGCTGTGATAGGACCCCTAGCACCCCTAGTTCTAACATCTATGGGTCCTGATTCCTAAAGTGTATGTCAATATGAGCTCTCCATTATTATCACAGCAATATGGAAATCAATTTTTGTAATTCAGCCCCTAGCCCAGAAAAGAACCTAAGCCCATGCTTAGCTTTAAGCAAGTGAGTTGTTCCGTTGATATCTGGGAAAGAGTATGTGTTTAAACACATGTTTAAGTGCTATGCCGTGTTAGGGCTTCAGTGTCTGTAAGTTGCTGTAACTAAATGATTTTCTTTTCCTATGCTTTTATCCAAAGACCCACTATACAAAGCAGATGAAAAACAATGGATAAGATTTTGCAGGATGGAACAATGATAGTGGCTTTAATCCACTTTTCCATTTTGTCATTCCTATCCTGGGGGCTGTACGACCCCATACCTTGTCTGTGCTACCAAGTTTTGTCACCAAAAACTGCCATTTGGTGAAAAAAACAACGAGAGCGTACACACTTCAATGTGACTTTTGTTGGGGAAAACTCCCAGGTTCAGTGACAAAAAACTTCTACCCCACAAGAGATGTTTATCTTTTTCCTCCCTCTATTATCAGTGAAGAGGCAGTTTAGACACTGCTGTTCATTTTGTCGACAGGACTGGCTTCTGCCAGTAATCCACAATGCCGATTCTGATCCTTCTGCTCAGTGCCTTAATTTCTGCTGCCCTGCAAGCATGTGCCCCATCCCTTTCAGAGCACCAGAAAGAATCTGACACCCGAGTGAGCTGCCACATTTAGGGAACAAAGAGTAAATCTTCTGTTCTGAAATGCGTCTGTTCTGTCCTGCACAAGGAATAGAAACAGGGTGCTGGTGGGTGAGACTGTTGAGCAGCCTTAATATTCCTCAGTATGGAGAGCTGAGGAAGCTGTGGGAGACCTTGGAGGGAACTCCATGCACAGCAATCAGACCTACCTTCCCACAACACTGCACTGTGGGTTACATATTGACAGTGCATTGCTCACACTGTCAACAGTGGTGCCCCCAATGCAGACATGATCTCTTGAGAGAGGGAGAAAGTGTGAATGTCCTTTGGAGATTTTTGCTTTGTTGAATTTTGGATGTTGATATAATCGTTGTTGACAAAACTTGGTAGGGTAAACAAGGCCTCTGATTGACCTAGGAGCTTGCAAAGCTTTTCCAGCCTCCCCAGCCTGCCCTGTGTGTTAGAATCTCCACAGTACTGCCTGATGTACTCTGACACATTCCTCCTGTTCTCAGTTTTGCTCCTTAGCATGCCTCTATAATCAGTTCTTAGGCCAGGGGAGGTCTGCAGAAGGTAGCCTTATGAAGGCAGCCAGTACCTATGCTGGTGGAACTTTCTACCAGTTTTAACCAGGGACCTTTATGCTATTCAAAGCCTTTTTACCCAATATACAGAGGTCAAGGCAGTGATGAAGACCTCACCCAATAACGACTAAACAGTGGACAGGATTGTTACTGGGCTTATATTGTAACCTCAGTTTCTAAACAGAATTCGAACAGGGATTCAATGTAAAAACTGAGGGCATGATCTGGGCAATTTTTAAGGATATATTTAATATTAATATGCATATTTTTTTCTTTTTCAGAACAATGGCTCCCTGATTTGGTGCCAGAATCACAAACAGTGTTCAAAGGTATGTGTTTCTTTCACTCTGAAGCCTTCACTCTGACTTCTGGAAATGAAACTTGTCTTTGACTTTAAGAAACTTTGCTTCTGAAGGAGCTGATAGAGGTTTCATCTGAAAAACACCCTCTATAATAAAACATAGTCCTGTCATCTGTATAGACAGATAAAACATCCAGAGAGCAATGTCCTTTCTGTTGGAAATAGGAATAGGCCTGTGGCTATCAGAGGAAGTATGTCAATATATGCCAACTGAATATCTGACCCATATTTCCTGTTTGACACTATGTTGTAGAGAAGTGAATGAAGTAACCAAACTAGTTAAAGTGCACATAATTCTGAGGTACTCTAACATTAGACAGTTTATTCAGCTGGATGTTTAATATATAACATGGACTGAATTTCTTGGACAATTTTTTTTCCACAAATCACACTGGCTCTACTGTTGCCCTTTCTTAAGCTGACTCTTTGACCCCAAAATCTTAGGGAGTAAGTGAGCTGATAATAACCAACTGATTTTGCTATACAAGAGTTTTGCTAGGTTGCCTGTGGGAGAAGCAACAATGCTTCACCAATATTAGAGGGTTAAAGTGGAACTACAAGGTCCAGTTACTGACTGCTCTTTTCATAAGCACACGATGTTAGATGTCTCCATTTCCTGTATTAGTAATACACCTGATAACTGTGGGTAAAAGACTATAGACCCTAAATTCTCATAATGATATAAGCCTACAATAATTTAGGCATTGTATCATGTAGTAATCTATATTCACTGTTTATTCCCCAATAGATTTATTATAAATGGGATCAAAATCCAGTAGCATAATGGAATAGATAATTTACATTATTTAATTGGCATAGCTGAGTTTATTCTGTTTTATGAAATCCAGAATTCCCATACACAAAAAAAGCTTGTGGTTTACTGTTTTAAAGTAATTGGCTTAAATGCTGATGCTAATATTAGCGCTAGCAAATGGTTACCCTTCATAAATATTGTATCAATGTTTCCATTGTAAGGGTTTTAGATCGTGTAGGGTCTAATCCAGCTTCATTTGAAGACAAATGACATTTCTCTGATTGATGACTTTGGAGTATCAGTTCTTTATTGAGTATTCTATTACATAGAAATCAAAATACAACATAGAAAGATTATCAGTTTTATCAATGATAAAAATGCTATCTTTGTAAGTTATATTGGCTGCACATGAACAATGGCATGCTGGTATCAGAAGAATGAGTGAAAACTATTCCTACTATCTCTGCTCAATTTCATACTCAGCCATCCTGAAATCTCAAGGAAACAGGTTCTTCTTGTTATACTGTTACCGAAAAAAACCTCATTGCCCATAAAAGAGGTTCATTCAGACATGTGATACATCATAATTAAATCACCTCCTTAAGAATATGCAGGGACTTTCACATCCTTTCAATGAACTCGGTGTCGCTTTCCCTTTTTTTTACTGAGGCTGATACTGTACCTCTGTGAATCTCTGAAAGAAACTCAATGAATGGCTTTTGTCAGTATGAAAAAAGAAGGAAACAAACAAAAATGTGGCCCAACTTCTAAAGCAGGGCAGAGGTTAAATGAACATCCATTTGAGTCACTGCCAAGTACATAGAAGCTATGCATATATATCTTATCTAGCATCAATTTTAGGGCAACCTTTATATTGAATTACTGTTTTGAGAGGAAAGAAAGACTGAATGTTCCAAATTAAGATTACTCCCCTCCTCAAAAGAGCTGAAAACATGGACATTATTGAGATTTTGTATAGCTGAATGTCTAGAGTGCACATGATAGCTTGTCTTATTGTTCCATAACTGGGTAGGATAGTAACATAAATATTTTGCATAGCAATAATTCATAACAATAATTTTGCCATTTATAAGGAAAATAAGTAGATATGTATCAAAATGTATTCTTAGTGGTTTTGATTCAATGGAAAATGTGATTTTCCAGAAGGTTTTTACAGCAGGATTTATCCCTATCATATTTTTAAATGTATTATTAAATAAAGTGGGTTGCATAAGAGCTGAGATTGCAAAGCAGTACAGAGGATTTTGCCCGGCAACTTTTATCTATAACTCCTCCTCTGCTCTGGTCATCTCAACCACAGATATGAAAGTCCCTGCATATTCTTAAGGAGTAATCTTAATCTCAGAACAAAATTTTTAAAGGGCACTACCCAACTTTTACAAAATGTCTAAAGATTTTTTTCCTCCAGTCCTTATGGACTCAGTTTTGTTGAGCAAATAATTATAGATCCAAGTGATGGCAATAGATGTTACCTTTAACCTTGTTAACAAATGCACTCAGTTAATCATTGAGGTGATGTCATTTGCCACTACAATTATTTACATCTAATATATGACAGAAATTTGTCAAGAAATCAAGTCAGTAGAGACAGTGTGGTTAATTCATTGATCTATTTTTACATTCCATTATTTAAATTAGTAATTTTTTCCTCAAATCTGTTGACAGTTTTAGTGGAAAAGGAAATTTGGTAGTAAAAATAACAGATTTGAAAGGCCTTGGCATGATCACACATGTCCCTTGTGTTTTATATGTGTGCACTCTTTACTACCTAGATGGTTTACACTTAATATTTCACTTACATTTCCTAACTACTTAAAATCCATTATATAGAGAGAAAAATAGGAGAGAGATGAGGCCAGTTAGGTCCACCACTTTGTCTCCCACCCAGGATTGTTCCTTTATTTTTTTTCTAGAGCTTTTGCCATCATTGTCTCCTATGGCAAAACCTACATGTGGGAACTTTGGGGAAGAAAATCCCATCCCCATCACTCTATCAAGGGGGGAACTTAAGTTTTCTCGTAATCAAAAAAGCCATAGATCTCTGTTTTGGCTTTTGGTTGTCCTAGGATTTGCCCCATACATCTCTTCTGAATTCTTTTAAGTAATAGCATGTCACAGATGAAGACTGATTTCTAAGCCTTCCTAAAGGTTTTAGTACATATATATTATCTACATAAAAATTCAGCTTATTGCCATCGGGAGGAATTATTGTATATACTTTTAATATGTCTGTTTTTCTTTTTATGGAATCTCTTTTTAAGTCCAACACATACACAGTAATTAATAAAGGCCTGAACTTTCTCCCACTGAAGTCAGTGGGAGTTTTTTCATTAATTTTCATGGGAGAAGGACTAGAATCAGTTTTTTGTTGGTTTGTTTTAATTTCCTGTTACCATTTCTATTTAATTTTCCACATTTTTTTGTTTGAGTTAGCAAATATTTCCTATATAATATTGTTTGGTGATTTTGCATTTCTCTTTCCTCTCTCTCTTAATCTTGTCATTTTCTCTTTATGGCAAGAGAGTTGTTAAATGGTAAAGCAATCACATACATACAAGAACTTCAGAGCTGATAAATCACAGGGGCAGTGTTCCCTATTAGCTGATTAGATACAAATGCTGCCCAGCTGGTAAAGTGCCCACAGTGCCAACAGTCAACAGCATATGTTCCTAAAGGTGGTACACTCCTGCACATTCCTTAGTACACTTGACAAAATTTATTCTGCATGTGGATGGAAAATAATTAGACGAAACCTTGCACAGGGTTGGTCAAAATACAGCTCACAGGCTAGGTTCAGTCCAGCAAATATTTCCCTCCAGATTTTCATGGCCCTCTGGCCTGCTAAAAGTGCTGCAGCTCAATAGGATGCTCAAGCAGGTTGCCTGCCTGCCACTGCCCTGGCCATGCTGCTCCCAGAAGTGGCCAGCTACTGCTAAGAAACATGACTCTGCACCCCCCAGGATGGGGGGACAGACGGCAGAAGGAGAGGTGGAGTGGTGCTTTACGTAAAAAATGGCACTACCTGTTTCCAAGTCACTGAAAACTTGGAAGAAAATTATCTTGAATGCTTACTGATCAGTGTCCTAGCAGACAAAGCACAAGATGCTATATTAATCGGTGCTACAGTACAGAACAAGATGACTGGTTCTTTATGCACCTACCTATAATGAATAAGGGGGAAAAAGCTGCATAATCACAGGGGATTTCAATTTGAGTGGCATATGTTGGAGGGCCAATATGTGGCCAGTATTGGAATTTCTTAATATTATAGATGATAGATACCTAATTCAAAAAACATTGAAACATGCAACATGCAGGAATTCTATATTGGACATCTCATTGTGACAAAGAATTGATCACAAAATTAAAAATGAATGATCACAATTAAGATGTGGAAACAGAATGAAGACCAAACCAAGTAAATATCTCACACACACACACACACACACACACACACACACTTAGTGCTTCAATGTAGCAGAAAAATATATACCATTGCCCAATGCCTAGATGATAAAGCTAGACAAATTCAGTCTAGAAAGAGAGGAAAATGGGATGTGCCCAGAATGGATTGTTTCTCATAAAACCATACCAAAAAAGAGACAGAATCACCAGGCAAGTGAAAGGGGCTGGTTGGGGGTGCCCCCCTCATCCGAGACTGTCCCGGCCTAAAGCCTTCCACCTCCACCCAGGGGCCCTTTAGGGAAGGTGGGAAGAGCTGATGCTTCCCCTCACCATTTTTACTGGGACATTGCTAACTGTTCCCTTTTGTTAGGGAGCAAGAGGAGAGTGCCCAGTTTGCTGCATTCCTCACTCTGGCAGGGAAGCTCAGGGGACAGACGAACCTGGATCTGCCCTAGTTGGGAGATGTGCATCTCTCCCTGGCTGGAGCTACAGGAACCATGGAGAGGTGCTTCTCACCTGTCCCAAAGCTGCTGCGGTGAGAGAAGGTTACGGTACTCCTCTCTCCCCAGGATAGCCTCCAAACGGAACCCCTCATCTTCAGCCCTACCCCAGAGCAATAACTTAAATGAAGCATGTATATTTATATTTTATTTTCCAAAAAAACAAAAATGAATTGAGTTGAGGACATGAGCAACAGCAGTTAAATCTTCTAGTATACCATCAAAAGTCATACAAAAATATACAGGTTCAAATTTATTCAGTAATGAACAAGACTTCCAATATTCAAACTGGACTTAGTTTGTAAAGCAATGGTTAGTCAACACATAACAGAAAAGATATGTTAGGTAATCAAAACCTTAGAGCCTATCCCTGCAGTAGTGGTCCATCTGATCTCAGTGATCCTCAGACCGTGCCAGCTCTGCCTTCTGGCATTCTGCCTGTCTCAATTAGGCCTTGTATACACTAGCATGTTTTGTCACCAAAAGCTGCCTTTTAGTGACAAAACAGTGAAAGCATTTACACTGTAATGTGACTTTTGTCAAAAAACATCCAGTTTTGGTGACAAAAAACTTCCACCCGTGCGAGAGATTTTTCTCTTTCCCCCTCTCCTTTATTGTCAACCAAGAGCCAGTGTGGACTCTGATTTTGTCACCAAACTTTCCCAGTATAGCCTAACTATATAGATTCTTGGGGTGCAGGGGAGAGGGAAGGGGGTTTTACAGTTTTAACTTCTAGCAGCAGTTCTCACTTTTACCATCAAATGTATCTTATTTTAGTACATGTTGAGACTTTCTGTCATATGTCATGTATTTATTAAATGCATATTTAATATCTGCTGTTTACTCTCTTTTTTTGTTGTTGTCAGTGGTTGTATGTTTTGTTTGTATATTCCTGTCTATTGTGGTTTAGATATTGTTGGTTCATGAAAACAACAGCGCACTGTGTAAAGGTCATTATATCTTTCTTAATAAGTTTAGCAATCTTGTATTTCCCCCTCTTAACATGACCCTGAAAGCATCAAGGGGAAGACTGGCTTTAGAGGCAACACCTTCTAGTTACAGTATCAATGTTCTGTGAGTTGGTTTTGCATATTTCAAAAATTAGACTGCAGGTATAAAAAATCCCATGCTCAGGGCCTGTTACCTGAAGTGTTGACCTCGATTGTAGATTGTATAGCCCTTTTGTCAGCAGAATTCCCACTGAAATCAGTGAAAAATTTACATACAGAGTACTCAGTAGAAATCTGCAGCTCAGAGAGAAGAATGTTGCCCAGTTATAGTAATTACTGTATGCATGCTTTTCTTAAGCTGTTTTTCTCCATCTTCACTTGTAAATTCCCCAATGTTTTTGACAGTGGAAAATAATATACTTGGCTTTATTCTTTGAGTAGTTGCTCTCATCTGGCAATTTCATTATACAGATTCTCAAGAGGAAATACTTAATACGTCTGCTTAACGAGGGGGGGAGGAGGACGAAAAATATTCTCCTCCATTTCATGACTGAAATCTGCTATGATACATGATAACCCATTGCCTATAAGTGAGGAGTATTTTTTCTTGCCTCACTACCTCTGATCTATTGCATACAAAGGATCCAGTTTTTGCAAAATTTATTTATGCTGATTAGTGCCATACTCCATGTATAATCACACTGAACACAAAGGGCCAGATCCTGATACTTTACTTTTGTTGACTAGCACCCTCCAGAACAAATAGTCCTATTGAAGTAAATGGAACTACTTGCGGAATAAGGTGCTTATCAGAATTTGAACAAATGAGGCTAGTTGTGGAACAAGAACTACTCAACCTGAATAAGAGGGACAGTATCAGGCCTGAAGTGACTTTATGTGCACACAGGACCAGATTCTACTTTAAGTTTGCTTGGAATATTTCCACTGGCTCTCCATCTGATACCACACAAAAATAAAAATTAAATTCATCTGATGAAGTGGGCTTTAGCCATGAAAGCTTATACTCTAATTATAAATCTGTTAGTCTCTAAGCCCTGGCCTATACTAGGGAGTTATTTTGAAATAACTCCCCTTATGTCAAATTAATAAGCAGAGCGTCCACACTACCAAGTGTGTTATTTCGAAATAACGGACTGATTATTTCAAAATCTGTACTCCTGCTTTCCTTGGGGAATAACACTAATGTCAAAATTGTTATTTCAAAATAACATTAGTGTGGATATTCCGGTGCTGCTAATTCAAAATAATTGGCCTTCATAGGCCTCTCACAGCTGCATTAAAACTCCAGGAAGTCAGAGAAGGGCTTCTCGCATGTGGCCAGGTTTGCCAGCCTCGTGCAAGACAGCAGCATCCAAGAGAGCCATGACTGACCCCAATGCTGCCTCAGAGCTTCCCACAGCTGTCAGCACTCCTGCTGCCCCTTGGCTGCCACTGTCCAGAGACGCAGCAGAGCTCTGGCCTAGACTGGTGCAGAGATCCTGGATCTCATCGAGTCTGAGGGGAAGAGACCAACATCCAGGATCTCTGCACCAGAAAGCAAAATGTGGACATCTATGGCTGGATTGCCATCAGCTTGGCCAGCAAAGGCCACAGAATCAGCCTCCAGGGGGGAGGTGTTGCAGAAGAGGAGAAGGAGGTGGAGGAAGCCAGCCAGGCAATCATGCCCACCCTTGAGGACCTGTCCTCACCCTGGAGCCAGTCCCCGAATCCCGGGATATCTCCCAGGTGTTGGATGAACCCAGGAAAGGCACTTCAGGTGAGTTGTATAACTTTCCCTATCTACACGTGGGAGCAGGCAATAGGCTGTGAGGGGCTGTACGCTCTTTGCTTGACCTACTCAGCCTGGGAGCCACACAACAGCCTCTGCACATGGGTGCACATGGAGTGCCATTCTGGAGCACTCATCCCCCATGACACTCTCACACCGGAACCCCTCGGTCCTTCTCACAAGTAAGTCTGGAGGGGCCTGACTTACTATAACCTTTGTGGTAGGACACCTTCCCACAACTGTTGAGTCTGGAACCACACAGCAATTCTGCACACAGCACAGGGTCATGCCTGAACTCAGGAAGTATTCTCTCCTGGTCAAGCATGGCAATGCAGAGGAAACAAATCTCGTGTATGGGAACCTGCTGGGGGGAGGAAGAGGCGAGCAACCCAGTAGCACTCTCTCTGGCAAGCAGTGTATGCTACTCACATACACCTCCTGCAATACCCCCACCTCCAGCAGGCAGGGATAGAAGTTCTCTCTTTCTGGGATGCCATCAGTGCTGGAGCCAGTGTGTGCAGACACTGAAGGAAGCCAAGCCACCCTGTCCCCCCTCCCACTGGCAGGCTCCTTCCCATGCCTTCTTGTCCCCAAGCCGGGGATGTAGTGATGTTCCCCTGAGATGTCTGTGCCCTGCAGGAAAGAGCCTGCTGTCTAGGCAACATATGACCTTGCCCTAAACACATCACCACTGTCTGAACCGAGACCTTTGGTGTTGTCTCAGAGATTAGGGCTACACTTCATGCAGTGTTTTCTGTGATGACTGCCCTTGAAACTTTTCTTCACAGCTGGGCCAGCTGTGACCTTGGCACATCCCCCACCTCCCATGCCATCTGCATGGCTCCACAGGATCTGCATGGCTCCATGAGGACGTGATGCATGAGCAGATGGCCTATCTGTAGTCACTTGTCCAAGAGCTCAAGGAGAAATTCCAGGAGCAGGCCACTTACTGGGAACTGAGGAAGGCCACCTGGGACCAGCTGGCACACCAGTATGAGGCTGTGTGCTCCTCCCTCACCTTGGTGATGGATCACATAGCCTTGTGCACGGAGCGAGCCACCAGTCACCTCCCCATCTCCTCCATGGCTTCCCCTCTCCCAGGGGCTTCCTGGTCCCAAGAACACATGATGGTGGGACCTTTTGGGAAGCTGAAGACTCCCAACCAACTGGAGACAGGCAACACTCCCAGCCCCAGCCCTGAGCCCCTCTCCCCACTCCTCCCCACTTCCCTATTCCAGGTTCTTTCCCCAGTCCCTTCCCTGTTGTATATCCCCTCAATAAACAGTCCTGTTGTTTCAGAAAAGAAGGATTTATTATTTTCTCTGCTGGGGAAGGGGGAAAGTGGGAAGGGAGGGCAGGGGAAGGGATGGATAGAGACAAAAGGAACCCAGAGGGAATGCAGGGGCCCCTTGTGGAGAGGCAAGGGAGAAAGTCTCACAACTGGCCTTTGATGAAAGTCTCCCTCCAGCCCTCCTTGATGAGCACAGCCCCTTGATATGCTCTCCATACAGCACTGGTGTCCAGCTGCACAAATGCCCTGGACAGTTGTTCAGCCTCAGCCCCCCCCCACTCTGGCAGAGAAGTCTCCCCCTTACTCTCATACTGGTTGTGGAGCACATCCACCAGAGGGATGTTGCATTCTCTGAGGTCCAGGAAAATGAGGAGACTCTGGAACCTTCCCTTTAAATGGCCGAATGTACGTTCAGTGATCATGAGGCACCTGCTCAGCGTGGTGTTGAAGTGCTCTTTGGTGGGGTCCAGGTTGCTCGTGTAGGGCTTCATGAGCCAAGGGAGCAAGGTGTAGGCTGTGTCACCCAGGATGCAGATGAGCATGTCCACCTCCCCAACTCTGATAGTGCAGTCAGGGGAAAAAAGAGCCAGTGTGCATCTTTTGGAACAGGTGCCTTCCTCGACCACTTGACGTTGATATTGGTGTAGTGTCCCTTGCGATCCATGAGGTCCTGCAACAACCTGGAGAAGTACCCCTTCCTGTTGACTTAGTCTGAGGCATGGTGGTCAGGG
Source organism: Pelodiscus sinensis (assembly GCF_049634645.1). NCBI lineage: Eukaryota > Metazoa > Chordata > Testudines > Trionychidae > Pelodiscus > Pelodiscus sinensis. The sequence goes on from NC_134711.1 coordinate 217,306,816, forward strand.
GCCAGGATGGGGATGTGGGTGTCATCTATGGGTCCCCCCTGCAGTTGGGAAAGCCCATGGCAGCAAAGCTGTTGACGATGGTGTCCACGTTGCCCAGAATGACGGCCCTTCATAGCAGCACCTAGTTGATGGCGTTGGCTACCTGCATGAACATGACCCCAGCTGTGGATTTCCCCATGCCAAAGTGGTTCCTTATAGAGTGATAGCTGTCCAGCATGGCAAGCTTCTACATGGTGATGGCGACACGCTTCTGCATGGGAATGGTGGGTTGCATGCAGGTGTCCTGTCTCCTGAGGGCAAGGGCAAGTCACTCACAGAGCTCAAGGAAGGTGGACTTCCACATGCAGAAGTTCTGCAGCCACTTCTGGTCATTCCATAGCTGCATGACGATGCGGACCCACCAGTCTGAACTGGGCTCCCACCATGCCAGGTGATTGAGGGGCATGAGCATCAGCAGGAGTGCCAGAATCTGGGTGTTCAGGTCCTGTGGTCCAGGCTGGTCCTTGTCTTGCTGGAGCAGCATGTGGGCAGTCTGGACAATCCATGCCATGTGGTGCAGCAGGAAACCTATGAGCCTAGCACTGGTTTGCAACAGCTTTTGCTCCATGGTGTGAGTGCTGTGGCATCCACAAGGACAACCAGAGCACACTGAATTCTTTTTGTGCCCCACGAGGGGGGAGGCAGTGGAGGAGTGGCATGTGAGATGTGGCCATAAAGAGGAGCCCCTGAAAGCACATGTATCAGCTTGCCTGGCCAAGCAATCACAAGAAGTCTCTGCCATCCTGGTGCCCTCCCCAAAGTTCTTCTGAGGGCTCTAAGTATGAGGAAGGCTCCAATCAGTGTGGATGCGCTATTTGAAAATAATTCTAACTAATTTTGATGCTTCCCCGAGTGTGGACTCAGTATTTCAATTTTATTAAATTAGGAGTTATGATGTCAAGTTTAGTTATTTTTGAAATAATTTCCTAGTGTAGACATGCCCTAAGGAGGCACAGGACTCCGCACTGGTTTTGCAGATACAGACTAACATGGCTACTCCTCTGAGACTTAAAAGCTCTGTGTAACTGTCTCTGTCTCCTTATTCTCCTTTCAGGCTCTTCACATTGTTCCCACCAATCGCCTTTGCTCTGCTACTGCTCCTAGTCCATTTGTCTGTTGCTCATACAATCACATACCTGCCTTCTTACATATGGCCCTATACATAGTATGGCCTCTGTGTGCTCATCCACATAAACTCCTATATAACCTCACTTAATACCCAACTTCTGCTGTGCTGCTTACAATGAATCAAATTGAATCATATATACAATGTACACAATTGTTATCATTCCCTTTCATCTAACCTCTGTCTACATGTCTCTTCTTAGATTTTGAAGTCCTCAGAGCAAAAACTGCCTTTCTTGGGTATTTGGAAAGTGCTGAACATTTGGTGGGTGTTCCCATTCATTCAAACAACAAAAAAACAAACCTAGTAATAATTAACACCAATGCAAATTAAGAGTGACTGAATGAAATGGTGAATGCTGCAGATTTATACTGGTTTAATGAAAAGTAGAATTTATTCCTGATGAGCATGTTATACAAAGTTGAAGACCGTTTAAAAAAGGATCCTTTAGTGAAGGTCATTTTGATTACACTACAAGTTTCACAATCTGTGAGGAGTTGAAAGTCAAAGACCAGAAGGCTTAATTTAGTGCTGTGTGTGCAGTGGCATTTACAAAGACTGGAAATAAATGGGAATCTTCCTAAAGCACCATGAATCTCAATCTGAATTTCTTGTTCACTGCAGCTAAGGGTCTGACTGTTTCAATGATGAATCTGAAAAACTGTTTTAAATTTGCAGAATAAAGAGGGTGGGTGAAAGACAAGATAAAAAAAGTTTACAAACACAGCCACCAAATAAACACTCTCCCTGAAAGAGAAGGCTGATTTCTCTTTGGAATAACATGCACTCCATAATTCTCTCTGTGAGCACTTGTTCAAGGCTTCCAACAGAGTCCTTGCCAGAGATAATGCAGGTGGAAAGATGAGTTAATGGTTTAAACAATTAGAGATTTGATGCACTCTCCCATCTGTCAAAGCCCACTGAAATGAAATCGCACTGTTTTAATTTGTGCCTCCAGCATCTAACTCAGCCTGAAATGATGTCAGTGATTTGCCCTGCCCACAGTACTGTCATTCTTATGGTAAGCATTCTGTGCACTCATGCTGGGAGACTTTTATCAGACATATTAGTGTGCATTTGAAGGATCATTAGCCTGCAGTAGTGGGAACATTCCAGGTTTCTTAGCCTAGAAACTCATTTCTCTGTTGGAAAGTATGCTGAGCCACTGTTATGTGCACTATAAACTTACAGCACAGCGGGGTTGCTTTGTAAGATTTAGGAGAAATAGCATTCACTGATGCTATATCGTGATTTAAATACCACCAATAAGTTGAAATAATGTGCATTTAATATTAGGCTTTTAAAAGTTTGCAAGGGTGATTAGGAGGAAAGTGTGAACATTTCTGTTTTTGCTTTCCTAAATAAGGACTTTTCTGTCATCTGGTGAAAGATTAAGAAAAGCCTTTTGGTATAGTCAGAGTTGATGGCATATACACAGACTATGATATCAAAGATATATGAAGTAATACTGGCCATATGAAAAATTTGGAGGTAAACTCATTATGCAGTGATTGTATACTGACAGTTGTAATGGGTTTATTCACAATAATGTAGATAGGGATGGTAGAGCATTAGTAGTAGAACTAAACTGGTTAAAAAAATAGATTGACTGAAGTTTCTGGGTGTTTGGTTTCGAAACAACAAAAAATGCTTTGTAATTTTTTTTAAACATTTGTTTCCATGCAGTCATTGGTATACAAGGGTAAGTCTACACAGCAGCGTTATTTTGGAATAATTGACATTATTCTGAAATAACATAGTGTACATCCACACTACAAGCCTTTACAGGCAGTCCCCGACTTACGCGGATCTGACTTATGTCGGATCCGCACTTACGAACGGGGCTTTTCTCGCCCCGGAGCTCACAGGCGGCGGGACCGCCCAGAGAGCAGCGGTCCCGCCACTGCGTCCTCCAGGGCGAGAAAAGCTGCTCTGGGTCTCCCTGGTGTGCTGGGGGGGACTCCCCAGCACAGCAGGGAGACCAGAGCAAAGCCGCACAGGCAGCGGGACCCCGCTGCCCGTGAGGCTTTCCTCCTTTGCCCCGGAGCAAAGCCGCACAGGTGGCGGGGTCCCCCGCCTCTGCGGCTTTGCTCCTGTCTCCCTGCTGTGCTGGGGGGAAGTCCCCCCCAGCACAGCAGGGAGACCCGAGCAAAGCCGCACAGGCGGCGGGACTCCGCTGCCCGTGCGGCTTTGCTCCTTTGCCCTGGAGCAAAGCTGCAGAGGCGGCGGGGTCCCCCACCTCTGCGGCTTTGCTCGGGTCTCCCTGCTGTGCTGGGAGGGACTCCCCCCCAGCACAGCAGGGAGACAGGAGCAAAGCCGCAGAGGCGGCGGGACCTCTGCGCCTCCGCAGCTTTGCTCGGGTCTCCCTGGTCTGCTGGGGGGGGAAGGGGCGCAGCTAGTGCCCCCCCCAGCAGACTAGGCTTTTGTTGCGGGATGCCTGGGGTAGAGCAGCTGGGGTGCTGCCGCGTTGGTCCTGTGAGGACCTACCTGGCAGTGCCCCAGCTGTTCTGTCCCAGGAGGCCTGCCTAGGGCTTCCTGTAGTCAGCTGCTGACCAGTTTCAGCAGCGGCTGAATCTGGAGCCAGTTCCGACTTACATACAAATTCAACTTAAGAACAAACCTATAGTCCCTATCTTGTACGTAACCCGGGGACTGCCTGTATTTCAAAATAATGTCGAGCTGAAGGACTTCTTACTCCGACTTCTGTAACCCTCATTTTACAAGGAGTAAGGGAAGTTGAAGGAAGAGTGTTCTTCCTTCAACTTTCTGCTGTGTAGACAATACCAAATGCTGAATTAAGCTATTTTGACTTCAGCTGCGCAATTGACATAGCTCAAGTTGCGTAGCTTAATTCGACTTTAGCACTGCTATGTAGATGTGCTGTAATAGTGCTGTGATGCCAGCCATCAGGACAACAATAGAATAAAGGTGTTACTGCTTCAGGAAGCTCTTCAAAAAAGAGGAATTAAATGTGAGTTATATTTTAGTTGTTGATAATTCTGTTAGATTTGTAAATGTCAATATTTTAGGTTTCAAAAAGGAAAGGCAAAAATAGTAAGAATGGTTGGATTAGGAACATGGAAACTGCCATAGTTGATCAGACCAGTGGTCTTTCTAATCTAGTGCTCTTTTTCTGATGGGGCCAGTACTAGACTCTTCAGGGGCAAATATGGGAAACCTGCAGTTACAAAATAATCCACCTCCAGGGAAAATTTCTTTCTAACTCCATGGGACAGTGATTGATTTATGATGTGAAGCACACAGGCTAATATCCCTTCCCAGCTTCTGGTTTTGACTTTTTTTTAAAATCCTTATTACTATAACTCAGTGTGTTCTTTTAATGAATATATATGCTTAAATTAAAAATATTTCTCAATTTCAAGCAGAGAATAAACTTTGGAGAAACAGATATTTTCCCCTGGTGATAACACTATATTATCTTATTAAATAATCTGTCAAGTTTACAGATAGTTGAGTCAGTTACATATAATGCCTTTTGCATTTATTTAACTTTTTTCTCCCTATAAATGGCTAATGCCTATGGCACAAAAGAGAAATATTTATATGGATAGGAAAGAATCACACTGAGGTTTCCCCTGCCTCTCCAGATTTACTGATACAGACATTTGCAGTTTCTTATGGGTTTGGATAGGACTGTACAGAGAAATGGCTTGGATCCCTCAGATCTTGCTTTACTGGATGTTTGTATCAGTTCCACTGAGTTTGATCACTGTGGTGTTCTAAATTTGCATAGTTGAATTACTGAACTCAGCCTGCCAAAGATGAATTAGTCCTCTTTCCCAAGGAAAGGACACAGTATTGTCACTACTGGCTGAATTGTTCCACTGTGTGGTTTCAAGTAAAGTGAGGCACTTTCCTTAGGGAACATTTAAATCTTGTCTTATATAGCTAACTTTATCTCTGTGGTCCTGATCAGTGGAAAAAAATAATGTGTGCAGTAGGTTAAAAAAGTCCTTCCCCTCACAAAAATATACTTATTCAGGCTGGCATTCTGAAACACTAAATTCTTCTTTAACTTAGCTTTGTCTGCTTCAGTGAACATTGTGTTAAGAATTCGGGATATTCACACTGCAGACCCTGAGCAAGTCCTTTCTTTAGAGCTATTTGGGCACAAAAATAATCCTTCCTAGAACCTTTTGAAAAAAACCCTAAACTATGCAGACTAATCAACTGTAAATCTTTGCCATCTAGAAAGCAGTTGATTAAGTAGCATCTAACAGTATCCCAATCATCAGTGAAGCAGAGTTGATCAGATGCTTTAAAGACAGACAGTGCCTCTGAGACTTAGGGCAAATTAGCAATAAATCTGCTTCAAAGTAAGTAACAAATTTATCACTTTACATCATTAGACAGTCTTCCCATGTCTCTGATTATCCAGGTCTCTCTCACATAGTATGTAGCATTCATTTTTCAATTATTTTGCTCTCCATAATTGTAAAAACTTTAAAAGTGCAGCTGTCCTTGGGACTTTAATTTTCCAACAATATTTTTAGTTCAGCAAATTCATTGTGATGTGAATCTGGAATATTAATAACTCCACTGAAATCAGTAATATTATCCTATAGTTACTTTTTTGCAATTAAGATCAGTGTCTTGCATTAACTTATTAAATGTAAGGGTATTATTTTAAACTAATTAATCACTTGATCCAAAACAGGATAGACTATTCTGGTTTAGGTGGCTGGTCTTGCTTTTATCTTGTAGAAAAGAAGTGGAGGACTAGGTTGCACATATCTACCGTTAAGTGACAAAGTTTAAATATGGCTGAATTGCTTTGTGCATAATATTTTAGTAAACATGTTCAAACCATTGTATAGGTACAGAACTGGTACATCTACACTACAGTGTTTTTCCAGAATAACAGGTGTTATCCCAGAAAAACAATACTTGCGTCCACACTGCTATAGCATTATTTCGACAAAAAGTAAAAAAAATGAAGGCTTTTTCTGACGGCAGTAAATTTCATTCTACAATGAATAAGGCTTTTTCCAAAGAAGAATAGTATTAGAAATGTAGCCGTGTTAGTCTGGTGTAGACACTTACCTTCCTTCCTCCCCCCGCCCCTGCATTCCCCTTCTGTTCTGAAACGTGATTTGTCCTTTTCATATGTGTTCATTTTTTTAAATTGTATCCTTTGGTATATATGGTTGTGACTATTTTCTTCCACTATTTCATGTGAGGAAGTGGGTCTGGCCCACGAAAGCTCATCATCTAATAAACCATCTTGTTAGTCTTTAAAGTGCTAAATAGTCCCGCATTTTCCAAAGAAGGTGTGTGTGGACGTGGAAGAGGGAGTTCTGTCGAAAAAAGAGGCCTCCAGGAAATAATACTCCTGGCCACTATGTCCATACTCATCACAACTCTATAGTTCCTGTCTCCCGGCAGCTCTTAAAGCCGCAGACACTCGGGACAGGGCTTGCGGCAGGAAGCCTGCCTTGGGAGCTGCAACACACCGCATGGCAGCTCCTGATGTGTGGACACCAATGTCCCAGTCACAAGCCCAAGAAGAGCACCCTGCCCATCCCAGGGAGCATTCACAGGGCTCCCAGGAGCCTGCCAAAGGCCAGAAAAGGTGTGTGCCATCCTGGTCTGGGACAGCGGTCCTGGCCTCCTGGAGGTATGGGGCAAAGAGGAGACCCTCCAGGATCTCTCCACTCCAGATGAACAAGTGCAGACATATATGGCTGGATGGCTTACAGCCTGGCCACGAGGGGCCACCACCGCACTCTGGAGCAGGTCCGGAGCAAAGTAAAGCAGCTCTGACAGGAGTACGCCAGGGCAAGGGAGAGCAGCTCTTGCTCTGGGGCAGGACCCCTCTCCTGCCCCTACTAGAATGAACTTAACCACATCCTGGGGGGTGGTGCAACCTCTTCCCCACCACTGGTGTTGTTCTCAGGGCTGGAGACACCCATTGTCGCCCGCCTGGGGGTCCCAGCCTAGGAGGAGGAGGAAGAGGCAGCCAGCACCATCACCCTGGAGACGGTACTCCAGGGCCTGGATGTTTCCCAGGCATCCTCTGAGGCTGGGGAGGGATCATCAGGTGAGTGCTCTTAGTGTTTCTGACACATACAGGGCTGTGGTGGAATTGTCACTCAGCCTTTTCGGCCTGGCCCTCATACTGCAGTCCGTGCATGTGGATGCACATGCAGCGCCAGTCTGTGCCATGCAGCCCCAGTAGGCAGCCTCAGAGCACCGCCGAGCTCCCGCTCACAGGGCCTGGGGAGACGAGGCACATGTCTGACCCCCAGTGGGGAGGGGGAAACCCTTCCACCATCAGTCACTGCTGGAAGGAGAATGGGGACAAGGGCATACACACACACATGCACACAGACTCTGGAGTGCCACACATGGCACACAGGCATGCCTGCACACTTGAGGCACTGCCCATTCCCAGCATTGTGTGTATGCAACCCTGATGGAAGCCTAGGTTGCTCAAGACCCCTCTCCCAGCCATTGGATCCCAGTATGTCTGAATACTTCCCTTGCTTGCTTGTCTGTGGGACAGGGCAGGGTGGAAACCATGGTCCCCTGGGCACCTCTGGGCCCCTGTGAGGCAGGGCCCGCTGTCAAGGCCACGCATGGCCTTCCTCCTGGGACATTACTGTCCTCAGCCCCTAGGACTGTTGCTTTCAGCTTGCTGGTGAGGGCAAGGCCTCAGGAACAATGCCTCCAGGGATGACTGAGCACCTCTCTTTATTCTCCCCAGCTGGCCCAGCCGTGACTGTGGGGTGATCACCACCAGCCTACCTAGCCACCTAACCCCAGGTACTGGAGGGTCCATGAGGACCTAATGAGAGAGCCTCACATGTCCATCCTCTGGGACATGCAGCAGACGCTGGCCCAGAAGGTCCGCGATGACGCACAATGGTCGGCCCAGATGTGGACCGAGCTGCTGCAGTAGGGTCTCAACATGTGTGCCACCATCCGGGAGATGATGGCCTACCTGGCTCCTGGCTCTGCTCCTGTCCCTGCCTCTCCTGCCATGCCAGCCCCCGCCTCCCCTCCCATGCCTAACCCTACTCCTGCCCCCCTCCTGCCTATCCCCCTGTTCTCCCAGGACCCCCCTACCTTTCAAGGTCATTGAGGTCCCCGGACACAAGGTGGAACTGCCACCTGAAACACGCGCCAGTCTCAGCCCCAGCTCTGAGCCTCTCCTCCCCGCTCCAAGGTTCTCACCCCCTCCCATATCCAGGTTCTCAGCCCTCTCCTCCCGGTTATCTTTATCAATAAACATTAAAGACTTATTTTTTTTAAACAAAACTGTTGTTTTTATTGACTGTACAGGGAAGGGATAGGGGGGAGGAAGGGATTGTTATGGGAAAGACACAGAGGAGCAAGGCATAGGCCCCTAGGCTGTGTCTAGACTGCAGGCTTCTTTCGAAAGAGGCTCTTTCGAAAGCATCTTTCGAAAGAGGCTCTTTCGAAAGCATCTTTCGAAAGAGGCTCTTTCGAAAGATCGCATCTAGACTGCAGGCGGATCTTTCGATAGAGGAAATCCGCTTTTTCGAAAGAGAGCACCCAGCGAGTCTGGAAGCTCTCTTTCGAAGACGGCCTCTTTACATTGAAGAACGCCTTCCTTCGAAAGAGGAACTTTCGAAGGAAGGCGTTCTTCCTCATGAAACGAGGTTTACCGCCATCGAAAGAAAAGCCGCGTTCTTTCGAAATAATTTCGAAAGAACGCGGCTTGAGTCTGGACGCAGGGGAAGTTCTTTCGAAAAAAGGGTACTTTTTTCGAAAGAACCCCTGAGTGTGGACACGGCCCTAGTGGGAAGACCTGGGGAGAGTTACTGAAACGAGGAGTAATGGTAATTCGGAATAGGAAGCCTAGTCCGAACTACCTAGTCCGTGCCGCGTGTAGTCGCGCGGCACGGAGTCCGCACTAGTGGACATTTAAAAATGGCGGCGCCCAGCTTTATGCAAATGAAGCCCGGGAAATTCAAATCCCGGGCTTCATTTGCAACTCTGGTTGCCTACATTACCACCCTAGTTCAAACTCTCCCTCAGGGCCTCCTGGATGCGCACCCCCAGCTGATGGCAGCTGTGCGCGGCTGCTTAAAGGCCCTTCTCTCCCGGCTTTTGCCCCCCATCCTGGAAGGAAGGCTTCCCCCTTGCTCTCCACAATGTTGTGGATAACACAACAGGCAGAGATCACCTACGGGATGTTGTACTCCCCCACATCAAGGTAGGTCAGGAGGCACCTGAACCACGCCTTCAAACGCCTGAAGGCACATTCCACCTGAATGCGGGCCCTGTCAAGAGGGGCATTGAAATTGTCCCTGCTTAGGTCCTGGTGGCCGGTGTATGACTTGATCAGCCATGGCATGAGGGAGTAGGCTGCATCCTCCACGATGCACAGTGGCATCTCAACGTCCCCGACCCTGAAGTTACACTGGGGGAGGAACGTGCCAGCCTCCAGCCTCTACTATTCTTTCTACCAGAGGCTGGAGTTTCTGAATACATGGGAGTTGTGCGCCCTCCTCGACCAACCAACAAAAGTGAACTGGCTAAGGTGGTGGACCAGAGCCTGCAGCACCATTGAGAAATATCCTTTTCTATTTATGTACTTGACAGCATGGTGTTCTGAGGAATGGATGGGGATGTGGGTTCCATCTATCACCCCTTCATTTTTTGAGGAGTAACGTTAGTTCAAACCAAGGGGTTTGAGACGAACTAACGTGTCCCGGAGCACATTTCGTGGTTTGAATCAGCTATTGAGTGGAATAACGCACGGGAGAGATTATGCTAATGAAGCACAGGATATTTAAATCCCCGCTTCATTAGCAATTTCGGTCGCCTACATTTGCATCCCTAGTTCGAACTAGGGAGCAAGTGTAGACGTACCCGTAGTTCACTATAGAAGTGCTCCTACACCAAAGTGATAGGTGGGGTATAAAAACCTGGGGAGATGAAATATTACTACAGGTAGTACCTCCCTTAACTGGGACTCTCTGGTCCAGTAACATCTGTGGTCCAGTAGGACCACAGATGTTCCTGGACCACAGAGCCTAGGTATAACACTGGAATAAGTTGCCTAGGGAGGTTGTGGAATCTCCATCTCTGGAGATATTTAAGAGCAGGTTAGATAGACATTTATCAGGGATGGTAGATGGTACTGGGTCCTGCCATGATGGCAGGGGACTGGATTCGATGACCTCTCGAGGTCCCTTCCAGTTCTAGTGTTCTATGATTCTATAACTGTGTCAGTCAGGAATGTAAAATAACAAACCAACCAACCAACCCCACATATGTGGCCAACAGATCTATGCCATCAAAACCCGCAGTGTAGCTGCAGCTATGTCAATGGAAGAGAGCTTTTGTTCAATGCAGCTAATGTTGTTTGGGAAGAGGGTGTCCTAATTCCAAGAAAAAATTCCTCTTTTAGGGTGCATCTGCACTACGGGGCGATGCCAGCAGAGGTTCTGTAATGTAGATGTAACCTCCAAACTATGAACTGAAATTTTAAAAAAAATATTAATAACAGCAACCTGGGGACAAATTACATTTTTTTAAAAATAAGAGGAGCTTATCCATAACTAAGATTGAAAGATCAGACCTTAAAAAAAAGCTCAAAAAGGCTGGTACTGCATGACGGGAATTCCGCAGACGTGCAAGTTGTTTAAAGCTTTCCAGTGCCTCTTCAGTGTTGTGACAATAAACTGTTAATGGAGGGAACTGAATTTTCTTTATGTTTTATATATCTACAAACACATCATTAGAGACTAACTAAAAATCACTAATAACTGTATGATATGATAATGGCTGCCACATGTACTAAAGCTAGTATGTTCACTGCATGCAACTTCTACTTGCAAATGACTGAAGTCAGGCCCTACAGACAAGGGAATTTACATGTGCTGATGTATACTTATCGACATCCATATAGCTGGAGAATATACCTTGGAATATAAAACATATCCCCCTATTATTTCTAATAAAGCAAGTCTAGTTCACTCAGTCACTGTTCATATCAAAACTAACCATGCTTGCTTCTGGGTGGCAAGAGCACTTAGGGCAGGTTTGGTTAGACCCAGCAGGAAGGGCTCGGCCTGGTTATGGTTGTTAATTTTTGTTTGGTTCGGGATCATTCTCTGTCTCATTATTCACTCATTGGGTGGCAGGTACGAGGGTTGTTTTTTAAAATTTTTTTGGCAAGGTCAGAAGTTGTAGCTGGAAAAGATGCATCGACACAAAGACAACTGACAAATAACTCTGCATGTCAAGAAAAACAATACTCAGCGCATCATAGTTACCTCAGAAAATCTTGCACTCTCCAAATATTTTTGTAAAGAACAGCCGGTCATAGAGAGGCAACTTTCAACAATATTGTATTTAGGAACCCTTCCGTCTATATATTAGTGAGTCAAGTTGTTTCCCTCTTTCATTATTTGTTACCAAGGACATCTTTGTGACAAAAGTATTATGTTTCTTAAGAGTTTAGCTATACTTGCTTTATATTCTCCCATCTGAAGTCATAATCCTCTCTGTGTAATAACAATAATCTCCTATGTAAATTGTGAAATTACATATAGAACGTTAGAGTTTCTGGTAGCACAGACCTAGCTGAGAAGATTAAGAGTATTTGCATGAAAGAGTTAATAATATATGAAAGGAGGAAAAGGGGGAAAATCAACTCTTGAATTTTCAAAGTTTTCTGTGAGATTCACCAGGACTTTCAGTCTCTTTTTGATATTCATAATTCAGCATTTTAAAATTAATCTAGAGTTAAAGTATAGAGTTTCACATCAAAATGTGGACAGATTAAAAGGCAAATAAATGATTATCACTTTTTTAACCTTCTAACAATGTACATTAAAGTTGAAACCAGCAAAACTAAAAAGTGCAGCTTTCTTTCTTTCTTTCTTTCTTTCTTTCTTTCTTTCTTTCTTTCTTTCTTTCTTTCTTTCTTTCTTTCTTTTTCTTCAACTGAGAGCATTGCTGCATGAAGTTATAATATTTATCTTAGAGTAACTCTTGGCTGGAGAAGTCAGTTTGAAAGTATTAGATAGAAGGGATTTAATCCCTCTCATAGTTAAAATAAGTAGGTCATCATCATCTTCTGTGAAATATTTACTCATTATTTCTTGGTCCAGCATTATGCATGTTATTATATAATAAATTTGAAAGTAGTTAAAGTAAATAAAGAACTTTGAAGAAATCCATGCAGCCTTTTCCTTTGAGACAACTGTTGATGATAAAACTCGTTTACAACAACTATTCATGTGTACTAATGTTTTGGCAGCATAAAGGACCTCACTCAAGTAGACTTACTGGCTGAAATATTGAGCTGTCCTTACTCCCCTTTGTGCTATATCTGTGGCAAAAAAGGGAGATTAAAAGCTGCCTTAAGACATCTTTTGTGGATTTTCTTAGCATAGAGAATCATAGGTCTGGTTAAAGTATCATAGGTCTGGTTCATGGGGCATATTCCAGGATCATTTTCTGGTGTATTCGGAGTGAGAGTGGGTGGCATTGAAGTATGTTGTGCAATCATGAGTAGCAGAACAACTCCTTGCAAACTGTTATTTACAATGCCGGTAAGCACAGTTTCAGGCGATTTTAATTACATCAGGGCTAGCTTGTCTCCCAAGAACCTTCTGGTTTAGAATTGAGGGTTAGGCACAGTTACAGGAAGTCTAGAGATCCATCCCACTGAGTTAAGTTTGTCAGACCAAATACATATCAAAATATAGCATATCAAAATTTAGAACCCATTCGTCATATATTAAAGTCCTCTCAAATTGTCTTCCCATTTTTAAAGTAATTTAAAGCCTGACCCTAGAAATTAGGGTCATTTTTAAAGTAATTTAAAGCCTGACCCTAGAAATCTTCCTCAAGTGAGTGAACCTTATTCATGTGAGTATATGTTATTCCAGTTGCATGGAACAGTTTTTTGGGATTGGGCTGTATTGTTCGTGAAAGCTCCCATATTATCAGGCTGGGAAATTCTATTGGCTGTTTTTCCCTGATCCTGCCACAACTGAAATTGCTGGGAATTGAGGATGTTTGGATCCTTAATTCACTGAAGAGGAATACAGTGAGGATCCACAATGTAACCTTCCCCATATTGGCCCTGGGCACACTGATGTCTTTCAGCTAATCAGGAGGGACAACTTCTAAGGGTAAGCAAATACTTCAGCCTGAATTTCCCTTTAAATCCTTGTCTTCCTCCCTGAGTTTGCCAGAATGAGTGCCAGCTGGGAGGTGCATTTGTTTAGTGAAAAAGTATATTTTTATATATTTCATGACTATGTAAGTACCTGTGCCTTTGGCTATGTCTAGACTGCAAGCCTCTTTCGAAAGAGGCTTTTTCAAAAGTATCTTTCGAAAAAGCCTCTTTCAAAAAAGCGCGTCTAGACTACAATACACGGATCGGAAAATCGATCCGCTTTTTTGAAAAAGAGCGTCCTGAGTGTTGGACACTCTTTCGAAATTAAAAGCCACCCGGAACCGCTTCTGCCAGGGCATGGGGGCAGCATTTCCTTCCGGGTGCTGCTGCCTGCTCTTTGCAGATACGGGTGGTTAAAGGGACGCCCCTGAACACCCGTTGCTCTGCTTCTGCAGCTGCCTTTGCTGTCCCTCTAGGAGGTAAGCAAGGCATTGCAGTGCTGGTTTGCAGTGCTCAGCTTCCTGGGACACCCCAGCAGGTTTTTTGTTTGGAGGTTTTTCTGTTTTAGACCCGTTTTTTCGGCATGGAGCCAGAGCTGCCCCTGGGCAGGCGATGGCCCCACACCATCATATTGCAAGTGTTGCTGCATCTGCATGACACAGTCATGAGGCTACTTCCCCATCTGGACCCAGACCAGAGCTACAAAGGGATCGTCCATCATGCAGCCCCACTGTCCTTGCCTCCAAACTTCTTTGTGGACAGGCGTGTTTGGAGGCTTGACACCAGCTCTGACTAGTGGGACCAGCTCGTTATGCAGCTCTGGGATGACCAAGAGTGGCTACGCAACTTCCGGATGCAAAAGACCACTTTCCAGGAGCTGTGTACCTGGCTCGCCCCTGCTCTGCAACGGCAAGACACCCACCTGTGGCCCGCTATCCCCGTGGAAAAGAGGGTCGCCATTGCCCTCTGGAAGCTGGCAACCCCCGACAGCTACCGCTCCGTGGAACACCAATTTGGAGTGGGCAAGTCTACTGTTGGATACATCCTGATGGAGGTAAGTCATTGTCTGGGGACAGTCACAGTTTGGGGTGGGGGCAAGGGAGACTGTCAGGAAGGGCCAAGTGGAGTGTGAGTGGGAGGGAGCTCCTCCACTCACCCTGAATTGTTGGGGGGGAGTTCTGAGGAGGGGATTCCCGGGGTGTTTGAGAGGGAAGGTGGGTGGTGGGTTCTCCTCCTAAGAGATAAGGCACCCCTTCTAAAATTTTGTTGTCTGTCTCTTTCTGCAGGTGGTGAGGGCCATCAATTTGGAGCTGCTCAACAGGCTCGTCTGTCTAGCAGATCTGGACAGCATCATGGCCGGCTTTGCTGCCCTTGGCTTCCCGAATTGTGGAGGAGCGCTCGATGGGACACACATTCCAATCTGTGCACCGCCCCATCGAGCAGCCCAATTCATTAACAGAAAGGGCTACTTTTCTATGGTCCTCCAGGCCCTGGTCGACCATCGTGGCCAGTTTTCTGACATTTGTGTTGGGTGGTCAGGGCGGGCACAAGATGCCCGCATCTTCAGGAACTCATACCTCTACCGGAGGCTTCAGGCAGGAACATTTTTCCCGCATCACGACTTTGCGGTTGGGGATGTGCACATGCCGGTGTGCATAGTGGCTGATGCCCCCTACCCCCTGATGCCGTGGCTGATGAAGCCCTACACCAGCCACCTGGATGCGAGCAAGGAGCAGTTTAATGCTCTCCTTAACCGGGCTCGCAACTAGGTGGAATGTGTGTTTGGACGTTTAAAAGACAGATTCCGGTGCTTGCTCACATGCCTAGACATGGGGGAGAGCAACATCCCTGAGGTGGTGGCAACGTGTTGCGTTCTCCATAACCTGGTGGAGAGGAAAGGGGAGGCCTTCCTACCAGGGTGGGGTACAGGTACTGATGGTCAGGAGAGGTACTTTGCCCAGCCCCGGACAGCTGCTATCCGCCAGGCTCACCAGTCTGCTGTTTGCATACGGGAGGCCCTATGGGAGCAATTCTCAATTGGAGGCCACTGACTCTACTGAGGGACTTCTGCCTGGGGTCTGGGCCCTGGCCCAATAGAAGCTTCCCTCCACAACCCATCTCCTGACTCTGTTTGGAGAAATAATAAACACCAGGGTTTGTCTCAAAATAATAAGTTCTGTTTTATTTTTTTAAATATCACTCACTGGAAAATAGTATAACTGTTGTAAACATAACAAAGCTTTTGTTCATTTTTGATGTAGAAAATATACTTTCATGCCAAACTATGTACAATAAACATTTTGTTTAACACATTCCTTGTCATTTAACTGGGGTGATGGGGGTGCTTGAAACCTGGAGGGGGGAAGGGGACTTGAAACCTGGAGTGGGGAAGGGGACTTTAAACCTGGAGGGGGGAAGGAGATCAGGTTGCACGGTGCTTGCCTGATCTCAGTCTGCTACTTGGGCCTCGTGTTCGGGGTCCACCATGGCCACGGGATCGGGTGGTGCACCTGTCAGTTGGCTGGATAACAGCGGGTAGGTGCTCTTGGGACTGGGAGGCCTGGGGGAGAGGAGGGCCAGGGGGAGAGAGGGGCTGGGGAACTGGAGGGGGCTGGGGTTAGAGAGAGGTCCAAGGGGGGAAAGGGATGCTGCTGTGGAAGGGGGGTTTGGTGGGGCGGGGTCATGGGGTGCTGGAGGAGCAGGACTAGGCACAGGAGCAGGCAAGCTGCAGACCTCCCTGAGAGTGGCACTCAGGGACGTGCGCTGCTGGACCAGCTCCTCCATCAGCCGGTCATGCCACCGATCCTCTGCCTCCGCCCTCTCTCGCAGGATGGTGTTGAGCTCCTGCACGGCCTCCACATGCTGCCTCAGGATGTCCGCATACACACGCCTGTGTCTGCGGCTCCCTTGTCCCCGAGATGGAGGTGGGGCTGGCGTGCTGCGGCCCTCTTGCGCGGCCGGTCCGGCTGTGGAGGAAAAGAGGAAGACACAATCAGTCATAAAAAGCTGGACTATGTAGCACTTAAAATACTAACAGGATGGTTTATTAGGGGATGAGCTTTCGTGGGCCAGACCCACTTCCTCAGATCAGAGTAACACGGCTACATTTCTATCACAATCAGTCATGTGTGCAACAGCTGTCCAAAAGGGCATGCCCTCTCCTTGAGACAGGGGAATCAGACATTCTGAAGGTAACACCGTGTGTGACTTGGGCATCAGCCTGAGCATTACAGGTTTCCCTTGTGCATCACCCACTGTGCACCCACCTACCCTCCCTCCCCCGGGTGTTACACAACCTCACTGCACTCACCTGCTGCTTCATCTCTGGCATCAGATGACACCTGGGAGGCCTCTGGGGTCTGTGTGACTGGCTCCAGGGTGAGGGTCACCGTCTCCTCACTGTCCTCCTCTGGCACCATGTCCCCGTCTCCAGACTGTTCTGGATCCTGCTCTGGCGCGTCCACCACAGGGTCCACCAAGCCTGACTGCACAAGATGCCATGGTGTGCATGCTTCACCACCACCCAGGATCTGGTCCAGCTCAGTATAATAGGGGCAGGAGTGGGGGGCTGCCCCAGAACGGGAGCTATCCTCCCTGGCCTTCACATACCCTTGGCGCAGCTCCTTAACTTTGGAGCGCACCTGGTCCTGGGTGCGGTGGTAGTGCCCTTTCTGGGCCAGGGCCTCTGCCATGCGCCCATAAATGTCTGCATTTCGCCGCCGGCTTTTTAGGGCTTGTAAGGCCTCCTCGGGTATGTCTACACTACCCCGCTAGTTCGAACTAGCGGGGTAATGTATGCATACCGAACTTGCTAATGAAGCCCGGGATTTGAATTTCCCGGGCTTCATTAGCATAAAGCCGGCACCGCCATTTTTAAAAGCCGGCTAGTGCGAACCCCGTGCTGCGCGGCTACATGCGGCACGGGCTAGATAGTTCGAACTACGAAGCCATTCCGAACTATCTGTACTCCTCGTGGAAATCAAGATATTCACAGCAGAACGAAGAACATGGAAAGGGCTTATTAACTGTAAAATAAAAGATCTTCTGATCATGAGTCCCATGGTGATCATCAGAATAGATGTCTACAATTTAAAGTCCTGATAAGTCCTTTCAGGAGTGTTCCATTTTTACTAAGAAGCTTTTACTAGGCTGGGTTATGAAATAGCATGTTGAATTGTGCTTCACATTTTCTCCTAAGTAAAAATATTTCTCTATAAATTTTTACTTGTTTTAATATAGGTTTATGAAATAGTGAATTTATTCAAAAGTTTTAAAATATGCTTTATCTTACCATTATGGAAAGATTGTGACACTTTTTTTTACTGCTCACATTTGGTGACTGGGGAGAGGTCATCAAACAAGACTGAGCTGTTTAGCACCTTAGACAGAGACAATGAAAAAACTGAGATTTGCTCAGCAAGAAGCTCAGGGTGTTTGAGAAATCTGCCATTTAGACCACAGGCCTGTTAAGGTGTCCCACCCATTCTGACCTATTTTGTCCCTTATTATACCCCACTGCTTCAGTTTTGCAAGTGACTTCACGTTTGGTATTTTAATCTGACTTGAAAGTAAATGTCACACAACCTGAAAAGTAAATAATTGTGTCTGTGTAATGTATATCATCCACAACTACCCTTTTAAATTTTTTTTGCTAATTTATATTCTTATATTAGAGCTCAAGAAACAGACCACATTTTCCATAAATGGCCTTTAAATATTAAACAAAGGCTAATAGTTATCTTGTCCATATTACTTTAATGTAAAATTGAGGCTGACAGTCTTTCTAAGTGGTAAATACATGCATAAGACCCTAATACCATTAACATGTGGCATTCTGTGTGCCTGCAGTAACTTGAGCGTTATCTCAGTAATGTACTAAATTCACTTTGCACACTCTGCATTATATTTTATCCAGCATTCGGATATGTGACACTCTGACCTTGTCTGATTGGGGATCTCATTTACTGTGAACGTTGCAAGAACAGTAAACAGAGCCTGGGAGAACTGTCAAGCCGCCAAGTTGCATTGTTCTGTACCTTTTCAAGGCAATGCCACATAATTTTATCTCTCTTGACATCTTCTTCTCTTGTTTTAAGAAAGTCTTAACCAAATTCCTTTTTGTTTTATAGTCTGCAATCTAAAAATGCCACATACTATAAAGAGAACAGGTCAGAAGGCTTTTATAGATGAGACCCTAGTAAACTGGAATAAGTTAGGAGGAAGAGAAAGGCAACTAAGATCTCTAGGGTATCATCTGAGATTGATAAGTTTGTCATTTAAACACATGCAAACCTTTAAAGAATATCTAGTGTTATAATTTATACATAATTATATATTTAGAATTTATAAATAATTGAATCTCCTAAATAGATGTATTGTTGAAATATGTTGAATGGTGTAGAACATGTTTGCATGTGGTCTTGATTGCAAAGGTCAGTTAATGCAACTAATTAGTGACTGTGGTAAACCACTGAAATGGCTAAGACTGAGATTTTTAAAGAAACTGAAGGAATCTAGGTGCTCAACTCTGTTGGCATGCTCCCCCTTTAGATGCCTTTGAAAGTTCTAGCTTAAATCAATACAAAATAATTGAATTTGCTTTGAATTGTTATTTCGTTGTCTGATGATAAACCTTGCTTTATTATAGAGTTTCATGTGTGGAGTAGATAAAAGGCTGAAATACAAAACAAAACAAAAAACAAAAACAAAAACTAAAACCAAACAAAACCCCCTACACATTTTGATACTGTATCTGGATTATGACCTAATTGCTATTATTAACTTTTGTTTTAATTAGTTTTTAAAATATTAAAGATAAACATAATTGTTGATAGTAAAAATCTTCCTGTAATAAAAAAGAATGATAAATACAAGAGACATAGGGCATAGTAAAGTGGCAGAATAGAATTTGTGGTTTTCTATTGGTATACCGTTCAGTATTCAGCTTAAGGTCTGTCTTTAATTTATTTATAACAAAGTTAATTATTTTCTAGTTGATCAGTTAAATACTGAGAACATCTCTTTCTGAGTCTTCTTTTGCTTCAGCCAATTGACAGGAGATAAGCTTCCATACCCATCCCTCCCTGCACTTTCAAAGCGCAGTGGAGCTTGCTATAAATGAATGACTCATACATAGGGTGGAACAAATGCACCATTGGTAGCCTACAGAGATAATAACACTGACCTCCGGTCATTTTACAAGAGAACTCTCTCACTTAGGTCAACTTCCCACTGCTTTAAGCCCAACCTAAATAGACTATTCATGGGGAACTGGACTGACAAACTAGAGATTTATATGCACAAATATGGGAATTAGCAGCAGGGTTTCTTCACTTTAGGACACAAGAGGCAGTTCAAATGTTCTGACCACTAAGAACAGAACGTTTTTCTGTTATAAAAGTGCCTTGGTAAACTCCAGTCAGCTTGATTGAAATAGGTAGAATAGCACTATGGATCAGTTCAGTAGGGCTTACTCAGGCAAAACTTCCACTGGCTTAATAGGAGAGCAAGGATTCAGGAGCAAGGATTGTAAGATCACTGACTGCAATTTTATATCTGAGGTTAGAGTTTGTTGAAAAAAAGATCAGGTTCTGTATAAATGCATATGTAAATACACCTACGTTTCTTTCTGTATCTCATTCACATACACCACAGCAAAGGGAGGATGAATGAATTTGAAGAGGTAAGAAAGCTACTTTGTTATCACCTTTAGTACCATGAGAAACTAAGTTTAATTCCAGAACTTGAATGTTAGTATAAACAACAGCTTAATTTTTATAGCATGAACTATAACAGCAAAGGGTGTCAAATAATTTCATTTCCCAGACATAGATTACAACATTAGTATTCAGAAAATGCAGTTTAGCACTACAATTGGTCCACACAGAGAATACTAAAGAGACATTTAATTTGTGCTTCATTGCAAAAACAAATGTATTTTACCGCCTGACTTGAACACAAAACCCCATGGTTTTGAAGAAAATGACAAAGTATTGCAAAGAGAAATTAGTTCTAAGAATGATGAGGTTTTCTTATAAAAGGGAGGAGGGGAAACAGAGAGAGAGAGAGAGAGAGAGAGAACACCAGTCCCTAAAACTTATTTAAGGAAAAACATACTTTATAAACTCTCCCCACCCATATCTTCCCATCCAAAAAAGGGAGACACTTAACATGGTCTCCCTTCTATTCTGGGCCTCTTAATGCAGGATTCTGCAGCCTGCAGTCAGATCTCTCAAAAAAAGTTGTTTCCTAAAATACTGTATAAACCTGGAGGACTTATATGGTTAATAATGTTCACCCAGTAACCTAAGGGTGGTAACTTAGAAAGTGCTGGAATTACCAATTCATTGTACAAAAAATGTTGAAATAATTCATTATTATTTAATGCTTTCTACATCCTGAACCTGACCTTTAAACTCATCTCTTAGGCTGTATCTAGACTATATGGCTCCGTCGACAGAGCCATGTAGATTAAGGTTATAGGCAAACTGAAATGAAGCGGCGATTTAAATAATCGCCGCTTCATTTAAATTTACATGGCTGCCGCACTGAGCTGACAAACAGCTGATCAGCTGCCAACATCAAAGCTCTTTGTTGGCAGCCCCATTATTCCTTGTGGGATGAGGTTTACCAGGGCTGCCGACAAAGGGCTTTGATGTCGGCAGGGGAGCGTCCAGACTAGCGCGCTGAGCCGACAAACAGCTGATCAGCTGTTTGTCGGCTCAGTGCGGCAGCCATGTAAATTTAAATGAAGCGGCGATTATTTAAATCGCCGCTTCATTTCCCTTTCCCAATAAACAAATCTACATGGCTCCGTCGACGGAGCCATGTAGTGTAGACATACCCTTAGGGTACATCTACACAGTAACATTATTTTGAAATAACTTAGACCGCGTCCACACAGCAGGCAGTTATTTCAAAATAATGTCAAAATACTGTCAAGCTGGAGAACTTCTTATTCCAACTCCATAACCCTCATTGTACGAGGAGCAAGGGAAGTCAGAGGAAGAGTGCTCCCAATTTTGAAACAAGGCACGCAATTGACGTAGCTCAATTCATATAGCTTATTTCAGATTAAACCCTGCAGTGCAGATGCACTCTTAGATATTTATCAGATAGAATATAGTCTTTTGTATATTTGAAAATAAAGTAAAGGGTATGAGTGTAATGCATTGTACAGAAAATAAAGGTTCAAAGGTCAAACCTTTTAAATGCTTCTCTTAATTTTTTAACCATTTCTTCATTATTGAAAGGTCATTTCAACATGTCAAATTGTCCCACTTTATGCTGCAAGGTAAAGAGTGTGCTCATTATTGCTACCCTAATCCTCTCTTTGCATTTTACACTAATTTGTTGTATCTTTGCCTTAATTTATACTGTAAACCTTTTACTTCCTGGGCTATCTCTTAGCCCTGCTCTATGGTAAGGAGTCATTTTGAAATAACTCCCCCCTTTTTCTAAATAACAAGAATAGTGTCTACACTACCAAGCCTGTTACTTCAAAATAAATAATTTCAAAATAATTTCCTAGTGTAGATATGCCTTTAGTGCAAGTGGAAGCTTATCTTTACAGGGCCTATTTTCAGGTAGAACATAGCTTCTTCTTTTGCTGCTGGAGTTCAATTACCTGGGCTTTACTGATGACTGCACTGACTGAGTCACTGACCAGAGTTCAATTCAACTTGAGGAAAATCTACTCAGTAAACTTTTTCTAGCCAATTACCAAAATTATGTAGCTGTTGTCTTCTTTGTGTATTTGAAGGCTTTGGCTAACTAATACAGACATATATAGTTTCAAGTAATCCCGTGTATCTGGAGGAAAAGATAGACAAGAAGTTAGTGATTACTATCTTTTTTTTTAAATGAGTGAAATACATTATTATAGAAAAACATGATACATCTTGAAAGACATATTTCTATTTTATGTGTCTTAAATATGAAGGAAATAGCAGCTAATAAAAATCTGTATGCAGCAAGCATTCACTTGTCAGAGAGACAACACAACATCTATACATCATTTAAGCAATACGTAAACACTATTTTAGAGACTTAAGTTGCATTTAAGTACTGTATAGTATCTTGGCCTGTCCCACCATACAGGAGTGATTTCCATTCTGAGGGTGTAATAATGACCTTGTAGTTTAAACATGGGATTATGAGATCTGGTTTCTATTCCTTACTCTGTCATTGTCGTTTGTGTAAGCCACTTACCTTCCTTCCTTGGTTTCCCCATCTGTAAAATGGGAATCATACCAAAATTATAGGCATCTTGTTAGGGTTAGTTCACTAAAGTTTGTAAAATGTATTGAGATCCACGGCTGTACTACAGAATTGCAAAAGTATTTGTATTCTGTAAGGTGGGCATTGCATTTCTTGAGGGCATTCTTGGATCAATGAGTTTCTGAGCTCAGTGCTTTGAACGAAAAGGTTATATTTGTTGGTAGCTGTCCACTTGGAAAAGAGATATGCAGATGTGATTCAAAGTGACAAATACTGTAGATGTCATTGTAGGATAAATAATTCAGTCGATTTAGACAAACCTGATATCCAGTGTCATTGGTAGGCGTCCTTGCCAATGCAAGACTAACTCTTAAGATTCCATGAACACTGTAGGAGAGAGGTATGAAAGGAGAGAGGTATGAAACGAGTGTGCACAAATGTCATAGGTATGATCATGAAAGCAGCAAAACTCAGACCTGATTAGAGGACTGCCCAACTGTGAAGTTGCAGCCCTGATTTTTGCAGGTTGAATGCTTTTCTGTGGTTGGGATGTAAACAGCCTGAAGTTATTTTTAGGATTAACTATATCCCTTTAAAATTTCCAGTTTGATGGTAGATTAAATTATTATAAATGGACTAAACAGCAGAGGTTTGAACAACACATGTGATTTGTCTGCAATGTGTGGGGGGGGGAGTTACAAATGTAGTTAATGTATTATGTATCAGGGAGGAAGGGAAGGCAGTAGAAGACTACGTGGAAAAATATGTTTTTGATTTGTGCAACAAACAATTTGGAAACACATATATGGTTTCTCTAGCATTCCATATAGTGGACCTAATTCATCACTCTGTTATTCCAGTTTTACTTTAATGAATTACAATTGAAATCTGCATTTTTCATTCTAAATCATTTCTGATTTCAGGACAGTTATGCCACTTTAAGCTGGAGTAATTCAATAGTGAATATAGACCACGATATCCAATGTTGGAGGAACCTGCATTCCAGGGGTTCTCGAACTTCATGGCACCATGACTCAGTGGCTACATGACTCCAGAAAGGTGAAAGCCAAAGCCCCACTGCCCTGGGCTGATGGGAGGGAGGACCCAATGCTGAACACCAACAGCTTCAGCTCCAGGGAGGAAACCTGTAACTTTAGTCTTGACACCCAGGATTGAAGCCCTTGGTCTTCAGCTTCAGCCCTGGACTGTGGGGCTTCGGCTTTGGTTTGTGCCTAAGCCAGCCCTGGCAACACAATTAAAATGGGGTCATGATCCACTACGGTGTCCTGACCCATATGTAAGCGGGGGAATGGTCCCGCTATTGTGGCGAATTTTCCTGGCTTCTATACTACACCGGTGAAATGGACCAGTGAAAGGATCTGAGTCCCCGCTCCCACTTCTTTTACCCAAAGGCCTCCCTGACCCTGAGGGCTCCCCTTCCACTCTCTTGAGTAGCAGAGTCCTCGAAATCCCAACAAGGCTGGGCCCAAGTTTTCTGGGGCTTAATCCCCGACCTTGTAGTCATTTGGGGCAGGAGCTCAGGTGTCCCCACTCCAGGGTGTTCTCTGCACACTGAATACTTTCTTGACCCACTGATCATTACATACAGTTCAAAGCAAATTCAATTTATTAAACAGCAACTGATTAAAAAGAAAAGAATAAGGAGAAATGTTAAATGAGAACACATAGTCCTGCTCTGTGGCATGGGGACATCAAAAACAGCAGTCTGCAGAGTGTAAGGACAGTTCACAGTCTGTTCCTTGTAGGTCCCAGGGCTCTTTCTCAGGCCCTGGCTGTGCTGCAGGGGGACTGCAGGTTGGACAAACTTGCTTTGTCAGTGACCATACAACTTCAGGCTCTAGGTGGCAGGACCCCTCTCCCAGTTGGAGTTACAATTCCTCTCCACGTCTGGCCTGCAGGGCCTCTTGGCTGGTGGCGTGTCTGTGCCCAGAGCCTCTCCCCCCCACCCCACTTTGCTGGTCCCAGCTGCTCAACACACCCATCTGCAGATGGTGCTGCTTTGCCAGCCTCCAGCTTCTTGTGTTGCTTCTCTGGCCCCTTTGGCTCTCTGGTCATTGCAGGTCTGCTTGATCCCGTGCTTGATTAGCATATTCGCGTCCGGTTGCCATTTTAAAATGCCAGTTGCCCGATTTAAGGTGCCACGTGTAGACGCAGTAGTCTGATCCAAAACCCTTCCCTCGAATTAACTGTTACTCCTCATTGTGCGAAGAGTAACAGTTAATTTGGGGGAACGGTTTTGGATCGGACTACCGTGTCTACATGCGACGAATTAATTCAGGTGACTGGCATTTTAAAATGGCGACCGGACGCAACTATGATAATCAAGTGCGGGATATTTAAATCCCACGCTTCATTAGCAACTTTGGTATGCTTCATTTGCCTCCCTAGTCCGAACTAGGGGGCAAGTGCATACATACCCTTACAGACTAACAAAAAAATGTAGATGGTATCATGAACTTTTGTGGGCACAACCCACTTCTTACCTTTTTTCATTTACAGACTAACATGGCGGCTACTCTGAAACTTTTGACAATAATAAGTGAGCTCTTGTCAACAGATACCACATGGTGAGACCTAGGATGCCACTGTTATCTCCTAAATCTTTATGTGGTAACTGATAGCAGATGTTGACTTTTTTAATGGTGGGGCATTACCTTCAGAACATATATGCAGTCAACTATATTTTTTTCAGGAAGAACAGCTCTTTCGCATGGCTCTTGCGTCATATAGATGGCTCCTTTTTGCACAAAAGCCTCTTGTGCAAAAATGGAACCTAATTAATTATGCAAATTAGGTGCAGTGATATCCCACGTTTTGCCTCATTTGCATATTTTTTGCGCACAAGGGGGCAGTCTAGACATAGCCCTTGTCTATTGAAAATACAACATGAGAAGCAGGATATGCATTCATTCACATACACACAGCTCCTGCAGATGACCTTACAGTTACCAGTCTGTTGTAGCTCAAGTCAATCTAGTGGCCAGTTAGACGGAACATGATTGAGGAGCTGGGATCTGTTGTCATGATCTGAAGTTTCGAGATGCTTTGCAAGACTGAATTCAGAGAGCCAGGGCAAAAGCATCACAGTTTTATACTTGTAATTTCTTGTTCGAATCTATGGGCTTTGCAATGTCATGCTGAAATCATTAGTCCTTAAATGGTGTTAATCTTAGAGTTTTTCACATTTATCCTTTGATAGTTATCATGTGTCTTCCTGTCTCCAAGGTTTGTCAATTCTGCCAACTTCATTCTAGCATTGAGCACAAAGGATGCTTCCAGGTTGTCTTCAGAGTTCTCACTTCTTTACCATCTGGGCATTCGTGATGGCTTTAAATCTTATCCTTTACTACACATGCATCCTTCACTCACACCAAATAATTTTACAGAGAATTCCAGACAGGATTACATTATAGAAAGCAGTATGTAGTTACTAAAGAAATGACAAAAAATAATTACACAATTTAGTTTGCAGTGTAGATAAGAGACATAACTTCATTTGTAATGCCAATAAGAAGCAAAAACAAAATACAGGACTATGTAGCACTTTAAAGACTAACAAGATGGTTTATTAGGTGATGAGCTTTCGTGGGCCAGACCCACTTCCTCAGATCAAATAGTGGAAGAAAGTAGTCACAACCATATATACCAAAGGATACAATTAAAAAAATGAGCACATATGAAAAGGACAAATCAAATTTCAGAACAGAAGGAGGATGCGGGGGGGGGGGGAGATGTTAATGTCTGTGAGCTAATGATATTAGAGGTGATAATTGGGGAAGCTATCTTTGTAATGGGTAAGATAACTAGAGTCTTTGTTAGGACCCCGGCGTTCATTGACTAACATGGCTACATTTCTATCAATAAGAAGCAAGACCTTATAACGCTCATTGTCTACTCATGAAGGATAAGTGGCAGGGTGAAACAAAGCATATAGCATTAATAAGTCCTATATAATGATTTGCTTATAACCATCATTATACGTATATTCTTATACTAACATTAAAATACTACATTTTGGCTACAGGATACCCCTTGAAACATCACATAATATACTGTGTGGAATTGCTGATCCTCTATATTCTAGATAACTAAACCATTAGTAGTAGAAAAAATAAGCTAGCAGTAATCTAAGTATTAACAGTGCTGTGAGTCCAGAGTATCTAGGTGTGTGATGGGGTCAGGCCAGAGGGTTACAGGAGAGTGATAGAAGTGAAGTATATTAGTCCTAGATTAAATAGGTCTCTGTTCACAGGGCAAACTAGTCCTCTGTGTGAGCTGGGATTTTCTGGGTCTCTGTGAGAAAGGAGAGAGAGCTGAGAAGAGCAGCAGGAAAATCAAGCTGTGTGGCGAGACAGACCTGCAGTGTCAAAGCCAGACACACAGGCTGTGTCTAGACTGGCAAGTTTTTCTGCAAAATCATCTGCTTTTGCGGAAAAACTTGCCAGCTGTCTACACTGGCCGCTTGAATTTCTGCAAAAGCACTGACGAACACATGTAAGAGTGTCAGTGCTTTTGCGGAAATACTATGCTGCTCCCGTTCGGGTAAAAGTGTTTTTCCGAAAAGTTTTTGCGCAAAAGGGCCAGTGTAGACAGCAGAGATTTGTTTTCCGTAAAAAAGCCCCGATCACGAAAATGGCGATCGGGGCTTTTTTGCGGAAAAGCGTCTTGCCAATCTAGACGCACTTTTCCGAAAATGCTTTTAACGGAAAACTTTTCCATTAAAAGCATTTCCGGAAAATCATGCCAGTGTAGACATAGCCACACAGCCCAAGGATCGCAGAGCCTGTGGTGAGAAGCAGACCTGCAATGACCAGAGAGCCAAAGGGGTTAGAGAAGAAACACAAGGAGCTGGAGGCTGGCAAATTAGCACAATCTGCAGCAGGGTGTGGTGAGCAGCTGGGACTATCGAAGTGGGGCAGAACAGGCTCTGGGCAGGGCTCTCTGCAGCCAAGAGGCCCTGCAGGCCAGACTTGGAGAGGGATTGTAACTCCAACTGGGAGAAGGGTCCTGCCACCTAGGCTACGTCTACATTGGCCCCTACTTTCAAGAGATCCTCCGGAAAAGAGCTTATTTTCCAGAGGATCGCGTCCAGATTGGCGCTTTTCTCCGGCTTATCTACAAGCCGGAAAAAAGCGGCAGCCATGAAAATGCAAATGCCGCGGGGGATATTTAAATCCCCCGCGGATTTGCCTATTCCAAAGTGCTACATTAGCATCCCTATTATGGAGTAGGGGCCAATGTAGACAAAACCCTAGAGTCTGTATGGTCACTGCCAGAGCAAGCGTGTCCAACCTGCAGAGCCCCTGCAGCACAGCCAGGGCTTGAGAAAGAGCCCTGGGACCTACAAGGAACAGACTGTGAACTGTCCTTACGCTCTGCAGACTGCAGTTTGTGATGTCCCTGTGCCACAGAGCAGGACTATGTGTTCTCGTTTAACATTTCTCATTTCTCCTTATTCTTTTCTTTTTAATCAGTTGTTGTTTAATAAATTGTATTTGCTTTGAACTGTACGAAATGATCAGTGGGTCAAGAAAGCATGCAGGGTGAAGAGAGGACCCCAGAGTGGGGACACCCGAGCCACTGCCCCAAATGACTACAAGGTCAGGGATTAAGCCCCAGAAAACCTGGGCCCAGCCTTGTTGAGATTTCAAGGACTCTGCTACTCAGGAGAGTAGAAGGAGAGCCCTCAGGGTCAGGGAGGCCTTTGGGTAAAAGAAGTGGGAGCGGGGACTCAGATCCTTTTGCTGGTCCATTTCACCGGGGTAGTATAGAAGCCAGGAAAGTTCCCCACAATTGCGGGACCATTCCCCTACTTACATGAAGAGTCTGGGTGAGAGGAAAGGTCTGAGAGTGAGGTGAGGGTGTGGGGTCTTGGCAGGAGGAGGCAGGGGATGGGGTCATCTGTCTGGTACATCTACCGGGGGTGTGGGGAGGGGAAGAAAGATGCTCTGCATGGCTCTGCATGCTGCAGGGAAGCGTTCTTTGCTGGCACAGTTCCTCCGTGATTCCCAGATAATGGGAACAATGGACAGAGGTGCCTGAAGGGAGAGTTTCCCTGTAGCACTCACCTGCACAGAGCTGTTTCCTTCCTTTTGCCAAGCACAGCCTGCAGGTCCAATCTGGCCTGGGATTGCTTTGACTGGGCCTGTGAGGCTTGGGGCTCACCCCTGCATCCTGCGTGTTCCAGTCACACAAGTTTCACAATTCCATAGAAAAATTTGCAACTTCTTTGTCATTATTTTGTTGTGTTGTGGCACATAAGAGTTCCTGGGAGCTGTAGGGGTTTACAAAAGCTGAGACAAAACACTGATGGGGACAGTGGAACAGAGCTTGAAAATGGGGATGCTCCTGGTTTTCAAGGACATTTGGCCATGCTACATCCTGCATACCTGAGTGCTAGCAGAATCAGACCGTAAATTAGAAACCCAGTTTAGAGTCTAGTTATGATCTTAGGTATACCGTGGAAAATCAAGAGTAACTCAATTAGGGTTGCCAGGTGTCCAGTTTTGAACCGGATAGTCCAGTATTTGAGCTTTCTGTTTGGGACACAAATTGAGAAAATATAATGTCTGGTATTTTCTAAATAAGATGTAATGTAGATTGTAATGTAATGTCAAGTGTGTCTGGTATTTTTGTTGAAACCATCTGTGAACCCTAAACTGAACGGACATCAGGGAAGTTAGGGTCTGTCTAGACTACAGAGTTTTGTCGACAAAAGTGAACTTTTGTCGACAAAACTATACCTGCGTCTATACTACCGCTGAGTTCTGTCGACATAACGTTGACAGAACTCAGCAGTTTTGTCGACGCTGGTAAACCTCATTTTCCGAAGCATAACGCCTTCTGTCGACAGAGTTCTGTTGACAGAAGGTGTTATTGCATGTAGGGTTGTGTCTAGACTACAGGGTTTTGTCGACAAAGCAGCTTGCTTTGTCGACAGAACTGAATGTAGTCTAGACGCTCCTTGTTGACAGAAGCTTTGTCGACAGTATCTGTCGACAAAACTTCTGTCGACAAAATCCTGTAGTCTAGACGTACCCCCAATGTGCAGAAAGTGCAGTTCTAGGGAAGTAAGGGGTTGGGTTTGATTAGGGGCTTATTTAATGAGCCTTTAGTTTGTGGCAAACTTGGTGTAAATATGTCCTGCATTCAACTGCTCACCTAATTGTCTCTGTGGATCTTTCTGACATGTATTAGCAGTTTATTAATGCATGTTGATCTTGTTCTCTTTGAAACAATCACTTTCTCCTTTTCCATATCCCCTTCTTTCTCCTCTCCCACCCATCTCTTCTGTCTACAGTCCTATCCTCCTTTTCTCTTTCCCCTATTTCTTTCCATATCCTTAACTGAAAAGCAGGTACTGTGTAAGCTATGAGAGAAAGTGGATTTTCCATTTTATTGGAAGTTTCTTTGAAGTTTCTTTACAACTTTCTTCTTAGAAAAGTAGAGTAAGTGTATACAAACCAACAATGAAGCACTTTTATTACCTTCATCAAAATGTGTACAGAGAATTCTTATATTATAAAAAAGTAAAAATAAATTACTTTGATTCATAAAAAGAAGAAAAAAGTATTGTTTTAGTGATCCTTTGCTTTTTTAAATAACAAGAAATGATCATAGGATTTTTTAAATTAATGATTTTCTATTTGCTATAGAATGTACATAAAAAACTTATTTTTAAGGAATGCAGTCAGATGTAATAATTTAGTGTTATCCAACAATGAAATATACAATATAGATGAGTAAATCAGCCTAAATCATGTAGCATCAATTACTGAAGTAAGAATATTACAATAGCTATACCTACTTCCAGTTGTAAAGACAGACTTCAAAAATCTGCAGTGATGACTGGTAACTTTCAAATAAAATTATTTTTTTAGCATCTTTCCCTCTAGGCAAAGAACACTACAACATTTGGAGCCAAAATAAGGGTTGTGATCAATTTAGGTTAAGATTGCATTAAATAATATTGGCAATAGATCTACTCTGACCTGAATTTCTAGTTAAAATTCCCACTTTATCAAATCACACAGCTTTTTTATAATGTTGCACTGACACATAACAGGTAACAAGAAAATATAAACTAATAAGTTGTGTTCAACAGATCTTGGAATTTTTAAGTACCAAACATGTTTTGCATGCTCAGAATCTATTGACCAAAAGTCTTTTTGAATTCCAAATTATTTGTAGCTTGAAAGCCTGTTGTTAGGGAAATACTGGCTATGAATGCTAATTTGGTTCTGCTTAAGCAATTAAGAAATGTGGATGGAGTAACCCACATTTTCTTTGAACAACTCTTTATAACATATATATGAACACATCACTGAAAAGACTGTTGAAATTATACAGCTTCTTAATGATCACGTTTAATAATTAGATACAATATTCTTGAAACTGAAACGATGGTTAGCAAAACAGTACAATGGTATCTCTGTACAGGAGCTAACTTAAATAATCATTTTTGTATTAGAAGAGATTTAGAAGATAGGAGTTTTGCTATTTATACTTCAAAGCAAATAACTCATTTGCTAATTCACAGCAGCATTTGGTTTCTGTTACGGTGTGCTCATATATTCAACACGATGTCATTACTGCTTTTATCAAAAATATATTGAAACAGTCACATAAAAAATTTATTGCTGTTAAATTTCTGAAGTTTTCTTAATGTAAACTACAGATGCCTCTTTTTTTGATGCTACAGAATAGGAAACAGTAATCTGTCTTTTTTCATTACTTATATTGGAATACATTTTTAATCAGAAGTATAATTTTTATCTTAAAATTATGAGGGAAGGTAGCCTATGTTTAAATCTTGTATAAATTAAAAACATACCGAGGGAGACATCCAGAAGACAAGCAGGAAATGGGTTTTGCATATGGGAAAAATTCAGGGATACGGGTCAGGCCCCCATCCCAGACCTACAGGACCACTTCATCCCTTGTATACTTCCAATTGGGATCTTGCTCCAGCTGCCCATAGCTTTGTATATTGCCCAGGCCGGTATACACAAAATTGGCATTGAACTACCTCTGCCAGGCACAGTGTGTATGGCATTCCCCTATATGCCTGTTCTATATAGCAGCTCTCCATCAACATTGGAGTGGAACCAGTGATTCTGCTGTGCTGGGAGCTTTCCATCCCTCCCTGAGGGGAGCTGTCTGTGTATTTCATCCTTACTGTATTTCACACAATTGAAACTAGAGCTGGTCAAAACGTTTTTTGCTGAGAAACAAAATAATTTTTTTGCAAAATCTTTGCAAAGAATTCATCCCTTTTTACAGACAGTTGTGAAGTTGTTTAACAATTTTGAACCTCATTTTTTAAAAATGAAAAAAAACCAACTTTTGTGAATAATGTCCCAATTTTTTCAACCATTTATAGTTACCGTAATGCACAGGGGCACTGGTTACTTGCTTTTCAAGACTGGATTAAAGCAGTTATGGCCCAGTTTAAAGCCCTTTGAAGTAAATGCCATTGTGTGTAATGCTGTGGAGATTGTGGACTGTGCTGCCAGACATGGACAGTTGGGGACAAGCTACTATATCTTAATAGGGATTGATACTTACCTTACTCGTGCTCCACAGGATGGGAAATGGTGATCAGAGCCAGGGAGTGGGTTGAGTCTGCTCCCCCAAATGTGCCTGCCAGAGCAGCAGGTGAAGTAAGGTTAGAATAGATGACCACAACGGTGGCACATTCTGGTTTGAAAGTGTGTGACTACCAAATCAGTATGCAGTGGAGCTCTAGCCATGACAGTATCAGGCTATCAGAGAGACATGGTGGATGAGGTAATGTCTTTTATTGGAAGAACTTCTTGAACTCCAAGAAGTTGGTTCAATAAAAGATGTTACTTCGCCCACCTACAAATCTGTCAGATTACCCACTGAATCAAAGGTGGAATCAGGGTCAGGGTCAGGGTGATTCTCAGGGTCGTAGTTTGGTCCCTGTTCCAAGGGCAGGCCCCTGGTTTAGAACATATGTGAACTCCACATTGGAATGCTCAGATCACATACTGATATTGGTACAGGACTCTTTTTGGTGAGTGGGGGATGCTATCAGGTCTTTTTTAAAAAGCACTAATCAGTCACCTTCTCTCCAATTTTTTTTTCCCTCTGGCAGTCTAAAGACATTTTTTACATCTTGTAGGAGAATGAATGCCCTTGTGGTGAAGGATGGATATAAAGAAGTCAAAACTCAATTCTTGTGTGAAACAACCACAACAAGAGAATAAACTCCATAGCTCACCTGAGAGCAAACTCACATTAAAAAGAGCCCTGGGTCCTGCTTCCCCTCTCACTTAGCCCACTTTTACAACAGGGGTAACTTCATTGACTTCATTGGAATTACTTCTGATTTACAATGGTGTAAATGAAGAGAAGAGTCAGGACTCAAACTTTAATCAAGATTAAATGAAATTCCACTTTATTTGATACTTTAAAAGAAAGAGTGTGTCATTCGTCAAATGAGTATTATACTCATTCAGTCATGTGATTCATGCTTCAATTTCATTGCCTGCATTGTAAAGACTCTGGTTCTCTGATGTCCTGCCTCTTTGTAATAGTTTATATCAGGGAAAAGTGAGTCCGAAGTGGTTGTAAAACATAATCTTTCTAATTTTGCAGCATTTTACACCCACTTGTTGTAAATGACTATTCCAGGTGCATGGCAATGGAGAATCAAGTCCTGTGCTGGGCTTGAAGTGGCATGTGGCTTTGAAGTAATTAATTAAATCAATGTTCTTTTTAAAAGCTGCCTTTTTTCTTTTGCCTTAAGCAATTCTGATGCTAAGCTCATGTCTTGCAAAAATTAACAAAGGATTTTCCAAAGAGGAAAACAAAACAAATGACCAAAATTCCATATATATGTCAAATTGTATGTTTTAGTTGTTTTTTGGGGGAAAGGGGAGAATGGTGAAGGGTTCATCTATTATTGTGGTAAGAAAACTGTATCTTAAACATTTGTTTGTTTTCTTTGTAATTGTACATGAAGGTTTTAAGAGTGCTTGAAATTTTGCCATCCTTAAGCAATGCAAAATAGCAGAATGCACCAAACCAATACATGACACAAATAAAAGCAAAGTTCTTAAAGAGAGTTCCTGTACACATCATTTTTCAAGACTATTTACTGGTTCGGAAAACAATTAGAGACAGTGAATGAATTGAAATTGTTCTCTATTGCAGACTAAGAGCAAAATATTTTCTTCTTTGCTCTTAGTTCATATTTCTGCCTTAGAAATATGACACGTTTTTCAGGAAAGCAGTTATATCTGCCATTAGCTAGAACTTTTTTTGAATACTTGAATTTTAAAGGTGCCATGCCATGGTTTTATCATTTTGGTGTAAACTTCAACTAGTTGCTGCTCATCCCCCTCCCATGCCGCACATTCCTCCAAGCTTCACTAGGGGTCACATCTTATTTTCTTGACAAAATTGTTCATTTATCCAGTTTCCACCTCTTGCCACCTTATGATCAGTTGGCAAAAGCAAATGGGGCAAATGCCCAATTTTGCCAAAAATATCAGGATGGCCAGGACTTAGAAAGGAACTGTCCCAGCCAAAATGGGATGTATGGTCACCCTAATTGTAGCTTGCATTTACAACACACACTGCATGTCTATTTTATATTACATGTCATTCTGCAGACATCTTTATAACTATAACAGTTCTCCCTCTGGGCAATGAAAGGTGTGTCTATTCAGACTAAGACGTTTCTTAGGGTGCATCTACACAGCAGGGCTTAACTTGAAATAAGCTCCGCAAATTGAGCTATGTCAATTGAATAGCTTATTTCTAAATTGGGAGCATCTACACAGCACTTATTTCGCAATAGAGCACTCCTCCTTTGACTTCCCTTACTCCTCATACAATGAGGGTTACAGGAGTCGGAGTAAGATGTCCTCCAGCTGACAATATTTTGACATTATTTAGAAATAACTGTCTGCTTTGTAGACTTGGACTAAGTTATTTCGAAATAACGCTAGTTATTTCGATATAATGTCGCTGGCTCTACATACCCTTACTCAGTGAACTATTGTGGAAAGTCCAAAGCAATGAAGACAATTTATTTTAAAGAAACAAAAACATTGATTCAGTGGATACATGCCATTGTTGGATTTGGTGGGACACATTTTAAAATTTTGCAATTGAAATTCACTATACAGTGCTCCTTTTCCCGCAACCTTGCTTCTTCCCTTTTCTTCCTTCTCATTACACTATGTCTTGTGATTTTACCCCCTTTTCTTAAACCATGTATTCCTACCACCTCCACATGGACTCTTAAAGCCTAATCCTGCTCATGTTGAGATCAGTGGCAAAGCTGACTTCAGTGGAAGCAAAATTAGATCCTAAGAGTACAATTTGTTCAACAAGTGCCTCAGTGGCAATTTGCCAGAAGCCTGAGCTGTGTGGCTAGTTGGCATATATTTATGTAGGCTGTTAGGGTATGTCTACACATACCCTTTCTTTGATAAGATAACGAGCCTTGTGGATAAGGGAGAAGTGGTGGATGTCATATACCTAGACTTTAGTAAGGCATTTGATACGGTCTCGCATGATATTCTTATTGATAAACTAGGCAAATATAACTTAGATAGGGCCACGATAAGGTGGGTGCATAATTGGCTGGATAACCGTAGTCAGAGAGTTGTTGTTAATGGTTCTAAATCCTGCTGGAAAGGGATAACAAGTGGAGTTCCGCAAGGGTCTGTTTTGGGACCCGTACTGTTCAATATCTTCATCAATGATGTAGATATTGGAATAGAGAGTACGCTTATTAAGTTTTCAGATGATACCAAACTGGGTGGGGTTGCAACTTCTTTGGAGGATAGGGACATAATTCAAAATGACCTTAGCAAGTTAGAGAAATGGTCAGAGGTAAACAGGATGAGGTTTAATAAAGAGAAATGCAAAGTGCTCCACTTAGGAAGGAACAATCAGTTCCATACATACAAGATGGGAAGTGACTGTCTAGGAAGGAGCATGGCGGAAAGGGATCTAAGGGTCATAGTGGACCACAAGTTGAATATGAGTCAACAGTGTGATGCTGTTGCAAAAAAAGCAAATATGATTCTAGGTTGTATCAACAGGTGTGTTGTAAGCAAAACTCGTGAAGTCATTCTGCCGCTCTACTCTGCACTAGTTAGGCCTCAGCTGGAGTACTGTGTCCAGTTCTGGGCGCCACATTTCAAGAAAGATGTGGAGAAATTGGAAAGGGTCCAGAGAAGAGCGACAAGAATGATTAAAGGTTTAGAGAACATGACCTATGAAGCCAGGCTTCATGAACTGGGCTTGTTTAGTTTGGAAAAAAGAAGATTAAGGGGGGACATGATAGTGGTTTTCAAATATCTAAAAGGGTGTCACAAGGAGGAAGGAGAAAATTTGTTCCTCTTGGTTTCTGAGGACAGGACAAGGAGTAATGGGCTTAAAGTGCAGCAGGGGAGGTTTAGATTGGACATTAGGAAAAAATTCCTAACTGTCAGGGTGGTCAAATATTGGAATAAATTGCCAAGGGAGGTGGTGGAATCTCCCTCTCTGGAGATATTTAAGAACAGGTTAGATAGACATCTGTCAGGGATGGTCTAGACAGAGCTTGGTCCTGCCTTGAGGGCGGGGGGCTGGACTCGATGACCTCTCGAGGTCCCTTCCAGTCCTATGATTCTATGATTCTATGATACACTACCACCTTAGTTCGAACTAGGGTGGTAATGTAGGCAACCGGAGTTGCAAATGAAGCCCGGGATTTGAATTTCCCGGGCTTCATTTGCATGTTGCCGGGTGCCGCCATTTTTAAATGTCCGCTAGTTCAGACTCCGTGCCTCACGGTTACACGCGGCACAAACTAGGTAGTTCGGACTAGGCTTCCTATTCCGAACTACCGTTACTCCTCGTTTGCAAATTCAAATCCCGGGCTTCATTTGCAACTCTGGTTGACTACATTACCACCCTAGTTCGAACTAGGGTGGTAGTGTAGACATACCCTTACTTACAGATAAATGCACTGGGTTATTTTCTTTATATAGTGCTTTAAGTATCCACAAGAAGACACAGTATGCTTTGTGTGCTGCAGGTTTATTTGGGAGGTTAACTTCTTACGTAGTCCTTGGGTAAGAACTGAGTAAACTGAATTCTAAGATGAGATGAGCACCTGCAGCTTCTATTGTTTGTACTAAGTTGCAGGTCCTTAGTACCTCTGAGGATTTAGCTTTGAGTTAGAACTTCTGGATGTGGCTGTTTGGCTCTACTTCACTGATGAGTGTTTCTCTGCATATATTTACATGTAAAGGCAAATCTGTCAGCCTATAAAGTGCTGTGCAAAAAACCTCCTGACGAACTGCATTTTCAGACAGTTGCCCCAGGGATTTAAAACCAACGTGCTGCCACACTTTCACCATATTTGTTCCATTGGAGAGCTTCCTAAGGAATCCCATTAAGATGAGTGGCAGAAAGTGAGATGGAGCATTACATTTCCCAAGCTCCCACTTCATAGTTTTGCTATGTGTCCGCAGCATTTTTAACACAGAGCATTCAATTATATTCTATTTCTTCACTCTGCCATGTACTCAGTATGCCAGCTCACGTAACAATGAATATATAAGTGTTACTATCCGTGTTTCTCTTTATAGGGTGTGCTTTACGATTGGATGGATCCAATAATTTTAATAATGTTAGAAATCAGTGGACAAGTCAATCAAAATACTCAGCTTCCAAGCTAATCTCGCTGGGTAAAGTACAATCCTTCACATTCTGCCGGTAATATCTTCCAGTAAAGTGAAACATGTAAGAGTGCTTTTTGACTAGCCAGTTAACATTCTAAAAGAAACATTAAAACATCTATAAGAGCTGTTGTGCTAAGATGCCACCTGTGCTAAGCATTTTCAACATCACATAAAATTATATTAAAAAAAGTAATATAGTTTTTAATTATCTGCATGTCTTGACTCCTTACTTTTGCTGGAAACAATACAAA
This sequence comes from Pelodiscus sinensis, assembly GCF_049634645.1. Classification (NCBI taxonomy): domain Eukaryota; kingdom Metazoa; phylum Chordata; order Testudines; family Trionychidae; genus Pelodiscus; species Pelodiscus sinensis. Next base: position 217,344,313 of record NC_134711.1, read on the forward strand.
AGGCTATTAAAAAATTCTATTCAGAGGAAAGAAGAAAGCAAACCTGGGGATTTGATAATTTTTTTCCAATAAAATATCTGATTCTATCAAAAATGTCAAATTTGTATTGAATCAAAGAACAACTGAAGATATTTTGAATAGAAACCCAAAATTTCTGGGTTTTGACTGAAGACTGAAATCTTTAGTTTTCTGTTTTATATTTGTTTCTGTCTTCAGTGAAATTTTCCTCATTTCTGGCTAATATGAATGTACACGGTGCACTTTATCCATATTCTTTTATATATTTTTATGTAGAAGTGTGACCACCAGGGCTCTAGGAGAGACTCCTCTGGCTCCGAGTCAGTGGTTGGCCACTCCACCTTGTTAAACATCTGTTTACTTAGTCTCTCATGGGCAATTCACTGCGCCACTAGTTCGGGGTTCAGGCCTGTGGTCCGACTATGTCCACAGTCAGTAAGCTGCAGCTCTCATGCCAGACTGTCCAGAAAAGTCTAGGGGCTTGCGCCTATCAGTGGGCCAAGCCAACAGATATTTATGCCAAGCCGTCACTCTGGGCAGGCAACAGGAGTCCAGAGCCCAGGCCTAGGCTCAGGCTGAGCTGGTAATCAATAGTCTCACAACCCATACCCTATCTCCGGGTGGGCAACAACCACCAAACAGTTCAGTAGCTCAGACCTAGGTTCAGGCTGAGCTTTAACACAAGAAGGCTATAGACCCTGGCCCTGGTTTAGGGCAGGGCAGGGCAGCAAATCAACAGCTGGGTCTCCTAGCTCTGTCAGAGGGCCAACAAGCATAGGTAGTTGGCCCAGAACAGCAGGCAGAGGGAGAGACTGCCACCCACAGGTTGGGTGGCAGGGGAGACACAGGACCACCCGCTCCATACATCCCAGCCCAAGGCCCGTACAGTGGCAGATCAACCTGCTGCTGGGTCAACAGAAATCTTACCTGCAACATGCTGACTCAGTCATGGATTGTGATCCAGCCAGACTAAGATCAGCTGTCCCTGTGCTACTTCCAGACTCTCCCTCCAGGCATACCTGGCTCCAGTGCAGGTCCTCTGGGGTGTTGGGCACTAGAAGCTCTGGCAGGGTTGGTAGTTCCTTCACATCAATGTTTCTTTGCAGGCCTGGAAGTTGTGGCCAGTCCTTGGCCTCTTTTAGTCCATAGCCACTATCCAGCTTGGGAGTACGGGGTAGGCATTTGGCTCCTCTGGTGGCTGGGGTTTGACTGGGCTCCTAATCTGGCCTTTTACCACTCTAGCCCCACCTCCTGACTTCCGGTCAGGTGATAGGATGGGGCTGGGCTCCACCAGGCTCTAGGAGTGACTCCTCCCCTACATGTCAGTGAGTGGCCACTCTGTCTCACTACAAGAATAAATAAAGAGCCCATTATTCACAGCCTATGCACCCATTCATTTCTTTAAAATTAGAATGCCCAGAGAATCAAATAGACCCTGTGTGTACTCTGGAAGTAATCAAATCTGGACTATTTGTAAGCAGGAGGGCATTCCACGTGCCCAGTGGTCTTACACAGTACTTAGTCTACCCGTCAATCAATCTCTATTTTATCAAAGGGGTCTAGTATCCATGCCTCTGCTGACTGTACTACTATTCTAGAGTTAGGACATATCTTAATATCATAGGGAAAGAGGGGAAATTCATTGCTTACATTAAATAAGTACCATTTTCTTATGACTTGATAGCATGGTCATTGAGTAGCTGGTCATTAATTTATTGATAGAAGTTATGTATGTACAATATTCACACTGCTCTGTGCACCACTGGAGATATATTTGGTTCTGTTCATTCCCTCGGTATCTGGGAATGATATCTGTATCTGGCATTGGCCACTGTCAGAAGCCAGGATACTGGTCTAACCCAATTAGGACATTCTTATGTTCTTATATTACTATGTATTATACTAATTATGTACTATTGGGCGTTCTGCAGCCTGTATTATACAGAAGGCCAGACTAAGCTATCCTGATGTTATCTGTTGGTTTTGGATTGATAAATCTATTCTAGGCCACTGAATGTTGCGTGCAGCTGTGAATATCTGTCCCTTTGCTTGTTCGATATTTTTCTCTTCAGAGAGCACAGTTTCACTTAGATATCTGGGAAGATCCAGCTTTTCTTAAGCAAACTCTTAGGCCATTTAGATGGCCTATGAAGTCACATACAATGAGAGCTTAGCTATCTGAGCATTCTAGGAGGCAAAACTGAGTCCTAAAGTACCCTGTAGGGCTAGCCAGCTCCATGCTATCCTCAGTGTAGGAGTGTGCCTACAAGATATGACCTAACTCTACAATAATAGATTAATTAAGCTACAATCAAGATTTACTCCTCTGTAATCATGAGTTTGGCATCATTTATTTATAACTATTTATTTTCAGGAATTCTTAACTCTGCCATGAAATAACTTGCTGATTTACTTGGCTTATGAGATCTCTGCCCAAGAGCAAGTATATTAATTTATTTTCATTATTGAAATAAAATGGTGAGTGTATGGTTTGGAGATGGTGTGTGGTGGGCTATTAGTCCATTTGTTGTCTACTTGCTCTTTGAAACAAATATTGCTTCTGTCTTTTGGTGTAGAGAAACCTATATACAATGAAACTGCAGTGGGTTCTGTTTCTGATGATGATTCTGCTTTAGATGTTTAGAGTCTGGGTAGGAGGACTTTATCTCTTTGCATTCACTGGAGCTATGTTACGTAATGTCTCTCCATCCATGGCAGCAAAGAGAAGATATGGTGGGGGTTGATGGGAAAGGCAGACAAATAGCCAAAGGATCTAACATTCTATAGATCAGAGTTAGGCAAGAAGCTGTCAGTGGGCCGAATCTGGCCCACCTAGCACTTTCATCTGGCCCGCAGCAGCTCCTGGCCTTGCAACTAATACATTGCCTGGGAGCTTCTGGGGAGACGCAAGCCCTTCCAACTCCTGCTATTGAAAGGGTTTGCGCCATCCTCTAGGCCTTCCCCTTCTGCCCGAGGCCCCGACCCTTTCCGCCTGAGCCCCCATCACTTCTGGGGCAGTCTGCAACCACCTCCAAAACTTGGGAAATGGTCTCCTTTCAAAAATTGTTGCCCACTCCTGCTATAGATCCATAGGCTCCAGGCTCCCAATATGGCAAGAGAGGCATGAGATGATTCAGTTATAATTACATCCCGTAGTAGTGTAGTACATAAGTGTTGCTCTATAATCCACCACTGGGCAAATTTGAACCTGGGAGATTTGGATCTTAGTGTAGGCACCTCTACAGCTTGAGCTATAAAGCCAGCTGGCTCTCAGCTTAGGTTGTTCTTATTTCTCTCTGTAAGTAGTCTGTCACTAAATGGGACAGTGAACCACGCTAGGGCAATGTCTACACTGATGTGATCTTGTGCCAGAAATATGCAAATGAGGCTAAGTGTGGAATATCGCCGAGCCTCATTTGCATATCTAATGAGCCACCATTTTTGTGGAAGAGGCCAGAAGGAGTATCTACACTGCCCCTTTTTGCGCAAGAAAAACCATCTTGCGCAATGCTGCTACGCTGATTATTTTCAGGAATAAGGGCAATGCGCAAGAGGGTTTTTCTTGGTCAAGAAGGGGCAGTGTAGACGCATCTTCTGGCGCAAAAGCCTCTTCCGCAAAATGGCGGCTCATTAGATATGCAAATGAGGTTCAGCAATATTCCACGCTTAGCCTCATTTGCATATTTCTGGCGCAAGATTGCGCCAGTGTAGACATAGCCTAGGGTTACTTGGGCACCATGGGAGGTGAGTATAAGAGGCAGAGGATCTAATGCCAACCCAAACTGCCAGGTGTGCCCTTATCCCTCCCCCCACTTCAGCATGGTTCCCTCCAATTTCCCAGGGCTTCCTGGGCTTCAACTGCACAGAGGCTGGGGATGCCCACCCTCCATGTGCTCCAGAGTTAGAGAAGCTGGGACCATTTGCTGCCTGTTGGGGAGAAGGCAGAGAGCTTGCCCCTATGGGCGGGGGGGGGGGGGGAGAGGACAATCCATCTACATTGGCCTACCTCACCTACATTGGCCTACCTCACCACCATAATCCCAACTTGTGCAAAGCCTCATTACTGGCTTTATGATCAAGATGTAGTTTTTAGAAACAATGTCTTTAAAAAGACTAGGTGTGTCCAACCTCCCCCCTCCCCACTCTGAAAAGCCTATCATGAATATTCACACAAACACCTATTGGACTCAAAGGAATTCTGCATACAGGGATGCATGGTGGGATCAGGGCTCAAATGAGAAAACATTATTTGTGCTGATGAATCGTAACTGAGAGAGATTTAGCAAAGTGTAGAACACTGAACGAGTTGTTTACTTCAGGACCATGTAATGCATTATTTTCTGGCCTTAGTGTAACTGGAGTTAGTGTAACTCCAGCCTTATGGAAAGAAGTAGTAGTGATATCAAGGCCATGTCTGCACTGCCACTTCGGTCAGCAAAACTTATGTCGCTCATGGATGTCAAGAAAACACACCTCTGAGTAACATTAGTTTTGCTGGCATAAGCAGTAGTGTGCAAGGCACTATGTTGGCAGGAGAGCTTCTTCCTCCACTCATTGTGAGTGCTTTAATTATGTTGACAGGAGAGCTCCCTTTTGTCAGCATAGAATGGCTGTGATGGGGTGTGATCACAGAAGACCCTTTGGGAGTGCTTCCTGGAGTGCTGAAAAAGCCACTGACACTCACCTTCTTGCCCTCTGGGGGCTTCTCACTACCCTGTCCTGCTGGGCCAGCTCAGCTGGTCTCCCCCAGCCAAAGCACAGAGCTGTACTCCTTGTGGAGTACATACTCGTGGAGTACAGCTAGTTCGGATTAGAAGCCTAATCCGAACTAGCTACTCTGTGCCGCGTATAGCCGCGCGGCACGGGGTTCGAACTAGCCGGCATTTAAAAATGGCGCCGGCCTGCTTCATGCAAATGAAGCCCAGGAAATTCAAATCCCAGGCTTCATTTGCAACTGCGGATGACTACATTACCCCCACTAGTTCGAACTAGCGGGGTAGTGTAGACATACCCACACTGAAACTCTTCAGGTCTGAAGAAAATGCAGTTTGGGGCCCACCTTCCAAGGAAACCACTTCCCAAATGGGATCAGAATCCCAAATGAATTATTTAGGTAAGCCTCCTTTAACAATGAAAGGAGGATGTACTCACTGATTGCTCCCCCAGGTAACAATTATTTACACTGGGCTTGATAGTAAATAAAAGTGATTTTATTAAGTAAAAGCAATAAGATTTAAGTGGTTGTAAGTGAGAACAGGCAGAGCAAAATAGATAAATTTAAAATAACAGAAAACACATAGCTAATTCTAACCCTAAATCCTCAGTACAAACTTATTACAAACTCACCCTAAAACTGTTCTTGTTCCAGCTAAGCCTTCAAAACCAGGGAAGTTCCTCGCCCTGGGGTTACTGGTTCAGTTTCTTGGGAGTGCCATGTCAGCCAAAGACAAAGAAACTGCTAGCTTCCCATTGTTTTATAGATTCTACCTTTGGGTGGGAATTCTTTCTACATTCCACCCTTCCATGTGAAGTTACCTGGCCACCCCATACCAAATAGGAAGGACACATGATTATCTAGGACCAACCACTGCTATGACTTAAAGGACAAAAGAGTTGTTTACAGATGCCCAGATCTTGTGGGATACACCCTTGATGGCTTGCATTCACACTTTTAAAACCATAAATCATCCCATGCTCCATATAGCTAAGTTTGGACACAAGAATGATACATTCACCAAAATAAGATATACAGACCTAGTTGATTAAGACATTAAGATTAATAGGTTACATGAGGCAATTTGTACAAAGCTTCTTTGAGGTATGCATATTTGTGTCCATAAGTCCATTTCATAAAGCATGGGGGGAGGGGGGCATCCATCACAGTGGCTATATGAGAGATCTTATAGCAACACAGCTTCATTGGTACAGCTGTGCAGCTGGAAGATCTTTAGTGTAGACACAGCCTAACTATGATCACATTCAGACAATAGAAAGTTGGCTCTGTTTAGGAACACTGTGTTCCTTTCCTATTCCTGGTCTGCATGTGTGTTCACTCCAAGGAATAAAAGAAATGCAAAATCAAGTTCTTCAGCGTTTTTTGTTTTCTCTTGCCCAATCAAATTCATATCATCTTAATCAGCTTCTGAGCCATGGACGTCATTTTGTTTTGTTTCTGTGAGAGCAAAAAGTGTCATACTTGGCACGTTTAGCAATCCAGCCTGGACAGACCTTGTTCTCTTTTACAGTATAATCCACTGGGCCATCAATGAGACAGGCACCAGTTTCCCAAATATTTTGGTCAAGTAGTAGAATGTAATTTGTTTTTAAAAGAGGATGATTGTTGATGAACTCCCCCTTCCCTGCCCTTTTTTTCTCTTCCTTTTCCTCATCCTTTGCCATGACTGCATGAAGAAACTCAGTTGCCTGCTGCCAGAATGTGGTACTTAACCTGACCATCAAATGGGCCTCACAAACAAAGGCTTTTCAGATCCCCCACTGAAACAACCACTGCATTTTATTATGGCGTGAAATTAGAAGTGAAAAGCCCCATGGCTCTTGCTATTTAGTAATGCGGAATATGTCGTTTCTGATGGCAATGGTAATGCTGGGAGGGAAGTGGAAAGCCAGAGAAGAGAAACAAAGTAGCAGTTTAGACAAAGAAGGCCTTTTCCCCCTCCCCCATCTGTGGTTGTTTGGTGGCCTATAAAACGATATCACTGAGGTGGATATGAGGCAAAGGAGCATTTGATTGTGACTTTATCATTCAGACATGTATGTGTGAATTTGAAGAGAGATGTACAAGAAGAATCATCTGTTATCTGAAGAGTTCCCTAGTTTTGCTCATTTATAAAAGAAGAACAACAAAAAACTTGACTTTGCTTTGAGAGAGTAGTGCTAATCTGAGAGACACTTTGAGTACCGTAACAAGATGGTGCTTGTGAGGCTGTGCATGGTTATCTGAAGCTGTTTTCTAACAGATTGGACGGGGAAAGTGCCAGCTTGTGGAATATTTGCTTCCTTTCCTTCTTTTGAGATTAAAAGAACCATATTTTGCCAATGAAAATGACATGTAGATATAAAAGTGTCAAAATATTTAGGAGTGATTTTGATTTTAAAAGTGGTCTTTGAATATTAAGGCAAATAGTGTAAAGTATTACAAACTGAAAAAGAAGCAGGTAAAAAAATAGCGTCTTACAGTGTAAAATTGATTGGATTAGAGTTTGTGACATCTTTTTAATTTGTCCAGAACCTAACTTGATGGCACTACCGGGAGTGAATAATAATTACTATAAGTAATTTTGAACAGTGTAAAACCCTACTTCATACAGACTCATATAGTTAACTGTAAATATTATTTTCATTATAGTAATTCCTTGATGCCTCATTGTTCTAAAGAGTGGACAAACATATAATAGTAGACAGCCCCTGTCTGAAGGAGTTTACTGTATAAATAGACATAATAGACAAAGGGAACAGAGATGAAAATTGATAAAAACACACATCATTTTAGCAGAACCAAGACTAGAACCTGAGAGAGAAGATTTGAGCTAAAGCAGCTGAGCTGCTACTATTTAACCCATCTTGTTATTAATATTATTATAATTATTTATTATTTGTATTGCTATATAACTTAGGACCCCCCATCATGGATCAGGGTTTCATTGTGGTAGGTACTGTAACACACACACTAATAGAAAGATGGGTCCTGCCCAGCAGAGATTACAGGACACCAGGCGCGTGTCTAAACTACATGGCTCCGTCGATGGAGCCATGTACATTAGGCTGATCGGCAGAGGGAAATGAAGCCGCGATTTAAATAATCGCGGCTTCATTTCCCTCTGTCGATCAGCCTAATGTACATGGCTCCATCGACGGAGCCATGTAGTTTAGACACACCCCAAGGGTGCATCTACACAGCACCTGAAACTTGAAATAAGATACGCAATTTGTGCTATGCAAATTGCATAGCTTATTTTGAGTCTATTTTAAAGTAACTTATTTTGTCATCTGTCACGGCCTACTCAGTGCCAAATTTAGAAATAAAGTGCTATTTTGAGCAATCCCTTACGGCTTATAGCATGAGGTTTATAAGGTTGGCAAAATAGTGTGTCCGCTATATTTCAAAATAGTAGACGCATTCAAAAGACGCAGGGTAGCTATTTTAGGATACTTCTAGTATCCCAAAATAACTTTGCTGTGTAGACATACCCCAGGTGAATACAGAAAATAGAAGAGCAGAGTACAAGAAAAAATAAAGCAATACTTGTCAGCAGGATGAACAACAGTCAGAGTACACCAGCCCTCTAACCACAGTTAAGTCTTTGTAGGCATGACAGCAAAGCAGAGCTTTAAGGAGCAGTTTAAAGAATGGTGATGAGATGGCTTTGCAGATAGGTATTAGAACTGCTTCCCTACATCAAGAGTGATTTGAAAGAAAGCACAAAGGTGTTTATTCTAATACTTAAAGTTGAAGGTCAACATTGTTAGCAGAAAGGAGTCGTTCGTACCATGTAGAGATTATAGGTAGAGCAGGAATAATCTGTGAACAGCTTTAAAAGCAAAGAGAAATAGTTGGTGCTTGACGTGGTGGTGAAAATGCGTTTTTCAGCAGTATTTTCAGTGGATACGAGTGAGGCATGATTGTGTTTGCCAAGGTTGGAGAAGAGGTAGCAGTTGTCAGGATAAGAAATGCTGAGAGCCTGTCTAAGGGTATGTCTACACTACCCCCCTAGTTCGAACTAGGGGGGTAATGTAGGCAACCGGAGTTGCAAATGAAGCCCAGGATTTGAATTTCCTGGGCTTCATTTGCGTATTGCCGGGCGCCGCCATTTTAAAATGTCCACTAGTGTAGACTCTGTGCCCCGCGGCTACACGCGGCATAGACTAGGTAGTTCGGATTAGGCTTCTTATTCCAAACTACCATTACTCCTCGTGGAACGGTAGTTCGGAATAGGAAGCCTAATCCGAACTACCTAGTCCGTGCCATGTGTAGCCGCGCGGCACGGAGTCCGCACTAGCGGACATTTAAAAATGGCGGCGCCCGGCAATATACAAATGAAGCCCGGGAAATTCAAATCCCGGGCTTCATTTGCAACTCCGGTTGCCTACATTACCACCCTAGTTCGAACTAGGGTGGTAGTGTAGACATACCCTTAGTGATGTGAATGGATAGGGAAATCTTTATCTTTTATTATTCTGAAAGTTTAGCAGGATTTAGATTTAGCCTGGATGTGAGGGTCTAGGTAAAAGAACAGAGTTGAAGACAATGCCCTTGCTATGGGCCTTGCCAATGGGGGACAAGGAAGGGATTGTCCACAGTGACTGAGAAAGGAAGAAGGATGTTGAATGTTGAGGGGAAGATTAAGAGGTTTGACCATGTTGATTTCTTCAAGATACTGTTTTGTTTAAATCACTTACAAAATCAGTGAAGCTTAATTCATCTTTGTAGTGTTGAAACAGTAGTCCTTCCACCTCTGGGTTGGAAGGAAGGCTATGCCCAGTATCAGGGGAATTAATGTAGGCATTAGTGTCGTGATCAGTCTAATGTGCTGACTAGCCAACCATCTATAGCCCTCAAAATTGTCAAGCAGGGGCTGGTCACCTTAGTCAGAGCCTTGGGGCCCTTGGGGCAGGGACCTGGGCTAGCCCAGGATGTCGCTGTCATAGGCCCCACATGCATTATGAATATTGGCTTCTGGGTATGAATATGTATATGCTTTATGCAAAACAGATCATGTAACATATCAACTTTAATGTTACAATCTGCTGAATGTGTACTTTCTATTTTTGTGCATGTATCATTCTTATATGTGAAGTTAGAAATATGAAGTGTGAATCTGTTTATAGTTATAAATGTGCTAATGAGGCTCATTAGTGATTCTTCAAGTACATAGTGACTCAGTACTCAAACCAATAGTCTTGTTTGTCCTATAAGCCCAAATTGGTTGGTCCTAGAAAGACATGTGACCATGCTACCTGGTACTGGAATCCAACTTGAACCTGGTATTTTCCCATGAGGATGAGATGGAGGGTGCTGAACAAAGGATTCCCACCCTGGGGAAAGTCTATTTAAGCAATGGGAAGCAACCAGCCTTTGTCTTCAGCTGGCTTTTGAAACTGCCTGGCCCACCCTAAGAGAATATTTAACAACGAAGACTCTAAAAAACTGTAGACCCAGGCCAGAGAAAAGATCAACTCTGACTTGAAGCTTTTACTTGAGATAATAACAGCTGTTTAGGGTAAGAATTTGAATATAACACATTTCTTAGAAAGTAGCTAAACATTTTTTGATCATTTTAATTTAGTAACTTACTTTGATCTGATTGTTTTCACTTGCAACCCCTTAAATCTATTTTTTAATGAAACCATTTTATGATCACTACACCAAGGGACAACACTAAGGGGATTTCTGTGATTCAGCCCATCACAGGGATAACCCAGTAGCCAATTAGCTCTGGCATTGGGAAGCTGAGATGGAGCAAACCCAGCTCTGGTCCCTTGGTGCAGAGATAAAGAAGTCCAGTTGTCAGTTTGCACTGGGCTCTTGTTACAAAGCCAGAGCAAATCCAGGAGCCACTCATGTCCCTTGGTGCAGAGATAGAGCAATCCTGTATTCAGGTAACTCTAGGCTCTCGTTAGAGAGGAGGAGTGAATCTAGGAGTCAATTGGCTCTGTTCACTTGATGTGGAGACAGAGCACACAGTAGTCAGTTAGCCTAATCTCTTGATTGGAGACAGAGTCCACTCACTAGCAGGAACGGCCCTAGATGAGCTGCCGGCAACTGGCGCCCTAGGTGAAACGCACCATCGGCGCCCCCGCATTCAAAGCCCTCAACGGCCATTTATCTTGTTGCCCTAGGTGGCCGCCTAGTTCGCCTGTAATGACGGGCTGCCACTGCTCAATAGTCAACGAGCTCTGTGCTCTTGTTGCAGAGCCAGAGCAGAACTAGTCAATTAGCTCCAGTTTCTTGATTTGAGATAGGGCACAGCTAGAATGTAAGTCCTAGGCACTTGTAGCAGAGCCAGAGAAAACCAGCAGTTAATGAGCTCTGGTCCCTAGTTGCAGAGAAAAAGCAAATCCCAGGGATCAGGTGTTCTAGCTCCAGCAGACAACTTATGGGCACATGCCACTGGGCCTACAGACCAGAGGCTGCCATCCAAGGGGTGGGGTTGCAGATGGGGTCTGGGCCAACCCTACTCCACTGGAACCTTATCCATTGCCCTAAGAGTGGTGGACTCAGTGGGGTTTCTGGGTGCAACATGCTGGCCATACCTCAGATAAGCAACAGCCAGACTAAGGTTGGCTTCCCCGGGCCACTCCTCCAGTATGTGAGAAGCCAGTGTTTGACTGGAGCACAAGGATGGTATGCTCCCAGTAGCTGGTGCCATTGAGGACGCAAATTGCCCTATTCTTGGTTAACAGAAGTTTTTTTGATGTGGAAATGCTCATATCTAGGTTTAGTAATTGGCAATACTTCAGCCTGGAGGTCACAAAGGCATAGCTCACTGTGGCAAGGTCCATGTCAGGGTTTAGATGCAATCTGTTAGCTAAGAATACAGACAAAGGTGTTTGTAGAGGCTGTCACTCTCTTTGTGTCCAACAGGAAGATATCAAGATTGCAAGCTGATTAGGCCATCTGGGCAAATGTGGGGACAAATATGTGTAATGGAAGGAAAGATGAGGCTGGTTGCTAGGATTTCAAATTGTTTTCCTCTACTCACCCACATCCTATACCTCTTTCCCAAATCTAGTCTCAACCAGCTTCTTTTTATGTAAGCGTTTATTTCACCCAGTGAGTGGGATACTTGGGAGAACATACTATTTGCATCATAGGTAAAGAATTTGATATACTCTGTATTGCTGGCATTTGAGACCTTAACATCATGGTTAGATAGAGGTATTTATACTCAAGCTCTAAAAAACCTTTCGGAAATTTCAGAAGAACTGCAATCTGTCATGTAAAAAAATCACCAAAAATGTACAGGTTTTATTATTTTCAAATTATAAAACAAACAAGTAAAAAATACCACAATAATCTTAACATTTTTATCAAGAAATTTTGACTTAGTATTTAGCAAGTTGACTGTTCAAGACTTTTAATTCAGCAGCTGCACTTATAAAGTATTAAGTATTTTAGGGGATCAACTTGTCAATTTTAAAATACTATAAAGAACAAGACTGAAATAAATCTATTCCACAAACACCCCCAAAATGATAGATCAACAGAATTGTATGCAAGAACAGCTCAAAATATCTTTTGAACTTGAAGCTGTAAGAATATTTACTTACCTAGTTTACTTATGTCAACAAGCCTACCACACAGTATCAGCAAATTGATTTATTGGTATTGGTCAGAGATGCATTAGTATTTTGGAAGCCAATTTTGTGCTGACATAGCTGACATTATTTGATTTGGTAACAAAGACTGGCAACATGGAAATGGTGCTCAAATTTGTTCTTCTGTTCTTTCAAACACGCAGCTACTGGGGAACTTTGACATAGGAGACAACTAACCTAACAAACAACTACTGAAATGTTTCACACATGGTGCCTCTCAGATTTTGGAAGGAACTTCAGATTCTGAAAACTTGAGTGCTGTTCTGTAGCTATCTATAGAAACGTCACATTGGCACCTTCTTTGCATTTTGATAAATCTGTAATGAAAGTGACCTTAAATCAAATATGATGTGTTGTCATCCAAGACTGTAATAACATAAAATATATGATAGAGTGTAGGTAAAACCATGGTGCAAAAGACATACAGTTCTCCCCCTAGAAGTTCAGTCACAAATTATTGGATTTTTTTTTAATGAGTGTCATCTGCTTGGAAGCATGTCCTCTGGAATAGTAGTGAAAGCATGAAGGGGCATACAAATATGTTTATCTCATCTAACATGTAATATAAAGTGGGTACTGTATAGTTTGTATTCTGTAATGTAACTGAAATTAATATATTTGAAAATGTAGAAAACATCCAAAACATTTATAATACGTTTAAATATAATATAACAAATTGAAATTGGTATTCTGTTATTGCTTAACAGTGAAATTAAAACTGCAGTTAATCATGATTAATTTTTTAAATTGAGTTAATTTGTTTTGAGTCAATCATATGAATTGGCTGTGATTGTCAGCCCTGGTTTTCAGGTTTTCCTGGTTTTCCTATACATGTTCAATTAACCTTACGTTTTTCAATTTTCTAACAAATCTTGTGCTCCTAAGCCACTTTAATAAATCCCTTCTTAAGATGGAGTCCTTCACCAAACACAGTCAGGAAAGGGTTAAGAGCCCTCCCTGCCTACACAAAGTAAAAACAGTTCAACCCAGTTCAGCTGTCAGAAATTCAATTATGAAGAGACATGCCCCATTGGCTGTAGCTAATGAGAGCAAGCCCAAATATAAAGGCTCAGGTGTAAAAGGGTCAGAAGGACTTGGGATTTCAAGGAAGTAAGAACTTTTTGACAGAGGAATTAGTTCCAGGCTGGATCTGAAAGAAGTAAGCCAGGTTTATGCTCAAAAGTTAAGTCAACCCAGCTACATTGCTCAGGAATGTGAAAAATCCATTCCCCTGAGCAACATAGTTAAGATGACCTCACCTTGAGTGTTGGCAGCACTAGGTCTATTGAGAAATGCTTCCATTGACCTGGCTACCATCTGTCAGGGAGAAGGCTTTTCTACCCTTCCTATTCTCGTAGTGAGTGTCTACACTGAATTGCTAACAAGGAACATAGATGGAAACTCTGAGAGCCAAGAGCTTTTTGACTTATTTGAGTCTTTCTTTTTTTCTTTCTTTTTTTCTTTCTTTTTCTTTCTTGTTGATTTGATTTAAGCTAATGTTGCCTGGGTCAAGGACTGACACAGGCCCCTTGAACTGGCGTTTTGTACAAGGGGGTGTCCATCACTGCTTAAGTACACCTTTAACCTTTCTTTTTCACAGTTTAAATAAATACTTCTGTATTACTCTGGGGTGCTATGGAGCTTCAGAAATTAAATCTTAGAAAGGGCCTGAAACAAAGAGTACTATGTAAATATACATTCTTGTTATGTCTTAGGGTCAGAATCCAATACTGTTATACACACTAAATAGCACCATACTCCATGAGCAATCCAACTGACTTCACTGCAATTTTGGGAATGATGGCACAATTCAGTATTAGTAAGGGAAACAGAAACTGGTCCTGATTATTTATCTTGTAGAATGTGTTATGCTTTTAATTCAGAGGGGCAGTATATTTTTAGTCTGAAGTATCACATGCTGTTTTATTTTTCTCTTGAGTGGTTAAAGCCTGGGATGTGAAGAATAGTAGTATTAACAGTCTTCTTTTGTAAAGAAAGCAATGATTGGATACTGTTTGTAATTGCAGGATTTTTCTTCTCTCCTTGTTGTATATTAAGATTTCTGTTTCTAAGCCTAAAGGTATAGTGAGTGAATATGGAAGAGTTGGGATTTCACAGCCATAACCTAATGGAATAAAATGGATTTTAGCTTCAGCTACACTTGCATGGGTTCCCAAACTGGGGGGGGGGGGGTGCATCCCTCTGGGGGGCTATAAGAAATTCCAGGGGTGGCGTGAGATGACCCAGACCCCCACCCCATCAATCTCCCTCCCCAAGAAAGAGCCCGGCCCATCTGGTAAAAAAATTCAGACAATATCATGTGAAATGTCTGGTATTTTCTGTTTTTCCTGGCTTGGGCATCTGCTGGAACACGTTCAGCTCAGCCTGGCTGGGGCAGGAGGAGGATGGAGTGTCCCGGGCAGACTTCAAAATGGCCACCTGAAAAGGGCAATGCTCAACAAGTTTTGCTGCTATTTTTTTGTGTGGGGGAGTAAGGGTTTCTCAAGAATCAAAAAGGGGGCATGATGCCAAAAAGTTTGGGAACTACTGCAGCATCCTTACACACAAGGTGTAGTTCATTCATTAGGGAATTCAAGGTAGAATTCATTAGAGAATAAAGATAATAAACATGTTGGGGGACCATCTAAGGATCCTGAAGTATTTTTGAAGTGCCAAAACAATCTACTCATAATCTCATCTACAAATGTAGTGACCATTTAAAATCTGAGACCTGGCCTTCATTCAAAACCAGCTCTTCAATTAGCAAGTACTTTCAGGCTGTATCAGCTGGGTTCCCAGCCAGCATGATAGTGTCACGGAATAACCCTCACCGTAACTAATTTAATTAAGACTCAAAGACAAAACTGCCCCTCTTTACCAAATGGCTGTGTTCTCTGACCTACAATAGTGAGAACACGGACAACACAGACTGGGAATACTTCTACATCATTTAATCCTGGTTTTTTCCCCCCAGTTCTCAGGCGAGATGTTACTTAGTTTGTCTCCCTTGAGAATCTCTTTAACGTAAATACAAGGAGAACTTGAGGGCAGTCATGTGGAGCAGATGCTTTGTATTTATTAGCAGACTTTATATCTGTCATTATTAACAGATATATTCAGTATTGTAAAGTTACTTAATTATCTTTCTCAGTTTAGAGTGGCATTGATTGTGGTTTAGGAATTAGAATGTCAGATTTCGTTTGTAGGAGATGACCATGGATGCCGCGGGTTTTCAGCCTATGTGGGAGGTGGGAAAGAAAAACAGAGAGGAGCATGTCTCAGTTTAGGATGAATCATGCAAAATGCTCAGTGGTATCTGAGGCAGTGCATTGACATAAATTGGCCTGACAGCTGCTGCTTCCATAGTTTAGTATTCCTTACTGAGTCTTGTGAGTTCTTTGAATTAGGGAGCTAAGTAGTTTGTTAGTGCATCTTCATCTCTTGTGTTTTATTTGTTGCATGTTGTTCAGAGTCAATGTGTGTCTGAATTTTCTATGTCTTTAAACTGGTTTGATGCATTGGATCACGCTAGTGCAGTGGTCCCCAACCTTTTGGGGCTGCCGGGCACCCAGGGGCAGGGCACACAGGTGCAGCATAGTGCATGTGCCGCATGCCCGGAGGCGGCACTGTGCATGTGCAACGTGCAAGGGGCAGGGGCCGCGCATGCGCCGTGTGCACAGGAGTGGCGCCGTGCGCACGGGGGTGGCGGCGTGCATGCACCGGGCACCCAGGGCCCGGGGCACAAGAATGGCTCGGGCCGCCCTTGGTCACCAGGGGGGTGCACATAAATGCCCCAGCAGGTGCCATGGCACCCATGGGCACCACGTTGGGGACCACTGCACTAGTGTATATCAGCTAAGGATCTGGTCCCTTGCCTTAATATTGTACAAAAACCTAAAGTAAGGAGAACATGAAGTAATAGCACAGGGATCTTTTAAATAGCATGGGAATGCTATGCTATTGTCTATTACCGCAGTTTGATGAACGCACATTTTTTCAGTGTAACATATACAACTCAATCCAGACAGTTTGGCTACGTCTAGATTGGCATGATTTTCCGGAAATGTTTTTAACAGAAAACTTTTCCGTTAAAAGCATTTTCAGAACAGAGCGTCTAGATTGTCATGGACGCTTTTCGGCAAAAGCACTTTTTTGGGAAAAACGTCCGTGGCCAATCTAAACGCGCTTTTCCGCAAAAAAAAGCCCTGATCGCCATTTCTGTGATCGGGCCTTTTTTGCGGAAAACAAATCTCAGCTGTCTACACTGGCCCTTTTGCACAAAAGTTTTGCGCAAAAGGGACTTTTGCCCGAACAGAAGTAGCGTAGTATTTCCGCAAAAAGCTCTGATTTCTTACAGTCAGTGCTTTTGCGGAAATTCAAGCGGCCAATGTAAACAGCTGGCAAGTTTTTCCAGAAAAGTGGCTGATTTTCCGGAAAAACTGGCAGTCTAGACACAGCCTTTGTGCAGCTGGTGTCAGTAGAGTTGAAGGGGTTTATTCGTATTGAAGGCTGATAGAGAGGTGTGATGGTTGTTTCTTCTTAGTTCATGGCTATAGTCTGATAACATATTAATCCATGTCTTGATAAGTATAAGTCTTGAATTCAAACCTTGGCATGAAATTTTGGGATCCACCCAGACCAGTAAAGAGATTCTGTCACTTTGGGGTCCTTTGTGCTATACCATTATGATTGAATTTTGTAACACTGGCAGCCAGCCCAAGGTTTCACTCTGGCTGTCACTAGCCTAGTTGCTCTTTGGAGAGTGATATCAATTGCCTTTCTAGCTCTGGATCTCCTCAAATCTGTCTTTCCCAAGTTCTTAACTACCGAACAAGTGAAGTGTTGCCCTCTGGCTCATCATCCCTGAGGTGTAAAACCAGCCCACCTAGTCATACTATCCCTTTTGTGTACATGCTACACAGATTGCAAACCAGAGACATGCTTGGAATAAAAATTTTAACAAAGTTTATTTAATAAAAAAACCAAAGATTCACAGATGAAATAATTTAAAAAACAACAAATAGTTCGGTAGCACCTTAGATTATTATACCTTAGATTATAAATTACAGTTAGCTCCTGATGTCACCACTCAGTTGTATTACGAAAAATAGTTTCAGTAAATGTAGCCTGCATATCATGACTCTTATCTGGTAAAGAAGAAAAGTGTTCACAGAAAAATATGGTTTGGAAATTTCTTATGCATAATATTGTTGCATAAATGGTCATGTTAAGTGTATCTGGGTTTGGATTGAGTGAGTTTTTCTTATCCTAAAGCCAAAAGACTGCATTATTCTGGCAAGCCATGGCAAACTTTTTGATACACAGAGTGTAATGATTTCTATTCCAATTTAATCTCATTTAGGTGGTTAGGTAGTATTTATAACCAATGTATGAAGTATTACACAAATTAAGATACCCAACAGCCAGATTAAAAAGACATTTTCTCACATTTCCTTTGGGCAGAGGAACTTAACCTTTGGTGTAAGATTTTTTTTTCAGGGTTTTTTGGGAAGCATGTCCATTCTAAGCTGAGTCTGATCACTCTGGCAAGAAGTTCTGTGGTTGGGATCCTATTCATAGTGCTGGACAGCCACAACCTACATCTTTCCAGAAGCTTTGTCCCTTTGGAGTGCAGGTGTCTTACAGATGTCTTTAGTTATTTAGGTCCTAGTTCGTCTAATGCCTTAAGATGGCAGAGTACACATTTTAAAAAATAGTAAATTACAGTATTTCTAATACAATATCCTAGAGCAGTGGTTCTCAAACTGTGCCGTGGGCCTGCTTTGGGAATGCTACTAGCAGGCTAACACCACTTTGTTTACTAAAGGTTCTGTAGCTATGGAGACTTGTGGTTCCCATTGGCTCTGGTTCACCATTTCCAGCTAAGGAGAGTCACAGGAAGTGGTGGCCCAGGCGGAACAGTGTGAGAACCGCTCTCTGAGGCTACGTCTAGACTGCAGGCTTCTTTCAGAAGAAGCTGTTTTCGGAAGAGATCTTCTGAAAAAACTTCTTCCAAAAGAGAGTGTTAACACTGCAAAAGTACGTTGAAAAAACTATCTGCTTTTTTGAAAGAGAGCGTACAGACTGAATGGATGCTCTCTCGCATGTAAGCTGTGCATGCTGTTGATGGAATGGCCACCAGGGCACCTGTGCTTTTTCCTCTTTCCTCTTCTTCAGAAAGAACTCCCTCTTCCCCGACCACACATGTCTTTTTGAGAAAAGGCTTCTTACTTGTAAAATGAGGATTACTAATGCCGGAAAAACTCCTCTGTTCTTTCAATTTTCTTGAAGAATGCAATTGCAGTGTGGACGTTCCTCAAGTTTTGTTGGAAAAATGACTGTTTTTCCAACAAAACTCTGTAGTGTAGACATACTCCTAGAGGTATGGAAATGGGTATGGCAACTGAAGGTAGAAAATAATGTTATGCTTAAACAACAACTTTTTGACAACATTCTTGGCATGATTGCAGTTACCGCCTATGGGACAATAAGAAGCTCTAGACAATACATACAAAAATAAAGGCTTCCCCCCCTAAAGTAGCTAATAAACTAGTATTTAAAAATATACGGAATACCAGAAAAAACTTGCACTGCACTAAGTGTAAGAGTTTCAAAAGTGCTGTGTTGGCTTAATTTTATTCTCACTGAAGTCAAAGGACTTAGAACTCAGAGAGAAATCATTTTCCTGTCCCATGAGAATCTTTGAGATTTCAAAATTTTTCCCTTTCTCAAAACAAGAAGTAAAGTAAAAAAAAATTGACTTTTTAAAAATGAAATGATAATAAGGAAAAAATTCAGATCAGGCCAATTCAAATTTGATAATTTTGAAACATTTTGATTTTCACTTAAAATATATTTTAACTCCTTTTAGCATTAATTAATTGCAAATCAAAAGATGAAACTATTTAAAATAGCGATTCATCTTGAATATTTTTGACAAATATTTGTTGTCAAATATTTTTGACAAATCCCCATTTCCTACCAAAAACTTAGGAAATTAATTAATTAGTTAGGAAATTAATAGCCAACTCTAATAAAACACAGAATTAAGCCAATGCTAAGCACTTTTGAAAATTCCTTCCCTAAATATTCTAACAATGACAGGCCACGTGATAATCTCATAATCTTTGTAAATACGTATTTATATTTAAAAATTCTGCATGAAATTCCTTCCACAGCTAATATTGTCCCTGACCATTAAGTTTAAAAACACAATAAAAGTATTGCAAAACAAAGCAATGTGTACAAGTCAAACAGCACCAATAACTTAATATTATTCCTATTATACATATTCATTATGACCCCATTCATACTTACGTTGGTTTTGAAGGATACTGGGATCATTTCAGTTATCATTTAAAACCAGGTCCTGTATTGAAACATAGCAATTACTGACAGTGTACAGCAATACTATAAACAGACTAGAACAGGAAAGAAATATGGCTATGGCCATATTAAACTACAGCAGATTTTTTACATAAGCATAATTCAGTTATTGGAAAGACCATCAGAGTTAACACCCTTCTTCTTATAGTGGTTAGGGCCTCAGTTTATCTCTCATTAAAAACATATCTTCCTCCAGCAGCACAACATCATGCTGGAAAACTGCTTCAGTAGTAACTCAGAGGGAACAGTGCCATCTACTGGCTGAATCACCAAAACCACTTCCTGCAGCATCCTAGTGTATATAGGTGGTCTGGCCTCCAAGCATTGCACTTTTTAGCTGCTGAGAACTAGTGGTATGGCTGCAGGTGATTCCACCTCCCAACCCCCACCCCTTTCTAAGTAAAATAGAGTCAAAATCAACAGAAAACTGTGCCTAGAATAAATTCTACCTTGTCCTACAAGAAGGATTTTCAGAAACCTTTTACAGACACACATTTACAATAATCTGGACAACTAGGAAGTGTTTCTAAGGTTGCCAGCTGTTACAGAAATGGTGTATGGTCTGTCTATTGGGAAAGCTGGTAATCCTAGAATGGACTATTTTTCCCATGAGTGTTGTAGGTGTTTGATTATATTTTTTATTGGCCAGAAGAGTTGTATGTTCTTCTCCCCATCATGAAATCTGGTCTGAAATAAGATCAGTGCACTTTGGATCAGGCCCTTGGATACTTTCAGCAAAGTCTTTGGAATGTGTCATCCAGATTTTTAATTTCAAGACATGCATACTTTGTTCAAGTAATTTCTGAAGAGTTTGATGTAAAAAACAAATAATGCCTGCCCCTGGTAGTAGCAATGGGTTTATTTCATTTACATTTTCAACATGACATATTTTATATCTTAAAATATCTTCTTAGGCATTATTGATTGAGGGATTGCTTCTCATATCACTTTCATATGCCAAATGCCTGTTTCTAAAGGTGAATAATTAGCTGAGTGCCTGGCCTGATTGGATGGACTAGTCATGGAGGGGAGAGGGAGGATTTTCAATAGCAATAGTTTCAGCCGCATTTTAGGAACTTCTTGCAACAAATATGGATCAGGATCAATCTGTTGCAAAACACACAGAAATAAACAGCTTATTTTTGTAGCGGTTTTCAGAACACAGCTGTGGCTCCAAGGAAGGGAAAGGGAATATGCTAATTTATTGAACTATAATAAATAAAATGCAGTTTGGAAGAGTATATGTAATGTAAACCAGAACAGAATACCTTCCTAGAAACTAACATATGTTGTCCACTACGCGACATACTGCTCCCTTCCATGAGAAAATCCAGAGGACAGATCAAAACAGAGAGAAACATCTCTGCACTGTTCTCCTCCCTGAGATTTGTGTCTTAACATTGCCATCAAGGGAGTAAGATTTGCCTTGCCTATAAATAGCACATGAGAACTCAGGGATGCTCCCTGTGGTTAATAGCTGCCTTGGACTGATATACAAGAGAGCAGGTTTGAATCTCATCTATGCCATATGACCTTGATATCCGTGTTCCAATTTTTTCAGTTGTATCAAGAATTCCTTACCTCATAACATGAGGCTAAATGCACATTCATTAATGGGAGTGAGACATTCCTTTACAATGGATCTGGGGGGTATATATCTACCTATGCAAGAGAGTATCCTAAATCCAGGGTTATCAGCAGTATGCCAGGCCAATCTGCACTTTGTCTCTGGTGACATCTCTTCACCTATCCATACAATGCAGCTCCATTGAAGCTGTGGAGTCATGGCCATCAGAAACACTTCACGGGCTGATCCTCATGTCTAGGGATGCCAGATAGTTTAACAAAAAAATACCAAACCCTCCCCCCTAAAAAACACACACACACTGGGAAAAAATTCTGTTGAGCAAAAAAAATAGTTTACAATTGTTGAACAAAAAGGGGAAAAGTTTACAGTAGCTAACCAAAACAAAACACCCCAGTTTGCCCTTTTAAGAGCAGAACAGCCATTGCCCTTTTAAGGAAGCCATTTTGAAGTCTGCCGGGACGCTCCAGCCTCCTCCCGTCCCACCCACCCAAGCTATGCATGTTCCAGCAGATGCCCGAGCCAGGAAAAACAGAAAATACTGGACATGTGAAATGTCCGGTATTTTCTGAATTTTTTTACTGGAGGGAAGGCCCAAATACTGGGCTGTCCAGTTCAATACCAGACACCTGGGAACCCTATGCATGTATGAGAACACCTGACACTGGTCTCTAAGCTTACTGTTTTAACTCTCTCATCACCCCAGGTCCTCAGACTTAGTAGAGGGGCAGCAATGCCTTCCCTTCATATGGGATGAATATGAAGCACATATAGAAGATCCCTTTTGTGTTTAGTTGGGGGATCTAGTCAGGCCTGGTGTTATTTACTTAAGAAAGCTTTATGTGGTTCTTCAAGAGTTAGGACATGGTATAAGATCATTTAAGTCAATGGAAGAGCTCCTAGGGAGTAAGGGTTTCACCCATAGTGCCTTCACCTGTACACCATTGTATATCAAGACTCATTCAATCAAAGGCAATTAAGGGTTGTAAAATTGGCGTGAGAGCTGAATCAGGCTCAGAAGTATAGTACGTATAGCACAGAAGCAAGAAAACTCTGGAGTTCATTAAACTGACAATCTAGTGAAAGCTTTAAAAATAGCTGTCTAATTGTGCTAAAATGTATCTTGTGGTTAGTGAACTGCCGGACACTGGAATTAAAACACCAAAATAGGAAATGGAAAATAGCTATATTTCATTTTTCTAGCCCCTGTGACTAATACATTTATGATTTTCCTACAAAATGCATGGCTTTCTTTCACTAGTAGGAACAAAGCCAAATCTTGTTTCAGTGCATTTAATTTTTTGCCATGGCATATATGGGCTACTATATTTAGATATATACTATATTTTTTCGAGAGTTTGTCTTCTGTTTGATCAGGAATTCCTACTAAACAGTAAGAGCTAGGAACACAAATTTGGCATACAGCATCCTCTTATTTATTTTATTACTTAAAGCAATAAAAGGGTTTGGGTTGTGCCAGAAAATGGTATGTTCCTGGAATGGGAGTGCTTCTCATAAAACCAAGATGAGCCAGAAAAAAGGGATGAATCTGGAATAGGACTGTTTCTCAATAAACAAAAAGGAAGAGCAAAGATTTTAGAAAGTGGCACCTGGCTTACTGTAGGACAAATCTTTTCCTTTCTCCATGGCAATAGAGGGTCCTGGACACTGTGGCTCTGGTTTTGCTGTGCGGCTTGGATCACATTTGGAAATTCTATACTGGCAGTCTGCACATCAGACATTTCATAGTATTATGTTCAGTGCTTATCCTGTAGTGGTGTTTGAAGATGAGAAAGCAGTGATTTGGGACTGATTAATCGACTATAACATGACCCTCACAATGCATAAGAAGAGTGGTGAAAACTCTGCTACCACCACTCCATGGCCTCATGAAGCAGTATTCCTTCTTCCCATCCCTCCCACAGCCTGGCAGAGCCAAATTGCTAGCCTACTTATTAGGTAAAAGCACAGGAGATAAGGGTTAGATTGCAAGGGCACTTCTGACAATAACCATTGCCTCTTACATTCCATGAAGCAGTCCAGTAACATGATGTTAACTGTCAACAATATCCAGGTTCAATAGAATAAGTAAGGGGATAGCACATGCACAACCAATGATATTGCCTACTGCAGTGAGAAATATTGGAAACATTTCCTATAATCTAACAGTAGGTCAAAATGACCTTGATCTGAGATTATGACCTCAGAGAAGTAGTTTAAACAAACTACCTATGTTGTCAAACAAACAAAAAAGGCATAAAGTCAGCAATGAATGTTATCTTTTTATTTTACTAACATGTCCCTTTTCTCTTTTTCATGATTTTCCCAAGTGCCTGGAGCCCTGCAAAGAATCTTGGGACCTGAAGAAAAATCATTGCCAAAGTTTCTGTGAGGTAGGTTGGCCCTGAGGCATTCTTGCTCACTTTCTTTGGGCTGTCTCTTTCATTTGTACTTCTCTAGACATTGGCATGTTAAGGTCATAGCTAACATACACAATCTATATATGTTGCATTCTCCTATATCTTGAGAGTATAATAATTTAGTAGTTTTAAATTTGAGTAACAAACATTGTTTTCACAATTTGTTACTGAGTTTTTTATACCAACCGTTTTCCTCAAGGTGAAGCTTTAATTTTCCATCTTCAAAACAGTTACTTAACTTTCAGGTATGAGAAGATCTGTTAAATCCCCTTTGTTAGCTGCTATGCCTACTATACTCCCTTTTAGTCCTTCAGACCATATGTAGGAAAAAATGTTTGCAACACATATCAGAAGACACTCTAGAGTAGATGACACAAGACTCATATTTTGTCTGCACATGAAAATTATTCTGGAATAAGGTAGTGCAGATCATCTATTCCCGATTACTTCTATGTGTGGACACTCTTATTCTGGACTAAAAAAGCCTTGTTCTGGTTTACATTAATCCAGTTCCAAAGTGGATTAAATTAAATTGCAGAAAACTAGCCTTATTCCACAACAAGAATGCCCAAATGTGGAGTATATCAGGGCCTAGATCTATACTAAATCAGGCAGGTCAGCTTAAGGTACATCATCCAGCTACACAAAATGCATTGCTGGATTCAGCTTATCTTAACCCTGGTCACCACTGCACCTACACTGTAGGAGGCCAAACGGAGCACATGCTCCCATCAGTTTCCCTTACTCTTCACAGAATGGGTGATACAGGATGCTGGTGGGGGCTGCCCTTTGCGATCAACTTGGGGGTCTACACTAGACCCCCTAAATCGAATGCTAGAAGATTGACCTCTGGAGGGTCAATCTTCTCCATATTGTAGACATTCCCAGAAAGAGTTATTTGGGAATTGCTAATCTGGAATAACTTCATATGCAGACAAACCCTGATACAGGCCAGGTCTATGATAAAAAGTTTTGTTTGCATAGCCATGGTGGTTAGGGGAGTGAAAAAATCCACACATCCAAATATCATAGCTATACTTTCGAGAATCCTTTTACTGGTATAATGTATGTTGTTTACGGAACTGGTTTAGCTATCTTGGCATGTCTCTTTGGCCAATATAAGATGTGTATCCATTAGGGGAGCTCTGTCACTATTGCTAAACCGATATAGCTGTATCAGCAAAGTCTTTCTAACATAGATTAGTTAAACCAGTGCAAAATGTTGTATAAATTTTTCTAGTTGATTTGAGACTGGTTTATGTACATTCATTTTATTAGATCCTTTCAGATTTTAACTAAACTGAATTTAACCCAAATTGAGAATTTCTACAAAGGGCTTTGCACTGGTATAACTAAATCAATTTTATAACATCATTCAGTTAAATTAGTGAAAGTCATTGCATATACAATTATTTTTATATCATGGGGAAGTGTTTTTGTTTAATCGAAAGTGTTAATTTAATTGCTAATGTTATACCACTATAACCATACACACTCTTTGCCTTCCCTCTTTTATTCTGGTATATTCATATTTTTTTGGCTTAGTTTACGTCTCTTGGGAAGGAGTTTACACTGAATCTAAAAAAGCATTTTTATACCAGAATAAGTTTGTCTGCATTATACTGATATAACTATGCATTAAATAACTATGTTGGCATAGCTGATAAAACTTCCCTGTGCAAAGAAGTCTGTAGATATCCTTAAACTAAGGCTTTGTCCACACTTACTTCTTTTGTTGATAAAACTTTTGCTGGTCAGAGTTGTCAAAAAACACACCCCTGACCAACATAGGTTTCTCTGCCAAAAGTGCTGGCATGGACAGTGCTATGTCAGCGGGAAATTCTCTCCTGCAGTTATGGCTACCACTGCTTGTTGGGGATGGTTCAATTATGCTGGCAGGAAAGCAATCTCTCACCAGAATAGAGTGGATAAAAGGAAGACCTAATAGCATGAGTGCAGCTGCAAGAGTACATCTGTGTTCCTATAAAGTCTGTAGCATAGACATAGCCTTAACTTGTTTACATTTGTGATGCTTTCTCTTGTAGACAAGAGCTAAAGTAGTATAAAGGAAGTACAACTTACATCATCTCCTACATTCTTTTCCCCTGTTGCTTTACATATACAAATATGAATGCACACATTTTGGTTTAAAAGAAAACCATTAGCAGAACAATGATTTATTGTATTTAAAATGTGCTAGCATCCTTTTTTGATTAGTGATTTTATGATTGAAACTAAATTTAGAACCTCAAAGGCAAGTAATGAAGAGCAGCATGGTTAGCAGCTAGCTGAAAAATGAGCTGTGAAACAGAGTGCGGAAGAGAAGCCTTGAGGACATATTATGCCTCAAGGGGCTATAAAATTTTTTAATTAACTAGCTGCAAATTTGTGATGTTTTAAGATTTGAAATTAGCCTCACTGTTGTTTTGATTTAATTAATCCAGGCCAGTCTCATTTGCAGTGGAGTTCTGTCAATTTCTGTTTATTCGGGATAAAATTTGGAAGCAAAAATTTAGCTTCAGAATTCATAAAGTTTCTGCTGGGAAATAACGGCCCCATTCAGTATTTATTAGTCATCCACTGAAGTCAGTGGGAGTAGTTGTGTAAGGAAGGGTTACTCACAAGAGTACTGGTTTTTAGAGTAGGGCTTCAAAATCAGCCTGGCTATGTCTACACTACAGCACTAATTCGAACTAACTAAGCTAATTCGAATTAGTGCATCTAGACTTAAAAACTAGTTTGAATTAGCGTTTTGCTAATTCGAACTAGCATGTCCACACTGAGTGGACCCTGAACTGAAGTTAAGGATGGCCGGAAGCAGTGCCGGCAGGGCATCAGAGGAGGACTTAGAGCGTGGACCTGCTGCTTCAGGGTAGCCGAGGGCTATACTTAAAGGGACCCTACCCCCACCCCGGACAGACAGTTTTCAGGGGTTCCCCACTTGCAAAGCAGTCCTGACTTGGAGTGCCCTGAGTGCCCACACTGGGCACATCACAGCACTCGGCCATCAGCCCGGCTGCACTTGCCGCAGGCTGCCATCCGGAGGGGTTTCAATCGGGGGGCTGCAGGAGAGCTTCCACCCCGAGGAGTCCGCAGAGCCACCCCAGTCCTTCCCATCCGGGGCTCGTACCCCATTCCTCCCTCACCTCCTTCTACTTACCCTTCCCTAGCCCCCCTTCCTGATGTACAAAATAAAGGACACGTGTGGTCAAAAATAGAAACTCTCTTTATTGAACAATACTCGGGGAGACTGGGAAAAGAAGGTGGGAGAGGGGAAGAGAAAGGGTGGGAGAGGGGAGGGCAACTAAAATGATCAGGGGTTTGGAACAGGTCCCATATGAAGAGAGGCTAAAGAGACTGGGACTTCTCAGCTTACAAAAGAGGAGACAGAGGGGGGATATGATAGAGGTCTATAAAAGCATGAGTGGGGTGGAGAGGGTGCATAAAGAAAAGTTCTTCATTAGTTCCCATAATAGAAGGACTAAAGGACACCAAATGAAATGAATGGGTATCAGGCTTCAAACTAATAACAGAAAGTTCTTTTTCACAAAGCAGAGTCAACCTGTGGAACTCCTTGCTGCAGGAGGCTGTGAAGGCTAGAACTATAACAGAGTTTAAAGAGAAGTGAGATAAAGTCATGGAGGTTGGGTCTTTGGAGTGGTATTAGCCAGGGGGTAGGAATGGTGTCCCTGGCCTCTGTTTGTGGAAGACTGGAGATGGATGACACGAGACAAATGGCTTGGTCACTGTCTTCGGTCCATCCCCTCCAGGGTACCTAGTGTGGGCCACTGTCAGCAGACAGGCTACTGGGCTAGATGGACCTTTGGTCTGACCCAGTACGGCCATTGTAAGCTCAGGGCTCAGGGTTGGGGGTCTCAGTGGACCCCCTTGATTTTCATGCACACCTGCTCCTGGGGGGCCAGGCTGGCAGCTATCCTGCCCTAGACGGCCACTTTCCTGTGCCTAGTGCAGAGGTCATGGATGAGGTCCACAATGTTTGCACTAGACCAGGAGGGCGCCCGCCTCTTGCGGGAAAAGCCTGGTCCCGGGAAGAGGCGGAGGGCTGGGTGGCAGTGGGTGGCCGGCTCGAGCCGTGCCAGGTGCAGGGTCTGCTGGCTAGGTGCTGGCAGGCTTGCACCTGGCATGGGCACCGTAGCCAGCCCATGCCCCTTTAAGGGCTCCGGGGCCGGGAGGGGGGCAGAAGAGTTTCCCTGGTGGTGCCCAGTGTGGCCACCAGGAAAAGCCTCCCACTAGTTCGAATTAAGTGGCTACACAGCCCTTAATTTGAACTAGTTAATTCGAACTAGGCGTTCATCCTCGTAGAATGAGGTTTACCTAGTTCGAATTAAGCACTCCGCTAGTTTGAATTAAGTTTGAACTAGCGGTTTGCATGTGTAGCGCCTATTAAAGTTAATTCGAACTAACATCTGTTAGTTCGAATTAACTTTGTAGTGTAGACATACCCCCTCTGAGAAAATTCATCATGCAATTAGAAGCAATTATTGGAACAAAGGAGATACACACTTTTACAAAATTTTCAGCTTTTTGTAGAAATGCAATGTAATTTTTCACAGAAGTAGAAATAACTGTTAATTGAAAAATCTCTCTCCTTAAAAACAATGCTAGCTTAAAGACATGGGTAAGTCCCATCATATCAGTATGATTCAAGTAACCAAAAGAAAATATTAATAGTACATGTTGTTTGTGTATTTTGGGGTGTCCCTATGCATCAGGGGTGATGGAATGATTTTAGTAGGGATGATGGAAACCATGTATTTGATATTATTACTCCTCCAAGGCAAGGTGATGCAGTAGCACCCCCAGCATCCGTAATTCTAGCACCACAGCTTTACAGTATAGTATGGGTAAAGTGCCATGAAATACAAAGGGAAGAATGCACAATAGTTCCCAAATGGACTTCCCAGAGAGTCCTTTCCCTTTGTTTATGAATGTTTTCAATCTGTCATTAAGCATCTTTGTAGTCAATATGAGAAAAACAAACGAAAATCTGGAAGATAAAAACAACTTAATTCTATAAAAACCAGTAGTCTTACTTGAAAAAGTCACCATTCTGTACTCTGCAAGTTTTGTTTAGATGTTAGATGTATATTACCTCTGGGGTAATCTTGCAATAGCTAAACATTTGAATTTTCTTTACAAAGGTTTTGGAAATCTCTCAGCATTATTTTTCCCCCACTGAAAACTTCTGTACAATAATTGTTTTTATGTTCCCTGTAGCCTCTTTTCCCCAAGAAGAACTATGAATGCCTAACTAGCTGTGAATTCCTCAAATACATCCTCTCTGTGAAGCAAGGAGACTGCCCAGCACCTGAGAAAGCCAGTGGTTTTGCTGCTGCCTGCGTTGAAAGCTGTGAGGCTGACAGTGAATGTTCTGGGGTGAAGAAATGCTGTTCCAATGGATGTGGACATACATGTCAAGTACCAAAAAATCTGTACAAAGGTAGAGATCATTAGGAGGCACTTTGAGTGTACTAAATATTTTAGCTTGTAATAATGTTGCCTGGAAATCAAGACATGTTTTTCTGAAAAAACTTCAATTACGTCCACACTGCAATCAAGTTCTTTTGAAAGTAAATCGAAAGAACAGAGGGGTTTTTCTAGCATTGGTAATCCTCTTTCTATGAGGAAGAAGCCTTTTTCGGAAAGAGCTCTTTCAGAAAAAGGCATGTGTGGACAGGGAAGAGGGTTTTCTTTCGAAAGAAGAGGCCCCTAGGAAATAACACAGGTGCCCTGGTGGCCACTCCATCCAAAGTAATCACAATTCTATAGTTCCTGTCTCCTGGCCGCTCTTAAAACTGCAGGTACCCTGGACAAGCCTTGTGGCAGGAAGCTGGCCTGAGAGCAACACCCTGACCGCGTGGCTCTCCCTGCCACAGGCATTGCCTCTGGAGCAGCCCCAGAGGTCCCAGAACCCACCTAGGGGGACCAAGAAGTGGACACCCTCTTGGTCTGGAGCAGAGATCCTGTCCCTCCTTGATCTGTGGGGTGAGGAGGAGACACTGCAGGATCTCCGCTCCAAGTGGCGTAACGCCTATATCTTTGAACGCGTGGCCAAGTCCCTGGCAGAGTGCGGACACCCACCCCAGACTTTGGAACAGGTCTGGTGTAAAGTGAAAGAGCTCCTGCAGGGATAGGTGAGGGCCAGAGAGTGCAGCTCACGCTTCAGGGCAGGACTGCACACCTGCCTCTGTTACCAGGAGCTTCCCCAACTCCTGGGGGGTGAGGAGACGTCTTCCCCACCCGTCGTCATGGACTTGGCCTCACCATGCCTGTCATTGCCTGGCTGGAGGTCACAGCGGAGGAGGAGGAGGAGGACCAGGGACAGCAGCAGGAGGAGGAGGAGGCAGACAACGTGGCCACCGTCACGCTCTTGTTAGAGCTGGTTCCTGTGAGCATGGACGTCTCCCAGGCCTCCTCTGGTACCGGGGAGGTATCTTCAGGTGAGTGCTCTTAGTTTGTCACACACACAGGGCTGGGGAAGCAGGCACATAGGGGGTGGAGTGAGAGCGTCTCTCGGCCTGCTCGGGCTGGACATCATGCTGTAGTCCGTGCACGTGGAACCACATGCATCGTCAGTGTGTGCCACACGGACTCAGCAGGCAGCCCCTGAGCATGGCTTGAATCTTGCTCCCAGGATCAAGGGAGGCCACACACAGACACATCTGGCCCTGGGTGGGGGACTGACTGCCTCTCCCTGTTTGTATTCTCCACAGCCGGACCAGTCGGGACTGAGGGACAAGCCACATTACCCGAGCCAGTTGCCAGAGCCCGGGAGACCCAAAAGCATGCCAGGTTCCAGGAAGACCTCATGCACCAGCATGTCAGTGTCCTGCGTGGTGTGCAGCAGACCCTGGCACAAAAGATCTGGGAGGATGCAGAGTGGCGGAACCGTGCATGGGACCAGCTCATGAAGCGGTGTGACAACATGTGTGCCATCATGTATGACATGATGGCACAACCGCCTGCTGTCACTGCTCCTGCCTACCACCCTTTTGCCCCCTTGCTATGCCCATTCCCCCTCCCGCTGCCCTCTAAGCAATGCCTCTGCTCCTTCCCCAAGCAATGCCCATGGCCCCTATACCTGCCAACGCCATCCCTGACTCTGCTCTGGCCCCCCTCCTGCACACCCCACTGTGGTCATAGGAACCACATAACCCCAAGTCTGATGAAGTCCCCGCACCTGAGATGGCACATCCAACCAGCCCCCATGCCACTCTAAGCCCCCCTTCTCCTCCAGGTTATAAGCCCCTCTCCTCCTCTAAGTTATGATCCCTCCCTCCCCAGCTTTTCTTATTGAAAGACCAATAAGAGTTTGTTTTGTTTAAAACCAAACAGGTGTCTTTATTGAGCGGTCAGGGAAGGGGTGAAGGGAAGGGTTGTGGTGGGAAAGAGATAGTGCAGCAAGCCAGAGACCCGTAGGTGGGAGGCTCTGGGGAGAGTTATTGGGATACTTGAGAGATCTCTTCCTCGGGGCCTCCCGGATGTGCACCCTGGCCTGATGGGCCTGACGGATGGCAACTGTCTGTGGTTAAGTGAAGGGTTTCCACTCATGGCCAACATCTGTTGCTCCATGACCAGCTGGTACCACCAGGCAGAACTGATGTCCAGCCTCCAGACACGTCTCTCCACAGTGCGTTGTGGTTGCAAGAGTCTTGCTCCTGCACCCTGGAAGAGGGTCCCCGGGATGAGCTCGGGATCGAGCTCGGTCAGGACCAGGAAGGCAGCTGGCACAAAGTGCTGCAGAAACTGCAGCATGGCTGTGTAGAGCCATATCATGTGCAGGGGCAGCTCTGGCTCCATGGGACAAAGGAAAAAACTGTGGCATCAAAAAAAGCTGGACAATCACAGCGGGCACTGCGAGAGCTTTGCTGTCCCTCGAAGAAGTAGGAAAGCACTTAGCAGAAGGAGAGAACCGCCTGCTCAGGGGGGTCCCTTTAAGCGCATGTCTCTGCAGGTATGTCTACACTACCCCCCTAGTTCGAACTGGGGGGGGGGGGGGTAATGTAGTCATACGGAGTTGCAAATGAAGCCCAGGATTTGAATTTCCTGGGCTTCATTTGCATAAAGCTGGCCGGCACCATTTTTAAATGCCGGCTAGTTCGGACTGCGTGCCTAATCCGAACTAGCTAGTTCGTGCCGCACGGCTACACGCGGCACGCAGTCCGAACTAGCCGGCATTTAAAAATGGCGCCGGCCAGCTTTATGCAAATGAAGCCCGGGAAATTCAAATCCCGGGCTTCATTTGCAACTCCGTATGACTACATTACCCCCCCTAGTTCGAACTGCTAGACTCCAGCACCAGCACTCAGGAACAACTGGTGACCTGCCCTGCCTGAAGTGATTCCAGGTAGTCTTATCTGTGAGACAGCCTAGATGCTATCTTTTGAAAAAGCAGATCACTTTTTTGATCCGCTTAGCCAGTGTGGATGCACTGTTTCGGAAGAAGTTTTTCCGGAAGATCTCTTCCAGAAAAGCTTCCTCTGAAAGTAGCCTGCAATCTAGACATAGTGGCTGTGTCTAGACTGGCCACTTTTTCTGGAAAAGCAGTTGCTTTTCCGGAAAAACTTGCCAGCTGTCTACACTGGCCGCTTGAATTTCCGCAAAAGCACTGACGATCTCATGTAAGATTGTCAGTGTTTTTGCAGAAATACTATGCTGCTCCCGTTCGGGCAAAAGTCTTTTTCCGAAAAACTTTTGCACAAAAGGGCCAGTGTAGACAGAAGAGATTTGTTTACTGCAAAAAAGCCCCGATCGCGAAAATGGCGATCGGGGCTTTTTTGTGGAAAAGCGCGTCTAGATTGGCCACGGACGCTTTTCCGCAAAAAGTGCTTTTGCGGAAAAGCGTCCTGCCAATCTAGATGTGCTTTTCCGAAAATGCTTTTAACGGAAAACTTTTCCATTAAAAGCATTTCTGGAAAATCATGCCAGTCTAGACGTAGCCAGCCAGAGAGAGAGAGAGGTAATTGTGAGGTTATAATTGTAAAAGGAGACAGAAGTGACAAAAACATTTCAGAAGGTTAAACCTCTGCTTTTGTTCTTAGAAAACGTAAGGAGGTTGTAGAATCTGTGTGTCTGAAGATTTTAAATAATAGGTTTGACAAACACTTGTCAGGAATGGTCTAGTTCAGTGGTTCTCACTCAGGGGTACAACTCATCTACATTTTTGCCAGTTTTAGACAGGCTACATAAAAAACACTAATGAAGTTAGTACAAACTAAAATTCCATATAATGACTTTATTTATACTGTACTATATGTGATACATTGAAATGTAAGTTACAGATGTGTAAATGCCGTAGCCATGAAACTGATCAAAATTCTGTTGGTTAAATTCTATCCATTAGCGCTCTCAAGGGCATAATTAACAGAACAGGACCAAATCAAGCCCATGCTACTTAATTCTACCTAGCTTGATTTTCTAATCTGAGACAAGGTTAGGGCTTAGAAAACTCTTTTTATTTGCTTATATAAATGGAGCAAATTTGGTCAAAGTTACTGAAGCACGGTAAACCTCAGAGGCACTGTATGGAAAGTGATTTTGGAATGACCTGCAATAAGAGCTTGTTCCATAGCTCACTGAAGTCAATGGAAAGACTCCCAATGGTTTCAGTGGCCTCTCATTCAGGCTTTATATAAACACAACCCTGTAATACATTATTATACCACATATTAATATGTAAAAGTAATACAACATCTGTATTGCTTGGGAGTAGAGGTTTATAGGACCAAACGTCAAACATGAAGTTATATAGTAAGTTTTAATGGATGCATTATAAAGTAATTTATACTTGGGAAATGTGTGGAGGTGGAATGACATTAAATGGATTTATGTAGGGGACAAAGCATACCCAGGATGTGATATACTTAGATGACTGCTAAAGAGGAAGTGTGGTCTAATTAAAAAGTAGTAGCACTAACAATCTGCTCCAACATCTTATCAGTTATCTTTAGTAGGTATTTGTCTGGAAGCACAAAGAGGTATTACATCAGAAGGGCAGAACCAGTGCTCTTCTGCTTTCTCAGATGATTAATTCAGCTAATTAGCACTTCAAAATTGTCTTCCTACAACAACGAACATGATGGAGCTGGGCAGGTTTGCTTTTCATTTTCTCCAAGGGCAAATGACCTCCCTCCCACTGGGAAGAACAAATTGCAAGCATGACTAACATCAAGTGAACAAATCTAAAACTCAAGCTAATCTTTTTGACAGCACTCATAGCCAGAAAATGAACTCAGATTAAATGTAAAAGTGTCTATGGGTTTGTCTACATTATAGGCTATATCAGAATAATCAAAGTGCCAGGGTGTATGGAGCTGTGTTGGCAGGAGAGGTTTTGCCTCCTTTCATGGAGATGGTTGTAATATGCCAACAAGAGAGCTCTCTCCTGTTGGCACCCGTTGAAAGTCATCTCTAGTAGAATAGCCCTGTGCAAATTGCTACAATTTCACCATTGATTAAGCTATGGAGATTGGTAATGCACAGAAATATCTAAAGAAAATGTTTAATTAATATGCTGTCACAGTTCTGGGCAACTGCATTGTAATTTTCTCTCCTTGGTCCAGCAAATGAACCCAATTTTAGGCATCTGGATCCTCACTATTACCTGTTTTGAGCAGAGATTCATGTCTCTCTCCCTCCTTACTGGGGTTTTTCCAGGCCCCATAGTTTCCTGTACACACTGGCTGTGTTTACACTGGCATGAATTTCCGGAAATGCTTAAAATGGAATACTATTCCGTTTCCAGTTTTTCCGGAAAAGGATCATCTACATTGGCAGGCTGCTTTTCCGGAAAAGCCATTTTCGCGATCGGGGCTTTTTTCCGGAAAAGACTACTGGGCTGTCTACACTGGCCCTTTTCCGGAACAGTGTTCCGGAATAAGGACTTATGCCCGAGCGGAAGTAGAATAGTTTTTCCGCAATAGCGGCTGATTTTGTACAGTAGAGCGTCATTGCTTTTCCGGAAATTCAAGGGCCAGTGTAGACAGCTCGCAGCTTATTCCGGAAAAGCGGTTGATTTTCCGGAATAAGTGGCCCAGTGTAGACACAGCCACTGTGTTGTTCCAAGGAAGCAAGACTGCATGCATCAGCCAGCATCTGCCCTTTGGTTAGTCTTCTAATACTTTTGAGCAGTATAATGGCCAGCATACTGCTCTTTCTTAAGGCTTGTTTCCATTATGGGATAGATTGGTGCTGCAGCAGTCAATCCATTGGCAGTCAGTTTAGTGGGTCTAATAAAGACCCACTAAAAACAACTGCCAATCACTCTCCTATCAACTCCACTACACAAGCAGAACATGAGGAATAAGGAGAGTCAACAGTAGAGTTTTTTTCTGTTGACCATTTGCAGTGTGGACCCCACAGTAAATAAATCTAAGTTACATTGATTTATGTTATGCTACTAATGTAACTCAAATTACATAATTTAGATCAACCTGTCCTTGTAGTGTACACCTGTTCTTAAAGTGAAAAAATTAGAAAGAACAATAACAACAATAGAGGAACCTACACGCATGGTAAAAAGCTTAAAAGGGATCATCCCAACTTCATCTTTGGGTATGGTAGGTGTCAATCTTTCCTACCCTTCCCTAAGGATTGCCCCTCTCACTTCTGTTTTGGACAGAAATATCAGTCCATTTGCTGGATCAAAAAGAAGGTGTTGACTCAGTTTAAACTCATACTGTTTAGTCAAAAGTCCTTGACTAAACAGTGTGTGTTGGTCTCTGGAGAATCCAGAATCAGAATATACAAGCCTCTCAAGGTGTTGGAGGTGAGTTAATGTATCTAAACATTCCTCATTGTTCTTAAATCCTGGAGGGTGATGGTCATGGTGACAAAACTGCAGGGAGAACATAATACTCTATCAGCATGTGGTGCGTGACTGCCATAAACTTTTAAAAGGCAATATCAGTATATTGTAGTGTAGGGGTGGCTAAAGGAAATAATGAAATAGGGTATACACTTAGGGACAAATAGGGAAGCCCTTGTCGACCACTCCATTATGCCTTGTGAATGAGGTTTACTGGAGCAGTTGACAAGTGCTTCCCTCGTCGACAGCAGTGCGTCCAGACTACCGCGCTGTGCTGCCAAATAGCTGATCGGCACAGCACTGCAGCCATTTTCATGTAAATGACGCGGCAATTATTTAAATCATTGCTTCATTATCCTATGTCCAGTAAACTCATCTACATGGCTCCGTCGACCATGTAGTCTAGACATACCCATACATTGTACAGGAAGGAGTACTATGGAGATCTAGAGGTCATAGTGGACCACAAGCTATATATGAGTCAACAATGTAACACTGTTGCATAAAAAGAAAACATTGTTCTGGGACATATTAGCAAAACTATTGTAGACAAGATACGTGAAGTAATTCTTCTGATCTATTTAGTACTGAATAGGCCTTAACTGGAGTATTATGTCCAGTTATGGGCACCACATTTCAGGAAAAATGTTGACAAATTGGAAAATGTCCAGAGAAGAGAAAAAAAACTATTAAAAGTCTAGAAAACATTAGCTATAAGGAAAGATTGAAAGAACTGGTTTTGTTTAATCTGGAAAAGAGATGAGAGTGAACATTATAACAGTTTTGAAGTATCTAAATTGTTGTTACAAGGAAGTAGGAGAACAATAATTCTCTTTAATTTAATTATAGGACAAGAATCAATAGGCATAAATTGCAGCAAGGATTGGAAGGTTTAGACTGGACATTAGGAAAAAGTTCCTAACTGTCAGGGAGTCACACACTGGAATAAATTGCCTAAGGAGGTTGTTTTAAGAGCAGGTTAGACAATCATCTGTCAGAGATGGTTTGTCTGGTGCTTGGACCTGCCATGAGTGCAGGGGACTGGACTTGATGACCTCTTGAGGTTTCTTCCAGTCCTATGATTCTATAGTACCTTCAACTTGTTCCTATGGCTAGGGTATGTAATCTTGTGTTTCCCCTTTCCCCACTTCTCTGATGACTGTTACTTTCATCTAATTATTTTGTCTCAACTATATTCTAAGCTATTTGGGACAGGGCATTGTAAAAGCAAAGTGACTAATCAAAGATGTTTGGGACAGGCGGTGTTTCATTTTCCATACACATTGTGACACATATCCATATATAAAGTTACTCTTTTCCTGCTTTAAATAATGTCCATAAGTGTAGGCATTTTTAAAGCTATCAAGTTTATTTTCTGTGTCCATCCCATGTTATGGGTTTTTTATAAACTTCCTGTGAGCCATCAAATCAGAAAAGATGGTCACAAATTACTCTATTCACACAATTATTCATAAATTCTAAAGAACACCCCCTCCTCGTCACCAAGATATTAAGTTATGCTTAAATTTGAGTCATAAATATGCTTTGCTATGTTTGATCTTTATATATTTGCTTTTCACAGGACAGATACATATGCATTAGCTGAGAAACACCTTTTTTAACATATTTCTTGTACTCTGATATTCCACATATAAAACAAGGCATGGTTCGAATTCCTCACTGGAACACTGAATTTTGGAACACCAATTTGTTCCAGAATGGTCAAAGGAATGATCATTTGAGAAGTGACGGCATCCACACATGGGATATGGAACTGATAATTCTGGTCCACAAATTTATTTTAAAATACACTTTGCTATGCTCTAATTGTTTATTCTGCTAAGATCCATCTGCACACAATTACATACACCAGAGAGGCTGAGTTACTTCCAATCAAGTGAATCCAACTGACCCTAATGCAAAGCAGATGGAAGGTTTCTTAATATGCAAATTGCAGGATTATTGTACATCATAATTAAAGAGGATTTGAAAATGTAGAAATTTGAATTGACATAGTTCTTGATGTTAATTACATTAGATTATGACTTCTGAATTTTCCTCATAATGTCTTTAGCTTTCTTAAGTGTTACAATATGTGTCTTTATTTACTGCAGCAGTTTATGTAATTGGGAAATGTCTGTTTATAAAGCTCTGCAAAAAACAGTTTGTTGATCCAAGGAAGTGAAGGAGTTGGGAAAAGTAATCTTCAGATATTCCTGATTTAATCTTTGGTAAATAGAGACAAGTGGATCAACATTCTGATAACTTCTGTTTACACATTGGCAGTTTTAGATTTGCTAAGAAGACACAGATGCTCCCATTCAGCAATATCAGTTATGAATACAGAGGGAAAAACCATCAAAGACCTGATTTATATATGCTCTTTGAATCAAGTCCTTCTCCCCTTAATATCAGCGGCAAAACTCCAACTTTGATTAGACTAATGGTTGGCTGGTTTACACCCCTCATTTGATTCAACTCTAATGTAAAAATATTGAGCTCTTAATATTAAAACTACTTGTCAGTTCTTGGAGTCATCTGTGCATAAATGCTTAGATGAGGAACATATTTAAGTTAAAACCTATGGCACCAATCCACACAGTGAACCCTAGCATCTGTGCAGAGCCTTATTAAAGTCATTACATAATTAAAATATATAGAACAAAACTGATAAGGGGGTTTAAATGTCAACACAGCAGTTTTATTTGTGACATGATCTGAAATCAAAGAGTACTAGATACTGAAATAGATGAGTTCCAAAAGAGTATCCATAGAAATGCAACTAACAACTTGATTTGCTGGTGTAATCAAAATAGACCAGCTTTAGAAAGTAATTCCTTCCCCCAGTCAGTTATAAGTGTTGAAAAGAGGTCTTAAAGTCATGGTGACACAACTGCAGGGAGAACATAATACTCTATCAGCATGTGGTGCGTGATTGTCATAAACTTTTAAAAGGCAATATCAGTAGATTGTAGTGTAGGGGTGGCTAAAGGAAATAATGAAATAGGGTATACACTTAGTATTAATTTTACTCTGAAGTTTAATATAAGTTTACCACTGACTACAATAGGGACACAGTTAAGACAACTCTGAATACTTTGGAAAATTCCACTCCTCATACACTTTAAACTCTTTAACTTTATTTCAGTCTGACCAGTCATTTCCATCTTAATCATCCCACAACACTTTGCTCTCACATACACACCCTGTTTTTTAAACATCTTATTGTTTTTTCTGTATGCTCCTATTTCAGGTGTTCCATTAAAACCCAGGAAAGAATTAAGATTCACAGAACTTCAGTCTGGACAGTTGGAGGTTAAGTGGTCTTCGAAATTCAATATTTCAATTGAGCCTGTGATCTATGTGGTACAGAGGAGATGGAATTATGGAATCCATCCCAGTGAGGATGATGCTACCAGCTGGCAAACAGTGGCACAGGTCAGTCCTTTCTATAATATTCCCTTGTTCTTGTATAGCAGTTTATGGCTGTCTCTAGACTGCATCCCTTTTCCGTAAAAGGGATGCAAATTAGACACATCGTAATTGCAAATGAAGCGGGGATTTGCAATTGCGATGTGTCTAATTTGCATCCCTTTTACGGAAAAGGGATGCAGTCTAGACACAGCCTATGAGTATATCTCAAAGTGCTTTTACAAAGGAAAGTAGGGTCATTAGTTCCATTTTACTGATGGGGAGATTGAGGCACAGAAAATTTAAGGTGATTTGCCCAAGGTCCCCCTTCATGTTAGAGGCAGAACCAGGACTAGAATCCAGGTCTCTTGAGGCTCAGTCTAAGGTTATATCTATACTAGAAAGGTTTGGAGACAAAAGTTCTGTCGCCATGCAAAAGTTGCCAAAAATGAAAACCAGTCAAACCAGTTTTAGTTCCTCTCATTATTGACATTTCATGACCACATTGCTAGCACCCTGTTGACAGACAGAGCACAGCAATGTGGATAAGCATCCCATAGTTCAGTGTTATGGGAAGGCAGAGTTGATCCCTGTGTTTTGTGAGATTCCCTTGTAACTCCCGGGGGTATGTCTACACTACCCTCCTAATTCGAACTAGGAGGGTAATGTAGGCATACCGCACTTGCAAATGAAGCCCGGGATTTGAATTTCCCGGGCTTCATTTGCATAAGCCAGGCGCCGCCATTTTTAAATCCCGGCTAGTTCGAACCCCGTGCCGCGTAGCTACACGCGGCACGGAGTAGCTAGTTCGGATTAGGCTTCTAATCCGAACTAGCTGTACTCCTCGTGGAATGAGGAGTACAGCTAGTTCGGATTAGGAAGCCTAATCCGAACTAGCTACTCTGTGCCACGTGTAGCCACGCGGCACGGGGTTCGAACTAGCCGGGATTTAAAAATGGCGGCGCCCGGCTTATGCAAATGAAGCCCGGGAAATTCAAATCCCGGGCTTCATTTGCAAGTGTGGTATGCCTACATTACCCCGCTAGTTCGAACTAGCGGGGTAGTGTAGACATACCCTGAGATCTCCATGCTAAAGTATGTCAAAGTAGCACAGCACTCTCTCCAGCCCTCCCCCTGTAGCAGGAGTCTGCCTGCCACTTTGTTTCTAATGCAGGGCAGAACTGACGCATTTCAATTATTTGTTCTTTGTTCCCCAAAGGGATTAGCTCACTCAGCTGTCAGATGTTCTGTGGAGCTTTGAAAGGGGAGGGGTGCATGCCTGCAAAGCAGCAGAGATCACCAAACACTGAGCACCCTATTAGGGCAGGAATTGTGGTATACCAGCAGAAGCCAGTTCTCTTGACAAAACAAACAGCAGAGTCCACACTGGCTCCTTGTTGACAGTAAAGGGATGGGAAAAGACCAAAGTCTCTTACAGAGATGAACATTTTTTGTTGCCAAAACTGGGTGTTTTTCCCAACAAAATTTGCATTGTAGTGTAAATGCTCTCACTGTTTTGTCACCACAAGGTGACCAAAAGTGCCAGTGTAGACAAGGTCCAATTCTCTGTGCTGTAAGACATGTTTTTCCATCAATTTTTTTTCATGTGAACATAACTTCATTTCCCTCAGTCATAACATAACATAAACATAACATAACATGTATATTATTGCTTCTAGTATTAATACAAAAATACCAAATGCTATAATTTTAGCATTTTATATCGGTAGAATGTAGAAAGTGGTGAAAAAGCAGTTAGTATGAGTTTACCAGTAAAGATGTAAAGCTTTCTCCTAAAACAACATTTTTCTACCTATATTTTAAAAAATGATGAGTAGTTTAGGATGTCTCAATATTTATGTGCTCATTTTGCACTAACTTACAGGCTAAAGTGGTGGATGGTCAGCATTGTCTACAAATCAGGTTCCTTTAGGATGTGTCAAGTTTGGCATTTAAAAACAAAAGTATCCAAATGCATGAGTCACTTTTGAAAGCTTAGACTTAGGTACCAAATTTTGACACTAGATGCATATGACTGACCCAGGGCTTTCTGAATTCAGCAGAATAACATCCAGAGATAAAGGTTGCCTCTAATAAAAATTGTAGAACATTTGTTGATATAAAAGCCAATTGTCTTTAAAAATAAAATAAAATAAAATTATATTAAAAAAAAACAAAGTGCAAAAAGAATATAACATATTTTTGTTTGGTCTGCTTTCTTTAAATTGTATTTTCCGTGGCATTTATCTATCAGTTCAGCAAACCCTGTGATGTCATGTTCTTATCACTCATAACAATCCATAAAATATATATATTATTCATATACAAGTGCTTTTTTAATGAAAAGCAGCCAACTGATATAAATTTTCACTTAATTCCTTCTCTGTTTCTGTCTGTTTCTTAACAGCGCACCTGGCATAATTCCAGCAGGTAACCTTGACTGCTGCATCCGCATCATTGCGGACAAGGAAATAAAAATCACGATTTTTTAAAAGAGCAGGGAAATGTCTTTGTAGCGGTAACAAAGGGGGAGAAAAAAGAAATTCCACCAGTAGAGCCAGGATTTTAAGTTCTGTGATGATCAGAGTTCATTCGCTATGGAAGTTACATATAAATAATGCTGCAGTAAGAGTACATTGTGGATGTAAAGTCAAGCGCTAAAAAATTAGTAAGTGCGAGAACGAACCCTGACTGTGCAGCCTTAATCTGGTACCTTTGTGCATGTACCCTGGAACAGCGTCTTGCCCAAAGTCTCATAAGAAGTCTGTGGCAGAGCCAGAAATAGAATCCAGCTCTTTGGAGTCCCAGTGTGGTACCTTAACAAGGCAACTTCCTCTTCTTACAACTTTCAGCTTCATTTGCTGCTAATCTTGTGAAATAAATTACACAGGAGTCCCACAGAACAAACAGTATGTGAAAGTGTCACTTAAAACTATATCGTATTGCATATGAATGAAGTGATGGAATTTAGATTGACTGGGCAACCTTAATGCTGGTATTTCCTAACTTCTGAGTGCTTGACTCTATAATAGTAATGCTCTTTTAATGTAGTTTATGATATGTAATTTCCAAGGTATGTGTATGTACGTGGTGTCTTTTTAACAGCTCCTGCCCCCCGCCCCCCCAAAAATACAGAAATGTATGTGATGTGGAAACATAAATCCCAAAGCTTCCATCTCCACAGCATAGAATGCTACTACTTGAATCTTAAGTGTAACTGAGAGGATCCCAGACTGTCATCACAATTGGACCACACCGCATACAGCTTATGCAACTGTTTGGTACATCATAGTGGAATACTGAGCGTCAGAATGATTGGCTCTGGAGCTAAACATGGGCTAGTAGTTACAGACAGCACAAGCACAAATTTGATACATTTGTTCTGAAAGGCAATCTGGCTGAGTGGATGAGTCTGGTTTGCCATATTAGAGACAGGGTTAGAGTCCTAATCCTAGCTGAAATGATTATGTGCAGCCCTAGGCTTGCCCTAGCTATAAAATGACATTAATTATATCTGACTACCTCCTAAATTTTGGGTATGAGGCCTTGATCAGTAATCAGTTAGGTGAAGGGAATGGTGTTATTGACACAAGTCAGTGGTCTCTTCTTGGCTTCCTAGGCCAGCACATCTTCCTCTAGTTCAAAGTTATGGAGGTGCTGCTGCTTGTTGATACAGCCGTTTCTTAAGCTCAGGTTTTATGGGATGAGGAAGATGTGCTCATGGAAAGTGACTGACA
The DNA here is from genome assembly GCF_049634645.1 of Pelodiscus sinensis. NCBI lineage: Eukaryota > Metazoa > Chordata > Testudines > Trionychidae > Pelodiscus > Pelodiscus sinensis. The sequence goes on from NC_134711.1 coordinate 217,387,033, forward strand.
CTGGAGCCAAGGATCTGGATTTGTGTGTGCTTGTGGGAATAAAATGTGTGCAATAGCTGCTTCTAAATTATCACAGTTTCTTTTAGCTAATTAAAAAAATAGGTTTATTATCATGTTTGTAACTAGTGGACCAAGGGTAATTGAGATCCTATCAGTTCTGAACTATAATACTAATTTTAAAAATCCTGCTTTTTTAAAAAAAATGTAGAAACCATTAGCGCACAATGTGCATAACAAATGCACAAAAAACAAAGTTGCATTATATTATTTAAAATATGCGAATTGGTCATTGCACTAATGTAGGAATTTTTTTTTCATAGCTTTTTCCTAGTACCATTCTAAAACTGCCACAGCATAATTTGCCGTTCTACATATTTTTGGCAAAATATATTATTTTAGATGTGTAGATTGATACAGGGCACCAAAATGAGGCTGAAAGATCAATTACCATATAAATATATTGTACAGTATCATAAGTGGCTGTGTTAATGTACCTTATGCTACTCATTTTCATAACTTAAACATTTGAGGTTAGGTATTATAGGACAATAACATATGAATATCAAACATACTTTATAGTGATAGAGTTCAAATTCTTTAGCTTAACAAAGAGATGGTGAAGGGGTAACAGCTCCAATGTAATATTAGAATTAGTATAATTATTGTTTAATGGTCTCTCATATAAGCTCATAGTACTGCAGGTGTGTAATGAATTTCAGCCAAACAGTATTTAATATTATACCACACACTATTTTGTTTCCTTGATATATAGAATTTCTACTAAAAATGATACTGAATAATATGATTTAGAAGCAGGCAGGAAAGGTCTGTAGCCTCCACTCTTGCTGCAGAAATAAGTTAAGGAAGTCCTAGATCTGAGCATCCAGATGGAGGGAGAAGAGCTGGCAACAGCAGCAGTTGGCTGGGCCTGGAGCATTCCATAATCACAATAGCTTAAAACAAAGACTGGAGAGGTAGGCAATTTATCCAGGGTCATGGTGGGATCCCTATCACTGGCAATTTTTAAATCAAGACTGAATGTTTTTTCCAAAAGATCAGCAGTAGGACACAGGCATTCAAACCAGGGGTGTGCCCCTCATGGTGGTGAGGGTGTGGAAGAACACTCAGGGGGCTGAGTGACAATCCCAAACACAGAAGGAAACATATTATGTCTAGTTTTGTCTAGGTTGGGGGAGGGTGCAAATAAAAATTGTAACTCAAAAGTCTGGAGGTGGGGCCTGGCTCAAAAAGTTTGCAATTGTTGCTCTAGGAGTTATTTGGGGGAAGTTCTTCGGCCAGTATAAAACAAAGGAGGCTAGACTAGATAATTACAATAATCCCTTCTGGCCTTGGAATTCATGATGCTGGAGGAGATGTGGAGCAAACATCCAGGGTATGTCTACACTACCCCCCTAGTTCGAACTAGGGGGGGTAACATAGTCATACAGAGTTGCAAATGAAGCTCGGGATTTGAATTTCCCGGGCTTCATTTGCATAAAGCTGGCCGGCGCCATTTTTAAATGACGGCTAGTTCGGACCCCGTGCTGCGCGGTACACGCGGCACAGACTAGTGGAACAAAGCTGTACGCCTCGTGGAACAAAGCTGTACGCCCCACAGATTTGTATTCATAGCGTCTCAGTAATAGATCTGATACTGGGAAGACGGATTAACAGACAATAGATGTTGTCTAACTAATTTGATATTCCTTTTAAAAATTAGATTACAAGTTTGGTTGAGAAAGGTAATAATGTTGAATTAAGATATCTATAAGGCATCTAATTTGGCACTACACATTTTATTAAGACTCTAGAATTAGACAAATTCAAACACAGCATGCATTAATTGGATTAAAAACTGCCAAATGGTGGATCTCGTAAAGTAAATGCAAACAAGGAATCATTATTGCATGGGCGTGTTTCTAGGTGCATTTCATAGGGATTATTCTTGCCCTTATACTAGTTAACATTTTTTCTCAATGACATGGGGAAAAACCCATAACTGATAGTTTGTAGGTAACACAAAGACTGGAGGAGTTTTAAATAATTCAGAGGAGGGGTCATTGACACAGAGCAATATGTAGTAATTTTTGTCAGAAAAGGGTCACTAAAGTTTGAGAACCCCTGGACTATAATATATTGCAATTGTACCTTCCGACTTCATACTCTGTGATTCTATTAAGATCCTCTTTAAAAATAGATCCAAGATGCAGCTATAGCTGAGGCAGGTAGGATGGCTATAGTGGGGCCTCACTTTGAGGTGGATATGCTGTATTTGGTGGATATAGGGGATGGCCATATATCCACTCAGAAAGCAGACTCTGCCTTCTATGCATTCCTTAGGATGTATGGTGTTTTTGGATAGGCCTCAATGTTTATTCTGCTAGAAACAAATGCTGCTCCATCTCTGCAAGAAGAACCTTATGGAGATTTCATCCTCCAGACTGATTTCCACAGTAATTATAATTGGAAAGAATTTCCATCCAGTTCCCCATAATATATGCTGGTGTAGCGACGACCAGAATCTTGTCACGTAAGTCACAAGAAAAAGTAAGCTTTGCCACTTAAACTGATTTAAAAAAATAATAAATAAAAATCCACACTGCTCTGTACAGATTAGCACAGTAAGAAGCCTTTGCTCAGAATTGCAGGTGAGCAGCAGCTTGTGACTGAGGTGGGCTTGCAAAGTAATGCAAGGTAGTTTGCATGGAATCTGCCAGCACTTATGTTCTTGCAGTTTTATATGCACTTTAAACAATTTCGCCAATGTCTTCAACCTCAGAAACCCCACTGAGCAAACTGAGTGTTGGATCAGATGAGAGACTGCAAATGTAACATTTCAAAATAAAAGGAGTCTGTGTTTTATGATATTTCCCCCACCAGACTACAGATGAGAGAGTACAACTATCTGACATAAGACCCAGCAGGTGGTACCAGTTCCGAGTGGCTGCCATTAATGTGCATGGGACAAGAGGCTTCACAGCACCTAGCAAGCACTTCCGCTCCTCTAAAGGTTTGTGATCATTTCCTTCACCTCCCCCCCCCCCCCCCCCCGTCTTGGTAACACATAGAAGATGTTCAGCGGGTGGGTTGTCTGTATTTAGTCATTTGATTAAACAATGGCCTAGATTTGAGTGAAGTTATTACAAAATTAAAGGTTAACAGTGCCATTATTCTTGTATCTGGAAGGGGTCTCTGAATTAATGAACCATCTTTCAGCTTCTTTCAACACTGCTAGTATGAGAACTGATGTTCTCCTGACCACATGATACTGAATGTCAAACATGAAAGAATTGTGTCTCAACATATGCAGTTGCAAGTTGTTTCAGTATTTGTTCTTTTCATAAGCAATATATTTCTGCAATTTTCTGGACAAACAGTATGCTCATAATGTTGTTGGTTGTGCTCAAGAAATTATACTGCCAGTATTTTACTTAGTTCTGCTATTCTGAGCATACTCTTCCCCCTACCAGCAGAAATCATAAGGACTCTGTTATCCTCAAAAACATAATGCCATGCATCATTTTTACTCTGAAAAGGGAGAAATACTAAAAATTTCATGGACTTTGCTAGAGACTTTGTTATTTCTATTGGTTTAACATAGAAGGCACTGAAGTGGTGATGTGAGGCAGTATAAATCCGTAAGATTTTGTTCATTTTGGCAATAGGGGACACACATTTTTGGTGATGTTTGATGCAGCACACTTCCGTAGAACCACATTTCTTTCTACAGCGGGTCCCTGAGTTGCGAACGGTCGACTTATGACCATTATTCTGAAATAACTTTGCTGTGTAGATGCACCCCAAGGGTGCATTTATACAGCAGGGTTTAACTCGAAATAAGCTACACAAATTGAGCTACATCAGTTGCGTAGCTTATTTTGAAATAGCTTATTTCAAAATTGGGGGCATCTACATAGCACTTATTTCAAAATAGAGCACTCTTCCCTCTGACTTCCCTTACTCCTCATACAATGAGGGCTACAGGAGTTGGAGTAAGAAGTCCTCCAGTTTGACAGTATTTTGACATTATTTCAAAATAACTGACTGCTGTGTAGATGGAGCTAAGTTATTTCTAAATAATACTAGTTATTTTGAAATAATGTTGCTGTGAAGACGTACCCCAAGTGTACTATTTTCTTACTTTCCACCTTGACACTCATTGCATACAATTCAGGTCTACTACTCGGTCTAGATCCTTCCTGACCACAGCTCAGCAGCTTTCAGCAGGCCAAGAGAAATGGCATTTGTATGTCTGTCTGTATCTTTTTATATGAAGATGGAGAAGATTTATCAAGAATTGGATCTAGAGTGTTATTAAAATCACCAGCTGTAACAATAGTGTCATTTACACTCATGAAAATATTTGGAAACTTCTTGGTTTGTCCTATGGAGACTGGCAAAGATAATTTTAGAATTGCCAGTTTCAGCCTTGTAAACAGTAAATCTGATCTCATTGTCAGAAATTATCCTCAGAATATTAATATTAAACTTTTCATGTATAATTAGTAAAACCATGGTATGCCCACATCTTGAATACTGCGTACAGATGTGGTTGCCTCATCTCAAAAAAGATATCTTGGCATTGCAAGAGGTTTAGAAAAAGGTAACAAAAATTATTAGGGGTTTGGAACAGGTCCCATATGAAGAGAGATTAAAAAGACTAGGACCTTTCAGCTTAGAAAAGAGGAAACTAAGGCTACGTCTAGACTACATCCCTCTGTTAACAGAGGGATGAAAATGAAGCACTTATAAAGTGCAAATGAAGCCGGGATTTAAATATCCCACGCTTCATTTGCATAACCTCTTCTGAAAAAGTGCTATTTCAAAATTGAAACCGCAGTCTAGACCGCCCCATTTTCAAAAAGCGCATCTAGACTGCAGTTTCAATTTCGAAATAGAGCTTTTTTGAAAGAGCGCCATTACGTGATTATGCAAACGAAGCGTGGGATATTTAAATCCCAGCTTCATTTACATCCCTCTGCCTACGGAGGAATGCAGTCTAGACGTAGCCTAAGTGGGGATATGATAGAAGTCTATAGAATCATGACTGGTTTGAAAAAGTGAATAAGGAAAAGTTATTTACTTGTTCCCATAAACATAAGAACTAGGGGGTCAACAAATGAAATCAATAGGTAGCAGGTTTTAAACAAAAGGTTTTTCTTCACACAGTGCACGGTCAGCCTGTGGAACTCTTTGCAAGAGGAGGTTGTGAAGATCAGGATTTGTCACCAACTTGAGTTATTGATCCGCTTCTGCATCTAGTCCACAGGGGATATGGATCTACTGCAGCTCTTTAACTTAAGCTGTAGAAATGTGTGTTTTGAGCGTACAGTCAACCTGTGGAACTCCTTGCCTGAGGAGGTTGTGAAGGCTAGGAATATAACAGGGTTTAAAAGAGAACTAGATAAATTCATGGAAGTTAGGTCCATCAATGGTTATTAGCTAGGATGGGTAGGAATGGTGTCCCTAGCCTCTATCAGGGGCTGGAAATGGGTGGCAGGAGAGGGATCACATGAGGATTACTTGTTGTGTTCACTTCCTCTGGGGAATCTGGCACTGGCCACTGTTGACAAACAGGAAACTGGTCTAGATGGACCTTTGGTCTGATTCAATATGGCATTTCATATGTTTACAATTTCATGTTGTCAGATGGGGCTCCTGAAGCATGACAATGGCATCATTCTCCTTTTTAATCACTGAGCATTTTTTCTTTTTGGACAATCTTTCTATTAAGCCGTCTCCATTCTTGTCTATCTGTCACGGGATTTTCAACTTGCCTCACCTGCGCACATACCCCGCCAGCTCCTGCAGCAGCTCGTGCAGGTGTGCTCTGCCACCTGTCTCCCGACACCCCTGGCCACCCTCACCACCTCTGGCAAGCAGCCCACCTGCCTCAGTGCCACACGGCTCCTGGCCCCCCGGCAGCAGCCCAAGACCAAGGTGTGGCAGCAGCCCCAGAATTATGGGGGAGGGCAAGCCAGGTGGGCAGCAGCCCCAGAGCTGGGGGGAGGACAGAATCCTTTGGGGGGAGAGCAGCAGCCGGAGAGCCAGGGGCGGGCATCAGCCCCAGAGCAGGGGGAAGATCAGCATCCCCAGAGTGTGGGGGGGGGACAGCAATTCCAGGGGAGGGCAAACTGGGGGGGAGCAGCACCCCCAAAGCTGCGGGGAGGGCAGCATCCTTTGATGGGAGGGCAACAGCTCCAGAGCCAGGAAGGGGGGGGGGGTATCAGCCCCAGAGCTGAGGGGAGGACAGCATTATATACATACATACATACATACATACATACATACATATATATATATATACAGTAAACTTCTGATAATCCGGCACCTTTAGGACCCAGGGGGTGCCGGATTATCAGATATGCCGGACTATCAGAAGGGGGGGCTATGAGGGGTCTGGAGTGGGGTGGGAGGGGATGCCACCCCAGACCCCTCATAGCCCCCCCCTTACGATAGTCCGGCTCTGCCCCAGGCGTCCCTGATTTAGCCGCTGCTGGTTAGTTTCAGCAGCAGCTGAATCGGGGATGCCTGCAATAGAGCAGCTGGGGTCCTGCCGGGTTGGTCCCGCAGCACCGTCCTTTGGCGCTGCGGGACCAACTCGGCAGCACTCCAGCTGCTCTGCCCCAGGTGTCCCCAAGAGCAGCCGGGGTGCTGCCAGGTTGGTCCCACAGCCCCGAGGGGCAGTGCTACGAGACCAACCCGGCAGCACCCCAGCTGTTCTTCTCCTGGCTTCCCCGATTCAGCTGCTGGTCAGTTTCAGCAGCAGCTGAATGGGGGAAGCCTGTCCAGCTGTCCCAGCACTTCCAGGTTCCTGATGGTGCCAGACCATCAGGGGAGCATTGGATGCTGGACTAATGGAGTTTTACTATATATATATATAAAAACTTTTTAAAAAGACAATCTTTCTAAAAGCAGACCAAAAGAGTAAAAATAATTTTTTCAGCTACCGATTTATGAGAAAGATTGGGTGGCTAACAGTTATCAACTACCTTGAATCATACTTAGCCCTCCAATCTGTCTCCTAAATTGGTAGCTGAAAAAATTATTTTTACTCTTTTGGTCTACTTTTAGAAAGATTGTCTTTTTAAAAAGTTTTTTTAATATATATATTTAAATCCTTTATATTTCAGAAGATACATTTAATTATCAGAGCTATCACAGTTACAATACACTGGGTAAAATATAAAGTCAATTTGTGAATAAATGGAACAGCAAAATTTCCTAAGTTGTATACAATTCTTGCATATCTAAGCAGCAAAAATTATATAATACAGGGATAAAGAGTCACTTCCCAGTATCTATTGTTCAAGAGTAGCAATGAAATTCCTATAATGGGACAGTAAGAGGATGATGGCAGAAAGAGAAATTAAATAAGTGAAATAATATGAAAAAGATAGTGCAGAGAGAAATACACATTAGGGGCACATCTACATTTACCTTGAAGATCAAAGCTCCAGAGTTCAATCTTCTGGCAGTTGATTTAGCACAATAAATTGAATGCTAAGGGCAACGCCTGCTGGCATCCCATACTCCTCCTTTTGTGAAGAGGAAGGGAAGCCAATAGGAGTGTTTGCTTCCATCAGCCTCCCGCACTACATATTTTAAGAGGCTGAAGTTGCATACTTTGAGCCAACTTTCCTGATCCAGTGTAGCATAGAAAACAATCTATTTAAACAGTTAAGAAATACAAACTTGCTACCCAGATCATGCTGGATCAGGTGAAACTTGGAAGGAGGAGGGCTCCTTGGCAGGTAGAAACCCCTATGCTCCATTAGTGTGTATGGTGGGAGGCAGCAGAAGATTGTAGAAAGCTACTTGTGCCGAGATCCACCTTGTAGGGATATTCAGTTGCTTGGCTGAAAGGTGCTTGGTGGTAATATGACTTGCTAGTCAGTGACCCGATATGAAATTCACTTACACAGAAGTAACAAAAGTGCATTTGTGTCAGGATTTTGACGCTCCAGTTGTATTGTTAACCTAATCGAGCTTTGTATATAATGGAGGTTTAGTCTCTCAAGAACAGGCGCTTCAGTTAACCACAGGGATCAACATTAAAGATTGACATGTAATACATTTATTTTTCAAGCCTGTTTGTAGATTAATGTGCCATTTTCCTAAGCAAAAAAGAGGCTATATAGGTTATCAAACACACACACAAACAGCTAAAACACTCTAGCTCTGCTTTTGTCTTCAGCATGATGGTAGTTACTAGTGTACATAGTATAAATTACCACGAAAAAGGAAACAGACAACATTGTTTTCACAGCACATTAGTACCATGCTGGATGTGATTTCATGCATACATTACTGAGTGTTAGTAAAACCAGAACAGACACCCACTCCCAACAATAAAACCCTTTCTGTTGCTCCTATGAGACCAATGATTTTTTTATTCTGTTGCACAGCTGGTTTATGTGTGCCATTTCCAATGGGCAAAACTGATTCTCTGCATATGCCTTGGAACTGTTTAATAGCTAGAAACTTGTCTGTGATGCAGTTTCAACAATTCTGTAAAGACTTACAAGGCATAAGGTTTAAAAGACAGTGTTTGGTGATCCATTATATATTTATGTGTGTGAAAAATGAAAAAGGATTCTAAATTAGAACCAAACTTGCTCTATCAGAATTCAGAAAGAAAGTTCCAAGTTCTAGAGTCATTTTTTCCTCGCTGGCATACAATACAATGCATTTATTCACTATGCTCATTGCACATTATGTAGTTGCCAACTTGTGACGAATAAATGGTTATATTTTGGTAATGGATGAAGTGGTCCTTGTGTAGTTTGTATATATTTGTTTGTGAAAGTTATAAAGTGCATTTCATGCAACATTGTTTTCAACATATAAAATGTAATTTATATAGCAATTCTCAGCTTTTTAATTATCTAGTACACATTGTGTCTATAGTGAGGGATTTAAACAACATGGACTCTTTTTTCTTTTCTTTTTTTTTTGAGAGGGGGCGGTTAGTGAGGAAGATATGGAGACAGAGGTTTGCATGTGAAGGCAGAGTACCAGCAACACAGGAATTTAACTCCTTTGGGTATATATAGGCTAGATATAGTGAAGAGAAATGCATTATGTGTCCAATGTGTTGTGACAGTGACATCAACCTTGACCTAATGAAGCTATCATTTCTTGGGGTGATAAGTGATTTACTTGTCATGTTGCTTAACCCACAACTACTTCCAGATTGAGGACGGGTCTGTTTGCCAAATTCAAGTATATATGATGATTTTTTTTACTGGAACTACAGTACCAACCACAAATGACAGAGTTCAAAACACTGATACCAGTTTTTCTGCAACTAAAAGGTTTGATTGTACCTTTAGATGAGCTCAACAATAACAGTAATAAAAGTATACATTTGAAAAAAGTATACATGGAGGCTAGTAGTAGCCTCCATTCTAAAACCACAATTATAAAATAGCAAAATCTTCCAAAAAGGTATCAAGATACATGCATCTATCTAATTTATATTTTAAGGTGATCAGTAAAAGGGGTTTATGAAGTATTACAGTAAGGTAGCACTGTAGTCATATTAATCAGTTTTTTGTTTCTGTAAACTTTCTTATATAAGTGATCAACAGTTCCCTCAAGCTTTTGCAGTATTTTTATACAAAATTTCTCTCCCAATAGCATTTGCCTTGATTTACAAACCATGATATGGTTTGTCAGCAGCATGTACAAGCACAACAATGCAATAATAGAAATAATTTGAAAATAGCAGATGTTTGGGGAACACATTATTAGGGAAGAGCATTCTGGTGGGGCTAGTACAATGTTAATTCTATATTATATTTAAGAAATTTGTTTCACATCACACTTTATTTGTGTTCACGGTATGCTATGCTTGGCTTATCCTCTATTGGTTCTCAGTTGTGTCTTTTGTCTGAGAAATAAAAACCTTTTAAATCACAGAAAAGGGGGAGATTTCCAAATATTTGGAGTTTTAAAGAGGTAGTTTTGTCAGTTGTAGTGGTGATGAAAATAAAATTGTGTATTAGTATTTGCATGTAAAGACATTGGACAAAGTAATGATATATTAATTTTAGATAAAATGGAACAGATCTTCTGCTGATGTGAATTGTCATAGCACCATTGATTTCAATGGACTCCATTGACTTAAATGGAGTTATGCCAATTTATACCATCTGGAGTTCTGCCTCTCCATCACAATCTCTGGAAATATTCTCCACCTCCAGGCAATATTTTATTGCTTCTCTCCAAACAGACAGTATTCATATTGCCTTCAGCCTCCTAATCTATCTTCCGAGGATTTATTCTAGTATTCCAAACTTTTAAGCAACTTTATTCAGGGCTACATTTTATAAAAAAAATCACCAGTGGAGAGAAATTGTACATGTTTCTCCCTCAAATGTGAAATGTCCCTTCCCTCACCCTCTAAAGTAATCCTCCCCTTGGTACAGGATGATAAAAATAAAAATAAAAAAACAGGAAACATTTGTGGTGATCTTTCCAGGGCCACAAATTAGGTACACAAAAAAGTACATGAAAAAATAGAGTGGTGTCACTACTATTGGTTTCTGACTCAGCAATGTGACAAATTCTTTAGAAAAAAAAACTTTTCCAGGAACATGGACCCAGATCCTCAAAGGAATTTAAAGGCAGCTAAAATAGTTAGGATTGAGACCTGAGAATTCTGAATGAGTTTTTCATGGCGCCCTGAAGAATGGTGTTAACATTCCCCATTAACAAAAGAACAGCTCTTGTAATATCTATTCCCATTCGACTTTCACCAAACACTTTTTTAATCACACTGCATGTTTGGTCACCTGGACTAATGGTTTCTGGTAAAGTTGGAGCAAATGTTACATGGGATAGCAGTGTCTTCCACCAACGTTCTGTCATTATTTTTTTTTAAATGCCCTCAGTGAAATACTGATCGTGTGATTCAGTGGAAGTTTTGTCTTTTGCTTCTATGAGGCTTCAGTTTCACCCTATATGTTTTCACTGATGAAATGAAAAAAATAGGGACATTTCCAGGCTTCCCGAAAGATGTTCCCAGAGCACTGGGAGGTTTCAGGTGAAAAAGGACATACAGTCACTTTACATGATGCACCAGGATGAGTTCCAGGTACCAGACACTTTTCTATAAAAATATCCATTACTTGCAATCCCCATAAGGCTGGAAGCACAAACTTTATCCAATTGGGAAGGGGAGAGTCCCAGCTTCCCAAAGGGACACACAGCACTTGTTTCTAGCCCTTAATGAGCCTGAAATAGCAGACTTTAAAATTGTCAGTTAAACATCTAGAGACACTATTTCAGTTCATTTTTAGAAGTTTTTTTATGAGTCCCACGGAGCTCTCTACAATTGTACTATAAAATGAAGCCAACTGTCTTTATAGATAAAAGGATAAAAGTAGCCTCAATAACTTATTTTTATATCCTTCCATGTGCAAAGACATACTATTTAAAATATTCTAAATAATTCATCTGTAACATATACATAGTGGTATTACATGTTTTAAATTGACATTCACCTTTGGCTTTACCATCTTGGGCAATGTAACAGGTTTGCACCCACTGCCACTGCTGGTTCTCTGGGAATTCGCTCTTTCCAGCACAGGAACTCCCTTCTCTGGTAGTGTCTTACCTGTGGTTACCTACCACCATCTGCCTCCACCTCATCAAGACCCATACCCCCTCCCAGACTGTGGTGCCCACAAGTACTACATTCTGGTGGTGCCCACTCCAGGGTTCCTCTCCTTCAAGGAACTGGTTAGCCTTTCCCTCCAGGGCAAGCTGCATTTAGAATTATCCACTTTCATCACTGTCAAGGGAGGTGGACCAGATGCCTATTTCCTTCTCCCCACCCCAGCCATCTCCCATAGCCCTAGTACCCTCTCAAGTCACTGCATCAGGGCCTTGGCCTGGTAACTGGTCAGGCCACAGTTCCCCTGACTTTCCCCAGCACTGCTCTGTCTGTGGTACCTCTTTCTATATAGGCAGCAAGTCCTTCTCCTTCTAGAGCCAGAAAGAGACTGAGCTCCCTCTGCCCTGCAGCCCATTTAATAGAACCTATCCATGCCCTGTTTGGCTGCCTTAAGCCTTCTCCTAATTGGCTTCTGGCACAGTCCTCTCCCAGGGCTATTCTTACTTCTTCTTTTGCAGTGTGGCGCAATTGCCCTATGACAGGCAGTATGATCATGATTAGTATTTATTGTCTGTATTATCTTGGTGCCTTGGAGCACATCCAGCACTCCTGCTGATAAACATACATTGCTCTTACACCATCGTACAATATACAAATTATGTATTTGCAAATAGATAGTTAAATCTTTAAGTCAATCAAAGATTTCTCCTGAGTAACACTTTCAGAATTTGGTCCATAACATTTAAATCATGAAACTTAAATGTGTTTTTATTTATTTTTATTGTAAATTAATTTCAATAAATCTTCTCATACGATGACAATTTTCATGTACAGATAGTTTTAACAAATATAGATAGTAGATGATAAATTATATTAGAACACACAACCTGACATTATTTTAAGATTAAGCAGGGAAATGCATCACTTTGAGTTGTTCCCCCAATATCAATAGCTATATTAATTATGTACTTAAGAAGGAGGCAGTGGATTTTTAACAATTAGTGAAATGTGACAATAAGGACACCACATCACCTGAGGGAAAAAAGGAAACTGGTTTCCAAGAGAGCTGAAAGATTTTGAGCAAGTTTGAAAAAGTGAGGAATCTTCATTAATAGGGAAAGTCAGATGGATCTGCCAGAATACAACTCAAATAAATTTAGTAATTTTTATGACCACAAACTAGGTGGAGTGGAATATATCAGGAGCAGAAGCAACCATTATTATTTGGAATTATTTTTAGTAATATTAATAAGTCATTCATTATTTCACATCTGCTAATCTTTAAGTAGGAAATTTTGTCCTTTTATTGATTGTGATCATGTTAGCTTGCATCCCCTAACTGATGGAATTTTTCAGTGAGATCATTTATCATAGGGATTATCTGATGAACTTTCTGAGCCTGGAAAGTTCATTTAACAGCTCATTTACTATTATAAAAACACTCAGGTAAATCATGAAGTATAGGAATGTCTGGTATCCCTTTTCTACACCTCCAGCTTTATTTCTGGTAATAAGTGATGGTTTATTTGGCTTACAATTCAAGTGCAAAATAAGTCTTTTCAACCAAATTACTTTGTTTATTATAAGCTAGTAATATGCCTTAATATTTTGTAAAATGTGTTATTCTAATTGATATGCTATTAAATGTAAGTGTAAATCTTTTTTGTTTCACTGCTTTATTTTGGATCAAGGACTTCTCTTCACACTTCCAAAGAGGTTTGAAGCTGATGATGTTTGGCTAGAACAAGCATAAACATGAAAACAAATTGTCCTGTTTTTCCTATAGAGTTAATCATTTAAAATAATGTCATTTACCTTAATTCAGTCTCCTTATGTCTATGCAATATGATACAGTCTTTAATCACATGATCACACACTATATTTCCTCAGGATCTCTGTATCAGTGTACAGGATGGACCTGACCTGGAGATCAATTGGGGCATGTAGTAAAGGAGACTGTTCTGTATAGGACCCCAGTCTCATTTGTTCCAGAAGCTGGGAGTCATGTTGTGAATGAGATGGGATTGCAGTAATTAAAAGGAAGGTCTCTTCATCAGAGGAACTGATTTCCATCTCAGAGTAATGCTGGACGAGTCACTTAAACCAAACTTTTCACGGGTGGCCACTAATTGTATGTTCCTCGTTTTTCTCTTGCTGCCTGACTTGAGACCCAGAAGTGCTGAGCATTCACAGATGTAATTGAAGTCAACGGGAGCTGTTCTTTGAAATTATAAGGTGCTATGTGGTGCTAAGTACTCTGAAAAATATCTAAAATTGAGAACCCCAATTTAATGGATATTTTTTACTTTAACCTCTCTGTGCCTTAGAGAATAAAAGGAAAATAATAACAAGGGGGTTGTGAGAATAGAACCATCCTGTGCACTGAACGTGGCAAGGGTCCCATAGGAGCAACAGGATGAGTCAAATGTTAGTAAGTCTAACATCACCAGGCAAATTAGTTGAAACTATAGTAAAGAACAGAAGTGTCAGACATATAAATGAGCATAATTTGTTTGGGGAAAAGTCAACATGGTTTCTGTAAAGGGAAATCATACCTTACTAATCTACTAGTGAAAGCGGCGAGGAGTTCTGTGGCACCTTATAGACCAACTGAAGTGTAGGAGCATAAGCTTTCTTGGGCAAAGACCCACTTCGTCTTTGCCCACGAAAGCTTATGCTCCTACACTTCAGTTAGTCTATAAGGTGCCACAGGACTCCTCGCCGCTTTTGCAGATTCAGACTAACACGGCTACCCCTCTGATAATCTACTAGTGTTCTTTGAGGGGGCTAACAAGCATGTAGACAAGAGAGAAACAATGGATATAGTGTACTTAGATTTCCAGAAGGTTCCTCACCAAAGGCTCTTAAGTAAAGTAAGTTGTCAAATAAGAGGGAGGTCCTCTCATAGATTGATAACTGGTTAAAAGATAGGAAGCAAAGGCAGGAATAAATGGTCAGTTTTCAGAAAGGAAAGAGGTAACTAGTGGGTCTAAACTGAGACCAATCCTATGCAACATATTCATAAATGATCAGAGAAAGGGGTAAACAGTGATATGGCAAAATTTGCAGATGATACCAAACTACTCAAGATAGTTAAGATGAAAGTAGACTGTGAAGAGCTTCAAAAGGATCTCATAAAACTAGGAAACTGGACAACAAAATGGCAAATGAATTTTAATGTTGATGAATGCAAAGTAATGCATACTGGCAGGGGCGGCCCGTGGCTATAGTTGGACTTGGCCGCCGCCTAGGGCACCGCTGCCCGGGGCACTCCATGATGATGTCATGGGGGCGCCTGGGGCGCCTGCCGATGACATCAGTCCATTGATGGCCCTGCAGGTGGAGGCGCTGATCGCGTGTTCCACCTCAGGCCACTCTTGCATACTGGAAAACATAATTCCAGCTATACATATAAAATGATGAGGACTAAATAAGCTATTAAGACAGAGATCTTGGAGTCACTGTGGATAATTCTCTGAAAACATCCACTCAATATGCAGCAGCAGTTTAAAAAGCAAACTGAATATTAGGAATCATTTAAAAATGGATAGAGAATAAGGTAGAGAATATTTTATTGCCGCTGTATAAATCCTTGATATGCCCACATCTGGAGTATTGCATACAGATGTGGTCATCTCATCTCAAAAACATATCTCAACATTAGAAACAGTTCAGAAAAGGGCAACAAGAATAAACAGTGGTTTGGAACAGCTGCCATATGAGGAGAGATTAAAAAGACTGGGACTTTTCATCTTAGAAAATGGGAGAATAAGAGGGGAAATGATATAGATCTATAAAATTATGACTGGCATGGAGAAAGTAAATAAGGAAAAGTTATTTACTTGTTCCCATAGCACAAGATGTAGGGATCACCAAATTAAATGAATAGATAGCAGGTTTAAAAGGAAGTACTTCTTCAGACAATGCACAGTCAACCTCTGGAATTCCTTGCCAGAAGATTTTGTGAAGGCAGGGACTTTAACAGGGTTCAAGAAATGCTTGATACATTCATGGAGGATAGGTCCATAAATGGCTATTAGCCAGGATAGGTAGAAATGGTGTCCCTAGCCTCTATTGTCAGAAGCTAGGAATGGGTAGCAGGTGGGATCGCTTGATGATTACCTATTCTGTTCATTCTGTCTGGGGGCACCTAGCATT
The DNA here is from genome assembly GCF_049634645.1 of Pelodiscus sinensis. Taxonomy (NCBI): domain Eukaryota; kingdom Metazoa; phylum Chordata; order Testudines; family Trionychidae; genus Pelodiscus; species Pelodiscus sinensis. The sequence goes on from NC_134711.1 coordinate 217,402,814, forward strand.
GCCCACAGTCCGAAGAAAGGATACTGAATTAGATGGACCTTTGGTTTGAGCCAGTATGACCATTCTTATGTTCTTAGGATATGATCATGTAATTAAAAACTGGCATGTAATGCATACTCACAAGGGGGGCAAGTTAAGGTTGCACAAATAACTTTAATTTTGATATTTCCTATCTTTTGAATTTAAATCATATGACTTCTTCATCCCAGCTGTCTGGATGCTAACAGGAGATAGGATCTTTTTCATTTATTGTGATGGGCATTACACTGGCCCCGAGCAACTCAGGCAGCCCTTATAGGTAATGTAGTTCTGAGCCACTGACACCTGAGGCTCAAGCATGATCACTTGCTCGGTAGGGATTGGTGCATGTTAGGGGAGTACAAGGAGCTGTGAGAGACTCAAACACGCTCAGTGAGGGTGGAATTTGTGTAGATTATAAGAATTAAACTCTAGCAAGTCTCTACTGAGCATGTGCAAACTATGATTTTTGCAAAGGCTCACATCTTGGTGAAATGTGGGTGGATTTTCACAGGGTTGGCAAAAGGCACCTCTTGACACAAAGATCATCCCTTGTGAAATGTCAAGACCTGCCCCACAATGGATGGCTGTTAGAGCATTTCAAAGAAAAGATTTCCATAATTATTTAACAATGGTTGAACAATGTATTTTCCTCTAATCTCAGTCTCAGAAACATCTGGACTTTTGGGATTGAAATTCTGCAAAACTATTTGGCCAGCGGCAGACACCTGACATGGAAAATTTCAGCCAAAACGCTTAGGCTACGTCTACACTGGCCCCTTTTCTGGAAGGGGCATGTTAATTTCAGCTATCGTAGTAGGGAAATCCGCGGGGGATTTAAATATCCCCCGCGGCATTTAAATAAAAATGTCTGCCGCTTTTTTCCGGCTTTTAGAAAAGCCGGAAAAGAGCGTCTACACTGGCCCCGATCCTCCGGAAAAAGCGCCCTTTTCTGGAGGCTCTTATTCCTTTGAAGTAGGAATAAGAGCCTCCGGAAAAGGGCGCTTTTTCCGGAGGATCGGGGCCAGTGTAGACGCTCTTTTCCGGCTTTTCTAAAAGCCGGAAAAAAGCGGCGGACATTTTTATTTAAATGCCGCGGGGGATATTTAAATCCCCCGCGGATTTCCCTACTACGATAGCTGAAATTAACATGCCCCTTCCGGAAAAGGGGCCAGTGTAGACGAGCCCTTACTGTTTAGCAAGGTTATAAGCAATTAAAATGTAGGCTCTTATACTGGGAAGTGCCAGAGAACTTTAATAATATATAATGCTACCGGCTCCAGTTATGCAGAGTCTTCAGAATCAGGACCTCCTCCTAATTCTCCGCCAGCTCTGTTACTGACTTGTTGGCCTATGATATAGATGCCACTCTGTCCATGCTATGCTGTCCCAGTTGAAGTCAGAAGAAAAGCCCAAGCTGAATACTTCCTCTACATGAAATGAGGGATGGAGTTGATAGGACATTATTTGAGAGAGTCCTGAGCTTTGAATTCACTTTCTTGCATGGTAAGGAACGGTCCATGCATTGAGCTTGAAGTGAATCTCAAGGCATGCCCTCTTTACTCAGACTTTTGGAGACAATGGTGTATTATAAGGGTGTACAGTCTTGTAAGAATGTTATAATTATTTTTGTCATTATTTTCAGGTTTTGAGGTGGGTGATTTTGGCTATATTTTTAATGTTTTGTTTTAAAGAATTTAAAATTATTTATATTATAAATCCATATATATATATAATGGCTATTTATACTACTTCTCAACCTCAAAGTGCTGTGAGACTTAATTTATGTTCATAAAGCTCTTTGAGATCCTTGAATGAAGAGACTATTGCTGCCTAGTGTCTATGGTGAAAGAGACATTAGAATCATGTTGTCAACTTATATCGGGGTGGAGAACCTAAGGCTTAGGGGCTGGATGCAGCCCCCAGCTTGCCTGGGCCCCCCTAAACTCTGGTGTGTGAGGGGAGTGCCTTTCTTCCTCTCAGTTGGGGGCTACATCAGTGAGGGTTTGGAGGTTTGGGGTTTTTTTTTTTTGCTTCTCACTTGTGTGCAGCCACCCACTGATTTTTCTGTGCATCAGGGGCCCCCAGCCCAAAAAATGTTCCCCACCCCTGATTTATATAAATCATTGGGTTGGTTCATTCATCCATAACTACAGAAGGAGCTGTAGGTTTCACATAATACTTCCCAGAACTTAAAACAGAAGGGCTTGTAAGATGCAAGGATGCTCTTATTTGAAACAGAATACACAGATTAGAATGATTAGCATGTAAAGTATTAGCTTTCTGGGTTTGGACTCCTCTATCTGGCAGGAAAGGAAGAGAGGTATATCTCTGTAAGTTTTATTCCAAGGAAATGCTGAATACTACTGTGCTGGGCACCAATATAAGAACCTGGAAGGATGGACAGATAAGGGTAAACATAGATCTTATCTGCTGAGAATTCTTTTAGGATACTTAACAGAAATATTCAGTATTCTTCTCTTCATTCCTGAAAGGAGGTTATGTTTTCTCTTGGACCATCTCTAAAACATTTTTCTTTTATACAGCATCTTACATGTGTTTTGTATTTCAGCCAGAAGTAAAACTTGCAATTTAATTCTTTTTTTCATTGAGCATCATGATAAATGTTGAACAAGACTTGCAGAATAATGGCATGACTAAACCTAATCCCAGAATGTACATTTAAAAAAGAGTTTGAATTCCAAATGGTATAATTTACAAAAGTTGATGAAACGTAGTCAGTGTGTTTCTTAAGAATGAAGCAAACTTTGATGATGATAGCTGATGTTATGAGTTCAGCAGTTACATTTGTAGTAGAAGAGTTACTGAGCGAGGTCATCTTTACTTAATCAGTATTTCTTCATATTTTTGGTTTTCATTGTTGTTTTTTTCTCTAGACCCATCTGCTCCACCAGCCCCAACTAATCTCAGAATTGCCAACTCCACTACAAATAGTGATGGAAGTGTAACTGTAAGGGTTATTTGGGATCTTCCCGAAGAACCTGATATCCCAGTTCATCACTACAAAGTCTTCTGGAGCTGGACAGTCAGCAGCAAGTCTGTCATCCCAGCTAAGAAGAAAAGAAGGAAGACTACTGATGGGGTAAGGAGCAAACTTTGAGAATGAGGCACAAATGCTCCTTCTCAGTCATGGTAGACTAAAACATATTTCTGGTTTAAAAAACAAAACTGTCTTGTACTAAATAAATGTGATGTCACATAAAGAAATCTGATGGAAAGGTATTTTTATAAGATGTCTCTGATAGTTTAATAACCAGTTTTGCTTTTTGAAATAAGCATTGTTATTGTTCCATAGACACTAACTGAAATCAAAGGGAGGAGCCAAAGTTGATTGATAACTTAATTGAATCCACATATATATATGGATGGAAATAGTTTAAGTCTCTAAATCCAGATAAAATGGAACCTAGTGTAGATATACAATTAATACATAACATAAAAGTATTTCTCTAACATAAGCTTTACTTTACTGGAACCCTTTGAACAATGGATTGCTCATTTAATAAAATGTCATCTGTAGTGTAGCTCTTTTATTAATACAAATAATTTCTGGAAGTGATGTTTCCTCATGTCAGAGTGATTTCTGATGGTTTGGTTATCATGTACGTCCAAGAGAAAAACAAAATCCTTCTTACATAATTCTGCTGTACCAATGAAGTGACATATTTCCATAGGAGAAAATTAATGTCAGCTTCTGAATTGATATGTACCTCATTGATTTAATGAAAAAACAGCTGCCGTGACTCCTTAGGAACATTACTTTTTTTTTTTTACAATAGCTTAACAGGTGATAGGTAATAGAAATAGAAACAATTAAAGGACAGAGGCAAGACTCTTGTCTCTAAGAGCAATATATTATCAATATATTACAGTCTTGATTCCCCAATGCATCTGAGAATGTAGTGCAGAGTGTTGGATGACAAGGAGGTGATTCCAGCTCTGATCCTCAGCCACCTAGCCCTAGGGGAAGTGAGATTTGCAGGGGGCCTATTTAATTTACACTACGACTTAGAACCTACCTAATTCATGGCCATGAAAAATGTGCCATGGACTGGGAAATCTGGTCTTCCCCCTGTAAAATCTGGTCTTTTCTTTGTCTTTACTGGGGTGGGCAAGAGGAGGCTTGCAGGCCAAATCTGGCCTCACAACCTGTTGGATCTGGCCCGCGCCCACCTTGATCGCACCCTTAATACACCGATCTGGCTGCTCATTGCACTTGACACTGGGGAGGGACATTGAGGCTTCATGCACTGTCCCCACCTCCTAGCAAAGTTCCTCAGCTCTCATTGGCCAGTTTCTAGCCAGTAGGAGCTGAGAAACTTTGCTGGAGGCAAGGGCAGTAAGCAAAGCCTCCTCCTTCCCTCACTCCCCCCTCCCTGTGCTGAAGCAGAGCCATGTGGAGAAACTAGCTGAGGAGACAGACACGGAGCCTGTCTCAAGTTCCTGCAGGGCTGCTGGCTGGGAGCTGCCGAGGTAAGTACCTCCCAGCCAAAGCCTGCCTCTGACACTCCACCTTCTCACTCCCCCAACTTCTTGTCCCAGGCCACCACACCCTCCTGCCCCAGGTCACCATCCAAATCCTCTGTATCCCCTCTTCTTACCTTCTCCAGGTCATAACTCCCTCCCAGACCCTATACCTGTTCCTACACTAATCCCTCAGACCAGAATCCTCTCCTGCACCCATATCCCCTCCAAGACCCTGCACCCCAAGACCCTGTCCCAGATTATAACCCCCTCCATTAGCCAAACTCCCTCTCACACACCACATGCCAGTCCTCTATCCCAAGCTCCCTTCTACACATTACCCGCTATCCCAGACACCATGCCCCCTCCATAGAAGTGTTGCCCTTGATCACTTACCAAAATCTTGGAGTGGACCCCTATTAAGAATTATTGCCTACTCTGGTCTTTACCCTATTCTATACATATTTCATAGGGGAAACCAACATTCTCAAACTGGGGATCCTGACCAAAAAGAGAGTTGTAGAGGGGTTTGCAAGAGTATTTTAAGGGGTGACATTATTTCCACCCTTACTTCTGCACTGCCTTCAGAGTTGGGTGGCTGAAGAGTAGTGGCTGCTGGCAAGGTGCTCAGATCTAAAAGCAGAGCCCTCCAGCAGCAGCACAGAAATAAAAATGGCAATACCATACAATATCACCCATACATCTAAGCTGCTGCCTTCAGCGCTGGGAAGCTTCAGAGATGAGGGCCCAACTCTGCAGGCAACAGTGCAGAAATAAGGGTAGCAATACCATACCATACTGTTCTTTCTTCTGCGCTGCTGACAGTTCTGTCTTCAGAGCTGGGCTCCCAGCTAGCAGTTGCTGCCCTCTGGCTGCCCAGCTCTGAAGGCAGCAATGCCACCAGCAGCAGTGCAAAATTAAGTAGCAGAACTGCAACCTCCTTTACAATCCCACAACTCCTTTTTGTGTGAGAACACCTACAATTATAACCCTGTGAAATTTCAGATTTAAATAGCTGAAATGAAATTTAAGATTTTGAAAATCCCATGACTGGGAAATTAACCAAAATGGACTGTGAATATTTTGGGCCCTAACTATGAGAGAGGTTCAGACATAGTGAAGCTCTATTCCCTGGAATTACTTCTGGAACACCAATGACACATGCTCCATTCCCCTCACACTGAAGATTGGAGGGCATCATGGTTACACCAACACAGTATCCTTATGCAAGGGAAGTTCACTAGCTATTTCTAGCCATGTTTCACAGAACATAAAGTGAAATTAGTGAACCAAAGTTTCTGGGGTTTGGTTTGGTTTTGTTCTTTTTCAATTAAAAGCTTACTTTCAAAGTCCCATGGTAAAAACACCTAGAAAGGAAGGGTAGCATTTCATGGTTTCTCTGCTATCTTAGAACCACTATATTAAATTCCACTGGGTGGCACAGGACTAGAGCTGGCTTATAAAAAGCAGGTAATTGAAGTCTGCAGTTTCCTGGTAAAGTACTATAGGTCAGAGATCTTCAAGCAAAGAGGCCCCAGTACCATGGATCCCTAGCCAAATATGCAGTAAGGAAGGAAATTTGAAATAGAACTGGATCCAAGTGTTATTTTTAACACCATTTTAGATGTATGAGTAGTAAGTATATTACATCAAGATCCGTTAAGAACAGGTAATAAATAATGCCTTGCTCTTATATAGCACTTTTCATCAGTAGATGCAAAAGCACTTTACAAAGGATTAAGTATCATTATCTCAGTTTTCCATCATACAAGCAGACATGTTTTTATGTTAGTAAGTTCAAATTCTGGCCTTAAGAAATGTTCACAGCTTTCTTGAAGCCTATGACAAGCAAGTACTACATTCAAGAGCAGAAATTAGCCCCTGGAATATCTTTCCTTTTATTCTAAAGAGATGTATCTCATTGTGCTTTGTTCTTTTACAGTACACTGTAAAAGTGATGCTGTGATAGCAAGAAAGAGGAAAATTCCTTGATGGAACTCCACTGAAGTCAGTTCTAATCAATGATCCGTTGCATATTAGAATAACTTTTCTAAAAAAGCAAAATTTCACTGTACTAAATTAACCCCATTTCCAGGGAGAGAGAGGAAAGTATTCCTCTTATTTGATAAGATCCTTCAGAAAGTAATTAACCAATTTTACTTTTAGAAGTAAATGAATATAGGTTTTCATGATTACATCCGTATGAAGTCAGTGGAGTTGTCAGCAGAGAATTTGGCCTACAATATTAGAAATGAATAGTGCAATTACATGAACTGGGTAAATCAAGAGGCATAATCAATTTTATAAAGTGATCTTAGAACAAACCTAATAATTATTTTAATTTGCAATAATTTAGATGTACTAATATTGTATAATATATAATGTACAACACTATATGGTTGACACATCACTCCTAGTTGATACAAGAAAGCTTAGGCAAGTTGCAAAAGAATTCAGAGTAAAATATGGCATATTTGTGCCTGGCAAAATATGCAATGGGTGCATTTTTAGGCATAAATATATAAACAAAGAATTTGGAGAGGCTGTGTCTCTTGTTTACAGTCTCATGGGGCTTGCTTTACTTTGTGAATTGTTAACAAGAGAATGAAAATCCAGTTCATGTGCCTCTCCATGCGATGACATTGGAGAACTGAAATGTTGTTGGCTTTTTTCTTTGTTTCTTTTCTTTCTATTACAAAAATTAAAAGCATTCTTGTTGGTTTTTTAGCAACAACAGAAGCAAATTGAAATAAATATTGTTCCATATACCGCACAGTATGTTCCATTTCTGTTCAGACTATCTGTCTCTAGACAAAGCTTCCTTTTGCTTAGCTAATCCAGTCTGTCCAGGAGATGAGGAGCAAAGTTTAGCTTTCATTGGCCAGATTCTTTTTGGCATCATAAAAACTTGTTATAGATATAAAAAAGAAATTTAGTCTTGGCTTAAACAGCTGATGCCTGTAGTTACTAAAGTCTGGCAAATTCTACAGACATCACTAAGTTTAGCATTTTAAAACAACACATAGCAAAACCAAGTCCAAGAGTGAGAAAGCATCAAATAAAAATCAGAAAAGAAAGCAAGTTGAGTTCTGTTGAAATTTATAAATAATTCTTTCTTATTCCAAGAAGAGTTTTGTGTGCCTAAGACAACATTCCTGCTTTTAATTTAGTAAGAGTCAGTGTTTCAATAATCTCAAAATTGTTCAGCATTTATATTCTCTTTCATTATAGTCCCAGAATTATGTGGTCCTGGAGGGACTACAACCCAACAGCAACTACATGGTGGAACTACAGGCAGTAACATACTGGGGACAAGTGCGACTAAAAAGTGCCAAGGTGTCTCTCTATTTCAGTTCAACTCAAACATCTATTAATAGTAAGTAACCTCCTCCAAATTCCTCTTACCCTCTGTTTTAATAGATAATTTCTTAGATTTCAAAAAATTCACCCATTATAAGTGTCTCCATTGAAGCATGCCTCTGTGGTTTTGGTCAAGTCACTTAACTTTCCTATCTCAGTTTCCTCATCTGTAAATTGGGAATAGTCAGTCTTACATACCTTGCCTCTTTTGAAAAACATAAAAAACCACGTTAAGAGAGTGCGTATTTGCAAGATCAGGCCTGTAGTGTTTAATTAGTACTAAAATCCCCCCAAATACAAACACACACTGAACCTTCCAATAAAAAGAGCAGAAGCAAATCCCGTATTACTAGCTTAACGTACAATTTTCCATGGCAAAAATTTTATAAATGTTGAGAATTTCAAGTAGCCCATAAATTCAGATCTTAGCGCACATTTATATATGCTGTGGATTCAGGCAAAGTAGTTCTCCTACTAGGATCTCAAACTATAAAACAATGTCCCTGGTTGGCAAGAAGTTAATCCCAAACATGTATCACATGCATGGCACCTAGCTACAATATGAAGTCTTGAGGTATTAAGTTCTTTCTTAAACTAAACTCACATGCTAAACAACATAGTGGAAAAATTCTTCAAATCCCAAGGTGCCTATACTGTGACACTCAATCTTAGTTAAATACTCTCTTAATAATACTTTGTCTGAGGCTAAGGTCAAGATTGATCTGCCTTTCCAGTGGCTGATGTGTCATCTGATTAACCACATCCAACCATTGACGCTTATGACAATAATAATTTTTAGGATTAGAGCACAGTTTCCAAAGCTTGCCATTTCCCCCATCTTTGCCCTTCCCATCTTTCATTCCTTTCACATTAGTTTCCCATTTATATTACAAGCAATATGAAAATTAATCACAACAAATTTCTTAATTCTTATATCATTCTGTATTCCAGTGCTGAATATTCTGATTGCTAAGATATTTGGACTGTTCTGCGAGCATGTTCAGTCTATTTTGGATGAAATAAGATATATTCTCTATATACCTAGATATAAAAGTTGACAACCATGCAAGAATCCCATTATAAACAATGGCGCTTCCCCCCCCCCCCCCCAAAGCAGGAGGCAGGCCCTCTTAGAGAATGATAGAGGCCCAGGCCACTTTGGATACGTCTAGACTACACGCTTCCTTCAAAAGAAGCTTTTTCAAAATAATCTTTCAAAAAAGCTTCTTTCGAAAGAGATCGTCTAGACAGCCACCACTTTTTTTTAAAAAAGCAATCTGCTTTTTCGAAAGAGAGCACCCAGACAATATGGATATTCTCTTTTGAAAAAGCCCTGTGTGCATTCAAGAATGCCTTTTTTTCAAAAGAGCTCTTTCGAAAAAAGGTGTTCTTCCTTGTAAAATGAGGTTTACTGAGCTCGAAAAAACTGCCACATTCTTTCGATTTTAATTTAGAAAGAATTCAGTGGCAGTCTATATGCAAGTGAAGTTTTTTTGAAAAAAGGCCACTTTAAAAAAAAAAAACCTGTAGTCTAGACATAGCCAAAGTTTAGAGGCCCCAGCCTAGCCCCAGTCCCAGGTCCATGATGTATCTGATTTCTCACCCACAGAGTCATACTAAACCAAAAGAATATATGAAAATGAACACTTGAGACATTTATTTATTAACAATTAAGTCATTATACCAATAGTATGTATATTAAAAATGTAACTTTAATTGTGAGTTTCCACTTCAAACAAAACTCTTCATGTTAGGAATGCTTTTCTGGCTTTCTTGTGTGCAAACTCATTTATAATTGAAGAAAAAACTAATTTACGTGCAACATCACTGTCAATGTTAAGCATTGCAAGCCCAAACGTTCCTGTCCCATTATAGAACAGTGACAGTTCTTTATTTGTTTTTACATGTTTAGTGTGCATTCACCTGAAGCCAGTGATGCATGGAGACTGACACAAATATGCAATGCAATTGTGATATTAGGAAATTCAGTCAACAGGCTGAGATTGAATATTTCCTGAAGCAATTCTTTTGGCTATCAGTCTGATTTGAAGTTGGTGGAATGTTTCAGGAAGATGATCTCATCACAGACATCTCTTGAAATTTCGTGGTTGTACCTTTGTTGAAACTGTTCAGCCACTGAATATAGATCTTCATCACTTAGATCTCTGAACTCCCAAAGGAATCCAAAAACAGTACAAATTTATTGCAGTGACTCAAATCAGTGTGTAAGACCAGATTTGATGGAGTCAATAATAACAAAAAAACCATTGACTTGATAGTGCCTTTCTGCATCAGATTGAGATGTTACGCTGAGATTGGTAGAAAACTCAGATGAAATGCCAATACCCATGGCAACTTATTTAGACTCAGAAAAGATTTCATCCCGTAGATCACAAATCTTTTTAATATCTTTAAGAAGTCATTAATTGTTATCCCTCTTAGTTGTTCAGTGTTATCTAATGTAGCAGTCTGTGCTTCAATTACAAGATTAGTTTCATGGATCATTTTTAGCAGCTTCATCCACATGGCGACATTAAAATGCATTCAAATTTGGATGTATACTTCTGAATTCACTTAAGCTCGGTGTGAACCTGAGCTGTGAGAGTAAGAGATTCAAGTTCACTTAAAGCCTTTCTCACAGAGTCCAAATGCTATGCAACTGGTTTAATCCCAGTCAATTTGTGCTGACCATCTTGTTGTCCACATGACGTGAAGGGAAACAGGCAGATGCTGCTTTAGAATTTCCTACTTTCGAGGACTGCTACTGAAGAGGTTGTACAATTGTTGGATTGTTCCAAAGTATGCGATTGTTCCTTGCATGATTCAACACAATCAATGCTGACAAGATTTAATGTGTGGTTGCCACAAGTGGAGAAAATACAATTTGGATTTTGCTCAAGAAGGACTGCTTGTACTCCGTTTTACTTCTCAGCCATATTGGATTCATTGTCATAGGCTTGGCCAATGCAGACTTGAAAATTTAGTTTGAAGCCTTCCAGAATTTCTAATACAAGAGCAGCTATTTCTTTTCCAGTTTCTTTTTTGTGAAATTACCAAACAAAATGAATCTTTCTTCAATTAAAACCTTTGAACTCCCTGCAATTTTAAAATATTGAACAACCAAGGTAATCAGTTTTCAATAGTATTGTCAGCTAGTGCTGCTCTACTAGCTGATTTCTATGTAACATAGTTATCTTTATGTGATATTCATGTGCAGATATTCAGACTTTTAACTTCCTCCAACCTCTACTGATGTTCCAACTGGATGGATCAGACAGTACTGATTCATTTGAAGTATTACTGTTAAAAATGAAACAGGGTACACAGTACAAAGCCTGCTTTTCCATGCTCTAGTAGAGCCAGTATCTTGTGTAGATCTCTCCATTTGGAAGACTTTATGTCAGCAGATGTGTGGGGAAAGCATAATTTTCAGCATCTTTCGGTATATTACTTGGATTCTGAAAACAACTAACTGAGAAACGACTGCATTTGAACAACATTGTTCTTATCAAGAAGTCCAATATCAGGTTCTGATGCCACTGTTGTTACACTGTGTCCTGTGCGAGTCATAAGTTCTTGCTCTTGCTGTGCAGCATCTCCGAGCTCTTCATTTTCTGCCTGCACAGTCTCTAAATCGAGTGTAGATTCTGCATCTGTCACTACTGCTAGCATTTCTGTGTCTTGATTAATGACCTCCTCATTTTGAGGCAGTGGCATTGAAGTGTCATTTGTGGGTACAAAGTTTTCATTTTCAGAACTGAGGAAATGTTGCTGTCAGTATCGTCGCCATCTAATGGAAGAGGGATCTTTTCTGTGAGAAATGATGTTGTTAACTTTTAACTCTTAACTGCTGCTTCACGCTATTGCTTTTGCCATCTCTTACTTGTACCATTGTCAAATCTTCACTTCGTTTTTATAAAGGAGTTCTTTTAAAACACAATAACACATAATAAATTAATTCACTAAATGCTATTGGCTATACAAAATTTTAATTGTATAGATTTCACAATGAATAGTACATCATAATGGTTTGGGGACTATGTAGCCTTATTGCAAAGTCTTGAAATTTCATCTGCTAACATGTTCCTGTTATTAAACTCCTCTAATAACTGGTGTCTTATTATGAATATGAACATTGGACAGTAACAGAATTAATTATGACTTTCAAAACCTCTAAAGTATGCAAAGACTATAAACAGCACTTCATAACATAAAATCACTAATCACAGATGCTACTCCAGTCTCCAGTCACACGGATGAAAACTTGGATATGACCAAAAATTTGGTGATGGCCCAAGGTCCCACAAAGATGTAAATGAATTTTTTGCAGGTATATAATATATATAGCTTTTTATAGTCTCTGTTATAACTAAAATGTGTATAATAAATGGAAATGACTTGGTAGAAAATTTTCAAAATTTGAGGGCCCTTTGTGTCCTGAGGCCTGGGCCAAATGGTCCTCCCACTCCCTCTTCTCCCACACACACACATCTCTGATAGGGCCTGGCAGGAGGGAGAGACAGATCTGAGTTTCCTTGCCCCTCTGCCTGTAACACACATACATTATTTTTTTTAATGAAATGAGTCAATTACAATTGGATATATGCCCCCCCACAGGATTATTTTGCCATTTTTCCCAAATCTTCAGACTACATCTGTTTATAGAAGTATCACTGCAGTCAGTAAAGGTAAATTGTGTTTGGTTTATGTAAGTGCATAGATGTGAGAAAGGGTTGAAAAATTGTTCAGCATGGCCCAGAACTGCCAGCCCCAAACTTTCAAAAATTATATGCTGATCTCTAAAAATAATCATGAGATTAATTGTAATCAGGAGCAGCCTGAGGAGGGCTGTGGCAGCTGGCGCCCCAGGCAGAACATGCGATTGGCACCCCTGCCTGCACGGCCGTCAATGGGCCGTCAATGGGGTGACATCATCACCGGGTGCCCCGAGCTCCCCGTGACATCATCATCGGGTGCTGTTGAAGGCTGCGCCCTAGGTGATGGCTGAGTCAGCCTATAGCCACAGGCCAGCCCTGATTGTAATTACTTAGGGGAGAAGAGAAGTTATTCTTTCCCTTCTGGATTTTGAACTGTTAGAATCTCTGCTTTTGTTTTTTAAAAAGTAAGGCCATGATCGTCAAAGGCTTTTAAGTGCCTAATTCCCATTGTATTCAATGCCTTTGCAAATCAGGGCCTTAGTTTTTAAAAAAACAGAAGCAGAGATTCTTCCATAACATAACATGGTTCTAAGGCTTTTTAAAGAAAATCAACACATATTGGGAGCCCTGCCATAAAATCATGAGAACAGGCAACACTAACACACATGAAAATACTAAGACTTATTCTGGCTGAAGTTAGCAAAGCACTGGAAATTAAGGGTTCAGTCCTCCTCCCATTGAATTAAGTGGGAATTTTTACCATTTATTTTCAGGGGAGCAAAATCAGCCCAGAATCTGTCAGCAAAATCTCCTTACTCGTTATTCAGATGATAGTAACAGATCACAAAACTGGGTAGTTCAAATATAAGCAGAGCTGTTGCTTGTCTGATAGAAAAGGCATGAATGCAGGACTCCAAAGGCCAAAGGCTCTCACTTTTGTACATCTACACTGCAACACTATTTTGAAATAATTAGTGCTATTCCGAAATAAATTAGTCCGCGTCTGCACAGCAAGCAGTTACAGTATTTCAAAATAGGGCAGCTCAATTTGCGTAGCTTATTTCAAGTTAAGCTCTGCAGTATAGATGCATGCTTATTGTGCTGTCTCAAAGTAAGGTTCATAAGTGGCAATATTTGATATAAATAAGATTCTGAGAAAATTTGTATGAGGCTGGTGATGTGTTATTGAAACATGTTTCATAACTCCTCATCATCCTAGTGACATTTTGGTTAAAAATGCTTTTAAAATTAACTCCAACTATGTATGACTTAGTGGATCTATTGCAGATAATCAGTAGATTTTTATTATAAAACTAAGCAAGGGAGCTTAAATTAAAGTAAAAACTTCACAGAATAATTGAAAATCATGCAAATTATGGACACAATGAGATATGATCAAGTAAATAGAATACTGAATTGAGAATCAAGAACAAAAAATCCCATCCTCTGATACTAGCTTACTGAGTGACATTGCACAAGAAACATTTTATCCTATAAAATGAGGATAATAACGTACTTTTCTATTTCATAAGGATCTTGTTAATCAGTTACGTTTAGTAAGAACTTGAGGTTCTTTGATGTAAATTGGTATATCAGTGTAATGAATTAGTATTTACTGCTGTTACTAGATCATTTTCAGCATAGTCACTGGGCAGAGTGTGAACTCTCCCATTGCTATAAGTTTGGAGTATCTCCATTTATTTAATGTAGCCTCTACTGCACTTAGGCTGGTTTCACTAATGTCCAAATCTAGCTCACTCTTTTGGGCCTAGTATTGCAACATCACCCATGCCCAAAAGTGCCTCTAGAGACTGTTGTACTGAGCCTCAGCAGCCTCATTGTTGAGTTCACTAGCAAGTCAAGTTGCTGAGGGAGAAGGGAAGGGAAAGGAAGAGAAAGGAAGAGAATAAAGAATGTTTGCTTCACTTTCATTTTTACCTTCTGACACTTTGCTCTTCCAGACTCCAGTGCAAATAATATTTGTCTTACAAAACTTTTGCCTACCGGGGTTCAGTGATCTTAATCTGAGCACGTGAGTTTTGTGGTATCATCAGTTTCTGTTCATTTCAACAGTACTTATCGTCACAACTAAATTTAAATTATCTGCTACAGTTTCTTTAGGAGAGTCTAGTCTCTCCTTTACTCTTTTACCCTCTCTAGCTTAAGAAAATAGACTGGATTATATTTCTGTGAAGTCTGCTGGCCCTACCATGAGGTGAACTGAGGCGGCCGCCTCAGGTGCCAGACTGTGTGTGTCGGGGAGGAGGGGAGGTGCGCCACTAGACCCAGAGTGTACACAATTGTGTCTGCTGCTGGTGCATATGTAGGTAGCAGAGCAGTAGCAGTACCATGAGAGGAACAGAACAGGAAGAAGGCAGAATTGAGACCTTTTAAAGTTTTGGCCCAAGCAAGGGGGCCTGGGGGCATCATTTGAGCTCCCTGCCTCAGGTGCCAAAATGTTGAGGGCCAGCCCTGGCTATCTACCTCATCTCTGTTTTCTTGTTGCACATGATATGATTTATAATACTTTGGTGAATTTTTAGGGTATTGCTTTGACTGGTTTTTTAGAGCTTTTAAAATCCAATTACATGTCAGAGCTATATTTCTGGGTGGTCTCAAACCTTCATAGTCTTTAATAGACTTGTCTTTGGTAGATTTGCATGCAAATATTCACAAACATTCACTTAATTAAAGCCAATGATTTCATTTTGATCACAGATCAATTCAATTCACTTTAATTCACAACTTTTTATTCGTTTTTTACATGAACATTTGCACAAACAACTTGCTTGCTCATGTGTGTGAGGATATTCATGGGAAGCATAATATGGCATGAATATTGTGATTGTGCTAGCTGTTAATTATTCACTAAAAATGGGGAAAAGTCCTGTGGCACCTTATAGACTAACTGAAGTGTTGGAGCATAAGCTTTCGTGGGCAAAAACCCACTTCGTCAGATGCATGTCAAGATACTATTTATTCACTAGTAACTTCAATGGAGCTACACCAATTTTCATCAACTGAAAATTTAACCCAGAGACTTTTGCAATGCTTGATTATACATTTTTTATAGATTGTTTATATATTGTAGTTGCTGTTGTCTACTCAGTATGTAAAATGCCAAAAAGAATATATGTTCCAGACTGTTTATTCTCATACTGAAAGGCAGTGGCTCCCAACCTTTTTTATGCCAGAGACCTGCAAACACATTTATAAACCTTTGGTGGACTGGCAACATTTTAGTACTGCAGCTCAGGCTTCAGCTATGGCAGCTATCACACAGGCTGCGTGGTGACTGCCCAGCTGCTCCTGTGGTGGGACGGGGTGGCCCTACCCCCAGGAGTAGCTGGGGCTGTGACTGCGTGGCTCTGCTCAAGGGGTGGGCAAGGAAACCCTGATCCCAGCCCTGACCCCCAGAGTCCCCACGTCCCAGCAGCCAGCAGTTCACTGGTGGTAAGGAGCTGCTGCTGTAAAGTGATATACTCCACTAAATATGATATTTAAAGCCTCTGTAATGGGGTTATCAGCATTATTTCTCCTACCTATTGTTTACTGTTGTTCCACTCTAAAGTCACTCAGGGAAAGTAAATGAAGATTGGATAAAATGTCAAGACATTTTTTTCTAAAATATATTCTCTAGGAATTATTTGGAGGAAGTTCTCTGGACTGTGTTACACAAGAGGTCAGACTAGATGGTCACAACCATCCTTTCTAGCTGTGGAATCAGTAAATCTAAGGAAGTAAAGCCAAATTTCAGAGAGTTGGATGCTTAATTGCCTTAAATTCAGCCTGTATCCCATTATAGGTATATCACCAGTATCCAGTTCTAAAGGAGATTTACAAAGCATTTTGCTCAATAAATATTATCAGTTCTCATTGCCAAGAGACACTTTTCAAGCATGTTTAGATAAAAAGGATAAGTAAAATAATATCTTTTACTGGACCAACTTCTTTTGCTGAGAGTAACAAGCCTTTGGGCTAAACAGAGCTCTTCTTCAATGTTGTTCATCTTGAAAGCTTGTCTCTTTCACTGAGGATATGTCTACACTACAAAGTTAATTCGAACTAACGGACGTTAGTTCGAATTAACTTTGATAGGCGCTACGCTAGCGCTCCGCTAGTTCGAACTTAATTCGAACTAGCGGAGCACTTAGTTCAAACTAGGTAAACCTCATTGCACGAGGACTAAGCCTAGTTCGAACTTACTAGTTCAAATTAAGGGGTGTGTAGCCCCTTAATTCGAACTAGTGGGAGGCTAGCCCTCCCCAGGTTTCCCTGGTGGCAACTCTGGCCAACACCAGGGAAACTCTATTGCCCCCCTCCCGGCCCCGGACTCCTTAAAGGGGCACGGGCTGGCTACGGTGCCCGTGCCAGGTGCAAGCCTGCCAGCACCCAGCTAGCAGACACTGCACCTGGCACGGCTCGAGCCAGCCACCCGATGCCCCCCAGCCCTTCCTCTCTTCCTGGGACCAGGCTGGCGGCTCCTGCGAGCTTGCCCAGGACCACAAGAGGCGGGCACCCGCCTGGTCCAGTGTGGACATCGTGGACCTCGTCCATGACCTCCGCACTAGGCACAGGAAAGTGGCCATCTAGGGCAGGAGAGCTGCCAGCCTGGCCACCCAGGAGCAGGTGTGCATGAAAATCAAGGTGGACCACTGAGACCCCCGACCCTGAGCCCTGAGCTTACAATGGCCATCCTGGGTCAGACCAAAGGTCCATCTAGCCCAGTAGCCTGTCTGCCAACAGCGGCCAACCCTAGGGACCCTGGAGGGGATGGACCGAAGACAGTGACCAAGCCATTTGTCTCGTGCCATCCCTCTCCAGCCTTCCACAAACTTTGGGCAGGGACACTACTCCTACCCCCTGGCTAATACCACTCCATGGACCCAACCTCCATGACTTTATCTCACTTCTCTTTAAACTCTGTTCTAGTTGTAGCCTTCACAGCCTCCTGCAGCAAGGAGTTCCACAGGTTGACTCTTTGCTTTGTGAAGAACAACTTTCTGTTGTTACTAGTTTGAAGCCTGCTACCCATTCCTTTCCTTTGGTGTCCTCTAGTCCTTCTATTATGGGAACTAATGAAGAACTTTTCTGTATGCACCCTCTCCACCCCACTCATGCTTTTATAGACCTCTATCCTATCCCCCCTCAGTCTCCTCTTTTCTAAGCTGAAAAGTCCCAGTCTCTTTAGCCTCTCTTCATATGGGACCTGTTCCAAACCTCTGATCATTTTAGTTGCCCTCCCCTCTCCCACCCTTCTCTTCCCCTCTCCCACCTCCTTTTCCCAGTCTCCCCGAGTTATGGTCAATAAAGAGAGATCCTATTTTTGACCACACGTTTTCTTTATTTTGTACATCAGGAAGGGGGGCTAGGGAAGGGTAAGTGGAAGGATGTGAGGGAGGAATGGGGTACGAGCCCCCGATGGGGAGGACTGGGCTGGCTCTGTGGGCTTCTGGGGGTGGAAGCTCTCCTGCAGCCCCCCAATTGCCCCCTCTCCCCAGATGGAAGCCTGCGTCAAGTGCAGCCGGTATGATGGCCGAGTGCTGTGATGTGCCCAGTGTGGGCACTCCGGGCACTCCAAGCCAGGACTGCTTTGCAAGCGGGGCACCCCTGAGAACTGTCTGTCCGGGGTGGGGGTCGGGTCCCTTTAAGCACAGCCCTCGGCTAGCCTGAGGCAGCAGCTCTACGCTCTAAGTCCTCATCTGATGCCCTGCCGGCACTGCTTCCCGCCATCCTTAACCCCGGTTCAGGGTCCACTTAATGTGGACATGCTAGTTCGAATTAGCAAAACGCTAATTCAAACTAGTTTTTTAGTCTGGATCCATTAGTTCGAATTAGCGCTGTAGTGTAGACATACCCTGACAGAGGTTGGTTTAGTCGGTGATATTATCTCACCTACCTTGAGTTTCTAACATCATGGGACCAACCCAGCTGCAACAACACTGAAAACAACTTTTCAAGGATAACAAACCAAATTTCACTTATCATGCCATATATTGGAGCATGTCTCCTAATCTTGAAAATCTTTTTGGTTTCACCGTATCAGCTAGATAATCAACTACAGAAAACAAAGGATTTGATCTACGGCCCAGTACAATAAGGTAACTAATGTTAGTAGAAGGACTCTAAGGCTTTGTCTACAGTGCAGAACTATTTCGGGATACTTCCAGTGTCCTGAAAAACTATTCTACGTCTTGACAGCATGCCCCTTATTTTGAAATATCTTTCAAAATAATGGGCATGCTCTTGTGAAGTTCCTGTAAACCTCATTCTACAAGGATTAAGGGGCATTTCGGAATAGTGGTTTATTTTGGAATTACAAATAAGCTATTCTGAAATACACTCAAAATAAGCTACACAATTTGTGTAGCTCAAATTGTGTAGCTTATTTCGAGCTAAGGATGCAGTGTAGATGCACCCTAAGAGGTTTCTTCACACTTAGGAACATATTACCTCATCATTCCACATTTTTGTCTGTTTCCTTCTTGTGCAACATACAACATGAATACTTCTTTCTGAAGTGATAGATATGTAGGGATCATCTTGTTCAAGGCCTTTATTCCCAAGAATGGACAGACCAAGAGAGGGAGAACAGGATATGCATATGTAAACCAAAACACAAGCTATGGGTCCAGTTTTTGTTTACCCTTCTTTGTATTAATTTACAACCTGCTTATAATAAGTTGCAATGAAGTCACACTATAGAAGTGTGTGTGAAGAATAAAATTATCAATTTTTGGTGATTCATTTTTCTTCAATGAAGGAAAAGAACAAGTGAATAATCTGGTTAAGGAAAGGAACAATGTACTAAAACTTATTTGATTATGAACATAAAGCAATTGGAGATTTAGTTGAAACTTAACTGCAAACAAGGCAGAACCTTCAAATTTATATTTTACCTAATTATTTTATGTAATAAACCAAACCTGAGTCTCTTCTCCATTCTTTGCAATGTACTGTTTATTCAATAGCAGCTTCTTGATCATTAGCATTTTTACTTTCCATTCAATCACTGTAATGAAACATATCATATTTCAAAATCAGCTGTAAATATTATCCTCTAAATTGGAATCTGCAAGTATCAGGTATTGAAAGTGCTAATTCAATGACTGGATTAAATACTACTCTTTTCTATATTGAAGATGCCCGAGGAATATTCAAATTCTGTTCCTAAATTCTGGCATATTTTAGTAAGCTGTTTCAGTATACCAAAGGCACATTTTTTTCAATGTAGTACCCATCTCTGTAGGTTATACAATACACTGTATTTGTGCATTTGTGTGTATTTAACTCCCGTATGAAAATATAGCACCCAAAATTTTATACAAAACTACAGCAACCATATAATGCCTATTAGAATATGAAAGTATCAACATTTCTTGCTTGTAGGATTATAGAATCAGAGAACCATAGGACTGGAAGGAACCTTGAGAGCTCATCTGGTCCAGTCCCCGACATTCATGGCAGGACTAAACATTCAATACTTTTATTAAATTAAATCTAGGTATAAATACAGTAGGAATTTGAAGGAAGAGAATATAAAACTATAAAACATTCTTACATTAAAATAGCTTTTAAAATATTATTATTTCACTCCGTTGGGGCAATGAAACATGAATGGTTAGTTTCTAGTCAGTTTCACTTTCTGACTCTGAAACATCATTAGCATAATGCTTCAGTGTTTAGGTTGCACTGTACTGAATCAAGTCATTTTCTGATGGTGTTGTGTGTTACAGAAGAACAGACCTCGCCAATTGGGAAAATCCAGAAGGGACTAGCTGATCCTCTTCCACCCTTTCAAAGAAGGAAACCGACTCGTCTTCTTGAAATTGGAGCTCCTTTCTATCAGGACAATCAACTTCAGGTCAAAGTCTACTGGAAGAAGACAGAAGGTTTGTTGAAAGTTCTCTCTTTAAACAGGGACTACAATTAATCCTTCTATCTCAGAGGTGGGGAAGCTCCAGCACTGATATATTTTTAGTGAACCCTATCAATCATCTCTGCCCCCAAAATTTCCTACTAGAGCTCTGTTGCAGTATATAAGGAAGGACTTTAGGGTACAGTTGGAGGGAGGTAATATGTTGTGAAAGGAAGTGATTACAAGACTCTAGTGACCAAAACTTGCGGTTAATAATAGCCAGGGAATTGAAGTACAAGTGTGGAACATCTATACTCGGGGCCAACTGGAACCTGTACTTTTAAAGCAGGAGGGCAATGCCCTTTGTTTAACACAAGTGTAATTTGAGACCAGGAGGCTGCATTGTTCCCTTGAACTGTTAGCTTTAAGCACCGATGGAGTGGCACCATGTAATTCACTTCCCCACTGTGAGGTAAAGCACTTTCCAGCAGCACCAGCCTTTTCCCAGTATGTGTGTGCAGGGGGTGAGGTGGGAATTGAGTGGGCCTTAGCTGCCCCCCACCAAAAGTTCTGTCTCTTCCTCCATTCCTCTTTTTCCTCCACCCCACAAGGCTCCAACCTCTGGCCAAGCTGGAAGCCAGATTTGGGCACTATTAAGAGCTGCTCAGGGATCCTGAGCTGCTGTGGGAAGCACTGGACCTTGTTCCATCCCTGGGTGGGATGCCCAGGGCAGGTGGAAGGTATAGGGCTCTCCAGGTGGCTCTTACCACTGCTCAGCTCTGACTTCTGACCTGGCTAGGGGGCAGGGCCTCAGGGGGAAGAAGATGATCAGGGGGTAGAACCTTGGAGATGGGCCCTCCTTTTCTACTGAGGTTCTGGTACTCCTTCCTTAATTCCCTACTTTAAGGGCTTGGGGAGGATTACACACACTCCCCTTAAAATACCCTTTGTAAGACTGTGGGGTGGGAGAGGGAGGAGGGTGTATGGAATTTGTCCTTATTCAAAACTCCCATTGAAGTAGGCAGTAGTTTAGGTGAGTGAGGCCAAAGAGCCTCAATTTGCATGTGGCATTCCCACTGAGGTCTGTTGAACCTCTCTGTAGAATTGGGCCTAATATCAGGATTATAAAACAGGAAATTGAGGAGATGAATTTAAATGGAAAGACAATAGGACTTCCTGGCTGCCCTGCCTCTGTCCATTTCTTGGCCTGCCTCCACCTAAATGTGGGGTTGTGCTGATTGCCAGCAGCATCAATGCACCAGAATCCAACACAGTATCTTCCAGCATAGGCCCCGAAGTAAACGTGGATGAAGAATTTATCCTCATAGCAGAAAAAGAAAATCTTCACACTGGGCTGGTTTCATGTGTTTTATGATCCCTGGCTTTTCAGTAAATATCGTGCCTAACAACTTTTTTTAATGTTTTCATTGTTCCTAATAGACAAATACCATAAAATTTAAGTGTCTAATTAGACTTGGAAGCCAAAAAAGGGATTAGTCTTCACTGCCTTCCAGAATCAAGTAGGGATTGTTACACATTGTTTCACTTTAGTACAATAGTCAATATCCCAACACGGTTACTTGAATACATGCTAACAATGTTAGTGGTTTTGCCTTGTAGCTATCTATAAATGTGCCTCTCAAGTTAATATGCACATAAAAATACATTACAATAAGTATCAGGTTTGAAGTTAAATCCTGCCAAAGGAATGATCCCGTTTTTCTCTTGACTTTTGCAAGTGATTTTCAGAACACTGAAGATTCTTCTGTTCATCGTTATCTCCTCACATTTGGGGTCTTTCAAATCTTGGCACTTATTTCTCCAGGACAGTTCAAAGATCTTTTCTTCTCTGTGCCCATGATTAAAATCTTCATAATCTCCTGTCCCTGCTATGTCAGCCTACTCTTCTCTGGCTGTACAATATTCAATGCCACCATTCAGGTTCATTCAACATGCAATGGTTACAATCATTCTCCTGACCATGATCATGGCTCCCGATTCTTTACCACAGCAGATTCAAGTTGATGGTGTGTCAGTGATGCCTAAGGATTTCTCTCTTAGTATTTAAAAGAAATAATTAATGATTTTATATTGCCCACCACAAGATTATATAACCCTATGTGCTTATATTCCTGTTACTCTTGTCTTTGCTCTGATAATTATAACTGCTCATTGTTTTTTAAGATTAGACTGAAAGTTCATTGGGGCAGGGAGTCAGACTAGCTTTGCAGTTACACAGGGCCCACTACTACTTTCAAACACATAAAAATGAAATGCATTGTAAAAGCTATACTCACTCCTATGCCTCAAAGACATTAAATGGAACATATGGTGGGATGAAAAGTTAAAGTAAGTATAGATCTGTGGTTTTCCACTCCTTCTGAAAACTCTAACCTATTTTGTGTGCATGTGGGTTTTTTTAAAATATTTTAAATATAACATTTCATTTTAATTAAGTAGCATAACAAATTCAGTAAAAATAGGGACCTCCAGGGCTGGATTAAGGGGGGGGGGCTAGCTAGGCAGCTGCCCAGGGTGCCAGCCTATGGGGGTGCCTGATGGTAGCTGTAAGGAGCATCGCGTGACTGGCCATGCAGCACCCCTTAGAGCTGCCATCAGGTGCCACACGCCCAATAGTAGCTGAAAGGTGCACAGCGCGCTGGGGGCGGGGCCACGCATGCGTCGTGCACCCGCTGCCCGGAGCGCAGGAATGGCTCAAGCCGGCCCCGGGGGCCTCATATCTTTTAAAAAAGAATCTGGATCTCAGTACCAATGTCTTGCACAGATAACAGTTAAGAAAACAATTTGCCACCACTGTTGCAAGTGGTTGTGTTATTCTTCAATTATTCTCATCTTTTGAAACAAAAGACAGTTAAACTGATGTAAAATGTGAAATATTGGTATAAATAGTCATTTTAACTGTAAGAAACCATTTATTGTTAATAAATAATATGAAATTTTTTCTCAATAAAACATTAATGAAACGTTGTTCATGTACTATAATAATCATCATTAAGAAATTGTTTTTGTATATGTGATTGCAATGAGCTGGTCATTTTGTGTAGATGCAGGAAAACCACAGCTTTGGACAGGTGATGTTTCTTTGGATTTCTGTCTGGAAACTGGGTTTATTCTTCAACCATGGACCTATCTATCCAAGAGTTTCTGCTGCTGCCCATTCCTGCAATATCTGAGTAAACATTTATGTAAAATAACTTGATGACAGTGGAGTCACTGGTAGTTTTGAGTATCTGGCTCTTCTCCCCTTTTAGGATTGTTTTTGTTGTTGTTTGTTTTAGCTGATTTGTTTGTTTAAAGTATTTCTGTTTTGTCTTTGAATTTTGGATTTGTGGTGGTTGGAAGTGCTAGATAGGAGTGCCAGTGATGAGAATATTGAATAGCAGGGGTTTTCAGCCTTCAGCCCATGATTTACTACAGGCACAAGCACAAAGAGACTCTCACTCACTGCAAAAATTTGGAGGATTTCAAGGAAATGCAGTGATGCAGTTGCAGCCATCTCCACAGTCCCAAAACCACTATAACACTGCACAGGAAACCCCTGTCCCTCTGTGGCATTTTCAGATGAGTCTCTGGGGGCCAAAGGAAGAGACGAATGATGTCATAAAGACTATACAGACTCCTTCCATAATTCTCAGATGGGAATCCACAGACTTTTTCCTATCCCAGGAAGTGAAGGAGATAATACAATACATTATTTTACAAGTATTTGGCTTTATTATATCCTCCAATGTATATTTCTGTTTATGCATGAGTGGACTTTCAGAGTACACTTTCATAGTCTTGATATATACATATATGCCAACAAATGCTACAGGTTGAAAGACAAAATTAATTTCTCTAGGCTTGATCTTCTCTTTTTTTAGAGGCTGGATTCCGAATGTCCCATTAATGTCACTTAGGGCATGCAAGCAATGTTGGTCTTGACCTTCTGTGTTAAAATAAATCAATGTTCGCAATATTATTCAGGCTGAACATCTTTTTATGATGATAATTATACATGCACTTTAAGATGTGTGTTAACAGGAATAACACCGCACCTCAAGTTGTGCAAAGCACTTAGCAAACCCACATCATTTTGCCCAGCGTAATTATTACAAAAGTATACAGTAATTTGACAAATACAGTGGTTTCTAGTTCAGAAGAAAAACATGCCTTGCATTTGCTCTGTTGGACATGGGGCTGGGATTAGAGAAATACTGTACATTTAAGCAGCATGAATTAAACTTTTGTCAATGAAAGGAAGAACTTGCTTGTGGCTGGATTTTCTGGCCATCTTGACTGTGTGAAATTAGAAATTATGTGCTATTTATGTAATGAAGTGGAACCAAGTCAAACAAATCACTTTTAACTCTGTGGCGCTAGGAACTACAATGTCATGGAGTAGTCTGTTGCCAGGAACGGATGCGCTCTAAATCTCTAGCCTAAAAGAATTAGCTGCTTATGACAATTACAATCCTAAAAAACTTGTGTGCAGTAATTAAGACTGAAACTGTAAAAATAAAAGGTTTCTCACATTTTCCTTGCTTCACAGGAGTTTGCTGACTTGGAAGCTAGGGTTTTGGACTTTGGTTGAGACTCCTTCAAATTCCTCCAATATGAAATACCCTCAGGGATTTTAGATGAGATATTTCCCATGGAAAAAAAAAGAGGAACTATATTCTCTATAGATCAGTGGTTTTCAAACTTTTTGTATTTGTGACCCCTTTCACAAAGCATGCCTCTAAGCAGCTGCTTCTACATTAAAAATGGGATGGGATAATTTAATTTAATTTAATTTGTTGGGAACTAGGAATTGTCATCCCCATGGAGCAGTTAGCTCGTGACCCCTGTGTAACCACCTTGTGACCCCAGTTTACAAGCCCCAGTCTGAGAACCCTGCTATACATGTACTAGGATAATTCTCATCACTTAGAAGTGATAATTCTCATCACTTATTAGCCTAAGTTTGAACTAGGGAGGCTAATATAGGCATTCAAAGTTGCAAATGAAGCACTGGATTAAAATATCCCAGGCTTTATTTGCATCTTCCCGCTGGGCGCCATTTTTAAATCCCCCTAGTCCGAACTAACTGCCCGCGGCTACACGCGGCAGTCAAACGTTAACTCGAACTAAGTCGTTAGTTTGAGTTAACTGTTACACCTCGTGGACTAAGGACTTAGTTTGAGTTAACGTTTGACTGTTGTGTGTAGCCACGGGCAGTTAGTTCGGACTAGGGGGATTTAAAAATGGCGCCCGGATAGGAAGATGCAAATAAAGCCCAGGATATTTAAATCCCGGGCTTCATTTGCAACTTCGAATGCCTACATTAGCCTCCCTAGTTCGAATTAGGGGGCTAGTGTAGACATACCCTTACTGTAGTAATTCTCATCAGTGAGGGTAGCATAGGGTACTTCAGTAGAATTAATTCCTTCCAATGCAAAATGTCACTGTACTGTATTCTAAACCCATAGTTGCAACACAGTTGAGGTTGTGGTCTCTCTTAGTTAGGGATAAGACAGCAATTGTTATGTAGGCAAACTCCATTCAATCAGTATTATGCCTGAGTCATGACTTTAGCATTTGGCCCAAATTAAACATAATTTTATCGAGTTCATCAGTATTTTCACTTAGTGCTGAATTGTTTACCCTTTGCTTTTGTTTCAAAGTGTAGATGTTTAAAAAAACATATGTACTTGGCTTCAGATTTGATTCCTTAGTTTAATACTTACCAGAAATTCAAAAAACTAATATCTCAAACCGGGGTTGAAGTAGGAAGGGACAGAGAATCTATCCCGCACTGTCAGATAAAACAACTGAAAAGAAATAATCAATTAAATGACAGAAGAATAAAACACAGGGCACAGCAAAGCAAATAGAAAGCTGCCACAAAAGCTGTTATAGCCAGATCACAGGAAAGCAAAACTAGGTTTTTTTAGTACAAGAGGATATGACTGTTTGTGCAGACAGTTTCTAACGAGACATTTTCATCCTGCAGGATTAAGAATAATGTGAATCCTTCCTAGTATGATATCTAACTTGGCCAGTTACTAATGTATCATGTTATCTCATTATGCTTCCACAAACAATTACACAGGTTCACTTAAAGATATAACATTGGTCCAGATACTTCCCTCCAACAGGAAAAGATCCCAGTGAAATACAGGAAAGTTTGGCCGATGTTTCGACTTATAGTTTACTTACTTATTTATGTGAACAATATCTTCATTCATAATTCCCTGCGCATCCACTTGAAGGGCATGCTTAACCCTATTTTCTTAAGGTAGGCCAACCCTGTGTCATGAAAACAGGCTTAAATAATCAGAGTTTTTTCATGACAGCAGGCTTGCAACAGTCTGCATACACAAGACAACACTAACACATACTGCGATGCAGACTTGGATAACTTTAGTCATTTTCTAAGCAGACACTTGAAAGTCTGTGTCATAAATTCACTCACTCTGCACTGTTGCATCTCTTACAAATAATGTTCTGATCTGGCTTCATGTGAAAGGCATTCATGCACTATATGAGTACCTATAAGAAATAGAACACAACTTCAATTTGGCAGTTTGCTTGGGGTATAATCCTATTTAGCAAACTAATTGATTATTTTATACTCGTTAAAGTATAGAATTGGTACTCTAAGCATATAAGAAAATATAATGTATCGAAGCAGATGAGTGCTACTTCTGATTTTCCACTTTTAATAGCACCTCATAGTGCTGTGGCACTGGTGCACTGTCACTTCATTTTCTCCTTACAACAAATTCTCGGTTTCTAAGACCAGTAATAATAATCAACAATGGATAAGTTCTTAATAAAGTTACTCAGAGAAAAAGAAGAAAAGAGTGATGGACTGAGTTCAACCACGAGCTTGCAAACTGAAGAGAAAAATGTGGCAAATTTACAAGATAAGAAAAGAAATTTTCAGGAATCCTGGCTGTCAAGTTTTAAAGTAGTTAGACTACAAGAGTGAATTAGAGCTTTTTGTTCAGTCTGCAAAAACTATTCCGAAAAGACAATCTTAATATTTTCTGTGAAGGCCAAACCAATGTTTATTGCATCTGGATTACAAGATTGGAGACATGCAATACATGGTTTTATATCACACAAAAATTCTCCTGTCCCAAGGAAGTGGTAATGAAGTCTGCCACTCTGCAATTGCAAGTAAATGTTTCTGAATTTCTTGGTCCATCAGGTACAGAAAGGAATCACAATCAGCTAAGAATGCGCTGCACAAAATTTTTGCCAAATGTTCAGTCCCTAGTTCAACAAGAAATAGCATTACATGGACATAATAAGAGTGATTCAAATCTGATGCAGCTTTTGTTGCTACACAATACAGATTCAGAGGAACTAAATAGCCTTGTACAAAATACACGTGGTTATTACATGAGGTTATTAATGAAATAATCAAAGTGATGGCAATGATAGCTTTTTAGGCTTTTAAGTGTATGTCATTGTAATGGATGAAATTATCTGTCAAGAAATGAACAAGTAAGTTTTTCTTTAAGGTTCTTTTCTAGTGAAGACTGGGAGATTTACGAGTTTATTGGGTTTTACAAAACTGACATTCATGTTCGCAGTCAAATTGGAGAAGCATATAGCTGATGCAATAAATGGCTCGGATCAGGATGGCATCCCAATACATGAAGCTTTATAGGGTGGCATTAAAACCGAGAGGCTTTCTATTCATTTAGAAACGTGGCGTGATATTTGGCGAACCAAGTAAAGCCACAGAAGGCTTGAGTGACATGTTGCCAGAAGTTACAGTTCTCCTGAAATTGCTCTGTGCAATTCCAACTGCAACCTGTACCACTGAGCAATCATTCTGATGCTGGCATACACTGAAAAAATTATGTGAATGACAGTGAGCTAAGAACTATATCACTTGGCATGTCAGACCATTCATAAGAACTCTACCTCTGACTGGGACATTGCAAGACCCCTGGATGACTTCATTTCAAGAACTGAACAAACACAAAAAGTGTTTCTGCCTCCTGAAGGGTAAGTGCTCAATTGCATTTCTTCTGAAATTTAAGTGCTTTATTCATGTGCTTTATAATATTAGTGTACATGTGGGAATTTAATTTTTGTCATGTGCAAGTGTCGTATGGTTCAATTTATTTTAGATCCAAGGGAAACCAGGACTCTCCAGGGAGACTTAACCACTTTTTTATTTATTATAAGCTTTAAGCAGTTAATAGAGTTGTTTAAATTTTACAAGTCTTAAAAACAATAACTATACAATTTAAATCTTAAATACTATAAATTCTAAAGCAATTAATACAGCACAAAGCAATGCAAAAGCAATTAATAGAAGAGCTACAATAATACAATAATAAAGCCTCATTCACTTACGCTTCACCCATATGCTACCTATAGTACCAGGCAGAAGGTTGTGGTTCCTTTGATTTCCACACGTCAGAACTCCATGCACTGGGGTCTCCAGTGTGAAGGGACTAGTTACCTCTAGTGACAACAAGCAGGAGCTGTGGGTTAATCCTGCTTATTTCCTCTCGTTGAGTCTTCTTACTAAGCCCGTTTTATAGCAAAGCGAGACTCGGTCATCCTAATAATATTTGCCAATTGATTACTTATTGCATAAGATACCTAAAATGACAAATGCCCTATTTGGGGTACCTTCTGCTACTCAGGATATTGCAAAAAACTATAATTAACAGTTTTATGGCTGCATCTATAATTTTTGCTTATCAGAAACAAAGTACCAGTACAAGGTTGATTGTTGTATGTTTTTGACCTGGTCTTGCTGTATCGCTTAATCTGAATTGTTATGCAAAATGTTTCCTGCCTCTCAAACCTTGGCAGTGTGCTTATGTGCACCAGACTTGAGACAGGACTGGGTTTTGCTTTTTAGGGATCCACACTGTGGTCAAGGCAGGGCCATCCAGGTTCCCCTAACAGCAAGTTAAATTATTTTGGTATACACTTGTAAGCTATATATGATTATATACCACATTTATATGCAGTGGAGAATAATTTAATTTATTCGCTTGTTATTAATTTTATTTATTGCTTTCATTCTTTATATTTATGAGTCTATAATTACCATTCATTACTGTATATCATATAATTCATTTCATGGTCTGTCTTTGATACTGCTTTAAATATGAACACTCCTAGTTATTTTGCACTTAAATTCTGGTTTAATTTAAGTGGAGTGTTTGAGCAGTCAGTACAGTGTTTTACCTGAAAACAATTAGAAGAACATCACAAAAGAAGGGGCTACATTTTGTTTTAATTTTAGAAACTATTTGCTTTTGAGGGTTATTTATCCAAGAGTGCCTGGTTGTTTCTATATTCAAAAGAGCCATGTCATTATCATGTATAGACAGGACCAATGTACTCAAACTCAGCGTGTCATCCATAAGAAGTTTTAATAAAGTTGACATTCTTAGTTAAATATTTTTGACTGCGATGGTGATTTTGTGCAATATAGAGAAACTTTTCAACTGACTTTTTTTACACTATTTTTTAAAAATATATCACCTTACAAGGCAAGTGTGAAGGGCAGGACTTAGATCCATTCTGGGCTCCTCTAGAAATTATGTAAGTCTGATGCCAATGCCTATAGAATAAGTGTGTGTGTGTGTGTGTGTGTATAACCCCTCCATTACCACTGAACAGAGCAGGGGGAAGGAAACGGGGAGGAAGAGGAGTGGGGTTGCCTCCTGCTACAGAGATCACGGGGACCAGCTCTGTATGAATTCCCCATACTGAACAATTTGTCTCCCAATTGGCTTACATGGTTCCGTTGGTTCCTTACCACTGCTAAGCAATCCTACCTTTTCCAGGAGGAGCTAATGTGATGATGGGGAAATTAATGCTCATTTACCAGCATTAATCTCAGTGGGAAATTGCTAGGAGTAGGGGCAGCCTTTGAACCCGCCTCCCCCTCTGCATCCCTTCCACCCTGCCAAAGCAGAGACACATGGAACAGCCAGCTATTTTAAACAACCTGGGACTGCAGCAGACAGGCAGGGAACCTGCCTCAGATACCTACAGGGCTGCTGGCTGGGAGCCATCTATGTAATCACCTCTCAGCCAGAGTCTGCTTCTGGTACCCCAGCCCTTCTCTACCTACAACAGCCTGCCCCGGGCCACCACCCTCTCCTGCCTCAGGTCACCATTCAAACCCTCTGTACCCCCTGTCCACCTCCTCCAGGTCACAACTCCCTCCCAGACCCTGCACCCCCACCTACACTACTTCCCCAGACCAGAATCCTCTCCCGCACTCATACCTCCTCCTGGACCCTGCACTTTAAGCCCCTGCTACAGATCATAACCAGTCCTTCACCCAAACTTCCTCTCAGACCTCAGACCTTCTCTTGCACCCCAGTCTCCTACCTCAAGCTCCCTTCTGCACCCAGCCTCCATGCCAGACCCCACAGCCCCTCAATAGAAGTGCAGCCCTTGACCACTTGCCAAAAGCTTGGAGTGGCCCATTACAAATTGTTGCCCATCCAGGCTTAGATTCTGGGTGCTATGCCTAAGCTTTAAATGCTGGCAAAACTTAAGTTCTACCTGGTGAGTTTGATGAAACAGTAACATATAAGAGAAGAAATGAACACTAATGGCGAAATTCATGCTTGCCAGGTGGGAAACGCTTAATGGAACACAGCCACCAAAAACAGACAATCCCCTGAACCTCAGAAAAATCTCTTCATGACCCCAATAGCCTTGAATAGTGTCTACAGATGTTGATACTCCCTATATGGAAACAGTGCCCATTGCTCACGAGTCACTCCCAAACCTCCCATCCAACCTTCATATTCAGCATGGATACAAACAGGACTGGCCAAAGAGTTGGCGGGTCCCAAGGCGGCATGCTGTGGTTGGCTGCACTGTGCGGCCAGGTGGCTCCCAACCAGGCAGAGAGTGAGCAGCTGGGCAGGTGGGTGCTGGGCAGCATAAAGCTTTAAAAGTCCAGGGCCCAAAGCAACTGCCATGCTCGCCTTGCCCTAAGGCCAGGCCTGGATATAGAGGCTCTGTACAAGACTGTTTTACCTGCTGCTTCCATGTATAGTCTCATCCCAGGGTTTAAGCAGTTCTGGATACTCTATTCCAGCCCTCCATGATGCTGAACCTCACCTCAAAATGTAAGTAGGTGTGAAAAAGTGTAGGTCTCTATCCTTTAACACTTATGCCTATATTTAACATCACTCCTGAGCATAAGCACCAACTTTTCCCTTCCCCTGGGAGTGCTCCAACCCTGTGCCTCTACTCTTCCCTGAAGGCCAATCCCTATTCTGCTTTGTCCCCCAAAGCCCTGCCTTCACTTCACCTCTTCATGCCCCTGCTCCACCCCCTCTCTGAGACCTGCCACTCTCCATCTTCCCTCAAACTTCTTCCTGAACTGTCAACAGCTGTTTGGCAGAGGCAGCCTCCCCCACCTCAGCTGATAAGCTGGGGCAGCAAATATCTGTGACTAGTGGGTGCTGAGCACACAACTATTTTTTTCCATGGTTACTCCAGCCCCATGGAATAAATCATTTTGATGGATCTCTATTGCTACTAACTTCTAGAATATCATTTGTTTAGAGTACAAGTTTGAACAGCACAATTTCTTTCAAGTTTGCATTAAAAGTTCAATAGAAAGCTGAGGGCAAATTAAAAAACAAAACATGCCATGAATGTAGTCCAGGGTGTATTTACCCTAGTGTGGAATGTTAGAAGATTGCTGGCAAGTCATACAATATCACATTAGTTGGGAAATTATTTCCAGAACAGACTCATTTAAACAAGGAATTTAAAAAAATGTATTGGCTAACCATTGAACAAACTGTTTGTCTGAATTTGTTTTTGTTTCTTTTACTGTTCAAGAAAGACTGGTATGTTTCCAAAAACATCATCTTTCTTATGCCTCAGTAACATCTGTTTATACAGTTTACATCTTCCACTTTTTCAGCTTCCTTCTTGTGTAGTTTACCATGAATAAGGACTTTCATAAAGTGACTTCTTATCACTATTAAGCTACATGTAAAAACATTACAATTTATTTATTTGAAGACTGATCTAACCACCTTAATTAAGGGGCGGATTTTCATAAGTGTTTAGTTACTTAAAATACAGAGAGGTCTCTATTGGATTTTCAGAATCACCTGAGCAATAAGAGTTATATATCTAGTGAGATTTTCAAAAGCATCCTTCAGTACCTTTAGGCACCTATGAAAATCTAGCCCTGAATAACTAGCCTAAATCTTAGTTTATGGTATCATATATGGAAAACTGAGGCATAATTGTTTCTACAAGAGGAAAAATTTTCCCTTATAAAGCATAGGGTGCCTGTGGACACTACTGACAAACAGTACAATATACTGTTTCATGTACTCTATCGACAGGCTCACACAAAATCCCTGGATACAAACACCCTTTATCGTTGGTACAGTATGCATCCAGATGTGGACACATGTTGTGGCTTAAGTCCATCTTTAAATTATAAACTTTCTGTTAATGTCATTTTTGGAAGGAAATTACCATGTTATTATCCAAATGATGCATGTGTGTGTGTGAGTGGGAGGGGGTGTGGGTGTGTGTTTTAACTGGCAAAGCATTCAAAACCAAATTCTTAACAATATAAACACAACTGCTAATATTTCATATTAGAGCAGGAAACAATATAGCTTGCCTTTTCAAATAACTGCTTATTTGAAAGAAGTTTAAATGTGAGCCAAGGGTTCTTGGTGTTCATTTTAATTGTTCTGTATGATGCTGTCATTAAAACTCTAACGCTCATAAAATCCACTGCTTAGCATTTTGGAATCTTTTCTTCCTATGCCATTGGATGGGAAAAGGAACAAACAGATAGATTGTCATGCAAATGTTATTGCAGAAGCAAACATTCTGAGGATAACACAGGAGGTTAAAAAAGTTCAGAGAAGAACCATAACTTTGCAGGAAAGTAAATTATTTTTATGGGGACTCCTCCTCTCCCCCAAACACACACTAAACCAGTAAGACAGTACAGGGCACTCACCTAAGGAAAAGAGTGTTTGTTGCTCACATGTTACAATTAGGACTTTATCCTACGATATGTTCCACAAGGGAAATGGCATTGAGAACTGAGCCAGTGAATAGATTCACTTTTTCCCCTCTAATTTTAGTGCCCTTGTTCTGGAATAGAGTTTATAATGTTTGCAAAAGTCACCACATTTCACAGGAGACATAAAAGGCCTGTTTGCTTGCAGTCTCTTAACAGTCCCACAGCACTGTTTGCAAAAAGAGTATTGTTAACCTCAGTAGGACACTAGTCAAATTCCAGTTTAGAAACCAATAATTACATTCTGACTATCTGCAGTTTCTTCATTCTCTTTCTTAAACCATTTTATAGGGTTACTGTCTTCTATCAAGAGTTGTTACTTTCTGCATCACCATAGCTTTTGCTGCTTTTTAACAGTGGAGATAAGTCGATAGGAGGAGCAACACAAATCAATAAATGAATGTTTACGTTACATGCATTGACTTGAACTTTATTGAGGTCCATGGCTTTTTTATATTTGCTTTCCCGGGACATCAGAGCAATTAAGTCTTAGTATTTGAATGCTTATGAAAAGTAAATACTCAACTTCATGTTTCAGTATTCACCCAGAGCTAAAGCATGGTTCAGCTACCATGGTGGCACAGAGGTAAAAGATGTCTCCTTTTGCATATGCACCAGCTATTGGTGTTATAGATAGTAGCATGGGAGCAGAAATAGGTTCCACTGAGCTTCCATGCCTTATCCCTCTGTAGGACCGGGTGAGCAGTGAGAAGAACCTTGGCTCTACTCCCTCCAGCCCATCCAGCAATGTAGCTGCCTTGGCTTGCCAAGGGTTATATACTGTGAGGGGATAGACCCAGCATTGTTTTCTCCCTCCTGCTAGTGGCAGAAAGTCAAGAAGAGAGTCTATGACTTGGAGAGTCAGAATCATGTTCCTAAGCTGTTCCACAAGCAACAGAAAATCACATTGCTCTTGATTCTGCACTTGATTCCGTTCATGTGACCATCTAGCCCAGGGGTGTCCAAACTTTTTTCAAAGAGGGCCAGATTTGATGAAGTAAACATGCGTGAGGGCCGACCATTTTGCCTGACATTCTTTGAACCATTAAAATTAAATGCAAATTAACTATTTTATGCAAAGTTTATTGCAAACGGCAAACGACATAACACCAACTATACATGTTGTGTCCAAATATATTTATAACTGATTTAGACCAACTGACATTAACTGAGATTTTACAATGTATTCATCTCAATTGAAAAAAAAACTTGCCTACACTAATGTGAAGGGTGAAACTGAGATCTGGACTGCAGTACATAGGCTAGGTCTGGTTCAAAGGCAGTGGTTTTGATGCGCAAAATGTCACGCAGGTGAGAGTCACTTAGTCTTGTCCTCACGCGGTTCTTGTTACAGTTCATAGCAGAGAATGTCTTCTCACACATATATGTTGAGCCAAACAAGCTCAGCATTTTCTTAGCCAATGTTCGAATCTCTTGAAACCGGCTCTTATCCAGTTGGCGGTAAAAGTTCACAAGAGAGAGCTGTTGGTGACGACTGCGTAACTCGCTGTCACAATGCAGCTCAATGAGCTCGAGCTGCAGCTGATCTGGAGCATCATCGGGGTCAACAGAGAATGGAGAGGAGAAAAGGCTGATCTCCTTTTCAATAGCTGCAAAGTCCTGAAAGCGCCGTTTAAACTCCCCAGCCAGAGATGCAATGTCTGCTGCATACCTGCTCGTTTGCGCACTGATATTGTCCTGTGGAAAACTGTTCATTATTTCCTGCAACGCTGAAAAATGTATGGTATTGGGCTGTGTTTGTGACAACTGCCTTATGAAAAGTTGCAGCTTTGTCCCAAAGGCTTTGAGGTGTGAATAAAGCTGGTTCACCGCTGCATCTTTCCCCTGAAGACTCGTGTTCAGTACATTCAGATGCTTTGTTATGTCAACTAGAAACCCCAAATCAGCCAGCCAAATAGGATCAGATAGTTCTCGCATTGGTTGTCCCTTTGTTTCCAAGAATTCTCCGATTTCCTTTCTGAGAGAGTAGAAACGCTGCAGTGCAGACCCCCGACTGAGCCATCTTACATCGTTGTGATATAAA
This sequence comes from Pelodiscus sinensis, assembly GCF_049634645.1. Lineage (NCBI taxonomy): Eukaryota > Metazoa > Chordata > Testudines > Trionychidae > Pelodiscus > Pelodiscus sinensis. The sequence continues at coordinate 217,438,297 of NC_134711.1, forward strand.
ACATCTTCGTATTCAGCCTGGAAGTCCAGTAGAAACTGTTTAAACTGGCGGTGGCACAGGGCTTTAGAGCGAATAAAATTAATAGTCTTTAGCACCGGTTTCATAACATGATCATATTTGAGATGTTTAGCACAGAGAACTTGCTGATGAATGATACAATGGAGTTTAATAGCTTTGCCTCCTTCTTCGATCACCTTGTTACAGATTAGGGTTGATAATCCACTTCGTTCACCAACCATGGCAGGTGCCCCATCAGTAATAATCCCAGTAACTTTGTTCCAAGGCAGTTTCATGTCATCTATGGCGGAACTAACAGAAACAAATAAATCTTTTCCTCTTGTTTGGTCCGTAAGGCTCTGGAGGTCAAGTAGCTCTTCAGTCACATTCATTTCATCGTCCACCCCTCTCATAAAAATCAGCAACTGAGCTGTGTCAGATAGGTCCGTGCTTTCATCACAGGCTATTGAAAAGAAGTCAAAATCCACTCCTTTGGATGTCAACTGTCTCTTAATATCTGATGAAATCTCCTCAATTCTCCGTGCTACAGTGTTACGAGCCAGGCAAATGTTGGCAAACTCTTGCTTCTTCTCGGGACAGATATTCTCAACCATTTTCATAACGCATTCTTTGATAAAGTCACCCTCAGCAAAAGATTTGCAATTTTTAGCAATTAACGTTGCCACCTCATAGCTCGCCCTTGTGGCATTTTCATTTGACTCACGGGCTCTTATGAAAAATTTCTGTTGTGACATTAAAACAGCTTCAAGTTGCTTCAACTTTTCACTGCGGTCGTGCCCTGTAAGCTTATCGTATGTGCTATGTCTCGACTGGTAGTGTCTCTTGACATTAAATTCCTTATAAACAGCCACAGTCTCTTGGCATATCAGACAAACACAGTGATTCTCTATTTCAGTGAAGAAATATTCCACTTTCCACCTGTCCTGGAAGCGGCGGCCCTCACTGTCAACTTTCCTTCTCTTATTTACAGTCGCCATTTTTTAAAATTGACCAGAAGGGGAAGGGATCATGTGAGCGCAGTGCCAGAGGTTTAATACACTGCCCAAGTAATACACTGCACTAATACACTGCCCAACAAGAATTCTCTTGCCTTTGTGGCTGTTTGTGGCGAAGTCTCTAATGATGAGCTCCACGTGCCTGAGCCCTCCAGGAAGCTGACAGTGCGCAGGGCCAATCGCAGATACTGAGCTTGAGCAGCTGCGGAGTCCGTCCCTGATCTCAGCAGCTGCGGAGTCCGTCCCTGCACTCTCAGCCCCAAGGTAGAGGGCTTGCAGGGTCAGAGGCGGGTGGAGAGCGCAGGGCACGCTGGCCTCACGGCGGCCCGGGGGCAGGGCGAACCCGTAGCCAAGCGGGGGAGCAGGGCTGTGGACGTGCCCTACATGGTGGACTTTAGGACCGCAGCGGCCGCCATGGACGGCGGCAGAGCGGCCGGAAGCGGCGTCAGTCAGAGGAGTGCCGGGGAGCCAGGAGAGGGGGAGGAAGCGGGGGCTGTCCCTGCACTCTCAGCCCCAAAGCGGAGTGCAGGGGCAGGGTTTGGGACCGTGGCGGCGGCGGCGGCGGCGGCGGCCCGAAGCGGCGCGCTGAGCGCGCCAGTTAGAAAAAGCACCGGGGAGCCAGGAGAAGCGGGGGGCTGTATTAAATCCGACCGCGGGCCGCATTTGGCCCGCGGGCCGGACTTTGGACATGCCTGATCTAGCCCTATGAAAATAGTATATTCTATATAGGATGATGAAATACTGCTCATGACAGCCTATGTATGCAGTTCCCCAAATCTCTTGTGATAACACTTGCCTCAGAGATAGTCAAATAAGGTAGAGAAGTCTCTGGACATGCCCCTTTCTACTAAGACTTCACCGGCTTGGTACAAATGTAACTTTGTGATGTGAAGCTAAATTTAAAACTTTAGCCAGCCAATAAATCTTGGTGTCATGTAATTTTCTAGAAATAATGAGTTGGAATAGTTCTTCATGATCCAGAAAGGAAACTGTTTAACTTCTTGCATCCTGTTTATCTTCTACCTTCTTTCTAAGAGCATCATGCCCTAGAAACACATTCAAGCCCTTCTCTTGTTAATAAGTTGCATTTGCATCCAGGATGTGATCCTGCCAGGGGCCAAGCATTCTAACTGTAATTCACCTAAGCATGTGCTTAACTGTGGAACTCAACAGGACTGCTTGCATGCTTAAGTGCTTCATTAAATCAGAGCCAAAGAGCTCAGAAACTTAAAGGGTCAAATCCTTAAGAACAGAAACTAAACCATGTCACTTATGTGGCTAATTACAGCCAATCAACACATTTCAAATCATATAGAATACTTATTATTTGCCATCCATCTATAAAGCGAAGAACCCACACAACAAATGATTTGAGTAATTATGAATCGAGAATAAATGAAAGGAAATTACAATCTTCCTGTGTCCAAAAGTACACTCAATTTCTTGAAAAGGGTCATCTGAAGAAGTGGGTTGTGTCCACAAAAGCTCAGGATACCATCTACATGTTCTGTTAGTCTTTCAGGTGCTACTAGACTATTTGTTGTTTTTTCACTTTTTCCTGTTACAGACTAACTCGGCTACCCTCTGAAACTCAATTTCTTTTAATATCATTCACTGTAAGTAAGTTGCTCATTTTCCTCCCTCTCCTTCCCTTCTCTCCCATTTATTGTGGGTCTGCACATCCTAAACTCAAATCTTGGGTCATCTGAAGAAGTGGGCTGTGGCCACGAAACCTCATGATACCATCTACATGTTTTGTTAGTCTATAAAGTGCTACCAGACCATTTGATGTTTTTTTTTCTTATAGAAAAGGGTTTTTGTTCTAAAACTCTGATCATGAAAGTCTTACTGCATACTGGATATGCTTATTAATATTAACTTCACAAACACCTTCTCATATGCAACTTCTGGGCATTTTTATATATTATAATGTATTAACTTAAACTGTCTATAATTCTGAATCATAAGCCTTGGTGACCCTGCCTTTAAACTAAACTGCGGCTTGCCATATTTATATTTGATTGATGAACAAAAAAAATCCCAATAAAAGTACAATAGTGATCTCAGTGGGAAAAGCTACAGGAAGTTTTTCTTTTGCCTGTGTTTAAATCTGACAGATATACACTACCCCGTAGATAAAAATCAGTGAGTGACAAAATTTACACTCAAAGCACAAAAAGGAAATATATTTTCAAAGGTTTAGAAGTTTCTCACTATGTTTGGCTTTCAAACCCCAGATACACTAGATCCTATTTGTTTTCATAGGGTATGTCTACACTTGCAGTCTATAAGCGGCAGTGAAATGGGCATTCAAAATAAAGCCCTATTTTGAACTACCTGTTATTTCTCTTGCAATGAGGTTTAACAGGTCGTTGAAATAGGGCTTTATTTCGAACGCCCGTTTCACTGCCGCGTGTAGACATGGGCAGTAATTCCGGGCTTGTAAATTTCAAAAAATGGCGCTCGGCTGGGAAGATGCAAATCAAGCGCAGGATATTTAAATCCTGGGCTTGATTTGCAATTCCGAATGCCTACGTTTGCAGCCCTATTCCGAAATAGGCTGCAAGTGTAGACATACGCTCTCTAAATATAAGGATGTAGTTATTTTAAAGTTGACGTTACTGAACATTTGTCCTGCAAGCAGAAAACAGAATAATTTATGTCTGTTGCTCTGCCAAATCAAAAATATCCATTCAACCATTTGTGAAAAGTGCATTGCTAACATTCTCCCACATACTCTCTTACCCACCCACATTTTACTTTTCTGTCCAAATCACACATGCTTTAGAGTTGTGGATTTTGTTTGTGGGTTTTTGGGGTATTATTAATTTTATTTCCTTTCAGTCTTCTTGCTCAAACACTCCAAAAACAAGACCTAGAAAATTTTAGCCCCAAAAGACCAAGTTTAAGAAAGTCATTTCAATGAAATAGTGAAATACATTGAGTAACCTTAACTGTATCTATTACTATTCATTGATTCCTGCCATGACTGGTTATAGATATGTTGAAACAAGTATTTCTGGTAATGTTAACTGTTTATAAAACCTAAAAAAGTGAAAGAACATGGTTTTGTTGTGATAGTTTTGTCTAAGGGCACAGTGTTCAGGTTGCTATTGGGAGATGAAATGTGAATGGCAACAAAAACAACAGAAAATATGAGCAGTAATTCGAGATCTTACAGACCTTCTTCACATCAACCCATCAACAGTCTCATTTGACTGCAGCAAAAGGAGACCTCTTGGCAAGCTGTCCTTTGAGTTCATTTCTTAGCTTCCTGGCTCATGTAGAATAGTGATTGAAATGTAGCCGTGTTAGTCTGGTGTAGCTGAAACAAAATACAGGACTATGTAGCACTTTAAAGACTAACAAGACGGTTTATTAGATGATGAGCTTTCGTGGGCCAGACCCACTTCCTCAGATCAAATAATGGAAGAAAATAGTCACAACCATATATACCAAAGGATACAATTTTAAAAAAAATGAACACACATGAAAAGGACAAATCACATTACAGAACAGAAGAGGGATGTGGGGGGCGGGGGGAAAGGAAGGTGAATGCCAGTGAGTTAATGATATTAGAGGTGGGGAAGGGGAGATGTCTGTGAGTTAATAGTATTAGAGGTGATAATTGGGGAAGCTATCTTTGTAATGGGTAAGATAGTTGGAATCTTTGTTAATTCCCCTGCGGAGAGTGTCGAATTTTAGCATGAATGCCAGTTCAGAGGATTCCCTTTCAAGTGCAGATTTGAATGTCTTCTGAAGTAGGATACAGGTTAGCAGGTCATTCAGACAGTGTCCTTTCTGGTTGAAATGGCAAGCAACTGTTTTTACTTTGTGATCCTGTCTAATGTCTGTTTTGTGGGCATTGATTCTTTGGCGAAGTGTCTGAGACGTTTGTCCAATGTACATAGCAGACAGACACTTTCGGCACATGATAGCATAGATTATATTTCTGGAGGCGCAGGAATATGTATTCTTGATCATATAAAAAATAAAAAAGCAAATTGAAAGAGCCAAACGAATACCTAGAAACCATCTACTATAAGACAGACCCAAGAAAACCAACAATAGAACACCACTTGTCATCACCGTCAGCTCCCAACTTAAACCTGTCCAACACATTATCAATAGATTACAGCCTATACTGGAACAGGACACTAAACTACAAGAAGCTCTGGGAGACAGACCCATAGTCTCCTATAGACAACCACCTAACCTCAAGATGATTCTTACCAACAACCACAGGACATACCACACTAATACCAACCTTGGTACTTTCCCTTGCAGCAAACCCCGCTGCCAGCTTTGTCCACATATTCACTCTGCTGACACCATTATTGGGCCTAACCAAGTGAGTTATAAGATCAAGAATACATATTCCTGCGCCTCCAGAAATATAATCTATGCTATCATGTGCCGAAAGTGTCCGTCTGCTATGTACATTGGACAAACGTCTCAGACACTTCGCCAAAGAATCAATGCCCACAAAAGAGACATTAGACAGGATCACAAAGAAAAAACAGTTGCTTGTCATTTCAACCAGAAAGGACACTGTCTGAATGACCTGCTAACCTGCATCCTACTTCAGAAGACATTCAAATCTGCACTTGAAAGGGAATCCTCTGAACTGGCATTCATGCTAAAATTCAACACTCTCCGCAGGGGACTTAACAAAGACTCCAACTATCTTAGCCATTACAAAGATAGCTTCCCCAATTATCACCTCTAATACTATTAACTCACAGACATCTCCCCTTCCCCACCTCTAATATCATTAACTCACTGGCATTCATCTTCCTTTCCCCCCACCCCCCACATCCCTCAAGAGGTCATCAAAGCCAGCTCCATCTTTCATTGACGGTTCATATGGGAAGTGTTGAGTGGTCTATATGAAATAGTGGTCTTCTCCAGTTCTTGGTGGACAAGTAACCTGGCTGCAGTCAATCTCTACCAAAGCCTACAGCAATACTTTCATGTGCATTGAATTTAAAGTTTGTCTGGATCTATAAATGGTCTGCCTCGAGTAAAAGTATATTTTAAAAGAATAAATTGTTGATTACACCGGTCTACAATTTTTTAGAAGTCGACTGCTTCAGAGATAAAATGTGCTATTTATTATGTATTTTGATGTGCTGAATTCAAATATGACAATTAAAACAACTGATTTGCTACTGTTTCCAAGATATTTACGTTTTTACATTTTACGTCTATGTATATTGTGTAAATAGTAGAGTTTTAATCATAAATTGTAAACCTAGGTCTTTCATGTGTTTATGGTTGCTTTACATGGTCATACTTCACCTGTTCTGTTTATGTAACACTTTAAAAATCAGCAAAAGGGTTATATAAATAAAATTTATTATGAAATAAAAGGCAAAAAATTATTATGTAGATAGTTTAATCCTATCTACAGTGTCTACTCGGCGCTTCTTGGCTTGTCTCTTGTATTCATTAAATGGAGCGTCTCTTGTCACTGTCCAGCAATAGTCTGCAAGCATTGATGGGGTCCATTTGCCCTGATAGCATTTGTCCATTGTTGCAATGTCCTGGTGAAATCGCTCGCCATGCTTGACACTCACTGCTCCATAATTCGGTGGAAAAAAATCTAGATGAGAGTGCAAAAAATGTATCTTTAGTGACATGTTGCAACCAAGGCTTTTGTATGCCTTGAGGAGGTTTTCCACCAACAACCTGTAGTTGTCTGCCTTGTTGTTTCCAAGAAAATTTCTTGCCACTAACTGGAAGGCTTACCATGCCATCTTTTCCTTGCCATGAATTGCATGGTCAAATGCATCATCTCGAAGAAGTTCACGAATCTGAGGACCAACAAAGACACCTTCACTTAACCTTGGAAATTTTGCACGGAGGTACTTGAAAGCTGCTTGTGTTTTGTCCATGGCCTTGACAAAGTTCTTCATCAGACCCAGCTTGATGTGTAAGGGTGGTAACAAAATCTTCCTTGATTCAACAAGTGGTGGATGCTGAACACTTTTCCTCCCAAGCTCCAATGACTGTCGGAGTGGCCAATCTATCTTGATGTAGTAGGAATCTCTTTCACGACTATCCCATTCGCAGAGAAAACAGTAGTACTTTGTGTATCCAGTCTGCAGACCAAGCAAGAGAGCAACAACCTTCAAATCACCACAAAGCTGCTACTGATGTTGGTCATAGTTTATGCACCTCAAGAGTTGTTTCATGTTGTCATAGGTTTCCTTCATATGGACTGCATGACCAACTGGAATTGATGGTAAAACATTGCCATTATGCAGCAAAACATCCATAACTTCTAGGAATAACATGATGCAATTCATATCATGTATGATGCAATACCAGCTTCAGATTACAACATTCATTGTTTTGCCTAAAAAGCAAGTACTGTCCAAACCCAGTCATAGATTTATTCATAGATCCAGTCAAAGATGTATTTTAGTCATTTCTGGTTTAAATTGAGATCCCTTCCCTTTATAACTCACTTATCTTCCGCCATTCACAAGTCAAGGATCGTATATACTGACCCAATAGTCGTATATACTGACCCAATCTTAAAAACTAGAGCCAATCAACAATTTTAAGCATCATTTTCATTCTCAGTGACCCAGAATTAGTAAAGTTTGACTACATTTATTTCAGAAGCATTTTGACTGTAGATCAGTGTTATCAGATAGTTTGAGATCAATAAAAAGAATTATTCAAAAGAAGCTTCAGATGGTTAATAGAATACTACTGAGTTTTCAGGTCTCTGGATGCCAGATGATGGACTGCATGTCATATGTGTTTGTCTCAGGAGAGGGAACGAACAGAGACTAGGCAATAACTGAATGAATCATATGAAATCAGATGAGACTTACTTGCAGAGGCACTGTGAGCTTGTAACTCACTCTAACAGATGTATGTAATACCAAACTCACAAAAGTCAGATGAAAGTGAGAACATCTACATTTTTAAAAAATATGTGAGACAATAATGAGAACACAGTTGGGTGTTTATTCATTTCTTACTGAAAAATGTAGGGCTTTGAGAACCACCATGAAAATATGTATTAGTGTATATGCTGTTATGAAGACAACAACTACAAAAATCCATTCTGAGCAAACTTCCAATTAGTCTTTCTTACCAAATACCATTTGTGTTCGCTTTTGAGTTCACTTATTTTCTCCTTAATTTGTAATCTCTCTCTTCTGCTTCCAAATTGCTCATAGCAGTCTATTGCCATATCAACCCTAATGCCATCAAAGATATTTCTTTTTGCTTCCAGAAAACCATAATAATGCACTTAGCATGAACAAACATGGCACATGATGTTAATTATTGTAATAGATGTTTAATTGCATATTTACTATACATGGAAATATGAATGAGCAATCCAGGAAAATAACAAGATATGTTTGTACCACTATGTTGAGATTTTTTGTTTTAATTCTTCATTGATCTTTGTTTTGCCCTAATCTGCTTTATCATGCCGTCTGGGTTGAGAGGAGTGGTTATAAATGTTATGCCTGCCACTACAATTCTGTATGGAGTGCTCAGAGAATTTATACCAGGAATCACTCTAATAACTGTGGAATAGTTGTTTGCACCATTGACATGATGGGACCTTTGCCACTGGCTTTAATGAGAGCAAAATCAAGCCTTTAGTATTGTTCTTAAGAGGTCTGACTAACTTTGAAGATGGCCACTTGTGGAAGTGGTTTCACGATACATTCTGAAAGTGTAAGGTTCCGGGAAATTTTTAAACATGTCCAAACACAGATTTATTGAATAGTGCCATGCAGGAGCATTGTGATGATCTGACGATATAAGCAATTACAGACAGTTGGCATTGTCTCATTCCCATCACTCCCAAGATGTTTAGCAGCATAAGCCATGGGTACTTTTTCTCACTCTCATCAACACTTACATTTTTGTCAAATCTCTTTATATTTTTTGAGTTTACCTGTATTGCATTAACACATGGATTAAATTATTGTCCTGTATAATATTCTCTTAATTCATGAGAGCTTTAAATACTTATGAGGAGCAAGAAATTGACACTTCCAAAGTTGTTAAAGCCCCAAAGTTTTATATCCAGAACGTCAGGGAAGCTGCAGAGGGCTCAAGCATAGCTGTAATATGTGTTTATTTTTTCCTTTTTGTGTTGTTGTTTTGTTCATTTAGACACTAGCATGAGTCGATATCATGTCCAGTGGTTCCCAGAATCCTGTGCGCACAATGAAACTAAAGGGCCTGAAAAAGCAACTGGCCTTACCTATGTAAGTTGACATTCAGTCTCTTGCTTAACTTGTAGTAGTATACAGTCATCAAGAATGAGACATGGGGAGGATGGAAAGGAAGAGGGAAAGGATATATAATAGAACAAAGCATGTTTTATGCCTATCACAGGTACAGTAGGAGTGGGTTTTCTTTATTTCATGGAAGAGTAGTGATATATTTGGGATTGTTAATTTAAACAAACATAAAAAGTAGTCTAAATGAATTTAGTGCATTCAAATGCTTTAACTGAGTATCTGAAGTGTTTATATTACACTACAAGGCAAACCTGTTTGTACCATACACATATACTTATACAGCATTTACTACAAAGGGGTCCTAATGGATGGACCCCTGGAAACCACCGCAATACAAATACTGAATATTAAGCAAAATAAGCAGCTAGGGTTGTTTTCAAACAAAGGGAAGTTACCAGGCTCCCACTGAGAAGAGTAAGAGATGAAGAAAAGAGCCTCAAATGATAGATGCTAGATATTAATTCTGGAAGGTGCAAAGATATCACAGTTATTCTCCATCACCGGCAATTTAAAATCGAGATTAATTTTTAAAAAATATGCTTTAGTGCAAATAGGAATTAAATCTGGGGAAGTCTCATGACTTGTATTATGCAGTAAGTCAGACTAGATAATCACAGTGGTCCATACGGTCCTTAAAGTCGAGTAGTGATGCAATATAAGAACCTAGATAAAAGAGAGAAAGGTTCTAGATTATTATCCTTGTGTATAAATAAATACTTTATCTCAATTATATTTTAGCAATGGCATTTCTTCCTTCTGAATGTACCATTCAGTCTAGTACTATTCTACTCAAGTCACATGCTTTACAAACATTACATTACTGAAATTGACACGCCACACACAAGTCAGTGAATAATGAAGGAAACTTCAATATAAGAAACCTTGATCAGCCATTCTTTTGTACCCTGCCTCTTTCTAAGAAGTCAACTCACTGAAGTTACAGGTGACTAAATGCTAGACTAAATCAAATGGAAGAGGTGGGATTTACTGCTGTCAGATGGTGTAGATGGATTTAAAAAGAGGATAGATTTTTGTGTGTGGTAAGTAACAGTATTTGGAGTTATACATACTAAGGGCAGGGAAAGCTTACATACAGGTTGAAACTCTCTTAACCGTGATTCTCTGGTCCAGCAACTGCCATGGTCTGGCATGGATGTTGCAGGACCAGAGAGTTCCCCTGGAGGGCCAGCAGTAAGGATCCCTGTGGGACCTGCAGAGCAGTGGGCTGCGCACAGGGAGCTGACAGCAGGGCCACTCAGCACGTGGCAGTGGCGTTTCCCAGAAGGGTTGGTTGACCTGGTGTGTGGCTTCCCAGCAGGACTGGGAGCCCTGTCGTGCAATGCATACATGGCTGTTCAGGAAGCTCCAACATGCAGGGTTGCCCACAGAGTCCCGGCGCACGCAGCTTTCCAGAGTCCTGCCTGGAGCCCCAGCACTGGGCTATTTGACGGAGCCACAGCAGCGATGGCTGCCCACTCTGTTAGCAGGGCAGTGAGGTCAGCAGGAGGTGGGAAACTGGCTGGGAGGCCAACGGCCAGGAAAGAGGGGCAATAGCAGGGGTAAAAAATGACCTCTCCTGGTGCAGCAAAATCCCTCGTCCAGGACCAGTTAGGTCCCCAGGGTACTGGACCAGGGAGGTCCTACTTGTAATTCATGTAGTCTGATTTAGAAACCCCTATGCTTATGAGATCTTATCTATTATTCTAAAATAGTTAAGAAACTTCTTTCAATCAATATATGATTAAAAAGGGCTTGATGTTTAAAACCTTACTCCCTTTGGGTCTAATCTTGCTTCTAATGTTATCAATGGTAAAACTCTCACAGACTCTACTCGGTTCACAACTTGACTTCTGAATAATCTGAAGTAGGAAATACAGGCCTGTTGAGTTTGCAGGATACTCTTCGCAGCTTCTAATACTGTAATATTCTCCTTCAGATGTACCCTGAACAATCTGATTAACAAATAAGGAACTTATCCCTACAGTCCTTTTTCGTGCCAGTAGTTACTTCAGCATCAAAGTGACAATTTTTTTACAAGTGCTGTTCTAGAGGGACTGCACTAGAATGTTCTCAGTAGTCTATTAGTTATAAACTTTTCACGTATGCACTGTTGCTGTGGCCATGTTGGTCTTAAGATATTAGAGAGGTGAGGTGAGTGAGGTAATATTTTTTATTGGACCAACTTCTGTTAGTGAGAGGAACAAATCTTGGAGCTTACACAGAGTTCTTCTTTGGGCCTGGTTCACAGTATCACTGCTAACTACAAATTGGAACAGATTGTTTAGCATAAGTAGTTAACACATATTTCAAAGGACCATTCAAGGTGAAGTTGCCCATTAAAATATATTGAAATATGTGTTAACTACTTATGCTAAAGAATCTATTATTTAGAAGTGGCACTTTTGAGTTCTTTTCTCAGAGCTGAAGAAAAGCTCTGTGTAAGCACAGAAGCTTGTATCTCTATCACCAATAAAAGTCGGTCCAGTAAATACTAGCTCTCTAATAATGCACTTTCCATGTCAATCATGAGAAAATTGACTTAGCTTAGCTCTAACACTCTTTCTCTGTTATCAGACACAGAGTACAACATTTTCAGAAGTACCTAATCAATTTAAAGGCCTGAAAATCAGTGGGACTTGGGGTCCTAAGTCACTTAGGTGACTTTTGACATTTAACCAGAAGCTAGCATGTCTCTTATTAAACTTGATTGGCACGAAAACACATATGGACTTTCAAAGGGATCAGGGATCTTGTTTAGTTGTTACATTAAAGCTACACTCTACACATAATTATGTTTTATTGCTCAGTTATGGATCTTTTCCTGCTTAGGGGGATATCATGCTATATCAAAGGGTAAAAGTAGGAAGTCCTTAAAGAAAGACATATAAGGCCCTTTGAGATTTGCATGTATCTTAAAAGGAGTTCTTAAATGTAGACTAAGCCTGTCTTTCATCTCAGCTTAAATCAGATTCCTTGCATTTATTTAATTGGATTAGCATTTTTCATCCTCTCACTGCCATTCCCACTACCTTTTTGCCAAGGGATTGTTCCCTGTGTTAGAAGTTAGCGACTTTGAAGCAGCACGACGAAGGTACAGTTTAGGATTGAAGAAAGTATCCCGCTACCATGATAATGTTTTTCAAATTATAATTTAATAATACTTTAGGCGGTATTTGCTTTGTTCTCTGAATAAAAACCACATTTGCATGTGCTAATCATGTAGAGTAAAAACTCTTTCCTTGAAACAAAAACATTTAATCTTATGCCAACGTTATGGTTTTTTTTAAAAATGGTTTATTCGCAGCATATACTGTTTTTCTTGGTCTAGGAAAACTACATAATTCTTCAGGATCTGTCATTTTCATGTAAATATAAAGTGACCGTTCAGCCAGCAAGATCTAAAGGTCGTTTGAAGGCTGAAAGTATTTTCTTTACCACCCCACCTTGCTCTGCTCTTAAAGGAAAAAACCACAAGCACATTAGTTGTCCTGCTGAAGGCGGTAAGTCATAATCTGAAGAATTTGCAGAGAAGATTCAAGCACACTTCAAGGCACTCAAATACAAGTTTTGTAAAGGGGTTGTTTTTTTTTTTTTGGAACTGGATGAACTCTTTGAATTCTTTTAGTAGGAAATTTGTCTAACAAATACTTTCAAAAATTTTCTTCATTATAAATTCAATCAAATTAAATACACAGAGGTTTAGTTTTACCTACCTGACAGATTATTATAGTAAGATTTGGACACTTAAATAAGAATTTCAGGGGATTATTAAAATAAACAGTATATTGTAGCAGGATTATCCTTGACATTGCTAGTCTTTTAAGGGCTTGTTTGTGAAGGAAAGTTTTATCAGTTGTACAGAGAGAATTATACAAATATTAGCGATACCTTTATAATCCACTTTGTAAATACTTCTATTCTAGTGTGAGAGTGATTGGGTTAGGTTTAACTTGACCTCCTTCCCAAATAAGCTGCAGCAAAAAGCCACACAACAACAACAAACATTTTTATACTGGTATAGGTGCCCACACATAGGGTTATACTGGAATAGATATGAGTTTAAATTCACATCTAGTTTATATCCCAAAGTACTTTCCTTTGCTGATAAGGCTTCAAATTGTGAGCTTGAATTGCCTGCACATTATGTAGTTATTTACACCGGTATAAAGTGAGTATAAAAAAGCTTTCATTTTCATTTGGCAGATTGCGTACCACTTTGGACAGGTAAGTGACCAACAAAATACAAGACCATTGAGAATCACACCATGGGACTATAATATACCTTTTTTACCAGATGCAATATAGGGTGCATCTATACTGCACCTGTAGCTCGAAATAAGCTATGCAATTTCAGCTAAGCAAATTCCATAGCTTATTTCTAGTCAATTTCAAAACACCTTATTTCATAATTTGGTGCTGTCTATATAGTGCCAACTTTCAAAATAACACGCTATTTCAAAATGTCCCTTACGGCTTGTGGAACAAGGTTTATAGCGATGTCGGCATAGCGAGCCCGTTATGTTTTAAAATAATGGGCGTGCTGTTCAGACACAGTATAGCTATTTTGGGATACCAGGAGGTCTCCCAAAATTGATCCACAGTGCAGATGTAGCCATAGAGAAGTCAATTTGAAACTCTCCTAAATTAGAGTTTATACTGTTCCTTTTTCAGAAGTATCTTTATCAGAGCCAGCATCAGGTTTATGGTGCCATTCCATGAGTTTTCCTGAACTCCCAGCCAAGAAGAGACAAGCTTGTGTTCTTGGACCTTAGTGAAGAAATACTGGTTACTTGTCCGTGAAAAGCCTGACTTTTAACATGGCACTCCCTGTTGTCATAGGTCACCATTTACATCATCTCAAGCTAAGAGGAACTTGATCAGAAGTTTGAATTTTAGCCAGAAGTCATCTGAAATAAGCCTGTCATTGCTAAACATCTTGGCTGTGTCTACACTGGGCCACTTATTCCGGAAAATCAGCCACTTTTCTGGAATAAGCTGCGAGCTGTCTACACTGGCCCTTGAATTTCCGGAAAAGCAACGACATTGAACTGTACAAAATCAGCCGCTATTCCGGAAAAACTATTCTGCTCCTGCTCGGGCATAAGTCCTTATTCCAGAACACTGTTCCAGAAATGGGCCAGTTTAGACAGCCCAGTAGTCTTTTCCAGAAAAAAGCCCCGATCGCGGAAATGACGATCTGGGCTCTTTTCCGGAAAAGGGCTTTTCCGGAAAAGCAGCCTGCCAGGGCTTTTCCGGAAAAGCAGCCTGCCAAATACTTATAATGAAAACTATTCTGTTTGAAGCATTTCCGGAAATTGATGCCAGTGTAGACACAGCCCTTAAGAAAAGAGGTGGCAAAAAGTTGGTAGAGTCCTAAGAAAACCAGATAGAGAAATACAATAAACTTGTCAAGAAACAGACTATAACCCTGAGATCTCAAGCTATATTAGCACCATTTCAGCTGTTCCTCAAAATTAAACTCATTCTTTCACCTCAAATTTTTGCAGCACCAGTTCTCCCCAAAGTGCTGGCCAAACCCGAGAATCTATCTGCCTCTTTCATTGTTCAGGAAGTAAACATTACGGGTCACTTTTCATGGAAGATATCAAAGGCAAATCTTCACCAGCCCATGACAGGATTTCAAGTCACCTGGGCAGAGGTTACTACAGAGAGCAGACAAAACAGCTTACCCAACAGCATCATTTCCCAGTCTCAGATACTGCCAGCAGTAAGTTTTCTTTTCATTGCCGGGGTTATTGCATGTTTGTGTGCATGAATATTTTTGTATTTTTAATCATGAGTTAGCTGCAAGGCACCATTGGGATTTTTTTGGTACTGCGTATCTGAGCAGGAAATGGGTTGACTCCCTCCCCTATTTTGGGATACCTTTACAACTGTATCTACAACTGGGTACAACTACTCATCTTGAAGGTACACCACACATTATCATGTGAGACTATCAAATTAGCAGCTTTATTTGAGATGTGCCTTAATGAAGGCAAAGGATCATCAGCAGTCCTGTTTGTAAAAGGACAGTTCCATTTTTAAGACCTCTTGTAGGTGTCCCGACTTTTTCTTAAAAAGAGGCAAATTGTCCTGTATTTTCTATCTCCCCACAATAGTAGTAGCAATTCCTGCTGTTGGCCAGATCAGTGCTTACCAGTGGCCCTCACACCAGCAGTGAGGGTGGGTTCCAGTGTCTGACAATGGGGGGTGGGCATGCGAAGCTGATGATGGAGAGAAAATGGAGGGTGCAGGGTTGGTTGCTCCCCCCACATCTGTCAACACAGCCCCTGCTGTGTGCCAGCTCTTGACTGTCATCCCATTTCTGGCTGGCATTGGCTGCATGCTGTAAACTGTGGTGTCTGGTGTGTGCAGTCAGTCACCAGACAGCAAGCCACTTATGTGTCATCTCTTTTGCAGTATGTCCTTCCAGAGGCCTTAGTTTAATGCCACTAGTCCAGTCTGAAGACTAGACCAGTGGATGGTTGTCTGGTGATTCAACAATTCAAACTGATTTGAAGAAGTTGAACAGAAGGTCTGATTCTTCACTGCCTTGAAAATTTCCTTGAATCATTTGCCAGTGTGCATTCTAATTTGGAAGTCTTTTACATCTACTCTGCTCAAAGCCATGCAAAGTCTGGCTCATGTTAATGAACATTCCAACTCTGACCACTTCAAAAACAAGATTTAAAATTAGGGCCAGATCATCAGTTTGAGTAGCTGAGTGGATCTATAGTGAGACTACACTTAAAAATTTAAAGCGCTGATGTGGCAAGAGTGCTGGAAGAAAGGTCTCCATGAGGGGAGTAGCTGGCTGTGCTGGGCACTGTGCTTCCAGCACTGTAGCACCGTTTACACTGGTGCTTCACAGTGCTGTATCTTGCTACACTCATGGGGGTGGTATTCCACCCTTGAGCCAGAAAGTTGCACTCAGTGACCAGGACTTGGCCTTATTTTCACTAGCCGAGGCTCTCATTCTTGACTCAAAAAGGGCCAAATCAAATCATTGGCATCTAAACACAGACATTGGCTTCTATAAAATATTTTATGAGACATAAAATGAATTTGTTAAATTAAAAGTAAATACAACTTAGAAATAACTTTAATTTACGGCACTGACATTTTAAATTCAGAAAACTGATAAGAAAATTGAAGTTGGAAGTATCAGAAAGTGACATCACAAATATAAGCAAGTGAAATATTAACTATAAGGAATGCTATATTTTAAGAGACGGGAAACATATCTGATTAACTTTATGGGTATGTTGACTCTGTGAACCTTAAAGTCTCTCTGATGGGTATGAATGTATATAGGTTGACTTAAATTTTAGGTGTAAACCAGGCGTGAAAACTGGCTTTATTTCAAATTCTTGCTCTGCCAAATATTTATCGATACCAACTCTTTATGAACATGCTAATCAAACCAGAAGAGTAGTGACTTAAATAATAAGTGTACAAATCCTTTATAATAAAACCTTAAGAAAGCAATCTGTGAGAGTTATAACACAGTTTAAAACCAATATTTTTAAGAAAGAAAGTATCTACTTTAACATACAATCTGTGCATGGAGCAACTGTATCTATTTTTTTCTGGTTGCCATAAGAATTTATTCCATTCATATATTTTTAGGATCACTATGTGCTGACAGTGCCCAACCTGAGGCCCTCAACGCTTTACCGATTAGAAGTGCAAGTGCTGACTACAGGCGGGGAGGGACCAGCTACAATAAAATCTTTTCGAACACCTGACCTGCTGCCACCTGCACCCCACAGTAAGTGTTGCGATTTGACATAAAAGTATTTGGGCTAGTGTACATGCAGAGAAAGGCATTCACAATATTATCTACTGCAATAATTAAAACAAAGTCTCAAGGTTCTATTCTTGTAATCTTCTACACAGCAAACAATATTAAACTGTTCTGTTTTTAGCGATATTATGGATTCTGGGAATATTGCTTGTAATGAAAATGGAGAATCCTGGTGTGACATTTATTGACTTTGAATCTAGAATGAACTTTTTAATTCCAGTCACTGTACATTTACTATACAGTTTTGGTTCTATTTTCCCCATATTTGTGTGAGCATCAAAGTCACTTTGAAACAAAAGAAGGTTCATGTCATCCCACTGTACATGTCTTATAGGACTTTGGAAGCACCAGGAAATTCCCTTCAGTTTCCAAGTCAATGGACAGTGGGAGATGGGGGCCATTCAAGGAAGAATTTACATTGCTCTATGAAACAATGAATTTCTCTGAGGATTTCCCAGGATGCCCACCTGCACATCCTACATGACCTTATTTCTGCTATGATTCTTGTGTATGTGTCCCACTACAATGCAGTGATACAGACATGCTATTAAGGACTCTCCTTCTTATTAGTGTATTCAAAATCCCACAAAATGGTCATCTACAAAACAGGAAAATTATTGGCTCTTTAGACAATGTTAATGTTGTGGGGTTATTTCACATTAGGTTTATAGAGGTCTGATGGGTAGATACTGTATAATCCCACCAACTCCCTGCTTGACCATCTCCTCACCTTTCTGTGGATCTGGAACTCCATGGAGCTCCCATGGAAGGACTTTTAGGGAGAAGGATGAGTGATGTTACACATAGAAACTTCCATTCCATGTCCCCTCTACCAGAATTCCACTGTTTTTTTCTCCACTATCAAGAGAGGGGCTAATGTGGCTCTATCCATATGTAATCAAATAAATACAAAATATAGTATCTAGAGGTATAAGATTCTGAATACTAGTAGCTATCCCCTGAATCATGGAGTTCCATTAGTTCCACCATTCACAGAGGGGCTAATGTGGCTCTACCCATAAGTAATCAAATAAATAAAAAATATAGTATCTAGAACAACAAGGACAAACATCAAAAGATTGCAAACTTTTATTAATAAATGTTTGCGTAAGATCATTGGCCTGAAGTGGTCTCACAAGGTTACAAACATTAGCTTATGGGAAAAAGCAGTGCAATGCCCAGTAGAGCAAGAGATATTGAGAAGAAGATGGCAATGGATTGGCCATATACTGAGGAAGCCACCAACTAGCATTACCAGACAATCTCTATCCTGGAACCCACAGGGAAAAAGGGGAAGAGGAAGGTCAAAGAATAGTTGTACAAGAGACCTGGATATGAATGTGAGGAAAATGGGCAAAAGCTGGAGAGAATTAGAAAAGGTGGCACAAGACAGAGAGGCTTGGAATGAAATTGTTGATGGCCTATGCTTTGCTAAGGGCAAAGAAGATAGTATCTAGAAGTAAAAGATTCTGAATACTAGTAGCTATCCTCTGAGTCATGGAGTTCCATTAGTTCCCAAAACCCATAGTAATAAGTTTAGAGCTTCATAGCATAGCAAACCTAAGGGACATAATTAGCTCGTCTCAATGTTTCCCATCAAAGCCTTGAGTTATAGAATATTTGTTATTGATTACATTTGAAGTATACATATGAACTGTGGTTATTTCCTTCTCCCCTGTGAAGAATGTGCCCGCAAACCATCGCATATTGTTTCACAACATAAACAATATTAATCAATATAAATTGATTGCACAACATAAACAAAAAATTGACAAGTTTCAGAGGGGTAATCATGTTAGTTTGTTTCAGTAAAAACTATGAGGAATCCTATGACAACAGGCCACTTAATGCATCTGACAAAGTGGGCTCCAGCTGACAAAAGTCTTTAAGCTGCACAGGACTCCTCATTTAAAAAACAAATGTTATTTTTTGCAGCACTTCTGTGCAGTTAGCTTTTAAGGAGCTGATTGTAACAAAATGCTATTTCCTAAGCATTTGAAATATTTTTATGGGAGCCCAGGAAATGTCTGGCAAATTAGTCCTGATTCAACAACGAAGTAAGAAAAAACCTCACCTGCTTGGATGCTTCCATCATTGAAGAGTGCCACTGAAGACATCTGAACAGTGTGAGAGCCTATGTCACCAGTGGCAAAATTCTTTGCAGATTCAAGGCCTTGTATGCAAGTATTCAACTGAAAAACTGTGTCGTCCAATGGCTACAATGGCAGCCTGGCTTGTCAGAGGCCCAGCTTCAAGCTTTCTTTGTCACATACTCTTTGCAAGCCTCTTAGCATCTCTCTGCCTCACTTCTCAGCTTCTGAAAAAAGTGATAACAGCACCACTGTACCATATAGGATTGTTGTAAGGTTTAAATACAGGTCCAACTTTTTTAGTTTGGGACCGTTGGGACCTGACTGATGTCAAACCAGAGAATTTGCCAAACCATGGGGAGGTCAATATTGTCTTCCACTGCTTACTGGGCTCTTAGAAAATATTTAGGGGTAAATTAGCACCAAGCAGCTCAGAACACTGAGAGCCAGGACTGGTGGCTATAAAGAAACTTTATGGGACCAAGGGAAACTTGGCCACACCCATGATAAGCGGACATCCTGCTAACTAAAATCATGTTGAACCATGGATGTTGCCAGACGAGAGAGGTTCAAACTGTATCTTGAAGATTGCAAGGTGTTCAGTATAATAACGGGGGCCTAATGATTGTATTGCACATATGGCAAAAGATTAAAAGTGATGAATACTCTTTCTTCTTTACTTAGGACCTCATCTGAAACAGCACCATTCACATCACTACAAGCCACCCCCAGAAAAATACTAGACTGCTTCCTAGAGTCAACCAAGTAACAGAAAAAAAAACTGAGCTCCCACAAGAAGACTAGAAAAACGCACTTCTGTAGGAGCAATTAATCAATTTTTTCCAGTGGAAGTTACAATCCTGTATGATTTGTAGCTATTTCTACATAGTTTAGGCATGAAGAATATCATTTATACCAATGCTGGGATGAAATGTACAGCCATTATCATGACAGTATCCCCCCTAATCTGCTAACTGAAGATTTCATCCAATTCAATACATCTGAGAAAAATGTATGTTTGTTGTAATAACATCTTGTTTCCTAGAGTTAAAATAGAAAGGTGCAGTGAATAACAAAGGGTTTTGTTTTGTTAATCTTTATAACAATATTTGAAATATTTTTTTTTATGTATACATAGTTTTGAAAGCCAGATGCCAGATCTTCAGCTGAGGTAAATTAGCATCTCTTGCTTGAACTCGGTGGAACTATGCCAGTTTACACCAGCTAACCCCATACAGTAATATAGTTTGCCAGAAAGGAGATCTCTAGCTAAAGTTAGTATACAACCAAATAAGCAGCAACAATAGACACATCTAATTCAGTCTACAATAGAAAATACTATTACATGAACAATAAAAAAGGATATTGTAGTGCGTGATGTATTTCCTTAGGGAATATTTTGTATGGAAATGGTACCATGAAGCTCTCTTCTTACAAAATGTGTTGACGGGGGACATTTTCAAAGGCACAAATGGCAGTTAGGTGCCTATCTTTTGTTGAAGTTCTATAGCAGCTGGATACATGCCTTTGAAAATCTCCTAATTTGCTGTTTGCTATTTTGAAGGAAGCCATATATATTATGACTGTAAGAGAACTAAATAGGAAATGTTCTCATTTTGCACATGGAAATTCCAAGGCACATGTTATGTGATTAGGTTTAGTGCTATTTTGGAGCTTCTTTGGCATTTTAGCATGCATGTCTATGTTCCCCAAGGATCTTTTAGAACAGCAGAATAAATGTACTAGCTACATGCATGGTGCTCCAAAGTATGTGACAATACACGGTTATCTGGGAGTCATTGGCTTATAATTTATTTGAATTCATTTTTCAAATTCAGGCATAAAGTGTCCCTTGTTTTTTCATGGGAGTACAGATGACCTTATTGAGCAATGTAAACAGGCCACACAGAGAGACAGCCTTTAATAGAAAGCAGAAAAGGCATGGATTTATAATAAAAAATGATGGAGAGGTTCTCTATACACACTCTATCCATACAAATTTTCCTGTTGATGCAACCTCTTGTCCAAAAAATTGCCGCCTGTGCATTCTCAAGTTGCAGAAGGAGGATGCTACATCTCAAGATTTCTGTAACTTAAAGTTGACAAATAAACCAACAGTCACTTTATGGAATCTCCCAACAGCAAGTGCCACAAAAACAAACCAACCCACCCAAATCTGACTACAGATATTCTGTACACTACTTCGTCCTGAGATACCCAGAAGGAGAAAAATACTCAGTGTCACAACAACAATAAATATTTTGCAGAAAACCAAATAAATGATAGTAAAAGTCAAGAGCCCCATTGTAATTTCTGAGTAGTTTGTTCATTCAGTTTTTGCAACATTTTAATATTTGTAGAGAAAAGAGAACTAGAGATTATTGCATTAGTTCTGCTATTCTCTTTGTATTTCCTGGTACCTTTTTGAGATATACACTCATGGAGCAAGTAACTTCACAAAGCTGTCTTTAGGACTACAAGTCCCAGGCTTTGGATAATTACTTCATAAGGTAATAAGGGCTGTTTATGCTTTGACACTACAAAAACAAACAACCCTCCCTCACAAAAAACAAACAACCCCTCCCCACCTCCCACATACCACAACTTCTTTTCCCTATTACATAATGCAATTAAGCTTTGAAGGGAACAGTAACTGACCGAAGGTCAATTATTTTCACCCAGCTGAAATCTGAAAATCTGACATGCATCAAAGTACTCAGATCTTGTGAAAGAAATTACTAAATCTTTGCAATTTGGCACCACTCATACATTTAAATTGCATTGGACTTAAATAAGACAAGGAAAGTGCTCTGTGGTTAGATTGTGGAACCTAATTCCCTTAGGTTCCTTTGAAAACATCATCCTAAACCTTTTGGTGAGATTCTATTCTCAGTAACTCTGGAATAAATTAAGAATAAATTGACTGATGTTAATGAAGTTATGATGATTTCACATTGATGTTACTGAGTGCAGACTTGGCCTCTGTCTTTTTGAAATCCAACATTGATGACAAACCTTAGATCAAAAAAGGTAGAAGCTGGCAATTAACAGTTCTTGATTATTATATGGTAGATCTTGATTGTTGAGTGGAGTGTCGTATTCCTCCAAAGGCTTTGAGCTGCTTGCTAGATTTATTATTTTTTCTTAATTGGATGCTTCAGGAGGAGACTAAAGTTCATTAAAATATTTATAAAATAGTCTGGATTTTGTATATATATATGAAAAAGTAAATTATTTATTATAGAATCAATCAATGTCACTCATACAAAACTGTCAATGAACAAATGCTATTGAATTTTGCTTGAATAAGGTTAGCGGGATTTGGCTTGGTCTTGGAGATAAAAGTGAAGGATCTGGAAGTGGCATGAACAAATTATGGTTTGTAAAAAGAGATGATTACGACTGTAATTTTACTCTTTAATGATCAGTTTCTCAATTCAACATTCAGCTATAAAAATTTCATGGGAATAAATGATCCTGAAATCATAAGAGTCAACCAGACTATTAACAAATGGGGCACTGATTATCTTATTAGTTCATAAATACCAGCCATTTTCATATAATTATTTGAATTTAACATCGTATGTTTGAAGACTTTTATGCCCAGATCCAGTGAGAGTTAGGTACCTAAATACTTTGAGGAAGAGGGTACCTAGTACATAAATCCTCATTTATTGAATTGTACAGGGTATATTACAGTTAATCTAATTTGACTAGCCTAAATCATGCTAACCTTGATTTCAGCAACACAGTTTGAAATCATATTTGAGATTATTAGTTAAAGATAATGTTCTAATTTTTTTCTCAGTTTCTCATCAATAAAGGTCTAATATGGATAGTGGGATATTTCGAAGTATACTGCACCTTTCACTTACATATTACTAGCTTACTTAGCATACTATTCTGATTGATTGATCAGGTAAATCCTGGATGACATACATATTGTTTGCTATTTTTTTCCTAATGGAAAATTATAGAATTATGCCATTTTGCTCTAACATTTTAGTGCATTTGAAACTGTTTTTTACATTGAATACTGTTTAAGAATGATATTTGTTTTAATGGCAATTAATTGTTGAGTTTTTTGTAGAGCAGAGTAAGGACTAGAAAATATTTCAGTCTTAAAACGTAAAAGGAGAAATGTGCCATACTAATATGGGTGTTGTGATAGTCACTTGGAATATTGCTGAAGGGGACAAGAACTTCTTACATATTAAAGGTCTGAATTGCAAGACATTGAACACCTTCAACATTCACAGAATTCATCTGGAGTTGAGGGCATAATGTAGCTACTGACAGGTGGCAATAGTACCTTGCAAGATCACGCACAAAATCAAAGAAACTGGCCTGTTCTTGCATCGTGAATGGGAGTTTTACTTTTGCCTTCAGTGGAAGCAGGATCAAGGATGAATTACTTCAGAGGCCTAATCTGAATTCCTTTCCTTTCATAAGCAAGACTCTCATTGAAATCACTGAGAGTACTGGACATAGAGGCCCTGCTTCAGGAAATCGTTGCTATTCAGGACAGAAATTAAGCTCGTGTTTAACTGCATTGATGTTAATAGGACATAAGCATGTGTTTAAATTAAACATGTATTTAATTTCTGTCTTGAATAGGAATGGACTTAAGTATGCCCTTACGTACTTTCCTAAATCAGCGCCTTAAAGATGACAGGATATGGCCCAGACTGTTTTAAATCCCTTGTACAACACCCTTTAAAATGTATTTTTGTCCTATGTATCTGTAAAGGTATTTGTGATATTGACTTATTTATTAATTCCTTTTCTTTCCCTGTATACCAAGTATATTCTGACATTTTTATCAGTACCTGTGAACATCAGTTATTATACATACTGTTAAGCAAACTTGTGCATTGTAACCCAGAATCTGATGCTAATAAGCTGTTGCATGTAGTTTAAATAAATAAATAAAACTTTATTTAAAAATGTAAATCAATACCTGCAGATGTGGATGATGATTATATATGGTTTTGCATGCCCAAACTCATTGTTCAGTTATAGGCATGAAGTGTAATGACTGTCTTACCTCTACTGAATATATTAGTAAAATACAATTTACGAAGTAATTAACAGAGGTCTATATGTAAAATTATTTTTCCTTTTTACTTAATTATATTGTAGTTCAGATATGACAGAACTGCTGATCTGTCACTGAAATTGTCTGTAGAAATTATGTTCCCATAACTGTCATTTAAAGTCAATATTTATTTATGTATGTAATACAGAAGGGTTGATTTGTGAGTATGTGTCTGTTATGTTATTTAGAACAAAAATGCTTCTTGTAAAAACATTTTGTAAAAAACAAATGTAATTGTAAATAGAGTCTGATATTCTGTTACTCAGTATTTTTATGTTTAGAATTTGTACATACTGTTTAAGTAATAAACTATCCTTCTACATGGAAATTTAGCTTTATTATTTCATGGGCTATCCCTCTTAGGATGCCACTTGATGTGCTGAGATAACACTGAGCCACCTGTTCTGCCAGCCTGAGTGCCTTTTAACACTGTCTTATTGAACCAGGTTCTTAAGCCTCCTTCAGCACACACATAGGCAGGGCCATACCCAATTGCAGAATGAGACAGACACTGAGATGAGGTCTGGGAAGACTCAGCGTAAGGGACTTGTCCTGGCACTCAGGTGCCCACCTTTTTTAGAGTGCAGACCCAAAGTTATATGAAATTTGCTTCCTCCCTCAATCTGGAAGAAGGCATGCACAGCTTCTTAGCTCACCTCCCAGTTATGAATTGTGCAAATGGGGTTAAAATATAAAAAATAAATATGTTTATTAATTACAACAATGGATTTTATGTGGTTAAATAAGTTTCAAACAGAGCAAAGCAGATAACTAAGCAAATAGAATATAGCACACAGACTAAGCTTGATTCACTAAAGAAATTAGTCACACATTATAATTCTGTATGCTACATATTATTAAAGGAAAATTACAGAAAGTCTTGAAAGGTAGCTGCACTGGCCTGCAGCTTAAAACATCAGGTATTATTACTCACAAGTAGGATGCCATTAAAGCTAGGGCCCAACTCTTCTTCCCCCAGTTCAATTATTGCTTCCAGGTGTTTCTTTGGGTGAGGAGACTGGGGAAAGAATCTTGATGTCACTCCCCTGCCTTATATAACTCTTGTGTAAGGCAAGAACCTTTTGCCTTCCAGTGGGAAAACACTGGCATTCCGGGAGGGAGGGGGGAATGTAGGAGTGCACAATACCAGATGACTAGGATCCCTGTCTCTGCAGGGCCCATGGCAAGCATGACACACTGGCTGACGGGAGTGTCCACAGGAAAACTAAGCTTTCACAATCCATTGTTTGGGCTAATGTGCCATCAGCCTCCAGGCTTTTTCTTTGTTGTACCTGTATGGCTAGCATGGATGACATTCAACGATCAGCACATTTGAAATGCAGATTCATGGTCTGTATCAATATTCTTAGCTTCAGATACAGACATGATACAGGCATGCAAACTGGATCTCACTCAGTAAACCCAAACCTTTCCAATGATATCTTACTGGAGCCATCTTGCATAAGGTACATCTCAGGTATGTCATATCCACCTCATAAGCATATTTTCATAAAGAAAATGTCACAATTATCTCTTGCAGAAGAGCTTATGCTTTGGCTTCTATTATTTCCTAGCTCTATGTTCTCCTTCCATAAGCCAGTTTCAAATGGTGTATCTTTTCTGTGTCCATGTGTCTCATGTCACGCTCTGGAGAATGTTAATGAGACAGCATCCTGTTTTAATTAAGTATTTCAAAGCTTGACAGTTCTCATCTCACAAGGCTTTCATCACATATGCAATCACTATTTATAACACCAATTTCTGCAGTATCGTGGTTTTTTAACTTTTGGAAGTAGTCTCAAAAATCTCACATTACATTGCGATTTCACATTGCGAGTCCTTTATATTCTGAAACATTTACTTTCTGGTTACTATCCTTCAGTAGAAAAATTAGACAGTGTTTCTGTTTAATATGAGATTGCATAGTGGCACTATTCATTCACCTTTGTTTTTTTACAAATGGAGCACGGGGAAGAAATTAATCTGTTGCCAATTATAAACCCAATGGCCCTAAAAATGTTCCATGTTTGAAATTTCTAATGAAATCAATTAGTACTCCATTATGAACTTCTGAGTTTGATCCCTGTTCCTATTTCCCCATTGTTAAAAATATATTATTTTAATTAAAGCAAATATCAGTGTCAACTTCAATATACATAGTAGCATGCGCTTTCATGGGCACAGCCCACTTCTTCAGATGAAGAAGAAATGGGCTGTGCCCACAAAAGCTCATGATGCCATCTACATGTTTTGTTAAAGCGCTACCGGACTATTTGTTGTATTTAAGTTTATCCCGTACAGACTAACTTGGCTACTCCCTCTGAAGTTTTCAGTATACATGTTAGACCATTAAAAGTAAAGGCTTCTCTCTTTGAAATGCAAGACAGTAGGTGAACATTATTGAATAGGTATACAAAGACCTATTCTCTTGAGGTTCTCTCCAAGGCATGTCTACAGCAGAAAATTATTTCGAAATAATAATTCCCAAAATAATAATTTTGACATAGTGTGTCCACACTACGGGGAAGCCTCAAAATTAGTCTGAGGCAGGCTCCATTAATGTGGACACACCACCTTGACTTAGAAAGCACTGGGCAGTAACTAATTTGAATTAGTTTGAACAGTAGCTATTTCAAAATAACGGCACTGGAGCATCCACACTATTTTATAATTATAGCTTTCAAAATTAATATTATTCCTTGTGTAAAGCAGGAGTTATTATTTTGAAATAACCAGCCTTGTTATTTTGAAATTACAGCCTTGTATGGACGCTCCACTTGATATTTCTAAATAAGGGGAGTTATTTCAAAATATCTCCCTAGTGTAGACCAGGGCCCAGTCTAAATATCCTGATGGCTAACATTTCTGAGTATTGTAGAATACACACTGTATCGACCATGGAGAATGTGCTGACGGCAACCTGCCCATGTGTTGTGACTCAAGCTATACATTCATTTTTATTTCCCTACCCACTAATAAATGTTCAGCTCCACATGCACTTAGGTGAGGTGATGCTATTGTGTCCAGCTATGGGTATATCAATGATATTTGTCCATAAACGTGCTTGGATAATATGATGATGGGAGGGGACATTTAAGTACCTACTCAAAGGAGAAAGCTATAATCATTTATCGGGTTTTCTGCAGCTATCATACATGGAGTGCATAAAGGGTAACAAAATAGAATCCATTCAAGCCCCACAAAGCAGTACAGATAAAAGCTTCATTGCAGCCAAACTTCAAAGTACATTCATTGAATTGCACTACCTCATGAACCAAAATAATTTTTTAGTTCTCTTTTCTTCTTTTTTATAGGTATTGTATTGTCATTACCTGGATAAATGCCAATTTCCCGGAGGAAAGCCTTGAGCTAAAATATTGGCCTTTATCCACTCACTGACATCACAACATTTGTAAAAGAAATAACACTATGAAGTGGAGTGAGGGTATGAGCTTTGAAGTGCAGGCAAAGTATAAAACAGTCAGATGACTTGATGCCAGTGTGACTCACTGTGTCCTGGTAGGACTTCCTCTGTTTGCTCTGTTTGCAACATCTGCCCTTGTGAGAAGATTTGAATAATGGCCATGCCATCAGCCTACAATAATAAATAATGTGGAGATGCAGCTTGAAACTTGATGGAAATATTTGCTTGTGACATATGTCTAGATCTGAGCAATTTATGGTTATAGGCTTGAAGATTTTTTCACCTATGATGATGACTTGTTCATGAAGGGGGAACATTAAATGGACAATTCTAGCTTTTATAGCAGCCACGTTTTTAATGAACTGATGCCTCAACAGGATATTCCTGTTGAATTAATTCTCTTCTCAGTTCTTCAAAGCCTACGACTTCTCCCAAGACATTTATTCCACCTCAAATGCAGATAAACTTTGGGAATACCTAACTATGATTCTCAACTACAACCAAAATAGCAATTTGTAATGAATCATATTTTTGATGGATTAAACTCTTTTACTTGCAAGTTGTCTGGGGAAAAAATAGGATTTTTCTCAAATGTATTGATTAAATGATTTGTCAGATAATTTCTACAAATGATTCTTGTTCTGTTGATGGCCTTGGCAAAGTAGTTCATTGCAAGTGGCCAATATCAGTGGCTAACTGAAAAATTGAGAATTTTTTTTAGACACATAGGATCAAGTTGTTGACTAATATTCAATGTCAAATCCCACAGAAGTCAACAGAGCTGTTCCCTTTTACAAGAGTAGTAAATATAGTGTATAGTTCATATAGTATGTTTGTTTACCTAAGGAGGGCGAGGTGTGTGATGGAGGCCTGAGTGGATATAAAGGACCAGTTAACCCGTAGCAAGCTACACTTGGGGAAGAATCAGGATTGATAAGTTTTAAGAGATAAAACCCAGCAGGAAAAGGTAGATTGAGATGCTATAGAATCAGGAAGTTATGCGTAAGAAGGAGGCTGCAGTGCAGAAGGCTGGCAGGGTTTAGTGAGAGAAAGGAGGAAAACAGGGGAAAATAGAAGCCCTTGGATCCAGGAGAATATACTCAGAAGTGGGAAGTCAAGTAGACAGAGGTAAAGTGTGAAGTAGTCCAGGGGGACAGTGACAGCAGCAAGGTTTTGGACAGTATGTAGGACACTGCTGGATGTAGGATCCCTGGGCAGGAACTTAGAGTCATGATGTGCCCAGGATACCCTACCAGCCACTGGGGAAGGGACACAGAGTGGGAAGTGGATGGGAAAACTACCTGAGATAGTTGTCCAACAGAACTTTGATATCCTGATATAGGAGGGTATGTCTACACTAGTCTCCCTAGTTCAAACTAGGGTGGGTAATGTAGTCATTCAAACTTGCAAAGTCATACTCCTCATTGCAGGGGGCATAACGGTAGTCCGAATTAGGGGCTTTAGTTCGAACTACCTAGCCCGTGCCGCGTGTAGCCACAGGCAGGGAGTCTGAACTACTGGGCATTTAAAAATGGCGGCGTCCGGGAACATGCAAATAAAGCTGGGGATATTTTAATCCCGGGCTTCATTTGCAAGTTTGAATGCCTATATTAGCCACCCTAGTTCAAACTAGGGTGGCTAGTGTAGACATACCCGGAGACCTATAGTGACCTAGATAGGACTGAGCCATGAAGAGGAAGCACCTCAAGTGATAAAGAGGGAATTACTGATTCCAGAGAGAGAGGGAAAGAGCGAGAGAGAGAGAGAGACAGGCAATGGGATGAGAAACGAAAGGAGGGGGGCATCAGACTGGTTGTGAGCATATCCCTGATGAACCACAAGGAAATACCCCAGCGGTGAGTAGCAAATCTTGTGACAGGGGCAGGTTCCAATGTGAATAATGACTGATAGCAAGACTCTGCTCACAAACTTTCACAGTGAAGCTCAAAATTAGTTTTTCAAACATATTCTGCAACATTTGCTTTAAATTTAATCATCTCAGAATCTCCATGAACATGTCTGTAAGTATTATCTAACCTCTTACCTAGAGAATTCAGAAGATGAACACTGAAAGACAAGGGAACAAGGGAAAGCCATAGAATTCCTTTAAACATCTGGGCTGTGTCTACACTGGCACCCCTTTCCGGAAAAGGGATGCTAATGTAGACTTCGGAATAGCAAAATCCGCGGGGGATTTAAATATCCCCCGCGGCATTTGCATTTACATGGCTGCCGCTTTTTTCCGGCTTGGGGATAAGCCGGAGAAAAGCGCCAGTCTAGACATGATTCTCCAGAAAATAAGCTCTTTTCCGGAGGATCTCTTATTCAAAGTAGGCTTATCCCCAAGCTGGAAAAAAGCGGCAGCCATGTAAATGCAAATGCCGTGTGGGATATTTAAATCCCCCGCGGATTTTGCTATTCCGAAGTCTACATTAGCATCCCTTTTCCGGAAAGGAGTGCCAATGTAGATACAGCCCTGCAGTAACATTTCTGGGAAACAGTAGTATTCATTCAGGGTATGTATACACTTGCACCCTGGTTCGAACTAGAGATGCAAATGCAGGTATTCGAAATTGCTAATGAAGAGGGGATTTAAATATCCCATGCTGCAATAGCATGATCTCTCCGGCGTGTTAGTTCAAATCACAGCTGATTCGAACCAGGAAGTGCGTGCCGGGACACATTGGTTCGAACCATCTCCCTTGGTTTGAACTAACATTACTCCTCATTTTTTGAGGAGTCATGCTCTGGGTTTAGTGAGGGAAAACTCCATTTTTTGAGGAGTAACATTAGTTCTCCAAGGGGTTTGGTTCGAACTAACGCGTCCTGGCACGCACTTCCTGGTTCGAATCAGCTGTTATTTGAACTAGTGCGCTGGCGAGATCATGCTAATGAAGCGCAGGATATTTAAATCCCCACTGCATTAGCAATTTCAAATGTCTACATTTGCATCCCTAGTCCGAACTAGGGTGCAAGTGTAGACATACCCTCTGCACTATGCCCCACACTTCTAATCTATGTTGGCTTGCTTTCTTTTACCCTTTGTCTACACTAGGGGATAAGTTCAAATTAAGATATGCAACTTCAGCTATGTTAATTGCGTAGTATGTTAACTTAAATTTTGGCATCATCCACACTGCAGGAAGTTGAAGGAAGCACACTCTCCCTTTGATTTCCCTTACTCCTCATAGAAACAGGACCGCCAGCATCAACGGGAGTGACCTCTGTTTGAAATAGCGTATCTTTACTAGACCCACTAATTCAAACTTGGGAAAATTGACAGCAGCTGCTTCAATCTTATTTGTAGTGTAGACATGGCCCTTGAATGTCCATTGGAAGCTTACTGTAGAAAGCAAATGTTAATTCTCTTGAAGCCCCTTCTATAATGTCCTTACAGCAAGGTGTTCACTGACCCTCGAAAAACTAAGAATCATGCAGTTTTTCTTCCTGGAACAGAATTCTTCTGTTTGGCTCACCGCAAATTATTTTGTTTTCTACTCTATTGAAAGGCCTAATCCACCACTGAGTTACTGCAGGTGTACAGTGGTGAACCAGCCCCATAAGCTACACTCTCATTTTAGATTCTCATCTTGTAAAGTTTTTGCTAATTTCCCACAACTGTTTGACCTGATCTCCCCAGTAGGGCTATGTCTACACTCGCGGCTTCTTGTGGGAGTAATATGCAAATGAGGCCAAGCATGGAATATCGCCAAACCTCATTTGCATATCTAATGAGCCACCATTTTTTTCAGAAGAGGATCTTGTGCAAGAAGGAGCATCTACACTGCCCCTTCTTGCACAAGAAAAACCCTCTTACGCATGCCGTTACACCTATTACTTGACAGGAAGAACGGCATTGCGCAAGAGGGTTTTTCTTGCGCAAGAAGGAGCAGTGTAGATGCAGTGTAGGGATGCTCCTTCTTGCACAAGAGCCTCTTCTGAAAAAATGGTGGCTCATTAGGTATTCAAATGAGGCTCAGCGATATTCCACGCTTAGCCTCATTTGCATATTACTCGCACAAGAAGCCGTGAGTGTAGACATAGCCTAAGTGTTTCTATTGTGGATCAGTCTGAACAATTTTTTTTGTTGCTGGGATGAAATTTAAGGTCTTGCCTACGATAAATAGATAGGTCATCTGTAATGTGCTCTAATTTAATTATTCTATATATATCCCCTCTGCACTGTACATTACTTCAGCTTTAAACTTGTAATATCTTTCCAATAAAGAAAATAAAATCATTCAAATAGTGAACCCTCATTCATCTAATTTATTTGAGAAGTGATTTAAAGAAACTGTCCTTTTAGCAAAGCATTTTTATTTGTATCTATAAATTATTGCTAGTACACTATATTTTATGTCAGTTCAACACTTATAGAATATAGTCTTATTTTGCTATAGCATCTAACATATTTGCTGTCAATTTTAATGGTAGAATGCAAGCTACAGAAAATTGTTGAAAGTACATGAAAACATATTGAACTGGTAGGTGTCAGCAGTGTCTATAGACTGGCAAACACTGCATATGCCATAAATTATACTCAGGTTAGTTGAATAAATGGCCTAGATTGCAGAGCAAACTATTTGTAGTTCCTCTGCAGAACAGGAGACATGGATGAGTAACAGAGGCAGTTAGATGGACAGATATGCAAGAAAGAGCAATATAGGTTTTTGTGCCTGGACAATATCAAAAAGCACAACGTTGACATTTCTTAAATCATCTTTATATGTTTGGTTTCCCACTAACTATTAACACATACTCAGTTCTTTCATTCTTACTCAGGAGGTGTCACCTTGATCATTTCCATTTTTGTTCCATACATTGAATCCATAACAAGAAAGGAGATTTTTATTTTAGAGGTGTCTGACACTAGTTATCCAAATGCATCTTGGGAATCAGACAAAGCAATGGTAGTAGTGCAATTCTGAAAGTGTAGATACTTTACCTTGGGATGCTTTTATTTCCTGCAATTCAAGCTATGACAGCAGAAAAAATAGTAAATTTCTGTTCTAAGAACTACTAGCATTTTTTCAGCCATGATTCTTTCAAAGCCAATATTAGTTTAATTAAGTCAGTATATTTTTATACTGTCAATATTAATTAAGAACGTGGTTTTCGTAGCTTAGCTCATCTCTAAAGCTATAACATAATTTTAACTGGATAGTCAAATGATCAATTTGAAAGTGAAAGTATGGTTTAAATGTAATAAAAAAATCCAAGTTCATGCTAACAATAAATTTGCATAAGGAAAATATTATAGCACACCCTAAATTATTGGATTGTCATTATGGACAAATCAAATGACAAAGAAGTCAAAGCAACTGCCTTTGAAGCAAAAGTAGTATGGATGCTTTTATTCTTACTGTTAACTAGAGTGTCAGTGAATTTACCAGAGACTGTGTTGAAATCATGGTTCCATTGCCTTCAATACAGACAGAATTTGATCTCAAATAAAATAAAACTTGGAGACTTTACCCAAATTTTTCTCTTGGCTTGCTATGAACAGTACATCTAGACTCAAACAGCATGGCAAACAGCGCAGCCAAGTTTCTAAAGAAAGCCAACCTCTTATTGTAGGCTTGTGAGATGGCGTGTGGGTTGGAAGTGGGTAAATGTTTACTTTCCCATTTTGCTTGGAATAAGCATCATTAACATTTCTACAAGAGATTGTAAAATCTCTCCCTACTAACCGCCACTCACTAATGGGCTATAAAATTGTTCAAGAATTATGGTGAGGTCAACTGCATAGGTACTGGCATGGACCAACAGTTATCTGATCAATACCAGAGAACTATCCTCTCCCATGTAAGCCCAGACACACTGGACTTAATTTTACAGAATTATAATTGGGGATTTGTTTTTCCAGGCATCAGCTAATGGTCATCCAAACAAGACTACATTAAGTCACTTACGGCTTTCAGAGAAAACACTAGCGCAGGAAAAAAACAGAATGTTAAGGAAATAAAACAGCATTTTAGCTATTGATGACAAGCTGTCATGAAATACTCTTATAAGTTAGCTTAGTCCAGATCAGATGCAGCCTATACTTTACTGCTGGCAATTATTTTTCAAAAACCATGAAAAATGTAAAAAAATAATGAAAGACTAATACAGGAATTTACCATCCACTTTAGCGTAGCCACTATCTCCAGTAAACAAATGACACAAATATTGACAGGAGGAGAAAGGGGATAAATGTCAGGTTGATAATGTAACTGTGAACAATAAGCAACTAAAATCTCCAAATAACAGTCATTGCCATGGGTCAGTGCTTTCTCTTCTTGGCAGACTTGAAATAAGTAATTGATAAAGGAGAAGTAATAGGTGGGAAACAGCAGGATTTTGCAAATCAGTTGACATGAAAGCTCACTCTCAAAGTTAAACCAAATTATGTTAAATATGCACATGGAGATATGGACTGCAAAATGGTGTATGCAGCATAGAATTGTGATAGGTGGCAAAGTAGTGAATTAGGAAAACGTGATTAGGGTTCTATTGGAAATATTTGTGTTAGGCCTGGTACTCTTTAATGTTATCATTAATGATCTAAAGTTGGAATTAAACAGAACACTGGTGACTCTAATGGTATGTCTAGACTGCATCTCTCTGTCTGCAGAGGGATGCAGATTAGGCAGGTCGACATTGCAAATGAGGCAGGGATTTAAATATCCCAAGCCTAGTTTGTTAAAAATGGCAGCCACATTTTGCAGACTCAGCACTTTGTCGTCAAAAAGCAGCAGTCTAGAGGGGGATCTGTTGAGAAAGAAAGCCTTTTTTGACAGATCCTGTAAACCTCCTTGCAGGAGGCATAAGGGATCTGTCAAAAAAGCTTTCTTTCTCGACAGATTCACCTCTAGACTGCCGCTTTTTGCCAACAAAGTGCTGAGTCAGCAAAATTCGGCGGCCTTTTTTATGCAAATTTGGCTATGGATAGTTAAATCCCTGCCTCATTTGCAGTGTCAACCTGCCTAATCTGCATCCCTCTGCCAACAAAGGGATGCAGTCTAGACATACCCTAAGATTCAAAGATAACACTAAATTGGGAGGAAACTGACATCAAATGCTTGCAAATACAGTGTTGGATGATCTCACCTTTCCTTTGTACCTAGTACAGGCTTTGAACTGAACTAGGCAACTGACCTTTCCTCTGAGCTACTAACTTCTCCACTTTGGGATGATGGATCCTCTCTAGTAACATCTCCTTACAAATCAATCACCTCTATCCCTGAATCAATTTTAAACTTAAAAGCAGTATTCCAAATCTTGAGATTTTCACCTTAACTTGTCCATAGATGCTGTTTTTGGAAAAAGATTCCAGGAACCAGTATCACGCATCCTTGATTGGGCAATCTCACCAATTTCTTTTGCTTTGAAAGAATCTCAGTACTGTTCATTCTTCCTTGACTTTACTGTACATGCTTCCACTAGCTAAGCAGACCAAGTTTCCTTTGTTCTCTTTTGTTTATACCAACCATATTTCTGTCCTGGGAAGTAATGTCTCATAAGATGGATCTTCAAGGTTCCCACAGGAATTCTTTCTGTGTTAATTTTTGAGCAACTTCCTCCCATACTCTTTTACTTGAATTTTTACTAGGTCAAACAATCATATATTTATATCAATGTTTCAGAGTTAGTTCAGCCACTACATATACTGTATATATATATATATATATATATATATATATATATATATATATATATATATATATATATATATATATATATATATATATATATATATATATATATATATATATATATATATAAAGATTCCTTGTATAATATCCCAACAACTAAGCAATTACTTAATGTTCCTTACTAATATCAAAGCCCACATTGCACTTCTTCATTATTTGCTCTTATAAATGCTCCTATCCTTATTCTGGCATTTTGTACTCTGGACAAAGCACACCTATTTGTGCATTACATATCCATTTAGAATGGAATACTAATAAGATTTTTTAAGGACTGATACCATAGTTCCTCTTATTTTCTTCTTTAGCAAAGGTGCTTGATCTATAAATATTATTTTCACTCCCCATTGAATAATTTAATGAAGCAATTTGTTCTTCATCATTCTCTGTTAAGCTTTGTTTCTTTAATATCTGTTTAAATGCTCCTTCCCCTCTGATGACGCTAGGAGTTCAATAAACTCTTGTCTCATGGAGGGTTGAACATCAGCTCATTTTTCCTCCTCTTATTAACTGAATAACTGAAAATTATTCAGTTTCTGACACTGTGCCATGTAAAAAACTGGCAAGGAATCACAAAGAGTTTTTGTCTTCTAACTGTGAGCACACACCTTTAGATAAAGGAGGACAATATTATCCCTTCATCTATTCTTTCTGAGCCTTTCTGCCTCATTGTAGAGCTTCATCTTAGAATCTTCCCATCCTCTCTTGCCTGCCTGCCTGCTAGCAGCAGAACCAAAGAAACCTTTGTACAATAAATCAGCCAAAAGATAGAATCACAACAAAAGAAGTATGGTTTGAAATTTGTTATAAGCAGGATTCTGTCCTTTGGATTGCTTCCTGCATTCAGTGTATGTTGATTCAACCCACTGTGAAAATGAACTGTTTACAAAAATATACTTTCAGGAAGAATTTCAAGAATTTGCATAGAGTTTTAGTTAAGCAAAACCTTATTGCCAAAGATATTTATTCTCTTTTATAACCATTTTCCCTAAGGGTGGTCAAAGTTACTGTGAGTTTTTTGTTTTTGTTTTTGTTCCCTCAGTGTTTTAGCTGTGGTAAATGGAGTGACCCCTGGCCTTCCCAACCACAAACATCTAGAATCATGGTTAAGTCTGCCTCATTACCACAAAGGAGTAGCTATTACCAGTCAGACAAGAATTAATGGCTCATCAATACGCTGTCCCAGAGACCTCTTGAAGAAGGCACATATGTCACAGGGTGGACTAACCCATGTCACAACAAAGATCTTTCCAGCAAGATGGAAGAAAGTATAAATGAGAAGCAGTGACATCATCCCTTGGCTCTCCCCACCCCTATCCATCTTGACTCCTGAAAGAATGTCTGCAGGAAAAAGACACAGTGAGGTACCAAAAGCTCTCCCCTGAGTATTGCTTAATTTATTTCAGTACCTCAGCATCCTCTGCTACCTCACTGCTTACAACTGTGGAATGGTAACCTGCTTGTACCATCTGTTCAGGTGAGACATTGCTTGATTCAAATCTTGCTTAGTCTGTTTAAATTAGAATAGGCAGCATTTTCACTTTTTGTTTCTAAAGGTATGTCTACACTTGCAGCCTATTTCAGAATAGGGCTGCAAATGTAGGCATTCGGAATTGCAAATCAAGCCCGGGATTTAAATATCCTGCGCTTGATTTGCATCTTCCCAGCCGGGCGCCATATTTTGAAATTTACAAGCCCGGAATAACTGCCCGCGTCTACACACGGCAGTGAAACAGGCGTTCGAAATAAAGCCCTATTTCAAACTACCTGTTATTCCTCCTGCAATGAGGCAATGATTTGCAATTCTGAATGCCTACATTTGCAGCCCTATTCTGAAATAGGCTGCAAGGGTAGACATACCCTAAGGTAACTAGATTTCTTCTCTATGCCTGCTAAATATAATCAGTTAAAATCTATCTTTCTGTAGTTACTAAATCTGTTTTATATTTTACCAAATCCAGTGTGTTTTGGATTAAAGTGCTAAGGGAATCTCAGGTCAGGACACAAAGTCTGGTGCATGTCTAATTTCCTATGAAGAAGTATTGAGCTAGGTAATGATCTTGCACTGACCTGGCTTCTGACCAGTGCACTTCTTGGTGCAAGATGGGGGAACTACAGGAAGTTGGCTGAGGCCTCCCTATTCATGGTTCATGAGTGGCTGGGAGATAATTCATGTAATTCAGTTGAATATGTCCTTGAATGTGGATGTCTGTGTAAGTGCAGTGCCCATCAGAGGTGTGTAGCTTCAGATCAGCATCACAGTGTGAGAGATAGCCCAGGATGGTGGCTTGGAGGTCTCAGCAGTTACACAGTCTAGGATAGACCATGGCACCCCATGACATGATCATTCTGCTTCTCTTGAACCCCTATCATCCTTGACATGATCATCCTTGCTTCTATTGAAGCAAGACAAGGAGTAATTTGCAGCAAGAGAGATTTAGGTTAGATACTAGGAAAATTTTATAAAGGTAGTTAAGACCTGGAAGGCTACGTCTAGACTACATCCCTTTTTCGGAAAAGGGATGTAAATTAGACGTATCGCAATGGCTAATGAAGTGGGGATTTAAATCTCCCGCGCTTCATTAGCATAAAAATGACTGCCACTTTTTTTTGGCACGGAGCTTTGTAGGAGAAAAGTGCCAATCTAGATGCTGATCTTTTGAAAAATAAAGACTTTTCTGAAAGTCCCTTATCCCTCTTGAAATAATCAGTTAATCAGGGAATCAGTTAATCAGTTGAAATAAGGGATAAGAGATCTTTTGGAAAAGGCTTTATTTTTCGAAAGATCAGCATCTAGACTGGCGCTTTTCTCCGACAAAACTCCGTGCCGAAAAAAAGCGCCAGCCATTTTTATGCTAATGAAGCACGGGAGATTTAAATCTCCGCTTCATTAGCCATTGCGATACGTCTAATTTACATCCCTTTTCCTAAAAAGGGATGTAGTCTAGACATAGCCGAACAATCTATCTATGAAGGCTGTGAAAATCCTGTCAATGGAGGCTTTTAGAAGCAGGTTAGCCAAACACATGCTAGGGAGGGTGTAAATACTTAATCCTTCCTTACCATGGAGGGATGGAGTAGATGACACGCCAGCACCCCCTTCAGCCTACTTATCCACACTTCTAAATCAGTGGGAGTTTTCCATTAAATTTAATGTGGCCAATATTACACCTTAATGGCACAACTATGTCTAGAAACAAAGCACCACAAACATGGTGGCACATCTATTGACACAGAAACAAAATGTAACCCAAGTACATTTAGAAACTGACACAAAATTACACAGAAAATTGCCCTAGTTTAAAGAATGAAATGAACCAATATGTTCTTAACTTAAACATTTCAGCACTATTATTAGTTACTATTAATAGTGTAAGATATAAGGCTTAAATGGAAGATTTAAAATGTAATAGCAGATATCATTTGGTAAATACATCTATTGTCTTCCCACACAACGATGGAAAATATAAATCTGACACAGAACTTCAACAATCATGAATAAATTATACAACTTTATATAAAGTGCTATATTTCAGAACATCAGTGCTACTCTGTTATCATATATATAGTAGCCCAGTGTCTGAGAGTCTGTAACGCCGAAATGCTGGCTGTTCCCTCAGGGGGGCGCTGTTGCCTGAAATGCTGGCTGTTCCCTCAGGGGGGCGCTGTTGCCTGAAATGCTGGCTGTTCCCTCTGGGTGGCGCTGTTGCCTGAGTCACGTTCTTCGCCTCCCACCTTGGTGCTCGGCTGACTTCTGTGCTGCTCAACCGGGCCACCATGTTGCATGGGGAGCGCGGGGCCCAAACGGCTGCTTGCGCTGCTTACTCCCCTGCAGCACCCTGGCTGAGTGG
Source organism: Pelodiscus sinensis (assembly GCF_049634645.1). Taxonomy (NCBI): domain Eukaryota; kingdom Metazoa; phylum Chordata; order Testudines; family Trionychidae; genus Pelodiscus; species Pelodiscus sinensis. The sequence goes on from NC_134711.1 coordinate 217,477,562, forward strand.
TGCAGAAGTCAGCCAAGCACCATGGCGGGAGGGGAAGGGAGCGGGGTGGTGAAGTACACATCCAGGGGGCAGAGCCTGGGCAAGCGTGCATCCCCGATGGAGACAGAGGAGAGCGGAGAGAGAGTGAGAAGCAGGAGGGGGAGAAGAGAAAGAGAGAGACGGAGAGAGAGGCAGAAGGCAGAGGAGAGCTTGGGGGGGGGAGGCAGAAGGAGGAGGAGGAGAGAGAGAGACACGGAGCGACAGACCGGAGGCTCAGGAGAGAAGACCTACATGGAGAAGAGATCTGAAAATCTCATCTTGTGATGGGCTAATTGGCTAGTTACAGAAATACTTCTAATTACTTTGAGCAATTTTCACATTGAGAAGTTGAGAGAGCTATTATTCCACCCCAAAAAAGGGCTCTGGTATTGGACTATTTAGAGAATAGTAATGTTGACTTTAATACCTGTGAGATGGATTGTTTGCATAAGAAAAAGTCCAGAGTCTGAAATGAAAATCTTATGATTCCATCAAATTTCTCTCTCTCTCTCTTTAGCTTTCAGCATTACAAGTAACAACAGGTCACAAATACTTAACTTTATGATAGGTCCACTTGGCAACTATGGGCCCAAAAGTCCTTCTAGCCCTTATTCAGAAGCATAGGCCTTACATATATGACTATTTCCATGAACTACTCTGGACTAGTGTCACTTAAGTAGATGTTTATAGGAGTAAAAGACTGGACTTTTAAGCTACATGCTCCCCTTATACACGCTGATTTTATTTCCTTACAACATGTTTAGTTCCTCTGAATACATTCTCAGTTCTTGCTCTTCTCCATTTGTGAAAGCAAGAGACAATCAGCTCCCTGGTTTTTCAAGTTTACAGGAACCATTGTGCTAGAGGACATCTACCTACTGCCTACAAAAGTGCTTCTCATACTATGTCTGTTGCACAGGAGTTTTAAAACTCAGTTGTTTTATTTCTTTTATTTCTGTATTGCTGTATTAAATCTGTACGTGTTGTGAACTTATTGTTTTCCCATTTCAAGGTATTTTTTGGAACCGATTTTCCCCTGGTCTAAAGTGGAATTAAAGCATTTTCGTATTTATGTAGAACCAATATGCTTAGAATATGTGAAAGTGATATTGCAAGTTCATTGCACAGGAGGCTTACTGCTAAGAAAGACTGCTCACTAGCTCAAGAGTAGTGATAGAAATGTAGCCGTGTTAGTCTGGTGTAGCTGAAACAAAATACAGGACTATGTAGCACTTTAAAGACTAACAAGATGGTTTCATCATCTAATAAACCATCTTGTTAGTCTTTAAAGTGCTACATAGTCCTGTTTTTTGTTTTAGCTCAAGAGTGACATAGGAAGGATATGGATTCATGAGACATGGATTACCACACAGAGCATTCTGTGATCAGTGCAAAAACATCTTTTGATTCTCTGGCTAGCTTTTGGAAAAAATGTCTTTTACATTAATATGAAATAGGACAGTCACCCAATAAGGACCCTGCCCTTACTGGCATTTAGTTGTTCCTTATTGTCTCAGGGAACGTCTACATTGCACACATTTCAGAATTAGCTATTCCTGAAGAAATACTCCTAAATAGCTTATTTTGAAATAGCATGTCTACACTACTGGGAAACCTCAAAATTAGTCTGATGCAGGCTTCCCTAATGTGGATGCACTACCTCGATTTAGAGCCGCAGAAAGCACTAGGGAATAATTACTTTGAATGGCCCTGGGGAGGAGTTATTTTGAAATAGCAGCAGTGGAGCACCACGCTACTGCTATTTTGAAATAGCAGTTTCAAAATAGGCATTATTCCTCATGGAATGAAGATTAAAGAAGTCAGAATGTTAGTTCAAATTAATGGAATTGATGTGTAGGTGCTTGCATTGTTATTTGAAAATATCAGCCATTATTCCAAAATAATGCTGCTGTGTAGATGCATCCAAACGAATCCCATCATAGCTGCTGATGGAATATTCTCTGCTGTTTAAGCAGACTTGCTGATGATATGCAAAACTGGTACAATGCAAATAATATCTATTTCTGTCTAAAAGACACCAGTTCTGAAGATCATGCATTGCCATTTTCTCTATAGCACATATGTCTTAAAAAGTGTCCCAATAAAACATGGATACCATTAGTAAAAGATATTATGCTAAGACAATGATGCCATTTCCTTGAATAGATAAATGCTGTATAGGAAGAGTAAATATATGCTAAATAGACAAGAAGCTAGAAAGAAACATGGATGCCAAATATAGAAGGATATCTATGTATATTTCTGGGGAACACTGTAACATTGTTCATACAGTAGAAATATATTACCACATGTAAATAAGGACAGTTTTGGCTTGGGTTTTCCATCATCACTAAATATTTCTCCATGCATGACTGATAATTGTTCCCACTTACATAATATTGACAAATACCTTGTACAATGTTGGTGCTTGTTTCTTGAGCAACCCTGTGTGAAATATTATGACAAAACAGTCATTAATTTAACAATTACAGTAACTTTCTACTGTGGTCATTCCATTTTTGGTCATTTAGATTTATTTTCTCTGTTGTAAGCAATGAATTTCCCTTCCTCATTGCCAAGAAGGGTGCAGATTCACCAGATTTAGGGAATATTGAGGAGTCTCATAGGTAGTGTCATGAGGAAATAATGCATTAGCACATTTTTCACTCCTATACCATGAACATAGCATTGTATTATATCTTACACATCCTCTCAGAGAGGCTAACCACCAGGTTAAGGCACTCGACTCAGAAATCTGGTGTCTGAATTCCAGACTTACACGGACTTTCTCTGTGACCTTTGACAAGCTGCTGTTCCCTCCATCCATCCATCAGCTCCCCACTGGTGAAATGCTCATCAGAATCCTTAGTTTGCATATTTAGATTGTAAAGTTGTAAGGCCATGCACTGCTCTTTGCTTTATGTCAATAAACACAGAACCTAGCAGAATGAGACTACCAGAGTGTGAAGACCTCTGCTATCATACTGACCAATATTGTTTGGATACCATCTGTTCTCTCCTATCACACAAGATCACAAGCTGGGACCATCTCATGCTTCTGTTTGCACAGCACCTATCACAACAGGGTCCTGAGCCATGCCTAGGGCTTCTAGGCACTGTGGTAATACAAATAAATCATTCTTTTGTTTTCAGCCCATAGGTGCTTCTATAAGGTAAACAATCATTTTAGATGTTCAGTACCATACCAAGCAGTCATTCCTTTTTAATAAATAGAATCACTAATAAGTTAATTCCCTATCAACCTGGTGATCCTCATCACAGATTTCAGAGCATCTTCACACCATTCCATCCATGGATGTAATACAGCCAAAATGCTATAAATGCCACTATTCTATTGTATAATTTTTAATGAGGAGGTAAAATAGGCAGTTGTAAACAGAAAGGACTGAGTAGTTGATTTCTATAAATGCAGAGATGGAAGCCAAATGCAGGCAGGACACCGGAGTCTGAAAAAAAAAGTGAAAACATATGGATTTATTTATTAAAACTCTTAATAGTCGTGGGACCATAACAAAAAATTGTGGATCTGAACTGAAGTTTGAACTTTCAAGACTGAATAACTCATATTTTAATTTGTATCACGTTCTCTGTTCTTTATGTAGATTGGACTCTGAGGGTCACTTGGGACATTGATGTGTTTATACAATCATTCTCTCATTCCTCCCAATACTTAAGAAACACAAACTCCATTTTAAATTATGCAGTACCCTTTCTGCTAATAACACTCCATAGTCAAACTTTATCATTCAGAAACTATAAAAATATCAGGGATTATTTCAGTGATGTGTACCAAAAGAGCAGTGAATGCATAGCTGTTAATGCACAACTGCAGAAAGGGGCACTTCTACCTACTGAATTCTAAGCTTGACAGAGTGCATATTCTTGTTCGTGATAGGAAAGGCAAGAAAACAAGCAATCATAAACTATTTAAGGACAGCATCTTTCATTACACTTATCCTTCCTGTCACAGAACAATTAATAACTGTCATCCCATAGGGCAAAAAACTTTGAAGGTGAAATTTTGAAAGCTGAACTCACAATGTGAACAAGGGTAATGCAACTCTCTTTGGATCAGTAGCATCAAAAATGAAATTAGTAAACTTGTTCCTTATGATAACATCCCTGTCTTGAGACATTGTCTTGGGGACAATTTACATTTCTCTGAAGTTAGATTTCTTTTTGAAAATAATAGGACAGTTCCTCAGCTGATGTGACCATTACAGATCCATTGATTTAAGAACTACACTGATTAACAGTTGAAGATCTTCCCCAGTGTTTACAACTATATTAAAAGTATGCTCAGGAGTGACTCCTAATAACTGTTCTGTTCATCTCAACAGTCCTGTATCATATGGATCTTCCCTCAAAGGGTATGTCTACACTACAAAGTTAGTTCGAACTAACGGACGTTAGTTCGAACTAACTTTCCTAGGCGCTACACTAGCGCTCCGCTAGTTCGAATTTGAATCAAACTAGCGGAGCGCTTAGTTCGAACTAGGTAAACCTCATTTTACGAGGACTAACGCCTAGTTCGAACTAGCTAGTTCGAACTAAGGGCTGTGTAGCCCTTTAGTTCGAACTAGTGGGAGGCTAGCCCTCCCCAGGTTTCCCTGGTGGCCACTCTGGCCAACACCAGGGAAACTCTATGCCCCCCTCCCGGCCCCGGACCCCTTAAAGGGGCACGGGCTGGCTACGGTGCCCGTGCCAGGTGCAAGCCTGCCAGCACCCAGCCAGCAGACCCTGCACCTGGCACGGCACAGAGCCACCCACCCGATGCCCCCCAGCCCACCCCCTCTTGCCGGGACCAGGCTGGCGGCTCCCGGGAGCTTGCCCTGGACCACAAGAGGCGGGCACCTTCCTGGGCTAGTGCGGACATCGTGGACCTCGTCCACGATCTCCGCACTAGGCACAGAAAAGTGGCCGTCTAGGGCAGGAGAGCTGCCAGCCTGGCCACCCAGGAGCAGGTGTGCATGAAAATCAAGGGGGTCCACTGAGACCCCCGACCCTGAGCCCTGAGCTTACAATGGCCATCCTGGGTCAGACCAAAGGTCCATCTAGCCCAGTAGCCTGTCTGCCGACAGTGGCCAACCCTAGGGACTCTGGAGGGGATGGACCGAAGACAGTGACCAAGCCATTTGTCTCGTGCCATCCCTCTCCAGCCTTCCACAAACTTTGGGCAGGGACACCACTCCTACCCCCTGGCTAAGACCACTCCATGGACTCAACCTCCATGACTTGATCTCACTTCCCTTTAAACTCTGTTCTAGTTGTAGCCTTCACAGCCTCCTGCAGCAAGGAGTTCCGCAGGTTAACTATTTGCTTTGTCAAGAAGAACAACTTTCTCTTACTAGTTTCAAGCCTGCTACCCATTCCTTTCCTTTGGTGTCCTCTAGTCCTTCTTTATGGGAACTCAGGAAGAACTTTTCTGAATGCACCCTCTCCACCCAACCCCTGCTTTTAGAGACCTCTATCCTGTCCCCCCTCCGTCTCCTCTTTTCTAAGCTGAACAGTCCCAGTCTCTGTAGCCTCTCTTCATATGGGACCTGTTCCCAACCCCTGATCATGTTAGTTGCCCTCCCCTCTCCCAGCCTTTCTCTTCCCCTCTCCCACCTCCTTTTCCCAGTCTCCCCCAGTTTTTTTCAATAAAGACAGAGTCAATGTTGGAAGAAACGTTATCTTTATTTTGTACATCAATAAGAAGGGGGGCTAGGGAAGGGTAAGTGGAAGGAGGTGAGGGAGGAATGGGGTACGAGCCCCCGATGGGGAGGACTGGGCTGGCTCTGCGGGCTTCTGGGGGTGGAAGCTCTCCTGCAGCCCCCCAATTGCCCCCTCTTCCCAGATGGCAGCCTGCGGCAAGTGCAGCCGGGCTGATGGTTGAGTGGTGTGATGTGCCCAGTGTGGGTACTCCGGGCACTCCAAGCCAGAACTCCTTTGCAAGCGGGGCACCCCTTAGAACTGTGTGTCCGGGGTGGGGGTCGGGACCCTTTAAGCGCAGACCTCGGCTAGCCTGAGACAGCATCTCCATGCTCTAAGTCCTCCTTTTATGCCCTGCCGGCACTGCTTCCGGCCATCCTTAAGCCCTGTTCAGAGTCCACTCAATGTGGACTTGCTAGTTCGAATTAGCAAAACGCTAATTCGAACTAGTTTTTAGTTCTAGACGCGTTAGTTCGAATTAGCTTAGTTCGAATTAACTAATTCGAACTAAGTTAGTTCGAACTAGCGCTGTAGTGTAGACGTACCCAAAGTGAATATCTCCTTTCTCCCGATTCAACCTACTCTATGATTGTCCTTCTATAGAAAACTGTTTCCCTGCACACCTTTCTGAGAGTTCTATAAATGCAGGAGAGACACAGAGCTACAACACTAGTATAAGTATTTTGAATGCTGTTTTGTGAACTTCATAGTAAGTATTCTTCACACTTGTTACATTTTTCACTCTTATTCTTGAGGACTTGGCATTTCCTCATCCTCCTGAACATATAACAAAATGTTTCATAATATTTTTATTTGTTTCCAAGTCTGAAATAAATGTCACCTTTTGTAACGCAGTAGGCATTTCTTCTGTGTCATAAAACAAGAGTTCCCTGACTATCTCTTTATCTCTTAAATGTCCCTAAATCTTTCATATCCCTCCCTCCCTATTTTGTGGAGCTACATATCATTAAAACATTCAGGGTACATCTACATTACAGAGGAATATTGAAGCTGCCGTTGTTGATCTTCCAGGGTTCAAATGAGTGGTCTAGTTAAGACCACTAATTTGAAGTGGGAGGGGCACTCTGGTCGATGCCAGTAACCCTGCTTTTATGAGGAATAAGGGAAGTTGAAGGAAGAGTGTTCTCCCTTCGACTTCCCTCAGTGTCGACAGCGTCAAAAGCCAAGTTAAGCTACTTTGACTTCAGTTATGCAATTAACATAGCTGAAGTTGCATTTTTTGTCTTGACTTTGTCCTGTATTTGTGGGGGGAAGAGAGGAGGTCTGTGTAATTATATTCAAGCTTCACCAGCAAATTGATATTCACTTGTTTATTCAATTTTCACTAGTTTATTCAATTTTTGTGTGTGACTAGTCTACCTTTCCCAGCTGCCTTAGACTGGGAAAGGTAAACTCCACAAGTGAGCTGGAGAATTCTTCTGAATCCCCACTGGGCTTACTTGAAGTGCAGCAGTAAGATGAAAGAAAGCAGCATAGCTCAGCCTGGGCTGACAGCTGAAGGAGAAGGATGTCTGCTGCAGCTGTTTGCTGCAGGCTGCAGCCCAGAAAGTGTCAAAGTATCAGACAATGGGAACCAGGAACACTGAGACCCATACTTGCTTGGATATGTGGAAGAACCTAGGGAGCCACCTGTGCTAACAAGCTCAGACCCAGAAACATCTTGACTATGACTACAAGGGATATGGTGGGCAGTAGCCATGGGGAGGAATGGAGGAAGGGCTATCCCTTATCTCAAGTATCATTAGTATGTTTCAGTCAGATCCCCGCTTATTCAGTGGTAGAAACTTTTGCCACCGACAGAACTTTTTAGTGGGACCTGGTAGAGTGGGAAGGGGTCAGACCCTCTTGTCCTGGCTACCGTTGACTCCTAGGTGGCAGCCCTTTGTACGGACTCTGGCCACTAGGCATTACTGCCCCATGGACAAAGGCAACCCTAATGACTGTGGCCATCAGACCAGTAGCCTCCCCAGGAATTGAAATTAGGGGGGGGAGGTTGAATTTACAGGGGTGGGGGGGAATCAGGGCCACTGAGGGGTGAGACCGTGAGGGTGAAGGTGGGCTGTATGGCACCATAGTTCACAAAACTGGGGAGTGTAGGGAAAACCCTGCATCAGACCATACCGCCCTGCAGATAATGTCAGCCTTATAGATGCTGGACATTAGGGTTTACTGCCTTAGAATAAGGGCAACCCTACTGACTCTGAGCCCAGTGAATTATAGCTTGGAGCACAGATTAATGGAGATTACCTATCTCCTAGATCTGGAAGGGACCTTGAAAAATCATCAAGTCCAGTCCCCTGCTTTCATAGCAGAACCAAGTACCACCCCTGACAAATTTTTGCCCCAAGGGGCCTCTGCAAAGATTGAACTCATAACCTGGGGTTTAGCAGGCTAGCACTCAAACCACTGAGCCATCCCTTCCCTTATGAATGCTGGCCTCTAGGCCTTACTGCCCTAAGAATGTGGGCCACTGTAGTGATTTTGGCTATTAAGTCTGCCCCCTACAACTATGAGCAAACTTGGTAGCAGACCAGGCACATCTGTTGACCATAAGGAGGATAGGTGCATCCACTTCATACCAGACAGGGTATCTCATGCTCTGTCACACAGATATAAACAGGAGCAAATGGTTTAAGAAATTACTTTAGCTTTTTGTGTTCCAAGCTCACATATATCTGGTCTGCTTCTATATCATTGGTTCTTAGTGCAAACAGGCTTTCCCAAGAATAGCACCCAAATAGATATTATCTTGTTTGGAAGAGCAGTCTTAATATAATTTAGATCTCATGTTTTGCATTTTTGAAGTGTTTAATCATGTATGTTCTATTTCAGAGCTACTTGAGATAGCCATGAGTTGGAAACTAGGAAAGAGGTATCTAATATTCATAGTAGATATTACTCGTTGTACTTCAGAAAGCCTTAACAAAATTAAGCATAACTCAAGCTATCCAAACTAGAAATACTGTACAGTATTTAACACCAGATTACACAGAGAGACTTCAGAACTTTTATTCATGCTTAAATTAGATACTTTGCAAATGGGTCTTAATAAAGATGCTAATTACCTTACGCATTACAAAGACAAGTATCAGAGGGGTAGCCGTGTTAGTCTGGATCTGCAAAAGTGACAAGGAACACCTTACAGACTAACAGATGTTTTGGAGCATAAGCTTTTGTGGGCAAAGACCCACTTCGTCAGATGCATGTAGTGGAAATTTCCAGAGGAAGGTATAAATATGCAGGCAAGAATCAGGCTAGAGATAACAAGGTAAATTCAATCAGGGGTGATGAGGCCCACTTCTAGCAGCTGATCTGGAGGTGTGAACACCAAGGCTATGTCTAGACTGCAGGCTTCTTTCGAAAGAGGCTCTTTCGAAAGCATCTTTCGAAAGAGCCTCTTTCGAAAGATCGCGTCTAGACTGCAGGCGGATCTTTTGAAAGAGAAATCCGCTTTTTCGAAAGAGAGCACCCAGCGAGTCTGGATGCTCTCTTTCGAAGACGGCCTCTTTACATTGAAGAACGCCTTCTTTCGAAAGAGGAGCTTTCGAAAGAAGGCGTTCTTCCTCGTGAAATGAGGTTTACCGCCATCGAAAGAAAAGCCGCGTTCTTTCGAAATAATTTCGAAAGAACGCGGCTTGAGTCTGGACGCAGGGGAAGTTTTTTCGGGAAAAGGCTACTTTTCCCAAAAAAAACCCTGAGTCTGGACACGGCCCAAGAGAGGAGAAACTACTTTTGTAATTAGCTAGCCATTCACAGTCTTTGGTTAATCCTGAGCTGATGGTGTCAAATTTGCAGATGAACTGCAGCTCAGCAGTTTCTCTCTGAAGTCTGGTCCTGAAGTTTTTTTGCTTCAGGATGGCTACCTTTAAATCTGCTATTGTGTGTCCAGGGAGATTGAAGTGTTCTCCTACAGGTTTTTGTATATTGCCATTCCTAATATCTGATTTGTGTCTATTTATTCTTTTGTGTATGGACTGTCCAGTTTAGCCAATGTATATAGAAGAGCGGCATTGCTGGCACATGATGGTATATATTACATTAGTAGATGTGCAAGTGAATGAGCCAGTGATGGTGTGGCTGATCTGGTTAGGTCCTGTGATGGTGTCGCTGGTGTAGATATGTGGGCAGAGTAGGCACCGAGGTTTGTTGCAGGGATTGGTTCCTGAGTTAGAGTTACTGTGGTGCGGTGTATAGTTGCTAGTGAGAATATGCTTCAGGTTGGCGGATTGTCTGTGGGCAAGGACTGGCCTGCCTTCCAAGGCCTGTGAAAGTGAGGGATTGTTGTCCAGGATGGGTTGTAGATCACTGATGATGCGTTGGAGAGGTTTTAGCTGAGGACTGTAGGTGATGGCCAGTAGTGTTCTGTTGGTTTCTTTTTTGGGCTTGTCTTGCAGCAGGAGACTTCTGGGTACACATCTGGCTCTATTGATCTGTTTCCTTACTTCCTTGTGTGGGTATCTTAGTTTTACGAATGCTTGTTGAAGATCTTGTAGGTGTTGGTCTCTCTCTGAGGGGTTGGAGCAAATGCGGTTGTACCCCAGTGCTTGGCTGTAGACAGTGGATGGTGTGGTGTGTCCAGGATGGAAGCTGGAGGCATGAAGGTAGGCATAGCGGTTGGTAGGTTACAAAGACAGCCTCCTCACCTATTGATAGTCATAGTAACTCCAGATTAGCCACTTATTGACTTACAATAAGCTATTTCCTCCTTCCTTATCTCTTCCTTGCCCCTCACCCCCACCTTCTGTTCTAATATCTGATTTGTCAGTACATCATTTGTTTACTTTCTTCATTGTATTCCAATTCACTTTCAGAATATGATCTGAAGAAGTGGGTCTGCCCCACAAAAGCTCATCACCTCATAAACTATCTTGTTAGTCTTTAAGTGCTACATATTTTTTCCTTTTGTTGTACAGTATTTAGGTTTTTGAGGCTAATTGGGAGCTACTTTAATTAGTATTAATCCAGCAGCTCCATCGCATAACAATTATATACAAATATCAATACAAGATGAAGAAAGGCAGTGGAGAAATCTATATTTAAGGAGAGCATCCAGTCAAAGAACAAGAACAAATCTAACAGTTGCAAAGTTACCTTCATTTCTGGTTGTCAGAAATGTTATCTCTGAGGACCATACTTTGCCCACAGTACACACAGTACTTCACCACTCCTTGAAATCTATCTAAAGTCAAATGGCCATTTTCCATTTGAGTTCTATTACTATAAAATCCATTACTCTAAAATCAGAGTATCTTCCATGAAGTCAATTCAAGATTGTCAGTTACTCCATATGTGCCTCAATGTCCTCAAAATCCTTGAAGGATACCTTTTAAGAGTATTGTTTCTTAGTGGTCAATCCAACCCTGTTATACAGCATGGCTCTTTGAGATTTTGACAGTTCAACAATAGATACAAAGACCTAGGAGATGTTGATAGAGAGGAAGAGGCCTAAGAATAAGTGGTGCTTGGGAGGAAATATTATGACTGTGTCTTTAAGGATCTGTGGCCTGAAACCTTGTAGAGTGGACAGGCAAGTTCATCTTCTCATCTAACCTAACCAAGTGGGGAAGATCAGGGCGAAGGGACCACCATCTATGTTCTCTCTTCCTTCGCAGCTACATAGACACCATCAGGGGAAGGGGGCCTTGCTGAAACTTCAAGAGGACAAATTGAGGAAAACAGGCCAGCTGAGGGAGAAATAGACTTCTATTCTACAGGCGGCTAAATTATATCCAGGAAAACTGGGGATTCTGACCTAAGGTTAGATTAATAATTCCTTAATTTACACAGCTCCAGGAAGAGAGCTGGAGCTCCTCTTCAAGAAAAGATGGAGACTGAAAGCTAACCTAGAAGGCAGGCTTTGGAGAAGCCCTGAAGGCCAGAAAAAACTTTTACTCAGACTAATTACCCAGAAAGGAGATTGAACTTAGAGCAGTGGTGCTCAAACTTTTTGGCCCATGGACCACCTGGCTAAATGCAAATCTTCCCACGTACCACAAATTGCTAATAGAAACTCATCATTAGTTACATAATTATACCTGAGCCATTTTGCTACTGCTTCAGCTGGGAAGAACGGTTTAATTCATTTTATTAAATAGATGAAGTGTTTTAACTTTCTCATGTTAGTTTATCAAACTTCATTTTAAATAAAATATTAATTTTCTCCAATGCAGAAGGTTCCCATATTTTCTTTATTTATGGTAGGGGTGAGGAAATTTTGGGAACCTGGGGGGCACTGACCCACAGAAAAATCATGAGGGGACCACACATATGCGAAACAAAAAAACTCCGCCCAAAACACTCAACTCTCACTGATGTGGCCCCCAACTAAGATATCTCCCTCCTCTGGTGCCCCAGCTCCACGAGGCAAGGGGAAGGGACAGGGAGGACTGAGGTTTAGGGCTTCCCATAGGCCAGATTTACTTTTCTGGAGTTCCAGAGTTAGTGGATTTTGTGGACCCCGTTAGGCTCTGAGGGAAACAAAAATAAGGGGGTCAGTGTGTTGGACATGGTTGCCAGTAAGTGGGATAGGGATGGGGTGCAGGATCTAGGTGGCAGGTGGGGTACAGAAGGGCATGGTCTGGAAGGGAGTTTGGCAGCAGGAGAGGGTGTGGGATGGGGTACAAGAGGGAGTTCGGAGGCGGGAGGGGGTTGGGGAAGTAATGCAGAAAAGAGGGTGAGAATGAAGCCAAATAGCTTCACATCAAAACCCTTTTGGCTGGTTGATTATTGTTCTCCCATCTGTGGAAGGAGAATGAACACTGATGCCTTTCTGGGTTATGACGGAGATTTGTGCTTCTGATGTGGCTCTGAAAATAAGAGTAAAAGAAGAACATTGATTCACTTTTATATGTAGATGTTGAAGCAGCTATTTGGCTTAAAAATCCCAAGCCAACAAGTCTTCAGTTTAATGAAAGGGAGAGGTCTCCCTCTGCCTGACTTGTTCTCTGGCAATCACAATGAGGTGTTGTCAGTAACTTCGGGGTCAGAACAGGGACTGGTGAAGACTGATTCATGGAAAAGCAATGAGCTCCAGACAGACACAGCTCAGAGCTCAGGGAAAATACTGAATGAGTGTCTGAGTTGCCAGCAGAAATGTGCACTGGCAACTACTCTGCTGGAAATCTGGCCAGGAGCAAATGTCCCAGCTCTAATGCCAAGGAGCACTACAGATTATTGAACAATGTACAGACCTGCCAGTTTTCCTGCAGTACCTGCAAACAGGCTGAAATTGTCAGTTAAACTGAACGATAATGTGCAAAGAGGATCATGCTGTGGTGGGGGAGGGGGGGAAGGGAGGCAAAGAAGTGGGCAGGAAAGTAAAGAGCAGATTCTGCAAAGGAAAATTGTATCCTCACTTCACATCTCCTCTTTGTTCCAGCATCCTTCCCCATGATTCCCCACCCCCCATCCTCACAGCCTGATCCCTGCTTTGAGTGATTAGACAGAGTGATGAACTCTTGGATAGACAATAGCAATGGGAAGGAGGAAACTGAGGCAGAACTGTGACTGCAGTACTACACTCAGCCAGCAGAGGCCACTATAGACCAGTGCCGCTCAGGGCTCAGGGTGTCCAAACTACGTCCCTCTTTCGAAAGAGGGATGTAAATTAAACAGATCGAAATTGCAAATAAAGCTGGGATTTGAATTTCCCTTGCTTCATTTGCATAATGGCAGATGCACATTCTTTCGAAAATGGGTATTTTGAAAGTGAAACTGCTGTCTAGATACGGATCTTTAAAAAAAAAAACCTTTTTTGAAAGAACTGTAATGCCTGAAAAAATGAGGTTTACCGATTCTTTTGAAAAAGGGTTTTTTTTTCCAAAAGAACCACGTTTAGACTTTAGAAAAGCCCTTTTACTTTAGAAAAGCCCTTTTTTGAAAGAACATGCAGCTGCCATTATGCAAATGAAGCACGGGACATTCAAATCCCGGCTTCATTTGCAATTTCGATCTCTCTAATTTACATCACTCTTTCGAAAGAGGTATGTAGTCTAGACATAGCCTTGGACTGTATTTGAGCTTTCATATGAATAAAAGCTTCATCCGATTCATCCCATGTGTCCAATTCTGTGTTAAGAATGATACATGATGATGATGATGCTGTCTCTCCACAGAGTTTAAGAGATGAGCTACCGTCACTTAGTAGGTGTCCTTGAATAGGACCAAAGACCACTTTTGGATATGCAGCCCCACCTGCAAGTGAAGACAATTGTAGATGAATATGCACTGCTTTTAACTTTCTGCTTCACATGTCTCTCTTTAATTGCTTCAACACTCAAACTCTGAAAGCCTTTCTGTCCAAGGTGACAGAGTTGCCATTACTGGATCTAGACATGGGCTAAGAGCTTCAAGATGTTCAGGATAAATTTGGAGATTGGGGAATGTCTTTGTAATGCTTCCTTGGTCTTTCCCTAGAACAAGTTCCAGTCTGCAGTTCTCTGTAGAAGACAGCCTTTGTTAGTCCACATTCAGCCATACCGATGCCAGTATTTCTGATGTACGCACTGTAAAATCTTCAGTGCCTGTGCAGCTGCAGCAGCCAAGACCTTGGTGTTTATAACCAAATATTGACATTTATTTGTAGTTATCCCCTTGATGACTTTGTAGGAGAATTGTCAAAGTGCTTTGGCGGCGTCACTAATTAGTCCATATATTGCAACCATAAAGGAGGGTGGTGGTGACGACGACAGCATAGAAATCATCATTGTTTGTTTGTCATCTTCATTCAAAAGTTTTCTGGCACTGCTGGCAGCACTCATGCACTTTGTAGTGTGATGATCAATCACTGCATCTCCTGAAAACCACCATATGTACTATAAAGACCTATTGAAGTATAACAACTGTAAGTACCAGCCAAGTACCAGCCAAGTAGCAACCAAAAGGAATGTAAGAGGGGAATGAACAGTGGGTGCTCTAAGACATAAGATAGATGGGATGGATTTAAAAAAGCCTGAATGCAAACAGTTCTCTTTGCATGTAGAGGAAATCATGAATTAAATGTAGACCTAACATATTGCAATTACTTTAACTCCATTTTCTGTTTCCACTCAATCATCATCACCGTGTCTGAAATTAAGGTCCTGTTCCTTGAACAAAGCCTCAGTAAAGAGCCTTTGAGTATTAGAAACAAGGAGAGTTTGTTTCCAAATCTACCTTCTAACCATGGTCAGCGTGTGCAGCAGCTCCAAAGCCCCTCCCCATCCCTTGTCCTAGAATATTGGCTAGATGCCAGCCTGGCCTGAAGGTGTTCACAGATGTTGGGGCTCTATCAGCAAAGTCATAACTTTGCCCTTACTTCAGCTCAACTTAAATGTCTGTTCTGGGCTACATCAAACCCAATTCTATGTGGTCAAGTCTTGCCTATGCACTTCCCCTAAAGCAGCCTTCTTGACAATTTTGGAAATATGGGGAAGGGGGATTTGAGAGCTTTTTATTGCCCTGGTGCCACTTTGTGTATTAATAAAAAGTGTATATATGTTTAGCCCCAGGATGCTGTAGAAGATGAAGAGGTCAGTACAGTCTCTGCTCCAAAGAATGTGCAATCTAGAAGTCAGACAAAACAAAGACACAAAGGAAGGAATCACTTCAGATAATTTAACATTTTTTTCTTAATCTGCTGTCTAAAAATGACCAACCATACATTTATGGCTTTATGGAAAGACACAAGTCTTTAGGAGAGATTTATATAAGGAGCAGGTAGGTCGGGAGGTTGCTCCAGGCAACTAGTGAGCTGTATACGAGAGTGAGAGAAAGAAACAACTCTAGAATCACAACATATGTTCATATTATTTTATTTTGTTTTTCTCTGAGCTGTATACAGGTTGGACCTCTCTGGTCCGCACCCTCAGGACCGGTCCCAAATGAAGGACCAACCAGGGGAGATCCCCTGCTACTGACCTCCCAGCTTGTCACCCATTTCCCTGGTGCCATCCTCAGCCATCCCTCCCACTCCTCCAGGCTGCTATGCTGCTGCAGCTCTGGCAGTCTAGGCTGCTGCTTCTCTGGCCCCACTGCCACAGCTGCCACATCCCCGGTTCTGTCCCGGCTACTGGGACTGTTGCAGCTGTTATGCCCCTGGCCCTGGCTCCTGCCCTGCTACCGAGTGCTATGGCTGCCATGCCTCAGCTCCAGCCCCACTATCTGAGCTGCCGCAGCCCCAGCTGCACCACCAGGGCTCTGGCCCCAGTCTCAGCCCCATTGGGCTTCTGGACGCCACCCTTCTTGCTGCTGGGGCTCCCAGCCAGGACTCGCTCATCCAAGAACATCCATGGTCTTGCCAGACCACGGACGTTGATGGACCAGAGACTCCCCGTTTTGGGAGGTCCAACCTGTTTTATTTCTATATATACAGTCTTTCTATTAGAATAACAAAATTGGCTCAAATGCATGCCCCATGTGGCATAGTTCAGGTGATTTCCAAGTGTGATTGGTGTAACTGTGGGCATGTCAAATTTGTAAACAGGGCTTTTGATAGCCCTTATTTCCAATTTCCACCAAGAAAGGGAGAAGAGGGCCTCTTCCACTCTGTAGATCCTCCTCCACCATCCTTCATTTCTCCCTTTGCTTGCTCTTTGTTAAAAAGATAGAGAATCTCTCCACTACTTGAGTAATACTGCCCCTTCATAATCGTAATCCTCCTCTCTCCCTCCTGGGAGGACAACTGAGGTTCTGGGTGTCTCTGCGGGTCACTGCAGGTGTGACGGACACAAATGAAACTTGTTTTCTGTTGGCACTACAGTCCAGGATCCTGCAGGTGGGGCCTGCCAAGAAGTAACTCTCATCAGTTTCCTCCTCCTCATAACTCTCCCACGCAAGAGTTAATCACAAACCAGCTCAGGGAGTCTAGAATTGCTAACATCACTAGGGTTCAGGATGCATCATCACCAAGTGCTGATGGAGGCATGGGTTCATGGAAATCCATGCTATGTCATCATGTGATGCCAGCCAGAAATGGGGCCAAAGAGTTTTTTACTCTTGAAATATGGAATCACTTTGTGAATGAGTTAAAGAGATCTCAAATATAGGACACTGGGAAACTTAGTGGTATCTGTGATGTAAAGTGAGCCTCAAATGATGCTTTCTTTGCAGTTAATGAAAATATGAGCTGAACAAGCCTGGAAATATACAAATGTGCTTCAGGCTTTGAATGCACAACTCAAAGCCTGCCAAACCCACCTCCACAGTCCTTAATGGGAAATAATGAGGTCTTTGATGTAAGTGCTTTGAACTGCTCCTGTTTAAATTAAGCTCCCAGGCAGATGAGAGCAGCCTGCAAAGCTCTCTAAGCCTGCATACTCAATTTCTTTAGTACATGGAAGAAACAACTTCTAAGCTTGCCAGTTGCTCAGCTTAAAAATATGTGAAACTTAATAAAAATTTGTCATGTTCCTTATGATCAATGAGATGCTTGTCTCCACTGGCAAAAATTAACTGTTGGTGTGGTGCGTTAACATGGTCTAGTCAGAGTAGAACCAAATAAGCACAATTAGATTCCTACAGCATATTTGCCAAATATATAGAAGAAGAGATGCAGGTGGATAATTGCTTTAATAGTGAGGGTGTTAATGTACACAGTAGTGTGGGGAACATTGGAAATGGGAGACAACATTTTCAAATCCATGTCCCCAAAGACAGGTTGATATGCCCAGAAGACTGTGTATATCATCCTAGGACACAGTCTAGTCACCCTTCATGCTACTGTATTCTTTGTAGTAAAATGTCAAAGAAATTCATTTAGAGCAGTTCACAATATTCATATTGTTGTACGTGTGATGGAACGTGTTCTTATAGCACGTTATAGTATGTTATTACCATGTCTACATGTTAGTAGTATACTTTATAACCAACTTTATGGCACCTTAGTAAAGGCTGTACAAAAATATCCATCCCATGATAGGTTAACCTATTAATCATATAATAAAGCATGTCTCTATATCAGTGGTCACCAACGAGTAGATCAGGATCTACTAGTAGATCTTGAAGCCTCAGACAGGTGATCCTGACAGGTTTGGCCATGAAGTTATCAATCTAGCACTTCAGCTGCCCTTCCCCTCCCCAATTGCTGCACATCTCCTGCCCTTTGCCTTGGAGCTGTCCCCTCAGGAGCCTTTGCTTTCTGTGCAGGGCAAGGGTGGAAGAAGAGGGGGCGCTGATGTCAAGGTGTTCCACTCCCACCCTGTATCCTGTCTCCACAGAGCAGAGAGGGGGAACAACAGGACTTGGGAGGGAGTTTACTGGTTGCTTTTGGGAGTGGTGCAGAGCCAGGACAGGGGTGAGCCTGCCTTAGCCCCACTGCATCACCACCAAAGAGCCACCTGAAGCAAGTAGTGCCCAGCTGATGCCCACATCCCCAAACCTTACCCCAGTCATGAACTCCATTCTGCACCCCAAGTCCCTGCCATAGCCCCAAGCACCTCTGCATCCAAACACCCTCCCACAGCCTGTACCTAGAAACCCCTCTGGTACCCCAACTGCCTGACCCAGGCTCAGCTCAGAGCCCCTCTCATACTCCAAATTCCTTAATCCAAGATGAGAGCCTGCACCCCAACCCTCTGCCACAGACTGTTGAAAGTGAGGAAGGACAGGGGAGGGAGGATGGAATGAGCAGGGGCGGGGGCCTCACAGGAGCACAAAGGAGACGGGGCAAGGATATTTGGGTTTGAGGTAGATCTTGGATTGCACTTAAAGTCAAAAAGTGATCTTGTGCTTTAAAAGGTTGGAGACCACTGCTCTATATAAATACTTCTGTTTTGGTTAAACTATGAAGACATAAAGGCATAACGATCCATGGTCATGAAAGGATGCCAAGGTATTTTCAGAGCTATTCAACGTGAGGTTTTGGCTAAATTCCAGCACAGATTAAAATATTTCATCCTGTAATTCTTTGCTTTAATTTTTTTAATCTATTGGCCAAAATCCTCTGATGCATCAAAGTTCTGCTCACCGCAGCTGAGGAAAGGGCAAAAAGAAAACAGAATTATTAATCTTTATGCTTCTCTGATCCACTGGGGCCCATTAGTCAGTATGCATAATTTAGAGCAACCTCAGCACTGTTACATTATATCAGTTCATACTGGCACCTATGGGCTGCTATATGAACAGGGGTTTTAGAGCAAACCATACTCCAGTTGCACCTCCACAGTACCTCCTTGACATGCCCCTTATACTGGGAAGGCAAGTACAGAACTTCCTAGAACTGGAAGTATTTCCTTGTGGCTCTTTTGCACATTGAAATGGAACAAATGGGAAAATGCAGAGGTCAGAATCTGGCTCGCGGGGCTAATTTTCAGGTGCAGAACAGCTCAAACACAACAGCAGTATTTTAGTTTTCAATGAACTTACCCAAGGCCAAGATTTTTGTTGTTTTTAAAAACCTAATGTTAATCTCCTACATAAGGGGCTTAAGTCCAAAATTAAACTCTTTATCTGGATGCTTCACTTTAAGCATTTATTTTAAAATAGATTTAGCTAATACATAGGGCCAAGCCCTGAAATTCTCATTGAAGCTAAAAAGAGATTTGTATTTTGCCAGAGTAAAGACAGAAAAAAAAACTGGTGATCACATTGCAGAGAGTATGAGAATTCATCTTATGGAAATCAGGGTAAGGTGTGTCTCCTCTGCAGCATTTCACATGCACTCCCAACTTTCCAGCAGAAAACACCTGACTAGTATCCAAATCCATGTTTGAGGAGGAAGACGGATTAATCCATAATTTGTGAGCAGTCCCTTTGTAATGTAGAGACCCCTTTTAGAACAGGAAAAGTCTGGGGAAACCCCTTTTAAGAATGACTCCAGCAGAGAGAAAGGCATGTCTACACTAGGAAATTATTTTGAATTAACTTATTTCAAAATAATAACCTCCAAAATAACTATTTTGAAATAGCCTGTCCATGCTACAGGGAAGCATTGAAATTAGCCTAAAACAGGTTCTCTTCTGGTGGATGGGCTACTTCAAGCTGAGCCCAGGAACCCCTGGAGAGCAATTACTTTGAATGACTCTGGGGAGTAGTTATTTTGAAATAGCAGCAGTGGGGAGTCCACAGTACCGCTATTTCAAAATAACTATTATTATAATAAATAAGCATTATTTCTTGTGGAAAATAGGAGTTACTATTTTGAAATAACCAGCCTCTTATTTTGAAATAATGGGCTTGGTAGTGTGGACGCTCCACTTGTTATTTCGAAATAAGGGGAGTTATTTTGAAATAACTCCTTATGTAGACCAGGATGAAGATGTGGAACTGGGAGAAGGCTTCAAGGGATTTTGAGTAGGGCAGGAACAATGGGTCTCTACTTAGATTATGCTGCTCTCCAGCAAATTTTCTGAAATATGTAGGCTGAGTAGGGTGACTTTGCTGCTTGTGGTAGAAGAGGGAAGACTCTAGCTCCTGAGGCAAAGAGACCAGGGACATAGTGCAAGGGAATCCACACAGAATTTTCTGTTCCCATATGTTATTTTCCCATGAAGCAAAAGCTTCTATATTTTTACTCCTGGAGGAATTCTGCATCACTGCTCTTGCACAGAATTCACGGCCCCACAGATTTCTTTGCTTCCCTCTACAAAAATGACTTCTGAGGCTATGTCTACACTACAGAGTTTTTGCACAAAACCAGCTGTTTCTACGCCAAAACCCGTGGAGCATCCACACCTCAAGCACATTTTTGCGCAAGTAAATTTACAGTAAATCAAAAGAACAGAGGGGTTTTTGCAGTGTAGGTATTCCACTTTCTACGAGAAATAACTCCTTTTTGTGCAAGAGTTCTTGCACAAAAAGGTATGGATGAGCAACTGGGGGGTTTTGCGCAAAAAGAGCCAATAGAAAAAAGCACAAGTGTTCTGGAGGCCATTCTAGAGGCAGTGTCTAGACTACATCCCTTCTTCGGTAAAGGGATGTAAATTAGGCAAGTTGATATTGCAAATGAAGCCGGGATTTGAATTTCCCATGCTTCATGTGCATAATGGTGGCCACCTCTTTTTTTCGAAATGGGGCTTTTTGGAAAAAAAAACCCAGCACTTTAGACAGGGCATTTTTTGAGGAGCACAGGATCTTTTGAAATGGGGCATTTCTGTCAAAAATGCCCCATCTAAACTGCCGGGTTTTTTTTGAAAAAGCCCCATTTCAAAAAAAAGTCGCAGCCGCCATTATGCAAACGAAGAATGGGAAAATCAAATCCCAACTTCATTTGCAATATCGATGTGCCTAATTTACATCCCTTTACCGAAAAAGGGATGTAGTCTAGATGTAGCCTCTGTGAACAGCAATCAGAGCTTTATTTTGAGAGAGCGTCCATGCAGTCCACTTTTGCGATGCTCTTTTGTAGTGTGGATGCGCTCTTGCGCAAGAAATTTTTGCAAAAGATCTCTTCTGCAAAAAGCTTCTTGCACAAGAAGCCTGCAGTGCAGTCGTAGCCTGATAGGGAAGCAAAGGGAAGTTGCAAGAACAGTCACATGCCCATCTCCAACAGTGCAGGTCGATCATTTTGGGTTCTCACAGCTTCTGGTACGGAGGTAAATCACTGTCAGGGAAGTTGTGTGAATGAAAGACAATCTGTCTCTCTCACTAGCTATTTTAGCATACTTGATTAAGAACTTTGGTGTGTTTCTGGGGAGGTATACATGGAACAGGTTCTGTCTCTTGGGTAGAGCAGAAGGTAGTAATCCATCTGCTTAGTGAATTGTTCACATTGTTCTTAGTGAATTTCCCCCCCAGGAATATAAAACAGGTATAACAATTTTAAGAATCCTTTACATTGTCAGATTGGTGTGACAAAGCCTTATTGTAAAGGACGATGTGAATTTATAAATGCTTATGATGCTGTAGGGATTAGAATGGGTATAAATAATTGGATGGAAAAAAACTCCTATTAAGATATGCTCCATGAACTGTTTGCTACTGACTTTTTTTCAAGACAGTCAGTAACCAATATAAACTGTGAGCTTGAGTCTCCTGCCCCCACTTACTCTTCATTGCCTATGAATGAGGCTTACAGGATCTGACGACAAAGGGTTCTGGGGTCAGCTGATCCCCGTCTAGACTACCGCGCTGTGCCGATAAACAGCTGATTGGCACAGCGTGGCGGCCATTTTGATGTAAATGAAGTGGCGATTATTTTAATTGTCGCTTCATTTCCCTTTGCCGAGTACACTCATCTACATGGGTCCATCGACGGATCCCTAGTCCTACATGGCATGTAGATTTCAACATGTTTTAAATCATTCTGTTCAATGTATTGGTCATGCATCTTTTTCATGGCCCATTGTCTATACCTAAGGCCACAATTTTGCTTAAACCCTGTATTGTGTTTTTGGATGTATCTGAACAGAGCTATATAAATGCAAGATAATATTAATAAGAATAGTATTTGCAAATTGTGCTAAATTCAAATGGGAATAAAAAGTTACTTAATCCCTATTAACAAATAGAAGCCAAGATTTAGATGATAAGCTGTTATTTTGGTTGCATTAAACTTACGTTCCAAAAAGGGGCATAATATACACAAAGTGCTGAGCATACTTAACAGCTGGGTGCCCAAGAAATGAGACACGTAAAATTCCTAGCTGCTTTTTAAAAATCTTGGCCCATCAGTTCTTATCATACAGCAGTATATATTTTTCTTTATGTTTTCTTATGTTAATTATTTGTATAGTAACTAACCGAATATTTTTGTATAGATACAAAATATCACTGATTAAGGGTGCGCTAAATACTGGATCCAGATAGTGAGAATCAAAGTGGAATGAATAATTTGCAAAAAGTAGTTAATGTAACCTATTTTTTGCTATGTAATATATGCAATGAAATTATAATGTCCTAATATCTATTTGAATTTATACTCTTCTCTGTTTGTCTTGTCTACTCTATGAATTGATTGCAAATATTCATATATCAAACCATATTGTTTAATTGTGATTGATCAGGTAAATCACACAACTTTGCTTCTGACTAGATGAGCATCGAAGCATTTCTGATATATGAATAAAAATTTAGCTTTCAGTGACCATTTTCCCCAGGAATTTGGATTGTTTAAATAGGCATGAAAAAGATATATAAAAGTAAAGGTATATATTGCTGAAGTAAGTTATTTTTTAAAAAACCTGAATACGTGTATGAGGAATTGTTTCTGCATTTATTCCTATAGCTTGAATACTGCCATACTGACAGCTAGTAGATAAAGGTCAAGAAATCATGTCCCAGTGAAGTCAATGGGCATTTTGCCAGGATTTCACCTCATATCTTTAGTTTGAAATGGACATTTAAGTTCACACATATAAATCCTGTATAACATGTTGTACTAGAATCATAAGAATATCCAAATTGAGCCTTTGCTTTTGTCAGAAATGGAACAACAAACAAGAAATGGGTAATTAATAACTTTTTGTGGCTGTAAATTGATAATATTTTGCTGTCTGCATTTCCATTTTAATCTGATTCACTAAAATAGGAGAAATACTATGTGATTTGTTCCAGATCACCTGTATTCTTGACTGTTTGAGATTATTGTATCCACCAAATCTATTAGTTTATTTTAGGCTTTTATGGAGCACATCTCAGCCTGATATCTACCTGCTTGAATCCAGTATAATTACGAGTTACCTAGGTTGGTAAAATCCATTTCCAGCTAGAAGTAGTCTGTAGAAGTAGTCTATAATTCAACTGAATTTATTAATTCAGATGTAATAACCTAGGGAGTCAAACTAAGGCATTTGCCACTGGTTCTAACAGTGGTGTCTGTCTGAGTTTGCTGAGCATTGGCCTAATATGTGTTTTGACATTAGTAATTTTTTTTTGGTAAACTATCATCATTTACTTTATATCTGATATAAATATTCTCTGAATTTTAGAAGGGAAAAGTATGTTTAATTGATTCTCTTCTTACATCATATTGATGTTGTATTATTCTTGGAATCAGAATACACAGTGCTCACATCTTTAATTCCCACAGTAAATGGGAAACTTCTCATTTAATATTTGACCAGGTCAGAATTTGGGTATATCAGAGCATGAAGTGAGGAAACTTGCACTGCCAGTTACCTATCAATTCTAAGCATAGTCAGATTGTCAATAAGATTGTTTAGTAAGTACTTTTATAAGATGAAATGTATTCTCTTTAACACAAAAGAAGAAGCAAATATCCATTAAACTATGTGGGTGTGTGTAGACTACATCCCTCTGTTGGCAGAGGGATGTAAATGAAGCACTTTGAGAGTGCAAATGAAGCTGAAATTTAAACATCCCACGCTTCATTTGCATAAACACGTAATGGCTCTCTTTCGAAATAGCGCTTTTTCGAAAGAGTGCCCTTACATGATTATGCAAATGAAGCACGGGATATTTAAATCCCAGCTTCATTTGCGCTTTCGAAGTGCTTCCAGATTTTGTTTTGCCATTTCAAGCATTAAGATTATGCTGTCAAGACAGCTAATATTGAAAACAAGAAATAGTGATAAAAGATAAAGGGAGGATCTGTGTCTTTGAAGATTCATCATGAATAACTGCTGGTGGATGCCTTCTATTTTACATTAATAATGAAAACAAAAGCAATCTGTCTTGGCAATTCTCTAGCCCCCATTCTCAGATTATCCAAGTACCTCCCAAAGATTTAAACAATGAAAAACAAACTCCCTTCCTTCCCTGCCTGTAGGAGAAATATTTTAATCTATTTGATTTTTTTTAGTACAGTGAGAACAAGATTACCTCATGGTAGCTCTAGGCATCCTTGGCAATAATTAAAGCTACAGTTCTAATTCCAACAGTTATTTACAGAATCCTCATTTCCACTTATACCTGGCTTGATCATCCCTAGACAGCAGTGGCTGCCAGCCGCTGGAGCCAGAATGGGGCCAGAGTTCCAGGGCCAGGGAGCTCCAGCCTCAGCAGCAGCCAGGTAGCACTGGCCCCAGAACTTCAGCCTCAGCCATAGAGACAAACGGCTGCAGAGCTCTGGCCATGCAGACGGGGCTGTGGAGCTCTGGTCGTGGCGCTCGGCTCAGGCAGCAGCTGAGCCAACAGCAGCTAGAAAGCCCCACGGGACTGGAATAGCAGCAAGGCTGGGCTAGAGCCCTTGTCCGGGGGCAGCAGGGCAGCACAGACCATGAGGGGAGGGATCTCTACTGGCCTGGCAAATCCCCTTGTTCAGGACTGGTCAGGTCCCAAGGGTGCCGGATGAGAGAAGTTCATCCTGTACTCAGTTCCCTTCTTGGATTTCACTTTTCAGCCCTTTGGTTCTTCCCAAGTTATTCCAACATGCTATTGCTGCTGATGCCACCGCTGCAGATCCTTTCAGTCCCCCTCAATGGAGAGACACACAAACAGCTAATGCTCCCCTTCATATATCTCCTCCTTATATGAAGGAAGGGGACTTATGCTGTTTCCACCTTCCCAGTAGACTTTGATTTCAGCCTATAGTTCCTGGATTAGGAACCAACTCACAGTTTACTACAATCTCTACACTGCCTTGGTCTTAAGCCAGGACAGACATAGGACTGCAGAGTTTGGGGGGAGGGAGTTGTATTTAAAGGGCTAGCAGACACTTTATTACAGGAAACCAAGATAGCGCACCAAGGCAATATGTTCATGGCAACTAATTTTGTTAAGCAGATGGGCTGACACATTTTGTCCTAGCTGGAACTTTCTTTAGTGTACTTAAATTCACGTAGAACAATATTTAAATCTGGAGATGAGATACTACATACTGTGGTGGTTACATTGTGCCCACTAATAATGGGTGAAATTTTCTGGCCCTTCAAATGATAAATAAAGACTACATTCATAGTTTTATTCCCATGAATAACGTTTTGATAAATTGGGGAAGGATCTGAGAATTTAACAACATAAAACCAGCTCATAGTCTAGATTTCATCATTCTTGTATTGATAGTACATATAAATGCATTTCTTTAATATTTAATTATCAATCAACAATTTTTAATACATCCCATATTTTCCCATGAGCTTCTGTTTTTCTCACTATCTAGACTGCTTATCTCACATTGACTTTAATCAGTCCAGGAGCAGGTCACATTGCAGTTTCCTGTCAGTAACGAGATGAAAAGTCTCTGTCTCTGCTTATTCTAAGATCTCAGTGGTAGTTTTGTCTGATTAATGACAGTATTTCTGGCCCTAGATCTGACTTGCATCTTATAAACTAAAACCTATATGGCTGAAAGCATTTTTTAAAGTATTGGGATTTATCATCTAACTGGTAAATGGACCACAGAAATCTACTGTACATTTTATGGCTAACTGCTTTCTTTAATGTCAGAATAGCAAATACATAGTAAATCAACTTTGAGAGAGCTACTACTGTAATTATCTAATAATGGTCACATGGTTTGGGGTTAATTAACAGAGGGCTTGACCTTTGCATCCTATCAATTTTACAGAGTCAGTTTGACCTAGGTCAGAAATTCTCTTAGGTCTCTTCTGCTCATCAGTGAATTTAAACCCACCCAGTAGGTTTAACCAAATCCCATCAGTTATATACTTAAAACAAAAACAAAATCCCATGTTCATACCAGATATTTTTATAAATGTCTTTTTATTTGCAACTAAAGCATAATGTAGACATGATTTTGATTAGGAATATAAACAATTCATATGCTTAATTATTTAGTATGCTATGCAACAATAATCCAAGCACTAATTCTTATACAGTTGTGAGCGTGTCTGCGGGAAAAATTTGGACAAACATATATGTCATAGAGATAGTGAGGGGCATCAGTGGTAGTACATACCAATACGCACTTCTAATGGTAAATATATATGTCACTCCAGTAAGACAGCACCGCTGCTCTTGTTGATTGATGTCTCTGGTTCTGTTAGGTGAACACAAAAGCTGAAATATCCAATTGAACAATACAATATGGCATCATTTAAGACATATCTACCTATAGTATCATTTAAGGTAGCATTCATTGTTGAAGAAAGTATTTGACCCTTAATATTCTGTAGCTCTATCTATGTATCTAAAATTACATCCCAAATATTATACTAAAACAACATCAAATTGAAAAGTCAAACTCTTAGAAGTCCAGAATTAAGGTTTCCCCTGAAAAATTAATCCATCTCCCTGTGTGTGTGTATACATGTTGACAGTCTTTTATTACATGATCACAGGAGAAATGGTCTCCTTGCTCTCAATTCTAGTACCCAGAGCTATCACAGTGGCTCTTAGCAAATGCAAGTCACAATTGCATTTGGATGTTCTGTCATGCTCTCGGATGGAGTATGCTCAATGGAGATGGCACATGTGGAATCTGGTCACATTAAGGGTTCTGAGGGGTTGGAGCATGCTTTGTGCAGATGGAACATTTAGGGTGTGTCTAGACTACATGCCTCCTTCGACGGAGGCATGTAGATTAGCCAGATCGGAAGAGGGAAATGAAGCCGCGATTAAAATAATCGCGGCTTCATTTAAATTTAAATGGCTGCCCCGATCTGCCGATCAGCTGTTTGTTGGCAGATCGGGGGAGTCTGGACGCGATGCGCCGACAAAGAAGCCTTTCTTCATCGGCACAGGTAAGCCTCGTGAAACCAGGCTTACCTGTGCCGATGAAGAAAGGCTTCTTTGTCGGCGCATCGCGTCCAGACTCCCCCGATCTGCTGACAAACAGCTGATCGGCAGATCGGGGCAGCCATTTAAATTTAAATGAAGCCGCGATTATTTTAATCGCGGCTTCATTTCCCTCTTCCGATCTGGCTAATCTACATGCCTCCGTCGAAGGAGGCATGTAGTCTAGACACACCCTTGGAGAATTTATTTGCCAAACTCTAAGAAGTTTCTTTTGAGAATATGAACCCTGAAATTTTTCAGAGGCATACAGCTTGGCCGAATTTGGACAGATTTTCATGGGAGTGGAAAAAGGCATGTTGCTGACACCAGCATGGAACCCTTACTACATTTCAAGTCCTTTGTCCAAGGTAAGGTGACACTAGACTTTCTCAGACCTGGTCTAGACTAGTGGATACATTCAAATAAAGATATCCAACATCGGCTACATTAATTGTGTAGCTTAACTCAAATGTTGGCGCTGTCCACACAATGGGAGGTTGACAGGAGCACACTCTCTGTTCGACTTCCCTTATTCCTCTTAGAAACAGGACTACGGCATCAACCGGGGTGTCTTCACTAGACCTGCTAATTCAAACCAGGGGCGGATGAGAGTTTTGCGAGGCCCAGGGCAGCACAATTTCATGGGGGCCCCCTTAGGAGAAAAAATAGAAAAAAGGCGTCAAATGCGCAAATTGAAGGCTATTTTCATTTTAAATGTGAATTGGGTAAATTTGATAGAAACTTAATTTAGTTGGATAATTTTTATTTTAATTATATTGTAAGTCATTCTTAAACAAAATTCTGCATTAATAATTAAAAATTTTCATTTGTATTTAAATCTCCTCCCCCTCCTGCCTCGTTCTCTCTTTCTCTTCTCCTCCCCCTCCTGCCTCACTCTCTCTTTCTCTTCTCCTTAGTCCTCTCCCATCCTGCCTCTCAATCACAGAGCCCAAACAGCCATTTGGGCCCCAAGCAGCGTCCCGACTGAGCGGCACAGAACTCAACCGAGCACCATAGCAGGAGGCGAAGGGGGGTCACGCGGTGATGTACACGGCCAGGGGGCAGGACCTGGAGCCTCTGTCATGCCCTTCGCCTCCCACCCCCTGGCCGTGTACATTACCGCCCCTTCCCCCTTCGCCTCCCACTGTGGTGCTCGGTTGAGTTCTGCGTCGCTCAGCCGGGACGCCGCGTGGGAGCAAGCGGGGCCTATTGCAGCACGGGGCCCAGGGCAGCTGCCCTTCTCGCCCTGCCCTATATCCGCCGCTGATTTCAAACCCTGAAATATTAACTGCAATTGCTGCGATCTTATCTGTCGTGTAGATATAGTGATATAGTTCAATTTTTTATATGGATGAAACAATGTATTTTTCTCACTAACCTTTTTCTCAGAAATGATTAAATCATTTTAGCTGAAATTTTCTCAGAAAATTCAGCCTGAGGGTAGATACCAAGCCTAGAAACTGTCTATTTTCCAAACTATTTAAATTTACAAAGTTTTAGGCAACTGAAAACAGGATCTTAAGACAAGGTCTTAAGTCATGACCTGTACCCCTTGTAACAAATAGCTTCCCTTCAATTTTCTTATTAATCATACTTTAATTATTTAAATAAGCATATAAAGTATACACAAAAATATTCACTGAACATAAATGTAAAGCCAGGTAATGAATATGTTAGGTGAAGAAGCCAACAACAACAACAACAACAAAAAGATTACTTGCTAGTAGGTTTTTCCACTATGAAATTAAAAGAGCAGCTTAAGTAAGATGACCTAGCAGAGACCCTGAGCTTATAATGACCTAGAAGAGACCCAGTGCTTATAAGTTATGCATCACATGCAGTTTAATCTTGTTTCCTTTGACATTTTTCATTTATGCTAAATAATGAGAGGATCTCCAGGACCTTCCACCTGCTCTCCATCTTAGGATGCCAGTTGTGTTTTCTAGGTGATGTCCAGGCATAAAGTTAAAGTTTAAACATAGTGGATTATTTCCATATCTATTGTTTGGACGCTTGTCCAAATTCAGAATTGTGACTCCAGGTTAAATCTGTGCAAGTGTGACTTCCCACTTGGTCCACCAACCACATTCACTAATCTATAGCAGTGGATGGGCAGGAAACACAGCAAAAGTTCTTTTCCTTCTATAGTCAATGAGGCTGAGTTAGTGCCCAGAGAGCTTTAGGAGAATAAGTCCCAGTCCCAAAACACTTAATTATACAGATAATCATTATGGGATATATTCTGCCAATTTTAGTCACAGTAATTAGTACTTTACTCCATGAGCAGGGCCATGGCAAGGAACGGGGCAGCCAACAACTCATAGCATTGCATTTATATGAAAATGACTCAATCCGTAGAATGACTTGTATAATGGTTTTTGTCAAAGTGAGAGTTGCAGAAACAGGACCATATTTTTAAGTGATGTTTGATTGGCATCTCCTCTTACTCTTAGGCTACATCTCCTTTTGAGCTGACAGATGTGATTCCCAGCTTGCATCGACATACCCGTACTAGCTCTGCTTGAGGTAGTGTGCTAACAATGAAATTGTATCTGGGCTAGCACAATGGCCACTTGGGTTAGTTGACGGAGAGCAAACATTCCTAGACTGCCTACATACACACTTGAGCAGCTAGCTCATGTGGTTATTTTCAGCATGCTGTCTCTAGCATGTGTGGGTACATCTGTGAAAGCTGGGAAGCATACTCCCAGCTCAAATACAGTTGGAGCCATGCAAGTTTGTGATACAAAATGTTTTTGTTCTCCCCATCCTTCCTCCCCCTGCTCCTCTTCCTTTTCCTCTTCCTCCTCCTCCTTCTCGTCCTCTCCTCCTCCCTCCTGCCTTTCTGGCACATTATAGCCTAGCCTCCTGTGGGTGTCAATTACTTTGGTATCATTTCTGTTGTTAGTTTTAATGTGCAAGTTCTGTGTAGTAAAATACAGGAGGTTAGATCAGATGATATAGTGATCCCTTCTGGCCTTAAACTCTGTGATTACCCACACCTCTTCATGTATTTTTTTTAAATAAATGGTCTAAGTGCTCAGCAATTTCTGAGATCACTAACATTTGAAGTAAAAGATGATTTGGGTATCATAATGTGGTGCTTTTTAATGGCACTCTTATTTCCCTTTATGCTTTTCACTTTGTCAACAAGACACATGTGCCTTTGGAGTTGGGGTACTTTCAGAGCATATATCAACTGCTACTCCTGGCACGTGTGTGACTGATTGTTTCCAGAGTGAACAACACATAAGGCAGCATCATTATATCCTGCTAGATGCAGGCCACACTCCAAACAGTGGGTTTGTTTTTATAAATTAGCTAAATGGTTTCCAGAGAATTATGTGCTACACTAAAAAGTGTTTGGGACACATTTCTTTAAAAAATGATTAAAGGAATTCAGAGTAGTTCCAAATGGGCCATTTTTGCTTTATTTTACAAGTTAGACATGCTGGTCATCTGGAAAATATCTATATAACATCAAAACTGTGACACATTCTAATTTACTATTTAATTTTTTACTTTGATTCTTAACAATATATTATATTTTAATAGAAAATTACCATACTAATGCCCAGTTGATACTAAGTCAAACAAGCTGCAACTGATATAGAGAACTTGTAATCTACCTATCAAAATCAAATTTTATGGAACTCGCTGATTATGATTATGCAGTATTTGCATTAAAATACCTGGGCTTTTTTAATGGAAACTGGTCAAAATTGTTCTATTATTTCTGCTATTGAACAAAGAATTTTGCAGTAAAATGAAAGGGCAACATTCTGAAATGTGCCTTTAATTTTCAATGAGGTCAATATGAGTTAACAGTCCTCAGTGGCACACAGGAGACACTCAGGATATGTCTATACAGCAGCATTATTTCGGAATAACTGAAGTTAATCCAAAATAACATAGTGTGCATCTATACTATAGGCCTTTATTTCAAAATAATGTCAAGCTGGAAGACTTCTAACTCTGACTCATGGTAACCCTCATTTCACGAGCAGTAAGGGAAGTCGAAGGAAGACCACTCTTCCTTCAACTTCCTGCTGTGTAGACAGCACCAAAAGCCAAATTAAGCTATTTTGATTACAGCTACGCAGTTGACGTAGCTAAAGTTGAGTAGCTTAATTCGACTTTAGCCCTGCTGTGTAGATGTACCCTCAGTTACTCAAGAATTAAAGAAAGAATGAAAATTATTTCACTTTCCACCAGCCTGATAAAATGTGGCTTCAAAACAGTGAATTAGTAATACAACAATTATCAAGATTTACTCTCTAAATAAGATTTACAGTCTCAGACTGTACGTTGAGATCCTAAAGTGGATTGTTACCGTTACCAGGAATGACTTAGGGTTTGTCTACACTATCAAGTTATGACAACTAAACTTATGCTGACTCCCAAAAGTCAAGTCAATAAAAATTGAAATACATTGTTCATGCTAGCTCCCTCTGGGGCACAATGATTGAAAGTATGAGCAAAGCACTATGGGTATGTATCCCAGGGTATGTCTACACTACAAAGTTAGTTCGAACTAACGGACGTTAGTTCGAACTAACTTTAATAGGTGCTACACTAGCGCTCCGCTAGTTCGAATTTGAATCGAACTAGCGGAGCGCTTAGTTCGAACTAGGTAAACCTCATTTTACGAGGACTAACGCCTAGTTCGAACTAGCTAGTTCGAACTAAGGGCTGTGTAGCCCTTTAGTTCGAACTAGTGGGAGGCTAGCCCTCCCCAGGTTTCCCTGGTGGCCACTCTGGCCAACACCAGGGAAACTCTATGCCCCCCTCCCGGCCCCGGACCCCTTAAAGGGGCACGGGCTGGCTACGGTGCCCGTGCCAGGTGCAAGCCTGCCAGCACCCAGCTAGCAGACCCTGCACCTGGCACGGCACAGAGCCACCCACCCGATGCCCCCCAGCCCACCCCCTCTTGCCGGGACCAGGCTGGCGGCTCCCGGGAGTTTGCCCTGGACCGCAAGAGGCGGGCACCTGCCTGGGCTAGTGCGGACATCGTGGACCTCGTCCACGATCTCCGCACTAGGCACAGGAAAGTGGCCGTCTAGGGCAGGAGAGCTGCCAGCCTGGCCACCCAGGAGCAGGTGTGCATGAAAATCAAGGGGGTCCACTGAGACCCCCGACACTGAGCCCTGAGCTTACAATGGCCGTCCTGGGTCAGACCAAAGGTCCATCTAGCCCAGTAGCCTGTCTGCCAACAGCGGCCAACCCTAGGGACCCTGGAGGGGATGGACCGAAGACAATGACCAAGCCATTTGTCTCGTGCCATCCCTCTCCAGCCTTCCACAAACTTTGGGCAGGGACACCACTCCTACCCTCTGGCTAATAGGACTCCATGGCCCCAACCTCCATGACTTTATCTCACTTCCCTTTAAACTCTGTTCTAGTTCTAGCCTTCACAGCCTCCTGCAGCAAGGAGTTCCACAGGTTAACTATTTGCTTTGTCAAGAAGAACAACTTTCTCTAGAAGAACAACTTTCTCTTACTAGTTTCAAGCCTGCTACCCATTCCTTTCCTTTGGTGTCCTCTAGTCCTTCTTTATGGGAACTCAGGAAGAACTTTTCTGAATGCACCCTCTCCACCCAACCCCTTCTTTTAGAGACCTCTATCCTGTCCCCTCTCCGTCTCCTCTTTTCTAAGCTGAACAAGTCCCAGTCTCTGTAGCCTTTCTTCATCTGGGACCTGTTCCCAACCCCTGATCATGTTAGTTGCCCTCCCCTCTCCCAGCCTTTCTCTTCCCCTCTCCCACCTCCTTTTCCCAGTCCCCCCCAGTTTTGTTCAATAAAGACAGAGTCAATGTTGGAAGAAACGTTATCTTTATTTTGTACATCAATAAGAATGGGGGCTAGGGAAGGGTAAGTGGAAGGAGGTGAGGGAGGAATGGGGTACGAGCCCCCAATGGGGAGGACTGGGCTGGCTCTGCGGGCTTCTGGGGGTGGAAGCTCTCCTGCAGCCCCCCAATTATTCCCTCTCCCCAGATGGCAGCCTGCGGCAAGTGCAGCCGGGCTGATGGCCGAGTGGTGTGATGTGCCCAGTGTGGGCACTCAGGGCACTCCAAGCCAGAACTTGTTTGCAAGCGGGGCACCCCTTAGAACTGTGTGTCCGGGGTGGGGGTCGGGACCCTTTAAGCGCAGCCCTCGGCTAGCCTGAGACAGCATCTCCATGCTCTAAGTCCTCCTTTTATGCCCTGCCGGCACTGCTTCCGGCCATCCTTAAGCCCTGTCCAGAGTCCACTCAATGTGGACTTACTAGTTCGAACTAGCAAAACGCTAGTTCGAACTAGTTTTTAGTTCTAGATGCGTTAGTTCGAATTAACTAAGTTAGTTCGAACTAGCGCTGTAGTGTAGACGTACCCCCAGAGTGCTTTGTGACATGTTCTGTTGCTAGCTATTGTGTGAAAATGAAGCAGATCATTGTGTAACCCTTCTGCCAGGCCGAGTAAATAGCAGCAGCAAGGGCCGGGTTCAGTATCTAGGGGTCTCCTCCCAACGAGGTAATACAACACCGGAGGTAATACAACACCGGCTCGAGCCCGCACCCAGTGACCTGGGAAATCTTACTTACACCTCTGGGTGCCTCAAAAGAGGCAATTCTTCCCCTCTCGCAAGCACAGAGCCTCAGTATAGTAGCAAACCTTTAATAACATGAGGTAACCGACATCTGCATTAAATTGGGGAAACACCACAACTCGGATTTACCAACCAAACAATGAGCAAAGGCCCTCCCCCCAGCCACAAATCTCCCCAACGTCCCAAAAGTCCAACACCCCAAGAGTCTCAGCCCTAGGTCAGTGCCGTCCCAGGGTTCAAAAGTCCACCCGGCAGGGTTTCACCATCCCAACCTGGGGGGGGGTGGGGATCGATGCACCTTACGTGGCCCGGCGGTGGCTCCGCCTCTCCGTGCCGCCGCCGTCAACGCGAGTCACTCCGCCACACTCCACTTGTCGTCAGGTAAGCCGCCTCCACTGTCCGGCTCCGCAAATCCGCCAACCGTCTCTGTCCACGCTCCGGGCTGCCAGCTGGTTTGCTCCTGCTGCTGCTCCGCCAGCTGCCGCTCCTACCAGCCGCAGGCCGCCGTCAGCTGCTCTGCTGTCTGCTCTCAGGTCACCCCGCCAGCTGCATCTACTGTCGGCCTGCGCTTGCTGGTTGCCCCTTGCAAACCGCTCTGCTAGCAGCACAGCGCCAGGCTCCCCTCAGCAACAGTGACTTCAGCTCTTGTCCACAGCTCAGCACACAGTGATTTCAGCTCTCGTCCACAGCTCAGCACACAGTGACTTCAGCTCTCGTCCACAGCTCAGCACACAGTGATTTCAGCTCATAACAGAGGAGCCTTAGCGCTGTCCCACAGCAAAGTTAGCTCCACAGCTCACAACTAGACTCCTAATGGAATCTAAATTAACTCTGATATTCCACAGTGGAGAGAGGAGGGAGTGCAATCAGTGTTGTTTAGGCCCTCAGACAGGGCCCCACCACCAGGTACCAAGACCTGTCCCCAACCTCTCTCAATTTGACTGGGTTTGGAACCCATGCCCCTTGTCTAGTGAGTGCTACTTAGTTTATGGCGAATCCCTCTGTCATAAACAGTTCCACCATTCCATTGTCCTTGATTCGCATAATCAGGGTAACAACACTTTTATCCCCCCTGCCTCAATAACAGAGAGACTGGGGCTCCCACAGTGGCCAAAGTGACGATTTGGGCTGCTGTGGCACATACTAGACAGGGTGGGTGTGTCTATGCAAATTGGGCTCAGCCCCTGAAGTCTCTTTGCACCACTTGCCACAGTTCGCCACTAGATGTCAGGATAGAGTTTACCCTGACCCTGCTTACAATTGTGCTTCCTGGGACCATGGTAACTGTCCTCTCATGCATTAGTTTCTGTCTCAGCCCCCATATTGGTTTCTGGCTTTCTTTCATGCCATTTTTCTATAGACGTTCTTTGCACCTTGTATTTCCTTCACTGTGTAGTGGAGCACTCCAGTATGTACCAGAACATGCCTTCTTTGCTGCAATTTGGCCACTTTCTTATCTGGTGGAGATGGTCAGCAGTGGTGCATGGAGAGTTCGTGAAGGTCACATCTGGTGAAGTACAAGGGATAATCACAGAAGTGGGATTGTTAAATTCAATAACAGCATTGAAACATTTTGCTTCTATGCACCTTTTGCAACATGCCAATCACTTTCTCACTGACCCTTGCCAGGCACACATCCCTGCAAACACCCAAAGAATGGTGGGGAGGGGGAGTGGGGATGGAGATTGCACATGGACAAAAGAACACAGTCTTTGCAGGGGTTGTGGTGCACCTTTACAGGAAACAAATCATCAGAGTAGGCAATAGAGCTATTAAAGCAGGCATGGTTTCTACATTGACTCTTTCTTGACAATAAAAGGAAGGGAAAATTTAAAAAGTCTGTCATGGAGATGGTATTTTGTCTCCAAACTGGGCATTTTTTCCTGCTAAAAGTTGCATTTCAATTTGTATGTTGGTGACAAAACTTGGTAGTGTAGACGCTGCCTTACACTTTTTGGGGGCTTGGAGCTGAAGCCTGAGATTTACAGCCCACGGCCTGAGGGCATCAGCCATTGGCAGGTGTGCTCAAGTTAGAGGCTTCATACTCAAGGCTGTAGCCCTGGGGGCTTCAGCTTTGGTCTCCTTGCTCACCAGCTTGAGTTACTGATTTACTTTCTCTTGCTCGGCGTGGTGGGGGTTGGTTTTGGCCACTCACTCTGTGGTGGTGAGGTTCAGGAAGGATCAGGTGTCAATCCTTCCCTTTGGGGTCATCCAGTACTTTTTGTGGACAGTAGAGGGTCACAGTGCAAAGAAATTTGAGAATGCCTGGCCGAAGAAGAAGAGATATATCAAATAAAAATCTTTGCCCCTGATTATGTTCTTACACTGTTGATTACTGCTCTAATTCTACTGACTTTGGCTGTTTTACCCCTTCTTTATACCAGTGTTGGTACGATTCAAAGCAAACCCAGAAAGAAGCCTGGCATTTTCAGATGTTGGTTCTCAACTGTACTAGAAACAGTGGTTTGAATCCCAGTTTAGCTTGTATTTTTGTTGTCTTGGCCATTGCAGCAGTGATGGAATTGGGGTCCAGAGGTGACTTTCTCTTGATCATAAGAACAAAAAAATGGCCATACTGGATCAGACCAAAGGTCCATCTAGCCATATTCTGTCTGCTGACAGTGGCCAATGCCAGGTGCCCCAGAGGGAGTGAACGGAACGGGTAATGATCAAGCGATCTCTCTCCTCCCATCCATCTCCAGCCTCTGACAAACAGAGGCTAGGGACACCATTCCTTACCCATCCTGGCTAATAGCCATTGATGGACTTAACTTCCCCATGGATTTATCTAGTTCTCTTTTAAACCCTGTTATAGTCCTAGCCTTCATATCTTCCTCAGGCAAGGAGTTCCACAGGTTGATTGTGCACTCAAAGCACACATTTCTACAGCTTGAGTTAAAGAGCTGCAGTAGATCCATATCCCCTGTGGACTAGATTCAGTGGAAGCAGATCAGTAACTCAAGCTGGTGACAAATCTCAGAGAGGTCTCTGGGTTAGTCTGTATCTTCAAGAACAACAAGGAAGTCTGTGGCACCTTAAAGACTAATAGATTTATTTGGGCATAAGCTTTTTTGGGAAAAAATCACAGTCAGATGCACTGGAATGGAAATTACAGAGGTAGGGATATACTGATGAGCAGGTTACAACAGCATTATTACCAAACATTGGCATATGTACAATAATATCTGAAGAACAAACTAGATCATTATGTCATAGCTAATTACTCCTTTTACAGCCAAAGGGAAAAATAAATATGCATAGTTATCACACCCTGTCTATAACTGCCTTCATGTAAGAGAGAATGAGTTTGTTTGGCAGGTATTGAAAAATCACCTGGTATAATGGGAATCAACCTTGCAAACTAGTGAGTATTCTGGCCAGCCTGGAAAAGCATTTAATGCATGTTGTCACTGGGCTATCCATATTCTTTATGCAAATAAGTTTATTAATATGCATATGCACAACTGGAAAATTCTTTATGCAAAATATTTTGCATAAGGCATCATTTGAAAAGTTGTAATCTGCTGAATGTGTAAATTCTATATGTGTGCATGTACCATTCCTGTATTTAATGTTAGAAATATGAAGCATTCACCTGCATCACTGATGTACAAATGGCAAGTGGGGGGTGTTAAGGATATTTCAGAAACTTGATAGCTCATAGATAAAGACAATGATCTGTAAATAGGTTTGTTTTTCCTATGGACTTGGCCATAGTAGGGTCTGAGAATCCTCCCCCAAGGATATGTGTTTAGGTCAGCTGATGCTGGGACCCACCTTAGTTATTGTACTTTTCTACTGAAAATGAGAAAAAGTTTAAACTAAACATGGGGAATTCCCACATTGCGCAAAACTGCTATAATAGTTGGAAGCCAAACAACAGGGGCTGCTGCCAGATGTCAGGATACCCCAAGATGACTGCTGAACACATCTAAGACTGAACAGGGGGAATGAACAGGGGAAACGATCAAGCCCAGACTGGGAGTCTGTCCAGTCTGTGAAAGATGCTTATCAGAATAACTGAGGGTGAGATATTCCACATAACAACTTTCTTAGTATATCATGCTTAGCTGGCATGCTTTATTTTATTTTGCTTAGTAACTTACTTTATTCTGTCTGCTATTACTTATAACTACTTAAATCTTACTTTTTGTACCCACTAAAATCATTCGTGTTTACGTAGCAGGAGCAGCTGTGCGTAACTCTCTTTACCTAAGAAAGAGGGCAGAAAATATGTGCTTGCTCTGTATAAAACTTTATTATAGATCAAGACAGATTTATCTCGGGATCTGGTCCTGGGCTGTGTGCCTGGGAGCTATGGCAAGTTCCTTTAACTGACCTTCCCCAAGCTGAACTGCTCTCAGCATCTGTAATACACTGTTGTGAGCTGTGAACCCATCTCTGTACCAGTGCTGGAGGAGGCTGGAGAGCCTGACTCAGCAAGACAGAGTGTTGAGGGGTGCCCACAAGGCAGGAAGATGTGTTCAGTGGTGATTCAGCATATCAAGTGACAGTCACAAGGGGATCTCTGTGACTGAACCATCACACATGTGCTTAACTTTAGAAATGTGAGTTGTCTCCCTGAAGTCATCTGAAGTGGAAGTAAGCTGCTGGTGGGACCCTTAGCTGGGTCAGTTCTCACTTTTCACTATAGATCTTTTGTTTTACCAGTGCTAAGTGTGCACAGTTCTGTGACATGGGAAGAAGGGCTTCCCTAACTGCTACAGTTGTTTCCCTCAGTTGTCCAGATCTTTCATCTGCTCTTCAGGTGGGCTAGGATCCAATGCAGGAGAACAAACACCCGCAAAGCAATTGGGCATTTCCCATTACTGTTCTGTTTAGGACATATACACCCTCCTATCCCATCTCTTCCTCTCCTGTTCCATCTAGATCAACCTACTGGCAGATGAAAAATAGGGGAGAACAAGTGAAACAAGCAACCAAAAAGGATCATGGCCAGCATCCAGAAAGGTAGTTCTTCTGCATGCATTAATCAGGAAGGGAATGACTTTTATGAGTCTATTATTGGTGGCATATCCAGGCATACTGCAGGACAGCATCAGAACACTTCTCCCCATTTTGCTGTAAACAAAGGGCAAATTCCCTCCTTTGGGGAAGCAGGGAAGTCTCTTGGCTGGTGTGTTGAGAGCTTCCCATTCTGCTTTCATCTACTTTAGCCACTGTGTTAATCTGGTATATCTTCCTTGTTGCTTGTGTAGTCTAGTCATGTTCTCCAGCTTTGTCCTTTCTCTCCTGTGTATCCTGGAGATCACTATTCTAGAAGATGCATCTGAGTTAATGAAACTTCCCCCCACAGAGCCTGTTTACCTTTCTGATGTTGTAATATCCTGTCAGTAAAGATCAAGGTTAATTATTGTTTCTAATGACTACAATGGGCCTTTATATGAATGAGTAGTTCTAACTGAAGAGTGATTGTGTCTTATTTTGTTTCCAAACAGAAAAATCAAAAAAGAATATGTATAATGTATTTTTTTCAGTTCATTTCTCAAAGTGACAAGACCTAAGTATCAAATTATCCACTGCTTTGTTCCCAGGCTTGTCTTGTCATGCTCCCACCCCTGCTCCAAGTCATATGGCTAGTAATAACAATAACAGTAACTATTATTGGAAATCTATAGAGGAAAAATTGCTAACAGTATTTTAAAAAGGTGGGTAAGCATCATTCTTCTTTTCTAAAATCGAGACAAAGAGGAGATATTTCCACCAACATTTTCAACATTTCACTAACAAGTGACTCTGGGTACTTCCATTTTGTGAGTGCCAAAAAGGACATACCTTGTGTAAAGCTGGGCACCCAGAAATAAAGATTTTCAAACCACAGATAATTTTTGTAGTTATCTAAAGTAAGAACCCAGTTTGGGAAAGCATCCCTATTTGAAGTCAATGGAATTTAACCACAGTTTTAAAGATGAACCCAGATTTGAGATGGTATTGAGCATGTGCTTATGGGCTTTTCTAAATCAGGGCCTAGATGTCTTTTCTCAGTCATATTACTTCATGGAAGAGGGGAAGTAGACTCTTCTGAGGCTACTATTGGTGGCATAGCCAGACATACTGCAGTAGAGCACCAATAAAAATATTATTTATTTAATGTCTCTGGCCTAGGATTGACACAGAAACCTTCTCTCTCTCTCCTCCTCTACATGACTATTTAAAACTATCCACGGTAGGACACTTGTCAGAGAGGTTAGTTTGCATCTGTAAAAAACAACAACAACAACAAAAACTAGGAATCCTAACATTGATTTGGGCATAAGATTTTGTGGGTTGTTAAAGTGTTCTACTACTGGTTTTTTGTATGTTACCTTTCTGGATGTCTTATTTGTGTCCATTTATCCTTTGGTGCACAGACTGGCTGGTATGGCCAACATACATGACAGAGGGGAATTGCTGGCACATGATGGCATATATCACATCAGTACATGTGCAGCTGGATGAGCCCTTGAAGGTGTGGTTAAATCCTGTGATGATGTCTTGTATAGATATATGGACAGAGTTGGTAACAAGGTTTGTTGCAAGGATAGATTTCTGGGTTAGTGTTTCAGTGGTGTGGTGCATGGCTCCTGATATTTACTTCAGATTAAGGGGTTGTCTGTAGGTGAGGACCTACCTACCTCCCAAGATCTGTGAAAGTGAGGGATCATTTTCTAGGA
The DNA here is from genome assembly GCF_049634645.1 of Pelodiscus sinensis. Taxonomy (NCBI): domain Eukaryota; kingdom Metazoa; phylum Chordata; order Testudines; family Trionychidae; genus Pelodiscus; species Pelodiscus sinensis. Next base: position 217,518,126 of record NC_134711.1, read on the forward strand.
TAGGCTGTGGCTTGTCAGTGATTCACTGAAGGGGTTTTATCTGGGGTGTAGGTGATAGCCAGTGCTCTATTATTTTTCATTGCTTGGGTCCTTCAGGGCAGGAAGCTGGGTTTGTGGGAGATGAGTGTTTCAGAGCAGGAGCCTGGGGATGTGGTGGGCTCAGAGCAGGAGGCTGGGAGTGAGTGGGTGCATGAATCACTATTAGGGGATGAGGAAGGGCTCAGAGCAGGGGTGAGGGTACAGGAGTCAGAGCAGGGGATTCAGGTGAGCTGAGGAGGGTTCAGGGGATAGAGTGGAGGGCTCAGGGAATGAGGCAATTGTCAGCTTCTCCTTGAGGCTGGCCAGAGGGCAGTGGAGTCCACACATCCCATCCACTGGCTTTTCCCTGGGGGCAGCCTGGGGCAGAGGGGACCACACTGACTGGTTGTCAGTTGCTTCCTGGGGAAGACTGTACTGCTGGCCAGCAGCTGCTTCTCAGGACTGGGTCACTTGCTGTCCCTCTATGGTCTTTATGGGGTATAACTGTCACCCCTTCTTGCTGCCCCCCTGTGATCATTCATGAATATACTTGCCCCTGCTATCACACCCCTCCCTTTCCATTTGACATCAAATTTGAATTCCAGGCACATCCCATTGTCCTTACCCAACCAAACCCTTATTTTGCTTTAAGCTATGATAAGAGGAAGCAGCATATCAAATTTGGTGGTCTTTGCTTTTACTGTTTAGGAAGAGTTCTTGAACAAATGGACTCACAGATGGACAAAATAAATTTTGTTTTTCTTCCATTACATCCTTGTTCTGGGGTGAGGTGGGGATGTGGGGCTCTGTATGCAGGCTGCCTTGGAGAGGGGGGACAACCCCAGCCCTCTATCACCGCAGCAGCTAGGGGTCAGCTGAGAAGCACTTGTCCATGGCTACTGCAGCTGCAGAGGGGACAGCCAGGGGAGGGGGACTGACAGACATACAGACAGACTCACAACAGACAAACCCTCTAAAATACACTGTAGATACTTGTCCCTTTCTCCATCCCTGTCCCCTGCTGGACCAATGGGGTTATAGCTATCCTGGTCTCCATCTTTGGCTCCTTGTTGCCCCCCTTCCCCCATGGTTATTCTACAGTATAACCTCCGGCCAGACCCCACCCTGTCCATTTTATAAGAAACAATCAAATTCCAGGTGCATCCCATTGTCTTGGCACAACCAAACCCTAACCTTGCTTTAAGTAATGATGAGAGAAAGATGCATACCAAATGTGGTGGTCTTAGTTCTTATCATTTAGGAATTCTTGAACAACTGACTCATGGGCTGATGGACCAACATACAGAAAAAGTTTCTAATATATATAATATATATATTACTACCTCTGTGATTTCCACTCCATGCATGCATCTTGATGAAGTGGTTTCGACCCATGAAAGCTTAAGCTTATGCCCAAAGAAATCTGTTTGGCTGTGTCTAGATTGGCATGATTTTCCAGAAATGCTTTTAACGGAAAAGTTTTCCGTTAAAAGCATTTTCAGAAGAGAGTGTCTAGATTGGCATGGACGCTTTTCCGCAAAAGCACTTTTTGCAGAAAAGTGTCCGTGCCAATCTAGACACGCTTTTCCACAAAAAAGCCCCGATCGCCATTTTCGCAATCGGGGCTTTTTTGTGCAAAACAAATCTGAGCTGTCTACACTGGCCCTTTTGCGCAAAGGCTTTGCGCAAAAGGGACTTTTGCCTGAAAGAGAGCAGAATAGTATTTCAGCAAGAAGCACTGATTTCTTACAGTAGGAAGTCAGTGCTTTTGCGGAAAGTCAAGCGGCCAGTGTAGACAGCTGGCAAGTTTTTCTGGAAAAGCGGATGATTTTCCGGAAAAACTGGTCAGTCTAGACACAGCCTTCAGGTTTAAGGTGCCACAAGATTCCTTGTTTTTAACACAGTGGATCACTCTTTTCTTCCCTCAACTTTCTCTTTATTTCTTCCCACTACTGAAAAATCTGTTTTTTCCTCCACTGCATGTAGTAAGACTGATAATGCTTAGAATACTTTAGAGTTTAAGACTTGCCAATACAAAGAAGATGATGACTTTGATGGATCTGAACACTTTGTTGCTTGATACGAATCATTGCTAGTGGAACAAGAATTCTACTGGAGTGTTTTTATCTCATAAAAATGGATGTCTAAACTACACTGGTTTTTTTTTTTTCAAAAAAACTGCCCTTTTTTCGAAAAAAAAACTTCACCTGCGTCCACACTGCAATTGAGTTCTTTCAAAATTAAATCAAAAGTATGCAGGGTTTTTGGGGTTGTTTTTGACATTGGTAAACCTCAAATTATGAGGAAGAATGCTTTTTTCGAAAGAGAGCTTTCAAAAAAAGGCATGTGTGGATGCAGAACAGGGACATTTTTTGAAAGAAGAAGCCATTGAAAAAAGCACAGGTCCCCTTGTGGCCATTCTGTGAATAGCAATCAGGGCTATCTTTCAAGGGAGCATCCATGCAATTTTGAAGTGTAGATGCTCTCTTTCAAAAGAAGCTTTTTCAAAAGAGCTCTTTTGAAAAGCTTCTTTCAAAGGAAGTGTTCAATCTAGACGTATTGAGAAAGAAAGAAAGAAAGAAAGAAAGAAAGAAAGAAAGAAAGAAAGAAAGAAAGAAAGAAAGAAAGAAAGAAAGAAAGAAAGAAAGAAAGAAAGAAAGAAAATGAATGCATTTCAATGAGACTTAAGCTCCTAAGTTCCCAAGTCACTTTTGAAAAAGTCTACGTCTAGACTGCAAGCTTCTTTTGGAAGAAGCTTTTCCTGAAGAGATCTTCTGAAAAAACTTCTTCCAAAAGAGAACATCCATACAGCAAAAGCACATTGAAAAAGTGATCTGCTTTTTTGAAAGAGAGCGTCCACACTGAATGGACGCTATCTCACATGTAAGCTGTGATTACTATGGACAGACTGGCCACCGGGGCACCTCTGTTTTTTTCTTTCCTCTTCTTTCGCAAGAACTCCCTTTTTCCTGTCCACCCATGTCTTTTTTGGAAAGAGCTCTTTTGGAAAAAGGCTTCTTCCTCACAGAAAGAGGTTTACCAATGTTGAAAAAAACCCCTCTGTCCTTCCTATTTTTTCAAAGGAACATGATTTCAGTATGGACGTAAGTGAAGTTTTTCAGAAAAATGGCCGTTTTTCTGAAAAATACCTCTGAAAAATACCCTGAGACTTAGACATTCTTGAATATGTTACCTAAATTCCACTGAGTTATTTCTCACACTGATGTTTAATTTTCTGACTTTAAAATAATCCATTTTTATGAGATAAAAACACTCCAGTAGAATTCTTGTTCCACTAGCAATCATTTATATCAAGCACCAAGGTGTTCAGATCCACCAAAGACAACAACTTCTTTGTTTTGGAAAGTCTTAAACTCTAAAGTACTCTAATCATTATCAGTCTTAATACAGTACAGTGGATGAAGAAACAGATTTTTCAGTAGTGGGAAGAAACAAAGAAAAAGTTGAGGCAAGAAAAGATCAGCTCAACAAAAATCAGATAGGTAGTAACAGCAAATGAGCTTGATTAGGATGTTGTAGCAAACTACATGAGGTTTGTATTTGACCATGTCACTGCATAAAATTGTTACTGAATTTCTACAATGGAAGATTCACCAATGTGATTACAGCAAGTAAACCACATTGGAAGATGCTGAATATTTGCTATAGTGAGATTTACAGGTGTTTCAGAGATTCTGGGGTGGGGAAGGTCCCGCTACTCCCCTGTCAGAGTACCTTGCTGGACACACAGGAGGGATTAAATTGCTGTAAAGAAACTGAAGTGAGATATTGCTTTCCCATATCTAAAGGGAACCAAGGAGGCAACTATGACTATGGCAATTACAATTGATTCTCCTATGTGTGTCTGAGACACCACAACTATTCACCTCCTCTTATTCAGAGAAGATTGTAAGGTTACAGTCTAGCTGTTAGTAAGAATGCCTACATAAATGAGTGCTAATAGCAACGAGGAAGCTTGCAGAAAATCAAATGAAGCTGTTCAAGGATCTCAGTTCACTTCACAAAGGCTGGGTGAGCATTGCTGTAATTTTATAGATTGGGAAACTGAGGAGCTGTGATGTTGCATGTTTTACCCAAGGTCATGCAGAGTATTCATGACAAAACCAGTGTCTCCCTAACTCACAGTCCTAATGTTCTGGACACTAGAACATACTGTGTCCTAATTACATCTGTATTAATGACCCTTTGTAACACTGCAGAACAATGACCAATTGTCATTCTATTAATTGCTGTTAACCATGTTAAACCATTCTAAAAAATGATCTGGCTGACTTTCTAAGCTTAAGAATCTATTTCCCAATCACTGGATGTTCCTAATGGACATGGATACACAATTCAAAGGGAGAATGTTTATACTTTGATATTGTTCATAGTCAGCAGATTGGTGTCTCTATAGGCTATATCAGTGTTAATGTTTCTCAGAGTGATTCTGTGGAAGGTTAATGTTTTAGTACTACATATCATAAAGAATACTTTTATTCTAGGCGCTCCTTTAGAATCTTTGCAGATGGAGTGTAATAACAGGACTGTGAGGCCAATTCATTAAATTACCAACTTTGCTTTTTGCAGATGTTTCAAGCAGGTGTTCCGTATGTTGCCAAGAGTTTGCTTTCTTCTTTTGCATGCTGCATTGTGGGTCAGAGGTTATGCCTCAATGGCAAGGTCTCAGATGCATAGCAAGTCTCAGAGGTCTTTGTTAGAGAAGAAAAAGAATGCAGTCTCCTTGAAATTTATGTACTGCAAAAGATAACCACTGCACCTGCAGACTGTTGTTCTTATTAAAAACACATGACAGCTGTTGCCAGAAATATAAAATGCTGCTCTGTAGTTCCTGTTGAGAATATGCAGGAACCTCAAAATGATCTGCAATATATCACTGATATACTACTGATTCATGGTCTGACACTGCACAGCTATGGTATACATGGACTTATACTATAACAGGAGGTTCCATGTGCATTTAAAACTTGACATTGGGCAGTTACATTCACAAATAAGCATCTCACATAACGTGTTGTGTGACAGCAGGGATCCAAATGACCCAGCCTAGTTGATAATTGGAAAAGATCCGTCTAGTCTTTCCTGACCACCTGTGTGTTAGCTTTTCAACTTTACTATTAGAAACAGGGAAAATAGATTCTTCTAAACACAGGGAATTCTATAAAACAGAGACCACCTTTATTAGAGAATTCCATGTTTCAAGAGACCCCCTCAAACTTGAGTACAAATCTGCTTCACCTTTACTAAAAGACAACCTCTAGCAAGCCCCCTATATATCTAAATTCCTTCAGCGGTCACTTAAAACAACATATTTTCACATAAATATTACTCTTAATAATTAAGATGAAATATGTGTTTGTATCGTATTAGCCAATGCCAACATACAGTGGCTGTGGTTGTCCATAAAAAGTCCCTCTCAACAAAGTGTCTTGGGAATTTAACACCAGTAGATGATGGAAGTGTAAAGAGAAGCAATAGAATTAATGAAATGGCTACAGTTAGTGGAAATGCACAGAGCTATAGTCTCTTCTACTTTCACAGGGTATGTCTACACTACCCCCCTAGTTCGAACTAGGGGGGTAATGTATGCATACCGAACTTGCTAATGAAGCCCGGGATTTGAATTTCCCGGTCTTCATTAGCATAAAGCCGGCGCCGCCATTTTTAAAAGCCGGCTAGTGCGAATCCCGTGCCGCGCGGCTACACGCGGCACGTGGTTCGCACTAGCCGGCTTTTAAAAATGGCGGCGCCGGCTTTATGCTAATGAAGACCGGGAAATTCAAATCCCGGGCTTCATTAGCAAGTTCGGTATGCATACATTACCCCCCTAGTTCGAACTAGGGGGGTAGTGTAGACATACCCACATAGAAGGAGCTGATCTGGTATAACTCTTCAATATGTTATCACTATGTAAACTAGTGGCCATTCAGCTGTTGTATAAATGTGCCATGCATAACCTTATTGTTGAAAACCTGATGTAGTATTACAGACCACATCATTACTTATAAGGATCTTATTTTACCAATATCACACATAGCTTAGTATATGACTGAACTCCCTATAGATTGTATACAGTAGCTATGATATATACGACACAGACTACACATACAGGTTGAACCTACCAAATCCAGGTCTCTGCAGATGTTGCTGGACCAAAGAGCCCCAGAAGTGGGAGCCAGCTGGGGAGAACATGGAGGCTGGGCCAGCAATGGCTGGGCAGGGGAACCTCAGTGTCAGAGGGGCCAGGTGGCATCGGGGAGACTCTGCCTAGGCCAGGGTACCCCCTGTGTTAGTGGGGTCAGTTGGCCATAGAGCCCCTGGCAGTGGGGCTGGTGGTGGCCAGGGAATCCCAGGAACCCCTCAGTGGTAGCAGGTGTATGATGGCCAGGCAGCCCTTATTTGGGAACCCCCTGGTGGCAGTGGGGACAGGCAGCAGCCCAGTAGTGTTGGCTGGGGAACCCTGGTGGTGGGGCCAGGCAGCAGCCAGCAAGTCCCAGCCCCAGCCCCAGCAAGGGAATCCCCTGTGGCAGCTGTGGCTGGGGAACCCTAGGAAACCCCCAGCAGTAGTGGGGCTGGGCTGCAGCAGTGGAGCTGGCAGCGGCTGGCTGGCCCGGGGTCAGGGAACCTTGAGGAACCCCCGCAGGTAGCGGGACTGGAAGCTGCTGGGCAGCCCTGTCTGGGGAACTCCTGGGAATGCCTGACTGCAGCAGGGGCAGCAGGACGGGGAGCCTCAGCCTTGAGAACGCAAGGGTCAGGAGCAGGCAGGGGATCACTGACATCCCCTGGTCTGGCAAACTCCCTGATCCAGACGGCTCAGGTCTCGAGGGTACCAGGGAGGTACAACCTTTATATTTAAGACCACAACATCCATAATTTACTCAAGATATATTTTTAGAAAGAAGAAACATGATGCTGAACATGTACTTTCTGTAGTGGAGATTCTTGATGAAATTGTGATCCAAATAATCAATAGAAATGTTTCCATTAATTTCAGTGGGGCCAGGACTATCACTCGTTTTCTTTGTTTTCCTTATTTTTCATGAACTGCTCCCTCAAATTTACAGCCTGACATTGAATGTTACAGGACATTAACGTAAACAACCTGTTGTCACCTGTAGATTAAAGAACAGGACACATGTTGCACTCCCCTAGCAGACTGCTGTTTAAACTGAAGAATATTACTGAATTTTTTGCAAGAATCAAACAAACAGACACAACGTACAATCCCACAGCTGGAGAGTTTTTCATTAGCATTTAATTCTGCTCCAATCAAATGCTGATCAGAGCTATGTCATTACTAAGCTTTTGCTCAGAACTCCAGAACTTTTAAAGAGAAATTTTGTGATGACATTCCATCCAATTCTTTGTAAAACAAGCACCACTTTACACACACACACACACACACACACACACACACACACACACACACACACACACACACACACACACAACTACATTTACACCTATTTATGTCATAAGTTTTGCATGCTATGCAACTTATCCACAATTAATCTAAGAAACATTGAGAAGCTCTCAATGTTTAATTAGTTTAGATCCTCAAACATTTATTCATGTTATATTCTGATGTTCCAAATTCTGGATCCCTTGATCTGGATGATAGACTGTAAAGCAAAAATGAAATTGTCATATTATACAATAAAATAGCAATCTTTATGATATTTATAATTATCAGCACTAAAATAACTCATTCAGCTTCAGAATAACTTTTATTATTTTATTATTGCACATAAAAAGCCTATATTAAAAGCACCCTAAGTTTTCACAGACATGCACTCCAAAGTTAGGAATGCCTGAATTGTTGCCCATGTTCTCCCATCTTACTATCTTCAAATCTCAACTTGGGACGTCAAGTTTGTTCTCTAACTCTGGTCCTATGTTATACAAGAGATCAGATTAAGTATTCACAATAGTCATTTGAGACCCTAAAAGCTATGAATTTATAGCTGACATCTTAATGTAGTACTTTGTGCCAAAAGGCTAGATTCAGTACAGTGCCTGTCTCACTTCATGGTCTGATAAAATGCAACTGTTTAATAAAGTACATAAGAAGCACTTGTTAAAAAAGTAGGATGAAGCCTTTGAAATGGCAGTACAGGTTTAACGCTTGGGACCTGACCAGGGCTGAACCAAAGAAATTGCCGAATCACAGGAGGTTGATATTGTCTAGCAGCATTACCAACACTTCCACTGCTTACTGGGTTCGTAGAAATACTTAGGGGTAAATTAGAGTTATATAACAGCTCAGAACACTGAGAGCCAGAACTGGTGTCTGTAAACAAACTTTATGGGACCACAGAAAACTTGTCCATACCAATGATAAGTGGCCATCTGATTAACTAAAATCAGGCTGGATCACAGATGTTGTCAGACTAGAAAGTGCCAGAGTAGAGGTTCAACTTGTACCTTAGGGTATGTCTACACTACAAAGTTAGTTCGAACTAACTTTCCTAGGCGCTACACTAGCGCTCCATTAGTTCGAACTTAATTCGAACTAACGGAGCGCTTAGTTCGAACTAGGTAAACCTCATTTTACGAGGATTAAGCCTAGTTCGAACTAGCTAGTTCGAATTAAGGGCTGTGTAGACCCTTAATTCGAACTAGTGGGAGGCTAATCCTTCCCAGGTTTCCCTGGCGGCCACTCTGGCCAACACCAGGGAAACTCTATTGCCCCCCTCCCGGCCCCGGAGCCCTTAAAGGGCCACGGGCTGGCTACACAGTTTGTGCCAGTTGCAAGGCTGCCAGCACCCGTGCCAGCACACCCTGCACCTGCCACAACATGAGCCAGCCTCCCAAGGACACCCAGCCCTCCAGTGCTCCCCAGGACCAGCCTGGCGGCTCCCAGGAGCCTTCCCGGGGGCGCAAAAAGCAGGCGCCCGCTTGGTCAAGTGCGGAGATCGTGGACCTCATCGAGGTTTGGGGGGAAGCCTCCAATGTCCACAATCTCCGCACTAGCCACAGGAACACGGCCGTCTACAGCCGCATGGCTGCCAGCCTGGCCGCCAGGGGCCACCAGCGCAGCCAGGAGCAAGTGCGCTGCAAAATCAAAGACCTGCGGCAGTCCTACTCCCGGGCCTGCCAGCCAGGGGCCGACCCGGAGGCCTGCCCCCACTTCCACACCGTGGACCGCCTCCTGGGGGCTCATGCCGTCCCTGCCCCTGGGACATGATAGACCCCGGAGCAGAGGGCCCGCTCCAGGAGACGGAGGAGGAGAAGGAGGACACCGAGAGTCAGGAGCCTGCCGCCAGCCTGCCCGGGACCCGGGACCCCCGAGGCACCCCACAGAGCCGCTCGCCTGTGTCATCTGAGGCCGGGGAGGCGTCCACCTGTGAGTACCATCGTGTTCCCCTTATGTGTACGGGGGGCTGGGGCGAGAGGGAGCCCCGGGACCGTGTGCCTGGGCCTTGCCCACCAAGGAGCAGCAGCTGGGGATCCTGCAGGGGCCCTGGCCTTGCAGAGGGGAGCTGGGTTTCACACACCTGGGCCCCTGGGGTAATTGACCACTGGTCTTGTTGCACCACAGCTGCAGCACCTGGGCCTGCAGGGCACACCACCCCGCCTGCAGCAGCTGCCCATGCCCGGGCAAGCAGGAGAGCCAGGAATGAGGAGGACTACCAGAGGTGGCACCTCCGGTTCCTGGATCACCAGCTCCGCACCCAGGACCACTGGGTCCAGGAGGACCTGAGGCTGCGCCGGAGGAGTCTGGAGGCCCTGGAGGAGCAGGGCCGTGCCCTGCGAGGCCACCTCCAGAGCCTGCTCGACTGCTTCCCATTTCCTCCTCCTGCTGCTCCCCTGCTCCCCCTGCTCCCCCTCCTGCTCCCGCTCCTGCTCCCGCTCCTGCTTCCGCTTCCTCCACACCCCCCATCCCTCCTGCCCCCCCCTCCACAACCATTTCCCACCGACGCCCCCGGACCCGCAGTGTGGCGAGACGGGAGAGGCAGCCGGACTCCCACCCCTGAGCTTTCCTTTCCCTTCCTCCCTTCCCTCCCCTTCCAGCTCCCTCGTCCCAGGTTTTCCCCTCCCCTCTCCCACCCTCATTCCTCCCTTCCCCCACCCCAGTGATGTGAAATAAACATACGTTTTTGTTTGAAAAACAGGTGTCTTTATTTGACAGTAGGTAGGGAGGGGAAAGGGGAAGGGGGGTAGGGTGGAAGAAGGCCCCAGTGGGGCATGCAGGGAGAGGTCAGTCCTCCTCCTCCACCAGGAAGCTCTCCCGCAGGGCTTCCCGGATCCCGACGGCCCCCCGCTGGGCTTCCCGGATGGCGGCGGTGCGGGGCTGACCGTAGTGTCCAGCCATGCGGTCAGCCTCAGCCATCCAGGCTGGCAGGAAAGCCTCCCCCTTTCGCTCACACAAATTGTGGAGCACACAACATGCTGCCACCACGGGAGGGATGTTGTGCTCGACCAGGTCCAGACGGGTGAGGAGGCATCGAAAGCGGGCTTTCAGTCGCCTGAAGGCTCCCTCCACCACGATGTGGGCCCTGGTCAGCCTGGCATTGAAGGCCTGGCGGGAGGGATTGAGGTGCCCCGTGTAGGGCTTCATCAGCCATGGCTGCAGTGGGTAGGCGGCATCCCCCACCAGGCAGATGGGCATGTCCACGTCCCCAATCCTGATGTGGCGGTCGGGGAAGAAGGTCCTGGCCTGCAGCCGCTGGCACACGGAGGAGTTGCGGTACACCCAGGCGTCGTGTGCTTTGCCGGACCAGCCCACATTAATGTCCGTGAACTGGCCCCAGTGGTCACACACGGCCTGCAAGATCACGGAGAAGTACCCCTTGCGGTTCACGTATCGGGACGCCTGGTGTTCCAGGGCACGGATGGGGATGTGCATCCCGTTGATGGCCCCACCACAGTTGGGGAAGCTGAGGGCGCCGAACCCCCGGATGACGACGTCCGGGTCGGTGAAGCGGACCACCCTGCGGAGCAGCACCCGGTTGATGCCCTTGACCACCTGCGGAGAGAGACACAGCAAAGCGCCAATCAGTAGGGCGCCCGGGTGTCTGGGAGCGTTCGTGCCCTGGCAGTGCCCCGCGCCTCACTCCCGGTAGCAACCCCCCTGGCGGCGTGTAGTACGGCCAGGACAGCCCGACCCCTCCGGTGCGGGGCGCTTTCGCCTCCTCCTGCCCCCCCTTTGTCCCTGGGGCGGCCCATCCCCTCCTCGCAGCTCCCCTCCCCCCCAGCTCAGTGGCCGACGAGTGCCATACCTGCATGAACACCGCTCCGACGGTGGATCTCCCCACGCCGAACTGGTTCCCGACGGATAGGTAGCTGTCCGGCGTGGAGAGCTTCCAGAGGGCGATGGCCACACGCTTCTGGAGGGGGATGGCGGGCCTCATGCGAGTGTCCTTTCTGCGCAGAGCAGGGGCGAGCCACTAGCAGAGCTCCAGGAAGGTGTCCCTCCTCATCCTGAAGTTCTGGGTCCACTGTCGGTCGTCCCAGTGCTCCAGGACGATGCGGTCCCACCAGTCGCTGCTGGTGTCCAGACGCCAGACGCGGCGGGGCACGCCGGTGCCGGGGCGCCGCCGCGGCTCCTCCACAGCCCCCAGGGCGGCCAGGCGGAGAGGCAGGGGGCTGACGTGCACCAGGTGGTGCCAGGCAGCCTCGATCCATTGGTGGCAGGCTTGCAGCAGCAAGTCCAGAAAGTGCACCAGAAGGTGCAGGGCGAGCTGTGGCTCCATGTTGCCACCTGCGGTGGCCCCCCCCGAAGGGAAGCACCGACACAGACGGGCACAGAGACCAACGCTTTGCTGTCCCTCGGCGAGGTTGGCAAGCAAGCAGGAAAAACTGAGAACCGGCTGTCCAGGGGGTCCCTTTAAGCTCGAGCCTCAGATAGCCTCAGACAGCAGCCACACAAAGCAACTACTGACCTGATACCCTGCCAGAACCGGTTTCAGCTGCCCTTAAATGCCCCCCTGCATCCAATCAGTGTGGACGCGCTAGTTCGAATTAGCAAAACGCTAATTCGAACTAGTTTTTAGTTCTAGATGCGCTAGTTCAAATTAGCTTAGTTCGAATTAGCTAATTCGAACTAAGTTAGTTCGAACTAGCGCTGTAGTGTAGACATACCCTTAGTTAGAAAACTTTCGATGTGGCTGCCAAAACCTGAGAGTTCAAAATGGAATTTGTGCCACTGGCACATAAAAGCTAACACAAATGTACCAAGGGGGAATGGATGTTAACTGGAAGGAACCTTTTTGCAAATATGAAGTCTTCCTTTCAGGTTTTGTAATGGAACTTTCATTCTTGCAATTTCTGTCACTATGCATTTCATATTAGTTATTGAACCCATATAAACCCTAAACACTCATGAGTCTTCTAATCTGTTTCATTATCTACGGCTTGAATAAATGAGGACGGGTTTTCAGGAGCTCAGATTATTCATTTGGGGCTATGCTTTCAAGAACATCATTCCTAGGCATCAAGATAAGTGGCAAGATTTTTAAAAAGGCTCAGCATGTTGGGTGATGATATCCTGTTACAAACTGGCTATAAGTGTCACCAGGGGAGCTGTTAGGTGCTGAGCACTTCTGAAAATCTGCCCCTTGTAATGGAACCTGGCCACTGGCACTTTTGAAAATCTGGTCCCAATTGTGAGAGCTGAGCACTTCAATCTGCCTTTGAGCTCTTTCGAAAGCCTAGCATTCTGCTCTGTTTGTGACCCTTAAGTGACACAAAGGAGCAGAAGCTTCCAATAAATAAATCCTCTGCTGTGGATACCCTTGGTGTGGAAGCTGAATGCAGTGGAGAAACTATTCCATAGCGAAAAATCTGGAAATAGGGATGCTAGAAATGGGCAAGAAAGAGGGGCAGCATATGATCATGGTTCTCCTAACATTAAATTTTCCTGTCATAGCTTAAACACACACCTATATATTCAGTTAGTTTGAATGTATGTGGCTTTGACTTTTGCTGAAAGGATTACATTAAAATGGGGGAGGGGGAGGAGGAAATCACATCAAATACTATGAAGCAAAGCTGTATCAGTCAAGTACTCTACAATCCAAAATATTAACATTTGATACATGGATCCATTTTTAACTAAAGTGCTTAAGTAAGTTTGCCCAGTGCTGCATTTATTATTTTTTATTACTACTAGTAGTCAGAGCTGGTCTTAGGGGTGGACTCCCGGGGCCGCTGACAGAGCCGGTCTTAGGTTTCTCTGGTTACTCCCCGAACCTTCCCCCCCCCCCCCGTGGCAACCCTATGGTGAGACAGGCAGTAACCCACAACCACCAATTGGTTAGAACTGGCCCTGCTAGTAGTATTGCACTAGCTCCAGTCACAGACCAAGGTCCTGCTTTGATAACTGTGTAAGCACAATACAAAAAGATAAGCCCTGTCTCAAAGAGATTGAGTCACCACCAAAGACACAAGTTTTGAGTGTTTATATCCTGAATAAAGCACCCATATTATGACTGATGTACCCTGGCATTGTCACCCCGGTTTGAAAACTGAGGCTATGTTTCTATTATGGACTTTTTAGGGGCACAAATGTACCATTGCAACTGTTCTTCTTTAAGGTCTCCAGTGTAGCTACTCTTTGCTGGTAGGAAAATGGTCTCCTGCCCGTATCATTTCAAACAACCCACAAAGAGTAGTATTAGCTATATCAGCAGGAGAGCCTCAACTGACGACATAGTGCTGTCCACACCATACTTTTGAGGATGGAACTTAGGTTGGTCATGGGCATGCTTTTTCACATTTCTGACCAACAAAATTTTATGGACAGAAGGGGTAATTCAGACAAAGTTATTATAATAACTCCTGCATCAATAGTACATCTGCACGAGTGCAGAACATACCTTTTTCTAATGGCTTTATTTGTATCTTCTTCAATTTCCCTTTTTTTGTCATATTACTCATTCAAGTCCTAGTTTAAAAAGTAGAATCATTTTTATTTGCTTGTGCACTATAGGTAAGTACTTGTATGATCAATGCTACCACCCCTATAGTGAGACGCCTACATACTGAGAAAAAATACAATAATAAATTAAATACTTCATATGCACTCTTTCTTACAGCACATATCTCCATATTGCCTGTGTTTGTGTTTTGTTCCATTATTCAGCTATTCTGAGTTGCTTTTTATGATACATAGACTTCTGGAAGTGCTTGTGCAAATCTGTCATCACCTCCACTATAAATCTGGATGTCTGAGGGATTTTTATAGCTTGGCTGTTTAATTTGCATAGGGATAAACAGCATAAGTGTCACAAAACTTTCTGTTTTTCTAATTTCCTCATATAGCTATATAATTCTGTTTCAGTCCATTACATTAACCCCATGCTGTTTCTCCTTTTGGAGGTAAGTGTAGCTGGAACATTCAATAATAGCAAAAAAAAAAAAAAAAAAAGGATCTGTTGTGTTAGTGCATTTAGACACACATTTTACAGGTCGCTTTTTGTAAACTTGTGCAGTCACTAAACAAGCTGGGGGATTGTCTTATGGAAGAGATTACAGTAGGCTTTTTCCACTAAACAAGTACAAAGGAAAAATGGAAATGAAAAAAGGTTTAGATAAAAATACTTTTAGTGAACAGGCAAATTAATTATTAGTATTTTTTTTCAAAATGATATTTAAATGACTGCCACAGAGTGAGCTAGTGATTTGGGTCCTAAATGTGGGGTAAAATTCCTAATTGTGCTCTTTTTTAATGGGGGTCACCCTGTACAAGACATTGCCCTTCCCTGTTCCTCAGTTTACCTATCTGTAAAATAGGGCTCATGATACTCACCTTCTTTGTAAAATGCTTTGAAATGTACAAATGAAAACAGCTAGTTACTGTCCTGACACCACCTCTAAAGTAAACATGAGAAGCAGTCCTACCTTGAGATTTGCACAGATGCAAATCATACAAATCAAAGTGAATAAGTCCCTCTCTATGATGAACTTATTGAAGGATTGGAATTTAAGTGTAGAAAGAGAATTGACTTGAAATGTTGTATTTAATCAAATGTGGGGGCGGGGGGGGGGAAGAGGGAGGAAGGAAAGCAAATCATTGCTTCATATTTGTCCTCACATTTTAAAAACAATTATTTTTTTAAAAACTTGTTATTCTCTGCTGATAGTAAAATAAAAAGGGCAACATTCAGGCCTGATCTAATTTCCACCGAAGACAAGTGGACTCTGATCAGGCTATGGGGAGGGGATTCCATTCATTAAAGACTACCTGTCTTTCCTTTTTATTTCTCTCAAATGCCTTTAATGGATGGATTGATTATTCCAGCTAAGGAAGGCTTCCACAGATTGCCCACAGTACTTTGGGATTAATCAAAACAAATCATCTGGTGCTTTCCAAATGGACCTCCCTATCCATGCATGCCTGGAGCTGAGGGCCAGAGAACATGTTTGCTAGAGCACAGACCACTCACCTGTCATATTGTTAATCTTATATTATATAACTGTCCCATAAAACTAATCCTGTGCAATATGATTGCCCTGAGTATGTTTCTGGGCAGAATTTTCCCATTTAGTGCTAAAACATGGTTCTAACAGATATTCAAGTGATAAAGATGGATATTTATATTTTTCAAAAAATCCTTCAGCCATGAAGAAAGCAGCTGCTTTTTAAGAGTTGTATGGAGACAGGCACTGAATCAGTAATAAAAATAAAGGGGGTCAATATCATAGCCATAAGCTTTCCGAGTTAGATCCATCACAAAATGCAAAATGTAAGGTAGTTATTAGCCAGGGCAGCCTTGTTTGTGACATATAAACACAAGCCATCTGTTACTGACATGAATATTTTAGCTTGGATCACAACACTATTTCAGACATGACCAATCTCCCAGCAGGAATCACAGGAGAAAATGACCTACAGGGCATGATTAATTTTAACAACATGGGGAGCCACGATAAAAAAAAATCAAACCTAATAACCCAGCATATTATGAATAAATCTGTGTGTAAAACCTGCTGAAATGCATGATTTAAAAGCATTGACAAAAGGGAGTGCCAGTAAACTAGGGGCTATGTGTACATTGGTCCCTTCTGGAGATATCCCAGAAAAACTCTGCCATGTCCGGAGAACGTGTCTGCTTTTTCGGAACAGTTTCTGAAAAAGCAGTCCCATTCTTTCAAAAGCCCTGTATACCTGATTTTATGAGGGATAATGGCTCTTCTGAAAGAGGGTTTTTTCCCACATTTGGCCTCTTGTAGACAGGCCAAATGTCAGAAAAGTCTCTTCTGAAAAAAAAAGGGGAAAAAGTATGCAATTTGCATATCTTTTTCCAGAAAGAGATCACAGTGTAGACATAGCCTGCAGTGCAGGAGATCTTTCTGAAAGCAAATATTATTGTATTATTGTTGTGCTACCTGGAGGCCTGGGCGAAAATTAACTTTGCTTAATAAGGTGAAGGGACTAAGAAGATAAATAAGCTATAACTAAATATTAAGATGGAAATTTTAGATTTGTTTCATAATTCAAAATGGGTGTGATGGGGTCACATTGCAGACAGCTTTCAGTGACAGGTCAAAAGTGCAAAATGCCAATAACAGAGCACCAAAAAAAAAATCACTAAATCAATTCCCTGCCATTAAAGGGACTTTGGGCACTGATACACCTCTCCCCTTTCTATTTGCTGCCAGTGACACACAATAGTTTAGTCTCCTGAAGGCTGTAAGACTTTAGTCCAATTCACAAGCTATTTATTTGGTTCAGTACAGGGACAATTAGGTGAAATTGTGGTCTGAAGGGTGGGTTAGAAGCCTATAATATGCAGGAGATCACAGTAAATGATCTGATGGTCCCTTCTGGACTTCAATTTTCAGATTCTAAATCAAATGTATAAATATTACTTGCATTACTGTTACTATCGAGGAGCAACAATAAAGGATCCTCTCTCTCTCTCTCTCTCTCACACATACACACACACACCCTAAATGTCAGGCCTCACAACTCTCTCTGTGAAAACAGCACATGGAACGTGTGCAGGAGCTAGGGAGGAATTAAAGAAAAAGTCCATCAGGAGGCTCTGGGCATGAGCAATAGGAGAGTGACAGCTGACTGGAATTATCCAGGTGTTGCTAAAGAAAAGGGATCTAATGTCTGCCTTCAGAGAGAAAAAAAGAGGCTCACTAGTCTAAGAGAGAGAGAGAGGAAAAACCAGTCTGGCTGCAAATAAACTGGGAAAAGCATAGACAGCTCCATTCGGGTGAACAGAAATCTCCTTCACAACAGGAGGAGACCCTGCTTGCTGATACATTTCCCAGGCAGGGAGCCAGAGCATGCTGCATGATCAACCTTCACCTGGCCCTGGTCACCAACAGCCAGCTGATATCCCTGGGAAAAGAAAGGAACTTAAATCAATGGAGACAATCAGAGGAGACTGTATCTCTTCCTGGATTGAAAAGAACAAAAGAACAAACTGAATTATCCAGGGATTGCCCCTTCTAGAACAATTAGATATTCTACAAATGATATTCAGAAGCTATTATTTTATTGTTTTAGGCTCCTCCCAAAGAAATGTTGTTTATGCCCCTACAATATGATTATTGTTCTTTGTATTCTTAACTCTTAACTATAGTTCTATAGAATATAGTCATGCTAAAGGATCTGATCCAACAAAATGCTTAAATATGTGCTTAACTTTAATCCCATCAATAGTTCTATTGAAGTCAATAGGAAAATGAAGTGCTTTGCTGGAGCAAGAGCAGAGTTAGTTTATTATAGATAGATAATTCCTGATTTGAACTGTGCTCAAGATGAATGTTTGTGTTCTTAATCTGTAATGATGAAAATGGAACTCATTCACTATAAGGAAATCAACAAGCTTTGGACAAAGCCGTATACAGAACTCACAATAGCATTCACATTGCACAGTGTACCACCAAAGGTCATATCATCTGAAGAAGTGGGTTCTGCCCATGAAAGTGCATGATACATATATTTTTGTTTGTCTCTAAAGTGCCACAGGACTATTCATTGTTTTTAAAGCTATAGGTTAACATGGCTACCTCTCCGAGACCACAAAAGGTAAAATAATCTGAGAATTCTCCTTAAACCCAACATAAACAAAAGGTTATTTGTAAATTCATGGACTAATCTGACCAGCAAAGATCTAAAAGCCAGTTTAATCTTGCTTGGCAGCATAGGGCTTTTCTTAAACCATTGATGGGGAAAGAAAATGATGAGATTTGTACAGTTATAGGTAAACTCTTCACTTCATCTACATTTTAGAAGATGCATTTCCCTATTTTTAATGTATTGTGCACTACTTTGTAGTTGCTGAGATTTCCCTAGTGAGTTGGTCTTAGAGGGGGACATCAAACATATGGACAAGGGGGTCCGGCGCTCATGGTGAACTTGGATTTTCAGAAAGCATTTGACAAACTCCCTCTCCAAAAAAAAGCAAGCAAATGGTCTGGTAGCAATTTATAGACTAACAAAACATGAAGATGGTATCATGAGCTTTCGTGGGCATAGCCCAATTCTTCAGATGACCGGAGTAATGACTAGGGGATAAGAAAACTCGAAATAAATAGGAGAAGGGAAGGGGTGGGCAGAAAAGAAAGATACTCTGTCACCCACCCCTACCTCTATACATAAAATATCAGGAGAAAGGGTTAAAGAGTTACAAGGGGATCTCACAAAACTGGATGACTGGGCAAGAAAATGGCAGATGAAATTCAGTGTTTATCATGCAAAGTATTGGAAAACAATCCTAAAAATACACATAAAATGATGAGTGTCTAAAACAGCTGTTATCACTGAAGAAAGAGATCTTGCAATCATTGTGAATAGTTCTCTGAAAACATCTGTAACTGTGCCTTCATGCTACACAACTGAGAAAACCAAATCCAGGACAAACTGCTGAGAAATAGGATAGACACATTGAAATCTAGAGGTTATTCTCCCATAAGATATGCCAAATCAACAATAAAAGTGGCTTCTGTTTCACCGGATTGGCTAACACGAAGTCATGAAAGCAGCAGGCTTAAAACAAACAAAAAAAGTATTTCTTCACACAACACACAGTCAACCTGAGTTGAAAGAGGTTGTTGTGAAAGTCAAAATTACAACAAGGTTCAAAATAGAATTAAATAAATTCCTGAAGGATACGTCTATAAATACCTATAGATTGTGTAGGATGCAAAAACAAAATCTGGGTGTCCTAGCCAAAAGTTGGGAGTGAAGGACAGGCATGGATCACTTTGGCTATGTCTACATTGCTCGCTCTTGCACAAAAAAATATGAAGATGAGGTGAAACGTGGAATATCAAGAAATGGGTTTTGCCCACGAAAGCTCATGATACCATCTACATGTTTTGTTAGTATTTAAGGTGCTACTAGACTATTAGTTGTTTTTTAAATTTTCCTGTTACAGACTAACTTGGCTACCCCTCTGAAGCTTTCAAAATCTGCATCAGGCTTGTAAGGATAGGCCACTGGCCAGCTGCGAGAAAATTTGTTTACCAGAGGACCTGCAGGTATGGCCTCTCAGAGTTCCCGGTGCCTGTGGTTTGCCATTCCTGGGCAATGGGAGTTGCAGGAAATGGTGCGGGCTGGGCCATTGCTTCCCAGCCTGCCCTGTACAGAACAGTGCTAAGAGTTAAAAACAGGCTCACCTTACTATTGTCTCCTCTTTCCAACTTATGCTGCTCAGTTGTGGCTAATGATTTGCTCCTATATTTTTAATACTATCTTTTCAATGACTTCATTACTGTCACTTTCTTTGTTATATTTTATTTTTATTCATGTTTCAAAACATTAAAAATATGATAGTGACAGTTGCTCCAATTTTAGTCTTTGCACAGCTTTCCAAATGTTCCAGATCAGGCATTGTTTCCATTTATATGTATAATGTATAAAACACATCACCCTATTATGATGTCCTAGTCATGCTTTAGACCAGATGTGAATACTGGAAAAGAATCTGGTGAGAGATTTCAATAACTGCTTATCAGCATTTATCAAAAGATTTATTGTGTATGTTGGACCCCAAGTTCTGCCAATCACAAGGAGTTGGTAGCTGGCCAATCAACCAGAAGTTCTATGTTTTTCTTCAGAAATCAAGTACATTGATCATATTTTCATCGTGAAGAGAGATTTGCTGAACTAAAGTTTTAGTGAGAGAAATAATCACAAATAGGACTATACGTATATTGGATTTTCCATCTACATTTATTTGTAGATCACTGGTTCAAATCTACAATATATAGCTGAAAGTCATTATAGTTTAGTAGCTAGCCATTAGGCTACATGAACAAAATTGGTGGTAAGGCTCTATTTCCTTGTGAGCTGCCTTTCACTTCATAAAAATAACAAGAAAATTCATACCAGTTAGTGCCCTTGTTATCAGTCTCTGGAGAAAAGGTACATGGAGAAAGAAAGAACTACTTTCTCACTCCCCAAGAGCAATCAACTACAAACAGATTTGATTACTGGAAGAACTTGCACAAAGGTTTTTTAGGTTCCAAGGCTCTCAATTGAATACCTATTATGGAAAGCTTTAAATTTACTTTAACTAGCTCTCCAATTAATCAGGTGCCTTTATTTGCAGCTTGGGAAATGAGAGTTCGCTTAATTTTAGCTTGGGCTGTATATTCTGATTTCATTTTAAAATATACAAGTCTACAAAATGAAAATTTAAACCCAGGACTTGGGAAGTTAATTCTCTGATTTTAAGGCTTGGATTCAGCTTATAGAGGACCAAAACTCATTTTCATATGTAGTTTTAGTTTTCCATTTGAATAGCAGAATCTTTATATGATAATTTGCTGCCTGTTTACATCTGATGGAATGTAACATCAATATTGCATGCTATCATTACATAAGATGCTGCAAATATCTCTGAGTTTGCATAGACCATGAAATCATAAAATACTAAAATGTGTATGTAACCCTTCTGCCAGGTAGCACCACCAGCAGCCAGGGCCCAGTTCAATATCTGGGGGTTCCTTTCCACCCATCCAACACAGAACTGGCTCGAGCCCTGACCCGGAAATTCACACAACACTCCTGAGAGTTTCTGGGAGGCAATGCTTCCCCACTTACAAGCACAGAGTTTGAGTGTAGAAGAGAAACTTTTAATAAAAAGGGAAAGAAGCAACGTGACATTAATTTTGGAAAACACCACAAATAGAGTTCATAGGAAAACACAACAAACACAGTTCAAACCTAATCCATGAATAAATGTCACAACTCCCAGTGTAGGTTGGGCAATGTCCTTTTCCTCTCAAGCTTCAAGTCCAGCAATGTAAGTGTCTCATTCACATGCCCAACCCATCTCTGCACTCCTCTCAGTCACAGCCCCTGTTTAGGGCAGACCAGAGTTCAGATGTGATCTGCCGAGTTCACCTCCCATACTGAGTGGGGTGGGGTAGCAGACACCTCACTCACTCTGCTGGTTACTTGCCACTCACTTACTCGCTGCTCTCTGGCACCATCCTGCTGGCCATTCGTTACCGCTTGCTGCCGCTGGTCTGCTGGCTGCTCCTCATGCCTCTCCATCGTTCACCTCTCACTGTCACTGCTCTGCTAGCAATTCCTAACACCTCTTCATCACTGCCCTCCTGGCTATTCGTTGCATCTTCCTCTGACTTGTGGTGGATTTGGCTCTTAGCCAAACCTAGTGGTTTCAGCTCTAAGCCCAAAGCACAGTCCACAAGAGATTCCAGCATTCAGGGGAGTAAATGTACATACAAAAAGGACTCCTTATGGAGCTTTTCTTTAACTCTATCATTGGAACAATGGAGAGAAACTGGTTGAACTTGTCTTACAGCTCATGCCTGGAGGGAATGAATTCTACTAACGCACTTCCTTTCCCAGCTCAATCTATAGGTCTCTGAGGCTAGGTCTACACTGCGTAGTTATTTTGGAATAAGTTATTCCAGAATAGTTATTCCAAAATAGCTAATTTTGAAATAGAATGTCTATATTGCAAAGAAGCCTCAAAATGAGTCCAAGTCAGGCATCCCTAATGTAGACTCCTTCAGTTGCTGTAACAGAACCAAGCACAATTTAAAAGAACTCCAGCCGGTCATAGGGAGCAGACACAAGCAGAGCTGGGAATTTGGATTGTGTTGCCTCCAGGGGACAGCTCCGTAGGGGCATCTGTTAGCCTTCCCTATGCCCGCTGCGACGGGACCTCAGTCATAGCAGCTAAAGACACGGGTGTAATAAGCTCTCCCTGCAAACTTTAGGGCATCTGTCAGCCTGTTGGCTGCCCGCTGCAAAGAGACCCCTGTCCTAGAGGTCAAAGACATGGATATAAAACTTCTTGGGGCACCCATCGGCCTCCCCTAAGGCCGCACGCTGTGACAGGACCTCGTGTCCTAGCAGTTGAAGACGCGGGTGTATAACACACACACTCGCACTGCCCTGACCATCGGCTGACAACCCGCCCCCCCAACAGCCAAATTGATTACAATGGGCAAAGCACCTTCTAACAGTTGAACATCTAGCAGGCCTGAGCAACCTGATTGAAGTGTATTTACATAATCAAACCCAGGATTCCTTTCCCATTCCAAATGGCTGTAATGGAAGCATTGATTCAGACCCTGCTTACATGTATTTTCTTAATACATTTGATGCAGCTCAGATTCTGGAGGAGTTGAAATGAGCTGAACTTTGGAAATGTATGCAAACTTTCAAACCATCAAGAAACATTGGTGGTTTAAACCAGGTGTAGTTATTACTAGCAACATATTTCTGATCTCAACAGAGTATAAATTATAAAAATAAATAAATATTATCAGTGTGTTGAGTTGAAATGCTGTTTGCCAACTTAGCTTCAAAAGTATGAACTAATAAAGATCCCCCCTTTTAATATTAAACATAGATTCATTATGATGATGTTGAGAAGCTTAAAGCAAATATAGAACCCATGACAGGGAGAGTAACTTTGGAGTATAAGCTTTTAAATCAGTTAAGGAGTTGTAAATCCAACTGGATATCTTACCCGAGAATACCTGTGATGAGGAAGAGTAAGTATTGTCTCTACCACGCCATCCAGGACTAGCAGCTAGAAGCCACTGAACTGTGGTGTTGCTGGCAGCACCATGGAAAATTAAACCCATCTTTACCTCGTGGAACCTCCTGTGACTATAGTAATCTGCAGTAACTCTCTTCAGAGTCCAGATCTGAAGGAACCATGGAATTGAGGGTGGCAATCTCATGAGCTCCCTACACCAAGCTTGCAACCCCCCTTTCACAATCTCCTTTTGGTTCAAGAATCCATGGTTACAACACCATGAAATCTCTGGTTTAAACAGCTAAATACATGAAATGTACCAATTTTCAAATCCTGTGGCATGAAATTAGACATAACAGACTATGAATTTGGTAATGCCTAATGGTGAGTAACAGTCAACATGGATTTGTCAATAACAAATCATAGCAAACCAACCTAATAGCTTTCTTTGAGAGGATACAAGCCTTGTCGATGGGGAAAGTGATAGATGTTGTATACCTTGACTTTACAATCTTGCATGACTTTCTCATAAACAAAAATGCAGGGAAATGTAGCCTAGATAGAGCTACTATAAGTTGTATGCAAAACTGTCTGGAAAACCATTCCCAGAGAGTAGTTATTGATGTTTCACCATCTAGCTAAGAGTGCATATTGAATGGAGTCCTGTAAGGATTGTTTGGGTGCATCTCTGTTAAATAGCTACATCAATGACTTAGATAATGACATAAAGAGAACATTTATAAGTCTGAGGCTGGTACCAAAGCTGGGAGTCGTTGTAAGTGCTTTGGAGGATAGACTAAAATTCAAAATGATCTGGAAAAACTGGAAAAATGGTCCGAAGTAAATAAGTTGAAATTCAATTTACTTAATTTGAAAGTTGAAATTCAATTTACTCAATGGATAAATATGAAGAACTCCACTTAAGAAGGAACAATCAGTTGAACACATGCAAAATGGGAAATAATTGCCTAGGAAGGAATACTGTAAAAAGGATCTGAGGGTCATGGTGGATCATAAGCTATGAGTCAATGATGTAACACTGTGAGGAAAGTTTTGTAACACTGTGAGAAAAAGTTGGTTTATTTAATCTGGAGAAGAGAAGATTGAGAGTGGATATAATAATAGTTTTCAAGTATGTAAAAGGAGGAGGATCAAAAATTCTCATTTTGCATAAAGTGAAATAGCTCTATCAAAGGCAATGTCCCAACCCTGATTTAAACAAGATGAACATCATGTCTGATTGTTTTTTCTCTACTGCTGCCTGCTTTGTACTCCTCAAAGAATAAGTGGATTGACTACTGGATATCGATATTTTATAGGTGTGACATACTTGACTCTGGGGTTTTCATAACTCAAAAATCTTTCATATGACATGTTAGAATGGGATTTCCTTTTTTCTGGGATAGGTTTTAGTGTGTTTTAATTCTGTAGCTACAGTGTGTACAATGACTACATTTAAAATGTTCTTTCATTCTGGTTCTATAGATATCACTGATTTTAGTGATATTCCCCCTTTTAAATATACTTATTTAATTTAAATAAGGTTTATAATTGTATATATTTACCTATTTATGAATAGATAAATCAGTATTAAGATTCCTAATATTCAAAATATTAGTTATAATATTCAAAATATTAGTGCATGATAAATGCACTTTTATCATTATTTGGCATTTTTATGAGCTTTTGGGTCTTATCAGCTAAATCAATTTCTGTACCAAAATTACTGGAAGATAGCTAATGGGACACTACTTTTCTAAAAAGGCTTCAGAGGGGAATCTTGGCAATTTTAGGTCAGGAAGTTTGACTTCAGTACCAGCTCAACTGATAAAAATTACAGTAAAGAACAAAATTATCAGACATATAGAGGAATGTGAATCGTTGGGGAAGAGTCACCATGCTTTTTGTTAAGGGAAATCATGATTCACCAATCCACTAGAATTATCTGAAGGGGGTCAACAAGCAGGTGGACTACAGGGATCCAGTGAATATAGTATACATAGATTTTCAGAAAGCTTTTGACAAGGTCCCTCACTAAAGCTGTCACAATATTAGAAGGAAGGACCTCTCATGGAAAGGTAATTAGCTAAAAGATGGGAAATGAAGGGTAGGAATAAATTATCAGTTTTCAGAATGGAGAGAGATAAATAGTAGTGCCCCCTAGGGGTCTGTGCTGAGATGATTCCTATTAAACATTTATAAATGACCTGGAAAAAGAGGTAAATAGTGAGCTGGAAAAATGTGCAGATGATATACAACTATTCATGATAGTTTATGTCCCAGGTAGACTGTAAAGCTACAAAAAGCTCTCTCAAAATAGGGTGACAAGGCAAAAAAAAGGAAGCTAAAACATTTAGTGTTCATAAATACAAGATAACATATCAAATGATGGGATCTAAAATAGCTGTTATTACTCAAGAGAGAGATTTTGGAGTCATTATGTATAGTTCTCTGAAAACATCTGTAACTGTGCCTCCATGGTACACAAATGAGAATACCAAAATTAGGACAAACTGCTGAGAAATAGGGTAGATATACTCGAAATCACAAAGTTATTCTCCCATGAGATATGTCAAACCAGCAACAAAAGTGAACTTCTTGCTTCATCACATTGGCTAACAAGAAGTTATAAAAGCAGTTTCCTTAGGCATTTCAGTCCTTGTATCACCCTCAAAAACACTGGATTTGAAGATGAGTGGTTCAGAGTCCAGAGATTTGAGCAGGAAAGAGACTGAAACATGAAAGAGGCAAAATGGAGACATTTCCAGGGCCTTTAATAGCTTCTTCTATGTGGCAGGAAATTCATTGCTTCAAACAAAACTTTCAGCACAGTTAGTGGAAAATTACAAAGAAGAGATAGAAGTTTTAAGTCATGTGGGCAAGTCACATGCCCATGGATGATTTTGCTTAGTCACAACAGTCATTACCTATACTTCAGATGGAACATGCACAGAAAAGTCAATTAATTGTAGATGAGTATCTCCCATGGTCCATTGTGAGTTAAATATCCCTTGATGAGCCATTTAGTTTGAATTGTCCCTCCAAAATGTGTCAGCTAACTATCTTGTGACCGTTACCCTAGAAGCAAACATTTGAAATACAGGCATAGAGCCAGTACTCATAACTTCAAATAGAAACATGATACATGTATAAAAATAGCACAATCATATTTTGCAAATCATAACGTTTCTATAGATACCTCACTTAGCAATCTTTGTTCAAGATCTGTTGCAACTACATAACAGTGGTTATAAAAATAGTTATATGGTTGTAGCTTAATCAGATAACGTCACAACATCCACTCAATGTGCAGCAGCAATCAAAAAAGTTATCCGAATGTTGGGAATTGTTAAAAAAGGGACAGATAATAAGATAAAAAATATGATATTGACATTATATAATACCATGGTATACCTACAGATTTGGTTGTCCCCGCTCCAGAAAAGTATATTGGAACTGGAAAATGTTCAGAAAAGGCCAACAAAAATGATTAGGTATGTGGAACAACTTCCACACGAGGAAAGATTAATAAAATTGTGATGACAAAGAGATGACAAAGAGGGAGGGGATATTATTTAAGTCTATAAAATCATGACTGGTGTGGAGAAAATAAACAAGGAAATGTTATTTACTTCTTTTTATGGCACAATAGATAGGGCAGTCACTAAATAGAATTAATTGTCAGCAAGTTTAAAACAAACAAAGGGAAGTATTTCTTCACACAACACATGGTCAGTCTGTGGAAAATCCAGAGAATGTTGTGAAGGCTAAGACAATATCAAGATTAAAAAAAGAACTAGATAAATTCATGGAGGATAGGTTCATCAATGGCTACTAGCCAGGATAGTCATGGACTATGCCCCTCACTAGGAAATAGGCAACAGGATATAGATCTTTTGGCCCTGATCTACACTAGGGAGCTATTTTGAAATAACTCCCTTTATTTCGAAAAAACAAGTAGAGGGTCCACACTATCAGGCCCGCTATTTCAAAATAAGGAGCTGGTTATTTCGAAATAATGCCTGCTCATCATGAGGAATAATGCTTATGTCAAAATTGTTATTTGGGGAGTTATTTCAAAATAAGTCATTTCAAAATAGTTTTGTAGTGTAGACATGCCCTTGATGATTACATGGTCTGTTAATTTCCTCTGGGGCACCTGATTGGACACTGTTAGACAACAGGATACTGAGCTAGATAGATCTTTGGTCTGACCCAGTATGGCCACTCCTATGTTCTTATTGTATATGAAGAAGGTCACTAATACAAATCAATTCCTCTCCTTTCCCATAATATTTTTTATCCTCAAAATGTGCTCATTTGACTTTTATGTACTCATTCTTCCTAACTGGATCCTTGCTCTGCAACAAAATCCCTTCAATCAACATAGAATATATGGATTAGCATCCCAAATCCATTGCTCAGGCTGAGGTAATAGACACTAAAAAAGGAGAACACATAATGATAGATGTGAAGGCTGAGAAAGAGCCTTTAAAATTCTGCCATATGTTAAATTATCTCACTAATCTGTGCTTTGAGCTTTGGAAGGCTTAATTTAGGTGTGAGATTTCTAGACTGCAGATAAAAGCAGGCTTTGTTTGTATTTTTTAATATGTGGAGAATTTCACTTGACTTTAAAGGAACATACACAATTTGTTTTAGCTAATGTAAGCTAATTGCTCTTGATCCAAATCAAGCTGCTTTAAAATGTATTGTTTCAAATTATTCTAAGAAGCTGTTGCTTTATGCTCAGATATAAAGAAAACAAATAAAGACAAGGAACTGCGTGCTCTTCTCATGGCCAACTGAGCCTGGGGACAACACAACAACCTGTGCACGTGGGTGCACATGGAGCACCAGTCCAGAGCACTTAGCTCCATGACGCTCTTAGAGAGGAACCCCTCAGTCCTTCTCACAAAGCTCCTGGAGAGGCCTGCCTTATTCCATCTTCCATGGTGTGACACTTTTCCACGACAAGCCACCGCTAAGGAGTCTGGGGTCATGGAACCACACAGCAGTGCTGCACACAGCCCAGGGTCATGCCCATACTCAGTCAGCATCTGCTCCCGGTCAAGCACAGTGATGAGGAGGAGACTGATTCAGTGCATGGGAACCTGCTGGGGGAGGAGGGTAGAGAAAGAGGAGGGAAACCCATTAGCACCCTCTCTGGCAAGCCGTGTCTGCTGCTCACAGACATCTCCCTCAACACACCCCTCCACCTCCTCCAGTAGGCAGGGCATCTTTCTGCAGGGCATCACCAGTACTGAACCTGACGTGTGCAGGATACAGAAGGATGCTGAAGCACTTCTTCCCCCCTCCCATCTGCAGACTCCTGGCCTGGCCGGAACCTTCCCATGCCAGCTTGTTCCCGGACTGTGGGTGTAACAATGCTCCTCTGGGATGTCTATGCTCCTGCAGGAAAGTTCCTGCTGTCTAAGCAACATATGGCTTTGATCGAAGCAGATCAACATCATCTGACCTGAGACCTGCATCATCTGCTGCACCTGCACCAATCCACCAACTGTATAAGGAATCTCACACCAATCCAAACAGACATCATCTTCCTATCCAAGTGTCTGCTATAAATTTGGGATTCCCTCCTTCCCCTGCCTCCCGGTACTATATCAAAAAGTTCCTGATACTATATCCACTTTTTTTTTAGTCTCTAGGGTGCCTCAGGACTCCTTGTTGCTTTTAACATACAAAGAGATACTTTTAATATTTATTCATCATTTTCCTGGGTGCTTGAGAGGATATCATACTTATCTTATCTTACTTGTCTTCCATAGCTTATCTGTGGAAATTATTCGGAAGTGTAAAATCACTTGGGTTCATACTGGTTTATGTTGGCCTAAGCAGGCCCATGGATAGAGGGGTGGACAAAGGGGTCAGTTGCCCCAAGGCGTGGAATTTAAAGAAGCCTGGGACCCCCAGCTGCCGCTGCTACTATATTGGCATCAGCAGTGGCCAAAGCCCCATTCTCCCTTTGAATCACCATCAGAATATCACGCTACTCTGCCACTCCATGCAGCTCTGAGGGCTGGGGGTAGGGGTTTGTGCCGTGATCCAGGTAGTGCTGAGGGCTGGCTGACCTGGTCACGCCCCTTCTGTCCACAGCCCATCTCCTTTCAGGGGGCTTGGAGTGCCCCCCACACACCTTGCCCTGGGGCCCACAGTGTCTGTAGGTCCCACTGAGCCTAGGTCTGGTGAATATGGTATTTTTTTATAGAATCATAGAACCATAGAGCTGGAAGAGACCTCAGAAGCTCATCAAGTCCAGCCCCCTGCTCTAGGCAGGACCAATCCCAACTAAATCAACCCAGCCAGGGCTTTATCAAGCCGAGACTTAAACACCTCTAGGGATGGAGACTCCATTACTTCCCTAGGCAACCCATTCCAGTGCTTTACTACCCTCCTAGTGAAATAGTTTTTCCTAATATCCAACCTGGACCTCTCCCACCACAACTTGAGACCATTGCTCCTTGTTCTGCCATCTGTCACTACTGAGAACAGCCTCTCTCCATCCTCTTTGGAATCCCCCTTCAGGAAGTTGAAGGCTGCTATCAAATCCCCCCTCACTCTTCACTTCTGCAGACTAAACAGACCCAACTCCCTTAACCTCTCCTCATAAGTCATATGCTCTAGCCCCCTAATCATTTTGGTTGCCCTCCGCTGGACCCTCTCCAATGTATCCACATCCCTTTTGTAGTGGAGGGGCCCAGAACTGGACACAATACTCCAGATGTGGCCTCACCAAAGCCGAATAAAGGGGAATAATGACATCTCTGGATCTGCTGGCAAAGCTCCTCTTAATGCAACCTAATATGCCATTAGCCTTCTTGGCTACAAGGGCACACTGTTGACTCCTATCCAGCTTCTCATCCACTATAATCCCCAGGTCCATTTCTGCAGAACTACTACTTAACTGGTTGGTCCCCAGCTTGTAACTATGCTTGGCATTCTTCTGTCCCAAGTGCAGGACTTTGCACTTGTCCTTGTTGAACCTCATCAGATTTCTTGTGGCCCAATCCTCCAATTTGTCTAAGTCACTCTGGACCCTACCTCTGCCCTCAAGCATATCTACCTCTCCCCCTAGCTTAGTGTCATCCGCAAACTTGCTGAGGGTGCAATCCATCCCCCCGTCCAGGTCATTAATAAAGATATTGAACAAAACCGGTCCTAGAACCGAACCTTGGGCACTCCACTAGAAACCGACTGCCATCCTGACATCGAGCCATTGATCACTACCCGCTGGGCCCGGCCTTCTAGCCATTTTTCTATCCAGCTTACCATCCATTTATCCAATCCACATTCCTTTAACTTGCTGGCAAGAATATTGTGGGAGACCATATCAAAAGCCTTGCTAATGTCAAGGTATATCACATCCACTGACTTTCCCACATCCACAGAGCCAGTTACCTCATCATAGAAGCTAATCAGATTGGTCAGGCATGACTTGCCCTTTGTGAATCCATGCTGGCTATTCCTAATCACTTTCCTCTCTTCCAAGTGCCTCAAAATGGATTCCTTAAGGATCCCTTCCATGATTTTTCCAGGAACCAAGGTAAGACGGACCGGTCTATAGTTCCCTGGATCGTCCTTCTTCCCTTTTTTGAAGATGGGCACTACATTTGCCTTTTTCCAATCATCCAGGATTTCTCCCAATCTCCACGACTTTTCAAAGATAATGGCCAAAGGCTCCTCAATGACATTTGCCAACTCCCTCAGTACCCTCGAATGCATTCAGTCCGGACCCAGGGATTTGTATATGTTTATAAAAGCTTTGGACTACACCAAATTCACCAGGCCAGTTCATCCCATCTTCAGCAGAGTTTCAGCCTCACCCTCCTCCTATTGCAATCAGTGCCAAAATCCCTCTTGACTTCAATAGGCACAGAATCCTTTTAAAATGTGTATCAAGTATACACATGCTGTGAAACTTTTACTAAATGAATGTGTGTGAAGATGAAATTAGCATATATCTGTTATAATATAAGAACTGTGGTTTTCTTTACACTGTGTAAGATGAGGCAGATTTCTGGCTCGTGACATGAATCAGTCAAATAATTTTCAATTTTGGCAGTAAAAATATGCAGTAAAGTCTAGACCTGTTCTTTTTTTTTCTGCCGCACATTACATTGAGAATACAGAGTTGGCATGCACATCAAAGCTATTTACCAAGGAACCACTTTGACAGATCATATGGGAAAAGATTGACTTGTGAAAACGAAGTCTTGGTACTGATATAAAGTAAATGTGCTGAAAGTATGTAGTTTTACTGTGGCTATGAGGCTATTCCATTCAAATCAGAAAGCAGCATACAGCTTTGTCGAATTTATTTCAACACCTCAGGAGTGGGATGATTCAGAATTTCACTGGCAATGAACAAATCCCAAGTCTGAACAAAGTATCAGGAAAAATTTAGGTTCATAGGGGTCCTGTTACAAAATATTAAGGACTTGGAGGAACACCAGTTCCCTGCAGGACAATAAAAAGATGTGCCAATAAACTTGCTTTGAAACAAAAAGAGCTCTGTTTGCCTTCCATTGTATAATAATTAATGATCTCACTCCTTACTGTACACATGGGAGAGTGAAAAGATAGGGATCAGGTTCATTTTAAGTGGATTAATGAATGTATGGGAACACCTGATGGCCTGAGATTTTTAAAGTAATACTATTTAGTTGTTTTACTTCAATATTTATCTTTCCGATTTGTGTGCTAATGAAGTTCCTGACATGCAGGTCATACCATATTAGGCTGTATTGTGCATTTATGGGCAATTAATGCCCAGTACCATTAGAATTTTCACATTTTTGCCAGACATTCTCCTTACAGAGTGAATTAATTCATGGTGCTGTTGGGGGACTCAGGAGAATAGAAATGTGAGAATCACAAAAGGGAATGACCCAAAGCCATTCAAGTCATTGGAAAACCAAAGTCACCAATGTGGGAATGACTGAAAATACTTGCCATCTGTTGGGAACAACGTATGAGTTGGTGATCGTAGTCCAGTTCTTGGTAGCTGTCTCTCTATATTATGGGGTGAACAATATTAATAGGGTAGTTTGGAGCATTCTGCTTCAGTTATTACTTATTGTTTTACCTGTTGAATCATTAGACTTCCAATCTTCCATAGGCTGCCAATCTTGCATCTTTCACAAGCAGCAATTAACATTCAGGGTAATAATCATAGAATCATAGAATCATAGGGCTGGAAGGGACCTCGAGAGGTCATCGAGTCCAGCCCCCGCCCTCAAGGCAGGACCAAGCTCCGTCTACACCATCCCTGACAGATGTCTATCTAACCTGTTCTTAAATATCTCCAGAGAGGGAGATTCCACCACCTCCCTTGGCAATTTATTCCAATATTTGACCACCCTGACAGTTAGGAATTTTTTCCTAATGTCCAATCTAAACCTCCCTTGCTGCACTTTAAGCCCATTACTCCTTGTCCTGTCCTCAGAAACCAAGAGGAACAAATTTTCTCCTTCCTCCTTGTGACACCTTTTTAGATATTTGAAAACCGCTATCATGTCTCCCCTTAATCTTCTTTTTTCCAAACTAAACAAGCCCAGTTCATGAAGCCTGGCTTCATAGGTCATGTTCTCTAGACCTTTAATCATTCTTGTCGCTCTTCTCTGTACCCTTTTAAATTTCTCCACATCTTTCTTGAAATGTGGCACCCAGAACTGGACACAGTATTCCAGCTGAGGCCTAACTAGTGCAGAGTAGAGCGGCAGAATGACTTCACGAGTTTTGCTTACAACACACCTGTTGATACAACCTAGAATCATATTTGCTTTTTTTGCAACAGCATCACACTGTTGACTCATATTCAACTTGTGGTCCACTATGACCCCTAGATCCCTTTCCGCCATGCTCCTTCCTAGACAGTCGCTTCCCATCTTGTATGTATGGAACTGATTGTTCCTTCCTAAGTGGAGCGCTTTGCATTTCTCTTTATTAAACTTCATCCTGTTTACCTCTGACCATTTCTCTAACTTGCTAAGGTCATTTTGAATTATGTCCCTATCCTCCAAAGAAGTTGCAACCCCACCCAGTTTGGTATCATCTGCAAACTTAATAAGCGTACTCTCTATCCCAATATCTACATCATTGATGAAGATATTGAACAATATCTTAATTAATAAATTGTATCTTAATTTAATAAATGTGTATAAATGATCTGAACAAAGTGAAGAAATGGTCTGAAGTAAATAGGATGAAATTCAATAAGGTCAAATGCAAATCACTCAGAGGAACCATTAGTGGTATACATAAAGAATTGAAAATGGCTGTCTAGGAAGGAGCATTGCAGAAAGAGGTCTGGGGGACATAGCGGCCCACAAGCTAAATATGGACCAACAGTGTAGCATTATAGCAAAAAAAGAAAACATCATTCTGGGATGAAATATCAGGAGTGTTTTAAGCAAGAAATGAGAAATAATTCTTCTGCTCTACACTGCACTGATTAGGCCACAGTAAACATGGGTGGCCTGGCTGCCACCCTGTGTCATGCCCTAGTAATCCCTGAAGCCACATCCATTGGATGAGGGAGCTTGGAAGAAGGGGTGGACTGGGGGAAGCAGGTGTGGCAAAGGTGGAAAGGAACAGGGATTGAGGTTCAGATGCCTAAACTCCCTCTACTGGGCAGCAGGGACTTCTGTGCCAGATTGCAAAAATCCTCAGGCTGTTGCTGGCCCCTAGATCTTGAGTTTGAGACCCCTAGTCTCAGTAATACTTAGTCCTGTCATGAGTGCTGGAATTGAACTAGCTGAGCTTCCTTCCGATCGTATAATTCTATAGGGGTTGCCAGGCTGATGAAGCTATTCTGGAAGATTTTGTTTCCTCAACATGAAAATGTCATTTTCTTAAAATATCCTCTTAAAAAATATCCAGGCTTGCTTTTAACAGTCACCGTGAGTTAAATGCCAATTACGAGAGACTCTAAGCCAATCTCTGGACATCTGAATTCAGGCTCTGGTTGAAGTAACAAATGAAAATATTTATAGTTTTATCATATTGCTCTTTTGTTCTCATCAAAACAATTGTATCAGCATTTTTCAACATGTATTAGTTTTAATTTTCAGTATTAGTAGTTTTTACTTGTAGAATTCCTTCTCTCTGAAGATATGAAAGAGCTTTATAAGCTTAATTTTTCACAATGTAAATGTTAATAAACCAATGAGTGGCCCTGTAGAACCTTAGGGTATGTCTACACTAGCCCCCTAGTTCGAACCAGGAGGAATAGCAGGTAGTTCGATTTAGGGCTTTAATTCGAAATAGCGGGTCCCTGCTGCATATAGACGTGGGCAGTTAGTCCGGACTTGTAAATTTCAAAAATGGCGACCGGCCGGGACGATGCAAATCAAGCGTGGGATATTTAAATCACGGGCTTGATTTGCAACTTCGAATGCCTACATTAGCCTCCCTAGTTCGAACTAGGGGGCTAGTGTAGACATACTCTCTGAGATTAACAAAAAAAATATATACTATCACTAGGGGGCTGTGCCCCCTGATCGCTATGCTTACCAACTCCCCTCCTTGGGGGGGGGTAGGTATCTGGCCAGGTGGGAGGGTCTGGAGTGGGCTGGGTTTGTGGGGTCTCGGTAGAAAGGGTCAGGAGGCTGTGGGGGGTCAGGCTTGGATGGCATAGGGGATGGTGATGGGGACACGGGGCGGCCAGGGTGGAGAGTTGGGTTCAGATGGTGGAGGGGACTCAGGGCAGTCTTTGGCAGGTCGGGGATGGGACTTGGATGATGGAGGGGACCTGGCGCAGCCAGGGGGCAGGGGGAATTGGGCTTGTATGCTGGAGGGGACCCAGCATGGACTGAGGGAGGGTGTCAGGCTCAGATGGTGGAGGGGACTCAGCTCCAGCAGCTCATCCCCAGTGGCGCAGTCCCCCATGGCATGAAGTGGGAACTGGAGCTGTAGCAGCCCATGTCCACAGGGGATGGCACCAAAGTGGGACACAGCAAGTGGCTGAGGACGGACATGGAGGTGGACAGCAGTGGCATGAGGACACAGATGACATGATGAAGTAATTCTGTTATTGTGCAAGAATTTTTTTTTAAATATAGAAAGAAATGAGCTTTCATGTGCACAACCCACTTCTTCAGAGGAGTGAAGCAAAAAGGGAGAAAAAAACAAATTTAAAGCAGAAAAAGAAGGGAAAGGGGGAGAATAAAAAAAACTTTGTCAATTATAATGCCCTTGTTAAATTAGGCTAATAGAGTGGGCTGTAAGTGCCTGTTACTTAGTTTTTTATGTCATTTGGGTGTTGAATATAACAGCCCATTCAGCTCATGTCTTTATTCAGTCCCTGAGAGAGAGTGTCAGATTTGTATATGAAGGCCAATTCCACAGTCTCTCTTTGTAGTTGGTTCCTGAAATTACTTTGTTAAAGAATGGCTACTTTTTAATCCACTAATGAGTGTCCAGGCAGGTTAAAATTATGCCCCACCAGTTTCTCTGTGTTACCATTTTGAATATCTGATTTGGACAATCATATGCCAGTTCTTAGATAAAGGGTTACTTTGTATTTGTTTGCCTGTTGGAAGAACATGCTTTCAATAGCAAGCTCATGCTACACACAAGGTTAAAGAAGGAGAGTGCCATTTGAGTTGTCACTTACAAATACTATGATGTGCAAGCACCTCCGGCTATGTGGTGCAGCCCTGATCAATTCTAGCATTAAAATCACCAAGTAAATATAGCTTGATATAAAAAGGTACTGAAGAGATCAATGAATTCAGACTCCTGTAGAAACCCTCCTTTTCACCATTTGCAGAAGGCACTGTGAATGCATGTGCACTGACCAATACAAGGAACTGTCCCGGCCACAGTCTAAGCTTTGCAGTCATCAGGTAAGGACTGATGGATGTGACTGGAATTCAAAATGGGGAGCTAGTGACATCCTGATCTCACCTGTCTTGGATGCCCCTCAGGGTGGTCCACACAACAAATGTGAATAGCTTGTTCCAACCTTTGTGAGCTGTCTGGTACCAGAGATATATGTTTTGCTTAAGGCTTTGACATTGATGTAATGTGCAAGTTTTCTACCAATGACTGCTGACCTTCCATTCATGATGATCCTTGCTGTCAAGACATGTTCGTACATTCCAGGATGAAAAGTGCAGTTTTTGTTTAGTCGTTCATTTTCTCTTTTGACCACAAAATTGGTTATCCTATCAGTTGTGGTTAATCCACAGGAGTCAGCTGTGTTTAGGGATTGTTTTCTCTCCCCCCTCTTCTTTTGAACAAAGTAGCATTGCCATTAAATAGGGCAGTTTTGTCACCAACGCAGGATATGAGAGCTGCTGTTGTTCCAGTTCAGCAGACAGACAACAATCACACCCCAGCCACCTATGTGCAGGTTTGTGGCTAGATGCTTTCAGAAGTATTTTCCACCTGAATCTGTTGTCACTTGTCCATCACCATTGCATATCAATAGGAGGTAAATTTTTAGTATCAT
This sequence comes from Pelodiscus sinensis, assembly GCF_049634645.1. Classification (NCBI taxonomy): domain Eukaryota; kingdom Metazoa; phylum Chordata; order Testudines; family Trionychidae; genus Pelodiscus; species Pelodiscus sinensis. The sequence goes on from NC_134711.1 coordinate 217,554,573, forward strand.
GTGACGGTAAACACCCTTGTATATCAACAGGAGGTAAATTGTTAGTGTCACTTCATATCGCCACATATTAATGGATTTAAGTGAGACTGGCTTATGAGTTCCAACCCCACTCTCTCTTCTCATACCAAGCATTGTACACAGGCACAGGAATGGTGACATGCACACTCGAGGTTTGAGATCAGAGTTTATCTTCTGGACCTGCTGAAAAAGGCTTTTGAAATCAGTTTTCCTTTTCCTAGGTATTGTCGATCCACAGTGCATTATTCTGCATTATTTGGCACAATCTCTTAGGATCACTCAGCGGAGGGATTTCCTCAATCTGCCAACCTGAGGATGCACCTCAATGCTGTAGTAACCCTGTGGGTGAAGCCCTCACATGCCATAGTGATGAACACCTTAGAAAAGCTTTCATTAATTCTGTCTTCAGAGCAGGGTTTGAATAATGTGAAGTGAATAAGTCTTGGGGCCACACATAGAACAGTGAAATGAAAACAAAATATTGAATGGCTGCTCCTTCCACCCTGAGCCATGAGGATATGTCTATACAGCAGCCTTCTGAAATAACATAGTGTGCGTCTAAACTACAATCCTTTATTTTGAAATAATGGCGAGCTGGAGGACTTCTTACTCCAACTCCTATAATCCTCATTTCACAAGGATCAAGGGAAGTCAAAGGAAGATTTTTCTTCCTTCAACTTCCCGCTGTGTAGACAGCACCAAAAGATGAATTAAGCTATTTCAACTTCAGCTACTCAGTTGACATAGCTGAATTTGCATAGCTTAATTCGACTTTTGTCTTGCTGTGTAAACATGTCCTGAGTGAGACAAGGGTCACAGGGAAAAAATAGCAAGTGGTCACATAATTAAGTGTAATGCATATGTAATGTTGAGAGATGGAATCAAACTTGGGACCTCTGGATCTTAGCACGAGTCTCTCCTGCTTGAGCTAAAACCCAGCTGGTTCTCACATATGGCTGTAGGCCAAACACATTATTTCTCTTTGTAAGTGTTCTAAGTGCCACCTTATGGATCAGCGGACCACATCTAGTAGGTGTGTGGATTACATATATTCAGAAGGGTGTTGAATTAAGATTCCACAGGTAATGTTAATTATAGCATTTTCTATATTTCAGATGGTCTATTTTGCAAACTTCCTGTGCTTTTAATATAGTCTTTTTGTGTGTAATAAACTTGCATATATAAGTGGGGGAATGGTTCCGCTATTGTGGGGAACTTTCCTGGCTTCTATACAACCCTGGTGAAATGAACCAGCAAAAGAATCTGAGTCCCCGCTCCCACTTCTTTTACCCAAAGGCCTCCCTGACCCTGAGGGCTCCCCTTCCACTCTCCTGAGCAGCAGAGTCCTCGAAATCCCAACAAGGCTGGGCCCAGGTTTTCTGGGGCTTAATCCCCGACCCTGTAGTCACTAGGGGCAGGGGCTAGGGTGTCCCCACTCCAGGGTGCTCTCTTCACACTGGATGCTTTCTTGACCCACGGATCATTACATACAGCTCAAAGTGAATAAAATGTATTAAACAGCAACTGATTAAAAAGAAAAGAATAAGGAAGAAATAAGAAATGTTAAATGAGAACACATAGTCCCGCTCTGTAGAACGGGGACATCACAAACAGCAGTTTGCAGAGTGTAAGGACAGTTCCTTATAGGTCCCAGGGCTCTCTCTCAGGCCCTGGCTGTGCTGCAGGGGATGGGGAGGGGATGCAGGTTGGACATGTTTGCTCTGGCAGTGACCACATGACTTCAGGGTCTAGGTGGCAGGGCCCTTCTCCCAGTTGGAGTTATAATCCCTCTCCAAGTCTGGCCTGCAGGGCTTCTTGGCTGGTGGTGTCTCCCACGCCCAGAGCCTCTCACCACACCCAGCTGCAGACTGTGCTGCTTTGCCAGCCTCCAGCTCCTTGCATTGCTTCTCTTACCCCTTTGGCTCTCTGGTCATGCAGGTCTGCATCTCAGCACAGCTTGCACTCCTTGGGCTGTGTGTGTCTGGCTCTGTCACTGCAGGTCGTCTCTCAGCACAGCTTGCTCTTCTTGCTGCTCTTCTTAGCTCCCTCTCCTTTTCTCCCAGGCTACGTCTAGACTGCAAGCCTCTTTCAAAAGAGGCTTTTTCGAAAGATACTTTTGAAAAAGCCTCTTTCGAAAAAGAGCGTCTAGACTGCAAACAGTACTTTCAAAAAAGCAGTCTGGATGCTCTCTTTTGAAAAAGCACAGTTTGCATTACATAGCGCCTTTTTTGGAAAGAGCACTTTCGAAAAAAGGAGTTATTCCTCGTGAAATGAGGAGTACTGCCGTCGAAAGAAAAGCCACATTCTTTTGATTTAATTTCGAAAGAATGTGGCTTTAGTCTAGACGCAGGTGAAGTTTTTTTCGAAAAAAGGCTACTTTTTCGAAAAAACCCTGCAGTCTAGACACAGCCCCAGAGACCCAGAAAATCCCAGCTCACTTGGAGGCCTCCTAATTTCCTCATTGGCCTGTCTGACCTGTCAATTGGGCTAACCTGGAGTGTTGACTTCTTCCCACTGTCCCTGGGGACTATCAGTCTCAGTGCCCTGATTTATCATGGACCCTTCCCTTTTGGTACTGAGAGATGGCCAACCAAAAACTCCCACTGAGTTACTGAGTTTTAGTAAGGGGCTAACAGTCCCCTTACACACACACACATATATGTGTATATATATATATATATATATATATATATATATATATATATATATATATATATATATATATATATATATATATATATATTTTAAACAATGTAGATTTCATTTGAATTGCAATTACATATAGAGCAAATTAAATGTTCCTTATGAGTTTTGGTCAAAGATTTTGGGGGTTTTAATTATTTATTTATGTTAATGGTGGCTTACTACTGAATTTCCTAATTTGTAATAACTTTAAATGCATAATTGTATTTAAATTCAGTACCTTGGGATGTACAATTGCAGTTTTGTGACCTGAATAGATGTGGAATATTGGTGTTCGTAGATAAGTACTTTGTAATCCAAGAAACCTGAAAAATGTAGATAGGAATTGAATTGATTTACTGTCCAAAAATATTCTATTTATAGATATAGTAGGATTATTTTATAACAGATACAGTCTCTAAAACTTCAGAATTCCCTAGTTGAATTATTTTCAACACTACAAGATCTATTTTGACTAATACCTCATATATGTAAATCTAGTTAATATATCATTTAAATGGAAAAAATGTTGTAATTCTGATGTTTTCCCCTACAAGTTAAATAAAAATCACTATTAGCACTTCATATTGCAAAGCTATAAATCACAATAAGTAGAGTTATTCAAATCATTTAGATGCATAATTTATTAAATGTATTTTTACTCTTGTTTAAATTGGGGGATTATTCACAAGCAGACAGATTTCTAAGTATTTGTTCAAAATGGTTTTAACAAGCATTTTATATGACAATAGTTCATGCTGTACATGATCTACTTCCTCTGTGATACCAGCTTTGTGATTCGAATACAATAGTGTGTATATAAGTTCTATTTCCTCATTGGGTGACTGAAATTTTTCTAAGGAAGAGGAAAATCAAGCACACCCTAAGATGTCCACAAAAACAGTTTCAGTATGAGCCTTCATGCAAACTCATATTTTCATCTGTATTCATGAGAATTTTGCATTCCTCTAATAATCTTCTAAACAAAAAAAGCAAAAAATTTAATTCACATCAATCATCATAGAAAATGAACAAAAAGTATCATGGATGCAGATAAAGGAAATTCATGTTTTTATTTCAACAGTGCTTGTGAATGCTTTATGCAAGCTCTCACCCAAGTCTAAGGATGGCTATGTGTGAAAATCTTGAACTTTCAAAGATCAAAGGACGAGGATCTATTACAAATGAGCCAGCTGCATCAATTCAGTGAGTACCAACATAGCATATTTTGTAAACCTGGATGGATGAGTTATATTAGTTCCTAGCATGTTATCAATTTGCAAAAATGATATTAAATAGCTAATAGGGCAAAATTTCAATGAGCTTGGAAAATGGAACAATCTTTATAAAAGACTAGTGGGCTCGTTGTGCTCTCCAGCCTCTCATTTCTGCGGTTAGGCAGCCCCAGCTCTCCCCCCAGCCACCAGGGAGGGGAGTCCACCAGGGTTACTTCAACTCTGCAATGTCGGGGAGGTGAGCCTGGGCCTCTGGGCTCTCCTGCAGCCAGCCTGGGCCTCTGCCCCCCGCCTCTGCATCCCTCCCTCCACAACCAGCCAGGGCTGCTTGGCCCCCTCCAGCCAGTGGAGAAGGACTGAGGGTGGTGTAGGCCACATTCTGAGTTAATGGGTTAGGGAGGAGGCCAGATGGTTGAGGGGGGAGGAGCCGCAGGACCCAGAGTGACATGATGACATCACTTTGTTGTCCCGCAAGAAAAGTTTTCTTTACTATATAGAGAGATGACCAGCCTTTGGAAACATTCATTTTACTTAACATACAGTGTGGTTGCCTTGTCTTTATACACTTGATTTGGTTTATTGAGTGTATTTACTGTGGGTCAAAATTCCATTTTCCAGGCATAACTCTCCACTGCCTTGTACCTTGTCTCATCATTTATTCCAAAGTGGGAATAAAATACCGCACCACTCAGTTGGTAATACTTCATACTCTATACATTAGCTCCACAAAGGGTGTTAGATGCTTAACTGCTACTTTAGCTGCCTAAATGAAAACTTTAAATTCTCATCCCCTGCCTCCCCCCCATTCAGCTGCCATGTAACCCTGTAGGTGCCCAGAGTCTGACCTAAGGCACTAAATTTCCACCAGTAAAGTCCCAATGCCCTAGGCTGTGAAAAGCAGACTTAGTCTTAATACTTCTGAGCTGCTTGGTACCTAATTCATGCCTGAGCCCTAGCAGACTCCTTCAAATTGGGGGCTTCCCCCACTTGTCCTGCCTGAGGGTATTTACTCATTAGTGGGTTTTTTCAGAACACACCTCATCTGCACAAAACATAACGAGTAGCCCAGTAGGAGGTGCTGAGACCATGGAACCAAACTATAAACCTTGTATACTATGGAAACCACTCAAGCCAAGGTGTATGGCATCACCCCTCATTCCAACATCTATGGTTGAATCCCACTCTCCTGCACCCTACCCATAACCACTAGGTATGCTGGGGTGAGACTCTCTCCTGTTGGAACTGTTCCACTATATTAAAAATACTTAAATATTCATTTGGGTCAAAGAAACTATGGGTATGTCTACACTACCCCGCTAGTTCGAACTAGCGGGGTAGTGTAGACATACCCTATGAGAATGACACCTCAGGTTGGCGGTTAAGGCACTCACTTGAGTGGTAGGACACCTGAGTTTGAGTTTCTCCTCTGAATCTATTAGCTGGGGATTTGAAGACTCATCTCCCACCTCCCAAGTGTGTGCTGTGATTACTAGGATATTGAATATAAGGTCATTATCTCCACCATATTTTGCAAGAAATGGTTGATCTGGTTTAGGCACTAAACTACAGGAGAGGATTCATGGTTGTGATTTTCTGACCCAGTGTTGGGCATCTAATTTCCTTGGAGGGGCAAGGTGCAGGCCATATCTATCTCCCTGGTATTTCCGACTAGCTAGCTTAGGTAGCTCCCTGCTCAGCATAATAGCTTATGTTAAATCTAAGTTCCCTTTGTGGATCTAGCTCTCTTTGCATAGTCATAAATGATGACACAAGGTGCAAGGTAGCAGAGACCCAGGTCCTCTCTGTTAACTTGCATTTCCAGATGTCATTTTTACAGGAGCATACTAGGGCATATGCCATGTGTACTCTTAAGCCTATTCCAAAATCATGTCTATATTTCCAGTTGGAAACACTTTTACAAGCCAACTGTGAAATTGTTGGTTTTAACAGCCTCTTCCAGATAGTCTGGAGAATACAAATTAATTCATTCAGGGTATGTCTACACTGCGCACACATGTCAAAATAAGCTATTCTGGAAGAAATACTCCGAAATAGCTTATTTCAAAATGGCACATCTACACAACAGGGAAGCCTCAAAATTAGTCCAAGGCAGGCTCCCCTAATGTGGACATGCTACCTCAATTTAGAGCCCCAGAAGGCACTGGGGAGTAATTTACTCTGAATGGCCCTGTGGAGGAGATATTTCAAAATAGCAGCAGTGGCTGCACTCTCCGTGCCTCTTGTAGTGAGGGGGCAAGGTTATGGGTACTTCTAGCCTTAAACATGCCCACAGAAGTGAGCTAGTCGCACTGCAGGGAGCTTATACAGTAAAACCCGTGTTATTCGGCATGCCTGGGGATTAGAGCATGCCGGTAACCTAAAAATTCTGGTTATCTGAGGGGGGCAGGCAGGAGCCATGCAGGGTGTACAGGGGGGAGGCACGGGAGCTGTGTGGGGGTTGGGATGTGGCCTGCTGGGGGGGGACGAATGTGTGTGGGGGGAAGATGTGGTCTGGTGAGGGGGGTGGAAGCCGGGAGGCCGGAGGCACAGATGGTGGGGGCAGCCTGCTGGGGGTGCCAGGCACCACGGGCTGAGCCAAGATGCTTGCCGCTTGCCTCCAGCTGCCGTTCGCCCCTCCCCCAGGTACGTGCTGCACGCTCGTCTGAGGAGCATCCTGGCACTTAAAGGGCATGTTTCCTTTTTTTGTTTGGTTTTTTTTGTTTTGCTTTTCCTGGCGTCAGAAATTTGCCAGTTTTCCAGATGCTTAAGTTCCAGGTAGCGCAGGTTTTACTGTACTTGCCCCGGCACATAGAAAAGGAAAAGGAAGGATTGTACCTATGACACTGACCCCAGGTAAGGTGTTCTAGACCACAATACAATATTCAGTATCTGCTGTGAAGACCGACAATATCCTGTAAAATCCCGAATAATTTTTCTGGAATTAAGATAAACTTTACTGAAGTAAGTTAAACCAATGAAATATGCTGTATTAAAAATAAAATTGTATATTTGGTATTGCGGTATTGTATGTACCTTTTGCAATAGGGAGGGGGATTCTATTGAACTTCCCCTGTGATAAACCATTGAAGCCCTATGTAAACATATGTATATACTAGTTCAAACTGGATTCTCTAGAAACAAGAAATGAAAAGACTTGAATAAAAAGCCCAAGTTTAGGCTAATTTACGCCTTCTTTCTGACTTAGCAAATGGACAGGACGCTGGATCCATAGAGAGTCTCAATTTGTAGGGGACAACTGAAAGGAATTGGCCTACTGAGGCCTCATAAGACTATGTGCTTGTTCTGAGCTGAAGAAAAGAAGCTCTTAAAATGGGGTGTTGAAAGGTTGCTCTTGCCAGAGGTAGCATGAACTAGTAAGCTTATTACCATGAGAGTAGGTTCTTTCATTCTTTGTAGTGTTTTCTCTGCAGTGCTTTTGACCTTATGAATAAAATAGGCTCACTGAAAAAAAACTCAGTAGTAACTTTTACCTGTAACAGTCACTGTTACCAGAGAAAACAAGCATCCTGTCATTGTTGGGAACTACACAAAGAAGGAAGAGAACCACACAGCTTGGGATTACCTCAGAGAGAGAGAGAGAGAGAGAGCTGCAGATTTCCACTAAAGATAAGCAACAGATGAGGAGATAGAAGCCTAACCATGGGTTTCTTTTTCTTGGCTGGACCACTAAGGGGAAATAAAGGAGGAGTTGCTCTTCATTGTGACTGATACATGCAGTCGTGGTCTTTTATCCAGAAATTTAGATAATGTCATGCTGCTTGCCCATTTTTTAAACCTGGCCCTCATGCAAATGTAGATAGTATAAAATGGCTTAAATCCTCAGGCTGTGAAGAGCACGAAATTAGCTTTACAGCTCTGGGGCAAAAATTTACAAAAGATGTTTGTTCTTTCCATTTTTGGTATATGATGACTGTTTGGGGGGCGGGGATTGAGGTGAACAATTTTTCCCAGTGAGTAATTTTAAAACAGAAAATATAAGAAATTTTATTTAAAAGAATTGTTTTTTTAGAAATATTGGAAAGAATCCAGAAGACTAAATTGATTATTTCACTTTCTTACAGCTTATTTGATAACACACAGTAATATTTTCTTATGACCATTTAGTGTAATTCAGTACTGTGATTTGAGGCATAAGCTCTTTATTGCTTTTTGTTTTGTCTTATTGCATCCCATTGTGTATTAGGGCTAATGCCTGTGCATCACTGGAATTAGGAATGGATGAATTCAGCACTTTTGGAAAACTAATGAAAATTAGTTTAAGTAGTTCCATGAGGCCTGAAAATTAGTGAAATTTTGAAGAGAAAAAGATAAATTACGGTTAATCTTTACCATCACAGAAAAATATGCAGTGTAGCCAGATTGTCAAATTCAAATTTTGTAGAACCCCTTTGGGAAAAAAATCTTCATTACATTTCTTTGTTCTAGACCTGCCGACACAAGTTATAATAAACTTCTTTATATTTTAGAGAAGGTTTTTTTTAGTGCTTTAGGATTTAATGATGAATGTTCTTTATAAGTTAACAATTACATGCTGAGATGGCAGGCTGCTGAGCTATATGGTGTTACAGTGATTAAATTGCTTAAGAGCTTCATTTCTGACAGGCAGATATTTGTGACTGAGGTCTCCTTAATCAAACATTTAAGTAACTCAGCTCATGTCTTGCCCTATCTAATCACCACTGCTCTGCGTCCACGTATAGGAATCATCTCAGCAGTGGGTACATTTTCAAACAGCATACTAGCAGTAGATCTGAATTAGGGGAATCATAGAGCATTAGTATTGCACAAACTTTATTCAACGTAAGGGCTTTTCCAGAGAAATGTTCTAAATGTTCTTTCTTACTTTCTGCTATAGACAAAGAGAGCCACCCTTTGAGATTCTTCTTCCTGTAGCTGTGGATTGGGAAGACAGGCCATAACTGGTCACACCGTGGTGTCAGCACTCAACATTTTACTCAGAATATGGGAAGTAACGTGTTAATGAACTTAATAATACCGGGCAGGCTGGGACACAGAAATGGACTAGAAACTGATGAAGATGTAACAGGTTGCAAAAGAAAAGGCTTAATCTCCATGAATCAGTGTCAAATTGTGTTGTGCATCAGGTGGGAAAGACATGAGAGGTGTTTTATAACACTGTGAGAATCACAGTTTTACCATAGTTAAAGGAAAATTGATTTAAAAATCCATGGCCAAATTCTAGGAGTCTTGTGCCACTGTACAAGGCACAAAGTGTTCACAATTTGCAAAGAAAAGTGGCAGTCATCAGTCCAAGACTGCACCATTAGGTGATCCTCACTGATGGTAACCAGTGAGAGAGACAGAATGACAGTTCTTATGCACACAGCATTTCTGAAATCTCAGGAGCGAGATTAAGGAGAAAAATAGGTTTGTTTAGCCTGCAGGTCTATGTCTCACATGCTCATCTGAATAAATTACAGTGATTTTAACCAATGCTTCTAAAATTAGTCTGACACCACTGACAAACTACAGAGCACTTACTGGCGATGCAAGGATAGCTGGAAGTTTACTTGATGCTAGCTTTTCCCATTGCACAAAATAGCCTAAACATTTGTAAAAGCATCTGGAAAGAAGGATAGGGAGGAAGACTAAAATTCAGTTTGGGATGACTGTTATGTAAGAGCTGTTCTCAGGGTCCATAGTGAGTTGCAGGAATGGCACTGTCAGATTCAGTGAGACAGGAGCTGCAATATGGGAGGAAGCATGGAGGTGCTTGCTGGGAAAATTTGGGCTGGAAAAGGCAACACGAACTTGTATTTCGACATAGGGGAGAAAGGGCAGCAAGTAAAAGACACAAAAGGAGGGTAAAACAAACAAAAGGAGGTATTTCTTCATGTAGCGCACTGTAAACCTGTGGAGCTCCTAACCGGAGAATGGTGTGAAGACCAGGACTTTAACAGGGTTCAAGAAACAACTAGATAAATTCCATCAATACTCATTAGCCAGGATGGGTAGGAATGGTGTCCCTAGCCTCTGTTTCTCTGTAGGTGGGTGACAGGGGAGGGATCACATGAGGATTACCTGTTGTGATCCCTTTCTCTGGGGCATCAGGTATTGGCCACTGTCAGAAGACAGGATACTGGACTAGATGAACCTTTGGTCTGACCCAGTATGGCCATTCTTATGTTCTTATGGTCATGTGGTTGAAGCAACAAGCCTGACAAATGATCTTTGTAGCAGCTTTGTGAATGGATTAACAACTCCCAAAGTTCAAAAATCATGAAGTAGATGCTCAAAAATAATGATTTAAAAGATGATGATGTGTTTTCGGTGTCTCTGATTTTTTAAGTCTCCCTGGCCACACTCAGATTTTATATGTGACAATTAATGCTTCCGATCTCCTCAATATATTGAGTAAAATTATTTTGGCCCCTGCCACAGGAGCTCTCACTGGTTTTTGGTACTGAGTTTCCAGCTTTTTCACAAATCCAAAACTTTACATTAATTATGTCCCTCCACAGCAATTGTTTATGCACTCTCATTGCTCACAATAATTCTGCCCCCAGTTATCTATATCTGACTGTCTCTCAGTTCCTTCATTGCTTCTGCCCTGCCCCCAACACTTTTGCTTCTCCTGCTGCAAACAGGGGCAAGAGGAGGGAGAAAAGTAGAGCAGCTGACCCATTTCTTACAGGACAGTGGAGAGAAGGGAGCAAGTTGCCCTGAGATGACTGGAGCACTTTCCACGTAAAACTGATACCAATAGTAGTCTTTAGTGATCTCTGACATGTCTCTTTGTTCAGGGTAAAAACTATGCTATAAGTCATGTGGGGAGGTGATTGTTTTTTAGATATTTATTAATGGTTTTTTGTGTAGGTTAGTTTTATTTTGAGAGAAGGGTGCATCAACATTGTGAATGTCATTCCTATGGGAATAAGGACTTTCATTATTTTAAAAATAATCATTTGGCAGAAAGACCATTTGGAAGTTCAGAAGAGTTGAAATAAAAGTCTGATTTAGAATCTGGGATCCATTCAGATGACAGCAGCTAGAAACAAAAACATTCCCTCTCTTTACTGAATCTTTTAGTCCAGTTCACTTTTGTTGTATTATTCAAAAAGCAGGTTGAGCTTGATTTTTTTCTTTCCCATTCCTGCTTTCCTGCTAAAAGGGGAATGCATAAATGTGACTTTTCCAGTCTAACCATGTTGGTTAATGAAAGACCTGCAACAGCATCATGTGCTGAAATGTAAGACATCTCCTTGAGTCAGACAGTGCAACACCTGGTGGGAAAAAGCTGAAGAAAAAGGAGGAAGAGACAAAAAAGCTGCTTCAGAAATCCACAGACTTAGATGATTGGGGAGTGAGAGTTCAGAGAACTGGGAATTACCTTCACTGAGCTGCAGGGAAGCGCAGATAGCTCTCAGGGAGAAATAAGTTACAAAGCTGGGAAATGTCACTGATAATATATCAATCTGTTTCTCCCCTCTTGCTTCCACCTCCCTCACCATTCCCAATGATTTAATGTGTGCAGTGATTAGCCCGGTGACCCTGAAGGGTGATTTCCCTGAAGGCAAGGCAAACCACAATGTTTAAACGTAGCATTTGATATGAGCCTGAGCCAAGCCTCACATTTTATGGCTGGAAAAAGAGCAAACACAAGAGACTTATGAGTCCACTTTAACAGTTGTGCTAATAGGTGGATTGGCTGGTGTTGGCGTGTGCCTGTGCCAGGCCTCAGAATTTTTCTTGCTGTAAAAGAAGAAATCTCAAGAGACACTATTTTCAGTGTTATAGCCAGGTGTTCGTTACTTGATCTCTCTGCAGTAGAGGGTGGAACAGTGTATCTCTCTTATTACATGCATATACTCAGTGTCTGATCTCTCCTACTAAGAGTGTGTTCCTTGAGTTCTATTCATATAAGTGTGTGTGTATGTGTGTGCATGTGTTTTGTCCTTTGCAAAGTTTAGGCATTGACATTCAGTTTTGCAATAGCCAGATTGTCCAAATTCTAGCCTGAGTTACATTTTGTGGGGCTTTTTGAATTACTAACAGCCCCTGAAATGCTGATGAGATATACAAGAACAAGCAATTGGGAACATAGAAATTGCCATACTAGATCAGACCATATGGTATCCTGTCTCTGACCATGGCCAGAATTTAACTAAAGTCGTATTTTGTAGCTATTAAAATGTGGGGCCCTCTTCTATATTGCTAGTCCTTGGCAACTCAAATATATGTCATCTATTAATAGGCCAGCAACGAGAATAATATAGACAAAATCAATATAATGTATGCTTGGCTTTGTTTGTAAAACATAACTCAAGTATCTTTATGACTAGCTATTTCAAGAAGATTTTGGGTGAGAGCCTAAGCTGGTGTGAATCACCATTACTCTGTTGATGACAACAGAGCTATGCTAATCAACATCTGTTGAATATGTCTCCCAGAGTGAGATGTAGAGAGATAAATGATGTTGAAACACTGAATATGATGAAGAAAGATTCATTCTAATTCAATGTGATCTTCTGTTAATTATTTTCTCTGATACCTGTATAATATTTTAATGTGCTTCCTATCTTTCTCCAAAAAGTTGTGGTTCAATTAAGATTGAAAAACAGAAAAATAAATCACGGGTTGGGTTTTCTGTTGTCTTGCAGCTTCTGTAGCCACTTAAACCCGTGCAAAATGGATACAAAAAGCCACCATACTGATGTGGCAGCATGTCATACTCACATTGTTCAGATGGAAATGATCATACAAGGGGCAAGGCAAAGAGAATCACAGAAGAACTCGTGTCAGAGCATGACTGTTTCACTTTCCAGATCTTACGGGATGATTCTACAATAGCAGTCAACATATCCTTTGGGGGGGAAAAGAAGTTTGTTGAATGTTGGAATGATATTCTTCAAAGCAACAAACTTGAGGCTGAAAGACAAATGAAGCTTGAAGACATTGCACAACAATAACAGTCCAAAGATGCTACGTCAATCAACACAAGCCAAGACAGTGCCTGGTATATGGGAAAAGACGCAAGAACTGCAATGGATTACATCACTTTGCAAAACGTGCACACACCAGCAGACTGTGCAACTATAGACAAAGAAGAAAATACCATTACCACCAGCTAAGATGAGCTTTTGATAGGAGCAACAGACAGTGCAACAGTCGACAGTATGAACTGCCAACTAGAGAGCAATTGGGGACATTTATTAATTTGGAGTTGACATTGAAGCACAAGCAAAAGACACACTGTTAGTAACTCTAAAGAAACTCACAGACATTTGAAGGGGACAAATGGCCAAGCTCAGGGCTTACAGTGATGAGTTTATCCCTGTAAAGGTACATGTGAACCAAATAAATGGGTAAAAATGACCTTGGAAAAGATATAATTTGTAAGAGTACCAGGGAAGAGAGCACCTATTATTGGGTTAAAAGGCTATCAAGCCATTTGCCTTATTGGCAGGTAAAGCAGCCTACAGCCTTAGAATTAGGTTTCTGCCTTCTCCTCTTCTGAGTATTCTTGTCTCTGTATGGAGACATGAATTCAAATCCCTCCTGACATTCCTGTTTGAGGGCTTAGGAAGGAATTATCTCCAAGATCAGATTGGCAGGGATTTGGGGGAGTTTTTCATCCACCTCTTGTCAGAGGGTTTGGATTCCTTGCTGGAATCATCAAGACAAATTTTCCCTAATCAATTGCCTGCTATAGTAAGGTCCACAGACACTGGTTGCTCTCTGCCACTCCTGCTTTCTGTGTGTTTGTGACACACAATGATTGACTCTCCTGAGGACTGGAATACTTTAGTTTAACCCAAGGTCAATAGATGAAATTAAATGGCCTGTGATATATAGGAGGTCTGACTAGATGGTAATGGTCCCTTCTGGCTTTAGAATCTATTAAGCTCTCTATGAAAAAATAGACCCAATCAACAGAACCAGTGAGAAGTAAGTTTGGGGGGTTTGTAACTGATACAAAATGAAAATGGTCTTTAGACATAAAGGATCAGAATTCAGGGGGAAAAAAGGGACAAAACCCCTCTGTAATTTTTGGCCTATTATTTATGTGCAATTATTGCAAGTACACATGGAAATACACAAAATGAATGTAAAACTGTAGCAATTGCATGTATAATGTAATGGTATAGTTACATTTGCAAAACATGTATACACATTTTGGGCTCAAATTTCTGAAAAACACTACCATGGTAATAAAATCATATTCATGCTATGTTTATGGCCATAATTTGCATTTAGATATATACAAGACTATAGCTGAGTTCAGCTAGAAGATGATCATTAGTAATGATCCTAAGGGAACAGGAAGAAAAAAAAAAAGGAGGAGTCACACATATTCATTGGTAGTTATAATTTAGGTGTTAGTCTTGTGGCAGCCTGAGCAAGTATTGTATATCGAATTTTGTAAAACTTTGAAGATGAATGATACCAGATAATGTTTAAGCCACTTGCCCATGGTTACCTTTGCAAACTAGAATTTTTTTATTGTGCACTGTATAGCAAACATATCTGATATCCCACCACCTGCTAATACTATCAGTCACTCCTCAAAAACCTTTACAGATATTTTTGAATCAGCAAAAGAAGATGAAACACTGTTTGCAATGCTCTCAGCAAATATGGAGCTCATTTTTCACAGGATTTAAGGAAAAGTTAATTGTAGAGCCACCTGGGCGCACATAAGAAAGTAGAAAGATGCTGTGTTGGCATGCAGGCTGCATAATGAACAAAGTTTATCATACACACATTCAAAATAAGAAGAAAATTTAGCACTATTTCAATCAGAAAGACTGTTAATATGGGTGACATTTTCAAAAGTAGCTAAGGGTATGTCTACACAGCAAAGTTATTTAGAAACAACAGCAGTTATTTAGAAATAACTTTCATAGCATCTACACAGCCATTCCGTTATTTCAAAATTAATTTGAAATAGCAGAGGGCTTATTTCGAAATTGGTAAACCTCATTCCATGAGGAATAGTGCCAATTTTGAAACTGCTATTTCAAAATAAGCACTGTGTAGATGCTTATTTCAAAATAGGGGGCCTCCAGTCCTTCCCAGGGTGCCCTGCTGGTGGCCCTGGCCACAAGGTAACTTCTGACTTGATGCCCTGCCGGAACTGGTTCCAACCAGCCTTAAATGCGATTTGACATCCACTCAGTGTGGACGCGCTATTTAGAAATAGCAAAAAGCTATTTCGAAATGCATTTTGTGCGTAGACGTGTTATTCCGAAATAAGCTATTTCGAATTAACTATTTCTAAATTAGATATTTCAAAATAACCCTGTAGTATAGACATACCTTAAGTGACTTAGATGCCTAAATGCTATTTTCAGAAGTCATTTATAGGTATTTAGGAATCATAAGTCCTATTGGACTGAGGTCTCTAAATATATAAAACGTACTCATACTGCCTATCATCACAAAGCACCCCAATGTTATAAACACTGATTTTTTTCTCAAAATAAATTATTTTAGTTAAAGAAACATGCAGTGTTTGGAATATTACATTACAGCAGTTGCCAAAAAGGATTGGTGAGGCTGCACAGTATTCAATTAGAATGTTATGTACAAAGACATGCATATAGTCTACTTAACTAGAGAAACCCTACAATGCATGTATTTTACCTACTGATTGTATTAGTAATTACAGTGGGGCTTAGAAGCCCTAAGAACAGGGATCTATTATATTAGTGATACAAACAGCATGGGATGATCCTTGCTTTAAAAAATTTACAGTTGAAACTGGAAAAAGAAAGTGATTTTATATTATAATTCTTGCATGCCATTGTCAGCAGGAATGTAAAGAGGACAACAGGGAGATAGCCATTTAAGGAGATGTATAGATCAATAGGATACTTCAGAATATTTAATCTTCTACTTTTCTGGGCCTCACAAGCATTGCCTGAGGCATAATCTCTACATAAGTTATGATTCTGTATGATTTATAGGTTGAGTGCAAAGTTTAATTTTAATTTTCTCTTGTCACATCCACATATTTACTCATATCTGTGACGTGTGCAGGCAAACCCTTGTCTGACTTCTTTAACTGTCTCTATGCCAGTGTATGGAAACAAGTTTGGCAGCGTATCATTAAATAACTAACTCCATATAAAACATACCACTCTCAGTGCAAATGGCTGCTCTTATGAGTAAAAATTCACACTTCTCAAGAATTCTATTAGGTGAACGAACATAATATTCACTTTCTGGAAACACTAATGCAAGTAAACTTAATTCAAATGTTCACTCAACCTAAAAGAAAAAAAAGAGGGCTTGAGCGCAACCAAATAAATTCATTTTAAAATATGAGCACAGCTATACTGCATGCAGTAGTCCCCCAGCTCCAAAACTGAGCCACAAATTCCCAAATATTTGGATAGGGAAAGATTTTTTTTGGTTTGGCTTGGAAAGGAAATGAATATTTCAATGCTACTTTATTCATTCTTACCATCTAATCCGACCATGCATGTTGGCAGGAAAAATCACATTTGTCAACCCTAGAATGAAGACAAGAAAGAATCATAGAAAAGTAGGATTGGAATGGACCTTGAGACATCAGCTAGCCTACCCACTGAGCTGAGATATGACTAAATAAACTTAGACATCACCTAAAATATTTGTCTTAATCTTTTCTTAAAATTCTCCAGTGACAGTGATTCTATAACCACCCTTGGAAAGCTATTCCAGTGCTTAACTATCCTTATATTTAGAGAGTTTTTCTTAAATCTAACCTAAACTGTCTTTGCTGTAGATTAAGCTAGTTACTTCTTGTCCTTTCTTCCTTGATCACCATCCGCTTTGTAACAGCCCTTTACACATTTGAAAACTTTGATAAGCTCCCTCCCACAGTCTTCTTTTCTTAAGATTAAATGTATCCAGTTTTTTAACCATCACTCCTGAATCAGGTTTTCTAAATCTTTTATTATTTTTGATGCTCTCCTCTGGACTACCTTCAATTTGTCCATATTTTTCTTAAAATGTGGACAGTCCTCCAGCAGAGGTCTCATTAGTGCTAAGTAGAGCAGTACATTTGCTTCCCATGTTTAACACTCCTGTTAATACACCCCAGAATGATATTAGCCTTTTTTACAACTGCATCACGTTGACTCATATTCAGTTGATGGTTCATTATAACCCCCAGATCTTATCAGTAGTACTACTTTTAGACAGTTATACCTTTTTTTATAGTTCTGTATTTTACCATTTTATTCATTAGTGTAGTATTTTGCACTTGTCTTTATTGACATTCATCTTTTTAATTTCTGACCAGTTCTCCAATTTGTCAAGGTCATTTTGATTTCCAATTAGGTCTACCAAAGTGTTTTCAGTCCCTCATACCTTGGTGCCTTCTGCAATTTGTATAGGAATAAAACAATTCTCCAATTCTCCAAACAATTATCCAAATCATTAATTAAAATATTGACTAGCAACAAAACCAGGACAGACCCCTCTGGGACCCCACTGGATACCTACTTCCAGTTTGACAGTGAATCATTGGCAACTTCTCTTTGGGCCCAACCAGTTTTGTATTCACATGATCATAATTTCATCTAGACCACATTTCCTAGTTTACTCATGTGAGACTGTGTCAAAACCTTTACTAAAATAAAGAGCGATCAGGTCTATTTGTTCCTTCCTTATCCACTAGGCTGATAAAGTGTGTATGGTATCTCTTTTGACAAGGTTAAGTTGAAAAGTTTGGGGAGCATGAGTGATGCATTTTTTGACAACCTGGTGTCTCTGACAATTTAGATAACTGTTGGTCCATTAATTTTTCTGAACATAATTAGTGGATTCTAAAAAGGCTACAAGGATGGGATAAAGAATATTAATACCTGCTTACCGTCACCAAAATAATTGCTAATTAAACAAATACTGAAAGTTAAGAAGGTGCATACATTCTTTGATGAATAGCAATGGTTTGCTGAATGGGTTCTTAGATTATTTTATTCATTTTATAGTTGGTTGTTTCTTGTAGGTACTGGAAGTTCAGCTTATCCTGTGAACAGTGTTTCCAAACTAATGTTCTGTTTAGGTAGAAGGTGAGAGGAAAAGTCAATAACACAGTCTGACAAGATGAGCAGTAGGATCAAATCCTCAGAGTATTGTGGAGATGAATGTCAGAGAACATTACATTCAGCAGCAACAGTGATCTTATATTCAAGAGTAATATGCGAGACACTTACTGAGGTAATAACAAATACTTTATTGTTAGTTTATTGTTGGGATATTTCAGAACTAATAGGGGTCTGGGAAGATCTGAAAAAATTGACAAGGGTTTGGCCAGGCCTGCAAAATTTTCTTTGCTAAAGTAAAGGCCTATTTCTCTCTCTGCCTAAGGCTTATAGAAAAGATAAGTGAGGCCCATTTTCTCTTCCCTTGCAGCTGATGAGATAGTTAGGGGCACCGTTACACTAAATTGCAACTTGATAAACACATCCATTGTTATCAGTGCTCCATTGTACTCCTTGCCTGGTCTCACTCGCTGTAAAACTTAATATCAGGGTCAGAGCTTCTTTCTGCCTCCCTGAAAGCTGCTGATTAAGATAATATATAATGCTGATTCAACTAAAAACCAGTAAACAACAAACAGGGGCGGGTATAATTGTATTCATCACCTGCTTATTAATATTAATAGTATGGGAGTTAACTTTACTAAATAAGGGGTTATGAAAAGTAGTGAGAGACAGGAATTTACGTACTAAAATGTATAAAGGAGTATAATTGCTGCCAAATCTTGGCCACTCAGAACGATGTGCTGGGGGTCCAAGGTAAACATGCGAGGGCAATAAAGTGGTCCATTTACTTCATTCTCTCTAGAGTCTGCTCTTCTTTCAACAGTCTGTATCTTGCAAGGACCAACCATGAGCAAAATAGTTTTGGAAGCAGTTCACAGAAAGAAGGAGTCCTGATGATTTAGAGACAACTGCTATTTGAGAAGATCTTACTCAGCACTTCGACCCAGAAAGACAGACTATTCCTGAGAGGAAAAAGATCATTTCTTTTATGTTAGCAGATCAAATATTGCTCCAGATTGCCCACGATATAATTTGTTAGGAAGAATTTAAATGTAGACACTGAATGTGGAAAACTCCCATTTGACTTTAGTGGGCTTTCTTTCAGGACGTAAACTCATTACAAATCAGAGTTTAACATGGCTCCAACCTAAGTTCTGGATCTTATTGCTCCTATACAAATTAACCAATGGAAATACAATATAAAAGATAATGATAATTAAGGAGATAGTTTGATTACCTCAAAAATAGCACTTTTATCCTGATGATCACTCTTTACTTATATATAATACAAATGCAGAATATCATGAAGAAATCTAGCATTGTGAGAGTGAATATAAATTTGTTTCATCAGTTGTTGCTGGATAATTTGTAGGGAACACTGATATCTAACACAGCAGTTGAACAACTATATCTTAATTTCTGGACCTACTAATGGAAGCAGCATAAGTAAATGCATGCAGAAGTCCTAACAACTGTACTGCTAAGGAATATTTATTAAGGCCAGTACATCAGGGTAAGTGGTTCAACTTTCAAGACTCCTGTTTTCTTCTTTCTTTGTTTATCTTTTTCTGACCAGTTGAGTTAGAGCAGTGGTCACTAACCACTACATTGGGATCTACTGGTAGATCTTGGAGCTTTTGACAGGTGATCCTGACTGGTTTGTCTGGGAGGCTATTTAGTGCGGGTACTTCATCTGCTTCTCTCAGCACTGCCATGCTGCTCCTGCCTTCTGCCTTGGAGCTGTCCCCCACCTCCAGAAGCCTCTTGCTTGCTGTCCAGGCACATGAAAAAGAAGACAGGTGTTGATGCCAGGGTGCCCCTCCCCACACCCTGTACCCCATCTCCACAAAGCAGAGTGGGGGCAGGAATGGAGAGAGTTTGCTGGCTGCTTTTCGAAGTGGTGTAGGGCCAGGGTAGGGGTGAGCCTGCCTTAGTCCCCTGAACCACCATCCAGAAGCCACCTGCGGTAAGTGGTGCCCAGCTAGAGCCCACATTCCGAACCGCAGCACCAGTCCTGAACCCCTTCTATACTTCAACCCCCTGCCCGATCCCTGAGTACTCCTGCACCTAAACTCCCTCCTAGAGCCTGCACCTTCAACCCCCTCCTGCCCTTCAAATCCCTGCCCCAGGGTCAGCTCAGAACCCCTCCCACACTCCAAATCCTTTTGCCCAAGATCAGAGTCTGCATCCTCCTCCCCTGCACCTGAGACCTCTGCCCCCAGACTGATAAAAGTGAGTGAGGACGGGGCAGGGAGGGAGCTTGGAGTGAACAGAGGTGGGGTCTAAGAGAAGGGGCAGGAAGGAGGTGGGCCAAGGATGTTTGGGTTTTGTGGTAGATCCTGGATTGCACTTAAATTCAACAAGTGATCTCATGCTTAAAAAGACTGGAGACCACTGGGGCAGAGTTTTGTTTTGTTTAGCTTGATTTATGCAGTATCTACCCATGAAACATTTCATGTAACATAGATATGAAAAATACAGGTGATCTTGTAAATTTCTGTCCACTGCTGACTTTTCTGGAACTGTGTGACCCTAATGGTGGCAAGTTATAACAGATATAATTGCATTTTTATTAGTTCTGCTATTTTTATTTTGTATCAGCAGCATTGCCGGCCCTTCCATGTGTAACCAGTTAGACACAACACTCCTCCCTCCTCTTCACTGGTGTCTAGCTGACCAGACATACTCCTCTGCTTTTCCCCTCTTCCCTGACCTTGGCTTTCTTAGGCTTTGTCTACATTGCAGGGTTTTTGAGCAAGAAGCTTTTTGCGGAAGAGTTCTTGTGCAAAAGCACGTCAACACCTCAAATGCATCGCAAAGAGAGTGTTCACACTACATGGACACTCTTGTGCAAGAAAACTTTGATGGCCATCAGAGCACCGGTGCTTTTTCTGATAGGCTTTTTTTGTGCAAGAAACTCCTGTTTGCCATCCACGCATACCTTTTTGCACAAGAGCTCTTGCGCAAAAAGGCTTATTCCTCTTAGAAGGCCCTGGGGAAACTCATCGGCCTCCATGAGAGAAATGCTCCCTCAGGGCTTCTAGGATTTGCAAGCCCAACTGGTGAGCTTTCCGGATGACAGCTGATGATCAGCATGACATGTCACAGTACTGCACTGTGCACTTTCCTCTTGCCTGCCCTGCCCTGTGTGTGTTGGACCCTCACAGCACTCACCTGATGTTCCCTCCCCAGTGTCCGAAGTTGCCTGGGAGGCCTCCTGCGCCTGGGCATCTGGCTCCTGGGTGCTCTGAGCGCTGTTCTCCTCCTCCTCCTCTTGGAGCTCTGGATTCCCAGGCTGCTGATGCGGCCTCTGCTGAGCAGGGGTCTCCAGCCCAGACTCCACCAGCCACTCAGGAGGCAACAGTTCCCCTGGCCCCACGATCCTGTCCAGATCCTCGAAATATGTGCTCACGGGCCCTGATGTACCCCTGCCTGAGCTCCTTGACTTTGGCTCTGACCTGCGGTGCCGTGCGGAGGTGGTGGCCTTTCCTGCCAGGCTGTCAGCCATTCAGCCATAGATTTCAGCATTCCTGTGCCTGCTCTGAGGGAGCTGAAGAGCTTCCTTCTTGGACCACAGCTCCAGGAGGGCTTTCATTTCTGGCCCTGACCAAGACGGTGCCCGGTGCTTTGTGCCCCTGGCTTCCTGGGGGGATGTGTCCCTGGAAGGGCCAGTGGGGTCTCGGGGGGCTTGTCCCTGTGCCATAGCTCACCACACAACAGAGCTGCACCGTCAGGGTCCTCTCTGGAGGTGGCTTATTGCCAGAGTGCCGATCCTGGGTGCCTGTGCCTTTTAAAGATGGCTACAGGAAGGAACAATAGAGTTGAAAGCTGTGGCAGGAGTGTCCACCAGGGGTTCTTCCTGGAGGCCTTTTCTATCAACATAATTTCTCCCCTGGGTCCACACCTGCCTTTTGTTGACAGAACTATGTAGACAAATGAGTTATTCCTCGGGGAATGAGGTTTACAGCAGTCGACAAAACTGCTGAGTTATGTCGACGGCAGTGTGGATGCAGGTATAGTTTTGTCGACAAAAGTCCACTTTTGTCAACAAAACCATGTAGTCTACACACATCCTTGTAGTGTGGACACTCCGCAAGATTTTAGAAAAAATTCAGTGTAGATGTAGCCTTAGTCCAGGTTTGTTCTTCAGCAGGTCTGAGGAAGTGCAACACCATGTTGTCAGGAAATTGAGGAAACAATGCACATTTAAACCAATTAGGTTTTTCTTGAACATTTTCTGAAATAGAAACCAGAATCTTTTTTTTTATTAAAAGAAACACTGAAAAGAGAGAATTATATATCATTCTAGAACAGCCAGAAAAGAAAGGGCTCACTGAGATGGAAAGTAAAAGAACCTAATATAAACCTATATAGAAAGGAAAGAAATGCAATGCTACATGTGTAATATAATTTCTCCATGCTTTCTCATTCTCCACATGGGCCCAGACAGATCAGAAAGAGCACAGAGATTAACATTCTTAGCAATTAAGTGCCTGCTTAATCAAAAGAAAAAAGAATAATATAGAGCAATTTTTTAACCATCTTAAGCAAACACATCTTTCTATGATTTTTTCCTGGTCCCATCTTCTCCCATCCTTCACCGTTGTTTTGTTGTGAATGAACCTTACAAATACAGTTAATGTGGAAGAGAATTTTATCTGCAGAATTTTACCTTGAATGTACATAGAATGTTGGATAATGGAAAATGCCAAAGGATTCCTTGGCAACGTGACCACAAAATATCCTAGTAAGTAGCAAGAGTTTAACATTGGTCATTTTACAACTTGTTCACTAAACACCTTCTTCAATCCCTCTTAAAACTTCATGTAGGCCATGAAGGGAAGCCTACACGGACTAGAAGGAAAGGGAAGGGAGAAAAGTAATGCAGTTATTGAAATGAGCCCACACCTCACTGACTTTTAGACCCTACTGTTGTCAAAGTCAGGAACTGACTCAAAACTCATCAAAGTGAAACTTCCATTCACTTCAGTGGGTACTTGATCTTATTCCAGATAAGCAACATTAAAACAAACATATATTTATATCTAAATAGTTTGAAAATATTTGACAAATTTCACATACTCTCATTTAGGTCAGCTGTCTAGGGAAATAATCATTAACAAATCTATTTTCTTATTTACAATGGAACCATATGGCCTAATCCTCTGCAACAATCTTGTCTCATAATGTTTCCTATAAGAGCTTTGTGGTTAGCCTAAATTCATTTCCTCTAAGTTTTGCCATAAACAGGAAATCCTTCTTTGGAGCCAAATAAAAATTTGCTTGGAACAGTTAAGTAACATTAGTTTTATAAACTTCTAAGCAATGGTATAGTTAGACTCTTCTTTTAAATTGTTGTTAAATAAAATCATAACTCAAAATCAAATTTAAACAAGATGCAAGTAGACTGGCATAGCATATGCTAGTATAGTATAAAGATATAATACAGGAATTTAAACCTAGAGTTTGTGTTTTAATACAAAAGTTTGTGGTATATATTCAATTACATGTTAATTGCCAGGTATTGTTTTTATGTAGCTTACACTTTTATTGGCATTTGACACAGTTGATTATGACAACCACATGGCACATAGCATCTGTTATTGACCTTTGAGCAGGATATCTTAGGAATTATTCTAAATCTTAGCAGGTTTGATGATCATATTCATCAGGATAGCATTATTTCACATCTGTGCTTTTTTTTTTTTTTTTTTTTTGCAATATCTCTCTGCTATCTCTTCAAGGGATGATTCTATTCTATATCTCTATTTTACCTATGGTCTATCAGTAGAAGGTACAACATGCATTTCCACTGTTACATACATAAGACATCAATTACTGAGTATCAATTTTATAAAAATGAGCCTATAGAAAAGAATTTAGAATTAAGTCAGCAACTGAGCAATTTGCTTTTCTTGGCAATACAATCTGATAACACAATACAAATTAGATCTCCCTGGTCCAGCACCCTTGGAACCTGACTAGTCCAGAAGGAAAGAGTTTACTGGACCAGGGAAGTTGGCTCCTCTGCCAGGCTCCCTTGCCTGTGTGACACCAGGCTCCCAGCTCTTCAGCCAGTCCCGGCGCTGCTAGGGCTCCACTGCTTCAAAAGCTGCCAGACCCTGCAGCATCAGGGCCACCAGGGATCTGCTGCTCTGAAGTGCTGGGACTCCACTTCTCTGAGGCACCAGGCTCTATTGCCCTGGAATTGCTGGGGCTCTGCTGGCCCATGGACATTTCTGGACTAGAGAATTCTGAACCAGAGAGGTTCAACCTGCACTGGCTTCTTGATGTATTGAAACACTTTTTGGGTAGTGCTAAGCTTGGACTCCTCTATAGACATTGGATAAATGAAAATAAAAGAATCTGCACTGGAGCTGAATGAACTCTTTGCTTTGGGCAATATAGTCCCCAAACTGTAGTCATGTAATATTTGTGAATTATCTGAGAACAGGTCTAGAATTTCATTAAGGGTTATTCAAAATGGTGTACACAAACATATTTCATCTGATTGGTCATTCAGAAATTATTCCTCGTAACCAACCTCTGCTTTGAATATTTGCTGTCTGTAATTCATGATGTTGATTGTGCACCACTGAAGTCAATTGGCTTCAAAGGGAATAGCCCTAATAACACTATGTACCTATATATGTGCCGTATAACCATGCTTCTGATTCCGGACTAGATTAACTCAAAATTTCACAGAAAATTCTAGAAGGCAGGCAAACTCTTGCTTGTGAAAATACATATTTACACAAATGTTAATGACATCTCTTCTTTCCCCAAGCATTTTTGCGAGGTGAAAAAGGTTCATGAAAATGTTCATAGAAAGCAAATAAGGAAGATTGTTGCAATCAACAGCAAAGGAATTTTTTATGTTATTATTGGCACAAATGTTTGCAAGTACTTGTTAGCAATTTTTCTCACATAATGGAAATCACCTCTGTCTAGAAGTATTTCATTTCTATTTGCATACTGTTGAATGGTTAGAATGATTTCTTGTCTTGCTGAGACCTTGGAAACACAGGGATATCTAAAAAATACAAATAATGGAAGGAGAAATTGAACCAAACTTTTTCCGTCTTCAAAAACAATATACATTTTAGTCAAGCAAATTTACCATGCCTAAATACGAAACAATAAAAAGATTCTTCTCCAGCCCCTCTGAAGTTTTGCTTAAAAAAAATAAAAATAAAACAACAACTAATTTGCCATATTTTGAGCTGTGACTAATTGATGTATGGTGTTCTGTGGTGACAAGTGAAATATATGAGTTCTCTTTAGGTTTATTCCGAACAGCTTTTCAACAGGAACATCAAGGTCTGGAAAGCATGTGTCATACAACACTTTATAACAAACAATATTAAACAGTAACTTTAATTTAATTAAAATTTACTGACAAGCATGAGTTCATGGCAGTGTAATGCTTTGAAGACCACAATAAATGTTTTTGAAAAAGATGCCCCAACCAACATAATAATTTGCTCATTACATGCAATTCCAAAAGAACATATGTCTTAATAGGAAGCAGGTGGCTTTCTATTTGCCTATCAAAATGTCATACTGAAGTGTGCTGTAAGTAAACAATTGGAAAGTCCTCATTTTTAGATGAAATTGAAAAGCCATGGGTGAAATTCTGGTCCCCTTGAAGTCAATAGCCCAGCTTCCATTGACTTCAATAGAATCAGGATTTCTCCACATCTGGCTCTTGGACACCTATTTATATGGAATAATTAGGTGCACTTTTGAACTCTTTAGTAGAAAGAACATGTATCTATTCTAGTCTCTTCCCTGACAGCCACCAGGAAGCTTGGATGGCAGCAGCTTTAGATGTTATTGGAACTCATTACTGTCATAATGAATTCAGCAACAGTTGCAAAATGGTGCTGTGGGCTCTCCACGGATTGCAAGGTAGGATTCCTTTCTTATCTCATCAGGAGAATCTTGGGCAGAGAACATTTATTCAGACTTTACAATGGAAAGCTATCAAAGCTGTCAAAGTGGGTTGGTTCAGGATGCTTAGGGTGCTGAAAAGAATGGAGTTTGGCTGGTAAATTGCCCATAAATTAGACTGTTTGGAAGGACCAGTGACATACTGGATGTACATTATCTCAGGATCCATCCAGAATAGAAACTGATATTATAATATCTCTGAAGAATTAGGAATCTCCAATTGTCAGTGATGAGAACATATTTTCAGTTTGAAGTGTTCACAAGATATCAGACCATGATATCACATCATTCAATTACCATCATGCCTCTTATTTCTTTTACCTCAATATCAATCTTATTTTAGTGGTCTGATTTTTTTCCCCAAGAGCTGTAAGAAGTAGAATCAATGTTGAATTACTATCTGATCATTTCTAATCCTAGAATCTCAAAAGCACAAAATACTAATCTCTAACGATAGGAATTGTACTGGTAAATTCATGTTGGAATTAAAAGTGCAGGCAGGGAAAGGAAATTGGTTAAATGTGATGAATGCTCTACTTTTATAGTAGGACTCACATATTTATATTATTTTTAAATACTTTTCTTGTTGAATGCTAGCTATGAAAAGTTTCCATAGTTCCACAAAAGTCAATAAGAAGTTCATGACCAACATTTTCAGAAGTTACTGGTAATTTTTCAGGGCCTCAGTTTTTGAGTTCTGAACTTGCACTTTTTAAATGGACCGATATTCAGGAAATTCTGAGCACCCACCTTCTGAAAATAAGACATATTTGGGGTGATTGAAGTTGGTCCCCAACAATTAAGATGCTGAAACTCACTAGTCACTTTTGAAAAACTTGGTCAAGATATATATTTGGCTATTTTTCTCTCTGCCTGCAAAATTTGAGAGGCTATTTTGAAAGGCTGCCTTTCTCATCCAGGCTTTGAACCCAGTGATAGCCAACTCACCAAGATTTATTTAATGGGATCAAAGACTCGCCAGTTAATTGTCATGTATTGGATCTAATCCTGTAGCTTTCACTAACAAACATTTCCATTTACTTCAGTGTTTCTCGAACATGCAGATCAGCATAATTATTTTCCCTGCAAAATCATTATGAATTATTTGCCTGTGTTCATATAATCAGGTAGATAGACATGAACAAAGATAAAAAATGTGCAAATGCTATGAATTATATTGAATTATAATTACAAACTAACTATAACTTATCATTTGCTTTTAATTCCTGTTACAGATAGTAATTAAAAAATTATCTTGAATGAGAAGCAGGGATTCCAGAGAATTCATGGTGAGCATAATTTACTACATGCTATACAACAAACTGTTGTAGCTTCATGAATTCTCCATTTTCTAATGTGAGACTTCCTGTTCAGCGCTCTGAGCACATTCAGCCATCAGTAGGTATCACAAAATACTACAGGGAATTAGTTTATATACTTAAAATGGCCTTAATCACATCATCCAGTGTTTTCCTAATTTTACTGGTATGCCACCTTAGTTGAAGTTCTGTCAGAACTTTCTTTATAAACCTAATTATTAGGTGTTTATAACCCAGTGGTAAAAAATTCCCTAAGGGTTCAAACTGGAGGTAGAAGTGCTCCAGCCATGATTTAATGTTTGTAAAAATTTAAAGGAATCAACTTAACTGTATTTAAATGTTATGAGACATTACACCACCTGTATATTTTATACGCAAACCAAATCCCCAGCTCTCTCCCACAAGCCAGACACATCTAACTTTGGGAGTGCTGTAGAAGTAGAATTTAGGATTATTTGGGCCAATCTAATTGTATATTTGCTTGCATATGTTGTATGTATATACCTGGCACCTTAACTTTGAATTTTTCAGGCTCTATCATGTATTATTTTTTGAGAAAATATTCTCTAAATTTATTTGACAAGATATATTTTTAAACTTTAACTACAGGTTTCAGTGTGGAGGTGTGTGTGTGTGTGTGTGTGTGCACGCGCGTGAAACAGAGTCCAAAGGTTATATTATCATTATATTTAATGTAATCTTGTAATAATGTGCTATCTTTTAAAAGGACACAGCCAAAGACCTGTTATTCCTTTCCTGGATGCCTCCTTTTCAGGTATAGGAACCCTTTCCCTTTCTTATATTGGAATTACATACCATAGGGCAGATTTACATTTAGTATAATGGATAAAACGTTAATGCATAGAATATAATGAAGTTAAGCATGTTTGTCCCAGATCCAAAGTTAAGTACAAGTATTTTCGTGTGGGACAGACAAGGAAATTTGTCATAAGAAAATTAATTTTGAACTAATAAAAAGACAGGTACTTTCACTTTGATTTCCAGCTATACCAATACATATCGCAGTTTCATGAAACCTAGGCTCTAATGTAAAACTTTATCAGTGATCTTGTAAGTGGTAAGGCAAAATAACTTCCCAGATGCATGCAGGGGCAGATGACTGTTTTGCGGGGCCCCGGGCAAAACAGACTGTTTTGCGGGGCCACGGCGCATGAGCGGGGCTTTTTTAAGCGCAGGGCCCGGGGCGGCCGCCCCGTTCGCCCTGCCCTATATCTGCCCCTGGATGCATGGACTATGCAACAGTGAGGTATGCCTATCTATTACTGAAGAATAATATGAGGTAACTCGTGTTCAAATTTGATCTGTCAAGTAATTAAAATATTAATCATGATTAATCAGTTTTAAGTGAATAGTTTAAAAAAATCGAATACCATTTATTTAAAAATTTTGAATGTTTCCTACATTTTCAAATATATTGAATACATTTACAACACGGAGTACCAAGTGTTCAGCGCTCACTTTATCATTATATATTTTTTTACAAATACTGCACTGTAAAAACAATAAACAAACAGAAATAGCATCTTTCAAATTACCTCCTACGAGTCCTATAGTGCAATCTTTTCATTGTGGAAGTGCAACTTAAATGCAAAGGGTTTTTCACATAACTGCATTCAAAAATGAAATAATGTAAAACTTAAGAGCACTGTTTATCAAACTTTTTGTGCTGTTGACTCCATTTGGACTTAAAAAATTAGGACCCTTTCCCCACTAGATAAAAAAAATATGATCCTCTATCTTTAGCCCCCTTTGGGGCTCCAGGCATCAGCCTCACGCAGGGCACGGGGCTTCTTTAACTAGCTTCTTGGTGGTGTAGGGCACAAGGCAAGGCTCCCGTCTCTGTACTGCCCACAGAACTCTGGGGCTTACACACCAGCCCCACACTGCATCTGGAGTCCAACTGAAAAGTGACAGAGGAGGAGTAAGTGGGGAAAAAAAGTAACTTGATTCAGGATTGAGTTTGATAAGTAGGGAAGTTAAGTGCTATAGCAAGGCTAAGGTACGTCTATAGCATACAGCTTTTAGCAGCAGTGTAATAACAGTTTTGTCAGCACTTTTGCCTGCAAAAATCATCCAGTTCCTATGAGCAGCATTTGTTTTGTCAGCCAAGAAAGCAGTGTTTATACTATTAGTATTTTCAGTGGCAAAGCTTTTATTGTTCAGGGGTAGGGAGGAAGTGGGGAGGAGGTTAAGTGCCTGTGAACCAGAAAGCTTCATCACTCAATTGCTAGTGTAGA
This sequence comes from Pelodiscus sinensis, assembly GCF_049634645.1. NCBI lineage: Eukaryota > Metazoa > Chordata > Testudines > Trionychidae > Pelodiscus > Pelodiscus sinensis. The sequence goes on from NC_134711.1 coordinate 217,584,059, forward strand.
CAAAGCCAAAGGACTTCAAATCTGCAGTGCCACTCTAAACATGTTTTTGCCTCCAGTTCTTGTGCTACAGATAATCTACGGACAGCAAATGAGTCCCACCTGCTGTGACAGAGTGTACTTACAGAGTGTCAGGATTGCCACAAGCTTATGGATCAAACAAAGTACAACAGCTTCAACCAGGCTATTTAGAGTGACCATATGTCCCATTTTGGCTGGGATAGTCCCTTTTTAAAGCCCTGTTCTGGCTGTCCTGAATTTTTGGACAAAACTGGCCATTTGTCCCATTTGCTCTCGTCAACTGATTGTCAGTTGGTAAGAGCACACTACACAAGCTCCTAAATGGGATGTAACCCTTAGTGGGATGCAGGGGAACATGCAGGGAAGTGAGTGGCAACTCCCACCCTCCACTGGAGGGAGAACTCAAGAAAGCAGCTTGGGTCAGCCCCACACAGTCAGGCAGTGAGGGGGGTGGGGAGGGGAAAGGCACTCCAGACAGCCCTGCAGTGAGGGAGATGTACCCCAGGCTGGCCCCATGGGAAGTCATCTTTTCCCATTGGAAAAATATTCTTACTTTAATGCTACTGCAAACTGGATAGCTATAGACTGTAGCCCAGTCACCACTGTACATGACAGAGGACTATGCTACATTCACAGAATAGACCTTATAGTGGTACAGCTGTGCCACTATAAGGTCTCCCATGCAGTCACTCTTTGCTGGCAGGAGAAAGCTTTCCTCAGGCATAATTAAACCACTTCTGAAGAAACAATATTAGTTATGTTGGCAGGAGGGTCTCCTTTGCTGACATAGTGCTGTGCACAAGAGCATTTTTGCTGGTGAAATTTATGTCAGTAAGGCTATGGGGTTTTTTCATGCCTCTGACTGACAAAAGTTTTACCAACAAAAGTGGTAGTGTAGACAAAGCCTATGAGAACTTACTCAAATTGCATCTTCCAATCATCCATGCACCTTGCCCACCTGAGCAAGGTGGAGCTTATGTAAAATGCACTCCATTAGCTGGTGCTTTGATCACTGGAGATCCTGGAGCAATCACGTTATCTTGAGGTCACAGCACATTTGATATTACCTGCATGGGCACTGCAGTTGTTTGCTTGAACAGTAAAACATACTGAAGTGAGAAGTTATGCTGAAAAATGCGTAGAGAATTTCTTGGATACTGTGAAAAAATTGAATAGGCAAGAAAAAGTAACAGTTAATGTCTGTGGTGCACTCTAAACTGTGATTAACCATGATTAATGTGAGTTAATTGCTGAGTTAACTGTGATTAATTGATATCCCTAGTTAGAATTCAACTGAAAGGCGTATGGGGGATGCTATCCACAGTGGTGTAATTAATTGGAAAGCGTCAGAAGGGTAGCCATGTTATTCTATAACTGTAAAAACAACGCGCAGTACTATGGCAACTTAGGGTGTATCTAGACAACAGGGTTTTTTTAAAAAAAAGTTGGCTTTTTTCAAAAAAACTTCACCTGCGTCTAGACTACAGCTGCATTCTTTCGAAAGTAAATCGAAAAAACGCAGTTTTTTTCTATCGTAGTAAACCTCATTTTACGAGGAAGAATGCCTTTCTTTCGAAAGTACTCTTTTGAAAAAAGGCGCTATTGAATGCAAACTGTGCTTTTTCAAAAGAGAGCATCTAGATTCTCTTTTGAAAAAGCGGCTCGCTTTTTTGAAAAATCTGCTTGTAGTCTAGATGCTCTCTTTTAAAAGAGTCTTTTTCGAAAGATTCTTTTGAAAAAGCCTCTTTTGAAAGAGGCTTGTAGTCTAGATGTAGCCTTAGAGACTAACACATTTATTAGGTTACGAGCTTTTGTGGCTAAAACCCACTTAATCAGATGAGTTGGAGAGGAAATGTCACAATTTGGGATAAAATATCACAGCAACAGAAGTTATCTGTCATTCTCAGTATTTGATATGAGATGTGAATATCAAAGGTGGGGAAATTGCCTTTGTAGCATGTTAGCCAATTAAGGTCTTTATTCAAGTCCAAACTGATAGTATCGAATTTGTAAATGAACTCCAGTTCAGCTGTCTTCCTCTGTAATCAAGTGATAATATTCTTTGGTAGAATGATGGCTACTTTTAAATCCAAAAATGAATGACCAGGCAGGTTAAAATGTTCCTCTACAGATTTTTGTGTGTTACCATTCCTGATGTCTGATTTGCATCTATTTATCGTTTGTTGCTGAGACTTTTCTGGTTTGACCAATATATATAGTAGAGGACATTGCTAGCACCTGATGGCATGTATCATGTTAGTGATAACTGGAAAGTGGGAAGTCATGCGCTAGTCTTTCCTCTTATCTGCTTATTTCTATTGTTTTAAGGTTTTTTGGGGGGTGGGGTAGGGTGGGGATGGAGTGTATCCTGACACAATCTTAATTATTTCTGCAAGTTATTATTTTTTACATAACAGCGCTACAATAAGACACATCATATAAAGTATTTTATTGTGTTCTCAGTGAAATGGAAAGCTTCTTTTTGTTTTGTTTTTTTAACCTACTACCTATTAATTTAATTTGGTGGCCCTTAGTTCTTATGTTATGAGAACAAGTAAATAACTTTTCCTTATTCACTTTTTGCACACCAGTCATGATTTGATAGACCTCTACCATATCCACCCTTAGTCTCTTCTTTTCTAAGCTGAAAAATCCCAGTCTTTTTAATCTCTCTTCATATGGGACCCGTTCCAAACCCCTCGTCATTTTTGTTGCCCTTTTCTGAACCAATCATGCTGGAATCTTCCAAAGATGTGACAGTAGTAATTTTAACCCTCCTCCCCCAAACCAGGTTCTGTATGAAAGCTGAAAAACCCTGTGATGGGGTGAGGTCACACACAACCCTGTGGGGGTGATTCCTGGAGTGCTGACAAGGTGACTGCCACCCTCCTTTTTGCTCTTGGGGCTTCTCACCACCCTGTCCTGTTGGGCCAGCTCCCTGATCTCCCCCAGCCAAGGAACAGAGCTGAGAATCACATTTACCCCCTCCGAGTAGCAATGCAGACACTGAATCTCTTCAGGTCCAAGGGAATGCAGTTTTGGGTACAGCTTCCTGGGATACTACTCTCCAAAAAGGATCAAAACCCCTTTAACAATGAAAGTGGGAATGGGAATGTGCACACTGATTGCTCCCCCAGGTAGTAATTATTTACACTGAGCTTGATAGAAAATACAAGTAATTTTACTAAGTACACGCAGAAGGATTTAAGTGGTAATAGGTGAGAACAGGCAGATTACAATCTCAAAATACAGAAACTGCTTATCTACTTCTACACTAAACCTTCAGTACTTATTTATTACACACTTACTAAAAACATATCCTAAATCTGTTTCTTTCCCAGGCAAGCCTTCCAAAACCTGGGCTGTTTTTTGTTCCTCCCTTGGGTGTTTGAGCCATAGACAAAAGACTCCTACTTTCCTAGGCTATGTCTAGACTGCAAGCCTCTTTCAAAAGAGGCTTTTTCAAAAGTATCTTTCGAAAAAGCCTCTTTCGAAAAAGAACGTCTAGACTGCAAGCAGTACTTTCGAAAAAGCAAGCCGCTTTTTTGAAAGAAAGCAGCGAGTGAGTCTGGATGCTCTCTTTCTAAAGAGCCCTGTTGGCATTCAAGAATGCCTTTTTTGGAAAGAGCACTTTCGAAAAAAGGTGTTCTTCCTCATGAAATGAGGTTTACCGCCGTCGAAAGAAAAGCCGCGTTCTTTCGATTTAATTTCGAAAGAACGCATCTGCAGTCTAGACGCAGATAAAGTTTTTTCAAAAAAAGGCTACTTTTATCAAAAAAAACCTGAGTCTGGACACAGCCCTATTATTTTTAAAGATTCCCTTTTTGCGTGGGAAGTCATCTGGCCAGTTGGGGTGGACATTTGACTTCCCCAGACCAACCACTGCTAAGACTAAGGACAAATGGCTACTTGCATATGATTGCCCAGACACTGAGGCCTCCCTTGATGACTTTCATTCACACATTTGAAACCCATAAAGTATTCCTTACTCCACATGTCTAATTTTACACACAAGAATGATACATACACCAAAATAAGATAAACAGATCCAGCGGATTAAGACATGAAGATGGAGAGGTTACATGAAGTAATTTGCTCAAAGCACCTTTGAGTTATGTACGTTTATGTCAATAAGTCCATTTCATAAAGCATGGGACAGGAGGGTGAACTGTCACAAATCTTACACAGTAGATTGCCTATTTTGTTCATATAGGAAAATCCTCTTGAGAAACTGGGATGGGATATCAGCCTAGCTCCCAATGCTGAAGGAGACTCAGTAACTAGATTAAGGATGAAAAGAATTGGCTTGGCCCAAGTAGCCCTCAAAGTGAGTAAACTATATCAGACCCACTGTCAAATGAGAGCCAGTTACCCGCTCCTAGTACCACTCTGATTTCCAGATGGCAGCAGTAGTGCTCAGGACAGCATTTAGACCCTGATGCAGCATACCACTCTTCCCTTAGGCCACGAGCACGAGGAACAAAAGAGGAGAGAAGGGGAGAGAAAGCAGAACTAGCCCCACATGTGATGGCAAGGAAGAATAAAGGGAGCAGATAGGAACACTGCTTCAGCTATTCCCAGCTGAGATTTCTTCTCATTTCCTGCTCCAACAAGGTATTTCACAACTGATCCCTGGGGAATGGGACGAGCATTTATGTAGTATCCCATTAGTACACACACTTCGTATGCTTGCTGTGTGTCTCTGAGATATATGATATCCATCTGCCTGCTAGAACGACAGAGATTATTTAAAAAGGATTAATGGCTTTTACTTCCTGGACATAGGCACAAGTATTCCTGGTTATCAGCCAATGGCCCTATTGGAATTGTGTAGCATTTTCCATTTCTTGTTAAAAATTATAGAAAAAGTAAAAATGTCACTAATATGCCCTCAATGAAATTAGAGACATGAGGACTTGGCAAGTGGTGGTAATGTGCTGCCGGGTCTTAGTGGGGTAAAAGAGCAAATACCTATTCATATTTCATACACTTCATTTATGCTCTGGACCCCTTTGAACTCGATTTTCACAATATTCAATATTTGTCAAAAGAGGACACTTTAAGTTAATCTTACAGCTTTGTTAAACAAAACTAATGTTTATTAATCCATAATCACAAATACTTGCACCAAGACTCTGACTCTAAGGCCGTGTCCAGACTCAGGGGTTTTTTCGGGAAAAGTAGCCTTTTCCCGAAAAAACTTCCCCTGCGTCCAGACTCAAGCCGCGTTCTTTCGAAATTATTTCAAAAGAACGCGGCTTTTCTTTCGATGGCGGTAAACCTCAATTTACGAGGAAGAACGCCTTCTTTCGAAAGTTCCTCTTTTGAAAGAAGGCGTTCTTCAATGTAAAGAGGCCATCTTCGAAAGAGAGCATCCAGACTCGCTGGGTGCTCTCTTTCGAAAAAGCGGATTTCTCTTTCGAAAGATCAGCCTGCAGTCTAGACGCGATCTTTCGAAAGAGGCTCTTTCGAAAGATGCTTTCAAAAGAGCCTCTTTCGAAAGAAGCCTGCAGTCTAGACATAGCCTAAGATGTATGAAGATGTAGTCAGGGAAACAAAATATTCTAAGAGTCTTTTTTATCAAACTAATCCCTGTAAAGTAAACCCTCTTCGACCTTCCTTTCTAGGATCTCATTTCTGACCTACAGCAGCTGCTGTTCAGCACTATGCCTCCAATTCAGGTGATGGCCACATCTTTATGATCATGTTTAGGTAGTTTACATAACTTGATGGTTTATCATTTTTTTCTTCTATTTCAGGGCCAAGACCATTATGGCGGAAGTTGATTGTGACTGAGACAGCAGCTTATTGAAGTAGGTTTAGAGCCATTTCTTATATTTCAAGCATGTAGAGTGAAATCTTGGTCCCAATCACAGTCACAGACAGCAAAGTCTACGTTGTAGAATGTGTATCACTTAGGGTATGGCTACACTAGCCACTCTAGCTCGAACTAGGGTGGCTAATGTAGTCATTCGAACTTGCAAATGAGGCCCGGCATTTAAATATCACGGGCTTCATTTGCATGTTTCCTGGCACTGCCATTTTTAAATGCCCGGTAGCTCGAACTACCTGTCCGCGGCTACATGCGGCATGGGCTAGGGAGTTCAAATTAACACTCTTAATTCGAACTACTGTTACTCCTCCTTGCCAATTGCATTTAACAGTAGTTTGAATTAAGAGTGCTAATTCGAACTACCTAGCGTGTAGTTCGAGCTATTGGGCATTTAAAAATGGTGGCACCCGGGAACATGAAAATGAAGCCCGTGAAATTTAAATCCCAGGCCTCATTTGCAAGTTCGAATGACTACATTAGCCACCCTAGTTCGAACTATGGTGGCTAGTGTAGCCATACCCTTAGACAGAGGAGAAGAAATGCAATTAATATTTTGGGGCGAGTATCAAACAATTTTTTGCTTTCCTGCTCCACCCCTTTATCCAATGAAACATAACCAATCCTTATCCTCCAGGATCAGATAACCATGCACAGGGCCAGCCCTTTTTTGACTAATTAGCATTTCATCTAATGCAGCTATGTGCTGAAGCAGCAACCATACTATGTTCAGTTGTAATAGAAGGAAGAGGAAATGCAATAAATCAAATAACCTTATTTCTGGTCAGCCAGGTGTACTAATGGGTGAGCTGAAAAGGTTCAGAGGTTTGTTCTGATAAACCTACTAAATGCTTAGGTGAAAAAATAAGCTGTATTACTATTTTTAAAAGGTAAATGAACTCAAAGTTTTGTTTTAAGTTTTCTGTTAAGTTCAGATCAGTTCTTTAGTCAGACCAAGTCACTTATATATAATGAAGTGGCCACTGCTTTCTCCTTCTTTATTACTGACATTGAACCTTTTCAGGGTACATGTTTTGGTGGATTATTAGTTGCACAAATTGTACATTGTCCTCTAGGGCCAGTTCTGAATCACTGAAGCCAATAGGAGTGGGATCAGCTCTTTATGGGGATTCCCTTCCACCCCAATCCATCATCCCTGGACTTTTTTGCCATGCATGTTTATTTTATATTGTTATATATTTAATGTCAATTGCATACTAGAAGCTTCACAGACAAGTAAGATAGCAAGATAATCACCATGAATTATTCAATTTAAGCTAGATCCTAACTAGTATAGATTGGCAAAGCTCTATGGCATAAGTGGAACTTCGCTGATTTACAATAGGTTAGGCTCTGGCTCAGCTACTTTGCATTAGAGAAATAGAAAGCAAACAAGGAACTATAAAATGGTCAGTCCTTACTGCTAGTAAAACACAAAAATCAGGGACCTCTGGCTGTCAACTTTTGGCAGCTGGCTAGTGTTCTTTGACTCTCCATCACTTGTCAGCCTTTGAGGCTTACATTTTATTCTTGGCAGCTTTTCCATTTAGACTATTATTCCAGGGTTGATCCACAACTCAGTGTAGCTCTGAATAGTTTGGAATTTTACAAAAATGGAGATTAATCCAAAGTCAACAGAAAACAGTATTTTTCAATTGATTATAGTAACCTTTGGATCAGCCTCAGATTGAGGTTTAATTGAGCCAAAACTCAAACGTGAAGACTGTTCCTTCTCCTACCTTCTACTGAAGCCAATGGAAACATTCAAATTAAATGTGCAGGTATTAAGTGACAAGTGCTATTAAGAAGATGGAAGTAGACAGATGTCAGTGGAAGCAGGATGAGAATCTTTAATTTTTCTGTGTTCTAGTTTTGACACACACATCTGCCATAGACATAATAGTTCCAAACATTTCTTAATAACACTGTTGGTTAATATTACATTTCTCAATTACTTTTGATGTGGAATGGCTATGAAGTTATTATGGTAACCCACTTTGCTTGAACAATCTTTTCTGGTCTGACTATTACATATAACATTTTGCAGCGAAAGCATTTTAAGTGGATTTGGACTATGACCAGATCTGTGGTCATAAAACTTTTCTGTAGAAGTAGGCCCATAGCTACCTATGCATTTTAATATGCCCCTGCCTCTGAAATTTAATGAGGTAATTATAACTGCTAACGCCAGCTTCTCCTCAGCCACCCAAGAAGGAAAAAGTCCTCTTGAGGTCTTACATAACCATTCCAAACAAAGTAACCATTCCTTAACTAACCTCTGTTTAGTAACGAAACTCTCTTTAGGCCAAGTCAATATTTAAGCTGCTCTCTCTGGGTAGATCATCAACAGACATATTTCTGTTATCACTGTCTGTCATTTTACCAAGGTAAGCAGCAAGAAGATGCAAGAAATAAACCACTAAGTATAAGAGAAGTGTTTTCAGTGTGTGTTTGTACTTAGGACTAGAAGAAAAGTAAACTCAGTACCTTATTATAGCATGTAAGAATCAAACCATGTATATGTCATTTCCTCTTTAAAAGTAGTTATTATATTAATGCTGTTAGCAGCATGATAGAGAAATTAGTGTTCTACAGGAAAGCTTTGAAACAATGAGATTTACTGTGTCACTTTAGACAATTAAAAAAGACATGAGCCAAAACCATGAAATAACATCCGAAATGGGCCGATTTGTCTCCAGGAGGGGCATGGCCTATATAAACTAAGTTTTTCTAATCATCAAATTTTAGTATTAAAAATTATTGTTTGGGGTTAGAGGCTCAAGAAATGTTAGCCATCTAACTGCTATTTAGGTGCCTAAATCCCACATTTAAGCACAAACGAAATTTGGCTGACACTGTAGGTGCCTAAAATCCCTTGTAGGTAACTAAATTTGCACAATTAAAATGTTCTTCATGCCTAAGTTTTTACTAGTGAGCATGCGAACAGTAGCCTCCAGCTAGACATCTGGATACCTGTCTTACACATAAGCCACACAGGGATCCTAATACAAAACTTGTGTGTTGGTAGCTCTTGGGGCCTGATTCAAAGCCCATTACATTGGTGGAATGGACTTTTCAACATGCCCTTGCTTAACAGTTTATGAGAATTCATGCTGTATACTGTACAGTTCATATAACCTTGCCATTATATTCATCTGCTTCAAGCTATTTGAATACCATTAAAATTGCTTACTCAATTTTATATTCAAGCAGGCAAATGCATATTGATGTGTGTTTGGGAGTGTAATGCTAGATTGTCACATGTAATAAACAATTATGTTTTCTACATAACTGGAGCTTCAAACAAATTCAAACATACCTTTTGTTTTTAAAGACAGAGGAGATGCTTTTTATAAGAAGTGAAATGTGGGCATTATTTCCAAGCAAATTCTGGTATTATTTATCCTTTTGAGAACCCACTACATAGGCACATTTTGCATTTTGCTCTTCTGATTCAATTATTTTTTCACAGCTCTCTTTACCTCGTGCTCGGATTGCATCAGTTTCAGAACACAGTCCTAATGAAATGCCGTATTGTTCAACTGTTTTAAAAACATGCCTGTAATACACTGCATGGAATTAATACATGGTCTTCTGACTGCAGGTTGTGCATCAAAAGTATTCTCTCTCTCAGTTCTACTGCTCCTAATTGAACCAAACAGGAGTTGGTATAATGACCCTTCTTACTCCTTATGGAAAAGCTGTTCATTCTGTATCTGGATGCTTCTCTACTCACTTATATCTTATTTTTGTGTAGATTAGAAATGTGTTCTTTGTAGCTGTCATAAAAAACCTGACAGCTGTACAGTGCTGAATCCTAAAAGAATAGTCCTCTTGGAAGAAAAATAATTATGAGTGTTTCCTTTCTATAAACGTACCCTTCTGAATGAAAAAGGCTTTGCTTCCACTGAACATGAGAGAGAGCTGCCCCAGAAATTAACTATGTTCCTGGGATTAGGAATTCTCATGCAGAAGCGAGTTTATGGCATGTTCCCTACCCACCTCACTTCTAGTTGCCAGAATATTTAGAACTATAATACAACTTCCCATCATACACAAAGTCCTAATTTCACAAGAGTTTTATATATTATGTAACAGCAGGATGTGTCTTTTAGGTTGTAAATATCCAAACTAATGGGCTGTGTCTAGACTGGCAAGTTTTTCCGCAAAAGCAGTTGCTTTTGCGGAAAAACTTTCCAGCTGTCTACACTGGCTGCTTGAATTTGTGCAAGAACACTGACGATCTCATGTAAGATGGTCAGTGTTCTTGCACAAATACTATGATGCTCCCGCAAGAGAAAAAGTCCTCTTGCGCAAATGCTTTTGCGCAAGAGGGCCAGTGTAAACAGGTAAAAACAGTTTTGCGCAAAAGAGCCCCAATGGCGAAAATGGCGATCGGGGCTTTCTTGTGCAAAACCACATCTAGATTGGCACAGACGCTATTCCGCAAAAAGTGCTTTTGCGCAAAAGCATCTGTGCCAATCTAGACGCTCTTTTCCGCAAATGCTTTTAACAGAAAAATTTTTCCCTTAAAAGCATTTGCGGAAAATCATGCCAGTCTAGAGGTAGCCATGTTGTTTGTACAGGGGGTGATATTTTATGTAAGCATATTAAAGGATAGGAGAAGATTGGTTTGCCCAAATAGCCCTGACAAATATAAATCTAAATATTGGAAAGAAACAATTGATCAACTTAACTCATAAAAATCTACCCAGTGCTTTCATTCTGATTTTTTTCCCCAAAAATAAATTCACTGATGTCTTCAACAAGTACTTGGTTTCATTTGCTGACCTTGGCAATGTGTTACACATTTAGGCTACATGCGTGCACAATGGCCTAAATGCTACATTCCTTATTTAGTCAAACCACTGTGCCCTTGACTTTATTGTGGTGATTCAGTTTAACATTCCAAAGGCCAGATGCTCTTTTCCCAAATTCCCAGGTAAAAACAAGGCATTGATCTGTCATTGTTTCACTGCATAGAGGAAATCCAGGAAGAAGATTCTGTAAATTATGGGAAATGAGAAGGGAAGGAATTGGGGAAATGACCAAGTTTGTGTGTTAGAAAGAAAATTTATAGGTAAGATAAGAATAAGAGATAAGCAGAAGAGATATAGGATTGAGGAAACACTATGAATCAAAAGTGGAAATACTTCCTTTCAGGCTGTGAATCTGAATTGGAATGAAAATGCCAAGAATCATCCTATAATCGGGAGTGATCACAGAAGAGAGATCTGTTTTAGGGGATTAATTTTGGCCTGTTAAGATGAGAAAGAGAGAGAGGTCTGGGGATAGAATGTAAACTGATGATTAGAGCCAGTAAAACAGAGAGGAGAAGAAAGTTCCATGTTGTATCAGGGAAAGAAATGCAGTTAGAAATGGAAATAGGACAGTGAATTGAAGGAAGACGATTGTGATAAGGAGTGAACAGAAGAAGATGGGAAGTGATATAAGAAGAAAGTAAGAAAAAGCCATTTCAGGTGATAGCATTAAATATAAATGTGAGAATTTTATAAGAGCTGCACACAAGAACAGAAAGTCAGTGATGTGAAGATGGCAAATGGAAATGTGAATAGAGAAACCAAAATTATACTTTCTACATAGCTTTGGGCTGAATGAAATATCATGCTATTAAGCAGAGCAGTAGATGACGGATTGTGTAGAATAAAAGTGATGCTTTTAAGGAAAAATAACTTTTGAGAAAAGGGCATCAGGAATATTCTTATTGGTGGAAAGTTTCTTATAAAGATTAAGATTGCTCATCCCAGGTTTGCTTGGTGTTATAGTTTCTATGAATTTGACTCAGGAGTCTGCTTAATTTGGACAAGTAGCTAAATTTACTCATATAGGTGGGTTGAATAACAGAACTGAGTTTTGTATATGAGCCAATACTAACTAAATTGGTTTGGAGTTTAGTTTCTGCCCTGCCATAAATCTAACTGAGCAATTTCTGGACTTAAAAAGTGTGGTGGAAATCTTGTCTCTGAGAGGTTAAAGCTTGCTACTGTCCCATTATAAAGCTTCAGAGGAGACAGATTATCTTTTTGTATTATTTGACCTTTAAAATGTATATCGACAAGCAATCCCATATCACTTCTGACAAAAAGAATTTTTAAAATCAATTCATTTACTAGAAAATTTAAAATATAAAATATATTGTATTTTAAAGACATTTAAAATGGAGAATAATTGTCCTGAAAACATTCACAAACTTTGTGTAATGCCCAAATCTATAAATGACAAAACTTCCTTTCTTCTTGCTGTATTATGGTATTTTCTGGTGCAGCACAGCATGTGAAGGTTACTATAATTTACAGCTGACTTCTGGAACAAATTTTGTTTCATTATTATTGGTACATAGTTGTACAGGAACAGCATAAGTGCCTCTTTCAACTTCAGCCTGAATCTTTGAAGACAGAGATTAGCTATGAATTTTGATCCACTGATAAAGCACACGTAGTAATGGGTGAAGCATAAAACAAACATAAAGACTTATGACTGTGTAATTTCCAAAAGAGATTAAAAGACTTTGCTGGGAAACATTACTACCCAAAATCCTGGAAAAATGACAAATCTGGAGTAAGTCACAAAATGTTCCTTACCATCCACTTCCAATTTCCACACCAAGAGTTTTGTTACATATCAGAGAGCTCATAGCTAAATGAGATGGATTCTACAGATTCCTTTCTCTTATTTCAAAAAGATTTTCATTTTGGGGTATACATAGGCACGTTCAGATAGCAAGATATCCACTTTGCTGTCTGCATGATAGTGTCCTACCATTCTGCAAAGCAGGGTGGGATGCCTGACATGTTCTGTTTTCTGTCAGGCATCATGAAAGCATCAATGCAGCAGACAAGCAGGAGCAGAAAGGCAAGGCATATGGCAATAGGCGCTAAAAGATTTTGCTTATGCTCAAATGGCTTTTCCTGTACAATGAGAAATGTAGGGTCTGAAGTTGGAATTTTTTTCATTGACTTCAGGGTCAGCAATACTAAATGTTCATTGCTTGATCCTGCACATTTCACATCAGTGGGAGCTTTTCCATTGACTGGAATGAGAGTGAGCCCTTTTTTACTGAAATATAGGATACACAAACAGAAGTAATGCTTTGGGAGAAAGCCAGAAAACTCATGTGACTTATAATACTTGTAATAGGTGTTACACTATTAAAAAAATACATAAAAAAACATGGCAACTCTGAAAATCACCCCATATCATCGTATCTTCCACAGGAGAGAATGCCAAAGCTGACAGAAAATGACCTTATAATACATAAGGGTGAAATTTGGAATTTCTGCCTCATTTGGGTGAACAGCTGCTCACATGGATAGGTGGAGTTATTGCAATTCACTTTGCATGAATAAGGGGTTCACAGTCTGGCCTAATGCATCCTCAGAATGAATTAAAACATATTCTCTGAGCTGTGATTAGAAACCCATTCCTGTTCACATCCCATTGATTAAAGGCAACATTTCCATTGACTTCCAGTGGAGCCAGGTTGGGTTCTAGATAATAATCTTCAATTTATTTGCTTAGACAAAGAGAATTTACCTACAACTTACATAGATTACAATCTTCATATCTTATTTCTGACTTTAAATTACTAAGCAAAAGTGATTTTCATAAACAGACATCATTTTAACTGTATAAATAACATTAAGCTCTATCATACTGTTTCAGAAATGTCTGTCAAATGCTTGCCAGAGGGGGATTTTCCCATAATTTGATACTGCCAGGAAGTTAATGAACTACATTTAATCACCTAGGGATGGTCCATCTCAGTCTTAGGTTACTTAAAATAAACATAATGGAATAATTAGCAGCATTGTCCATTGTTCCTCTTTGTTTTTCTGATCGAAAGGCAAAACCCCAAAACCAGTTTGGGGCCAGAAAAATTTGGATTTTTTTCAGCCTGGCTAATGAAAATATTTTAATTTCCCATAGACTTGTGTTACTGAAAGTTTCGTTCCTTCATTGAAATTCCATTTACTGTGAAGCTAAATATTTTTTAAGTCCCAGAAACATAAACTAAATATCTAAACACAGATTTAGCTAAGCTTTAAAATCAAGATTCAACATTCCTGGTGTAAATAAAATTTACGAGAGATACCATACTAATGAAGAAAAACATATCTCTTGCCAGTATTTTGTTTTCAGCTCATTTTCTGAGTACGTAACATATACAACCTAGGGAAACCTTGGTGGCCAGATTTATTTATTATAATGAGACTTTATTGAGACACAATGGCTTTGTGGCATTTGTTGTTTGAATTGATTTTTAATAGCAAACACAACATAATAAACATTCCAGTCTGATGAGCTCTGCCCTATGAGTAATGGCACATATGCTGATTTATATTCCAATGTATTTGAAATTCCACAGCCCCGTACAATTGGAAAAGAAAACCCACCAGTGTTTTAAGGCTGTCTTTTAGCGTCCACTCAAAGCGGAAGTCACTGTGCTATTCATTGCCTCTTTGCTTTGTTGAAATAGTGTTAGCTTGCTCTTTTTCCCTGGAGCCAACAAATTAGACAAGCTTTTATATCTCTGTACAGAACAAGTCAAAGTGGAGATATGCTAAATGTTTCTAAAGAGATTTGCATTTTTTAGTTCTTCAGCCTTCTCTTGCTTTGTGAGGAATGTAATCCTTCCTGGGAGTGGAACCAAAGGCCCTCAGTTCTGACATAGCAGCTCTATTGACCAAGCTAAAGGGCAAAGTATTCAGGGCTAGTTTCATAAAGTTCAGTTTGAAGAACAGTCTAAAGCCATTAAGTATGCATCTGCAGCAGTATCCATGCCAAGCATGTAGGGCACAATCCTATTTCCATTCAAGTCAAAGGAAAAACTTTCATTGACTACCTTGATGCACTTAAGCAGCCCAGGAGGTTTGTGTGCTCTTTATCACTGTGTTAAAGGCAGAAATAGTTGAGGTTTATGTCCTCTACTGTCTAGAAACTCAGGCTCTTCCCATGTCTACAGGGTCCCTTGCCCACATAGATTCCGACTCCATAAAGAGCCTTAGTGGGGTGTTAGGAGGTGTTGAAGGGATCATCCTTCTGCATAAGACTGGGAAGATGCATATCCCTGATATGCTCAGATTTGAGAGACTCGATCTGGTCTTTAGCATCTTTTAATAGTTTCAGCGGAAATCCAACTGGATTGACATTTTCTCCTAATCATGGTTAGATTGCAGTTTGCAAATCAAAACTTCATTTGCATAAAAAACATGTTGTTTTTAAACTAAAGGAAGGTAATTGTTCTAAAAAAGGCAAAGGCCCTTATCTGGAGCTGGGGCTTCCCCAATCCAGGGTCAGTTATGTCACTGGTCAGCTGGATGGTGGGTCGTTTCCCTGGTTACTTTAAAACATTTTTCAATGATGTTTGAGAGCACTTCCAAGGGCTGTTATGGTAACTGAAGATCACTGGACTGCAGGAAAACCTTGACCCTGCCCCCATTTTGCAATCATTGTCCCTATAAAGGCTACACAGAGAGCATACAGTGTAGTAACTACTCTATATTGTACGCTGGTGATCCTTTTGTCTCCAGATCAGTATATTTTAAGGTCTTAGTCTATGCTAAGTAGGTGTGATTCAAACACATCTTGAACTTCTGCAGGGCAGCCTCATTTGACTGTGTTCTACAATTAATTTCCCTTCCCACAGGAATATGAGAGTGCAGACAACTTCAGTATCATACAAATTGGGTTTGCTTGCAGAGTGGACCATAGTTTGAGAGAGCAGGGCAGTGGAGACCAGGCATCTGGATCAGTCCTCTTTTGAGGAGTAAGTGGGTAGAGCTAGGAGACCTGGAGAGGTTTGCTGCTGCTGAGAGTGGAGAGCTATCCAGACCTTGGCAGCAGTGGGTCGGAATTCCATCTGTGCCAAGTTCTGAGAAGCTCTCCATGTGCTATTGAACATGTATGATTTAATGTCTTAATTTGCATATTTGTAAATAAGTGGTAAATAACCCTTAACCACACCTTTAAAAACATTTGTGGATTTAATTCTGATGAAAGATGTTACATTGACAGCCTTTGTGAAATAAGTCCTCTTTTTATCTCCAGAGCAGCATTCAGACAGATTCCCCACAAACACTGTGCCTCTACAGGTTCAACCTCTCTTGTCCGGGACTCTGGACTGGTAATGGAGCTCCAGCAGCCTAAAGCAGCAGAGCCCCAGCACCCTGGAGCAGTAGAGCCCCAGGGGCTCAGAGCAGCAGAGTCCAAACAAACTGGAGCAGCAGAGTCCTAGTGCCCTGGAGCAGTAGAGCCCCGGCACCGCAGGGCAGTGGAGCCCCAGTGGCCCGGAGCAGCGGAGCCCTAGGGGTCCCAGGGACTAGCCAAGGAGCTGGGAACCTGATGGCCTGGGGTGGGGAGCCTGGCCGAGGAGCCAACCTCCACTGGTCTGCCAAACTCTCTCCTATGGGACCGATCAGGTCCCCAGGGTGCTGGACTAGGGATGTCCAACTTGTAGTGTGCTTCATCTCTGATTTAGGGAGAAACTTACTCCAGGGGTGGCAAGGGCAGATCAGTATCTGTGGCCATGCAGTTCTGAGCCTTTCCACTGAATTTTGCCAGTCAATGAAAAACGTGACTGGCAAAGCACATCTCATATAGGAACCACCATTAGAAGAGAACAAATTTTAATGCCCAGTTAGCTGGTCTAGATTCAGATGTGTTATCTACAAGTGAAAGTAGTTCAGTCATTAACAATGTCCTGACTTTGACATAATCACATATTGGTTTTACCCACTTGAGATTTGGCTCCAGGGCCTTCAAAACTACATTCCTTTCACTTGAACTTTCATAGAAGGAATAGTCTGTTAGCGTTGCTGCCCACTTATTTCTAGAAGGAGGGGGGAGGACTTTCTTCCATTGGGTTATACAGCTGTTTGCATGACAGCAACAGAACGTTCATCATTAAGATTCCTTGCTTCTATTTCTGGCTCTCTGAGAAGTGAAAGGGCAGAGTGGCAAAGTGGATGATGCTTACCTTTGCCAGGCTCTGCTTGACTTGACTTTGTGTAACCTGTCACTTCATGCTATTTGTAAAATGGGTGAATGAAAACTGACTATCTCCTACCTGCGTACCTGAGCTCCTCACTTCCTGGCTCACAGTTTACTCTGTAAGGACCTATGGGCAATCTGACCTAGTGGTTGGAGTTGGGAGCCAGTAGCTGAAGCCAATGATCAAAGGCAGAATCAGATTTTGAAGCCAGGAAACAGAACCAAAGGACAACACCAGAGGTGGGAGCCAGGAGTTAGCAAAGGAGCAGGGACTAGGAGCAAGGCAGGAGAAGTTACCAGGAACAGATAGGAGTCAGCATCCAAAGTGGCAGCCAGCCCAGGAATCCACTTAGTTGCTCAGGCAATTTCCTTTGCCTCTTCCTGGCTTTATTAATAAGTCTGAACCACTGAGTGGGGCCAAATATCTCACTGGATCAGGAACTTTGTGGATGGAGCCCTTGGTGAGCTAGAGCACTAGTCTTGTTCTCCAAAGTTTGCAGTGAGCTGCTGGATGGAGGCTGATGTCTGAACACTGCCTAGGAGCTGGGGGTTCAAGACCAATGATCCTTCACACATGGCACTTTACCTCAAGAAATGAATAGGGTGACTCTCACTCACTCAGTTATGGACTAACATTTTACCAGCTATATGAGCAGGCATAACAGGGCTGCTAAATTTATGTGTGTCATGTGAGATGTATGATACTGTCTCTGTCTGGGGTCCATGAATCAGACTAGGAGTATGCATCTAGGGAGTATGTATGTGCACGACTGTTGTGGTTTCCTACAGGAACTCCCAGTAGCAGAAACAACAAGTGAGTAAAGAGAACCCTGACCAGATACCCAAGCAGCAAGGGAGAAATTCCTCATCCAAATAAAATCAGTGGAAAGACTCCCATTGACTTCAGCAGAGCCAGTATTTCACCCAGCTTATTTGAAGGAGGGAGAATGGAATTCAAACACAGACATAGCACCAAATTTCAGGGCTGTCCCTTATCTCAGTCGTGTCCAGAACAAAAATCCTTACTCTAAACACCTTTGAACTCTGGGTGTTTGAAATCTGGACCAGATCTGAATTTTGAAACTCGAGCCTTCCCTACAATTCTATAGGAAAAATAAAGCACAAAGGTTCCTGTATATTATTAGAATAATATTTTTTTCTTATTATTAATCTCAGATTTTTAAACTGTCAGCAAATTAGGTAATGTATCCTTCTCTTTCACCAAGAAAAGCATAATAGCTAAAAAAAGAAAATATATATACCCCTAAAGAAGGTTATCTATCCAGGAAGTCGGTAATGTGGAACATATGTGTTTAAATCTTTTGATCTGGTTAATCCCTACTGGAATTTCTAAATTATTGTTAATACATTACATGAAATAATACAATGTACTGTATTATTTTTTTGTTCCCCCTTTAAAAGCAGACAGTTGAATAATCTTAAAACTAAAACTAATAGGTTCTATTGGCATTGTTCCTGTTGTCTTATCAGTGTGAAAAAAAGTATTTTTTTCAAACTTACACCCTGTTTGCCCCACCTCCTTCCAGCCCGCTCTCCCCTCCCCCAAGAAAATCATGGCTCTAGTTTGCTGAGAATATAATTTAGGCCCATTCTTGTAAAAAGATTATATGCATTCTTAATGATCTTCACATGTCTGAATCCATTGTAGTTAATGGGCCTTAGTGACAATGAAGGGTAAGTGATAACCCACTAAGTAAAAAAGGTTTAATGAAATTAAGAAATAAAATTTAATTTTATGCAATGCTATGGCGGTGTAATTAAAATAAAAAAGAACACAAAATAACATCCCCAGGAAATCTAATGTTAATGAACAACATCAGCTGTTTTGAATGAGGATGGCCTCACTGGAGTCAGTAGAGCTCAGGCTCTATCCCAAGGTTGCTACAGCAACATTAACTTAGATTGAAAGCTCTCTGTGTTGCTATTTGCCCATGTAGTTAATGGGCATGTTTAAGAGATGATCCTCGGTGTATAGACATTACCTCATGCTTCATATCCATGTGATATTTTGCAAAACCATTTAATAAACAGCATTTATCATGCTCATTGGAACACTTCCCTTGCACTCTACCCATTAATTCACCTCCATGGGGGCTACATCTAATATCCCAAACATCTGATCAACTTAAACAGCTGTGTTTGTTTTTAAAAGGGTAATTTCCAGAACAATATTTTCTTTCTTCATTTGAGGAGTGAAATTTCTTCAACAAAATTTCACCCAAGCTGGGCCTGGACAGGCAATATGTAATTCTGGGCCAATGACAGATTTAATGTATGATATTTTGTGCCTTTTAAGGGTTAGAAACCAGTGATTTCCCCCCCTAAAAGTAATGAAACTTCTTGTACCAGAGACACAAGGCATTTGGCCCTGATTCTTAAAGATACATAGACGTCTTCTCATTAGATATCTGAATCCACCATGTCAGTATAACTGACATTTTGGAGCTCCTATCCAAATTAATGTAAAGGGCATAATCTCCCTACATTTATTGAACACTGCTATAGAGCATCAGGCAAAATCTTATTTCCAGTGAGGTTGTTATTTAGGTTCCATCAGCTGTTCTGTTAAGAAATTGTCAACTCCTACTGGAGGGCAGAAGTCAAATTGACGGGGAAATCTGGAATCTGGAGGGAAAAGTGGCAATTCAAAGTAAGAGCTCCTGAGGAGCCAATCTGGTCTGTTTCCAGGACTGGGGACTAAAACATCTGATGATGCTGTGGAGGGGAGCTGGAATAGAAAAGACAGAGAGTGATCAAAGGTCCCTGGCTTTGAAATTCATTACATGGCTATATGTGGTTGTGTCAATGGTACACATATGTGTATGTTAACCATGGATATTTATGGGCAGATTTCAAACCTCAGCAAGATGTGGTTAGTGTGGGTTACAGAGAATGTTTGTGAATCAAATAATTTAGAACAACCAGCCTTTTTGAGGTTGACCACAGTGTAAAATGGGAAGGTTGATTTTCATAGAGTTAACCCTTCGTTAGAGAATACAGGAGAGATAACTGAGTTGGAAAGGGAAAAAAGCATACTTGTATTCAGCAAATTTGAAAATGTCTTTCAAAACAAAGAGCAGAGTGCTTTGATGGCTGCTTTTTGCTCAGAAATTTGTGGGGAGCAGAGCTGAACTCTATCAAAAATATCACAATTAACAAACAAATAGGAACACTGTTAGTGCCTAGGCCTCTCAGCCTATGACTCACTAAGAGGGGGGGCCCTCAACATTCCATAGGATCATACTCGGTAAGCTAGATTTTCTTTTTCCCTTGCATTGATACATAGAGAGGAGAGACTCTTACTTTCTTCTTGCACACCACATGCATGAGCCAGGGACAGTTACATTCCTTGCTCCTGGTGGAGTACTGGGTGTTCAGTGATGCTCTTTGCACAAAAAAAGAGATGCAATGATTGACTGTAGACCCAGGTGCAATGATTTACTATAGACCCATCTACCACCTGCACTAGCCAAGCTAAAAAACACCACAGAGGATTGCTGTGAGGAAGAGAGGGGGTTGTAGCTGTCCATTGTGAGACTCTGCAATTAATCTAATTGGAAGGGCTAGGGTCAGCTCACCTCCGTGCTGTTTTCCCATGCCAGGTATGATGATTTGAGGAATCTATGTATAGCTCTGAATTCTGTTTGCTATTAGGGGTCTCTTAAAGTCTATCTGTGGCATAATGCACTCCATGGTCAATGCAGGGTTTGTTTGCTTTCTCTGTTGTTCCTTTCCCTTCATGTTGGAAGGAAAGTCTAGAGGAGTAGGGAGTAGTGTCATAGGACTGACAACAGAGGGTCACTAATTTTCACTGAATTAGACAGTAGTCTTGCTTTTATCTAAAAGAACTGCATTATCAGAGGAGACGTCACCTAGCAAGGAAGTCACCTTATAGGGGCCTGTGGTCACCTGTTCAGGCTGATCAGGAAGTTATATGATAGTGGAGACTGGACCTATGCCATTCCACTTGTTTCCACTTCTGAAAACCAGTAGAAGATTCTCTAATCAAGGGCAGTCTTTACCCACTGTATTGCCCCTCACATTCTAGACTGCATCCTTTTCTCCAGGAAGAGACCACTGTTTCTTATTAATGCCTTTGTGTTCATATTTATCCAGATTTATCATGATCTTATTATGTTGCTTAATTTGTGGTTTATAATTAAAATCCATGTCTATTTTATACATTGCCATTTAATATACCATTTGGGTTAAAGTGATCATGAAATCATAGGGCTCATGATTTTAAGGAATGGAAGAACAAAATAGAGACAATGGATTTCAGGAAGGCAGATTTTAGTAAACTCAGAGATCTGGTAGGTAAGGTCCCATGAGAAGCAAGACCAAGAGGAAAAACAATTGATGAGAGTTGGCAGTTTTTCAAAGGGACCATTATTAAGGGCCCAAAAGCAAACTATTCCACTGTGAAGGTAAAATAGACAGTATGGCAAGAGACCACCTTGGAGATCTTACATGATCTAAAAATCAAAAAGGTGTCATATTAAAAAGTGGAAATTAGGTAAAATTACAAAGCATGAATATAAGCAAACAACACAAGTATAGAGGGGGAAAATTAGAAAGGAAAAGGCACAAAATGAGCTCAGTCTAGATAGAGACATAAAGAAAAACAAGAAGACATTCTATAAATATATTAGAAGCAAAAGGAAGACCAAGAACAGGGTAGGCCCATTGCTCAGTGAAGAGGGAGAAACAGAAATTGGAAACTTTGAAATGGCAGAGGTGCTTATGACTTCTTTGTTTCAGTTTTCACCAAGAAATTTGATAGTGGCAGGATGCCTAACATTATGAATGCAAGTAGAAATGGGATATGTTTAGAAGTTAAAATAGAAAAAAGAACAAGTTAAAACATTCTTAGAAAAGTTAGGTGTCTTCAAGTAACCAGGGCCTGACAAAATGCATGCTAGAATATTCAAGGAGCTGACAGAGAAGGTATCTGAGACTTTAGCTATCATCTTTGAAAAATCATGGAAGACAGGAGAGATTCCAGAAGATTGGAAAAGGGCAAATATGGTGCCCATCTATAAAAGGGGGAATAAGAACAACCCAGGAAAGTACAGACCAGTCATTTTCACTTCTGTGCAAGGGAAGATGATGGAGCAAGTAATTAAAGAATTCATCTGCAAACATTTGGAAGATAATAAAGTGATAGGTAACAACCAGAACAGATTTATAAAGAACCAATCACGTCAAACCAATTTGATAGCTTTCTTTTATAGGCTATCAAGCCTTGTGGATAAGGGAGAAGCAGTGGATGAGGTATACCTAGACTTTAGTAAGGCATTGGACATGGTCTCACATGACCTTCTTATCAATAAACTAGGAAAATACAGCCTAGATAGGGCTACTATAAGGTGGGTGCATAATTGGCAATTATTAATAGTTCACGGTCATGCTGGAATGGCATAATAAGTGGGGTTTCGCAGGGGTCTGTTTTGGGACCGGTTCTGTTCAATATCTTAATCAATGATTTAGATGATGGCATAGAAAATACGATTATTAAGTTTGCAGATGATACCAAGCTGGGAGTGGTTACAAGTGCTTTGGAGGATAGGGTCATAATTCAAAATGATCTGGACAAACTGGAGAAATGGTCTGAGGTAAATAGGATGAAGTTTAATAAGGATAAATGCAAAGTGCTCCACTTAGGAAGGAACAATCAGTTTCACACACACAAAATAGGAAGTGATTGTCTAGGAAGGATTACTGCAGAAAGAAATCTAGGGGTCGTAGTAGAGCGTAAGCTAAATATGAGTCAGCGCTATGATACTGTTGCAAAAAAAGCAAACATGATTCTGGGATGCATTAGCAAGAGTGTTGTGAGCAAGACAGTAGGGCTACGTCTACACTGGCCCCTTTTCCGGAAGGGGCATGTAAATTTCAGCAGTCGTCGTAGGGAAATCCGCGGGGGATTTAAATATCCCCCGCGGCATTTAAATAAAAATGTCCGCCGCTTTTTTCCGGCTTTTAAAAAAGCCGGAAAAGAGCGTCTAGACTGGCCCCGATCCTCCGGAAAAAGTGCCCTTTTCCGGAGGCTCTTATTCCTTTGAAGTAGGAATAAGAGCCTCCGGAAAAGGGCACTTTTTCCGGAGGATCGGGGCCAGTCTAGATGCTCTTTTCCGGCTTTTTTAAAAGCCGGAAAAAAGCGGCGGACATTTTTATTTAAATGCCGCGGGGGATATTTAAATCCCCCGCGGATTTCCCTACGACGACTGCTGAAATTTACATGCCCCTTCCGGAAAAGGGGCCAGTGTAGACGTAGCCTGCAAGTCCTTCTTCCACTCTATTGTGCACCTCAGTTGGAGTATTGAGTCCATTTCTGGGCACCACTTTCAAGAAAGATGTAGAGAATTTGGAGAAGGTCCAGAGAAGAGCAACAAAAATGATTAAAGGTCTAAAGAACATGGCCTATGTGGGAAGACTGAAAAATTGGGCTTGTTTAGTTTAGAAAAAGAGAAGACTGAGAGGGGACATGATAGCAGTTTTCAAGTATCTAAAAGGGAGAAAAATTGTTCTCATTGGTCTCTGACGATAGGACAAGAAGCAATGGGCTTAAATTGCAGCAAGGGAGGTTTAGGTTGGACATTAGGAAAAAATTCCTAACTGTCAGGATGGTAAAACACTGGAATAATTTACCTAGGGAGATTGTGAAAGCTCCTTCACAGGAGATATTTAAGAGCAGGTTGGATAAACATCTATCAGGGATGATCTAGATGGTGCTTGAGGACTGGACTTAATGATCTCTCAAGGTCCCTTCCAGTTTTAGTATTCTATGATTCGATGAGTCTATGCTCTTTTGACATTAGTTCCTTATCCTGTCATATCATCTGTTAAATTACAGTTGAGGTGTGCATACACAGGAAGTGGTTAGCAAAAGCTGTAGTATTCTGGAACGAAGAACAAGTGATTGCCCCTCCAGCCTTTGTCTAGACTAGCCATGACCCTGGAGTGAAGGAAGTGAAAGGATTCCTTGGTACACATGCTAGATGGCTGTTTTGGATTGAACAATGGCTTTTTAATGTGGCTTATCATAGTCCCACAAAAGAAGAATGGTGATACTAGATTCAACACAGCTGGCTTGAGAATTCTGTTGTGCTATTGAGGACAGAAAGTTAAAATCAAAGGGACCTGAAAGAATGCTCAATACTCAGTCTCAGTGTATAGATTATATCATTACCTTTTTTAATGTAGTACCACGGAGAAAATCACCAAAGTACCATGTCATTAAGGGCTATTAGCTTAGCTATTTAGTGACTTACTGCTTGTAGTAAATTACAGTAAGTTTGGTCTCATGCTCCTACCTTAATTTGAATTGATTTTTCCTGGCTTTAAAAATTCCCAATTGGAGAGGCCTCCGTCAGCAGGGTAGAATAGTCAGTTTAGCAGAGACCAAAGGAAATAGAAAAACCCCCACGTCTATCTGAAAGTTGTAGGGACTTGGCACTGAGCTCAATGGTATCACTTCTGAGTGGTAGGCCAGAAGGGTATCCAACACTAAAAAAATGGTTCTGATTTGGCTTTTATTCAACATGCACTGTTTTGCTGCAGGACTGGACATGTAAAAAGCATGAAATGTTCCTTGTGATGCCAGAAAGGATTTAATTTACACAAAGCTCAACAGTGTGGGTGTGAGCATTTGAGACCTGAAAGCAGACAAAATTGTACAAACTCTCTCTAATAAGGTTTCCAAAAGGCTCCAGTAGGAGCATGTACAACCCAGTCTTCCATTGCTGTATCTGTATAGAATACTGTAAAAAATTAAGTCCAGACATAGCAAGATAGAAGTGGATTCTTTCAGAGGTGCAAGCCCTAGGAAAGACATCTTTAGAATTGGTCAAAATACTGTCTTGACAAAAAAAAGTGGACAAGAAATTGTCTTTTTTTCCAAAGCAAGTTGTTGTGGAAAATAGTTTATTTTCAAACAATTTTTTACAAATTTTTCAAACTGAAAACAAATAGCTTTTTTCAGTTTAGTGTCCAAAAATAGAATTTTATTTTAATGATTTTTTCCAAAAATCACCATTTTCTGATTAGCTGTGCTCATTAGTTCTGAAAACAAAACAAAGCCATGATTTTATGAAACTAACAAATGCCTACTTTGCTTTTTATAGAATGACTAATTGGAAAGGTATAAGAAAGAGCTCAGGAATTTAATGACCTATTTTTGGTAATTTGTTGCTGTTGTTGTCATTAACTAGGCAGATTTATTTCCAAAACCAAATCTGAGTTTACATCCCTACTAGACAGATAGATCTCTCAGAGCTGGGTCCCTTTTGAAATTTCTGCCATAGCTTTCTGCTTCCAGGCCAGATATTTTATATCTTTACTGAGAGACAAAACTAAAAAATCACAAGGATGCATAAGGCTCAGCTGTAATTCCCTCTCCCTATCTTATCCCTCTGTTTCCTCCTTCAAACCCAACCACGTTCTCCTCCTGCATTTGGCTTGAATTAACCTTTGCCCATCTTTGTTTCAAGTAGCTGACACGTAGCTGGTCCATACCTGCCTCCTGACCTGGTAATTTCTAGCTCCTTCCTTCTCCTATATTCTGACCTGATCTAGGGGCTTGTCTACATTGTGGAGTAATCTATCTAAAGAGGTGTTATTCCCAAAACACACAAGCTTGTTGAACATTAATCAGTCCACTTAGACCCTTCTGGTATGCTTTAGTGTCGTGCCGATTGAAACTGTACTGCATTAAAGTGTATTAGGAAACTTTATTGCACAGAAATAGACGCAATGTGGATAATTAATACACAACATCTTAGTGCACTTTAGATATCACTACTTCCCTCACATGCACACACTGTGTAGACAGGCCCTGAGCTTTGTTCTTGTCTTCGCAGTACTCCCTTCTTTCTGCTGATGTGCCAAATCTGTGATGCGTTTTTAGTATATTTATTGGACCATTGTCCTATAAAACACAATGCCACATTTCACAATTGATCACAACACTTCACTGAATATTCTTATATTATTGATTTTATCATAAGAACAACCTGTTTAATGGAATCTTGCTGATTTTAGCTTCCTTAGGTCAGAAACACTCCTAACTTCAAGCTCCCTTGTCAGTGTAAGGAAGCCTCATAATGTAGATAAATGGACAATAACCAGGCCTGTTAGTTACCTATCCTTTTGAAACAGATGTTCTCTTTAGTCTAGTAAGCCTTTCCTGATATCCCTGAAATAGATTTGGCAGGATACATTCCCTTACATTAATGGGTATGGGAGACAGAACACATCTAGAATTAAGGTTCATTCAGTATTTGGGATAAAATTAGTAACATTTCATTTGCTAGAGGGAGATGGAAGAGATGCTTCCAGATTCTTATACAAACACAGTCCATTTGCTGGAATACCATCTGTGACTCTAGAAAACTAGAAAAACAGAAGATGTAATAAATGGAGGAAAAAAGTTTTCATAGATTTGCCTCTATCTCCTCACTGAGTTTTACAAGCCTCTGTTCTTTGTTTCTTCCCCCCTCCTCACTGCAGCTCCACTGCATTTCTAAAGGCAGGTGAAAACCACCTATTCTGTTGTTTCTTATGAAAAGTGTGAGATCTCACTCCAGCTGCTGTACACTTGGAAAAGTAACTAGAGGAGCATAAAGAATCCCCACAATCAGATAGAGGAAAATTTATATGGCCTAAAAAGAATGTCAATGGCCTTTCTCGCAGGTCCTGGTGATGGGGATATTCTGGGGCATGGCCAAGCCACAGCATATAGTCCTATGAAGATTTTGGTCATCTTGCTGCCCGTGGGGTGACTGGATTAGAGAGACAAAGTTAAAATCATAAAGATACATAAGACTCACCAATAATTCTCTCCTGGTCTCATCTCTCTGGCTACATCTAGACTACGGGATTTTTGCGGGATACTGGAGGTATCCCGCAAAACCCCTGCCGTGTCCAAGGAACGTGTTTGCTCTTCTGCTCTTCTGCCTCTCCGTTGTGGA
Organism: Pelodiscus sinensis; assembly: GCF_049634645.1. Lineage (NCBI taxonomy): Eukaryota > Metazoa > Chordata > Testudines > Trionychidae > Pelodiscus > Pelodiscus sinensis. The sequence goes on from NC_134711.1 coordinate 217,610,909, forward strand.
CCATGTTCCCAGTGGAGGCCAAGTTCAAAGGATTCCACCCATGGGCTGTGCGCTGAGCCCTACATAAACCCAAAGCACATTGCAAGCCGCAAACAAACGGGTCATGGGCCACATGCGGCCCATGGGCTGCGTGCTGAGAAGCCCTGACAGAGGCACAGCACAGACTTTCATCCCTAGGTTTAAAGGCTAGAAAGAGTTATTACTCTCATTTCCACAAGCACAGGCCATAAAATTTCAACCAGTTTGAAGCATTATAAACCAGGGAGATACAGTTCCTCTCTTTACAACTCTGATGTGACCACACCTAAAATATCCTACTGTAAGAAAGTATAAACAACTAGGAGTTCTGAGAAAAGCAACACAAATAATCAGGGATTGAAGGACTGACTTATGAGGAAAGGTAAAATAGAATTAAGTACATATACTGGCAGTTTTGTTAAGGAAAAAGAGTATGTAAGAAATACAAATTACAACATTGTAATGATGTTATGAGTACTCTTAAGTGAGCACAATATTTAGGGTGCTACAAGGAGATTTAGGCAAGAATAATGGGAAGAAAACAAGAAAGGAAAAAATTAGAGCACAAATAAAAAAATCTTACTGTCAGTAAGATTTATTAGGCTGTGCCACAGTCTCCCAAGAGAAGTGATAAAAACTCCATCACCTGGGATAATAAAAGGAAGGGGGAAAACATTATAAAATGTACCATAGGGAAATCTTGACTTTTGCAGGGACTGAACTGGATAATATACAGTAGGTCTTTTTCAGCTTTAACATGTAAGATTCAGATTGGCAGGGTTATACTTAGGTCTGTGTCTCCTTCCTCATTCAGCACAGCAGCTATTTTTATTTAAACTTTCCTGCCATTTCTTTCCTTGAGATTGTTTTTTTTCTTTCCAGCCATTAGTCCTATTTGTATGTCTTTTATACTTGTATTTCAGTTGAATCTCTACTTCCTTTGTTAATACCATGACATGGCTTTTGCTAGATTCATCTGGTTCTTTTCCCATTAGCAGCTCACGTGAGATTGAGAACTATAACAAATTATATTTTGAGCAGCATCTTTTATCCAAAGATGACACTGTTCTAAATAATGGAATACAGTTTTGGTATAGCTATATCTACATTGATAGACTATGTATATGTTGGCAAGATCTTTTCCTCTCTTTTAACATGCTCTTCATCTAGCTCCATCTCCATCTCTGTGACCTACAGGAACTACAGTTCCCTTATTCTACACACCTCTCTCTCAGTCCATACTTCTCTCCCCTTCTCCCTTTGGCCTACATTATGTTTGCTGCATGTAGTGGGGTATTGTAGCTTCAGAAAGTGCTCCTACCCCCCACTTGCTGTGCAGGGAGAGAAAGTTACATAATCCTTTTTCAGGCTATGTCTATACTACAGAATGTTGTCAGAAAAACGGCCATTTTTCCGACAAAACTTGAGTTACGTCCACACTGCAAGCGCATTCTCTAGACAGTAAATCAAAAGAACAGAGGGCCTTTTGTGCAATTGGTAAGCCTCATTCTACAAGGAAGAAGCCTTTTTCCGAAAGAGCTCTGTCGCAAAAAGGCATATGGGGACAGGGAAGAGGGAATTTTTTTGGAAGAAGAGGGAAGAGGAAAAGACACAGATGCCCTGGTGGCCACTCTGTCCATAGCAATCACTGATTACATGCGAGGTAGCATCCAGGCAGTCTGGACGCTATCTTTCAAAAAAGTGCATTGCTTTTTTCGATGCACTTTTACAGTGTGGATGCTCTCTTGCGCAAGAAGTTTTTCGGAAGATCTTTTCCGAAAAAAACTCGCGCAAGAAGCCTGGAGTCTAGATGTAGCCTCAGGGAGCAGCTTCCTTCCCCCACAGCTGGGAGAGATTCTGACTGACAAGAAAGGCATAAAGGGAACGAAAGTCTCCTCTCATTCCCCATCCCTTCAACCCACATTTTCTTGTAGCAGAGAATACAGGAGACATAGTCCCTGCTCTCCCTCCTCAGCTAGGATATGCAATCTGAGGGCAAGGGTATAAATTATTTCTCTTTACTCCCTAGTTTGGGCAAGTAAAGGCTGTGATAATCTCTCTATCCCTGACTTTCAGATCCAACTCTACATTCTTCATTCTCCTTTTCTCTAATATCTCTCCCACTTAGATTTTGACCTCACTACCAAAACACAATAGCTTATAGTGCTCTCCTGTACATTGTATGCTTGCCACTGACACTTCACTATGAAATGACATCACTGTTATGTGCCCACTATTTTCTTCTCTTCTTCTGGCCATTAAATGTTGTATGATACGAAGCATGAGTGAATTTTTAGCTTCAGCCACATCTATCAAAGCTTCCTAATTCATGCCTAATGCAGAGTTAAAAGCTCTTAAAACACTCTGCTTTAACAGCATAAATGTGTGATGTCATGTGTATGTATGTAAACACATGCGTGTACATGTGTATTGATATAGAATATAGATAGCATAATTTCAACTGATCTTATTTTAACAGCCTGTAACAGAGGGGGAAAATCTTTTGGTTCTGGTGTTTGGTTCTAGTGTTTTGCTTTCCTCTTTTACCAAGACTAAAAATCCATTTAAAGCAATGGTTACTATAGCTGCATGAGAGCGTAAAGTATCTCAGAGTTTCAAAGGGGATTCAAATTTTGTTCTAACTTAATCTGAATCAATTTGAAAATCTCCAAGATTCTGCCATCCACAAGTACAAACATGAAATCTAAACCACAACCAGGGAACAATTCATTGAATTCCAAAAGGAAATAGGTATTTCTCATTTTTTTCTATTTATGCCTTGACTTTAACATAGAGTCTAGAAAATAACATATGAGATGTTGTTATTGGACTGCATTTTAATAGTTACAGTTTTTGGTTTCCTGTAACAAGAAAAAAGAGCACAGTTTATAAAGAGAGAGAGAGAGAGAGAGAGAGAGAGAGGGAGGGAGGACATTCCACAAGGGACTAAAAAGAGTCTTTGGCCAAAGATTTGCCTTTTGGAGTCTTTTATTATTATCCTGAAATGATAGCTCTTATTTTTTGTTAAGAAAACACTACCTTTCCATTGTTTACTTTTGGTGCTGGCGCCTTGGATAATGAACAATTTCTCTGGGATTATAATGTAAACTGAAAAATGGCAATTGATTGTCTCAGGCAATGAGAGGGGAAGCATGTCTGAACAGAACAATGTTCTGTAGGTTCCCAAAGAATGGCCAACACAATGGAGCTGATTGAAAGGCTTTGGATCAGGCCCCACTGCAAGATGTACCCACACAATTGTTTTATGTTCCCTCCCTGCCCTTTTAATGCCTTACATTATGGAAAGAACTAGTCAAGTTCATGAGCACAAAAAATGAGGAAAAAATCTTTTTACATGAGTGTTTATTCATTTGCGTTAACCCCTTTTTATGGCAATAACCTGAAACAAATGACAGATTGACAGGAGTATGAAATGGTTCTTTAATGAACTCTTGCAACTCATTACAATCTCGACCTTCAGGCTACTGACATATAAATCCCTTTTATACTGTCTGAGTAATTATAGCGGATTTGTGACTGATAACTGACGGCTATGGATTAATGCCTCAGCTTGTAATGTGGGCTGACTCAGGCTTTACCATAGCTCAATCCATTACTCATTACCTTCCTCTGCCTAAAGCTGTTTAAGTAAAAAAGAGTTAGACATTCTTCAAACCTCATGAGCACTCACACGTCCTGCTTATGTGACAGCAACATTGTACCCATGCACATACGCTTTCTAATTTGCCTATTTATTGCATTTTAGTGTATTGATTTAGGGCTAGAGTCTGACTAATCCTAACACAGCTATACAGAGAAATAAGGGGCTGTAAAGCCGCACTCCCAAACCAGTTTGTTACTACTTGGGGATATCTTCATCTTGGAAAAAGATAAAAGAATTTATGAGATAGAAATATTTTGGAAGCATCTCTTTTTTCCCCCTTATCTGTCTCATTATGTATGTGTGGGGGGGAGGGAGGCCGCAGAAGATGTTTTTTCAACAAGTTGTTGCGTACTACCTGAGTCGTGTTGCACAAATGAGGGTATGTCTACACTAGCCCCCGAGTTCGAACTAGGGAGGCTAATGTAGGCATTCAAAGTTGCAAATCAAGCCCGGGATTTAAATATCCCGCGCTTGAGTTGCATCTTCCTGGCCGGTCGCCATTTTTGAAATTTACAAGTCCGGACTAACTGCCCGCATCTACACGCGGCAGGGACCAGGTATTTTGAATTAAAGCCCCTAAATTGAACTGCCTGTTAAACCTCCTTGCAGGAAGAATAACCGTTAGTTCAATTTTCTGCAAACTTGCCTTCAAGCTGTCTCCTGTTAAGGACATCAGTAAATAACAGAGCAAGATGGGAGCAAAGCAGGCCCACCGATGAAAGGGGGCAACTGCCCAGGGGCCTGGCAATTCAAAGGGACCCTTTAAATCGCTCCTGGAGCATTGTGCTGTGTGCTTCATGTGGCTCTGAGGGCTGGGGAGGGGCACTCTATGCTACGTGCTGTGCAGAGGCCTGGCTGCCTCTAGGCCCACCCTTTTGGGTGCTCCCTCCCATGCCCAGGCACCTGCATAAGCTATTGGTATCCCTGAAGCAAAGGATTCCCAGGCTGATGCAGTGGCACTTCCCTTCTCTTTGGGTATGTCTACACTACAACACTAATTCGAACTAACTTAATTCGAATTAGTTAATTCGAACTAAGCTAATTCAAATTAGTGCATCTGGACTTAAAAACTAATTCTAATTAGCGTTTTGCAAATTCGAAATAGCATGTCCACATTGAGTGGACCCTGAACCGAAGTTAAAGCTGGCCGGAACCAGCGCCGGCAGGGCATCAGGTTAGGACTTGGAGTGTGGAGCTGCTGCCTCAGGCTAGCCGAGGGCTGTGCTTAAATTGACCCGACCCCCACCCCGGACAGATAGTTCTCAGGGTTCCCCACTTTCTTGTCTAACTCAATGAGGGATAACAAAGCAGTCCTGACTTGGAGTGCCCTGAGTGCCCACACTCAGCACATCACAGCACTCGGCCATCAGCCCAGCTGCACTTGCTACAGGCTGCCATCTGGGGGGGTCAATGGAGGGGCTGTCAGAATCCAGGAGGCCCTGCAGGAGAGCTTCCACTCCAAGGAGCCTGCACAGCCACCCCAGTCCTCCCCATCGGGGGCTCGTGCCCCATTCTTCCCTCACCTTCTACTTACCCTTCCCTAGCCCCCCTTCCTGATGTAAAAAATAAAGGACACTTGTGTTCAAAAATAGAAACTCTCTTTATTTAACAAAACTGCGGGGGAGGGGAGATTAACTTCTGGGGAGACTGGGAAAAGGAGGTGGGAGAGGGGAAGAGAGAGGGTGGGAGAGGGGAGGGAGACACCTGAGAGGAGGAAGCTGGAAGGGGGAAGCCAGGGGAAGAAGGAGGAGGGGAAGTATAAAACTATGGTACGCGATATCTTCAGTATTGTGTTCAGATGTGGTCTCCTCACCTCAAAAAAGATATTTTGGCCTTGGAAAGGGTTCAGAAAAGGGCAACTAAAATGATTAGAGGTTTGGAACAGGTCCTTTTTGAAGAGAGGCAAAAGAGACTGGGACTTTTCAGCTTAGAAGAGAGGAGACTGAGGGGGGATATGATAGAGGTCTATAAAATCATGAGTGGTGTGGACAGGGTGAATAAAGAAGAGTGGTGTGGACAGGGTGAATAAAGAAAAGTTCTTCTTTAGTTCCCGTAATATAAGGACTAGAGGAGACCAAATGAAATGAATGGACAGCAGGTTTAAAACTAATAAGCGAAAGTTCTTCTTCACACAGCACATAGTCAATCTGTGGAACTCCTTACCACATGAGGCTTTGAAGACTAGAACTATAACAGAGTTTAAAGAGAAGTTAGATAAATTCATGGAGGTTGGGTCCATGGAGTGCTATTAGCCAGGAGGTAGGAACGGTGTCTCTGGCCTCTGTTTGTGGAAGACTGGAGACAAATCACTGGGTCATTGTCTTCGGTCCATCCCCTCCAGGGTACCTGGTGTTGGCCGCTGTCATTAGACAGGCTACTGGGCTAGATGGACCTTTGATCTGACCCAGTACAGCCATTCTTATGTTCTTATGTTCTAAGCTCAGGGCTCAGGGTTGGGGGTCTCACTAGACCAACTTGATTTTCATGCAAACCTGCTCCTGGGTTTGCATGTGGCCTTTGGTGGCCGGGCTGGCAGCTATCCTGCCCTAGATGGCTGCATTCCTGTGCCTAGTGCAGAGGTCATGGACAATGGAGGCCTCCCCCCAAACCTCGATGAGGTACATGCTCTCTGCACTAGACCAGGTGGGCGCCCGCCTCTTGCAGCCCCGGGCAGGCTCCTGAGAGCCGCCAGCCTGGTCCTGGGAAGAGGTGGAGGGCTGGGTGGCAGCGGGTGGCTGGCTCATGCCGTGCCAGGTGCAGGGTCTGCTGGCTGGGTGCTGGCAGGCTTGCAACTGGCATGAGCACTATAGCCAGACCGCGCCCCTTTAAGGGCTCTGGGGCCGGGAGGGGGGCAGAAAAGTTTCCCTGGTTTGTCCCAGAGTGGCCACCAGGGCAACCTGGGAAGGGCTAGCCTCCAACTAGTTCTAATTAAGTGGCTACACAGCCCTTAATTGGAACTACTTAATTCGAACTAGGTGTTACTCCTAGAATTAAGTTCGAATTAAGCGCTCCGCTAGTTCGATTTAAGTTCAAACCAGCGGTTTGCATGTATAGATACTATGAAAGTTAATTCGAACTAATGGCTGTTAGTTCGAATTAACTTTATAGTGTAGACATACCCTTGGGTAGGTCCTCAGATGTTGTAAATTGTTATGACTGCATTCAAGCTCCCACAAACAAATCCAGTCTTTGATTAAGCTAGAACTCCCTTTTATTCCAAATAGGTTAAATGTTACTCTTTTAGCATAAGCAATTACTGGGATCTTCCTCCTCACTTACCTTTCATTACACCACATCCCAGATAAAAAGTGAAACTGAGATTCTTACAAATGATCATGGAACGTGTTGTTTTCTTATCAAGGAACACATAACTTGTTAGGTTATGTACATGTAACCCAAAATAGGAAAAAGGAGTAACAAAGTAATATTTAGATTTAATATCATAATAAAAATGGGCAATGTGACAGCTGCTGCCTGGTATAATTCAGTAGAAAAATTGACCAACATAGATAGATAGTGACATTACCGCTTGTTAGAGGGGTTTTATACTGCTGTCCATTTCAATAGTATCTGACTTCCTTCCACTTAAAATTATTAGCAATAGCAAAGTACCCTCCCTCCAAAAAAAAAACAAAACCCTGAAAAAATATTCTCATGTGTGGAAAGCTTTATTTTCTCAGAGCAATGGCATCTATGAATTTACAAAGAATGAAACTCAAGACATAGCTTATAAGGTTTCAGAGAGGTAGCCGTGTTAATCTGTAAGTTTAAAAACAACAACCATTCCTGTGGCACCTTAGAGGAGAAAGTCAGGGGTGCTAACAGACTTTGTGGGACCCTGGGCAAGGTGGGAGAGCTGGCTTAGTCCTCCCAGAAGGGGCAGGGTCTTGGGTGGAAGGGGTTGGGCTGGGGACAGCCAGTCCTCAGTGCTGCCCAGACCACAGCGTGCACCTCCCTTCCAGCCTTCAGAGCCACCCAGAGCATGAGGTGTGGCACTCCATCTGCAATTTAAAGGGCCCAGGGTTCTGGACACTGCTGCTGCCACAGTAGCAGCAGAAGTGGCTGGGAAGTCCAGGCCCCTTTGAATCACTGGGCCCCCGGTCAATGGCCCCCTTTGTCCCCTCCCTGTTTGTGGGCTTGAGGAGATGAAACGCATGTTGGATTGACAGAGAATGGGCTGGGGCTATAATGGGTTGGTGGGGAGGAAAAGTGAATTGACTTAATATAGATGTGGTGGTGGGGAACAGTATGGAATCGGTGTCTTTTATAGGGTAAAAGTTGGACTCCTAAGGTGGAGCTTAGGTGTTTAGCTTGTAGCGGGCTCAACTCACTTTCAGTACGGCTTCTTCCCTCGGGGTGGCTTTGGGAAAGTAGCTGGCTGCTCTGATACGCCCCCTTTGGGTGTGGTGTCTTCAGGGCACTGCCCTCCAGCAGTGACCACTCCGGTCTTGGTCTGCACCCCCTTCCGGGGGGGAGGAGGAGTCATTGTTCTTCCTCTGCTCCTCCTCTAGAGTCCTCCCTACTCCTTAGGGCCCCCAGTTCTTCTCCCACTCTGCCTGCCTGGTTACCTCCTGCAACCCTGCCTTGTGGATTGATGGCTGGGGGCTTCCCCAGCCTACTGCAGCTGCCTCCTTGTGAACCATGGCTGCCTCCTTGCAACTTGGCCTTTTAGGGCTGCCTCCATGTGAGCCCCCCCCTCCATGACTGCCTTTTTGCAGCCCATAGGGCCTCAGGCCACGTGGTCTGGGTTTGCTAGGCCAAAGCCTATCTCATTGAAGGCCAGCAGGCAAGTCTCTCCTCCTCCTCCTCCCAGGAGCTGCTCTATATGGCCTCCAGCTGGGCCTCCTCCTGACTCCAGGTCTCAGCCCTTTAAAGGGCCAGTGCAGGCCAACACCCTGCCACAGGCTATAATACGTTGATCCAGCAACAGTGGAGGTAATTCATTTGAATAACCTAATACATATTTCTGAATGACTCTCAGAGAGATCTGCTCTTAAAATTAAAGAATAGAGCAAAGCAGAAAGTAAAATCAACTAAACTCCTCCACAGAAATTCCACAGGCAGTCCCTCCACACACAGCAGATGTGAGGGAAACCCCGCTCCCCCCCCCCCCCAACCATTTCTATTGTCCCTGCTCAGAAATCCTTTCAAGGCCTTTCATTATCCAGTTGGGGTAATATATTACTTCTAGAGTTTTATCAGTTTTTGTTTGTTTGTTAATTATTGCAACAACAACAACAACAACAATAATAATAATAATAATAATAATAATAATAATAATGTATTTAATACCTGTATATATCTTTGGAAATAGTGAACATACCACAGTGTACTCTCATAGCAATTCCAGTTTGTAATGCTTAGTAAACCATGGAAGTGGAGTGTTATCGTATTTCTTGAATGAAACTTTAAAGATGTTCTAGCAACAAACCTCTTACACACTTTGCAATTATTAATATCTGTCTATCTTAGGGAGATTGCGCATCTGTCTGTATGCCTGTGAGTCCATTCATCTATCAAGGAGTCTGCTCAAGAATGCCTCCTAAATGGTAAGAGCTAGGTCCACCAAATTTGGTATGCAGCTTCCTCTTATCCTAACTTAAAACAAGGTAAAGATTTGGTTGTATGAGCGAAATGGGATGTGCCTGGAATCTGATTGTTTCCCATAACACAGAAAGGGAAGGAGCTGAAAGTAGAGACACCTATGCCTCACGGTTACCACTGGTGGGCAGTGAGCACAGGGGATAGCTATACTGCAGAGTGACCACAGGAAGAGAGTGACCTGTTGGGGCTAGAGAGCTCTCTAAATTGCTGGCCACTGACTATGGGTATGTGGTACCCTACCCACAAATCCCTCCTCCCTGGTCCTCAACCACAGCCCCAGATGGTGGTGGTGAGGAGCCCTGCAGCTCAGTGCACCTCCCAGGAGCACCACTAGGGCCAGCTTGTGCAGCCCTGTGCTCCCCCCCTAAGGGGAGCTGCTAGAGCCAGGGCCAGGCCAAGCCGCACAGTCCTGCCCTGCCCCCCAGAGCTGCCAGAGGACCTGGGGGGGGGGGGGGAGGAGCTGGCAGCTGCAGTGTCATCCTTACTGCTGTGGACTACCCCAGTAACCCCCCTCTAAGTATCTAGGTCCTCTAGAATCTTAAATAAACTGAAAAGTTTTATTTAACATCCAGCTTAGCAGGCAAATTAGCTCACCATTATTTGATCTGAGAACATAAAATAATTAAATATTTATCAGACATGGGTTGAAGAAAGTCATTAAGGTTTTGTTTCCCTTCTATATAAGAAACTTGACAGTAACCCCATCTGTGCCATGAAATTTCTCAGTACGTAAATCTCCTACTGCCTTGAGGAGCAGGCCCACTTCATGGTGAATTGTGGGCAGTAAGAATGGGCTGGAATGAAATGTGAATTAATTAAATGTACATTATGCAAATTGAAGTGTCTCAGTATGATGATCCCTCTCTGACATGAATCGTAATAGCGACTTTGTGTTCAATGAAAACCAGACTGAAAATCAGACCAAATCAGAACTCTGATTCAGCAGTCCATATCTATTCAGCAAGGTACTTAATCACATGCTTATGTGTAAGCATGACTTCACATCCCATTACCTTCAATGCGACTAGCTTGTGCTTATGTATTTTGCTGAACAGGGAAAGATGTAAGCATGTACTTACATTCTCTGCTGAAATGGCCCTTATGTAGAATCTTAAACAACCAGAAATATTCCCATTGCTATAAAGTAGATAGTTTGACTGTAGTCTATATTGCAGTTAACTGATATTATATATTAATTGAAAGTCTGTATTGTACTGAAGTCTCTGCCACATATCCTAGAACACATAATTTTATATCTGTCTATAGGAACCACACTCTGAACTGATAAATTGCCAAATATTTCCTAATATATCATCAAATACTACTTCAGGAAAGCAGGAGTTCTGGCTTCAGATCAATAGAAATAGTGCCTTTAGTTATTTACTGCACCCATGCCCCAGGGAAAGCACTGATTTCAGGAAATGTGGTACCCATACAAATACAGTAACATTATACCATACATGCAATCAATTTAGTATCCATTCACACCAATGAAGATTTAGTGGAATTCTTCTAGATTTACATAAAAACGAGATCAGACTCTGTCCTATGGGTCGGATCAGGGAAATATACCAAGCATCTGAATGTGACATTATTTAAAGGATCTCACATGTGGTCAATCCATCTCTAAACTTCAAATCCATTTCCTTTATGCAATTTCCGATAATAATGATGTAATGCAGTACATTCTTCAATGTGTAACCTTTCTGCCAAGTGGTAGTGTAGGCAATAACAAAGGCTAGCTCCATCGATGGAGCCATGTAGTCTAGACATAACCCAAGTGAGGTAAACAGAAAGGAGAATAAACACTGCCAAATTAAGTGTAAAAATGTAAAAAGAAAAGCCAAAAAGGAGTTTGAAGAACAGCTAGCCAAAAACTCAAAGACTGCATCTACACTGCAGGCTTCTTGTGCAAGAACAGCTGTTCTTGTGCAAAAACTTTCCAGGTGTCTATACTGCACGCGTGTTCTTGTGCAAGTAAATTTACAGTACAGTGTCGGAAAACAGGGCTTCTTCCAGAAGAGTTATTCCTCTCCCCACGAGGGATAAGCCCTTTTGCACAAGAGCTCTTCCACAATGGCTTATTCCTCGTGCAGAGAGGAAGCCCTGTTTTCTGACGCTTTACTGTAAATTTACTTGTGTAAGAACGTGCGTGCAGTGTAGACACCCAAAAAGTTTTTGCACAAGAACAGCTGTTCTTGCACAAAAAGCCTGCAATGTAGACATAACCAAAAGGTAAAAATAAAATGTTTTTTAAGTACATCAGAAGCAGGAAGCCTTCTAAACAACCAGTGGGGCCCCTGGATGATCGAGATACAAAAGGAGCACTTAAAGACGAAAAAGTCATTATGGAGAAACTAAATGAATTCTTTGCTTCAGTCTTTACGGCTGAGGATGTTAGGGAGATTCCCAAACCTGACCCATCCTATGTAGGTGACAAATCTGAGGACTTGTCACAGATTTAAGTGTCATTATAGGAGGTTTTGGAATTAATTAAACTTAACAGTAACAAGTCACCGGGACCAGATGGCATTCACCCAAGAGTTCTGAAAGAAGTCAAATGTGAAATTGAAGAACTATTAACTATGGTTTGTAACCTATCCTTTGAATCAGCTTCTGTACCAAATGACTGGAAGATAGCTAATATGATGCCAATATTTAAAAAGGGCTCTAGAGGTGATCCTGGCAATTACAGACTGGTAAGTCTAACGTCAGTACCGGGCAAATTAGTTGAAAAAATACTAAAGAATAAAATTGTCAGACACGTAGAAGAACATAAGTTGTTGGAAAAAAGTCAACATGGTTTCTATAAAGGGAAATCATGTCTTACTAGTCTATTAGATTTATTTGAAGGGGTTAACAAACATGTGGACAAGGGGGATACAGTAGATATAGTGTACTTAGATTTCCTGAAACAGTTTGACAAGGTCCCTCACCAAAGGCTCTTACGTAAATTAAGTTGTCATGGGATAAGAGGGAAGATCCTTTCATGGACTGAGAACTGGTTAAACGACAGGAAACAAAGGGTAGGAATAAATGGTAAATTTTCAGAATAGAGAGGGGTAACTAGTGGTGTACCCAAGGGTCAGTCCTAGGAGCAATCCTATTTAGCTTATTCATAAATGATCTGGAGAAAGGGGTAAACAGTGAGGTGGCAAAGTTTGCAGACTATACTAAACTGCTCAAGGTAGTTAAGACCAAATCAGACTGTGAAGAACTTCAAAAATATCTCACAAAACTAAGTGATTCGGCAACAGAATGGCAAATGAAATTGAATGTGGATAAATGTACAGGATTTAAAAGAGAACTAGATAAATTCATGGAGGTTAAGTCCATTAATGGCTATTTGTCAGTATGGGTAAGGAATGGTATCCCTAGCTTCTGTTTGTCAGAGCGTGGAAATGCATGGCAGGAGAGAGATTGCTTGATCGGTACCTGTTCCGTTCACTCCCTCTGGGACACCTGGCATTGGCCACTGTCAGCAGACAGGGTACTTGGCTGGATGGACCTTTGGTCTGACCCACTATGGCCATTCTTATGTTTGATTCTTACATGGATTTACAAGTACAGTCTTGTTGGTCTTTACTCATACAACCAGGATACAGTACTTCATTACCCCTACTTTCAATATTAAAATGAATTTTAACCCCGAAAACCCTAGAATTGATCACTTTGGTAATGCAGGTCTGTCTGCTGATCTCTTCTATGTAAATACAGTCTGGTCCTGAGGCCTTTTCCTCCAGTTCATCACTAACTCTCAGGGGAGAATTCATTCAGATCTTGAATACAAACATATACATAATGACTAATATTTGTTAGTTTTATGTGTACAAATCCTGCCACTGTTATCTACCGCCACAAAGGACCAAAACATACTTAAGCTAGTTAGACCAGGATATTTTTTTCTTTTCAGAAAAGTAGCTTTTTGGCCAAAAAAATAGTTTCAAGCTCACTGAATATATTTGTAAAGTTGATATGAATTTACAAATATATTAAGCTCAGAAGAAGGAGCTGTTCTTATATCTTTTTATAAGGTTCCATGGGTTGGTGGGTATTTTGGGGCAGATGTCTCTCAATCTTTCCTTCTGAAGCCATTCTACTGTGTAAAAAATACTTGAATAGACATCGGCCATAGAGAGAGAGTGACTCTATAACTTTGTGACTAGGGCACTCATCTGAGAGAAAGCAAATTCAAATCCCTGCACTCATGAATATTTAATTTATATCATGAAAAGCAACTTCATTAGGAGAGATGAAGAACTTGCCCTAGAGTACCCCCCATGTCCAGTTAGGACACTCTCCTGAGACTACGACTTTAATGGCAAGGGAGGGTTTATTCTATAGGACTTACTCATGGTGGAATTATTGGGATAGATTCTGCTGATATGAGGCTATCACTGGTACACAGTCCTCCCAGAGAACTGTTACTCTTTCTACATCAGGGCATATAGCCAGCCACTCTGACAGTTGTGTCTGGTGAAATATATGTGTGACCCTTGCTAACAGAAATAGTCACCTCCACTTTTGATTCAGGAAGTCTATCATCAGCTCCCAAACCCAAGAACAATCTAGCCAATTTTCAAGAAAATCACCTTGTAAACTACTTCTGGTGTCAACTTCTGATCAAAATAAACTGAGTCATCTAACCCACTGCCAGGACCTCTCCCAATTGGCTTTCACACTGGTTCATGTAACAGAGACAAAATGCTCACTTTCTTATTGGCTCTTGATGTCAGCCTCCATTACATAGCAGCTTGTCTGAAAATTTAAAACCTTTATGTTTTCTCCCATACTTCACCTTATACTTGGGAACAGCTCCCCATAAACATCAGCAAAGCTTACTCATGATCCTCCTTCAGAACTCTCATTAAAACTCTCCTTCACCCTGATGTGTACAAAAAAAATATTGACAATGGTTAGACTGCTGGCATTCAGAGATCCCTACGTACCACGCCAAGCAATATTGCCTCATTATTTCATTTTACTCCCCTATCCTTCTGTATCCATGTTGTCACTTTTCTTATATTTAAATTTCAAGACCCTTGAGGCAGGTACTGTCAATTTGTTCTGTGATTGTATACTGCCTAGGCTTCCAAATGCTGCAGTAATACAAATAATAATAATGGAAGACTTTACCTCATCATAATGGACATAGGCAACTGATGCCTGTGGAGGGAGGTGCAGGGATAACCATTGAGAAGAACAGGCAGGGGGCACGAGGGAGCACCCCATTTAGAAATTAAAATTTTGGTGAGGTACAGGAAATGGAGGGGCATTGCACTTCTTGAGTTCTACCATGAGTCACCTATGATAATAGATGACTTGGCCATGGTGATCTCTCAGAATGTGACTTCCAGTGTGGATGACTGAAATTTAATCTATGTATGAGCACACAATGCTTAAAAAGCTACAGGAGTCTGATACCTAGTTACCTCATCTTTGCACTTTCCTGCAGTAAAAGGGTTGAATCAAACCCATAATTAATACATCATAACTCCCTGGGTATATCTAGACGACACCTCTCTGTCGACAGAGAGAAGTAAATTAGGCACGTTGAAATTGCTAATGAAGCAGGGATTTAAATATCCCACGCTTCTTTAGCATAAACATGGCAGTCGCTTTTTTTTTAAACGGAGCTTTTTTGAAAAAAACAGCAGTCTAGACGCGGATCTGTTGAAAATAAACCCTTTTTGACAGATCCTGTATTCCTCCAAAAATGAGGTTTACAGGATCTGTTGAAAAAGGGTTTATTTTCGACAGATCCGCGTCTAGACTGCCATTTTCTTTAAAAAGCTGTTTCGAAAAAAGCGGCAGCTATGTTTATGCTAATGAAGTGTGGGATATTTAAATCCCTGCTTCATTAGCAATTGCAACATGCCTAATCTACATCTCTCTGTCGACTGAGAGGTGTAGTCTAGACACAGCCCTTGTAAAGTAGGTAAGTACTAGTTTCCACATTTTACAACTGAGGATCCTAAATGAAAAAAAAACTGTTAAGTGATTACCTTTAGATTATATAGAGAGGAAGTGTCTAAACTGGAATTATAGCTCAAAGAAATCTTGGCTCCCAATCCTATGTTCAGACCACTAGACCAGTATATTTTATGCATCCTCTATATTATTTACACACCAGCATTATGGAGGACTACTTATTTGTTATTGGTCTACCTTTACAAGATCATCATCCTATTCTCAGCAAAGTGGTGTAAATCTTCAAGTTCCTTAGCCATTTTACTATGTCCTGGAAACAGAAGTTTTAGCCTTTGAAGGGGAAATAAACTAACTGTAGACTGAAAGCCCAAGGGATGATTTAAATTCACAAAAAATAAACTGTGATTTAACAGCCTTGTCTGATTTTGTGTGAAAGAACTACAGTGCTTAGATATGTCTGGGCAAGATGCCGCCTTATAATTATGCATGAGAAATGCACATATTTCCACTTAATCCATGCAGTACTAATGCCTCCTTCAGCGTGCTTGGATTCTCCGCTGTGTTCATTTTTGGTGATAAAGCCGATGAGTATAAATGTAACTATAATGTAACCAAAATGATGTTAATGGGATAGCATTGTGAGTCGTAACTCATGAAGGCAGTCTGAAGTAACTGGCACTGAGGTGAAGTCCTAGAAGGCATGATGGCTAAAAAGTGAACCCTAAAACAAAATGCTGTAGATGTACAGAAATATTCTGATGCCAGCAAAGTGCCTCACTCATAAGAGTGGAAATAATATGGTTTATTTCTTCTTTTAGGACACTGAAGGATCCACACATGATATCATAAATCTCCTTGGGAAACTGAAATATAATCACATTCCATGGGTAAGATATTCTGGTAACTCTGCAGGGATTTATTTTAGTTTATGGCTAATTAAATTCTTTAAGATCATTATTATTTTCCATGAAAATATAAGAGGGATCTATGTTTACTATGGCTTCAAAATTATGTGAATGTTAAGGGTAAAAAACCTCTCTCATCTTGCTAAAAATTGACTCAATAAATATTTGCAAAACTTTCTTGATGGAATTCCGTACTTGAATAAGTTGTATCAAATTTGAAAAAGAGTCAGAGAAAGAGTATATACCTTAGTATCTATGGATATTGATGACAGATCATATTATTTTTAAATAAGAAATAATATACATGTGTATATAAAGTTAAGGAAGTAGGTTACACTGAAAAGGAAAACATACCACAAATTTAAAAACCTCAACAGTGTCACAGTTGTTCACTGGAGGTACATGTTTCACTACAATCTCATATTTTGAATTTATATAGTGCCTTGTTTATTATAGCCCTAAAAATAAAGAAGAGGGAGCATGCTAGTTATCCACCTCTGGGGAGATGATGTATGTTGGTAGAGCTGAATGATTTTAAAATCTATTAGCCAATATAACATGATGGACTTACACTGTGTTAATGATGGGTTAGAATTACTGTCATGCTTCTGGGTAGTAAAATAAATTGATTAGTATGACCAAATCTGAAAAAAACCCTTCCTGTGTACTATGTTGGCAGACAAAGGGCTATGCCCTCAAACTATATATCACACCCATTTTCATTCTTTGCTTAATATGAGAAGTCATTAAACCACTTAGCTTGAAACAGCATAACATTTCTAGTGAATATATTTGAAAGGCTGCAGCTTTCTAAAATCTAGCACAGGAAAGCTAGTTATCCACAAACTTTTCTTTGAAAACAGTTTATGTGTTATTCAGGGAGACAGTATTTATTTCCTGGTATCTGCTTGTCTGGCAAATGATTGACACTTCCCCTCAGGTAGGAAGGCAGCTAGCTCAAGGGTAGGCAAGATATGGCCTGGTGGGGCCTGGACGAGGAGGCCTGGCTCTGCACTCCTGAAAAGGGTGAGCCGAGAGGCAGCCAGATCTCTGCAGAGCCTGGAGCTTAGCGTGCCCCCAACTGAGCTACTTCCACACTTAAAGTGAAACACACACTTGAGTCCTCTGCTGGACCTTAGGAATCTCAGATGTAACAACATGCCCTTCACTATAGAAAAAATACTTTTGCATGACTATTGTGCTCCATCTGCCTCTCTGTGCTGGTGTGGGGGAGGAGCTTTGTGCACTGCAAACCCCCTCCTTCACCTAAACTCTCTCTCAGGCCCCACTCTCTCTTCTGCATACCAATCCCCTACTCCGAGCTCTCTTATGCACCCAACCTCCATCCCAGACCCCATAGTCCTCCATAGAAAAGTGTGGCCCTTACCCACTTACCACATTTTTGTAGTGGTGACCCATCAAAAATTATTGCACACCCCTCAGCCAGCTTCTACTTCTTCACCAGTCAGCCCTGGACTAAGTTAGGTTCATTCCTTTTCTCCCCAATTCCAGCGTAGCTGAAAGTATAATGGGGTAGGTCTAACTGGGCCAAAGGCTCTCTTAAACACTTTCTGTGATGGTAGGTGGTCTCTTTGCTTCATCACAAAGATAAATTATACAATAATAAATGGAAAGACAGCAAATAGATTATTTAATAACAGACCATTAGCTTAGCACTGATCACCATTTAAACAGGGAAAAGAGATATTTGTGGATTTTTGTGCCTTCTTTCTCTCCTGCGAAGTCAGAGTAGTTTCCCACTTTTCCATGTGGCACCACTGCAGTAGCACCAGCCAGTGTCAGTAGAACCCTTCTGGAAGTGACCTATAAAGATCTGCGGCTTGCTAGCGGTGTCCCGGACACCCTTTCTGTTCTCTTCTGTTTCTGTACCCAGCCAACTACTACTTACCATTATCCAGCTTTTCTCCTCTATTCCCTATTTCCTGTGAACCTGGCACCAACTTTCACCATCCAGCTTAATCCCCTCTCATATCCCACACATCCAGGCTACGTCTACACTGGCATGATTTTCCGAAAATGATTTTAACGGAAAAGTTTTCCGTTAAAAGCATTTTCGGAAAAGCGCCTCTAGATTGGCAGGATGCTTTTCCGCAAAAGCACTTTTAGACGTGCTTTTCCGCAAAAAATCATTCAGCTCTACCAACTTTTAGCCAATTTAGACGTGCTTTTCCGCAAAAAAGCCTCGATTGCCATTTTCACAATCGGGGCTTTTTTGCAGAAAACAGTACTGTGCTGTCTACACTGGCCCTTTTGCGCAAAAGTCTTTCAGAAAAAGACTTTTGCCCGAACGGGAGCAGCATAGTATTTCCGGAAAAGCACTGACAATCTTACATGAGATCATCAGGGCTTTTGCGGAAATTCAAGCGGCCGGTGTAGACATCTGGCAAGTTTTTCCGGAAAAGCAGCTGATTTTCCAGAAAAACTTGCCAGTCTAGACACAGCCCTCCTGTCTCACCGCATCCCCTAAAATTACAGTATAAACAGTTATAATTTGTGTTTAGAAAAAGGAATCCATTATCTCTATCCATATGTACACACCACTTACATATCCACATGATCTTCTACTGTCTTCTCTCCTCGACTCCCCCATCATGAAGTAAAATGAGAAGTGGTGAATGTTTCAAACTCTTTAGGGGAAGGAGTTTCACTTTCTGTAGGCTGTGCAACTTGTAGTGTAGGGATGTCAAACACATTAAGTGGAAAATAATGAATTCCATTTTTTAAAGATTACAAGAAGGGAGAATTTATTTTAACTCAGGGAATAACATCTTATGTGAAGCAAGTCTAAGGGGAAAATCAGTCCAGGAGAACTGGCAATTTATCAAAGAGATATTATTAAGGGCACAAGTGCAAACTATCCAACTGCATCAGAAAAATAAGAGGATAAGAGAGATAAGATAGGTATGGCAAGAGACCAGTCTGACTTCACCAGGAGATCTTCAGTGATCTGAAACTCAAAAAACAGTCCTACAAATTATAGAAATTAAATCAAATTATAAAAAACAAGTACAAACAAATAACACAAGTAAGTAGTGCAACTAACAGTAGTGTGTATATTCTGCTTGGGTTCAGAGAGAGCAAGGTACATACTCTAGGGGGTTTAGGCATAACTTTACTTGTGTAAGCTATGGCTCAGTATCTTCACTTCTATTTATACCCATGCCAAGGAGTAGATGTGTGTAGTGAATGTAATGTACTCATGTGCAACAAGGAGTGTTGGGTGCAGACATACCATATATAGAACTGATTAAACTGTTAATTGCACATAATTTGTTCATTGGATTGCACAATGTTTTCTGTTTGTGAATGGTTGGTGAATTCATCCCAGGTTTGTTTGGTTTTTACAAATATTCATAATTATTCAACAAATAATTTTATGAGCATATTTAACCTACTGGTTTTTGTGAATTGTTTGCAGTGAATGCTCACTTGAATAATCAATATTAGGAATTTGATCTTCATCTGTATGACTGGTCACCCATGTCAGCTAACATGTTTTCTCTTGTCTCCGATTTAATATTTATAAATAGAAGAAGTGCCTCACAAAATCATTATGCTATTGAATCTTTTTTCAGAGAGAAGTAAGGAGCACAGGAGAGAATGGCTTTTTAAAACTCTATAAATCTCAACTTTCTTTTCATAGCCTCCTGGTCAGTGCAATTCAGACAGTGCACAGATCTTCATGTTTAAAATTTTCATGCTTGATAAGAAGGATGGGCTTTGGCTTTTCAGATTATGCCCAGACATCCCAGGCACCAATTTTACAGTTGCAAGCAACACACAAGACACTGGAATAGCCTTTTTGCAAGGTTTCAGTGGTCATTCTTGCCTCAGTTTCAGAGAAACCCTTGTTCAATTCAGCTACAAGGACAATTAACCAAATTGTCAACTTCAGTTTAAAGACCAACTTCAGTTTAAACATCTTGACAGCATGAATGTATGTGCTTCAACATGGTTTCCTGTTTCCACAGGAGTTCAGTGAGCTTGTACTCCATCACCATTGTTGTCATTATTGACATTGTTGGCATTGATCAGCTGATGGATCATCAGTATGCTGATGAAGCCACCGTGTTGCTTCAGTTGCATGAATCACTGCAGATGATGGGTGATCTGTGCAAGAAGCAGCATCCATTGATCTGGTTATTAATACCTATAAAAATAAGACCCTGACCATTAGCATCAAACAGTCTTCATAACATTATAACTAGCTCAGTATTAATACAGAGTGTTAAGCAGGGGGACAGCTATCCTATGTTTGTGCACTATTAAAGACAGTGCTGGAAAATGTTTGAAAAGACATGACCTTTCATATAGCAGTAGCTGCTACCACATTTTGGCCTTTTCATCAGCTTCTGTGAGGTTGTGATGACATCATACTTATGGAACCACTTTTATACAAACTCTGGCATGTGGAAGTGAAACATGGGTGCAAAGAAAGTCTGAAGAACGTAAGCCTCTAATTGTCTTCATGAGCTTCTCCATACCTAATAGGAGTACAAGATCAGAAACAAGGAGACTGAAACCTAACCAAGCAACTGCCTCCATCAGCTCTGATGCAGTATCAGCAGCTTTCGTGGTATGGTTGTATTTTGGAATGGAAGACTAGCAAATTCCAAAACTTGCATGCCAAGGAATGTGGCTATATGTCCAGAGATCACATGGAGACTAGAAGTTTCAGTGATGTGACCAGATTGCCAATTATGGATGTAAACTGTATGCACACACTGCCCCTTGCCAGGAGGTGATTAGTTTGCCAGAGAGCCACATCCCCTTGTGATTTGGGATGGTGATGACGATGACTGGAAAAGGATGAAGAAAAGAAGGAAATCACAATCTAATAAATGATGCACCGTGAAGATCCAACCATAAACTGAGATTGCATCTCCAGGAGGCAAATTACACTGTTAGTCTACATATGCAAAACTTAATATAGCCACATTTGATATCTGTATGTTTCCTGATGTTATCAATACCCTGATAACCATAACATATTGATTTTGCATTTAGATTGTTTCACCAAGATGTGATCTCTTTGTTCAAGATTTGCATTGTCTGTCATATCCCAAACGCATATTATCTTAGCGTAGTTTTATTTTAGCTTGTATACTTTGTATTCCTGTACAATTTTATCAGTAATTAATTATTGACTCCATTTTACATGCATTTCATCTGTACCTTTTATTCCTTAAGGTTTTGTTTGTCATAATGAACCACAACATTGCTGTTTTTCCAAAGAGATCCCAAATCTGCACAGTCTCTGTCTGTTAATATTTAGAAAGAGGAGTAAAAGGTTTCTAGTGATCTTTTTTCCTGTTTTTTTCTTTTCTTTGTAAATCTTTGAATTTGTAAGTCCAATTATACTCCCATGGAACTGAAGCTGTTCAGGTGGCCCTCCAGCTATCAAGAGACTGGGAAAGGGAGAAAAGCAAAATACCTTTGTTTCTTTTTAGAGCGCTGGTAAATCTTTTATTTGAAAAGCACATTTTTATACTTTTTTCACTTATTTCAATTGTAAAATCAAATGTTCCTATTGTATTAATAAACAAAACATTGCCAAGCAGTTAGGATTCATAAATCCACAAAATAACTGACAGGGAAGGAGATGAAAATATAGATGACCACTTAACTCTGATCACTTTTTTGCCTTTTTATACATGCTCCTTTAAGCGATTTCTCTTCCCCAGCACTAGTAGTTGTGGATGTTAGGGGTTATAGTTGTTTGTGTTTTGAGGGGACGGTTTGGTAAAGGATTGTGCTTAGAAGATCAGGTAAAAAACGAATAAAATTTTAGTTTAGATTGTTACTCCTGTTATATTGTGTATGGTAGTTCATGGTTACGTGTGTCTCTTGTGGAGAATAGATTGTCTTATTAAGTGATTTAACTTCTCATTTTCTTTCATTTATGGGTGTGTGGCAGGTATACTGTGTGTTGTGCAATCTGAACTACTTCATAATGAACATTTGTATATTAGGTTTCATTTGTTTTGTTTTGTTTTGTTTTAATCAGAAGGGGTACACTTACACTGCACTGATATTTTGAAATAAACTATTCTGGAATAAGTTATTCTGAAATAGCTTATTTTGAAATAGCACATCTACACTGCAGGGAAGCCTCAAAATTAGTCTGAGGCAGGCTTCCCTAATGTGGATGTGCTATCTCAATTTAGAGCCTAGGAGGCACTGGGGAAGAATAATTTAGAATGGCCCTGGTGAGGGCCATTTCGAAATAGCAGCTGTGGAGCATCTACACATGGTTTATTTCTAAATTGCTATTTTGGAATAGGCATTATTCCTTGTAGAATGAGGTTTACAGATTTCCAAATAAGCTGCCCATCATTTCAACATTATTTTGAAATAACAGATGCTCACATTGTTATTTCAAAATAACGCTAGTTATCTCAAAATAAAGGTGCAGTGGAGACGCACCCAAAGGGAAGTAATGAGGTAGGGAGGTGCAGACCCATTGGAGGTATAAGCACAACCTCTAATAGAGACTGTTTTATCAACCACTATACAGAACAGCTATGTTGTAGCAAAATATAAACTGATAGAAAAGTGTAGTTCCTGAGGAGAAGGATTTTTCTGTTCCCTCTCCACCATTTAGGCTTTTGTGTTCTCAACCCCAATCATGTCTCTGTCTCTAGTCAATCAGGATTATATGTATCTGACCCTGCTAATCAAATTTAGATACATAATGCATAAACTTACACCTATACTGTGAATAATGGAAAAAATGGTCCTAAATCTGACACACAAAAAAACAAGCTCCCTGTTTTACCCATTCTCAGGTTTCACCGCAGTACTGAGTTCTGTATAGATTGATAGTATTTTAAGAGATATAAGTCAGAAACTTAAGATAGGACTGCCACTGACAAATTTCAAAGCCAAATTTTAAATCTTCTAATTAAAAATGTGTAAGAAGAAAGCAGACGTACATAATTATAAAAAACATCTTATTAAAATACAGCAAATATCATTGCATACCTGTATTTTACATCTGAATTTTTAATTTTCTTATGATTTCTGATGCTTTTAATATAGCTGAACAATCTCTTTAGATTACTTCAAATAAATTAAGACATTCAAGGAGATCTGCTAGATTAAACCAATCTTTCAGCTAAGTGTGAAAATTAATGTTTAAAAAAGTATTTACAAAACATATTTAGTGCCATAATTGAACAATGCTTAGGCTATTAACTATTCTAGAACTTGAGATAATTACAGCATGTTACAATTTGCTATTAGTGAACTTTTTTAAAGAAAAAAAGTGAAATTAAACTGTCACTAGTTATTAATTTTTTGACTGCAGCACAATAACAATGTTGAAGTTCAAAAAATTAGGTTATGTGTATGTATCTTTTTGCTTGAAGTGATGCTGCATATGGTCTGTACACAAGCAGAATATCCAGACTGAGACAGATCCAACTTTTAATAGACATTGGTGCAATTGCATTGAAATCACCTCAGGTTTTATCCCACAACACTGTACTTATATACAGTACTACACTCACACATTCAGAAATCCTTCATGAGATTTGGGGCTGCACTTCTTAGAGATATGGCATAAAATCCACAGCCCATAAAGAAGGTGCAGTTAAGGTGTTTTTAAGCCTTCTTTGCACAATCCTAATCCTGAGTTGTTCTAGTGGCTGGAGTAGTTATGTTAATAATTGAGATGGCCCTCAAGGAGTTTCTAAATTATGTCAGTCTCCTCAGGCTAGCCTATGGATCAAAGTGATATTCATAATCTTCCCTGCACTGTGCAACAAGGCATTATACCTATCATTGTTCTTCCTGCCCTAACCCAGAACCTATATTGCTGCTTATGAGGTAGCTCTCAGAAGGCAGTTTTACCACCAGTATCTGCAGTTCATGCTCCAGGGTAATTTTCCCTTAGGTACAAGAATGATTTTACCCTCTGGCTGTGTCTACACTGCACCCCTTTTCCGGAAAAGGGATGCAGATGAGACAAGTCGGAATTGTAAATGAAGCGGGGGATTTAAATATCCCCCGCTTCATTTGTATAAACATGGCTGCTGCTTTTTTTCCGGCGTGGGGCCTTGCCGGAGAAAAGTGCCAGTCTAGACGGGATTTTTCGGAAAATAAAGCCTTTTCCAAAAGGTCCCTTATTCCTGATTTTAAGAGGACTACGTTATGTTATATAACCACACAGAGGCTATGTCTACACTGCAGAGCTTTTCCAGGATAGCCCTGCCACGTCCAAGGAACGCGTCTGCTTTTCAGAAAAAAATATTGTAAAAGCAGACATTTTTTCGGCATCCCTGTAAACCTCATTCAACAAGGAATAAGGGATGTTCTGAAAGAGGGTTTTTTCCTGACATCTGGCCCCGTCTACATGGGCCAAATGTCAGAAAAGCCTTTTTCGGAAGAAAAGCGGAAAAAGATGCGCAAATTGTGGTTTGCAATTTACATATCTTTTTCCAACTTTTCCCTGCTGTGTACACATAGCCTGAGCATTGAGGCTCTGGACCATGTTTTCCAGTTTGCTGAGAGTCCAAGATGGAGGTAGAATGAGCTAAGTCTAAAACACTACCAGAAGCAATTCTAAGCTAGAACACAAAGAGACAATGTTTAGTGTTTGGAGTGTAGAAGGGATAGAAGCATCCCAGCCAGGGAGGACACTTCTCATCTCCACTTCCCTATCCAAGGGAAGACTTTGAATCCTTTTGGGATTTGGGGTGCTCTGTATAGTATCCTCTCATCAGAGACCAAAAATTGAAGAGGGTAAAGAGACTCATGGTCAGGCTACAAGGCATATTATAATCTGGACCAGAGAGCCACAAAGATGATAAAATAAATTAATGGAGATTGCCTATCTCCTAGAAGTGGAAGGGACCTTGAAGGTCATTGAGTCCAGTCCCCTGCCTTCACAGGACCAAGTACCATCCCTGACAAATTTTTTGCCCCAAATCCCCTCTGCAAACATTGAACTCATAACCCTAGGTTTAGCAGGCCAAGGCTGAAACCACTGAGCTATCCCCCACAAGCTACTTGCCATCCTTGGTATGGCTACTTTGTCAGCACACCGTAGTTTATTTATTTTGTTTTAAGGTTGCCACTAATGTCAGTGCTGTGCCACCCACCAAAGACTGAGTCCAAGCTAACTCTTTGTCTGGGCAGGGGCTGGAAAGCAGCACAGGGTGATCTGTAAATGTTGGGAGGAGTGGGATTTAGC
This sequence comes from Pelodiscus sinensis, assembly GCF_049634645.1. Lineage (NCBI taxonomy): Eukaryota > Metazoa > Chordata > Testudines > Trionychidae > Pelodiscus > Pelodiscus sinensis. The sequence continues at coordinate 217,636,248 of NC_134711.1, forward strand.
CATTGTTGTTTTTGTCTTTTATTATCCTCCTGTCCCTTGTTCTGAGTTTTCCATTCCTAATAAACCCACAGTTACTATTTGATTATACTGGGAATTGTCTGAGGGTATGTCTACACTAGCCACCCTAGTTCTAACTAGTTAGAACTAGGGTGGCTAGTGTAGTCATTCGAACTTGCAAATGAAGCCCGGGATTAAAATATCCCGGGCTTTATTTGCATGTTCCCGGGCGCCGCCATTTTTAAATGCCCAGTAGTTCGAAGTCCCTGCCGCGGCTACACGCAGCATGGGCTAGGCAGTTCGAACTAAAGCCCCTAATTCGGACTACTGTTATGCCTCATTGCAGGAGGAGTAATGGTAATCCGGATTAGGGGCTTTAGTTCAAACTACCTAGCCCATGCCGCGTGCAGCTACGGGCAGGGACTTCGAACTACCGGGCATTTAAAAATGGCGGTGCCCGGGAACATGCAAATAAAGCCCAGGATATTTTAATCCCAGGCTTCATTTGCAAGTTCAAATGACTACACTAGCCACCCTTGTTCGAACTAGGGTGGCTAGTGTAGACATACCCTTAGCTATTTTATTATTGAGTGCTTTCACTGACACTCCAGATTGTGTGTTAAATGTTTTCCCAGAGGAAAGGTGTGTGTGCTCTTCACTAAAAGGGTCTTCCTTGGGTGGAGATACCAGGCACATTATAGGGAACCCAGATCCCTGAAGAAGAAAAAAAGGAGAAAGCTGCAGCCATGCCTCAGGGCAGGAGTTATAGGTGTATCAATATGTCACTGTTTAGGAATTCTTGTGTAAATCAAAAAGGCTCAGTTTTACCTCTAAAGTCTATTTCATGGGCATAATGGTAGACACAATGGACAAGTACTTTTGGAAAACACCCTGAACTTCAATTAAAACTTCAATTAAAAGCAACATGTTACAGTAGATATTGATGCACTATCAAGGTTTTATCAGAATGAATGTGGGATGTAGTACATCCCAAACACTTGACAATAAACCATTTTATGCCACGGAACACTATGAGGTATTCTGTATGCCCCATTTTACAAAAAAACTATTGAAAAAAATGCTTTTTGAGCTTTAAATATTTTTATTGGTATGTTTTTGTACCACACTACCTATAAAGTCAGGTGCCTTAATTTTATTAAACCAAATGTTCAGGATGGGAAAAAGAAGAAAAAAATTACTGGTGATTTAGAAACTACTAAAATATTTTTCCATATATACTTTAGCGGTGGGTGGCAAATGTATTTTCCACCCTTACCATTCAACCCATGTGGAAAGTTTTGACTTTGACAAAATATTTTGGCTGAAAGTCAAAAGTGTCAGTACAGAAATGCTAACTTTCAGCTCATAGTTGTTCTCAGAAATTTGTGTCTTGTTCATTGAAAGTCTGTCATTTCATCACAGGAAAATGATATGCACAAATCTTGTTATGTGAAGATTACCAAGCACTTCAATCAAAAAACCCACTGGTTTTGATAAAAGAATAAAATAAATATATTAATTATGGAGAGACAGACTTTAAGTGATTACAAGAAAATAGGTATAACATTGAGAACTGGCTATAAAGAAAATGAAACAGTTAAACGACAATATAATATAGCTTAACAAGATAATGTTAAGCTAAAATATAGCTTCACAAACTAAATGAATTTAAAGAAGCAAAAAGGTTTCTTTCACCATCAGATTTCACAGTCCAAATGAATTACTTCCCCTTCTCCAATTCATTGATGTTTCCTATGTTTTCCAAGTGTTGTTAATGCTGTGAATAACAAAGAAGGGAGAGAGGTGGTGTATGTTGTTTGTTTCCTCATTCTTATATCATTCTCTTTTTGAGGATTATCTTCAACTAGGTTTAGGTGAAAGTCAATCTGTTTACATGGGACTTCCAGCTATTTTCATTGCCAATATGAACATTTTCTCTCATGCCCTCCTTCTACCAAAGAATGGCTTTGTAACTAATAGCTCACATGACATTGTTCATACATGACCAAGGTCTCAGTTGTGTCTATTGTCTCTGAAGAGCTGGTTTGGCCCTGCCTTTCTAACTTGGAGCATGTTATAGCAATGTTATACAGCAGAATCTTATAACTTTACATACAATGTTGTCTCACGTTTTTTACCAGGACAATAATGCAGGTTATGAGTTTTCAAATGATACTCCACAAGGCATACTCTGTACAAAATTTATCATAGTCTTGTAAAAGTGGGCACGGAGTCCGCACTAAAGGGGATTTAAAAATGGCGGTGCCCGGCAAGATGCAAATGAAGCCCGGGATATTTAAATCTCGGGCTTCATTTGCAACTTCGAATGCCTACATTAGCCACCCTAGTTTGAACTAGCAAGCTGCTACAGACTGTCACAACTACAGAATTTACTCAGACTCAAATTCCTCAGCCAGACTCCTATTTAGGCATTTGCATGTTAAGGACACAATTCCAGAAAGTGATGGAACTGAAGAAGCAGTGAGCCTCTTGAGGTTAGGTCCCATATAGTCTACATAATCTTTTGCTTCCTGCTTATAAATACCTACCCCACACTCTCTATGCTATCAGCCATACAGTGTTGGCAGAGTGTGGAAGGCCAAAAGAGGATAATGCAAGGTTCTAAAAAATGTGGTAGCAACAAAATCTCTGTAAAGCCACACTTACGAATTATCTATGAAAATCATGTGTTGGTAACATAGCTGCCATTTTATTGGCAGTAGGTCTTTGGTTTTATTGTGCTGACATTAATAAGTGAGCCCATATATTATGTAATAATTTGACTGTTACTAGTTATAATCATTATATTGAACCAAACAATAAAATTGCTTAATTACAGTCATTAAGTGATTTAGTTTGGAGCACTCCTGCCATAATTCTAACTTGTCTTGTACTAACTAGAAACTCGGGACTTTAAGAAATTCAATCTAAAATCCCCAAGGGAAGATTCAGTCAAAAAAGATTCTTTATGGCACAGCTGGAGGAACTATATAAAAAGTGGATGAATACACTGCATTTGACCATTCCATCTTAAAAGAGCAAGCACTTTTGCATGGTTCATCTCTCTTAGGCTCCTACAATCCAGATATTTTCATTATTTGCTCACCTCATCTTATGTTACTTCTTTATTTATTCTTGACTACTATTGTTTTTTCTCATTAGTGGAGGTCACACTACCATTTAGACATGACCAACAATCATTTTTTATACTTCTTTTTCATCTTTATTCTCCAAAGAAAAGTCTTTTCCCTTCTCTGCTAGTTATCATAGCAATTTTCCTTTTGCCAGGAGATTGGCCTCCAAGGCTTCCATCAATTTATTTCCTTAGTAGAATTGTTCACTTGAGACTCTTCACTGCAGAAAAAATGTGCATATGATGTCTCTGATATAGCAGGAATGTGCAGCCTACAGAATTCATTGGGTTTCTGACCAAATGTCACCTTCAGAGAGCATACTTTTCAACACCCTGCACATCCCAACTCACTCAATCCTTGTTGGCTTTTTTTGGCATTGGAATTGAAGGTATCTACATCTGTTTGTATTTATTTATTGTCCATAGTGCAAACTGATTACTAAGGGATGTGTATGTTTGTGTGTGGAGACAGACAGAGAGAGAAAGAAGGCAGCTTTGTGCCTTCCTGGCAGCCTACAGTATCTTTAAGTCCAGTTTAACTAGCTCTATGGGGATTCTCCCAGCATAAGGATTTACCTGAGCTGCTGTGAAGAATTAGAGGAACCTCACAAAATTGAGTGACTGAGCAACAAAATGGCAGATGAAAATAAATGCAAAATAATGTACATAGGTAAACATAATCCCAAATCTATATATTAAAAGACAGGGTCTAAATTAATTGTTAGCACTCAAGAAAGATATCATAAAGTCATTGTGGGTAGTACCTTGAAAACATCCACTCATTGTGCAGCAGCAGTCAAAAAGGCAAACATTAAGAAAACAATAAATAATAAGACAGAAAATATCATATTGCCTCCATTTAAATTTATGACATGCCCACATCTTTAGAAAGATATATTGGAATTGGAAAAGGTTCATAAAAGGGGATAAAAAATTAGGCATCTGGAACAGCTTCTAAATGGGGATGGATTAACAAAACTGGAACTTTTCAGTTTGGAAAAGAGATTACTAAAGTGGGGTATGATAGATGTCTATAAAATCAAGGAAGTGTGGAGTAAACAAAGAAGGAAGTGTTATTTATGTTTTCTCATAACACAAGAAGAACTAGTGGTCATCAAATGAAATTAATAGGCAGGTTTGAAACAAACAAGAGGAAGCATTTTTTCACACAATGCAAAGTCAACAGGTGGAACTCCTAGCCAGAGGATACTGTGAAAGTCAAGACTATCACAGGGTCCAAAATAAAAACTAATTTCATGGAGGAAAGGTTTACCAATGGCTCTTAGTCATAGATAGGCAGGGATGGTGTCCCCAGCTTCTGGCTGTCAGAAAATGGGAGGGGTGACAGGAGGTGGGTCACTTGATGATTGCCTATTCTGTTCATTCCCTCTGAAGCATCTGGCATGGGCCACTGTTGGAAGACAGGATACTGGGATAGATGGATCATGGTCTTAACCAGTATGGCTGTTCTTATGTTCTTATGATGTAATATAAGCTGAGTGCTGAGCTAAAGAAACAAGGGACTAGAAAGATGATTAAGGCCAGACTTCAAGGCCAAACTTCAAGGGGGTGACAAAAGAGCCCACTGCTGCAGTGGCAAAGACTGGAGCCCTGAGACTGTTAAACTGCTGTTGGAGCTCTGAGCAGAGCAGGTTGGGCAGCAGAGAAGGAAAAGCTAGCCCCCAACCCTGTCCCTTCTTCCCGGTTCCCTTCCTCCCACCTTGCCCAGCAATTCTGTCAGCGGGTCTGGCCATCTTTCTTCCTTACTGCCAAAGATGTGCTCCTGAACATATGTGTTTGGATAAGTGGGATGATGCTTATGTTTTTTTCCATTATTTTATTATCAATCAGCGTATTTTCTGTTAAAATCTTCACTTCCGCCTTATATATAAGCCACAGCAACATCAAGTGCTCTGTGCACCTATATGGAAAAAGAACAGAGCTGGCTTACTTTTTTTATATTTCCCAAATTCCAGCACTTTTTGCAGAAAATATTTTTGACTAGCTTATAGAAAGTAGTCAAAAATTTTCAAAACTTCAAATTATGAATGTTTTTTCCCCTGAAAAATAGCATACATTTTTCAACAGCTCTATGAAGAACTAAGCAAGTCTGATTCATCACTATGTTATTACAGTTTTATGCTGTGGTATTTCACTGATTTCAACTAATTTATTCCAGCATAGCATTGGATTAACTCAGTGATGATTTAGGCTGGAGGTCTTTTGAAACTAAAGTCAAACTAAACCACTTGCGTTAGGGTTGCATAAGTTTTGCAGTATGCATTTTTATTCATGCTTTGTTTCACATATGCACAAAGTTACTGAGATTTTCCTGTTATTTACTGTTTCAGTAATAGTTAGAAAGAATAGAATTTTGCACGTTATCATGTACCACTATCTATAGAATAAGCATGTGAAGGTCAAAAATGATTTGTGATGTGGTCAATATGAAAGGAGATCCAGGTTCCAGTGCTAATCTTTTTGTTACATGCTATTTTCTCATGGTCTTTTAATTTTATTTTTCCTGTTTAATGGATTTTTATCTCTATGTCCCAATGTTTACATTTAGAATAGAGACTCACACACACCATACATTTGTAATTGAATTTCAAAAGGAGAAAAAAAGTCTTGTTAATTTTATTCTCAAATTGGCATTTAATGGGCATTTGAGGTTTGTTTCTGTGTGAGGTAAATGTTAAAAGCAAATTAAAAGTAGTTTTTTATTCATTATTTTGAAGAAAATCACTCCAAAAACAAGACCAGTGAGAATATAACCTGAATAAAAAATAAGAACATACTTTAAATAGAGTCCATTTAAATGGCTCATATTCAAGAAAATAAATTATTGCATTTGGAAATAGTAGTTAGAACCATATGGTACTTTCTCTAACAGTATCTCAGATTTTGGCAAAATACTTTCTAATTCCCATTGTGAAAATATAAAAATCTGGTATCCTAATCTTATCATAAATAATATCTCACCTTATTACTAATTCCATTAAAAGAGAGGTGCCAGAAACTTTAAAATGTGTGGGAAATATGTATAAAGGAGTAGAACTTGAACAATAGAACAATAACTGGTCCCAATTCTGCTCTCAGATCCACAAGTATTACTTTGACACTAATGTCAATATGTTCACTGTATGTGTGTTTGTTGTCGAAAAAGAACACATTTGTTGAAAAAAGATACAACATTTAAAAATATGTTAAAAACTTTAAAAAAAAGACAAGATTAGATGGCTAAGTATGATTCAATGTAGTTGCCAACTGTTAGACATACACTCTTTCTCCTACATTGCTGGTTTAAAACTTTATTTTTGACTTTTTGGTGCACTTTTTTAAATTATTTTTAGTCTTTTGGTGTGCTTTTAGAAGGATTGTCTTTTTTAAAAAAAATTGTTTTAAATATTTTTTCTATTTGGTCTTAAATCTAGTGTGTTGCAAAGAATAAAAACTCCAAGGTTCATTTTGATATGCTTATGTATGTTGAGCTAAAGTGTCTTCCAAAATGCACTAGGTATTTACATTTACATTTAGGGTTTTTTGTAGGTATTTACGTTTTTAATTATAATCAGTTGTTGTGTTTAAGGCAAGGATAAAGTAATTGAGGTGATCGATCAATTGTTTTGTTGGCTAAAAGGAGGAAAGCTTCAAAGGCACTGTAATTCTTCTAAGGTGTCTTCATGACAAACATTGTCGCCCAGGAATTTGTTTGGATCGATTTCGTCAATCTCTATGCCTTCCAAAGAATGGACTTGACTAAGCGCAACAAATAGTTGAACTGGCGCAAAGTATTGAAAGCCAAGGTTCACATCTGCTCTATCCACCTTGACCATGGATGATTGGAAGCATTCACCAGTCCATAAAACTGTATCCAAAATTCACTTGATATTGACATGTGATTGGCTCGATGATGTGCTTTGAGACATCTCCTTTGAATTCAATTTCAAATGTAGGGATATCGGTTTGGTTGCAGTGGAAATATGGTCATTTTGTATTGGTGATAGTGCCAATTTTACCATTGACCAAGCCTTACATATTTATACAACTTTCGAGAAATATTGCTTATTTGAGCAATAGTGTCCCTGAGGCGTCTTTCAAGACTCATAGGTTCACATTAGTGACGTACTTGGCGATATAATAGGAGATGGCAATAGCAACAGCGCATGGTTGAATGTCCATGTTCACACGCCAGTGGCTTAAGATCAAACCTTCTTGAAGCCTCTGGAACCCATCCCAGTCAAATCAAACTTTCCAGAAGCCTTTCTAACCCTTGCAATAAAAATACAATGCACATCCATATGTTTGTATACGTACATGCATGTGTGTGTGAAAGTTGAAAAACCCATGACACACAGACAGACAGACAAGAACGGTGGCCATTTAATAGAAAGATTGTCTAAAAAGATTGTCTAATAAAGCTGCATCATCTCACCACCATATAATTCTAAGCCTCATCTGAGCACTAAATAATTCTCATCACTGTCATAGCCCAGTGATCTAGACATATGCAATTGGATAATCATAATAGGCAAAATAAACATATAAATAGTTTCATAAATATTTACTGTAGGATGCAATGAAATGTTGTCACAATCTTGCTAATAAATTATTTTTAAAGAGCTTTGGTTCATTGTCAGATTTTCTGTGCTTCCTCCTACAGTGAAGCCACAATGCTGTATTTATCAGAGAATATTAGTTATATGGCAGACTGATTTCATGAATCTAGGATTGTAATTTTAGTACACAAAGACAAGCTACCCACAAGAGATGAAGTTATTATTAAAACATTAATAATAAAAGGGAATTCGGGAGAGTATTGGCCAGGGAGGCATTTAGTTGTTTCACATTTGCACTGATCAACAAATACTATTTTAAGCAGTACATAGGGATTTCCTTTTTCCCCACCATGCTATTATAGTTGTCTCTGGAATTAATCTGATAGTCCTCCTTCTATAGGACAAACTTTTGATTCCATTAGGAGATGTGAATTTTGCTTCAGTGAGATGAAACTCTGTCCAAATTCACTTACATCTGCCATGTATAGACACTAGGCCTTTGTCCCTGGTTCTGGCTTTACCCTGTACTAGCAGAATCCTTGGATAACAAGCTAAACTGTCTCTCCACTCAAAGTAGTGCAAAGCAGCGATTGGTGGGTCAAAATCTGGCCCTGTAAATCAAGGAACTCACTTGCTATCTCCCAAAGTCAGACAATGGGATCTTAATGCATTTCAGCGTGTAAAGAAATTCCTTCTCCCTTTGGATGTACATTTAGAGACAAGAAAAGATGTTGATTCTTTTATCTCTGAGGCACACCACTTTTCACCTTACGTTGAGGCTGATACTGCTTTATTATCTCAGGGCCTGCTATTTCTGAGCCCATCCACCATCATCTTTAATATGTTTTAATTCTACCGTAATCACAACAAAGATGATGAAGTCACACTAACTGATCAAGTTTGATGCTGTCTACTACTAATGCCATTCACTAAAGTTGCTAACACCTTCTGAAAACATCTTTAGAAACTGTTTTTAAATAACAAAGGACAGAAGGCTTTTACAGCAGTAAACACTCTCATGAAAGTCAAATGGAATTGTATTGACAGCTAATAATACCACCTCAAAATAAAGCTACAAGGTAACAGATGTTGCTAAAATGTATGTATCAGTCCCATTTTAGAGAATTCTTCATTTTTCCCCATTATAGTCATGTTGCATACATAGCTATATGATCAAATTCTCTTCTTGCAATGTTATATGTTCTACTTTTAAAAGGAAAATCAACAGAGTCACTGGCTACGTCTACACTGGCCCCTTTTCCGGAAGGGGCATGTAAATTTCACCAGTCGTCGTAGGGAAATCCGCGGGGGATTTAAATATCCCCCGCGGCATTTAAATAAAAATGTCCGCCGCTTTTTTCCGGCTTTTAAAAAAGCCGGAAAAGAGCGTCTACACTGGCCCGGATCCTCCGGAAAAAGTGCCCTTTTGAAGTAGGAATAAGAGCCTCCGGAAAAGGGCACTTTTTCCGGAGGATCGGGGCCAGTGTAGACGCTCTTTTCCGGCTTTTTTAAAAGCTGGAAAAAAGCGGCGGACATTTTTATTTAAATGCCGCGGGGGATATTTAAATCCCCCGCAGATTTCCCTACGACGACTGGTGAAATTTACATGCCCCTTCCGGAAAAGGGGCCAGTGTAGACGAGTCCACTGAGAATAACTTACTTTAAATACACATATATTTAACTTACTTTAAATGCACATATATTTAACTTACTTTAAATACACATATATCCTCCCAAACCCCTACGCTACATCTAGGCTTTTTTGAAAGATACCTTCGAAAACACTCTTTCGAAAAAGAGCATCTAGACTACAACCAGTACAAGCCGCTTTTTCGAAAGAGAGCACCCAGGCAGTCTGGAGCACAGCTTGCATTACATAGCGCCTTTTTTTGAAAGAGCACTTTCGAAAAAAGGCGTTCTTCCTTGTAAAACGAGGTTTTCCATGGTCGAAAAAACTGCCACATTCTTTCGATTTACTTTCGAAAGAATGCGGCAGCAGTCTAGACGCAGGGGAAGTTTTTTTGAAAAAACCCTGTAGTCTAGACTAATTGACTGACTCCTCTGCATGGATCCATTGGTTATGACTTTGGAGAAAAACCAAGAAAAAATTTCTCTGTCATAGCAATTTTAGAGTAGTACTATTTCATACATCAAAGAGTTTGTCAAAGGTTGTGTGCCATAAACATGGCAGTCTCTGGCTTTTACATTTAATCTGGTAGAATCTCTTAGGGTATGTCTACACTAATACCCTAGTTCAAATTAGGGTGGTTAATGTAGGCAACCAAAGTTGCAAATGAAGCTCGGGATTTAAATATCCCGGGCTTCATTTGCATCTTGCCGGGCGCTGCCATTTTTAAAGCCCCAGTAGTTCGGACTCCGTGCCCGCGGCTACACTCCATGCCTCGTTCCATGAGGAGTAACAGTAGTTCGGATTAGAGAGCCTAATCCGAACTACCTACTCCATGCCACGTGTAGCCGCACATGCCGGGAGCTGAGGAGTAGCCTGGATCGGCAAACCTACCAGCACTGACTGACCCCAACTACCTAGCTGACCTGTCAGAGACCCAGGTACCCACAGAGGGGGAGATGGAAGTAGCCCAGGGAGAGCTGGCCACAGTGAAGCTGGGCCACAGCAGTGGTCAGTGCGTTGCAGTGCGGATCCGGATCCCCACTGACCCAGCAGCAGACAGCTCTGCTGCTGTTAGGGCCCTGGGCTGGGATTCAGTGGAGTGGGTGGGCCTGCATCCCCCCATCACACCACTCTTATGTGGCAGTCTCCCCTCTTTGCTGTCCTCAAGCAGCAGCCTGCATTTGCTGGACCCCTGCCTGAGCAAGGGAATCCGACTGGGTGCTCCAAACAGTGCTTGTGACTGTTTTCCTGTTGCCCCGCCCTGAGCTAGGGTTGGGCCTTGGAATTGGCTGTTTGCCTGCCATCCCGCCCACACCCGGGCCTAGGCGCACTAATTCTGAACTGTGTTTATTTGTCACCCTGCCCTGAACCAGGGTCTGGGCGTTTAAACCCTGAAATTGTTTGTTTGCAGCCTTGCCCTGAGCCTAGGCCAGGGCACCAGAACTATATGACTGGGGGTGTTTGCTACCACGCTCTGAATTAGGGCATGAGCCACTGTACTGTAACTGGTGACAGTTTTGTTCATGTTGTTGCCCGCCCTGATCCAGGGCCTGAGTGTGGACCCTTTGTATATCAGCCACCCCAAATCAGGACCAAGGCTTCTGATGGCCTGATGAATGGGGCTGACAATTGGCCTGAGGCCCAGGACTAAAAGGATCTCTAGGGATGTTGGTGCAGGGGCTGCCCACTGACCCAGAGTGGGAGGAGCCCCTCCTTGGGCCCCAACAGGCTACACTTTTCCTTATTCACTTTTTCCACATCAGTCATGATTTTATAGACCTCTATCATATCCCCCCCTTAGTCTCCTTTTTTCTAAGCTGAAAAGTCCCAGTCTTTTTAATCACTCTTCATATGGGACCCATTCCAAATCCCTCATCATTTTTGTTGCCCTTTTCTGAACCTTTTCCAATGCCAATATATCTCTGATGATCTGAGGAATTAAAAGCCTTCCTTATGAGACAAGTGTGGCTTACTTAGCCTAGCAAAAAAGAAGGCATTGGAGAAATATGACTGCTGTCTACAAATTACATTATAGAGATAAATAGCAGGGAAAAGAGGGGAGTTATTTAAATATTAATGTGGATACAAGAATAAATGTCTATAACAACCATCAACAAGTTTAGGCTTGAAATTAGACAACTTTTTCTAATAATCAGAGGAAACAACGCCAGGAACATCCCCCTCCCCACAAGAGGAGTAGTTGTGGGGGGCACAGACAACCTAACTACCTTCAAGACTGAGCTTGACAAGTTTACAGCAGGGAAGTTAAGATGAAACTGCCTGCAATGGAATGTTGCTGATGTGAGACTGATGGCAGCAAATATGGTTGGTGACGGGATACTAGAGGGTGAAGGCTCTGTTTTACTTAACAGAGAATAATTTCCCAGGTGTCTGGCTGGTGGACCTTGCCCGCATGCTCAGAATCCAACAAACTGCCATTTTTGCGATTGGGAAGGACTTTTCTTCAGGCTCAGATTGGCAGAGACCTTGTGTGGTTTTTGCCTTTCTCCCTTGTAAGGCAGAAATGCTGAATGGAGGAATGATCTGAGTAAATTTTAAGGCCTGCCACCTGTAATGGATATAAGTGATGTAATTTATCACTATGTACTCTTGTAAATGTTGTGTAGAATTGTAAATTGCAAGAAAATGTTTGTAAGACTATTAATAAGGGAAAAGCTGTTTAAAATGTAGTTTTCCAAAATGGAGTCCAAAACTCCATTTTGTACCTGGAATTTTCCAGATCTGTCTTTTACAATTGGGTATGGCATAGAATGTGCAGGTAGAATATCTGTGTTCAAAACCTGAGCTACCTGTCAGTTAAATTTGCATAAACATGAATATGTATGAGCATTCCTATTTGCCAATCAATTCAAACCACGCTGGAAAAGCATCCTTGCCATATCCAATCAGTTTAAAACATCTAGATAATGAATAAGCATGAAACCACCCTATATAAGTTTGGACCGAACGTCAGTTCGTGCTGGTTCCTGGACGTAGCTGGGGCCTGCAGCGTCGTGTGTTTCGTCGGGTTAGTAGAGCATCCTATCCTGGGCTCTTTTCAGAAAGAATACCTTAATGGTATTTTCCATATATAGAATCTTTAGTATCTTAATGGTACTAGGTATCCTTGTGGTACCGAACATCTTTATGGTGTTCTAGCCTTCTTCCTTGGGTTACATGACGGAAGGTCATTCCCACCTTTAGTTTAGTATAGTTTAGTTCTGAGATTAGGATAGATCTCCCATGTGTCAGCGACAGGTGCATCGGTCAACGTAAGGTCGGCCGTCATTGTGTTTGTTCGGCGGGCGCGTCGGAGGAGTGTAGGGTTTTATTTTAGGATTAGAATAAGTTAAGTACAGGTTCTACCATCGCTGGTTTGAGACGCTACCGAAGAGCGTGAAAAGGGCTGACGAGAAAACGATCCGTAGAAGACGAATCGCCGGTCGTCGTTCCCAATTCCTGTCTTCGTGGGACTATCCTGCCTCGAATCGCCCGATGAGGGATCGCCTGGTTGTTCCTCACCCGAGGCTCTAAAACAGCCAAAGGCTTGAGGTCACCAGCTTCTGCAGTTCCACTATTGTCGAAGACTCTGGTAATATTCAAGGATTTGAGGGGACTTCCCCTTCTTATCCTTTAAGTTATTGTAGAACGGGGACTGCCCCCGGGTTAATGTTAAATCGAGATATTGTGTTTTAAAATTTTACTTTGTTAAACAATATAGTCCTGCTGTTATAAAATTTATACCTGGACTTATGTTTTTATTCATTGCGGTTTTGCACTTTAAAACGGTGAATAGATACGGATAGAGGTTTTACCATCCCTAGAGGATTGGGAAGTGCCGAGCACTTCTTTGAGGATTGCCCTCTTACACCTTTGGCATCCTTGATCTGTTGGTACTTATTAAAGGTATTCACGTAACACCCTAGCATAGGGTGTGGCTCACTTCCTGGTTTAAAGTAGAGCAAAGGAAAGATTTTCAGTAATGTACAGTCATTAAATCATGATTTGAGGACTTCAGCAACTCAGCCAGAGTTTAGGGGCTGAGTTAGGGAAAGGGTAGGAGAGATTCCACAATGTGCAGGAGGTCAGACTCGATGATCACAATTACCCCTTCTGACAAAGTCTGAGAGTCTAACTTTGGAGCTTGCAAGCCAACACATAGTTACGCTATTCACCAGATTGTTGATGCTTTGATCCTGCACATGGGATGATTAATTTCTAGAATATCTTAGAAGTTGGAATCATGAGTTCCAGGAGGCAAGAAGGTTAGTATATTGGTCTTTCAGGGGACGAATAGGAAAGCATTGATTTCTGCTTTGAGGGATTGTCAGCTGATTTCGAAAAAAAAAAAGGTATGTTTTCTGCTTATGCAGTGTATACCACTATGGAGAGTATGAAGTTCAGTATGTATCCACCATGGTGTATAGGTCCAGAGACTGCCTGGAAAAAGCCCATAGATCCATGCTAGACAAGACATCCTAAGACCAGGTTAGTGGTGAGAAGTGTCTCCTCCATTGGTGTTCTAGTCTCCAGAAAATAGCAGCCTGATATTGATGTCATAGATCTGAATCAGGCTCCAAAGTTTACCCTTTATGTATTACTGTTTTGGGTGAAGTTTTTTCAAGAAGCATATCAGTTTTATTAATCTCAGGATTTGCCAATAAATGGTGTCCAGATCTGTAACATCAGGATAGAAGGGGGGGGGGGACAATTTTTTATATATGTAATATACATTAATACATTTTCTCCTGTGGTTTAAACTACTATAATAATACATCTGTTTAATATCATGGAGTGGTTTTTTTTTAATTCTGAGAAAGGATTTTTCCAACACAGTTTTCCACAAAGCCTTATTCATTTGCTTCTATTGTTACTTGTTTCAGTGTTTTTTTGTAAACAACGAAAACTGTGTCCAACATTTTTTTGCCTTCAGTTAGTAATGTATTGAAGTTAGTTTACCCTATTTGTTCTTTGATTATCTCACCTCCTGAAAGTCACCAGAGAATGGTGTGCAATGTTTCTGGGAGTTCTGATTAACTGAAATTAACTGAAATTAATCTGACTCTCCGCAACAGCTGTCTTCTGGCAATTATATTCTAAGGCCATAATTTTCAGCCAATATACCCTACTCAATCTGAACTTCACATTAATAGCTGAACTTTAGAATATTAACAAGCAGAGTGAGTCGATGACCATGAATATTTATTTTTAAAAAATTACATTTTTAGCAATTTCTAATAATTTAATTTGATATTTTCCAAATTTCAAAACCTGAACAATGTTTTGTCCTAATTTCAAACTAAATGGAAAAAACTTAATGAATTTTGCAGAATCCTCATCCCTATACAGTTGTTCCTCCCTTCCCCTCTCCCCCAACACCACCACCACTATCTGATGTTTTTGATCAAAATGTTGACACAATTTTTATTACAAATCCGTTTGGGGAAAATTTTAAGAATTTGTAATAGAAAGTCAGATGGGCAAGCTCCTCCTCCAATCAGAAACTGAAGCCTATCACTAATCCTAGTAGTACAGTGCTAATGTCTTTGTGCAATATCTAGCCAGAATATCAGGTGCTGCTTTTGATAAAAAATGCCAATTACAAAGCATGTTAATTCGCTAATTTATTGATCTAATATACAGTCATTTTCCTATACAACACGCTTAATATTGTCCTTTCACCACTGCCTCAATGTCTGTGTTTTTGGGACTGGAGTTAAATCATTCAAGACGTATGAGCACTGCCTGCTGCCATAAAATATAAAAGAGACCCACACAACTATATATAATTAGGTCATGGCTCACAAACTGAATACACACACCTCACAAAAATGACTGACTTCCCAACTGATGTCTCTTTGGGACATTCAATTGGAACCAGATTAATGGCTCCTTACCAAAACCAAAGCAGCAAAATAGTTGACTAAATCAATTAGAAAGCTAGGAACAAATGTTTCAAGACAGACAGGCCTCTAATAATTTTAACTCTTTCAGTGTGAATAAGGAAGAAATAATGCTGTGCTTGTAAGCATTGGATATGACACTGTTCCCATTCTTCTGATACCATTGTCCTCTTCTGATACCAGCATCCCTCCTCTGATGCTGTGGCCAATGTCGAGGGCCCTTTGAATCATAATTTCCAGAGGCAGAGAAATCAGTGATGTGGCGTGTGTCTATTTCCTAAGTACAACTTGCTTTATTTAAACATTCATCCGTCCTGAAATAAGATATTCAAACAAGCATGAGGAGCAATCCCCTCGATCAGAAATCATAGCTCAACACCAATGCTTATTTCTCAGACAATAACTCTTCCTGAAGAACAGACTTTAATCAGAGCCAAAGGCAGAGAGCAAATTCTTCCATGCCTTGCACAATTCCCTCTCTCCCACAGCTGTCTCTATTAAAAAAAAAACAAAAAAAAAACCCCTTGAATCGCCTAAAACTAACAACACAGCTTATCTTCTCAAGGGTTCAAAACTTCTTTGCATGCTAAGAAAAAGAACAAGCACCAGCAGGAGACAACTTCCCTAACAAAAAAGTATTTGATATTAAATAAATCACTATTGTTTATTATATTTAAGAACAGGTAATTGAAAACTATTTTAGAAAGAGGAGGGCATTCCTAGCACAAATGTCTGAGATAGAGTTGACAGCAAGAAAAAAACGTTATTTCTGGTTACTGTTACAGCTACCATCTTGCCTGTATGGTGACATTTATGACAGCAAAAGTTCTGCCCAACAGCTGAATTAATGGAAAAAGTGTGGGTAGAGATTAATGTAATGGTCATGGAGTAAATTTCACTATAAGAATATATTTTATTTCAGTTTAATGTATGCAACACATCCTCATTTTATAAGTCAACAATTTTTAAGATGATAAAAATATCAGTTCATTTACCATCTTTCTAGACTTTCAATATTTTACTTGGTGTTTTCTTTACTAATTCATCCTCATTTTTCATCTTCTGTAGACAGCCCTTTTTTCAGTTGTAACTCAGCCATGCAGTTCTTACACATGTATTTCCTTGTGCTTCTGGCTTAATGTTTGACTTGAAATTTGTCTTGTAAAAAAAACAAAAAAGATTTGGCTTGTTAACCCAATGGATTTACAGGTAGCAATTAGAATAAGATGACAACTCGCTTTTTCAAATGTATGTATGTATTGAGTGAGAGAAACCAGAAAACTTCACAGTATCAGGAATGCTAAACTAGCTTGGACACTTTTCTGAAAATAAGTGATTCTCCATGAAAAAGTTGTTTCAGTTATGAAGCTGATAGTTTTTCATGTAGCCATTTTCAAAGATATTTGGTGCTAAATGCTCTAATATTTCATAGAAAATCATTAAAGCTTTACAGACAGAACTTTAATGAACAGACTTATTGGTTCCACCTAGAACCATTAAGGAATCATTAATGGAATTATAATAATTGGATTTCATGTCAAAGTATGAATTATGTGTGAGCCTTCTGGGTTTATCCCTATTTGGAAAAAAACTGCAAGGTCCAATTTTGACAATTAAAGTTTTCGATTTATAGAGCAAACAAACGTAATAAACCTGATACAAATACAATAGCAGGGTAGCATTTCTCAGGAAAGGACTGAGATATAATCAAATAGAAACTGAAGCTAATTTTCCCAATGTAGCCAAAGTCAGAATGACTCCTTCAGAGCTGAGAAAGATTTTTACAGTACCGGACTGAGTGGTCAGATTGGATAAGAGAACCTGTCCAAGTTCTTCCCGCAAAATAAATTATTGAGTGAATTGACACTCTCAGTAGATTATACAGAAAAAAAACCTATGGTTACCCATGTTATTTGGGTTTTTTGAGCTTGGCTCCCCTTTAAGAAGGGGAAGGAGAAAAAAGAGATTGAGATAGGCTGTTTGGATTTGCACTGTCAGCCCCAGGGGGAGAAGTAGGTACCTCATTTACTTAATGTCATTTCCTGTTCCAGTACTAGGTTTGGAATATAGCACTCTAGCAGAGACACATAATACAACTGAATTCTGCCACGTGAATAAAACAGGGAAGAAGTCCAGACAATGAGGAAAATAATTCTAGGGCCCACAACGGGCCAGGATCCTTTCTTCAAACAAAGGAGGGGAAGCAGTATTTTGGACTCCATTGAAAATCTCAGCTCCCTCACTCCTGTGTGGCCAAATAGCATGAGTTAGAGACCTGTGCATTTCAACAAAGGAAACAAATCAATCTATCTTTTTGCCTTCCTTTGAAGGACTTACCCACAGGCGTGGCATGACACAGTGATGTAGTTCGTGGTGGCTGATGGTAAGAGGAGGATGAAAGAAGTGGTGGAAACCATTGATTTGTTTCTTTCTCACCTCCAAAAAGTCCTTTACAAACTGGATATTGAATAATATATTTTAAATACATTTTTAAAAATTACAATAAATACTTTAAAATGTTAATATGTCTTCGAGATGTTTTGCAACCATAAGTATGTTTTCAAGAGTATTGCAACCATAAAATATCAGATATTTGTGTAAAAGTCTCTTCCTGTTTCTCAAAGCACAGATAAGTATTAGATGAAGAGATTGAAAGTTAGGCCACAAACATGGCCCTTTATAGATACAATTTTATTGCCATTTCCTTCAAAGGTTCTTTAAGAAACAAATCAGGAAATAAGGTCCCAATGTTACTTCATGAACAGAACACAGAACTAGAGAGCTTGCTATGCCAGTCTAAGTAACCGGGAAAGTATATACATACTGTAGTAATTGGCACAGTACAAACCTTAAGACAGAAAAAAAAAACCCTCTCCCCACCCTCTAACCCAAGGCCTAGGTTCTGTAAACACTTACATATGTGAGTAACTCGACACACTCGAATAGTCTCAGTGCATTCAATGGAACTAATCTCATAGATAAAGTTATTTATTTGTACAAGTATTTGTAGGATCTGGGTCTAAGCATATATTATATAAAAATTACCTTAAATTCAGGTTTTCAAATATTTTAGCTAATATTGATACCCTTTTTGTTTCAAAAGTTGGACAAAGTAAGTCTATTTATTCTATAATGAGAGTTGCATGTTCACATGGCAAGGAAAATATACCACTAACTATAAGGAGTTTAGCTCTTGATTGTTTGAAAAAATCCCTGAAGAAAGGTGGAATGACATCCGATGTAGGGGCCAAGAAATATTTCAAAATCTATAAAATGGCAGTATTATTTTTTAAAAAAAAGCTTTTTCATATTTTACAAGTGGTGCAGGATTTACACTAACATTTGATATTTCTGTGCTGCTATAATACTAGATGATTATAGCAGGAGGAGAAGTGATCTCTGCTATTAAAGCTAGGAATATTTCCCATTCTCAGTCCTTGTTTATAACTGCCTATAATTTTCTGAAACTTCTAACCTTTGGTCTAACATTTTCCAGGCTTGGAATTTGTGCAAGGGAAATTTTTGCTTGAAAGTTTGGGCAAAAATGGTTCAAACATTTTTGAACATGAAGGCCAAAAATATACTTTATAAACTCTGAAAAGATCTTGTAACTTTTTAGAATAGCTGTTGAGCACAGGAATATACTTCATTGAGAAGTGTTCCAACTGTGACTTACCAAATACAGGTTAGGTCTCCCTGGTCTAGCACCCTGGAGATCGGTCTAGTACAAAAGGAGAAAGTTTGTCATACCTGGGGAGGTCAGTCCCTCTGCTAGGCTCCCCCACCCTGGGGCCACTGGGATCTCAGCTTCTCAGCTATTCCCAGGGCTGCTGGGGCTCCAGTGACCCAAACCTGACAGACTCCACAGTCCTGGGGCTCTGCTGCACCCGGGTATTGGAGCTCCGCTGCTCTGGGGTGCTGTGGCTCTGCTGACCTAGAGTCGCTGTGGCTCTGCTGCTCTAGCACACTGGGGCTTCACTACTCTGGGGTCACTGTAGCTCCGCAGCCAGCCCCAGGGCTGCCAGCACTCCATGGACTCTGCAGCCCCAAGCCAGGGCCCTATGGTCTGGGGATCTCTGATCTTGCAACATCTGTGGTCCTACATCCGGACCAGGGATGTTGCCGGACTGGAGAGCCCCAGACCAGAGAGGTTCAACCTGCATGCACCTGTTCTGCAGCACAGGTCACTCTTCCACACCTCCTAAATGTCCCAATCTAAATCCCATTGGACTCAATAGAAAGACTTCCCACTGATTCTGGTTCAATCCCACCATGGAAAAATAGTGCACTTTCCAGGTGTGTAGCCAAATAGCTCCACATAGTGTAATTTCCATGATCTACTGCCAACATTTTTCTAAACTCCAAAAATTGTCATATGCTTTAACCTTATTTTAATCTGCCCAGGAAAGCACATTTAACAGTGTTACCATCCAAGTGTATGGGGAAATGTGCCTTTTGTGTCAAGGGCTGGATCTTCTCACTTACACCAGTGCAAATCAGGAATAACTGCACAGTAGTCCATGGAATAACACTGGTGTAAAAAGGAGAATCAGGTCCACAAATCTGCTCTGAGATGCATGTTCAATTTGCTTTTAATATAAGAGCTAACTATTTTTATTATTATTATTTATTGTAAATGTGGCTACCGTTGTATATACAATGACTTGTTTAGAAAATTTACACTCTGACATTAAGTTTTTTAAAAAACATTAGATATTATATCTATGAAAACAAAACCCATGTTTCTCAGTACTTTCTGGCATTTTGGTCCTTTATTAGCAAACAATGGTATACGTACTATATAAAGCAAAGTGATTTTGTCCTATGATATATTTCTCTTATCTAATGTAGGAGAACAGCACCCATGAGCGTGCATTCTCATTTTCCCCTCATCGTTTTCCCCATCTACTTAGATTACTATCAAATGGATAACTGAACGTATGATTTTTTTTCTGTTACCGCTTATAAACCATACAGAATGAGTTTTGTGTCTCCTCCATGATGGCATAATGATGTTTACATTGACAGTGCAATCACAGATTCAGTAAGATAAGAATAAAACTCGAAATGTGCCCTTTCTTCCCTTTCTTTCATCTCTACTTTGTTTTCTATAGTTAAATAAAAAATATACTTTAAAAAGTAAAAACGAACAGCAAATTAAACAAAAATAGCTGCTCAAAATGTAGCTTATTTTAAAAACAAGGTGAAAGGACTATCTTTGCAAAATAGAACCAGCCAAAATTAATTGGGTACGAAATATTTTCTCCCCAACTTCATAAATATTATTACATATTAGAAAGTATGAGAAAAAATGTTAGTGAGATGATCCTAGAAGCTAAAATATTTTGGGGCCCATGAGAAAGAAAAGTTATAGAAAAACATTTTATACATAGAATTTATATCTGTTTTTTCCTGATGAAATAGTTTGAAATATTTCCATACTAAATAAGACGCTGAATCACAAGTAGGTACATGACAAGAAGACAATATAGGGCATCCCTATACAAGAAGAACATACAGCTGTTAACCACAGATGCCATGGAATACCCCACAGTGAGAGAGATTTACCCAGCTGGCATAAGGCAAAGTTCAAATCAAGACCAAAACTGCCATCCAGTATTATTCTAGTTTATATGAATGATTCAGATCTAAAGTTCCCAGATGTCCTCCTTCTTATTGCACACTTTGTTGTAAAGTCATGTTCTGAGCCTTCCAGGAATGCTCAGTCCCTTGATTATTTTATTCACTATTCCAGTAAGGGACCTAGATGACTTCCAAATATTACTCGAGTACATGTGGCAGTATGAATTAAATGTTGAATCTGTCAGAATATTCACAGATATTTCAATTTCAATCCCAACAAAATAAAGGCCAACTCCAGATAAAAGATGAGGTTTAGGCACTTGTGTACTCCTAACCTGATTTCAAAAGCTTTAAATTGCTTCCTTTATCCACCTAAGTGGATAACAGGTGGATTATGAAATACTTTATCCACCAGTTGGTGATGTGCTGTGGATATTTATCAAGGAAAAACATTGGGCTACTCAATGCAGAACTGTTATTAGCAGTTGTTATGTGACAATGAATTTGCTGCTAATTTTTCCCAGTCAGATCTACTCAATAAATTGGTGTCCCATTTTTCTTCAAAAGACTCTGAAAATCTTTACTTAACCTAATGCATAGTTTCATAGAGTTTAAGGCCACAATGGACTGTGAGATCATTTAGCCTGACCTCCCATATATCACAGGACATTAAATTTCACCAAGATGCACATATTAAACTCAATGACTTGAGTTAGACCAAAGCATCTTGTTATGCTTAAAAGAAGCACACGGGACCTTTTTCAGGGGGATAAGGCAACATACCACATTTATTGATAATATAAAAAGTAGCATATGCATTTACAAACATATACACACACACATACACATGCCCCGCTGATGGACTAGTTACCAGTCTGTTGCTCGGCCCAAACTATTGGTCAGATAGCTTGAATACGAGGGAGGGGACGGGTTCTTGTCAGTCCGGACTGATGCTCCATAATCTTAGCAGGACAGGAACCCGAAGAACCATATAAGACGCCACATCTTTTATAGGATTTTCCTTCCATGCAAGTCTATGCATTTTGCCTTGTCAGGCCTTAATCAGTCATTCAGCATCACAATCAGTTTTTCTGCTACATATGTTTATCTGGAGGTTGTTTTCACCGTCATCTGATATCAACACCTCTGGGTGTTGTCTTTTGCCAAAGTTGTTATCGGTTCCCTATCAAGGGGTGCTTGCCACTAACTTCAGGGTTCGTCAATCTGCCCTGGTAGTCTGCATCTTCAGTTTGCTTTTACTTAGTTGATCATTATTTTGTGCTTCTGAGTCTCCATCCCCTCCTCTGACCATTTGAGCATTCAGTGGCCTTCACACTTATCTCTCCTAAAACATTCTCTCTCTCATTCACACAAACAATACATTTACACAATTGCAGCATGGGACAAAGAGTACTTGTAGTCACTTTAACAAAGTTACAAAGTCTTTCAACATGAAACTTCTTTCTATCTATTACAAGGCCTTGCCTAATACTAACATCACTATGCATTACAATATTTTTCCATCCCTTCGCTTTAACATCAGAACATGCTATCATCAGACAGAGCTGGAGCTAAGTTAACGAAGCTGCCTGACCTGTCTGAGACCTACAGCTTGTGTTTAAGTTTAATCCAAATTTTTTGCTATAACATACATTCATTATAACTAACTGACTTATTACTTACAAAATTCCAGGGCTACAATCTGAATCCAAAGAATACAAAATTATTGGATTCCACATGCAAAAGACTCAGGGTGGGGAGGTGGGGTGGGAGTGGGGGGCAAACATGCCTTAACTGCCTGAGCAGCCCCTCCCACAGAAGCAGAATTGATTAAGAGAGTTGTGCTTACATGATCCCAGCAGGTGATCTATGTTCAATGCTTCAGAGAGAGGCACTCTCCTTTCTTCTGCCCCAAATTCTTGCCAATCTGTGCTGAGGAGAAATTCCCTAATCTGATTATCAATTTGAATATGAGCATGTATGCAATACATCTAGAAAGGCCTGGTCCTCATCTCTAGCTGTGGCCAAACCAGAGGAAGGGGCAGGATGAGGACAGCAAAAAGCAAAATAGCTCTCCAACAATACATCTGGCAAATTGTTCATTGGATGAAAAAAAAATTCTTCCTGAATCTTTCAGAGGGCTGGCTGAAGCATGAGATTTGAGTATTATCATTGCTTTAAGGTAGACTTGCAAGTGATATGAGCACACTGTGAGGTTCCTATTTATTCCATGGCTCCTGGAGGAAGAAAATGATCAGAGAGAAGGAACCATCGTGAACATCTAGGCTAACCACCCCAACTCCTCTACCTCCAGCCTCCCTTCCTCCTTGACACACAGGGTGGATGCAAACTTATTTTTGAGAAAGACATCTAATCTCATTTAAAGACTCCAAGAATTAGTGAATCCATTACCTTTTTAATTATCCTTATTATTAGGAAATGATAGCTTAGTCAAAAGACTGAATTTCTCTACCTTGTTGATGGTTAATGCTAAACTCACTATGAGATTTCTTAAGAGTAGAAATGGATTTTGAATAAATCTTACTCATTGCCCAGGTTTTGATGAAGAAAAGCCCTAGAGAATTCCTGAGCTATATGTTCTGAAGCTTTGGCATGCGTTAAAGGACCGGAAATTTTAATTCCGATTTTTGAATGTCATTATATATTTATTAACAATATCTATGGAGAGTGAAAGCTACTCCATCTACACTAGCTAATATTCCAGTCTCTATATTGTGCCAGTTTCCATAACCTCTCCACAACAAATTCACTGAGGTCACTGGTTGTTCTTCAGTGTGGATTTATAACTCTAACCTATGTCTAACCTCTAGATAACGTATTGGTCTGCATGGAAACCTGTTCTGCATTGTGCAAGGATGGACAGGAGCCCCTGTTGGCAAACAGGAAACTTCAAGTGCAGCCCCAGTGCAGCACTTAAGCAGTAAAGAAAGCCTTGCCCACAACATGAGCGAATGGAATTTTATACACAGTGAATTCTTCCTTTTCTGTCCATGGGCAAATGTCCCTCAAATGTGAAATAAAGAAGCAGTACTTAAACTACAATGGGCCCATCTCACATTCTCAATCCAAAAGAATGTTTGGAGAGAGCATGTGAAATGTATAGCTCTTTGACATTGTGTTTAATGTAAAACAACCTGGCCCATGGTAAATGAGGGGAAACTAGGAATTCTGACTCATCTATAGTGCCTGCCCCCTCCTGATCAGATTGATCAGAAAATTTAGAAATAACAATCCTGTGATTAATCCGTGAAGTGGTCATTCCAAATCCTGATCCAAGTCTAATAACCCACCCACTGTACTTTGTTGAATATTTGAGGATGAAATACAATTTTATTTAATAATTCATGTTTCCAGGCTGGCTATGCTGAATACAGGAGTGACTATGAAGCACTCTAAGAAAGAAAACTGAAAATCATGGTATGTACAGATCCTAAGAGTATGTCAAATCAAATGGCTACTTAGTCAATTATTTGCATGAGAATGAGAGAATGAGATATTAAAATCACCAAGAAGACCTGTATATTATATTTCATTCTCTATGCATTTCCAGTGGTGCATGTGCATCGTGTGCATATGTGAGAGAGAGACTTGCATATTATATTTAAGTCTCTACTATGAATTTTCAGGGGTGAGTTTGTGTGTTTCTGTGTTTGTACATGTGTGTGTGTTTACAGAAACAATGGATATTTGATGCCTAAAAATTATTCTGAATGTCAATCTAAATAGGGAAAATTAGTATTATTTTCTCCTTTATTTAGGGTGGCAATTAAAATAACTTTTAGGTATCAAATATCCACAGTGCCTCAAATAAAATGCAATGTATTTGCACTTAATAACAGATGTACACTGCCAACAAAACTACTCCCTTTTACTTCATTTCCTTAAAAGAAATGGGGTGTGCAGGTTAATATAACCTGACATTCTCTTCTGAGCTCCATTAGCACCATTAAATACTCAGCGTTTTAGAATGATTATGGTATCTGCTGTTTTAAGTAAAGGAGAATATCATGATAATGAATGTTTACATTTAAGGAGACTAGTAATAGAGATGTAGCCATGTTAGTCTGGCCCACGAAAGCTCATCACCCAATAAACCATCTTGTTAGTCTTTAAAGTGCTGCATAGTCCTGTCTTACATTTAAGGACATTTACTTTCTTTGCAGATGGGAAACTCAAACAAATAAACTAATTATGAATAAAAGTTTCAATGAGATTCTGTCTTGTCAAAGTAGTTGTGTTTACTCCAAACACCGGCCTCTCAATGGAAACAACAGAACTGTCATAATAAAGTGAGTGAGGACACTGTGGGAATCTATAAATACGTGAGTTTTTGATTGCATGTGGAGGCTAAATACTGTCAACCTACTTGCCCTGTGGTTGAGATCCCATCAGATTCAAATGGCTGAAATACTATCCATTCACTATAGTACTTGTTTGCTTCCAATAAGTTTTTTACAACCATACATATCTTTGTTAAAAATGGCTGCCTTTTAGAGTGAAAAATATAGTCTAGGGATCCAAAAATATGCATAAGAGTCAGCAAGTCCTGCATCTTCATTTCAGCTCTGATGCTCATTCCTTTGGTAGCCTTGGGGAAGGCACTTAAACAGTATGCCTGCAGAATGAGGATACTAATATTACTCCTCAGAGAGGGGTTGTGCTGATTAATTCACTATTGTTTGTGAAGAGTTTTGAAGTGGAAAATCACCCAATAATTACTAAGTATTATTTCATAGCTCTTTTATAGTCAAGGATTTTCTTCTGAATGAATTACCCCAGTTAATGTTTCATTTAAATGAAATCATGCACACTTGCACATTAAAATGGCATGACGTGCCCAACTACATAATGAAGTATAAAGAATTATAGACCTCAGACACCTCACTAAATAAATTAGTTTTCTAGGAATTATCATTACCAGAGTCTGAATATGGGCTTTTAGCTTCTTATATACAAAACACGGAACATAGATGAGTTTTGTTCTTCCTCTATTTAAAACTGGAAGATGCAGTTTTTAGCAGTGCTATCTCGTTTTTTTAACTCTATTTGAATTACAGTACAGAGTGATTTTAAAATTGCATAATTGAAATTGTATGTGCACATCTCTGTTATACCAGCACACCAGAGAAAGCAAGAGAAAATTACAAGGAAAAAAACAATATCCCAAAGCTACTCTGGATTTACACCAATATAAAGGAGAACTGATTTTCATCCTGACATACATTCTACTGAAACAAAATCTGTGTGTTGTGTGCTCCCTGGCTACGTCTACACTGGCATGAATTTCCGGAAATGCTTAAAACGGAACAGTTTTCCGTTATAAGTATTTCCGGAAAAAGATCGTCTACATTGGCAGGATGCTCTTCTGGAAAAGCCCTTTTTCCGGAAAAGCGTCTGTGGCCAATGTAGACGCGCTTTTCCGGAAAAAAGCCCCGATCGTCATTTTCGCGATTGGGGCTTTTTTCCAGAAAAGACTACTGTGCTGTCTACACTGGCCCTTTTCCAGAAGAGTTTTCCGGAAAAAGGACTTTTGCCCGAGCTGGAGCAGCATAGTTTTTCCGGAAAAGCAGCTGATTTCTTACAGTAGATCATCATTGCTTTTCCGGAAATTCAAGGGGCCAGTGTAGACAGCTTGCAGCTTATTCCGGAAAAGCGGCTGCTTTTCCGGAATAAGTGGCCCAGTGTAGACACGGCCCCTATGTTCACTGAAACCTACACAAGAGGGTTCAAACTGCACAATGGTTTCAGTGGCATTGTAAGATTTATAGATCTAGCACTGTGGTTCCTTACACCCATCAAAACGTATTCATTCCAGAGTAAATGTGACTGAGGAGCTTCTTGATTCTGCTATTAATTTCAAACTGCTAAATCTTATCTTCAATCTTTTAAAAAAGAACATTATTTTAAAGTCATCTATGTTTCTATAATATTTAAACATAGCTGAGTATAACAATGCAAGTATTTACCATTATGAGGTATTAACCATACACTGGATTCATAACCTCCCCAATCCCAGGGACTTTGGGATTCTATCACAAAGATTCTTGGAGAACAACCAGAATTTAAGGAGAATTCAAAAGCAATATTTTATTACACGTGATAATACCGAGTGATTGGAGAATAAAACAGAACATGGTGCAAATAAGCACTGGAAGGTTAGAGTTGAGAAGTGAAGACAGGAGAAAAATAATTAAAGGAAAGCAGATATCTTTAATGAGAAGCCCCCAAGGTTTGTTGGAATGTTTGCAATCAATAATTGCAATCAATGATGTAAAGTATTCTGCACAGTTCATTGAGGCAGCCTCTGACAGACATGACCAAAAATGTGTCCTAATTCCACATCCATTCTCACAGTTTATGCCAATTAAGTCATACTGCCAAGATACTGATGAACGATTTAAGTGTTGGCATGAGCATTTCTGTGAATAGATGTCCACCAAGTTATAAACTACAACTGAATTCAAAAACAAACCCAGCATAAAATCGGTCAGTGACATTTGACCACGAGCACCACTTCTTCTAACAGGCTATGTCTAGACTGCACGCTTCTTTCGAAAGATGCTCTTTCGAAAGCATCTTTTGAAAGAGCATCTTTCGAAAGATCGCGTCTAGACTGCACGCGGATCTTTCGAAAGAAAAATCCGCTTTTTCGAAAGAGAGCACCCAGCGAGTCTGGATGCTCTCTTTCGAAGACGGCCTCTTTACATTGAAGAACGCCTTCCTTCGAAAGAGGAACTTTCGAAGGAAGGCGTTCTTCCTCGTGAAACGAGGTTTACCGCCATCGAAAGAAAAGCCGCGTTCTTTCGAAATAATTTCGAAAGAACGCGGCTTGAGTCTGGACGCAGGGGAAGTTTTTTCGGGAAAAGGCTACTTTTCCTGAAAAAAACCCCTGAGTCTGGACACAGCCCCAGTTACAAAACAAGAAAGCACTATGGGGTCTTCACAATCTTTCATAAGAATGGAGGTTTGAATTTATTTCATTGGCTTAATAGAGTTGACTTAAAAGTTTGGGAAATTAGTCACATTCCAGAAAATTAGAAAAGGGGGCTGCATCTTCCCTTTCATTAAGCCCTCCCCCCCCAAAAAAGGTCAGTTTACCCACATTATGTGGGAATAACTCCATTGTCTGTTCCCAAAATGTTGCTTCTAATCATACCACTGCACAGACCAAAATACTATCTCAGTTAAAAAATTAAACAAAAGACAGAACTATGTAGCACTTTAAAGACTAACAAGATGGTTTATTAGGTGATGAGCTTTCGTGGGCCAGACCCACTTCCTCAGATCAATATGTAGAAGAAAATTGGCACAACCATATATACCAAAGTGATACAATAAAAAAAATGTATCACTTTGGTACATATGGTTGTGCCGATTTTCTTCTACATGTTGATCTGAGGAAGTGGGTCTGGCCACGAAAGCTCATCACCTAATAAACCATCTTGTTAGTCTTTAAAATGCTACATAGTTCTGTCTTTTGTTTCAGCTAGACCAGACTAACACGGCTGCATCTGTATCACAGTTAAAAAATGAGGCACAGATGGGTTTTCAGCAGAATCAGGGGTATATCAGGGATGCATTCTGTTACCTACATTATATAATGTTCTAACAGGTCATTTGCTTAGAAAGCTGATTGAGACCCAGTTAGGAAATCTGCATTTTAACTATTTCTCTTTAGAGGATCTCAAATATGTGGATGATACTGCTTTATTCATAGAGTACAGACAAACTACAATGAATGCTGAAAGAGCTATGAAATTGCAGAATCTATGAGATTGAAGATCTGTGGTGATAAAACAAAAGCTATGCATGCCTCCAATAAAAAAGAAGTAAATGACCTGCTGACTCACAGAGATGTCAATGACACTGAATGAGGGAATAGTTGTATGTGTCTGGTTAGTTGGTTGACAGCAAGAGATACTATAACCAAGAATAGTGATAGAAATGTAGCCGTGTTAGTCTGGTGTACCTGAAGCAAAATACAGGACTATGTAGCACTTTAAAGACTAACGAGATGGTTTATTAGAGGATGAGCTTTCATGGGCCAGACCCACTTTTGATCTGATCTGGCCCATGAAAGCTCATCATCTAATAAACCATCTTGTTAGTCTTTAAAGTGCTACATAGTCCTGTATTTTGCTATAACCAAGAAGTCACATGTCAGATTTGTCATTTGTCAATGACACTCAGTATCGAGCCACCATTTCAGCTTTTGGATGTACAGGTGACAATTAGGAGCTAAGTGTTCAATGCAGCAGTGATTATAACTGTTATATGGAGCTTAGGTATAGTTAACCCCTTAGTCTCCAGGCTGCTGGCCATCTCTCATGATCATGACAGACGCTGAGCCAGTTACCATGCAAAGACCTATGCGTTTACTTCAGCCCAGTTTCTAAACCATTAATGTCACAAATGATGAGACTCAGCCTTTTAATAGACTGGCTATAAAAGACCAGGCATGTGTGTTTTTTGTTATGAGTGGATGTTTTCTATCTAACACAAAACAATTTTCTGTCACATATAAAAATGAAGTCTATATTTGCTCCATGCCAACTTACAGCCCATGGCCTCCTAAGCTGCCAGAGTGGTTCTGCTCTTTCATGCAACAAAGGGAGGAAGAGCAGGGGAATCTGGGAGCCACCTAACCACAAATGACTTTTTGTGCTTCAAAGGGTAGTGGCCTTGCCATGCAATGACCATTGTACAGTTGGATAACCCAGGATGAGATTTCCTATTACCTAGAAAATGTCTGTAGGGTAGCGGTACATACATGGACAACATCCTAAGAAGGCACATTTTTGTTTTCATTTCTTCTTTAAAAAAGCAATGTTCTTCTCCTGCATCCCCTGTTAATATACTTAATATACTAAAGATTTATTCTATGTCTTACATTTGAATAATTTGTTGGAACCCAACATATACAATAATGATAAATAGGACATATATTCATTACGGTGAATCACAAATGTATACTTTTATAAAGTGTATTTGTTATAAAGCATAAAAATATATTTTCCTTATTAATAAAATAGTTCATGTTCCAAAAAATACGCATGCATCAATAATTCAAAATTATTTCAGACCATGCTCGGCTTAAAAATTAATTGAAAAGAAATTAATGCCACATGGGAACAGACTGTGAGCTATAATTCTGACTGACAGTGGATGAAAAACTAGGGATTTAATCACATGTCACTTTTAAAAGCATTTTATATATGTAAAATGTTCAACTTGCTGGAAGCATATATATCTCTAAGCTCATATCTGCTTGCATCTATTAATCAGAGTGCACATTGAAGCATCATAAAAAAGACAGCAATCGAGAAATTACTTTGAAAAACCTGTCATTATTTATTGATTCACTGTTATAAGGACAAAAGTGCATAATCTATTTCAGAAATGAAATGATTTACTATATTGATCTGGCTAATCAGCTGTAATGTCAGGTGTATTTCCAGTTGCATTAGAGTTTCAGTACAGAGGACCAAACAGCCAAATAGCCATCTATATTTATCAGAACTATATGAATTCAAGAAAAAAACCTCTATTTTCAACTTAACTTTAAATTTCAAAGACTGCTCAAAATGCTGATTTAGATAGGCAAAGGGTTTTCGTATTAGATGAACAGATGAGCACCACATTCCTTTTGATATCCTAGATTAATAGGTAAAAAGGATGCAGATTAAAAAATGGTTTGAGGTTAACAGTTTAAAATGAACATTTGCACTCTTTGCAAACCAATTTAAAAGGTCTGAATCCATTCCAAAACAATGTAAGCAATGTAAGCAAAATATTTCTGTCACAAATAGGTGTTTTCAAACATCAAAAACATATGAAGCTATATTACTGTTGCATCACTATGCCAGTTTCCTCTGAATCAGATCACCTGAACAGGAATTTTGTGGGGGAACAAACTTTTATTTAAGGAGGGGGAAAAAAGGGAAAAATAGCATCAACAAACAAAGAGTATATCTAGACTACATGGCTCCATTGACAGAGCCATGTAGATGAGTTTACTAGACACAGGAAAATGAAGCGTCGATTTAAATAATCACCGCTTCATTTACATCAAAATGGCCACCGTGCTGTGCCGATCAGCTGTTTGGCAGCACAGCAGGGCAGTCTGGATGCGCCGAGGTTGACAAGGGAAGCCTTTGTCGACTGCCCCAGTAAACCTCATTTCACAAGGGATAATGGAGTGGTCGACAAAGGCTTCCCTTGTCGATCGTCAATGGAGCCATGTAGTCTAGACATACCCAAAAACACAGAGAGACAGATCTATAGCTAGTAAAAATTGGCTTAGCTTTATTGAAGTCTGATTTATATTAGTCAACTGTTTGGCCCAGATTAGATTGGATATATGATTAGAAATTCTGTTTATTTGATGTGAACTACAAATAATTTTTACAATTAACTTATTTTCCTAAACTTTTAAAAGATGCCAGGTGCAGATAAATAAAATTAGTATCTCTTATGACAAATATTTTCATGATCTTCTTTTGTGTAAGTGGTGTTACCTAACCAGCCATGAACTTCAGAACTCAACAGATATATTAAAAACAATGTATAAGGTCAGGTCTAAATTACAAAGTTTTGTTAGTATAGCTATGTGGGTTTGAAGAGTTGTATTCCCTGACATAACTGGGCCAGTAGAGATCCTTACTGTAGACACAGCTATTCTGTCAAAAGTGTATCTATAAACTGCATCTTCTTAGGGGTGTTTTGCTGCTGTAGTATATTATATAATAGTATTCTAGTAGAGCAGTTCTGGCAAAGCACTCCTAATGTAGACATGGTTTCTCTGCAAACACAGAACATATTTAATTTCCCAAGCAGCCCAAATGGGTGATTAAGCATGGAAAAAACACATATTCTGCAATTTGTTTGTTAGGACAATATAATTTTCATCAGTAAAAACAAGAATCATCCAACAATATGCAGATACAAATGCTTCCCATAAACAAGGACTGCTCAGCAGTTTTAAAAATCAAGCCATTGATTTAGGTGGCTAAGTTATAAATTTGAAAGCCTAATTTTAGACATCCATTTCTGAACATTTTGGCCCAACCCTTCAAAGCTCACCAGTCTGAACTGAAGCGTGACATCTGATGAAGAACTATACAATTAAATTTGTAGAAGAGGGAAAGAATAAATACCGTAAGATTATGATAGGACTTGGGACAGAAAAGGAGAATGCTGCAAAATATTTAGAATCCTTGCAAAATGAAGCTTTGGAAAAAAGAGCACATTATCCTATGGCTACATCTACATTGGCAAGATTTTGCGTAAAAGCGGCTGCTTTTGCGCAAAATCTTGCCACCTGTCTACACTGGCCACAAGTACTTGCACAAGAACACTGACGTTCTAATGAATAAAATCAGTGCTTCTTGTGCAAATACTCTGATGCTCCTGCTCAGGGATAAGCTCTCTTGCGCTACTGTTCTTGAGCAAGAGGCCAGGGTAGACAGGCAACATCAATTTCTTGCGCAATGTTTAAAATGGCCATTGGAGCTTTCTTGCACAAGAGAGCATCTACACTGGCACGGATGCTCTTGCTCAAAAGCACATCTTTTGTGCAAAGGCACATGCCAGTGTAGACGCTCTTTTACTCAAATTCACTAACACAAAAACTCTTGCCTTAAAGAGTATTTGCGCAAAATCTTAACAATATAGACGTAGCCTATATGTATAGACAGAGCACACTCGGCTCTGTTTCCACAGCCAGCAGGGACTATGATTGTCCAGCTACATTACTCTGATGAATGCGAATAAGGTTCACTTAAGACTGACCTGCAAAGTGGGAAAAAATGTCCTCTGATGATGAAAAAACCAATCTGATAGCCCTGTTTGATAGGATATCAAGTCTTGTGGATAAGCGAGAAGACTAGACCTTAGTAAAGCATTTGATATGGTCTCACATGACCTTCTTATCAATAAATTAGGCAAATACAGCCTAGATAGGGCTACTATAAGGTAGGTGCATAATTGACTGGATAACCATTCTCAGAGAGTAGTTATTAATGGTTTACAGTCATGCTGGAAGGGCCTAACAAGTGGGGTTTTGCAGAGGTCAGTTTTGGGACTAGTTCTGTTCAATATCTTCAGCAACTATTTAGATGATGGCATAGAGAATATGATTATTAAATTTGCAGATGATACCAAGCTGGGAGGGGTTGTAATTGCTTTGGAGGATAGGGTCAAAATTCAAAATGATCTAGACAAACTAGAGAAATGGTCTGAAATAAATAGGATGAAGTTTAATAAGGACAAATGCAAAGTACTCCACTTAGAAAGAAATAATCAGTTTCACACATACAGAATGGGAAGTGATTATCTAGGAAGGCGTACTTCTGAAAAAGGTTTAGGGGTCATAATGGACCACAAGCTAAACATGGATCAGCAGTGTGCCATTGTTGCAAAAAAGCAAACATGATTCTGGGATGCATTCTGGTGTTGTGAGAAAGACACGAAAAGTTATTCTTCCATTCTACTCTGCACTGATAAGGCCTCAACTGGAGTACT
Organism: Pelodiscus sinensis; assembly: GCF_049634645.1. NCBI lineage: Eukaryota > Metazoa > Chordata > Testudines > Trionychidae > Pelodiscus > Pelodiscus sinensis. Next base: position 217,669,596 of record NC_134711.1, read on the forward strand.
GTGTCCAGTTCTGGGCACCACATTTCAAGAAAGATGTGGAGAACCTGGAGAAGGTCCAGAGAAAAACAACAAAAATGATTAAAGGTCTATAAAACATGAGCTATGAGGGAAGACTGAAAGAATTGGGCTTGCTTAATTTAGAAAAGAGAAGACTGAGAGGAGACATGGTAACAGTTTTCAAGTATCTAGAAGGGTGTTACAAGAAGGAGGGAGAAAAATGGTTCTCCTTGGCCTCTGATGATAGGAGAAGAAGCAATGGGCTTAAACTGAAGTAAGGAAGGTTTAGGTTGGACATTAGGAAAAACTTCCTAGTTGTCAGGATCATTAAACACTGAAATAAATTGCCTAGGGGGGGTTGTGGAATCTCCATCACTGGAGATATTTAAGAGAAGTTGGATAGATATCTATCAGGGATGATATGAACCAGTGGGAACACTTTCAGAAGCACTTTAACTGGCTGCTTTGGTTTGTTTATGTACCGGCGCCGCAGCGACGTAGCTTTGCGGTTCCCATTGGCTCAGTTTCATCTTTTGCAGCCAAGGGGAACTGTGGGAAGCGGTGTGGGATGGGCCACCACTTCCCATGTCTCCCCTTGGCTGCAAAGGATGAAATGGAGCCAATGGGAGCTGTGAGGCTCCATGGCTGTGGCACCGGTACATAAACAAACTGGGGTGACCAGTTAAAGTGTTTCTGAAAGTGTTTCTGCGGTACACTTTCAGAAACACTGTTCTAGACTGTGCTTGGTCCTGCCATGAGGGCAGAGGACTGGACTCGATGGCCTCTCAAGGTTCCTTCCAGTTCTAGCATTCTATGATTCTATGTGTACGAAGGGCCTGAAAGCTTGTTCTACTGAGAAAGTGGGGGGGAAACCCTATGCTTTCCCCTTGTTCTCCTCTTCTTTCCCCATCTCCTTTTATTACATTAGTACTTTAGCTTAGCTATGTCTAGACTGCATCCCTCTGTCGACAGAGGGATGCAAATGAAGCACATCAAAATTGCTAATGAAGAAGGGATTTAAATATCCCAAGCTTCATTAGCATAAACATGGCCACTGTTTTTTTCGACACGGAGTTTTGTCGACAAAAACAGCAGTCTAGACGCAGATCTGTCGACAATAAACCCTTTTTCAACAGATCCTGTATTCCTCAAAAAATGAGATTTACAGGAGCTGTTGAAAAAGGATTTATTGTTGACAGATTCGCATCTAGACTACCGCTTTTTGTTGACAAAACTCCATGTTGAAAAAAAGTGGTGGCCATGTTTATGGTAATGAAGTATGGGATATTTAAATCTCTGCTTCATTAGAAATTTCTATGTGCCTAATCTACATCTCTCTGTCGACAGAGAGGTGTAATCTAGACACACCCCTTGTGTCTACTCTGGCAAATAGTACAATTCCTGGAGATCAAATGTAAATACTGCCATCCCAAGATACAAGCCAGTGGAAATAAAACAAGAGAGGATTTAGGCTAAAAAGTCCATACGAGTTTTAGAGCTATCACAGATTCTAGTAATACACTTTATACTTCAATGAGGAATACCAGCTATTGCAGTTTCCAGAAATATTCCTTATACTTACAATGGCGAATACAGAGGGAACAAGAAATATTTCTAACCCAATAATGACTTTTTAGTTCTGCCCACTGTATTAAAATAGTTTTAGTCAAACTATTAAAAACTCATTTAGTTCTACAGTATAAAACTACATTCAACATTCATTTAACTTCAAAGATTCATTAATATTAACAGAATTAACTGTGCCACTATATTAAGAGAACAAAGTAAACATTTATATGCTTCCCTGTTGTTAACCAACAAAATTTAGGGAAGATCAAATGTTAGTTCCCTGATATTTCCAAGGCAAAAAACATGCAGAAAAAAATGAATAAGAAACATTTCAGGCTCTTCAGAGAGCATAATGAAGAAAAAATGCAATCCAACTTTAAAACATTAATTTGTAAATCATCTTTAATGATTATCATTAAATAACAGTGTTCTCCACTGGAAGTGTAAGGAATAACAAGTAGCTTTTTATTGAGGCTCTTTCCTCACATTAAGAATGAGAAAGAAACTGAGAAGTAGTATGTCATGCTAATACCCAGACCACTGGGGCTTCCCAGTTAAGCTTCGCTTTTACCATAAAACTCAGGGCAAAAAAATCTCTAAGGGTATGTCTACACTACCCCGCTAGTTCGAACTAGCGGGGTAATGTAGGCATACCGCACTTGCAAATGAAGCCCGGGATTTGAATTTCCCAGGCTTCATTTGCATAAGCGGGGCGCCGCCATTTTTAAAACCCCGCTGGTTCGAACCCCGTGCCGCGTGGCTACACGCGGCACGAACTAGGTAGTTCGAACTAGGCTTCCTAGTTCGAACTACCATTACTCCTCATACCCTAAGACATACCCTAAGAGTAGACATACCCTAAGAGTACTGGCGTGTAGAACTCCAAGAGAGACATGAGACTAGCAGATGATTTGCATCAATATAGCAGCAAGTCAAGACCCCCCAGGACTCATAACCAGAACAGATATCTTCCAGAGAAAGCATATAGCAAAGAACACAACGAGGAAAAGAAGCATATTCAGGAAGGAGGAGAACGGGGTAAAGGGCTAATCAAAGAGACTAAGATGATACTAAAATATTTATAGTTCTGCAGCTTTTCATTTTATGATTGTTTTATTAGAAGCTGTGTTGGCACTGTTTTCTATTAAATAAGGTAAAAAAAGGTTGCAAAAAGATCTGTTTATTGGATAGGAATAAAAGGTTGATGTGTTCCAAGAGCGCTCTGTACATAAATATAAGTCATTAGACATTAAGGGTGCATCTAAACTGGCAAGATTTTGCGCAAATGCAACCGCTTTTGCGCAAAAACTTGCCAGCTGTCTGCACTGACCGCTTAAATTTGCTCAAGAGCACTGACACTCTAATGTAAGAATTCAGTGCTTCTTGCGCAAATACTTTGACGCTTCCACTCAGAGATAAGCCTCTTGCGCAAGAATACTTGCGCTAGAGTGCCAGTGTAGACAGGCACCTTAATTTTTTGTGCAAGAAAGCCTGATGGCTAAAATGGCCATCGGAGCTTTCTTTCGCAAAAGCACGTCTATACTGGGCACGGATGCTTTTGTGCTAAAGCAATTTTTACGCAAAAGCATCCGGGCCAAACTAGACGCTCTTTTGCGGAAATACTTTTACCAGAAAAACTTTTCCGGTAAAAGTATTTCCGCAAAATCATGCAGTCTAGACGCAGCCTAATAGATTAGGAGTGTTCTCTATCTGCTCGCCAGGGATTGGGCAGATGAGGTACTCATTCAAGGACAAGGTAAGAGATAGAATATGCTTTTTAAAATAGCTCTAAATTAAAACTGTATGTTCCCAGCATTTTGGTTTCCAGATAGCATTGACAAATGGAGAAACCTCACTTGGAAGAGACTCCAAGCTGTTAGAGTTGGTGGTGTTTGGTTTTTTTGTTTTGTTTTGTTTTGTTTTGTTTTGTTTTGTTTTGTTTTGAAAGTGAGAATTTGGTAATGGTAGAATGCAAAGGATCACCAAGAGGAGTCCACTGAAGCCACCTGGCTCTGTGGATGTTGCTATAAGTCGCACCCTTTAATAATGCTTTGCAGCAGGTACTCACCAGCAGGGTAGAAGTATTTGGGCAAAACCAACCACTAACAGCATGGTAAAGATAACAACAAAGCCCACACACTCCTGGAAGGCACTGCACAAGCCATATCAGTATGAAATAAGAAGCCATGAGGATCAACACTTTGGACTAAGCAAATCATGTACTAGTGAGCTTAAGGACCAGAAGGCACACTGAAGGCCTGGCTCTACTCCCAGCAAAGCTAGTAGGAGCAGGTTCAGTTTAATAAACACATTGTTCAAATTAGGCTTCTTGACACTTCAACCATGATGCCATTGGCTACGTTATTAGTTTGCCCTGTGCTAGGGTAAAGGACAATGAGTTGAGCAGTCTAGGGGGGAGACTGTGACTTGGGGAGGGAGAATACTGCAAATATGTATAGATAGAGTGCCGTATGCTTCCCAATATTCCTTCATAAATATGCCCAGTGGACAAGGTAGGGTCTAATGGCTCTGCAGAGACTGTTCCTCTCCACACCCAGGCAGTGGGGGTAAGGTGTGCCTGCACAAGGAGTAAAGATGCCCATGTTCCTTCTTGCTCCCTTGTGCAAGTGCTTAAGAAACAAACTGACCAGTTGCTAAGCAAGATGGATTAACTTTATTCCAGGTTTTGGATTTAGAGCAGAAAAGCAGTTTGTCAACTTGCACTAACCTAGCCACTGCCAGATCTCTGTAGCACTGAGTAAAGTAATTGATAGATGTGTAACTGACCAATTCCTTTTTCTTCTCTGGGTTTGGAACTTCCCATCAGGAAGTTAAAGGCTGCTATCAAATCCCCCCTCATTCTTCTCCAGACTAAATAAGCCCAAATCCCTCAGCCTCTCCTGATATGTCATGTGGTCCAGCCCCCTAATAATTTTTGTTGCCCTCTGTTGCACCATCTCCAATGTGCATAAGTCCTTTCAGCAATAGAGAGGCACCTAGAATTGGATGCAGTATTCCAGCTGTGGCCTCACTGATGCCAAATAAAGGAGAGTAATCACTTCTTTAGATCTCCTGGGAGCGCTCCTACTAATGCACTCCAATATTCCATTAGCCTTCTTGGCAACAAGGGCACACTATTGATTCCTGTCCAGCTTCTCACCCACTGTAATCCCTAAGGGTATGTCTACACTACCCCGCTAGTTCGAACTAGCGGGGTAATGTAGGCATACCGCACTTGCAAATGAAGCCCGGGATTTGAATTTCCCGGGCTTCATTAGCATAAGCGGGGAGCCGCCATTTTTAAATCCCCGCTGCTTCGAACCCCGTGCAGCGCGGCTACATGGGGCTCGAACTAGGTAGTTCAGACTAGAGTGCCTATTCCGAACTACCGGTACACCTCATTTCACGAGGAGTAACGGTAGTTCGGATTAGGAACCTAGTCCGAACTACCTAGTTCGAGCCCCGTGTAGCCGCGCTGCACGGGGTTCGAAGCAGCGGGGATTTAAAATTGGCGGCTCCCCGCTTATGCAAATGAAGCCTGGGAAATACAAATCCCGGGCTTCATTTGCAAGTGCGGTATGCCTACATTACCCTCCTAGTTCGAACTAGCGGGGTAGTGTAGACATACCCTAAGTCCTTTTCTGCAATGTTTGGATTCTGCACTTGTCCTTATTGAACCTCATCAGATTTCTTTTATCCCAATCTTCCAATATGTGTAGGTCACTCTGGACCTGATCCCTACCTTCCAGCGCATCTACCTCTCCCCCTAGACTAGTGTCATTTGCGAATTTTCTGAGGGTGCAATCCATCCCCTCATCCGGGTCATAAATAAAGATGTTGAACAAAACCAGTCCCAGGATCATAATAATCCCTTCTGACGTTGCAATCTTTTTAAAAATCTATGAAAAGGAGAAAAGGGCACGATATCTGACTTTTAAATCTTTTCTCAGGTATTATCTTTTTGTTCTGTGTTAGAATCTAACTAGCATAATGGAGTCCTGCTCTATCTAGACAACATGGCAATACACATACATATAGAATAATAATTTAATAATTACTTGTTCGTCACAATGTTTTGGTTCGTGGTTGGATTTTTTTCATTATGCTGCTGCTAGTATCTATATAACTAAAAATTATACATTTAAAAAAATACATTAAAACAAGGAATAAATATGGAACTGAGAATGGGAGAGAGGTGTATACAGATCTTTAAATTCTCCTATTGCACTAGATAGTACAAACTGATTCTCTCTCATATGATTATACATTTCTTTCCCCACACATAGCTAGATCCCTGTTTTGAACTTAATACATTTTATGTTCTTAAACTCTGACCGCACAGACCGAGGTTTCCCATCAGGGCGGCAGTGCCATGTGCGGTGGATCAGGTTGCAATTTTGGAAATGAAGAAACATAGGAACTATTAGTGAGAGTCTGAAAGCATTTAGTCAAAATGAAAGATGTGCCCAGTGTGGAAATATTTGTGCAGGGGATGTAATGCTATGTGAGAACTAACATTCAGATGATAGCAGACATTTTATCCCTAGTTGGGATTCCATTTTTCATTTAGTTTAGAGTATCAAATATCTCAATAGCATATTTAGTGCTGTAAAATAACACCTCGAGCCCTGACTGATTTGCCATCTTCACCATTGTCATAGTGGCTTAGAGCCTGATGTGGCCAGGTGTTGAGCACCTCCAGCAAAGCCCCTGGGAATGTGAAGGTGATGAGAAACTAAATCAGCACCATATTGGATGAGCATCCTAATGGTACATACAGCGTACTTTTGTACAATCCAGATAAGGCCACAGCTAGAGAAAACAATATGCAAGATTAGTAGGGGATGTAAACAGACCAAGCTCCGTGATTTCACTGACTCTTCGTTCTCTGAAATATGCCAGCTGAGAACCTGGCTCAATGTCAAATGATGACACACTTTTCTTTTAATCGCTGAGGCTCCCTACAAGGCATTAGTCCATTAATTTTGTACTAAGCATGTTATTTGAACGGGTATCCTGCCGATAGCCAGAGGCGAGGGAAAATAAACAACCTTCCATTAGCAACAATACACAGTTCACAATGTGCTGCAAATTCTCCAATGACCATTAATAAATAATTCTGACACTGTGATTTGACTCACTGCTCGTAGTGTGTTGCTGTAGAAGCATAGTTTTAAAGTGTCCCATGAAAGTATGCACTTGTGCATAATAGTCTTAGCTGATGTTTTCTATGTATTCCTGCCATTTCTATATTTCTCTCACTGGGAAGTATATATATTCTTGGTCAGTTGCCATATTTCACACTACAAGGGAGCTCAGGATAAGAAATCAGTTAGGGTATGTCTACACTACCCCGCTAGTTCGAACTAGCGGGGGTAGTGTAGTCATCCGCAGTTGCAAATGAAGCCCGGGATTTGAATTTCCCGGGCTTTATTTGCATGAAGCCGGCCAGCGCCATTTTTAAATGCCGGCTAGTTCGAACCCCGTGCCACGCGGCTACACGCGGCACGGAGTAGCTAGTTCGGATTAGGCTTCGGATTAGGTTCCTCATTCCACGAGGAGTACGGCTAGTTCAGATTAGAAGCCTAATCCAAACTAGCTAGTCCATGCCGCGGGTAGCCGCGCGGCACGGGGTTCGAACTAGCCGGCATTTAAAAATGGCGCCGGCCGGCTTCATGCAAATGAAGCCCGGGAAATTCAAATCCCGGGCTTCATTTGCAACTACGGATGAATACATTACCCCCGCTAGTTCGAACTAGCGGGGTAGTGTAGACATACCCTAACGTACATCTCAATTGTTTTTGTGTGCAGTATATTTAAATTGTAGTATTATTATTTCAGAAGTATATGCTGAAGGAGTTTCAGGGCTACAGGAGTTGCTTTTCAAAAATGCTCACTTGTAATTTATGGTCACCTTCTACTTGAGTGCTTAAACTTTTCACATGAAAACACAGTTGCAAGGCATTCCTTTTCATTGGCATATCTTTCCTCTGTTAGCAAAATGGGAAAGCTACAAGCTGTATCTTTGTAGGAGTGATGCCCCAAGCCCAGGTGTATCACACTTCATGACTGTCTTCATTTACATCAGGGGTCTCCAAACTTTTCTGCCCGAGGGCCGCATTAACTATCAAACAGCAGTTCGGGGGCCGACTACACACTTGAGGTCCAAATAAAAAACAATCAAAACATGGATGTTGTTTTTAATTATTTATTTAATATTATTTTATTCAGTTATTATTTAATAACACATTGATACACTACACATGAACACCTGTATTAGTGTATTAAACTGCTGAGAACTCATTTCCACCTGCGCAATGTGATGAAAATTGTAAGCAACATAATCCTGGCAATATGTTCAGCCTAAGACGCTCACACTTGAAGAGATGTGATCGCTCTCCTATCATGCAGGGAATGAGGTGACAATTTGTAACATAGCCCCATGGAACAAGGGGCATGTATTTTAATGGGAAAAGCTGGTTTGAAAGCAGACACGTTATCACTTGGTAAAGAAAGTTGGAAAGCAGTGCCCAACGCTCCCACAGACTGATACCTGGCAGGCTGGTGCTGCTCTGGGTTGTGGATGAGAGAGACCAGACATGGAAGGGAGAGGGATGTTTCTTCAGGGCGCACTGCAGGGACCAGGGCAGCACGATAGGCACGGCACAGCGTCACCCAGAGGCTGTGCCACAGCAACCAGACCACCTCCTGCAATGGGCACCAGCTCCTCAGGTATCCCCCCCCTGCGCGCGCGCGAAGTACCCACTTCAGCCCCCTCTCGCGCCAAGAGCCCCATAAACCAGCTACTAGCCCCTTCGCTGATTGGGTGGCATAAAGGAGACTACGTCATAGCCCTGTACCAATCCAAGGTCAAGCTGGGCCACGAGCCAATCGAACGCAGATTTAGGCTCGTGCGCTCAACCAATCGAGAGCCCAGCCCACTAGTGACCTCATGAGAGAGCTAGCCAATAGGATAAGAACGCACTGGCCAATAGGGAGCAATTGTCCACGCCAAGTCCCAACCCCTCTCGCTGTGAGGGACGCGCAGAGCCCGGATGTTCACAAGCAATAAAGCGCAACGGCCACCAACAAGCCAAAAAGGTCTCCACGGACCGGATGAGAGGGCCGTAGTTTGGAGACCCCTGATTTACATCATAGCATTTCAGGATGGTCTAGTTAGTCACCAATTCCATGGTACATGTGATGACTGCATTATACTGAAGTAAACACAGTCAGTAGTTGATTCAGGGTTTGCACACATCTGGGAGGCTCAGAAGAAACATTATCAGATAGTTCACGAATCTTAAACAGTCCCTAAACTGATTCAGTGCAGGCATCTGCTGCATGGCTTTTAGTTTTTTGCAGTCAGGTTTGTAGCCCTGCGAGGTCTCACACATGGTGCTGCAATCAATTGCAATTTCATTTTGTTTTTATTTAATTTTAGATTGACTTTTCTGCCTCATCTTAGCTGGCAGACAAGGTTTTGATTGTGACCTGCCACACTTCCATTGAGATATCTCTGATCAGCATACTAGAATGTCATTAGCTATGATGCTGAAACTTGTGATTCTCCAGTCATATGAAGAAGTGGGCTGTGCCCATGAAACCTCATGATATTAGCTACATGTTTTGTTAGTCTAAAGTGCTACCAGACCATTTCTTGTTTTTTAAGTTTAACTTGTGAAGCTTGTTAGTACATCTCTCTGGTAGCACTGATTCCTTCTCTGCAAATCTGATACCAAATAGCATCTACTATTGGTATTTATCTGCTGGTGTCAAGAATGAAATGAGATATATGGTTTCCTTATCTAACAGCACAAAGATATCTGTCTTTGGCATCAAATATTGAGGACAATTTTGCTTTTACCATATCAGGTAATATTTTACCCATGCAGTCACTTGGTAGTAAGCTTTGTTTCTTGCTTTGTTGAAGTACTTGCTTCTATACAAATTGTAGAGGAAGCCATATGTAGGCTTGCAGGGGTTAAAGTTCTATTCCTCTAGGCCAGCCATGAACCCTGTTGGCAGAAACACGAGGTGTTCTTTATCAGATGGCTTTCATCAACCGCAGCCCTATGCCTAGCTGAAAGCCGAGTGTGGGATAAATAACATGATCTCGGTTCTCAGCCCCATGGGAACATTGAGAGTGGCATTGAGCCAGTGCGCTCAAACTCGGTAAACAGCTGAAGTATAAGATCACTGGAAGTCCCACCGCTGGTGAGTCTCACCAGGAACCTAGTCCTTGGAAGGTGCCCTGGATTCCCCCAGATGGAGCCACGTCTACTGCGGTCCGGTGCAAGGTGACTGGAATGGACTCCCTGCAGACTGAAAGGGTGTAAGCATTTCTAAGTGCCTGTTACATTGCTCTGCTTGTGCTTATTGATGTGTCACTTTACAGTAGCTGTGTAACCATTTGGCAGCATTAACTCTGTAATAGTAGTGATGTAGTGAGATTAATAAAAGCAACTATCCCTAATCCACTCTGTTGTGAAGCAAATCCATAACCCTGTTTGGCCATGTCCCTGGCTGTGTCCAGACTCAGGGGTTTTTTCGGGAAAAGTAGCCTTTTCCCGAAAAAACTTCCCCTGCGTCCAGACTCAAGCCGCGTTCTTTCGAAATTATTTCGAAAGAACGCGGCTTTTCTTTCGATGGCGGTAAACCTCGTTTCACGAGGAAGAACGCCTTCTTTCGAAAGTTCCTCTTTCGAAAGAAGGCATTCTACAATGTAAATAGGGCTTCCTCGAAAGAGAGCATCCAGACTCGCTGGGTACTCTCTTTCGAAAAAGCGGCTTGCTCTTTCGAAAGATCCGCCTGCAGTCTAGACGCGATCTTTCGAAAGAGGCTCTTTCGAAAGATACTTTCGAAAGAGCCTCTTTCGAAAGAAGCCTGCAGTCTAGACATAGCCCCTGTGAGTTGACACAAATGTGCACCTATCCTTGTTTCTCAATGGCTCTCATGCTACTTATCCAGTTTATGGGCTCTGTGCCTTTAACAATTATGCTTTCTTTCCCTCTTTACTTTATTGTTGCCATATTTTTGTCTTAAAGCAATGGCTAGTTAGTGAGGCAGGAGCCATGATATCTGAATTGTTTTATCTATTTCCAGGTGTACCATGCCTGGAAAACATACTGTGCCTTCACAAGCACAGATTGATGATCTTTAAGAAGCTTGGCTGCCATACATTGCCTGCTCTGGATATGTTTTTTTGTTTTGTCTGTTGTGGAATTTTTTTGTCTCCAGTTAAGTGTCAGTAGGTTCAGGAATTCACTCACTTTATCCAAAAACAACAGTTCCTGGATTTGTACTATCTGAAATTTCAGCTGTGGGCCTTTCCTTGATATTCTGTACAATTGTGTCATAGTATAATATTACAAATGAGCTTGGCTTTGTGAAGCTGCCATTCTGTTTTCTTCTGTTGCATAATGCTGTTTCTTTGATTGTTAACTGATACTCAACTGTCTAGTTCACATTCATTTTCCTGCTCACATTCATTTTCCTGCCTTGCCTTTGCATATTGCACTAGCCTGAACTTTAAAAACCTGGTATTTTCCGCTTACTTATACTGTGTTGATGTCATTTATATGCAAAATCTCATCCTTTGAGTCTCTATTTGTTTTCCTGATATGGTGCTTTTTTTTTCTTTTGCTTTTTTGTCTTCAAACTTTAGAATACTTTTTTTTTTTTTTTTGCATGTTAACTGTTAAGTGTGGCATTTTCCATTATTGTTTTTCTCCACAGATCCTCCTCATAGATCCTCCTCGGCACTTCATTGGTCTCTACTGCTTTGTATTTGTAATTTTGCTTTGCTCAAATTTTGTAGTATAGAGGAACCTCACAGTTATGAACACCCGGGGAATGGAGGCTGTTTTTAAGTCTAAAATATTCATAATTCTGAACAAAGCATCTTTGTGCTTTCAAAAAATTATAACTGAGCACTGATTTAATATAGCTTTGAAACTTTACTATGCAGAAAAATGATGCCTTTAACCATCAATTTAAACTGAACAAACATGAAAACATTTTCCCAACCTTGTCAAAGCTTTTTCTATACCTTCCCTTTATTTTCAGAGTTTATGTTTAATACAGTACTATGCTGTATTTGGTTTTTTTTTCTCCTTTTCTTTGTCTCTACTGCTGCCTGATTGCATACTGTCAGTTCTAGGTAAGATGTGTGGTTGACCAGTCCATTTGTAAGGCTGGTATTCATAATTCTGAGGTCCTATTGTATTTTTCTTTATATTTTCATGTTTTCCCTGTGCTTTCCTTGTCCTTCGGACCACTACCCCTTCCTACTTCTCCATGTAGGAACTAACAATACAGCCAAGAATGACCTTGAGCAGGTCACTGCAGATTATGTGGCAATGGGAAGAAGGATCAATGAGTTTGAGGCACAAGTGGTGTTCTCATCCATCCTCCCAGTTGAAGGAAAAGGTCTAGATAAGGATTGTCGAATTTTAGAAGTAAATGCGTAGTTGCACAGGTGTTGTCAGATAGAGGGCTTTGGTTCCTTTAACCATGGTATGCTGTTCCAGGCACAAGGATTGCTAGTAAGAGATGGATTCCACCTAACTAAGAGAGCGTATGTCTACACTACAGAGTTAGTTCGAACTAACGGAGGTTAGTTCGAACTAACTTTGATAGGCGCTACACTAGCGCTCCGCTAGTTCGAACTTAATTCGAACTAGCGGAGCGCTTAGTTCGAACTAGGTAAACCTCATTTTACGAGGATTAAGCCTAGTTCTAACTAGCTAGTTCGAATTAAGGGCTGTGTAGACCCTTAATTCGAACTAGTGGGAGGCTAGCCCTCCCCAGGTTTCCCTGGTGGCCACTCTGGCCAACACCAGGGAAACTCTATGTCCCCCTCCCGGCCCCGGACCCTTAAAGGGGCACGGGCTGGCTACGGTGCCCGTGCCAGGTGCAAGCCTGCCAGCACCCAGCCAGCAGACCCTGTACCTGGCACGGATCGAGCCAGCCACCCGATGCCCTCCAGTCCTCCTCTTCTTCTCGGGACCAGGCTGGCAGCTCCCGGGAGCTTGCCCGGGACCGCAAGAGGCGGGCACTCGCATGGGCTAGTGCGGACATCGTGGACCTCGTCCACAACCTCCGCACTAGGCACAGGAAAGTGGCCGGCTTGGGCAGGAGAGCTGCCAGCCTGGCCACCCAGGAGCAGGTGTGCATGAAAATCAAGGTGGTCCACTGAGACCCCCGACCCTGAGCCCTGAGCTTACAATGGCCATCCTGGGTCAGACCAAAGGTCCATCTAGCCCAGTAGCCTGTCTGCCGACAGCGGCCAACCCTAGGGACCCTGGAGGGGATGGACCGAAGACAGTGACCAAGCCATTTGTCTCGTGCCATCCCTCTCCAGCCTTCCACAAACCTTGGGCAGGGACACCACTCCTACTCCCTGGCTAAGACCACTCCATGGACCCAACCTCCATTACTTGATCTCACTTCCCTTTAAACTCTGTTCTAGTTCTAGCCTTCACAGCCTCCTGCAGCAAGGAGTTCCACAGGTTGACTCTTTGCTTTGTGAAGAAGAAATTTCTGTTATTAGTTTGAAGCCTGCTACCCATTCCTTTCCTTTGGTGTCCTCTAGTCCTTCTTTATGGGAACTAATGAAGAACTTTTCTGTATGCACCCTCTCCACCCAACTCCTGCTTTTAGAGACCTCTATCCTATCCCCCCTCCGTCTCCTCTTTTCTAAGCTGAAAAGTCCCAGTCTCTTTAGCCTCTCTTCATATGGGACCTGTTCCCAACCCCTGATCATTTTAGTTGCCCTCCCCTCTCCCAGCCTCTCTCTTCCCCTCTCCCACCTCCTTTTCCCAGTCTCCCCCTGTTTTGTTCAATAAAGACAGATTCCATTTTGGAAGACATGTTATCTTTATTTTGTACATCAGGAAGGGGGGCTAGGGAAGTGTAAGTGGAAGGAGGTGAGGGAGGAATGGGGCACGAGCCCCCGATGGGGAGGACTGGGCTGGCTCTGTGAGCTTCTGGGGGTGGAAGCTCTCCTGCAGCCCCCCAATTGCCCCCTCTCCCCAGATGGCAGCCTGCGGCAAGTGCAGCCAGTCTGATGGGTGAGTGCTGTGATGTGGCCAGTGTGGGCACTCCGGGCACTCCAAGCCAGGACTGGTTTTCAAGCGGGGCACCCCTGAGAACTGTCTGTCTGGGGTGGGGGTCGGGTCCCTTTAAGAACAGCCCTCGGCTAGCCTGAGACAGCTTCTCCACGCTCTAAGTCCTCCTCTGATGCCCTGCCGGCACTGCTTCCGGCCATCCTTAAGCCCGGTTCAGGGTCCACTCAATGTGGACATGCTAGTTCAAATTAGCAAAACGCTAATTCGAACTAGTTTTTAGTTCTAGACGAGTTAGTTCGAATTAGCTTCGAATTAACTAATTCGAACTAAGTTATTTCGAACTAACGTTGTAGTGTAGACATACCCTTCCAGAGTAAATGAGGTTTTCTTAGTTCGAACTAAGCGCTCCATTAGTTCAAATTAAATTTGAACTAACGGAGCGCTAGTGTAGTGCCTATGAAAGTTAGTTCGAACTAACGTCCGTTAGTTCGAACTAACTTTGTAGTGTAGACATACCCGAAGACATCTAATGATCTTAAGTCATATTGGACAGCTATTGGAGTTGAGAGCTCACAGCACCTAATGCTGAGCCTTGCACTTTACAGATTGAGGGCCTCATTAAGCTTCCATTGAAGTCAATGGTAGTCTCTTCATCAGACTCTCAAACCCTAAGACCTAGTCTTTCAATCTTTATCCTTGTGAGTGATCTTTACTCATGTACTCAGTACTTGATCCTTGAATGAGGTTATTCACATGAGTAACAAAGGTAGGATGAGCTCATAGTTTCTATATATTTTTAACCTTAGTGAATTGTAAATAGTTTAAAAAAAGATTTGAAAAAGCAGATCCTCAGCAGGTATCAATTGTTACAGTGAAGTAAATGGACCTTTGCTGATTTCACTGAGGCTGAGGATCTGTCCATCAGATTCAACTTTTATTGAAGTAATATTTTAAGATTGTGGGGAGGTGTATATATGCATTCAGCATATCTGAATGCTTTATTTAAACAGAAAATCCTAATTTGCTAAATAAATAATGAAACAATATAGTATGAAACTTGGACTAAGGAAAGATCATTAAATTCTGATTGGTGTATTTTCCATTGTTCGAATATTTGTAATTTGTTCCTTTCTATAAAAGAACTCTCGCCATTGTGAACAGTGAAACAAAAAATACTACAGAATTGTACTTGCAGACACATTCAGCGTTGGATAGACTCTGCTTTCTTTAAAGTCAGAGATAAAACTTCCACTGACTTCATTAGGTGTAGAGTTAGATCAACACAAAGCAATTATGAAAAGCCTATCTTCAGTGTTTACTGTTTCATAGGAAATATGTGAATGACCAGACCCTATCTGAATTTTCTGATGAACAATAAAGGTAGAAGCAAAGTGCTAGAAAAGATGGCTAATGCTGTTGTGAATTATGGGAACACTCTAACCAACATAACTCCATTTCCCCCAAACTAGCCTGTGCTGCATACTACAGCATATGTGCTGGAGGCTTCATTGCACACTTTAGTTGGCAGACCTTGCCTCCCTTTGTATTATATTTTGGCTCTCTTGAGTGCTGACGTGCTAATGTGCTAGTGGTGACTAGGCACAATAACTCTTTTGCCCCTTATGCAACCCCCAGGAAACTTAAGACTTAAATAGATTAGCATGTATATTGCGAAAGGAAGTGAACATATGTCCCAAGGAACATATTGACATAAATGTTAATGTGAGAAATATTTGCTGCTAAGGGGAATTTGATTGACAGCTAAATACAAGTCATAAAGTGTTTCAGATACCTGAATCATACACATTCCAGTTCTGCTTATTTTGTGAAATTTGCCCAACCCACAGGAAGCCTGAGGCTGGGATTTTAGAAACCGCTTTCATTGGATTAAATAGCCTTCCGCTAAACATCAACAGTAAAACTCCCCCTGGTTTCAACTGAAGCAGAGTTACACCAATGGTACGTGGTTTTGAAAATCCATCCTGAATGTTTGGACTCAGTGCAGGTGGAGTGATGGGCAAGTGAATCCATCCCTCAGCCTATAGATACGTCTATACAGCAAAGAAAAAAATGGATAAAGCTGTAGTAGTGAGCCTCAAGGCCTGGGTTTACAGACTTGGACTTGCAGAGTTCACCCTAAGGTGTTAAACATAAGAGTATAAATATTCCCACTTCGGCTGAAACTCAGGTTCTGAAACCTGGTGAGGGGCTCTAAGACATGCCTGTGTTATCACTTAGATGACAGGCCCCCAGAATAGTTTCATGCTGAGTTTAATTGCTTTAGAAGTCTACCATAGTCTTCTGCACAAGGTGAATTTGATTTATGAATATTTGCATGTAAAGAAGCTGTATAGTGACAATACTGATGTCACTATACAAATGATATTCTTCCATAAGAAGGATATACTCACCTGGGAAACAATTCCATACAGACAGCAGAAAGACATCAGAGAGTCCCTCTCCCTTATTATTGATGAAGGTTGGCTATGGTGGAATTTGAACCCTGCAGGATCCATAACCTTTTAATCATAAAAAGAAACAGTGAAAGTCATCAAGAAGTAAAGGTTGGGGGGAGGTCTCTGTAGGGAAATGGGTTCAATCGGATATTCCTAAAAGCATTTCAAAATGGCAGGATCAAAAAGGGTTAGCTAAGCTATTAATCTCAGTTCAAAGAGCCATCAAGTAAACTCCCCACTGAGCACAGAACTAGATTGAATCCTTATGAACATACTGACCTGTTGGCTCTGAACCTTGTAGAGCAAGCAAAAACATTTTTTTTTAAAGGAAGAGAGAAACAGAAAAGGAATTACATTGTCCTTCATACTGGTAGCTTCTTGCCCATTGCCCAAATTGTGTCTTCTTTTTGAGATAAAGAAAAGGTTTTTTATTCCTAGTTTTGAACTGATAATTGTTAGCCATTTTTGTTGAAATAGTGAGTGTTTCTTGGGATATATTTTTTGTTCTAGCAACGAAGGAGAAAACTGTTTCTATACAAACTCTCTTCTCATACAGAAGCTGTCTGTCGGTATGATCACATGAATATCTGCTGAATAATTGTCTGAAAATACAAAGGGTCAAAACTAATACAAGTAAAAGACAGGTGGAGCTAACAATTCTCAGCAACTCTGAAATTTAGGCAATTTCTTTTTTATTGTTAGGTAGTTAAATCTACATTTAGGTGCTGAATAATAATCACCCATCCTTGAAAATGTAGCCCTAATCAATTTTTTCATCATTGTAGATTATAACCAGATGGAAGGCTACCATGAAGAAGGAATAGAAGTTCTGATCATGTTTTTACTTTTATGAGTCAAGTCTTGAGGAGCAGTCTACATCACAAAGTAGATGATTTCTAATGAAAGATAAAAAGAGAACTGGTCCAAAAATGGTAGGAGAGGAAAAAAAGCTAGTCTTTCAAAAATTCTGCATATTCCAGCCCCCATGTTTCTTTTTTTTTATCATTTTCTATTTTACTATTGAAAATTAAAGAAAAAAGAAAAGAGTTGGAGGCTGAAAAAAGGAGCAGAAACGAAGAAAATTGAGGACCCTAAACATTAGAACTGCTTTTCTGCCCTTCTCTAAAAAACAAACCAAAAAACCCATGAAAGACAATTTAAGATTTTTTCCCCATTTTTAAAAATGTGAACAAAACAGATAACAATGTACTTTGTAATAACTGTAAGCTTCATGTTCTAGTCATAGTGGATTTTGTTTTAGTATCTTGTAGGAAAATAGGGTTATCTTTTACCTTAAGATCAAACTCCAGAATTACTAGGCACTGCCAAATGTAGGTCATACTGCCACCCTACTTTCTTAATAGATTTAGATTGTTTATTAATCCCATTTTTTGTAAATATTGTCCCTCATTTCCATATTTATTCTTCTCAAGTACCAACGAGGATAATCTAGTTGCACTTCTGTTTCCAACTAGACAAAAGCAGAACACATAAAAGTCACCTACTTCCACCAACATGTCCATATATGGTAACACACACCTTGTCTTTCTCACACAAACTACTGACCATCATTATTATTCACAAACAAACAAAAAGTTACACTGCAGCTAAAGTTGCTAAGTAAGCATTGCTTTTTCTCCAAAAGCTATGACGAAGATGGGCAGTCGCTTATTGCCAAGTATGATCATCTTCCATGGGATTCATGGACCCACAGGTGACTGATAAGGCCGATCCTTGAACCACAAGTTCTATTACAGTGAGGACAGATATTTCCAGGTACAGCAGGAGGCTGTTGACCATGACTAGAAGCCAATCTCTCCTTCCTCCTGTGCCTCGTCTACTCTTCAGCTTATCAGTGGGCAAATTCAAAATGCAGAGAGCCATTGCGTAGGACTTGTATCTTTTTGAGCAATCCTGGGTGAGTGTCTTGCAAGTGTCAATGTTACATTGCACTTCTTTAAGTTATCCTTTAGCTTCTGTTGTCCTCCCATGTTACTTTGTTTGTTCTCAGAGACATAACATTCAATGTGGGGTCAATTAACAGGATTCCCAACACAATTTGTGTCAGACTTGGCTCCATGTGACTGTTTAGCCTGGATATTTTAGTTAACTGTCTATCAGAAGACAAATGAGGTAAACACATTAATAAATAAAAATGCCTCTCCTAGTGCTAGAAGTCTTGTTGGGCATCAATATGATCACAGAAAATTGTCCTTTTCCAAAAATCAATCCAAAAGGGTGACCTTCTAGGAGAAAGATTACTGAGTTCCTATTGCTTGGTTTTATGGATCCAGCATCATATATTTAAGTATGGCTCTTCTGTGTAACAAACATATTTGTGGGAAATGGGCTGTCTCAAGACACTGGTAATAGACTAAAGACCTTTTCACCTCTAAGTCACAAATTGAATTCCTCCATAAATAAAAGTCATCATAGACTGAAGAATATTTTGAGACTACCTTAACTTAATTATCTGTCTCATTTCCATTCCTTTAGGACTGATGACTACCTCACCACAACCAGAAATATAAAAGGTATTAGTGGCAATCTTGTTAACAGTCAAAGAGACCAAAGATTGAACTGGTATGGAGACTAGACTATTCTTAAAGATGGTCCCTTCTAAGCAGTGTTGAAGGAAAGTATGAGGAAAACTAACCAACAATGTTGTACCCAGTTAGTAGAACTGTCAGAGGAGGCATATCTCACAAGGATTGTGTTTACCCTATAAAATGTAGCACATTTTGCCAACCTGGAGGGAGTAAGTGGAAAGTGCTGGACTCTAATGGATTCCTGAGACCAAATGAGCTTTTATTTAAAACCCAGGAAGTACAAACACCAAAACAAGAATTTGAAGGAAACACCGTGAGAAACACATTGGAGTTTTCTTTCTGCTGCCCATGTGTGTGTGTGTGTTTTGGAGTTTTTGTTTGTTTGTTTGTTTGCTTGTTTGTTGCAATTGCATGCAACTTGGGCCTGTGTTTTTTGCACTGATGCATGAAATGTTATGTGATATTGCATGCTATACAATGTCAGCTAAGAAATCTCTCTCAAAGCACATGCAGAGTATTATAGCAAGGAAATATCTATTGCCAATTTCTTATAGAAAAAGAAGAATTTATAAATTACTGCACTAACCCTGACCTTGTCTACCATACATCAGTTTTCTCTTGATACACACATGATTTATGATGCAGATGACATTGTTACTGATGACAGAGTTGCATTTCATTTGGAAAATATTTAGTATTTCATCTCTTTAAAATATATATGTTGAAATATTCTATTGATATCACTTTGTGCTGTGGTTCCCAGCAGATTTCTGGTGCTAAGCATTGTCCATCTGAGCCAAATACAATGCTTAGACAGGATACCTTTGTAGGTGCCATAGGTACTTTTGATAACTCTGCTGAATATTCAGTATTATACATCTCCTATGAGTCACTAATTAATCAATATCTGAGCATGATGTTAGGGATTTTGGGATGGCACTTTTGAATGAAATGTAAAATCAAGGCCCTGATTTGAGCTGGTTGGAAAATATAATGTCCATCTGGGAAAAAACTCTAGTATTTATTTTTGCCCAGATTCAGAAAAAAGAATATGATTATTTGAGAGAGAAAATAAACATTCCAACATTTACAAATAAAAAGGTTCATTTTGAGACATCAATTCAAATTGGTCCTTTGTTCTGATGATCCTGATGGAGAACCTGATGGAAAGCATTCATAAATATCAACATTTTTCTATTCTATTCTATTTTTATTTTGATGACATACTTTTCTGTTGGAAAATGTACATTTTGGACAACACAAAATTTAACTAGCTCTGGGTACGTCTACACTACAGCGCTAGTTCGAACTAACTTAGTTCGAATTAGTTAATTCGAACTAAGCTAGTTCGAACTAACGCGTCTAGAACTAAAAACTAGTTCGAACTAGCGTTTTGCTAGTTCGAACTAGTAAGTCCACATTGAGTGGACTCTGAACAGGGCTTAAGGATGGCCGGAAGCAGTGCCGGCAGGGCATAAAAGGAGGACTTAGAGCATGGAGATGCTGTCTCAGGCTAGCCGAGGGCTGCGCTTAAAGGGTCCCGACCCCCACCCCGGACACACAGTTCTAAGGGGTGCCCCGCTTGCAAAGAAGTTCTGGCTTGGAGTGCCCTGAGTGCCCACACTGGGCACATCACACCACTCGGCCATCAGCCCGGCTGCACTTGCCGCAGGCTGCCATCTGGGGAGAGGGAGTAATTGGGGGGCTGCAGGAGAGCTTCCACCCCCAGAAGCCCGCAGAGCCAGCCCAGTCCTCCCCATCGGGGGCTCGTACCCCATTCCTCCCTCACCTCCTTCCACTTACCCTTCCTTAGCCCCTCTTCTTATTGATGTACAAAATAAAGATAACGTTTCTTCCAACATTGACTCTGTCTTTATTGAAAAAAACTGGGGGACACTGGGAAAAGGAGGTGGGAGAGGGGAAGAGAAAGGCTGGGAGAGGGGAGGGCAACTAACATGATCAGGGGTTGGGAACAGGTCCCAGATGAAGAAAGGCTACAGAGACTGGGACTGTTCAGCTTAGAAAAGAGGAGATGGAGGGGGGACAGGATAGAGGTCTCTAAAAGCAGGGGTTGGGTGGAGAGGGTGCATTCAGAAAAGTTCTTCCTGAGTTCCCATAAAGAAGGACTAGAGGACACCAAAGGAAAGGAATGGGTAGCAGGCTTGAAACTAGTAAGAGAAAGTTGTTGTTCTTGACAAAGCAAATAGTTAACCTGTGGAACTCCTTGCTGCAGGAGGCTGTGAAGGCTACAACTAGAACAGAGTTTAAAGGGAAGTGAGATAAAGTGATGGAGGTTGGGTCCATGGAGTCCTATTAGCCAGAGGGTAGGAGTGGTGTCCCTGCCCAAAGTTTGTGGAAGGCTGGAGAGGGATGGCACGAGACAAATGGCTTGGTCATTGTCTTCAGTCCATCCCCTCCAGGGTCCCTAGGGTTGGCCGCTGTTGGCAGACAGGCTACTGGGCTAGATGGACCTTTGGTCTGACCCAGTACGGCCATTGTAAGCTCAGGGCTCAGTGTCGGGGGTCTCAGTGGACCCCCTTGATTTTCATGCACACCTGGTCCTGGGTGGCCAGGCTGGCAGCTCTCCTGCCCTAGACAGCCACTTTCCTGTGCCTAGTGCGGAGATCGTGGACGAGGTCCACGATGTCCGCACTAGCCCAGGAAGGTGCCCGCCTCTTGCGGTCCAGGGCAAGCTCCCGGGAGCCGCCAGCCTGGTCCCGGCAAGAGGGGGTGGGCTGGGGGGCATCGGGTGGGTGGCTCTGTGCCGTGCCAGATGCAGGGTCTGCTAGCTGGGTGCTGGCAGGCTTGCACCTGGCACGGGCACCGTAGCCAGCCCGTGCCCCTTTAAGGGGTCCGGGGCTGGGAGGGGGGCATAGAGTTTCCCTGGTGTTGGCCAGAGTGGCCACCAGGGAAACCTGGGGAGGGCTAGCCTCCCACTAGTTCGAACTAAAGGGCTACACAGCCCTTAGTTCGAACTAGCTAGTTCGAACTAGGCGTTAGTCCTCGTAAAATGAGGTTTACCTAGTTCGAACTAAGCGCTCCGCTAGTTCGATTCAAATTCGAACTAGCGGAGCGCTAGTGTAGCGCATAGGAAAGTTAGTTCGAACTAACGTCCGTTAGTTCGAACTAACTTTCTAGTGTAGACATACCCTCTGGTACTAGGACCATTTATTATCATTAATTTATGTTCTGCCTGGAAGTTCTCTACACACTATCAGTTGGATATAATATTTTCTTTGCTTTCTATTCAGATTTGTCAGGTAGTAATATTATGTGCTGTTAAATCAGCTATTGCATTTCACTCTAGATATTGTTTGATTTCAGTGATAGAATATGTGATCCTGGTCTATTTTCTAAAAAGCATTTTAAGCATAAAAGTGCTACACAAATAGCATAGAGTCATTCTTGTCACTGGGATGATAGCTATACTAATTCACTTTTGTTTAAAAAAAACAAAATGATGAAAGATATAGTGGAAATGATTAGGAAATCAAGTATGAGAACCTTTTATTTTAGGTATGTTCACTAATTTTAGTTTTCCATCTTGAGATACCTTAGGCCTGATTTTCAGAAGTATTAACATTTTTTCATTTGGCTTCCCAAGAACTCAGTTGGAATCCAGCCATCAACACACAGGTATCTTTACTTGGGATATGGAAATTCTATGCTGAGTTTATCAGACACAAATACAAGGATCCATCATAGCTCCAAAGTTACCCAGACAGCTTTCCCCCTTACATATCTACATATCTACATATCTCATTGCATTTACTATGAATTGTATCATATTTTTTTGAATTGACTTGGTCGTGTTTCAGAAACCAATCCCTGTGCAGCATGCACTGTTTACACACTGTCCATGCTTCAGCTTCCTCTTTAACTCATCTCTGCATTCCTAACTTTGTTCCTTGTTATCTATTGAACAGTAAATAATTCCATTGGTGTTCTTCCTCTTATCTTATGGCTCAAACATTCTCTCTTCTTAGCCTGCTGACCTATTTATTTATCTTATTTTGTCCAAACATTCTGTTCTCAACCTGATGAATCATTTACATCCATAATTCTGTCTTCCAAAAATGAGGTCGCTCTCCATGTGCTAATTATGCACATTGGGTTGGGCCTTAGCTGCAAGAGATGGTGAGCATGTGGACTTTTGTGGAGATCAGTTGAGCTGTGAATACTCAGGGCTTATGAAAATGAAGACCATGGTGTTTCAAACTGGGCACCCAAAACCTGAAGTTAGTGGACTCTTCTGATGGGGACTCGTCTTCATAGGTGATGAGGATGTGTGACCGGGTGACTCCACCCCACACTGAGAGCTGCCCCGAACTCCAAGCCAGAGAGCCCGGAGGAGTGCTGAGTGTGGACGGAGGCCCACAGGAAAACCCCAGCCGGGGAACGGGCGAGGGGAGTGTGGGCAGCAAAGCAGGGAACGCGGTCCACCCATCACCATGGGCGCACGTGGATGATGTCACCCGTGATGTCAAAGCTGGAGGGTGGGAGCGGTGACGCCAGGGGAGGGCCAGCCCCGGACACCATGGCAGGAAGCTTAAAAGGGTGTGGGGAAGCCAGGGAGAGGGAGGACGAAGGCAAGGAGAAGAAGAGGGGAGAGAAAGGCGAGAAGGCGAAGAGGGCGAGAGGAAGCAACAGCAAGGGAGGAGGAGAGTCTAGCGCACAAAACGCAATGCACAAAGACCCTGGACAGGGGACGGCCGTGGTGAGTCCCACTCCCGCCCCTGCGGGTCAGAATTAAGTATGGGACTGGAGAAGAAGTGGCTCAGGGCAGGGTCATGGACCCCATGAGTGGGGGAGTTTAGGGGCCACAGCCCCCTCCACTGAGAAGGGACCAAGGTCCCCACCTTAGGGCCCTGAGCCGGGGTTAGGAGAGAGGGAGGGCCCAGACCCCCTTCCCTGGTGCTAGGGGCGTGGTCCCTGGGCAGTGTGGCCATACGGCCATATTGTAAACCCCAATGTAGCGAAAGAAAGGAGGGAACTGGGAAAACAGCGACTCAAATGGCGGTGTAGAGAAACCGTTGCAACTCTGCAGAGGAGGGAGACTTGAACCCCACGGGGGAACTTATAACAGGAGGGTAGAGAGATTCTGCAACAAAGGCTGGCCAAGCCTCTTTAACCCTGTCAATCACATCAGGGGTGAAATAAGGGTTTAAAAGTGGGAAGTCCCAGGCAGTTGCAGGGCCATTCTGGGAGCAGATGGTGTCTCTACGGTGTGCAAAAGAGACTCCTGGAAACTTTTAGGGGAATTACCATCACGTAGGTCATTCACCAATGCCCACTATGCCAATAAATGTTAGCCCTTTGTGGTTAGGGAACATGGGACTCTCCTATAGCGACAAAAGGAGGGGGAGCCAGGAGACTCATTCACTTGAAACATAGTCTGACTAGTTGACTCAAACTTATATCACAGGGAATCCTGGTTAGGCAGGTGGGGATGCTCTGAGGATTTTCCAGTGTCCGGACAGTAGGAGGCACCTGCCAGAGCTTGAGAATTGTGACCAACTAGTAAAGGGGCTAATATAGCCATAGAAAAATCCGTTTTTTGCAGGGTTTGGCAAGGAAAGCCATACCAGTAGTAATGCACCTACCACTCACTCTGTATTGTCCTCTCTACTACCTCTCAACCTTGAAAGTGACCCCAGCATGGATAGAGACCATTTGTTTACAAATGAAAGCAAATCTTCAACTCAGACCTTTCTATTTCCCAATGGTCTTCTCTCCTCACTATATTTTGTTTTCCACCTGCAGAGTTAACATTGGATACAAAAAGTGGAGCCCATCTGAATTAATCTACAAATGAAACACCTTGAATTATTGTTTCCCATTTGTATTAATGTTTTCCAGCTGAATTTCTACTTTTTTAAGGAATATAGGAAGGAATGTTGCCAAACTTTCATGTGCTCCCCTTCTAGCCCCCAAAAACTTCGTTGGTGTACAGAAAAAAACCAATGCGAAATCCACCTAGCTAGCAGATATTTAATCCCTCAGATTGTTTGGAATTTGATATATTCTCAAAGTAATGACCACAGTTGCCTGCAAACAATTTATAAAATAAATGTGCATTCTTCCCCAAATGTAGCTCTCTAGTCCCAAACAATGGTTAAATTTTCCACCTTCTCTGACATTTGCCATTCCATAGCTATAGTAATTTAATGCTCTTTCATTCCCTGCTCTCCTGAGGGTGAAATCAAGGTGGACATGTTTGTCACCATGACAGCAAAACAGTACACATATATTAACCAAAGCAGATGCATAGACTGTAAATCCCAGGTTTCTTTGTCTTTGGAGAGCTTTGAGGTGGCTCACATAACTAGAAGCCCCGGTATAAAAAGAATGAAAGTGAAATGCTAAGCAAAGCAGCATTCTCTACCTCAGGTTATATTTCCCCTGAGTGTTGGCAGATGGCTAGTTACTGTTTTTTTTTTTTCTGGGCCAGCCAATAGAAGCTTTTTACAATAAAATTGGTAAGAAGATGAAATCAATTTTATATGAGGCACTGCCATAGTACAATGATCCCTAATATCACTATTAGGAAAAAAATTGATTACTTTATTTTGAAGCACACATTCTTTCCTGGATTGGTTAATATCACAGCAACTCATTTTAGGGGAACTAGTGCACAAGGTAAGAAGATTAATACAATATAGAGAAATACACAAGAAAGTTGGAGAATAAATGTGTGGAAGCTAAGCTAAGGAATAAATACAGTTTTAAAAGATCACCATTTAATGGAAACAATGCCGAATCTGCCCTCGTATAACTACCATACCCATTGATTTTAATACAAGTTACATTCATACTGGGGAGGGCACATTGAATCATAGGCTTGTTTAGAGTAAGAACCTATGTCAATGATATGAAATGGTTCTAGTAATGAAAATGGGGTATGTCTACACTACCACCCTAGTTCGAACTAGGCTGGTAGTGTAGACATACCCATGTTTAGCAACTTACCACACCATATCTAATTCCTATTTTCTTCTAGAAAAACCTGTATTTGGCCTCCCATAGAGAGATTAATCTTCCCATTTTATGTACAACTATCATACCAACCCCGGAATACAAGTCAGATGGCATGGTGCAGGAATTGCAATATACTGGCTTTGTAGATAGAAGTGAAGATATCAGTCAAGACCTCAGAGCACATCTATGAACTTTAGAGTTTACAGTTTCTCCATAATTACCTACCATTGCTAACCGGCAGTGATTTAAAAAGCCCAGGGCTCCAGCCACTGCTGTTGAGGCTGGGAGCGCCGGACCCTTTCAAATTGCCAGGTTTTGGAGCAGCTTCACTCTTTCCTTCCCTCTGCCCAATTGGCAGGGCTCAACTCAGCTTCTTTCTTAAAAAGCTTGCTCATTATCTTTCAAAATACACTCATCTCCAGAGGCCCATTCTCTTCATGGGTAGAACCCTGCAAATCTGCAGTTGTCTGCTTTAAAACTTCAGGTATCCCTATCTATGGATGAAGATGCAGATACAGATGTGGATGTGGATACAAATTTTGTATAAATAACCCAGCAAGTTTGCAGATATCTGCTTTAGGTGCATGGGTATCTGCATCTGTGGATGTGAATGTGTATATCTGGGGCTCATTTTGCAGATATGGACGAGGCTATGGATACAAATATTATATCCATGCAGGACTCTATTCATGGGAATGTAAAAGGCTTGTTCTGTGGATTGGAACCTCTTTTAGGGATTTTTAATGCATTATTGCTCTTCAGTATTATGAGACAGGGACTGTGCTCAATGATGAAAAGCATCTTCTTCAAGATGGAGGAATGGTGGTGTCAGTTAAAAAAAACCTTGGGATAGCAAAGACAAAATATTTAAAAAATACATGACTGAAGTTCACCTGCCAGATTCATATTTGGCCATGTAAGTGGCCTGATCAATATTAATCTCCAATTCCCCACAGTTTCAGCTGGCCACAGTAGCAACCTCTGTGTGCTCGATAATTTTGAAAATGAGGTAATCACATCCTAGATATGAACATTGCTATATGTAGGTCAACATTTAGAAAAGTGACTAGTGATTTCTTGGTCCCCAATTTGAGGCAATTTAAAGGAGCCTAAATACTCAGCTTTTGAAAACCCATCTTTGTAAGATATCTCTAGTTGAGGACTCAAAACAGTGAGGTAACTAATATAACTAGTCACTTCTGAAAACTTGTAAGCCTTCATCTGCTGCTTTCAAAGAGTCATTTTGTACCTGGCCCTTATTTAGATCCTTCCATTGTGCAACCTCTACAAAAGTTAGTGATAAGTGCTGTCCCTATCCTAGGTTGAGTGCAGGGAAGCTCCTGCTGGGCACTCCTGAGGCAAAATTTACCTCAAAGTAGGTGAGGGAGAGGAAGGATATTCCCACTCTTCACTGGTGCTTGCAGAGCAAACTCAGCTTATCAGCCAGTATAGGCTGTGGTGTTAAGTATTACCCAAGATGCCTCAAAGAGGTCCCCTTTATTCAGTTACTCAGTTGCAACACTCTCAACATAGAGAACATTATATTCTGCAGTGCCCCTTCCTAGTCTTCTGATCTAGGAAGCTAACTGACCTAAAAGTAAAATTTCTAATACTACACAGTCTGTAACATCCTAAAGGCACCCTGAGGTAAAATCTGTGTCTAAACTTATCCTGCAGGGAGGAGAGCAGATCCCCACTATCCTCTCTTCAGGGCTGCATGTAACAGGCACAATCTAGTCCAGCTCATTTATCTGGCATCACCAAAAGTTGCCTTGCAGAATAAAAAAAAATGTTGCAGACTATATGAAGAACTCACAAAACTGTGCACAACTTGGGGACTGAATTAAGTGCTGGTGACTCAAAGTACTTTATTACTTGCTCTTCTGCCATAAGTCAGTTTTATAGTGAACAAATTAGAAATGCTACAAACGGGACATAAAGAGCTTGCAAAAGCTGCTTAAAATTTGTACTTATGGGAGAAATCTGACTATTGTGTAAGTTATTCCTTGTGGTTTCTATTTCATTTCCGATTTGGGTTGGGTTTTTGGCAAACAGAAAACTAACATTTTTTGGTTAAGCATCTAGAACTGATACGGTTTTAATATTAGAGATACTCTTCTTGCAAGAATCTTATTTATGGCATAATCTGATCACACTGAATGGCATTTTGGAGTATTAAAATGACTCCAGGAAAGGAATGTTGGCAAAGCAAGAGATCTTCTCCATATCGTGCACATATTATTCCCAACAATACAATGGAACTCTACTATTTTAGAAGAATAATTACATTCTCTCAAAATGAACCACTTTTTTATAAACCTTGTACAGCAGAAGCAACTTCAAGGTAATCTTTCACTGTGCCAATCACACACAGAATCACAGATATCCAGTATAATGAGTACTGGAGAGAATCTTGGATACTACAGGTTGGAACTCCCCAGTCCAGTATCCTCAGAACCTGACTGTTCCAAAAGAGAAAGTTTGCCAGACCAAGGGAGGTCGGCCCTTCTGCTGACAATATAAATAATTCAATGCAGCTGTGTTTTGTAGATAACACTCTACCACTCTAATTCTGCTCTTGTCATACACAGACAGACCTCTACTGCTGTGAGGAGCCTCACTGACTTCAACATGGCTCTGGACTAGTGAGGCATCCATCCTCTTAAAAGGCAGCTGTGGAATTGTGCAATAGTATCCTCAGAAGATGAATAGGGAGTTTATTCTCTATGCCCACTGAATCTCTAGACCAGAGGTGGGGATCTTTTTTGGATTGGGAACCATTCACCCACAGAAAAATTAGTCAGAGGCCGCACACAATGGGGAAGCAAAAACCCCAAACAAATTCTCATTGATGTGGCCCCTGACTGAGAAGCTCAAAGACACTCCCTCACCCACCAGAGCCTATGAAGTCCTAGAATAGTACATTTTGTGTGCTCCAACCTGTGGTGGGGTGACGGGGAGCTGGAGTGCCCAATGCTGGAGGGACGAGCCCTGAGCCCTGGGGACTGGATCCAGGGAAGCCAAAGGCCACATCCGGCCCCTGGGCCTTAGGTTCTCCATCCCTGCTCTAGACTCTGTGCTGAAACTGTGAACAAAGGTAAAAATGAATGCCTAATGTGGTGGTATACATTGTGGTAGACAGCTATTCAGTAGGAAATGCCTGGAAAAAAAACCTATGTGCTTTATACGCACACCAATAAAATGATAATTATTGTAACTCATTGCAGATAATATGCACATGTTTTATAACCACTATTTTTGGGAACATTCCTGCATGTGTGGGGTTTTTTTTAAAACACAACTGACAATCCTCAGTGGGATCCACTTGAATTGAGACCATTCTATAGCCCATAACGCAGCTATATGATACAACAAAGATTTCGTTGATTAATGTAAGGCTCTGAGCAGGAAATTGCACTTCATCTTCATCATTTATCAGCTTATTCATTCAGTCTGCATACTCGTGCAGGATAATATTATATGCTGCTAAAGGTTTTCATGGCACTGTAATGGAGAAAAGAGCTCCAAAGACATCTCTTCATTCCTATTCACAAATGCTTTGAAGTGCTTCAAAGATAAAAGTCATTTTATTGTGCTTATAAGGAGTGAAAGTGTCCTATTGCGACAAAGAAAATTCCTTTAATAGGATGGTTAAGTGAAGCTTAACATTGGTTTCAATTGAATAAAAACACTCACTGATGTCAGGTCATGCTTCATATTTACCCTCTTTAAATCCCTTGGCCTTCATCAAAAAACCTCACATCTTTTCCTAAAAATGCAGGCTTTGTTGCATAACCTGTTACAGGATTATACTGTTCAGATTTTCTTTTGATAAAATGAAGTATTTAGGTCAGCAAGCTGACATAAGAGACAAAAGACTCCCAATTAATTATTTCTAAGGCCATCCTCTCGCTTGTTCAGTGTGTAGCCTTTAAAGACTATTGATCCAATGGGTGTGACTCTCTTGAACCACTCTTCATAAAACTAGTCTGAATTTTTGAATATTTCCCCCCTGAAATGTAAACTTATGGGCCAAATACTGCTCTCAATGCTGGTATAAATTTGGAGTAGCTTCTTTGGTTACAGAGTGCAAGACAAAGCTTTTCACTAGCTAAATGGTACAGTAAAACTCCAGTTGTTTGGCATCCAGTGGTCCGGCACTCCCGATAGTCCGGCATCAACTGGATCCCGGAAGTGCTCTGGCCAGCCGGATAATTGGAGCTGCTCTGCCCCAGGCTTCCCCAAGTCCGGCACTGCTGAAACTGACCAGCAGCGGACTTGGAGAAACCAGTGGCAGAGCAGCTGGGGTGCTGCCGGGTTGGTCCCACAGTGCTGCCCCTCACTTAAGCGGCGCTGTGGGACCAAACTGGCAGCACTCCAGCTGCTCTGCCCCCCGGTTTCCTCAAGTCCGCCACTGCTGAAACTGACCAGCGGTAGACTTGGGGAAGTCGGGGGCAGAGCAGCTGGAGTGCTGCCCACACTGCGCAGTTCCCTGTCGACCTCACCCAGACTCTTTATAGCCCCCCTTCCGGTACTCCGGCATATCCAATAATCAGGCACCCCCTGGGTCCCAAAGGTGCCGGATTATTGGAAGTTTACTGTATTTATATATCATGCTTTGAATTACTCCACAATTATACTGTACTGAAGTAACAGAGTAGACTTGGGCCCTAATATTATAGTAATTTATTAATTCTACTACAATAGTTCACAGAGGTCTCCCATCAGTATGATGGCTCCATTCTGGTAGGCATTGTTAAAACATACAGTAAAATATACTCCCTACCTGAAGAGCTTATAGTCTGTGGCACAATCCTGCAAATGTTTATACATGTTCTTATTTTAATACACTCTATATACCCTCATTGACGTCAGTGGAACTGCTTTCAGTGCATAACATTAACCATGCGTATCTTTTGAAGGGTTGAGACTAGAACAGAAGAGCCCCGGCGGCCCTTGAGCAGTGGAGCCTGGACAGCCCCGGAGCAGCTGAGTAAAGTCTGTCAGCCTTGGGACAGTGGAGGCCCAGAAGGCCTGGGGCTGGCCGAGGAGCTGGGAGCACAGTGACCCAGGAGCAGGAGAGTCTGGGGATTTGCTGATAGATCCCAGGAGAGCCCCGGGTCTGTTAGCAGAGGCGCCAACCTTCCCTGGCCCAGCAAACTACCTCCTTCAGGACCAGTCAGATCCTGAGGGTTTGGACCAGGGAAGTGTAACCTGTGTCTTGTTGTTTCTTTTTTCACTTTTGTCACTTCTGCATTTTTAGAAGCCCTTGTGAAGGTCTCATCTCAATCCCTTAATAGCTAACATGGATTTAAAACCTGAAGCCTGAGATTTGTATACCCTACGAAACTTTGTTTACATTAAATATTATAACACTGAATATTCCTATTATCTATATAAACAGCCAATCTCTCTTTGAGTTTTACTAAACTCTTGAAGTCAATGTCATTTGGTGGCAACAAATTCCAGAGGCTAGCTACAAATATTTCTTTAAACAGGCTTTGAGTTTGCTACCTTTCAGTTTTATTGAATGTCCCTAAATTCTTCTATTGTGAGATTAGAACATGGAGGCTTCTGCTGTACTTTCTCTGGTTCATTCATAATTTTATGGGTTTGTATCATGCCATCTCTTATTCATCGGATTTCCAAGATAAATAATCCCATCGTTCAATCTCTCTTCTTATTATGACTGTGCCTATGTGTAGGGCATCCAAAACTGGGGGCTATCAGTGGGACAGCTGACCCACTCTTCCTGCTGTGCCAGTGGTGCCCCAAATTATGGCAACATGGGTATGTAAATGCATATGAGATGTTACCTTACCACTACCTCCTTGCTGAAATCCACCCAACCTGGGCTCCCAGCTGAGCTGGAGCAGCTTTGACATCAAGTCAAAGAGTAGAGCCACAGAGTAGAGTGGCAGACTTTGCAACAGGCAACCAGGCATCACTTAAACCCTTCCCTGCTGGAATTTCCTATGTAATGTGCCAAGGCTGGTAAGGGATGGGGAGAGTGTAGGGGTAGGAACAAGTCCTGTGGGAAAGCAAGTGGAGGACGGGTTCCATAAATCTTAAAGATGGCCCTGGTTATGTCTACACTGCAATGTAAGATCAGTGTTAGTAGAACTCAAGTTAGCAGACACTGGGGTTGTTAGCCATCTGGTAACATAGGACTTGAGCATCTGCACTAGTTTATAACCCCAGATAAGGCATTGTTGAATCCTGGTCCCTGCATGGAGCTGCAATATGGTGGGCAGAGAGGGGGACAAATGGAGCCGCTGGTGCAGGGCCTGATGATTTAAAAGGACCTGGGGCTTCTGACTGCTGCCACCATTATTATGGTGGTGGCAGCAGCAGGAGCACTGGACCCTTTAAATAATGACTGGAGACATAGGAAGCATGAGCTGGATGGATGGCTGAGGGAGGTCAGCACCCAGCCTTATGCCTTCCACCCAAGGTCCCAACTCTTCTGGAGGCCCAGAGACAAGTCCATTCCCACCTTGTCCAGATGGGACTGGCAAGTCTCTCTGGGTATGTCTACACTACCACCCTAGTTCGAACTAGAATGAGGAGTACAGCTAGTTCGGGTTAGGAAGCCTAATCAGAACTAGCTACTCCGTGCCGCGTGTAGCCGCGCGGCACGGGGTTCGAACTAGCCGGGATTTAAAAATGGCGGCGCCCGGCTTATGCAAATGAAGCCCGGGAAATTCAAATCCCGAGCTTCATTTGCAAGTGCGGTATGCCTACATTACCCCGCTAGTTCGAACTAGCAGGGTAGTGTAGACATACCCTCTGACACCCTGGTTAACTCAATTTGTATGTAGAAGAAGGGGAAATTAGGCTTGATCTCGGGTCCAAGGCCAGTCTTACTTTGCCTTGTAGACACAGTGGAGACAGAGTTTTCATATAATCATAATTATTTTCACTGTCCTTTTCTGACCCTTCTAATTCTGCAGGATCCTTTTTTGAGACAGCATTGCCAGTTGTGCAAACAGTATCCCAGATCATCTGTTCTGTGGTTATAGAGATACGTGGCTCTATAGGAAACTAAGTTGCTATATAACAGCTGAATGTGGCTCTATAGGAAACTAAGTTGCTATATAACAGCTGAATGTATTCCTTTGACAGGTCTGAATCTGACTCGTCTGCTCTATTCATTCACAAAGTTTTCAGATTTGGTCAATGGAGCATAAGTGGGTGGATGATGGGTGTCCCTATAGCAATAATATTTTGCAATAATGCAGCCTTTTTCAAACTGGATCTCTCAGAGGGTTTTACAAACATTAATGATTTATACCTCACAACAAACTCGTTAGGTAGGGAAGCATTAATATCCTATTATTACAGAGGCTAGATGACTCTCTTTAGATCACATATAAAAATGTGTGACAAACCCAGGAAAGGGGATCTCAGAATGCCTGACTCCCGGGCCTGTCATTCCGGGATGCACAAAACCAACATTCTCCACCTTGGGTCTGATTCAAAGAAAAGACTCCCACTGGCTTCACACTTCTCCTGGGGAACTGTGCTGCTTTTTCAGGCTTAGAGTAAATGGATTATGCCAATAGCATTTTAAATAAATCATATCAACTTAATTTTGGTCTGACCTCACTGCTGCAGGTCTGTACTTGGTAATGAGAAAAGTACAATATTTGGTGTTTTCAATTCAAATATTTTGCTTGTACTTTTGCTCAAGAGACTGAAAGGCAAAAATAACATCACCCAATTCCTGAGGAAATAAAAATGTTAACTGTGTTTGGGGGCAGTAAGAAATGAATTTTCAACTATCTATATGAACAGAAAAGACAGAATTAAATTATTGAGAAAATATTTATACTTATAAATTAATTTAAATAAATAGGATTTTTCTAAAGCAAATGAGAAATATTGTTTAAAGGCTGCATTCAATGGATCGTATTAATGGATCTAAAACAGTGCATAGCTAATCTCTGGAGAGCTGGAAGGATAAACACATGAAAAATTATTACTAAACCTGAAGGAGTCTTTCTGGATGTCGAAGCTCATGCATCATTTTCTTGGCTCCCTTTAGTTTCTCCCAAAATTTGAATTGATTTCTGTTTCATTTTGTAACAAATGTGTAAGGTTAAATTGACCTACATTATCATTAGAGATATCCCTTGTCCAGCACTCTGTTGTACACTCACCTTTTCAAAACAAAATAACAATGGGTGCGGTATGTGAGTGTTTTATAATTCAAGTCTGAGATCACTGTCTCTGTAAGGATATCACAAACTAACTATTCAATGAATCAACGAGATTAGATCTGGCCTTAAGAATTTTTTTTTTTTTTTTTTGCTGATTCTTTTGTTTTTTAAATGACTATGTGCAAAATACAAATCCAGAGAGAAAATCACAGTATTAAGACTACACCACATGAAAAGAAATTCACATTATTATTTGATCACTTAGGGTATGTCTACATATCAAAACTATTTCAGGATACCAGAGGTACCTCACGTCTTCACAAAGCACCCGTTATTTCGAAATATTTTTCTAAATAATGGGTGTGCTATTTTGGCATCCTGGTAACCCTCATTCCACAAGGGTTAAAGGATATGTCAAAATAGCACTTTATTTCAAAATTTGGTGCTGTGTCGACAGCACCAAATTTTGAAATAGCCTATTTCAAAATAAACTCGAAATAAGTAAACAATTTGCGTAGCACAAATTGCGTATCTTATTTCGAGTTTAGAGTGTAGTGTAGACATAGCCTTACAGGCCTCATTGATACTGGAGCTCTATGGTGCATAGAATTATACAAACAAATTCTGAGAGGCAGTCCTTTTCCTGAAGAACTTTTAATGTAAATGGACAAAGGGTAAAAAAGGAAACACAGGCATACAGACTGAAATAACTTCTGACTCCCAGACTAATACTCTAACCTCATGTTGAACAATTTATGCATTTATGATTTTTTATCACATGTACAATGAATCTTTTATGTACTATATTTCATATATAGTATATCTGAAAACATTTTACTGGATTAAACAAAACAGTTACCAAATTAAAATAGTAATTGAAACAATGCTTTCTGCAAGATGAGTCAGCATGCCCTACTTTCATTGAGTGACACAACAAAAACAATATCAAAGGTCAAAGCAGTTGGGTTTTGCCTTCACCAAAATCATTTTTTGCATTCAAGTGATAGGGTTTTGTACCAGAAACAAACAAACAAACAAAAAACTGGACAGTCAAGCTGGATGGTACTTTTCATGAGACAAAAAATACTGACCTATTATTCTGAATTATCCCCAGTGACAAAGAAACGGGCATTTTGCAATTCAGAAGAAACAGAAAGCTGTACGTTGTCCATTGCCTATACAATGCAGGTTGGTGAGGGTTCTATGACTCTGCTAATAGCCACAGTGTGTTGGTACAGGCTGAACCTCTCTAGTCTGGCAACATCCATGGTCTGGCATATTTCTAGTTAGCCAGGTGTCCACTTATCATGGGTGTGGTCAAGTTTCCCAGAGTCCCATAAAGTTTGCTTACAGCCACCAGTCCTGGCTCTCAGTGATCTGTGCTGTTATTTAGCTCTAATTTACCCCTAAATGTTTTTTAAGAGCCCAGTAAACAGTGGAAGTGTTGGTAATTGTGTTAGATAATATCAACCTCCTGTGGTCCAGCAAATTCTCTGGTTCAGCATTGGTCAGGTTCCAAGGTTGCTGGATTTGAGGGGTTCAACCTGTACATGGGCAGGATGATCTGCAGCCCACCTTACAAAGATCTGGGCTTCAGCTAAATGCTTTTTGTCTTATTGCCATCCTGAGTGGCTCAACAAGTGCCAGCCTACAAGTCCCAGATGTATTAGAGGGTTGATTGGGGTTACTGCATAAGGAAGCTTCCAGCCATCTTTTTTAGTTTCAGAACAACTGACAACAACCAGTCCCAGAGTTCAGAAAGCACAGGCTGTGTTGGCATCTAGCCCATAAAAAGAAATCATATGCAGATTGAAGTTTCAAGAACCAAATCTCCTAGACAGCTTCCTAGAGAAGCAGTAGAATGTTCAGGGCAGAAGCAGAGCAGAGACAACTTAAACCCAACTGGGTTTAAGCATGACAAGGAGTCAGGATGAGTTATTTCTTCAGAAGGGTGATTGACAGAGTAGAGGATAGATTTGCAATTTGCTTTTATTTCAGGTATATTTAGAGTTGTCCTGCAAATAAGTCGTTACCTTGACTGCTTATTTAAACAATTTTTCTTTCTTGTCTCTCTCTGACAAATGGAAAAGTTTTTCCATTAAAACTATTTCCGCAAAAGAGCGTCTAGATTGGCAAGGATGCTTTTGCACAAAAAGTGCTTTTGTGCAAAAGCATCCATGCCAATCTAGATGCGCTTTTGCACAAGAAAGCTCTGATGACCATTTTAGCCATCGGGCTTTCTTGCACAAAAAATTAAGGTGCCTGTCTACACTGGCCCTCTTGCACAAGTATTCTTGCACAAGAGGGCTTATCCCTGAGCGCAAGTGTGAAGGTATTTGTGCAAGAAGCACTGATTTTATACATTACAAAGTCAGTGGTCTTGCGCAAATTCAAGCGGCCGCTTTGTGCAAAATCCTGCCAGTCTAGTCACACCCAATGTGTTTAATGTATTGGCATTATTTTATATTTTGTTTCATTTGATCCAATCAATTTAGTAAATATATAACCATTGATGATCATTTCAAGGGGTAAGATTAGAAGCACGGACTGGGAACTTTTCAACAACCTCTTCCTTCCCAACCTCCCTCCCTCTTTTTTTCTCTTCTGAAAAATGCTTATCTTTTGAAACCAACTCTATCAGGAAACAGGGTGAGCTATGATAAATTTCCCAACTTGAAAAGTGTGAAAAAGGTTGGAATGAAACGTTCAGTCATTTTAACTGGTCATTTTCAAAACAAACAAATTAAATAGCTATTTTTCTAGTTAAAACCCTGAAAAGGTCAAATGAAACAACACATTTTTGATTAACTCGAACAGAACAAAAATTGATTTTTTTTGGTTCACAAATATTTGATATTTTGACTTTTCATCCCAATTTGGCAAGGAAAAAATATTTCAAAGACTTAAGCCATAGGGAAACAATTTCCCAACCAGCTCTGTTACTTAACTTAACTATTGATATCATTCTAAATTTACCGGCGTCTGTGAGTGTGGTGGGGAGAAGATATGGAAGGACTTTTTGTGCCCTCAGTAAAAATAAATAATAATAAAATCCCCACAGTTTAGTGAAATGGTGGTGGAAGCATAATCTCTTGCTTTTAAAACCTTTTTAGAAATGACATGTGGTCAGATGAAGACATAGATCATAATCTTGAGCCTAAACTTGAGCTCAGGACATTTTTTCTCCAGTTTTATGCCAGATTCACTATTGTGTTACTCCAAATTTTCACTAGGATAGCTCCATTGACTTCATTGCATTTATACCAGCATAATACTGGTGTAATGCTGTAGTGAAGCAAGCCCAGAACTTGATAAGCACAGAGTGAATCACTTAAGTCACGTACTGAATTTTGAAAATATATATTGGTACTGCTTATCTTTCTGCTTTACTGATAATGCATATAGAATACCTCAAGGAAAATTAAATGAAATGGCCTTAGTTGTAGCATGCATAGTTATAGTACATTTGTATTTACTATATGGATTTCATCAACACAATGTATATACTACTCTTATTATAAAATGGCATAACTGCAATTATACATCAACAGCCCAAAGAACTTACTCTGAAGCTATAGAAATGACAACATTGAAATGTAATGGGATTAGGAGGCCTCATAAGAGTTAACTTAATAAAATAATATACTGCCAAGAGAAAATAAATAGTTCCTTGTCAATTCCTTGATAATCTAGCTGCAGGGAGAGGATGGATGATTTTGTAGTTAAATCATTAGGCTGGCCTCAGGAAAACCATGTCCATTTGTTGCCTCTGCTATGGACTCCCATTGTTATTTTGGGTTGGTGATTGAAAGTTATTGAGTCTACTCCCAAGTGCAGATGTACTCTCTGTGATATTGGTTTTCTTTCCCATGCTAAACACAACTTTCAAACTCCTTTGCACAAACCATGGGGCATGCTGCATAAGAATTAGAAATTAAATAGATAAATAATGAATGAATTGTGGGACGGCAGCTTCACCTTGTTATTTCCAGTGACTTCCAGTCAGTGAATGTGGTATCACTTGCACACAACAATGTAGGTCACTAGTGTACCATATGTGGTTTCACAATATAATGTGAAACACGTTTCACACTATAAAAAAGTGTTCATGTCCCTGTAAGTTGTAACATTGTAATGCCATAATAAGCTGTGAAGTGTCATAAAATGCCTTAAACCTTTAAAGACTGTGATTCAGAAACTCAGAATTGTCTGGAGTATGTTTATGTGTTTATAGTTGGGAAAAATAGGAGGGAACACTGCTAGAATTAAATATTTCTGGGTTTTCCTGTAATGATACTTGTATCATAGACACAATAAAAACAGGGAGCACACACATGCATCCAGATCCTTAAAGATATTGAGATTGATGGGCATTGGTGCCTACTACCTTTGAATATCTGGGTTCTAGATCCACATGTATTTGCTTAATCAAACAGTGGTGAGCATTTTTCAGTAGGGAAAGTATTTTGCCCTTTTGAAAACCAGACAACTTTCAATCAGGCTCCTAAATATGCCTAATACTAGGGAACCAACTTTGAAAATAGTCTTCTGCTCTAAAGGTTATTCCATTATCTAGGTCAGTACTTTACTAACAATAGACTATGGCAGTGGTCTCCAACCTTTTTACTTTGTGGCTCTCCACTTACTCCTGCCCATGCCTTTCCTGGAGCCAGGAGTAGGGCACACAGATAGGAAAAAGGGAGCCAAGGCTGAGGTCACAGCAAGGTGTGGAGATGGAGCTGGGAGTGTTGCTTCAGCCAGGGGTTTAGGCTAGGAGCTGGAGCCCTAGGCCTGGGCTATTCCCCCAACCCTGCCTTAGCACCTATTCCAGATGTTCTTCCATACCCCCTCGCAGATGTGGCTCACAAATTGAGGATTTCTGGTCTATGGGTGACCAATGGTACACAGGATGCTTTGTGACAGAAACAGCTTCACAGAGCACTGCAGCCGTGATAAGTCTGCTGGCCTTCAATCTAGCCAGTTTCTTGCTGGTGGTTCTAGGGTGTACGCTTTTAAAAAACAAATAATTACATTTGTTTTAAAATCCCATTTCTATGCTGCAAGCTATGCAGCTGTTTCATGTCTTTTTCAGGTATTCCTCTGGTACAAAATCAATTGTATTCAAATTTGCAGCAAATATACAGGAGGTCAAAACCAAACCATAAAGGGACTTAGAGAATTGAGCTTAGTTTATGAAACTTGGTAAATTCTTTGGTTTCTCAAACATAACCAGTGACTTCTATGTCATTATATAAGAAGTTTAGCAACGAATACAATGTTTTCATATTTCTATATAATAACAAAACGAAAACCAGATTATATTGGAAAGTTTTCATATGTGAGAACATTATATGATAACATCTATCTCACTGGGATTTTAAAAAGTTTCTTTCTTACTAAGAAACAGAAATAATTAGTCAGAACCCAGCAGATTCAGTATTCTTTCACTTAATTGTGAGATTTGTGGTATTACTTGGCATTTTGAAAAGGAGTAACGGCCAAATTACAAACACATGCCAGTTATGGAATACGAACCTAAAGTATCTGCTGATCTCTACACTGAAAAGTATTTAGTGTGCTTTATTTACAAATGTCCATCACCAGTACCCTGCTACTCTGTCATATATACTGCACACACACTGTATATATCAGTTGATCTCTATGTAAAGTTTATTGCATCTAAGGTATAGTAAAAGCATAGATCAGGCTTCATCATTTACACTCTGCTGGTCACCTGACAAGTATTTCTCTTTAGGATTTATGGAAAAGGATATAAAGAAAGTGTTTTAAAAGAAGAAAGATATCTATTAATATATAGCCCAACTGGCAACATCTGGGAAGTCCATCAATAGAGTTTTATTGCTTGCATTTGCTTGAAGTTAGGGTTTATTACATGCAATGTGTGGTAAAAGAATTATGTCATTTCTCACCCAATTGTTGTAACAGTGTGTACAGGGTGTGTTGCATCCATCACTCCAATAAAAGCCATATATATATATATATATACGATTCATCTGATATATGGGTGCTAAACGGTAAATTAAAACAGATACTTTGCCAAAGTTTTAATGTGACTCAAAAAACTTCAGATAAAATAATCTTACGGGCATTGGAATATCGATTATCAGCATTCATTGGCTTATATATGGAATAGTCCAGTTTAATTAATATTTATACAGAAATCTAATATTAAAGCCATACTTATTTTGTTTTAAAGAAGAATGCTCTGGAAATATTCCCTAACATTGTTGGGAACAGAGCTCCAAAGGTACGTATTGTGCCATGAGAAGAGCAAAACTACAAAGCATAGAAAATTCTGCACAAGCATTTTGGAAAAGGCAAACCTGAAACGAGAATTTTCCTCACTAATACAAAGAGAAGGAAATTTTAAAAAGACATAATATTAAAACTCTAGCAGAATATTCATTCTAAACTCTTATTTTAATTGCATGCCTTTCTATAAACAAACAGCTCACCTGGCCTCCTGCCTAATGTTATTTCATTTATCTTCAGAAATAATCATCCCGGTCTGACTCATCTTCTGTCCTGGATATTCACAGATGTGGACATGTAATCATACTGTGGTTCCGTAAGTGATTTTATGGGAGCATACAATACAGGGAACAGATCTTTATAGGTATAAGTCAGCGTATGTATATGCTTATAATACTCTCTAAATTGTCTGGATAATGTACTTAGGGGTAACCATGGCTCCACAATGCTTTACTCATTCTCATGTGAAAGTAACTCCCTATAACTTTTCGGCATCTTACTTGTGTAATAAATTAAAATGGGGATTTTCTGTCACTTTAGTGTGGATCATATTTTAGTACAGAGGTTGTCTCCTGGACTCACCTGTCTTTCAATTCTCAATTGCACATACCACCTCCTCCCATTCAAGACTGTGTAAAATCTCTTTGGCAAGAATAATGATTTCTTACTTGGAAAAAGCAATACTGGAAAAGAACCTCAATCTATTTCCAGACCTGCTTTACTTCAGTTTAGTAGCTGGAAAAAAGGAGGATAGCCTAGCCTTATCCAACCAGTCATTTCTCTTTAGACCAGAAGCAGGTGTTCCAAGGACTACCAGTGATTCATAAGATGTTAAAGATGAAGCTATGTGCAGAGAGAGTTTCCCACATGGTTTACCTTACTGAGTTGGCTAGTTGCAAATTTTCTATCAAAGTTATTTTTGAATGAGAATGGAAATTTCACTCAATATATCTGCTTTCCACTGGCCAAAAAAATAAATGTTCCATTTTGGCTGAAAACTTTTTCAGTTTGAGAGATTTTGGTATGTTTTCCAAGAGGAAAAACAAATTCATTTTCCCATTCATAGACTCATAGACTACGTCTACACTGGCATCCCTTCCGGAAAAGGGATGCTAATGTAGCACGTTGGAATAGGCAAATCCGCGGGGGATTTAAACATCCCCCGCGGCATTTGCATTAACATGGCTGCCGCTTTTTTCCGCCTTGGGGAAAAGCCGGAGAAAAGTGCCAGTCTAGACGTTATTCTCAGGAAAATAAAGCCTTTTCTGGAGGATTTCTTATTCCTACTTGAAATTCCCCAAGGCGGAAAAAAGCGGCAGCCATGTCAATGCAAATGTCGCGGGGGATATTTAAATCCCCCGCAGATTTGCCTATTCCAACGTGCTACATTAGCATCCCTTTTCTGGAAGGGATGCCAGTGTAGACATAGCCATAGTCTTTAAGGTCAGAAGGGACCATTATGATCATCTAGTCTGACCCCCTGCACAGTGCAGGACACAGAACCTCACCCACCCCTCCTAGAATAATCCTCTCATCCCTATCTCAGATATTGAAGCCTTCAAATACTTTGAAGACCCCAAGATGCAGAGAATCCTCCAGCTGTGATCTGTACCCCATTCTACAGAGGAAGGGGAAAACCTCCAGGGCCTCTGCCAATCTACCCTGGAGGAAAATTCCCTCCCAACCCCAAATATGGTGATCAGCTAAACCCTGAGCATGTGGGCAAGACTCATCAGCCAGATACCCAGAAAGTTCTCTATAGTATCATTCCTCTATTGACCTATTTCCCACTGATAATGAATGGTCAATTAGTTACCAAGATAATGTTATCTCATCAAACCATCCCCTTCATAAACCCATCTAGTTTAATCTTGAAGCAAGATAGATCTTTTGCCCCCGCTACTTCCCTTGGAAGGCTGTTCCAGAACTTCACTCCTCTAAACTTCCTACTAGCCAGCTTATATTCATTTGTTCTTGTGTCCACACTGGTATTAAGCTTAAATAATTCCTCTTCCTCCCTGGTATTTATCCCTCTAATATATTTAAAGAGTGCAATCATGTCCCCCCTCAGCCTTCTTTTGGTTAAGGTAAACAAGCCAAGCTCCTTGAGTCTCCTTTCATAAGACAGGTTTTCAATTCCTTGGATAATCCTAGTGGCCCTTCTTTGTACCTGTTCCGGTTTGAATTCATCCTTCTTAAACATGGGAGACCAGAACTGCACACAGTATTCCAAATGGAGTCTCACCAATGCCTTGTATAATGGCACTAACACCTCCTTATCCCTACTGGAAATACCTCGCCTAATATATCCCAAGACCGTATTAGCCTTTTTCACGGCCATGTCACAATGGTGGCTCATAGTCATCCTATAATCAAGCAGGACTCCGAGGTCCTTCTCCTCCTCTGTTACTTCCAACTGATGTGTCCCCGGCTTATAACTAAAATTCTTGTTATTAATCCCTACATGCACAACCTTACACTTCTCACTGTTAAATTTCATCCTATTGCTATCACTCCAATTTACAAGGTCATCCAGATCTTCCTGTATGATATCCCGATCCTTTTCTGAATTGGTAATAGCTCCCAACTTTGTGTCATCCTCAAATTTTATCAGGATACTTCCACTTTTGGTGCCAAGGTCAGTGATAAAACGATTAAATAAAATTGGCCCCAAAACAGATCCCTGAGGAACTCCACTAGTCTCTACAGTCTGCACTAGAAGTGGGCTCATTGAGAGGAGCTCCCATATACACTGCATTGCAGTTATTCAAAAGTTGCAAAGACATACATGGCTATGGCATGGTCCACAGAGAACAGGGATGGACACAACTCCCTGTCCAGATACTGCAGTAAAAAGATATTGTTAACCACCAGCACAGTTTGGGGTTAGCTGCTCCCATTCCCCGCAATAGAAATTGCTGCATATCCATAGCCTGAGAAAATCAGATTACTTATCTGAGTTTAGGTGCCTAAGCATAGTTTTAAGATTCCAGGATTAGTAACTCTTTTTGTAAATCTTGACCCCCAAGCCAGGAGTATCTGAAGCATTGTAGCATTTGAAGGTAGCACATTCTGCCATTTGGGGAGGGAATACTTCATATTAGATTAAGGGCTTGTTTATACTACAGAGAAGGTTGAAGCTGCTGCAGTAGATCTTCTGGGGTTTGATTTTGTTTATCTAGTGAAGACCTGCTACTTTGAACTCAGAGGATGCTCCTGTTGGTGCTGATAGTCCTGCTCTTCATAAGGAGTAAGGGAACGCATTGAGAGGATGTGCTCCCATCAACATTCCACTGGATGGACAGCACCAACACACGATTTAAGATACTTTGACTTAAGCTTTCTGTCTCCTGTCAAGTTATCTTTCTGAATGGGTGCAACAAAGATTTGCTGTCCTTCCTGGTCAGGTCCTAGCTGAGCCAGGTTCAATCCTTTTACCTCCTTCCTCCAGGTTTGAAACTGCAGTCAGGCATGGCTCATTGTACCAACATGTTCCCATTAACTCCTTTAGGCCCAGTATGAGGGTTGGTAAACCCCATCACAATGTGGTGTGATAAAACCATGCAGAACACATAACCATGAAACAAGGACAGAGGGCATCCAATTAAAAGAAATTGAACTGACTAAAATTCAAAACCGAAAAAAGGATATACTTTTTCACAATATATATGTAGCCCTTGGAATTCTTTGCTGAAAGATATTTAAGCTAAATCCTTAGCAAGATTCAAAAAGGTATTAGTCATTCACAAAATATTCATGATGATGAATGGGTAGAAAAAACTTTCTTGAGGTTAGGTTTTTCCATAACTCCCCACTGCAGAGTTTCTTCCACCTTCCTGTCATGTGACTCTGTCCAGTACTGGAGACGGGATACTGCAATAAATAGATCACTGGTCTGATTCAATATGTAAATTCCTATAATTCTAAGTGAAGAGAAAACAGTGTACACAGATAGCAGCCATATAATATCCTTGTTGTACAATCTCTTCTTCAGTTTTACCATACTCCTAATCTTCGCTTTCTCTAAGGTGTCTGTCTGCTGCTATCCCAGATTCTTTGAACAGTTCTCTGTTTTTATGTTTTGTATCTTTTTATTAAAATGGTTCAGAGGGGTAGCCAAGTTAGTCTGTAACTGGAAAGGCTTAAAAACCAACAAAAAGTCTTGCAGCACCTTAAAGACTAACAAAACATGTAGATGATATCATGAGTTTTCGTAGGCACAACTCACTTCTTCAGATGAATGATGTACCTTTCACAGGTCGGATAGGCCAGAATATTTAAGGATGAATCAAGCATTCCAAATATGTATCTATTTGATATTTAGAAAGCCTTATGCCTGCAAAGAAAGGAGTTACTATTAATATAAAACATATCTTGTATAAATATGTGCAGTTCTGAATGATATAGAATTCTCAGATAAATCTCTCTCTTAAATACACAGTTAATTAGAGGAGATGATGTATTTTAACTAAACTCCAAAAAACTCTTTCCGTGTGACTGTCTGGTTTTGCAGGTGGAAATACTTACGGTCTCCTGCTTGTTGGTGATTATGTGACATAGCATCAGTTCCACTTTGATTTATTGCCACAATGTGTTCACAGTGTGTAGCAATTTTGAGTTATGATGAGGTGG
Organism: Pelodiscus sinensis; assembly: GCF_049634645.1. NCBI lineage: Eukaryota > Metazoa > Chordata > Testudines > Trionychidae > Pelodiscus > Pelodiscus sinensis. Next base: position 217,714,283 of record NC_134711.1, read on the forward strand.
TGTGAAGATATGTGTTTCAAACAAGAAAATCCCCATTACAACGAATTCCATAATCTTCCTATTTCTGTTTGGAAATTTCAGCCATGGATAGCTGGTACCTTTTAGATAATAATAGTCTCTCTCATATCTTAGTCACCTGAAGTTTTAGATTTAATATTGGTAGGGGAAGCTTTGAGGTTGATTTTAAATGGGGGGAAGGATCTCACTATTCTGTGAGAAAATGACTGTTGCTGAAAATTAATGATAATGAACCAAAGGCATTAAGCTATCAGCTGCCTGAACAGCTAAGATACCAACACATTTGAATATCAAAGAGTAAATTATCCCTATTATTTCTAGGTAAAAAGTGATACATTCTGAGCATCTGCTTTATCTAGGGAATTACACAATTTTTCCACTTTGAGCTGTTCACATCATGACAGACGAGTGTTCTGAAATTATTTAACTAGCTTCAGATTTACATTTTTTCATCCTTCTAATTATTGCACCCTAGTGAAAATACACTTGGACAATTTATTTCAGGGATGTAATTATTATCCTGAGAAAGAAATCCTGCCAGGTGCTGAGAACCTTTAATACCCACTGACAGTAGCAGAAAAGGAGGGGTTTCACAAGAGAACAAAAAGCTCTAAAAGTCTCAGAGTTTAGCTCATTTTCAGTCGTGTTTTTATGTCCGTAATTGTTCATGCTTGAAAAAAAAAAAAAGCAAAGTGCGTTGCATAACAGTTGCAGTATGCTGCAAAGAAATAAATGTAGCTTTATGCCACGGGATAGTGATATCACAGCAAAAAAGAATCTCACGCTGCAGACAGATACCATATCTATCATAAGAAACGCCATCCCAGGTGAAGAAAGCCTTAACAACGACATGGGTTATAATCAGAGCTCATACGGGACAAGGAAAGGACAGTAGAAACATATTCATTCTTGCAATAAAAATGAACATCTTTTCAAATTAGAATCAAACAGTCATGGAGTTTAAGGCCAAAATGGACCACCAGCCCATCTAGTCTGACCTACTGTGAAGCACAGGCCAGCAACACCACCCAGAACCCACACACATGACCCAACAACCAATATTAGTTCAAAGTATGACATTCTACAAGAGACTAGACTATTTATGTGCCATAAGCAGAGAATAGAATCAAACAAGATGTACCAAAGCCTGAGGACCCTATAAAGATAATCCTGTAGAGTGACCCACAACCTGAATGCTATAGAGAGGTAAAAATCCACCAAGGTCACTGCCAATTGATCTGGGGAAAAATTCTGTTAGACCAATGGTGGGCAACCTGTGGCCCGCAGACCAGACACAGCTCATCAGGGTTAATAGCTGGGAGGCCACCAGACAGGTTGTTTACCTTATAACTGCATATAAGGACTGCCATGGTCAGCCAATAGGAATTACGGGAAGTGGTGGCCAGCAATCCCTGCAGTCTGCACCACTTCCTGCAGCTCTTGTTGGTGGGAACAGGGAAACATGGTCAATGGGAGCTATGGGAGACATGTAACTGCAGATGCAATATAAACAACTTGTCAGCAGCCTGCCCGCAGTTTCACCCTGATGAGCCAAGTGTGGCCCATGGGTCAGAGAATTCTCAAGGCCATCTCAGAGCCCTGATATTCCCCATACAATGTCCTATCTCCATCTGTGGCCGTCGCTGATGCTTCAGAGGAAAGAGATTTAAAAATCAAAAAACAAAAAACCAAAACAGAATATATGGGGAGAGGGAAAAAATCCCTTCCCAACTCCTGAAGATGGTCATCTGAAATCGGTGAAGCCTGAGCTTTTTGAAACATAAGATAGAAACCAGAGGTGAGTCCCAGGGCTGCTGAGTTCCACCCTCAGCCATTATGAACAATCCTATCAGATAATCACATTCATAAATTTGTCCAGCTCTCTTACAGTTGATTAACTTGTTTGACCTGATGACTCACATTGGGAAGCTGCTCCAAAACTCCACCCCTCTGATGATTAGACACCTTCTTCTAATTTTCTGCCTGAATTTGTTCATGGCCAGTTTGTATCCATTTGTTCTTCAGCCAACATTGTCCTTTAGTTTAAATAATTTGTCTCTTGTATTTACTTCTCCAAAGTAGTTATAGAGAACATTCTTATCTCCTCCCAGACTTTTTCTTTTTAACTAAATGAGCCAAGCTCTTCCCATCTCCTCTCATTATGGAGATGCTCCATTCCACTGTACATCCTTTTAGGTCTTCTCTACACTTGTTCCAATTTAAAATAATCTTTCTTGAATCTTAATTCTAGTCTTCTTTTGCTATGATATAAACAAACCTTCAGCGGAGCTCCTGGAGGAAATTCAGGGGAGCTCATGGGAATCATCTGGGACCAAATAATCAAAATAAGCTTCCAGGTTTTCTTCCTTTGTATCATATTGAGGACTTGGTTCTTTTTTTTTTAAGCAAATAAACTGAAAGTAGTCTTACCTCTTTGGTCAATATAAAAGCAATTCAAATTTCGCTATATTCTGTACCAGACATCATTATTGTAATCTGTGTGGCTATGTCTAGACTACAGGTTTTTTTTTTTTTAAAGTGGCCTTTTTTCAAAAAAAACTTCACCTACGTTTAGACTGCTGCCATGTTCTTTTGAAATTAAATCGAAAGAATGCGGTATTTTTTTCAACAGCAGTAAACCTCATTTTACAAGGAAGAATGCCTTTTTTCAAAAGAGCTCCTTTGAAAAAAGGCATTGTTGACCACAAACAGGTGGTCTTAAGGAGGATGAAAGTCTCAAGGGAACAGAGCATTCAATGGGAGCAGAGGGAAACCATCCCGTAGTTGGCACCCTCCTCCCAGAGGATGTTGCAGTATCCTCTCGCACTGAGGATACCTCTGATGGGGAGGGAATGCCAGTTAGGAAGAGGCAGGTGTTAGTAGTGGGTGATTCAATCGTTAGAAACATAGATAGTTGGGTTTGTGATGACCGGGAGAACCGTATGGTCACTTGCCTGCCTGGTGCAAATCTCTCGAGGCATCTAGATAGACTTATGTGTAGTGCTGGGGAGGAGCCGGTGGTCGTGGTACATGTAGGTACCAATGACATAGGGAAGGGTAGGAGAGATGTCCTGGAGGCCAAATTTAGGCTGCTAGGAAAGAGACTGAAATCCAGGACCTCTATGGTGGCATTCTCAGAAATGCTTCCAGTTCCACGCGCAGGGACAGGTAGGCAGGCAGAGCTTCAGAGTCCCAATGCGTGGATGAGACGATGGTGTAGGGAAGAGGGGTTTAGATTTATTAGGAACTGGGGACACTTTTGGGAGAGGGGGAGCCTATACAGGAAGGATGGGCTCCACCTAAACCAGGGTGGAACCAGACTGCTGGCACTAAACATTAAAAAGGCCGTAGAGCAGTTTTTAAACTAAGAGATGGGGGACAGCCGATTGGTGCGGAGATGCACGTAAATCGGAGGGAGACTTCTCTTAGAGGAGAATCCATTGATAGAGATTCTCTAAGCTGTAGTCAGAAAGAGAGGAGGGGAGAGGGCGAACCATGGGCCAGGGCAAACAAACAACTGCATACAAAGGAATCCAATGTATCAGGGAAGGGCAGACAAATAAGCAGTGGCAAATTTTTAAAGTGCTTGTACACAAATGCTAGGAGTCTGACTAATAAGATGGGTGAACTAGAGTACCTCGCATTAAATAGTGGTTTGGCTGTGTAGACATTGTTAAAGTTAATTCAAAATAACTGCTGTTATTTCAAATTAACTTTGTAGTATAGACATACCCTGAATGTTTTGGATTACAGAAACTTGAAAGAAGTGTTCTCCCAGAAATGGACCAGGTGTTCCAGATAAGCCAAATAGAAAAAGTCGCTGAGGAAATCCCAGCACCATTCATTTAAGCAAGTATATAGTCAAGTTACTGAAAATGAACAATGCATTTTAATATGGGCCAGTTCCTCACATGCCTTCATGTGTAAACCTCCTTTTCTTCCCCATCAAAAATAACAGTAGACTAGTGAAGTCTTTGATTAGTACAGTATCTTAGGTTGTAAATTGATCTCTCTCTCTGATATGCACACACAAGGATCAATTCACCCTTCACTGGAGTAGACACAGCTATAGGGAGAACCACAGTTGCTAAATAACAATGAACAACCATCCTATATTACAGTCCAGGGCCGAGAAGAGTGAAATTCACCACACTGTAAAGGACTGTGGTGCTGGAACAATTTTTATAGTGGGGTTGCTGAGAGCCATTGAACCAAACTGTGATCTCTGTATACAATGAAAATCCCTTCAAACCCGAGGGTACTTCAGCACCCTCCACAACCCTAGTGCCAACACCTAGCTATACCTAGCTCCATAAATAAGTGCTTTACGTATATCCTCTACTGAATAAATTCCCTGAGCTAAATAAAAACACATGGTCAGATTTCTGAGTGTGAGGCAAGCAGAGCCAGACTTGCAAAGGGAATTAAAACCAACAGTAAAAGGTTCTATAGCCCTATAATTAAAAATAAAACGAGGAAACATGAAGTAGGACCAATATGCATTGAGAATGGGATGGAGATTAAAAATAAAGTAGGCCTCCCACCTAAACAAATACCTCAGTTTTTAATAAGGGTAAAGAGAAGTTTAAAAGTAGTGGCAGATTAGCTAACAGAACTGAGGATATGGAAGTAGAAATTACCACATTGGCAGTGGATGTCAAACTCAAACAGTTTAATGTCAAACGGGGGTGGGGAAGGGGGCTGGATAATCTCCAGCCAAGAATATTTAAAGCACTGGCATATAAAATTGCAAGCCCAACAACAAGAATTTTTCATGAAGAAATTAACTCAGAAGTTGTATTCTATGACTGAAGAATTGCTAGTATAGTACTTATGTTTAAGAAAGGGGAAAAGAGCATTCTGGAAAATGATAGGCCCATGAGTTTGACTGTATGCAAGGTTGTGGATCAAATTCTGAAAGCGAAAGTAGTTAAGGACACAGACATGAATGGCAATTGGGATAAATAAATGGTTTTATGTAAGATTGATTTTGTCAGCCCAATCTGACCTGTTTCTTTGGGAGGATACCTGATTTTGTTAAACAAAGGAAATGCAATAGATCTAATCTCCTTGGATTTCAGTACAGCATTTGATACAGGTTGGCATAGGAAATTATTAGATAAATGGGAGAAGATGGGGATTAATATGAGAACTAGAAGGCGGATAAAGGGGAGACTACAATGGGTGCCACTGAAAGATGAACTGTCAGGCTGGAGGAAAGTTACTACTGGAATTCAAGGATCAATCTTGTGACCAATCTTATTTAACTTTTTCATTCATATCGTCAGCAAAAAAGTGGGCGTGTATCAATACAACTTACAGAGGAGGACAGGAATACCATAGAAGATGATCTGGGTTATCTTGAAAACTGAAGTAACAGATATGGAATAAAATTTAATAGTGCAAAATGCAAGGGCTGCATTTAGGAACTAACAAGAACTTTTGCTATAATCTGGGACTGTATTAGTTGGAAGTCTGGGTGCACAGGCTGATCAAAGGATAACTATACACCATCAAAGTGATGCAACCATGAAAAAGCTAAGGCCATCATAGGATTCATCAGGAGACATATTTTCAGCAGACACGAAGCACTTGTTGTTATCACTATACTAGATTTTGGTAAGATCTCATCTGAAATACAGTGTGCCATTTTGGGGTGACACATGTAAGAAAGATTAATTCAAATTGAAATCAGTGCAGAGAATGGCTGCTAGTATGTTCCAAGAAATGGAAAACCTTCCTGACAGGAGACTCAAAGAACTTGGCTTGTTTAGATTAATTGAAATAAGGCTGAAGGGAGATACAATTATTCTTTATAACTACCTCAGGGTATGTCTACACAAGCTCATTAATTCGAGCTAGGTAGGCAAATGAGGCAACCGGAGTTGCAAATGAAGACTGGGATTTAAATATCCTGGGCTTTATTTGCATGTTCCCGTCCAGTCGCCATTTTGAAATTTCACTAGCCCGAACTCACTGCCGCGCAGCTACTCTTAGTTTGAAGTACATTCCACGAGGGCAAAACCTGACTTGTTTCATGACTGAGCTTAATAAGTGTATGGAAGGCATTCTATGATGAGACTGCCTATGGTGGCATGTAGTCCATGTGTGACTGCTAGTAGCAAAAATCCCCAACTGCTAAAGATGGGGAACTAGATGAGCAAGCCCAGAGTTACAACAGAGAACATTTCCCAGATGTTTGGCTGGTGGGTCTTGCTCAGGGCATAACTAATCACCATATTTGGGGTTGGGAACAATTTTCTCCCTGGGTCAGATTGGCAGAGACCATGGAGGGAGGAGCTGATCTTCCGACGCAGCATGGAGCACAGGTACATAGGTAAAGTAGAGTAAATGGCTGGTTCTCTGCAATGTGAAGTCATTACATCATGATTTGAAAACTTAAGTAAGTGGGGATATGTCTACACTACAGAGTTAGTTCAAACTAACGGACGTTAGTTCGAACTAACTTTCATAGGCGCTACACTAGCGCTCCGCTAGTTCGAACTTAATTCGAACTAGCGGAGCGCTTAGTTCGAACTAGGTAATCCTCATTTTACGAGGATTAAGCCTAGTTTGAACTAGCTAGTTCGAATTAAGGGGTGTGTAGCCCCTTAATTCGAACTAGTGGGAGGCTAGCCCTCCCCAGGTTTCCCTGGTGGCCACTCTGGCCAACACCAGGGAAACTCTATTGCCCCCCTCCCGGCCCCGGACCCCTTAAAGGGGCACGGGCTGGCTACGGTGCCCGTGCCAGGTGCAAGCCTGCCAGCACCTAGCCAGCAGACCCTGCACCTGGCACAGCTCGAGCCAGCCACCCGATGCCCTCCCCCTCTTCCCGGGACCAGGCTGGAGGCTCCCGGGAGCTTGCCCGGGACCACAAGAGGCAGGCACCTGCCTGGGCTAGTGAGGACATCGTGGACTTCGTCCACGATCTCTGCACTAGGCACAGAAAAGTGGCCGTCTAGGGCAGGAGAGCTGCCAGCCTGGCCACCCAGGAGCAGGTGTGCATGAAAATCAAGGGGGTCCACTGAGACCCCCGATCCTGAGCCCTGAGCTTACAATGGCTGTCCTGGGTCAGACCAAAGGTCCATCTAGCCCAGTAGCCTGACCTTGGAGGGGATGGACCGAAGACAGTGACCAAGCCATTTGTCTCGTGCCATCCCTCTCCAGCCTTCCACAAACCTTGGGCAGGGACACCACTCCTACCCCCTGGCTAATACCACTCCATGGACCCAACTTCCATGACTTGATCTCACATCCCTTTAAACTCTGTTCCAGTTCTAGCCATCACAGCCTCCTGCAGCAAGGAGTTCCACAGGTTGACTCTTTGCTTTGTGAAGAAGAACTTTCTGTTACTAGTTTGAATCCTGCTACCCATTCCATTCCTTTGCTGTCCTCTAGTCCTTCTTTATGGGAACTAATGAAGAACTTTTCTGTATGCACCCTCTCCACCCAACTCCTGCTTTTAGAGACCTCTATCCTGTCCCCACCTCCGTCTCCTCTTTTCTAAGCTGAAAAGTCCCAGTCTCTTTAGCCTCTCTTCATATGGGACCTGTTCTCAACTCCTGATCATTGTAGTTGCCCTACCCTCTCCCACCCTCTCTCTTCCCCTCTCCCACCTCCTTTTCCCAGTCTCCCCCAGTTTTGTTCAATAAAGACAGATTCCATTTTTTAACACAATTGTCCTTTATTTTGTACATCAAGAAAAGGGGCTAGGGAAGGGTAAGTGGAAGGAGGTGAGGGAGGAATGGGGTACGAGCCCCCGATGGGGAGGACCGGGCTGGCTCTGCGGGCTTCTGGGGGTGGAAGCTCTCCTGCAGCCCCCCAATTGCCCCCTCTCCCCAGATGGCAGCTTGTGGCAAGTGCAGCCGGGCTGATGGCCAGTGCTGTAATGTGGCCAGTGTGGGCACTCCGGGCACTCCAAGCCAGCACTGCTTTGCAAGCGGGGAACCCCTGAGAACTGTCTGTCCGGGGTGGGGGTCGGGTCCCTTTAAGCGCAGCCCTCGGCTAGCCTGAGACAGCATCGCCACGCTCTAAGTCCTCCTCTGATGCCCTGCCGGCACTGCTTCCGGCCATCCTTAACCTCGGTTCAGGGTCCACTTAATGTGGACATGCTAGTTCGAATTAGCAAAATGCTAATTTGAACTAGTTTTTTAGTCTGGATCCCTTAGTTCGAATTAGCGCTGTAGTGCAGTTAGAGGTTATTCAGTGACCTGCCATGTTGAGGAGACCGGACTAGATTGTTACAATAGTCCCTTCCAGGCTTCAAGTCTGTTAGTGTATGCAACAACGTGTTACACTGTGAATGGAATCTGACCCCAGAGCCTTCTTAACTGCCCAGGGGGGAATCCTCAGATGACATACAGCTGACATGAACATTATTACATCAACCATTCCTGCTGCTACCATAGCATGAGAAATGATTAACAGACAGAAAAGTGGGGTGTGGTTGGAATATCCCGGTGCTTTGCAACTCCTGGCTAGTCTCAGCCTCATGGGGTTGATTGCATTCGTCACAGTATGTGAAACTAGCCCAGAAAACAGCAAGCCCTGGGATCAGGGAAGTGCAACAAAAAAGCTTCCTGCAACCTTTGCACAAATATATCACACAAACCTTACCACTGATTTGCACAGTGTGCATTTTGCCAAGATACCACACTATGGCCATTGGTATATTGCTGAAATGCAAAGGAAACTGAGGCAGCCAAAATGTAACTACCCAAACTAGAATTTGACTAGTGATAGAAATGTAGCCGTGTTAGTCTGGGGTAGTTGAAGCAAAATGCAGGACAATGTAGCACTTTAAAGACTAACAAGATGGTTTATTAGATGATGAGCTTTCGTGGGCCAGACCTGAGGAAGTGGGTCTGGCCCACGAAAGCTCATCATCTAATAAACCATCTTGTTAGTCTTTAAAGTGCTACATTGTCCTGCATTTTGCTAGAATTTGACTAGGATCTCCGATTCAACACTCCAAATTGTTTTGATGATAAATTCTGTAACTGAATTAGATAACTGAATATTGTGTTAGAATCTAAACATCATAGATATTTGGGGAAATATTGCTTTTTAATTTAGGACTGAGGGAAAAGGAGATTGGTACCATGTGTAGTATCTGTGGCTTGTCAATACTGAATGAACATGGATTGGTAATCAGAGCAAGAAGAGGGCCTCAGAGGGCTTGAATTTGCTGCTATTCATTATTTTAGCATTGTTGGAATTTGCAGAGGCCTGTGAAGAATGAAAACAAAAATCCTGCCAAAATTCCTTGCTAGTCTGTTCAGCAATGTGCTTATTAATTACTTCTTATTTCTTAAGCTGAGGAAAGAGGTATGAATTTGTCTTGGGTGGCTGATGAAGGGTATTTTCAAGAGAAGGAAAGAACAGCAATTTTAAAAATGACTGAGAGGTTTGACCAGACATCATTTGGATAGGAGACATCTAAGGAAAGTTCATGGTGGAGAGAAGGACATATCGTTCACCATGTTGCACACATTTTCTAGTGTGCTAGAGAACAAGGATATTTTCCAGAAGACCTGGCTACTGCTCCAGATTAGTTCTTCTTTAAGGATTATTTCGTTTGTAAGAATCACCACCAATATGGTATGACAGAACCCTCATGATTTAGAAAATGGACTTATGGACACAAATATGCATAACTCAAAGATGATTTGCACAAATTGCCTTATGCAACCTTTCAATCTAATATCTAAATCCACTGGATCTGTATATCTTTTGGTGCATTTATCACTCTTCTATGTAAAGTTAAAGATATGGAGTATGGAATGCTTTATTGTTTTAAATGTGCAAATAAAAAACATCCAGTGTTTCCAGTGCTGAGATGCCTCAATGTCTGGGCAGTCTTTTGTCCTTTAAGTCTTAGCAGTGGTTGGTCTTAGGAAGTCACATGTCCACCCCAATTAGTAGGGATAGACCAAGTAACTGTCCATGGAAAGGTGGCAGCTGTACAATAATAGGAAACTATGAGTTTCTTTGTCTTTGGTTGGCATAGCACACCCAGGAGGATAACTAAAGACCCCAGGAAAAGCAAACTTCCCTGGTTTTGAATGCTTAACTGGAACAAGGTCAGTTTTAGGGTGAGTTTGCAATAGGTTTGCACCAAGGTTTTAGTTTCAGAATTAGCTATTAATTTTTTTTGGTGGGGTTTGATTATTTAAAGTTTGTAATCTACTTTGCTCTGCCTTTTCTCATTTATAACCACTTAAATCCTTCTGCTTGTACTTAATAAAATCACTTTTATTTATTATCAAGCCCAGTGTAAATAATTGTTACCTGGGGGAGCAATCAGTGTGTAAATCCTCCTTTCATTGTTAAAGGGGGCTTACATAATTAATACATTTGTGGTTCTGATCCTATTTGGGGAATGGTGTACTGTGAAACTAGGCCCAAAACTGCATTTTCCTTGAACCTAAGAGTTTCAGTGTTCGTATTGCTCCTCGGGGAGGGGGATGGAGGGGAGAAGGAGGGGAGCTCAGCTCTGTGCCATGGCTGGGGGAGACCAGGGAGCTGGCCAAGAAGGACAAGGTAGTTAGAAGTCCCAGGGTATGGGACAGAGTTTTGGCTGTTTTTCTGACAAAACCTCAGATACGTCCACACTGCAATCACGTTCTTCTGAAAGTAAATTGAAAAAACAGAGGGTTTTTTCCAACATTTGTAAACCTCTTTCTACAAGGAAGAAGCTTTTTTCCAAAAGAGCTTTCAGAAAAAGGCATGTGTGGACGGGGAAGAGGGAGTTCTTCTGAAAGAAGAGGAAAGAGGAAAAAGCACAGGTGCCCTGGTGTCAACTCCATCCATATCAATCACAGCTTAAATGAGAGTCCATTCAGTGTGGACGCTATCTTTTGAAAAAGAAGACTTCTTTCTCAATGCACTTTTGTATGTAGACGCTCTCTTTCAGAAGAAGATTTTTGGAAGATCTCTTCCAAAAAAAGGTTCTTCTGAAACAAGCCTGCAGTCTAGACATAGCCCCGGAGAGCAGGAAGGTGAGCGGCAGCGGCCTTGTCAGCACCCTGGGAACATTCCCAAGGGGTCTCCTGTGACCGTACCCCATCACATATAGTACTTAATAGATAATAAGATGTACTCACTGAATAAGACTGTTTTTTATACCCATCCCTCTTATGATGAGAAGTAGCTTGAAACATGTGTATGTAGAGCCAGTTTTACACTGGGATGTTCCTAGCTCTTTTTGGTGTTGATTAACCTTAATCTTTATTTTATCTTGGCATTTTTCATAGGGCATAAAATGCTCTCTTCCACATACTATGTAAATGAAGTTCTCTATTTTAAAATCAAATATCCATGTTTAAGGGAAGGTGTAATCATCATGTACATGCATAGGCAGGTGACAATTAGCTCAAATAGGTGTAAATGAGGGTGACAGCAACTACGGTAGTTTTGATAAAGGATTGAGCAATAATGTGCCTCTGACACTGCTGTCTTCTGTTAAAATCCTAAAAGTGTCAGAAAATATGAAGCTGCAGGAAATGCTTAGCTGGTGAACCAAAAAGAGAAGTATTAAAAAGGGCAAACACTCTGCTTGGAAAGATGGAACAAAACTGTAATCTGATAAACGATTGATTAATAATATTATTATCCACCAAATACATATTCAATACTGAACTGAGGTGAGGATGTTCTGTGTCCATCCAAAGCTCATTATATTATATGTAGGTCTCATAAGTGGCTTTGGTTTCTGAAACTGAGCATCATAAAGATACCTAAACCAGAAGCATTTTAATGCACACTGTAATAGCCACTACAAACTTTTGGCTTACAAATTAAAGATTAGGGGTGTTTTACTCTCTTGAACACTTGAATCAAAACTAACCAAAAAAGGACCATGTGGATCAGTTATACAGTTAGTTGTTATTCACCTATATCACATAACTGTAAAACCATAGTTTTCTAAATCTGTTGGTGTCTAATTGCTGTTATTGCTGAATACTGGGGAAAAAAAACCATGTTGCTTTTTATAGGAGTTACAGGTGCTCAGCTCTTCTCATGATGAAGTAATATATATGTACTTAATGTATAAATACTTAGTTCTTTTCATACTTTCCATGTAGTTGTCTAATAGTACTGATTCTCATTGTGTTGACCAAGACATAATGCACAGGTTTTCTGCAAGAATTTACTGAGTGGGTGTCATCTACAGAGCACCTCCCTCAATGATGCACTGCAATGCCCTCATTAACAGGCTGGTATTGTTTAAATCATTCAAGCTTATAGAGGTCATTACTTACTGTTGAACATATATAAGGATTGGCTGTTTTTCATCTATAGCAGTTATAAAATATGAGGAACTTTGAACGAATGGCTGAAGTGTCTATAGCCTTTCTGTGTAAGAACCAGCATGTTTTTCATATTTAAATGTTTGCTAAAAAAAATCCATGGATAAGAAAAGCAGCTTATAAAAATGGCATATAGATCAATTTCCATCTGTAGCCAGCATGTGTTACATATGGTCCATAATGAGAGACAACATACAACAGTTAAGTCCTTTATTATCTTGTAATGCAGCTTATTCAAAATATCCACTGCACATAGATCTGGATTATATTTGTCAATAGGCAAGAGAATCCATGGTCCAAGAGAATAACTATCAGTAGTTCACAGTTATACTGAAAGGGCATAGCGACTGAGGCTCCGTAGGGGTCAGTTTCGAGACCAGTTCTGTTCAGTATGTTCATAAATGGTTTTGATTTAGATAATGGCATAGCCAGTACAATCATAAGGTTTGTGTATGATACCAAGCTGGGAGAGGTTGCAAGTGCTTTGGAGGATAGGGTTATAATTCAAACAATCTGGACAAACTGGGAAAATGGTCTGAAGTAGGATGAAGGTCAATAAGAAAAATGCAAACTACTTCATTTAAGAAGAATCAATCAGTTACATAAATTCAAAATGGGAAATTATTGTCTAGAAAGGAAAACAAAGAGTGGTGATGTAGCACCTTGACTAACAAAAAAATACCGAGAAGTACTGTAGAGAAGGTTCTAGTAGCCATAATGAACCACAAGCTAAATTGAGTCAACAATGTAATACTGTTGCAAAAACCAAAAACAAACATCATTCTAGGATGTATTAACTGGAGTGTTGTATGCAAGACATGAGAAGCAATTCTTCTGCTCTGCTCTGAGCTGATTAGGTCTCAGCTAGAGTATTGTGTCCAGTTCTGGGTGTCATAATTCAGCAAAGATGTGGACAAACTGGAGAAGAGCAACAAAATGATTAACGGTTGAGAAAACATGACTGATGAGGGAAGAATAAAGTAATTGGGTTTGTTTAGTGTGAAAAAGAGAGGTCTGGGAGGGAACATGATAACAGCTTTTAAGTATCTAAAAAGTTGTTAAAAGGAGAAGGTAGAAAAATGATTCTCCTTACCCTCTGATGATAGGACAGAAAACAATGAGCTTAAATTGAAGCATGTTTAGGTTAGACAGTAGGGAAAACTTCTTGTCAGGGTGGTAAAGCACTGGATTAAATTGCCTAGGGAGTGGGGAGACTGTATCCACCATTGGAAATGTTTAAGATCAGGTTGGAAAAACACCTGTCAGATCCAGATGCTGCTTGGGTCCTGCCATGAGTGCAGGGGACTGGATTTGGTGACCTCTTGGGGTTCCTTCAAGTTCTATGATTCTATGAAATACAGTGGCATCAGAAATGTGCACTTGGGATTCTCATGCAAGACAGAAACTTCTTTCTGAGAGCCCACTTCTGGATTATTAGTAAACACTCATTTAATCTTTGATGTGAAGGACTGAGACCATGTTTCCAGTTATGTATAAAATGACAGTAGCTTGAATTGTAAATTGTGAGCCCTCAACTATCAGTAATACATAACACCCCACCAGTTAGGCTATGTCTATAATGTAGCCTTCTTGCAGAAAAGCATATCCAAATGAAGCGCAGCGTGAAATATCACCATGCTTCATTTGCATAAGTAATGAGCAGCCGCTTTTGCACAAGAGGCTCTTACACAAGAGGGGGGTTTTGCAAAAGCCTCTTGTGCAAAAGTGGCTGCTCATTACTTATGCAAAAGAAGCACTGTGATATTCCACACCATGCTTCATTTGCATATGCTTTTCCACAAGACGGCTACAGTATAGATGTAGCCATATAATGTATACTATTATGTGTATTATAATGTATTTGCATATAAGTCTACAGCTCCCATGATTAGTTTACGTGCTTCAGAATTATGGTCCTGATTCTCCACTGCATTGCATCTTTTTTGTGTTGCCCAAAACAAAGGGGAAGCTGGATAACAAAACACTACATTAATTCCTGGAGAACTCAAGTTCCTCCAACTAGAAACAAATAATAACACAAATCATCTCACAAAATCCACAAAGATTTAAGTCAGCCATGCTGGATAATAACCCTATGTTTTTATTCCAGACATTGCAAGTGATGTTTCTACACACAAAGTAAACTTCCATTTAAAAGAAAAAAAGGTAAGAAATTTCAAGTGATGTGAATGGCAAGACAGAAGAGTTTATTAAAACATACAGACCTAAAATCAATGAAAATTAAAGCACTGATTAAAATCAATCAAGGTGTAAGGTCATCTGAAGGGGTAATAATAAACTGTATGTCTGTACTAACCAGGTCTGAAATTGTTAAAGCTCTGTAGGGGGTGCATATTGGGAATTAATAGGAATTTTGCATCCAAATCCCTTAGAGCAGCTTTGAATATTTAATTTCAAGCATCTTCCAGGTGCCTATCCAGCAGTAGGCCAATAATATCTGACTGCAAACAATAAGATGATATGCAATATTTATTCCTAGATTCTCACTTATTTAAAATCTGAATGAATGATTGACCAAAGCAAAAGTTAGAGTTTTCTGTGTAAATTTAAACTATAGAATTTAAAGAGCTCTGTAAAGATTTCAAGCTCAGGCCTCAAAATCCAAATAGGTCCTAAAAATGTATGCCTACAATGCATTCCATGTCTTGCTTTCTTGTCCGGCTTTTACACCAAAGAGCATTAAAGATCTCTGCAGACCATGCCCTGATAAATTGTAAGCTGTAGAACAACCAGATCAGAGCTGATTATGGCACATAAGGCCTGAAGGAATGAAAAGTCCCAAAAATGAAGCAATGAGTGAATGATTTTCTACGCATTCTGTCATATGAAAGCAAATCATAGTAAATCTGTCACAGAGAGGAGAGGAAAAGTATCATATGCTGTATCTGGCTGCTCTTTCCATTGTTAGTAAGTCCAAATTCCTTCTCTTCTCACTAGGTTTAAGGCCAGCTTTACTTGCTTTATTAATCATCTGATATTTTTAACTAGTGAGGAGGGGAGAAAAGTTATGAATAAAAACCTTGCATTCCTCGTCTTGCTCTCCAACAACCTAATGCACTTGAAAGAAATCTTTCAGTGTAGTTTAGCAGCCAAAAGCAAAAATTCATTTAAACAGTTCTTTGGTTACGGAATCCTAATTTGTCTCTTTGAGACAGGCAAAAGTTGAGCCAGTTTGATGAAGACGTTATAAATACCAGGGAAAATTCATTTTACTGTATATTGACATGCAAAATACTATAATATAATTAGAGAAAGTCATGGATTCTTTCACAAGATAGGAATATTTATCAGGAAATTTAGTTCATATGAAAATGCAGTAAGGACAATTATCTCAGAACATCTGGAAAATCCCAGGAATATAATGCTCAAAAAGATTATAGGAACTTACATATTTTGGGATATGGGTGACCAAGTTTCATTAATTCTAGAAAGTTAGATATACAACCTTCCTAAATGGGATGAAAATCTCTGCCTTGATCAATTACACTGATTTAAAAGATATGTATGGACACTTATAGTTCAGTCTACTAGACTCATTTAGCAGGGACACTATAATTGTCAGGTTTTTTTTCCCCTACCCCTCTCTCTTTTTTCTGCTTTAAATGTTGGGTTTTTTGTGCTTTTTGCTTCACTCATCTAAAGAATTGGGTTGTGCCCATGAAAGCTCAGGATACTATATATAATTTTTGTTAATTTCTAAGGTGCTACAAAACCACTTGTTTTTTTTTAAACCTGATTTAGCATGATCTAGGGTTTTTTTTTCTTTTTTCAGTCCAATATAGGGATGTATATTGCCCTGAAATGGTTAAGTCAGCACAGCAGTGTTAAATACCTGTTTTGTGTTGATGATCTGACCCTATAATTGTAGACCATATAATAACTTTATGTAATCATGGTTTAATAGCATTTAAATAATTTACTCTATTCATTGTCACTATTGTATATCCTTGATCTGATTACTGGTTTAAAAAAGTGTGTAGGCAGAATTTTTACTTAGTAAAGTTGGATTATAATAATATACTCTGAACAATCCTATAGGTGTAGGTCGGCACTTTACTTCAAAGGCTGATTTCCCTTTTCATAGTCTATAGTTACACCAGACTAACTTAATAACAGCTTATTAAATTCCAATCTGTATAAAGAAAAACATATTTCAGGTAACACAATGGAAGATTATAGTAGGATTAATATATCTGGATAATCAGGATCTGAAGAGAGAAGGGTTATGACCATTTGACTTTTGGCTGACTCTTCCAACAACACATTAAACTGCATGTGAAGTCAAAGCTTTCACTTGACTGAGCAACATCATGGGAAAATCGGTAATACAATTTCTTTCCTTATGTTTCATCTAGTGCTTGATAAACTTGATTTCATTGTCTACACCAGTGTAGGCTGCTAAGAAGATAATTCCATTTTCTATTCATTGGTTGGCAGAATTTACCTGATGAATCTGATGTTATGCTTTGAATTTTCCAATAACAATAACTTTCTTTTATCTACTACAAAGCAAGCCATGGAGAGACGAATACAAGAATCCTTGAACAATTTAACTCGATGGATTCACCAGGAAGCTAGAAAGATTTATTAGGCAGTTTAGTTCGTATGAAAATACAATAAGGACAATTACCTCAAAATATCTGGAAAATCCCAGGACTATAGTGATCAGAACAACTATAGCAACTTACATATTTTGGACACTATCCAGCAAGGTGTTGAACATCCTTAACTCCCCCTCCCCTGAAATACCTGTGCAGATCTGGGACTAAGGTTCTGAGAAATCCTTATGAGATGCTGGATGCCTTAGGTATCCACCACAAAGTTATTAAGAGCCTAAATAGCTTTGTGGATCAGGATCTTACTGCCTTCCAAAAATTTCAATCCTCTTCTGAATCTATTCATATTTAAGAGGGAGTATAATAAGGAATTAGGTTCTAAACAGCACATAAATAGCTGTCTGAAAACTGCATAACAGACAAGTAAATCAACATATTTTACAAGGGAAAAGAGAATATTTAAACTGAAATTTTGTCAAATTCATCTGAGTCAGCGCTCTTGTTTTAAACTGTTTTCAGCAGAATGTATTTTGGAACTCTCTGAGACACACATTTAATATCTATCCTCTGGTCCTGGTTATTCTATCACTTTGACCCCATTCCAGCATAGCATTTAAATGTGATTAACTTTAAATTTGTGAGTAGTGCCACTGAAGTAATGGAACTCATCTGCTTAAAGTGAGGGATGTGCTTTTCTGGATTGTGGCCTTGGAGTGAAATTCACTTCCATATGGACTTAGTGCAAATGTTATGCATAATTCTAACTAAAAATCATCCTGAAGTGGAACTTATATGATATAATCCATGTATTACTGCCCTGGATACATGTTTAAATCTGGAATAACTGACCTGAAGTCAATGTCATAAAAATCAGACTCTCTATCACTATCTTTCATATAGTAATTGGACTGCTTCAGATTCACTGACTCTTGCCTATCTCTTTTTGGTACAATAGTATCATTGCATGTTGCTAAAGTTATTCTCATTCATACCGTGCCTCTCTTCTGCCTGTATTAAATGGTAGCAATCTCAAGTCCTAAATGGAGGACATTTGCATTAGCTAATATACTCCTCCATAACAAGAGCTACCATGATAACATTTCAATGGCTGTGCTCGGCTGCAATAGAAAATGTCATGTTGCCCTGATCCTTAGTGATTGCTGTTCTAGACAAACACAGGATACTGCTCCTTTGGCATGCTACTTCCTGTTCAGCTCAGTGGACGAGTCACCAGAGCTGCAGCAAATTCTCTTTGCCAGAAGATCTCTGTCTAATCCTCTTTGAAACTTATTTCACAAATTTAAAAAACTTTTGGGTAATGAAGTAAAAGTTGGCATAGAAAGAGAGGTCAGTTCATATGTTCCACCACTAACACTAATGAACATTTTGACAGGGGATTAGGGAAGGAATAACACACAACACAGTCTAAAATCCACAACAACTCTACTGTGTGTGTCAGTACAGCCAGACACATTACAGTGCTTATGTCAGCTTAGAACTGAACAGCTAGCAGCTCCTATTAACCTTAATAGAATACTTTTAAGAATCAGAACATTTAGATGTCTAAATATGAAATATACAATGTTAGACCCCCCATGTTCCCTCCAATTTTTTCTAAGCACGTGAAGAGTAAATTGTGTTTTATGCATCAAGGCATGTGCAGATGTTCACCAGCAGTAAAAACATATGCTGGCAGCTGTGAATGCTGTGGGCATTCCTGCTAATCAGCTAGGCAGCATTTGAATCTCTCCTGGGTGGCTGCCCAAGAGCTCAGTTTATAGGGAACACTGGCCACCTCTTTTGAAAATCTTTGACCTATCTTGGACGAATCTACATATGCTCCAAATATTAGTGAGTAGTGAGTAGCCTCCAGATCCTAAATAAGATATTGAAGCATTTATAGGGAAATTATGCCAATAATAGATCAAATAATAACAAAGTAAGAATTAATATGCTCAAAAATCACTTAATCAACTTGAATAAAGAATGGAAGATGGGGACAACAGAGGTGATCTCAGAGATCCTTTTGGGTTGAAGGATGAGCAAAGAAAGCAGAAAATTGCTAAGAGAGACCAACCAATGAAGCAGAATGTGGTTAAAGGGCTTTGCTGAGTGGAACACTAGAATAGTTCTGTGATTAAAACCCATTTAGATTGATGAGATGAAGAGATACCAGCCTCCTAAATTCATAACTAGACTAGCTTTTCAGAAAGAATTTACATTAAATAAGGAAGAGGGAAAGGGGGACATTGGTTTAAAACAGTGCAGTTTATTTTCAACATAAGCCCTTATGCTTTGAGTAACTCTGCATGGGTGCAGAGAACCACATGAGTGCTATAAACTGCAGGGTTGGGGCTGACATTGTAACTCCATAATCAAAGAATCATGACCAAGCAGGGAGGAACAGCAGCTTAAGATGGATGCAACATATATGCACTGTATGGATACTCACACTCACTAGATCCCAAAAGTGCTGTTCTAGAAAGCACTAGGCTCAGACTAAATCTGGTAAGGATTCTCTAGGGGGCAGTCTCTTTTTTGTTGCTCTAGCCTTGGTCAGGGAAATCCCTATCATATTAAAATAAACACAAATATTTCCTACAAGAGATTTATATATTTGCTGCTATTTTTCAACCTGCCTCATACTGACTTTCCAAATAGCCTTTAGATACGTTGAACGTGCCTTGCAAAGTATGATGCTCTTTAAAAGCAACGCAATCCTAAACTGTGACGGGTCAACAATGCATTAAAAAATAAATGAAACAATAAATTCTAACTCATTAGGAGTCCGCTGTTAATGTACATACTTGAGAGACTCCTCCCAGAACAATAGAACACTGTGCAAAGGTATTCAAGAAAGCACTACATAGACAAAGCAGATGTTGTGCTGGTTTCAACTGAATGGATTCAGTTGCACTGCTTCAGCCTTTTAAATCCATTAAAAAGGGAACTCATGCTTACAACATCTCTTCGTGACAGACAGTTTAGGGAATCAGGAACAAACTGTATACTATGGCTTCTGAAATAAGAGATGTGCAGATTTCTAAATTGCACTCGCCCATAACAAAGTACCTCCAGTTACTTTTCTTGGACAAATACCTCTAACTCTTAATTATTTGATAATAATCAACAATGCCTCTTCTGGAATTGCCTTTCTGCAACATAGTTGGAACGTGGGTCAGATTCACTTATATTAGCCCTTCGTGTGACATCATGGCAGAGCTAGTTTCAGTGTTTTTGTGACATACTATTTTGAGTCACTTGGCACAAGAAACCATAGATATTATGGATTAAAAAGTCAGGTGCACAATGGATTCTAAACAAAGTAGTTTGTATTATTTAGATATAAAATGATTTGCTGCTGGAATTTCAGCTACTGATAATAGAATTCTTTAAAAATATCCTGCTCTTAGCATTCATTTATCTATTTTAGGTACTTATATGTTTCTTAGGAATTGTATTATCTGAGAACCTCAAAATTTTTCATCTATTTATCCTCATAACATTCCTGTGAGATGGGAAAATGCTATTATCCCTCTTTAACAGATACCCTCTCTATGCCTTAGTTCCAAAGTTATTTCAGTCACACAAGAAATCAGTGACAGAGCAGGGAACTGAATCTAGATGTTAAATTTATGGGTATCACAATAACTACTGGACCATTATTTCTCTATCAGATAGCTACTTTGGTTTGGCTGGTATAATTCCTATTTAGAACACTTGTCATTTGTGAAAAGTAGGAAGCTATGTTTTTGCCCACAGATTAAATGGGGGCACATAACAAAGCAAACAGGATAATACGTGTCCTATATTCAATGTCCACTTCTTGCAGATGCTGATGTATGTGCTCAGGATGAAATCAGAACATGGAATGCACACAAACAGCAACCAATATGCTATCACCATCCTCTCATGCTTCCTGTTTCACTTATCTCTTTCCCTGCATTTTCTCTATATTCAAGGATGCGCTGTTAAGGAAAACATTAATTATAGTTTAGATGTGTTTCAGGCTAGTGTGGGGGTATGTCTACACTATAGCATTATTTCAAAATATCTTATTTCAAAATAGTTAATTCAAAGTAAGTTATTTAGAAATAACGCGTCTACACACAAAATGCATTTCGAAATAGCATTTTTCTATTACGAAATAGCACATCCACACTGAGTGGATACTGAATCGCATTTAAGGCCGGCCGGAACCAGGTCCGGCAGGGCATCAGGGCAGGAGTTACTTTGTGTGGCTGCTGCCTGAGGCTATCTCAGGCCTGTGCTTAAAGGGACCCCCCCGGCCAGCCGGTTCTCAGCTTTCCCTACTTGCTTGCCTACCTTGATGAGGGACAGCAAAGCATTTTGTCTCTGTGTGCTCTGGTTGCCCTCACCCAAGACATCACAGCACTCTGCAACATGGAGCCAGCGCTGCCCCTGGGCACTCTGGTGCTTCTTGTGGATGCACTGCTGCGAGCCCGGCTGCACTTTCTGCAGGCTGCCATCTGGGAGGTCCATCAGGGGGTTGTCAATAACCAGAAGGCCCTGTGGGAGAGCTTCCACCCTGAGGAGTACTAAGAGCCTCTCTGGTCTGCCCCACTGCGGGCTTGTGCCTCATTCCTCCCTCACGTCCTTCCGCCCTAACCTCCTTCCTGATGTCAAATAAAATACATGTATTTTCATGAATACAAACTCTCTTTATTTAACAAAACTGGGGGAGGGGGAAGGAAACTCTGGTGAGACTGGGGAAAGGAGGCAGAAGAGGAGAGAAGAGAGGGTGGGAGAGAGGAGGGGGAAACCTGGGAGGAGGGAACTGGAAGGGGAAAGCAAGGGGAAGAAGGGGGAAGGGAAGCTCAGGGATCAGGTTGGGGTTCTCACCAGACCAACTTGATTTTCATGCGAACCTGCTCCTGGGTTCACATGTGGCCTTTGGTGGCCAGGCTGGCAGCTATCCTGCCATAGACGGCTGCGTTCCTCTGTGCAGAGATCATGGATGTTGGGGGCATCTCTCCCAAACCTGAATAAGGTCCATGATCTTCACCCTGGACCAGGAAGGCACCCACCTTCTCCGGGCCCTGTCAGGCTCCTGGAAGCTGGCAGACTGCTCCTGGGGAGTGATGGAGGGCTGGCTGCCAGTGGCTTGCTGGCTTATGTTTTGGGGCCACTGGGTCAGGGCAGCGACTGCTGGCTCTGAGGTGGCAGGCTTGGAGCTGGCACAGGCACTGTCACCAGAGTCAACCCCTTTAAGGGCTCTTGGGAGGGGGGAGAGTGTTCTTGGTTGAGGCTGGAGTGGCCAGTAGGGCACCCTGGGAAGACTGGAGGCCTCCTATTTCGATATAAGTGTCTACACAGCATTTATTTCAAAATAGCTATTTCGAATTTGGTGTTATTCCTCGTGGAATGAGGTTTACCAAATTCGAAATAAGCGCTCCGCTATTTTGAATTAATTTTGAAATAGCAGTTTGGCTGTGTAGACACTAGTAAAGTTATTTTGAAATAACGGCTGTTATTTTAAAATAACTTTGCTGTGTAGACATACCCTGGTAGACTAAAAAAGGAAAAGTAAATACTACACACCTGGTAAAGGAATAGTTTATACTGTGTTCTAGGTCAACAGGAATTATTGAATTCATAACTCCAGAGTCACTTAAATTATATGGCTGTTAAAGGAGTCTCAGCCTACGGTAGTTGTATGAAATTGGACATTTCTTTGAGCTCTGAATTAAATCATGCTTATTAGTAGTGTCAACCTAAAGTTTTCATTCCTTAGACAATGGTTCCCAGAAAACTAAATGTGATATTTATTTTTGCCCTTTGACACATATTGAATGTCAACTAGACAGATATATTAAATTTAATTGAAGATTTAGTCACAGTGTTGGTGTTTTTGAGCAACATTATATTACTTTTCTTTGAAAGGCTGGAAAGACAATGTGGGAAAAGAACCTATTATTAATATGCACCAGCCATCCTCAAACACATAGGATCACAGAGTCCAATGGTATCCAGTTACAATTTTTGGTATTATCCAGTATCTTTCCTCACCCCTTTTTATTGGAATAAGCTATTTTGGTTTAAGCATGGGTGAGTATTAGGCTGTTTTCTAGCTATTAAGGAAGAAAGCCTGAAACATTATAGATTTCTTAACCTCTCATCTTTTAAGAAAGGGCCTTTAACATTTATTTTCTAAGGTTGCTACTGTTGCTTTGAGAGGTTGACCCATGTGACTGGGTCTCCCTGGCAGCGGAGCGGCCTAGTAGTTAGGACCCCGATTTAGCAGGGGGAAAAGCAGTGCCACTCCCTGCCACTTTTGTCCTGGGCCAGGGAACTCGAGCCTTTTATCTGGGTATTGCTCTTAAGCTTGGGGTGTGGCCCCAAGAGTCCAAATTTCTCCCACCTTTGTGAGGGTTCCTTGTACGCTCCCCCTCCTTTGCCCCAGGGAGGTAGACTTGGAGGCTTACATGTTCTGGCGGCTGGCCAAGTAGATGGGTTCTGGCTCAGGTCCTGCAGACAGCAGAACCAGCTCCTGTCTCCTCTCTGGTCAGCCCCTAACTGAGCCAGGCTCCTTTATTTTATCCTCCCTCCAGGTCTTGCATTGGCTACAGGTAAAGCTGAGCAAGGCTTGCTGAGCAAAAAGGCTTTGTTTAGCCCCTGCACTGCCAGGTCCTCCGCTCACTCCCTCACAACCCATCATCAGTTGAATTGGCTTATTCAAGTGACTGTTGGGGTTGCACTATAACTTGGCACTATAGCTTTGCATGGCTTCTTCTGCTTTGAAAAAAAAATCTCTTTACATTCTACTACTCACTTCACCAGCACATTTCATTGTTCATGACGGGGCCTAGAAGGACTTAAAAAAAAAAGACATTCTATCTTTTCAAAGCTTAGAATTCAGAGCTGGCAAGTTGTGGCCTTTTGAGGGGGCAGAGATATGCCAAAATGAAAGGGATTTCTTTTAACTTCTCTATACCTTGTTGAATTGTGGTTCCAGTGAGAAGTAGAATTTCTACAAATCCAAAAACATTGGCAATGCCTTCAAAAAAGGAATGTCCATTTTTGTGCAGAATTCTAGTGCTGTTCTTTGCAAAGGCATATATGTTTGAGAAGGTTCTTAAATATTATTTTTCTGATCACTGCAAAATGTATATGATTTCACCTTGTATTTTAGGTTTATTCCTATGCTGGGCCACATTCCCAGTGTTTGTACTTCTAGTATTTTGTGAAACCCAACTGTCCAATATATTGTTCTTCAAGGACATCCAGGCTATCATATGATTGACAGGAAAACAGATCTTCAGGTAGTATAGTTTCTCTCATTCCACAGAAGTTATAGGCTGAATGTGTGACTCCAGATAAATAACTAAACCAACCATAGAGGGTCTCATAATTTTGAATGCAGTTTGCAATTGCACATCAGCACTTATGACTATTTTAATCAATGTTTACAACTGTGGTGTCCTGCCATGCCACTCAGAGCACCCACTTTTGTTTCTAGATCCTCTGGAGAATCTGAGTGAGTAATAGAACTCCATTGAGAAGAGGCAGGACACTAGTAGATGCTTCTCCAATTCAGCAGATTTACATCTTCTCAGATACAGCTCTGCAAATTATGCTCATTTTGATTACTCATTTGTCATTTTCCCACAAGCACTATTGAATTTTCTCCCATGCCACTCCTTAGTGGCATGGACTCGTCCTTAAAAATTGCAAATCCAGTACATTATCCACCTTTACAACCCTCCTGAAAATGGAACTATGCTGACGCCTACAAAATACAAAATGAGTAAGCTGCAGGTGTGATGTTACCACTGCTGACCATACTGATTATAATTAGTATATTGCTTTACCCTCCACCTGCTTGTTTAATGCACCGTTGTCTCCTATCTTAAACTTAGATTGTAAACTCTTTTGGACTGAAACTATTATTTTATCTCTTTATGTAGCAGCTAGCACAGTGGGGCCCAGGACCACTGGTTGCTACTGAATCAAATAACAATTATTGATAAGGTCAGTCATTAGATTGAATGAACAACCCATGGTATTTCTTTCGTTAACTTTTTGCACACCAATATGTTCATTAACACTTTCTCTCTATAAAGGCATATTAACATGAGATGTATAAACTTTCACTCTCTTCCAGCTTTGCAGAATCTCAGTTTTCCCTTAAAAGATTTCTGAAGTCTTGAGCTGCCAGTTGGGAGTAATTGAAAGGAATGAATTTCAATAGTATTATAAAAGCTGCTAGCTTCATACATATAAGGTGCAGCAGAACTTGCTAGAACCCATTAGCTTCATCTTACCAGTAGAAAATGCTTGTCCCAACCAATGTGTAGAATATATTTTCCACAGTGAGAAGATTACAGGTTTCTCTCTTTACTGCTTCATTGAGCCTTTTTGGATCTATACACGTATGGACATTCCTATTTTTGTTATCACAGGCACAACAGGGGTGCACTTGCATTGTTCACTTAGTAAAGCATTCCATAACACAATTCTTCTCCATCCTATCCAGTTCTTTCCCTTTGGGAAGCACTTGTTGACACCAATGAGAGTGGAAAGTGCTCAGCACTTGCAGGAGGCATTCAGCATCTTGCATGATTTGCTCTGGTGGGAAACCAAATTACTTTCTATTCCACACACAAACAGAAATGTGGATAGTAAGTGCGACCATTCTCAGAACAAGTCCTTTCTTTTCTTTTAAAGGGAAACTAATTTAGAGAGCACATTTACTATCTAAATTAGCTTGGAATGGTCCCTCTGACAATTTAACATTTGTTGGGTTTTTTTTTCTGCTTTATTATAATCAGTCATTTGAAGCATAGGACCGAATGACTGAACAAATCAGGAGCAAAGGGACTTAAGGAATTCTAAGTAACAGAATAAAGAGCTCTAGGTTTAAATCAAAGATTAAAGCTGTAGAAAGAAAGGAGAGGATAGCAAGTTTTAGGCAGAAACTTCATAATCAATTGTATTTTATGTCAGTAGGAGGATTTGCTGTAACTTCCAAAGGCATTCAGCACCTCAGAAGCACCCAATGATTATATTTTATACACCTAATTCTAGCTAGGCTTGAGCACCCCATAACACTTCAGAACCAATTTCTGCAATAAGGCTGATTGAATTCTGTGGTAAATGTGTGGTAGTAATAACACGACTTCATACAGATCAGAGCTGGTTGTGAAAAATCAGAGACCCAGAGGACTTTGTTAGTAGTGGGAAATGTATCAATGTTATTTAAAAGTAGAGTTGTGGGAGCCTGGGAGAAACTACCTGGGAAGAAAGCACATAAAGCTTTGAAGACCTGCATAGAAGCTCAGGGAAAATGTTAAATAAATGAGGGCAGTAACTGAAGATAAAAAATGAACAGACTAAGAGTTTTTCATCTCATTGCCCTCTCTCTATCTTCTTTCTTCCTTACAAATTGGTGGTAAAAAAACATTAGGTTTGTGCTGAATTGCATCTTTCTGAGGATGCACTTTATTACCTCAAAGGAACAAACATTACAGGGTTGTCTATACAGAGGCACTCAGAAAAGCTCATCTAAATTAAGTAAAAGGTGTGATTTTAAAGTGGATTAGATCAATTGCTTTGAATCTATGTGGCTATAGAATCGCATAATCATAAGACTGGAAGGGACTGTGAAAGGTCCTCTACTCCAGTCCCCTGCACTCATGGCAGGACTTAATATTATCTAGACCATTCCTGTCAGGTGTTTGTCTAATCTGCTCTTAAAAATCTCTAACAATGGAGATTCCACAACCTCCCTAGGCAATTTATTCCAGTGTTCAACCACTCTGACAGGACATTTTTCCTAATATCCAACCTAAACCTCCCTTGCTGCATTTTAAGCCCATTGCTTTTTGTCTTAGTTTCAGATGTTAAGAAGAACCATTTTTTGCCTCCATCTTGTTACAACCTTTTTGTATGTCAACACAGCAAAATAAAACAGCTTCTGGCCCTTGGCATATGGGGCTCAGGCAGTGGGTCTGTTTCAATGCTTTGGAAACTTCCAGGCTCACATAGGTCAATCATAGTCCTGTCATTGCTGTGCAGACATATCCTGTGTGGAAACTCTCATGAGGTTTTGTCTACACTGCCAGATTTTGTGGCAGAAAATATGCTAGTGAGGGACTCACTAGTACGAGTCGTTAGCATAGTTTCTGCCAATTCTGCCAATGTCCCAGAGAGACATAAGGATCTTGTGCAAAATCCCCATTTTGCACAAAACGGAAGCAACTACACTGCTTCTTTTTGCGCAAAAACCCCTTGCGCAAAAAACATCAGCAGAAAATATGCTAATGATGTTGCGACTCATGCTAATGAGTCCCTCATTAGCATATGTTCTGCCACAAAAACTGGCAATGTAGACATAGCCACGTTCAGAATTAAAATGGCCTTAATGCAATGTAGTTTAATTTACTTGAAGCAGCACTTTTAACATGCTGTAGGGTTCTATCATGCAAGGGTTTTATCATGGCTAATTAATGTTGTCCAAGATGAACAATACCCCAGTTTGTTAAGCATGGAGAATGATGGAGGAGATCCTGTTAAGTGTCTACCTGGCAATACAAGGCTAAGGGTAAGATGTCTATTTTCAGCTCTTGGATGCAAGGTATTAGTAAAGTGATATGCATTTAAGGACCATATAATCTGAAAGATCAACAGCATAGCCAGCCACGGTGTTGGTGCCTTCGATGCTCCAGTAATCAAGGGAATCAAGTTGTAAAGTTCAACTGGCAGGACAGACTTTGCAGCATCAACTGATATTGTTGGCCCCAGATCAACTCATTCCAGGATTGTCATCCAATGTACACTTATTGATTAGTGAGGAATTGTAGTTTGCTAAGTGACTGCACATCAGGAGCTGGTAAACTTACTGTTGATGATCTATGGCATGATAGATCCAGTTACGTTTGAGAATTAATTAGCTTCTAACAACTCAAGACAACTCAAAGTTGTCTCTGTATCTGTCCCTGCCTCTGATTGCTGTCATACATGTTAACATGTTCAATAACACTACTGAGGTGTGACATGTGAAAGCCGCATTTCAGACAATATTTTAATATCTCAATTCAGTAATACCAAAGCATGCATGATTTCTAAAAACCAAAGGTGTCCACAGTGACACTGCTTGTATTTGTAAAGCATGAGTCTTGCCACTGTGTGTTAAATGTCTTGATTCTTGGAGATTTCCTACAAACTTAAAGGTTAAAAATGCTGTTGGGTTTAAATTTCCATTTGTCTCTAGCATGACTGTGCCTAATGATTATGAAAATGTCAGCCAATACAGTGTTGTACTTATCTATAATATGAAGCATCAAGACCTCCATGCTTTTTACAAATATCTTCAGCTAGAACATATCCCAGTCTACTGTGAGAACTCTGGATGACAATGGCACAGAAAATCATATAAGCTTCTCCAGGGGAGGGATGGCTCAGTGGTTTGAGCATTGGCTTGCTAAACCCAGGGTTGTGAATTGAATCCTTGTGGAGGCCATTTAAGGATTTGGGGCAAAAATTTGCCAGGGATGGTACTTGGTCCTGCTGTGAAGGTAGGGGGTTGGACTTGATGACCTTTTGGTCCCTTCCCATTCTAGGAGATAGGCAATCTCCATTAATTAAAGATTTCCTGTCCAACTACTTAACAAAAGTAGGCTTATCCTCATCTTTTGACTCTGCCACAAATCTTGTGTAGTCTCTGCAAAATGTTTTATGGTATCAAACTTCAGCTTCAATCTTTTCTCATGTATGATGGAAGGACTCATCCAGATGCATGACCTGGAAGGCCAGATCTTGATCAAAGTCTCTTCCTGAGATTGGGCAAAGGTGTGAAATAGGTGATGTAAGAGGTAAACACCATCATATTTCCACTGTAATACTGATTGCTAAATACAGCATTTTCTTACATTCTCTAAGCTCTTTCTTCTTTAAAACATCTGTACTTGTAAGTAGGTGGAGTGGAACCCTGTGTCACAGGGAATTTCATCAGATTCTTTGGACAGATACTATTGAAATGTTTTAACAATATATTGATTGTCACTATGCAGGTCTAACTATGCCTGAGCACATTCATGGTATTTATCCAATTTGACACATCTAAATGGTTGAGTGGATTCCCTGATTGAAGCTAGATGCATATAACAGTGCAAACCACTTATAACATGTAACAGTGCAAACCACTTACAAAACTGAATTTATTATAAAACTTAAATGATTGACAAGGGATTTCATAGTCCTTGAGCATGGCCATATTGGTTCTGCATGAATACATATGTTAACTGATCAAATCCAAACCCTCCAAAGCTTTATCACACTCCCATTTTATGTGGCACAAGTGGCTGAATTAGTACTGTGTTAACTTTCCAAAACTTGTGCACTGGATGCTGAAAAATGGAAAGAAGTCCAGGAGATAATAATGAAATTACTTTCTGAAAATCTCCATGTTTTTGCTTGCAAAATCCCCTATATATTAATTGTTTTGCTAGTAAAATGTGATGGTGCTTGGTACAAGCAGCTTTTTTGTGTATTCCTACTCTGTCATCTGTTTGAAATTAAATTTATCATTGGAGACAACAGAATATCCTTGTAAGATGTAAAAACTGTGTTAATTTTTACAGTGAATGGAAAAATGCAGTTGTCTCTATCAATATTTAGGAAAAATTAATTTAAAATACCATGTATTTATTATAGAACCATAGAATCATAGAATACTGGAACTAGAAGAGACCTCAAGAGCTCATCACATCCAATCCACTGCCTTCATGCCAGGACCAAGCACTGTCTCAATCATCCCTGATAGATGTCTGTCGAACCTACTCTTGAATATCTCTGGAGATTAGAGAATCCACAGACTCCCGAGGTAATTTATTCCAGTGTTTAACCACCCTAACCACTTTTTCCTAAAGTCCAATCTAAACCTCCCTTGCTGCAATACTTTCATAGAGTCATAGAATCATAGGACTGGAAGAGACCTCAGGAGGTCATCAAATCCAGCCCCCTGCCCAAAGCAGAACCAATTCAAACTAAATCAACCCAGCCAGGACTTTGTCAAGCCAAGACTTAAAAACCTTTAGGGATGGAGATTCCACCATCTCCCTAGGTAACCCATTCCAGTGCTTCACTACCCTCCTAGTGAAATAGTTTTTCCTAATATCCAACTTAGACCTCCTCCCACTGTAACTTGAGACCATTGCCCCTTGTTCTGCCATCCGTCACTACTGAGAATAGCCTCTCTCCATCCTCTTTGGATCCTCCCTTCAGGAAGCTGAAAGCTGCTATCAAATCCCACCTCTCCCCTGACACTCTTCTCTTCTGTAGACTAAATAAGCCCAAATCCCTCAGCTTCTCCTTGTAGATCAAGTGCTCCAGTTCCCTAATCAATTTGGTTGCCCTTCCCCCACCCCCTCCAATGAGTCCACATCCTTTCTGTAGTGGGGGGCCCAGAATTGGATGCAATATTCCAGATGTGGCCTCACTAGTGCCGAATAAAGGGGAATAATCACTTCTATGGCTCTTCTGGCAATGCTCCTCTTAATACACCTAATATGCCATTAGCCTTCTTGGCTACAAGGGCATGCTGTTGACTCATATCCATCATCTCATGCACTGTAATCCCCAGTTTTGTTTCTGCTAAATGGCTACCTAGCCAGTCTGTCCCCAACCTGTAACAATGCTTGGGATTCTTCCATCTCAAGTGCAGTACTCTGCACTTGTCCTTGTTGAACCACATCAGATTTCTTTTGGCACAATCCTCTAATCTGTCTAGGTCACACTGAACCCTATCCCTGCCCTCCAATGTATCTACCTCTCCCCCTAACTTATTGTCATTGGAATACTTGATGAGGGTGCAATCCATCCCTTCATCCAGGTCATTAATTAAGATATTGAATAAAACTTGCCCTAAAACCAATCCTTGGGGCATGCCACTTGAAACTGACCACCAACCAGACGTCAAGCCATTGATCCCTTTAGGCCCAACAATCTAGCTGGGATTCTATCCACCTTACAGGCCATTTATCCAATCCATATTTCCTTAACTTTATTGTGGGAGACTGTATCAAAAGCTTTGCTAAAGTCAGGGTATATCGCATCCACTAACTTCCCCATGTCCACAGAACCAGTTACCTCATCATAGAAGCTACTCAGATTGGAGAGGCATGACTTGCCATTGGTGAATCCATACTGACTATTTCTGATCATATTCCCCTCTTCCAAGTGCTTCAGAATGGATTCCTTGAGGATCCCCTCCATGATTTTTCCGGGGACTGAGGTAAAGCTGACAGGTCTCTAGTTTCCTGGATTGTCCTTCTTCTCTTTTTTAAAGATGGGCACTACATTTGCCTTTTTCCAATCATCCGGGATCTCTCCCGATCTCCACAAGTTTTCAAAGATAATGGCCAAAGGCTCTGCAGTGACATTTGCCAACTCCCTCAGTACCCTTGGATGCATTAAATCCAGACCCATCGATTTGTGCATGTCTAGATTTTCTAAATAGTTCTTAACCTGTTCTTTCTCTACTGAGGGCTGCCCACCTCCTTCCCATACTGTGTTATCTAGTGCAGTAGTCTGGGAGCTGACCTTGTCTGTGAAGACAGGGGCAAAAAAAGCATTGAGTTCTTCAGCTTTTCCCATATTACCTGTCACTAGGTTACCTTCCCCATCCAGTAAGGTCCCCATACCCTCTCTGATCACCTTCTTATTGCAAACATGCCTATAGAAACCTTTCTTGTTACTCTTCACATCCCTTGCTAGCTGCAATTTCATTTGTGCTTTCACCTTCCTGATTACTCCCCTGCATTCTCGAGCAATATATTTATACTCCTCCCTAGTCATCTGTTCAAGTTTCCACTTTTTATAAGCTTCCTTTCTGTTTTTAAGCTCACCAAGGATTTCCCTGAGAAGCCAAACTGTTTGCCTACCATATTTGCTTTTCTTACTGCACATCAGAATGGTTTGTTCCTGTGCCTCCAGGCTTAAGGCTTCTTTAAAATACAGCCAGCTCTCATGGATTCCTTTCCAAGTATAAAAAGTAGGATTTAAGTGGTTTCAAGTGATAAACAAACAAATCAAAGTAAGTTACTAAGCTAAAATAAATTAAAACACACCAGCTAAGCCTAATACACTCAGGATATGTCTACACAGCAGCATTATTTCAGAATAGCTGACATTATTCTGAAATAACAAAAAGCGCATCTACACAGCAAGCCATTGTTTTGAAATAACGGCGAACTGGAGGACTTCTTACTCCAATTCATGTAACTCTCATTTTCTGGGAAGTAAGGAAAGTTGAAGGAAGAGTATAATTCCTTCAATTTCCTGCTGTGTAGACAGCTCCAAAAGCTGAACTAAGCCATTTTGACTTCAGCTACGCAATTGATGTAGCGGAGATTGCATAGCTTAATTTGCCCTGCTCTGTAGATGTGCCCTAAAATAAATTGTTACAAATCATAATTTCTCACTCTAGTTCTTATATCAGGCAAAGTCCTTCTCAGGCCAGAGCTGATCTTTTTTTCTGATTTGTGTCTAGCAGCTTTTCTTCACCCCATCATTAGAGGTTTTTTTTGTGTATCTCAATGGCATTTAAGGGACTTAGACATCCATATACCTTCGTAGAACTAACTTTAGCGCCTTGCCCATAGTCATACAAGAAGCATGTGACAGAGCAGAGACTTGAAAGAAAGGCTCCACAGTGACTAGATAATGCTTTCACCACTGGACCATCGTTGCATTGTAAATTGTACCACTGTAGGTAGAGCTGGCGCAGTATCAGATATGGACTCAAACCAAAACTCTATCTCTGAAAACTTTAAACATTGGGTTTTCCAATTCCAAGTTAACATTTGAAAATTGCAGTTGGACCATACTCAAAATATGGGTAATGTAAACCCTCTGATGGGATTTAGACACAGTAAAACAGCAAATCCTAAAGTAAAGAAAACACACACTTATAAATTCTCCTTTTATTTTTGTCCTGTGCTCATAAATTCTCTCTTCTCTCCCTGATGATTCACAAATGCAAAATATGAGAGATAAAATTTGCTAGGTTATACAAAAATAGCTTAAACATTTAAAAGCAAAGATTTCTTGGAACAAAGCGGGCAAAATGTGGCTTTTTTGTTGGCTCATTTAGCAGAAAGGTGAAAAGTTCAGCTATTACCCTGATGTAATTTTTGCAATGACTAAAAATAATCCCCCTCCACTTTCTACTTAGAGAAAATGAAAGATCCTCATACACAGTGGAAGCCTGGGGAGTGCAAACCAAATACTAAACTCATGTGCTTGATTTTTGTCTAGGTGAAAACAATGGGAGTTTTGTCATTCTCTTCAATGAGAGCTGGATTGGTTGCCTTGTCTGTCTTCTGCTGATTTCAGCCCTGCATATGTAATACAGACCATAACAAGAATGGTGCATAGCTGAAAATGAAATAATAGGAAAATGAACAACTCATTCCAAATTTGAAAGATGCAAATCTGATCTTTCATCAGTGGAGTTACAGTGGAGAGATTGGAATAAGGCCCTGTGTATATTCCATAATACAGGATGTGGTCTAGATTTTGTTCATTTACTTGTCTTATTTATACCTAATGGACTGTATGAAGGCAACCCACTCCAGCAGCAGTCACAGCAGGAAGGGGGCAAGGTCTCCCCATACGAGGAAGGAAGAGAGGTGGCAATCCATTTGGCTCCTTCCTGTGACCAATCTGCTCAACTTCTTTAGAAACCTCACTGGTCTTGTGTCTGTCTGGTCCCCTTATCTGACAACACTGAACAATTCCCACCTAGGGTATGTCTACACTACCCCGCTAGTTCGAACTAGCGGGGGTAATGTAGTCATCCGCAATTGCAAATGAAGCCTGGGATTTGAATTTCCTGGGCTTCATTTGCATGAAGCCGGCCAGCGCCATTTTTAAATGCCGGCTAGTTCGAACCCCGTGCCGCGCGGCTACACGCGGCACGGAGTAGCTAGTTCGGATTAGGCTTCCTAATCCGAACTAGCTGTACTCCTCATTCCACGAAGAGTACAGCTAGTTCGGATTAGAAGCCTAATCCGAACTAGCTACTCCGTGCCACGTGTAGCTGCGCGGTATGGGGTTCGAACTATCCAGCATTTAAAAATGGCGCCGGCCGGCTTCATGCAAATGAAGCCCGGGAAATTCAAATCCTGGGCTTCATTTGCAATTGCAGATGACTACATTACCCCCGCTAGTTCGAACTAGCAGGGTAGTGTAGACATACCCCTACTGAGAAAGTGTTCCTTCTAAAACTGTTCCTTCTGTTCTTATTAGATATTGGCCCTTCTTTTCAAAACCAGTTCTGTAAGTTAGATGGACCCATGAGGTAGAATCTTCATAGTTAATAGTTTGGGTTCTCTTAACAGTCTTCAAGAGTCTGCAAAGGGGTGGCTTATCTTAATACACAATTTCCCTTTCAGCTTGTTTAATACCAGCAACCCTTCGTATTACTAAACCAAGTAAACTAAAACAATAAACACCCCAATAACTAAGACCACATGAAGTATTCATGGACTATCACAAAGCAGTCATGAATTCCTGAATTCTCTAATCTGAATTCCTGTGCCCACACCTACCTGACTTCCACCCTTCACTTGTGGCTAAATGGCATGTGCAAACTGTAGATAACATTCACACAGTTAAAACAGGGGAAATGTTTAAGAATGTGAATCCTTAATTGTATTGCAGTACAGGACTAGATGGATGAACTTTGATGGAGATAAGATCTTTGAACGATTTCAGAAACTGCTTGCCTTCATTCAGAGGCAGAGAACATTGTGCATGGGGAATGGAGTGGGGAGCCCTGCCAGGGTTAAAAACTGAGCTAGTGAAAAATGCAGAAAAGAAATGCATTTTTGAGTACACTATAAGTAGGTCACATCAGCAAAATCTTTCCGTTTTCAATACTTTTTAATTTACCCTTTTCCACTATCTGTAATTAGAAATGCTTTGCATACAAGATGGATCTAGATTTGTTAAAAAACTTTCCAGGTTAAGCTTTTAACCATTTAAATAAGGACATATGGTAAAAAAGTATTCTTCACTCACTTGTTGTCAATCTGTGACATGTCAGGCTTTGGAATCAGAACCCTGGGGTCTCATTCTAGTTGTTTTTGTGGAGATTGGGCAGCACAGAGAGGTCAAAAATATACTTTAAAGAGGTAGCTGTGGATTCCCCAGAGTTAAAGGTGGGGGATTAGAGCACACTAGGCAATGACTGACACCAGTGTAAGGGACTCTGGAACGTAGAGCCATTTCGCTCCCCTCTGCACCTCTCCTGCACTAAAGTCTGCTGAGGACATAACCCCTAGTGCTGTTGCTGCCTTGTGCTTAAAGCTCCCAGATTGTTATGAAATATTTAAAAGGACTTCTCACTTTGCAAGGAAAGTGGCGATTGTTCTTTAGAGTACCAGCTACTTTATTAAAGGTAGTAGCTTTGCTGAAAGCTACAAAGCTCCCTGAGACACTTCCAAAAAGATAGGGTTGTGGGGTTTTTTAGAAGAAAGGAAAAGAAACATTTCCTTGTGCTGATTTCAGTTTCTTGAGAGCTTGGCTATTTTTTCAACCTGATGTTCACTTCATTGTCATACAAGCTCATTGTATTGAATCAAAGAGAACTATTATTTAGACAAGTGTGCTCTGTGATAATACAGCTGATGGCTTAAAGACCAGTTTGCAGCCACAAGGGCATGGATCTGTAGCACAAGCACATGAAATATAATAAAACAAACTTTTCAGAAAACCCCTTAAACAACCCAACCTTTGAAAGTACAGTGAACTGAGTCTGGATTTAGGCTGACAAAGTCCATTAGAAAAGCTGATGTTTCTTGCTTAGGGGTTGTTTTATTCTCCTCTATGGACAGCAGAACCCTCCCCCCCCCCCCCCCCCGTTTCTAGGCTATTTTTCAGCAACATTACTATCAATTGTGAAGCTAGCCACCCAGCACTTCATATAATCACAACAACTTAAGCTATATTGCTCAATCTATAAATGCAAGAAATTGCCACTTGATATCTATGGCTGTGTCCAGACTCAGGGATTTTCGGGAAAAGTAGCCTTTTCCCGAAAAAACTTCCCCTGCGTCCAGACTCAAGCCGCGTTCTTTCGAAATTATTTCAAAAGAACGCGGCTTTTCTTTCGATGGCGGTAAACCTCGTTTCACGAGAAAGAACGCCTTCTTTCGAAAGTTCCTCTTTCGAAAGAAGGCGTTCTTCAATGTAAATAGGGCTTCCTCGAAAGAGAGCATCCAGACTCGCTGGGTGCTCTCTTTCGAAAAAGCGGATTGCTCTTTCGAAAGATCCGCCTGCAGTCTAGACGCGATCTTTCGAAAGAGGCTCTTTCGAAAGATGCTTTCGAAAGAGCCTCTTTCGAAAGACGCCTTCAGTCTAGATATAGCCTCTGTTTAAAAGCAAAACCTGGTGTCCTGTACAGTATTATAGTCATGTTATTAATTTCAAAGCTGGGAATATATTTATCATTTGCTACAGAATGAGAAACCTGGTATTCCAAACCCTTATTCATGTTTATGTCCTTAGTCATGCAGTTGTCCCAATATGCCATGTTCAATGGAGTTGTTCTTCATTAGGCAGTGGACTCAGAAATGTGAAGAGACATAGAGATGGTGTAAACCCACCTTTGATTGCATCAGCATTAAGGCATAGCTCAGGATAAGGCTCTATATATTTGTAACCACTGCCTGCTAAGGGTGACACTCTGTCCCCCTCTAGTGGTGGCTTTGCTAACTAGAGCTTGATGTGCCCACAGCTTTGGGTAAGAGAAGTGTGTTTTAGCTCAGGAAGCAGAGGCTTATGCATTTAGCCCAAGAGATCCCATGTTCAATCTTTACTTGTAATGCCCACCCGCACAGGGACATTGGTGATCAGACTTAGAAATTCCTGAACTACATGCCTGATCCTCCACTGCTTGAGCTAAAAGACTCTGAGTCAAGGCTATAGCAAACTCATCAATCTCTAGCCGACCTTGCTACCACCAGGGGGGACAGAGCACCACCCTGAACAAGCAGGCCGTTACATCTTTAGCACTTCAGAATTGCAAAATATTCTTCTAGTTAAGAAAAGGAATGATATCCTATTGTTGTTTGGCCAGGTGCATATTCTGCATACTTGAAACGGATCACTTTGTGAAACTATTGCAGTTTTCATACCCATAGGTCTTTAGTTATGCTTTGACCAAGTGTGATGATACGTGAAATTGACTCTTTCATGGAATGGAAACCAGTTGCCTCCTAACCGAGCTGAATAAAAAGTAATAGGGACATAGAATTTTAAATCAGCCAGTGCTCTTCTTCATCACAGAGGGAAGGAAACCAGGTGTGAAGGAGCAAACATTTATAAGAGACTCAGGGGATATGATGGAAATTTAAATGAGAACATTCTTCACCTCAGTTTCATGTTTCTTTTTCAAAGTAACTTACTGACTTTTTTTCTTAATATACCATGTAGTCTTCCCAAGAGAATTATATAATATTTTTGTTTGCATAGCGCATTTTTCAGAATTATGTTCTATTCACCTGAGGATCCAGAACACCCCTCACATTTTTCTCCAGTAGAGGAGATTAGGTGCTATCATCACATGGTTTTCATTTTCTTTATTTTTAGTTAGCTAATATGTACAACACTCATTTGAGTAAAACCATCAAGCACAAAGAGACATTTTGCTCAGTTTATTTTACATAAATATATGACTTCAGAAAAATGGGAAAAAATTATCCTCAAAATACCCCAGTATGAGAGAGAGACTGAGTGCTATTATTTCCATTTTATAGGTGGAAAGCTGATTCCCAGAGAAGCTATGTGACTTACCCACAATCATATAAGAACTCTGTCGTAGGACAGAGACTTAAACTTACATCTTTGGAGTCCTAGGCTAGTAACTTCTAGACCACTGTTTCTTTCATTTCACATAGATCTGCCAACAGGGAGCAACTTGAAGAATCAGGACCTTCAGAAAAATTTTCAGTTGATTTTCAAGAACAAGCTAGTGAGTGCAGGATTGGGTGCACAGCAGGGGAAGAACAAGCATTGATAAGAAATGGTGAACAGCATTTGACACTTAAATCTCTACCAGTGATGTAAAATATTCTGTGTTTGTAGCAAGCTATGCACATATAGACAAATGATCAGAAAAACATGTTTAAACTGAAAAATAATTAAATAATCAGTAACTGATAAAACACAAAAATAATCCTGAGCTAAATATTTTGTCAGATTTTGAACACAAACGGAGGTTTTAATACACACTATTTATCTGTCTCTCGGAGTATTTTACATCTTTGTCCCAAAATATGTGACTTGCTTGCCAGAGAAGCTGGGGTTGGAATTTTTAATCTCTTAGACCCAGCATAATATTTTATAATAATTCTGGTGCCAACATTGCTAATGTGCACTTATCCATAAATCATTTTCCAACGGAACAAATGTACTGTCTGCATTTGCTGGGAGGTGGGAGTGGAGGGAGTACTTTAAGAATAATGACAAACACGTTTCTGCCACTGTTGAAATGACCATCCCCACACCCTCTCTTCTCACTTGCCCAAGCTGAACAGAAAAGTTCTTAAATGCACATCTTCTGTCTTTACTTACTTTTAATGTTTTCTTCAGAAGATGCCTGGAAACAGTGGTTTTATTAAACACAGATGTCAGGGTGCCAAGGCAAAGGATCTGTCTGCAAAGGAATAAAAAAATGTACAGATCATAAGGTCTGTAACAACGCTGAGCATAATGTTGCAGCAATAAATCTTTATTTCTGAAGCATATGCTCTTTTTCTCCATTTTTATTTATTTTTCGCTTTTCATCTTGATCTTAAAAAAAAAATGACAGTATTGTTCATCCACCCAGAAAACAGCTAATTCCCAAAAGCTCCATTGACTTATGGGGAGAATGAATAGGGTATTCTTGGGAAAAAATAATGTTCTCTTAGCCCCATATTAAACTATAAGCAAAAGATAAATGTGCATGGTTACTGCAAACAGGTAAGTAGTGCATGCCTCAGATATGTTTTAGTGATATATTTGTAATTACATTGTGTATAGGAATAGTGTTGCTGAAATCTACTGAGCGAGAGAACTGCTGAGTCTACATTTAAAGCATCACACAATGCAGATGGAATTTAAAAAGAACTAGTGCACCTCCCTCTTGCTTTCTTTCCCTGTCCCATGTGAAGTGGGTAGAATAAGACGTAAAGCATTGTTTAACATGCAATATTGACTTACATGCTACAGGAAGATTTGGCCCAGTTGAGTCCACCCTCCAGGTCAGTGCAGAGCATATCAACATCTTTTGCTGAACTCCCCTGCCACCCTTCCTTTGCATAAGAGTTAAGGGTACAAGTAAAGTGGTGAGAGGTTCCTAGGTGTATCAGTTACTGCATGCTGCATTCCATTTGTTCCACAATCTATAGGGGGGATCCATCCCTCTTTTTGGTTTGGTGCTCAGATTTACATAAGATGCATGTGATTCTTTAACCAGATATCTACACTGGACCCATATTAACAGAATGTGCTGTCACCTTGTTCATTGTCTTTCCCCAGACTTTGCCAGCTTAACAACTCATGAAAAATCCCTGCTTTATGATTGGTAGGAAAAGAAAGTCTCACTCCCAAAGTCTCTGAAGTAATAGGGCTGTTGAGCATGAGACTGATATAATTAAAATTCTGCATACCAATAAATTAAAGGTACTATGAGACATCAAATGCTTTTAGAATGCTGTGATCTTGTTGTGAAAGGTAAAGTTTCTGGTTCTCTGTTGATTCTCCTTACGAGACGGCAGCGTGACAGTGGAGCAGAAGTAAAGACGTTAAATATCAGTTAATTCAATAGTCGATCAACCTCATGAATTCGTATCGGTTAGTCAACTATTCTATAGTCACCGGGAGTGGGGCCAGCAGCCAGTGTGCTCCGGCCCCACTCCTGAGGAGCCCCCTGCCACTCTGTGCTGCTGCCTCCATATCAGAG
Source organism: Pelodiscus sinensis (assembly GCF_049634645.1). Lineage (NCBI taxonomy): Eukaryota > Metazoa > Chordata > Testudines > Trionychidae > Pelodiscus > Pelodiscus sinensis. Next base: position 217,754,161 of record NC_134711.1, read on the forward strand.
GCAGCAGTGCAGGGTGCTAGGAGGGAGCTGGTCTGCAAAGGGAGCCAGTTTTAAAACCAGACCCTGTCTGGGGCAAGGGAGAGGGAGGGGGTTGAGCTCCTGGACCCAGCACAAGCAAGAACTGAGCTGGGCTGCCTGCCTGTCTGGTTCCTAATACACTTTAAATGCAGAGCCACAATGGGGGTAGGTCCCAGACCCAGCACAAGCCAGAATTGAGCTGGGCTGCTAGACAGCCTGCTACAAAATTTACTGGCTGGGGGGAGGAGGGGATGTGTGTAGTCTATAGCATTAACCTATAAACTTTTGCTTATCGATTAATCAGTTAATCAGCTACACTATTACATCCCTAAGCAGAAGTAGCTTCAGACATGATTCCATCATCAGAGATCCAGGAGAAATCAATTTATAGTGCCCCATCCTTTCCACAGCCAGCATGTATCTGCCGGTGACACAGAAAGGTGTCTATTGCTGTACTGGGCCCTCTTCAGAATCCTGTTCCTTTCCCTGGACAGAGGAACGATTTCAGTTCTATTGTCAGGCGATTTCCTGTGACAATAGAGGCAAGGGGCAAGATTAACCCAAAGGTGCAGAAATTACCCAGTTTGTTGCTTTTAAGATTACATTTTCTTTGGCTTGGCTTCTAAAACCTAAAAATAATGTTTCTATTCTGGATTTTTCATATGTTCCATTCCAATATAGTTTAAAGGAAAACTAACGGAAATACATTTATATCTGAAAGCTGCCCACCTGTGCACTTCAATGTTTTATATATGGGCAAGGTTCAGCAACTGAATTGTGTTTTTATAGACCTGAGAGGACTCCCACACATGCCAGTGAAGGCCACACACTAAGGCTATGTCTATACTTCAGTTTTTTTTGCAGAAAAACAGTTGTTTTTGTGCAAAAACCCAAAGAGCATCCACACCTCAAGCACATTTTTGCACAATTAAATTTACAGTAAGTCAAAAGAACAGAGGGGGTTTTGTGGTGTAGGTATTTCTCTTTCTACAGAGAATAACTCCTTTTTGTGCAAGAGTTCTTGCACAAAAAGGTGTGTGTGGATGGGTAACAGAGGTTTTTTGTGCAAAAAGAGTGAATAGAAAAAAGCACAAGTCCTCTGGTGGCTATTCTGTGAATAGTAATCAGAGTTTTCTTTCGAGAGAGTGTCCAAGCAGTCTGGATGCTCTCTTGCACAAAAGTGCATCGCTTTTTCAATGTGCTTTTGTAGTGTGGACATGCTCTTGTGCAAGACGTTTTTGTGGAAGATCTTGTCTGCAAGAAGCATGTAGTGTAGACGTAGCCTTAGGGTACTTCTATACAGAAGGGCTAAAGTCAAATTAAGCTATGAACTTCAGCTATGTCAATTGCATAGCTTGTGTTGAAATAGCTTAATTTAGCTTTTGGTGCTGTCTACACAGCAGGAAGTCAAAAGAAGAACACTCTTCCTTCAACTTTCCTTACTCCTCATAAAATGAGGGTTACAGGAGTCAGAGTAAGAGGTCCTCCAGCTCAACATTATTTTGAAATAATGGCTTGAAGTGTACATGCACATTTGTTATTTTGGATTAACATTAGTTATTTTGAAATAACGGTGCTGTGTAGACACACCCTAAGGGTGGCCATACACTAACTTGATTGTTCCTTGAGGCATTTAATTTGGTGGAAAGGGGAGATGGAACTAGATGGAGAGCCAGATAGTAATGGAAGCTCACAAGGACATTGAAGAGTTGGGGAACTCAGAATCAGGGTCTGATCTCAAGTTTAATTGTGAAACAGACTTTTCATTTTTTCCCCTTAGAATTGGAATAATATGACACCTGCAAATCATTCCTACAGAGCTGTAGATGTATGGCCTTCTTCTGTGATTGCATGCATGTAATTTACTTTGACCCTTTATACCAATTAATTCTGTTACATTTTCTAGGATTTAAATGTAGGATCTCTGAATAACTGGAGTGATTAGAACTCCATCACTTCAAATAGCATTTATCTTGGCTTACTGCTTGTTGTTCTTAATTAAATGTTCTCGCTCTGTAAGGGTTTTTAGTATCTTCTGCAACTACTCCCTGGTTTAAGGTCTAATTTTAAAAAAGACATGTACATATACATGAGGGCAGGGGACTGGGCTTGATGACCCATCCAGTTCTAGTGTTCTATGAGTCTATGATTACTGTGATCATATGCACAAATATCTGGAGGTATGTCTACACTACCCTCCTAATTCGAACTAGGAGGGTAATGTAGGCATACCGCACTTGCAAATGAAGCCCGGGATTTGAATTTCCTGGGCTTCATTTGCATAAGCCGGGCGCCGCCATTTTTAAATCCCAGCTAGTTCGAACCCCGGGCCACGCGGCTACACGCAGCACGGAGTAGCTAGTTCGGATTAGCCTTTCTAATCCGAACTAGCTGTACTCCTCATTCCACGAGGAGTACAGCTAGTTCGTATTAGGAAGCCTAATTGGGGGGCTGCAGGAGAACGTCCACCCCGAGAAGCCCGCAGAGCCAGCCCAGTCCTCCCCATTGGGGGAGCGTACCCATTCCTCCCTCACCTCCTTCCACTTACCCTTCCCTAGCCCCCCTTCCTGATGTACAAAATAAAGAAAACATCTCTTTATTGAACAAAACTGGGGGAGACTGGGAAAAGTAGGTGGGAGAGGGGAAGAGAGAGGCTGGGAGAGAGGAGGGCAACTAAAATGATCAGGGGTTTGGAACAGGTCCCATATGAAGAGAGGCTAAAGAGGCTGGGACTTTTCAGCTTAGAGAAGAGGAGACGAAGGGGGGATATGATAGAGGTCTATAAAAGCACGAGTGGTGTGGAGAGGGAGCATAAAGAAAAGTTCTCCATTAGTTCCCATAATAGAAGGACTAGAGGACACCAAAGGAAAGGAATGGGTAGCAGGCTTCAAACTAGTAACAGAAAGTTCTTCTTCACAAAGCAAATAGTCAACCTGTGGAACTCCTTGCTGCAGGAGGCTGTGAAGGCTAGAACTAGAACAGAGTTTCAAGAGAGGTTAGATCAAGTCATGGAGGTTGGGTCCATGGAGTGGTATTAGCCAGGGGGTAGAAATGGTGTCCCTGCCCAAAGTTTGTGGAAGGCTGGAGAGGGATGGCACGAGACAAATGGCTTGGTCACTGTCTTTGGTCCATCCCCTCCAGGGTACCTAGGGTTGGCTGCTGTCAGCAGACACGCTACTGGACTAGATGGACCTTTGGTCTGACTCAGTATGGCCATTCTAAGCTCTGGGCTCAGGGTTGGGGGTCTCAGTGGACCACCTTGATTTTCATGCACACCTGCTCCTGGGTGGCCAGGCTGGCAGATTTCCTGCCCTGGATGGCCACTTTCCTGTGCGTAATGTGGAGTTAATGGAAGAGATCCATGATGTCTGCACTATACCAGGCATGTGCCCACCTCTTGCGGTCCTGGCCAGGCTCCCGCTGGGTGGCAGTGGGTGGCTCATGGCATGCCAGGTGTAGGGTCTGCTGGCTGGGTTCTGGCAGGCTTGCACCTGGCACAGGCACTGTAGCCAGCCCGTGCCGCTTTAAGGGCTCCGGGGCTGGGAGGGGGGCATACGAGTTTCCCTGGTGGTGCCCAGAGTGGCCACCAGGGAAAGCTGGGGAGAGCTAGTCTCCTACTAGTTCGAATTAAGGGTCTACACAGCCCTTAATTCGAACTAGTAAGTTTGAACTAGGCGTAGTCCTCGTGCAATGAGGTTTACCTAGTTCGAACTAAGCGCTCCGCTAGTTCGAATTAAGTTCGAACTAGCGGAGCGCTAGTGTAGCGCCTATGAAAGTTAATTCAAACTAACGTCTGTTAGTTTGAATTAACTTTGTAGTGTAGACATACCCTGGAGGAATATAGTAAACTGCATCCTTTGTCATTAAAATACCCCATGAGCACATAGCTTTTGTGAAACTACATTGAGGGTATGGCTACACTAGCTACCCTAGTTCGAACTAGGGTGGCTAGTATAGCCATACCCCAAGAGTGTTTCTGTCAGCCTCACACTCAAAGGGCAATGTATTATTAGCTTTTATTGCTGCTTCTTCCACCACTCCAGAAGAAAATCTCTAATATCTCTAGATTCTCCTCTAACACAGTAGTTATATACATTTCAGAAATTGTTTCAACCATGTTAATTATTCAGCTGGATTTATGATGTTTAGCTCTCAACATGCTTTTAGTTTTTTATATTGTATTTTGTTTTAAATTCAGTCTAAGCTCATTTTATATTCAGAAGACAGTCACATTGAGCCCTTTCTTTTATTTTATAGCCCTTCGGATACTCATCAAGAAAAACTGGATGGTCACCATGCTTTTGTACTCAGTGGGACATTGCTATGTGCTTCTTTTGCAAGATCTGAGCAAGAAGCAGATATTAGAAAAGACATAATTTCTGAAAAGGAAATGACTATCTTTTTTTCCTACCTAAACACATCTAAATATTCCCCAATGAGTAGGCCTGCACAGCCACCCTAGCAGGGACAGAGAGAGCTGGGCTTTATTGCAGCTTAAATGTCATCAATAGGATTATTGATTAGGTGCCTGTTAAGGGGTCAAATGTAGCTTTCAGTTAACTCCCTCTGAAGGATAGCAGAGGCATAAGGTGTGAGGGTGGAAATGAGGTGGGGTTCCCTCTTAAGAGCTGGAGTACCCAATTTAATTAGACATGTTTGCCACAAGTCATTTGAGTGGAGGGAGAAGGCACAGCAGATAAGAGCAGGACTGCGCTAGAAGATTCTTTGGACCCAAATGAAGTCACTCTGGAAACTGCAGTCTATGGGTGTGTCTAGACTCCCTAGTTTTGTTGACAAAAGTGGACTTTTGTCGACAAAACTATACCAGCGTCTACACTACCGCTGAGTTCTGTCGACATAACGTCGACAGAACTCAGCAGTTTTGTCGACGATGGTATACCTCATTTTATGAGGCATAACACCTTCTGTCGACAGAACTCTGTCGACAGAAGGTGTTATTGCCTGTAACGTTGCGTCCAGACTATGGAGTTCTGTCGACAAAGCAGCTTGCTTTGTTGACAGAACTCAATGTGTCTGGACGCTCTTTGTCGATGGAAGTTTTGTCGACAGTATCTGTCGACAAAACTTCCGTCGACAAAACACGGTAGTCTAGACGTACCCTATGACAGAGGGAGAATGGATACAAAGTACGAAAAGGAAGAATAGAGTAGATTTAGAATCAGATGATGATATCAGAAAAAAAAGCAAAAGTGAGGAAGGAAATCAACCAAAAATATTATAATTGTAAGATCTCTCACCAAATAAATAAAGTTAAGCAATGCTAACCCTGTGAAAGTAGTTGACTGGATTAAAAAAATAAAACCTAGAGGGATACAATAATATAAGGCTGCAGACAGGGTAGGGATAACATATTAATATATTGAAAAGGATTCCCCCAAATGGAAGTGACTCCCCATAATTTGTTCCCCACAACTTAAAGTGTTTAGATTTACTATTAATTCTTCTTCTTCTTCTTCTTCTTATTATTATTATTATTATTATTATTATTTGTTAAGATTGTTAAATGTTTAGATTTATTATTATTATTGCCCCTTTAGAATATAATGTATTAGGTCATGTAACTTAGAACTGTTAATATAATCCTATGTAGCCAGAAACAGTCCCCCCTCTGTGTCCCAGGGCATGCTCAAGCTTGTGCAAGGGGCTGCTTGAAATTGACATTTCAGAGATACATTGTAACAATGCATTGTCAAGCCACTAACTCTGCTATGGGAGCCAAGCCCTGTAATTGACTAAGGGCATTGTTACATAATTGAGCTTGTTCTCTTCAAAACAACTGTAACTAACTCAGCACTCAGACAGAGAATGTTTCAAGAAATGCCACCCAGAAACTTGACTTTTTTGTGACTACAACTCTTGAATATGTAAAGTTATTATACAAAATACTGTATGGGAAACATTAATTAGGGAATGTATGTAAGAGAGAGAGTGCTTGTATCATGAATGAATGGTTCTGAGAGGTGCCAGCCTGAGAATACAGCAACAAAGGGCTGAAGAAGGCGTCAGGTGCCAGTGCAACCAAAAGGTGTCAAGTGGAGAAAACCAAGTACTGGAGGTCCACCCGATGAGATCACTGACGAGCACCTGGCAGCCACCCTGAAGACATCAGCATGATGCAGCAATTTCCATAGACGGGCATAGGAAGACATTCCTATAAGAACTGGACTAAAAAACTATGGAATCGGAGTCCAAGGTTCTGCTGCCAGCCCACCAGGAGCTTCAGATGCACATCTGATCAGGACTTCGCTCCCCACTACCATCATTTGTGTACAGAGTACCTGGCCAGTATTCTGTCACAAGCAACTTCCAGGCTGGTAACTATACACAGAACTTGAATGAATGTTTATATATATATATATATATATATATATATATATATATATATAATATATATATATATATATGTGTGTGTGTGTGTGTGTGTGTGTGTGTGTGTATAAGGGTTAAGTAGTGATAGGAATAAGTAGTTAAACAACGTTGTTTGCTTCTATCTTTTCTTTATTTTTTTATTATTATCTTTACAATAAATGTGGCTTTTTGCCTTATCCCCGTCATAAGATCCTGCTTGCTTTTATTGGTATAACAACAGCACACAGTCAACCTGTGGAACTCCTTGCCAGAGGAGGCTGTGAAGGCTAGGACTATAACAGAGTTTAAAAAAGAGCTAGATAAATTCATGGAGTTTAGGTCCATAAAAGGCTATTCGCCAGGGGGTAAGGAATGGTGCCCCTGGCCTCTGTTTGACAAAGGCTGGAGATTGGTGGCAGGAGACAAATCACTTGATCATAGTCTTCGGTCCACCCACCTGGCACTGGCCGCTGTTGTCAGACAGGATATTGGGCTAGATGGACCTTTGGTCTGACCCAATATGGCCGTTCTTATGAGCTAGGCATTAACAAGCCAGGTGATAAATACCCTCCTTTTCATTTTATTTTAATTTTCCCTAACATTTTAGTTTTTAGGTAATTTATAAGTTCCATTAGAACTGACTATGATGAAATTATCAAAAGCACAGAAGAAGTGTTAGTAAGTTAACAACTGATGAGTAAGCAAGGAGATGAGAGTACGTCATCAACAGCAGTTCTGATTACATTTAAGGATGAGACTTTACCTAAAGAAGTAACACTAGGATTTTAGATATTTGACTTGGTTCTGAATATCCCTCCTCCCAAAAGGTGTTATAAATGTCATTATATGGGCTTGTGGCAACTGTTTGTAAAAGAAAAACAAGATGTAGTAAACACAGGGGAGAACAATTTTATGAAAATTGTATAGGAGAGACAGAGGCTGGTAATGAGACTGGCAAAGAGAGGGTGTATTGCAGTAAGATAAGCTAAAGAGGCACAAAAACTGCTAAAAATATATCTTATGCAGAAGCTACAAAGAGACTCTCCAAGCATCAGGAGGAAAAGGAAGTGAAAATCAGGACAGGAAAAGGGAAAATATAGACTCAAGATTCATTCTATAAAGAATATGGTAAAAACTGCAGAAAGAATAGGCAATGATATATTAGTAGTTTAAAGGGATTTATTGCATTGATGATAGAGGTAATAAATTGTACATCACAAGCAAGGAAAATCAGAAAATAAATTATAGCAAGGATAGCATAAAACTACTTGCATGTTAGAAATTTGTCATTGGATCCTGTTCATGCAATTTTGAATGAGCTAATGGTGAAATATGACTTGTATGCAGATCACAAGTCTTTTGCTGGAACACACAATTTGATAACATGTGGTCAAGAACTAAAAGAAAATATCCTGGAAATGAAAACTAAACCAGATATCATATGTACCGAGGCAATACAGTTGGTACAAAGCTTGCTTTTGAAACGCCAGGGTAAATTTCCTTTAAGCAAGACCAAAAACTAGGAAGAGGTAGAGGCATTTATACTTTGATAAGGGAAAGATTAAAACTACATAATAACTGAGAATAAAGAAATAAGTCTATAAAATAATATTGTCAAAATAGAAATGCAGATGAGATAAATATTTATTTAAGGATTTATTATTATATCTATAACCCGTGTGGAAATTGAGAAAGCTCAGAACCGCAATAAACAGTGACAAATGCTAACATACAGTATATTAGATTATTTACAGTGATCTAAATGGTCAAAATAAATTGCAGGTGAATAAGACAATTGATAAAAATGGCACATGCTTAGAAAAGTTCATTAATGTAAACCATCTAACCATTTTAAGCAATGATATTTTTCAGCAGATGGTAGCTCTTCCTGCCTAGACCTGGAAATTGTAACAGCAGATATATCAAATAAATGCAGCTGGGAAATATATAAGGATGAAGGAATGGGAAATAATCATTTCCTTTTATTTATTAATTTTCAAGCACAAGGTTCCTCTGAAGGAAATAGAAAATTACCCACCAGGAATTTAAAGAAAGCTATTTGGGAGTTATATTAGCTGACTGTGCTATGGGCAGTCAGGCCTAGTGATGCGACTCAAACTGGAAAGAATCTATACTAATTTTCAGGTGAGTCTGAAGTTGCAGGCCCAGCATTTACAAAATCACTAAACCCTATAAACTGTTATAAATTGAGCACATCTTATCTACAAGTTATTTAGATATAAGGAAAGATGGACCCTTGAGAGGTATGATAATGTAAGGCATACACCATTGGTTGGGGAGTCTGGACATCTAAGTTCTGTTCACAGTTCTGACACTATATCATCTTTAGCAAGTCACTTTATCTCTTTGTGCTTCTGTTTTCTATCTCAGCCGTTTTCTGTTTTATTTAAGATTGTAAGCTTTTCAGGGAAAGGATTGTCTCTTCATTGTACAGTGACTAGCCAGGGATGGAGAACTTATAATGGCCATAAAGACATTTTTACAGACTTATATTTTGGAGTATAACCATACTATAAAGAATTTCTTAATAGCTTACAAAGGATGTCATTGAAGAATTGCGATAGGAAAATCATATCTATGGACAGGAATACCCAAATGTGTTTTAATTAATAGTTAAGAAGTTTGGTCGAGTCACGATTATAATATAATTTCCATTATCACTTACAGTATGAGTTTAAATAAGAATCATTTCCATGCTGTGCTTTAGTTTATGGAAACTTTAAGGAACTTTTTGGCTATAATTCAGGAAACAGTAAAAACAGATGTAAGAAATATTGTTCCCTATCTTCATTTCAGTTATAAGTTGCTGATCAAGGAAACTATGTTGTCCCAACCATCGTCCATAACAGACTACTTACTGTCTGTTGAAGACTATAGGCTTCTGGTCTGACAAGCAGATTCGTTTTTCCTGTCACTTTTTTATTTTTATACTAGTTAGTAATGCTATGTAACCTGAAAATTGAAACATTGAAGTCATGGAGTACATCTGCTCATTTCTGTGTTTTACAAGCTTTTTATATTGGCAACTCTGCCCTCTATGGGTAAGTCTACACTACAAAGTTAATTCGAACTAACAGACGTTAGTTTGAATTAACTTTCATAGGCGCTACACATGCGAACCGCTAGTTCGAACTTAATTCGAACTAGCAGAGCGCTTAATTCGAACTAGGTAAACCTCCTTCCACGAGGACTAACTCCTAGTTCGAATTAACTAGTTCGAATTAAGGGCTGTGTAGCCACTTAATTCGAACTAGTGGGAGGCTAGCCCTCCCGAGCTAGCACCCAGCCAGCAGACCCTGCACCTGGCACGGCTCGAGCCAGCCACCCGCTGCCCCCCCAGCCCTACTCCTCTTCCCGGGACCAGGCTGGCAGCTCCCGGGAGCCTGCCCAGGTCCGCAAGAGGCAGGCGCCCACTTGGTCTAGTGCAGACATCGTGGACCTCATCCACGACCTCCGTACTAGGCACAGGAAAGTGGCTGTCTAGGGCAGGAGAGCTGCCAGCCTGGCCACCCAGGAGCAGGTTTGCATGAAAATCAAGGTGGTCCAGTGAGACCCCCGAACCTGAGCCCTGAGCTTAGAATGGCTGTACTGGGTCAGACCAAAGGTCCATCTAGCCCAGTAGCCTGTCTGCCGACAGCGGCCAACACTAGGTACCCTGGAGGGGATGGACCGAAGACAATGACCAAGCCATTTGTCTCATGCCATCCATCTCCAGCCTTCCGCAAACCGAGGCCAGGGATACCATTTCTACCCCCTGGCTAATACCACTCCATGGACCCAACCTCCATGACTTGATCTCACTTCTCTTTAAACTCTGTTCTAGTTCTAGCCTTCACAGCCTCCTGCAGCAAGGAGTTCCATAGGTTGACTATTTGCTTTGTGAAGAAGAACTTTCTGTTATTAGTTTGAAGCCTGCTACCCATTCATTTCCTTTGGTGTCCTCTAGTCCTTCTATTATGGGAACGAATGAAGAACTTTTCTTTATACTCCCTTTCCATGCCACTCATGCTTTTATAGACCTCTATCATATCCCCCTCCGTCTCCTCTTCTCTAAGCTGAAAAGTCCCAGCCTCTTTAGCCTCTCTTCATATGGGACCTGTTCCAAACCCCTGACCATTTTAGTTGCCCTCCCCTCTCCCACCCTCTCTCTTCCCCTCTCCCACCTACTTTTCCCAAGTTTTGTTCAATAAAGAGATGTTTTCTTTATTTTGTACATCAGGAAGGGGGGCTAGGGAAGGGTAAGTAGAAGGAGGTGAGGGAGGAATGGGGTACGATCCCCCGATGGGGAGGACTGGGGTGGCTCTGCGGGCTCCTCGGGGTGGAAACTCTCCTGTAGCCCCCCGATTGACCCTACCCCCAGATGGCAGCCTGTGGCAAGTGCAGCCGGGCTGATGGCCGAGTGCTGTGATGTGCCCAGTGTGGGCACTCAGGGCACTCCAAGCCAGGACTGCTTTGCAAGCGGGGAACCCTGAGAACTGTCTGTCCGGGGTGGGGGTCGCGTCCCTTTAAGCACAGCCCTCAGCTAGCCTGAGACAGCAGCTCCACGCTCTAAGTCCTCCTCTGATGCCCTGCCGGCACTGCTTCCGGCCATCCTTAACCCCGGTTCAGAGTCCACTCAGCGTGGACATGCTAGTTAGAATTAGCAAAATGCTAGTTCAGACTAGTTTTTAGGTCTAGATGCACTAGTTCGAATTAGCTTAGTTTGAATTAACTAATTCGAACTAAGTTAGTTTGAATTAGAGCTGTAGTGTAGACATACCCCAAGCTATTCTCAAAGAACAGTAGTAATAAGTCATATCTCTTAGTAGTATTTATGTTACAATAGTGCCTCAAAGCCCCAAATTAAATCAGGGCCCCATTGTACTAAACAGTGGACATGCACAGATTACGTTTCCGCAGGCTGAAGGTTTTTCAAAGATTTTAATTGGAATTTTTTTTTAAATTGAAAATTGGTTAATTTTATTTAAAAAAAAACTCTAGTATGTTGGCCAACTCCACACAACACATGAAAAAAGAATGGAAAGGCTAATTATCTCCATTTACCAGTAGGAAAGTGAGTCATAAAGGGTACATCTACATAGCATGGCTATTTTTGGATACCAGAGGTATCCCAGAATAGCTACCCCACGTCTAAACAAGCCGCCCATTATTTTGAAATATTTTTTGAAATAATGGGCACGCTATTTCACCACCCTGATAAACCTAGTTGCACGAGGATTAAGGGATGGTTCTAAATAGTGCTGTATTTCAAAATTGATAAGAGGTAAGATATGCAATTTGCATAGCACAAATTGTGTGTCTTATTTCGAATTTAGGGCGCTGTGTAGATGCACCCAGAGGGACCAAATGACTTGTCAAAGGTCATGCAGGATATCGGTGACAAAGCTGGGAAATAAAACCAGATCTCCTGCATCCAACTTCAGTTCCTCAATCACAAAACTATCCTTCAAATCTCTTCTATTTCTACAAGTGGGAAATAAGCTATTCTGACTATCTATATGGGCTGAGTGGTAAAGAGGAGGCCTAAAGAAGAATATTATCTTTTAAAAATGTTAAAAGCAAAGCAGTTAAAATATAGTCCCACACCTGGTTGAAAACTGTTTCAGATATTGTTGCCATCAGATATTAATGAGATTAAAAATTTTAAAGTTTGATATCCTCTGTTTGAGGTTCTAATTCCTGGTTTGACATAATCACCTTTTAAATGTCTGGGTTTATTATAAGAGAATAAAAGGGAAGTAAAATTGTCGAACCAATACTAAATTTAACACTTCATATTCCATCTATTTCGGTGCTATGAGCCATTCAGCTCTCAAAAAAAGAGTTCAGTCTTTCACATACACACTAGATAAGGACTTGTAAAAATCACAGATTGTCTTTTTAAAGTTTTATTTTTGAAATACTTTCAAGTCTGTTCATGCAAAAAATGTTCCTAATTAATAAGAACAGGCATTCCAAGACCACCCACATAAACTACCTTAAGAAAATGTCTATTTAATTGAAAACAAACCTTCTTAACTACAAGTCAATACATGATTTAAAGTTAAGAGCCCCTTCATTTCATAAAGCTGGAAAACTATATATAGTACACTTTTCTATCTGAGACTTAACCTTCTAGCAGTAAAGTCTGGATATAATCTGTCAATTTTGCTTTTTCACTTTCTGTTCTAATCATTTGATCTGAATTTGTGGACAACGTCAAGGCTCTAGAATCAAGCTTTCTTCCCTCGGTGGAAGGCATGGCTGTAAACAAAGGTCTTTAGGGCTGGTTAGCCCAGACACCAGGAAAATAGTTAATTGGAAATCAAAGTCTTCTTCTTGAACAGTCATAAATTTATAATTCAATTACTTATTGTCATAGCTATCTTGTAGATGATACTTAATCTCAGTAAGAGTTTATTATTTGTTAAATAAAAATACTATTAAAAACTACCTTTTATCAGAACAGTAGATAGCATAGGTGACATAAAATTTCAGGTATTACACATGAAGCTTTCTTTACTTTAGTGCATGAAGGTAACTGATCAATGGCAAAAAGCTTATGAATCCAGAAATTATATAATTCACTTTCCAGTGATTAGTTTTTCAAAGCGACAAAATCTATGAATACACTTTCTTTAACCTGTCAAAAGGATATACTGCAGTGCTAAAGTCCTCATCAAGGCTGATGTCGCACAAAATCGCCCACTATTGATTAGATTCAAGCATTCATTTTAATCTGATGATGTACTTAAGGTACATCAATAGGTCAAGTAGACTATCAGCGCAACCCAATAATACTGAAGTACCGAGTCAGCATGTTGAGATGCCCTTGAGTAGTTCATATTAAGTTCCCCTGGGATGGCTTTTGAAATAGGAAATGAGGATTATTATAAATGTAGAATATTGGACTAAGGTTCTGCTCTTCAACAGCATCATTCTCACCTGTTATTGAGACTAACCTTTATTTGATTCATGGACACAAGTAGGTATTTCAAGTTATGATACTAATATCTTCATTATTTCTGAAGCCAAAAATCATTCATGCGTCAACAATTTTACATTCTGAGGATGAAAAAAAAGGGAGAAAGAAACACAAACACCCAAATTAAAAAGGGATTAACTAAATCTACTGCCATCTCTGTCAAGAGATGCTTAAAGGCTAAGATAGAAAAAATATTCAGACTGCATTCCCTGCCGTAGTTATATAAATAAGGCATTTTGGAGTATGTTAATAGGGGTTGGGGAAAAAACACTATATGGAAGAATTTTTCCATGGTAAAATACTATACCTATGTAAAGAAACAGATGTTTAGACAACTGGAAGTACAGTACAGTGTCTTTACATCCTAAGGGCTGTAGTTACTTCTTTTTATTTATATTAATAACACATGGCTCTGGTTCTGCTTTTGAATGAGATGGAATGCATATATATGAGCTTTTCATTTTACTTAGGACTGATTAACATGATGCATAATAGCCTCTTGAAGCTTCTCCTCCATGCAGTTCTTCATAAAAAAAATTAAAAATTATATACATTGCATCATATTCTTAAATTTAATCAATCTTTTTAAAATACACATAGTTAAATGTGAGAATAGTTAGTAGTGTTCTCCTTTAAGAAAACCATAATTTCCAGTTCTCTATATAAGTACCTGATTGGAAATACAGGGATATTGAAACAACAATTCTCACCTGTGATTCAGTTTAACAGCATAACTATAAAAAGTATGCTGAGTTATTTGACTTGCATGGATTATAAATGGCATGCTGTTTCTAAATATATAAAATGAAGTCTGCATCCCTGAAAGTTTATTTCTAATACATATGTTCCATTATTTATCCATTTTGTATAGTAGAGGCTGATGTGTATCAGAATAAGAGAGTTTATATGTGCATATTAAGTAAAATACCAATTTACCTCCCTCTCACAAAGTCATCCCTGTTAGTAACAAAGTCACATGCCCATTGTTCTGGATAAGCAGGAATAAGGATCACATGCAATGGGTATGGTTTAACTAGGCCACAGTTTTGGTTAACGTCATTCATCTGGGAACTAGCTTATCAACAAAAGTATATAGTGCAAGTTCTTTCCTTCCTGTTAGGGTATATCTAGACTATGCCAAACAGTTGAAAGAGGATATGCAAATTCCATGTGAATTTGCATATCTTCTTCTGATCGCACTTTTGAAAGAGGAGTGAACCCCCTTTGTCGAAAAGCCATGTAAACCTCCTTTTTTAAGGAAGAGCCACTTTTCGATGAAGGGGCCGGCTCGCCAAAAGAGCTGCATCTTAACTACTTTCACTTTCGAAAGCTCTGCTTTTGAAAGTGCGATCGGAAGAAGATATGCATATTCCCACGGAATTTGCATATCCTCTTTCGACTGTTCGGCATAGTCTAGATACGCCATTAGAGAGCTACCAGAAACATACATTTTGGGGCCTCCATGGCCATCCCCTCATATAGAAATTAAGGGGGTGTTTCTTATTTCTGTACCAAATGTTAGGAGCTCCACCCACATTGCCTAGATTTTTCAAAGGAAGCCTTCCCCTGAGATCACATCCAATTCCCATTATCAAGGAACCAGGCTCACTGTGGAATACTCAAACTGGACACCTGCCCACCATTGACATTATGAACTTTATCTTCTGTCCTACCTATCAGGTCCCTAAGATGCCATGGAAAAAGAAAAACAAAAAGAGACAAAAAAAACCACCCTGCCCCAGTCCACCTGGCTGTGAGGGAAAAATTCCTCTCTAGTCCCAAAAAGTGACAGAAAAAATGTCCACAGACGATCCCCAGAACCTAATGTTCTACTCTAGTGTCAGAGATGGGTGGGAAGGACTTGTGGTCTATCATGGAATGGCACATAGATCATAGCAAAATGTTTTTATGTCTCCCCTGCTGTGGCATGGGAGTCCATAGACTCCTGTCTACCCACCAACCCCTCTGCTATTCCCTCTCCCGAATCATTCACAATGGTGATAAAAAGGACAAGGGGGGAAATTATCCATAAGGGGACTATTATCCTTTTATCCCTGAGGGTGCAGACAGCAGTCTGAATGCTTAATCTGTGGGGCTGATTTTTTTGTATCTTCGGGCGTTATTCCTTAGGCATTTGGTTGAAATGGCTAAGATGCTGGAGTTTTTTCTTTTTGAATTAGATTGAACCTTAGCTGTCCATAATGACACATTCCCAACAGGTGTATCCATCATGATAACAAAAGGACAGATGCAGCTTCAACTGAAATAAATGAAGTCTTCTCCTGAACTTACTGGTAAAAGAACTGCATCTTAATGGTGCATTTTTGACACGAGAGTCATGAATTGGATGTTTACATATTTAATGGTCTTTTTTCCCAAGTAAAGGGAATCTATCCAATGCTCTACAAATAACATATGTTAAATATACAAGAAAAAAGAAACTTATGACATATACCAGTATCATTTAGAAGGGCATACTTTATCTTTATACTGAAATGAGGAGAGGATGACAATAACAACATGTAATTAAAATGTAATGAAGAAGTCATCTGAAGAACTGAGCTGTGCCCACGAAAGCACATGATATCATCTATATGTTTTGTTAGTCTTTAAAGTGCTACCAGACTATTAGTTGTTTTTTTAAGTTTTTTCTATTACAGACTAACTCAGCTACCCCTCTGAAACTTTTGAACTTATAATGAGGCCTGATTTATACACTCAGCCACATATTTTGTTCATCAAAAGAAAGAAATCACTAGAAGGATGGTCTCTCTCAATCTTGGTCTCACTCTTTCACACACTCACAGAACCTTGAAGTTACATAGATACTAGCTGCTGAATAGGGTAATTGAAGACAATGGACCAAAATATTGTAATGGTGTAGAATTGATGTAGAAAAAAATACGAATCTTCATCCACCTTGATCAGATTTACTTAAGCTTCTGATATTTCTGAAAGTTTAATCTTAATTTTGCAGACTAAAGAGTCGTCCAAACTTTTGGACATGTATTTGAACTGAACCAAACCATACATAACAACAACCTTTTTTAGACAAACTTTCTATTAAGCCGTCATCATTATTGTCTGTCTGTCACAAGATTTTCAACTTGCCCCTCCTGTGCACATGCTGGCCGCCCTCGCCAACTCCTGCAGGCATGCCTTAGCCAACTCCAGCTCCCGGCTCCACTCCCCCTCGCTGCCCCCCGCCAGGCTACCCATGCCAGCTCTTTCAGGAGGCCTACCTACCTTTGTGCCAGCAGCTCCAGCTCCTGGACCCCCCGGCAGGTTGCCAACAAGGCAGGTCACCCCCCCACCCACTCCGGCTCTCAGCCCCCCAGCAGCAGACCAAGACCAAGGGGAGGGGGCAGCCCCAGAGCCAGGAGGGCAATAGTCCCAGAGCTGGGGGGAGGGCAGCATCCCCAGAGTGTGTGTGGTGGGGTGGAGGGAAAGCCAGCATCCCCAGAGTGTGTGTGGTGGGGTGGGGGGAAAGCCAGCATCCCCAGAGTGTGTGTGGTGGGGTGGGGGGAAAGCCAGCAATCCGACAGGTGTGTGTGGAGGGAAAAGACCAAAAAGACAAATATCTCTATATAAAAACTTTTAAAAAAGACAATCTTTCTAAAAGCGCACCAAAAGAGTAAAAATAAAGTTTTTAGCTACCAATGTAGGAGAAAGATTGGATGGCTAACAGCAACTACCTTGAATCGTACTTAGCCATCCAATCTTTCTCTTACATAGGTAGCTGAAAACTTTATTTTCCGGTGAGCCCCAGAGTTTGAGTACATAAATACCTATCAATAAGAGAATATAATAATTTGAAGGAAAATGCCCTTACACTTGCTGTAGGTTACCAATGTTCAACAAATACTCAATGACTGTCGAGGTCACAGGTCTCCAATGATTATCTTATGCCCTGGAGTGCACAGAAATTCATTAGTGACTAAACTCTTTATTTTTCTATGTAAATCCTTATAAGCATCTGTAGACTAACTAAAAACAACAGAGGTAGATGTAACATCTGTACCAGCATATGTCAGAAAGATGAGGGCGGAGGGAAAAAGACTATTCCATCATTTCATTTACACTCATAATGTCAGTAAAGGAGATCTCAAATAGGGAAAGAGAACATGGGACTCAGAGGGTACTTGCTCCAGGGAACTCTCAGACTGAGAATCTTATTTATATTTAGGTCAAGGTTGGATTATAAATTCAAAAACTTCTTAATAGTGTATTTCCCCATTGATTCCTTTCTTTCTGACTCCTGCTGAGTTTGCATCTGTTATTTTTCTAAGTAGAGAAAATGTGGAAGGGATGCAAATACAATACAGTTTGTTGATTACATTCTTGCCTTGCATTTATCTGTTGGAAACCTCAACATCAGACAGTCAGATTAATCAGACAATAATCTTTAATCAATGGTGATCTTTTTAATTTTTTTTTAAATCCAAAACTGAGTCTACTGAGACTTCATTATCTCAGATATATCCCCATTTCATCTCTTTGTTGGGCTTTGCACAATAGTCAAAAGAGGATAATCAGGAAGAATATTTGTATTAACAGGCAGAACCAGGCCCAGGCCCAGAACTGTATAACTATTCTTTGGAACCAGCTATCAAGTCCCTATAATATGGGCCAGATTGTTCTTTGGTACAGTTATGACATTCCCTTTGCCCACATAATATTACTGGTTAAGAATAGACATGAAAGAAGCAGATTTTTTTTCCAGTTCAGTGCTTTATTCTGGGATTTTGCCTTTGTTAGTTCAGCCATTCTAAATTTCTCCCATTCCAGCCTCTCTGATATTTCCATGCTTAAATATTGAAAGAGAACCACAGTTTTCTTCCTGTCTGTTGCCTTTCCTCTTCCAATAACCCTCCCTAACATTTGGATAAAATGGGGTTCTTCAGGCTTTCCAAAACACCTTAGGTCCTAAGGGGTTAAACCAGATAATTTAACCTCACATTAAGCTGTGGCAGCTATTGCTGGAAAAGGTGTTTGCCCTTTTAAGGGCTAGAGAACTAGGAAGTGACTGTTCCGCATGCTGGTCCCTTTTCCTCTCTGTCCCCCAAGTTGACCAGAAGAGATTAGGGACATATAGGTCTATGCTACAGGTTGTACCTTCCTAAACCAGGACTCTCTGATCTAGTGACAGCCATGGTCCAGCAGGGAGCTCTGTGGTGCAAGTGGGAACCTGTGGAGCCAAGAGTCCTGTGGAGCAACCAGGAACCTGCGGACTGGCAGCAGCAGGGCTGGTAGCAGCTGGGGAGCCCTGGCTCCAGGGAGTTCTAGCCAGGCTGGCAGCAGTGGGGCCAACAGCAGCTGGGGAGCCTCAGCCCTGGTGTGCCCCAACCAATGGCAGCAGGGCTGGGGCCAGAGCCCCCAAGACCAAGCCCGTGTCACTGGGCCAGGGCTAAGCCAGAAGGAGCCAGCAACAGCATGTGTGTGTGTGTGTGTGTGTGTGGAGGGGATGGGATGCCAGTGGCAGGGAACCGCCCTTTGTCCAGCAAATTCCCTCATTTGGGACTGGTTAGGTGTCAAGGATATCAGAGATATCCAAGATGTAGCGCAAGAAAAACCCTCTTTTACCTGCCTTGTATGGAGAAACAGCACCCACACTCTCATGCATGGAAGTGGTGAAACACTGGGTTTTGTTAGAATCTGTTGTGGTCATGTTGTTAGTCATTTATTTCTCAAGGGGCTGGGAATGAGTTCTTCCCTCATGGACTCATTGGCCAAGGCAAAGTGTGTGTGTGCATAAGTTAGGCTATGATAAGACAGTCCACTATGTAAGCATAGGGCGAATGTCCAGTGTAGGCACTCCATAGGGAAGGCTTACAGTGATCAGATAAAATGGCTTGGCAAAAGATTTAAAGGAGGCATTTTTAAAGGAGTGGAACTAGATGGGATTCAGGGATCCCATGACTGACAGGGCAGAGAGCAAACACTTTCCTTTTTTGTACCCGTTAGTGCTCATTCAAGGAGAGGATGGTGATGTTCCAGTAGCAAATTGGCTGGGGCCAGGCCGACAAAAGAATATATTAAAATGATTATGGAATTACCTGCTCTGTACACTTTTATCTGTGGGGTTCTACCAGACATTTAAGTTAAAGTTCTAGCCTAATAAAACCACATTCAGTCTCTCATGCCCCTTTTCCAGCACAGCTAGACAATGATGATTAATTAGAGCAGTTTCATATCCTTAGGGATGTGGATCCAACATGGGGGCTCCATACTAATTACATGAATCATTAAATAGGTGTTATACTTGGTTCACTCAGTCCATGTCCTTGCCCACACTCATTATGAAAGATTAGAAGAGGCAAAAAATGCAAAAAAAATTTGCGTGTGTACGTGGTTTTAACGTATGGGTTCCAAAAAAGGCATGCAAGAGTCCTAGATTTTTAGGATCTGCTGGACAGGCCAATGAAGTCAATGGAATTAAATCCACCATCCAGAGCGCTCATTCCTGAGCTACCACTCATCTCTCAAAATAGAAAGGATATTGCATGACAGCCAATGAAATTATATTGAGAATTTGGTATTTGGTCTAGAATATTCAGTCAAGAATATTCATCCTTTATTTTCTCAGATAAAGCTCCAACAGACATGCAGGGTGTATCTAGACCACAGGATTTTTTCAAAAAAAGGGACCTTTTTTTGAAAAAACTTCCCCTGTGTCTAGACTGCCGCCGAGTTCTTTTAAAATTAAATCGAAAGAACACGGTGGCTTTTTGACCGCAGTAAACCTCATTTTTCGATGAAGAACACCTTTTTTCGAAAGTGCTTTTTTGAAAAAAAGGCATTCTTGAATGCAAACGGGGCTTTTTTGAAAGAGAGCATCCAGATTTCCTGGGTGCTCTCTTTCGAAAAAGCGGCTTGCTTTTTTGAAATTACGGGTTGTAGTCTAGACACTTTTTTTCAAAAGAGACTTTTTTGAAAGTATCTTTTGAAAAGGCCCCTTTCGAAAGAGGTTTGTAGTCTAGACATAGCCTCAGGTTGGCTACAGAAACAGCTAAGCTGTTTTTGTCAAATTTCTAGGCGGAGTCCAATCGACATTTATTTATAAACACAAGATAATATTTTTAAATTGCAATATGGCCCCAGACAGAACAGATTCATCCTTTTGTTCTTTGTTTCCAACTCACAGTGAACAATGCACCTGAAATTCACCTGTTTCTTTACACATGACTGTAGAAATGACAACCATTACTGAAGTTGTTTCATTGAAGGATGAGAAGTATTCTGAATTTTTAAATTTTGGCAACATCATTTCAGTGCCCAGATGGGATCTGATCTCTCTTGAAAATCTCACCCCAGTTCTAAGTGCTGAGAACTCTGGGAAACCTGCAATCCTCTTTAACAAAGAGGCACTGTACAATACAATAGTAACCTGATGAAGAGACAAAATCTCTCAAATACTTTTTCTCGGTATCAGACAAAACTAAACTCATATATGTGACTATCTTTCATGAATCTTAAAAAGTTAAAGGGTTAAATCTGTAAAAATTGTGTATTTACTATATTTGAAAGCCATAAGATCACTCATGTAGCAGGTATTTGGACTACGGGCCAACTTTTCAAAGGTATTTATGCACCTAAAGATGTGAGATTTGCCAAGATTCCTAAGCTGTTTTGGGGTGTTCAAGAATCCTACCACAAACCTATGTACTTCTTTATGTGGCTCACATTCACTAACTATACATATTGCATAGCTGAAGGGAAGTATATTTTGCAAAGGAGCAGTTTTAATTACATAATAATTGTGTGTTTCAATGAACAGATTTTAGATATGTTCTTCTTCCACAGAAAAATTGCATAACATTCTCTATTAAATATAGATAAGGAAAATGGGATTTACATCAAAGGAAAATGTTATTTTCCTAATAATAGGACCATTTTATGTAAGGCATTAGTTGAATGTCTAGTTGATGACAAGAAAATGTGTTTAATGGTTACTATTGGCATTCCTATTCAACAAGAATAGATTATCTGTAGTGTTTTCTTTACATGTTAACTGTTACTAGTCACAGTTCACTGCCTGGTTGGTCCAAAGAATGAATCCATCTTCCACAGAGCTAGAAAACTGCATTTCATACATCTGATCGCATTTCACTAAGTGGCGGTCCTTTTGCCACTCAGATGACAACTTGTGGCTTATGCAAACATTGTCCTGTGCCATCAAAGCCTCTTTTCCCATTTCTGCTGAATGGCCCCTAGGTGATTGATTCCCATTCTGTTGCAGTGATGTATAACAAAGACATGAAACAAAATCCTGAAAAATGCAAAGTGGAGCTGTCAATACATTCTCTGCCTAGTGGTTATCAAGTACATGTCAATCAACAGTTCTATTTTTTTAATGCTAAACTCATACTATGAGCACAATAAAACATCATTTGCTAAGAAGACACTATCTACAAAAAAAGGGCTGTGATTTAGAGTTACTTTCAGAGTGGACCCTAGCAACAAAACATTTTAATTCCTAAAGCTGTTCAGTACATTTGTGTCACACCATTATGACAGTCCAGAGAGGAAAGAATAAATATTTTATGTCAGTCCATACTAAATATTCCATCTAGTTAAAATACATGAAGGAGTTGTTCTTTGTCCTGGGGCTTACATTTTTTTTATGAATTATGTTTTACCATGGAAAATAAAATATAGGTATGTGTTATTAGTGTGTCCACTTGTTTCAATACAAATGATATACTTCCCCACACTTTCTAGGTCCATTAAATAATGACTTAATTCTGAATAAGTATGGTGGCCTATTTGTTAAGAATCCAGTGATTAAAACTCTGTGTTTACATGCACTATAGTACATAAAACATAAATTATTTATGTCATGTTTTCCTTCAAAAGGAGAAAGGAGGGTCAGGGCACAACAGAGAGGCAAGATCAAATCAGTATCTTAGATGCCTATATACAAATGCGAGAAGTATGGGTAATAAGCAGGAAGAACTGGAATTGCTAACCAATAAATACAACTATGATATTATTGGTATTACAGAAACCTGGTGGGATGGGACGCATGATTGGAATGTTGGTATGGAAGGGTACGGCTTGCTCAGGAAGGACAGACAGGGAAACAAGGGAGGAGGGGTTGCCTTGTATATTAAAAATGTACACACTTGGACTGAAGTGGAGATGAACGTAGGAGATAGCTGTGTAGAGAGTCTCTGGGTTAAGCTAAAAGGGGTAAAAAATGAGGGTGATATCATGCTAGGAGTCTACTACAGGCCACCTAGCCAGGTGGAAGAGGTGGATGAGGCCTTTTTTAAACAATTAACAAAACTATCCAAAGCCCAAGATTTGGTGGTGATGGGGGACTTCAACTATCCAGACATATGTTGGGAAACTAACACAGCGAGGCACAGGCTATCCAATAAGTTTCTGGACTGCATTGGAGACAACTTTCTGTTTCAGAAGGTTGAAAAAGCTACCAGAGGAGAAGCTGTTCTGGATTTGGTCTTAACAAATAGGGAGGAACTAGTTGAGAACTTGAAAGTGGAAGACAGTATAGGGGACAGTGATCCCGAAATAATAGAGTTCATGATCTTAAGGAAGGTAGAAGGGAGACCAGCACAACTGAGGTAATGGATTTCAGGAAGGCAGATTTTGATAAGCTCAGAGAACTTGTAGGTAAGGTCCCATGGGAAGCAAGACTGAAGGGAAAAACAACTGAGGAGAGTTGGAAGTATTTCAAAGGGACGTTGTTAAGGGCCCAAAAGCAAACAATTCCGCTGTGTAGGAAAGATAGAAAATATGGCAAAAGACCAGCTTGGCTTAACAAGGAGATCTTGCATGATCTCAAAATAAAAAAGGAGTCATATAAAAAATGGAAACTAGGACAACTAACAAAGGATGAATATAGGCAAGCAACACGGGAATGCAGGGGCAAGATTAGAAAGGTAAAGGCACAAAATGAGATCAAACTAGCTACAGGCATAAAGGGAAACAAGAAGACCTTTTATAAATACATTAAAAGCAAGAGGAAGACCAAGGACAGGGTAGGCCCACTGCTTAGCGAGAAGGGAGAAGCAGTAACAGGGAACTTGGAAATGGCGGAGATGCTCAATGGCTTCTTTGTTTCGGTCTTCACCGAGAAGTCTGGAGGTGTGCCTAACGTAGTGAATACAAGCAGAGAGAGGGTAAGTTTAGAAGATAGGATACACAAAGAACAAGTTAAAAATCACTTAGGAAAGTTAGATGTCAGCAAGTCACCAGGTCCTGATGAAATGCATCCCAGGATACTCAAGGAGCTGATAGAGGAGGTATCTGAGCCTTTAGCTATGATCTTTGAAAAATCATGGCAGACAGGGGAGATTCCAGAAGACTGGAAAAGGGCAAATATTGTGCCCATCTATAAAAAGGGGAATAAGTACAACCCAGGAAACTACAGACCGGTCAGTTTAACGTCTGTCCCAGGGAAGATAATGGAGCAGGTAATTAAGGAAATCATATGCAAACACTTGGAAGGTAATAAAGTGATAGGGAATAGCCAGCATGGGTTTGTGAAGAACAAGTCATGCCAAACTAATCTGATAGCTTTCTTTGATAAGATAACGAGCCTTGTGGATAAGGGAGAAGCGGTGGATGTCATATACCTAGACTTTAGTAAGGCATTTGATACGGTCTCGCATGATATTCTTATTGATAAACTAGGCAAATATAACTTAGATAGGGCCACGATAAGGTGGGTGCATAATTGGCTGGATAACCGTAGTCAGAGAGTTGTTGTTAACGGTGCTAAATCCTGCTGGAAAGGGATAACAAGTGGAGTTCCGCAAGGGTCTGTTTTGGGACCCGTACTGTTCAATGATGTAGATATTGGGATAGAGAGTACGCTTATTAAGTTTGCGGATGATACCAAACTGGGTGGGGTTGCGACTTCTTTGGAGGATAGGGACATAATTCAAAATGACCTTAGCAAGTTAGAGAAATGGTCAGAGGTAAACAGGATGAGGTTTAATAAAGAGAAATGCAAAGTGCTCCACTTAGGAAGGAACAATCAGTTCCATACATACAAGATGGGAAGCGACTATCTAAGAAGGAGCATGGCGGAAAGGGATCTAGGGGTCATAGTGGACCACAAGTTGAATATGAGTCAACAGTGTGATGCTGTTGCAAAAAAAGCAAATATGATTCTAGGTTGTATCAACAGGTGTGTTGTAAACAAAACTCGTGAAGTCATTCTGCCGCTCTACTCTGCACTAGTTAGGCCTCAGCTGGAGTACTGTGTCCAGTTCTGTGTGCCACATTTCAAGAAAGATGTGGAGAAATTGGAAAGGGTACAGAGAAGAGCGACAAGAATGATTAAAGGTTTAGAGAACATGACCTATGAAGCCAGGCTTCATGAACTGGGCTTGTTTAGTTTGGAAAAAAGAAGATTAAGGGGGGACATGATAGCGGTTTTCAAATATCTAAAAGGGTGTCACAAGGAGGAAAGAGAAAATTTGTTCCTCTTGGTTTCTGAGGACAGGACAAGGAGTAATGGGCTTAAAGTGCAGCAGGGGAGGTTTAGATTGGACATTAGGAAAAAATTCCTAACTGTCAGGGTGGTCAAATATTGGAATAAATTGCCAAGGGAGGTGGTGGAATCTCCCTCTCTGGAGATATTTAAGAACAGGTTGGATAGACATCTGTCAGGGATGGTGTAGACAGAGCTTGGTCCTGCCTTGAGGGCGGGGGACTGGACTCGATGACCTCTCGAGGTCCCTTCCAGTCCTATTATTCTATGATTCTATGATTCTATGAAAAGCACTGCAACTTTCTTCCTCGATTATTAAAATCATTATTTACTTTAATCTGTTGTCCAACTATCTTTTTCAAAATTAATTTTAAGTAGTTGGCTAGTTAGAATAGAAATGTACCTCAGGATTGAGTCTTAGATATAACAATTAAACTAGGCTTTGATTCATGTAGCCTCCTAAACACAATTCTTACTTAAGTGCATGAGTAATTTCATTCAATTCAATGGGACAGCTGATGTGTTTAAAGTCAGGCATCTGCTTAATTTCTTTGCTGAAGCAGGGGCCTGAAGCATTCAGTGCTGAACTTTTATATTTCTCTAAAAATATATTAAAATCAATACCATAATTCAAAAAATATGTACTTGATAAAGACACATTATGAGAGATATGCATTCGTTTCTTCGCAACAGATTTAAATTGAGATTACCAAGTTTCATGGCTAAACAAAGCTTGAATTCACTATACTTGGGAAGAGAGTATTTTGTGTGGTTTTGGTGTGCACCCATTAATAACATGAAGCATTATTAATAAACTCTGGAAGGAGGTTTCTTACCACAAGAATGGTGAGAAGTGTAGCATTCCAGCCAAGTGCCACGGTGCTGGGAAGATGACCTCATAAGTTCTCCAGAGAAACTGGGAAGCTGATGCTAAGCATCTTTTGGCCCCAGAATTCATTTCAGAGCAGATGCTGATACTGATTGGGTAATAAAATGATAGTGAAAGCTCCCCTTTTTCCCCATTGCATTACTACCCAAGATAAAGCAAGGTGAGCTGTGGGGTATCCTTTTATGTCTTAGTATGTTAAGGGCTCCTGTAACTTGTGTTAATCAAGGGACCTCTTAAAAAAACAGCCTTGTGCTTTCTGATGTCATTCTGCATCTGAAATTCAAAGTAAATTAAACAAATTAGGTAGATTGAGAAAGAAATTTTTTAATTTGATCCCGATTTAACGTCATCTGCTATAAACTTAGATGCCAGCATGAATATTTTAGAAAACTGGGCCTTAAAAAATAGCAAGGGCTGAATCCTGTCATCAGATAGTTGGAATGGATGTGGGGAACTGCACCTTTAAGAGGTTTTGGCACATGCTAGCCTGAATTGATGTACAAACGCTGATGTTATGCAATTAAAATTAGCTAGAACTCAGACAATGGGAATAATGTAGGCATCCAAGGATTGAATTTGCCTTAGAAGCAGATAAGCTATGACATATTGGAGCAGACTCTGATGTCAATTACAACAACATACATTTCTATTGCTATCGGTGAAGTTACTGTAGATTCACATAAATGTAAATTGAATCAAAATCTGATCCACCTTCGAAATTGTAACATAGCCATATAGTGGGATCGATCCTTCACTCCATTAGAGCAGTTTTCATAGAATCATAGAATACTAGGACTGGAAGGGACCTCGAGAGGTCATTGAGTCCAGTTTCCTGCCCTCATGGCAGGAGTGTACCTTCAACAGAATTACAGTGACATCAAATTGCTGCCCCGGAACCCAGAATCAGACCAAGTATACTGGTTAATGTTCATCATAAAGCTCAAGTATGGTTTGTCCTTAGTATTTATTTGTAATCTGATAATTTACATAACAGTGCTCATCAATTCAGCATCACAACAGTATATATTATTATGCAAACAGAGTGGGCAGTCCTATATATAATGATGATGTCAACAGATTTAATTCATTATCAGGAGAATGAAATCATATTGTTAAATATATTATGTATTGTTCCTATATGTCTAGTGTCAATTCTACATTATCAAGAGTAGTTTTTCATCCTACTGTCAAGTAAACTGTCATTTAATAGTTTCTGAAAATCATTTCTTGATATGCTTGGCATATTTCTTGTGTGCTAACTCAGAGTTTTCATTTGAGATATACAATGCTCTAACGTTTACATTTTTGCTTATACCTGTTAAATAAATAATTGCTTTAACAGATTAGTCCCACTAAGGCTTAGTCTCCATCTTACATTTGGATAGATCTGGCCATGTTGCTCCAGGAGTAAAAAATTCACCTCTCTGGGGGTATGTCTACACTACAGCGCTAATTCAAACTAACTTAGTTCGAATTAATTAATTCGAAATAAGCTAATTCGAATTAGCGCATCTCGACTTAAAAACTAGTTCGAATTAGCGTTTTGCTAATTTGAACTAGTGCATCCACACTGATTGGACTCTGGGGAGAACTTAAGGGTGGCTGAAACCGGTTCTGGCAGGGCATCAGGTCAGTAGTTGCTTTGTGTGGCTGCTGTCTGAGGCTATCTGAGGCTCGTGCTTAAAGGGACCCCCCTGGACAGCCGGTTCTCAGCTTTTCCGCTTGCTTGCCTACCTTGCCGAGGGACAGCAAAGCATTTTTGTCTGTGCCCGCTCTGTCTCGGTGCTTCCCTTCGGGGACATCGCCGCAGGTGGCAACATGGAGCCAGAGCTTTCCCTACACCTTCTGGTGCAGTTTCTGGACTTGCTGCTGCAAGCCTGCCAGCAATGGCTGGAGGCTGCCTGGCACCACCTGGTGCACGTCAGCCCCCTGTCTCTCCGCCTGGCCACTCTGGGGGCCATGGAAAAGCTGCGGTGGTGCCCGGGCGCCGGCGTGCCCCGCCGCATCTGGCATCTGGACACCAGCAGCGACTGGTGGGACCGCATCATCCTGGAGCGCTGGGGAGACCAACAGTGGACCCAGAACTTCCGAATGAAGAGGGACACCTTCCTGGAGTTCTGCGAGTGGCTCGCCCCTGCTCTGCGCAGAAGGGACACTCGCATGAGGCCCGCCATCCCCCTCCAGAAGTGTGTGGCCATCGCCCTCTGGAAGCTCTCCACGCCAGAGAGCTACCGATCCGTCGGGAACCAGTTCGGCGTGGGGAGATCCACCGTTGGAGCAGTGCACATGCAGGTACGGCACTCGCCGGCCACAGGGCCAGGGGCAAAGGGGGGCTGCAAGGAGGGGATGGGCCGCCCCAGGGAAAACGGCGGGATTAGGGGGAGGAGGCGAAAGTGCCCCGCACCGGAGGGGCCGGTCTCTCCTGGCCATACTACATGCCGCCCAGGGGGGTTGCTTCCGGGTGTGGGGCGCGGGGCACTGCCAGGGCACGAACAGTCCCAGCCACCCGGGGGCCCCACTGATTGGCGCTTTGCTGTGTCTCTCCGCAGGTGGTCAAGGCCATCAACCGTGTGCTACTCCGCAGGGTGGTCCGCCTTGCCGACCCGGATGCCATCATCCGGGGGTTCGGCGCCTTCGGCTTCCCCAACTGCAGTGGGGCCTCGACGGGACGCACATCCCCATCGACGTGCCACGGAACACCAGGCCTCCCAGTATGTGAACTGCAAGTGGTACTTCTCCGTCCTCCTGCAGGCCGTGTGTGACCACTGGGGACAGTTCACGGACATTAATGTGGGCTGGTCCGGCAAGGCACATGATGCCAGGGTGTACCGGAACTCCTCCGTGTGCAGGAGGCTGCAGGCCGGGACCTTCTTCCCCGACCGCCACATCAGGATCAGGGACGTGGACATTCCCGTGTGCCTGGTGGGGGATGTGGCCTACCCCCTACAGCCCTGGCTGATGAAGCCCTACACAGGGCACCTCAACCCCTCCTGCCAGGCCTCAGTGCGAGGCTGACCATGGCCCGCATCGTGATAGAGGGGGCCTTCGGGCGACTGAAAGCCCGATTTAGATGCCTCCTCACCCATCTCAACCTCGTAGAGCACAACATCCCTCCCGTGGTGGCAGCATGCTGTGTGCTGCACAATTTGTGCAAGCGAAAGGGGGAGGTTTTCCTGCCAGCCTGGATGGCTGAGGCTGACTGCATGGCTGGCCACTATGCTCAGCCCTGCACCGCCGCCATCTGGGAAGCCCAGCGGGGGGCCGTCCGGATCCGGGAAGCCCTGCGGGAGAGCTTCCATGTGGAGGAGGAGGACTGAACTCTCCCTGCATGCCCCACTGGGGCCTTCTTCCACCCTCCCCCCTTCCCCTTTCCCCTCTCTAACCCCACTTCCTAAGGTCAAATAAAGACACCTGTTTTGGCAAAAAAAATCTCTTTTTATTTTACGTAACTGGGGTGGTGGGAGGGAGGAGTGTGTGTGGGAGAGGGGAGGGGGAAACCTGGGAGGAGGGAGCTGGAAGGGGGTGGAAGGGGAGGAAGGGAAGGGAAAGCTCAGGGTTGGGGGTCGGGCTGGCTCTCCCTTCTCGCAGCACTG
The DNA here is from genome assembly GCF_049634645.1 of Pelodiscus sinensis. NCBI lineage: Eukaryota > Metazoa > Chordata > Testudines > Trionychidae > Pelodiscus > Pelodiscus sinensis. The sequence goes on from NC_134711.1 coordinate 217,783,479, forward strand.
TGGGTGCGGGGGTATCGGGGGGTAATGAGTGTGGAGGGTGGGCAAGGAGGGACAGGGGGTGTGGAAGAAGCGGGAGGGGGAGCAGGGGCAGCAGGGGTGGGAGGAGGAGCGAGAGCTGGGGCAGCCACAGGAGCTGGAGCAGGAGGAGGCAGGAACGGGTTGACCAGGGTCTGGAGGTGGGCTCTGAGGGCACGGCCCTGCTCCTCCAGTGCCTCCAAACTCCGCTGGCACAGCCGAAGGTCCTCCTGGACCCAGTGCTCCTGGTTGCGGAGCAGCTGCTCCATGAACCGGAGGTGCTGCTGCTGGTAGTCCTCCTGGTTCCTGGCACGCCTGCTGGCCCGGGCGCGGGTGGCTGTTGCAGGCGGGGTGGTGCGCCCTGCAGTCCCAGGTGCTGCAGCTGTGGTGAAACAAGAGCAGCAGTCAATTCTCCCTGGGGATAAGGTGGGGAAACCCAGCCCCCCTCTGCAAGGCCAAGGCCCCTGCATGACACCCAGCTGCTGCTCCATTGTGGGCAAGGCCCAGGCACACGGTCCCTGGGCTCCCTCTCCCCCCACCCTCCCGTACACATAAGGGGAGCATGATGGTACTCACATGTGGAGCCCTCCCCAGCCTCGGACGACACAGGCAATGTGGTCTGTGGGGTTCCTCGGGGTCCTGGGTAGGCTCCTGGATCTCAGTGTCCTCTGGCTCCTCCTCGGTGTCAGGGACGTGTCCCTCTGACCCGGGGTCGATCACCACCCGGGGGGCATGGACAGCGTGAGCCCCCAGGATGCGGTCCACGGCCTGAAAGTGGGGGCAGGCCTCCAGGTTGGCCACTGGCTGGCAGGCCCGGGAGTAGGACTGCCGCAGGTCCTTGATTTTACAGCGGACCTGCTCCCAGCTCCGCTGGTGGTCTCTGGCGGCCAGGCTGGCCGCCATGCAGCTGTACACGGCCGCGTTCCTGTGGCTAGTGTGGAGATCGTGGACATTGGAGGCTTCCCCCCAAAGCTCGATGAGGTCCACGATCTCTGCACCTGACCAAGCGGGCGCCCTCCTCTTGCGGCCCCGGGCAGGCTCCTGGGAGCCGCCAGCCTGGTCCCGGGAAGAGGGGGAGGGCTGGGTGGCATCAGGTGGCTGGCTCATTTTGTGGCAGGTGCAGGGTCTGCTGGCTGGGTGCTGGCAGGCTTGCAACTGGCACAAACACTGTAGCCAGTTAACTTTGTAGTGTAGACATACCCTGGCAGACTTAGATCAGTGAATATTTCTGTCAACCTAACTACACTTCTTGAATGGGTGGGTTTACCACAGTGATGGAAAACTTCCTTCGATTGCTACAGCAAGTGTCTGCACTACAACTGTGCTGCTGTAACTTGTAATGTAGACATACCTTAAGGTACTGAAGGAAATAATGTCTCAAAGGAAACTTTTCATAGACATGATGGTGGGAGTTCAGTCTTTGAACTTAAGTTGGTGGCTCAGTCCCAAGTTGTAATATGCTCTGTATTTTACCTTTAGTTTAGAATACGTAAGAGCCCCATCTCTTGTTATTGGATAAATTCTGCATAATCTTGGCATTGCTACTTGCCTCCTAAGTTATATTAGTACAGATTTTTGCTTCAATGAATTAGTGATATTAGTCTTTTTTTTCCTTCCTTCCTTCCTTCCTTCCTTCCTTTTTTTTTTTTTTTTTTTTTTAAATCAGCGGAATGTTGATTTCCAGGGAACACAGGGAAAATTGCAAAAGCAATTGTCATCCTTGGGATAGAAGTTCATTGTATGATTGAAAAGCAGGCAATCATATAGCTCCGTTTAATTTGAAGCTTGAGGCTTGTCTACAGGGCATTAGTGCTGGAACTAAAGGTTCTAGAGATGCTTCCGCACACCCTGGCTTGAAGTGCTTTCAGTCATGTACCTGGTTCAATGGCTCTCAGCACCCCCACTGAGAGCCCAGTGCCCCTGCTACGAGGTGTATTGTCCCAGTGCCCCTGCTACGAGGTGTATTGATCTGCACTAGAGGGTGTGTATTGTAGTATGCACCTGTGTGCCATGCACTGACTGACCTATGTGGACTCTGCTGGTTGCACTAAAAATTCCCCAGTATGCATTGGTGCAGTCCACTTTCAAGGAGTACTTTTTTAATCCATAGTAGGAAACTTTTAATGTGCAGCAGCAGGATCAACATGAGCCAGTTTGCATGTAGAATTCTAGAGAGCACTGGGATCCACATGCTTGTAGCACAGACAAACACACTGTGCAGACAAGCACTTGGTTGTATGAACACATTCCAGATGGCTTACACTACTAGAGGGAAGGAAGTTTCCTCTGAATGTGGTGCAGGGAAGCACGGGATAGGAGTGGGATGAGCCAGCTCTAAGTTAGGAAAGGGCATCACAATAGTTTCCACCACTGTTACTCTTGCCTCTTTGAGAAACTGAGAATGGAAATATAGATTTCAAACCTTCTCCCCCCACCCAATATTTCCATAGTATTCCTGACCAGCCCCTTGGCTCTGCTGTTCTTGTATACATGGCTGTGATCATATAACTGTATTATATAAAAATATAAAACATTAGAAACAGGGAAAATCCATTACAAAAATGATTACACTTTTTGGTTCAATTCTGTCCTTGCATGTGCACACAAAGCTTCCATTGAGCTTAAAATAGTACCCAATATCCTGTAAATGTCAATGAGAGACATGTGCACATATTTAAAAAGATAAATGTATCTGAATCGTGTTTTTTATATTTCCCTATTTTATAGCTATCCCCCACTCTCCAAAGATAAAGTTATCCTTTAAGTATAAATTACCCCCAGGAGTTTTGGAGGGGAGAGTTGTATTATGTTATCATGCTTGCTGCATGAGCCCTATCTGCCTGGGAAGCAGGAAAACTGAGATTGTTGATTCTTCTAAAAAACTAAATTGCTAAATTCAACAAATGCTTTGAAAAAAAATATCATGTGAAGTAAAACACTGAAAAAGTTATGAAAACAAACTATTTAATGCCAATTCTTTGTCCGTAATTTATTAGTTGAATACAGGAATAGGAGACAATAAGGTTTTGTGAATGTGTGTTATACAGCATTTACTTTGATGACAGACATGCAAGCACTAGCTTTAACATGCCTTAGGCTGAAAAGCTGATGTTGGAATCATGCTCAGCTCTGAAGCATCTTTTTCCTGGACATCTCCCTCGTCTGAAATCTCTCTCTCTCTCTCTCTCTCATCACCTGTGGAACATTGCAAGGGCTCACTTATTCACATCTTCATCAGCTTTACTTCTGCAACTTTATCTTCTAATATGCTATTGTGAAATCTTCAGGGTAGCTAAAATGTTGGTGCCAGGCTACAGTCTCTCTTCAAAAAGTGAGGGGGGGGGCCTTCCTGTCTTTTCATCCATCAGTTCAGCTCAATATTAAATTCATTGCTGTTTACCCACCTATTTATTAACATTGATTTGTTTGTGAAGGTTTCTGAATATCTCTGCTTCCTATCACCCATTTTTCTTTATCAGTGGAAGTTTGATTGGAAGACAAAAAAAGAGGGTTGAAAAAAAGAGCAAAATAAATTCATGAAGAATAGGTCCATCAATGACTATTAGCTTGGATGGGCAAGTATGGTGTCCCTAGCCTCTGTTTTGTCAGGGCAGGGAATGGGGATGAATTCATGATTCCTTGTCCTGTTCATTCATTTTGGGGCATCTGGCATTGGCCACTCTCGGAAGACAGGATACTGGGCTAGATGAACCTTTAGTCTGACGCAATGTCACTGTTCTTATTTTCTTATGACAAAAAAAAAAAAAAAAAAAAAATCCTGCCCACACTACATGTTAAGCTCTATCTTAAAAATTAGTATCTTCTAATCCTTCTGTTTTATCTCCCCCTATACTTTATTTACTGTTGATGGGAAACTTTTATTTTTCCCTTACTTAAAATTTTACTTTGTTATTTCTTCTTTATATTCATTAGATAGTAAACTCTTCAAACTCAGAAACTGTGCTTACTTCCATGTTTACATAGCACTTCACATAAAACAGTTGCTGATTGTCACTGGAACTCATGGCTACTAACATATAATAAATAACAACAATATATAATAACTCTAAAAACAGTACCATTATTGTAGCTGACATTGCTTTGATTATTTGTCATATTGTTTCATGTGGCATTACATTTTTTTGTATACCTTTTGAGCAAAAAACCTATTCCATTATAAACTGATGAAAGAAGACATCAAAAAAAAGTTAAAACACATTCTGCTTCTCTACCAAAATATAAACATTATTAGTTTTATTGTTCTTATTAATTTGTTAAATCTGTACTTGTTTCCTCTTGTTTAATTTATAAAAATGCTGAAGGCTTTTGTTAAAATAAATCACATAATGTCTAAAAAGTTAAAAACAAAGAAAAATCCAGATGAAGTTATTCTGAAGTTTAAGTATTATTCTGTGGTTTTAGTATCTGTTCACATTTGCTTACATTAGAACAAATGAATAAAATAAGTTCTTAAATCTGGAGTGTTTTCCTAGTGACAATGCAAAGGAATACAATAGATAAAGATTTTTTATTAATCAAACAATTGACATTATAAAAAGGTCTCCACGTCAAAAGAACTGGAGAAGTTACTGCTATTTTTTGATCTCCTGCACAGTTAAACCAAGATAGGCCTTTTTTTATTTTGCTGGAAACTCTCAGACTCGTTCTGGTCCAGACAGAGTGTTTAAGATCAATGTTAAATGGCCATATTTCTACATTAAGCTTTGATAATAGCTATGCATCTGATTCTAGTTCTCATACATTTCGATGAAGCTCATTTCCATTAAATCTGTATGTGGTAAAATAGAACATGCCTTTCCATTGTCAAACCACAGAAGAATGCTGTGAAATATTTTGTTGTGGTTATTGAGTTTATATGTTTTTAGTGAACATCTTTCCAAACTGTTGAGCTGGCGATGCATTGATTAATACCATTAGAAATAACCAAAAAGGCAGTTGAAAAGGCTGGCAAGAGTTCAAAATCATGAAGGACTGGAGAAATAAATATTAGCTTAAATTATGCATAAATATCTTAACCAAAAAGATACTCTGGCCTACACACACACACAAAAAAGACAGATTCAGTAGTAAGTATACTACTCATACAGCTGAAAATCCACATCCATGGATCTATACTCTCAGACTCAGATTTTAATGAATTCTGATCAGTACTGTAGTGGATAAGAAAATAAATATGCCTCACTATTGCTGTTTTTTAGATCAGTCTCTCTCAAAATGGGCCAATGTTTTTCAAAGTAACTCTCAGGCCCACTTTGTGGAAACCTGCTAATGGGCTGCTCTGGTTTGTTTATCTAAAGGTTTCATAGCCACGGAGACTTGCAGCTTCCATTGGCTACCCTTCACCGTCCAGAAACAGTTGGAGAAACACTGTTTTAGACTATAAGGAAATATTGTTTAATGTGATTTTATTTGCAGCTCTTTGTTTCACATCATACGTGGATGTGCCACTGGTGGAGAAGAAATGGTGAAGATAAAAGGACTTATTCCTGAAATGGAGAAGTGAAGCTTGATCCTTCAGATGGGTTCTCAGAGAAAGGTTCCCATTAGACACATGGGACTAATCACATAAGTAGTGAATATTTGTCTAGGCTGCATAATCATACTTTAACTGAATCGTAGAAGATGAGGGCTGGAATGTCAGTGACCAATGTCAGATGCTTGAGAGGGAATAAACGGAATAGGTGATCATCAAGTGATCTACCCCCTGTCACACAGTCCTAGCTTCTGACAAACAGAGGCTAGGGACACCATTCCTGCCAATCCTGGCTAATAATCATTGATAGACCTTTCCTCCATGAGGTCTTTTTAGAACACTGTTAAAATCTTGGCCTTTACAACATCCTCTGGCAAGCAGTTCCACAGGTTGACTGTGTGTTATGTGAAGACATACTACTTTTTGTTTGTTTTAAACCTGCTACCTATTAATTTCATTTGGTGACATCCTAGTTCTTGTGTTATGGCAACAAGTAAATACCATTTCCTTGTTTACTTTCTTCCAATCAGTCATGATCAGGGCTCTGCACCGGCTCTTCCAGGTTGTAATCTACTCGCCACAGGCAAGTAGATTACATTATTTGTCGAGCCCTGATCATGATTTTATAGCTCTCTATCATAACCCCGCTTTAGTCATTTCTTTTTCCATCTGAAAAATCCCAGTTCTCATATGACAGCTGTTCCATACCCCTCATAATTTTTGTTGTCTTTTTCTGAAAGTTTTCCAATGCCAAAATACCTTTTTTTAGATTAGATGACCACATCTGCATGCAATAGTCAAGATTCAGGTGTACCATGGATTTATAAAGAATTTATAGTATTATCTATCTTATTCTCTATCCCATTTTAATTATTTCTAACATTCAGTTTGCATTTTTGACTACTTTCTGCACATTAGTAGGTGTTTTCAGAGAACTGTCCACTATGACACAAAATTTCTTTCACAAGTGGTAACAGCTATTTTAGTTCCCATCATTTTATACATATTTGGGATTATATTTTCCAATATGAATTGCTTTGCATTTGTCAATAGTGAAATTCATCTGCCATTTTGTTCTTTAGTCACCTAGTTTTGTGAGATCTTTTTGAAGCTCTTCATGTTCTGTGTTGGATTTAACAATCTTGAGCAATTTAGGATTATCTGCAAATTTTGCTATCTTTTTATTCCTTTCTCCAATCATTTATTAATTTGTTTAATGGGATGGATCTCAGTATGGACCTCTGTGGGACACCACTAGATACCTCTCTCTATTCTGAAAACTGACTCTCTACTCCTGGCCCTTTGTTTCCTATCTTCTAACCAGATATCAGTTAATGAGAGGACTTTTCCTCTTATCCCATGATCACTCACCCTGCTTAAGAACCTTTTGTGAGGGTCTTTGTCAAAGGCTTTCTGGAAATTTAAGTACACTATGTAACCCCCTTTTTCCTCCCTGAGTTACTCGGGAGCTGGTCACACTCACAGATGTTCCTGGGTGCCTGATGGTTTTAACATAAAAGGAGATCCTGAGTACCCCAGTGGTGATGTTCCTTGCTCATAAAGAACATATAACGGCAGTGCCTCCACCTGGCTGGCCCTGTATACACTTAATGGTGTGCCTTAGGAGCCTCCAGGAATAAAATTATTCCAGCAATAATCTGGATCTAGCTCCAGAACAACAATTACAAATCATAAATAATATACATCTGATAGATTACAGTAGAAAGAATGACCTTTACTTAACTACTTAAAGAAACAGAGTTTAACAGATTAACAGTGAATAACACTAACAAAGTACACAGAAATAATAGGAAAGTATCTATCTGGCATTTGCACTGCCCCTGTTTATCACACCCCAGAGTATGCACTCCTCAGGATTCACAGTACCATACGCTCACTTGCATGGGCATGCTTGAAGATTTTGCAACTGGAGTGAATGATTCTAGTCTCCTTCTGTGTGCTCGGTGCAGAGTAGTACTTCTAGCCTCAGGTATAACCAAAGGGCAATCAGAAGCAGCCTGCTAGATTCCAGTCCCAAAGGCTCTGAATCCAAGTCTGTAGCTGCAACCTAACAGTTCCTGGACTGGCTAAAACTCCTCCACAGCAGCCTGGCTCCTCTTTTCCAAAAACAAAGAAAAGAGTCCACAGACTTCTGAGAGTCTCTCTCCACACACATAAAGAAACCCAGATCCACCCCTCACTCCAAAAAAACCCCTTCCTTCCTGGTTTCCTCAAGGGCTCATGGGAATTGTAGTCTCTGGGGCTAGATTGCAGCATACAGGATCTTCCTAGAAAATAAGCAGAGGCACCTTTAGTAGGGAGACTACAACGATATCCACTGGATTTCCCTTTTCCATGTGCTTTTTGACCCACCTCAAAGAATTCTAGAAGATTAGTGAGGCATGATTTCACTTCACAGAAACCATGGTGACTTTTCCCAATCAAATTACGTTCATCTATATGGCTTACAATTCTGTTCTTTACTATAGTTTCAACCAATTTTCCCAGTACTGAGGTTAGACTTATTCGCCTGTAATTGCCAAGATCACCTCTACAGCCCATTTGAAAAGTTGGCATGATGTTAGCTATCCTCTAGTCATTTGGTACAGAATATGATTTAAAAGATAGATTACAAGCCACAGTTACTAATTCTTTGATTTCACATTTAAGTTCCTTCAGAATTCTTGGGTGAATGCCATCTTGACCTGGTATCTCACTACTGTTTAGTTTACCTGTTTGTTTCATAACCTTCTCTAACAACACCTCAATCTGGGACAGTTCCTCAGATTTGTCACCTAAAAAATGGCTCAAGTTTGGGAATCTCCCTCATGTCCTCATCAGTGAAGAATAAGGCAAAGAATTCATTAATTTTTTTCCTTGAGTGCTCCTTTAGCATCTTGATCATCCAGTGGCTCCAGGTTATTTAAGGCTTCCTGCTTCTGATATACTTAAAAAAATGCTATTATTTTTTGAGTTTTTTGCTAGCTGTTCTTCAGATTCTTTCTTTGGCAGTCCTAATTATATTTTTACACTTTATTTAACAGAGTTTATGCTCCTTTCTATTTTTCTCACTAGGATGTAATTTCTACTTTTTAAATGATGCCTTTTTATCTCTCACTACTTATTTGTTAAGACATGGCGGAACTTCTTCAGTTCTCTGTTTTTTTGGATATATATTTTAGTTGAATTTTTCTTATGGTATCTTTCAAAAGTTTCTATGCCGTTTGCTGGGATTTCATTTTTGGCACTGTACCTCTTAATTTTTGTTTAATTAGCCTTATTTATGTGTAGCTCCCTTTTCTGAATTTAAACACCATAGTATTGGGCTTTTGTGGTGTTTTTCCCGTCACAGGGATGATAAATATTATTATTTTATGGTCATTATTTCCAAGCAGTCCAGCTATACTCATATATTGGACCCGATACTGTGCTCCACTTAGGACTAAAATCCAGCATTGCTTCTCCTTGTGGGTTCCATGAAGTAGCTATTTAAGGTATCAAAAAACTTTATTTTTGCACCCCATCTTGATAGCCCTTTTAATCTCCCTTAGCATTTCACAGTCACTATCACCATCCTGGTCAGGTGGTTGGTAATACATTTCTACTGCTAAAGTCAGTTATTATTGGAGTATAGAATTACTATCCATAGGGTCTCAATGGAATAGTTTGGTTTATTTAAGATTTTTACTTCATTTGATTCTATGCTTTATTTCTCATATAGTATTTCACTCCCCCACCAGTACCACCTATACTTTCTGATATATTTTGTACCCTGGTATTACTGTGTCTCATTGATTATCCCCAGTCCATCAAATTTCCATGAGGCCTATTATATCAACATCCTCACTCCATATGAGGTACTCTAGTTCACTGTCTGCCATTACATGATGTGATTGACGAGGGCTCTTTTTCATTTGACTGTTTCTCATCAGATCTTACCCATATTTTATCATCTTCCATTCTCTCTCCTCTTTACTAGGACATAGAAAATCCCTATTAATAGGTCAGCCCCTAAGGGATGTTGTGGTCTGATCCATGTGCTCCTCTGCACCTATTGACTTTCTCCCAGCCTTCAGTTTCAAAACTGTTGTACAACCTTTTTAATTTTAAGTGTCAGCAGTCTGGTTCCATTTTGATTTAAGTGGAGCCCATTCTACCTGTATAGGATTCCCATTTTTCAAAAGGTCCCCACCTCCTAATAAATCTCATCATTTTCTCCAGGATCTCTTTCCTATGCTTCCCTATGTCAAATCAGCAAACTTCACAAAAGGCAGGCAAGTCACAATGCAGTTCTCCTGGTCATCATAAATCCAGCTCTCTTTATTTATAGTGATCCAATTCTCCATTACTAACACCTGTATTACTGGAGTTCACTCTACTGTAGCGGTATCCTCAGCACGAGAGGATACCACATCATTTGGAAGGAGGGTCCCAACTATGGGATCATTTCCCTCCGCTCCAGTTGGATGTTCTCCTTCCCTGAGCCTTTCACTCTCCTCAAAAGCTCAGAGGCTGATGTGTGTGACCAGGGATGTGGTCATTCTGCTGTGTTCCAGAAAGTCTCATCTATGAACCTCTCTGACTCCCTTAGCTCCTCCAATTCAGCCACCCTGGTCTCCAAAGCCTCAACATGGGCTTTGAAGGCCAGGAGTTCCTTGCACTGACTGCACACATATACCACCTGTCCATAGGGAAGATAATCATACATGCTTCACTGGGTACAATAAACTGGATAGCCTCACCCTGCTGCTGGGTTTCTGCCTGCATTCTCTTTTTACTCTGAGTTAATTCCTTTTTTTATAGTTATTTTTAATCAGATGGTTTGGGCTTTAGTTTAGTTTAAATAAGTTTAAAGAATGTCAAGAGTATCTTCAAACTCCTCCCCTAAACTCCCCCACAAAACTCCTGTTAGCGGCTCCTGTTTGCTAGCTCCTTTGGCTGCTTAGCAGCAGGTTTTTTAAAGTTCTCAGGGAAGCAGCAAAGTACACCATGAACACACACACTGCAGACAACCACTTAGCTGAGTCACATCATCACTCCTCCTTCATCTTGAAAAACTCCTTTTTTAGCTGCTCCTCAGGAGTTCATCCCAGCCAGGACTTTATCAGGCCTGACCTTAACAATCTTTAGGGATGAAAATTCCACCACCTCCTTAGGTGACCCATTCCAGTGCTTCACTACCCCCCTAGTGACACTTTTTTACCCCAATATACAACAAAAGTATGAAAGTGCTACCATAGGACAATATGAAGACTCAAAAAAGAAAAGTCACATTGCTAAAATATGCACCATAGAAAGTTAGGATTGGTGCAGTAAAACAAGAAAGCTAAATTAAATCTACCAAAAGAGTTTAAACAGACACACATGTATTCATGTAATTATCCAAACTTTTGGATTATGTATAAGCCCCCAGCAAAACTAGAAAAAAAACATAATTCCAAAATCCAAGGTAGTATGTATGTAAATGCAATGAACACAAATGATTGGATAAGGATATGAACTTTAGTTACACCATTTGAATGTCTGATACCTGAGTTCAAAAGTTAATAAATAAGGTTTTTATTAATTCATGTTCCCATGTGGGAATGAAGAACAGTGAGAATCACCTTCCTTGTGATATTTTGGCACTTTTTGGTCCACGTAGCAATTTTCTTTAATTCTCTTGTTACATTAGATACATTTTTGACAACCATTGCTACATCTTTTTTTTTTGGAGGGGGGGAGGTGTACTGGGAAATACCTCAAGAAAAACTCTGAAGGGGCCTTTCCCATAATTTCCCCTATAATCACACGGCACAGCCCTTCAAGATAAAGTCTCAGAAACAAATCCCAGTCTTCCTAACAGCAGTTGTTTTGCCTTTGAATATGACAGGATGGGAAAATAATAGAATGGTTAGTGTATTTCAGAAATGTTTTGAAGAGTTTTTGTGTTTGTTTACTTGTTGGGGAATATGAGAGAAAGAGAGAGAGAGAGAACTCTGATTTTTGTAGTGACTGTGGATACTGTAACTTGCTACCTAGACAAAGTAAAGAATGAAGTTTTAATGAAAGGACTTTTCAAGCTGAGTATTTTTAGAAGCTTAGTGCCATTTTAGGCTCTAAGTCCAGCATTTAAACACCACTGGTATTCACAAAAACCCTGCTCTTCTGTCAGCCAACCCTAGGAATGCTTAGGTTTCCATTGTTATCATCTCTGAGGCATGTAACTCAGGCAACTTTACATACGTTCAGCAGCTAAAGTCCTGACACTCCCAAGCAGCTCAGAGGCTCAGATTCAGCAGCCCACTTATCTTTCCTGCTGAAGCTGTTCTACTGTTTATAAATAGGTAAATAAACATTGAGCAACAGATTGAAAGAGAGAGAGAGAAACTGTAGGGATGGAAGATCCAACTTCATATCATTTCTCCACATCAGAGAGGGAAACAGTTGAACTTGAGTCTCTCATATCCAAAGGGTGTGCCCTAAATATAGACAAAAGGTTATAAGGCAGTCAATCAGCCTGACAGGATTTCTTTGTCCAGATAACCAAAAGGGTGGTTTCCTCACTACTTTTAACAGAAGGCTGTTGTCAGATTTACTTTCTCTCTGTTACACCTTCCAGGCAGGCAGCTGGTATGCCAAAAATTACATTTCTGATTTCCCAAACTGAAAATTCTCTGGAAATCTCTTGTTCTTCACTCATTCAATTGCTAAATAAATTTGGCTGTTTTCACCTGATTCAGGATGGTGATTTTTTTCCACCTCATAAATGCTAACATTCTCATTGAAAGAGATTTCCATGTTCTGGCTGTCTGTAACAATCAAAGGCATACTGAAAGCCAAACTACCGTAAATCAAAAGTTATTAATGGTGGTGGGGGGGGAGGGGGGGAAGGCAATTGCCCTTGTAATAAGGCTGTAATTTGTAGTCTTAAAGACATCACTGAAATCCTCATTAGCTATTCAAAGGCTAAAACCATACAGAAATTTTTGTACTAGTGAATAAAAAATTCCCATACAGGTGGCTCTCATCCCTTGCATTAGAAAAACTATTAAAGATACCAATAGTCAACAAGCAGGTTGGGAATAAAGGCAGACTGACTGGAAATATGTTTTAAACTTTTATTTTTATGGAGGGAGAGAGTAATCGACTAGCATAGAACTCTTCCAAATACAGTAGACGGAAGACCTCCAGAAGAAAAAAAGTGCTGTCACTCAGTCTCATTTCAGATCACATTTCTCTGCATCTGAAGGAGCTAATGACTGCCTCCATTTTTGTTAAAAGATAGCACTCATTAACTTTTAATACAGCATCTATAATAGTCTTCTTTCCTCTTCTGGGATCTTACAAAACAATATTTTAATTTTCACCAAAATCTTTGCTGGTCACCTTTAACCCTAACTTTATTCCACTCAGAGTGCAACCTGAAACCTGGTTCTATCTTCTAAGCATTCCATTATGAGAAGTAATTTGCACCTAATCAAATCACTCATCTTCTCCCCAGTACTCTCTTCTGACTAGAGATAAACCATTGATTTGTTCTGCTTAGTATCCAGAAAACACTTAGTAAAATGAACAGTGTCAATGAAAAAGGAATAGTTTTTTAGATCAACAAAGCTATTTAAAAATAAGCTAGAATTCTGGCTCTGAATTAGCTGCTTGTGACGGGTGCTCAATTATAGCTCTGGACACAGAAGTCCTCCCTTTAACTTTTGTTCTAATGCTCCAACAATATGCTTCTATTCTGACCACAAGAGAGCATTTCCAGGAGTACCTATGTACATTTGTCTTCCCTATTCATACTCATTCAAGTCTGGGTTTCTTCTCCAATGAGTTTGCTTTACAAGGATGTCAATAAATGCTAGTTGTGGTGGTTGTTCATATGATGTTGTACTCCACAAAAACTGGAATGAGATAACAAACCTCGTTTCACACAGAGAACCATATATCATATATCAACAAGTACAGCTCAGCATCTCCCTGGGAAGGAGAAAATCAGCAAGTCTTTATATTCCTTATAATTCATTTTGTGTAATAAGTTATCCTTTTTATGGCTTATAAGAACACCTCTCTGAATATGCTTATCTGTCACCTCTTTGTCTCTGAGATGTCCTTATTCTTTACACTGCAGTTATTCTAATCAAAGCATTTTTGTTTGACAGACAGCTAAATGGACTTGCTTATTTGTTTGGTTACAGATAGAGGGTTTTTTAAAAATCATAATAGGATGGAAATCATTCTCCACTAATAATTAAAAACAAGGATAATTATTCAATTTTTCTGTTTTTATGAATAAAGAACCGGGTCAAATTCTCTTTACTTAACCAACTTGATCACATGGACCAAAAATTCAGGTCAGTGCAGCCACCTCTGTTGAGTTTAGAGGTAAAGAGAGGGGAAGAATGGGGGAATGGTAGGAGAGACCTATGGGCACTAAGGTTTCCATTTTAAACCATCTGACAGTTGGACGTAAGGATCCCTATAGCATCCTTCACCATTAAGTTGTGCTTTGAACTACTGAGACGAGCAGTATTTATCCAATAAGCACTGATGTAAAAATATATAAGAGAATGTGAAATAAACCTATCGATTATAATACAGGCTAGTGAATGCATTCATAAAATCATGATAGTTTACTTTCTGTTTCTGCTCTCCAAATTCATTAATCATGGAATTCAGAGGTGAGCCAATGTTGTTGCTGGAGGTTTCAGGACTGAGCTCTCCTTTTCAGCTCAGACCACCAGAAGAGTTCTTCCAGCTGTAGAAACACCTCAGGAACCAATTTTTAGCCTTAAGACAATATATGTCTTAGTCTCCCATTAGAGAAAATGTTTAATTTATATTCTTATTATTTACAAGACTATGAGTGTGGGCTGAATTTGAAGAAAAGCTGCTGAGAAAAAATGATCAGGCCAGAAGTTTTTCACTATGTTGCACAGCTTGTCTCTTCAGTCACTGCTCATAGGAAGTATCAAGCAGGGAGGGAAAGGCTAAGTAGACTTTAATGATTATAGTAGAATGATAGGAAGGAATGGAAGTTCCTCCGTATAAAGGCAAAGCTTTAAAAACTAGAGCTTTGTGGGAACCAATTCAGAAGCACCATCCACCAAAAGAATGGCTCAGTTTGTTTGGATAAGGTACCAATTGTGACATTGTTTGTGCATGAGTATATGTGTGTTATGTGTAACCTGTGACTACTGCCAACCACTTAAGATTCTGTATGCAAAGGACAGATTAGAAGGAAGAGCCTCGCAATGGAAATGTGTAAATGTTCTTTGTCTGTCTCATGTTGAGGATTACGTTGGTTTGGAAGGAAACATTATCTAGGTTTCTTTTGGAATCCTGTGCTGCAGATTCTCCCAAATTGGATACCCAAGGTGCTGGAAGCAACTAATGGATAATGATGCTGGCTTTGATAGTCAGGATTAAGGCCCCTCAGTAATGTCAGTAAGTAAATTCTCTAACATTCTTCCCAATAACTCTTCATTGACAAGTTTGCATGCATAAGAGATCCAGTTAGGTTGAAAAATGGCTATTCATGGGTGTAACCACCAAGCTGAAACCCATTGCTTGCCAGTAACCACCAAGCTGAAATCCATTGTTCTCTCAGCCCCCTGCCAACAGGCAGGGCATAATTCACCCTGTAAGTGCTGCCTGACAGAGGGAACACCACTGAGATTTAAGGCTGATGTTTTCTGGACAGCTTTGTCATGCCTGATTGGAGACAAAGAAGTGTGGAAAGAGGCACTACAGTGGTAGATTCAGGTGGCTGAAAAAACCATGCTGCTAATTATCCACTCCAGAGGAGGAGGGGGCAAGGCTATATATGTAGGCTGTGTCTAGACTGGCAAGTTTTTCCGCAAAAGCAGCTGCTTTTGCGGAAAAACTTGCCAGCTGTCTACACTGGCCGCTTGAATTTCCACAAGAACACTGACTTCCTACTGTCTGAAATCAGTGCTTCTTGCGGAAATACTATGCTGCTCCCGTTTGGGTAAAAGTCCTTTTGCGCAAAAGGGCCAGTGTAGACAGCTCAGATTTGTTTTGCACAAAAAAGCCCTGATGGCGAAAATGGCGATCGGGGCTTTTTTGTGGAAAAGCATCTGTGCCAATCTAGATGCTCTTTTCCACAAATGCTTTTAATGGAAAACTTTTCCGTTAAAAGCATTTGTGGAAAATCATGCCAGTCTAGATGTAGCCTAAAACTACACAAAATAGAATAAAATACTATGGCAAGGTCCTTGCCCAGGCACCCCTTCTTCAGCCAGAAATCACCAGGAGGCCCTCTCTTGTGCAATCACCTGTGTCTTTTTTATTGCTTATGTCAACTTCCCACCACCTTCTATTTACAGAGCTTGTTTTTCCCCAGCAACTAACTCAGCCACCATCACCTTCTGGCACAGGCAGGCACACCCAGACTCGCTCTCTACTTTTACCACTCCACGTCCCCTCTGGCTGCCTTATAAAGCCCTCTGGCTAATGAGGCCCACAGCTGCTTCCATTAGCCTTTCAGGCCAGGGCTTGCTCGTCTAGCTGTAATTGACCTTTTCAGCCAGGCTGTAGTGGCACAGCGCCAGCTTAGCCAGCAGCCTGACACAATACATATTTTCAAATGAAATAGTCTGGAGAAGCTGAATCACTTACCTGCTCCACTGCTGGACTCAGAAGATCTGGTGGCCTGAGCAAAAGGGTGCACTTTACTCCTGGAGCCTCTGGAAACAACATTTTACTGCCTTCAAAGTTCACAGGTGGGTAGCTTCAGTCTATGAGTAATGAATGTGCAGAGAAGTTGTGCATAAGAAAAAACAACAACAAATATATTTTAAAGAAAGAATGGAGCAAAGCACTTTCACTGCTGAAATAACTGTGTTAATAATGAATAATTCCCTCCCCCCCATTCTAACTGCAACGGAAGTTTTGGGTGCACAAAGTATTTATGATCTGGCCATTTTTCTTTACCTGATAAAAGACCTGTTGTCATCATGTCTTTCAAACTTATACACATTAAATTCATTCTCATTCAAACTAACAGTATATTACGAATACAACTTTGGCTACAAAAAGCACAGAGTTTAAATAATGTTAAAACCATTTACTGCAGTTACTTGGGCTTGGGTTTTTTTTCCATTAACAATGCCCAGATATCAGTAATCAAAAGCATATGATGGAATAATAAATATATCTTTGCTTCCAGTAGTTATATATACACTAATCTTTGTACAGAAAGCAAGAGAAAAACAACAACAAACCAAACTCAGTGATGGTAAAGAATTGTTTTTATATCCTCCAGGTTATTTTGAAAAATGCAGATTTTTTTGGACAATTTAATTATCCAACTAACACAGTTTGTGTCTTCAGTTCAAATATATGCCTAGTCACAACTACAAGCAGAGGTTCTTGATCTCATTGATAGTGCTCAGACCAAAATGTGATCTCCTGAGTAAATTAGAATCCTTCAAAAAGCCCTTGGCTGTAAGTAATCACTCCAACTATGTATAAAAAATAGTTCTCAACCTACACAGTGCCAAGAATTTAGGAATATGATCCATAGTGGGAACAGCAGAGAATATATTAGAAAACCAAAGCTAGAACAACTAAAAAAAGCATTAAAAAAATACTGAAGGGGAGAAATGTGTTTTCTAATGAACCATTCACAAATTCAATAATAGTAACTGTCACTCAAGAAAGTTTAAAATGCCAAAGTCTTACAAATGTATTTTTGAGAAGTTCAGGAACCTATGAACACAACTAAATTAAAGTTCTACAGACTGGATCACATAAGTACGCTTTCAGGATACACAAATTTGTACCTACATATCTTTTTTCCCATTAATTCGGTCTCCCAGCATATGAGATCACTAAAGAAAACTCAGCTTCTGGTGAAAATGGCATAAAAATATGCAAAAACTCTTGGCCAGTGCTTAGCTATTGTAAATCTGAATAGCTTCATTTACTACAATGGAATGCCATTGATTTATACCAGTATACCAGTGGCTCTCAACCACCGGTCCATGGACCAGTGGTGAGCCGCGAACCTCTGACTAATGGGCCATGGCACATTGCCCGGCCATGTCCCCTGCTTTTGATTAGACCCTTCTGCTGGGGTTCCCCATAAGGAAATTCCCTTTTGCCCACTTCATCATACAGCAGCTGGGTGAGTGGGGCTGTGGGCTGGAGCCGAAGCCGAAGCCAAAGCCAGGGCTACAGTGACGCTGTCCCTACTGGAGCAGCCTTATTGTAGCTCCAGTTCCAGTTCTGACAGCTGCTACATGGCTGGTTGGCAGGGCCGTGTGGAGAATAGCTGCTGTGCCGGGGGTGGGGAGGAAGCCCCAGCCATGTGGTGAGTAGCCAGGGCCTGTTCTGGCAGCTGGGGTGGGGCCTGTGCCACAGCCACATGGTGGGTGGCTGGGTTTTGCTCCTACTTGGGACAGAAGAGGGGGCTGGAGCCTGCCACTTGACAGGGAGGCTGGGACCTGCAGTGGCAGCATGGCAGGGGAGGCTGAGGCCTGCTGGAGGGGACTGGGACCTGCTGCGGGGTGGAGGAGGACAGAACCTGATGCATGGCTGGGATCTGCTCCATCTGGTAGGCAGCTACTCTGGCCGCTGGGGCTGAATAAAATAATATGGGAGGCTGCAGGAGTCAGGGTTGGAGTTTATAAGGGAGTCGGGGTACATATTTTGGTAAACAGGAAATGTTTTGTTTGCATATTTGTATACCTATTATTTGCATAATGAACATGCAAATATGAAAATGTTGCCAGTCTGCTGCAAGTTTGCGAACGGGTTTTGCCCGTATAAAAAGGTTGGGAATCACTGATCTATACTCAGCTCTATGCATGGCTTTTTTTTTTAAATATAAAAAGTAAGCTACTTTACAAAAACAAACTCCAAAACACATGGAGACTTACCCTGAAACCACAAACCTTTATGCATGTAAGCCCTCTTATTCATTATATTTATTCAAGCACATAAGTGTCTACAGGATTATCAATGGCAACTTAAACTTTTCTGGGGCCTTTTAAAGTTTAAATTCCTTTTTATTAGCATCTTACAATTTTCAAGCATTTTAAAAAGAGCCTGACATATTTTAAAACAGAAGAGAGGAAGAAAACCCTTTTAAATATTTTTATTCTTTTTGGTAGCAGATAGTTAATTTGAGGGAATTCCAAATATAGGCCTACAAAAATGAGGTTAAATATGTTTCAAATGATGACCCTAAAATAGATATTCTAATTACAGCAGGGAGGTAGGAATGTATGTGAATCATATTTCCATTGCAAATATTGATGTGAATTTAAAGGATAAATAGGGAAGCTTACAATTAACTAGGTAATCTCTCTCTCTCTCTCTCTCTCTCTTTCTCTCTTCTCTCTATGCTCTTTTTTGTTCTCTACTCAGTACTGCTTTTTTTTCTGACCTGAACTCCACAACTTTAATCAGCCCAAACTTCCAATTATTTCAAAACAAGTTTGGGTTGGAAAAGATCTGAAGGAACAACTGCTACAATACAGCATTCTCATTTCAACTGCAGTGGTGAGATCAAGATTTGTATCTTATTCTCTTACTAGTGATACTGGTGCTAATTAGTAGTCATTGCACTGAGATATATTATGATGATCTAAAACTCACACAGTATTCACCCAACTCTGTTCCCATTAAAGTCAACAGGAGTTTTAACACTGATTTTAATGCATGTGGAGTTAAGCTAAGGGTGTGCAATTTTTTTGAAAACCTCACCTTGGAGCTATACTTATGTAAAAGTGGAAGAAATGACAGGATTCAAGCTGCCATAATTTTTTTAGTCCAAATTCTGAGCAAAAGCAGACAGCAATTCTATGGTTCCTAAATGGGACAGAAGCTTTGTGGGAAATTAACCAGAGCAGTTCCATTTTGGAACTTTGTTCACCACTGTGCTACAGATTGAACTTTTCTAGTTCAGCACCCCGAGAACCTGATAGGTGCTAAACCAGAGAATTTGCCGAACCATGGGAGATCAGTATTGTCCAGCAGCATTGCCAACACTTCCACTGTTAGCTGGACTCTGAGGCTATGTCTACACTGCAGCCTTTTGCCGGCAGAGAGTATGCTAATGAAGTGCTCATTAGCATTTGTCTTGCTGTCATTTGAATATTCTCTATGTTTTTTGCGCAAAAACAAGGAGTGTAGAGGGGTCCATTTTGCACAAAAAAACCCTTTTGCACAAGATCCTTATACCTCCTTTTATGAATCATAAGGATCTTGTGCAAAAAGGGCTTTTTGTGCAAAACGGACATCTCTACGCTCCTTTTTTTTTGCTCAAAACTCTCTCGTGCAAAAAGCATCAACAGAAAATATGCAAATGACAGCATAACAAGTGCTAATGGGTGCTTATTTAGCATACTCTCTGCTGGCAAAAGGCTGCAGTGTGCACGTAGCCTGAGAAGACATTTAGGGGAAAATTAGAGCTAAATTACAGCACAGAACACTGAGAGCCAGAACTGGTGGCTGTCCACAAACTTTATGGAACCATGGGAAACTTGGCCACACTCATGATAAATGGATATCCAGATAACAAAAATCATTCCAGACCATGGATGTTGCTGGACCAGAGAGTGCGAGACTAGTAATACATTGAAGTACAGGTTGAATCTCTCTAAAGTAGAAGAATGGTGAACTGGAGACTAAAACACAGAAGGGCAGTTTGGGATGCTTTGCTGACCTCCCATTGGTTCCCAGATCTTTAAGTTACTGCAGTCTAAAGGAAGCTTGATATTGTTTCCATGGAGGAACCTAGGACTTTACTTTCTAGAAATGTGATTGCCTAGGCTTATTTATAGGCATTTCACCACTGATACATATTATTTCTACACAGGAACTGGAGATGTAATTTCCAGCTCAGGCAGCTTAAAAAAAAAAAAGCTAAGAAGCTAAAAATAGCAGTGTAGTTGCAGTTGCACAAACAGCAAGGAAGGGCTAGCTACTCCCAAATCTAATTCTATTGGAAATTATAGGTGTGTATTTGGTGGGGCTAGTCCATGTTGTTGCCTATGCAGCAAAGATACACTGCTGTTTTTATCACTCTACTTTGACCAGAACTAATGTGGGCATGGCTGCCTGAACTGGAAATTACACCTCCAGCTCCTCTGTAGAAAATATCCATGGAAGACCTTGGTTTCAGACTGCCACAGTGCTGTCCAAGGTGCTGTATATTCAGATGTGATTTTATGTTCTTGTGTCTCATAGAAATCATAGAATTCTGTGACATTTCAAGAAGTCAACAATGACTCTGGTATCTTGACACTCTCTCTCTCACTCACTCAAACAGAGTCTAATGTCCATTGTTGTATATTCTGGTATTACTAACAGAATAGTGGTCACTTGACCTGCCTACATATTCACTTAACTACTAGTATTTTAACTTAAAGTTTTTTTGTTATACTTTTAGTATGAAAGATTCAATCTATACCAAAACAAAATATTATTTCTTCCAGACATATGATCACCTGCTGTTTCTCATCATGCAAATCCTGCTGGATACCATTCTTTGCCATGGTTTTATGTACCAGGTGGAGTAAGAAACCATAAAGTAGACATTCTATAACAGTCTTCTAAAGTTTTACTCTTTAATTCATGCAAAGCAAGTAAATGTGTTGTTGCATGACCATCATAATCATGGTAAACATGAAGGAGTCTATTTTATATCTGGACTAGTAAATTTTAGGACAATTATGCAGGACTGCTCTACAATATGCAATAGAGGGGGTTACATGTAGAAAACAAAAGAAATCACAAAAAAGTATCTGAACATTATGGAACGAGGCTTATTTCTGCCATAAGCATATATTTTTGTTCAATGCAACACAGTGGTTCTCAACCAAGGATGTGTGTACCCTTGGGAGTAGCCCTTGGCCTTCCAGAGGGTACACCAACCCATCTAGGTATTTGCCTTGTTTTGCAGCGGCTACATGAAAAAACACTAGCCAACTTACTACAAACTAAAATTTCATATAGACAATGACTTGTTTATACTGCTCTATATACTATACTTTTGGATAGCTTTCTGGAATTCCAGAATTCTTTTAGTATGAACATAAAATTAAATTACTGTTGATGAACAGAATATAGACAGAGAATGAAAGGCTTCACTAGAACTATGCCAATTCACACAGGTTTGTATCTGGCCTTGTCTTTATTGCCACAAACTACTTAAGGTGAAAATCTAAAATCAATGGGAATTTTGCTATTGACTTCAAGAGAGCAAGGACTTAATCTCGGTCTTTACATCTGGGCTACGTCTACACTGGCCCCTTTTCCGGAAGGGGCATGTTAATTTCAGAAGCCGTAATAGGGAAATCCGCGGGGGATTTAAATATCCCCCGCGGCATTTAAATAAAAATGTCCGCCGCTTTTTTCCGGCTTTTAAAAAAGCCGGAAAAGAGCGTCTACACTGGCCCTGATCCTCCGGAAAAAGCGCCCTTTTCTGGAGGATCTTATTCCTACTTCAAAGTATTCCTATATTCAAAGTAGGAATAAGATCCTCCGGAAAAGGGCGCTTTTTCCGGAGGATCGGGGCCAGTGTAGACGCTCTTTTCCGGCTTTTTTAAATTTTTTTTTTGAAATTAACATGCCCCTTCCGGAAAAGGGGCCAGTGTAGACGTAGCCCTGTAGTATCGTCTTCATTTCCTTTCTGGTCACATTGATTAAAATTCCTTTTTAAGTGGCAGAACCTGCCTAGCCAGGTATCTGAAGTGCCTTCAGGATTTGTCTTTGTGCTTATGATTCATTACTAGAGTTAAAAAAAACACTTCATGTACTGTGATGATGTAGGGTATGGAAATAATAATTTATATTTAATAAAAATGGCCTAAGCTGTTAAAAAAAAAAAATCTTCAGACTTCTAGCATAATGACATGTTTGCATTAAGTATCTGCAGCTTTTTGACCTTATAATGTTCAGGTATTTTATTTTGTTATCTGTAGAAGGACTTTTTTTTTTTAGGTGCTCAATATTCCTTTGATAAGAGAAAATACACTTATGTTTCTCTCCTGACTTTGCTGATCTCTATTATGAAACTAATATAAAAATTCATGGGAGATTTTATTTATGTCGCCTTCTCACAGGATGGCAAAGGTAAATTTGTAGTATTTCTTCTCATGCACATTTATTTTATATTGCATTCTCACAAAGAGCAGATGCTGCATAATTAATATAATATTAATCTTCTATTCACTTTACAGCCTTTTCTTTTTCCTCGCTGCTCTGTTTTTTCAGATGCCCAAGGGAAAAATTGTCATAAATACAGGTGTTTGTAAAAGCCTTGTAAGAAGTGTAGGTAGTGTGGTTAATATTTGTTCTTTATATTAACTGTGAAGCATAATATAGGGCGTATGCAAAATTATTTTCCCTTACTGACTGTTTCAACATGCTTGCTTATTAGGAAAGCTTACTATTGCTTTCCTTATTATTAGGAACAACTTGACAAAATAAAAGACCTCTCCCAAAACAAAAAAATCCACCCTAAAATCATAACCATATAAATGCAAAATCTTTTGGAGACCTTGATAAGATGGCAAAAGCTGCACAGAGAAGAATGTTTGAAGTGTTTTGTTTGATGTTGTGCCAAGTGGCTTGACTTGTTAACTATTACATTTTTTATGGTTGTTATTTCAGACTTTTGTAGTTGAAATAGCTGAACAGAAAACATAGAAATGAAGAATGGTTTTACAAAACCCTGAACTGTTCTTTCGTTTCAATTGATGTGGTCTCCAGTAACAGCTGCCATATTGCAGGATGAATGGATCCTTTTGTTGTTGTTGTTGTGCTTTGTTTGAAACTCCATGAAAAGGAATGATTTGAAAATAACTTCTGAGGTGAAGTAATAAAATAATTAATTGTATTCCTATTTTCAGCAATTCTGGTACCATTTAATAAAGGAGACAAGCTAATTCTTAAACTCTACTTTTAGGGTAGGTGTTTATCTGCTTCATTCATTTAATAAAGTTGGGAAAGTGAAATATAATTAGAAAAGAAAACAAAAGTCTAACGTAACAGTATTTTTTCTGAAGACTTAAATTTTGATTTGAATTTGTATTTACCTTTATTTAAAATGATCTGTAATTCTGTGGACAATCCCTAAAAAGGGCCCAAACTTAATGTTATTCTCAAATCAATGGCAAAGCCAACAATGACATCAGTGGAAGCAACTCTGGCCCAATGAATGAGTCTCTGATAAAAACTGAGAAACTATCTATGGACATATTTAAAATTACTTGCTCATGTGGCATATTTTCTTCATTTGTTGTCATTGGTTTACTGCTGTGGTATCTGTAAGGAAAACAAGCTTTTGGTCAGATCCTTAGCTCTTGTACATTGGCATAGTCCAATAGAATTCAGCAGAGCAAAGACACTTTACACACCTGAAAATCTGGTACAAAGTCTCTTTCTTTGTTTTTCACCAGACATTATAAATGTTGTGTTCATGCAAGGTGCCAGATTGACAGCTTAATAAGTAAAGTCCTCTGTTTCACCTGGAAACAGGTGTAGAAGTGTCAGAAGTAGGACCTGCTTTTTCAAAGTGTCATGATTTGGGCTGGAAATACTCTTTTAAGGAATGGAAGAAACTTATGTCCCTTTAACCATGCGTTTTTACTGATATTGTACTGAAGATTTCATCTACAGTCGGACATGCTGGCTGTGTTTCACTGAAGGGTGCAATTATCCACTTGAGACAAATAGTCTTTTCATGTAGTCATAGTTCAGCTATCAGGTAAACAAATACTAATGACTTTGTCATTATTTCCCTGGAATTAATTTGAATCAGTAACTTAGGAATTAAGTTCTCATCTCATTATCAGTCTTCTGAGAAATCCAGTCCCTCACACCTTCAGGATTTAAGTTTCTTTTCCTGCTCCAGAAAGATTATACTTCACTTTTGATCAACATAATCTGGTATTTGACTCCAGAACGCTGTGAAAATTTTGTACCAAAGCTAAACTGCTGAAAAATGCTACTTGGTGCCTAAGTCCAATATTTAGATTCCATGATTTAGATACCACTGAGATCCCCAAAATCCCCATTCAGCTACTGCCTACCCTGGCAGATTCTGAAACTCCCTAGGTACCTAATCTGTTGATGAAATGACCAACATACATAAGCAGCTGTAGTAAGTCTCCATACAACCACTTCAGTCCAGCTGCTCTTGCACCTATTGTGATGTATTAAGGACTGTGTTTGAAATGCAAGCTGGCTCTAGAGAGTTGCAGGCATGGAGCTCAGCAGTGAGGTGTTGGTGCAGCAGCCAGTCTGGAAAAAGTAACCCTAGAACAAGGCAGGCTGACTTTAGCTTCTTTGTCTTAAGGAACAACTTCCTTTGTTTTGGTTGTGATGTGAAAATTCTGGCTTCTAAGAATAAGTAGCATCTCTTATAGCCTTTGAGGGAGTATCTGATTTTTTTTTTTCCCTCTCCAAGCTCTTTGCATGTACACCATGGACATAACATCTATCTCCCACCTAACAGACTGCCTGTCTCACCTTCAGGGCCTCATCTGGTAGGAATGACCAGAGTAAACTCACAAAATAGCCATGGGTGCAACTTCCCTTAGTGTTTAGGTTAGAGCAGTCAGCTGGGGTGTAACAGACACATATTCAGGTTCCTTCTCTCTCTGATGAGGAGAAGGGAATTGAAGGTAGTTCTCCCACCTTTTAGGAGTGTACCTTAACTACTGGCCTGAGGGTATTCTGAACTGGAAAGCTGTTTTGCTGAAATTATTTCTCTGGGGAAACCTAAAAGTTAAGTACTGCAATGTTGAAAGGGTTCAGCTCCTTAAATGGAGGGTACTGATTTTGCTTTTCACTGCACCTTGAAATCCATCCGAAACCAAATGTCATTTCCTTTGAGACATGAAAGAGTCTAGGATGTGGTGTTCATCTCAAAGTCGATCAGGTTGTCAGGACAATTAGCAAGCAGCATCTGGTGGAGAGGCAAAGCCCGAAAGGTTAATTGATGATGAAACCCAGCTGGACAGGGGAAGCCTAAGCCTGTATAAAGCCAACAGGGCTTGAACAGAAAAGAACTGCAGTCTGCAATTAGCCTCTAGGAGAAAGTGGGAGAAGGAGAGGGTTATGGAGTCTGGCATGAAGACAAAAAGAAAGAAAGACTAAAGCTGCTCCTTAGGAGGAGGAAATTTGGGCTTTTAAACCTAGAGTAGTGGGAACCAGAAGACAGAGAAAGGACAACAGTGATAGGATCTGTGACCAAGCAGATCAGAATGCCTAGAGATAGGATCCCTGCAATGGAACACAGAGTATTATGCAGGCCTGGATAATGGCTCAGGAGCTGGGTGTGGACTGGACGACTCGCTAGAGTGGCATGAGGACCTCTGATAGGGTATGTCTACACTACAAAGTTAATATGAACTAACAGCCATTAGTTCAAATTAACTTTCCTAGGCGCTACACATACAAACCGCTAGTTCGAACTTAATTCGAACTAGCGGAGTGCTTAATTCAAACTAGGTAAACCTCATTCTACGAGGACTAACGCCTAGTTCGAATTAAGTACAGTAAACTTCCCACAATCCGGAACCTTTAGGACCCAGGGGGTTCCAGATTATCAGATTTGCCAGACTATCAGAAGGGGGGCTAGAAGGGGCCTGGGGTGGTGTGGGGTGGGGGGGTGCCCCCCCTTCCGATAGTCCGGCTCTGCCCCGGGCATCCCTGATTCAGCCGCTGCTGGTCAGTTTCAGAATCCGGGACGCCTGCAGCAGAGCAGCTGGAGTGCTGCCAGGTTGGTCCGGTAGCGCCGACCCTTGGCGTGGCGAGACCAACCTGGCAGCACCCCAGCCGCTCTGCCACAGGTGTCCCCAAGTCAGCCGCTGCTGATACTGATCAGCAGCTGACTCCAGGAAGCCCGAGGCAGAGCTGCTCTGCCCCGGGCTTCCTGGAGTCAGCCGCTGGTCAGTTTCAGCAGCGGCTAAATTGGCGACAGCTGGGGTGCCGCCGGGTTGGGTCCCGCAGCCCCGAGGGGCAGCGCTATGGGACCTACCTGGCAGCACTCCAGCTGCTCTGCCCCCGGTTTCCCCAATTCAGCCGCTGGTCAGTTTTAGCAGTTGCTGATTCAGGGAAGCTGGGGGCAGAGCAGCTCCAATGGTCTGGCTGCCCGGAGCAGTTCCAGGTTCCTGATGGTGCCGGACCATCAGGAGTGCTGGACCAACAGATGCCGGACCATCGGAGTTTTACTGTAGTTTGAATTAAGGCCTGTGTAGCCACTTAATTCAAACTAGTGGGAGGCTAGCCCTTCCCAGCTTGCCCTGGGGGCCACTTTGGGACAAGCCAGGGAAACTCTTCTGCCCCCTCCCAGCCCTGGAGCCCTTAAAGGGCAGTGGTCTGGCTACGGTGCCTGTGCTAGGTGCAAGCCTGCCAGCACCCAGCCAGCAGATGCTGCACCTGGCACGGGATGAGCCAGCCACCCACTGCCACTCAGCCCTCCGCCTCGTCCCAGGACCAGGCTGACGGCTCCCAGGAGCCTGCCCGGAGCTGCAAGAGGCGGGCGCCCACCTGGTCTAGTGCGGAGATCGTGGACTTCATCCAGGTTTGGGGAGGGGAAGGCCTCCAACATCCACAATCTCTGCACTAGGCACAGAAAAGTGGCCATCTAGTGCAGGATAGCTGCCAGCCTGGCCACCAAAGGCCACATGTGAACCCTGACCTTGAGCACTGAGCTTAGAACATAAGAATGGCTGTACTGGGTCAGACCAAAGGTCCAACTAGCCCAGTAGCCTGTCTGCCGGAGGCGGCCAAAACCAGCTACCCCGGAGGGGATGGACCGAAGACAATGACCAAGTCATTTGTCTCATGCCATCCATCTCTAGCCTTCCACAAACAGAGGCCAGGGACACCATTCCTACCCCCTGGCTAATAGCACTCCATGGACCCAACCTCCATCACTTTACCTCACTTTCCTTTAAACTCTGTTCTAGTTCTAGCCTTCACAGCTTCCTGTGGCAAGGAGTTCCACAGGTTGACTCTTTGCTTTGTGAAGAACAACTTTCTGTTACTAGTTTGAAGCCTGCTACCCATTCATTTCATTTGGTGTCCTCTAGTTCTTATATTATGGGAACTAAAGAACTTTTCTTTATGCACCCTCTCCACACCACTCATGATT
This sequence comes from Pelodiscus sinensis, assembly GCF_049634645.1. Taxonomy (NCBI): domain Eukaryota; kingdom Metazoa; phylum Chordata; order Testudines; family Trionychidae; genus Pelodiscus; species Pelodiscus sinensis. Next base: position 217,811,105 of record NC_134711.1, read on the forward strand.
TTATAGATCTCTATCATATCCCCCCCTCAGTCTCCTCTTTTCTAAGCTGAGAAGTCCCAGTCTCTTTAGCCTCTCTTCATAGGGGACCTGTTCCAAACCCCTAATCATTGTAGTTGCCCTTTTCTGAATCCTTTCCAAGGCCAAAACATCTTTGGGGTGAGGAGACCGTGTCTGTACACAGTACTGAAGATATGGCATATCATAATTTTATACTTCCCCTCCTCCTTCTCCTGGCTTCCCACTTCCAGCTCCCTCCTCCCAGGTTTCTTCCTCCCTGCTTCCACCTTCTCTCTTCCCCTCTCCCACCTCCTTTTCCCAGTCTCCCCAGAGGTTAATCCCCCCGCTCCCAGTTTTGTTAACTAAAGAGCCTTTCTATTTTTGAACTCACATGTCCTTTATTTTTTAAAATCAGGAAGGGGGGCTAGGGAGGAATAAATGGAAGGAGGTGAGCGAGGAATGGGGCACAAGCCCCTTAATGAGGAGGACTGGGGTGGCTCTGAGGGCTCCTCGGAGTGGAAGCTCTCCTGCAGGGCCTCCTGAATTCTGACAGCCCTCCTGATTGATCCCCCTGGATGGCAGCCTGCGGCAAGTGCTGTGATGTGCCAAGTGCTGTGTTGTGCCGAGTGTGGGCACTCATGGCACTCCAAGAAAAGGACTGCTTTGCTATCCCTCATCGAAGTAGACAAGCAAGCGGGGAACCCTGAGAACTGTCTGTCCGGGGTGGGGGTTGGGTCCCTTTAAGCACAGCCCTTGGCTAGCCTGAGACAGCAGCTCCATACTCTAAGTCCTAACCTGATGCTCTGCTGGCACTGGTTCCAGCCAGCCCTAACACTCAGTGTGGACATGCTAGTTCCAATTAGGAAAACACTAATTCAAATTAGTTTTTAGGTCTAGACGCACTAGTTCGAATTAGCTTAGTTCGAATTAGTGCTGTAGTGTAGACATACCCATATAGGCGAATGTTGATATTCTAGAAGGGAAGGAATAGAATGAGCTGGTAGGAGGGCTGAGTTGCAAACAGAAAGACAACCACAAGAAGCTCAATGGTAGTAAAACCTCGTGACAGATATATTCATTTAGCTATTTTTTTTAAACAGCTTAGCTATATTCTCAATATTTACTTTGAGGTATAAGTGTCAGGTCACTAATCAGTTTAGTGAGTGATCATGAGTAGCACTGGATTATGTTTTACGCATTGTTATAACTTCTGTACATGCCAGTATAATGTTGTAGTGTCTAACAATGTTGTCCTTGTGGAAGAAAACAAGCCTTCACTCTGCATTTATAATCAACAAGTAGCCAGAGGCAGTTTTATTATGAGCTGCAGCAAGGGAAAAACTGATTCAGACAGGTGGGGAGCACCCCTCAAGACAGATCTTCGAATACAAGCAATTATGAAGCAGTTTATATACTGTCCATTACATATAATAACAGTAAGCAATTAGTCTTCTTCCCATTAAACACCAATGGCCAACAGTTATTTTAGTTCCACACAGATGCTTCTTTATCTCAAGATTGATGCTTCAGTCAGCATTCAATCTTTCTCTCCTAAAGCAAGGCAAAGGCAGCATCTTATTACAGCTCTCACATTGTCAGGCCACAGACTTAGCCTGACTCTTGCTCTGCTACTGAGAAACCCTAAGATGGCTTCACACAAATCCCCTATTCCTGCTTCCACATGTTGATGAGCTTATCTTTGCACTACTCCAATTTGTCCACTCCAATAGAATGCCAAACTGTTACCTTTTGACTAAACTGTCATTATGAGATCATCTAACATTTGCCGTGAAGCTACACTGCTATATTCTGAGATCTTTATTTGCAAAATCATAATAACTTCCATACCAAAACATTCTAAAGCTCTAAAATAGTATTATGATGTGATTCACAAAACATCATAGAACAATTAATAGAAGCAGAAATAATCTTAGGCTACGTTGAGACTATAGGTTTCTTTCGGAAAAAGAAGCTTTTTTCAGAAGAGATCTGCAATTACTGTCTACAAGACAATGAAAGAAGGGGATGGTTATGGAGTCTGGAATGAAGACCAAGAAAGATAGATTCTAAAGTTGCTCCCTAGGAGGAAGAAATTTGGGCTTGTAAACCTAGAGGACTTCTTCTGAAAGAGCGTCCACACTGCAAAAGTGCATCAAAAAAAAGCAATCTGCATTTTCAAAAGAGAGCAGCCAGCTGTGATTGCAATGGACAGAATGGCCACCAGGGCACCTTTGCTTTTTCCTCTTCTTCTGAAAGAACTTCCTCTTCCCCCTCCACACATGCCTTTTTGCAAAGGCTTCTTTCTCATATAATGAGAATTATCGATGCCAGAAAAACCCCTCTGTTCTTTTGATTTTTCCAGTGGAAGAATGCAATTGCAGTGTGGACGTTCCTCAAGTTGTCGGAAAAATGGCTGTTTTTCTGACAAAACTCTGTAACGTAGACATACCCTCTGTGTGGAAAAATTAACCCAGCAAAAATTGTGACTTGTGCCAAAGATATAGGGATGAAGTATGTCCAAAGAAATAGCACATACATAAACTTGACTGGAAAGGCCACAACGTAGCCAGTGCCAACTAAGTGACCAAGAAATTTTGTGTAGGAGAATATTTTTGATAAGAGGGTTAAAATACTTAAAAATTTAGGTGAAATCCTAATTCTATTGAAGTCAATGGAAGTTTCGCGCTGGACTTCAGTGAAGCTAGGTTTTCATTCATCCACACTTCCTTAGTAAACTGTAAAATCTCTGAGCCCAAAAACTTCGACAAGTTGGCTGGCTGACATAACGGACATTCTGAAAGAAAGAACATTAGGTTGATGAAAATAGGTTGATGAAAATCTTCTTTGGCATGGATATTTGAAGAGGGATATTTCATTGGCCTAGAGCTAAATCCATGCATCTGGCCCCTTGATTCGTTTTGCCTGCTATGAAGTCTAGACTATAAACTGTCGGAGGGGGAAGGGGTCTCGCTGTAGAGACATCTAACAATGAAAAGGCTAAAAAATAACTACATAAGGCCTTCTGTGCTCTGATAAATGAAGTACGGTTGACACACTTAAACTTTTTCAAATATACTCCTTCTAGTAAAATCAGGTAGTTTGTAAACTTTATAAATTAAAAGCAACAATAGGAGTAATCTGAATAATCAAAATGGGAAGGATCTGTGAAATATGTTGCAAAGTGGCTTATCAACCAATATAGGGTTTTGCTCTCCAAATATTTTCTTTATGCTTCATACCATGAATGAAGTGACAGATTGATGAAGATCAGACACATCAAAATAAAATTGCACTTGACAAAGTAATTCATATAAACATTCCAAAATGCTAAACAATTTCCTCTGCAACCATATGCAATTTTTCTGGTATTTCTATTCTAGAATCTATTTTGATAAGAGTGTGGACATTCAGCTAGCTGTTATTCTCTTTGTCAGACTAGATTTTTGATGAGCTTTGATTATCAAATGTAGCGTCATCTCATAATCTTACAACAAATACCAGAAAAATTTAGAGTGACAGAGGGTACATTTCAGGTTCATTCCTAGTCTACAGACTTCTTTATTTTGATATAATGAATATATTTACCTAAATCAGTAAAATTGTTTAAATGTATCAACTGTACTTCATTCATCAGAGCACATTTAGGACTGTATTTTTTTAGCCTTCTCATTGTTAGATTGTTCAAAAATGAGACCTCCTGACTGTTTAAAGGATTGACTTCATAGACTGAATGAACAGGGTACCCTATGCATTGCTATTATAAGGATCCAGTTTGGCAACCCTACTTTGAGTGAGTATGTAATATTTAACAATTAGTGCTATTGAACTCTGTGGGATTTTCAACTACTCTGCAAGATAAGGTTGGTTGAATTGGGTCCTTAATTTGGAATGGCCATTCAAGGTAGAAGTTAGATTATTTGAGCATTGCTATCTGTCCTATCTTGCAATACAGTCCTTACCTAGGCCAGTGAACCAAGCTGTACCATAGAATCTCTATGGATAATAATTCCATGTTTGAACAACAAAATCATAACATTAGAGAGATACTCCCAACCACATGAGCCGGTATGGTGATAGTGACTCAAATATTTAGTGATTAGAAAGGCTGCAAATGAATAATAAACCACAGTAATTATTGGGGATTTCAACTATCCCCATATTGACTGAGTTTGTCATCACTTCAGGACAAGTTACAGAGAAAGTTTCTTGATATCTTCAATTACTGCTATTTGGAGCAGTTGGTCCTGGAATCCATACGAGGTGAGGCAGTTCTTGGTTCGATGCTAAGTAAAGCACAGGATCTGATCTCATCTGATAGTATGACCTCTTAGTAACAGAAAACAATATATTTATAAACATTCTCATGACAGGGAAAATGGCACAGCAGCCCATCACAGTAGCATTTAATTAAGAAAAACTTTTGGGGGGGGGGGGGGGAAGTGAGTTAAATAGAAATTAAGATAGTTACAAAAGTGAAATTTCTGCAAGATGCATGCAAACTATTTAGAGGTTCAATTTAAATGTATAACCCAAAATACAAATAAGAGAATCAAGAATGCAACTGTTGCTAAACAAAGTAAAATAAGTGGTGAGAGTCAAAAAGGTATCCTTTAAAAAGTGGAAGTTAAATCCTAATGAGAAAAATAGAAAGGAACATAAACTCCAGCAAAGTTAAGTACAAAAATATGATTATGAAAAAACAAAAACAAAAAACCAAACAAAAAAAGAGGGAGGGGACACAGCATACCAGAAGCTGGAAGCCTGCTACTCAACAATGGGATCACTGACAATCAAGATGCTAACAGAGTGCTCAATGAGGACCAGACCCCCAGGGAACAACTAAATAAATTATTTGTATCAGTCTTTATGGCTGGGGATGTAAAAGCAATTCTGAAACTGAGCTTTTTCTTTAGGTGACAAATTTGACATCCATATCGAGTAAACTGGCTGAAACTATAGTAAAGAACAAGTGTCAGATGCATAGATTAGCATAACTTATTGGGAAAGAGTCTACAGGATATTTTAAAGGGAAATCATGCATCACCAATCTATTAAAATTCATTGAGGGAGTCAACAAGCATGTGAATGAGAAGGATCAACTGGAGATAGTGTACTTACATGTTCAAAAAGCTTTTGATAAGATCTCTCAAAGGCTCTTAAGCATAGCAACCTGTCATGGTTTAAGAGGAAAAAGGTCTTCTCATGGAAGAAAGGATAGAAATAAATTATAAGTTCTCAGCCTGGAGACAGGTAAATAGTGGTGTTCCCCAAGGTTCTGCATTGGGACCAGTTCTATTCAACATATTCATAAATGATGTGGGAAAAGGGTAATCAGTGAGGTGGGAAAAATTACAGAGAATACAAAACTACTCATGATAATTAAATCCAAAGCATACAGTGATGAGCTACAGAAGGATCTCAGAAATTTAGGAGACTGGGCAACAAAATGGCAGATGAAATTCAGTGTTTATAAATGCAAATTAATGTGTATTGCAAAACAATCTCTACTATATATCTAAAATGATGGTGTCTAAATTAGCTGTTACCACTCAAGAGAAAGATCTTTGAGTCATTGTGGAAAGTTCTCTGGAAACATCCACTCAATTTTCAGCTTCAGTTTAAAAAAAAAAAAAAAGCAAACAATGTTGGGAATCAATAAAGAAAGAATAGATAATAAGACAGAAAATATCATACTTTCTCTATGTAAATCCCTAGTAGGCCCACATCTTGAATGCTGCATGTGGATGAGCTCAACCCTATTTTAAAAACAAAATTATAATATGGAAAAGATACCAACAAGGGAAACAAAACTGTTCAGGGGTATGGAACAGTTTATTCATGAGAAGAGGTTAATAAGACTGGGACTTTTCATCTTAGAAAAGATAAAAAAGGGGAATATGATTGAGGTCAATAAAGTCCTGATGGGTGCAGAGAAAACAAACAATAAAGTGTTAATTACTCTTCCTTACAGAAGAATTAGGAGTCACCCAATGAAATTAATAGGCAGCTCATTTAAAACAAACAAGCATTTTCATACAACACAGACAGCCCATGAAACTCTTCAGCAGAGCATGCTGTGAAGACCAAGACTATAACAGGGTTCAAAAAAAAAAATAAAAAAACCACTAGATACATTCATAGAGGACAGATTCACCAATGGCTATTAGCCAGGATGGGTGGGGCGGATATCCCTAGTCTGTTTGCCAAAATCTAGGAATGAGCAACATTCTAGCTATCTGTTCCCAACATTCCTTTTGGAGCACCGGGCATTGGCCACTGACAGAAGACAAAATACTGGTCTAGATGGACTTTTGCTCTGACCCAGTATGACTGTTCTTGTGTTTCTCTATTCAGACTGAGGCTTCTGAGCTGCACGTGGCACTTTAATGTGTCTCCTGTGGCTCTGTGCAGCATATGATATTAAAACACTGATTAATCAATCAATTTATCATGCTAATTTTAGCTGATTAAATAAATTGGCCAATTTGCTATGAGAATAATACATATAAAATTAGTAAATGAAACAATAACTTGTAAGTTGCTGCATTCATCAATCACATTTGTAATATTCATGTCCCACATTAAAAGGGACCAAACAGGAGAAAATAATTACTATACACAAAATACTAGCTTCCACCCCCTTAATCTTGGTGGGTTCTGTGCTTTCAGCCAGATTACTTGCCTCAGAGGCTCACTGCAGCCCTCAGTTGGGACACCAGCATGCTCTTTGTTGAGCTACTCATATCACTGGCCAACAAGGGGAAGGGGGTGCGGGGGGGGGGGGGGAGGAAACCAAATTTCTTAGTCTCTGCAGCTCCTCCCAGTGGTACAGAGTAGGACAAACCCTTGTACTAAAACCAGTCTCTTTAGTACTGAAATCGGGAGTTGGTGTGTAAGAGTATGGGGAGGGGAGGGGCGGGGAGGAGGAAACCTTGGCCTGCCCTCAACTCCAAATTCCAGCCAAGGGACCCTGTAATAGCAGCAATCTGTAATGTTTCTGGTAACAACTGAACAGCTACAAATCCCTGGGTCACTTCCCCAGTACCTTCCTTACCACAAGTTCTTCTCCTATAGCTGTTACACTTCCTTCTCCACCACATTTCCTCTCATCAGCTCCTTCCTCACACTCTGAGCAAAGAGAAGGGAAGCCTTAACTGGTTCTTAATTGGCCCCCAGGTGTTCTGATGAGTCTGGGTCCCTTGAGTCTGGAAGCCTCCTAACTGGTTCCAGGTGTTTTAATTGGCCTGCTTACTCTGATTCTAGCAGGTTCTTGGTGGTTCAGATAAGCCCTTGTTAGTCTCCCTGAGAACAGAGACCTATTTAATCTGGGGCTAATATATTTTCCCTCCACTACTCTCCTGTAAGGACTTTGAGGAGCAGTGGGCACTGTCCGGAGTTCTCTGCTCCATGTCCTCATCTGGCTCCCTCTGACTGTGTGACTTCCACACCTGTCCCTGCTTTCCCTTTATTTGACCCCAGTAATCATTCAGTGTGCTGGGCTCTGTGGGTCCTCCCCATAGGCTGGGGGGAGGTCCTTTAGATGTGGGCAGGCCCGCCCACCTCCCGGACTCCAATAGGACAACTCTTCTATAAGGATTTCAAGGGACAGTGGGCACTGTCCAGAGTTCTCTGCTCAGTGTTCCTACCTGGTCCCTTCAGTTAGTCCTTTGACCTCCACACTCATGCCTGTTTTCTCTTTATTTGTCCCCCAGAATCATTTGGTGTTTCGGGTTCTGTGGATCCTCCCCATAGGACTCCAATAGGACTACTCTCCTATTGCCCTCTGGCCTGACTCTGTCACAGGATGTATTATCTCTTGTCCAACAAATGAAAGCTCATTAACATCAGAAGAACCATTGTGGAATACCGGAAGACAACCTCTCTTCATAGAATATGAACACACTTATAGAATATGAAGAAAGGGTAGAGGAAAAGTGGTTGGGGTTTTTTTAAGAAGATGGTTCCTATGAAAATGTAGCACCATTGTCATGACACTTCCTGACGTTCTCCCTACTCCCCCTTACGCCCAGAAGTGGGTTGGAAGTGGGGCCACAGGAGGCAGCATAGTCCCCTTAGACAGCAGGAATTCACCTCCAGCAATCTCTAGCAGATTTAAGGCCATTTCATGCTGCTTATATGCTGTAAAGATCTTAGCAAAATTTGGAGAATCAGCCCTTATCTTTAAATGTCTGAGGATCTTGATAGATAGCAAAATACTCTATTAAACTAAAAACTTAAGTCCTTATTTGTTATATTATTTATGTTGTAATGGATAAGTTCATTGGAAACTTGTCAACTCTAGACCAGTATCCCACCTCTGGCCATATCCAACACCTAGGCTACGTCTACACTGCAAGCTTCTTGCGCAAGAACGGCCCTTCTTGCACAAAAATTTGCAGTGAGTCTACATTGCACGCGCATTCTTGCACAAGTATATTTACAGTAAGGCATTAGAACAGAGGGCTTCTTGCACAAGAATTATTCCTCTGCCCATGAGTAATAAGCCCTCTTGAGCAAGAGCTCTTGTGCAAGAAGGCAGTGTGGATGGGCAACAGGGTTTCTTGTGTAAGAAACCCCTATGGCTAAAATGGCCATCAGAGCTTTCTTGTGCAAAAGCACATAGCAGTGTGGATGCGCTCTTGTGCAAGACCTTTTGCACAAGAACTCTTGAGCAAAACAGTTCATGCGCAAAAAGCCTGCAGTGTAGACGTAGCCCTAGAGTTTGAGAGAGAAGTAAAAATACCCGACACTACATGCAGCTGGGTATGCAATGCTACAGAGGGTACAATTTCCTGATCCAAAGAGGAACACACTTTTCACACTGAAGCATCAGATTTCATTCCCCAATCCACAGTTTGCATAATTGCAAATATTGTTATCAGTTATAAATGTATACAGCCCTTCTTAAAATCTGGTAACTAAGCAAGCCAAATGCTTGCTAGCTACCCAGAAAACTGGGCTAGTTTCTTCTCATTCTATCAGGTGAAACTAGAAAACACATACTCTCTCAATACTGTCTTCTGCCCTGCTGCATATATAACTAAAAACATCTGCAGGTCACATCATGTGACCTCAAGGCCATAAAGACTTGATATGAAGGATCATCCTTTTATCCTTCATAATCTCTGTTCCCTTCCCCCTCAGATAAAGCTTTGCAGTCTGAAGCTTTTGAATAAGACAGCTTTATGCAGCAGGACTCCCACTGTAAAGGCAATGTGACACAACAAGACAGTGGGAGTAAAACAGAATATAATTTAAAGCCCTAAATTGCCATTGCACTCATTTCTCTATATGGGATTCAAATGGCATGTTGCAGTCTGATTGTTCCTTAATGCACATCAAATGTAGGTGCTATTCTACATTTAAACTAATTTCCTGCTTAAAAAACAATTAAGGGTCTACAATAGAACTTGGTTTTCATTTGCATCTGTTTCATCCAGATGATACAAGAGATAAATACTCGCTTTGACTGATTTATTTTATAAGAACATTATAGAACTTAGAAGGAAAATGATATATAATCAGGAAATCCATGATGTATACTCTTAATGTCCCCAGTTAAGAGCATAAAACCCAAGGACGTTGGGTTTTTTGAGCAGCTTATTCAAGGATTTCACTGGCTGCTAGCACATTTATTTTCAAGATAAGAACTACCATTTCCATTAAGCTTAAGGGGATGCGCATAAGTTATAGCATCAGCCACTGAACTTTGTGGGTTATTTTTCCAAATGAGAAATTTCACAGAGAATCCTTGTTTGCCCCAATGATATTGGAAGTGAATATTTTATATTAAAACTTTAAGAACCAAAAACTTAGGATTAGCAAAAATCATTGGAAACAATGTTTGTGTATGATCTATAGTAAGAAGGTTTATATAGTCCACCTATATACAAATAGGCCATTGCTATCACAGCAGCAGCAGTGGCTGGGAGCTCCAGACTCGTCTAATTCTCCCAGAGCTCAGTGTAATCACCCCCTTAATTCCCACGTGTCAGCAGCCCTGCTCTAGTGTGTCATCCACAAACTTTGTAAGTGTAGTCTTTAATTATATAAATTATATAATTAATTATATAAATCATTGAAAATCTCAAACAGAACCGAACCCCAAACTGATCCCTATAGAAACCCACTCATTATGCCATTCTAGCATGACAGTGAATCATTGATAACTAGTCTCTGGTATGGTTCTCCAACCAGTTATGCACCAACATTATGGTATCTCTATCTAGATTTTATTTCCCAAGGCTATGTCTAGACTGCAAGCCTCTTTTGAAAGAGGCTTTTTTGAAAGATACTTTTGAAAAAGCCTCTTTCGAAAAAGAGCATCTAGACTGCAAGCGGAACTTTCGAAAAAGCAAGCCGCTTTTTTGAAAGGCAGTCTGGATGTGGATGCTCTCTTTTGAAAAACCCCTGTTTGCATTCAAGAATGCCTTTTTTCGAAAGAGCACTTTCGAAAAAAGGTGTTTTTCCTCGTAAAATGAGGTTTATCACCGTCGAAAGAAAAGCCGCGTTCTTTCGATTTAATTTTGAAAGAACGCGGCTGCAGTCTAGACACAGGTGAAGTTTTTTCGGAAAAAGGCTACTTTTTCGGAAAAAACCCCTGAGTCTGGACACGGCCCTAGTGTGTTAATGAAACGGTCTAGAAAGACCATCTGAAGCCTTAGTAAAGTGTTATTTATCACTGTATTATCTTCTAGATGTTTGCGATCTAAACTATTTGCTCTATTATCTTTCCTGGTATGGAAGTTAAACTGACTGGTCTGGAAATCCTTGGGTTGTCCTAATTTCCCTTTTATAGGTGGACACTATATTTTCCCTTTTCTAATCTTCTGGAATTTCTCCAGTCTTTCATGAATTTCCAAAGATAATAAGTAATAGCTCAGACATCTCTTCTGTCATCTCCTTCAGTATTCTAGGATGCATTTCATCAGGCCCTGGTGACTTGAGGACTCCTGACTTGTCTAGGTAATTTTTAACTTGTTCTTTCACTATTTTAGCTTCTGATCCTATCTTATTTTCACTTGCATTCGCTATGTTTGGTGTCAAATCACAATCAAACTTCTTGGTTTAAAATCGAAACTAAGAAATCATTAAGCACTTCTGTTATGTCCATGTTTTCTGTTTTGTTTTTCCCCTTTTGATTAAATGGTCTTACCCTGTCCTCTAGGATCTCCTAGTTAAGCCAGGGTGGTCTCTTGCCATACGTCCTACCTTTTCTACACAGCTGAATAGTTTGCTCTTGCACCCTTAATAATAATTAATGGCTACTTAACCATCTGTTTCAAGCACTACCATTAATATACACTAGAAAATCTTTAGTGTACACCAGCAGGGAATCCTCAGGTTAATAAATGTTAGATATGTTAGCATACTCTAGAAATCACATGCTAATAGAGTACTAATCAATCATGTTCACCAGCCCTAAATCCAAATCTTCAGTTCATCGTAATAAAGCACCTAGCACAATGCTAGTGCTAAATAAATAGTACTCATTGAAGCTTTTTCTGAGATATGTAAGCCTATAAGGGACATAGCAGGAATCAAATAAAATCTGTGAATCAAAAGCAATAGTTGGACTCAACTATTAGTCTTTCCTTTCATTCGTGTGCATGCTTGCATGCATGCATGAGAATACACAGACATGTAGATACAGAGAGTACGCTTTTTAAATTTGCAGATGATACCAAGTTGGGAGGGGTTGCAAGTGCTTTGGAGGATAGGGTCATACTCCAAAATGATCTGGATAAACTAGAGAAATGCTCTGAGGTAAACAGGATGAAGTTTAATAAGGACAAATGCAAAGTACTCCACTTGGGAAGGAACCATCTGTTTCACACATACAGAATGGGAAGTGACTGTCTAGGAAAGAGTACTGCAGAAAAGGGATCTAGAAGTCCTAGTGCACCACAAGTTAAATATGAGTCAGCAGTGTGACTCATAAAAAACAGACATGATTCTGGGATGCATTAACAGGAGTGTTGTAAGTAAGACACAAGAAGTCATTCTTCCGGTCTACTCTTCACTGATTAGGCCTCAGTTGGAGTATTGTGTCCAGTCCTGGGCACCACATTTTAAGAAAGATGTGGAGAAATTGGAGAAGGTCCAGAAAAGAGCAACAAAAATGATTAAAGGTCTAGAGAACATGACCTATGAGGGAAGACTGAAAGAACTGTGCTTGTTTAGTTTAGAAAAGAGAAGATTGAAAGGAGACATGATAGCAGTTTTCAAGATTCTAAAAGGGTGGTAAAAGGAGGAGGGAGAAAAAATGTTCTCCTTGGCCACTAATAATAGCAAAAGAAGCAATGGGCTTAAATTACAGTAAGAGAGGTTTAGGTTGGACATTGGGAAAAACTTCCTAACTCTCAGAATGGTTAAATACTAGAATAAATTGCCTAGGGAGGTTGTGGAATCTCCATCACTGGAGATATGTAAGAGCAAGTTGGAGAAACATCTATCAGGGATGATTTAAATCAGGGTGGGCAATAAATTTTGACCAGGGGCCACTTCAGAAATTTTTGAAGTGGCTCCAGGCCACCACAGAAGGGTAGGGGCCTCAGGTGGAAGTGGCAGGGCCAGGATACTTCCATGCTTTCCCCACCACAAACCCTGATTGATCTGTGTGTGGGGAAGCACATGAAGTCTTTGCTCTCCCCCCACCCCCTGAGAGAACCACCAGTTGCTCTGAACTGCTGGCAGTTCCCTCCAGGTGCCTGTGCCCCTGGTAGTGGAGACTTTGAGCACTTCCCTCCCTCCCCCCCGCCCAGGTCAATCAGGGCCTGGGAGCAGGGGAGTACGTAAATTCTGCTCCCTGCCTTGAAAGGGAGCGCTGCACTTTTAGTCACCCCCCAGCTGAGAAGCAACTGGAGGCTGACTCTAAGTTCCGAGCCCTTTGTAAGGTGGGAGGAGACTTTGCATGCTTCCCCTGCCACCAGGCTAATCAGGGCTTGGGGATCGGAGAGTGCATGAAGTCTCCTCCTGTCCTGCCCCTGTCCTACAAGGAGAATGCAGCACTCCTAAGCACCACGCAATCTTTACGAAGGCAGGGGCAGGAGACTTCATGCACTTCCCTCAGCCCCCAGACCCTGATTGGCCTGGGTGTAGGGGGGAGCGTGAAGTCTTTCGCTTCCTTCCCTATGGCACGCAGCACTTAGGCTGTATCTACACTACAGCGTTATTGCGAAATATCTAATTTCAAAATAGTTATTTTGAAATATCTTATTTCGAAATAATGCATCTACACACAAACTGCATTTTGAAATAGCTTTTTGCTATTTCAAAATAGCGCATCCACACTGATTGGATGCTGAATCACATTTAAGCCAGCCGGAACGGGTCAGAAGTTACCTTGTGGCCAGGGCGGCCAGCAGGGCACCCTGGGAAGGGCTGGGAGCCTCCTATTTCAAAATAAGTGTCTACACAGTGCTTATTTTGAAATAGCAGTTTTGAAATTGGTGCTATTCCTCGTGAAATGAGGTTTACCTAGTTCAAAGTAAGCCCTCTGCTGTTTCAAATTAATTTTGAAATAGCAGTTGGCTTGTGTAGACGCTAGGAAAGTGATTTTGAAATAACTTTGCTGTGTAGACATACCCTTAGAGTCAACCATCATGGTTGACTCTAAGAGCTGCATGCCCCCCTGTCCTTAGGCCCTGATTGGCCTGGGGGTGGGGCAGCAGGACCTCTACAGCTCAGATCAGGCCCACAGAAGCCCTTTTGCACACCTCTGATCTAGATGGTGCTTGGTCCTGCCACAAGGGCAAGGGACTGGACTTGATGATCTGTCTAGGTCCCTTCTGGTTCTGGTATTCTATGATTCTATTCATACTTTTAAAAAAACACATTTACAAAGGGCATGTCTTTCCAAGGGCCTGGTATTTCAATCACTATCCATGACAAATGCATTGAACTGGCATGGAAAAACATCCCTTCCTCATATACAGAAGTTCCAGACTGAAAGTCTCCTGTGTGCTTTTAATGGAACTGATGAGTGAAAAATTAAAGAGAGCAATATTTAACTGCTTGCACATGCCATGCTTAGGATTCAGCAGCAGAACAGTGAAATGTAATGGTGAACAGCTCTGTAGGAGCTTTCATATGCATTCATAGGATTTTACAGATAAGAATATATTCTTAAAGTAGTGCAAAATTGTTAGAATGTACAAACAGCAACTGTTGTTGCTACCAATAGTCTTAATAAACTTAAAAAACAACAAATGCTCTGGTAGCACTTTATAGACTAACAAAACATTTGACCATTTGATGTTTTTTAAGTTTATCCTGTACAGACTAATTCAGCTACCCCCTGAATAGTCTTAAAGTTTGTTTTGTGAGGTGGGAATTCCATTGGGAATTTGACTGAAATGCTTATAGAGATCATTTTCTTCCATTTGTCCACTTTGGCAATGTTTGAATCCCAGAAGAATGGGCTGCTGATGAAGTGGGACACCCTCAGTCTCATAGTCTCAGGTCGGATGCAGCATGATGCATTTAGTGAATTCTTATCTGATAGCACAATGGTTCAGAGATGACTGAATATATCTGGCTGATAGAAATGCAGAATCAAATGTTCTGGTTATCTCTGATTTGAGTGCAGTATTCATCTCATACCTCCGTATGTTTTCTTTCATGTCAGTCTGAACTGGAAAATAGTGGAAATTATTTCTGCTCTTTTTTAATTACTTGGCCTTTAATATTTCTGCGCTAAGACTTATTTTGTCTATTTTGTTTTTATTTTTATATCTATGTACCTTTGAGTTTCATAGTAAATTTTTGTTTCTTTAAATTAATCAGTGAATCTTCTGGATGAAACAGATATGACATAACATTGAAATCACGGAATTTTTATTAATTGTCCTCACCAAGCTCCGGTTTGGGGAACCAAAGCTCATATTAGTCATAGTTATTCTTTGCTTATTGTCTTAATGTTCTTGTATGGCATTGTTCCATTTAGTTGCCATTTTTTAAGATTGTTGCACTGCAATCATCAGAGGAGAGATTGTTTATAATTATTCTGGAAGTCCAGAATGGTGATATGGATGTGGCTGGATGTGCTCCTTACACAAAGAGGAGACCCACATAGAGTTGGAAGGCTGTTTGGGTTTTTTAGGTCCAAACAATCTTATAAGGAACACCTAGAAATTTGTTTTAGGAGTGCTAGAAGACTTGTCATACAATCAAGGTTCTTTTCAGTCTTCCTACATCTAATTCAGAGACTAATCTTACAGAGGGATAGTGAAGAGGTTTTTGTTCTTGTATGTGGGGCCTGATTTATTATTATTTTATACCTTGTGTAGCCACACTCAGCAGTGCAAAGTGAGGGCTAAGTGGATTCAGGCCAACACAAAGTACAGGGCAAGAATGTATCAGACTTCTAATGCCTTTAGATATTAAGGGGATAGGAGCATTAAGAGTGTCTAAGAAATATAGATAAAAGACGGGCTTCAAAACTGTGCTCAGATAATCAAAATGAAGTATAGGAATCAAGAATAGAGGGATAGAAAACTATTTAAGTATTTTCATACAGCTTGTGCATTTAAAGAAATTCCACCTTCTCCCTGATCTGAGCATGATACTTTTTTGTAAAATGATATGTATATGTATGTATTGAAAAGGAAAAAAACCCAACTGTTCATGATAGTGCATCATGAAACCCGTCTCAGATGAGAGAGAGAAAATGCTGGTGTGTAGCCAGTCATTTGCAATTTAGGGAAATTTTTTACAAGGGAAACTATTTAGAATGTAATATTTTTCTTAATAGATAGATCGTTTTACATTTTGAAGAGAATAAACCAAAATATGCAGACATGCAGGCTATTGGCTGGATTATCTATTGGGGCTGGATTTTCAGGCAATGTACTTGGAATTTGCTCTTTGTTTCCTTCTTCCGTACTCTTAAAGTTCTGTTTAATCTCTGGTTATAGACTCTTTTCTCAAAATCGGTGTTTTTATTGCTGTTCTTCAAAATGGAAGACCATTGGTCCTGCAAAATAGGACTTTAGACTAAGAATCAAGAGACCTGGGTCCTATCTCTTCCACTCACCTTGGGCAAGTCACTAACTTCACTGTTCCTTGATTCTGATTCTGTAACAGAGTGATGATGCTTACCCATCCTTTCCTCTCATCTTCTTAAAACCAAAGCTCCATCAACCTTCTGGCTGTTCTTTGCTTTGGTGAAAACTATATTTTGTATCCAGACTGATGGTAATGTAGTATCTCACCATCCTGGAAATAACAATGAAATATTGTTGTAACCCAGAGGCCCTGAGTTCACTGACAGGGGAAAAGGTTTGTAATTCAGGCAGTAGAGGCACATGGTTTTAGCCCCTAATGTTGCAGGTTCAATCCCTCCTGCTGATGACCAGAGTCTGTTGGGTTTATATTGTCACAGCCATTAAAAAAAATCAACAGTTAACACCATAAGTAAGCAAATGAACTGAAGGACTGAAGTAATTTATTCTAAGTATGAGTATATTTGTGATTACTATGTGTTGATGGTTGGCAAATGATGACTTTGATGGAGATTAATGCACTACTAATTTTGTAACTGTCATGAAATGGACAGATCAAGAGTCTGATGTTCTGTCGTGATCTGGTACAATGCTGGTAGTCATGTTTGGCGATTGAAGCAGGGAAAACAAGGACTAAATGGACAGAGATTGAATTCTCCTTTCACCGTACGGGCTGTTCTAAATGAAAAAATATTAATATGTTTGGACGTAGTTGTAAATAATTGATTTAGCTGATGTGACATTCTGACATTGAGGTCAACATAAAGCAGGGCACGTCATGTTCCAGCCAACTGTGATTAAACGCTGAGGACCTCACATTTTAATCATGACTAGCTGACATGAAGTTAAGCACAATTTGTCCTGGGCCATGCTGTTGTCAAAAATCATGGATTCAACACTAATTCAGCTAAATCCACAATCATCTTTAAATGTGACAACATTTTATAAACCATTATGGATTGGCATCTACAAATGAATAATGAAGCACTCTAATGGAGGTGTGGAAACTGACTTCTCTGACTGTGTGTCTGGCATGCGGACTGCAGTTTTCAGTGGTTGTGATCTATTATCATCCCCTTCCATAAGAAGTAAAATTGATTGAAAAAACAGAAGGTTTTCTTGGTTTGATTAGTTTTTAAGCATATTGAATAAGTACTAGTCATCTATACATACAAAGAACTTTAACTTATACATTCAAAGAAATCATTAAATTTCTCTTTTGTAGTTTTGGATAAGTTCCAAAGCAACAATGGTTTAATTTTAGCTTTTAGTGAACAGATTGCTGCTCAAAATTGGTGATCTGAGGTACAATCAAATCCACCTGCATCCCTGGTATTCACAGGGATGTTTACAATCAAAGAATTGACTGTTGCATGGTGGAGTAAACAATGACACCAAGTGGTCAGAAGGCTTCAATGCACATTTATAATCTCTGGATTTCTTCTGAATAAATTTTTTTATGACTTAAACATATAAAATGTTTTGTAGTACTGTCAAAAAACTGGCACTTGAGTTTTCTTTGGGGAAAATGTTGAAATGGGCTTTTGAAATGCAGCATAAAAGGGAGATGTTTCAACTTGGTGCTAGGAATGAAGTTGGCCAGTTTCATCAAGAATACTTACAGCTCTAAAACTAAATTTAGTTTCAAGAGTGCTAGTAAGTCAGTCATGCTGTACCAGTATAGTATGGTCAGATGGCAGGTATTTTTCTTGACTTCAAGGATATCTTGAATGAAGATGGTTTTGTTTCCCCTTTCCTGTCCAAAAAAGTGAAGCCACTTAGGAGGTTAGAAAATAAAATGAAAATGAAAAATGAAGCCTCCATTGTAAGGAAAAATGTGTTATCCAAGCCTGACTGAAACCAAGACAAAAATCAGGGAGGTTCAATGAAATCAGGGAGGTTAGATGTAAGTTTGGATCTTGTCCTCTGGATCTAAGCTTGTGTTTTCTTCCTATCACTTTCCAAGTCCATCCTAAAGTACTGAAAATTCTAATGCCAAAGATGACAGAGATGGCAAGCTACTCGTGTCATCTGCTCCTGCCATGTGATCATGTGGCAGATAATTTTATTAATAATGAAATACTGAAATTATTGGAATAAAATGATGGTCAATAAAAAGTTGTTGTATTCTTAGTGTCTTATTTTATTCTTTCACTGCTGGGTTATGTAGTAAGAATGTCTACACAGCAGGGCAAGGTCAAATTGAGCTACACAGCTTCAGCTACATCAACTGCGTAGCTTAAGTTGAAATAGTTTAATTCAGCTTTTGCCGCTGTCTAGACAGCAGAAAGTTGAAGGAAAAACACCCTTACTCCTTGTGAAATGAGAGTTACCATGAGTTGGAATAAGAAGTCCTCCAGCTTGACATTATTTTGAAATAAAGGCTTGTAGTGTAGATGCACACTGTGTTATTTAGGAATAGCATCAGTTATTCCAAAATAACACTGCTGTGTAGTCATACTCTCTGGGTATTTCTAGAGTATAAGCCTCTTTCAAAAGAGGCTTTTTCAAAAGAATCTTTTGAAAAAGCCTCTTTCAAAAGAGAGCGTCTAGACAACAAGCAAATGTTTTGAAAAAGCAAGCAGCTTTTTCGAAAGAGTCTAGATGCTCTCTTTCGAAAAAGCAGTTTGCATTCAATAGCACCTTTTTTGAAAGAGTACTTTTGAAAAAAGGTGTTATTCCTCGTAAAATGAAGTTTACAGTGATTGAAAAAACTGCCGCGTTCTTTTGATTACTTTTGATTACTACATGGCTGTAGTCTAGACACAGGTGAAGTTTTTTTGAAAAAAGGCTACTTTTTTCAAAAAAACCCTGTAGTTTAGACACACCCGGTATGTAGCCTGACCTAATTAATGGTGTACTAAGGCCCAACAGATTTCACAGATCAAAGGTGGCTATGACAAACTGGCAACTTTTTTTTTATAGAGTAGTATGAATTTTAACAGAGATACATGCAGATTACATTTTTTTGTTAGTTTGCTGAAAGTCTTTATACACTGGTAACTGGCGTAGCCAGCTAAAGAGATTATTAAAGGTGACCATTCTACAGATATTTTCATGTTTTTGTTAGCAGTCATTTTTATCTTCATGAAACTTGTATAAAGATATGTTGAAGTGTGTTAGTAATTGAAGATCTAAAAAATGGAGAAGAATGAAATAAGAGCAGTGATCAAGTATCTCCAAATAATGAAATCTCTTCAATCAATGTAAGTAATCCACCTTCCTGAGAGTTGGTATCTAGATTAATGGAAGAATTCTTCCATTGACCTAGAACTCTCCACGGGGTGACTTTCACTAGTTAAACTATGCCACTCAGGGATGTGGATTTTCCATCACCTTGACCAACATAGTTAAACCAACTCAATTCTCTAGGGTAGACCAGACCAGTTTTTTCATGACCACTGTTTAAACCAGGCTCTGGGCTTGTACAACCGTATTCATGCTAAGACCAAATCAATTACATGGTTTTTATCTTTTATTCTTACGAGAGTCTGTAAGCATACTGTGGGTGGAAGATCAGAAATTTCTCACCAGACTCCAAGGCTACGTCTAGACTGGCCCCTTGTCCGGAAGAGGCATGCTAATTTCTAACTTTGGAATAGGGAAATCCGCGGGGGATTTAAATATCCCCTGCGGGATTTAAATAAACATGGCCACCGCTTTTTTTCCGGCTTGGGGAAAAGCCGGAAAAGAGCGTCCAGACTGGCGCGATCCTCCGGAATAAAGCCCTTTTCCGGAGGATCTCTTATTCCTACCTGAAATAAAGGGTTTTATTCCGGAGGATCGCTCCAGTCTGGACGCTCTTTTCCGGGTTTCCCCAAGCCGGAAAAAAAGCGACGGCCATGTTTATTTAAATCCCGCGGGGGATATTTAAATCCCCCGCGGATTTCCCTATTCCAAAGTTAGAAATTAGCATGCCTCTTTTGGACAAGGGGCCAGTCTAGACGTAGCCCAAGACTTAGAACTAATGTGTTTGCATCTCTCTTTCACTACTAGTTCTCTAGGGGTATGTCTACACTACCACCCTAGTCGGAACTAGGGTGGTAATGTAGGCAACTGGAGTTGCAAATGAAGCCCGGGATTTGAATTTCCCGGGCTTCATTTGCATCTTGACGGGCGCCGCTATTTTTAAATGTCCACTAGTGCAGACTCCGTGCCGCGCGGCGACACGCGGCACGGAGTAGGTAGTTCGGACTAGGCTTCCTAGTTTCATGAGGAGTAATGGTAGTTCGGACTAGGAAGCACTAGCGGACATTTAAAAATGGCGGCGCCCGGCAAGATGCAAATGAAGCCCGGGAAATTCAAATCCCAGGCTTCATTTGCAACTCCGGTTGCCTACATTACCACCCTAGTTCAAACTAGGGTGGTAGTGTAGACATACCCTCGGTTATTTCTTCTAGGGCCAGAGCTTTCTAATTCTTCCAGCTAAAGTTAAAAGAAAACTTTAGATAAAAGTCCTCCCCCCAAATGAAGCCAATGAGACCTTCAGGGGACCAGGATTTCACTCTTAGAGCTTATTTATCATGTACAATGATTTTCTATGCCATATATGGCAACTTGTTTTGCAGTAGCCATTTCACTTGCAGTGAAAATGAGGCAAACAAGTTCCTGAATTCACATCATAGTCTTTGTTTGCCTCTGCTGTTTTTGTTGTCTTGTTTTCCAAATTGCACATGAAATGACTAAATTTCCAAATTTTCAGATTAATTAAATCCTCTATCTCCCACAGGGGTTCAAAGGGCAGGCTTTTCACATAAAATGGAAGATGAACCAAACTGTCAGCTCTGTTCAGTAAAACATGGGAGAGTGGGCTGAAACTTCCCCTCTTCCCCCACCACACACACACAGCTACTGTAATGGTCACAGCAGCTGTCTCTTCATGTGGTACTCATAAGATGCTGTATAGAATGCTTCTGAAAGAACAGCACTTAGGAACAAGTCATCTGTAAAAGAGCCCTTATTTCCCTCCAGAATTTGCTTTAGGGACCTATGAAACCTACTGCTGTTAGAGCTGTCACCCCCACTTACCTTCATCAACATTTTGGAGAGAGAGCTGTTGAGAGCTTCATTGTTTGTATTGGGACTCTCCTCTGAGATCAAGCAGGGTAGTGATTTAATTAAGGTAGCACCGTTATGTTTTGAGCAAAAGCATTGCACTTAGAAGGTCTTGCTAAATGAATAGCAAATGTCTCAGGATTGTATGTGTGAGCACACAACACAGTATGCTTTTAGAAAAGACCAAATACAATGGTAGTAGCAGTTAGTTTGCTTCAGTCTTCATGGCTGAGGATGTTGGGGAGATTCCCAAATCTGCACCGTTCTTTGTGGGTGATGAATCTGAGGAATTGTCCCAGATTGAAGTGTCATTAGAGGAGGTTTTGGAACAAATAGAAAAACTTAATGTTAACAAATCTTCGGGACCGGATGGCATTCATCCAAGGGTTCTAAAAGAACTCAAATGGGAAATTGCTGAGCTATTATCTGTGGTTTGAAACCTATCCCTTAAATCAGCTTCAGTACCTAATGACTGGAAGGTAGCCAATGTGACACCAATATTTAAAAAGGGCTCTAGAAGCAATCTGGGCAATTACAGACCGGTAAGTCTAACTTCAGTACCGGGCAAATTAGTCGAAACAATAGTAAAGAATAAAATTGTGAAGCATGTAGAAGAACTTAATTTGTTGGACAAAAGTCAACACTGAAACAAGGAGTAACGGTAGTTCGGAGTAGGAAGCCTAGTCCGAACTACCTACTCCGTGCCGCGTGTAGCCGCGCAGCACGGAGTCTGCACTAGAGGACATTTAAAAATGGCGGTGCCCGTCAAGATGCAAATGAAGCCCGGGAAATTCAAATCCCGGGCTTCATTTGCAACTCCGGTTGCCTACATTACCACCCTAGTTCCGACTAGGGTGGTAGTGTAGACATACCCTTAGAGTTCTTTGAAGGGGTTAACAAACATGCGGACCAAGGGGATCCAGTAGATATAGTATACTTAGATTTTCAGAAAGCCTTTGACAAAGTCCCTCACCTAAGGCTCTCATGTAAATTACATGGCCATGGGATAAGAGGGAAGGTCCTTTCTTGGATTGAGAACTGGTTAAAAGACAGGAAACAAAGGGTAGGAATAAATGGTAAATTTTCAGAATGGAGAGGGGTAACTAGTGGTGTCCCCCAAGGGTCAGTCCTGGGACCAATCCTTTTCAACTTATTCATAAATGATCTGGAGGAAGGGGTAAGCAGTGAGGTGGTAAAGTTTGCAGATGATACCAAACTGTTTAGGATAGTCAAGACAGAAGCAGACTGTGAGGGACTCCAAGAAGATCTCACCAAACTGAGTGACTGGGCAACAAAATGGCAAATGAAATTTAATGTGGATAAGTGTAAAGTAATGCACATCGGGAAAAATAACCCCAACTATACGTACAGTATGATGGGGGCTAATTTGGCTACGTCAAATCAGGATAGAGATCTTGGAGTTATCGTGGACAGTTCTCTGAAAACTTCCACACAGTGTGCAGCAGTGGTCAAAAAGGCAGATAGGATGCTAGGAATTATTAAGAAAGGGATAGAAAATAAGACCCAGAATCTCTTACTGCCCCTGTATAAAACTGGTACGTCCACATCTTGAATACTGTGTACAAATGTGGCCTCCTTACCTCAAAAAAGATATTTTGGCCTTGGAAATAGTTCAGAAAAGAGCAACTAGAATGATTAGGGGTTTGGAACGAGTCCCATATGAGGAGAGGTTAAAGTGACTGGGACTTTTCAGTTTAGAAAACAGGAGACTGAGGAGGGATATGACAGAGGTATATAAAATCATGAGTGGTGTGGAGAGGGTGCATAAAGAAAAGTTATTTATTAGTTCCCTAAATAGAAGAACTAGAGGACACCAAATGAAATTAATGGGTAGCAGGTTTAAAACTAATAAAAGAAAGTTTTTCTTCACACATTGTGTAGTCAACCTGTGGAACTCCTTGCCAGAGAAGGCTGTGAAGGCTAGGACTATAATAGAGTTTAAAGAGAAGCTAGATAATTTCATGGAGGTTAGGTCCATAAAAGGCTATTAGCCAGGGGATAAAATGGTGTTGTTGGCCTCTGTTTGTCAGAGGCTGGAGAGGGATGGCAGGAGACAAATCGCTTGATCATTATCTTCGGTCCACCCTCTCTGGGGCACCTGGTGCTGGCCACTGTCAGCAGACAGGGTACTGGGCTAGATGGACCTTTGGTCTGATCCAGTACGGCCGTTATTAGTTAGTTAGTTAGTTAGTTAGTTTTATAACAGACACAAACAAATATGCTTCCTGATTTAGGGTTTTGGTCTGTGTTCATGGAGTTAGGCATATTCTGAAATACTACAGTATTTACTGTCTATGTGGATCTTGCACCTTAGTTTTGTTTTGTGTTTTATGTTTACATTTTTCTAAATCAAGCTACCTTAGATATTAAATGATCCTTGACAAAACATGTAACAGCTGCACAACTGGAGAATATAGTCATAGGGGGTGGACAGTTGGCTAACAGAGTTCATGTTATTCCAAGTATAGGATGCAGTCTCCTAATAATGCAAGCATCAAATGTTAAACTGATGGCATACCTGATCTTAGGCACAAAAAAGTGACAATAGCAGCTTGAAACTCAACACAGTGTCACACAGTTGATCATTCTCAGCTCATAGATATATTTACATGGTAAAATGATATTAGCAATGCAATGTAAGATACAACCCCCAAACAATGGGATATATACTTCCTCCCTTCTTCCTGTCCCTAGTTCACACCAATATTATTGCATGTATGTATTTGAGAGCAGATGTTATTAACCTGTTGGAGTTATTGTCATGGCAAGTTGTGGTGGCCAAAATATAATTGGATTAAAAACATGGATAAGTTCATGGAGAATGGCAATCTCATGAGGTTAGCTAAAATTGTGAATTTTTCACCAGTCAACCTTGCAGACATTTCACAGCCACCTAGCTGATCTTATATTATTTCTACCAATCGGGGTGAAACTCATGCTTGCTCTGGAAACTTCACCTTGGTTGAGACTTGAATTGGAGCACTACCATTAACACAGTCTTAATGAATGTCCAGATTTGAACACTGCTTCCTTGGCCCACTACTAAACTAAAGAGAATCTTCTGCTTGCTAAATCTAAGCATTAAGGTAAGACGGATCAAAAATTTTACACAAACTAAGCATACCTACAAACTAAGCATATTCAAACTGTCTACCATATACAGGTTGCACCTGCCAAATTTGGGATTCTCTGGTCTGGCAACATCCGTGGTCTGGCATGACCATGCATGTTCCTGGATGAGAGAGCCCCGGAGCAGGGGACCAACAGCTAGGAACCCAGTACAGCCCAGCAAGTCTGGTAGCAGTGGGGCCGCAGCAGCTTGGGCAGCGGAAGTGCTGGGGCAGCCTGGGCAGTGGCAGAGAGCGATCAAGGCTGCCTGCTACTCAGCAGTGGGGCTGGGACCATGGCAGACTGGGAGGGGAAATCTTTCTGGGACCACATGAGTGGTGGTGGTGGCAGGGTCACAGTATCCTGGGAAGTAATGACGGGGCCAAGGCTGTGGCCACAGCAGCCCAAATATGGAAGCTGGGCCGGGGCTTTGGCAGCCCAGCAGAAGAAGCATAGCCAGGCCCACGTGTCACCTGACAGTCGAGCTGGGGTTGGGGCTGGCTAACAGGCAGCCTGGCCAGGCCAAAGGAGCCGGAATCAGGGAGGGACAGCGGGCTGACGGGCTGGTGTCAGGGGCCTCCCATTGTCAGGCAAATTCCCTCACCCAGGACCGGTCAGGTCCCCAGGGTGCTGGACCAGGGAGGTCCAACCTGTAGTACAAAAAGTGTCTATTCATCTTGTCTTACAGAGGCAAATAAATCACATTTGTTCCTCTGGGAGTTATACACACACACACAAAGGGAAGCCAGACTCCATTTGTTTTGCTTCCGTACCATGGAGAAAAATTGCAGTCATGTCCTTTGCCTTTATAATTCCTCAGCATGAACTGATTGTTCCTTCATGTGTGGGAGGTTGTTTTCCATAGTTCTTGAATAATAGCTGTGATTGCCACAAAGCGTGCACATCTATAACTATTTTAGGAAAATAAAATCCTGGATTTTGTTTTCAATAAATATTTCATTAAACACCATAATTATATCTGCCAGCATTAAAGTGTCCCAAGAAGTAAAAGCCCTGTTTCTTTAACATGTTTTTTTAAAGAACATAAATTTGAGCTGCAACACACTGGAAAAAATTCTTCATGGTGATCAAAAACTGTCTACAGAAAACAAAAAGGCCTCCAAGTGCACTGAGCACAAGAAGACAGAATGAATGAAGTCAATGGAGAAATCTTTAAGGAAAACAAATAAAAGTATTTTAAAATGCTGTTTTGGTCTGGGCTTTCAAAAGTTTTTTCTTTATAACTGCTCATGTTCTTGGGGGTGGGAGGAACAACTTATCTCTCATAATTAATTAGATCACTATCAATCAGCATTCCATTCCCAGTGTAGTGAGCATTTTTACATTTTTAATGATGCAAACCTCATGCCAAATAGCAAAACAAATTTGTCATTGGACTTATGAGGTCAGTTCAGGCTACATTAACTTCTTTGGCAGCTCATGAACTACTTGGAAGGCTACCTTCTATGCTGAGAGAGGATATCTGATACACCGTTCCTTTGCTGATATTGCTCAAGTTGTTCCCTTCCCAAACAGAGGCTTCTGAGGTCCACAATAGACTATCCAATCATTGAGAGAGAAGCCCAAACTGAAAATCTGACTTTAAAAAAAATAAAAAATACATGTTTAAATATAATTCTATTTTGCAAAAAGATATTTCTTCCAAAGTAGAATGAAAATAAATTTCAAAACATTGAAAGCTGTTGCAAAACAGAATTGCTATTCTTCCATCACCTCTACTCAAAATATTTGTTTAGATCTTTCAATTCCACTTAATTATTAAAACACAATATAACACTAAAATGTAAAAATTGAAAGCTTTCAAATAAAATTTTGAAACCTCTGAATTTCTGCTTTGATGGGAATTCTGTTTTTCCTCAGCTCTGCCATCAAAGTTTTGGGGAGACTGAAAACTGGAATTTTGTTTCATGCCCAAATGTCAGCTTCATACAGCTCTCACAGATCCCATTTTAAAGCAAGAGTTAAAGATTAATTTCCTTTGGGAGATTACTTCAACCCATTAGTACACTGAAAAACAGAAGACTGAACTCAGAAGGAGTTGCATATGGTGAGAGAGAAAATCACTTAGGCCAGGACTACACTAGACCTGGAAGATCAGCTTAAGGTATGCAACTCTAGCTAGGTAAAATATATAGCTGTAGTTGGTTACCTTAATAAGAGCTTGGTGCCATCCCACTATGGGAGGCTAATGGATGCAAACGCTCCTATCCATTTCCCTTATGCCTGCAACTGTGAGGAGTACAAATGCTGGCTGGACCTGATAAATCAAATGTAGTATAGACCTGATAAATCAAGTGCCAAAATGTAGATTTCCAGAGCGGTGAGTAAAACATGCCCTTAGAAATTTCTCTATAATTCCTCCCTGTGTAGCATCTATTCATTAATATTTAGCAGATGCAGTGCATGATTGATCATTCAAATCTCTTACATCCTGTATTTATTAAAAGTAGAGGAAACAGCAGCTCTGGTTTCCCTAATTTCTTGAACCCAAACTTGGAGACACCACCCCTGTAGATGAAAGGATAACTTAATTGGCTTGACTTACTCAATGCTTGGCAATTTCAGCTGGAAAAGTCAACAAGAACATCAATTGATGCCAGGCTTGGTGGTGAGTTTGGATATGACCTGTGTCTGGAAGGAAACTGACTGGGTCCACCAACTAAGCAGCAATCCAGTGGTATCTATGTTTAATGATTACTGACATGCGCAAGATTAGAACAGGGGTACATATACACTGCAACACTATTTCGAAATACTAGCTCTATTCCGAAATTACTTAGTTCGCGTCTACACAGCAGGCAGTTATTTCAAAATAGTGTCAAACAACTGTCAAACTAGAGGACTTCTTACTCTGACTCCTGCAACCCTCATTGTATGAGGAATAAGGGATGTCAGAGGATGAGTGCTCTATTTTGAAATAAGCTATGCAATTGACGTAGCTCAATTTGTGTAGCTTATTTCAAGTTAAGCCCTGAAGTGTAGAAGCACCCCCAGGCAACCTACAATAGAGAGGCTGTACATCCCATTTGTAACCTGGTAGGCCGTCAGAAGTGTGGCCCTTTAAGTCCCTGTATTGTGACTCAGTAATCAAGAAATCTTATTATTCATCTTATCTGAAATGAAGTGCCTTCCATCTGCATTAATTTTGCTGTTTTGAAATTAAAAGAGAGAAGGGATAATTAACAAGCCCCTGTTTGTGATGATTTAAAGCTATTTTGATCAATGTAAATAATGGACCATTTCAAGTTGATTTGTCACCTCTTGGCCTAAGGCAAACAGCATAAAGAGTTCAGGAGCTTTTTTCAAAGGAATTTAGAAAGGTTTATTTGACATGGTTTTATTCCTAAGGTGAAATTCTTGTTTTATTTAAATCAGTTGGAGTTTTGGTATTGATAATGATGCCAGGAATTCACCCCTACACAACAGGACTAAAGTCAAATTAAGCTACACTACTTCAGCTAAGTCAATTGCATAGCTTAAGTTGAAATAGCTTAACTCGGCTTTTGATGTTGTTTACACAGCAGGAAATCGAAGGAAGAACACTCTTCCTTCAACTTTCCTTAGTCCTCATGAAATGAGGGCTACCATAAGTCAGAGTAAAAAGTCATCCAGCTCAACATGATTTTGAAATAAAGTCTTGTATTGTAGATGTGCAATATGCTATCTCTGCAACTTTAGTTCCATTTTAACTCCCATGAAATTCTTGGTGTCTGTTTCTCTTCAGATAAATGTAAACTTCAATCACTGAGTTATTACTGAAAGAACATATGTTCATATTAACATTAGGTAGACAGCAATAGCTATTAGCATGTGGGGTGTTACAGATGTAGCCAGTGCAATTTTTAACCAAACACAGCTGGAGAAAAGTAAAGGAGCTCTCATGAGTTGGTAATGCTATCATTTCACAGTTGACTTATCTGAGCCTATGCTAGAAAATTTAAGAAAAATGAAACATTTGTCAGATTCTGGATGCATTCCGAAAGCTGAAAGCAACTGTTTAATCTACATTTTTCCTAAATCCACTCTTGGCCAAACTCAGTGGTGCCATTTAATAATGGGAAAACACTAAAATTAATTTTGGAGACTCATCTCAAATTAATTGCATGTGGTGCCTAACTCCTTTCTGGCTCTGTACCTCTTGCATAGAATATACACTTTAAAAATATGTTTTAATCAATCATACACAAAAATAATTTTAATATCCTAAGATAAAACCGTTTTTAAAACACATAGTATAAGACACAATATTAAAAATAAAGGGAAATTGAGTGAATGAATCTTTCTCTTTTGGGGCAGAGTATTAGATACTGAAGTGTTAATACTCTAGCCTATAAGCCTGAAAATCTGTCTTTTGTTTGCAGAGCATAAGGTCATAATATAGGTGAGATAACCACTCCAAGTTTTCCTTCAAAAACTTTTTATACATTTTTTTTCTTTTAAGAATTCTCAACAGGTTAAGAACAAAAAGTCATCTGAAAGTTGACTAACCAAAACAGAGTTGTTAGTATATGGGTTTCTCAGTATAAAACTTTGTCACCACAAAGCAAGATCAAGTATGTGTCTCTTTTATTCTGGGATGTATAACTCTGCTCTCATATAACTGTTTAGAGTGTTGATGGCTGCTAATGCTGATATTTCCGTCTGAAATTTAAACCATCGTTTGTATATCCTACTAGACTGCTTTTGAGAGTGTTCTGAAAATAAATGTTAAAAGTGTAGAGAACAACAAAATATACTCCATCTTCTGTTCCACTCAGCAAAGGCTGAGATGGGAGAAGTACCTTCCCATGACACTGTTCCTAGCCTTGGGCCATCCAGATAATCATATTTCAAACCAATTAGAGTTTCATTATCATTTTTGACAATTCAAATATATTTATTTCATACCCTCTGTATTAAAGCACATTTTCTTTGAAGAAATCAATAACATGTATTTTTGAAAGTATTGTATTTTCTTTGTATTTCAATTTTTCCTGGATTATAACTCACATTTGTAACTAAGAAAAAGGCAAAAAATAAATAGAATGACACAAAGTTGGATCTGATTTAGTGTCAATTTCTCATTGAATATTAATCCAAATTTGAGAATGAATAGAAATGACCTAATCACTTCTCTGTGATTATAAGAACACTGAAGTATTTGTTTAAATTGATTTATGAGCCTTATTTTACTCTGATAGTTGCAGCTAGGAACATTGACAATAATAGTTATTATTGGGAGATGTTCCATTGTGTTAATGCTTTGACAATCCCAGGGCCTTGACATAAGTCTGATTCTCTGGAGACTCAAAAGCCATTATTGGAAAGTGAATGAGGTCATTTCATCTGTATCTGAAGCATCTGTGGTGAGCAGCTAGCTTTCAAACACAACACATTCACTTGACCTAGTATTGTATGAATTTTCCTTTGAGGAAACTTTGTTTGACTCATTTTTTATTACATTCCCTCCACTCAGATTTAAAATAAAGAGACAGATGCATGAGAGAAAAACAACTCAAATATGAAAGGGTGCTCTCCAATTCAGGAAAGATGGCAGGGGCATAGCTAATATTGATTCAAAGGTAACATTTTTCAATGTCTGACGGGAATAGAGATTGATTTGAAAATCCTTGGATCTAATGGCTGTGGAGAATTATGTGTTTGTTGAGAACTACAAAAAGGTAGCAGATCCAATCAAACAAACTGAGATGGCCCCATTGTTCTTGTTACTGACTGTGTGTAGCAACAAGCAAACCTAATATTCTAATCTGCCCACACGCAGTTACGGTAACTACATGCTCTAGTTGAGTAACTGTATATTGAAATGTCCATTTACTCACCTACCTGGCCATCTGCATACATATTTACCTGGTTTGTAAGTGATAATAGTGCAACTGTGCAGTCCTCACACATTTTCAAGTGGGCTATTGTGGAAAGAGAATTTAGAAAAAAGAAAACATGCTACATTCACATAATTGAATATTCTAATTATAAACTGACAGTATAATTTAGAAGGCAATGGTGCCAAATTGAAGTCTATTGCAACTACAGTTAGAAATTATATGAAAACAGTATGCATTTCTGAGTCAATGAACAAACTGATAGATAAATTACAACAATAAGAGGCTAGATGATGAGTTATGATCTTATAACATACTTTGGGCCAGATTCCTCTTTGAGTTCTCAACAACACTGATGTCAGCAGAGGTACTCATACTTTACATTAGAGTAAATAAGAGCATCTTGCCATCTGCAGCACAGATTGAGAAAAGCTTATAGTGGTTCAAAATTAAGAGGGAACTAGATCATTCAAGAAAAATGTTCTATCTAGACCTGTAACTTAAAGTGAAACATGAATTTGTATTGCCAGTTTACCTTTCTCAAGATGCTCTCTTTGCTGTTACCCATTTTGGCTAAATGGATTCACCAGATTAGGTGAACTTAAATGTTGAAGAAACTATGTGGGAAGATATTTGGAGGTTGTAATCATACTGTAAATTATGTGTATTTTATCTGAATTTCATTTTAATTTTCTAGAAGGATGAATGATACAACTCAGACTACAAGCAAGAAGGGAGTATTTCAGTGAATAATTTCAGTTAAAGAAGAGCAGCCCTGCTGTCAAAGACAGATATGGCACTAACCTCAAGTCCAATCTTAATAGTTGCTATGCTATGAAATGCTATGCTAAACAGTGAACAACCAGGCATCCTGTCACAATCTAATTTAGTTGTATGTTTGATAGACACATGGGGATAATGTAGCAGGCTAAACATTTCATGCTTATGTACATGCGAGGACTTGTCCATTAGCAGAACACATTCCTCTTTGTCATCACCAACATAAGCCACAACAAATTTTTCCCTCATTTAATGCATTATAGTAAGATAGTTAGGGGGATATTGGGGATAGGAGTGAATGAATAAATAGATGGGTGGTTGTATGGTGATGAAGAATAAGACAGGTGTCTGTGTGCAAAGACTGACAAATAGGGAAGAGACCGAGGGGACAATTTTAGAAGAATATGAGGTAAAATAGAGAACATAGAAAATAATTCTCCCATGAGATTGAGGATGGGGAATAAAGAAAGACAAAAATAGAGAAGAAGAGACTAAGGACTAGTCTCCACTATACGGTGGATTGACACTGCAGTGATTGATCCACTGGTAGTCAATTTATTGTTTCTGCTTAGACTCAATAAAATGACTTCCAATTGCTCTCCCATCAACTCCAGTACTACAGCAGGATGAGAAGAGCAGGTGGAGTCGACTGGATAGCTGCCAACCTGACTGCATGGAAGAAACAATGGTAAATAGATCTAAGAATGTCAACTTCACCTATACTATTTGTGTAGCCAAAGGTGCGTATCTCAGATTGATGCGGGGAGGGCATGTAGTGTGGACCAATCCTAAGATAAATTGGGGTGAAGATGAGAAATATATAAAAGGAGAAAATACCTCAAGTGAGGAAATGAAAAAGAAAAAAAAAGATGGATAGATTAAAGAAATGGGAAGATCAAAATCTGGGAAAATGTTATAAACAACAATGTTAATGTTGAGGAAAGTTTGCTAGAGTACATATGACACAAACACATATCATCAATAGCAAGACAGAAGCAGATAAGTTGTTGAAAACTACAGCTAGAATCAATATGAAAGTGGAGGTGTGGCCTGTGCCTAGTGGAAGAGAAGTAGTTGAGGATAAGAACAGGAGCATAAATGTCACATCATGTGACTTACTCATTATATCCTTGCATTTTACAGTCTGAATGGTTGGAATATGCAGTCTGATAGCCTTAATTCAAAGTCAACAATGTTTTATTGTTTATGGTGGGAATATGTATTATAGACACACAGTACAAATGGTTCATAGTAGATTAATAGACTTTTATGGGCCATTCAAAATATATGATCCTGACTATATTCTCTTACTAATCCAGGCTTCGGATTGCAAGCTTGGGACCTCAATAGAAATGGTTGGGAAAGTGGGAGTGGGAGATGCCAGACTCAAGTGGGAGGAAAAGTGAATCAAGGGAACACCTGACTAGAAGAAAATGCCTGTTGGAGGAAAGGCAGGAAAAGTTGCTAACACCCTGGGGTAGGGAAATAACTGATTGATAAGACTCCAATTAGTCTTAATCCACCTCTGTATTTAAAGGAAAGGCTGTTTTTTTAAGTGTCAGTTTGTTCTGAAATGTGATTTACTATATTATGCACTAAGGAATGCAAATTTTATTTCAGCATGAATGTGACATTGTTTTAGACTTTTGGAACAAAGGAATGAAAAAGAGCCAGTGAACCATATTGTTCATGATAGCTTGGGAATAGATGTTTAAAAGATTCAGAGGGGTAGCCGTGTAAGTGGGTTGTACCCACGAAATCTCATGATCCCATCTACATTTTTTGTTAGTCTCTGAGGTGCTGCAAGACTATTTGCTATTTTTAAGTTTTTTGAGAATAGATGTCTATTATATAGGTAAAAAGCTCAAGGTTCTGGGATCCCACTACTTTGTCTACGTGAAATAAAAATATAAAGGCAGTCTTAAGCAGCAGCACTGCTTTACATAAGAGAAAAACAATAATATTTCCTCAGGTTTAGGTTTGTGATTATACAACAGAGAGCATTATGCTCAAGGTTATTTCTTTTTAAATTGATGTAAGATGCAATTCAGCAAGCAACCAGGCCCTCCAATGAGAGCTGAATTGCAAATAATGAAGAATCATGTTGTAGGTTTTGTATAGTATAAAAATCTTACACAAGACAAATTTTTTTCTACATTCCTCTCTGTCTGTCTGTCTCTCTTTAATTTCCATTACAAGAAACTTCATTTTGACATCATGCACTGATTTGGAAAATGGGACTTATTGCAGAATGTCTTGTAGAATTATACAGGCATAAGCACTGGAATCTCATTATGTGAGTGTAAGTAAACAATCATCTCAGGGCTTAATATGTTTGATCTGTGCCATGAATGTTACAGAGTATTGAGATTTAACTGATATCAGTGACTCTGAACATTGTACTTCTTTTCTCTGCCCAGTTACCTGTAGACTCAAGATTTTTTACTCCAAAGTCAAAAGTCAGTCTTTTTATTTTTTCACAGGAAAAATCCAGATATTTCTATTACTTTCCACTGAAGATTCACCCTCTCTAAAAGTTTTAAAATAGGAATTAATTAGATTTTTTTAGGCCTCCTCGAGATTAGGTTGGATTTAATTTAAAGTCTTGAAATATGGAAATATACAGTGATTAAGAAAATACATAATGCTCATATCTGGAAACACGCTTCTCAAAATATTATCTATTAAAATATAACACTTTCAGACAACTTACAATATGTTTTTGCACTTGCACAAAGTCTAGTACAGAACAGCCACCACTTTAGTGGATCTCAGCACCAGAGCTCATTGCCATGTCAGCTTGCTAAGTTTTCTACTTTTCATAAAAGATTTTTGAAAAGGAATCTAAAATGGCAGCTATAGTTTGATTACAGGATGGTACAGGTCTCTGTTACCAGGGTTTTCATACCAAAATAAACCATGTAACAGATTTCATCAGTCTGATTTCAGAACTCAACAGAGACCTGTCAGAGAGGATGTGTTCAGCAACATGAGGACTGTGGAGAGAGGGAATGAAACTGTAATGAGGGTGTGAGTGAGGCTGTGAAGTTTGGGGAATGCATGGCAGCAGTTGGTTGCAGGGTGTTATTGGTGTTTGAAAAGAAGACAGGAGTTTTCAGGGACACTGGAGGGGTAAACTCAAAAGTTCTGAATAAATATTGAACGGCTATCAGCATCTTGTTCTGTGTGTGCAAATCAAACCTCCCAACATTTTAAAATAACAGATCAACTAATCCTATGCCAGGCTGGCTGCTGCCTTTGGAAGTTTACTCTTTGGATCTGTTTTCCTTGCCCTTGCAAGGAAAGCTTTCTAGCCTTCTGCTTGGCTGACATGATCTGGCAGCAATTTAGCTACTGTAAATTACAGGGCTTCTGAGGGCTTGCTGCTCTCAGGCTTGGTTGTTTCTTCCCAGTATTTCTCTGGTGTCACTTGGCTGTCTAAAACTAATGCCTTTTGTTCTCCCACTTAAGTGGCCCATAGGTATCTAGAGTCAAATCCAGAGTCCATATTTAAAAAAAATATTTTAATCCAAGTGAAAATCACTGAATATTATTTATTTGTAGAGCTCCAAACTCTAAAGAAACAGTCACTTGTGAAACGGACAGGTAACTGATGAAGAGGATGTAGATTACTCTAGTCTGAAGTAGTTAGTTACTATTTAAGAATATTTGAAGGTGTCATAATTAATCCCACTTCATGCTGAGTATTGTGGTATTTTTTAAATAGTTGTAGTGTGTTCTACATGCCATGAGCTCAGAAGTAGGTGCTGTAAGTGGTCCACTAAATACTACAGGCTTTCCTGCAAAGGAGGAATTTCTATTAGGGCTGATGCAAAAGTAGGCATTTTCCATTGCACAAATATTAAAGATGTGGGGAATTTCCAAATTAACTACCTAGAGGGAATACAAAATGGGACAGGAGAAATAAGGTTGGCTGCTATTATATTTACTGAGTTATAAAAAAAATAAACAGATAATACAGAAGCAGAATTCTTTCTAAATTCTTTTAAAAGGATTTTTTAGATATATTTAGGTGTTAAAACTTCTATTGTTCTGACCAGATGATATGTAGAAGAATTGATTTACCAATAAATTAGAATAGAAAATTCAGGTTTCTGTTACAGTTACAACATATAGAGAGAGGAGTTAGATAAAAAGAAATACTCTGAGTGGAAGGTTTAACATAAAACTACTTTATTTCTTAGAATGACATGAAACCCACCTGCTCCAAAAGAGAGAGAGAGGCTATGTCTAGACTGCAGGTCTCTTTCGGAAGAAGCTTTTCCGGAAGAGATCTTCTGAAAAAACTTCTTCTGAAAGAGAGCTTCCACACTGCCCAAGCATATCGAAAAAGCGATCTGCTTTTTCAAAATATAACATCCACATTGATTGGATGCTATCTCACATTTAAGTTGTGATTACTATGGATGGAGTGGCCAGCAAGGCACCTGTGCTTTTTCCTCTTTCCTCTTCTTTTTTTTTTGGGGGGGGGGAACCCTCTTCCCCATCCACACATGCCTTTTTCTGAAAGAGGTCTTGCAGAAAAAAGGTTTCTTCCTCATACCACTGTTGGAAAAACCTCTACATTCTTTCAGCTTGCTGTCAAAAGAATGCAATTGTAGTGTGGACGTAAGTGTAGTTTGTCTGGAAAAATGGCTGTTTTTCTGGCAAAAAATTGCAGTATAGACATACCCAGAGAGAGAAAGCAGGCTGCTCCTGAAAGCAGAAGAACAACTCATCCAGCATGAGAGTCTGTATCTGCAACTAAAACTCATGCTTCATCTGGTTCTGTAGATAGGCAATTTATGCTATTGCAGGTCAATGTACTGGCTTTATTCATGTAAGAAATGTAGGTACAAATTTAGGCAAATCAATTAGTTCTCATTTTAATGTAGTGTCCAAGCAACATTTTCCCCATGCACTAAGACAACAGAAATGTCATTTGAGCTTCTAGACAATGGGGTTTCTGAAACATGTGGGGCTGAAATTGAGGCTACGTCTAAACTGCTGCTTTTTGGGGGGAAAA
Source organism: Pelodiscus sinensis (assembly GCF_049634645.1). Taxonomy (NCBI): domain Eukaryota; kingdom Metazoa; phylum Chordata; order Testudines; family Trionychidae; genus Pelodiscus; species Pelodiscus sinensis. Next base: position 217,846,936 of record NC_134711.1, read on the forward strand.
GGTATGCAAATTGTGCTTCACAATTTGCGTACCTTTTTCCGATTTTTTTTTTGGAAGAGGCTTTTCCAAAGTTTGGCCTGTGTACACTACATAAAGTGAGGAATATAGGGCTTCTGAAAGAGGCTATGTCTACACTATGGGGGAACACGTCTGCTCTTCTGCTTTTTTTTTTTTTTTTTTTTTTTTTTTTTTTTTTGAGGAAGAATAGATGTTCTCTTTTGGAAGCCCTATCTTCCTCCTCCCATGAGGAAGAAGGGCTCTTCCGAAAGTTCTGCCTTCAGCCCCAGCTCTACTGGTGAGGAAGCCGTGACTATCCCTGTTGGAATCGCAAGTAAATCATATGCTTGAATTATTAACTTGACAAAATATAAAAATTCAAAATTAAGATGAAAAAGTAGTTACCATGCTAGGATTCCTATATTAGTAAGATGTACTAAAAGCATGAGTTTAATATTATCACCTGAAATTTTCTAAAATAAGCCTAGTATTGTATATAAAATATGGAACTCTTAAAAATTTGGGTCAAAATATGGTAGCCTTAAAAACTTACTAATATGGTACAGCAGAATTCTCTTCTTACAAGTTCGTATACCTTGCTTATCACCTTGCTTATAAACAGTATCTGAGCACCTTTCAGTGTTTTATTTAATGATATGTTTAGTGCCTATCATGTATGATCCATTCCTTCTCTCATCTGCTTCTTGTAGCAGCTAGTTCACGAACCCACAAGGGGAGAGGCACTATTAACTATGGTTTGTAACCTGTCCGTTAAACCGGATTCTGTACCTAATGACTGGAAGACAGCTAATGTAACACCAATATTTAAAAAGGGCTTTAGAGGTGATCCCGGCAATTACAGACTGGTAAGTATAACATCAGTACCGGGCAAATTAGTTGAAACAATAGTAAAGAATAAAATTGTCAGACATGTAGAAGAACATAATTTGTTGGGAAAAAGTCAACATGGTTTCTATAAAGGGAAATCATGTCTTACTAATCTATTAGGATATGTCTACACTACAGAGCTATTTCAAATTAACTTATTTCGAATTAGTTAATTCAAATTAAGCTAATTTGAAATAACGCATCTAGACACAAAAACTAATTTGAAATAGCATTTTTCTTATTCGAAATAGCTCGTCCATATTGAGTGGACCCTGAATCAAAGGTAAGGCTGGCCGGCATCAGGGTCGGACTTAGTGTGTGTGGGGCTGCTGCCTCAAGCTATCCGAGGTCTGTGCTTAAAGGGACCCTACCCCCCATCCTGGACAGACAGTTCTCAGGTTTCTCTGCATGCTGATCTACCTTGCTGAGGGACAGCAAAGCATTTGTGTCTCAGAGTGCTCTGCTTGCCCTCACTTGGGACACCACGGCACTCTGCAACATGGAACCAGACCTGCCCCTGGGGACTGTGCTACATCTCATGGACACGTTGCCAGCAGCCTGGCTGCACTGTCTGCAGGCTGCCATCCAGGAGGACCATCGAGGGGCTGTCAGGATCCAGTGGGCCCTGCGGGAGAACTTCCACCCTGAGGAGCGCTAAGTCTCCCCGGTCTGCTCCACTGGGGGCTTGTGCCCCATTCCTCCCTCTCGTCCTTCCACTTACCCTTCCCTAGCTCCCACTTCCTGATGTCAAATAAAATATACGTATTTTCAAAAATAGAAACTGTCTTTATTTAACACAACTGGGGGCGGGGGGATGAACCTCTGGGGACACTGGGGAAAGGAGGTGGGAGAGGGCAGGAAAGAGGATGGGCGAGGGGAGGGGGAAAACTGGGAGGAGAGAGCTGGAAGGGGAAAGAAGGGGGAGGGGAAGCTCAGCACTCAGGGTTGGGGGTCTCGCAGGGCCAACTGTCTCCCAGCACTGGGGGGGGAGGGGACCTCGGCATCCCCAGGGTGATGGGGAGGAGGGTGCTGAGGTTCAGGTGGGGAGTGTGAAGATTGAGGAGGAGGGTGTGCAGGTTGAGGAGGGAGAGGTGGGAGGAGGAGAAAGAGTGGGAGGAGGGGCGGGAGCTGGGGGAGCAGCTTATTTTAAGAGGAATAAGGGATCTTTTGGAAAAGGCTTTATTTTCCAAAAGATCCCCGTTTGGACTGGCGCTTTTTTCCGGCAAAGCTCCGAGCCGGAAAAAGCAGCAGCCATGTTTATGCAAATGAAGCAGGGGAGATTTAAATCCCCGCTTCATTTACAATTGTGATGTGTCTAATTTGCATCCCTTTTATGGAAAAGGGATGCAGTCTAGACACAGCCTAAATGTAAGGGCATCAGAATTCGAGGCTTAAAGTAAATAGGAAGTTATTCCTGTTAAATTGTATTCCCTATGTACAAAGGCTTCAGTTCAGTAGGATTAAGCACGTGACTAATTTTAAGTATATGAATAGTCCTATTGATTTCAATGGACCTATTTGTGTGCTTAGTTTTGCACATGTTAAGTACTTTGTTATACTGTGTCCAGGGGTGCAAATCTAAGATTAAACCAAAAGGAAATGTTTGGGACCTGTCAATCAAACTGGCAAATTATTGCACAGGTTCTACGTGGCTTGGAAAACCTTAGTGTTAATGGAAGTAAAAGGAGTCATGTAATTCTCTTCAAAGAGTCTAAACCATTCTCAAATTAGGAGAGAACATGATTTGTATAGCATACACTATGCTATATTACAAATCAAGCAATGACCCGTTTAAGAAGCTGCACCCAAGATAAAGATTCCCCTTTAGTACAAAATTAGCAGCTGAAGAGCCAAGTACATGAGTAAGCATTAAAAATTGGAGCTTTGTTTATTCAAGCACATCATTACAACATACACAATGCTGACTGCAGAAAATTGAAGTGCTCCTGCAGAGTGGGAGCAGGAAATTCAGTTTTCCACTCTCCAACCGCAGGGATGTGTCATTGTTCTGTATCGGCACTCATGTTTGAATCATCTGGGTAGGAGGCTAACGAAAAACAAAGGTCGATTATCAGTAATCTTAAAATGCAATGGATGAAAGAATGACAAATTAGAGAGAGACAGTTGGAGGTTCTTTGTATCATTCTTGGCTAAGAATTTGATCATCTAGACAAGTTATGAAAGGAAAACAAAATATTTTCCTGCCAATGTTAAACTGTTTGAAAGCATCAAGAGACTAAATACTAGACATACTTAAGGAAATAATTGAACCCTGATTAAGTTTGGATGGATGATTCAGAAGCTTAGTGCTGGAACAGGCATATCTTATTAGAATATATCATTTTAATATAAATCATACTCCCACATTTTGATTTAGATTTCAGAACAGTTTAGGGAAAGCATATAGCGATGTGGTGGATAATAATGCTGTACAGATTTCTATAATTTCCTCATGCTCTGCATGAGACAAGGCATTTTGCAAAAGAATTACTGGCAATAAGACAACATTATTGGTGGATCACAAAGCCTGCTGCTTTAGAGAAAAGCATAACATATTATATGGACATAGGCAAAATGATCTTTTTCTGATTGTGCTACATAACCCAGTTCAACAAAATTTTCAGAGGCACAGATTTCCTAAACAGTTTTCCTAAGGAGCTACTAATTAATTATTTGAGTGAAGGAATACTATTTAATATGCATAATTATATAAACACATACCTGATGTTTATAATGGTATGATTCCAATATTATTATGATCACTATTACGAAGTGGCTGCAGTGTGCTAGATGCTCCCTGAACAAATAGAAAGATCCATGACACAATGAAACACTCCACAGAGATATAGTAAAATATTAAGACTGAGGATAATTTAGTGTGTGTGTGTGTGTGTGTGTTTGTTTTTCAAAAGCTTCAGAGGGGTAGACAAGTTAGTCTGTAACAGGAAAAACTTAAAAAACAACAAATAGTCTGGTAGCACTTTAAAGACTAACAAAATATGTAGATGGTATCATGAGCTTCTGAAGAAATGTGCCCACGGAAGCTCATGATACATATTTTGTTAGCCTTTAAAGTGCTACCAGACTATTTGATGATTTTTAAGGGTTTTTGTTTTGTTTTGTTTTGTTTTTCAGTGAGCTCTAATGTGGAAGAAAACAGAAAAGTCATTCTTAAGACCACCACCCCCTCACACAAAGCTATCTTAACTCTTGCTTCATTTGGGGAAAAAAATCATGACAGATTATTACATTGATTATAGCTACCTCTTCCTTTGTATGTAGTGCTTTCATAAACAGACTGTGCAGGAACTGGCATTTCCTTTTGCAGGAAATTTTATAATTTTTGAAATCTGTTTTAATTCCGAATCAAGGAATTTAGAAATTCACTGTGAAAATAATCTTTGAATACGTTTTGTTTTGTATTAATCATTTCAACTTCAATTTAAAAAAAATAAACTAAACTAAAAGAAATTTTTAAAATTAAGTCACTTGAAACAGAATATCAAAATATTCCATCACAGAACCATCAAAACAAAATAGTTCAAAACATATCAAAGTGCTTTTATTTTCAATTATTTTCCAAATGAAATTTTATTAAATATATCCATTTCTATGGGAAGTTTATTTTGATGAAACACTATTTTTCTCATGAAAAAAAGCAAAAAACAAATAATCTATAAGCACCAAAGACTGGATAGTCAAAAGAGGCAGATAAGAACCATTAGTAGGCAAATAGAGAGGAAGAGTACTAACACCAGATACTATACAGACATAGAGCCATTGGCACCTTCATTGTTTCGTAGGTTGATAATGTCCCAGCCATCCTGTATCTTTATTTAAACCATTTGCATGAGTATCAAACTTGTGAATGAATTTTAGTTCCAGTCCTTCCCTGTGTATTTGGCTTGTGGAATTGGTCTGTAACAAGCCATCTGTTAATGAATGCCCAGGCAGACTGAAGTGTTCCCCAACAGGTTTCTGTATGTTCCCTTTACTGATATCTGATTTATGTCTATTAATTCTTTCCTGTAGGGACTGTCCATTTTGTCCAATATATAATGCAGTGGGGCAGTGCTGGCATTTGATGGCATAGATTACATTCCTGGATGTGGAGTTAAATGAACCTCTGATTTGGTGGCTTATGTGGGTGGCTCCAGTAATGAATTCACTTGTATAAATATGTGGGCAGAGTTGGCACTGGGGCTGATTGCAGGGGTGGGTTGCTGAATGTTTATGATGTAGCTATGTAGCATGGTTACTGGAGAGAATTTGTTTTAGATTGGGGGGTTATCTGTAAGTGAGAATAGGCCTTTCCCCCAAGGCCGCTGAGAATACGGGGTCATTTTCCAAAATAGGTTGTAGATTTTGGATAATGTGTTGGAGGGGGTTAAGTTGTGGACTGTAGGTAATGACAAGTGGAATTCTGTTATTTTCTCGTTTGGGTCTGTCTTGAAGTAATTCATGTCTGGGTACTTTTTTGGCTCTGTCAATCTATTTTTTCACTTCTCCAGGTGAGTATTTCAGTTTTAGGAATGCGCTATTTAGATCCTATAAGTGCTTGTTTCTGTCTACGGGATTGGAGCAAATCCGGTTGAATCTTAGGGCTTGGCTATATACAACAGATTGAGAAACGTGTCTAGGATGGAAGCTGGAGGCATGAAGGTAAGTGTAGCGGTCGGTGGGTTTCCGATATAGGGTGGTGGAAATTTGACCATTATTTAATTGTACTGTAGTGTCCAGGGAGTGGATTTCCTGTGTGGACTGGTCCAGGCTGAGGTTGGTGGTGAGGTGGAATTTGTTGAAATCCTTGTGAAATTCTTCAAGAGTCTCTTTTCAGTGGGTCCATGTGATGATGTCATCAATGTAGCGTAAGTAAAGTAAATGTGCTAGGGGGTGGGAGCTGAGGAAACATTATTCAAGGTCAGCCACAAAGATGTTGGAATATTGTGGTGCCATGCTGGTGCCCATGGATATACCACTGACTTGAAAATACAAATTGTCTCCGAAACAGAAGTAGTTGTGGGTGAGGACAAAGTTGCAGAGCTCTGTAATCAGGTGTGCAGTGCTGTTATCGGGGATGTTGTTCCTGATGGCATGTAATCTGTCTTCATGTGGAATGTTGGTGTAAAGGGCTTCTATGTCCATAGTGGCCAGGATGGTAGATTATTGATGTTTCAAAGTTTCCTCAGGAAGTCAGTGGTGTCATGGAGGTAGCTAGAAGTGCTGGTAGCATAGGGTCTGAGGAAGGAGTCGATATAGCCAGATAATCCTATTGTAAATGTGCACCTGTTACACAACATCAACATTGCTATTTTTACCACACTAGCTTGGGAGGAGCTAATACTTTTCTGTTTACCCATATTGAGAGCTGGATGTTCAATTGTAAGGTAGATATATCCACTAACATCACCAGAAGTTTTTCCACTGACTTAATGAACCCAGGATTTCATCATAAAGTAAATACCAGAGAACAATCTAATGACTGGACATGAGTAAAATGAAAAAAAAAAAAGTAAAAATCCTTGAAAATGTTAACCAAAATAAAAATTTTATTTGTTTGCCCTCAAGTTACATGCCTATGTTCAAATTAAGGTAGCCAGTATGGAACACACTAACTTGCAGCCAATAGGACTACTAATGTGCTTAAACTCACATTTATGCTTAAAATACATTCAGGACTGAACTAATGCCCGGAATACAGGCAGTACCCGGGTTACATACAAGATAGGGACTGTAGGTTTGTTCTTAAGTTGAATCTGTATGTAAGTCGGAACTGGCGTCCAGATTCAGCCGCTGCTGAAACAGACCAGCAGCTGACTACAGGAAGCCCGAGGCAGAGTTGCTCTGCCCCGGGCTTCCTGGAATCAGCCGCTGATCAGTTTCAACAGGCTGAATCTGGACGTCAGTTCCAACTTACATACAGATTCAACTTAAGAATCCCAGGTGTCCCCAAGTCAGCTGCTGCTGAAACTGATCAGCAGCTGATTCCAGGAAGCCCAGGGCAGAGCAACTCTTCCTCGGGCTTCCTGTAGTCAGCGCTGGTCAGTTTCAGCAGTGGCTGACTTGGGGACGCCTGGGGCAGAGCAGCTGGGGTGCTGCCAGGTTGCTCCAGTAGCGCCGCTCCTCGGCGCTACTGGACCAACCCAGCAGCATCCCAGCTGCTCTGCCCCAGGCGTCCTGATTCAGCCGCTGCTGAAACTGACCAGCAGCGGCTGAATCAGGATGCCTAGGGCAGAGCAGCTGGGGTGCTGCCGGGTTGGTCCAGTAGCGCCCAGAGCGGCTCTACAGGACCAACCAGCAGCGCCCCAGCTGCTCTACCACAGGCATCCGGAGAAAAGCCTGGTCTGCTGGGGGGGGCATACTAGCTGCGCCCCCCCTCCCCCAAGCAGACCAGGGAAACGTGGGCAGCGGACTGAGTCGCACCGCGGTCCTGCCGCCCGGGTCCTCCGCGGCTTTGCTCCGCGTCTCCCTGGTCTGCTGGAGACCAGCAGACCAGGGAGAAGGGGAGCAAAGCCTCTGAGGACGCTGGCAGCGGGACAGCCGCGGCGCGTCTGGGCTGTACCGCTGCCCGCTTGTCCCGTGGCTTTGCTCCGCATTTTCCTGGTCTGCTGGTCTCCTGGAGACCAAAGCCGCGGAGTACGCGGGCAGCGGGACAGCCCAGACGCGCCGCGGCTGTCCCGCTGCCGGCGTCCTCAGAGGCTTTGCTTCCCGTCTCCCTGGTCTACTGGTCTCCAGCAGACCAGCAGACCAGGGAGACGCGGCTCAAAGCCCGTTCGTAACTGTGGATCCCATGTAAGTCGGATCCGCGTAACTTGGGGACTGCCTGTACATACTTAGGAATAATTTGCTTGAGTTTCAGAGGTGCTGAATACCTACAATGTTAATTGACTCCAATAAAGGTTGGGAATTCCCCAGGATTGGCCTATATACAAAACACAGGCCAGTTTCTGTATCTACAAGCACATTTTGTTCCCATTATGCTCAAACTAAGTTACTGAAATATTTAAAAGGTTTACACACAAAAATGTCTATTCAAATACTAAATGTAATACAAAAAAGCCCTCATTTTTCTTCAATAATTTTTTTCAGTACAATTCAATTGACATTTAGTTCCAATTTACATGTTCTGTATTATACATTAATAATGTAACTTTATTGGAATAATACAACTTTCTCAGAAGATGGAGGCAGCATTCTTGTTTCCAGATGATAAATTAGATTATGAACTCTCCTTTAGATCCAGTCTGGAAAACAGAGCATTTTCAATGCTGTTTTTGGTTATGTTCAATTCGGAATTGAAACATAACTAGAAAGGCTATGCCAATTCTTCACGATATGTAATTGTTTACTTGCTATAAGACTGTTCCTTATCCTTTGCCGATTTTGTGTCTTTTATACTCTGAACCCTCCAAGGAAGAGATTGTCCTTTATTTGTTTGTATGTCTAGAACAATGGAGCCTTAATCCTAATCGGGCTCCTTGGTCCCTTGCATAGTATAAATGTTTACTACTAATAAAACAATTATTTTTATGTATAGCATTTCTCCCTTTATCACTGTTTTATTCAATAGAGAGTTGGTGTGCCCCAGGAGCTCTTTCCAGTAAGAGTGATCAACCTTTATCCTCAGACCTGGTGGGTCTCCAAAGCTACCCCCTATTCTGCCTAGGCTCCATTAGTAGTAAAAGTACTTCAGTGGTGCAGGGTCAGGCCCCATAGATACATATGAAAATCCCCAAGTGCCACATTTCCTAATGTGTCTTCCGGTCCCATTTATACAGTTCCCCTCATTTACCCTCATTTACCTGAGAGTAAATGAAATATGTATCAGCTCTCCCACCACTGGTAGCCATAAACCCAAAAGTGCTGAGAAGGGAAAGAATGAAATTTGTGGCTGCTCAGACAACCATTATTAGAGTCATCATCTCAGACTGGGTCTAGCTCTACCAGCTTCCCAATTGTCCCTCAGCACTGGCTCTGCTCCTTCACCATGAGTCTGATGTCATGCTGGTATTTGGTAAGTTTGGATGTGAATCATCAATGAAAATCGAAAAGTACTTATTTAATGTAAAAAAATTAAAAGTGTCTGCTTAAAGTCAGTAGAAGCTTTTGTGTGCTTGGCATTTTTGAACGTCAAACCTCTTATTTAAGTGCTTGTAGATAGGCTAAGGAAACTAGTTTTAGGCACCCTCTTTAAAATAATCTTGGCTTTAAGCTAATCTCCAAATTTTCAGCATTCTGTTTTCCAGCATCAATTTACTTCATCGTTTTGAAAAGACTTTCAGTTTGAAGCATGTCTGATAGACCATTAGAAAACACATCACTTGACAATACCTGGAAAATGATGTGGAACATTAAACTAAGCCAATCAAGGGTGTATTTCTAGCTACGATATAAACTTTTAGGAGGCATTTTATTCATACCTTTTTAAATTTGTTTAATTCTGATTTTATTATATTTATTGTTTACTAAACCTGGAGCCTAAAACAGTCCAATATAATCCACCATGCACAGAAAAGCTTTAAAAAAAAGAGGAACAAGTCAAATAACAGTGGGATCTTGATCTGAACTTTCTAATCATCCAAGGAGGTTGAATCTAGGGTTTTGTTAAGTCCATTAGGTGCTCTTGGCCATTGTCATGAATTCATAGTGAGTTTTGTGATATGTACTTTTCTTAAAGATGCAGCTCTTGAACGAAAGAAGAATTCAGCCCATTGTCTATGAACCATGGGGATGTCCTTTACATAGATAGGTTAGGGAATATCTACTCAGAGCAGCAATGCTCATTATGGGTGTGTAATTTCTAAAGCACCCTACTGTGTTGGTCACAGAGTGATCAGTATAGACACTTCTGGGGTGTCCTAGAAGGTCCTTAGTGCTCTTTAATGTAGTACTCTATGTTAAAGTCCATTAATACCTTTTTAGTGTGTTCCATCTATGTCTGTATGGACCAATTGGTACACAACACCTAAGTTCTCTTTAGAAATCACATCCTTGTTGCTGTTCCCTGTAAGCAATCCCTAGGTAACAGCAAGCCTGAATTCTCAGAAGTAACCTTTGATTTGGGATGCCTCTGTTTCCTGTAGCTAGCAAAACAGATCTGTCACTCCGTGGAGCATCCAAAATTAACGTATCGTGTTATCTGATTAAAATATGACCCTATAAATCATTATTGCTATTGTTGTTATGTAATTGAAACAAATCTTATGCAAAGTATGTCAAGTAAGGTGTCAGTAGAAAGGTTATGATATTGCTGAATACAATTATGCTATTTGTATGCATGTATCATTTTTGTATTTGAAGTTATAGGTATTGGCTCTATACCTGTTTTTCAAATATGTTGGCTCTTGTGGTAATGTCCAGGAGATACTTAGCCTGAACATCTTGAAAGGACTATTCAAATTGAGTGACTCATAAAAAGAACATTTAACTTACAATGGAAGATGCCCATCTACACTGAATGGATTTTCTGTTCTGTTTGGAGTATAGGTAATGGCCTAAGTACACGGAATCTTGCATGAACATATGACTTGTCCATGTGATTCCAAAAACCATCTTATTACTGTAATTTGCCGCACTGAGAACAATGGGTTTTCCGCCACATGAAAGAAGCTAAAAAAGGCCTTGGGAACCCTTGACTTTTGCTCCTTTCCTGTTCCAGCCTGTTTTCCTGCTCAAACTTCCATCTACACTATAATCTTATACCAATGGGAGCATTATAACTAAGGAACTGAGGACCATCCAATGATTCAGAAGCAACCAGAGAATTGGCTTAAGCCAGCAGTTTATTCCATCAGTGCTACAATTCGGAACCAAGAAGTTTGCAATTATTGTATGTATTTTATTCCTTCAACCAATTTTAACTCTCACTTTTCATTTTCTTTTTTTTAATCTTTATAAATAACCCTTTAGAATTTAGGTGCTAAAGGATTAACAGCAGCATAATTATTGTGTAAAATCTGAGGGTATGTCTGCACTATGGTACTTTTTTGAATTAACTTAATTCAAAATAGTTAATTTGAATTAACCTAATTCGAAATAACACATCTACACACAAAACCTATTTTGAACTAGCATTTTGCTATTTTGAAATAGCATGTCCACACTGAGTGGACCCTGAACCAAAGTTAAGGTTGGCTGGAACCAGTGCCGGCAGGGCATCAGGTTAGGACTTAGTGTGTGGGGCTGCTCCCTGAGGCTAACTGACTTCTGTGCTTAAAGGGACTCTACCCCTATCCCGGACAGACAGTTCTCAGGGTTCCCCGCTTGCTTGTCTAACTCGATGAAGAACAGCAAAACAGTGCTGTCTTGGAGTGCCTTGAGTGCCCGCACTCGGGACACCACAGCACTTGGCCACATGGAGCCAGAGCTGACCCTGGGCACGCTGGTGCATCTCATGGGGTCATTGCCATCAGCCCGGATGCACTTGCTGCAGGCTGCCATCCGGAGGGTCCACCGGGCGGCTGTCAGGATCCACGAGGCCCAGAGGGAGAGCGTCCACCCCGAGAAGCCCTCAGAGCCTCCCCGGTCCTCCCAACCGGGGGTTCATGCCCCATTCCTCCCTCACGTCCTTCCACTTTCTCCTCCCTAACCCCCCTTCCTGATGTCAAATAAAAGACATGTATGTTCAAAAATAGAAACTGGGTTTATTGAACAAAACTGGGGGGGGGGGGGCGGGATGGACCTCTGGGGAGACTGGGAATAGGTGGGAGAGGGGAAGGGGAAACCTAGGAGGAGGGAGCTGGAAAGGGGAAGCAAGGGGGAGAGGAAGCTCAGGGTTGGGGGTCTCGTCAGAACAATTTGACTTTCATGCTAAGTTGCTTCTGGGTTCGCATGTGGCCTTTGGTGGCCTGCCACAGATGGCCACATTCCTCCGTCTAGTGTGGAGATCCTGGATGTTGGGGGCATCCCCCCCAAACCTTAATAAAGTCCATGATCTCCACCCTGGACCAGGAAGGCTCCTGGGAACTGGAAGACTGCTCCTCGGGAGCGGTGCAGAGCTAGCTACCAGTGGCTTTCTGGCTCATGTTTTGAGGCCACTCGGTCAGAGGGCCCAGTGGCCACTGCTGGTTCTGGGCTGGCAGGCTTGGAGCTGGCACAGGCACTGTGGCCAGTATCTACCCCTTTAATGGCTCCGGGGCTGGGGGAGAGGAGAGTAAGCTTTCCTGGTTGTACCCAGAGTTGCCACCAGGGATCCCTGGGAAGGGCTGGAGGCCCCCTATTTCAAATTAAGTGTCTACACAGCACTTAATTTGAAATAGCTATTTCAAATTTTGTGTTACTCCTCATAGAATGAGGTTTACCACATTCAAAATAAGGTTTGCCTGTGTAGATGCTATTAAAATTAATTCAAAATAATGGCTGTTATTTCGAATTAACTTTGTAGTATAGACATACCCTGAGTGATATATTGAATTGGGTGTGTGACTAATACTTTGGGAACAGAAGGACCCCTTGTTTGATAACCATTTATCATTAAGTTCAATGATACAAGGACTGGAATGCCTAAGGAAACTGACTTCTTGTTAGCTAGCATGGTGAAACAGAAGTTTACTTTTGTGGCTGGTTTGGTATATCTTATGGAACAATAACCCCCAGGTTTGGAGTATGTCTGCCCTTTTTCTAAGCAGTTTGTCCTGAGTTTGGTATTCTCAATAGTGACCCACTGAGATTGTTTCTTACAGCCCACAGATCTCACAGAGATCTGATTTTCAGCAATCACTGAGCAGAGTACAATAAACCTAAGGACCCCCCAAATTACTAAAAACATTCTTAAAATGACACCCACAGTACCCATGATTCTTACTTCGTGTTGCTCCTCCCTCTCACAAGCATTGACTAGCAAAGGGAGAACACAAAGTAAAGTTACACACAGTTATAACTACAAAATAGTGTTCAAGCTATTCTCAAAAGCTATTCATAGCCAGTATACTCTTCCATAAATCATTGTCATCACTGAATAAAATGGAATGGAAAATCAGTATCAAATAGAAAGGCAGGTTACTTAGTAAATCCTAGTAGAAAAATAAATTTCAGATGTGAAAAAATGGAGGGCTCAGAATCAAGAACTGATTATGAAACTCTGCAGTAACCTGCAAAAAGTGGCTTTAAATAATATATATTTTTTTTTAGAAGTCCTGTGTGGTGTGATGTCTCATCTGTAGAGTATAATGAAGAAAATGTAAGATATAAAAGAGGAAATGGAACTTCTATAAAAATAACAAAGCAGTTCCTTCTCTGAAAAGTCCTGGAATAAGAGGGTTTATTATATGTTGTAGTAGCTGGATAAATCGATTTGTGTTGTTGTTTTTTTAATTTTTGGAACTGTATTGTTTTTGAGGGTTATACGATCTGACTAGAGAATACTGTTTTCTTATTTCTTTTGGCAGAAGGGGAGATTGAATGCAAGCTGTACTCTGCATAGTGAATCTAAAGAGGGACTGTAGCGTAGAGTTTCTGTTGAGTGCAATATTTTTGGCAACTTTTTATCTGATATTAGCATTCTGTGGAGGTATAAATAAATCATTCTTTTACATTCCAGTACAAAATTTACTTTTCTGCCTGTGTTTTCTTTTGATCTAAACAAGTATGAGTTAATTTAATGCTCACGAGGGACTCATAGCACTGACAATAATCAGAATTGTGCAAATTTCTGCCACACACAGTTCAGTTGATTTACCTCAGCTTTGAAGTTTGGCATTCTTGCTATTCCAGTTCTGGGCTTTTCTAGAGCAGAAACTGCCAATTATGACAATTTTTTTCCATTTTTTCTCTTTAGAAAAGAGAAAATTCAGCTCAGAAAAGAGAAAATTCAAAATGTGGTGAAATACTTTAGTAGCTATATGTCTTTTAGAGTTAAATTCTGCACATATTATTTATGTTTATTTTATGGTAATGCTTAGGAACTCTCTACTAGAAATGTAAAATCCCAGTTAAAAAGTTAAACAGTTAAACATAATGTTTAGCTGGTTAACCCCCACATCCAACCACCATCACAATGCTGTGGGCTGCTCCAGCTGAAGCTGGGCCTACTGGACCATGCTGCGGGTGGGGGCTGCTCTGTCAAGGCTGGGACAAGCCAGAGCAGCCCCCTGCATACTGGTGAGGGGCATGCTCACCAGGTAACTAGTTAACTAGTTAACCCTTTACATCTCTACTGTCCGCCAGTCAAATCTGGAAGCCCATTGATGCTGGACACTGTCCAATCACAGAATAACTGTTTGTCAACATTGCAAACTGAGATATGGTTGCAGCACGTATAAACATACCCAAGCTGTCTTTAAGCTGTGGTAGCACAGATTTTCAGCATGGACTAGCCAGCCAAGCATGTCCTCAGGGTCCTTGTCAGGTTTGTACAACCTATGCTGAAGCTGTAGATACTTCCGTTTCATTTATATTGAGGCCTGAGGTAGTTAACTTAAAGATAGCTTGGGTATGTCTACAGATGAAGCCTTATCTAAACTTGTGGTGGCATGTACAGTACATGTAACTACCTGCCACCATGAAGGGTAAGTTGTAGCTATGAGTAACATTAGAAGGCTCTGGCATTCACCACTGTCAATTCTTTCACTACAGCAGTGAGGTAGCAGAACTTTGCTAAAAATAGCAGTGTGGATTTAGGAGGCGCTACTTGATCATAGACAGAGTTGTGTAAAGGTTAGACAATCCAGTATGTCTACACTGCAAGGTTTTTGCATAATAAGTCTTTTGTGGAAGAGTTATTGCTCAAAAACTTATTGCGCAAGAGCACGTCAACACCTCAAAATGCATGGCAAAAGTGATGTGCTTTTGCACAAGAGAGCATCCACACTGCATGGACGCTCTTGCACAAGAAAGCTCTGATGACCATTCACAGAATGGCCATCAGAGCACCTGTGTTTTTTCCCATAGGAGTTTCTTGCACAGAAACTTGCTAAACTTGTCCACACTTGCCTTTTTGCAAAAATAGATGTAATGCAAAAGGGAGTTAAGCCTCGTACAAGGAGGCTTTCCAACACTGGCAAAAGCCCTCTTTCTGCTGTTTTACTGCTGATTTACTTGCACAAAAGTGCATTTGAGATGTGGACGCTCCACGGATTTTTGTGCAAAAACCTTGCAGTGTAGACGTAGCCCCCAAGAGAAGAACAGGGAGTCTGAACCCCAAAGAGTAAACAGGAATCAGCTGTTATAAAATGTTATTGTGTATTAATATATGCCAGGCAAGAAAAGTGTTTTATGAAAGTATTTAAGGTTCTGAACTTTGTGAGACATGTATAAAGACCATGGTCATGAATCCATGTAGTTGTGAATATAGAATACTATGTTCATGGTCAGTATTACAATTTCAAACACACCTCACGGAAGGGTCGGGCTCCTCTCATGCCAGTTATTTACATGAAACTAACTTCAAATATCCATCCATTCTTCATCCATCCAGGACAAGACCATAACAGGTCATTAGAGTTATTGGGGGGAAAATGGAATAACTTAAAACTCAAAAGAATACTATGGGCAATGATTAACTATAGAACTTACAGTGGTGCAGCAGCACCAATGCAGCTGTGCCATTTTAGTGCTGCTACTGCACATATTCTAAGTTGACAGGAGAGAGCTCTGGTGTTGACTTAGGGTACGTCTACACTGCATGCTTATTTCAAAATAAGCTATTCTGGAATGGTTATTCTGAAATAGCACGTTTACACTGCAGGGAAGCCTCAAAATTAGTCCAAGGCAGCCTTCCCTAATGTAGACATGCTAGAGCTCCAGGAGGCAGGGGGGAGGAATAACTTAGAATGGCCCTGGTAAGGGGCTATTTTGAAATAGCAGCAGTGGAGCATCTACACATGCCTTATTTTGAAATAGCTATTTTGGAATAGGCATTATTCCTTGCAGAATGAGGTTTACAGATTTCAGAATAAGCCTTCTGTTGTTTCAAAATTATTTTTAAATAAAGGGATGGCTGTGTAGACGTTCACATTGTTATTTCAAAATAACGCTAGTTATCTCAAAATAGCGGTGCAGAGTAGATGCATCCTAAATCACTCCAGTCTCCACAAGCAGCATGTTGGTGGGAGAAGCTCTCCAGCTGACATAATGTTGTCCACACACCAGTGCTTAGGAAGCCCAAGGATATAGGGCAGGTAGTGACAGAGCTCCTTACTTTAAAGAGTAACACATAAATACATTTAGTACACTTGAAAGCTACAATAAGCATAAACGGCTGCGGTTCTAGGGTGGATAAATACAGCATGTCATTCTTCAGGCCTGTTTATCAGGCTTCTTCCCCAAAACTAAATTCATTTAAAAAGAGGCATATAGATGTTTAATTTCACCATTGACATTTATAGCAGATAGCACTCCATTGCTGGTTACCTTAAAAGGAAACTTGCAAAAGAATAAAGATTTTAAACTCCAGCAATGTTTCAAGTAAAGAGCAGTCATGAGCCAACTTATTCTGGTCAGAGCATTTGCCCTTGAGAGTTTAATGGGAATTTGAGTGACAGGTTGGGCTCAGTAATCTGGGTACTCACACTAAACCTGAAACCCTTTAGAACATCATGTGAATTCCTCTTTGTGCTGCTTCCTGCATGATTGTTTAAATCCTCCTGCTGATATGTTCAAAAACTCCATTTGCTTTAAAGGCAAATATAACCTCAGGGGGGCTGTAATATGATTAGGAGCAAATTAAAAGGTTAATCTGTAGCCTTGTTGAGATATTTAAACTCACATTTGTAATTTGAAAATTACAACCCTCCATCTAATCTTTGTGGTGTGGATTAAAATAAACTATTGATTTTTATGAAGAATCAATAATCCTAAACATGTGTGATTTCACTTCTGAAAGACACCAATGACATAGAGAAAACTCAACTCAGAAGAATGAAAAATTCCAAAAGTTACTAAACTATAGTAATGTACAATATTGTGTAACAACCAAAGAGCTTTATGGATTTCTGTCAGTGAAGCTTTAAACAGCGAGATTTAAACAGAAATAACTGCACAAAGTACCATAAAAATGGAAACTGAGAATCAAGTAGCCCATATGTTACAAAGTTCTTCAACTTGTGGTCACATAGGTAGGGCATACTCAGTAGCTAGCCTCACTTCTCATTATGTAGATCTTTGAGTCCAATTCCTCATGCATGTATGGGCTAAAACTTCACCTTAAATTTTCAATCTTCTTGTCCTCTAATTACCAGAATGTGAAAGAGGTGGGAATGAGGGTTATGTACCTCCTACAGCAGGGGCAGTTGGTAAGGGAACCCAAACCCTCCGACTTCACAGGGCTCTGACCTATACCCCTAGGAAAACCAATCAACATCTGGTACCCTGACAGGCCTTTGAAACTAGCCCCTCTGGGAAATTTCCAACCTAGAAGTTGCCTTGGCTCTCCTGGGGACCAGGAATGAATGAGTTCAAAACAAAGAAATAAGAGGGATACAATAGTACCAGAAAAACAAGGTAGAAACCTGACTGGTGAAATCTAATTTCTGATGACTCACACTATTCTTTTAACCTGTAAACAGGAAAAGTATAAAAAGATGGCTCTTGAGTTTAACTTTGGGAGCACACCTTCTGTATATGGAGAATGTAAGAATGCAGCACAAGACAACTTCTCAAACTTTTTACCCTGTATTACATTGTTCTTAGCTTTTAGCAATAAACCTGACATTGGTTATTTGATGTGTTAAATTATATTTCATAACAAACAAAAGTATAGTTAAGAAACTGACTATATGTTATATCAACAACTATGTCCAGTTCTGGTGTCCACAATGCCAGAAGGCTGTTGATAAATTGGAGAGGGTTCAGAGACAGCCACAAGAATGATTAAAGGACTAGAAAACATGCACTACTGTGACTCAAGGAGCTTAATCTATTTAGCTTCAGAAAGAGAAGTTTAAGGGTTGACTGGATCATGGTCTAAGTACTTAGATGGGCAACAAATATTGAATAATGGGCTGTTCAGTCTAGCAGAAAAATTGACAACAACATTCAGGGGCTAGAAGTTGAAGCTAGCAAGATTCAGGCTGGAAAACAGGTACAATTTTTAACAGTAAGAATAATGAACTATTGCAAAAATTTATCAAGCATTATGATGGATTTTTCAGCAGCAGAATCCTTAAATCAAGCCTGGATGTATTTTAAAAGACATGCACTAGTTCAAAACAAATTATTTTGGGGAAATGTATGGCCCATGTTATGCAGGAGGTCACACTCAATGATCACAATGGTCCCTTCTGACCTTGGAATTTATTAATCTGATTTTCTTAAAATATAGTCTTATCTGTAATAAACTTACAAGGTTCACAGAAATAATTATGGAAGCCATAGCTACCAGAGAGACGCTTTCCTGTAACAAAGAGTTTACACAACTACCAACCCAAAGGAGGGAGTTTGCCAGACCAAGGAAGGTTGGCCCCTCTACTGACAGACTCCAGGCTCTCCCGTGATCTGTCAGAAAATTGACAGGCTCCTCTGCCCCTGGGCCACTGGGCTCCTAGCTCCTCAGCCAGCTCTGGGGCTGCTGGGGCTCCACTGTCCCATGGCTGTGAGACTCCACAGCCCCAGGGCCACCAGTTCGCCGCTGTCCTGAGGCTGCCAGGGCTCAGCTGCTCTGGAGTCCCTGGGGCTCAGCTGCCCCTGGCTACCAGAACTCAGCTGCTCCCGGGCTGCTGAAGCTCCATGGTCAGCTGCAGGTCAATGGGGGTGGGTGAGAGGGGGACTCTTCTTCCCTTCGCCCTGGAGCTTTGCAGCCTGTTCTCTGCAGCCCCGAGGCTGCCCTGGGTGCTAGGATTCTGCTGCTCTGAGCAGGGGCTCTCTGGTCCAGTAATATTCATGGTCCTGCCAGACCACAAATGTTGCCGGAGCAGAGGCCAGGACCAGATAGGTTCAACCTGTATTGTTCCATTGGACCTTTCAAAGTGTGCTGACCACTAGGAGAGACTTGTGAGCATAGGGGAAAGAACTTTTACAGCAGCTGCACCTAAACTCATTCCTTGCAAAAAATAGAGACTTTATATCTTCCACTGGGCAAACACTTTCATTCACTCACAAACTCTCTCTCTCATACATAAACACACTTTAAAAAAAAAACCAAGCAAGCTGCACAATATAGCTATTTCTCCTAAAACCTATTTCAAAATTAATGAACATATATGTTAGGAAAAACTTTGAAATAAATGCTTTAAATAGGAACTAACACTTGTAGTTCTGAATACAGAGAGGGACTTCCTCGCACCTTAGTTCACGCAAGGAAAATGGAATGGGTAGGGACACTGAAGCCTAGAATAATAAAAATTTGGGTTTTGTTTTGTTTAATGAAACACTTTTCATAACTTTGTAACCATATGGCCCAATATACTGTCCACTATACTACTCCAGTTTTATGCTAGTAGACATTAGCTGTGGGCAATGGGAGTTTCCTTGGCTTAAAACTTGAACAGTATGGAAGTGAATCAAGTTTTTTGAATAGTGTTTTCAAAAATTATTCTGCTTTGGCCTAATGTTACTCCTGTCAAAGTCAATTGGAGTTTTACCATTGTCTTTGATAAAAGCAGACTTAGGCTAATGCTGAGCATTTTTTAATGTCCTGCCCATAGACAACTTCAGTTTATCCAATTTGTCTTGTTTCACATATTCTCTAAATTTCTCCTAAATGCTTTAACATGTTTACTTTTCTAAATGCTTCTGCTTTTAACACCAAGCTTTTAACTGACTCACACTAGTGGCAGGGAACATCAGCAGACCACAATTAATTTGCCATGTCAGAGTGCACATACCACCTACAGATCAATCGGATCCTGTTTACATAATGCTCTGGTGACTCTGAGCCTCACAGATGTATAACATTTTAACTGTTGCTAAAGTTGTTTGCAAGCAATATAACCACTCAAGTGTACCAAAGTGGTTTATCTCACTTATCACACTTAAATGTTATATCAGAAATTTCATTTTCAAAAGCTCAGCAATTTCCTGACGTTCATTTAACAAAAATCACAATGCTATTAATGAAATGTGATAGTCAGTAAATGTCCCATTTTATTACAGACAGTTCTAGAAATATCATTGTCATTTAACAAATGTGGTGTTATTTTCGGTTTTTCATTCATAGCGTAGGCCCTGATCCTGAAAACTCACACATGCTTAACTTTACTGGCATGAGTAGTTCCACTGAAATCAATAAGGCTCCTTAGGATGGTAAAGTTAAGCAGATGTGCAAAGTTTCAGAATCAAGAATTCAGTGAACAATATATTCTGTATTGGAAGATGGCTCAGTAAATTGTGAAAAGGGCTTGATTGTCTTTTCATATACTCTGATATAAATCCAGAATAATTCCCTTAAAATCTAAGTCTAACTAATATCTGAAGTCCCCAGTCCTGGTGGCTAACAAAGGACAATTTACCATAATTTTACCATATTTTATATAAAATTAGAAATACCTTCCCTCTTCCTTTCTACAACCTTATAGAGAAGCGATTTTGATTTTGTTGGATTTTTTTTTCCTCCTTCATCTTAGTATTAATAAATAAATGCTAATGATAACCCAATCAGCTGCCAACTGTTGAAAACAAAATATTTTGGACATATATGGACTTCCTATTTTAGGGCAATATTTGTGTTATCCCTCTATGCCACATAGGTGGTTTAAAAAAGGCACGCAAGCAGGATCTGAATGAATGCTTCCGTTACAGCCAACTGAAAGGTGAAAGAAATCCTGGGTTCATTTATGTAAATACAGTTTGCCTCTGCTTCGCTTAGATGTGTTAGATATTTGGCTGCACAATGGTGCTTTGCTCATAGTAATCAACTTGGTTGGTATTGGGTCACAAATTATATTAATACTAATTGCAATGTCTGTAATTATTGGGGGAATACAAAAGAAGGGCAGAGCAGGGGCAGGTCAGGGCCCGCAGCAGAGGGACAGCTCTAGACCCATGCCATGCCTGGGGCACTGTGGGAGGTTGCCCAAGGCCTTACCTCTCGCAGTGACGGCTCTGCCAAGAACAAACTGAAGAGCCACATGTGCAATAGGTTATGAGTGCCAGATGTTACAGGCCTATGTGAGACCAATGGGGAAGCAACAGCTGCTGGGCAGAGAGCCATTGCAGAAGGACCCCAATCAGGGACAAAACTGAATCAAGTGTGGGAACCGATAAGCCCCTCTTTGCTTTAATAGATACTGAACTGGAAAGAGCACTGTAGGCTCTAGGCCTGAAGAGCCCTGACTATGGAATTGAGCCGGGAAGCAAACAAGAACTGCTGAAGTTCAAGCTGAACACTAAGGGGGCATCTACATTGCAGAGTTTAACTCGAAATAAGTTACGGAAATTGAGCTACGTCAATTGCGCATCTTATTTTGAAATAGCTTATTTTGAAATAGGAAGCGTCTATGCAGCACTTATTTCGAAATAGAGCACTCTTCCTCTGACTTCTCTTAGTCTTCGTACAATGAGGGTTACAGGAGTCGGAGTAAGAAATCCTCCAGCTTGACAGTATTTTGACACTATTTTGAAATAACTGCCTGCTGTATAGATGCAGACTAAGTTATTTCAGAATAACACTAGTTATTTCAAAATAGTATTACAGTGTAGACGTACCCTAAGTGTCTATGCACCTAGGGCATAGATAACCTTTCCTATCAGTCCTAGTAAACACTTTTTCCTTAGCCATGTGTCCAGGTGATCATTGGGACCCACCAGAGTATGTCCCTACAAAACCAGGATGCTAAAGAACCTACCGTGCTTGCCTCTCAGCAAGCAAGCAACAGGATTTGGTGAATTGAGTATCCTCAATAATTATACCGTACTTCCTTTTATTCTGTGCAATGACTATTTCAAAGTTGTTTTACATTCTTCCTACGTAAACCCATTTGTGTGCAAATCCACTTTAGTTGTTGAAAAAGACTTTTTTTATTCTATCATACTTTGCTATTGAGCATTACCCAAATACACACTTCCATCTATCACTGCCTTTGGTATGTATGAGGAAATGTTTGATTTATAACTAAAATTTAATAATACATTGCCTTGACTCTAAAGGTCCTCCTGAAAACATTAGCTGTGAAACAAATCCAAAGCAATAAAGCGCTCAGTATGCTGCTTTTCTATGGAAACTAGTTCTGTGTGAAACATAGATGTGAATTGACTGGCACATTAATGCAAGAACATATTTCGAGGTGCCTTTAGGAAGTGGTTTTGATTACACTGTTCTTGTCTAGGCCATAATTCTCTGTTGTACACCCAGAAATGTGTTTGCTAAAGCTGTTCCTTGTTCTATTTTATGGATGCTCTGTTGGATTAGAGGGCTATATATGGGGACAAGATGGAACTTTTGGATTGTTTATGTCAGAACTGTACAATTGATTGTAATAGATTAAGAACATGAATAAATGCTCTGTGTAAATATGATCTGAAGAAGTAGGCCTGCCCCACGAAAGCTCATCACCTACTAAACCATTTTGTCTTTAAAGTGCTACATGACTGCTTTTTTTGTTTTACCAATTTCAGACTAAAACGGCTACCTCTCTGTTACTTGTGTAAAATATATGAACCTGCTATACGTCTCAGAGCATTTGTCTGTCTCTCCAGAGAGTTTGAGAGTCTGTCTGTTTGTTCAAGAACTCTTCCTCAACAGTAAGAGCTAGGATTACCTAATTTGGTATGCAGCTTCTTTTTATCATAACTTAAAGCAAGGTCAGTGTTTGGTTGTACCAAAAAAATTGGATGTTCCCGGAATGGGATTGCTTCTCATAAAGCCATACAGAAAAGATACAGAATCACGAGGCAGGGAAAACAAGTTGAGTGGGGGCACCTACTACCTCCGTCTGAGACTGCCCCAGCCCTGAGCCTTCCCTCCCCCGGGATAGGGGGGCTGATGCTCCTCCCTGCTCCTGATTCAAACAGAAACATTGCTGGCTGTTCTCCTTCATCAGGGAGTGAGGGGAAAGTGCAAAGTCTGCTGCATTCCTCACTCTGGCTGGAAAGAACAGAGAGCGGACAAACCTGGGCCTGCCCCAGCCAGGGGACATGCACCCCTCCCCTGGCTGTGTCCGCTGGTGCTGCAGCAGCCTTAGGGTATGTCTACACTACAAAGATAATTCGAACTAACAGCCATTAGTTCGAATTAACTTTGATAGGCGCTACACTAGTGATCCGGAGAAGTACCCCTTGGGGTTCACATACTGGGAGGCCTGGTGTTCCGGGGAACGGATGGGGATGTGCGTCCCATTGATGGCCCCCCCGCAGTTGGGGAAGCCGACGGCGCCAAACCCCCGGATGACGGCATCCCAGTCGGCAAGGCGGACCACCCTGTGGAGCAGCACCCGGTTGATGGCCTTGACCACCTGCAGGGAGACACAGCAAAGTGCAAATCAATGGGGTGCCCGGGTGGCTGGGAGTGTTCGTGCCCTAGCACTGCCCCGCGCCCCACTCCCGGAAGCAACCCCCCCCAGGCAGCGTGTAGTACGTCCGGGAGAGACCGGCCCCTCCGGAGCGGGGCACTTTCGCCTCCTACCGTCCCTCCCCCCATTTTCCCTGGGGCGGCCCATCCCCTCCTTGCAGCCGCCCTCCCCCCCGGCCCAATGGCCAGCGAGTGCCGTACCTGCATGAGCACTGCTCCGACGGTGGATCTCCCCACACCGAACTGGTTCCCGATGGATCGGTAGCTGTCCGGCGTGGAGAACTTCCAGAGGGCGATGGCCACACACTTCTGGAGGTGGATGGCGAGCCTCATGCGAGTGTCCCTTCTGCGCAGAGCAGGGGCGAGCCACTCGCAGAGCTCCAGGAAGGTGTCCCTCTTCATCCTGAAGTTCTGGGTCCACTGTTGGTCTCCCCAGCGCTCCAGGACGATGCGGTCCCACCAGTTGCTGCTGGTGTCCAGATGCCAGATGTGGCGGGGCACGCCGGCACCCGGGCACTGCCACAGCTGCTCCATGGCCCCCAGGGAGGCCAGGCGGAGGGGCAGGGGGCTGACGTGCACCAGGTGGTGCCAGGCAGCCTCGAGCCATTGCTGGCAGGCTTGCAGCAGCAAGTCCAGAAACTGCACCAGAAACTGCATGGCGAGCTCTGGCTCCATGTTGCCACCTGTGGCGGCGTCCCCGAAGGGAACCACAGACACAGACGGGCGCAGACAAAAACGCTTTGCTGTCCCTCGGCGAGGTAGGCAAGCAAGCGGAAAAGCTGAGAACCGGCTGTCCATGGGGATCCCTTTAAGCACGAGCCTCAGATAGCTTCAGACAGCAGCCACACAAAGCAACTACTGACCTGATGCCCTGATAGAACCGGTTTCAGCCGCCCTTAAGTGCTCCCCAGTGACCAATCAGTGTGGACGCGCTAGTTCGAATTAGCTTAGTTCGAATTAACTAATTCAAACTAAGTTAGTTCGTATTAGCGCTGTAGTGTAGACATACCCTTAGAGATGTGCTTCTCACCTGGGCCCAAGTTTCTGAGGTGAGAGAGGGCTGGGATAGTTCTCTCTCCTTAGGACTACCCTGTGTACTGAACCCCTCATCCCAGAGTAACAATTCAAATGAAGTATGTACATTTTCATTTTATTTTCCAAAAACAAAAATTAATTGCATTAAGGACTTGAGTAATGCCAGCTAAATCTTCTAGTGTATAAATAAAGGTAAAATAATTGAGCAGAGTAGTAGAATATTGTCCAAATAGTTTGTGTATAATTATATGGAATTTTTTACATAGCTACTATATGTAGACTGAAATCTTTGCACATACCAAAAATTCTCCATGAATTTGATCAGAAAAGTATTACGTAAAAAAATCATACTGTCATTATATTGCTATTAGTGGTCAGGAATTAATTAATATTGAGTGTGAAATCCTAGTTCATTGAAATGAATGTGAATTTGCTATTAACTTCAGTGGGGCCTGCATTTCATCTATATATTTTTTAAATGTCATTAGTAAAATAGTTGCTTTAGGTTGTCTTTTAAAAAAATAGACATTTTACATTAGTGCAACTGTTAATTTTGAAGAAGTTTGGATTTTTTTGTAAATAAAATATATATTTAAATAAATAAACATCACAATTTACTGACAATAGAAACACAAATCAGTGAATTGTTCTGGGTGTCTGGTCTTCTCTGCAGCTCTGGAAGATCTGCTTGTGACAGACCAGAAACCAGCGCATGACAAGATTTTTGTTGTGATTTTTCATACAAGGGACTATCTGTCACAAAGGCAAGTTTTGCTGGTGGCAGGATAGAATGGGATCCAAGGGGACTGACTGTTTTGTTAGTCTATAAAGTGCTACCAGACCATTTGTTATTTTTTAATTTTATCCTATACAAACTAACTCAGCTACCCCCTGAAGCTTATGACTCTATAGTTAGGTTGCTATAATGCTTCAGGAGTTTACACTTGATACTTGGTGGGTGAAATCTAAGTGTTGAACTTACAGATTTATGCTGTTTCAATAGTCTGCATTGTGGTTGGTACCCACATTCTTGAACCACTGCTGGACACCTTGACATTCCTCTTCTACATATATTTTATAATATTCTGCAGAACTATATTCAATGCAACATACAGTCTATCATATTTACTTAGAAATACACATTCCATTTATGTATTATAAAAATAAATTACTTGGCAAACTTAAATTGAGGAAGCAAAATTTAAATTCAAGACTAGAAAGTCAGTGTGGTCTGATGCTACCATGTTGTTAGTATATTCAGCTACTGTGAATGTGCCTACCATAACAGCCACACAAGAAAGGCAACAAGAATGTTCCAAGCACAGATTTTGTGGGTTAAAGCTCCACAGCTGGAGCTAATTAGTAATGTTTATGCAAACATTATTTTGATTGTGAGGACCACCTGATCTTCTTCAATGGAGGTTTTTTTTTGGGGGGGGGTTAGTAACATTACTGCTTAAATCACTAATGTTTATACCCCAATTTAGGTTTTCTATCATATTTTCAGTTTTTCTATAGACAGGTTGTAGCTCTCAGGGATCAGAGGGACTGATCTCAAAGAAGAATGTGTGTAAAACAGCCAATGAATCTTCCTGAGGATTAATTCCTCCTTCCAGTTTCTGAATAGCTGATGTCCCAGTGTAGCAGAAATCCAAGCAGCTATAGCAATTAGACATGACAAGACATTTTCCTCATACTGTTTTGTCTAAAGAACTGTCAGACAGTGCAGTTTTCCTGACTTTTAATTACCATGCCACCCACAGTTAGTAGATGTTCATCAACCATTTTTGCTTGAAAACTAATCCATCTTCTCCTAAAATAAATGGTTATTAAAACCCATGGGACCCTGTCAGGACTTGTGGTTTTAGAAATGTAATGTAACAAATAGACAGAGTTATGCTAAACAGCATCTTAGAGGGTGGCTATTTTTCCCTGTGAATCATGCATTTTATTCTTAAGAGTTCTAATCCTGCTCCTATTCAAGTCAATGAGTATTTTGCCATCAACTTGAATTGGAACACATTCAGCTTTATGTGAGCTATATAGGCAAATAGGCTGCGAGATATTTGAGATGGAAAAGATCACTAGTATTAAATCATATGCACTATCCCAAAGCCAGCACCGGATTTTTCCCTTACCGTCATTTTGTACTGTGTTGTAAAGTGTGACTCTAGCTATTAATAAATAATGATTTCCTTGAGACTACTCAGGAAAGTAGAAATAAAGCTAACCATGTGCATAAGTGATTGCTGGAGTGAGGCCAGGAAGGATATGTGGGGGAGCCAAACACAATGATGGGGGATATCTAAGAACATGAGTACAGCCATACTGAGTCAGAACAGAGGTCCATCTTGCCCAGTACCCTGTCTGCCAACAGTGGCCAATGCCATATGCCCCAGATAGAGTGAACAGAACAGGGAATCATCAAGTAATCCCTCTCCCGCCACTCATTCCCAGCCTCTGACAGAGGCTAAGGACACCATTCCTACCCATACAGGCCATTGATGGATCTAACTCTCATGAATCTATCTAGCTCTTTCTGAGACCCTGGTAAAGTCCTGGTCTTCAAAACCTCCTTTGGCAAGGAGTTCCACAGGCTGATCATGTGCTGTGTGAAGTAGAACTTCCTTAGTTTGGTGAGATCTATTTGAAGCTCTTCACGGTCTGCTTTGATCTTAACTATCTTGAGCAATTTAGTATCATCTACAAATTTTGCCACCTCACTTTTTACCCCTTTCTCCAGACCATTTATAATAGATTGAATAGGATTGGTCCCAGGACAGACCCTTGGGGGACATCATTAGTTACCTCCCTCCATTCTGAAAACTTGCCATTTATTCCTACTCTTTGTTTCCTATCTTTTAACCAGCATTAATCCATGAGAGGACCTTCCCTCTTATTCCATGACAGCATACTTTAAGAGCCTTTGGTGAGCAAACTTGTCAAAGGCTTCCTGGAAATCTAAGTATACTATATCCACTGGATCCCCCCGGTCCACATGTTTGTTGATTCCCTCAAAGAACTTTAGTAGATTAGTAAGGCATGATTTCCCATTATAGAAACCATGTTGACTTTTGCAAAACAAATTAAATTCATCTATGTGTCTGACAATTTTGTTCTTTACTATATAGGTTGGACCTCTGTTATCCAGCACCCTTGGGATCACACCAGTTCTGGATGAGGGAATTTGCCATACCTTTGGAGGTCCCCTGACACCAGACCCTCAGCAAACTGCCCCTTCCCACTGCTGGCTCCTTCAGCGCAGCTGGGCTGTCTGCAGGCCAGCCCCAGCTCCAGGGCTGGCCAGCTGGGCAGCTCCAGCTCCACTTCCAAATGTCAGGTTCTCTGATCCAGCTGCCGCAGCTCCAGCCCTACTGCCGCGTAGCACATGATCCCAGATGTGCTGATTCTGCCAGGCTACTGTGGCTGGCTTCCTCTCCCATGCTGCCAGCCACAACCCCAGCCCTGATACAATCACTCTGCAACCCTTGCACAGGCTGCTGCGGTCCTGCCATCTCCCAGGCTGATAGGCCTAGCCAGACCTCCCTTCTTGGGCTGCTGTGGTCCAAGCTACAGTGCTGGGTGGCAGACAGCCCCAGTCGCTTTCCTCCCAGGCTGCTGTAGTAGACTGGCAGGGTTGCACCGGACTCCCAGCTGCTGGCCCACCTGCCCTGGATGCCATGCTGGACCTCAGTTTTTGCCAGATGAGAGAATCCTGGATTTGAAAGGTACAGCCTATAGTTTCAACTAATTTGCCCGTCATTGATGTTAGACTTACGGGTCTGTAATTGCCAGGATCACCTCTAGATCCCATTTTGAAAATTAAATATATCACTTTCTAAGACCTAGTTTGCTCCTGGAACATGAGGCACAAAGCTCTTTACATCATGACTTCCTCAATGGTTAATTTTTACCTTGTTTTTTTGAGTCTTGAATTACAAATAAAATTAATATATAAACAAATATTACATTTAACAGAAATATACAATGGTTTCTTACTATTCATAAACGTTTTATTAAATATCAAGCAAGGAACAAAAAATAACATCAAATAATTGTGGAAAACAGTTAATAAATGTGTATGGTTTGTTTCTTTTGTGAATGCAGTGCCCTAGCCGTGAGTGTATCAAACAGTGGCCTAACATCTAATTTGCAGAGATCCTGGCTGGTTCCTGCTGAGGAAAAAAAATATCTAAACAAATTGTTTCAAAAGTGCAATGCTTGTATAGCATGATGTGATGAGTCGACTGTTCTCCAGAGGGCAATTTAAGACCATGAAAAGTCATGCTTCCCTAGTTGGCATGATTTTCCGGAAATGCTTTTAACTGAAAAGTTTTCCGTTAAAAGCATTATTGGAACAGAGCGTCTAGATTGGCACAGATGCTTTTCCACAAAAGCACTTTTTGCGGAAAAGTGTCCGTGGCCAATCTAGACGCGCTTTTCTGCAAAAAAGCCCCGATCGCCATTTTCGCGATCAGGGCTTTTTTGAGGAAAACAAATCTGAGCTGTCTACACTGGCCCTTTTGTGCAAAAGTTTTGCACAAAAGGACTTTTGCCCGAATGGGAGAAGCATAGTATTTCCGCAAGAACACTGACAATCTTACATGAGATCGTCAGTGCGTTTGCGGAAATTCAAGCGACCAGTGTAGACAGCTTTCCAGAAAAACTGGCCAGTCTATACACAGCCAATGATTACCAGCATTGACCAGAGATTTGAACATGAGACTCGTAAAATTGTGACTGCAATGGGAAAACTGTTGAGCTTAGACATTGGCAGGGACGATATGAGAATCATTGCCAACAAATTTAAAGTGTCCTGGGATGAGTTGGAAGCTGAAGTCGGCTTGCTTTGGGGTTATGATAGATCTGTTCCAAAAGGTAGCACTACGAACACCACCAGAGTGTGGCTTGATTGGCTAAAGGAATTGGATCGGTCTTCCATGTTCCAGGCCTCTTACAAATCTATTCAATGCTTTACAGTCTTACCTGTTACAAGCTGTTCATGTGAAAGAGCCTTTTCAAAACTAGCAGATGTAAAAAAAAACCCTGAGAAGTACAATGTCCCAACAGCACCTCGACTCACTCATGATTTTATATATTGAACAAGAATTGGCTTTGTTAATTTATTACAATTATGTGATTGAGGAAATTAAGTCCATAACACCTGGGGAGCGACGTCTCATTCTTTAGGACAGGAAGATGAAGAAATTTTAATCTGTTTTGGTCAATTTAGGGTCTCATTATCTGATTAAAGATAAAGATCATGAAAATTGACTGTATCTTTGTATACGTCTGGTTATCACTACTGCAAAAATTTGGTATTTTGTGTCTCATTTTTTAAGTTTGTATTTTTTAAGTAAAGTTTAGTTGTTAATTTAAAAAAAATAAGTTTAGTTAAGTTTTAGTTTTGTGGCAAGGGCCCCTCTTCACCAAGCCACCACTGGGTAGGTCTCCTCCTCTTAGCCCCCGAGTTTGGGGTTTTGCAGCAGATCTCAATGGTAGGGAGTCCAGCCAGGTGTCCTCAGGTTCCCTCCCTAGCTGCCTTTACCTAGTGCTTGGTCAAAATTGTTCTCTCTGATTTCTTCCTCTCTGTCTCTCCACCACCTTCCTTTTTGTTCTCTCCCTTCCCTCCTTTCCCCCAGACCCTCAGCCAGCCAGCAGAGGAATCAGCTGGCCCCAATTTGCCTGAGCCAGCTCCCTTCCAGCTGCATCTAATTGGGCTGCAGTTCTCTGCTTCTTCTCACAGGGTTTTTTCCCCTTTTGGGCTGCCTTTTCCCTACTCTGCAGCAGCTCCCTGGCCTGACCCTGTCACAGTTTCTTTAGTTTGTTTGATGAATAAAAATAATGTCCTTTATGATTGAGTATTCAATAAATGTTCGCCTTTAAAAAAAATAAAATTCCCTGGGTGCACACCCTAATGGAATGTGCTGCGCACACCTATGGATCACTCAGAAGATAGATGCCGACCTGGAGTGGCACCAGCAAGGCATGGGGGCAGTTCCTGCACTGGTGTGACTGCATGTGAGATGCGCTCACCATTCTGACATTGCACATCAGTCACGCCATGCACTATGGTATGACATTGCCTCATGCCCTTGCCCCCTCCTGCTGCCCCTCCAGCCACCCCTCCTGAAGCCACCATGCTCTGATCTCCTGCCCACCTCGCCGTGCTGCCTGCCCCGATGCAGCCTGAAGGCCACCCAGGCCTCCGCCCCCACAGAGGCACTGACAGAAGCCACCCCTCCCACCAGTAGCTCCCCCTCCCAGTTCAGAGTCTCCTCCCTCCTCCCCCTCCCAGTTCAGAGCCCCCTCTCTCCTCCCCCTCCAGAGCCCCTCCCACTGCCCACCCTTCTTCCCTATTGTAAATAAAAATAAAAGATTTATGTTGTTTGAAAAAAACCTGTTTTGTTTATTGGGAGGTGATGGGAGGGGGGAGGAAAGGGTTGGGGATGGGAGGGAGATGTAAATGGGAGACAGAAGCGACCCTACTGTGAGGCATGGGAAAACATCTGCTTCAGAGCCTCCCGGATGTGCGCCCCATCATGGTGCGCCTGGAGGATGGTGGCTGTGTGGGGCTGTTCAAATGCCTGGCCCTCAGCTGCTATCCATGCTGGGAGGAAGGCCTCCTCCTTCTGCTCCATGATGTTGTGGAGCACACAATATACGGCCACAACTTCTGGAATGTTCTGTTCACCTATCTCTAGATGGGTGAGCAGACAACGGAAGCACGCCTTCAGCCGGCCAAAGGCACACATGACCTGGTTGCGTGCCCAGTTGAGGTGATCGTTGAAACGTGCCTGGTTGGGGTCCATCCATCCTGTGTAGGGCCACATCAACCAGGGCATCAGGGAGTAGGCTGCATCCCCCACAACACAGATTGGCATAGGCATGTCCCCAACAGTCAATTCCAGCTGGGGGAAGAAAGTGCTCGCCTCTAGCTTACGTGGTAGGCTGGAGTTATGAAACACATGGGCATCATGTGCCCTGCTGGACCAGCCCACATAAATGTCTGTGAAGCGGCCATGGTGGTCCATGAGGGCCTGGAGCACGACGGAGAAGTACCCCTTCCAATTAATAAAATGGGCCGCTAGGTATTCCGGGGCACAGCTGGGGATGTGGGTCGCATCCAGGGCTCTTCCACAGTTCAAACTAGGGTGGCTAGTGTAGACATACCCTAATATTTTAAGGTGCTGGAAGGAAAAGACATCCTTCCTGACAGATAAAGATCTCAGAAGTTTTTGTATCTTTTTGGTAGATCAGCCACTATGTCTTTGCCAAATTTTTCTATCTTTCATTGCACAGCTTTTCTTATAATTAATACTCCTTCCGATATACGAACTAAATCTTTAAACCATCTTAACAAAATTGATTTCAGTATGACAGCTTATCTGGTCCCATGTTTAAATTGTACCACTGATGAACAGAAAGCCATTAACAAAGACCAAAAAAAAAAAATCTGCAGTTTAGATTTATGCAACTGTTTTACAGTTAGTCTTTCTTAAAATTTTCATTGATGATTTCTTTGGTTGACTTGATTTTAAGGCTACCTTGTCATTATTTTTCTTGAATACAGGCAGTCCCCGGGTTACGTACAAGATAGGGACTGTAGGTTTGTTCTTAAGTTGAATCTGTATGTAAGTCGGAACTGGCGTCCAGATTCAGCCGCTACTGAAACTGACCAATGGCTGATTCCAGGAAGCCTGGGGCAGAGCAACTCTGCCTCGGGCTTCCTGTAGTTAGCGCTGGTCAGTTTCAGCAGCGGCTGACTTGGGGACGCCTGGGGACCAACCCAGCAGCACCCAAGCTGCTGTGCCCCAGGCGTCCTGATTCAGCCGCTGTTGAAACTGACCAGCAGCGGCTGAATCAGGACACCTGGGGCATAGCAGCTGGGGTGGTCCAGTAGTGCCCAGAGCAGCGCTGCGGGACCAACCGGCAGCGCCCCAGCTGCTCTACCACAGGCGTCCGGAGAAAAGCCTGGTCTGCTGGGGGGGGAGGGCGCACTAGCTGCTCCTCCCCCCCAGCAGACCATGGAGACGCGGGCGGCGGGACTGAGACGTGCAGACGCAGAGCAGCTTTTCTCGCCCCAGAGGACGCGGGGGACGGGACCGTGGCACATCTGGGCGTCCCGCCGCTCCCGTCCTCTGGGGCTAGAATAACCCCGTTCGTAACTGCGGATCCGACATAAGTCAGATCCGTGTAACTCGGGGACTGCCTGTAATGAAAACTTGGGATCTCTGCCAAAAATGATCATAGCAGATGGTATTTTATCAGTTCACTGAATACTGTCATTTTTCACATCTTCGTAATTATATTTGGGAGGCAGAATGCATGCTTGCATGAATGCAGAGTCCAGGGCTCCTGCTTGAAAAATAGATTCCAGAAACATTCCTACCTCTCAACCAGTCCCAAAGAACTGGGGAAAGATTATTTCTTTCTCTAGCTCTTTATATTCCAGGTATTCATTGTTTTGTTTCTTTCTATTTAGAGCCTCACATTAAATGAATTGTTTGACATTGTGATGGCCTTGCCCCCTTTCCTGCCCTGGAGGAAGGGGGCTGGGGAAGCTGCGAGTCCGTCGCGACCTGACCTGCCCACGCCGTGCCCATCCTGGGACGTCAGGTCTTCTATACACAAGGTTCTCTAGCCCCTCACCGTTGGGTACTCCTCGTCTGACACGTTACCCCCACGCGGAAGGGGGGGAAAGGGGGGCCCGGGCCTGCCCTCACTCACGGGCCCCAGCCCAGGGCCCTAAGGACTCAAACTGCCTGCCAGTCTGGGTCCGGCTGATGGGGGTGTGCCCGTAAATGCATCAGCCCACAGGCTTCCTCACCGCCCTACCCTGGGCTACTTCCTTTTCCCCATTCCGTCGTCCTTACCCCGGTGGCGTCGAGTCTCAGCAGGGCAACGGCTGTAGGTAGGGCAATGTCCTTCCTGGTGGGTCCAGTCTCTCCATCCAACTGCTCCCCCCCTTTTCCTGCATTGTCCAGTGGTATTTGAAGCTCCCGCCGGGCCGGTACACCGGCACTCGTCCCACCCCCTGGCTGGTCAGCGCCGTTGATTGGCCTTTCGGCCCATCAGGGCTGGCCCCAGCACCTCTCCGGCGGCGTCTTTGCGCTCACCCAGCTGAGCCGCGCTTTCGCTCAGCTGAGCCGCAGCGCCGCCCCGCCAAGCCGCGCCTCTGCTCAGCTGATCTGCGGCGTCTCTGCTCAGTTGAGCCGCGGTGTCCCTGCTGAGCCGCGGCTTGGGAACAGCCGGCACACAGCTGGTATCTGCTCCGCGGCTTCTCTGCCAGGGTGCAGAGCCCCTGGCTTTCAGTGCGGGGTCTTGATGCCCCGTCACAGACATCATAAAGAGATGTTTCCTTTTTGGATGTCTTAGTCACTGCATATGCATTTGGACTTAGTAATTAATAACAGCATCTTTGTTATATCTCTTTATTATCCCTCATTAGTCAACTGCCACTGGCTAAGTAATACATCTGGTTGAAAAAAAGAAGTGTCTGTGTGCATAAGTTTTATTTACTATATATTTTAGAGT
This sequence comes from Pelodiscus sinensis, assembly GCF_049634645.1. NCBI lineage: Eukaryota > Metazoa > Chordata > Testudines > Trionychidae > Pelodiscus > Pelodiscus sinensis. The sequence goes on from NC_134711.1 coordinate 217,880,771, forward strand.
GTTTGATGTTTTATCAAGAACTCCTCCTAAATGGTAAGAATTAGGACCACCAAATTCGGTATGCAGCTTCCTCATATCATAACCTAAAGCAACATCAAGGTTTGGTTGTGCCAAGAAAACTGGATGTGCCTGGAATGGGATTGAATCTCATAAAAATTTGGCATAACAGTGAATGTTGAAAGAAATGAAACCAGAAGTGAAAGTAAGCTGGTACACCCTGGTGCACTGCTCCAGTAAGAAGGAGCCAGTCATCTTGGGTGCTTGGCTGCAGGAACAGGTGGTATACATTCCTAGCCCAGCTCCCAGGGCTCTGCTACAGGCTGCCAAACTAAACAACAGATAGCCAGGAAGGCGAAAGGGGCTGGCTGGAGGTGCTCCCCTATTCAGGACTGACCCAGCCTTCAGCTTTCCACCCTCCCACCTTCCAGGCACCCTTTAGGGAAGCTGGGGGGAGGGCTGAAGTTCCCACCCCCAGGACAGGAGGGGGAACAGCAAGCATTTTCAGCTGCCCTGCCCAACTCACTCATCCCCCTGCACACAAACACACCAAACACACCAAACCCCTGATTTGAGTCCTCTCTCCATAGCCAGGCCCCTGACTATCGCACTCCTCCACATCCCCAGCAAAAAAGACTTGAGTTAAGGACCTTAGCAATGCTGGGTGCAACTGCTAATAAGTATATGTAACATCATCGGTTTGAAGGATTTACTAAGAATCACATTGCTAATACGAATTTATTTTTCTCTATCTCAGGGTGACATTTTTCTCAAGAATCTACCCTGTGCAGTTTTATCATGTCAATAGCCCTCTTAGTTTGAGTTAGACACTTTAGTTTCCCTATACAATAAATGGGGAGAAACAGATATCTTGACTAGGATTCACGAAAGCCAGCATGCTATGTAGGTTCATACATAATCAATCAAAATGAGAAAATGAGGGGGGATGTGCTAAACCCAATCCCTCTCAGGGTTGTTGTATTATGCTTAAAAGAATCACCCGGGATCTTTTTCAGGGGGATAAGGTAACACGCCACATTTAGTGATAATATAACAAAGTAGCATATGCATACACACACACACACACATATGCCCTGCTGATGGAATAGTTACCAGTCTGTTGCTCAGCCCAACCGATTGGTCAGATAGGTCGAGTACAAGGGAGGACCCGGGTTCTTGTCAGTCTGGACTGATGCTCCATAATCTTAGCAGGATGGGAACCATACAAGGCACCCTATCCTTTATAGGATTTTCCTTCCATGCAAGTCTATGCATTTTGCCTTGTCAGGCCCTAATTAGCATCACAATCAGTCTTTTTGCTACATATGTTTATCTGGAGGTTGTTCTCGCAGTCATCTGTTATCAGTATACTGACAAAAACTCCTGGGTATTGTCTTCTGGCAAAACTTGTTATTGGTTCCCTTTCAAGAGGTGCTTGCCACTAACTTCAGGGTTCGTCAATCTGCCTCGGTCCAGTTTGCATCTTCAGTGTGCTTTAGCTTAGTTGATAATTATTGGTGCTTCTCAGTCTCTGGCCCCTCCTCTGATCATTTGGGCATGCAGTGGCCCTCACACTTATCTCTCTCAAAACATTCTCTCATTCACACAAACAATACATTTACACAATTGCAGCACAGAATAAAGGGTACTTCCTGTCACTTTAACAAAGTTACAAAGTCTTTCAACATTAAACTTCTTTCTATCTATTACAAGACCTTTCTATCTATTACAAGAATTACAATATTCCATCCCTTCACTTAACATCAGAACATGCTAACATCAAACAGAGCTGGAGCTAAGTTTACAAAACTGTCTGAGGCCTACATCTTGTGTTTACATTTAATTCAAACTTCATGCTATAACATAATTCATTGTAACTAACTAACTTAGGGTATGTCTACACTAGGCCCCTACTTCGAAGTAGGGAGGCAAATGAAGCATACCGAAGTTGCAAATCAAGCCCGGGATTTAAATATCCCGCGCTTGATTTGCATGTTCCCAGCTGGTCACATTTTAGAAATTCACTAGCCCGGAGTAACTGCCCACGTCTACATGCGGCAGTGAAACGGGAGTCCGATTTAAAGCCCTAACTCGAATTAGCTGGTATTCCTCCTGCAATGAGGTTTACCAGCTAATTTGAATTAGGGACTTTAAATTGGACTCCCATTTAACTGCCGCCTGTAGATGCAGGCAGTTACTCCGGGCTAGTTCATTTCTAAAATGGCGACCAGCCAGGAACATGCAAATCAAGTGCAGGATATTTAAATCCTGGGCTTGATTTGCAACTTCAGTATGCTTCATTTGCCTCCCTACTTCGAAGTAGGGGGCTAGTGTAGACATACCCTTATTATCTACAAAATTACAAAGCTACAGTTGGCATCTAAATCTGAGCTGTAGGAAAGTCTCTCTCCTGGCTTGGGATTCACATCTGCAAACTCTTACCTGGCATGAGGCACCTATGCCATTTTTGCAAGCAGTACCATTGCCTTCATAATTATGAGCCCAGTAGCTAAGGTACTCATCTACAAACATCTGATTCAAGATCCCCAACATTTGAGAGGGAAAAGGTATTTCAAATGGGATTTGCCACTGCTCAGGTCACTAGGCTAGGGGATATTCTACAGTATATGGGGGAGTAGAAGGGCAATTGGGAGCCTTTAAACTCTCCTATTGAAGTTGTTCTCCTAGATCAACTGGGGCCCCACTTTGGGGTAGTCACTAGCAGGCCTGTGCCATTTTGTTTACCTAAAAGGTCTATAGCCACAGAGCCTCACAGTTCCCATTGGCTCCAGTTCACCCTAGAAAAATTAAGGATGTTAAATAGTGATTGACTAGTCAAGTAGTCAATGGAATTGCCATCGACTACTCGATTAGGCACTTCCACATTCTTCCTCTGAAATGTACAAGAGCCCCCACCAGGACCCTTGTATATTTCAAAATTGGAACTCCACATGCAGCCCAGGGCCAGCAAGAAGTCTTGCTGACTCTGGGCTCCATGAGAGCATTTCCGCTTTGAAATGCACAAGAACCTGGGTGCTCTTGTGCATTTCAAAGCGGAAGCACCCACATGGAGCCCAGTCAGCGGGACTTCCCACTGGCCCCTGGCTGCATGCAATGTACCAGTTTTGAAATCTACAAGAGTCCCCAACTCTTATGCATTTAAAAGTGGAAGCGGACAGAGTCCCCCACTGACCCTGGGCTCCACGCGGCACTGCCACTTTGAAACACTGTAGCAGTGCTTCAAAGGGGCAGCACTGCACAGCTGATCCCGTGCTCTGTGTAGCGCTGCCCCTCAGTTCTTTGACGTGCCTTTTATACTGCTTTGCAGTAAGAGCAGCCAATTCTGGCCTGCTCACACATAGTCTCCAGCATGCAAAACCACTCACCTGAATTATATGAATGCTTTGTACAGTCACTCCTGAATTACATAGCAGAATGACACCAATGATTTCTGAGTACCAGACTTGATCCTAGAAATGTGCATCTTGTACATCCCAGCATCCTCCTGAATAATAGATGCTCCTAGAAAGCCCATCATGTCATTAATAGAGCATGATAAGCACAAATTCTTGTTATTTCAAAAAATGTTTCCCAAACAACTTCAGTTTAAGGACACTGATTTACACAAGTTTATTAACAACAGCAAAAAACAGTTTTTAGGTGAATACAAAGAATGAGACATAAAAGTCAGAGTTAGTTACAACAAAATATGAAGGAAAATGCAAACTAATACCTAATTTAATAAGTTAAGTGAATTTAATGCAAGTCAGTTTATTTCACCATAGCAGGATCTCTCAGCCATGACCAGTCACCCAATTAAATTATGCTTCTTTTATCTCCTAAACATTGATGATATTGTGATTAAAAATCAAGAGAGAGATGATTTGTGTCCTCTATTGTATCTTCTTATAGCATTTCTTTTCTTTCAAAACCATCCCAGAACTAGCAGGGGTTAAGGCAACAGCAATTTTATCTACTAAGATGTAAGTTTCTCATTTACACCCTTCTTCCTGCAAACTGACCACATAACCAGATGATAGTTCATTTAATTAGGCTAATACCTGGCTGAGGTGCTGGCTAGCTTTTCATCTCTGGGGAATGGATCTGGGCTGCTTTCCCAGATTTGGAATCTGGCTTAATAATATCATAGAGTAGATTCTTATCGCTTGAACAATATTTTCAGATACTAGGGTAGTCCTGCTTTGGGCAGGGGTTTGGACTTGATGACCTCCTGAGGCCTCTTCCAGCCCTAAGATTCTATGATATTTTATCTGGACAGTAATTATAAGAAAATTACGAGTTTTCTAATAATACCTCACAAGGCACGCATTGTACAAAATTGATCATAGTTTGGTAAAAGTGATGAACATAGGAGTACAGTTTGTCACAGTGGGATGAGAGGAGTGGGTCTTCAAATACATATTAGTACAGTTAGGTTGCAGCATAAGGAGCCATGTTAGCTATCTAAACAACCATTAATATGATGTATAATTTCTAATATAATATCAATTAAGAATCAAGTCCCATTGTTCTAAGCATGTATGAACATGTAGTCAGAAAGACAGATATTTTATAAACAGCTCACAGTTTGGCTTTATAAGGTGTGATAAGGGAATGAAACAGATAGAGACATGGGAGGAAGGGAAAGAGCAGGTAATGTAAAACAAGGTAGTTTCTATAAAGAAAGAAGCAACCCTTGTTTGCAACCCATTTAAATGCTCAAGTTACTGAGATTTACTTAAAACTTGCTTGGTCCCCCCATGCAAGTAAAGTTCATAAACTCACCGTGGGACCTCAGAGTTGTGGAAGGGGAGCCAAATTAGCTGTGATTTGTCATGTTTAACTTGACAATTTATATGGCAACTTTGTTTCTAACAGAGCTGTTTTATAGATGCCATATCTTTCTCTTTAGCTTAGCAGAATTTGATTTTTTTTAAATAATTTTGATGGATAATGTTATTGCCTATATTTAAGTATTTTTTTCTATTTTTAAATTATTTAAAGTTTATAGTTGCAGGAAATTATGGAGGGCCATACAATCTTGGGGGGTGCCAGACAATAATTAGTGACAGTAGTCACTGAAATTCAGCATGTCAATCATTTTAAAATGTTAAATGCAAATGATCAACATCACATGTCAAAATATACAAAGCAAACTCTAATAAGTTCTGACACTATTTTTCAACTTTGCTTATATGTAAATTTTGATTATTATTAATGGAAATATATTTGTACCATTTTGTGTGTACACAGTAAAATTGACATGTACTGATAAAAATCTATTCTTACCTAGTCTATTTATACCTTAGTAAGATGACGTTATTCTTTTTATAGGTTGTCCTTTTCAACAGGAGAAATATTTTAGATCTGACAGTGCAATGTACTTTCCAAAATAGTCTTCCTCTTTTCTGGCCTTTGTCCTGAAATCTTTGTGAAAAATGTTTCTAAATATTCAGGAAGTGGTGAACCACACTGATAATCAATTATCAGTGCAACCCAAAGGTTGCTTTATGAGCCCTTGTTATAAGAGCGCTCCTCACATCACCTGCCTAATTTTTATGGAAATATCGGTGCTTGATCTTTTGCTATCTTGATACAGTGTAGTTAAGTGGATATGACTAATTTAGAAGAACTCTGAGTCTCTCATTGGTTTGTTATGACAAGTTCTAAGTTCAAATAATTTGAGAATAACTAAATTTCATTATTTTATTTATTTTGGTAAGATGTAATTATGTTACTGAGAGAAATTATACCAGTCTGTTGGTGTTTGCATGAAAGGGATAATTACCAAACTGTAACTCTGCCTCTCTGGAAAAAGAATTTGACTGGATTCCAGCTCTTAGACCTCAGTTCTAAACAGAAGACTGGCTGAAATCCATCACTTTTCAAAGATTCTTGGCCCTTTGAGGCACTAGCAGACCACTCTGAGACCAACTAATAGTGACTTAGGATTCCTTTCTAGGGGTATGTCTACACTACCCTCCTAGTTCGAACTAGGAGGGTAATGTATGCATACCGCACTTGCTAATGAAGCCCGGGATTTGAATTTCCCGGGCTTCATTAGCATAAGCGGGGAGCCGCCATTTTTAAATCCCCGCTGCTTCGAACCCCGTGTAGCGCGGCTACACGGGGCTCGAACTAGGTAGTTCGGACTAGGGTCCTATTCCGAACTACCGGTACACCTCGTTTCACGAGGAGTACCGGTAGTTCGGAATAGGACCCTAGTCCGAACTACCTAGTTCGAGCCCCGTGTAGCCGCGCTACACGGGGTTCGAAGCAGCGGGGATTTAAAAATGGCGGCTCCCCGCTTATGCTAATGAAGCCCGGGAAATTCAAATCCCGGGCTTCATTAGCAAGTGCGGTATGCATACATTACCCCGCTAGTTCGAACTAGCGGGGTAGTGTAGACATACCCTAGTATATCCAGTTAATTCCTAGATGAATGGTAAGCAATGAGCTTCTCAAATTCTAAACACTGAAAGGAGAGGCATTTTCCTCAGGCATCCAGAAACAAAATCTTCAATGGATGAGTGCCAATAGCAATCGGACTCCATTTGTAATAGTACGAAAATAAATGAGTATGAACAGGCCCTTTTGGGGGAAGACAGGAAAGCCATTTGGCCCAGGCCTCAGGAGACAAAGGGGCTTCAAATTTTGACATTTTTCTACCAGGTAATTTCCATTTATTATACACCATGCACTTATAACAGAGACAACAACAAAAAACCTATATATATACCCGCAAAAAAAATATTTAAATCATTGTGGGACCTCGGACCTTCACCAATTTTTCAGTCATATCTGAGTTTTCCTCTGCTTAAATGAAGACTGGAGTAGCTTCTCTGATTAATGATTCTATGTTATGAAATGCTGTTTACAGACTTTGCATAGTTTAAAGGTTTTGAAAGTCGTAATTAATTCTGTAAAGTGATTTTGCTTAGTCTGAGAGTGAGTTTAACTTTTAAATTAGATGTTTATCTCTGTATAGGAGATTTTAATATTCTTGTTAAAATTGCAAGAAGTACAAAGGTTTCAATTGAAGAATGATTCATTTTGTTTGATAATTTAATGGGAAAAAAAGGAAAATAATTGCCACTCATGAATTAGAAATTCTGAAAGGCTTCAAATTAAATTTTCAAGTCTGCACTGGTCAAGCCTATGACAATGAATGCAATATGGCTGAGAACTACAACTGAGTACAAGCAGTCCTTCTGGTGCAAAATGGAAACTGTATTTTCTCCAGTTGTGGCAATCACACATTAAATATTGTCTTTAAATCTTGATTGTGCTGAATCATGCAAAGAAGTAATGACATACTTTGGAACAATCCAGCAATTGTACAACCTTTTCAGTAGCAGTCCTTGAAAGTGGGAAATTCTGAAGCGGCATCTGTCTGTTTCCCTTCACAGCATGTTGTTAACGAGATGGTCAGCAAGAATTGATGGCATTAAACCAGTTGCACAGCATTTGGACTCTGTGAGAAAGGCTTTAAGTGAGCTTGGATCTCTTGCTGTCACATCAGAGGCTCACACTGAGATTAAATCAATTCAGAAGTATACATCCAAATTTGAATGCATTTTAATGTAGTCCATATGGATGAAGCTGTAAAAATGATCCACAAAACTAATTGAATTGAATTCTTGTAATTGAAGCATGGAATGCTATATTAGATGTTGAGAGAGATAACTTTGAATAACTTCTTAAAAATATTCAAAGGATTCATGTTCAATGGGACACAATTCTTTCTGAGTCCAAATCAGTTGCACGGGATATTGACATTTCATCTGAATTTTCCACCAATCACAGCCAAACATCTCAATCTGATGCAGAAAGGCATTACCGAGTCAATGGTTTTTTTGTTATTATTATCTCCATAAAATCTGATCTTACGCATTGATTTGAGTCACTGTGACAAATTTGTACCCTTTTTGGATTCCTTTGGGAGTTCAGAGAACAAAGTGATGAAGATCTATATTCGGCAGCTAAATAGTTTCAACAAAGGTACAACAAGGAAATTTCAAGAGGTCTCTGTGACAGGACCATCTTTGTGAAATGTATGTGTAGTAAGATGAAGGCCTAAAACATAAGCAGTGCAGCACAGGCCTGGTCAGAGGCCTGAGGCCTAGCTAACAATGGACAGAACATGGCTAACATAAAGCAAAGCTAAGTTGTCAGCAAGAGGCAGACCCCAGCTCACAGAACTTGGCACAAACAAGGCTGAGAGTACAAAACACTAATTGGTAATAGGCCCAGGTGCAGAGCAATAATTGGTACTGGTCATAAGTAGAAAGCACATAATATCACTAGCTCATTAAAAAAGATCTTGGTACCCACTCTTCATAGATACAGACTTAGGTTCAGAATGGGTCTAAAATGACAGCATCATAGGGTGGCAACCTGATACATCAGCAGTGAGGTGTGACTTGTTGTACCTGTATATAAAGTATTGTCTTGGGAGGACAGCCTTTGGATGACCTAGAGGGCAGTGGAAATTTCCCACTGACTGAGTCATTCCATTGAGGCAAGTACATATGCGTAGTGGTTCAGTAGAGTCTACTGATAATTGTTACTGTACTTCGCTTTACAATAAACCTGGCCTGGCACCTTGGATCCTTATCTGGTTTGTGGTCTTTGGGGGCTCTCTTGGGGCCTGCTGTGGAGACTAAGTGCACAAGTCTACACAGCACACATCACTAAGCACACACACAAGCAGCCTTCTAGTTGTCATCATCAGCGAATCCAGAGACCTGTGAGGACACCTCAGCAGTAAATCTCGACCACCTCCGTAAAGAACTACAGTATACAATCCACAACTTCGACTGTATTTCCTAATATCATAATTGCATTATGTATTTTTATCAGTCTCCCTGCATCAGTGGCTTCAGGTAAACGCACATTCAATGTGTTAAAACAAGTAAAGAATTATCATCATTATGCAATGGGACAAGAGCGTTTGAATGGGCTTGCAATGCTTAACATTAACAGTGATGTTTCAAATAAATTAAGATTTTTCTTCAATTATAAATGAGTTTGTACACAACAAAGCCAAAAAAGCATTCCTAAAATGAAGAGTTTTGCTTGCAGTGGAAACTCACAATTAAAGTTACATTTTTAATATAACTGCTATTGATATACTGTCTCAAGTATTTATTTTCATATATTCTTTTAGTTTCAGTATGACCCAGTGGATGAGAAGTTATATACATCGGGGCCTTGAGGCTGGGGCCTCTAAACTTAAAGGGCATGTCTACATAGCAGGCCAAAAGTCAAATTAAGCTACACAACTTCAGCTCCGTCAATTACATAGCTGAAGTTAAAATAGCTTAATTCAGCTTTTGGCACTGTCTACACAGCAGGAAGTCAAAGGATTAACAGGTGTGTTGTGAGCAAGACACGAGAAGTCATTCTTCCACTCTACTCTGCACTGGTTAGGCCTCAATTGGAGTATTGTGTTCAGTTCTGGGCACCGCATTTCAAGAAAGTTGTGAAGAAATTGGAGAGGGTCCAGAGAAGAGCAACGGGAATGATTAAAGGTCTAGAGAACATGACCTATGAGGGAAGGCTGAAGGAACTGGGTTTGTTTAGTTTAGAAAAGAGAAGATTGAGGGGAGACATGATAGCAGTTTTCAGATATCTAAAAGGGTGTCATAAGGAGGAGGAAGAAAACTTGTTCATCTTGGCCTCTGAGGATAGAACAAGAAGCAGTGGGCTTAATCTGAAGCAAGGGAGGTTTTGGTTGGACATTAGGAAAAAGTTCCTAACTTTCAGCATAGTCAAACATTGGAATAAATTACCCAGGGAGGTTGTAGAATCTCCATCTGTGGAGATATTTAAGAGTAGGTTACATAAATGTCTATCAGGGATGGTCTAGACAGTATTTGGTCCTGCCATGATGGCAGGGGACTGGACTCGATGACTTCTCGAGGTCCCTTCCAGTTGAAGTAAGAAGTCCTCCAGCTCACCATTATTTAGAAATAATGGCTTGCTGTGTAAATACACTCTTGGTTATTTTGGAATAACATCGGTTATTTTTCTATGTGCTCTTGCTGTGTAGACACTGTCTTTCGGAAGATGTTTTTTTTCAGAAGATTTCTTCCGGAAAAGCTTCTTCTAAAACAAGCCTACAGCCTAGCATAGCCAAAGTGGAAATAATCAACTGCTTCTTTTCCTTAAGAAAGACCCTACACAAGAATGATAAATGTCTACACAGCAACCAGATACTTGCAGTTCACCTGCAATAGGCAACTCAGGCTTCCAGCGCTCGTACTGTAGGGTTCTTTCATTGTAGGCTCAGAAGTCTAGGCAGCAATGAAACAGCACCACAGCCTGAGCCTCAGGAGCCTGAGTCAGCTGGCATGAGGCAGCTGCAGAGTTTTACTATGTAGACATACACTTATGGCATGGTGTGTCCTTGTCACACAGGGCACTCCCCGTCCCCCTTTATTGGGGTAGATATGCCTCCATTGGCCCAGTTCCAAAGTACAATTCCCCCTACTAGGGTTATACGGCCCCACTGGCCTAGTCTGAAAGTACAATTCCCTTTCTCAGGGTGTGTCTAGACTACATGCCTCCGTCGACGGAGGCATGTAGATTAGCCAGATTGGCAGAGGGAAATGAAGCCGCAATTAAAATAATCGCGGCTTCATTTAAATTTAAATGACTGCCCCGCTCTGCCGATCAGCTGTTTGTCGGCAGATCGGGGCAGTCTGGACGCGACGCGCCGTCAAAGAAGCCTTTCTTGATCGGCACAGGTAAACCTGGTTTCACGAGGCATACCTGTGCCGATCAAGAAAGGCTTCTTTGTCGGCGCGGCGCGTCCAGACTGCCCCGATCTGCCGACAAACAGCTGATCGGCAGAGCGGGGCAGCCATTTAAATTTAAATGAAGCCGCGATTATTTTAATCGCGGCTTCATTTCCCTCTGCCGATCTGGCTAATTTACATGCCTCTGTCGACGGAGGCATGTAGTTTAGACGTACCCTCAGAGTACGGCCTAGTTCATAGGTAAGCCTTCCAAAATGCCTGAGAGCAACATTACTGTGGGGGTTTGGGGAAGGTCGGGGGACCCGGACCCTTCCACTCTACCAGGTCCCAGCCCAGGGCCCTGTAGGCAGCAGAAGCTTCCACAGCTGGCTCAGTGTAGGTTCCCACCAAAGCACGCTGAACCTTCAGAAGACAATTATCCACCTTGGGCCACTTCCTCCCATTCTCAATATGCAATGTGGACCTCGGGGTTTTGTTCAGCGAGTTGGTGTCTCCCAGACATCCTCACTGGCTAGGGTAGTTGCTGAGGCTGGGGTTACTGCTGCAGGGGCTGCTGCACCTGAAGCAGCAGTGGCTACAGTGATCACTGCAGGGGCTGCTCACGAACTCCGTCCTGAGCTCCTTACCTTCCAGCTGCCTGCTCCAACTGGGATGAGCAGCACTCTCTTATACTAGTGCAGCCAGAGCATTCCCAGTAAGCTAAAGGGGGTGTGGCCTTCCCTGCCCTCCGGGCTGAGTTAACCCACTCCCGAATAGTGCGGGGTGGATACGCGCAGTCACACCCTAAAGATTAGATGCACTGATACAACTGTTTGGGGACCCATTATATATTATACCCTGAGTCAAAGGGTATCAAACTCACCCTAACATTTTTGTTTTAAACAACCCAAACACTAACCTTCTGCAAAATTCTTATTTTATTCCCAAGTAAAATTAATTCTACAAAAAACGATATGTCTAATTGTGCTTTCAGCTGCATCAATGTAAATACAGGAAAATCAATGTGAATACAAGATAATTAAGTAATTGAACACTCCCTGGATCTCCAGTTAATTTTCTAGTATTAATTCTTTTTATTTTGCCCTAAAAAGAGAAATAATATTTGAAAATTTTCATACAGAAATATTCAGATGTATCCAGGTCCCCTCCCATTCTCGATAAAGTGGCCCAAACCTCTGTCATTCTCTGAGAGGGCCTGTGTATGAGTGCTGAACATGTAATAATTGCACATCTTCATTCACTATCAATGATAATGCGTTATTTTAATTTTTGAGATAAGGTCTATTCATAAAAGCTATGCCATTTAGCCCTTGTGATCACTTATTCAGGGACAGGACCATTACCTATGTAGCCCTTCTGCCAGGTAGGGCCGGCAGCAACTAGGGCTGGGTTCAATATCTAGGGGTCCATCTCACACAGAACTGGCTCAAGCCCCCACCCAGTAGCCTGGGAAATTCACACAACCCTGGGCGCCTCTGAGAGGCAATGCTCCCGCACTCAGAAGCAGAGTCTGAGTGTAGACAAGAAACTTTTAATGAAAAAGAAAGAAAAGTCACTTGGGAAAATACCACAGAGTTCATAACATTCCCCCCCCCCCCCCCCCCCCCACACACACTAGTAACCGTCCCGACTCAAAAGGATTGAGCAATGTCTTTTGCCTCTCAGGCTCACTAGTCCAACAAGTAATAGAGAGCTAGCCATGTAAGTCTGATCTTGCAAAAACAAATGGAAAAACTATGTAGCACTTTAAAGAGTAACAAGATGGTTTAATACAGGGGTGTCCAAACTTTTTTCAAAGAGGGCCAGATTTGATGAAGGGAACATGCGCGAGGGCCGACCATTTTGCCTGACATTCTTTGAACCATTAAAATTAAATGCAAATTAACTATTTTATGCAAAGTTTATTGCAAACGGCATACTTTTCATTTCATCACATGGATGACAAATCTAAACAGGTGTTAAATCACTCTGCCTTTCATATCTGAAGGCCAGATGAAAAAAAAATCCAGGAAGCTGAAATATATGTCAGGAACATTGTAAAGTACATTACATATTATTGGTAATAAAGGTTGTCTGTCAACTTTTAAGTTAAAAAAATATGAACAGGAACATAACACCAAGTATACATGTTGTGTCCAAATATATTTATAACTGATTTAGACCAACTGACATTAATTGAGATTTTACAATGTATTCATCTCAATTGAAAAAAAAAACTTGCCTGCACTAATGTGAAGGGTGAAACTGAGATCTAGACTGCAGCACATAGGCTAGGTCTGGTTCAAAGGCAGTGGTTTTGATGCGCAAAATGTCACGCAGGTGAGAGTCACTTAGTCTTGTCCTCACGCGGTTCTTGTTAAAGTTCATAGCAGAGAATGTCTTCTCACACATATATGTTGAGCCAAACAAGCTCAGCATTTTCTTAACATTTTCTTAGCCAATGTTCGAATCTCTTGAAACCGGCTCTTATCCAGTTGTCGGTAAAAGTTCACAAGAGAGAGCTGTTGGTGACGACTGCGTAACTCGCTGTCACAATGCAGCTCAATGAGCTCGAGCTGCAGCTGATCTGGAGCATCATCGGGGTCAACAGAGAATGGAGAGGAGAAAAGGCTGATCTCCTTTTCAATAGCTGCAAAATCCTGAAAGCGCCGTTTAAACTCCCCAGCCAGAGATGCGATGTCTGCTGCATACCTGCTCGTTTGCGCACTGATATTGTCCTGTGGAAAACTGTTCATTATTTCCTGCAACGCTGAAAAATGTATGATATTGGGCTGTGTTTGTGACAACTGCCTTATGAAAAGTTACAGCTTTGTTCCAAAGGCTTTGAGGTGTGAATAAAACTGGCTCACCACTGCATCTTTCCCCTGAAGACTCGTGTTCAGTACATTCAGATGCTTTGTTATGTTAACTAGAAACTCCAAATCAGCCAGCCAAATAGGATCAGATAGTTCTCGCACTGGTTGTCCCTTTGTTACCAAGAATTCTCCGATTTCCTTTCTGAGAGAGTAGAAACGCTGCAGTGCAGACCCCCGACTGAGCCATCTTACATCATTGTGATATAAAATATCTTCGTATTCAGCCTGGATGTCCAGTAGAAACTGTTTAAACTGGCGGTGGCACAGGGCTTTAGAGCGAATAAAATTAATAGTCTTTAGCACTGGTTTCATAACATGATCATATTTGAGATGTTTAGCACAGAGAACTTGTTGATGAATGATACAATGGAGTTTAATAGCTTTGCCTCCTTCTTCGATCACCTTGTTATAGATTAGGGTTGATAATCCACTTCGTTCACCAGCCATGGCAGGTGCCCCATCAGAATAATCCCAGTAACTTTGTTCCAAGGCAGTTTCATGTCATCTATGGCGGAACTAACAGAAACAAATAAATCTTTTCCTCTTGTTTGGTCCGTAAGGCTCTGGAGGTCAAGTAGCTCTTCAGTCACATTCATTTCATCGTCCACCCCTCTCATAAAAATCAGCAACTGAGCTGTGTCAGATAGGTCTGTGCTTTCATCACAGGCTACTGAAAAGAAGTCAAAATCCACTCCTTTGGACGTCAACTGTGTCTTAATATCTGATGAAATTTCTTCAATTCTCCGTGCTACAGTGTCACGAGCCAGGCAAAAGTTGGCAAACTCTTGCTTCTTCTCAGGACAGATATTCTCAACCATTTTCATAACACATTCTTTGATAAAGTCACCGTCAGCAAAGATTTGCAATTTTTAGCAATTAACGTTGCCACCTCATAGCTCGCCCTTGTGGCATTTTCATTTGACCCACGGGCTCTTGTGAAAAATTGTTGTTGTGACATTAAAACAGCTTCAAGTTGCTTCAACTTTTCACTGCGGTCGCGCCCTGTTAGCTTGTCATATGTGCTATGTCTCGACTGGTAGTGTCTCTTGACATTAAATTCCTTATAAACAGCCACAGTCTCTTGGCATATCAGACAAACACAGTGATTCCGTATTTCAGTGAAGAAATATTCCACTTTCCACCTGTCCTGGAAGCGGCGGCCCTCACTATCAACTTTCCTTCTCTTATTTACAGTCGCCATTTTTGAAATTGACCAGAAGGGGAAGGGATCATGTGAGCACAGTGCCAGAGGTTTTGGTCTAAGTGTGTTCGTCCGAGCACTAATACACTGCCCAACAAGAATTCTCTTGCTTTTGTGGCTGTGTGTGGTGAGGAGTCTAAGGATGAGCTCGGGCGTGTTCGCAGCTCCACGTGCCCGAGCCCGCCAGGAAGCTGACAGGGCGCAGCGCCAATCACAGGTACTGAGACATTTCCCGATCTCTGCAGCTGCGGACCGGGAAAATGTCTCAGTACCTGTGATTAGCGCTGCGCACTGTCAGCTTCCCGGCGGGTTCAGGTACGTGGAGCTGTGAACACGCCCGAGCTCATCCTTAGTCCTGAGCAGCGCTCAGGGATTCGTTGGGAGCCATAAAAGATAGATATTGCCAAATTACCTGTGGGGCCGTATTAAACCGGAACACGGGCCGCAATTGGCTCGCGGGCCATACTTTGGACATGCCTGGTTTAATAGGTGGTGAGCTTTCGTGGGCCAGACCCACTGCCTCAGATCATATTCTGGAAGAGAATTGGCATGACCATATATACCAACAGAATACAATGAAAAAAGTGAACACATTATTAAACTGACAAATCAGATTTAGTACAGAAGGTGGGGTGAGGAAGAAGGAGGGAGGGAATAGCTATTTGTGAGTCAATGAATGACTAATTGGGGTGATAAGTGGGGAAGCTATCTTTGTAATGGTTAAGGAAATTAGCATCTTTGTTAAAGCCCATTCGTTAAGTGTCAAATTTAAGCATAAAGGAAAGTTCTGAAGTTTCCCTCTGTAATCTGGTGTTAAAGTCTCTTTGAAGTAAGATGCATGTAGTAAGGTTGTTAAGATTATGTCCAGGCAGGTTGAAATGAAAGTAACTCGTTTTTCCTTGTGAAGATGTCTGATGTCTGATTTGTGAGCATTAATTCTTTGGCGAAGTGTCTGAGAAGTCTGTCCAATATACATAGCAGAAGGACACTGTTGGCACATGATGGCATAAATTATATTTCTGAATGAACAGGAATATGTGTTCTTGATCATATAACTGACATGGTTAGGTCCAGTGTGTCGTATAAAGTAAAAGGTTCGAGAATGTGGCCAGTCCCAGGGGGGTGCAGAAATAGACAAGCGTTCACTGGATATCGCTTTAAACTTTTATTGAAAGGCTTCCACGTGTAACTTATTATTTTGTTAATTTCTTATATACGTGGGCACCAAATAACTACTAGCATGAGCAATAAGCAAAATGCAATACAGTAAAGAAGGATTCTCTGAGGTTTTTCTAAATCCCAATAGTTGTCAACAAGGGACCAGGAATTATTAATGGTTACATTTACATCAATATTACTCATAAAGCTAATCATCTATTTAAGGCTATTAACACTGCTACTTATCAATACCTCTAAATAACTTCAGATAACAATACTTACATTTAACAGACACACAAAGCATAACAGCAACAACAACATGTTTGGTATACGTTACGCTCTACGGGGAATTCGTTTGGTTCAGTGAGTGGGAGGGGGTCTTCAGGTGATCAGTCCTTGGACCTGGCTCGTATTCTGACTTTTAATCTACATAAGAACATAAGAACGGCCGTACTAGGTCAGACCAAAGGTCCATCTAGCCCAGTATCCTGTGTACCGACAGTGGCCAGCACCAGGTGCCCCAGAGAGGGTGGACCGAAGACAATGATCAAGCGATTTGTCTCCTGCCATCCCTCTCCAGCCTCTGACAAACAGAGGCCAAGGACACCATTTTATCCCCTGGCTAATAGCCTTTTATGGACCTAACCTCCATGAAATTATCTAGTTTCTCTTTAAACTCTATTATAGTCCTAGCCTTCACAGCCTCCTCTGGCAAGGAGTTCCACAGGTTGACTACACGCTGTTTGAAGAAGAACTTTCTTTTATTAGTTTTAAACCTGCTACCCATTAATCTGTGTTTGGGAACCCTCAGTTTGGTACGGGCGGGGGAGCTAATTTATAGAGAGAGCTTCTGTGCACTTTTTTGTGATAGGCAAGCAAACCCTTTCCGATATATGACAGGGTGTGGGGGAGGGGGAAGGGGAAGGAGTGAGATAGTTTCCTGTTTTTCTCTTTTTGTGTTATTAGGTATGGCACAGCCAAAGTGATCTTTACATGTCTGGTTTTTGTTCTTGTTTTTCTCTTTTTGTGTTATTAGGTATGGCACAGCCAAAGTGAACTTTCATAGTACAGGTGGGGCGGAGGGGACCTTTAGCTAGGGAGGCTATATGCACGAGGCCTGGCCAGCAAAAAGCCCGCTTTTACACAGTGATGGGGTCACCAGAGTAAATATGTGGACAAAGTTGGCAACGGGGTTTGTTGCAAGGGAAAGTTCCAGGGTTGGTATTTATGTGGTATGTCTTGTGGTTGTTGGTAAGAATTCTCCTGAGGTTAGGTGGTTGTCCAACAAGGTAAGGGTTCCATTCACTTACCCAAACTTTATCCATTCCGCACTTCAAACACCCCACTTACAGCTCTGTCCAGTCAGTGCAGACCCTGACACATTATCCTGATAACTCCACTCTCTTGCACGAGAAATATTCAAATGAGGCTAAGCGTAGAATATCACAAGGCTCATTTGCATACCTAATGAGCCGCCATTTTTTAAAAAGAGGCTCTTGCGCCAGAAGGAGCTGTCTACACTGCCCTTTCTTGCGGAAGAAAAACCCTCTTGCACAATGCCGTAGCGGCAGTGTAGACAGCTCCTTCTGGTGCAAGAGCCTCTTTTGCAAAAATGGCGGCTCATCAGGTTTGCAAATGAGCCTTGGTGATATTCTACGCTTAGCCTCATTTGCATATTTCTTAAGCAAGAAGCCGCAAGTGTAGACAAAGCCCTTGAGCCTGAGGCTATGCCACCTTTGTGCTGCTCCTGTGGTCCGCTCGCTGCCATTCCTACTGGCAGCCCGCCAGTCCCTCCTGCCACCTCCACTGGCCACCTGCTACTGCGCTTATCGGCCACCCGCCAGTCGTGCTCACCAGCCGCTCCGCTGGCTGCAATGGGTCTGGCTCCAGGCAAAACCAGTGACTTCAGCTCATAGTGATTTCAACTCTTTAGCCACCACCTAGGTTGGCAAACGATTCCAGCTCCCACTAGACTAGCAAAAAGACTCCTGCTGGAGTCTGCTTTAGATCTATCCTTAAAACAACGGAGAAAGAGGCAGGTTGAACCAGTCTTACAGCTCAAGCCCTTTCCCCCCAGCTCAGTACACTCAACTCTGGAAGGGGGAGGCTTGTTCATCTGAGACCTCTAAAAATGATGGTGTCTCTCCTGCAAGCACTGGTGTCATATTTTACAGTTCCCACATTTAGGGGTAGCATGATTTGTGACAACAGACCAAATTAGTTACAATACATCACATTCCATTCCAACAAATGCTCCTCCATCAGCCCTGGCTGAATTGGATTTACATAACCTCGGATTCCTTCCCCATCCTGGCATGAGCTGTATTACATATCAACAGTTAACAGTTAATTATCTTGCAGAGCTAAACAATTTGAGTGAGCATACCCACCTCCAGGGCAGCTCTCTCGTTTTAGCTGGCTGATAGCAAGTAGTAGTTTAGCTTCTGCTTACACCTATATAATAAACAAATTGGGATTCTCTCACAAAGGTATTCTCAGTCCATTACACTGTCTGGCAATTCCACTAGCCTGAAGCTGTTCTACACACATACTAGTTGTAGCTGGCCAGAGTAAGTCTCAGATCCGACAGTGGGCACTCAAGGTACAAAATACGCCACAGAGGTATCTGTCAAACACAAGGAGTTTATTTCCTGACAGCTAACAGCTGTGCCCCATAACTGGAAGAACAACATAACAAAGAAGCGGCATATCTTACGTCCCTTCCTGCAAGCCTGGGACCCCGGGTAGGCTGCGGATGAAGTGGGAGGTTGTCTCTGCTTCCGAGGCACTGGTACCCAAAGCCCATCGGTGAGGTCCGATTTGCTAGGCTCTGAGGCAGCCTTAAATACAGTTTTACCTGCCTTGTTTGGCAGTTTGGAAATTTCCAGGGTTTACTCATTACATGCTGATGTAGGGCTTAGTTGTTAGTTATCGATCTGGTTCTGATCTGGATCTACTTGTTCTTTGGCCCTGTTTACGTGATCAGTACATTAGGGTAAACAGAATTGTTTATACATTCTTGCCTTTTACCCTTATCTTATACTTGTCCTTGCTATACTGGCAACAATCATAGAATCATAGAATAATAGGACTGCAAGGGACCTTGAGAGGTCATCGAGTCCAGCCCCCCGCCCTCAAGGCAGGACCAAGCTCCGTCTACACCATCCCTGACAGATGTCTATCTAAACTGTTCTTAAATATCTCCAGAGAGGGAGATTCCACCACCTCCCTTGGCAATTTATTCCAATATTTGACCACCCTGACAGTTAGGAATTTTTTCCTAATGTCCAATCTAAACCTCCCCTGCTGCACTTTAAGCCCATTACTCCTTGTCCTGTCCTCAGAAACTAAGAGGAACAAATTTTCTCCTTCCTCCTTGTGACACCCTTTTAGATATTTGAAAACCATTATCATGTCCCCCCTTAATCTTCTTTTTTCCAAACTAAACAAGCCCAGTTTATGACAATTTGCGTACCTTTTTCCAATAGTTTTTTCAGAAATTTGGCCTGTTTACACTAGGCTAAATTTCGGTAAAAAACTGTCTTTTGGAAAAGCCCTTCTTCCTCGTGGGAGGAGGACGTCAGGGCTTCTGAAAGAGCGTGTCTGCTCATCCATAAAAAAAGGTGGAAGAGCAGACATGTTCCCTGGATGCAGCAGTTTTTCCGGGATACTTGTGGTATCCTGGAAAAACCCTATAGTGTAGACATAGCCTCAGTAAGGCATCAGTTTCTAGGAATATCAATCCACAAAGCCACTAAGAGGAAAGTTGTGGGGGTTTTTTGTTTTTTTGTAAGAAACAGTAGGTAACATTCCAAAGAGATTTCAGTAGGTTACTGGGAAATAGAGAAAGTGAAAGAATCTTTATTGCATCTCTGTAGAGCAGAAATGAATGTATGGTCCCAAGACAGAAAGAAAACAAGAAGATAACAGACTTCCTTGTGTATACAATAGCACTATGAAGAAATAATTTGAACGGCATTTTATAGATTTTATAGAATGACACTGAATAATACATTATTTCCCAGGGGAGTCATTACTCAAAGAAGATATCAGGATTTCAGGAAGCTGAAAAAGAAAGACACCAGGCTCACAGGCATTAAACTCTTGTAAGAAAGCTCCTGGAGCTAGAAACAGCACTCAGAAATTGTTTCCTCAAAGAGAAATGTTTAATCCCTTAAGGATACCTGGGAAATCAATAAACAAAATGAAGAAGCAACAAGCCTAAAGTGCTGAAACCTGTTAATTATGTCCTATCCAGTATATGACAAATGACGACTAGGAACATTCATTCTTAACCAATACATGTATAAGAAGTACTCCTAAATCCAGAACCTCTCATTTCAAACTGAGTTCTAAATTTAGAAAAACAAATTCTCCTGTTCCTAGTTTTAACCTCACTTTTTTGCTATGATCAATTCCTCATAAGGAAGGATTGTAGGGGGATATATTTTCAAAAGTGATCTCTAAAATTACAACTAGAATGTATCATAAACAAATTTCCGCATGCATTTTTTCAAGCAAACTGTTTTATATGCAAAATCTAGGATTTGTACATATAACCACACACTTGCTAAGTACATGTAATGTAAGTGGCAAGCAGATACTATTATCATGATAAATGGGAGATTTATACAAAGATAATTAAAAGAAGTATGCAGTATTCTGGGTATGATCTCATAGGCTGGATTAAGCACACCATTGAAAAAATTGTTCTTTCTGTACCTCAGCATTCAGTGTATTTTTGTGTCTATATGAACCTATGAAGGGTTAAGTAAGGACTGGAAAGAAAAGTTCTTTGTTTTTCCAAATGTTGTGTATGGTGCAGTAGCTGCAGTGCAAATATGCTGTATTGCAGTTTAATAGTATAACTGCTGAACCCAAAGAACTTTTTTTGTTTGGCTGAGGTGAAAAAGTGTAATTTAATCTCCATTGTACCTTGGTCCCAGGCCTTTTGGGTCTATTCTGTTTAGTCATTCTGAGAAGTGAAATGATTATTGAATAGGCAATGAGAACACCAAAGTCATTTCACTTAAAACACTATCTGAGATTGAAGTCTTAGTAATGAAAATTTTATTCATCAGACCATCAGACTCCAAAGAAATAACAATTACTCTTAACTATACCACACTGAATGAAACTGAGAAATGTCAATGAATCGCTTTTGTTTTGTCACTATCTATAAGGAGACAGAAGTGCTTGCTGGGTAAGCTGCTGCCAGAAAATTGCATATAAACAGGTCAAAAGATAATGCAAAAGTCAAAGACAAACAACATTTTCTAAATTGATTATATCTGACTAAAATTTTTCATTAGTACAAGCTGTTTCTTACAAGAATACGCAATACAAATTCATAGGGAAAAAAAGACATTGTAATGAATTAGAGGCCTCGGTATTTTCTAGTTCATTTCTAGGAGAACGAAAATGCCCTCTAAATAACTATATGGTGACTGTTTCCCCCGTCCCTCATTGTACAGGCACAGAAGTCCCTAGTAGTTGAACTAATCTGCTTCTTTTGTGCAGAAGGGCGCAGTCCCAGAGTGGCTGTGGAAGAAAGACAGTGTGGTAACTGGCAGTGTGGTAAAGTGGGTAGACTGACTAAAGTAGACTATTAAATGGATTCTTGGGACAAAAGCCATCTCTACCTGCCACACACATAAGTAGTAATGGTGGCTGTGAAGGAGCTGTACTGCCATATTTGGTGTGAGTAACCTTTTCCCACATCCCTGATAAATCCCCAGGCAAAGCCTGTTTGCTTGTACTCCGCAGAAGATGTATAGAATCTGGCCTTATTTTCAAATTAGCATATCATAAAATACTGAAAACCATTAAATTTATCATATATGAATTTAAAAAAATCCCGGAGTACGCTTATGGCAATATTTCTCTACACTAGCTCATTATTTTAAGGTGGAAAGAAGATTTGCATCGCACAGGTCAAAAAGAGATCACAGGTTTTGGTGTTCTGTTATATGCACTAAGCTGCGAATCCTACTATTTGTAGTGAACAACTTACTTCCTTATGTCTGGCCCTTACATGGGCACCCAGTTGGGAGGCACAAAGATCATGATTACCACTTCTGGTCCTCATTGCTCTAAAATGAATCATGTGCGGAAGCATGACAGTAGCCATTCCCGTCACCCCACTCCCTCAAAGCACCGATTTATTCCATGTCTCGGTGTTGCTGGCAAAAGTTTAAACCATAATCCCTTTACATCCCTTTAAATATATATTATTTTTTGCCAGA
Source organism: Pelodiscus sinensis (assembly GCF_049634645.1). Classification (NCBI taxonomy): domain Eukaryota; kingdom Metazoa; phylum Chordata; order Testudines; family Trionychidae; genus Pelodiscus; species Pelodiscus sinensis. The sequence continues at coordinate 217,902,990 of NC_134711.1, forward strand.
TTGAAGGTTTTGTTCGATGCCTTGTAAAACACTTCCCCTAAACTCACTGGTTTTCTCCAGGAACACATATGTGGTTGTATGTTGTGGCCCATTTATTTTTTAAATTACATTTGTATAGATTTAATAGGCTAGAGGGACTGCCTCATTGGTGAAGCCTGTCTCATTCAGACATAAATTTATTGATCTGAGAGGTCACTCAGCATATAAATCTAGAAGGACTGCAGCATTAATTTCTTTAAAATGTATGAAAGCCTCCCCTTGGTGCTTAAGTAGCCATCTGAGGCCACACAGGAATGGTCATGTTGTGGTTAAGTCTCTTATTATTCCAGTCTTGCAAAGATCCTCTATTGCCAAATAGGTAATGTACTTGCCTCGCTTTGATGGATTAAACATATGACATGGAGCCGAGAGGCTGTAGATGGTGCATCTTTTGATTAAACCTTTCCCATTCTCATCCACGCCATAGGTAGCCATGATAAAAGGTTAACAACACAAAGATTTAGGTGCTCTTTCAGGATGTGAACTTATTACCCGTCTCCAGAGAGAAATGCAGTAAGAATATAATACTTCCTAGAACAGGACCAGGTCAGCCAGCATGGCCCTGTCTGTTACAGTGAAATCTTAAAGCCCCAATGAGTGCGAGAGGAATGTTTTCAATAATAAACTCTGTAACTGGGCTCAGCAGGGAAGCTGATGGTGATTTCCTGATCTCCAGAGATTTCATTCCTCTTGGATTTAATCACATACTATAGATGTTATTGTTAAGCTGAATACCCCTTCTCATGGTATGGTTGCTGACAGTGACAAAGAACATTCAAGATCTTGAACTACAAGGCATTACAGATCTATCACAGTCTATGCCTGCTTCAACCATGTCAGATTTCTAATGAATTCCCATCAACAAAAAGATTAACTAGTTCAAAAATCTAAGTAGAAGTGTGTGCATGCTCCAGCTAAGAGCTTCCTAATGAGGCCAAACTCAGTCTGTTAGAAAGGATTGTAACTAGAGGCCATAACAGATTATACAGATGGGGTCCATCTAGTCCAGCATCCTCTATTTGGAATTAGCCAGATGTTCAGAGGAAGATTTCAGAAATTTGCCAAGACAGCTTGTGATTTACCCCGTACAAGCAGGAATATTTATATCCCTTCCATTGTTTTATTCTTACTATTATAACTCTATTCTAGATTATTTTGTAGCCAGACCTATAGTTGGGATATAGATTATAACTGATTGCTTAAACTAAGATTCTCTAGCAAGGTTCAGCCAGATCAGCTACAACATTAGAATTGTCTTTCATGTGAGAACCTCAATAGGCACCGAAGAATTGCTTACATATTGCTGTTATAATTGTTTATCTCATTGTATTAGCACAACACACAGAATCATAAGCACCATAAATAGTGCTTAGTTTTCTAGTTGCATTACAGCATTAATCATCTACATATGTGTGTGTACGTGCATGTGCGGGCACACACACACATCTACATTCTGTTATCCATATAATTGTGAATGGGGTTTCTAGAAGATATGTAACTTAACTTCAGACAGCACTTCTCTAGGAATCTGCTATGATACTAGTAAGAGGACTAGGCAGTAAGGGAACTGTCTCTGAGAGAAAAGGTTTTGGGTTTTTTTGTTTGTTTGTTCCTTCCACCTTTCCAAATAATAGTAGAGGGAATTTACCTGTTACCATATACCATCTCATGTCATCTTTTCTCACAGCTTTTGCCTCCATTCACTGCTCTTGCTTCCCCAGACATGGAAAAAAATTGGACTTCTGAACTGGCTTGCTGATGGAGAGAGGAGGGTGGAGAGAGGAAAGGGACAAAGGAGGCAGCTTCTCTGGGCTTTACTGCTCAGGGCTTCCTGGAGTAGGTGCAGCATGGCACTGAGGTTGCCTGGGGAAGCTAGCCCCAGCTTCATGCCTTCCACTTGAGGCCACACCTTCTGGGAGCATGAAGTGGAACCCACCCTCCTCCTTGCACAGGGGCTAGGTGATTGTTTTCTTTGATAGGATATCAAGCCTTATGGATAAGGCAGAAGCGGCAGACGTGGTATACCTAGAGTTTAGTAAGGCATATGACAGGGTTTTGCATGACCTTCTTATCAATAAACTAGACAAATACAACTTAGATGGGGCTGCTATAAGATGGGTGCATAATAGGCTGGATAATAACTATAGACTGAGAATGGTTAACGGTTCAAAATAATTCTGAAAGGGCATAACAAGTGGGGTTCTGCAGAGCTCTGTTTTGGGACACGTTCTGCTCAATATCTTCATCAACGATTTAGACGATGGCATAGAGAGTACGATTATTACATTTGCAGATAATACCAAGCTGGGAGGGGTTACAAGTGCTTTGGAGGTTAGGATCAACATTCAAAATGATCTGGACAAACTAGAGAAATGGTTAGAGATAAACAGGATGAAGTTTAATAAGGACAAATGCAAGGTATTCCAGTTAGGAAGAAACAATCCATTTCACACATACAGAATGGGAAGTGACTGTCTAGGAAGGAGTACTGCAGAAAGGGATCTGGGGCCATAGAACATCACAAGCTATATATTGTTCAGCAGTGAACGCTGTTGCAAAAAAAGCCAACATGATTCTGGGATGCATTAATATGAGTGTTGTGAGCAAGACACGAGAAGTCATTCTTTCACTCTACTCTGTGCTGATTAGGCCCCCAACTGGAGTATTGTGTCCAGTTCTGAGCAACACATTTCAAGAAAAATGTGGAGAAATTGGAGAAGGTCCAGAGAAGAGCAACAAGAATGATTAAAGGTCTTGAGAACATGACCTATGAAGGAAGGCTGAAAGAATTGGTCTTGTTTATTTTAGAAAAGAGAAGACTGAGGGGGGACATGATAGCAGTTTTCAAGTATCTAAAAGGGTGTTACAAGGAGGAGGGGAAAAAATTGTTCTCCTTGGCCTCTGAGGATAGGACAAGAAGCAATGGGCTTAAACTGCAGCAAGGGAGGTTTAGGTTGGACATAAGGAAAACTTCCTATCTGTCAGGGTGGTTAAAGACTGGAATTGCCTAGGGAAGTTATGGAATCTCCATCTCTGGAGATATTTAAGAGCAGGTTGGATAGACATCTATCAGGGATGATCTAGACAGTGTTTGGTCCAGCCATGAGGGCAGAGGACTGGACTCAATGACCTCTCGAGGTCCTTTCCAATTCTAGTGTTCTGTGAGTCTGTTAGCTCCCCTGCTTCTAAAACTCCAGTATTTTATGAGACTGGTGAAGTGAATTCACTAATTGTCTGCTCTCTCACCTAACTTGGGACCAACACATTTATTTTCAGTAGGTACATCAATAAATATGCAATAACTAGCAGACTTACACGGCATTGCCTTGGTCCTTCAGGACAGAGGGCTGTTGGTGTGGAGGATGCAGCAGTCAGAGCAGGGCCTTGGGGATGTGTGTGGGGAGTGCCAGAGGTTGTGGGTAGGGAGTGAGAGAATGAGGATTGAGGGGTGAGGAAGGGTTCAGGGTTGGAGTCCCATCTGATACAGGCCTTTTCTCTCTCTATAGTTTCCCCTAGCCACCAAGGGCCTTTTCTTTCCCTTTCCTCTGCCCCTCCAGTGCTGTGGCCAAGGTCTGGGGTGTGGGAAAAGCATTTGGGACGGGGTCTATGTACTCAGTCTGCTAGCAAGCTAGATGCTGGAGCCCAAGCCCTGCTGGCCACTCCTTTGATGGTACTGGTTCTCCTAGTGGACACTCTGCAGGATAGTCCCCATGCAGGCTCACTGCCCTCAGTGGCCACTCTCATATAGTGTCTCTCAGAACAGCAGCCCCTCCCCTCCCCTTTTGCATTTTATGGAAAACAATCCTTTTCCCAGGGCTTCCAGTTGTCCTGGCACAGCCAAACCATGACCTTGCTGTAATTTAGGAGAAGAGGAAGCTGTATACCATGCACTCTTCCATGATATTAGTGGAGGAGATGCGGGGTCTGAGATGGAGGTTGGGTGCAGAAGGGCGCTTAGGGTAAGGGACTGGGGTTCAGGAGGGAGACTGGAGTCTGAGAGGGAGTTGGGATAAAGCAGGCAGTTGTGATCTATAGCAGGGGACTGAAGTGCAGGGGTTTGGGATGTGACCTAAGGTAGGAGGGTACTGTAATCTGGAGCAGGAGATTGGGGTGCCAAGTCTGGGAGGGGTATGGGTGGAAGAGGGGGCAGAGAGTTTGGGTATGTTGAGTGGGCAGGGGGGCGGAAGGTTGGGGCAGGAAAGGGTTGGAGTGTCGGAAGCAGGCTGTGGCCAAAAGACTTACCTACCAGCTGCCAAACTACCCTGCCTGTCTGCAGAGCTAAGGCTTGCAGAGCTTAAAACATTTCCCAGCCAGCCAGCCTGCCTGCTTGCCTGGCCATGTGCTTTATTGACCAACTGAGCTGAGGAGAGAGGACGTTTCTTCTTGGCTGCCTTTATTCCAACAAGTAGCTCCCATTGGCTGGTTTCTGGACAAAAACCAGTCAGTAGGGTTGTGCTGGGGGTGGGGCAGCTCCTGAAACTTCCCCCCTCCCCTCTATTTTTAAAACAGAAATGGAGCCCTGCAGCCACATTTCTGCACGGCGTGCAAGGCAACGGGGCAAGTAAGAGAGCCTGCCTGGGGCTCCCCACTGCCTCTGTGGGCCAGATCCGGTGGCTTGGTAGGCCGGATCCTTCCCATGGGCAGCGGCGGCCCATCCATATAGGCAAACTAAGTGGTCACCTAGGGCGCCAAGTTAAATGGGGCACCAAATGGTGGTGCAATATCATTGAGGGGTTTGGAGATGGGGGCGCCGATTGCATGGTTTGCCTAGGGCACCAGTTGCTGGCAGCTGGTCTAGGGCTGCCCCTGCCCGTGGGCTGTATTTTGCCCAGGCCTGCCATAGCACCAGATGCTCCATTGGAGATCAGGGCCCCATTGTGCTAAATCTTGTACCAAGTGTCTTTACTGTGAAGAGCCCTGGAAACAAATATTTAAGAAAGATAAAATTGGATGGGGAAACAGAGACAAAAAGAAGTGAAGTAACTTGCCAAAGTCACACAGAAAGCAGCAGAACCAAGTATAGAATCCAGTCCCTGACCCTTGAGTCCAAGTCTCCAGTGTCCTGGAGATCATGCTGACTCTACCACCCTGATCATGCTGACTCTACCACTCAGCGAGGTGCTTCAAAGTGTTCAAAAGCAGGGTTGCAATATGGGTTTTATAGTGAGGAAAGCACTCTTCTCTCTTCTGAGATGTAGCTGAACAATTTTTGTTTAACTTAAAAAAATTCTCTGAGATCAAATATACCTAATATCTAGCATTATTAGATGCTGCTGTGCCAATGTGAGTAGGCTCAGCATCTGCTGAAAGCAGCTCCAGGATGAGGGAAACCATTTTTCTTAATCACCACTCCCCAAGGAGCTCTGTGGGTCAGCTCCCAACCATGGTCTGGGTTCAGGGTCAGTGACTTCTCTTCCTGTATTTGTCAGCTTCAGACATTTCTTGGAGTATTCAAGTGTGCTGAGTTGACACACACAATAAGAGGCTTATTTAGTGCTATGGAAGCCAGGCCCAGGATTTGATCCTTTTTCATTACATCACTTGCTAATCATGCTTGACTGTTGCAAAATTTGGAGAAAGCTTCTGGATGATACACAAGTGTGTGTGCGTGCATACATGCATGTGTGGAGGAAACAGTTGTCCTTAGCATTAGTTTGACAGAACAAGAGCAAGAATCCTGGTTGTTGCATGCAACATGATATTGCATGAAAAGAGAGCATGCAAGCAGCTCCAAACTAAATCCATGAGACTGATTTTTCTGGAATATCTTGGCACATTAGGATGAGCTACTGAAGTGGTAACTTTCACTCTAGTTTTTCTTGTCTTTCATAGTTTGAATTACAATCACACTATTATTTTAACATATTCTTTGTATTTAAATATTCTGCACATGTGACCACCACTGCTAGATTTAAACCTGGTGCTTCTAGAGCTTAATATAAGAGTCTCTACATCTTGAGCTATAAAGGCAGCTGGCTCTAAGCTCAAGATGTAGAACTCCCTTGTTCTTATCTCTTGCTGTGAACAGTGAACCACACTAGGAATGTGGGTTACACACAGCTCAGTTGCATTATGTGTAACCTCTGCTTTGGGAGAAATCAACTTGAATCATTAAAGGGGTTGAGAATGTTATTTTATTTTAACCTTACACTTTATTTTAAAAGGAAGGAAAATCCTTTTTTGACACAATTTAGAACCACCCTTTAGTCATGAAAGAGTATCAAAAATATGGCTCTCTAAGAGGCTTGTTAAACATGTGGGCTGTGTCTACATTGGCATTCTGAAAAAGGGATGCTAATGTAGACTTCAGAATTGCAAATTCCGCAGGGGATTTAAATATCCCCCGCGGCATTTGCATTTACATGGCTGCCGCTTTTTTCCGGCTTGGGGATAAGCCGGAGAAAAGCGCCAGTCTAGATGTGATTCTCTGGAAAATAAGCCCTTTTCCGGAGGATCTCTTATTACTACGTTGAAGTAGGAATAAGAGATCCTCCGGAAAAGGGCTTATATTCCTTTGAAGTAGGAATAAGAGATCCTCAGGAAAAGGGCTTATTTTCCGGAGAATCACGTCTAGACTGGCGCTTTTCTCCAGCTTATCCCCAAGCCGGAAAAAAGCGGCAGCCATGTAAATGCAAATGCCATGGGGGATATTTAAATCCCCCGCGGAATTTGCAATTGCGACTGGTGTCATCTGCATCCGTTTTCCGGAAAAGGGGTGCAGTGTAGACACAGCCATGGTGTCTGACTCCCACCCTCACAGTAATATGTAATGTCTCCAGAGGTTTCTAATCTCCCTTCAAATTCCAGGGATGTATTTTCCTGAAAAACTGACACTTTTATAAATAAATAAATCTGTAAGGGTATGTCTACACTACCCCCCTAGTTCGAACTAGGGGGGTAATGTATGCATACCGAACGTGCTAATGAAGCCCGGGATTTGAATTTCCCGGGCTTCATTAGCATAAAGCCGGCTCCGCCATTTTAAAAAGCCGGCTTGTTCGAACCCCGTGCCGCGCGGCTACACGCGGTACGGGCTAGATAGTTCGAACTATGTAGCCATTCCGATCTATCTGTACGCCTCGTTCCACGAGGCATACAGATAGTTCGGAATAACTACATAGTTCGAACTATCTAGCCCGTGCCGTGTGTAGCCGCGCGGCACGGGGTTCGAACAAGCCGGCTTTTAAAAATGGCGGAGCCGGCTTTATGCTAATGAAGCCCGGGAAATTCAAATCCCGGGCTTCATTTGCACGTTTGGTATGCATACATTACCCCGCTAGTTCGCACTAGCGGGGTAGTGTAGACATACCCTAACAGAATAGTAATCTCAAATCCATTTTTTATTTCAGCAAAAGAGAATGAGGGTATTTTAGATTCCACTCTAATGTTAATGAATCAACTCCTGAGATATTTGCTCAGTTTTTGTTCATTCTTTATGAACACAAATTCAATGAGAGTTGATCTCACAAAGCTTTATAGCAGGTGTGGGAAACTTAAGGGTTGCCTGGGGAACCTGTGAAGCTCAGGGCTCCCCCTCAGCATTGGGGAGAACATGCTGGAATTCCAGCTTCCCCCTCACCCCGACTGTTTTGCCCCATTGGGCTGAAGCACTCAAAATCTACTAGCCTGGGCATGACTGATTTTTCTGTGGGTCAGTGGCCACTGATCCAAAAAAGGTCCCCCACCCTTGCTCTATAGGGAAGACAAAATCAGAGATTCTCTGGTCAGACTTTCCTTTTCCCCTCCATTCAGTTGTATGTTTGGACCCAGATGGGGCTCTGACTGCAAACCTTGTGGAACCCCTATAATCTACAGAATGCAAAGGTCATCTGTATGGAATCTCTGTGCCTTTGAGTTACCTTTGGGTCACCAGCACCTCTCGTTGCTCCAGTCTAAAGAAGCTAGACTTGTCAGGAATTACCTTGGCAACAGCTACCCAAAAATTCCCCTTCAAAGGGTCACGGTAATGGAGAGTAATAAACTTCCAATTTTTATAACTTTTCCTTTCTAATCTCTTTCAGGTCAGTGAGAGCACAGTGACTCCTCTAGATTACCCAGCTCCACCACTTACCCTATTATCCAGCTCTTCCACTTACAGAGCCTGACCCCATAGTAAGCTCTTTCAGAGCCCTGGGCACAGGAATGCCATGGAAGAGGCCACATTTCTCCTCCATTCTGTGTAAAAAGGGAATAATTCATGCACAAGAGGTACATCTAGATTGCAGAGTTTTTCCTGGATACCAGAGGTATCCCAGAAAAGCTCTGCCATGTTCAAGGAATGTGTCTGCTTTTCTGGAATTTTTTTTTGGAAAAGCAGACCCATTTTTTCTGCATCTTTGTAAATCTCATTCTACAAGGAAGAAGGGATGTTCTGAAAGAGGCTTTTTTTCTGACAACTGTGTAGATGGGCCAATTGTCGGAAAAGCCTTTTTTGAAAGAAAAATGGAAAAAAGGTAGGCAAATTGCAAACCGCAATTTGCGTATCTTTTTCCGATAGAAATATGTAATCTAGACACAGCCATAGAGCTTTCCTCCATGCATAGGTCAATAGGGTACAATGCAGCCCTGAGAAATGGCCTCAGAGTGCTGCCTACAGAGTTTCATTTTGCAAATCTACATGCATGCTCTCACAGTACAAATATTTCTGGCCATTTAATAGCCTTGTCCCTACAGAGTACTAGCTATTTTACTTCTTTTTGCAGATGAAGCAAATTAGAATTGTCATTCCACAGATGAGTCACTCAAATTTGTTACTCAGGGGGGATATTTATACTTGTTTAACAAATCCTCTAAATTAAACTCACTAAAAACACATTGACTTCATTAATATTTAGAAAGGGATTTAAAGTAGGGCAATTACCTGTGCTGTCATCCTGTATTAATGCCAAACAGCTAACTATTCATTAATAATTTGGTTCTGTTGTCTCCTATAGATTGGTGTCAAACTATATGTAAATTTTTAACTGTGAGTGATGGGGGAGGGTGGTTCTTTCATTGTATTAGTAGTTTATTCACACAACATTAAACCTCTTTAAAGGGGATCTGTGAGTGGAATTTAGGGAATAATTAGACTCAATGCATTAATTTAGTAGGAAGTTTAATAATGGCAGGGACTGAATACAGCTGAAGTTTATCTGACATTCTCTAAACAAGTGGTAGAGGGAGAATAAGGGGAATGTGAAGGTGAAAGGGGGAAAAAAACATACTAAAACCCTACAAAAACCTTTTAAAACTAACCTCACTTTATCCACCAGCATGTACTTTTATATTCTTTTATGCCAACCCATCTGGTTTTTGTTTGTTTGTTTGTTTGATTGATTCCCAATTAGTCTGTAAATTATTAAGGATGTTGAATTACCTAATTATACATTTAAGGAGCTTTGCACACCATTCAGTCCTGTGAAGCAAGTAATAAGTAATAATAGTAATAGGGTAATCATGTGTTATATGTGTCGCCTTGTATGCCAACTTTATCGTGTGTTACCTTGAGGAAAAATGCACTGCATAACCAATCATATACCTGAGATACATTAAAGATATCACCATCCTCTAGACAGGCAACCTAAACTCTCTCATACATTTTTACCATAACTTCAACAACCACTATCCATCAAACTCTCCTTAGTGAATCTGCATCAACTTCCTGAACACATGCTGGTGAGCGTCAGTATAGAAACCTTATAAATGACTATCTCAAGAAATCCACCAATAACCACAATTATTGCCACAAATCCAGCAACAACCCCAGATCCACCAAAATATTTGTTATCTTCAGCCAACCACACAGAATTTGCACCAAAGAAAAAGTCCAGGATATATATCCAAACACAATTAAACCCATCTCTACTAAATAATGACATTCCACCAAAGATGTACATTGCCACCCAAATACCCTAGGAGAACCTACTTCAATACAGGAAAAAAAACCCCACAGACTGTAACAGATGCAAAATGTATAGATGTATCTCTACTGTGACAATGATCAATACCTTGTAGAATGTACCTTTCAAGAGTCATGGGTCCTACATGTTTTTCAAAACATGTGGTATACCTTATTTAGTTCATGAAATTCCCAATAACAATTTGTGGGGGCAAGCCAGACAATCACTATGCTCCCACATAAAGCCACACAGGAAAAACATAAAAAACAAAAACATGATATAACTTGCGGTGAACACTTTTCACAAAGTTATCACTCCATGTCTGATCTTTCAACATTTGTCCTCAAAGGCAAGCAGGATAATACCTTCAAGAAGCAAGTCTGGGAACTAAATCTCATTACTCTGCTAGACATCAAAGAACTCAGATTTAACAGGGATACTGGTTTTATGGTTCATTACAATAGTTTGTAACACACACTTCAAACCATTTATGCATAACAATCTAACGCCCAATTTCAAGTGACTGCCTCCAACATGTGTTATCTCTTGTATTTAGCTCAGATATTCTGCTTCCTTTCCTAGAACTGAGATATGTGTTATTTGAGCTTGTACCTTCCACTAACAGTAGGTGCTCCAGTAAAAGATTTGCCTCGCCTATCTTGCTTGTCAATGGTATGTGTGGTCAGATGTTTGGCTGTGTGCATGTGTTTTTCCTGTGTTTGTGTTTTTCCTATGTGTGGTCTCAGCGCTATTCAAACAATTGTCACAGCAGACTTTGAGTGAACCTCCCGATGACCACAAGATTCATAAGATATAAAGACACACAGGCAGGTTTATTATCAATGAAGCACAGTAATAGCATCTGGCAGAGTCTATGAAGACACTAAGACATATTCCCATGACAATGGACACAGTTTAGTCAGTGGTGGGGACTTTTTACTGTCCCGTAAGTTGGCCAAAGGTACTTCCTTTGAGATACTTCTGTATACCTTGTTATAAACAAGTTATGTACTGTCATCTTCACCTTATCATTTTAGGAGGGATCAGTGTATTTCTTTTATCCTTGGGGAATATTTTTGTATCATCCTTGCTATTAGGATGTTTTGGTACCACTTGATATTGGGGTGTGTTTACATAAGTACTCCGTACTTAGTGTTTTTTAGAATGTGCATTTCTGCAACATTAACCCGGCTCTTGCCAGATTTTGTGATCAGGTTTTGCCTCATACCAGGCCCCTAGCAAAAGAGCTTGCATTTCATGATTGCCACTACAGTATATCTATTGTTAAAACTGCTCCTCAGTTGCATCTCCACTTCATGATATCATTTGTCAGTGAACTTTAGAGCTGGCTGAAAATTACAAGGATGACCAGGTATCCCATTTTTAAAGGGACAGTTCCATATTTAAGCCCTCCCGCAGGTGTCCCAACTTTTTCTTAAAAATGGGCAAATTGTCCTGTATTTTCTGCCCCCCCACCACATCAGTACTTGGAGGTCCTAATGGGAAGGCTTCAGTGGCTGACAATGGGGGTGAATGGGCAAGGCTGAGGGTGGGACAAACATGTAGTGTGTGGGGCTTGTTGCTGGTCAGCACTGCCTCTTACGCATGCCAGCTCCTGGCCAGCAGGGTCCTGCCCCCATCATGTTTCTAGCTGGCATTAGCCGCATGGGTTTGTGAGTGTGGGCAGATGCCAGGTGGTGACCGATTATATATGTTGCTACTGCTGTCCACCGATCAGTACTTTACATGCTTCCCCTCTTGCTGTCCTCTCCCTGGAGTGACCCTTCAGTTTCCCTTGCCCTGCTTCTCCTTCATATCCAGCCACCCTCTGCAGGGCACATCTCACTCCCAGCATTGTGTGAAGAACCAGCCCCTGGGCAGAGCACTCAGCTCACCAGCAGCCTGGCCGGAAGGCTCCTTCCTTCCTCTTCTGCCTTTGGCTGGATCAATGCCCTGGGAAAGTCCAAGTTCCTCTGGTCTGGGGTGCTGGCCAGGAAAAGCTGAGCCCTGCACATGCCAAAGCCCTTCATACTTCTACCACAGGGAAGTCTCTCTGCCCTCAGCTAAGCTCTGGAGTAGTAGGAGCAGAGAGTGATTTTCAGCCTCTACACACTCCAAGCCTGCTTCACAGCAGTCCCTGGGGCAGAAGTTTAGAAGCTTTTTCACCCACCTCCCACCACTTTCAGCCCTGGGTTTTGCTCCCAGGGAACATGGGGCTGCTCTACGCCCAAGGATCCCTCCCTTCCTGAACCACTTCTCCAGCTGGGTTTGCTGAAGCCTCTGCAGTCAGTTTCCCAGGGCCCTGGTGCACAATAAATCCATGGGGATTAACCACTTCCTGCCCACACTGTAGCCAGGGGACAGGAGTAGGCTGAGTTATGCTGGAATGAAGGGATGATTTGGCAGAGCTCATCTCTTCCCCACCCCACACAACCAAACAGCAGCTTGGAAATGTTAACAGCATTTTGACACTGTGCTGGAAGGAAAGGACAAGCTGCTTCCAGCTGCACAGGAGCAGTGTTGGGAGAGAAGAGATGAGCTCTACTATATCATCCCTTCTCCCCCACCCTCTCCCCTGTGGCTACAAATATCTCCCATCCCTTCTCTCCTGCACAGCACCAAAAGACTGCTGCTGGTCACACTCTGGTTTGAACCCTGGCAGAAATTTGGGGAGGGAGCATGCGACTCTGCATGCCCACTCACATGTTGTCCCAGGACGATGCTGTGTCAGGCACCAGGAGAGGCAGGTCCTGGGGCTCCCACCAGGCATGGAGAGTGCCAGGCAGGAAGGGCTGGATCAGTCAGTCACCCACCCCATGTGAGAGAAGTGTATGGGAGGAGTGTGTGTGTGTGTGTACGCGTGTGAATCCTCCTTGTCAGAACGCTAAAGCCTTAAAGATAAGAAATTAAATTAAAAGAATTTAATCTATGCAGTGTTTCTTGTTAACATCGTCTCAGTCAATTTGATGGTAATTCGAACGTGTTTGGATAATTGCCATTCAACTCATTTGAATATAAGCAATTTTACCAGGTGTCCTGTTTTTATCATTGGGAAATATGGTCATCATAAATAATACAAAGTATTTTTCAAACACACAAAAAAGAATCAAAATTTTTCATTTAAATTTAGAATGTTCGGAAAGTTTTGTTGACCTATAAAGTGGCTGAAAAGGAGAAATAATGTTTGCAAAATATTTTCAGCAAAAATGTAGATATTTTAATCCAGCTCTAGAGAGCACAATGAAAATTAATATGGGAAAAAAGTCTCACCTCCTCTGAGGGTATGTCTAGACTACATGACTCTGTCGACGGAGCCATGTAGATTAGCTTTCTAGACATAGGGAAATGAAGCAGCGATTTAAATGATCGCGCCTTCATTTACATCAAAATGGCTGCCGCGCTGTGCCAATCAGCTGTTTGACGGCACAGAGCGGTAGTCTGGATGCTCCGTGGTCGACAAGGGAAGCCCTTGTCAACCACCCCATTATGCCTCATGCTTCCCTTGTCGACCGTGGCGTGTCCAGACTACCGCGTTGTGCCGCCAAACAGCTGATCGGCACAGCGCAGCAGCCATTCTGATGTAAATGAAGCAGCGATTATTTAAATTGCCGCTTCATTTCCCTTTTTCGAGTACACTAATCTACATGGCTCCGTTAGACGTACCCTGAGCAGTCATATTCCCAACAGCAAGAACCACTGCTTCCTCAGAGTAGTAGAAAGCACATGGAAGGAGTCTTTACAGACCTGACCATTGTTATGCTGCTCTCTTGTGGTGGATGGTACAATAAGCATGCAGGTGTGAACTGGCAGAGAACCCCACAAAGGAGTTCTGGCTAATTCTACAAGAATTTCTCCCAGGAATTTCAGTTTCTGCAAAAAAACTTCTCAGCTCATCTTCTAACATGCCTCTCAGCAACGTGCATTCAACTTTCTATAGAATATATTTATTAAAATATGAGTTGCAATGCAATTGATCCCAAATTTTCACAATATATTATACATGTTATAACTATAGCTAGTTAAAATTAGAAAACTGCTTCCATTATCTTCCTGATCTTCTTTGTAGCCTTGATTCCATTGTACCATTATATTTACAAAAGCCAACATTCATTTCCAGACAGTATTTGTCTGCTTAAACTCAGCTACCTACTGACTTTTTAGTGCCATTTAAACAAGTAATCCAAGCTCTTTGTGATACTTCAGTGTTTGCCCTTTCAATAAACTTTTTTTCCAATGTGTGGGTGCTTGCACTTTCACCTGTAGTCAAAACTTGTTCCTGCTACTTAAGAGCTTTGCTACAAGAGCTACAATCGGTAAAGAATTCCAGTTTGTTTCATTATTATTGTTGTTTTTATTATCCTCCCCATTTATCACCCTAGAAATTGATAGTCTTAATCTGATCTGCATAGGTTATCTTACAAGGTCACTGCCTGTCTTACATTAAACCCATGTTTTGCAACTAACCTGGCTAACAAGGTTAACTGGAAATGTGACAGGCAGAAGAGAGAATCTGAACACATGGTACATATTATTTTGTTTAGGAATTAAAACAGATTTCTTTGTGGCAAAAGGCCCCTCCGTGTACAAAAACACACAAACATGCTATATTGACAAGAACAAAATCCTTCTGGCTCCTCAGTCCTTTAAGAGCGTGAACACTTGTAATGTCCCTCAGGAAACCCAATCATCTCCCTCTGTATTATAACAAACTCATTTAGAAAATGACTTATTTGCCTGAAAAGGGAAGACTAAATCTATTCTGGTTTCTGCTGAAAAATGACATTTAGAAGGAATCCTTTATATATGTTTTGTCAACATGCCATCTCCCTCTGCTGCTCCTTTGAACCCTGATCTGCTGATTGTTTCTATAAAGGGTGGCAAAACACGAACACATTCATGGACCTGTAAAATTATAACACTTAAAACATGACTAATAATAAATAAAGAACCCATAGTGTAGCTAGCCCTTTCAGTCAGACAGTGATAAATATTTATTTTGGAATATATGAGCCCTGTGTTTACACTTTCATGTGTACAGGATAACACTTGATTGGCCATCTAAAGGATTATGTGAATCCTTTAAAATTATTATGAATTTGGGGCCATCAGGGGACAAAATTAAAATAAATACATAAAATTTCTCAGTTGTGTTCTAGACACTTTGTGCTGCTCCCACAATACCAAGGGACATAGTAGAGTCAGCTGGGGAGGTATTATCCCAGTGTGCAGGATCCTCTGAGAGTAACAATGAGTTGACAAAGATCATAGAATCATAGAATACTAGGACTGGAAGGGACCTCGAGAGGTCATCGAGCCCAGTCCCCTGCCTTCATCGCAGGACCAAATACTGTCTAGACCATCCCTGATAGACATTTATCTAACCTACTCTTAAATATCTCCACAGATGGAGATTCTACAACCTCCCTGGGCAATTTATTCCAATGTTTGACTATGCTGAAAGTTAGGAACTTTTTCCTAATGTCCAACCTAAACCTCCCTTGCTGCAATTTAAGCCCATTGCTTCTTGTTCTATCCTCAGAAGCCAAGATGAACAAGTTTTCTCCCTCCTCCTTATGACACCCTTTTAGATACCTGAAAACTGCTATCATGTCCCCCCTCAATCTTCTCTTTTCTAAACTAAACAAATAAGATTATGTGCCACTACCGACACCCGCCTGATGCAGGTTTCGCTTTGAGAAAAGGGGATGTGTCTGGGGCTTTCTTGTGTACCAGGCATCCCTTGATGCTTTAATGGCGCCTTAGGGTCACTGAGGGTGTGTCAACAGATCAGAGTTATTTTGAAATAAATGGTGTTATTTCAAAATAACAATGCCATTGTCTACACAGCAATTCCGTTATTTCAAAATGAATTCGAAATAACGGACGACTTATTCCAACTTCTGTAAACCTCATTCCATGAGGAATAATGCCTATTTCAAAATACTATTTTGAAATAGTAGTAGCGTGGATGCTCCACTGCTGCCGTTTCAAAATAGCTCCTCCCCAGGGCCATTCAAACTAAATTACTCCCCGGTGCCTCTTGAGGCTCTAAATCAAGGTAGCATGTCCTCATCAGTGAAGCCTGCCTTGGACTAATTTTGAGGCTTCCCTGTAGTATAGACATGCTATTTCGAAACAAGCTATTTCAGAATATTTCTTCCGGAATATATTATTTCAAAATAAGTGTGCAGTATAGATGTACAATGAGAGCACAAAGTGAAGTGGTCCTTAGGCGTCTCTAATTAATATCACAAGGCAGCTTTAATTTATAATGAGATTGCCTTATGCTCAGTCACAGTGTTGTTTAAAACCACCTTTATGCACTCCTTTTCATCCTCCAAGTTGCTCTGTGTGCTTCTTGACCAAAGCCTGAAGCTGTCCCTTCATGTCTATACCCAGATCAAGTGCCAGAGTGAAATGTGATGGCTCATCCCAAAAAGGAGGCCCTATCTCAATGTCAGGTCTTCAGATTCTTTAGAGTTTATTTATTTAGCTCAACTTTGGTCATTCCAGAGTGTCAGATAAAGAAATTAGAGAGACAAGGTGGGTGATGTAATATCTCTTTGTGGACCAACTTCTGTCAGCGAGACAGATCAGCTTTAGAATTTACACAGAGCTCTTCGTCAGATATTACCTCATCTACTTTGTTTCTCTAATATCCTGGGACTGACACAACTACAACACTGACTCCATAAAGGAATTATCATTTTATGTGAGGCAATACTCACAATGTTCTATCATCCGTGGAGCTGTACACAAATATTAATTTGAGCTCTCTACATAATTACATGTAATAATTGATGTTTCCAAATTCCATACAGTTTGGAATCCATTTCAGAGCAAAAATACTGAGTTCAATTCCTTTTCCTGAACAAAATTGACTTTGTCTGTCATTTTTAGCACCAAAATAGTAAAATTACACTTTGTTTTGGGGTGGTTGATCAAAATTTAAAGCAAGTCTGAAAAATGCTGTTTTTCGTCAATTGAAGAAGAGCAACAGTAATTTTCACTGTTGATGAGACTACTTCTATTCACTGATATAAATACAGTTAATATTCCCTTATGGCTAGTTGGATTTTGACTGTATGGAGGTAATCATGATCTTTCAAAACTATTTAAATGTATATTTTTGGAGCAAATATGCAGACCAAATAAAGCTGGAAAAAATAAATCTACTGATATCTGAAATTTTTCCAACTCACGTTAAAACTCATGCACACATGAGTCTCAAGGTCAAATATCTCTGTTTAATGCTGAGCTTAATCTAATAGTAAAGTGAAGACCAATCAGGCGATGATTATCTGCTTTCTAGACCTACTTAACTCTTTTTTATCTTTTGCCTCTGTCTAACAATTTCTGAGTGGATTAAAACAATGTGAACTACAACATTTTGAACTGAGAATTGTTTTATGTTTATTGGACGTAAGCAAATTTAGCTAACAAATTAAGCCTATTTTTATCTTTCACTTTTTATTCAGAATTTTAAAAATATACATATAACATAAGACGTTTGGATTAAGTATTTAAACTATGATGTTTTGTTGTGGTTGTCAGATAAATTACATATTATTTCTGTTCCATGACTCCATGAACATGTAGTACTGCCAGTGTGAATACTCATGTGAAAACTCAATTTTTGTGTTTTTTTGTGAGTTTCCATCACTTCTGAAATGTATGTCATGAGGATCATCATAGCAGGCAGGGCTGGTTACACTTTGAGTTATTGTGTCCTGGTCTATGAGGAGCTTGTTTCTGCTGATGAGGTTGGGAATGGATTTTTTTTCATAGACCAGAAGAGAGGTTCAGGGAAGATTTTTTTCAGAATGTGGTCACCATCAAATATGTTTCGTAACTGTTTAATGATACCTTATATGGGGTAGACCATCAGTGTAGGTTGTTTTCTTTTGGCAGCCTTGCATTTGACATAGGCAGTGTTTTTTCTTCACAGCATCATTGTGTACGTTCAAACCGAACAATAGCATTTGTATAGTCAAGATCTTGAAGTTTTCCTCTGCTCCATATAATTCCTCTATTTTCCTTTGATGTTGCTTTCTACATCATATAATCTATTATAAGGCACCAGAAGCAGAAGGGTGCTGACTGCCAAACCTTATCCCTCCCCTCAAAGACATTTTCCTTAGAGAGAAGAGGGAAATTCGTTTCATAAAAGTTAAGGCCAGAATGCATCATTAGATCATATAGACTGACTTTGGGTATATCACAAGCTTTTAAATTTCACTAGCATACTCCTATACTGAGCCCAATAACTTGAGTTAGACTAAAGCATTTCAGGCCTCAGGAGGCTGAACTATTGTGTGCTACAGAAGAAATGGAGGTGCCACCAATGACAAAGTGCCAACAAAGGGGAAGGAACTGATTACACTAAATATGCCTAGGTGATCCTAGGAGGCTATTCCACTCTCCATAGTTCAGAGAACTCTCAAGATCCCTGCCAATCTGACATGAAGGGGAAATTCTTTCCTGACTAAATCTGACAATCATGACTCTTAGCATGTGAGTGAGAACCAGCCAGCCAAGAATATAAAAAGGGAAATCTCTGTACTACCTTGAGTCAACCATTTGGCTAGGAGAAGGAAATTCACAGACTTCCTCGACATTCATAGTCTTTTCCTCAAGTTTATGAAGAAAAAGAGAACCCCAAACCAAGACTCACTTCAGTCAGATCCAGTGTTTACTATGCATATCTTATCTCATACAATTCTAATCATAATTACTTCCCCAAGCTATGTAAAAATAGATTGGTTCATATCAGCACTTGTCTTCATTATGCAAAAATGACTTTGCATTTAGTGGAAATATTTAAACAACTCTTTTTGTTTGACAAGCACAATATAATTCATAGTACTAAATCAAATTTTCCTGAAGTCTTGTTTGCATATAGATTATCTTGGTATGAACAAAAGAGAGGACTGTGATTGAATGCTGTAGCATTAAAGTCATTCTTAACTTAATTTTCTACTTGTATTTTCAGTATCTCTTTTTATTCAGGAAAGATTACAGACTTTTGCTTGGAGCTAATTTAACACCTGTAAATTCCCAGTAATGGCAATTAAAGTCTTTGTACTCTTTGACAGATAATCCAAATCCAGGTAGAGTGGTATTTTTATTAGATTTTCTATAGCTGTTTTCCTCTAACTTTGATGAAAGAGTAATTTATTTTTAACGCTTTGCTAAAGCAATAAAATAAAATATAAAACATCTGATATCTGAAAAAAAAGACAACAAATTAGGGGAAAACGCAGTTCAGCTAAATAAAGAATGATGGCTACCCCAAAGAAGGTTGCTAATTAAATAATCAAGATAAATATACTCTTGTTGTCATTTGGGGACTTGAGATAACAGATCATGGCATAGAAACTGGAGAAAATAAAACATAAACTACCTTCTTACCCTGGGCCATGACCCAGCCCAACAAAGTGGGATAAGTGGACAATAAAAATAGGCATTACTAGTCTAGTTGCCTAATGGATATGCCAAGGTAACCAGAGGCGGGCCATGGATACCCAGCACATGCTGAGACTACCCAGATGTATACCTCAAGTTTCCATGGGCTCAGTGATTGGGAATAAGGGGTCTGCTGAGGGGAGACAGGAGGCAGTGCAGTCCCTCACTTACTTTCTGTGGGGAGGAAAGAAGGTATGCAAAGAACCAAGGGCCTATTAGTTCTACGGCTGGTCATAGAGTCACTGAGGAGGGATGAATAAGTGGGGTCAGACATACTTATGGATCAGGGTTTCTTCAAGAGAGGAGCTATATACAGCTAGGGTTAACTTTATCCCTGTATCCTAAACCATTGCTCCCACTGATAAAGTCCCACTGATATGAAGGGAACTACTTGTAGAAAGGCAGCTTTATAAGAATTGTAGGATTGGGCCCTTCATCTCCCTCCATTTGTCATTCTGCACAGGGAAAGTATGAATTAGAGAGCACCACAATAGTACTAACTCTGTCTTAGCCATATGAACCGCTAGTTCATTCCTGAGGTTCTGCTGATAAATATATTACAACAGTATAGGACCCCAGCGTTCTTTGTAATAGTGTGTACTGGGTTAAACAAAATGTAAACTATTTTCAGACATATGCCTGCACTAAAGTACCAAGTGTTGTCTGCAATAATAATTCTAATAAACCCTTGCAAAATATGTTCTATGAAATCAAGTAATTTGGAGCTGACTGTGATCCTGAAATAACTTCTTCAAATCTCAGACAAATAACAAACCACCTGAACCTTCACAGTCATTCTTCTTCAGACTACTCTTGTAGCATGCACGGAAGATGGTGTGAAAAGGGAATTTTAGGAATGTTTCGTTAGGTGAAGCAGGATAAAGAAAATATATTAAAGGAGACCTTTAGTTTATTTGGCCTATTATTTTCACTGTTTTTGCTTTTATAAGGTCAAAACTCTTGCAGTGTAACAGAGGTGAACACACAGAGGGGGCGAAAAATCCCTTGAGTCCTTCGCAGCTTGGAAATGTTATCCTTTTATCATCTGGAGAAAAATTTTTTGAAGACGAGTGCATGAATAGATTCCAGATTGAATCATTAATGCCAGCCAGGTCAGGTGCCAGGGAATTGAGCCATGTTTACTGATCGCTTCTCTGATAAGAGTTGGCAATAAAAAGCCACTGTTCATTTATAGTAACAATAAGGTAATCCCTCTTTGCACTGAACTGTCATGCTGGTTTGCTCTGCCAGGATGTTACCTGCTGAGGGGCAGTGCTGCACAGCTCAGCAGGGGTAGCAGCCCATGACAGACTATCAGTCAATGGCTTTACATCTACCCAACTGACTTTTATGGGAAAAGGAAAAAGCTCAGCAGGAGAAAACAGACAAATGAGGGAATGAGAGGTCAAATGTTTATATTAGAGCACAAGAGATCTGAACTCCCATGGCAAATGGAGTAGGGTGGCAAGGAAAACAAAAATTATGGGGGAAAAAAGTGTAAACACGCACCAATTCACTGTGGAGTTCAATGTAACATGACATTAAATAGGGTAATTAGCAATGCTAATAACTCACAGTTTTCTTCACTTGAGACTTTTGTGTTTGATCATAGGGATTGTCTTTAAAGCTGACAACAATCTTCCCTAGAACCTTTTCTGCAGCAGGAACTGGCTGAATTCTAACGTTCACACCCCGAGCTGCTGTTCAATAAAGGCAAAGGCTGACAGAGAGAAACTAATAATGGATATGTACAGTACCCGAGAAGATACAAATATAAATAACCAATTGAAACTGAACATTTTGAAATCTAGAGCTCACACCATTTAAGTACAAGTTGCCTTCTGTTCCTTTAACAATATAACAAGAAAAATCTGTATGTTAAAATTAAGAACTGCCTATAAGAAATTCACAACAGAAATGCCATTTGGTGACTCCAGGGTTAAGGAACAAGATTGCATAACTAGATTGGTGAAAAAAAATAGACCGAGTTGAAATTAGAGCAAGGCAAAGATTTTTGTCCATTTTTCTTTTATGAAAAAGCATATTTGGCTACAACATTATATTCCATGAATTCATGTTAGTTTTATTTATTTTTTAAACAAACAAACAAACAAACAAACAAACAAACACTGGGGGAAAAATTTCATTTTGACATTTTTTAAACAAAATGTTTCAATTTTTTTATTCCAATTACTTTTCATTTTGGAATATCTTACCGTTATATTTAAAAATACTAAGCATCAATACATGCTCAAATCTGAACCAAAACGTTTCCATTTTGGTTTGGCACAATGTTTTATTTGACATCAGACTTTTTTTCGAATTGCCAACTAAGTGAAAAATTCTTTATTCACACAGGGCCCTGGTTGAAATGCCCATTGAAGGCCTTCTATCTCAATAAAGAGGTCAAAGTAACAAATCATTAAATGTATCCTTTCTTTAATTTCATTGAAATTAACACCAGTCAACATATAATGGATGAATATTGCCTACTTCTTTTGTGAGTGCTAAGCAAACTTTTCATTAAACTTTGAAAGAAAGATACAAAACCAGGAGTAAATTATCAATAAAATACACCAAATACTCAATAATTATGTACAGTCATAGTAATACAATATGCCAATTGAATACAATAACTAATGCTATACGAATTAGGAAAGCACATGTAAAATCTAAGACAAATAATAAGTCTGGGAGGAAGACTGCCTATAGTAATTCCAGAGGGTCATCTCCTCTGAAGCTTTCCATAAAAAGATGAATAATAACTATTTGTCTAATATGTTTGTTTCTAATATTTGTATTGCTATCTATTTTCCTAGTTATAAAGAGAGATCATTGAGTTCAATCATATTTAATACTTTAACAATTAAATCTTTCCAACATCCTTATTTTAAATTTGAAATAGACCAAGGAAGCCATGCTGGGATTGGAGTCATATGCAGACTTGAATTCAACATTTGGGCTTGCCATCAAATCAGAATTAGAATTTGAGGTGAATGCCAAAACATTGCAATCTGGGTTCAGAGTTGTGGACAAAATGGGGAGAGGGAACTAGAGAAAATAAGTTGTTCTCATAAAAAAAAATTGCACTAGAACTAGAAAACAAGCCTCTTTTGGAAGCCAAAGAATCCTAAATATTCAAATCTGGCACCAGAAAAAAAATAAAAGGAGTTTGATTTCAAGATTGCATTGGTGGTGTTTGGTGTCAAACAAAAGATTGCATCCAACCACAATGGAAACATTTTGGTTCATTTTGAGTATATCCATTATTTAAATGTAAATGCACATTGGAAAACATAGTTTCAGCTATGCTTATAAAAATCAGTTTTCAACAAAATAAAAATATTAAAAAGCTTAGAATTTTATTGATTTATTTACAAATATGGATTGACTTGCTTGAGTTTTTTGATTATCAGTGCAAATGTTCCTTTCCCATAACAGATACATTTGAAAATATTTATGCTTCCAAATATAAAAGGAATTACATATTGACCTAAGAGGACACATTCTGCTATAAATAACTCTTACTTATACTTTTTATTTCTCTTGAGTGTACAGGGTGACTGAGTGATGTGATGGCAAAACTTGTTCTCTAGAAATTGATAACTTACTTTATTTAAAATAATTATTTATATATTTTTAAAAAATTGACATCTTATGCAATATACATATTCTCAGGTTATTTTAATTTTATTAAAGAATAACTTGTAAACTGGGAATAGGGAGAGGAAGAGACAAAAATGGAAAGTGTTATATTTTAAAGTAAATTAAACAATATTTTATTAGGGTTGAATTCCTCACATATCCTTGAGATTATAACCAAAATGGGGAGGGAGGACGGGTTGGAGGCATCTAAATTGAAGGAAAAGAAGTAACTCCAATCATGTCTTGTTTTCTTGACCATATCCTTTACTGAATAGTTTAAAAATCAGAAGTATAAACTTAATGTTCCACACCTAAACTCGATGTTTAATGTTTGACACAGTAAGTTATAGTGTTTGTGTTAAACTAGTAATAAAAAAGGTTGCTTTATAAATGATTTACAGTCTTCCTGGTATATTGCTCCAGTACTCCCCATGGCACAAAAGATGACACTTTTTAACAAGAAAGAAGTAGCTTAGAGATGCCAGCTGTAATAAAATGTTTTTTTCTTTAAATTACAATTCATAATATCACAGTGAGCATAATTTTTTGTACCAATTGAGGCTGCTGGGTTAAACAAAATACAGTTTTCCTTAAAATACATATGAGAAGCTATTCTGGTTTGCAACAAAATGAGAGATGCTTTGTCCAGTTAGTCAAGCCTGATGTTTTAAAAGTGATAAAACCATTCTTGGCAACATCTGTTATAAACTGGAAAATATAATGTTAATGAAAGACCCCCATTGATGCCAGTAAATTTAGGATCAGACTGTTAGTCCTTGAGGAAAGAGGAAAAAGAGATGAATGTGAATGATACTTTTGATTCTTTCCAGCCTCATCCCTGAAAAACAAAATAGAATTGTTGCCAAACTCTATTTGGAACAGTAGCAGTCAGATAGTGGATAGCAGAAATCCATAGCTCCTGAGTTATCTCCTCTCCACCTTCTCAGAAAGATAGGTATATTCACATTTTAGGGTATGTCTAGACTACATTCCTCTGTCGCCAGAGGCATGTAAATTAGACTACCCGACATAGTCAATGAAGCCGTGTTGTGCCGGCTCACCTGATTGTCGGCAAAGTGCGGCAGTCAAGACGTGGATCGGTCGACAGGGAATGCCTTTGTTGACCGCTCCCTTATGCGTCATGGAACAAGGTTTACAGGAGCAGTCAACAAAGGCATTCCCTGTCAACCGATTCGTGTCTTGACTGCCGTGATGTGCCGATGATCAGCTGCACTGGCACAGTGCGGCAGCCATTTTTATTTTAATAACTATTTTGAAATAACACATCCACATTACAAATTCCCATCAAAATAGTGCAGATCTATATTGAAATAGCACATTCACAGTGTTTGGAGTCCGAATCACATTTAAAGCCCCCAGAAGCACTCTGAGCAGCACTCACTTCCTGTAGCTGCTGCCTGAGGCTATCTAAAGCTTGTGCTTAAAGGGGCTCCCCTCTACAGTCATGTCGCAAACTCTTCACCTTTGCCTCCCTCCTCGAGGAATAGCAAACACCACATTGTGTGCTTTGGTTGCCCTTGCAGATGCCACTCCTACCATGGAGCCGGACCTGCTGCACAGCAGTGTCAGGCTCTTGGACCTCCTGCTGTACCTCCTGGAGTAGTTAATGCAGGCCACCCTCCTGACACTGCAAGACAAAAACAACCACTCAGACCAAGGCACCTCCTCACCCCAGCCTGGCTGTTCCTCCTAACCCACAGTCTCCTCCATCCGCCCCAGAATGCTGTGCACTGTTGCTTCTGGCACCGGGACACCAATTCCGACTGTTGGGACTGGATCATCTTGTCACAGAAAAGTCATATGTGGGTCCTGCAGCTTAGCAGGCCTAGGATGGAAGTTTCCATCCCCGCTGTACCCACTTTAGCATAGTGTGGGATGCTGCAAGCCCAAACAGCAGCTGTAGGCTTTATCAGCGTTAACCCATGTCTTGAGTTGGGAAACTACTAATCAGTAAACAAGTTTGACCTTGGTCTCAGCCTGTAAGAGTGATAAGAGTGGCATTGAGCCAGGTATGCGCACACCCGGTAAATAATTGAGCTACGTCTACATTGGCAAGATTTTGCGCAAATACTTTTAACACAAGAGTTTTTGCATTAAAGTATTTGCATAAGATAGCATCTACACTGCCATGTGCCTTTGCGCAAGAGATGTGCTTTTGCGCAAAAGCATCCATGTAAGTGTAGACGCTTTCTTGCGCAAGAAATTAACGTTGCCTGTCTACACTAGCCACTTGCGCAAGAACAGTTGTGCAAGAGGGCTTATCCCTGAGCGGGAGCATCATAGTTCTTGTGCAAGAAGCACAGATTTCCTACATTAGAACGTCAGTGTTCTTGTTCAAGAACTCCCCACCTGTGCAAAAACAGCTGCTTTTGCGCAAAATCATGCCAATGTAGACACAGCCCTGTAGTATAACTAGTATAGAAAGTCCCACCCCTAGCTGAGTGTCACCTAGGACCTCAACCTCAAGGACTGACTGGGATTTTCCCATGCTGGAGCCACGTCCACTGCAGCCGGGTGTGAGGTAACCGGAACAGGACTCCCCACAGACCTGAAGGAACGTAAGCATTCCAAAGAGCTTTTTACTCCTTTAAGCATTGTTCTGTAGTGCTTTCGCTTGCTAGAGTATACCCTGTGAAGAGTAGTAGCAGTGAAGTAGTAAGCTGAATAAAGTGCATTATCCCTCCGTCTATCGGCTCCGTCTTGAAATGAATCTACAACCTTGTTGGGCCCTGGCCCTGTGCCTTGACAGGGATGACCAGCCGTGGCTCCAGAACTTCCGCATGCAGAAGGACACCTTCCTGAAGCTGTGCGAATAGCTCACCCCTGCCTTCCAGTGACTGGACACTTGCATGTGACACAACATTCCCCTCTAGAAGCAAGTTGCCATCACCCGGTGGAAGCTCACCATGCTGGACAGCTACCGCTCTGTGGGGAACCAATTTGGTGTGTGAAGGGTTCCTGCAACTCTGTGAATCTTGTTCCTATGTTCTTACAGGTGGTGAGGGCCATCAATGCCATCCTGCTGTGGAGGGTCATCACCGTAGGTGACATCGACCCCATCATTGCTGGCTTTAACGCCATGGGCTTCCCCAGCTGTGGGGTGGGAGGATCATTGATGGCACCCACATCCCCATCCTGGCCCCCAACCACCAGACCTCTGACTATATAAATAGAAAGGGGTACTTTTCAATGGTCCTACAGGCCCTCACAGACTACTGGGGCCACTTCAAAAAACAGTAACATCAGCTGGTCATAGAACATGCATAACACCTGCATATTCCAGAACTCCAGCCTGTTCCAGAGGATGCATGCTGGCATTTTTTCCCCAACTGCACCATCAGGGTTGAGGGTGTGGACATGCCATTTCCATCATGGGCAATGAAGCTTACCCTTTACTACTCTGGCTAATGAAGCCCTACATGGGCGACCTGGACCACACCAAAGAACAGTACAACACCAGGCTCAGCAGATGTCATATGCTGCCAAAAAAGGAGGTTCCAGTGTCTCTTCACCCACCTGGATCTCGGGGACTAGAACATCCCCCAGGTGATGGAGGCCTGCTGTTTTCTCCACAATCTCTGTGAAAACAAGGGGGAGACATTTTTGCCAGGGTGGGGGCAGATGCAGAGCAGCTCTCCAGGGCTTTTGTGCAGCCATGCACCGCTGCCATCCAGCAAGTCCATTAGGCTATTGTGTGCACCAAGGAAGCCCTGAGGGAGAGTTTCAGCCAAAGCCACCTGTGAGACTCTCCCCTGGGCCTCCCCTCAAGGAGCCTCTGCATTGCCCTTCTGTGCTTTTCCTGCCCTATCCTTCCTTTCCCCTGCCCTCCCTTGCCTCCTACCCCCTCCCCTGGAAATAAAATAAACCAGACTTTTTTGTTTTGGGGAGGACTGGTGAAAGAACCCAGGTGGGGGAAGGAGGAGCTAAAGGGAGCAGGAGAGGGCAGAGGGGCTCAGGGATAGTGCTGGGATTGGCACCGGCCTCGGGCACCTTGGGAGACCTTGGCTGCCTGAAAGGTCCCACTGCCTCATGTGCACGGCCCTCGGTGGCCCCCGGGGGAAGGGGCAGCTAGAAGAAGAAGCCAGGAGTGGAGGCAGTGGCAGGTGCAGGTGCGGGAGAGACTTGGAGGGGATTGGCTGCTGGAAGGACTTGGGGAGAGCAGGTGCTGGAGGGTGGCCACTGGAGCACTCAATAGCAGCAAGCAGGCAGTTCATGGTGCTGTGGAATGCAGCATACACCATCTCGTGCTGCTGGGACAGCTATCCCCTAGAAGCACAGCTCCTAGTCAGCATGGTGCTCCTACAGATCAGTGAGCTGCTCCTGCTCCTCCCACTAGAAGCTCCATGGGAAGGCACACTGGCACTTGAGGTGTTCCCTTGCCAGGTCGCCCTAGGGTTGCCTCCGTCTCTGGCTATTGATGGGTTGTGCTGAGGGTGCAGGAGGTGGTGGATGCACTGCACTCACAGCTGGTCCAAGAGACACTGTGTATAAAGCCTAATAACTGAGACAACACTGAAGGTTTCAGGTCAGACGATGGCGATGTGCTTCGAGCAACGCCATCTGAGGCCTGGACAATAAGCACTGTCCTGCAGGAGCACAGATGTCCCACAGGAGTTCTACGAACCCCATGCCCTGGAGACAAGCAGGAATGGGAAGATGCCGAGTAGCCTAGGAGCCTGTTGGCAGGAGGGAAGGCAGGGCTCTCAGCTTCCTTCTGGGCTGTGCGCACACCAGGTCTGGCAGTGGTGGTGTACTGCAGAGGGAGAACATCTATCTCTGCCCACTGGAGGAGGAAGAGGCGGGTGTTGGGGGAGGTGTGTGTGTGGCAAAGTCCACTTTCTAGAAAGAATGCTACAGGGGTCCCCTCTTCTTCCTCCCCCCACATGCTAAAAGGAATTGGTGTCCTCTGTCTCACTGCATTTAACTGGGAGCAGATGCTACCTAAAAGTGTGGGCATCAGCCTGCGCCATGTGTGGCACTGCTATGAGTTTCCATGACCCCAGCCTCCTTAGTGGTAGTTTGTGGTAGGAAGGTATCCCACCATGAAGTCCCGAGTAAGGCAGGCCTGTCCAGGAACCTTGTGAGAGGAAACGACAGGTTCCTGTGTAGCAGCCTCATGGGGCTGTGCGCTACGGATTGGCGCTCCATGTGCACCCAACACGTGCACCCCACTTCTCACCAGGCTGAGAAGCATGCAGCCCCTCTCCACTTGCCACCTCCCCACCCAGGTGTCTAGGGAAAGTAATGGAACTGACCTGAAGTGCCTTCCCCAGCCTCAGCTGAGGCCTGAGAGACATCCTGGGAGAGGGGGAGCTGGCTCCAGTGTGATGACCACCTCCTGGCTAGCGGGCATCGTGTCCAGGCTGGCCTGCTGCTGCTACTGCTACTCCTCCTCCTTCTCTTCCTCATCTGGGTCCATCGTCCTGCCTTCCTGGAGGCTAAGGATTGGAGTGTCCAGGCTGGAGTCCACAATGAGGTGGAGGAAGGGACTGTCCCCCTCCCCCAAGATGCTATTCAGTTGCTGGTAAAAGTGGCAGGGCTGGGGTGCTGCTCCAGATTGGGAATTTTGTCCCCTGGACTTGGCGTAGGCCTGGTGCAGTTCTTTTATTTTCATTCACACCTGCTCCTAGGTGTGGGTGTGCCCCTTCTGGGCCAGGCTGGCGGCATTGTTGTGTCTGGTCCTGTGGTCTGCCATGGCAGCAGGGAACGCTGTGCAGGGTCCTGCTGTGTGGCATGATATGAGCAGAGCCTGTGTCATGCCACAAGTCCTTTCCCTTCTGCCTGCACCTTTAAAGGCTGCAGGGGAAGGGAAACGATAGAGTTTTGAGGGGTGTGGACAGAGTGACCACCAAGGTAGCTGTGAAAAGCCCCAGAAGCCAATTATTTCAAAGTAAGCACAGCTGTGCTATCCGCACTCATCTTATTTTGAAATAGACATTATTCCTCATGAAATGAGGGTTTATTATTTTGGAATAAGAAGCCCATTATTTCAAAATAATGAGCTTGCTGTGTGGACACTTGCCTCCACACAGCACTCACATTATTTTGAAATAACTCTATAATGCAGATACACTCTGCCAGTGGACAGCTGTTTTATATTCTAAACTTTTTACATATTTTGGAATTACCTTTCAGTCTTGCAATAATATTTTTGTCTAAAGAGGTCTTGAAATTTGTCACTATTCTTTTAGGTCTGTGCTTGTAAAGATGTTCAGGCTAGAAATGGAGAGAAAATTAGGAGTTAAAATATTTCCAGGCAGATGGAACTCTTGAAACAATGGCATGACTGCTGGAATTAATATTTATGAGAGGAACGCAAACAGACAGACAACCAGATAATCTCCTGTTATTTGTATCCATTTGGGAATGAATGAAGGCAGTTTATTAGGACAACAAACTGAAACACAATAAAACATAATGAAAACTAATATTATTTTAATAAAAAGAAATAGTATGTAATTTTCAAAGTTTTTCTTACTTGTGGTCCATTTGGATCCATTCCCTTTTATTTTCCATGTAATAAAAAAATTAGAATCTGGAATCAGATCAATGGCATTGATAACACATCTCAATTTTGGTTACAGATCATAAAGACACATAGCAGAATAACAACTTATTTTAAAAATGCTATGGACAGTTTTAAAACATTTTATAAGAACTATTTTTTTTATCTCCCAGCCTATAAAAACAATGTGCCCTTAGTACCATGAATCCAACTGTAATGGCTTCTGAGAAAGACAAATGGAAAGCAATAAAGTTTTGGAAACCACAAAACAAAACAAACAAGAACACTGAGAAAGGACAATTTCTATTCTCTTTAGAAAACTGGAAAACTCATTCCTGAAGTGTTCATAATTCTGATGTTCTATTGTAATGCATACAAATATGATTTTCAGCATTTCTCGTACCCATGTGCCTTAGAATAGAGGCTCTCAATC
This sequence comes from Pelodiscus sinensis, assembly GCF_049634645.1. Classification (NCBI taxonomy): domain Eukaryota; kingdom Metazoa; phylum Chordata; order Testudines; family Trionychidae; genus Pelodiscus; species Pelodiscus sinensis. The sequence continues at coordinate 217,932,979 of NC_134711.1, forward strand.
TTTTCTATCACTTCTAGGAGTCTGATTTGCATACCCCCAAGTTTTACCTCACTTCTAATTTATAAAGAAGTATTAACAAGTTATTGTCTATGTGAAATTTTAGTTTATACTGACTTTGCTAGTTGTTTTTATGTAGCTTGTTGTAAAACTAGACAAATATCAAGATGAGTTGGTATGTGCCCTGGAAGACCTCTGCCTATCCCATGGGATACATGTACCCCTGGCTGAGCACCACTGTCCTAGAATGATTATGATACACGTGCAAGAGTTTAAAATATGAATCTGAATGAGTTAAAAGTGATTATTTTCATTTTTCTTAGAGCCATCTATTTTTAAGAAACCAATAGACAACAGTGGAGAACAATTTTTTTAACTGAAAAATCTAATTTTTATAAGCTAATTCAAACAGCTTTTTTGATTACTTTAAACATTGCATAATATTCCCCTTTGGGCTAAGCATTTCCGGGAGAAATTTCAAGCCAAAGTTTTGGAAAAGTTATAGGCATGAAAAGGAGGACTTTGAAGAAAAACATCCTACAACTTTAACTAGGTCATCTTTACTGTAGCTTCATAAGCTAGTGAAAATGCCCGATAGCTACACTGTTTGTAGCTATGGAGTAACATGTTTTGGGCTTCACTCTGAAAAGTTGAATATGAAATGTAATTCATACATTTTGTTCAGAAATCTATATAAGGAGCCACAGATTATCTGGCAGAACATCTAACAAATTTGTTATATGTTGAGAACTGCCAAATAGTTATTAATGAAAGCAGTAATATACAAAGTATATGCCAAGAATCTAACATAACTGAAAAAGATTTCTATTTCCAAATCTTCATACATTTTATACTTTCATCTTATTGAATTATAACAGGCAGTCCCAACACATATAAATTAATCTATGTTCCGCATATTTCTGAAGCAATGATTTGCATGTTCAGTTCTCTCTTATACACCTCCCTATTACCTTTTTAAATTTTTAAAAAAATCTTTGGCTGCCATGTTTTTGAAAAAAGCTCTCTCCAGAACCTAATCGGAAAGCACTCTCTTACACTGGCTGATAGAGAAGGCTATATGATAAGCTTTTAAAGGCTAAACACCTCATTACTTCTAATGTGATCATTATTTGAACCTTTATGAGGCTTGAGACACAAAGTCTGATTGCTAACAGCTCTCCCACTGAGCAGCTATGGACTGTTAACATATTGTTGAAACTGTTACTAGAGCAACTTGCATTTTATTGTGTTAAACCTTTCTCATCATTTTAGCATAATCAGAAGATTACAGACACTCAACTTTATTGAACATACATTTTAGATCTTCCTCTAATAATCCTCTTCTTCTTAATGTATGTGCCACATGCCTCACATAGTATGTGACCAAGATTTATTACTAAATTTGGTCCATTGGTTGGATCACTAAGGATATGTCTAGACTACATGCCTCTGGCGACAGAGGCATGTAGATTAGGCTACCCGGCATTGGAAAATGAAGCGGTGATTTAAATACTTTTTTTTTTTTTTTTTAGTTTTGCCACTCTTCACAATCTAGGGAATTTTCTTTCAAAGTTTGACTGCCAAAACAAGGTGAAATGATTATCATGCAACATGAAAACATACCTATCCCTAATAATGTTACACAGAATAAGGAAGATAGCCACATGAGACATTAAGGGCAGTTTAAAATTATACATTCCATGATAACTAGATTAAACAAATATAACTTTTGGCAATATCAAACACTGTTTCTACAACCAAGGAGTAAAGATTGGGAAACAATTAGTCTCAGGCCTACATCTCAGGGTCAATGATCCAAAACAAGGCCCCTTTGCCTTACTAGAGTTTCACTGTGAAGACTTTGTGGCTAATAGTTAATTCTACAGAAGTAAAAATAAGCAGTGAAATGGAGAAGGTTGAACGAAACCTAAAACAATTTGCAGTAAAATAGCTGCTTAAAAGTATAGATCTTAAACTGGTTTCAATACAATCAGTGGAAATGTGCTCCTACAAAGGATTTGTGTGAAAACAAGAATTGTTATTTCATTAGTAATCTTACATTGAAAGACTCTCAAGGCATTAATATTTACATACAAAAGATTATTGAAAGTGTAACACTGCCACTTGCCTCAATCCTGATATTTATCATCAATAAACTCATTGCAGAACTGAAACAAACCCTTCCTTTTCCTCATGGCTTTTGTCATGCTAATAGGCCATCTAAACGTTCTGTTTTAATAGTGAGAATCGCTCTGGGTGATGGTTATGCCAGTTTTCCTTTTTCTCACATATTAACAAAGTGGACAAATAAAAAGTCACCTTCTCCTGCCATTGTTTATGTGGATTATTAATTCAAGCCTGGATATGCTCCTTTTTCATACTATATTAAAATCACATCTCTCTTGGTAATCATGTGTCTTTTGTCTTTCATATTTCCATGAAAGTGTCAACATTTTTGACCAGTGCTACATTAGAATCTTATAATCTTTTACCCATATGAATGGATCTGAAAAATCCCTTTATCTTATCCAAGAAGTTTTTATATAATCAACATACTAGATAGAATAAATTAAACCTATGGTTGATTCTGCAGAATTCTGTTTTGAATATGCCAGTGACATATACCTGATCCTCTGGGCTGAAGAATGTGTGAGGATAGCAGTCTCTCAAATTCCCAGGGGTGCATGAATGACCAAGGGGCAGTGGGTCATGAGAATTCAGAATTACCAAGCTAGCTCTAGAGCACTTCTACTGTATATACCACTGAATTCCCAAGAACAGTTGTGGTGCATGAGTGGCCAGAGGTCACCAGGTCATGAGAATTCAGAAATGGGATCTAGAATGTGATCACATTACAACATTCCCATAAAATGGGCAACCTAGTTTTCACAAAATACGTAACATGCCTCCTAGAGCACATACATGTTGTAGCCCATGTTTCATGATACATGTGCAAGATAAGTTCCACAGCATATTCACAAACTTTTTACAACTTAACAAGAAAAAAAGAAAAGAAAAAATCTTAGGGAACAATAGAATTTTCCTGCTCAAGGGTTTTGAATCCATTCATTTTCTGGCAGCTCTGAAAATGCCTGGACAGCAAGACTTCACTGGTAACCCAAAAATGTCTTTAAAAAAGGGTGGTGAAGTTGTCTGAAACAGAATAGAGTGGATTTCTGTCTTGAATTTCTGGGACAATGTGAATTCAATAATATGGTAATTGGAATATAAAAAGATAAAAAAGCAAGCAAAGAAGTCTTTTTTGGAGGCCAAATATCAAAGCTAAGTGCTTTTGATGTGTCCAGGTTCATTACTAGAAGCTGGAAAAAAGCAGACAAATAGGAACTTTTCTTCAACAGTACACGGGCCCTTAAAATTAATTAGAATTTAGTGGAAAGTATTTGTACATACAGGGGAAAGCAGCAATATTTATCTTTTGTAGCTTTTTTAAAGCCAAAGCCACATAACTTTTTATTTAGTAGAAGTCTGCTGATTTCAACAAAGATAAGTTCAAATGACAGCACCACACCACAAAACCAACCAATAAACAGTGTGAAGATCAAAGGTTTTGCTTAATGTCTCCTTATGTAGTCCATTACAAAGGGCTGAAGATGGTAAGGAATTGTATTTATTTATTGAAAATGAGAGATTTTTGAGTGTTAGTTCCAGTAACCTTCTCAATTTTACCACATTTTGCAAAAGTGAAAACTGACATTTTCTTACACTTCTTGGAAGGAAAAGAAAGTATTTTAAGATAAGAAAATTGAAAGTGAACCAAGAGGAATTTGCTGACTGTAGGGAAATTAATTATTCAACCCTCAAGACTGAATTATCAGTGTATTTAACCTATCTGACTATGTCACTGATGGTATTACTTGAAAATTTTTAAAAGGAAGAATTAAGAGAAAAATCTTAAATTTAAGAGAAATACTCATTTGCTTCATATACCTCATTCACAGATATAGAAAATTGTCTCGGAATTTAAACCATGTGCCAGTACAAATCTCATTCTTTTCACTGAAATAAACTTAACACTTTTTCTTTTCAAATTTCAATAAATATCCCTCATCTGCTTCTTATGCTACAATTTCTACGACCGCCCTCACATCCCAGATTAGAATGCAACTTGAATTTCTAGTTTCAGGAACACTTAGCTCAAATAAGAGAATTCTTTAGCAATAAGCAGACTTTTGCAGAGCTACTGAAGACTAATTCTCAACATAGTTACTTCCCTATTTTTCAAACAGAAAGATGAGAAAGAGATGGAGTATTAGGGTACAGCAAAGGAGGCGGATCTGGTTGGGCTAATGGAAGTAAGGTGAAGTCAGGGAGGAGAGGATAAAAATGTAAGGATAAAAATCAAAGGTTCAGAGAAGTTTGGATAAGCATTCATAACATTTTAGAAGTTCTAAACTGATCATCCCAATTTTTACAGGCTCTCCAACTCTTATTAAGACACCCACAAGAATGGTTTATTCCATCTATGAATATCCAGAAGTCTGTACTATCTGTTACAGCCAGTGCAATCCGCTCCTTTATGACTTCAGGTTGGATTCTGACAAATACTTAGGTATGAACACATCAACATTAAAGAAGATTCATCTATTTCATATTTCAGCCACCAAGACCATATCATCCTTCTTCTCTGATCACTCTAAAAGCTCTCCCAAACTACTGTATCACATGCAGGGTCTTTGCATTAATCTGCAAGGGTCTTCATGGATGCTTTTCTCTTCTTGGTGATGACCTCTATCAATTTCTACTTTTCTCTTAATCAGTGAAGGTGTCATCAAAGGGGAAGTGCATGTTTCTTTTGAATATTATTAATTTCCCTTAAAAGTGAGGAAAATGTCATTTTCCATTTGGAGACCCTAATGTCTTTTTAATCAAGCCTCCCTGGTGGTTAGTCCCCCGTTTCTAGATAGCAAATAATATAAGGTTCTTCAAACTTTCAGTTTTCAGGGAAAGTGCAATAGTATTTAAGATTACATAGTTCATCAGCTCAGTAACCTATTGATTTCAGTGGAAAGTGTATATTTACTTAGTGGATCATAATTTGTTTATTGCTAATATGTCACTTGCAACATCATCATTTGCTTTCTTATTGATGGTTTGTGCTGTCATTTCCCAGGTAACAGAGCTCTAGGATAAAGGAACAATCCCTGACAAGATAATTCATAACAAACCAATATGTTTGCTTGAAAAGCCCTTGCATGCAGCTATATAGTTTCAGTAACAGCCCAAATCCTGTGCGAATCCCCTGTTTCATGAAGGGTCTCCAAGTTATCCTGACCAATCCTTGAGACAGTCAGCCTTATTTCTGTGAGAACTTCAAAGACCTTGAAGAGACAGGAGATTCAGACAGATGAGGTGTTGAGTCTTGCCACTGGCTTGCTGTAAATCATGGACCTTTCCTTTCTTCTGTGCAGTGATGACAGAAGCTACAACATCACTGGTGTGATACTGCCTACAGAGGGTGAGAGAACAGCCTGAGAATAAAGGTGCTAATTCGGAGCATCTCACAGTCAGTGCTTGTGGGAAGAAGTTGTTGGGGGGAGGTGGTGCTCTGCTGCTGACTATCCATTATTCCATGCAAGGCAGGACATATGTGTGGGTTCCTGAATTCAGTGGTCTCCGGTGAAAGCTGTCAGCCAGTTCTAATACTGGATAGGAAGATACTGCTTGTTGTTTGCTAAAAGAATATTACAGGCTTGTCTCCACCACAGAGTGGATCAACACTGCAGTGATCGATTCACCAGCAGTCAATTTAGTGAGTCCAATAAATAAATCAACCACCGATCACTTTTCAGTCCACTCCAGTACTCCAGCAGAACAAGATTGCTGCGTCTAGACTGGCAAGTTTTTCCGCAAAATCATCTGCTTTTGCAGAAAAACTTGCCAGCTGTCTACACTGTCCGCTTAAATTTCTGGAAAAGCACTGATGATCTCATGTAAGATCGTCAGTGCTTTTCCGGAAATACTATGCTGCTCCTGTTTGGGCAAAAGTCTTTTTCTGAAAGACTTTTGCGCAAAAGGGCCAGTGTAGACAGCACAGTACTGTTTTCTGCAAAAAAGCCCCGATCGTGAAAATGGCGATTGGGGCTTTTTTGCAGAAAACCGCGTCTAGATTGGCCACGGACGCTTTTCCACAAAAAGTGCTTTTGCGGAAAAGCATCCTGCCAATCTAGACGTGCTTTTCCAAAAATGCTTTTAACGGAAAACTTTTCCATTAAAAGCATTTTCAGAAAATCATGCCAGTGTAGACGTAGCCGATGAGTATAGGGAGGCAACAGGAGAGTTTTTTCTGTAGACCTCCCACAGCATGGACCTGATGCTAAGTATATCTAAGCTACGTCAATTTGAGTTATGCTATTAATATAACTCGAATTGAGTAGCTTTGACCGACTTGTCCTTGTAGTGTAGCCCTGCTCTAATTCCCCTCAGGGACATTGGGAAAAACCCACAGCACAGGATAATGTCACTCTCATTATCCATGAGAGTTCAGTTGGGAATCCAGTCTCAGACTACGCTTTCAGAAAAAGGGCATAGTTGACCACAAGGGGCCTCCTCATAAGGGGTATGTCTAGACTGCATCCCTCTGTTGGCAAGACACATACGGGATCTGTTGAAAAAGGCTTTCTTTCTCGACAGATCTCCCTCTAGACTGCCGCTTTTTGCTGACAAAGTGCTGAGACGGCAAAACGCGACGACCGTTGTTATGCAAATTAGACACGGGATATTTAAATCCCTGCCTCATTTGCAATATCGACCTGCCTAATCTGCATTCCTCTGCCAACAGAGGGATGCAGTCTAGACATACCCAAGGATTCCAGCTGTGCTCTGCTAATAAAGTGCATGTCTACACAGCAGGGCAAAAGCTAAATTAAGATATGCAACTTCAACTACATCAATTGTGTAGCTGAAGTCGAAATAGCTTAATCTGGCTTTTGGCACTGTCGACATAGCAAGAAGTCAAAGGAAGACTAGTCTTCTTTTGACTTCCCTTAGTCCTTGTGCAATGAGGGTCACAGGAGTCAGAGTAAAAAGTCCTCCATTTCAACATTATTTCGAAATAATGGTTTGCTGTGTAGTTGCACACTTTATTATTTTGAAATAACATCAGCTTTTCCAAAATAACGTTGCTGTGTAGACATAGCCTCACTTACGGGGGCAGGTTAAGATTTGACTCAGTGAAAGAAAGGTAGGTTCACCCCCTGCATCATGCATGCCAGGATAATTTATTTTCTTTGTAAAATATATTTAGCAAAAAGAGTAAAAAAGTAGATCATATACATATTAAAAAGTTGGGTTTGCTTTTAGTTTTAAAGTATGATTTAAAAAGTGAAAATAGCAAGGGGTCTTATGGCACTTTAAAGATTAACACATTTTTTTGGACATAAGATTTTGTGGGTTGAAGCCCATAAAATGTGGAAGTCTTAACCTTGCTGTCCCATATGCCTCAGGTGACAGTAAGACCATGACTATCAACAGAAGAAGTGAAATTTTCCAGAGAAGCCTGAGCATTGTTATTATCTAACTCCTTACAGATAAGATGTAATTTTAATTTATATACATGCATAGCACTAAAATAATAATGGTTGCATGGATGGAATTGCTATATATATGGATAAGTCCATCAATGGCTAATAGCCAGGATGAGCAGAGATGGTGTCCCTAGGCTCTGTTTATAAGGTCTGGTCAAAGGAGATGGGATGGATCACTTGATGATTACCTGGTCTGTTCATTCCCTCTAAATCACCTGGTTTTGGCCACAGTTGGAAGACAGGATACTGGGCTAAATGGACCTTTCGTCTGACACAGTATGGCTCTTTATATGTCCTGGGACAGCTGTTTAGGTATAAGATAGCCAGACACTTCTTCTGATATAAGTAACATTTAAAATAGCTTATTTGGTAAAGACTACTGGATGCAAGTAGCTTCAGACTTTAATACTTTTGACACCATTTGTAGTTTCAAGTAGTTCAACATAGCTCATTTAAATGGAGTTGATCAAATCTAGCGAGATCATATCCCAATAACTAAGAGATGTCCTCACTAGTATCTTATATCTTGCATTGTGATAAATATTCTCAAAACATGCAGTTGGAGGAGAGAGGACTGCAGCAAAATGAAGATACATTTTGTACATTTTACAAATATGCTCTCTTTATAAAATTAAACTCTCGCATTTTATATGTATAACTGTGTCTTCTTTTCTGCACTCTCATTCATTAGTCATCTTGTTACTCATTAAAGAAGGTGTTGAAATCATTAGACTGAATGAACTGGCATTTGGTACTTAGAGAAAGGTCACTCGTCCAAACTAACATCCTTACATGAAAGATTTTGTGTAATAAGAAAATCTGCATCATCCAAAAATAATCTTCATTTCCATTGCCAGTAAAATATGATTAATTCCATTATTTTGAGTTTTTATGCTCGGGAAATGCAGACTGGGAGCTCAGACTGCCAAAATGTCTGTCTCCAGGAATTAGTAAACTTTAACTCTGTCTGAAGCCTGTCTTGCTGACAATTAATATTGTATTTGAAGTTTGAGACATGCAATTTTGCAACTGTTGAGAATCCTATCTTTCTGGAAACTTTAGCCAAAGTCCATAACCACAAATCCAAGTTTATGTTTCTGCATTCTTTTGTGGATATCCCTCACCACTCGAGACAGGGCTAATAATATCAAGGTCAAAAACACTGAATTAATATACCAATTCTTTGTAAAATAATTCCAAATGTAAAAGTAGTCAATCAGATCCTCAGATGGTGTAAAATGAATCCTCTTCAATTTACACTAGTTCAGGGTCTGGCCCATATTTTGCCTCCAGGAAAAATAATATCTATCTTATAGCTGAAATTTTAAAACATGTCATCTGGAAATTCAATCTTAAGTTATTTTTGCTTCTGGCACAACATAAAAAGGCCAATATAAGACTCTATCCTTAATGAAATAGTTAAACTTTTTTCCTAATAATTAACCATTTACACCTTCAAAAGAACATCAAGTAAGAGCTACATGTCTCTTGCACTGATGTCTGAGATCCCTTGCATTATATAAGTGCTAATTTTCCTGTCGCAAACTGTTCAACTGATGCTCAGATGACTTTCTGGAGGAGTGCCTGCTTCCCTGTAATGTAACCTCCCAGTTAGGCACAATGGCTTTGTGACTTTCAGTTTTTCTTGACAAAGTTTCTTAGAGCATTTTTTTACATTGACACCTGAGTCTGTTCAAGTCTGCTAGTTTCACAACCAATCAGTTATCTGACCAAACTCCTTCCCAGGAACTATCCATCTATTCCTGCCTGTGACAGAAGACCAGGGAGGGCAATCTGACCTCTCCAGGAGGAGGAGTCAGGGTCCCAGCTGGAAGTCATGCCAAAGGTCAAAGCCAGAATCAAAGTCAAAAGTTATGCCAATGATCAATTTAGTGGCAGGAGCCATGCGAAAAGAAACAGAAACCAGGAACAAAGCCCACTAATAGGAGCAAGGAGCAAGACAAGATGTGGAGGCAAGAACTTGGTCTCAGAGCATCAGCCACCAGCAGGTCTACTAGTTGCTTCAAGAAAGGACAGGACTGGAAAAAAATGCTTTATATCAAGTGGTTTCCAATCAGCAGTATGCTACAAGTCACCTGACCCTGCTGAGTCAGTGGATGAAGCCAGTGGTGGTAGGGTGTCAGTTCAGTTCCCTCATCTGGCCTTAAGATGTGCGGTGCAAGGGGTATGGCTCTTGCTTGTCAGGCCTGGGTATGAGACACACAGCATCTGACAAAATCTATGAAGGGGTTTACTCAATGCAGAAAGGCCTTCTTGTGGCCAGGTGTGACATAGTTGCTGTCTTTCAATTTGAAACCCCGCCGATGCTTGCTCACTTTCTGTAGTGGTTTCTTTTCCCGTAATTCAACCAGGTCATGATTTAGCCCACCCCTTCTGGAGTAACAAAGGGTATGTCTACACAGCAGGTCTAATGTTGAATTAAGCTACGTAACTTCAGCTACGTCAATTGTGTAGCTTAAGTTGAAATAGCTTAATTCAGCTTTTGGTGCTATCTACACAGCAGGAAGTCGAAAAAAAGAACACTCTTCCTTTGACTTCCCTTACTCCTTGTAAAATGGGGGCTACTATGAGTAAGAAATCCTCCAGCTCACCATTATTTCAAAATAAAGGCTTGCAGTTTAGATGCACACTATGTTATTTCGGAATAACGTAAGTGACAAACAAAATTACTTCATTTTTCCAACTTTGCCTGTTGTTATTCTCAACTATAGAGCACAATTCAAAAAATCTTTTTCCTCGTTTTTTATGGATCCAATTTTTTGTCATTCCTTTTTACAATTTTTTATCTAGTAGTCTTTTGAATTCCTGTTAAAGTATTTCTGTCTTTAACATTCCTTACTGTGCTTTTAGTTGCTTTGTCTGCAGTACAGTTCCCAGAATGTGTTGAGATTCAAGCTAATGGTACATGTATCTCCATCTATACTAACTTTGTTATGAAAAATATAATTTCACTTCCACACGCAGAAACTTTGTTATGAAAAATATAAAATCACTTCCACACGCAGAAATACCCATAAGACCTCATATTGAGTCTGAAAAAATGATTGCCGCTGCTAAGCATACATACCAAATCCAGTGTAAGTTAGCATTATTGCTACTAGATCTGCAGTCATGACTGCTACAAAATCAGATATTTTTAAAATGAACTAATTGCTAGTATTGGTTTGCAATACACTATTTCTATGACTTATTTATTTTTCTTTTTTTTGTTTTGGATCCATCAATAAATATTTGACAAAAACAATTCCACTTTTCAACTATATACGGATAACCTTTGTTTTTTATATCAATTGTCTGCTTTTTACCCCTAAGTTTATAAAATAAATCTAAAGCTATATTTAGACATTACTTTCCATCAACAAATAATTTTATCACAAATATTTTTTTTTACTTTGTTTAGCCTTTCCTTGTCTTTCAACACCTAAATCCACATTTTAACTCAAATGGCATGTAGTGCTCTAATACTATATGCATCAGTCTACCTAGTGATTTCCCAACCACCACCATAAATTTGTTTGGTACTTTTATCATTGCAAATCACATTAAATGTGGTCCAGAAAGTTAGGTCCAGTGGTTTTGTTCGTGACATAACTGTCATTTCTGCGGCACACACATGAGTGTTGTAATAAATGAGGGGTGGGAAACCTCAAGTGCGGTGGCCAGGTGCGGTTTATCAGGGTTAGCCCCTGGCAGGCCGCCAAAGGTTTTTTTTTTACCTTAGCATCCTCAGACAAAGCCACTCATGGCTCTCAGTGGCCACGGTTCACTGTTCCCAGCTATTGGGAGCTGCAGGAAATCGCAAAGACCAGGCAACCACTTTCTACAGCTCCCAATGGCTGGGAATGGTGAACCACGGCTACTGAGAACTATGAGAGGCCGTATCTGTGGACACTCAGGTAAACAAAAATCTGGCAGCCCTGCAAAGGCTAACCCTGATGAACCATGTCTAGCTCACAGGCTCGAGGTCTCCATCCCTGTAATAAATGTACTACCTACAACTTGTAGTGCCTGTGCTTATATTAAATCTATTTTTTAAAGTTTGATTTTGGTACAAACCCAAAAGGTTGGCAGCCATAATCAATAACTAGTATGATTTAGGTTCTGTATAACATCAGTGGTGTTTTTTTATCCAGCTAACCCTTCACTCCATTAGCTCCAGCCATACTTTTCAGCAGGTTGATCCTTCCTTGGCATTTATCTGTACCATAGTCTGTATGGTCTTTCCAAAGTAATTTATTATCAAATGTTACTCCTAGGAATTTGAACTTTTCAACTATGGATTGTACCTTCCTTATCCAGGACTCCCTTATCTGGCAACATCCGTCATCTGGCATGGACCATGGATGTTCATGGACCACATAGCCCAGGAACAGGGAAGCCTGGTGGCAGGGACCAGCAACTCAGCAGAGAGCCCAGTGCCTGGGGGTGATGGAACTGGCAGCACGGCAGGGAGCTCTAGCCCCAGTAGAGGCAGCGGAACTCTGGCTCCAGCAGCCGGGGAGCTCCAGAGCTCCAGCCTCGGGCCTCCACCCTGGCCCCAGCCCTGGCTGTGCAGTTCTGGCTCCAGCCACAGATCCAGGTGGCTGCGGAGCTCCAACCGTAGCACTCCAGTCCTGGGAGAAGTGGCATTGGCAGCATCTAGAGAGCCCTTGGGGGCTGGGGCAGCAGCAGGAGCAGGCTGGTGCCCTTAACTGGTGGCAGCATGGTCCAGGAGGGAAGGGAAATCACTTGGTCCAGCAAATCCTCTCGTTCAGGACCAGTCAGGTCCAATCTGTACAGCTGTTGGTTCTCCTTAGAAACAGTTTACATTCTTTTGTAGCTTTTCTTTTCGTGAAGATCAGTACTTTGGTTTTAGCAAGGCATAACTTGAAATCTCATGTATTTCCTCAGTCAGAAGTCTCTCAGGGTATGTCTACAATACAAAGTTAGTTCGAACTAACGGACGTTAGTTCGAACTACCTTTCATAGGCGCTACACTAGCGCTCCGTTAGTTCGAACTTAATTCGAACTAACGGAGCGCTTAGTTCGAACTAGGTAAACCTCATTTTACGAGGACTAACGCCTAGTTCGAACTAGCTAGTTTGAATTAAGGGCTGTGTAGACCCTTAATTTGAACTAGTGGGAGGCTAAGGCTTCCCAGGTTTCCCTGGTGGCCACTCTGGCCAACACCAGGGAAACTCTATTGCCCCCCTCCCGGCCCCGGAGCCCTTAAAGGGCCACGGGCTGGCTACTCACTTTGTGCCAGTTGCAAGGCTGCAAGCACCCGTGCCTGCACAGCCTGCACCTGCCACACCATGAGCCAGCCATCCGAGGGCTCCCAGCCCTCCACTGCTCCCCAGGACCAGCCTGGTGGCTCCCAGGAGCCTGCCCGGGGGCGCAAAAGGCGGGCGCCCGCCTGGTCAAGTGCGGAGATCGTGGACCTCATCGAGGTTTGGGGGGAAGCCTCCAATGTCCACGATCTCCGCACTAGCCACCGGAACGCGGCCGTCTACGGACGCATGGCTGCCAGCCTGGCCGCCAGGGGCCACCAGCGCAGCCGGGAGCAGGTGCGCTGCAAAATAAAGGACTTGCGGCAGTCCTACTCCCGGGCCTGCCTGCCAGGGGCCGACCCGGAGGCCTGCCCCCACTTCCATGCCCTGGACCGCATCCTGGGGGCTCATGTCGTCCCTGCCCCCCGGGACGTGATTGACCCCGGGGCAGAGGGACCGCTCCTGGACACCGAGGAGGAGGAAGAGGGCTCTGAGAGCCAGGAGCCTGCCACCAGCCTGCCCAGGACCCGGGACCCCCGAGGCACGCCACAGACCCGCTTGCCTGTGTCGTCTGAGGCCGGGGAGGCATCCACCTGTGAGTACCCTCGTGTTCCCCTTATGTGTACGGGAGGCTGGGGCGAGAGGGAGCCCCGGGACCGTGCGCCTGGGCCTTGCCCACCACGGAGCAGCAGCTGGGGATCCTGCAGGGGCCCTGACCTTGCACAGGGGAGCTGGGTTTCACACACCTGGGCCCCTGGGGAAATTGACCGCTGATCTTCTTGCACCACAGATGCAGCACCTGGGCCTGCAGGGCGCACCACACCGCCTGCAACAGCCGCCCGCGCCCGGGCAAGCAGGACAGCCAGGAACCAGGAGGACTACCAGAGGCGGCACCTCCGGTTCCTGGACCGACAGCTCCGTCTCCAGGACCACTGGGTCCAGGAGGACCTGAGGCTGCGCCGGAGGAATCTGGAGGCCCTGGAGGAGCAGGGCCGTGCCCTGTGAGGCCACCTCCAGAGCCTGCTGGACCGCTTTCCATTTCCTCCTCCCCCTGCTCCGCCTCTTGCTCCCCCTGCTCCCACTCCTGCTTCCGCTCCTGCTTCCTCCACACCCCCTGTCCCCTCTGCCCCCCCCTCCACAACCATTCCCCACCGACGCCCCCGGACCTGCAGTGTGGCGAGACGGGAGAGGCAGCCGGACTCCCACCCCTGAGCTTTCCTTTCCCTTCCTCCCTTCCCTCCCCTCCCCTTCCAGCTCCCTCGTCCCAGGTTTCCCCCTCCCTTCTCCCACCTTCATTCCTCCCTCCCCCCACCCCAGTTCTGTGAAATAAACAGACGTTTTTGTTTGAAAAAGAGGTGTCTTTATTTGACAGTAGGTAGGGAGGGGAAAGGGGAAGGGGGGGGTAGGGTGGAAGAAGGCCCCAGTGGGGCATGCAAGAGAGAGGTCAGTCCTCCTCCTCCTCCACCTGGAAGCTCTCCTGCATGGCTTCCAGGATCCGGATGGCCCCCCGCTGGGCTTCCCGGACGGCGGCGGTGCGGGGCTGACCGTAGTGTCCAGCCATGCGGTCAGCCTCAGCTATCCAGGCTGGCAGGAAAGCCTCCCCCTTCCGCTCACACAAATTGTGGAGCACACAACATGCCACCACCACGGGAGGGATGTTGTGCTCGGCCAGGTCCAGACGGGTGAGGAGGCATCGAAAGCGGGCTTTCAGTCGCCCGAAGGCCCCCTCCACCACGATGCGGGCCCTGGTCAGCCTGGCATTGAAGGCCTGGCGGGAGGGATTGAGGTGCCCCGTGTAGGGCTTCATGAGCCACGGCTGCAATGGGTAGGCGGCATCCCCCACCAGGCACACGGGCATGTCCACGTCCCCGACCCTGATGTGGCGGTCGGGGAAGAAGGTCCCGTCCTGCAGCCGCTGGCACACGGAGGAGTTGCGGTACACCCGTGCATCGTGTGCTTTGCCGGACCAGCCCACATTAATGTCCGTGAACTGTCCCCGGTGGTCACACACGGCCTGCAGGATCACGGAGAAGTACCCCTTTCTGTTGACGTACCGGGACGCCTGGTGTTCCGGGGCACGGATGGGGATGTGCGTCCCGTCGATGGCCCCCCCGCAGTTGGGGAAGCCGAGGGCGCCGAATACCCGGATGACGGCGTCCGGGTCGGCGAGGCGGACCACCCTGCGGAGCAGAACCCGGTTGATGGCCTTGACCACCTGCGGAGAGAGACACAGCAAAGCGCCAATCAGTGGGGCGCCCGGGTGGCTGGGGGCGTGCGTGTCCTGGCAGTGCCCCGCGCCCCACTCCCGGAAGCAACCCCCCTGACGGCGTGTAGTACGGCCGGGACAGCCCGACCCCTCCGGTGCGGGGCGCTTTCGCCTCCTCCCGCCCCCCCCTTTGTCCCTGGGGCGGCCCATCCCCTCCTCGCAGCCTCCCTCCCCCCCGTCTCGGTGGCCGATGAGCGCCGTACCTGCATGAGCACCGCTCCGACGGTGGATCTCCCCACGCCGAACTGGTTCCCGACGGATCGGTAGCTGTCCGGCGTGGAGAGCTTCCATAGGGCGATGGCCACCCGCTTCTGGAGGGGGATGGCGGGTATCATGCGAGTGTCCCTTCTTTGCAGAGCAGGGGCGAGCCACTCGCAGAGCTCCAGGAAGGTGTCCCTCCTCATCCTAAAGTTCTGGGTCCACTGTCGGTCGTCCCAGCGCTCCAGGACGATGCGGTCCCACCAGTCGCTGCTGGTGTCCAGACGCCAGACGCGGCGGGGCACGCCAGTGCCGGGGCGCCGCCGCGGCTCCTCCACGGCCCCCAGGGTGGCCAGGCGGAGAGGCAGGGGGCTGACGTTCCCCAGGTGGTGCCAGGCAGCCTCGAGCCATTGCTGGCAGGCTTGCAGCAGCAAGTCCAGAAAGTGCACCAGAAGGTGCAGGGCGAGCCGTGGCTCCATGTTGTCACCTGCGGCGGTCCCCCCCGAAGGGAAGCACCGACACAGACGGGCACAGAGACCGACGCTTTGCTGTCCCTCGGCGAGGTTGGCAAGCAAGCAGGAAAAGCTGAGAACCGGCTGTCCAGGGGGGTCCCTTTAAGCACGAGCCTCAGATAGCCTCAGACAGCAGCCACACAAAGCAACTACTGACCTGATGCCCTGCCAGAACCGGTTTCAGCTGCCCTTAAATGTCCCCCTGCGTCCAATCAGTGTGGACGCGCTAGTTCGAATTAGCAAAAAGCTAATTCGAACTAGTTTTTAGTTCTAGATGAACTAATTCGAACTAAGTTAGTTCGAACTAGCGCTGTAGTGTAGACATACCCTCATAGAGTTTTGCTGAGTCTCTTTATAGCCATCTCAGTGTTCTTGCTCCTAAACCATAGAGCACGGTCATTTGCAAACAAAGGGACACCTACTCCAATTCTACTTTGTTTAGGAAGACCATTTATCCCAATATTAAATAACATCAAGCTTATGAAACTTTCTTGTTTTGTACAATTTTAATATTATATATTGGACACAACATTTCCAACTTTATCTGCATAATCCACTTTCTCAAAAATTCTCTAATTCATCCATATATTGTTTTCCTTATCTCTATTACCTACTTTGTATAATAAGTCTTCTCTTCATAGCATGTCATATACTTTTTTCAGTATATAGAAAGATAGCGATCATGGAACCTTTGTTTCTCATATATTTTTATATTTCAGTTTCAAGTTTAACAATATGGTTGATGGTGCATCTTCCTTTCCTGAAACTACTGTGTTCCTTATCTATAATGCCATTGTTTTCCAGATAGGCAACCAATCATTCTTTTACCATTTTCTCCATAATTTTATCCGCAAAGATCAAAAGGGCAATTTTTGTGGGTAGTTGCCTGATTTTCATATTAGATCTACTATGCATATTTCCACCATAGCAATATCATTCTTTGTTCCCATATTACACTAGAGCCCTCAAAGTACTTTCAGGAAAACATTTAAGCATTATATTGTATCTATTATCCTTACCCAAGGACTTATTTTTGTCCATATCAACAGCTTTCTCACATATAAAACATTTCATTCTATATAATGTCTTCATGTTTTCCCCAAGCACATAATAGCTTATACCACTCTTCAACTAAATATCTTTTAATGTGGCAAAAATATACTTCAGTTTTCATCATTACTCACCCCTCAAAAAGTTTCTGCTTCAATTTCTGCATTCTTGTTATCAGAACTTCTATTTTATTAGTCCCATTCAGACCTGAGATGTAACTGCTCTTATTCCAAATTCCATAAATTCTTCCAATTTGGCTGCATATTTCTGATGTTTTGGTATCTTTAGTTAGCCTCCCCCAATACTTTATCCAACTCTCTTTCTTTGATATTTTTTAAACAATTCTCTGTGCTATTGCATTACTACTTTTATAACTAAATATTTTATAATTAGATCTTCATTATTAATTTCACTTACTTCTTTCATTTTATTCCTTTCTTTAACCATTACTTTGCACACCTCATTCCATCATGGAATTGAGCTTTTAGTTTTGCAGCCCCTTTTCTGCTATAAACTTCCTCTCTCTATTCTAACCAGTCTACTTCTACTTAGTTGGGATTCAAGATCATTGAAGCCTGGTTTTTTATCCAGAGGCAGTCAGATAACACAACTGGGCTCTCAAACCCACATTAATCCATTCAGGGACGGTGCAGGGTGCACACTTCAACACAGGACCACATATCCACAAACATTGATGTCTGTCTGCCTACCGTAAAAGGGATGCAAATTAGACACATCGCAATTGCAAAGGAAGTAGGGATTTAAATCCTCCCCAGCTTCATTTGCTTACACATGGCTGCCGCTTTTTTCCAGCTCGGAGCTTTGCCGGAAAAAAGCACAAGTCTAGACGCGGATCTTTTGGAAAATAAAGCCTTTTCTGAAAGATCCTTCCTCTCTCTATTCTAACCAGTCTACTTCTACTTAGCTGGGTTTCAAGATTATTTCCAATTTGAATTTTTCTTGTTTTAATTTTCTGCTACTAGATCTTGTTGTGTTTTTGTCTGCTAGATTAAAGAACGTTCTATTCTCAAGGAGAGTTTAGTTTCAGGCTTCTGAATGTTTCCATTTTGTAACAGTCCTATAAAAGTGGATAAGATCTGTATTTTCAGCACCTAATTCTAAGATAATTCACCATAAAGTTCTATACTTCCGACTTGGTAACTTTTTTTCTGAGGTCCAGGTCTTCTGTGTGAACTTAAACGTGACTGTAGAAATAAAACATGTAAGAAAACCTTTTTCAGCATTGCCATGCACCATATTATACCAAAATTACTAAGGTTTTCCAGAGAAAGAATGGAGGGCTGCAGTTTCTGGCCTCTACATTGTTCTAAATAGTTATGTGATCTTTCATTTATGTCCGAAGGCCTCTGGGAATACAAAAATGCTATTCCTCTTATACAATATCTTTAGTCAACTGGGAAGCAAGCATTTCCCTGTTATTCTCTACTTGGCTGAAACTTTTGCAGAGAGGCAGTGACCTTATACTAAGAGACACTTACTCATTCCTAGGCTTTCCTACCCCAGCAGTGCTAGGAAGATGCCTCAAAAACAGTCACGGGAACCTATTTTGAGGACTGTAATAGTGGTGATTTATGAAACTTATCAGTTGCTCTGTTAAGCATAAATATATTACAGCTGCTTTTGATTTAGAAAGTGTTCAACAGATTGTCAACAACTAAGGCACTCTCCTAAGAGCAGTACAGTGTAGAAGTGTATTACCTATCCAAACTGAGGGAAAAAATGAGTAAGAAAGGCTCAACCATGTGGCTGTAAAAAATAATAAGTTATGTCAGCTTAGAAAGTTGTATAACCATGCAGTTCATTTCACAGACATATGATATGATAGCCAAGGGCTTAAAAAGGGACACCTAGTGCAAGAACCTCCTATAGCTAATCCCCATATATTTTGCTAGATGCTGCATAATAATAAAACTTATTTTTTACTCCCACAGTATTTTCATAGAAGGCAGAAGTGGATAATGAAGCATTCACTACCCACTTTGATTACTCCTAATTCTTGAATATGTTCTCTCCTTTCCAGTACTCCACGGAGTTGGAAAAGGTACTGAAGTACTGGGCAAAAAAGGACTTTCTTATCTAACCTCACTGGCAATACTCTATTGGTGCAACAGATTTTGACAGGCTTCCATACAATTCTGAGAAAACTAGCAATAGGGATGCTCACATGAAAAGCAGAAGGACAAGCTATACAACTCCACAGTGAAGGGTTCCCTGCTGATTGCTTCTGTTATTAGGAAATGTTCGCAAAATGCAGTGTTTCAGAAGCACTGTCAGACTCCTCCCTTCAGCTTTGAAATACAATCAACAGATCAATATATTGGATTAACTCAGAATCAGGAAATAAAAATTACCTATATTGAATTTAGCTCAGTTCATAATTATTTGGTAAGCAAAGTCATATTGGCTTCTGTTTTCCTTGGTATAACTAGAACCAGGGCATTTTTTATATGTCACACTAAATATGACCGCACTTGGGTACTTTTATGTTTAGATATTGTAAATCACATCTAACTAGTCCTAGAATCATAGAATCACAGAGCTGGAAGAAACCTCAGGAGGTCATCAAGTCCAGGCCCCTGCCCAAGGCAGGACCAACCCCAACTAAATCAACCCAGCCAGGGCTTTGTCAAGCCGAGACTTAAAAACCTCTAGGGGTGGAGATTCCACCACCTCCTTAGGTAACCCATTCCAGTGCTTCACCACTCTCCTAGTGAAATAGTTTTTCCTAATATCCAACCTAGACCTCTCCCACAGTAACTTGAGCCCATTGCTCCTTGTTCTGCCATCTGTCACTACTGTGAACAGCCTCTCTCCATCCTCTTTGGAACCTCCCTTCAGGAAGTTGAAGGCTGCTATCAAATCCCCCCCTCCCTCTTCTCTTCTGCAGACTAAACAAACCCAGATCCCTCAGTATCTCCTCATAGGTCATGCGCTCCAGCCCCCTAATCATTTTGGTCGCCCTCCGCTGTACCCTCTCCTATGTGTTCATATCCTTCCTATAGTGGAGGGCCCAGAACTGGACACAATACTCCAGATGTGGCCTCACTAGTGCAGAATAAAGGGGAATAACCACTTTTCTAGATCTTCTGGCAATGCTCCTCCTAATGCACCCTAATATGCCATTAGCTCTCTTGGCTACAAGGGCGCACTGTTGACTCATATACAGCTTCTCATCCACTGTAATCCCCAGGTCCTTTTCTGAAGAATTGCTACTTAGCCATCTGGTTCCCAGCCTGTAACAATGCTTGGGATTCTTCCGTCCCATGTGCAGGACTCTACACTTGTCCTTATTGAACCTCATTAGATTTCTTTTGGCCCAATCCTCTAATCTGTCCACGTAACTCTGGACCCTATCCCTGCCCTCCAGCATATCTACCTCTCCTCCTAACTTAGTGTCATCTGCAAACTTTCTGAGGGTGCAATCCTCATCCCCTCATCCGGATCATTAATAAAAATGTTGAACGAAACCGGTCCTAGAACAGATCCTTTGGGGCACTCCGCTAGAAACCGACCTCCAACCTGACATTGAGCCATTGATCACTACCCGTTGAGCCCAACAGTGTAGCCAGTTTCTATCCATCTTACAGTTCATTTATCCAATCCATATTCCCTTAACTTGCTGGCAAGAATATTGTGGGAGACTGTATCAAAAGCTTTGCTAAAGTCAAGGTGTATCACATCCACTGACTTTCCCATATCCACAGAAGCTAATCAGATTGGTCAAGCATGACTTGCCCTTCGTGAATCCATGTTGACTATTCCTGATCACTTTCCCCTCTTCCAAGTGCTTCAGAATGGTTTCCTTGAAGATACCGTCCATGATTTTTCTGGGGATTGAGGTAAGGCTGGCGGGTCTGTGGTTTCCTGGATCATCCTCCCTCCCTTTTTAAAAGATGGGCACTACATTTGCTTTTTTCCAATCACCCGGAATCTCTCCCGATCTCCACGAGTTTTCAAAGATAATGGCCAAAGGCTCCGCAATGACATTTGCCAACTCCCTCACAACCCTCGGATACATTAAATCTGGGTCTATGTATTTGTGTCTGTTTAACTTTTCTAAATAGTTCCTAACTTGTTCTTTCCCCACCAAGAGCTGTCCACCTTCTTCCCATACTGCGTTGCCTAGTGCATTTGTCTGGGAGCAGACCTTTTCCGTGAAGACAGAGGCAAATAAAGCATTGAGTACTTCAGCTTTCCCTGCATCAGCTATCACTAGGTTACCTCCTTCATCTAATAAGGGACCCACACCCTCTCTGATCACCCTCTTATTGCTAATATGCCCGTAGAAACCTGTCACATCCCTTGCTAGTTGCAATTCCAATTGCGCTTTCACCTTTCTGATAACTCCCCTGCATTCTAGAGCAATATATTTATACTCCTCCCTAGTCATCTGTCCACGTTTCTACTTCTTGTAAGCTTCCTTTTTATGTTTATTTTCACCAAGGATTTCCCTGGTAAGCCAATCTGGTTGCCTACCATATTTGCTTTTGTTGCTGTGCATTGGGATGGTTTCTTCCTGTGCCTTTAATAAAGCTTCTTTAAAATACTGCCAGCTCTCCTGGACTCCTTTCCCCTTCATGTTAGCATCCCAGGGAATCCTGCCCATCAGTTTTCTGAGGGAGTCAAAGTCTGCTTCTCTGAAGTCCAAGGTGTGTATTTTGCTACTCTCCTTCCTTCCTTTGATCAGGATCATGAAATCTACCATCTCATGATCACTGCTTTCCAGGTTGTCACCCACCTCTACTTCCCCTACTAGTTCCTCCCTGTTTGTGAGCAGCAGGTCAAGCTGCGCATGGCCCCTGGTCAGTTCCTTCAGCACTTGTACCAAGAAGTTATCCCCAACATTCTCCAAAAACTTCCTGGATTGTCTGTGTACTGCTGTATTGGTCTTCCAACAGATGCCAGGGTGATTAAAGTCCCCCACGAGAACGAGGGCATGTGATCTAGAAGCTTCTCTCAATTGTCTGAAGAAAGCCTTTTCTACCTCATCCACCTGATCCGGTAGTCTATAACAGACACCAACCACATCACTCCTGTTGCTTCCACCTCTAACTTTAACCCACAGACTCTCAACAGTCTTTTTTCCCTCTATGTACTGGAGCTCTGAGCAATCATACTGCTCTCTTACATACAATGCAACTCCTCCTCCTTTTCTCCCCTGCCTGTTCTTCCTGAATAGTTTATACCCTTCTATGACAGTGCTCCAGTCATGCAAGTCATCCCACCAAGTCTCCATTATTCCAGTCAAATAATATTTCTTTGGCTGGGTCAGGGCTTCAAATTCTTCCTGTTTGTTTCCCAGGCTTCTTGCATTTGTGTACAAAACCTTAGATAGCCAGTTGATTGCCCTACCTTTCCATTCTGAATAAGGAGTCCTCCTTTGTTGCTCGGTCCTCCATGTATTTATTCCCAGTATCCAACTTCCTCACTTACCTCAGGGCTTTGATCACCATCCCCCAACGAATCTGGTTTAAAGCTCTCCTCATTAGTTTGCAAGCCTGTCCGTGAAGGTACTCTTTCCTCTCTCGGTTAGGTGGATCCCATCTTTTGGTTAGGTGGATCCCAATTCTTCCTAACAATCCCTGTGCCCAGAACAGAGTCCCATGATCGAAGAAGCCAAACTTTCTCTATGACACCACCTGCGCAACCAGGCATTTACTTCCTCAATTCGACAATCCCCACCTGGACCTTTTCCATGAACAGGAGGATGGATGAGAACACCACCTGCGCTTCAAATTCCTTGATCCTTCTTTCCAGTGCTACATAATCTGCTGTGATCCACTCAAGGTCATTCTTGGCCATATTGTTAGTTCCTACATGGAGCAGCAGGAAGGGGTAGCGATCCAAAGGTTTGATCACTTTTGGAAGACTCTCGGTCACATCCTGAATGCGAGCTCCTGGTAAGCAGCACACTTCTCCAGATTCCAGGTCCTCTTACAGACTGTGATGGGGAAGAAGCTCCCCACACTGACATCCACGCCCCCGCTGAGGCGCCGGGCGGTGCGGCTGGGCTGAGCCCCGGGGAAAGCGCTCGGCGGGAGCCGAGCCCGTGGGACAAGGAGGCAAACGGGCGGGTGCACTCGGCGGCGGGCGCGCCGTTCGCGGCGGGCAGTAGGACCCGGGAGGAGGCAGACGGGAGACACGGGGTGGAGCGGTACGTCCCGGGCATTCTGGCTCAAAAGGGGGGGGCCGGAAGAGAGAGGGGCTGCCGGCATTACCTCTTCTCCCGCAGGCAACCCGGAGCGAGCAACCGGAGGACCGGAGGAGGAGCACCGGACTCCCGCAGCCCAGACCCATCACGAGACCTCCCACCCCGGGGCCCCGAGGACGGGGACAGGCAGCGGACGGCTCCGACCCCCCCACCCGAAGAGGACAGAGGGCCGAGCCCGCCGGAGGGCAAAACCCCGTTGCCGGCTCGTGAGTGGGGCCGAGGGTGGGGAGCCCCTCCCTGCCCCCTGGCTGAGAGGAAGCCAGGGCGCAGCGGCAGCCGCCCCAGGGGCAGAGACAAAAGGGCAGAGACCCAGGGGAAGAGACTGAGGGTTAGAGGCGCAGGCGAGCGGAGAAACGGGGGACCCCGCAGCCTAGTCCGCTCAACCTCACCACACTGGTGGAGAACGTGGGTATCCGCGCAATAGGATGAACCCCAAAAGAAAAAAAAAATTCTTTTGGTTTTGACGGGTGGCAGATTAGGACCACAGGAGTAAGCTAACATGGAGGTGGGGGAATTGTTGAAATAGTTGGTGGAAAACCAACAACAACAGCAGCAGCAGCAGCAGACGCAGCTGTTACAGCAGCTCACGGACCAGCAACAGCTGGTTCGGGAGGTCCTAGAGCAGCAGAAGCAGCCGGGGGCCATGACAGCCCCATGGGGGGCCAGTGGGGCAGCCCTGGTGCTGCCATTACGGCTCGTAAAAATGATGGCCGAGGACGACCCAGAGGCCTTCCTGGTGACGTTTGAGAGGGTGGCCACAGCCGCCCGTTGGCCAGAGGAACAGTGGGCAACTCTCCTGGCACCCTACCTCACGGGCCCGGCCCAGGGGGCATATAGGGCTTAGCCGCACGAGATGCCCTACACTATCATAAGGTAAAGGAAGCCATCCTCGACCAGGCAGGGGTGACCCCTGAAAGCCACAGACAGAAATTTCGGGCCGAGAGGTACCGGCCAGGGGAGCGGCCCCGAGCTGTGGTCCAATGCTTAAAAGAGGCTGCCACTCGCTGGCTGGACCCTGAGCGGCGGACTGCGGCCCAGGTGGTCGACATGATCGTATTAGATCAGTTTTTACAGATCCTCCCCCCCGAATGACGGATGTGGGTACGGCGCCACCAGCCCACCACCCTCGGAGAAGCAGTAACGATCATGGAAAACTACCTGGCAGCTGAGGGAGAGGAAGACCGGGGGCAGGGCACCAAGAACCAGAACCGGGGTCCCGCACCCACGGGGCGGGCGCGCCCCGCTAAAGGTCGAGGGACAGGGGCCAGCCCACCCATCCGGTGGGCACGCTGGGAGAGCAGAGGCAGACCCACGGCGTCAGGGAACCTGGAGGCAATGGCACCCGGAGGGGCCGGGGGACCCCACCCAGCCCAGCAGAACCAGGGAAGCGCGGCGCATGCTTCAAGTGCGGCCAAGAGGGGCACTTCCGTAGAGAGTGCCCCTTCATGGACTGTTCGTTCAGGCGGGCCTCAACCCCCGATAAGTGACTCCCGTGTGCGGGACCACCACGAATCACACTGCAAATAAGCCTGGACAGGCGGGCATCCTGGGTCCTGGTGGACTCAGGCTGCAACCAGACCCTGATTCGCGAAGAGATGGCACCGAGGGGAAGAGAGGGGGGGTCCTCCCGTTACAGTTCAGTGCATCCACGGGAGGTGCGGTGGTACCCGACCCGGTGGGTGCAGACTGGTGAAGGGGCAAGCCGAACTCGCTGCCGAGTGGCGGTGGCCCCGCGCCTGGCCTACCCCATGATCTTGGGGCGAGACTGGCCAGGCTTCCAGCAAGCCATCCAGCGATGGGGGTGGACCCAAGGCGGGGCGGTACCCCCCGGGTCTCCAGATGTCAGGGACCAGGACGGGCCAACCGAGGCCCAGGCAGGCGAAACCACGCCGCCAGGAGCTCCCGGCGGCAGGATCGGGGAAGGAGAGGACTTTTTGCAAGAGCAGCGGGAAGACAAATCCCTTGCCCATGCGTGGGAACAGGCCCAGGCGGAGACACCCCCAGGACGCCCGCTCACCCAGAGCCCGCAGTTCGAGGTAAGAGCGGACCGGCTGTATCGCGTGACCACCCGGCTGGGGAAAGGGGGCGAAAACTGGCAGCTGCTAGTGCCGGCTCGGTTCAGGTGGCAAGTCCTCGATCTGGCACATGCGAATCCCTGGGCCGGCCACCTGGGGATAGAAAAGACGTCACAGAGGGTCCTATAACGGTTTTATTAGCCGGGAGTCCACAAGGAGATCAAGGACTTCTGTACGTCCTGCCCCGAATGCCAGCGGGCTGGGGGCATGGGAGTGCCGAGAGCCCCCCTGGTACCACTCCCCGTGGTAGACACCCCTTTCGAGCGGGTGGCCTTATACCTGGTGGGCCCTCTAGAACGATCCAAGAGGGGCAACCAGTATATCCTCGTTCTTATTGACTACGCAACCCGCTACCTAGAAGCCATGCCGCTAAGGAACACGAAGGCCCCAGGACTGGCGGCAGAGCTGGTCAAGATCCTTGCCCGCGTGGGCATACCGCGGGAGATCCTTATGGACCAAGGGACAAATGTATCAGGGCGGGTCATGACTGAGCTATGTAAATTGCTTTCTGGAAGGACAAAACTTAGACTGGACCATTACTACTGCAAATGGCTTACTTTCTCATTTTTACCATATAATTATAAAATAAACCAATTGGGATATAAATATTGTACTTATATTTTAGTATATAGATATAAAGCAGCATATACAAGTCATTTATGAATTTTAGTTCATACTTACAAAGCACTTACTGGTACTGCTTTGTATATAAACTTTTGTAGAACTAGGCAAATATCTAGATTAATTGATGTACCCCCAGAAGACCTCTGCATGCTCCCAGGAGTACACATACTCCCGGTTGAGAACCACTGTCCTAAAAAAACAGCTGATATCTGTATATATTTTTTATACTTAATCAAGTCTTGACTACATTAGGCCTTTTGGACCTGTGGTTCCCAATGGGTGTATCTCCACCAGTGGTAATCTGTCTGAGTCTGACTCTTATCAACACTACTACTTCCAACAAGTGAACTGCAGTCAGTGGGCATTGTGAGTCTGTAAAATCCTACTACAGACAAGACCTTAGTGAAATGAAGGGGTTATTTCAAATTCTTTGTCCAAGTGTATATGTAATGACATACTTTCTATCAACACTTCTCTAAATGCATACTAAAACAAAATTAGATCAGGAACAATGCCTTGATTAACATTCCTTTTTAATAGACCGATTAACGCCCACAGAACACACACACTCACTCAGAAGGAGGAGAGTGATTCACTAAAGGAAGGCAAAGGTTGTCAAATAATAATTTATTAAGTAAATAATATTCAACAGACATTATTGCTAAGTTATAATGATGCAACATTGTCATTAATTGTTCCACATTCCCTCCCCCTTCTTCTTTTTTATGCTTTAAATACAATCTCAATCCTCATCACCAAAATCAGTAAAAGCAGGAGTACTGAAAACTGTTCTTCAGCAGTGAGAAGTTTAAATCTTATTTCTGTTTAACAACAGCATCAAGAATGGTGGTGGAAAAAAGTTTATTAAAGGCTTTTCTATAAATCCAATGCCACGTTGTGAAAATAAAAGAAATGAGGCAAGGCTTATGGACTAATGCCATAAACTTTTATGATACAAATTGGTAAAAATGAAAATCCTTGTCTACTTTGACAGCTCTTTTTTATTGTAGTGCAATGCCCCCTGCAGGAATAAACTGATTCTTTGTTTCCAAACATATTAGGGCTCTCACAGTGCAGACTGAAATGGGGAATTTCATCAAATGAAGACAAGTAATGTATCCAAGAATTCTGTTAGTTGTATTTACAATATTTGAATCACATCAAATTCATAAAATAAACCTGCATAAACCAGAAAAACAAAACTAAAAACAGCTGATGCATTTTGCATGGTTTTCACAACACAGTACAGAGAAAAAGGTACAATGGGAATGAATTAAGGATAATTTGTCTCCTGCACTTGTCAATAGCTCTCAAGAAGTTTACATGGGGGAAGGAAGGAATGGTGATACTATAACTCAAGATTCTGCTATAATCCCAAATTGCTAATTACAATCCCAAATTATCTTGGTGTTTCTTCTCAATTCACCAGAGGTGAAATAGTTAATGTTGGGCCAGAACATCAACTGCTATAAATTGATATAGCCCTATTCATTGAGGTTACACTGATTTGGCATTTGGCCCAGTGACTTTAACTTGTCATTATTATATTTCAGTTCACTCGAACACACCTTAGGATCACATGCTAGACGCCTCCAAAGGGCCCTAATAAATGAGCTTTTCACAGAGGATCCAAGGGGAATAGATAGACCTACTCCATCTCCTACCCCAGGATCTTGGCCTGAAACAACTGTATAGCCACTACAGTGACATTGGTTCAGTTATTATTTGATCCAAATCCATTGGCCCATCCCTAAGCACAAAGTTAAAATTACTTCAGCAAAGATCTTTGGAAAGAAATTGTTCACAGGTTAGTTGTTTGGTGAAGAACAAAGCACACAGGAGATGGAATGAAGTTAAGTAGCTGCCTTTTCAATCTATGAGTGGTGCTGGTAGCCGATGTTTGGTGGCCATATTCCCCCACTACACCAAACCCTGGGAATCACACAAGCAGAATTGCTTTTTGATAGGTGTTGGGACATAATTGAAATATGGCCAGACAGTGGCAAGTGTCAAGGGAAGGGAAAGTTATGTAAGCACACATCTTAACGTTGTAGTCACTCTTCTCCTCTTCCTCTTCCCTTTTCTTCTCATGTGTCAGTTGCTTGAACATTTCTCATGATTCATTTTAGGCTTTTACATTATCCCAGGGTAGCTGTCACTGCTGTCCTGATTTTCTCCACCTGCAAACCTGCTAAATCAGCATTGCAGAGGTTAGTTCATCTTATCAGTAACTAAGAGGAAGTATTGTTTTCCAAGGGTATTATTCATATAATAGATAACAGTCTTGCAAGCAGAGACTATAATCTTTGAGTGTATTTCTTGGCATACTGGGGAGTATAAAAGCATTAGATTGTTGTTGGTGTTTTGTTGTTTTTAATCAAAAGGCCACCTTGCTTGGACTTCAAATATATGGACAGATGGCAATATTAGATTCACTTTTTTTTTTCCTGGCAGAATGTATTTAATATTATAAATAGTTTAGGAATGTTCATCAATCTTACTGAAGAATTTGGTTATTAATCTGACCTCTATAAAAAGAACCAAATAGAGATGTGTTCATATTCCTTCTAAATGTTACTGACATTTTCAGGTGTATCAGGATCACATTGTGTATTGATAATGAATTATTTTTTCATGTAACTGGTCTAGCCTTATAAATAATGTCCAGGAAAATGCTGAAGTTGTCGTATTTCAAGTGTCAATTTGGGACTAGTCCATCTAATTAATTGTATTTGCTATACATTACATATTCTGGTGTGCGCTAGTGAAATTTCCCTACTTGATATATAAGTAGCCCTGGTGGACACTCCATCTGCAGGAAAAACCTCTATTGTTCCTGTCTGTAGCCATGTCTTAAAGGCACAGGCACCCTTGGTAGCCATTGTGGCAGAAAGGCAGCCAGAGCAAGTCACTGACCACACAACTCTCCCTGAATTTCTGCAAAGGAAGCATGGCACAGGCCCAAGACCCCCGAGACTCCCAAGGTCCTTCCAAAGACCCATCCCAAGACTCATCCAGGAGCACAAAAAGGCGAGCTCCAGCCTGGTCAGAGCCTGAGGTCCTGACACTATTGGAACTTTGGGGAGAGGAGGAATCCCTGCAGGCTCTGTATTCCCAATGCAGGAATGCAGATATTTACTGCCGCATGGCAGAGGGGCTGACAAGGGAAAGGCCATTACCCCCGAACCTTGGACCAATTGCTGTCCAACGTGAAAGAACTGAGGCAGGGCTATGGCAGGGCCTGTGAGTGCAGCTCCACCTCCGGGGAAACACCTCAGCATTGTGCATACTTCCAGGACCGCAGAATCTTGGATGGACAGAATACTGAGGGGTGGGGAACCCCTCTCTGCACGGGTTCTTATCGAGTATGGGTTGCAGACACCCATCCAGCACTGCCAGGAGGTGGCTGAGGACAACCCAAAGGAGTAGCAGCTGCAGGATGAGGAGGAGGAGGACCCCAACAGGAGTGTTGTCAGCCACACCCTGGAGCCGATCCCCCAGACCCAGGAGGCCTCGCAGGCATCTTCTGACCCTAGTAAGGGAACATCAAGTGAGTGTGGTGAAGTTGCCACACACACAGAATGGGAGAAGGGGAGCATAGGGGAGCACAGCCCAATCTTCACATGCCATGCTCTGCCTGGACAGCTTGCACCTCTCTGTGCATGTGCAAGCATGTTCAGTCCTAGGGCACACATGGGCAGCTGCTCACAGCTTGGGAAGGGCCCCACACATGTCTGTCCCCAGGGAGGAACTGCGGGAAGCAGGCTGGTCTCAAGGATGCACGCATGACACCACACAGACCACCGCAAGTGTCACACATAGCACTCGGCCATGTATGCATGTGCAACACAACAATCGCTCCCACAGACAGTGCTGCCACGGGCAGGCGGTGGGGGGGCCCCTGGGAGACCCAAGCTGCTCCAGGACCCTGTCCTACATCTGGGGACCCACTGTGGCTGGATACTTCCCCGAGCTGCATGGCCACTGTGGGGGTGTTGTGGGGGAGGAGGGGATGTTGCCCTAGTCACCTTGGGGCCTTTGTGTGGCCGGGGCTGCTCGCCAGGCCACACGAGGGCTTGCAGTGAGAACATTGGTGTCCCTTGTTCCAAGGACAGTTACTCACTGATCACAAACAGGGACAGTAAGTGCACGCATGACTGACCACTTCTCCCTCTTATCCTCCACAGCCAGACCTGCTGGAGAAGACCAGCGTGTAACACCTGTACCACCACCCACCCAAGCCCATGGAAGCCACAAGCACTGATGAATCTATATGGACCTCATGTGCAGGCACGTTGAGGTCCTGGAAAGGATGCAGGAGACCATGGCGGAGAGGACATGGGCAGAAGCTCGGTGGCACGACCGCTTGCTGGACGAGCTCGTCCAGCACCGGTCAGCAATCCGTGCCACTGGGGAGGCCATGGGTGTCCCAGGTCCTGCCCCGTTGCCTCTCCTCCCGCTCAACCTGCTCCGGCCCCTACTACTCCCTCTTCCTCCCCCTCACCCACTACCCCCTCAACCCCTGCCATCACAAACCCAGCTGCACACCCCCCCCCCCACAACCTACTGTCCAAGGTCCCACGCAACCCCGAGGACATCGAGGGCCATGGACCTGAGGCAGCAGGCTTTTGTGGGCCAGGCAACACGCTCAGCCCTAAGCCTCCCTCCCCCGTTCAAGTTTACAGACCCCCTCCTCCCCAGTTAAAGAGACTTCAATTATATTTACAAGCAAGTTTATTTTTGAAAACATTTTGAAAACACTTTTATTTTGTTAGTAAATGTTTCATAGCACACTGTTGGAGGGTTTTTTAATACACAGAATGTTTTTCTCAGAAAACCTGGTTTGTGTGTGTTAACTGTCTGGAGACTGGTGCAGGGATGGGTTGTGGAAGGAAAGGACTTGCAGGAGGGCCCCACTGGGGAGGGCCTGGGGAGAGTCACTGGGCTCCTGCTGAGAATCTCTCATGCAGGGACTCCCGGATGCTGACCCTCAACTGATCTGCTTGGCAGAGGCAGCTGTCCAGAGCTGCTCGAACTGCCTCCCCTTGACATCAGCCCATGTCCCCCATTCTGGGAGGAAGGCCTCCCCTTTGCTCTCCACCAGGTTGTGGCACATGCAACACGCAGCCACCACCTCAGGGATATTGCGTTCCCCCATGTCGAGGCGAGTGAGCAGGCACCTAAACCTCCCCTTCAGCCACCCAAAGGTGCATTCCATCTGCAAGCGAGCCCAGTTCAGGTGCACATTAAATTGCTCTCTGCTCACGTCCAGATGGCCAGTGTAGGGCTTCATGAGCCAGGGCATAAGGGGATACTCCACATCGGCCACAATGCACTTTGACATCGCATGTCTCCAACCGCAAAATTTCGCTGCGGGAAGAATGTTCCAGCTTGCAGCCTGCGGTACAGGTAGGAATTTCTGAAGATGCAGGCATCATGTGCCTGGCCCGACCACCCAACACAAATGTCCAATGGTCGACCAGGGCCTGCAGCACCATGGAGAAGTAGCCCTTTCTGTTTATGTACTGGGATTCTTGATGGGGTGGTGTGCGGATCGGGATGTGAGTCCCATCGAGCGCTCCTCTGCAGTTCGGAAATCCGAGCCCAGCAAAGCCGGCCACGATGGTGTCCAGGTCTCCAAGGCAGACAATCCTGTTCAGCAGCTCCGAGTTGATGGTCCTCACTATCTGCAGAAATAATACACATAGAAACACACAGAACAGGAAGCTAGAGGGGGTGCCTGAATTCTTGGGAGGTGCCCCCCATCCCTTCTCCCCCAAGACCCCAGGAGCCCCCCCTCAGGCGGCCCCTCCCAGCAATAGGGCAGGGTGAGGCCAGGAGCCCTCCTTCATTCCCACTCCATCCCTCACTCCCTCTGCCCTTTCCTGACAGTCCCTCTTTTACAGTTCCCCTACCCTGCATGGACTGTCCCACAAGTAGATCTCCCTACGCCAAACTGGTGTCCCACTGAATGGTAGCTGTCGGGGGTGGCCAGCTTCCTGAGGGCAATAGCAGGTGGGTGTCCTGTCATTGTAGGGCAGGGGCGAGCCTAGAATGTGGCCTTACACAGTCAGAAGTTTCAGATCTAATGCTGGTCGTCCTACCACTCCATGACGAGCTGGTCCCACCAGTCTGAACTTGTGTCCAGCCTCCAAAATTGCCTCTCCAGGTGGCAAGGCCAGTGGTGCTGGAGCCCGAGCGAGGGGCTCAAGGCTGGGTTTTGAATCAAGATCTGGCACAAGCATTATGATGGTCTCATGTAGATGCAGCAGAACTTGAAACATGACAATGTGGGGCCATCGCCTGCCCAGGGGCAGCCCTGGCTCCATGGCAAAAATAAGATTCTAAAGCATAAAAATCAACCAAAAACCAAACTGCTGTTGTGTCCCAGAAAGCAGAGCACCCAAAGCAAGTGCTGCAGAAGCTTTGCTGTCCCTCTAGGATGTAGGCAAGCCAGCTGCAGCAGCAGAGGGACAGCTGTCCAGGGGGGTCCTTTTAAGCACATGTCTCTGCAAAGAGCATGCTGCAGGACCCGGAAGTAAAGGCTGTCCCTATGACCTGCCAAAAGTGGTTCTGGGTGCCTTTCTTTTAAAAAGGGGATTGCTTTTTTGATCTGCTTAGTGCAATCGAGATGCTCTTTTTCTAAAGAGGCTTGTAGTCTAGATGTACCCTAGGAGTCCTTGTGAAGCAGGAGTGTTAGGGCCTAGAAGCTCAGAGGCAGTGAGGCTGCTTCTGCCCTGAAGAGTAAAATTTTGGTATCTGCCACACTAAAGGATTCCTCCAAGAGACTGTTTGAAAACTGGAGAGCAACACAGATCCTGTAGATCACAACCCCATCTGAGTTCTGTTATACCTTTAAAGGCATGCAGTTGTGTCCCCCAAAGCATAGTCAAATTCAAATTTCTTGTAAAGGACCAAATAAAATCAACAAGATACATTTAAAATGTATTCTGATCTAGATCCAATGGGCAGAATATAGATAAGAAAACTGTAACAGTTAAAAATCAGTAGAGTGGTCAATTTGTCTTGTGTGTAAGGACATGTCTACCCAGCAGCATTATTCTGGAATAACGTCAATTATTCCAAAATAATGTATTGTGCGTCCACACAGCAAGCCTGTTCTTTCAAAACAAATTCAAAATAATGGGTTCCTCATTCCAATTCCTGTAACCCTTATTTTACAAGGATTAAGGGAAGTTAGAGGAAGAGTGTTTTATTTTGAAATAAGTGCTTTGTAGACATGCCCAAATTTGAAATAAGCTATTTCAACTTAAGTTACACAATTAGCATAGCTCAAGTTGAATAGCTTATTTCGAGTTTAGCCCTGCTGTGTAGACACGCCCTTAGAGTCCAAGTTCTCAGTTCATAGTTCTCCCTGAGCCTACGCAAAGTTTTATCTTTGCTTTTCCCACAGAAGCATGTGAATCAGTAAATGGTCTCTCCCAGGTGCAGACCCCCTAATTCACAACATCACTGTGAGTCTGCTCCCCTCATAAGGCATTAGAGACCAACAGTTTATGGCGAGGAGGGGAATACCTTAATGTAAATGTTTCCAGTTAAATCTAGAGAATAAGGCAGAAGGAATATTGCAGGGATAATTGCCCAGTGAGATTTGGTCTTATATGCCTATCATGTCAAATGAAGCCTCCATTTTAAAATGCCAATGGATACCAGTGAGGGAACTGTAGCAGCAACAGCTCTGGTCAAAGGATATGTGTATTAACTATTAACTATTGATATGTCTATCTACATATCAACTCATTTGGCTGTCATTATTATATGTAATGTCTGTAGAAAAGTGCCTTAGGCAATGCCTAGACAAGCTATCTCTTTGGCCTTCAAATGGCACTTTTTTGACAGAGCAGAGCATTGAAACTGGAGCTAAATTTTAAATGTTCACCAAATATCTCCACAGGCATGTGACAAGTATCCTATTGTGAATTATTCTAGTTTTGAAAAGAAGAAAATGCCTCTCAGATAATCAGCTTTATTTTAATTATTTTTTAAAAAACTTGCCTACTTACACAAGTCTGATGAAGTTTCTTGCCATATACCCTACTATATGATAAGGTTTTTTTTATTGGGTTGGAAAAACCTAATCTCTTGGGCAAGGAGGATAAAACTTAAATATAAAAGGTATTCTAAGCATTGTTGTAAGAAAAGAAAAGAAAAGAAAAGAAAAGAAAAGAAAAGAAAAGAAAAGAAAAGAAAAGAAAAGAAAAGAAAAGAAAAGAAAACTAAACAGCTAATATAATGGTAAGGATGAGAAATTAAATTCTAAAAATGAAATTCAGAAGCAATATGCTCTGTCTTCCAAAAGACTATATCATGTCATACGTACAGTACACAATTTAAATGTAAATGTAATACAGTGTATTACTACTGACTGTCATCTGACCCTAATTATTTTAAAAAAGCTACTCCCTTTGTTTTGTTAATGTTTTTGCTGTTCATCTTCACATAATTTAAAATAAAATATTGAGTATTTGACATAATACAATACACATGTACTTTTGTACTTGAAGAATTCCTTTATTTTACTAGCAGCTCTTCATTTTTATAACCTTTACATGGTATTAACCTTGTTCTTCAATAGATACTCTTATTTCATCCTGTTGTTATTTGAAAAAATAAGAAACCATTATATGAAAATTACTAATCGAAACAAATGACTTGTGTGATAAAAATGAGGACTATTTACCAGATGGAGACAGCTTTTAGCTTATGGGCATTTCTCAGCAAAAGTAGTTCAGGGTCCCCAATGTTCTAAGTCAATAAATT
This sequence comes from Pelodiscus sinensis, assembly GCF_049634645.1. NCBI lineage: Eukaryota > Metazoa > Chordata > Testudines > Trionychidae > Pelodiscus > Pelodiscus sinensis. The sequence goes on from NC_134711.1 coordinate 217,967,528, forward strand.
TTTAGATCACTCATAAAATAATACAGAAAAATGCGACAGTGCATGCCACAAAAATGTTCAATGTGAACACTTGATCCTACTTAACCAGATGTTTTCCAAAAATGAAGTACTGCTTAGATTTTATTGAGATTTTCAAAATACTAAGTTTCATGTTTCGGTCTGCAGCTCTTGTTAACTGTGTGTCAGAAACTCTGTTCAGAACATCTGGGGAAAGGATGTAACTTGAGTGTACACATACACACAGTCTATTTGTTCAACTTGAAGTCACACTCAAGTGTTCGCAGGATCTGCTGTTCAGTGTTTGGAAGGTGAAATGTTCATGTAGTTGTAATTCTTGGTATAATAATTTTTATTTAAATTCAAGGGATGAAAATATTGCATGGAAAGTAATAATAATTAGCACTTCCATTAAATTTTTCATCAATAAATCTTCACTTTTTTACAATGTTTGGTAGGAAAGTATGATTTTTCTGGTAGGAGAACTGCAGCAAACAGAGGTATAACCTTGACTTTTAAACTCAGGTCTCACTGGTCTGACTCTTACAAGGTCTGGGATTTAAACGGCCTCTCAGCAAGTGCAGAAAATAAATATACCCTCTCATTCTTTGCTCACTTGATCAAGGCCAGCCATAAACTAGTCCTAACTTTTGTATTTATGTAAAATCTTGCTTTAACTGACTATCTATGGCAGAATCCAAGTTAGCCATCCAAGGGATGTTACAGAGAAATATTACAAGCTGAACTGGCATCTAGGAGTGGGTCTACACTGCAGGGCTTAACTCAAAATAAGCTATGCAAATTGAGCTATGTCAATTGCATAGCTTATTTCAAAATAAGGAGCATCTACACAGCACTTATTTCAAAATACAGCACTCTTCCCTCTGACTTCCCTTATTCATTGTACAATGAGGGTTACAGAAGTCAGAAGAAGAAGTTCTCCAGATTGACAGTATTTTGATACTATTTCGAAATAGCTGCCTGCTGTGTAAATGTGGACTAAGTTATTTCGGAATAGTGCTAGTTATTTCGGAATAGCGTTGCAGTGTAGATGTACCCTTGGTGACCTGGGTGAAAGTAATGCCAGTTAAGAATATGTAGCAAACTTGCATTACAGAAAATTAAATTATATTTCAATAAATTACAGTGCTACACCTACCCAATGTGTAATCAGCACTAGGTTTCAGCTAAAACATATTCATGTTTTGCTATCTGCATTAATTTGCAATTTAGGATCAGCACAAAGGGCTTTTTTGTCCCTTAACTGAAAGAGAAACAATATATTCTATTATCTAAGGTACTGTTTTCATAATGTCTCCAGTAAAGTAATGCATACAACTTCGTGTTATTCTGGCTTCTCACTTAAGGTCTCTGGAAAATCACCAACAGTTTGTTAGAACTTTATCTAAAGGCATTTGTCTTTTCTGGGACTGATGTCTGAAAATAAATCCAATACATCAAAGATGTTTCATACTTGACTTGATTAAATATACAGAAGATGATTAGGCTTTCAGGGAGAACAGCTGACATAAATAATATCCTGGTTCTAAAATTTGGACTTTAGGAGTGGGTTGATTCCTTATGAGGAGAGATATGAATGAATATCCCATTGCAGGAGATTATTTTTTAGACTTGATTAATAAAGTGTTTGTACCTGCTTTTCACCTTAAATAAAATCAGAGAAGGCTAAAAGCAAAGCTCATAACACAGACAGATATCTCCACTTTCAGAGTTTCAACTAAACACAGCTCTTGGCTCTCAAGTCAAATGCATTTTCTCAGTGCTCTGTGTCCCTGGAAGCTAAAATGATGGATGGTGGAAGATGTAAGTCATTTCAGCCTGAGTGTTGCAACAAATCCAGTCACAAAGAGTTAACTCTGAATTTCCTGATTTATGTCAGTTTGTTAACCTTCTTGACATTTCTGTACTGATAGAAACAATACCAAATGGTGGGTATGGAATCTATATCCATTCTGTTTTGCTTTCCAGTTAGTTTGCTCTTCAGAGTTGATGTGGTGAAATATTTTCCACTCAAATTCATAGAAGATTAGGCAGGCAAAGATCAGTTGGACAGAACAGTCAAACATACACTGAGACAGAAATACACAAATGCACAGACAAATCCATTTATCCCCAGGGTGTTAATGTACCACAGTCCTGTCCAATGAGCCAAGTGAGACAGAAGTGTTCTGTGCTCGAAAGGTAGACTAAAAACTTGAATACAAAGTCATTAATAATTTATGGACCATTTTGTACATCACAAGGTTGAGCCAGGAGCCTGTTTTCTTGATCTTGCACAGCTTGTAACTAATAGGTTAGAATGATTTCCACTTGGATTAGCCTGTATTGATTGCAGACCTTAAAGCTCAAATCTATTCAGTAGAAGCAGCAACAAAAATCTATTCTGTCAAGGTAACCCTCCATGTTATATAAAATGAAAATGAGTCTAAGCTCTGGATAAAATGCATGACATTTTTAAGCACATGCCTTTATAATTACAAGTATAAAAACTAGATAATCTTTCCCTGCACTACAGGTAGCTGCTAGAAAGAATACAAGGCCCTCTTTTTTTGTTCATGATTAAAATGAGTGTTTAGTACCATGAAATATAGTTCCTGCAAATATGGTCACTTATAGAGTATCATTATACTGGTGTGTTTCACTTGTGGCTTCCATAGTTAGCATTTTTTGGAATAAGTAATGGCTTGGGAATTAGGTTAGTATCAAACATGAAAAATGAGTGCTTTCCAGTAACTCAGAGGCAGCCAAATATCAGTATTAAGCCTTATTCAGACACCATGCACTTACCGCAAAACCCTGCCAAAACTAGCCATGCATCATTTCAAGCATTTAAAAATGTCTACAAAATGGTAAATAATACTGGAAACACTGAAACATTTTTAAGTGAGTTTGCAAGGAGAGAAATATTTCCAGTTTGAATTTCCCCTGTGAGACTATTCAGACTCCTGAACTGTGAAATGTGTTGCTCTTCCAATAATTCTCTGGCCTCCCCTGATTCTTCAGCACTCTAACTTAAAAAAATGCTAAAAGATAAAGGAAAAAAATGTTTGTTACCTATTTGCAGAAATCCATAGTAAAAAGCAGCCATCCTTTAAGTACTGTATTTAATAAATAAAGTTTTATAGGGAAAGCACATTGTTTATTAAAAAAAAAGGAAAAAAAAAAAAGAGACCACCTTAAGCTTGCCAAAAGCTGACTAAAAATGTTATCCTAAGAAATAAAATAGAAAGGTTACAATCCCCACATTTAATGGCTTATAATGTCTTTTACGTGTCTTATTAAATAATTACAAACTAAAAATCGGTAGTTTTTAAATACATAAATAATATATGCAGTTAAAAGAAGCTTTTGCATAAAATTCACACCATACTGCTCAGAGGAAATTAAACAGTAATAAATAGCAAAAGTACATTTTCTTAAGTCAATGTTGAGAAAAAAAGAAATAAATGATTGGCTTAATAATAAACCCCAGGGATAGCAGTATAACTTTGTGCAGTCATGCCAGGTGAAATTCTCAGTAGCCAAACAAATGCTAAGGAACAGTCACGTGGTGACAACTACCAACACAATGCTTCCTCCTTCCCACACTTCTTTTTTATAGCCATTCTAAAAAAAAATATCATTGTTTCTTCACAATAAATCTGTCTATAAATAATGGATTGTGCTGGTTGCAGAAAGTTAAAAAAACTAAACACTTACATTCCCCTCCCCCCCCCCAAAATACAGGTTTAACCTATATAAAATGGAACTCTCTGGTCCAGCAACATCCATGGTCCGGAAAGGTTGTTCCAAGGTCAGAGAGTCTTGGTGCACTGTGCGGGCTGTGGGGGCTAGGAGGCCGGCACAATGCGGCGGGGAGGGGGGAGGAGAGTGGGAGTGGGAGTGAGAGTGGGAGTGGGAGTGATGTACAGACCAGATGGGCTAGGGTCTGTGTGAGAAAGCCAGGAAGCCTAGTGAGTGGCTCAGCTGGGCTGCGGGAGGCAAGGGGTGGCAACTGGTGCGTGGCTCAGCTGGGCTGTGGAGAGGAGCCTGGAAGCTAGCATTCAATTCAGCTGAGCTGCAGGGGGAACCAGGAAACCTGTGGGGAAGGGAGGGGAGGGCAGGAGGTGGAGCCAGTAAGGAGGGGGGCAGAAATAACCTCCCCTGATCTGGCAAAATCACTCATCTCGGACCAGTCAGGTCCCGAGAGTGCCAGACCAGGGAGGTCCAGCCTGTATTTCTATGATTGTATTACTTCCAAATGTACTAGTAAAAAGATAACTTATTTATTTGTAGTACTCAGTTACAAATAATTCCATGAAACAGTTAAACTGTCAAAATTAAGTGTAGCTGTAAACTTATTAAAGTCTCAAGTAGCTAAGATAAACTCCCCCATGCCCTCCAAAAGCAGAAATGATCATTAAAAAAAAACCTCTTTGCTATAATACATCACTGAACCCCAGAGCAAAAAAAAACTATCTCACGTATAAAACCTTTTTCAAAGCATAAAACTGCTATATCTTTGAAAGAGTTTTTCTGTCTGCATTTGTCTGTCTGTTAAAGAACTTCTCTCAAGTGGTAACAGTGAGAACCACCAAATTTGGTATGCAGCTTCCTCTTATCATAATTTAAAGCAAGGTAACAGTTTGGTAGTAGGATGGAAAGTAGGATGTGCCTGGAATGGGACTGCTTCTTATAAAACCTCACAGAAAAAAAGGAAAATCACCAGAAAGATGAAAGAGACCAGTTGGGTTTGTGCCTCCCTGCCCCCTGACTGGGACTGCCACAGCATCAAACCTTCCATCTCCTCTGGTGCCCTTTAGGGAGAGGGAGGACTGAAGGCTTCCTCTCCCTGATTCATATGGGACCATTGTTGGTAGTTCCCCTTCATCAAGAAGCAAGGGGAAAAGGCAGTTTGCTGCATTCCTCATTCTCGCCTGGTCTACACTAGACCAGAAAGATGAGCTTAGGCGACACAACTCCAGCTACGCATTTTCGGTAGCTGGAGTTGGCTTATCATAAGCCGACCATTGGTGGCATCCACACTATGGGACACTGATGGGAACAAACGCTCCTGTCGGCTTTCCTTACTCCTTGCAAAAGGAGTAGTTCCGGACGCCAGTGAGAGCTGCCCTCAGTGTTTGATTTAGAGGTATATACTAGACCCACTAAATCGACCACCAGAAGATCAATCTCTGGAGCGTCAATCTTCCCTCTGACTAGGGAGCGCAAGGGGCAGATGAACCTGAACCTTCCACAGCTAGGGGAAATGTACCCATCACTTGGCTGTTTCCACTGGAGTTCCATAGGAAGACTAGCCCCAAGCTGCTGAGGTAGTCCTGTCCTCGGGGCAGCCTGCATACTGAATACCTCATCCTCAGCTCCAACCCAGAGTAATGATTCAAATGAAGCATGTATATTTTAATTTTATTTTCCATAAAAGAAAAAAATAATTGAGTTAAAGACCCAAGCAATACTGGGTAAATCTAGTACACAAAATAAAAAAAGCAGTTTAAAAATGTAAGCAACTTAGATGTGTCATCATAACTTGCAATTTATTTTAAAAAATCAGGAGTGTAAAACTATTTAAAAAAAAAAGCTCAACAGCTCAGATAGCTAAAACAAACCAAGTAAATTTAAGATCTATAATTTGTCACCCATAATGATTTGTTTACAACATCTGCTGTCCTTCCAATTCTCCCACCAGCTTCCCTTCAGCTGCCAGAACCCTGTTAGTAGAAGTCTCCACATATTGCTTCTTCTCCTTACTATTTACCTTCATACTTAGGACAGGCTGAACATAAGTTTCCCCCAGAAAGCCTTGGTAGTTAGTCACATGGTTTGGAAGGAAAATCAGGCACAGAAAAGACAAAGTTCAAACTCTCTTAAAAGGGCAATGTGGTAAAGAACTAGCTATATGAAATACAGAAATATGGTAATAATGATATAGATGATGATGACAGGCAGATGGTAAAGTGGAATGTGGGTAAACTGATATCAGAAGTAGTAGGAATTGTATGAAAGAACGCTGGTGAAACAAATAGTATGAATAGAAGTAAATTTAGGGGTATATGCAGATCTGAGTGCTATATTTTGGTTTGGGGTCTGGATTAGGGCATCAGTTAGGGTTTAGGACTAGGATCTGCTTTAGTACTTCATGTGGGATTTCTGCTAGGGTTATGGAGTAAGGCTAAATTCAGGGTTAGAGTGGGGTGGCTTGCTTTTGAACTATGAAGGATTGGATAATTAGTGTTTCCTAATGGTGGCCAAAAGAAATGCTTTCAAAGGGTCAGTAGTCATGTTTTTAAACAGGGAGTGAAAAGAAAATGCTCAAGAGAACTTCTTGGTTATCTGAAACTTGGAGACAAATAAATGTAGCATAATGTTGGGGGTTGTAAAAATCAATAGATTCGAAATGGCCTTTTGCATTAGTGGCCAGAGGTCAGCCACAGCATTTTCCTTAAACATGCTTTTTCCTTTGTTTTGTAGTTTGGGATGATAGGGTCCAGTTGAGACCAGTATTATGTTTTGATATATATAACCTTGTTCTTTCTCTGGACTCTCCCTTGGGGGATAAGGGATCGTTCGGAAAAGGCTTTATTTTCCGCAAGATCAGCTTCTAGACTGGTGCTTTTTTCCGACAAAGCTCCGTGCAGAAAAAAAGCGGCAGCCATTTTTATGCTAATGAAGCGGGGGAGATTTAAATCCCCGCTTCATTAGCAATTGCGATACGTCTAATTTACAACATTTTTACGAAAAAGGGATGTAGCCTAGATGTAGCCGATAAGTATGGAGCTACTCTACTTTGTTGTGTCTCTTGCTTCTCCTCATTGGCTCTGCATAACATTTTCAGGGTTGAAGCGCTTCCCCCCACCCCACCTCATAAGCTGCTGAATAAGACAGTATGCTGCAACTAAAAGCCAGTGTTACCCTGAGTGTAATTTCTATGTCAATAAGGGTACACAAAATGGGGTCTGTGAAACCGCCATTTTGTATAAGGGATATCTTTACCACAAGTGCGGCTTCCCGCCAGAAGAGCAGCATTGCACACAATACTCTACCTATGCACTCATCTCAACATCATGTGCACTCGTCACTACAGTATTGCACCCATCACCAAAACTGCACTCATTCCTCTAACTCTCTGCACATCACCCTAAAATCTTGTACTCAGCATGTTGAGCCCTTTTTCCGCAACAAGGCCAGTAAAAGGCCTGGGCTAAGGAGAGTTCAAGTTCCTTTGGTCCCTCTTGCTCTTTGGGTTCCTTAGGTTCCATATCCTTTTTGTTCCTGTCAGATTGAACACCATTGGATTAATGGTTGTGTGGTAAAGCCTTTTGGTTTTGACTTGTGTGCCACTCACGTGTGCAATCATCCCACGTAAGGGTTTTTGGGTTACAGTCATTACTTTTGAATGTGGACTCTATTAACCATCACCACCACCCAACTTCGAGACCGGACAGATTTGCTGACAGGCCATCCATTCCCGTATCCTGGAGAACCACCATCCAATGATCAAGGATCTTCCAGCAGCCAGAAGGCGAGGATACTGCATCGAGGGATCTCCCAGCTGGTACTCCCTCGAGGCTTAAAATTAGCCAAGAGGTAGTAGGTTGCGGACGCCAATTGCCTGACATTTTGTAACATATCACCTTTTTGTATTGGGATCTTTTCTACCTTCTTTATATCTTGGGATAGGGTGGGTTGCATTCATTGCTCCTGTTTTTGCTGTTTATATTCTAAAATACATGGTTTGGCCCTAAATCTTGTGTGTCCGATTATTGGATCAGTAATCCGCCGGTGATAGAGAAACGGATTACCAGGCAAGCCTCGCTTTTGATTCAGGGATCAGTTATAACTAGTCAGAGCGAGTCTAATTCTATTCTAAATTAACATTACATCATTCCCTGGGTAACACCAGAAAACAACAAACGGGGCGGGTATAATTTTATTAATCACTTACTTATTAATAGCCTGGTAGCACTTTAAAGACTAACAAAACATGTAGATGGTATCATGAGCTTTCGTGGGCACAGCCCACTTCTTCAGATGACCAGAGTGTTGGATGTCCAAAAGACATCCAAGTCTGTACAGGATAAACTTAGAAAACAACAAACCATCTGGTAGCAATTTGAAGACTAACAAAACATATAGTCATCCAACATTCTGTTCATCTGAAGAAGTGGACTGTGTCCACAAAAGCTCATGATACCATCTACATGTTTTGTTAGTCTTTAAAGTGCTACCAGACTGTTTGTTGTTTTCTAAGTTTATCCTGACAGACTAACTCGGCTACCCCCTGAAGCTACTTATTAATATTCATTGTATGGGAGTTAACATTACTAAATAAAGCTTTAGGAAAAGAAGTGCCAGACATGTGAATTAACATACTAAAATAGGTAAAAGAGTGTGATTAACACCAGGTTGTTGCCACTTTGACATTGTTTTGAATGTCCGAAGAAAACATGCGTAGGCAATAAAGCAGTCCTTTCTAACCTATCCGCTCCTGGGTTTCCTGTTTCTTCAACACATAAGAGAAGTGTGACGTGGTGTAATTTGTGAGATCACAAAATAGCTGTTGATGAAAAGTATAGTTGGGGTAATTTAAATTAGGGCATAGGGGAGAAGAAAATTTACAAAGGGAACGGAAGCTAAGAATTGGGTTCAGGGTTAGGACTTGTTTTAGGGTTTCTCCAAAGCTCAGAAATTTCATTCCTGGTGAGTAACCAGTTTAGTCAAAGCTCATCTATTCCCAAAGAACTGCATTTCCTGACTGTGCAACACAGCACCTGCAAGACTAAAAATAATATTCTCCAAGCATTATTACTGGACAATGAGCCCACAGATAATTATTTGAATTTAGTTGGCTGCATTGTTTTGCAACTGTATAACTTAGAAATTCTAATTCATGTCTGTCACAAGGTATCTTCTAAATTCAGTGGATTGATTGCATTAATCCTAGGGATATCTACTGTTCTACCTCATAGAGCTGATAGATGCTGACATCTCAGCCTCAGATGAACATTGCCAAGATGCCACATTTTTTCTGCCATTTCCATCATTCCCAATGGGAATTTCAAGTGAACAGAGACTCAAGACTTGACAGCAGAATCAATTTAGTGTATTGCTCTGGACTTCAGGTGTTACAGCTTGAATTGGGATGATTTTAGAAAGCTGGTTTGGTCACATCACTGGTTTCCTGAACCTTTTCTGTTTACAAAAGATATAATTCTAGAATCAAATAATACATATTACTTTCTGCTAAAAGTAGGGCTTTCTGGAGTTTAACACATCTGCTTGGTTTGTCTGACAATCATCTTCAGTAATTATTGGTTAGCTCTTCAGCTTCAATTTTAAGAAAAATGTATCTCCCCTACCATTCCAACAATTGCAAATTTCACAACAGATTGTTACATTTTGTATAAAAGAATGCTAGGACAGTTTTTAGAAATAAATTCTGTAGCAGATGACAAATGTCTGTTTCATATTTATGAATTAATAATTGTTTTCTATCTCCTTTTTTCTGAATTAATTAACTTACCATAGAGAGCATTTTTAATTTCAGCAAGATTTGGGTTTCTGCAAGTTATAAAAAGAATGAGTTCTATAAGGGTAACTACTGGAATCGTTAAAGTGGAGACTGAAAAGTAAGGAGAGGTACTTCTGTTATCTGATGTTGTGTGTGTAATTACAGCACTGCTCTACAAATCCAGGCTAGAAAAACAGCATCACCACCTAGTGCTTGGACCATATTTTTAGAAATGACTCAGGGCTGTGGTCAGACACCCTTGAAAAGATTTTCAGGGGAAATTATATTTAGACAAAGAGTAACTGAGGGCAGTGAGGGCGGGGGACAGCTATACTGCACAGAGTGACACTGCAAGGAGGCATCAGCACCAGGAAAAGAGTGGCCAGCTGAGGCTGGGCCACACCATCTTGCCTGCTATCAGACTAAGTACCCCCCTCGTTCCATCTGAAACCCCTTTCCCTCTCCAGCTCTTGGCCACAGCACTGGAGGAGGGAGAAGGAGAATGTCCTTCCAGCCAGAGAGGCTGGGGGGAGAAAGAAGGCCCCTGCTGGCTGGAGGCAACTGTGGGGGAAAAAGGCCCCTAGACAGCCAGGGAGTTGGAGGAAGAGAAGGCTCCTGCTGGCCAGGGGGGAGAGAAACACCCACCAGATGGAACCCCTCCCCTGCTCTGAGCCCCTCCTCTCACTCACCAACACTCAATCTCATACCCCTCAATGTCCCCAGTCCTCTGCCCTGAGCCCCTTCTCAACCCTCTCCCCCTTCCTGAATCCTGCATTCCCCACACTGCCAGACCCCTTCCTTGAAGGACCTGGGCAATTCCGGGTAAGTTTTCTAGTGTGGCTCTATATATCAGCAACAGCAGTGCACCCACTGAACTTGGATGATTTCCTGGGCTAAAACCCAATGACTACAAAAGGTGGCCACCACATTAACTTTTGTAGATTAAAGACCATGTTTATAACTGCTTCATGGAATAAAATAATATTTGAAAATCACTTAAATAGCCTTCTGGTAACCTATACAAAAAATGTTAACTGGAAAAAAGTCCATTTGAAAATTACCAGTTTACTAACTTTCCAGAGTGTAGTTCAGAAGCGCCCCTGAACTAGGGAAATATAATAAGACTTGATAACCTTTTGGACATCTCTAATGGAAAAGTAAAAAATTGATTGACATTTTGAATTTTTTCCTCTACTTAGTAGCTCATAATGAATGTGAACTTAAATTCCAAGATACTATTCAATGGAAACATTGGCACACACTGTCATTTAGCCCATTAAGGAATCTGTGCAACACAAGATAATTATATAGGATGAAATTCACCACTTTGTAGAGGGCACCACAAGGCCATCACTTGAGGCCACTTTTTAGGACTTAAATGATGTAGAGGCTTTATGATAGCTTTCTGCATAAGGAAAATTTTGAGTCAGTGATTATGCCAGACACTTCACTCCAATTGATAATGATGGCCATAAGTTAAGGGTTTCAAACATTGTACAGGACATCTACAATCAACCAACCTAAAGGGAAATACATGAAAATGAAGTACTGATTAAATAATGTAAAACACTGCTGCACTTTTAGTGGCAATTTTATTTCTGTAAAGTACCAGTTATATTCACTTTTCTCTATCTTCTTAAAATATCTGTAGATAAAGAAATTATTACAATCTCCTCACCTTAGGAAAATATACATTTCACTTTTTAAACTTTGGCTTCAAGTCTGCATCTAGGCCCCCAACCTCAAATTTTTCCTGTTTTTATCTGATTTCCAATTTTGTCTTTTTTATTCCAGTGATGAAGAACCTGAATGCAATGCTCTTGGACCAGGTTCAATTGACCTATAGCTAGAAAGAGATAATGACTATGATCATTTGACTCTGTAAAAGATGTCTTTGCATACAATGCCCAAAATTTCATTGAATTCTTTTGTTGCTTTCTTGCATTGTAAACTTGAGTCTAATTTCATTTCTATTATGGCATTAAGTTTCTTTGATTTATTCCATTTTATTACTCTGTTTTCCAAATTATTTCCCTCCAGAACAGAATACAGGCCAAATCTTCAGTCCTTTCATCTAATATTTCCTTAATATTATTTCTCTGACTTCTTCTGCAGAGAAGAAGAGCCATCAGTCTATTTCTGAATCCTGTCTTTCACTTGCTGTACCACCTGGATCCCCGAGCCAGTCCTGTTATGAGGACAGCTGTGATAGATCTGTGGACATGGCAGAGATGTAATCAATTTTCTATCTCACCTACCTGGAGCCAGCCTGGGAGGAGGGAGCAAAGCTCTGACTGTGACAGCTAAAACCCGAGTTTCAGCCCTTATTTTTATCTATGAACTGAGAGTCCTTGTAGTTATATTTAATACTTAACCTATGTTTATCCTTAACCTTTGTTAATTGTTTTCTAACCAATAAATTCACTCCTGTTTGCACCTTACCTATATAATTCAATTTTGCTGTGGGAAATAAATCCCCTTACTGATAGATGTAGGACAGAGAAAATGATCCTGAGCACTGGTTCCTATGTCAAATGAAGAAAAATCAGTCAACATTTATTCATCTTTTCATATCTTAATATGTTACCGTAAATCTATACACTTTTTATGGTGCTTCAATTTTTAATCTATGTATCAGTATTTTAATCCAAGCCAATGAGTATTAATGTTGCAAGACAGAGCATTTAATCTTTTACTAAAATCCCAACCCATGTATATTACATCCATTGTATGTAGATTTACTATGCAGAGTTCAGAAGTTGTTGCTCAGTGGATGACAATGTAAATGTATTAACTTTTGAATAATGTGTCTAAGAGCTGTCAGTAAAAAAAGGACTTTTAAATTAAGTCTTTCCTCACTGATTTACTCTCTTTATATCCCTCTTGATTTTTTACTTGCAGTCTACAAACGTTTTATAGATCATGCCAGCTCTTTGTTTGAAATTCTTTGAAAACCAGCAAAGGTATTTTGACCAAGAAAACCCTTATACTTAGACCCCACACATTCTTAAAATAATCTTTGCACAAAATATGCCACCTGAGATAATACAGTAGACTTCCGATAATCCGGAACCTATGGGACCTAGGTGGTGCCGGATTATCAAATATGCCGGACTATCAGAAGGTACTATAAACTGGTTATATATATACTGTATACATTATATACTGCATATAAAGTGTTCTTAACCCTTTTTATTGTACATACTGTATACAGTATACTGTAATGTTTTAGTTTTTCTAAGCCTTTTTTACACCCTTTTTGCTCCGTTCAGCTGCTGCCGCTGTTACCTTGTGACTCGTTTTTTGCCGAAGCTCATGAAAAATAGCATAACACAGTTGTACTGCATTTAGAAATCACATAGTAAGGTAATGCACTAAGCCACACAGATCACATTGCAGAACACGATGTTGAATAATATGGCATGGTAGCTTGGAGTGCTGCAGCACCTCTGGGCTCCTGGCTAACTGGAGAGCACAGGTAGTGGCTGCACAGAACTTTTCTTCTTTACTGCTCACTCTTGCTCTTTTCCTGCTGGTGTCCTCTTGCTTTCCTCCATACCTAAGCCTGTCAGCTAAACTCCTTGCCTTAAACATAATGGCTGTGTCTAGACTGGCAAGTTTTTCCGCAAAATCATCTGCTTTTGCGGAAAAACTTGCCAGCTGTTTACACTGGCCGCTTTAATTTCTGCAAAAGCACTGACGATCTCATGTAAGATTGTCAGTGCTTTTGCGGAAAAACTATGCTGCTCCCGTTCGGGCAAAAGGGCCAGTGTAGACAGCAGAGATTTCTTTTCCGCAAAAAAGCCCCGATCGCGAAAATGGCTTTTCCGGAAAAGCATCCTGCCAATCTAGACGCTCTTTTTCTAAAATGCTTTTAACGGAAAACTTTTCTGTTAAAAGCATTTGCGGGAAATCATTCCAGTCTAGATGTAGCCAATGGGTGAGCAGTCGCTTTTGCACAAAAACTTGCTGTCTACACTGGCCGCTTGAATTTGTGCAAGAGCACTGACTTTGTAATGTACAAAATCAGTGCTTCATGCGCAAATACTTTCACGCTCCCGCTCGGGAAAAAGCCCTCTTGCGCAAGAATACTTGCGCAAGAGGGCCAGTGTAGACAGGGAAGAACTGTTTTGGGCAAAAAAGCCCGGATGGCTAAAACTGCAATTGGGGCTTTCTTGCGCAAAATCATGTCTAGACTGGCTTCGGATGCACTTTTTGCGCAAAAGCATCCATGCCAATCTAGACGCGCTTTTGCAGAAATACTTTTAACGGAAAAACTTTTCCGTTAAAAGTATTTGCACAAAATCATGCCAGTCTAGACGTAGCCAATTTTTCGTCTTCTCTGATTGGTTGCTTTCTCAGTTCCAACTAAGGATCCTCTCTATTGGGTGATACCTTCTTAGACAATCAGCTTTACCTATCATTTGAGCTAAGCCTAGCTGAAAACCTCTTCACTTCTTTCTTCAGGCATTTTGGAGCAAGCTTAGCCCCATCTTGCCCTGAATTTTATGTCACCCTAATCTCCTGTATGCTATTTGTCAATTTAGTCAGAATCCTCCATCTTGACATCTCTAACAAAAAATTATGATAACCATTTGGGATTTCTAGCTATGAACTGTCATTTACTTCTTAGAAGCCTTAAACCTCAAACTACATTTCTATGCATATTTAAGCATTATGATACTGTTACCCTCACTGTTGGGAGAAGTGATTTCTGCAATGTTTTCTAATCCTCTTTGGCTATTTACAGTTGCACGGACTGCCTGCTTTCAATAATACCGTTGTTTTCCTTGCAGAACATACCAGCTAAAAACCTCTTGTATCATTGGGAAGGGGCCCAGCCACACCATGTGACCCTACTCCAGTGATCACCAACCAGTAGATCAGCATCTACTGGTATATCTTGGAGCTTCTGACAAGTGATCCCGACTGGTTTGGCCAAGAGGCTATCAAGTCCAATCCATCTTGCAATCCAAATACCTTAATCCAAAACCAGAGCCTGCACCCCAACCCACTTCCCCTGCCTGGTGAAAGTGGATGGGGGGGGGGGAGGTAGGGGGAAGAGATGCAGGATGGAATGAGCAGGGGAAAGGCCTCGAAAAAGGGGAATAAAGGAGGCAAGACCACCAGCGGGCACACTCCTGCCTCCTTTCCCTCCCCCTTTTATGGAGCCAGATGCGGGGAGGGGGGGGGGGCATTTCAATATAAAAGCAGAGCCAAGGTGCCCGCTGGGAGGCACAGGCTGCGAGTCACCAGCCCCGCAGCGCCCCCTGCTGCAAGGCACCTAGTTCCAGTGCCAGCAGGCTGCGCGCGCCGGACTAACACGCACGTTTCCAGCCCGCCGCGGCCAAACGCAACAGAATTGTCCCGAAGATCCCGCCCGCCTCGCCTCGCCCCGCCTTAAATGGTGTTAATTCTGCCCCGCCCCCTTGATGCGTCACAGACACGCGACTCGAACTCCGGGTGGGCGCGCCCTCCCCGGCGGGTGGGAAGCGAGATCTCGCGAGGTTTCGACTAGGTCAGGCGGGTGTCGCTCGATGCAAGCGCGGGGGGGGGGGTATCTTGCGTTTGTACGTCGAACTCTGTAACAACAGGCACGTCAGCGGCCGGCGATTTAGCGCCTGCGGGAAGCAGGGGCGGGTACGTGCGGGCGTGTGTGTGTGTGCACGCGCGCGCGCGCGGATGGGGGGGGGGTGAGATTCCCCTGTGCGTCTAGGGAGCTGGGCCCGAGCTCGCCTCGCGCCGACCTGGCAAAGACAGAGCGCGTGCAGTTCCAGCCCCGCCCCCTGCGTCATTGGCCTGGCGCGTGCGGCTGCGGGGTTGCCCTGGGAAGCGGGGCCCCCTGCCAGCCGGGTTCGGGCGCTGCCGGGCCCCTTGTTGCTTCCGCTCTGACACTGGACCCCCGCAGGGGCTTACGCTTCTGTGCGCCTCGTGGCCTGCTGGGAATCCCGCCCTGGCCTAGCGCCCCAGTCTAGGGCTGTTGTTGGGTGACCCTGTGCGTACGGGCCGGGCAGGAGTGTGAGGCGATAGTAGCTCCCCCCCCCCCCCCCCATCGTTGGCAGACGAATGTGTCAAACACAGAGGCTACATCTAGACCGGCATGATTTTCCACAAATGCCTTTAACGGAAAAGTTTTTCCGTTAAAGGGATTTGTAGAAAAGCGCGTCTAGATTGGCAGGGACGCTGTTCCACAAAAGCACTTTTTGCGGAAAAGCGTCCGTGCCAATCTAGACGTGCTTTTCTGCAAAAAAAGCCCCGGTCGGCATTTTCACGATCGGGGCATTTTTGCTCAAAACAAATCTCAGCTGTCTACACTGGCCCTTTTGCGCAAAAGGACTTTTGCCCAAACGGGAGCAGCGTAGTATTTCCGCAAGAAGCACTGATTTCTTACATGCGATCATCAGTGTTCTTGCGGAAATTCAAGCGGCCAGTGTAGACAGCTTGCAGAAGAACTTGCCAGTGTAGATACAGCTAGAGTGTGTGGGCAGGGGCACCCTAGTGAGCTTTCATTCCCAGTTGGGCTGCCATGTGAAATTGACTCCTGATTTTCTTTCTTATATTATCATGTTTTAAGCACTTAATCGTGGCTATCTCCAGCCAAGGAACGCATTTTTAATGTCTGCATACTTGTGTAGCACTTGTATTTACGTAGCTGTGCTGGTCTCTCATGCAGGGGAAGCAGAGCTGTCCCATAAATAGAGGGCTGGGTTATGCATCCTGCTCCTTCTGCCTGAGGTGGATCTGCCCTGGATGAGGAGCTGTGGGATGGGGACATAGGCCTGGGGTTCCCATGTCTGCCCAGGCTCCTGTCTGGAGGGTCAGGGACTCTGGGGGTAGAACAGGAGTGAGCCCATGGCCTCTTGACTCCCTCTCTCTTCCAAGAACACCTGATCCCAGGATATTAGGAAGACAAAGTAGTTGAAGAGGTATTATTTTATTGGATCAACTTAACCAGAGACAAGGTTACACAGAGCTCTTCAGCTTAAAAGCTTGGCTTTTACACCAACAGCACTTGACCCAGTGAAGGGTATTATTTCACCCATGTTGTCTCTGTAGAGCTTGTATTGTCACTTGCAAAATATGGCCTGATACTACAATGTGATTTGTTAAAGCAGAGTCTTTATGGATCAGCTTGCATGATGTATTACTGATTACATTGTCGGTCTGAAAATTTGTGTGTCCATCTTGCCTTACAATGTTAGGTTTTTCTAAATTAAGACTATGTTGTTCATGAATAGTTTAGTTTAAGTTAATGAGACTATTTGTTTGCATGGCCATTAAGCACATTTTTTAGAACCAAGATTTAAATTGTGGGGAGTGGATATAATGGACACTGGGTGTGATCCACAAAGGATCTTGTTGCTGAAGCCTCATTTTTAGCATCAGTACCAGCCACAGAACTCCCACACAGCTTCTGCCTAACCTTGTAGATTCCTAGTTGGGGAGAGAGTATGTTTTTGCTTGTATGGCTCTGCTGCCTTGTTCTAGGCCTCTAAGTGCCTCAGATTAAGGATTTTAAATATTGGTTAATTCAATAGTCGATTAACCTCATGAATTCTTATCGGTTACTTGACTCGGGGGTGGGGCTGGCAGCCAGTATGCTCTGGTCTGCAAGGGGAGCCAATTTAAAAATCAGCCCCTGTCTGGGGAGGGGCGTTGAGCTCCTGGACCCAGCTCAAGTCAGAACTGAGCTGTGCTTCCTGCCCACCTGTCTCCTAATACACTTTAGAAGCAAACAAACAAAAAACCCTCAAAGACCTGGCTTGTAAGTGAGAAGGGAAAAAGCCCTCCCCCAACTGAAAAGAAAAAAAAAGAGACTTCTCTGACTCCCTTCAAGTTCCTGCACCAAGGGGAGAGTGGAATGCCGAGGCTCAGGGCTTATCCCAGGGAGCTGGGGCTAGTAGAGTCTGTGGGGCCCCTAGGCTCTGGGGTAGGGCCAAAAATGAAAAGCTCAGTGTGTGGGGGAAGGGGGCTGTCAGGGATGGGGTCTGGGTGGCATGTAGGGTTCAGAAGCAGGCTAGGGTGGGGGCTGGGTGGGGTGCAGGAGTGGGCTGGGAGAGTGGGTGTGTGTGCAGGGAGGGTAGGAGTGCAGGGCCTAGGTGGGAGCAAGTAGGAGGAGAGGGTCTGGGAGGGTGCAGAATCTGGGCAGGAGATAAGGTGCAGGAGTGAGCTGTGTGGGGTTTGGGCAGAAGGTGGCAGAGTATGGGGGCACCTACCCGAGGAGGGCAGGTAGCTTCACATGGCTCTTAGCTTGCAGGCGTTGTGATCCCTACTGTCCCATTGGCCATGGTTCCTAGCCAATGGGAGTAATAGAGGTGGCGCCTACAAGCCATCACAAGGACAGAACTTCCCAGTGCTGCTGTGCAGAGCTGCTTCCTCGTGCCAGACAGAGCACGCTGGCCAAATATAGCCCGTGACTTGTCTGGATCCACACTGTGAGGCTCAGAGCATCTCCCCCCAGGAGTGGTATAGCTTTTCCATCTCTGCTGTAAGGGTTAACCATATCACTGGGATTTCACATGGCTCCCATGGGAGGGTCAGGGCCTTGACATACAGCATCTTTTTTGTCACTCAACTTGGTTTTGACTTTTTCTGTTTTCACCAGGTATTTTGAAGATTATTATTGGATGATGGGACATCTCCTTTGCATAGCCTTGTAATGTCCAGCAATAAATTCATCTGGTGGTGTGATAGCTCCCTCATTCATTACAAGTCTATGTCAGTAAAATGCTCCCGCCTTGAGCTCATCCATGTATTGTTACACCACCTGGATTCAGGGGCTACATTATAGAGGAATGTGGGCCACTAAACGCATGTGTAGCACCCAAAAGCAATGGCCTCCATTGAAAGAAGATGGACTGCATGGTTGCGTATTTTTAAAAATTCAGCAGTTTTGGACTGGTGTTCTGGATTACTGCAATCTAAGATCCACACATGTTAAATCCACACACAATGTAAGTAGCTACTTAATTTATTTTTTTGCTGGTGGTATAGGTATTCATGGTGCAACAAGACCAGATTCCTTCCTCTAGAGTTTACTATCTTAGGTTTTAATGAATTGAGGACAATTCACATCAAGGATTGCAAGTTAGGACCCTAACTCGGAAAAATTACCCAACTAAGGAGTGGAGATAGGGAAGTAACAGAAGATAGGTGACTTGCCATATAGGTTTCTTATATGTCTGGTTTTGTTAAGAGAAAAATAAAATCTCAGTGCAGTTATAATGTAGGGAAAATATGATTACAAGCAGAAGACTAGCTGAAAGAAATGAGTGTTTAGGAGAGAATTGCCTGAGGGCATGTACTGAGGTGATTTTATTTACCAAAGAAGGGATCTAGTCCACATGTGGGGGTTGAGGCACAAACACTACATGTAGAGGTAAAAGATTTGATAAGGAATCATAGAACTTTTGTATGACTTAGGAAAATATCCAAAGAGAAAAGCCTACAGTTGTGGAAAGATTGAAGCAGTGGAAAAGATCATTTAAAATATAAATTTTTCTGGGCCTATGCACATCATGTTCTACACAAGCTGTCTGTAAGTGACAGAGTATATTGTACATAGTTTTAGACATCTACTTTGATTAGTTCCAACTTTGAAAATGTAAATTGTTACATGCTATTATGTATCATAAATAGTAGCATATAACATGTTATACAGTAATTCCTCATTTAACAAGGAGATACGTTTCAGAAAATGATCGTGCTAAGTGAAAACGTGTTACGTGGAGTCAATTTTCCCATTGAAAATTATGGAAAAGGTGGGGGTTGCGTTTGTGCTCACGGCTCCAGCCTGCACTTGTTAGCAGCTGGGACAGGGACATAAAGTTGGGGGAGAAAGGGAACTGGGTTATAGCAGGGAGGGGAGGTGTTTAGCTCCGGGGAAGGAAAGGGGAGGAGAGGGGAGGGAGCTTGCAGCCGGCGGCTGTTTCCCCCTCAGCAGCTGCACGGGGCTTCCCCTGCCTCCTTGCAAAGCGGTGGAGGTTCACCGCGCCGTTCCCTGGCAACCCCCTCTGTTCAGATGCCTCGCTTCCTCTCCTCCGCCCCCCGCTTGCAGCCGGCGGCTGGGTTTCCCCAGCTGGCCGGTTGCCGGCAGCTACGCGGGGCTTTCCCTGCCTCTTTGCAAAGCGGCGGAGGTTTGCTGCTCGCCGCACTGTTCCCTGGCGACCCCTCCTCCGCACAGCTGCCGGCAACCGGCCGGCCGGTTGGGGAAATCGTGTTATTGCAGGGACGGTCGTGTTGTTCAAAAAATGTTCCCTAAAAAAAAAAATTTTGCTATTGCAAAAACTTGTTTAGTGGACACGTGTTAAGCGAGAAATTACTGTATTATGGTAGTACGTTAGGGACTATACAAATAGGCAAATGACACAGAGCTTATATTCATCTTTCTAAGGAAAACATCCCCAGCCAGTTTTAAAGAACACATTGTCACTTTTCACAGCATTATCTCAAATATGTCAGATAATAAATAAGCTGAGAATTTCCTGCAACCATTTATTTTATTCTTTCCTTCAAAAGATTAACCTTTGATTGTCTGAATATGCGTGTCCCAGGTACAGAATGAATGGCTGATAAAGGACATGGCAATGGCTGTTAGTGCTGAGGAAGTTAAAACAGCCTATGGGAAAGGGCCCAAAGTAACATACGATGAAAGACAGTTCATGATGGAAGGTATTTAATACTTTTTTCCCCCCTCAGTTAAACCCAAAACAAAATGTGTTTATCATCAAGTTACTGTGTTATAGCAATTTAAGGGGTTTTTTAAAGCCACTTATAGGAATTTTGTATTGGTAATTAAAAAAAATTGTATATTTTTTTCAACAATGCACTAAATAATAATTGTCATGGTTCAGTGTGGTACGTTCTGTAATTTAAAAAAAATAAATCCCAGTTTTATTAACCCCAGACACTACTGGTTCAATCCAGATGAAGTCAGCAGAAGATTTTTATATATAGTTTGGGGCTTGGCTGATTATTCAGAAGAAGCTAGAACAGTCTAATGAATGAGTAGGACTCATTCTGATATTATTTTCTAGCCAGAAAAGTTGACAGTCTTTATGGGCCCCTGGGCAAGGTGAGGGGGTGGCTCTGTGTTCCCAGAAGGGACAGGGCCAAGGGTAGGTGGCCCTCAGCTTTGCCCAAAGTGTGATGAGCCTGTCTCTAGTTGTTTACTAGAAAATTTTAGCTTGTATAGTGGGAACGCAAGATGATTTAGTAATGGAGTCTTTGTTTGTGTTTTGGGTTCAATCCAAAGCACACTGAAATCAGTGGAAGTACTTGTTTGACTTCAGTAGTTTTTTAATCAGAGCGTTTGCGTTTTGGGCTGCCCACCAATTTGGGACTTCTGTGGTTTTGAAGGTAAACCAAGAGCAGACTTTCATAAGTACTTACTCCTATATGATTTCTTGGTGCTTATTAAATTGATAGATATTTATAATCTCTGGAAAGCTGTTTCAATGTGAGTATAAATTTGTAAATACGTTGCATTTTTTCCTTTCATGTCTTTGCTTATTTTCTTAAGATAAATTCTCAATTAAATTATAAGCGTATTTATTCTACTAGCAATGCACTGTAGCTAACCATTCTGTGTGCTAATGTAATATTTTAAGTCTTTTCATTTAATGCCAATACAAGTTGGACATCTCTTATCTGGTTCCCTTGGTACCTGACTGGTCTTAAACCAGGGAATTAGCCTGACTAGAGAAGGTTCCCTGCCACAGCCCTTAGCCACCTATTCTGCCAGGTGGTGGGGGCACTACCTCTAGTCCCTGCAGGGTTGCTTGCTGACCCTACTGCTGCTGGCCCAGCCAGGCTGCCTGCTGGGCTCCAGCAGCCCGTGCAACCCAATGCTGCAGCAGGCTCCAGCTCCGCGCTGTCATGGGCTGCCCGGGAGGCTGGCTCTGGTCCTGGTTGGGTTCCTGTGTGCTGCCAAGTGCTCGGCTCCAGTCCCAGCCCCGCAGCAGCCTACGGGTTCTGGCTCCACTTTCGTGAGCTGTCCAGTGCTCCAGCCCCACACTGCTGGCGGCTGCTCCAACCTGAAGCCAGTGCCACAGGCTGATGGGGGCTGCCAGGAGCTGCAGCCAAGTCCAACCGTGCTGCTTTAGGCTAATGGGAGCTGCCACCAGCCCTTGCCCTGTCCTTCTGCTTCAGCCCGACTCCTCCTGGGTTGCCCTTCTGCCCCTAGGCTACTGGGATTCTCTGATCCAATAAACTCCGTGGTCCTACTAGACCAGAGAATTCTGGTTTGGGGAAGTGCAACCTGTATTTATTTTATCTTACATGTCTGATAGCTCTCATTCAATATATTGCCCATTTGTTGGCAGTTCCTTTTTGTTATTTCTTGTTAAAAATTTTGGTGAAAAAAGTCTATAGCAAAGGATAGACAGTGGGAGGTTATTTTGAAAATAGTATGGGGGCGGTTTGTGTTTTTGTTTCTACTATTTGGAACACAATTATCAGAAGCCCCAATAGAGACTGAGGCCCCATTGTGCTAGCTGGTGTACATATACATAGTAAGAGAGCGCCCTGCCCTCAAATGCTCAGAGTGTAGAATACTAGAACTGGAAGAGACCTCGAGACGTCATCAAGTCCAGTTCTCTGCCCTCACGGCAGGACCAAGTACTGTCTAGATCATCCCTGACAAGCGTCTGTCAAACTTGCTCTTAAATATCTCCAGCGATGGAGATTCCACAACCCTCCTAGGCAATTTGTTCCATTGTTTAACCACCCTTACAGGAAGTTTTTCCTAATGGCCAACCTAAACCTCCCTTGCTGCAGTTTAAGCCCATTGCTTCTTGTCCTAAAGGTTACCGTCATGTAATACAGGCCGTCCTCGCTATAAGTCAAAGATACGTTCCAAAAAGCTTGGACTTATAGTGAAACAATGTAAAGTTGGGAATTGTTTTCCCATTGCTGACTTCCACTTGCACAAATTGGGGGGGGGGGAGGGGGAGGGTTGAGTGACGTAAGAGCAGGGAATGGGAGGACTTATAACGCATTAGTTCCTACGAGCATCAATGCCTTAAGTGCAGAATGGATGCATACCGGAGTGACTTATAGCGGGGACGCCCTGCATATGCATATTCAGTGAGTAAGCAAACATCCTTCATCCACCCACATGTACTACATTGCGGAGTCAGGGATTAAATAGACAAGATAAATTAAGCAAAGTAATACCAACTCTATAGAAATTGATTTCTCTTTGGCTCTTAAAATAATTAAAATATACTTTCAGTCCAAATTAGTTTTGCGCAAATAAGTAGCTGCATCCTCACTACTGGTTCCACTTCATTTAGGGTCTCTGCAAGTCTTGAAACAATTGTTCTATGCAACACTTAAGAAAAGGGCTTTTGTGGCAGTCAGCTCAAGCTGTTCTTTTGTGCCTCTGGCACTAAACTCTCTTATGGGCTTGCCAGCCTTTCACTTCCAGCACTAAGATTTTGAACTAGTGACCACTTTTATCAGTCAGTGGTAGGGATGTTAAAATGTGTTTATTCAGGTAAACGTATAACTGCAGTGAGGGGAGGGGGGAAAGAGGCGGAGAAGAGGCTCCCCAAGAGACCCCACAGAGAATGTGTTTTTAAGCTGGCTCCCCTTGTCCTCTCTTCCGGCACTGCTGCTGCCTCTGTATCAGGCAGGTAGCTCTGGTATGCGGCTGATACAGAGGCAGCAGCATGGGGTGGGGCCTGCGTGTAACCGTGCATGTTAGCCAATTATGTACACGTTTACACTTTCACATCCCTTGTCAGTGGTCCGATGTAATAACCAAAAGCCCAGGTAAAATTGCTGCTATTCTTACAAAGGAAGTTTTAAACAATTGAGGGGAGGAGGGAGAAGAAAGGATAGTTCTAAATTTGAATTGATTTGATGTATAGACAGAAGGACAGAACTTTAATAAACAAAGGCTTATTAATGATTCATGAGTGTTTTTTTATTGTTACTACTCCAGTGCTACAGATTTATAAACCCATGTCGTTTGACTCTTACTCTAACCAGAAGTGTATCCTAAGGACCCAGTTGTGGCTAGGGGTGTAAAATCTCAGTTAATTGGTTAATCGCTTAAACCTTATGTTTAACCAGTTAACCAATTAAGTGGGATTCCACTCCAGCTTCTCTCCCCCCTGCCTTTGGGGGCTTTCGCTGCCAGCCCTTCCTCCCCCTGTTCCCCTCCTCCTCCCACACACAGGGTGGCTGTTTTCTGCTCCCAGGCCTCCCACGCAGGGCGACTGACTCCCAACTCATGCAGGACTGCTCCTGGATACTGGTTAACCGGTTACCCATTCACATTCCTAATTGAGGCACACAGTAGCAGTCTTTATACCCTTCCTACTTGCGCATACATTGGGTGCCAGGTTGTCCACCATTTTGTTTTCCCAGCTGGCTGTCTTCCTGGGGGGTTGCAGCACTTTGATATGGGGCTGGCCATATCAAAGTCTTCCCATGCTGTCTTCCCAGCTCAGCATCCAAAACATACGTGGTGGGGGTGAGGGAAGTGGCACGGGAGCAGATGCTCTAAATTAAAGGGGATGCAACAAAAGTTCCTGGCATGGTGTGTGGTTGTGTGTTTTGGTTTTGGGGTTTTTTTTGCTCAACAAAAATTTTCTCTAGGGATCGTGAATGAAAAAAGGTTGAGCACCACTGACCTAAAGTGCAAAGGAGCCTGTGTAAGACCAACTACAAAAAAGGCCTTGCACAGAAGACCCCCTACTTCAAGGTATAGAGTCTGCTCTTTCTGCTCACGTCTTGTTTAACAGAAGATTCAGGAATGCTTTTGATGCATGGGAAATGGGTTAGCCAAAGGTGGGAAGGGTTGATTTGAAAGTGACCTGGTGTGAGGCCAAAGCAAACTTCTCTTTCTGCCTTTGCAATGCCTCTTAGGCATTCTGTGCAATAGGGGCACCAGTTAGCATACCCCATGGTATTGCCGTACTTTGTGCCATGTGGCAAACCAATCCATAAAAAGTCTCTGAATAGAGAGAAGTTATCTTTTCTCTCTTGTTGAAACAGCACTAATATTAATCTCTACTTGAGTCATGTGTATCTCTTTTTGCGCCCCTTACATGCAGTTATGCTCTTTGAAAATGTTAGCAAGCAAGAAGTTCCTGATGTTCCCAGATACAACAGTCAACATCAAATGTAATATAAATTAAACAGGAGAAATATTTGTTAATTAACAGACAAAACAAAGAGAAAGCAAAAAAAAAGGGGGGGGGTGAAATGCACATACCTTATCTTGGAAACTAAAGTAAAGCTCTGTAAGTTGACATTCAGGTTATGGAGAAATGTAGAGGAAAACAGATGCTCCCATTGAGTTCCATAACAGACCACAGTTTTGATTTTATTTAATCTGTTATCATTTTCATACCTCCTTTTCTGTATCCTGTCATTTAAAAAAGCATTGGTGTCACCTTTTCAGTAAACTCTAGGGTTAGATTATCTTTTACATATACGGGTGTTTTTTTAATATATCCAATTTCAGAATAAACAAATCTTTATTTTGCTCTCTCCCTTTTACATTTGTTATCTTCTTGAAATACATTTTCAATGGCGTTTATTTTGTCTTAGTATTGTCTTAGCAATGCTACATAAAATATTCCTGTATATTCTTCCATTTCTTTTCTCACATATTACATAATTTGCTCGTTATACAGCTAATTGGTTTACAATATATCTCACTTTTCTTGAAATAGATATCTACTATTTTGAAAATTACAGCTTCATACTGGTGTTTTGTGCCACAGAGAATAAAGTTCTGTGAATTAAATATGACAGTTATAACTAAGTTAGTACTATATAGGAAAAATAGAGATTAAAATACAGATAATTATCACTCAGTCATGTTGATTTCTTCCTGTCTGCAAAATTTTGTTTCTGCAGCAAAAATGAAACATCTCAACCTGTCATTTGCAGCTTGTGGATTTCTGGGTATATACCACTTGGGGGCAGCATCTGCTCTTTATAGGCATGGTAAAAAGTTACTGAAGGTTGTGAAGGCTTTTGCAGGAGCTTCTGCAGGATCACTGGTTGCCACAGTTCTGTTAACAATGCCAGAAAATATAGAGGTAATTGAAGAGTAACTAATTCACTTTGACCATAGATTTTTTTTAACTTACATTTCTAAAGTAAGGTTTTTAGATTGGCACTATTTTTATTTGGTGAACAGTATTTTTAAGTTCTTGTCTAGGAGCAAAGCTTATAATTCTTTGTTTTCCCTCATATAGAAAGTGTGTGCGTATATTCCTCATACAGTTTTAAAAACACTTATCAGCTTTTGATGTGCCCAAGTTACATCAGAAGATTGCACTTTAGCTGTATAATAAAGTCATATGGCATGCATACACATATACTGTTTGTATCCTTAGAATTTAAGACAGTGGTTCTCATCAGGGTGCCTATGGTTCCCTGGGAGTCCATGAGCCAATTTCAGGACCGTCTGCAAGCTCTAAGCCTAGTGTCCTATAGAGAAGCCTTGACCCCAGAGGCAGAGATGGAAAAAGGTTTGGGGATGCATTGACTCCCAAGCTGCAGTGCCATAACGTAAGCAGGCAGTCCCAGCAGTAGCTTCATAAACCTCTCCACCTCCAAAACCCTGCCCCCTGACTAGGTGGGCTGTGGGAAGCTGGAGCTGGAAAGTGTGGAATAACTGCTGTTCTAGCTGAGGTAACAGAGGGTGTAGTGCCGCACTCCATCGTTGTGTCCTAGTGCCCAGGGCTGTTACTGCTCCTTAGCTTCCAGCCCCCTTTGACTGCTTACACAGCCAGGAAGAGCCACCAGGGTTCAGAGACTTGGTTCCAGCAGTGCCTTCAGGGAGCAGCAACTGGGGGACAGGGTGGCCTCCTGGCACAATCTGTAGCTGCCCCTATCCCTGCCCCATGAGCTACCCTGGCCTGTATATAGTCCCTAGTAGACCTCTCACTGCACCTCAGAAGTTTTCAGTCTTTTTGAGCTGAGCTCCTACTCTTTGAGTTATATTTTTTGTTTGCGCCTCCCCCTTGAATGGTCAGTTGAGTTGGATGGGAGAGGTGACACTCCCTTCCTGAGGCCTGCTGTGTCAAGGTGGCCCAAGCATTGCCCCCACCCCATATAGAAGTCAGTTTATTACTATGCCCAAGGTCCCTGGCCAGTGGCCAGATGCCATGGCAGGGCAGAAGCCCAGAGGGCCCCGCTGTAGGTGCTTGAAGCCCACAGTCCGTAAGCCTCACCACACCTCTGCCTCAGGCCCTGGAGTTTTTATAGTATGTTGCAGGGGCTACAGAAAGAAAAAGGTTGAGATCCCCTGGTTTAGGAGGTACTATGAAAAGGGAAGAGGTGAGTGAGATTTGTATTAGTTATAGCTTTTAATTTTTTTAATGTTTGATGTAGAAAAGTAATAAGTTTCTTTCCTAGGCTAGTTGTTACAGCCACTGCTGATACTGTTCAGTAAACATGAAGTGCTGTCTTTGAAAGGAAGAAAATATAAGAAACAGATAATATCAGTCAAAGTGATTCTCCATTTTGTCCAAGGTCTACTTTGGTAGAACAAAGGGGGGCATATTAGTAAGAATCCAGGCCTGCACAATTTGCGGCTGTCCTTGAGAACTTATGCCAGTAGAGGATGATGCATACCAGTTGTAGAACTCTGCTCTACCACTCTCCTGCCCCACCCAGGCCTTACCCTCCAAAATAATCCCCTCCTCCTTAGGTTGGAAGTGGGGAGGGAGTGGTGAAGCAGCAGAACTATCTAATGGAGCGTTCTCTGCAGCAGCAGTTCTCCGTGCTATCTAGGCTCATTAAAGATCATTTTGCGCTTCTTATGCAGTCCAAAGTGGCCTTAATAGACCAGAGAATCCAATCGATAATGTAAAATAAAACTATAATGCACTGAATACTAGCCAGTGTTCCCTCTATTTTTTTCCATTCATGTGCAGGGTACGTGTTGTTATGTGCACTGGTGCATGTGCTGTTGTGCACCACCAGTAAAATCAAAAATATCTCTAGATTGAAAATATATATTTTTTAAAGTTATCATATGAATAATTACTCCAACCAGGACAGGTTAGAACTTACTGTTTTGACCTATAAAAATAAGTTGGTCTCAGACTTGTTTAAAGTCAAGATTTGTTTCTAGTACAAAACAGTTGGCATTAATTCACATACATACTGGCAATCTGGACAGAGAGCCTGATCAGAGAGACTAAATTGTTCTCTATCACTAGGGTGATTGTTTAGGTGGGCCACATTTACTGTGAATAAGAAGCCTTCTTTTTTCACAGTGGTCAGTCTTTACCTTTTCTGAGTACTGATTTTTATTAATACATAACCAAAACAAACAACAAAACATCTGTAAACTGATGTCTCCAAGTGGTTGAACCAAAATTTTATTTTTTTATTTACTTATTGCAACAAATTCAGTATTTCACCATGCAGGAAGCTATTAACCGAAGAAGTCTAAACTATTTATATACCATTCTAATGTGTAACTGAATACTTACATGGTTTGGGGGACATGTTTCTTAAAAAAACGGTTTTGAAAACTGGATTGCAGGTTCTTTAAGACACTAGAATGGGAACAGCTCTTTTCACAAAATGTTATTGGAATTCATACAGATACAGTTTTTCTAATGTCAAGAATTCAAAGTCCAAAGCTAGATCTCCCTGAAAATTATTTTAAAAGCAAATAAATATTGGGTTCTTTTGATTTGCCTTCTGACAGTTGAGCTTCTGGTATTTCAGGGTTCAGATTTCCAAACTTTGATAGCCAATTATGGGGTTTGGAAACTTTCTTTAAAAAAAAAAAGTGATACTTTTTCCCTTTTTGTATGTGACATTAAGACCTGGGAATTAAAACATTGGGTGCTGCAAGACTTGTCAATAAACTGATGAGAGATGGCAGTATATTCAGTATTTGCATGCGAATATTAATTGAATATGTTGTGACAAATATATTTACTATACATAAAGTAATTGTGTTCAGCAACTTCAGAGATCTGGTTCTTCATTACATATAGAAAATGAAATTATTGGGGTGATTTTATAGGATCAGAATTGTGGAAGGCACTTAGGGGTATGTAGATTAGTCTCTTGTGAGTCAGAAACTCTGTTCTATTTATTCCATTTCAAATTGATTGTATTTACTGCAGATTAATTCTCAGAGGGCATGTCTACATAGCAGGGCTAACCCAAAATAAGCTATGCAACTTGAGCTACACTAATTATGTAGTTTAAATCGAAATAGCTTATTTCAACTTTTGGTGCAGTCTACACAGCAGTTATTTTGAGAGAGGGCACTCTTCCCCCATCTTCCCTTACTCTTCATACAATGAGGGTTACAGGAGTTGGAGTAAGGAGTCCTCCAGCTCGACATTGAAATAACTGCCTGCTGTGTAGACACAGACTAAGTTATTTCAGAATGTCAGTTATTCTGAAATTACACTGCTGTATAGACATACCCAAAATGTCCTATATGCATCAGTTTTGCTTACCCGCTTCAGTTGTTACCAGCGCTTGCCAATTTTTCCCAGTAACTGCAGAAATCTTGGAGTTAAAGGCTTTTGCATCAATGAGGAAGGAACCTTTAAATACCTTTTCAGTATTTCTTTTAAAATGGTTGTCTTAAAGTACATCATCTGTATTTGTATCATTTAAGTGAATTTTAAGAGGACATTGTCCATTGAAAAAATCTCTAATATAAAAGCTAATTTTTGCATTGTTACATGTCCATGGATTCCTCATATAATGGGTGGGTCATAGAAAACAGCATACCTCTAGGTCTAGGACAGTGTTCCCTGTAAGTCTTTCTACCCATTTGCAGAATAAATTTTATGTGCACCAAGACACGTGTGGATATGCATCACCAATAGTAACACACATTGCCAGGTGTACCCGGCTGTGGGCACTCTGCTAATGAGCCCGACTGGCCTGGGTGGCTGCCCAAGTGCTCAGGGAACACTTCTCTGGGATTTTTCTTTCACCTGGAAACATATACTATGTATATAACTTACACATTATTTTCCACCACACACAAGTGAGGTGGGTGTGCTGTAAAGTAGTTCTTTATCCACATCTGGTTTATCTGTAATGGGATATGAGCAAACATAGACTTTATCAATTATCTTATAACTCGTTTTTGGTAAAGTGTAAATTCTCATCAATTAATATTCTATGGGAAAACCATTTGTTACACTACAATTACCATTTGGTGTAATTCAGGTACATATATTTTTTATTAACAATAGAATCTTTTAAACTAAACATTTTAATTTTCAGGAATGTGAAGAGTTTACCTATAAGTTTGCAGATGAAATTAGAAAACTGTACTTTGGTGCAGCAACACCAGGTTATGATTTCATGACAAAACTTAGGTATGTATCTTAATATACTTTTCTAAGTTAAATTCAATATAAAAATCAAAATAAATGAAAATAGTGAAATTCAGCTTTCTTCTTCTGAAATATTTCAGAAGCTGTTCAGTAATTAATTGTGAATAATGTTAATCATTTTCTTTATTACAGGGCAGGTATAGAGTCTTTTCTACCGTCTAATGCTCATGAGATAGCAGAGAATCGTCTCTATGTATCAATCACCAACACTAAAAATGGAAAAAATCATTTGGTTTCAAATTTTGGCTCCAGGGAAGACCTCATTAAGGTAACAAAGTTGCATATCACCTCTGTAAATGAAATGAATGCCTGTCTCCTCAAGTTTGGGGCATCTTTTTTTTTTTAAATTAATTGGACTAATTCTTTTTACTGACTTGAGTAATCTGATTGGCTTCAGTGGGATTGCCAAATAAACAAGGCAC
Source organism: Pelodiscus sinensis (assembly GCF_049634645.1). NCBI lineage: Eukaryota > Metazoa > Chordata > Testudines > Trionychidae > Pelodiscus > Pelodiscus sinensis. Next base: position 217,997,833 of record NC_134711.1, read on the forward strand.
TCAAAATTATAGAAGCTTAGTAACACCATTGTGGTTAAGGTTGTGTCAACTTATGTTTAAAGATAAGAGCTTAAGTCTTCTAAAATCAACTTACTTAATTCAATTCCTTTCAAATGTGGTGTGCCTCATGACGGTGCAGAATAAGGTTAGTGACCCAGAGTTGGGCTAGGAGTCCAGAGATACAAACCATGAAAAACACTACACATTTTTCAAAAAAGTTTCTAGGTAGTGTGGCTTTGTAGCAGTAGTTCAAACTAGAGCAGTAGTTCAAACTATTGATGTGATGCAAATCAAATGGTCTATTGAGTTTTACCCTCAGTTGTGCATAATGCCTGCTAAATCTTTGCTGGACCCAAAATGAGAACAGTATTTAAGAAAATATATATTATGTTCAGGTTGCATCAACCATACAGAAAAATCCCTACAAGATTTCCATTCCTGCAATTTTATGGGCTTTAAAGTTCAACTCTTGTACAGGCAGTCCCCGGGTTACATGGATCCGACTTACATCGGATCCCTACTTACAAACGGGGTGAGGCAACCCCGCACTAGCTGTTTCCCCCAGCAGACTAGGGAGACGCGAAGCTAGCGCCTCCCCCAGCAGACCAGGGAGACGCAGAGCGGCTTTTCTCAGCAGACACCTCAGCTTGAGAATAAAGGACTGAGGGAAGTGAGGTGTGGGAGAATAAAACTGAGCTCTGGAAAAATGTTTGGCTAGAGTTTCCCCTACAATATGTACCAGTTCCGACTTACATACAAGTTCAACTTAAGAACAAACCTACAGTCCCTATCTTGTACGTAACCCGGGGACTGCCTGTATATGAAAATAGCCATACTGAGTCAGACCAATAGTCTAACACAGTGTTCTGTCTTTGACAGTGGACAGTCAATGCTTAGAGGGAGAACAGATCAGAGCAATTTATTAAGTCCTCTACAGGGCATTCTTACTATAAATCACCTTGATATACATCCGTTCCGTACTAAAGTTGTTGACGCTTGTAGGAATTGATGTGTTATAGTCCTCTCATTCCCCGCTTTAAGTTGCACGCACACAAAATATTGCGCAAATGGAAGTCAGCTACAGGAAAAAAATCCCAGATTTAAGTTGTTTTGCTATAAGTCCAAGTTTTTTGGACCATATCTTGGACTTCTAGCAAAGACAGCCAGTATCTCCTGACATCCAGTTTCATCTTTGGACAGCCAGAGGTTTAGGGACTTCCAGAGCATGATTACATCCCTACACATCTTGGCTAGTAGCTATTGAGGGTAGTTATCCTCTATGAACTCACTAATTTTGGCCTTCACGACTCATGGCAGTGACTTACACAGGTTGGCACAAGTACTTCTGCTTGTTTTAAATCTGCCTGTTATTTTAATCAGGTGACTCCTAGGATACATCTACACTGTACACTTATTTCAAACTAAGCTATTTTGGAAGAAATACTTCAAAACAGCTTATTTCAAAATAGCACGGCTGCACTACAGGGAATCCTCAAAATTAGTCCAAGGCAGGCTTCCCTAACGTGGACATGCTACCTCGATTTAGAGCCCCAGGATGCACTGCAGAGTAATTACTTTGAATGGCGCTGGGGAGGAGCTATTTCAAAATTGCAGCAATTGAGCGTCCATACTACAGATATTCTGAAATAGTTATTTCGGAATAGGCATTATTCCTCATGTAATGAGGTTTACAGAAGTTGGAATAAGCCATCTAGTATTTCAGAATAACAGAATTGCTGTGTAGATGTTCACATTGTTATTTTGAAATAACGTGAGTACAACTGTGCTGTGTAGACGCACCCCTAGTTTATGTTGTGCTGGGTCAGTCAGAGATCCCCTTGAGGCTGTCACTCGATGTGGTGAAATACCACTGAGCCAATCTTCCCGGGTACTTCTTTTATTCTATCTTGCTAAAGTAGGCCCTCTGGGCTCCTTCAGCACTGACAAAGAGTTGGTTCACACCCTATGCAGAATTATATAGACGTTGAAATCAGGTCAGCTCTGGGAAGGCTCAGTAAAAGGGACATGTGACAGCCTCCAGGTGCACATAAATCTGTCCTTCTCTATATACAGTTTTATACAAAACAAGCCCATATCACCTGCCCTCTTTCTTATGATAAAAGAGATATGCACAGATGCTCCCCTCCTCTACAGGTAACAATTGTTTACAATCGGTTTATTAATAGTCAAAAGTGATATTATGAAGTATAAAAAGTAGGATTTAAGTAATTGTAACTAATATCACACAAAGTAAGTTACTAAGCAAAATAAAACACCTCAGCTAACCCTAACACACTAAAAAAACTTGTTACATGATATTCTTGCGCCGACTATACGTCCCGGATTTTCCGGGACTATCCCAATTTTAAATAGTCCTGTCCCAGTGTCCCCATCAGGTAGTGAAATATCCAGAAGGACATTTTGGTATTGGTGCATATTTATGCAGTGTTTCTAAATGTCCTTCTGGACATTTCACTACTTGATGGGGACACCGGCCACTCTGCCACCCGTTGCCCCAGGGCCGCACGACCCCTTCCTTCCCTCCACTGCACTGCCCCTGGCACGTGGAGCCATTAGTCTGGCCTTTCTGGGGCGTTTGGCGGACTGGTAACATTTTATTTGCATAGTTTCACAAATATGTAATCGATATGCAAATATATATAAAATATTGCCAGTCTTCCAAAAGTTTGTGAATGGGGTTGCCGGTCCACAGTATAAAAAAGATTGGGAACTATGCACTGGGCTAGGTGAGGCCAAGGACTGTGCTACACTTGGCCAGAGGAGGTATTGTTATATTCACACACCATCCCATACTCCACCTTTTTCTAAAATAAAAAATTGTTTTTTTTCTGCTGCCTGAACTGTTAAATTGAGAGATACCAATAACTGGAGGAATCACAGACCTTCTGGAAACAGATGGTTTTGACTCTTGAATTAACACTCTTCAGGTCATTCTTAAATATGTTATTTAGTCGCAAGCCTCCACCTAAAATAAAAGGAGTTATGGACTGAGTTGGAGGTTGACTGTCGTGCTAATTCTTCTGCTGTATTCACAACAAACCTCCCCTTAAAATAAAAACATGTTATATTTTGACAGACGCAGCTGGTTACAAGTAGATAGTTTGGGGAATGTGCCAATGCCATTGTTGTTAGTGAACACCCACTGATGTTTCTGTGCAGTAAAGATTTAATAACTCATGTTATTAGCAGCTGGTCTAACCAAAATGATTGTTTCTTCAAGTGGGAACTACAGAGGACTCTGTGGTAGGAGGACAAGAAAGGGATTGCTGTTGTTGAGGTAGTAAGGAAATAATGATATATAAACAAACCGGCTACGTCTACATTGGCCCCTTTTCCGGAAGGGGCATGGTAATTTTTGAAATCGCAATAGGGAAATGCGCGGGGGATTTAAATATCCCCCGCGGCATTTAAATAAAAATGTCCGCCGCTTTTTTCCGGCTTTTAGAAAAGCCGGAAAAGAGCGTCTACACTGGCCCCGATCCTCCGGAAAAAGCACCCTTTTCCGGAGGATCTTATTCCTGCTTTAAAGGGGTCAGAGTCTCTTTTTCTCAAACATAAAACTATCAGTATTTTAGAACAGAAATCCCACCTGTGATTTCTCTTGCCATCCCTGGCCAAAATCCACTGTCCAACCATTCTGAGTCATGAGTCATGCTAAGTATCTACATGTATCTGTGCAACTACAGACATGACACCTGGCACATGGATTGGTGCTTGAATTGTTCCATAAAGTGGCCGTGGCACAGCCAAGAGCTAGCTGCTGATCCACATATTCATCATTCTCGCAATGAGTAGTTGGTCCTGCTTCCTGTGTGTCCTCTTTCTCCAGGAACTTCTGGAGCAATCTCTCCCCATGGAATGTGTCCCTGTCTTTCTTGGCTCTCTTAATAACAAAGTGCTGTTTGTGCCTCCTTAGTGGTCCTCTTTCTGATTACATTATTAGCTAATTGTGGCATTCAGGCCCCTAGGTGAGAGGGTTGGCCCAGCAGGTGTAGAAGTGCCTGCTGATGGAATGAAACAGTAAATTATTTATATTGCTTTGGGACAGGGGAGGAGAGAATCTCTATTTTGCTTTTTTTTTTCTGTATTCAAGCTACAACATTTTGGAATGCTTATATAGCATTCCTTCATGAATTCTCATGTATAATCACTCTCTTATATACCATTGGGAAACCCATGCATGCATGCTGGGGAAAGTAAAATCAATTTTACTGTAATAAAAGAAAAAAAAGTCATGTCTGAGGAATATTTACCAGTGTGGGCTTAGACTGTGTTTCATGCAAGGGAAGCTTTCTCGTATTTCAGAAATATGAGAATGGGAAAAAAATGTAATTTTCTTGCAAGTGACAGGATCCGATCAGTGTGTGCAAAGAACATACTGATTGTGAAGGGATTAACTTGCTACAGGTGTGTTTCCTTGGGGCTAGGTCTAGTAGCTGGTTCCCCATATAGCATTCCTTGCTAACAGTTACTCGGTCAGTGTAGAAGTCTCAGTTCCCACAGCTTGGCCCTCCATCCAGCTCAAGCTTTCCTCCACCCCATCTGAGTTAACAGAGATGCCACTAGACTGAAGTTAGGTTGGATTTACAGACAGTTTTCTGTCTGTGAGCTGTGTGTTCCTTATATCATTTAGCTCAAGGGGTTTCACCCCAACTTCCTCAGTGACTGTTGGGGAGCCCAGACCCTCCCTGGTCCCAGAGCTGGAATCCAGGAAAGCTGTTGCTCAGGGGCGGGCAACAATTTTTGAAGTGGGGAGTCATTTCACAAATCTCTAAAGTGGTCTCGGGCTGCCCTGGAAGGGGCGGGATCTCAGTTTGAAGAGGTGGAGTCAGGAGACCATGCTCCCCTGCCCACGGGCCCCTGTTTTGAGCAGCTGACGATTCCCTCTGGTGCCATGCACCTCTGGTGGGTGGGGAGAAGACTTCACACGCTCCCTGTCCCCGGTCTCAATTGCTCTCAGGGTGAGGGAGCTGCAGGGCAGCTGCAGGCCGGATTCAGCCCATGGACGCTCTCTTACCCACCCCTGCTGTAGCTAATAGCCAAGGGTACGTCTACACTACAGCGCTAGTTCGAACTAACTTAGTTCGAATTAGTTAATTCGAACTAAGCTAGTTCGAACTAACGCATCTAGAACTAAAAACTAGTTCGAACTAGCGTTTTGCTAGTTCGAACTAGTAAGTCCACATTGAGTGGACTCTGAACAGGGCTTAAGGATGGCCGGAAGCAGTGCCGGCAGGGCATAAAAGGAGGACTTAGAGCATGGAGATACTGTCTCAGGCTAGCCGAGGGCTGCGCTTAAAGGGTCCCGACCCCCACCCCGGACACACAGTTCTAAGGGGTGCCCCGCTTGCAAAGAAGTTCTGGCTTGGAGTGCCCTGAGTGCCCACACTGGGCACATCACACCACTCGGCCATCAGCCTGGCTGCACTTGCCGCAGGCTGCCATCTGGGGAGAGGGAGTAATTGGGGGGCTGCAGGAGAGCTTCCACCCCCAGAAGCCCGCAGAGCCAGCCCAGTCCTCCCCATCGGGGGCTCGTACCCCATTCCTCCCTCACCTCCTTCCACTTGCCCTTCCCTAGCCCCCCTTCTTCTTGATGTACAAAATAAAGATAACGTTTCTTCCAACATTGACTCTGTCTTTATTGAAAAAAACTGGGGGAGACTGGGAAAAGGAGGTGGGAGAGGGGAAGAGAAAGGCTGGGAGAGGGGAGGGCAACTAACATGATCAGGGGTTGGGAACAGGTCCCAGATGAAGAGAGGCTACAGAGACTGGGACTGTTCAGCTTAGAAAAGAGGAGACGGAGGGGGGACAGGAGAGAGGTCTCTAAAAGCAGGGGTTGGGTGGAGAGGGTGCATTCAGAAAAGTTCTTCCTGAGTTCCCATAAAGAAGGACTAGAGGACACCAAAGGAAAGGAATGGGTAGCAGGCTTGAAACTAGTAAGAGAAAGTTGTTCTTGGGAAAAAAAAAGAGCAAATAGTTAACCTGTGGAACTCCTTGCTGCAGGAGGCTGTGAAGGCTACAACTAGAACAGAGTTTAAAGGGAAGTGAGATAAAGTGATGGAGGTTGGGTCCATGGAGTCCTATTAGCCAGAGGGTAGGAGTGGTGTCCCTGCCCAAAGTTTGTGGAAGGCTGGAGAGGGATGGCACGAGACAAATGGCTTGGTCATTGTCTTCGGTCCATCCCCTCCAGGGTCCCTAGGGTTGGCCGCTGTGGGCAGACAGGCTACTGGGCTAGATGGACCTTTGGTCTGACCCAGGACGGCCATTGTAAGCTCAGGGCTCAGTGTCGGGGGTCTCAGTGGACCCCCTTGATTTTCATGCACACCTGGTCCTGGGTGGCCAGGCTGGCAGCTCTCCTGCCCTAGACGGCCACTTTCCTGTGCCTAGTGCGGAGATCGTGGACGAGGTCCACGATGTCCGCACTAGCCCAGGAAGGTGCCCGCCTCTTGCGGTCCAGGGCAAGCTCCCGGGAGCCGCCAGCCTGGTCCCGGCAAGAGGGGGTGGGCTGGGGGGCATCGGGTGGGTGGCTCTGTGCCGTGCCAGGTGCAGGGTCTGCTAGCTGGGTGCTGGCAGGCTTGCACCTGGCACGGGCACCGTAGCCAGCCCGTGCCCCTTTAAGGGGTCCGGGGCCGGGAGGGGGGCATAGAGTTTCCCTGGTGTTGGCCAGAGTGGCCACCAGGGAAACCTGGGGAGGGCTAGCCTCCCACTAGTTCGAACTAAAGGGCTACACAGCCCTTAGTTCGAACTAGCTAGTTCGAACTAGGCGTTAGTCCTCGTAAAATGAGGTTTACCTAGTTCGAACTAAGCGCTCCGCTAGTTCGATTCAAATTCGAACTAGCGAAGCGCTAGTGTAGCGCATAGGAAAGTTAGTTCGAACTAACGTCCGTTAGTTCGAACTAACTTTCTAGTGTAGACATACCCCAAGATCTGCTCCTCACACCCCTTGATGTTTCCCTGCACTTTTCTATCCTCCAAACAGTGATTCTCTTCCTGCAGGCCTCTTCTGCTACCCATTTCTTGGCTTTATAATCACCACCCAGCCCCTCCCCAGCTCAGCTCCATCATCAATTAAGCTTGGCTGTCTCTCTCAGAAGGTGTTGCCAGGACTGTATGCCAACAGTCTCCCTTCAGGGCCTGTGAGAGGTAACCCTCATCCCAATGACTTAGTAGCTCATCAGTGAATGTAGTATAGGGGTTGGCAACCTACAGCACACATGCCAAAAGCAGCACGTGAGCCAGTTTTCTGTGGCATGCGGGCAGTAGCTCAGCCCTGTCCCACCCCCTGCACAGTGGGGAGCCTGTGCTGTGTCTTGAGCTTCAGCCATGCAGCTTCAGGCTGGAGCACAAGCTCCAGCTTCCTGCTGGGGGAAGGGAGGCAGTAGAGGTGTGCGCACAGCCTGGGCGTGCAGCTCTTGGAAGCTAAGGGGTTAACACCCCCTCTTGTGCTACTGCCTGTGCTTCCTGCTCTGGGATTGAGGCAGGGCTGAGGCTGCTAGGCAGATTGGGGTTAAGCAAACAGTTACATGTGGGGTGCCGGGCCCAGGCTGCGCCATGCTGCTACCCATGAGGTGCGGGGGGGGGAGGAGTCCCTTCCCCAGAGTACCTGGAGCTGTGGGCTGCAGGTGATGGGCGAGCCCTGGGCAAAGGACTGGATCAGGCAGGGAAGTGACTCTGCCCTCCCCTCCCCCCAGCTCCTCCTTGCTCTAGCGCTGCTCCCAGGAGGCTGAGAGTCACAGTGCTGCTTTCCTTCCAGTGAGTGCACTGAAGAGAACAGGGATGTGGAGCGGGGGAGGAAGGAGGATGCAGGAGGAGGATAGGATGGGGCAATGCAAGGGGATCAGGCTGCAGGATCATGGGGCTGAGGGGAACAAGGCTGGAACAGAGAGATGTGAGAGGGGTAAAAGTTTCTTTTGCTGAAGCTGTACTTTCCTTTACTCCCCACTCTTTTGCCTCCCTTTCCTCCCCTCCCCCATCACAGCACAATCCTCTTTGCACCTTATCATTCTGTGTGAATGAGAATTTCAACCAGTTTGCATAATAATCAATCAGTCACAAGGGTATTGATGTGTAGCTACAGTAGAGTCTCAATTATCCGACCTAAATGAGACCAGAGGATGGTCGGATAGCAGAAATGTCGGACAATATGGAATACTAACCAAAAACATTAGTACAAATATGTATAAACTCAATTTATTACTAATTCTAATGAAAAAATAAAAAATATTTCAACAAACAAAAATAGAATTTACAACAATTTTCTGAATATAAAAACGTTTAAAGAAATGTTTTTAAAGAAATGAGTGATCAGGGGTTGTTTTGAGGCGTCCTTTCTTTTCTTCCTGGCAAGATCACGCCAGCATCTGAACAGCAGTAAGTCTGTAGCAGTCGCTTCTTCTGTTGCTCAATGTAAATTAGTGCTGCGTCGAGAGCCTTCACTCCCTCACTGTGTCTCAATCTATCCACTTTCTCTAGTTCATCTTCCATGTCGTCATCATCACCACGATTCACAAAGTCAATTAAATCTTTATCAGTCAACTCTTGTTGCTCATCTTTTTCCATCCATTCCTGTACGGCATCATTGCTTACAATCTTTACAGCCAGGAATCTGTTTCAATAATATTAAAAGATTTTCACAATTTTCTTGACTTGTTTCTTCATTACATTCATCTTCATTTATTCTTTTTTTGGCATCCGTGAAAAACTTTTCCCATGATCTTGCCAGTGGGTTTTTTTTTTCATTTCTTTCCAAGCTTGTGCAACCCCATAAACAACATCTTTCAGGTTTATTTTTTTCAATTTATCTAGCATGCTATTTCTATCGTCAGTAACATCTGTAAGTGATTTAAGAAGCCGCCGTCGATATATATTTAAAGGTTCAAGAACATAGGTTGACACAATGAGGTGACATTTGGTGGTAAAAAAATCACTCATGTCTCCATCCTTCAGTTCATCTGCATTAAGATGAGATGGCGCATTATCAATAACCAAAATAGCTTTCATTTCTAGATTTTTTGAATTCAAGAATCTTTCTACCGAAGGAACGAATTCATTATAAAACCAGCTTCGAAAAATTTCAGAGCATACCCATGCATTCTTTTGGTTTTTATACCAAACTGGCAGTGCTGTAGGAGCTATGTTTTTGAAAGCATGTGGATTTTTAGATTTTCCTATTAAGGCAAGTTTGAGTTTATGGTTACCTGAGGCGTTACTGCAGGCAAGAATGGTCACTCTTTCTTTGCTTCTTTTAAAGCCAGGAGCTGAATTTTCTTGCCAGGAAGACAGAGTTTTTGATAGAAGCATTTTAAAATTTAGGCCCGTTTCATCACAATTGTATATCTGTTCATGCAATAACCCTTCGTTATTTACAAGAGACAGAAAGTGTTCTCTAAATTTAATAACTGATTCTGAAACTGCTGATAACTTTCCTCTGCAGATGTTGAGCTGCCTCACTCCATAACATTTTTTCCAATGATCTAGCCAGCCTGTACTATCTGTAAAGATGGCTTTTCCTTATTAAATGCATTATGAAATGCCAGTGCTTTTTCTTGTAGAATAGGTCCAGTTATTGGCATGATGTTTTGTCTTTACTGAGTGAACCACAAAAATAAAGCTTCACTCACCTTTTCATACTCACATTTTTTCATCATCTTTCTTTTTTTTCAGACCTTAATTTGAAGCCCTATCAGAGCACCATTTTTTCGATGTCATTTTTTTTCTCTTCCAATCGCCAATGGTAACACGCACCACACCATATTCTGTCGCCCCTTTTTGCATAGTTTCACCTTTATCTAGTCTTTGTAAGGCTTCACGTTTTTGTTCCATTGAAACAACTACTTTCTTTCTCTTCATTTGCCATGCTGATAAAGAAATTTCAATCTACAGTACTGGTATCATCAAACAAAAGCATTCATGTGCATGGTGTGGGTGTGTAGCGCTGATAGTTGTACACGCTGCATTCTTATTCGTCAATTCGTCACATTGGCAGGCAGCACACGATGGTGGGCGGTGCATCGGATAAGACAATGTCGGATAACCGAAGGTCAGAAAATCGAGACTCTACTGTATTTGGCTACATTCTCCACCCTCTCACCTTTTCTGCTTTACTTTCCCAAGCCCCTCCTGCCCCCAAACTCTCTCTTGTACCCCCACCCACACCCTCTCCTGCTGCCAAACTCCCTTCCAGACCCTGCCTTCCTGCACCACATCTCACGCTGAACCTCTAATTTTTGTCCCCACCCCAGAGCCTAAGGGGTCCCTAAAATCCACTAACCCTGGCACCCCAGAAAAGTAAATCTGGCCTATGGGAAGCCAAGTACCTCAATCCTCCCTGTCCCTTCCCCTTGCCTCATATGGCTGGAGTGCCAGAAGAGTGAGGTGTGTCAGTCGGGGGCCATATCCGTGAGGGTTGCGGGTTTTGGGGGGAGTTTTTTTGCTTCTCATTTATGTGGTCCCCAGCTGATTTTTAATGTGGGTCAGTGGCCACTGACCCAAAATAGGTTCCACACCCCTGCCTTTCTTAAATAAAGAAAACATTACAACCTTTTGGATGGGACATAATTTAATATTTTATTTTTTAAATTAAGTTTGATAAACTTACATGAGAAAGTTAAAACACCTAGTCTGTTTAATAATTTAAATTAAACCATTCTCCCTAGCTTCAGCACTAGCAAAATGGCTCAGGCATAATTATGTAATTAACGGCGAGTTTCTATTAGCAGCTGGTAGTCCGTGGAAAGTTTAGGATTGAGACAGGTGGTCCACAGGCTGCATGATGGAAAGAGCTTCTCCTTCCCTCCTGGGAGAACAGCATAGCCCAGGGCAGGATGGTTAAATCTTTGCATGCCACTTCAGAAAAGATGATGATCCCTGAGGTAGTAGTTTAGTAACCTACCAGAGGGTCTCAGAAAGTCTCTACAAAGAAATCTAAAAATTGTATTAAATTCCTGCTTTATAAAATATTGTCATATATCACCTTTCAAGCACGGGGAAAAAAAACAGGGCAAAATTAACACATTTTTGGATTAGAATGCAGACTAGTGTATATGGCAGAGTCAATTTCTTCAAACTCTTCCTCAGCATGGAAAGAGAAAATCTAAGGTGAGGCTTGGTAAAAGAATGCCTGCTAAATGAAGAATCGAGGAGAAAACACAATGAAAAAATACTTAAAATAGACATTATTATTGCTCTATGGGATAATTGCTACTCAAAGCATGTATCTGTAGCGTTACATAGACATTGCCAATACAACAAAAAACTGTAACTGCAAAAATATGCAGCACTCTGCCTGTTAGCTTTTAACAGTTATGGAAGGTTTAACTGAAAGCCAAGTTTGAAAAAAATTATCCTCTTGGCATCCATTTTTGAAACACAGTGGCAGATATGGGCTTAGGAATGGATATTATCTGAGCAGCATTCAAAATGGAGGGTGTCCATCACCTGATCTGTCATCTAAGAAGAGACCCAGACCATCTCCAACAGGATCTCTCCCGATTTCTACCCATAGCCGAGTCAGCCATGGTGATAAGCCTGGCACATCGGGCACGGCGGCATCGCACTCTATATCCTCCACGAAACCGCCGCCTCCGGCACCCCGAGTAGCTTCGGTACTGCCAGCAACTAAACCCTCAGCACCAAGGGATGCGGTACCCAGGGCATCTTTGGCACCAATAGTGTCGGCACCGAGCACCATTTCGACACCAACCCGGGAAGTGGTGTGGGGGCAGACACTGCGCGGAGGAAGCAGCACTGGGCGTACCGGCACTGTCGAACGTCTCCCACCGCTCCATTGTCAGCGACACTGATGTTCGGGCACCGTCTATACCTGTGCACCAAAGCGCGTCTCGCTTGCCCATTTTCTCGCCGGCACCATCGCCATCCCCTCCGGCACCGTGCTCCCTGAGCTATCTCCGAAGCCCTCATAAATCTCCTGATCCACCAAGGGATATTCTATCTCCCTTTCTTGCGGCATTTCCCCGCGCGAGATACTAGACTTTATAGACAAAGCTCCTTCTCTCCTGTGCCTTCAGCAAGTTCATATCATCGATCAAGATCCCCTGGTTCCCCACGCTTACATCACTGGCAGCGTCACCCATCTTACTACCCTGAGAGACGATCGCCCTTGGATAGATAGACTCGTCACTCGGACAACTGCTATCTCTGTGACCCCCAAAATAGATATTCCTACTACTACCGTTGTCGATCACATTCCCATTCTTGATATGGCTACGACTCGGCTAGACATTCACCTCTCTCTGCTCCGTTTACTCCACCACACCGGAGCACACCGCCTCTTTGCATGACTTCACAGGTCTCTCACACGCCTCCCGATGACCGACCAACCGAGATTTCGGCACCGAGCTTTGCCGGAAAAAAGCGCCAGTCTAGACGCGGATCTTTCAGAAAATAAAGCCTTTTCCAAAAGATCCCTTATCCCTTATTTTAAGAGGGATAAGAGATCTTTCAGAAAAGGCTTTATTTTCCGAAAGATCCGCATCTAGACTGGCACTTTTTTCCGGCAAAGCTTCATGCCGAAAAAAAGCGGCAGCCATTTTTATGCTTCTGAAGCGGGGGAGATTTAAATCCCCGCTTCATTAGCAATTGCAATACGTCTAATTTGCATCCCTTTTACGAAAAAGGGATGCAATCTAGACGTAGCCGGACTGTGTTATTTCAGAATAACGTTAGTTATTCTGAAGTAACACTTCTGTGTAGACATATCCTTGCAGTAGCCAGTGCTGAAAAGTGTAGTCAGTTCTCTAGGCATGTGCTGCATTGCAGTGTATTGCTCTAAGCTGGAAAACTACAAACTGTTGCCTTGGGAACTGCACTGCTCTTGTCATTGTTGACTAGTTATATGCTTGATGTGAACATAACGACCCTGATTATTGTAACTACTGTTATCAGTGAAAAGGATTGTAATGATAGATCATAATAGTTACAAAAATTGCTTAGTAGAATGCAAAGGTATTATTTTTGACTGTTTTTTCCCACGAATATCTCATCACATATTGAGTTATATATTAGGGATGAAAGAGGTTAGCTGTTTAAAGGGGTAACCAATAAGCATGAGCTTATCAGTTATCCAAATGATTACACGCTGTTACTAGACTCGATCCGGGGGAGCTGGCTGCCGCAGTACATTGCTGTCTCTGAACTAGAGGCAGCAGGCGGGAGCTGGTACTTACTTGGAGCCAGCTGCACCACGTGCTACGTACAATCAACATAGATTTAAATGGATATTAAATTGTGATTTTGCAGCACGTAAAAGAATAAAATAAATCTAAAATTAATTTTGATTCTTCTAAAGCAAACATAATCGATGTGTACTGTTTGCTATCTAAGATTGCCATTTGTAACTTAACTAAAAAAAATTGTGAACTCTTAATCACATTTGACATACTCATCCCAGTATTTGCTATGTATTGTATGCTTTTAACAGATATTTTGAAGTAGATGGGACTAACATATTGAATAATTATTACTGCATTCACCAGTAAAGATTAAATGACACAGAAAAGGAAATATTAATATTTTCAGACTAATTTTATGTTCACCTTTTTTTTCACTCCTCTTTAGGTTCTTCTAGCCAGCAGTTTTGTGCCAGTGTATGCAGGAATTAAACCAGTGGAATATAAAGGAGAGGTAATACTGTGATGTTTGAGGACTTGGGTATTTAATTATAAAAACACTCTTCATTTGTGACATCAAAATCTCAAAATGGATTTTAGGGCATGGAAGGAAAGGGAGAATCACATGTCCATTGTTTTGTTTTATATTTGTTGTTTATTTTATTCTATAGATAAAAGATCACTAGAGGAAGTCATTGCAATTCATTCTTATACAAACAGTGAACACCAGAGACACTTCCAAATGCATAGTGATAGTGACCTGCAAGCAGCATTCTTAAAATGTTAATACAATATATAATTGCTTATCTAGTCTGATGAACTAAGTACTGGTGCTTGACTTTTTATGTCGTCGGAGTGTGGAATGTAGTGGGCCATCCAGTTAAGGTCTTTGTTTAAACCTCTATTATAGGTGTTATGTTTAGTGTTTTTTTCCCATTGTATCTTTTCCACAATATTTTCAGATAAATCATTTTGCCTGTCGCTGAAATACATTCATATTTGATAGGTTAGTATCTGAATGCTAAAAGAGAGTTTCAGTTCATTTCTTGTGCCAAAAATCTGGCTGGTTGTGGGAATGATGTAGTAGTACCTTGTAAAATTCAACTCCACTGACATTATATCTGACACTTAAGAATACCACCTTGGCCAATAACCCAAGTCAGAGGCATCAGATCATGATGAGAAGTCCCACTGAAATTCAATAGAAGCCTCACTCTTTGCCAGATGGAGTCATTTGGTTGTTGATCTTGTTTGTACAGTTCAGGATACATACGTTGATGTGGAATGCACCACTTCATCACTTGAATGAAATGAAATCTCTTTGTAAATCTAAGGCTTCACCTATGCTGTACATCACTTGTGCTGGCACGTAGAATATGTGTAACAATGTGCCACAGTGGAAAACGAGCTACATCTACACTGTCAATGAAAGGCTCTGGCGGGAGCAGAGGGGAAAAGCTCCAGCAGTAGGGATCTGGCAAAGCCTTTCCCTGCTACTGGAGTCTTTCCCCGTTGCCCGAGTCTTTTTCTGTAGCACGGAAAGACTCCAACAGTGGTGAGAGAGCAGGTTACTACACTCCTAAAAAGAACAGTATAGATGGAAGCCACTGCTTGAGAAACTAAAAAAACATGTAGGTTATATTTTCTGTTACATACACACACAGGTTTCAGCTATATCTTTACTTGCCTAATCAGTCCCTCGATGTCTGCCCTGTTCTTGAGCACTGCTAGGGGACTAGGTGTGTATATTCTCTACATGCTCCAGTAAGAAGTTTGCAGTGTGGATGTATCTTAGGTTTTTTTTTCAGTTCAGAAGTAACCTAATGTTGCTCAGTAGTGTTGTCCCAGAAGACTTAAATCCCATTCCTGTATAGCAGGGGTTCTCAGACTTAATTGCACCACAACCTCCTTCTGACATGAAAAGCCCAGGAGGGGAAACCAAAACCTTAACCTGCCTTAGCCTCTCTGCCCTCGAAGGGTGGAGTGTGGGGGGAAAAGCCAAAGCCTGAAGACTTCAGTTCTAAGCTGGGGCCTTGTAACCTGAGACCTCCCACTGAGGGCTGAAGTCATTCTCAGGTTTTGGCCCTGGGCCCCAGGACGTCTAACAGCAGCCTTGGCAACTTCATTAACATGATGTCACAACCCACTTTGGGGTTCTGAACTGCAATTTGAAAACTGCTGCACTAGAGAAAAGGTAGTCACTGATGTTTGCTTATATCTTGAAATGTGCACCTCCATTGCTTCGTGATCATTTCAGACTTTTATGTAGTTCTGTTCTCTCAATTCAGAAGCTAAATCTGTGGTGTACTTCAGGTGTTTAGGAGTACTGAGTCTTCCGCCTGAAACTTGTCACTGATCTGAAGTGGAGAGCTTCAGAGACAATTTCTTGAGGAGGAGAGAAATGGCTACTTAGCATTAAATGTAGCCATCCAAATGTAGTGAGTCTTCATATTCACACTAATCTCGCTCCCATCTTCAGAGATGATTGCATTTGATATTGAGGGGAATTTACAGGCAATTAAAGAGTGTAGAGACTTTCACCCTGTGCTCCAAGATATTTAAAGAGTGGATGAGATGTACAAAAATTTTACTACTTGGTGATAGTTCTTGGCTCATGAACCAAAGCGTGTAACTCTTAAAGAATGGCTCTGCAGAGGCAATATATTTAGAGAATTGCATTTACTAGTATATATAGATTCCATTAAGCCCAGCCCTCATGCTTTACATCCTCAATTTGAGTTTCTGGTTTGGTTTTCATTGCACACTATTTCAGAATTTCCCCTATCTTTGCACATTGAGCCTCTTACAATAATTCAGAAATTTTTGTATTTTCAATCGGCATTCTTAGCTCCAAAGATACTGTGGATAGGGATTGTGATGCTTATGTCTGTAGGATAAAATTATTTGTAATTCAGCCTCTTGTAAAAGTGTTGTGTCTGGTCTCTCAGATGTTGAAATCAGTTTTAAGGAAGGGTATTTTGCAATATAAACAGAATTTTTAAAAAAGTTGAAAGTTTGAGTCGTGAAAGTGCAAGAGATGTTAAACTATTAGAAAAATGGGAATTTAAAGAAAATGGAATATCAGATTGTTATTAGAGGTACAGTCACGTAACTAATATGCTATGGACACAATCCAGTTCTGGTGAACCAGCAAAAAGACAACTGTCACAACACGTGGGCATGTGAGTATGGTAGCAGTCTTCTGGAATTGGCAGTTTTAGAGGTGGCTACAGATGAAAGGCAGATGGGTTGGACCAAGGGCAACTGCCCTTTTAGAGTTGAAAAATAGGCTGGCACATAGCAGAGACTTATACATGACGGAAGTAACTGTGCAGCCAAATGATGGAACATAGAGATGGAACAGCTGCTGAACCCAGTTGTTATAGCCAGAGATAATGCTGTTAATCATCTCATTGATTGCCAGGGTCTTGTAATGTAAGGACTGGTTTCACTTCATGTGACAAAGGCTATAAATTATTTCCTGACAAAGTAGAACTAATAAGCTCCTTTTGAAATCTGTCACAACCACTTTTTCTGTGACGGAACCATAGAGGTGTCTTCATCTGCCATTAAGTTTACAGAAATTTGTGTTGTTTTGCACTTGAATAATGGGCACTTACAACTGCGAACATGCCATCAGCTCATTCCTACTGTGAGGACTTGACACCTTTGTTTTTTGTGGAAATATAATTTACAATTAGAAAAATAACAAATTTATAATGTTCTGAAAATTCTTTCAGACAAATAAAATTATTTTTTGGGGAGTTGGGGGGTGGGCAGAGCTTTACTCACATCTCCCTCTAAGCACAGAATAACAAATTTAGTCTAGGTTAGCAGGCCCATAAATTCTGACATTGATTTACACTCTAGCTGTCAAATTAAGGAAGATAATTGTGTAGCTCAGGTTAATATTTAAATATTATAGTAGTATGGCAGTAATATGGTACTCAGAACACTGTTAACATAATGAAACAAACTGCTGTAATTAAATTGGGAAACTTAATATATTAGTACTAGAAGATTTACCTGGTGTTGTTTGAGTCTTTCAGAGCAAGAGGTTTCAGGTATGGAGGTGTGGGAGTCAGGACAGGGACTTGGGGATGTGGGAGTCAGGGGGCTGGGTTGTATGGGGTGTAGGACTCAGGGCAAGGGGATGGAAGGTTGGGAGGGATTACTGTAGCCACCCATGATTACAAGAGTAGTGCTGCTAAGCCTGCCTGAGTGACTTCTAATGGAAAGAATGGGGCTGGGCTGACTGGCAGCTCAGGAGGAGTCTGAGGACAGAGGGGGCACTTACATGGGCCAATGACTGGCAATATGGAGAGCCCCCAGCCTCAGCTGGCCACTCTGTTCTTGGTGCAGCCGCCACCCTGTGGTCACTCTGCAGTATAACTGTCTCCCATGCTTGCTGTCCTCTGTGGTCATTTCGGAGCATAACTGTCCCTCCTATCCGACCCCTCCTTTTCCATTTTATGGAAAACAATCGAATTCTAGGTGTAACAGCCACCAGGCAGATTTGAACCTGGGACCTCTGAAGTAGAGTATAGGAGCCTCTACCCTCTGAGCTAAAAGCTAGCTGGCTCCCAGCCCATGCTGTAGAGGTCTCTTGATCTTAACTGTTGCTGTGGTACCGCTTGCATTGCTCAGTAACCACACTAGGTGTGTGGGTTACATAGGCACACCCCATTTTCCTGGCACAACCAAACTGAGACCTTCCTTTAACTTAAGAGAAAGATGCATACCTAATTTGGTGATCCATTTTTTGAAGACCTGATACTCATCCCTCATCAGCATTCTTTGTCATTGATTTTTGTAGGCAGAATGTATGTGCTTTTGTCCTTTGAATGGTGTTATCCAAATTGTCTTGGTGTTGGGCAGGCAAAGAATAAATGGCATACTATATTATATTTTTTAAAGATTGCTGAGTGCTTTATGTAACAGTGGGTTTTTTTTTACATCTAGTGGTTTACCTTTAAATTGATTATTTCAATTGTTGTTTTAATAGTTAATACTGGACTTTTGATGTATACATTCTGGTCAGTGTTCAATTATTTGTTTGAGAACCATGAATCTACCTCCAAATGTATATTGGTACATACACACTTGATACTAGTTTGATGGTGAGTTGTATTAGAGCACTATGACACTAAACACTTTTTCTATGATAGGTACCAATGAGCTGCTTCTCTGGAGATGAGAAGTCTCATGAGTGAAGTAGACGTGTTCTTTTACATTGCCAGTGTGTGTGTGTGTAGGGGAGGGGGAATGAAACAGGTGGCACAACGGGGAGTTCTGGCCCCAGCAGTGACCGTGGAGCTCCGGCCCTGGCTCTCCGCCCCAGCCCTGGCTGTGCAGCATGGCTAAGAAAGCCACGGAACCAGGTGGCTGTGAAGCTCTATCCTGGCTGTGGAGCTCCAGCTATGATACTTCTCCCTAGCAGTAGTGGGACTGGCAGCATTTAGAGAGCTGGGGTAGAAGCAGGGGCAGGCTGGAGCCTAGTGGCAGCACAGGCCAGGAGGGGAAGGACTTCCTCTGGTCTGGCAAATCTACTCGTTCAGGACCAGTCAGGTCCTGAGGGTGCTGGACCAGCGAGGTCTAACCTGAATAAAGCCCTGCTATATCTTAGAGTTGTTTCACTGATACTTGCACATACTTATACAGAAAACATTTCTCTTGTTTATATATATTGTACATGCACACCTCTACAAGCATGCAAAATTATAATTATTAGTATTCTAAATTTTGTATAATCTCTGAGGCATTTTGAGGTTTTTATTTTACTGATTTTACTGTGTTCATATTAATATGCTAACTAAAAAACAAACCAAAATTAGCACTGAGTCAAGATTTCAAGACAAGTTCAGAATATCAAACATTTACTAATAAAGTAAATCATGTTTACAGTGTCTCCAGTGAACAGTGAATTCTTTGTGTTGTTCAGACTTTAGCATTTTGTTTCATTGGATATTAACAAAAACATAACGCTTTTATAATGTGCTAAGAAAGACAGTATGTATTCAACACTATTTTTTTAATTTAATTTAATTTTATTTTATTTTATTTATTTACGTATTTATTTATTGTGATCCAAAGAACCAGTGATCAAGGTTAAGCTCTTTTCAACACTAGAGCTGGCAAATACTTGGTTTTTCTGTCTGTTAGCAGGTCTGAAAATTTGAAAAAATATTTGATTTGGGTTGAACTAAATTCAAAACTTGCCAAATAATTGGCAAATTAAATCTTTTTCAAGTCTCCCATAGATGAATATCCTACAGAACTGATATCCTCTTTCTGCCATAGTTACTGTTCATTGTGAAAATATTACTGTAGCTTGGTAGTTAGGACACTCATCTATGATCTGGGATTCCTAAATTCAAGTACCTGCTCCAGTGACTACTTAATTGTTTATACACAGCGGAGAGATTATCACATATTTCCTCCCAGAATATCCCATGGTCCAGTGCATAAGGTTCATCTCTGCAATGGGAGAGAACAAGCTCAAATCCCCTCTCAGTACCAGGCTGATGGGAAATTTAAGCCTACGGGCTCATCTAGACTACGGTAAAGTGTCGAAAGAGGATATGCAAACTCTGCAGGAATTTGCATATCTTCTTCCAGTCTCACTGTCGAAAGTGAGAGTAGTTTAGACGTCTCTTTTTCGGCGAACCTCCCCCCCCTTGTCGAAAAGCTGCTCTTCCTCAAAAAATGAATTCTTGCTGAACTTGCGTATCCTCTTTTGACACTCGAGCATAGTTTAGATGAGCTCTGGGTCTCCCACATCCCAGGTGAACCCTCAAAGTATTGGGTAGCACTTATAAGGGAAAGGCTGCTTCTTCCTCTATCCAGAAAAATATATTTAGGAAGAAAACTATTCATTGAACTCATGCAAATTCCATGAATTGTTTTGGGTCGACCAAAATTGCATTTACAACTACTAAAATATTTACTCTGAAAAATTTCACCCAGCTCTAGTCAGCATGTAACAAAGTTTGCTTTTTTTCCCCAATAGAAATGGATTGATGGTGGCTTGACCAATGGCCTGCCTATTCTACCTGTGGGACGAACACTCACTGTGTCTCCTTTTAGTGGGCGATTAGATATCTGTCCACAAGACATAGGACATGTTGATCTCTATATTAAAGTTGCAAAGCAAGACCTAATGGTAAGTGACCTGTTTTAGCTATTTTTTGTGATCTCTATAAAAAATAAAAATGATTATACTTAGTTTTATGTGATTTTTTTTCAAGAGCAGTTTAGAGAGTTTAGTACCCAACACCTATTGACATTTATGGAGTTGAGTACCTAACATTTTTAGTTGCATTTTAAAAAACAAAGTTTTGGATTTTTACTTTATAAAAAATTAAATTTTGTGTTCGGTGGGCATAGGCTACAAATGCCTTACTATAGAGCAATGTTAAAAAAGAAGTAGAAGAAGATATAGAAGTTATCCTATCTCAGTTCAGTTTCTCCAGCAAAGGCCTGGGAAAAGATTAGCGTGTCCTACAGCATTCAAAGTGGAATAATTATAGCAGAATAATGTGATTCTTATTCCAAAACACTGCCCACACAAGGACCTGTTCTGCAGTAGCTATGCCAGAAGGAATGCTACCTCTGAGGTATAAAAATCCAAGACATCCAGGATGTCAAAAAAGGACAGCTGGCAGTGTGTATTGAGCACACACACAGATTGTCCAGGACAGCTACATCAAAAAAGGATGATCATGGGAAAACCTGAACAGGCGGTAACCTTATGTTTGGTTACTTACCAGGTGTATGAAGCCTAAAGTCCTTTTTCATAGATCAATAAGGTCATTAGATCATTTGATCTGGCCTATGTATTACAGGTCATTAAATTTCACCAAGTTACACTTGCAAAGAACCCAGTAATTTGATTTGGCTAAAGCATAAATTGTGTTTGGCTAAAATATGTCTTCCAGAAAGGCTTCAAGGTTTGACTTGAAGACCTAAAGAGGTGGAAAATCTGTCATCCCCTTGGTAGTTATTTTCAATGGTTAATTACCCTTACTTTGAATACTGTGAAAGATTTGCATTTGTCTGACTTCAGCATCCATTCATTGGTTCTTGTTATTCCTTTCTCCATTAGACTACAGAGCTTTTAGTACCAAGTATTTTATGTCTCTGCACTTGTGTTGTGCTTAGAAGGAGGAAAATCAATGCACCATGTTTATTAAGAATATAGTAGTAAAGCAGCTAGCATTTGCTTCTAGACAATCACACACACTGACCCACCAGTTGATATTATATTTACCTGTCTACGGTCCATGTCTCTCTGGTGGCCAACCAGATTGATCATGGATATGAGCAGGGCTCCATAGCTCTGGGCCGATGCTTCAGTCTTGGCAGGATGTATCCAAAATTTATGACAAAGCAGCTCATTTTTATAGCAGTTTTCCTTCACTGGGATCAGTAAGTTTCACAGCATCATGCTCTAATTAATTGTAGTTTGACCAGTGCTTGTTTTCTTAAGTTGTTTTCATATCACAGCTATTTTGTCCCAATTGATAGATGCTTGCCTTATCTTTTAGCCTCATCAATCTGCCCTTCATCCACATCTCGATAGGGATATGCAGCCATCACCTGGCACTTTTACGTCTGTCCTTGGTTTCTCCCTAAAACATCTGGCCTGGTGATGGCCTTAACACTTAACTTCTAACACACTTCTAATTCACACATACAAAACAGAATTGATTTCTTTGTTACACAGACACAATATGTACAAGAACATCAAATCACAATTTAAAGAAAACAATCATCATACCCTTTTATTTATTTCACAATACTAATTTTAAAATGTAAAACAAAAGCCATAATAATCTATTCCTACCTTAGAATCAGGTTCAGACACAAAATTCTGGCTGGTGTACCTTTACCAATAGTAAGATAAAAGTCCTTTCTGCTTTCAGAAAGGGTGGCTGGCAGGGTACACTGAGACACATTACATTGCATAAAGCTACATTTTAGCTACATGGCTGCATGTGTACTATAATGATGTCACCCCTCAATCTTATTTTTGATGAATTAACCAGGTAAAGTTTGTTTAGTCTCTCACTGTAAGACTTTTTCTCTAGCCCTCATAAATGTTGTGGCTTTTTTCTGCACGCTCTCCAGCATTTCAATATCTTTTTTAAAATGTGGACACAAAATTGAATGCAGTATTATAGTATATCTTGCATGTATACACAGCTAAAGTCACTTCGATACTCAATACTGCCTGTTTATACATTCAAGGAACACACACGCTCTTTGCCAAAGCATGGTACTGCAAACTCATGCTGAATTGTTTCTATATCATTTTCATAGTCACTAATTTCCAGGATACAGTACCCAGCTCTGTTGTATAGCCATGTTCCCAGTTCTTTTTTTTCCCTAGAAGTATTACCTTCCTTTTGACTGTACTAAAACACCTTTGGTTTGAATAGGCCCACTGATGAAGAGATCCAGATTATTCGATATAATTGCCATCTTCTCATTATTTACTACCCTGAAAGTTTTAGTATTAAATGCAAATTTTATCAGCAGTGATTTTTTATTTACCTCCAGATCAGCAATGAAATGTTGAATAGTGTCTGGATTAGTTCTTATCCCTGCAGAAATCTACTAGAAATGTCCCATTCAACATGAATTCCCCAGTTAGCCAAATCTTAATACACTTAATGTCTACTTTATTGATAATGTGTGCTGTGAATTTTTCATCAGAATGTGGAGCAGTATTAAGTCAAATGTTACAAATCAAAATATATTATGTCTATACAGGCAGTCCCCGGGTTACGTACAAGATAGGGACTGTAGGTTTGTTCTTAAGTTGAATCTGTATGTAAGTTGGAACTGGCGTCCAGATTCAGCCGCTGCTGAAACTGACCGCCAGTTCCGACTTACGTACAGAATCAACTTAAGAACCCCAAGCGTCCCCAAGTCAGCTGCTGCTGAAACTGATCAGCAGCTGATTCCAGGAAGCCCGGGGCAGAGCAACTCTGCCTCGGGCTTCCTGTAGTCAGCCGCTGGTCAGTTTCAGCAGCAGCTGACTTGGGGACGCCTGGGGCAGAGCTGCTGGGTTGCTCCAGTAGCGCGGCTCCTCGGCGCTACTGGAGCAACCCAGCAGCACCCCATCTGCTCTGCCCCAGGCATCCTGATTCAGCCGCTGCTGAAACTGACCAGCAGCGGCTGAATCAGGACGCCTGGGGCAGAGCAGCTGGGGTGCTGCCTGGTTGGTCCAGTAGCGCTCAGAGCGGCACTGCGGGACCAACCGGCAGCGCCCCAGCTGCTCTGCCACAGGCGTCCGGAGAAAAGCCTAGTCTGCTGGAGGGGGGGGGGGGGAGGGGGAGCATACTAGCTGCGCCCCCCCCACCCACACCCCAGCAGACCAGGAAGATGCAGGCGGCGCACCGAGACGCACCGCGGTCCCGCCGCCTGGGTCCTCTGCTGCTTTGCTCCCAGTCTCCCTGGTCTGCTGGAAACCAGCAGACCAGGGAAACCGGGAGCAAAGCCTCTGAGGATGCCAGCAGCGGGACAGCCGCGGGGCTTCTGGGCTGCTCCGCTGCCGGCTTCCCCGAGGCGTTGCAAAGCTGCGGAGGGGCTCGGGCAGCGGGGCAGCCCAGGCACGCCTGGGCTGCCCCGCTGCCCGAGCCCCTCCGCGGCTTTGCTCCGCGTCTCTCTGGTCTGCAGACCAGGGAGACGCGGAGAAAGCCCCGGAGTACACGGATGGCAGGACCGCGAGGTCCCGCAGTCCGTGTCCTCCGGGGCAAGCCCCGTTCGTAACTGCGCATCTGACGTAAGTCGGATCCGCGTAAGTCGGGGACTGCCTGTACAGTTAATTTTATCAACTAAACTTATAAGCTCTTTTAGGAATGAAATCAGGTTTGTTTGAAAAGACATACTTTCTGTAAAACCATGTGGACTATCAATATTTATATTCCAATATTGTAATGCTTTATCATTTAAATATCATTTTCAATTTTCTATTATTTTGACTGAGATCAGGCTAAGTATCTATAGTTACCTGTCCATTTGCCCTTTTTGAGTATAGGCACAACATTAACACTCCTCCAATTATATGAATTTTCCCCCTCTAACAAGACTTATGTCAGTGGGCCAGAGATCTCCCTAGCCAACTTTTCAGGACACATGGGGTCAAGTTATTTGTGATTGCTAATTCAAAAATTCCTGGATGATTATATTTGACTAACTTCCTTTGTTACTAATGGGCTGGAAAGTACACCATCAACATGTGAAATGATTACTTCATCCCCTTTCTTTCAAAATACAGAACAAGAATATTTATGGAACTTTTCTACATCATTATTAATGATTTTACCATATTCATCTAGGAACAAGGCAGCAGGGGGTAGTACACATTTCAGTGATTTCTTTTGTTCCTATTATACTGCAAGCCAGACCAGTGAGGGATTTGTTGTCAATTGCCCATAACCCTTAAATGCTCTGCTGATGAGGCTAAGCCTGAATACCGACAAACCATGCATCGAGGATCCTGTAATAAGCAGCTCTGAACCAGCAACTCGGATTCCAGAAGCCTGCTGCAGTTAAACCCCAGCTTTAGTTATAAATTGCAAAATGACCCCAACACTCCTCCCCAATTTGTTTTTCCGAAAAACATGTTCTCTGCAATGTCCAGTTCTTCCCCGGATCATTCATTGGAATAATGTATATTTTGTTCCTCTGAAGATACAAATGCATGGCTTTATCTCTTTAACAGATGCTAGAAATCATGTTGATCCAAACACAGTAGTGGTTTAGTATAGATTGAAAGTAAAACAAGTTTATTAACAAAAGGATACGGAATTTTAAGCGAGTTCAGGTGCAAAAGGCATTGTTAGAAATGGTTACTACCAAATAAAAGTGAAAAATGCTTTCTAATGAATAAGCTGCAATATTTCACCAAGAATCCATCTAGAAAATAAGATGATATTGATCAACTGAGTCATCTATCAGAGATGGTATAAATAAAATTTGGTGCTTCCTCCATACATGCTAAAGAGCTTATTTGGAGGACTCTTTTTTCTGTGATTCTGCATCTGTGGAGTTTCCCACTGACGTCACCTCCTGCTCCACAGTTGTGTTCCAGAATCTCAAGTATCCCTTGAATCAGTTTCTATCTTGATACAGAGACAATGCTGATCATTTAAAAAAATGAAAAGTCTAGCAGCACCTTAAAGACTAACAAAACATATAGATGATATCATGACCTTTTGTGGGTACAACCCACTTCCTCAGATGACTGGAGTATTAGAAGTCCAGATCCAAGAATAAATAAGGGAAGGGGTGGGGGAGGGAGGAAAAGAAAAAAAAATAGCAAATTGGATAGTTTTGCACTTGGATAGGAAGATGATGTCTGTTTGGATCTGTGCACGTTTCTTTGTGTAGTTGATGGATTTCCACTCCATATGGCTGAATATGTGTCTGAATCTGCAGACAGCCTGGAACAATAGTTCTGGAAGTTTTGAACTATCCTATTCAACTTAGATAAGGCAACAAAGACTTGATTATTCCATAGTTGAAACATTTGATTATTTATTTGAAATGAAAGGTAATTTTATTTTATAATTGTACTGCACTATTTATTTAATGTGTAGGAAATAAAATATATATTCAATGATTTAATTATTTAAGCTAATAATATTCACTATTGAATTTAATGTTATTTCTAGTTTTATTTCTTACTGGATTAATTAAATTATCTACACATAAACACATCTTTACACTATTAGGATGATCAGCTGGTGTCTTGAATAGTCTTAGATTTTAGGAAACATCATTTATCTATCCTGAAGAGTGTTAGAGGATAGAAAAAGACAGAGAAAACAAGAAATCAAATGTAATAGTTTGTCTTCACAGTTATTTGACTTAAAATACTTCTTTGTTGCAGTTGTCGGTGGCCAACCTGGTAAGACTTAATCAAGCTTTATTCCCACCAAGCCAGAAGAAGATGGAATCACTTTACCAAAATGGATTTGATGATGCAGTA
Source organism: Pelodiscus sinensis (assembly GCF_049634645.1). NCBI lineage: Eukaryota > Metazoa > Chordata > Testudines > Trionychidae > Pelodiscus > Pelodiscus sinensis. The sequence goes on from NC_134711.1 coordinate 218,023,981, forward strand.
CATTTTCTATTAAAGGAAAACTGGTTTGAATAGATTATGTGCTTGGAAAATTACCAATGTCTCTTGGTTGTCAAAACTAAGTATACGTGTTATGCAGAATCCAAAAGATTGCTGCCATGATTTTTGTTTATTAAAATACAAATGTCTTAGGTATTGCATCTGTCAAGAAAATATATAGGTGCTTTGCCTGAAATTTGTCAGCATGTCAAAATGCATAACTATACTTACATAGTAAAAAGATCTGCTCTTTCAAATATGTGTAATAGTAAAATCTATTAAAATTAAAAGGTTTTATTTTAGGATGCATGGTTCAGACTAGTGTATTGCTTTGTGACATACTGAAAATGAGATTGCTGATATTAATCATATAGGAGGTACTCATTCATTTTGTGTCCTGATATGTGTGCTGTATTTAGTTCTCTTAAGCTTTGAATACTTGTGTACCTTCCTTGTTAATTCTATTTTTGTGCACAGCAATTGTAACTCTTGAAGCGTGAACTCTTGATTACAAAGAGACTATATTTCTTTAATTATAATACATATAGTTTTTTCACTATAGAACTTCTTGTCCTTAAAATTGGTTTCAGAACTTTAAAATCCTGAAAATACTCCATCTCTTTCAATATTTAAAAACTTTTACAAAATGTGTAAAATATGTTAGAAGATTGAGACAGATATAATTAATTTTATTTGTGCACTGGTTCTTTGTCTACTAAATTTTAATAAACTAATTTATTTTTGGAACTTTAGTTATTTGTAAATTTCTCAATACTGTGGTGTAATGTTTTATTGATCCATTTTGGACAAATGATTAATATTTTTGAAAAAAGTTTACATAAATTCCTAGTTTCCACCTCACTAAGGGCATGATCCTGCACCATTAAAGCTAATAGAAGTTTTTTCCCTTAAATTAACTGGGTGCAAGATGAAGTCCCAAGGGCATAAGTTACAAAAGGGTCTCTAATAACTTTCCAGTGAATAATTTATAGAAATTAAGAGACAACATTTTGGAGATCTAATCTGACATGTTCCGCTGAGATCTCAAATATCCACATTTTAAAAATACTATTTGACATGAGGCTAATTGAAGAAATTTTGAACTGATTTCAGTAAAAGATCTTTGAAAAGCTCTTACAGTGGGTTTTTTTTTTCTGTAAGAACGTTTTTCCATTGGAGTTAATGGAAATTCAGATAACTCAATAACTAACCATTTCAGATTCTGAAGGCTTTTCTATTGATTTAATTGTGTGGGTCAAGCTGTTAGATCCTTATATATTAAAAAATGGTTGTGAGGATTTTTTTATATTTGTTGGCATTTTCAGTAGCATTTCTTGTTCAAAAAATATGCCTTTGGTCACATGCAGTGATTAGTCTATTTGCACGGTAAAAAGTAAACTGTGTATAAATTATATAATATTCAAATAAACAGTGACAAGTACCCTGCAGTCTTTGTTATGGAAAATAAATATAGATGAGAATTTGAAAGAATCTATTACAGTTGTTCATAAACCAAGACCTAGCAAAGAAAATGCCAGACAATCACAAAATTTAGGTTTAAAGTTAGACTAACTGAGACTGGAGTTTGCAAATAATAAATTAATATCTGGAAGGTGCAACATAATGTTGTGATTTACATACTTGTGTTGCTATCTTTATAGAACAAAGAAATTACTTTGACTCGAAATAAAATGCCATTAACTGGAACATCAGCTTAAAAATAAATATCAGGGTTGCTTATATGTTCTTTAAATCAACAAATTTTATCCTTCATAGATATGTAGTGGTCCTATGGATAGTATTTCAAGAGTATTATATCGTTAACTCATTTAGAATAGTGATAGAGATGCAGCCGTGTTAATCTGGTGTAGCTGAAACAAAAGACAGAACTATGTAGCATTTTAAAGACTAACAAAATGGTTTATTAGGTGATGAGCTTTCGTGGGCCAGACTTACTTCCTCAGATCAATATGTAGAAGAAAATCGGCACAACCATATATACCAAAATGATACAATCAAAAAAATGAACGCTTGTGAAATTGACAAATCAGTTAACTCATTTAGGTTGCTTTCCTCAATAACCCCCATCACTTTTTCCGCTATACAGGCAGTCCCCGAGTTACGCGGATCCGCCTTATGTCAGATCCGCAGTTACGAACGGGGCTTTTCTCGCCCTGGAGGATGGGAGCGGCGGGACGCCCAGATGCACCGCGGTCCACCGCTCCCGTCCTCCAGGGCGAGAAAAGCTGCTCCCCGTCTCACTGGTCTGCAGGGAGACGGGGAGCAAAGCCTTGGAGCACGCCCGCAGCGGGACAGCCCGGGCGCGCTTGAGCTGTCCCCCTGCGGGCGTGCTCCGCGGCTTTGTTCCCCGTCTCCCGACCAGCAGACCAGGGAGATGGGGAGCAAAGCCTCGGAGCACGGTAGCAGTGGGACAGCTGCGGCGCGCCTGGACTGTCCCGCTGCCCGCATGCTCTGCGGCTTTGCTCCGCGTCTCCCAGGTCAGCAGACCAGGGAGACGGAGCAAAGCCGTGGAGGACTTGGGCGGTCCCGCCACCGCCGTCTCCCTGGTCTGCTGGGGGGGAGGGGGCGTGCAGCTAGTGCCCCCCCCCCCCAGCAGACCAGGCTTTTCTTGCCTACCCCTGGGGTAGAGCAGCTGGGGGCTGCCGGGTTGGTCCCTCAGCGCCGCTCAGGACCAACCCGGCAGCACCCCAGCTGCTCTGCCCCAGGCGTCCTGATTCAGCCACTGCTGGTCAGTTTCAGCAGTGGCTGACTTGGGGACGCCTGGGGAAGAGCAGCTGTGATGCTGCTGGGTTGCTCCAGTAGCTCTGAGGAGCGGCCGCGCTACTGGAGCAACCCAGCAGCACCCAAGCTGCTCTGCCCCAGGGATCTCCAAGTCAGCTGCTGCTGAAACTGACCAGCGGCTGACTACAGGAAGCCCAAGGCAGAGTTGCTCTGCCCCAGGCTTCCTGGAATCAGCCGCTGATCAGTTTCAGCAGCAGCTGACTTGGGGACGCCTGGGTTTCTTAAGTTGAATCTGTATGTAAGTCAGAACTGGCATCCAGATTCAGCCGCGGTTGAAACTGATCAGTTTCAGCAGCGGCTGACGCCAGTTCCGACTTACATACAGATTCAACTTAAGAACAAACCTACAGTCCCTATCTTGTACGTAACCCAGGGACTGCCTGTACTCCTTCCTAGGCTGTCATTTCCCATTTTGTATAAGTATAATCTTGTCCTTCAAAGTGCTTGCAACCCTTCCAGCTTGGTTTCCTCAAATATACTGAGTGTATTCTCTATGCCATTATCTAAATCATATATGAAGATATTGAATAGAACCGGATCTAGAACTTGTCCCTGTGGGATTTACTCAATATGCCCTTCTAGTTTGACTCTGAACCATTGATAACTACTCTGAGTATAATTTTGCAACTTGTACACCCATCTTAAAGTAGGTTCTTAGCTATGTTTCTCTAGTTTGTTTACAAGAAGGTCATGTAAGACAGCATCAAAAGCCTTACTGAGGTTGAGTTACAGCCAACATTTCATTATTACTGTCATCCAAGTTGCCTTCTACCTTTAAAGTGCGCTTTTCCCATTCAGAAATGTTTTGGTGACTTTTATGTTCAGATCCAGAGTGCTGAAGAAGGTGAAGCAGATCATTAGAATTTGGCAGGAAAACTGCCATTAACTGAACCATTGAATGTTCCAATTACAATTGCTTTTGATTCATCCTTTGAGTATATCTAGTTGATTGGGTATGAGTTGTTAGCACTTTTGACAACATTCCTCTGCTTAACCTAGAAGGAATGTAAATTTGTATTCAGATATAGAAGCCAGGAGATTTTGAGTTCTAGTGACTAGCCCTAATAATTCACTGTATTTCACAATTTCTAGTTAGGGAATCATCACTCTAGGATATAGGCTAATATTATTCCCTTTTCTCCATTTTGAATAGATAGATGCAACAGATCTCTGGTCCTATAGCATGTACATATACAAAAAAAGTGCCCTGTCTGAAGGCTTTGTCTAACTAACTGAGTCAAGTAGCCAAGGTTCACGTGACTATTTGGAGGCAGCACTCGAAGAGTAAAGAGCCTGTTCAGACAGAGGAGATTGGCTTGGTTTAGGATCGTTGGTCCTCTGTGCGCAGGAAGGGGGGAGGTCTACTAGGAGATAGATGCAGAAAGAAACCTTTAGAAAAGGCCAGGAGGCTGATCCAGGGTTTCAGGAAGGAACTACAGAGTCTCTGAAGCATTTCACAGTCAGTTGAAGTGTTTTGTTAAATAAAGAAAACTTTGGAGAAAGACAGAAATTTCAGAAAACTTTAGGGGAATACATACAAATCTTATTGTTGTATCTAATCTGCAGACTTAGATGGTTTCAGGAGTTTTCCAGACACAGACAGCTGCAAGGAAGAAGTCCTATAAAGAATGAAAAGGGGAAATGATTAATAAATGGTTAGTTGCAGTGCTTACATGGAGAGGCAGACAATGAAAATAAATGAGAATAGAGAGAAAAGGGAGAGCTGATTTATGAATGGCTTTGAAGGTAAGGACAGTTTACCTAGATGTGACATGATCAAGTGCTGGTCAAATATTTTAATGTGGGGATAGATTGATATTGTAGCATAACTGAGGAAATCCCCTACCAGTCTTGTTGGTGAGGAGGCAGATGGGAATGAACAGTTGTCTTCTTTACTAGCCTTTGAATTTTGGAGGGAATTAGATGCAAAAGGCTGATGTACCCTATCAAGTTACTTGCCTATCGTGCTAATAATATGGTAGTGTTAATTTAGATTAATTAGATAATAAAGAGCTGTAATGCAAAAAAATCTGCTAAAATCTGTTCTGTAGCACAATGTGCCCTGCCTGCCAGTGCCTCAGACTGGAATAACTGGGGCAGGGATTGCATATTTACCTGGCCAAATGGTTACACTCAGGAGAGTGGGAGGTAGGTATTGCAAAGCTGCTCTCGGCATTCCTGCAGACCCTTTGTGTTAGCTTAACTGATGTCTGGGTTGAGGTATAATACACTAGGCCTTATGCCTGCCCATTGCATTTTGGGAAGACCCACTGAATACTAGCACAGCAGCACTCAACTCCTTGGGGGGGCTTTGCCATCGACCTGCTGGGTACAGGTCCATACACTTTCATAGCTGGGGCCAGGGCATGTTTGTAAATAAGAGTCTAGCAAGAGCCCCAAATTAGTGGTCCTGCTGCTTGTACTTGTCTGTGTGCATATGCTGCTTACCTCCTCCCCACACAGCCAACCACAAGCCTATTGGTGCCATGCACTGTCTGGGCTGTGTGGCAGTCCAGATGCCATTATACGTAGGAGCAACTTGGGTGCAGTACAGCCCTGCCCAAGGGCTGTCTGGTGAATCGGGTTCCCCTGCAGTGCAGTGGTTCCTGGTCTAGGATATAACAAAATGGTTCAGCCTCTGAATGCACTTTCCAATGAGTGCCATGTTTGCATTACAGGTGATTAGAGGGCAAGGTTGCACTTGAATGAAAAAACACACATAAGCTCAAAGTCCAGGTCAGGTAATATGGGGCTATATTTTATCTTTTGTCCATGCTGCAGCAGGCCGTTTGCAAGATCAGCAGAAGTTAAGGTTATCAGATTTCCATGGTTGAGACATGGTCTCACCCAAATATGGATCATAGCTTATTTATGGTTTCCTGGAACTGAAAGGGAGAACTTAAGTCTGTGACCCTTCACCCACATAGGATGGTAGGAAAAATTTCCTCAGACTCAGCAGATGCATCATTATATCAAAGTCCTAAAATAATTGGTTCAGGCTGAGTTGAGTAATCAGGACAGGATGTCATAGATGACCACAAAGGACCATGGTAACGAATTAATGTATATGATAATAAGTTGAGAGCAATGATACACTGATCTATAGGGAAAAAAAGCACTTCAACATTAGAAACATGCATCAAACATGTTGTTATCAGCATCACATAGTATACAAATGTGACCCCAATCTAGGAGCGAGAGAGAGAAGAAGATGTAGTCCTTGGAAGGGCTGGAATGATGGCCCCTGGTGATGGGGAAGGTGGCAATAATGAGAAAGATGATGGGCTAACCTAAGATTGTTCTAGAAGGAATGATGTAAGTATATGGTATGGAAATATGGATGTACCGTATTTTCCGGCGTATAGGGCAACTGGGCGTATAAGACGACCCCCTATCTTTTTAATTAAAAGATAGGGTTTCATCTTATACCCCAGCGCCCTTCCGCCTCCTTTGCTCCCGGTGTCCCTGGTCTGCTGGAGATGGTCCCCAGCAGACCAGAGGCACCGGGAGCAAAGCCGCCAGGAGCGCCTGGGCTCCCCCCCGCCGGAGCCCCTCCGCGGCTTTGAAAGCCTCGGGGGAAGCCGGCGGGGGGGCAGCCCATGCGCGCCTGGGATGCCCCCCCGCCGGCTTCCCCCGAGGCTTTCAAAGCCGCGGAGGGGCTCCTGCGGCGGGGCATCCGGCGTACAAGACGACCCCCGATTTTTGGGGGATGTTTTTTAACTTCAGAGGTCGTCTTCTACGCCGGAATATATGGTACATTCCCTAGGTAAATTGGGGTGTTTGTGACACTGCTAACTTTATTAATAAACTATATTTGTAAATAAACAAGAATTTCTATAGAGTGAGGGTTGTAACTGTGCACATCAAGGTTCCCAATCATATAATAAGTGAATACTGGGCCTGATCCTGGGACAAAGAACCTGTCAACCCTAAAGGTGGGTAATTAGAAATTTAAACGTAATATTAGATCAGATAACACTGAGGGAAAAAGCAAATGACATGCTGAACGCTATACAGCCTATGAGGAGATATGAGTTAACTGTGTGGTTGATTAGACAGATCTAATGGTTTGTGGCCTGTTGTCAGGCCTGATGACACCATAGAGTCTTGTTCTTAGCTCCTGACAAGGTAATGCTTCTTAAACTATGGTATGATAAATCATTTCTGTCTGCTAGGGTGCTTGTATTCACTGTAGGGTTCCTCAAAACTTTTTTCAAGGGACAACTTCATTTAGAAGCCTTAATGACCTATTAAATATGTCTAGGTTTGTGGAAGAGATTCCACGAAGAAGAAAATTAGCCTCTGAATTAGAGGTGATAAAGCAAACCTGGGAAATGACATTGCTCTATGATAAATGCCCTCAAGCTATAGTCAGTCAGCTGGATTTGGGGATAGAGGCCAGAGCTCCCAAAACCACTAGAGAATAAAATGTATTCAAAGGATTAGGAATAGTTCTGGAAGAAAACTGGGAACTTGTGGTACAGGACTACATGAATACACAGCTGAAGAATCCAGTCTCTCTGGGAAATCCCATTTTTTGTAACCGACCTTTTTTTCAACAGACAATTATGGGCTCAGTTACTGTGTTTTGGAAATCTAAGAACCTTATTTGCAGTACACAGAAGCGTATATTTCACTCCATATCAATTAAAAGAAAGTGGTTAGGACCAATTGACTAATATTAGACCAATTGACTAATATTAGATGGAAAATCTGATTGTATGTGATTTACCTAGTATTACTTTGGAGAAGATAAGTCTTCTCCCTCCCTTTGACTCAGTACTTAGGCATTTCATTTTCCTCTTCTTTTCCCAAAACGAGAATTCATTATTCTGCGAGTATATCAGACAGGAGCTATCCCAAATAACAGCCAGGTTCTCAATTTAGTTATGCTTAAACCAAAGTGTTTTTATTGGCAGGTTAACAGATAGTGTCTCATTAAATAAAAGATAACATCTAAATGCCTAGACAAATATTACAGAAAGCCTCGTTTGACTATCATTAAATTTAATGTTACAAAATACTACAGACTCACCATGATTTAAAGCATGGTGGGGATTTCTTTAGTCTTTTACCCTGATCATAGCACTTCGAGAGTTTGCTGAGAGGAAGACACCTTGGAAAGAATGTCTGTGGTATCTTCTGCCTTTTAGGTACAGCAACCTCCTCCTTTCACCCAAGGTGGTTACTTGTCTTTGTGCTATCTACTCATCGATACTGAGTCAGAAGAATACTCAAGTTTGAATACCAGTTTATGAAAAAAAATCCCTTTTTTTCCAAGATAATTTGAGTAGATTTTGTCCAGAAGTATTAACTCCCCCTAAGTCATTTATACACAACCATTATCCATTCTGTTGTAGGACCATATCAAGTCCATTTTAATCACTATGCAAATTAAACTATTTCTATGCAGCCTCACTAAATTATGTATACAGTCTCTACAAGTGTGCTAGGTACCTTATCTGTACATATACATGACATTGTCCCTGCCCCAAGAGTTGACAATTTAATTTTGGACATGACACATGAGCGGGAAAGAAGAATCAGGGAAGAAAAGTTAAAGGCTATAGTAATGAGCTCATGCATTTACCCAGGTACATTATGTGCACATCAGTATGTTTCTAGTAATTTTAAAGTAAGATTACTCCCCCCCCCACACACACACACAAGCTATATTTTGTTGTTTCATTTTGTTGAGAGGTGTAGATATGCAAGGTGATGAGAGTGAGAGAAACAGCTGGATATCTGAGCCTGGGAAATGTTGAAAGGAGTCAAGAGACACACATGGCACAAAAGCGGGAAATAGAGGTGGGACAAAATGGTAGGATGGGGATAAGTATGGGATTTCCTCTCAAACACAGTCCAACTCACAACTCTAAATGTGACAACCTTCTTTTCAATAGAAAAGCACATTTGTAGATTTCGCCACCACATTTGTGCTCATGTGGATTGGGGAATACAACTTAATCTAATCAAAGATAAGAGTTCATGCTGTACTTTTGTTCTTGTGATTAAGAGGAATTAGATTTGTCCAAGAATTCTGAGTGCTTTTGGGTAGTAAAAATACACCAGGAGTGAGGAACCTAAAGCCCATGGGCTGGATCCAACCCTGAATTACTTTGATCTGGCCCACGCTGAGGCCCAGGGCTTGCCCTGCAATGAAGGAAACCAGCACTCACACTCTAGCCACACACAAGTCACCAAACCTTCCTCTCTTTCACCATGGAGCTGGAGCATGAGTGCCAGCAACCCCATTGAGGGGAGAAGCACCGAGACTTGGTCATCCCCCCGCGGGGCCAGAGCGTGAGTGAAGAGTCTCTTTTTTTCCCTCCTCACCCCTTCTCAGATGGAAGCTAGATCGAAGACTTTGGGGGGGTTACTTGTTGATAGCCTTGTCAGTGATGTTTGGTTTGGTTTGTGGTTTTGCCTTTCTCTTGTGTGTGGGCCCCAACCAAAAAAAGGTTCCCCACTCCTGACATACACAGTGAGATGGGCTTTGATTTTTATGTTGCCTTAACTGGTAGTTTCTTTGATTTTTAGAGATTGTGTTGGGATGAATTCACTTCAGCAACACTAAATTAACCAAATATTTTTGTGTGGATAGAAGAGAACTTGCTACATGTGCTAATGTTATTCACTTATGAATGCATCCACATTTTTCATATCTTCCTTTCATTGTGAGTGAAATTCCTCATTAACGTCATATCTTCATATTCTTGATTAAATCCATTATTAACAGCCCTGGATGGTTTATCATAAGTCCATTCACTTGGCAAGGTACTGATGTCATCCGAATTTCTTGAGTTGATCCTATACTTTTTACAGCACCGAAGAATCTATTAAAAATATCATTAAGCAGTAAATAACACATTGTCATTAAATACATTGTTGCCTTAGAAACCATCAACCAGACTTAACAAGAAAGGCTCCACAAGAGTTGTGTTTGGATTCTGTGCTACTTGAAATGTGCGCAGGCATATGACAAGTGTAATAAAAGTTACCCAGCTCCTTTATGCAGTGAGTAAATTTAATCTTTAGAAACTAGCAGAATATTAAGGTTAGCATGATAACTTTAGAGTGATATACTGACTACCATACAGTGGCTAATTTGTATATAAATTTTCTGACACCACAAGGAGATTGAATGGATGAAATCTGGAGACTTTGTGGGATACTTTTACTTAAATTTGTGAAAAAAGAAAAGCAGAACACATTACTTAAAACTGCTATTGCTTTAAAATTTTGCAGTGAAATATATTGCATTAATCCAACAATATATTACCAATCTTAAAAGCAAACCATTTCCAGGCAGCAGAAAAAGTGTTTGCTTATATTCTATCTTTTGAATTGCTATGAAATGAATTAATATTCGGGAGGGTATTTGTGATATTATTAAATATTTTTCTCCCCCACTTAGTATTTTAAACATATTTCTGTACTGTCATTTTTAAAAGGTAAGGTTTGTTTTGGTTTTTTTAAGGCCCCTTAAAAACTGTATTTGGAAGAGAGCAAGGAATTGATTTAGGGCTCATGGAAGATGCTGGATTGACAACCACAGGCTTGTATCCACCAAAAGATACAAAGGCCTCTTGTAGGTATTCCTGTACCATTCCACAAATCATCTCAGACTTGATCTGGTGTGACTCATGAAAATTCATTTCTAGGCTTCTGATGGAACTGCCAGAAAAGGTTGCCAGATGTGACGGTGAATTTCTTGTGGAAAAAGTTTCATCCAGAAAACCAATCCCAGGAGTGGGCTTAGCCATACCACTGGGCCAGGGCAGAAAACTTTTATGGAGCCCCTTCCCTGTCCTATCTCTCAAGCTAAAAACACCCACAACCACAAAAAATCAACCACTTACAACCAGCCAGTCAGTACAGGAAAAAAGCCACCCAGTGACAGCATATTTTTGTTTTATAACTTACTTTGATCTGTCTGTTTTCATTTGCAGCCACTAAAATCCTAGTCTTTGTACTTAATAAAAACAATTTTGTTTACTATCAAGCCCAGTATAAATAATTGTTACCTGGAGGGGGGGAGGGGGTACAGCCATTTTGCATATTACTTTATCATTGATAACCGGGACTTACCTGATGAACTTTCACTGTGGAAAACTTTTTCACAATGAAAGATGCATTTATTTTGGGGCTTGATCCCTTTTGAGTGTTGGTTTCCTGGGTACTGTGCCCTAGCACCTGTATCCTCCCGGAGCTGAAATTGTTTAGTGTCTGCATTGCTCTGCAGAGGGGTGGTAACCCCAACCCTGCGCCTTTTCTGGCGGAAGACCAGAGAATCTGGCCCAGCAGGACAGCGTGGTGGGGAGTTTTAGAGAACAAGAAGGTGGGTGTCAATGGCATGCTCAGCGCGCTGGGGAACAATTCCAAGGGGGCTTCTGTGACCATACCCTGGCACACTGTGTATTCAGTTGAAGCATATCTCACCAGCCAAACTAACCAGCTGTTATGTGTCCTGACTCTTTGGAAGCTGTAAACTGGGTGTTACTTCAGTAAGAGAAACTGGACACTGCAGATAAGAGGGGTTTGGGAAGATTCAAGACCAGACAGTTTATTGGGGTCACCCTTCAAGGAAAGCTGGTTTGGTGGAAGCTCAGGGTGAGGTTTTTATGCTATGGTGATGCTACTGACATCCAAGGTATCAGAGCAGGTTGTGACCGTACCCCATTTCTTTCACAGACATGCCCTGGTCTTTCCTCCAGATCACACATGAAATGGGCAAAGAATCTAGATTCTACTTGTAGCTCTTCACCTGCTGTAAATTAAAAAATGCTTTTATGCATGTTTGAAATATACTCAACCATCTCTTTCAATGAGAAATATGCTAGCATAATATTTAGTTCTATAATACTTATTTGGGAATGGTTACTTACACAGAAAAATATGAGAATACTGGAAGAACAGATGCTATATCCAAGGAGAAAGAACCACACCCATGATGTTTTTTCATGCCTGATACTGCTATTGCATTTGGATTCTGAAATAAAGCAAAGGACATTTAAGTATCTAGAAACCAAAAAGGTGTTTGTTTTCCAGATGAGTGTTTTATATGATAAGTTAGATGGGGCTTGATCATGGTTGGCTTTCTATTCATATGTATCACATTTTCTTTGACTAATGATTTCAGGTTAAAGGTTTGAGCTTCTGGAGAGAGTTATGAACAGTTTCACTTGAAAAGCATGAAATGAACAGAATGATAGCTTGATTATAAAATGGGTGAAATCAGACATTTCCAGTGAATTCACATATTCCTAGGCCAGAAATGAACAATGTGATAATCTTGTCTGACCTCCTGTAGAACTCAAACAGGGGTGGCCAACCTCACTGACCCTCTGAGAATCTTCAGATTTTCAAGAGCTGAGGAGCACCTGCTGTGGCTCAGAGCTTCAACCCTGTGGAGTTGAGGTGGGATTAGAGACGTTAGCCCCATGGCAGCCATCTGCCGGAGCTCTGTGAGCCACACTACAACTGTAAAAAAGCCACATGTGGCTCATGAGCTGCTGTTATGCCACACATAAGGCCTCTGAAAACCTCTTTGGAATGTGACAACAAATTGCTATAATAAAGAAACAAACCATTTTCATGGCAATGACTACTTCATTTAATTTCAGGCAACTTATTTTCTAAAACAGAAGTCAAAAAGTATTGGTGCTCTAGTATCAAAGAGAATTTATCTCAGCAGCCATTGAAAGCTGAAGGAGCCTTAGCAAAATACAATTGGACAGTGAATATAGTGGGAAATCAAACATTTGGTAGTTGGTCTGGGATCTACTGGTAGTTCTTGGAGTCTCTGACAGGTGATCTTGCCTGGTTTGGGCAAGAGGCTCTCAAGTGCAGCACTTCAGCTGCCCCTCCTCCCACTGCTGCGCAACTCTTGCCCTTTCCTTGGAGCTTCCTCCCACCCCGGGAGCCTCCTGCTTGTGGTACAGAGTAGGGAAGGGAGAGGAGGGTGCTGATGTCAGGGTGCCCCTTCTTCTACCCTGTATTCTATCTCCACAGAATGAGGAGAGGGGGACAACTGGGCCTGGGATGGAGGGAGTTTGCTGGCTGGTTTTGAGAGTGGTCCAGGCCAGGGTGAATCTGCCTTAACCCCACTGCACCACCACCCAGGAGTGACCTGTGGTAATCAGTGTCCAGCTGGAGCCAGCTCCAAACCCCTGCCCAGTCATGTACCCCCCTCTATACCTGAAGCCCCTGCCCTAGCCCTGAGCCCCCCCAGACCCAAACTCCCTTACAGAGCCTACACCCTGAACCCCCTCCTGCACCTCAACTCCCTGCCCCAGGCTCAGCTCAGAGCCCCCTCACATTCGAAATCCCTTAGCCCAAGACCAGAGCCTGTGCTCCAACCCTCTGCCCCTGCCTGGTGAAAGGGAGGGAGAATGGAAGGATGGAGAGAGCAGGGGCAGGGCCTCGGAGAAGGGGCATGAAGGAGGTGGGGCAAGGGTACTTAGGTTTGAGGTAGATCCTGGATTGCACTTAAATTCAAAAAGTGATCTTGTGCTTAAAAAGGTTGGAGACCCCTGGAGTAAGGGCTGGCGATAGCAAGTGATGGAGAGAAGGGAAACAGAGAGGGCAGGGCCTCAAGGAAGGAGTGGGGTCTTGGGGAAGGGATGGGGTAGATTTTGGCTTGTCCTGACATTTAAAAAGTGATCTTGGGTGCTTGGATGTAAAAAGGTTGGAGACTACTGAGTTAACCTAATGTCCAGTCTGATTTGTTTAGAGAATGCAGATGGGTGAAGTATCTGTGTTGTTAAAGAGAGGATTTCTCAACTGATGGGTCAGTAGATCCTATGTGTGTCATTAAAGTCAAATGGGCAAGGTTCACAAAGCACTGAAAATATTATTACAATCTAAAACAAAGACACTTTCACTCCCCACTCTCCTTGACCCTTCAGGGGCAACCTCTTGAAACACACAAATTGTACTGGGTTATCATTGATTTATATTTACTATAAAAGTACAGGTAAGAAATGTGAGGTGCATGGGGTAATTTTCATCTTTAAACTAGAGTAAATGGTGGAGTCTCTGGAACTTGAAGTCTTTAATACATGATTTGAGGGCTTCAGTAACTCAGCCAGAGGGTATGGGTTAATTACAGGAGTGGGTGGGTGAGGGTCTGTAGTCTGCAGTGCAAAAGTCAAACTAGAACTATATAATCCTGATTGTACCTTCTGGCCTTCAATTCTCTGAGTTGACTAGTGAGGGAAGCAGGGTGGCAACTTCCCTCCCTGCGCGCGCACACACACACACACACACACACACACACACACACATAGCTTTTTGTAAAATCTTGAAATGTATTGCTCTTTGTGTCATTATTCCATACATGTACCTACAATTCCATCCTGTCTTCTTCCACTCCTACCCAGATTTTGAGTCAGGTGCAATTAAAACAACAAAGTTCTGGGACTGTGGGAGAAAAGGCAATAAAACTGGCAAGTAATTTAGCTCATCTCTGTATAAAACCATGTCTATTTCTAAGACTCTCTTACCATGTACAGTCAGCTTGCTGCCATTTCCACATTTGCGCCTTACTGGTGGTGGTTCACTTAGATTTAAGTCACAGAAATATATGCCACTGTCGTCCATCTGAACGTTGTCCAGTTTTAAGATTGAAAATCTTTTGGACTCTTTTGTTTTAATTTGTACCTTTGACTTTTGAACATGAGAGGTATTTGTGCTTGACTGGAGCCCAGGCTGATTACAGGTAGGGCCTTTCCTCCAGTACACGTCTGTATCAACTTCAGCTTTCTCTGGGTAGTCAAATTCACACAGTATCCAAACAGTTGAATCAAGAGAAACATTGATTTCTTGAGGATACTGTACAACTGAAAGTTCTGCTCCACTGGAAACTGTAAGACAGAAATAAAGTGAGTGCATATGAATTATTATATTCTTTACAGGAGCACACATACAAACAGTTGGGGGAGTTTAAAAACTGTGACTGAGGATAGACACGGCCCGCTCAGCAAATGTATATCAGAGTGTTCCTAAATTACAGAAAAGCTCCAGACTTTAGCATACTGGGTGAAATCCTAACCCAATTGAAATCAATGGAAGCTTTGCCTCTGGGGCCAGGGTTTCACATACAATATCCAAATAAAAATCAGTGAAGCATTTATAAGTTTCTAGAAGACTTACCTGGTATTGCCTGGATTTGGGACCGGCATGGGGGGGAGAGGCGGTGGGAGAGTCCTCTCATTGGCTTCTCCCGAGGGGGCTTGACCTGAGGGCCAGCCCAGAGTGGTGGGGACCATGTGGCATGGTGTGTACCTAACCCCTGGGGGCAGCCTGGAGCAGCAGGGGCCATGCTGCTGACTTGCGACTGCTACCTGGGGCTGAAGTGCTTGTTGCCCCCGTGATCATTCATGAGAATACAAATCCCTGCTATCATACCCCTCCCTTTATGTTTGATGCAAAACAATTGCATTCCACACACATCCCATTATCCTGGCATAAGAGGAAGCTGCATAATTTGATAGTCCTAGCTCAGGGGTGTCCAACCCGTTACAGGCAAAGAGCCAAAATAGTTGTGCATATAGTGCAATGAGCTGGGGAGAAAACGTTGTTGAGCCAAAAAAAAAAACCTGCCCCTTTAAAAAAAACATCAGGCTCCCATTGGCCGATGCCATCTTACTGGCACCATTTTGCTTTGCCACTCCGGACGACTCCCCTGCACCCAGTGAGCACAGGGAACCAGGGGCCATTTCTAGGGGTGCAGAGGCGGTTTCACGAGCCACGGGGGAGGCTTCATGAGCTTCACTTTAAGGGGGCGAAGAGCCACATGTAGCTTGCGAGCCATGGGTTGGCCACGGCTGTCCTAGCTCTTACCATTTAGGAGGAGTTCTTGAACAAACTGACTCATGGACAGACAGACATACAGACAGATAGGCACAATCTCTCTAAAATGTATAGTAAGTAAGGAAACTCTTCAGTATTTCTTATATTGGATACTTTGGCCTTCTAAGAATAAATGGTGGCGGAACAAAACTAAAGTGTTAGAACTGAACATTCCCAACTGGGGACGAAGATTGGATCCAAATCAGAATTACATAGCTGGCCTCATTCTCTATCTTAGTCTCGAACACACAGGGATATACCCAAGTTTTGAAGATGTCCAGATCCAAACTTTTACGAGAGGACCTATTTCTGAGTATATCATCTTTTTAGAAAGTACTATATACTAAAGTTGTGTAAATAATACACTTTTTTCCTAAAGATATTCTAAAAATAATAATAATGATATTTTTTGGCAAAAATGTTTATTTTATTTTGAGGGCTTTTTCCTTTAAAAGTATTATTTTAAAATAAAATTAAGGGCAATTTCTAAAGAAAAGCTATTTTCAATCAAAGTTGAAATGTTG
Organism: Pelodiscus sinensis; assembly: GCF_049634645.1. Lineage (NCBI taxonomy): Eukaryota > Metazoa > Chordata > Testudines > Trionychidae > Pelodiscus > Pelodiscus sinensis. The sequence goes on from NC_134711.1 coordinate 218,040,159, forward strand.
TTTAGTTATTGGCATGTTTTTTTGGTCTGTTAAGCTATAAAAATTATTATGATTAATCCTGTTAAAGACAATAATAGAATACCATTTATTTTAATATTTTAGGTGTTTTCTGTATTTTCTTATATATTGATTTCAATCAAAGCAAAATACAAAATGTACAGTGCTCACTTTATATTTATTTATTGCATAATTTGCACTGTAAAAAACAAAAATAATATTTTTTAGTTCACCTCATACAAGTACAGGTAGCACCTCCCAAAGCCACCACTGTCTGGTCTGGCAACATCTGTGGTCCGGCAAAGGACTACAGATGTTGCTGGATCAAAAAGCCCAGTAGCCTAGCGGCAGGAGGGTAATCCAGAAGTAGAGCCAGCTGAAGCAATGGGGTAAGGCATGGCAGGAACTGGAGCTGGTGGCAGCCCCCAGCAGTGGGACTGGAGCTGGTAGCAGCCCCTGGCAGCCTGCGGCTCTGAGACTGGGTCCAGGGCAGCACCTGCAGTGCAGGACTGAGCCAGTGGCAGCAGAGGGCCGGAGTCAGAGCCCCAGGCAACCTGAGGAAGTGGGGCTGGGGCTTGAGCTGGCAGCAGCTCCCAAAAGCCCTCCCAGGAGCCTCCAAGAGCGCCAGAGCCACAGGCAGCCAGCAGCAGTGCAGGGCCAGAGCCTGTGGGCTGCTGCAGGTCTAGGGCTGGAGCTGGAGCTGGAGTCCTTGACAACCGCAGCAGCCCCTGGCAGCCTGCGGCAGTGCGGCCAGGTCAGAGCTGGTAGCAATCTTTGGCAGCCTGCGGCAGCAGGGATGGAGTTAGACCTGTCGGTGCACGGGGCCAGAGTCAGAACCTGTGTCAGCCTGCAGCAATGTGGGCTGCTGGAGCCCACAGGCAGCCTGTCAGGCAGTCCAGCCAGGGCAGCAGTAGTAGGGCCAGCAACCCAGCAGGCAGCCCGGATAGAGCTGAGGGTAGTGTGTGTGGGCTGGGGGCTGGCAGCACTAAAAGTCAGTGGCTGTGGGGCTGTGACAAGGAACCTTCCCTGGTTCAACAAATTCCCTGGTTCAGGACCGGTGAGGTCCCGAAGGTGCCAGACCAGGGAGGTCCAACCTGTACTGTAGCTCAATCTCTTTGAGTCTGTCTACACTTCACCTGTAGCTCGAAATGAGCTATGCAAATTGCATACCTTATTTCGAGTCAGTTTTGAAATAGCTTATTTTGAAATCTGGCGCTGTCTGCACAGCACTTATTTTGAAATTAATTGCTATTCCGAAATGTCCCTTTCTCTTTGTAGAATGAGGTTTACAGGAACATCAAAATAGCAAGCCCTTTATATTTCGAAATAACAGGCGTGCTCAAAATACGTGGAATAGCTATTTATCTTTATCACGAAAATTGAACTTGAAAATGTAGAATTATGCACAAAAATAAGTTCAAAAATAAAAAGATATAAAACTTTAGAGCTTACTAGTTTGTTCAGTCTTACTTCTTTTCTACACAAAGTTTGTTTATATTCTCAGGAAATAATTTTGAATTCTTGTTTACAATGTCACCTGAAAGTGAAAACAGACATTCATACAGCACTTCTGTAGCCAACATCACAAAATATTTATGTACAAAAAAATGTGTGTCTCTCTTCATGATTCAACCACCATTCCAGAGGACATGCATCCATGCTGGTGGTAACTCAAGAATATGATTGTTGTACTCCATCACTACCCAAAACAGTACAGAACACCACAAGTTCATTTTCATCAGCAGAATCAGATGCCACTACAAAAGTTTGATGATTTTTTCTGGTGATTCAGGTTCTGTAATTTCTACATCAGAGTGGTCCTCTTGTAACACTTGAAAGCACGCCTCGGCCCCTAGATTTTAGTAGGCACCTCAGACTTCTAAACCTTGCAATTGTACTTTCTTTACATTTTGTCAAATCTGCAGCAAAAGTGTCCTTAAAATGAACAATGTGCTGGGTCACTATACAAGACAGCTTGAATATGAAATATATGTCAGAATTCTGGTAAAACTCAGAGCAGGAAACATACAACTCTCCCCCAAGGAGCTGAATTACAAATCTAACTAGTGCATTATTTTTTAACAAGTATCAGCAGCATGGAACGATGTCATCTGGAATGGCGGTCAAAGCATAAAGGGCTACACAAATGCTTAGCATATCTGGCACATAAATACCTTACAATGCCTGCTACAAGGGTTTCAGACGAATACCTATTCCCACTTTCAGTGACATTGTAAATAAGAAGCAAGCAGAATTATCTTTTGTAAATTTAAACAAATTTGATTGTCTAACTGGATAAGAAATAGGGCTGATGAACTTTTAGGTTCTAAAAATGTACCTTGTTTTGATTTTGATTTTAGTGTATATCTATATTAACAAGTTACACTTTCATGATAAAGAAATCACACCGCAGCACTAGTATGAGGTAAAAAGAAAAATACAATTTCTTTGTTTATCATTTTCACAGTTCAGATACTTGTATTAAAAATATAAAGTGAACGCTGAACTTCGTATTCTGCATGATAATTTAAAATATAGGAAAATATCCAAAACTATTTAATGAATTTCAACTGGTATTTTTATTGGTTAGCAGTGCAATTAAAACTGAGCTATATCACAATTAATTTTTAAATTACAATTATTTTTAATTTAATTTCATGAGTTATGTGCAGTTAAATCAGTAGCCCTACATTTTAGTAGCCGATATAATTGCTGAAATTGACACATTCACAAACTATTTTGGTTGTCTCAAATCAATATTTCACTAAAACAAGTTTGTTTTTAAAAAATCACCTTTGTGTGCGTATATGTGCATACACAGAATATGATTACTTTAAATAACTCATATTTTTCCCTTCATATACAAGAATCCTTAATTCACATTATTAAATAAATAAGACAACTTCTTAGCTACAATATATATTAAAAGTCTGGTCTGGAATCCTTGAAACCTGACTGTTCTGAACAAGGCAATATGCCAGACCAGGGAAGGTCCCCTGCTACCAGCTCCCCAGCTTACTGTCCCTTCCTGCTGATGGCCCTAGCTGCCCCCCTGCTGGGCTGACATGCTGCTGCAGCCCTGGCCACCCAGGCTGCTGCAGCCCCACTCCCAACCCCACTACTGGGGCTGTTGCATGCCAGTGTTATCCTTGGCCCCGCTACTAAGACTGCCACAGCCCTGGATGTGCTACCTGGGCTCCAGACCCACTGGGCTCCCTGTCACCAGCCCTCTTGCCACTGAGGCTCCCAACTAGGACTCCCCAGTCCAGGAACATCCATGGTTGTTTACCGGATCAGAGTCTCCCAGTTTTGGGAGGTCCAACCTGTGTTAGGATAATTAGCTGCTGAAAGGAGTTAAATAGACACTAATATTTAAATTGTGTTAGTATGAATATATAAGTTTACGAACAATGATATTAAATTAATAAGTTGTTTATAAAACAAGAAAAAGCCCTGACACAATAAGAGAATGTCTTTATGCAGACCATTGTGCAACCCTGAGATATACATTTCCTATGCTACAGTTCTAATGACTGTAGTCTTGGTTTACAATTTGGAATGGACATGTCATTGATAATTTTATTACTCTAAGAAAAACAGCATGAAAAACCTAATTTCTACATTCAGAATTTTATTTAGAACTGAGAAATGATACTAGTTATAATCAGACTGTTTGTATAAGTAAAAAGAAAGCCAAGAACACATGAAAGAGATGGGTGAAATCAAGGAAAACATTGTTTATCTTAATTCAAATGATAAAAAATTGGATTTTATTTGTAGAGGGCCAGAATCTCCACCCTGTCTTTTAGGAAGGGGTCCAGGAAAATAAGAAGCACATGATTAAATGTAATACACAGTAAATATTTATTGTAGAATTATCTTAAACATTGCAGTAGTGTTTGTCCTGTCTGCATTTTACTAATAACATTTTGCTTTTTTTTCATAAAATTAATTAAAATGGGAATGCAAATTTACTGGTCATGTAATAAAATTAATTAAAATGAGAACCCAGACTTACTGGTTGTATAATGAGCTCATCTTATTGCTATGATCCAGACAATTTTGGTTGTGGTCATTACCATTTTTCATTTTCAGCACTTCATATCATCACACCCAAAAGTATTAATTTTTGTTAACCCTCTTATTTCAATATGCAATAAAGTCTTATATTGTATAGATGTTCCTTAGAGGGTGTATGTACACAATATATGTACATACAGAGTATCAAATAAAGGGTGCTTGCATTACATTATCTCATACATAAACACATAATGCAGCAGAAAGACACAGGGAGTGAATGTACCTGAAATGATTATATACACTGTTTTAAACTAAAAATGCCTAGAATATGAATTAAAGTAAGATTGTTAGGTACAAGAGACAGAACATTCATAGCCTTCTAATTCATTAATATATTTTCTGTTAAGCAGTGCAAAGCACTCAGAAAGCTATACTAACAGGACATTTGAGTTTAAATAGGGGAATCCCTATATATAGTCAATATAGACTATACTACCTGCACTTGTTTACCTGCAGCATAATAGGACTGCTGGGTGTATCAAATGTTGTAAGGAATACAGCTGAAGCACACTGTTCTCAGCCACTCCCAGGTCAGTGGGAGGAGTCAAATGGCTGTTCCAGTCAGCATAAATTAGAGCTGTCTAAGGACTGCTCTAAATTGTTCTGCCTGCCAGATGGAGCCTTGGCTGCCTTCAGGAGTGGAGCATATGAAAGCCCCCTACTTCCTCATTCTTGACCATAGATTCTGTCCCTAAGTGCTTTCAAATCATAACTGGAAGTGTTCTCTGTGAAGAAGTGTTACAAATTCATCTCTCTCGTTGTTCTGGAATTAAATAAGATTAATCCTTTCACTTTATACATACATACATATATATATATTCTCCAAAAATAAAGAAAACCTGCAAGAATCTCCCACCTTTCCTAATCATAATGGAAATATGCTTTTGCAAAATGTAACAAAACAAATGATGTAATGTTTAAATCTGATCATGGTTTTTGCAGATGGTAGTTGTATTTTTGCAGATGATCACCTGATTATACCCATTTGTATTAAGAAACATATATCTGTGAAGGTGATAACATCTGTTGTGCTGTACTTAAAAGAGACTCCGTTATCTTTAGTGACATCTAATGAAGTAAAACTTGCATTAAACCTTTAACATGAAAAATAAAACTCTCGAACAGATATGTGGCCTCTCCCCATTTATCCCCCTTGTTTAAAAAATATATAGATTATTCTCAGAAATCAATGTACACAATTAGTAATGATATTCCAACTAACCCATTTCCTGTTAATTCACTTAATGTTTAGAAATTCCAAACAGTATTTTGAACTTGCACTAACTGACCAACAGAGTAAATTCAACAGTTGTTGGAAGGTTATATTTAATTTTGTCAGTTATCTAATAAGTTACTACAAATTCTCCATCAAATTGGAGTAAGTTATATAAATCAAAATATAAATTGTGATGGTAACAGATTATCTAAAATATTAAACTAGGCACAGTACACAAAAACTTTAAAAACTGTTTATGTGTTTTATCAAATGGTAAGTTTTATCTGTGTCTGTACAATGTTTTTAATTTGCATTTTCCTCCATAAAACAGCAATTATTTGATAGCACTAACACTAAATCAATTCACAGCTTGAAGACTTCAGGGGAAAAAAACCAATCTTACCTGTGAGTTGAATAAAAAAAGAAATCATAATGAATATGACAAGTGGCATCATTTTCTTGAGAGTCCCAATTCCAATGACCAAAATCCCTTATTTAAAACACTTGATGCTGCAGTTGTTGGCAATTTGTGAGGCAGTAAAGAAAAGACACCTTAAACATGTTTTTAACTGTTTCTAAGAGGGAGGTTTTGTGGTTTACTCATTTTCCTTCCTTAGAAGTTGTTGTCATATTTTCTCATCTATGCAGTAAGTTATCTATTCACTGTACAGCTCTGAATCATAATCTATTAGGTCTGCGGTTCTTTCCTCTCAAAAATGTACTTTGATAATTCATCAAGGATATGAAAAGTTTTATTCTTGATTCTCCTGGGTACTGCAGTGATGTAAGGTAGAATCCTTAAGCAGGGGGAGGAGATTTTCATGGACCTGAGGCTCTGGAAGCTCCTTTTCCAAAGAAAAAAGTAATAATCATAATAATTAATGATAAATAATAAATAATATTAAATTGAAAGAGGTACTAAAAACCACCATTAACTCAGTGCCGGACAACTTAGCTTAACCATTGGTCTTAGTTGGACCATCTGGGTAAGTGGTTGTTGAGTGTTGTGGTATCAATGCAATTCACTCCAGATGACAGAAGTGCTTTCTTCTGTTCAATATTAGTCCAATTAGGGTGTGTCTACACGGCAAAGTTAATTTGAAATAACAGCCGTTATTTCGAAATAACTTTCCTAGCGTCTATACAGCCAAACCATTATTTAGAAATTAATTCAAAATAGCGGAGCGCTTATTTCGAATTTGGTAAACCTCATTCTATGAGGAATAATATCAAATTTGAAATAGCTAAATCAAAATAAGCACTGTGTAGATGCTTATTTTGAAATAGGGGGCCCCCAACCCTTCCCAGGGTGCCCTTGTGGCCACTCTGGGACAAACCAGGAAAACTTTTCTGCTCCCCTCCCCCCCCCCCCCCAGCCCTGGAGCCCTTAAAGGAGTAGAGTCTGTTTGGCCACAGGGCCTGTGCCAGCTCCAGGGCAGAGCCCACAGGTGCTGCCCTGACCCAGTTGCCAACATGAGCCAGCCAGCCAGTGCCAGCCAGCCCTCCACCGCTCCCTAGAAGCAGTCTGGCAGCCCCCAGGAGCCTGCCAGGGGCTGGAAAAGGCAGACGCCTTCCTGGTCTAGTGCAGAGATCATGGACCTCATTCCGGTTTGGGGGGAATCCTCCAACATCTATGATCTCCACACTAGATGCAGGAACATGGCTGTCTACAGATAGATGGCTGACAGCCTGGCCACATGCGCACAGGAGCAGGTGCACATGAAGATAAAGAAGCTGAGGCAGGCCTATGCCTGGGCCACATAGGGCAGCTCCCAACCAGGGGCAGACCCAGACCCCTTGTCCTATTTTGACGCCCTGGACCACATCCTGGGGGACCAGATGGTCCGTACTTCCCAAGTGGTCATCGACCCTGGGGCAGAGGGCCCTGAGCAGGGAACAGAAGAGGAGGTGGAGGAGGAGGAAGATGGCCAGGAGTCACAGGAGCCTGGAGGGAGTATGGCACTCACCCAGGACCCCTGAGTCATCACAGCAGCCATGTCACCACTGTCTTCCAAGGCCGGGAGGCCTCGACATGTGAGTGCCATCACTGTCCCCTTATGCGGGGTGAGGGTGGGGGGAAAGGAAACCCAGGGACCACGTGTGGGGGCCTTGCTGACCACGGAGCACGCAGCAACCTGTGCATGTGCCATGCCACCCTGGGCATGTGGCCCCGGCTGGCTGCCACACAGGGGCCCTCGCCTGTTACTCACACACCTGTATGTATGAAGGTACATGACATGCTCCTGATCCCAGGGAGGGACACTGCACAATGCCCTCCCTCCAGAAGCCCCCGCTACACAGATGCAGGGCACATCTCTCCCCTCCCCCCCCCCCCCCCCAACACCCACACTATATACAGCATAGGTGCAGTCCCAGGCCAGCTCATACTCCCGGGGATAGAAGGACATGATGGTGCAGAGACCTGCCGTCCTTGCCTTGCAGAGTGGGGCTGGGCTTCACCCATTGTGTTGCCAGGGATAACTGACCACTTCTCTTGTTTCTTCACAGCTGCACCAGCTCCGAGTGCAGGGCGCACCACTCCGCCCAGGACATCCTTCCACACCCAGGCCAGCAGGCTCACCCGGAACCAGGAGTGCCAGTGGCAGCACCTGGGGTTACTGCAAAGGCAGGTCCGCAGCCAAGAGCACTAGGGCAAGAAGACCTGCAGGTGCGGCAGGAGAGCTTGTGGGAGCTGCTTGACCAGGGCCATGCCATCCACAATCACCTGCAGATTCTGGTGCAGAGATTGCTGCCTGCTGCTACTCCAGCCCCTGTGGCCACCCCAGCTATTGCTCCTCCTCCCACTCCTGCTCCCCCTTCCCCTTCTTCTCCCCCCCACCCCACCCTCCATACCCGCTCCCCCCAGGGATGCCGAGGCCCCCGTACCCGCAGTGCTGGGAGACAGGTGAGCTTGCAAGACCCCTAACCCTGAGCTTCTCTTCCCCCTTCTTCCCCTGGCCTCCCCCTTCCAGCTCCCTCCTCTCAAGTTTCTCCCTCCTCTCTCCCACTCTCATTCCCCCGTAACCCCAGTTATGGTAAAAAAAGAGAGTTTGTTTTTGGCAACACATGTTTTTATTTTACATCAGTAAGGGGGGTTAGGGAGGGGAAAGTGGAAGGACATGAGGGTGAAATAAGGCACGAGGCCCCAGTGGGGCACACCAGGGAGACTTCACTTCTCCTCCGAGTGGAAGCTCTCGTGCAGGGCCTCCCGGATACGGACAGCCCCCCGATGGGCCTCCCAGCTGTCAGCTGTACAGGGCTGCACGTAGAGGCCAGCCAAATGGTGGGCCTCTGACATCCAGGCTGGCAGGAAAGCCTCCCCCTTTCTCTCACACAAATTATGCAGCACACAACACGCTGCCACCATGTGCAGAATAGGTCCAGGTGGGTGAGGAGGCATCTAATACGGGCCTTCAACCGGCCAAACACCCCCTCCACCACGATGTGGGCCCTGCTGAGCTTGGCATTAAAGGCCTATCAGGAGGTTTTGAGGTGTCCCATGTAGGGTTTCATCAGCCAGAGTTGTAGGGGATAGGCCACATCCCCCACCTGGCACACAGGCATGTCCATGTCCCTAACCCTAATGCGACGGTCAAGGAAGAAAGTCCCGACATGCAGCCTTTGGTACACGGAGGAGTTGTGGTAGACTCGCGCATCATGTGCTTTGCTGGACCGGCCCTCGTTTATGTCCACGAACTGGCCCCGGTGGTCAGACACAGGCTGCAGGATGACTGAGAAGTATCCCTTCCAGTTGATGTACAGGGAGGCCTAGTGGTCTAGGGCATGGATAGGGATGTGCATCCCGTTGATTGCTCCCTCCCCCCCCCCCCCCGCAGTTGGGGAAGCCCAGGGTGCAAAATCCCTTGATGACCGTGTCCAAATGAGTAAGGCAGATGATTCTGCAGAGCAGCACTCTATTGATGGCCTTGACCACCTGCAGAGGGACACACAAAACTGAGAGTCAGTGGGGTGCCAGGGTGGCTGAGAGTTCTCCTTCCCCGCCACTGCCCTGTGCCCCCACTCTGCAGGAGCAACCCCCCTGCAATCCTGACCACCATGGGCAGTCCGTAGTGCAGGTGGGACAGAACAAACCCTCCCCTCTTTTCCCTAGGGCAGCCTTTCCCCTCCTCACCCCCCCCCCCCCCCCCGGCACAGTGGCTGGAGATTTCCATACCTATATGAGCACTGCTCTGACGGTGGATCTCCCCATGCTGAACTCGTTCACCATGGATTGGTAGCTATCCTGCTTGGAGAGCTTTCAGAGGGCAATGGCCACACACTTGTGGAGGGGAATGGCGGGCCTCATGCATGTATCCCGTTGCTGCAGACCAGGGGCGACCCACTCGCAGAGCTCAAGGAAGGTGTCCTTCTGCATCCTGTAGTTCTGGGTCCACTGTTGGTCTCCCCAGTGTTCCAGGACAATGTGATCCCACCAGTAGCTGCTGGTGTCCAGATGTGATGGGGCACGCTGGCGTCCAGCTGCTGCTGCTGCTCCTCCACAGTCCCCAGTGGGGGAAAAGGGAGGGCCTGAGGGTTGGGCTGCAGTAGATGCTGCCAGGCAGTCTCCGGCAATTGCAGCCAGGATTGCAGCAAGACATCCACAATGAGCACCAGAGTGCCCAGGGGAAGCTCTGGCTCCAAGGTGCCGAGTGCTGTGATGTCCTGAGTCAGGGCAACCAAAGTAAGCAGAGAAAAAAATGCTTTGCTGTCCCTCAGCGAGGTAGGGAAGCGAGCAGGGAAAGCTGAGAACTGGCTGTCCAGGGGGGTCCCTTTAAGCACGAGCCTCAGATAGCCTCAGGCAGCAGCCACACAAAGCAGCTACTGACCTGATGCCCCGCTGGAACTGGTTTCAGCTGGCCTTAAATGCAATTCAGCATCCAATCCGTGTGTACGCCCTATTTCAAAATAGCAAAATGCTATTTCGAAATGCATTTTGTGCGTAGATGAGTTATTTCGAAATAACACTGTAGTGTAGACATACCCCTAGGTAATTAGCAAGTGCTGTTGAAATGCTTCAAAGGAGCATCATTTGTCCTTTGCTGGAGAGATAATGCCGAAAAAATGACCTGTCTCAAGCAGCGATCTCGGCGAAGGCAATTATTTTTTTAGTTCAAGAGTATGTCCCAGAATTCATGTTTTTGGACCACCAAAACTAGCATTTACAAGTCAGTTGGCTAACTTAACTAGCAACAATTAAGTTAAAAGAGGGGTAAATATTTTAGGCTAGATGTACCTGAAGTAGCCCTTACCACTTGAACTAAGTAATACTCCTAAGATTGGAAGAAGAGAGAATCTCAGCCTTCCAGTAATGATGGGACAGAGGAGGAGAAAAAGATAAAAGGCAGTTCACTATTAGGCTTAGACCGCTTTTTCACAGAGAAAACATGTATGCCTTTCCTACATTTTAGGATATATTAACAATGAAACTGCTGCTAACTGTTCAGAAAGCAACCCAAACCATGAAGTAAAAACACTTTTGTGAGCTTTCCTTTCAAACTCTTAGATCCCAGATAACACTGTTTTGAGCTATAACATTTTGAACAGCCATGATAAAAGCCCCTGGAGATGCAGATTTGAATAAGAAAGATCTGATTCTGAGAACACTGATTAAAGTCAAGAGATAATAGTTTAATGCAGCTAGCCTTAGGGTTTCACACAGGCACATAAACCAGAATTCAGGGTAATGGCAAAGAAAACTGGACCTTTTCTGAAAAATTCAAATAGAGTCAAAGTTAAAATGCAATTTGTTTTATCCTCAAATTGTTTGTAAAATACAAACATTAGCATCAATTTGATATTTACTGCTTTTAATCAAAGGACACTTAAAATAATGTTAAGCTTTCCTACCTAAGGTAAATCCCCATTAGGAATGTTTATGAAGAAATGTAGTGGGTAAGGCTATAACATGGGTTCCCAAACTGGGGGGCATGCCCCTCTGGGAGGGCATGAAGAAATTCCAGGGGGGCGTGAGGTGACCCAGTTCTCCCCATCAATCTCTCCCCCCGCCAAGTTTTGCTGCTATTTTTGTTTCTCACTCCCCATCAGTTCCTTCCCCCCCCCCCAAAAAAAGTTTTGCTGCTATTTGGGGGGATGAGGGTTTCTCAAAAATCAAAAGGGGGTATAATGCCGAAAAGTTTGGGAACCACTGGGGTATAAGTAGTTAATTGACTTAAGATAGCTTAAAGACCACATAGCAATAGCAAAGGTGCATACAAATATGTCCGAACATTTTTGTGTCTATTTATACATTAGGAAAATCATATTTTAATAAGAAAACAATTAAAAATATATAAACTATTTTCTGACAGAAAAATGAGTCCTAGCTGAAATTTAGGGGAAAAAATGACAAAAGGGCTGTTTTTCATTGCTGATCAAATTCTGCCACTATCATGAGGCCTTAGTGCAGCAAAGCACTTGAGTTCATGTCAAAAATCTACGCACCAAATTGGCAAGTAGTTTTATTGCACTGAAAAATGCTTTTTTTTAAAGTTGATTTATTATTCACTGAAAATATTTCACCCAATGCTAATGTCAAATTGTTTTATTCAGGAGTTTGCTAAAGACAACAGTGCAACCAATAATTGGTGCCTTGAATAAGGCCATGAACAGATTCTGGGTCCAGTGTTTAATCATATCTGGTTTGGGGAATCAGGCAAACAGCCATTCTGGAGAATATGGGAGGGTATGTCTACACTACCCCGCTAGTTCGAACTAGTGGGGTAATGTAGGCATACTGCACTTGCAAATGAAGCCCGGGATTTGAATTTCCCTGGCTTCATTTGCATAAGCGGGGAGCCGCCATTTTTAAAACCTCGCTGGTTCGAACCCTGTGCAGCACGGCTACACGGGGCACGAACTAGGTAGTTCGAACTAGACTTCCTAGTTCAAACTACCGTTACTCCTCGTGAAATGAGGAGTAACGGTAGTTCGAACTAAGAAGCCTAGTTCGAACTACCTAGTTCATGCCCCGTGTAGCCGCGCGGCACGGAGTTCGAACCAGCGGGGTTTTAAAAATGGCGGCTCCCCGCTTATGCAAATGAAGCCCGGGAAATTCAAATCCCGGGCTTCATTTGCAAGTGCGGTATGCCTACATTACCCTCCTAGTTTGAACTAGGAGGGTAGTGTAGACATACCCGGAAGGAAATTGGCCCCTTGCACTGAAGGAAAACTGAAACAGCTAACTTTCTTAGTATGCCTAAATATACTTTAAAGAATAAGATAGAAAAGGAGAAATCCTACATAACTTTACATGAGACAATCCTTGAGAGTGAAAACAATTGCTTACAAATATATTTTGGAACCTTTGCAAGAGACCTGCTCTTGAATGGTTTCATACCTTAATACTTCCATCAGGGTTTGTGTCTGAGACAGTAATACAATGTGATCAATGCTTTCCAAAGTAGCTAACAGATATAACAAAAGGAGCATAACATGTTTTTCATCTTTCCAAAAAGTAGTTGCATAGAACATTTGCTGTCTCCACCCTGCGCATAGGTGTTAATTATGGAGACATGTCCACATCATTGCTTCTTTTACCAGTCCAAGATGATGTGGGTCCTACATGCAGATTGTGGACTGAAGTATTGTCAGTATTTCTAGGGCTTCAGTGAATGTCACTGGTTTGCAGTCAACTAGAGAAGACAGATGGCCTTGATGTTCAAAGATGTTGAGCACCCATAAGCTCCATTATAGTCAATGGAAACGTCAGGACTTCCACTCCTTTGAAAACCAGACAATGAGCATTGCTAAGCTTCTGATATAGCCCTGCATCCACAGCAGCAGACAATTAAAAGTAGAAAATGAATTCAAAGGAGTTTTTAGGGAGAGTTTTAAAGGCAAGGGGAAAGAATGCTGGCTAGGTTCCAAACACTAAAGCAAACATTTACCTAATGCATGAGAATCTCAATCTTTAGGGGATTCTAAGGCTAGCTCATGAACATAGACTCATGATTGTTCTTGAATGATGGACTCATAATACTTACACTGATACTGTTTTGCTTCTGAATTTTGATTTGCCCAGTAAAAAAACAGAGATAGGTTATCAGAACTGATTTTTCAGTTAGATGGGAGATCCCAAAATGCATTTCCAGAAGTTGAAAAAATAATATTATTTCTTAATTTGCCTCAGGCTTCCTGTAAGTCAAAGAATTTTTCTCTTTTCACCACTCTTAAGCTGTGGAAGAAAATATTCATTGTTAATTATAAAAAAGAAAAGACTATCTGGCTTTTGGGAGCTTGGAGCTGCTACAGACTTTGGTATATTTGAAAAAATGCTCATTTCCCATTTTTAAGTGACTTTAATGAGTGCCCCCAGGGCTACATATTTCAGCCAGTGTAAAATTTCAGAGGCTGGCCAGATCTCTCAGAAAAGAAGTTCATGGAATGAGAAAAAACTCTAATATTCCTGTGACTGATTCATAAATCAAAGAAGTGATTCATGAATGGAGAAGGAAAAAGTAAGTGAGGATTTAGACTTATTGGGAGGGTGACACAAAGAAGTTTATACTGATTCTACCAAGCTGTACTTGTCCTGTGGATAAATTAAGAGATGTATTTTTTGGTGTCAATCCACCACCTTTTGTCAGCACTAAATTCACTCATACAAACGGGGATTTGAGAACTGTCTTTCTGAATCCAGGCCTATATATTTATCCGCAACTGGCACAAAGTCACAGATGTTCATGGTGAACAGACTAAATCCCTATTTCCTGTCACTGTAGAGAAACCAGCAGCAGTTAAGGAAACAGATGGGCCATCAGGAGAAGTGATTCAGGTTCTTAGACAAGTGTTAGAATGAAATAAACTGCATGTGGCACATTTTAAGTGAATGAACAAATGAATTGCAATGACTAGCAAAAATGCTAAGGATTCCAAGTCACTAATTAAAGACAAAGTGGTTAAGGTAATATTTTTTACTGGACCAACTTCTGTTGGTGAAAGACAAGCTCACACAGAGCTCTTCTTCAGGTCTGAAAAACTTGTATAATGTTTTATTTCTTGCATTTTCTCAGAAAGCAAATATTGCTGTTAAGTTTTGCTTTCTTTGTCTTCATCTTCATGTTGAGCAGTTACAATTTCAGATGGTAAATTTCTGTATCTTCCATTGTTGCATGCAGTGTTAGTCCCAGAATACAAGAGACACAAAGTGGGTGAGGTAATATCTTTATTGGACTATCTTATGTTAGTGAGAGAGACAAGATTTCAAGCTTACTGACATTCAGAAGAGATCTGTGTAAATGTAACCCACACACCTAGGCTATGTCTACACTCGCAGCTTCTTGCACAAGTACAGCCGTTCTTGCGCAAGAATCTGCAGAGCATCCACACTGCCCGCCCGCTTTTGCGCAAGGAAATTTACAGTACGACGTAGTAAGAAAGGGCTTCTTGCGCAAGCACTATGCTCTTTTTTATCAGGTGTAAGCCCTCTTGCGCAGGAGCTCTTGTGCAAGAGGGCAATGTGGATGCTCAGCAGGGATTTCTTGCGTAAGAAACTCCTATGGCTAAAATGGCCATCGGAGCTTTCTTGTGCAAGAGAGTGTCCTCACTGCCATGGATGCTCTTGCGCAAAAGCACAGCTTCCACATGGCATGTGGACGTTTTCTTGTGCAAGACTTCTTGCACAAGAACCCTTGCGCAAGATGTTCTTGCTCAAGAATCTGCCAGTGTAGACATAGCCCTAGTGTGGTTACCATGGAGTGGCACCTAGATCACAGCAACAGTTAAGACCAAGAGACCTCTACAGCATGGGCTAGGAGGCAGCTGGCTTTTAGCTCACAGGATAGAGGCTCCTATACTCAGCTCCAGAAGTCCCAGGTTCAGATCCGCCTGACGATGGTTACATAAGTTCAGAAATTTGTCTCTCTCGCCAAACATGGCTGCAACACTAAAAGCCACCAGTAAGCATTCAAAGCAAGTCAAGCTTTCTTATTCCTTTTTTCATCTTGTTTTAGTACCGAATTTCTGGTGACAGTCTAGAGTCTTTTATATTTACAGTATAGCTCATGTGACATACCAGGCCAGGTCTGGGCACCACTGAGGGCGTCCACTTAGGGTGAATTGCTCAAAACCAGCCCTCTACTGAAGACCTTTCCCAGATAGGCCACAAACCAGTCACACAGAGAGCTTCAGCTGCCAATATGGCCAGCAGAAAACCTCGCGAGCAAAACCCTTCAGACATCCCAGCTCTTCCTGTGCCACAATCAGCCCTGGGCCTTACACACAGGTTAGGGGTTATAAAACCCGATCTCACCCACTCCGAACAGATCCTCCCAGTCCCAGAGAACCAGCCTGGTCAATTTACACTCTAGATCTTATCCACAAAAGCACACCGAGCCAATCCTTTAGAATCTAAAATCTAAAGGTTTATTAATAAAAGAAAGAAAAGGTTGAGAGTAAGATGTTAAGGAGAATACATTACATACATCAATTACCAAGTTCTTGATGCAGCCTCCTAGCAGAGATGTTACAAACTGCTAGCTTAGAAGTCTCTGGTGTACATCCTGTATTAGGATGGGTCAGCAATCCTTCCCAGCTCTCTGTCCCGAGCAAGGATGCATCTGGAATCAGCAGCAAGATTGAAAACAAGATGGAGATGGCCTCATGGGATTTTTATATTCTTGGTGTCTCCCAAGCTGAAGCTGGGCACATGATCAAGTGACCGGTCTGTATGACATTTACCAGTAGCCATGAGACATTGGCTTCCAAACGCATTATTCAGGTGTGTATTGGCCACTCCCGAGAGCCATTTTCCGTGGAGCAGTGCTAGTTAACCCCGTTATTCACTGAACAATCCTTCTTCACAATAGACAGTCCAGGCCCATTGCTTCCTCCCAGACAGAGAACATTTACAGTAAGGCTCCATCTAGACTGGCATGATTTCATGCAAATACTTTTAAAGGAAAAGTTTTTCCATTAAAAGTATTTGCGCAAGAGAGCGTCTACAATGGCACGGATGCTTTTGCGCAAAAGCATCTGTGCTAGTGTAGATGCTTTGTTGTGCAAGAAAGCTCCGATGGCCATTTTAACCATCGGGCTTTCTTGTGCAAGAAATTAACTTGCCTGTCTATACTGGCCCTCTTGCGCAAGAATACTTGCGCAACAGGGCTTATCCCTGAGCGGGAGCGTCAAAATATTTGTGCAAGAAGCACTGATTTTGTACAGTACAAAGTCAGTGTTCTTGCGCAAATACTCGTGGCCAGTGTAGACAGGCGGCAAGGCTTTGCGCAAAAGCGGCTGCTTTTACGCAAAATCTTGCCAGTCTAGACGCACCCTACAAGAACAGAGCCCATATCCATAACTTCACATACAAAAATCATACAAGTACATGAGTAGCATACATAGAATCAATAGAGCACAAGCTTTCATTTGACACCTCATATGGCCCACTTTGTACAGAATTTGGGGCAAATGCCACCACTTGATTCAATAGTGATTTGTCTGCTCTCTTTAGAATCCAATAATGTGACAGCTCAGTATATTTTCTTTGCCTTTAATTTTAAAAACAGGAATGGATAAATAATCATTCCATTTTGTAAACAGAAGTAAAGAGAAGTTCCATTTGAGCTCACATGTAGCTTGCTTACAAACATTTTTGTTGGCCAACATAATCTCTTGCCAGTACTCATGGTATTCTTGCTAGCAAGGTAAAGAAGTATAGCTTGGATGAAAGGATTATACAGTGTATTGAAAGCTGGCTCAATCATCGGGCTCAATGAGTAGCAATCAATGTCTCAATGTTTAGTTGGAAGCTGGTATCAAGTGGAGTGTCCCAGTGGTCAGTCTTGGGGCTGGCTTTGTTAAACATCTTCATTAATGATCTGAATGATGGGAGGCATTGCACCCTCAGCATGTTTGTGGGTGACACTTGGCTGAGGGCAAGAGGTAGATATGCTGGAGGGTAGGGATAGGGACCAGAGTGACCTAGACAAATTGGAGGATTGGGATAAAAGAAATCTGATGAGGTTCTATAAGGACAAGTTTAGAGTCCTGCACTTAGGATGGAAAAATTCCATGAACTTTTACAGGCTGAAAATAGGCTGGTTAAGCAGCAGTTTGGGAGTAAAAGACCTAGGGATGACAGTAAATGAGAAGCTGGATATGAGTCAAGAGTGTGCCTTTGTTGCTAAGAAGTCTAATGGCATATTGGGCTGCATTAGTAGGAGCACTTCCAGCAGAATCAGGGAAGTGATTATTCCCTTCTCTTTGGCACTGGTAAAACCACATTGGGAGTATTATGTCCAGTTTTGAGACTGAGGAATTTGGGCTTATTTAGTCTGCAGAAGAGAAGGGTGAGGGGGGATTTGATAGCAGCCTTCAACTAACTGAACAGGGATTTAAAAGAGGATGGAGCTAGGCTGTTTTCAGTGGTGGCAGATGGCAGGGCAAGGAGCAATGGTCTCAAGTTGCAGTGGTCTAGGTTGTCTATGAGGAAAAACCAGAAGGGTGGTGAAATACTGGAATGGGTTGCCTACAAAGGTGGTGGAATTTCCACCCCTAGAGATTTTTAAGTCCAGGCTTGTCAAAGTCCTGGCTGAAATGATTTAGTTGGGGTTGGTCGAGCTTTCAGCAGGGGGTTGGACACAATGAGCTCCTGAGGTCACTTCCAACCCATATCTTCCATTATTCTTCCCTTTATATTTATTTAATCCACATTTTCTGCACACATGGAAGAGGACATGACAACTGTTAGAATTCTTCTAGTGACTTCATATCAGCATAACTATTTCAGAGATCTCATCTTATTGTATCTAGGTGTGACACACAGCTGAAGGACTCTCTGCATGTTGGGGCCTTCAAAGTATTGGAAGGCTTCAATATCTGAGACATAGGTGAGAGGATTATTCTAAGAGGGGTGGGCGAGATTCTGTGGCCTGCACGGTGCAGGGGGTCAGACTAGATGATCATAATGGTCCCTTCTGACCTTAAAGTCTATGAGTCTATGAGTCTATGAGACACTGTTTGCAGTATAGATGGGGAGGGGAGTTTTGGTATTTTTACCTTTTCA
The DNA here is from genome assembly GCF_049634645.1 of Pelodiscus sinensis. Classification (NCBI taxonomy): domain Eukaryota; kingdom Metazoa; phylum Chordata; order Testudines; family Trionychidae; genus Pelodiscus; species Pelodiscus sinensis. The sequence continues at coordinate 218,058,455 of NC_134711.1, forward strand.
ATTTCATTTTGTTAAGGTGCTTTTTCCTAGCAATTGCCACAGTTTTTGAAACGGTGAATTATATTATAATATGTAAGCCATTTGTAAAGTTTAGGGGCCAGCTGCTTAACTGATGTAAATCTTTAATGCTGATTTTACCTGAGGATCCAGTCTCATATTTTCTCATTTTTCTCAGTTTATACTAAATTTAGATCCAAACTTCATACCAAATCACATACCAAATCACATCAAGTTAACTTTAAAATGAACACTCCCCCTATGAGCCCACAGTTGGAAAAAGCAGTATTTTTTGGAGGGGGGGAAACATTTTGAACATTATTTGTGCTCAAACAAACCACTTCTTTGGTGTGCTTCCCAATGCCTGCTGAGGTATATATACCTGGTACCCATCCGTTTATTAGAATGAGGCGCTAGATGAGAAATCCAGAACAATATCAAACACATTGCCAGAACACTATTTTCATCATAATGTATTTGCCAGTGTTTCTAGATGGTTAAACAGTAGTGACCTGATTCTGACTATTGTCACACTGATTTTATATTACTGTTACTCAGATGAAATAACTGGAATTATATCAAGACAAATGTATTGTTTCACAATGAAAAATCATGTCCTGGTTTGCTTAAACATCATACATCTTTGTTGCCAGCTACTCTGTAGTCCTGAGGGTCAATCTGGAAAGGAAAAGTAATGACTGAGTTCTGTCTCTCAGAGTATCTCTTTATTCTCCCCTTGATGAGTGCGCACATTTCTCACATTAATAGCCATTTACTGACAGCATTCGCTTCTGTCTTTGTACTTTGGGAGTAAAGGCCTTGACACAAATTTATCTGATATTTTCAGTTCCGAATTTCTCAAGGGACAAATGGTACATTGAAATTCTCTTGGAAAATACTTAAAAGGGAAAAGGGCTGACCTATGAAATGAAAGATTAGGTGGTAGTTGAAGAAGAAATTGAGGAGGTGGGAGAGGAGAAAAATAATAGTGTGTTCTCCCATGAACATCCTTTTCCTCTCCATTTTGTATTTTAAGTAGGATGATGGCTCTTTCCTCTGAGTTGATGAACTGCAAGATTGTTGTAATAAATGAGCTGAATTCCAGCATCCTTTTATTATTTTGGTCCTCTACAGTATAGGCAATTTTATATTCTTCTTTGAGTGATTGCTCATGTGCATTTCAAGTTAGGAGTGTGCACGCCGTGTGCACAGTTGCCAGGAAGATTTTACCCTAGCAAGGTCATCAAGGGAGACCCCTAATCTATGTCTACACTTGCGGCTTCTTGCGCGAGTAACATGCAAATGAGGCTAAGCATGGCATATCGCTGAGCCTCATTTGCCTATCTAATGAGCCACCATTTTTTTCAGAAGAGGCTCTTGTGCAAGAAGGAGCGTCTACACTGCACCTTCTTGCGCAATGCCGTTCTTCCTGAAAAGTAATAGGTGTAACGGCATGCGCAAGAGGGTTTTTCTTGCGCAAGAAGGGGCAGTGTAGATGCTCCTTCTTGCGCAAGAGCCTCTTCTGAAAAAAATGATGGTTCATTAGATATGCAAATGAGGCTCAGTGATATTCCACGCTCAGCCTCATTTGCATATTACTCGCGCAAGAAGCCGCGAGTGTAGACATAGCCCTAGAGGAGCACCAGTATGACTAGATATTTAGCATCTTGCTGACTGCCCCCTCTCTCAGTTCCTTCTTGCATCTCTTGCTGCTGGCAAGGGTGCTTTTCCTAGTTGGTCTTTGTAGATCCTTCTTTCAAGTGTTAAGTAGTTGTTAGCTTAAGTGTTAAGTTCATTGCAGGGACTCCTGTGTTTTTTCCCCACTTGGGGGCCAGGACATGCCTCTGCTCCCTGGCTTCAAGCAGCGCAGGTAGTGCATGAAGTGTATGCCTACATTCAATCCACACAATTCCTACCTAAAGTGTTAGGGAGTGGCCCACTTAACAGACAAGTACAAGATCTGCAGAGCCTTTACATCAAGAACTTGAAGGGACAGAGTTTCACCTCTGAAACCTGTTGATGGAGGGTTCTATGGATCCCATCTGGCACTGCAGGCCACGGGACCGGAATTGGTGACCTTGGTGCACAATGCACCTTCGTTGGTGTGAAGTGTACCAGCTCTACATAAGGAATCAGACAAGCCATTCCAAACGCTAGTTCTCGGCACCAATCCCATTTCTCCAGTGCAGAGAAAGAAACAGAAGCAGGAGAGGAGCCAATCCCCCATTTCAAAAGCTAGACAGCTTTGCAGGTCGCGTCCTGAATTGGTGCACCCTTCAAAACAGCTCACCAATGCAGCACCATTGACACCAGTGCCATTGTCAGTTCCGTTGGGTCTGATGCAGGTAGACTCTCTGCCCCAGGAGACATGGACATGCCATGCATTCCTGAGACATATAAAGTGTCCTGTGACCTGACTGAGCTAACATCTGTCTGGGAAGCATCACCGAGGGAGTCTCCTCTGGTCCCTCCAGCATTGTGGCTGGTACCAGGATGGTGCAGTCAAGGGGGAAACCTCCCATGTTAAGAAGGTCACTTTCACCTCAGCACCATTCACCATTCACCTAGGCACTGGTTGGTGAGGGCTCCTGTACAAGGCGGAGTCCTCCCAGTTAGCACCGGTTGAGGAGCCAGGACCAACAATCTCTCCTCCAGTGAGGACTTCTGTTGAAGGTGGAGTCCTTCCGGGTGGCATCGTTCTCTCAGCAGAGATCATTCACTTCAGCAATAGTACTGGGAGTGCTCCTGTATGAGGTGGAGTCCTTCTGGTGACGTCACACCTGTGCAGAGGCTGCCAGTACAGCACAGTACCATTCCTCTCTGGTCCCTGTCGTACCTCGGTGTTTTCGTATCTCGGTACCTTCGGTGGTCTGGACTGTCAGTGTCAGCGTCGTCTGGTCAGGGTTGTCCTGGCGCGCTCCTGACAGGACCTCTACTCCGTTGTTAAACTTTCGGCTGCGTGCGTAACAATCGGTACTCCCTTTATCTAGAGTGTTAGACCCCGTGCACTTGGGTCAACACAAGAGATCTCTGAGTGGCCCCAGAAAGACAGATGCAGGCAAGGTTTGAAATCAATTGAGCAGGTTTATTGTCAAATGCGAAGCTCTACCAGTTGGTAACAGAGATCAGTACAATGTTACACCACTGGGCACTATGGCCCGCGTTGACAAGGTACCAACACTGGGTAGGCCTATTGCCATATAACAGATATTAACAGCAGTTAGTCAAAATTAAGCTACTGTGCACTCTGTAAGTTTAGGCAATGACACCTGCCGTTCAGGCGCCTAGTGCGCCCCCCCCCCAAGGTCGGCCGGAGAGCACCCTCTGCAGTGTCCTTTTATAGACAGGTACAAACAACTTACATCATTTCTTTATGTACCAAGTTACCACCCTCTGTTGCCTAGTTACCACCCTTCACCTTACAGATGGGGGGCTTACTTACTATCCTTCATGCTGTCAATCTCGACCTGGTCCTGAACCTAGGTTGATATGTGCATTAGTTTTTAGGGAGTTTTTGTACCAAGACATTTCTTATTAAGATGTTCCAATACTCCCCTTTGGCTTACAGTCTGTACCCAGTACCTCCCTGTGTCCTTCCATGCTCGACCTAACTTACACAATCACACAATTTATCAATAGGGCCTCTTTCTTGGCTCCTGTTACTGAACCAAAATCTTGCACACTAGATTGCGGGTCTGTTGCTGTTTTCATGTTATAGGCCTCTATTTAGGCCTGCTGACTCGTTACTGACCTCAACTTACTACAGTCCCCATATTCCACATCCATGTAAAGTCAGAACTGGAGGGCCCCTGGTCCAAAAGGCAGCTCTATTCAGCATGGGGACAACCAGACAGGAGGCAGGAACTGGCCTTACAATGGGCTCCTCAGTGGCAGGCCCTGCCTCAGTGGCCTTTCTGGACTCCTTGGGCCTATCACCAGATGCAAGCGGGAGGTTCCAGGTCTGTCTTAGTGGCCTCTGTTAGCAGGAGCACTCCCTCAGTGGCCCAAGGCAGAGACCCCACCTTAAGGGTACAGTTGTCCCAGCAAACCACGTCAGGGTCGTAAATACCTGCTACACAGCCATTTGGGGCACTGGTGGGGTCCTGGTTGGTACTGAGCTCACAGTCAGAACAGACACTGGCTTCCTGTTCTGGGTAGTATCAACAGCACCAAGTTCCAGGAGTGTCTCTGTGCCCAGTGCTGCCCATGTCACAGCACTCCTGTACCAGTAACCAAGGGCATGTGCTCTTGATACCGGTACCGGTCCCAGATATGGAACAGGAAAAAAGGGAGCTGTGGGACTCTTGTCCTTGTCATCTCCAGATGAGGTGGGAGTGGGGGCAGGGATGTCTCTACCCCCTATGGTCAATAAGGCACATCAAGACCTCTTCAGGTGCATGGCCCAGAGTTTGGGTCTGCAAATAGAGGAGGTGGTGGAGGATGCAGATCTTATAGTTGACATGAAAACTCTCTGGCAGACCCCAGTTTCTATCCTTCCAACTGCTAAAGGGGTTGACTGTTGGTACTCTGCCCCATCTATGGGGTACTAGTACTTGTATACACACCTGTAACCTGGCACTCAAATAGTGGATTCAGTAATGCCAAAGTCACCGGGGCCCACACCCAAGTCTAAGGACTCAAAGAGGCTGTACCTGTTGGGGAGGAAAGTTTACTCATTGGGTAGCCTCCAATTAAAGCTGGCTAGCCAACAGGCAGTGTTAGCCCAATACAATTATAATACATGGGCAACCATGAACAAATTTAAAGAACTCCTTCTATAGGACTTTAAGTACGAGTTTGCAGCCCTCATAGAAGAAGGGAGGGTAATTTCCTGAACCTCCCTTCAGGCAGCTCTTGATGCTGTGGACTCTGCAGTCTGGTCTACATTAATAAGCATAGTTATGAGACAGAATTCTTGGCTTTAGGTGTTGGGAATCCCTCCAGAGGTCCAGAATGTGCTTTAGGACCTTCCTTTTGATGGTTGTGGCTTGTTTGCAGAACAAATAGATTCCAAGTTGCAGTTTTTGAAGGACACAAGGTCTATGTTAAAGTCCTTGGGCCTTCGCATACCTACAATGCAGTGAAGACATTTCAACCCAACTCTGCCACCTAGATATTATCCTCCCCATCAGAGACAGACACAGAATAGATGGGATAGTAGGCAAAGTTGTCATTGCTCCATAAGTGTTAATAGTAGTGGGAATGAGGGATGCCAATAACCAGACCCAGGGCCTAGGAAGAACTTTTGAAGGTGCACCTGAGGACAATGTACCTTTCTCCCTTTTGGATCCTGTTCCTATGTTTGGTGACCACTTGCCCATTTTTACCATGCCTGGGCTTGAGACAAGTGGATTCTAGACATGGTAAAGATGGGATAGTCTATCCAGCTTCTGGCTTCCCCATTCCCCTGCCCCATCCATTTTCAGGAATCCCTCTCACAAGCAGGAGGTGCACATACTCCTCAACATAGGGCAGTAGAGGAGGTCTCTCTACCACTCAGGGGCACAGGGTTTTATTCTCATTATTTCCATATCCTGAAAGCCAAGGGCAGGTTACTTCTCATATTAGACCTATGCAGTCTGAACAGATACCTGAAAAAGTTAAAATTCCATATGGTATCTCTGGCCTCAATTATCCTTCCACTGAATCTGGAAGACTGGTGCTGTCTTTGATCTGGAGTACACGTATTTTCATGTGGCCATACTTCTGGCTCACAGAAGGTTCCTTTGTTTTATGGTGGGTGGTTCCCATTATCAGTTCAGGGTGTTACTTTTCTGCCACACCAAGGATCTTTCCAAGTGCTTGGCAGTGGTGATGGCATTCCTATGGCGCAGAGGGATTTACTTCTTCCCTTACTTGGCCAACTGGCTGATCAAGGGGCCATCCAAATTGGTGGTAGGTGTTCATGTGGAAGTCACCATGACCACATCCAGCCAGTTAGGCCTCCTACTAAATGTTCAGAAGTTGATCCTCTCACCCACACAGATCATAGAATTAGTAGGAGCACTTTTGGACTCCCTGGCAGCTAGGGCACCCCTCCTCCAGCCCTGTTTTGAGAGCATGTGCAGACTGATTCTGGGTCTCTGGGCCCATCCCGTTACAATGGCCAGGACTTGCTTATGGGTGTTGGGGCACATGGCTTCCTGCACCCATGTCATAGAATCATAGGACTGGAAGAGACCTCAGGAGGTCATCAGATCCAGCCCCCTGCCCAAAGCAGCACCAATCCCAGCTAAATCATCCCACCCAGGGCCTTGTCAAACTGGATTTGAAAACCTCTAGGGATGGAGATTCCACCATCTCCCTAGGTAACCCATTCCAGTGCTTCACCACGATCCTGGTGAAATAGTTTTTCATAATATCCAATCTAGACATCCCCCACTGTAATTTGAGACCATTGCTCCTTGTTCTGCCATCCATCACTACTGTAAACAGCCTCTCTCCATACACTTTGGAACATCCCTTCAAGAAGCTGAAGGCTGCTGTCAAATTCCCCTTCACTCTTCTCTTCTGCACACAAAGTAAGCCCAAATTCCTCAGCCTCTCCTCATCGGTCAAGTGCTCCAGTCCCCTAATCATTTTGGTTGCCTCCACTGGACCCTCTCCAGTGCATCCACATCCTTCCTGTAGTGGGGGGTCCCGAATTGGATGCAATATTCCAGATGTGGCCTCACTAGTGCCGAATAAAGGGGAATAATCACTTCTCTAGATCTGCTAGCAATGCTCCTCCTAATGCTCCCCAATATGCCATTAGCCTTCTTGGCTACAAGGTCACACTGTTGACTCATATCCAGCTTCTCATCCACTATAATCCCCAGATCCTTTTCTGCTGAACTGCTACCTAGCCAGTCGGTCTCCAGCATGTAACAATGCTTCGGATTCTTCCGTCCCAAGTGCAGGACTCTACACTTGTCCTTGTTGAGCCTCATCAAACTTCTTTTGGCCCAATCCTCTAATCTCTCTAGGTCACTCTGGACCCTATCTCTGCCCTCCAGTTTATCTACCTCTCCCCTTAGCTTAGTGTCATCTGCAAACTTGCTGAGGGTGCAATCCATCCCCTCATCCAGGTCATTAATGAAGATATTGAATAAAACTGGCCCTAAAACCAATCCTTGGGGCACTCCACTTGAAACCAACTGCCAACCAGACATAGAGCCATTGATCACTACACTTTGTGCCCAACAATCTAACTAGCTTTCTATCCACCTTCCAGTCCATTTATCCAATCCATATTTACTTAACTTGCTGGCAAGAATATAGTGGAAGACATTATCAAAAGCTTCGCTAAAGTCAAGGTATATCACATCCACTGACTTCCCCATGTCCACAGAGCTAGTTACCTCATCATAGTAGCTAATCAGATTGGTCAGGCATGACTTGCCCTTGGTGAATCCATGTTGACTATTCCTGATCACATTCCCCTCTTCCAAGTGCTTTAAAATGGATTCCTTGAGGATCCCCTTCATGCTTTTTCTGGGGACTGAGGTAAGGCTGACTTGTCTGTAATTCCCTAGATTGCCCTCCTTCCCTTTTTTAAAGAGAACACTACATTTGCTTTTTTCCAATCACCCGGGATCTCTCCTTTTCTGCACAAGTTGTCAAAGATAATGGCCAAAGGCTCTGCAGTGACATTTGCCAACTCTCTCCATATTCTCGGATGCGTTATATCCAGACCCATGGATTTGTGTATGTCTAGTTTTTCTAAATAGTTCTTAACCTGTTTTTTCTCCACCAAGGGCTGCCCACCTCCTTGCCCTATTGCATTATAATGTGCAGTAGTCTGGGAATGGACCTTGTCTGTGAAGACAGAGGCAAAAAAATCATTGAGTACTTCAGTTTTTCACACATCATCTGTCACTAGGTTACCTCCCTCATCCAGTAAGGGCCCCACACCCTCTCTGATTCCCCTTTTATTGCTAACATGCCTGTAGAAACATGCCTTTCTTGTTACCCTTCACATCCCTTGCTAGCTGCAATTCCAGTTGTGCTTTTGCCTTCCTGATTACTTCCCTGCATTCTCAAGAATTATATATTTATACTCCTTCCTAGTCATCTCTCCAAGTTTCCACTTCTTAGAAGCTTTCTTTTTGTGTTTAAGCTCACCAAGCGTACGTCTACACTACAACGTTAATTCGAACTTAGTTCGAATTAGTTAATTCGAACTAAGCTAATTCGAACTAACGCATCTAGAACTAAAAACTAGTTCGAATTAGCGTTTTGCTAATTCGAACTAGTGCGTCCACATTGGCTTGTACATGCCAGCTAATCACATCGGGTATGCCTACACTACAAAGTTAATTCCCAACACCAGGGAAATTCTTTTGCCCCCATCCCGGCCCCAGACCCCTTAAAGGGGCACGGGCTGGCTACGGTGCCCGTGCCAGGTGCAAGCCTGCCAGCACCCAGCCAGCAGACCCTGCACCTGACACGGCACAGAGTCACCCACCCGATGTCCCCCAGCCCACCCCCTCTTCCCGGGACCAGGCTGGCGGCTCCCGGGAGCTTGCCCTGGACTGCAAGAGGCGGGCACCTTCCTGGGCTAGTGCGGACATCGTGGACCTCGTCCACAATCTCCGCACTAGCCACAGGAAAGTGGCCGTCTAGGGCAGGAAAGCTGCCAGCCTGGCCACCCAGGAGCAGGTGTGCATGAAAATCAAGGGGGTCCACTGAGACCCCAGACCCTGAGCCCTGAGCTTACAATGGCCGTCCTGGGTCAGACCAAAGGTCCATCTAGCCCAGTAGCCTGTCTGCCGACAGCGGCCAACCCTAGGGACCCTGGAGGGGATGGACCGAAGACAGTGACCAAGCCATTTGTCTCGTGCCATCCCTCTCCAGCCTTCCACAAACTTTGGGCAGGGACACCACTCCTACCCCCTGGCTAAGACTACTCCATGGACCCAACCTCCATGACTTGATCTCACTTCCCTTTAAACTCTGTTCTAGTTGTAGCCTTCACAGCCTCCTGCAGCAAGGAGTTCCGCAGGTTAACTATTTGCTTTGTCAAGAAGAACAACTTTCTCTTACTAGTTTGAAGCCTGCTTCCCATTCCTTTCCTTTGGTGTCCTCTAGTCCTTCTTTATGGGAACTCAGGAAGAACTTTTCTGAATGCACCCTCTCCACCCAACCCCTGCTTTTAGAGACCTCTATCCTGTCCCCCCTCCGTCTCCTCTTTTCTAAGCTGAAAAGTCCCAGTCTCTGTAGCCTTTCTTCATCTGGGACCTGTTCCCAACCCCTGATCATGTTAGTTGCCCTCCCCTCTCCCAGCCTTTCTCTTCCCCTCTCCCACCTCCTTTTCCCAGTCTCCCCCAGTTTTGTTCAATAAAGACAGAGTCAATGTTGGAAGAAATGTTATCTTTATTTTGTACATCAATAAGAAGGGGGGCTAGGGAAGGGTAAATGGAAGGAGGTGAGGGAGGAATGGGGTACGAGCCCCCGATGGGGACAACTGGGCTGGCTCTGTGGGCTTCTGGGGGTGGAAGCTCTCCTGCAGCCCCCCAATTGCCCCCTCTCCCCAGATGGCAGCCTGCGGCAAGTGCAGCCGGGCTGATGGCCGAGTGGTGTGATGTGTGGGTACTCCGGGCACTCCAAGCCAGAACTTCTTTGCAAGCGGGGCACCCCTTAGAACTGTGTGTCTGGGGTGGGGGTCGGGACCCTTTAAGCGCAGCCCTCGGCTAGCCTGAGACAGCATCTCCATGCTCTAAGTCCTCCTCTGATGCCCTGCCGGCGCTGCTTCCGGCCATCCTTAAGCCCTGTTCAGAGTCCACTCAATGTGGACTTGCTAGTTCGAATTAGCAAAACGCTAATTCGAACTAGTTTTTAGTTCTAGACGCGTTAGTTCGAATTAGCTTAGTTCGAATTAACTAATTCGAACTAAGTTAGTTCGAACTAGCGCTGTAGTGTAGACGTACCCTCCTACAGTTACAAAGGCCTGTGGATTTTGCAGAACATAACAGATTGCAATTAAATTATTTCACTCCTGAGGAAAGACTTCTATTATTCACTTATGCCTATAGCACATATGAATAATTCAGCTTTTCTTCATTTGTGTTAGTCACACTGTTTCTCAAGTAGCTTTCCTTTACTAGATGCCTATTACTAGGTCAGACTAAGTTTCTGAAACAACCACTGTTTTATCCAGTTTGTTTCCTGTTCCAGCTATATTATAGAAATATAGATAAAGGTCTGAGGAAGGTATACGAGTAAATTTGTTTATGAAGGAATGCCAAAAATGTTCAAATGAATTGTAGATATGCAATTTGGTCATGCCAATTAAGTATTTTTTGGTCTCTGTTCATCTTCTGTTAAATGGGGATGAAAGCACTTCCTTCCACTGTCTTGTCTATCTAGTTTATAAACTTTACAGGCCAGGGACTGTCTCAGACTAGGCGATCCATTGTGTTATGTATTGCATAAATCCAATCTTGGTAAGGATCTCTAGTTGCTACTGTAAGGCTAAATAAAGTAATGATGGCTACAAAATGATTTCTATTCTGTACTCTGAGGAAAGGTGGTCAAGGGCCAGGATGGGGATGTGTGTCTCACCTCTCCTCCCTCCTTCCTGTGGTTAGGGAAGCCCATGGTGTCAAATTCCTCCATGATGTTGTCCACGTTCCCCAGAATTATGATCCTCTGCAGCAGAATGTTGTTGATGACCTTGGCTACTTGAATGAGAACAGCCCAGACTGTGGATTTTCCCACCACCAACTGGTTCCCGATTGAGCGGTAGCTGTCTGGTGTGACAAGCTTCCAGAAGGCAATAGTCACGCGCTTCTACAGTCAGAGTGGGTCTCATGTGGGTATCCTGACATCTCAGGGCAGGGGCGAGCCATTCACAGAGCTCCAGGAATTTGGCCTTGCACATGCGGAAGTTCTACTAGGGTAAAATATTCCCAGAAACTGTACACGTGGCACACACACACAGCTAACTTGGAATGGACATGAGCAACACATCTCAAAGAACACCAATTACAAAAGGTAATAATCTTTTACTGATGGACTGGGTTATCACTAGAAAATGATCCCACTATGAAAATCATACTGCTGATTGTCCCATCCCTGCTTTCCTCATAGTGTAAACAAGCCCTGAAGATGAATGTGCCAGTGACTCCATCTTTGAAATGGTTACAATACCTGCTTTGGTGAATAATCAGTTGTTCAGTTTTTTGGAGGACTATTTATTTAATGATATAAAGTGTAGCTCAGGGCATGTGAGGGTGGCAGACTCTAATCGTTAATGAATAAAGAAATTAACCAGAGGCATAAAAGTTCACATTCAGTAAACATTTGGACAAACATGTCTTCACATACATCAGCATTGTGAAGAGCAAATAAAAAAGGTGCTGCAAACATGATTCAGCAAAATTCTATGTACAAGTCATCTTAAAGTTCACAAAAAATTCTCATCATTTGGCTAGCTCCTGCAATACTGAGTGGTGTTAGGGTTCCTTCCCGATTCATCCCATTGACAGCTTCTGAACTCTAAGATAGCTTACAGTATTTATTTATTTTTATTATGGGGCAAATGATTATAGTATCTAGGCAAGTATTAATGGTATTTATGTAACATGACTCAACATACGTTATCTAAGCTGCGTTCTGAGGGGTTTGTTTTTTTTGCTGGTAGTACATAATCTTGTTAAATACAGTATTGTAATTAGTATAGATAGGAACAAGCATCACTTAACATGGTGCTAACTGGTCACAGGTAGTCCTTACTGGGGCAAGGATTTATGCACAACCAGATGAGACCAGGTTTAATGGATTTGTCCTGGTTTAATGTCATGTTAGTTATTAATACAATTCCCTTAGATTCTGCTAGACCACAACCTAAGTTTCTAGTGAAGGCAAGCCCCTTCTCTGTAAAATATTATTTTGTGAGTTGATTCTTAACTGTGCTAATTCTCCCACTGCATTCTTGTGGTCTCCAAAGAGCTTCATAAATAGAAAAGGAGGGAGGGAGGGAATGGAGTGGAGCATAGCTTTATCACACCAAATTATTGTTTAGTTAAAACCAAACCCAAACAAACAAACAAACAACCAAAAAGACTGTGGAGCTTATGTAAAAACTATCGTTTTTGAGGCCCCAAAAGAGAACTTTTAAGGGATGTAGAATTTGGGTATTTTTAGGGATTGCCCAGTCTGTGAATGGCTCGCTAACTACAAAAGCAGCTTCTGCTCTCTTGGAATTCACACCTCCAGATCAGCTGCTAGAAGTGGGCCTCATCCTCCTTGATTGGATCCACCTCGTCATCTCCAGCCTGATCCTGGCCTGCATATTTATACCTGCCTCTGGAAATTTCCACTACATGCATCTGACGAAGTGGGTCTTTGCCCACGAAAGCTTATGCTCCTACACTTCAGTTAGTCTATAAGGTGCCACAGGACTGCTCGCCGCTTTTTTTGACCTTGAAACTTGAGTCATTTTCACTTCTGAAATATTTCCCTTACATTTCTATAGCCTATAAACTAGTTAGATAAGGACTCTCAAGTTGTTACTATAGCAAAATCTCCATTGCATTCAAGCTCAGATTCCATTTGCTGAACCAAAAGCACCGTACCTGATAAATGGCAGCACCTGGCATAATGATGTAGCAGCAACTTAGCTCTCCTAGGTGAGCATCCCAAAACGGTGGCAGATGGTATCTAAACTAGCTGTCAGATTTCAATAAATAGAGGTCAGAAACAGCATCTGTCTTGGCTATTGCACACTTGCTGACATACAAAGATCATTTAAGTTTTCTGTTAATCCAGTAAAACTGGCCTGAAATGCAGATCTATAATAATTTATTAAAAGTAATTACTCCCTCTGTAAAACTTGTTACTCAAATAGCTCATCCATTGCTAAAATTGAGTTTCAGTTAACATTTGGAATTATATGTATCTTACAACTGTTCACCAGGAAGCTTGACAAAATGCCAATGAAGTCATAAGAGATATTCTTAGTATTCTGGTAAAAGAACGGCAAGCCTAAGTTTTATTTGTTGTACACTTAAGTCTTGCATAGCACTTTAAAAATATTATGAAGTTTTGCTTCTCATATATCTACAGTAAATCCAAACAGGTTCTATGATTTATGAATGTTATGTGCATATCCTGATACAGTTTCTGCAATGCATGTTCTGCATATCCTTTAATGTTCCAATAGCCTATTCATAAACACTTTGTGGGTTATTGTTTTGTTTTGTTTTTGTTTTTTTGACAGCTCTAGTGGAGATGCAAGAATATAAAGCCTTTTATTTTCTCCATGTAACAAAGTTCCCGAATACTCTTCACTTGTGATAAATTTTCAGAAGGAATGTAGCAGATGACCTGAAGTTCAGTTTGTTTAATAGGTAGCTGGCAGTAGTCCATGAATAATATCTGACTCATTTTTATTTGAAGTGTAGTTGACAAGATTTATCTGAAGTATTTTGGGGGGGTCACGGTTCCAGGGAAGATAAGTTGCTCTTTGAAACTCCCTCACTAATTTGTGTATAGGTTGAGTAGGAGGAAGTAATGGCAGTGTATTTTTAACTTGCTTTATAAGTTCGCAGTAGTTTTCTGCCCTGATTAAATAATTCCAAGAGTTAATGAACTTTGAGAATACTTGAAATTTGACATTCTATTTCTGCATTTAAATACATTTTCACTAGTGGCTTTCAGTGAAATTTGTCTGAGAGTTTGAAGCACGTATGAGTTAAACAGTCAAAAATAGAATATTCTGAATAGAGATGTTCCACGGCTAAATCAGGTATTTTTACTGTTTATACTCCTGAACTGTTTGGTGCTGTGAGCCTGATTGTTCATTCTAGAAGTGTCTCTCTTTAAAGATGGGCTTATGATGTCATTCTTCATACTTTGTTTCGGACTTATTGGTTGACAAGACAGTCTCAGAAGTGCTGACGTCTAAAGGGGTGGCATAAAACCATATTCCACACTAGCTGTAATTTCCATTCACTATACTAAACCTGTTTCATTCTCTCTTTTCCTCCAAGATCCACAGTGCAACATTGTTATTGTTGATAAGGCACTCTAGGTTGTTCTTGCAAATTTCCCTGATCCTATTAATATCTTTCATTTTCATAATCTTTTTATATCCCAGTACTAACTTCCCTAATACTTATTGCAGTCAGCTCTTACCTATTCCTTGGCTACATCTACACTTCAGACTTCTTGCACAAGAGCTGTTTTGAGTAAGAGTTCTTGCGCAAAAGGTCTTGCGCAAGAGCATGTCCACACTGCCATGTGCTTTAGCGCAAGAGATGTGCTTTTGTGCAAGAGCATCCATGGCAGTGTGGACACTCTCTTGCGCAAGAAAGTTCTGATGGCCATTTTAACCATAGGGGTTTTTTGCCCAAGAAACCCCTGTTGCCTGTCCACACTGCCTTCTGTGCAAGAGCTCTTGAGCAAGAGGGCTTATTCCTCGTGGGGAGAGAAATACCGTATTTTCCGGCGTATAAGATGACTTTTTATACTAAAAAACATCCCCCAAAAATCGGGGGTTGTCTTATACGCCGGGTATAAACATACTGTAGCTTCAGCTACATACAGAACGCCCCTGTGCTGATACTGTATGTACCGCGCTGAGCCAATCCCGGCAAGCGGTGTCATCTATTAATGCATACAAAGCCTGCTCGGATTGTCTGAGTCAGAGAGGCGGGCTATTACAACCTTTGCCAATCCGAGCAGGCTTTGTATGCATTAATAGAATACACCGCTTGCCGGGATTGGCTCAGCGCGGTACATACAGTATCAGCACAGGGACGTTCTGTATGTAGCCAAAGCTACAGTACTGTATTAGGGCACATCCAGCGGGCTGGTGTTATTAAATGGTGTTGCCTCGGAAGGGGGGGTAGTCTTATACGGCGAGTATAGGCCAAAATCTATGTTTTAACTGGAAAATTAGGGGGTCGTCTTATACGCCCAGTCGCCTTATACGCCGGAAAATACGGTAACTCTTGTTCAAGAAGCCCTTTTTTCTGATGTTTTACTGTAAATTTACTTGCACAAGAATACGCGTGCAGTGTAGACGCTCCTCAATTTTTGCTCAAGAACAGGCATTCTTGCGCAAAAAGCCTACAGTGTAGACATAGCTCTATTGTTTGCCTATGACAGGGTTCACTCACCACTGCAGCAACTCCTGCTGACTGTCCCAGAGATTAACTCTGTTTCCCCAAGTACCCTCTTCTAGTGATGTCTTGAAACTACTTCTCCAGGACCCATCTCACTCCAAGGACCATGGTATACCCAAAAGGACACAGCCCTGTGGCTGTGACATGTTCTGTGCTTTCCCCACTCCAGGACTCATTATTGCAATCCATAGACCAGCCGCTTCCCTCAGTGGCTACTGCAGCCAATTGTCTGGCTACTTCCTCAGTGGGAAGATAGAAGTGCAGACCTACCCACTACTCTGTGTTCCAGCCTAGGGACATTGTAGAGGCAGCCACATACTGCATCCCCTCAAACCTCTCAGAACCTATCTCTGGGCCACTTCCCCATAGTCCCTAGCATCCTCTTCACCCTTGACTCAGAGCCTTTTTCTGCAAATTCCTACAGCCAACCTGGAAGCATTTTTTAGCTTTCATTTACAGCATTCCATTCCACTGCTCTTCCAAAGGGGCTGGTGATCTTCCTCCTAATCTTTCCTCCTCAGTCTCCAGGTAGCTACTGAACTCTGCTCTGCCCTGAAGCTTTCTTTAATAAGGCTGCTCCTGCAAGCCCTGTTGTGATTGGTTACCTCTTGTATCATCTCCCTAGGGCTCTATTAATCCCTTAGGACATGCCTACACTGCAGAGAAGATCGACCCTCCTCAGGCTGATCTTCTAGGATTCAATTTAGTGGGTCTACAGTAGACCACTATATCAAACGCTCCCCCGCTGGTATCTGATAAGAGGAAGGGAAACTGGTGGGAGTGTGTACTCCCATCAGCCTCCTGCAGCATGGATGGGAATTTAAGGTACATCAGCTCCAGCTACGCAATCAATGTAGCTGAAGTTGCATATTTTAGGTCAACCTTCCCCTCCAGTGTAGTCTAGGCCTTAGAGCCCAGTGAGACAAAACCTTTTGCTTTTAAGTTCCCTTAGCTTATGAAATTAGGTACTGGCTTATGTTTTACTCTTGTTTTCTTTTTGTAGCCAAACTTGACCATTTCATTATCACTACTTGTAACCACTTAATATCTATCTTTCTGTAGTTAACAAACTCATTGTTTTTCCTTAACCACCGTGTTTCAGTATGGGAAATTCCATTTGTGTCAACACAACCATCACATTATCATTTTTTCTTTGATGAAATGATGGACTTTGAGATGTTCAGAAAGGGACAGAGCAGTACAAAATGCACATTTCCGGGGGGACAAGAGTAGGAATTTCAATTTGAGGTTGTCACCCAGTATGCCATACATGAGTGACTGACTCAAGTGCTCTTATAACTTTGCTGGGAGTGCTTAGTGGTGGTTGATTTATACCCGACTCTAGGTGAATTTAATGGCTGATTGAATTGATGTAAATATGTTTGTTAACTCAAAACATGTGGGGAGGGGAATGGAAGCTCCTCCTCCCAATCTGATTTATACGGGAACATTGCTGGCTGTTCCCCTTCATCAGGGACTCTGGAGAAAGTGCACAGTGCTTAAGTCATAGTTCTACTTTCCAAATTGGCTCCAGTGATTTACTAAAATCAGGGGCTACACATAGTGTCATGCTTTTGGGGCCCCATTCTAATGCTTGTCTTCTCAGCAGTCTCCTCAACAATTCCTTTGATTAAACAGCCTGGTTTTACTTCTTAGAATATTTTGGATTAACATATTGCAGTTAGGACAAAATGATGGTTTCTGTTGAGTTTGCTGTCTGCTACTGCCATGGCACTTGGTTAAAAAGTGGAATTTGAAGATCAGTTTCATCTAGTCTTTAATGTTTACTCACTGGTTCACAGTTAAGTCTTTGATGCACATATATGCTTAGATGGAAAATTAGAACACTTGGAACTTTGACTGCCCTTGCACAATTCACTCATAACTCTGCCATTGAAAAGTCCAATTTTATGTTTCTTGTTTAAATAAAAGTTAGGAAAACAGTGGTTCTTGGAAATGGTTAGAATTTTCTTATTCAGATTAAAAAGAGTATGTGCACGTATGAAAGAGAAAGCACTAAATACAACTGAACCACATCAAGTAAAAGTTGCTGTAGAATTGAAGCGATCAGAGGTTTATTCCTGCTTCTGGCAATGTTTTTATGTTTGTTTGTTTGTTTGTTTGTTTGCTTGGGTTTTTCTGGTGTAACTTGGGTTTTTTTGGTGTAACTTGGGGTAAGTCATTTAATTTGGTATAGCACCCAGTTACTTCAGTGAGAACAGGTCTGGGCCCTTAGGCAGTGACATTTGAAAATTTGGCCACCACCATTTTGTTGCATAGTTAAAAGCTGAGAAGATAATGCTTTCATTGATTGACAGAAGTAGGAATATCCTAGTAAGGACACAGGAAAAAGGAGATTTTTTTACTGTCCCTGAGCAATGGACAAGGACAATTGCAGTCCCTTTGCTTATTGTAAATGGAGAGACTGCTGCTCTTGGGCACACATCATTTCATAGTGATTAGTAGCAAGTTAAGGCCACAGCCTTAGTGCCTCACCACACTGTTGGCTTACAGAGTAGATACAGTCACTTAAAAGATCAGGCTGCATCATTCTAAAGAACAATACAACCTGGATTTTCACTGTGTGTGCAGAAGAGCTCAGTCTGGGTGTGTCTACACTGCACGCTTACTTCGAAATAAGCTATTCTGGAATAGTTATCCTGAAATAGCACATCTATACTGCAGGGAAGCCTCAAAATTAGTCCAAGGCAGGCTTCACTAATGTAGATGTACTATCTTGCTTTAGAACCCCAGGCGGCACCGGGAAGGAATAACTTAGAATGGCCCTGGTGAGGGGCTATTTCGAAATAGCAGCAGTGGAGTGTCTACACACACCTTATTTCGAAATACAGGTAGTCCCCGGGTTACGTACAAGATAGGGACTGTAGGTTTGTTCTTAAGTTGAATTTGTATGTAAGTCAGAACTGGTACATATTGTAGGGGAAACTCTAGCCACACATTTCTCCAGAGCTCAGTTTTATTCTCCCACACCTCACTCCCCTCAGTCCTTTATTCTCAAGCTGAGGTGTCTGCTGAGAAAAGCCGCTTCGCGTCTCCCTGGTCTGCTGGGGGGAAGCAGCTAGTGCGGGGTTGCCTCACCCCGTTTGTAAGTAGGGATCCGATGTAAGTCGGATCCATGTAACCCGGGGACTGCCTGTAGCTATTTTGGAATAGGTGTTATTTCTTGTAGAATGAGGTTTAAAGATTTTGGAGTAAGCCATCTGTTATTTTAAAATTATTTTGAAATAATGGAATGGCTGTGTAGAAGCTTGTATAGATTTTTCAAAATAACTCTAGTTACCTCAAAAATAATGGTGTGGTGTAGATGCATTTTTTGGCTACGTCTATACTGCATCCTTCTTGTGCAAAAGCCTATTCAAATTAAGTGTGGATTAGCATATTGCTGCACTTCATTTGCATAATTAATTAGGGGCCATTTTTGTGCAAGAGGCTTTTCTGCAAAAAGGAGCTGTGTAGACGGCTCCTTTTTGCACAAAAACACCCTCTTGTGCAAGAGCTGTTCTTGAAAAATGAGGAAGAATGGCTCTTGCGTAAAAGGAGGTTTTTGCGCAAAATGGAGCTGTGTAGATAGCTCCTTTTTGCACAAAAGCCTCTTGCGGAAAAACGGCCCCTAATTAATTATGCAAATGCAGTGTGGCAATATGCTAATCTGTGCTTCATTTGCATAGGCTTTTGCTCAAGAGGGATGCAGTGTAGACGTAGCCTTAGTGAAGTATTATGCCTTTCTTAGGTACATATGATCTAAGAGCTTTGCTTGGGATAATTCTAACTTAGTTTCACTCTGTTCATGGATAGGCAGTGTCTACTTGGAATCATGTAGCCATAAATTGGTAGCTATCCAACATCTATGCACAATGCTCTGAATTCTAAATTCATTGCTAGTTAGGCATATCTAAAACAGTGTAAAGTAATGCCGAGCATTCCTCATCAGGATTCTTTGAGTGCAGTGGTTGGTAACAGAAATGTTAGTGGCAATTTGCCAAAGTTTCCATCAGATAAGAAGTTGGAGATCTTCTTGTGTATCTCTGTTACACATAATTTATATCGATTTATGACAAACCCCAGATTATCTTCATTCAAAAATCGATACGTACAGAGTTTATAACACTTGCTTATCAGGAAAGATTAAGTATTTCTGAGAACAAACCTGATATTCCATTTAGTGGCCTTCTTATCGACAAGAAATGAAGCTTGATTTATTTCATCAATATATTTTTAGAATATTAATCATAGAATCATGGAATACTAGGACTGGAAGGGACCTTGAGAGGTCATCGAGTCCAGTCCTCTGCCCTCGTGGCAGTACCAAATACTGTCTAGACCATCTCTGACATTTGTCTAACCTACTCTTAAATATCTCCAGAGATGGGGATTCTACAACCTCCCTAGGCAACTTATTTCAGTGTTTGACTACGCTGGCAGTTAGGAACTTTTTTCTAATGTCCAACCTAAACCTCCCTTGCTGCAATTTAAGCCCATTGCTTCTTGTTCTATCCTCAGAGGCCAAGATGAACAAGATTTCTCCCTTATGACACCCTTTTAGATACCTGAAAATGGCTATCATGTCCTCCCTCAGTCTTCTCTTTTCTAAACTAAACAAACCCAATTCTTTCAGCCTTCCTTCATAGGTCAT
Organism: Pelodiscus sinensis; assembly: GCF_049634645.1. Taxonomy (NCBI): domain Eukaryota; kingdom Metazoa; phylum Chordata; order Testudines; family Trionychidae; genus Pelodiscus; species Pelodiscus sinensis. Next base: position 218,078,216 of record NC_134711.1, read on the forward strand.
GTTCTCAAGACCTTTAATCATTCTTGTTGCTCTTCTCTGGGCCCTCTCCAATTTCTCCACATCTTTCTTGAAATGCGGTGCCCAGAACTGGACACAATACTCCAACTGAGGCCTAGCCAGTGCAGAGTAGAGCAGAAGAATGACTTCTCGTGTCTTGCTCACAACACACCTGTTAATGCATCCTAGAATCATGGTTGGTTTTTTTGCAACAGCATCACACTGCTGACTCATATTCAGTTTCTGGTCCACTAGATCTCTTTCTGCAGTACTCCTTCCTAGACAGTCGCTTTCCATTCTGTATGTGTGAAACTGATTGTTCCTTCTTAAGTGGAGCACTTTGCATTTGTCTTTATTAAACTTCATCCTGTTTACCTCAGACCATTTTTCCAATTTTTCCAGATCATTTTGAATTATGACCCTATCCCTCCTTAGCAGTCGCAACTCCTCCCAGCTTGGTATCATCTGCAAACTTAATAAGCATACTTTCTATGCCAATATCTAAATCGTTGATGAAGATATTGAACAGAGCCAGTCCGAAAACAGACCCCTGTGGAATCCCACTAGTTATACCTTTCCCGAAGGATTGTGAACCATTAATAACTACTCTCTGAATACGGTTATCCAGCCAGTTATGCATCCACCTTATAGTAGCCCCATCTAAGTTGTATTTGCCTAGTTTATTGATAAGAATATCACGCGAGACCGTATCAAACATCTTACTAAAGTCTAGGTATACCACATCCACCACTTCTCTCTTATCCACAAGACTCGTTATCCTAGCAAAGAAAGCTATCAGATTGGTTTGACACGATTTATTCTTTACAAATCCATGCTGGCTGTTCCCTATCACCTTGCCACCTTCCAAGTGTTTACATATCATTTCCTTAATTACTTGCTCTATTATCTTCCCTGGCACAGAAGTTAAACTAACTGGTCTGTAGCTTCTTGGGTTGTTCTTATTTCCCTTTTTATAAATGGGCACTATATTTGCCCTTTTTCAATCTTCTGGAATCTCTCCTGTCTCCCATGATTTTCCAAAGATGTTAGCTAGAGGTTCAGATACCTCCTCTATCGGCTCCTTGAGTATTCTAGGATGCATTTCATCAGGCCCTGGTGACTTGCAGGCATCTAACTTTTCAAGGTGATTTTTAACTTGTTCTTTTTTCATTTTATCTTCTAAACCTCCCCCCTTCCCACTAGCATTCACTATGTTAGGCATTCCTTCAGACTTCTCGGTGAAGACTGAAACAAATAAGTCATTAAGCATCTCTGCCATTTCCAAGTTTCCTGTTACTGTTTCTCCCTCCTCACTGACCAGTGGGCCTACACTGTCCTTGGTCTTCCTCTTGCTTCTAGTGTATTTATAAAAAGTCTTCTTGTTTACCTTTATTCCTGCAGCTAGTTTGAGCTCATTTTTTGCCTTTGCCTTTCTAATCTTGCCCCTGCATTCCTGTGTCATTTGCCTATATTCATCCTTTGTAATTTGTCCTACTTTCCATTTTTTATAGGACTCCTTTTTATTTTTAGATCATTCAAGATCTCATGGTTAAGCCAAGGCGGTCTTTTGCCATATTTTCTATCTTTCTGATGCAGCGGAATAGCTTGCTTTTGGGCCCTTAACAATGTCTCTTTGAAGAACTGCCAACTCTCCTCAGTTGCTTTTCCTTTCAGTCTTGATTCCCATGGGACCTTACCTATCAGCTCTCTGAGCTTACCAAAATCCTCCTTCCCAAAATCCATTGTCTCTATTTTGCTGTTCTCCCTTCTAACCTTCCTTAGAATTGTGAACTTTATGATTTCATAATCACTTTCACCCAAGCTGCCTTCCACTTTCAAATTCTCAACCAGTTCCTCCCTATTTGTTAGGATCAAATCTAGAACTGCTTCCCCCCGGTAGCTTTTTCAACCTTCTGAAATAAAAAGTTGTTTCCAATGCAGTCCAAGAACTTATTGGATAGTGTGTGCCCCACTGTGTTATTTTCCCAACATATATCTGGATAGTTGAAGTCTCCCATCACCACCAAATCTTGGGCTTTGGATGATATTGTTAGTTGTTTAAAAAAAGCCTCATCCACGTCTTCCACCTGGGTAGGTGGCCTGTCGTAGTCTCCTAGCATGACATCTCCCTTATTTTTAACCCCTTTTAGCCTCACCCAGAGAGTCTCAACACTTCCATCTCCTATGTCCATCTCTACCTCACTCCAAGTGTGTTCATTTTTTATTTATAGGGCAACACCTCCTCCCTTTTTCCCTGTCTATCCTTCCTGAGCAAGCTGTACCCTTCTATACAAACATTCCAATCGTGTATTATCCCACCAAGTTTCTGTGATGTCAACAACGTCATAATTGTACTTATTTATTAGCACTTCCAGTTCTTCCTGCTTATTAACCGTACTTCTCGCATTTGTACAGAGGCATCTAAGATACTGATTTGACCTTGCCTCCCAGTTTTGCTCTGACCCTCCTTTCTCTCTGCCATTATAGCCCACGCTCCCTCCCATTTTTGACCCATCTCCCAGGTCTCCATGTTCTCCACTTACCTGTGGGCTTTGCTTACCTGTCCCCGTTGAACCTAGTAATAGCATGCTGACACTGTATAGTGAGATTGTGACTAGTGAATGAGATAGATTTGTGCCTTATTAGGCACTAGAATCTGTCTGCAACCAGCTAAACCTACTGTAGAAGCTATGGGAGTGAATGGACTTGCTTTAAATTTTACCCTAGAGTGATTTAGAGCAAATTTAGGCCCTCTGCATGGATGTGGGTTGTATGCAGTTAATGAAAGAAGGTGTCACTTATTGAACATAAAGATGAAAATAAATGCTGTTCAGTTTCCCCATTCACTATAAACCTTAACTTAAAAAAAAAAAAAGTTAATCTCCAGGTAGCAAAGGTCAGCATTCAATTTTCATAGGTTTGTTAAATGACAATCATTAATTATGTTATCACCACTCTCAGGATCAATGGCAACTGGACCCTTGAGAGCAAAAGTCAAAGCCCAATTGTAGTTTCACCTTTTGCCCTTCACTCAATACAGCGCAACAACAAGTAAGCTTCCTCATAGAAGTACTTTTCTAGACTTATGCTACACAATTTTAGGCTTTTTTTCTGACTGCATTTGATTTAAATACTTACATTTGATCTGTGTGGTGAAGAAGTGTTCATTTTTATATCTATGGATTGACCAGGTAACTGCCTGGTGTTCAGACCTGATGACTTGCATTTTCCATGAAAATATGGGAGACGAACAGAAGAAAAGGCAGGTATAAAACAGTCTCAGTTCTGTTTCACAAATGTGGTCTCCCATATTTCATTTTTTTCTTAGCCCATTTTATCTTTGCCACATTGGTATTTTTTACATTTACACTTCAGTGTTCAATGTTATAGCAACAAGAGGAATGTAATTGTTATCAGGGTGAATACCAAATAGTTTTCTACTCTATGGTACCTAACCAGAAGCCAAGTCCTTCCTGGGGCTCCCCAGTGCACAGAATGGTCCACAGTAAGTCTGAATATCTCTGCTAGTTCATGTAAAGAGAAGTGACAGGACCAATAACCCCTGTAAGATGCTTTGAGCCAGATATCTTGTATCATTGTGATACTACTTATATGTCCGGAGCATGAAACAGTGCATTAACCATTTTAAATATGTGGCCCATAGTGCTTGGTTACATTGACTTACTGATGGGTACATCTGACCCAAGGTGGAAATTCAACATTAGCCTACAGATTCAATTTCCTTGTATATTCCTCCAAGGGGCATAAAAATTATAATTTGCACAGGAAGTCTTCCAATTTGCTAGATTTTGCCAATTGCATTGCTCAACTAATTGCTCCCTTATTACACATGGAGTAGAGTGTATCTGTCTGATTAAGTATGGGCTGTTCCCAAACTACAGTGTGGGGAGCAATTTCCATTTAAAAAGATATTGAGCCAAGTTTTCATCTGTCTTCAAGAGGGATGTGGTGGTCAGTCAGCGAACCAGGACTTTTAAAAATGCAGATCAGCTCTACAGGTTGCCCTTGAAGAGGGATCACAGAATCATAGAAAACTAGAAATGGAAGAGACCTTGAGAATTCATCAAGTTCCATCCCCTGCCCTCACGGCTAGACCAATCACCATCTAGATCACCTCTGATAGCTGTCTATCCAACCTGCTCTTAAATATCTCCAGAGATGGGGATTCCACAACCTCCCTGGGCAATTTATCCCAGTGTTTGACTATCCTGACAGTTAGGAAGTTTTTCCTAATGTCCAACCTAAACCTCCATTGCTGCAAGTTAAGCCCATTGTTTCTTGTCCTAACCCCAGAGGCCAAGGAGAACAATTTTTCTCCCTCCTCTTTGTAACATCCTTTATATATGTAGAATGTACATACCACATAATATAGTTGTTTTAAGATTTTTAAAAATTATTTTTGAAAAAGTAACTGCTGTATTTCTTTGTTGGACTTGCCAAATTTTAGATCCAAGTCACGTTAAGTCTTGGTAAAAGTCATTTGAGGACAGACTACACAGTGTCAAATAGATCTTATCCCAAACATTCTGTGTGTTGATAACGAATGATCAGCCAAGGCCCTTTTACTCCCTTCCATTTAGGTTTGTAGATCCAGTCACACAGCACAGTTTGAGGGAAGGGTGAAGTGTCACCTCCATAGCATGCTTCTCCCTTAATGCACAATAATCCCACAATTATATGATCAATGAAGATCCAGCTCCACAGATATGGAGACAGTGAACTCAAGAGACCTGATAGACCATTGCTGGGTTTTTTTACCCCCTAGCTCACATGGGAAGTCAACATGATGTACTTAAAAGTATTAATTTAAAAGTGTTAAAAACTGCTTGGGGAAGGGGAAAAACAGACAGAACTAGCATATGTATGCAGCACTAGGCCAAACCAAGTAACAGAAATGCAGGGCAGAGGAAAAACAATAAAATAAATGAGAAAGATGACAACACACACACAACAGAAATCCCTGGAGGGCACATTCATATGGAAGAGAAGGAACAAACTGTTAGGATTCTAAGCATGAAAAGCAAGTTGAAATAGTAGAGCCTGTGTATGCTATAAAAATGGGCAAACAGGTCTGGATTCCCTAAGAGACTTAGGCATTGTGACACCAAGCATTGCAATGCCTAATTTTTAGGTGCTTAGAAAGTCACAGAAAGTCACAAACACACTGGATGTTGCCACATTGCATTAAAACACGTGCACTGGCCTCCAGCAGCTGATTTGGGCTTGGTGGGCTCAGACTACAGGACTGATTACTTATGGTGTAGACAAATGGTCTCGGGCTGGAGCCTGGGATCTGCGACCATTCCCCACCCCACCCCACTCTCCCAAAGCCCAGGTTCCAGTCCTAGCCCAAGCATTGCAATTAAATTCCTCCAAAGCACAAAGCCTTGCCAGCCTGAGTTAGCTTACATGGGCTTGTCATGGCTGTCAAATTGCAGTAGAGATGTGTTCCATAAAGCTTAAGTTAGGTGCCTAGACTTCTTGCATATTAAGTGGAGACATAATTCCCAAAAGCCAGAATGCTAGGCAGATAGCCTCTGAAGTTAGCTAATGGAAGAATTATGATAAGCCCCTCCCATTTCATGGAGATAGGCACTCAAGCTCACGCTGCAGGAGGGCACCTTTCTCTGCCACCAATCTACAACCCTGAACCCTAGTCCTGGAGTCAGGTTGTTTAGATGCCCAAATAATTTTTTGTGATAAAGAGTGAGGTGCCTCTCTCATTCCACGACAGCCAGAGTGGGAGGAGGTACCTCTCATCTTATAACTCCGCGGTTAGAGCATTCAGCTGGGACATTGGAGAATCAAGTCCAATTCCCAGCTCAAGTACAAGGGAGAAAGGTGAGATGCCTGTTCAAATCCTCTCAGATGAGTGCTCCCACCACTGAGCTAAAGGCGGCTGAGATTACCAGGTTCTCCTCCTCCAGACAGATTAGAGGCCACCAACGGGATCAAGCCCTACACAGGAGAGAGATATTTGCCCAATTATCTTCCTCCAGTTAATGGATAGCTGTAGTTGGGAGATACCTGGAGCAAGGCAGCAGTAGATATGGTGCCCCTGGCCTCTGTTTGTCAGAGGGTGGAGATGGATGGCAGGAGAGAGATCGCTTGCTCATTTTTTGTTCAGTTCACTCCTCTGGGACACCTGGCATTGGCCACTGTTGGTAGACAGGATACTGGGCTGGATGGACCTTTGGTCTGATCCAGTATGGCCATTCTTATGTTCTTATGGCATGCCCATAGGCAGAAACTTAGGGTACATCTACACTGCACACTTATTTCAAAATAAGCTATTCTGGAAGAAATACTCCAAAATAACTTATTTCTAAATGACATGTCTATACTACAGGGAAGCCTCAAAATTAGTCCAAGGCAGGCTTCACTAATGTGGACATGCTACCTCAATTCAGAGCCCCAAGAGACGCTGGGGAGTAATTACTCTGAATGGGGAGAAGCTATTTCAAAATAGCATCAGTGGAGCTACTGCTATTCCAAAATAGCTGTTGCAGAATAAACATTATTCCTTGTGGAATGAGGTTAACAAAAGTTGGAATAAGTTGTCCGTTATTTTGTATTTATTTTGAAATAATGGAATTGCTGTGTAGACGCTCACATTGTTATTCTGAAATAATGGATTTTATTCCAAAATAATGCTGCTGTGTAGATGCACCCTTCCTGAGTGATTTTAGGCACCTCCAGGGTTCAGCCAGGGTTTTGTGGATTTCAGTGGCATCTAAATTTGGGACTGAGGTGCCTAAACCCAGGGAGAAAACATCAAGCAATGACTCACCCGTTGCTATCACCACACTGTTCACGCTGCATCACTGTCACCCTGACTGCTATCATCATTCACTCCCCAGCCATTGGCTGTTGCACCTTCATTTTCTTGCTATCACTGGGCTTTCTACTGCAATCTCTGCTATGCCTTGATGTCTGACCCTTTTATAGAGCTCTTCAAGGAACCTTACAGTTTGTTCTGCCTGTCAGGTACTTTCACTGAAAACCACTATCCCCCAGCCACTCTAGGGGTTATCACTAAGACCTGCTCAGGCCCACTAATGGTGTGTATGTGTGTGTGGTTCCAGCTCTTAAGTACCTTCACAAACCCCACCCTTTGTAACTAATATGGAATGAAATGCAATGTTAGCATGGGGATAGCTTAGCTGACATCTGTGATAAGCCCCTGAGAATGACTAATATGCACAGGATGTTTTCAGAACCCAGAGTAGTCTTATCTTGAGCTGATCAATGTTAGATTAAAATAGAATAATGAAAATATCTAGTGCTGCTCTTATACAGCAGTACTGTGCCTTCTCTCCTGACACATTACATTTCTGATCAGAGTGCCTGCTCAATGTTACTGGCAATGGAATAGAAAATAGAGCAACTGAGATTGGGAAGATACATTAGAGGGAATATGAAGAGGTTTAATTCTACATTCTCCTACCCCTAACTATATTGGTTCTCAATTTTCCCCTCTCTCATAGCTGAGAGAGATAAACGGATGCATTCATTTATTAAACAAGTGCCCCTGGAAAGTGTTTAGTTATTCCTCAAACGATGCAATTTCCTAGTCTGGAAAGAATATATTAAAAATTAGATACCAAAAATGTCATTATGAACTTTTAGGCAGGGACTTACAGAGTACATTGAGAAACGCTGCCTCCCTCACCTCTTCCCCCACTGGCTGTGGCACAGGATCAACTTTTACCGCATATTCACCATACTGCCCTGCAGCTTACTATTGCTATAAGTGTGTCCTGGCTCTCTGGATAGACCATTTTGTGAAGTTCTGCCCCTTCTGGGGTCAGAATCCTTTACCAGAAGTTAACAAATGTAAACCATACTAAAGCATCAGCCTAGCTGGCTATCTACTTCACTTTCATCCAAATACCTTTTCTCCAGGTTCCTGTACCTTCAGCAACTCCCTTGCACAACAGCTAGCACATTCATACACTCAGTGGTGCAGATAACCCACACCTCCTCAAGGCCTCTGATGTTTGGTCAGGTTACCACCCCAGGCCCCGCGCTTCAAGAAGCCTCGCGCATGCACCGTGGCACCACCGCGCATGCGCTGTGGCAAAGGGGAGCCCCGCGAAATTGGGCTGTCCTGGGCCCTGCAAAATGGTCATCTGCCCCTGGGGGTAGGCAATCATTTTTGAAGGGGGGCCACTTCAGAAATTTTTCAAAGTGGTCATGAGCTGCCCCAGAAGGGGCAGGGTCTCAGGTGAAAGGGGCAAAGCCTTGGGTGGAAGGGGCGGAGCCTTTAAATAGCAAGATTTGAAAGGGCTGTGCTTGCCCAACAGCTCCCAGGCAAGGTGTTAGGGCAGTGGTTGTCAACTCGTTTCAGTCCATGGACCACCAGGCCAATCAAAAAATTTTCGTGGGCCACCTCCTTTCTGAGACATGATAAAAAAGAGCAGACAACAAATATTTCGGTTTGAAATTTATTTCTTACTAACAGATTTTTGGATTCTCTTCTCACTGACAAGCTTTTCAATGTTTGGAGTGGTACTTGATAATGCACAACAAATATCTCTTTCCACTGCAAGCCGATTCCTCTGTTTGGACTTAATGTGCAACAAACACAAAAATCTAGTCTCACACATATAAGTTGATACAAATGGCAAAAGAAATCTGACTGCATGTGCTGACAGATTCGGGTAACTCCCGGTCACGCTGGCCCAACATTTCTCTATGGTAGATTCTGGTACGCGTCTTGAGCCGCAAAATCATTTTTCAGAACAAAGAATTCCTCCTGCAGATCCTCTGGAACACTATTAACATCTGTTGTAAATGGATTTCTGATGAAAGATAATCCTTCCCTTGTCCTGTCCACCTCCAAAAAGTATCATTGGAATTCGTCTCGTAGATTCCGTAAATGATCAAGAATTTCTGTCCGAATGGCTTCCTTTTCCCCGAGCATGGCATCCACATATGGAAATTGAACCAAATTATTGCCTTCGACTCTTACAATCCAGAGTTCCAATTTGTCAAGAAAAGCCTTGATGATGCTTTGGTGAGACAACAGATTTGCACCTTTTCCTTGCAGCTGAAGGTTCAGTTTGTTCAAGATTCCAAAAATATCAACAAGATACGTAAGTTCTAAATTTGACTGCGTCAGCACATTTCAGAATTCCTCTTTCCTTTGAGAAATAAATCCAACTCCTCTCTCAATTGAAAAACTCTGTTGAGTATGTTTCCTGCTGACAACCACCATACAGAAGTGTAGAACAGCAACACATCAAAGTCAGAACACATGTTCAGGCAAAATCTTTTGAACAGCCTGGTGTTCAGAGCCGATGATTTGATGTGATTCACCACTTTCACCAACCGTTTGAAAACAGCGTTCAGTTGATCAGACAATGTTTTTGATGCCAAAGCTTCCCTACGAATGAAGCAATGAACTCCGCTTACCATTGGAGCGCACTGTTTCACCAGCGTTTGGAAGCCCGATCTTGAGCTCAGCATGGCAGGTGCACCATCAGTGGTGACACTCACAAGATTTACCCAATCCAGACCATGTACTTCAAAGAAATTGTTAACAATTTCCATCACATCCTGGGCCTTTGTGGTGGTATCAAGAGTCTTACGAAAAAGAAACTTGTCTTTGAAGTCTCCTTCAACCATGTATCGTGCAAACACCAATAGCTGAGAACACAATGCGACGTTGGTTGATTCAACCAATTGTATGACAAACAATGGAGACTTCTTTATTTCATCCACAACTTGTTCACTGATGTTCTATGATATCTCATTTATCAGTCTCAATACTGTGTCGTTAGAGACAGATATATCATTCAGCTTCCTTGCTGCTTCCTCGCCAAGAACAAGCCGCACCATCTCTTTTGCACAGGGGAGTACAAATTGCTCTACAATGGTATGAGGCTTCTTAGCTTGTGCAACTTTGTATGCAACTATGTAGGAAGCGTGCACTGCATTGCTTGTCTTATTGTAGAATGCACTTGTTGAGTCGAGGTGCTGCCATTTCAGACCTGATAACCGCCGCTCAAAATAATCTTCATCCTTTTGCAACAAGTTGGGGTGACCCTTTTTAAGATGGAGTTTCAGCTTAGCCAGCTTCATTGAGTCATTCCCCAAGACTTTGAAACAAATAACACATTGGGGCAAATCCATGCCTTCTTTTTCTTGACAAGTGAAGCCGAATTTGATGTAGTCCTCTGAATACTTGTGCTTGACATTTCTTCTTGTCATTGCCATTATAAACAAACTACACCATACCTGTAAAACAGTACATGTAGCACAGGACGAACGACACAGCAACCGCTCAGCATGACGGCGGCAGCTACACTGACACTCAGAGCCTCAGACTGGCAACACAACGCGGAAGTTACTGGCAACGCAACGCGGTTGCATCCTAGGTGATGCTATGGATGACACGCCACGTGCTTGTGAACACGGCGTAAAACAGCCTAATGGCAGTGCCTGCTCACGCCGTGTGACTTTGGACAATGTTCCTGTGGACCACCGAAAAAGTCACCATGGACCACTAGTGGTCCAAGGACCACCATTTGAGAACCACAGTGTTAGGAAGTGGGGCCGGGAGCCACTGTAGGCTGGATGAAAGGGCTAGGCATGCTGGATCTGGCCCACTGATAACTTCTTGACTAGCCCTGCAATATACTGTGATTCTCAGCCTTCTTTTAACTTGGTCCCCAAATGGAAAAAAAAGAGCTTTGTCTTCCAGGTCTTCTCTCCCCTACCTGGTTTCATCCAGTCTGGTATAGAAAGAAGCTGTGCTCTCTCGCAGCTGGACTTTATTTCTGATTAGGCCTGACCGACACTGCAGGTGGTTAAATGGCTTCTCAGGACAACATTATCCCTTTCCATGGATATATGGGATGAAAATCCCATTACAGACTATACTTGTCCTGAAAATCCTTATGTATCCACAGATTAGGAAGAACTGCAAAGTATGTGGTTCATTCCATATGGCTAGCTGGCTAGTTAGCCAAGGTGGGGAAGAAAGGAAATAACACCTTCTCTCCCAAGTGCACTTACCCACTGGCAGCTTCTTGCGCAAGAACAATAGTTCTTGCACAAAACCCTGCTTGCTACTACACTGCACGTGCGTTCTTATGCAAGTAAATTTACAGTATAGCGTTGTCAAACAGGCCTTCTTCTGGAAGAGTTATTCCTCTCCCCACAAGGAATAAGCCCTCTTGTGCAAGAGCTCTTCCAGAAGAGGGCAGTGTAGACAGGCAACATGAATTTCTTGTGCAAGAATCCCCTATGGTTAAAATGGCCATCAGAGCTTTCTTGCGCAAGAGAGCGTCTACACTGCCTTGGATGCTCTTGTGTAAAAGCACTTGCCAGTGTAGATGCGCTCTTGTGGAAGACTTTTTGCACAAGAACTCTTCTGCAAAACAGTTCTTGCGCAAGAAGCTGCCAGTGTAGATGTAGCCACTATGTCTGCTTGAGCTGAGCCAGATTTATAAAATGCATTTTTTTCTCATGTAGTTAACAACTACACAATAATAAGGTCTTAAAGTATGGAGAAACAGGGTAATGAGGAGAGTGGTAGGATAAGTACAACCACACTCCTTGGCTTGTTCTTACACAATTCCCCCTCCTTTTAGCCATGTATAACTTCTATATCTTGCTTGTAAATAATTGAAAATTGGGGTCTATACTCTCCCATGGGATTTTTTTTCTCATTTTATCACAATAGATTGGGGACAATATTTAATAACTTACAATATTTATAAATGAATTGCTACATATCAATATGTTCTTGTTTTCAAATTCCAGTATATGCATTTTATGGAGGAAGTCTGTTACCTCTGTTTACTGCAACTTCAATATAATTTTCTGTAAACAGGCAAGTATCCTTATGCACACCTTGTACTAGTAGACTTTATTCACTACTCAGTTAAGCAAAGTCAAACCTATTAAATAAATAGTCATTTTGTTCCTGAATTGAATGTTTTAACAATTTCCTTTCCCTGCAGATTTGTTTCTGTTTTCCAAGTTCTAAATTGCTTTCATGCATTTAAGTGGCTAAGCATCACTTTGTGTGGGAAGGCTCCATTATGGCCATAATAATCTCCAGTTAATTGCACATCAAATATTTATTTCTTACACATCAAATTAATGAAGCAAGTTCAGTGTGAGAAAAATAACATTAGCTTGGCGAACAACTATAAGTGCATTCAAGATTTCCAAGACATTATTTGTCAAGAGTCCTTTAATGCAGAATGGCATTGTTTCGTTGGGAATATTATTGTCAATGGGTCCCTTGGAGGCTCTGCCTCCTGCCCTCCCCATAAGTTTTTTTGATGGTTTCACAGGACTCTTTCCTTGGTCCCCTTCTCTTCTCCTGCCTTATCAATGGATAATCTTATCCACAAGCATCACTCCAACTATCATCGCTATACTGATAATTCACAGATCTGCCCTTCTGCTCCAGACTTCGCTGGTATAAGAAGGATTTAAATGAGCACTCCACTGACACCTAGTAATGAGCTGTGGAAGAGGACTTCAGGAACAGATCTCATTTGCATGAGAACACCCATTCTGCTTAGGTGTTCGTTATGATGGAATTGCTTGTCCAAATGATCACTTTTGGCTAGTAATGGAGACATAGTTTCCTTGTTATTGGGGCAGGAATCATAACAGGTTTTTAGCCTTGGTGTGCAAGTAAAGAGCAGAAAAAGCTATACCCTGATTGACGGACTCACTGTGAACTAAATGAAACTCACTAGGCAGGGGACATGGGCTCCAAAGCCATATGTGCTAAAGGAGATGGGATAAGTGTGTGTGTCTTAGGTATGAATAGAGTCTTGTTTTCTTCACTGTGTAAAAGAAAAGAAACTGGTAGTGATGGTCCCCTACTGACTGAAATGGTTGAGAGATACATTAATTAGTGGGATCTCAAGATGTCCTAGTCGATTGGTGATTGGGCAGTTGGATGAGAGGATTGTAGTGAGGATATTAGTAGACGGGAGTGGAGATTGGCCAGCAGGGTAATGAGTGGAGAGGCACAGCAATTGGCTGATAGGGCAGTCAGTGAAGAGGAATGGCAAGTGAATGCCCAGGGCAGTGATCCTATTAGAAACTGGGAGGTGGGTGGACATAAGCCTCCCTCCGCCACACACATCTAAAGGACCCTCCCCCACCCTACAGGGAGGATACACTGAACCCTGGAGTCCAAACAATTCCAGGAGACAAATAAAAAGAAAAACAGGGGTAGCTGTGAATGTCTATGAGCCAAAACAAGAGAACCGGAAGGGGACACCAAGCAGAGAACTCTGGACAGCATCCACTGCTCCCCAGTAGTAAGGAAGGAGCCAGTGGATGCTGCTCAGAGGAACTCTGCCCAGATATGTGAATGAGTGGAAGAATGGAAATAGGCCCCACGATCGCAATCCCCTCCTTTAGCCAACCTCTGCTCCCTGGTTTAGTCAGGAATAGGATGACAAGGCCATCCCATGACTTTGTGGGGCCATAGATGGGTTGTACATAAATCAATGGGTGAGTGGAAAAGTGCAGCCAGAACCTCAACAAGAGATTCTGGAGGAGTTGAAAGTTATTTGATCTGTAACTTAGCACACTCAAGGTAGATGTGCACCAGAGTCTTCTTCAAATCACAGAAGGGGCAAGTGTCAGGGACAGGGATAAACTGTGCCAGGTACATGCTTGTGCTCACAGCACCATGGAGGACCCTCCAATCAATCCCTCCCTCACCCCCCAGCCAGGGCAGTGGTGCTAGTAAGACACCTCTCTCCTCCTTTCCCCTCAGAAGGTGTGGACATGTTAAACTGACTTTTGGTTGCTGGACTTAAGAACCTGAGGCAAAAGGACACTGACCAATGTTCTGTGAGGTGGGGGTTGTGCTCATGGTTTTATGTTTATGAATCTTGCTTGTGGCATTTTCCCAAATTAATACAGTTACGTCCTTCCATTTATAAAAGAAATGTCTACACCCTCACTCTGTGCTTGCAAGAAATATTGCCTCTTAGATAGGCCCGGGGGTGATATGTAATTGATCATAGGGTGGAGGGTTGAGATGATTTTATGTTGTTGAAGAGGAACCCACCTCAGCTCTTGTTGCTATTAATTCCAATGGGAAGAAAGGTTACACTCTTATTCAAACTAAAAATTTTGACATGAGTCTGGCATTGCCTCATGGATATCTATCCACCAGCTTCAACTCCACAGGTCTAAAACAGAGCTCTTAACCCTCACTTCCACCTCAGCCCCCTGGCTACCTTTCTTTCTTGATCACTGTGGACAACACCACTATCCTATTACTTAGGTCTATAAATTGCATGTCATCTTCAGCTCAGCCTGGATGTAAGGACATAGAATCTCTTTCTGAACAGCAGCATTTCTACAATATGATCATTCTTATCCATCCACAAAACTAAAACTCTTAACCATTCTTTCATCATCTTGTATATCAGTTGCTATATCTCTCTCTTTGGCTGTGACAAATGGAATCATGCTCCATTCATATGCATTCAGAATGTTGCTAAACAGTTCATTCTACAAGCCCATGGCTTTGATCCTGTCACCCCTCACTTTGAATCATTCTACTAACTCTCTCTTCTTTTATATGGCATCAAATAAACTTCATGGTCAATCTCCATTCTATCAACTATCATTCAACTGTCATTGCTTGCCTCCCTCAGCCAATGATGCCACCATCTATCTCCCACTTGTTAAACAAACAAGCTCCTTTGTGCTTTCTCTTTTGCTATCTCCGTGCATGGGAGGCATTCCCTGTAAACATTTGTAAAGTTACTTTATGTTCCACCTTCAGATCCTACTTCAAAACAGTCCTTTGCTGTGATGCCTGAAAAATACTTGATAGCCATTGAGATGGTGGCATGCCCATAAACACACTATGCCTCCTAGGATGAGGTTTACCAGGGAGGTTGACAAATGCCTTTGATGTCGACCGTGGAGCATCCAGACTACTGCGCTGAGCTGACAAACAGCTGATCGGCTCAGCGCAGCAGCCATTTAAATTTAAATGAAGCGGCGATTATGTAAATTGCCGCTTCATTTTCCTATGCCGGGTTAACCTAATCTACATGCCTCTGTCGCCAGAGGCATGTAGTCTAGATGTACCCTTAATGTCACAGGCATGTTATAAAAGTCAAATTATGCAAACCTCATCTTGATTATTGAATATGAATTATCATCTACATCTTAATCCACTGAATATTGTTAATTATTATTTAGGGTTACCATACTTGAACTTTCAAAAAAGAAGACGCACCGGAGAGGGAGTGTATCTGTATCAGTATCTACCAACTTACATTGTATTAACGTGTTATATACTATACTGATACTGATATACTGCCTCTCAAGTGTGTCCTCTTTTCTGAAAGTTCAAATACGGTTACATTATTATTATTATTATTATTATTATTATTATTATTATTATTATTATTATGTTATTGTAGTAGTGCATGGGAACCCCAGTCAGGCCCAGAACCCCATTGTGCTGACTTCTGTACAAACACAGAGCCAAAAGATGGTCATGGCCCTGAAAATCTTATGCTCTCATAAGAATTAGTTTTTCAAATCCATCTTTTAATCTCCTGCTTGCAAAGGTAGGGCAAATTCTAGTAATTTTAACAACAAACTAGGATAGGTAAGTGAAATTATGAATGCTAGTTCCTCACGTGTATGTACTCTAACATCCTTTACCTGCAATCAAGATAAACTTTAAAATTGTGTGCAATGAGCTGAAGAAGACCTATTTGTAGCTCAAAAGCTTTTCCTTCCACCAGCAGAAGTTGGTCCAAACAATGTTACCTAACATCTCACTCTAAAAACATAAAATTGTGATTACCTCTCTCTCCTCCCATCACTGTTTACTTTAGCAAACTACAAGGAAAATAAGTGTCAACTAATCTGTCAACTAATCTGTAGATGGACAACCACCAAGAAGTCACATATTTACGCAGCTCTCTATTTCATTCTTCTTCTTCGGGTAGTGTCCCCGTGGGTGTTCCACTGTAGGTGTCAGGCTTGTCCCGGTGCCGCAGATGGGAGATCTTCAAGCTGTTGTCTGCCAGACTGTACATACGTGGTGGCCATCTTGTGGCTTTTCGCGCCGTTTTCGGTCGCACAGTCCGGCCCTACCAGTTCCTCCTAACCGTCTTTAAGACAGCGCTTCAAAATGGTGACACTAGCAACCATCATACCAGCACTGGAGCAACACGACTGGTTTGCATCCCTCAATCTACAGGATGCCTACTTCCATATTACCATTCACCCGTCCCACAGGAGATTCCTGCGCTTTCTAGTAGGCAACAGGCATTACCAATACAATGTCCTTCCATTCGGACTATCATCTGCTCCGAGAGTTTTCTCAAAGACTCTTGCTATAGTAGTGGCATTTCTTCGTCGGCTAGGAATCATCATTTTTCCATATCTGGACGACTGCCTCCTCAGAGCTCCTTCTTTCGAAGAAGCCTTACGAGCCGTCACTAATACGAGGTCCCTGTTTGATATCTTGGAACTCATAATCAACACTCAAAAGTCCTCCCTTCTCCCACAGCAGTCCATAGAGTTTATAGCAGCCCGCCTCAATTCTACCACGGTGCACACCTGCCTGCCTGCTGCCAGATTTTGGGCCATTCAAGATCTTGCACAGGTCATTATGGCAAGTCCCACCGTCACCATTCTTACATGCCTGCAACTCTTGGGGCATATGGCAGCAACTTCATACGCCGTGGCCAATGCAAGACTCCACCTTTGCTGTCTTCAGCACTGGGTATCCAAAATATACTCCCCTGGCAGACACGACGTGCACAGGACAGTGACAGTACCCACCCTGGTCAGGCAATCCCTCATCTGGTGGACTATTCTTCACAACATGTTAACAGGTACCCCTTTTCACAAACCTCAGCCCACGGTTCAGCTCACGACAGATGCCTCCCTCTTGGGATGGGGAGCGCACATACAACACAGTCAAGCTCAAGGCTGCTGGTCACCTCAGGAGTTCCTTCTCAAGTTACGGGTGGTCTTCAATGCTTGCAGACACTTCCTCCCCATTATTAGCAACCAAGTTGTGCGGATACTAATGGACAATATTACAACCGTTTATTATATAAACAGACAGGGAGGAGCTCATTCCCACTCCCTCTGCAGGAAAGTGGTCCAACTGCGGAATTTCTGCAACCAACACAATGTGACCCTCACAGCAACTTACCTCCCAGGAGAGGACAACATTACAGTGATGCACTGAGCATGCAATTTGCCCAACAACAACACCAATGGAAAATACATCAGCACATTCTGCATACTATCTTTGACAAGTGGAGTCACCCAACAGTCGACCTCTTTGCCACCCAGCACAACACCAAATGCGTACACTATTGTTCAAGAGCAGGCATCGGCTTAGCATCCAGAGGTGATGCCTTCCTCTACAATTGGGGCCATCATCTAATGTACTCATTCCCCCCCATTCCACTAATCCCCAGTGTCGTGGAGAAGATTATCAGGGTCAGGGTGTGACGGCGCGTTGCGGTTTTCCCGTCTCCTGCACCCCCGAAATGGCACGAACAGACTCCACCAGCCAGTAGAATAGAGGGAGTTTATTGCTTCTCCAGGATTCAGCACAACATCTGTCATCTGGTTACAGGAACTGCAGCTAAGAGGCCTCAGTGCCCCCCTTTGCAATGGGGGGTGGCTGGGCCCTACAATCCCAGCCACTCCCCAGCTCCTTCCCTAAGCTGTCTCCTCCATGCTCCCAGACAGAAACTAACTAACTCTCTTCCAGCCCTGCCCCCCAGCCAGGGGCGGCATTCCACCTTCCTTTGTTTCTCTCCCTGGGGGGTAGCTGGTCAGACAGGTTTGGAGCCCCCTTTGCATAATGACTCACTGCCTGCCCTGCTGGGTCGTGCTACAGATAGCAGAGGTCGCCCACAGCCCTAGCAAGTTACCCCCACTACGTCACACAGGGCGATGGTGATTTTAATAGTATCATTTAGGCTGCACCCCAGACTTGGTTTCATTACCTGTCCTGAATGTCTCATCTTCTGTTCTGTCTTCCCAATTGACCCGATCGTCTCACTCAGGTTCATGGGCAAACACTCCATCCGCAACCACACCACCTCACTCTCTCCCAGGAAGTAAAAAATGTTCTCCTGCATAGCAGAAAATCTTTGACACGCACTACTTACCTGCACAAATGGCACAGATTCCAACAGTGGTGCTCCTCTTGTAACCTGGATCCCATTGGAAGTCCACTACAAGAAATATTGGGGTATATCTTGCACCTTAAACAAGCTGGACTCACTCTCTCTTCGTTGAAGGTGCACTTAGCTGCCATTACAGCCTTTCAACAGCCTATGGAAGGATTCACTGCCTTCTCTCATCCAACTACAAAAAGATTCTTTAAAGGCCTTACCAACTTTTTTCCTGAACATAGATGGCCTCTGGACACGTGGAATTTAGAGTTACTACTAGATATGCTAATGTGGCCACCGTTTGAGCCGTTGGCTACATGTGACCTCAATATGTTGACTATGAAAGTTGTATTTCTCCTGGCTATCTCTTCCGCCCAGAGAGTAGGGGAATTGGTGGCCCTTGCAGCTAATTCCCCCTACACTATCTTTACACCACAAGTGGTTATCCTGTATTCTCAACCATCATTTCTATCGAAGGTTAATTCCGCCTTTCATATAAATTAACCAATTGTATTACCAGTATTCTATCCTAAACCTCACATCTCAGAGCGCCCTGGACATCCTCAGAGCCCTGACCTTTTACACTGAAAGGACTCGCGAGTTGCGCAAGTCACAGCATTTGCTGATACCCTTGGACTATCAGTCCAAGGGTAGCCCACTTTCCTTGCAACGAACTTCTAAAATAATCATCTCCTGCATAAGTCTGTGTTATGACATACGGCAGATACCACTTCCACACGCCCTCACGGCTCATTCCACTAGAGCAATGGCCTCCTCAGCAGCTTTCCTCAAGGGAGTTCCCCTGAAGGACATTTGCTGAGCGGTCCCCTGGTCGTTGGATTTTACATTCGCAAAACACTATGCGTTACAAAACATTCTTATGACTGACGCAGCCATAGCCACCGCAGTGCTACCCATGGTGGCAACCCACTGACTCCGAACCCGCTACCTTATTACGGCTACTGCTGTGAAGTCACCCACAGTGGAGCCTCCATGGGGACACTACCCAAAGAAGTTACTCACCTTGTGCAGTAACGATGGTTCTTCAAGGTGTGTGTCCCCATGGGTGCTCTACTACCCACCCTCCTCCCCTCTTCGGAGTCTGTTCTTTCTGTCTTTCAGACCCTGATGATGAGGAGGAACTGGAGGGACTGGACTGTGCTACCGAAAATGGCGCAAAAAGCCACAAGATGGCCGCCATGCATGCGCGGTGTGGTAGACAACAGCTTGAAGATCTCTGATCTACAGAGCCAGGACGAGCCTGACACCCGCAGTGGAGTACCAATGGGGACACACACCTCGAAGAACCATCGTTACTGCACAAGGTGAGTAACTTCTTGCAGAACAAAGTTTCTAAGTGATGCTTTGAGACAATGGTGCTTTGGATAGCGGTTTGCAGCCGTGGAGATGAAAGTAGTTGGCAGACAGTGATATGGTTGCTTGTGCAGAGCACGCAGGAGTGTTATTTCTATCTCTCACCAGTAATGGCTTCTTTCATACCTACTTAAGAATTTATGAACCCCTCCTTGCCATAGTATCTGAGCATTTATCCTCACATGTACAAACCTTTGCTTCCCATCCTATTTGCTTCTGCTATGAGTACAGCTTGGCAAGACCAGAATATCTGTCCCAGAAGTATTCTAGGTAACACACAATGCCAAATATAAAAGTTTTCTGCTCTGTAATTTAAAATGGCACCTTAATAGTTAGAAGTATAACATTATTATTTAATGAAATTTGTTGCTAGCCATATTGAGCCAATTTTACCATATATGTCTGTGTAGCCCCTCATTTGGGATGACACTTTTTTTTCTTTGCACTTGAACAACTTTAAAAAAAGTCAGTAGTTGTCCAGGAAATGACTTTGCTCTCATTGTTTGGAAACATTCAGCTAATACTTATAAAGCCTGATAAGAGCTTATTCCACTTGATCCTTAGATGAAATCTATAGATTTCTTCTGAAATACTGTTTGTTCACCTACTTGCTAAGTGAATATAAGAATGATTATACGCAGTCAGACCAAAGGTCCAGATAGCCCAGTATCCAGTCTTCTAAATGTATTAGAGATTCTCAAAAAGAGGTTGCAAGAATCATTTATAACAGCAAGTAGTAGGGAAGCTAGAGATAGAGGTCACTACCAGTTGCTCCTATAATACATAGCATTATGCATTTCTCAGATTTCCAAATAGTGGAAAGTACTTTATCACTGTATTTAGAAACTTCTGAATAGCCATAATATTACCTGAATGGGAGGTTGATACTGACATCTTCTGCAACAATTTAATTACATTACAATAGGCTCTTCAGTGCATGAACATTAAAAAGGGGAAACTCTGGCAGAAAGATGCCTAGCGGCTAGAAAAAAGTCTTGAGAAATTATAGTCAAGTTAAAATCTCCCACAGGCAATGGAACTGTTCGGGACTCAAATTAAGAAAAACATCTAACTTTGCAGCAATATTCAAGTCATCATCCTTTACTGTATACCACAACAACAAAAATCTACCTTAAAAACATTAAGGTTGCCAAGTCAAATACTCACACATTAGGAAATGCCAGTATTAAAGAACTTGTACATCCTTAATTTGGTCCCTTTTTACATATGCATTGAGATTATGATCATACTTTTTCCAAGAGTGCTAAAAGTTCCTATAATTAAAATCACAGTTAAATTGCGGCAAGCTATACATAAGGACAATAACGCTAGTCTTGTAAACAAAACCAAGGAAATTTAATGGATGTTGGGCCAAGTCCTACTCCCATTGAATTCAATGGCAAGTGTCCTTTAGACTTCAATGAGGCAGACTCAGACCATGGATAAAATTTCTAAAAGAACCTAAGTAATTGAAGTGCCTAAGTGTTTATCAAGTATCAGAGGGGTAGCCATGTTAGTCTGAATCTGCAAAAGCGGTGAGGAGTCCTGTGGCACCTTATAGACTAACTGAAGTGTTGGAGCATAAGCTTTCGTGGGCAAAGACCCACTTCATTAGATGCATGTAATGGAAATTTCCAGCGGCAGGTATAAATATGCAGGCCAGAATCAGGCTGCAGAGTGTTTATCAATACTGTGCACACTAGCTGTCCATGAGGAGGACTGGGCAGGATGGAAGCAGCATACAACCTGGAACAAAGAAGAATTTACATCTCAGGATTGAGTAGACAAGACTTTTTTTCGCACATGGTTTAGGCTCTTATGGCTAGTTTTTTAAAGATGCCTAAATATGTAGACAGGAGCCTAGTGGTTTTTCTAAAGAATCTAGGTGCTGACAGTGGGATTCACAAGAGGGACTTACATGCCAGCCTGACTCATATTTAATTATTTAATACATATATCTTTAATGAGTGATAGAGAGATACTCAGTCCCTCAGAATATCCCCTGGTCCAGTGGCTAGGGGATTCACCTGAAAGGTGAAGATTTGAAAAGGGGTGCCCACTCCTTCTCAGGCAGATGGGGAGGGTGATTGAAATGGGATCTCCTATGTCCTGGGCAATGTTCCCTCTAATCTTTTTCCACCCTTACTGAGGTGGCCCCCGACTGAGAAGGAGAAAGATACTCCCCACATTCTCCTTGCACACCAGAGCCTAGGGGTCCCAGGCTCAAGCCCCACAGGAGGTGGTGGTGGGACTAGAGCACCAGCCCAGGCTCCCCAATGATTAGAGGGAGCCTTGAGCCTCAGGGGCCAGATCCAAGCAAGCCACATCTGACCCCTGGGCCTTAGGTTCCCCACCACTGGTTTATAGTGATCCTGATCCTGAGTACGTAGTGTAGCCACTGAGTTAGCTAAAAAAATATGAAGGGGAAATACATGTTATGAAAAGGGAACATATGATGGTGGTTTGGTATGCAAATATTTAGCAGCATAAGTCTGGGAGGGTACAGGGATCCCACCTTTGTGGATCAACTTTGAAGTTTGGTACTAATCATTGTAACAGTTGGTAATGACTGGCTTCATATTTCTGTGTAAAACAGCATACTCAAGTACAGGCAGTCCCCGACTTATGCGGATCCGACTTACGTCGGATCCGCACTTACGAACGGGGCTTTCTCGCCCCGGAGGTCGAGGTGGCGGATTGCTACCTGCGAGCTCCGGGGCGAGAAAGCCCCGTTCGTAAGCTGCTCAGGTGCCCCTGGTCTACTGGAGACCATCTCCAGCAGACCAGGAGCACCGGGCGGGTTCCCGTGCTTCTGAGGCTTTGCCAGAGCAAAGCCTCAGAAGCACGGGAACCCGCCGCTGCTGCCGCTTGAGTCCCAGTGCCTGTGGTCTGCTGGGGACCGTCCCCAGCAGACCACAGGCACCAGGACTGAAGCCGCAGCCGCGGGGGGGAGGGGTCCCGCGCCTCTGAGACTTTGCCAGAGCAAAGCCTCAGAGGCGCGGCACCCCGCTGCTGCTGCGGCTCTGCTCCCCGTGTCCCTGGTCTGCTGTGTGTCCCCCCCAGCAGACCAGGCTTTTGTTTTGGACCCTGGAGCAGAGCAGCTGGGGCGCTGCGGATTGGTCCTGCAGCGCCCGCTCTGGGCACTACTGGACCAACCCGGCAGCACCCCAGCTGCTCTGCCCCAGGTCCTGATTCAGCTGCTGCTGGTCAGTTTCAGCAGTGGCTGAATCAGGACGCCTGGGGCAGAGCAGCTGGGGTGCTGCTGGGTTGGGCCAGTAGCGCCGAGGAGCGGTGCTACTGGAGCAACCCAGCAGCATCCCAGCTGCTCTGCCCCAGGCGTCCCCAAGTCAGCCGCTGCTGAAACTGACCAGCGCTGACTACAGGAAGCCCGAGGCAGAGTTGCTCTGCCCCAGGCTTCCTGGAATCAGCGCTGATCAGTTTCAGCAGCAGCTGACTTGGGGAAGCTTGGGGTTCTTAAGTTGAATCTGTATGTAAGTCAGAACTGGCGGTCAGTTTCAGCAGCGGCTGAATCTGGACGCCAGTTCCGACTTACATACAGATTCAACTTAAGAACAAACCTACAGTCCCTATCTTATACGTAACCCGGGGACTGCCTGTACATGAAAAACGTTCCCTCCATAGGCTCCTCAAATAGCCCATAAGCTACTGTAAAATGAAATGTAAACAATAAGAGAATAAATAACAATAAACAATAGATAAGATTGTTTAGAGGTGCATCAGATCTGTATCCCTTTTCCCATTCAACTCTCCTACCCCGTGAAAACCTAATTGTATGTATCTAAGTGCAAGGACGTATGTTCTGTAACAAATCAATGTGCATAATATATAAAACAAACAATGGGAAGAAAACATCCAATAAAAGGACCTTCTTGTTTGAAATACTTTAAAAATATAATTAACAGCATGAAGAGATACTTACTATTATTTTAGAGACCTAATATGCAAAAAAGTAATCCATGAGAATCCTTCAGTTTAACACAGAAATTCTTCATTCTATCATAATCAGTGCACCACTCAGCACTTTGCAAATGATAAATAATTCTGAAAAAAAATCCCTGGTTTGCCTTACCATGTAAAAATCAACATTTTATTGAGCTATCAACCACCAAACAATGCCATCTGTACTTCAGGCATAGCAATGAAACTTAATTTTCTTGTCAACCAGGTGCATGTTGACTCTTCCAGTACATTTGTGATTTTAGGCAAAACTTTAATTTACAGCAGTGTGTGTCAAAACTAGTTCCACTGAAGTGAGCGCAGTTACCTCAGTGCAAAATTATATTGAGAGACTTTGTTTTCTGACATCTTTAGAAATTGTCTTCCTTGTATACTGTGTACTTTATACACAGTGAGCAAGCATCTAACTATAATCTATATATTTCTTAATCCTAGTAAGTATGATCTGATACAACTGGTCAGGGGGGAACAGCAGCTTATGGTACACACACCCACACACGTTCTCCTGCCCCCAATGTGGAATGATATCTCTGATAAGTTATTTATCTCATGTCTATTCAATTAATTTCATTTACTTTGGTCCCATTACTAGTTTCATATTTATTCATTTTGCTTTTTAGGATATATTTATTAATTTCAAATCCTGGAGAATGTAAAATATCTCTCATTTCTTTGTATCACTCTGTCAGACTCAGGAATCCTTCTTCTCTCTCTCTCCTTCCCCTCCAAAAATGGAATTCTACATCCCTACCCACCTTGTGGTCAGGCAAGATTTAATCAAGAAGTGCAGGATTTAGCTAGGCCTGGCAAGACATAACACTGTGGCAGTGACAGGTTTGCTATACACGAAAATGTCATAACTTTAAAGACTGAGATCTTGCACTCCTATACTGGTAAATGCTTAAGGCAAAAATGGGTAATTTCCAGCTTTCTATGGGAGTTACCTGATACTCCGAAGCTTCTCAGGCATTAGTACTGGCTGAAGAGACACCCAAACTCATACTGATCAAAGTTTTCTGTTATACCTTCATGTGTTTCATAGATAAGATATACAGTACATGATACAAATAGCTAGATGATTTATAGCATATGTCTGAGTATTTATTTGTATGTATGGGATGGAGGATATTCCTCCCTCCTCCCCTCCCCCCTCCCCCCAGGCTGGACAGAGACTATTTTATATTAAAATAAATGTTTATAATATATTACTTATGAATCTCAATAAGATCATTAACTGTGCTGCTGTTGTCATGGTGACATATCCATGATGGCTATGATAAAATTCAAATAGGTGAGGGAACAACATAAAAATGACTGAGTTTCTCCAGAAAAACAAGAACCAATGGTCTGGTAGCACTTTATAGACTAACAAAACATGTAGCTGGTATCATGAGCTTTTGTGGGTATCATGAGCTTCAGATGACCGGAGGGTTTGGGTTTTTTTTTTTTTCTTTAGTTTCTCCAGAAACTCTGCAACATTAACAGTTCAGCTTAGATCACTATCCTTGCTGCCATGGATGTCATCTTTCTTTATACCAACATCCCTCGCAACAGCAGCTAACATCTTTCTTGATGTGTTTGGGGTAGTTGCTGGAAACTTGAAGACAGATGTAGGGGGCATCTATGGGATATTTGTGTCTGAAGAGTTCCACGATGAATCTGACTGTGATGTCCAGGAACTGAATGCTAGAGTGGGAGTGTTTTAGAGAGAGTTTAATGGATGAACATACAGAAAAATGATAAAGATATCTGACCTCTCAATCCTCATTCTCAAGAGAAATCTGTATATTTTCATCTTGGAAAGACAAGCCTGGAAACTCAATTCATAACTTTGCTAGATACTAAAAATCACAGTGAGAATAAAGACCCTGGATTTATGGCTTAATACAATAATAGATAACCCATGGAATCCCCTCTCATCTCCCAAACATTCTTTTCCCCCTCTTTTCTCTCCTGTGACTGGAGAGGTGTTAGCTGGCTATTTCACATTGAAATATAAGTTAACTACCTAGTGAAACAGTCTATTCCACATTGCATTTAGCTATGGCAATCTAAGGACTGGTCTACACTATGAAGTTAGATTGACTCAGCTACACAGCTTAGTGTTGTTAAAAATCGATAACCCTCAATGGTATAATTAAGCTGACATAACCCGTGCTGTAGATAATTCTAGGTAGACTAAAGAATTCTTCCTTCTGCCTACCTGCCACCTATTAGAAAGGTGACTTATCTACACTGTTGGGAAAACCTCTCCTGTCAGTGTCAGTAGTGCCCATATTTAAATGATACAATGGCATAGCTGAATTACTATGGCTGTGCAGCTCAGAAGCCTCTCTCTCTCACCAGCAGAAGTTGGTCCAACCTAATTTGTCTCTCTAATAATGCAGGAAGGCATGAGTGGAAATTTAAACAGTATATAAAGCAAATCAACTATAAATGAATGTCTAAATATTTTGGAGTAGATTTCTCCTCTTAATTTCCCACCAGTTTTGATATTTGTGCAGCTTTAAGAGTGATAGCAATGATTAGATCCCCACAGTAAACAGTGACAAGATCTGTTGGTTTTGTTGCATCATCCTACTCGCAGCAAGTCTAGATAATTCAGTAGTAAAAATATCTGTCAGTACTGTATTTGAACTAGCTTTCTCACCATTGCCACCACTTGTGGAGCTCTATCTGTTTTGACAATTGTGGCAAAATGGCTACTGTAGACAAAGCCAATCCAGAGTTGTAGCTGGAAGGTTTTCTCCTCCTTCCTCAGTCTCTGGCTTGCAGGTGGCAAGTTGCTATATTGCAATGGGGAGTATCAGTGACCCCTCTCCCCTGTGCATTGAGTTGTATCTCAGTTGCCAGTGGCAAAATGCAGGTGTACTGTTTTGCAGTATGGGGCTGGAGGGCCTCCCTCCTTAGGGCACCAATTTGTCCCCTTCCCTCCCGCTGTCTCTGTTGTCTTCTCCATTGCAAGCTACACATAGTGTCAGGATAGAACTTGAAGCTGCTTAGCAGGAGCATCGTCAGCTTCTTCCCAGCCACTGCCTTTGCTCAGCTGTTTTGCTGCCTGGAGGATCCACTGTGAATCCCTCCCACCGCACCAATGCCATCTCCCACCACCACTGTAGCTGCCCTAACCCTTCCGATACAGTCTTAACTCTTTGTGAGCCTTTAGTCAGATGATATTTCCCATAACAGCAACAGTATCTTAGGAGCAACACAGCAAAAGGTCACTAATATCTTGTGCTCATAAGCATTTACTTTACTTTAACTTATTATTGTTGAGTGATGTAAATGTTCTCAACCCACATACTGATAAGAATGTATACTTTAATGGGGCATTCAGTTAAAATAAATGTCAGAATGTTAAAATAAAAATCTAAAGATGATGTTCTGCCCCCATTGAAGTCAATGAGAGTTTTGTCATTGCTTACAATTGCACCCTTAGCTCCCAATAACTCTTTATATATAAATTATTTAGGAAACATTAATTAATATGAATTTAGACATCAATGATGAATATCTCATGCAAAGTGAGAGTTGTACAAAGTCTTGTGAGATGCAAAATGTTTGCTTTTAAAGGAGTGTTTAAAATATATTTTTGTGACTTTATTGCTGTGAAAGATGCTAGATCAATAGCCCTGGAGAATTACCATGTAAATCATAATCAATGGCAATACAAGATTCTCCAGCAATACCCTGCCAGTCTCTTTAAAACATAACCCGGTGAGGTGATGGTTAAGGTTCTGATTTTGCAGTAAATATGATAAAACAAAGCAAAGAAGGTAGAGTTTTTTTCTATGTACTTTCATTCCTGTCCCTTTCTCTGTGACTACCAATTAGTGCTACTACCAATGGTGTTTTTGTGAGCTGGACATTTGTTCAAAGGAAGTTAGACTAAAGACTACCAAACACATTCCACATAGGCAAACTGGGACAATGTCCTGTTAGCTACTCTAAACAGAACTTTGAGGAACCCCAACATGCTATTCACTTAGTTACGTCTATACTGTGAGAAAAACCTGCGGCACCAAGTGCAGGGCTATAAAATGCCAGAGTAAACATTTAGGCTCAAGACCCTACAACCAAAGAGGTGCTCAGAGCCCAGGCTGCAGCCAAAGTCCAAAGCCAATATTTTATAGCTCCACAGCCTAACCCCATTTGGCTGAGGCAGGCCAGTTATGGCCATGCCATAGATCTTTTATTGCAGTGTAAACACACCTGTAGGCATCCAGCCAAGGGTGTCATTTCAGGAGGGTAAGGGGGGCAGCAGCCATGTGCTCAGGGATGCAGCTTGCTTTTCATCCCATTCCCTGGCCCCTAAGGGATTGAGGGGAAAATGCTTGCAATCTGTGCATGCCTCTCCCACCTGGCTGGTGAGCTCTCTTCACCAGTCAGGTGTGAGAGGCATGTACAGATTGCAATCACTTTCCCCTCGATCCCTTAGCACCCAGAGAATGGGTTGAAAAGTAAGCCGCATCCCAGAGCTCATGGCTGCTGTCCCTTTTACCATCCCAAAAAGGCACCTTTGCATCCAAGCTACCATGGTGTTATAATAGGAAGGTGTGACGGGGCACCGAGGCCCCACACTGGGCCATGGGGGGTAAGTGCCCTGTTGTCGTTGCCGGGGCCTGCTTACCGGCGGTGCCCCAGCTGTTCCTGCGCCGCTGCACAGCTAGGGGAGCTCCGGTGCGATTGCCAAAAGAGGGAGGCGCCGAGCCCACGGCAAGATGGCACGGGGGCGGGCTAGACCAATGACATCAGGATGACGTCCAGCCTGATGTCTGGGGCGGCAGGAGATATAAAAGCCGCCTAGATGGAGCAGAAGAGAGGCAGGAGCGCAGGAGAAGAGGGTCCTCGAGAGGGGTGGAAGGCGCCGGTGGAGACGGAACCAGACACCATCAGTAAGGCCAGAGGGGCTGACCTGACGAGGAGCTGAGAGAATAAGGATTCTCAGCAGGGGGCAGAGCAGGGGGGGAGAGAGGAAGTGACCCAGGGGGGAGGGGGGAGAGAGGAAGTGACCCAGGGCAGGGCGGTGAACCAAGCCTGTGGGCTAATGTGTTTAGGGTCTCTACACCGTTAGCCGGACTAGGACTGCAGCGTGGTCTAAGTCCTTAGGGCCCTGGGCTGGGCCCCATGAGTGAGGGCAGGCCCGGGCCCCCCTCTCTCTCCCGCCTCGGGCGGAGGCAAACCATAGCAAGATGCCAGTCAAACGAATTACGCTGCCAGCCAAGAAGGGACTGTTCGGCCAGGCTTAAAGAGACAGTGTCGGACTCGGGGTTTCGGGCGCACCTGCTCCAGGGAACAGTCACAGAAGGGTGTGGTCATTTCAATAGATTTGGAAAGGTAGCAGGGATGACTTGCACCTGCAGTAAACCTGATGAGGTAATTAGCTCACCAGCTGAAGAGCAGAGTGAAGAAGTTAAGTGATGTAAAAAGCTGAGCTAAGGAGTAGGAAAGTGAGCTCTTTTCAGCTATTGCTGATCTCACATAAGTGCTACAACTAGAGTGCTGCAGCATCCCCTTGCTTGATGTGGTTTCCATTACATACAGGGTTCATTATTTGGTTCAATGATTCTCAGCACTGCCCCCCAGTACAGAATGTTGCAGCACTCCTGTATACTCATGGTGTACATGTAGAATAAAGGAGAAAGAATAATAGAGATACTTAGCATACTCTGATGTATAGCGTGTGTTGTTTAATTCACCAGGGTTGGGAGATGAGGAGGCTTTTAGAACAGGAAGTGAAGGGGAAGTGTGTGGGGGGGGGAGGGGCAGCCAGCAGTTGCTCCCCAGGGCTTACCAGGACAGGAGCTGCACTGCCCGTTTAGTGGCTGCGCCACAGCTTGTTATGGTGGCAGGGGCATGCTTGCTTGCTGCCTCCTGTGGTCATTCTGCAGTATAACTGTCCCTGTTATCACAGTCCTACCTTTCCATCTGATGAGACACAGTTGCATTCCATGCACATCCCATTATCCTGGCACAACCAAACTCCAGGCTTGCTTTAAGTTAGGACAAGAGAAAGTGCTGATCCTAGTTCTTACCATTTTGGAGGAGTTCTTAAACAAACTGACTCAAAGACAGACAGACCTGATGTCTCTCAAATTTATAGTAAATAAAAAAACCTCACAAAACATTTAGTTATAATTTAAAATAGGTATTATGATTATATTTTATACAGGTATAGTACATTTGTTTTATAGGCATAATGGTTAATATTGTATGACCATAGGATGGTACCATCTCCCTCAGTAATCTGCTTTTCTCCAAAAGATGTGGAAGCTAATTGCTGTTATGTACATATCATATATCTTCTTTGACATCTAGCCTGGTAGCTTTCACTAATAATTGATCCCTTGCTTCCCAAATGGCTTTATTTCTGTTGTTCTATTAAGTGTTTTTAATGTATGTGATTACTACTAGTTGCTAATAGCTTAACCTATTAGGCTATTGCTTTAGGTTTTATGGCTGAATACTATAATAATTCTTCAAAAAAACAGCAAAATGTTGATCTGATTGCAGGACTGTCTTTTATGGTATGTTTGTAAAACATCCAATATAATGGGGTCTGACTCTGGGGCTTTGAATGGTACCCTAAAGAAAATAACAAACAACAATTAGAGATGATCAGAAAATGGGGGAAATTCTTTCCTTTTTGCCAATGCTCAAGATTTGTTTAAAATCAAAAATCAAAACATTTTGAATAACAAAAACAGCCAGAACTGGGCCTATCTTGTTCACCAAGGTAAGGGATTAAGGGGTTGTAACACATCCTGTTGTTCTCTTGAACACACTGCTATCTATATTAAGAATAGTTAAGAGAAGAACCACTGCATCCTTCTCCCTCTGTGTAGGTGAAGAAGAGGGCATAGGGGGAAACACCTGATAAAGTCTGAGATGAGCAGAATCAAATGCATCAGCCAGCCCTTTCTCTAGAACAGTGGGGAACCAGGAGGGAGACTGCCTCAGTGTAACAATGTCCCTCTTTGCTGCACTGTCCCTGGAGTAGCCACGTATTTCCCCCTACACTGTACAGAAATCTATTCTGTAGTATCCCTGCTATTGCTAGCTCTCACTCTAAATGTCCCCTACTCTTTAGGAAAGTCATATTGAATGAAGAAGATGCCCTAGATGAAAAGTCCGTAGCACTAATCCCGTGTATGCTCCACAGATTTCCAGAATTTCATCAACTCGCTGCCTCTTCCCTAATTGATAGTTTCTCATTTTTTCAGGAACTCCATGTGACTGATTATGTGGAGTTTTCTGTACTAACTGTTCCCCCTGAGTTTGACAAACATGTGTGCAGTTAGGGTACTTCTTCAGCAGCGTTATTTCAGAATAACTGACATTATCCCGAAATAACATAGTACGCATCTACCCTACAAGCCTTTATTTCAAAATAATGGTGAGCTGGAGGACTTCTTATTTCAGCTCATGGTAACCCTCCTTTCATGAGGAGTAAGAGAAGTCAAAGGGAGAGTGTTCTTCCTTCAACTTCCTGTTGTAGACAGCACCAAAAGCTGAATTAAGCTATTTCGACTTCAGCTTCGCAACTGACATAGCTGAAATTGCATAGCTTAATTTGACTTTAGCCCTGCTGTGTAGACGTACCCCTAGATAATTTCTGCTAGTAGAGTGAATAATGAGTCTCAATTAGCAACCCTACATTTGCACTGCCCAGAGACTTCGGCTACCTCATGCCAGAATACAGCTGTTTTCTGTGCTCACTGTGCCATTTTTTCATTGTGCCATTTAACTGATTGCTCTAAATGTACTGTATAACTGGGTTATGTACTGTACAACTGGGTTATAATTTCCTTTTTCCCCATTATTATCAATTTTATTATTTGCATAGAAGCAACAGTGTTCTTTATTCAGTCTCTGATGCTATGGATTAAAAATATGAATTACCATTCACTTTAAATGATATTGGAGCATTTATTTACAGAAAGAATACAGTGGGAAATAAATCTAAACCCTCAGGGAACAGAGCTTTGTAAACATTTTCACTTTACAAAATTGTGTGGATAATTCATTGTTAAAAGTAGCAGTATGAAACATAAATCCTGTCAAAGTGTAGGAAAGTGATATAATTATCACAAAAAAGAGGCTGATACAGGAGTTTTCTAATGGAATGAGGGAGAGGGGAGTAGAAAGCTGGTAGAGAAACAAAACAGTTTATGGGTCAGATTCTACTTTCAGTTCCACCGATGAAAACTAACTTAACTGGAGTTGCTCAGCATTTCAACCTATCCCAGAACAGCATTTCCTCTTCTTCCTGGAATGTAGCAGTTCAGTTCAACATACAACAACTCCCAAAGGCACCAAAGCAAGATTTGTATAGTCAAGATAACTTTTTGACCAGGAAGAAATAATCCTGGCAAACATCTGTGTTCTAAGTATTCAATCAACACTGCCATTTAGATGGGCCAAAATAGAAATCCCTAACTGTATGTCTACATTGGGAAGGTTTGTCTACAAAAAATGCTGTCAATATGAAAATATGTAACATTTGCCAAAAGTCAAAACCAGTCAAACCAGTTTTTCTGCCTTCCATTGTTGACATTTCATGACCACATTGCTAGCACCCTGTACACAGATAAAGCAAAGCAATGTGGGTATGTGCAGTGTTATGAGAAGGCAGAGCTGATCCTTGCACTTCTTGGGATTCCCTCATAGCTCTGCAAGCTCTCTATGCTGAGAAATGTCAAAGAAGCATAGCAATCTCTCCAGCCTTCCCCCTGTAGCAGGAATATGCCTGTGGCTGTGTTTCTAGTGTAGAATAGAACAGGATCATTTCAAGGATTTGTTCTTTTTTCCCCAAAGGAAGCAGCTCACTCAGATGTCAGATACTTCCCAGAGCTTTGAAACGGGAGGAGTGCATGCCTGCAGGGCAGCAGAGATCACAAAGCACTGAGTACAACCATCAGAATAGGCATTGTGGAATACTGGCAGAAACCAGCTCTCTTGACAAAAACAGAGTTCACACTTGCTCTTTGTCAACAATAAAGGGAGAGGAAAAGACAAAAGTCTTTCACACGGCTGGAAGGTTTT
This sequence comes from Pelodiscus sinensis, assembly GCF_049634645.1. NCBI lineage: Eukaryota > Metazoa > Chordata > Testudines > Trionychidae > Pelodiscus > Pelodiscus sinensis. The sequence goes on from NC_134711.1 coordinate 218,110,801, forward strand.
TGCCACCAAAACTGGGTGTTTTCCTGACAAATGTTGCATTGTAGTGTAAACGCTCTCACTGTTTTGTTACCAAAAGGCAGTTTTTGGTGACAAAATGTGTCAGAGTAGACAAGACGCAAGTATCTACTGTTGCTTATCCGCACAAAGAGGTTGGAAAATCTTCCATCCTATTTTGTATCCCTTCTCAATTAGGCTTTGGGCAATAATCAGGGAGTATGGTATAGATCCAGCTGGTGTTCAGTTGGACAATACCTTGGATACTGTTCTCAGTTGGCATATGTTAGAATAGCCACCAAGCTGCTTTAGCCACAGCTGCAAGTGGGCAGAGAATCAGAAACCACCTGCACAATAGATTTTCACTGCCTTTCCAAGTATTTGCACAGCAAAGATCTTAGCCTGGGTTTAAAAAAATGAAAATTACATTAAATGTATTCAGAAATAAAGGTTGTTATCCTCTTCCTCCAGAGTGCTGGTGGGGCATTTCTTGATAATATTCAGGTTTCACTTTATGCCTAACAAGACACCTGAGCCATGCCCCAATAACATGCTAACAGGCACCTTGCTGAGGCTTACTTCCATAAAAAAGCTGGATTGAAAAAAAAGAAAAGAAGAGACAAAAATTTCATACTGTAATATTGATTTGTATTCCAACACATATTTTGATTTGACCTCATTGAGGACTACAGCAGGGCGAGGAATGAAACAATGAGAAAAAATATGTTGAGTACAGTATTTGATTAATCATATTGGTTGGTCTCTAGTAAATGATGCTATTCAAGGGTTTTAGAGTGGCAATGCTTTCTTCTTAGTAACAGTGAATAACTGTTAAATTTAGACCAAATTTTTTCAAGTTTGACCGATGTCCCTCTTCTCTGAAACAATACTCTTTAGTTGCCAGATCAGCCATCACAGAAACAAACTTTTGTTCTTGGAGGCACTTAGCTCTCCCATCTTAGCAATAATGAGTGTTTGGCTTCAAGTACTACTCTAGAAAAATAAAGCTCTCTGTAAATTTGAGAGTATTCAGGATGACTGGGTATTCCCAAAACAGCTCTGAGAAGAAATTTTTACCGAGGTGATCCTTAGTATTGTTAAGAAGCTGTGATGGATAGGAGGAGAGCTAACCAGCACTCAGTGACTAAACAATTAAACTCAGGTAGCTAAATGTGTTGGTGGAAAGCCAGAAAAACCAATGTGATATAGTACTAAATTTAAATTGTAAATATATACCTTGCCATCTCTCTTTTTGTGGGAGTTCTAAGGTAGCAACTGGAAGAAGCAAGATGAAATAATCAATTACCATGCCTATAAGAAATACTTGGCATGGGAATGGACTGGACCTTGGAGTATGTATGAGTATGGATTGTGAGTAGAGGGGAAATGTATACTTAGTTGTGATCTGATTATTTTGTCTTTGTTTTGCTGTTTGGTTAAACTTCTCTGTGTGAAGTCCATGTGCTTCCCTCACCCATTCACAATATTTAAGCTACAGCCCAAAGACACTGTATTTCTTTGGCTGTCTCTAGACTGGCAAGTGTTTCCACAAAAGCAGCTGCTTTGATTGACTATATTAACCACCCTAGTTCGAACTAGGGTGGTAGTTGTAGTAAATTGAGGGTCAGTAACATGGAGTCAGCAGGCCTAAATAGAAGCCTGTAACATGAAAACAGCAACAGGCCTGCAATCTAGTGAGCAAGACTTTGGTTCAGTAACAGGAGCCAAGAAAGAGGCCCTATTGATAATTGTGTGAGTGTGTAAGTTAGGTCGAGCATGGAAGGACACAGGGAGGTACTGGGTACAGACTGTGAGCCAAAGGGAAGTAATGGAACATCTTAATAAGAAATGTTTTGGTACAAAAACTCCCTAAAAACTAATGCTCATACCGACCTAGGTTCAGGACTGGGTCGGAATTGACAGCATGAAGGATAGTAAGTAAGCCCCCCTTCCATAAGGTGAGGGGTGGTAACTAGGCAACAGAGGGTGGTAACCTGGTACATAAAGAAATGATGTAAGTTGTTTGTACCTGTCTATAAAAGGACACTGCAGAGGGTGCTTTCCGGCCGACCTTGGGGGGGGGGGGCGCACTAAGCGCCTGAACGGCAGGTGTCATTGTCTAAACTTACAGAATGCACAGTAGCTTAACTTTGACTAACTGCTGTTAATATTTGTTATATGGCAATAGGCCTGCCCAGTGTTGGTACCTTGTCAACACGGGCCATAGTGCCCAGTGGTGTAACATTGTACTGATCTCTGTTACCAACTGGTAGAGCTTCGCATTTGACAATAAACCTGCTCGATTGATTTCAAACCTTGCCTGCATCTGTTGTTTCCGGAGCCTCTCAGAGATCTCTTGTGTTGACCCAAGTGCACGGGGTCTAACACTCTAGATAAAGGGAGTACTGACTGTTACGCACGCAGCCGAAAGTTTAACAACGGAGTAGAGGTCCTGTCAGGAGCGCGCCAGGACAACCCTGACCAGACGACGCTGACACTGACAGTCCAGACCACCGAAGGTACCGAGGTATGAAAACACCGAGGTACGACAGTAGTGTAGACATACCCTGTGTGTGCCTGCCTAGCCTGAGAGGTCAGCTATCAGGGACACAGTTTGTTTTCTATGTCCTTTTTTTTTTCCTTTCAAAGCTTTCTTGTGGCAAAAGAGCTTGGGGTACCCTTGGGAAGAATTTCAAGTGTTTCTTCCTGGTTTTCAGGGTTTACTTAATTCACTTAATGGTGGCAGCCTATCTCCCAGGGGCAGTAAATCTGTGACACTGGGAAGTTTTTGTAAGCAGAACTTATAGAGGCAAAGCATTTTTAAAGTCTCTTGCAGGCCCTCATCTCCTGCACTCAGAGTGCCAGAGTGGAGAACAGCCTTCACAGAAACCTTTAATTAATTCCTAGCAGATGGAAATTAAGATATCACTCTTCTTTCCCTCTCAATTCCTTTACTTTTTGTTGTTGTTGTTTTTATCTTTTTTTCTGTTCTACCCTTAATTTCTTGGACAAATGAAAAACCCATTAGTGAATAACTTTGCAAATCCACCTTTTTATGCAAAACTGTGGGTACCTAGTTTTGACGGCTAAATCTTGTATTTGTTAAACATATCATAGATCTAGTCTGCTACAGACCTTTTATTGCATGCATTGATTTTTATCCTCTTTCTTTCATTTCAGTATATTCAGCAATAGTAGATTTGACCAAGATTTATTCTGTGCATACCCATCAGGACTAACATATCAGGTTCACATTCTTCTTTTGTAGTTACTAAGGAACAAGATGTATTTAATGAAAAGTGCTTATCTGTATTACCTGACTCTATGTGTGACGTGCATTTAGATTTAACACCTCTTAAGGGGTTAGTCATAAAATACAAGCAGTTATCTGGAAATCATATGCAAAATACTAAATGAAAAAAATGCTATAATCACAGAGACAGCAACAATATGGGATTGAAATGACGCTGTACATAGCAGATCAGTAGCAGATTGAATTTAATGATAGTGTTGTTTTTCTGTACATTTGTATGTGGTGTTTCAGTCACATACTTAAGGATTTAGTATGGCTGTATATATTCACTTTCTAACGTAAATACTCAACAGCCTTGACATTCTTGCAGAATATGTTCAAAATAGGTGAGATCATTTCTAAAGAATAAGCACTTACAATCCAGGCCCCCACCTTTCTGCATTGTCACCTGGAGGAGCACAAGTGGTGCTTCATCCTTCTTTAATGAAGTTTCTGACTAACTCTTACAAATCATTGTATTTGTTAACTGTATCATAGATCTAGTATGCTACATTAGCATTTGTACTTGATCAGTACAATAGTGCATTTATCCTTGCTGTTAGCTCTGCCATTTTAATATTATATTCAGCTCCATTAAAATTACAGGTTGAACCTCTCTAGACAGGCATCCTTGGGGCCTGAACGCTTTTGAACAAGAGAATTTTCTGGACCATGGGAGGTAAATATTCTCTAGGAGCATTACCAACACTTCCACTGCTTACTGGGCTATTAGAGGACATTTAGAGCTAAATAACAGCACATAACACTGATAGCTAGGACTGGTTACTATAAACAAACTTTATGGGACCACATACATGAAAAGTGGACATGTATGTGGATTTTAGTGAGCTTCCACATTTGGCTCACTAAAATTATTCCAGATGTTTCTGAACCAGGCAGTTCTGGACTAGAGAAGTTCAACCTGTATTACTACAATAGTTGCACTTCTTTACTGCAAACCTTCCCTCTGCCCTTGCAGATGGAGGCACACATATAAAAACACTAATAATGTTTTCAGGACTTTTTAAACATCAGGATCTTTTACAAACATTTGCTAGTGGCATCCAGTAGACATAGTGTACTCAGATTTCCACAAAGCCTTTGACAAGGTCCCTCACCAAAGGCTCTTAAGTAGTAAAGTAAGTTGACATGGGAAAAGAGGGAAGGGCCTCATGGATTGAAAACTAGTTAAAAGACAGGAAACAAAGTATAGGGATAAATGGTAAATTTTCAGAATGAAGAGAGGTAACTAGTAGTGTCCCCCAAAGGTCCGTACTGGGAACAATCCTCTTAAATGATCTGGAAAAAGGGATGAACAGTGAGGTGGCAAAATTTGCAGATTATATTAAACTGCTTAAGAGAGTTAAGACCAAATCAGACTGTGAAGAGCTTCAAAAAGCTCTCACCAAACTAAGTGATTGGGCAGCAAAATGGCAAATGAAATTTAGTGTTGATAAATGTAAACTAATGCACATTGGAAAAAATAATCCCAACTAGACATACAATATGATGGGAACTAATTTAGCTACAATTACTCAAGAGAGATTTTGGAGTCATTGTAGATAGTTCTCTGAAAACATCCAGGCTACGGCTACACTGGCATGATTTTCCGGAAATGCTTTTAACAGAAAAGATTTCCGTTAAAAGCATTTTCGGAAAAGCGCATCTAGATTGGCAGAATAGTGATAGAAATGTAGCCGTGTTAGTCTGGGGAATCTGAAGCAAAATGCAGGACAATGTACTTTTTGCAGAAAAGAGTCCATGGCCAATCTCTGCTATCTATACTGGCCCTTTTGCACAAAAGTTTTTTGGAAAAAGACTTTTGCCCAAACGGGAGCAGCATAGTATTTCCGCAAAAGCACTGACAAACTTACATGAGATCGTCAGTGCTTTTGCGGAAATACAAGCAGCCAGTGTAGACAGCTGGCAAGTTTTTCCAGAAAATCGGCTGCTTTTCCGGAAAAAGTGGCCAGTCTAGACACAGCCCCAGTGTGCAGCGGCAGTCAAAAAAGTAAACAGAATGTTAAGAATCATTTTAAAAGGGATAGAGTATAAGGCAGAGACTATCTTATTGCCTCTGTATAAAATCATGGTATGCCCACATCTTGAATACTGTGTATAAAAAAGATATCATGGCATTGGACAAGGTTAAGAAAAGGGCAACAAAAATGATTAGGGGTCTGGAATAGATCCCATATGAAGAAAGATTAAAAAGATTTGAACTTTTCAGCTTAGAAAAGAGGAGACTAAGTGGGGATATGATAGAGGTCTATAAAATCATGAGTGATGTAGAAAAAGTGACAACCCCCTAACCACAAACAAATTATTTCCAGTAACCACACAACACACCTCCTGAAACCTACCCCTGCAATCAGCCCCAGTGCCAACTCTGTCCACACATCTACACAAGCAATTTAATCACTGGACCCAACAACATCAGACACTACATCAGAGGCTCATTTAACTGCACAACTACTAATGTGATCTATGCTATCAAATGCCAGCAAAGCCCCACTGCCATGTATATTGGCCAAACTGGACAGTCTCTACAGGAAAGAATTAATGAACACAAATCAGATATTCATAAAGGCAACACATAGAAATCTGTTGGAGAACACTTTAACTGGCTTGGGCACTCACTAATGGAGCTCCAAGTTACCTTGTTATTTCAGGCCAAGTCCACAAGCCAAATACACAGGGAAGGGTTGAAAGTTAACTTCATTTACAAGTTTAATTCTTATGCTGATGAAATGAACAGAGCCATCAGCTGGCTCACAAAATACCTTCCACAACCAACCAAACAATAGAGGTGCCAATTGTTCTTATCAGCCTCTTGTAACTACTTGAAAAATCTATTCACTGTCTCTTATTTTTCCCTTTTCTCTCTTTTTTCCCCCTTCCCTTATTTATTCTTGGATCTGGACTTCTAATACTCCAGTTTTCTGAAGAAGTGGGGTTGTGCCCACAAAAGCTCATGATACCATCTACATGTTTCATTAGTCTTTAAGGGTACGTCTACACTGCATCCCTAGTTCGAACTAGGGATGCAAATGGAGACAATCAAAGTAGTTAATGAAGCGGGGATTTAAATATCCTGTGCTCCATTAACATGATCTCGCCGGCGCGCTAGTTCGAATCACAGCTGATTCGAACCAGGAAGTGCGCGCCGGGACGCGTTAGTTCGGACTAAAGCCCTTAGTCTGAACTAATGTTACTCCTCAAAAAATGAGGTCTCATGGCGCCACCCCAGATCCAGTCACTGGCATCAACTCGACCTTGTACTAGTCCGCAGAAAACATCTCAACTCCATTAAATTTACACATGCGTATCACAGTGCAGATTGTGACACTGATAACTCATTGATTATCAGTAGAGTGAAAATTGCTCCAAAGAAACTCCATACGTCAAAGGACTGCAGAAAACCAAAGGTTAACATCCTCAGTACTAGAGATACACTGAAATGCTCTGTCTTTGCTCTGTCTTTGCAGAAGAAATCACTCACAAAATGGAAGACAAACCTGTCCAGCAGTCTGTTGATGAGACATGGTCTATGCTGAGTGCTGCAATATATGAATGTGACACATCTGCCTTTGGAACACAGATAACTAAGCTAATTCGAACTAACGCGTCTAGAACTAAAAACTAGTTCGAATTAGCGTTTTGATAATTCGAACTAGCGCGTCCACACTGATTGGACGCAGGGGGGCATTTAAGGGCAGCTGAAACCGGTTCTGGCAGGGCATCAGGTCAGTAGTTGCTTTGTGTGGCTGCTGTTTGAGGCTATCTGAGGCTCGTGCTTAAAGGGACCCCCCTGGACAGCCGGTTCTCAGCTTTTCCTGCTTGCTTGCCAACCTCGCCGAGGGACAGCAAAGCGTCGGTCTCTGTGCCCGTCTGTGTCAGTGCTTCCCTTCGGGGGGGCCGCCGCCGGTGGCAACATGGAGCCACGGCTCGCCCTGCACCTTCTGGTGCACGTTCTGGACTTGCTGCTGCAAGCCTGCCAGCAATGGCTCGAGGCTGCCTGGCACCACTTGGTGCACGTCAGCCCCCTGCCTCTCCGCCTGGCCGCCCTGGGGGCCGTGGAGGAGCCGCGGCGGCGCCCCGGCACCGGCGTGCCCCGCCGCGTCTGGCGTCTGAACACCAGCAGCGACTGGTGGGGCCGCATCGTCCTGGAGCGCTGGGACGACCGACAGTGGACCCAGAACTTTAGGATGAGGAGGGACACCTTCCTGGAGCTCTGCGAGTGGCTCGCCCCTGCCCTGCAAAGAAGGGACACTCGCATGAGACCCGCCATCCCCCTCCAGAAGCGGGTGGCCATCGCCCTCTGGAAGCTCTCCACGCCGGACAGCTACCGATCCGTTGGGAACCAGTTCAGTGTGGGGAGATCCACCGTTGGAGCGGTGCTCATGCAGGTAAGGCGCTTGTAGGCCACCGAGCCGGGGGGGAGGGGGGCTGCGAGGAGGGGATGGGCCGCCCCAGGGACAAAGGGGGGGGCGGGAGGAGGTGAAAGCGCCCCACACCGGAGGGGTCGGGCTGTCCCGGCCGTATTACACGCCGCCAGGGGGGTTGCTTCCGGGAGTGGGGTGTGGGGCACTGCCAGGACACGCACGCTCCCAGCCACCCGGGCGCCCCACTGATTGGCGCTTTGCTGTGTCTCTCTCCGCAGGTGGTCAAGGCCATCAACTGGGTGCTGCTCCGCAGGGTGGTCCGCCTCGCCGACCCGGACGCCGTCATCCGGGGATTCGGCGCCCTTGGCTTCCCCAACTGCGGGGGGGCCATCGACGGGACGCACATCCCCATCCGTGCCCCGGAACACCAGGCGTCCCGGTACGTCAACAGAAAGGGGTACTTCTCTGTGATCCTGCAGGCCGTGTGTGACCACCGGGGACAGCTCACGGACATTAATGTGGGCTGGTCCGGCAAAGCACACGACGCACGGGTGTACCGCAACTCCTCCGTGTGCCAGCGGCTGCAGGACGGGACCTTCTTCCCCGACCGCCACATCAGGGTCGGGGACGTGGACATGCCTGTGTGCCTGGTGGGGGATGCCGCCTACCCACTGCAGCCCTGGCTCATGAAGCCCTACACGGGGCACCTCAATCCCTCCCGCCAGGCCTTCAATGCCAGGCTGACCAGGGCCCGCATCGTGGTGGAGGGAGCCTTCGGACAACTGAAAGCCCGCTTTCGATGCCTCCTCACCCGTCTGGACCTGGCCGAGCACAACATCCCTCCCGTGGTGGCGGCATGTTGTGTGCTCCACAATTTGTGTGAGTGGAAGGGGGAGGCTTTCCTGCCAGCCTGGATGGCTGAGGCTGACCGCATGGCTGGACACTACGGTCAGCCCCGCACCGCCGCCGTCCGGGAAGCCCAGCGGGGGGCCGTCCGGATCCGGGAAGCCCTGCGGGAGAGCTTCCAGGTGGAGGAGGAGGAGGACTGACCTCTCCCTTGCATGCCCCACTGGGGCCTTCTTCCACCCTACCCCCCTTCCTTCCCCTTTCCCCTCCCTCCCTACTGTCAAATAAAGACACCTGTTTTTCAAACAAAAACGTCTGTTTATTTCACAGAACTGGGGTGGGGGGAGGGAGGAATGAAGGTGGGAGAAGGGAGGGGGAAACCTGGGACGAGGGAGCTGGAAGGGGAGGGGAGGGAAGGGAGGAAGGGAAAGGAAAGCTCAGGGGTGGGAGTCCGGCTGCCTCTCCCGTCTCGCCACACTGCGGGTCCGGGGGCGTTGGTGGGGAATGGTTGTGGAGGGTGGGGCAGGAGGGACGGGGGGTGTGGAGGAAGCAGGAGCAGAAGCAGGAGTGGGAGCAGGGGGAGCAGGGGGAGCATGAGGGGGAGCAGGGGGAGCAAGAGGGAGAGCAGGGGGAGGAGGAAATGGGAAGCAGTCCAGCAGGCTCTGGAGGTGGCCTCACAGAGCATGGCCCTGCTCCTCCAGGGCCTCCAGACTCCTCCGGCGCAGCCTCAAGTCCTCCTGGACCCAGTGGTCCTGGACACGGAGCTGGCGATCCAGGAACCGGAGGTGCCGCCTCTGGTAGTCCTCCTGGTTCCTGGCTGTCCTGCTTGCCCGGGCGCGGGCAGCTGCTGCAGGCGGGGTGGTGCGCTTTGCAGGCCAGGTGCTGCAGCTGTGGTGCAAGAAGACCAGCGGTCAATTACCCCAGGGGCCCAGGTGTGTGAAACCCAGCTCCCCTCTGCAATGCCAGGGCCCCTGCAGGATCCCCAGCTGGTGCTCCGTGGTGGGCAAGGCCCAGACGCACGGTCCCAGGGCTCCCTCTCGCCCCAGCCCCCCGTACACATAAGGGGAACACGAGGGTACTCACGGGTGGACGCCTCCCCGGCCTCAGACGATGCAGGCGAGCGGCTCTGTGGCGTGCCTCGGGGGTCCTGGATCCTGGGCAGGCTGGCGGCAGGCTCCTGGCTCTCAGAGCCCTCTTCCTCCTCCTCTGTGTCCAGGAGCGGTCCCTCTGCCCCGGGGTCAATCACGTCCCGGGGGGCAGGGACGGCATGAGGCCCCAGGATGCGGTCCAGGGCATGGAAGTGGGGGCAGGCCTCCGGATCGGCCTCTGGCAGGCAAGCCCGGTAGTAGGACTGCCGCAAGTCCTTAATTTTGCAGCGCACCTGCTCCCGGCTGCGCTGGTGGCCCCTGGCGGCCAGGCTGGCAGCCATGCGTCCGTAGACGGCCGCGTTCCGGTGGCTAGTGCGGAGATCGTGGACATTGGAGGCTTCCCCCCAAACCTCGATGAGGTCCACGATCTCCGCACTTGACCAGGCGGGCGCCCGCCTTTTGCGCCCCCGGGCAGGCTCCTGGGAGCCGCCAGGCTGGTCCTGGGGAGCAGTGGAGGGCTGGGAGCCCTCGGATGGCTGGCTCATCCTGTGGCAGGTGCAGGCTGTGCAGGCACGGGTGCTTGCAGCCTTGCAACTGGCACAAAGTGAGCAGCCAGCCCGTGGCCCTTTAAGGGCTCCGGGGCCGGGAGGGGGGCAATAGAGTTTCCCTGGTGTTGGCCAGAGTGGCCACCAGGGAAACCTGGGAAGCCTTAGCCTCCCACTAGTTCGAATTAAGGGTCTACACAGCCCTTAATTCGAACTAGCTAGTTTGAACTAGGCGTTAGTCCTCGTAAAATGAGGTTTACCTAGTTCGAACTAAGCGCTCCGTTAGTTCGAATTAAGTTTGAACTAATGGAGCGCTAGTGTAGCGCCTAGGAAAGTTAGTTCGAACTAATGTCCGTTAGTTCGAACTAACTTTTCAGTGTAGACATACCCTCAGTGTCAGGGCCCTGAGTCGGGGTCCGGAGAGAGGTTGGGCCCGGACCCCCCACTCCGCCAGGAGATTCGGAACCAGGTGGTGCATTGAGTGCAGCCTAGGTGCAAGCGGGAAGGGCGGCGGCCTGGGCCGGCTACCCCATCACACATACCTAGTCTCATAGTGATCCTTAATAACAGAAGACTCCGGTGACTTGGTCATGTGAGGAGAATGAGTGATAAACGAATTCCCAAAGAAATCCTCTTTGGAGAACTAACAAGTGGAACAAGGGCAAGAGGAAGGCCAAAGTTAAGATTCAAGTATATATGTAAAAACACTATGAGAAGGTTTAACATCAATCCAAACTCTTCGGAATCTATGTCTTCAGATCGCAACACCTGGTGACAATTATTATAACAGGGCAGATCATTTTTCAATAGGACCTGTGCAAGTCATGCAAAAGAAGGAAAAATTCTCAGACTCATGAAAACGGAAGTAGACTGGCATGTAAGTATTGTAATCGATTGTGCAAATCCAATATTGGAGGCATAAGCCATGAAAGAAGTTGCAGATCCAGGCACAACTCATAGATTGTCACTGCCGCTGCTTACCTCTGTCTCTCGAGACTAAAGGGCCATATATATATATATATTCTAAAGAGACTTCTCCCATAAGAATTACTCCTCTTTTTGCATATGGAAATCCTAACACCTCTGAACAAGAAAAGTAATAAGTAGTCCAAGGAGGTATGAAGGAGTTATTGATTAGAGTTTAATAAACTATTCTGTTGATGATGTAAAAGATAAAAAAGAATTCAATTCACTTTACAGCATTAACAGGAGCAAAAAGCAATTATTATTTTATAACAGCACTTATGTCAGCAGATCGGAGTCTGAATATGCAAAAGGGTCTGTTAAGTAAGATGAAGCTATTTTCACATAGCTATTTCTCAGAGTAAAACTGCACTGAAAGTATCAAAGTAATTAATGCACAAATTATTAAGAAAGTTATTCCAGACAATTAGTTTTCAAGATGTGTGTAACAAAGTTAGGGCTTAACTATGCAAAGTTAGAGTCACTGACCATGGTGATCTCTGAGAAAATGTGCAGTTTACATTTATAACATACAGACAGCTTTTCACATGATTTTGAGTCAGTATCATTTAGGAATATAACTACAAACACTTCGGCAGACATTTCCAGTTTGTGTAGAACTTGGAAAAAGAATTAAAATTACTGTTCATGTTTCAGTGAATCTCCTTCTGTTTACAGGTCACTGCACTAATCCTCCCATATCAGTTTTTGCTGCACTAATTATTCATCTTTCTAACTTTTACTTACGATTGGAAAGTAATGCTCCAGGTAGAGAAAACCACGAATTAGTCTATTCAGCTCAGCTAATAGATTAAATATGCATAAGTGTTGTTTCTAATGGCATTTGTAGAAGAACTATTTTGAGGAGAAGACTGTCTGGTTAAAAAATATGCTGGAGGGTTAACACATAATTCCTAGTGCTCTCAAGGGCTGTCATTTGAGCCTTAGTTATGCGGAGTTGTGCAACTATGCCAGGGGATACGTTTTCAAATGTTTGTGCTTGAGGCAATGAGGAAATTCTGAAAGTGGAAAGGAAAGAAGACTGTGTTTCAGTGATCTTCTTGAGGGCCAATATAACACATCATGTTACAGGACAGACTGGAGGTTGGAGTGAAAAGAGGGCTGACAAACACATCTGATAAAAAGAATCAGTTTTTTCCCCATGTTGTTGGTCTCTTTCCCCTTCTTCCTCCCTTCAATCAGTATCACAAAAGCTCAAGTACAAAATAAAATATCCACTTCAGCTAGTAAAGATGATCAAAGAGAAAAGGATGAAAAAAAACCCTACAAAAAACAGAATATAATAGGAACAGAGGAAAGTTTGGTCTCCAAAGGACATCCTGATTCAAAATAATCATAAAGTCTCTGGTTACATACCTTTAGTGAAACAAATTAATTCGGAGATAATTTAAATAAATGATAAATGCTATGTTGACAATGGTGAATATTTAAGTAATATTTGTAGACTAAAAATCAGTAGCTAATGGTCTGTGTTTTTAAGCTAACCCGTGGCAAAGTTGTTAATCGTTACTGTAATAATGGACTGGGTACAAATTATTGCTATTAATGAGTCTAAATATTGCTGCAAATATACTTGGAATTATTTTAAAATTTAAGTCAGGTTTTTCACTTAGAAGAGAAGACATGACTGAGTTATTAGTTATAAATTATGATCACCATAAATATTATATTAATGCTGAAATCCTACATTAGAAATTCATTCCGCTTCCAAAAGATGTATTTAATGATTACCAACTCTAAACTCAGCTTCTAATGGAAATTACCAGAGCAATTCATTACTTTCTTCTTTATTCATTAAGAGCTACAAAAGATTATGCCTACCCTTTAGAGACCTTTACATTTGCCATTTAGTAATAAAAGTTATGCTATAAATTTTGTGTAGGCTTTTTATACCTGTTGACAAAGAATCAAATTCTGTCTTTGATAAGGATCACATCACTGCTTCCAGAGCTTTGCCTGATGTGAGGATATTTTTCCAGGCTGATATGCACAGCAATTTTTCCTGAGAATTTGGAATGTGCTAAGGGCTCATGTATTCTATTTCAGAGATGAGAAAAACGAATCCTATACTTTCGAAATTGTCTCTGGTGCTGAATCTGGTGATTGGGATTGTGAGAAACAGAAGTACGCAAAACAATTCAAAGAAAAAAAAAGTTGTATCTCATCTTGTACGATCTCCATTTTTGTTGTTTCTCATTCCTAAAATCCCTCTTTAAAATAATGTTTTATCGGGATTCCTTCTTGATGTGTTCTCCTCACCAATAATCCCAATGTATGGCCTCTTTCCTGAATTGTCCTGTGTTTCATCCATCTTTTAAATCTTGAGTAAAATTTTCAAAAATGCTTAAATGATTTTGGAGTCTGAGTGAAGTTTTTATTATAGAATCATAGAATCCTAGGGCTGGAAGAGACCTCATGAGTGACCCAAGAATTTAGGAGTCTAAATCCCATTAACTTGAAGGCTATGAGTTATTTAGACAGTTTGAAAATGTTACTCTTTGTCAGGGTTAGGGTTTTAGCTACCAAAGTAGGTAAGTGCACTGATTAAAACCCCGAGTGCACATACACTGCAGCAGTGTGAAATCCATTTCAAATTGGCTCAAGTCACAGTTTACCTAAGGGCAGCACATCTATGCTAAGAGATTGCACTAGTGCATGTAAACTTCCAGCTAGCTCCTCCCTTTCACCCACTAGCAGAAAACCTTTTATACTGTAAGATCTTGTATAGCTGGGAATACATCTTTATATCTTAAATTCTATAGTTGGATCCTTTAACACAGCATTTTTCAAACTTGGGTCACAGGGCCATCAGGATAAACCACTTGTGGGCCCGCACAACTTTGTTTGTTTAACATGTCTCTAGCCCCGGAACCTCACAACTCCCATTGGTTGTGGTTTGATGTTTCCAGCCAGTGGGAGCTACAAAGGTGACCCTGCAACCCAAGTTTGAAAAAATGCTGTTTCAGTGCAGCTTTCTGCTGCATGTGAATAACCCGCAGAAAACTATTCAGTGATCTATGGGTCTTTAGTCATTTAGTTATTAAACCTAGGACATTGTCATGCACAAAAACTCATGAACTTGAGCTAAGGTCACTCAAATGTATAGCAAGCAAGAATATTGTATCCAACAAAATGCAAATCTTCAAGCATCGGTCTGCTATTATTATGATATTCCACCAACTCTAACACATTTACATACATTCCACAGTGCTTTCAATCCCTATACAGTAATCCAAGACCTCAAAATTATATTGCAACAACTGACTGTCACGCTAAGCTGTGACTCAGTTACTATGTCTATAGCAGAATCAAAACCCACATTATGTATACTTGATGACACATATCTTTCCGAATTGTACACAGTGTTATGTTTTCTGTAGTTTTGACCTAAATTGAGGTAATACTGGATTAGATCTAAACCACAGTACAGAGTAATTTAGAGTAGCAACTCGGAGGAATAAGCTGGTTAGTAAAGAGACAACTTTCTTTTAAACACACACATTTCTTGATACCCAGCACTGATGGAAAATAAAATGCAGATCAAGCATTTAATTTATCGAAGTTTAGTAAGGTTTTGGGGGGTATGTGTTCATACTACATTTACTTCAATGTGGCAGTAATTTTTAGAGCTGTTGTGTCAACTCTAACTTCTAAACCAAGACACATTTTGTGGGCTAAATCTTCTAAAGCTTTGAACTGCTAACGTAGGCCCTTCCATGGCAGGTGCAAATAATGTCTGGTGAACAGTCTCAAAAGTTATTCCTGCCACTGTGAAAGTTTGGTTGCAAAAAAAGCCTCATCTGAAGAACTTTTCACACATTACATTGAATGCAAGTGGATACTGCGATGCAAATCCTGTGTGTCAGATGTTGTGGCCATAGCAATCTGTAGACAACAAGTAGCCCACAGTCCAGCTTTGTGTATACAATAAAGCATACACACACTTTCTCCTCTGATATAGGGTTTGATGGAGTTTCTGTAGGACAAGTTGCCAATAAACACGTTTATACAGAATGAGAGAAGATGAGGTGGAGCAGCTCAGGGATGTTATAAATCCTAACTATATTCTGAATACAAAGGTGGAATCCCCACCATCTTGTGATTTAATTAGTCACTAGTTCTTGGGTAAAGGAAGAAAAATGCTGCTACTGGTGTAAAAATTTGCTCTAAAACAAGTGTGGAAAATCACGATTTGGTGGAGTTTTATATCAACTGTAACCTCTTTTCATACAGGTGGAGGAGGGGACATCTAGTTTTATGTATTTACTTGGTGAGTTGGATAAAATTTCCATTATATTACACTGTAAGGAGCAACAAGGAGATCTGAAAAGTCAGACACATAGAGGTCAAGGTAGTCTGTCATCACCTTTCTGAAACAAAAGGAAAAACTATGATGCACTTTAAAGACTAACAAGATGGTTTAATAGGTGATGAACTTTCATGGGCCAGACCCACTTTCTCAGATCATATTCTGACAGGGAATTGGCACGACCATATATACCAAAGGAATACAATGAAGAAAGTGAATACATTATTAAACTGACAAATCAGATTTAGAACAGAAGGTGGGGGGAAGGAGAGGGAGGGAGGAAATAGGGTATGTCTACACTACAACATTAATTCGAACTAACTTAGTTCGAATTAGTTAATTCGAATTAAGCTAATTCGAACTAACGGATTCAGACTAAAAAACTAGTTCGAATTAGCATTTTGCTAATTCGAACTAGCATGTCCACATTAAGTGGACCCTGAACCAGGCATAAGGATGGCCGGAAGCAGTGCCGGCAGGGCATCAGAGGAGGACTTAGAGTGTGGAGATGCTGTCTCAAGCTAGCCGAGGGCTGTGCTTAAAGGGTCCCGACCCCCACCCCGGACAGACAGTTCTCAGGGGTGCCCCGCTTCCAAACCAGTCCTGGCTTGGAGTGCCCGGAGTACCCACACTGGGCACATCACTCAGCCATCAGACCGGCTGCACTTGCTGCAGGCTGCCATCTGGGGAGAGGGGACAATTGGAGGGCTGAAGGAGAACTTCCACCCCCAGAAGCCAGCAGAGCCA
Source organism: Pelodiscus sinensis (assembly GCF_049634645.1). Classification (NCBI taxonomy): domain Eukaryota; kingdom Metazoa; phylum Chordata; order Testudines; family Trionychidae; genus Pelodiscus; species Pelodiscus sinensis. Next base: position 218,126,991 of record NC_134711.1, read on the forward strand.
GCCCAGTCCTCCCCATCGGGGGCGCGTACCCCATTCCTCCCTCACCTCCTTCCACTTACCCTTCCCTAGCCCCTCTTCTTGATGTACAAAATAAAGGACAATTGTGTTAAAAAATGGAATCTGTCTTTACTGAACAAAACTGGGGGAGACTGGGAAAAGGAGGTGGGAGAGGGGAAGAGAGAGGCTGGGAGAGGGGAGGGCAACTAAAATGATCAGGGGTTGGGAACAGGTCCCATATGAAGAGAGGCTAAAGAGACTGGGACTTTTCAGCTTAGAAAAGAGGAGACGGAGGGGGGACAGGATAGAGGTCTCTAAAAGCAGGAGTTGGGTGGAGTGGGTGCATCAAAAAAGGTTCTTCATTAGTTCCCATAAAGAAGGACTAGAGGACACCAAAGGAAAGGAATGGGTAGCAGGCTTCAAACTAGTAACAGAAAGTTGTTCTTCACAAAGCAAAGAGTCAACCTGTGGAACTCCTTGCTGCAGGAGGCTGTGAAGGCTACAACTAGAACAGAGTTTAAAGGGAAGTGAGATCAAGTCATGGAGGTTGGGTCCATGGAGTGCTATTAGCCAGAGGGTGGAAGTGGTGTCCCTGTCCAAGGTTTGTGGAAGGCTGGAGAGGGATGGCACGAGACAAATGGCTTGGTCACTGTCTTCGGTCCATCCCCTCCAGGGTCCCTAATGTTGGCCACTGTTGGCAGACAGGCTACTGGGCTAGATGGACCTTTGGTCTGACCCAGGACGGCCATTGTAAGCTCAGGGCTCAGGGTCGGGAGTCTCAGTGGACCACCTTGATTTTCATGCACACCTGCTCCTGGGTGGCCAGGCTGGCAGCTCTCCTGCCCTAGTCGGCCACTTTCGTGTGCCTAGTGCAGAGGTCGTGGACGAGGTCCACGATGTCCCTACTAGCTCAGGTGGGTGCCCGCCTCTTGCGGGAAGAGGGGGAGGGCTGGAGGGCATCGGGTGGGTGGCTCGATCCGTGCCAGGTGCAGGGTCTGCTAGCTGGGTGCTGGCAGGCTTGCACCTGGCACGGGCACCGTAGCTAGCCCGTGCCCCTTTCAGGGGTCCGTGGCTGGGAGTGGGACAGACGAGTTTCCCTGGTGTTGGCCAGAGTGGCCACCAGGGAAACCTGGGGAGGGCTAGCCTCCCACTAGTTCGAATTAAGGGGCTACACACCCCTTAATTCGAACTAGCTAGTTTGAACTAGGCTTAATCCTCGTAAAATGAGGTTTTCCTAGTTCGAACTAAGCGCTCCGCTAGTTCGAATTAAATTCGAACTAGCGGAGCGCTAGTGTAGCGCCTATTAAAGTTAGTTCAAACTAACTTTGTAGTGTAGACATACCCATAACTATTTATAAGTCAATGAATAGCTAATCGGGGGTGTTAAGTACTAACAATAGGTGGGGAAGCTGTTTTGTAATGTGTAAGGTAATTATCATCTTTGTGGAAGCCCATTCTTAACGTGTCAAATTTAAGCATGAATGAAAGTTCTGAAGTTTCTCTCTGGAATCTGGTGTTAAAGTCTCTTTGAAGTAAGATGAATGTAATAAGGACGTTAAGACTATGTCCAGGTAGGCTGAAATGCAAACTGACAGGTGTTTCCTTGTGAAGATGTCTGGTTTGGTACACAGGGGTACTGGTGAACTGGATGAGGGGTTTGTACTCCTCCTGCAGAAGAAATGAACTGGAGGAGAAGGAGGAAGAGGAGGAGTCCTGTTCAGCTGTACCTTAAACTTTCTGGGGCTTCTCAGCTATTACCTGGAGCTTGGCATCGCACATTGTTTTCAATTGTGATTTTGCCACTGTTCTTTTATTGTACCCTTAGAGAATTCTCAGTAAGAGCAGATCGCACATTCCCCTGCCTGAGTAACACTCAGTAACCAGAATACCATACTCTACAGGTCAGTCCCTCCAGACCAGAGATCATATTTTCTTTACACACATTGGACAGTCTTCTCAGTTATTATAATGAACTATGATTATCTGAGGTAAATGGATTCTCATAGTGGCTTAAATTCTACAGGGCAAACAAAAGAAATAGAGAACAAACTGTAATGATTATATTTAAGTATATATTGTAGTTAATGCTTAAATCCTAGACTTTGTGGTGAATTGAGTGAATTAGTGCTCTCCTGTAAGCAAGACAGCTTCACAATTTAATTATTACAAATACTAAATTAAAAAAAATAAAAATGAATTACTGATATATCAATTTGTAACAAAAACCGGAAGCAGAGTTGCTCTTGCACTTGCTAGAGCTTGCCCAGGACATTTAACAAAGGTTATATTCAAACAAGAGGATACTATATGACATTGCCAGGTGTAATGCATAGAAAATGGAATATTTAAGAAAAATGTTTCCAACGCAGTTCATGGGAATTACATACACATAGATTCTATTTATTTAACAAGTTTAGAATGCAGGACTCTTGCACATAGCTTAAATAATAGCTCCCTGGCTTAAAAGTTACTATAGAATAGTTACAAAATGGCACGACCTGCATGTAAAGTAGAAAAATTCACCAGCTTCCACCAGAGCTATTTATTTATAATTTACAAATTTATAAATATTTATGAATTTGGGTGATAGTCATTTACTGATGACATAATTGCCATTTAACACTCACATTTTCCCTATTTCTTTTTAAACTGTAAAATGCATGTGATAGTCAAGATGGACAGTTATTTACTTACCCCCTACATGCTTTTAATTGCAAGGGTCATGTTTTCTAGTTAAATATCTGCCTACATTTCAAAAGCACCCATCATCATAGCATCTCTAAGTCTGTCTGTGTATGTTTACACTACAGCGTTATTTTGAAATATCTAATTTTGAAATAGTTATTTCGAATTAAAATATTTCAAAATAACATGTCTAGACACAAAATGCATTTCGAAATTTATATTTAATTTTGAAATAGAGGTTTGACTGTATAGATGCTGGTAAACTTATTTTGAAATAACGGCTGTTATTTTGAAATAATTTTGCTGTGTAGACATACCCTCTGTGACCATGGTAATGTCCAGTCCTGCTCCCCCCCTCCCAACACATCTTCCCTTATTTACTCTTGGATCTAGATTTCTAATACTCCAATCATCTGAAGAGGTGGGTTGTACCCACCAAAGCTCATGATACCATCTACATGTTTTGTTAGTCTTTAAGGTGCTGCTAGACTATTCGTTGTTTTTTAAGTTTTTCCATGGTAAAGAGAAACAGTTTTGTGCTTCTATTTTTGTCCGTGCCTCTATCTGTCATTTCAAATAGCCATATATGTCAGAGATTTACGCTTTGTCCTCACTACTTTTGCCACAGTTTGTCAAACTGCCTTTTGGTGACCAAATAGTGAGAGTGTACACACATCAATGTGACTTTTGTCAGGAAAAATGTCCAGTTTAAGTAGCAAAAAAATTCAACCCCTACAAGAGACTTTTTTTTTTCTTTCCCCTCCCTTTATAGTTGGGACTGGTCCACAGCAATGTGGACTCTGCTGTTTGTTTTATCTACAGAACTGGCTTCCACCAGTGTTCCAAAATGCCTGCCCTGTTACTCTGCTCAGTGTTTTGAGCTCTGCTGGGTTCAGTGTCACTTGGGGCCGGTTTCTCAATCCCATCATTTCATGGGCATCCTACCAGTTTTCTAGCCGTTCTTCAACTGTTCTGGCAACCTCAGAGCCAGTCATCTCTGTTAGAAAGCAAAGGTTTTTGCTGTGTGTTATGAACACAAGGCTATAAGAGGAGATTAATGAGAGAAGTTATTCAGCTGAAGGGGCCTGGCACTGTTTGAATCATGCTATGGACCTTCCGATGATTGCTGTGTGTATCTGACTGTAACAATGCACATGCCTCTATTATTATTATCTTGAATATTAGAAGCACCCACCATATGGTGGAGAACAATAAAGATAAATTCAACTTCCATAAGTAGATTTTTATTCTACACCCATACAAACATACCTATGGAATGCTGAGTTAAATATCATACATGCAGAGAAAAGTATTTGTAAAGGTGATAGAACAGGGAATTCATCAGCAAACACACTGTCAGCCGACGGTTAGGGCAGTGTGTGTGTGTGTGTTTCTGAGAAAAGGTTTAACGTCCGTGTCTTTACTGCTAGGACCGGGGTCCCATCGCAGAGGGTAGCCAGCAGGACAACAGATGCCTTTTATGACCGGCTGAAGTTCTTTTAAATTGTGCTTGGTTCTGTTACAGCAACTGAAGGAGTCAGGTTAAAACTTAAACAGTTACAGGTTTATTAAAAAGACTTATAAATCATATGGTTACAATGGCTATTGCTCTCTTTCTTAACTGTTAGCAAATACAGATTTTAAAAATGGTTACAAAGAAAGTAAAGATAGAAAATAGAAATAATGGTACCAAGTGACAGCTTAATCTTTAAAGAGCTCTAAGTCTATGTGTACACTTAAGACAAAGGACCACATCCAGGTACAATTTTTACCCCTTTCTGTGCCTCTCGACTCCAGCGTGTCAGGCCAGGGCCGGTCTCTCAATTCCTAGGAAAGACGAATACGAGGTGGGCGTCCCCTTGGAACCTCGGGAGATCAAACACCTAACCCTACCAGCAGATAGATGGTAGATTGACACTCAGAGTAAATGTGCTGCTGGACCCATCTTTATACCCCTGGGGGCCCGTATCCTCTTTCTTATCTTAAGATGCCAAATTGTACTGGTCTGTTTTGTGGCGCCAGTTCTTACAATCAAGTTTCAAGTTAATTTACACTTGCAAGAGAGATAACTAAATTGTGAATACTAGACATTTTTTTACTGGGCGAGAGATTCCTCCCCCTGCGGACGGCTGAGTGTTCGTATCAATATGGGTTAAGTCAAGGGCACTCTTTGGCAGCCTCTTGGTCAGCAATTGGCGTATCTCTGTTTACAGCCATTCATGGTCACAGCAGCCTGGGCCTTCTGCTCTGTGTGCCCTGTATGCTCCAGGCAAGCAAAAATGGATGTTATAGGGGGATTCCTGTCTGGCTACACACACCCAGAAGGCTCTCACGACTGCCAGGTGTATGTGCAGCTGACATTGTATTTAATTTCCCACAAGGTGGAGAGCTTTTGATACCGCTGAGGCCCTTGAAGAAACATACAATTGGGCTAGAGAGTATAGGAAGGTCCTGGTGATTGTATTCACCTGCCTTCCTACAATGATTGCTTCACACAGACCTGGCCACAGTCCCCACAGCCTCCTCTCCTCTCAGACCCAGATCCACCACCTCCCATGTACTCCAGGCCACAGTATGTTTGCAACATGGCTCCAGAATGCTCAGCTGAGCAGTACTACGTAAGTTCTGCACACCCAGCACAAGACCAATTTCAGAACTTCCTAGGGCTTTAAAAGAGGAGGGACATATTCTTATTTAACTCACTGCAGGGCAGCCGAGTTAAAAAATGTGACCCAAGTAGTTATGGACAGTGTTGCCTGTAAGCTGTGTTCTTCTGTGGCCACTCAGGGGAGATTCACATGCTTCCCAGCTGATTAGCAGAGTGCCCACAGCTAGGTTTTGTTTCTACAGGGACTCTAAAATCTGGGACTCTCTGGCCAGGTTCAGAATCATAACCTGGCTGGGCTGGCAGTGAGGAGCCTAGCCCCAGTGGGGCTAGCACAGGGGAAAACACAGACTTGTTCAGGGCTGGCAGCAAGGCGTGCAGCCCCAGCCAGGGCTGAGGTAGTGGGCCCAGTGTTGAGGAACACAGTCCTGGTTGGGGCTGGCGCTGTGAGAAGCAGTCTCAGTCAGAGCTAGCACACTGCAGAAGTGCAGATCCCAGCTAGGGCTAGAGGCACTGTGTGGGGGGGGGGGGGCAGCCACTACTGGAGCTGGAGGCAGCATGGCTAGCATGGTGGGGGATGCAGCCCCGGCCTGGCACAGTGGGGGGCTGGAGGCAGCAGAAGATGGCAGGGAGTACAGCCCCACCCAGAAGCAGAGCTACAGCTGGGTAGGGAGCTTTGACCTCATCTCATCCAGCAAACTCCATTGTTCAGGACCATTCAGGTCCCAAGGGTACTGGACAAGGGAGGTCCAATGTGTAGTAATGGTGCACTTTGGTTCATGCCTTGGGGCACAAAATTTATTCTGCACATGTATGGAAAATATTAGAGGGAACATTAGTCATGGTGAGTATTGTGGGACACCTCCTTGAAGCTGCTTAGGGTGACATAAAAAATATTGTGTCTATCCTGACACTGCATCACTCCAACTACATCGCTTCTCTTTGCGGTGGTTTTATTATGTCAGCATAGTAAGTAGAGCGGCAGGAAGAGCATTGCAGTGTGTACACCTTCATCATAAGGTTGCTATAAGCTGATAAGCTCTTAGTTATGACATTTCCCTGACTATGTGCACTATTTTTTTGTAAATGTAACATTATTTTAATATGTGCAAGACTTGAGGGGAATTATTTGTTTGTAATGCCATTATATATGCATGTGTGTATTGCAATAACAAAAACACAAAAGTGGCAAATATTGCAAAGAGAATTTAAGCCTTGAATGTTATTACGTTGCTGGGACCGAATGTTACCATTTTTATATTTAAGACCCATGTCATGTAATTTTGAAGTGACAGTCCTCAAAGTGGAAAAAGGATAAATCCTTGCAAAAAGACAGTAATATAAAGCTTGTCTACACAACAGAGAAGATTGATGCTGCCACATTCAATGTTCTGGGATTTGAATTAGTGGGTCTAGTCAAGACCTGCTAATTTGAACTGAGAGGGTCTTCCATCAGCTCCGGTAGCCCTACTCCACATGAGGAGTAAGAAAAGCTGATGGGAGCGTTTGCTCTCGACATCCTTTGCCATGTGAATGGCGCCAAAATGCAATTTAAGATACTTCAGCTCCAGCTACGTAATTAACATAGCTGGAGTTGCATATCTTAATTCGACTTTCCCTTTTAGTGTAGACCAGGGCATATTTTTTGGGATTGGTCGACTGCTGTACAGTATTGGCAAGAGTCACGAGAAAGAGGACATTGTGATTCATTGAAACAACTGGCAGCTTATAGCAGGCATATGTGATGGGAATATATGTTTTTAAGGCCTGCTTTATATAAAATAACATTTACATCTAGAATAACTTCAAAATGTAAGTGACGAGGGAAGAAGCTACATATTAACAATTAGGATGCACTTTTATGTATATGTCTTCTCAGCCGAGGATTTGTACTGCTACATTTATACTGTAATGAAATTGCAAAGAAAAATAAAGACTATTGTACAAATACTGCAGTTTTATGAAAACTAGCAATACCTGAATTTCACATAACCTCCATGGACAATTACTTTTTTTACAATGTCCTATACTTAAAAAACAGGCTGGGCTTCTTTCCAAAGTGCCTGTAGTGCTGAAATTGTACTAGATGGCATAGCTTGAAGTTGAACTTGGGGTTGATTCCATCATACATAAATTGCTTTGAAAAAAAGAAAACTATAGGTTACTGCAAAAGAAACCAAAACAAACCCTTGTGATATTATTTTTTGTACTTGTGTTACTGCTTTGCAAACATAGCTATGAAATGGAGGGTCTGATTCCTTTCTCACATATATATAGCATATTCTGCTGAAACAAACAAAGTGTATGTACTGCATCTAGCACATCTGCCCTATTCACTTTTTAAAGGAAATACTGTCTGTACTGAAGTTCAGAATAAGCCTAGCTGCTAAAATATTAACATGGAAATAAAATATTGTGTTCCTATTGGTCTGCCTAATTAGTTGGGTATCTTTAGACTATATCAGAATTTGGTTTTAGTGATTAATCTTAGCTATTCAGAAGCTATTCCATGCATAAATCTGGATGTTATAGATGCAGTCCTTGACTCCCAAACCTATGTAGCCATCTATGTTGGAAGAGGTCCATTCTGCTGTAAAGAAACTGTGTCACAGGCATGATGCTGGACTTGATGGCATAACCCAGGAACTTCTAATTTGTGATTCAGTAAGACCAGATGAAAGCATTTATGGGTGAATCATAACAATTTAAAAATAGCTTATTTCTCATTTGGATTATTAGCCAATGGAACTAATCATCACTTGATATGAAATAGTTGTTGCTTGAGCTGCACTGTTTACCTATGATTGGTTAGATAAGTAGTGTTCTTTTCCCTGACTGCACAAGTGCACACACATTTTTAGTGTGGAGCTTTGAATACATTCATTCAATATTTAGTTTCGACAAATGCTCATATTTGCCCATTGCCCAGATTTCTCTATCTGTGAACTTGATTGCAAGTTCAAAGTGAACATAGCGGGGCCTCAAAATAGCCAAAATGAACTCATTTAAGGTATGTCTACACAACAGAGCTAAACTTGAAATAAGCTATGCAATATCAGCGTCACTACTAGTGTATTAAAAGTCAAAATAGTTTATTTCAAATTTGGGCACATCTACAAAGCCCTTATTTCAAAATAGAGCACTCCTCCTTCGACTTCCCTTCATCCTTGTAAAATGAGGGTCAGAGGAGTCAGAGCAAGAAGTCCTCCGGCTGGACATTATTTCAACGTGTCAAAATAATGGCTTATGTGTAGACGCGCACTTTGTTATTTCTGAAATAACGCTGCTGTGTAGATGTACCCTAAATGAGTACATTATTGTTAATAGGCAAGTTATTTTAATCAGTTTCTACCATCCTAATTGTATTTTTTACATCAGATTGTGTTTACTATATAGTAAACAACTGGGCTACGTCTACACTGGCCCCTTCTTCGGAAGAGGCATGCTAATTTCTAACTTTGGAATAGGGAAATCCATGCGGGTTTTAAATAAACATGGCTGCCGCTTTTTTCCCGGCTTGGGGAAAAGCCGGAAAAGAGTGTCCAGACTGGCGCGATCCTCTGGAATAAAGCCCTTTTCCGGAGGATCTCTTATTCCTACTTGAAAGTAGACTTGAAAGTAGACTTTCAAGTAGGAATAAGAGATCCTCTGGAAAAGGGCTTTATTCCGGAGGATCGCGCCAGTCTGGACTCTCTTTTCCGGCTTTTCCCCAAGCCATGTTTATTTAAATCCCGCGGGGGATATTTAAATCCCCCGCGGATTTCCCTATTCCAAAGTTAGAAATTAGCATGCCTCTTCCGAAGAAGGGGCCAGTGTAGACGTAGCCCTGGTTTCCATTTGTGGAGCAGAAAGAAAGAGTTAATCACAAAACTCTGTAAGTAGCTATGTACAACAAGCATTGATGCAAAATGTCATTGCACTCTTTACTATCATCAAGAGCCTCATTTAGCAATGGAGGGAAGATTTTCAGCCACCCTGCTCTAAGCTGCTATTGAAAGGAGAAAGGTCAATTTCAATTTCCCCGCACATCTTACAGTAATACCATTTAACAGCAAGCTGGAAGATAGCCCAGTCCAGGTGTCTTGGCATTAGAGCCTTTCCCTTCTGATGTGAGATTCAGACAAACACTTCAAATCCTTGATTGTGGAATTGAAAGATTTTGGATTGAGACAAGTAACAGACACATTCACTGTGGCACAGGAAGATTCAACAATTCCACATTCCTATAATCACCCATGTTTTGTATATTTCCTAGTACATTTTCAGTATTTGTATATTAATAATGCCCATTTTTTTATCCCAGCAGCTATTTAATGTTCAAGGCCCTGGGTAACTTTGAGTTGGAAGTACATATTGATGGAGTCTTGTATTTTCTTTGATATAATCTTGTTTATTTACAAGGAAGGTACAAAGTCCTGTGTCTCTGAAATCAGAAGGACCCAAGAACAAATGATGCAGTTTTTGAGATTAAAGCTCCAAAGCCTCTCTAGCCAATGCCAGACTCAAAAACTCTTTCTCACTATGGTTATAATGTGCTCAACTGGTCACAGTCTTTCTTTCTTTCTATTTGTTTTTTCTCAGGCTATGCCTACACTGGTAACTGAATGGAAAAAGCTTTGTCTTTCAGAAGTGTTAAACCCTCCCCCAAAGACAAAAACTTTGCTGATGAGTAGCATTGGTGTGAATTGCACTTTGTCAGCTGAAGTGCTCTACTGCTGGCAGAGCTAATGCCGTGAATTGTGGGTGAAAGGTTTTTTGTCAGCTGCAGAGTCAGCAAACAGCCACTGCACTATGTGACTTTTAGCGGCATGCCTGTAGCAACATGGGTTGCTGTAGCAAAGGCTGGGAAGCGTAGACAAAGCCTTGGTTTCTGTGAGATCTATTTCCTATTATTAATCCCATTCCTAGACACAATACTCAGACAATAGCCCTGAGTAAGTTCATACACACCTTTTGTCTTAGGCTGTGTCTACACTGGTATGTTTCGTCACCAAAACCTGCCTTTTATGAGAGCATACACACTACAATGCAACTTTTGTCCGGAAAAACATCCAGTTTTGGTGACAAAAAACTACCCAAGCGGGAGACTTGCCTTTCCCCCTCCCTTTATTTTTGACACTGTTCGTTTTGTCGAGAGAACTGGCTTCTGCCAGCATCACACAATGCATGCCTTGATGGCTGTGCTCAGTGTTTTGTGATCTGTGCTATCCTGAAGGCATGCACTCCTCCCTTTTCAAAGCTCTGAGAAATATCTGGTAGCTGAGTGAGCTGCTCCATTTGGGGAACAAACGAAAACAGCAAATCATTGGATGCTCCCATTCTGCCTTGTTAGAAACACAGTGGCAGACAGACTACTGCTGCAGGGGGAAACTGAAGAAACTGCTGTGCTGCTTCGACATTCCTCAGCACAGATAGCTCATAGAGCTATTTATGATGATGCTCCCAGCAGCTGTGAATGCTGTGGGAGAATTCAGAGAGAATCACAAGAAGCGCCAGGATCAGCTCTGCCTTCCCACAACACTTCACTATGCAATGCTTACCCACATTGATTTGCTCTGTCGACAGGGGAGCTAGCACTGTGGCCATGAAATGTTAACTATGGGAGACAGAAAAATATTGGGAGGCAGAGGTAGTTTGACCAGTTTTCACTTTTGCTGAAATTTGCATGTTGACAGCACTTTTGTTGCCAACCCTACTCACTGTAGATATAGCCTTAGTTGAGGAGGTGGTGGCTAATCTAGATTTACAGTGATGTGAATTGAAGAGTTAGTTCGCACCTACCAATTTCAATGGGGTTTTAATTTGATCCATTAACAAGGTATCACGCAGCTCATTACAAGAACAAGAGCATGCAGTCCTCCCCATTGAACTCTGCTAAATAACTTCTAAGTATCGATATTTTGGTCTTTGAGTCTTGTGATAGTTGATGTTTTGTAGCAAACTTTACATCACAAGAGGGCTGTGCCCCCTGCTTGCTATGCTCACCAACCCCCCTCTCACTGGTGGTAGACGAACCCAGGTTTCCCCCCGGCCACCTGGGAGGGCCAGGCTGTGGCTGTGCCAGCCCAGGCCCCTTCTCCCTCCCCTGGCCATGCCAGCAGGGGCTCTTTCTCCCTTCCCACCTGCCTCCCACACCAGCCCAGGCCCTTTCTCTCCCCCGAACACACACATCCCAGCCACAGCCTAACCCTAAGGCTAACCCGCTCTCACCTGGCCAAGGCCGTGCCAGGTCTGGCTCCACTCCTGGTATCCAGGGAAAGCCGGGCTGCAGTACACCAGGCCTAGCTCTGCCTCTGGTGGTGGGGAAGGCTGGGCCATGGCATGCCAGGCCAAGCTCTCTATGTGGCTGCTGCAGAGGGCCGGGCTGGCAGTCGGTGGGGTTTCGCTCTAGGGACGGGGCCTAGAGTGGAAGGGGCAGCACTTGGGGATGGGCTTATTCCGCCCATGCCAACCCTCCCCCCCCCAGCCTCTGGATGCTGTGATGTGATGATGTATCATAGAATCATAGACTCCTAGGACTGGACGAGACCTCAGGAAGTCATCAAGTTCAGCCCCTGCCAAAAACAGACCCAGCCCTAAATAATTCATCCCAACCAGGACTTTATCAAGCTGGGACTTACAGACCTCTAGCAATGGAGATGCTACCACCTCCCTAGGTAAGCCATTCCAGTGCTTCACCACCCACTTAGTGAAATAGTTTTTCCTAATATCCAACCTAAAACTCCGCCACAGTAACTTGAGCCCATTGCTCCTTGTTCAGGAAGTTGAAGGCTGCTATCAAATTTCCCCTCACTCTTCTCTTCTGCAGACTAAATAAGACCAAATCCCTCAATCTCATCTTGTAGTTCATGTGGTTCAGCCCCCTGAACATTTTGGTTGCCCTCCACTGGACCCTCTCCACATGCTTTCTATAAGTGGGGAGCCCAGAACTGGACACAATACTTCAGATGTGGCCTCACCAAAGTGCCAAATAAAGGGGAATAATCACTTATCTGTATCTGCTTGCAATGCTTCTCCTAATGCATTCTAATATGCCATTAGCCTTCTTGGCTACAAGGGCACACTGTTGACTCATAGCCAGCTTCTCATCCACTGTAATCCCCAGGTCCTTTTCTGCTGAACTGCTGTCTAGCCAATTGGTCCCCAGACTGTAACTATGCTTGGGATTCTTCCATCCCAAATGCAGGATTTGGCACTTGTCCCTGTTGAACCTCATCAGATTTCTTTTGATCCAATCCTCCAGTTTGTCTAGGTCACTGTGGACCCTATTTCTACCCTCCAATGTATCTCCCTCTCCTCCTAGCTTAGTGTCATCTGCAAACTTGCTGAGGGTTTAATCCATCCAGGTCATTAATAAAGATGTTAAACAAAACCGACCCTTGAACCTATGTTTGGGGGACTCCTCTTGAAACCAACAGTCAACCTGACATGAGCTGTTGATCACTACCTGTTGACCCTGACAATCTAGACAGCTTTCCAGACACCTTATCATCCATTTATCCACCTTACAGTCCATACTTCCTTAACTTGCTGGTAAAAATTCTGTGGGAAATCATAACGAAACCTTTGCTAAAATCAAGGTATATCACATCCACCCACTTCCCCATGTCCCCAGACTCAGTTACCTCATCATAGAAGCTAATCAGTTGGCCAAGCATGACTGGTCCTTGGTGAATTCATGTTGACTATTCCTGATCACTTTTCCCTCTTCCAAGTGCTTCAAAATGGATTATTTGAGGATCCCCTCCATGATTTTTCCTTGGACTGAGGTGAGGCTGGCTGGTCTATAGTTTCCTGGATTGTCCTTCTTCCCTTTCTTAAAGATGGATACTACATTTGCCTTTTTCCAATCATCTGGGACCTCTCCTGATATCCACAAGTTTTCAAAGATAACCAAAGGCTATACAATAACATCTGCCAACTCCCTCAGTATCCTCGGATGCATTAAATCCAGACCCATGGATTTGTTTATGTGTAGCTTTTCTAAATAATTCTTAACCTGTTCTTTCTCCACTGAGGGCTGCCCACCTCCTTCCCATACTGTGTTGCTTAGTGCAGTAGTCTGGGAGCTGATCTTGTCTGTGAAGACAGAGGCAAAAATGCATTGAGTACTTCAGCTTTTCCCACATCATCTGTCACTACTGGTTACTTCCCTTATCCAGTAAGTGCCCCTCACCCTCTCTGATTACCCTCTTATTGCTATCATACCTGTATAAACCTTTCTTATTAAGCTTCACATCCCTTGCTAGCTGCAATTTCAAGTGCGCTTTCGCCTTCCTGATTACTCCCCTGTATTCTCAAGCAATATATTTGTATTCCTCCCTGATCATCTGTCCAAGTTTCCACTTGTAGGCTTCCCTTTTATGTTTAAGTTCACCAAGAATTTCACTGTTAAGCCAAGCTGTTCACCTACCACGTTTGCTTTTCTTACTGTGCATTGGGATGGTTTGTTCCTGTTACTTTCTTATCTCAGAGGAATTTTTTTTTTATAGAGAGAGAAAGATGTGGTGGTTTTGTGATATAATCAAATGTCCACAGTGACATACAGTGAAGCTCAAATCATTATTTTTCCTCTGTGATTTGAAATGAGGTCTGCAAGCTAACCTGCTGTGTCACCTAATTTGCAGAAACATAATGGCTACGTCTACACAGGCCCCTTTTCCGGAAGGGGCATGTAAATTTCACCAGTCGTCGTAGGGAAATCCGCGGGGAATTTAAATATCCCCCGCGGCATTTAAATAAAAATGTCCGCCGCTTTTTTCTGGCTTTTAAAAAGGGCACTTTTAAAATAGGGCACTTTTTCTGGAGGATCGGGGCCAGTGTAGACGCTCTTTTCCGGCTTTTTTAAAAGCCGGAAAAAAGCGGCGGACATTTTTATTTAAATGCCGCGGGGGATATTTAAATCCCCCGCGGATTTCCCTACGACGACTGGTGAAATTTACATGCCCCTTCCGGAAAAGGGGCCAGTGTAGACGTAGCCCACGTGAATCAGACATAACATTTCTTTTGTGGGAGTGGGAGTTTACAGGGGCAGATAATACTTTTATTATAATTTTAATTGATTAATTTATTGTTAAAGAATCTGTTAACTTGATGGTTTGATTGTCCAGACCATTTCACTTGCTTTGTGCTCTGCTGGAACAAAAGGAGCAGAAACTGGTGCTAATAGATGATTCATCAGTTGCTGAAGGAGCTAGGATAGCCTCTTTTTCTAGTACCCCTCTCCCCGGTTCCAGTGCAGGGAAGGGCAGTATGTGTTGGGATGGGGTTACAATATTGTGCACTCTGTCTGCTCCTAGATGGAAGATATAGGGGATGGTTACCAAATGGTGGAGTTTAGAAACATAATTAACTCCCTACATGATACCCCATCCATCTCTGCTACACTTACTGAGAACTGAATTGATACCTGAGACCAATATTTTACACTGAATTTATGGACAGTGGGAGAAACTGCTCCTAGGGGAGGCAAGCTCCCCATCCTGTGGCCCTGCCCATACACCACCCCGCTCCACCCAGTCCCCTCCTCACTGTCCCCCTCGTCTCTGTGCTCCTGCATTCCAGCCAAAGCCTTGACCCCAAATGTAGCAAATGACTTTGCACAAAAATCTTCTAAATGTTCTTTCTAAAGAAAATGGAGCATGTTTTCTACTGCGTGCCAGATTGTGAAGACTGAACATGCAGAAGGCACATAATTAAAAACACTAAATTTGGGAATAAAAAGTGTTAGTGACAGGTTTTTTGATATACCCTGAAGTTTGTCAGAGATTTATTTGCAAAAACTTTGTAGTAAGGGCAAGTCAGCTGTCTGGTGGAATACAACATGAAATATTATGGAATACACGATGCAGCCCTTCTCTGTTTTATGTTTTCTTCATAAGTATTTTTAAGCTAACTTTACATTTTAAATGTACTCTTAAGACTTCCTAAAGTAATCAGTCCAGATTACTACATACTTAAACTCACCGAAACAGACGTTATTTTAAATTAATGAGTCAGAGTGGTTCAGTGTGTTTATAACAAAGTACATTGCTTTTAGAGAAAGGGAACACTAATTTATGTTATGTGGTTTTCATAACAAGACATGTTTATGAAATTTCACTATATGTTTATGTTAAAAATATGTTTCCAAATATATTAAGCATATAAAAGGATTATATATCTTAGTAAGGTACTGACTTGGGTGGAATGTTCATTAAATTGTCAGAAGTAAAAGGAAAACTCATTTGTCTAGCTATCTGGAAGAAAAGGAATGTCATCCCTTTACAGACTCTATTCAACAGGGTGTGTGCATGGAAGGAGAGTAGGGATGGATTGGACAGGAAGATTTTGGAAGCAAGTTTGTGTACTCTAGTAATTAAAATTAAAATGTGCATTTTAGATAAGGGTGATATTTTGGAAGAATGTATTTAAAATGATATGTCTGAAGATTCAAGCTTTTAAGGCTAAAGATGAATACTCAGATTGTGCATTTAATAATCTATGCAAGGATTTTTTAGAGATATGATTTTATAATCTTCAGCAACAAACTAATGAAACTAAGATCCTGTAAATATAGTAACAAACAACTGGTTTTGTCCGTAAATTCAGGGTTGGCACGTGCCTATTAAATGGTTTCATTACTGCTTAAATGGCTCTTTCAAAATTTCAGTGTTATGCTGATATGTCTGCCAAAGTTTTAAGTTAACAGATCCACTTCCAGGGAAGAATCACCAGTCTGCAAGCTGAAACAGTCTCCTGTGGAAGCCTTCAGGAATAGTCAGACTAGGGATAGGATGAGGGGAGAGGTTGAACACTAAGACCAGAGGCCGCTCTTTGCCTCTTATATCCGCTGCCCATGAGTGAATTTATTCCTCTGATTTGACGGAGATGGGATTTTGCCACACTAAGGGAAGCTGTTGAACAAAACAGCAAAAGATATTGTTAATAAAACAAACACATTCATGTATTCTGATTCCTAGGCTGTTCTGTTCTTCTTCCCCCTTATACAGCCTTCACAGTAGGTTTTTGCCCAAGGCTAGCTGTAGGGCAGAAGCATAAGCAGCTTTCTTAAACCCCTTAAAGAATACCAAGGGATGAGGAACAGCTGCCCAGTTTCTGGTCCTGAGTGAGAAAAGATTATTGGGATATAGGTATGTATCACGAGGTCATCTGTCTCCTGTGTATAGCACTGGCTTTGACTATTCTTGGATTGACAATTTGATTTCTCCCAAGTAAAGGAAAGTCATGTCATGTGTGGCTCTGGTCAGAAAAACTTAGAACCATTTTCAATCAAAGAATACAGTTCCATCAAAACCCAAACAGTTTGCAAAATTGTATCAATTTTGCTGAGATGCATTTCTGAAAAAAAAGCTTTGACAATGTTGAAACAGCCCATTTTGAAATTTTCATCATGAATCATTGTGATTCTTTCTTTTGGGACAAATTTTATCTTGTACTACGTAATAAAAAGTAAAAAAAAATATGTTGGTTCAAAGGATTATTTTATTTTATTTTATTTTATTTTATTTTATTTTATTTTATGTTTTCAAATTTTTCAAAATCTTGAAATCTTCCTTGCTGTTGAATTTTCCTTCTCTACACAGCTCTAGTTATGTGTATTAATTGTT
Organism: Pelodiscus sinensis; assembly: GCF_049634645.1. NCBI lineage: Eukaryota > Metazoa > Chordata > Testudines > Trionychidae > Pelodiscus > Pelodiscus sinensis. The sequence goes on from NC_134711.1 coordinate 218,143,887, forward strand.
CATGTTATGAAAGCTTCTTAAGCTTCACCAAGTCCAGTTTATCTGTTGGCAAGATGGACTAGGAAGTGTAAAGGGGCTGTCTGTGACTCCCATGGCAATAGTATTATTGTGATACCAGAGTTCACATTTACTGGGTTGGTGATTTCTAATTAAAGAACCAGTTTGGTGCGTCTGCTCTCTTTTTGACAATCTGCCCTGAGATAGGTGTATATGGCCAAGGGCTACTCCAGGCAGTGTGACACAAGTCCCATAAGGATCTCGTTTCTAAAGAGAGAGAGGCTGGTAGTAGTACATGCTCATAAGCAATTATGATATATCATAATGTCTAAAAGAAATACCTTGGATTTCCTAAAGCATAGGGTTATAACAAAAATGGAATTCACAAATGAATGACTTGACTCTAGCTGACTCCAAAATATATTGGCTAATGTTGTTGTTATCATCATATCATGGGGCATCTCTGGAAACACCATCTGACTAAAAGATCTATCTGTTGACATACAAAGTAGCCCCTTTCTGAGTGATTCAGGTTCTCTTGTTTTATGTCTTAGAAACCTATAATCTCTGCAAGGTTGGCACAATTTAGAATTGATTTTCTGTAGTAGTAGCATTAGCGTCTCAGATAGATTGGGGATGCTGCAACGCTCTCTGAAGAGACCACTCTAAATGGCTGGCTTTGTCAAGCTCTTTATTAAATGTCAAATTGTCTATTTCTGACAAAAGACCCTTCCTGGCCTGGGGAGTTTATTTTCTCTCTAAACTGATATTTGTTCATGTTTTCTAAGCATGAAACTGAATGACCATAATATAGTCCATCTTGGCCTTTGAGTGCAGACACGTTATAGAGCAAAAATTCAATCACTGGAGATGTAGTTCTGAAATTAGAGCAGGGCCTGCAATTTCCTGGAATGGTAAGTATTTCCTGTCCACTGTACATTAAAAGGAAAGCTCCACTGGGACCTGTCACAGATTCTATAACTTTTCACAATTCCATGACTTCTGCAGCAGCCAGTGTAGCTGACCGCATGGTTTCCCAAGCAGCTAGCCCCAGGGATTCACAGGGTCAGCACATTGGCTGCTGCTTGTAGCCATGCTTGGCTACTGCTCTGTCAGCCATGGGAAGCTGGCTCCAAGGACTGCTTGAGCAATCGCTGGGGCACCTGAATAGTGCCTAGTGCTGCCGGTCCTGCAGATGGCCCAAGCAGATGGCCCAAGTAGTGGCTGGTGGGGCTGGTCACCCTTCCCTGAGCAGCAGCTTAGTGCCTCCCAGCCAAGATTTGTTGGAGGTATTTATAGGAAAGGTCTTCAGGTAACAGGCCATGAATTTTTTTTCATTTCCTGTGACTTGTCCTTGATTACTACTAATCATAACCATGACTAAATTGTAACCTTAATAATGAGCACCTGCATGATAAACACCATGTAAGAGGAAGGAAGAGGAGGCAAGTGGAGGAGGGGCTCTGAAGGTAACTATTGGCTGAGGAATGAAGGCTGCAAGCCTGCAGTACTCTGCTGCACTTGGAAATGAAAGAATAAATAAACACATGATAAAAAAGCAACACCATGGCGACTGTGAGGCTACGCAAAGTGACCAAACAGTGAAATATATTGGGTAGAGATAGAGTCTTCCTGTGACACACTAGAACTTACCAGAGTGCATTCACCCTCTCAGCTGAGAGAAGGAGACTTGAGGAGGGCCTGTTGCGGTAGGAGATCTGGGCACTGTGGATGAGGTGGTGAAAGAGATGCAGAAAACCCTTCAGGAGAGCAAACAAAGTGGCAAGCATTTCTGCATTGTCAGATGGAAGAGCAGCAACTGCTACAAGAACTCATCAAGAAGCAAGATCAGATTCAGCAACTGCTCATGAAGCAGACAGTGAATTTCAGTGAGGGTCTGGCTAGCGAATGGTGGGCCTAGAACTATGTAAATTGGCCCTGTGGGATAATCCCAATGCCTTTTTACTAACCTTGGAATGGGTGGTGTAGGAGAAAGACAGAAGCATGAACCTGCTGCTTGAACCAAAGTAAGAGTTATACTATGAGTAATGGACAGGCCATGTTAAAAGCAAATGTTTTTCTGCAAGTCAGTGTCTCTCGGCACTAGAACTTCTAGCACTGATAAAAGTACATGAAGTATGTAAATAAATTCCATCAGGATAGTACAGGGGACACCAATCTGAGTACATAATAAAATAGTTTAAAACAAGAGTGAAAGCATAACAATGGGCAGTGTATGCTTTCGAGGAAAGTACAAGAGGAGGTACCAAATGTGTCATTAATGCATCAGATGATATGTACGTTGTGTATCTTAGATTGCTCATTTCTGTCTATAAATATTGGAGTACCTCACTTAACTCTTTGGCCGGCCTACGGGGTGATGGTGAAATCCATACTATCGATTGAGCTGTGTCCATTGTTCTGCATACAAATACATAGGGGCTCAAAGGCCATCTGGCTACGAACAACAATTAATGTACTTCATTCAACAATAAATCTGACTTGGGTGCCTTCATATCTTATCTGTGTCTTTGGTGGCTCTTGTGAAGTCTGTTATGCTACTTACCTGTGCTTGTACAGAGCTGGCACGATGTACTAAGGAAGCATGCAAAAATGCACAAAACTGAACATTTACCATCACTGATGGAGCAGGAAATCTGTCAGGATGCCATACCAGTGAATCCTGAATTTACTATATTGCTGTCCTGAACTACTACGGGTGGCTACTAGCACGTGATGGCCAAGGCTGCACTAGGAGTTTGGCCAGCATCTTATATAGCCAGTGAGTCTCACAGGTGGACTATATGGCCCCGCAGAAGCACCAAGCTAAAGATGATGATACACCAAAAGCTATTATTTTAGACAAGGTGGGCTCGAGAACAGAAATCTCACCAAAAATTCAGGGTAGCCAAATGGAATGGCAGGACATGTCCTAGGACATTTGTGCTGAAATTGTCAGGCTGGACCATGTGTTGGCTGCAGGGAGACAGACAGAACATTGATGTCCTAATGGAATTCATTATTCTAGAACAATTTACTCAATACCTCCCTGAAACAAGGGTCTGTTTCTGAGGCTTCAGAATTATTAGAGGCAGTGGTCAAATTCACAGAGGAGTTCGTTAAGCTGGACTTTCCATAGAAAGAGGTCCAAACCGCTGCAGTCAAAAATGGGGAAAGGAAAATTGAAGAACCTCATGCAGCAAAGTCCAGAAAAAGAATGCAATGGACAAACAAGGGTTCCTCAGCTGTTCATGCTGTAGTTTGCTACCACTGCAGGGGCAGGTGACACAAAGAGAGACTGGACTGTGGATTTGTGGAATTTTGTGGTTGGACAGGCATAAAAGAGGAAGCAGGGATAAGTATGATTCCTTTTAAAGCAAGCCAGAGAATGAAAAGGGTCACTGTGAATAGTGCAGCAGCATGTTCTCTTCTTCAAAGTATCCGGAGATTATTCTGGAGTGATTATCTATTGTATACATGTGAAAGTGACCACTTATCCCATGATGATTATCCCCTGGGAAGCACAAGGGAAATAGAGGTGGTAGAGAGTAGGGATAGTAAAGTTGCTTGCTGAGTAATGACAGGAACTGAAAAGTGGTAGACAATGAGGGAACAGACCCTCGCTGGTACCACGTTTAGAAAGATATGATGCACAGAAGGACTTGGCAGGAGGAGGAAAATGTGAGAAGGGGGCAGTGGAACATGAAGTGCTAGATCAGAGACATTTAGAGGAGGAGAGCTGAGCCTTTGCTGAATCCTAAGAGGAGCAAACCCTTGCCAAAGTACTGGATGGAAGAAAGAAAGTGGGATCCTGGGACAAAACCTTTTGGGAGTTAATCTAAACTGATAGTTGTGATCCCAATGTAAGATAAGTCGGGGTAACCAAGACTGTGGCTTTAGAGGGACAATTCACACTGAAAATATAAATCAGGAGCAAAGTAAAGTGGAAGAATGGTGTATGGGAGGTTATTGTTGTGATGACCAATGGGCTGAGATGGAATTCTGCAGAGTAAAATATATATGGGCTATGTCTAGACTGGCATGATTTTCCGCAAATGCTTTTAACGGAAAAGTTTTCCGTTAAAAGCATTTGTGGAAAAGAGCATCTAGATTGGCACGGACGCTTTTCCGCAAAAGCACTTTTTGTGGAAAAGTGCCCGTGCCAACATAAATGCGCTTTTGCGAAAAAAAGCCCCAATCGCCATTTTTGCGATCGGGGCTTTTTTGCGCAAAACAAATCTGAGCTCTCCACACTGGCCCTTTTGCACAAAAGCTTTTTGCGCAAAAGGACTTTTGTCCGAACGGGAGCAGCATAGTATTTCCGCAAGAAGCACTGATTTCTTACATGAGATCGTCAGTGTTCTTGCGGAAATTCAAGCGGCCAGTGTAGACAGCTGGCAAGTTTTTCCGCAAAAGCAGTTGCCAGTCTAGACACAGCCATGAGTTTAGGGAGCTAGCCTATATGTGTGAAAGCAATTTTTTCTCCTGACCTGTGCTTCTGAAACTAGCATATATGATACATTTTTGATCCAGACACCCACAGCATAACAAATTTAGAGAGACAAGATTATAAATTGCTCTTTTGGGGTGAAAGCACAGTAGCTTTGAAACTGTCTTTACAGTGATGACACTTAAGATACCATTACTGAGAATCTGTCATTCTGAAAGCTATTTAACCTAGCTTAACCATTGGTTTCAAGCTAATATTTCCACTGACAAATGCAGGATGAAATGATGAATGCTGATGCTTAGCACAATCACCCTACTAATTGTACAGGGGTTTGTGTGAGTCTAGGAGATAATGATTTTGTTACTCTGTGCTTGGAGCCTACGTGGGGGAACATAATAAAATAATAAAAATAAAAATTAATAATAAATGTAGTTACCCAACTTTTGTTCAAAACATTAAATCAAAAGTGACTCCCTGGATAAGTGGCTATTAGTCTTGTAAATGAGGGGTTAAAATCATAGCTAGTAGCCAGAGGCCCTCTGGCTGCTGTTAGCAATTGAGCTTGTCAACATCTTTTCCCTTTCCCCCCTTAACTCCTGATGTCTTGTGGAGGCTCATTAATATATGGTGAGGCTATAAATCACTAGGAAGGAAAAGCAGTGATGAACGTGGGGGAAGTTGGAAGTAGTTAGATGTGTTAGAGATCTAAACCATTCCTATGTTTGGTGCTTAACTGTAGGAATTGCTTGACTTTGTATAGTGTGTCACTGATGTAAGCCTTTTTATGTTTGGAAGGTAGGAAATAGAAGTAGTTATAACACTAGATTGAGGCTAATGGTGTTTGTGGAGTTCCTTTATTTCTATGTTGTGACTAAGAGTATGTCTACATTACAGAGATTTGTCGGAAAAACGACTGTTTTTCCGACAAAACCTGAGTAACATCCACACTGTAATTGCATTCTTTTGAAAGTAAATCAAGAGAACAGAGGGGTTTTTCTGGCATTGGTAATTCTCTTTCTACGAGGAAGAAGCCTTTTTTCCAACAGAGCTCTTTCGGAAAAAGCCGTGTGTGGACAGGGAAGAAGGAGTTTTTTTGCAAAAAGAGGGAAGAGGAAAAAGCACTGGTGGTCTGGTGGCCACTCCACCAATAGTAATCACAGCTGACATGCAAGATAGCGTCCATTCATTATGGACACTATCTGTTGAAAAATCAGATCACTTTTTCGATGCGCTTTTGCAGTGTGGACACTCTCTTTCAGAAGAAGTTTTTTTGAAGATCTCTTCTGGAAAAACTTCTTCCAAAAGAAGCCTACAGTCTAGATATAGTCTAGGTATTGCATCGATCCCCTCAGTATAAATGAAATAAATCAAAATGAGGGCTCTAATAAGACCTATATAAAGTCACAGCAGCGATTTTATTTAAATTTAAATAAATCACTGTAGACATTAAAATACCTGTTCCCATGAAGTGTCTTTTATAAATAACTCATCCTATGGCTTGCACTACGAGGCTGTGCAGGCAAGAAAACTAAATTCTTAACAACGCATTTAGTTCTTCTTTGTCATTTCACTGACTTCAGTGGGGCTTAAAAGCTGTAACAGTAGAGTGAAGCCTAATATGTTTATAGTTATCTAAGTACAGAATATACATACTATTATATCCACCACATGAAACATTTGCAGACCAAAGAGTATCTGCATGTTTGGATGAGAAGAAAGGAATTCAAAAAAAAAGATGGAGAAAAGGTATATATCAAAATACAGTCTTGGTACTGTGGGAAACAGTCACATTGTCTAGCTTAAAGATATGTTTGCAGTGAAAGTGTAATTACATCATTATCTGCAGACGTCTATACACAGTATTTATCACAAACATCTTATTTTCTTTTCCTCTGTTTGAAAACAATGGTCTAGCTCACTCCCACTGCTGAGAATGATGATTCTGGAATGCATTACTTCAAGATGAGAGCGAAAACTGGGTCCAGTCAGGTAAACAGAAGGATGGAGCTAGGTACTGAAACTGGTAGAAATAAACATTATCTGTTAAAAAAGTGTTACATAATGAGGACAAAAATGACTGAACATGATTCTAGAATTAATCTTTCTAGTGTTAGGCAGATAATATAGGGTTCTGAGAACCTTAACAGACCTATTATGTATTTGTGTGAGAGGGAGGATACACATAGCAACATCATGAAATCAAAAGGACACTTTCTTGCAATTCTTCACTCAAATAAAGACAGTGTTGATGGTTACTGGTGGTATGGGAAGACTGATTTGTCCTTATTGGACATGGCTATACACAAAGTAAAATTTCAGTATAGGATGATTGATTATCATAATTAATCTGTACCAGTGATGTTTTTCTGGAGTGTGGGGGAAGGTCATATAATGAGGATTAAGTAAAGGTTCACTGAGGGAATGTCTACACTATACTAAAAGTCAGCACATGTGAATGCTTTTTATTAGCACTTTTGCTGACAAAATACTTTCACCTCCCAGCAAGTGCAATCCTGTTGACAAAGGAGTATTCACATGTGCACTTGCCACAGCAAAATTTTGTGGTTGATGGGGAGCGATCTGTGAATGACAAAAGTTTTGTCAAGCAAGTGCAAGTCTAGACATAGCCTGAGAAGTGAATATATATAAGAGAGTGTGTAACTTCTAGGATTCAGAATAGCTGAGAAGAACTTGGAGAAAATCTGGGTTAGCATGCTAGAGGGCTCCGTCTTTTGCTTTTGGGAGGCCCCAGATGAACACACACACAAAAAAGAGGGTATTAATCTTTAACAGTGGGAAAAGAGCTGACCTACTAAATAATACCCTGATAAAATAGGTAGCAATAGAGGGGGTTTGGTTCCATGTTTGCACAGCACATTCCACAAAAGGGCTCCTCAGTCCATGACACAAGCTCCTACGTACTCTGGTACTATAAATAATAATTGGGAAAATGTATATACTCCAAATAGGTAATAACAAAATATTGTTACTGCAATAATTTCTCACAGTAAGTATTCTATTCAGTAAGCATAAGTCATGGTCTGGTAAACCCTGTTCTGTATGCTCTCAAAGTTCAGTGGGAAAGGTTGGATTGGGTGCGGGCTCAGTTCTAGAAAAGCAAATCTTGTTAGAGAAATCTAATTTTTGTCTTTTTTTTTTTACTCTTACAGAATTAGATGAAGGAAATGCTGTTGGCTTAGCATTCCAGGACTGCAGCAATATTATTGCAATTCAGGATTTGATAGAGCACCTTACTATAAAAATTAACTGAAATTGGCTTGGACATATGGCACTGTGTCATAGATTTCAGTATAGCTGAAAGATGGAAAGGGCAATGATAAAAGGCAATGTATTAGACTAGAGAAGATATACACTTGTATAATACTGGGATCGGGGTTAAGATCTGTTTTTAGTCTGCATCTCAGGCTATGTCTACACTGCACTCTTATTTCAAAATAAGCTATTTTGGGGAAAAACCCTCTGAAATAGCTTATTTTGAAATAGCATGTCTACACTATGAATGCCCATCAAAATAGCGCTGAGGTATTTTGAAATAGAGTGTCCACTCTGATTGGACCCTGAATCACATTTAAAGCCCCCCTGGAACCACTTCATAAAGGACAGCAGGACAGCAGTCACTTCCCTGAGCTGCTAACTGAGGCTATCTGAGGCTGGTGCTTAGAGGGATCCTCTTGTACCATTGTCTCAGGCTCTTCACCTTTCCCTGTCTCCTTGAGGGACATTAAAATCTTCCCATTGCACGTTCTGGTTGCCCTTGTGGACACCACAGTACTTCAGCCAAGGAGCCAGATCTGCTGGAAAGCGGTCACCAGCTCTTGGACCATGGGTGGGGCTGGGGGGGGAGAAGTCAGAGGGGCAGAAGCAGGAGCAGGAGTGAGTGCCGGGATGTGGGAAGCAGCAGGTGTGGAGGGCGACTGCTAGACTGCTAAATTGTGGCAACCATGTGGTTGGCGGTGGTGCTGTATGCTGTACACATACTCCAGGCCTCCTGGGACAACTCAAACCAGGTGGAATGATACAGCTCATGGTCTATATAGTGCTCCTCTAGGTCCATATCCAATCTCTGGTCCTGCCGGTCCAGAGACTGCTGGAAGGAAAGGAGGCAGGCGATGTGTTCCCACTGGAGGTCCTCACAGGGTCAGCGGTACCTACAGGTCTGACAGGGTTGGAAAACTGGCGTGGGTGATGTGACTCTCACCCCACTCACAGCTGGTTCAGCTGTGAAGAACAAAGAGAAGGGCAGTCATCCCAGGAGACAGGGTGCATGAAGCCTAGTCCTTATCTCTGCGCCAACACTGAAAGGAGGCCATCTATGGCAAAGCTAAACGCCTTTACCGCTGTACGGTCAGCATTTAATGGCATTGTTGTCTGCATCTGTAATAATATTTTCATGAAAGTAATGCTCAGAGTAATATTCTACAAAGCAGTGCATCTGCTTGGTGCAGTTGATTGTTTCCCCAGTTGTTGATTTCAATGGGACTGTCTTTGAAGCTGGACCCAAGGCATTCTTGATCTCATATACATGTTTCTGATGTTGTCTCTATCAACTGCTACTTGGATACTTGTGCATACATGCAACCAATAGTCCTTATGGCAGCAGTTTGTTGTACCTTAGCTCTTGACACTCAATGTGTGTAAGGCTTTTTATTTGAGTCTTTCTTGTAGTTGGTTTTGGCTGTATATTTGGGCTCTCTGGCTGGTTTCAACACACTGGAATATGTATCAAACCAGTCATTAGTCTTGTTTTTCTTCTTCCAAAAGACTGACAGAGCTGCATTCTAAAATTGCTGTCACACTTCCATCTCTGTATCCTTTCTTTCTTTCCATCTTTCTTCTTCTCTTCAGCATCTGAGGAAGTGAGTTGTAGCTCATAAAAGCTTATGCTCTAATAACCTAATAAATGTGTTAGTCTTTAAAGTGCCACCGGACTCTTTGTTGTTTCTGTTGAAACAGACTAACTTGGGTACTTTGCTGAACATTGTAAAATTGTATTCTTCAGTTGCTCCCACTTCAGGTGGGCACTTTTGGCACAATCACTGGGGTTGAGGGTTTGTAAGGTATTATTGTACTGCTGTGACTTTTATTTGTCTACTATGGCACTAATATTAATATGAGGATATTACTTTAGATCTCTGTGTATTTTTTAAGTGTGGGGGAGATAGTTGAGAGTACATTAGGAATCTGAAAAAATGATTTAGTAGTAAAAAATGTCAGAGGGAATGATTCCTAAAGAAAGCAGAAAAGATATAATTGACATGCTGAACTAAATGAAAGGAAAATTTAGAATATCAGGAATAATGTATTCATAGATAGATTGTGGTATATTCACTGTCAGGAAGTGGGAGAAGCCCACAATTATTTGACTGCCAGTTCAGTTTTAGATGATCAAATACAATTTGACCTGGCATAAGAACCCAGATACATTATAATGTAGGGAATACTTCATTGTCAGGAGCAAGAACTAGATAATGTAACAGATCTCTTCCACCTCTACTTTTTGTGGTTCCATATGCATACACCGTACATTAGCTAAAACTTTGGAAAGATTAAAAGGTGAGGAGGTCATTTCACTCTGTCAGTATCTGAGATGTATTACTACTGTTTATTTCCTGTTCATGGCTGCTAGTTTGCTTTGCTTTCATGGATAGCCTTTAAGAGCTCTTTGCCACTTAATATAATCAAGAAGTCATGACTCTCTGAGGAAAGCAGTCCCATTTTAACTGTCCAGATTGCTAATGCTCTAGATGGTGTTGACAACTTATCTAGTGTCAAAGATACAGTACACGGCTCAAAGCTTTGAAGCCATTTCCTCTAATAAATGGCAAAATTATAGTTGTTAAGGTTATGTCAGCCTCTCATGAAATAACCTATATTCTCCCAAGCATTCAAATGAAAGGTAGACGAAGCATTATTCACCTAGCATAAAAAGATTTATATCAATACTGTACACCAAAGGGTGGCACTTGGCAACCATGTTTATTTTTCCTCAAAGGGTATTAACAGCAGCTGGGTGAATGATTTTTTTAATGAATTGCTTATTCGACTCCTTTTGCCACTTTGTATTCGTGAATCATGTATTAACAGATTGGTTTTTCTCAAATTTATTCAGTGCTTGAAATTATACACCCAATAACATAACAAATGTAATTTAAATTGAGGAGATTACTAAGTGGGATGGATAGCATGCTTAACTGGAATATTGTGATAGTGCTGAGGGCTGATGTTTCTAGAACAGGCAGAGTAGTCAGCAAGAGAACAATAAAAGTGAGGTAGGAAAAATAAGACCTGCGGGAAAATTACATCAGAAAGTGGTGAAGAAAATACATCTCAGGTGGAGAAGAGTTATTTACGTTAAGGACAAATGTTGGCACAACAACAAATGGACATAAATTGGCCCATGAAAAGATTCTGGATTTACTGTGGACTGATCTCTAATGTAATCTAGAGAAGACTGAGGTTTGTTCTAACTCATGCTCATCTGAAATAGCTTCAGTTGTCAATTTTGGAAGCAAGGTATATCTGCTGTACAGGTGGCAAAGCACTATGTCTTTGACACTAGCCACAATGGCAACTGTGAGAATGGTACACTAACCAAAGGAGCATGGATGACTTCCATAGCCAGGAAAAATGGAAAAGCTGAGGGTATATAATTTTGAAAAATGATGATTAAGACAATAATGGAAATGGACAAATAACAATCTGTATCAGGTAGGCTGATTGACCATTCATGTTTATTTTTCCTCGTATCATAAAAACAAGGAGATGTTCAATGAAAACTAAAGATAAAACATTTAAATCTGTTCAAAGAAAATGTTTTTCCTACATAACACAATTGTTTATTGCTAGGTATAACAGAGGACAAGAGTTGGAGGAGAATATAAAAAAGACCAAACATGTATATGATTTATGAAAACATCAACAATTACTTAAACTAACATGTGAGAAATGATGCTCTTTACTCATGTTCCAAAGCATAAACCAGTCTCTAGCATGGTTTGAAAAGGAGAAGCTATTCCATAATTACCAATTGAAGATGCATCTTCCTTTGTAACATTTTGTTCTGGAGGTCTCATAGTTAGATACCAGACTAGATGCCTACTAGTCTAATCTGGCATAGTAATTTCTGTATTCTCATCCTTTCCAATGACACATCCTGTAAATGTTCTACATTCCACTATTTCTCACCACTATCTTCCAAGCTACTTCAATCTAATTTTATTTTACAATTAAACAACTCTGAGATCTGTTATATAGATTCACTAATCCTGAGACCCAGTTAACATTAATTATTGTATGTCTTGCTGTTGAGGAAAAGCTAACCAATTTCTATAATAAGTAATCTGCAACAGTGTCAACTGTCATTTTTGGTAGTCAGAGAATAGCTACAATACAGACTGATCTGGCCATATGTCCTCATTTCTGTTCGCACTGGACATTTGAAAGAGGGTGTATGAAAGTTTCTTATGAAGACTACAAGAGATTGTGTATGGTGAACATGAATGTTAAGTGTTATTTGAAACAAAATACTTTCTTCACTGCTATGCAAAAGAGTTCTTTAACTGAGCTGGACAAATTAAACTCTTAAAATTTGATCTTCTGCCCATTGAGATACATGTCAATGCTCTCATTTATTTTCATGATATGAGATCAGATTCAAAGAAAGCTGATGATAAAAAAGGTGTTATCATTTCATATGGGGATATGTTCCCACTGGATTATAAATTACCATGGTAGAAATGGCTTTGTATTTTGTTGGAGTTATTACAAATGAATATAATATTTTTAGAGATGAACTATACATAGTCCTATTCTAGTTGGTTGGATGAGCTTTGGGGAGGCTAAGAGGTAAATACAGGTTGAATCTCTTTGGCCTGGAAACATCTGTGGTCCGGCATGATTTTAGTTAGCTGCATGTTCACCTATCATGGGTGTGGTCAAGTTTCCCACAGTCCCATAAAGTTTGTTTACAGCCATCAGTCCTGTTCCCAGTGTTATATGTTGTTATTTAGCTCTAAGGGGATGTCTATACTAGAGCACTAATTCGAACTAAGCTAATTCGAATTAGTGCTTCTAGACCTAAAAACTAATTCAAATTAGCATTTTGCTAATTTGAAATAGCATGTCCACATTGAGTGGACCCTGAACCGAAGTTAAGGCTGGCCAGAACCAGTGCCGGCAGGGCGTCAGGTTAGGACTTAGAGTGTGGAGGTGCTGCCTCAGGCTAGCCGAGGGACCTGACCCCCACCCCGGACAGACAGTTCTCAGGGTTCCCCACTTGCTTGTCTAACTTGATGAGGGACAGCAAAGCAGTCCCATCTTGGAATGACCTGAGTGCCCACACTTGGCACATCACAGCACTCAGCCATCAGCCCGGCTGCATTTGCCTCAGGCTGCCATCCGGGAGGTCAATCGGGGGGCTGTCGGGATCCAGGAGGCCCTGCAGGAGAGCTTCCACCCCGAGGATCCCACAGAGCCACCCCAGTCCTCCCCATAAGGGGCTCATGCCCCATTCCTCCCTCACCTCCTTCCACTTACCCTTCCCTTGCCCTCCTTCCTGATGTAAAAAATAAAGGACACGTGTGTTCAAAAATAGAAACTCTCTTTATTTAACAAAACTGGGGGCAGAGGAGGGAGGGATTGACCTCTGGGGAGACTGGGAAAAGGAGGTGGGAGAGGGGAAGAGAGAAGGTGGAAGAGGGCAGGGGGAAACTGGGAGGAGGGAGCTGGAAGGGGGAAGTCAGAGGAAGAAGGGGGAGGGGAAGTATAAAACTATGGTACGCCATATTTTCAGTACTGTGTACAGATGTGGTCTCCTCACCTCAAAAAAGATATTTTGGCCTTGGAAAGGGTTCATAAAGGGGCAACTACAATGATTAGGGGTTTGGAACAGGTCCCATATGAAGAGAGGCTAAAGAGACTGGGACTTTTCAGCTTAGAAAAGAGGAGACTGAGGGGGGATATGATAGAGGTCTATAAAATCATGAGTGGTGTGGACAGGGTGAATAAAGAAAAGTTCTTCATTAGTTTCCATAATATAAGGACTACAGGACACCAAATGAAATTAATGGGCAGCAGGTTTAAAACTAATAAGTGAAAGTTCTTCTTCACACTGCACATAGTCAACCTGTGGAATTCCTTGCCACAGGAGACTGTGAAGGCTAGAACTATAATAGAGTTTAAAGAGAAGTTAGATGAATTCATGGAGGTTGGGTCCATGGAGTGCTATTAGCCAGGGGGAAGGAACGGTGTCCCTGGCCTCTGTTTGTGGAAGGCTGGAGATGGATGGCACAAGACAAATCGCTTGGTCATTGTCTTCAGTCCATCCCCTCTGGGGTCCCTGGTGTTGGCCGCTATCGGCAGACAGGCTACTGGGCTAGATGGACCTTTGGTCTGACCCAGTATGGCCATTCTTATGTTCTAAGCTCAGGGCTCAGGGTCGGGGGTTTCACTGGACCAACTTGATTTTCATGCAAATCTGCTCCTGGGTTCACATGTGGCCTTTGGTGGCCAGGCTGGCAGCTATCCTGCCCTAGACAGCCACATTCCTGTGCCTAGTGCAGAGGTCGTGGATGTTGGAGGCCTCCCCCCAAACCTGGATGAGGTCCACGATCTCCTCACTAGACCAGGCGGGCGCCCACCTCTTGTGGCCCCGGGCAGGCTCCTGGGAAGAGCTGGGTGGCAGCGGTGGCTGGCTCATGCTGTGCCAGGTGCAGGGTCTGCTGGCTGGGTGCTGGCAGGCTTGCAACTGGCACGACCACTGTAGCCAGACCGTGGCCCTTTAAGGGCTCCGGGGCCGGGAGGGAGGCAGAAAAGTTTCCCTGGTTTGGCCCAGAGTGGCCACCAGGGCAAGCTGGGAAGGGCTAGCCTCCCACTAGTTCGAATTAAGTGGCTACACAGCCCTTAATTCGAACTACTTAATTCGAACTAGGCGTTACTCCTCGTAGAATGAGATTTTCCTGGTTCGAATTAAGCGCTCCGCTAATTCAAATTAAGTTCGAACTAGTGGTTTGTATGTATAGACGCTATGAAAGTTAATTCGAACTAACAGCTGTTAGTTTGAATTAACTTTGTAGTGTAGATATACCCTAATTTACCCCTAAATGGCTTCTAAGAGCCCAGTAAGCAGTGGAAGTGTTGGTAATGCTCCTAGACATTGATGTTCTGTGATTTGGCAAATTCTCTGGTTTGGCACCGGTCAGTACTGAGGGTGCCAGAATAGAGAGGTTCAACCTGTGCTAATTTTCAGTGTTGCATGTTCAGGATTCTGTCTATGAAAAATGAGGAAAATCTCCACATCTATTGTGTGAACTGAGATTGTTTTATAAGGAAGTTGCTTGTAGGATCAATAGCTGCAAGAACCTCTCTTACTCTTACCCTAAATTTTCCACTTTTGATTCACAATGTGTTTAAATTATACTGATTTATTTCAGCTTCCTCCTGGCCGCACAATCTACCTTCCTCCTGGCCGCACAGTTACCTGCTGTAACTGTGGAGGGGGAAATGTCTCTGTAAATTTATAAATTCCATTTTATTTTGTGAGTGCCATTTATCATTGCAATCTCCACTGTCGTTAGAGCATCCATTTTGTAGCAGTGACTTGACATTTGGTGGACAGACTCTTGACAAGTTGTGACAAAACAATCAAGAGCCATCAATATTATTCATAGACTTTAAAGCCAGAAGGGATCTTCTTGATAATCTAGTCTGACATCCTGCATATAACAGGCAACAGTACCTCACCCACCCACCCCTGTATTAGGCCCATAAACACTGGTTGAGTTACTTAAGTCATAATTTAAATCATGATTTAAAGCCTTAAATCATGATTTAAAGCCTTAAAATTATAAGGAATCCACCATTTACTATGGTTCAAACCTACAAATGAGCTGTATTCCACAATGCAGAGGAAGGCAACTCCTCCCCCACCCGGTCTCTGCCAATCTGACCTGGGGGAAAATTCCTTCCCAACACAAATATGGTGAATAATTATTCGCACGAGCTAAATACCTGGGAAAGAACCCTCTTTAGTAATTCAGAGCCTTCCTCATTGAGTATCTCATCTCTGGTTGCTGGAGATAGATGTAAGAGGAATTGCATATGGGTCATATGCCATTTGCAGGCAACCTTATTATATCATCCCTCCATAAATTTATGTCTTAGTCTTGAAAAAAGGTAAGTTTCTTATGCCAAAGTAACTCCCCTTTGAGAGCCTTTTCCAGAATATCACTCCTCTGAGGTTAGAAACCTATGTCTAATTTCAAGCCTAACTTGTTGATAGGCAGTTTATATACATTTGTTGTTGTGCCAACATTGGCCCTTACCCAATAACCTTAACCTTAAATAACTCTTCTCCACTCCTGCTACTTATCCCTCTGATGTATTTTCCCCTTAGGTTTTATTTTTCCAAACTCTATCACTTTTATTGCTCTCCTACTAACTTTAACTTGTCTGACTGTTCTTGAAATATCCACCCTTAATACTGAGTTTCAGTATTTCAGTTAAGCCTTGCTAGAAGAGAATGGCTACATTGTTTGACATCGGATACACTTCCTAAAGCAGCCCAGTTCTGCATTCCCATGTCACAAGACTCATTCTTGAAAATCACTGTGTGCAAGACTCTTAAGGCAAACTTTTGCGGTCTATAATTCACAACAGTGTTTTCTGGGAAAACCATTCATCAAGGTTTCAATTGAGAATTGTTTTCAGCCATTTCTATGTGTAGGTTAAATTTTAAAGATAAGTATAGATACTTCACTATTTGGCATTTTCAAAATGACATATGATAAAGCTGCATATGCTTAAAATTCAACGCATGCTCCCAGATTCTCAGCAAAGGCAAGAGGTAAAACTTTTAAAAACATCTACATCTCATTGAAAGTCAGGCCTCGTCTACACTAGTAGCTCAGGTTGAGTTTAGCCTGCATAAAGTCAATTTTCTAAACAATGAGTCCATAGTACTAAGCTTGTTCTATCAACTTCAAGAGCCACTGAAGTCGATTTCGGGTACTCCTGCCCTTTCAAGGAATAATGCAATTTCCAACCTTTCATGGCCAATTCATGGTAGTGTAGACCCAGAGTAGAGAAAGTTAAGGTTCTTAGCCTATGGGTGGCATCCCACAGTGCCCCACTCTGACCACTCTGTCCTGAACTTGTGCCTCAATTTCTCTCCAAGTGAATAGGAAAATCCCTGGGAAATTTTGAATTATATTTCCCATGTGGCCAGCATGGTGACTTCCATGACTTCCATGAGTTTAAGTTCCATGGGTACCAGTTCCATGGGTACCATAGATGCAAAAGAGCACCAGCATGGAGTGTGCAGCAGATCTTGGACCTCATCAAGGCATGGGAAGAGGAATCCATTCTCTTAGAGCTCTGAAACAGCAAAATAAATGCCGATATCTACACTAAGAATGCACAGTGCCTGGTGCAGAAAGGATACTCCAGAGATCCCAGCAGAAGGAACCGAGGCAGTCCTATCACAAAACAAAGGAGGCAAATGGATGGTCTGGTGCATTGCTGCAAACATTCTGCTTCTACGACCAGCTGCATGTGATCTGCGGCAGGGGGGACAACCAGCTTTCTAAGCCAGACCATGAAATCCTCCCAAGATACTCAGGGCAACAGCATGGTGGTAGTGGAGGGGGAAGGAGAAGACTGGCCAAATGGATAGAGACAGGAGACAAGAACATGTCATCAATTTGGAGCCAATCCCCTCCTCTCAGGACATCTCACAGTTGATCACTAATCCCGCGGAGGACACGTCTGGTAAGTTCTGGTAAGTTGAGTTTGATGTGTGCTATACTCTCTGCCTCCACAGCATGGGGGACCTGGAAATAGTGCAGGAATGTTCCCTGCATATCTCCATGAAGCTTCCTTAAAATAACTCTTTGATCCTTCTTCTCACAAGGTTTCTGGGGAGGCCTGACTTATTCCATCTTTCACAGTATGTCACCTTCCCATACTAAGCCAGCAGTAAACAGTCTGGCATCATTACAGCATAAGGCCCAAGCTTCTGGCCTCATTCAGTAAGCATCAGCTCCCTATCACTCTGTGTGATTCAGAGAAGACTGATATCTCGCATGGCAACTGGATGAAGGAGGAGGGGAAGCCATTAGCTGCTGCCGCTGCTGCTAGCATGGCTTCAGCCTCTGGCACCCTCCTCCCCTCCTGCCCACAAGCTTCCATAGGATGGTAAAGGAGCACTCTCCTGGGAAGCAGGGTGTGGCAGACACAGAGAAGGGAAGCTGCATGAGACAGCACCTTACCCTGCCAGCATGACCAGATCCCATTCCTCCTTCCTGCCCACAGGCTTCTGTGGGATGGGAAAGTAGCACTCTCCTGGGAAAGCAAGGTGTGGAGGACAAAGAGGAAGGAAGCTGCATGAGCCACCACCCTGACCCCATCCCCACTCACCTGCAGGATTGTGCCTTGCAGGCCACTTACCATGTCTGCCTCCAAACTATGTGCGGCCAGATGCTTCCTTGAGAACTCTGTTGTGTACTTGCTCTATAGTGCCCACTTAAAATCACAACTTCGGCCTTGCACAGAACATATTGTCTTTAGAGAGACCTTCGCTGCATGTTAACAGATTAGGTTTTAGGCTTCTCTCCTGTAATATGTGCCCTTGTAACTTTTTGTTACACTGGGAATAGCAGACAGTTTGTTGCGTACGCCCCTGGCTACACCAGTTGTCTGACTCACACAAACAAACAAGAGAAGACAAACAAGAGAAGACATGCTTAAGGAGCAAATGGAGTAGAGGAATATGTTCCTGGAGGAGATGCAGGTGGAGCAACAAGAGAGGATAGTGGAGCAATAGGAAAGGAAAGCGTGCAGGGAGCCACAAGTGAAGCAATAGGAGAATGTTTTTTTGTTCCTTACAGCTGTGGTAGAGCAGCTGGCAAAAGCCTAAAGAGGAACACCTCCCACCTCATGCACAACAACTTTCCCTTCTCACCCAGTTCTATAGCCTCCACACCAGGGGCCTCAGGACATGGGAGGGAGGGGGGACTCAAGGGCAGCCTCCCACTCCCACTCCAGGGCCTCGAGAGGCAAAAAAACTGTCTTCAGATTTCTGACCCTGCCTTCCCTTTGGCTCTCACTATAGACTTCTTTTCCATCCAGGCTGCCTGTGTACAGCTCCAGGACCCACAGGAACAAGGGGCAGGATGGGTTGCTAAGACTCAATATTCGCATTTCCACCTCTATTATTCTAATTTTCTGGTTTGGGAAAAAAGTTCCAGCTTGCGTCTTTCTCACGAGGCAGGAGTTCCTAAAGGTGTTTGCATCATGCACCTTTTCCAACTATCCCACGCTGATATCAGTGAAATGGCCCTTGTTATCCACCAGCGCCTGCAGCACAATTGAGAAGTACCCATCATGGTTTATGTATTCCTTGGCAAGGTGGTTGGGGGCCAAGATGGGGATGTGCATTCTGTCTAATCACCCCACCCCAGTTAGGGAACCCCATAGAAGCCCTCCACTATGGTATTCATGTTTCCTGGAGACACTACCTTTTGTAGCAGAATCATATTGATTGCTCTATTTGGAGCGCAACAGCCCCCATTGTAGATTTCCCTACCCCAAACTGATTCCTAACTGACTGGTAGCTGTCTGGAATAGCAATCTTCCACAGGGCAATTGGCTTGTGCTTTTCCACAGTCAGAGGCGGTCTCATTCAGGTGTCCCTGCACTTCAGGGCAGAGGAGAGCCATTCACAAAGTTCCATGAAACTGGCCATGCACATTAGAAAGTTTTGCAACCACAGCTGATCAACCCATCTTTGCAGCGCTGTGTGATCCCACCATTCTGTGCTTGTCCCTCAGCTCCAGAACCAACATTCTGCTGTGTCCAGAGGACTGAATTCCAGCTGTGTTTCCAACAGGAGTGGTCCGAGGCCAGCTGCAGCAGCTGGAGCCCTAGTGGCGCAATCGGCGCCCCTGCCTAAATGGCCATCAATGGCCATGACATCATCATCGGGCGCCCGGGCCAGCTCGCGTAGGCTCACGGGTGACCCCTGGTTTCCAATTCGCTCAATGCAAAGGCTTGCCTAGCCAGAGATGGAGGAGATTCCTCCTCATCCCCTTCCTGGTGGAGTGATGTGCTTATGCTCATGAAATACTGCACCATTAGGCACACCAAGACAGACATCAACATCACAGAAGTTTGATGTACAATGGGATCCATGAGAGGGGCCATGCTTGCACTGCTTTGGAATCTGCATGGGTAACTAGAGCCAAAAAAGAAGCAAAAAGGCTTTTTCCATTGATCTCAAGCAAGTGTGTGTGTGTTTTTTTGGGGGGGAATAAATAAGTGCATTATGAAAGGCTGATAACATGAACCCATAACTATCTATTGTACAGTTTTTGTCCTAGTGTGCACCAGCAGCAAAATCCAGAGAGCAAAGTGGTGCAGGCACTATAGGACAGCTACACACAGTGCAGTACTCTCAAAGTCAATGGCAGTCTCCCTAATGGGCACATACTACTTCGAATTATGCTGAATTCTTGCACACAGCTGGAACCTGGACCTGCAACTTTGCAAAATTGGCTGACAAAAAATCTACCGTAATAGAGTCAACCTTATCTCATAAGGTATGTCTAGACTACATGGCTCCATCGACGAAGCTATGTAGATCAGTGTACTCGAAAAAGAAAAATGAATCGGTGATTTAAATAATCGGCACTTCATTTACATCAAAATGGCTGCCATGCTGTGCCGATCAGCTGTTTGGCGGCACAGCGGTGCAGTCTGGATGCTCCATGGTCGACAAGGGAAGCCCTTGTCAACCGCCCCGGTAAACCTCATTCCACAAAGCACAACGGGGCGGTAGACAAGGGCTTCCCTTGTCGACCACGTAGAATCCAGGCTGCCCCGCTGTGCTGCCAAACAGCTGATCGGCACAGCACGGCAGCTATTTTGATGTAAATGAAGTGGCGATTATTTAAATCACCGCTTCATTTCCCTGTGTCTAGAAACCTAATCTACATGGCTCCGTCGACAGACCCATGTAGTCTAGACATACCCATAGTGTAAACAAGACCTCTGGTGAGGCAGAATCAAAGGTGTGTGGAAAATTGTGTAACCATTTGATTAACTAGGATATGACTCTAGTAAACAACAATTTTAATCATTATAAAACACATAACACCAAATATGTGATGTTGGTATCATAAGGATGCCACCATCACATTTATCACGTGGTTCTTCCATTTTACATGCCCCTGAATTGCTATATCTGTGCTCTGTCCTCTAATCTATCAATATGTTTTAGATAGTGTAATTATGAGTTAAAAGAGGAATCCTGTTTCGGAGACTCACTATAATGTATATAGTCCTTTCCAATATTTATTTGTATTTGAAATACAGTTTTCAGCTAATCTTTCCAATATAAAGTTTTTGATGTTCTAACAATGTGTAGCCATTAGCAGGACACTAATGCTTCTTGTGCTACCGTCAGAGACAATTTTCACACTTGTATATGTGAACAGCAAGAGTCAGTGACTGGAAGAAACAACATTATCAAAAATGTCTACTGAGCTAAAAATTACATGCATCTGACGAAGTGGGTCTTTGCCCATGAAAGCTTATGCACCAACACTTCAGTTAGTCTATAAGGTGCATCAGGACTCCTCGTCGCTTGAGCTAAAAATTGGGGATCTTGATATTCCATTTATCTTTGGAATTGACACAAAAGGAATTTTTTTCATCACAACAATACATTTTCCTAACAATTGCTTCTTGATAGCATGTCACAGTATCTCCACCAGTGGGCAATAATGATCTTTTTTATTCTTATCCTGAGATCCACAATATTAAATGTGTCAGTGAGCATGAAGAAGAAATAGATACCTTAGGAACGCTTGCTGCCAGTTATAGCTGAGCTTGCTTTCTCTGCACCTGGTTAAATAAGCCAATTTCTTTTCTCTTAATACTGCCTACTCAGATCTAGTGCCTCTCTCTCTATTCAGCATTAGATAGCTAGAGAGAGAGATGACATGTAATCAGTTTCCCAGAAACTTATCTTCCTTCCCCTCTACATACATAAACCTGATATCTGAACAGCTTAACTATTACAGTGAAAGACCTTCTGGGTATTTAATAAATGACAAATTCCACTAAGCAACACTGTAGACTAAGGGCATAAAACAAAGATAACACCAGAGGAGTGAAATGAAATATTAAACCAGAATAATGCAAAGGAGGTTACAATAAACACAAAAAATTAAACTCAGCCCTAATGATGTTGTGACTTGAAAGCAAAGAGAAATCACTAACTTAAATGAGCATAGGTCAGTAATTAATTGGTAATAAAAGAGGTGCCGGGACTCAAGCATTTTTTTTTACTTTCATAAAAGACATGGCAAGCACAGAGGTGCCAAGGCTATGAACTTCTAAGCCTAGAAGTGCTAGGGACTGGCATCCATGTTTTCTCTAATCTTTTCCATCCATAATTTTTATATGCACCAATGGGCATGTGTGAATGTGCACCACCAGTAGAAACAAAACACCTTGGCTGTGTCTAGATTGCACCTTTTCCGTAAAAGGGATGCAAATTAGACACAGCGCAATTGCAAATGAAGCAAAATTTATTCCTCTTAAAATCAGGAATAAGGGATCTTTTGGAAAAGGCTTTATTTTCTGAAAGATCCCCATCTAGACTGGTACTTTTTGCCGGCAAAGCCCCGAGCCGGAAAAAAGCAGCAGCCATGTTTATGCAAATGAAGCGGGGAAGATTTAAATACCCCGCGGCATTTGCAATTGCGTTGTGTCTAATTTGCATTCCTTTTACCGAAAAGGGGTGCAATCTAGACACAGCCCTAGCTGTAGCACTCTGATCAGCTGGGTGGCATTTGAATCTCTCTTGAGTGGCTGCGCAAGCTCACAGCTTACAGGGAATTCTGGTTTTCACTGGCAAAAATTAAGCACTGACATAGACATAGGAAAATCCTTATAAGCCGCGAGACTGCTTTATATATATATTGTATATATGTGTCTGTGTCTATATTCATGGTAGCAGGTCTCAGCGCTACTGATACAGTGGTATCATGCATGCTACTTAGGGAATGTCTACACAGCAACAATATTTCAAAGTAACTTGCATTATTTCGAAATAACTTAGTCTGCGTCTCCACAGTAAGAAGTTATTTCGAAGTAACGTTGAAATACTGTCAATCTGGAGTACTTCTTGCTCCAACTCCTGTAACCCTCATTGTCCAAGGAGTAAGAGAAGTTGGAGGAAGAGTTCTTGATTTCAAAATAAGTGCTGTGTAGATGCTCCCAATTTCAAAATGAGCTATTTCGAAATAAGCTATGCAATTGATGTAGCTCAGTTTGAGTAGCTTATTTCAAATTAAATCCTAATGTGTAGACACACCCTAAGTAAACTGTAACAACATCTTTTAGTTAAGTGGTTCTCAAACTTTCTGGTTGGTGGTCCACCTGGCTTAATGCAAACCTTTCCATTGACTACCAGTTACTAATGGAAACTTGCTGTTCATTACCTAATTGCGCCCGAGCCACTTTGCGAGTGCTGAAGGTAGGGAGAAAGGTTTAATTTACCCAGAACGAAAGGAAATACTAAATTATTGAACAGATTTAACACTTTAACTTTTCTCATGTTAGTTTACCAAACTTCATTTGAAATAAAGTAAAACATTAATTTATGTCCAACACAAAAGCTTTCAACTTTGTCTTTATTTATGGCAGGGGTGAGGAACCTTGTTTGCTTGAGAGCCACTTACTCAGTTGGGGTTACTCAAGTGAGAAGCAAAAAAAACCAAACAAACCCCCTTCCCACCTTCCAGAATCCCTCTACCCCCGTTGATGTGGCCCCCAACAGAGAAACCTCATTCCTCTGGTGCTCCAGTGCAATTGGGGTGGGGACAGGGAGGATGGAGATTCAGGGCTTCCCATAGGTCAGATTAACTCTTCTGGGTTAATGGATTTTGTGGACTCCCTTAGGCTCTGGGGTGGAGTCAAAATTGAGGGGTTCAGTGTACAGGACAGGGCTGCCAGTAAGTGGGATAGGGATGGAGGTGCAGGATCTGGGTGGGAGGTGGGATGCAGGAGCGGATCAGGGTGCAAAATCTGAGTGGGAGATGGGGTGTAGGTGCGGATGATGGTACAAGGTCTGAGTGGGAGGTAGGGTGCAGGAGCAGGCTAGGAATAGGGTGTTTGTCCAGGGGAGAGGACAGGAGCAGCCTGGGGGGTGTGGAGTTTTGGGGGAGGGGATGCATAAGGGAATGAGGGTGCAAGGTCTAGGTGGGAATAGGGCACTTGCTTGATTTCATGCCCCACACCGCTCCCAAGCGCTGTGTCCCAGGCATGGCCTCCTGCTGCTCTCATTGGCGCAGGAGGATAGCCTCAAGGCAGGTGTCTATGCACTACTGTTCCCCGAGCTGCGGGGAGGAGGAGCAGCAGCATGTGGAGGCTGTTCTGGCTCTGATTATTCCCTGTGAGGCAGATCCAGTGGGGAGGGTCAGGGCTCCTCCCCCTGAGAAGGAAGCCATCACTAGCACTTCAACCTTGCGGGGGGAGGGAGGAGCACAAGGCTGGAACACCAGCATGATGTCCCCATTGTGGGAGGAGAGAGGAGGGAAGAACTTGAGCCACAGACCACCTGAAAGGTATCCGCAGACCACTAGCGGTCCACTGACCCCAGTTTGAGAACCACTGCCTTAGGGAGTCATATGCTTCTGAGGAGAACAGTGGCATGTTCCCCAATGTGGTACCAGAACATAGGAATTATTTCATAACTCACTGAGGCACATGATCTTCACTTTCCATAGGTCAACGGAGATCACAATGCTACCATGATTTTAATTGTCACCTGTATATATGTATAGATACACATTTATGTACAAACATGTGGTTAGAGTCCTAAAGAATTCATGGCATACAAACAAAAGTTGGATGCAAACATGAAAACTCTTGTTGGAAGGCTGCCATGTATCATTACTTTATTGCTTAGAATTCAGAACAAGAACACACATAAACCCCAAAACAGACACAGTGAGAGAAATTGCATCCTCAAACAGAGAGGCTCAATTAATTCCCCCTCATTGTAGATCAGGTCTGAGCAAAATATGGCCCTCAGGCTGGATGTGGCCCACCAAGCCACCGGATCCAGCCCACAGAGGCAGCGGGGAGCCCCAGGCAGGCTCCCTTGCTTGTTCTGCAGCCCCGCACACCGTGCAGAATTGCGGCTGCTGGGCTTCCTTTCTGTTTCAAAACTGATGAGGAGGAGGAAAGTTTCAGGAGCTGCCCCCACCTCCAGCACAATCTCATTGGCCGGTTTCTGTCCAGAAACCAACCAATGGGAGCTGCTTGTTGAATAACAGGCATCCAAGAAGAACCATGCTCGTTCTCCTTAGCTCAGTTATTCAATGAAGCACATGGCCAGGCAAGCAGGCAGGCTGGCTGGCTGGAAAATGTTTTAAGCTCTGCAAGTCTTAGCTCTGCAGGCAGGCAGGCTAGTTTGGCAGCTGGCAGGTAAATGTCTTGGCCTCAACCTGCTTCTGGCAACCCAGCCCTTTCCTGCCCCAACCTCTGCCCCCCACCCCTCACTAAGCATACCAAAACCCTCTGTCCTTCTCTTGCACCCATACCTCCACCCAGATCTGACACCCCAATCTCCTGCCCCAGATGACAATACCTCCTACCTTAGGTCACATCCCCAACCCCTGCACTCCAGTCCCCTGCCCTAGGTCATAACCACCTGCTTCATCCCAACTCCCTCCCAGACTTCAGTCTCCCTCCTGCACCCCAGTCCCTTACCCTAAGCTCCGTTCTGCACTCAACCTCCATCCCAGACTTCGCATCTCTTCCATTAATATGATGGGAGAGTACAGCCCTCGACCACTTTCCAAAATCCTATAAAAATTATTGCCCAGCCCTGTTCTAGATTGTCTGTCTACAAACTAGTTCAGATGATCCAGATCATATGGTGTACATCAGAACCTCCTGACCTGCAAACAGGACCGGGAAGTTCCTTGCACATACATGACAGCTTGTCATTTTTAATAGTTTCTTATACACCATAAAACATTGCAGCCTATATTAGGTGTTTGCTACCTCTGGAATCTTCACACCCTGAGTTAGGTGCCTAGGCTTCATATACAACACATAGGGAGAGGGGCACCTGAAAATGGAGTCCACAAAAGAGAAGAGTGAGGGGGGATTTGATAGCAGCCTTCAGCTTTCTGAAGGGAGGTTCCAAAGAGGATGGAGAGAGGCTGTTCTCAGTAGTGACGGATGGCAGAACAAGGAGCAATGGTCTCAAGTTACAGTGGGGGGAGGTCTAGGTTGGATTTTAGGAAAAACTATTTCACTAGGAGGGTGGTGAAGCACTGGAATGGGTTACCTAGGGAGATGGTGGAATCTCCATCCCTAGAGGTTTTTAAGTCTCGGTTTGACAAAGCCCTGGGAGAGGTGGTTTAGTTGGGATTGGTCCTGCTTTGGGCAGGGGGCTGGACTTGATGACCTCCTGAGGTCTCTTCCAGCCCTAGGATTCTATGATTCTATGAAAAGCCAGCATGCTAAGCGGCAGCTGCCTAACTTAGACAATAGTAGATGCCAAGGAGAGGGTTGGGCCCTAAGCACCACCACTCAGAGGATTGTGTCTACTGCCATTTGGGAGTCACAGCTGGCAACCTTCTCTTGGAGTCAGGGGCCTAAGCAGTTGTGTGCAAGAAACATGGCAGCACTCGTCTAATGCCACACAAGGAAGAAGTAGGCCACCTCCCTTTAAACTTTAACCCAATGGTTAGGGCACTCACATGGGAGAACTTGCCTCAGTTTCTCCCTCTACTTGAGGTGGAGAAAGGATTTCAACATGCATCCCCACCAGAGATATGGACACATTTTCATGTTTACCACTGCCCAGTACATATTTAAGAATGCCATATTCAGTGGAACAGCTTCAACATGAGAATATCAGAACATCCCAGAGCCCAGTTGGTTAGGGCACATCTCTGAGAAATGGGAAACCCACCTATAGGTCTCTTTTCCCCATCAGGCAGAGGCAGGAATTAAACTGTGTTTCTCCTGCTGGTCATTTTGCGCGGATTTACATGTGCTCTGAGCACACCTACTGGTTTGGGCTTTGTGATAGGCAGGCTACATCTAGTTTGTGAATCCTTATGAGGCTTAGGTGCCAAGCTATTGGGTGGGAGTTAGGACAGAAGTAGCTGAGCAGAAGGCCAGATTCTAAAATATAGGCCATTAGAGGGTGGAAACTTATGAGATATTAGGTGCCTCCAGGGTTAGATGGTGGCTTAGTGGTGGCTTTGTGCATATCACTGGAGCCTAAAATGGGAGTGAGGTGCCTAAATCCTTTTGTGAGTCTAGCTCATAAGATTTCCAAAGCAGCCTAGGCTATTTAAACATAGCTTCCACTAGGTTTCACTGAAGGCTACTTGAAATGAGTGGTGTAGTGCTTGGTGGTGCTCCTCCTCTATATCAGTGGAGCATTATATATGCTGGCCATGCTATCCGGGGTTTCCCTAAATCCTCAGATGCTGCAGAAGTCATGCAAAGGGGATGGATATATAACTGAGGATCTGTCCTTCTTTCCTCTCTTTAGGTAGTTTCCACATCAGCTATTGTAATTGTCTCTTTGGTCCAAGCTATCCAAAATAGTAACTCAAGTCATCTTCTTATTACACAACTTGGATCAAGTAATTTTTTCTTTGAATCCCTCCATTAGTTTCTCTCAGCTTCTGCATCTAGTTGTCACAAACTACATTCAGTTCAAGGCATCAGGCTTCGGAAAAGGATTAGACATGTCTATGGGTAATAAAACATCTAGTTACCTTAAATAGGCTAAAAAAATACCATGGATATAAATCCTCATGCTTTGGGGTGTAAACCAGATACTAACTGCATGAGATTAGGAAGAAACTTTTTAAATGGGCAGGTTATTTGTGTATTGTACACCTTTGGACCTGTACAGCACCAATGAGATGTACCTGCAAGGTATGTTTTATTCAGAGGGTAGGGAGCTTAAAAGGAAAACCTGCCATAGCTGAGACAGACTTGCTGAACGAGAGAAAGCAACAAACCTGACCACTTCTGAAGCTGCAAGACCCAGCCTCAGAGCAACATCCCAGTGAGGATAAGCTTGAGGTAGACCCTTTGGGTTGACTCAGGAAGACTGCTGGAGTAGGTCACAATTACCACCATTTATTGTCCCAGAGATATCCCTCGCCTGCAAAGGAAGAAAGAGAGGACAGGACTTTCATTTGAATTCTCCAAGAATCTCCTTGGGCATCGACTGGGTTGGGGGGAGAGAATATGAGAAATTGAAGTGGTGTCTGGATGAAACCTGAGGAGGCCCCTGCCTCCCCCATAGTCTGGAAGAGGATCTCTTGTAGCATAACTTTCTTCCTCCCCACCTCCCCCTCCCGACCCAAAAAATGAAATTGTACAGTGCAAGTGGATGCAGAGACAATCAGCATAATCATAAAATAGAGTCCTCTTTGCACAGTGAATATCCCTCCCATAAAGAGTTCTTTGAAGACGGTTGCTATGAAGAACTGCCTGACAACCTAGCTCTGGTGAGAGCAACTGCAATCATAATTTCTTCCCCAAAGAGGGCAGTTACAATAGTGTAAATTGGGACGAAGTGAACAGTGAGTTGGACCCATAGTGTTGATTGAAACAGAAACCACTATGGATTTTGGTACAAATGCATTGACAAATGATGCTTGCAAACGGCATAGTGTCAGTGGAATTCAGGACATTATTTGTGTGTGCTGCTTGGGTATATGCAACACACGCGAGTTCAGGGCAAACAGCCACTCAGCAGCTAGCACAGTGGGTTACTAATCCTGATTGGACACCAGTGCAAGATATACAATAATAATCAGTTAATGGTAAATTATTAGCAAATGAATAGATGAGTGCACACAATTAAGACGGTTAAACATTTGATCTGCATTGCACTTTATCTTAATTTATTCTCTCTATTTGAAAATGGAGTGGCTGCCTCTATTGCATACAAAGAGTGCAATATACTGAACTCCAAGACTTGAGTACTATACATAGAATCTCTGTCAGAAGAGTGTTTATACGCTAAGGTTATGGAGGAGGTAATTTAGATGAACCTTGCTTTCTATCTGACCAGGCTGGAGGATCTGCTTGTGCAGATAACAAGGGAAAGAAGAAAAGAGCAAACAGTAAGGCTGTGTCCAGACTCAGGGGTTTTTTCGGGAAAAGTAGCCTTTTTCCGAAAAAACTTCCCCTGCGTCCAGACTCAAGCCACGTTCTTTCGAAATTAAATCAAAAGAACGCGGCTTTTCTTTCGATGGCGGTAAACCTCATTTCACGAGGAAGAATGCCTTCTTTCGAAAGTTCCTCTTTCGAAAGAAGGCGTTCTTCAATGTAAATAGGGCTTCTTCGAAAGAGAGCATCCAGACTCACTGGATGCTTTCTTTCGAAAAAGCAAGCCGCTTTTTCGAAAGTTCAACGTGCAGTCTAAACGCTCTCTTTCGAAAGAGGCTCTTTCAAAAGTATCTTTCGAAAGAGCCTCTTTCGAAAGAGGCTTGCAGTCTAGACATAGCCTCAGTTAAATAGGCCAGTCAATTACAATCCAAACTAGTTAATCCATGCCTGAGAGTTTGGAGGGGATGGTGATGATGATGACCATTTGCATTACCTAGATGTTGGAAGATGGTTTGGATCCTGTTATCTGTGAATCTTCTATCTCATACACTTATCACACAACAAAGGCACTTGTCGGGACAATAAATCTCAACATCACACGACAGCTCTCCTTGACATGTGTAGAGAGACATAATACATTTGAGTTTAAACAGAACAAACAATGTCAACATAGGTCATTGCACTTTTTAAGATAATCTGAAAGTTTAAATTAAGGAGAAGGGAGGGGGAAATCTGCTAATAAGAAATCTGACAAAGTGGGTTTCAGCCCACAAAATCTTATGCCAGAATAAAATTGTTAGTCTTTGTTGTTTTTGCTAAAAAGAAATCATTCCAGTTACATTAACCAAAGAGTAATATGGGCTGATCAGTTTTGATCAGAGTCTTGCCCACTATTGTATGAGGGTGAATAGTGCATTATTTAATAACAGAAGGGCCAATGCTTCTCTATTCATTTTGTTTGTGGGGGGAGGGAAAAACCTGAATCCCTAAGTTGCCATGAGAGAATCCACAAATAATGTCTCGCCTAAAACAAGTATATGATGTGCAGATTAGTATACCCTACGGTGAACTTCATGGACTGTATTATAAATCTTCCCTGAGCAAAGGATATCACAATCTTGTGCTACCCCAGGAGTAGAATACCTTGAAATCTGCTGGATGGCTGATGCATTGAAAGGTGGAAAAAAATTTCCAGCCATTTCCTGCCTATCTACATGGTGATGAGAGTAAGCTGCCTGGTGAAAACTGCTGTTCCTCTTGCACTATTACCCATAATAGCAGGAGTAGTTAGTACAGGAACATAAAGGAGGTCCAGACTCCTCTTTCTCCTCCCTCCCCAAACATACACTTTCCTATGGCCACGATCTGACTCAAAGGCTGCATCTAGACCGGCAAGTTTTTCCGCAAAAGCGGCCTCTTTTGCAGAAAAACTCGCCAGCTGTCTACATTGGCCGCTTGAATTTGTGCAAGAACACTGACGATCTCATGTAAGATT
This sequence comes from Pelodiscus sinensis, assembly GCF_049634645.1. Taxonomy (NCBI): domain Eukaryota; kingdom Metazoa; phylum Chordata; order Testudines; family Trionychidae; genus Pelodiscus; species Pelodiscus sinensis. The sequence goes on from NC_134711.1 coordinate 218,174,015, forward strand.
GTCAGTGTTCTTGTGCAAATACTATGATGCTCCCGCTCAGGGATAAGCCCTCTTGCGCAAATGCTTTTGCGCAAGAGGGCCAGTGTAGACAGGTAAAAACTGTTTTGCACAAAAAAGCCCGAAGGTGAAAATGGCGATCTGGGCTTTCGTGTGCAAAACCGTGTCTAGATTGACACGGACGCTTTTCTGCAAAATGCTTTTGCGCAAAAGTGTCCATGACAATCTACAAAATACAGGACTATGTAGCACTTTAAAGACTAACAAGATGGTTTATTAGATGATGAGCTTTCGTGGGCCAGACCCACTTCCTCAGTGTATGCTGCCTTTGAAGTATGATTTTTTTAGCATTAAGGTAACAATTTTTTTCTAATTCAGGGCCCCTGAGCTTTGGAGGAAGGAAGAATCAAGGAATAAGTAAGAATATGTAAAAGTGCCTCATGTTTAGTCAGGGTCAGATGATGATCTTTCCCTGCATGATTGCATAGGGGTGTTTCTGTGTAGAATACATCAATGCTTTGGCAGCTGAGCCCCACCGCCTGGATACCAAGATCAAAGTAATGATCTGTCATTTCAAGAAAACTCTGCTCTATCCATGAATGCTACTCCAGTTCAGTCCTTCACATCCTGCTGAGAGCAAGAAAAATGATTGTTCCCGGCAGCCTGTGTGATTTAGCCTAACTTGATCTGATATATCATAGCACATTAATCATTCTGCATGAAGAGAAATGCAGCTTTTGATAAGAAAGTACAAGTGGATGATTACCTGCAAAATGCGTTTATGTTTTATTTTTGACCCTGATGAAAGAAAAGGTGACATAGATTAGCCTGTCTAGCCTCAGGATCTCTAATAGCCTGTGGATTTTATAGGCTGAATCTCCTTTGTGTTGTGTTGTTTAGTATTGATAACAGTGAGAATCACTGCAAGAGAACTCAAAATACCAAAGTAAATATAAAACATCCTATGAGGATTCCTTGGGACTCTTGTGTTACAGGTTGAAACTCAATGGTCCATGACTCTTTGGTCTGGCAACATCCATGGTCTTTCTTGTGGGCCTAGAGAGCCTGAGCAACAGAGGTTACTAGTGGCTGGGAGCAGAGCCAGCTGACAGAGCTAGCAGGGCAGTGAAGCCCTCAGGGCATGAGAGCCCACAGCCAGTGGGGCAGGGAAGCCCGTGGGGCTGCTGTGAGGTTCTGACTGGCTGGTGGATCTGTCGCTAGGCTGGTTGGCCTGCCAGGTGCTCTGGTGGGTCATCGGCACTGCCATGGGGTTGGCAGGGCCACCGGGAATTCCAGTGGGGCTCCCCCTGGTGGCTTGGGAGAGGAGTCCAGTGCGGAGACTGGCACCCTTCCTTCCAAACCTCCTTTGGTCTAGAAAACTCCCTTGTCTGGAACTGGTCAGGTCCTGAGGGTGCTGAACCAGGGAGGTTCAACCTGTACTAGAACCCAGCCTGTTTGATGGCTGGTGTACCCAGTTGCTTGGCCACTGGATAACTGTAAAAGAGATGATCATCCAGAGGTGTTTAGAATGGGTTTCTGATTTCTAGTATCTATAGTTTACAAAATATTTCTAAAAGAAAACTGTGGCCATTTTCAGACTTTGTGATTGAATAACCCACAAACACCAGCATGATATAACTGTAGCTGGGTCATATGTTAAACCCATGATTCATGTAATCAGAGCCTGACTTGCCAGCAATCATCTCTGGGAGCACTGAAAATCTATGTCAATGTAACATTATTACTTATGAAATTCTCCTGCTGGTATACAATAGGCAATCAACTCTTCTCATGCTTCATTACATCATGTCTCAATAAATATATGGAGAGAAAGTATTTAATATCCCTTACAAAATCATTTACATTCGAATTTATTGGAGGGGGATGTGCAATATTATTCATGGCTGTGGACACAATGGAACTGAAGTATACTGTCAAAATATTAGCCCAGGGCTTTTTTCTGGTAATGATAATCTGTGGAACTCATGTCTAAGGACTCATGTTCCCTGAAAGCAGGATCACTGATGGAGGCGGTAAATGGGCCAGTTGCCCTGGGGTCTAATGGTTTAAAAGGTCCCAGGGGTCCTGACTGCCAGCAGCAGTGTCCAGCCTCCTAGGCCCTTTAAATCACCATAGGAGCCCCAGGCCATACAATCTTGGTGGTGCTAAGGGGTGGCTGGTGGAGGCTAGCTCCCAAACCTACCTCTTCTGCCCAAGGCTCTGCTTCTTCTGGGGGGCCTGGCGCTGAGCCCCCCATTTTTCCCAGGGCCTCAGTGAGCCTGTTACCAGACATGCCTGGAAGGACTGTTATTGATGGAACACCAGTAGAACAGGGATAAAGACAGTTAGACTAGAAGCAATTCAGCAACGGGACAGGATAGTCCCAGCATTTAATTTTCACTTGTTCAACTTAACCTGCATCTACTTCACTCTTTATTAATTGGAGATAGTAGCAGCATTTGAACTGTGAGTGCTCTGAAGGGCTGAAGCTGGTAGTTTGAGCCATGGAATTCTGAGAAGCCTCCTGGAGCCGCAGATTTTGCAGACATAAACCTAGCCCATTAAAGGACCTGGTGGAAGGACTTGTTCAAGCTGTACACAGACCATACAGGTGTCCAACAGCAGCAGGAAAGTTACTTTGCCTTATTGGGGGGAAAGGCAGAGAAGGTTGCAGCACTCTGAAGATCTCCACTGCCCCACACCTCACAGCCATCCTAGGAACCCTGGGGAACTCTTGCTTCCAAAGCAGAATGACACTGTGGAATGACACAAGTTTTTCATGAGACCATTCTAAAGGGGAGGGGATAGATGCCGATGTTTCAGCCATCAGCACATTGGCTGCTACATGTATTTTTGCTTGAATCCAAGGGCAAATCAGATTCAGGATGTCAGGACAGGAAAGCAATAAAGGACAATGCCAATCTTTGTGCATGCAATCATGTTAACGGGGAAATGCTCCATGCTGTTTCATCTGGATACATGGGCCATCTGCAATGTAATTCCTCGGGGTGAATTGGATTTGAACATGCTTATTACAAAACATGCAATCTAATAATGTGAAATCAAAGTATGATACCACCTTCAGGAAAATGAGACCTCAGAGTAAATAAGATGAAAAAAAACCTCAGGTGCTACCATGTGAAGTTCATGGTGATGAATGGTAAGCACCACAAACCTCTCTTGGAAGAATACAGCCATACAAGTTGTGGATCTGATCAAGGCGCAGCATCAGAATTGTATAGTTCAGTGCAAACACCAAAAGAGGGAGTCCCATAAACAATGGAAAGATCTTTTTTAAAAATTGAGATATTTTCAAAGGCAATGTGTACCTTGAAGGAAAGCTGCAGCTAGAAGGAACTTCTGTTGTTTACCACTTTAGAAAATTCCAGTGGCACCATGTGATCCAGATCACAAGGAACTCAAAAGTTGGCAGAGCAGGGGTATCACAGTATCTGAAGAGGCCAGTCCAGCCTGGACAAGTATCAAGGTAATGATAAAGAAGCCATCAGGTAAATTATGATCTGCAGAAGCTCAAAGGCACTGAGAAAAGCACTGAAAACACACCACTAGCGCCTACTCACAGTTGATTAAATCTTGTCATAACTTTCCAGAGCTAGAAACTCTAGGCTGTGAAGTGAGCACATAAACAAAGATAAAGAATTCAACATGCTGCTCAACTTTGCTAATGTAATCCCCTTACTACAGGTGCCTTTCCTTATTTTCTGGGAAGACCCTGTGTGCTGCAATCTAACCCCACAGACTACAATTCCCGTGAACCTTGGAGGAAAACAGAAAGGAAGTGACTTTTGTTTTGGAGATCTGAGTCTCTCCAAGTGTGTGGAAACAAAAGGAAAAACTATGTAGCACTTTAAAGACTAACAAGATGGTTTAATAGGTGATGAGCTTTAGTGGGCCAGACCCACTACTTCAAATCATATTCTGGAAGAGAATTGGCATGACCATATATACAAAGGAATACAATGCAAAAAGTGTATCCCTTTGGTATATATGGTCATGCCAATTTTCTTCCAGAATATGATCTGAGGAAGTGGGTCTGGCCCACGAAAGCTCATCACCTATTAAACCATCTTGTTAGTCTTTAAAGTGCTACATAGTTTTTCCTTTTGTTTTTGCAAGATCAGACTAACACGGCTACCTCTCTATGGGTGTGTCTAGACTACATGCCTCCTTCGACGGAGGCATGTAGATTAGCCAGATCGGAAGAGGGAAATGAAGCCGCGATTAAAATAATCGCGGCTTCATTTAAATTTAAATGGCTGCCCCGATCTGCCGATCAGCTGTTTGTCGGCAGATCGGGGGAGTCTGGACGCGATGCCCCGACAAAGAAGCCTTTCTTCATCGACACAGGTAAACCTGGTTTCACGAGGCTTACCTGTGTCGATGAAGAAAGGCTTCTTTGTCGGGGCATCGCGTCCAGACTCCCCCGATCTGCCGACAAACAGCTGATCGGCAGATCGGGGCAGCCATTTAAATTTAAATGAAGCCGCGATTATTTTAATCGCAGCTTCATTTCCCTCTTCCGATCTGGCTAATCTACATGCCTCCGTCGAAGGAGGCATGTAGTCTAGACACACCCTATTACTATTCAACACGTGTATGGAGGAACACTTTGCAGCCTAGGGACTCTTCCCTTTGTTTTTTGGAACAAAAGGGAACCAGGCTGCTGTGGAGGAGTTTTTATCCAGTTCATGAGCTGTTATGTTGCAGTTACAGACTGGGACAGCCTTTGGAACTGGGATCAAGCAGACTGCTTCTGGTTGCCCTAGAGGGGAGGCCTTTTGGCTGTACTTGTGTCTAGAAGCTACTCCACATCCAGCACACAAAAGGAGTCTGTGAGTAACTGGGCATCTTTGGGAAAATGATGCCTGGGACAGACCTCAGAGATTCAGACTAACTCTGGATTCAAAGAAAGTTAGGGTATGTCTACACTACCCTCCTAATTCGAACTAGGAGGGTAATGTAGGCATACCACACTTGCAAATGAAGCCCGGGATTTGAATTTCCCGGGCTTCATTTGCATAAGCCGGGCGCCGCCATTTTTAAATCCCGGCTAGTTTGAACCCCGTGCCGCGTGGCTACACGCGGCATGAACTAGGTAGTTTGGACTAGGCTTCCTAGTCCGAACTACTGTTACTCCTCGTGGCACGGGGTTCAAACTAGCCGGGATTTAAAAATGGCGGCGCCCGGCTTATGCAAATGAAGCCCGGGAAATTCAAATCCCGGGCTTCATTTGCAAGTGTGGTATGCCTACATTACCCCGCTAGTTCGAATTAGGAGGGTAGTGTAGACATACCCTTAAGTGTGTACAGGGCCAGCCAGGTTGAAGCACAGCCATTGTACATTCTTTCTGAGTAAGGGACTGCAGCAAGTGGGTGGATAGGTTTTCCCCAACCAAACAACATCACCTTTGGGGTACTCAGGATCTCCTTTTATGTCAAGACCATCAGGTGCCCAGACATACCTGTGAGTGTGACCTGCTCCCGAGTAACCTGGAGATGAAAAGGGGGGTTACACTAATAACATTTGTAACAACATTTGGTTGCTACAGATGGCTGTTCATGCTGATGAGCGTAAGCAGTGCATGAGAAGTGTTCCAGAGAAGATTCACCCAAGCACTGGAAAGACTACCTGAGAGGAAAATAACTGCAGATGATATTTGCATTGTAGATGAAGTCAGCAGTGATACACAACAAGCTGATTGAGATTGAGACAGAGCTTTTCTACAATGAAGCAGTTAAAATAACAAAAAATTCAACTCCGAAAAAAATGCCACTCAAACAGCCCAGCGATTCAAAGGGGCCCACGGCTCCTGGCAGCTGCTGCTGCTACTGCAGCAGTGACAACAGCAGGAGTCCTGGGGCCTTTAAATTAATGCCAGGGTGCCACATGCTCCAGGTGGATCTGAGCGCTGGACGGGCCCTGCAGTCCAGGCAGCACTGAGGGTTCATGGGGGAGGGTGCCATGGTCCAGGTGATGCTGAGGACTGGCTTTCCCTAGCCCCACGCCTTTTTCCCAAGGCGCCTTCCAAGATCATGAAGCTGTGCCCTACTACACCTTATTCCGGGACCCATGGAGGCTGTTAACTCCCCTGCCATCAATACATTTGCGATCACCCAGTAATAATGCAATCAGATTATAAACCCATAGAGACAATCATGATAAAGGCCCTGCTTGCTGCTCCAGAGACTGCAGCCCATGCTGATGTTCCTTCAGTGCTATCAGGTTGAGATCAGATAACGTCCATAACAATTACTGGTGTTAGCTGATATCCCAAGCAGGTCACGTATATCAGCTATCAGTGAGCTAGGGGAAGATGATCAGGACATAAGTTAGTGTGTTAATTCATTCAGTCTCCCAGTTTCAGTAGCAAAACTGATGGAAATCAAAGAGGCTACAAGAGCGATACTAGCAGGGTAGCAAGAAATACAAAGCCAAGTTCTGGTAAGCACAGAACCATATTTTCAAATGAACTGACTGTACTGAATAGAATAATATTTTTGAGGACAGAATTGTTGTCTCCATTTCATTACATAGAGGGCATCGTGTATAAAAAATGTATGTCTCACACGTATACACTGGCAGCTTATCAAGAATGTGTCCTCTAGTCAGGAAGAAGTGCACAACTCCACTCCTTGGTCATGTGATTATCAGCAGCAGCAAGAGACTGTTACCTCATGAGCTTCCCACCTGACCAAAGGGAAAGGTGGGAATTGACTTATGTACTTTCAAGGAAAAGCAGCACTTGATTACAATGGATTACTATTCAAACTTATTGGAAGTCAGTGTCCTGTCTGATTGGCAAAGTGAAGGCTCGCTTTGTTAGATATGGCAGTTTGGACAGCTTCTTCACTGACCCCTGTTTGCATTGGTATTAAATTCTATGGACTGCTCTGTTCACCTAGCTGGAAGCAATACAGTCATATGGATAGTGCTGATTCAATAAGGTTTCACTTGTTCACCTTAGTCTGCCATCATCTTCACTTTGTGCCTGAAACAGTGTCCAGTGTGATTTATGGGGCTGGACCCGTGTGGGCTGAGCTTCTCAGACCAAAAGCGTGGGAGAAGTTCTATGAATCTCTTATATACAGCTAGGTAACACTGAAATAAAATCATCTCTTGCAAGCACTAGAATCACAGGGTGATTACTGAACATCACACATAGCTTAAGTTTAACTGATACTGTTTTCCCTGTGGTATTCTTTATATTGGCAGGGGGTCTATTCTCTTATCTGAGCAACTGTCATTTTCTGAGGCAGATAGGTTGCTGCAACTTACAATGCTGACTCTATGGAAAGTTTAACTTTGTTTGCCCTAGTTTTGTTGCTTTCTTTAATTTAAAGTTATAGTAATTCATGTTTAGTGCACTATTGCTCTATATGGAAAAACACCTAAAAGAATTCTACATATGAATTGCACATTTATATAGAAGCAATATAGTATTTTCTATCCTATTATCTGTCCCTTTCTTAATATTTTCCATCATTTTATTTGCTTTTTTGACTGCTGCTGCAAAATGTATGTTTTTAGAGATCTATCCACAATGACTCCAAAATCTCTTTCTTGAATGGGAAGTTAATTTAGATTCCATCATTTTATATGTCTAGTTGGGATTATGTTTATCAGTGTGAATTAATGTTTATCAGCATTGAATTTGATCAGCCATTTTGTTCCCCAAATATTGTGACATCCCTTTGTAACTCTGCAATCTGCTCTGGACTTAACTACGATGAATAGTACTGGTCCCAGTCAGTACAAACTCATGAGGGGACACCAATATTCACTTCTCTCCATTCTGAAAACTGACCATTTATTCCTACCCTTTATTTCCTATTTTTTTAAACCAGATACCGAACCAGTTAGAGAACTTTCCCTTTTAACCACAATATAGGAGCCATAGATATAGAAAGGAAAATCTCTCGGGATGCCTAGAAACAATGCATCATATATAGCTGACTTTTTTCCCCATTTGTGGCAGAGTGATGTGTTTGTTAGAGAGGAATAATTCCCTGCAGTGCAGTTTCTCCCTTCAAGAGACGATTGATTTTTAGACTTGATCAATCATGTCTATTTTGCTCGTCCACTCGGGAAAGTTACTCATGTTGTAATTGAACACCACAAAAGTATGCTGTTAGTTCTATATATTAAATTATGTTTTGAATATACCTTTTGTAGTTTACAAAAAACAAGTGCAGATTGGCTTTAGCTATGTACATGGCATCTTCCCATTACATATCAATTATGGCTTGCATGAGATTTTGAGGATTAAAGAGTGTTAGGCTATGTCTAGACTACATGCCTCTGGCGCCAGAGGCATGTAGATGAGGCTACCAGGCATAGGAAAATGAAGCAGCGATTATTTAAATCGCCGCTTCATTTAAATTTACATGGCTGCCGCGCTGAGCCGATCAGCTGTTTGTCGGCTCAGCGCGGTAGTCTGGACGCGAGGATGTCGACATCAAAGGCATTTTTTTACCACCCAGGTATGCCTCCTGGAATGGGATGTTGGGCTCAGCGCGGCAGCCATGTAAATTTAAATGAAGCGGCGATTATTTAAATCGCTGCTTCATTTTCCTATGCCTGGTAGCCTCATCTACATGCCTCTGGCGACAGAGGCATGTAGTCTAGACGTAGCCTCTGAGACAAATGTCAAAAGCACCAGATTCATCTTAATAGTTATATTTTATTGTACAGCTGTAAATTCACTTTCTTGTTTACACTCTAAGTCCCCAAAATAAAGTAGTGTTGTTATATTTTATTACTGCTGATTTGTCCCCTTTATGCCAATTTCAATGGAGTTAAACCATTGTAAAGCTGAAGTAAGATTCATTTGCACCACCTTAGGTCCACATCTCCAATACTGCATGCAGATGTTTTCATCTCAGAAAATTATAGAAAATGATAACAAAAATGGAAGAACTTCCATACAAGAAGAAATGAATAAGGTTGGGATTTTTCAGCTTAGAAAAGAGATGACTAAGCAAGGATATTATAGAGGTCTATAAAATCATGACAGGTGTGGAGAAAGTAAATAAGGAAGTTATTTATTGTGTCTCATAACACCAGAACTAGGAGCTTCAGGGGTAGCCGAGTTAGTCTGTTACAGAAAAAAAGCAAGGAAATGGTCTGGTAGCACTTTATAGACTAACAAAACATGTAGATGGTATCATGAGCTTTCGTGGGCACAGCCCACTTCTTCAGATGACCAGAACTAGGGGTATCCAAATGAAATGAATAGGCAGCAGGTTTAAAATTAAAAAAGGAAGTATTTCTTCACACAGTGCGTAGCAAACTTTGCCAGGGAATGTTGTCAAGGCCAAGACTATAACAGGGTTCAAAAAAGAACTAAATATATTCATGCAGGAGAGGTCAATCAGTGGCTGTTGGGATAGGATGGGCAGGGATTGTGTCTCTAGCCTCTGTTTGCCAGAAGCTGCGAATGGGATACAGAGTAATTAACTGTTCTGTTCATTCCCCTTAGGGCACTTGTCCTTGGCCACTGTTGACAGACAGGATATGAGCTAGATGGATTTTTGGTCTGACCCAGTATGGCCGTTCTTATCTTCTCCCTCCTCAAATGTATTCCTGAGGCTGTTGCTTCTTTATGCTCTGAATTTTGAGGACTATGTTCTTGGGTGTCTCTAGTAGTGTGAGATTAGGGTCATGCTACAGCATTTCTGAACATTGACCATGCCTCACCCCTACAATGATCCAGTCTTGTTCATTTCTCCATAGGCATGGAGCTGGATTCAGTTTTCAGACTGTACTGAAACCATTCACTGCCTCACCCTTCTCTTGCTTGTATAAGAGAAAAATGTATCTACATTGTGGTATAACATGAAGCTGATTCAGTTCTTCTTTAACTGCATTCATCTGTTTTATTTGATCATCTGTGATGTTCTCAGAAAAAGTCATGTTCTCTGTTGCAGGTCCCATTGTGTTGCAGGGTATTATCTTGTTTCTCCTCTGACTGGTAATTTAAACTGTACGTCTGATGCATCTTCTGGTACCTGCCTAGCCAAAATGGCCGTCCCTCAGGATGTGAACATCAAATTGTGCTAGGGGTGGTATTTGAAAAAATGCTGAACTGGTGAGCTCTGTTGTTCTACTACACTATAGATTCCACCCACCACACACATATTTTCTTTGCCTCTGTAAAGGGGCACACCACCTTTCTCCACACAGTGGAATTAGCTTACGTAGGCCTTTGGGCTCCATTTGGTGTTGATAGCAAGAATGGAGGCAGGGTTACCATTGTCTGATTTTTCTGGGTCCAGAAGGGTGGCAACACTAATTCTGCCTGTTCTGAAGCTAGCTCTGTACTGATTTTTGGTTTGCTTGTTTGTTCCCTTTCTCTCTTTTCCATTTTGGCAGGGGTCTTCTGTGATACATTGGATCTTTCTTTGATCCCACTCTGCCACCTTATCTCCTTGTGTTTGTCTCTTAGGCTATGTCTAGACTCCAAGCTTCTTTCAGAATAAGCGTTTTTGCAAGAGATCTTCTGGAAAAGCTTATTTCAAAAGAGAGCATCCACACAGCAAAAGTGAAATGAAAACGTGATGTGCTTTTTCAAAAGATAGCATCCACATTGATTGGATGCTATCTCACATTTAAGTTGTGATTAGTATGAACAGAGTGGCCACCAGGGCACCTGTGTTATTTCCTGGAGGCCTCTTCTGTCAAAAGAACTCCTTCTTCTGCGTCCACTTTTTCAGAAAAAGGTTTCTTCCTCTTAGAAAGAGGTTTACCGCGCTTGGAAAAACCCTTCTGTTCTTTTGACTTTCTGTTGAAAGAACTCAATGGCAGCTTGGATGCAAGTATTGTTTTTCTGGAAAATGCTGCAGTGATGACATACCCTTAATGGCCTCTCTAAGCATTCACAACTAACACTGCAGAACTGATGCAAATACTTCTCTCATCAACTGACTACATTTATCTTTCTCAGAAGAGGTGAAGGTTTGTATGATTCATTTTCTTTCTAGTGAACATAAGTACCTTGGACTATGCATGTAAAAATATTTCTCTGTTATTAACTGCTACTTAACTGTGAGTTGTATGTATGTGAATTGTTTGCTTAATACAGCATTCATCAAGTCAACACATGAAAAATAATGCTAACAAAAACCACTGGTCCTTTATCCAGTGCTCGGAACACTACTGTATTTATGTCTCCGTGTTGACAAGATGCAATTCAGACTCCTAATATGTGTGCATTGTGTACTTGTCTGAGTATATAATACCCTTCTTCATAGGCAGGTAGATATGTTTAACCATTAGAGTAGCTAGGCAGAAGGTTAAAACGGGATTTTATTCCATTCATTGGATTCCTAATATTTTGATTGCAACTTATTGAATCTGTGTTTGCATCTATTTATGCCATGTATGACCTAATGGACAATCTGAATGACTTATCTCCTGGAAGCAAATGGTTATTTGAAGACTTCATTTGATGAGTGACTATTGTTAACTAGGTTTTTAGCTAGGGTTTTAAGGACCCTATTAGTTTAATCACAAAATACTGATATTAAATCATATGCCTCTGTTGCAGTAATGGGTCCTATATTAGTTGTACAGCACTGCAGAGAATACAGACTGGCCCTTGTTGATTATCTCTAAATTTAAATACCTATCCGGGAACATACAGGCAGGCTGATGATTTGGATTAAATAACTGAGAATGAATCACTGATCTGCTGTACTGCTCTGACCTCTGTACAAAAGGAATTAACTTCTTTTTCCTAGCAGAATTCATAGAGCTCATTAGTCAGGTGTGTCAGAGCATAGTTTAGGTGGCTGACGAAAGATGTTGTAGAACACGAGTGACATGTTTGTGGAATGTGAAGCTGCATTTCAGAATGAGTTGCCAGGTAACAGGATATTCAAGAACAAGCTGAAACAATTTATTTGGACTTTCAGAAACTCTTTGAGAAAGTCCCTCACAAAAGGTCTATAAGGAAACGAGTAGTTACAGAGTAAGGCCAGGTCCACACCGGTAGAGAAAATCAATGTAAGATATTCCATTCCAGCTATGACAATTGCATTGTTGGAGTTGACATGCCTTACATCAATTTTCTGCGGCGTTAAGTATAGACAAAGCCTACATTCACGGATTAAAAACTCTGTAAGATAAAAGTGGATGAGTGATGGTAATTGTCAAAACAGCCAAAGATATTGGGGGGGGTCTGACAGGATTCTGTACTCTTGGGCTACGTCTAGACTGGCATGATTTACCGCAAATGCTTTTAACGGAAAAGTTTTCCGTTAAAAGCATTTTCGGAACAGAGTGTCTAGATTGGCACGGACGCTTTTCCGCAAAAGCACTTTTTGCGGAAAAGCATCCGTGCCAATTTAGATGCGCTTTTCCACAAAAAAGCCCCGATCACCATTTTCGCAATTGGGGCTTTTTTGTGGAAAACAAATCTGGGCTGTCTACACTGGCCCTTTTGCGCAAAAGTTTTGCACGAGAGGACCTTTGCCCGAACGGGAGCAGCATAGTATTTCCGCAAGAAGCACTGACAATCTTACATGAGATCGTCAGTGCTTTTGCAGAAATTCAAGCGGCCAGTGTAGACAGCTGGCAAGTTTTTCCGGAAAAGCGGCTGATTTTGACTGTCCAGTACAAAACCGGACACCTGGCAACGCTACCCCTCCTTGCACCCTCCCTCCTAGCCAGATACCCTACCCCCCAATCTTTTCCTGCTCCTACCTCCTGGAGTGCCCATGTGGCACTGGGTCCCCCAAGCCCTGGCCCAGGCTGGGAAGAGGATGCAGCCGGGTGAAACACTGAAAATTTATTGATTTTTAATTCTTTTTTTAATATTCATTTATATTTTTGGGCTGCAAAAAACAGTACAGAAAAAAAAACAGGTTCCAACTAAAGTAAAAAGTTTGGGAAACCATGATCTAACCAGCTTTCTATCCATCTTACAGTCCATTTATCCAATCCATATTCCCTTAACTTGCTGGCAAGAATATTGTGGGTGACCGTATCAAAAGCTTTGCTAAAGCTGGCACTGGGGGCTTTGGGAGGACCAGAAACAACTTATTTGAATATTCGTCTTTTGCTTAATGTATATGCAAATATGCAAATGAATGTCAACAGTCCTCCAAAAGCTCATGAATAGATTTACTGGTCCCCATGTCAAAAAGTTTAAGAACCCCTGCATTAGTGTATTTAAATGAATTTAGCCAAACCTTAGCTCCACTGGTCAAAAGGGAGCTTTGCTCTTGACTTCACTGTAGCTAGGATTTGGCCCAATATCTTTATAGATGAGACACCTTCTAAGCAAATACTACACCATATGTACACAAAAGACTGCCCCGCCACTCTGAACAAAACGTGATTCCACTTTCCCTTTATGTTTGTTCTCCTCTCAGTCAACAGCAATGTCAAAACAGTCAGCAATGTCATTCTGCTCCTGGTAAACATATACAAAAGAAAAAAATGTAGTGAGTACAAAATATATTATAAATGTGCAGAGCATTAGACAGGTAACTGTATGTTAGCTACTAAATATTTTAAAAAGAGTTAATAGTCATTGTAAAATATTATTTCAATCAAAAGATTGCTGCAGTTTATAGTATAGTTTTTTCTGTATGTTTTACTTCACACCATTCATGAACTATAGACAGAATATTGCATTCATTTTTGCCTTTTTCCTGGAATATTAGCAGAGCTTGGGAGTTATTCCTCCCTAGCCCTATGACAAGGATAATTCTGGACTTTGGCAAACCATTTATCAATTGAAGAATATTTAGGCTTTTAAAATGAGTAAACATAGTCACTCAGTGAAAAAAGGAAAGATTTTTTGAAGCTCTAGGTTGAAATTTAATAGCCTTTCATTATGCACTCCTAAAAGGGACTGTGACATTGGCAGATTAATTGTAGTTTTAGTTATTTCCTGTATGTGTAGTTGTATCATTTCCCCAAATGGCTGTCTCTTCAGATGTTCCTACTGGATGCATTTAAAAGATACTTTTTTCCGTGTGGTTTGTCATAATCTATCTCCCCTTTATATGCCATTTACTGAATACAAAACAGTTCTCTTTCTAACATTTGTTTTACACCAGGGTAAATCTACTGACTTTGAGATGTTATAACTGATTCTCATTGGTGGAATCAACTGATTTCTCAAATTAATTGGACCACTGACATACTTATAGCTAAGCAAGTGCTTTCCTGTTTTGTAGGCCTGGAGACTATAATCACTGACTGATGTTTCAATCAGAGTGAATATTCTTTTTTCACAAACCTCTTTGGACTCTGTTAATTGCAGTTGGGCAACACTAACCTTGTAGCCACAATCTCAGGCAAAAATCTCCTTAATTTAGCAGGATAAAATGCTGATACATCAGTACCTAGTATAATAAATGTCATCTACTGGAGTTCATCAAGTTGTCAGGAAACACGCTCCTTTGGGTGTGTGTCAGCCGATGGTCAGGACAGTGTGTGTGTGTATGCTTCCAAGAAAAGATTTAACGTCCGTGTCTTTACTGCTAGGACCGGGGTCCCGTCGCAGAGGGTGGCCAGCAGGCCAACAGACGCCCCGTTATATAGGAAGAGCTTATTACACCTTAGATTTCATCTGCTAGAACACAGGGGTTCCTTCGCAGCGGGCAGCCTAGGAAAGGCTGAAAAGGTGCCCCAACGGATCTTGTCACCTGGGAGTGACACAGATCCAAACGCCCAAGCTCTCCCTATGTCTGTCCCTTTATGACCGGCTGAAGTTCTTTTAAATTGTGCTTGGTTCTATTACAGCAACTGAAGGAGTCAGGTTAAAGCTTAAACAGTTACAGGTTTATTAAAGAAGCTTATAAATCATATGGTTACAATGGCTATTGCTCTATTTCTTAAATGCTAGCAAATATATATATATATATAGGTCTTAACAATGATTACAGGAAAAAGGTAAAGATAGAAAATAGAAATAATGGTACCAAGTGACAGCTTAATCTTTAAAGAGCTCTAACACTATGTATATATATACTTAAACAAAGGACCACATCCAGGTACGATTTTTACCCCTTTCTGTGCCTCTCGACTCCAGCGTGTCAGGCCAGGGCCGGTCTCTCAATTCCTAGGAAAGACGAATACGAGGTGGGTGTCCCCTTGGAACCTCGGGAGATCAAACACCTAACCCGACCAGCAGGTAGATGGTAGATTGACACTCAGAGAAAATATGCTGCTGGACCCATCTATATACCCCTGGGGGCCCGTATCCTCTTTCTTATCTAAGAGGCCAAATTCTACTGGTCCGTTTTGTGGCGCCAGTTCTTACAAGCAAGTTTCAAGTTAATTTACACTTGCAAGAGAGATAACTAAATTGTGAATTTTACTAGACATTTTTTTACTGGGCGAGAGATTCCTCCCCCCGCGGATGGATGTGTGTTCGTATCAATATGGGTTTCAGTCAAGGGCACTCCTTGGCAGCCTCTTGGTCAGCAATTGGCGTATCTCTGTTTACAGCCATTCACAGTCACACAGCCTGGGCCTTCTGCTCTGTGTGCCCTGGATGCTCCAGGCAAGCAAAAATGGATGTTACAAGGGGGGTTCCTGTCTGGCTACAGTGTGTGACACACATACCTTTTATTCTCTGAAAAAAGGAAACAAAGTTCAATCTCAAATTATTTATGTACTGCTTCATCATTCTTTGCTGCAGAGTTCTACATACCTATCTATATTAATTGGTCTTGAACTCTGTGTCTATGGACACCACATACAGACATTTGAATACACATTTTACATCAGTCATCTAATTTTTCATTCTCATTACTTATCCCTCTAATAGTAGTAAATGGTAAAGAAATGCCAGAAATTGTTTAAGTCTAAATCATAAGAATTAATATAAAAGCCAAGATTTTTCCTTCAGTAGATTAGAATTTCTTGAAAAATAATTGCATTGTATTTTTACTAATCACCCACAATTTACCCTACACACTTGCATTGGTCATATCTGCCAAATCATATTGAAAATCTTTGTGAAGTTCTGAGGATTTCATCTTACTCATTCTGGGTACTATGATATCAGTTCTGTTATAAACTCACTTTCAATTATATTGTGTGTGCAAGAGGTGATCTTGTAGGCTGCCAGCATTACCAAAGTCACTGTGAAAACTATACTTACGGTAGATTATGCTGCTAGACGGTGAAATTTGATCCATGCATGGATGATGCTGAAGATGGTGGGGATTTGTGTTGATCCAGCAGGGGGTGATGATGTGACGGAAGATCTGGCTTATGGTGCCTGAGTCTCATTAACAATGGAAGAACTGAAAAGTTGTATTGAACATCTACCCATCAGTGCAGAGAGCAGTGTCCACCTTTGTCATATTTGTGACTATGATGTTGAAGAATGATCTGGTGAGGCAAAACATTTTTTCTATCCCCTGAGCTCCGTCCACTTGTGTGTCAGTCTTTAGAATCATATTTAGATTATTGTAATATGTTGAACTGTTGTGATTCTGAAGCTAGTAAAGACGTTTCCTAGTAACAGGGGAGAGGTAGATGCATTGGAAGGCAGGGATATGGTTCAGTGTGACCTAGACAGATTAGAGATCTGATGAAGTTCAACAGGATCAAGTGTAGAGTCCCGCACTTAGAACGGAAGAATCCCAAGCATTGTTACAGACTGTGGACTGACTGGCTAGGTAGCCGTTCAGAAGAAAAGGACCTGGGAATTACAGTGGATGAGAAGCTGGCTATGAGTCAACAGTGTGCCATTGTAGCCAAGAGGACTAATGGCACATTAGGATGCATTAGGAAGATCACTGCTAGCAGATCTAGAGAAGTGATTATTCCCCTTTATTCGGCACTGGTGAGGCCACATCTGGAGTACTGGGCCCCCCACTACAGAAAGGATGTGGACGCAAACGGGGGTTTTTTTTGAGCAAAAGAAGCATAGGTGTCCTGGTGGTCATTCTGTAAATGGCAATCAGAACTTTCTTGCAAGAGAGCATCCATGCAATCTGGATGCTCTCTTGCTCAACAGTGCATCACTTTTTTTTATCTCTTTCGCAAAAAGCTTCTTGCGCAAAAAGCCTGGAGTGTATATGTAGCCTCTGGTGGCAGTAAATCAACTCAACCTACAGCTTGAATGTGGGGCATAAATGAACCTCTGCACTTAAAGGAACTTCACTTGGGCTACATCTACATTGAGCTCTCTTGCTCAAGAACATATGCAAATGAGATGCAGCGATATTCATCGTTGTGCCTCATTTGCATATGCTCTTGCGCAAGAGAGTGCAATGTAGACATAGCCCTAGAGTGCAATGTAACTTGCTGGTAGGAAGGGGGTATAATAGGGTATGACTACACTGCCACCCTAGTTTGAACTAGGGTGGCTAATGTAGGCATTCAAACTTGCAAATGAAGCCCGGGATTTAAATATCCCAGGCTTTAGTTGCATGTACCCGGGCTACATGCGGTGGGCAGGTAGTTTGAACTATGGGGCATTTAAAAATGGTGGCAGCCGGGAACATGCAAATAAAGCCCGGGATATTTAAATCCCAGGCTTCATTTGCAAGTTCGAATGCCTACATTAGCCACCCTAGTTCAAACTTGGGTGGCAGTGTAGACATACCCTTACATACTAAATGAAAAACAGTGTCTGTGCTTATTTTTATGGCTCTTCTCATCCCAAAGCATCATTACAGACATGGGAAGCAGGATTTTTACTCAGTCAATTTGAAATCTATATAACAAACCACAAAATATAATGAGAAAAGTACCACAAATTGTGAAGTTGTGGGTAAGTAACTCTAAGTTCTGTATAAGCTGTTACCCTCCAGTAAAGGAGATTGAATGTATTGCTAGAAGTAAATTTTGTCAACTATAAATACTAAATGAAGTTAGAGAAATTAATATTATATATGGTATTACAAGAAAATATAAAGGAACTTTTGCTTTTTCATAAACCTCTGCTGATGCAGCATTTCAGGACTTCTGAAATTGCTTCGTGGCTGTGTAAGTGATGAAAACTGGTTTGTGTCTTATTAGTAGTTTGTGTCTTGATCTGCATTTGACAGCAGGGTGAAGCAAAGCATCATGAAGGAAGTACTAACTTCAGGTTCCATTCAGCCACTCCTAGCAAGACAAGCTAACAAGTAAAAATCCCAAAGCCCAAAACAAACAAACAAAAAACAGAACAGAGCCAGAGGGTTAACAGCAAAGATCTAAATGACATAAGCAGGCAGATAAAAGTAAGTTGTAGCAGGATAGGAAAAAAGTACCGGTATTAATTTAGGTTACTTTGATTTATTAATGAGAATATCTGGAAAATGTACGTACACAAATAAAAGTAACATAGTAAACTCTATCTGCTCAAAGCTCTGGAACAACATTAATATATAGATTGACAACAAGAGAGTGCAGGGGACTTAGGGGGAAAACATAGCAGAGACCATAGATCTGACCAGCACTGGTAACTTAATCAGTTATGCTTCTTGCCTCATCTAAAAACCTACAAAATAAAAGCTTAAAAATCCTGCTTTAAACCTAAATGCAAATGGATCTCATTTTTCACCCAACAGAATGGAAATTGTTTGATAAAATATCATAGATTATACAATATTGCTAGGCACAGGGGGTTAGGATAAAAAGAGACCAAGTACTGTATGTATTCAAAACTGAAATGCAAAGGGAAATTGGTGGAATGTAAGTGATGGTTTATAAATGATGACTATAATTTGTGATAAAATGTAGTTAGTTAAAAGATAATGTGAGAAAATGGCACTAATCAAATCCTTGCTATAGATTTCCCATGAGTTCCCCCTTTTTGGTAATAAAAGTTCCTTAGCTGAGACAATATAAATTTTACTATTAATAGCCCTATCTCATAGTTTGCTTTAGCAATGTTTATCATGGGTGTTCGCTGACTTCAATTGTGCTCTTCCTTTTGCATTATCCACAAACCTTAACAGCATGTCATTCAAGGTTTTCTGGATTCTCAAATAGCTGAACTAATATCTCAGAACACAGCATACAATGAAAGATGGGACTGAAAAGCTAAGGAAATGAATGTTAGTGGGGCTGGAGGTTATGTAGCTTGAAATGAGAGATATATTTGTCATTTGATGTAATAAGACTCTCCAATTTCTTTAAGACACAGCTAAACCTTCTGTAAAGGGACTAACAAGATTTACAGTTGTTAGCCCAGAGCTTTTCCCCTTTTCCCCATCTGATTTATTATGCTGCTAGGAACATGAAAGCAGCTGTCCTTTTATAGAATCCATTTCCTTTACAAAGGGAAATGTAAGTGTCATGCTTACAATATGAGGCCTGGCAACTCTTCAAGACCCAATCTGCTTTCAAATGCCAAGATCTATATATCAGTACAAAAAGGACAGTGAGATATAACTGATGGATTTCTCATTGAAATGGACTAGCAAGTTCTTAATAGTGGGAAATAAAAAATTTATAAAAAGATCTTTGCTCATTAAGGGACCAAATTTTACTCTAGAGTCTTGGTTTATTAAACTCCTCAGGCCAGCAACTTCAAAGAGTTCAAAGACATAAAGCACCGATGCCAAGTAGCTCACTTGCTTTTATGTGTGGGCTTCAGATACTTTATATTGTTGAAGGGTGGACAAGGTTACGTCCAGAATGTAGTAATGCTCACAAAGGAAACATTGGCTTTAATGACAATGCCTTGGTATTGCAGGTGGCAACATCAGCTCTGAAATTGCTTTACATTTTTATGGAGTATGATGTGTGCATATTTTTGCAGACTGTGAAGCAACATGTTGCTTCATTCCATGGGTTGGTGCTTAAAGAGGAGTAAAGGGACAAGTCAACTTAAAGGTTTTAATTAATAGCCTTGCAGCTCTCCATGGGATTGACCTCTATTACCCCCTTCCTGGCTCTTATGAGCTCCAATTACACTACTATTAATATTGCTACTGGCTAGGGAAAAGGGGCTTAGCTTCTAGAGATCATAAAGCTACTTGAGCCTAGACCTTCAAAGGTATTTAGACTCCTAACTTCCATTGTTTTCCTTTGAGGACTTGGGCCTTAGGGCCACCTTTAAAAACCCCCAAACAAAAACCCAAATGGAGATAGGAATTTGGCACTGTTGAATCCTATTAGGTGCTTATTTTCATCTTTAGACATCTCAATAGCTTTATAAAAATCAACCTTGTTACTAGAGAAGTGTTCATTTGTTTTAGTTCAGCTTCCAGAATTAGGTAACATATCTTTACAAAGACATGAGAAACCATAACGGTACACTCTGTATTGTGCCACTTGTCTTAATTACCTTTCTCATTTGAAAGATTATGGTACAGATTTATGGGTGAAAAGATAAAGATTTCAAAATCTGTACTCTTGCTTTTCTCGGGGAATAACACTAATTTCAAAAAAGTTATTTCAACATAGCATTAGTGTGGATACTCCAGTACTGCTATTTTGAAATAACTACTCTCCAGAGTATTTTGAACCAATTACTTTCCAGTGCTTCCTGGGGCTCTAAGTTAAGGTAAACTGTGCACATTAACAGAGCCCACCTCAGACTAATTTTGAGGCTTCCCCATAGTGGGGACATGCTATTTTGATTTTGTAAAATCCAGAGTTATTAAATCGAATTTAGTTATTTCGAAATAGTTTTCTAGTGTAGACATGGCCTTAGTAAAAATGTAGAAATGGTCAGAAAAAAAAGGAGATGATATTTTATAAACTATGACTATTATAAAGGAGCGGTCACTTTTCCCCCTCAGTATGAATGGGACATGCATGATTTATATTTTGCTCAACCCATAAAACACATTTTAAGAAACTTTTTATATTAAAACTCCTTATTCAACAGAATTTAAAACTACTCTTTTGTTTTGCATATAATCTCTCATACATCTCATGGATAAGCAAGGCCTCACATTCCACGAATAAAATTCTCTAATGTCTTTTAAAAATACTGATAAAGAGCAAGGAAAGTTTAGATTAAAAAAAGTGTTCTTTATAATTTTGTAACAGTTTGACAGATAAAGGTGATACTGACTTTTTACTTAGGTCCTGCTTAAAAAAAAAAGTCCTGCTAAAAAAGTCCTGCTTACTTAGGTCCTGCTTATTTATCTATGTAAATAATTTCTTATTCTTGAGTGGGTTCTTTTTCAGCATAGAGGATGGATAAATCACTTTGAAAATGGATCCATAATTCAGTCTAACAACCTCTCAGAAGTCATCACACAGGAATTAAAGAGGGTTCTAGAAAAAATACTCTTTAAAACTATCCATTATAATAGAGTGATGTTCTTTCGACATAATTTTTAAACATACTTAAGAACCTCTATAAAAGGGATTTTAAGGCCTGCAAAAAAGTTGAAATCCCTGTCTAAATCCATAGGAGTTTTTTCATAAAGTTAAAGAATTTTGTTCCAATTTGAAAATATTAAGAGAATGATGTTTTTATTCTTGTCAGTAGAAATGTTACAGTGCAGTGCAGCAGCAGAATAATAATTACGGTAAATTGTTATCATTGTTCATTCATAATGTATATGTTTAAACTTTCCTAAATCATATTTCCTATGCTGTATGGATATAATTCAAGTGAATTGACTGACAAACTCACATCACCGTCTTATACCTCTCATCCCATTCTCTGAAAATATAAGTATTCATTCCCCCCCCCCCAAATAAAATACAAGTTTTCCTGACAGATAAAATCACCTTCTATATTTATTATCATTGCTAGCATTAGCACATCTCTAAAACATGTTAACTTTTTTGTATATTTGAATCAACAGTAGTTTCACCTTTAATTAAAGTAGATTTTGCAAAAGATCTGACCCCTTTCCTATTGATCTTTTTAATCTTATCTTATTCCATGTCTTTTCTACTGAAGCCTGGTGATTAATATTGCTACTGAAGTGTTATCAGCATGATTCCTTACATCTTCTAATAACCCTATGAGCCTGAGTGTGCTTTCTTTTATAATCTATCAAATTGTGAAATTTTAATGAATGTCTCACCTTATTCAATGCTTTTCTTCTAGCTTTGCCTGCTATATAATAATCTTCATTCTTATAGGGCATTGGAGGGTTGCTCTTTCTTCCCAGCTGACACAGGACTAGCCACAGCAGTTGCCTGATACATCTACAAAGGCTCCCGCACCATCAGTCGCAGCTTCCACAAATCCCCAAAAGAGAGAAAGCAAAATGTAACCAGCTTGATTTCTTTTTAAAATTATGTTTCTCTAAAGTTTCTTTTTTCAGATTATAGTATCAAAGAAGAAATATATATATGCACTCCCTGTGATAATTATGCCCCTCTTTTGTGCATGTACCTAGGGTCTGTTCTGCCACACTTACATAGGGCAATGCCAACCTGTGTGAGTAGCCCCATTGAACAGAGGATGGAAACAATCTACTTTTGAAGAGATTAGTTTGCTCCTGTCCCACATCCTAGCCCTTTTCTCTCCCTCTCTTATGATTCTCTCCTTCTCCTTCCCTGTTACTGATAGAGGAGAGCAGTGTGACACTTTTATAATCCCTTCACCTAACCCATCAGTGACTTCCTCCTATCCCATCTTCTGATGTTCCTTATCACTAGTAAACTAACCCTGCTTGGCTCTTGGCTCTTGATTCTTCCTGTGACCAGTAGGTCAGACCACCCATGTCCCAGTTGTGACATCTTATGCATCAACTACTGCAACTTCCTCCTTTCTGTCCCTGAATACAGTCTGATTCCACTTACATCCATTCAAAAAGCTGCTGCAAAGATTGTGTTCCTGGCTTTTTGCTTTAAACAGTTCAGTCATTACTTTGTGTCCCTCCCTGGCCTCCCCTTCTTCACTCCATCACACACACAAACTACTCATTCACTTTAAAGGCCTTTAATGCCATATATCATCTGTAGAGACATCTGTCTTCTATAGAGACATCAGTTCCCTCATCTTCTCTGCCAGTTCTTCTTTCTGGAGAAGAACCATATTGATCTGGAAATTGTTTGGTAGGAGATGCAATCATAGGGGAAATATTAATCACAATTGTATGGCCAGGTATAATATGGGATAAAGACCAAAAAAGAACACACACTGCTGGGTGCACAGACACAGAGGTTTGAACTCCTGGATACAACCCACTCCCGCTGTGCCCAGATTTTAGGGGTTTGAATTTGAAGTATTTACTCCTATAAAGAGAGGAAGCTCTTATAAACTTAAGCTGCCCCTTAAGAAGCAGGTCACTGAATGCTCTTGTTACATTAATAAAAGTTTAATATTGAGGTCATGGCTCCAGCTCCTAGATTTGACAAATCAGTGGGTTTTGCACATAACTTTATTCCAAGAACCTTGCACATAAGAATTAAAAACAAATCTCCACAGACGAACAGAGTGATACAAAGCTGATTTGGTGAACTAGTGTTTGAACCATTGAAGTCTAAGACACTATGTCCAGGAAGGGGGAGGTTATGACAGACTTAATCACTCTTCTGTTAAATTTTCAGACAAGCACCTTCTTGCTTTCTCCTACACTGTCCCTCATTCATGCACATAGCTGCAAAGCTATCTGTGTCTTCCTTTAAATACCTTCTCTGCTGTAAAGTTTCTAGGTATTCAGTTTTTGACCAGTCAAAAAGAGACCTTTGTGACTGCTTAGTGAAAAGTCTAGTTGGCATGAGTCTGGAAGGCTCCCTACCTGGCTCCGTGCAGCTCCCAAAAGCAGATGGCATGTCTCTCCGGCCATAAGGGCTGACTTCTCCTCTAGCCAGGGGCTGTTTGGCTCATCTCTCTGCCTCAGGTCCCTCCCCACTCCACTCCTTCCCTTGCCCTGTCTCCTCCTGCCACACTGCCACCTCTTCTTCCTAGCCCCAACATATCATTTCTCATCCCAATAAAGTAAATTGATGATCAAATGAGGATGAAACTACTCTCAATCACTAGTAACAAATGTGTATACTAATTATTAAGGAATGAAAAGCCAGAGCAACTTTGACAGGTAGACTTTAATCAGTCAGTAATTTATATTTAATATGGAGTGAAAACAACTGGGATGGGGAACTGTTCAAAAATGTAAATTTTGTCATATCAAACACTCATTCTAATTCCTCTAATCAGAGATAACTGACACACAAACTCAGATCCAGTCACATAGCCCTATAAGGTTGAATAAGGTGCAGTCACCATAGATAATCAACTGAAGGAGGAATGAAAAATTAGAGGGATTTGAAAAAAACACGTGTTTAGTTCAATGTGTAATTATTTGCAAGGAGTTAGATTATGCTCCCCCCTGGGCATTCTTGAGAGACAGAGAATCTGAAACAACAGGGGTCATTTAACTATCCAAATTAGATAGATTGATAGTTCCTCAGATGACATAAAAAAGAACAATTCAGATGACTTCAGTAAAGCCCTAGAAAAATACTTCTACCTCTTCTGAGAGCTATTCCTTAAACAGATCTGCAAGGCTAGAAGTGAGGGGTACAGTTTTGCTGACTGTCCTATGCCCAGAACTCCTGGGAGTCAGATTCCCCCTAGCCCATTTTCTACGTATAACAATACCAGTATTTTTTTCTTTTAAAAAAGAAATTGAGCATTGAATATGTTTAATTTATTTATTTAAAACAAAGGGAAAATTAAATGCCAAAAAAGGTAAAATGAAATTTTGTTTGTAACTTCACACACAAGGTTGTCAATGAAGCTGATAATATTGCATGTAAATATTAAGGTAAAACATTTAACATGACATAGAGTAATAACATACTTCATATACATATAAGGACTGAGTTTTGATTGCTCTAGTGATTATTTTGTTTGAATATCATACTTTTGTGCATAATAATTCGCATCTCTAACATTGTCTTAAAAACCCCTCTCGCTTCCCCTCCCATTTTACAGAGAGAAATGACTGCATTAGAAGCCCAGCCTCTTAAATTGAACAGAGGACAGTTCTATAGTTTGTTCTCTGTTCTTCTAAAGAAGATTAGGTGCTTTTGGAAAGCACTTCATTAACAAGTTCCCAAAGAATAAAGATCATAGTGATTTAAGCGTCAAAAGAATCTTAAATACGCTGGAAAGACATATTTCAAAATATCAACTAAATTATTGAGAGCTGCACTAATGTTAGGTCATCTAGCAGCCCTATTTGGCGAATGATTTATTTTTTAAATGACTTTACAAAATAAACTTACATCTGTGATCTCAAAACACAGAATATGTTATAAATTATGCATGACATATAATGCTATGGTTTTGGGCAGGGAGGGAGAGGAAGGGAGAATTCTTCTACTCTCAATTGTTAAAGCAGTTTACTTCAAGATGGCTAAAAATAATACATTATTATATAATGTAAATTATATAAATCTGATATGAAGGTTCCATATAAAAAAAATTCACCCAGCTAGGGGCTTTTTAAAATTACACTTTGCCACACATGTTCAAGCCAGTTGCTGACTGTATCAAGTGGCAATATACAGCTTATAATGCACTAGAGAGAAGAAATAGCCAGTTTTAATAATTAAAAGAAACAGACCTCACTCACCTCATGTCAAATTAAAAGAGAGGGTTCCATCAGGAGAAAAACACAGCTTTCTTATTTCCTCAGTGAAGTGTTGTGTAATTTGGTTGTCAGAGTACGGTCAAACTGTACGGGTATTGCTATTTCACTTCCAGTGGCAATTTTCCCATTGAGGGCACCCATGAAACTGCCTTGCACTGAAAATATATTAAATAAAATTCAGTTACAATAAAATAATTTGACTGCAGGTTAATTGCACTGACAGTAGTTAATTTAACAGCCCTCTACTTTTGATTATCCATCCCCATTCACTCTAATACCAAGTTGCTGGACTACAAGAAGAACACCTACAGTTTTGAGAACCAGGATTATTTTTAAATTGCCATAACAAGAGCTCCATAAAGGGAGATTTATGGGTAGCACAGCTTGGGAGCTAAAAACTTGTCTCCATGGACTGCTCCTAATTAAGAGTCGACTCCTGACCCAGGTTCAAACGGCAGAATGGGTTTCAGTAGCCACACAGAGCTGCATAGACCAGCCAGCATGAACACTGACCAGCCCTGAAGATGATCACAGGCAGACCTGTTCCCTCACAGATAAGCAGCAGGCACAGTGATGTGCTGACTAGGGTTTTTGGAAATATGCATGTAAATGAATATTTTCCCCTACTCTCACACACTTAGTAGCTACATGTATCCCACTTGGTCCAGCTGATTTGTCTCCATAAAAAGGATTTCAGCAGCCCTATAGCTGCAATAATCCATGCAGACATCCAGGGAAGTAGAGAACCAAGACATCAAGTGGGAGGTTCAGATTCTCTTGATTGTGTAAGCACTCTGTAGGCCCACTTCCCACACATGTTTAGCTCAGATACATTTTAGTCCCATATTTCTATTACATTCGAGCAGTCCTCTGAGTATTTATTTCACATACACCAAGCAAGAATATTGATAATAAGTGTTATTGGTTTTCCAATGATGCCTTACATGATACCTATTAGGGTATGTCTACACTAGCTCGTTAATTCAAGCTAGGTAGGCAAATCAGGCAACTGGAGTTGCAAACAAAGCCCGGGATTTAAATATCTCAGGCTTTATTTGCATGTTCCTGTCTGGCCACCATTTTTAAATCCCTGTTAGTTCGAACGAACTGCCCACGGCTACACATGGCAGTTTAAAGTTAATCCGAACTAAGTCCGTATTTCGGATTAACTGTTACACCTCATTCCATAACCTAAGTAAATCAGAGTACACTGAATTGATCAGGCCAACTGAAACTCACTACTTCATATCAATGAACCCTTTGTCCTCTAGGCCTGGGATGCTTTTAGGTTCACAAAGGAAAAGAAGCATTATACCCATGTTGTAGCTAGGAAACTGAAGCCAAGAGAAATTAAGGGACTGTAGCCTTTTTGTATGCAAATCCAGTGCCTGCACTTGTTCAATGTCTAATTAGCTCAGTGTCTCACTTAATTTCAGCATTGACTGTTACATATGTTATGAGACTAG
Source organism: Pelodiscus sinensis (assembly GCF_049634645.1). Classification (NCBI taxonomy): domain Eukaryota; kingdom Metazoa; phylum Chordata; order Testudines; family Trionychidae; genus Pelodiscus; species Pelodiscus sinensis. The sequence continues at coordinate 218,200,977 of NC_134711.1, forward strand.
CATACCAAGTGCAGTATCATTATATATGCATATGCATGTGCATATACCAAGATTGTTATCGCCTGGCATATAAGAATATTATTTGTTGTATAGTTTGTTGTATGTACAGTAAAGTTTTTATTACAACCGCTTGGGAATTTTCCCCCTAAATGATTTTTCAATAGAAAATGCAGTTTCCACAAAATCACCATCTTCTGATTTTTCCACAAGGAAATTTCAAACCAAAGTTTTAATTCAGGTCATCTTAGCCCAAATTTGAATATTTCAGTATGTTATGAGTAATTACAACATTAAATCACATCTCCCTATTTTGCTTTATTGCCTCATGGGAGTACCGTAATATTGGGGATGTCTGATATGTTCATTCTCTTCTACTAGCTGAGATCCCTGACTCGTCTTCATCTGCAATCATGCAATACAATCTCCTCTCTGACTGAGGTTATGTCTACACTATGGGGCTTTATCAGAAAAAGGTACACAAATTGCACACCGCAATTTGCATACCTTTTTCCGATAGTTTTTTTGGAAGAGACTTTTCCAAAATTTGGTCCATCTACACTGGGCCAAACTTTGGAAAAAAACCCTCTTTTGGAAGAGCCCTTTTTCCTTGTGAGGGGAGGAAGACAGGGCTTCTGAAAGAGCGCATCTGCTCTTCCGCAAAAATAAGTGGAAGAGCAGATGCATTCCCTGGACATGGTGGAATATTTTCAGGATACTGGAATTCTTAGAATTCTTAATGTGCCCTGAAAGCAATTGTGTATTTCAGCTGAGTGAAAAAAAATAATATTAATTTCAACAATTGTCAAAATTATAATTGATTTTGCATGGGTGATTTGCCTAAAAGTGGTGTAGCATTTAATCAACCCATGCCTTATAACTCTGTTGGGCGAGAGGCTCCCTTCACATATCATATAAGTGGTAGTTTAGGCTCCATTCCTCCAAAGTATCTAAAAGATCCTTAATTATTTTTATTGATAAGCCTTACCTCATTATCTATTCCTTAGACACACTGGGCATCTTTATATGTAAAGCTGGGAAAAAGGCTCCCAAATTCTCCCCCAAATTAAAGATTTGTTTAAAAAAAAATCATCTTGTATCAGGATGAAAATCTAAAACTTTAATTTTTTGTAGACCTAGGAGTTTCTGTTTCCCTTTCAGAAACACTAGAATATTCCCTGGAATGGGAAGATTTTGGGTGTTTCTTAAATGAGATCCGATTCCCAAGCTCCCCAGCTCTGTGGTAATCTGCCAAGAGGGTTGCCATAGAGCCAATAGATTGGAAATCCAGGGAACCTCAGCTCCATGACAGTCCACCTGATGAGCTGCTGATAGAAAATATTCTACTGAATTCATTCTGATCAGCTCAGTACTGTGTAGCCCAAATGACAGGGACTAAATTCAGGAACAAATTTTCAGAAGGGTTCATCACCAGAAGTTTGCCCTGAACACAATTATTTAGTTGATTAAATGAAAAATGTTATTTTCTAAATTCTTTAGAAAATCTGGGTCCCTATAGTTTTAACAGTGACCTATAATCATAATATTATTTGGAACAATAGCACTCAATGGAATGAGAATAAAAGCACATTGTGCTAAGCACAATACAAACCTAGAGCAAGAAAGGGTATGTCTGCACTACAGAGTTTTGTCGGAAGAACAGCCATTTTTCTGACAAAACTTGAGGAACATCCACACTTCAATTGCATTCTGCCGCAAGAAAATCAAAAGAACAGAGGGTTAATCTTCATTCTACAAGGAAGAAGCCTTTTTGTGAAAGAGCTCTTTCGTAAAAAAGGCGTGTGTGGACAGGGAAGAGGGAGTTCTTTTGGAAGAAAATGAAAGAGGAAAAAGCACAGGTGCCCCGGGGCCATTCCGTCCATACCAATCACAGCTTATATGCGAGAGAGCATCGGTTCAGTCTGGAGGCTCTCTTTTGAAAAAGCAGATTGCCTTTTCGATGCACTTTTGCAGTGTGGACGCTCTCTTTCGGAATAAGTTTTTTCGGAAGATCTCTTCCAAAAAAAGCTTCTTCCAAAAGAAGCCTGCAGTCTAGACATAACCAAACAATCCTTTCATTGGCGAGTTTACAGTGGAAATAGGAATGGCAAGCAATGTCTGGAAGTGGAAAAAGAGGTGTGATATATGAAGAGTCTTGACTAAGGTCACACAGAATGTCTGTGGCAGAGTTAGAAATAGACTCCAGTTGTCCAGTCTCCCTGTTCAGTATTTTAACCTACAGTCATTGAAAAGTTTTGTGATATGCACTCTCAGCCTCCCAAAGTAAATCTTGACTCCCCAGTCTATGAGCCCCTATGTAACCCCTCCTAGGAGCCCCTCGACTGTCCCTTCTCTAGAGTTTCTGCTGTCTACACCCCCAGTTCCAAATCATTTTGCCTCCCTGTTTCTAAGTCTGGAGTCAATCCTGCTTTCAGACACCAGGAAGCAGGTACATCAGCTGCCACATTGGCACATGGGGCCGCAAAACAAATCAGGTTTGGTTCCTTGGCTGTTCCAGATGAGCAGCAGGGCCAAAATTGAGTGAATTATGTTGCAACATAGCACATGGGTTGTTGCAGTGCTGTTCAATTTTGGTTCCATTGTCCCCCATCATGACTCCTCCTCCCCTTCCTATACACCAAGTAATAATGCCACTCCCCCTATTATAACACAGGGACCAAGGAGGCAAACCTGAATCACCAGGCACCACTGCTATCCAGTAGGCCATGTTGTCTCCAGGTAATTTTCTGTTTAAATGAATTTGAAGTGATAACACTGTAGCAATAACAAAACATAACGTAGGAAGGTCCATAATGTGTCAGACCAAAGGTCTGAGTAGCCCAATTTCCTGTCTTCCAACTGTGGCCAATGCCAGGTGCCCAAGAAGGAATGAACAGAACAGGTAATCATGAAGTGATCCACCCCCTCATGCCCATTCCCAATTTCTGGCAAACAGAAGCAAGGGACATCATTCCTATCCATCCTGGCTAATAGCCGCTGATGAACCTGTCCTCCATGATTTTATCTAGCTCTTTTTTAACCCCCATCGTAATCGTGGCCTTCATAACAACCTTAGGTCCAATCCTATAAAAGAACTAGGGCCTTAAATACTAGAGGGCATGTAATAATGTCTTCTTGAAAGTTTATGTAACAAGTTCAAAAGACTTAATGAGAACTATTAATATTTGATTAATTTCCACAGAAACTTCTTTCCTGAAGACAGGAAATTGCTCAGATCTATACAACAATTCTCAGATCTCTCCGTATTTTAGTATTATGGTAAATGGGGCCTTGATTTCTAACTTGTACACACCCAGCTGAATGAAGTAACTGCAGAACAAATGCACATTTTCATAACATGAAACAACCAACACATTTTCAAAGCTCATTACATTCCTTTATGGCTGCAGTATTTCAGGGAGAGCACAAGTGGGACCTTCTTTTATTAAAAAAATAAACAAAATCCAATGTGAAGCCACTTCTGTTAGATTTTAATGATATTTTGATGCGTTTCCAGAAATAAAGTTATTCTGTAATCATGTATCATGAAACAATAAAATTAAACTCTCACCCAAGGACCCACCAAACCACGGATGATTTTACTGTACAAGAAATTAATTTTGGGAACATTTATTTTCAGATTCCCTCTTCAAGCCATTAAATGTTAGTTTCTCTTTCCTTTTAAAATTGACTTAATTTTCCTGTATGAGTTCCCCTTGGATACTTTACAGGCTTCGGCAAGGATAGAATTCTCAAGGCTTACATGTGAAATGCTTGAAGTGTTTCTTAGGTGCATTTGTCCTACCCGTCTTTGTATATTCTACAGTTCATTTTACGTTTATGTTTTATCTTCATTTGCTGATATATAGGAGATGAGTGACTCCTGTTTCTACTCTTTTGTATCTGATCGTAGAACTGAAACTCTCCACCATCTGAATGTTCAGCAATTTAAAAGCTGAGAGTCCCTGTCTCTTGACATGGGGTATACTACAGAGGTAGTCCTTGAGAGCACGCTGAACATCTGGGACTGCGACTCTGAAGAAGAAACTGCTCCTAACCTATGCTTATAGATAGATTTCTGGACCACTGAACATAAGGGTCAAGTATTCAAAACACAGGGGCCTAGTTGTCTGACCTTCACTTTTTCAAGATCTGGGCATTGCATCCAAAGCAGATAGGGCTATCTGTCCAACCTCCAGTTTCTCAGCAGCTTCCAGATATTAAATCCATTCCTGTATGGGGGGCAGAGGTGTGGGGAGAGAAAGAGATACTCTATACAGAAAAGCAGCACAAGATAGGGAAACTTCTTCATTAAGGTTAATGCTTGAAATTTGGAAGTATGGAAAATATATATCTTGGAGTGAGATCAATAATGTTGACAGTTTAATTTTTGAGACAATACAAAAAAATTCACTCGGGCTTGTACCTTCATTGCTCCAGAATAGACAGCCTCAGAAGTTGACTTTGAAAAGTGCCCGTTACCTCATTTTCCTGGGTCCAAGGCTGTACCCCAATTGTTTTTTGGTTGCCAGAATCACTGGCCTTTTTTTCTCTTTCGCAATACAAATTATGTCTCTTCAAAATAAATTATATCTTGTTAATAGTGCCAACGAGGTTAATTAGTTCATTTCGGTCACAAATTTGCTAAAAAGCATTTACTTCTTTTTACTTAAGAATAGTTCTTATGTTCTAAGTGGGTCTATTATTTATTTAATTTTCTTTCTTTTCTTTTAAATAGGAATTGGATACAGAGATCCTGTCATCTAATTGCAAGATAATCTGCCAAAAACCTAGAGTTTTCATGTGCCTAAGTAGTCCCTGGAATCATGGTTAAAGTTGCCTCCCTGCCAAAAATCTGAAATTTCATCCCTGCTTCTGAAGACCTAACTACAATCATCACAAAGCACTACAACATCTCAGGCAGTGCCCAGAGTACATCTCAGAAAGGCTGTGAGACACTCCGGGATGGACTCCAGGCCAGTGAGAGTGGTACTGCCAAATGATTCTACTGCTTGTGGTTCCTTACCAGAATGTACACATTGCCTGAAGCCAGTATGCACTTTTGTTCAGTATGCCGCACAGCTCTAATTCAATCACATTGACCCCAACAGCCTGCCAGCAGTTTTGTCTTTACCAAACTTGGTTAATGTTAGCAAGAGACCCCAATTCTTCCTCTGTCCCCAGTCCCCTGTGGTATGATATTTCCAGCCCCTTTCTGAAACATATAGAGGAATAACACAATCCTTTTGTTCCTTTAAAGAGACAAAATACACAGGTTTGCTACATTAACTGGAGCTGACATCCACTTTAGTAAAAACACAGGACTGTTGGTTTAATTTAGGAGTAAAACAAGTTTATTAACAAAAAAAAGATAGGATCTCCAGTGAACTTAAGGATAAGAGATAAAGTTTGAAAGGGTAACAAGCATATCAAAGTGAAAATACAGCTTCCTGTCTAAAACTTAATCTAGCAAGATACAGACTTTGTTTAACATGGTTTTTCTTATCGATCATTCTTCCCAGACATGACTGACTTTTCTTCAGTCAGGAAGTTTCACAAATGTAGAAGGTCCTGACTGCCTCCTGTGAAGCCTAAGCAAGTTTCTCACCTATATTCAGTTCCTGATATTTCAGCCTACGTGACCTCCCCGCACCCCACTGTTGGTTGATGGACCCATGTATTCTCAGCTTGTGAGGGCTCTGTTCTCTTGAGTCTGTCTACCATAAAATGATTTTGGTCCTTGCATGTATCTCCCAAAGTGCATTGACCTTGCTTTAAGAGGCAGAAGCCCTCATGTGTTCCCAACTTGCTGTGTTCACCAGGAAACTGACCTCATGTTGTTCTTCCTTTCCTGTGAGCTTCCCATTTCCCTGGATGTATGTAGGGATCCATTGTGTTGATTCTACCATGTTTAATTTACACATGAGACAGATAAATAGCTGACCCCCTTCAGTCTCAGAAGAAACTGTTTCTTCCTTTTTTCAGCCATGTACTTTAAAATGGAATATAAACTAGTATTCATAATTCCCCTTACAGTGTTAATGCAGGTATTTCAAACTGCTATTAATCACCAATGTGTTACAGGCATTCATAAAAGACGCCCACCCCGCTGTCATTAAAGCTCAGATTAAATTTCTCTTCCCTTCCACACTGCTTGTTCCCTGGATGGCTTTGTTTACCTGAAATATAAATACATTCTCATTATCTTTCAAAGTAGTTTGGAAGTAACTGTCCCATGGAGAAATCACATTCCTTCGTTTATGATGAAGGTTGACTGTTTGATTGGCAAACACATATTCAGATTTATAATTTCCGTTTATGTATATAACTTTTCATCAGTTGCTCATACCCACTATGATATGAATAGCCAGTGAGTTATGATCTTTCCAATGACATATTGATGCCTTTTAACATAATGATACCTTTTAGATACAGATTGCAATACCAGTGAGCTGGGGTACACTGGGCTAGTCAAGTCAGCTGACATTCACTGTTAGGGTATGTCTATGCTGCATTCCTCTTTCAAGAGAGGATTGCAAATGCAGCCGTGCGAAATTGCAAATGAAGCACGAATTTATAAATCTTCTGCTTCATTTGCATAATGGCATCTGGGCGCTTTTTAAAAATACCCAACTTCGAAAAAAACCCGCTGTCTAGATGGGGTTATTTTGAAAAAAAAAACCCTTCTTTCAAAATAAACCTTACTCCTTAAAAAATTAGGTTTAAGGGTTTTTTCTCGAAATAACCACGTCTAAACAGCGTTTTTAATCTCGAAATAGGGTATTTCGAAAAAGCGGCTGGACGCGATTATGCAAATGAAGTACGGGAAATTGAAATCCCCACTTCATTTGCAATTTCACTCAGCTGCTTTTGCATTCCTCTCTCGAAGGAGGAATACAATGTAGACATACCCTATGTGACTAAGAAGGGCCCTTGGTACCTCTTCAGTTTTAGGCCCATTAGAAGTAGTGGTGCACAGAAACAATTATAAAACAAAAGGTTTTATAAACCTAGATTACTTATACCAGTGGATTGGTACAACCATTATCAAAATAGCAACTGCATTACTGAACAGTAATCAGTGAGAGGGATTGAATTTTCTTTCTGGGTAAATCACAGTCCTGCTCCTTTAACCCCTCTGTTTACAGCTGTTGTCTGGGTCTTTGAAGCAAGCTCTCAAGTTGACTGAGTTGAGCATCACTCAGAATGCTTTCCAGAAAATCCACCAACAAAAAAAGAGTACAGAATAAATTAATCTGCCACGTATGGGCAATTTGCTGTCAAAAAGATTAAAGGAATTAGTCAATGTTAAACGTTGACAATACAGTCTCTCTCTTTCTGTGCTGTCCATTACTATGCATTTCACATAGTGTCCCATGAGGTCACAAAGCTGCTCAATGTAGCTTGTGAGAAAATGTTGCAAAGACAAATGACAAATGTGTCTTTTGTTTCAAGAGTGGCTCCTAACCCAAGGGCTCCATAATCAAGCTCCCTTTGGTTGTATGGATGTAATTAATTTCTCCTTTGGGCTTCTTGGTTAGAAAAATGTTCAGCTAAAGATATTTTGGTTTCAAGACTGGTTTCCTGGGTTTGGTCATTGTACAAAATTGATTGACAGAGCTTTAAACAAAAGACAGAGGAAGAAAGCTGTAGTATCCTTTAATTCCCAGTTGTTGTACCAACATCAATTATGTATTGATTTATTGGAGTGATTTCAGTTACTTCTTTCATTTCATTCTCAAAAACTCCTGAGACTCCCTCATAATTTACCAAGCAAAAACAGTTTTTATTTTATGATTATCAGCCTTATTCATCTGTTAAACATGCAGTACAGACGTGTGCAGACAAGACATCTGGAGCTAATATTCCAAAAATATACTATAGGAGAAAAAATATAAGGCATAATTTAGGAGAGAGTTTCACACTATTTTTAAGAGTACATGTTTTTGCTCATATTTTTGATGTTCAGTTACTCAAGCACCTGCAGAATAATCCAGTAATAATATTAATATTTACACTATATTTTTAATCTCCAAAGCATTTAACAAATATTAATTAATTTTCACTCTAGCCCTGTAGCAGAGGCTATTTTAAAGATAAGAAATATGACTCATAGCTCAATGCCAAAATTTTTGAAGTTGGATGCCTAACATTAGGCACTTAAATTCATATTTTGAGCACTTAAAGTATGTCTACACAGGGATAAATATATATATATATATATATATATATATATATATATATATATATATATTTTAACCCTGTCTAGACATACCTTCAGCAGCTATGTCTACATTCAGAGAAGGAGGAAGGAATAGGAAGGGAATAGGAAAGGTATTTTTTCAACTGAGTTATCTTAACATGACTGAACCTCCTCTCATCCTTAATACTCATGCAGAGAAAATGTAACATCTTTGAAGCCATAAGACCTGGCAGTGTAGTAAGGTAGCATTGTACTTATGGTACAACATATCCAGCAAACATGACTGAAGAAGTGTCACGCTACCTATACATATATTAAGGAAGGTTCCAACCATGTTAAAATATTTATTGTAAAGAAGAATCTTTTTAGATCAGGCCAGCTAGTATCCCAAAGCCTTCACAGCAAAACACTGTCAGAGCCAGGATTATAAATAAGGGCAGCACCTGGCTTCTATTTTCAGACCGTTATGTTAAGAATAGATATCTGAATAAAAGAGATGAATCAAAATGCCTTCACACTAGACCCCAACACGGATATTTCACAATATTTTTGTGGTGTGATGTGTATTCCTATTTACAATTTTCATGGGTATTTTCAATGAGCTATTGTAAGAAGCTGTTGAAAATAAGAGTTGGGCTCCTAAGTCACTTATGCGGTTTTGAAAACATTGTCCCATATACAAACTGGCCATGTGTTTGCACGGTTAGATGCAAAGCACATGTCTTACCAAGATTTTCCTCACCATAGGGCCCAATATTTCAAAGAACTGAATGTCTTTGGCTCCCATTGCCTCCAGTGGGAATTGAAGGGGATCCTGTACAACAATGCATTAGGTCACTGTATGAGAGTGCACAAATAGGCAATACTACTCAACTTGAAACCTGAATAATCTAATAAGTAATTTAATCGATTATAACAAACTGCTGGGGATTTACCATTTCATAGTTCTCATGATTGGTAATCAAAAGAACTAAAAAGTAGACCATTGGTATTGGGAGGCAGTTTAGCACATAGGACCTAAATTGTATGAAGCATCTCAAAACATAACAGGTAAAATTACTGACAATTTTTTTAATGATTTACAAGCCTGGTGCTAAACACTGAGCCAGAAGTCCCCTGAAAACTCATTTGTGGAAAGGGTAAGTACATTCTGACATTAAGGTCACATTCTGCACAATTTTGCTACTCAAATAAAAGGTTAATGAATAATTTAGGATGGTAGAAGTGTTACGATTTATGATTTTCAAAGATTAAAAAATTGCTGAATTGTCAAAATAAGGATTATATTTTGTTAGATTTATGTCAATAGTTTATGATTATAGTGAATGAGTTTAGCTGGGCCAGGATAGTACTTCAGCCTAACCTTTGCTTGACATGAATGTTGTCTTTCTTTCGCATAGACTCAATGAGATCATGCTTTATCTGATAGGATAAAGATGGCATTTTGTTTCAGAAGACAAGTGAAAGTATGTATAATATATTAGACTAAACATAACACTAAAAAAATCTCCATAATGAGGAAAAGAGGTATAAGGGGATGAAGACAATGACATGAAAATCAAGTAGCCAACAAAATTTATAAAAATTGAATCTTTTGCATGCGTATTGTATGAATAATGTAAGAGACACTGCTTAACATTGATTGGAAGAAAGCTAATGAATATGTAGAATCATAGAATTCAGGAACTGGAATGGACCTCGAGAAGTCATTGAGTCCAGTCCCCTGCCCTCACTGCAGGACCAAGCACTGTCTAGATCATCTCTGACAGGTGTCTGTTTACCTGCTCTTAAATATCTCCAGTGATGGAGATTTCATAACCCTCCTAGACAATTCATCCCAGTGTTTAACCACCCTGACCATTAGGAACTTTTTCCTAATGTCAAACCTAAACCTCCCTTTCTGCAATTAAAACCCATTGCTTCTTCATCATCAGAGCCCAAGGAGAACAATTTTTCTCCTTCATCCGTGAAACACTCATTTTGATACTTGAAAACTGCTATCATGTCCCCTCTTAGTCTTCTCTTTTCTAAACTAAAGGAGCCCAATTCTTTCTGTCTTCTCTCATAGCTCATGTTCTTTAGACCTTTAATCATTTTTTGTTGCTCTTCTCTGGACCGTCTCCAATTTCTCCATTTCTTTCTTGAAACGTGGTGCACAGAAGTGGACACAATACTCCAACTGAGGCCTAATCAGCACAGGTTGAGCGGAAGAATGACTTCTCATGTCTTGCTCACAACACTCCTGTTAATGCATCCCAGAATCATATTTTCTTTTTTTTTTGCAACAGTCTCACATTGTTGACTCATGTTTAACTTGTCGTCCGCTATGACCCCTAAATCCTTTTCAGCAGTACTCCTTCCTAGACAATCACTTCCCATTCTGTTTGTGTGAAACTGATTGTTTCTTCCTAAGTGGAGTATTTTGCAATTGTCCATATTAAACTTCATCCTGTTTACTTCAGACCATTTTTCTAGTTTGTCCAGATCATTTTGAATTTTGACCCTATCCTCCAAAGCACTGTATGTGGCAAGGTATAAGAACCACGTGCCCTATGGCAGAGAATACTAGCTAGAGAATAAGAGACCAAAGACTGAAACAACCAGAATGAAGTGCTGGAGAACATTTCAGTGTTCCAGAATATGGTAACTAGGGGCCTTACCTGCTCCGTATTATTCATTTATTCTATAAATATATGACCAGAAGTTAAAAGTGACAGTGATTTTCTAAATATTTATAAGATAAACTTAAACAATGATTAAGCCTAAATTGGGGGGGGGGGGGGGGGCACGACTCATGTCTCACTTTCCTACCTTATAATTGCCATAACAGTCACCAGAGTGATCCAGGGGATGATCATGGTAAAATGGAGATGCTACAAATAGGTCTCTACTGGTCACAGTACTGACAGTCCAAAAGACTTTTTCAGGATTCCAGTAAAGTTATTTTTGCCACACAGTAGCTAATATATTTCACCTGAATTATAACAGTAGAATATATTACTAAAGGCTTGATCCTGTAGAGGGCTAAAAACCCTACTCACCCACTGACTTCAGTGTGATTAGAGGATGCTCATCATAGCGTGGAATCATGCCATAAAAATGAGTAAGAATCTATGCCTCCCACAAATAACTTGGTGGCAAAAAGGTGGGATAATAGATTTGTAACTTGAGATTGCTTGGTGTTTCAGTAGATTGATGTGGGAGTTTCAAACTGAATAAATGGATTTTGATCCCACCATTATGCATCACTTAAATGAGCAAACTCTAACAAATGCAGCAGTAGATATGCCAAGGGTAGATTCTTCCAACCAACTTCTTGAAAGGAGCTCTCAGGTTAAGGTTAACAAGAGATATGGGAGGGAACTGTTTTATTTGAAACGTCCAATTCTAAATCACTCCGGCTATGTCTAGACTGCAAGCCTCTTTCGAAAGTATCTTTCGAAAGAGCCTCTTTCGAAAGAGCGCGTCTAGACTACATGCGGAACTTTCGAAAAAGCGGCTTGCTTTTTCGAAAGAAAGCACCCAGCGAGTCAGGATGCTCTCTTTCGAGGAAGCCCTATTTACATTCAAGAACGCCTTCTTTCGAAAGAGGAACTTTCGAAAGAAGGCGTTCTTCCTCGTAGAATTAGGTTTACCGCCATCGAAAGAAAAGCCGCGTTCTTTCGATTTAATTTCAAAAGAACGTGGCTTGAGTCTGGACGCAGGTGAAGTTTTTTCGAAAAAAGGCTACTTTTTTCGAAAAAACCCCTGAATCTGGACACAGCCTCCATGTCTAACCTTGCTTTTGAAAATCCTTAATACTGTGTGAGCTCCTTGAGTCAAAATCATGGCATTGTAAGGACTAAAGAATAAACACAGGTGAATTATGAATAACTTCCACTGTATAGAAAAAAACTGTTTGTCACTGCGATGGATAGAAGCAGTGCTGGCCAACACCCAGGGTATGTCTACATTACAGAGCTTTGTCAGATAAACGTCCGTTTTTCCAACCAAACCTGAGTTATGTCCACACTGCAATCACATTCTTTTGAAAGCAAATCAAAAGAACAGAGGGGTTTTTCTGGCATCGGTACTCCTCTTTCTATGAGGAAGAAGCCTTTTTCCGAAAGAGCTCTTTCAGAAAAAGGCATGTGTGAACAGGGAGTATGGTTTTCTTTCAGAAAAAGAGGCCTCCAGGAAATAACACATGCCCTGGTGGACACTCTGTCCATACTAATCACAACTCCATGGTTGCTGTTTCCTGCCAGCTCTTAAAGCTGCAGGCACCCTGGACAAGCCTTGTGGCAGGAAACCAGCCTGAAAGCAGCACCCTGACCACGCGGCACTTCCTACCACAGGCTTTGCTACCGATGGTGGAGCCACAAACTCCCTGCGACCCTCATGGCCCTCGCAGAGAGCAGCCCCAGGAGTCCCAGGACCCATGCAGGGGAAGCAAGAGAGGGGCACCCTTCTGGTCCAGAACAGACATCCTGTCCCTCCTCAAGATGTGGGGTGAGAAGGAGACATTACAGGATCTCCGTTCCAAGCAACACAACACTGAGATCTTTGAGCACATGGCTGAGGCTCTGGAGGAGTGTGACACTCACCCCAGACCTTGGAACAGGTCTGGAGTTAGGTAAAGGAGCTCCGCCAGGGATACGTCAGAGTCAGAGAGCACAGCTCGTGCTCAGGGGCAAGACCCCACACCTGCCCCTATTACCAGGAGCTCCACCATATCCTGGGGGGGGGGGAGGAGGATGTCTTTGCCTGGTCAGAGGTCATGGCGGAGGGTGAGGAGGACTAGGGCCAGCTGGAGAAGGAGGAGGAGATGGATACCATCACCCTGGCCCTGGAGCCAATACCTGTCAGCCAGGACATCTCCCAGGGCTCGTCTGACACTGGGGAGGGATCTTCAGGTGAGTGCTCTCAGTTTGTCACACACACAGGGCAGGGGAGGCGTGCGCACAGGGGGTGGGATGTGAGTGTTTCTCGGGCTGCTAGGGCTGGATATCGTGCTGCAGTCTGTGCACGTGGAACCACATGCAGCGTTAGTGAGCGGCAAATGGACTCAGCAGGCAGCCCCTGAGCATGGACATGTGCCAGGCTCAGAGGAGGCCTCACACACGTCCGGCCCCAGGCTGAGGGGTCCCTCCCAGCACCTGCCATGGCTGGAAGCAGGATAGCCACAAGGGCGCAGGCATGATCCCAGACCACCTCTCACCCTGCATGTGAGAGGCACCACCCATTCTCATTGGCAGGGCTGTGAGCCGCAAGTGTGTATGCAGACCCCAGGAAGGGCCAGGCGGCCACCATGCCACCCATGGGATCCCACTGTGGCGAGACACTTCCCTTGCCTGCTTGTCCGTGGGCTGGGGGAAGGGGAAAGTATGCTGCTTGGTTCCCTGGGCACCTCAGGGTCCCTGTGAGGTAGGGCCTTCTGTGCAGTCCACACATGGCTTTGCTCCCAGGACATTCACCTCCTCTGGCCTAAGGATGGTTGGTCGCTGCTCACAGAGAAGGGCATGGCCTCAGGGATAGTGTGTGTATGGATGACTGACCTCCTCTCCCTCTTTGTGTTCTCCACAGCTGGACCAGTGAGGACAGAGGGGCAAGCCATGCCACATGTGACAGCTGACATAGCCTGGGGGACCCAAAAGCACACCAAGGTCCAGGAAGACCTCATGTGCCAGCATATTAGCGTCCTGTGTGACATGCAGCAGATCCTGGCACAGAAGATACACGAGTATACTGTGTGGCAGAACTGTGCCATGAAGTGGTATGATAGCATGTGTGCTATCATGAGAGAAATAATGGCACACCTGCCTGCTGTCACTCCTCCTGCCTACCCCTCTCCCACCCTCCCACTATGCCCATGCCCCCTCTCCCTGCCCCCCATGCAATGCCTCTTTTCCTTCCCCAAGCAATGCCCATGCCCCCTCCCTACATGATGCCTATGCTCCCTCTGCCTGCCCTCCTGCCATCCTTGACCCTGCTCCAGCCCCCCCTCCTGCCCACCTCCTCCGTGGTCCCAGGACCCACTCAAACCCAACTCCAACAAGGTCCCTGCACCTGAGGTGGCACATCTAGCCACCCCCATGCCACTCTGAGCCCCCCTCATCCTCCAGGTCATGAGCTCTCCTCCCCCTGCCCACCTTTTTTTTAATGAAAGATAAATACAGACTTAATTTTGTTAGAAACCAAACATGTGTTTTTATTGAGAGATCAGGGAAGGGGTAAAGGGAGGGGTTGTGTTGGGAAAGGGATGGAGCAGCAAGCCAGAGTCCCTTGTTGGGGAGATCCTGGGGAGACTGGGTCCTTGAGAGAACCTCTCCCTCAGAGCTTCCCGGATGCGCACACTGTCCTGACGGCCTGGTAGATGGCAGCTATCCATGGCTGCTTGAAGGCTCACCCTCACAGCCGACATCTGCCCTCCAACCTGAGAAGAAGGACTCCCCATTTCCTGCCACAATGTTGTGGAGGACTCAACATGCCACGACCACCTCGGGGATTCTGTGCTTCCCCATGTCCAGGTGGGTCAGCAGGCACCTGAATCACACCTTGAGTTGGCCAAAGGTGCACTCAACCTGGATCCTGGCCTGGTTCAGGTGGATATTAAATTGGTCCCTGCTGGGATCCAGGTGTTCAGTATAAGGCTTCATAAGCCACAGCATCGGGGGTAAGCCGCATCACCGATGATGTACAATAGCATCTGTACATTCCCAACTGCTAATTCTTGGTGGGGGAAGAATGTGCCCACCTCAAGCTTTCTGTACAGGCTAGAGTTCCAAAACATGTGGCTATCCTGTCCCCTGCCCAACCACCCAACAAAAATGTCTGTGAACTGTGGGCAATGAACTGTCCAAAAAAGCAGGGCAACCACAGCAGGCACTGTGAGAACTTTGCTGTCTCTCAAAGAGGTAAGCAAGCATTCAGCAGAAGCAGAGAAAAAGCTGTCCGGCGGGTCCCTTTAAGTGCGTGTCGCTGCAAGGCTTCAGCACCAGCAGTCTAAAGCAACTAGTGACCTAAAACCCTGGCTGAAGTGGTTCTGGGTGGCCTTTTATGCAAGAGAGCATCCAGTCAGTCTGGACTCTCTCTTTCAAAAAGCAGATCGCTTTTTTGATGCATTTTTGTGTGTGGACGTTCTCTTTCGGAAGAAGTTTTTCCGGAAGATCTCTTCCAAAAAAGCTTCTTCTGAAAGAAGCCTGAAGTCTAAACATAGCCCCGGGAAGAAGCATTTGGACTTCTTCCAGAGATGTACCCGCAAATTCCTTTACCATGAGAAAGCTTGAAAAACAAAGAGAAAACAAACTGCCATCTCTAGTAGCTGACTGCTCATCTTAGGCTCACACACACACACACACACATGCATGCACACATGCCCTGCTTCTTTCCAGGGCACAAGAATCAAATCATGACCTTAAAAAAGTGATTTTTATTAACAAAACAGAAGATATACTTGATAAAGCATACTTGATAGCTAGATGTTGCAGAACAACTAAGTAAAACAAATTAAAACACAGAGCAAAATCTCTGGGAACAACTATTAGATAGTGAAAGGGGGAGGGGAGGCCTGGATTCACACAGAGAAGTTCAAACCAAACCACAAAAATAAAGAAAAATACCCTGATCATGACTAGATACAGCTCTTCCCTTTATTTACTCATGATCCCTTCCTAGTTCAGTCCACTTCCACACCCTGAATTCCCTGGAGGCATGGTAGTCCTGTCTGGGTTTAAATCATTCGGTGTCTCTCAAATCCTGGCTTCGTTTCCTCACACAAAGAAAGCAGGCAAGGTATCTTATACAATTCAAATTTCAGAACTGCATCCCCATTGGTTTTCCTGGTCTCCTGGCAATGTTCTTGCTAGATACCAGAGTTTAATCCCTTAGTCACTGGGGAAAAGTCTTGACTGTCACTAAAACAGAAAAAAAGAAAGCAGGATGCCCAAAACTAAGGCTGTGTCCAGACTCCATGCCTCCGTCGACGGAGGCATGTAGATTAGCCAGATCGGAAGAGGGAAATGAAGCCGCGATTAAAATAATCGCGGCTTCATTTAAATTTAAATGGCTGCCCCGATCTGCCGATCAGCTGTTTGTCGGCAGATCGGGAGAGTCTGGACGCGATGCCCCGACAAAGAAGCCTTTCTTCATCGACACAGGTAAACCTGGTTTCACGAGGCTTACCTGTGTCGATGAAGAAAGGCTTCTTTGTCGGGGCATCGCGTCCAGACTCTCCCGATCTGCCGACAAACAGCTGATCGGCAGATCGGGGCAGCCATTTAAATTTAAATGAAGCCGCGATTATTTTAATCGCGGCTTCATTTCCCTCTTCCGATCTGGCTAATCTACATGCCTCCGTCGACGGAGGCATGGAGTCTGGACACAGCCTAATTCAGGCTTGCTAGGGTATACAGTTTCTCAGTGTGATTTCAGTGGTCACATACCAAGAGAAAAGCACAGGATTACATTGAAAATGTTGATAGCGCCACCATCACTGTCATATATGGAGATTGTGGTAGCATATGTTAAAAATAACAGGTAAACACTGAAATTGGTTGGCTGCCTTTAGACAGACATATAAAGGAAATCAAATGGAGTTATGCAGTATTAGGTAAAAATAAATCATTAGAATGCCTAGAGGAGAATGGTAGGAAAATGGATGATGAGCACATATTTATTTTTATTTTTAAGAGACATATTTTGTTTATGCTAATGAAAGGCATAAAAAACAGACAAAAAACCCAATACATTAAATATATATTTCATTTTAATTATTACATATTAAAACTCTCAGTTTATTGTAAAAATTCCCATCCGTAAAGATTCCCCTTCTATCATGTAGTATCTGGGTCCATTTCTGTTTTGTTTTGATTCATAAGAATAGGAATTTTTTAGGCATGTTATTGAGCACTTCAATGAAATTAGGTCCTAAATTTAATGTACTGTGTGATGGAGTTTGAATAAGATTTTCAGAGTCTCAGACCAAGAGAAATGTTTCCATGATGTATTTTGAGTAGAAATTCTTCTTTAAACAAAACAAAAATATTTTTCTGTATCCAATCCAAACATTACAGTACTGTATTCAATCCAAACATTACAGTACTGCATTAATATAAACAAATCTCTAATTAAAATTGATTAGAGATCAACTATACAAAAGTGACTTTAATTAATCTACTCTATTTTCATTGTCCCTTCTAAAAGAAATTGAAATGGAAAAGAAAGTAAAACACTACACAGTACATTGTTTAAAAGATATTTAATTGTATTAATTTAATCTGCTATGTGTAACATGGGGAGAAACATCATGCGGTGGGGGGGGGAGAGGTTGAAATGTATTTTGGTTCACACAGTGGTTCTCCCCTATTTGTTTCATTCTACAGACCACTTTGTAATATATATTCTCTATGGCTACGTCTACACTGGCCCCTAATTCCGGAAAAGTCATGCAAAGCAGGTAAGTCAGAATAGGGAAATCCGTGGGGGATTTAAATATTCCCCGCGGATTTAAATAAACATGTCTGCCGCTTTTTTTCCGGCTTGGGGAAAAGCCGGAAAAAAGCGTCTAGACTGGCGCGATCCTCCGGAATAAAGCCCTTTTCCGGAGGATCTCTTATTCCTACTTTCAAGTACTTTTTGGCAAAGTGCTGCCTGGGACAGATCTCAGAGATAGGGTATGTCTACACTACCCCGCTAGTTCGAACTAGGAGGGTAATGTAGGCAAACCGCACTTGCTAATGAAGCCCGGGATTTGAATTTCCCAGGCTTCATTAGCATAAGCGGGGAGCCGCCATTTTTAAATCCCCGCTGCTTCGAACCCCGTGTAGCGCGGCTACACGGGGCTCGAACTAGGTAGTTCGGACTAGGGTGCCTATTCCGAACTACCGTTACTCCTCGTGAACTAGGTACTCGTGAACTACCGTTACTCGTGAACTATCGTTACTCCTCGTGAACTACCGTTACTCCTCGTGAAACGGTAGACATACCCATATAGACTAACTCTGGGTCCAAAGAGAGACAAAGTGTCCAGCCCAGTGAACCAGAGCTGCTGGTGGAGCCTGCTCCAGTGGCAGAGGGAGTTTGCATCTGGCTGCACAGTTTGGACTAACACACAGAGAACCTACACAGAACCTCTACTCCATCTGTACTTCAAGAGTGCCTACACAAGCATATTATTGGGGCTCTGAGTCCAGAGAAGTGCACACTTTGGGGTGGGATATATGGTGGCAGTGCAAATGCCAGCTAGATAAGTTCCTATTACTTCTGTGTACTTTGTTAATTGATTTTATTCACTGTTAATCTGTTAAACCCTGTTTCTTTAAATTGTTAAGTAAAGGTTGTTCATTCTAATGTAATCAATTAGATGTATATTATTTACAATTTGTAATTGTTTTGGAGTTAGATCCAGATTATTGCTGGAATAATTTTATTCCTGGAGGCTCCCAAAGCACACCATTAAGTGTGTACAGGACCAACCAGGTGGAGGCACCGCCATTGTATATTCTTTATGAGCCAGGGACTGCAGCAACGGGGTGAATTGGGAATCCCCAACTAAACAACATCACCAGTGGAGTACTCAAGATCACCTTTTATGTTAAAACCATCAGGTGCCCAGGCACACTTGTGTGTGTGACCTGCTCCCGAGTAACCCGAGGAGGAAAAAGGGAGTTACACATTTCTTACCTACTTCAAAGCTGTGAGGTTAATTGTGTATGCCAAGATTTCAAAAATAGGAGCTTAACGTCCCATCTTCATCTGTATTTAGGCATCTTCCCTAATTTTGAAGTAATGAGCCTTTTGAAAATCCAGGTCCCAATGTCTGGAAAGTTTTGAAACCTATAGATATAATCTACAGTAAGGGCTAAGTATGATTTGTATTTCATATTAATGTTTTACACTGGAAGAGAGGAAGGGAAGATGTAGAACCCCTGCCAGGATATGCAGACTATCAAATTTTAACTGCATGTGGCATATTTTTTTGGTTTAGAGATTATTAACATGGTGATTTGTCAGCGGAATATTTTCATCTTGATGCATGAGGATTTAGCTACAGGTTTTTCAAGGAGCCAAGGTAAGATTACTATGAATTATAAAAGGATTATGAACAGAGCTATTACTGCAGTCAGAGGGCACCATTTTAGCCTGTGAGAAGAGCTGAGGAAGGCCACTTAAATTACATCAAAGTGCCACTTATATTACATTAGAGTGTGCCTTTCCTTAAAGCAGATTCAAATACCTGATGACTTTAATTATACTTGAAAAGCCCCTTTTCTTCCTGGATTTCTCAGGAACAGTCAACTCTCCCCTGTTGTCTGGGCACCAGATGTCATTGAGGATAATGTTGATTCTGAGAGTCACCTCTTAGTTGGGAAATTCTTTGGGAATCTTCTAATCACCCCTTCGCAATACTCATGAAGATATATAATGGTTCCACCTGGATGAGCTTTGTATAAATTTATAGATGTACCTCAGTTTCCTCCAAGACAAAAATATGTTGGGAAACAATTAGAAAGAGACAGGTAATAAGACAGAAAATATCATCTTGCCTATATAAATCAATGGTATGCCCACATTTTGAATACTGTGTGCAGATGTGATTGCTCCATCTATTTCTCCATACATTAAGGGTATGTCTTGAATACCTGGCTCAGTCGACGGAGCCATGTAAATTAGTTTATTTGGCATAGTCAAAGAAGCAGAGATATAAATAATCCCCGCTTCATTAAAATAAACATGGCCACTGCGCTGTGCGACGATCAGCTGATCCAACACAGCACGACAGTCTAGACGCGGATCTGTTGGCTGGGGAAGCCTTTGCCGACCAATCCCCTATGCCTCGTGAAACCAGGATGGTTAGTTCAAACCAACCGATCCCTTATGTCTCTAGACTGCCGCGCTGTGTTGGATCAGCTGATCGCTGGCACAGCGTGGCGGCCATGTTATTTTAATGAAGCGGGGATTATTTAAATCCCCATTTCTTTGACTATGCCAAATAAACTAATTTACATGGCTCTGTCCAGGTAGTCTAGACACACCCTAGGATTGGAAAAGGTTCAGAAAAGGGCAACAAAATGGTTAGGGCATGGAATGAGGAGAGATTTATAAAACTGAGACTTTTCTGCTTGGAAAAGAGACAGTTAAAGGGGAATATTATAGTAGTCTATATAACTGGTGTGAAGAAAGTAAATAAGGGTTACTTACCTCTCATAACACAAGAACTAGGAGTCACCAAGTGAATTCAATAGGCAGCAGGTTTAAAACAGACAAAAGGAAGTATTTTTTCACACTATATGCAGTCAACCTATGGAACTCCTTGCCAAATGATGTTGCAGAGTGGGAGTGGGGAAACCTTTTTTGGGTCAGGGGCCACTGACCATTAAAAAATCAGTCAGGGGTCACACACACAAGTAAAAAAACCCTCACTGTGGCCCCTGACTGAGGAGTAGACACTCCCCACATTCCCCTCACACACCAGAGCCTGGGGGGGGGGGCAGCATAGTAGATTTTGTGTGTTCCAGCTCCATGGAGGACATCAAGGAGGCTGGAGCTCCAGCATGGGTTCCCCAATGGTGCGGGAGGCCCTGAGGTTGGGGGCCAGATCCAGGCAAGCCAGGGGCTGCATCTGGCCCTCAGGCCTGAGGTTCTCCATCCCTGTTGTATAGGCCAAGACAATAACAGGGTTTTAAAAAGAGCTAGATAAATTCAAGTAGGATAGGTCCATCAACGGCTATTAGCCAGGATTGGCAGAGATGGTGTTCGTAGCCTCTGTTTTTCAGAAGCTGGGAATGAATGACAGGGCTGAATCACTTGATGATTACCTGCTCTGTTCATTCCCTCTGGGGAATCTGGCATCGATTGCTGTTGGAGGTCAGGATACTAGGTTACATGAACCATTGATATGACCTAGTATGGCCAGTCTTATCTTCTCAATTTAAACAATGCATCTTCTGCAGGCAGTAAAGACCCAAAAGAAAAACCAACACAACTTTACTAATAATTTAGCCTAACAATATACAATAGAAATTGTGATAAATTAATATAGATTAAGTTATGATAGCTATGCAATAACTCAGCTAATGGCTGCAGTCTTCAACAGCAAGCTTCAACATAAACTTTATTAAAACTCTTGGCATTATAAACAGATTCACTCCATTCCATGGCATCCCTTTAACTTGTAAATCTGGACCCCCTCTTGCATTGGCACACTGGGTGAATGGGAGTCTGTGAATCTTGCAAAGGAGGTCTAGGAGAAACACGGAGTGAGGCTGTTTTATTTTGTGACCAGCTTTGGTTACACAGTGCTAGCTGACAGTGACAGATGTTATATTAGAGAGCAATAGCCCAGAGGTCATTTACTCTTTTCTCACCTGAAAGCCAAATTCAGATTTGTTGCACAACTGACGGGGTCCAGCTTCCACGCTCAATGCCTAGCAATGATGGATTCCATGAGCTAGGACTAAGAAGTTGTCAGACATTGCTGAGTCCTAACTGGTCTTATGTATTCAACCTTGGCAACTCAATAGCAGGACCCCCCACCTCAGCTTCTGCTCGGCCTAGCCTCAATGGGTGAACATTAGCCAGCTCACTGCCCACAAAATGGTCCTGGCTGACCCTCCCAGCAGTCTCTGACCCACAAAGCTCAATCCAGTCCCACTGGTACCCATGACTGCACCATGGGACTGTCAGTCCTTCAAAGCCGTGAAGGCTGTCTAATTAGTATTCTTCAGAAAGGAGTCAAAGTTGAGGCACCGATTTTCTGATTTACCTGTGGGTGCTCAACCTCTGCTCTGAACAGGCCACGCCCTCACTCCACCCCTTTCCCAACACCCCACTCCTACCCCACCAATTCCTGTCCCTACTCCACATCCACACCTCCTCTTCCCATTCCCACTCCCTCGAGTGCTCCACCTCCTTCTGTCTCCACTCCTCCTCCACTGTTGCAGTGCCTCCTGCCTGTCACTGAACAGCTAATCCTTGGTGAGTGGGAGGCATTGGGAGGCAGGGGAGGGAGCAGATCGGTGGAGCCTGTTGGTGAGTGGGATGCACAGCTGGAAGGGTGAGGAACTGACTGGTGAGGACCACTGGTGAGTCCTGAGCACCGACTATATTTTTTGTGGTTACTCCAGTCCTGGAGCACTGACAGATTCAGCACCTATGATTCAAAGGCTTTTGAAATAGGTGTGCCTACCTACCCGTTTTTTTCCAGGCAAGTTCCCAGCCCTTGCCTCACTTTGTTTCATACTCCAGCCTCTTGACACTCACCAGGAGAGTTAGCACACAAGGATTCAGTTCAGTAATTTAGCACAAATTCAAAGTAGTCTTGTTCAAGGGTGACACAATCAGCTCTACCAAATGATATGAGATGTTTAGGACTAGAAGGTGCATTTTTACAGAGAACATTAACTAAGCGAATCCCATATTTGATATTTATATTTGTCTTTGGACCAGTGATGTGGTCTTACCCATGCCTGGTAACATACTCGATCAAAACAATGTTAAACGCACTTCAGAAACAAGGCAGAGTGTGTATGTTAATATTTCTCGCACAACGTAGGCTATTAAAACAGACAAAACTAAAACAGACATTGAAAGATAGTAGGGGCACCCATGATAATTAATTAACCTTGCAATAAACATTAGCCTAATTCATTTCATTTAGCATTCTTTGTACTTCACCTCTATTATACCAACGTTTGTCAGGAAATAGATACTGTGGTATTTTCTAAGCAGTCACTTTTCCCTCTTGGGATTTCATTGTTAGGCAGAAGCCACCAGACATTATACTTCTTATTCGCTAACAATGACAATTTCAGCAGCACTGTCGTCTGATACAGCCAAAGCAATATTTCAGAGCTGGCATTGGATAAGTACAGAAGCAAAGAAAAGAGTCTAATTGCAACTCATGCTACAACTTTATCAATTAGATAATGATTTCTTCTCTACAGCAGTACCTGCATTTCTGCTTACTGCCGTAAGATTTTGCAATCAGATAGAAGGGCTTAAAAGTCTAGCCAAGTTATAGCTTTTTTATCACCAATGACAGCATGTTCTTTAATGGCTGTGAAAGCATGGCTAAAATCTGGTGTGAATTAATTTTTTCTACATTTCTTTTCAACAGATATGTGAGATATGAATAGGCCTTTTACCTGTTTGATCTGTACTATGATCATGCTCAAAAACAAGGGCCCCAGGGTGCTAGATGCTGTACAAACACATAACAAAGAGCTGCCCCAACAATCATACAATCTAAATGTAAAACTAATGACAAGTGGAAAAACAAACAGATGGTGGACATAAAGATGGGAAGAAGGTCATAAGGAAATATGAGTCAATACTGTTCAGCATGAAACAGAAGGACCATAGACACTGTCAGTTTTGTTGAAGGGTAACTAACAAACATAACATAGCCCTGCAATCAGCTGCAGTGCCAACTCTGCCCACATATCTATACAAGCAAATTCATCACTGGAGCCAACAACATAAGCTACCAAATCAAAAGGTCATTTAACTGCACATGGAGTAATTTGATCTATGCCATTAAATGCTAGCAATGCCCCACAGCTATATATATATTGGACAAACTGGACAGTCCCTACAGGAAAGAATCAATGGACACAAATCAGATATACGTAAAGGGAACATACAGAAACCTGCTGGGGAACACTTCAATCTACCTTTAAAAGATCTTCAAGTGACTGTCTTGTCACAAACCAATTCTACTAGCCAAATACACAGAAGCGTTGGAATTACAATTCATTTACAAATTCAGTTCTCACTCTGATAATGATAATGGATGTCTGGGACATTATTAACCTAACATTCAATGAAGGTGTCAACAACTCTTTGTCTCTGTAGATTCTTGCGTTAGTACCCTTCCTATCTAAGGGTGCATCCACACTTGCTCCCTAGTTCGAGCTAGGGATGCAAATGTAGGTGACCGAAATTGCTAATGAAGTGGGGATTTAAATATCCCGTGCTTCGTTAGCATGATCTTGCTGGCGCGTTACTCTGCTCAACAGCTGCTCCTCATTTTTTGAGGAGTAATGTTAGTTCGAACCAAGGGGTTTGGTTTGAACTAACGCATCCCGGTGCGCACTTCCTGATTCAAAGCAGCTGTTGAGTGGAGTTACGTGCCAGCGAGATCATGCTAATGAAGCGCAGGATATTTAAATCCCCACTTCATTAGCAATTTCAGTCACCTACATTTGCATCCCGAGCTCGAACTAGGGAGTAAGTGTAGACGTACCCTAATTGCTATCTTTTGATCCTTATCTGCTTCTTTTAACTATCCAATCTTTAGGTGCTTACTGATTACCAGTCTGCCTATTTGGTTTTCCCTTTGATATTTTCAGACCCTCTGCTTCTTATTTCCTTCCCTCTTCCATTTTTTTCCCTTCCCTTCTCTCCCTTATCCCTTATTTATTTTGAGTATGCACATCCTAAACTCAAAACTCCGGTCATCTGAAGAAGTGGGCTGTGCCCATGAAAGCTTATGATACTATCTACATATTTTGTTAGTCTATAAAGTGCTACCAGACCATTTGTTGTTTTTTAAGTTTAACATACCTTAGTAACTGATTTCTGCGATGTTTTACAAAAAATATATTGTGATGGTGAACAAGATATAGATATCTACTGCCTTTGTAAAACACTTGGAAATTCACAGATGAAATGTGCTATATAAGAGGTAGGTATTAATTATTATTATTTATGTCTTGTTAGCAAGAATAAATCAATGGTGAATGGGGCATCATTAACATTGATTTTGGAAGCAGTCTTCTTATACAGGTTGAGCCTCCCAAACCAGGCCACAGATGTTCCTGGATCAGGGAGTCCTGGCTGGGAACTGCAGTGGGAAGAGGGCTGAGAGCTGGACCCCAGTTCTGGGAATGGGACTGGGGACAGAGCTGGTGCCGGAGTCCTGGTAGCAGGGCCAGGCTCGGGGATGGGACAGCCTCAGCAGCTCGGTAGCAGGATTGGGGACGTGGCAGCCCAGGCTGCTGGGGATGCAGCAGCAAGGCAGCACAGCAAAGGAATCAGGGAAGGGGCGATGTGCTAATAAGCTGGTAGCATGGGACCTCCCCTGGTCCAGCAAATTCCCTCATTTGAGTTTGGTCAGGTCCCAAGAGTGCTGGACCAAAGAGGTCCAACCTGAACTTAGAATAGGAAATACTACAAATACTGCAGGAAGCGTTACTAATATAGGTGTTAAATGTCTTGTTTAAAGTGGTGCCCACTGTAGTTAGTATCTATCTAACTTGATATGGCCTTATTTATACAGTGTGCAAATATATACTGTGTGACTTATAACACAAACATAATACCTTGCAGAAGGCCCTGCATCTTCCATTTTCTGCATCCAAGTGCAGGTGCCAGTTGCAGGAGGAAATTGTAATTTTAGATGGGAATGTGATAATTTGGGAGGTCTGTCTGTACAAAGTATGATTTCTGGTTGATATTGTGAAGCTGTTGCTTTGAAAATTGTTTTATCATAAACTCCTTTCCATCTATGTGTATGTGGATTTCACATTGAGCCCCTCCTTATCCCCCAACCCTGACTACTGCATCCCCCTCACACAACAACCCCTTGCCCTGAGCTCCGAAGGACTGGAGCAATTCCGGATAAACCTTCTAGAATCTAGTAAATCTCCTTTTTAAGCTGAAACAAAATACAGGACTATGTAGCAGTTTAAAGACTAACAAGATGGTTTATTAGATGATGAGCTTTCGTGGGCCAGACCCACTTCCTCAGATCAAATAATGGAAGAAAATAGTCACAACCATATATACCAAAGGATACAATTTAAAAAAAAATGAACACACATGAAAAGGACAAATCACATGACAGAACAGAAGGGGGACGTAGGGGCGGGGAAGGAAGTTGAATGCCAGTGAGTTAATGATATTAGAGGTGGGGAAGGGGAAATGTCTGTGAGTTAATAGAATTAGAGGTGATAATTGGGGAAGCTATCTTTGTAATGTGTAAGATAGCTGGGGTCTTTGTTAAGTCCCGTGCGGAGAGTGTCGAATTTTAGCATGAATGCCAGTTCAGAGGATTCCCTTTCAAGTGCAGATTTGAATGTCTTCTGAAGTAGGATGCAGGTTAGCAGGTCATTGAGACTGTGTCTCAATCAATGCCCACAAAACAGACATTAGACAGGATCACAAAGAAAAAACAGTTGCTTGTCATTTCAACCAAAAAGGGAGGCAATTGTTCCACTTTACTGGTGAGATCTCAAGTTGGAGTATTATGTCCAGGGACCACATTTTAAGAATTATGTGGACAAATTGGGGAATCCAGAGGGGAAAAAAACATAAATTAAAAAAGATTTAGAAAACATTGTGTATGAGGAAAGGTTAAAAGATCTAAGCATGTTTAGTCTTGAGAAAAGAAGACTAAAAGGAGACTAGATAATCGTCTCAAAATATTTTAAGGGCTGCTATAAAAAGGACAGTGTTCAATTATTCTCCATGTCCACTGGAGAAAGAAAAGAAGCAGTTGGTTTCTGGTAAGCTTAACAGCAAAGGTAGGTCAGATGTTAGGAAAAGGCTTTTTAACTATTAGGTATTTAAGCTCTGGAATAGGCTCCCAAAGGATGTTATGGAATCCCAGTCACTGGAGGTTTTAAAGAACATATCTCCTGTCAGGGACGGTTAGATAGATATGGTCCTGCCTCAGTGAAAGATGACATCTTGAGGTTGCTCCTAGTCCCACATTTCTATGATTCTATGAAACAAGAGCCCAAAGACAATGAGCTCAAGGACTGTCACATCAGGGTTTATGTACCACAGATGACACTCTCTCATCATCCTTTAAACATAGAATGTGGGATATTCAAAATAATCCAATTGGCCTAACTGCTCCCACCATTATCATCAGTGCTAAGCTCTCTTTAATACCCCCATCTAATGGAACTTTGAGAACATCTCACTGGGATAAGCAAGTATCGTGGTAGAGATGTATCCAAATCAACACAGTGAATCAGTGACAAAACAGAGACTAGGGATATGTCTAGACTGCAGAGTTTTTCCAGGATACCTCCAGTATCCCGGAAAAGCTCTGCAACATCCAAGGAACACATCTGCTTTTCCAAAAAAAAATTTGGAAAAGCAGACACGTTTTTTCAGCATTCCTGTAAACCTTGTTCTACGAGGAAGAAGGGATGTCCTGAAAGAGGCTTTTTTTTTCGACAATTGGCCCAGTGTAGACAGGCCAATTGTCAGAAAAGCCTCTTTTGGAAGAAAAGCAGAAAAGATACGCAAATTGAGGTTCTCAGTTTGCGTATCATTTTCCGATAGAAATTTGTAATCAAGACACAGCCTAAAATGGAAGTTCAGAGACCTGTTAGCAACACACTTCGCTATAGTGTTTCCCCTCTATTTAAAAGCATGAGAAATGCAATGTGTGTCCTGACATTCTTTGCAGCATTTCTCCTTTTTGATACATTAATTCTAATACAGTACTTTGTTTCTGATTTTATAATGTCTGTTTTAACCTAATGCCTTAAATAGCACTAGCATTGATCATTTTGTGCCTTCACGCCGTTATCATTAACCTTAAAATTATCTTCCTGGTTATCACTGACATTCAGTAGCACTGAGTTCATTCAGTAGGCTAGTTATATTCTGGCAGACAATTGTCATGCAGAAGCCTGGAAAAGTGTAAACAAATATCTGAGGAAGCCCAGTATGGCTTCACAAATGCATTCCTAAAGCATAACCTTATAAATAAACATAAGGAATTGTCAAAGTGTAGTCAGGCACCAGGCAAGCACACTAGCATAATAGCTTTATTGTAAAGGGCACTGCGAAATACATGCAGAATACTTATGGAAATGATCACAAAACAATGAGATAATGGCAAGGTTGGACTAGCATCCTCTCCCATTACTTCCATAGATCTGATTAAACAGCTTCTCTTTTTCTTTTAACTGTTGCTGCACTCTGCTTATTTATTGTAAGGGAAATTACTTTAAATTTCCCAGGTAGATAATTATTAAGAAATAAATTCTGTGAACGTAGCCGGCATCTTCTTTGTTACTAGAAAGAAAAGCGAAGAGAATCTAATGTTCAGGGTAATCTTTTCTGCCCCTTTTAATGTGTTTTCTGGGAAGAGAGGAGAGAGAGACAGGTTCTAAATAGTTTCAGCTAGTAGAGTGAGTCTGGCATTTCTTTTCTTCCTCGTTACACACCTAGCTCCAAAAAGAGACATAATTAAACTGGTTTAGATTCATTTGTATGACTATAACTGAATCACATTAGCTTCCCTTACCCCTCGTGATTGCGAGGAGTACAGATATTGGCAGGAGCTGCCCTCATTATTTGATTGACAGGTCTACACTAGAGCACTAAATCAAATGCCAGAAGATCGACTTCTGGAGCTTCAATACGCCAGTAGGTATAGACATAGCCTCAGAGTTTATGAAGTCCTTCTCATCAGAGTCCCTTAGAAAAGTGGTATGGGTAAGTCTACACTACAAAGTTAATTCGAACTAACAGACGTTAGTTCGAATTAACTTTGATAGGTGCTACACTAGCGCTCCGCTAGTTCGAACTTAATTCGAACTAGTGGAGCGCTTAATTCGAACTAGGTAAACCTCATTCTATGAGAACTAATGCCTAGTTCGAATTAGCTAGTTCGAATTAAGGGTTGTGTAGCCACTTAATTCGAACTAGTGGGAGGCTAGCCCTTCCCAGCTTGCCCTGGTGGCCACTCTGGCCAACACCAGGGAAACTTGTCTGCCCCCCTCCCGGCCCCGGAGCCCTTAAAGGGCCACGGGCTGGCTACGCAGTTTGTGCCATTTGCAAGGCTGCCAGCACCCAGCCAGCAGACCCTGCACCTGGCACGCCATGAGCCAGCCACCCGATGCCACCCAGCCCTCCCCCTCTTCCCGGGACGAGCCTGGCGGCTCCTAGGAGCCTGCCCGGGGCCGCAAGAGGTGGGTGCCCGCTTGGTCTAGTGCGGAGATCGTGGACCTCATCAAGGTTTGGGGGGAAGCCTCCAATGTCCACGATCTCCACACTAGCCACAGGAATGCGGCTGTCTACAGCCGCATGGCTGACAGCCTGGCCACCAGAGGCCACCAGCGGACTCGGGAGTAGGTCCGCTGCAAAATAAAGGATCTGCGGCAGTCCTACTCCTGGGCCTGCCTGCCAGGGGCCAACCTGGAGGCTTGCCCCCACTTTCAAGCCCTGGACCACATCCTGGGGGCTCACGCCATCCATGCCCCCCGGGTGGTCATCAACCCCGGGGCAGAGGGACCGGTCCTGGACACTGAGGAGGAGGAGCCGGAGGACGCCGCGAGCCAGGAGCCTGCCAGGAGCCTGCCCAGGACCCAGGACCCCCGAGGAACCCCACAGACAACATCTCCTGTGTCGTCTGAGGCCGGGAGGCCTCCACCTGTGAGTACCATCATGCTCCCCTTATGCGTACAGGGGGGTGGAGGGGAGAGGGAGCCCAGGGACCGTGCGCCTGGGCCTTGCCCACCATGGAGCAGCAGCTGGGTGTCATGCAGGGGCCTTGGCCTTGCAGAGGGGGGCTGGGTTTCACCCACCTTGTCCCCAGGGAGAACTGACCGCTGCTCTTGTTTCACCACAGCCGCAGCACCTGGGACTGGAGGGAGCACCACCCCGCCTGCAACAGCCACCCGCGCCCGGGCCAGCAGGCGTGCCACAGACAAGGAGGACTACCAGCGGCGGCACTTCCTGTTCATGGAGCAGCTGCTCCGCAACCAGGAGCACTGGGTCCGGGAGGACCTTTGGCTGCACCAGCAGAGTGTGGATGCACTGGAGGAGCAGGGCCTCAGAGGCCACCTCCAGACTCTGGTGGACTGGTTCCTGCCTCCTTCTGCTCCGGCTCCTGCGGCTGCCCCAGCTCTCGCTCCTCCTCCCACCCCTGCTGCCCCGCTCCCTCTGCTGCCCCTGCTCCCTCTCCCACTTCCTTCGCACCCCCCGTCCCTCCTGCCCCACCCTCCACACCTGCTCCCCCCGAGGCCCCCGCACCCACAGTGTTGTGAGATGGGAGAGTCAGCCGGACCCCCAAGCCTGAGCTTTCTCATCCCTTCCTCCCCTTCCAGTCCCTTCCAGCTCCCTCCTCCCAGGTTTCCCCCTCCCCTCTCCCACTCTCACTCCTCCCTCCCCCCACCCCAGTTATGTAAAATAAAGAGAGGTTTTTTTTGCCAAAACAGGTGTCTTTATTTGACATTAGGAAGGGAGGTTAGGGAGGGGAAAGGGGAAGGGGGGGAGGGTGTAAGAAGGCGTCGTGTGCCTTGCCAGACCAGCCCACATTAATGTCCGTGAACTGTCCCCGGTGGTCACACACGGCCTGCAGGAGGACGGAGAAGTACCCCTTGCGGTTCACGTACTGGAAGGCCTGGTGTTCCAGGGCACGGATGGGGATGTGCGTCCCGTCGATGGCCCCCCCCACAGTTGGGGAAGCCGAGGGCGCCGAACCCCCGGATGATGGAGTCTGGGTCGGCGAGGCGGACCACCCTGCGGAGCAGCACCCGGTTGATGGCATTGACCACCCGCAGAGAGACACAGCAAAGCACGAATCAGTGGGGCGCCCGGGTGGCTGGGAGTGCTCATGCCTTGGCAGTGCCCCGAGCCCCACTCCCAGGAGCAACCCCCCTGGGCGGCGTGTAGTACGGCCGGGAGAGACCGGCCCCTCCGGTGCGGGGCACTTTTGCCTCCTCCCCCCCGACCCACTGTTTTCCCTGGGCGGCCCATCCCCTCCTTGCAGCCCCCCTCCCCACTTGCCCAGTGGCCGGCGAGTGCCGTACCTGCATGAGCAGCGCTCCGACGGTGGATCTCTCCACGCCAAACTGGTTTCCGACGGATCGGTAGCTGTCCAGCGTGGAGAGCTTCCAGAGGGCGATGGCCACACGCTTTTGGAGGGGGATGGTGGGCCTCATGAGAATGTCCCTTCTGTGCAGAGCAGGGGCAAGCCACTCGCAGAGATCCAGGAAGGAGTCCCTCTTCATCCTGAAGTTCTGGGTCCACTGTTGATCTCCCCAGCGCTCCAGGATGATGCGGTCCCACCAGTCGCTGCTGGTGTCCAGACGCCAGATGCGGCGGGGCACGCCAGTGCCCGGGCGCCGCCGCAGCTGCTACATGGCCCCCAGGGTGGCCAGGCGGAGAGGCAGGGGGCTGACATGCACCAGGTGGAACCAGGCAACCTCCAGCCATTGGTGGCAGGCTTGCAGCAGCAAGTCCATAAACTGCACCAGAAAATGCAGGGCGAGCTCTGGCTCCATGTTGCCACCTGCGGCAGCGTTCCCGAAGGGCAGAACCGACACAGACAGGTGCAGAGAAAAACGCTTTGCTGTCCCTCGGCGAGGTAGGCAAGCAAGCGGAAAAACTGAGAACCGGCTGTCCAGGGGGGTCCCTTTAAGCACTAGCCTCAGATAGCCTCAGACAGCAGCCACACAAAGCAAATACTGACCTGATGCCCTGCCAGAACCAGTTTCAGCCACCTTTAAATGCGCCCCTGCGTTCAATCAGTGTGGACGCGAACTAGTTTTTAGGTCTAGATGCGCTAGTTCGAATTAGCTTAGTTCAAATTAACTAATTCAAACTAAGTTAGGGTATGTCTACACTACCCCGCTAGTTCGAACTAGCGGGGTAATGTATGCATACCGCACTTGCTAATGAAGCCCGGGATTTGAATTTCCCGGGCTTCATTAGCATAAGCGGGGAGCCGCCATTTTTAAATCCCCGCTGCTTCGAACCCCGTGTAGCGCGGCTACACGGGGCTCGAACTAGGTAGTTCGGACTAGGGTGCCTATTCCGAACTACCGGTACTCCTTGTTTCACGAGGAGTACCGGTAGTTCGGAATAGGCACCCTAGTCCGAACTACCTAGTTCGAGCCCCGTGTAGCCGCGCTACACGGGGTTCGAAGCAGCGGGGATTTAAAAATGGCGGCTCCCCGCTTATGCTAATGAAGCCTGGGAAATTCAAATCCCGGGCTTCATTAGCAAGTGCGGTATGCATACATTACCCCGCTAGTTCGAACTAGCGGGGTAGTGTAGACATACCCTTAGTTCGAATTAGCGCTGTAGTGTAGACATACCCTATCTAATGATACAGCTATACTGTAGGGTTGGTTTTTTTTGAAGAAGGTATGCAAATTGCACTTGCATTTGCATATCTTCTTCCACTTCTTTTTCTGGAAGAGGATTTTCTGATGTTTGGCCCATCTACATGGGGCCAAATGTTGGGAAAAAAACCTGTTTCGGAAACCCCTGAACACCTCATTTTACGTACCCTAACTCTCTGCCTGGGAGAAAGAAGAGTTCTATTCTATTCTATTCTATTCTATTCTATTCTATTCTATTGTCCTCATAACCATTGTACTTGAGCATCTTTCAGCAGTGTTAAGAAACATGACCAATATCTATAACTAGCTTTGCTTCCCACTGGACACTCCTCCCCCGTTCTCCCCTGGCCAGCTACACTGCCTCTGACCCCTCCCCCCTCTTCCCAGTGAGCCCCGCTCATCTCCCGGCTAGTCCTTCCCCCCTCCCACTCCGGATCAAGTGTGTCTGTTTTGGATTTTTTACCCTACCCTAGTGACGTACACGGCCAGAGGGTGGGGCCATTTACGTCACCGCCCCGCCCCCTTCCCTCCCGCCACGGCGCTCGGCTGAGTTCTGCGCTGCTCCACTCGGCCGCCGTGGGGGAGCAAGCAGAGCAAGTGGCCATTTGGGCTCCCTCGCGGTGGCCCGGCTAAGTGGCGCAGAACTCAGCCTAGTGCCACAGCGGGAGGCGAAGGTGGATGAGGAGGTGATGTACGTAACCGGGCCCCGCCCCCTGGGTGTGTACGTCACCGCCCCACCCCCCTTCACCTCCCTCCGTGGTGCTCGGCTGACTTCTGCACCGCTCAGCCGGGCCGTTGCGGGGGAGCAAGCAGAACAAGCAACCGTTTGGGCTCCCCCACGGCAGCCTGGCTGAGTGGCGCAGAAGTCAGCTGAGTGCCACAGTGGGAGGCAACAGCGCCGCCCAGAGGGAACAGCCAGCATTTCAGCGTTACAGATTCTCAGACACTGGGCTACTATATATATGATATGTGGCTTATTCTCCCTCGCACAAGAATTGTGCGTGCAATTTAATGATTTACGTTGATGGGGTTTTTTTTGTTTTACTGGAGATTATTGGGATAACAGGCACCTTTTTGGATACTTTCTGTTGCTATAACAAAAGGAACCATCTGATTGACTATTTTCCCCCAATTTCCTCACCGCACCCCTGCTCACTTTGCCTGACTCTACCATTGTGTGAGTGAAATGAAGATGAAGATGAGCACATATGGTCAGCAATGACAATGCATGTTAATTGGGAGGGAAAGCTTTAATTATAATAGGGTGGTTTAGAGAAAATTTAAAAACTGACAAAATACATAGTTATGTTATTGTAATAATGTTACCTGTCTTGTTCTGTTTCTGCGAGAGATGATGCAGGTGTATTTGTTGGTGGAAGAGTCACATTTTTTAACTTCACAGAGCTCTACTTCAGACCTGGAGAAGGTAACTATCATGTCCAAGCTAAATACAAACCAAGTCAGAGTGTTAAGTATAAAGAATTCATACTTGCTATAAAAGAACTGTTAAAATGAAGTAGGGAAGTAAGAATTAACAGACAGTAGGGTGTATTATAAATTGTTTTACTGGGCCATAAAACCAGTGTCTTTATTAAGTTAATGGCTTTTAGTGTCCAGCAGAGTTATGAATGTAAGTTCACAGGATCATCTTTTGAAGGTGTTGTGCAGATTTTCTTTGAAAATAATGACTAAGAGTTCAAATATTGAGTGATCATCATGTGGCAAGTGCTCACCCATGGGTGAAAGGGTGTTCTTTCTTTTATAATTTTTATGTGTGAGTTCATTCATGAGTATACTGATTGTCTGCTTTCACTCATACTGGTGTTTGGGCATTTGATGCCCTGCATGAGGTACTCTGCATAAGATAGACATGTGTAAGACCTAGGGATCTGGAAAGTGTGCTGTGGGAGGGGGTATTTATCTTGGTGAAACTGATGATATGTCAGCAGGCTTTGCATCTGTTGTTATGGCACTGTTTGATGCCACTTTGAGTTGGTGTCCTAGTCTGTGGGGAGCTTGTGGATGTTGATGAACTTGGCAAGGTTGGGGAGTTGTTTCAAGGCCAGAAAAAAGGAGGGAAGGAATTGAGAAAGATTTCTTTCAGAAAGTGGTCTGCATTAAATGTGGGTTGTAATTGTTTGATGGATAATAGTGGGGAGGGGAAGTAAGTGAAAAGTAGGGGTGCATGGTCAGTGATTTTTATTTTTCTGTATTGACACAAGTTCACTATAGGACTGTAGCAACCCATTTCATGTGGTAAATGTTGTGTACTGGGTTGTAGATATAGATCTTGTTGTTATAGTATCTGAGTTACATCACTAGGGGTCAGCCTAGCCAGTTTGGACTAGTTCTAGTTACATCTGTGTTATGAAATAAAGTGGACACTTGCAACTGCTCAAGCTCCCTGTGTTTCCACTGATTTCATTCTAAACTGTGGCACTCCACACGATATAACAAAGTATCCCATCCTCGTCGCTACTTTGTGATAACAATGATGTTCTGTAGGATGCTGTTAATATTGCAAAGTTTCCAGCAGAAGTTGGTTGTGTTTTGGAGGAAACTGACCCTTTGTATATAGCGAGTGGTGTGAAGTTGGTTTCTATGGCTACGTCTAGACTGCAGGCTTTTTGCGGAAGAGATCTTCTGCAAAAACTTCTTGCGCAAAAGCATGTCCACACTATGAAAGCGCATCACAAAAGTGATGCACTTTTATGCAAGAGAGTGTTCACACTGCATGGACACTCTTGCACAAGAAGGGTCTGATTTCCGTTAACAGAATGGCTATCAGAGCATCTGTGCTTTTTCTGGTAGGCTCTTTTTGCACAAGAAACCCTTGTTGAGTGTCCACACACACCTTTTTGCACAAGAACTCTTGCGCAAAAAGGAGTTATTCCTCATAAATAGAGGTATAGCTATACCACAAAAAGCCCTCTGTTCTGCTGTTGTACTGTAAATTCTCGAGCAAAAACGCACCTAAGGCGTGGACACTGGGTTTTTGCGCAAAAACCCTGTAGTGCAGATTTAGACTATAAGTCCTGTTATTTCTTCAGTAACGGTGCTGAGGCCTAGGTCTGCCTGCATTTTCTTGTCTATGTATCTCAGGGTATGTCTACACTACCCCGCTAGTTTGAACTAGCGGGGGTAATGTAGTCATCCGCAGTTGCAAATGAAGCCCGGGATTTGAATTTCCCGGGCTTCATTTGCATGAAGCCGGCTGGCGCCATTTTTAAATGCCGGCTAGTTCAGACTCCGTGCCGCGTGTAGCCAATACTCCTGTGTGGAATCTTTTTTGAGTACTTTATATTAGGTTGTATTCAAGAGTTGTCCATTGGTTTTGCTGATGCAGTCATCATGATTAAGGACTAGAATGGCCACCTTGATCTGCTGTTTTGATCTCTATCTGGTGACTGGATTTCACATGCTGAATAGTTGTCTTCCTAGCAGAGGAGATTGTTATGGATGTAAGCTTCATTGAGGATTTCACAGTTATTTTCCTGAAACAACTGACGTACTGATCCAGTGTGGAGTTTTGTCTTTCAGAGCATCTAGTCAACTGATTCTTTTTTTTTTATGATTGTTGACAGGGATGTTATATTTGTGGGTTGTGTTGTCTTCGTTGTGAAAAAATTCCTTGAGGCAGAGTCAGTAGAAGTGTTTTTTTCTGTCTCTGTCCTTTCTATTTAGAGTAAATTAGTCAGAGCAGGAATAATGCTTACGTAAGTTTATATAACTCCTAGCACAACAGGACAACAAGTTTGAATTGAGCACTACTGTAAAACATAGACTAATAAGATTTACAACTTAGCATTCCCTCTGGAAATTCAGTGGTATTTCACACTGCAATGTTACATTAGCAAATTAAAATTTTAGGGCCCACACTTTCTCCATTCTGGGAGCAGAGGATTCTTAACATTTTTCAGGATGCACTTTTCATACGGCAATTCTTAATTTTCTAAGATGGAAGAAGAGACAACTAAAATGGGCAACCACAATACTGTTTTTATTCAATAGCTCAGTTTGCCTCAGTTTGCTTGTTTGTGGAAGCTGCTTATAACTGTCTCATGGCCCAGGCAAGAATATCCACAGCAAAGTGGGATTCTTGAGTGGTACAAAGTCATTGCAGTAGGTTTTCTGTTACTTCATCTTATACTCCCTTACAGCTATGTGATTCATGGCTGCTGGAGCAGACCCAGAGACTATTGGCAACTGATATCCACTACAGAATCCCAGTGGTTTTTGTTTCCACTAGCAACTTGCTCAGAATCCAGACAGTTTAAGGAGGTATAAGGCAACACAAAGGCTTTTTCTAAGTACATCTTGGGGCCTATATTAGCCTGGGATGGTGAGTAAGGTATAGATCATTTATCCTGAAGTGATCCAATCCCATTTATTAATTTGAGAATGTTTGTATGGGGGAAGAGGGGTGACAGGTGCAGGCCTGACGATGTGGGGAGTAGGGAGTGAGCAATTCCCCTGGGGCCTGGAAATTCAAAAGGGTTTGGGGCCCCCAGTCCTTTAAATTGCCACTGGAGCACCACACCAGGCTTTCTACATAGCACGGGGCGTGGGAGGGGGCAGCGCCACAACTGAGGGCTGCCTGCTTCAGCCATGTCTTTTTTGGTGGTTTAGAGCCACCACCGCCTCTTGTCTGGGAGCCTGCATTGGCAGTTAGCCCCACTATGGGGGGGTAAGAAGTATGTTGGTGTAGCGAAGGAAAAGAGTGTATGAAATACATTAAATTCAACACCTTCTGGTCCTTATGAAACAGAGTTGAAATTGCATTCCGAGAAAGGGAAACATGTTCTGAGTTTGTTAAAAAAATATTGAGAGTTCTTAACTAGCAGTCAGCCATTTTGTAAATGCACTTGGTTTAATTGTCATTTCAAAACTTCATCATGGGTTTGAAGTTCTTTTGTGTATTTTAAAGAAATCTAAATTCAATAAACTGGACAAGCAAGCCACAGTCCATTGCTTAAGAATGATTGAAACAACCTGAGCAAAATATTTGTATGCAAAAAGGTACCCTGAACATCTGTATAGTATAAGAAATTTACATAGAAATAACGTGCTGAGAATAATTGTGGCAGTTTTATATCTTTTATATCTTTTAGTCATTTTAAATAGTTTTACATGGTTTTATTTGTAACTATGAATTACTGTAGTTCCGTGGGCTAAGAAAAGCACTAGATGTATCATGCAATTGCTTTTTACGTTCAAACATTTGTAATATCGGCTTTGATGAAAGAAGAGGTATTTTATGGGTGTCCTTATATTTAGAGAAAAAAGATAATTTAAAAACACACTCAATGGGGCATACAGGGAAGCAAACAGCTTGCATCAATGCCACTGTTCATTTTGCAGAAATGAGATTCTGCTTCAATGTACACAGATTCTGTACATTGACACGTTTTGATGCTGTTTTGCCTCTTTCACAATTCCAAACGACCATATAAATCAAACACTATCTTACAGAAATGATGTCATATTTCATTTCATATTATCAGAAGATAACATAATTGTGTTCCTGTAGATCATAGCAAGTGATTCTTGATTGCTGCAAGCATCTGGCCAAAAATTGCCTTTTAGTTATGGGATGGCACTAAATTAAATGCTGCACTGTGTTGCCTGGAAGCACCATATGTATAATAACTATTGTAGCTGTTAGATTGGAAAAAAGGTGTGGGGGGAAGGGGGGGAGGGAAAGTAGCATTATATTTAATCTGGTTAATACTTTTTGTAGCAGTGGGCTCTTTCCAAATTATCTTAACACTGTATACAACAAAGTGGTCTTTATCCTCTATCTTTTAAAACAATGCAAATCAGGATTCATTCCTTTGAAATCAGTGTATTATCCCAGGGAAAAAGTAATGTAAGTGAAAGGAAATAGGCTACAGTCTCAACATTTAAAAAAGTTTGAGAGTATCTTAGTAAACCTCTAGATCATCTTTGTCATTATACCCTATTTGCAATTTTCTGCCGAAATAGCTTATTATTGTTGTATGTTATCAGGATCACCACAGAACATTTTTTATCTTCGTTCACTGTTAACCACACATTAGTATTTTTAAAAAGAATAAATTTGTTTGCAGTATTCAGCTTTCTGTACATGAGATAAATCTAACGCTCACCAAGACTCCATTGAAAATAGCTTTGGGTGTTTGTTACACCCTATAATAAGAAAAGCAATCAAAATTATTGTTTCCTCGTGTTCGGAATGGGAGGTAGAATCCATGCATGAATGCCCTCCTCCACAAATGTATTTGTATGGGGAGCTGAGGTTATGATCTGGCCAGATATTATCTTATGTAACTTTAAGTGCTACAAATGACGTGCTAAAAAGGAGATAAAGTGCAGAGGATGGAAAATGGCACGGCATGAGATAAAATTAGTGCATTTCCAAATGTGGAGTTAAAATTCAAATTCTTTCAATCACAGAGATGACTCGCATGATGAGAAATAATTTCTGATCTGATGATTGCAGTACTGGAATTAATGAGGACATTTGATTCCTCGGGGGATCTGGTTATATAGGAATGTCTTCCACAACATACCCGTAGTCTTGCAGTTCCAGTTCCTTGAGTTTCCTCTCAATGTCCTTATCTAGATCTCTTTATCTTTAGCAATCAGAATAAAAATCAATTTTGTGATACTATCTGTGAAACGTTTGTCATTTGCCTAACCAGTTGATAGATCTTAAGAAAATTTATGATATTGCAGGTGACCAGTATTGTCCTTTTTACATATAACCTGACAAACCCTGGTAGTTAGAATCAAACTACAGCCCTCCAGAGTAATTGTCTGAGCTGAAAGTTGTCAGGCCTTGCTTAGCCAAGCCTGTAACAGATTCTTTAATCTCCACCTGGCCTACCAGCCACTAGCCGGGAACTGTATGCCACACCAACCAGGCATAAATTACATAAAGCTCCCCAATTTTATTCACACTTGCAGAATCCAGATAAGACCATGTCTGAAAAATCATGTATATTCCTATAATTAATACACTGGCCAATTAGCCAGTCATAAAACGGGATTTTCAGGTCTCTCTCCATGTCCTATTCCCTTTCTATCTCGGTCTTCTCTCTTGTGCCTCTGGTCTCTAGCTCCATCTCTCTCTCTCTCCCCTCCTCCTACTGCCTCCCTTCCTCTCTCTCTCAGCTCTCCTCCATCTCCTGTCTTTCTCTCCCTCTCTCTTTCTCTTCTCCCCCTCCTGCCTCTCATTTTCTTTCTCTTCTCCTCCTCCTCCTGCATAAGGAGTGCAGAGCCCAAATGGCTGTTTGCGCCACTTGCTCCTGCATGGCTGCCTGGCTGCCTATGAGCTCCAGCTGCCCCCCTGCACCGTTCCCCTTCACTCCAGCACTGGTCCTGCAGCTTCCCAGTTGTCCTCCACCTCCCTCTTGTTCCCCTGCCCTCTCCCCAGCCAGGCTCAGCGCCCAGCCCCCCCTCACAGGTGCCAACTGGAGGACTGAGCAAGGGGCAGCCATGGAG
Organism: Pelodiscus sinensis; assembly: GCF_049634645.1. NCBI lineage: Eukaryota > Metazoa > Chordata > Testudines > Trionychidae > Pelodiscus > Pelodiscus sinensis. The sequence continues at coordinate 218,240,739 of NC_134711.1, forward strand.
CAGGCGGCTAGAGAGAAGTGGCACTTTCCCCTTAAAAGCACTGCTTCTCTCCAGCTGACTGTGCTGCTGCTTGTGCTCCTCCAGCCCATGCCTCCCTCCTGGGCCTGCTCCAGGTTGCGAACTCTTCCAGGCTGGTTGGACCAGACATCAGCACAGTAAGGAAATGACGGAGGCTCCAGGACCTGCCTCCTGGCTGTGTATGTCAGCGCCCCGCCCCCCCCCTTGGCCTCCCGCCGTGGCACTCGGCTGACTGCTGCGCTGCTCAGCTGGGCCGCCATGGGGGAGCAAGCGGAGCAAGTGGCCATTTGGGCTACCCCGCGGTGGCCCAGCTGAGCGGTACAGAAGTCATCCAAGCGCCATGGCGGGAGGCGAAGGGGACACGAAGGGGAGCGGGGCAGTGACGTACACAGCCAGGCCCTGACCCCTGCCCATACGTCACCGCTCCGCCCCCCCTTCCCCTGCCACCATGGTGCTCGGCTGACTTCTGCACCGCTCATCCGGGCTGCCGTGGGGGAGCAAGCGGTGCAAGCGGCCGTTTGGGCCCCACGCTCCCCATGCAGCACGGGGGAGTGGAAGGGCCAGGCCCATGTGAGGCCGGCAGACGTGGGCCCCTCCACCAATTCCATGGATAGGATGGGGAGAGGGGATGTGACAGGGCCCCACCGAAGGCAGAGGAGAAGACGCATCCCAGCAGAGGGAGGGGCCGAAGCCCAGTTCCCCCAAACCAGAAAAATGAGGTGCCTGTTTTGAGTGTGGGCAAGAGGGCTATTTTCAGCGCAACTGTCTGTCACTCGCTGCCTTCCCCTGAGAAGGTTTCTTTCTCCTCAAATCCTCTGGCATTTTTCTTGTTCCCGGGTCGCTCATTCAGTTAGGACTTTCCTGGTCTCTCGCTGGCCCGCTTCGCTCCCGGGGCTACCTCTGGTCCACCTGCCGCAGCGTGCTGTGCTCAGTCAGCTGTGGTGAGCTCCTCTCCTCCTGTGGGGTTGAGAGCACAGCCAGCTCTTGCTCTCCCCACTTCCTGCCCTCCGCCCTCCCTCTTGTAGGCCCCAGGAATGGCCGGACACCCTAGGGTCCTAAGATCCACGGATTTGGGCCTGGGCGTTGTCATGCCTGTGCAGTTGGCCCGACACTTGCCGCTTGGCGTGATGGCTACAGCTGCGCCTGGGTGGCTTGCCACCGTGGCCGTGCGGCTTTCAGTACGGGGGTCAGACTGCTATCATTTACTGGACAAAGATTTATAATTATACAGGAATCTTTTTCTGTCATCCAACATTGTTTGATGATCATGAATCATAATGGAAGCTTTACAAACTATGCATGTTCTAAAACTGTTGTTTAGTAATATTTCCTGGCATCAGTATGCTTTGTGTGGGGCTCCACAGACACTGATAAATGCCCCGTCCATCTCTCATATTGGCCTGCATGGCTCAGACTGTGATTCCAGTTGGAATGGACTGTATCTGAGAGATATTGTGAACTCTAGTGTTCTGTGCCCACAGTTTGAAACAATGTTTTATCTAGTTCTTTCCAATGCAAGTTTTATACACCCGTATAGTATAGGTATCTGGAAAAATAATCTGCAGGATTATTTAGTTTTGTGAAGATTTTGCAGCATCTCAGAATCAGACTTGCCTTCTGAATCTTCATCTTTTTATTGTTTGATGTTTTTTTAATGTGTGGATTTTCCAACAGTAAATTTGTACTTCAGAGTCTGCAATTATTCAGAAGATAAACATGAAAATGTTTTCATCCCAAAAAACAGCTAGTACTTTTTTCATTATTAGCCTTTCTGTTCCACATCAGATAAATTGCTACTGGCATATGAAATAATGTTTTGCACACTGGTTCTCTCTTAACATTGTTCAGAATCCAATGGAGCTATTAGATACTAAAATTACAGTGTCTGTTTTTGTGGTACGTAGCAGCAGGTTCATTCAACTAAAGTTTTATGTTCTGAAATGTTGTCCCACATCCTTCAGTACAATTACTATAATTATGTCTAGCTTGGTCAAGCTTCTCAATGGTGGATTTAGAGTAGAATAGTTCTCTACAGCTCTTGCACAATAATCTGCCAGCCCCAAAACAGTAGCAATTAGGTCTTCTTTGATCTTTAATTGCTTGTATTTTCATAGAATATACTCTGCCCTCATTAGAAAACATACTTCTGTAACTTGTTTTACTCAGTCATTTGTCCCTGGTTAGTATTAAGTTAGAATCCTGAGAGTTTATCTTTTGTTTTTTGATTCTCCAGATGCAGAAAAAAGTGTCATTAAGCAAAGTACTTTCATTACAATATGCAATGGCTGTTTGTTGATATCTTAGATAGCATGTGCTACAGGAAAGATTCTAAATGATAATCTCATATCTCCTAAATCCAAATGTGCTGAAAAGGCAGTTACTAATCTGTATTTTTTTTTATATTTAACCAACACACTTTTTTACAGTTCTAATTTAGAAAATGTTTAGCTCTATTTACTTTACCTAGAACACCACCATCATGTGAGTTAATTACCAAACACACAGGTAACTTAAATAAGTGGAACTCAGGTAAAATCAACTGAGTTGCATCCTCTGATGTCAGTGGTGAATGTGGTCCTAGCTCTATTTCTTTTCTGGCTTCACTTATCTTTCTCATATCTATATATCCTATGTGATTTAGGGATAGTTCATGCAGTTTACAAAGTGGATCTTCATATCATTTCTATAATGACTTGAGGTTTAAGTGTGCATATTTAATAACTCAGCTGTGACTCTCCCATGGAACTGAATTCCCCTGTCCTTTTATGAAACTGGATGAGCTGATTAGCTGGTTTATCTACTGTGTGTGTAATTTCATAATTACACATTCTACTCTTATTAATTGTATTTTATAACAATGCTTCAGCATCAATTGAGGTTTTTTTCTCTCCTGATGCCTTTGAAATCTATAGTACCGGAATCCTTGTGAATGGGTATTGTCCACACTCCACTCCATGAAACTTCACACACAGAGATTTAGAGTTAGTATTACTCAACTGGTCCAGAGAATTAGCAGAAATAATTGCATTTCCTTTGCCGGGTCCCAAGAACCACTATCAAGGAGACTCAGGATAAATCTCTGGGTTTTTTTGTAAGTCCCAGGACCTCTCAGTGTCTGAAGTAAATGCTCTTGTGAGATTTTCAGTTCTGCTGCTTCTGTAATTCAAGAAAATAGCTTTTCCGGGGGGGGGGGGGGGAGGAATTGAGTGTGATTAATAAAATCTATTGATATTTACATGTACAGCAATGAGAGATGAAAAATTAATAAAAATAACAGAACATCAATAATAATAGAATCACCAAAACACATGTATGGTCTTAGCTTTCTAAAACCAGCTCATAATTATTTTTAGTCCCTAAAAGTAGATTCTTCCACATTAATTGTAGCAACATTTTATGAAACAAAACACATTGGAGGATTTCCTTTCCCTGTTTTATGAAGTCAAAATTTCAAGTCTGAAAATATCAAGGGGCTATTAGTGGTATAGAGAGAAATAGGGAGCAGGAAGGAATTTTCACATTGGTACTATATAGTGCACAATAACCCATATATAGTTAGCAGTGATGCTGATGGCGGTGGGAGAAGTACATATGTGAGTCCACTGTCCTGTGAACAGAATGCCAGGCTATATGGACCATTGGTCAGCTACGTTTGATAAACTCTATTCTCCTTTAACACTAGCCTGTGTTTATCTAGAGTTTATATTTCTCCCCAAAGTATCCCCAAAACCACTTTCCAAATGTTGTATAGAAAGGAATCATTTCACATGCCATTGAAGAGAAACCCCCGTGGGTGACCAGAGGCAGCTGTTTAACAGAGCATGGCAGGTGGTTTAGGTTTGTAAGGGAAAGAGGAATATCATAAGAGAATGAAACTGCAATGAGCATATAAGTACACAGACGTTAATATTCCCAGTTTGAGAAAGACCACAGTTATCACCATTTTACTGTTCAAAAAAAAAAAATCACACCTGTTATGTGGGATTTAAGCATCACAGATTGTCAGAACCTTATTTTTATGTATCTCCAGAAAGAAGATATTTAATGTAAATCCACAGCAGAAACACACTGTGGGAATGAAATATGGAACATGACTCTTCATAAGGAAAAGAGTATACTAGCACAGATTAGCAAATTTGTGGTAAAATCCTAATGAAGGGAAGCCATTTGTAGTTTTTACACTTCAACACATTTAGATAAGGATGATGTGGGACCTTTGGGTTTACCTTGACCTGCTAACATGTTAGGAAAAAGCACACCTTTTTTCCTAATGAAAAGACAGATTGTCTGGTCACCTCACATATATTTGCCTGGTTTGGAAAACAGAAGTCATACCTAGAAGAAGTTTGAAATGTGCATCATCACATGGCCTCTAACAGGCCCCTCTGGTTTACATGTTGAATCTGTCCTCGGGACTTCACTTGTCAGCCATGACAGTGTGCTCATGGAGGCAGTCCATCAAATCAACAACCCCAGGAACAGAATGTTTTGACTCTCTTGTAAAGCATGGCATGCCATCTTAAATATTTAATGCTACTCTTGTGTATAAATGAACTGAACAATTATAGAATTGCTCCCTCACACCTCAGGGCAAATTTTTCAACACAAAATTGTTTTAGTAGCTCTGCAATTTGCATACCAGTTTGTGAGAGACTGAAATACCTAATTGGCAAAAATAAAAAATAAAAAAATCAATAATTGTAAAGCATGTTGTCAAGAATAAAAAAAAAAGATTAATTACTGGTGTTCCTTGCTTAGGGTGAATTAGCAAGTCCAATGAGTGTGGTTCAAGCAATTAATAAAACAACCAGCCGTAAGATTTACATTTCTACTTAAAAGCCAGTACATTTCAATGAAGCAGTTTATTCATTAGGAAAAGAAAACTTCAAGGGAAACCTATAACTATCCATACTCCTAAATGATTTTATGACCCTTCTAAGTGGCTGTAGCTTATAAAGAGGAGAAAATACATTTAGACACTAATGACTGTGCCCTACCACTCTGTGAACCCTAAGTATTATTTGTTCTGTTGTCCCACCTCTGAAATAGAAGAAGGCCATAGAGCAACGGTGTTATAAGCTGAATTGGAATTCTAAACTGGTTTCCATCTGGTGTTATTATCTATTCCATTTTGAAATCATGGATTCCATTTTGAAAGAAAACCTCCTCAAGGAATGGTAAACAATAACTGAACTGAACTGGTATTTACTGCCAAATGAGTTGTTTACCAAGTTTACCTCAGAAATTGTACACACTTGCATGTGTCAATAACAAGATTTTCCCACCAGTGAGGTTTTATAAGGACTGCCCCTTTCATGGGACGGGGGCTGCCATTTTTGAATCCATCAGTGTGTGCGCTCTCTCTCCACTCCATCGAGCCATCAGGAACAGACCCTCAACATTCTGTGGTGAAGGCCCAGATACCATATCGAGGAGAACACCCCATTATCCTGAAGAGTTGGATCCTGATCCTTACCATCTGGATTCCCCTCTGTAGGATCTCCCTAGTGTTCCTCCTAAAGGGATCTCCATCAGCCCTGTGGTAGAGGTCCTAGGCATCACACACGGCAAACCGGAAAGCTTCTGTAATATAAATCTCATTATTCAGGGGCCTTTTCTATCTCCTTTCCTTCTTTCCTAAGGGTGTGGGCTGTTAGGGAATGTTCTTGTATTAGAGTATTATGGTTATCGTTATGTTATATGCTGTATGATTATATTTCAAATTTTAATAGATTTGTGGTTTTTTTAAAGTTTACCGGTGGTAGATATGGCACGATTGGGATGGGCTTGTCTTCTGTGACAGGGACACCTAAATTTAAAGTTAATCAGAATAAATAAATTCGTTGCCTAATCCCTGAGGTAACAATGGGGAGAACAAACATGCAGTCCCATTAATTTCCATTTACATATATAATTCACAATGTATTGCAAGGGAGGAAAATTCTAATACATATTTTTGCCATGTGCATGTGATAACCAGAGCATAGTGATATACCTGAGGAGTAGTTGGCCAGAATTTTCAGCTGGTATAAACTGATTTGGCTCAAGTGACTATATTGGGTAAACACCTGGGCTGCGTCTAGACTGGCATGATTTTGCGGAAATACTTTTAACGGAAAAGTTTTTCCGTTAAAAGTATTTCCGCAAAAGAGCGTCTAGATTGGCACGGATGCTTTTGTGCAAAAAGTGCTTTTGTGCAAAAGCATCCGTGCCCAGTATAGATACGCTTTTGTGCAAGAAAGCTCCGATGGCCATTTTAGTATAAATCTTGCCAGTCTAGACGCACCCCTGTTGGTGTCACATGAGGATATGGGCCTTGGTATTGGAACAAAATCAGGAAATACATCAAAATACACTTTAACTGTATTTACTGAATTTTGGAGGTCTGTCATCACTATCAGGCCCTACCACCATCTATACACGTTTAAAGAAACAGAGGTCACACTGAAAATATAGATGATGCAAATAAACATTTAATAAGCTTTGGGTCATAATAAAAGGAACCATGTCCTAATTCTCAGATTTCATGGACCATGTCAAACATGGTTTCACTGCCCTTTTGTCCACGATAGGCTCTGTCCTGCAACAAAGTAAATGGGAGTTTCTCTACTGCTTAGGATAGGAGAAGGATTCAAATGTATATGGCCAAATAACCAGATATGCTGCATTTAAATTACAATATGCCAAATTCACAAAAAAATATATAAATTCATTAAAAACAGGAACTAAAGTATTTTCTCTGCCCTAATTCATATGGTTTGTTTGATTTTTATAGGACAACTTTCAGGTGCAAATACCTTCATGAATACTTGAAATACCCTCGTACCAGCACATTTTCCAGTTATATAATTTGCATCTGAGAGGACTGGTAGGATAACATGGGTTTTGTGATAGGTAATGTTAATTTTATTGCATGCCTGGGTGTTTGTATAAACCTACTAATGAGTATGTAGGTGTTTGACCCTGCAAAGTACAGACATTCACAAGTTCTTTCACAATGTTGTGTGTGAAACAAATGAGGGTTAAAAATCGAGCATTAAATGTTTAAGAGAAACCCACATGAATGTGGTTGGTGTTTTGATTCTATGTAACCCAGGAGACAAACTCATTATCTGAAATTCTGGAGAAGGTTAACATATGGTGAGGTAGAAAAACAATAAACAACATGTGTTGATTTTCATACTTTAGCGACATTACTATGTTGTAACAAAGATATCAAGCTATATTAAATAGCATTTTTGGCATTATCTTGAAATATTCTATGAGAATCTAAATTATGTTATATGTATTAGATTTCTCAGTGTAGGTTGAATATTTGGATCAACTGATTTATTTTCTAGCCCCTATGGCCCACGCTCCATCCCAGTTTTGATTGATGATTTAATTGATAACATTGCTCTCAACAGCTCTTCTGAGAGTATCAGAGTGTTGGCTGGCCAAATCTCAGATATTCCAAAAAATATCAGTTTCTGGAAGATGTGTTTCTAGGCACAACGGAGAAAGTTGGCAGACCCCCTCTCCCTCCATATTGGGAGAATCCACAAGTCACTCATGTTCATTTCATCTCAGTTAAAATCTAATGTCAGGAACAAGAAACTAGAATTGAGTTAAACAGTGCAGATTCGTAGTAGACCTCGATCATATGCCAGGTTGAAACATCTTTAATAAATTCCTTCCTCCCACCTTCATTTTGATTTGGTTAATTCAGCACCTCTCTGATTTCATTTTTGCTTCATCTTTATTCCTCCCATGGTGTTAACGTTTCTCGCTCTGGAGCTATTTACAACACATGACCAAATGAAATAATTTAGATAATCATCCATCCAGAAGCCAATTTACCACTGCTTACTCAATATGTTCATTGCAGAGATCGAGTATTATAGCATTTGAGGTATAAAAAATGCTACATTTACAACCAGTACCTTCCTGTCTATAACTTGATGCTGCAGGAAGTTAGAGATTATTATAATTAAATCTTACAATGTCTTCATTAAGGCTTATTGTACTTGGGCAATAAATTAATTCCTGAAGACCCTTATGATTAAAATGCCTTGGTTAATCAATCTAAGGCTGTTTACCATAACTCTTATCCTGCTTTATTTTGATATAGTAGGAATTGGGAAACTTGATGAAGTACTAATCTGAGAGAGATTTTCTTTCAATTATTACTTTGTTTTTGGAACAGTGGACATCTTCAATGCTTTTCCTGCATTTTAGTAGATTTGGACAATTTACTAATGTACAAAGTCTCAGAAAATAATGCTTGATATTTCACATTGTAGATCAATAATGATGGGCCAAAATGAAAGCCCTAGAATTGAGTATCTCTAGGATCTAAGTAAACTGTGAGACTCGGAACAATCTCTGTTGACCAGTTTGTCTCAGACCTTTATATATCTAGCAAAACACTGATATTTTCTTAGTGTACATAATTCAGTTTTTTTCAGAGCCGTATAAAGATTTTTTTCTCCTCATTCTCAAAGGTCAATTTGCTGTAAATCTCAGATATGTATTTTCTTACCAAACACAGGAGGAACACAGAATGTCTGTCACATTTCCTGTGATGCAATGGCCTTTAAATACCAGAAATCAAGTATACGCATGTTCATTGGAAGAATCTGACATTGTTATTCACAATCACTCACCTAATACATAGACACAGGCTTCAGAGAAGAGAATAAAAAGGACTCATGCTGTTCAAGTCCAAAATTGTGGGGTAACATCTTTAGCCATTTCCCTTATGAATCAGGAGGGATAGCTCAGTGGTTTGAGCATTGGCCTGCTAAACCCAGGGTTGTGAGCTCAATCTTTGAGGAGGCCGTTTGGGGCAAAAATTTGTCAGGGGTGGTACTTGGTCCTGCTGTGAAGGCAGGGGACTGGACTTGATGGCCTTTCAATGTCCCTTCCAGTTCTAGAAGATAGGCAATCTCCATTAATTGATTCTATGGCTCATTAAACATGATGTTAAGTTTTTATCTTTTGTTACCTTCTACAATTGTACTTCTGCCCTGGGTCAGATTCTTACCTGATATAGCTCCATTGAAATCAATGGAACTATGTCAGTGTCCACTAACTGAAAACATGACCTGTGGCTTCTATATAGTCCCAACTCAACATCTTTGGTCTTCTGACAATAGCTGTTTTTATGCCTTGTGTCTTTTTTGCCTATTTCCATCTCCATTAATTTTTCCTCATTGTCCCCCCTCCCCAGTCTCTTTTCTAAATCTGCCAAACTACCACCCAAATCTTGCATTAACACTCTTCATCCCACTTCTACAATATTCATAGGAAATGAGATTACAAATAATATATATATTTTTAAAAATAAGATAATCTCTACCTCAATTTCTGTTTTAAACATTTAGGGTTTGGGGGCAGAGCCTTTTTTATTTTAAAATAATGTCTCTTTTCAGTGCTAAACCAAAATATAAATATAACTTTCAGAGTGAAACCCACATAAATTATTAGGTATATCACATTGCTAGTCCAGGAGAAAGCTTTTACAGGGCACGAGCCAATAAAAGAATCTCCAAAGTATGAATATTTGGAACTAGAAATTTGAGAACTTTTTTAATAAATTTCAGGCAGTACCAAAGTTCCTTACAGATAAACAATGTTAAAGTTACTGTTTTCACTCTGTTGGAATAAATATAACACACTCCCAAGCTATTTTATGCTGAGCTTTCTTACAAAAACTTATAATCCACAGCTATTGTGACATATTTTCATAGATTAAAAGAGGAATATGAAAATTCCCCTGGTTGAGGCAAATAGGATGTGATGGCATTTGGAGTGACAAGCTCGCATTATCTGCTAACAATGCAGCAAGTGGATCATGAGTCCCTAAATGTACTTACTGTTGAAAAGATGAACTTACTAAATAGACAACTTGATAAATTATTGAAATAATTAATATAAATTCATATTACAAATAAAACATTAACCTCAGTTACAAAGTGGTTAACTTGGGGTTTTATGTTTGGGAAAATTAATGAAGTCTAGTTGCTGTAAAATTATGATGTAGTATTTTTTACATCTACAAGAGTGAGAGAAACAAGTGACCATGAGTCACTCTTCTATTATGCCAGAATAATTTACCTGAAATCAATGAAATCACCAGTGCAAAACTAGAGTAAGACAACATTGATTCTGACTCAGTTGTATAAGTGCCATTTCTATTTTTGAGATGTTATGTTAAACTGTGTACTGGTGACATTAGATTGATCTGAGAATTCTAGATCAAATTCTCAGCTGGTGTAAATAATGCTACTGAAGCCAATGGAGCAATGTTGATCTGTGTCAGGTGAGGAGTTGTCCCTCCATTTTTGCAAGAGCCTAATCTATTTCCTACAAAAGTAGAAAAGAAAGAAAATATGCTAATTCAATTAGAGCTTGCAAGCTGCAAGTTTCAAGGTCATTCTTGTTATCAGCTTTTTCTTTTTCATATTCAAAATATTGAGAAGTGTTAATTATCCATACCTGCTGGATGAGGTGAAGCAAACCTGATTTGTACTAGAGCCCGTTTCCCAGTTTTATAGTCCTGCAAATGAACGTGCCACTGCCAGCACCACTGAGCTCTGCTATATTGAGGAGGAAATGAGTACCAACTCCTCAATGTGGATGGCACATAGTACACTCTGTAATAATAAAGGTAATGAACTGAACAACCTTACACCATTACCTTGAATGGGATTTATTCTTTATCCTCCCTCACTACTCTTTGGTAATTGCCTGGGCTAGGAGGAACATTCTTAATGTGTGCAGATATATTCTGGATTTTGCTGATGAGAAGTAAAATTTACCAAGGGGGCTATTGCTTTAGAATCTGCAGCTTTCAGTGGGCTGATCTCAACAAAAGCTTTTTTTGATGTTGAATGTTGAAGTATTTTTCCTAATATCTGGATCAAACACCACAGGTATGCAGCCCCTGAACAAATCCAATTTGCTGAAACATTATCCTCCACTATCAGTTGCAAACAAATCTTCAATATGAGGAAGCAGATATTGGTCTGCACACAAGATGGGATTCGGAGTAATATTGAAATCTCTACTTGGGACAACACCATCCTTGTTGATCGCTTTGCTGGAGATAGCCAACTGTGTGAAACTGCTGATGAGACTGGTGACATTTAGTTTTCACTAAATAGTCAAATTGAGCCTCTACCCAAGGTTTCAGAACATGAGGCTCAAATCTGGGCTTGCAATATTTGGGCTGGCTGTCAGACCTAATACTCAGCTTTACTATCAACACCCATGAAATTCACTATCAATACCCACAAACATTTCTATTTTATTTCTCTCCTGCTATCTTCACACCCTTCTGAATGTCTTCAGTTCCACTGGGAAAGTTTTAAACTTTTATTGGGCACTGCCTGCGATTGAGCTATCTTCTGAAACAGCCAAAGGATCACTTGGGCTCCCTCTGCTAGCTAAAGACTTTCAGTGCAAGCTAAAGGCTCACACAATGTCAAAGATGTCTCCGAGAAAGCTCATGCTATCTTCTAGCTTTACCAAAATGGCTGCTCTGTCTCCTAGGAGCTCAGCACCAGATCTGGCAGCCACCTCCTATTTTGTATTGCATGTAGTTGTCTACTTCCCCTTCCGTTGTATGATGACTCACAATCCAGAAAAATCTGCAAAGCCGTTTATTTCTAGGGAGATTCTCTCTCCCTTTTATTTTTGTTTACTTACTTTTTCATCTCCTTAGTGAGGCATTGGGAGCACAGGGATATAAATTCCTCATCAGCAATGTTATATCTAAAACCAGCATAGAAGGAGATAGAGACACAGGAGGAGCTGATTTAAAGCAGAGCCATCTGCTGTGGTAGCTTTATTTTTCTGGCAGCAAAACAGAAACTAAGCAAAGGTGAGGCTCTGCTCTGAGCACAGCCAGTCCAACCATTTAAAGGAGCCTCACCGCAAATGGGAACCAGCATCTCTCAATTGAATAAATCCCTCTGTCAGCCAGGCTCATAACGGAAGAGAATTATTAAATAAATCTTGCTGAGATGACTGGCATCAGTCTCAGACACTGTTCATACCCTGTGGATGGTTGTAATACCTGAGATGAACCAAGCAGAGTTCAATAGTTTGGGTGATAACATGCTTTCTGCCACACCTGTCAGTAACTACTCACACATGAGGTAATCGACTAACACACTCTATAAAGCATTGGGAGGATATAGATACCATGTCTGCAGTCCCACTGATGGGGTTAGGCAAAGGAACCAACCTCCCTGGGGCCAAGTGATACAAAAAGGCCTGGAGCCTCAGGGCCTTTAAATTGCTGCTGGAGTGCCATGTGGTATGCTTTGCAGAACTCTGAGGGCTGCCTGGGGGAGGTGAATTGCTCTCTGGGCAACACTAAGGGCTGCCTAGCCCCAGCCCAACCTCTCCTACCTGAGGCTCTGCTCCTTCTAAGGTGAGACAGGACTCTTCCACCTTGCCCAGGGTCTGGTGAGGTTGTTGGCTCTGCTGCATTGCTGAATATATTGACTCCCTGCTGGAACATTTTTAAAACCAAAATTAAAGCAAAATTTCCCTATGAGTAACTGGTACTACAAGTATTTGTCCTTTTTTAAAGGTCCGTAGGATCTCAGTCAGGGTGCCTTTGTCCCTGTCTTTGTTTTGCCTTGCATCAGCCTCAATGCACCCTGCTAGCAAACTCTTGAGATTAAATTTAAAATAATTTTACATTATATTAAGATGAGCAGGTTGTCTTGTCACCTTACTCCAGAAAAACTCAGCACATGCTTTATAACCATTTCCTGGGGCTAGGGTTTGCCTCAGTTCTTCCTGACCCAAGGGTTACACACACCTCTCTAACATCCTGGGAAGGTAAAACCCCATGTTTCACAATGAGTGAGCAGAACTTAATGTCCTTCTATCTCCAGCTAAAGGAGTTAGCTCAACATACAGAAGAGCCCTGCATACTGAATCATAGATCCTGCCAAACTGCTAAATGTATGCAAATTGTGGACCTAGTTGTGCTCCCAATATAGTCCCTGGAGAAACTCCCACTCATACTGGAAGCAGAATAAAATCCTATATCTCTAACTACATCAGCAAAGGCAGCAGTTCCTCTGAGAGCAGTATGGACATTAAAATGCAAAACACTGTGTAAAAGGAGGAATATATAACCTATGGCAGGGTGCCAGCGGTGGGCAGTGAGAACTAGCTGCTGAAATTATTGCTTGAGAGGCATTCAATTTGGTGAAATTGCTGATGCTTACTCTTCATGACTTGACAGCCAAGCTGAAGGGAGTATTTATTTTGGATTATTTAGAAATGTACCCACCTGGTACAGGTACAAAACACAGAGCAATAAAATATAGCAGTTAGGACCAGAGACATGAAATCCTCCTGGTCCCACAATGTGTGAATAACACTTGATTGTATTATCAGTATTTTAAATACTTTTAAACCAATGCTATTTCTAGCAACAGAACTAATTGGTGTAATCTGAGTTTGGTTGCTAATAAAATGTTTGGGGAAAGCACCACAGAAATAGCTGTCAGCACAAATTAGAAGAACTATAAAATTTAAATTGCAGATATCATGCATCCCAGGTTCCACAAGGTTTTCAGATTTGAAGCACCTGGAAGGAGCCTGAATTTCAGAAAGCATTGAGCATCTACCTCTACACATGCATCATGTCTGCACGAGGAAATTATTTCAAAATAACTACATTTGAAATAATATCTACCAAAATAAACTATTTCTAAATAAGCGTTATTCCCAAGGAAAGCAAGAGTACTAATTTTAAAATAACTAGCCCATGATTTTAAAATAATGTATGGTAATGTGGACGCTCTGCTTGATATTTCAAAATAAGTGGAGTTTTGAAATAACTCCCTAGTTTTAGACCACGGCATGAAGCACTATAAAGTGCTCAAAAGCCGCTTACAACCAAGCAACCCAAAATCGCTAATCACTTTCAAAACTCTTGGCTGACATTTTTTTTCCAGCTAAAGGAGGGATAGAGATAAAAGAAAGTTCAAAATCTTTTATCTGTGATAGAGATAAAAGAAAGTTCAAAAGCTTAGATTTGCATAAGGAGATGTCTATAAGAGGATGCCATGTTTGTTTATTTGTCTCTATGATGATAGGAGGAGTGCTGGCCAGCACTCAGGGTATGTCTACACTACCCTCCTAGTTCGAACTAGGAGGGTAATGTATGCATACCGCACTTGCTAATGAAGCCCGGGATTTGAATTTCCCGGGCTTCATTAGCATAAGCGGGGAGCCGCCATTTTTAAATCCCCGCTGCTTCGAACCCCGTGTAGCGCGGCTACACGGGGCTCGAACTAGGTAGTTTGGACTAGGGTGCCTATTCCGAACTACCGGTACACCTCGTTTCACGAGGAGTAACGGTAGTTCGGAATAGGACCCTAGTCCGAACTACCTAGTTCGAGCCCCGTGTAGCCGCGCTACACGGGGTTCGAAGCAGCGGGGATTTAAAAATGGCGGCTCCCCGCTTATGCTAATGAAGCCCGGGAAATTCAAATCCCGGGCTTCATTAGCAAGTGCGGTATGCATACATTACCCCGCTAGTTCGAACTAGCGGGGTAGTGTAGACATACCCTCAGTGTCTAAGGGTTTAAACTCAAGAAGCTAGCAAGGATGTTGTCAGGGGGCCAGAAGAACCAATGGGGATACAGTGCTGAAATCTGAACTGGATATAGATACCTGGTATACTCTTCCTGAGAGCTGGAGGGAACTGATGCAGTAATCAGAATTACCATGCCTATAAGAAATATTGGACATGGGAGTGAACTGGGCCTTGATACAGATCAGAATGTATCATGAGTAAAGGAAAAAAGTATATTTAGTCATAATCAGGGCATTTTTCTTTGTTTTGGTTGCTTGGTTAAACTTCTCTGAGTGAATCTATGCCTTCCCTCCCCCATTCACTATCTAAGACATGTTTTCACTCAATTGCTCTGTATCACCGAGCAACTAAGTATGCTTTATCAAGTATACCTTTTTGTTTTGTTAATAAAATCCCCCATTTTAAGGCAATTATTTGAGTCTTGTGTCCTGGAAAGAAACAGGAGGTCTGTCTGTGTATGTGTATGCATGCTTCGGACCAGGGCCGGTCCTAACCAATTGGTGGCCCAGGGCAAATTTCTTTTTGTGGCCCTTACAACAATATGCCATGTTAGCCCAAATATGCGAAAAATGTTCTTTGATCCTTAAGTTTGCATATATGGTAATGAAATATTTTAAAGAAGCATTTTCAAATTATGAGGAAGAACAGCTCTTGCGCAAAAAGGGGGGTTTTGTGCAAAAAGGAGCATCCATACAGAGCGTTTTTGCACAAACACATCTTGCTCATAAGGGATCCGAGGAGGAAATGCAAATGAGAGTGCAACATATGCAATTGAGAACTCCATTTGCATTTCCTCTTGCAGAAGAGGATCGTAGTACAGATATAACCCTAGTGTGTGGTGCACTGTCCCATATAGTGGCACTTAGACCACTTACAGAGAGAGATAAGGGAGCTCTACAGCCTAAGCTGCAAGCCAGCTGGTTATATAGCTCAAGTTGTGGAGGCTACTCTGCTAAACTCCAGGTTCCAATCTTCGTGTAAGCAGTTACACATGTCAGCTTCACTCTAGGCTTCTGAATACCTAAGCCCTAGAACCATACACAAACCAAATAAAGAGAGGCATTCCTCTGCCTAACTCACCTGCAGGAGAGCTCTGTTTCTGCACACTAGTGTGGACCCTTTGGCCATGTCTATCTTACACAGAAGATTGATGCTTCTGTGATGGATCTTCTGGGCTTTGATTAGCAGGTCTAGCGAAGATCTGCTAATTCAAACTGATAGGGCACCCCCATCAGTGTCAGGATACCAGGATTCCTGCTCCTTGCAAAGAATAAGGGAATCTAATGTTATATGGAAGTAATTAACATATCTTAAATTGACCTTCTACTTTAGTATAGATATTCACTAGGGCTTAGGCATATAGAGGAGTGTACACAAAGTAAACTGGGGTGGGGAAAGAAACTTTCTTGTAAACTTGAAATGAATAGATTGGAAGGGACCTTGAAAGGTCATGCAATCCAGTCCCCTGCCTTCACAACAGGTGCAAGTACCATTCTTGGCATATTTTGACCCAGATTTCTAAATGGGCGCCTCAAGGATTGAGCTCACAATCCTGGGTTTAGTACACTAAAACTCTAACCACTGAGCTATCCCTACCCCCAACTTTTAGCCTAATGGTTCATGTACTGACCTGAGATGTGGGAAACCACTCATTTGAGTCCTCCCTCCTCTGCCTGAAGGGGAGAAGGGCTTTTAATAGGTCTCTGCCACCTCTCCAGTGAGTTCTGTAACTATGGAGCTCTAGGATATTTTGATATGGGGACTGCTCAGTCTCTCCTGTTGTTCCACAGCAGCAATATATTGAAGGAGTTGTGGGAGAAAGGAGAGAAAGAGCATGGTGTTTTGGTAAGATCCAACCAATTGATTTCCCCCACCTCCCCGGCTCCAGTGTCTCTTAATTATTTGTCCACCGGATAATGCCTTCCTCAGGACAAAGTGGGGAGCCTCTTACCCTCCTCACCCCAATCAGAATATCTGATAGCACAGTGGATAAGGCA
The DNA here is from genome assembly GCF_049634645.1 of Pelodiscus sinensis. Taxonomy (NCBI): domain Eukaryota; kingdom Metazoa; phylum Chordata; order Testudines; family Trionychidae; genus Pelodiscus; species Pelodiscus sinensis. The sequence goes on from NC_134711.1 coordinate 218,257,365, forward strand.
TTCACTGATTCATGACAGAGCCCCAGTGTGAATTCTTTCTCCCCCTCAGGCACGAAGTTGGGGAGTTAGTCTTGCACTGGAGGTTTCCCATATCCAAGGTGAGTACCCTAACCACTGCATTACACCTTCCAGGGAAGGCTGTCTTCCCCTCCTTTGGACAAAAACAGTGTAGCCCTCCCCCGCCTCCAAGAGGATTTATAGCTGAGAAACCCAAGTCACCTTCCTCGAGCTCAAATTTAAGTGCTGAACACTCTGAGGACATGTCTACACTAGGAAATTATTTTGAAATAACTAAATTCAAAATTATAACTCCCAAAATACCTATTTCAAAATTAGCTTATTCCCCTGGGCTATTTCTACAATGCAGCACTATTTCAGAATACCAGAGGTATCCCAAACTAACTATTCCGCATCCTTTGAGAGCACCCTCTTTTTTAAAATAACAGGTTCGCTATTCCGACATCCCTGTAAACCTAATTCCATAAGAAGTAAGAGGCGTTTTGGAATAGTGATTTATTTTGAAATAAGGGCTGTGTACACATCACCAAATTTCTAAGTAAGCTATTTTGAAATTGACTCAAAATAAGCTGAGCAATTTGCGTAGCTCAAATTGTATAGTTTATTTAAAGCTATGGGTGCAGTGTAGATGCACCCCAAGAAAGCAGGAATACAGATTTTTTAAATAACCAGCCTGATATTTTGAAATAACGGGCTTGGTAGTGTGGACACTCTGCTTACTATTTCGAATTAATGAGGGTTATTTCAAAATAAAGCCCTAGTGTAGACTGGGGCTGAGAGGGGCAGGGTTTAGGACATGCCTCTCACTTTGCCATATCCCATTGGCTAGCTTAGTATAGTTTCTGGTGAGTGACGTTAGACAGTTATTTTACAAAACTCATATTTTCCCTGTGTCATTTATTTGCGCAGTCAAATACCTGGCAAAATATACATAATGGTGCATAAAAATAACAGAATAATAAAAATAAAGAAGTCTGTATTAGTTTCCTCTTTTTTAAAAAGTCATTTATTAATACTATTATAAGACTGAGGTATTTTCAAGTAAATCTATTGCATTATACCCAGGTTCAGTAGACTAGTTCTGTCCAGTATCTTTTCAATATCAGCATCCTATCTATATACTCATAACATTCAGTGAGTCAGATCAGCACTTTCATGATTATTTAACTCAGTCATACATCACCACCTCCTCTTCTCTAATGCTGGAGGGTGGATTTTTATGTTAGTGGTTTGTGGATGGGCCTTTGGTCAAAGTTCTTGATTGGTTTTCATACACCAAACAAGGGCTCCAGGCTGGTGATAAAGTGTTACTAAAGGGTTTGAAGAAATGTCAAGTTTAACAAGTATATTTAGTTTAAAAGAAATGCTTTCTTGGACCACGGGGCTCCTAATATATTGAGAATAATTTAGTGCAGGAATAAATACAGTTTCTAAAAATGTGCAACAAAACTTTACATACACATAATGACAGTATAAATTGTTTAATGCTTTCCACTTACAGTAATCAGAGCCCATAGCTTTCCAGAATTTCATGTGTGTGGAAGTTTTCTGAATAATCACCTACCACAAAATTCTCTGTCCATGCTAAATGGAGAGGTAGTCATTTAAAAATACACCAGGGGAACAGAAGGGGATATGCCCTCCTCTTTTCAGAAGTGGAAAGCCAGACAAAGACACGCACCCTCCATGGGTACTGCAAGTATTATCTCATAAGGTTTCTACGCAGCAGAGCTTAACTCAAAATAAGCTATGTAAATTGAGCTACATTAATTACGTATCTTATTTTGAAATAGCTTATTTCAAAATAGGGAGCGTCTACATAGCACTTATTTCAAAATAGAGCACTCTTCCTTCAACTTCCCTTACTCCTCATACAATGAAGTTTACAGGAGTTAGAGTAAGAAGTCCTCCAGCTTAACAGTATTATGACACTATTTTGAAATTATTGCCTGCTGTGTAGACACGGACTAAATTATTTTGGAATAGCGCTAGTTATTTTGAAATAGTGTTGCAGGTTAGACATACCCAAAGTAACTGAAGAAATGTTGCTGCATGGCGAAATTAAAATTCAGACTTTTTCTCATCTCTACAATGATATTTGAGTCAATTACCCTCATTACTATTATAGTCAATAGCCTTGTCTCTTCAGGGTCCCAATAGAGTAGGAATATCCCCATAGTTAATATAGGTCTGAGATTTTTATATTCTTGTATTGAAAAGGTTTTTTGGATAGTAGTTAATGCCCTCCGCTAGATCTGGCTGATTAGACTCACATCATGAATAAAGAAGAACCACCGATTGACAAAATATATGGTGGTTTTTTTTCTGTCCTGAGTTTCCTGAGAGGTCAGCTGGCAAAAGCTGTTTCTGACATTTAACATTCAAGAATGTCCCACCCCTACATTAAAGCTTTATTCAGGAACCTGGAAATCAGAAAGAGAGTCTACAGCAGATAGTAAAGTACATTTCTAGGGGATGTGAAAAGTTAATACCCTGAGACACATCACTACCCCAATCTAAACCCCAATATAGACAGGAAAAATCATTCCATTGACCTAGCTATTTCCTCTCAGAAAGATGATTTTATTACAGTAATAGAAGAGCTTCTGCCATCATTGTAGTGTCTACAATACAGTGTTGACCCTGTACATTTCTAATGTAGACACTAGACAACAAGGGGCAAATACAATTTTGAACCTCTCTAGTCTGGCTCTCTCTGGTCTGGCAACATCTGTGGTCCAGAAAGATGTTTGTTAGCTGGATGTCCATTTACCATGGGGGAGGCCAAGTTTCCTGTGGTCCCATAAGTTTGTGTTCTGTGCTGTTATTTAGTTCTAATTTACCTTTAAATGTCTTCTAAGAGCCCAGTAAGCACAGGGGCTGTGTCTACATTGGCACCCCTCTCCGGAAAAAGGATGCTAATGAGACCAGTCGGAATTGCAAATGCCGCGGGGGATTTAAATATCTCCTGTGGCATTTGCATGAACATGGCTGCCGCTTTTTTCCGGCTCAGGGTTCTGCAGGAGAAAAGCACCAGTCTAGATGGGATCTTGCGGAAAATAAGCCCTTTTCCGGAAGATGCCTTATTCCTAATTTCAAGGGCTTATTTTCCGCAAGATCCCGCCTAGACTGGCGCTTTTCTCCGGCAGAACCCCGAGCCGTAAAAAAGCGGCAGCCATGTTCATGCAAATGCCAAAGGGGATATTTAAATCCCCCGCGGCATTTGCAATTCCGACTGGTCTCATTAGCATCCTTTTTCCGGAGAGGGGTGCCAATGTAGACACAGCCTCAGAGTGTTGGTAATGTTGCTAGACAATATTGACCTCCCGTGGTTCAGCAAATTCTCTGGTTCAGCATCAGTCAGGTCCCAAGGATGCCAGACTAGAGAAGATCAACCCGTATATCGATACCTACATACAATAACTGAGATTTTCAAGGAACCTATGGGAATTAGATGCCCAAGTTTCTTGGCATATTCAAAGGGCACTGGATGCCTAATTTCCTTAGAGCCCTCTGAGAATTCCAGTTAAAAGCAAGATGAAGCCTTTGAATATGGATTTTTCCTGCAACAAGACAGATGACTGAACCAGCCAATAGGCTCTTCAGAAAAAGATAAAAGACAAGGGAAACTAAAAGACACATTAGCTGTAAGTAAGTGGAATAGAAAACTTTAGTATAAAATAAAGGGAAAGGCTGAAATCCGGAACAGGTGCCTTAAAAGAACAGAGATGTATTGAAGGTTTAACAAACAATGAATCAATGATGAATAGAATCCAGAAGAAAAACACTAATGATAGTTACACAAGAGAAAGAACAATGAGTGGTTCTATGGCACCTTGGGTACGTCTAGACTACAGGGTTTTGTCAACAAAAGTGGAGTTTTGTTGACAAAACTATACCTGCATCTACACTACCGCCGAGTTCTGTCGACATAACATCAACCGAACTCGGCAGCTTTGTCGATGGCGGTAAACCTCATTCTACAAGGAATAATGCCTTTTGTCGACAGAGTTCTGTTGACAGAAGGCGTTATTGCATCTACACTGTCCTTTGCGCCTACACTTTCACGTCGACAAAGTGGCTTGCTTTATCAACAGAACTGGATGTAGTCTAGATGCTCTTTGTCTACAGAAGCTTTGTTGACAGTATCTGTCGACAAAGCCACTGTCAACAAAAGCCTGTAGTCTAGACATACTCTTAAAGACTAACAAATATATTACATCATGCACTTTTGTGGGTAAAACCCACTTGATCAGATAAATTGGAGTGGAAATTACAGAATCCAGAGTATACATAACTGCAAAAGCATTCACCTGTCAATGGTAGGACCAGTGTTAATTACTGTTTGAATCAGGCTGGATGTGTCCAGTTCATAGCTTTTGATGTGGAAATGTGAATACAAAGGTCAGGGAAATTGTCTTTGTAGCATGTGAACCTGAATATCTTTATTCAAGCCCATGTTGATAATGTCGAATTTGTAAATGAATTCCAGTTCAGCTGTCTTCCTCTGTAATCGGGTGATAAAATTCCTCTGTAGAAGAATGGCTAGTTTTAAATCCATTATTGGCTGTCCAGGGAAGTTAAAATGTTCCCCTACAGGTTTATGTGTATTACCATTTCAGATGTCTGATTTGTGTCCATTTGTCCTTTGTCCCAGAGACTGTCCAGTTTGGCCAATATATACGGCACAGGGGCATTGCTGGCACTTAACGGCATACATCACATTAGAGGGTGTGTAATAGTATGTGTCCCTGATGGTGTGGCTTATATGATTAGGTCCTGTGAGGATGTCGCTTGTAAAGATATGTTGACAGAGTTGGCAACTGAATTTGTTGCAGGGGTAGGTTTCTGGGTGAGTGTGTATGGGGTTTGAGGTGGGGTGTGGCTGCTGGTAAGTATTTGTTTAGGGTTGGGGCAGTGTCTGTAGGCAAGGGCTGCCCTGTCTCCCAAGATCTGTGAAAGTGAGAGGTTGTTTTTTCCAGGACAGATTGTAGATTATTAATGATGTGCTGGAGGGGTTTAAGCTGTGGGTTGTAGGGCTATGTCTATATAAGCAGGTTATTTTGAAATAATTATTGCCAAACTAACTATTTTGAAATAAGCTTATTCCTCTTCATAAGTAGGAGTTATTATTTAGAAATAACAAGCCCATTATTTTGAAATAATAGGCGTGGTAATATGGACATTCACCTTTTTATTTCAAAATAAGGGGAGTTATTTTGAAATAATTCCCCAGTGCACACATGCCAGGTAATGACAATAGTGTTCTTGTTGAGGCTATCTTGAACTAAGGGTGTGTCTAGACTACCGGGTTTTTTCGAAAAAACTTCCCCTGCATCTAGACTGCCACCGTATTCTTTCGAAATTAAATCGAAAGAACACAGCAGTTTTTTCAACCATGGTAAACCTCATTTTATGAGGAAGAACGCCTTTTTTTGAAAGTGCTCTTTCGAAAAAAGGTGTTCTTGAAAGTAAACAGGGCTTTTTTGAAAGACAGCATCCAGACTGCCTGGGTGCTCTCTTTCGAAAAAGTGGCTTGCTTTTTCGAAAGAAGATGCTCTTTTTCGAAAGAAGCTTTTTCAAAAGATTCTTTCAGAAAAGCCTCTTTTGAAAGAGGCTTGTAGTCTAGATGTACCCTAAGTAATTTCAGGCATGTCTACACAGCAGGGTAAAAATCAAATTAAGATACACAACTTCAGCTACATCAATTGCATAGCTGAAGTCAAAATAGCTTAATTTGATTTTTGGCTCTGTCTACACAGAAGGAAGTCAAAGAAAGAACACTCTTCCTTCAACTTCGCTTACTGCTTGTGAAAAGAGGGTTATAGGAGTCTGAGTAAGAATTCCTACATCTCAACATTATCTCGAAAGCATGGCTTGCTGAGTAGACTCAGTCTTTGTTATTTTGGAATAACAAAGATAAAATAACTGTTATTCCAAAATAATGCTGCTGTGCAGACATAGCCTTCTAGGTACTTGTTTGGTTTTGTTAATCTGTTTCCAGAGTCAGAAAAGTATCCAGGAGTCACCTAGTTCAAGACAGGCCCAGTGTAAGTGGGAGAATGGTTCCGCTATTGTGGGGAACTTTCCTGGTTTCTATTTTACCCCAGTTAAATGAACCAGCGAAAGGATCTAAGTCCCCGCTCCCACTACTTTTACCCAAAGGCCTCCCTGATCCTGAGGGCTCCCCTTCCACTCTCCTGAGTAGAAGAGTCCTTGAAATACCAACAAGGCTGGGCCCAGGTTTTCTGGGGCTTAATCCCCGACCTTGTAGTCCCTTAGGGCAGGGACTACGGTGTCCACACTCCGGGGTGCTCTCTTCGCACTGGATGCTTTCTTGACCCACTGATCATTACATACAGTTCAAAGCAAATACAATTTATTAAACAGCAACTGATTAAAAAGAAAAGAATAAGGAGAAATGTTAAATGAGAACACATAGTCCTGCTCTGTGGCATGGGGACATCACAAACTGCAGTCTGCAGAGCGTAAGGACAGTTCACAGTCTGTTCCTTATAGGTTCCAGAGCTCTTTCTCAGGCCCTGGCTGTGATGCAAGGGGGGGCTGCAGGTTGGACACGCTTGCTCTGGCAGTGACCACATGACTTCAAGCTCTAGGTGGCAGGACCCCTCTCCCAGTTGGAGTTACAATCCCTCTCCCAGTCTGGTCTGCAGGGCCTCTTGGCTGGTGGTGGCTCCCTGCCCAGAGCCTCTCCCCTCACTCTGCTGGTCCCAGCTGCTCACCACACCCAGCTGTAGACTGTGCTGCTTTGCCAGCCTCCAGCTCCTTGTGTTGCTTCTCTGACCCCTTTGGCTCTCAGGTCACTGCAGGTCTGCTGCTCAGCCCAGGGTGTGCACTCCTTGGGCTGTGTGTCTGGCTCTGACACTGCAGGTCTGCTTCTTAGCACAGGGTCTGCACTCTGTGGGCTGTATGGGCCTCTGGCTCTGTCACTGCAGGTCTGTCTCTCCATACAGCTTGCTCATCTTGCTGCTTTTCTCTGCTCTCTCTCCTTTTCTCAGAGAGATCCAGAAAATCCCAGCTCACACAGAGGATGGGACCTGGCCTGCTAATTTCCTCATTAGCCTGTCCAACCTGTCAATCAGGCTGAGCTGGAGTGTTGGCCTCTTTTCATTGTCACTGGGGTCTGTCAGTCTCAGGGCCCTGATTTCTCATGGACCCTTCCCCTTTTGGTACTGGGAGCTGGCCAACCAAAAACTCCCACTGAGTTTTAGTAAGGGGCTATCCCCTTACACCAGCAAGAAAAAAGAAATTTGGGGATTTTTTTGTTTTGTTTTTAATCCCTCTTTTAAAAAAATCTCATTTGTTCCATTAGATTTTTTTAATGTAATGAATGAAGAGAAAAATAGAGGTGAGTTGAAAATGAAGGATTTCCCTTCGGGGGAAGAGTCTCAGTTTAGCACAGAAGCACTATAAGTTTCAGAATCGAATTGCTAGAGGATGTTGTGAAGGCCAGGACTTCGACAGGATTCAAAAAAGAACTAGATAAATTCATGGAGGTTAGGTCCATCAATGGCTATGGCAAGGTGTCCCTAGCTTCTGTTTGTCAGCAGCTGGAAATGAGTGACAGGGGGTGGATCACTGGAACCTGTTCTGTTTATTCCCTCTGGGGCACATGGCATTGGCCACTGTCAGAAGACAGGATACTTGCACTATTAGACTGTACATCTGACCTCGTATGTTTCCATGTTCTTATGAATTACCTTCAGTAAAATCTTCCAAAACAGAGTGAAATCCTCCTCTTATACAACTGAAGTAGCAGTTTACTGTTCTGATCAGATAGCACATGCAGTGCTCTATTATTGTTCTGAGAGAGACAGGCAGACTAAACTGCCTCACACAAAAACCAATTATCACTTGACTCCTACGACACCTTCCATGGCATTTTTAGTTGGACTGTGTTTTTAAAAAGTTTTACTGCAGAAGCACGACATTTTATCACCTCAACATATAGCAACAGCAAATAGGCTTAAATTTCACAAACCAGAATGGTTGTAACAATGTTCACTTCTGCTTTAAGGCACAGAGTCTTTAAGCCTGAAAATATTACACACTACTAAGGAATATCTGAAACACCAGAATTAAAACACATTCACAGGGCAGTTAGTGAACAAAATTATCCCTCTTGCTTTTTCTTATAATTGTTGGAGGGTTTTTTTAATATTTTGCATTGAAAGTTTTTAGCTCCAGTAGAGAAAATCTTATTCGTTTATGTCTCACCAGGCATATTAAAATCACAAATCATTGCTTGGGACCAGATGTAGGAGCAGATTGTAAGTGTAGATAGACCATGTATTTCTGAGAAAACACATGGAGAGTTTGTGAGCATCAGGGTATGTACTGCTGACAGCGGAACATGGACAGAGTATGTCATGAGAACTCTAGACCATCCATTCACTAACTTGCCCCCAAGAGATAAAGGGGTTGAGTCTTTCATGTTTTCACAAATTTCACTCTTTCCCCTTCAAATATATAATTCTCTCCTTTTTCAAGATCTCATTTTAAACCCTTATGTTTTAAACGGCTTGGATATGATTCCTTTCAAAGTCTACTAGTATTACCCCCAATAGCTGTTGCTGAGAAATCCTCTCCCCATGCAACCAGACCTCAACAGCTATGCCTGTGTTGTGTTTCAAGCCCTTGCTAAAGAACACGAGAGATATGGGACTAAATTCACTTCTGACTTACACACAGTACAATCCCATTCCTTTTAATCAGGTGGTATGGAATGTAAGTAGGGATCTGTTTGGGGACTGGTTCTGTTCAATATCTTCATCAACTATTTAGATAATGGCATAGAGAGCATGCTTACAAAGTTTGCAGATGATATCAAGCTGGGAGAGGTTGCAAGTGCTTTGGAGGATAGGATCATAATTCCAAATGGTTTGGACAAACTGGAGAAATAGTCTGAGGTAAATAGAATGAAGTTCAATAAGAACAAATGCAAAGAACACCACTTAGCCCTGGTCTGCACTAACTTCTCTTAATTCAAAGTAACAAGTGGAGTGTCCACACTACCAGACTCATTATTTTGAAATAATAACTCCTGGGCTATGTCACTATAGAGCTATTTCGGGATACCTCCAGTATCCTGAAATACCTATTACACGTCTTAAGAGTAAGCCCATTCTATCAAAATATAACAGGCTCACTACTCCAACATCCCTGTAAACCTTATTGAACGAGGGTTAAGAGACATTTCAGAATAGCACTTTATTTCAAAATGTCACACTGTGTAGACAGCACTAAATTTTGAAATAAGCAATTTTGAGATTACCTCGAAATAAGCTACACAATGTGCAGTGTAGACATGCCCCTGCTTTCCATGAGGAATAATGCTTATTTCAAAATAGTTATTTTGGATGCTCCACTGCTGCTATTTCAAAATAACTACTTCCCATAGGCATTCGAAGCAATTATTCCCCAGTGTTTCCTGGAGCTGTAAGTCAACCTCAACTTGCTCCATCCCCCAGCAGGGCTTTGTGAAGGCAAGATTGAAAAACCTCCCAGGGAGGGGGCTTCCACCACCACCTCCCTTCCCTAGGAAACCCCATTCCAGCAGTTCACCACCCTTCAGGAACAATAGCATGGAGTGCTATACCTGCATGACCACGACCATGACAGTTGATCTTCCCATGCCCAAATGGTAGCCGATGGAACCGTAGCTGGCATGGCAAGCTTCCAGCGGATGATGGCAACCCGCTTCTGAAAGGGGATGGAGGGTTGCACGTGGGTGTCCCATCTCCTGATGGCACAGGCAAGCCACTTGCATAGCTCCAGAGAGGCTTCCTTCTGCATGCAGAAATACTGGAGCCACTGCTGGTCATCCCACTGCCCCATGGCAGGCTGTTCCCACCAGTTGAAACTGGCATCCAGTCACCAGAAGCGGTGGTGCACCATGTATAGGGGAGGGCGAGTGGGGTCAAGCTGCATAAGCAGCATCTCGAGAGAGGAGAGGAGGTGCCCTGCAATGAGCTGAGGATCCTGTTCCTGTAGAGCCATGAGGTAGCCCCCAGAAACTGCAGTAAGAGGTACAGCATGCGATAGAAGAACCATTGACTTCTCGGAGGCAGGTCTGGCTCCATGGCCGGGAGTGCTGTGAAAAGGCAGGCAGAGAAAAGGCTTTGCTGTACCTCAAGGAGGTAGGCAAAGGTGAAGAGCCTGAAATATGACTGTACAGGGGGGTTCCTTTAAGCATGAGCCTCAGATAGCCTCAGACAGCAGCTATGGGAAGTAACTGCTGTCTTGATGCCCTGCCTGAAATGGTACTGGGTGGCCTTAAATGTGATTCAGCATCCAGTGAGTGCAGACACACTATTCTGAAATAGCCCAGTGCTATTTCTATGGCATTTGCTGTGTAGATGCACTATTTAGAAATAAGCTATTTTGGAATATTTCCTCTGAAATATCTTAATCTGAAATAAGTGTGCAATATAGACATGACTTAAAGGAGCCTGCCTTGGATTAATTTCAAGACTTCTCTGTAGTGTGGACATGCTATGTCGAAATAGTGATTTCAGGAGCTATTATTTTGAAATAAGTTATTTTGAAATATTTTCCTAGTGTAGACATGCTCCTAGGGAGTACTTCACATATACAAAATGGGAAGTGACTGTCTAGGAAGGAGTACTATTGAAAGGGATCTTGGGGTCAGAGTGGACCTCAGGCTAAATATGGTCATGTCTACGCTACAGCAAGATTGAAGCTGCTGCAGCAGATCTCCTGGGGTTTGAATTAGTGGGTCTAGTAAAAGCACACTAATTCCAACTGAGAGGGTGCTCCCATCAATGCTGGTAGTCCTGGTCCTACGAGGGAAGTCAAAGGCAGAATGTGCTCCGTTCAATTTCCTGCAGTGTGGATGGCACCAAAATTCAATAGAAGATACTTCAACTCAATTAACGTAATTGAGTTGCACATTTTAATTTTAATTTATCCCCTAGCTTACGAGTCAACAATGTGATACTGTTGCAAAAAAAGCAGCCATGATTCTGGGATGCATTAACAGGAGTGTTGTGAGCAAGACATGAGGAGTAATTTTTCCACTCTGCTCTATGCTGATTATGCCTCAATTGAAGTATTGTGTCCAGTTCTGGGCACTGTATTTCAAGAAAGTTATGGAGAAATTGGAGAGGGTCCAGAGAAGAGTAACAAAAATGAGTTAAAGTCAAGAAACTATGAGGGAAGACTGAAAGAACTGGATTTGTTTAGGTTACAAATGTTTCTAGTTCCTAAAAGAGTGTTACAAGGAAGAGGGAGAAAAATTATGCTCCTTACCCTCTGATGATAGGACAAGAAGCAATGGGATTAAACAGCAGCAATGGAGGTTTAGGTTGGACATTAGGAAAAACTTCCCGCCTGTCAGAGTGGTTAAACACTGGACTAAATTGCCTAGGGAGGTTGTGGAATCTCCATCATTGGAGATATTAAAGAGCAGGTTAGATTAGACATCTGTCAGAGATGATTTAGACGGGGCCTAATCTTGCCATGAGGGCAGGGGACTGGATTTGATGTCCTCTAGAGGTCCCTTCCAGTTCTAGTGTTCTATGATTCTATGATTTTATTGGTTTTGCCCCATTTGCTGCACCCACAGCTTTGTGTCCTGGGCTGATGCCCTGTTCATCTCACCCTGGATAGCCTAGATAGTCATTTATAACCCCAAAGCCATGCCAATGGAGTCTCCATGAACGAAATGCAATTGAACAGGGAGAGTGCTGCAGCATCCCAGGCTCCTGGCGTAGTACCCAGTGTCCTGGCTGCCTCCTTGGGAACCACTTGCTTTGCTGCCAGCCCTATGTGTCAGTGGCTTTGCTCCCAGTTCTATGCCCTGGGTCTCGGCTTTGTTCCTGGCCTCAGCTATGGAGAGAGAAGAGGAATGTCAACACCCCCGCTCTTAAAAATGTTCCTGCATCACTGAGCCTGGGGCTCTGGGCTGCTATTACTGCTACTGCAGCAACAGCAGCAGGAGGAGCCCTGGCTCCTTTAAATTGCAGCTGGAGTCCTTCTTGGTACAGTCTGAGCAGTACTGAGGGCTGGCTAACTATACTCCTGCTACTTCTGCCCAAGGCCCCACAACTTCCAGAGGCCCGGAACCAAGTCCCATCTGCACCCCCCCACACACACACTTTGCCTGGGGCCCAGTGAGTATGTTGACAGTTCTGGATCCATAAAATAACATGCAGAAAGAGTAGGACCAGAACACCTTGTCTTTCTTTCCCACTGCGCTTTTCAGAGTCCTACTCTTCATACCAGGAAGGACAAAAAGTTCAAATGCTCCCCAGAGCACTGATACTATAGGGATTAATATGAGAGAACCGTGCCTGGCCGCACAGGTGCATTGGGAAACCACATTGTTCACATATCCACCCTGGTGTTGCTCACAGTGCACCCCTATTAATTTCCTTATAGCTGGAAGATTTATATATAAATATGCTTTGACTTTATAGAGCATCTGTCACCCAAAAGGTGACAGCAGCACCTTTCAGAGAGAGGCAAATATTAAATCTCCACATTCTACAGATGGACAACTGGAGCACGCATGTGGTCAATGATTTACTCAGTGTGACTATGTTGCACAACATCTGTGGAAGTAAAATACCTGTCTACCAGTCCTCTCCTCAGACCACTAGAACACACCACATCTTTTAAATGCCCTACCTGAAAGCACTGTGCCTTGGAATGCGTATGCTAATTGTATAAAGGTATGAAAAATACCCTCCATGTGTGACATATTTTTCTACTGATGTTAAAGGCTGTGTGTGTGTGTTATGTGCTAGTGTAGGTAAACCTAAACTCATGTCACTACATCAGTTAGGCAAAAGACATGATAGTTTATAAGAGAGAAGTGTAAAAGTTTCAGAGTTTTGTTTGAAATTTAAAAAAAAAAGTTCATTTACTCTGCCACCCTTAAACTGTGTGCAATCTTGGCAGGGAGGGCTTCTCCTGTTCTCATAAAATAGAGCTTAAAATGACAGAGGTAATTGTCACTTGATGGTGCTGTAGCTCCATGACTGCCTTTGATTCAGCTTTTCCACATTACTACATTTTGGAAGCAGATTGTAAGTCTTCTCTGACAAAAACAGATCTCAGAAGTAAAGAGCATTACATCAAGAGTGCCCTTAGCATGAAACCAAGCAAAAGACAGGCACACAGGCCTAAGAAAAAGACAATGTATGCAAAATGAATACAAGTGCATGGAGTTTTTGAAGATTAAAATGATCATCCACATAGAATACATGTATTAATGTTGTGATACAATTTATGTTGTATTTATTTATGCTGTGATGCAATTTATGTTGTCTTAGAGTGGTATTTTTAAGGATGTTTTGGTTTAAAGATGCTCAGCTTCAACCTGAAATGAAAAAGCAAGCTTATGTTTTAAAATGAGATTTCAAGCCTTTAGCTGGCTATAAGGACAGATTTTAAATTTGACTACACAAGTTTTGTATATGATTGAAAATTTGAACTGATCCAAAAATGTAATTTTCCTTTTAGGGAAATTTTGAAAAAGTGTTGTTTTTAAAAAAAGTCCCATGAAAAATGTTGGGTTTGTCATTGAAAAACTGAAACTAAAAACTAAAAATAGTTCATTTTTCAATAAAAAATGTGCAGGTTTTAGTTTCCAATTTTACACTGAAAAAAGAAAAGAGAATTTTGACACACATTAAATGTTTCTTTGCAAATGTTGAAAAGGCTGTTATTCACTGTGGGAAAAAAGTTTTTATAAAACAATTTCTACCAACTGTATTGACAATCTTCCTTTTCCTCCCCTCTTGCAAGATAGAAAAAGTAAGCAGCCTGTGTTTCTTATGCATTCAGGCTGTATACATTGTGCACCGCTTGTGGCAATTCATAGAATACATGTAGCTACACACTTCTGTGGAAAAAGCAGGTTGTGTCCAAACTGCAGGGTGTAGCCACAGGTGTCAGTGGAAGGCTCTGGAAGGGGGAGGCAATGGGGAAAGATACAACAGCAGCAGTGAGAGGCTTTGAGAGGATTACCACACTGCCAGAGATTGTCAATGTAGCAAGCAAAGGCTTCAGTAGCTCCCCAGCGTAGGAGCATTGTTGTGCAGCATGGAAAGGCTCTGGTGGCAAGGAGCTCTGCTGGAGCCTTTCTTCCTTGCTGCTGGAGTCTGTCCCCACTGCTGGAGCCTTTCGCTGAGGCAGGGAAAGACTGCAGCAGCAGTAAGGCAGCAAGGCACTACACTGTGAAAAATAGTGGTGTAAACAGGGAAAGCTCTACTTGGGCAAGTGGGGTACATTCCCACGGGGTTCAGGCATGTCCTTCCTTTATTCATGCAAGCAATGTCTCATCATTTACACTGCTGTTTATACACATGCTAGGGAGGTGTATAGAGTGTGTATCCTACATACCACCAAGAGAACTGTGCAGTGTACGTGGACCCTTAAGGATGTCACCTAAAACCAAGCAAGAGCACAAAGTGACAGGCGGTATTTCACACAAAAAATAACCCAACTCTCATTTGCAAAATATTAAGAGGCTTATATTCCAAACTCTGGTGTTTAAAGTTCTATCAAGCAGTTAATTTAAAGAGCCATTGCTATCTCCTGATGAGAATGTAAATGTAGAGAGTTATGATTTAAATATATGTAGTTTTAAATACTACAGTAAAATCTGCGTTATCTGGCATGCTTGGGGATTAGATCACTTTGGTTATCTAAAAATTCTGGTTATCTGAGGGTCCCATCAACCTAGGAAAAACCAATGGACAATAATAGTAAAACTCAAGTTTATAATATTGGTAGTTTTGTTGTGTGAGGCAGTTGGTCTCACATTTCTAGTTTGAGTTAAAGATGATTACTACTTCTTAAATAAAAAATTGTTAAACCAGTCATGGTAAATCAAGCCAGGCCTGTGCGCCAGAAGATGTGACAGTATTGTAGCTGGGGACAATGCTTGTTAACAAAGTTTTTTGATTAACAGAGTGCCGGATAACAAAGGTTTCACTGTATTTTGAGTTTGAGGATCTAAATGCTTTGCACGGTAAAAGAAGCACAGAGGGTTCCTGCCACATGAATCTCTCAAAGCCACCTTCTCAGAAACATATTCCTTCTTTGAGGTCAGCTGTCCATAAAAAGCCAGGCTCTTCTCCTTCCTCTCACAATTTCCACATGAGACAATAATATAGTCTTTTTCACACTCCTCTCTGCCAGAGGAGATCCCATATCAAGGGAATCCACAAGAACAATTGCAGAATAGGGATTCCCTGGCTTCATGGGTCTAGTAGGCCACACTGTCAGGGAGCCAATAGAAGGTGATAATACAAGGGGCCTAAAACCATAGATTCTGGATGTTGAATAATTTACCTATCCTTCCAGTCAGACAAGTGGGGAGCTATGGAACCCACACACTTAGGCTACGTCTACACTGCACCTCCCTTGCACAAAGGCCTATGCAAATGAAGTGTGGATTAGCGTATTGCATTTGCGCAAAGCCCCCTTCTTGCACAAGAGCTGTTCTTCCTGAAAAAATGCGGAAGAACGGCTCTTGTGCAAGAGGGGGGTTTGCGCAAAAACGGTCCCTACTTAATTATGCAAATGAAGTGCAGCAATATGTTAATCTATGCTTTATTTGCATAGGCTTTTGCGCAAGAGAGGTGCAGTGTAGACGTAGCCCTCGTGTGGTTCATTGTCCCACGTAGTGGCACTTACACCACTTAGGGCTCGTCTAGACTACACCGAAGTTCCAAATTTGCATATCTTCTTCTGATCTCACTTTTGAAAGTGGAGCTTTCGAAAGTGAAAGTAGTCGGGATGTGATTTTTTTGGCACATCCCCCCTTTTTTCGAAAAGCTTTGTAAACCTCTTTCGGAACTTTGGCATAGTCTAGACGAGCTCTTATAGTGAAAACTAAGAATGAGTGAGATCTACAGCCTAAGCTAAGAGCCAGCTGGTTTTATAGCTGAAGATAGAGAAGCTCCTACACTAAGTGCCAGAGGTCCCAGGTTCAAGTCTGCCCACTGGTGGTTACAAATGGGAGCTTGTCCAGGATCTCAACTAGGTCTCTGAAGCTTGGGATGTGCTTCCTCAGCTTGGGGAATTATGTAACCCACACACCTAGGGTATGTCTAGACTGCATCTCTCTGTCGGCAGAGGCATCCAGATTAGGCAGATTGACATTGAAAATGAAGTGAGGATTTAAATATCCTGTGCCTAATTTGCATAAAAATGGCTGTCGTTTTTGTCGACTCAGCACTTTGCAAAAAACAGCAGTCTAGAGGGGGATTTGTCGAGAAAGAAAGCCTTTTTTGACAGATCCTGTAAACCTCCAAGCAATGTTGACCTGCCTAATCTGCATCCCTCTGCCGACAGAGGGATGTAGTCTAGACATACCCCTAGTATGGTTCATTGTCCCATGTGGACCACTTGCAGTGAGAGATAAGAAAAAGGGAGCTCTACGGCCTAAGCTGAAAGCCAGCTGGCTTTTTGTCTCAAGCTGTAGAGGTTCCTATACTACGCTCCAGAGGTCCCCGGTTCAAATCAGACCGGTGGTGGTTACACAGAGAAGAATTTATTCTCTACTTATGGAATGCTTGCAGGAAAACCTGGAGAGCCTTTTTACAAATTGTCCTCCCCAGATGGCTTTTCTTTAATTATTTCTATAGTGTGGGGGAGAGACCTGGCCCAATTAACAAATATTATAGATAGTTCTTTTATTAAGGTAGCCCAGTTCCCTTATTTTCAGTTGCTTAGAACTTTGCCAGCCCTCAACCATGTGGGCTGAAATGTTGCATGTTGAGTGTCCGCTTCAGGCTGAGTACATTTGGAAAATTTCAGCCAAAATGGTTCACTCACTTCCATAAATATGGGTAAGGGAAAATGTATTGTTTTGCTCATCTTAAAAATATATGGCATGTGTAACAGTGATATGACTTCTGCTAGCCTGGTGAAAATCTGTTCCAATTTGGCTACATTATATAATCTTTTGGAAAGTTGCAATACACACATTCTCCTAGTGACTTATATTAGTAGCTGAATTCCCTGAAGATTCTGTTTCTACTGGGCATGCACTGTACTGGTCTGGGGCTGAGCAGGACTTTCCCCACAATTATGGCTACTGTGTGCCACGGAAGGATTGGGCATCTGTACTGAGAGTAGGAGCCTGTCTCTCCTGTGCTTTCAAAGACCCTGTTGTGGACCCAGGCAGCCTGGAGGATGAAGCTATCTGATGATAATGTGGACGGGGAAATAGCTTTGAGACAAAGAACCTGGGGGAAGAGGGAAATGGAACCTGGGCCTGAAGATTGATTGGTGGGGAGAAGGAAATTGGGACTGAGAACTGAGGTGCAGAGTGCATTGTGACAGGCTTGGTCAGGATACTGACCATTGAGGAAAACAGGAAAGAGAGGCATGGGTATCAGTAGATGCAGATAGACGGAGGTCTGATGAGGAGGGAGGGTGCAGAATGGGGGTAGAGCTGTGGCTGGTGGGGCTAAGAGGCTGGGGCAAAAAGCTTGGAGTGGGGGAGGATTATGAGCCCTGGCAGGGAAATTGACACGAGAAGCCAAAGACAAGGAGCACAGATGGGGACAAATTATGCACAAACAAAAACTATGATGAATGAAATATTTTGGTGGTGACCATGCAATTAAGGCATACACACTAGAAATCTTAATTCGAGCACTTCCTAACCTTTGCCTGCTTGATTTTGCAAATTTAAAATAGGGGCGTTTTGTATGTGCATAATCTATTTTAACAGCCTTTTATAATTGTCCTTATTACAACTGCTACATTATGAGTTATGCCTCAATTCAAGGAAGATGCATTTGGTGCTTACCTATATTGACAGTGTTTCTTTACCTCTAGAGACCTGCAGTTTACTTGTATATGGCACATACCTGATATGGAAAACTGAGTTAATAAAAATGGAGCTCCATGTTGCCATTTTGTCAGTTACTTTAGGGTATAACATATATGTATTTTTGCATGCAATATTAGACAGTACTTATGAATTATGTTTTACAGCTCTATGTGTTCTTGATAGGCTTGTGTAGTATTGGTAGAAGTGCCAAATAAAAAGGGCTTTATTTTATTTAGTGCAGAATAGTAGGCTAGTCATTAATACACTAGACTGAAACTTACAAGATGAGATTCGATTCCTGCTAGAACCACACATTTACTCTGTGAACTTGTGCAAGTAATTGAGGATTTGATTCAGCAGTGTATTTAAGCACATGATTAACTTTAAGTGTATGCTTAAGGTCCACTATTTCACTGGGGCCTAAGCACATATTTAAATGCTTTTTGAATAGGGTTGATTTACAGAGATAGACAGACAGACAGACAGACAGAGAGAAAGAGAGAGACTTAGTTTAGCAGACCTTCCTAATATAGATGCCATTTATGCAGACAAAAGTGCTAGTTCCAGTATAGTTAATACCAGTTCCCTCAACAAAATAAGCTATAGTGGCCAAAGCACCCTTTTGCTAGTATAACTGTCTACAGTAGGACTTTTGCTAGTATGAAAGTTTTTCTCTCTCCTTTTCTTTTTCTCACACGCACCCCCAGTCGCTCACACACAAAAGCCACCCCCTCTGAACAACATGACTGTATCAGAAAAAGGTTCTAGTGTAGACCTGACCATAAAGTTCAGCAAAAAAAGTTAGTGTATGCAGAATATGCTGAAGGTACATCAGTTCTGCCTCTGTAAATTGGGGAAATAATACCTTTTTCCTACCACTTTTTTTCTGTTTTGTTTATTAAGATTGCAAGTGCATGGATTGTTTCTTACCATGTGCTTATGGACAACATCTACATCTTGGGTGGCATCTATAGAAGTTATTATAATGCAAATTATCATTACATAGTTTTAACTGGAGAAGAAAATCAGAGTTCAGCACATCTGCTCACATTGTCTGTTAGTTCCCCTCAGCTGCAAATCCCTTCCTCACACACATAAACAGACATAGGCATTTAAATGTTTTGAAAATGTCTATTAACAGAGCTATCCAAGTGATATTATGGCAGTATGTATCATTCCAGGTGTATTCTGCTCCTGGGAACAAGAAATTGAATCTACAATTCAAACCTAGCTCTCCTACTTGGAAACACATGGTTATTTCTGGGTCCCTGAGCTGACCTAATTTAAAACTTTAATATCACAGCATTTAAAATAGATATATATATTATACAGCTACACCTAAAGCAATCTGATTATTTTAACAGGCAGCCACCAACATTTATTTTGAAATTGAAGATATTTTTTAAATTGCACAACCCAACCCTCCTCCTCCCCAATTTAAACTGCAACTACCTTTGAAAATTCACATTCACTCAGAAGTTGATCAGATCCATTTTTAATTTATTAAATAATAATCCGTTTTTACAGATTATATATTCCAAGTAGCCTGAAGCACATTTGGATAGCCTGTGCAACAAAACTTTGGGGAAAAGGAGTTATTAATAGAAACACTGACACAACTTCAATTACAAAAACACGAATGATATTTTTCACTCTCAGTAAATACCAGGTGGGAGGGGGGCAGGAAGCAGATTCTGCTTCAAATATTCACCAACTCATTTCACAAATGTCAAACAACATTTTGATCATTCCCAATGGCTCCATGAAACAGAAGAGAATCCTGAGTGATGCTGATTACCTCCCAAGAATTGCTAAGCACCTTCCACTTCTAGTTACTTCACTGGGAACCGTAGATTGTCATCAACAGGAAACCACATTGCTCTGCCCCATGCCCCACTGTGATGGTGCGTTGGGGTTTTCCCATCTCCTGCACCCCCATAATAGCACGGACAGACTCCACCAGCCAGTAGAATAGAGGGAATTTATTGCTTCTCCAGGATACAGCACAGCACAGATGTAATCTGGTTACAGGGCAGGCCTAGGATGCCTCAGCCCCCCTTGAGATGGGGGAACCTGGGCCCCTAAATCCCAGCCCATTGCTTAGGCTGCTTCCTCCATGATCCCAGCCAGAAACCTAACTAACTCACTTCCAGCCCTGCCCCCAGCCAGGGCTCCACTCCCCTTCTTCCCAATGTTCCGCTCCCTGGGAGATAACTCATCAGACAGGTTCAAAGCCCCCGTGCATAATGACTCATCCCCTGCCCTGCTGGGCCGTGCTGCAGCCAGCAGCCAGTGGAGGTCACTCACAACCCACTGCCCAGCATAGCAACCAGCAAGGTACCCCCCACTACGTCACACCCACCAAGCATACTTCATGAACATAAGCATGTGTTCCCATATACACCAGTCCCCATAGAGTTCAATGTGGAAGCAGTCAGGTTTCTTATGCTTTGATTGCCACACAAATAGAAGATAAATGGCCATTTGTCCCAAAGCTCATTTTAAAGAGTCAGTTTGACAGAGCTTGGAACAAATAGTAATCTCAATACCCTCAAAAGTCACTTGTGGCTTGTGGTTCTGGTGAAGCAAATGTTTGAATGTAGAAGTAACCTGTCAGTGTCATTCACTGTATGCTCTATCTACAGATCTCTGACATGTATTGGTTTATATGATTTATGTTTACCTCCTGAAACAGACTGCTGTATCTCTTCGATAATAATAACAAAGAGGTATATGGAACTTCTCTATGAGGGCACCAGCCTGAATGCACAAACGCAAAAGCATGGACATAATACTAATGAATCAGCACAGGCAACTGGTGTCAATACACTGACTTATATGGGAAGGAGACACAAACTCATCAACCAAAGAATACAGTCACTCGAAAGAACAATCATACTCTATCTTATGGGATCATTGTGGGGAGAAGTGATTCACAGGACCCTTGAAACTCTAGTCTAGCCCATCAAAAAGTGACATGACCTAGCAAAGCCTAGTAAATGCCAATGACTCCTATCCCTGAGGCCTCTGTCTTTAATTTCCCTTGCTTGGCAAACATAGTTCCCAAGGCAGAAACCAGATCCAGGCCCCCAAAAATTGTAACTGTGAGATACTATCTGTAATAGCCTCTGTAAGCAGTGATGCTAGAGTACAAGTTATATCTCAATAAGAGAAATGTTAGTGCCCTGCCAAAATATTTTAAAGATTTTACAAGCTATTTATGATCCTCCCCCAGAAAAAAACAAAAAACATAAACAAAAACAAAAAACAAAAAACAACCAACAGTCATGAATTTTTAAGACATTGAAAACTAAGGCCTTGTCTACATTGGGATGTTTTGTTGCCAAAAACTCCCTTTTGGTTACAAAACAATGGGAGTGTTTATAACTGCGATGTGACTTTTGTCGGGAAACCACACAACATTGATGACTAAAAGCTTTTAGCCCTGTGAGAGACTTTTGTTTTTTCCCCTTCTTTTTTTTGTTGAGAAAGAGCCAGTGTGGACTCTTCTGTTTGTTTTGTCCAGAGATCCGGCTTCCATCACTATACCACAATCCCTGCCCTAATGGCTCAGTTCAGTGTTTTGTGATCTCTGCTTCCCTGCAGGCATGCGCCCCTCCCCTTTCAAAGCTTCGGGAAGTATCTGACAGCTGAGTGAGCTGCTCCATTTGGGGACAAAACAAAGAGAAAATCATTGGAATGCTTCTGTTCTGCCCTGCTCGGAACACAGCAGTAGGCTGACTGCTGTTGCAGGTGGAGAGCTGGAGAGACTGCTGTGCTGCTTTGACATTCCTTAGCACGGAGACCTGACAGAGCTATGAGGGAATCTCAAGAAGCACAGTGATCAGCATAGCCTTCCCACCACACTGCACTGTGGGATGCTTACCCATATTGCTTTGCTCTATATGTTGACAGGGTGCTAGTAATGGGGGCATGAAATGTTGACAATGGGAGGCAGAAAAATCAGTTTAACCAGTTTTCACTTTTGGTGACTTTTGCATGTAGAACAGCACTTTTGTCGCCAAACCTTCCCAGTGTAGACATAGCCTAAATCTGTGTCCTTCTCTCCAGTCATACATATGCTTTTTCTGACAAGGGGGTGAAAGCATATGGAGTCAGGAGCTCTAGCCAGTCCAGTAGATAAGAAGCTTCAGGGGGTAGCCGAGTTAGTCTGTTACAGAAAAAAACAACAAATGGTCTGGAAGCACTTTATAGACTAACAAAACATGTAGATGGGATCATGAGCTTTCGTGGGCACTATTTTTAGCCCATGAGAGATCATCATTACAGATTTCAAAGGCGACAGAGCATTAGCCAGGGCAATATGGCAAATTTCTCTGTTTAACTGTGCAAAGATTTGCTGGTATACCATTCCCTAATTAGCATTTAATGGTTGCCTTGGCCAGTGCATCTCAGTAGTGGTTCATAGGTACCTTCTGAGATTCCCAGGAAAGGGGAAATCTCCATATTTCTGAACCACAAGTTGTTTGCTCAAGCAGTTGGCAGAAAAGGAGGTGAAGAGGAGGTTGTTTAAATGGATGCAAGGTAATAATATAATCATTAATCAGTTTTGACTATTGTGCTCCTTATTCAGTGAAGAGTGTCAGGATATTCATATTCTCTATGACCTATTCTCACCTTCCCACATCACTTTTCCAGTTGAGAAAGCAGGCACACATCTAAAGTACTGTTACCATCTGCAAGTTTCTAAATGATCGGTTTACCTTTGAGATTCAACATTTTTCACAGTGAGCAAGTGTTTGATAATATTTTCTCTCATACACTAGCTTAAATTAAAACCTTCCTAGGCTAAATTCAGCGGAAGTTTTTATTTATCTATGGAGCTCAGGATTTTTCAGTTTTTTGGAATTTCCAGTTTTTCCTCTCTTTCCATAATATTTGTCATTAGAGTTGCAATAATTGCTATTTTAGTCAGTAAGAGTATGTCTACACAGCAGCACTATTTTGGGATAATGTCCATTACCCTGAAATAGCATTCTGCATGTCTTAACAACCCATTATTTTGAAATCCATTCAAAATAACGGACTTCTTATTCTGGCTTCCTGTAAACATCATTGCATGAGGATTAAGGCAGACTCCAGAATAGCAGTTCATTTCAAAATTAGTGCTGTGTGGACAGTGCCAAATTTCAGAATAAGCTATTTTGAAATAAGCTACGCAATTTGCATAACTCAAATTGCGTAGCTTATTTCGAGGTCTGTGCTACTTTATAGATGTAGAATCAATGTCAGTAGACACGGATTTCATGGTGCACACCCAAATGGACCAAAACATTTCTATCAGTAATAATTAAAATATACAGATGGGCCACACAAGAAAAATGCTGCTTGAGAACTTTAGGTTTAAGGATACAACATCATAGCATTAATATTAAATTATATATATATATATATATATATATATATATGCCATGTGATGCTAACAATTTATGTTGTTATGGTTATAAATTTAATTTTTAGAATCTCAATGTCTACTGTCATTAAATAATTCTTGTCCTGCCCGCTTCCCCCCCTCCCTGCCCCCCTTTCCTCTACAGGTTCCAGCCTCACAGCCCTTTAAAGCTTTTGTGTGGTAGCAATCACTTTACTTCAAATCAGCAATGCAACCCAGTGCCTGACATTCCGTGACCCAGTATTTTAAACAATAAAAGTTCCTATACAGAAGTTAAAAGCATGCCAGAGGTTACCCATCACATTTATAAGGCCCTTGTAGGCCAATTTTTTCTACCCCTTCCATAAGAGTTCTCTCCCATCCTGGAATGGTCTTCTGTCTGATTGTTGGCCAGATAGGAAGCTCTTTATGTGTTTGAGTCATTGGAAAACCCGATTTGAACCAGTGTATGTAAATTTCCTTAGGGTACCTCTCTGGAGGTGTTTACATCCTAAGGCCATGTCTTCACTACACAGAAGTGCAATGCTGCCACTGTTAATCTTCCAGGGTTCGATTTAGTGGGTCTAATAAAGACCCACTAAATCAAACTAAGAGGGTGCCCCCATCAGTACTGGTACTCCTCCTCCTCCTCATGAGGAGTAAAGGAAACTGGTGAAAGTGTTTGCTCCCATCAATCCCACCTCTCCCACACCCGTGCTGTGTGAATGGTGTGAAAACACCAGGATATGTCGACTACAGCTATGTAATTAACATAGCTGGAGTTGGATATCTTAATTTGACCTTCTGCTATAGTGTAGACACAGTTTGCTGCATTCCTCACTCTGGCTGGGGAGCACAGGGGGCAAATGAACCTGGACTTGCCCCGGCTAGGGGAAGTATCCTCCTATCCCATCTATGCCTGCTAGAGATGCTATGGCCATGGAGAGGCACTTCTCCCCTGGCCCCAAACTACTGCAGTGAAAGAATCCTCTTTCCCCAGGGCAGCTTGTATATTGAATCCCTCATCCCCAGCCCTGGCCCAGAGCAATGACTGAAATGAAGAAAAACAAAAATTCATTGAGTTAAAGACCCAAGCAAAGCTGGGTAAATCTTCTAGTAGGCAATAATTAAGAACAAAAAGGAGAATATTTAAGTAATTACCATACATGTGAACTGCAGATGTACACAGTTATAAATTGGATACCTAGCTATCACTCTTTGTCAGTTCTGGGGTCAGAACTACTTGAATCCAAACACTATTGTCCAGATCCAAATATCCAACTAGCTGTAAACCAAAAGAGATAATTTGGACCTCTATCTATTATCTGAATTTTCCCAATCATTGCTGGCATGACAAAGAAGTATGGGAATGCATCTATAAACATTAATATTCTCCTGCTTCCAACAGACCCTCTTCCAACTGTTGACAGATGAACAAAGAAGGTAGGCTTAGTTTAAATGCAGCTTCTATTCATCTCACATTTGACTATTTTCACCTGTACAACAAATGTGCATTAAGATTTTTCTTTTTAATATCTTTATTTTAAAACACTAATACCAGATGATATATAATAGCATACTAGGGATAAGTAACACAAAACAACTGTACAATAGAAATTGGAAGACAGGACCAAACTGTAGCTGACATTCTGGATACACTTGTTAAACATGAGTGGTAGATTCCCAGAGCGGGTCTCCTGTCATCATGGATGACAGGGAGGGGTTGTGAACACAGCAAGGGGGAACCTCAGCACTTACCCTGAGATGGGAACAAGGAAAATAAAGATGTGCACTGCCATACCAGTTCACCACACAGAGCCACTATAGCTATCTCCTGTACTTTTCATTTATTTGAACATCTCTGTTTCCCTTTAGATAAGAGAAATTCAACCTATATCGCCTGGGACTCTTTAACCTTGTTATTAATCTTATGAATAGGTGTCCTGGTTTTAATTTCACCTACATGATTATAGTTCTGGAGAACTCTCTTGACATGAATGGATTTACAAAGGTATAATTGAAATCTAAGTGTATCTGAAGACATTCATAGGAAGCTGTTTATTAGAGCTTTTCAGAAGACAGGCCCTTTATTTTAGTAACGATTTCTCTGACCAGCACTAGTAGAAATACAAATAAGTGGAATTTGAGTTTAGAAAGTTAAGCAAACTGATACTGAGCATAATATTGTAATAGTATTATGTGTCTGATCCTGCAGCTCTTACTCATGCAAAACTCCCACTGATTTCAGTGAAATTTTCTGTTGAATGCCTTATAATTGAAGTTCTAATTATACTACAACTTAATATAGGAAAATGCTGGTGAGCATTTTATTGCTTATTACAGAAAACTACCTAAAGCTGCCAAAAAGAAACTGGCATGTTTACATTTGGAAATTGGAAAAACAAAGCATAATTAGCAGTACTGCTTAAAGTATCTAGGTCTTTCCCTGGCCTTCTACATATTGCAATGGATGTGTGGGCTTTTGGTGGTGAGCTGAAAATGTAGTTTATACAAATAATCTTTTAGATGAATGGTCTGGGAAAGAAGATAGTTTCAGTACACATATACCCTCCAGGGTCACAAGTCCTGTGACGTACTAGAAGCCAGGCATGCTATAGTGTTTTCCTCTTTTGTCATTTTCCTGTGTAAGTTCATTTGAGGTCATAGTGGTCTTGTTTCAACCACATACCTCATCCAATGCACGAAATGCCCCAATAGCAACCATGTGGGTGAAATAAGACACTACTTATGTTTTCAATTGAACTCTCACAGAAAAAAAAATGATAAAAGACAAAAACACCATCAAAACCATCATTCCATGTCTGACCTCTCAGTCCTCATCCTCAATGGAAAGCTGCATAACAATTTCAAAATATGAGCCTGGGACTTTCAATACATAACTTGCTATGTACTGAATATAATGGTCTTAATAAAGACACTGGATTTATAGTATATTATAACAATTTGTAACCCATTAACTCCTCATTTTTTTGTTTATGAGGTCAACGTTGTTAATAGGACACTTTTCTTTCAATACTCCCTTAGAATATATGTTAACAATTTAGGCTAAGCAATTTGTTCCACCTTGTATTGAGCTGCGACATGGTAAGCACGTTTCCCAGAAGCTGAAGAAGAGCTTAGTGTAAGCTCAAAAGAGCGTTGCTAATTTTCTAGATTTTATCGTGAGTCTGATGACCATTATTGCTTTCCTTAAAGCTCTAACTCCTGGAGCCAAGTGGCTATGTGATGCTTCAGGCTTCATTCTTAAAGAAAAAGTAAATTTCTAGCCCTTGTGGCTATGAAGAATATGTCAAAGTGTGATCCCAGTGCATTCTAAAGACTCCAAAAGAACAAGGCAAGTAACATAAAATTATTTGTACATAATGTCAGTGGGTGAAAGCCAACCTTGTGATTTTATTGGGCCAGACTCATGGTTTTTGAACAACTGAGATTGGAAATACTGCTCATCACTCTCACCAACAGAAGCTGTCCGTTGAAAAATATTAGCTCCCTCCGTTTCCATCTCTCTAATTGCCCAACAGCATGTGACCATTACAGGGGCACCATCTTAAATTGCCTGATCAGTCAACTGGAAAAAAATCTGGCTGAAGCAGCAGGACAACTTAAAAATCTAGCCCCTGTCACAAAAGATGTTGAACAATATAGTGACTGGACTCAGATCCACACAGGGAGGATGGTGCATTGAGAAAAGGGGGTGACTTTGTGGGGGTGGAAGATGGAAATGGGAAAGAGGAGGGAACACGTAAGGGAAAAGGGAAACCAGCCTGGGTCTCAAGAGCTCCTTAGCTTGCTAAAAGAATGCAAGTAGGATTTCTTTTGTTCTTGCAACACAAGAGAAAAGCCCATCTAATTTAACCTGTAGTGAAATGTCAGATGGGTCTAAATATGTGCATACACTGTTCTTCTGAAATCATTTGCTGTGGTACTTGACAGGTATGCTGGAATAATATGCATAGTGGTGATAGCGAGAGCCATTGAACCAAAATGTAAAGTCTGCATATGATGGAAATTGGTACAAGGCAGCAGGTGTGGTGGTATCCTAATTCCAGTATCTATGATACTTTGTTCCTTTTACAAATAAATCTGCTTGCTTTAAGAATGTCATTTACAGTATTATTCTATCACTGGTCTCAGGCTCCCAAAGAAATACAGGTGTCCAGTTGAATCTGCATAATAAGAAGTGGTTAGGTTGAATGGTGTTTCTTCTAGATGCTGGTCTGGGAGCCAAAGAATTGTGAAATTCTACCCAGACAGGTAGCACACCTGGGGTGTGTCTAGACTACATGCCTCCTTCGACGGAGGCATGTAGATTAGCCAGATCGGAAGAGGGAAATGAAGCCGCGATTAAAATAATCGCGGCTTCATTTAAATTTAAATGGCTGCCCCGATCTGCCGATCAGCTGTTTGTCGGCAGATCGGGGGAGTCTGGACGCGATGCCCCGACAAAGAAGCCTTTCTTCATCGACACAGGTAAGCCTCGTGAAACCAGGTTTACCTGTGTCGATGAAGAAAGGCTTCTTTGTCGGGGCATCGCGTCCAGACTCCCCCGATCTGCCGACAAACAGCTGATCGGCAGATCGGGGCAGCCATTTAAATTTAAATGAAGCCGCGATTATTTTAATCGCGGCTTCATTTCCCTCTTCCGATCTGGCTAATCTACATGCCTCCGTCGAAGGAGGCATGTAGTCTAGACACACCCATAATGGGGTACAGTCAGAGAATCTAGAGAGAGGACATGAGTGCAAACATAAACATGATATCTACGTGATATCATCTGGCAATTTTGTGTAGCATCACAGCAGAAGTGTATCTTGAGAGGAAGTAGCCATACTGACTCTTCTAGAAAGGGTGTTTCATGAATAAGGAATAGTTAGGGACAAGTACAAAGATGCTTTGGGGAACAGCACATAAATGGATAGCCATTGCTAGCAGAATAGAGAAAAGCAAGAGGCGGCCCTGTAAGAGCTGGGAAAAATATAAATACACACACACACACACAAAACCAAATAAATTAAGATATGTTGTGTTCAAGCTTTCCAAATTTTGCCTGAGATGGCCTACTGAGCACAACCTGTAGCTGCCATAAAGAGTTTAATTTAGGAACAACTGAGGAAGCAGCCTAATGGACCAGGTAAAGGAAAGAAAGTCAATCTCTTGGATAGTTTAGCTCCCAGATCATATAGAACTTTATAGAGCAAAACTAACATTTATTATACCTGGAGATAAACACCCAGTTTAAAGCATAGTGCACAGATTATGTTCTCAAACCCAAACTCGAGAACAGAACATTCTTAAATTTGGGGGTGGAAGTGAAACACAGGAATTGCCATGCTGAATAGGATCCATGGTCCATCTCTCCAGTATCCTTCCATAGTAGCCAATACAGTAAGTAGATGTGGGATTGTCTGCCTCCAATGAAAATCTCATCCTAATTCTGAAGAATTAGAGATGATTTAAAACCTTGAAATATAAGATGTTATCCCTCTTCTAATGTTCTTTTTATTAGCATTGATTATTCTAACTCTGGATATTCCTGTTATCCAAATAAATGTCCATTCCCTCTTTGAATTTTGAAGTGAAGGGTTGATGGGGGTTTAATCTGGTAAACTAACAATGAAACTTCAACGAGAGCTGCTATAGGAAATGCACATGGAACATTATTACTTTTTTTGTGCAACACTTATTTGAATAGCTTGACCTTGATGGACTCAGTACTCCGCCTCCTCCCACTTGCTGAAGTTAGTTGTCATTTGTGACTCTCCTTATTTCCATAACATAATACAAAATGGAGAATTAGAGAGACCCTCCAGATTCACCTACTATTCTCCAGAGAGGCTTCCCATTCTCCAGATGGTGGATGTTCAGCACCACAGGCATCACTTCAGCTGCTTTTCTGCCCCTGGGGAATCAATAAGACTGCATTAGTAATCATCAGAGTGGCAGGACCAGATTGTTGTTCAGCTGGGTAACTATACCTATTTCATCACAGTTCTCCCTTTGTGTTGCTCTGCTGGTATTTGAGCATTAACCGCAATTTACATTTCATCTCATCATTAATCGATCCCATTCACCCAGTTAACACCTCTGTCACAGAACAATGGAGGTATTTCTAAAATATTGTTCTTGGCTCAATAGGATCGATTAAATGTAAATGGCTGTTACTGTTCTGTATTGCATTGCACCTGGCTAACAGCTAGCTCTCTGCATTTCTAATGTTTCCATCACTGGCAATTTTTTTGCGGGGAGGAGAGGTTGCTTGTTAAATAAATATAAGGATTGGGAGCTGTGATTTTGGTTGACTCTAAAAGGTATTTGTTTCAATGTGACTGATTTTAAGGAGGAACTGTTTACACTTTGGGGATCTAACATTTAGAATAGTATTTCGCAAGTATATTTCATAAGTGCTTTGAGACAGGGATTGTTTTTTGATTTGCGAACTAAGCCATGACTGTTTGTACCCAATCCAAGCACAAAAGGCCTCTTCTCCCCACTTTCTTCCTGTGAAGTTTGGCCATATTTTCTCACCATCTCTGCTTACCTGTGCCACTTGGTTATAAATATTTAAAATAGATTTAAAAAAAAGTCATCTACATTATGGTGGTGCTGGTGTGAGGCTTAATTAACTAATTATGTCTGGATCATGTCTTTATGGTAGCAATGGACCTATGATAATTTGACACTAATTGAAGATCTGACTACAAGGGGTTAGTCTAAATTGCAGTGTAAGACCAAGGTTCAAACTCAGGCCTTATCTACACTTAACAGGCTGCAGTGGCTCACCAATGCAACTGCCTCAGTGCAGCACTTCAATGAAGAAACTATCTCTGCTGACCGGGCGTTTCTCCTGTTGACATACGTATATCACCTCTGCAAGCGGCAATAGCTATGTCGATGGGACAGGTTGTCAATATAGCACTGTCTACATACCAGAAGTTAGATCAATATAATTCTGTGGGTTTTCCACACTCTTGAATGACAGTAATAATGATTAAGATGCTAGAATAGCTCACGCAACTGGCTCAAGTCTAACTCCATTTCCATCTCCACACAAATCTTACTAACAGGGCTCAGTACAAGGGTCCCAGGACTTCATGGAAGGGAAGGTTCTGATCCTGAGTCAAGATGTGATCCAGGGTTCAAGCTCTATTGCTCTGTAGTCTGGATTCAGCTTCATAATTCCATGGATCAACTTCCTTTGTTCTCCCGACAGTCAAATTTGGTGGAGAGTCAATTTTTTCCTTACTACATCATAAACAAAGGGATAGAGCAGCCATATTTTGCGAGATAGCTAGGAAGTCTGGAATTTCGTCTATTGGACTTGGGCCCACATACCAGTGTAGATCCTCATGCCCCAGGTTGGGGCCTAGGATTCAATAGTTCTTAAGTTGGAATTACAAATGAGTACAGATGCTCAAGTCTTACATTGACAAACCCAGGATCTGCTAACTTGAATTCTGCTAGGCTTGGCCTTACACTGAAGAGTAGACATACCCAATAAATCCTAATTTTCAATATCTTGTTTTAGTCAGGGTGAGTCCAGACTAGTTGTTTTATCATGCAAGCAAGGTACTAAAAAACTTCAACAAGACTTTATTTACCAAACGTGAAACCTCTTTACAAAGCTGCTGTACCCCTCTGTAGCTCTCACTCAGCCCTGGTGAATCTTCTCCCCTCTCCTTCCTGTTTCCTGTTTCCTGTGCTTCCAGACTCCCAACAGCCAGTGCTCCCAGTTCTAATAATTATAAGCAGCATCTAAAACACCACACTAGTGTGCTTAGAGTACTATTTAGTACAATTATTTTACTTTCCCAGAAGCAGGATACTTTGCAAACATGCTATGGCTATGTCTAGACTATAAACCTCTTTTGAAAGAGAGTGTCTAGACTGCAACCACGTCTTTCAAAAAAGTGAGCCACTTTTTCAAAAGAGAGCACCCAGGCAGTCTGGATGCTCTGACCTCTTCCCCTATCAAAAAATGTGCAATTTAAAAAAAAAAGTGATTTCCCTATGAGGTGAGCCTATGCAAAGTTATGCAAATTAGAGCAACTTTTATGCAAATAACACTTTATGTTTTTTCAGTTGAGCATCATAGACAACTTGCATGTTGCTTCTCCTGAATCTTTTATTCTAGTTCCTGTTAGGAATGATTAATGGCTAGCTGATGTGATTAACAAATTTAGTATCTTTCTTAATCCTTGTTCCAGGTGACACTAAGCATACTGTGTCCTAACTGCTTGATTATTCTGGACATATCTGTTGTACCCACAAGACTCTTCTTTCTAGCTCATCCAATGAATCTCTGAAATGTTAATACACTGTGACAGTACAAGTTAAAATAGAAGACCAATCAAGAAAGGTTTAATGGGCTTTTCTTTCACTTCCTACAAATAGACAGTATGTTTTTATCTAGCTAGCTGCCATTTCCATTTCACAACAGAAATTTAAAATCAAGACAAAAGAAATTGTGCTGGGTGAGCGATAATAGCACATGCCATGTATTTCATAGACAACTGGGTTGATTTGATCTGGAAAAGAGAAGACTGAGGGAGGACATGATAAAAATTTTCAAGTACCTAAAATGTTGTCACAAGGAGGCAGGAGAAAAATTATTCTTCATAACTTCTTGTGATAGGACAAGAAGCAATGGGTTTAAATTCCAGCAAGGGAGGTTTGGGTTGTATATTAGGAAAAAACACCCTAGCTGTCAGGATGGCTAAGCACCAGAAAAATTGCCTAGGGAGGATGTGGCTTCTCCATCATTGGAGATTTTTAAGGGCAGGTTAGACAAACATCTCTCAGGGATGGTCTAGATCAGGAGTGGGCAAAATTTTTTGATAGGGGGGGCACACCCAAAAATTTCGTAAGTGGCCAAGGACTGCATTATCTGTGGAGGAGCTGTGGAGTCTGGGACAGAGGTTGGGTATAGAAGGGAGCTCAAGGTGGGCTACTGGGGTCTGAGAGGGAGTTTGGGTGAGAAGGAGGCTGTGATCTGGGGCAAGAGATTGGGATGCAAGGTGTGGTGTGGGAGAGGGTGCAGGAGAGGATTCTGACCTGGGGGAGGGATGTTGGAGTGGAACTGGATGGTCGGGGGGGCAGGGGGTTATGACCTGGGGTGGGTGGGGAGAGGATACAGAGGGTTTGGTTGTGACCTGTGGCAAGGGATTGGGGTGCAGAGTCCAGGAGGGGGGGTATGGATGCAGGAGAAGAATCCTGGTCTGGGGAAGAGGTTAGGATGGGTGCAGGGTCTGACAGGGAATTTGGGTGCCAGATGCGGGCTCTGTCCAGGAGGTGTTTAGCTAAGTAGCTCCCAGCCAGCTGCACTCTCAGGCAAGCTTCCCCCCAGGAGTCCCAGATCTCTGGCTGGATGTGCATGTAGGTGTCTGTGCTCCTGGAATGGGGGAGGGAGGGAGAGGCTTAACATGCTGTCCCTAGTCCCAGCAAAATATCTCAGCTCCTTTTGGTTAGAAACTGGCCAATGGGAGCTGAGAAATTATGCTGCCCTGCTCCCACCCCCACATAAATCTCTCAGCTCCCATTGGCCAGTTTCTGGGAGCAGTGTGTTGAAGCCTTTCCTTCCCTCCCTTCTCCCTACAGCGCATAAAGCAACATGGAGCAGCTAGCCACTTTGATTGGCACTGCTCCCTGTTGCAAGGGTGGGCATGGGCTGTATCAAAAGGCTAGGTGGGCTGGATCCGGCCTGCGGGCCAGATTTTGTCCACCTCTTGTCTAGAAGGTGCTTGGTCTTGTCCCAGAGGCAGAGTAGTGGATTAGATGACCTCTCGAGGTCCCTTCTGGTTCTAGTATTCTATGATTCTAGTGGCTTTAGAAGATGATGGAATAAAGCATGTTTTAATCTGTTAGGCCTTTTAAATAGTAAGCTCTGTAGGGAATGAGCTATACATCTGTACAGCACCTAGCATAATGGAGTCCTGATCTGCTCATTGGTCTCTAATTGCTATTGAAACACAGATAATTAATTGAGTCGACAGCCATATAGACAGATTCTGCAACTCAGGAGCAATCCAAAATATATTGGTGGAGAACATTTTCATTACAAATGTTGACTTCCTCTAAGTCATATCAATAAGAAATCAGTGGGTATAAGTTTAGGTTCTTTTAAGCTTAGTTATCCGGGCATCTGTGATTAATAAGATGTAGAGTATTTACTTGTTGTAGAGATAAAATTTGCATCACTTTAAACTGTGGCTCAGGAAACATAAAATGTAGAAAGGTCATCAAATCAAAAGCCACCAAAAATGCAGAAAAAAAGCTTCTCATTATTTTAAATATAAATAGCAACTTCAATGAGGCAAAACAATTAAAATTAAATAACAGAATATGTTCTTTGTCTTTATTTTTAAACCCTCCCATCTATGCAGTTTGTAATCAGACCAACGATAATTATCCAATTGCTGTTCAACATCAAGCACTACTATTCCTAAAAACAAAACACTGCATTAACAATAATTGCTTTTTAATTATTCCTTTTGTGCAATACCTACAATACATTTATGCTAAATTTAAACACATGGGCCATGTCTACACTAGGAAACTATTTCAAAATTATTAGTGTTGAATTGAATACTTTCAATTCAACAAATTTGAACTACTGTAGTTTGTCCTCACTACTGAGAAACGTCAAAATTAGTACGAGGCAGGCTCCGTTAATGTGGATGAGCTACCTTGGACATAGAGCCCCTGGAAGTACTTTGGGGATCTCCGGGAGGCCTCTTGGAGGCCAGTAAGTCCAAATTACTGGCACTGGAGCATCTACACTAACATTATTTTGAAATTACTAATTCAGAATTAGTATTACTCCTCGTCAAAAGCACGATATAGAGTTTGACTTTCATAGCCTGTTATTTCGAAATAACAGGCTTGACAGTGTGGACTCACTGCTTATAAATTCAAAACTGGGAGGGGCGGATGTCATGTCTCCTTCCCCACTCTGACATGATAAATTCAGAAGTGGGGGCCAGCAAAAGTACCCCAAAACCTTATCCACCAGGCTTATAAAACTTCCCCACCAAAATCTTAACCTATATTTTGGGAATAAAACACCATTGCCACCAACCAAATATTAATAAAGCAACCAGGGAGAGAATACTTGGGAAATCTCACCCCTAAAGTACAAACCAGGACACAGAAATTAACCAATACCAGGTTAATAAAAAGAAAATGAAAGAACTTTTATTAACACAATATTCCTATTGCATTATATTCCTATAATGACTAGATGGAACAGCAACAAAATAATATACTCATGGGCTACATCTAGATTGCATTCCTTTTTTGTAAAAGGGATGTAAATTAGACGTATCGCAATTGCTAATGAAGCGGGGATTTAAATCTCCCCCGCTTCATTAGCATAAAAATGGCTGCCGCTTTTTTTTTGGCACGGAGCTTTGCCGGAAAAAAACGCCAGTCTAGACGCGGATCTTTTGGAAAATAAAGCCTTTTCTGAAAGATCCCTTATCCCTTTTAAAATAAGGGATAAGGGATCTTTTGGAAAAGGCTTTATTTTCCGAAAGATCCGTGTCTAGACTGGCGTTTTTTTCCAGCAAAGCTCCGTGCCAAAAAAAAGCGGCAGCCATTTTTATGCTAATGAAGCATTAGATTTAAATCCCCGCTTTATTAGCAATTGCGATACGTCTAATTTGCATCCCTTTTACAAAAAAGGGATGCAATCTAGATGTAGCCATAGAGGAGAAATTTACCATGGGCCAAGAACTTAGTTACAAAGGAGAGAAAAACACATTTTTAATTGCACAGACACTAGATCCCATTTCCCAGACCATAAAACAATAAAACCTAATGGATTTATCTAAACTTTATCCTACGTACAGACTGTGAAGAGTATTTTCTTAGAAGGAGACATCCTGTCCCCTTCAATAGCTGGAGAGAAACTACCCAGGGACAAAGGAGAGAAAAAACCCAAAATTTCTTTGTTCCAGTTTGAAATTCCTACCTACATTTCTATTGGCTGCCTGCCACCTGGTTTAGGTAAGGGACATAGTTAAGCCCTTAGTCCCCAGGATGCTGGCTAACCCTCATGATTATGACAGTGGGTATTTCTGATCCTAGTGTAGACCAGGGCTTGGAAATTAACATTCTGTCTACTTTAGACCCACCCACTCTGTCCACCTGGCTGATGGAGAACTGCAGAATAGTTCTGTCACACTGACTATAGTTGCTCACATCCATGTGTGACTACTTTTAGGCAAATTGTGAGAAAACAGGGTAGAGACCCCAAACACTAGGCCAGTAATTAATATTAACTCTTGGACTACTACACCAGTGGTATCCTGGAGTCACAGACATTCTAGTGTATCTTACCACACAGACAAACTGAACTTTGAGATGAAAGGTCACCTAAACCAAAAATCATACAACATGAAATTGTTCCCAGTCCTAAGTGTAGTCACATATCCCACAACAATTGGTACCGTAGATCTTACAAAGATAAAAATGAAAGCCATTGACAGTGAGAGTCCAAGCAGTCCAGAGATGCAGGAGCTTTTCTTGAATCCATACAGACAACAAGTTGACAGTGTCACTATCCATATTGGCTTTTCCTTCGATGATGGTTAGTGAGGCATGCATTTGAGTCTTTGACCTTTGATGGTTGCAAACAATGAGCACTTGATTTGAAATTAGCACTTTTCTGTTCAAGTTCTTCATTTGGATCCTCAGAATTTCTTTCTTATTGGATGGGTTATATAGTCACAGGGACATACACAATGTAAATGTTTGCTTCTGCATTAAAACAGGATACATAAAAGTGAAAACAATACAAGTAATACCCCCATAGCTTTCATGAAGTTTAAACACGTATGCATCTATTGATACATACTAATGCACAAGTGATTTGGCCTGGAGCTCTGGCCAGAGCTGGCATCTGATCTGCCAGAATCACAAGTGCTATGGCCTTCAACCTTTTTTCACCAACCTTCCTCTTACAGCTTTAAAAATCGTCAACCCTGTGCCCCAACCTCATTCCCATCACTACTCATAGACCAGAAATATGGTGTCTTGTCATTGTATGTGTGTGTGTGTGTGTGTGTGTGTGTGTGTGTGTGTGTGTATTTAGTCTCCTCTGTGTCCAATATAATGTTGTAACATGAATGTAACATTTTCTGCTGTTTTCTTTTAAGTATTCATGAATCTTTCTTATTTTATGAGCATTACTATTGTCTCGAGTTAACATTTGTAGTCTTAATAGTTACAGTGATTAAGTTTTTGTTTGGACTAATATCATAGTAGGTAAATAAGTACATTTTCACTAGCTCTCCCACTTCTTTTCCATCTTCTTCAAAGCATCAGTAAACTCTACATTTCGAAGCCTGCAAAGCTTGCTGTACCATCATCCATAGCAATTGTACTTCAAAATAAGTCAAGTTTATTGGTCATCACAAATTGCACCAACCTAAGGCTTGAATGCAGTGTCCCAGTTTGCACTGGGGAGTCAGCTCAATCTTTATTGCTTAGTAATGTAGGTGCAAGCCCTCTGGGCTTGTGATCTGGAAATCTGACAAAGTATTTCAAAATACCATGGGCCAACTTTATTTGAGCTTTGGACAGTAAAGTTTGGTGGACAGTCCAGTTTTTTCCAAACTACAGCACAAAGGGCTACAACAACCACATTTTAGGAGAGCACTATGAAGTCAGGGGTTATGTCTAGGCCACAGGCTTCTTTCTGAAGAAGCTTTTCCAGAAGAGAACTTCTGGAAAAACTCCTTCTGAAAGAGGGCATCCACACTGCAAAAGTGCATCGAAAAAGCCATCTGCTTTTTCAAAAGATAGTGTTCCCACTGAATGGATGCTATCTCACATTTAAGCTGTGATTTCCATGGACGGAGAGGCCAGCAGGGTACCTGTGCTTTTTCCTTTTTCCTCTTCTTTTAAAAGAACTCCCTCTTCGCTGTCCACACATGCCTTTTTCCAAAAGAGCTTTTTTGGAAAAAGGCTTCTTCCTCATAGAACGAGGATTACCAATGTCATAAAAAAACCCTTGGTTCTTTCCATTTTCTTTCGAAAGAACACACATTTCTATCACAACTGCAGTGTGGACATAACCCACATTTTTTCAGAAAAATAGCTATTTTTCTGAAAAAAACTCTGTAGTGTGGATGTACTCTGGGATACAGGTGGTTGGAGTTGGGCCCACATAATGCAGTGTAGATGCTGGAAACCCAGGTTGGGGCCCAGAGTTTAATAATTTCTAACCTGGGGTTAGACATTAATGTAGATCTTTAAGTCCTAGATTAAGAAACCTTCACTCTCTGCTAACTTGAGTTCTAATCACCTTGGGCTTACATTCAAGTATAGATATACCCCTAGAGCATATGCATTTCAAGACAATATACTGCTTAAGCAAACTCCATAATGACCATGGATGATTCTGGCAGTGACAGAAAGCATCGTCATTCTCTATAGAAGTCTATGGAAGGTGAGAAATTCGATCTAGCTACATTCTTCCCACATTTACCTTTACAGGAGTTAACTTCCCAGAAATAGATCTTTTCAAATCATTTTCAATGTACATCTGTTGTAAAATATCGAATAACTTTTCAGCCATTTTGGCAAGATGTAAGAAGAAAGTGATTTACTTACTGATGATTGCAATGGATTCACAATTATTAAATTAACCCATCACTTTCACTGGAAATGTTCTCTTGAAATGTCTCAGTTTTCTAAAATCAGCCACTCTATTGGAAATTTTTTGACCAGCTCTAGTGATCATGTTGCATTGTGTATTCACAGTTTAGTAGTATTATTAGAGACAATGCCCTGATGTAGTCATAAAATCATAGAATCATGGAGCTGGAAGAGACCTCAGGAGGTCAAGGCAGGACCAGTCCCAATTAAATTTCCCACTGTGTGCCTCAGTACAGTTTTGAGGCCCAATTCTAGTGCTCAGAGGAAATCAGGGTTTGTTTACGTGGCATGTTCTTTGCATGTTGAGATGAAGTCTTCACACATAGCCAATCCTTTATCTCGCTGCTGAGAATGCCAGGTTGTGCTGCTAAATGTGGTGGTGATTTTTGTTGGATAGACATTTTTCCAACAGAAACTGAAGTCAGACACTAGTTTATTTCATAGAGCCCCCAAACAGCCCTCAAATGGCAATGATTTAGGTTCATCCCTGAGATGCACTGAGGCTGAACCAGTAGACCGATGGAGAAAGCTGTATCCTATTTCTAATCCACCATTTTACACTACTTTAAAACTACATTTATATAAGGGGATTTAAATGAAAAGTGATGTGTTTTTTAACTTTCAGCAACAGCTTTTAGCAAGCTGTTCTTTCGATATTGTCAGTTTGATGAATCGTGGCATTTGTGTCATGCTTGGTTAAATTTGCAGAATGGCGGGGAGTGTGTGAGAGAGAGTGAGAAGGGGGTTATTTTCTGTAATGTGATTGCTCTTTGAATCTGATGCATCACTGCAAGAAGATTTCAAGCCCACAAAACACATGTGCCACC
The DNA here is from genome assembly GCF_049634645.1 of Pelodiscus sinensis. Taxonomy (NCBI): domain Eukaryota; kingdom Metazoa; phylum Chordata; order Testudines; family Trionychidae; genus Pelodiscus; species Pelodiscus sinensis. The sequence continues at coordinate 218,296,120 of NC_134711.1, forward strand.
AACACAAAAGTCTGCTGGAACAATGACAACTGAGTCTTTGGAAGGAACAGCAGCAAAAGGTCTCTTTAATGTTCTTGGAATGACAACTACTTTCATTTTTATTTGTAAAATCAAATAACAGAAGGTGCAGGAAACACAAACTGGTATTATTTTTGTGCAGTAGAACACTTTGTACAGCATATATTTTTAATCTTATGTTGCCTATGTCTTATGCTCCCGCCCTCTTCTCTTCCTTCCCCCCTCCCGACTGTTTAGTCAGGCATAGTTGCACAGTGAGTTCTTGATTCTAGGGTAGCATTAAACATTCCATTAGGCAGTGAGATGCTGTCTGTAGTATTTCTTAAGATTCATTATCTTTGGTGAGTAAATTACGTACTTCAGCCATGAGGATGTTCTTCTTATGTAATTATTATAGATTAGTGAAGTACTGCTGAAAAGAAATAAATGCCGTGAATCAAAGCCAAAACCTGAATGTGTTTAGGATTCCACAAAGTCAGAATATAACATATAGTTGATGGAATTATAAATTTGGCCAATACAAGTAATGATGTTGATGTAATATAGACCAGGGTAGACAATAAAAAAAAGGCAGCCCGCAGGATTATTTATTGGTGGGTTGCTGCCACTGTGTTTACCTGTGCCTCCACAGGTATTGGAGGGACGCTCACAGGTCTGGTTGGATGCGAATCACCGTTCGTGACCAATGCAAGTGGTGGAAAGCAACACGTACCAGAATACCACTTTCTGCCACTAACATTGACAATGAATGCTGATTCGCAGCCAACCAGACCTGTGATCCTCTGATACCTGCAGATACCCTGGTAAACATGGAGGTGGGGGCACAACAGGGACTAGCCTTGTGGACTGGATCCAGCCTGTGGGCGAGAATTTGGCCATCCCTGATATAGACTGCTTTAACACATTTGACATCATACACTAAGTGACAGCTCTCATAGGATACGTCTAGACTACAGGCTTTTGTCGACAGAAGTTTTGTCGACAGATACTGTCGACAAAGCATCTGTCGACAAAGAGCATCTAGACTACATTCAGTAATGTCGACAAAGCAAGTTGCTTTGTCGACATGGCAGTGTAGACGCAAAGGACAGTTTAGATGCAATAACGCCTTCTGTCGACAGAACTCTGTCGACAAAAGGTGTTATTCCTCGTAAAATGAGGTTTACCAGCGTCGACAAAACTGTTGAGTTCTGTCTACGTTATGTCGACAGAACTCAGCGGTAGTGTAGACGCAGGTTTAGTTTTGTCGACAAAACCCTGTAGTCTAGACACACCCATAGGGTACGTCTACACAGCAGGGCTAAAGCTGAAATAAGTTATGCAACTTGAGCTCCGTCAATTGTATAGCTTAAGTCAAAATAGCTTAATTTGGTTTTTGGCACTGTCAACACAGAAGGCAGTCTGAGAAAGGGCAGTCTTCCTCTGACTTCCATTACTCCTCGTAAAATGAGGGTTACAAGAGTCAGAGTAAGAAGTCCTCCAGCTCAAATTTATTTTGACATTATGTCGAAATAACTGCTTGCTGTGTAGACACGAATAATGTTATTTTGGAATAACGTTACTTATTCTGAAATAACACTGCTATTTAGATGTACTCATAATGTGATCATTAGTGGGGGAATCATCATAGCATGGAGATGTGCTGCTATTGGTGTCCCACGGGGATCAGTCTTTCATCTAATGTTATTCTATGTCTTTATCAGGGACGTGGAAGAAGATACCATTGTTGGGAAATTTGTTAATAACAAAGATTGATGGAGTGGCTGTGACCCTAAGAGTACGTCTAGACTACATGCCTCTGTCACCAGAGGCATATAGATTAGGCTACCAGACATAGGAAAATGAAGAGGCGATTTAAATAATTGCCGCTACATTTAAATTTACATGGCTGCCGCGCTGAGCCGACAAACAGCTAATTAGCAGTTTGTCAGCTCAGCGCAATAGTCTGGACGCTCGGGTGTCGACATCAAAGGTAATTGTCGACCACCCAGGTATGCCTCCTGGGATGAGGTATACCTGGGTGGTCGACAAATACCTTTGATGTCGACACCCGCGCGTCCAGACTATCGCACTGAGCCGACAAACAGCTGATCAGCTGTTTGTTGGCTTAGTGCGGCAGCCATGTAAATTTAAATGAAGCGGCGATTATTCAAATCACGGCTTCATTTTCCTATGTCTGGTAACCTAATCTACATGCCTCTGGCGACAGAGGCATGTAGTCTAGACGTACCCTAAGAGTCCTTTCCTGTTCTCTGGCATAGAGCTCAGTCACATAACAGGAACTCCTCTCAGGCCTGACAAACTCACTAGATCTAACACACTGACGTCATGATATTTACCTATGAAGAATACTATATAAGGTATCAAAATTAAAACATATATCATAGTGGTCATTAGTTATTATGTGGTGTATATATTGGTGACAATTAAAAAGCCAGGAAAAGCAAATTGACAGAAAAATGAATACATAGCAAAGCATGGTATCTCTATCTTGAAAAACAATCAGTGAGGGACAGAATCTTTGTCTGGGGTACACTTCAAATGATACATTTCAAAGGTTTACTGTGTCATGAATGGGAGCTGCAAAGGTGAGCCTAAACATACCTGGAGAGAGAGGAAAGGGTTAAGATAGCCATAACTATTCGGCATCTGAGGGAGGGAGCTTTGGGCATTGAGCCAATGAAATGCAGCTAAAGAATTTCAAACTGAGGAGCAACAGTTTCCTTTGTTAGAGAGAGACAGGGATCTTCTCCAGGGATCTTCTCCCCTAGTTCGAACTTGCAGGAGGAATAACAAGTAGTTGGATTTAGGGCTTTAATTCAAAATACCAGGTCCCTGCCGTGTGTAGACGTGGGCAGTTAGTTCGGACATGTAAATTTCAAAAATGGTGACCGGCCAGGAAGATGCAAATCAAGCGTGGGATATTTAAATCCCGGGCTTGATTTGCAACTTCGAATGCCTACATTAGCCTCTGTAGTTCGAACTAGGGGGCTAGTGTAGACATACCCCAGGAGAGGAGAGAAGGAATGAGCTCTCCCTAAACAGTTCCCCTAAGTTCATCAGAATGTTTGAGTATGAAAAGGTTTAGATAGTCGGTAAGGCTTATTGTTTTAATTATTTGAGGTTTGGAAAGTATGTCTGAGGAGGTTAATTTTTTTTTCTCTCCTATAGCCAAGAAGTAATCCCAGGGAGAATCCCTGTGCTTTGGTTCAATGCAGGACTTTTAACACCAAGCCATTTACTATGCTTACAACAATAGTCTTGTTTTAATAATAAAAGTGGGTTTTTTTAAGTAAAGGTTGATCTTTCATGTCCTTAAACTTACATTCCTGGCTGCAGACACGTTAGCAGAGAGAACACAGATTCATTGTTCTCTGTGAAAGGGTTCTTGCTTGTTTTTTTCTAACTCCTTAGGGAAAGGAAGGGGAGGAGGGTGTTGCCCTCAAGGAAGAGATTCCACATGATTTCTTCCACGTTTTTGTCTCTGGGTTCTGCAGAGACAGGATCCGACAGTGTTTTTTATTTTGCTAGCCAGCTCCCATTACCTACACTCGAAGTGCCAGGTTGGGGAATTCAGCCGTGACATACTGGACTATAAGGAGAGGCAGGGCAGAGACACTGTGATTATCCATCACTGAAGGAACAAATTGATCAGAACTGGTTGCAGTCACAAAAGCTAGATCCTGCCCCAGGGAGCACTTGTGATACTGATAGGATGCTTTAGGTGAGAAAACTACTGTAGACAAGGATTGTAATTTGTTATATTCGAGTCACTAGAAAGCATATTAGACTTTTGTTTTATCCTGTAAACGTTTTTTGTTTCTATGATCATTGCTCAATGCTGTCATGGGCAACCCACAGCCCAGGGGCTGCACATAGCTAGGCAGAGTAAGCCACTAGAGAGATGCCAGATAGGTTATATGCCTTGTGTTTGCAGGTACAGCCACCCACAGCTCCTATTGGCCATAGTTTGCCATTTCCAGCCAATGGGAGCTGCAGGAAGTGGTGCAGGCTACATGGACTTGCTGGCCACCACTTCTCACAGCTCTTGTGGGATAGGAACAGTGAACCATGGCGAATAGGAGCTGCAGGTGGCCATATCTGCAGACACAAGATAAACAACTTGTCTGGCAGCCCACTAGCAGCTTATTCTGATGAGACATGTGAGGTGTGCAGGCCACAGGTTGCCCTCCACCAGCTTCATATCACTTGGATCTCTGTTATTTATTAATAAATTTTTTCTTGATTTAACTGTAAGTTCATCTCAGTATAACATATTAGAGTAAAGCATGCAGCCTCCGCTACTGACTATATCATCTCTTTGAAGAAAATGGACATTGTAATTTCCATGGATGTCCAGTGACATGGACCAGATACTGCAGAGGAACATTCTCCCAGACAGTTTGGGAACTGAAGTGTAGCAGGTGTGACCTACCAAACAAAGTGGGGACTGGCAGAGTTCCAAGTATTATGGCTGGCTAGCAAGCTGCAGTGGCAGGGATTTGTCACTCAGGCAGCACCAGCAAGTCTCTTGTTTTGTAAGGCAGATGGAAACAAGGGGGATGTCTACACTACCACCCTAGTTCGAACTAAGGTGGTTAATGTAGGCAACCGGAATTGCAAATGAAGCCCGGGATTTGAATTTTCCGGGCTTCATTTGCATATTGCCAGGCACCGCCATATTTAAATGTCCGCTAGTTCGGACTCCATGCCCGCGGCTACACGCGGCACGAACTAGGTAGTTCGGATTAGGCTTCCTATTCCAAACTACCGTTACTCCTCATGGAATGAGGTGTACCGGTAGTTCGGAATAGGAAGCCTAATCCGAACTACCTAGTTCGTGTCGCGTGTAGCCGCGGGCACGGAATCCGAACTAGCGGACATTTAAAAATGGCGGTGCCTGGCAATATGCAAATGAAGCCCGGAAAATTCAAATCCCGGGCTTCATTTGCAATTCCGGTTGCCTACATTAACCACCCTAGTTCGAACTAGGGTTGTAGTGTAGACATACCCAAGGTGACTTATGGTTCTGGATGCACCAGGAAAACATCAGAGTGGTGTATAATGAAAGGCCATTCATTCAGATTGAGCCAGATAATTTATTAAGTGGGGCAAAACCAGCAAGTGTATAGTCCTTCAATTTCCAGTTTCAGTGTAGCCAAATGCAAAGTCAGAAATTTAGGAACAAAGTACACAGATCACACTTACAGGATGACAATAATTTTGAAAAGCATTCAGTGCTCATGGCTGATAAACAATTGAACATGATATATCAGTCATGAAAAGATCCAAAGGCTAGAGGATGAGATTAGACCAATACAAACAGGAAATAAGACCTTTGAACAGTGGCAATAACTAACGATCAGAACAACTTCCCAAAGGAAGTGGTGGATTCACTATCATTGGGAGTCTTTCAATTTTTCTAAAATCTATGCTCTAGTACAGCTACAAGCTATTGGGCTTGGTGAATGAGCTACTGGTGAAATTCAGTGGTTTGTGTTATATGAGTCTGTTAAACAGGAAAGTGGAAGGAACAAGGAAGGGATGAGAAACTTCTGGTGTGCCAGCCGCATGCAAACCATGAGGGCTGGAAGATGGTTTCTTACTTGAGCATCTGCAGTCATGGAGCTTTGCAGATCCCTGTGGCTGCAGTTCTCCATTCCTGGCCAATGGGAGCTGCAGAAGTGATAGCCCTGCCCATATCACTTCCTATAACTCCTATTCACCGGCAATGGTGAACCACGGCCACTGGGAGTGTCAAGCAGTCGTGCCAGTGAAACAAAGCATAAACTGCATCTGGAATGTGGGCTGGAGGCTCCTCACTAATGTTCCCTCTACTCTTTTCCGTCCAGGTGTGGATTTTTTTTCTATCCATATAGGGAATCCATTTTTATGTGCATTGAGGCATGTGTGAATGTGCACCGCCCGTAGAAACAAAAAGCCTAGCTGTGGGCACTTTGCTAGCCAGCAGGGTGGCATTTGAATTTCTTCTGAGTGGCCCCACAAGCACAGCGCAGCTTACAAGGAACACTGTTCCCCACCAGTATTGAAGGAAAAGGCTAAATTAGCAGTCAGGGTAGTGAGGGAAAGGAAGGATACAGTTAAGGCAAAATAGCATTAGAGTGAGACAGATTGCATGGAATAAATGAGAATAGGCTTTAGTGCCTCTCACCACTTTCCCTTGTGCATTTTTTCTTCTTCCTTCCTGGAGCCTATCCAGTCAGGAGGTAGGAAAACAGGAAGACTGTCTGGTTGCCTGCTGAGCAAGTGCCCCAGGAGTATAAATCTCATGGTAAAGTAAATGAACGTCTGGCATTACTTAGTATACAAGACATGTCCGTGTCTTTAAACTATTCAGGTGTCATGGAAAGCATCCTGGCTGGATGTATTGGAGTTAATGTCCTTAAAAGAAAAGGCTCCATATCCAGGTTCACTTTGCTTCAGAGACGTAGCTGAGTTAGTCTAGACAAAAGTTTACTTTATCCCTTTCATAGATTTTTTTAAATTAATGAACATATCTTTTAATAGTTTGATCTAGAAATCAAATAGATTTAGATTTAAAATCCACTTGCTCTGATATGTTAGTCTTATTATGCTGGATTTTACAAAACTCAAGGTCATTAATGAAGCTCAACAGCAAAGTCACAGAAAGACAGTGATTGGTAATGGATCTTTCATGTCTGACATCACTTTTCTGTGTCAAAGAGAAACAGTCCCAACATATTTTTAATTTCTATTTGAAGTCACACAGATTAACAAATGTAAGATACGGTTGGGCGGAACTCACTTGACTTGCAAAAGAGTCATAATGTTGTGGTGCTTATGTTAATTAAGCAGATTTCATTAAATCTTATGGTTCTGAATAATATGTATGCTGATTATGCTCAAATTTATGTTTCTTTTGCAGCTTTCCTTTCATTATATGAAGCCAGTGTCTTTAATTGAATATATTAAAAATTGTGTAGCCATAAATATGGATAAAATTAAAATTTGGATCTAGGGTTGGATCTTCATTTTCCAGCACTGAATGTAATATTCCAGTTGTGCTACCCTGGACATGTATTATGGTTATTATTTAAACTATGGTGGTACTTACTGGCCCCAGTGGATATCAGAGTGCCTTCTATGAGTTTCTATAGAGCATCAACTTATTTCCTTATGTTATCAGTTAAAATGCCAGATAGTTTATGCGGTTTGTCAATGTATAAAATTATGACTAACTTCAACTACTGCTACATTTCATGTCTCAGTCATTTTCTTGCCTTCCTTTGATTCAATCATCATGTTTCTTCATATTTAAGATGATGAAATCACTGCTCCTCAGTTAGCTTATTGCTTGCCCTCACTGATTTAATGTTAGCTCTTTTTAATATTACACCTTTTCATCAAGAGATAGCACTGGCACTCCAAAGAACTTGAGAATCAAATGTAAATTAGATGGCCATGAAATTCTTGCTACAAAACTTTAAAATATATAGAATTTAGATCCCTGACTAAGTTCACTAGAAGACGTGGTAAGGTTTGCAAACCTGTTTGAGTTCAGCTGTGATACTTCTGTAAATAATTAATATCTAAATGCAGTAGAAATATAGGAAAGAGGAGTACTATGGAAGTAGTGAGTATTCTGTAGCATTAAGGACACACAGAGGAGGATGTTGGCTAACACTGCTAGTTAGAACATTTGAGAAGTGAAAACATGGCCCAGGCCATGGAAAGTAGTAATTGCTGAAACAGACAGAGAAAATCTGTCGTGTATGGGTACTTCTTCAAAGGATCTTTTTATAAGATTGTCAAAAATGGAACAGGAGAAATAAGAACTGAAAGTTGTTTATTCCAAGCAATGAATACCATTCTGAATGAATCTGAGACTCAGTCAGTACTCATGACAGGAGAGACTGTAGGAAACTCCTCTGTGGGGGCATCTGTATCAGAGTAAGATAGTCACATCAAAGAAACTTGGGAGTGAATTAACAAGAAAGGTTGAAAACAAAGGTTGGTTCTGTGTTGGGCTCCCTGCGTCAAGGATTAGAGGTGAGACAGATGAATGTTCTTTCTACAAAATATAAGATTGTCACTGTAGCTCAGTCCTGGGTGAACCTATCTAGATAACCTTTGACGGGGTTTCAGTCTAGAGATATTATGTTTGATGGATTCCTTTCTTTCCATGTTTTCTTTGTAGATTCTTTTTAAATAATTTTTGCTTCAATTAGTTGGCTCTACCCTGAGAATTTCTTTGTGAATATCCTGAAGAGATTCAGCCCCTCATCCACCAAGAGGGAGCAGTGCAGAAAGGGATTCTGGAGCCTAAACACTTGTCTACCTGGGGGAAAAAAGGTAGCTCACAGCATACTAACCTTTTTTTGTAGATACCACCAAATCTTGGTCAAAAGTATTAATATTGAATAAGGAGCTCTCATAAGATGTGCTGCTTTCATGACTGCAATCCAAATGGCACACATGAAAAGCCTAAAGGCCACAGAAGAGAACTGAGTTTAAGGGAATTGAGGTATCAAAGGCCTGGATGACTCTCATTCAATGAAAATAGGGCCAATTTGAGTAGTTTCAGCTGAATTTCACGTGAAGTTTTGGATTCAACTGAGCTCAAAACTCAAAATTCTAAGAGGCATGGTTGTGGCAATGTGAGAAGCCCCAAGGAGCACGTCAGAGAAGAAAAAGCTCCATGTGAGCCTCTACAAATCAAAATTGTAATATTTTGTGCAGGTCTAATATTAAACCAATCTACATGTATGTAATCTGGTTCTCGTTTCCTTGTTCTCTCATAACTATTTCCTTCTAATAACTACGTGTAGCTCTTTTTCCTTCAATTTTATCGATTTATGACAGCATGTATACTGTAGTCATCATAATGATACTTGGGCCTCCATCTTTCTTTGCTCATTTTAACTTGCTTTTTATGAACTTCCCTCTCACTTAAAACATGTACAGCAGATTTTCTTATCTAATTTAAAAGTACATCTAAGCATTTTTTTAAAGATTATTTTGTATTGGTGTCAGTGATTTGCTAGTATATTCCATGGGTGTTTCTCAGCCTCTCCAGACTATTATACCCCTTTATGGAATTTGACTTGCTCAAGTTTCAATGCTCTATGGCCTGGCCCACACTACATCGGAAGGTCAAAGTAAGATTCGCAACTCCAACTACATACATTACATAGCTAGAGTCAACATATTTTATATCGTATTTTCATGCTGTCCACACAGTGGGAAGCCAACGGGAGCAAATGGTCCCATTGGCTTCCTTTACTCTTCAGGAGGAGCAGGAGTACCGGCACCGATGGGGGCACCCAATCTAACGGGTCTATAGTATCCCTGCTAAATTGAACTCCAGAATCTTGACCTCAGAAAATTCTTTCTTATGAAATAAGACATAAAAATACCAACGTATCTCCGTATAATGTTACTGAAACATTCCTCACTTTCTCATTTTTCCATATAATTACAAAATAAATCAATTAGAATATAAATATTGTAGTTATATTTCAGTGTATAGTACTTAGAGCAGTCTGTATGACATTTTAGTTTGTATTAATTTCACTAATGCTTTTTATGTCACTTGTAAAACTAGGCAGATATCTAGATAATTTGATTCAGCTGCTGGAAGACCTCTGAATTCCCCAAGTGATATGCATACCCCTGGCTGAGAACCACTGAACTACACCTTATTTGTCTGAGCTATTTGTTAATCAGGTATGTTATTTAGTTTGCTATTTCTTCTCAAGCACTTGGTCATATATTTGCAAGAAGTCCTTGTGTAAACAACAACAAGAACAACAAGAACAACAACAATAATAATAATAATAATAATAATGACATTTTTCTAGCCATTCTAATAACAATATACAATCAACACGGCTGTGTTACTTATGAAGTGCTACCAGCTATTTTACTTCTGTGTTTAATTTCTATAAACAAGCAGCATGAAAATATAAAAAGATTATTCCAACAGCATACCACTTATTTCATAGATATTTTCCCAAACATAAGGATGCCTTTGATAGCTGAATGTATTTTACCCATGGATACATTCAATTTGTATTCATTTTAGAACTTACTCTGTTAATTAGAAAAGGTTATAGTTTAATAACTCGTCATTGAGAATGTATGCAATGGACTATAAGTTTCAGTAGATGATGTTTTCTCCCCAAAGAGGCATTAGTGATTAGTTCATACAAAACAGAGCAAGCACTATAGGCTACCTTCCAAAACCAGTCTTCATCTCTACCTTAGATTTTAATCTTTGAGTCTTTTCCAAAATAGTCAACACAACATTCAGATTCCCAATACTTCTTGTAAAATAAAGAACTGTTTTACTAAGAATTCTTTGTAGCACCAAAATGAGGCAGCCTAGAAACACAGACACTGTAACATTATGATAAAAGTATATTTTAAAAGAAAATGCACTCTTAACTACATGTGATCAACAAACTGTCTATTATTTTGTTTTGTACAATATTCACATTAAGCCTAATCTTGGTACTGATCCTAGGTACAGTTTTGCAGTTTGTCTGTGATCCATGACCAGGGAGCACAGATAGAGTTCTTTCAGCCCTGGAAAAAGAAGGAAAATCCTAACAGTCCATGGCAGTAGGGTGACAGATGTGTGGTGTCAGGAAAGAGGGGAGGACAGTCAAAGTAGCTGTGAAGGGCTGAGTGCCATATTCTCACTACAGCAACAGAAATGCCTCAGACAGAAAGAGGCCTATCAAAGCCAAAGAGCATCTGTGTATTTACACATTGACAGACAGGTCCCCTGCAATGTCCTGAATGCCAAACAGCTGATTGACTCCTACCTTCCTTTGTTTCTCTTGCCTCATTCATCTGCTCCACTGTGGCAAATCATAGGAGGGGAAAACGTTGGTAGCAGAGTCCCCACAAATTCTTAGTAAACCAACTAAGTCCTGGGGGGTTATAAGCCAGCCACCCCTCCTTCTCTTTTTTACCAAAATGGTTATTGCCATTGAAGGGTAGCACAAATTCCTGTAGTACTTGCCCCTCCCACCCGCACGCCCCGCTCCTTCTTTGGTGAAAGGGGACAAGGACGGCTTAGAAATCTGGATTCCTAAAAAGGAGCTCTTCTTAGGTCCCAATCATGGAGTAGACAAGCTGTACCCCTTATTGGGCCATCCTGAATATTGTTCAGGATGCCCTAGAGCTCCTTCCAAAAGAGACAAAAGGGCTTCTGTAGAACTAGAAGACTTGGCCTATTAGAGTCCTCCTGTGTGGGGGAAAATAAAATCTGATCCCCCAAAGCACAGGTGCTAGATGCTGGGGATGCTGCCACAAGATTTACAGTTATACACCGTGTTTCCAGTTTGGTTCTATGCCTATTAGCACCTGCACTCTAGAAATTGTTCCTGCATCCTTGCTATCATCTGTATCTGACCTTTTATACATGTCAGTGCCCTCCACAAACACACACACCAGGCCCTTGGGGAACTGGCTTCCCTTTTCATGACTGTTGAATATTTGGGTTTGGCAATACTGTGACTAGCGCTTCCCCTTTTCCTTCTTTTTGAGGTTAGTCATGTAGACCACATGCCCCAAGTCCAACAGTCTTGTGTGGGAGAGAAAGATCTGCTTACTATCCTTCATCGATTGCTAGTTCTTGCCTTTAAAACACCTGAAACCCAAAGCACTCTCAGATAAGGACATTTATCTCAGTAACAACAGAGATGAACAAATATTTATGAAGTGACTAGCACTAGATAATATTATTTCAGGTTTCCCAATATTTCCCAATACTTTGTTAAAATTAGCTTAGGGTATGTCTACACTGGGGAGTTATTTCAAAATATTATGGCAGGCTTCCACGCTACCAAGCCTGTTATTTCGAAAGAATGAGCTTGTTATTTCAAAATAATAACTCCTGCTTGTGAAAAGGAATAAGCTTATTTTGAAATAGTTATTGCAGGAGTTATTATTTAAAAATAACTTATTTCAAAATAACTCCATAATGTAAACATAGCTTCAGGGAGTAATTCATATACCACAGTCACATTATTTGCTCAACTAAGGCAAAGAAAACAATATTGAATCCAGTTTATCCATGCTAGATAACAATTTTTCTTTTAGATTACCCCATCCCTTTCCTTTAAACACATCTATGTAGTTTATGCACAATTCTTTGTCAGTTTCTGAGTAGTAATGTTATAAAAAGGCATTGTATTTCAACTACTAGTCTACACAATTGCAATACAACACAGAAGCACATTTCCTTGAGTTCAAGAGCAGGCACTCAATTTCTGTGTTTTCCCAGAATCTGTAAATGTTAACATTGTTAACTATTTCACGGATCATCAAAGCCTGTATCATAGGAGAGGGAGCATCACACTGTGAAAAGCTGTGCAGTGTACTGTGAATGAGTTCACTTTGGTGCTGTGAATGTATTGGCTTGGGAGAGCACTGTCCCTTTTTTTCCCCCACCCAATCAAAGAGCTCTGAAAGGCTTCCAGGCACATTCAACAAGGAGCCAAGCCCAAGAGGCTCAATATGCCATCAAAGTACCACAAAGAGGAAGTTTAACCCAATTTGCTTCAGGCCCCCCTTAGGGCAAGTCAAGCCCAAGGAGCTCTGGAAACCCATGCAAACATAGTTTGAACATTTGGACAGTCTATTGGAAAGGCCACTTATATGGGCAGAATTTATAGAATTATGATCATCCTTTGCTTTACAGTTCAGTCCCTGATCACAACTAATACCTTGTATCCATTTTTCTTCCTTTTGGTCTTTATTTACCTTTTCTCCTCAACCAAAGCATGGCCCATCTCAAAGCAAAAGGCTGCATATTCTCAGGCTTGTTTGTTTTCCTCTGTATCCAATAAATGGGTCCACAAAATAACCATACAGAATTTAGAGATTAAAAATACCTATTCTGACAATTAAACTACAGATATGTGAGTGTGCCTTTCAGTATGTAGACCAGTGCATTATCCTATATAAGTTTTATAGTGTTCAACTGTTGGGACATCTCATTGGAGATAATTCCTTAGGTTTCTAGATCTCACGACCTGAAAGTTTTGATGCAGACCAAAAATTTGCCATTTACTATTTACCCCCATTTTCCCTTGTGCTTCTAGTTCTATACCTCTCACCGCAGCCAAAGAACCAATGTACATGATTTAAAGCAGTTCTTCCATCTTGTGTTTCTTGACTGCCCAGGGCCAAAAGTGAATATTAGAAACAGGTGGCACTAACCAAAGCCCTAGAATTTGCTTTAATATTTTGCACATTTAAAGCTTTCCTATGTGACAGTCTCATTTACTCAGTGCTACAGGCAATCTCTGCCTATGTCTAAAAATAACTTTAACAGCTGCACATAGGGAACAATCACAGGGGAAAGTGCACAAAAGTAAAAGGCAAATTAGAAAGGGAATGAAGCCAGAAGTATTCAAGGTTGGGGTACCTTCATTACCTAAAAGTGTATTCGCTTTGGGGAGCATGCTGTGGCAGCTTCCATGGCTTCTAATTCTGTTGGTATTTTGTCCATTGTTACTGTTTGTTTACAACAATCTCTCAAGAGGCTGACACATTACCACAGGTTGCTAATTCTAGGGAAGCAGTGTTAGAAATAAAAAATGGGCTCATTCTCTCTCTCCTTCTCAAAAAAAGAAAAAAAAAGAAACCACAGAAGGCTAACCTCTGCTTTACAAACAAAAAAGCAGTATCTATTATGTTGGGTGTAATATATTCAGGAGGTAAGGCGAGTTCGTATAAATTCACCAACAGAACCAAGAAACGGTATGAAAGGAATATTTTTCCTTGTGTTAGAAATGAAAAGCAAACAATCGCATCCATGGAGATATTTACTTCTCCACTGGAACAAACAGAATGTTATCTCTTATTCCTAGTGGTCTCTGGAACACGAAAATGCCATGCATATTTAAAAGACCTCTTAAATAGTTTGTTTAGTTCCTTTACCAATGCACTAGTCTAGAACAAGGTGCAGATTTGGATAGCAATATACCAAAGAGCCTCAGAGGCTGTTAGGGGAGGAGAGAAGGAGGGCTTTGCCTGGGCTAGCAGCTGAAAAAAGCCATTGACTCTTTTAAGGATTCATTATCCCCACCTGTTTTCTCCCTTCTTTGTAGGCATTCACCCATCTCCTGGGCTGATTAATTGGACAAAAGAGGCAGCAGAGGGCCCGTTGGCTCTTCCTGCATGTCCGAGACATCATTCTGTTCACTAAGAAAATTGTCCCCACTTTCTTACTTAGGATCAGGACCAGATTTAAGGCTTTGCTGTGGGCATTATCATAGTTGCCTTTTAGGAGGTAGGAAGGATTTTTCCTCACTGCTAAGTTGTTCTGGTCGGGGTGGTTTTTTAAAATCTCTCCTCTCAGAAGGCCAGGCACCGGGTGAATATATAAAACTCCTGTTGTCCTTACTTGGCAGATGTCCAGTGTAAGTAATCATTCACTGGGGCTTTGGATTCCTGATAAACCAGAATTGGAAGTGGATGAGGAGAAGGTGCATCCTAAAGATGGTGGGGAAGAGGGTGGGGGTGTCTGATGTCTGGTGCAGATTAGAGACTACCTCTTCTGCCCTCCTCCCTGAAACCCTCATACAGAGGGAGGGCCTGGGCTTCCAGAAATAGTGATAGGACCAGGATAAAGATGTAGAGATAGTAATGGGGCTGATGGCAGCCCTCTGCCAGTTGGTACAGATTACAAAGGAAGGATAGACTGGATGAATTATTGCTGAATGTTTCCCAGATGTGTTTCTTAACAAGTTTGTGGCCTACTTAAACCATATTTCTGCTGGTTTCTCTCTCTGCAGTTTCAGGGATAATGCTTTCACACTCTTTTTTCTCATTTAAACACATAAGATAACGACAGATCATACACACACAACTAAACCTGTCAGAAGGCTTTTCTCCTATCCATTATTGTAGCCTATATGCACAAGCTAAAAGTCTCTTCTTATCCAGAAGAAAGAAGAAATAGGAAAATGGGCAACCACTTCCAACTGACCTTGAAACTGCTTCCTTTTTCCAAGACCCTTTTTGGAAATTAACAGTCAAAGAATATACTGCTTGCCTAAAAAGGTGATTTGTTCTGGGAAAAGTGGTAAGCCTCCATTACCTGAAAGAAGCCCAAACAGAAATAAAACAATTACAAGAAAAGACATATTCAAGAGCAATACTGATGCTTCACAGTAATTTAAAAAGCTTTTTTGAAGGACAATGGATGTAATTCATCCTTGTGTAGAAGACCCACATAAAGATTATAAAAAAATTAAAGCCTCACGCAGCCTCTCTACATAGTTTTATCTACAATGCCAAGAATCGGTCTATTTGATTTCATAAGGGCTGCTCAAACATATGCAGATAAAAGGAAACAGAAAAGTAAGAGACAACCATACACGGATGTTCAGAGTCAGTTTAGATATGCAGAAAACAAGGTTAAGAACAACAAAATGTAAAAGAGAAGAAGTTAATGGTAGCCAAGGGGTATAAATATAAAACTAAACAGAAAGTAGGTGCATTAATGACTGAACCATGGAATGGAAATACTATGAGTTACATAATAACTGTGGGTACGTCTAAACTACATGGCTCCATCGACGGAGCCATGTAGATTTGTTTTTTTGGCAAAGGCAAATGAAGCCGCGATTTAAATGATCGCGGCTTCATTTAAATTTACATGGCTGCCGCGCTGAGCCGACAAACAGCTGATCAGCTGTTTGTCTCTCAGCGCGCTAGTCTGGACGCTCCCGTGCCAACAAAGGGCTTTGATGTCGGCAGGGGAGCGTCCAGACTAGCGCGCTAAGCGGACAAACAGCTGATCAGCTCTTTGTCGGCTCAGAGCGGCAGCCATGTAAATTTAAATGAAGCCTCGATCATTTAAATCGTGGCTTCATTTGTCTTTGCCTATCTGTCTAATCTACATGGCTCCCTTGACGGAGCCATGTAGTCTAGACACACCCTGTGATAATGAACTCCTTTTTGAAGAATCCACTTTTTTAAAATAAAAAGATAAAAGTCTTTCTAGCTGTTATGGTTGTGAAGAAAACCTTTTAAATGTGAACAGATATGCTTTCAGACACTCAGGAGCAATTTAAATGCTTCTGAAATGAATGCCTAGCCCATTTGATTATCCTTGTTTATCTTCTTGAGTAGCAGCACACTGTGGAGTCAAGAATACCAGAAGAGAACAGGTCGCAGTTCTGAGATATCAAGCAAGTCAGTCTATGGGTAAGACATGAGGATCAATGAGGGAAAAGATAGGTTTATTTCAGAAGTTTCCATTTTTTTAAGGTATATTTTAAATACACACAAAACCTATGTTAAAAAAAAGTCAACATTGCAAAGGGGTTTGGTGCAATGTTAATTCCACCTCTTTGTTCATATGCATAATTCAGTCTTTAATACGATCACACGTTTTCACAAGACATCCCCCCCTTCATTTAGGATACAGGATGGACAGTAATCACTGACTGAGAAGTTAATAAATATTTTTGTTTTATCTTCATTGTTCCATGTATGCCCCCAGGAAGATTAAGGCAACTCTAGAGGCAGGAGAATGGCATAAAGATTCAGTGTTTGAAGTGGAGCATTCAAAGACCTGAATCAAGGGTCTTGGAAGAGGATAGAAGAAGGAGAAAACCAAATGAGTTAATATCAATTTGAGTGTAATGTGTTTCATGTATATTCATCTACCATAGATCAAAGACAGCAGAAATCGGACAGAAAAATACTTCAGACCTGGTAAGATAATCATGATCTCAAAATTAATCTCTATGTAAAACATTAGATATTCCACAGTGTATAATCTAAATAATAAAGGGGTAGTAAATGTACATATTTGTTGCTGCTCCACCCTGGGCTGGCCTAACCATGAGGTGAACTGAGGCATCCACCTCAGGTGCCAGACTGTGGGAAGGGGAGGAGGAGCCACTAGGACCCAGAGAATTGAGACCTTTCAAAGTTTTGGCCCAAGCAAGGGGGCATCACGGTGTCATTTCAGCTCCCTGCTTCGGGTGCCAAAATGTTGTGGGCTGGCCCTGGCTCCACCTTACCCTTATTGTACTGCAAAATATCACTCTTCAGGGATGACTCCATGTAATAGGATACCATATGTCAACTCACAGCAAATCACAAGCAGAATTACCATGATTCACCACCACATTTTTGTAATATGTTGAAATGCTTAATAACAAATAGTAATTATTAATAGTGTTAAGTGTTTTTACAGTCACATAGTAAGGAGAAGGCAAACAATAACCGTATATTATTTCAAAGGGGTAGACAAGTTAGTGTGTAACAGGAAAAACTTTAAAACCTACAAATAGTTGGGTAGCACTTTAAAGACTAACAAAACATGAAGGCTACGTCTACACTGGCCCCTCTTCCGGAAGGGGCATGTAAATTTCAGCAGTCGTCGTAGGGAAATCCGCGGGGGATTTAAATATCCCCCGCGGCATTTAAATAAAAATGTCCGCCGCTTTTTTCCGGCTTTTAAAAAAGCCGGAAAAGAGCGTCTAGACTGGCCCCGATCCTCCGGAAAAAGTGCCCTTTTCCGGAGGCTCTTATTCTTACTTCAAATAAGAATAAGAGCCTCCGGAAAAGGGCACTTTTTCCGGAGGATCGGGGCCAGTCTAGATGCTCTTTTCCGGCTTTTTTAAAAGCCGGAAAAAAGCGGCGGACATTTTTATTTAAATGCCGCGGGGGATATTTAAATCCCCCGCGGATTTCCCTACGACGACTGCTGAAATTTACATGCCCCTTCCGGAAGAGGGGCCAGTGTAGACGTAGCCGAAGGGTGCATCTAGACTGGCAAGGTTTTGCACAAAAGCAGCTGCGCAAAAATTTGCCAGCTGTCTACACTGGCTGCCTGAATTTGTGCAAGAACACTGACTTTGTAATGTACAAAATCAGTGCTTCTTGCGCAAATACTTTCATGCTCCTGCTCGAGGATAAGCCCTCTTGCTCAAGAATACTTGCGCAAAGGGACCAGTGTAGACAGGCACCTTAATTTTTTGCACAAGAAAGCCTGATGGCTAAAATGGCCATCAGAGCTTTCTTGCGCAAAATCACGTCTATACTGGCTATGGATGCTTTTACACAAAAGCATCCGTGCCAATCTAGATGCTCTTTTGCAGAAATATTTTTAATGGAAAAACTTTTCTGTTAAAAGTATTTCCGCAAAATCATGCCAGTCTAGATGCAGCCGTAGATGGTATTATGAGCTTTCGTGAGCACAACCCACTTCCTCAGATGACCAGAGTGTTGGTTATTTTCAACACTCTGGTCATCTGAAGAAGTGGGCTGTGCCCACGAAAGCTCATAATACCATCTAAATGTTTTGTTAGTCTTTAAAGTGCTACCATGCTATTTGTTGCTTGTTATGTTTTTCGTATTTTATTTAACTGGCAACATATGTACAAATAGTTTATATAATATATTTTTTATCTCTGAAGCTGTATTATATACCCTGTAGGAAAGTTTATTCTCTAAGTCATGACAAGACTCTTAAGCAGGTCTGGCCAAAGGGTTTGCAGGGCCCAAGGCAGGACTCTAGGAGTGAGGCCCAGCCGATGGATGGTAAATACTCAGCAGCATGAAGCCCCGAAAGCACGGAGCCCAAAGTATTTGCCTTGCTCGCCTTGCCCTGTGGCCAGGCCTGCTCTTAGACCAACTGTGGAAAAAAGTGCTATGTTGTACTGAGTCCCCTTGCATTGTAATATTTCTGCTTCAGTTCACTTTTCTCTCATGTTCTGATTATTCTATTCTTTTGTTCTTTGAATATATTTTGACAAAATATTACAGTTAATGGAGATGATGTTTGAAGAACGTGGAATGCAATTGTTTCCACCCCAGTCATGGAGGATTTCAAAGCATCACTGCTGGTATATATGTAGTTAGGCATTGCCATATTAGATTAGACAATGATTTATCTAGATTAGTATTCTGTCACTACTAACAGATATACCAGATGTTTTAGTGGAGTATACAAGAAAACCTGTAGCTCATAATTAAGTAACAAACTCCCCTCTGTCAATTGGCTTGTGCACTTAAACATAGTTTATATCTCCTTTCCAAGGCTTTTTTTAATCCTAGAGGATGTGTGTGTTTGTGGATGTTCTCATTTTCCATGTATCAGACTGGTTATAGAAGTTAGCACTGAGAGGTGATCATCAAGGCTGAAAGGGTGGGAGAACTGAAATTTAACAAAACTTAGAAAACTAACATTTGATTAACAAAAAACAAATACATCAATAATTTCTGAACTGAATATCATCAATAAAATAATACTAGTTAGTTTGAAAAGATTGAGTTTTGAATTAAAAATATTTGTAGAAGTTCTGAACAGCCAGATGAAATTTGCATTGCAGATTAGTGACACTTAGAAAGGGTTAGATCACTTTGTGTGTTTCAACACTTCTGAGGTTTAATTTATGTACTGTCATTGCAAAGAGGGAAGTATAATGGATTTTTAATTATCACAAACTATGAAGAGCAAAGGGAAGGGAGTCCAGTCTCCAGACAAAGCAGGAAGAGTACTAGGAGTTATGAAGAGCAAATTACACAGTCATGGCCAATTACAATCTTCTAGAACATGTGATACTCCTATATTTTAAAAGGTGTGCATTAATTTCTGGACTCAATTTCAGAGTACAATATTTAATCACTTAAAATAGCTAAGAAGGTTCAACATAGTAAATTAACTTTAGTTCAATATAGTAAATTAACTTTGGTTTTCATATAATTCCCTGACCTCTCCCACCCCATCTTTTGGGTAAAAAGGCAGTGAGTTTATATTCCATGAAAAAATGACAGAAATTTACTAATGAAACTTTCAGTTTGATGGCTTTCCTGATACTGGGGATCTGGGGTCAAAAAGCGCCCATAGGAAAGTATTTTGGTCCCACTTAGGCTACATCTAGACTGCATCCCTCTGTTGACAGAGGGATGCAAATCGAGCACATCGAAATTGCTAATGAAGCAGGGATTTAAATATCCTGAGCTTCATTAGCATAAACATGGCCACCACTTTTTTCCAAAATGGAGTTTTTTGAAGAAAAAAAAGGTAGTCTAGACGCAGATCTGTCAAAAATAAACTCTTTTTTGACGTATCCTGTAAACCTCATTTTTTGAGGAATACAGGATCTGTTGAAAAGGGTTTATTTTCAACAGATCCGTGTCTAGACTGCCATTTAAAAAAAAAACCTCCATTTAGAAAAAAGTGGTGGCCATGTTTATGCTAATGAAGCTCAGGATATTTAAATCCCTGCTTCATTAGCAATTTTGATGTGCTTGATTTGCATCCCTCTGTCAACAGAGAGATGCAGTCTAGATGTAGCCTTAGTGTTATAAAAATGCATCATTGTTTGAAGGGCTTTTGAAACACACTTACTTTTTTTTTTCAAGTGCTAACATGCAACTACCCATCTTCCTGTCATTTCCTGTGTCACTATGAAAAGGGGAAAGACCCTTCATTCTTTACTGTGGTGCACCTTCCCAAAAATATAGTTCTTTACATGAGTACAAGGTGAATAAAATATAAACCATTTCCACTCAGTAACAAGTGGTTACAAGAGAGCTTTTGGATCTTCTGAGTATCTTCCTTTTCACTAATGATCTCTTTCAGTGCTTGTTGAATCAATGAGAGTTTTTCTATTCATTTCAAAAGGCACTGAATTGAGCCTAGTTAAGTACATTGCCCACTACAACACACATCGATAATTTTGCTTTCCTTTTTGTTTTCATTATGCTCATCTCTTCGCCATAACTCTTTGCTCCCTATTTCTCTCCAGATTCCTTTTCTACACTGTTCCTGCAGGTTGACATTGAAAACACGTGTCATGGATTTTCAGTAGAGCTGGTTAAATTGCAGTATTTGTAGTTTTAGGTTCAGTTCAGTAAAGCATCCTTTTATGTTTTGATGAGTTGCCAAAGATTATCTGAATTGCTTTACCCTTCAAACCAATTAGGAGATTTCATAGTAGGTTTTCTTGGGAAATTTCCTGTAGATCTTCTTTTGGTTCTGTTATACTACAACAATCTTTCTGTAAATATTTCAGCAGCACTCCTTCCATATGAATTGTCACTCAAATACTTGAGAATCTCAATATAGAGTTTATCTCCTTCTAAATGTAAACAAAGATTAAAGCTTATGGGAATATCTAGATTTTCCCTGCACTGTTTATCCCTAATTTTCATCATCAAGATTTCCAGGAAAAGGGAAATAATTTTAAAACTACTGCTTTGGGAAAAAAATAAAGGAAAATAACGTCTGAGAAAGTAAACAAAGTGTAAAGGACCATCAGTGCCTCTGAGGGAGTTTGAGAAAGAGAAAAGTAAGGTTTTTAAAAGGAGACCTTTATATAATCTTAGTCACTTGAACTTACACATGTCCACAGCAGCAGTTGCAAGTGGGGAGTTGGGTCTGGTCGGGTGCTTTCTTCACCTCTCCCACTCCTGTGCACCCAGAAGGCAGAGCTGGTGCTCCAAGTCTTGTGGCTGTATGGACTCCCCACTGTATAGGGGAGAAGGAGGGTCTGAGTTCAAGTCACAGACCGCCTGGGCGGTGGCCACAGACCATAGTGGTCCACGGACCACATTTTGAGAACCTCTGCACTAGGCTGACTAAACTTCATCTATTATCTGTTTTAAACGCTCATCCCTGACAGACCCCCATCTCTGAGACTACTTTAGTTCATGGCAGGATCTGAATCACCCCTCAAATGGCTCTATAATATGAACAGATTAAAATCTTGTTTCCCTCAATTCCCTGCTCTCTATTCTTGCACAAAACAGCCTCAGCTTCAGAATCTGGCCCTTATAAAGAAATGATTACTCAGCCTCACTTCATTTTTCCATTTTTTGCTGTCTTTTGTAGGACTGAAAAAGATACCATGTGGTAGTAGCACAGGGCCTCCTTGCAGATTTATTTAATCTTTTCCTCTTATAAAGAATTCACGTGGCTTCATTTATTTGGCTCCATCCACCATCACACTTACAGCACAGATGATCAACACTCCTCTCTGGTGAGTTTCTATACATTATCATGAGCTCTTATCTCCCTTTCACCTTCAGTGATTTGCTTTGCAATCTTTTTTTATGAGTTTGATCATCTTTCATTACTCAGCTCTCTATATTGGTTGCATCTTCTTTCTTGTGTAGATTGCTAATGTATATTGGTTGAATCTTCCTTCTTGTGTAGATCATTAGTGTCTAAGCCCCAAAGAACACATCATGAGCAAAAGAATATATTAGGAAATGTATGTTCACTCTCAGAAGACTTACTTACTGAACACTTCTGAAACCATTTCTAATCTT
This sequence comes from Pelodiscus sinensis, assembly GCF_049634645.1. Classification (NCBI taxonomy): domain Eukaryota; kingdom Metazoa; phylum Chordata; order Testudines; family Trionychidae; genus Pelodiscus; species Pelodiscus sinensis. Next base: position 218,318,437 of record NC_134711.1, read on the forward strand.
TTCCAAGGTGCTTTCCCTCTTAATCTTCCTTGATCATTTTAATTCCATTTCAAAGTTTTATTGGTATAGTTTATGTGGTGAGAATCTCTTTTGCTTTTGCAAGCTGGGTTGGCTAGTGGTTCATTTATAGATCATCCCTTATATCTTATTCTCTTAAGTGTATGTCTAGACTATGGAGCTTTTTTTGAAAAAAGTGGCCTTTTTTCAAAAAAAAATTCACCTGCATCTAGACTGCTGTTGCATTCTTTCAAAATTAAATCGAAAGAGTGCAGCATTTTTTCAAAATCAGTATACCTACTTTTACCAGGAAGAACACCTTTTTTTCAAAAGAGCTCTTTCAAAAAAAGGCGTTCTTGAATGCAAACAGGGCTATTTCAAAAGAAAGCGTCCAGATTGCCTGGGTGCTCTCTTTCGAAAAAGCAGATCCCTTTTTTGTAAGTCCTGTCTAGACGATCTCTTCTGAAAGAGGCTGGTAGTCTAGATGTAGGTCTTCTAGACTCAATCCATCTCCATGGATAAAGACTTGTGATCCTAATTAGCCTAATTCTCCCTCCTTTATAACTGACTCCAACACACTTGTAAATAGCTTTGGTGAGATGGCATCTCCAGAGGAAGGAAAATTTGCCAGCTGCTATTTTAGCCATTACCCCAACTTTCTAGGCCTAGAAGCTGGGGCTGCACTGTCTGGCTCCCTGGTGCTTTGGGAGCAGGGAAGCAATAGCCTGGGTCAGGGGCCAGAGAAACCTAGTCATGCAAGCCTTTTACATGCCAAATTTTCATTGAGTTTAAGAGGTATTTCTGCAGGTCGTCAGAATGCAGACCTGAGCCTATGTTTTCAAGCTATCTCCTGTGGTGCAGTTGCTGTCTTTGCATTTGGTTCTATATGCAATCTCCATATTCTCTCTGTTCTAGCAGATCTAGGAAGTAGTCTCGCAGTCCATGGGAGAACTTGATTGTTATTTAGAAGGTCTTTGATTTAAAACTTTTCTAGCTGCATGCAGTCTAAATTCACAGCTCATTCCCAGTTTCCTTCCCTTAGCAACAAATATTTATATAAACAGATACAATTGTCACCTAGCTGAGATGAGTTGTTATGTGTTATTGTATAACGTGTTTTTAATTATCGATGTTGCCTGCACTATTCTTTTCACTTTCTCATCTTCATACATCTTGCTAGGTTTTGGCAGTATTGATAGCAGACTTGGCCATGTTCTCTGAAATGCTGGGTACACTTATAGTTCAATCACTATTGAAGTTACTTGTAAAGCACTGTTAGTTTGTGAGTGAAATTGTTGTTAAATCTAATTTGAAGAATGAAACTAACTACTTTACACTCCCTTTATTTCGAAATAAGGACCGGAGCATCCACATTACCAAACCCGTTAATACAAAATAAGGGGCTGATTATTTTGAAATAATAACTCCTGCTTTCACAAGGAATAACACTCATTTCAAAATAGTTATTTTAAAATAATGGTAGTGTGGACAATCTACTGCTGCTATTTTGAAATAACTACTCCCCAGAGTCATTCAAAGTAATTACTCCCCAGTGATTCTTGGGCTGCTAAGTCAAGGTAAACATTCACATTAAGGGAGCCTCCCTCAGATTAATTTTCAGGCTTCCCTGTAGTGTGGACACACTTTTTCAAATTAGTTATTTTGGGAATTATTATTTTGAAATAGCTCCACTTCTGTATACTACAAAATGTTATGCTATTGTCCATGCTGGAGCCCAATAAAAAATGTTAGATATACAGATAGATATAGATGATATAGTTAAATATGGAAAGACCTAGGCTATGTCTACATTACCACCCTAGTTCAAACTAGGGTTGTAGTGTAGACATACCCCAAGATATTAGGTAGTTAACTCTTTTAGTGAGAGTCCGTCCTTAAATCCATATTACTACTATTTCACTTATGAGACTTAAGCATATTGTTATATCACTTTACTAGTTTATCCTGAACAAAAGGACAATACTTCTGCATACTACAAAATTAGAACCATGAAATAAGTAGAAGTTTTATAGACAGATACATTTTAGCCTTGCTGTAGTAAGCATTATAAAGCAAAACAGAGTCTAATCAAAATGTCAGATGTGGCAAGAATGAAAGCAATCATTCAACTCTTCCTAGATATTAACTGTATGTTCGGTTCCTTTTAATTGTCTTCCTCTAGCAAATTAAGATATAATATACTTTTACATAGACACAGAAAATAATTAACCAAAGGGAAATATGTGACTGACAAAACCAAACAAATAGATGCTGCAGAATGAAAGTATAAGAGACCGTCAGTCACTTGACTTATTTGATCACAATGTCACTAAACCATGAAAGGAAAGTACAGTGATCTTTTCCCTAAAATAGTCTTAAAATAGTCTTTTAAAAGTAATAATTAAACACTTTGGCCTCTTTTACAATGTATGTTTGGTTAGTATCTTTATTCTGTGCAAACTAAATCAAGAAATTATATCACTCAAAACAGTTACGTTATTCAGCTACTGTGGCACAAAGTTATTGTGTAGTTAATAGATGTCCGAATAGTTAAATGCACTCTACTTATAAGTACAGGGTTTACATGCTAGCCCACTGAATTAATGAATCAATACAAAATTTCTGGCACTGCAAATGTATTTATTATACTACACTTCAAGAAGTGAGGATTAGCAATGGGAAGAACATAGTTGTTTTCCCCTCAGGTAGTAACCAAAACATTACTATATTCATACTCAGTCTTTTATTAGAATGACAATTTAAAATTAGGCAATACAAATTACACTTTTTAAGCACAAAGCAATTTCAGCATGTTAAAATAGCACAGCAATGCAGTGGTCACTTCATATTTGATTTAAAATTAAACAAAGTCGGAAACTTGACCACTCAAAAATTAAAAGTCAGGTTGGGGAAAGAATATGGGGGCAAACTCCCTGTAGTGTCAAATAATTATTTCTTGTGCTCTTTTTAAAGTTTCTCTTCTCTGAAAGTTTTTGAGTGTTGAACATATTTTCTGTAATAATAAAGCTACATTTCTATCTTTTTAGAAAGCTCTAGAGTTAGACTCATAGGCTAAGATGCAACCAATGTAATAAACAAAAATTGTATGATTTGTGGCAGATAAAAGCACAAATATGAGTGAAGTAAGTACCATTGCTATTTTTAACAGATTCTATTTAATAATTCACTTTTGTGCTTGGTGCCTAAAGAAAAAGGGTGGTATCAGCAACTGGATTACAGCATTACATTGCTGAACAAGTGGAACAGCAAACAAAGCAATTTTTTAAAAAGACAGAAAATATGAGTCAGGAATGGTTTATTCTGAAAAAAAAAAGCACTCTCCCCAAGAATCTCTCTTAGAACACGAAGAGTGGATTATTAAACATAGAGGAAAAAGCAACAAGAATATCTGAAAAGAAAATAAGAATAGGTATTAGAGCAAAATAAATTCTGACACTTCTATGGAACTTGGGAACTAACTTTTGAGTTAAATTCAAAGTAATGCTATGAGTATTTGGAATTAGGGATGTTAAATATCAAGTAATTGACTAATCGAATAGTCAATGCATTTTGCATCGACTATTCAATTAGCCAATAGGGTGCCTCTGCCTTGGGAGGTGAAAGTGCCTCGTGGAACCCGCAGTCAGCTAGAGACTGCCCCCCGCTGACCCCGGGTCCCATGAAGCTCTGCTGCTTTGAAACACCATGGGAAGCCCAGTGTCAGGCTCCTCGCAGCATTTCAAAGTGGCAGCACCCTGTGGAGCCTGGAGTCCTCAGTTGATCCTGGTCTCATGCAGCACTGCCACTTTGAAACACCACATGCAGCCTGGGGACACCCCAGCTGGCCCCAGGCTGCACACAGCGTTTCAAAGCTACAGTGCTGTGTGGAAACCGGGGTCTGTCCCCAGGTTCCATGGAGCACTTCCACTTTGAAGTACCCCCTCCTCTTCCTCCGCTTCTTGCTCAAAGAGATCCAGGATCTCCATACCAGACCAGGATGGTGCCCTCCTCTTTTGGCTCTGGGCTGGGGCCTGGGTGCTGCCTAAGGCACTGCTGGCAGCTGTACAAGGTTCAGCTGGAACGGTGGGCTCAGCCATGGTAGCAGGGAGGCTGTGCAAAGTCCTATTGTGTGGCACGATGCAATCAGGGCCCGCTTTGTGCCACAAGACCTTTCCCTTCTGCCTGCAGCTTTAAGACCTGCAGCGTAAGGGGAACCAAAGAGTTCTGACGAGTGTGGATGGAGTGGATACCAGGACAGCTGTGTGATTTTTCTGGAGGCCTCTTATTTTAAAATAACTCCATCTGCCCCATCTACGCATACCCTATTCTGAATCAGCTATTCCAAAATAGGCATTATTCCTCATAAAATGAGGATTTCAGAATCTGGAATAAGAAGCCCATTATTTTGATATTATTTTGAAATAATGGGCTTGCTGTGTAGACACAACTTTGTTATTTCGGAATAACGTCTGTTATTCCAAAATCATGCTGCTGTGTAGACGTGCCCTCAGGGATAAGGAAGGGGAAGATGAATATCAAAGCAGATTCTTCATACTCATACCCATTAAGAACCATTCATTAGAAATACGATTTGGAGCTTCTAGTAAGTAGCATGTCCAAGGGATGCAATGGCAGCGAGGTGTCCTTGGGTATGAGGGAGCCTGCAGTGGGACAGGAGAAAATTTGATTCAATATTTTAGTCCTTCCTCTGTAACCTAATGAAATCAATAGGTGCCATTCCACTGATTTCTGGTGTGCGATTAGGTTCTTGGTACACACCTTTTAGTTTCACAGAAGACACATTGGCTATATCTTGGCAGCAAAAAAAAACCCTTGCCTGGCCTGTACTAGCCAACTCAGGCTCACAGGTGTCCAGTTGCTGTGTAGACATACCCATTGCACCAAGGAGAAAATAAAAAAATACTTTATAAATAACTATACACTTATTCATTGTATTTTATTTTTAAAAGTTAATAAATAGACATGAGCAAGGTTGAATATTTGACCTAAGAATATCTTTATAATTACTACTACTACTACTACTACTACTACTACTACTACTAAAATAATAATAATAATAGCTCCTGAAACTGCTGCTTAGAACTGAAAAGGTCAGAAAGCAAATGAAAGAAAATAGCATGAGTCTGGTGAAAGCAAACCATATGGAATTATATAACGACCATTACCATATCCACTAATTATGGACCCAAACTCAATAAGATCTATAGATTACTTAGCACCAACTTGCTCTGAATTCAGCATCTCAGCTTTTACTATTGTTGTCAAGTAAATTAATGCATAGAGCTTTTCTATGGCCAAATCCGAAGTCCACTGAAATCAATGAGATTCTTTTCAATTGACTTCAGTGGACTTTGGATCAAGCCCCTAAAATGTACAATTTTCTAAACAGGGACCCTGCCTGTTATGACATAAATAATTCAGCAAAACAACAACTCCATTAGAAGGGCTGTAATGCTAGTTAGCAGCAATATTGTTGAAATGGGTTCTCATCTTTGTTTTGCTTTTTCTGGAACAGAATCCTTAAAATTAAAGGTTGCTATTGAGACATCACCGTACTTTTTCATACCATGACACAAAGTGTTATTCAGAAAGATGCTATCTAATCCCATGTATATGGAGAAAAAAAAACCCAGATTTTGGAGGACAGGGAAAAATAATGATAGTGATAATCAGTATGATAATGATGTGTGACAGAAAAAGTTTCAGTGAATCTCTCATTTTTCTGTCCCATTCATCTTAGAAAATCTCTCCTCTAAAACTATCTGCTAATGGCTACAGGACAAATAAATCTATCCACCACATCAGAGTTCTAATGTTAATCCATCCAAAGTAGTGTACATCAGCCTTGTACAATTCTGCTTACCTGCTCATCTCAAGGGCAGTAATTTATTTTGATGAGTGATTAAAATCTCATTAGTCTTTTCATTAGCACAGAAAGGGTGACCGAATTGATTCTGAGCACTTACTGTTGAAACTTCATGTTGATTTTATAACTCTGACATACTTGTCCACTGTCCTTTTTTAAGTTATGCTTGAAACGGTATCAATGAGAAAAAAGATAATTTGTGGTGTTTTTGGTCATGGTGTCTTCCCTATAAAGTGCTAAAATGGTTTATGAGTTGCTGAAATTCCAAGCATTACAAACCAATTTGTAGCATTTAGTAATATGCCTGAGTAAGAGATGATTGAAGCTGCATTTTCCTACTTTAATCTAAAAGAGTCCTATTGCCTCCTGAAGCAACACGGCCTGCAGGGGACACGTGCCTTTTTGTTGTATGGCCCACTCTATAGCCTCACCTACTTTCTGCTTCTTTCCTATTCCCTTTATAGCAGGTCATGGAAACAGTTCCTGAAGTCCACTGAGTGCAGGGACTACACCTATGACTAGCCATTGCATGGGCTGTGCAAGTGGATGGAGGCAGGAAAAGGTTTCTTATAATATCCCTTTGTACATCTGCATAATAGCCTGTCAAAATCTGGCTCCAATTCCCTGGCCTGGTCTATACAAGATCAGTCAGGTTGGTTTAAGGTATATAACTCCAGCTACGCATTTTGTTAGTTTACCTTAAGCCAAGCTGTGTTCACAATGGGAGGCTGATGGGATTACACGCTCCCATTGGCTTCCTTTACTCCTTGCAGAACGAGGAGTACTGGACGCTGGCAGGGGCTGCCCTCAGCATTCAATTTACGGGTCTTCATTAGACCTCCTAAATCAAACACTAAAAGATTGACCTCTGGAGGGTCAATCTTCTTGTTAGCGTGGATATACCTTCAATGTGCAAGTCCTTAACTATAGTGTTACAAAAGATATTCTCACTACTTAAATACATATCATCTTCTAGATGGAAGACAACATGGAACCTCAAGATCATTATCCGATTTACCACAAAAAGCATGGGTGTTAATTGTGAATTTTTCCTTTTTCATTACTTTCTTCTCTCTCCTCATACATACAATATATGTATGCATTGAGTATTTCATCATCCCAAGCAATGGAACACTCATGTTGTAAAAAATTCTATTGCTCCAATAGGTCAAAAAATTCAAAAGAAGGTACCTAAAGATAAACTCCTAGAATTAGGCTTAATTAAGGGTTCTTTAGGAGAATGAAGACAAAGCATTCAGTGGACATCTGATTCCTCAGATGGGAGTACATAAATCTGCAAGGAGGAGAATAACAAGAGAGAAGGGCTACGTCTGCACTTGCTACGCTATGTCAGGATACCTGAGTATCCTGAAATAGCTATCCCGCATCTTAATGCAAGCTCGTTATTTCGAGCTTGCTATTCCAACATCCTTGTAAATGTCATTCCACGAGGAGTAAGGGAAGTTTTGGAATAGCGGGTTATTTCGAAATTTGGCACTGTGTTGATAACACCAAATTATGAAATAAGCTATTTTGAAATAGGATTGAAATAAGATACACAATTTCTTATTTTGAACTACAGTGCAGTGTAGCTGTAGCCTATTAAAAGAAATAAATGGATGCAAGATTATTTTAAAAGCCATTATTTTGAAAGGTTAAACAGTCAGAACTGCCCAGTTCCCGGGAGGTATTATGCAATTAACTCCCATTGATGCTAATGGAAATTAAGAATCTAACTAGTTTTAAGGATCCAGACCAAGCAGTTAACATATTGGTTTTAACTTGACTGAAATAATCATTTCTTGTCTATTTGAAAATAATATAACTGTGGTACTTCCTTTCTTGTCATGGTAAACAGTAACAATCCTCTGTATTTTACTTTGACATCAAATGGAGACGTCACATATCAATTATTGGATTTCTTAGGAAACCTATTTTATCTCTAACTTTGAGTGCTTCCAAATCCCCATGCAAGATTTAGTTTGCATACTCTGCGTTTTTGAAGAATCTGGCAACTTAGAGGTAAACCTTCATTATTATCTGTTATTGCTCTGCATTTGCTGGCAACTATTAATCTATATTCTGAGGTAAAATCTCTTAGGGTATATTTGCTATATTTGTACTTGCACGAGTAGAGACAGACTTGTTTTTCACAGACTATTTAATTTGTTGTTTACCTACAAATGCAGGCAATGCCCACAGCTATTTTAACAATACAAATAAAAATTATAACCAAAACCACCAAATATAAGAGTTTTTATTGCAATTTCCTGTCCAGCGATATGGGTCCCTCCATGGCAAGACATTATGTAATGTGAATAGTACAACTAGCCCATTCCTATAAAAAGAAAAACAAAAACAAAACAAAAGTTTAAAAGAAAAAAAATTCATAAAAACATTATCAATTGTTGATTATTTACATATTAACAAGCACTTGCTAATAAATTCTATGTATTTATTTTGTTTGTATATGTGTCCATTGGGTTTTTCACCAAAAGTCAAAATGGAAATGGCCTAAGACCTAAAAGCAATGCAGGAAACATAACAAATGCACATCATCACCACTCTCAGTCTTTGAGGTGAGATGCTTCCTTGTTGCCAATCCCATTCCAGAATCTTGAATGAGATTCCCCAAAACTGTGCATTCTAGATTATGATAATATATTTGTTTTCGCCAGTTTTTGAAGCCTTAAGGTGAAGCTCCTTTTCCCATTAATTAGTGGATGATTATTATAGGTTACAAAAATCCTAAGTGCATGCTAAGAAAAGCAGATATTTGCCTGGCCACTAAGAGCATGTCTATACATGGAGTTATACCAGGTTAACTCTCCCAGATTCACTCAAAGTATGCACAATCTTATTCCAGAATAAAAGTGCCTTGTTCTGCTTTATTTTAATCCATTTATGGATTAAGCTAAACTGGAACAAGACATCCATGAGTCAGGAATAATTCCATGTGTAGACAACCTTTAGTGGGGGACTCGTTATGGCATCCTTGATGTTCGCTTCATACTATTATCATAATCTCCATCACACAGTTTTGGGTGATCTGAGTCAAGATTCTGGAATGGGGTTGACAACATTGAAGCATCAACCTTATTTGTTCTGATTTGCTTTTTCTGAGGAGTGAACCTTGGATGCTAAATTGAGGGTAAGGTCTGTAGGTGGTCAAATACTTATAAGTTTCAAACCAGTCTTTATGCTATATTTTGAAAGTTCATAAACTTTTTTATTTCTTTCTGTTTTGAAATGTGGAGATCAGCATAGATAACATAACTTTAGTCCAGACACAATGTCAATCAGTGAAAGATTATGGTATGTAGCCTGCAGTATGGGTAACTTCCCAAGCATAGTTGGTCAGAATGTTCTCTCAAAATGACACCTAAAGATCTGTCTATTTTATAATCTCAGTGAAAACGATCCTTTGTCAGCAGGAGAAACAAAGTGAAAAGCTGCAGCTAAAAAATGTCAGACGGACGCTCACTTTTCCTTTAGCTCTACCTGGCATAATTTATTTGCACATAAATTATTTTGAACTATTTTAATTCCACAAGCACCCATAGTGAACACAGAATGTTCATTTAATTCCTTTCCAACTGGCCAGTTTTTCAAGCTGCATTTTCTCTTTAGCACACTGACAGATTGTCATCTTTTCAGTACAGAATCTAAGTGCATATGCTAAAAATGTGCATTTAAAAAGCCATTTAACTACTCAGTATAAATGTTAAACACATGGAAGATGAAGGTCACATAGCTGAACTCAGCACTTAATTGAGGCAGCAGTCTGGAAATGAATCACTTCACGTTTGAAGAGCCTTCCCTATTATTAGCATATTTAGAATTTGTGCAGACAATATTTTTCCATTTAGGATATATTCTCCATCCATGCATTTTATACACCCATCTCTTTCTTCTCACAGTTACCAGTATGGCTCTCACCCTAGCTGAGACAGATTGTGTTTCTCTGTCATTTTGAACAATGAGCTGATACAGTTTTTCTTATATAGGTTTTATTATTGATTCAATTTAGACTCCAAATGAAGAGGGTTGTAAGACTTTGTTGGACCAAATGCTGGATCACAACATGTAGTTCGAATGGCTACACAGTACACTAAGGATCTGTTTGAGAGACAGGAAGAGAAGAGTCCATCGCCCAACTTTGGGTCTTCTGTTCTAGGCAAAATCAGATTAAGGTACAACTGGGGCCCCCTTCCCTTGCGGCCAGATAATTACATCAGAAGCTGAGCTCTCAATTAACAAATAAGTAGCTGATTTGTTTTTGCTAAGCTAGTTAATGACAAACACAGGGCATCTTCATTCCTACATGCCTCCCACAGGCTCCCATTCACCACCCTCGCCCTCCTGCAACTCTCCCAGTCTTTCCACTAGTAGGCATTTGGATTTGATACCCTTCCATTTACTTCTCCTTCATACCCTGGTTCTTCCCCCCCCCCCCATGAATGTGTCTCTATGTGTATGCCCATTCTCACTGCCACCCATACCAGTCACTTAGCAGCTATGTCTAGACTGGCATGATTTTTCGGAAATGCTTTTAACGGAAAAGTTTTCTGTGAAAAGCATTTTCTGAAAAGAGCGTCTAGATTGACATAGACGCTTTTCCGCAAAAGCACTTTTTGCGGAAAAGCGTCCGTGGCAATTTAGATGCGCTTTTGTGCAAAAAAGCCCCGATCGCCATTTTTGCGATCGGGGCTTTTTTGCGGAAAACAAATCTGAGCTGTCTACTCTGGCCCTTTTGCGCAAAAGGGACTTTTGCCTGAACGGGAGCAGCATAGTATTTCCGCAAAAAGCACTGATTTCTTACAGTAGGAAGTCAGTGCTTTTGCGGAAATTCAAGTGGCCAGTATAGACAGCTGGCAAGTTTTTCCAGAAAAGCGGCTGATTTTCCAGAAAAAATGGCCAGTCTAGACACAGCTAGCATGTTGCCAGGGTCCACCAGTATCACCCACTTGTTTTATATGCTTCCGTTTCCCTTTATCCCCTGACCTCGGATCCCCATTCTTCACCTCATTGCATGAACTCTAAGTGCTCCCTTTGTGCCTCATTTTCCCCATTAGAGGCTTTACATACCCATTTCTTCCATTTGCCCATGCTAGGGTTCCCCATTCCACATCCTATGCAAGCATCCCCTATCTGCCCTCCGTTTCTCTATTCCCTTCATACTAACATCTCTGTGTCTTCCTCCCATGGGCCGTGTCTACACTGGCACCCTTTTCCGTAAAAGGGATGCTAATGAGACACTTCGGAATTGCAAATTCCGCGGGGGATTTAAATATCCCCTGCGGCATTTGCATGAACATAGCTGCCGCTTTTTTCCAGCTCGGGGTTTTGCCGGAGAAAAGCGCCAGTCTAGACGGGATCTTGCGGAAAATAAGCCCTTTTCCGGAAGATCCCTTATTCCTACTTGAAGATCCCTTATTCCTACTTTCAAGTAGGAATAAGGGATCTTCCGGAAAAGGGCTTATTTTCTGCAAGAGCCCGTCTAGACTGGCGCTTTTCTTCGGCAAAACCCCGAGCCGGAAAAAAGTGGCAGCCATGTTCATGCAAATGCCGCAGGGGATATTTAAATCCCGTGCGGAATTTGCAATTCCGAAGTGTTTCATTAGCATCCCTTTTATGGAAAAGGGTGCCAGTGTAGACACAGCCCTCATGTTTCCCAGCATTTCCCCCCACCCAGGATTCTATGTGCCCCTCATTCCCTTCTCCTCCCATGCCAGGAGATGTGTGCATGCCCCCATTCCCCTTTTCTTGCTACACCATTATTATGTATTTGTTTTCTCATTTATACAGCCCTGCCAAATTCACACTCCATTTTGGTCAATTTCATGGTTATAGGATTTTGAAAATTGTAAATCTGAAATGTCATTGTTGGGATCTTCACACATAAAAGGAGTCATGTAGGTGTTGCCAGGGAATTGTGGGAAGGTTTGTTCTGGAGTTACCCTTCTGCACTGTTGCAGGCAGTAGTGCTGCCTTCAGAGCTGGGCAGCTGGAGAGCAGCAGTTGCTGGCTGGGAGCCCAGCTCTGAAGGCAGAACCACAACGACCAGCAGTAGCACAGATGTAAGGATAACATGGTGCGGTATTGACACCTTTGCTTCTGCATTGTTGCCTGAAGAGCTAGGCTCTCAGTCAGTAACCACCACTCTCTGGTAGCCTTGCTATGGTATGGAATGCTGTGCTATTGTCACCATTACTTCTGTGCTTCTTCTGGCAAGGTGTTTCCTTCAGACCTGGTCACCTGGCCAATAGTTGCTAATCTCTGGCAGCCCAGCGATTAGTGCCATCACCTCTCTAAAATAATCTTGTGCTCTGTCTGCAACTCCCTTTTGGGCCAGGACCTCCAATTTGATAAATACCGGTCTCCTCCTGTGAAATCTGTATAGTATAGGATTAAAGCTCACAAAATACCAGATTTCTAGGCGAGAGACCAGATTTCACAGATGACACATTTTTCCTGGCTGTGAATGTCATATGGTTCTAATTATTTATAAGCCATTCAGGGTGTTAACTTGTTAAATTCTACTAGGAGAATGAATAGAGATGAGATGGAGATATTGTTATGCTGGAAAATATTAATGGGTGCCATCAACAACTCTGATTTATAGACAATTGCTTGAAGCTGTGGCCACACCAAACAGATATCAGAGACATATATGTCTCCCATTTCTACTTTCAGTTGTCCAGCTTCCCCCCAAATAATCAACAGGGTTTTGGTTCTTGATGTCAGAACTGTCCCTGAAATTTTGGAATTGATCAGATGCAGCATACAAAAATTATTATGCTACATATAGAGAGTCAGATGGAGAAATGCCATCAAGTGGAGTGCAAGGCCTTTACAAACTTGGCCCATAAGAAACCAATTTTTTTTTTACTTATTTAAAAAGCATGATTTTTAAACCAATTGGACAGTCTTTTTGACCTCCCTTAAGATTTTTGAATGTTTCGGGCTGGCAAGAATGGACCCAGCATTTGACACTAGAATTTTTTTTTGTTATAATTTAACTGGAGTCTCTTTAAGCTATTCAAATTATAGACATGTATAATTTCTGAATCACTTCACAGACACACATGCGCATGTGTTTGTGTGTGTGAAATTATTCAGAAACCACTAACTATATGTCTTTCTCTCCAGTGTCAAAACTGTCAGGATTGAATCATCAGTGCTCAGAATTATTATTTTTCCATGAAGCTCAGCATGTGAGAATAAGTGAGTGTTTTTATGATTCAAAATATAGGACAAGGTGAAGTAAAAAATGTGAAGTATAGTTAAATCATGTGAGGCTCTCCAAGGAAATGGCATGGCATGTCATGTTATTTTTCCAGTAGTTTCCTGATGTCAAGAGCTAATTATTCCACCAAACCTCTGCTGTATTGAAAGCTGATGTGTAGCAGGCAAATATGCCTGATAATTCTGCATTTTTAAAAAAATGCTTCCTCTTGCTGATGTCATCATTATCATGGCAATTTCTGACCTTATTAAATGTTCTATTTTAACCTAGAAGTGACTGCAAAAGATAAAGCAATAGATTATTTTTACTAACATACAGAAAGACACTACAGTAGACATGATAGGTGAAATCTTAACTTAATAAAGTCAGTGGCATAACTCCAAATGACCAGGACTTCACACCACATTTACCCCCATCTCACATACTTTGTAATATTGTGTGATCATGAAATAATAAAAAAATATGGACCAAATCCTCGCTGGTGCAACTCTTCATAGAACCATTAATGTGGTCTAGATGAAATCACTATAAAATAAGTGCACAACTGGTTGAAAAAATGTACTCAATTAGTAGGTATCATTGTTTTGCTGTCAAACTGAGGTGGGGCTTATTTAGTGGGGTCCTTGCACTGCCTAGTAATAATCAATATTTTTATTAACGATTTGTTTAATGGAGTGTAGAATATGCTTATAACATTTTCAAGTGACACTAAGCTGAAAAGGTTTCAAGTATGTCAGAGTACAGGATTGGAACTAGAAAACTGGTGAGCTGGACTGGAATCAACAAGATGAAATTCAATAAAGACAAGCATAAAGTACATCAATTAGGAAGGAAAAATGAAATACACAGATATGAAATAGAGAGTAACAGGCTAAGCGCTAATACTGCTGACAAGGATCTGGGGGTTATAGTGCATCACAAATTCAGCATTAGCCAACAATGTCATGCTGTTGCAGAAGAGCTAATATTTTTCTGGGATGTATCAACAGGAGTGTCATATTTTGGACATAGAAGGTAATTGTTTTGCTCTACTGCACACTGGTAAGGCCTCAAATTAAGTATTGTGTGCAGTTTTGGACACCAGTTTAAGAAAGATGTGCACAGATTGGAGAGAGTCCAAAGGCGAACACCAAAAATGTCAGCAGGTTCTGAAAAAATCTTACCTGTGCAAAAAACGTTTAAAAACCTGAGCATGTTTAGTCTTGAGAAAAGAAGAATGAGGAAGAAACCTGAAAACATTTTCAAATAAGTTACAGACTATTAGAAAGAGGATGGTGATCGTGACACTTTTTCAGGGTATCTAGGACCGAGAATCACCATGATTACTTTCTGCCTCAGCCAAAGAGAGACTTGCTGGTGCTAAACTGTAGGTAGCGCCTTGCTACTTCAGACTTTTAGCCAGCCAAACAATCCCCTCCTGGCTCTACCCACCCCCTACTTTGCCTTGCATATTATATTAATACTTGGTGTACTCCAATCCTTTCAAACGCCTCAGAAGCCTCTCTCTTAAGTATCTAGCCACTTCACTGGACACTAAGACTACTTTTACACTGAACAGTTATTTTGAAATAACGTATTCTGAAATAGTTATTCCAAAATAGCTTATTTCAAAATAGAGCCTCTACACTGCAGGGAAGCCTCAAAATTAGTCAGTGCCAATCTTCCCTAATGTAGATGTGTTATCTCAGTTCAGAGCTCCAGGAGGAATAACTTAGGGTATGTCTACACTACAGCGCTAATTCGAACTAACTTAGTTCGAATTAGTTAATTCGAACTAAGCTAATTCGAACTAACACATCCAGACTAAAAAACTAGTTCAAATTAGCATTTTGCTAATTCGAACTAGCATGTCCACACAGAGTGGACCCTGAACCGGGGTTAAGGATGGCCAGAAGCAGTGCTGGCAGGGCATCAGATGAGGACTTAGAGCGTGGAGCTGCTGTCTCAGGCTAGCCGAGGGCTGTGCTTAAAGGGAACCGACCCCCACCCCGGACAGACAGTTCTCAGGGGTTCCCCGCTTGCAAAGCAGTCCTGGCTTGGAGTGCCCGGAGTACCCACACTGGCCACATCACAGCACTCAGCCATCAGACCGGCTGCACTTGCCGCAGGCTGTCATCTGGGAAAAGGGGGAAATTGGGGGGCTGCAGGAGAGTTTCCACCCCCAGAAGCCCGCAGAGCCAGCCCAGTCCTCCCCATCGGGGGCTCGTACACCATTCCTCCCTCACCTCCTTCCACTTACCCCTCCCTAGCCCCCCTTCCTGATGTACAAAATAAAGGACAATTGTGTTCAAAAACAGAATCTCTCTTTATTGAACAAAAGTGGGGGAGACTGGGAAAAGGAGGTGGGAGAGGGGAAGAGAGAGGGTGGCAGAAGGGAGAGCAACTAAAATGATCAGGGGTTGGGAACAGGTCCCATATGAAGAGAGGCTAAACAGACTGGGACTTTTCAGCTTAGAAAAGAGGAGATGGAGGGGGGATATGATAGAGGTCTATAAAAGCATGAGTGGGGTGGAGAGGGCGCATGCAGAAAAGTTCTTCATTAGTTCCCATAATAGAAGGACTAGAGGACACTAAAGGAAAGGAATGGGTAGCAGGCTTCAAACTAGTAACAGAAAGTTGTTCTTCACAAAGCAAAGAGTCAACCTGTGGAACTCCTTGCTGCAGGAGGCTGTGAAGGCTAGAACTAGAACAGAGTTTAAAGAGAAGTGAGATCAATTCATGGAGGTTGGGTCCATGGAGTGGTATTAGCCAGGGAGTAGGAGTGGGGTCCCTGCCCGAAGTTTGTGGAAGGCTGGAGAGGGATGACACGAGACAAATGGCTTGGTCACTGTCTTTGGTCCATCCCCTCCAGGGTCCCTAGGGTTGGCCGCTGTCAGCAGACAGGCTACTGGGCTAGATGGACCTTTGGTCTGACCCAGTACGGCCATTCTAAGTTCAGGGCTCAGGGTCGGGTGTCTCAGTGGACCACCTTGATTTTCATGCAAACCTGCTCCTGGGTGGCCAGGCTGGCAGCTCTCCTGCCCTAGACGGCCGCTTTCCTGTGCCTAGTGCTTAGGTCGTGGACGAGGTCCACGATGTCTGCACTGGACCAGGCGGGTGCCTGCCTTCTGCGGTCCTGGGCAAGCTCCCGGGAGCCGCCAGCCTGGTCCCAGGAAGAGGGGGAGGGCTGGGGGGCAGCGGGTGGCTGGCTCGAGCCGTGCCAGGTGCAGGGTCTGCTGGCTGGGTGCTGGCAGGCTTGCACCTGGCACGGGCACCATAGCCAGCTTGTGCCCCTTTAAGGGGTCCGGGGCCGGCAGGGGGGCAATAGAGTTTCCCTGGTGTTGGCCAGAGTGGCCACCAGGGAAAGCTGGGGAGGGCTAGCCTCCCACTAGTTCGAATTAAGGGGCTACACACCCCTTAATTCGAACCAGTAAGTTCGAACTAGGCTTAGTCCTCGTACAATGAGGTTTACCTAGTTCAAACTAAGCGCTCCGCTAGTTCGAATTAAGTTCGAACTAGCGGAGCGCTAGTGAAGCGCCTATCAAAGTTAATTCGAACTAACATCCATTAGTTCGAATTAACTTTGTAGTGTAGACATACCCTTAGAAAGGCTCTGGTGAGAGGCCATTTTGAAATAGCAATAGTGGAACGTCTACACACACCTTATTTCAAAATAGTCATTTTGAAATAGGTGTTATTCTTCGTTGAATGAGGTTTACAGAGGTCAGAATAAATCATCCATTATTTTGAAATTATTTTGAAAAAACGGAATTGCTGTGTAGACGCTTGCGTTATTTCGGAATAATGGCTGTTATTCCAAAATAACTTTGCTGTATAGACACATATCAGAAAGTATTAGGTCTCTGAAGGTAATGTGCACACACAGCTTGATTGGTACAGCTCAGAATCAGGTCCTTTATAAGAACCCAGCACTGTAATCTATTTATAGTGAAAACAAATAAAAGTTTTTTATCACAGGTTAAGTTTTAAGAGATAGTGTGTATAGATAATAAGAACAACGGGTTACAAAAAACCCCCACGGAAATGTATAACATACTCTTTATAGTCTAATTAGTGTTAACAGGTTAAGCCCTTGTCTAAAGAAGTCTGTTTTATCCACAGGTCCTTTACTGTGCTTTCAACCGAACCCTAACTGAGATCTCATTTTCATTAATGTAATCACACTGCCCAATTATTCTCGAGGTGAAGGCTAAAACAGGGATCTTTTTGCCTTCCTCTTATACCCCAAAGTTCAATGTCTTTTCCATCCCAAAGAAAAGACCATCCCCTGTGGTATTTGTCTCCAATGTCATCTCATATTGACTTTACATCCTCATATTGACTCAGAATGTAAATATAGTTCCCATTGTGTCTTCCTTATAATGCTTACTTTACATCAGAGACAGAAATAGTGTTTTATCTTGCAGAAAAACTGTCAATTCTACTTGGTTACATAATTTAAAATCTATTTGAAAACATATAGGCTACGTCTAGATTGCATACCTTTTTCATAAAAGGGATGCAAATTAGACGTATTGCAATTGCTAATGAAGCGGGGATTTAAATCTCCCCCACTTCATTAGCATAAAAATGGCTGCCACTTTTTTCGGCACGGAGCTTTGCCAGAAAAAAGCACCATTCTAGACAAGGATCTTTCGGAAAATAAAGCCTTTTCCGAAAGACCCCTTATCCCTTATTTTAAGAGGGATAAGGGATCTTTCAGAAAAGGCTTTATTTTCTGAAAGATCCACGTCTAGACTGGCGCTTTTTTCCGGCAAAGCTCCGTGCCGAAAAAAAGCGGCAGCCATTTTTCTGCTAATGAAGCGGGGGAGATTTAAATCCCTGCTACATTAGCAATTGCGATACGTCTAATTTGCATCCCTTTTACGAAAAAGGGATGAAATCTAGACGTAGCCATACAGAACTCCTTAGATATCATCATACATGCCCCTTTTAACAATATTAATGACCAGTATGATGCTGATTTTCATTTAAGACCTCACTTGATGTTCCTCATTTTTTTAGGAAGAACAGCTCTTGCGCAAAAGGAGCTATCCATACAGCTCTTTTTTGCGCAAAAACCTCTTGCGCAAAAGGGTTCCGAAGAGGAAATGCAAATGAGAGTGTGATTTGTGAAAATGAGCACTCCATTTGCATTTCCTCTTGCGGAAGAGGTTTGCAGTATAGACGCAGTCTATCACATTAATGTGTAAGATATTGTGAGTTTGTCAGTTCTCTTTGGAGCTGCTGACACAGTGTAGTGAGTCCTTGGCTAGCTGACATCAATAGGCCTATGTTACAGTGATCAATTTACGTCTATGTCCATTGAGGGCAGGACAGGAAATCATCAATGTAATCTGCAGCATGGGAGATTGAAGAAAGACATTTCTAACTAGAAGGTTAGTTAAGTACTGGAAGACGTTGCCAATGTAGGTTGTGGAATTCCCATCACTGAAGGTTTTAAAGAATTTATAAGACAAACACCCATCAGAAATGTCTGGTGAATACTTGGTCCTGTGTGTCTAGACTACTGAGTTTTGTCGACAAAAGTGGACTTTTGTCGACAAAACTATACCTGCGTCTACACTACTGCTGAGTTCTGTCGACATAACGTCGACAGAACTCAGCAGTTTTGTCGACGCTGGTAAACCTCATTTTATGAGGCATAACACCTTCTGTCGACAGAGTTCTGTCGACAGAAGGTGTTATTGCCTGTAGGGTTGCGTCTAGACTACAGGGTTTTGTCGACAAAGCAGCTTGCTTTGTTGACAAAACTGAATGTGTCTAGATGCTCTATGTCGACAGAAGTTTTGTTGACAGTATCCGTCGACAAAACTGCCGTCGACAAAACCCTGTAGTCTAGACGTACCCTTAGTATGGTAGGATGGACTAGATGGCCTTGTAAGGTTCCTTCCAATCCTGCATATCTATGGTTCTGTGATTAAAATACATGTAGGGTTCTGAGCTATATCTGAATCTAACCCTCTCCTTTTATATCTGATGAAACACTTGGATCTTCTATAACATAGGCATATCCAACTCCCATTGAAGCCCATGTGAGTCTTTAATATCTATCTAGTATGTAGAAAGATTCAAGCTGATTTTCCAGAGCAATTATTGTTGACTAATCTGTGTTAGTATTTTGCTGCTGAAAGGGATCACAGTCTTGGTCAGTCCTTAGGCATTACATAATGAACATGATACCCATAGTAAATATCTATTGTATTTTTTACAGAAAGTGTAAATTATTGAGAAAATAATGCATATTTTATGGACATAACAAAATAAACGTGACCACTGAATTTCAAAGTAGACCAACATTCACAATTATTCTTCCAAAGTGTTAGAAAAATCTTGACTTTTTCTGTGACTATTTTGCAAAATGAAAGCAGGCGATATTGCACAGCTGTAATAGAGTTCTCACTTTAAATGAAAACAAGTGCATACTTTCTTTGGAGATCTGTTTCATCTTTCAAGATGCTCCTTATTCACTTTCTCATTTATTGCTCAGTTTTGTAACCACTCATGGCATGTACTTTGAATAGTCACATTGCAGTTAGTGGAACTACTCACATGAGCAGTTACTCAAGATACATATTTGCAGGAGCAGTACACTAGTTATTAATGACTTGCATTTTCCTCCAAACAATCAAACTGCCTCTGCCCAGTGGCTTCTCTGTCCTGCTTTTGTTGGTCTCATCACCAGCTTTCAAGTAATATCACTAGCTCTCTCCAAATACACATGCTCATGGTTGCCAATAACACTGTAAGGGAATTCCATCACTGAGCCTATTCCAGTCATACTAGTCTGATACCACCTGCCCTCTGTATAGCTCCACATTGACGTCGTAGGTCAAATTAATCTCTAATGTAATTCCATTGATTTGTACTTAACAAGATATCCTTTTGTGATTAGCAGTGTATTTTAATAGTTGTATATTTTTAGAATTCATTCAAGTTGATAGCTACACTGCTTTAGTTATAAATTTGCCTGCCGCTTGGCTGCCATAGAAAGCAGATGGTAGACTGACAAGATCTATTTACGATCTGGCTGCCTTGAAGGAAGTGAAAAAAGTAAAGGTACATAATTTAATATATGGCAAGGGTAAATCATTCTTCATTAGTATAATTGTGAAACCAGACTTTTATCCTAGGAAGGAAATTTTTAACATATGAATCTGTGCTCCAGATCCTAAAATACTATGATTACTTTTACAAGGCAGTCTTTCTCTCTCCAAAAAACCCATCCTCTTCCTTAGTTTATATGCTTCTAGATCTTACCCATCCCACAACTTGCCAGTGTCTTCTATGACTTTAAGCATTTGCATTCTACCTTTGGATGATGGATTACCACCAGGCTTTAACTTGGCTGATACATGTCATAGCAAAGAACAGACGGAGGTTAATCTTATTTAGAGCTATTTCACAAATAACCGGTGAGCGGCACAAAGAGAAAATATTTACAAAGAATTTCTTAAAAGATATTAGTCTGCCAATATTTATTTGTGTCTTTTTAGTGGAGAACACAAAAGTATTGCATTTATATTTTTGATGCACTTTATGTATGAAACACATTATTAAAAGACTAGACAAATAATATTAGGAAATGGCTTATTAAAATAATGCAACTATAATATAATAATGCAAAGAATAATGTGATATAATAATGAAATGTAATATTTTCTGATAGTTGGGGAGGGGGAGGTGAGTTCCCCATGTAGTGAGCTTGCTCTTTGAATTCCTTAGTGTTTATATTACAGTTGTTGTCCCTGGAAAAGGCAAGAACAGACTTTGTGCCAGAACATGTTGGGAAATTGACTAGCACCAGAATCCTACTCTTACAGTTGAGTAAATTATTACTTTGTTTTCTGATAGTTATTTTATTACTCCAGTGATTGATAGCAAAGAAGTGTTTTTTGCATTCAGTTTCGCATCTGAAATCTTACTATATATTTTAGAAGTGTGCATTTGTCTGTCCATTTGTGAGTTTGTTCAAGAACTCCTCCTAAATGGTAAGAGCTAGGATCATCAAAGCACATATGTAGTCTCTTTGAAATCAAATGGATTTGTCATAGTCTTAAAGCTACATATGTGCATAAGCGTTTGCAGGGTTAGAGTATTAAAGTATTTCAAAGCATGGAGCATCTTTATGCTGACATAGAAGTAAATTATCTGATTGATGACTGAAGCCTAGCTCTTCAAATATATTTAGGCCCTCAACTCCCATTGATTTCCTAAATACCTTTGAGATTTACCTTCTAAACTCCCTTGTGATCAGAGATATGTTCTACATGCTGCATGTATGCATTGCTACTTGACTTATTCCTTTGTAGGGTAATCCTTATAATAGTTCCTCAATATAGATTAAATGCTCCAGAAAATATGTTGAAAACAGAATTTAAAAATCCATTGATTCTAAATAACATTTCTAACACAATAAATAATATTAATGGAAGTCACTAGATTAAGTTTACATAGCTACTGTTAGATTAAATTTAGTCTTGCATTTTACTGATATATTTATATTGTGGATGTGCCAATCATAACTTCACAGCTAGGGCTGATTTGAAGTCTTTATATATATATATAACTTTATGTCAGCAAAGCAAAGTTTTCAGGCTCTGGCCCTGCAAACACTTACAAATGTGCACGAGGGCATGTCTACACTAGGAAATAATTTTGAAATAACTTATTTTGAAATTATAACTCCCCAAATACTATTTCAAAGTAAGTGTTATTCCTCATGGAAAGCAGAAGTTATTATTTTGAAATAACTAGCCCCTTAATTCAAAATAACGGCCTTGGTAGTGTGGGTGCTCCACTCGTTATTTCAAAAATTTCGAAATAACATCTGAGGGTAGACCAGGACTGAGGGATTCCCCTGAGGAAAAGGCTCCTGAAGTGCTCTGCTTCTGGAGCCCTTCTCCTACCTCATGGAAAGACTCTGGCAGTGAGGAAAGGTTCTGGCAGCTCCCTATTTGTGGAGGCCTTCTCTTCACCAGCAAAAGTTTCTGGCATCAGAGAAAGACTGTTGCAGGAAGAGGGAATAGGGAACGGCCTCCTCGGCCAGACTCTTTCACTGACACATGGAGCTACACACTATCGTGTGGGGCAATGTCTTTCCATTCCAGTTTGTAGCTGTACATACAAGACATGCCACTGTCAGTAGCGTAACTGTAGCTATAGGTGAGTGCATATAGGAGCAGGCCCTCAGCTGATAACTTTCTCACTGTTAATGGTTTGATTGAAAAGAAGACTGCAGAAGCATTGGCCTTATTTCTCCTTTAACTCATATAATTGCTCTCTGTTCTAGTCATTATGGTGTACTTCTACAACTAGTCAACAACTAAATTAACAAGAGAGAAGCGATTGCCCTTTCTGGAAAAGATATTGTTCTTTTCTGCGGTCCATGTGCTAGGTGGTTTTTGCACGCAGATAGTCAATTTCTGTGTAAGTTACCATGCATTTTCACAACCTTGCAATTAAATCTGCCCTTCCTGTTGCTACTTCTGGTTTCTAGATTGAAATGGCAGGAAATTAAGACTGAAAAACAGGAAATTAATATAGCCACAATCTACATAAAATGTTATGCTCAAGTCAAATCACAATTTATTAGTTTTGAAATGTGTTCACTTCTGTATTAAGGAAAATTGTTTTCCTGCACTGAAGAAATTGTTGGGTGAAATTTTGTAGCCTGTGTTATGTAAGAGATTAGATTACATCAGGGGTTTTCAAAGATGAGTCAGGGGCTTGCCCAGATAAGCCATTGGTAGGCTCCAAGATGCTTTGTATATCTAAGCCTCCATAGGCACTGTGCCTTACATCTTCCATTGGCTGTAAGTCACCATTTCCAGCCAAGGGGAACTGTCTCCCCACCAGGCTACAGGCAGGGGAGGGAGATGTCATTAGAGGGGAAGGGTGGAGGGAGAGGATGGTGGGTTGACCAATCCTCCTTACTGGAGCAGAAGCTCAGGAGGAGGATTCTGAGTGCTGGGGGAGGACCGAGGGGAGCAGGGACAGCAACTGCTCCTCCCTGCTAGACTAACATGCAGGGGAGGAGAGTAGTCCAGCTTACCCTGCTTCCTGCAGCTTCCCTTGGCTGAAAACTGCGAACTGCAGCCAATTGAAGCTGCAAAGCTCTGTGCCTATGGATGCATCTCACAGTCCACTAGCAGCTTACCAGTGCAGGCCTATGACCAAACTTCAAAAATCCCTGATTAGATGATTATAGTAGACTTAAAAATGTACAAACTAAGACAACATGTTTCTTATTTCAGTTTTTTTCTGTGCAGTGGTGGAGCAAAATCAACTTTCATATTTCTTACTATAACTGCAGAAAACAACTGTGTTGTTTGTCTATGTAGCAATAAAAGGCAACCTTAATTTTACCTGGGACAAACTGAAGCAGTATGTGAAGGTTCTATTAAGTTAAAATAATAAAAAAACACCTCTGAACACAGCTGATATTCACAAGAGAGTCACTTTGCACTGTGAATGGTCTTTGCTGGCATCAGCTACCAAGTGGGAATTACTTTATGATGATGTTTATGGGCATCAGCTACCACATTCAGTGACTGTAGAGAGAGATATGTGCATGATTTTTAGCAGTTCTAAATATCCAATAGGGCTCACAACACAGAGGATTGTTCTCGGAGTGATCTACAAGATAATTAAATGTTGTATAGCCAAGTTTACATAGAGCCCTGATAAGGACCATTGTGTGAATGAACTTTGACATCACTGCCTGCCATTAGTGAACAGCACATTAACAATTTTCACTAGTCCTAGCCAATTGATTTTATTTAGTTTTATTTTATTTTTTTCCTTTGATACTTCCATATATAATTCCTAGTCACGCTAATTAGCAGTTTCTCTTTAACTGACTCTCTTATAGGACTGTCCTTGATGGCCTACAATTCAAAATGTCCCAATCAGACTATTTTTCATAAGGGTTTTAAGGGACTGCAGAAATTGGGTGTGAAGAGAGGGAAATCTAGGTCAACTAGATTAATGAACCACAACTAAATATTAAGATGATGACATTCAAAAAACTATTTGAAATTATGTCCCAAATCCTGGTTTATTAAAAAATGTAGTTAATGATCTGTTTTGTGTCATTGCTATAGTATTTGACAGCATGATCTATTCCTGAGAATTATATAAATGGACCCTGGTCTGGCTCACTTAATTTCTCAAAACCAGAATTGTAGATGGTTTTTCACACTGCTATGTCAAGCAGAAGTTCTCTCCATGTAAAACTTACTAATCCCAATGAGAACAGTTGAGTGCTTGAGCATAAAATTTACTTTCTGCTCAGATTTTTAAGGAAAGTGAACATAAAAATGGGAGTAAGAAAACACCTGAAACAAATTTCATTTTAAATTTGAGCAAATATCAATGGAAGATATTGGGTATTATTTTCTCATATCCAGTAAACATTCACAAATAATACATCTGTCTGTATATTATTTAATCCTTCTTGTAAATCTTTTATATATCTATTTCACAGCTATTTGCAGACAGCAGAGGCTGGAAATGGCTGGTGTATTTTGGCTGAAACTTAAATAGACAAAGCAGATACAAAGTTAAATTTCAGCCTGAACAAAGATAAGAAACTAAAAACAGGGGCTTATAATGGAAAGCATCAAGCAAACGTAATCATAAGTGGGGCTACTGGCTCTGACTATAAAACCAGAGCTGTGTGAATAATGTGTTTTTGGTTTGTTGGTAATTCTAGAAAATAACAACAACAATTATTCATGTAAATCCAAAGATAAACATTTCCAACAACTTCAGCAAATTGAAAAGCTATAAAAATTATTTCAGTTTGAAAATGAACATTTAGTTTGACCTTAAATAAAACATTTTGTTTCTTCTTTGAACCAGTGTTCCCTCTAAGATTTTCCACCCATGAATGAAGTGAGTTTTGTCTTGTGCACCAGTATTAAGGTCATGTGCGTTTGTTTGGATGTGCGCCACTGTGGCACCCAAGTTATAAACCTCTCCCTTTTCCTCTCTGATGCCATGTCTTCCATCTTCTCCTTGCCCCATCTGCTCCCCTGGTGCCTGCTGCTGGGAACATTATCACTCCAGGCCTGCTTGCCCTTAAAATTAGTGATAAAATAGAATATGCTGAATTCTTAAATATAGTAAATAGTGCCAGTCTTTCATTTCTATTACTCTAATTTAAGAACAGTTATCATCGAGGAACATGAAGGGAAGCTAACGAGAAGGGTTCAGGTGATAAATGAGGAAGGGAAGTGGTATGGCCTGATTATGAATATCGATAAAATGAAGACAGTGGTATTTGGAGATAAGGCAATAGGAAGGAAGATCAGTGTAGATGGGATCAAACTAGAGAACGCAGAGAAGTTCATGTATATGGGGAGCAACATGACGTATGAGCTAGACTAGCGACTAGAATAGTGAAAGCCAGAGTGAGTTTGAAGGCGATGGATAAGATCTGGAAAAGTAAAGCAATTAGCTTAGGAACGAAGCTGAGTGTCTTGAAAATGTGTATTTAGCAGCATGTTGTATGGATGTGAGACATGGGTGATAACGAAAGATTTGAAGAGAAGGATATTGGTGATCGAGTGGAGTTGTTATAGAAAGATCCCGAGAATAGGATGGATGCAGAAGGTCACCAATGAGGAATTACATAGGAAGATACTGCCAAAAGAGAACCTATTGCAGAAGGTTATACAATGGAAGTTACAGCTATTCGGGCATATCTGCAGAATGAACGATGAGCAAAAAGTTAAGACCCTGGTATTTGGCATAATGGATGGTCCGAATAGGAAAGACAGACCCCGCAGAGGGTGTATCTAGATTACATTCCTCTGTTGGCAGAGGGAGGTAAATGAAGTACTTCAAAAGTGCAAATGAAGCGGGGATTTAAATGTCCCGCACTTCATTTGCATAATCATTTAATGATGCTCTTTCAAAAAAGCGCTATTTCAAAATTGAAACCGCAATCTAAATGTGGTTCTTTCGAAAATAGAAGCCTTTTTCAAAAGATCCTGTAAACCTCCTTTTTTGAGATTTTGAGGAGCCTTTTTCAAAAGATCCTGTAAACCTTCTTTTTTTGAGGTTTACAGGATCTTTCAAAAAAAAGGCTTCTATTTTCGAAAGCACCACGTGTAGACTGCAGTTTCAATTCAAAATAGCACTTTTTCGAAAGAGCGCTGTGATGCAATTATGCAAATTTTAAAAAAAACATAGCCGATCTAATGGGACACCTCCCAGAGCACAAACACATATCTCACCGATCCTCATCCCCTCCTTTCTCTCTCCACTTGTGCCACAATTAATCCAAGCACCAGACAGGACTTCATAATTTCTTGTCTTAGGCCTTGATTGTGCAAACTTTCCTACAGGTAGATCCCTCCACTTACATGTGCCCCCATTAAAGTAAACAGGAGTCCATAAGGATGGAGGGGTTTCTGTCTATGAAATAACTTAATGGATCAGGTCCATAAGCAAAAAAAAAAATACATAAAAATAAAAATAAAAATCCTGTAATAACAGAAACGTCTCATCCTAAAAAAGAGCAACGAGCCATTCTACACACATTAGATGGGAGAGCAAAGCAAACAGTGGCCATAAGTGAATGGCAAAAAACAATCCATGAAAAAGCAACTAAAATGCTCAGTGAACTGAAAATAAATATGTTCTACTGTTGATTTTGCGTTACATAAATGCCATTGGAGAAAGAAACATATTGCAATATTGAACATAACTTGAATATAGAACGTGAATCATAAAATGAAACCACACACACATGGATACACAAAAGAGAAATGTAACTACTGATAAAATAACGGTATTATTTTTCTATCTCTATATTTTAGAATATGCATCTGTCTGTCTGTTGTCCCATTTGTTCAAGAACTCCTCCTAAACAGTAAGAGCTAGAGCCACCAAATTTTGTATACAGCTTCCTCTTATCATAACTTAAAGCAAGATCAGGGTTTGGTTGTGCCAAGACAATGGGATGTGCATGGAATGTGATTTTTGTTTCATATTAAACAGAAAAAGGGTGAGATGTGATAGCAAGGACAGTTATACTTTCCCATGACCACAGGGGAGCAGCAAACATAAGGAGAAGAATGACCCCGAAGGACCTGAGCAATGTAGGATAAGTCTTCTAGTTTGTATATATTCTAGAAAAACTTATAAAGAAATTAACCTATATTAATCATGACACCTCTGTCATTACCTGTGCTATTAGTGCTACATTGTTGGAAATGGGAAGTGTTTGCTTCTCTATGGGTGCGTCTAGACTGGCAAGATTTTGCGCAAAAGCAAAAGCTTTTGCGCAAAAACTTGCCAGCTGTCTACACAGGCCGCTTGAATTTGCGCAAAAGCACTGACTTTGTAATGTACAAAATCAGTGCTTCTTGTGCAAATACTTTCACACTCCCGCTCGGGAAAAAAGCCCTCTTGCACAAGAATACTTGCGCAAGAGGGCCAGTGTAGACAGGGAAGAACTGGCTAAAATGGCGATCAGGGCTTTTGTGTGCAAAATCGCATCTATACTGGCCACAGATACACTTTTTGTGCAAAAGCATCCATGCCAATCTAGACGCGCTTTTGCGGAAATACTTTTAATGGAAAACTTTTCCATTAAAAGTATTTCCGCAAAATCATGCCAGTCCAGACACAGCCATTATATGTATAAGCCCTGATGCAGATGGGACAGGGCCAATACCCCACCCATACCACTTAAAAGAGACTCATGCCCTATATGCAGAAAGGCTGCAGTCATGTAGAATTTTCTGAATTCCATTCCATCCTTTGGACCTTTGCACAGAACCAGCCACAATCTACCTCTTAGTAGGATTTGTTATATGATATATAAGGCTCCAGTCCTTCAGGTACTACCTTGTAAAGTTAAGCACATATGCAATGCAAGAGTTTTCAGGATCATGGCCTTAGTATGATGCTAATGGTAAAATACCAGGTTATATGATTGGGTGTATGTTTTGCCTCGATTTAATAAGTAAAATGATTTTGTGTAGCTACATTAGAGCTGGTGAAAACAAGCAAACAACTATTTTTTAAAAAAACAATTGCAAATATATTACAAATGGTTTTACTATATTTGTTGCAAATAATTTTGCTGTCCAGAAAAACAAAATAAAACAAACCTCCAACAAAAATGTTCATCAAAAAATAAAAATCAGAAACATTAGACCAGCTCTAATTCACATACTTTCCCACACTTCAAACTGCATTCTGCTCTTATTGGTCCAGAGCTCTCCTCCTGCTCTTAACCTATCTTCACAATGTCTCCTCCAATTTGAAGAAATTGAACTTTACAGAGAAGGTGTCCTGGAATAAGGATCATGCTGTGAAGAGGGCTGTCCTCTCCCATTAACACAGTATAACCTATGCTTGTGAATGTGGAAGGAGCATGGGTCATCAAGAACCTAATATAGATTGTTTTATTTTTTTCAAATGAAACTATTGTTTCATTAAAAAAAACCTCTTAAATAATGTGAATGTTCTAAAAGCCTAAATTTTTGCAATCAAGAGGGCATTTTGAGGTCACAGGGATTCAGAACTAGTCTTTAAGTGATCCCCCTCCACAATTTTAATAAAAAATAAATGTTGACGCTTCTGCACTCCATCATCTACAAGCTAAACTTCAGTTGGGAAGAACTGCATTTGCTCCTGCAGATTTTGAGAGGAGTAGCAAGAAAACAAGTTAACCTCATCTTTAATGCATCAATCTGTGACAGTCTTTTTAGCTCTCAGGCTGTTAGTTTCATGATAGTTGGGTGTTTGTCTTAAAACTCCAGCTACTGGAATTGTGAGACTCTCAACATTTATTTTAAAAACAAAGTTAAGTGCTTAGCCCTCATAGTTGAAGAGAAATGTTCAAAAATTAGAATGCAACTAAAAAGACGCAATGAGCAAATCTAATTAATTTTGAACACTTGAGGATGGCAACCCTCTTAATATAACACCCACTGAGCAAAACTGTTGTGTAAACACACACACAAATACAATAATTAGGACCAAGGCATCCATGTTGTTTGTAAATTTTCAGTCCAAAACATGCAAATGCTTCGATGATAAGCTCAGAGCCATCCAGTTTCCCCTTGATAAATATGAAAATCAGTCTGCCTCTGCAATGAGAAAATAATTATCACTTCTAGAACTAGTAATTGAGCACAACACTTGAGAGGTAAAAATGAATAGTAATAAAACCACAGAGAATAAATAGCTATGGCTCATTGAGTTTTCATTTCCCTTCACTTTGTTTATTATTCTGTAATTCTTTATTAATTTTAGCTATATTAAAGGTAAACAATATTGTTGACATAACACATTGTTTTCTTTCTCTCTCCTTAAATTATGCATTTTTAATTTTTTCCTAGTGGCAAGAAGGAAATTATATTTCTACATTTTGTAATTTTCTTAATGTGTCTATTATAGGCTGGAAAATGGTCAGCCCCTATGAGGGTGTAGGGGGCATATAACAAGTTGAAGGGATTAGATCCTCAAATTAAACTTTTAGTTTTATTTTTCAGTATTATTTTCTTGGGCACCTAAATGTCTTTCAGAATCTGGGTAAAGGAGTTATATCCTCCTTCTTGTATTCCAGACTGGGGGCCTAGAAACCCTAAGCTGCCTGGAAGGGGGAAGTGGTATGGGGATCTTAAGGAAAAGCCCTACTGCACTGAAGAGAATATGAAAACCTTACTATAGACTTGTGTCTGCTAGAATTCTACAGAATGGTTAAAAACCCTACAGAAAGGATTTCATGCTCTATTAAATGGTATAAGTTTTGCCCTATTTTATTTCTATAGAAGCCTTCAGATTTCATTCCTATTAAAGTTTGCCAGAATGAATTCACAAGAGGTGGGTGAGGCAAACAGCAGAACTGTCTAAAGCACTGAGGAAGGAAAAATGATGTTGCCTCTCTGAGGGTCTTATAAGTGATACTTTATAGACTCCCTCTGGGAGTTTCCAGAGGGAACTAAGAGAATTTCTGAGGCCCGGTTGAAGTGCACTGAAAATTCCACTTCAAGCCAGCTGCTCTCTACTCCAACACTCAAGTAGCAGAATCCTATCATAATGAGAAGATAAAAGAGGTGGTCTTCAAAATAAATGTAAACACCTGGATATTAATTAAAAGAAAAGGATTTGCATATTAATTATGGCTGGTCAAAACATGTTTTTTCTTTTTTATAAAAAATTGGATTGGGGGAAAACTGTCCTCTTTCTGTGGAAAATGTAGGGGTTTAATCTATATCTCATTTGTCTTCAAAAAACTTGTAGTGGACCAGCCTTAAATTAAGGGCCCGATGGCACAGGCACTATGGAAGTGATTCAACTTTGCCTTGAGGACTTGCAAAATATCTTCTGCCTCACTGTTATCATTTAAGCCATGCTGGTGAATTATAAGAATATAAAGACTGTCCATAATGGGTCAGACCAAAGATCCATCTAGTCCAGTATCCTGTCTGCCGACAGTGGCCAAATATCCATATGGTAGTAAAACCTATATATAGTAAACATATATATGGCAAAAAAAACCACATGTGGTGGGGGGAGGTTGGAAAAATAGGTCACAGTGATTTCAGAGGCTGTTTAGTGCATAGGTTTCATTAGCTATCTTGGAGCTCACCGATTGTAGAGAAGGATTCTGTAGAATGCCTATACAAAGGCTTTGCAAATGGAGTGTGGATTGAAGCCTTAAAATCTCTTAACCTCAGTTTCAGTGTCTCCCCCGTAGAAGGGAGAACAAAACCACTTTCTTACAATGCAGCATTCTTTCAAAGACAATTTCTTTAATTCTTGCATGTTGTTTGTACTATAATGTGATAAAGGTCATATAAGTACATAAAGCAGGGGTGGGGAATCTCTGGCTCATGGTCCACACACAAGTCATCAGGGTTAACTGCTGGTGGGCCACCAGTCAGTTAGTTTACCTGAGCATCTGCAGGCACAGAGCCTTGCAGATCCCAGTGGCTGGGAACCAGGAACCACAGCCATCAGAAGCTGCAGTTCTCTCTGCCTGCAGATGCTCAGGTAAATAAATCATCCGGGGTACGTCTAAACTACATGCCTCCATCGACAGAGGCATGTAGATTAGCCAGATCGGCAGAGGGAAATGAAGTCGCGATTAAAATAATCGCGGCTTCATTTAAATTTAAATGGCTGCCCCGCTCTGCCGATCAGCTGTTTGTCGGCAGATCAGGGCAGTCTGGACGCGCCGCGCCGACAAAGAAGACTTTCTTGATCGGCACAGGTATACCTCGTGAAACCAGGTTTACCTGTGCCGATCAAGAAAGGCTTCTTTGTCGGCGCATCGCGTCCAGACTGCCCCGATCTGCCGACAAACAGCTGATCGGCAGAGCGGGGCAGCCATTTAAATTTAAATGAAGCCGTGATTATTTTAATCGCGGCTTCATTTCCCTCTTCCGATCTGGCTAATCTACATGCCTCCGTCGACGGAGGCATGTAGTCTAGACACACCCCTGGAGGCCCAACTATGGCCAACCCTGTCAGACTGTGTGCAGCTGACATGCTGGAAGGTCCCCACTCCTGAGCGATAGGGCTAAGGAGCTTACAACTCAGGTGGCAAGAAGGGAAGGGCAGAAAGGGGAGAGAGAGAAGAAAGTTCATTAAAAAAGGCTATGAGGCTGCTTGTTTTTATTATGTTAATTTTCTTAAAAACAAATAATTGAGAGTTCACTATATTAGTATAGGTATGTGGGTCATATATGTAAATGTGATGAATGTGCCACTTCCCTCATTCTCTATACCATTACCAATGAGGTGAAACAATATAAAGTGGAGAAATTACTTTGTAGAAACCCTCTGAAAACGCTTGCCATTTTTATAACATATTATTAATTGCAACTCTGCAAACTGGATTTCTGGGCTGTTTCTTTCCTAGTTGTGGCAATTTACTTGAGCTAAATTGCATAAGGAGCCATGTAAAATGTTTTGCTAAATTCTAAATGAATGATACACACTAAATAATACACACAGGAATGTCTTTTTTTTTTTACATTGTTGAAAGAAATCTAGTGGGTTTGTTTGACAAGATCTGTTGTGACCTGATAATACCTCTGTTTCACATCAATACATTATCTTTAAATGCTCATTTTAATTCCCTGATTATTGGCTTCGTTATTTTGCCTAGTATAAAATTCAAAAATATTGGACGGCAGTTTCCTAGGACTGCATTCATTTACTGTTTTGAGTTATCCAATCCCTTTGACTCGTCCAGATCCATTTTTTCCTCCTACATCTGCTCTTCTAGTATGTTTTATTTTTTTCTCTCTCTCTCATATGCACTTGCTAAAACTTTTCCATATCTGATACTAAGTCATCCATTACAGCTGCCTGCTATCCCACCTTTTTTGGCAACCAGCCTCTGTCCCTTCCAGCTATTACTTGTAATAGCTTTTTTTTAATTTCTCTCTCAACTGCCAGGCTCTTTTCACAGATATTAATGAACTTACTCAATAGAGAAAAAACACTATGGCCCAGATAATTTCTCTAAAAAGAAAAAAACTTATAGGATATAGAAATCCTCCTAGAATTTTTAATAGATTGTGCCATGGGTCCCGGCGAGGGGGGAGGGAGTCAGACACTTTTCCTTTATTACACTACTTGTAGAAGTACCCACCACTGCTCAGATCCTTAACTCGACTGATTTTTGTTTTTCTTCATTTAAATCATTTCACTGGGATGGGGAGCTTAGTATGTAGGCTGCCTTGGGTAGAGATAACACCAGCCTTCTCTCACTGCAGCAGTTTGGGGCCTCTCCACGGCCGCTGCAACTCAGTGGGCACAGTTGGGGGAGCGGTACATGTCCCATGGCTGGGGCAGGTCCAGGTTCGTCTGTCCCCTGCGCTCCCCAGCCAGAGTGAGGAAGGCAGCAAACTGTGCACTTCCCCTCTCACCCTGAGGAATGGGAACAGCCAGCAATGTTCCCCTATGAATCAGGAGAGAGGGGGGGAGCTGTACCTTCCTCACTCTCCCTAAATTGTGCCTGAGGGTGAGAGACTTGGTGCTGGGGCAATTCTGGATGCAGGAGAAGGAGGCATGTTCACAGCCAGTCCCTTTCACCTGCCTAGGGATGCTGTCTCTTTTCAAATGAATTGGCGGGGGGCGGAGCTTCAGCCTCTCCTTCCTCTCCCTCTGCACAATCAAACCCTGACCTTGCTTTAAGTTGGAACAAGAGGAAGCTGCCTACCAAATTTGGTGGTCCTAGCTCTTACTGTTTAGAAGGAGTTCTTGAACAGACTCACAGGCAGACAGACACACACACATGCGCGCGCGTGCGCACACACACACACACACACAGACTTTCGCAAATATATAGTAAAATACCAATACTAATAAATGCTTATGGTGCTGCAAAATTTCCAAATCATATCAACAGAATACTGTATCCATAAAGAAATGGGCCTCTCTGGGAAGGGATTCTGCATTCTTATAGGTAGAGTGGACATCTAGTCTGCTAATTTACTAACCAAAATTTAGTCAATGAATATTGAATCCCAAATCAAAGCTCCCATTTAAATGAGTAGTGTGGATTGAAGCCTAAAAATGATGTCTTCAGACCCCACAATGGGCGCACTGATACCACAGAGGTAATCTGAATAGGTTTTCATTTATTTTGTTATATGGAACCGAGAGAACACAAAGGATCTTCTATTCTAAGTAGCAGGAACTCTCACATTCAAAGCTCAGAGGGTTCACCATCATTTGACGTTATGGCAGAGTTCAAAGGCTGTTACAATTTAGAAGCCTGCTGGTCTTGTCAAAGGATATCATTTTGTACCATCATATAGTACTTTTGCCAAAAAGCTGACAATAGGCACATTTCAATTCACTTTACATATTTTTGGCTGTTACCCCCACAAAATCACAAAGAACACATTAAAAACCAAATACTTTGAGAACCGTGCAAAAAGTCCCAAGATCTAGGCTTAGTAATTGAAATATGCATGTTATCATCTGCCAGCAAAACATCAAGGCCTTTAATGCTACTGTATGTACTACAATTTCTTTTTCCCAGAAAGGTCTAATTTTTAGGAAACTAGCTTGTTTAGCAATGTCTGGTCTGATGCATGAACAGTTAAAGGTCACTAGTGGGGTCTGGAAACTTCCGAGAAAATATCTAACACGCCAGGCAATTGCTCTTTTCCCAATAATGATCTCAATTATGCACATTCCTACTGTGGCTCTATTGAAATAGGCAAGTCCTGCTAAACTCTTTTCTTACTAATGCTCATGGGCTGTGAAACCATGAGCTACAATGCACTCTCAATTCCAACCCCCGTTTTCACTCGCTCAGAACTTTCTCCAAAAAATTCCATTTGTTCCTAATCATTCCTCTAAGGCCAAAGGTAATTTTCATTCCTGGAAAGGCTGTGCAAAATCAGCTCCGTCATTTTTGCATTATATAAGGGTAAATGTAAAAATGCACTTTCTGATTGAAAGTATGTGTTGCACAACTAAACACTGGCTGAAGCTACAGACTTTGTGCCTTATTTGTTTTGTAGCTGCCACTGATGAAGAAAAAATATAGAAAGCTGAAGACATCTGTTTAATACTTTTGGACTGATTAATACTTAATACTTAGCTGTTCTCATATGAGCTTTATCTGAGACAATTTTAAATAACTTAGAATATTGAGCGTGCTATGGTGCTTTAGCTTTAGGGAAGCCTTAATATCCTTGAAACTGTCTTAAATGGAAGGTGGGTCTTAAATTCCCAAAGGTGGCCAGTGACAATACCCTCTTCGCTTGGGGGCATATTTCTAATTCCCTTTTAAAACTACTTGCCAACTGCAGATTCTTGCAACTGCAGAACATAGTGACATGATTTCTCAATAAGCTTTGCCAACAAGAATCAGCATATGCTATGTCAAGAAAAGAAAGCTTGAAGCTGATTGTCATTGAGTGCATTTAATGGGTTTACTTTTATCTGGTTGAATCCTGAATAGGGGTAGAACTCCTAATCTGAAAATCCCCATGATCCCAGTAGGATAAAATCCTTATTTTTTTCACGCGAAATAAAAATCGTCCCTGATATTGGACCAATTTACCTGAAAGATTTGCTGTTGGTTTATTCTGTAACACGGAATTAGAGTTTATATCTGTTATTCATTCCTTAAGAAATAAAATCCCACAAACAAAAACTTGGCTTAAATACGATTAAGGTTAGTTAAATATACTATCCTACACCACACAAACTGTAAGAAACAGAGAGATCTCTAATTCTGGGATATATAATGTTAGTTGCACACTAATGTCTGCATTGAATATTCCCCCTGACAGTGACAGACTCTAGACTATGCAGCATCTTCCCAAGGAACATCCTTCTGCTTCTCAATGATAAGGAACAATTATACACAACACATTAATCTCCCTTCCATAATTACAAACTTATGCTCCCCTCCTTAAGCACATAACATATGGTACACTTAACATGTCCACATGTGTCAAGACTTGAATAGTTACTAATGTTGAGGCTCCACTTTAATGTTGTTTTAATCTCATTGAGTAGTTTCAGTCACATTGTAAATTATGGGATAAGGCAGCCACGTTGATTTAAAGGGAAATTATTATTATTATAGGAAAGATAGGGGAAATAAGTATTTTTGCTAAATTACAACCTTTTTTCCCCCCAATGTACGTTTGAAGCTAATTGGCAAGGAATTTTACCTATATGGAAAACATGAACAATAACAAAATAGTCATTTGAGGCAAAAGAAATACATTTGATTCTCTGGGAAGAATTGTGTTAAGGTCTTACTTAATTTTAACTCATAAGCTAACTAACCAATTTAGCTGAAAAATCTCCTAAACATCAGATATCATGTGTGGTAAATTTGGGGAAGGTACAGTGCATCTGTCATGGAAAAAATAATTGAATTCCCACTTTAAGTGCAAAATTTATAAGAACATAACATAAGAACATAAGAACATAAGAACATAAGAACGGCCGTACTGGGTCAGACCAAAGGTCCATCTAGCCCAGTGTCCTGTCTACCGACAGTGGCCAGCACCAGGTGCCCCAGAGAGGGTGGACCGAAGACAATGATCAAGCAATTTGTCTCCTGCCATCCCTCTCCAGCCTCTGACAAACAGAGGCCAAGGACACCATTTTATCCCCTGGCTAATAGCCTTTTATAGACCTAACCTCCATGAATTTATCCAGCTTCTCTTTAAACTCTATTATAGTCCTAGCCTTCTCAGCCTCCTCTGGCAAGGAGTTCCACAGGTTGACAACACGCTGTGTGAAGAAGAACTTCTTTTTATTAGTTTTAAACCTGCTACCCATTAATTTCATTTGGTGTCCTCTAGTTCTTCTATTATGGGACCTAATAAGTAACTTTTCTTTATCAGCCCTCTCCACACCACTCATGATTTTATAGTTTAATGAAGCCTTACCATGATAAAGGATCTGCTCTCATCTCTTTAATAATTTAAGTGATGCTGAGTAAAATGATTCTTGTTATGCTCCTAATGCTTTGGGATAATACTTCCTTACATGTCACAATTTGCCATACTACACATTTATGCCAACGTCAGTATTGCAGTTAATTAGCTTGGTAAAACTTCTGCTACATGCATGTAAGGTGGCAGTAGCTGTTTCCTTCGGAGGGGAGCATCAGAAAGGTGTATTCTTTCTATTTTATTTCTGATCTGGAATTACTGGTTATTTACATTGGTGTGTTTCTTATTTGGTTAATTTTAGTAACATCGTTTAGTAATGCTGATCAACAAAAGGAGGAAAATTTCACAAAAATGATGTGAATTTCTGTTCCTTTTTTCTTATCAAAACCGAGTACAATTTTTCATTGAAAAAACTTGAACAACTTCTTTATTTGATTAACATTCCCAAAGAGATAAGGCCTTGGGCATATGATGCCAAGAAGAAAAAATTATGTTAATTAGGATGATGATTATCACCTAAAGCTTTGTGTTCTTTGGTTTGTCTTCCTATGAGGCTATGGGGGTAAAACAGGACAGGGATTGTCATAATTCCACAAGGAGATGGATTGCTAGCATTTGCATTCCTGTGTTCCATATCTAAGCTAACATAGTATGAGCTAAAAGACTATTTTGTATGATGTTATGCCTGATGTTCTTTTTCTACTAAGTTAAAATTTGTGCTCAAAACAAGTTAGTAATATCTTCACAAGAAAATTGCCTATGTACTGAAGTTGTAGCTATTACAATATATTCCACTGACCTTTCATTAATATTAAAGGAAAGCTGGATTTTATGAGCCGCAGTAGACAACATTTGAAAGTAACCCCAGTGGAGAAGTAAAAATTAAAATTGTATGAAGTAGTCCTCTGGATACCTCATATTTCTTGTACATACCAACATTATATCAAAGTTTCCTAGGTCCAATGAAAAGAAATCAATGATTCATGAAACTAGTAAGCTAGTATTTAGAACTCTGAGCAGCATTTCTCTGACTTTGCTCTGCTGCGGGACAAAAAAAATGCTGTTTCATGCACTACTACATCTTTGTAATGAGCACACACATAGCACTAATGAAGATGCCTGAGGAAGCTCAGACAAGAGAAGACAGAGAAGATGTTATCTAGGCAATAAAGACCTTTATTACACTACTTTTGTAGTTAAATATAGGTGTAGGGTGTGCATGAAAATGAGCATGGATTTTCTTTGGTATACAGCATGGAATAAATCGGGGTGGGGAACATCTGGTTCAGGGGCCAGATTTGGCCTCCAGCTTGCCTGGATCAGCCTCCCAAGCTTGCACCCCCCTCCCCAGCATTTGGGAGCCTGCACTGGCACTTCAGCTCCCCCGCTGCCTCATCACAGGGCTAGAGTACACAAAATCTAATAGGCTGGGCTCACCTAGACTCTGGTGTGGGAGGAGAATGTGGGGAGTGTCTTTCTTCTTCTCAGTTAGAGGCCACAGCAGTGGGGGATTGGTTTGGTTTTGTTTGTTTGTTTGTTTGTTTCAGGGTTTTTTGCTTTTCACTTGTGTGCGATCCCCGACTGATTTTTCTGTGGGTTAGCGGCCCCTGAGCCTAAAAGTTTCCCTTCCCCTGGAATAAATGATAAGGAGGTGTGCAATATGCAATCCATTATTTTGATCAATAGTTCTGGTTTTAATTAGATCTATTATCTATAGAGATAGAATATGGATTTAAAGAAGATGGTTCATTCACCTTTCCTTAAGACTAATGTAAAAGAATTTCCTCCTCGCAGCTTCTCATATGTATTTTATGTGACAAAATAATCTATAGATTCATTATTTAAATTTTTAGTGCAGCAGCATAGAGCTCCCTGTGATCAAATAGATCAAATGGTTTGACTATCTCAATCATATTAACATAAAATAGTAATGGAGTTAAAGCAGTAGCTGGTACACGTCTCTGGCATTCATAAACTAACATTATCATTCTCCACGGTAACTTTCTCAGACTTGTGAATGTACCATTTTCTCATAAGGATCTAAATATCTTACATTTAATATGAATTTTTGGTTTTGTTCTTTGTTTTTAAAACAAATTTTGCTCCATAGGTTGGTATTGCAGGATTTTTTTTTTAAGTCTAACAATTGCAATGAGACAGCAAGGTTCTCCAGTCTGGAGCACCATGATGATTGGGTCCACCCTTAGGATTTATGGGGGCCTACACAGTTCTATTAAACTGTGCCTGATGACAGCCCAGGGACTGGGAAGGATTTTTTTAGATATGTGATTTTTTTTCTCTTCAGCAACACACCAATTGGGCTTCGTCTACACTGGCGCATTCTCACACAAAAACTCTTTTGCGGAAGAGTTCTTCTGCAAAAACTCTTCCAGAAGAGAGCGTCTACACTGGCATGTGCTTTTGTGCAAGAGATGTGCTTTTGTGCAAGAGCATCCATGCCAGTGTAGACACTTTCTTGCGCAAGAAAGCTGTGATGGCCATTTTAACCATCAGGTTTTCTTGCGCAAGAAATTCATGTTGCCTGTCTACACTGGCCTCTTTTGCAAGAACAGTTGCGCAAAAGGGCTTCTTCCTGAGCGGGAGCATCAGAGTTCTCGCACAAAAAGCCCTCATTTTATACCTTAGAACGTCAGTTTACTTGTGCAAGAACACGTGGCCAGTGTAGACAGGCAGCAAGTTTTTGCGCAAGAGCAGCCGCTTTTGCGCGAGATCGCGCCAGTGTAGACACAGTCCAATGATATAGTTTAAAACAAAGTTCCTGTAGACTGACAGTAAATTCAGAAATTCACAAGATATACCTGGGGTTGGCAAATGCCTGTTAAATGGTTTCATTGCCACTTGAATGGTTCTTTCACAGTTTCAAAGTTCCACAAATAAATTTGACAGGCTTTTTCACTTTTAAGTTAACTAGTTCTTCTCTGGGGAAAATAGTGCCATAGAACAGGGATAAGAAGAGGTGGGTGTACATTAAGACCCAGTGGTGCCCCAAAGTTTGGGGTGCCACATGCAGGTGCATATTCCATATAGGGGTAAGGATGACTCTGGTCAACCCAAAGATCTCTTTGGGAATGGCAAGTAGTTCATTCTTGAGCTCCATTTGATCTTTGCCTTCTCTGCTGAGAATGTCAACAAGAGCGCCAACTACTGCAAAGAGCAGTCATCTTTGTATCTAGGCCACTGGGAACTAAACAGAAATGAATACATTTCAACATACCCTTCAGAAAGTAGGAAAGAGGAATTTAATTAATGTTTCAAACCTAGTTTTAGAAGATTTTTGCATACTGTTAGAAATTCTACTCTCTTCCCTAAGCTGCACTGAGCTTCCTTCATTTAAAAATAATATTTTTTCTAACTGT
Organism: Pelodiscus sinensis; assembly: GCF_049634645.1. NCBI lineage: Eukaryota > Metazoa > Chordata > Testudines > Trionychidae > Pelodiscus > Pelodiscus sinensis. The sequence continues at coordinate 218,358,361 of NC_134711.1, forward strand.
AGCTCTGAAGATTTCTAAGAAATAGTGTAACACTGCACAACACGACATTTTGACATTGCCTCTCTATGTTTAAAAAAATGGAACCTCAATTTAGATTCCACTGTTAAACTGATAAGGATTTCACAGGATCATTGTTTCTGAAATAGTCATGCTTTTTTTCACCCTTCTAAAATCTGTTCCAGTCTGTTATTGAAAAATAGCATGATAGTGGAACAGTGAAATACTGTCCTAAACATCCAGATAGTGTGCTGTTCAATTAAATAACAGACAATTGCTTTTATTGCCTCTTGAATGGTACAAAGGCTTAGCATACTTGCTTGGGTGATGGGATTTCATTTATTTAAAGAAACTATCAAAGGCTGAGTCAGCATTCTGATCTTCCTTGATTTCTAGTGAGACAAGCTATTATGGCTATCTTCTTCATATAAAAAATTCAGTTTATCATAGGAGTTCTACATCAGCCTCCCTAAAGGCTGCAAGCTGACAAATGCACAATATATACTTTCCCTCTGATAACAGAAATTAGATATTTTTGTTTGCAAATGGAAAGCATTCTGGGCACCTGGTTTCATATTCATTTTTACTTTGCAGGCTGAGAATTATTTTGTCATTTCAGAATTCACATCTATTTTTTACTGTTTTGCCTTGGAAGTGATAAAATACATGACAATAAATGTTCTGGTAGCTTTATTTGAAAGGTGACCCCCTAATTCAGAACACCATACTTTGCATATTCACTTCCAAGGTTCTCAGAGGTGCAGATTACAAACAGGAAAAATATATATGCAGGATGTTGTGTGCTAAACATTATTTGTATTCACTGCCTATCCTGCTACATATCCTGGTGTCTATTACATAGAATCAGAATCACAGAACACTAGAACTGGAAGGGACCTTGAGAGGTCATCGAGTCCGGTCCCCTGCCCTCACTTTACAAACTAACTTTTCTGTTCCAGTGCATTTTAATTGTGTATACTCTCCTAATTTTTAAACTAAGAATAGTACCATTGGTGAGAAATGATGTATTTGATGGGAAGTTTTTCTTTGTATGTTAAATGTTCTCAGTTCTGAGTAGCCATTGAAAGACAGTGGAATACTCTGTGGTATTCCACATCTACAGTATGCAGAAGATCAACATTGCTGCGGTTGATCCTCCGACTAAATAGAGCTCACAGGGTGCCGCCATTAGCAATGCTACTCCTGCTCCTCACAAGGAGTAAGAGAAGCTGATGGGAGCATTTGCTCCCCTCAGCCTCCCACTGTGTGGATGGAGCAGAGTTGCATATCTTACTTCAACTTTCCACTGTAGTGTTGACCAGGCCTACGTACCCAGAAAGCAACCTAACTTCAAGATAAGAAGACATGCGACAGAAATAATAAACACTATAACATAAGTACTTTTACTACTAATTGTAAGCATTTGTATATCAGTCAGTCATTTAGTATCTGGTGTATATGTATACTGCCAAGACCCTTGGTCATTGGCAGGCAGGACTGAACTTGTGACCTCGGAAGCTTAGTGCATAAACCATTTCTATATGAAGGAAAAACCACAGGCCTGTAAGCAAACTCATTTATCACTAGATGGTCTATGTGTCACTGAAAGGGGACAGATCACCACACTCAGCAGACACAGTTGCAAACAGTCCAAAAGTCTCAGCAGAGTAGCTGTGTTAGTATGTAACTTTAAAAACAATGAGTAGTCCTATGGCACTTTAGTGATTAACAAATATATTAGTTTATGAGCTTTCAAAGTGGATTTTACTCATGAAAGATCATGCTCTAATATATTTATTAGTCTTTAAGGTGCTGCAGAACAGTCCAAAGCCAGTCATATCACACTCATGTAGTGGAAGCCTTTACCTTCGAGTGTCTGTGTAAAAATGGCACTCTCTTATTATATCAGCTGACTTCAGCTACAACAGTCCAGTTTAATGAATATTAGTAGTGTGGAATTCATATAGCTCTGGGACTATTTGACAGATCCTTTTCTTTCTAGGCACCAAGTAAGATTTGGTTCATTCACACAAGGTTGTAACCAGTAGGTAGAAGCTACACCGCAACAGGCATGTCAAAGAAAGAGACAAGGAAAGAGACCAATGCCTTAAATCAGCTTACTGTATTAGACTCAGCGTCTAATAACTGCATCCCAGATAAGAATGAGAAACAACATTTTTTCAAAGCAGGCCTGTACACGGGTGGGGGGGGGAGGTTTAAGGGTGCAAACACACACACCCTTAGTTCCCCAAGTAAGCATGCTCCCGCTGCCCCCCAAAGCTGCCTGTGACTCCCTCCCCTATGCTCCAGCTGGCCAGTGGAAGGCAAGGGTTGATTCCCTCCTCCCCTGCCAGGAGCAAGGCTTGGGTTGAGTGTGGGCATGGTGGAGGGGCAGGGCCCCAAGGGCTCTGGCAGGCGGGAGTCCTGACCCAGCCCGGTCGTTCTCCACGCAGTACATGGTGCAGTACATGTGCATCTGTGGGGAGGGTCGGGAGTGACTGTGGCTCCTCACTGCTTTCTGTGCTCCCTGGGTCCTGATGGGAAGTGGCTCCAGCTTCCCGTTCCACAACCTGCTGCCGGGCTCTGGCTCCCATGGCCTGGCCGCCTCCTGCCCCAGCTCCTGGGTTTTGCCAGCGGGCAGCAACACATCAGTGAGGAATGGCCACAAGGCACTCAATGAGCTCTGCTGCTCCCCCATCCCCATCACTTCCCAGCCAGCCATCTCTAGCCCCACTTTTGCTTCCGGGTCATAAGTCCTAGCGTTCCACGACCCGGTGGGGAACCACCACTGCCTGCCCCAGGCCAGTAGCTGCTGCCAGGGCCACACAGGTCAATATTCCTCATGGGCACTGCCGGGCCCCACGCCCATCCCACTGCCCCTGCGGCCACTGCAGAATCCTCTGCCTCAGATAAGAGAAGCTCCCCAGGAGCAACACGGGCCTCCCAGCCCCCTTAAATGTATCCTTCCCAGTCTCGGCTCAGTCATGTCCCTTCCTGCCTACACACCAGAGATGCCCATCCTCACTCAGCTCTAACCCTCATGTACACTTAGCCTCATCCCCTTCAACCTGCCCCGTCCCATACACACACTCATGTCTGTGCCTGCTTCTCCCTCCCACATACACATGCCTTCCCTCCCATGCCTTAACACTGTCCTTCTCTCGCCCACCTCTGCCTTTCTTTCAATTAACTAGAGTGACCAGATTGCAAGTGTGAAAAACTGCAACTTTGAGTGGGAGAGGTAAATGTATAGAAGATGGTCACCCTACTTTATACACACCTTCCCCAGTCACACCTACCCCTATCTACTGCACCCACCTCTGCCCCTCCCATAGACACCCCCTTCTCTTATAAACATATTTACTTACCCCTTTATCCTGCCACATTCTAACATGCACAAACTTCTGCCTACATCTTAGCCCAGATCATCTCTCACACTCACCTTTACTCACCCTTTAATATTGCCTCTTTCACAGACTTACTCTCCTCTTAACTCTGCTCCCCACCCCCACATTTACATACCCATTAACACTGACCCTCTTATTCACTCACATACACAATCAGGCCAGCTTCCCTGGCTGCCCACCACATACCAAAAGTGTAGCAAGAGCAGGCTATAGTCTGCGGCTGGGACTCACTCCTGGGACCAGAGCATGGGGAAAAGAGACTCGCCTCTCCTACCATCCCTCAGCAGGTTGATCATGCTTTCTTGGGGCATCATGGCGGGGGTGCATTTGCACCCTTGCAATCCACATTTAGGATGTGTCTACATAGCACCCGTAACTTGAAATAAGATAGCACTATTTCGAACTAACTTAATTTGAATTAGTTAATTCGAACTAAGCTAATTCGAACTAGTGCATCTAGACTAAAAAATTAGTTCAAATTAGCATTTTGCTAATTCGAACTAGCATGTCCACACTGAGTGGACCCTGAACTGAGGTTAAGGATGGCCGGAAGCAGTGCCGGCAGGGCATCAGGTTAGGACTTAGAGCGTGGAGCTGCTGTCTCAGGCTAGCCGAGGGCTGCGCTTAAAGGGACCCGACCCCCATCCCGGACAGACAGTTCTCAGGGGTTCCCCGCTTGCAAAGCAGTCCTGGCTTGGAGTGCCCTGAGTGCTCACACTGGGCACATCACAGCACTCGGCCATCAGCCCGGCTGCACTTGCCACAGGCTGCCATCCGGGCAGGGGGGAGGTCAATCAGCGATCTGCAGGAGAGCTTCCAGCCCGAGGAGCCCGCAGAGCCACCCCAGCCCTCCCCATTGGAGGCTCGTACCCCATTCCTCCCTCACCTCCTTCCACTTACCCCTCCCTAGCCCCCCTTCCTGATGTACAAAATAAAGGACACGTGTGTCCAAAAATAGAAACTCTCTTTATTGAACAAAACGGGGGGGGGGGGGGGGGGTTAACCTCTGGGGAGACTGGGAAAAGGAGGTGGGAGAGGGAAAGAGAGAGGGTGGGAGAGGGGAGGGCAACTAAAATGATCAGGGGTTTGAAATGGTGTCTCTGGCTTCTGTTTGTGGAAGGCTGGAGAGGGATGGCACGAGACAAATGGCTTGGTCATTGTTTCGGTCCATCCCCTCCAGGGTCCCTAGGGTTGGCCGCTGTCGGCAGACAGGCTACTGGGCTAGATGGACCTTTGGTCTGACCCAGTACGGCCATTCTAAGCTCAGGGCTCAGGGTCGGGGGGTCTCACTGGACCACCTTGATTTACATGCAAACCTGCTCCTGGGTGGCCAGGCTGGCAGCTATCCTGCCCTAGACGGCCACTGTCCTGTGCCTAGTGTGGACGTCATGGATGAGGTCCACGATCTCCACACTAGACCAGGTGGGCGCCCGCCTCTTGCGGACTCGGGCAGGCTCCCAGGAGCCGCCAGCCTTTTCCCGGGAAGAGGCGGAGGGCTGGGTGACAGCGGGTAGCTGGTTCATGCCGTGCCAGGTGCAGGGTCTGCTGGCTGGGCGCTGGCAGACTTGCACCTGGCACGGGCACCATAGCCAGCCCGTGCCCCTTTAATGGCCCCGGGGCCGGGAGGGAGGCAGATGAGTTTCCCTGGTGGTGTCCAGAGTGGCCACCAGTGAAAGCTGGGGAGCGCTAGCCTCCCACTAGTTCGAATTAAGTGGCTACACAGCCCTTAATTCGAACAGCTTAATTCGAACTAGGCGTTAGTCCTCGTAGAATGAGGTTTACCTAGTTCGAATTAAGTGCTCCGCTAGTTCGAATTAAGTTCGAACTAGCGGTTTGTATGTGTAGCGCCTATCAAAGTTAATTCAACCTAACGTCTGTTAGTTCGAATTAACTTTGTAGTGTAGACATACCCTCAGGCAATTTGCACTATGCAAATTGTATATGTTATTTCGATTGAATTTCAAAATAATGTATTTCAAAATTTGGTGCACCTACACAGCACCAAATTTCAAAATAACATGCTATTCCAAGACATTCCTTAACCCTCATGGAACAAGGGTTACAGAGATGCCAAAATAGTGCATCTGCAATTTCGAGACCTATCTCAAAATAGCAGGCACATTCAAAAGATGTTGAGAAGCTATTTTGGGATCCTTCCAGGATCCTGAAATAGCCCCACTGTGTAGACGTACCCTTACAAAAAAACACCCTCCCACAGAAATTCCTGTGTACGGGCCTGCATAGTGCCATCTTGTGACATCCAGTCACATAATTTATATGCACTACCAATAAAATTAACTAAATTCTAATTTTGAACAACCTGTTCTGTTCCATGGTCTTCAAATTCTTCTCTCATTCACACTTGTGCAGCCATCCTGAAGAAAATAAGTGTTGCATAGGTACAATTCTGGGAGCAGCTTGTAGCAAAAAAGGATCCATACATGTAATTTTAAGACAGAATCTGCACTGCAGAGTCTTTATTACTTCATTATGGTAAGAAACTTTGGTGTTTTAATTTTATTTTATTTTCCCCTAATGTTTGAGTGTATGAGTTTGTGTGTGTTATGTTTTGCTATCCTCACCCAAATTTTTCCATAGCAGTATGGCAGTCAGAGAAAAACCAGCATGGCAAACCACAGATGTATTATGTTTAAGGGGAAAATGTAAAACCAAAGTTTTATTTTTAAAAAAGAATTATTAAAAACTTGTACAAAATGCTTATAACGGAAGGGGAACAATAGAGGAAAATACTTACTACCATTAAAAAATAAAATTACAGATAGCATGAATGGATGTTCACTTTTAAACTTGCAGTTAAATATTTTCCTAGATTTTTCAGTTTAGGCAATTATTACAAGTCTCCATATTACAGAATAATTCTAACTGTCTTCTTCTCCTTAAACCCTTGTACACCAAGTGGAGCATAAATCACCTACAAATCTTCACCACTTCATTCTGTCTTGAGACAAAACTTCTAGCTAACTCTAGGGGTACGTCTAGACTACCGCGTTTTGTCGACAGAAGTTTTGTCGACAGTATCTGTCGACAAAACTTCTGTCGACAAAGCATGTCCAGACACATTGAGTTCTGTCGACAAAGCAAGCTGCTTTGTCGACAGAACTCCATAGTCTGGACGCAGTGTTACAGGCAATAACACCTTCTGTCGACAGAGTTCTGTCGACAGAAGGTGTTATGCCTCGTAAAATGAGGTTTATCAGCGTCGACAAAACTGCTGAGTTCTGTCGACATTATGTCAACAGAACTCAGCGGTAGTGTAGACGCTGGTATAGTTTTGTCGACAAAAGTCCACTTTTGTCGACAAAACTAGGTAGTCTAGACACACCCTAGGAGTACTCCAGTTATGGTCCTTCAATCTCAGTATATCTTCACGTTGTCCGAGATCTTCCTCTTTTGCATTTTCCTTGCAGTTTCCATGTGAGAGTTGGACGGACTATGCTGGATGATGGTTTTCTAAGAATGTGGCCTAGCCATCCCAATTTCTTCTCTTGATTTGAATGTCAAGTGGTTCTTGTCCTGCTCTGTTCCAAAGCTCCTCATTCTAACTATAGTAAGCTTGAAATCCTTTTTTCAAATTTCAAACTCAGAAACATGGAAATTATTTGTAAAGGGTCTAAGTCAACAGGAGGCCACACTGACTCCCTGCCCTCTTGTTGGGCAGTCTAGGGAGGCTGAGCAACAGTTTATAAGGCCCAGCCTGGGGCGCAGCCTGGGCTAGCAGTTTATAAGGCCCAGCACTGGGTCAGGGTGGGGCAGACAGACAAATATTTAACAAAAGCAGTTCAATAACAGCTTAAAGCTCCGTGCGGATCCCAGCTGGGCGGGGGTCAGGTCTCCTTGCTGGTGGAGAGCTGACAAGCACAGGGATTTTGCCCCCACAGGGGAAAGCCTGCCACCCAAGGGGAAGACGAGGGGTAGTGGGGGAGGGGCGGATGGAGGGGGAAATGCAGGCCCACTTGCTCCACTGCATCCCAGCCCTGGGCCCTGACAGTGGCAGCACGGAAGTCCCTGGGTTGGTGGGGATCCTAGACGCAACATGATGCCCACCCAACTTCCACCTCCTCAGCCACCCTGGGGTGCCTACCTGCCTCAGATGCTGCTCCTCAGGGTTAGCTAGTGATGGGGGTGCTGGCAGTGTGTCCATAGGCTCTAGGTCCAACTCAGACAGGGGCCCAGGTGGACCGATCCAGTCGTCAGTGCCTGGCGAGGGGCCTGGAGGTCTTGGCATATCTTTGGGCCATGGCAGCAGTCTCAGTGGCCCGGGCCAGTCATCGGGGTCCGGCAGGGGTCCTGGTGGCCCCACCCAGTGCTCCCATCAGGTGTGGTGCAACTGGACCCTTTGCTGAGGGAGCTGGGGCCAAGCATCGGGCCTGTTCAGCTGCCGGGCTCCAGCTGGGCTCTCAGTTCTTTATACTTCTAGTCTTGCCTTCCTGATTTCTGTGAGCAGGGCTAAGTGAGGCTGGACCGGCCCACCAATGGTCTTCGAGGACCCTTCCTCTTCTGGGTCAGAGGGAGGCCATGTTGCTGTCCTAGACTCATTTCACAATCCAAAAGAGCAAGTTATTTTTACCACCAGATAATTTTAATGGCAGTTCTGATTCAGATGTTTGAGGTTTTTTATGTTTTTTATTAATCTTTTAAGTCAGGTTGAGGGTCTTAAGTCCAGAGGGGCCTGATAGAGCCCCCAGCTTGCCTGGATCCAGCCTCTGAGGCTCAAGGCTCCCCCTCCCAGTATTGGGGAGCCCACACTGGTGAGGAGTAGCTTTTTTTGTTTCTCACTTATGTGCAGCCCTTAACTTATTTTTCTGTGGGTCCGTGGCCCCTGACCCAAAAAAAGGTTCCCTATTCCTGTTTTAATCGATATTAATTACTTTAAATGTTAATAAAGCTAAATTTAATGTTCCATCTTGCCTGTAACTTTTTGGGTGTATTTATTTTTCTAATAAAATGTTGTATGTTGCATTCCAGTGTCTGAAAGTTGCTGACATTAACAATACTTTTTACTTCTTATAGATATGCTATATCCTCAGAATTTACAAGTCTATAACATTCTGTTCATTATTGCTTCACAAATGTTAAATTGTATGAGACAGACATTTTATCGTTTGTTCTAGTGACAAAAATGCACTACAGATGCGTTATATTTTAATGATAATTTGGTGAAGCTAGAAGTTATTCGTTGGATGTATATTCAAAACAGATTGTCTCAGCAGTATAGTTAATAGGCATACAAATACATCTGATGATAAGCCATTCACATTTGCTTATGACTTTTCATTTCCAAGTTTCAAAGTATTAGAACAAAAATTGTTGGGGTCTAGTGGTCATGTCTGGAACAGGAATGGCAAATTGTAGCTGCCTTAAAATGCTGCCCTTACTTCTTCTTATTTGCATTTGTCTTTGAAAGACATAGTGGGTGATTTAATATCTTTTATTGGACCGACATCTGTTGGTGAGAGAGACAAGATTTCGAGCTACACATGCAAAGAATTTCACAAGATCTTTTTAGGGGGATAAGGAAAAATACCACATCTACTGACAATTTAACATTATTCTGTTACTAGCCGATTAGCCCGTCATAAGACGGGATTTTCAGGTCTTCTCTCCTGAGCTCTCTCACTCTGTCTCTCTCTCTTTCTCTCTTCCTACTGACTCCCCCGCTCTTCTCTCTGCTCTCCTCCGCCGCCTGCCTCTCTCTCCGTCTCTTTCTTTCTCTTCTCCTCCTCCTGCCTCTCACTCTCCCTTTCTCTTCTCCTCCTCCTCCTGCACCTCTCTCCCCTCCATCTCTCCCTGCCCCCCTTCCCCTTCCCTTTCCCTGTGGCGCTTGGCTGAGTGCTGTCTGCTCAGCCGGGCTGCCGCGAGGGGGGGGGCGGGGCGGTGATGTACATGGCTGGGGCCGAGGCTGTGTATATCACCACTCTCCCTTCCCCTCCCACCGCGGGAGAGCCCAAACAACCCCTTGTGCTGCTGGCTCCCCCGGGCGGCCCGGCTGAGGGGCGCAGCACTCAGCTGAGTGCCACAGCAGGAGGGGAAGAGGGGCGGTGACATAGACAGCCCCACCCCCTGGCTGTGTACGTCACCATCCTGCCCCGCCCCCTTCTCCTCCCTCCATGGTGGCTCAGCTGAGTGTTGTGCGCTCAGCCGGGCCGCCACGGGGGAGGAGGGGCAGGGCAGTGACATACACAGTCAGGGGGCGGGGCTGTCTATGTCACCGCCCCCCCCTTCCCCTCTCCCGCGGCAGCCCGGCTGAGGGGCGCACCACTCAGCACCACTTCGGGAGGACGAAGGGGGGGGTGGTGATGTATACGGCCCCGCCTCCTGGCCTTGTACATCACCGCCCCACCCCCCTTCCTGTCCCACCAGGCCCACCTGAGCAGCGCTCACCTGGGCCCCGGCGGGGGGAGCAAGCGGTGGCAAGCGGCCCTTTGGGGTCCGGCTGCGGCCAGTGCCTGCACCCCCCCTCACCAGGTCTGCTTCCCGCCCCCCTCCTCCCGTCCAGCCCCATGGCCCCCGATCCCCTCCCCAGCTCTCCTTCCCACCCCCTCTTCCTGCCGGCCAGCCCCACGGCTTCCGGACACCCCCCCGCCAGTGCTGCTTCCCTCCCCCCTTCCTCTGGGCCCCCCATCCTCCTCTACAGCCCCCGATCCTCCCCCAGCTCTTCTTCCCACCCCCCTTCTGGCCAGCTCTGCTTCCCACCCCCCTTCCGGCCAGCCCCCTTTCCCTCCCTTCCTGGCATGCTGCCAGTGCTGGAAAACAGGGCTTCTTCCAGAAGAGTTATTCCTCTCCCCATGAGAAATAAGCCCTCTTGCACAAGAGCTCTTCCAGAAGAGGCCAGTGTAGACAGGCAACATGAATTTCTTGTGCAAGAAGCACCTATGGTTAAAATGGCCATCAGAGCTTTCTTGCGCAAGAGAGCATCTACACTGCCATGGATGCTCTTGTGCAAAAGCACATGGCAGTGTAGACGCTCTCTTGTGGAAGAGTTTTTGCACAAGAACTCTTCCACAAAAGAGTTCTTGTGCAAGAAGCTGCCAGTGTAGACGTAGCCCAGGAGTAGCACAAAGGTGGCATAGCCTCAGGCTCAAGGAGGGGGGTCATCTGAATGATTTGTCAGGGTCTGCACTGACTGGACAGAGCTGTAAGCGGGAAATCTGAAGTGGTGTATGGAGAAAGTTTGGGTAAGTGAACTCTGTTGTGGTATTTTCCCAAGATAATGCCATGTGACTTCTCCCTCTTTCATTAAAAGTTTCTTTTCTTCACTCAGACTCTGTGCTTGCGAATGGGGAAGCATTGCCTCTCAGAGGCGCCCAAGGGTGTGTAAATTTCCCAGGCTACTGGGTGGGGGCTCGAGCCGGTTCTGTGTGAGATGGACCCCTAGCTATGTCTACACTGGCGGCTTCTTGCACAAGAACATCTTGCACAAGGGTTCTTGTGCAATAACTCTTGCGCAAGAAAATGTCCACACTGCCATGTGTGAGCTGTGCTTTTGTGCAAGAGCATCCATGGCCGTGTGGATGCTCTCTTGCACAAGAAAGCTCTGATGGCCATTTTAGCCATAGGGCTTTCTTGTGCAAGAAATCCCTGCCGAGCGTCCACACTGCCCACTTGCGCAAGAGTTCCTGCAGAAAAGGGGCTTACACCTATTTAAAAAGAGTGTAGCTCTTGCACAAGAAGCCCTCTCTTCCTGTACATCCACGCCATCCTGTACATCTTCTTGTGCAAGAGCGTGTGGACGCTTTCTGGAAGAACAGCCATTCTTGCGCAAATAACCCGCCAGTGTAGACATAGCCCTAAATATTAAACCCGGCTCTGGTTGCTGCCAGGCCTACCTGGTGGAAGAGTTACACATGTAACAGCAGGGCTGGAGAGGGCCAAATGCGCTGCCTGCAGCACAATCTGAGGGAGGGGATTGGCTGCTGGGGTCTCCGGGAAGAAAAGGGGAGAGGGCAGGGATGGAAAAGCAAGTCAGGCATAGGGGCACCAGTTTAATAATCCCGCCTAGGCACCATAAATCCTAAGGACGGCCCTACATACCTACACGCACATACACACACATATAGTCTTGTTATTGCTTAAAGTTACCAGTTTGTTGCTCTCATTAACTCACTGACCAGGTGAGTTAAATGCAAAGGAGAGAAGTGGCAATTTCTCTTGGTCCAGACTAATGCTCCAATCTTGACAAGATGAAACCCGGAGACTCGTGAAAGACATCTAATTTTGAATAGGACTTTTCTCCCATTCAGGTCTATACATTTTGCTGCATGAGCTCTTAATCAATCACCATCAGCTCTGTTTAACATTTTTGTTTATCTAGAAGTTGGGTTTTTTTGTCATTTGACATCAGTATGTAATGTTAGCGCCTCTTTCCCAGTGTTTATCTGTAAAGGGGTGCTTGCTCTTACCTCCAAGGCCATCCACATGTCCTGCATGTGGGCCCAATTGATGGGCCCAATTGATAGCACTTTCTGTCCCTTGTGCGTGTGTCTTGTCATGGAGAGGGGCAGCTTGCGTGTTCTTATGATCCCAGGAGCTATGCTAGCGGGAGCTTAGTACTCCTGATAGGTTCAACCAAGCCGGAAAGGTCGGGGGGAGGAGCCAGACTAAGCATGCTCTCCAGGATTGGGGGGTTTGACACAGGGCTAACAACTCTTACCTAGAAAAAACTTTTGTTACGGATACAGCAACAAAAAATTCCTTTTTTCTGCCCTATACACCAATGGGCGTGAAGGGCATGATGATGATGATAAATTGATAGCACTTTGGTGTTCCTGAGTTTTACAGCCTCTTCTCTGGACCTTCCTTGACGATCTGAACTCTGAAGCTGCTGAGCCTATGAGTTGTTATCTCTCCAAACACTCACTTTCCAAACCCATTCACTCCCCTCCCCAGCAACTACACAACTGTTTATTCACACATGGGAAAAGGGATACAATTTTCCATACAAAAGGCATCAATTTATTTCCAATACAAAGATTCTGTTAGTACAAACTTTTAATCATTCATCATATATACTTTATGACACAGTCTATATTCTAACTACTCCTAAAAGCAACAGTGTGATCATCATGCTGAATCACAAGGCTCTTTCTGATCTGTCTGTGTTTGCATCAGATACAAACAGAAGCAATCTATCTGATGGATCTCTATTAAGGGCCTAGAAGACAGTTCTTCCCTGTTAACCAAAGAAGGGTGGCTGGCAGAGTTACAATTGTTTAACATTTATTTTCATACTACCCAGTAAGCATATTATATAAAACATTATAAAACTCTGTGGTCGATACACAAAGCTCTCCTTCAATTTAGCGAAAGTTGCTCAGCGTGTCACAGCAAAATACAAGGTGGAACAGATTGTTTAATATAAATTATAAACACTATTGGAGAAGACCATTCGAGGTGAAGTGAACAGTTAACATCAGTGAAAAGAAAAGTGACCAGTTTTTTGTCATAGGAGAAAAAAAAAGGACAGGTGAGTAGTTACAGTGTTGTAATAAGCCGGATACCAGCATTTTTATTAAATCCCTCATTTTTAGTGTCTGTCAAAATTATGAATTTTCCAAGCTTATCTTTTGAAGGTGTTATTCATAATTCCTTTCTGGATGAAGACTGAGCAGTCAGATACGGAGTGCTCTCTTTGTGAAGAATGTTCACCCACAGGTGATATGGTGAGTTTTACCTTTTATCGTTTTTTTGTGTGAACTCATTTGAGAACATAATGATTGTCTGGTTTCATGCACTTAGGTCAGGTCTACACTGGACACGGCAGCTTGGCTTAAGGTACACAACTCCAGCTATGTAGAATACCTGGCTGGAGTCGGCTTACTGTAAGCCAGGCTTGGCAGCATCAGGAGCAAAGAGCAAGAACAGGAGTACCCAACATCGGTGGGTGTGCCTAGACTTGCTAACTTGAACTTCAGAAGATCTATCATGGCAGCAGCAATCTTCTTTATAGTGTAGACAGGCCATAGTTGTTAGGGCATTTAGTGCACTATATGAGCACATGTGCAGGAACACGACATATTGTAATAGTTATGTGTGGTTGTTGAAGTTGTGGTAGAAATCTGTGAGGTAGTTCAGATCACCTGTCCTGAGGATGAAAATATCAATGTAATCGGGTATATTATTGGTTTTATGGTACAGTTGTCCAGAAATTCTTCCTCAAGGTGACCCCAGAAGAGGTTGGTATATTGAGAGGCCATCCTAGTGCACATGGCTGTTCTGATGGATTGGATAAATTGAATGAGTCTGGCAATGCGTTTGTGTGAATATCTTAATGTTGTCCATTGTTTAGGTAGATATTTGAGGCAGTCGGTAACACAGTCATTTTGAGAGATATGGGTGTATATCAGGGGTGGGCAAGAGGTGACTAGCAGGTTAGATCGGGCCCACCACACCACTGGATACAGTCCACAGCCACCTTGCTGGCACCCTGAATACAGAACAGCTCATGCTGTTTTAAACAGCTAGATGCTAATTACTCTGCAAGCTGGGGAGACACACTGTACCCACCCCCAGCAAAATCCCTCAACTCCTAATGGCCAGTTTCCAGCCAATAGGAGCTGAGAAATGTTGCTGGAGGCAGGGGCAGAGTGAAGCCTCCTTCTTCCCTCCCCCTGCCCTTGCTGGAACAGTGCCACATGGAGCAGCCCACTTAGTGGAAAGGCATGAAACCTGTCTTAGGTTCCTGGAGGGCTGCTGCCTGGGAGCCGCCTAGGTAAGCACCCCCAGCCACAGCCTGCCCCTGGCACCCCACCTCCTCACTCCTCCAACTTCCTGCCTCAGGACATCAGCCCCTCCTGCCCCAGGTCACCACCCAAAACCTCTGTATCCCCTGCCCCCACCTCCTTCAGGTCACAACTTCCTGCCAGACCTGCACTTTCTCCTACACTCCTCACTCAGGCCAGAATCCTCTCCTGCACCGATACCCTCTCCTGAACCCCGCATCCCAAGCCTCTGCTCCAGATCATAACCCCCTCCTTCACTCAAACCCCCGTCTCAGACCCCACACCCCCTCCTGCAGCCAGTCCTCTCTCCCAAGCTCCCTTTTGCACCCCACCCACCATCCCAGATGCCGCACCCCTCCACCCATAAAAATGTGGCCCTTGCCCATTTACCAAAATCTTGGAGTGGCCCCCATTAAAAATTATTGCTTACCCTTGGTGTCTAGGAAAGAGACAACCACGGTGGCAAAGAGTGCTCTTTGAGGGGGCTGTTAATGTTCCAGAGTCTCTGGAGGAAGCTGATCCTTTGTGGTCCAGCAATTAACTACCAGCATACAACAGTGCCGCATAAGAAGCTTCACGCAAGATTCCATCATCGCTATATACAAGGGGCTCTGCTGAAGTAACATACTTGGCTCTGAGGGAGGTTGTATCTGACACTGTTATCTAGTGACTATTCACTGACGCAAAGAACAGCAATAAGAGCACTCAGTGAGCTTTAGCCTGGGCATGCTAATGGAAAATAAGGGGGAAATGAAGGTGCACTCTTAAGGGTATCTTTAGTTAGAAAGAAGGGGAGGAATAATGGTCACATGTAAAGCTACTTTTTACCTCCTCCACATTACATCTAAGAATAGGAAGGCCAGAAACAGGGAGGCCAGGACACACAACGAATTTACAATTACTAACAATTTCTTCATTAACTGGTAAGTAGAAGTACTGGAATAGAATAGTTTAGAATAGCTACCCACACTTTTTTGTTTTAACTTTAATGAATGATTAATTAAATGTATTCAGAGTAGAAGGCAAGATCTATTTATTTTGTTTAGCATTTGATTAACAGTTTTTACTTTGTTCTTGTTTGTGTTTTAATGTTCTGTAATTAAAACACTTAGCCACCACATTGGCTGCTGCTTATGGAAAAATAAAATAAATAAACAAACTAGACACTTATCCTGACTTTCTATAATTATCTAAACTCATCTATACTTAACAAGAAAGAACCATGAACCACTAACAAGTATAGAACAATGGAAAACAATACACGATTTTCTCAATATTTAGGTTGCAGTTTTCAGTGTAGCTGTAGCTAACATTTCTGAACCACTGCATCACAGTCCAAGTACAACTAAATGTTTCCTCCTTATTCAAGGTGCATTAATCTTATCGCTCTTCACTGTTTCATGGGGCCTAATGTTCACAAGGTCAGGCAGTCAGCTGTCTTTTTCAAGCACAATTGACATAATTGCATATTAAAGTGAATTGCATGTATAGCTGTCCTTTGAATGTACATGTGCCCAGTTTGTGTGCACAATCACAGGAATTAGCAATACAGATGAATGCTTATCTTGCCTTAGATACTTGGCTTTTTTTAAAATCAGTCCTCTAAAGTCAATGCAACCAAAGACTCTGTCTTGAGAAACAGATTGACTGTCCTGACTCGTGCGCTGCTGCTGAGATGGCATGGTGAGTTCTGTGATCCAGCACTAGGCAAGGTTGAATTAAAGTAACCTGGCCATTTAGGCACACTACAACTTGGAACCACTACTTATTAACTTCTACAACCCTGTCTCCTTGAAGTTGCAGAGTCACAGGGGCATTCATCTCTTTCAGAGCATCACGGTCAGTAGCACAGGACCATTCCACCTAACTTGGAGTAGCAGCAAGGGCTCCTATCCTCTTGGGAGTTCCCCCTCAAGAGGCAGAGGAGGTAGCAGAGATATGCCCATAGCCACTGGGGTGTATCTGCTCACGTGGAAGCTCCAGGTCCATTGTCCTCTCCCCTTCCTGATGCACAGAGAAGTCGCTGTTGGTGTGGAATTGGTAAGGCAGTGCAAAGCAGAGAGTTGACACCTCATTGAAATACCTGTGGAAGTTCATCTGTCTCTAACCTGGTGGTTCGGGTTATCTGGAGGCTTTAGCTGTACTTGCTTCATAATTTCAAACTTTAATTCACAGCAATGATGACTAGTTACTATGAACATGGAAGATAAGATTCTGATATAGTCACATTAATCCAGGAGCTGGGTCTTTAGCTATGAGCCTATAGTGTCCATAATTAAATCTGGATCTGGCAAAAAGGAGGTGGGTTTCTGTGTGGGCAATTAATGTGGGCTAGTGTGCTATTAGGGTGGATGCTTAAAGTTAGTATGGTAAGCAGGTCCATTAAAGGCCTTTTTTCACCCAATATTACCAAAAACTTGCTCTTAAGTGTCCACACAACAACTAATACAGGTAGAGTGAATGCTGCAGCAGAGCTTTTCCCACCGCCATATTATGAGTAGTCAAAATTCCTTAGAAAGAATAGCTCCATCAGGCTGACACCTTTGAGTCACAGCAGTTTCATAGCCCCTAGGACATCAGGATGTGATCTATGGGCTTTGACTGGCCTGGCTTGGTGGATCAGGTTTGCATTTCTAGCTGGATGAACTGGAGGCTCCCTTTCTCTGTGAGATCAAGTGAGCTTCAAATCCTTGCTCTTCAGGAGTGTACATATGCATTAACCATTCAGCCACCATGTATATCGCATGGTCTTCATGGTCTTGCTATGGTGTGGGATAACTGCTAACATTCATAAAGATTTCACATATTGGAGTTTTCTGGTTGCAGTTTGGCATGCGTTCTCTAGTGACATGCTGAAGGACCTTGAATGCATGTCGCACCAGAAGTCAAGACACTGCTGTGATATTCCCTACATATCTGAGTAGTCTTGTGATTAGAATACATTTCAAGTCAACAATGGAGACACAGTGCATGGTTAGGGCTAGTACTGATACTTTGTTTTAACGGGAGGGTATGGCTAGTAACCACCTTTAACTATGATATAAAATATATTTATGTTCATGCAAGAACATTGAGGGTGATGTCCACTTAATTCATGATCAGTGTTGCTGCTTGTCAACAGCTACCTGTGATAGATAGGTATTTCTGGATATCTGTATTCTAGTCTGTTTTACATCTGAACTTTCCTTTACTAGCAGTGAGCTCCCAGCAGCTCCTGAACTTACTGCGGCTGCCGGGAAACGGAGGGAACTCACTGAGGGGGGGCTGGGATCCATAGTGAGCTCCCCACAGCTCCTGGCAGCCACAGTGAATTCCCTGAGGCTTCCAGCTCCAGGCCACTGCCGTGAGTGCTGGAGGAGGGCTTGTCCACTGCTGCCATCCAGCAATGCACCTCCCCCTAAGGCTTCATCCCCTCCCTCCCAGGCAGGGGATGGGGTGCAATGTGGACAGGAGAGACCAGTGAATACACAAAATCATGAACAGCAATTCTGCGAATCGTGAGGGTTTCCTGTATACAAATTCAAACTGGATTTTTCAGGGACCAACAGACACATCAAGAATTTGGATAAATACCCTTGTTTTGAACTAGCCCAGGGCCTTTTTCCCAATTCATCAAATGCATAGGACCTCTGGTCCACAAAGAGCCCAGACTTTAGGGAAGCGTTAGAAGGACTTGGCCTAGTGAGGTCTGGGTGCTAGTTCTGAGCCAAGATGTTATGAATAGTTAACCCATTGAAGAGGCCCCCTTTGTGAGGTTTTGAAAGACTGCTCCCACCAGAACCTGGACTGGAGTTGAGGCGATATCTGGTAAGGTTATTAGCCTGTGTGTTGATCTTATATTGTTTTTAAGATGTTTTCTCTGTAGTGCCTCTATCTTAAGAATAAAATGGACTTGTCTTAAAAGGGCAGGCTGGTACATAAAAGCGTGGGGAAGTCACGCTGTTCACTGTCTCTGAGGAAAGGAAGCAGGTGTGTTCAGGCAGTCTTTCTTTGCTGGGAATAACACAGGGTAGTCACGGCAGTGTGCAGGGCCACATGCAGCCTGGAAATTCTCTGGTCAGAAGGGAGTGAGATGCAGGTCTCCATGCAAGAAAGGCTGGGAAGTGAGCAGCGTGAGAGTGGGTGCCCTTGTTGGACCACTGAAGCAAAAGAGAGGTGAAATGACCTTAACCATGGTAGTTGTACCATTGGCTGAGACAGGATATGCTGTCTTGCAATTAATTCATGAATAAACCACCTTTTCAAGATACCAATGCATAAAAGAAGGTGTGATGGGATCCTGGTGTGCAGCCTGAGACTATGGAACTGCTGTGGCCCCTGAACTCTTCAGCCAGAGCTAGCTCTCATAGGCTACGTCTAGACTGCAAGCCTCTTTCGAAAAACAGCGTCTAGACTGCAAGCAGTACTTTTGAAAAAGCAAGCCGTTTTTTCGAAAGAAAGCACCCAGGCAGTCTGGATGCTCTCTTTCGAAAAAGCCCTGTTTGCATTCAAGAACGCCTTTTTACAAAGGAGCACTTTCGAAAAAAGGCGTTCTTCCTCGTGAAATGAGGTTTTCTGCCATCGAAAGAAAAGCCGCGTTCTTTCGATTGAATTTCGAAAGAACGCGGCTGTAGTCTAGACGCAGGTGAAGTTTTTTCGAGAAAAGGCTACTTTTTTCGAAAAAACCCTTGAGTCTGGACACAGCCATAAGGCTTTGCTAGTGTCAAGCAGCAAACCTCTCCAGGCACCAGGAGCTGGAATTATTCAGTACAACAGCATGTGGAGCTCCACATCGCCATAGATTGTGTAAATGCTCCCAGAACCACTCATGCATCGTGCAGAAAGGCACTAGCTAAATTCCCCAGCTCCCAGCCCTGTCCCTTAGGAATATACCCCCATGCACTGCTCAAAACAAACAATGCAACTTTATTAATTGGTTCACCTCTTCATCCAAGGTTCACTTGATCCAGGTTACACTAGCCTTTGTAACCTGAGCTAGTTTTCCAGGCACTTCAGGAAAACTCACTGGCAAAAATAAACAATAAAGCAAATGTATTGACCTTGAGAGAGATATTTTAAGTGATAGGCAAAAAGTCAGGGTTAGCTATCAAAAATAAAATAAAATACAAGCATGTAGTCTAAATTCTCAGCCCTATTGGTTAATTTGGACAATATCTAGTAAGCAGTTTTTCTCATCCCACTGGATACTGCAATCTTTAACCTGTGTGGCCTTGTCTACACTGGCAGCCTTTTCCGGAAAAGGGATGCTAATGAGACACTTCGGAATTGCAAATGCCACGGGGGATTTAAATATCCTCAGCAGCATTTGCATGAACATGGCTGCCGCTTTTTTCCGGCTCGGGGTTTTGCCGGAGAAAAGCGCCAGTCTAGATGGGATCTTGCGGAAAATAAACCCTTTTCTGGAAGATCTCTTATTCCTACTTACATAGGGGATCTTCCGGAAAAGGGCTTATTTTCCGCAAGATCCCGACTAGACTGGCGCTTTTCTCCGGCAAAACCCCGAGCCAGAAAAAAGTGGCAGCCATGTTCATGCAAATGCCACGGGGGATATTTAAATCCCCCGCGGCATTTGCAATTCCGAAGTGTCTCATTAGCATCCCTTTTACGGAAAAGGGTGCCAGTGTAGACACAGCCTGTCTGTTTCCTCTATTGCGGTCTTCTCAGTCTTTTCAGCATCATTGTTGCTTCCAGCATAGGTGGGAGCAGGGGAAAGGCCAAGCATGGGCCTCCTGAGTTATGTTTCATACTCTTAGTCCATGTTCTTGAAGAACACACGTCCAGAAATGTCTGGTGGGCCTTGCTGAGTTCCCAGGCAGGGCTGAGCAATTCCCCTGATGTGGCCTCATGCAGGTGAATTTTAGCTCCCTTGCTGGACAAAGGCTGTTGATAGATGTTTGACACCTATTCAAGTACCAGTTACTTTCCGTGATGTTGTCTCTAAGAAGATAATGTCTGGCTGATTCCCCAATTTACAGCATATTTTAGTGACATAATTACAGACATTCTTGTAGCTTCATATGCACTAATAAGACACATATTTAATATAATCGATTTTTTTTCATATTTTTTGATACCTTACATGGTGTACTTTATATGTGAGATCATATGTATAAATGAGGCATATGGGGGTTATTTATGCTCACTAAAGGTATGTCACAGGGGGTGCACATCGGTAGTTTATGTGTATGGGATTTTGTGCTTGAACAGTGTACATGTGACGGTCAAGAAGCAATTTCTAAAATAGACTAGACAACCAGATTCTTTCATTTGTCAGTATTGTGAATTATCACATGGTCAAATAAGCATTCGTTTGTGCACAAGAAGTAATATTAATGCCAAAAGCACAAACATTAATCAATGTGAGCTTGTTTAACAGGTATCTCTCTGACAGGTATTTTGCTACAGACTAAAAAAACCTCAGTCAATAGTGATGGTTTACAAGTCACTTCAAAAGGAGCATAACTGTTGCATGCTGTGCTAGCTATTCCATGACATGTAAAATCACCGGTAGGCAATAATTGTACTGCGGATATTTCAATCCAGTCGTGCTGAAGCAAAATTCCAGTCATCTGTACAGCATAGCATTACAGTAATACACAGCATGCACATGTTTTACCTCCAAGCAGAGGAGGACATAACTGTGAGGAAATAGGATGACAGTAAGAAGGAGAAAATATATGCTAAATAACTGGCTATGTTTCCTGACACTTTGATCTGTTGGCTTGTGAAATATTTTCCTAAGGCAAATGTTGAAAGCTTTATTGGTACTGAGAAGGGGTGTAGAGACGCAGTGGTGGCCTGGCAATAAGAGAAGTGATCGAGAGTCTAACAGCAAATGAGAGAATAAAAGTGCTGAAAAGCAGAGGGATGGGATGCCTAGGGAAACTACATTTCTGGCTTCTTGTTAACCAGCGTGATGAGCAGATGTTTACTTTAACTACTGGCTTGGTATATCTTATGGAATAATCACTACCAATCTGGGATGAGTCTGCCCCATTTCTTAGCAGTTTGTCCTGAATATGGTATTCTGAGCTGTGACCCAGTGAAGCATGGTGACACCCTGCCATGTACAAGGAGAATACCTGCACACTTGAACAGGGTTGAAACTAACATCCTCTCTGGTCTACAATGGGACTGCCACAGGGACTCAGGCAAGATGATATGACTGACAGACTGAGAGAACCTCGACAGACTGAGAGAACTCGGTGCAATGCCCCTTCTGACCAGCGGTGAGGGGTATAGTTGCAGTAGCGCTCTGACCCACAGTTATATTTGAAATTAGTCTGGACAAAACACATGTTAATTATACAATAGAGATTAATTCTTCATCATCCAAATGAAATGAAAGTATAGCTCTTTCCTATCGTTAACTTCTCTGGTGATTTACAGTCAAGTTATTGCTCATTTGGTAAAGTTCATCAAATCTATAAGGCTATTTTTTCCCAGTAAGTGAATCAAATCTTTTACATCCTCCCTCAGAACACCAGCGCAAGAAGGGTTTGACAGTAAAGTATTCCATTGCTCATTAGTAACTAGCTAATGATCCCAGGGTTAATAAAGGAAATGAATGTTCAGTACTATTCTCCCCCCTTCCCATTCTCAGTTCAGCTATACTTTAGGCTATGTCTAGACTTCAGGCTTTGGGAGGCTGAAGGTTTGTGGAAGGCTGGAGAGGGATGGCACGAGACAAATGGCTTGGTCATTGTCTTCGGTCCATCCCCTCCAGGGTCCCTAGGGTTGGCCACTGTCGGCAGACAGGCTACTGAGCTAGATGGATCTTTGGTCTGACCCAGTATGGCCATTGTAAGCTCAGGGCTCAGGGTCGGGGGTCTCAGTGGACCCCCTTGATTCTCTTGCACACCTGCTCCTGGGTGGCCAGGCTGGGAGCTCTCCTGCCCTAGCCAGCCACTTTCTTGTGCCTAGTGCGGAGATCGTGGACGAGGTCCACCTGCCAGCCTGCTCCCGGGAAGAGGGGGTGGGCTGGGGGGCATCGGGTGGGTGGCTCGATCCGTGCCAGGTGCAGGGTCTGCTGGCAGGCTTGCACCTGGCATGGGCACTGTAGCCAGCCCGTGCCCCTTTAAGGGGTCCGGGGGCGGGAGGGGGGCATAGAGTTTCCCTGGTGCTGGCCAGAGTGGCCACCAGGGAAACCTGGGGAGGGCTAGCCTCCCACTAGTTCGAATTAAGGGGCTACACAGCCCTTAATTCGAACTAGTAAGTTCGAACTAGGCTTAATCCTCGTGGAATGAGAATTACCTAGTTCGAACTAAGCGCTCCGTTAGTTCGAATTAAATTCGAACTAACAGCGCTAGTGTAGCACCTATGAAAGTTAGTTCGAACTAACGTCTGTTAGTTTGAACTAACTTTGTAGTGTAGACATACCCTCAGGGAGTTAATAGCTCCCAGACTAGCTTAGAGTTAATAGTTCTGATTAATTTCTTCTCCTGACAAAAGGTTACAGCTATACTGCCTTTTTTGTTGTTGAAGAAAAGGATATGCAAATCGCACTCTCATTTGCATATCTTCTTCCAATTCTTTTTGTGGAAGAGGTTTTGCCACTAAGAAGCCCCGTGTAGACGGGGCTATTTGTCGGGAAAAAACTTTTTTCGCAAGATCTCTTAGTCCTCAAAAATCAAGGTTTACAGGGTCTTGCAAAAAAGGGTTTGTTTTCTGACAAATGGCCCTGTCTACACGGGGCTTTTCAGCAGCAAAACCTCTTCCTCAAAAAGAATCAGAAGAAGATATGCAAATGAGAGCATGGTTTACATATCGTCTTCCACAAAAAATTGGCAGCGTAGCCATAGCTAAAGGGAGAATTTGAACTGCCGTAGGCACCAGCCTATGATTGGTAAGTTCCAGCCATATGAATAACAGTATCCAGAGAAGCCAGCCAAGACTTCTGCAGCACTCAAATCAGGGAGGCAGGAAAGGCTGAGGTGAAAACACTGTGAGAGGGAACCTTTCATTTTCTTTAGGCTGTAGAACATGTGCAGCACTACTACACTCATCTTTGGACTCATACTATGCATTCCATCTCCCTGGTAAACAGGAAGAGAGCTGGGATTTATAGTACACTTGTGAATGTTGGAAAGTGGGGGGATTTATTAATCTTTCCTTCCCAAGAGTCTCTTTTTTTCCTGTCTCCTGTCTTCCCACCATTCTCTTGGATTTTTGGATATTGGAGTAGAATTTCTTTATGTATATGAATTTCTTCTATACTATCTTGACTGCACAATCACTCCTTTATGAGTTTACATTGTACTCATGTCAGTATTTGCAGAGAATCTGCCAGAGCATTGTACCCTTCACTATAGTGAGTAGTCTGCTAGGGTATGTCTATACTTGCTCCCTAGTTCAAACCAGGGATGCAAATGTAGGCGACCGAAATAACTAATGAAGTGGGGATTTAAATATCCCGCGCTTCATTTGCATGATCTCGCCAGCGTGTTACTCCACTGAACAGCTGTTTCGAAAGTGAAAGTGCACGCTGGGACACATTAGTTCGAACCAAACCCCTTTGTTCGAACTAATGTTACTCCTCAAAAAATAAGGAGTAACGTTAGTTCAAACCAAGGGGTTTGGTTCGATCTAACGCGTCCCAGCACGCACTTTCACTTTTGAAACAGCTGTTGATCGGAGTAACATGCCAGCGAGATCATGATAATGAAGTGCGGGATATTTAAATCCCCACTTCATTGACTATTTCGAATGCCTACATTTGCATCCCTAGTTTGAACTAGGGTGCAAGTGTAAACATACCCCTAATGTAACCCACATACCTGCCAGGTGTGGTTCCCTGTCCCTAAGTAGTGGAACTTAGACCATTTACAGCAGTGGTCTCCAACCTTTTTACACCCAAAATCACTTTTTAAATGACAGAACAAGCCAAGATCTACCGCCCCGCACCTTCCTTGAAGACCCATCCTCTCTATTCTCCTCCTCTCCATTGCTTGCTATCCCCAACCCTTATACTGCTGCTTTTTTTTCCCAATTCTTCTGTAGGAAGAGGTTTTTCCAACATTTGGCCTGTCGAGACTGGACCAAATGTCAGAAAAACCCCTTCTCGTGGAAAGATAGGGATGACTGAAAGATCATGTTTGCTCTTCCACTAAAAGAAGTGAAAGAACAAACGCATCCCTGGATGCAGACATGTTTTTTTGGGATATCTCCGGAATCCTGAAAAACTCCTGCAGTCTAGCCATAACTTCGCTGGATTGAGACAGGATGTGTAGGCTCTGGGCTGGGAATGAGGGATTTGGGTGTGGAAAGAGGTGAGAGGATCAAGCTCTGGGAGGAAATCTGGATGCAGGAGAAGGTGGATAAGGG
Organism: Pelodiscus sinensis; assembly: GCF_049634645.1. Taxonomy (NCBI): domain Eukaryota; kingdom Metazoa; phylum Chordata; order Testudines; family Trionychidae; genus Pelodiscus; species Pelodiscus sinensis. The sequence continues at coordinate 218,382,827 of NC_134711.1, forward strand.
GGCGCTGGCTCAGAGAGGGGGCACCAGGCCAGGCAGTGTTGGGGTCAGAGGTAGGGTTAGGGTACTAAGCAAGCCACAGACTTCTTGATGTGAGGGTTCAGGAATTTGGGTTGAGATATGTGAGGGGCTCAGGAGAGGGGGGTCCAGTGTATGATGAAGGGTCTGGGGGAAAGAAGCGCGCAGGAGTGTTATGATGCTGTGGCCAGATGGGGGCTTGGCCTCAATTTGGGGTTTGTTGGCCAGGCTTCATTTTTAAATAAAATACTATGACAAACAAAAAGGTTTTGCATTGTCTTTATTTCTGAGAAGGGCAGGGAACCTGTTTTGAGTCAGGGATCACTGACCCAAGAAAAGTCAGTTGGGGCCACACAAATGAGATGCAAAAAAACCCTCCTCCAGCTTCCCTCCCGGCCCCCAGCTTCACCAGTGTGGCCCCAATTGTGTTGGTGGGAACAGGAGACATAGTACTGGGGAAGGGTGCTAGTGGGTGCTTTGGCAGGGGACAGGGTGCCAGTGGGGACAGAGTTCTGTGGCTGGGGGCAAGGGAGAGGGAACAGGGTGCTGGGAGGGCAGGGGACAGAGTGCCAGTGGGGACAGGTTTCTGCAACTGGGGACAGGGTGCCAGTGGGGACAGAGTTCTGTGGTAGGGGAGAGGGAACTAGGGAGTGGGAACAGGGGGCAGTGGGCAGGGTGCCAGAGAGTCCCCTGCATCTGCCTCCTCCCCGTATTCCCACACCCCAGAGGGAAGCCGGTGTATACCTCCTCCAGGCCCCACTCCCCACCCCCCGCGGCGCAGGGAAACACTGCATGTGCCTGCCCCAGGGCCAAAACCCCCCGACACACCTGCCCCCTATGGCACAGGCAAACCCCGCCCACGCCTGCCCGGGGGCCAAAACCCTTGCGCACACCTGCCCCGGGGGCAACACACCCCCTCCCCCACGGCACAGAGAAACCCCATGCTCCTCTGTCCCGGGGCCAACTCACCCCTCCTGTGCCAGTGCAGGGAAGTCTCCGTGCTCTTCCTCCAGGGCAGATGCCCCCACCAGCAGCACACCCAGCAGAGTAGCCAGCGCACTTCTGGAACCCTCAGAAGTGGCGCTAAGCTGCGGGACTTCCAACCCGCGGGAAGCTGGTACTGCCTCCATTTTCACTGGAGGTAGGTAGTGGGGCTTCTCAGGAGTGAGGGAAAATGGGGGGGGCCCAGACGCCTCGCAATTGATTGGTCAAGGTCTCGCACTCAACCAGTCAATTGCAATCAACTTGTTGGTGATCACGGATTTACAGTGAGAGATCAGAATGAGTGAGCTCTACAGCCTAAGCTGAGATGCAGCTGGCTTTATAGCTCAACCTGAAGAGTCTCCTACTCTAAGTTCAAATCTGCGTGGAAGCAGTTACGCTAATAAGATAGCTCTCTACTGGGATCTTTTATAGTTTATTACCATTTTTGCTTTGTTCTTCCCAGTATCTTATATATTAGCATGTTAGATCCTGGTCCACTCTTGTGAGCTTTTTTCAGATTTGGATTGACTTGTTTGCTTTACTGATTGGGAGGCTAGTATTGTTGAAGCCAGAGACTAACAGTATGTAGCTGTGTCTAATGCTTTTATTTATATTTAACATTTGATCATAAAGAAGTACGTGGTGGAAGGAATGTTTGGTTGAGAGGGCACCACAAATTTAGCATTCTTTCTTCTGTGTGGAAAAGGGACTTGGTAGAGTTCTGTTCTGTTCTGTACTCATTTTTTACTGTGGCTTCTGCTGTAAGTGTATTTGTTTGCAGAAATGTTTTCATCAGGTCTATTTTGTTTTCCAAGTTTAAGTTCCTGAAACTTTTCCTTTCAGCCCTTTTATTTTCATATAGGACTCTTTGGGGGTTTGGTTTTAATGGTGATTCCATTGTACTTATCTTTTCTAACTATCACTTTGAATGGGTTTCTCCCCAACCTTAGGTTGTTTTCCTTTGCATGGGTCTTGGAAGTATTCCGTCCTGATTTGTCAGTCTGAATCAGTGGGCTTGTTTATTTTTTTAATTTGCTTTCAATTCTTTCTATGCTTGTCATATGCAATTAGTACTAGTTTTTCCTTCCTGTGCTCTGCTTTTTATTTTTCTGTTGCATTGATTTGTAGAGGCAAAATATATGATGGTGAGCAACACATAGTTTAACAATTAGAGGTTCTTTTTGTTTCAAGCTGGATTTCTCTTTTTGTTTATGGCAGCTAGTATTGAACCATTTCTTGTTTTGAGAGTTGCAGTGGTTGTGCATTTAGGTATTCCAATGCATTCAACAAGCTTTTGCTGGTTTATGCTTTATAGAATTTATGATGGGTTTTTTTTCCTATTTTTGTCATGATTTTGTGACTTGAGGCTATTACATATGTGAGTTCTGTGTCAGTTTCTGTTTCATGTTCATTCCAGGAGTTTATCTCATTGCTTTGGTTTCATGGTACATGATGCTGAGTGATTTCTTCTCCTTCCTCCTGATTTCTCATGCAACGTTTATGATTTTTTTTCTTGTCTGGCGGCCTTGTGGTCCTGCTATTCCCTACTCAGAAAAGGGCTGGGGAGAGGTCTTTCAATCTGCTAGAGCAGCTGGGTAGAATGCACTCAATTGGGGGCCAGCCAGTCAGTATAAGAAGAGCTGTAGGGCTATACCAAAAGCAGTTCCTTCTGGAGATGGAGGTGTTCTGAATTAGTTGCTGGGGCAATATTTGGATGAAGCCCTAAGGTAAGGATGATGACAGCATAGGGCTGTGAAGAAGTGGCCGAGAGAGTTAGAGCAGCAGTGGGACTGGATACAGTGGACAGTTGCTATTTACAGAGTCACCATGGATATGTCTAGACTGCAAACCTCTTTCAAAAGAGGCTCTTTCGAAAGATACTTTCGAAAGAGCCTCTTTCGAAAGAGAGCGTCTAGACTGCACGCAGAATTTCGAAAAAGCAACCGGCTTTTTCGAAAGAAAGCACCCAGGCAGTCTGGATGCTCTCTTTCGAAAAAGCCCTGTTTGCATTCAAGAACGCCTTTTTACAAAGGAGCACTTTCGAAAAAAGGCGTTCTTCCTCGTGAAATGAGGTTTTCTGCCATCGAAAGAAAAGCCGCGTTCTTTCGATTGAATTTCGAAAGAACGCGGCTGCAGTCTAGACGCAGGTGAAGTTTTTTCGAAAAAAGGCTACTTTTTTCAAAAAAACCCCTGAGTCTGGACACAGCCCATGACACAACCCAGAGTAGTAGGCAGGCCTGTGTCCCACCCAACTCTTGTTAGTCACTGGAGGAAGTGGCCTGGACAACGAAGCAGCCTGAGGGGGATGGGAACTAAACTGTAGTGACCCAGCTGAAGAGCTGGGGCAGAAAGTCCCTAAGAGGGCAAAAGCATTGCCTTCAGAGAAGGATCTCCGAGGCACCACTCTATTCCTGAGCAGGGACAAACAGAGAAAGACACTAGAGGGCATTGAGAGAGGCCCCTGTTGGACTTGTACCCCAGAAGGGATTTGCTTTGTTTCATATGCAGACTGTGTATGACTTTACAGGAGGGCTAAGTCATCAGCAACACACCACTGAGAAAGAAATAGAGCAGGCCCACACATTTGGCCAGGAGGCATTCATGAATGGTGAATAGATCCTGTTACACCATGTATTTAGTGTCTTTGATCCTGATTCCCTTGAAGAAAATGGCAAGAGATATATGGAGATCAATGGGATCAGGAGAAGGCTCACAGTAATATCAACAGCTTAGTTTTTAGCAGGCTGCAACCCTGAGCTGGCTTCTCCCAGCTCATCCGTTAAATGATTTCCACCTAGCACATCCCCACCTGGTAACAAAAGCACTCAGAAATCTTCAGAAACAAAACATCTCACACAGGGGCTCTGGTGAGTTGTAGTGTTCCTGCAGTTTGATAAAGTTCCTTCCTATTTGCTTTTCTACCTGAACATAAGAAGGGGCAGATTATATGCTGCCCTCCTTCCAGGAATTTGTCATGATTGGCTGAGAGAGGAGACATTCCTACACTATAAGCCTCTTAGTCCTAGGCTGTAAAGAGAACAGAACATGGGGTGTGTCCAGACTCCAGCTATTATCCTGTTTGATCTTCTTCTCACACAGTATCTGTCTAGGTTAGCTGAAGGTTTCCTACAAATGAGTAGCTTGGGCCATGAAATTTCCAGCTGTGTGACTTTCCCTTTGGCATTAAAGGACCAGCTTTCTCTGTGGCAGTCTTAGTGCTCTTTTGTGCCTAAAATCTAGGAATAGTGCATCAGACTTCTCCAACAATACTTTCCCTTAGCATTCCTTCTCACTTGAGGGGTTCTGTATATTTGGCCCTAAGTTGTTGCTTATCATTTATTTTTATTGATTGGGTTTTTGTACGTTGGTGTTGTTGTTAAATGTTGCTGATGATTTAAGCTATATATGAATCAGTTACACTTCAAACAAACACATCGGACTCAGGGCCGGATTAAGACCTTTAGAGGCCCTAAGCACTGAAAAGATTATGGTGCCCCTCCCCATATGAAATTCAAAATAAAAACAATACTATACAATAAAATCTCTCTCTCTCTCTCTTTTTTTTTTTTTTTTTTTTGGTGCCCCTGCTTTGCTAGTGCTTAAGCACGTGCTTAGTCTGCCTATTGGGTAATCCAGCTCTGATTGGACCTTGTCCTGAACTCTTTCCACCTCTCTCTGGTATACTCTGGAGAGGCAGTGAAAAAGCTGAACTGTATGAGGTGATTACAGACAACTTCTGTGCTTGAATCAGGAATGGGACTACATTTTATAGGTTTCTGTGACAGCATTGAAATAGGAACAGAAGCAAATGGGCATTTGACTCCACCTCTTTGGGTTGCCTGTTAGGGGGCTGAGTGTGACTGCACTTGCTACTAGGGTTAATTGGGGGCTTTGGAGGATGTAGGATTCTCTGTTTTCCTCTTGTAGAGCCCTGTTTGCTGCTACTGCTTTGGGCTGCCAGGGAAGGATGTAATACCTTTATTTTGCATTTTTCATTAACACAACCAAAACACTGCAAAATCCTCAGTTCCGCCTTCAGAAGTGGCTTCCTATGGTTTGCTAAAATTACTGCAGTGGGGGGGGGAGGGTTTTGTTCAGCAGAGAATTGGAATGTTGTAAAATAGAGAAGCAGAAAACAGCCCTTTCAAGCCCTAATATTCTGTGGGCATATGTAACAGTTTTATGTAGTAATCCTACTTGTAGAAGCTGAGTGAGAACCTGCCTTACGGGGTCATAAAGTTCTGAGATTTATGATGATTGATAGAATGAAATAGGGCTCCTAACTCATGATGCGCAATGTGGTACAGCTCCAAAAGAGCAGGTTGAGGGGCAGGAAGTAATACAGTGACTGGGCAATGAGCCAGTGTGCAGCATCATTGTAATTGCAGATGAAATAATAATTATTTTTGATAGCTTGCTAATCAGTGAAACCATGGAAAAGGCTGCTGACAAGTGCTATCAAGGTAATTAAGGTGAAGCATTGAATTTGCATAAATTTACACTTTGATCATTGTTCACAAGATACTCTAGAAATAGACTTGGCTGGATTCAAGATGAGCACTAAATCAAAGCAAAAGGAAAGCAATAACTGCAAAACATCACTAATGCTTACAAAATGCAGAACCACCTTACATAGGTAAATATCTAAAGAATTCAGTGTTTTTCATCAAAAGATTATGCTAAACTTTTTTTCAATTAGTTAATATTCTTAATTAACATATGCTCTCCTAGTTGTGTCTTAATTAAAACTCTTCAAGGTACTTAAGCAGGGAAACATACCTTGCTATTATTCTCCTTGATAAAATATCCTTGCTGAATGATAGCCTGGTTAAATCAGAGACATACCATGTATGAGCTGACCCAGCTGTCATTGATCCTCAAGATTAGCCATCTTTCATATGTCAGAAAGTTCTCCCCAAATTCCGTCCAGTACTGCTCCAATCACCCACTCTCTTGTATGACCATTTGTCCTGCAATTAGGAGAACCAAGTCATCATCTCATTGCTCCATGTCTTCCAGTCATTTTTGCAAAGAATAGAGTTAAGAGGTAACATGATGATGAGCTGCCATGGGCAGGTGTGTGAGGGCATGAGTCAGTACCAATGATGCAGAGCTGAGTGGTTCCTAGAGCATCTCCCTGTCCCCACACAATCCCTGTAATCATACCACTAACATCACGCCACAGTGACAGTAGGGACACAGGTATAGGTGCATACACAGCATTACAGCTATGTCTAGGACTGCAATGTGTATACCTTTGGCACGAATATAAAGAGCATGTGCAAGCATCCATACAGTCCAGTACTCCAGTGTGCTTATGAGTTGAAGACACAACCTATGACGCACACAGTGTTGCAGCTCCTGGGGAAATTAAACTTCTGCCCCCCCTTCTGATGTCTCCAAGCACACTGCTCAGCACACTGTATCTTGTAGGCAGTACCTCCCTGTATCTTAGCTGATTCTCCCACTGTCAGATTGGGTCCTGGATTGTAGTCCTTTGTGTTTCAGCTGTGAACACCTCATTGCCCTGGAGAAAACAGAACTGCAGGGTCTGAGCCTAAGTCAAAATATCATGTATTTAGAGCATTTCAGAGAAAAAGCATCTAGAGAACAATAAAATGGATGGTATGAATGTCTAGCTCTTCCCTAAGGCATACCATTCTCTGCATCTGGGAAGATTCTACGGCTCACACTCTCTGCCAAATTTTTCTTTTTGTGTCGCTTTTTGTTGCTAGACAGCTACCAACAGGTGACTCACTTCTCTCCCAGACTTCAGCTCATCAGAGTTCTTTTGCTTTCAAGCCTCCCAAAATAAGGCTCACAACCTATTAAAGACTGTAGATAGGATTCTCAAAAGTAATACCTTGTCCCATTCTTTCAAGCGTGTCACAGAAAGTCTGTGAGACGATCTATTGGGTGTTTGTGCCTCGATTACCCCATATCAATACATTCATACACAAAATTCGAATAACCTGATAAACCCTAACTTTTCCCATAACTAGGTCACATACAGCTTTCATAAAATACTTACATCACAGTATTCATAGCTTCATGTGCAGCAAGGCTATCACATACAGTAGCTGCAGATATTCAAAGGTGTACTAGCTACCTGAGGGCTTGTCTACATGGGGAAGCTAATGTGAAGTCTGACTTTAAAGTGTGCTAGCTATTCTGCTGTAAATCCCTGTGCACAATTACTACACGTGAGGAGCAGTCTCACACATTTAGCTTAAAATATTTTCAAAATGCATAAAGCAAATATGTGCAAAGGTACTTGTGCACAGTAAGCGTGCCCATGGAATGAGTTAGTTCAGTGTAACTAGTTTGGACAAACTATTGAGGGCCCTGTGTAGACAAACCCTGCATTGGCATTGGGATGCTTTTTTACTCTCCCACGACATCTACACTGCACATTTATTTCGGAATAAGCTATTCTGGAATAGTTATTCTGAAATAGCTTATTTCGATATAGCACCTCTGCACTATAGGGAAGCCTCAAAATTAATCCAAGGCAGGCTTCCGTAATGTAGATGTGCTATCTCAATTTAGAGCCCCTGGAGGAATAACTTAGAATGGCCCTACTTAAGGGCTATTTCAAAATAGCAGCAGCGGAGTGTCTACACATGCCTTATTTCGAAATAGCTATTTTGTAATATAGTAATAGAAATGTAGCCGTGTTAGTCTAGTGTAGCTGAAGCAAAATAGAGGACTATGTAGCACTTTAAAGACTAACAAGATGGTTTATTAGATGATGCGCTTTCGTGGGCCAGACCCACTTCCTCAGATCAAGTAGTGGAAGAAAATAGTCACAACCATATTGTGACGGGGTGAGGCAACCCCGTCACCCCCCGCTAGCGACGGACGGGGAGGGAGGGAAGGAAAACGGCGTGGCGGGCCAAACCACGCTAGGCGCGCAGCCACTCGGCAGTTTACAGATGCCCAAGGGAGGCGCCTACGTCACAGGCGCGCCCGGGGCAGCCGCTGATGTCACGGCTGCGCCCGGGCACGTCATGAGGGAGGGCGTCCCGGAAGCGGGGCATAAAAAGGAGGCCGAGGATGCCAAAGGGGGCCATCCTGAGCAGGGAGGTATGGGCGGCCATGGGAGACAAGAGGGGGGGAGTCCAAGTGCGGCCGAGAAGCAGGGATGGACGGGAGGGGTGAAGGGAGAGTGCACCAAAGGGACGGCACGTAGGGAGGGTACGGAAAGGGCCAAGACCGGCCCGTGAGTTGGGGCGGAGTGTCCCAGGCCCAGGGCGGGCCGCGGAACCCGAGAGCAGGCGCGTTTGGGGGGACACACCCCGTCTGCTACCGCCGAGAGCGCTACACTCGGCGTTAGGGCCCTGGGCCGGGGTCCGGAGAGAGGGTGGGCCTGGACCCCCACCCCGCCCCGGGCGTATAGTGACAAGCACATCGGCCACCAACAGGGTGGCCCTGTGACACATATATACCAAAGGATACAATTAAAAAAAATGAACACATATGAAAAGGACAAATCACATTTCAGAACAGGAGGGGGATGCAGGGGGGGGCGGGAAAGGAAGGTAGGTAAGTGTCTGTGAATTAATTATATTAGAGGTGGGGAGAGTTAGATGTCTGTGAGCTAATGGTATTAGAGGTGATAATTGGGGAAGCTATCTTGGTAATGGGTATATGGTTGTGACTATTTTCTTCCACTTGATCTGAGGAAGTGGGTCTGGCCCACGAAAGCTCATCATCTAATAAACCATCTTGTTAGTCTTTAAAGTGCTATATAGTCCTCTATTTTGTAATAGATGTTATTCTTCATAGAACAAGGTTTATGAAGTTGGAATAAGCCGTTAGTTATTTAGAAATTATTTCGAAATAACAGAAGTGCTGTGTAGACGCTCACATAATTATTTTGGAATAACGGCCATTATTCCTAAATAACTTTGCTGTGTAGACACATCCTTAATGCTCTGATTGCATGTACTTACTCATGGTCATCCTCAATATTCTCATTGAAATGCTACATAATATTAAGGACCAAGGTTAATATTTTAATTGGTATAATGCATTGGTATAATTACACTGATATTTTCTCTAGAAAAATAATAATATTTGCTGATAATATATGACCTTTGTATTTTATCACTATTTTATTTTTACTAAGTCATTCAATATTGCTGATTTAAAGCCCAGGGAGAAGGTAGGAAATGTATTTGTCTGGTACTGCATGTGCCAGGCACATCTGCCTACCTGACTCATTTGGATGGACCTATTATAACTGTCAATGACACTTACTTGCAGTATATACAGTTTTACAAAACAGAAATAAACACATCCACTACTGACCGTGAGATGCATATTTTCACTAACAAGGACACAAAACACTACTTCATACAAACCAAAGAATTCCTAGATTCCATGCATTTCCAACAATGTAATTATTTGAGAGTCAATCATATTATTGAATGATTACACCAGGTGTATTTACATTTCATGTTGAACACTGCATACTCTCTTGGATTTTGGTACCAGCTACCACATTATTCTTTTCTTCTTATGTAATATACATTTGAGAGAGCCTTTCTGTCTATTTGTGTGTTTCTTCAAGAACTCCTCCTAAACAGTAAAAGTCAGACCCATCAAATTTGGCATGCAGCTTCCTTCTATCATAACTTAAAGCATAGTAAAGGTTTGGTTGTACCAGGAAAAAAGGATGTTCCTGGAATTGGATTGCTTCCAATAAAAGCAAACAGAAAAGAGACAGAATCACCAAATCAAGATCAGTCCTCGAAACTGATATAATAATGTGACCATTGAAAGAGGGCTCAGTGTGGGCTCAAGAAGGGCAGAGGTTCAGGGTGGTTGTGCAGAAAGCTACCTCTGCCAGACAGCTTCATCACAGAGCTATGGTAGGAGCTCCATTCTAGGCCATTGGGAGGCTGTGCCTCCCCCACCGGCCATGGCAGCTCCATGCTGGGGCCACGGGGCGGGGGGAGGAGGAGGCACCTCCTCCACCCCAGCCATGACACACAACCCAGAGTTGCCCCAGAGCTACCATTGCCGGAGGACAGGTGGTCCTTCTGTGGCACCCATCCAGCCTAACATCAACTTGTCCCAGCTGGCTGGACATGCACCCCTCCCTCAGCTGTGCCCACTGGAGCTGCATTGGCCAGGGACTCGAGCTTCTTACCTGGCCCCATGGTGCTGTGGTAAGAGAGGGCAGTCTTGAGTATTGAGATAAGTGAAACCAATGCATGTAGCATCCCATTTATTTTAAACATCAAATACATTGTTATACATTTAACCATCACTTTGATTTATACTAATACACAAGGGCTTTGGCCTGTCTCCCAGCTATGCATTTATAAACCTTCTGTGTGGTCTCAGGCTTTGACATGAGCTAGCATCTGCCAGCATCACATGCAGTATAAGCTTGATAATTCTCTCTCGCACACACAGAACTCCCCCAAACATCAGGCTTCCTGAAATCCCATTAGCCACTTCTCTCATGCTACATTTTCTTCAGATGAATTTGGTCAAATTAGGGCTCAAATTAAAGTGTTAGAGTGAAAATTTAGTACCATTAAAATCAACAGCAAAATTCCAATTGACTGCAACAGTGGGAGTATTTCAGCCACCCAACGTCAAAAAGTTATAACTGAAGTTCAATGTAGGATTTTTGTTTGTTTGTTTGTTTGTCTGTCTTCTTTTTTTCCCTTAGTTTATTGTATTTCCCAAATGGCTTGGTATGATTTTGTTTGCCTGTTGAAGTTACTTGTAGTGACTTTTGAGAGATGGGGAAAAAGAGAAAGTGAAATGGAAGAAATTAAGATACATATGCATCTTGTGATACGTCACACTAAGGTAGTGTGGTAAGGGGTTAATTAAGCAGGAACTGATTGAAACAGTGTTAAAAAGGAGTCATTGGAATATTGAGAGGCACTATGTGGAAAAAGAAGACCTTTCGCACCCATGCATGTCAATGAGAAAGACTTGAGAAATTTAAAACACTTGAGAGATACTATGTAAATTATGGATTTTTTCTCTCTGTATATTGGGCAATTGTTCTAGTATGTGCCTGCTTATTAACCCAGAATTTGAGACTGTTGGAAGCGGGAGGTTGTTAGGCATTCCCTTCTTTTTTTATGTGGTTTTAAAAAACAGTATTAGATGTTCCTGTCTCGTTTGGAATACAACCAATTACTGCAGGTGATACAGAGTGGATAGCAGAAATACCAACATGATATAACAGCTTTGACTATATATCCAGGAGATGCTCCACTGTTTAAAGACTATTTCCTCAGCCACAAATAGTATTGTGTTTCAGTCCCCATTTATTGAGAAGGCAGACATATTTGTTATGTGATGTGCAGATATAGTTCAAAGTGCTCCATATTTTCTCTGGGAATAAAAAAACACTGCGACCTCTTGAATGCGGTATATATTTGGGATTGTGGTGTCCTTCCACCTTACTTGCTATTGATCTTTGTGGGCAGCGGGGCTGACAAGCAACCACATGCCTGGTGGCTGGGAGGCTTGGTTCTGCACCCCTGAAAGGGGTGGGGGCCTTGAGAGGAAGGGGTGGGACCAAGGGCAATTAACCCCTTAGCACTGCCCAGAACATTTTTCTGCGCCCCCCCTCTAGCCCTCAAAACCACACAGAGCATCATTATGGTGCTCCTGCAGCAATTCAAAGGGGCCCTGGGCTCCGGCGGCCTCTGCTGCTACAGTAGTGGTGGTGGCGACTGGGAGCGCCAGGCTCCTCTGAAACACTGGGACCCAGGGTAATTGCTACCTTTGCCCCCCTTGTCAGTGGGCCTGTTTGGGGGAGACTCATTTTTAAATTAGGAGCCCAAGTCTTTGAGGGTATGTCTACACTACCCCGCTAGTTCGAACTAGCGGGGTAATGTATGCATACCGCACTTGCTAATGAAGCCCGGGATTTGAATTTCCCGGGCTTCATTAGCATAAGCGGGGAGCCGCCATTTTTAAATCCCCGCTGCTTCGAACCCCGTGTAGCGCGGCTACACGGGGCTCGAACTAGGTAGTTCGGACTAGGGTCCTATTCCGAACTACCGGTACTCCTCGTGAAACGAGGTGTACCGGTAGTTCGGAATAGGCACCCTAGTCCGAACTACCTAGTTCGAGCCCCGTGTAGCCGCGCTACACGGGGTTCGAAGCAGCGGGGATTTAAAAATGGCGGCTCCCCGCTTATGCTAATGAAGCCCGGGAAATTCAAATCCCGGGCTTCATTAGCAAGTGCGGTATGCATACATTACCCCGCTAGTTCGAACTAGCGGGGTAGTGTAGACATACCCTGAGTGATTGGAAAAAATTATTCTGACCTCCTTTCTTATGTGCTCTGAGATCTATGATTGAAAAGCACTGTATTCTAGTGAGGCAGTTATTAGTTGCTGTTATATTAATAACCTTGTAGAAATTACAATTACACCAACAGGTTCCACTTAATAGGCAACCTGTGTAGAAGTGTTGTTTGAAAATGAAGTAAATCCAAAAGAGGATTTTGCATCAAATTTCCATGAGAAAGAAGGAGTCTTGGAGCTTTGATTTGAATATAGATGTCCATGCTCTGTCAGCTACGTAGAGAACAAAATTTGAATTCCAAACAGCTAGGAAAAAGTATAATGTTTGTAGATCTATTCTTCATTCTCTCAAAGTAATTACAATGTCAATAAATACTAGATGTGAAATTGAACATCTCTTTGAGGGATATAAAATATGATAAATTTCATTCTGAGTAATATTAAAATCAGGTATTTGACATTCACATTTTTAAGACAATAGTGATTTCAACAGACATTAGGTTGACTTTATTCTTATGTAGCAATTTGTCATGGCAGTTGTTGATTTCTTATTTCAGACATGTATCCATATGAGTGGGAACTTTTATGGTAGTTGTCTCTAGATGATGTTGTTCCATATGGTCTTCTATGTTCTTTTTCTTAGGCCTAGTCTACACCAGGAGCTTAGGTCAAACTTAGCTGCATTAGATTGAATTTCTAAATAATATGCCCATACCACCATTCCATCAACTTCAAGGGCCATTTTTAATTTCGGTATTTCTTCTTTTCTATGAGGGGTAATGCGATATTTGACCTTTTATGGTAGACATTATGGTAGTGTAGATGTAGCACTATGAAAGTCAAAGTTCTTGGTATCTGGAGGTATCCCACACTGCCCTGGGATGACCTCATTAGCTGGCATTTTCCATTCCACTGCTCTCCAGGTAAACAGGAAAAGCACCAGGAAAATTTCAATTTCATTTTCTGTATGACCAGCATGGCGAGCAAACCACATAGAAGGCAGTACACCTGATCATGAGCTTCCAGAGTTGCAGACAAACACCAGCATGGAGCATGCAGAAGATCCTGGATCTCATTGTTGTCTGGGGAGAGGAATCTGTTCAGGCAGAACTACAAACCAGCAAAAAGAAACACAGATATCTATGCCACGGCCACAAAGGGCATAGAGAAGAAAGGATACACCAGAGATGTCCAGCAGTGCCAACTGAAAATAACGGACCTGAGGCAGACATACCACAAAACAAAGGAGGCAAATGGATGGTCTGGTTCATTGCCACAGATATGCCACTTTTATGAGCAGCTGCATGCAGTCCTAGGGGGGAACCTGACCAGGTTCCCTAGCCAGTCTGTGGATTCCTCTCAAGAAACTCCTCCGGCAGAATCAGGCAACAGCATGGAGGAAAGCATAGATAAGGAAGAGGAGAATGGTCAGCAGGCAGTTGGGGTAACTGATGACATGGACAGCCAGGATCTTTCCATAACTTTGGAGACAATCTCCTCCTCCCAGGATCTCTCACAGCCAGGTACTGATCCCAGAGAAGGAACTTCTGATGAATTCACATTCTGCATCATGCTTCAAGTGGGTTAAGGCAATTGGGTATGATTTATGGTATCTGCTGTGCCTAGACAGCAGGGGTGCGGGTGGAACAGTTTGTAAATGTGTCTGGAGATGGAGCGGGAATCCTCCCTGCACATCTCCATAAGCTCTCATAGAGGAGCTCGTCAGTCCTTCTGAGAAGATTTCTGGGGAGGCCTGCCTTATTAGGCCAACTTTCCATACCAAGTCAGCGGGAAGTAGCATTATTGCAGCATAAGATCCAGGTTTCTGGCCACAATCAGACAGCATCTGCTCCTTATCACTCTGTGATTTGGAGAAGACTGACATCATGCATGGGAACCTGGAAGAAGCAGGAGAAGCTATCAGCTGATGCCTCTGCAGTAAACCTCCATTTGCTCAACTCCAAGGAAGCTTGAGCCCCTGCCCTGCCTTGCTTCTATACCTGGACCCCCTCTCTCCACCCACCCACATGCTTCTATGCCAAGGGAAAGTTGCACTCTCCAGGCAAATGGGGGGTCCCAAACACATGAGTGCCATGTGAACTCCTGCCCTAACTTGCCACCACACCCAGATCCTCTCCACCCACATGTTCCAGTAGGAAGGGAAAGTTACACTCTCCCAGAAAATAGCGGGTGCTGAAAATACAGGTGCCATGTGAGCCCCTGCCCTGCTGCTATGCCTTGATCCTCTGTTCCCCTGCAGGCTCGAGCCCTAGTCTGTCCCCTAGCGTGCCTGTCACCAAACTAAGTCCAGATGATCCCCTAAGAACTCTATGGTGTAGTTGCTGCATAGTGGCTGCTAAAAAACATAACTGTGGCCTTGTACACAACACATCCCTACAGTCTCTAGAAAAAAATTTTTTTTTTTTGCTAACAGAATAAGTTTTATGCTCTACAGTGGTTCTCCTATAAAGTCTGCCCTTCACTTTTCATTACAGTGGGAACAGCAGCAAGCCTGCTGCACACTCTCCCAGGCCTATCAGCTGGCTGGCACGCACAAATCTGCAAGAGAAAACAGAATAGGGGTGACAGTTTCAAGAAACAAATGTAACCCGCCCACATGGACAAGATGTGCTTAAGTGAATGGAGGAATATGCTGCCACTAGAGATGAGAGTAGAGCATGAGGACAAGAGAGTATGTAGAGAAGTGAAGAACTAGGAGAGTCTGAATCCCATGGCAGACATGATAAACTGTATGTTTGCCTGCCAGGACAGTTTCATACACAGGAACCCCCTCTAGCCTCTTCAGTGAGTTTCATTGCTTCCTTTTCCAGCAGCCCTAGAATGCTTGGGGGGGAGGAGGGGAAGTAGGCCTGTTTAGTCAAGGACAGCCTCACATTCAACCCCCAGCGATGCGTCCCAAAGCAAAAAGCTGTCCTTCTCACAATTGTGACCACTCCTGAACACTTTCACCATGATCTCCTTTTCTGTCTCTGCCATGTTCCCTAAATAAAAGTGCATGATTTGTGAACAACAGTCTCTTTATTTCTTGTGTGAAATGGGCGAGAGGGTTTACAGGCAAGCACACTGAATACAGGGGCACCTCCCTGAGAGCAACATGTATGACTCTGAAATCTGGCCAATCATAAAAGTGTCTTTCACAGCCTCTCTAATTTGCAGTACCCTTCACTGTGCTCTCCTCATTTCCATACTGCCTGGCTGTCCATAATTACTGGATAAGCGCTGTGCCTCACTCCTCCATCCTGCCATATAACTTTTGCCCTTACTGTCACAAATAGTATGGAGCACACAGTAGGGTGTCACCACAGTGAGAATGCTGAATTCGCTGAGGTCTAACCTAGTCATCAGACTGCCGAACCTACCTTTTAAATGCCCAAAAGCACATTCCACCACCATTCTGTATTTGCTCAGGCTGTAGTTGATTTGTTTCTTAGTATGGTCCAGGCCACCCATGTATGGCTTTATGAGCATGGGACCAAGGAATAAGTTGGATTGTCAAGGATCACTATTGTCATTTCTATACCTCTGATGGTAATTTTCCTGTGTGAGGAAAAAGTCCCAGCTTGCAGCTTTCTTAAGAGTTCCTATAGATAGGCATGTCATGCACCTTTCCCAACCATCTCACACTGATGGAGATAAGATGGCCCTTGTGATCCACCAGCATCAGTGAGAAATATCTCTTGCAGTTTATGTACCCCTTAGCAAGGTGGTCAGTGCCAAGATAGGGGGGTGCATTCCTTCCCACCCCACCCTCTACTCACACACACAATGAGGGAACCCCATTGGCAAAGCCCTCCATTATGTACTCCACATTTCCCAGAGTCACTACCCTCTGTAGCAGAAGAGTATTGATTACCTTGGCTACTTGGATCACAACAGGCCCCACTGTAGATCTATCCACTCCAAATTGATTCCCAACTGACTGGTAGATGTCTGGCATTGCAAGCATCCATGGGCAATTTCCACTCACTTTTTCACAGCTAGAGAAGGTCTCACTTTGGTATTCTTGTGCTTGGAGAGGGGAAAGCAATTTACAAACTTCCATGAAAATGGCCTTATGCATGTAAAAGTTTTGCAGCCTCTGCTGATCGTCTCATACCTGCATGACTATGTAATCCCACCAGTTTGTGCTTCTCTGACAAGTCTCACCATGGTTAATATGATTGCCATAATGTTTTGATGCTCAACAGGATCCATGATGGGTTCCATTCTTATGTTGTTATAGTGTCTGCGTGGATAACCATGGGGGGAAAGGGCATGAAAAGACTGTTTGCCATTGCTTTCAAGCATAGGGGAAGGGAGGATATGAGTGCACTATGGAATGGTGGTAACATGTACCCAGAACCACTCACTGCACAGTTTTGGTCCAGCGTGCACTGGGATCATAACCCAGAATGCAAAGGAGTGCAGGAACTATGGGATAGCTATGCATAGTGTATCGCTCTCAAAGTTAATGGTAGCCACCCTGCTGGGGATATGCTATTTCAAACTGCAACAAATTCTTGCACACGGTGGGGACATGCACCTTCAACTTTACAGAATTGGATACTAAAAAATCAATCTTAATAAATTTGACCTGATCTTGTCATGTAGACATCACCTTAATGTGCAAGCAAGTTTTGACACTTGGAAATACAAGCTGTACTCTTATTAATTTTGGACGAGGGAGGACTTTTCTGTGTAAAGGCAGATTTTTGAGACAGGAGCTATGTGAACAGCAGGGCCTTGATCTCTGATTAGAGTAATTCTTGAGGGACCATTGTTTCTTAGTCATATATCTTCAGTGTTGAGCAAAGGTTCCGCACAGCCCTTGCATGCTGTCTGACCATCCCATTTCATGACTGGTGTATGTGTGTAAATAAAGCAAATCATACTTGGATTATATAAATTCTAGGTCATTGAGTCTTCTCCAAAACCCTGGATATCTGAACGAGTTCAGCTCACATGCAGCAATGGTGTCCAAACGGAATACTGGCATGAGAAGGAGCCACAACACCGAGCATTCTCTTACCCCATAGCTGCCCATTTGCATTCTCCCATTCACTGCTAGGTCAACATTTTTACAGCATGCTTTTTAAACAAGTCTTAATTTGAATAGACATTTACTATGATTTTGCATGCAAGACAGTTAATTGTGCATACAGATTGCCATTAGCCAACTGTGCAGACAAGTACCTGATTTGTTTGTTCAATTGCAATAATTGGTCATGCAAATAATATATGCAATTGCATGCCTAAATTTATTAAAAATAAAGCCGCTGAATAATCTATCCTTATTAACTGAACCCTGCTGGTTACCACCTCTGTTTGCAACTTGGTATGTAACGCCTACTGATATCAAACTTCATTGCAATATTCATTCATTCTGTGGCTGTCTTCTCTTTCAGAATTTGTGCATAGATTCCTCTTCATCTGGCATTGTCTATCACTCAGGAAATCAAGTGGGTCTTTCCCCCTACACTCAGCTTTCACCGTCAGTACAATTATCTCAGTGCATATCCCTGCTCGCCACACAGTCAGTCCACTTTAATGGGCTAAGTGCACTCCACTGTACTGAGAGACAATTACTAATTAATGTTCTCATTGTCATAGTTTCTCTTTTATTCTCTGACTGTTTTCAGAAAAAAATTATTAAATTATTAAATATAAATACTTATAAAATAGAAATACTTCCCATGATATAAGTACTGCCAAAAGCATGAAGCAACCTCCCTTAAAAATCTCGATTTACTGTGTTGCTTTTTTCACAGAAACTATGTGGAATGAGGCTAAATCAAAGGTACATGGTAATACCAGATATATACCATCGTATATAGCAGTGGTCCCCAACGCGGTGCCCGTGGGCGCCATGGTGCCCGCTGGGCCATTTCTGTGCGCCTCGGGGCCAGCTCCACCCCCGGGTACGTGGTGCATGGGCGGTGCTGGCCCCTGGGCACACAGCGTATGGGTGGCCCCGCCCCCGGGTGCACGGCGCAAGGGCTATGCTGGCACCGGGCACGCGGCATATGAGCGGTGCCAGCCCCCTGGGCATGTGGCACAGGCATGGCGCTGGCCCCGGGTATGCGGCACAGGGGCGGCGCCAGCTCCGGGCGCACAGTACATGGGTGGCCCCGCCCCTGGGCGCACGGAGCATGGGCTGTGCTGGCCCCGGGCATGCGGTGTATGGGCATCCCCGCCCCTGGGCACTCAGCAAAGGAGCGGCGCCGGCCCCGGGAGTGCAGCGCATGGTTGGCACCGGCACTGGGCACACAGCGTATGGGTGGCCCCGCCCCCGGGTGCCTGGCATGTGAGTGGCCCCACCCCCGGGCACCTGGCAGCCCCAAAAGGTTGGGGACCACTGGTATATAGGAATAACAGAGTGGGGCTACTGGTATGCTGGTAGAGGAATCGCACAATACATGAAAGAAAACATAAAGTCAAATATAGTGAAAATCATAAATGAATCAAATTGTATCATAGAATTTCTATGGGTAGAAATTCCATGAATGAACAATTGGAGTATAGTAGTAGAAATATACTACCAACCACTTGACAGAAACTTAACAGTGACTGTGAAATGCTCAGTTAGATTAGAGAGACTATGAAGACAGAAAATGAAAAAAATAATGGGAGATTTCAACTATACCCATATTGCATGAGTATATGTCACCTCAGGACAGGATGCAAAGATAAAATTTCTAGACAAAGATAATGCTTCATGGAGCAACTAGTTCTACAACCCACTTCTTGATTTAGACCCAAGTGGTCTCAACAATCTGTGAATATAGTCAAACCTGTGACTATAGCTTAACTGAGCGGTAACAGTAGTGACCATAGCACAAATGCATTTTGCATCTAGGGAAAAAATGCCAAAGAGACCCACCATTTAATTTCAACTACACATAACTACACAAAAATGAGGAAGCTAGTTAAACAGAAAATGAGAGGAACAATTATAGGGATGAAATGCCTGCATACTTCATGGACACCATTTTAAAACATCATACTAGGTAATACTAAAAGATGAAACTAAATGTAAACACCAAATGATAACAATAAAACAAAACAGGAGGGGGACAAAAATGCCACCATGGCTAAACAGCAAAATAAAACATTTCATTTAAAAACAGGAAGTCCAAAAACAGAGAGAAAAAATAAAAAGGAACATAAATTCTGGAAAGCTAAGTGTAAAAGTACAATTAGGCAAGCCAAAAAGAATCTGAATTGAAACTAATTTAAGATGCAAAAAACTAACAACAATATTTAAGTATATCAGAATCAAGAAAGCCCATCAAAAAGTCAGTGGGGGCCCCTGGATGTTTGGAGTGCTAAAAAAGTGCTTAAGATAAAGCTGTTGCAGAGAAGCTTAATGAAGTCTGTGTTTCATTCTCCATGGCAGCTAATGTGGGGGAGATCTCTACTTTCAAGCCATTCTTTTTTTAGGAAATAAAATCTAAGAAACAGCTCCAGACTGAAATGATTACAGAAGAAGTTTGGCAACAAATTGATAAATTGAATGGTGAGAAGTCACCAGTACCAGATGATACTCACTCAAGAGTTGTAAAGGAATTCGCATATGAAACTGTAGGACTAAGAACTATGCTATGTAACCTATTGTTTAAATCAGACTCTGTGCCAGATGACTGGAGGTTAGATGATGTAATGCCCATTAAAAAAAAGTCCCCAGAGGTTATCCTGGCAATTATAGGCCAGAAATCCTAATTTAAATACCAGGCACATTGGTTGAAACTATATTAAATAAAGAATTATCAACTACATATATAAATACAATATGTTGGAGAAGAGTCAAGATGGCATTTTAAAGGGAAATCAGGCTTCACCAATATACTAGGATGTTCATGAGCATCAACACGAATGTGTACATGGGTGATCCGTTTTACACAGCGTACTTGGACGTTCAAGGTTCCACACAAAATGCTCATTAGCAATGAAATCCATCATGGATAAAAAGGAATGACCTCTCATGGATCAGAAACTTGTTAAAAGATAGGAAACAAAGACAAGTAGGACTAAACGGTCACTTTTCACAACTGAAAGAGATAAATAATGAGGTCCCTCAAGGATCTGTACTGGAGCCTGTGTTGTTCAACATATTCAAAATGATCTTGTAAACATGAGGCAGCACAATTTGGAGACAGTACTAAAATATTCAGTATAAATTAGTTTAAAGTGGACTGCAAAGAGTTACAAGGCAATGTCTTAAAACTGGATCACAAAATGGCAGATGAAATTCGGTGTTGACAAATGAAAAGTAATGCACAAACAAAAGGATGGGGTCTATATTAGTAGCTACAACTTACAAAAAAGATCTTGGAAACACTGTGTATAGTTTTCTGAAAACATATGCTCAACATGTAGCATTGCCAGAATGAAAGCTGCCAGAAATGTAGGAACCACTGAAAAAAGGATAGATAATAACACAGAAAATATAATTTATAGATCCATGCTATATGCACACAGCTAATTGCAGTTAACCTGCACACTTAACTCAAAACAAATCAACTCCATTTAAAAAATCACAATTAATAATATTTTGAACACACTGTTAAATAAAATAATAATAATAATAATAATAATAATTAAATGCCAATTTAAGTGTATTATAAATATTTTATATGGTTTTCTACATTTACAAATACGGTATATTGAATTCAATTACAACAAAGAATACCAAGTGTTCAGTGCTTTATTTTATTATATTTGATTATAAGCATTTGGACTGTAAAAAAATTAACAAAAGGAATAGAATGTTTCAGTTCACCTCCTAAAAGTATTGCAGTGCAATTTTTTTATCATGAAAGGGAAATGTACAAATGCAGATTTTTTTCTATAAAATATTTTCACTCAAAGACAAAACAACGTAAAACTTTAGAATTTACAATTCCATTAAGTCATGCTTCTTGTTCAGCCTATCACTAAGTCAAACATGTTTGTTCACATTATGGAAGAAGATGCTGCCTGCTTCTTATTTACAGTGTCACCTAAAAGAGAGATTGGGTATTTATATGGCACTTCTGTAGCTGGCTTTGCAAGGCATTTATGTAGCATGCCCCTTCATGCTTCAAACACCATGCCTGAGGACATGTTTCCATTATAATGCTCATTAAAAATGATGAATTATTTAAAGTTGTGACTGAACCCTTCAGGGGAGAATTGCACATCTTCTGCTCCATGGTTTTACCTACATTCTGCCATATAATTCATGTTATGGCAGTGTTGGATGATGACCCAACATACTTTGTTTGATTTAGGAACACTTTCATTGCAGATCTGACAAAAATGCGAAGAAGGTACCAATATACGAATTCTAAAGATAGACACAGCACTCAACCCAAGGTTTAAGAATCTGAAGTGCCTTCCAAAATCTGAGGAGAAGCACTGTGGAATATCCTGTCAGAAGTCTTAAAAGAGCAAAAGAGCAAAAGAAGTCTGATTTGGAAATTACAAAACTCAAGCCACTAAAAACAAAAATCAGACTTTTATTAGTGGCAGGTGGCCTCTGACTCAGATAATAAAAATGAACATGCATCAGGCTACACTGCTTTAGACTGTTATCAAGCAAAAGCTGTTATCCACATACTTCGTTGTTTTTGGTTAGTCCTAAAGAACACAGACTGTCTAGACTGCAAGCCTCTTTCGAAAGATACTTTCGAAAGAGAGCGTCTAGACTGCACGTTGAACTTTCGAAAAAGCGGCTTGCTTTTTCGAAAGAAAGCATCCAGTGAGTCTGGATGCTCTCTTTCGAAGAAGCCCTATTTACATTGAAGAACGCCTTCTTTCGAAAGAGGAACTTTCGAAAGAAGGCGTTCTTCCTCGTGAAATGAGGTTTACCGCCATCGAAAGAAAAGCCGCGTTCTTTCGATTTAATTTCGAAAGAACGCAGCTTGAGTCTGGACGCAGGTGAGGTTTTTTCGAAAAAAGGCTACTTTTTTCGAAAAAAACCCTGAGTCTGGACACAGCCCTAGAGCTTGCACATTACAGCAGCTACATTTTTTTAAATCAAAAACATAAGAACAGCCATACTGGGTCAGACCAACGGTCCATCCAGCCCAGTATTCTTTCTGCTGATAATGGCCAATACCAGATGCCCCAGAGGGAGGGAACACAACAAGTAATCCTCATGTGATCCCTCCCCTGTCACCTACCTTCAGAGAAACAGAGGCTAGGGACACCATTCCTACCCATCCTGGCTAAAAGCCATTGATGGATCTATCTAGCTCTTTTTTGAACCCTTTTAAAGTCCTAGTCTTCACTGCATCCTCTGGCAAGGAGTTCCACAGGTTGACTGCGTGCTGAGTGAAGAAAAACTTTCTTTTGTTTGTTTTAAACCTACTGCTTGTTAATTTCATTTGGTGACCCCTAGTTCTTAAATTGTGGGAATAAGTACAAAACTTTTCCTTATTCGCTTTTTCCACACCAGTCATGATTTTTATAGATCTCTATCATTTGTATGTCTGTGTACCTGCTTTAACCCTTTTATATAACTCATTTCTCTTTCCTAATTAATAAATCTTGGTTAGTTTAGTATAGGATTGACTATAACCATTGTCTTTGATGTGAGATCTAAGCTACAACTATTCTGAGGTAAAGGAATGATCCTTTGTGACTAGAGGTAACCTGAATATTGTTATGATTTTTTATGTAAGGGACCATCTGTCCCAAAAGCAGGCTTGCTTGGGTGGTAAGATAGACTGGAGTGTCCAAAAGGCACTGTTTGTGACTTCATGTTAATGCTGTGATTGTGCTTGAGGAGTTTGACTTGAGGTAGGCACTCACACTTGTGAGCCCTTCCACAGAGCTTAACGGTAGCATAACTGAATATATATTTCAAAACCACCAGAGAAGAGTAAACTCCATAGTATTCACCCAGAATGGAGAATCACTGAAAAGGTTTGGTTTCAATAACAGCATTTCCTGTTAACACGTGTAGACTGCTCTGCTCTCCATCACATTTCCCAGGAGTGCAGCAAGGAGAAGCAGCTTACAAAATTGTTTCAGACTGCTTAAAAAGCTTAGTTGTGAATGTGGTAGATAGGATGTACCAATTCATTGCATCCTGCAGTGCAGTAGTCACATTTTGTACACAGCCACCCTTCCAATCTGTAGATGGATATACTGCTTCAGAGGACCTGGGCTCTTCAGAACACTGAGAGTACTCAGCATGTATCCCAGGTTGAATCTATCCTAATGTGTTTAATATGTCAAAAACAATTGCAGGATTTCACTCCAAAACAGCAATCAGTTTGCAAGTCCTACATGACACTGAAAAATCCTTGATTGTGTCCTGCAGTTCCACACTTTTATAATATTTGACCTATCTATTTAAATTGTGCAGTTAAATTCCATTTATTATAAAGAGCAAAATAACACCTCCGTTGAACATCCATTTTTGTTCAGATAACTAACAATTATTATGCTGTGTTTGTAACATTCCAAAGCGCTTTTGATTTTGTGTGGCTCCGAAGAAATATGCATGTGCCATATTGTTCCAGCATCCCAGTTAATATTATATACTATAATTGCTAAGGGACCTTTAACCACCCCAGAAAATGTCATAATTATTGATGAAGACTTATTAGAATCATTTCCTACTATGGACACTGCAAGTAGATAACAATGTACATATTGTCAGGGTCACCCATGTCTCTTGGAGCTTTGGTGGAACCAATTTAAGAGCTGCTATGGAAAATGAGATGATAAAGGTTAACAGAGTAAAGGTTATAAGAATCAGCTTAAAGGGTTTTTAGAGATTCAAGCCTCTACCATTTATGTAGGATTTCCTGAAGGTTTACAAAGAGAACTTAATGACCTGGATGCTTCTGAAAAGAGTTTGCACATGAGTATTCCAGAAATGAAGAGTACAACCAGAGACACCTTCTTGGGATATATTAGTTGTTGGCTCACCCATAAGGAAAAAATATGTGTACCATTTTATGTGGGTATCTTGGCAACAGGAGGTGCAAGATAAGGTATAGATTCAGTTTAAAGGATCAGGTCATCATGCAACATCTAAAACAAACTTAAAAAAACTCAACTCTGACATTTCAGCCTTTTTTTTTTTTTTTTGCTAGACAAATTTTTAGGACCGGCCTTGCCACTGTGAGTGTTTTTTGTCATGATAAAGGTAAGAACAGACTGGAAGCATTTGAATGAACTGCTTCTCAAAATGACTTTAGCACATGCGTTAAAAAGGCTGTTAGTACTTAGATGATGACTTTCCACATTGCTTTCCAGGGAGCACAGGAAGTTCTAAAGCCTCTTTAGACTGAAGAGAATTTGGGAATCCACAGGTGCTGAATTCCTCTGGGCCCCAGTAGTGTGGAACCCCTTGCTCTGGCCCAGGCCGCATCCCCACTTACCCATTTCCCATACAGCAGCAGTAGTTGGGGCCATGGATTTTCATTATATAGCATTTGAATGGCACAAGGCTTCTGAAACATCCTGGTTCCAGGCTGAGTACAATAGATGGCATTTACAGGGCTCATATGAAAGTATGCAATACTTTTAAAGACTGAAATATGTTTTCTGCCTTCTAGTTTGAAGGAATACATTTCTTCCATTGATATTCAAATTTATTTCTTGTACTCTGAGGCACAGTTCTCTCTTGTGCATGCCTGCACAGCCGCGCACGAGGAATTCTATGCCCGCTCACCTCCTTTGCAGGGCCGCGCAGAAGCACTCACTTTGAATACACTGACTTAAGTATGGGAATTCGTTCATAAGAACTGCTCTAACAGAAAAGGGAGTAAAAATGTGTTTGCCAAATGATAAGATACTTTCAATAGAGAAATAGCCTGATTTTTCTGAGCATCTCCTTAAATTTCAATGGGCTGGCTGGCGGGGCTGCCTTGTGTGTTGCAGCTGCAGCCGACTGGGGCAGCCTCACTGCAGCCCTAGTTCCAGCTCCAGCGGCAGCCAGTGGAGCTTCATGGCAGGCAGCAGTCTTGTGTGCCTGGGACACTCCAGCTCCAGCGGCTGGGGGCCACTACCTCATGTGCTGGAGCCGAACCGCAGTGTGGCTGTCCCAGTAGCACAGGACCAGACAACTAGAAAGTTGGCCTCTGTTCCTACATTTGCTTTAGTTTTCCAGTGTGACCTTAGGCAACTCACTCAACCTCCCTGAGACTCAGTTTCTCCAAGTGTAAAATATGGATAATACAATTTACTAAACTCAGAAGCTGAAACCTTCTAATGTAAGGTAACATAGCTAGACAAAATTAGGGCCTTCCTTAACATGAGAAATGTGTCAGATCTTAGAAGAATCCTTTGAGCCAATGAGATATGACATTTTTAATTACGACTGTCATATTTTCACAATTCAAGAACACTCCCTCTAACTTTCTGGGCTTGCTTGTGATCCAGTCACCTTGTTATGCCCATACAAAGCACACAAGATCTTTTATAGGGGAGAAGGCAGTATGCCACATTTATTGAGAATACAATAGTTAGCATATGCTTTTCAGTCACCCACACATACACACACTATGCACACAGTCCCATCAGTCCATGTTATAGTTACCAGTCTAGAGTCTGGATCAATCTAGTGGACAGCTAGATTGATCACAGCAGGGATCCAGGCATTATCGGTCACAATCCGATGCTCCTGGAGTTGGTGGCAAGACGAACCCAAAGCCTCATGGCAAAGCACCCTGGATATGTCTACACTACCACCCTAGTTCGATCTAGGGTGGTTAATGTAGTCAACCGAAGTTGCAAGTGAAGCCCGGGATTTAAATATCCCGGGCTTCATTTGCATCTTGCCGGGCGCCGCCATTTTTAAATCCCCGGTAGCCCGCGGCTACACACGGCACGGAGTAGGTAGTTCGAATTAGGCTTTCTAATTCGAACTACCGTTACTCCTTGTGGAACGAGGTGTAACGGTAGTTCGAATTAGAAAGCCTAATTCGAACTACCTACTCCATACCGCGTGTAGCCGCGGGCATGAAATCCGAACTACTGGGGATTTAAAAATGGCGGCACCCAGCAAGATGCAAATGAAGCCCGGGATATTTAAATCCCGGGCTTCATTTGCAACTTTGGTTGACTACATTAACCACCCTAGTTTTAACTAGGGTGGTAGTGTAGACATACCCCCTGTTCTTATAGTTCATTTTCTCTGTTGAAGTCTGTGGATTTTGCTGTGTCAGTTTGTGACCGGTTATTCCTTAATTGGTGTTATCTTTTTATGTTATCATTCCACCACACCTCCGAGAGGGTCATCCTGTCCTGAATTGAGTTAATCAATTGTCATTAGGCGTGCCAGCCTCCACCTTAGGGTCGACAATTTGCCCTTCCTTAATCATGAATGTGTGTTAGTGGTTCTCTGGCATCGATAAGTCTAGTTAAATTTCTTCACCCCTCTTCTTTTGACCATCTGATTTTAACCATGGTCTTCATACCTTATCTTTTTCTGATGCATACATTCCTCATTCACACAGTCTTTTACAGACACCTTCAAAGGTATACAAACAGCAGTGTTTTATATTGAGCAATAAAAAAGCATTGTAAATTAAACCTTACTAAATCTTGTAATCAAAACTGTTCACATTGTGGCCCAGGCCTTCAACATTCCTCTAAACTTATTAACATAGAAACAATACCAGATCCTGTCTCTTAATTACTAAACCTTAAAACAAAGAAATGTATATTTAACTAAAGGGCCTAATGGTCTGTCCCTGCCTAAACATCCGTGCAGACACTGGCAGTCTGTCAGATGCGTTTCTACCAATGCCCCAGAAGGTCACAAAAAAGGAAGGCTGGCAGGATGAAATTAAGTCATACATTACTACATTATTAAACATGACATATAAATATAAAATCCCACTCCTACATGCTCATGGACATAGATCAGGGGTGGGCAATAAAAAAGTGGCAGTCTGCCAAGGTTAGTCCCTGGCAAGCTGCCACTATGTTTACCTTGCTTTCCCAGGTATCAGACAATCACAGCTTTCATTGGCCGTTGATTGAAATTAGCAGCCAATGCAAGCAGTGGGAAGCAATGAGGATCGAGATTCTGATTCTCGTTGCTTGCATTGGCCATGAATGGCAATTTGCAGCCAACAAGAACTGTGATTGTCTGATACCTGCAAAAGCACAGGTAAACCTAGAGGTGGGAGCCTGCCAGGGACTAACCCTGCACATCAGATCTGACCCATGGGCTAGAATTTGCCCACCCATGACATAGATCCTCCATGTTTTACAAGACTAGAACAATTTTTTCTACAGATTCCATAGGGAAGGAAGGGTAGAAAGAATTATAATTTTATACATTTATTTATTCACTAGCCAATTAGCCCGTCATAAGACGGGATTTTCAGGTCTCTCCTCCATGTCGGTCTTCTCTCCTGAGCCTCTGGTCTCTCGCTCCTTCTCTCTCTCTCCTCCTCCTACTGCCTCCCCCTCTCTCTCTCTCAGCTCTCCTCCACTTTGTGCCTCTCTGTCTCTCTCTTTCTCTTCTCCCCCTCCTGCCTCTCACTCTCTCTCTGCTATCCTCTATCTATCGGGGATGCATGCTCGTCCAGGCCTTGCCTCCTGGGCGTATACATCACCGCCCCGCCCCCCTTCGCCTCCCGCTATGGCACTCAGCTGACTTCTGCACCGCTTAGCTGGGCCGCCGCGCAGGAGCAAGTGGCGCAAGTGGCCGTTTGGGCTCCACACTCCCCATGCAGCACCAAAAAAAGCAACATCAATTAGCTATTTCCTTGTTTTAAGGCTGATCTTTTTGTATGATGAAGATGTGCTACTAATTATTTCCTGCAACAGAGTTAGTTGCCACAGCAGCACTCTCCCAATTCTATCAGGTAGACACTTTTTAATAAAAGTTCTATTTAATAAATACTTCTAGACTACATGATTTTTTTTCTTAAAAGCAAGGTACAAAATATTACATGACCCTCTTCTGCTCCTTTTAACAGTCATGTATAAACACAGGCAAACAGCATCAACCAACACAACAGCAAATCCTAAAAAGAAATGCTGCCCCACTTTCAAAGGAGAATGGCTGAATGAAATAGTTGAAACAGAATCTCAACAATCTAAAGGCAAGATTTGTGTACCAATGAAGGCCATGTTCCAGTAGAGTGTTAATGGGGGCTCAGTCTTCAAAATTTGTACTTAAGCTAGAATATCGAGCCACTTCTCCACTTACAAGTAATGGGAAGATAGGTAAAGTTGTACTACACGAAGAGGCATTTATCAAGTAACAGTCATGAATCTGCTGTACATATTCTTAGAAGCAGAAATTCTCATCCATTGGGATTTGACTTGCAAAGTATGCAATTAGAAACCACTAATGAGAAACAGAAGAGACTGGAACTGAAGGAAAGACAACATTCAAAGCCAGAAGAAATAAAAATTCTCATAGATAATGTTCTGTTTGCAGTACAACTAAACAGCTCCATGAATTCTGTGCAAAATATAAATGACCACATGGCAAAATGCCACATGGCATGTACTAATGAGGGGGCATAGCAAAAACTATGCATTTAAGTTGTTGGAATCAATCAATAGTGTTGTCCATACAGAAATCATGTTAGCTCTTCGCCTGTCTTCCTATCACATGCTTACTATTGATGAAAGCACAGGTATTTCTGTTACCAAGTTGCTTATAATTTACTTTGGGTATGTCTACACTTGCTCCCTAGTTCGAACTAGGGATGCAAATGTAGGCATTCGAAATAGTCAATGAAGCAGAGCCTGAGAAACTCATTGGCTGTGTCTAGACTGGCAAGTTTTTCCACAAAATCATCTGCTTTTGCGGAAAAACTTTCCAGCTGTCTACACTGGCCATTTGAATTTCCGGAAAAACACTGACGATCTCATGTAAGATTGTCAGTGCTTTTCCGGAAATACTATGCTGCTCCCATTCAGGCAAAAGTCTTTTTCCGAAAGACTTTTGCGCAAAAGGGCCAGTGTAGACAGCACAGTACTGTTTTCCGCAAAAAAGCCCCGATCGCAAAAATGGTGATCGGGGATTTTTTGCGGAAAACCACATCTAGATTGGCCACGGACGCTTTTCCGGAAAAAGTGCTTTTGCGGAAAAGCATCCTGCCAATCTTGACGCGCTTTTCCGAAAATGCTTTTAACGGAAAACTTTTCTGTTAAAAGCATTTTCGGAAAATCATGCCAGTGTAGACGTAGCCATTGAGTAGTAATATTAGTTCGAACCAAGGGGTTTGGTTCAAACTAACGCGTCCCAGTGTGGACTTTCACTTTCGAAACAGCTGTTGATCGGAGTAATGTGCCGGTGAGATCATGCTTATGAAGCATGGGATATTTAAATCTCCACTTCATTGACTATTTCGAATGCCTACATTTGGATCCCTAGTTCAAACTAGGGTTCAAGTATAGACATACTCTTTAAGTTCAGATATGCAGCATGTCCAGTGCATAAGACTGTGTTTGGTGGAATTATTAAATTATCTAATTGTAATGCACAAGCTATTACAGCTGCTCTCAAAGACTTTTATACTCTGAATAAGCTGGATATGATGAAAATGGTGATGTTCACTTCAAACGATCCTTCAGTCATGTTAGGGAAAAACAATGGTGTTGCCACACAACTCAAGCAACACATTCCACATTTAAACAGAACAACACTGAACAACACCCATCAAGAAGACGTGGGTTTAGTTGATGTGTGGAACCAAGTGCCAATGATGAAGACAATGGAGAGTGAAGGCCATTCATGCTGTTTTTTGCAGATCCTCATGCTGAAGAGGACAAGTTGAAGAAATAGCAAATGTCACAGAAAATGAGTCTATAGCGTTTAAAGCTCCAAATGAAGTAAGGTGGCTTATCTAGACATTTTGCTGTAACTGCTTTAATGTATAATTATGAGCCTCTTCTTAAATATTTTGAATAGGAAGTCTCAGAAAATAATGACCCAATAACAAAGTACTGCCTGAATAAGCTTTGTGATACTAATTACCATATCACTTTAACTTTATTCAGTGGTGTGTTAAATTAGCAGAACTGACCAAATGCTTTCAGAATTGAAGCTGTACAGTTAGCATGGGCCCAGATCCACAAAATGAGAGGGCAGTATCTTGGAGAAACAGTCTTTTAGGATGCGTCTACAATGTAATATAACTTGAAATAAGATACACAATTTGCATAGCTCAAATTGCATATCTTATTTCGATGCCATTTTGAAATAGCTTATTTAGTCATTTGGTGCTGTCTATACTGCACCAAATTTCAAAATAAAGTGCTATTCCTAAATGTCCCTTATGCCTCATAGAATGAGGTTTACTATATGTTGGAAGAGCAAGCCTGAGATAACATGTTTGGTATGAAGACATGGGATAGTTATTTTGAGAGACTCCAGGATCCCGAAATAGTATTGCAGTTTAGGTGTAGCCTTGGAGCAACAGTGTGAAAAATCTAATGGCATCCAGCACAACAGATGAACAACTCAGCAGTGAACCTATTCTAAGATTAATATCCCTACTGTGTGATCATCTAAATGAGTGTGCGTCTAGACTTCAGTTTTTTTCAGAAAAACATCAGTTTTTCTGAAAAAATTCACTTATGTCCACACTGCTATTGCGTTCTCTCGAAAGTACATAGGGGATTTTCCAACATTGGTAAACCTCGTTCTATGAGGAAGAATGCCTTTTCGAAAGAGTCCTTTCGGGAAAAGGTGTGTGTGGGTGCAGAAGAGGGAATTTTTTTCTGAAGGAAGAGGCCCCAGTGAAAAAGCCCAAGTGCCCTGGTGGCCACTCCATCCATAGTAATCACAGCTTACGCGTGAGAGAGCATCCAATGAGTGAGCATGCTCTCTTTTGAAAAAGCAGACCAATTTTGATGCACATTTGAAGTGTGGATGCTCCCTTTCGGAAGAAGTTTTTTTGGAAGATCTCTTCCGACAAAGCTTCTTTCAAAAGAAGCCTACAGTCTCCATACCAAGAGATTTCCAGAGAATGAACTACATGAATGGCAACTTTTGACTTTGTGTCACTTTCATCAAATCAAATCAGGTATGAATTTGGCACTGAAAACATTAGCAAGCTAGTTGATAAATACAGAAAAATGTTGGACCTTAATCAAGTGAAGTCATCTGCCCAAAAGACCATGGAAGAGGAGGAGTTCATTGTGACCAGTACAATGGCTACAAATATATAATTGCAAAGAAACATGAAGCAAATATTATGACAAATTTTCAGGAAATGGTAACTGTCACTCTACAGAATGCAGAGCAATACAGTGTAGTTTCACAACCAGTGGATATATGTGCAATATTTCAAGCCTCCTGTGCTGATTGTGAGTATGGCTTAAGTCTTATGAATAATATAAAAACTAAATCACTAAACAGATTGAAAGAAAATCACCTGGATATGTTAATGGGGTCAAATTTCACATTTCAAGTGGTGGAAAAGTAAACCTTGACACTGTAAATGAACACTGGAATAATTGTAAAGGCAGAAGAGAAAAGATTCATCAGGATGACCAGCAGCAAGCAACTGCCCCATCATCTAATGTGAAAGTGTCAACTAGTGGCTATGGTCTCATTCCATAACTGTGATTAATGGTCTCCTAAATAAAGAAAATAAGTGAAGTAATTTCTTGTGTCAAAACAAAATGTGAAACATAAAATTAAACAAGTCACAATGATAAAAGAGACTATATATACACACTTTTATATATAAAAAGACACCACATGGCTACTGAAAATTTTACAGCATTAATTTGATTTATTTGACTTCATATTATTTAAAGTTATGCACCTTGTTAATTATCCCTTGTTTTATTATTCTTTCTTCCATGACATTTGAAAATATATAAAAGATATTTGTTGGTCACTGGTAGGTGCCACAATGGCAAGCACTCTCAAGCACACATGACCCCAATATTGGTGCATAAGACAAAACTCACTCCACTCAAGGCCGGAAAATCTTTAGAGGGAACAGTGTTCTGAGAGATTTTTTAAATCTCATTTGCCTTTTGTCCTTAATGGTTAGTGCCCACCTCTACCTCATCACTCTCATGCCCTAGCATTCGAGAGACTCTTTAGGATCTACTGTCTATGGGTTTAATGCATAAAGGTAAGATAGTTAGGTGTAGGTTTCAAAAGTTAAGCACTGTGAAAAGACTTTACTTAACTGTGTGGCTGGAATGTCCCGAAAAGGATTTTGCCTCTCCCATTCATCACAGGGGGAAAAGTGATGGGTACCTTTTCCATGGAAAACTTTTCTGCCATGCCACTCTGCTTTCTCCCACAGTTTTCTTTAAAAAGATAGAACTCCTTTTCACGTTTTGAACTTTCGCAACATTTTGGCCAGTCAAACTGACAATGAAAACAGCAGACATAAAACAACTACCCTTCGCTTCAGTCATGCAAAATCAGGGCAATCAACCTCATTTTCACTGGCTCTTTAAAAACATGCAACTTGCACCCATTTCTTCCAATAAATCAATGTATTATCTATTCATCTTTGGAGACCTCGGATCCTGATTAGGATCATAAGTGAAAATGTGTATGGCAGACGTTTGTCCATATCATATAATTTTAATATATTGTAAGTCTCTCCTGAAGAGACACCCTGGTATCCTATGGTATGTCTACACTATTGTTTTTGTTTTGGGAAAAGTATGAAAATACTTTGCATACTTCCTCTGTTTTTTTTTTTTTTTTTTTTTTTTTTTTTTTTTTTTTTTCAGAAGAGGCTCTTCCAGTATTTTCCCCCATACACACGGGGTCAAATTTCGGAACCCCCCGCCATTTCAAAAGACCCTGCAAACCTCATTGTAGGAGGAATAAGGGGTCTTTGAAATAGGTTTTTTTTCCCCAAAATCTGATCCTCTGTAGATGGGGGCAAATACTGGAAAAGCCTCTTCTGAAAAAAAAAATCCAAGGAAGTATTCAAATGCGCCGTGGTATTTGCATATTCTCCCAAAACAAAAAAATTGTGTAGACCTACCCATATAGGCCACCAGAAGAGTGCATAGGCAAAGGAGTACAGTTAGATTAAGACAACACTTGCCTAGTCTTGACTTTGTTCTAGGCATTACAACTGGCCATATCCTTGTGAAAGGCAGAACCTTTATATTATGCAATATTCACTTGATGACATGAACTGGTTATTTATAAATCATTCTCATTTCAAAGGACTGTTATATTAATCATTTCTCTTATTTTAACATTAAAATTAAATGAACCTTAAGGGTTGATTCTAGGGTTGACATATTCCAGGAATGCTACTGGACTTAACAACAGGGTAAAAGCAAGTTGGATAGTTGATGATTGTCATATAATCTAAACAAAGACCACAGGGCAAAAGCAGTAGAAGAAAAACACAGCCAGGCACTTCAGGATGAATGCAATATATTTTTCCTCCAAATTAGATTACTGACTTTCTAACTGTTTGACACATATTTATTCCAATTACTTCCAATTAGGAAAAACAAATGTAAATTAATATTGAAACATGGTTAAAGTAACCAGGCACTGAGTTTGTGATCATTAGACATGATTTTCATTTGAGGTGATTAGTGGAACTTGTAGACGGTAAATTATCTCTTCAAAACAATCAGTTACATTGGGTAGCTTCATGGTGTGACAGTCCTTAAATAAATTAATATGCTATTAAAATTTGTAATGAATCTTGATGTGCGTGTGCTATTTTTGGTAAGATAAATTAATAATGCATAAGAATTGGAGATTCTGTTGCTCAAACATTGAAATCCTTTCATCTCACTTGTGGGCTTGATAGATACACAGTCTAAAAGTTTCAGGAATGTGTATATGATTTTTGTATGTATTTTCCAGTGGCCTTCTTCCTGAAATCCTTCTGCCAGGTAGCACCAAGTAGCAGAAAGGGCCAGGTTCAATATCTAGGGGTTCCTTTCCATCCAGCCAACATAGAATTGGCTCAAACAACAACCCAGTAACCTGGGAAATGCATACAACACCCCTGGGTGCCTCTGGGAGGCAATGCTGCCCTACTCACAAGCACGGAGTCAGAGTGTAAAAAAGAAATCTTTAATAAAAGGGGAGGGAAGTAACGTGGTATTAATGTGGGAAAACACCACAGAGTTCACAACCAAAACCACGAGTAAATGTCTCAGCCCAAATAGGTTGGGGAATGTCCTTTTCTTCTCAGGCTCTTAACATCAACAATGTAAATGTCCCCTTCACATGCCCAATCCATCCCTGCACCCCACTCACAGTTGCTGCCCTTATTCAGGGCAGACCCAGAGTTCAGAGATCTATCTGCAAAGTTCACCTTCCAGCCTGAGGGGGGCGGGAGGTAGGATGCATCTTACTCACTCCCCTGGTCACTTGCCATCCACCTGCTCGCTGCTCTCTGGCACCACTTTGCTGGCTGCTCATCATTCTGCTCGCTGCATCATCCATTGGCTTGTGGTGGATTTGGCTCTGGGCCAAATCTAGTGATTTCAGTTCTTAGCTCAAAACACAGTCCAGGCACAAAAAAATTCTAGCAGCCACTGGAGTAAATTTAGATAATAAAGTCATTACTTATGGAGCTTTCTTTAGTTCTATGATTGAAAGAGTGGGGAGAAACAGGTTGAACCAGTTTTACAGTTCAAACCTGGAGGGCATGCAGCCTGCTGATTCACAGACCTCTCTTCCCAGCTTAATAACATGGGGATCTGGAAGTCGAGCTTCCGTTCATTCAAGTGTATTTACACTGACAGGGTCTCTCCTTTTGAACTGAGTTAAACACAGTCTGACTTTTCTGCATTCCCACAATAACTATGAGCATTGGTGATCATCTCTCACAATTCATGAATTTAGTGTTAATACAATTTGTGACCCCACAACAGCCAAATTGATTACAATGGGCAAAGCAACATTGTAATAGTTGAATTTCTAGCAGGCCTGAGCAAACTGAGTGAACTGTATTTATATACACCTGCCCCCCCAGAATGCCATTCTTTAAACTGAGAGTTTGTTGCAGGTTAAGCACAGACTTTCTTCTTTTGTATCCTCCCAATAATTACAGAAATTTCAATTAATATTAATTTCTGACCCAACACCAGCCAAGTTGATTACAATGAGCAAAACATCATTGTAACAGCCAAATATCTAACACATCTAAGCTAAGCAGAGGCAAATTGTATTTACAGAAACACATCCAGGATTTCTTTCCCATTCCAGTTGGCTATAATGGAAACATTGATTCTGACTTTACTTTCATCCCTATATCCTTTGTATCAGGGGTGGGAAGCCATTGTTTGGTTGGGACCACTGACACACAGAAAAATCAGTTGGGGGCCATACACAAGTGAGAACCAAAAACCAAAACAACCCAAAGAACAACCCTTCCCTCCTTCCCTCTCATTGCTCCCAACAAGCATAAACAAATCAAAACAAAACAAACTTCACTGATCAGGTTTCCAGCAAGGTTGCTGAGGCTCGGAAACTTACCACAGGGATGGAGCATAACTGTTGAATTGACTTGCTGCAGCAGGAAGCCTCCAAGGCCCACCATGGGCTGGATCCAAGTAAGTCAGTGACTGGGGCCAGGCCATGGGCCATAGTTTCCCCATCCCTGTGTTATGTGCTGCCTATGTTGTTCAGGCTCATCCATCCTTAACATCCTGGCCAGACTAGTTATCTCTCCCTGTCAGGTGCACACATCTGGATCACATTTTGATTTTATGGCAATACAGCTGTATCCTAGTAAACTAGCAATACTGTTAATATCAAAATACATAAGGGAATATTCTGCATATTGTTCCCTATAAAGTGGTCATCATGACATGTTATAGTTGTGGGCCACATGCTTAGCTGGTGTAAAAATTGTGTAGCTTCACTTTCACTTCAGTTTGACACTACCCCTTAGAGGACTGAAGTACTTTTATGGAGCTACATCAATTTACACCATCTGAAGACCAGTGCATGATTACCCAGTTAGATTTTTTTTTTCCACCTGGAATGATGTTGGGAATAAAATGTAAGGTATATTGTGTAACATGCATAGTCACTACATTCTTGCCCGCTGTCGTGCCTTGATATATTTCACTCTGTAAGTGTCCAAATTATATAAGGATGTTTGACGCGAGTATGGGATCATGTCATGACAGGCTGAATTTGAATGTACACAGAGAATGAAAGGAATAAAAGGTGCATGTGCAAGCTTAACTCCGCAATTCCAGATCTTGTAGTGCTTAACAGTGGAAATGTAAGGATCTCTAAACTTGGGGGCCATGTCTAGACTAGCATGATTTTCCGCAAATGCTTTTAACGGAAAAGTTTTCCGTTATAAGCATTTGTGTAAAAGAGCGTCTCGATTGGCATGGAGGCTTTTCCGTAAAAGCACTTTTTGTGGAAAAGCATCCGTGCCAATCTAGACGTGCTTTTGCGCAAAAAAGCCCCGATCGCCATTTTCGCAATCGGGGCTTTTTTGTGCAAAACAAATCTGAGCTGTCTACACTGGCCCTTTTGCACAAAATGACTTTTGCCCGAACAGGAGCAGCATAGTATTTCCGCAAGAAGCACTGATTTCAGACAGTAGGAAGTCAGTGTTCTTGCGGAAATTCAAGTGGCCAGTGTAGACAGCTGGCAAGTTTTTCCGCAAAAGCAGCTGCTTTTGCGGAAAAACTTCCCAGTCTAGACAAAGCTGGGATGTTTTTAATGGAATTTCCTTATTTTTTAAAATAAATACATGAATTATGAAATTTGAAACTATTTCCAGTTGTTAGTGCTTGAAAACCAAACACCCATATGCTTGCACATACACAGAACGGATCTACTTTGTGAAAAGCAGGTCCTTGGTTTCATTGTGGCTGTGGCATAAAATCTATGAATTTACTGTTGCTTTTCCTCAGAAGCGTCTTGAAAAACATAGCCTGAGAGAGCAATTGGTATGCTGCATTTGATCCAGTGTGTATGGACTCTTGATGGTAGAATAAATGTTTGGAGGCTTATGTAGATTTTAATTTTTGTCAAAGGCTACAAAGTTCAAGATGTAACAGGCATGGAAGGAAATGCCTGTAGAGAATAGTGAGGAAAACAGTGAACAAGTCCAAGAACAGCCATGACTGAAGCCCTTAGGGTTCTTACAAAGCCTTTTCCTCATTCTATTTAAAAGGAAAATAGTAATTTTGTTGAAAGAAGGGATGCTTATTAATCCACTGACAAATACTTGCTCTTGCCTGAAGTGCTGTAAGTACTTGGAACTTCTCTGAAAAAATTTCAGTTCTGTTCCTATATTATTCTTAGAAATATAGGCATATTAGATTTGCCATCTTGGAACAAAACATTAGTCTAGCAAGTTGCCTTTGGCATTGCCTAATGCCTCTTCAGAACAAGACAAAAGAACAAAACAAACAAAAATAAGCCATCCACCAAAGTATAAAATGTTAACATAGGTAGAGTGGAGGCCAGGTTATGAATTACTTCCTGACTCCAACAGTCAGTCAGCATATACCTTATGTCATGAGACTTAAATAGCCCAGTCATTATTGATTATCTAATCAGCTCCATTTAAAAATCAACCAGAGTGGTTTGGTTAAATGTTGATTAAATAATGATTTCTCTTGTATTCAGGGATTACGGAAGGGTTAGTTATGGAAGACACTCTGCTGGCTCCATAAAAATATGGACACTCTGAACTACTCCCTTCCCTCTCAAGATTTGCTTCATTAGTATGAGTTCCTCTACTTCCAGAGCCCACCCACCTCCTGTCTGAAGGACTTTACTGCTCCTGTTCCTCCCTTCTGCATTGCTCAATACATTTTCAACATGTTCACTGTGGCTGCAGATGAAGGTCTCCTTAAGGACATGGTAGCCTTCAGAGGGAAAATCTACATAGCTATTTTACTTCGAAATAACTAGAGTTATTTTGTAATAACTTAGTCCATGTCTACATGGCAGGCAGCTATTTCAAAATAATGTTGAAATACTGTCAAGCTGGAG
The DNA here is from genome assembly GCF_049634645.1 of Pelodiscus sinensis. Classification (NCBI taxonomy): domain Eukaryota; kingdom Metazoa; phylum Chordata; order Testudines; family Trionychidae; genus Pelodiscus; species Pelodiscus sinensis. Next base: position 218,421,020 of record NC_134711.1, read on the forward strand.
GACTTCTTACTCCAACTCCTGTAACCCTCATTGTACGAGGAATACGGGAAGTCGAAGGAAGAGTGCTCGATTTCAAAATAAGTGCTCTGTAGACACTCCCAATTTTGGACTAAGTTGTTTTGAAATAAGCTACACAATTGATGTAGCTCAATTTGCATAGCTTATTTCCACTTAAGCCCTGCTGTGTAGATGTACCCATAAAGACCTTGAAGGACATTTTTACAGTAGTGGGAGGAAAGCCATCCATGGACTGTTTGGTGATTTTTCTTTAAACCTCCTAGCTGTCTTTTTTTTTCTACAAGTGGTATGTTAGTGCATCCTAAAAAGAAATGAGAAAAAAGGAAAGCTATTTGTAGTCTTAGAGGTGTGAATTATACCTTGATTAGGACAGACACAGACAGTTGCAATCTGACAATGGCATATTGCTAGCATTTATCAAGCTCTTTCCCTGTGCGACAATCTGACAGCCAAGTCCCTGTCTAGGGGTAAAGTGCTGTAGAAGAATCCATTCCAGGGATTTCCTCCAGCTGTCTGACCAGTGAAGGGGTCTCACAGTTGGAGCTCTTCAACAGCTCTCATAGTCACAAAGCTCTTGTCTTTGTTCTGTATTTCCATATAAAAAAAGGCAGCGGAGTGTGCATTTTTTCAGGTCCTTGGGGTTTTTTCTCCTTTTTAGTAATGCAGAAAATAGTAGCAAAGATAATGAATGTCAAGCCAGGCATGTGTTTTCCTTGGCTATATTGATGAGATGATAAAGAGTCCTTCCTAGGATGTAACAGTATCTCTTTGCTTAACGTTGTCCCAGTTAACATTGTTATGTTACTTACCTATTACAGCACATGCACATTTAAAGTTTTGCAGTACCCCCTTATAACATGATTTGACTATCTGCTCTGTCCACTGCTTGCAGCATTTTCTGAAAAAGCAGCCTGTCCTTGTGGGGGTTTGGAACCATGATTGATTGGCTGCCCCCGACCCTAAAATTAGTTCCTCAGAGTTCCTGGTAAGGTATGCAGGTGGGTAGCTGAAGGTCATCTGCCCCTTCCTCTAGGCCATGCTGTTCCTGCTCTCTGTCTTGCATCCCTTCAAATGGGAGTTGGTAGGGCTGTATATGTATATACTACCTTTGGTCTGCTGGAAAAATTCCCTAGAACCTAACTCTTCCTGTTTTCTATCATTCTCATGGGGAAATTGAATTCACTTAACATTGTCTCACTTAAAGCAGCATTTTTCAGGAACTTAACTACAGTGTTAAGTGAGGAATTAATGTACACAGAGAAATAGTCATATTTTTTCTTATTTCTGGTCTGGACCTTTCTACTTCCTTTCTTTCTTTCCATTCCATGAACGACTACAGTGCTAGTGCCATATTTAAAAAAAATTTCCTCTGTTGATATTTATCTGATTGACTCCTTTACTATTTTGTGCTATCTTTTATCGATTCATTATACAGTCAACTAAGGTGGGTTTTTTTTTCTCCATTTAGTGGTAAACCATAATGACAGTGGTAAATGCTGGGTTTAGCAGGTTCCAGGATATGCATGTATAAAAGGCTTCTTTTTTTCTCATTTAAATATTTGTTTTCCTCTGGGGATTGCTTAGCAGATTCAGTCCTTGCTGTGACCCATTAACAAAGGTACATTTTGTAGCTGGATACTGGCTGACCTTTGCAGCTGCCTGCTCTATTTGGATTTATTCTTTACAGGAAGCCTATTTTTACCAATATTTTCAGCATTATAATCTCTCCTGTGCTGTATTTTTGTAGCAGAAATGGGAGTATTGAGTTGGGATTTTTTTTGAAAACTTTAGTTTACCTCCATATTTCTACCATGAGAAGAATCATGGGTCAGCAGACCCACTGATAGTGGGAGAAATTTGGAAATTAGAACATAAAAATATGTATATTATTATTTTTCTTTAGAATAAGTTAAAGCTATTGACTGAAGTAAAGTAATACAACATTTTCCATGAGAACACAAGAACAGCCATATTGGGTGAGATCAAAGTCCATATCCCAGTACCCTGTCTGCCGACAGTGACCAATACCAGGGAGTGAACACAACAGGTAATCATCACATGATCCCTCTCCTTTCATCCATTTCCAGACAAACAGAGGAAAGGACACCATTCCTACCTATCCTGGCAAATAGCCAATGATGGACCTAACCTCCATAAATGTATGTAACTCTTTTTTAAACCCTGTTAAAGTCCTAGTCTTCACAACATCCTCTGGCAAGGAGTTCCACAGGCTGACTGTGCTGCATGAAGAAAAACTTCCTTTTGTTTGTTTTAAACCTGTTATCTATTAATTTTCGAAGCTCTTAACAGTCTGTTTTGGTCTTAACTGTCTTGGGCAGTTGGGTATCATCAGCAAGTGTTGCCACCTCACCGTTTACCTCTTTCTCTAGATCATTTATAAATAAGTTGAATAGGATTGGTCTCAGGACAGACCTTTGGGGGACCCCACTAGTTATCTCTTTCCATTCTGAAAATTTATCATTTATTCCTGCCCTTTGTTTCCTGTCTTTTAACCAGTATCAATCCATGAAAGAACCTTCCCTCTTATCCCATGATAACTTACTTTACTTAAGAGTCTTTGGTAAGGACCTTGCCAAAGGCTTTCTGTATATCTAAGTATACTATATCTACTGGATCCCCCTTGTCCACATGTTTGTTGGCCCCCTCAAAGAACTCTAGAAGATTAGAAAGACATGGTTTCCCTTTGCAGAAACCATGTTGACTTCCCCCAACAAATTACGTTCATCTATGTGTCTGACAATTTTATTCTTTACTATAATTTCAACTAATTTGCCCAGTAATGACATTAGATTTACTGGTCTGTAATTGCCAGGATCACCTCTAGAGCCTTTTTTAAATATTGGCATCACGTTAGCTATCTTCCAGTCATTACATACAGAAGCTGATTTAAAGAACAGGTTGCAAACTACAGTTAATAGTTCTGCAACTTCACATCTGAGATCTTTCAGAACTCTTGGGTCAATGCCATCTGGTCCCAGTGACTTGTTACTATTAAGTTTATCAATTTGTTACAAAACCACCTCTAATGGCACCTCGATCTGGGACAATTCCTCAGGTTTATCACCTAAAAAGAATGGCTCGGGTTTGGGAATCTCCCTAACATTCTTAGCCATGAAGACTGAAGTAAAGAATCAATTTAGTTTCTCTGCAATGACTTTATCATCCTGTTGAGTGCTCCTTTAGCATCTCGATCGTTCAGTGGCTCCACTGGTTGTTTAGTCAGCTTCCTGCTTCTGATGTACTTACAAAACATTTTGCTATTACTTCTTGAGTTTTTAACTACCTGTTCTTCAAACTCCTTTTTGGTTTTTCTTATTACATTTTTACACTTAATTTTAAGTTTAAGCTCCTTTCTATTTTCGTCACTAGGATTTCAATTCCACATTTTAAAAGATGCCTTTTTATCTTTACCTGGATGCTTTTACCTGGATGTTGAGCCATGGTGATACTTTTTTGGTTCTTTTACTGTGTTCTTTAAGTTGGGGTATACACTTAAGTTGGGCCGCTATTATTGTGTCTTTTAAAAGTTTCCATGCACCTTGCAGGGACTTTACTTTTGTCACTGTACCTTTTAATTTCTATTTAACAAACTTCCTCATTTTTGTGTAATTCCATTTCATCTTTCTGAAATTACATTCACAGTGCTGGGATGGGTGTTTTTCCCACCACAGGATGTTCAATTTTATTAAATTATGGTCACTATTTCCAAGCGGTCCCGTTATATTTATTTCTTGGACAAGATCCTGCACTCTGCTTAGGACTAAATCAAGAATTGCCTCTCCCCTTGTGGGTTCCAGAATAAGCTGCTCCAAGAAGCAGTCAGGTATCAAGAAATTTTATCTCTGCATCCTGTCCTGAGGTGACGTGTACCCAGTCAATATGGTGATAGTTGACATCTCCCCACTATTACTGAGTTTTTTATTTTGGTAGCCTCTCTAATCTCCCTTAGCATTTCATAGTCACTATGACTGTTCAGATCAAGTGGTCAATAATATATCCCTACTGCTATATTCTTATTATTGGAGCATGGAATTTACTAACTATATTCTATAGAACATTCTGGCTCATTTAATATTTATATTTCATTTGATTCTACATTTTCTTTCCCATATAGTGTCACTCCCCTGCCAGCATGACCTGTTCTGTCCTTCCGATATATTTTGTCCCCTGGTATGACTGTGTCCCAATGAGTGTCTTCATTCTACCAAGTTTTTCTAATGCCTATTATATCAATATCCTCCTTTAAAACTAGGCACTCTAGTTCACCCATTTTATTATTTAGACTTCTAGCATTTGTGTATAAGCACTTTGAAAATGTATCACTATTTATTCTGTCTGCCATTTCCTGATGTGTTAGACTCTTTTTCATTTGATTGTGTCTCATCTGATCTGACCTATATTTCCATCCTCTCCTCCTGACTAGAGCATAGAGAATCTCTATTAATAGACTCTTCCCTAAGGGCTTTCTCTGTTCAATCCATGTGCTCTTCTGCACCCATCGGCTTTCTCCCAGCCCTTAGTTTAAAAACTACTCTATGACCTTTTTTATGTTAAGTGCGAGCAGTCTAGTTCCATTTTGGTTTCAGTGGAGCCCATCCTTCCTGTATAGGTTCCCACTATCCCAAAAGTTTCTACAGTTCCTAATAAATTTAAATCCCTCCTCCGTACACCATTCCAGAGAATACTACCATAGAGGTCCTGGATTTCAATCTCTTCCTTGGCAGCCTAAATTTGTCCTCTAGAACCTCTCCCCTACCCTTCCCTATATCATTGGTATTTACATGTACCATGACCACCAGCTCCATTCCCAGCACTACACATAAGTCTATCTGCTGTCTCAAGAGATCGCAACCATTACACTAGGCTGTATATAGTATTGTTGTAGCTGTGTTGGCCACAAGATATTAGAGAGGCATGGGTGACAAGATAATATCATTTATGGGAATAAATATTTTGCCCAATAAAGATATTACCTCACCCACTTTGTCTCAGCAATACAACAGTCCATGTTATACTTTCTCCTGTTGGAAATATATGCCCTGATTCTGCAAAGCACTTGAGCATGTCAATGGGATGACTCACATATTTATAGTTAAGTATGTTCTTAAGTGTTTTGTCAGTTTAGGGCCTTACAAACCATTGTTTTTAACAAATAAGGGTGTCTCTAGACTACATCCCTTTTGTGAGAAAGGTATGTAAATTAGGTATGTTGATATTGCAAATGAAGCCAGGATTTGAATTTCCTGTGCTCCATTTGCATAACAGTGGCCACCACTTTTTTTTTTAAACAGGCTTTTTTGAAAAAACCCGGCAGTTTAGACAGGGATCTTTCGAAAATAAAACCCTGTTTCGAAAGATCCTGTAAACCTCATTTTTTGAGGAGTACAGGATCTTTCGAAAAAGGGTTCTATTTTTGAAAGATCCCCGTCTAAACTGACGGGTTTTTTTTGTGAAAAAGCCCCATTTAGAAAAAAGCAGCGGCTGCCATTCAAATGAAGTGTGGGAAATTCAAATCCCGGCTTCATTTGCAATATCAACTTGCCTAATTTACATCCCTTTCTCGAAAAAGGGATGTAGTCTAGACACCCCGTATATGAGATCAATCAAGCAACAATATTGAATGGAAAAAGGAAACTGATACCATAACATTATAAGAATGTTTCTGTAACTTGACCCTATCTTGGCTCATGTTGCCTTATATTAAGTTAAATACATTTTATTTACCCTAAGAAACTGACTAAATTGAAACATTCAGTTGATGGATCCCTAAAAATATCTCTGTCATGAGTACTTGTGTTGTAATCTATCTATTTTTTAGCCTGGGAAGAATCTCAATTTCTATAAAAAGGGGGGAAAGGTGTGATTACAGTATTATAGGCATGGACATTTATGTGTTAAAGAGCCCTTTATGGAAATTTAGTAGTTTACTAAAAACCCAAGTAACTCAAGATATAACCCACATTTATAAATGTTAGCAGAAAAATGTAAATTGGAAAACAGCTTAATTTACTGCTGGCAGAACTCTATTCTAATTGAAATATCTCATCTTAGTACAATAATTAAAATGTTGGCATACAGAATGATTAGTATGACCTTAAAAATAAATTACTTGACCTATATAACTTTGGCAGTTCTTTAAAATTCTGTCAGTTGTAACTTTTCCACTGAGTTACAGTGGATGCCGGAGGATACATGAACTAAAATCCTTAGGGTTAAATCACACAGATTTGGCATGAAAATGCAAAGATGGCATGTCCAGATGCTGACGTCTTTCTCCTGAACACTAGGAGACTTCCTTGTTAATCACAAAAGGGGGAAAAAAACCTCTTTTGGTGAAGGAGCCTGGTAATGTATTCAGAGAACCAACACAAAAGGCCAGATTTTTAAAGCTATTTAGGCACTTAACTTCCATTGATTTCAAAGTCCTTTCACAGAAGCTCTTGGCTCCTCTAGGATTTGAGTACAAATTTCAAAATACAAAAACATGCGCAAACATGCATTTATAGCAATCCCTCAGGAAATGAAGGACCATTTTTTTTCTGCTAGCAGCAGCAGCAGCAGCCGTCACTGCTGCTTTGCAAAAGGAATGCCATCTCTATACATCTGCTTTAAAATAGCAGGTATTGTTCTCTGACCTTGGTCTTTTTGAGCTAATGAGGACAATATTCGGGTCCAAGTCTTTATCTTCTTTGCACTAGTGTAACCTTTCTGCCAGGTAGAGCCAGTTGCAACCAGGGCTAGGTTCAGTATCTAGGGGATTCTCTCCATCCATCCAACACAGAACTGGCTCAGAACTCTGCCCAGTAACCTGGGAAATTTACACAGCACCCCAGGGACCTCTGAGACAATACTTGCCACTCGCAAGCACACAGTCTCAGACTACTGGCCCGTTACTGTGCTGCAACTTTTTGGCTTTGGGGTGTGAAAAATCACACCCACCTCCGAGCACAGCAAGTCACAGCACTGTGAAGTGCCAGTGTAAACCAAGCTACAGCACAGGGAGCTGTGCACCCAGTGTAGTTAACTATTCCCAACATGGAGGTGAGTTACCTGGAGTGCTGGGAGAGCTCTCTCCCAGCACTCCTGCCGTAGCCACACTGTCATGTTGACACTTTAAAGTGCAGACAAAGCAAGAATCTGAGTGTAGAAAAGAAACTTTTAATAAAAAGAGAGAGTAACTTGGCATTAGTTTGGGAAAATACCACAAACAAGGTTCAGAAACATAAGTCATGAGTACAAAACCCACCCCAAATATGTTGGTCAGCATGCCTTTCCCCCCTGGTTTCTTAAGTCCAGCAATTCAAAAGTCCCTTTCATATACTTGACCCTTCTCGGCACCCCAATCACTGACTATCCTGGTCAGTGCAGACCCAAGGGGTCAAGAGGCACCTTACTCATTCTGCTGCTCAGGCCTTGCTTGCTGCCTCTCTCTGCCAGCCACCCTGCAAGCTGCCTGCTCACCACACCTCTCCACCAGCTGCCCTGCTGGCCATTCAACATGCCCTTCTGCTGAGGCCCTGCTTACCGCTCGCTCATTATGCCTGTCTGCCTCCCAGCCTCTCATTCACCAGCTGACTGTCAGTCAGCTTCTGTTGTCACCTGCTTCTCTGCTGTGACCTCTGCACATCAGTCTCATTGTAGCTCTTTGCAGGCTGGCAGAAACACTGCCCCATCTCAAGTGATTTCATCTCAATAATTTTTAGCTCTTAGCAGGCAGGGCAGAAACACAATGGGGTTCAGCTTTAACAAAACAAAGAGGCCCTGAATAAAGCTTATTTAGCTTTCTTTGAATGGACGGGGGGAGGCGCGAGGGGGGACAGGGATAGGACAGGTTAAACCAGTCCAGGGAAGAGTATGCAGTCTTTTCTGGCTATGATATCTTTCTCTCCTTCCTCTCCCTTGTTTCTCTTTCTTTCACAGAGCCGTGACATTCACACCCCTGGCTTAACAAAGTTTTTTCAGCTGAGGGTCATCCTCTCATATAGGACAGGTTAAGCACCGGCCTTCTTCTCTGTATTCCCTCAGGCTTCGTCTACACTGCCAGTTTTTTCCAAAAGAAAATATGCTAATGAGGGATTCATTAGCATAAGTCACAATCTCATTAGCATATTTTCTGCAAGGGGTTTTTGCACAAAAAAAAGCAGGGTGGATAGGGGTTTTTTTGCACAAAACCCCCATTTTGCACAAGATCCTTATGCCTCTCCAGGACAGGCATAAGGATCTTGCACAAAATGGTGATTTTGTGCAAAAAAAACCCCTGTCCACACTGCTTCTTTTTGCTCAAAAACCCCTTGCCCAAAAAGAAATGGGAGAATATATTCTAATGAGATTGTGACTTATGTTAATGAGTCCCTCATTAGCATATTCTTCCAGAAGAACTTGCAGTGAAGATGTAGCCTCAATAACTACATCGGTGGTAACCATATATCGTTACCCCTGAATTCAGTACTAAGGCGATTCGTACTCAACACTAGCCAAAGCTGACCACTTTGAAACTGTCTGTTGACTATGTAAGCAGAGAAGGAGCAAACTGTATTTACATAAATGCACCCAAAGTCTTGTCCCTCTGCAAGCTTGTTTCCAGGGAAGCATTCGTTCCGATTCCGCTTACACTAAGGAATCTGAGATGTCAGGGTATGACACAAGGGCCCTCTCTGAGAACCTGAGATGGCTGAACATATTTATGAGGTGCAAAATACAAACATCTACAAGGTGCTAGAGCTAGTCACATTTATAGTTCTCATGCTTCATGCTAATGTCACTGCCCATGAAGGTTAGAGCCCCACAATTTCCTTGGCAGAAGCCAGTTGAGATAGCTAAAGGAGTGGAGCCTGGAACCTGTGTGTTTTCAGTGAGTGGTTGAGTTGCAGGCTAAGGAGGAATTTTGGCCTGAACCATCCAGAATTCCTACAGGGGTTCCCACTGTACTGCTGTCAGTCCAGCCCTTCTCACAACGTGCATCATGGTTTTAAGCCAGTGTCTGGCCCTTAATGAGCAGCTTAACAAGTCTGCCAGACTGAAATATTATACTGTCCTAAGTAGAGCAATCTCATAAGAACATAAGAACATATGTGCTTGCAGAGAGCTATTTGGGCTTTCATAAAACTCATTTCAATATCTGAGGAACAGAAACAAACAGTTTAACAGAGCTTGTATCAAGCCATAAACTGAACTGAGGGTTGCGTTGGTCTGAACCCCTCTTACAAAAGGAGAGAGACATACAAGAGAGATGGAACTGAGCCTGACGAAAAGTGCCTCTCATATATTCTGCTGCTGATAGGCAAAACTAAGTATCTGCAGCATTCATACCATGTACATTAATGCAGCTGCCTGAGTGATGGCAAACCACTTTTGTCATTGTCATTAATTTCCAGAAAGGGCAGAATGCCATCTAGCTGCTAGGGGTGGCCTCTCATGACTGAATTTCATTGAAAGATAATCAAAGAGGGGTGTCGTTCAGCAGCATAAATCTTAGTGTCAGAGAGGATCTCTGTTTATTTTTAGCAGGCATCAAAGGAGAGAAGGCTAGGGCACCCATCTGATCCTTTTGCAAAGTAATGTTTTTTAAAATGCCTAGTGAGTGATGAGATGACACTGGAGAACTGTGCTTTTTCATATGTACCAGAGAAATGTTAGGGTCTGAAATTCCTCTCTACCAATCTTCCTGGAGCTTAAACTGTTATCAGGACAGTGGCATTAATCAAATGTTTCCCATTTTGTTATCAAAGATAGTATAAGATGGACTATTACAGGGCAATCAGCACATAGGAGTTGATGGCAGGTTGGTTTTCTTAACCCCTATTTGATTGTCTTTTTGTAAAGGGGAACTGCAGAAGAGATAAAAATGAGAAAAAATGAAAGACTTTCTTACACAAGGAATATGCTTAGAAGTAATCTTTTTTATCATGATCAGACTGGAAAAATCATTTTACATTTTTTTCTTGATAGCTTAATTTAATTCAAAGTATTTAGGGAACACTAAGAAAAATTATTTTCTTACAATTCCCGTGTAAGTCTGCTAAGCACTTGACATTTTCTGGCTCCATCCTTTTATCATAAATATTGCTACAAACAGAAAATTTGCACCAAATTCTCTTACAATCAATGTCACAAAAAAGAGCAGTGCATTATAATTTCAACTATTTCATGATGTTGTTCATACCAGCCTAAGGATGATGAAACATTATCTAGAGAAAAAAGTGTTTCCCTATTTAATAGCACAAACACAAAGGAAAAAACGTTGCAATTGTGTTTGGCAAAACATGGCTATATTTCATATTTGTTATTTTAAATTTAATTTTAAATGTAAAGAAAAATACTTTAGATCCTATTCCATTAATATGTGAATAGGAGATAGCAATTTAGCTAGGGAACCTAGTCAAATTAGAACCGAAAGGAATTAAGAGCAGAACTGTAAAGGCATTTAGGTGTTGTTCCATCCTGTCGCTAGGCCTGAAGCCCAGATCCTCGCAGGAACTCAAATCAATAGGGAGTTAGGTGCCTAAATATCTTTGAGGATTTTGGCCTAAGTGATTTAGTGATTTTCAAAAGCAACTTAGCCTCTTACTAAGTTTGCCAGAAGCTGGAATTCCCACACCACAAGAAATTCCAAAATTAAAAAAAAACTAAACTAAACTAACAGGTTCCAATGGAAAGAAGAAATATATTTTAGAATTTCCCAAGGTACAGGAATACCAACACTTTGTTTTTAAAAAACTGAAAATAACATTTTGTTTGATCTTTTCTAAATATCATGGCAGGTCCCTGAGCTGTCCAGAGTCCCAGCACTCTGCCAAGTGAGAATCTGGGTAGCTTGGGTTTCCAGACTGCTGAGGAGCCAAAAGCCTGAAAACTATGAGAGCTCCCAGCTTTGCAACACTTCATCCGGCTCCTAAGACCCAGATTCTGAGGCTGTCTGCCCTGGCAGCTACCCTGGAGCCAGGGACCAAGGACCACATGGGTCCCCCCTAACTACACACATGGACTCTAAGGCAGGGGTGGGGAACCTATAGGCTGGATCTGGCCCATTGCTCCATTTCATCTGGCCAGGGGCAAGCGTCCATGCCGCAGGGCAGAAACCCCAAACCTGTTCCTGCAGCACCTATGTGCAGGGGCAATCAAGGAAGCCCTGCCCAAACACCTGCCCCACAGCTCAAATTGGCCACTATTCCTGTCCAATTGGAGCTGCAGGGACAGTGCCCAAGGTGCAGGCAATGCACACCCACACGGCTCTCCAGATAGAGGCTGGACATGCTGGCTGCTTTAGGGACCAGCAAGGAACCAGGGCAGGAAGGGAGCCTGCCTTAGACCCTCTGCATCAATGGCCAGAGCTGCCTGAGGTAAGCACCACCCAGCCAGAGCCCTCCCACACTCCAACCCCTTATCCCAGGTCAGAACCCAGTCCTGCATCCTTACTGCCTCCTGAAACCTACCCCGAGTCTGCTCCCTCACTCCAAACCCTTTGCCCCAGTCCATGAACTCTTCATCCCTGGTCTCACCCCAGAGCCTAAGGGAAGCCCAGAGCCTCCATGCTGCTCCTCTCCCCGTGATGCTGTATGTAGCCTACAACTGATTTTTTTCTGTGGGTTAGTGGCCCCTGATAGAAAAACAGGTTCCCCACCCCTGCTCCAAAGCATGGGGTAATCTGACCCTAAGGAATATTGCACTTAGGGACAGCCTGGCAAAGTACACTAAGCAGTCAAAGTCACACATTTCCTCTAATTCACCTACAGTCCCTAACAGGTGCAGATGGACTCACTCTTCAGTGACATGCCACTTGCCATTCTGAACAGTTCCAAAAGATGTATGGAAGCTGCATGGTGCAGGGCTTTGGAGCAAAGCTTATTGTGCCGCTTCATTGCCTTTTAGCTCTGCTCTGCAGCGCCATGGGGAAGGGGTGATGGGGATGTGTTGTATTGAGCTGCTGGCGGGGGTGGTGGTAATGTGCATCTCCAGGTTCAGCTGCTCTCCCTGCTGGAGCACCCCGGGGAGGCTGCCAGAGAGGAAACAAACTAGGAGAGGCAGCCGTGGAAGTGATTTTTTTTCCCCCGCCCAAATCTGCCTCCCAACTTGGAGCTGTCCTGGGTCTCACTGGAGCCGCCACTGCCGCAGCCACATGCTTTTCCCATCAGTGCTGGGACACGTGCGCAGAGCGTCTGTTAATGTCCAGGCGCGCAGCTCCGAACATTCAATTTGACAGGCACATGCCGCTGCCCCCTCCCCAATTGTCGTTGCAAGGCAAAAACCTGGACATTTTTTGCCAAATTTCACTTGTGTTGCTGAAACTCCCAGACTTCCACTGGTTGACAAACAATGATCTAGACTGACACCCTGTATCATGTTAAAGCCTTTGTAATAATTAAACCACAGAGGTGGAAGAGTTTTAATGATCAGTATCTGATATGCCACTGAAAGGTACAATATATATGCAATGTGGGAGGGGGGACTATTTTATTAAGCACTAAACAAAATAGCATCCAGTTTACCTGCCAAAAAACACAGTGTTATATTTAATAAAATGTTTATTGAAGTAACAATTGTACAATCAGATATCAGATTTTAATTGCAGTGTCAACAAATGAAACACTGTGTTACCTCGTATTTGTGTAAGTATGAAATGTGGCACATAGGAGAAATAACTTCAACTGTCTATGATTTTTAAAATGTATTTGACGTTATAATATACAGTTAACTGAAGCATTCATGTTAGACCTTAACCAATAAGTAGAGGATTAGGGTATTAGAGCTCAGAAAACTGCATCTATTTTAAAAGATTTCTTTTTATTGTGGTGATTGGAATAGCTATAGAGACTTAGATGGAAAGGGGCTAGGAAGAATTTGAGTTGTGTTAAGCTTGTAGGTGCCGAGATGAGAAAGACCTGGGGCTGGAGCACCTACTGGCAGCCAAGCTCCCCCCTTCTCCTTCCCCCCAGAACATCTCATGAAATGGTGGCCCTGCTGATCAAATTCTTCCCCCTCCCTTCCAGAGCTTCTGGAGCACTGCAGACAGTTTATTCATGGCATTCAGGAAGCTCTAGGAGGAAAAGTGGGGCGGGGATTGGGTGCACTCAGGGGAGGAACCAGGAAGAGGTAGGGTAGAGACTTGGGGAAGAGGCAGGGGAGAAAAGGACAGACCTTGGGAAAGGGGATGGAATGAGGTAAGATGGGGGCAAAGCAGAGGCATGGTCTTGGGGAAGAGGTGGAGTGGGAGCAGGACCTATGGCATAGGGGAAGTCCAAAGTCCCCCAGGTAGAGGGGAAGTCGATGCCTATGCTTCAGAGTAAGCCAAAAATGTATGAGAACATATAAGGTTTCATAAATTCATTCCTGAAGAGTTCACATAGACAACAGTAAAAAAGTACTTACAGTACAACAAGCATAAACAGATTTTTTTATTGCTAAATTTATCGTGTATTTGCTGTGATTAAATAAAGCAGACAGCAAACATAGCTGAATGGCTACCTCGTGGCTTTTCAGCTGTAATATAAATAAGCCAAATTGGTTATCAGGGAGTTATTTGACCTGACTTGTCACAGTACACAGGATCTTGCTATGTTATTGTCAACCTACAGATGGCACTCATGGTATAATATTTAGAAAAACTGTATAATGATAAATCTGCAATAAATGATCCCAAATGGGAAATATGGGAAATATGACCTCATACTTCCCAAGAAAAATATATGGATGCCATGCATACATCTGTGAAGCCGTAAGCTTCCTTTCATGAGGTTCAAAATAAGACAAATAAAACTCTAGATTATAATAAGCAGAGGGCTAGATTTTTCTATATCAAAACATATATAACCCATGACAGGAAGCTCAAGTCCTCCCCCTTCCCCCCAAGAGTCCTGCATCACTACTTTAAATTTAGCTAAATGCACTTTTTGAATGTTAATTTCAGAAAGGATCATATTGTATTAGGGACTTGCTAAAACCATCAAATGCCTCTAATGCAGTGATTCTCACTCTTACACAGCAAATCTCAGTGCAACCTCCCCTCCTACAAATGAAAAACACATTTTTAAATGTTAAATTTACAACCCTATTGTTGAAAATGAATTTACCTTCTCACTACTTTTAAATTCAGACTAAAACACATTTGTATTGAATTACTGTTATAAGCAAAACATTATTTTAGGAAATAGTTATTATTTAGTAACACAAAGAAACTTTGTCACTCCCTTTTCACAGAATACTTAGTGCCCCGTTGCCACTCTCAATTCTCTGCAGTGGCTGCTGCTGCTGCTGGCAATGCTGCCTTCAGAGCTGGGTGCATGCACTGGCTTTGGCAGTCAGCCCCAGGCTGCTGGAGCTCTAGCTGTCAGCCATGCAAGGAGCCAAAGCCCCACTGCCCATGGTCTGACAGCTCACATCCCTCAGTTTGAGAAACCTTGCCCTTAATACATTATGTTGTTGGATGGACAGGAATTTGCTAGGTTTCTGTGACAAGGTCAAAGTCTCTTTATGTTATTCAACATTACATAATTTTAGTTATTACTGGTAGGTTTTCCTACTCATAATTATCTGCCAAAATAATAATATTAATTTGTTTTTCTGCAGAATGAAAAGAAAGCATGAGTGAATAAGATGCAGACTAAATGCTGGTACCAAATTTAGCCCATAAGTGCTGTAGATTTTTCTTAGCCTTATTAGAATAGAGAGTATACACGTTCAGCCTGGGGAAAATGTGAGCATTCAAGATCTACTTTGTTTAGACTTCTCAGAAAACAGTAGATCTTGTAGGGGGTTTCACCACAAATAATTTCAAATATTGGAAGTAAGATCTTTTTTTAAAGGAAGTTTTCCGCCATCAGTGAAACAGCTGATTTGCAAAGTACCACACATGGGGAGAAACACAGGGCCTATGTTTGGAGTTTGGATGTATGGATTGGCCATTCAGTCTTTGGAGCTTGTTTGGGAGTATTCATTATTCTTATGGGCCTTGTTGGAAAAGTAGAATGGATCCAGTCAACTGGGCCAAGTTGGACCTCTTCACATGATTAGCATCTGTAAAAGGCTTCATATGACACATTCTTTTTTCTGCCTCTCAAGGTCAGTAGCTCAGTATGCCCATCTGCCTTTCCAGAAACTGGTGTAAGCAAGGGACATCATCTGGTATTCCTATTAAATATGGGCAGCTGTTACTATGTAGTCATCCATGAATTGTATTGTATAGTCAGATATCTATTCATTGTTCTATAGCAGCATTGACTGCCAATCATGAATGAATCTATTAATTCTTTCTTTATCTGTCTGTTTCTGCTACCATCTATTTAGGCAGCTCTCTAATCCTCTTCAATTTTGTATCTTTTTTGTATTTTTTCCTTCCTGTAATGCTCTCATAACAGTAGATAGTTATCAATGGGGGCAGGTGCAAGGTGTGAAAGCTGCATCTGGAAAGTGTATATACCTTCAAAACTTGTGAACACAGATGGAGTCAGAGGTTTTAGGAAATAGTGCACTAAGTGCGGAGTGGCCATAGCTTGCCCATCTGTGAATACAGCAGGCACTCCTGCTTCATACAAACACTCTGTGAGAAAGGACTATGCCAAGGGTATATAAAGGCTGTGCTGCTCCAGAATATATTCTTTCCTCTGGAATGGAGAGTCCAGGATTGATTTTCCCTCCCCCAAAAGTATTTGGCACTGAAGTATTTTAAAGATGGGTTACTCCATATACAGTAAACTTCCAATAATCCAGCACCTTTAGGACCCAGGGGGTGCCGGATTATCAAATATGACAGACTATCGGGATGGGGGGAGGGTTCTGAGGGGTCTGGGGTGACCCCTCTTACACAGCAAATCTCAGTGCAACCTCCCCTCCTACAAATGAAAAACACATTTTTAAATGTTAAATTTACAACCCTATTGTTGAAAATGAATTTACCTTCTCACTACTTTTAAATTCAGACTAAAACACATTTGTATTGAATTACTGTTATAAGCAAAACATTATTTTAGAAAATAGTTATTATTTAGTAACACAAAGAAACTTTGTCACTCCCTTTTCACAGAATACTTAGTGCCCCGTTGCCACTCTCAATTCTATGCAGTGGCTGCTGCTGTTGCTGGCAATGCTGCCTTCAGCCACCCCAGACCGCCTCATACCTCTCCTTCCGATAGTCCGGCTCTGCCCCAGGCATCCCTGATTCAGCCACTGCTGGTCAGTTTCAGCAGCGGCTGAATCGGGGACGCCTGGAGCAGAGCAGCTGGGGTGCTGCCAGACTGGTCCTGTAATGCCGCCCCTTGGTGCTGCGGGACCAACCCAGCAGCACTCCAGCTGCTCTGCTCCAGGAGTCCCCAAAAGCAGCTGGGATGATGCCGGGTTCCCCGATTCAGCTGCTGGTCAGTTTCAGCAGCAGCTGAATTGGGGAAGCCGGGCACAGAGCAGCTCCAATTGTCCAGCTGCCCGGAGCACTTCCGGGTTCCCAATGGTGCCGGACCATCAGAAGTGCCGGAGCATTGGAGTTTTACTGTAGTAGGATTTGGGATTCCAGCAGATACTATAGACCTATGCTAGTCCTAACAGCCTCAGTGGGATTGTAAAGATTATGTAGTATAGTGGTTCAAGAAAAGCCACCTAACAATACTGCTTGTTCCAATTACTGGAGATAAAATTTGAAGAGGTTTATCCAAAAAAACATGTGTGGATGTTGCAGTGCCATTACACCTTAGGCAAGCTCAGTTTTTCTTCAGACTCATGGTCACAGTAACAAGACAGAAAGACGGACGAGCAACATAACTGAAGCCATGGCTTCCAAAGGATATTCCCCCAGGATAATTGGTCGGAGACTCTATGCAATGATTTGGTGTGGTTGTTTACTGCTTGTTGAATGACATCAAGGATTTCATAGAAATGATGCTCAGTCTGCGGTGTCAGTGGATTCTTCTCTCCGGGGTCTCTGGAGAGATCAAAGAGCAGTGGTGGGTTGTGGTGTGTCACAGAGCTTCCGGAGCAATAGCACACATGGGCATTATAGCAACCGTTGGAGCCTTCTGGATTAAAGTTTGGAGTGAAGAAAAAAGCTTTCCAAATTGATTCACCTGCAATTAAAAAAAAGACACAGCAGCTGACAAGATGAAATCCCTAAGACTTGTGAAAATCAAAATCAAACCATTTATGAGTCATTAATCTCAACCTTTACATGTGCAGTGTTAGTGCACAGAAGCCACAAAATATAGAAAAGCACAAAAAATGTTCTTGCAGTGTTCCACACCTATTTGGAGCAATTACAGTTACTTTATAGTCTTTATTAACACGTATAATAGACATTTTAAAACACCTTTACACTTATTTTCATGCCTCCCTTCTGCACAGGAGTGTGCCATAAACAGCCACAAACACAGATTCCAACTCTGTGGGTGCTCCGGGGCTGGAGCACTCACAGGGAAAAATTAATGGGTGTGGAGCACCATCAACACCAAGCTCTCCCATCTTCTCCCCCCACCCATGACTCTTACATGCCTACAGCTCCGCATTTGCCTCCTCCTCCCTTCCAGCATTTCCAGAACGGCAAATTAGCGTTCAAGTTCTGTGAGTGAAGGGGAGGAGTGAGGACAGTGCGCACTTGGGGGAGAAGGTGGGGAAGAGATGGGGTGTGGGTGGAGCAGGGGGGTAGGAAGAGATAGGGAGGGAATAGGAGCTTGGAATAAATGGTGTGGGGAGTGGGTACTGGAGAAGAGCAGACAGGTCAAGCACCCCCAGCAAGATGAGAAACTGATGCCTATGGCCACAAAGCCATTGCATTACCTTAAAATCTCTCATTACAACTTGTTCTACCATCATGGCATCATGTATGCTAGGTGGGGAATGGCAGTCTGTCCCCATCCATACACGGCCCCAAGAATGCTTACTGTAGGCATAATGGGGATGGAGTCTTGCTGCCCCTGAGTGCCTGTCCTCCCTATGGTCCAGGGCCCAGGAGGCTGGGGCCATGTGCTGCGTGGGGAGGTTGGGGATGTGTGCCCTCCTCTCTCTCTGTGCTCTGGAGTTGTAGAAGTTCAGGCCACCTGCTTCCCTACCTCCCTGTGATGGAGTCTTGGAGCCTGGACAGAAAGGGAGGGGCTAGGGATGGGCTTGGGTGCTTGTCTCCCCCAGCCTTACCTTTGCCCACCACTTACGTCTGCCATGATGCCTACAAAACACTTGACCATAGGAAGGCAGCTGATATTCCATAACTACTTGTTATTATGCAAACTGTAATCATCTCACTGTTACCTAGAACCTCTGCATCTGCTTGTTGTAGCTACCTGTTTTCCCTAGGTACATATGTAGATTGCAAGCTGTTTGAGGCCGGGGCTGTACATTAGATGGGTGTAAAGTGACCTGCACAATAAGCCCCCACTTCCTGTTTGAAGTCTCTAGGATACAGGTGGCCCATCAGGGTAATCTGATAGCGGGTCAGGAGATATTTTGCTGATGTTGACCATCTGAAGGAACTGCTCCCTGTAGCTCCCAGTGGCTGCAGTTCTCTGTTCCTGGCCAATGGGAGCTATGGAGGAGGGGCCTGCAGCCAAAGGGGCTGCATGGACTTGGCTGCTGCTTCCCACAGCTTCCAGACTAGGAACAAAGAACTGGGAGCTGCAGGGAGCAGCTCCTCCAGAGGGTCAACATCAGCAAAATCTCACAACCTGCTATCAGATTACCCTGACGGGCTGTCTGTGGCTCTCAGGCCACAGGCTGCCCACTACTGATCAAGGAGCTACTGCAATAGTACTATTACTAATTGCACAGATGAAACTGAATTGCAACTGCATCTTTAGGTGACCTGCTGCCTTGGCAAATAGAAACAAATATGTCATTACTTCTAGATATGTTGCTACACTTCTCAGGGAGCAAATGATGTGCACTGATATAACATCTTACAGTACTGATTGTTTTTTTCTTGTTTCACAGAAAGCAAACATGAACAGATGCAGATGTGGTTTAAGCACAGATATATTGGGGAAGCTCTGAATGTTCAACAAGAAAGAAGTCTAACAAGAAATGACTAATACTTTGCTCAAATAACCCAGAGCCAGTCAGTTTGCTTTCAAGCTTACACAAAACTCTTCCTCAGGTCCTGAAGGAAACCTCAAGAATTTTGCAAGCTTCAAAGTTTGTCTCTTTTCAGCAAAAGAAGTTGCTCCAACTGAAAATATTACCTCACCCACCGTGTGCCTTGACAGATCTAGACTGTAATTTTTCATTCTGCCCACAGTTGGCAACATATAGCTGCACTGCCTCAGCGACATACAAGAGAACAAATTGCATCCCAGAGAGTCACAACTCATCTCCTGTTCTTGCTGGAATATCAGTGGTGGTATCTATCTGTTTCAGGTTCTTATGATGCACTCATGCTATCTGAGTGCCTACCCATTCTGTCTGTTATACATGGGCATCAAACACACACACAGGCTGACGAAGTGGGTCTTTGCCCACGAAAGCTTATGCTCCTACACTTCAGTTAGTCTATAAGGTGCCACAGGACTCCTCGTCGCTTTTGCAGATTCAGACTAACACGGCTACCCCTCTGATACTTGACACACAGGCTGGCTGTGTCTACACTGGGCCACTTATTCCGGAATATCAGCCGCTTTTCCGGAATAAGCTGCGAGCTGTCTACACTGGACCTTGAATTTCCGGAAAAGCAACGACGCTCTACTGTACAAAATCAGCCGCTATTCCGGAAAAACGATTCTGCTCCCGCTCGGGCATAAGTCCTTATTCCGGAACACTGTTCCGGAAAAGGGCCAGTGTAGACAGCCCAGTAGTCTTTTCTGGAAAAAAAGCCCCAATCGCGAAAATGGCGATCGGGGCTCTTTTCTGGAAAAGCGCGTCTACATTGGCCACAGACGCTTTTCCGGAAAAAGGGCTTTTCCGGAAAAGCAGCCTGCCAATGTAGATGCTCCTTTTCCGGAAAAACTGAAAACGGAACAGTATTCCGTTTTAAGCAGTTCCGGAAATTCATGCCAGTCTAGACACAGCCGCTGTGTCTAGACTGGCATGATTTTGCGGAAATACTTTTAACGGAAAAGTTTTTCCGTTAAAAGTATTTGCGCAAAGCATGTCTAGATTGGCACGGCGGTATCGTTATAATGATGCGCTTTTGCATAAAAGCACGTCTACATTGGTGGGATGCTTTTGCGCAAAAGCAGAAGCCTGGAACCATTTTGCAGAGGGCAAAAGGGCACCAGTCCTTTCCGGGGGGAGGGGAAGAAGTGGGGGCTGGAGTTCCTTTGAGACACGGGCTTAAAGGGATCTCCCTGGACAGCCGTTTCTCTCCTGCTGCGTGCTATAGGACCTCTTGCAGGGACTGACAGCCGTAGCAGTTTTGGTGGTTGTCCTCTACCTTTTGCCACCTATTGCTTTTGCCTGTTTTTTTTTCTTTCGCCTTATTTTGTCTGCCATGGAGCCAGGGGTGGCCATGTGCCTGCTCTGGCCCCTGCCGGCCATTTTGGAGTGCCTGCAGTTGGTGCTCCAGGCTCGTGCCCTTCTGTTCCAGGACCAGGAGGCGCAGACCGCTTTGGACTCCCTCATCACGGAGGCCATGGCGTCCCTGTGGCATCCCCACCCCAGGGTGGAGAGGCCACTGTGGAGACTGGACACCAGTACGGACTAGTGGGACAGGCTGGTCCTGGGGCAATGGGGCGACCAGCAATGGCTCCGGAACTTCCGCATGCGAAAGCGGACCTTCCTGAAGCTGTGTGCCTGGCTTGCCCCTGTGCTCCAGGGAGCCACCACCCGGCTACGGGCACCCATCCCCGTCGACAAGAGGGTCGCCATCGCAGTCTGGAAGCTGGCCACCCCAGACAGCTACCGATCGGTGGCACACTAGTTCGGGGTGGGCAGATCCACCATCGGTGTCATTGTCATGGAGGTAAGTCCCAGGGGGAGTGGGGTGGGCGGAGGGTGTTGCACTCCATGCCCAGGGGCAGTCAAGACTCCAGGCTGGGTCACCCAGGTGTTTGGGCAGTCCCTCCCTTGCACAGGCCTGCTGGCGGGGGGGGGGGCATAGGGCGAGGGGGCTGTGATGTGTGTGTGCATGTGCGTGTGTGTGTGCATGAGGACAGAGGGAATCACGGTGGGGGGCTAAGGGAGTGCACACTCACCCCTGCCTTATGTGATGTGTTCCCCTGTGTTTCTCTGTACCCTTCTGTAGGTCATCCACGCCATCAACGATGTCCTGCTCCCAAGAGTGATCCGCCTGCGCGACGTGGACGCTACGCTGGCCGGCTTTCCCGCCTTCAGGTTCCCCAACTGCAGAGGAGCGCTGGATGCAACCCACATCCCCGTCCGGGCCCTGGAGCATCGAGCAGCCCATTTCATGAACAGGAAGGGGTACTGCTCGATTGTTCTTCAGGCCCTTGTGGACCACCGTGGCTGCTTCCTGGATGTCTATGCGGGCTAGTCCGGTAGGGCACACGACGCCCGCATCCTCCGCAACTCTGGCCTGTTTTGCAGGCTGGAGGCGGGCACCTACTTCTTCCGGAGGGAGTTTACTGTCAGGGATGTGCCTATGCCCATCTGTATCATCGGGGACACGGCCTACCCTCTGCTGCCCTGGCTAATGCAGCACTACACAGGGTGGCTGGACCAGAACCGGGCCCGGTTCAACGACCACCTCAACCGGGCCTGGAATCAAGTGGAGTGCGCCTTTGGCCACTTAAAAGCCCACTTCCATTGTTTGCTCACCTGTCTCGAGATGGGTGAGCGGAATGCCACGGAGGTAGTGGCTGCGTGCTCCACAATCTTGTGGAGAGGAGTGGGGAGGCCTTCCTCCCTGCATGGATGGCAGCCGAGGGCCAGGGCTATGAACAGCCCCACACAGCTGCCATCCTCCAGGCGCACCAGGATGGGGTGCGCATCTGAGAGGCTCGGTCTCCCTTGACAACTCCCTCCTATACTTTCCCCTTTCCCCTCCCCTTACCTCCCAATAAACACCAAACACAAGTTTTGTTTTGAACAGAAAAAACTTGTATGTTTTTATTTACAAGGGGGAGAGGTGGAGGAGATCTTGAACTGGGAGGAGGAGGAGCTACTCCTTGGAGGGGTGGCACTTGCAAGTGCTCCTGCGGGGGCGGACCTGCACATGGGGGGCAGGCCGCATCGGGGCAGGCTGCACGGGGAGGTGGGCAGGAGGGGCAGGAGGAGCAGGAGTGGCAGGAGGGGCCATTGCAGGAGCAGGAGGGGCAGGGACAGGAGCAGGAGGGGTCATTGCAGGAGGGGGCAGGGGCAGTGCTAGGGGAGGGATGGCGGGGGCATGGGGCAAGGCCATGCCATAATGGATGGCATGACCAATGTGGGTGGTGAGGGAGGTGATCGAATCCGCCATGTGGATGCACTGGGCCTGGAAGGCGCCCCGGGCCTCCTGGCACCACTGCAGGTCCACCTCCACGCGCCGAGTGATGGCTGCCTCGACACGCTCGACGGCCTGCACGTGGCACCGAAGGAGCTGGTCCCAGTGGCGGAGCCGCTGCCTTGGTGGTTGGGTGGCTGGGGGTGCTGCTGCTGCAGGACTAGAGAGTCCCCGGCTTGTGCTTGGTCCCGCTGCAGGGAAGAGAAGAAAGGATGGGTCAGTCAGGCAGCCCGGCCACTGTCCCCACACTCCATGCCCTCCACCCCTGAGCCCAGGTGACACCACAGTAGTGTGGCTTGGGACCACTCGGTTACCCCCTTGCTCCCCGTGTGGTATGTTTGCATACAGGACAGCCCCTGGAGTAGAGTCATCCTCCATGTATTGTAATCACCGGTCTGTGTCCTGGCCCCATGGAGGGTGGGAGGGCGCTTGTGTTGTCTTCACCTGTGGAACTCCCTGCCAGTGGAGGCTGTGAGGCTTTCGGCTAATCAATGGTGTTTGACAGGGAGCGAGATGAATCCCCACACAGTGCCTAGGAGCACATCTGGCAGACGTGGTCTGGGCTCTCAGATCCCCATCGCGTGGGATCTCTCCTGGACGGAACCAGGGGTGACTGGGGAGTGTCTCATCCTTGCAGCAAAACCCAGGCAGCCCTAGGGCCAGCCCAAGCGCTCCTGCTCCTCCCGTTAGACCTCACACATGTAGCCCAGGGACATGTGCGGCCGCAGTGGGGACTTCCCTCGGGGAGCCAGCCAAGGCACCGGGAGCAGGCGAGGGGCTCAGTGGGGGCCACGCTCGCAGGGCTGTGATGCCGCGGTTTTCCCAGGAGCAGCTGGTTGTGCCTCACAGTCAGGCATTGGACAGTGTTGCCGTTCTCCATGCTGCACCCTTGCGGAGCTGCGGGCTCTGGCCTGAGTCCCTGGGGCCCTGGCTGGTTCCAACCGGCATCCACCCTTCCCCCTGGTCCTGCCAAATGTGTGTGAGCAGCACGGTCCCAGGCGTACCCTGCAGCTGCCTGCTGTGGCCACATCCCGCTCGGTCACCAGACGGCACATGCTGCTTCCTGCCTAATGCTACACAGCGTGCAGTTCACGTGGCCTGAGTGACTTGCTGTCCCTGCCCCCTCCCAGCCTTTGTGCAACACTCACCAGTGGATCCTTCCCCAGCTCTGAGGATGCACGGGAGACATCAGGACTGCCGGAGGGGGCCTGCAGGGTAGCAGTGCTGGCCTCGTCCTCCAATGCACTGCTGTCTCCTTCCCCCGCCTAAGTGGTCCTGGTGATGGGGTGGGGGGGAGGGCGCATGCTGCTGTCCACTGGGACATCCTGTGCCTCCGGTGCTGGCTGGCCCAGGATGGTGTGGAGCCGTTGGTAAAGGGGGCAGGTGTTGGCTCCTGCCCCCTGACCCTTGCTGGCCCGCACATAGCCCAGGCGCAGTTCTTTGCCCAGATTTGCTCCAGGGTCCGGGCTGGATGACCCTGCTGGGTGAGCGCCTGGGCCATGCGGGAAAAAATGTCTGCGTTCCAGCGTCGGGAGTGGGTCTCGTGCAGGGCCTCCTTCTCCTGCCAGAGGTCCATGAGGGCTTCCAGCTCCCCCGGGGACCAGGATGGGGCCCTTCTTTTTCTGGCCCTGGGGGCCTCCTGTGCTGGGGGTGCGGGTGGCTGATCCCCACCTGGAGCTGCCATCGTGCTTGGTGGGGTATCTGCAAGAGGGCTTTTTCCCAAACGGGAACGTCAAAGCATTTGCAGAAGCACTGATTTCGGACAGTAGAACGTCAAGGGTTTTTGCGCAAAATCAAGCGGCCAGTGTAGACAGCTGGCAAGTTTTTCCGCAAAAGCAGCCGCTTTTGTGCAAAATCTTGCCAGTCTAGATGCACCCACAGAGTGCTAGTTTTCTTTCACAATATTGCATCACTGAAACAATTTTTTTTACAGGTCTCCCATTAAGTGCCGGTCAATTTTTTTAAAAATTATTTTCCACATTTGAAGGTAAAGTTAATCTCAGTAAAAAAAGCTTCATTGATCTCAAAGCAAGCTTTGTTAACCTGGCAACTGGCTGCCGTGATTTATATGCAGGGTTACATAATGTGGTGTTCATTAAGCCCCCAATGAAAATCGTTAGGAATAGGATGAGAGGAGTGATAATTGGTGTATCACTCTATATGTGCTAACTACATTACACATGGTTTTTTAAGATAAGTTTAGTCTTTAAGACAGACCTGTACCAGTGCAGAGAGAGCCATAGAATGAAGTTATAATCTACAGACTGGATTTACAAGAAAGCGAGTAACTTTAAGATTCTTTCCAGCTTCTATCGTACATTCTTCACAGTGCAAGATACATTACCTTTAGGAACTTATTTAATAACAATCTGACAAAGTCTGGAGGCTTCCAGTTCACTTAGACTCAATAACTAGGATCGGGTGAAAGATACTAGGAAGTGGGCAGGGGAGGGGAGAGATCTCTGAATGTTGCTTAGAACTCAGCAAAGAGAGAGGATGTTTCAAGCCTGAGACAGACTTGCTTGTGCAGACAATAAGTAGCAGCACTTTCAAAATCTTCAGAGAACTCCCTGCCTCCCAAAGCAGATAGCCACAGACTTCCAAAGTTGTCAAGCAAGTTGTAAAAATAGATGCAACCACCTTTGTGTTTCTAGCATTATTCTGAAAGGCACACTGGAGGCTTTGTTTTGTAAAAATTTGCTGTATTCTCAGATTTAAATATTATTTCTATATATGTCTTTTCACAGACCATTGCTCTGAGCAAGGATATGCCTCTATGTACCATAGTACATATTTAAACATACTGGGAAAGGTAGATGTTCTGTGCTAAGTGTTGCTTCAGGCGATTTTAAGAGTGTAACTGGCAAGATGGAATGGGGAAGGCGTAAGGAAAGAAAGGCTAAGGATTTTATTAAAGAGTGATATGTGAGAACTGTAGGTTGTTTAGGAGCACACAACCGAGTTATTCTGATTTACCCTAGCTGCGGATCTGGCCTAAGTTATTACAAATCATTTGGTGCAAGACTGTACCTGGATAACAGAGGTCAAGAAAATGAAAATGTACATAGCTATCAAGATAACAACAAGAGAAAGAAATTTCAATAAAAATATTCACGTGGGGAATTTCAGGAGGTCATGCTGTCTGATCACACATCTGTCTTTGATGGAGCATTTGTGCAGAATGACATTGA
Source organism: Pelodiscus sinensis (assembly GCF_049634645.1). Classification (NCBI taxonomy): domain Eukaryota; kingdom Metazoa; phylum Chordata; order Testudines; family Trionychidae; genus Pelodiscus; species Pelodiscus sinensis. The sequence goes on from NC_134711.1 coordinate 218,446,589, forward strand.
AAATAAATCTGCAGTCAATTCCATCATTGCTGGGCACCATACCCCCCTGCCAATTCAAGGATTTAGCCGTACAAACATTACGTATAGTGTCCTGAATAATACAAACCTTTATTGAGGGTAGCTCAAGTAAATACATATGTTTGCAAAAAGGACAAAACATGGAAACTATGTAAATAACATCCTGTTTGTAACACAAACAAGCAAAATTAGGAGCATTCAATGATAATACGGACACCTCATCCACAGCTTATAACCACTGCTTTGCAATAGCATAAGTTAAGGATGGAACATGAGAAACTATATTACATTTGAATTTTCTAGCTTTGGCTGGTCTCACTTTTCTAAACACTTCAGAAAAATTTTAATGTAACAACTTCACAGCTTCTTCCTATAGCAGGCAGGGCTGAGGCCCTAAGCTATGTCAACTTTGAGAGGCCCCATAGCATTACCAAAAAATGTGTATTATTCTAACAAAAGGGACAATGAAACTAGAAATAAAGTTTTATATTTGCATTTATACCAGTACATAGGCAGGATGCAAATAAAAACTTTTTTTTTTATTTAGAGGCCCCCTCATAATCTGAGGGCCTAAACTGTAGCTTACTTAGCTTGTGCAAAAATTCAGTTCTGATAGCACGTGTGCTAGGCAAAACACTGAGCTGAGTCAAGACTGCTCTTATTTCAGGATGTTTCATTTCATTGCAGTGGCACTCTGGTGTGATTCTTGAACATTGCTGTATTGCTGGAAGGACAACAGTGCAGCGTCTCACTCCTGATTTCCAGATTGTTATAAAAAAAGTAAAACGTATCAGTCAGATTCTGTGCCTGTGGAATAGCCAATATAACATGCTGGTAGACATAAAGAGCTGTCAGACTTGTAATCTGTATAGTTAATAAATTGTATAAGTCTGGGATATTAAAAGGAAGAGTACTCTCTTTGCCTCTCTCAGCTGTTATAAAATCTCATTTTGTTAGAGGGCTAGCCACAAGGATCAAATTAATCTCTCAGTAATTAACAATCTCTTTGGTCTCCAAACCATCTGGCTAGTAAAGTCTCATTTTATATAGGGTCTGTTTCATACCCTTTCCTCCATGGCATCAACAACTAGAGTGAAGACTAAGGCTATGTCTGTAGTGCCAGGTTTCCCCCATACCTAAGCATATCAGATCCCTCTTGGCATGGATTTACAGAGCCTGAGCTATTATTAATTGATGCTAATTATTTTGTATTGCAGCAGCAATTAGGAACTCTAGTCATACAGCAGAATTGCATTGTGCTAAGGTGCTGTAAAAACACAGAACAAAAAAAGATGGCTCTAGCCTCCAAGGTGCTTACAATCCAGTTTCCTGGAAATAATCATTTTGATGCCCCCCATTTGGGGGCCAGCAAAAAAAGATTATTATCCTGACACAGTTATCCCTCAAAATATGATACAGACATGTATTTTATGTGTGTGTCTACTCACTCCAGAGACAAAGACCTTTGCCTTGTAGTACCCATATGGGTGGCACTCACCCTGCATGCACAGACTTTCCCCTGACCACATAAGAGAGGTGCCACTCCAATCCCCTTAGTTCTATACTCCTGCACCGAATGTCAGGAGTAGACTTTGATGCCAAGGGGATGGAGTGTAGGCTATGGCATACATGTCTGCATTGTACCTCAAACAACCAGGCTACATCTACACTACAGGCTTCTTGCTCAAGAACGGCCGTTCTTGCGCAAAAACTTGAAGAGCATCTACACTACATGTGTTCTTGCGCAAGTAAATTTATAGTAAAGTGTCAGAACAGAGGACTTCTTGCACAAGAGTTATTCCTCTCCCCACAAGGAATAAGCCCTCTTGTGCAAGAGCTCTTGTACGAGAAAGGCAATGTGGACAGGCAACAGGGGTTTCTTGCGCAAGAAACTCCTATGGCTAAAATGGCCATCAGTGCTTTCTTGTGCAAGAGAGTGTCCACACTGCCATGGACGCTCTTGCGCAAAAGCACATCTCTTGTGCAAAAGCATATGACAGTGTGGACGTGCTCTTGTGCAAGACATTTTACACAAAAACTCTTACACAAAACAGTTCTTGCACAAGAAGCCTGCAGTGTAGACATAGCCCAAAAGTTACAGATTACTATAATGTGCTCTTCTTCAAGGAGATGCAGCCTTGTGTTCCATGTAGGTACCTCTCAAGCAGTACTCGCAGGAGGTGGTCTATTTAAGGTGTTTGGTGTCTATTTAAAGAAGGACCGCAAGACTGCCTTCCTAAAGTTTGCATCTGATTTGGAGGAACTCATAATGGTATGGTGGTTTGCAAAATATGCATGAGGACCAAATAACCCCCCGGCAAATGTTTAATATGGGAACATAGTTTAGAAATGTTATTGACATCACCTGAGATCTCTTGGAGGGAACTCATATCTCTTGAGTAGATATAATATGAGCTACATATGCTGTCTTGATATAGGACATTCATTTGGAGATTGTGAGGAGACCGCTTGAGGCGTCATCCAATCCGTATATGAAATAAACAGATGGAGTGAAAAATGGAAAGGTTTCGTTCTAACCAGATGAAAAGTTAGGCTATGTCTACACAGCAGGGTAATTTCAGAATAACTGACAGTATTGCAAAATAACACAGTGTGCATCTATACTACAAGGATTTATTTTGAAATAATGTCTAGCTGGAGGATTTCTTGCTCTGACTCCTGTAACCCTCATTTCACAAGGCATAAGGGAAATTGAAGGAAGAGTGTTCTTTCAACTTCCTGCTGTGTAGACAGTGCCTAAAGCCTAAATAAGCTATTTCGACTTATGCTACACAACTGACGCAGCTGAAGTTGCGTACCTTTTTCTGATTTTAGCCCTGCTGTGTAGATGTGACCTTAGGCAGCACCAGACACTGAATATGTGAAGATACTGCTTATCTGGGGATAATTGTGGTTTAGGGAAGAACACTGGTAGATACATAATTTGGGTCAAGTGAAACAGGAAAACTACCCGAGGTAAAAAGTTAGGGCATGGTCTGAAGTTACTTTGCCTCTGGAAAATTTCATATAGGGAGGTTCTGCCAATCACACACTGTCCTTGCAGATGCTATCATCGCAAGGAAGGCAGTTTTTGGCACACAAGGGGGAAAGAAGTTGTCAGAGGCTTAAACAAAGGCCCAATAAGAGCCACTCAAATAATACTAAAGTCCCTTAAAGGAAATGACTTTTTAGCTAAGGGATGGAGACAAATGACTCCTTTCAAAAACCTCATTTCCACAGGGTTTGAAAAAACTGACTTCCCATGGATAGGGGGAAGAAGTGCTGAAACAGCTGATAGGTGGATTCTCAATTAACTAAGTGCAAGGCCAGAAGTCTGAAAGTGTAACAAGTACTTCCAGGATGTCATAGATACAAGCCAGCATTGGCTGAACTCCCCAGGGTAATGACCATGATGAGGCTCCCTTCCATTTGGCTGAACAGGCCATCTTAGTGGAGGGCCCTGTACTGCTAAGCAAGACCCAGGGGTCTTCCAAACATCATTCCTTATCTAGTCATCCAGCATCCGTGGTTTGAAATGCAGGGAGCTTAATCCTTAATGCAAACCCTGACTGCGGTGCTGAGTCAGGGGGTCAGGGTGAAGAGGAAGGGGTGTGGGAGGCTGAACTGACAATGTGAGGAGGTTGAAGAACCTCATTACCTCTGTCACGCTAGCGCAATAAAAATAAATTGGATACAATCCAACTGCAGCTTCAGAATGACTTGAAGAATAATCTGAATAGGAGGACAGGCATACAGCGGCACCAATTCAGAGCTCCAGTAGAAAGCATCAGTCCTGGAACCCAGTCTGAGAAACCTCTGGAAGCAGACCACCTGGCATTTGTTATTTTCTCTTGTAGTAAACAGACCAATCATCAGGGTTGCAGTGGGCTGCAGAGTCCACTTATGAGTAAAGGCAAAATTACCACTGAGGTGATTGTGTATCCCACGTAAAGGATCGGCCACAGGGCTAATGTTTTCTCTGATGTAAAACTGTCAGAGCCTGATACTCCTCATTCCTTTTTTTTCTCCAATCTTAAGCCATACTGGGTCCAGCCTGCAACGGCGTCCCAGTTATTTCAGTGTCAATGCCCAAGTTGTTGGCTCTTCTGCTGTCTCTCCTGGGGCATTCATTCATAAGCGTTTGTTCCAGGCATCTCTTGTGAATGCATCTGGTCTTAACCCAGACAGCACACGTGCTCCAAACACCTAGCCCTTATCTCCCTTGTCCCAGGCAAAAAATCAGCCCCTCCCCCACCCTAGGGACCCTACAGATCTGGCATGCTACAAAGTGGATTTGTAAAGAGCCATACATAAAATACAGCTCAAAAACCATTACTAGACATTCCCACAGTATTGTCATGTCTACTGGAAAAGGCAGGGAAGCCGCAGGCAGCATCTGCTCTCACTTCAGTCACCCCCAGGTTCTTAACCCACACCACACTGTCAGCTTCCCAATGATTCCCCATGTTCATCTTTTCATAGCACTGCCCCCTACATACACTTCGAAGAAGCCCAATAAAATTCACACAGAATAGCATCTTTAACTTAGGTTATGGCTACTCAGCAGCTAGGAGAGTGTCTCCCAGCTTGGGCAGACAGACACAAGTTTGCTCTTCTCAGACTAGCACACTAAAAATAGCAGTAGGGTCATTGTGGCACAAGCAGCAGCATGAGCTAGCCAACCAAGGGCCAACCCAGCAGCATGAGCTAGCCAACTAAGGGCCAACCCAGCAGCATGAGCTAGCTAGCCCAGTGGGTCTGTACCCAGGGAACTGGCTGAAGCTCCTGCCTGTGCCATAACATCCACATTGCAGTGTTTAGCACACTAACCCAAACAGACATAGTGCATGCCTGTCTGTCCTGACTGAAAGGCATGCTCTGAAGCGTAGACAGGGTTCAAGTGAATTTCCTATTATTAACATGATCACTAAACACAAAGGCTATGTCTAGACTGCAAACCTCTTTCGAAAGAGGCTCTTTCGAAAGATACTTTCGAAA